>NC_064626.1:323092965-332450465 GCF_023864275.1 Schistocerca cancellata
GATTAATGACTAAGTCTGTGCGGCTGGTCCCGGCGGAGGTTCGAGTCCTCCCTGTGGCATAGGTGTGTGTGTTTGTCCTTAGGATAATTTAGGTTAATTAATGTGTAAGCTTAGGGACTGATGACCATAGCAGTTAGGTCCCATAAGATTTAAAAAAAAATGACTAAGTAAATAGAGGCAAAACCTAACTAATCATGAAAGCCACGAAAAGAATAACAAACAGTAATCTGAAGGCAAGTTGCTGAGTGCCCTCGCCTTTTTGCTGAGATGCCGCGATGGAAGAGTAATACCTAAGTTTGCTAGATTTGTGCATTTTATTGATAAGAAAACGGCCAACAACATCAAGAAGCGTGCCAGTTGCGCCTTAGTCAAGGAGCGCATTCGCTTCACTCGAAGACAACTGGATCTCATATCCAAGAATTTACTTTTCTTGCACTTGGAGTTATCGTTGCTGCTGTCGGACGCATCCTGGGAATGGGTGGATAGTTCTTCTTGGGCACTATCAGATTGGACGCATAGGAGCGCCGTCATGAAACAGTCTTCGAAGTTTCAACGGCTTTCTTCTCAACCCACGACATCTGATGACGACACCCGTCGACGGACAGTGATTAACCTCACGAGTAAAGAACTGGACGACGCCACGCTGTCAGTGTTGGAGAAAGGCCTCAATTTTGCCCCTACACCGAGGAATGTGCCTATCACCGAAATCATCTGCGCAGTCGAACAAGCAGTGTCCAGCTTTTCGGACGACGAAGCTGAAGAGATTAGGGAAGAGGTATCACATACATTGCGGCGGGCGCCGCCTCCACGGAGTAACATCTCCTCTCTCGAAAGGGCAGCCGTCCGGTCCATTAGAGAAGACGAAGATCTGATAGTTCTACCAGCAGACTAAGGCAACGCAACGGTTCTTCTGTCACGTGATGACTATCTGGGAAAGATGGATCTCTTACTTGAAGACTCAGCATACAGAACATTGCAGGACGACCCAACTGAACGGATAAAACGGAACACGCTTTCACTGCTGAAGAAGAGTTCTTTACCTGACGACGTTCTCAAAAAACTTCGTCCTGGTGCTGCCGTGCCACCGAGATTATACGGTCTACCCAAGATTCATAAGAAAGGGGTCCCGCTTCGTCCGATCGTGAGTAATTTGGGTGCTCCTACCCACAATCTAGCCAAGTATTTAGCATCTGTTCTTGGCCCTCACGTCGGTAAATGCGAACATCACATTTCCAATTCTATGGTGTTTATTCAGAGATTGAAGTCCTTGTCTCTTAGTCCCTCGGATTTACTTGTGAGCTTTGATGTCGTGTCGCTTTTACCCGGGTTCCTCTGGAAGAATCCTTGCAATTAATTGGTGAGAAACTGGATGAGGAAACAACCAGGCTTTGCCGCCACGTGCTGACGTCGACGTACTTTTTATTTAATGACAAATATTTTGAACAGACTGACGGAGTGGCTATGGGGAGCCCATTGTCCCGAATAGTCGCCAATCTTTTTATGGAAGATTTTGAGGACATGGCGCTGAAGACGGCGTCCTTAAAACCAACTTGTTTCTGGAGGTATGTTGGCGATACGTTTATGGTGTGGCCTCATGGGAGAGAAGCTCTTGACCGCCTCCTAGATCATTTTAATTACCTGCATCCTAGCATCAAGTTTACCATGGAGGTGGAAAGTGATGGAAAGCTTCCGTTTCTGGATGTTCTGGTGTACAGAAAGGATGATGGGACACTGGGACACAGTGTTTATCGAAAGCCTACGCACACGGACCGTTACCTGCATGCTTCTAGCTGTCATCCATCGTTCCAGCGTATGGGGGTCCTGCGGACGTTGGCGAGAAGAGCTCATGCCATTTCAGATGGAGAAAGCTTGACACAAGAATTGGACCATCTTAAGGTTTTGTTCAAGCAGAATGGCTATACAGATAAACAGATCCGTCGTGCTTTCCAGTTTGGACCTTCGCCTGAACCACCAGAAGATACTTGCAAATCGGTGGCTTTTCTGCCTTTTGCTGGGAGCATTTCCTCAAAGATAGGAAGAATTCTGAAAATATACCATATAAAAAGTATTTTTCGTCCGCCAGCCAAGATTAGAGCGCTGCTTGGCTCTGTAAAGGATGACTTGGGTTTGAGGAAGCCCGGTATGTACAAGATCCCTTGCCACTGTGGGAAGGCTTATATTGGGCAGACAATCCGGACCATTCAGGACCGATGTGTTGGGCATCAGCGGCACACACCGCTGCTTCAACCTGAGAACTCTGCAGTGGCGGAGCACTGTCTCACCGAGGGACACAGAATGCTCTATGACAATACACAAATGGTTGCCCCTGCATCTCGCTATTGGGACTGTGTTTTAAAAGAATCCATAGAGATTCGTTTATCTGACAATCTTATTAATAGAGACAAGGGCTATCTTTTAAGTAAGACTTGGGACCCGGTGTTATCTGACATCAAAAAACAACGGTCTGTGTTTCGATCGTCGGAATAAAAAATGTTTTAATTTTTGACAGCGATATCTCGATTTCGCCTATTTCTACCACTGGCGGCGCGGTATGTTTACTTCGCTAGAGGGCAGTTACGGCACCTTCTCGCGCACGCGTTGTGGGTCTTCTGCGGCCTATATAGGGGCCGCAGCTTGCGCTAGGAAGTCAGTTCCGGCGAGATCGTGCACCAGCACTCTCACCTGAAGATGGCGGCCAGTTGGACCGCGGAAATATTGTCATGAAGACGTTATGATCCGGCTGCATACCCGAGAAGAATATTATCAATTATTACGCCGGGAAAGCCTTCGTAGCCACATCGCTTCAGCAGCTTGCATGTCGATGTGTATAAAATGATGAAGACAATACAACGCCCAGTCCCTGAGCAGAGACTATCTCCGACGCAGGTGAAATTTGAAACTGGGCCTCTCGCTTGGGACTCTGCCACGCTGACCACTCAGCTATGGAGGCGGACTCACCATGCAATTCAAAGCTTGTGGAGCACATTTCGTGTTGTTTTGGTACTGAAAGGGTTCACATGTACGACATTCAGTTCTGCAGTGACTTTTGCACCTTTCTTCTTATTATCTTCAGTAACCATCCGTTACAATCACACTATACACTCACTTACACCCATATTTGACTTAGCAGATGATGTTTTCCCTCTGTCTCTTCATGGGGTATAAATCTTGAATACAGAGTAATAGGGCTCCAAACCCAATGTTGATATCAAATTGATATACAAATTAATTAAATTGCTCAATTAATTACCCCAACCATGCTCATTACCAGCACCGGATGTCGTTATTTGTTTTCGTCAGCCTGCAAGTGGGTCCCAGCCCCCTCTCCCAACCCCACCCTCCCCCTACCCTTCCACTACATATTCTATTGGCAGGACATTCGAATTTAGGCGAGAATTTCGAACTTTGGGGGGAATTTCTTTGTCCCAGGACTGTGCTGACGTCCCACCCCACCTCCTCCCACCCAGAAATTGGCGGAAAATTAAAAATGATAGTGCCCTTTTCGGGACTCGAACTTTGGTCCTTCTGGACTTAAAGCCGTAGTACAACCCCCAACAATGGGAACTGCCTAGATCCAAGAGAGGAAGGTTAGGTTAGTGTATTTCTTTTGGTTGGGAAACTGAAGTAAAGATCAGTCCTAATTATTGAATTAGTCATAAAGACTGGGCCTAATTACACAACTATATGCAACGGGCTACACAAGAACTGCTAAAATCGCAATACAGCTCAAAAACTGACGACGCCATACAACAGGGAAAAAATTTACAATGCAGTCAAACTTTATACTACAGCTACAAGCTGGAAGGAGAAAGACAGAGGTGAAAGGTACTATATTTTATTTTTGGCAGGAAGTATATTCAATTGACGCCAGAATCCGCTACAGATGCCTGTTCGACAATCACCCTGGAGCCCAGGTAATCGAAGCTACTACACGCTACCACAGATGATGAAAAATGCAACACTGTTCTAATTACACATTGAAATTATTGTGAAAATAAAACCAGCACTGGTAACCAATGGATGATAATGCAACACACATACTGGCGAATGGGGAAAAATCATCGTAATAACACAACTACTGGAAAAACCGACCCCAGAAGATTGCAGAGGGGCAGCAGTTGCAGCTGTGTCCTCCTCAGTGGGCGTTCAGGAACTAACCAACTTGGAAGTAGTCTTACCCCCCTCCCCCCCTTTCATCCCTCATCCCTCATCCCTCCCACCCTCTCATCACCATAGGTATGGAGAGAGGCCTTTTGTGTCTTGCCTCTGGTACTCCACAAAGGGATCCTTCTGGTGGCATTGATATACTGCCTCCAGTCTGCGGAAATCAGTCACAGATACACAAAGGACAAGAACAAGACGCGTCATGCAATCCTGTTAAACATATTTCTGGGAAATACTAGACCCACCATGGAACAATAACAACTTGGAAAACAGGATGCCCTCCACCTAAAGTGACCACAGACCCCGCCATCTTTGGCTACACAGCCTTCCTCAGCTGCGGTCGCAGGAGCCTGCAGCGCGTGCGTGGTATGAGCACATGGTCTCCTTGAGGTGATGGCCGTTCGCCAATACGAAGGGGAAATTTAGTGGCACCATCTCGCCCCACAGTCCGTGCCCCTGTCAGGGCGTCGGTGACCTGACTATGCAAGCACCCAAAGCCTCCAAGATGCCTTTCATTCTGCAACGGAGAACAATTTTATTTAAAGTCAAGGCATCTCTTATAATCAAGCGTCTATTAAGAAGGAAAACGCATATTACCATTCGCAGAGTCTCTATTTAATCTAATTGTACATTATTTTCGACAATGCTACAGCCCTGTGAACACCAAAAAACTCTACTCAAAACGATTCTGTAGAGGATGTAAGGACATTTAAATTCATCCTGCTAACAAGCTTAACATTTATGATGCAAGTTATATTACCGATATTTTGTAACAATGTCGTCCTGCTTTTATACTGTTAAAGGTCCACGATGACAGCATATAATCACCAAAATTCCCTCTATGTTGTGTGCTACATGTCAGCCGGATGGAGGAAGACAGCCTTCGATGAGTATTATTCTTATGTATGGTACAGAACAGCACATTCATCGGATGGTATAGTTTTCGTAACACGTACTCCAACAAACGCGACATAAGTGTTAAACAGAGGCGCCATATTAAAGCAGGCAAACATGTGTATCCCAATCGATAACTAGCCGGCCGCGGAGGCCGTGCGGTTCTAGGCGCTGCAATCCGGAACCGCGGGACTGCTACAGTCGCAGGTTCGAATCCTGCCTCGGGCATGGATGTGTATGATGTCCCTCGGTTAGTTAGGTTTAAGTAGTTCAACGTTCTAGGGGACTGATGACCTAAGATGTTAAGTCCCATAGTGCTCAGAGCCATTTGAACCATTTTTTTGAATCGATAACTGTGTTCTCACACAAGCAGTCAAATATATAGATTATCGAATTACGGCCAGCTCTAACAAACAATGTTATTTCTGAAGCGTAAAGGAGACGAATCAATACATTCCCTAGAGTGTTCTGTAGCAGATTGGACTGATGTCACATGTATCACCTTAAATAGTGTGAGGGGTATGTACTCGAGAGATGTGGTGTTAGGGCGAAACTGCTGTAGCATCCTACATGTGAGCAAAACTACTTTTCATCAGACCAGGACTTCTCTGTGAAAGGAGAATGCTCCCAGAGCTCTGGTGATGCTACTGTAAGCAGCAATCAGACTGTTACATCTTTTTGGGTACTGATCATGGTGCTTAATCCCTTGTAAGAAGTTATTGCTTCTTTGTGTTCATTTTCGTGCAGCTGGTTGTGGGTGGTACCTCAATGCATCAGCTATGGAAAACATTCACGTCGGTTTTTCTTCGCTCTATTTCCTAGTGACACGTAGCTGCATCCGTCAAAACCAACGCTACTACCACTACTGATATGCACGACTGACGCGAGAAGTGTGATTGAAGGTACGTATTTTTACGACTTAAAAAGGTGTATAAAATGAATTAATTTCCTAAGAGACAGAACAGCAGTCTCCAGACATCATTCTAGTTGGCTTAGAAGCAGCTATAGCAGTGGATGTACACTGACAATGCCATCCTAGGACACTAGAATAGTTTAGAAGGAAGTAGTTTTATCATTTTAAATTTTGTCACCGGTGATTGTGGTAGAAATTTGCAGGGTGGTTGCATGTCTGATGTTGGACAAATATATCCTGGATTAGAATATTAACAGTGTTGCATTCCGCATGACATACTTCAGAAACCATATGGCATTAACAACACAGCATTTTTAGGTGCAGAATCATGTAATCATTGGAGTGTGTGTTTATGCACTACAGTCATTTCTCTCATGCTGGTACCTTCCTAGTAATGACACCAGACAGTGGAATAAAGCTTCAGAATTGATAGCACGGTTGATTTATGTGAAATGTTTCGAACTCCATCTGTCTGGAGTTGTCAGATACAAACCACACATTCCTTCCTAACCGTCTGCTATATCAGTGCAACACTCTCATCTCTACTATACTCTAATAAGAGGTGCTACCCTGCTTGACACACATTCATCTGGAGAGATCTTGTGCTATTAGATGGGTGTCATGGGAAAGGTTGGTGTTGCAGGGACAGTTGGCCAAGGACAATATGGGAGGGATCCGTCAATCTCCGATTTTGCCCTACGATTAAGAGAATATTCTTTTGTTATGTCGGATGGCCACTTGTTACGACTTCTGCAGAACTTGTTATGGCCGTTTGCTATTTGTTACAACTTCTGCAGTACTTGTTAGCAGCAGACACAGTGGCTGCGCCAAAGACTGAGACGGTGTGGAGTTTTACACTTATTTATTGAGCTTTCTTTACAATTTCTCTCTCGTCGTCGCTGCCCAGCCCTGCGGATCTTTCCGCCTGGCTGCTGCTGTGTAGGTTCTACGACAATGCGCGTAACGCGCGCCACCATTGCTCCGCTGAAGCCAGGATGCCCTGTGGTTGAGATGAACTCGTCGCCGACCGGCGCCCCAAGTACGGGCACGCCGACGGAGCCGCGTCGCCGTGAGGTCAGCTGCCGACGCCTGCTGCACCGGCGGCTGGGAAGCCGTCAATCGCGATGTCCGCGAGGTCCCGTTATGGACGGACCACGCGCCGTGGGACCGGGTTGCCGTGAAGTCCGGGCGTCAGTCTCTGGCGGAGCCTGTGACCAAGACCGCGCTGCGGCCGGTCCTGCTGGAAGTTCTCGCTGTAGTTAGTCAGCCATGGTGCCGACCAAACTCGGGCCGATCACCAGACATGAAGTTGACATCTGACGGCGAACAGATGACTCCTGTGAGCTGGAACAGACTTCCGGAATCGTCACCTACGAAGATTGAACATTCGGACATGGACCACGTCCGTCCTCAGATTTGAACTGCTTCCTAATGGCTTCTGCCCGTTGCTGCCTGCGCTCAACTGTTTATATCCGGCAGGAGGACGATTTTTACCCTCGGTGGCAGCTTCTTGTTATTACTCCCGCAGTATATTCCAGCGTAATTTAGCGTGCTGGCCTCACTTCCCTTACTCAGCACTCTCCAGGCTTCGCTCAGCGCTCGGTCTGCGTGCGTCCTTGCGTCAGCCGGTTCGTAGACCGCAACTGTCAGCAAGGTTATCTGTGCCGTGCCTACTTCGCAATGCCGCGATCGCCGGCTGCCTCTGTTTTGCCATTCTGCACTGCGTGAAGCAATGCTTACTACATGTGGTTGCAACACTTTGTAGCACATCCACACATAGAAAGATGGCCAGTCGTAATAGTAAATTCTGCATTATGATCAATGCCCTGAAAATATGTAGATAACGTAATTGCTTCGGTATAAGATGCTGTCTGGTTTACTTCGGTGTATCTGGTCGAATGGATGTACTGCACAGTCATCTAGTTGCATTCACAATTAGTATATTGTCACTGCAAAGTAGTGGAGGGCTGATTTAGCGATGACACAGAAACTGGGAAGCGTTCTACTCTGTCACTGGCTGTCGCTGAAGTTACGGAGCGACTGGTATACTTTGATGTATACGACTGAATGCATGTACTGCACAGTCATCTATCTGCACTCGCAATCTAGTATATGATGCTTGAAAAGTAATTTAGGGATGATTTAGCCATGATGCGGTAGTTGGGAAGCATTTGCCATGTCATTGGCTGGTATTGAAATTGCGGAACGACTGGTAAAATTGCTAAAACTGGTCATACTACCAACTGCGGTGTGTATTGCACTACGTCGCCAATATGAACAGCGTCTTTACCAACCCGTCTGTCCACTGGTACGCTGTTGATTACAGCATAATGACTGACTGACATCATTTGACTGAAATGCAGGGAGCCTTGGCGGAACACTGGATATCTGCTACTTGTCACTGTCCAGCATGGGAGTAAATGTAGACCTTCAGACAGGTGTTTGGAAGTATTCCTCAATGCTGCAGATTGGTCCTACTTCCATATGCTGCAATACCTTCCACATGCTTTTCATTTTTTTTATTTTTTAGCCTATGAGGTAACAGTACTTTTTATTTCTGTTACCTAGTGTTTGTTGTGAGGCACCTTCCGGCGATGCTCCGCACCAGAACAGTAATCGTGTACGTCACTGCAAAATGAGGTAACAATACTCTTCAAAATGGAACACTGAGACACCCGCTACCCATTTGCTGTGGAATATGAGATTAACTGTATAGGTCATCACCTTAGGATAGCTGCTAAGACGCTCTTCAATTCCGAAAGCTCTTCCAGTTTCCATATTTTGCGATGTCTTCCACATTTTTGACAATGAGAAACATCGCCTCTATGCTTTATTTCTACCAACCTGTGTGTTATGGGAGCTGCATTGTTTACACCATGTGATGTTGAGCTTTCTGCGAGAGGCAATGTGTGGGTTTATCAGCTAAGACAGACCTCAGTCATGCTAGGAAAACAAAGTGTATGGTGATGTACACTGCTTCGATGTGTTACAACCGAAAAAAAACAATGTATTAAACTGCCTATGAAGGACCAATAGAGGAACACTCTCTTGTGATTGTTAAATATTGTAAGTATGTTTTCTTATTGGCAACGTTACATAGCGTTCTGTATGAAAATCGCTGGCTGTGCTGTGTGCAGTCTGTGGCCAATTTGCATTGTTGTCTGCCATTGTAGTGTTGGGCAGCGGCAGCTGGATGTGAACAGCGCGTAGCGTTGCGCAGTTGGAGGTGAGCCGCCAGCAGTGGTGGATGTGGGGAGAGAGATGGCGGAGTTTTGAAATTTGTAATACTGGATGGCATGAACTGCTATATATATTATGATTATTAAGGTAAATACATTGTTTGTTCTCTATTAAAATCTTACATTTGCTAACTATGCCTATCAGTAGTTAGTGCCTTCTGTAGTTTGAATCTTTTATTTAGCTGGCAGTAGTGGCGCTCACTGTATTGCAGTAGCTTGAGTTACGAAGATTTTTGTGAGGTAAGTGATTTGTGAAAGGTACAGGTTAATGTTAGTTAGGGCCATTCCTTTGTAGGGATTTCTGAAAGTCAGATTGCGTTGCGCTAAAAAATATTGTGTGTCAGTTTAAGCACAGTCTTCAGTCTTGTATAATTTTTCAAAGGGGACGTTTCATATGGCGACCCTGCCAAGATACCTCACTGGAATCTTCTCATTTTTTTCTTGTAGTTTGTGTAATTAGTGTACTATTGTTTATTGCTAGTGCGTAATTGTAGAGAGAATCTCCTTTGTAGTTGCAGTCTTTCATTGTTGTACAGTAAAACGGTTGTGGCATGCATGTAGATTTGCACCAAGTATTTCGCAGCTGCGCTTGCAATTAACTACATATTATTTTCAGTGCTATGTTAATGTGTTCTCTTATTTTTGCTCTTCAAATTGTGCTTTTCTGTGTTATCGTGTGAAATATTGTGACAATAATGGCATGTGAAAAACATAACACTAGGCTTCAAAGTAAACTGAGAAATAATAGTGACGACGAGCGTGGCTTATCAGCACCACTGTGTAGTGAATTAACAGACATTCGTAGTAGTTCAAAATGGTTCAAATGGCTCTGAGCACTATGGGACTCAACTGCTGTGGTCATAAGTCCCCTAGAACTTAGAACTACTTAAACCTAACTAACCTAAGGACAGCACACAACACCCAGCCATCACGAGGCAGAGAAAATCCCTGACCCCGCCGGGAAACGAACCCGGGAACCCGGGCGTGGGAAGCGAGAACGCTACCGCACGACCACGAGATGCGGGCTTCGTAGTAGTAATTTGGTAATTGTGCATAGGGAAATGGAGCGAGCGGCAAATATTGGTTTAGACAGCGAAACAGGTAGTGAACAAGGAAGCATTATCGATCGATCGGTCGGCAACAGCTCGCCTCAGGAATCCGAAATGACAGAACACAATATTGCAAATACTGTAGACTTAGGTTTTGGGTCCTCACCGTTTTCTCAAATGAGTCAAGACACATTTTCTGCTTGTCAAAATGTGAATGTTGCCGGTGAAAATGCACTGCCAAAAAGCATAGAGAAACAGATTCCAGACACTAATACATTATTATTGCAATTAATGCAACAAATGGGACAAAATCTTCAAAAGTTAGACACAATGGAACAAAATCAGAGACAAACACAGCAAAAGCTTCAAAAGTTAGACACAATGGAACAACACCAGATACAAACACAGCAACAGTTAGACACAATGGAACAAAATCTTAGGAAGTTAGACACCACACTTGAACAAACACGTAAAGGTTTAACTACTGAGTTACATAACATTGAATCGAAATGTCAAAAAGTCTGTAATGACGTAAAAACACAAATTTGTGAGCATTTTCAACCTATTTAGCCGGCCGAAGTGGCCGTGCGGTTAAAGGCGCTGCAGTCTGGAACCGCAAGACCGCTACGGTCGCAGGTTCGAATCCTGTCTCGGGCATGGATGTTTGTGATGTCCTTAGGTTAGTTAGGTTTACCTAGTTCTAAGTTCTAGGGGACTAATGACCTCAGCAGTTGAGTCCCATAGTGCTCAGAGCCATTTGAACCATTTTTTTCAACCTATTTTTTCGCGGCATGAAAATGCATTACAGAATCACGAAGCAGCCATAAAAGAACTGCAAACCATTGTTCATGAAAATCATGAGACCTTGTGGGCTAAAACTGACTCAGTTGCGTCTACCGATTCGGTTACGCAATTTGCAAAAACTCAGGAAAACTTAAAGGACACAGTAGATTCGATTTCAACACAAATGGACACTCTGAAACTTGATTCAGAAAAACACACTGAGGAAATGTGTTCACTATCGGAGAAAGTAGCCGAACTTTCGGATCAGGTCACTAACTTATCTACAAAGGTAGATGATGATCTGAATGACACAAGACCCATAGCCTTCACTGACACAGAAGAGTATGAACAAATTAGAAAATTCAAACAAAATCAAAATCAAATCAATACACAGTACAAAAGAGAAATCCGGGAAGTACAAGATCAGTTGATGCAGGTAATACAAGAATTACATATGTCAGAGGACACTCGCGCTCCAGTACGGGAAGAGGGACATAGAAATACGGAACAACCACAAAATAATAACACAGGACACTTCGGAAATTATGAAAGAAATTGGCAAGGTGCACAGAATTTTGAAATGGAGCCGCCGAAACGACGTAACAATGACCGATATGCTACTCGCCGACACGATGATTTTGACTATAAGCTGTTCATTACTACACAAATTCAAAACATTTAAGAATTCTGCCGAACACATTCATCCACAAGCGTGGCTCCATCAATTCTCTCATTGTTTTCCTCCCAACTGGTCATTGGAGCACAGGTTAGAATTTATGTGTGGCTACTTGGAGAATGAACCAGCTGTAAGAATGCGATCGGTCATTCACGATTGTCACAGTGAAGGAGAATTTTATCATGCCTTCCTCTCAACGTATTGGTCTCAAGCTACACAAGACCGAGTAAAACATAGCATCATAATGATGAAACGTTTCGAACAATCTGAATTTTCCAGTCTTGTGAAATATTTTGAAGACAGGTACACAAGAATCAGTACCTGTCAAACCCATACAGCCCCTCAGAACTCATCCGCATTTGCTTAATTAAATTACCTGAACATTTACGACATATTATTTTGGCAGGACGTTGCAAAGACGGCATTGAAGCTTTTCAGGGGCTCTTACAAGAACTGGAAATTGAGACTGACAATCGCGGAACGCGAAAAGAGGAAAACAATCACTACAGGTCACATCCGTCACAATTCCGTGACGACAGAAACAATAACTGGACACGACAAGCCTATTCTTACAACGTAAATCGTGACCAAAACAGACACCACCCATATGACACCACTGGCAGAGTAATAATAGTTACAGAGTAAGATTGCATTTCCGTAGTAATGAATATGACAGGGATAACCATAGAAACAGACAATATGGGAACAAAAACAATTATTATCAAGGGAGACAGCATAACTTCAGACGCAACAGTCCAGCGTGCAGTTACAACTCAGGGAGAAATTCTCCACCACGTGACCGACAAGAAAGAAACTATGGAATCTACCGACATGACGACAGATGATATGATCGTAACGACAGACCTGAACTGCATCAGAACTGGCGGGATTTAAACAGGCCAGGGCCCTCTTGTCACGGTGAATTTGTAGAAGTTAGGTCTCCTAATCCCAGTAACGAAGCGCGCCAACAAAGAAACAGACAATGACTCGCACCGCAGGCAGCCACTTGCGCCCGCTGGCTCAGGGAAAAATAACATTGACGCTAACCTTGAGCAAAATTCCAGTATTCTTTATGGACGAATACCGCATGATAATTGCATTCAAGTTGAAACTCTGCGTACTGAGAAGAGCAAAGGGTTACACCACATCTCACATGTAAAACCGTTTATTGAGAGATAAACTGTTTTTTAATTTAGTCTTTGCTATAAAAATTTCACTTCACGTTACTAGTACTCTTTGTCACACTGAGAAACTGTTAACATGCAACAATGTTTTGAAGTTAACTATGCAGTCTAGAACCTAGGGAATATTTTTAAACAGAAATTATGAATGCATTGTTATAGTGAACAGACGACACAGTTTTGTTATTTGTACATTCTTGCTTGTTAGTTGCATGATTACGTAACGACTATAAGGCTTACATACTTATAACATATACCAGTACTGCTAATGAGATTCTAATGCAACATTTTGGTTTACTTGAAAATACATTCTGGATTTAAGGTACTTTCTGTGAGATACCAGATGAGACAGTGGTTAGTCTATGTGACAGCTACACGATTTTATCATGACGCTACTAATGAGTGACAATTTACAATGTTGCTTTTTCGGTGTTTCTGTTTCATATCTGCACAGTTTTTCTGTATTATCCTGGAAAGTAAAACATGTTTTAGTAGTAACTTTTGTGGTATAGCTACAATGAGACAGCCTTTTCCGTAGCACAACAATACGTTACAGCACAGTACTTTCTTCATCACGGCAATAAGCGTAATAACTAAGATATCTATACGCAAAGCATTTCACTTTTGTTTATCATGAGGTAAGTACATTGACTTCTGCAGAACTTAGCTTTTCGAGGACAATAACTATGATACTTCCACAGAGATTATCTTACAGCAAAACGCACATTTAGCGCTACAGGACACGTATTTGAGTGATTAATTCTGTACTTAAAACATTTATTTTTAAAGATATTTGAAGTACAATGATACAAAGGTTTTCCGTGATACATTTCATTCCATTGCTGTAATCTGTAACACCTGAGGGTATAATTACATTAATCCTCAGGGGGGTACATGCCTACTTTGTGTACCATGTGTTTGGCAAGCACAAGGAGCCCTAGCTAATATGGTATTTGCTTATACAACTTTACACAACGGTACCATATTCCTCTAACACATAAATTACACGGCTATCTGATCATTTAACTGAGAGATAAACTTTTTTACTACGTCAGTGACAGATGTTTACGCAATTACACAGTTGGGTACCTTTACACTTATGAAATTGTATTTTGTCTGTACTTTGTAAACTGTTCATATTTTTTCAGAACCATTGTGATACTATGAGAGCTTTGAATGATGTATTTGGTATGGGATCATGATTTTTAAAGTACGTTTGAGGCAGATGACACTTTTGACATGAGCAGAGAATTTTTTTAGGTTTTGAAATTATTGGAGGAAGCTACGACGATTTTGAGATTTGACTGAGATGTTATAATGTTATATTTATGACGACGATGTGTATTATGCTGTTGAGGTATGTTTATGATCAAAAAGATGATGCTACCGTAAATGAGGAATTTGATTATGCTACGTATTTATTTTGATGAAATATTGAAGAAGTGTCGACGAATATGTATATTAATAATGAGTAGTAGTTAGGGACTCTGATTTGTGGAAAAGGATGTTGGAAACCAAGAATCATACTTTAAGAGTTATGAAATGTGTGTAAATGCGTGAATGTATCACAATGCCGACGAAAACTTTTGAACACTGTTATATTCATAGGATTTTGTTTCTACACATTTGCAACGCAAATTCTCGACCCGTGAAATTTTGCATATGAGACTGTCACTGTAGCGGAAACTGCTGTCATAAATATTTCTGTAAGAAAGTTAAATGACCACCTGCACGTAATGCATCGTGGGCACCCAGCTGCGTCAGACACTTGGAGAAAAAGCCATTAGTGTGTGCGTTTTCAGAGGCACAGGTAGAAAAAAAAAAGGGGAGGCCCTTATCCTCGCTATTGACATTCCTTTGTAGAAAGCATCCCAAATACGACACGCTCAAACTTGAAAACATATGATTACACTGTGGAGCTCTTAATTTATGATTTACTGAAATGCCTAATGAAATTACGAGAAATATTTTATGTCTATACACCTGATTATGACTACTGTCTTTATAGTTGAGAGATTTTTTACTACCTTATGAAATGCCATATGGATAATGAATGATGTTTCATGCCTTCCTTTGTACATATTTTCATTTTCTTTAATATCTAGTTTCTAGCTGCACTGCAGCATTGTTTAAAATAAAATTTTATTAATGTACTAATATAGATATTTTATGCCTACAGATCCAGTAAACAATAACTTAAAAAAAACGAAGGAGCATAAAAAGACGTTTCCCTTCACAGGAATTGCATACGGAATTTTCTTTTCAACTACTTGGTAATTTTTTTTGGTAGAATAACTTCTTGTGGTGCACCACATTAATTACATAGACATTAAGATGTGAATAGACATTTCCCTTATCTGCATTGTTGTCTTTAGTGTACTATTTTTTCTGCTTGAGCTTTGTCATGCTTAGGTATAAGTTATAGAATTTACTGCTGCCGTTTGCCAGGCATAGTGCTACTAAATTTCACTTTGTATTAGTCTGTTAAGCTAGTTTTACTACTGATTTATTTTTCTTGTTGTTGCACATTGGCTCATATTAGTTGTAATGTTGCATTGCTTGGTAATTTAGATTTACTGTAGCTTGCTTTGCAATTTTCCATTTTTTTTGTCATTGCTGTTTGTGTTAATTGTTTTGTGCTGGTGCTTTGCCTCGTCCCTTAGTTTATCATCTGAGCTTAGTAGATTTAAGTTAGCTTAAGAGGGGGTAGCCTATAACAGAATGAGTTGCGATGAATTTGAAGAAATGCACTGAGAGGTTATACGAGAAAAATACAGAAAGCATGCTTGGATAGGATTTTTTTGGCCAGTGCAAATATCGAAATAATACGAAAGATCTATGGAATGAAGTTTTGGGTTGGACTGCAGTACCAAATGTTACACTGAAAACGAAACCTGTCCTTTCCTTTTGTGTTATCCCACTATATGTTTGTGTACCCTTGTGTATTTATGTTCTTCCTGTCTTTATATGTTTATCTGATAAGACTTACGTTGTAGAATTTTTCTGGTACTAAGCTACATTCACTGTGACGAAGAATACTGTTATCCTCAAATATAATTTGCATTTATAGTATGTCATTTTCTTTGTAAAGATGTTTACACATTATTAATTCTGTTCTGTTTCAATTCTCATGTGTGAAATTGTTTCGAAAACTATTCTCATTATTTTATTTATTTACTTATGTCATAATTCTTGTAACACTGATGTATATGTTTATTTCTATTCTTTTGTAAAGCCTGCATTACCACAAATGTTATCTGTATTATTATCTTTTTAATGCTGTATTTTGTACCTTTGTTATTGTATTCTTATGTTATAAAATTGTAATTGACACCAGTTCATCAAATTAAGTAATTTGTAAGCATTCATTTCACTGCACACATTTCTGTTGGTCATAGTAATGCACAATATGTGAGAAGTTGGGACTGTTAGTGTTTGCACATGTGTTACTAATTCAGCAAGGGACTGGATAACAGCATTGCTGGTTCTAAGGACAATTCCAAAAACTTCGTGAGTGTACAAGTGGTGGTTTATGGACTTGCTATCTTCTCTGCAAGACTCTTCGATGGTGATTGTGCACCTGCACAGTCGCAGCAGATGGCTGCTGGCCATCTCTACAAGGACTGCAGTGGGTCTACACCTTTGCTGACTCACCAATACCATTATTTCTACAAGGACTGACGTGGGTCTGCACCTCTGGTGGCCCACCAATACCACAATCTCTACCAGGACTACAGTTGGTCTGCACCTCTGGTGGCCCACCAATACCGTAATCTCTACTGGGACTACAGTGGGTCTGCTCTGTGATGACCTACCTACCAATCTTCTTCAAAACGTCGAATGATTCTGCTGTGGGTTTGCTCTGTTGTGGCCCATTACCTGTCTGCATGTCAAGAGTCAGCACTGTCTTTCCGTTGGAAGGACAACACTACTTCTTCAAGACTGCATGGAAACTACTTCCGTGTGCATTGTCTTTTACTGCTCAGTCTTTGAGAAAAACACTGCAATTTTCTGTAATGAACAATCTGGACTGTCTTTATGGACTGTGAGAAAATTTTAGCTTTTGACCAACATTGTATCAATAAGTGTGTGCATTTGATGTCTTTGTTATTGTAATTATGAAAAATTTTATCAAATCATTATTGGCCACTGCCCAAAACAATTTGTAAATTTTTTTGTGGGGAGCATGGGGGCTATGTAAGTAGGCTGTTTACGTTTTCTTATTGGCAACGTTACATAGCATTCTGTATGAAAATCGCTGGCTGTGCTGTGTGCAGTCTGTGGCTAGTTTGCATTGTTGTCTGCCATTGTAGTGTTGGGCAGCGGCAGCTGGATGTGAACAGCGCGTAGCGTTGCGCAGTTGGAGGTGAGCCACCAGCAGTGGTGGATGTGGGGAGAGAGATGGCGGAGTTTTGAAATTTGTAATACTGGATGGCATGAACTGCTATATATATTATGATTATTAAGGTAAATACATTGTTTGTTCTCTATTAAAATCTTTCATTTGCTAACTATGCCTATCAGTAGTTAGTGCCTTCTGTAGTTTGAATCTTTTATTTAGCTGGCAGTAGTGGCGCTCACTGTATTGCAGTAGCTTGAGTAACGAAGATTTTTGTGAGGTAAGTGATTTGTGAAAGGTACAGGTTAATGTTAGTAATTATTAAGGTAAATACATTGTTTGTTCTCTATTAAAATCTTTCATTTGCTAACTATGCCTATCAGTAGTTAGTGCCTTCTGTAGTTTGAATCTTTTATTTAGCTGGCAGTAGTGGCGCTCACTGTATTGCAGTAGCTTGAGTAACGAAGATTTTTGTGAGGTAAGTGATTTGTGAAAGGTACAGGTTAATGTTAGTCAGGGCCATTCCTTTGTAGGGATTTCTGAAAGTCAGATTGCGTTGCGCTAAAAAATATTGTGTGTCAGTTTAAGCACAGTCTTCAGTCTTGTATAATTTTTCAAAGGGGACGTTTCAATATGGTCTTCTTCTAGTCCAGTCGACAAAACCTAACCAACATCTGTGCAAGCTACTTTGAGCACTGGCCACGTGTTCCAATGGAGCGAGATATATATATATATATATATATATATATATATATATATATATATATATATATATATATATATATATATATATGTATAATATGTTCGATGTCGACAAGCAGATGGTATTTATTTTTTTGACATGTCAGAAGAGAGAGATGCGGTAAAATCTTATAGGAAGTTCTATTACAAGACAGGCTCTCACGATTTCTTTCATAAATGCATTGGTAAAATGGGACTTGCTATAGTGTACAAAACAGTAGTGTCCTCTTGAAATATAGCTTGTTGTTGTCAAACTTCAAATGATGTTTTTTTTTCATCATACGTGCCATGGTGTGAAAGTTTGTATTCTTTAATGTTATTTCACGTGTCTGAAATGTCTGTAATACACATGTGCATGACAGTTTTGTTACAGACACTGATGTGATTGCAAGGGATGCTCTCAGGTGTAATTTGTCCATCAAGCTGAAAGAAATTGTTTGACATAGATGTTTTTCTTCAGAGTTTAAATTATCGCTTTTTTTTGCTTCGATGATGGTTTTGAAATAACGAGGACATTCTGAGGTGATCGGTAGCTTTCGCAGCAAAACATTACAAGTACTTTTTCCCAATTTTATGCAGGGTGGATGGGTATAGGCCTCATTTGTAATCAGCGGTGATATACTTCGTTGGAAGTCGCAAAATAATGACAAGCGAATCGTATGCTGCAGTCAAACATAAAAAAACTATACTGACTTTGCTCATAAAACTAAAAGATAATGGTGTGAGCCTATTTTCGTGGAAAGAGGACGTTTATTATCATTGCAATTGTGTTTCCCTTTTTAATAGATGCTTGATTATAAGAGATGCATTGATGTTAAATAGAAGTGTTCTCCATCGCAGAATGAGACGCCTACTGGAGGCATGGAGACATGCCTAGTCAGCGTGTTATGTCGCCTGCGCAGCTGTGCCCTGACCAGGGTGGTCTGTGGGGCGGGTGGAGGAGCTAAATTTCCCTTTTGTATTGGTGAACGGCCGCCTCCTCAAGGAGCCTACATACTTGATCTATGCCCTGCAGGTAAGGAAGACTGTGCTGCCAAATACAGTAGGGTCTGCGGTCACTTTAAGTTGAGGGCATTCTGTTTTCCAATTCGTTGTTGTTCCATGGGGGAGTCCGGTCTCTCCAAGAAATACGTTTAACAGATTGCATGAAGCGTCTTGTTCTTTACTTTTTTTCTATCTATGACAGATTTCCACAGACTGGAGACAGTATATCAATACCAGCAGAAGGATCTCTTTGTGGACCACTAGAAGCAAGACAGAATAGGCCTCTATGCCTACCTGAGTAGGGAGGGAGGGATGAGGGATGGTAAAGGGACTACTTCCAAGTTGTTTAGGTCGCGAGCACCCATAGAGGACACAGCTGCAACTGCTGCCCCCTCTGCAATCCTCTGGGATCGCTTTTTGTGATAGTTGTAATAGTACGATGATTTTTCTCCACCCCCATTCATGTGTTCACTGATTACGAGTACTATTTTGTTTTTTCACGACAATTTCGTTGTGTAATTAGAACAGTGATGCATTTTCTATCAGTTGTGGTAAAGTTCACAGACTTCGATTACCTGGGCAGCAGGGTGATTGTCGAGCAGGCATCTGTAGCTAACTCTTGACGTCAATCAACGATAGATACAGTCCTCAGCTGTACGCTTACAAGTAATGCACTTATTAAACTTCTGTCTGCCCAACACCAGCATCTCGTCAGTTGAATATATTTCCTGTCAAAAAATAAATAAATAATTAAATAAATGTAGATAGTACCTTACACCCCTGTCTTTTTCTCAGCAGCTTGTAGGTGAAGAATATAGTTTGAGTGTTCCTGCCACTAGTTTCGAGTGGTATTGTGAAATTTTTCCCTTTCAGAATAACGCCTCTTGTATGGCGCCGTCAGTTTTTGAGCTGTATTGCCTTTTTAGGCAGTCCTTGTGTAGCGCTATGTAAGTAGTTGTGTAATTAGCTCCAGCCTTTATGACTAATTATGTAATTAGGACTGATTTTCAGTTTTCCACCCAAAAGAAATAAAATACACTAACTTAACCTTATTCTCCTACATCTAGGCAGGTTACATGTGTGGGAGGCTGCACTAGGGCATTCTGTCCAGAAGAACCAGGGTTCAAGTCCTGGAAAGAGCACCATCAGTTTTAATTTCCGCCAGTTCCCGGCTTGGGTGAGGGGCAGGGGGTAGGATAGGACATCGGCACAGATATGGGACAAAGAAATTCCCATCATAATTCGAAATTCTCCACAAAATTCGAAATTCTTGCCAATAGGAAGGTGAGGGAAAGGAGGAGTGTGGAGGGGCTGGGACCCACTTGTACGCTGATGAAAACACATGATGTCATCCGGGGGTGGTGGTGGGCATGGTTGGGGGGTAATTAATTGATCAATTTAATTAAGTTGCATATCAATTTGATATCAAAATTTGGATCGAAGCCCCATTACCTTGTTAGTATGGTGCCTCCTGAAAAAGCAAAAAACTTCAGCTACCTTGATTGTGGAGGCAGCGACCGCATAAGCATCAATAATTGCCCATGTTGGAAATCACTTAGCGCAAACATAATGTGCTCACAATTACAGAGCACTGTTCATACTACGCTGACGCTTGCAAGATACTGAGGACATTGCACAGGAGCAATTCTTGATAAAATACAACAGTGCAATCTGCAGGATTGGTTGGAATCTGCATTGATGTTCAAGCGTGCATTTCTCGTGATGCTTCCATTTTTAGTCCAACCCCAGTATCGAGTTTGCGGTTCTCCTGCACTGTGTGAAATGGTCTGAAAGCTGTTTTTTGAAAGTAATTTCCTTAAAGTAAGTGTTGATTTGACTGAATCAGACTCCATACCTTTCTCGCATCAAATATTCCTATTGTCATTTTTCAGTCGCTATTGCTCTTATAAGCGATTGTTCAGTATGTTACATGAAGAATTTGTTTTTCTTTTCTTTAATATCACTTCCTTTAGCCTGTAATTTAGTCTGTAGGAGCTCTACGTCAAAAAATAAATAAATGGATTTTTCCAGTTTCATTCTTAACAAATATATTTTGTTTCAGAAAAGGATAAATTTTCCAAACAATACAAGCAGTTTCCATACAGTGGAAAGAAATATGTTACATGTAGAGTCATTTCTAATGATCCTAGCTCTTAGAAACCAGGCAATGTGAGATATATATATATATACAAGTCTTTATAAAACTACAGCGGCATCTAATATTGTTTACGAGAAAATTTTTCTTTTTATCACTCAGATCTATCAAGTTTCTGCAAATATACCCCACGATCTTGGAATACACAAATTGATTTTAACTAAACGGTTATGTCTTCACCCTTTCCAACATGAGGCTAGTTCTAATATTCACGTGTATGTTCTGTATTCTCAAGGAACATTGAAGATGTTGCCATTTCTCAAAGACATGGCGGTATCCTGCATCTAAAGCCGAACTTTACAGTTAGACTCCCATTATGCTGAACGAACAGGCTACCCTCATAATGCCACTACAGCTGACACTTGAGAGGACAATAGCGTGCCACAAATTAAATGCGTGGATCATTTGCTGGCGGAGAGGCGCATCTTTTACTGCGAATAAGAATTACGTCTCGTTATAAAATGTTTAATGCCCATAATTCTGCTTTAAAACGGGAAACGCATGGGTCGTAACTCTTAAGAGTCACAAGCTGCACCATGCTCAAAACGTCGTCCTTGCAGCCACCATTTCATCCTTAATGGAGGAGTGTAAAACACACAGACGCGAGGCATTACTACCAAGTGCACATGCGTCGAATTGTGGTTCACATGCTGATGTGAGGGGATCTTGTGTAAGTACCATATCAGCTCGCCGTATTTCAAGACGTATACGGTCAAAACACACCCGCTGTGGACGACTCAGGCTGCCTCAACGTTCTGTACAATATATTGGGCATCTGGAAAAGATTTATAAATTTCACAAGACTTTATCTTCCACACGAATTAAGACAGAAATTTGGGATGAATTTTAACGGACGCCCAGAACAAGGAAGTTTTTTTACAAGGGTGTATTTTTTATATGCATTCACGTAAAATTTGGGGGTATTTATTTCAGCTACGTTTAGGATCGAAGATTTCATTTACATTTCATAAACATTCAGTGAGTTCTTCACCGGGCGTACCACTAAGATTCAGAAAATAGTCAAGCCCATCCTATACTTTTGTTAGCATTTTTGGCGTTAGCCTACTATATTCTGTTCTCTTGCGACGTTGCAGTTGATCCAGAGTTGTTGAAAGGGGAGCACATATATGAAATCCTTGAAAAACCAACTACAATGTCACATACGCGAGGTCAGTCGACATTGGAGGTTAATGCTGCAATGCCAGATCCGTCTATCCTTTGCAGCCGGTCTATCGTTAACGCAGCGAAGAAGTGAGGACTTTTGCTGTCGACAAAATTACGCCCTACGGATATAATTGAATTGCACCTATTGAAAGAAAGAACATGAAATGTCTTGTGATGCTGTATTATGGCCATTGGGTAATGGACGAGTGAGCGAGGTACGTGCACCAGGCAGACCCGTAGAGGAAACTTCATGAACCTTTAACTTGCAATTGGCATCAAAGCAAACAATTACTTTCGACACTTTCCACATCAAGTTTCGGTATTCATTTGTGTAGTCTGTAGAACATGTTGTCTCATGAATCTTTGTGAAACACCTACTTCTGTACTACTCCAGGTACAGATCCAAAGAAAATGCTTTACTTACTAATATACCGGTGTCATGCGTGACCATTAACGTTAACAAGTTGCATTATACAGGACAGATGATGCAGTTCCGCAGGAATTGTGGGTAGTGGTCGATGCAGCGGGGCGAGAAGCTGTTCGATGAAGATACGGGCTTGGAAAATACCTATCTTCTTTTAATATTTCGGTTGCGAAACTTCCAGCCTTCTACGGAATGGGAGCGAGATATAACACGTTTCCAATGAATTATACACCAGTATGTACCTCTAAGGTTCTACGCAAAATCGGAGAGGAAAGGAATATGTGGAAAACACTGATAAGGAGAAGGGACAGGATGATAGGACATCTGCTAAGACATGAGGGAATGACTTCCATGGTACTAGAGGGAGCTGTAGAGGGCAAAAACTGTAGAGGAAGACAGAGACTGGAATACGTCAAGCAAATAATTGATGACATAGGTTGCAAGTGCTACTCTGAGATGAAGAGGTTAGCACAGGAAAAGAATTCGTGGCGGGCCGCATCAAACCAGTCAGTAGACTGATGACCAAAAAAAATTTACCTCTAAGTTGTTCGCGGTAGCAACAGATTAAAACAGGGAGCGGTTCGCAAATGACTTGGCCGAACGAGGTGGACTCTCATTCTAGAGGACGACGGTTCAAATTCGTGTCCTGGCATCGTTTTCTGAGCTTTCTCTAAATCGCTCCAAGCAACTGTCTGGATGCTTTCTTTGAAAAGGCACGACCGGCTTTCTTCCACATCCTTGCAACATTCCGAGCCTGGGCTCGACCTCGATGTCGACGGGACATTAAACACTTATTTTGCTTCCTTTTGTTCGAATCGCTCCGTGACCAAGGAGCGTATTTTTGGCATCGAGAAACTGAAATATTGTAGAACGTTCCGAGAGCTTTTGACTTGAGACTTGGTGAATAAAACTTATTTGGTTTGTCAAAGTAATCTGTAACTTGAAGTCCACTAGTAATTGCCATCGCAAGGGGTCGCTCCTTTGTCCAGATGTTCCACCATCGGAAAGGAAACATATTATGAGTGAACTAAGATTAGACAGGGCACCTGTGCAAGAAACTTCTTACCAGAAGGCACACAGTCATAGCATTCTTCAGTGCCCATGAAGAGTCTTTATCTCTCAATACGCACTGCCAAAGTCAGTAGAACTCTGAAGTCTGTCCTGATGGCCGCGACTGTTGATCACCTGTTGTTAAATTTTTGGACTTCACTTGGTGTGTGTTGCAATCTCTTTCTGAAGCTATGTAAATCGTCACGGAAAAGTAAAGTTGTTCCAAATAGCAAAATGTTTCCAAGGTACAACATGATCGTGTACATAGGGACAAACATTTACCTCTAATTTAAAAGGGCTGCAATCGAGAAAATCTTCTCAATAATGTATTTAATGATTTATCTGTTTAATTATTACTCTATTACTTACCAATAATCAATTAGTGAAAGAAAATTAAATGGCAGTGTTATTAAAAACCAGTTGCAAGCTTAAAATATTTTCAGTTGAAAACTATTGAATATTTACACAATTTTCCATTTCCAAGACATGTTATTGTTAAGACATTAAATAAATTCAGTATATTTGCAGATATCACATGTTCCATGGTAGACGACGTCTTGCCGTTTCAAGGTATTTCAAGGTATTAGATGGAGGATGGTCGACGAGGTATGGCTTAACCGTTCACGTGATGTGTAACTAGTTTTAAAAATTTATAGAATTTTACTCAGCATAATATTCTGTGTCTGGAGGATTAGCTGTATCTTCCAATAGTTTTATTACATTATATAATACGTAAATGTGTACAGCTAAAAATATTCTCAAATGCTGCACAAAACACAGCCTCATGTCTCGCAACAACATTAAGAGAAGAAAATGCCGGAAACTGCTTACGGCAGTTTCTAGTACGCAGTCTTTCGTGAGATTCTAAAAATCACTGGATCTGAACAGAGACCGGGAGACAGAATGTGCTCCTGGGCACAGTATCCTCAAGGTACAACACTCTCCACTATTAACATTTTTTATTTTATTCGCAATTTACGAAATAACATACTTAATGGAGAGGTGACACGAGATACAACCAGCCAGAACGCCGAGCTGGCCGCGGTGGCCGAGCGGTTCTAGGCGCCTCAGTCCGGAACCGCGCGACTGCTACGGTCGCAGGTTCGAATCCTACCTCAGGCATGGATGTGTGTGATGTCCTTAGGTTAGTAAGGTTTAAGTAGTTCTAAGCTCTAGGGGACTGATGACCTCAGATGTTAAGTCCCATAGTGCCCAGAGCCATTTGAACCAGAACGCCGAATCCCGGAAAATATTAAAAAACAGGTCAACTATGTTTGTCATAAACGATATTTTTGTCGCTTTTTCTTCTCCATGCTTCTAGAAAATAGTTTTTATTGACGGCAAACTTAAGACAACACATGTAAACACATAAACACATAAATACATATACATACCAATAATAAGATCTAGGGTACAATCATTGAAAGTTAGATAGTTGTTTTCCAGGCACTATAAATACGTGAGGCAGCAATAACAGGCCAGACAAAATAGGCCATATGATCGAAGGTATCCGGACACCTACATATGAACATTAATGTGGGATAAGCACTCCTTTCACCTTTATAACGACTTCAACTCTGCTGTAGACACTTTCATTCAGGCGCCTGGCAGCCCATTCTACCCCAAGAGTCGAACCCAGAGAAGGCAGTGGTGGCGGACTCTGGGATGTGGAACGAAGTCGACGGTGTTCCATTGGAATGAAATCGGGACCCTGGGCAGGCCATTCCATGTCAGCAATGCTACTGTATACAAATTCTTACCTCGCTGCTTTATGACAGCTGATACACTCATAGCGACGGAACTGTTTCTGTACTGTAAGCACTACACGATACTATCGTTTCGCATTTAGCATTTTCTTAAGCGCAATAGGGGACCACACCCTAGCCACGAAAAGCACCTATACCGTAACACCACGATCTTCCCACTTCAGCGTTGTAACGGTACGTGTTGGCTGGTAATGTCCCGCAGATATTTGCCAAGCTCAAACCTTTCTATCGGACTGCCAGAGGGTACAGCGTGATTCATCACTCCAGATCACTCACTTGCAGACAACCATCTCAAGCGTAGCGTAACATCGGCTACAGAAATGCGTCGCTTTTGAGGAGTTGCTTAATTACTCCATCCCATTCCTTGTAGTAGGGCTGCAGGACTGGAACTTACGAGCGATTTCTACCACTGATTTCACGCGATTTTTTACAACCACCCTCCACAATGCTCGAAGGTCCCTTTCCGTCAGTACGTGATGTCTGTCTGGTGTTGGTTTAGCCGTAGCTGTTACTTCGCGGTTCCAACTTCGTCGACAGTCGACCTGGGCAGCTTTTAGCAACATAGTACTCTCCGCCTTGTTTTATTCCAGCGGGCCTGCTTCTCATGACGCTATGTTGTCACATCCGCATTACACATGTGTGTCTTTATTGCTTTGCATAGGTAGTGTACGAGTGAATATATCGAAGACCGGGTTTCCGTCAAATTACTGTGAACAATGTGGCGACGTAATGCTTAACATTTGCAACTGCCGAATGATCATAAATGGATAGCCCGAAGTTAGATACAGTGGGAATCAGTAAAATGCCGTGGCAGGAAGAACAGGACTTGTTTGTAGTCTAGTGAGTGCGCTGCCATTAAGTACGACATCAAACAAGGGTAATGGAGTAGGACTAATAAGTGTATAAGAGAGTAGGAATGCTGGTAAGATAATATGTACAGTATAGTGAAAGCCATATTGCAGCCAAGATGGACAGGAAGCCACCTCCCATCACAGTAGTATGTTTTTATATTACTACCAGCTCTGGAGACGGCAAAGAGATTGAAATAAAGTGTGACGAGATATAAATTATTCAGCTACGGGAGACGAAAATTTAATAGTGATGGTCGATTGGAATTCGTTAGTAAGAAATGGAAGAGAAGGAAAAGTAGCGGGAAAGGAATGAAAGGGAAGTCGGCCGGCATCTCACATCTTCGGCAGCTACAGCTAAGCGCTGAGCTCCCACAGCTATTGCGAGGTGGTGCTTACATACAGCCGCGAGTAGGACTGCCAGGTATCCGGCTTAGGCCGGACATATCCTGTCAAATATATGCAAGTCAGGCCTGTCCGTATTCTGCTAGGCTTTCTCGCGGCTATCACCAAGGGCCATTCCAAGCTAATAACACAAGTACCGGGAGTAAGTTTAAGGAGGAATAAGGACATTACACCATAAGGATGTATATCGGATGATGCAGCTGCCCCTAGTAAGGCTATTGATAAGATATCGATAAATCGGTATTTTTCTGAAAATATCGATATGTATCTACGATACTCTTCCATAAAAATATGTCTCGGCGATATGTTTCTCAACTACATTGTAACCTCCCAACAGTAAAATTATCTCCGTAACCTCGCAATAAAAATGGTGACTAACCTCTCAACAAAATTGTGACTCACATATAACCTTTCAATAATTAACTGACTGTGAATTTAAAATGGTAAATTTTGGACGTCAGCAGTGCTGCGTCATGGCCCTTAAAGATCATTCTGAATAAATTGAAAATTCTTACCTCAATGAAGTCGCCGGATAACGCGTATATATCTGCTCCTACAAGAAATTTTTCTGGCACAGCCCAGTGCAATGCTGGCCGCTAGATTTGTCATGTATAAAAAGAAGCAACTCATTTTTCTTTACGATAATCGGGATGACCATGGTTTGGAGAAATTAGTAAAATCTTTAAATTCAGATGAATGATTGTCAAAAGTTACTTTTTATAAGAAAGATTATTATTAAAAGATTTTTTTAAAATCATTTACATGGGACTTGATATAACAATAGTACAAAATCAGTTGTTACAAATTTTATATGCGTGGGGCTATGAATAGTAATTCTTAGTTTTACCTTATACTACGTCGCTCAGGTACCGCCATCGCTCTCCACGACTCGCCCAACCGTCCGACTGCGAGCTACTGCTACTACTACTACTGCCGACACTGCTCTCTGGTCTGCGATTCTATTGTAGCTTACATATCGCAGGCAGAGCGTGAGCAATCCATGGAAATTACATCTGCTCGAGTGCGCTAGCAATAAATTCCTTAGTCATGGACATCTTACAACGTATCTATATCGAAATGGCAATATCGAGGGCTAATATTTTTATTTTATATTTTTTTCACAATTTTCGGTAAATATATGAAACAGTTCAGTTGAAATTGTAGTAGAACGAAATTTTACTTTCACTTTGTGAAGGAGTCAAACTAATTTTTGACCTTGCATCACGTCCAGTCTCTCTCTTTGACTGTGTGGAGCAAGTAAAGGTGGCACAAAGAAGAGCTCCGAATGAAAGGGTGGCTTGGAGGGCGGGGGTGGCGGTGTAAATGGAAAAAGATTCCCGATGTGAAGGAATAGCCCACCAGTTGCGTTAAAAAATAATTTTTAACGCAACTAGCGTGCTGATACTTCTTCACATCAGCATGCTTAAGAAACAGTTGCTGAAAATGATGAGCAAAAATCTAAGCGGCAAGATTGGTCTTTGCGGTGGGTGGAGGCGTGTGAGGGAGAAATGTTGATGTAATCGGCGCTCGACGCTACCAACAGAAACTGCAAAGTTTTGATTCGCCACGCAGTTTTGACAGTACAACTGCTATGTCGCTGGCGTTGGCAGAAATGAAAAACAGGGCAGTCGACATGAATGTTCCGAACAAGTCCGATATGCGACGAAACAGAACAACGGACATCTTTCACTGTCTCAGTTACATAGAGTTACCGCTGTTAGCAAAATGGTTTCCACCAAACGTGAACGTGCATCGTTTTCCTTTCAATTTTTGCTCTACGGCGGACATTCACGCTGCTAGCTTGTTGATGTACAGAATAATAAATCAATACTTAAATATACAGCTCTAAAACTGGCATCATATTTACAATGTGCAGCCGATATTTTTATAAAGGTGGGACGTCGATATTTTTTTCTTCGATAGATCGAGGGTCGATAATGAAATTTTTTTAAATTACATATGTAAGATAACAGGTATTTTTTAAAATATCTACAGTCCTAGTCCCTGCCTCTGGGTCTTATGCAACCTGCAACAGCTTCAAATAATAAACTCAAGATTTTCATAGACTCTCGCTCACTGTGCAAACTAATAACATTACAGAAAACGAACTGGGCCTTGTTGTAGGAAATTGAATGCAACTAAATTTTTTACGGGGTGCGTTATCTCTAGAGGCCGAATTGTTCAATAAAAACGTACAAAAGTGGCCTTCAAACGCTTTTTTCTTGAGTAACTCGACAACTGTGGTCTCCAGCGGAAACTTATTCCAGTCCAAAATTTAATTACATTATTCTTTCTACAAAAAGTCCTGTTCATTTGTTTCTATACGATAATAGTTTGTGCGTAGAGAGCTAGAGAATATGAAAATCTTAGGCGTGTAATTGAAGGCGCTGCAGAAACCTCGGCGGTAGGGTCAGCTGAGTCACCCTGTGGGTATACCAACCAGTGCTGTTCTTATGTGTGTGTCCTGTGTTTTTACTCGTACGTCGGATAGTTCTAACACACAATGTCACAACCATTCTTCGCAAAGAGCAGAAGTGTCAAAGTTGAATGTGCCGATCAGCCATGCCAAACCGCCCTGCCATGCTAGCTCGTCGTTCCAAACCGTGTTGAGACGCGCAAGTGAAAACAGGAGTTAGCCTTTGCTGTGCCTTCCCTAGCAAAGCGTGTTGCGTACGCTTTCACGCGCAACAGCGCTTGTTTCATCAGTGAGCGGCGGTCATAACTGTTTATTTTGTTTAATCACGAACTTTTAACGAATTAACACTTAGTTACATCCAGTTTAAGCACGTTTAACGCTGATCCCGCCCAAAAGAATGGCTGTAATCGATTATTAATGAAGAATTAAAATTCTTTTTAGATTACTTGGCCCGGCTTCTAGAGCATAATGTCAGACTAAATATAACTCCGTGTCCGACTTTTCTGCTTCTGAATCTGACAACCCTAGCCGTCAGGCCTCTGCTAGAGATCAACGACCGACTAAAATGTGTGCGCAACAACTGGCGTTTGATCGATTAGACCACGCTGCGCTAAAAACCAGTCTGTTAACACACTCTTTATTTGGCATTCACTTTCGTTGGCTTCGCCAACTCACAACTAAATTAACACCTTCATCCCAGCCTTGACGTCGGGCCACTCTACATACAGGATGACAATTATTGAACTATGTTGTTGTTGTGGTCTTCAGTCCTGAGACTGGTTTGATGCAGCTCTCCATGCTACTCTATCCTGTGCAAGCTTCTTCATCTCCCAGTGCTTACTGCAACCTACATCCTTCTGAATCTGCGTAGTGTATTCATCTCTTGGTCTCCCTCTACGATTTTTACCCTCCACGCTGCCCTCCAATGCTAAATTTGTGACCCTTGATGCCTCAAAACATGTCCTACCAACCGGTTCCTTCTTTCTGTCAAGTTGTGCCACAAACTCCTCTTCTCCCCAATTCTATTTAATACCTCCTCATTAGTTATGTGATCTACCCATATAATCTTCAGCATTCTTCTGTAGCACCACATTTCGAAAGCTTCTATTCTCTTCTTGTCCAAACTATTTATCGTCCATGTTTCACTTCCATACATGGCTACATTCCATACAAATACTTTCAGAAACGACTCCCTAACAGTTAGATCTATACTCGATGTTAACAAATTTCTCTTCTTCAGAAATGATTTCCTTGCCATTGCCAGTCTACATTTTATATCCTCTCTACTTCGACCATCATCAGTTATTTTACTCCCTAAATAGCAAAACTCCTTTACTACTTTAAGTGTCTCATTTCCTAATCTAATTTCCTCAGCATCACCCGATTTAATTTGACTACATTCCATTATCCTCGTTTTGCTTTTGTTGATGTTCATCTTATATCCTCCTTTCAAGACACTGTCCATTCCGTTCAACTGCTCTTGCAAGTCCTTTGCTGTCTCTGACAGAATTACAATGTCATCGGCGAACCTCAAAGTTTTTATTTCTTCTCCATGAATTTTAATACATACTCCGAATTTTTCTTTTGTTTCCTTCACTGCTTGCTCAATGTACGGATTGAATAACATCGGGGAGAGGCTACAACCCTGTCTCACTCCCTTCCCAACCACTGCTTCCTTTTTATGCCCCTCGACTCTTATAACTGCCATCTGGTTACTGTACAAATTGTAAATAGCCTTTCGCTCCCTGTATTTTACCGCTGCCACCTTCAGAGTTTGAAAGACAGTATTCCAGTTAACATTGTCAAAAGCTTTCTCTAAGTCTACAAATGCTAGAAACGTAGGTTTGCCTTTTCTTAAACTTTTTTTTCTAAGATAAGTCGTAATGTCAGTATTGCCTCACGTGTTCCAGTATTTCTACGGAATCCAAACTGATCTTCCCCGAGGTCGGCTTCTACAAGTTTTTCCATTCGTCTGTAAAGAATTCGTCTTAGTACTTTGCAGCTGTGGCTTATTAAACTGATAGTTCGGTAATTTTCACATCTGTCAACACCTGCTTTCTTTGGTATTGGAATTACTATATTCTTCTTGGAGTCTGAGGGTATTTCGCCTGTCTCATACATCTTGCTCACCAGATGGTAGAGTTTTGTCATGACTGGCTCTCCCAAGGCTGTCAGCAGTTCTAATGGAATGTTGTCTGCTCCCGGGGCCTTGTTTCGACTCGGGTCTTTCAGTGCTCTGTCAAACTCTTCACGCAGTATCTTATCTCCAATTTCGTCTTCATCTACATGCTATTCCATTTCCATAATATTGTCCTCAATTACATCGCCCTTGTATAGACCCTCTATATACTCCTTCCACCTTTCTGCCTTCCCTTCTTTGCTTAGAACTGGGTTTCCATCTGAGCTTTTGATATTCATACAAGTGGTTCTCTTCTCTCCAAAGGCCTCTTTAATTTTCCTGTAGGCAGTATCTATCTTACCCCTAGTGAGATAAGCCACTACATCCTTACATTTGCCCTCTACCCATCCATGATTAGCCATTTTGCACTTCCTGTCGATCTCATTTTTGAGATGCTTGTATTCCCTTTTGCCTGCTTCATTTACTGCGTTTTTATATTTTCTCCTTTCATCAATTAAATTCAATATTTCTTCTGTTACCCAAGGATCTCTATTAGCCCTCATCTTTTTACCTACTTGATCCTCCGCTGCCTTCACTACTTCATCACTCAGAGCTACCCATTCTTCTTCTACTGTATTTCTTTCCCCCATTCCTGTCAAATGTTCCCTTATGCTCTCCCTGAAACTCTCTACAACCTCTGGTTTAGTCAGTTTATCCAGGTCCCATCTCCTTAAATTAGCACCTTTTTGTAGTTTCTTCAGTTTTAATCTACAGTTCATAACCAACAGATTGTGGTCAGAGTCCACATCTGCCCCTGGAAATGTCTTACAGTTTAAAACCTGGTTCCTAAATCTCTGCCTTACTATTATATAATCTATCTTATACCTTTTAGTATCTCCAGGATTCTTCCACGTATACAACCTTCTTTTATGATTCTTGAACCAAGTGTTAGCTATGATTAAGTAATGCTCTGTGCAAAATTCTACCAGACGGCTTCCTCTTTCATTTCTTCCTCGCAATCCATATTCACCTAATATGTTTCCTTCTCTCCCTTTTCCTACTGACGAATTCCAGTCACCCATGACTATTAAATTTTCGTCTCCCTTCACTACCTGAATAATTTCTTTTATCTCATCATACATTTCATCAATTTCTTCATCATCTGCAGAGCTAGTTGGCATATAAACTTGTACTACTGTAGTAGGCGTGGGCTTTGTGTCTATCTTGGCCACAATAATGCGCTCACTACGCTGTTTGTAGTAGCTTACCCGCACTCCTATTTTTTTATTCATAATTAAACCTACTCCTGCATTACCCCTATTTGACTTTGTGTTTATAACCCTGTAGTCACCTGACCAGAAGTCTTGTTCCTCCTGCCACCGAACTTCACTAATTCCCACTATATCTAACTTTAACCTATCCATTTCCCTTTTTAAATTTTCTAACCTACTTGCCCGATTAAGGGATCTGGCATTCCACGCTCCGATTCGTAGAACGCCATTTTCTTTCTCCTGATAACGACGTCCTCTTGAGTAGTCCCCGCCCGGAAATCCGAATGGGGGACTATTTTACCTCCGGAATATTTTACCCAAGAGGACGCCATCACCATTTAATCATACAGTAAAGCTGCATGCCCTCGGGAAAAATTACGGCTGTGGTTTCCCCTTGCTTTCAGCCGTTCGCAGTACCAGCACAGCAAGGCCGTTTTGGTTAATGTTAAAAGGCCAGATCAGTCAATCATCCAGACGGCTGCCCCTGCAACTACTGAAAAGGCTGCTGCCCCTCTTCAGGAACCACATGTTTGTCTGGCCTCTCAACAGATACCCCTCCGTTGTGGTTGCACCTACGGTACGGCCATCTGTATCGCTGAGGCACGCAAGCCTCCCCACCAACGGCAACGTCCATGGTTCATTGGAAGGGGGGGGGGGGGGGGTATTGAACTATATGAAAATTTTTGGAAATTTGTGGTAAGGTCTTATGGAACCAAACTGCTGAGGTCATCGGTCCCTAAGCTTACACACTGCTTAATCTAATTTAAACTAACTTACGCTAAGAACGACACACACACCGATGCCCGAAGGAGGACTCGAATCTCCGACGAGGGGAGCCGTGCGGACCGTGACAAGACGCCTCAGACCGCGCGGCTACCCTGAGCGGCAAATACATGAAATAAACTTGTCGTAACTTCTGAACGATTTGGTTTGGACGTTCAAACTGCACGGCTGGTCGCAGGCATGATGGAAATTGGTATGTGCACGTATGGTTTGGCTTAGCGACTATACCCAGTTCCATTTGGATGGGTTCGTCAACAAGCAGAGTTGGCGAGTTTGGTGGACTGAGAATCCACATTTTTGCGATGGAGAAGTCTCTTCACCCTCAATGGGTGACCGTGTGGTGTGGAGTGCACAGTCACGGAAAAATCGACGTGATGTTCCTTGACTGCTCGGTGACTACCGATCGGTATGTGAAGATTTTGGAAGATGATTTCATCCCCATTAGCAAAAGTGACCCTGCTTTCGACAAGATGTGGTTCACGCAAGACGGAGCTCGGCCTCTTCGAAGCAGGAGAGTTTTTGATGTCCGGAAGGAGCACTTTGGGAACCGCATTCTGACTCTGGGGTACCCAGAGGCCACTGGCATGTGCCTGGTTTGGCCGTTTTATTCTCTGGATATCAACATGCGACTGCTTTTCGTGGGGCTATATTAAAGACAAGTTGTGCGGCATGTGAGGTAATGGGCGAGTTGTGGAGTCCTGAAAATATTCTAAGTTCGGAGTTCGGTGGGCCGCGGCTTGTCAGCGGCCACGTGGTTCCGAACATTAGCCGGGGTCCAGGCCGAGCACGTGGCTGGGAAGTCCTTGGTGATGCTGTGTCGATGAAAGAGACTTGTATGCTAAGAGCGCCAAAGATGGCGGACTTTGTGAAATCATCATGGCAGACATTTCGCAGTTCTTATAGAAATTAATAGAAGCCAGATGAGTTGTGATATCTCAAAAAGAAACATGTACATTACAATTATTTGCAAGACGATTCTGATGGTGTAATCAGATTTTCAATATCTTTATCAGTTTAAAGTTTAGTATCTGACAATAAATTATACAAGTAACACCCAGCAACGACTTTCCAAAATCTAAACAGTTCATCCGAGTTTGTCGGTAGGCATGTCTTTAGATAGCTATTAGTGTAAACCTAAATTGGTATGAATTACAGGCATGTAACTTGAATAGTGCATTAGTTACTGGAGGTCAAAGTGGCCGATTACTACTAATCGTGTCAGGCCGTAAGTGCTCCACAGTGACACGAAAAAACGGTAGCAGCATGCTTGTAAGTATATTTATTCTTCTATGCATTTGTTTATATCCGATATATACTATTCATGAAGAAATTGGTAAAATATTTCCTGTGTTTTAGGAAGCATAGAGACATTAGGTTACTGGCCTATCTTTTGTTTTATTCGTTTGATATATGTTTATTTAATTTGTTTATGTATCTAATAATGAGTGTTAGAGGGTGTTTATAGTCAAGACGTAGGAATATTGATTTAATTTCAAGTTATTTAAATGGAAATCCAGTATTTCGAATAAGTTTCATTATGTTTGTGAGTGTGTTCAAAAAATGTTCAAATGTGTATGAAATCTTATGGCACTTAACTGCTAAGGTCATCAGTCCCTAAGCTTACACACTAATTGACCTAAATTATCCTGAGGACAAACACACACACCCATGCCCGGGAGAGGACTCGAACCTCCACCGGGACCAGCCGCACAGTCCATGACTGCAGCGCCTTAGAATGCTTTTCTTCTTTTTTTTTGTTGATCTCATTTTGTTCGTTATAGTTTGTTCTATGTGTTCGGGGCGGACGTCCTATGACGTCCGTTTAACTTCTTCGTTGATCTAGTAACTCAGTTTTTTTATTGCCGAGGGCAGCTAACCCTCTGACCGAGCACGCTGAGCTAGCGTGCCGGCTACTGCTCGGCTAATTCCTCGCGGCTGTGTGAGTGTGCGTTGGCTTGAAGACACTGCAGGAGAGCTCTAGCCAATCACAGCGCTCATTAATCGGGAGACTGAATGCGAGCACTGAGCAGGGCGGTAGAGGACACGGGAGAGTCTGCGACAGTACAGCGCGACGGACGCACAATCGCAGGAAAGACCAGGAGGGTGGATGAGTTTGCGCGTTGTCGCGGTAGATAGAAATATTTCGTAGTGACGACTTGTGCACTTTTGAGACTACTGAGGCATCTACAGTGAAGGCGTAGTATGCGTTTAGAAGTGAACATCTCGCAAGTTACCGTATGTTGTTGTTGTTCATAACTAATTACGTGAAGTAGGAATCTATTGTTTCTCTGTTATTCAACTTATATTTTGTTTAATTGCTGGACCATCGACACCAATAAGTGTTATACAGTAATAAAGGGCATTCTTAAAGGTGCTTCTACTATCGTACTCATGATTTAAAGTCGCTAAAATAATACCTGCAGAATTTATTTAATTGCAGTCTTTTATTTATAAATGTGTATGTTACGTTCAAAATTCTCAATTGCCTAGTGATAGGAACCTTTGACCATTCGATTCATGTGTCTGTTCATATCGTATACTGTAGACTCAGCAGTATTTGGCTTGTAATGCGGCAACTACGTATCCCAGCCCCTAGACAACGAAACCAGCCAAAAGTTTTAATATTTCAGCTCTGAGTCTGAGGGTACGTAGTTGAGGGCCACCAACACCTCATCTAATTTTGAAAGCGCGCAAGCAATAACCCCACAACCGTTGCCGAGCTGAAAGCAGCCATTCAAGAGGTCATCGATAGCATCGATGTCCGACACCGTAGCTATTTCTGTACGCCATATCACCTCCAATGAAGGCATGCATTTCGAAAAAATCGTAACTTAAATCCCAATATTTTTAGTGACGTTTACATGTTGAATAAAATGTGCGCACGCCGTAGTTTGTACGTAATATACGTTTTTTTTTTCATATTGTTCAATAATTGTCTCACTGTATCAAAATATTAACGCGAATTCTTTACAGGCGAATGGAAAAACTAGTAGAAGCTGACCTCGGGGAAGATCAGTTTGGATTCGGTAGAAATGTTGGAACACGTGAGGCAATACTGACTTAACGACTTATCTCAGAAGAAAGATTAAGGAAAGGCAAACCCACATTCCTAGCATTTGAAGACTTAGAGAAAGCTTTTTACAATGTTGACTGGAATACTCTTTTTGAAATTCTAAAGGTGGCAGGAGTAAAATACAGGGAGTGAAGGGCTATTTACAATTTGTTCAGAAACCAGATGGCAGTTGTAAGGGTCGAGGGCCATGAAAGGGAAGCAGTGGTTGGGAAGGGAGTGAGACAGTGTTGTATCCTCTCCCCGATGTTATTCAATCTGTATATTGAGCAAACAGTAAAGGAAACAAAAGAAAAATTCGGAGTAGGAATTAAAATCCGTGGGGACGAAATAAAAACTTTGATGTTCGCCGATGACATTGTAATTCTGTCAGAGGCAGAAAAGGACTTGGAAGAGCAGTTGAACGGGATGGACAGTGTCTTGAAAGGAGGATATAAGATGAACATCAAGAAAAGCAAAACGAGGATAATGGAATGTAGTCAAATTAAATCGGGTGATGCTGAGGGAATTAGATTAGGAAATGAGACACTTAAAGTAGTTAAGGAGTTTTGCTATTTGGGGAGTAAAATAACTGATGATGGTCGAAGTAGAGATGATATAAAATGTAGACTGGCAGTGGCAAGGTTCAAATGGCTCTGAGCACTATACGACTTAACTTATGAGGTCATCAGTCGCCTAGAACTTAGAACTAATTAAACCTAACTAACCTAAGGACATCACACACATCCATGCCCGAGGCAGGATTCGAACCTGCAACCGTAGCAGTCGCGCTGTTCCAGACTATAGCGCCTAGAACCGCACGGCAACTCCGGCCGGTCGGCAGTGGCAAGGAAAGCGTTTCTGAAGAAAAGAAATTTGTTAACATCGAGTATAGATTTAAGTGTCAGGAAGTCGTTTCAGAAAATATTTGTATGGAGTGTAACCATGTATGGAAGTGAAATGTGGACGATAAATAGTTTGGACAAGAAGAGAATAGAAACTTTCGAAATGTGGTGCTACAGAAGAATGCTGAAGATTAGATGGGTAGATCACATAACTAATGAGGAGGTATTGAATATAATTGGGGAGAAGAGGAGTTTGTGGCACAACTTGACAAGAAGAAGGGACCGGTTGGTAGGACATGTTCTGAGGCATCAAGGGATCACAAATTTAAAATTGGAGGGCAGCGTGGAGGGTAAAAATCGTAGAGGGAGACCGAGAAATGAATACACTAAGCAGATTCAGAAGGATGTAGGTTGCAGTAGGTACCGGGAGATGAAGAAGCTTGCACAGGATAGAGTAGCATGGCAAGCTGCATCAAACCAGTCTCAGGACTGAAGACAACAACAACAACATCAGTCACCGAATCCAAATCGGCCGATTTCAACTGCACGCCACTCGCGCTGTACTCACTTGAGCGAGCCACGGTGATCGCACAGGACTGACAGGTGGCAGGCGGCAGCGCGCGGACCAGCTGGTGCGGCGCATATTGACTGAGCGGCGCGCGCGCACACACACACACACAGGGGCCGGCCGATGCCTCATTACCGGCGCACACTCGTTATGTAAATACCGCGCCCTGCGTCACAGGCGTGATGCGCTCATGCGCTCGCTTTCTGCGTCGCCCAACCGTGACGTGACGGAGATGTGGGGCCCGGGCCAGCAAGCGGATCTCAGCCACTTCGCACGTTCTGTAGTTAACTGCAGGTAAACGCACAGGACAAAATATTAGACACTCCGCTTAAAGAGCATGTAATATTTCTGGTTTAGTCAGCCGTCATATTAGGCTCCAAGAAGTTGTTCCCTGAGCAGTGGAGATGCAAGAAGTATATAGATGACGAAATGTGGTGTGAGGTACCTGGGACACCCATTCGGGTGAGAAAGACTGCCTGCATAATGTTACTGCTCTGTGATTGGCTGCTGTGTTCGGAGCAAGGGCGCCAAAATGTTAGAGTTATTATTAAACTACTCATTGGAATGACTTCACTTTTTAATACAGTAGAGCGTCAATTATCCGAACGTCGAGCAACCGAACGACCGCTTAACCGAACTGTGTACTCGCTCGCACCTGTTACTCTCCCACCCTACCGTCCATCATCCCCCACTCACTGGACCACCGCTGGCAGAACATTGCTTCTAATGGGGCCTTCACATGGCGCTGCTGACCGGAAAGCCGCCAGTGGCTGTGGTTCAACTATCAGCACACTTCTGTCGGCTTGGCACTGGCAGTAGAAGTAGCGGCAGTAGCAAAGCTGTTCACAGCAACAGCTGCGCCAGCTTAGAGTTGAGGCGTGCCGCCCCCAAGAAGAGCGTCTCACGGTGCAAACAGTTACCTTAATATGTTCTCTGTTACGACCACTTGTGTGCTGCTGCGTGAAGAAGTGAACTTGACGATACAAAATGCTTAAACGTAAACGTGTTGTCCTTTCTATGAGGGACAAGTACGAGATTATTAAAAGTTTAGAAGAAGGTGAATCTGCAGCCACTTTATCGAATGAATACAAGGTGGGGAAATAAACATGTACAGTTCGATTATCCGAATAAACCAGTTTTCCGAACACCAATGTTCCCCAATTAATTCGGATAATCGACGCTCTACTGTATAAATATCTCTCACAGCTGACTACCAATCAGTCATTTTAGAATTATTAAAAACAAATATTTACTATTAAAAACGGTCTTGATCACGATTTATTTATCAAGGTGACCGGTTTCGACCACTGTTGAACAGAAAGAGGTTCCTACTCAATGGTCTGAAGATGACCACAGTAGTGGTCTAAACCGGTCACCTTGATAAATAATTCGTGATCAAGACTGTTTTTAATAGTAAATATTTGTAAGACATTGACCACTGCCTTTCCCGTAATGTATTCAAAAGTATTAAAAACAATTTAAAACAAAAACAAAAGACTGACGAAATTGCACACGAGGCATTTCGGAAGCGTTCGAGTCACGCCTTTTCTGGTATGGCCCGCGAAGTGTTTCGGGCTGTTCGTCACTCAGGATTAGGCAGTCGAGAAGAACAGACATGTTGTCTGTCGTAGGATGTGTTTCCAATTTTTATTTAGGTTCCTGTTTGTCACTCTGGATTAGGCAGTCGAGATGTAGTCATTTTGTCTGTGGCAGGATGTGTTTGCCAGTATTCAGTATTAAAAGATTCACTCCGATAGTCATGAGGCACAGACACGTGCCACAAATAGCGTAAAGATACATTTTCGTAAACATTGTGTTTGATCATGTACCGGGTGATCAAAAAGTCAGTATAAATTTGAAAACTGAATAAGACACGGAATAATGTAGATAGAGAGGTACAAATTGACACACATGCTTGTAATGACATGGGGTTTTATTAGAACAAAAAAAAAAAATACAAACGTTCAAAAAATGTCCGGCTGATGGCGCTTCATCTGACCAGAATAGCAATAATTAGCATAACAAAGTAAGACAAAGCAAAGTTAATGTTCTTTACAGGAAATACTCAATATGTCCACTATCATTCCTAAACAATAGCTGTAGTCGAGGAATAACGCTGTGAACAGCACAGTAAAGCACGTCCGGAGTTATGGTGAGGCATTGGCGTCGGCTGTTGTCTTTCAGCATCCCTAGAGATGTCGGTCGATCACGATACGCTTGCGACTTCAGGTAACCCCAAAGCCAATAATCGCACGGACTGAGGTCTGGGGACCTGGGAGGCCAAGCATGACGAAAGTGTCGGCTGAGCACATGATCATCACCAAACGACGCGCGCAAGAGATCTTCCACGCGTCTAGCAATACGTTTTTTTTTTGTTTTGGTTCTAATAAAACCCCATGTCATTCCAAGAATGTGTGTCAATTTTTACCTCTCTATCTACATTATTCCGTGGTTTAGTAATTTTTGAAATTTATACTGACTTTTTGATCACCCAGTACTTTGCTGTATCAGAAGGTGTCGTATTAACATCATGTAGTCTTCTCGTGTGGCTATATTAAAATACGCGAGTGGCATCCCAAAGAAGTGATACATTATTTCGGAACAGAACCTCGCTAAAAGTCAGTTTTAGCCTCAAGATACAGAACCTACGATCTGCGTGCTGTTTTCTGCGCTGCGGACATCAACTTGAAGACAGCAGGTTAGTGAACTATAATAGAACCTCCGTATTCCGCACAGTGCAGTGGAAACAACTAGGCGCCTCACGTACAGAACAAATGTGCTCAGTGAAATGTCATCTGCAGTAATGCAGAGGAAGTAAAGGAGGATGATCTTTACTAACACCAACAATCAATTCATTCTTCCTTTCTTGGCGTAAGCGAACTGAAAGTTGTGGAACTGGTACCAGGGGGTCATACGATCCTTCACGACTGACGTAAGTGGTGTGTATGCGACAATCTTCAGGATAGAATCAGAAGATGGTCCCACATGGAGACGTTACATACGAAGGAGTAGAAAGTAGCTAAATATCTGGACGTTCCGATGACAACTACATGAATGAAAGTCTTGGAAAGAATGAAAAAATCGGACAACCATTCGTTTATGAGAACCCTTGACCTAGGTTTCGATAATTATAAAATTTTCTTCTTCAAAAGCAGATTGAGACGCCTAGAAATTACACATTGGTTATAAAAGGTTCAAGTAGAACATAAATAGTAAATGCTGACATAATACTAGAAACCAAGAGTACACATTTGCTTGTTCTGCTATGAAGAGAAATGGCGTCCCTGACCGCCACTGCTGGTTGTCGGGCGACAGTCGGATCGGTATCCCAACGTTGCTCTGGCGTCTCCAGACACGTCTCCGAACTGGAATATCACTGACTGGAACAGAATGGTCTTCGGTGGTTGAGTGCTGCTTCGATCTGAGCCCCGGTAACCAGCGAAGAAGTCGCTGGAAACGCCCTGGACAGCCCTGGGATACCAACTTGACTGTCGCCCTTCAGACCTTCGAAACCAGAAGATTTATTTCTTTCCATAGCAGGACCTCTTTGGACGTCGTCCGCGGCACCGTTACAGCACAGCGTTATGTGACCTCATTCAATGCCCCGTTTTGTCGCCCTTCATTGCAAACCATCCTGAACTTATATTTCAACAAGATAAGGTCTGCTCGCATACGGCAAGAGTTTGTACTGCTTGTCTTCGTGCATGCCAATCACTGCCTTGGCCATCAGGGTCGCCGAATCTCTCCCCAACGGAGAACGTTGGCAGCATAATGGGCAGGGCCTTCCACTCAGCTCGGGATCTAATGCATCAGTTGGATAGAATTTGGTACAATATCCCTCACGACGATATTCAACAACTCCATCAATCAATGCGAAGCCGAGTAATTGCTTGCATAAGAATCAGGAGCGAATGACTGCTTGCATATGGGTCAGACGTGACCAACCCATTATTGACTTGTTCAGTTTGTGGAGCTCTTTCTCTTGAATAAATCATCCAATTTTTCTGAAATTTTTGATCATTTGTTTATCTGTAAATATACGTCACATCTAACGATTTCCGTCCCATTGGGATAATTCTTTTGAGGTGCGTCTCTTTTTTTTTCTTTCTTAGAATGTATTAATTATGTTGAAAAGGTAGTTACTTTAGAAAAAGCCGTTTCGCTCTTCTCAAGTAAAAAATCACTTCAAAAACAATAAAATAATGAGTCATGATCATCAGATGACATCAGTGTGAACTTCACGGATAAAACTTGTCAACTGAATAACGGACTAGCCTCTTCCGTATAGAGGGCAACACATGTCTAAAGCACAAGAAATGCACAACTAAGCATACTGAATTGATTACATAATACGTTGCCAAATCAAAATTCCAGTGGTTAGCTGTGAATTAGTTGTGCTAGGTAGCTTAAGTCTAATAGAAAAAATATAGCCCTTATCATCGAATATTATAGCCCTACTTCTAACAGTGCAATATGGTACATAAAATACATTGAAAAAAAGATGCTAAAATGTTATTGAAAAACTGATGTCTTAGAACTCATTATAATAAAAATTCTTTAAAAATGTCAGGCAGCAGTAGCCGACCGCGACAGACGCAGTAACAGATAATTAAACCGCTTTTGTGACATTTACGAGTTCCTAACCAGGGGCGAATTTTATGATATCTGTGTGCTTTAATATTTAGTTTCTTGAGTTTCTGCGTGGAAATTTAAAATCTAATAACCTCAGTTCTCGCATTTTCGTTTGCGTCAGAAGTAAACCGATTTTGTGACATATTACAAGTTCCTTATGAGGGGCAAATTATTTAGTTTCACCTGAGCGCTTCGGTAGTTCGGTTTTTGAATATCTGCTTATTATTAGAAACAGTTTGTGCGTTTTGTTCAGGGTCTACAGTAGAGTTGCGCAGCACATGCCGATAGTCCGTTTATCTGCGTAGTTTAGTTTTCCACGGTCCTTAGTATGGACAGGGACTGCGATTGTTGTGTGCGGATGCACATGCAAATCCGATTGCAGTGTATTGTAGATTGCAGAAAGAGTAAAGCAGTATGGCATTGTTGGCTGGGGGACCACGAGGAGCAGGATAAAATGCCTAATTGCAAAGGTTTTTCTTCGTTCACACCAGCATCTTCCTTACGCTAGTTGTACGTTAAGTGTGTCTGATTCGTGTACATCACTGTAAAGTGTGTGTGTGTGTGTGTGTGTGTGTGTGTGTGTGTCTGTATGTGTGTGTGTTTCTATGTGTGGTACGGTGACACGTTTGCGTTGTATGAGGATGAGAGAGAGGGTGAAACTCCGTGTCGACACATAGCCTCGAAAAGCACCAAGAAAGCCGTCGATCTTAACGTCCCCACCCGACGGTCGGATGACCATCAAGAGTGTCACAGGTCGCAACGTCATGAGACACTGCGGAAAGGCTTGGAATTTAATCCAGAACATTAGCAAGAAGTCTGGAGTGTTTACGCCATTACCTCTCTTCTGCTTTGTTGGGAGGGCAAAAAGAAAGTGCTCCACAGCGTGTGGAATACCGAGGCGGTTACCCTTCAATTACGACCTCGTCCAACATTGCTTTAATTCTGTGATCTGGTGGGAACCGCTGCATTCAACGAGACAAGGTAACTGGCGTAGGTATGTGTCATCATAGTGGCGCGTGACGCTTAGTAAAAGCGGCAGTCAAATGAAAACGGAAAAAAAGGAAAAAAGAAACTGTTTATTACAAAAGTAATGGCGATAAGGATTACTACATTTATTCCACTATGAGACAAGACGGTCAATACTTGGCCGCGCGGATTGGCCGCGCGGTTAGAAGCGCCATGTCACAGATTGCGTGTCTCCTCCCGACGTAGGTTCTAGTCCTCCCTCGGGCATGGGTGTGTGTGTTGTTCTTAGCATAAGTTAGATTAAGTTAGTTTAAGTAGTGTGTAAGTCTAGGGACCGATTACATCAGCAGTTTGGTCCCTAAGGAATTCACACACACTTGAACATTTGAACTTTGATGGGAACATATTTGCAGTTGCCTATGGAACCATGATTGTACACATATGTGCACCTCTTCGTCCGAAGAAAATAAACGTCTGCAAATGTCTTTCTTGAGGGCACCAAAAACACTGAAATCGCAGGAGGGAGTTCGGGACTATACGGAGGTTGTCTAAGGGTTTCCCAGCGAAACTTCTGCGACGAAGTCGAAACAACACTGGCCACATCTGCGAGCCCGCAAGTTGCCAAGGTTTTTTCGGAGTGTTTTTCGATTTGCTTTGGACTAAGAGATGCGGCAAACAGTTTTCTATGAAGGCACTGACCGTCTTGTCTCTCAGGGGGGAAAAAGTATTAAAAGTTGTGTCAATTACTTTTTCCACCTGTCTCATTTCCATTGGACTGCACGGCATCTGTGGTGCTTGTGGGATGAAGGGACGACTGCCTTATATTTATCCTAAAAAGGAAGAATGCGTTTGCCTATGTTCAACGGTAACTTTGAGTGAAATGGAGTTTTAGTTCACTCCAGTATTAGTACGCAGTCCCGGAAAGGCGCTCCAACATTTCTGTTCCTGAAACGAACGTCCTTGTCCATTAATCTTGGTTTCGAACTAACTTTACACTGACGTATTTTTAAATTAACAACTTTGGAAAGCCAGTGGGCAGTGTTACAAGATGGACAACTGTCATCCAGTATTTTCTGTCCTAACTGTAGAATTGGAGTAGTTCCGTTGATTGCCTACGATGTGACATTGTACATGTCTGAAAACATAAAAAGGAAATTTTCCTAACAGCCGATTTGTTAGGTGGAAACTTGAAAATGTCAAACATTCCCAGGCGAAGCGGAACCCCACCGTTTAGCAATATCCACCTTATTGTGAGGAAAACCGCTTTAGGTGTCCATAGAATTATCGCTGCGTTCACGTTCAATCCCACAAATTCGACTGTGAGCACTGAACTTGCTTGTTTCTACAAGGACAGATCGTCTGATGAACAATATCCCAATAAGCAGCCATCTTCACACTCGGAGCACTGCTCCTATTTCTCTAGACGCCAGAATAGGTACCTGCTCTCCAGACTAATGATGTTTAATGCAGAATTAAAAACAGAGAGATAAATAAATATTTTTATCACACGAGGATTCATCAACTGAGAAGATGTTCACCTGCTAATGCTGATACTAGAAGCCCTGATGAGTATCTGAGTCCTGTAAATAGAGGAGGAAATAAGGCCACTCGTAAGATGCTGAGGGCAGTGATGAAAGTGCGTAGCAGCTTACTGTCCAAATAGAGCGCGAGGAAACTGCTGGGAGGGTGCCGGCGTGAACCACGTAGCGGCCCACTGTCGGCAGACAGGCAACTGCGTGCGTAAACACGGCATACAGACTTGTGTGAGCATATAAACTCCGCATTACTCGCTAATATGCGCAACAACACAAACATGGACGGATCGCACTGCATGTGATGCCTAGGTGGCAGCAGCAACGCACGATACGTCTCACATGTTGTTTGAGGAACACTCAGAAACGTAAACAGAACTTAGGTGGTACTTTATTATGTAATTAAATGAAAATCGAGCCAGTAAATAATTTGCGATCTATATATGCAGACTAAAGAACAATAACATGTTGTACCAAGACCAGAATTGAACCCATGTCTTCCACTCACAAGTTAGATTCGCTGAGCACAAAGCCTTGTTGGCAAAATGGCTTTGTCCAAATGCGCTGAATATCCTAGCATGCTTCTCTCCTTAGTCGAAATACCTGTTCTCGATTGAGCCCATTTGGTATCGTGAATGAGAATTTGGAGCGAGGCGTGCAGGGATATTCTGTGCATTTGGGCAAAGCCACTGTGTAGTGGTTAGCGAATCAGCCTGGTGAGCAGGAAAGCTGTGTCCAAATCCCGGCACTAGTACACATTTTCATCCGCCGCTGCACTCTGCATATATAAGTCATAGTTGTTTGAGACTTTTAAAGGTCTCTGGAAAAACCTACACTACTGGCCATTAAAATTGCTACACCACGAAGATGACGTGCTACAGACGCAAAATTTAACCCACAGGGAGAAGATGCTGTGATATGCAAATGATTAGCGTTTCAAAGCATTCACACAAGAGTGGCGCCGGTCGCGACACCTTCAACGTGCTGACATGAGGAAAGTTTCCAACCGATTTCTCATACAAAAACACCAGTTTACCGGCGTTGCCTGGTTAAACGTTGTTGTGATGCCTCGTGTAACGAGGAGAAATGCGTACTATCACGTTTCCTACTTTGATAAAGGTCGGATTGTAGCCTATCGCGATTCGTTTATCGTATCACGACATTGCTGCTCGCGTTGCTCGAGATCCAATGACTGTTAGCAGAATACGGAATCGGTGGGTTCAGGAGGGTAATACGGAACGCCGTGCTGGGTCCCAGCGGCCTCGTATCACTAGCAGTCGAGATGACAGGCATCTTATCCGCATGGCTGTAACGGATCGTGCAGCCACGCCTCAATCCCTGAGTCAACAGATGGGGACTTTTGCAAGACAACAACCATCTGCACGAACAGTTCGACGACGTTTGCAGCAGCATTGACTATCAGCTCGGAGATCATGGCTGCGATTACCCTTGAAGCTGCATCACAGACAGGAGCGCCTGCGATGGTGTACTCAACGACGAACCTGGGTGCAGGAATGGCAAAGCGTCATTTTTTTCGGATGAATCCAGGTTCTGTTTACAGCATCATGATGGTCGCATCCGTGTTTGGCGACATCGCGGTGAACGCACATTGGAAGCGTGTATTCGTCATCGTCATCGTCATCGTCACCCGGCGTGATGGTATGGGGTGCCATTGGTTACACGTCTAGATTCGCATTGACGGCAAATTGAACAGTGGACTTTACATTTCAGATGTGTTACGCCCCGTGGCTCTACCCTTCATTCGATCCCTGCGAAACCCTACATTTCAGCAGGCTAATGGACGACCGCATGTTGCAGGTTCTGTACGGGCATTTCTGGACACAGAAAATGTTCGACTGCTGCCCTGGCCAGCACATACTCCAGATCTCTCACCAACTGAAAAAGTCTTGTCAATGGTGGCCGAGCAACTGGCTCGTCACAATACGCCCGTCACTACTCTTGATGAACCGTGGTATCGTTTTGAAGCTGCATGGGCAGCTGTACCTGTACACCCCATCCAAGCTCTGTTTCACTCAATGCCCAGGCGTATCAAGGCCTTTATTACGGCCAGAGGTGGTTGTTCTAGGTACTGATTTCTCAGGATCTATGAACCCAAATTGCGTGAAAATGTAATCACATGTCAGTTTTAGTATAATATATTTGTCCAATGAATACCCGTTTATCATATGCATTTCTTCTTGGTGTAGCAATTTTAATGGCCAGTAGTGCAGTTTCGTTTGATCAAGAAATAATTGCTTCCCTGTTTATACACAAGAAATGTGACGAAGAAAATAAAGGAATTTTATCCCAACAGAATAACGATTGTCAGTTATGAAACACTGAGAAATCCACAGGTAACGCATGTCTTAAGAATGCGTAAAGGTGCACAGAAAATTCAATGTTCAAAATGGTTCAAACGGCTCTGATTACTATGGGCCTAACATCGGAGGTCATCAGTCCCCTTGAAATTAGAACTACTTAAACCAAACTAACCCAAGGACATCACACACATCCATGCCCGAGGCAGGATTCTAACCTGCGACCGTAGCGGTTGCGCGGTTCCAGACTGAAGCGCCTACAACCGCTCGGTAACAGCGGCCGGCAGAAAATGTATCAAAATGGATTATTAGTACACAAACTGCGTAACAATTAAGGAAGAAGGAGGAAATTGTATCATTTTTTTCAGATGATTAAGTAACTGTAAGAGATTCAAAAGAAGACGTACAAAATTCCGTTTACGAATTAAACTTAATAGCATAAAAATATGGTTAAGAAAAATATCTGCACATGAAACTGAGGCACAAACATTCACTGGGAAACAGTTGACAAGAATAAAACTCCTAATAGGGGACAATGTAGTTGAACAGGTCCACGTTTTTCAATACTTCGTTACAGTTTTAAACCAATGTCAGTTACATTAACTCCAAAATTTTTTCATTCTCTCGTTCCTGCAGCTCATTCGGAACAACCTTGAACCGAAAGGGCACAGTTTAGTTAACGGTAAAATTCTATAGAAACATGGCAGTCCCTATAGTTCTGTATGGAGCAGAGTGTTTGACACTATCGAAAAAAAAGTAGACTCGACGTAAAAAAATTTTGCGTTTATTTTTCGAATGCGTGAGAACTGGTCGCATCTGAGATTAAAATGTAGATTTAAGTCTAAAGAGTAAAGTGGAAGACATTGGAGGACATCAGATAATACGGTTGAATCATGTGAGAAGAACGGCCGATAATACATATTCAAGAAGTCACAGGGAAACGTAATAGAAGAAGTTGTCATATCAACTGGTACGTTCAGTATCAGGTCGTTTTAACATAAAACAATATGGATTCAGCAACAGCGGTACTCCAACGATAACAAATTCGCCTACTTTGTGTCCAGAGATGCCAAAACATCTGAAATGATAAACATTCGAAAAATAATTATCACTTTAATAATCGGGTTTTAGCCTGATACATACGAATATTCTTTAGTTTACTACACACAGTTTCTTACGAAACCTTTACAATATAGTTACGCTATTAATCCAAAGATGCGTTCTCTCGACGTTGCATCCTTGGATGCAATATCTGGAAAATTCAGAGTAACTTACCAAAAACAGCATCGCAGTCATGTACTTGTACAAGGATAAACTGAACAGAACGTGATTTTAAAAAAATGGATTAACGTCAAACATTAGAAAAAGGACGCAAGGAAGATAAGGGTTTGATATCCCGCCGCAACGAGGTCATTAGTGAAGGCGTACAAGTTCGGATAGCGTTTTGTAAAGGTAAGGATGGAAATTGGCCATGCTCATTGAAAGGAACCATCCCATGATTTGCCTTGAGCGATTTAGGGAAACCACGGAGAACCTAGATCTTGTTGGCAAGACGGGGATCTGGGTACTACTGTGCGGCTGGTCCCGGCGGAGGTTCCAGTCCTCCCTCGGGCATGGGTGTTTGTGTGTTTGTCCTTAGGTTAAGTAGTATGTAAGCATAGGGACTGATGACCTTAGCAGTTAAGTCCCATAAAATTTCATACACATTTGAGCATTTGAGTGCTGAAGATAGCTTTATAAGAGTGCTATCTTCTAATGTCTTCGGCAGATTTATCAGTCCTGGATCACTCTACTGGTTTAACGTGTGACGCAAAATTAACAAAAAAAAAAAAAAAAACACGTATGTATAGTACAGTAGGCGTCTAAACCTCAGAGTCGCATGGCTCATATTTAAGAACTGACCAGTGACAAACATCATTTTTCGCTCAGAGCTAATAATATTGCACTATTAATTTTTGCAAGAAATTCTCTTCTACTTTTGTTCTACTTTTGTCCGATGAATAGTGCAGGTCTGCATGAGGAGATATTGTATCTGTATTCTTCGCTGGCATAATGACGTTCTTCTTGCTCCTTCTCTTTACTTCGGTGGCAAAGTGCTTTCACAATGCTTATATGAAATTCATCTAAATATTGAAACACGGCTAAATGTGACAATTGCTGCTAACAAAAATGTAATATTGTACCCCGTTCACTAATTTATTAATAGTTCGAAAATATTTTATCTTTTGACGTATCACTGGGTACTACCGTGCAATTAAACACATGAGCTTCCGAGTGACCAAATAAAGATGTAAAGTGTACAATTAATTAGACCTGCGTGTTGGCTTCCACATTGCTATTATTATTATTATTATTATATTATTATTATAAACTACATAAGAGAGGCAAGGTTTTGAGTGTGTGTTAGTTCTTGTTCTGTACGCACTGTCTATTTTGTTCATTTTTGCTGTCAATGATTTTCGATGACCAAGTATATATACTATACAAATAAATATGTTCTACTTTCGACGTATATAGACGACGACTGATACTGCAATTTCGACATTAGTTGATCTTGCTAAGATGGGTACAGCGCCTTTGTTGATTTTATGCGTATACACACCAAAATGATTTTGGAAGATTTTAGATGACAAACTGTTGTGAATGAAAACAGCTTTTCTGAAAAGTACAAATAAATTTGTGGCAGTAAGTGAAGCAAATACAGTTGGGACTAGAATTATCAGTGTACACATAATCATCGATTTAAGCTAAATCTGATCAGAAGGACTAACACGTAATTGTAGGAAGGTGATCATTTATTAAACAGAAAATACACATAAAGCAATTAGATGTTATTATTTCACAAAAGTATTGTTTGGTAATTAATAACCCCTCACCGTAATTCAATGAAAGCCACATTCTTCCGTCACATATGTACAGCTCAAACATCAGCTCCTCTACGCCCATAAATTTCTTGCAGAATATCAACCATTTTTAAAATTATTTGGACTATATGCAACACTGACCACACAGCCAGCACTAATGAAGCAATTACTCAACATACACTCCTGGAAATTGAAATAAGAACACTGTGAATTCATTGTCCCAGGAAGGGGAAACTTTATTGACACATTCCTGGGGTCAGATACATCACATGATCACACTGACAGAACCACAGGCACATAGACACAGGCAACAGAGCATGCACAATGTCGGCACTAGTACAGTGTATATCCACCTTTCGCAGCAATGCAGGCTGCTATTCTCCCATGGAGACGATCGTAGAGATGCTGGATGTAGTCCTGTGGAACGGCTTCCCATGCCATTTACACCTGGCGCCTCAGTTGGACCAGCGTTCGTACTGGACGTGCAGACCGCGTGAGACGACGCTTCATCCAGTCCCAAACATGCTCAATGGGGGACAGATCCGGAGATCTTGCTGGCCAGGGTAGTTGACTTACACCTTCTAGAGCACGTTGGGTGGCACGGGATACATGCGGACGTGTGTTGTCCTGTTGGAACAGCAAGTTCCCTTGCCGGTCTAGGAATGGTAGAACGATGGGTTCGATGACGGTTTGGATGTACCGTGCACTATTCAGTGTCCCCTCGACGATCACCAGTGGTGTACGGCCAGTGTAGGAGATCGCTCCCCACACCATGATGCCGGGTGTTGGCCCTGTGTGCCTCGGTCGTATGCAGTCCTGCTGATTGTGGCGCTCACCTGCACGGCGCCAAACACGCATACGACCATCATTGGCACCAAGGCAGAAGCGACTCTCATCGCTGAAGACGACACGTCTCCATTCGTCCCTCCATTCACGCCTGTCGCGACACCACTGGAGGCGGGCTGCACGATGTTGGGGCGTGAGCGGAAGACGGCCTAACGGTGTGCGGGACCGTAGCCCAGCTTCATGGAGGCGGTTGCGAATGGTCCTCGCCGATACCCCAGGAGCAACAGTGTCCCTAATTTGCTGGGAAGTGGCGGTGCGGTCCCCTACGGCACTGCGTAGGATCCTACGGTCTTGGCGTGCATCCGTGCGTCGCTGCGGTCCGGTCCCAGGTCGACGGGCACGTGCACCTTCCGCCGACCACTGGCGACAACATCGATGTACTGCGGAGACGTCACGCCCCACGTGTTGAGCAATTCGGCGGTACGTCCACCCGGCCTCCCGCATGCCCACTATACGCCCTCGCTCAAAGTCCGTCAACTGCACATACGGTTCACGTCCACGCTGTCGCGGCATGCTACCAGTGTTAAAGACTGCGATGGAGCTCCGTATGCCACGGCAAACTGGCTGACACTGACGGCGGCGGTGCACAAATGCTGCGCAGCTAGCGCCATTCGACGGCCAACACCGCGGTTCCTGGTGTGTCCGCTGTGCCGTGCGTGTGATCATTGCTTGTACAGCCCTCTCGCAGTGTCCGGAGCAAGTATGGTGGGTCTGACACACCGGTGTCAATGTGTTCTTTTTTCCATTTCCAGGAGTGTAGGATTAAACAGCCCACCGGTTGCACATGAACGCTACCTACCGCTTACGTGCAACCGGTTGACTATACGGTTGCTGAGTAACGGCCATGTTCAAAACTGAAGCAACAACAGCACATAAGTTGTTGTGGCGTTGCAAGACAGTCACGCCACTCGGAAGTAGCCGAAACGCACGCGTACACACACGCCGGCTGGCGTGAGGTCTCAAACAGGGTACGTAATGAATGCTATAAAGAAAAGTACGTAGCTGCGTTAATACTTAACTTTACTCCATCTTTGTGGTACATCGCTCTTGACGATACAAATGAGACTCTTTAAATACAAGCACTGTAAGGCTAATGGCGCCTTGCTAGGTCGTAGCCATGGACTTAGCTGAAGGCTATTCTAACTGTCTGTCGGCAAATGAGAGAAAGGCTTCGTACGTGTAGTCGCAAGCAAAGTCGTCCGTACAACTGGGGCGAGTGCTAGTACGTCTCTCTAGACCTGCCGTGTGGTGGCGCTCGGTCTGCAATTACTGACAGTGGCGACACGCGGGTCCGACGTATACTAATGGACCGCGGCCGATTTAAAGCTACCACCAGCAAGTGTGGTGTCTGGCGGTGACACCACATAAGTACCACGAAACTTTGAAAGTAAAACGAAAAAATAAGCTCGGCTTTGTGGAGAGTGCAATACACTAAGCAGATTACAGAATGCACAGACTTTTCATAGCAATGGTATTACATGGAGTACCTCATTCAAGATAGTCTGAGTCTACATATACAAAGGTACAATGTATTATTCTAACGAGACCACCACCATAAGATTACTAGAGCCAAGTGGACCCACCGTACAAAGATTAAATCTCTTTATCAGCTTTTTAAAGTATTCCGCTATGAATGAGTGCTATCGGCAGGGGATGTCAAATTGATTCCACATTTTTAGATTTTCAGAATGCTTTCGGCACCGTTCCTCACAAGCGTCTTCTAACCAAACTGGGTGCCTATGGAATATCGCCTCAGTTGTGCGACTGGATTCCTGATTTCCTGTCAGGTCACAATTCGTAGTAATAGACGGAAAGTCATTGAGTAAAACAGAAGTAATATTCGGCGTTCCCCAAGGAAATGTTATAGGCCTTCTACTGTTCCTGATCTATATTAACAACATAGGAGACAATCTGAGTAGCCCTCTTAGATTATTTGCAGATTATGCTGTCATTTACCGTCTTGCAAAGTCATCACATGACGAAAACGAATTGCAAAATGATTTAGATAAGATACCTGTGTGGTGCGAAGAGTGGCAATTGACCCTGAATAAAGAAAAGTGTGAAGTTATTCACATGAGTACTAAAAGATATCCGCTAAATTTCGATTACGCGATCTGTCACACAAATCTGAAGGCTGTAAATTCAACTAAATACTTAGAGATTGCAAATACAAATAACCTACATTGGAACGATCACATTGATAATGTTGTGGGTAGAGCAAACCAAAGACTGCGGTTCATTGGCAGAACACTTAGAAGTTGCAACAGATCTGGGAAAGAGACTGCTTACACTACACTTGTCCGCCCTATTCTGGAGTATTGCTGTGCAGTGTGGGATCCGTATCATGTGGGACTGACGGATGATATTGAAAAAGTACAAAGAAGAGTGGCTCGTTTTGTATTATCGCGAAATAGAGGAGATAGTATCACAGACATGATACGCGAATTGGAGTGGCAATCATTAAAACAAAGGCGTTTTTCGTTGCGACGGGATCTTCTCATGAAATTTCAATTACCAGTTTTCTCCTCCGATAACGAAAACATTCTGTTGGCACCCACCTACATAGGGAGAAACGATCATCACGATAAAATAAGAGATATCAGCGCTCGCACAGCAAAATTTAAGTGCTCGTTTTTCCCGCGCGCCATTCGAGAGTGGTACGGTAGAGAGACAGCTTGAAGGTGGTTCATTGAACCCTCTGCCAGGCACTTAATTGTGAGTAATCACGTAGATGTAGATGTAGATGTAGATCAAATTGCACTTATTTACAACTACAATCTAGAGCAAGGAGGCAATACTTCTTGGTAAGGAAAACCCCTTGCAAGACGTGACGAATACCCTCACTGCGCGATAACAGTGGTGATGTTATTGATGCCAGTGCCATTAAAGCACATTCACTAAACACGGTTTACCGAAATTCCTTCAAGAAAGAAGACGAATATCCCAGAATTCGAACGACGAACAACTGCCAACATGAATAGCTTAGATGCAGTCATCTCGGTGTAACGAAGCAGCTTAAAACACTTTAGAAAGGTAAGGCTTCTGGACCTAATTTTGTTCAAGTCAGGTTCCTTTCAGAGCATGTTGATACAACAGCTCCATACTCAGCAATAATGTACAACCTCGCGCTCGTAGAAAGACTCGAAAGTCGCACAATTCACAACAATACCCAATAAAGGACATCGATTTGCAACAGGATTTTGGAACAAATACTGTGTTCGAACAATATGAATCACTGCAGAAGAAAACGATTTATTGACAAACAGCCAACACGTATTCAGAAAATATCGTTCTTGATAGACACTGCTCTTTATTCTCACGAAGTAATGAGTGCTATTGACAGATTTTTGATTTGCAGAAGGCTTTTGACTCCGTTCCTCACAAGCGACTTCTAATTAAATTGCATCCCCATTGGAGTATCGTCTTAATTCTATGATTGGATTCGTGATTTCCTGTCAGAAAGGTAACAGTTCGTAATAGCTGCCGGGAAGTCATCGAGTAAAACATAAGTAATATCTGGCGTTCCCCAAGAAAGTGATACAGGCCCTGTGAAGTTCCTAATGTATATATAAACGATATAGTAGACAATATGAGCAGCCCTGTTGGCGAATTGGAGAGGCGGCTATTGAAGCAAATGCGTTTTTCGCTGCAACACGTCCTCTTCATGAAGTATCAGTCACCGAATATCTCCTCAGAAAGTGAAAATATTTTGTTGGTACCCACATACATAGGGCGAAATGAACATCATAAAGAAGTAAGAGAAATCAGAGCTGGCACGGGAAGATTTAAGTATTCGCTTTCCCAGCGCACTGTTCGAGTGTGTGCCACGGCGCGAGTTTCTCCCTCACTATCCTTTCAAATGGTTCAAATGGCTCCGAGCACTATGGTACTTGACATCTGAGATCATCAGTCCCCTAGACTTAGAACTACTTAAACCTAACTAACCTAAGGACATCACGCACATCCATGACCGAGGTAGGATTCGAACCTGCGACCGTGGCAGCAGCGCGGTTCCGGACAGAAGCGCCTATAACCGCACGGCCACAACGTCCGGCCACTAAATAGTCTGTCTGATTACCTGGATAGGCTTCAGGCAATCTGCCCCTTCATTCTGCGATGACAGATATTGGTTTAGCTGATAAAAGCTGGCCCAGTAGCCAGCGTCAGCTGTGCCAGCGTGAAAACCAAAATCTGCTCTCTTCCCGGCTCCACGGCAAGCTACGCTTTCAATGTAAGGTGACGACTAATAATAATTTGTCCCTATGAACCGAGAATTACTTTCAAGAAACGTACATTTGAGGCTTATATAACAGCCAGATTATTACCACAACATAATTTTAACTTGTTGTTGTTGTTGTCTTCAGTCTTGAGACTGGTTTGATGCAGCTCTCCATGCTACTCTATCCTGTGCAAGCTTCTTCATCTCCCAGTACTTACTGCAACCTACATCCATCTTAATCTGCTTAGTGTATTCGTCTCTTGGTCTCCCTCTACGATTTTTACCCTCCACGCTGCCCTCCAATGCTAAATTTGTGATCCCATGATGCCTCAGAACATGTCCTACGAACCGGTCCCTTCTTCTAGTCAAGTTGTGCCACAAACTCCTTTTCTCCCCAATTCTATTCAATACCTCCTCATTAGTTATGTGATCTACCCATCTAATTTTCAGCATTCTTCTGTAGGACCACGTTTCGAAAGCTTCTATTCTCTTCTTGTCCAAACTATTTATCGTCCATGTTTCACTTCCATACATGGCTACACTCCATACAAATACTTTCAGAAACGACTTCCTGACACTTAAATCTATACTCGATGTTAACAAATTTCTCTTCTTCAGAAACGCTTTCCTTGCCGTCGCCAGTCTACATTTTATATCCTCTATACTTCGACCATCATCAGTTATTTTGCTCCCCAAATAGCAAAGCTCATTTACTACTTTAAGTGTCTCATTTCCTAATCTAATTCCCTCAGCAACACCCGACTTAATTCGACTACATTCCATTATCCTCGTTTTGCTTTTGTTGATGTTCATTTTATATTCTCCTTTCAAGACATTGTGCATTCCGTTCAACTGCTCTTCCAAGTCCTTTTCTATCTCTGACAGAATTACAATGTCATCGGCGAACCTCAACGTTTTTATTTCTTCTCCGTGGACTTTAATACCTACTCCGAATTTTTCTTTTGTTTCCTTTACTGCTTGCTCAATATACAGATTGAATAACATCGGGGATAGGCTACAACCCTGTCTCACTCCCTTCCCAACTGCTGCTTCCCTTTCATGCCCCTCGACTGTTATAACTGCCATCTTGTTTCTGTACAAATTGTAAATAGCCTTTCGCTCCCTGTATTTTACCCCTGCCACATTTAGAATTTGAAAGAGAGTATTCCAGTCAACATTGTCAAAAGCTTTCTCTATGTCTACAAATGCTAGAAATGTAGGTTTGCCTTTCCTTAATCTATTTTCTAACATAAGTCGTAAAGTCAGTATTGCCTCACGTGTTCCAACATTTCTGCGGAATCCAAACTGATCTTCCCCGAGGTCGGCATCTACCAGTTTTTCCATTCGTCTGTAAAGAACTCGCGTTAGTATTTTGCAACTGTGACTTATTAAACTGATAGTTCGGTAATTTTCACATCTGTCAACACCTGCTTTCTTTGGAATTGGAATTATTATATTCTTCTTGAAGTCTGAGGGTATTTCGCCTGTCTCATACATCTTGCTCACCAGATGGTATAGTTTTGTTAGGACTGGCTCTCCCAAGGCTGTCAGTAGTTCTAATGGAATGTTGTCTACTCCCGTGGCCATGTTTCGACTCAGGTCTTTCAGTGCTCTGTCAAACTCTTCACGCAGTATCGTATCTCCCATTTCATCTTCATCTACATCCTCTTCCATTTCCACAATACTGTCCTCAAGTACATCGCCCTTGTATAGACCCTCTATATACTCCTTCCAACTTTCTGCTTTCCCTTCTTTGCTTAGAAATTTTAACTTAGCAGTCGAGAACTAATTACCCATGGGTTATTTACTAAACTTTAAATGATAATTAACTTATCGAAAAACAAAAATTTACGAAACATAATACAACGAATTTTTATGGTATAGATTTCATAGCAATACATCGAATTTACGTGCAAAAATTGTTACAAAAGTGTTTTCTGTAAAATTCAAATTTTTTCCTCTTTTCAACAAAATCAATGTCCATTTGACAAAAAATATTACAACTGATTTTGTTTTCAAGCTCCCTTGACTTTTAGATTTTCCTCTTTCATTGTAAAAGTAATTTTCGTAATGAAAAAACCTACTAAGTGGCTTCAGTGAAACCATCTTTATATAAAAGCTATTTGGTGCGTGTCCTTCATTACAAACTTCTCACAAAAAGCGTTGTTTTTGTCCTATCAGACAACAGTATGAAATGAGGAACCATTTGCTATTTCTCACCAAAATTTTTCCTGATTTAGGTTTTCCGTGATTTCCCTAAATCGCTTCAGGCAAATGCCGGGATGGTTCCTTTGATAGGGCACGGCCGATTTCCTTCCCCATCCTTTCCTTATCCGAGCTTGCGCTCCGTCTCTAATGACCTCGTTGTCGACGGGACGTTAAACACTAATATCCTCCTCCTCCTCCTCCTCCAAAATTTTTCGCTGTGGTGAGCGTCTACATAAAGAGTATATTTTCAGCACCTACTTTTCCATGAGAGACACTGGGGACTTCTTTTCACATTTACTCTTACAACAATTCCACACTTGGGTACTTTATATAGGTCAACGTTCACTCATTTGTCAGGTCCATGTAACGCTCGTATTCGGTGTACATAATGGGCGAACCTGCAAAATGTTCACCTTCGCCGGCAGGAGTGGCCGAGCGGTTCTAGGCGCTACAGTCTGGTACCGCGGGACCACTACGGCCGCAGGTTCGATTCCTGCCTCGGGCATGGACGTGTGTGATGTCCTTAGGTTCGTTAGGTTTAAGTAGTTCTAAGTTCTAGGGAACTGATGACCTCAGAAGTTAAGTCCCATAGTGCTCAGAGCCATTTGAACCATTTTTGTTCATCTTCATCTCTGATCAAAATCTCGTGGCTATGTATATTGACGATCATAACAGTACTGCCTCTGTTATGAAACTTTTAGACAAACAGGTATAAGCACATTTCATCACACTTGCATTTACATTATTTTATTTAACAAAACTTCCACATGTTCTCCTCACTCATTCCTCATCTACTATTTAGTACGCAATCTATAATACTCTGCTAATTTTGGAAAATTTGGATTACCTAATCTGCTTGTAACTAATTTCTGGTTGTGATCTTTGTTTTGTTCTCTCCTAATATGTTTACAAAGTTTCTTCAGTTGTCCCTCCTCTTTAACGTGGATTGTTACATTAAAAATGTGGACCTCTTCTGGATCTCGTGTTGGATCTATTTTCTCTTGGTTTTCTTCTATACTGCGTGACAATGCATCAGCTACCACATTCTAACAGCCCTTAATTTATTTAATTTCCAAATCAACGCCCACCTTGTTAGTTTTGCGTGCTTTAACTTACAAGTTTGCAAAAAGGTCAAAGCATAGTGGTCACTTTATATGATTACTTTATGGCCTAATAGGCTATGTTGAAATTTGTGTAACCCAAATATTATGGCGAGAGCTTGTAATTCGGATATACCATAGTTCTTGTCAGCCTGCTGCAAAGATCTACAAGCAAACGCTATTGTTTTGTGTACGCGTTCTTCTCCTTCGTTTTCAATTTGAAACAATTCCGCCCCCAGACCATACTGACATGCATCTGATACTAGCAGAAAGGCTTGGAGAAATGAGGATGACTCAAGATTTTACTGTTTACCAAAGCTGCCGTAAGTTTTCAAAGGCCCTCTGACACTGCTCTGTCCACCTATGTGGTGCATTCTTTCTCAATAAATCTCTTAAACAAGATACATTCCTTAATTATCCCTTCAAGAATTTTCGATAGAACCCAAATAGTTCGAACATTACTTTTAAGTCTTTCCCATTTGTAGGTGCTTACAACTCTCTGACAGCTCTTATCTTGTCACGATCTGGCACTATCCCTTCTCTGTTGACAATATGTACCAAAAATTTTATTTCTTTCTTCATAAACTAATGTCTAATTTTAACTTTATTCTGCCCCTTTCTAAAGCTTCCAAAACTCTATCCAGTAACACGCAGTGTTCTTCCCAGTCGAAATTAACACATCGTCCTCTACACAGTTATTCCCTTCAACAATTCGTCGCCGAATATTTGGGATATTGGCCTGACGAAAGAGCAAACACTGACATTCAAACCAAAGGCAACTACTTTATACTGGCAACGTCGTCCCTTAAGTAGGAAAGCTGTGTTCTTCCGTGATTCTTTTGCTAACGGTAGATTTCAGTAATCACAAGTTACATAAATAGAGGTGAACAATTTCTCGCCTTTAAATTCCTATAATAATTACTCTATATTTTCGGGTCTGTCACTTTCTGGCAATATTATTTTGTTCAAAGCTCTTGCATCCAACACGAGCCTAATCGACCAATCTTTCTTGGTTACCATTATGTTATATACAGTAATGCGCTTTTCGATTCGTTGCTTTAAGCATTTTCTGAATCATTTCCCTTGCCGCTTCTTTATTTAAAATGTGTGCATCATCTTTTATTGTTAGGTACGATTCGTAATCTTTGACTAGTTATGGTTGGTCCGGAAATACATCCTGGTGTTTACATAAAACCCTTTTAATCTCATTTTTCTGAGTTTCTATCAAATCCGGTAACCTCTATGCTTCTTCTTCCCTGATGGGTTCTATTTCATCGGTACTTATTTCCTTACATTCTCAACATTCATTGTACCCGACGGTATCCTCCCTTTTCCTTCAGCAGCGTACAGGCACATCACGCTGCTCACCTGCCGGATATCGCTTTCTTCTGAAAATGACACTGTCAGGCGCTTTTCATAAACGATAATGACAGCTTCGTTATTCGAAAAATTGACGTTTCCTTTGTATTTTTGTAAAAGATCTGGCCCAACAACATTTCCATACTTACCCCGAAAATTATGATCAACATCTGGTACAGCTGTTCACACTGAATCTTTACAGGTAACATGACCTCATAAGTTACTGCTTTCTTACTACAATGTTTATTCTGGAGACGGGCATAATAACTGTTTCGTCCCGATTGGAAATACCATCTACAAAACTTTTTGACACTGCACACACATCTGAACCACTCTCTGGTAAGCAAGGAACTTTTTTTCCACAAACGCAACCTCCATTATCGCTTGCGCTGATGATGACAATTTCAGAATCTGGTTCTTCAAATAAATCTCGCATTACCTCACATATGTCGAATCCCGTAACTTCTGCGAAAATAACACACATATTTAGGGGGTCTTCTTCCTTTTTAAATGTGGCAGCTTTAATTAATCTTTCTGTTAGTAACATTTCTCCAAAAGTTCATTAATCTATTACTGACAAGTAAAAAGATTTCTCCAAAAATTCACCTTTTCCAGTCCTCTCAGATTTTGCAAAACTTTCTTTTATGTTGTCAGAACTTTCAAAATAATCCCCAGCTTCATCTACTTCTGTAGCTGCATCACTATCCAATGACTTTCTTCCACTCTACTTACAACTCTTTCGACATCTGAAACTGCTCCATCCCTATCAGACAGAATCTCCTCTACTGCACGTAAATATTCATGCGCCAGTATATCTTCGTCCTCTGCTACGCTTATCCCATATGTATCGCTTTCCCCACGTTCCTTATAGGACCCTCTTTAGTATTGCAGTGCTCAGTTAAACTAAGATCCTGCTCCACAATCTCATCAGATAACATCTGTTCCTTGCTAACCTGGTTCCTAGGTTCGAGATTTTGATCTAATCTTTCACAAAATTATGTCACGTTCTCCTGAAAAGTAAATATTTTTACTTCCTCTTTTTTCTCCAGTAGATTTTAGCATCCGTACCACTGCTCTGATGTTGTGTTGGTTGCTGGCTTAGAAAGGACTTTACTAGCAGATTTAACCTACGTTTTGGCAGTCTGCAAACGCTAGTACCCTTACAGACCGCTATTAGTTTTCCTCATCTCCTACTCTGCCATTAGGCGTAGCGCTCCGTTCATTCGGCTGTCCCGAATGCTGTTCTACTCTCTCAGCTATTGCTGATTTTGATAACTGTCATTCCTGTTCTTGTCGTAATTCCTATATCCAGTAAAACCTTCTCGTCCTTTGGACCATCCGCTGTGACCGTTAGCTCTCCACACCTGCTCTGATTACTTGCACTTCATTTGGGCTAGTAGGAGTCCTATAATCTCTATTAGTACTTTCCTCTTCTTTCAAAAGATTCTCTACCCTTCCCAAGTAACTAATGAACTTGTTAATGTCCTCCCTGGGTGCAGAAATTATTTTATTTCGCCAGTACAAAGGCAGCTTGTTTTCTAACCGCATTATAATTTGTTCTACTTCTAACTTGGCATTCATTCCTCTTAACAGTCTTTCTTTCGGTTAATCTTTTTGCCTGACCTGAAGCTGTTTTCTTTTTCCCAAGTATTCTTCAAATAAGGCCTGTTTAAAACGTTTCATGTTGTCATACTTGTCTACGGCTAAATTTCCCCAAACACAAGCTTCTCCATTAGCTTAGATACCACAAAATCTATTTTCTGTTTATCATACCTTGACCCAGGTAACACACCCTCAAAATCACTCCATAAGGGGATGTACAACCCACAAAACCTATTTTCTATTTATCATTCCATGATCTAGGTAACATATCCTCAAAATCACTCCAGAATGGGATGTAACCTCTATTGGGATCAAATCTCAAAACTGATTGTGGTTAACATAGGCAATTTCAGAGGACTCTCTAACACTATTTATTATTCCGTGACGACTGGTGTTTGTAATTTTCTGGTCAACATTAGTTAGTCTAATGTCATGCTCTTGTACGTTACCCCTTACTGATCTATGAATTCTGACAAGTTAATCAGTTATTTTTGCACATACATGCCCTCAAAACGGTTTAAATTTGTCAATTTTTCCCTTAATTTTATCAGCCACAATTTTGAGCTTCTCATTACAGTCGTTTCCCGCATGACCTATTTAGGCCTGTACTCTATTCAAGTCAGCACTTAACTGTTCACCTAGCTGTTTACTATCTTCAGCAACTTGCTTTAATTAGGTAGTTGGCTCATCTGTAACTGTTACAATATCATTAATTCATTCTTGTTTTGCATAGAAAATTCGCCCTTTCGCGCTTTCGTGAAGCTGCCGTGTCTCATTTTATACATAGACACCTTGAAATTGTGTGACTCATTTCCCTTTTAAATACCTCTTTAAAATTGTTTAGTTTCTTATCAAACTGTTCCGATTGTTTTGAAACCCCTGATTAATTTCAGAAACTGATCCACTTATTTTACCATCCATTTCATTACCCATCCACTTAGTCTACTATCAATACCCACATTTGTTTCATAATGTTTTGGATCATGGTTGCAATGCTAACTTCCTGCTCGCCAGCCTCCAGTGCTGGCTCTACTTTCGCTTCAGTAACAGTAAATGGTACTGTTTTAACATTACGACCAGGTGTATGTTCCCTACTTATTTCTTGAATAGGAGTATTATATTTTTCTCTCCAAGTTCAAAAAATGGTTCTTTCTTATTTCCTTCTCAAGACTTGGTGCCAACTTAACATCAGCTTCCACTGTGTCTTGCTCATTAATTGACCCATAAACATCAGAAACTGAATTTGGGTAACCACTGTGATTAATTTGAGACACATCAAAACTAAAATTTTCTCTCATATTAACATCTGCATGTACTGCATCGTCAAAATCTACACCCTCCTTCCTTTCACTTTTCTCCACGTTAACAAGTTTCTTTCCACACTCACATACCAAACGAAGCAAAACACTACTTACCTTTTTCACCAGCTTTCACCAGCTTTCACAGCACAGCGAGATGCTGTTGCGAGTCTGTCTGCCAAGGGCTGCCAACTCCGATCCAGCTTCTGGGACTCCACAGCACCGTTCGCCGAAGCTAGCTGCTCCTACTGTCCATCTGCTACCGATGCTGCTTCCAGCCCCTTCCGTCGGCGTTCCTGAAGTTCGCTGACCTCTCTGTCTGCTGTGTCCTTAAGCACCGCTAATACTGTTCACAGTTCTGCACTGGGTTTAAGCTCTCCTTCTATTGCTTCAGTTCAAAAGTTTATCGGCACAAGCGCGGTCTTTATAACACGGGTTTTGCACAGCTGCTTTTAAAGTTCATTCGACAATGAACTTTACTTTTCCCGGCCGATAGATGCACCAAATGAAGCGGGGTGGGTTTCTCTCTCACATCGTTTAAACAATCTTTCTAACTCCCTGGGCAGGCTTCTGGTTGTCTGCCCCTTCACTCTGTGGTGGTAGATACTGGTTTAGCCGATAAAAGCAGCGTTGACAAAAAATTCGACTAAATACCTACCATGCAAATGCCACGTAACTCCAATCCATGGACAATAGCTAAAAGCTACTTAAACTATCGAGTGTTCGCGATTCTTGCATTACTCGTTTATAAAAAAAAAGAAAAAACGTATAAAATTTCCTTTTAGTTGGTTTACTGTCTCTAAAATAAGTAAAATGGCTATCAAGTGTGTATGTCTGTATTTAATATGCCATCATTAAATCTGCAATGTTACTGACTCTCTCAGTAACAAGTTCACATCCAAAAGTAGCCAGAAGATATTTAGTCCGACCTGATATTTTAAACGTCCTAAACAGTCACTAAACCACGACTACTTGCGAGTTAACACAGTAAGTCGTTCAGCAGTCCTCTTGTACAGAAATGCTCCTCTTGTACAGAAATGCCCGACAACGAAACACTCCAAGCAGAGTTTATGTACGACATGAAATGTTCCCAGGCGAAATATTCTAAAATAAATCACTTACAAAGCCCAAACGTTCACAAAGTACTCAACACTGTAGTCGCTTTTTATCAACTTCACGAGAACCGATCGAAGCGCGGGTTTCTTCATTTTGGTTCAAATATTAACATATGGTAGGTGTTCACCAGAAGAAGGCTCCCGGGCGGCTATTTCGATCCATAGATCTCAGGCACAAAGCCTTACTCACTCGGACATAGGTCACAAATTCCTCTGTTGCACAACAACTGTCTCACGTATACATTTACATAGTTTTAATATAATATCACATTCTCTCTTTATCTTTGTCCTCCATTCACTCTTTAAGCCTCTTCAAAAACACTCACACAATCTAAACATGAAATAATAATTTTCCAAACTACTCTTCATTGCGTCAGACATCATTGGTAGTGAACTAAAGAAAACTGCAGGAAATTAGATTATATGAACCTATCCTTTTAAGTATAATTTCAGTTATTACTGTAGACGAATACCTCACAGTGCGTAACTCAGTTTTCTAATGCCAGCACGGTTATTAACTGTTTTAGGTAAAAATTTGTATCTTCAAAAGTATGGAAGTTATTGATTTGATATTTTAACGGTACGCTGTGTTATCCGTAGAATTTGGTATACAAAGTATGAAAAAGATCGGCTAATGTTTAATAGGACTTCTTCAGATTCTTAGAAGAGAGTACATTAAACAAGAACACAGCTCACCCGGCCCAACAGCCAGCTTTAGATGTACGAGCGTGAGAACCAAAATCGGGTCTCCTACCGGCTCCACGGCACACTACGCTTTCAGTACAAGGTGACGACTCGTAATAGTTTGGTACGTTCCGAGGGAAACGGCAGATACAGCTTAAAGGTGGTTCGGTGGACCGTCTGCCAGACACTTAATTGTGAATTTCTGAGTAATCATGTCGATATTGATGCAGATCAACCAGTTTCCTACAGAGTACTTCTTGTGATTATCGGTATGTACTTTGTGAATGTCAGTGTTATATGATACAACTCGACCAAATTGCTCCTTATCATAACTTCTAGAAAATACAATATTTTTTCGATGTAAGTGTGCAGAATAACATCCGCGTCCAGCCTCATATGAATTACGGACGCCACATGACGTTTACTTAGCTTCACATAGTCGAACAGCGGTCGGGAAGAGATGTCCGGTTGCATGATGCCCTTATGTTGCCGAGGTACATACCAGTCACTGTTCCTGTCATGATAAGCAGCTTTCTTGTTCGTAGATCTCAAATCAGTGTGACGGACTCGTGTTAGTGTGAATAAGTGTCCTTCAGTAATGCTCCACATTGCTAGGTGGTCGACCATTTGTGTAAAATTCCGTGATGTTCTTTATCTCTAGTAAGCGAACATCTGTATTATTTTATCTTTGACACTGGGACTGTAGTAAAGAATATGTGAAACGGATACCGAAAGCAAGGTAGCTTTGTGTCATGTGGGATTATTGGTAAAACATTTCGCCATTCCTCGTAGCTTGTTGCTAGCAGAAGTGCTTTGTCTGTGTGATGCATGTGTTGGTCCCCAGAATTAAGTCATTGCCTTTACGATGAAATCACTTGGAACTGCTTTTTATACTTTTCCACTACCTGTAGCCCCTGAGTCGCCCATTTCCTCATTTTCATACATTTCATGACCAGAAAATCTCTCGTTGCCCTTCCATACTCTCCCTCCTTCCACTCTCCTTCAACATTTCTTGTTCCACTAGGTCGATGGCCTCGTGATCGGATACGAACTAATCCAGGCGAACGGTTGTTCGAAACGTGCACCCCAACAGGGACGTAGTCATCTTGCGTACTGACGTATGCAGAGCATTTGCCTGAGCTTCTATGAAATCTGTTGTAGTAATGCTAGGCACCATGACAGCTGCAGACCACATGCATCTGTTCATGCTTGACGTCTTCTTCGATGACAATGACAGCTTCTGTCAGGATTGTCACAAGGCAAAAATCGTCCAACAGCGGTTTGAGGAATTTGATAGTGTATTCATATTGTTGTCTTGGCCGTCAAATTCGCCTTATTTTAATCCGTTGGTGCACATCTGGGACGTTATTGACGGCACTTGGCGCCCGCAGAACGCCGGTTTGTAATTTGTGGGAATAGTGTGACCTGCGCGTAGACATCTGTGCGTTCCAGAGGACCGACGCCCTAATAAGTAGATGGTAATAATGTTTTGGCTCATCAGTTTCCCGATCTCGCAACGTTGTGATTTTATCCTCATTCAACCGGGTACGTGCTTCCCTCTGAGAAAGACTGTTTCGGTAGAGATGGAATTTTTTCTCTCAATAGCCACTTATGAACCAGTGATAACCCCCAACCTACAGTCCTGAAGGACCATTAGCAAATTTACAGACAATTTGTGTGCGTTCATAGACAAGGATTGGTTAACAAGTTTGTATGAATACCGTGCAAGACATTGAAATATTTGCAAGACATTGTGAAGAAATGGTTGTCGGAAGGACAATGTGGCATATAGAAAATTTCAAATAGCCTCCAGAGAATTTCACAGGATTAGTGGTACGTTGAAGAGTGCAAAAAGAACTGTAGCCTTGAACGCAGAGAAAGTTTATTTGCTTATGTGAAATTTCGTTTCGCACACCTGCATCTTGCTTAAATGAATATTCTTTATTGATCAGGTATCAGATGTATGGGCTGAACATCTTTATTCCAAATCAAGCTCCTGACACTTCTCAGCAATGCATCTTCTTGCCTTCCTTTCTCATTGACTTCTCACAATTTCCTCTGTTTCGCTCCACTAGACTTTCAAGATGTCTGAAGATGTTGAGCCGTGCACGGCTCGTGTTCACCCCATTAATTGTTTGTCATCTTCTATTCCGGTAGTGCCTCCTCGTTTTCTTATTCCATTTACTGGCGTCACTAACTTTCTGCCTTACTTGCCCGTGAGTGGCAGCAGCAGCGCGTATCGATAAGCGCACTGTCGTGCCATCTAAGGAGCGACCGATGGTATTTCCGGGTGGTTGTGTGTGGGATACACACCAGCAGTGCAGTTGCGACGGAGCAGCACTCGCGAACGGGCCAGCAGTCCAGTCGGTCGGTTTGCGTGGAGCAGCAAGCAAGCCCCCGTCTCGCGGAGTCGGGTTGCAGCCGCTGGCAGCGTGCACGCGCAGTTGGAGTGTGAGGTGCTTCTTGCGAGTTCTACCAAGTTCGTCGCCAACCGATCTTGGACATGAAAGTTGAGTCCACACTTAACTTACTATCGAGCCTCAACTGTTCACATTTTTTCGTTTGATCCTGGTTGTCGCTTTTGGGACATTCCCGCGACCAACAACGTGTGTGTATTTAAGTCAGCTAAGATTCCAACCGTCTTCCTGTGAAATTTAACTTAATTTATTCCCTGTTGTTGAAGTTCACCAGTGGTATCTTCTTCCTTGTGGCCGTTGACGTTCTGGTTACCTGCTCTGGTCGCTGACGTAATTTTAGGCAGTGTATTTTGCTCGTCGTGTTGTTGCTATGTAGTGCGGCGTGTAGCTCGACACCCGAGGAGTTGTTGGTCGTTGTGGGCGCCAATATTTTGTGTGTCGTGTATTGAAATCTTGTGGTCTTTTTGCTGGTTGCGTGAAGCGGAACTGATGTGGTTGATTGGTTCGTCGGCTGTCTGTCGGTTGGGTTGCCTCCAGATTCAGGAGTCGTTGGACAGGCTGCCTGTCTCATCTAAACGGGCGTTAGTGTTACAATCCCAGGCCGACCCTTGGAAACTTCTGAGCTCCGTTCCTTGTGTGTTATGTAGTAATTTCCCTGTTTGGATTTTAGTTATTTGGTTTACATGTGGCTTTCAGTCGAGTATCAGTATCTCTTAAATTAATGTCCTTAGGGCATGAGATTGTATTCTTTATTTTACATGAAATGTTTTAAGACACGGCCTTCTGCCCTTGAAACTCTTCCTTCTAGGGCTTAAGCTGCTAAACTCATCTGTTGGTGAGTGGCCTGTAGCTGAGTTTTAATATCTCTTAAATTAATTTTCTTCTCTTGCCCTTAAGGCGTAAGATTCTTATGCTTTTGAATGGGGCCTTCAGCCCAATTTGCAAGAAATGTTTTAAGATAAGGCCTTCTGCGTTTTGATTGAAACTCCTCTTATTGCTTAATATGCGACCTCCAGCCTAGTCCCATTAAAATTAAGTTGCTAAGGCCTTCAGCTTAAGCCTTACGTCTTGGATTTAAAATGTGGCCTTCAGCTGACCTAAAGTTAATCAAAGGAGGTCGATTAAAGTTTAGAGTGTTTTGCGTCCTTGTTGTAATATTGTGTGTTGATAAATAAAGTTCGTATGTTGAGTGCAACTAACAGGAACTCATTTTGGCACCTTTCCACAACGTAATGCCCTCTGTCCTGCTAGCGCAGGCATTTCATGTGTCTTAAACGCTTCCCCTGCCAGCATGAGTCCTGGGACGGTCCTCTCCACTCACGCTGCCTACAATAACTTTCATACCAGATAATCCAACCACCTCTCCCTATACACCTAATTTATTCTTAATCTAATCTTCCTTATTTCCTCAGATCATTAGGGCATCAGCAGGAGCCCTTAACTGCTCATTATCCCTTCCATCACTTTCGTATTATTTCTTCCATGACCACCACAGAACTTCACTATGATAGTTAAAGAATATTACTTTGAAGTACGAGTACATTTAAATGAACTCTCTTTTGAGTGTCTGATGGACAGTAGAACGTGCTGCACTGCTTGTTCGATTGTTACGGTTGGAGTGAATAAAAATTTCGAAATAGTTAGTAGTAGTAATACGATTAAACTCGTCACCGACAGCAGGCTCGCGATACCGTTGCATCATTAACTGCCGATACGAACCACGCCACAAAATTTTAACCCTGAAAGAAAAAAGAAACGGTAAAGATCCAGTCTAAGAATAACTACACGGACACTATAATACAGGAATGTCTCACCAAAGGCGAGTGTAGGAATTTATTGGTTTCTTCAACTATAGACCATAAATCTCGATATATTTGAATAATCCAGATGCCCATCTCCTCGCCCAAGTTTATACACAGCTAATTTCTATCGCTAATCGGTACACAGCCCGTAATGTTTCTTTCTTTCATAAAATCATGGATAAAGAACACAAGACAGGCAGCAGAGAGAACGACACACACTGGGCACAAAACATGCAGTAACTAATGCACCAATGGTTGTAACTCTGGTGAGCAGAAAGCTGTAACTCGTAACACAACATGATATACTATAAAGTAAACTTCCTTGTTATCACTAGAACGCCCAGAGGGGTCAAAGTGTCCATTTTCGGTTTTTTAAATGCTAGCTATGTTTTGAAAAATGATTCAAGCGACATTTGCTTTCGTGGTATGTATTTATTCGGAATGTACTTTCATTATGTTAGAAAACAGTCCATTTCGCCTAAATGATTATAACTTTTTTCCAGTTTTACCTTTAATTCCCAGAGAGGTCATATTGACGCTTTAAAAAAAAGCTATGATTTTGTTTATAGTTACGCCATACATTTATCTCATGCATTCTCAACCCTCGACTACTTTACTCTGTAATGCAATAATTTACTTTCATTCATATTATTGCCGTATGAAATGACAACAATGGACTCGGTTGACCATTGTTCGTCATTCCCTCGTAAGGATGAGTCTTTCAAAGGTGACTGTGAGCTGAAGATTGAAGTAAATCGGAAAGAGTATTTACGACATTCTTGCTTCAAATGGTTCAAATGGCTCTGAGCACTATGGGACTTAACAGCTGTAGTCATCAGTCCCCTAGAACTTAGAACTACTTAAACCTAACCAACCTAAGGACATCACACACATCCATGCCCGAGGCAGGATTCGAACCTGCGACCGTAGCAGTCGCGCGGTTCCGGACTGAGCGCCTAGAACCGCTAGACCACCGCGGCCGGCACGACATTCTTGCACAGGTACAAAGATTTATGGAGCGTGATTCAGATGGCGTCGAACTTTTGTCTGACGATTCAGAGGAAGAGTTTTTACCGCAGACATTGAGAGAAGATAAATCATCTAATACTAATGATTCTGATTCTTCAGATACAGATAATCGAAGTTTACAGTCTAGTAAGTACATTATTATTGTTGCTGCTAATTTATAATCATCATATTATTGTCTACATTTAATGTTACTGTACTTAATTTAGATTTTATGGTGGCTTTCTTACATTTGTTCTATTATTCGTGCTCTATAGGTCGAGAAGAATCAAGTAACAGAAGAGGAGGTAATCCTGTTCCTCGCAGTGCAGAAGAAGTGACTGCTTCTTCATCGTCTGATGAAAGACATAAAGAAGCTGCTCCTAATGGAAGAGTCTGGGTAGAAGCAGTGCCTAATTCGCAAGGTGGGCATCTTTCTAATCACAATATTTTTGGGGAATCTCCTACACCTACACCACATGCACTTGTTTCAAGTGTTTGGCACTTGTTCACAGACAATTATGTAATCAATCATATCTTGACATGTACTATGACAGAGGCACATGTATTACTAGGAATTGACAGCTGGTCAATGACACCGAAGAACTGGAAGCATTTATTGCAATTATTTACGCTCGTGGTGTGAGTGGTTGTCGAAGTACATACCTTCACAGCTTATGGTCAGATTCCTGGGGCCTATCATTTTGTGTGGAAACCATGAGTAGAAATAGATTCTGTAAGATTATGAGGTTCCTGAGGTTCGACGGGAAGCGTACACACTCTGTACGACTACAGAATGATAAGTTTGCATTGGTTTCTGCTGTCTGGAACAAATTCATAGAAAACTGTACAATGTGTTACAAACCTGTGACATAACAATAGACGAACAGCTCTTCCCAAGTAAACCTAGGTGCCCATTCACGCAATTCATGGCTTCAAAGCCTGACAAGTAGAGACAAAAATACTGGTTAGCTGTAGATGTTGAAAGCAGGTATATACTCAATGGTTTCCCTTATGTTGGTAAGGATACTGCACGATCCCAAGACGAAAAGGTTTCAGATTATGCACTGATGCGTCTTATGGAACCAGTTCTGGGCAAAGGCAGAAATGTCACTACAGGCATTTCCTTCACTTCACTCAAACTATCCAAAAAATTGAAAGAAGAATCAATCTCCATTGCAGGAACAGTAAGTAGAGCAAGAAGAGAAATGCCACATGTTCTGAAGTCCTTGAAGAGTCTTCTGTATTCCACAAAAGTTTTAAAACATGATGATATTTCCTTGACAGTCTACCAAGGAAAGAAAGCAAAAAAATATTCTAGTAATTTTTTTCCCTTCATCCTAGTGTTACCATATATACAAATGAGAAAAAACTCTTCGAAATGTACGTTATTACAACAAAACAAAATTTGGGGTTGACATAGTAGACAAAGTGGCGAGGCAGTATTCAGTCAAGGCTTCCTCGAGAAGATGGCCAGTGCACTCCTTCTACAATATCCTTGACCTAACAGAAATAAATGCATATGTAGTATTTAGGGCTGTTACTGGGAAGAAGATCAAAAGAAGACATTTTATTCAGCAGCTTGCAGATGAACTACGCTCTGAGCATGTGAAGAGTCGCTTTCCTCGTATGACCACAGACAAGTATGAAAAGAATGAAAATGAAGATGAAGACGAAATGTCACAGAAGCGCCATAAATGCCAAGTTCGCTACTTTTGCAAATGTAATAAAACAATTTACAAGTGAAGTGACTGTAAGGAGATGGTTTGTGGAAAATGTACAGAGGAAATTTAATACAAATGTGTCAATTGCGTCAAACAATGAAGTAGATGAAATTTCTTTACACATAAAAACTTCAGAGAAATGCCTGTCATTTGCTTACAGTAGTTTGGGTGTTAGCAGGTTCAGTGAAATTTGTCTATGTGTCAATTAAAAATATAATTTGTCTGTTCTTTTTATTCACAACTCTGCATCTGAAACGGCTATAAGTCTTAAAATATAATAAATGCTTAAAATTTCGAAATAATAGTTCAGAAAACTTTTTTTTTAAATGGTAGGGGTCAAAATGACCCCTCTGGGCGTTCGAGGGGGCAAGCAAAGTCTGTGCGTCCGAGTGTTATACAGCTTCCTCTTCTTAATCCACTCTCTTGCCTTAACTCTAACTTTAACACAGCGCTACATTTGTTTCATTCACCCTGTTAATAGGGCATTTTTTCAATATATAAAATGCATGTTTGACTATCATCTGATTTTTTTTAAAATTTAAAATCCAAATATCGACCTGCTTCAGTCACATACCATCTTCACGGATTCTATTCAGAGATACAAACAATACAGTATACAGTAGTATACAGGAATTGTTACGAAATTTTTTCCAACGAAGCTAGGGCTACAACAGGTTAGGAGACAACATCACATCCGTAATTACTTAAATAATGGCCAGGGCTCATGTGTAGAGCATTCCATGAATTCCAGTATAGCATACAAGACTTTTAAAGGCAAACATGCTAATAACATTCATAAACAGAGCAGACTGAAGAGATATAAGTGCTACAATTGTACAAAATATCGAGGAGTTGGTCAAGGAAAGTTACAAAGAATTTTCGTCGTATTGTGCAAGCCTTTTCTCCAGTGGTTGCCATACAGGATCAGACAGCAAGTAAAAGTCAGGTCACTGAGTAATGGCTGATCGACAGCATTCTTTTATGGAAATTATGACTTTTTAATCAGTATTATTAGAATCTCCAGCAGACTTTTAGAGAGAAACTGTAGAGTAGTAGTTACCTTAAGATCTTAGTAATTTACACTAATTCGAAGCAGCGTTCTTAGCGCCTTTAGCTTTTCAGGTTCGCAGGCTTAGCTGTTTACAAAGGCGCAGCACGGACTCTGAACGCTGTCCCGTCATTAGGCGGAGCCGAATGTTCAGCAGGTATCCTGTCTGCCTCCGTAAATACTCACTTGACACGTCTGCCGCCAGATGCGCCGTGCTAATGATGCACCCAGAGTTTGTGCGCCTGGTGGCTTCTTTAACTCAGACCGTGTCACGTTTAGAATCGCATATACTGCGAGAAGGTTGTCTAATGAGGCACTTGAGCACTGCCAAGCGAAACTCGGCAGTAAAGGGTTGATCTACTTCGCGGCTTATTATAGTAATTATCGCCGTAAAAAGAGCCGAAGCAACAAGTCGCGGAATATTTTGGCACGGGAGGACTTCTGTACGTGCCGCGCTAGAAAAGTGTCGCCTCGTTAAGATGAAGTTCTGCAGCGCTACATCTGCAGACGTAGACATCGTACAGAAATCGTCAGCAGAAATTACATTTATAAGGAGTGCAGGTCATAAGAGGCCAAGTAATCTGAAGGAAGTCACATATAGGAACCGGCAAGAGCTGCTGAAAATTAATTTTCATTCACTACTAGTTTTAACCGATCATCATCGTGTAGTATAAAATTATTTAATCTTCTTGGATCCGTCGTAGCCACGAGAAAGCGGTTGACCAGACAGTATGCAGAACAAAATCCAAACAATAGCCATATTTCAATGAGTTCTCATTTATTTAAAAAAAACTGATTGAAATGTGACTAGTATTTGGTTTTCGTTCTGCGTACTAAAATTATTTAGTTCAGCGTGTACGATAACGTTCTTAAGTAATCAAGGGAAAACACAAAAAAAAAAAAAAATGACAAAGTGACATGTGTCCTGCTTCTCTCGAACATCTAGTTTCTCGTTGTGATTACTATACTTAATTTCTGAGTGATTCAAATTCGTGAATTAGATAGTAAATTTCGTGAGAGAATAGCCGAGAATCAACAAAAAAATGTCGTTGTTCCAGTACACGATTACGTGTAAAGGACAATGATGTTGTTACCCAGGAAAACGGACCAAAAATTAAATTAATGACTCCGCAGGCACAGATGAAGTGTGAATCTGTGTACTTAAAGGATATACGAGCAGTTACAGTCTCAATTATCTGCCATAATAAATGAGTCCTTTAACTCACAAGAGGAGGCCACGACGTTGGGCTCACTTATTTAGTGCAAACTTTTACACGTTTAGTAGGCCATTAAAACAACACGATGCGCAAGTAATAAGGTGTACTACGCTGGCAATTCCGAGAAAATCGCAAGAGAAGTTTTACGCGTCTATTATGTAATGTATGTACCTGTGCGTAGGTGCTGGTTGTTCTAAGTTCAAGTGGTTAGCGTACGAACTACATAAGACGAATGTGGATGAAGTGACGATTTGACTCCCGCTCAAACTTAATCTAATTTTTTTCATAAGTGGTCGTATTATTTAATTTGTATGGCATTTGGGAGTTAATATGATTAAAAAAACATGTGTATTTGCATGAATTTTTAGTGAGTTTCACATTATTTGACTTCGTACTAATTATAATTAAATTTAATTATGAGAACAAACATATTTATATTGACAAGTAATTGAAGAAACGTATAGAGATTTCCTGAAAATGTACGTCTGTCGTGATTTGTGAAATCTCTTATACTTGCAATCTCGCAAGGTACCGAACTACTTTGCACCTCGACGCTTCGAGTTGCAGACACAGAGGCAGGCCCCATTTGGCAATCAACCTGCGTAGCGGTGAGACGTTAAATGTATAGTGTAGGTGCAAATTTTTTGAATATCACCGAATTTACACATTTACTACCAAAATGAAGGTTTGAGCGAGATTTCCTTTTTTTTTCCTTTTTTTTTTTTCAGTTCGGCCCATGCACGACGCAACCGTGAGGCGCGCACTTCTGTTGCTTCCCGCCTTTAGTGGAGTTAGAACGTGCGTTGATCACTTCTCGCCGCGGTTTCGAGTATTGAGTCGTTCTTAAGAGGAAGCCACGGCACACTCTTACCGCCGGACAACGATCAAGATCGCATTCCGAGCTGAATAAGCGCGACCATGACCTTAAGAAATTGATAACTTTATACTAGATGATCTCCATCTGGATCCGCAGGATGTCATTGTCATTCATTTTTCCATCACTGGAAACGTTGTACAAGTCAAGATACGCTCCCAAGAACAGTGTACCGAAATTGTGAGCCGCCATGTGCTAAACCTAAGGTTAAAGCACCCCGAAGGACACAGAGGTGATTGACCATGAGGGTTTCGATTTGCGTACAGAGTTTTCGAACTCCCATTCGAGGTCCCGTCAGACATCATCACGTTGGCTCGTAACGCCGGAAATGCATATCCTCTTATTTCCATCTATTGTGCTATAATTTTTTTCCTTATTTTGTTACCTGAAGATATGACATTTCTGTGTCTTTGTATATTGTAATTGTTTTACTATGTGTGTATATATATATATATATATATATATATATATATATATATGTCGATGTATAATTGGTTTGTTTTGTAAATACTATTTGTATTTTTACGCTGGGTCTTGCCTAGAGAGAACTATGCTATCGAACGATTACATCGATAGGTCGTGTGGAGAACCAAAGTGTTTAGGATCTTTGGTAGTGTTAACTCTGCCGCGTGGAGCACGGGCAGAGCGGAGTCTGGCTGGAGTAGGGCGGTGGAGCAGGTGTGTGACGCTCCCGCGAGTTGCCGCGCTTCTGGGGTTTGGCAGCATGTAATTGCGCTCGACTTGCTATGATAGTTTCTGGCACGGTGTCGCGGACGTGAAACATTAGCAGGCACACATCAAGAGCCCGTTCCGCCTGGTGACCGTGTCGAGAAGAAGGCGAGCCAACATCCAGCTTCAGCAACAGCGACGGCCGACAATGAGTGATTGTCGCCACCTCCTCGATCGACGACTTCAAACCTTCAATCAACCAACAAGGAAGACTGAAAGCACATATAGTTTTAGAACTGTATGGCAGACCTCAGCTTTTCAAACTATTCCATTAGCATCACTAAAATACAGCAACTTAGCATGAACCTTTGTTGCTCATCGTCCCAATTGCATTACCGAGCAGGGTCCCTTCCTTTTCCGAAATGAACTCGAGTGTCGTTGAAATTCAAACGCCAGCATTAAAGTATTATCATTCGATTTCAGTGCTTTAATTTCAAAGTTCAGTTAAGGTATTCGTAGCTGGCTACAGTATTTAGATTACACAAGCAAAAATTAAGAGTGCGAGTTTTGTTACCATATTTTAGCTTACCTGTGACTGCAGCTCAGCTTCGTACGTACTAAATTTTATTGTTATTAATTGTTCAGAATAATTTAATTCAAGTTAAAAGTTAAATCTCTTGTTTCTAAGTCCGCAGCTCGTGGTCGTGCGGAGCGTTCTCGCTTCCCACGCCCGGGTTCCCGGGTTCGATCCCCGGCGGGGTCAGGGATTTTCTCTGCCTCGTGATGACTGGGTGTTGTGTGATGTCCTTAGGTTAGTTAGGTTTAAGTAGTTCTAAGTTCTAGGGGACTGATGACCATAGATGTTAAGTCCCATAGTGCTCAGAGCCAATCTTATTTCTAAATTGCGTAGATTCAAGTAGCTTTTGAAATGATTGTTGAGATAGCCCAAGACTAATCTTAGTTAATTGAATTTCGTAGTGCTTCAGAAACAAAGTTCACTATTAATTTCAGTCACTAAATTAACTTTCAATTTTCTGGTTTTGTTAATTCTTTTGCTAAATTAAGTCAGAGTGTAGCGAAATTTATTACTTCTGACAAACATTCAGTTTTCACACAAAACGTGCCAACCTTCAGTTGCCACACTTTTAGTGCTAATTGTATGTGCAATAACCTTTCTTTTTCAGATATTATAGTAGTTGTCCATAGGACTGGCGACCGTAATTTTACCCAAATCTCAAATATCTAATTAACGCCAGTTAATTGTTAACGTAACGATCGCACATTTACTTTCTTTATTAACTTTACCCCTTTTCAAAATTAATTTCCACCAGTTTCATTTGCAGTTTCCCTCTCATTTAGATGCAACTCTTTCCTCCCTCTTTGCCGACAGATTAACTTTGGTGACGATTGCTTTTCCCAAATTTCCATTAGGTACACACGGTTTAATTTTTACCGTGTTTAAGGTCGATAAGTGAGGGGGAGGTTACAGGCTTTTAAGCCGTATGGCAATGTACTCAGTCACCTGGCCGAAAAACAGAAAACCTTTGAGAACTATCCTGTACTCAATGGTGTCCGTCAAGTGAAAATTGTGTTTATGAAGTATGTGCTGCCTTACTTGGTTATACGAGGATGCAGGGCCAACATTACGTATGACGGACAGCGCCGTAGCTGTGCTGGCTGCGGCCAGGAACGGCATGTCCGCCAAAACTGTTTCCAGCGCCAGGTTGTACAGACACCACTCAACGACGACCGCCCCACTGCGCCGTCCGCAGTTCTTCCTGTCAATCCTGCGATCTTCTGCACGGCCCATGCGACCCGTCGCAGATGATGGCTACCGTCGTGGAGACCAATTCGACACTTTCCACTCACAGTATTGGCATAAGGCAGTCCGGATGTTGTGATTGCCCTCTAAAGGGCCCGTCATCGCTGTCTAACATCCAACGGTTTATAGTTACGTACTATTCCTATGGCCATTCTATTTTTTGCTATAGACTTATTTTTTGGGGTCCTGTATACAAAATATGGACACAGTCTTCAAACTACAAACAGAGCCATTAGTGTAGTGACTAAGAGTCTTAATAGAGCTTCCTTTAAAGATGTGTTTTCTAATTGCACCATATCAGTTATCTTCCAATTCTTATGCACATCAATAAATCAGCAGCAGTAATCTCACAAACAGAGGTATCCATGATCGTGAAACAAGAGTCGGACTAAATTTACGTTTACCGAGTCATCATCAGTTTTCTGCTACATTAGCAAGTCCTTTGCCTCTCCATTTTCTGCGATCCATTCCTTCCTTCTTAAGGCTGCTGTATGTTGCACCGTCCATCACGTCATCCAGTATCTGAAATCTCTTCCTTCCTCGCTTCCTTTTCCCTTCTACATAACCTTCTAAAACTGTTTTTATCAGACCGTCATTCTTTCTTAATATATGTCCAATCCAACTTCTTTTTCTTCTTTTAACTGCATCTAGTAACTGTCTTTTCTCTCCCACTCTTGTCAGTACCTCTTCATTTCTTACTCTGTCCATTCAAGAGTAAAAGAACAAAAAACACACTTCATACAATAGTATTCAAAGTCAATTGTCATTTAGTTAGGATGTAGTTTAATGAATATACTGTGAAATTTTATTCTCAGGGTCTTTCAGGGATAATTCCAACGTTTTTTCATTGACTGAATTCAGCATCTCTCATTGTTGTCGTGAGGTACTTCCTCAGGTTTCTCGGACAGGCTAAGGAACAAAACGATGAATTTAATAGAAAGGCGGAAAAAACATCAGGATCATGAGTCAGCAGCGCTTGTGCGAGTGTGTATGTGTGTGAGTGTGTGCGGAAGTAAGCGTGTGTATAATGCAGGGTAGTCTCTGTTTGTGCGTAGTGTACTGTGAGTTTGTAGTGCACACTAATGTTTGTTTGTGTGTAGTGCGGATAACAGTAAGTGACTTGATAAAAATGAATAATGTGCAATAACTTTTTTCATATTAATTATCAACTTGTATACAAATATGCAGTTTAAAAACACTATATGAAACGAATCAAAGTTAACAACACAGCATCTTAATATAAATCCACTTGATGTAATATTACTGTATGTATGAATTAGCTAGTTTCTAAGAAATTGATGCCTGTTTCAACTAAGATGACGTCATGTCTAATTATCATTTTGTAAATGGTAAGTGGATGAATAAACAAGTAACTAATGAATACCTTCCCAAGCCACTCCAATTTTATCAATGATGGTCTTTTGTTTTCTTCTGGTAATGTAGCTAGAGGCATTAAGTTCCCACATTTGTGAACGAACTTGTGGTTAGAATGACTAATTGCTTGAAGAAGCTTCTAAAATGCGACATCACATATTTTCCTCACTAACTAAGTTGTTTCAACAGTTTCATATGCTGACTAGGCTACGCCATAGTCGAGCTGTGTCTTTGATCCTTTCTTAAGCGAAAACTGTCTTGATGTTTGTAAATTATTTGCTTTTCTTTCCGATTTCTTTACTGTGTCACAAATTGCGCATTCGCCGAAAATGAAACTTTCCACTTATCTTCCCAGTGCATAATGTCACCACGAACCGAGAGTGGTGTTATCCCTGCAACTGCGCTAGCGGCTTTACGGGGAGCGTCGAGGCAGGCCTGTTTGTGTTTACCGCGTCGCTGCTGTTGTGTGAGAACACAGCGGCAGGTGGGCTCGTAATGTTCCTAGGGCGGGCAGCCACGCCGTTAACAGATTATGCTTGACATCATGATTAAAGTTACGGCACGGTTTAACCAAAGAACTCCTCATTTTAACTCTTCGAAACGGTATTCTATGAATTGTGATATAACTTCTTTTTATTATGTAACACGTCGATTCAACATATCCCAAACTTAGCGTACAGCTACATCACACCCATCTTAGAGCTTGTATTGCCTTACGAATTTAAACGGTCTGACCTTTATACAGGGTGTCCCAGGAAGAGTGGTCAATATTCTTCGATATGACAGGAACGATCATTCGAAGGAAAAAAAAACCTAGTAAACGTGAGCTATGAGCACACCAGCTTCGATAACGCGAAACAAATCTCGTTTACTGCAAGCTCTTTGCTTTCCATATTTTGAGACATGGTAGTATGGACCGAAATAGGAAAAAAAAAATTCCAGTTAACATGGGCTCTGAAGTGCATGCCTTAAGAGTTGTGAGCACTTGTTGATCTTTGCTACTGTGAAACACATCTCTTCTACTGAACAAGTGATCATAGTTCTTAAAGTACGCATTTTAGAGTCCATGTTTATCAGACGATTTTTCTTCGAACGGTCCCTGTTGTATTCATCAATACTGAAGTTTCCTCCTGGGACATGATCTAGATCATTCCTGGTCGATGTGAAGACGTATAAGTACCATGTGCTACTCTTATATTATCACTTGTGGTGAATTTTTTGATCACGTACCTACTCTTGTGTAGGAAGCAATTAACGTTCCACAGTTATTCCACTATCAAGCATAACACTGTTCCGTTCTGACCACCAAATTAGCGTACAGTAACTACCTTTCATGGGGGAGGGGCAGGAAGGCGTGACTGGACGGTGTGTCGGTGACTGGTTACAGGGCATCACTTAGTTACTGGACGAGCGAATTGCGCCTAGACGATGCTTGAGATGTGGGTAAGGCTTGCGGCCTCCAGACGCCCTCGGCAGATCATCAAAAGTGAAGCAGGCAGTAGAGCGACCTGCGTTCTGTCAACAAGCCCAAGTGGATGCAAATGCTTTGTTGTCTCCTGTCCAGTCACAAGAATGGTGGAAGCTAAGTTCAGTTATGTAGCCACTGTTGTATCAGTTTATAATTTCTGAAGCATACTATGGATTCTAGGTCACGGAACCAAGTTACCTTTAGTCAGTAATCAAAATTCTGAGAGGATCTTCGTCTTCTGAAGCATGCATGGATTAATTCGATTTTCGATGTCCAGCGTTTCATGTACCCAGCGCGAGCGTTTCATATACCTGCGTCTCATGTGTCCACTGTGAGTGTGCTTGGATAGGCGCGGTCAACCACATGAGAATATAAGGGGATATCGTCGGCTTCTAACAATTCAGACCAGGGCTGAGCAGGAGAGCTGCAAAGAGAGTGGCCGCGGGGGCGCAGTGCGCGTGCAGCTTACCTACGTCACGGGAGAAACGTCCCAGTTGTCCTGTTCGACTCACAGATTTAAAACACGCAGTTTATGTACGTATTACTACGTTTTTAACTTCATGATCACAAATAAAACACATGCATGAGGTAAACAAGAATACACACCTACTCGTATTTCACTTACTTACCCAGAAGTGCGAAGCGGACCTACTAGATGCGAAAAGAAAGGAACTTTTTTTCACATCATAACATTCTTTTAAAAATTGTCTTTATCTTGACGTCTCGATGTTAGATCGCACCAGTGTTTAAGAAGGGTAGTAGGAGTAATCCATCGAACTACAGACCTATATCATTGACGTCGGTTTGCAGTAGGGTTTTGGAGCATGTATTGTATTCAAACATTATGAATCACCTCGAAGGGAACGATCTATTGATACGTAATCAGCATGGTTTCAGAAAACATCGTTCTTGTGCAACGCAGCTAGCTCTTTATTCGTACGAAGTAATGGCCGCTAGCGACAGGGGATCTCAAGTTGTTTCCGTATTTCCAGATTTCCGGAAGGCTTTTGACACCGTTCCTCACAAGCGACTTCTAATCAAGCTGCGGGCCTATGGGGTATCGTCTCAGTTGTGCGACTGGATTCGTGATTTCCTGTCAGGAAGGTCGCAGTTCGTAGTAATAGACGGCAAATCTTCGAGTAAAACTGAAGTGATATCAGGTGTTCGCCAGGGAAGCGTCCTGGGACCTCTGCTGTTCCTGATCCATATAAATGACCTGGGTGACAATCTGAGCAGTTCTCTTAGGTTGTTCGCAGATGATGCTGTAATTTACCGTCTAGTAATGTGATCCGGAGACCAATCTCAGTTGCAAAGCGATTTAGAAAAGATTGCCGTATGATGTGGCAGGTGGCAGTTGACGCTAAATAACGAAAAGTGTGAGGTGATCCACATGAGTTCCAAAAGAAATCCGTTGGAATTCGATTACTTGATAAATAGTACAATTCTCAAGGCTGTCAATTCAACTAAGTACCTGGGTGTTAAAATTACGAACAACTTCAGTTGGAAAGACCACACAGATAATATTGTGGGGAAGGCGAGCCAAAGGTTGCGTTTCATTGGCAGGACACTTAGAAGACGCAACAAGTCCACTAAAGAGACAGCTTACACTACACTCGTTCATCCTCTGTTAGAATATTGCTGCGCGGCGTGGGATCCTTACCAGGTGGGATTGACGGAGGACATCGAAAGGGTGCAAAAAAGGGCAGCTCGTTTTGTATTATCACGTAATAGGTGAGAGAGTGTGGCAGATATGATACGCGAGTTGGGATGGAAGTCATTAAAGCAAAGACGTTTTTCGTCGCGGCGAGATCTATTTACGAAATTTCAGTCGCCAACTTTCTCTTCCGAATGCGAAAATATTTTGTTGAGCCCAACCTACATAGGTAGCTCGAACAGAAAGGCTTAGGTGTTCGTTTTTCCCGCGCGCTGTTCGGGTAGAGAGATAGTATGATTGTGGTTCGATGAACCCTCTGCCAAGCACTTTAATGTGAATTGCAGAGTAATTGATGTAGATGTATTGAACATCGAATGAACTGCACCAACCAGACGAACATGGTACTGCTCTTGAGGTTTGATTTCTTTAATTTTATTCATGACTATGTTATTTTACTAACAGTTTAGCGTGACACAGAACGAGATTATTGCCGGCACTTAGTGCTGCAGACCAACGTTTTTCAACTTTTTTCACGTCGAGGCAACGACAACAAGAAATAAGTCATCGGGTATATTTGTGTGATGTATGGGACCAAACTCCGTAGTTCATCACGTCCGTCAGAAAAAGAGCAACTCGTGGAAGGCCGGTCGGAAACACATTCGGGAAGAGAATCGGTATACCTGCCACAGATGCGCACCTAATATATTCCAAAACGGCGCGCATGGAAACGAAAGTTTCCAGTACTGATACCTCGGGATGTTAGATGCAAGATCTATACAAAAATATGTACCCGTTTTTAAAACATACTTCGTACACTTGGCTTCATTTGGTGAACTAAAATAACTAATTACGAAATATTCTCTATTATAATAAATAATAAAATGATTGAAACTTCCTGGCAGATTAAAACTGTGTGCCGGACCGAGACTCGAACTCGGGACATTTGCTTACCGCGGGCAAGTGCTCTCCCATCTGAGCTACCCAAGCACGACTCACGCCCCCTACTCACAGCCTTACATGTACCAGTTACTCGTCTCCTACCGTACAGACTTCATAGAAGTTCTCCTGCAAGTTCGAGTCTCGGTCCGGCACACAGTTTTAATCTGCCAGGAAGTTTCATATCAACTCACACTCTGCTGCAGAGTGAAAATCTCATTCCAATAAAATGATTAAAGTACCATAAAAATAACAATACAAATATTCAATTACACAGAGAACCAACCACACACGTGTAGGCCTCTCCTGGTGGTCACGAGTTGCTGCACAATGCTACATTGAATAGCCGATATTTTCACAATGATACCCAACAGTTGGCAGTACTTGCGTAGGAAGAAAAGGTTGAACATTGTTGCAGCTGTTGCAGCTACAACACAGTAAAAGTCGATGTGTACATAGCCAGAGGGCTGAAGGGGTTAATGTCACTATCCTACAGTACAGGGACAAAGTGTGAATATTACACTCTTCCTCCTGCTTAAGCAAATGGACAAAATCGGTTGGTTCTTTTTGAATATGGTGCGGTATACAGTGAGCTTGAGGGACCTTTAGTTGATGGACGGTGGTAATGGTGATGGTGGTAATCCACCATCACCAGCAGTCCAGAACCCATCCTCTAATCACTGGAATTTTTACGATATATTGCCAAGATCTTGACCTCGAATAACCCTGAAAATTTTCTCGATACCTTTATCCGTCCTCAGGGACACAGATTCAAAGTTACACTGCTTCTACATGTAAAATCCGATATGATGTGAAATCGAAATAATATATAAGCGAAGCAAATTTCTCAGATTTAAACGGTATCTACTCTAGGCATTTATCTGGAAGATCTATCACGCGGTTTCAAAAATCTTTATGGGTTACCGAGAAACACCCCAAAAACTTGTTTTTTGGCTACCAATACCCAGCCACGGATTCTGAGACGGCTATGCACAGCAATGCCTCTAATTTTTAAGATGTATTCCTAAGATCCCTATCTCGAATAATCTTGAAAATTTTCTTCGTGTCTTTATCCGTTTACGAGATACGGAAGTTCAAAGTTATCCTACTTGTACACGTAAAGTACGCACATACAATGAGGTGTGAGACGAAAACTTAGTTTGTGAAGTGACGTAGTTTGTGTTATTTCAATTTTACATAAGTAGACTGTTTAAATTTTACTGTCCACTACATTTCTTTACATCGAGTTACATGCTCTGCGGCAGCAGAGAAAAGAAGGAAACGAGCTGAAAAATGGTGCTACCCGACAAAAAGGACGCAAATATGTTCCTGTTTATTTAAAAGACTGGCTGAAAAATGGGGTACTAAGCCTCCTCATTGTACTTTCCTCAGAACCTATGACAATTTTCCTAAAAATTTTGGCATGCGAAGATATTCTCGCTTTTTTTATACTGAGAGAGGAGAAGACGACGAAAAAGATACAGGAAGATAATAAATACTGTAATATAGAAGACACTGGTTGTATCGGAAGAGCGAAGGAGACAATGGCAGTGTGAGAGAAATAGAGGACAGAGTTGCAGTGGAATATAACTGACAGTGACAGAACAGTGCTACAAAAGGAGTGAAGGAGACAGTGCAGGGGAGGGGTGAAGTAGGAATAAAGAGAAAGAGAAAGAGGAAGTGCGTGAGAGCCCGTAATAATGAGAGAGAGAGAGTATCTGAGAATGACAATGGGGAAAAGAGGGAGTCTGAGGTGAGTTGTATGCTAAAAACTACTCGAATATGTTCACATGCCAAAAGTTTTGAGAAAATTTTTAAATGCTCTGGGGAAGGTAGAATTAGGCTGCTGGTAGGTTCTAGTCAGAGTCTTTTAAATAAACAGGAACACATGGAATTCTTTGTAATTCGTTAAGAGAATTTTTACGCTGGCGCTTTTTTCGTCTTATAATAGGTCTCACAAACATAGCACAGCGAGTGCAGGCCTTTGACTATTTTTACCTACCGCCTCCATCGTATTTCCTAGCAGACATGCCTTTACTTGAATATTCAAAGACTATGATACCTTACGTAATCGATCACCTGGTACACAATATCGTTGTTATGTGGTTGTGATTCAGAACTCTCAAGGAAACGAATAATTGATTTTCCTTGAAAATCGATCATGTGAAACGAGCATGCGTGGCTCCATACAATATATGACACATATAGATGTACAGCGCAGTTGAGCATAATCTGATAAGAATCAAGCAACTTTCTGATAGATTAAAACTGCGTGCCGGTCCGAGACTCGAATTCGGGACCTCTGTGGCTGAGCCATGTCTCCACAAGATCTTTTCTTCCAGGAGTGCTAGTCTTGAAAGTTCCGCAGGAAAGCTTCTGTGAAATCTGAAAGGTTGGAGATGAGCTGAAAGACAAGATCCCAAGTTCGAGTCTCCATCTGCCACACCGTTTCAATCTGGAAGGAAGTTTCATATCAGTGCACACTCTGTTGCAGAGTGAAAAATTTCATTCAAGAAATAAGCAGTCTTGGCCTCCCAGCACCACCACTTACCTTCTGTGCTACAAAGCACGGAAAGTTTAGGAAAAGGTCTCTCCTCACTGCAGTTTTGGAACACCTTATATTGATTTGCAATTTTGCGTTGCACTGACCATCGTTCCTGCAGAAGAAAGTTTACAGATAGATTTGAAAAACATGTCAGACAAACAGAAAATAACAATTCTACATTTAGCAAACACTTAAGTGGAAACAAACATAATGCTAGTAACATAGATACAGCCCTGACAATATTACATGATGTACCTAAAGGAAGAGTTATGAGCGTCCTTGAAGACATGGAAATATACAAGCATCTCAAAAATGATCCTGATAATCTTATAAATGACCAAACCGACTGTGGTGTAGTGCATGTGTGACTAGTGATGGGTTAGTGAACATTTGCTTTTACAGATTATGTTGTTTTAAGATGTTTGTATATTTGGGCTCGCACTGTGTAACAATGACACGAATGTATTTAACAGGATTGAGAACGGCACACAAATGTGTCAGCTTACACTACGTTTACGTAGTTTAAAGCCATAATATGTAAGTAACATGGCTACACAGTTAAAATGTTTTGTATAATTAGCATAACGTCGAGATACATAATGAGTCGGGAAAATAATTTTCTTAAACATACTGTATTTTTCAGCAGTTGATAATGGCCTAAGGCCGAAATTGCAATAGTGCAATAAAAACTTATAACACTCACTGACATAAAGATGATGTCCTTCAAAAAAAATTTTATGTCTGTGAATCCCAGCTACAACAAGTGTACCCAGATTTCTATAGCGCGACCAGAGGCGTCAGTATAGCTTCGAGATCCCTTTAGCTGTGTCTGCGAGGCTGAGTTGCTCGGCACATAAGTCTTCGATGGACCGCAGTTAGAAAGGCATTGTGCCAGAAATGGTAAACACATGCACGTCTAGAGGGTGACTTGGCTCCTATTTACATAGAAATGTGATGTCAGTATAACACTCGAAGAATTCTAACTGTATACCGGAAAATAGATTTGATTTTCACCTGCTGGCTCTATGTGGTAGCAGCCCTTGAGCAATAGCTCATGCCCCCTGCATTCGTCTGTCCAGTGGTGGCTCGCGTCAGCGTCAGCACATGCTCGTGTTGGAGTATCTGATACATTGCCATTGGCGACAGTTCGAAAGCGTTTTTTATGTGCAATGAGTGTTTGTGCACTGCATTATTTGCGGCTGTTTAAGCGTCGTGAGTGTGTTTTCAGAGCATTTTACATGCATTTTTTGACAATTTACGAGTTTCCATAATGAGTTTTTCACTCTGCAGCGGAGTGTGTGCTGATATGAAACTTCCTGGCAGATTAAAACTGTGTGCCGGACCGAGACTCGAACTCGGGACCTTTGACTTTCGCTGGCAAGTGCTCTACCAACTGAGCTACCAAGCACGACTCACGCCCCGTCCTCACAGCTTCACTTCTGCCAGTACCTCGTGTCCTACCTTCCAAACTTTACAGAAGATCTCCTTTATTTCAGAAGTGCTAGTTCTGCAAGGTTCGCAGGAGAGCTTCTGTAAAGTGTGGAAGGTAGGTAACGAGGTACTGGCAGAAGTAAAGCTGTGAGGACGGGGCGTGAGTCGTGCTTGGGTAGCGAAAGGCAAAGGTCCGGAGTTCGAGTCTCGGTCTGACACACAGTTTTAATCTTCCAGGAAGTTTCAATTTACGAGTTGTTTGCGTGTCTATACATCAGTGTACTGCATTATTTCGGTGATTTATGAATAATTTGCAGGTCTGTATGCTATGTTGCATGACCGCAACCATGTCAGGGTGAGTGTTTTGTATCAGTGTTATAAATGAACTATACGAAATCCATCCCTAAATAAATTGTTCCAAAAAAATTAAGTACACTCCTTGCTCTCTCCAGCAGCCCAGCAGAGGCTGAGTCCTTTTCTCGCCAATTCCAAGGAAGGGGTTGCTGTCGGACAACTTAGGTTAGTGGAGGTAGGCCAAGTGACCTTTTTTCCTGTCATTTTCGTAGGTTGATGAAGGTAGCCCAATTGACCTTTTTTCCCTGCTAAAGTCTGAAGTTCCGCCATTTTTGGGGGTGAGAGGGGAGGGGGTTTACCAGACAGGGAGAGTTTAATTAATTGATCAATTTAATTAAGTTGTCAATCAAATTCATGAGTGAGTAGGGCTATTCCAATAACTGAGACCTGAAAGGGTACCTGTAGCAGGTAGGGGTGACGTTTCCTGAGGCGTCGGGGGAGGGGGGGTGGGAGGTGAGGCGCTGGGGTAATAGGTTAAAGACGGATCAATCAAAAGGAAGGAAGCAAAACAATAAGTTGAGGTCCTGTCAATCAAAGGAGAATAAAAGGTTTGCCCCTGAGTGCATACCTGCCCATGATGTAGACAACCTGTACTAACAAAATGTACTGGAGTCCTAGTTGCCCTAATACTACCGTCTACGTGGCTTCGTAACAATGAAAGCTGTCACACAACACGTCTTTCACTAGGTGAATGTCTCATTGCACAGGTGCATCTGGTTCCTCAGCTTCTTGTTCTCTTCTGTCAAAACAAGAACTGTGTAAGCGGCGTTTTTCATCACCTATAGAAGCTGCTGAAGCCTTTCACAACCACAGTTTTTAGATATCAACATCAGCGTCGAAAAATGTTTCCAGAATTGGTTCAGTCACGCGCAGAGAGGTATAGCTGTTAATCGCGAGTATTTTGAGAAACAATTTAGTGACTTCTACAAAACAAATCATTGATTTGATCATTTTTGTAAGAACTTTAAACGTGAAACTTGTATGTGTTCAACTCCCAGCCGGCGAAAATTGATACATCTGCGAAAGAAATCAGAATAATCACAAAATGGATCTTTACACACAAGAAGTGAGTAGAGTCATTTAAAAGTCTAATTGATGGATAAGCTGATATATAAATTTACACCGTTTGAATTGTAATTTCATAGTTAGAGACACTGAAGAGTTTTGATTAATCAAGTACACTAAAAGTAAATTAAAGCCTAACTTCCAAATGCGATTTCCCGAATCAAAGTATCAGTCGACACAGAAATAGCACTTTCTGGTAAGATACTAAGATTTTCTTCTAAAATTCTGTAACTGGGAGACTGAAATTAATGAAGTACATCAGTGTCCTAATTACACAGAAATGATAATATCTCGGAATTTTCGGTATAATTTTGAAACATTCCGTGTGAGTTTCATCCTGGATGACCCATTCTTGCTTTGTTATATGTGCGAATAACATAAAAAAAACGTCGTGGCGTCTTAGAATTCACCGTCCTTATCTGGCCATCATAAAATTTCAGCAACCTGTGCATCGTTAATTCAAGCCTTTATAAAGCAATTAGACAGCCAGACCAGTTGCGTATAACGACGGAAGAGAGTAAAAAGAATTATTAAATTGAAGATGCACGCCACAAATTGATAACGCAATTAGCCGGATGCGGAACAGCTATTATCTCTAGTAGAACCATTACAGAAAAATGCAAAATTTTATAATACTCTTCATTAGCGCAACGGCTGGGTGGTAGGATTCCGTATGAAGCAGATTTTTTTTAGCTATGTGTTATTTCCAACACTTTCCAAAGCTGTTTGACGGTGAGCGTAATGTTTCAGCCATTTCAAAACGCCTACGTTTGGTAGAGCGTTTGGAGGCAGAATTAGAAATACGATGATGTGCGGAACTTGTGGACGAAAGTAACTTTCGCATGATTTGTCACTGCCAAGCTGCATGAAACTTAGACCATACATAGAAGGTGTAAAGAAGGTAACTGAAAGAAATAAGCAATGAGCGAACAGAAATGACAGCTTTATTAAAAGACAGTAACTGCACTGAAGTTACGGCGATTTACAATGGTGCCCTGGACATTGCAAAAGCCGAGAGATGTTTCTTAGTAGGATGTGTAATCACCACGGGCCACAGTTCAAATTCTGCAACGTGTTCCCATGCTGGTTACAAGGTTCATAGAGAGTTCTTATGGTAAAGCGTTCCTTTCCCCCGTCAGTGCTATTGATAACTCCTTTATCGCCTCTGGGGCATATGGAAATACAGCAATACGTCTCCACACCGCATCCCACTCGTGCGCGATGGGATTTATCTCAGGGGAGTCCAGTCACCGAATATGCTCTCGTTCTACCTGCGCTGTTAGATGCGTTGGTGCATTATCATTCTTAAAAATGAAACCAGGGCAGAATGCACCGCCGAAAAGACTCACATGGGAAAGAAGTACAACGTCGCAATAACATTGACCAGGGAGTGTACCGCATTAAAATATTTGGAGGTCAGCACTACCGTGCAACATTATTGCCTCCCCACACCATGACGGATGGATCACCAAAAGCATTATGTTCGACCATATTCCTGGGTGCGTAATGTATTCGCACTTGTCATGATATCTACATCTACATTTACATGGATACTCTGCAAATCACAATTAAGTGCCTGGCAGAGGGTTCATCGAACCACCTTCACTATTCTCAGTTGTTTCAATCTCGTATAGCGCGCGGAAAGGACGAACACTTATATGGTTCCGTAGAGTTATGATTTCCCTTATTTTACCATGGTGATCGTCTCTCCCAACGTAGGGCGGTGTCAACAAAATATTTTCGCATTCGGAGGAAAAAGTTGTTGAGTGGAATTTCGTGAGAAGATTCCGTCGCAACGAAAAACGCCTTTCTTTTAATGATGTACACCCCAAACCCTGTATCATTTCAGTGACACTCTTCCATATTTCACGATAATACCTAACGTGCTACCCTTCTTTGAACTTTTTCGATGTACTCAGTCAATCCTACCTGGTAAGGATCTAAAAGAGGGTGGGCAAGCGTTGTGTAGACAGCCTCCTTGGTTGATCTGTTACATTTTCTAACTGTTCTGCCAATAAAACGCAGTGTTCGGTTAGCCTTCCCCACAACATTTTCTATGCGTTCCTTCCAATTTAAGTTGTTCGTAATTTTAATACCTATGTATTTAGTTGAATTTACGGCCTTTAGATTTGACTGATTTATCGTGTAGACGAAGTGTGAAGCATTTCTTCTGGCACTCATGGGTGTACGGTACGTCCAAAATCACTACTCAGACTGAATTAGCTTTCAGACGAGAAGAGCACGCTAACCCATTCCACGTTTGTCCAGGGTCAATGCTCTTGGCAACATAGCAAACAGTACCGCCAATGTGCGGGTGTCTGTGGAACACAACGTACCAGTATTCGGTCAGAGAGATGATCCCCTTGCCACTGTGCCACTGTAGAGTTTGAAACCGTGGGCCTTGCTGTCCTTTTGAATCTGGTTGCAATTGCAATCGCTGTTTGATGTGTGTGTCTTGCCTGTTGCACAATGTGGCAGTCATCTGCTGTTGTAATTGACCGTGGTTGGTCACCTCCTCTCCTTCGTGCAGCAGAACGCTCCCATGAACGTGAAACGTTACTGTGAGCAATACCAAACTACTGGGCTACACTCGTCACGCTTCGTCCTTCTTTCAAATTCCCGATGATTCTTCTCCATGTGAGGTATTCCAAATGTATCCGAGGCAGTCTGTAATGAAGAACACCTCCACAGTGCACCGTAACTGCCGGATGATAGACACATACTGCCTTTTGCCATTCCTTCAACAGCCTCGTGTTGAGGTGCCAGCCCCATTTGGCGCTCATCTCACGGCATATGAAGTTTAACTTTCTGTGGCCGACTGAGAGACCTCTGACAACGTGCACATTCATTTCCACCGAATAGCTAAACCCTATAACCGCTAAGAAATCTAGCAGCACGCTTCTGAATTGCTTCGATGTCTCCCTTTAATGCGACACGTTGTGTATCCCAAACACTCGGACACCATTTAAGAATGGGTCGCACTAGCATTTTGTACTTTTTTCTTTTTTTTTTTAAAGGAGAGACAGGCTTGTTCACAATTCTTCCAGTACAATGGAGTCGAGCATTCGTTTTTCCTACTACCAATAGGACGCACACATTACATTTCATTATTTCATTCCTCTTCGCAACGTTACACCTGGATATGTAATCGATGTTAGTGTGTCAAGTAGCTCCCTGCGAATATTTTAGATAGGCTCTATATTTAGAACATTTGTGGAACTAAGACTCTTTCTTGGAGCAAAGGCGATGGTACCTTTGCTTATGATAAACATTCTCTATCCAGTATAAATCTTCTTTCCGTTTATTTGTCAGTCTATCAACAAATAAACGAAGACACTTGTTTGGCCTCTGCACCATCGCCATAGTATCGCCATAAACATTTACACGACATCACGTTTTTTGTAGAGAAATACATAGTGTTTTTCATTGATATGCAGGAAGGCATACGCTCGGGGTCTAATAAGGGGCTGTTTTGGGGAAGAGACCAAACAGCGAGGTCATCGGTCTCATCGGATTAGGGACGGACGGGGAAGAAAATCTGCCGTGCCCTTTCAAAGAAACCATCCTGGCATTTGCCTGGAGCGATTTAGGGAAATTACGGAAAACCTAAGTCAGGATGGCCGGACCCGGGATTGAACCGTCGTCCTCCCGGATGCGAGTCCAGTGTGCTAAAGACTGCGTCACTTCGCTCGATGATCTAATAAGGCACTGCCGACCGAAGAACTAGCGAAAATCTACTAAACAATACCAGTAGTATAAATCATGTTTAAGACATCTGTGTGCCTTGCTACCTGATGATGAACACACATATCGTGAAACTTCTTCAGCCGATGCCGTCCTGAACAAAATCCTTCTGTCAGCTACGTCACTATTCAACACTAAAATCACTATGAAACCGACCTTTCGACTGTCTGTTCAGAGGAAATAAACTATAGTCGCCCTGAACAGTACCCTATAAAGAATTGTCGGAACGTCGGCTTCGTAATAATTTTAATGTTTTATAATGCCAGACCCTAACACCCAGAACGATTTCATTCGCTCCTAAACATTGTAAACAGTTCATATTTGTAGGCAGCTGTGTCAATCTCTCTCCCGCGTTGATGGCGCGCTACGGAGAAACTATTAGCGCTGATGAGACCTTCTGCTCCATTTGCATTTGTGGACGGTCTATATCTGTGTCTATTGCGAGGCATTACACATGCTGCCAAGGCATTCAAACCATCATATTTGCCTCTTCTCGAAATGAAGAGGAGTGTGCGTGTGGCATGGAATTCCGTAATTCGTGATTGGGATTTCCTGTGTTCCAGATTAATGTTGGGTTCATCCAGTTTGCACACAGTGCATTACTTCTGGGATGGTTCTACTGCACGTTCTGGAGATTAGTGTTAATTTTTTAAATACTTCTTGTTTATTCACATGTCGAAGGCCTCTTGAATGACGGAAGACGGCTTTGGATCAATGGGGACTCCTGTGGTCAGGTGATGCTCTAAAGGTTTGTAATAAATCAGTTCAGATTCGCGTGAAGCACGGTCTGCCTCAGTGTGGTTTACAGGAGGTTTTCTATGCATTTTAGGAAAATGGTGGACTGGTCCTCAATCTCCACTCCAGAAAATACGTTACACAAACTGTTAAAATATGATCACACAAGGAACACGTTTTGCGTGATTCATAGAGAGACAGAGACGGCGACCATGACTTTCCTGAGTTAGATTAACTTCCTGTGGCGAAAAGAAGAGCGTGCGACTACGAAGTTCAACAAGATGAATTATCCAACTCATGAAAATAGGAGACTTCTTACGCACGTAAGCGTTTGGAAAAAGATTTACTTTATTCTAAAAATGAATATACCTGCTCAAAACTTCGCGGATTGCAGGCAAATGTTGTCGAGTATTATTTTTTATTTATTTACGTTTTTAGTTCGTTCTGTGAACGTTATGTTCCTCAAGCATTAGATATTCATTTAGAAACAAATGACATTTCTGCAGGATGGACTGTTTTTATTTTTTTAATGGACGTTCTTGGATTCATTCCGTATTCCTCTGTACTCTCGGCTACCGTTGTGGCACCTACAAGGAAATTTTCAGAAGATGTAAATGATAACATGAACTGTTCTAAATATCTTTGTAACATCGCCGGTGAGCAATCTATCGAGTCCTCAGACACCCAACCTAATTTTCGAGAAAAGATAACTTCAGGAATTGAATACACGGACAGCTGCTTTCCAGGTAACTATACTGACTGCATTCTTAATTGCAGATTCGAACAGGTTGGATCCATCTAGTGCAAAGGCATTTTTGAAGATAGAAATATTTACAGAGATGAAAGTCACAGAGCGGTTGACGTGGCTGTAACTTGTACCTTGAGCGGGAGCAGTTTCGTGTGCAACTGACTAAACGATAATGAGAATTGTGGTGAGATTCTGGGTGTGTGAAGAATGCCGTTCCACCTGTGTCGACTTGAAAGCGATCTGGAACGTGTAGGTGAATCTGCTGGGGAAAGTAGTTCAGTTGGTGTATCGCACCCATCACATGTTGTTTCGTCTGAGCAATAACCAAAGAAACTACATGCTGTGGAAGATTTGAATAATTCTGGTTGCACAAAACCAGCACTGCCGTCGAGTGTCAACATGTGCAGTGCACCGAAATATCTACTATTAAACTACATGAGGCGATATGTACAACTCTGTTGCTTTCGTAAATGTTATATACTTGGTAGAGGAAAAGAATGAAGAGGATTTCATACAAACGATCACTTTTGGACGCCTGATCTGTAGTTAATGTAGTTCTTCATGCATGGAGATGGTCCGTTGTTTCAGCGAAACTGGTTGTGGTTTAATAAAGAAGTGGCATAAGCTATTGTCACGAATCATAATTTATTAAAAATAATTTTTTGTGTGAAACAAACTCATAGTTTTGAATATAATGTCTTTAAGAGAACTAGAGGAATTGTGCGGACACTGTTTGCATGAATACAGACAATTGAGCAAAACAGTGGGCCACGCCTTAGTCTACCAGATAAAACAGATTCGAGGATGTACTTCATTTCATGATAATTGCTTCAATCGTTTCTTTGTTACTGGAACTAAATGCCAAGAACTACCTTTGCCGACAATGCGAAACATTCGATTAAACAGCGCAGGGTGGTTTCTTTTGAAAATCGAAGAACCTAAGCATTCACCAAAGCATTGTTTATATTGCGTAAGATACATACGTAAGTGCTGTCTCGGCTAAGGTTTCCCGTTACGGAACTATGTATTTCTAAGTATGTCTAGTTTACAATTAAGATAATACGACCTCTGTTATGTAGGACGACGACGATCGTCTTACATGCATAGTAAGTAAATAAATATTTCCGTTTATTTGAGAGAACCCACACAGATAATGCTGCAGCAAATTAAGGTGCTCCGGAACGCCCTATACTTGCAATGTTAAAATAACGCTTATAAATTACATCTTTCCTCACAAAGTATTTGAGGTAGGAAGTTGAACTTTTTACAGATTATTTATTGGAATATGGGCTACAACTTAAGACAGGGATTTTACAAAATTTTAGTTCAGTTATTAAAGATGATTTTTTTTCAATGGTAATGAAAATTCACAACATTTTTTTGCAATTTTTTATTTATATATTGAAAAATATACAGTTTTTTGGAAAAAGGGTGTGTTAAATTATGCAGAAGGTACTGTGTAACATTTACTGAAAGTTTGAAACAAATATGTTTGGAAGATCCTTAGAAAACATGTAATTAGTATGAGAAAATAAAAGTTTTGGGAATCGAGCGACAAAGATTGGATTAACTTTTTAGTGCATTCCAGGTCCATAGGATGGATTATCTTCATCCTCTGCAAACTCCTCCTCCAGCTTCCTCTTGTTCCTCCTCCTGTTTACTCTTGCTTGTATTTCTAGACTCTTTACAGCCCTGTCTGCAGCCGGAAGGCGTTCCTTGTCTAAAGCAAGCATCGCTCGTACCATGTTAGAACCTATCTTCATTCCCATATTTGGCTTTCCAACATTTCTCCTTTTCTTAAAAGCCTTCAGAGGATTTCTAATAACTTTACTTTTACTCATTATTATACTTCAACAAAACAGAATTAATTACGAATATTTTCGAGATAACGACAGAGTAAATAAACATGAAACAATCGACAGTTACACCAGCGATATATATTGAACCATCACAGGTTAGCCACAACACATACTTTATCTCACATCACTAAAATGTATCTGATGAACACGGACGTTAATAATAACACCATTTGACAGCAGTTTAACAGCGCCACAGTGGGTCACGCCCATGTAGAACACATTTCAAAAAAAATTTAAAAATAGTTGTAGTCTTCGGAATTGAATAAATTATATTTCTATTAAAAGGTAATAGTCTGCAGATTCAGAAAACGCAAAAAAGTAAAAATTGAACTTTTCATGATTTTGAGCCTTTCCGGAGCCCCTTAAGTCAATATCGATACGCAGGTCCCCTCAATGCCGACGTCTGTATGTCTGTGGCACTGTTGATGTTGGTTATCTCCGTTATCGCAAGGGTAGACTCTTCGGATGCAGGATAAACACAGGAAAGGCTATGGTTTGCTCAGCGATAGCAGTCACACTGTTCGCATCTAACGTACAACAAGCAATGTTACTAGGCAGTAGTAGCTGATTGACTCACCCTCTCTCTTACAGTGTGAAAATAGTCTTGTTTTACACTTTAAAGTCCACGCAGTCTACAATAATTATTCAATACATGTGCACAACGTTATCATTTGTTGTTATCAAGCATTTGAAACTCTGATCATTCATCGCGATGGCATGTGTCTCACTGTTTGATATCACAAGTGTTACGTTGCCACGTATGCTTTTGTGGACAAATGTATCTTCTGACACCACAGCGCCACTTCCAATTGAGAGAAGGAATGTGCTGTCCGCGAATGGCATGAAATTCTTTCGTCGTGTTTTCCTGTGCTAACTGTTAACGAATTGTTGTCCTGAAGCGGGGATGGGTAGCTAGTTCCCATAAGCTGGTGTGAAAAAATGACCTAACAGACACACCTACAGTGGCTGGTGTAGCAGGCGCGTGTTTTAAATTCATCTAGCTAATAATTTTTATTAAATAGGTTGATGTATGCTTCATGAAGACAGTTACCTATCAAGGAGACCTCTCGCAGACGCTCGACAATGAGTATTGTCAGAAATTTTCTCCTTGAAGAGACGAATCACAATACCAATTATGGTATTTATCTTCCTATATGCCCTGCATAAATCTGGCTTCCTCGGGGGTTAGCTTGTTCCTTACTAGTTCATGAGCAATGGCTCAGATTCTCTGTGAATGACGTCTTCTGCTAATAACGTAGCTAAGCGTCTCATGACAACAAAAAATACACTAGAATCGATAGGCTGAAAGCTTTATGTGTGACTCTTTGCGTGATTCTTCAACGAGAATTCTACCATCCGTCGTCCCTGAAACTACACTTAGATGGTCATTATATCTTTAATAACTGTGAAAGGGCAGGTATAAAGCTAACGGGTGGATGTGACCGTTCAACGACGCTTTACTAAAATTGGATAGAGTCTTTTGAGCTGTAAATTAAATTTACTTATATTGCGGGTTAAATGCCAATTGCAGTAAGGTCTTCTTTTTTGTTGTAACCACTTTCAGACGGTATTATCTCTCCTTCTAGAAATGCGTCGTGCTCTAACATCTTCAAAGAGCTTCCAACGTATCATTTATGCAGGCCAACGCTCATAAAACAGGAATGACCAAGCCACTAGTAGTGATAAAAATATCGCAGAGAACACTTCCTGAAGATCATGGAGGCGTACGTAACGTGATCTTGATGTGAGTGTTCCTTAAGTGGCTGAATGAAAATAGGAGAAATGAAGATCAATATGTTTTCAACGGCACTGTGCTGCATTTCGTCTCTGTAACAGTAGTTCCTGGCGTGAAAAAAATTGTACTACTTTAATGTGAGTGGGATAAGAAATTACAGAGTAAAAATTAGTCTAATAATGGGATTCATTACTCGTTCCAGCGTCAGATTGACTGTCATTTCTCTGTACTGTTTTACCGTTCACAAACCATGCGACCCTCGTCGAGGTAGCAAGTCCTCCCTTCGGAGAATGCGGATGAAGTTCAGTGAAATCATCGTCTGCGTACTGAGTTCTACTTGAGATGTCTTCAATCAAATCGCAAAACTGAACGGTATTCCATGACGAACAAGCGGCATGGTCTACACTACTGCCCATTAAAATTGCTACACCACGAAGATGACGTGCTACAGACGCGAAATTTGACCGACAGGAAGAAGATGCTGTGATATGCAAATGATTAGCTTTTCAGAGCATTCACACAAGGTTGGTGCCGGTGGCGACACCTACAACGTGTTGACGTGAGGAAAGTTTCCTACTGATTTCTCATACACAAACACCAGTTGACCGGCGTTGCCTGGTTAAACGTTGTTGAGATGCCTCGTGTACGGAGAGGAAATGCGTACCATCATGTTTCCAATTTTGATAAAGGTCGGATTGTAGCCTATCGCGTTGCGGCTTATCGTATCGCGACGTTGCTGTTCGCGTTGGTCGAGATCCAATGACTGTTAGCATAATATGGAATCGGTGGGTTCAGGAGGGTAATACGGAACGCCGCGCTGGATTCCATCGGCCTTGTATCACTAGCAGTGGAGATGACAGGCATCTTATCCGCATGGCTGTAACGGATCGTGCAGCCACGTCCCCCTTTCCCTGAGTCAACAGATGGGGACGTTTGCAAGACAACAACCATCTGCACGAACAGTTCGACGACGTTTGCAGCAGCATGGACTATCAGTTCGGAGACCATGGCTGCGGTTACCCCTGACCCTGCATCACAGACAGGAGCGCCTGCGATGGTGTACTCAACGACGAACCTGGGTGCACGAGTGGCAAAACGTCATTTTTTCGGATGAATCCAGGTCCTGTTTACAGCATCATGATGGTCGCATTCGTGTTTGGCTACATCGTGGTGAACGCACATGGGAAGGGTGTATTCGTCATCGCCATACTGGGGTATCACCCGGCGTGATGGTATGGGGTGCCATTGGTTACAGGTCTCGGTCACCTCTTGCTCGCATTGACGGCACTTTGAACAGTGGACGTTACATTTCAGATGTGTTACGACCCGTGGCTCTACCATTCATTCGATCCCTGCGAAACCCTACATTTCAGCAGGATAATGCACGACCGCATGTTGCAGGTCCTGTATGGGCCTTTCTGGATACAGAAAATGTTCGACTGCTGCCCTGGCCAGCACATTCTCCAGATCTCTCACCAACTGAAAACGTCTGGTCAATGGTGGCCGTGCAACTGGCTCGTCACAATAAGCAAGTCACTACCCGTGATGAACTGTGGTATCTTGTTGAAGCTGTATGGGCAGCTGTACCTGTACACCCCATCCAAGCACTGTTTGACTCAATGCCCAAGCGTATCAAGGCCGTTATTACGGCCAGAGGTGGTTGTTCTGGGTACTGATTTCTCGGGATCTATGCAACCCAAATTGCGTGAAAATGTAATCACATGTCAGTTATAATATAATATATTTGTCCACTGAATACCCGTTTGTCATCTGCATTTCTTCTTGGTGTAGCAATTTTAATGGCTAGTAGTGTACATAATCTGTCATTTACTTGAGACGATTTTGAATGCAGATCTACTTGTTGCTATTCCCCACTTATACATACATGTTTGTTCTGTCTTCTACTTAAAAAGTGATAGCGAATTTAAAAATACGTAAGTGTATTTGTATGAGAAGGAAAAAAAATGTAATTTGTTCATTAATGATAACACTGGTCGTGTGTACATAGCCTGTAAACTGACTCGTTCCACATTGTTTCGAAGAAAGAAAAATCAAAATTTTCAAATATCTGCGAAACATGTAACAAAATAACTAACTTCCACTTGATGCAATCTTACCAAAGCTTCTTCACGTGAACACTTTGCCTACATCCTAGTGGAACAGAACCGGAGAGAAGGGGCAATTTTTGCCATGGAGATCATTGTTCCAGTACTGTGCATATATCATACTCTGATAAGCCAAAACGTTGGGCACCTGCTTAATACTGTGTTGGTCCACCCTTGGAACGCAATGCAGCAGCGACTCTGCGTGACGTGGATTCGACAAGTCTTTTATAACCAGAACGAGATTTTCACTCTGCAGCGTAGCGTGTGCTGGTATAACACTTCCTGGCAGATTAAAACGGTGTCGCTGACCGAGACTGTAACTCGGGACCTTTGCCTTTCGGGAGAAAGCGCTCTACCATATTTTTTTTATTTGTATTTGGTCGTAGCGGAGGTCACAATACATCCGTTGTATTTAGTTGTTGATCCTTTCACTCAGTTTTTTTACTACAGAGGTCTACCAGCTCTCTGACCAAACGCGCTGAGCTACCGTGCCGGCAAAATTGGTACAGGGATTCGAACAGAAGCCCCGCCAACGACGGTCTTGCCACACGCGAACTCTAACCACTTGAACATAATGACTTCTGCCATCTGAGCTACCCAAGGACGACTCACGACCCCTCCTCACAGCTTCAGTTATGCCAGTACCTTGCCTCCTACCTTCCAAACTTCACAGAAGCTCTTCTGCGAACCTCGCAGAACTAGCACTCCTGGAAGAAAGGATATGGGGGCTAGGTACTGGCAGACTTGAAGCTGTCAGGACGGGTCGTGAGTCGTGCTTGGGTAGCTCAGATGGTAGAACGCTTGCCCGCTAAAGGCAAAGGTCCCGAGTTCGAGTCTCGGTACCGCACACAGTTTTAATCTGCCAGGAAGTTTCAAGTCCTTCATAGTTGGTTGGCAGCAGATGTTTACGGGCAGGTCACACATTTCGCATAAATTACGGGCCGATGTTTTGTGGACGTAGACCTAGCTCCCGATAGCGTGCCAAGTATGTTCCATAGGGTTCAGGTGAGACGGATGTGGTGACGAAGAAATCTACGTGAATTCACTATCAAGAGGCGTGGTGCATGTTTCGCTGTTAGTCTGAAGGACGGCTGTAGGGACGCGAACGTTGACCTTCTCTAAGAGGAAAACTCATTCTTCCGTCCAGGCGACACGTTGCCGTTTGTCCATGGTCCAGTCTCGATGATACCTTGTCAATTAAAATCGTAATTGCTGATGTGATTTGGTCAAATCATAAGATATAGGAGCAGGCGGAGCCCCATGTGCAACAACGTGCGGGGAACTGCGTGCTCCTAAGAACTTGTCTCTGCACTTGTGTCTCCAGCGTAGCATCATTTCAACGAGACTCAGCTGCAACAGTGTATTACCTAAAGATGACGCCCAGACGGATCGTCGAAATATTGTGTAAACACGTGAAGAGTTTCATAAGTTTTTGCACCTGGAAGCTTAAGAAGTCACATCAAATACCTCTACGGAAGGAGATGGAGGAAAGTATCTGGAAGTTTGATAAACTTCGGAATAAGATAGGGAAGGTGTTGAGTGTACATGCGTTTTTGTTGAGGTGCCGTAATTAAGGTATTATTCCAAATTTGCACTATTTGTTTTTTTGTTAACGGGAGGTCTACCTTTGCTGTTAAGAAGTGTGATGGTCAGGCACTGGTGGGGAAGCGCATTCGTTTTATTATTAGACCGTTGGATATCGTTTCCAAACATTTATTTTTATTCCATTTCCTAGTTTAATCGTTGTTTTTCGCGGCTTCTTGGGATCGGGTCACGGTTGAACTGGGCGCACGAGACGTCGTTACAAGACAGTCCTCTAAACCTGGGCGGCGTATTTCGTGTTGCACGACCTAGATGACGTAACACATCGACGCATTGCCATTAGCTACGAAGAGGGAGCTGGACGACGCCACTTTGTGTATACTGGAAAAGGATGATGAGTATTCTTATTACGGAATTTATTTGTTCTGTAGGACATGCGGTGTGCATTTTCCAAGAGGCTTCGAGCGGAACAAATCAGGCAAGAGGTCTGTCATGCGTTACGTTTCCTCACGTGGAGGTATTTGATGTTTCTTCTTAAACTTCCCGGTGCAATAGCTAATGAAACTCTTCAAGAGTTTGCACACTGATCTACAAGTTTACAAAATATTTCGACGATACACCTGGGTGTCATCTTTAGGTGATTATTAAGGTATTTCTTTTTTACTAAGATGGTATCTGTTCTTTTGGACATGTCCGAAAGAACAGACACCATCTTAGTAAATATATAGTTAAGGCTCACCGGCCACTTGACCATCTTCTTCTTCTGTGTGAATGCACAAACAGTGCCCGAACTCTTACGGAAATCGGCAACGCGCCGCAAGTAATGAGTATAATGGGCGGGGGCACTACGAATGTAGTGCGGGACAATACGTTGAGAATGTGGGTTTCGCGGGAGAGAGAGAGAGAGAGAGAGAGAGTATATTGGAGGAAGGAATACACTCATAATCTCTGTGATGAGGAGGAACTGTCTGATGACTTAATAGGAGTCGATATGGAAGACACAGGGATATAGTACTAGAGTGAGAAAAAAATGTGTGTGAAATCTTATGGGACTTAACTACTAAGGTCATCAGTCCCTAAGCTTACACACTACTTAACCTATATTATCCTAACAAACACACACACCCATGCCCGAGGGAGGACTCGAACCTCCGCACAGTCCATGACTGCAGCGCCTTAGACCGCTCGGCTAATCCCGCGCGGCTACTAGAGTGAGAGTTTAACATAGTTTTAGGAGACCCAATCAAGTAAGGGTGCAGAAACAGGTAACATCCGCTCGGAATTACGAAAATCCCTGGGGGGAAGTTACTGCCAAATAACTGTTGACATTGGTTTGTAGGCACTGGACCCAGAAGATCCAGGAAAGAGCCACAGCAACACTGGCCGAAACGTTAGTTTCTCCAGTATAGCGTTTTACATTATGACGCGGTACGATACTCTGAAAACCTTCAAGTCAACTGCTGACGAATGCAGTTCCTCCGACGATGTACCGTGTGTTCCTTGTGTATTGCAAACTGTGTAATTGACTCAGCCCACAGTACGTAGCTGAATGATCCGGTATTCATGTTGGGAACAAGTACAGATGATGTTTGTGTATGGCCAAGCAGATGGAAACGGTCCAGATTCGGCATGACAATAACTAAACAAATATACTCCCAGACACCAACCACATCACACCACATTTGAAGTCCTTTTCGGGCGTTTGTGTGATCATGGGTTCTTTCAGCATAGAGGAACTTGCAGGGAGGCAGCAGACTGTACGTACACCATATCTGGAGGACCGAGTTCTACAGGATACTGAGGCAAACGATACTACGAACTCCGGGCAATATGGCAAACATGGTGTAAGCCAAAGTGCAACTGCGTGTGTCCTGTAGGATACTGTGTCCTGTGGAGGGTGCGAAGGAGCTCTCTTCTGTGTTGCGGGACGATTTATTGTTGTTGCACGCGCACCGTCCATTTCCGGATACACGTTGATAGTACTTTTCTTCCTCCATTTCCAGTCAGGAATCACTGTATAGGTACTCTCAAACCTTTTGGGCATACCCAGCATGCACCACATAAGAACAACGTAGCTCATAGAGACTGTTCAAAGGGACAATTGGCAATCTCAATGCATGTAATGCAAATACTTTTTCAGTTCTACTGCACTCTCGCAAAGATCGCGGGTGTCTGTTGGAACAGGCAGCGTATAATCCTGACCACCAAACAGACGTACTCCACACGAATTAGCTCATAGCATGTGTGTCATGTGAGCCGTGCGTGGCTCGTGTTCGCACCATCTCTTATTTTACGTCCTTTTTTGTACCACGCTGCCACCTCGTTATGTTAGTTTCAATTTCTGTTGTCACCGAGTTGCTGCTTTGCCTGCCCGTGAGCGGCAGCCTGCCGTATTACCTTTGCTTCCCTGTTGACGTCTGTCGTGCAGCGAGTTGGAACGCGCCTGTAGTGTAGTTCGGACCTGGCAGTGGTAGAGTTGGGACGCGGCGCAAATCGGTCGGGTTGGAGCAGTAGTGAGACTTGGATAGCCATGTCTCGCCCGACCGTTGTCGGCACACATGGCTTCAACTGGGGACGGTCTTGGTTGATCGTCGGTTGGTCGTCTTACCGGACGACGTGTATTTGCTCGCCAGTCGCTTATGGTTTGGCGGTTTATGTCTCAACTCGTGGTTCGGCTGTGCCATTGCTCAGTCACTGCTTTTAGCATTGGTTGCGCTCTTCGTCCTTGTGTTTGTGAAATTGTGTGTAGCTGGTAATGTCGACTGCTCAGTTATTTTAGTGCTGTCTCCATGCTGGTGTGCGAGGAGTCGGTCGATTGGTGTGGATCAGCCAGGAAATCTCTGCGCGGCGCTGTGGGCCGGGCCCGCTGGCGGTCTCTACACAGTGTCGGAGTGTGTGTGAGCTGTTCTGATGGCTACGAGGTTCGTGGCTCACCGACCCAAAACATCAAAAGTTGAGTGGTGATTTAATTATCGAAGCCAGTGTGTTCACATTGTGCCGTTGATTTTCATGGTTGGCTGTTGGGGGTATTCCCGTGAGCAAGAGCGAGTGTTCGAGTTGACGAAAGTTTGGCCACCATCCCGTAGAGTTTTATTTTGGTTATTTGAAGTCCAAGTGCACCAGTGGAATTTTCTGCCTTGTGGCCGTTAGCATTCCGGTTATCTGCGCTGGTCGCTGACGTAAAATTGAGGCGGTGTCCTTTCCTCGTCGTATTTTCGCTGTCCAACACGTGTGTGTAGTTTTGTCAGCTTATGCATACTTGGTTTTGGGCTGCTACGTCATTTATGTTTTGGCTTTGCAGTTCCTTGTGTACTGATCGGGTGGAAAGCAAGTCGTCTTGTCGTTGGGTCCGTTGACTGTCTCTTGGTTGGGTTGCCGGCGGATCGGATATAGTTGAGCCGACTACTTGTCTCCCCTAAGCGACCGTTAATATTTCATGTACAGACCGACCCCCGGAAACTTCTGAGCGCCGCTAGCTGTACTGCCTTTTCTTATTGGTGTTTGATTGTGTATTTTAATGGCTCATATCCGATGGTCTGAATTTATATGCTTTTAGTTGGGTTGTAAATAATGGCCCTTTAGCCGTTTTAAAATTGGAAGTTCCTTACTTGTCAAGTATTGAAATTGGTTGCGCCTTCAGCGTCATTTAGGATATTTTTGGATAAAGCTTTGGGCCTTCTGCCTTTTGAAAATTTGTTGTAGTTGTGTTTTTCAATCATGGGCCTTCAGCCGTCTTAAAATTAAAATTTCTTTCTTGCTAAGTCTTAGATTGTTTAGACCTTCAGACTCATTTAAAAAAATTATTTAAGGATAAAGCCTTGGGCTTTCTGCCTTGTAAAAATTTATTGTAGTTGTGTTTTGAATCATGGGCCTTCAGCCGTTTTAAAAATTAAAGACGTTAAGCTATAAGATTGTGTGACATATTCAGACGATAGTTAAGCTCGGAAATTTGCGCTGTAATGTTGGGCAACTAAATAAAGTTATATGTGTCCGAGTCTAACTGATAGCCGCTCATTTTTGGCCCCTTTCCACAATTCCAACTACCTGTTCTGTCCTGCGGATTTAATCAGACGTTTCATCATGTGACGACCTCATGCATCGCACCGGCGCATTAGCCTGTGACACAAGCACACCACTATCCCTGGCGTCAGTTGTTCATTGCTTAAGACAGCTTGTGATGTGTTCATGGTGAGGTGTGTTACTGTGTACAGCGCAAGACGCGTAGTCAAAAATGGAACGTCTCGCGTCACGAGGGTTGGCGTCTGGATGTAGTGCCTGTAAAGCACCAAGGTCGTACAGAGAACGCTTTCCCAATACGCGTCATCCTAGCTGGGAAACGTTTTAATACCAGCTTACGAGAGATGGAGTCGTTCATACCACAAAGAGCCGGCCGAGGTTCCCGTCAAAGACATGTCCGAACATCAGATTTTGAGGAGATAGTGGTGGGTCGTGTGGCCAAGCACCCAGCAATAAGCTGCCCATGAAAGGCACACTTCGAAGGATATGGTGTAGAGAGGGCTGGTGGAACAGGTATTACACCCTTATCATAAAGAAGGTGTGCAAGCACTGGAACCAACGGACTTTGAGCCACGATATCACTTCTGTCCGTAGATTATTCGCCACAGTGCTGTAGTGCCGAACCTTGTACAGTTTTTATTGTTCAGATATGAGGCCTCATTCACCTGTGATGGTCTTTTAAACACCTGCCATGTCAGGGGTGAGGATAATCCCAACGTCACCGCCATCGGTGGCCAACAGCGACAATTCTCTGTCTAAAACAACCTAATTCTGAAACTTCCTGGCAGATTAAAACTGTGTGCCCGACCGAGACTCGAACTCGGGACCTTTGCCTTTTGCGGGCAAGTGCTCTACTATCTGAGCTACCGAAACACGACTTACGCCCGGTACTCACAGCTTTACTTCTGCCAGTATCTCGTCTCCTACCTTCCAAACTTTACAGAAGCTCTCCTGCGAACCTTGCAGAACTAGCACTCCTGAAAGAAAGGATATAGCGGAGACATGGCTTAGCCACAGCCTGGGGGATGTTTCCAGAATGAGATTTTCACTCTGCAGCGGAGTGTGCGCTGATATGAAACTTCCTGGCAGATTAAAACTGTGTGCCGGACCGAGACTCGAACTCGGGACCTTTGCCTTTCGCGGGCAAGTGCTCTACCATCTGAGCTACCGAAGCACGACTCACGCCCGGTACTCACAGCTTTACTTCTGCCAGTATCTCGTCTCCTACCTTCCAAACTTTACAGAAGCTCTCCTGCGAGCTAATTCTACCTTATCCGCTGCCTCACCGTTTGGATGGTCCACGTTACTTGGTGTTCCTGCGAGACTTACTGCCACAGTTCTTCGAGACAGTACCCCTTATTTTCCACAAAAATGATGTGGTTTTCAACAAGATGGTGCACCAGCCCATTTGGATGTTAATGTCCACGAGCATCTGAACATGTACTCTGATCGTTGGCTTGGAAGGTTGAGGGTATGTACCAAAGCCAGCACGATCGTTAGATCCAACAATTCCGAACTTTTTCCTTTGGGGCTATGTCAAGACGCTGGTGTATGAAAACCCCATAGAAAGAGATGAAGACATGCTTGCCAGTGTCAAAGCTGCCTGTCCCCTGGTACAAAGACACCAGGTATCTTTGAGAAAGGGCAGCAGAATTTCATGTCCCATGCACTGGGACTATAATTCAATTCTTTTACCTTGGCGGCTCGCGCATGCCCGTCCGGACGCGAGAGATTGCTGCGTTGCCAGTTGCACAGCGCCATAGTATAGTACAGTATAGTTCGCAAACTTACGTTTAGGCGGGAGCGCGCAGTTTATGAAGTAAAGCCACCACGGCCGCATTAATCCTTTCGCTGCTACAGAGGCGTGCTCCCCGCATTCCGCGCTGTGCGCGATTTTGTCATCACTGCACTGCTCCCCTGTGCAGACACATAGTGTTCCGACTGCTTTGACACACTTATTCGATTTCACAAAAACTATTTGGCCCAAAAATTTGATTTTTACACATCTTCTTGACTGATACCTTCCCCCCATAAAGGACTTCATTTTGTTTCGATGTTCAACGCAGTTATTGTGCAGCATTAAATGTACTAAACCATTGCACGAAATTTTCAAGAGTTTGCCGAAGTAAAAGTCCACAGCGTATACTTTCCGTATGGTCGATTTTAGTTGCCACTAGAGATTTCAAATAATTACATTCAAACGAATAAAATTCATGAAGACACTTCGATATTGTTTTTTAAATAAAGAAAATATTAAACAGCGCACAAGGTTTGAACTGAGCACCTTTCACTCAGCAGCTAAGCACCCTACCCATTACGCTAACGCAACTCATCTTGCAAAGTAATTCCTGGAGGACTTTAAAGGATCACGCAAAATACCGACAAACACTGTTGATATGACTATGAATTATTCACGTTTCGTCGAAGTACAATAGGAAATAAACAATTACTGCTGTTTTTTATTGCGAAAAAGCGGTTAGTGAGAATGAATTTCCTTGCACCTGAATTAGGAGGCTTCTTGCTTGTTTGGGTTAATTAATTAATAGAATATGAAGCAATTCGTATAAAGAATGATTTTTCGAAACTTTCTTTTATAGAAAGTCTGCTATCAGGACATTGCTTTTGTTCAATTACTTTATTTATGACTGAACGTTTCTAAAACTGAAGACACTCGTCCGTGCTCTGCACTGCAGTCGAGCTCTGGCAATGTCGTTCTCTGTTCATTGGCTGACACCGTTTTGTGACGTCAGATGAGCAGAAGGAACCTAAACTCGGCCGCCGTCGTAAATGACGCGCACTTTAGTGGCCGTCACTTTGAATAATTACTGTGAGCTCTGTTGTTCTTATGCAGTGTACGCAATATGTATCCATAACACAATAAAACAGAATTTACGACCAATAGTTCCCTGTGTCAGTATTATCCATTGTGGACTCACTATCACCTGTTCCAGTCTAACCCAACAGGTTTGATACACCGTGTCTACTTTTTATTCTTTATTTCTTTTAATTAGATACGGTTTTCGTCGAAAAAGACCGAAGTGAGACTCACGTGGATGACTGGAGCCACAGTACAGACCCCACACCGTCGCGACGCAGAGTGCGTATAAGCTGGGAGGTCTGAGTGTTGGCGGGATCCCCTCGGGCTGCGCAGGGACGGGGCGGCGCCGGTGGCAGGCCTCGTGCAAGTCTAATGAAAATGCAAGTTTCATTACGGCGCCAGATGCCGCGGGCGCGCCCGGCACGCGCTCCCACTGCCGCCGCCGCTGCCGCTGCCGCCGCCGCGGCTACTGTACAGCCGGCTCCAGCCCCAGCTGCGGCTGCGGGCTCTCCCTGCTCCATCTCACGCCCTCTGAACTCGCACGCGCCACCTGATGCTCCCCACCCAATCGAAATCCTACTCACACCTTACTGTGTTTCCCTCTAGGAGGGTTGTCGTCATTTTAGAATGTGAACGTGGGGTTGATCTGAGATTCTGTTATTCTGCGCAGTGGATTAATCTGAGATGTACCCTTTACCCTGTGGCTCCTGCAAGATGCAATTTCCACCCCCACACTACTACAGAAGTCAGACAGACGCTCCTCTAAAGAGAAATGCCTGAAAAACTTTCAGCAATAAATATCTTCTGGAGTCATCTGCTGTAAGGAAATGACACAAAAATTCACAAAATTTCTTACGTAACTGGTGGGATACTTGGGTACTGGAGTAGTGCTAATTAGTGTAAAAAAACATGAAACTAACGAAAGTTATTATTTATTTTGCAAAAATTCTGAGAAATCACAATGGCTCTTTTAGTTATGAATTGAACAAGTTATATCCTGGTTCTTTTCGGAATGTGAAGTTACCCCTCAAGGATAGGATTCGCTAATGAAATTTCTACACAAAATTTAAGATTGTTGTTGACTTGGCAGAATGGCTGAGAGGCGCGCCTACTCAACTTGAATAATTATCCTTTAGAATGTTGCTAGGTACAGTTGAGACTGTCACGTGTGAAATGCAGTGAAGTGTACTGTTGTGGAGGAAATATGGGGCTCGCAATAGCTGTAGCGCACAATACCGCAAGCTGCGATGACTGCTGTCTGCGCCACTCGCTGCTGACAAATAAGATAACTCTCATTCTATCTGGATTGACCTTCGCCAATCAAACTCTGCCTATGCCTTGATGAAGTCAAGGATTCGTATTCGCCCCTAGTCTAACTATTGCTGTGGTACACCGGTCAGATAACCAGTCCACCATGATGCCACTCAAAAATTCGCTCACAGGTGTTTAACTATAACTCTCTGCCGTTCACACCGCACAATAAATGTGTCGGCCAGCACAGTGAACAACGCCTAATCGCAAGGGCTCAATATAGACAGTCGCACATTGATTCGCTCTCGACAGAGGTGTTCTCCCAGTGAAGTACTGAGGAGAGACTTGCTCCTCGCTCCAAGAGCGACAACGGAACGGCCCCTCTCCACGCCAGACGTGAAGGGGTATATCTTTCGGTCTCTTCCATTACTCCTTCAGCTCAAGGCATCAGAAATATCGTCTGCCAATCAGCATTGCTCTTCTAAAACGGAAGCATGACGTTTCGTTTAAGGTGATCAATCCGGAAATCTGTAGTATCGGCGTTTGGAGTTTGCTGTCTCCCTGTGAAAATCTCTGAAACTGCATGCTATGTGTAAAGAATGCGTAGGCTGGCCGCTCCCACACAATGTAGCGGAATTTGCTTTTAAGCCGAACACGGGGTCGTTCCTCCTTTCCCTCGGGCGAACACTGTCTGCTCCACAGGCGTCCACTGGCCGACATAGATGGGTTGGGACTGGCCTCCTGGCGCGTGGTTGCCTCTCTCGAACTAAAAGCTCCTGTGACCGTCGTGTCTGGAATGTATGTGTGTACGTCAACCTCGAGTATTTCAACCACAGTGCGCACTTGCGATTTATTAGTTATTTGCATATCGTTTACATGAATTCATACAACATTGACTTTAACTTATCGAGTTTGGGTTCGAATGAAGCGTCTTGATGTGCAGAATATGATTGTGAGGGCGGAACATGTAAGCAATGAAGGTCAGGAGACCACGACATCTTACAACAACTGACCAAAACTTTGGCTCTCTAACGAACGCGCACTGTCTCGTTGAAAGTGTGCGGCAATCCCTGTTAAATGTGAAACTGACGACTAGATGGCGCTAGAGGTGGACCTACCAGGATGAAAGTACTAACATTTAGCAGTAAAGAAGCTGTAACAGCAGAACGGTGCGTTCAAGAGAGATCATTGCCTACTCAATCCATCACGGACATTTTAAAGCTGCCCACGTTCACCATTGGTGGTGGGATTGTGAAGTGGAGGAACAATAACAGGTAAACAGACATGACACTTCCTGGCAGATTAAAACTGTATGCCGGACCGAGACTCGAACTCGGGACCTCTGCCTTTCGTGGGTAAGTGCTCTGCCAACTGAGCTACCCAAGCACGACTCACGCCACCTCCTCACAGCTTTACTTCTGCCAGTACCTCGTCTCCTACCGTCCAAACTTTACAGAAGCTCTCCTGCGAACCTTGCAGAACTAGCACTCCTGAAAGAAAGAATTTTCGGAGGCATGGCTTAGCCACAGCCTTGGGGATGTTTCCAGAATGAGATTTTCACTCTGCAGCGGAGTGTGCGCTGATATGAAACTTCCTGGCAGATTAAAACTTTGTGCTGGACCGACTCTCGAACTCGGGACATGTGCCTTTCGCGGCAATTGCTCTACGAACTGAGCTACCCAAGCACAACTCACGCCCTCTCCTCACAACTTTACTTCTGCCGGTTTCTAAAGACCAGGCAGTCCTCATGTACTTATGGATAGGGACAGTCGAGCGTTGCTGATGGTGGTTGTGAAAAATGGCATGAAATCAGTGGAAGGAATCGCTCGTGAGTTCCAGAGTGCTCCCAGTAGCGCAACTAGCACAGTGTTTGTGCTTATAGAGTTAAAAGGAATGGGAGTACAGCGGTCGACAAGTTCCTCATAACCCGTACATTTATGTAGTCTATGCTAAATGATGATTGACTTGGTTTAGTGACCGACACCAATAGACAGTGGATGCCGACCGCGGTGGTCTAGCGGTTCTAGGCGCTCAGTCCGGAACCGCGCGACTGCTACGGTCGCAGGTTCGAATCCTGCGTGGGGCATGGATGTGTGTGATGTCCTTAGGTTAGTTAGGTTTAAGTAGTTCTAAGTTCTAGGGGACTGATGACCACAGATGTTTAGTCCCATAGCGCTCAGAGCCATTTGAACCAGTGGATGACCGAAAACGAGTGGTGAAGTGTGATGAATCGCTCTGTACCCTGTCACAATCCGATGGAAGATCGGATGCCTGGAGAAAGCTATCTGCCTTCATGTGCAGTGAACGCAGTGAAGTATAAAGGGGTTGGTGTTACGATACGGAGATGTTTTTCGTGGCTGGGTTGTGGTCCCCTTATTGCACTTAATTAAACGAACGCATCTTACAGCACGGTGTGCTACGAAAAGTAGAGGCGATCACGGATTTTATCAGAATTACAATGTACCCTGTCATAAAGCTAGACGTGTGGGCAATTGTTTGTGGGAAATAACATTCCTCAAACGGACTGGCCCGTCCAAGAGCCCCGTCCAGACTCCAATGAAACACGTTTGCGCTGAGTCAGAAACATCTCTCGTTACGGTTCTAGGGGAAGTATGTGCTGTCATTCCTCCGTAGACATTCAGATACTTCGTTGAAAGTGCCCTCAGCAGAGTTTAAGTCGTCAATAATGTCAATTAATAGGTGTCCGGGTACTTTTGGTCAAATAGTGCACATTCTTTACGACTCAACATTTGCCTCATAAAATGAAAAAATTCGGTTAGTTACAGCAATGACTTGCTATGATGTGCGATGGTAGTTGCAGTGCCGGTAGAATCTTATACAGAGAATACTTAAGAGCGAGAAAAAGACTAGTGAAAATTACCATTAGAAAAAAGGAAGGAAAAGAAATTGTAAGTAGGCTGTTTTTCTAAGTGGAGGTTTCAAAACAAAAGTAAAGAAAGAAAAATCGTTGTTAGGAAAGCTCAGGTTAACTGATGTCCAGAATGAGACGGAATTTATGGTTCTTTTTGAAGTGGCAAGAAGAAAGAAAGAACGGGAGAGCTAAGGGACGAGGAATGTTCATATAAATACGAATAGTACGGAAATGTTGGTTGTGTATGAGGGAAAGTACAATGAAAGGGACTTTCTTTTCTGCCATCAGTCTCCTGACTGGTGTGATGCAATCCTATACGACATTCTCTCCTGTGCCAACTGTGAGGTGACAAAATGCTTGGCACGTCATGGGCAAGTGAGTTACATAAACGTATTACGTCTTATCTATTAGACTGCAGGCGATAGGGGTAATTATCGTATGGCAGCGAGACATGGTAGATATTCTAATGCGTTAATGTGGGACTGATTTACGGTGCAAAAAACATTATTTACAATTATGGCAAGCACGTGCAAATCTAGCGCTGACATCCACATCGTCATTTGACAAGCCATAACGTGAGTGAACAGTATAGCTGTCGCGAAGAGAGACGGTTCACTGTTAGTGCAAATGTTTTATGTGGACGGCAGCAATTAGAGCACTGCGTTGTGAGACTGTCGCCGTCTGAAAGGTCTGCGGAGACGCTCCACGTCATTAAATGGTTTAAAGGAGATGATAATGAAATTCGAAAACACTGGTGAGCTTGGCGTGCCACCTGGAAGAGGAAGGCGTCCTACGCTGGTGGAACTTACTGACCAGGTAGCTGTTGCTGTAACTGACCATGGGTTACCGTTGCTGCAACTGACCATGGGTTACCGTTGCTGCAACTGACCACGCAGCACATGCCCAAGGTAGTGTTAGCGCCATGCAGTGCCACGAAAATTGTCCATCCCATGGTAAGCAATACGGAAAGTTTTTCTGTCTGTTTTACACCAACCCTTGAAAATCCAGACTTTGCCGCAACTGAAATCTGATGATCCGCAGCTGTGCTCTCAATCTGCTCTTCGGTGTCTCATTCAGATAGAGTTTTATGACAAGTAGCTGGGCGATATTCTGTGGAGTGAGGGACTCATTTTACACTACAGGGTGCAGTGAATACATAGAACAGCCGAATTTGGGCTACTGTTAAACCACGTGTTTTGCACGAATCACCGTATGTGACTGTGTGGTATGAATTCACAAGCACCTTTATTCTCTATCCTTTCTTCTTTGAAGAGAATACGTCCAGAGAGCCTGTCGGCTCTACCGTAACATCTGCATATTATCGATAGGAAGTGATTCATGCTTTGGAAGAGTGCAACTGTGTGGAAATTATTTTTTCATGCAAGATAAGATAACAACTTATGTTGCTCGCCTTGTCAGAGATCTGCTTAATGCAACATTCCACGAACGTTTGTCTCCAGAGATTTTCGAGATACATGGGAAGATAACCTAATCCATGTGACTTTTGGCTCCGGGGATATCTAAAAGAACGCGTTTACCAGTGGAACGTTCGGTCTCTAGCTGATCTGAAGGCAAGTACAATGGAATGTGTTACTCAAATACCACCGAAACTGCTGCGAGCAGCTGTTCATCACGTCGTTTTACGGATGCAGCATATCGTCGACGTCTCAAGTGGTCATATTCAGCAAAATGTGTAAGCGGCGGTTAGAAATAGACACAAAATTATGCCTTTCTCACTTGTTTGACCTTTTCTGCCTATGTCCCGTTCCTAATCCATTATATCTGGAAACATTTCTCTACGCGTTTTTTTGCATTCACAGTACCAGATTTGCACTTGGTAACAGAAATTGGAACTAATTTATTTTCCGACTTAAACGGGTTCCGCATTAAAGCATTAGAATATCTACCAAGCTTCTCTGCCATATGATAATTACAGTCCACAATGGACTTCCGTAACTGTACTTTAATTATAGCCTAATCATGTGTATTTTGTGTATTATTATCGTACCAGTCTGACTGAGAAGCTAGTTAGGGGTTGTACCAATTTAGATAACAGGCCGAGAGACTGTTTGCTCCTCGGATAATCGGGTGTAAGATTACGAGGCGGTGAGTCATCGTCTGGTTTGTCTTAGCACTAGTTTCGTATCGAAGTTCGAGAGTCCGCGATGGATGGTGTATCGTACACTACTGGCCATTAAAATTGCTACATTACGAAGATGACGCGGTACAGACGCGAAATTTAACCGACAGGATGAAGATGCTGTGATATGTAAGTGATAAGCTTTTCCGAGCATTCACACTAGGTTGGCGCCGGTGGCAACATCTACAACGTGCAGACATGAGGCAAGTTTCCAACCGATTTCTCATACACAAACAGCACTTGACCGGCGTTGCCTGGTGAAACGTTGTTGTGATGCCTCGTGTAAGGAGAAGAAATGCGTACCATCACGTTTCCGACTTTGATAAAGGTCGGATTGTAGTCTATCGCGATTGCGGTTTATCGTATTGCGACATTGCTGCTCGCTTTGGTCGAGATCCAATGACTGTTAGCAGAATATGGAGTCGGTGGGTTCAGGAAGGTAATACGGAATGCCGTGCTGGATCCCAACGGCCTCGTATCACCCGGCGTGATGGTATGGGGTGCCATTGGTTACACGTCTCGGTCACCTCTTGTTCGCATTGACGGCACTTTGAACAGTGGACGTTACATTTCAGACGTGTTACGACCCATGGCTCTACCCTTCATTCGATCCCTGCGAAACCCTACATTTCAGCAGGATAATGCACGACCGCATGTTGCAGGTCCTGTACGGGCCTTTCTGGATACAGAAAATGTTCGACTGATGCCCTGGCCAGCACTTTCTCCAGATCTCTCACGAACTGAAAACGCCTAGTCAATGGTGGCCGAGCAACCGGCTCGTCACAATACGCCAGTCACTACTCTTGATGAACTGTGGTATCGTGTTGAAGCAGCATGGGCAGCTGTACCTGTACACGCCATCGAAGCTCTGTTTGACTCAGTCCCCAGGCGTATCAAGGCCGTTATTACGGCCAGAGGTGGTTGTTCTGGGTACTGATTTCTCAGGATCTATTTTCCAGCAACCGGCATATGATTCAGAATTACGCAGCACTTAAGAGGAGAATAAAGATTTTCCTTTTTAGGAATCCTATCCTTATAGGATAGTCGCGAAAAAGTTTTGGCGGCATACAAGGATATCTGATGTGGATTTTGGGCAGAGATCGTCAAAAAATACACACCCACAATCATTGACCATTTCCGAGATTATATCTATGAGTTTCTTAAACCACCGCAAGGTTGGTTGGCTTAAAATGGGAAGGGAATTGATCAAATTGATTGGTCATCGGTCTCTCCACCGTCAAGGGGTAACAAAATGGCTCTGAGCACTATTGGACTTAACATCTGCGGTCATCAGTCATTCAGAACTTAGAACTACTTATACCTAACTAACCTAAGGACATGACATACATCCATGCCCGAGGCAGGATTCGAACCTGCGACCGTAGCAGTCACGCGGTTCCGGACTGAGCGTCTAGAACCGCGAGACCACCTCGGCCGGCGGGTAACATATTTAACTAATGATCAAAACGTCCTCAGTCTCAGGATCAAACCTCACCACTGCCTAAATTTTAAGTAAAAATCATAAGCGATGGTGGCCGAAGACTGCATAAGAAGTCACCCTCGTTCTGCCAACGGCCTTTGAAAGAGGGTGGAGCGTTGGAGAATCAGCAGTGACGAACGCTGGAGTTGTCATCCGATGATGTCCCATATGTGCTCGACTGGAGACGGATCTGGTGATCAAGCAGGCCATGGCAACATGTCAACACTCTGTAGAACATTTTGGGTGTGGGCGAGCGGTATCCTGTTGGAAAACGCTCTCTGCAATGATTTTCATTAGTGGCAGCACAACGGGTCGAATGAACAGACTGATGTACAGTTTTTCAGTCAGAGCATGTGAGAGAGCCCACTGGATTGCTCCTGTTGCAATATGAAACAGCACCGCAGGCCATAACTGCAGATGTGGGTCCAGTGTGCCTAGGCAGCAAACAGGTTCAAACAGGCGCTCACCTGGCCCCTATCTAACCAACAAACGGCCATCGCTTGAACCGAAGCAGAACCAGCTTTCATCAAAAAACACAACAGACCTCCACGCTGCCCTCCAATGAGCTCTCGCTTGACACCACTGAAGTTGCAACTGGTGGTTGTCTGGGATTACTGGAACGCACGCCACGGTGCGTCTGGTTCGGTTCTGTCCTTGAAGTAACCGATCTGTAACAGTTCGTTGTGTCACTGTGGTACCAACTGCTGCTCATTCGCTCCAGTAGATACAGTACGATGCGGCAGAGCCACCTACTGAACACGATGGTCTTCCCTCTCGGTAGTGTAACATGGCTGTGGCGAGTCCGGTCACCGTGCGACAGTACATTCTCGTGACCACCTCTGCCGGTAACCTTGTACTGTGGCTACATTCCTGGCGAGTCTTTCTGCAATATCGCAGAGGAACATTCAACTTCTCGTAGCCCTATTACACGACATGTTAAAACTCAGTGGAGTGGTGGTAAAACCATCTTTGTCGCCTCAAAGGCATTCTTGACTAACATCGACCTACCGCGTCCAATTTCGAAGATAACTAGGCTTACGACCGTTACAGCGTGTATTTAAAGCAATCGTAGTGCCACTCTTCATGCGACTGGTACGGATCTTGAATAAAAAAAATGGTTCAAATTACGCTGAGCACTGTGGAACTCAACATCTGAGGTTATTAGTCCCCTAGAACTTAGAACTAGTTAAACCTACCGAACCTAAGGACATCACACACATCCATGCCCGAGACAGGATTCGAACCTGCGACCGTAGCGATCTCTTGGTTCCAGACTGCAGCGCCTAGAACCCCCCTGGCCACTTCGGCCGGCAACTTGAATAGACTCCATCTTTCAGATGTAGAAAGACGCCTGATAACTACTGACTTAAGTTTATGTCGCACATCTCCTGCTTGGTGTTGCGATTTTTTTCCATCAGTGTACGAGTGTATGGTAAATGATTCGCGCAAGAGAGTCGAGGCGGATGTGAAAGGAAATTGGAGTAGAGTACTTTCAAAGACCAGATAGAGCGATAGAACCTGGACGACATTGTCTCAAGATGAAACAGGTCAGAATGGGCATTCGTTGGGCAGGAAGATTGCTTTCACATTGGTTTTCTGTACTAATTTTAGTCGAGCCTTAATCTGAGGCGTTTGGGTGTATCATAGAGGATAGTTAAATCTTATAAAAGATGTGTCTAGCACATAAACGGATAATCAGAAAACAAGTTGGAAGAGAGATTGACAGGAATGGACTGTGCTGATTTAAGACTCGTAGATGTTTTGGAAGAGGATAGATCTAAAAATCTTAATGAACACAGAAGGTCACTGAAAGGAAGATGGATTGAGGAGGTTAGCGTTACTGAGGAATATAACATGTCTGAAGGATTATAAACGACAAGAACAAACACTTGGAAGGGTAGAGTTTGTCAGGTACTGTAGGCAATCCAAGCATGTGCATCCATGAGCAGTGATGCGTCTTTACGAAATATTTATTTTATGTATTGGCGGTTAGGAAGTGGTTTGAGAACGGGAGATTACTAGATGAAGTTAAAACTAAATGCTGAAGAGGCTGATAACAGGTCTGTTGTATTAAGAATCGGTAGATATTTTGTAAGACAGTGGCTAAGAGATGGAGGTGATGTGTGTTTGTGCGTTTTGGGTTAGTGACAGATGATACGAACCATTTTGTCTGCCTATGGATGGCTGACACCTACGTCCACTGTTATTTGCTGTATGTATCATAATTTATGTCTTCCCCTACAATTTTACCTTCAACAGCTCCCTTCAGTACCATGGAAGTTTCTCCCTGATTTCTTAACAATTGTCCTGTTGTTCTGTCCCTTCTTCTTGTTAGTGTTTTACATACATTCATACACTGACGGAAAAAAATCGCAACACCAAGCAGGAGATGTGCGACATAAACCGTTGTATTAGGATGTTTTTATAGATTACCAGCATCCGCAATAAACGTCACAGAACGTTTCAGGGAAAGTCTTGAACATAGGAAATAAATATCCAAAATATCTGTTAGTTATAGGTGGAGACTTTCATCTGGCATCCATTGACTGGGAAAATTACACCTTTATCACAGGAGGCAGAAGCAAAGTCTCGTGTGAAGTTATTCTAGGAGCGCTCTCAACATACAACCTTGAGCATTTGATTAGAACATTGAAACCCTCCCGTCTCCTCTATATCTCTTTTGTTTACTCATCAACCGTCTACTCTATATCTCTTTCGTTACGCAACCTTCCCTTCTACAGTAACCTATGAAACCTTTCCTTAGGATTTCTCTCTCTTGCTTAATAATAACAAATGAAATCTTCCCTTTGAAATTAATTCTCTTTCTCAATCTTCGCATACATATTTAAATGCTGCTTATTAAAAGTGATTTGCTGATTATTTCGACGAAACAGAGAATGTGTCGTCGTCGTGGCCCTCATTCGTTACCTGCAATAACCCAGAACTGTTCCTTACCTTTTTTACTGTTACTGGATCGCCATCTGACTGCTACATCGAACTGCGACATGAATATACTTACTCTGTTTTACTACACTCTATTAGCTGCTGGTGGGCTGTCCTAATAAGTGGCTGTATTTATTACCAAAGCTGACGTTATTCTTTAATAGCAAAGCTGACGTCATTCTTTAATTAATTTGACTGAAGTTACGTAATTCATAGTTAAACTTTTTCTTGACAACAATAAAATTTTGCAAAGTTTTACAATGATAGTTTCTTTGGATGGATTATAATCAGTAATGCAATACTGCTGGCAAAAATTAATATATTCTGAATGAAATGATTTTACAAACGTTCAAATGGGACTTAACTTTTTACAATAATCTTACAACTAGCATTGCGCAAACATACCTTCAGCAGTCTTGAATTTTTCAAAAAAAAATTCATTAACATTAGTTCCTCTTATGATAATAGTTAGTTGATGTCTCTGTACATCCGTTTATAATCTTCTCTAACTCATAGCTGGTGGCTGGCAGGCACACCGCTCCTCTCAACCTCTCGCATCAGACCTGCTACCGATTCGCTTCACATCTCGCTTACTAATGACTTCCTACGAATGCTAAAGTGCGGTCTCTCCTGCCAACAATGCTTTCTGGTGCAGACAATCCCTGCTACCATTACAAAATGTGTAAATGCGCGGTCTTCCCCGCTCTTTTCTGAAAATGTAACCATACGCGGTCTCTCCCGCCCTTTTTAAAACTATATCAATTTTTCGGTCTCTCTTGCCAACAATACTTTGGTGCAGACAAATGGTTCAAATTGCTCTGAGCACTATGGAACTTGACATCTGACGTCATCAGTCCCCTAGAACTTAGAACTACTTAAACCTAACTAACCTAAGAACATGACACACATCCACACCCGAGGCAGGATTCGAACCTGCGACCGTAGCAGTCGCTCGGTTCCAGACTGAAGCGCCTAGAACCACTCGGCCACATCGGCCGGCTGGGGCAGACATTCCCTGCTACCACTATTCTTTCCAACATGACAAATATTAATTATTCCTACTTAATCCTATTTATAAAATATAAACATCTTTCATAAATTGTGGTTTGACAATAGACAACAGAAATATATTCGTCTTACAACATATTTGAATCTTGGTGACAAAAACAGACCTGATCATTTTGAGGAAGTTAATGTAGAAGAAGGTATTAACAACCATAATGTCGTTGTGGCTTCTATGTCAATGGAAGTTGCAAATAAATAAATAAGTAAATAAATAAATAAATAAAAAGTGGTATTAATGAATACCTTCATAGTCAGCTCGAAGCATTCACCGTGGGACACAAAGATATTGAGCATCTTTGGTTGGAAATTAAAGGTATTGTCGACCATGTGCTACAGAAGTATGGGCATAGCTAAAATATAGGGGAGGGGTAGGGTCCACCTTGGTACAACAAACATATTAGGAAGTTGCTGAGAAAGCAGAGAATTTTGCACAGTCATTTTAAACGTAGTCGCTGCCCAGCTGACAAACAGAAATTACGCGAAATGAAAAAAGCTGTCAAAAGGTCAATGAGAGATACTTTTAACTAATTTGAAAGCAATATTTAACTGCAGATTCTATAAATAACCCCAAAAAAATTTTGGTCGTACGTAAAATCTACGAATGCTACAAATAATTCAATACCTTCTCTTGGTGACAGTACGCGTAATGTAACTGATGATGGTAAACAGAAGGCCGAAATTCTAAACATAGCTTAAAAAACTCGTTTACGGTAGAGGACTACAGCACTATTCCCCCTTTCAAACGCAAGGAAGGCTGATATAGTGTTCAGTGTGTCTGGGATTGTAAAACAGTTAAGATCCTTGGACGCCAGGAAGGCATGTGGCGCAGACGGTATCCCTGAAAGATTATATGTTGACTATGCTACAAGTATAGCACCATTCTTATCCATCATCCATCAGAGATCATTGGAACAGTGGATAGTTCCACGGGACTGGAAGAAGTCCCAGGTCATAGAAATCTATAAAGAGAGTAGAAAATCGAATGCACATAATTACCGGCCAATTTCTTTGACATCTATTTGATGTAGAGTCATGGAACATATTTTGTGTTCAGATATAATGAGCTTTCTAGACTGAGAAGCTCATCTGCAGAAACCCGCACGGTTTTGGGAAACAGCGGTCATGCGAGACACAGCTGGCCCTCTTTGTGCATGCTATACAACAGGCTCTAGCTACTGGCTCCCAGGTTGATGCCATATTTCTCGACTTCCGAAAGGCGTTCGACTGAGTTCCGCTCTGTCACTTGCTCCGAAAATTGCGCACTTACAATCTGTCCGATTACATATGCGGTTGGATAGAAAGTTTTCTAGCAGACAGAGAGCACTATGTCGTCCTGAACGGGGTGACTTCAACAGAAACAAGCGTAACTTCAGGTGTACCCCAGGGCAGCGTAATACGTCCGCTGCTTTTTACGATTCACATAAACGATCTGGTTGATCGTATTGACAGCGGCATTAGACTGTTTGCCGATGATGCTGTAGTCTAAAGTGAGGTAGTATCACAGGAAAGTTGTGAGCAAATCAATGAGGGTTTGCAGAAAATAAATTCGTGGTGTAATGACTGGCAGTTATCTCTCAATATTAGTAAGTGTGGCCTGCTGCATATAATATAGCTAAAATCCTCATTAATGTACGAGTACAAAATAAATGCCCAGTCTTTGAAAGCGGTAACATCCGTCAAATACCTGGGTGTGACTATTCGAAATGCTCTCAAATGGAATGATCAGATTACACAAGTAACGAGCAATGCGAACTCTAGATTACGGTTTATTGGTAGAATCCTGAAGCGAACAGTCCTTCAACAAACGAAATTGCTTACAATACGTTAGTTCGTCCAGTCTTAGAGTACTGTTCGTCTGTATGGGACCCTTAAAAGTCTGATTCAAGAGATTGAGAAGGTCCAATGAAGAGCGGCAAGATTAGTGACTGGTACATTTAGCAATCGCGACAGCGTTACAAATCTCATAGAAAGTTTGAAGTGGGACAGACTTGCAGATAGACGACGCGCTAACGGAAGGGGCTGCTCACTAAATTCCGAGCCGGCCTTAGTGGCCGAGCGGTTCTAGGCGCTACAGTCTGGAACCGCGCGACCGCTACGGTCTCAGGTTCGAATCCTGCCTCGGGCGTGGATGTGTGTGGTTTCCTTAGGTTCGTTAGGTTTAAGTAGTTCTAAGTTCTAGGGGACTGATGGCCTCAGAAGTTAAGTCCCATAGTGCTCAGAGCCATTTGTCCCAAACACAAAATTCCGAAATCTTTGCCGAGGATATAGAGCATATATTATTACCACCAACTTTCAAATCGCGCAATGATCACCATTCAAAGATAAGGGAAATCAGAGCTCGTAATGAGGCGTACAGACAGTCGTTTTTCCCCGGGAGTGCAACAGCGGGAATTGTGCCCTCCGCCCCACACCCTTTGGTGGCTAGCGGAGTACATATGTAGATGTAGAACCTAAGTCAGTAGTTATCAGGCGTGTTTCTACATCTGAAAGATGATGTCTATTCAAGTTCCGTATCAGTCGCATGAAGAGTGGCATTACGTTTGCTTTAAATACACGCTGTAACGGTCGTAGGCCTAGTTATCTTTGAAATTGGACGCGGTAAGTCGATGTTAGTCAAGAATGCCTTTGAGGCGACAAAGATGGCTTTACCACCACTCCACTGAGTTTTAACATGTCGTGTAATAGGGCTACGACAAGTTGAATGTTCCTCTGCGATATTGCAGAAAGACTCGCCAGGAATGTAACCACTGTACAAAGTTGCCGGCAGAGGTGGTCACGAGAATGTACTGTCGCACTGTGACCGGACTCGCCACAGCCATGTTACACTATCGAGAGGGAAGACCATCGTGTTCAGCAGGTGGCTCTGCCGCATCGTACTGTATGTGCTGGAGCGATATGAGCAGCAGTTGGTACCATAGTGACGCAACGAACTGTTACAGGTCGGTTACTTCAAGGACAGAACCGAACCAGACGCACCGTGGCGTGCTTTCCAGTAATCCCAGACAACCACCAGTTGCAACTTCAGTGGTGTCAAGCGAGAGCTCATTGGAGGGCAGGGTGGAGGTCTGTTGTGTTTTCTGATGAAAGCTGGTTCTGCCTCGGTTCAAGCGATGGCCGTGTGTTGGTTAGAAAGGGGCCAGGTGAGCGCCTGTTTGAACCTGTTTGCTGCCTAGGCGCACTTGACCTACATCTGCAGTTATGGCCTGCGGTGCTCTTTCATATTGCAACAGGAGCAATCCCGTGGTTCTCTCACGCGCTCTCACTGCGAAACTGTACATCAATCTGTTCATTCGATCCGTTTTGCTGCCATTCGTGAACATCATTCGAGAGAGTGTTTTCCAACAGGATACCGCTCGCCCACACCCAAAATGTTCTACAGAGTGTTGACATGTTGCCATGGCCTGCTTGATCACCAGATCCGTCTCCAATCGAGCACATATGGGACATCATCGGATGACAACTCCAGCGTTCCTCACTGTTGATTCTGCACTGCTCCACCCTCTTCCAAAGGCCGTTGGCAGAACGAGTGTGACTTGTTATGGCGGAAGTCTTCGGCTGCCATCGCTTGAAGCAGTGGTCGGGTTTGATCCTGAGACTGAGGACGTTTTCATTATTAGTCAAACGTGTTACCCTTTGACGGTGGAGGGACCCATGACCATTCAGTTTGGTCCCTTCCCTTCCCCTTTTAAACCAGCCTACTTTGACGGTGGTTTAAGAAACTCATAGATATAATCTAGAAAAATGGTCAATGATTGTGGGTGTGTATTTTTAGACGATATCTGCCCAAAATGCGCATAGTTTGCAATTTTACATACATTTATCCACATAAGATTTCCCTGTATGCCGGAAAAAATCTTTTTCGCGACTATCCTATAAGTCGCTCTTCGGTACACACGACATGACAAAACGTGATGTTCCTTAGCAACAACGGAACTACTACACGTGGTCTGTACATCGCAGATCTGCAAAGTGAGCCTTCCTGCGCTGTGAACTGCAGCTGCGAGTAAATTCCTTACAGTCTAAATTAGGACTGTTGATATTTTTAAAAATTTAGGGGATCCGTTATATCGATATTTAATAATATCTCATTGTCGGCATTCGATATATCGGCTGCGCATAGTAAACTATGTGTCCAGGTTGTTATTTAAGTGTTCATTTATTGTTAGATATTTTGGACATCAACAAGCTAGCAGCCTTCGTATCCCCCTTAGAGCAAGAACTGAAAGGAACCGATGCACGTTCACGCTTGGCTACAACTACTTTGTTAACAACAGTAAGTGCAGGTAAGTGGAACAGTAAAAGATGACCTGTGGTCCATCGTTTAGATTCGTCATATACCATGTTCGGATGGAACGCTTCGTGTGACTTCCCTGGTGTTTCATTTCTGCAAACGCCAGCAATGTAGCAGTTGTTGTGTCAAAATTGGGCGCTGGAGTTAAAGGTTGCAGTTTCTGTTGGTAGTATAGAAAGCCGATTACGTCATTATTTCCCCTCACGTCTCCGCCACAGCAAAGAGCAATCTTGTCATTCAGATTTTTGTTCATCAGTTTCAGCAACTGTTTTGGAATAACGCCGAAATGAACAAATAGCGCACTAGTGGCGCTAAAATCGTTTTTTAACGCACCTGGTGTGCTATTTCTTCACATCGGATATCTTATTCCATTCATCCCCCCCTCCCTCCCCCCCCCCCCCCCAGTGCAATCAGACTTTTTCTTTGTGCCATCTATATTTGCTTCACACAGTCAAAGACTGGACGTGAGAATGCTCAAAAAGTAGTAAGACTCCTACACACAGTGAACGTGAAGTAATGTTCTACTACAATTTAAAAGAACAGCTTTAAATATTCATCGAAAATTGCTAAAAATATGATATAAAATAAAAGTATCTTCACTCGAGAAAAATGCCATTTCGCTATCGATATACTGGTGAAAAATCGTCGCTGGTATATATCGATACTTCTTGATAACGACGGATATATCGATATTTTATCAACAAACCCAAGTCGCATCATCTTCCCATTCTCTCTCTGTCAGTCCTCCAGCCCTCAAACTTTTTCCAAGAGTTTGCAATAGTGCAACCTTCTGGCTGTTGTACTTTTTATGCCAACTTCGTGAACAACTGTGTAACATAAGCCGCCCAACTTAAGGATTAATCTGACAGAGGGATTTGATTTTGTAAGCAAAAAAATGAGAGTATACATGTGATGTGTTGCGGCAGTGAAAGGAACCTGTGACCACTGGAGACAGTGCCACGAGTTCCTCGAAAAAGTCGTAACACAACACACGCAAAATGCCATATTAACAAATGCAAGTCCACCTGCTGATGGAGGTTTAGATAAATAAACACTGACTGGTAACAGTAATTTTGTTGTTTCATTTAATGTCAATAACAGTCACGGTAAAGCCTAACCTAAAATGTTCGCGTTTAAAGTCTTCATTCTTGCTTTACATTATTACGCGATGGTAGACAGCTCAAGCTGCACACCGATCTGCGAGAAAGCAAGGAAGCAACCCGCGCCGCTCCCCGTGCTGTGAAGTCAAGCTGCAGCTCTCTCTGGAGCTCGTACCATCAAACTGCGTCAAACAACGATCAAACGTAATCAGCTCACACAGCTAATGTTTTGCTAGCCTGCATGGAAGGGAATTACTATTTGTTCCGATCCACACTTTACTCGCTAGTAATTTTCACTAGGTAGTCCAGCTTAATTCCGGCAGAAGTGCTGTAATTGATAATGCACACAGCATCGCAGCTCATTGTTTATCGTGTCTATCAGCGATGCACGTGATTGAATTTAATTACGTCTACATTCCGTTATAGTTTACTGCGCACCGCTACTGTGCGACGATTTCAAAACATTGATTGTTGGCCGCTGCACTGATACAGTTCGTTCCATAAGGTTTGACACTGCACACGCTTACCTACGCAACTTCATTCCTACATAAGTTTTGGTTGTTATTTTGCTTAGTTCTAAAGCTACTTAATAAATGTATTTTCATTCACGTAAAGAGTTTGAAAGGCATTCACAGAGCGTCTCTTTTCATCACTGATCACATTTATATGAAATGTTTTATCAGTCCTCTTTCAGATTTCCGTTGTTCAAATGGTTCAAATGGCTCTGAGCACTATGCGACTTAACTTCTGAGGTCATCAGTCGCCTAGAACTTAGAACTAATTAAACCTAACTAACCTAAGGACATCACACACATCCATGCCCGAGGCAGGATTCGAACCTGCGACCGTAGCGGTCGCTCGGTTCCAGACTGTAGCGCCTAGAACCGCACGGTCATTCCGGCCGGCTTGCGTTGTAAGCATCGGTCATATACAGTTCATGCTTAGCATAAATCAAGTAATCACTCTCCTCTTTTGCGTGCTTCAACGTGGGCACTATCACATGTTAATAGAATCAGTGTCCAATTTCATTAGTCACATTTTATAGTTTGCGAGTGAAATACATCTTGTCAAAATTAACAGTTGAAGCACTCTTACACTACTATCAATTATAATTAGTGGCGAGATCTGGTACCAGCACTCTCACCTGTAGATGACGGCCAGATGGACCGCTGAAATATTGTGTCAAGATGACGTTATGATCCCTCTGCACACCCTAGAAGAATATTATCAATTACTACGCCGGGTAAGCCTTCGTAGTCAATTACAATTAGGATTGGCGCCAAAGAAACGTGTCCTCTGCAGAACGTAAGATCACTTGGTGGCACGGGCTACAAGTTTCTAGTATGTTGTACAGTGTTGCTTTCATTCATGCAGATCCATATCTGCGGCCTCATCCTTTGACGTGATAAAAAGTGGACCCATATGCGCGAGCAAAAAATGAAAAACACGTCCATCTTAAACGATTCTAAACACGACTCCAAGCAACAACCGTACAAAAATCTTCCCGAACTGTGCCGCTACAAAGCGGTAAACATCTACCGGTATCCGCAGGTCTACCGCACATGCGCCTAGCCTACGTGGTATACACATTCATAGTCATAGTACGAATTCAGTATACTTTCGTCAATTATTCAGGTACTGGGTATCTTACAAAACACATTCAACTCATTACATACACACACAAAGATAAAAGAGAGACACAATTACATACAGAAACAAAGTTGGATATTGAATTCACGAAGAGAATGACTTTGGTTTTATCACAGGCAGAAATATTCATTTAATCAAGGTTCTTTAAAGAGTCTGACGGAGAAGAATATTTCTAGTACACAAAGTTTTCCACACTTGAAGAGTGTTTGTTTGCACTTGACGTTACACCTACTATGTACATAATAAATATAAAACTTACTTTCTGACAATAAGAGAATAACCACTAATTACTATTTACATGGATTACAGCGAAATGTTGATTATTAAACTACAAATCGTTTTAAGTCAGCCTGAGGGTAAAGTTCTTTTATCTTCAATGTGTCTGGATTTGCGAGGACAAAACACCCTTCATGTGGCATGTTTACTATCTTATGTGGCCCTGTATGCAGTAAGTGACACTTAGTCCAGCATTTTCCGTAACTCCTTCATCACTGCCTCTTTCTGAGACCACGGAACAGAATACGTTGCACAACAGTAGGTCTGATGTTCGTGCACTACACCACTGGTTTTTCTGAGAATACTGCCCTGTAGCAGCGGAGTAAGCTTACTAGCTCGCACTGTTGCTCGGCGCTTAAGTAATCTGACTCCACTACTTTAGCTAAATTATCCACATTACGTGCTTCTTCGTCATGGGCAACGTTTGTATCACAATAATATTCCTCTGCTCGGTTGTTGTGTAAAGCAAAAGATCCTGTTGTACGTATTTCACCTTGACACCATGCCAGTACATTGAGTTAGTAAGCTTTTTTTGATTGGCGACTCCATAGAGTGCTGTGTGTACAACGACCACATGAAAAATAAAATTAGACGGAAGGTCAGCATTGGCCGTAATTTTGATGATTTATTAACAGAAAAATCGATTTTCGATCACATAATAATCATCTTCAGCGCTGGAAGTTACACATTTCACACAGCGATCAGTGAATAAGAAACAAAAGACCACAAATATACCTGAGTATTAACCAACTGTTGGTAAGAACATACCTTTAGCGTATAAATTAGAACTCGTATGCACTGGTGTCTACTTATTAGCAGTAACAGAAGCTTTGAAACGATCACAATAACTGAAGCCGCTGTTTACGTTCACCTATACAGCAGGGCTTGGAACGCCCTCTATGTGACATGTGTCACGTGAAGACTTAACATTACTTTATTTGGCAAGAGATTACCACAAAATACCAAATGTGCACTTGAAAATCATTAATTGTATATTTAAAATTTAAAATTGTCCATTGAAAACGCATAGTAAATGGTAGGGAGAAATGCATATCTTGCCAACATACACTGGCGTGTTATTTTCAAAACAACTTAAAAAAACATGCAAGAATAAAAATCAACAGGGAAATTATGAGGTGTCAGATTACAGGACTAGTAAAAAAGAAAACATATACAAATAACATGAAATCAAATATAACAGAATATGTTGTAGCACAGTAACCGCCATCTGGCGTGGGAAGTCAGAGGTGCAAAGTTCTTAATTTACGTAAAATATTACGTTGAAAACAAAAAGTCCAATACGTAAATAGTGGTGACTGTGCAATATGCCACAATTTAACAGGTCAAAATGTCATGAAACAGCCGGCCGATGTGGCCGAGCGGTTCTAGGCGATACAGTCCGGAACCGCGCGACTGCTACGGTCGCAGGTTCGAATCCTGCCTCGGGCATGGATGTGTGTGACGTCCTTAGGTTAGTTAGGTTTAAGTAGTTCTAAGTTCTAGGGGACTGATGACCTCCGATGTTAAGTCCCATAGTGCTCAGAGCCATTTGAACCATTTTTTTGTCATGAAACACCATATACTTTATAAAACATTTTTTAGGATAGAGATTAACAATTTTTTACCGTATTTAACGACATGATGATATACACATGTCATTGATCCCGTTTCGACATGTTAACACATTATAACTGTTTCTGAGGCTTAATTTCAAAAAACCATCGTAATTATGAAAAGCAGACTGATATAAAAGCACACTATGGATGCAGAGATCGTTTAGCGCACTCATCAGTAAGAACTACTGTTACAAATTGCAAAAAATGAGTGATATGTTGGCTAGAGAGAAATGTACGAAATACGCTAGCCTAGCAAAAAACCTCTACTACCACACCTATTATTTATAGAAAAAATTCCTCATGTGATACAAATAGAACTTGGTTATAAGGACATAGTGTTCTCTTTAAAGTATAAAAGCTTTGTCCCAAAAATACATCGCACTCTTTTGCACAAGCACTGGGTCAGAACCCATCATATATACATTTACAGTTGATGCAACAGAAGTGAAAACTGTCAAGCAAACGCTTTTGAATACTCATATTAAGGAGATAATTTTATTACATGTCTTATAGCAGCAGTGAAACCCATTATAACATAAAAGCTGATTTTGAAAATACCCATATATCCTAAGTAGACCATAAAAATTGATCTAAAATGCAAGGTGTGGATAAGTAGTAATATACATCGTACATCCAGAAAAAACGTCATAACTTGGGGAAGGTAACAGTACAAATTATTCCCAAAATATACGTCGTGCTGTAGACAAATTAGAACCAGATTATACATATTTTTCGCAATTACTTGCTAAAGCAATTGAAATGTAGTGACAAACTAGCAACATGAAATAATAACATGAAAGTGATGAGGATTTAAATTTCTTGTCTATTGGGAAAACATATAAATTTTCAAAACAAAACGCTTAATGTGTAGTGTGCATGGATTTTCCTAAAGGCCTATTATGATTGTCAGTTATGTAACCTGGCCACCATTTGACAGAGGTTATTACAAAACCAGTGCTAAAAGTGTAAGCTTTGGATTTTTGCTTTTATGAGAGATCGATCTGCGCGTCCCTCTCGCACATAAAGTCCTATCCCGGGTTCACAGGAACTGACAAATTACTTGCTAATAGAAAGCGCAACAAATACACTCCTGGAAATTGAAATAAGAACACCGTGAATTCATTGTCCCAGGAAGGGGAAACTTTATTGACACATTCCTGGGGTCAGATACATCACATGATCACACTGACAGAACCACAGGCACATAGACACAGGCAACAGAGCATGCACAATGTCGGCACTAGTACAGTGTATATCCACCTTTCGCAGCAATGCAGGCTGCTATTCTCCCATGGAGACGATCGTAGAGATGCTGGATGTAGTCCTGTGGAACGGCTTGCCATGCCATTTCCACCTGGCACCTCAGTTGGACCAGCGTTCGTGCTGGACGTGCAGACCGCGTGAGACGACGCTTCATCCAGTCCCAAACATGCTCAATGGGGGACAGATCCGGAGATCTTGCTGGCCAGGGTAGTTGACTTACACCTTCTAGAGCACGTTGGGTGGCACGGGATACATGCGGACGAGCATTGTCCTGTTGGAACAGCAAGTTCCCTTGCCGGTCTAGGAATGGTAGAACGATGGGTTCGATGACGGTTTGGATGTACCGTGCACTATTCAGTGTCCCCTCGACGATCACCAGTGGTGTACGGCCAGTGTAGGAGATCGCTCCCCACACCATGATGCCGGGTGTTGGCCCTGTGTGCCTCGGTCGTGTGCAGTCCTGATTGTGGCGCTCACCTGCACGGCGCCAAACGCGCTTACGACCATCATTGGCACCAAGGCAGAAGCGACTCTCATCGCTGAAGACGACACGTCTCCATTCGTCCCTCCATTCACGCCTGTCGCGACACCACTGGAGGCGGGCTGCACGATGTTGGGGCGTGAGCGGAAGACGGCCTAACGGTGTGCGGGACCGTAGCCCAGCTTCATGGAGACGGTTGCGAATGGTCCTCGCCGATACCCCAGGAGCAACAGTGTCCCTAATTTGCTGGGAAGTGGCGGTGCGGTCCCCTACGGCACTGCGTAGGATCCTACGGTCTTGGCGTGCATCCGTGCGTCGCTGCGGTCCGGTCCCAGGTCGACGGGCACGTGCACCTTCCGCCGACCACTGGCGACAACTTCGATGTACTGTGGAGACCTCACGCCCCACGTGTTGAGCAATTCGGCGGTACGTCCACCCGGCCTCCCGCATGCCCACTATACGCCCTCGCTCAAAGTCCGTCAACTGCACATACGGTTCACGTCCACGCTGTCGCGGCATGCTACCAGTGTTAAAGACTGCGATGGAGCTCCGTATGCCACGGCAAACTGGCTGACACTGACGGCGGCGGTGCACAAATGCTGCGCAGCTAGCGCCATTCGACGGCCAACACCGCGGTTCCTGGTGTGTCCGCTGTGCCGTGCGTGTGATCATTGCTTGTACAGCCCTCTCGCAGTGTCCGGAGCAAGTATGGTGGGTCTGACACACCGGTGTCAATGTGTACTTTTTTCCATTTCCAGGAGTGTAGCTCCTTTTCTGGACTTGGTGTGTGATAATTTGACTTTTAGCAATAATAGCCTCCACAGCCTTACAATTTTGTAAGGGAAATATAGCAAACGCTTGATCTGATTGATACACTTGAAGAAGCTTTAATCCATAACTGAAACAGACGCTCCTTTAACTGCACATTAGCACCGTTGATGCAACTGTTAACAGCTATTTGCACCACCCCCTCTTGGTCTTTCGTACAATTACGGGTTTCCTGAGAGAACTCCAGCCTCTTCTCATCTCTGTCATTGTATCGCAACATGACAAAGTGCCGTTATGTCGTGCCTTTATTCTGTACCACGACCGACTGACGACGTCCTACAGGGGTCGCTCACAGTTTTATACCTGCGAATGTGAACTTTGCTCAGTTTCCTACGCATCCACAATGCGTACAATGTGTGATTGCGTCTGATTCGGTGATGCACATGTTTGCGGCGACTGTCTGTGTTGCAGTTGATTACTGTCTGGCATCTGTATCGCCGACATCTGATTATGTGCACGTTTTCTGGCAACTGTGGTGGCGGCGCTGCATTTTGCATCCAACCACTGGTTCCGGGATTCTGCCGCGACCTGTTTGCAGTCCTCATATTTTTATTACGGTTGTTGCTATCAAAACCGTTATTATTTCGTCTTTTTCTATTATAGTTGTTGTTGCTACCGTTCTAGTAATTTCCATTGTTGTTATTGGCAGCTTGGTGGCTATTAACATTGCCACTAGATTTTGGCCTACCGTTATTGTTCTGATCGTTGTTTCCGGTGTTATCTTGCCTAACACCGCCGTTTCTGCTGTTATTATCATTACGGTAACTATAAGTAGGCCTATACCAATTGTCCTTTGATTTCTTCGCGTACTCTTGTATGAGTTTCAATGACTCGATTACTGACAGGATGTTCTCCAGGTCAGTATCAGGAATATTGTCTAATTTCTCTCGTATATTGATGGGAAAACGAGCCTTTAATAGTCTGAGAACGTCTCTAAGAGAGATCGGTTCATCCCAGTATCAGGTCATGTTAATACATATCTCGAAGTATTTTCTGAGATTTTCCGCTTTGGGATTGTATAATTCTGGGCTGTATGCATGTTTCCTAAGATGTTCCTGCATACCTGTAGACCAGAACCGTCCTAAAATGCATTTCTCAAAATTTCATGTCCCTGCAACTTGGAGTGTCCATAGTGATGCATCTCCAGTTATACGTGAGATCAGAAACTGCGTTTACTGCCTTTCTGTCCATGATCTTGGGAGAACACTTCGAAAATTCTTCATGAATACCACAGGGTGGATATTCTTTTTGTCATCAGTGAAAGTTTGGAACTGTCGATGTTTGATCAAACTTTTCTTCTTGCATTAAGTTTGTCAAAGTTGGTATGCCTGTTTCCGTGTTAGATATAGTTCGGTTTGTCTCATGTAATTACATTACCATACTGAGGAACAGCGTGGCTTATATCATTTCGCTCTGTGTTATTTTGTTAGGCATTTGCCTGGGAGGTTCTCCAACTCACGTGTGTAGGCTACCTGCCCACATGGGGAATGCAGACTGTGTGATTTCCCTAATATTATTAGCTCTTCACGTAAGTTTTGGAAAGTCTCATCTTGCCAAAAGCTACCTCTGATCTTGCACTTTCTGTCTCTTTCTTTACTTCCATCTGGATAGTCTCCCTCATCTGTGTACTCATTTCTCCCACAGTTGAAGTAACTTTTTTGAAATTGACCTTCTGAGAGGTTTTTCATTCCCTCCAGATAAGCCGTCAGTTTTTTTCGCTTCATCCGGCAACTCTTTGCGGCTAAACTGCAAAGTAGTGATGTCTTCGCGAATACTATCTGGATTCTCCTTAACATTCTCCACGACAGCTTTATCGCGAGCATCTACGACTACATTTAGTCTTCATGCTAACTCCTCATCTCTAGGAGTTAGTGCTTGGTTTTAATCGTTTGATCATTTCCTTCTCCCTAAGCTCCTGCTTAGCGTCTCGTTCTTTTTCTAATGCAGTCTGTTTGGCTTCACGCTCTTTTCCTGATGCAGCTAGTTTTCAATCTTGTTCCTTCTCAGACCCGATAAGGAGTTGTTTTTCCCTAAGAGCCTGTTGCTGTTCACGCTCTTTTCCTAATAAAGCCTGTTTGGCTTCACGCTCTTTTTCTAATAAACCCAGCTTGGCTTCACGTCGTTTTACTCTTACATACAGTTTTTGTAAAAGAATAGTAATTAAATATGTTCCTGGTACATTCTGTGTTAGAGGAGCAGCTGGCGATGCCCGCTGCACAGAAATATTGATAACATTTTCACTACTCTAAGTAGTCAACATATCTCTATTGTGTACTACGTCCTGTTCCGAATCCGGAATACTTTCATTTATACAATCTTTGGGTTTCTGCATCCCGCGTGGGAATTGCAGTTGTCAGTACAGTCTGAATCATTGTCATGTCTATGTCTTGCACACTTTCTGCTCAGCGTCAGGAATTTCCATTCGATCTGGCTTCAACATTTTGCAAAGCTATTGTTAATCTTCACACGTAATACACATAAAATACACAAAATTAAAAAAGAACTTATAACACACAAATATTTGCACAAAATTGTTCATCGGTCTGCTCTTGAAGTCGCTGCAACAGTTGAATGTCTCCAACTGATATTTCGCACGTACTCGTGCTGCGTCTATCTATAGCCAGTTCAAAAAATATGCTGTACGCATGTAGCGTAAGCTTGCTGGTAAAGGACCTGAAAGTGAACACATGCGCATACATCCTTACCTTTAAAAGTTTCTGTGAATAATACTGTGATATAGTTGAGTTTAAGTGGCCAGCTACAGTTTATTAGCTAATTTGAATTTGTTTCTTTCACTTTTCATCCTCTCAATTAATTCAAATGTCGAAGTACATGAAAATAGATATTCATTAGTATGATATTACTGATGACTGTAAACATACAAAATTAAGATAATATTTGTTTATCACAACTGCACGGACTGTCTCGGTACCCATCACGGCCAATTCATACTCCCATCGCCCGTGCAGGTGCGATGACGCTGTGTAATAGCACAGAGGTTACCGCACTGGCTAGCCAGCAGAAGATCCCGGGTTTGAGTCCTGGTCTGGTATAGATTTTCACTCGTCGCCGCTGATTCTGCTTAATGTCCCGCTGCAGCTACATCAGTAATTCCCCTTCAGTTTACATATAGTGTTTCACAGTTGCGGGATCTGCCTGATGCCTGTCCATTCGAAGGAACAGCCACCACACACTCAGATAACATTATTATGCCATTACATTTTAAAATATTTAAAAAAATTATAATACTGGCTTTTGGTGTATTTCAAGTTGTTGCTACTCATCTAGGCTTACGTGAATAATCCTTTTCTGTATTATTTATTGTATAGTTGACTATTTTAATATGACTACATTCGATCAACTCAAGTAACATTTTAGCTTGTGATGGCTGTAAACTTTCTCATTTACAACTTATATCTTATTTTTATTTTGTAATTATATCGGTTGTATGTTTAATTAATGATCTCATATACGACTCATGTTGTAAACACTGACTAAAGAGTATCTCTTTAACGTCGTGCATAGTAGTACATGACGAACCTTAGATGTAATGTCAACATATGAGTTTCTTTTCTAAAAAAATGCCGTAAATGTACCTCTGCCAAGTTGTCCATGAAGTAATGTTATGACGTGTAGTTTGTCGCTTTGCATGAAAAACTGTCCGTTGTCAACAAGCTTTTCTTTTTACTAACCACATAGATGGCTTTTAATATACTACATCGTACTGAAGGAGTTGTCAGTATGGTGACATATCACAGAATGGTTTCTTGGTAAAGTTACTCTTTGATTTCATTTAAACGGACAATGCTAGCGCCACCTAATGGCATTTGTTTATTTCGCAGATTGCTTATACGTTACAGTCAGTTTGGTACTGATCGTTTTGAATCGATAACTTTGTCAAATATAACTGTATGAGATGAGATCTGTATTATATTCAGTCCATGAACTCACTTTCGCCTTTTACTAACGCTTGATTTAAATGTTAGTCTGTTATTAATTGTAAAAATTGAAAATTCTTTATACTGATCACTAATGTGCATACTTAGGTATGCAATTGGTACTTTCAGTTTCTTTGTACTACAGCTTCCGTCTGACGAAATTCTGAAACTCGTAACGCTAAATAAAGAAGTGTGTGATCAAGATCTGATAGGTGTCATGTATAATTTTGGTATCTGAATCGATTGTGAGCGAGCAGCGATGTTGTAAGCTGTGTCGCGAAAGTTAAACTATTATCGCTGAGCTGCGCGAGGGCGCAGAGGAACAGCCAATGTTAATCTTTGGTAGAGCGAGGCACTCTGAGTTCGGCCGTGTTAGAGTTAGGTTGATAATGTTAAGCAGTGTTGCAGTGAGGAAGCAACGGCAGTATTATGATTCAAATTTAAATTCTCTATTTATCATTTTGTTCAGTCAACGTGACTATGAAACTGATTTGCGAAGGAAGAGGTCTAATGGAATAACAGGTAAATACAATAATGATGTTACTTTTTTTTACTATTGCAGCGTCATCGAACTAACTCGGTTACTGTACTGAAAGTTACTAGATCTGAGAGACAGAAAAGTGTATTGTTTGGATGTTGGGATATTAATTAAATTTAAAATATGCCTTGAGCACGTTTTCACAATGTACAAAAAAACTTAGTGTCGCCATTTATGCGCATATTTCATTTTCTTACCAACCTTTCTCTTAAAATTTTTTAATGGATCATCCAACCAAGTATGTTCGGAAAACAGTTCGATTTGCAATTAACAGAGAACTCATTGCACCTCTGGAGTGTCTCTGTGTACATACACTAATTTGCAGCTTTAGCATAGCGGTGCGCAAGACAGAGCAGTAGTGCAGCGCGTTATCCAGATTTGCGCAAAATAGAGGTAAGGAGATAATATTATGACTATTTTTGTTTATTCAATCAGGGCAAACTTTTTTTTATTCAGAGATAGTTTTTGTGATCAGATTTTGCAAAGCCAATTACTCTAGGTTTCATGTCCAAGTTAATTACTTAGGCAATTTATACTGTTCAAAATTTCTGCAGTCAGATTGTTAACTTTTACAGTATCAAAGACTCCCCTTTTCATTACGACAGTTAATTATCATTACAGTGCAGCTTTGCTTTCACAACACAATATTTGATTTATTATTACAGTTGAGAGCTTACAATCAGAAACAGAGTACTACAGGTCATATTTTTATTTATTAGGTAACTTTCAGGTCTTTCTAAATTTCCAAGTTGTGCCACAGTTAGAGATGCCAAGCATGTTAACAGTTATGCACCAGACTAGGTGCCTCGTGCTGCTTAGTGCCGGAAAGTCACACAGATGGCGTGTATGGGTAATTTTAAAATATAGATTTAAATAAAAGCATATGAGAGAAATTAAAGATTAGGCAACTGAACGCGACAATCTACAGGACTAAGAAATTAGAGTAATGAATAACTAATCGTAGTGGAATATACCATATAAAAACTGGAAGAAGAACGTTTCCATAGAAAACCAGTAGGCCGTGCACGTAGCAGCCATAAGGACAGATAAATCTGGCCTCAATAAAGATGCAGTAACAAGTAGATAGCATAAACCATTCGAACCTAAATACACAAAATAACTTCATATACAAAAATTAAAAACTAAATATTTTCGAAATTGACGTCATGGAGTCGAAATAATTCTAATTTTTACTAATCAGTTGATTATCAAGCAGTTGACCACTGATCGTGCATGTATGTTTAAGAATTTATAACTCTTCGAGAAGATTAAGCAAAGGCGAAGCGCTGTTTCACCTTTTGTTAACAAGCCTTCGTTAAATCTAGTCTTGAACATCCTGCCAGTTTGCTCTAAGTAAAACATTTGACAGACATTACTTTCTAATTTATACACTCTGGAAGCGGTTTATGTATAAAGCAAGGAATTAAGTTTTTTCGAACGACTGGAAAGATGGTGCTCAAGGTCTAAGTTTACGTTACCGTAGCATCAATATCTTGTATGCATTCTTTGTTACAATATTACATGTGCCTCTTTTTTGGATGTTATGTCAATTGAACAGTGTAATTTATAGATATATTTTCCATTATTGATATCCTTCCTGATCCTAATTGCTCTATACACTCGTACATCTAGACCTTTTACGGTTGTTTTAATGTACCTGCGTATAGTGTGATCGCAGTTACGTTGATATTACAATTATATCACTGTATTGCAAATTATTGTGTACACTTACTAATTACTTAACTTAGGATCTTATACTAGACACTTATTACACCAAGCTTAAACTTCGAGCACCATGTTACGTTAGCATCTAGATGATGCGTTGTACTGCTGTTTGTCTACAACTCTGTGATGTACACCACTCACTGTTTCTGTATTCTCCGCACCTGCACTTCGAGTTATCTTCTGTATGCTTATTCAGTGCCAATATAAGTTTTACACCGTAGCCGCCTCATAGCTGTTATCACTATATGTGCAGTAGGTTAGTTCGGTTGATATATAATACTGACTATAATTTTATAGTACTTTTGATTAAAAAAATTAAAGAATAAATATTAAGTTAAGTAATTTTTTGAAAAAGATTTAAAAAAGGAATTTTTGTTCCAATATACTCTGCTTTGAATTACTTATTTATAAAATTACACAAAAAATATATATTGTATTGTTTGTGTATTCCTTGGGTGTAACTTCTTCCTTAGGCTTTATATGTTACGACTATATTTCTGTATGTTTATCACGACAGTGCCAACTGTTGGTAGTTTGTACTGTCTTTGCTTTTGACTTGTGATCTTTAGTCTTCTTTTATCTGTTGTGTGAATATGACCTTGTGCAATCTGTTCTGCATGCATGAATTTTATGTAAGTTTATTTTATTATTGACATGGGTATGTATCGCTTTCTGCATGTTCCTGATATGAGGTGTTACGCCTCGATAAGATATACTGTACATATGACAGAGATTTATTGAGGTGCATTGGCATAAGGTGTGTTGTATGCATTCATTCGAGAAAATATGTACACCACCTTATTACATCTGACCATATTATGCTTGTAATTTTCAACCTAAATGCTTTACAGATCCGACGACGGCAACTTTGTCGAAACTTGTCATCAAAAATAAAAGTGTAATAACGAATTTAGGCCGTTGAAGTCTTTACTTCTGTATTTCAAATCTGATGTATGTTATTGACGACAGATGTGTTACACATTTGTCACAGTCATCATCCCCGCTCTACGTGTCCTATTATCATTTCCTTCTCACTCTGTACAACGAAGAACATCCAAACCTAGAAACAGAAATTAATATTATCAATCAGTGAAGACTTTTGGTATATAGCAGAGAACACAAAACACTTATTGAGATTCTGTATTATCTGAAATGTTAGGTGGTGGTCGACAAAACTGGGGGGGATAAAATAAGTAAGAATTCGACGATTACACCACGCAGCTAGCTAGCCCCGATTTTCATGGTGTTGCCCCATTTAATTTTCAGAGGCGTGCATCAGAACACAAACAGAACTCTATATTCTTAAGCATTTGTCTGAACCACAACCACCGCCAATAAAAGTAGCGCACGATGTTAAGCGAAGGAGGGGGTAGTACCTCTGCTTCAGTACGATACATGAAATTCAGTGACAACGGATCATTAAGTTGCTGAAGAAACTCCCGTTGTTCCATCAACTTCGTGTTCTTTATAAATGGAGCATTAACATGAATTGGACAAATATGTTGTTGAAAATCAGCCAGTGTCAATTCTGGGAATCATCGTCTCGTTCACCATAGTTTAATTACACAAGTCACTTAACGTTTCGGTTCCAAACAATGTCTTCGTAGAATCTACATACGAGTTATGTGAAGATAGGATTAAAGAAAATAGAGATAGTTGGAATACAAGTTACGAAGGGACGTGAACAGTTAAGTGACAAGGTGATATATGAAGTTATCAGACAGAATATAAAGCACGCGAAGGAAAGAGCCTAGAGGGAAAATCTTATCTGTCTTGCGAGGTAACATGATACTGGAAAGGGACAACCATAAACATCGTGCGATTAACTCTGTAACCGACATTTAACAGAGGTTTTCCGTACTCACGTGGAGCGTGTCACATATTTTATTGTTCAGGTTCAGGTGCCGCTTTTCACACGATACAGATATCTTGTTTAAGCAGCGTAGAGAAGTAGTCTCAAAGTTGTTGGAAGTATCCTCTGCCAAACAAGTAGGCGTGAATTTCAGTGTATTCACGCAAACGTAGCTGCAGGTGTAAATAGGTAGTGCAGGCAGCCATATGATTTTAGGCTGCAAAATTGATATCGTCCAAACAACAGTGACTGCAATGTAAATAATCACGACTAGAACCAGTAAGTTAAAAGCAACATGGTGCTGAAGTAGCATGGCCCGGAATAACATGCAAGGGACAAAGGAATGACACGGTTCAGGCAGAAATAATTCAGAAAGGAGTTTATTGATTTATATGTAGGCCTACGTTGTTACCAAACGATGGAATTAATTTGCAAAACCACATGGGTCCTCAAGGCAAAACAAACATGCGTGAATTTCACATGAGCAATCCAGTACTAAGCTCTCGGTACACGATGTTTAATAAGACAATGATTTTTTTACAGTTATGTAGAGGATGAAAACTTTTAGTCTACGGCATGATGAATTGAAAAGATATCATTCGTCACTATAATTATCTTCCATTTAGTCGACATTGAGTAACCTGCGAGGTTACGTTTCACCACGCGGAAAAATACTGCCCCAATCCTGATCACGGAGTCATCGCGAGAAAACTGCCCAGAAATTTAGCAAACATTTCCGAAATACCTAACGAATTCACCTGAGCTTCTCCACGGCAAGCAACTGAAATAACCTCACCAAATTTCTTTATTATTGTCGCACATACAGTCCATATTAAATCGACACCAGACAAAGCCAGTCTTCCTCCCTGAGCAAAGTTCTCCCGAATCACCACCTCGCTGTTTCTGAGGAGATGTCCATCTAATTTATAAAAGTCATCTAAAGTACCACATCTCACCTGCTTCGATTCTCTTCTGTTCCGGTTTTCCCACAGTCCATGTTTCACTATGGGAGAGCGGGGCTACAAGTTCCGATTTTTAGTTGACCTCAAAATACGTTAAGAACACTTGATTTTAGTATTCATGCCAGGCAATCAAAATTAACTTATGTATGTAACTTTGATATTAAGGCCGTTATTTGGGTCATATGTTGTGAGATTTTTTTAGTAATAAGGTTTTCATGTCTGAAGTCGTAAAATAACAACTTACCCCGACTTGGGTCAAATTGTTAACAAGCCGGGGTAAGTTGTTACCGTATTTGTTAAACGTATTATTTGTGAAATAAAAATTATAAATGACTAAACCATGTCTGTTTATTTAAGTAATAATCAACAATATTGAACAAATGATCAGGTAAACATCTGTATGTTATATCACAAGTAACTATAATTTGTAATTAAACAGTTATTAACCCTGTAGTAATTAACAGCCTGTCAAATAACTTGTAACTACTCAGCCTCGGTAATTCAACCTTCAAGCATGCTGGCCTTGTCTGAGGCTGAAAACCTCTGTCATATTGCCGTCATAGGCAGAAAAAAATAAATACTTATAATTAATTAATCATCATAAGATATACCACAATCACAGTTCGGACATACACACCTGGAAATGGAAAAAAGAACACATTGACACCGGTGTGTCAGACCCACCATACTTGCTCCGGACACTGCGAGAGTGCTGTACAAGCAATGATCACACGCACGGCACAGCGAACACACCAGGAACCGCGGTGTTGGCCGTCGAATGGCGCTAGCTGCGCAGCATTTGTGCACCGCCGCCGTCAGTGTCAGCCAGTTTGCCGTGGCATACGGAGCTCCATCGCAGTCTTTAACACTGGTAGCATGCCGCGACAGCGTGGACGTGAACCGTATGTGCAGTTGACGGACTTTGAGTGAGGGCGTATAGTGGGCATGCGGGAGGCCGGGTGGACGTACCGCCGAATTGCTCAACACGTGGGGCGTGAGGTCTCCACAGTACATCGATGTTGTCGCCAGTGGTCGGCGGAAGGTGCACGTGCCCGTCGACCTGGGACCGGACCGCAGCGACGCACGGATGCACGCCAAGACCGTAGGATCCTACGCAGTGCCGTAGGGGACCGCACCGCCACTTCCCAGCAAATTAGGGACACTGTTGCTCCTGGGGTATCGGCGAGGACCATTCGCAACCGTCTCCATGAAGCTGGGCTACGGTCCCGCACACCGTTAGGCCGTCTTCCGCTCACGCCCCAACATCGTGCAGCCCGCCTCCAGTGGTGTCGCGACAGGCGTGAATGGAGGAACGAATGGAGACGTGTCGTCTTCAGCGATGAGAGTCGCTTCTGCCTTGGTGCCAATGATGGTCGTATGCGTGTTTGGCGCCGTGCAGGTGAGCGCCACAATCAGGACTGCATACGACCGAGGCACACAGGGCCAACACCCGGCATCATGGTGTGGGGAGCGATCTCCTACACTGGCCGTACACCACTGGTGATCGTCGAGGGGACACTGAATAGTGCACGGTACATCCAAACCGTCATCGAACCCATCGTTCTACCATTCCTAGACCGGCAAGGGAACTTGCTGTTCCAACAGGACAATGCACGTCCTCAAGTATCCCGTGCCACCCAACGTGCTCTAGAAGGTGTAATTCAACTACCCTGGCCAGCAAGATCTCCGGATCTGTCCCCCATTGAGCATGTTTGGGACTGGATGAAGCGTCGTCTCACGCGGTCTGCTCGTCCAGCACGAACGCTGGTCCAACTGAGGTGCCAGGTGGAAATGGCATGGCAAGCCGTTCCACAGGACTACATCCAGCACCTCTACGATCGTCTCCATGGGAGAATAGCAGCCTGCATTGCTGCGAAAGGTGGATATACACTGTACTAGTGCCGACATTGTGCATGCTCTGTTGCCTGTGTCTATGTGCCTGTGGTTCTGTCAGTGTGATCATGTGATGTATCTGACTCCAGGAATGCGTCAATAAAGTTTCCCCTTCCTGGGACAATGAATTCACGGTGTTCTTATTTCAATTTCCAGGAGTGTATGTGGCTTAATAAGGCTTGATTCTGCCTAGATCTTGAATGGGCCCCGTTCTTACATACTTGAAGCTGAACCCATTCTTCCCCAGATCGCGAATTAGAGTAAATGTCACAGCACACTAGACAATAATACTCTAAACTGCCCTCCTCACTCTCAGACCTTTCACTACTCGTTTGTAAAATCTGTCGTTTAACAGACTTCCCCTTTTCTTTGCATTTTCCTTTTCCATTTCCTTGTGTTATTTTACCTTTTCCTTTTGTTTTACTATTTCTCAGTTTCTCATTATTGGTTCACTTTCTTTTTCTTGCTTTGCTCCCCTGTTAAGGTTTGTCTTACTGGAGTATCGGTTAAAATAGCGGATTTTCTAAGACGTCTCTTGTTTGTTCCAATCCTTGGTGGTGCCTTCGAAAAAGGAGGTACTGTTTCTGTAGAGAAACGGGCTTGATCTCCGAGTTGTTCTTCTATGAAACCAGAAGATGCAGGCAGATTAACAACCCATGATGGCTCTGGCGCATCAACGATTTGTCTTGTATCCGTACTAATGTTTACAATTCCATATGCATTAGCGTCTTTGCTAGTAACAGTCTCTGACGCTACTTCCGACCAGTTGGTGATGATGTCATGTAAAATGCCTAAGGTCACATGTGATGCGTTTACTAAAGCTAAAGGGCGATCTGTAACATACGATGGAGCATAGTCGTTTTCTGTAAAACCTTGGCATTTCTCGCGTATACGTTCTCATACTACAAAAGAAAAAAATAACGATATTTATATTCCATTGGTGGTACAAATAAAATGGGACAGTTGTTTTGAGGTCACAATCTGCCCCGAAGAACGGAACATCTGGCCCAAATTACACATGTTGAAATAAAAGCAAGATATTCGATACGCTACGAAACATAGGTAATTTACGCATTGTGTCCCAAAACAGTAGATAAATCCTTACAATAAAACACTAAAACACTAAAGACTACTCGTTAAAATTCTTGAGATAGATATATAAATGTCGTGTGACTAGGGCCTCCCGTCGGGTAGACCGTTCGCCGGGTGCAAGTCTGTTGATTTGACACCACTTCGGCGACTTGCGGGTCGATGAGCATGAAATGATGATGATTGGGACAACACAATACCCAGTCCCTGAGCGGAGAAAATCTCCGACCCAACCGGGAATCGAACCCGGGCCCGTAGGATTGACATTCTGACGCGCTGACCACTTTTTTTTTTTTTAATCTCATTTTTTGTTCGTTTCATCTGCTCGGGGCGGACGTCGTAAGACATCCGTTTAAGTTCGTTGTTGATCGATTAACTCAGTTTTTTTTTTTGTTACAGAGGGTAGCTAAACCCTCTGACCGTACACGTGAGCTACCATGCCGGCTACCACTCAGCTACCGGGGGCTAGATGAAAATACCAAATACGAAAATATTTGCTTACGTGAACCAGCGACGCACGTGGTGTCGTTCCTACGTTCGGAAGACAACTAGCCGGTTTACGATGACTGCCGCCGGTGGGCTGTGGCGTTTTATGTGTTTACTTCATACACATATCTCTTTCCCTTGCGGAGTTATTTCAGTCGGAACAACTTACCTTGATAACTTCTAGCCCCACTCTCCCCTACTGTACAGTGCTATGCACCAGCCGCACAGACTCAGAAATTTCTTCCTCAAATAAAAGACTATGTTTGACACTAATAGACTTCTCTTGGCCAGGAATACGCTTTTTGTAAATGCATGGGTTATTTTGTTGCCTGCGTTATTTTGCTGCCTGTGTAGTAAAATCCTTTTACTCCGTCAACTTTCTCGCTCTTCTCATTTCTCCTACTTCTCATTACTTTCATATTTCTTCGATTTGCTCATTCCATTCAACACACCCTATGTTCTTTTTCACTTTCGCTGACGATAGCAATGTCATCAGCGAATCTTATAATTGCTTTCCTTCCACACTGATTTTCAGTCTCACTTTTGGATCTTGGTTTCAGACATGGCTTCTTCGATGTGGAGATTGAACAGTAGTGGCGAAAGTCTTCATCCCTGTGTTACACCATTTTAATCCGAGCACTTCGTTCTTCCAGTCGTAACGCTCCCTCTTGGTTCGTGTACATACTTTCCCTATTGACTGACGTTTTTGTTGTGGTCTTAACTGCGAAGACTGGTTTGATCCAGCTCTCCATGCTATTCTATCCCGTGCGAGTCTCTTCATCTCCGAGTAACTACTGCAACCTACAACTTTCTCAATCTGCTTCCTGTATTCATCTCTTGGTCTCCCTCTCCAATTTTTACCCCTCCACACTTCCCTCCAGTACTGAATTGGTGATCCCTTGATCTCACAGAATGTGTTCTACCAACCTATTCCTTTTTCTAGTCATGTTGTGCCACAAATTTCTTTGTCCCCAAATTCTATGCAGTACTTTCTCATTAGTTACATCATACACCAATCTAATCTTCAGCATTTCTCTGTAGCACCACATTTCAAAATTTTCTATTCATTTCGTTTCTAAACTGTATATCGTCCATGTTTCAGTTCCATTCATGGCAGACGTAAACTGTTAACGAGTGAAAGGTATCTGTATATTGGCAATACACACATTATTACAACAAAAACACTGGCAATGTCACGAGTCGTATGCAGTGGAACTTAAGGTAATGTAATGCCAATTTACACGAAATAGAAGACAGGTACCTAATCAATGTCTAATATATGACTAAAGTAATTACATGTTAAAGCGATATTTAACGCACATAATTCTACACCAAACACGTTACTAGAGGCCAGTGGCAGCAACGTTCACGTCAGTTTACTGACCAACAACCCACTCGAAAAGTACTGATATAAATGAAACCCAAGTAAACACGCAAAAATACATCAGAATTTAAATTGCATATAATTATCAGTAAACGTATTGTAACCAATACACATCTTGGACTTTGAACTACATGAAACCTAAAAATCATGTCGATGTAATCAAATTTCAAAAGAGTCATACTTTGTGACATCCCCAGTGTTGCAATTGTAATAGTGGATATAATGTCAATTTCTAGACTGCTATGAGATGGTCACAGTCTCACATCAAATATAAGTATAGGGTTCACTTACGATTCAATTATTCACGGTTTGTGTGGGCTCCTCACTGGTCAATTGATAATTGGTTTGTGTGACAATATGTATGGCCATTATGCCTCTTTTGAAATTTGATTAGATCGATATGATTTTTAGGTTTGATGTAGTTCAAAGTCCAAGATGTATATTTGTTACAATACATTTACTCATAATTATATGCAATTTAAATTTTGTTGTATTTTTGCATGTTTACTTGGGTTTCATTTATATCAGCACTTCTCGAGTGGGTTGTTGGTCAGGAAACTGACGTGAACGTTGCTGCCACTGGCCTCTAGTAACGTGTTTGGTGTAGAGCTATGTGTGTTAAAAATCGCTTTCTATAACATGTAATTACTTAAGTCATATATTAGACATTGATTAGGTACCTGTCTTCTATTTCGCGTAAATTGGCATTACGTTATCTTAAGTTCCACTGTAGATTAAAACTGAAGAAACTGCAAAAAGGTGGTAATTTAAGGAGATGGGACCTGCATAAACTGAAAGAGCCAGAGGTTGTACAGAGTTTCAGGGAGAGCATAAGGGAACAATTGACAGGAATGGGGCCAAGAAATACAGTAGAAGAAGAATGGGTAGCTCTGAGGGATGAAGTAGTGAAGGCAGCAGAGGATTAAGCAGGTAAAAAGACGAGGACTAGTAGAAATCCTTGGGTAACAGAAGAAATATTGAATTTAATTGATGAAAGGAGAAAATATAAAAACGCAGTAAATGAAGCAGGCAAAAAGGAGTACAAACGTCTCAAAAATGAGATCGACAGAAAGTGCAAAATGGCTAAGCAGGGCTGGGTAGAGGACAAATGTAAAGATGTAGAGGCTTATCTCACTAGGGGTAAGATAGATACTGCCTACAGGAAAATTAAAGAGACCTTTGGAGAAAAGAGAACCACTTGCATGAATATCAAGAGCTCATATCGAAACCCAGTTCTAAGCAAAGAAGGGAAAGCAGAAAGGTGGAAGGAGTATATAGAGGGTCTATACAAGGGCGACGTACTTAAGGACAATATTATGGAAGTGGAAGAGGATGTAGATGAAGATGAAGTGGGAGATACGATACTGCGTGAAGAGTTTGACAGAGCACTGAAAGACCTGGGTCGAAACAAGGCCCCGGGAGTAGACAACATTCCAGTATAACTACTGACGGCCTTGGGAGAGCCAGTTCTGACAAAGCTCTACGATCTGGTGAGCAAGATGTATGAGACAGGTGAAATACCCTCAGACTTCAAGAATAATTTAATAATTCCAATCCCAAGGAAAGCAGGTGTTGACAGACGTGAAAATTACCGAACTATCAGTTTAATAAGTCACAGCTGCAAAATACTAACGCGAACACGTTACAGAGGAATGGAAAAACTGGTAGAAGCCGACCTCGGGGAAGATCCGTTTGGATTCCGTAGAAATATTGGAACACGTGAGGCAATACTGACCCTACGACTTACCTTAGAAGCTAGATTAAGGAAAGGTAGACCTATGTTTCTAGCATTTGTAGACTTAGAGAAAGCTTTTGACAATGTTGACTGGAATACTCTCTTTCAAATTCTGAAGGTGGCAGGGGTAAAATAAGCAGATGGCAGTTATAAGTGTCGAGGGACACGAAAGGGAAGCAGTGGTTGGGAAGGGAGTGAGATGAGACAGGGTTGTAGCCTCTCCCCGATGTTATTCAATCTGTATATTGTGCAAGCAGAGAAGGAAACTAAAGAAAAATTCGGAGTAGGTATTAAAATCCGTGGAGAAAAATAAAACCTTTGAGGTTCGCCGATGACATTGTAATTCTGTCAGACACAGCAAAGGACTTGGAAGAGCAGTTGAACAGAATGGATAGTATCTTGAAAGGAGGATATGAGATGAACATCAACAAAAGCAAAACGAGGATAATGGAATGTAGTCGAATTAAGTCAGGTGATGCCGAGGGAATTAGATTAGGAAATGAGACACTTAAAGTAGTAAAGGAGTTTTGCTATTTGAGGAGTAAAATAGCTAATGATGGTCGAAGTAGAGAGGATATAGAATGTAGACTGGCAATGGGACGGAAAGCGTTTCTGAAGAAGAGAAATTTGATAACATCGAGTATAGATTTAAGTGTCAGGAAGTCGTTTCTGAAAGTATTTGTATGGAGTATAGCCATGTATGGAAGTGAAACATGGACGATAAATAGTTTGGACAAGAAGAGAATAGAAGTTTTCGAAATGTGGTGCTACAGAAGAATACTGAAGATTAGATGGGTAGATCATATAACTAATGAGGAGATATTGAATAGGATTGGGTAGAAGAGAAGTTTGTGGCACAACTTGACTAGAAGAAGGGATCGGTTGGTACGACATGTTCTGAGGCATCAAGAGATCACCAATTTAGTACTGGAGGTAAGCGTGGAGGGTAAAAATCGTAGAGAGAGACCTAGAGATGGGAGCGATATGAAGTGGAACGATCACATAAAATTAATTATGAGTATGGTTGACCACAGACTGAGAAACGTTGGAAGTATTCTCAGAAAATGTACTCCATCAACAAAGGAAGTAGCTAATCACTCGTTAAGCCAATAGTTGAACATTGCTCTTCAGTATAGGATCCGTACCAGATAGGATTAATAGACGAGTACGAGAACATCCAAAGCAGAGGAGCACATTTCGTTAGTCGTTTATTCAGGAAGCACGATAGCGTCACTGAGATGCTCAGCAAACTCCAGGGGCAGTCGCTGCAAAAAAAGGCATTCTGCTTCACGGTATAGTCTACTGTTAAAGTCCCAAGAGCGTGCTTGCTTAGAAGAGTTCGCCAAGACGTTGGTGTCAAGAGGGGGGCTTACCAGTAATCGTTCTTTCTGCGAACCATACGCAATTGGAACACGAATAGGGAGTACTAGCACTGGCGCACGAAATACCCTCCGCCACGAAGTATAGGTGTAGATGTACGAGGGACGTTGAATAACAATGGGAAACATCTTTACTCGGCCAGTTTCGGTTGAGAAAATTTGGAAATTGTTGTGGGACATGGTGGAATATTCCGGCTGCAGTACCTGTAACTTCATGTTTAACTGGGTAGCGTTCCTATACATAGCTTTCAAAATGGCCTCTGTAACTGAGGTGCATTCCAAGCACAGAGCTGCCATTTTGTTTTCGCGTAAAAGCAGAGTATCTGAGATACTCATGGTGGTTTGAAAATGTCTATGGTGACCTGGAAGTGAACAAAAGCACGGTGAGTCGTTGAACAAGGCGCCTGTCATCATCGCAACAAGATCAGGCGAACCTGTCCGATCTCACGTGTGCCAGCAGGCCACACACAGCTGTTACTGCTGCAGCGTTGGAACGAGCGGACCGGCCGGTGTGGCCGAGCGGTTCTAGGCGCTTCAGTCTGGAACCGCGCGACCGCTACGGTCGCAGGTTTGAATCCTGCCTTGGGCATGGATGTGTGTGATGTCCTTAGGTTAGTTAGGTTTAAGTAGATCTAAGTTCTAGGGGACTGATGACCTCAGATGTTAAGTCCCATAGTGCTCAGAGCCATTTGGAACGAGCGGGCACACTCGTTCGAGGTGATCAGTGAATCACAATCAGACATGTCGCTGCTCAATTGGACGTCTCTGTTGGTAGTGATGTATGTATGTTAACTGGGGACCTAGAAACGACGGAGAGGCTCCGTCCCCGCCGCAGCCGCAGAGGTCCACAACCCCAAGACGACTACCGCAATCCACTTCACCCCTCCGCCACCCCACACCGAACCAAGGGTAATTGTGCGGTTGGGCCCCCCCGTGGACCCCCCCCCCAGGGAACGTGTCACATCAGATGACTGTAACCCCTATGTTTGCGTGGTAGAATAATGGTGGTGTACGTGTACGTAGAGAACTTGTTTGCGCAGCAATCGCCGACATGATGGCTGAGGCGGAATAAGGGGAACCAGCCCGCATTCGCCGTGGCAGATGGAAAACCACCTAAAAACTATCCAGAGACTCGCCGGCTCACCGGACCTCGCCCGGCGGATTCGTGCCGGGGACCAGGCGGTCCTTCCCGCCCGGATAGCCGTGCGTTAGACCGCACGGGCAACCGGGCGGGTCTGGTAGTGATGACACACTCGCCCACTATTTGGGGTACTTAAAGGTGTCTGCCCGCTAGGTTTCTCGTCGCCTAACACAAGACCATAATGAGCAACGAAGGACCATCTGTGCAGTACTGCCTGCGCATAAAGAGGCTAATCATGACAGTTTTTTGTCGAACATCGTCACAGGCGGTGAAACATGGGTTCACAACATAGACCCAGAAACAAAACGGCAATCATTGGAGTGGCGCCATCCCACCTCTCCTCGGAAAAAAGTTCAAAGCCGCACTTTAAGCCGGTGAAGTTCTGGCGAAGGGCTTCTGGGACATTGAAGGGGTTATTATGATTGATGTCCTCCGTCACGGTGCAACGATCAACTCTGAAGTGTGTTGTGCTACCCTCAGGACATTGAAGAAACTACTTCAGCGTGTTTGTCGCCACAAAACTGCAAAGGAACTACTCCTTTCCACGACAACGCAAGGCCTCACTTAAGTCTGCAAACCCGAGAGGAGGTCACAGAACATCGTTGGATAATTTGTCCTCAACAACTCTATAGCCCGCATCTCGAACCTTCCGATTACTATTTGCAAGGCCCAAGAAGGATGCACTCCGCCGGAAGCAGTACGTGGATGATCGGGATGTTATTGATGCAGCAAGAGGTTTACTCCGACGTCGACCAATGGAGTGATGCAGGCCCACCCAGTAAGGTAGCGTGAGGCGGTCGCAGTAAAAGGTGATTGTGCTCAAAAATAGGAGTTTGTACCCAAAAGAGTGGGGAATAACATGACCAGTTGGAATGCTGAATGAACCGAACCCGCTTCTAGGAAAAGAAGTGTGCATTACTTACTGACGGCCCTCGAAGATGTACACTATCGGCCATTAAAATTGCTACACCACGAAAATGACGTGCTACAGACGAAAAAATTTAACCGACAGGAAGAAGATGATATGATATTCAAATGATTAGCTTTTCAGAGCATTCAGACAAGGTTGGTGCCGGTGGCGACACCTACAACGTGCTGACATGAGGAAAGTTTCCAACCGATTTCTCATACACAAACAGCAGTTGACCGGCGTTGCCTGCTGAAACGTTGTTGTGATGTCTCGTGTAAGAAGGAGAAATGCGTACCATCAGGTTTCCGACTTTAATAATGGTCGGATTGTTGCCTATCGCGATTGCGGTTTATCGTATCGCGACATTGCTGCTCGCGTTGGTCGAGATCCAATGACTGTTAGCAGAATATGGAATCGGTGGGTTCAGGAGTGTAATACAGAACGCCTTGCTGGATGCCAACAGCCTCGTATCGCTAGCAGTCGAGATGACAGGCATCATATCGGCATGGCTGTAACAGATCGTGCAGCCACGTCTCAATCCCTGAGTCTACAGATGGGGACGTTTGCAAGACAACAACCATCTGCATGAACAGTTCGACGTCATTTGCAGTGCACGAACGGCAAAACGTCATTTTTGCGGATGAATCCAGGTTCTGTTTAGAGGATCATAATCTGTGCTTGGCGACATCGCGGTGAACGCACATTGGAAGCGTGTATTCGTCATCGCCATACTGGCGTATCACCCGGCGTAATGGTATGGAGTGCCATTGGCTGCACGTCTCGGTCACCTCTTGTTCGCATTGACGGCACTTTGAACAGTGGCCGTTACATTTCAGATGTGTTACAACCTACCACATTTCAGCAGGATAATGCACGACCGCATGGTGCAGGTGCTGTACGAGCCCTTCTGGATACAGAAAATGTTCGAGTGCTGTCCTAGCCAACACATTCTCCAATCTCTCACCAATTGAAAACGTCTGGTCAATGGTGGCCGAGCAACTGGCTCGTCACAATACGCCAGTCACTACTCTTGATGAACTGTGGTATCGTGTTGAAGCAGCATGGGCAGCTGTACCTGTACACGCCATCCAAGCTCTGTTTGACTCAATGCCCAGGCGCATCAAGGCCGTCATTACAGCCAGAGGAGGTTGTTCTGGGTACTGGTCTCTCAGGATCTATGCACACAAATCGCGAGAAAATGTAATCACATGTCAGTTATAGTATAATATATTTGTCCAATGAATACCCGTTTATCATCTGCGTTTGTTGTTGGTGTAGCAATTTTAATGGCTCGGAGTGTAGTTGCAGCACATCATGCAACCACATCTTATAACAAACTAACAGCTATTGCATAAATAAGAAATCGTAGAAGACGTGGAGTGGTGGAGCTGCTATGACATGGTGAGCTCGGTACAAGACAATAATTCGTGGCAGGTGGCATCAAACAAGCCAGAAATCTAATTACTCAAAAAATAAATAAATAAATAAAAAAAGTGCAGAAAGCGATATTCGGCGGGAGAGGCGTCGCGGCCGGCCCGCCTGCTATTTCCGCCAGTGACGCGCCACAGAGCGCCGGTCGACTGCCGGCTGTGTCGGAGCGCAGCCCGCGGGCTCGTACCTGTTGAGTGCAAATCAACAGGTAGCCGGCCGCCTGCGCGGGGCGGCGCGGCGCGGCGTGGCGTGGCGGGCCGCATTTTCCACGGCCAACTAACTGCCCGCCTCTGGCCGTCCGGCCAGCGCCACACACCAGCCGGCCCCGCCGGCGTCTTCGCGGATTCTCCTTCTTTATGGCACACACAAATTCTGAAGGAGGCAGGGGTAAAATACAGGGAGTGAAAGGCTACGTACAATTTGTACAGAAACCAGATGGCAGTTATAAGAGTCGAGGGGCATCAAAGTGAAGCAGTGGTTGGGAAGGGAGTGAAACAGGGTTGTAGCCTATCCCCGATGTTATTCAACCTCTATATTTAGCAAGCAGTAAAGGGAACAAAAGAAAAATTTGGAGTAGGAATTAAAATCCACGGAGAAGAAATAAAAACTTTGAGGTTCGCTGATGACATTGTAATACTGTCAGAAACAACGAAGGACCTGGAAGAGCAGCTGAACGGAATGGACATGGTATTGAAAGGAGGATATAAGATGAATGTCACAAAAGCAAAACGAGAATAATGGAATGTAGTCGAATAAAATCGGGTGATGCTGCGGGAATTAGATTAGGAAATGAGACGCTTAGAGTAGTAAATGCGTTTTGCTATTTGGGGAGCAAAATAACTGATGATGCTCTAAGTAGAGAGGATATAAAATGTAGACTAGCAATGGCAAGGAAAGCGTTTCTGAAGAAGAGACATTTATTAACATCGAGTATAGATTTAAGTGCCAGGAAGTCGTTTCTGAAAGTATTTGTATGGAGTGTAGCCACGTATGGAAGTGAAATATGGAAGATAAATAATTTAGACAAGAAGAGAATAGAAGCTTTCGAAATGTGGTGCTACAGAAGAATGCTGAAGATTAGATGGGTAGATCACGTAACTAATGAGGAGGTATTGAATAGAATTGGAGAGAAGAGAAATTTGTGGCACAACTTAACTAGAAGAAGGGATCGGTTGGTAGGGCATATTCTGAGGCATCGAGGGATCGCCAATTTAGTATTGGAGGGCAGCGCGGAAAGTTGTAGAGGGAGACCAAGAGATGAATACACTAAACAGTTTCAGAAGGATGTAAATTGCAGTATGTACTGGGAGATGAAGAACCTTTCACAGGATAGAGTGGCATGGAGAGCTGCATCAAACCAGTCTCTGGACTGAAGACCACAACAACAACAACATGGCACACACTGTGTCAAGTGGACTCCCAGCCCCACGCTCGTCACCTCCTTCAGCTTAATAACTCCGCTATGCTTACTAGACATCGCTAATTGAATGAATAATCTTCTCCGATGATACCGTTTTTCGTTTTGACGCTCGTTTCGTTTGCAGACCCGCGTAACTCTATTCGAATTTAAATTCATTGGCATATCTCATTTGAGGTTCAGAGGTTCCACACTTTTGCGAAACGTAGGATTATTTACTGCCTGCAGGCAGCCCCAAATAGCGCTCCGCTCTCCAAAGTGAGAGAAAGTTACTTTGAAGTCTCCATCTACTGCAAAACTCACGTAGAAAATTATGAAATTGACGAACAATATAAACCTCTGTAGTACCTCTCAGTTAACCAAAAATCTGTTCCTCATTTTAATTAGAGCATGAGTTTTACTATTTCAAATTAAAATGGTTCCAATGGCTCTAAGCACTATGGGACTTAACAGCTGAGATCATCTCTCCCCTAGACTTAGAACTACTTAAACCTAACGAACCTAAGGACATCATACACGTCGACGCCCGAGACAGGATTCGAACCTGCGACCGTAGCAGCAGCGTGGTTTCGGACTGAAGTGCTAGAGTCGCCCTGCCACAGCGGCGGCAGTTTTACTATTTGCTTTTGAAATAGGTGAAAATTTCCGCGTGCGTGGAAACACGTTTAAACCTAACACTCCATACTGTATACATATTCATCTCAGAGAAATACAAATAATTTCTTTGATATCCAAAAACATGATGGACCTTTCCAAAGACGTATATCACATCTCGTTTGATATGTATTTGCTTCTGAAAACGATGGTGTTTTGCACTTTATATCAATATTTGTATTGTAACAAGTCCCTTTCTCCTACGAGAATCAACATATATTCCAAAATTCATGTATGACATAAATCTCAACAGTCTCTCCTGTCTAAATGTACATAGATACTCTTATTTCAAAAACCACCACACGGTGTTTGGTGGAAGGTACCTTCTATCACTATTAGTCAATCCCTTTTCCCCGTTCCACTCACAAATCGAAGGAAGCATTAAACAACTATCTATAGGGTTCCGTGCGAGTCCTAATTTCTCTGGTCTTGCCTCCACGGTCCTTATGCGAATTGTACGTTGGAGGCCATAGATCGAACTACAATCAGCCGCAAATGCCGGTTCTCTAAGTATTCACAACAGTATGCCACGAAAAGAAAATTTTGTTCAAAATGGTTCAAATGGCTGTGAGCACTATGCGACTTAACATCTGAGGTCACCATTCCCCCAGACTTAGAACTACTTAAACCTAACTGACCTAAGGACATCACACACATCCATGCCCGAGGCAGGATTTCGAACCTGCAACCGTAGCAACAGCGCAGTTCCAGACTGTAGCGCCTAGAACCGCTCGACCACAACGGCCGGCGAAGTTTTGTACTTTTAACGAAAGCAGCAATTCATCAAACTAAAGAGAAATAGTCTCACCGTATATATCTCTACAATCACATAACGTTAACACAAGTCCTCCCCCCGCCCCCCTTCCCCATTCCCCCGCGTCCCTTACACTAATCATCAGCAAACAGTTGCAGATCGCTGCTAATTCTCCCTGTCAAATCGTTTTTAAACACCAGGTGTCCCAGAATTGTAGCGACAAACTTCGACGGGTTGTACAATGTATCTTGAGCAACAAAACAAGGATAGGAACGCAGGTCTAGAAACGTCATCTGATGGTGCTGCAGAGCATCGAAATTATAGACGTCTGCACGTGCCTACTAGGCCACGCCTTCAGTGATAAATGTGACTTTATGCACTTACGGACCATATGTGGAACATCTCGCAATGTTGTTTAGTAATCAGTGATCGCGACTGATTGACATGATCGCCAGTGGAGAAAATGGGGCTAGCTGCTGCACAGACAGCCTTGTCTCCAGGGAATACCATGCTCTGCTACCCTGATGAATGACGGTTTCGGATAAGGGTTTCCATCTGCAGTGTTTTTCTCCTTTACACCGAAAAACATTGGACATTTTAGAGGATTCCGGTAGAAAAATGAACTGCAGTTGAAACCACCATCCACTACGGCAACAGATTATCGCGTCTTAGGAGACAAGGCTGCCTATGCAGCTACTAGGTCCACCTTCTCCACTGGCTATCGTGGCAATCAGTGGCAGTCGATTAACTAAAAACATTGCGAGACGTTCCGCCTACAGTCCATCAGCATACAGAGTCTCATTTACTGCTCAAAGGGTAGCCTAGTGGCAGGCGCCGGCGCCTAAAACTTTGACGCTATGTAGTGTCGTTGGATGACGTTTCCGGATATGGGTCCCTAACCCCGATTTCTTCCTCAAGACATCCTCTACAACGCCTATAAGTTTGTTGCTATGTTTCTGCGACACTGTGTAAGGAAATCAAGTGCAGTCCAAAGTGCCAGCTGGTGTGGACGAGCAGTTCTAGGCACTTCAGTCTAGAACCGCGCGACCGCTACGGTCGCAGGTTCGAATCCTACCTCGGGCATGGAATTGTGTGATGTCCTTAGGTTAGTTAGGTTTAAGTAGTTCTACGTTCTAGGGGACTGATGACCAAACATGTTAAGTCCCATAGTGCTCAGAGCCATTTGAACCATGAGACTTCATGTTGACTTTTCGTCAGTGTGCTGATGACCATGATGTCGAGCGCATCCTCAACCCAAATCATCATCATCATCATCTGATGAACATTTACCAATGAGGACAACGTAGTAGCTTCTATTATGTAAGAGCTCTTCGAGCTACTCACATACTTAAGACATGATCCCATTCTTAGTAGTATGCAGTGGGGCCTGTTCTGACTACATTCATTGGTCATCCATCGTAAGGTACGCAAAACTGTTACAGGAATCGCGTATTGCAACGGTTTACCGAGAGCTGGCAGACATATTACTTTGCACAGCAGAAGTGGCAACACATTAGTAGCTAACTGTGCGTATCTCCCATTGATTGCACAACTGGTGGCAGATGGAATCATCTCGCTAGCAGTCAAATACCAACTACTCTGAAATAGACTGCTGTGCGAATTTGTACACTTTTGTGTTTTAAGCAAATCCACTTACAATGGGTCACTGATTTGCATCATATTACGCACTATTGTAGTAACTACTTAGATGTGAAAAACGTAATGATCATCAAGTATTTTTCTCAAATCGTAGTTCAAAGTTTTGCAAGCTTGTTGAAGACTAGATGAGAGCGCAAGCTATGGAGCATCAGTGTTAGCGTAACCTTCTATAAACACCACTTGTTTCTCGGTACACCGAATCATGATTTTCTGGGAAGTAACAACAACAATAATAGTAATAATAATGTGACTGCAGAATGTTTCTAATGTTACAGGTCAAACAGAAATACAGTGTTAGCGCTAAGTCTTTCCCTATGTTAGACATAGCGATGCTGTTTGTTGCGACTAACTCTCGACGTTTCTTATGAACACTACATGTGCTCCATTTTTTGCCCATAGAACGACTGGGTGATACTAAATTTTTCTCCATGTCTTTGACAACGTTTCTTCCGTTGCTGCCTCTGTATCATCTCGTATTCTTGCTGTAAGAGTTTACTCATAGGAACTTCCGAAATGAACACTAAATCGTCAAGGTAAGCGCACAGCATGTCAGGAGGTGTGTGCGTGGCTAACGTGGTGGCCATGATTACGGATCGTCTCTACCGTTCCATCTGTCTGGAAACATTTATCCAAGAACTGACGAACAAATAACCCTTGTGCGGTGACGCATAATCTTGTTGAAATACTACCCACGTTTGTAACAAGAAATCATATGCTATCAGAGTACGTGTAAAAGTAAATGTACAAGAACCACATGGGTTAAGCAACTACGAGAAACCACATACCTGCATCCAGCGTAGGTCTTTGGAAATATTTTGTGTAAAGAGAAAGACTTTATGGTCACCCAGTACGGTACAGTCTCTTGGAGATTACACTACTCTTGACTTCCCGGTACTGCATCACCTGAAATCTCCTGCATCATACCACATCGTTTGTGACAGAGAACATATGCCTAAGCTGCCTTTCTTCAAACGTCACTAAAGCGTTTTTCCCGCTGTCTTCATTAAAAATCAAACTGTTGTGTCTGCAAGTGGAAATCAAAAAATGTGCTTGTTTTATGCTATGTTTGTACAAGTATCATGAGCTGTAAGAGTAATTACTTCATTGTGGTATCTTTCTTACGCGCGTATGAGTATATCGATAAATAAATTATTTCATCACTATTCCTTGTTATAGTTATATATAGATTACACACTATGATAATCATTAAAGCCCGCAGCTCGTGGTCGTGCGGTAGCGTTCTCGCTTCCCACGCCCTGGTTCCCGGTTTCGATTCCCGGCGGGGTCAGGGATTTTCTCTGCCTCGTGATGGCTGGGTGTTGTGTGCTGTCCTTAGGTTAGTTAGGTTTAAGTAGTTCTAAGTTCTAGGGGACTGATGACCATAGATGTTAAGTCCCATAGTGCTCAGAGCCATAATCATTAAATTTACTATTGCTCCTTTTCCAGAAAACACGGTTCAAGCTTTTGGTAGAAAATTTTATTTTTTGGTCATTCGAAAGCAGTAAAGGTTAAGGTTGGTGCTTGAAAAGCGGCTCCCTAGTATAGTCTTCAACAGATTTGAAAAATTTTTCACTTCTGTACTTCAGCAGCATCTAAGTTGTATCTACAGGCGTGAGAAAGATGAGCGATGTCGACGAACTGTAGGCTATATGCTTCCCGTTTCAGTACAGCAGCAGACCGCCCATGCAGAGGACTGTTTAAAAAGGAACCCATACAGTTCCTCTTTCATTTCTGTCATCAGACTTTTGACCGGTCTGATTCGATCCGCCATGATTCCCTTCCTGCATCAGTCTCTTTATTCCAGACTAGATCTTACACCCAAATCCCTCGCTTATTTACTATCTGTATTCTAATCTCTGCTCCTCTAATCTCTCCAACACAATCCAAGTTATTTCCTGATGTCATAACGCGTGTACTTTCACACAGTCCTTTCTCCTGATTATGGTTGTCTTTATATTCCTTTCCTCGCCAGTTCTGCAGATGATCTACTCATTTCTTATCTGTCCACATGATGTCCATCATCCTTCAGAGAAATCATGTCTGAAACTCTTTGAATCTCTTCTTTTCAGGTTTTCGTCAAGTCCGTCTGTCCTTACAAGGGGACAATCAGACCTGACAGATTTTAACGAGTTTTCTTTTTGTTGCAGAGAAACCTGTCCTGAGTGATTGTTTATGTGACGGCCCCTAGTTTCCGAGGAAATCGATGTTGAACTCAAGAGCTGCCACCTTACTGTGATGAGGTTTGCGTGTCCCATTATACCACGAGAGCTCTGCTGACGATCGCCCAAGCCAGAAAAATCTAAGCCCTGGGACCAAACGAAGAGAAGTCATCAGCGATCGCCCCCGAGGGCTTCAGATTAGACGGCCTCTGCGAGGACTCAGACAAATACAGAAAGGACACTCGTGCTGAAGCCATCCTTCTTAAAGGAAATAATCTCGAAGAAAAATTAAACAGATTCTGCCTTGATGTTAGGTAAGTGGCTTACCAAGACTAGAGGAACTAAACCTTGATCAAAAATTACTGGCAAGTCATGAAAAGGTAGCAGCGCCATCACATTTCTAGGCTGGCTACGGGGTGACATCCCATACCTGGGACTTTAGCAAGAAAAGGACGATCCGTTTGGAATAATGGAAAAGCTCAACATTGCGACTTGGAATGTGAGAAACCTGCGTTTATGTGGAAAAATGCTGTGGAAACAACTGAAACAAAGAAACATCAAGATTGCAACAGAAACGAAGAAAATTTAGATGGATGCCTAGCCGGCCAGTGTGGCCGTGCGGTTCTAGGCGCTTCAGTCTGGAACCGCGTGACCGCTACGGTTGGAGGTTCGAATCCTGCCTCGGGCATGGATGTGTGTGCTGTCCTTAGGTTAGTTAGGTTTAAGTAGTTCTAAGTTCTAGGGGACTCATGACCACAGATGTTAAGTCCCATAGTGCTCAGAGCCATTTGAACCATTTTGATGGATGCCTAATGATTTATAGCGGTGTAGGAAGTTTTCACCTCTCTGGTCTAGTTTCGCTTGTCTGTTCTTTTTTATTTATTTTATTTTTCTTTGTTTTTATTCTTATTTTTTATTATTATTCGCGTAACAACTCATATATTAAATGAGATATGTTACTGCGAAAAGAGACTCGAAATACCTTTTAGCGGTGCTGTGCTATGCCTTTCTTTGGATCACTAATTTTCAATAAAAGAAAATGTAATATGTTCCTATTGTTCTGTATCTGCCTTCCTATTAAAGCAGTTATAGTACGCAATGATTGTTCAGCATCATAATTTTGCAGTGGATTTTTGTTAATAGTAAAACAACAATAAGTACCACAGCTAACCCGAGAACATGAGACTATTATCGGAGAAAAATAATGTTTTTACTATAAGGTTGCCAGACCAGAACTACGCACAGCTAGATTTCTTTCATGTGATGAAAATAAATTATCTCTTTTCACTATTAGTACTATATTATCAGCAGCCCGCGTCAGCCTGTGAAACACATCATAAAATCTGCTGCTCTGCTCTGCAACTTCGAAAGCTGAAAGAAATAATTTTTCACTTCACTATTACCTGACCGCTTCCTTGCGGTATGATAGGTTTCATGTACTGCAATTTAAATGAACCGCGTCAGCGGCTGGCTCGTTCGTAGCGCCGCTCTGCACCACGAATAATATTTAAACAACTGAAAATGTCTTAAAGGGATGGGATAAAATACCAGGCAAGCTTGACATGAATCATAATACAAGGTTTCAATAAATAACTCTATTCAAACATTTAAACAATTTGAGTAGTACACACCTTTTTAACAATCTTGCCTAATAGCGTCCCTCTTACAGACTTAACAAAAGAATGCTACGCTAGCATACAATATCACGTCACAGGCTATCCTTCTCACGTAACTCCAAGAAGAAGACAGAGAAATTAATGTTCGTTATGTATTATTTATACTAGTCACATATTCTCATCTTTGTTTGATATTTATCGTCTGTGGCGGTTTCATTACTCGCCGACACAGATATTATCTAAAATAAATAATAAAAAAAATACATAATTTTATACAATAACAAAATATGATACACAATGTTTTCCTCTTTATCACATAATATGTCTTTTACTAAGAGACGTTACAATGCCCCCTGGCAGCAATTGACTAACGTTAAAAATGTTCGGCAATATGCTGCCACTAACGTCCGTTTTTGTCATTGTTTGTTGCTTTATTTGGAATATTCACTATTCACTTGTTTTCTATTTTGCATTATAGTTTTAATCACACTCTTTATGGTTTTCTCACACTTTGCGAGGTGACCGTAAACCTAGTCCCAGGGTCATTACAGTTTTTTGGCTCCCCCATTTGGGCTACGTGCGGTCAGAAAACCTGGGAAAACTCGTCGGAGCCATGGTCATCTCGCCTGGTTTGTCTTGAAACACAGTTCGATGGTTCATCAAAAAAGGTTGGAATTCATTCAATGTTCACAGACAACAACGGTTATTTATGACAGAATGTTAAACTTTTAGTCTCCTTGTTAAAAATGTACCTTCTACACTCTTTCACATTTGTGTTCTGTGTCACACTGAAAGTCAATCATTAAACAGTTTTACAGTAATGTAATTGATTGTCTCTGCACTTACTCACGACCAATGTTCTACCATGGTATGGCATTCGTGTCAGTTTGCTTCACTAATATGACGAAAACATATAACATATATCATCGAACAAGTAAATGTTTTGAGTTTAACAGTGAATTAAAGAAAAAAAAATGTCTGTCAAGTAATTTCGTGTCCAATAAATCGTTTTCATATAGTACATTAACAGCGTAGTTGGTAAAGTTCAGTTGAATGTCAACAATGTTGTACGGAGCGGGCGGCGCGAAGCAATTGTTGCGTAGCGTCGTCTGGAACGCGGCGTGGCAACGACCGCTGGGGTCGACGACCTGCTCGCCGTAACAGCGACGGCGTGCTGGGGTGGCGCCCGAGTAGTCGCGAACCGCGCCGAACCATTCACCAGTGTTGGCGTGTTGCAGTGGTTTCCCGCGGCCGGCTGGCTGGCGGCACGGCACTCGTCTCTGCTTCTCCGCATGGCTCCCCGTCACAATGCATGAAACAAATATTCCACAACGGTGTACTGTCTTTAAGGATACAGATTATTAGCTGTGGAAGAAAATGCAACTTGGTTAAAAGCGTTTATTGTTCAGTAAGCCGTCGTTTCGCTGGTATGCACAGGAAGTTTTGGCGTGATAACGGGTTTCTTGTGTCTTCACAAGTGAATCGCATTGTGACACTGGTATTCAGGGTTCGTCACACATACGTTGTACTACACACTTTCATTTATTCTCACGGTCGATACGATGCCAGAGCGTATCTCAACACGCGAAAATGTTTCGGTTCACACACACCAAATGTTTCCGTCGAGTGATGTTGGTTTGGATCGACTCCGAACGGATCACTAACTACTGGTTTTACACACAGTAAATTTATTATTCGTTGAGCACTGCACTATGACAGTTAGTCACTCAACACTTGACTTATACCGACGTATATATTGGTGCAGATACAACAGTCATTTTCTGTCCCTACTACACACAATATTCCGTCCTTTCCTAGACTGTTTATGCACACAGTTTATTTTTAATGCATATCAACTGTTCTTAGCATAATCACTCTCATCTACATTGAGTCCATTGTGTTTACCATCTCATTACACACTTTTAACACTATTACTAGGCATACATGGCTTTTTTGTAATTATTTAAAGGTGTGTGATTTTTGGTACATAGCTTTCTTTTCCCTTTTCAGTGTAGCTTGCCCAGTTATCACCCATCTAGCAAACAGATTTTACCATGTGCATGACAGCTGGACTTGGGCATATTGCTCAATAAATACTTCGTTTAGTACTAGTATTATTTTTTAATGATCTGTCCTACACGACTACAGTGTAGTTTCCGCGTTGATTGACTTGACTCGCGTATCGCGTAATTAATACTCAAGGATGTGTACCAAGTACACTGGCTTCAATTGAAGCATCGATACATATAAGGCGTAGGTTACACGGAACGGGTTTGTTTTTGATTGAGTTCTACTCCAGTGTCGTTCTCAGATCACTATTGGCAGTAAACGTTACATCACATAATTGTGTCGTACTACAAAGTCAATTTTTGGCCAGTAGACACTTTCTCTCAGGGTTCCTTAATTCTAACACAATTACATCTGTTACATTACTATATGAGATTGCATCATTAATTGTACTTACTTACTACAAATGAAAAATGATTCAAGAAATTAATCATTATTTTATCAACGAAAAGATTGTTCATTGCTTGATGAGCATATAGTATTTTAATGACACTAATTGTCTGTAAACAAAGTCTTCCATTTGCATGCTATTGCTCAGTTTACTAATTCTACTTTCATGCTATGCTTACTTATTTATGTCTTGCTTCTTCAAAATTCTAAATACACACAAATTCTTTCTTAAAGCTAACATACTTATACTCTAAAACACAATTGAAATCGTCTTATTACTACTACTGTTTACATCTGACAGGTCATTGAATAAATAATTTTACTATTCCACTCTAACATCTTTCGAATCTCTTTAGCCACTACTTCCCTCTTCGACCAAGGGATGGAGTAAGATGCGCGACAGTATGTTTTGTGGGGCATCACCTCTATGTGATAGTGGTACCCTTGATAATTCCTGGTCGGTCGGTAAATACCATGTTATATTCCGATAGCAGCTGTGTCAACTGTTGCTTTTGTATGTTGCTTAAATTTTCAGATTCCTGTACTTTGGTTTGAAATGCATCAACATTTGTTTCAAAATTTCTATCTCCTAAAATCGGATAATAGAGGTCTGCTACATGTGAACAATCATCGAGGTGTAGTACGCAGGGGTTCCTACATTTGATATTAATTCGGTTGCAACATGGCACAAGTACCTCCTTCGATTTCACCATAGACAACTCAATCCTCCTACCTTTATTAGCTATGCTTAGTTTTCCCGAGGAGTGGTCGATCACTGCGTCCCTCTCACGGAGAAAATCTACTCCCAGAATGCAGGCCACCTTTAACCCTTTAACAATGAGGAACGAGCTCGCTATGGCTTCGCCCTCCTTACAAATCTCCACCTGCACCTGGTACTTAACTAATTGGCTCTGTGCACTTATAGCTCCAGACACCTTGCAATTATTAAGCGGGAAAGTCGGTATGCTACGTCCTTTCCCCAGCGCTTTAAACAACTCTGTACTCATTACACTCACTGAGGCACCTGTGTCGATGATTATATTCACTGCAACATCATTAATTTTCGCTTCTATTATGGCTTGCACATTCTCGTTGCTATCTTTCTTACATTCATGTGGTTCGGTCAGTAGATCTTTATCCATACTGATACCGTCGTTACATCGCAGCATATGTATTCCAGGGATATTATTGTCATTCGTGTTGCTCTCACTCCACCCCTCGGCCAGCGATGGAGAGCATACCGAGGCCGATTCTAGTTTGTTGAATGGCTTGCTTGCGAGGTACTTGGACGACTATTGTCCGCGACCTCTACTATATTTACGTTTTGATTTGTAGGCCGCCACGACTGCGCAATAGGCGCGTTTTGCAGTGGTGGTCTGTTGTTGTCGTACCGGTCATTACCTTGCCGTTCTGGGCTTGGTCGCTGATTCTGTTTCCAATTGCGATTACTGTCACTGTAATTGCTATGCCACTGACCTCGCGCATTTTTCCAGCGGTTGGTCCCTGGCAGTCCAGAATCGTACCGGTCGTCAAATCGACGCTTTTTGTTATGGGACGGTTGACCATACCCGTTCTGACTTCTCCCATTATTACAATTTTGCGAGTGCTCTTGCCGCTTGTTACCACCCCCACCATTTCCATGGTTGTGGTTTTGTGCACTATTATTTCTGTCATGTTTACACCCTGATCCATTATTCCGCGAGTGATCACACGCTGCTTTTGCGTCTTCCTGGATTAAATCTATTGAATCTAGAACAGACAGGAAATGTTCCATGTCGCTCTCTGGTACGTGTATTAATTTCTCTTTGATATGAATGGATAAACGTGATTTTAGGAGTCTTATTATGTCTCTTGGTGAGATAGGCTCATCCCAGTAATGCGTTTTGTTTATATTCTTCTCGAAATACCGTCTCAGATTCCCAAGAGGGGGTGAGTACGGTTCGGGATTGTATACTTCTTTTCTTAGCCGCTCTTGTATACAAGGCGACCAGTATTTCGACAAAAACGCCCTTTCGAGTTGTTCATACGTCATGCAGCTGTCTGCTACTTCCGTAGCCCACAACGCTGCATCACCCTGAATGTATGACATTACGTATTGAATTTTCTGGGCTTTGTTCCACACACTAGGCAAGATATTTTTAAAGCTTTTTATGAATACTACTGGGCGTACTGACTTCCGTTCAGTAGTAAACGTTTGAAACTGCCTATGTTTTATCAAACTTTCTTCAACCAATTTTTTTGGACTATACTGGTTTGCTCCTGGGACATAGGCTGTGTGCTCCGAACCGAAGCTACAGCTCTTCGCATTATCGCCTAAAGATTCACCATTGTTGCGTCGCGTATAAGTTTGTGCGTTGCCAAAAACATTGGCTGTTGGCGACATAGTTTCATGTTCATGTACTGCTCTGGGCTAAACCCTTTTCCAAGTCGGATATCCGTTTACTAATATTCACTTGCCACTGCGGAATATCCTCACTGAATATTTGTTTGATGGTTTGCACGTCGTTCTGTACCTGACTATTTACTGCGGTACTGAACGATTCGGAATCTCTATCTGCCATGGCTGCTTGTACCTTAGAATTAATTTTTTTGTCTATCTCACTCTCCTTCGCTTCTAGCCATGAGTTGAATTCGGTTTTAATTTTTGTCGCTTGTTCGTTCCACTTCTGCTCTACAAGCTGTGTGGAATCTATTTCTAGCTTTTCTAATCGGTTGGCTAAGACACCTATCTCGTCTACCCTGTTAGTGTTTGCTACTTGCAGGTTGTTGACCTGTACAGTCAACTCCTGCACGGCTTTAGGTATCGACTCATAATTCTGTTTCATACAGGCAATCTCTTTTTTCATAATTTCTAACGATTGCACAAGTTGCTGGTCCCGCTCAGCTTGCTGGCGATCCCGCTCAGCTTGCTGGGCAAGAAACTTTTCCTCTAGCTGGCGATCTCGCTCAGCTTGCTGGGCAAGGAAATTTTATGTTAACTGGCGATCCCGCTCAGCTTGCTGGCGATCTCGCTCAGCTTGGTGCGCGAGAAAGATCTCAATTTTTTCATCCTTTTCAGCTTGTTGTTGTGCGAATTTTGACTGGTAATCCAGCACGCGCTCTAATATCGCCTGAAGTGAATACCCACCAGGCAGATTACCACTCTCTGGTTCCTGCTTTTCTGGGGTTGGTGCAATTTTTTTATCTACATCTCCTTGAGCACTGGTGGGCGGTGGCACCACTTCCTGTGCCCCTGCCCCCACATTTTCGCATGGTATATCCTCAAAGAGAGTACTTGTACTGCTTAATGCACCCGTTTCTACATTTCCTGCACTAACTAATGGCTGTTCCCCAGTATCCATATTGCTCGGACGTTGACTACGCAATTTAACCATCTTCATAAATTACCTACTCGAACACAAGATCTGACAGTTTTGCCACTTGCACACAAAATATGTTAATTTATCTACAATACACTGCACACTAAAAATTACTATCTACACTCAACTTTGCCCTGTTATAAACACTAACGTCAAACTACGCACACCACTAGCGATATGAGATCACTTCACTGGAGTTAAGCTTCTACAAGCAGGACAACTACACTGTAGTCTTACCTTTAGTTTATCTGATTTCGGGGTTCGGCTGCCCCCGGATTATGTAGTCGTTACAGTTTCTCAGTACTATCAGGATCGTTTCCTCTGACTCGCTTGCAGTGGTGCGTTTTTTTTCATGAAAGAGTTTTGTACATTCATTAATACATGGCATTAATCATGATACACATACATTTATCACCAAATACATACATGTATATAACAATAGACAATGAAAGAAAACACATAAAACAGTTATGATTTTCGTGGCCACTGCAAATTCGGGCCCCGCGTTTTTGGGCGACAGTTTGACCTCTCTGGTCTAGTTTCGCTTGTCTGTTCTTTTTTATTTATTTTATTTTTCTTTCTTTTTATTCTTATTTTTTATTATTATTCGCGTAACAACTCATATATTAAATGAGATATGTTACTGCGAAAAGAGACTCGAAATACCTTTTAGCGGTGCTGTGCTATGCCTTTCTTTGGATCACTAATTTTCAACAAAAGAAAATGTAATATGTTCCTATTGTTCTGTATCTGGCTTCCTATTAAAGCAGTTATAGTACGCAATGATTGTTCAGCATCATAATTTTGCAGTGGATTTTTGTTAATAGTAAAACAACAATAAGTACCACGGCTAACCCGAGAACATGAGACTAAAATAAATAATAAAAAATACATAATTTTACACAATAACAAAATATGATACACAATGTTTTCCTCTTTATCACATAATATGTCTTTTACTAAGAGACGTTACAAAGTGACAAAAGAACAAGCAGTGCTGTAGCTATATTAGTGATACTAAATGATAACATATAATCAAAGATTATACTTTCATAAATGTCAGAATCGTAACGTCGGAATTCACAAGAGATCGCGGGCATCCAACACTGATTAGGGAGGACGCTCATGAAAAAAAGAAAGGCTAAGGCTTCTTATGAAACCCTACAAAGACAAGTAGATGAATACAAAAAAACGGACCACCTTTTAATCTACGAAGATTTAAATATCAGAAGAGGAAATCATCCAGTACGTCTACCAGTGGGAACTTTTGGAAACGTGTCACGGAAGAAAGAACGAAAAAAAAGTAAGAAGAGATTTAGAGTAAGGAATGAATATATCGAAAAAGCAGTCGAGGAAAAGAAGCGAGAGTATCAGATATGACTACAGGTGAAAAGAGAATCTGCGAAACAAGAATATGAAGGCAAAAGATATAAAGTAAAAACTTTTGTCGGAAAACTAATGAAGACTCGTGGAACAGCCTCGTGAGCAGAACTGAATATGTCATCCAAGGAAGACCGTCCGTAGCTTTCAAGATGATAAAGCAGTCCCATAAAACTGAAATCTAAGTATAGTACCATAATACAAATGGGCTGCATATTATAAACAACTCCAGTGTAATGAAAACAAAGCTTTAGAGGGCGACCCTTCTGAAATGGATGAATCATACGACGACGATCTTATAACTATCGAAGAAGCAAACGAGGCCCTAAATAAAACAAAAAACCAAAAATATAAAAAAGAAAGACGGAAAGCAACAGGCCCCAAAGGCATAACCGCCATAGATCCCGAATGCATAAACGCCAAATTACGTAAATACGGGGGACTATTTTTAAAACTTAGACTTACTCACTTATACAATATGTGTTAACAAAGACGCCTCCCAGTACCATGAACAACTGTAGCTATCATTTAAATTTTTAAAAAAGACATACAAAATGAATGCAGTAATCATCGTGGTATAACATCAGGTGACACGGCGTATAAGATTTACATAAATATAGTAAATCAACGACTACAAGTTATCGCCGAAAATCTATCATCTGGAGCACAAAATGGTTTCAGAAAAGCAAGATCCTGTCCTAGAAAGAGAGAGAGTTCAAAAGGGGATCGCAAAACTCATTTATAGACTTAGAGAAAGCCTTTACCATGTAAATAGGAACATCTTATGGAGCATACTACACAGAAATTGATATCCTCAGTAAATAATAAAGGTGATAGAAAGCCTGCATGAAGGTACAAAATGAAGACTAAAGACTAACCATGCTATTTCAGAAGACATACTGGTAAACCAAGGGATTCGATAGGTGTGTAGGTTATCACCCACATTTCTTAATGTATACATTGACGATATGATTGAAACATGGAAACAAAAAATTGATCTGGGCTTGAGATTGTCACATAAAATATTTTACAATAAGATGCTTCTCGCAGACGCCATTGTACAGTTCGCTACAAAGATCCATCTGTAGACCGAACCAGATATCTTAAGAGAAGAATGAGAAAATATCCATTCCAAGAACGAAAGTGGAGGATTTCAAATGGACAAAAACCACTGAGAACTAAGATTATACTTGGAAATAAATCCACTGAACAATTTAGTGACTTCAGCTATTATGGAAATGTTACAGGCTACCGCAATGAACTCGACATTAACAAAAAACTGCATAAATATCAAATAATATGCTGAACAATCAATAGAACATACAGAAATAAAGTGAGAAAAGACACCCACACATTGCTATTTGGAAGTGAAACCTGGACGACTGATAAAAAGTAAGACAGTAAACTCCAAGCGGCAGGAATGAAATTTCTAAGAGGAGTTACGGGCAGTACAAGATTAGACAGGCTAAAAAACGAAGATGTAAGAGCATAGTTCGGGTTATATGCTACAAATGAGGAGTCTAATTGAGAAAGCCAGTTAGAACATCTGCAAAGAATGCCAGGTTCAAGAACACCAAAATAAGCCTCAAATTTTAAATCTTTAGTACATGGTTCGTAGGAAGACCAAGAAAAAGTTGGCTGGATACTTAGAAGATGGAACAGGCCTATGGTCTAGATAATTATGAAAGAAGAAGAAGAAGTTTTTATGCAGACCTACGAATTCCGAAACTTTAACTGTGTTTCAACCGAGAGAGCATAATGCAAGAGCTAAGGTTAGCAGGTACTACGCTGGCGGTCCTGGTTCAAAGCCGCAGTAATTTCATTAATAAAGCAATCATCACAGAGCTCTTTCTTCAGATGTGACACCTTTTCTTGCAGTATAGGTTGCAGAACCGTTGCTGTGCTCCAACATAATTTCGGATGGTATTACTCGCAGAAGCAAGACAAACGTGAATTCGTATAAAACCAGACACATTTTATTGGCATGCGCGCGGGTTTTTCAGAAGCGAAACCGGAGAACACAGTTCGGTTAAATTTAAAAAGATTTTTCTGTCTTCGAACAAGTGCGATGAAATCCACTGGTGTTTAATCATTTCTGTGAAAGCAGTTGCACTACATTTATGCAGAATTATAGAATGTATTTTTACCGAATATTTCCTCAAACCGATTTCTCTATTAGCCTTTAGCAAGTCGGGAAGTAATTTGATTTTTTGTCGAAAAATTTTACCTGGTTGTACAAATAAAAATCACAGTCCTGGAAAAGTGGAGTATATTTGGCTCGATAAATATTACGGTGCAAATGCAAACGCATGATTCTCTTTAGTCTACACTCTACAAGGATTCGATCGTTAAGTGTCTAATCAGTGTACCCTCTCCACAGATTAGTAATGTAAAGAAATTTTTCTTCTCCCACGTACAGAAGAATGATACATTTGAAAAACTCTTCCTACAGTATTTTTGTGCGCTTCCCTGATTCCGTGCAAATTACAATTAGATTTTTTTATTTGTGAGCCAAATCATCAACTCTTTTTTGAACAATCCGAACAAATTTAACCGATAGTTCCCGCATGCATAAGAAAACGTAACGGAATATATTTCCCGACTCAGTAACAGTATACTGTGCTGTGAAGGAAGGACTAATCTTGTCCCCCTCCGATTTCACTCCTTGTTCCACAAGCCATCAGTTGTGCATCAAGTGGTACTGACAGCCGGTTTGGTCGGTATTAATTACAGTCAAGGTCAAAGCTAGGGATGAGTACTTTCGTCGGTATCTGGAATCTTTCCGTAACTGCTTACAGTTCGTCCATCTCCGAGGACTGTTTGGAGCTGTCCAAATATTGGGAATTTTAAACGCGAACAACATTGGAATACGCATTAAAAGAAAATTTGGTGTAATGATTGTGAGATCGGGAATTACCAGCATCTGGAAAATGACATGTAAGTACTAGGCCCCTTTAACTAATATCATTTGTTCTTTTGAAAAGAAAAATTTATTTTTCAAAGTAACAACAAGCCCCTTGAAGAAAAACAGGTAAAAAAATTCCAAGTTAATCCGCGATGCTAAATTTACACTCTTGAAAAGCGTTCAAAATAGTGAATAACTACAGTTTCTGAATTACAATAATAATCTTTTAATGGCCTCAATCAAGATGCAAGAAGACAAGACTTTAACAATATTGGACTTTAATAAAAGTTAAATTTAAAAAATTTAAATAAACCAGCAAACATTTAAAACTGACCTCTAGATAAATTTCTGCAAGCGAGATCAAAACCAATACACTAAGCAAACCACCAAAAGATAAATATTAACTTGTTCGTAAGACATAACAGATCGTCTTTACGGCTTACCCGAAGTGTTTACGCCATATAATTAAGAATAAAATTTAGAATAAAGTTACAGTATGTATTAAACAGAACAATAACATTAAAGGGGAAATTCCCTGTGCATGGCCAGTTAATCAGATTAAGGCCTATTGACCGAGAGCAAAATTTCTTTAACAGTGCAAGTCAGATAACGTAAGGTGCTCAACTTGAGCACAGACAGTTAGCACGCGCTACTGCAGACAAATAGCAAGCTGAGCTCGTAAATGCTCGAGACTCATCCACACGGCCCCACGCAAGCCAGGCCCACGTGGCAAGAAGCCGCCGTCACGGAAAGCTCTCCCGGCAACTTAGTTGGTGTTTTCAACAAACACCGAACATAACTGTCTCTCTAAATCACACACTACAACACTACAACTGAGAGTTATTTTTTAACCACTATTGCACTCACATAACCCTTCCAATAACGTCACACTTTCTAGGAGATAGACCCCGCTGAAAATGTAAGATGTAAAAGAGAACTACTCAAAGTGAGCCGTAAATTCTTCCAGGAAGGAATATAAATAACAACTCGCTAAGATGTTGCCGTTAGTTGGAGGTCATAACACACAATACTTAAAGGGCTGGATGATAATACTGGACAGCACACCAGCTTCTAAAACATAGTGAAAAGAAATAGTAAAATTCAAAAAGAGTTCATTCTCTCCAATAATACAATTTAAAAGCAATTCCCAAAATTTAAAAAAAACCTATAATTTCATAAACCCCTGATATAGGAGAGAACCCTGGTCAGCAGATAAGTCACTTCAGTACACACAGGGCAGGCAGAGTAATAAATTTGTCCTAGAATCACGTAGAGAGAAGTAACAAAGGCTTGAGTGACGGCTCAGTGAATATCAACGCGAAACATCAGCTCAAACAACTTGCGGAGCGGGAAATCGGTGCACAGAGCTGGACAACCAGATATGCACGGCATAGTCGAAACAAACCTTTTGTCTTCTACCCAGTCCTGGCGAAGAAGAGTGAACGACGACCCGGCAAAGAAGTGCCGACCCGCCCCGGGTGTCTGTTTCACCAAACACTGCTGCTGGCCCCAAATCCACACTGTGCGAAAGCCACACGTCAGCTGCCTCTGTTGTGCTATTGGAAGGGCTTTCTCTCCGACAACCGCACGAGGTAGTTATACGCACCAGATGGTGAGACACCAGCTAGAAGCTATCGACAGTGGTAAGTTGAAATGAGCCGCCACGGCTCAAATTTATTTACTCGTATTAATGAAATTGTTGTTGTTGCTGTGGTCTTGAGTCCAGAGACTGGTTTGATGCAGCTCTCCACGTTACCCTATCCTGTGCAAGCTGCTTCATCTCCAAGTACCTACTCCATCCTACATCCTTCTGAATCTGCTTCGTGCATTCATCTCTTGGTCTCCCTCTACAACTTTTACCCTCCACGCCGCCCTCCAGTATAAATTGGTGATACCTTGATGCCTCAGAACATGCCATATCAATCTATCCCTTCTTCTAGTCAAATTGTGCCACAGATTCCTCTTCTCCCCAATTCTATACAGTACCTACTCACTAGTTGCGTGATCTATCCGTCTAATCTTCAACATTCTTCTGTAGCACCACATTTCGAAATCCTCTATTCTCTTCTTGTCTAAACTATTTATCGCCCATGTTTCACTCCATACAAGTATTTCAGAAAAGACTTCCTGACACTTAAATCTATACTCGATGTTAACAAATTTCTCTTCTTCCGAAACAGTTTCTTTGCCATCGCCAGTTTACATTTTATATCCTCTCTACTTCGACCATCATCAGTTATTTTGCTCCCCAAATAGCAAACTCATTTACTACTTTAAGTGTCTTATTTCCTAATCTAATTCCCTCAGCATCACCTGATTTAATTCGACTACACTCCATTATCCTCGTTTTGCTTTTGTCGATGTTCATCTTATACTCTCCTTTCAAGACACTGTCCATTCCGTTCAACTGCTCTTCCACGTCCTTTGCTGTCACTGACAGAATTACAGTGTCATCGGCAAACCTCAAAGCTGCTTGCTCAATATATAGATTGAATAACATAAGAGATAAGCTAGAACCCTCTCTCGCTCCATTTCTAACCACTGCTTCCCTTTCATGCCCCTCGACTCTTATAACTGCCATCTGGTTTCTGTAGAAATTGTAAATAGCCTTTCGTTCCCTGCATTTGACCCATACCACCGTCAGAATTCGAAAGAAAGTTTCCAGTGAACATTGTCAAATGCTTTCTCTAGGTCTACAAACGCTAGAAACGTAGGTTTGCCTTTCCTTAATCTATCTTCTAAAATAAGTCGTAGGGTCGGTATTGCCTCACCTGTTCCAATATTTCTACGGAATTCAAACTGAACTGGCCTTCACCAAGGTCGGCTTCTACCAGTTTTTCTATTCATCTGTAAAGTATTCGTGTTATTATTTTGCCGCCGTGACTTATTAATGAAATTAATATGGCGAAAATGATTAGTTTTGAATAACTTCGTGTAGCATTTGCTATTTAAATATGTTCTGTATGATGAAACTGAAAGAAGAACAAAGAAAAGGTTCATGGGAACGGTTTGAGCCCGTATTGCCGCGCACTAGCCACAGTCCGTAGCCCCTGTACTACGCTGACTCGGTCGAAACACGTTTGAAGTTTCGGACATAGGAGCTGCATGTATAAAATTTCAACATTCATTTTCTCGGAAACTAGGGACCGTCGTTTGAAAACTTCCCAGCCACGTACTCAGGGCAAGTCCGTCTACTGCATATCTAAGATTCATCGAATACGCGATGAACACGTCTCACGTCTGATGGTTCCCTTGTCAGTACACGAAAATGAGATGTTGTTATGTCTGCTTTTGTATATTAGTCACTAACTGAAAAGTTGCTGATCGATTAAGCTGAAATTTTCGAAGAACATGACCTATATCTTTAATTCACATAAATGCGGTATTCAAATTATTTACACTTGTAGGCGATAAAAATTAATATGACGTCACTACAGTCTTCAATATACACATTCCATCCAAAGAGCTCCGAGACCGATTTTAATCCTGGCGTATAAGCGACGAGAGCGCAGTGGCCGCTTGAACTTTTTGATTTTTGGTCATCAGTCTACTGACTGGTTTGATGCGGCCCGCCATGAATTCCTTTCCTGTGCTAACCTACGTCCTCAATTATTTTCTTGACGTATTCCAATCTCTGTCTTCCTCTACAGTTTTTGCCCTCTACGGCTCCCTCCAGTACCATGGAAGTCATTCCCTCATGTCTTAGCAGATGTCCTATCATCCTGTCCCTTCTCCTTATCAGTGTTTTCCACATATTCCTTTCCTCTCCGATTCTGCGTAGAACCTCCTCATTCCTTACCTTATCAGTCCACCTAATTTTCAACATTCGTCTATAGCACCACATCTCAAATGCTTCGATTCTCTTCTGTTCCGGTTTTCCCACAGTCCATTTTTCACTACCATACTGTTTCACTACCATGCTGTACTCCACACGTACATCCTCAGAAATTTCTTCCTCAAATTAGTGCCGGTATTTGATATTAGTAGACTTCTCTTGGCCAGAAATGCCTTTTTTGCCATAGCGAGTCTGCTTTTGATGTCCTCCTTGCTCCGTCCGTCATTGGTTATTTTACTGCCTAGGTAGCAGAATTCCTTAACTTCATTGACTTCGTGACCATCAATCCTAATGTTAAGTTTCTCGCTGTTCTCATTTCTACTACTTCTCATTACCTTCGTCTTTCTCCGATTTACTCTCAAACCATACTGTGTACTCATTAGACTGTTCATTCCGTTCAGCAGATCATTTAATTCTTCTTCACTTTCACTCAGGATAGCAATGTCATCAGCGAATCGTATCATTGATGTCCTTTCACCTTGTATTTTAATCCCACTCCTGAACCTTTCTTTTATTTCCATCATTGCTTCCTCGATGTACAGATTGAAGAGTAGGAGCGAAAGGCTACAGTCTTGTCTTACACCTTTCTTAATACGAGCACTTCGTTCTTGATCGTCCACTCTTATTATTGCCTCTTGGTTGTTGTACATATTGTATATGACCCGTCTCTCCCTATAGCTTACCCCTACCTTTTTCAGAATCTCGAACAGCTTGCACCATTTTATATTGTCGAACGCTTTTTCCAGGTCGACAAATCCTATGAAGTGTCTTGACTTTTCTTTAGCCTTTCTTCCATTATTAGCCGTAACGTCAGAATTGCCTCTCTCGTCCCTTTACTTTTCCTAAAGCCAAACTGATCGTCACCTAGCGCATTCTCAATTTTCTTTTCCATTCTTCTGTATGTTATTCTTGTAAGCAGCTTCGATGCATGAGCTGTTAAGCTGATTGTGCGATAATTCTCGCACTTGTCAGCTCTTGCCGTCTTCGGAATTGTGAGGATGATGCTTTCCGAAAGTCAGATGGTATATCGCCAGACTCATATACTCTACACACCAACGTGAATAGTCGTTTTGTTGCCACTTCCCCCAATGATTTTAGAAATTCTGATGGAATGTTATCTATCCCTTCTGCCTTATTTGACCGTAAGTCCTCCAAAGCTCTTTTAAATTCCGATTCTAATACTGGATCCCCTATCTCTTCTAAATCGACTCCTGTTTCTTCTTCTATCACATCAGATAAATCTTCACCCTCATAGAGGCTTTCAATGTATTCTTTCCACCTATCTACTCTCTCCTCTGCATTTAACAGTGGAATTCCCGTTGCACTCTTAATGTTACCACCGTTGCTTTTAATGTCACCAAAAGTTGCTTTGACTTTCCTGTATGCTGAGTCTGTCCTTCCGACAATCATATCTTTTTCGATGTCTTCACATTTTTCCTGCAGCCATTTCGTCTTAGCTTCCCTGCACTTCCTATTTATTTCATTCCTCAGCGACTTGTATTTCTGTATTCCTGATTTTCCCGGAACATGTTTGTACATCCTCCTTTCATCGATCAACTGAAGTATTTCTCCTGTTACCCATGGTTTCTTCGCACCTACCTTCTTTGTACCGCTTGAACTAACAACTGTAAACAACAGATGGGCATTCGAAGTGGTTGTGCAACTACAGTGTGTCAGCGTTGTTGGTTTGCAAATCCCCATGTTGCAACGAATTCAACATCTCTTGACGGATGTTCAAGACATTATCCGATATTGCATGCCTGTGTTATTCCGAATTACGGTGCAATGTTCGTCTTTTCTTTTTTTTTTTTTTTTTTTTTTTTTTGCCGTCCGTATCGAAGACTAAGTACTAGTTAGCTTTCACCGCATTACGCAGCACAGTGCAAAGTGTGACGGGGCGTGATGTCAGTCTCGTCTGGTCTGCCAGACGACGGGTAACTGTCCAGTGCGCATGCCTCGTTGCTGATTCCGCGTCCACGCGGTAAGTGTCGTCCCGTAGATTTCTTTACCAGGTGTCATGTGCTCTCACGTTGTGGTTCCAGATTCCAGGAGTACCTGAAACAATTGTACCACTGCATCAGTCTCTCTGAAGGGGTTGCAAGATTCAGTGTATACAATAAACTGAAACACATAAAATTATTTACATACATATGGGTAAATCATGCAAAGATTTCTTTACTATTACAGTTACTACAAGTTTAAAATTGGTTATACACTCCTGGAAATGGAAAAAAGCACACATTGACACCGGTGTGTCAGACCCACCATACTTGCTCCGGACACTGCGAGAGGGCTGTACAAGCAATGATCACACGCACGGCACAGCGGACACACCAGGAACCGCGGTGTTGGCCGTCGAATGGCGCTAGCTGCGCAGCATTTGTGCACCGCCGCCGTCAGTGTCAGCCAGTTTGCCGTGGCATACGGAGCTCCATCGCAGTCTTTAACACTGGTAGCATGCCGCGACAGCGTGGACGTGAACCGTATGTGCAGTTGACGGACTTTGAGCGAGGGCGCATAGTGGGCATGCGGGAGGCCGGGTGGACGTACCGCCGAATTGCTCAACACGTGGGGCGTGAGGTCTCCACAGTACATCGATGTTGTCGCCAGTGGTCGGCGGAAGGTGCACGTGCCCGTCGACCTGGGACCGGACCGCAGCGACGCACGGATGCACGCCAAGACCGTAGGATCCTACGCAGTGCCGTAGGGGACCGCACCGCCACTTCCCAGCAAATTAGGGACACTGTTGCTCCTGGGGTATCGGCGAGGACCATTCGCAACCGTCTCCATGAAGCTGGGCTACGGTCCCGCACACCGTTAGGCCGTCTTCCGCTCACGCCCCAACATCGTGCAGCCCGCCTCCAGTGGTGTCGCGACAGGCGTGAATGGAGGGACGAATGGAGTCGTGTCGTCTTCAGCGATGAGAGTCGCTTCTGCCTTGGTGCCAAAGATGGTCGTTGGCGCCGTGCAGGTGAGCGCCACAATCAGGACTGCGTACGACCGAGGCACACAGGGCCAACACCCGGCATCATGGTGTGGGGAGCGATCTCCTATACTGGCCGTACACCACTGGTGATCGTCGAGAGGACACTGAATAGTGCACGGTACATCCAAACCGTCATCGAACCCATCGTTCTACCGTTCCTAGACCGGCAAGAGAACTTGCTGTTCCAACAGGACAATGCACGTCCGCATGTATCCCGTGCCACCCAACGTGCTCTAGAAGGTGTAAGTCAACTACCCTGGCCAGCAAGATCTCCGGATCTGTCCCCCATTGAGCATGTTTGGGACTGGATGAAGCGTCGTCTCACGCGGTCTGCACGTCCAGCACGAACGCTGGTCCAACTGAGGCGCCAGGTGAAATGGCATGGCAAGCCGTTCCACAGGACTACATCCAGCATCTCTACGATCGTCTCCATGGGAGAATAGCAGCCTGCATTGCTGCGAAAGGTGGATATACACTGTACTAGTGCCGACATTGTGCATGCTCTGTTGCCTGTGTCTATGTGCCTGTGGTTCTGTCAGTGTGATCATGTGATGTATCTGACCCCAGGAATGTGTCAATAAAGTTTCCCCTTCCTGGGACAATGAATTCACGGTGTTCTTATTTCAGTTTCCAGGAGTGTATTATTCGCAATAATGCAACGTTACTTTTGTAAAGTTTTTTTTAAATTACCACTACCAGTCAGAAACTTTGGGTAGCGGTAATTTAAAAAACCTTTACATATTTCTTGAGACAATCATGGTCGAAAAATAGTCAAAATGGCTTCAAATGTTTTTTTTTATCTTACGCAGTTGATTTTCAAAACTTGGATGTCACCCATTGTACAAGTACAACTTTACTTCGGTGGAATTTAAGATTGTCACTACTGGGATGCATTTTGGAAATTTTGGTAAATTCCTATGGGGTCCAACTGCTGAGGTCATCGGTCGCAGCCGGCCGCGGTGGCCGAGCGGTTCTAGGCGCTTCAGTCCGGAACCGCACGACTGCTACGGTCGCAGGTTCGCATCCTGCGTGGGGCATGGATGTGTTTGATGTCCTTAGGTTAGCTAGGTTTAAGTAGTTCTAAGTTCTAGGGGACTGAGGTATTAAGTCCCATAGTACTCAGAGCCATTTGAACCATTTTCATCGCTCCCTAGGCTTACAAACTACTTAATCTGATTTAAACTAACTTACGCTAAGGACAACACACACACCCATGCCCAACCTCCGACGGGGGCAGCCGCGCGAACCGTGACACGGCGCTTCAGGCCACGCGGCTACCCCTCGCGGCTACTGGGATGTGACAGTCTTTACTCTATCGATAGTAGTTAAAGGTCAGTGAGCCACGTAACTGTCTTTGAATCATAACCCATCTTCCAAAATCGCATGTTAATGTAGTCATTTATACGTACAATAATGTCTGTCGCTTCCCTGGCGATCGAGAATGCTAAGTTTGTTTTCGACACACCGGCAACTTGGCTGCCGCGTTAATGTTGGAAACAAAGTAAATCGTTCACATGAAGTCTTTGTCATAGTTTGTGTTGGTTCCTTCTGTGAAATTTTCGTGCAGGCAAATTCATGGATTCCTTCAGAGTCATGCCATATTGATTCGAAGAGCTTTCAGTTCTTCGAGCACAGTTACCGACGTATTGTTATTTACCTGTTTGCAGGTCACCGTTTCTTTTTACTGAATACATTTATTCACTAGACATTTATTTATTGTCCTTTATCTTATGGGCTTTTAACTCACTAATCTTCTGGTCCAAGTCATTTTACCATACTGTTAACTAATTTTCCCAGTCATCGCCTTACTTTTGCCACTGACAAGCTTTAGGTAAGTTCCTTACACACTGAGTTATCTGGAAATAGTATTCACATTTCTTAAAATGAGATTTCCTATCATGAGCTCACTATTTTTGCAGATAGGTCAGAGAAAATCACTGGTACACAAATCTATTTACATGAGTGCTTGAACATACTCGTACATCATCCTATACCAAAGCGACAAAGTACAGAATACTAAACAGTTCAGCTGAAAGAGTAAAAGAAAATCATCGCATATCAACAATACACTACAGTTTTATTGCTTAATATTATGTTAGCATGAGTGTACTACTACTACTGGTAGTGCAGTCCAAATCATGCAAGGTGTGCATACGAGCTTTTGTTCTCGTACTAGAGTGATGGGCAGTCCATAGTGTAACACGTTTATACCGGTTTCTTTCGCGCCTCAGTGTAAAAGGAAAGTTGTTTTCACTTCCATATTCCTTATAATATGAATCGTCTTCAGTTTGCGGTTGAAGGTGTATTTTATTTTAGGTATATAAGTTTTATATTGAACTCATCAAATAGTTAACCTTAATTTAGAGAGTCTGTGTTTCTCACGCTACCACGATTACGTGGGTTCCTCCCAAATATCACTAGGAAAGGCGCAAACATAGCGTTCGTCGAGGATGACTGTAAATATAGTGTTAAAAACATGTTTTGAAAACAGTTTTTTTATTTTACTCTCTTAAAAGAAAGAGAGATATCACAATAAAACGGGAGAAAAAGAGTGCAGTTGCCCGTGGCTTTTTTTGGTTAACATCAAATACAAAAAAAGGAATATTCGTGTTTTATACCGTACCATTAACATCCTTCAACTATGATTAGCACTGCAAAGGTCTACCGAGTTGCTTATATTGTTCTAAAATAGCCGATTGGAGGTTGTCTAATGTCTGGACAGTCACTGGAAGGCATATGACACTGCCTGGTATCTGGAAAATCTATAGAAAAGAACTCGTGTTGTGCATTGTGGTATGCATTCATTGCGATATCATGCTCAATGAAAATTATGTTAACTGGCAGTATATTTACTGGATGAACGCTCCTGTTCAAACCGCTTCGTCGCTATTGTCGTATCCTTTCATTTTTAATCATTTTGACATTTACACGTATCTCGTATCAATAGATTCGCCACAAGATGGAAAGAGAGAGCAGCCCTTCCGAAGTATCGTGCACATACTGCGATCTTATGGGGCAAAAAATCCTTAAGGATTACAGTGCAGAGAAATTAGTGTTTGTTCAGAGACTTATTGACAATTATTCTTCCCACGCACCATTCGCCTTGTAACGGGAAAGGGTGCGAATGAATAGTGTTAAGCTACAGTATACACTGGAAGATGACTTACAAGTATGTATATACGTGTATGTGAAATATAGACGTAAAAGCTTCACCAGTCAAGATCGCTAATTATAATCTTTATTTTTGCTGACCAGTTTCGGCAAATCTAACTTTTCATCAACGGGTCTCCTGCAGATATACCTCAATACGTATGTATTTAAGACATAAAGGAATTAAAGACGTTAGCTGCCAGTGGACGTTGATTTATATCAATGGGAGAAGTTGAAAATTTGTCAGACGTGGATTCGAAGCCAGGTCTCTTCCTTACTACGCAGCTGCACTGACCACAGGCCATTCAGGCTGTGGTCACTACAGCCTCAAGGACTACCCTCGCACGCCTACCGTCAGACCCAAATTCTCAACTTATACGGCATACAACTGACAATAGTGCCCCTTCTCATTAGCCACATTACTCGTGGCATCTTTCTGATTTCTATAAGAGTTCGAGCTTAGTGTTGCGGGCCTCCTAAAAAAGAAATGGAACGATATGGCCCACAACTACGCACCCACAGACACAGAGTTGAAATATTAAAAGTTTTGGCTGGTTTCGTTCTCTAGGGACTCGGATACGTAGTTGCCGCATTACAGGCCAAATACTGCTGAATCTACAATATACAATATGAATATACACATGAATCGAATGGTCGAAAGTTCCTATCACTCGGCAACTGCGAATGTAACGTAGAAATTTATAAATGAAACATTGCAATTATATAAAATCTGCAGGTTCTATCTTAACGTTTTTTAAATGATGAGCACGATAGCAGAAGTACTTTTGAGAATGCGGTATATTTCTGCAAAACACTTATTGGTGTCGATTTTGCAGCAATTAAATAAAATATAACTTGAATAACAGTGTCGGAAGTTCCATGCGGCTTTTCGCGGATGATGCTGTAGTATACAGAGAAGTTGCAGCATTAGAAAATTGTAGCGAAATGCAGGAAGATCTGCAGCGGATAGGCACTTGGTGCAGGGAGTGGCAACTGACCCTTAACATAGACAAATGTAATGTATTGCGAATACATAGAAAGAAGGATCCTTTATTGTATGATTATATGATAGCGGAACAAACACTGGTAGCAGTTACTTCTGTAAAATATCTGGGAGTATGCGTGCGGAACGATTTGAAGTGGAATGATCATACAAAATTAATTGTTGGTAAGGCGGGTACCAGGTTGAGATTCATTGGGAGAGTCCTTAGAAAATGTAGTCCATCAACAAAGGAGGTGGCTTACAAAACACTCGTTCGACCTATACTTGAGTATTGCGCATCAGTGTGGGATCCGTACCAGATCGGGTTGACGGAGGAGATAGAGAAGATCCAAAGAAGAGCGGCGCGTTTCGTCACAGGGTTATTTGGTAAGCGTGATAGCGTTACGGAGATGTTTAACAAACTCAAGTGGCAGATTCTGCAAGAGAGGCGCTCTGCATCGCGGTGTAGCTTGCGCGCCAGGTTTCGAGAGGGTGCGTTTCTGGATGAGGTATCGAATATATTGCTTCCCCCTACTTATACCTCCCGAGGAGATCACGAAAGTAAAATTAGAGAGATTAAAGCGCGCACGGAGGCTTTCAGACAGTCGTTCTTCCCGCGAACCATACGCGACTGGAACAGGAAAGGGAGGTAACGACAGTGGCACGTAAAGTGCCCTCCGCCACACACCGTTGGGTGGCTTGCGGAGTATAAATGTAGATGTAGATGTAGAACAATAGATTACTACTGCACGTAGTTAGTTATGAACAACAACATAGCTCATGAAATATTCACTTCTAAACGCATGCTACATCTTCACTGTAGAAGCCACGGAAATCATACAAGAGCACGAGTCGGCACTACGAAATATTTCTATCTCGCGCGACCACGCGCAAACTGCTCCACTCTCCAAGTCTTTCCCGGGACTGCGCGTCCGTCGCGTCCAGTGCGACCGTCCCCGACTCCCCGTGTCCTGTGCCGTACTGTTCCTCGCGCCGCTCTTCCTCCGAACTCCCCCTCCATTCATTTCGGTAGTCGCCTCCCTTAGTTACGAGCGCTGTGATTCGCGATAGCTCCTATCATGTCTCGAAGCACACTCACAAACATTTTGAAACACATTCGAAATACTGGATTTACATTTAAATAACTTGAAATTAAATAAATATTCCTACGGCTGGACCATAAACACCCTCTAACACATAAATACATAAACAAATCAAATAAACATATATCAAAGGAATAGCAAGCAAAAGTAGGGCAGTAGCCAAATGTCTCTGTGCGTTCTAAAACACAGTAAATATTTGACCAATTTCTTCTTGAATAGTATAAATCGGATATAAACAAAGTCATAGGTGAATAAATATATTTATAAGCATGCTGCTACCGTTTTTTCGTGTAAGTGTGGAGTACTTATGGCCTGACGCGGTCGATAGTAATCGGCCACTCTGACCTCCAGTAACTCATGTACTATTCAAGTTACATGCCTGTAATTTATACCAATTTAGGTTTACACTAATAACATTCTGAAGACACTGAGACGTCCCCTTAGAAAAAATTATGAATTTCCGTGCTGACAAACCTCTTACATTATTTGCTTTTCAAACAGCTGAGCTAAACTGAACGTACTCAGACATTACTCTCTTTACTTATTCTGATCAACACTAAACTGACACACAATATTTTTAGCGCAACGCAATCTTACTTTTAATAATCCCTACAAAAGAATGGCCCCGACTAACAGTAACCTATACCTTTCATGAATCACTTACCTCACAAAAATCTTCGTCACTCGAACTACTGCAATGCAGCGAGCGCCACTACTGCCAGCTAAATGAAAGATTCAAACTACTGAAGGCACTAACTGCTGATAGGCATACTAAGCAAATGAAAGATTTTGATAGAGAACAAACAATGTATTTACCTTAATAGTGTTCAAAAGTCAAGTGTCCAGAAAAAGAGTCCCTGATTTCAAAATAAAATATCTCGAAAACAAAGATCGATAGAGGAATGCAGTAAACGGTATGTTTATTGTGAAAGCTGTAAGAAGTTTATACAGCAGTTTGAAATAATAGTTACAAAAGCTGCTAACAGATGACTCTGTACGCTGTACAGCTCATATCAGCATACATAAGTGAAATAAACGTATGAAAACAATCTTTGCAAACAATCACATCACAATGTTTTCAAAATGTTCACCATTGGCACTACAGAGGTGGCCCAAACGAAGAATGAAATTCGCCATCACATTTCGTAGTGTCTCAACCGAAATGGATTCACATGCCACAGAGATCGCCGATTCAAGCTCGTCCAGCGTGGCGGGATGCTTCGGGTAGACCATGTCTTTCACTGTGCCCCACAAAAAAAGTCACAGGGAGTCAAATCCGGCGAATATGGAGGCCAATCCATGCCTGCACCAGTAAATTTAGGATATTCCAAAGCAATGACTCGATTCCCGAAGTATTCCTCAAGAAAGCGAAACACATGTTCGGTCCCATGTGATCGGGCTCCATCTTGCATTAACCATTCAGTACCTGGTCGATCCTCTAACGCTTGCTGTGTGGCGACAAATTGTTCCAAAATTGCAACGTAACGTGCACCAGTGACCGTTTCTCGAATGAAAAAAGGGCGAATAATGCCTCTGCTGCATACTGCAGCCCACACAGTAACTTTAGGAGGATACAGGGGTTTCGCTTCACACCAATATGGCTTTTCGGAACCCCAAAATCGCCAGTTCTGCTTATTCACGTGGCAGTGTGCTTCATCTGTAAACGAGATGGAGCCAACATCAAATCCTTCACTATCAATCATTGTGAGCATCTGATTAGCAAAGGCAACCCTTTGTTGCACAGCTCGTACGGGTATGGCCTGGTGCGTTTGAATTTTGAATGGAAACATGTGTAGACTGTTTCTCAGTAGTTTCTGCGTGCTGGAACGCTTCAAACCAGTCTCAGATGCAATTCTACGAACGGATGACATTGGATTTCGCTGAATAATTCCATAAACTGTGGCGATATTTTCAGGCGTAACTGCGGTTTGCTTGCGGGCAACATGCCCCACTAGATCATCAGTTACGCTACCTGTTCGTTGAAATTTTGCGAAGAGCGTACGAATGGTTTTCGCATCGGGTCCTTTTGGAACATTAAATCGTGCTTGAAAACTTCGCCTTGTTGTCGTAGGACTCTCTTCTAACCTGTGGTACTCTAGCACCAGAGAAACGCGTTGTTCAATGGAGTACATGGTTTTAATCTCTTCCTTCGGTACGCTAACCTCCTTTCACGTTTCAATAGTGGAACTGATCGCTCTGGGCTTCGGATCACTATTTATACTAGTCATTACGTAGGGCGATTACAGCGCCATCTGTCAGCAGCTTTTGTAACTATTATTTGAAACTGCTGTATAAACTTCTTACAGCTTTCACAATAAACATACCGTTTACTGCATTCCTCTATCGATCTTTATTTCCGAGATATTTAATTTTGAAATCAGGGAGCCCTTTTCTGGACACCCTGTATATCAGTTCATGATATCCAGTATTACAAATTTACTCTTTCTGGCGGACACACGTCCAGATCGTCCGCTCTTAAAATTCTGCCATCTCTCTCTCCACATCCACCACTGCTGGCGGCGCACCTCCAACTGCCCAACACTACAATAGCGAATATTACAACAATGCTAACCAGCCACAGACTGCACACAGCACAGCCAGTGATTTTCATACAGAGCGCTAGGTGGCGTTACCAATATAAAAACCTAAACATCCTACTTACAACACGTCAATCGACAAAATCGGGTGAACCGTTTATATTTTGGAAATTCGTTGCGGGGTGTTACTTGTATAATTTATAATCAGACACTAAACTGTAAACCAATGAAGATATTGAAAATCTGATTACACCATCAGAATCCTAGTGCGAATAATGGTAATGTACATGATTCTTTTTGAGGTATCATGATTCCTCTGGGTACTATTAATTTCTATATGAACTGCCGTTAAGGTTTCACAAAGTCCACTATTTTTGGCACTCACTGCATGTCTCCTTCATCGATACAGCATCACCATGGAATTCCCAGCCGTGTGGTTGATGGACCCCGGCTAACGTTCGCCACCACATGACCGCCGAAAATCCGCGGCCGGCCCGCTGAGAGGCCTCAGCACGGCAACGCCCACTCTGAACTTTGAATCTTTTCAGGGCGCCACAACTCGCCTGTTACCTCGCACTGTACATCTGCACTGAAAAAAAAAATGGTTCAAATGGCTCTGAGCACTATGGGACTTAACTTCTGAGGTGATCTGTCCCCTAGAACTTAGAACTACTGAAACCTAACCAAGCAAACGACATCACACACATCCATGCCCGAGGCACGATTCAAACCTGCGACAGTAGCGGCCGCGCGGTTCCGGACTGTAGCGCCTTTAACCGCTTGGCCACCACGGCCGGCACATCTGCACTGAGGGGATCATTTGCAGTCGTCGCCATAATTGTACATACCGTTGTGGTGTCTGTTATTTCTAACTTTTCCGAAAGAACAGACAGCACTAATGTGTCATCCGATGAAGACAATTCAGATTTGCCGAAACCAGTCATCAAAAAGTAAAATTATAATTAGACAGCTTGGCAGTTTAGACTTTTACTTCTACATTTCAGATTACTCTAGATCGCCCTCACATTTCAAAGAAGTCAAGCGTATGTAGTATATGTAGGGTCGATGTGATCCTCATCATGTCGAAGTAACGGAAGCCATCGAGCATCTACAATGATGGGCTGTGTGAGCGATAACAGACTTCCTTAACTTGAGACATAATGCAACAGAAACGGTGCAAACTCTTGACTGACTGACACTCGAAGAGTGACACCGAATGCCAGGTGAATAATGCTTATCAAACTTCAGGAACTATCTTTCAAGACAATAAATAGCAATATTAGTCATCAAAAAAATGGTTCAAATGGTTCTGAGCACTATGCGACTTAACTTCTGAGGTCATCAGTCGCCTATAACTTAGAACTAATTAAACCTTACTAACCTAAGGATATCACACACATCCATGCCCGAGGCAGGATTCGAACCTGCGTCCGTAGCGGTCGCTCGGCTCCAGACTGTAGCGCCTAGAACCGCACGGCCACTCCGGCCGGAAATATTGGTCATCCTCCTACTTATCTACTGGTTAGTTATAACGAAAGTTTCCCTATTTAACACAGTATAACAAGGAAACTAATTACCATACGAGTACCAAAGTTGATAGCATTAGTGTCAGGGACATGAGGAAGAGAAATAATGCAGAATCAATTCAACTGAAACACTTTTAATGTGCTACTACGGTACACCATACCATAACATACCGCTACCGTTCAAAAAAGAAAGGACCAAAGATGTGAGCAGCTTTGAAGCCATACCCTACACGTTCATCATTTAGAGGAACCTCATGTACAGTGACTAGAGGTGAAGAACCCCACACTCGGCCATTCTGTGTGTTCAACTCGCCCATCTGACCGCAGGATGGTCTACGGCCACCCTTCGTTAACTTCAGTCCTTGCGAAAAAGTGGAGGGCGAAGTCAACACGTCGTTGTGAGTCCTGAGGTGCAGATTACTGTACGATATGGATCTTGTACGGATACCATTTGAGAATGGGTCGAAGCACCTTCCGTACAGGAGATCACGGGATGTTCAACTGTCGTGAAATAGCATGCGCACTGCCTGACGATGGGGAATTGCGCGCACCGTTCTCTGCCATAGCAACGGCGACTTCATCAACCACCTGCAGTGCACCCGGTCGTCGACCTCTGCCCGGAGCGACGCCCAGTTCTCCAGTTGACTCGAACTTCTTCTTCGTTATGCTCCGCGCAGCAGTTGGAGAAAGAGGACCCTTCCCTAATCCTTTCAGCCATTGATATTCTCGATGTGCAGCTGCAGCATTACTGTTGTTTTGATAATAGAGCGTCACTAATGATGCCCTGCTCCTTTTGTCCAAGCTCATATTGACACGTCAACAAGTGCACTGCGACTGGTCAGGCGTATGAGGCTATGAATCACGATGACTGATCACGGAACCTTGTGGCCATAGTTGCACCTGGATGGTGGCTCCGTGACGCACGGAAATCATGCATCACTGGACCTTAGTGCTACCAAGTTTGGCACTCATACGGTAATTAGTTTCCGTGTTTAACATATTAAATAGGTAAAGTATAGTTATAATTATCCGTAATTTTGTGGAAATCTCTGTGGTAAAGTTGGGCAAATTGTGGCTGGCCACACTCCATGTTGTATTCTCCAACAGTTTATTGAACGTAACTTCTTCTACAATACAATAGCTGGCTGTACAATAGATGTAGACGTCCGTCGATCTAGCCGGTTGCCATTAGCAGCGGACGAAGCCTGGTCTACCTTCGACCGGCCGGGCCTATATAGTGGGCTGGAGCCAATAGAAACCCGGCGTAGGAATCCGTGGCCGGATATGTCGCGGCGACCTCTGCAAGGAAAGGTTCCTATTAATCGACTGGAATCTTCGGCGTGTTTACCTGATGTCTTCGGTCTTCTCCTGTTTGGCTGTTGGTTTGTTTCCACCATAGCGTGGCTGTTATGCGGTGCTGCCTGCATTGTAGGGGAACTCGATGGCAGACAGTACATTCCATATACGAAAATCTGTAAATTACGATACATTGAAACTCAACGCCACACACTTTACAGTGATTCGTCGAATATGGATGTGAATGCAGATTTTATTTATAACTGACAATAAAATTTATTCGGTTGTAGATGCATTGACAAGCATGGAGATTTTAGTGGCAAGAGACAGTTCTAAAACATTGCTGTGTTTGTCAGTACTCTTCAGCCGCCGATAGTCAGAGGCTGTTTTACTGCCGCGAGAGGAGACGCGATAACTTGTTTTACTCGCGTTCTCCCCTACGGGGCGCTGGCATCCAAACAGCCGACATGTTTGCTTGCGGCTGCTGATACGAAAAATTCCGGCACCGAGACGGCTCCATAAGCTGTAGTTACGAGTACGCTAGATGGGCGAATAAATAGCGATGTATATTACGCAGGAAATATATCTGGCCGGGGTTGGCGGCTTACCAGGGGCGAGGGCGAGGGCGGCCGTTAATATTCATCGCGTGGGCGAAGCGCGCCCTGCCTCCCCGTGATAAGGGGCTCACCGCCGCTCCTGTCTGCGGGGACAGCGCGCCCAGGCCGTCCGCCGAAGAACGGGCCAGTCGGCGCGGCGGCCACACGAACCGTGAAAGGAGCCGAGGCGCGGCCACGCGATGCCTCTGGTGGGAGCGCAGGTAGTCAGCAGGTAGTTCGGAATCCCACTCTACTTTTTTTTTTTTTTTTTTTTTTGGTCATCAGTCTACTGACTGGTTTGATGCGGCCCGCCACGAATTTCTGTCCTGTGCTAACCTCTTCATCTCAGAGTAGCACTTGCAACCTACGTCCTCAATTATTTGCTTGACGTATTCCAATCTCTGTCTTCCTCTACAGTTTTTGCCCTCTACAGCTCCCTCTAGTACCATGGAAGTCATTCCCTCATGTCTTAGCAGATGTCCTATCATCCTGTCCCTTCTCCTTGTCAGTGTTTTCCACTTATTCCTTTCCTCTCCGATTCTGCGTAGAACCTCCTCATTCCTTACCTTATCAGTCCACCTAATTTTCAACATTCGTCTATAGCACCACATCTCAAATGCTTCGATTCTCTTCTGTTCCGATTTTCCCAGTCCATGTTTCACTACCATACAATGCTGTACTCCAGACGTACATCCTCAGAAATTTCTTCCTCAAATTAAGGCCGGTATTTGATATTAGCAGACTTCTCTTGGCCAGAAATGCCTTTTTTGCCATAGCGAGTCTGCTTTTGATGTCCTCCTTGCTCCGTCCGTCATTGGTTATTTTACTGCCTAGGTAGCAGAATTCCTTAACTTCATTGACTTCGTGACCATCAATCCTAATGTTAAGTTTCTCGCTGTTCTCATTTCCACTACTTCTCATTACCTTCGTCTTTCTCCGATTTACTCTCAAACCATACCGTGTACTCATTAGACTGTTCATTCCGTTCAGCAGATCATTTAATTCTTCTTCACTTTCACTCAGGATAGCAATGTCATCAGCGAATCGTATCATTGATATCCTTTCACCTTGTATTTTAATTCCACTCCTGAACCTTTCTTTTATTTCCATCATTGCTTCCTCGATGTACAGATTGAAGAGTAGGGGCGAAAGGCTACAGCCTTGTCTTACACCCTTCTTAATACGAACACTTCGTTCTTGATCGTCCACTCTTATTATTCCCTCTTGGTTGTTGTACATATTGTATATGACCCGTCTCTCCCTACAGCTTACCCCTACTTTTTTCAGAATCTCGAACAGCTTGCACCATTTTATATTGTCGAACGGTTTTTCCAGGTCGACAAATCCTATGAAAGTGTCTTGATTTTTCTTTAGCCTTGCTTCCATTATTAGTCGTAATGTCAGAATTGCCTCTCTCGTCCCTTTACTTTTCCTAAAGCTAAACTGATCGTCACCTAGCGCATTCTCAACTTTCTTTTCCATTCTTCTGTATGTTATTCTTGTAAGCAGCTTCGATGCATGAGCTGTTAAGCTGATTGTGCGATAAAAAAATGGTTCAAATGGCTCTGAGCACTATGGGACTTAACATCTATGCTCATCAGTCCCCTAAAACTTAGAACTACTTAAACCTAAGGACATCACACACATCCATGCCCGAGGTAGGATTCGAACCTGCGACCGGAGCAGTCGCGCGGCTCCGGACTGAGCGCCTAGAACCGCTAGACCACCGCGGCCGGCGATTGTGCGATAATTCTCGCACTTGTCGGCTCTTGCCGTCTTCGTAATTGTGTGGATGATGCTTTTCCGAAAGTCAGATGGTATATCGCCAGGCTCATATATTCTACACACCAACGTGAATAGTCGTTTTGTTGCCACTTCCCCCAATGATTTTAGAAATTCTGATGGAATGTTATCTTTCCCTTCTGCCTTATTTGACCGTAAGTCCTCCAAAGCTCTTTAAAATTCCGATCTACATATATAATCCGCAAGCCACCAAGTGGTGTGTGGAGGAGGGTACAATTCGCAACAAAGTCATATTCCCACCCTCTGTTCCACTCGCGGATCGCGTGAGGGAAAAACGACTGTCTGAACGCCTCAGTACTTTGAATGGTGATCATTGCTCGATTTGGAAGTAGGTGGTAATAATATACGAGGGGGGACCCAAAAGAGACCTTCATGAAACAGCCGCGCAGATGGCGTCAGTGTGGCAGCAATGTGTGGCATTGTGTTTCTCTGACTGTTGGCTGGTTACCTCTGCGAAGTCGTTATGGCAACTTTAAAAGAACAAACAGTGTGTGTGAAATTTTGTTTCCTGCTTTAAAAAACTGCAACGGATACACACCAAATGCTTCAGGAAGCTTTCCAGGAGGACGCTATGCGCCGTACACAGTGGTTTGGGCGCTTTAAACGTGGTGAGATGTGTGTTGAAGACCAAGCTCGTTCTGGACGCCCTTCAACATCGCGAAATGAAGAGAACATTGAAAAGGTCAGCCAAAATATCAACGAGGATCGTCGCCAAACGATCGACGAAATTTCAGCAGAGACAGTTGGAGCTCGTTCCAGCGGATTTTGAGTGAGGATTTGCACATTAGACGTGCTGCTGCTAAATTTGTTCCGCGCCTTCTCACACAGGAGTAAAAATCCATCCGCATGAATGTGTGTCAGGACTTGATAACAGAGATTGCACGTGATCCAAACTTCTTGAACAAAGTCATTACAGGGGATGAGAGTTGGTGTTACGGGAATGACCCAGAAACGAAGCAAGCGTCAAGCCAGTGGAGGACTCCCAACTCTCCCAGACCAAAAAAAGCAAGGCAAGTGAGGTCAAATGTGAATACGATGATCATTGTCTTTTTTCATGTTAGTGGAATTGTGGATCGGGAATTCGTACCTCCTGACCAGACTGTTAACCAGCACTTTTACGTGGATGTTTTAAGCCGTCTGCGAGAAGATGTGAGGAGGAAACGCCCGCAACTTTGGCGATCAGCTGACTGGTTTCTGTTCAAATGTTCAAATGTGTGTGAAATCTTACGGGACTTAACTGCTAAGGTCATCAGTCACTAAGCTTACACACTACTTAACCTAAATTATCCTAAGGACAAACACACACACCCATTCCCGAGGGAGGACTCGAACCTCCGCCGGGACCAGCCGCACAGTCCATGACTGCAGCGCCGTAGACCGCTCGGCTAATCCAGCGCGGCGACTGGTTTCTGCATCACGACAACGCTCCAGCACACACGGCCTTACAGGTGACCCACTATTTAGCATCTCAGAGGTGGTCTGTCGTTCCCCACGCTCCGAATTCGCCGGACCTAGCCCCATGCGTCTTTTTCCTATTTCCACGAATGAAAAAAACGCTAAAAGGGGAGCGTTATGACGCTATGAGGCGGTAAAAACAGCTTCGCAAAGGGCACTGGACAATATCAAACTTGAAGAGTTCCAAACATGCTTCCGACAGTGGGAAAAGAGACCTGACAAGTGCATCACATCTAATAGAGAGTATTTTAAAGGTGACTGGAGTAATTTTGTAAAAAGGTTCATCAATAAATTTTTTACGACAACAATCCGGTTTCGTTTTGGTACCCCCTCGTATGCACTGCATCCTCGTTGAAGATCAGATTTCGGAATTTAGTGATCAGCCCCTTCTGCTTAGCGCGCCGTCTATCTGCAAGTCTGTACCACTTCAAACTTTCTATTAGATCTGTAGCGCTCTCGCTATGGCTAAATGTACCAGTCACGAATCTTGCCTCTCTTCTTTGGACTTCCTCAATCTCTTGAATCAGACCCAACTTGTAAAGGTCCCATACAGATGAACAGTACTCAAAGACAGGACGAACTAACGTATTGTAAGCTATTTCCTTTGTTGAAGGACTGTATCGCTTCAGGATTCTACCATTAAACCGCAATCTAGAGTTCGCCTTACCCGCTACTTCTGTAATCTGATCATTCCATTTGTGATCATTTCGAATAGTCACATTCAGATACTTGACGGACGTTACCGCTTGCAAAGACTGGGCATTTATTTTGTAGTCGTACATTAATGGGGATTTTCGCCTTGTTACACGCAGTAGGTTACACTTACGAATATTGAGAGATAACAGCCATTCATTACACCACGCATTTATTTTCTGCAAATCCTCAATGATTTGTTCACAACTTTCGTGTGATACTACTTTCCTGTAGACTACAGCATCATCGGCAAACAGTCTAAGACTGCTGTTAATACCATCAACCAGATCGTTTATGTAAATCGTAAAAAGCAGAGGACCTATTACGCTGCCCTGGGGCGCACCTGAAGTTACGCTTGTTTCAGTTGAAGTCACCCCGTTGAGCACGACATACTGCACCCTGTCTGTTAGAAAACTTTCTATCCATCGGATAGACCATAAGCGCGCACTTTTTGTAGCAAGCGACAGTGCGGAACTGAGTCGAACGCCTTTCGAAAGTCGAGAAATATGGCATCAACCTGGGAGCCGGTATCTGGAGCCTGTTGTATATCATGCACAAAGAGGGCCAGCTGTCTCTCGCATGACCGGTGTTTCCTAAAAACGTGCTGGCTTCTGTAGATGATCTTCTCAGAGTCTACAAAGGTCATTATGTCTGAACACAAAATATGTTCCATGTCTACAACAAATCGATGTCAGTGAAATTGGCTGGTAATTATGTGCATCCGATTTCTGGGCCTTCTTCCAGTCCAGTGGAACTTTCCGCCGTTCCAATGATCTCTGATAGATGACGGATAAGAATGGTGCTATATTTGTAGCATAGTCAACATACAATCTTACGGGGATATCGTCTGGGCCAGATACCTTCCTGGCGCCTAAGGATCTTGACTGTTTTACAATCCCAGATACACTAAACACTATGTCAGCCATCCTTTCGTTTGTTCGGTAATTGAAAGGGGGAATGGTACTGCAGTCCTCTAGCGTAAACGAGTTTCTGAAAGATAGGTTTAGAATTTCGGCCTTCTGTTTATCATCATCCGTTACATTACCCATACTTTCAGCAAGAGAAGGTATTGAATTATTTGTAGCGTTCATAGATTTTACGTACGACCAAAATTTTTAGGGGTTATTTTTAGAATCTGCAGATAAAATATTGCTTTCAAATTCGTTAAAAGAATCTCTCATTGTCCTTCTGACAGCTGCTTTCGTTTCGCATAATTTCTGTTTGTCAGCGGGGAAGTGACTACGTTTAAAACGACTGTGCAAAATTCTCTGCTTTCTCAGCAACTTCCTAATATGTGTGTTGCACCAAGGTTGATCCTTTCCCTCCACTATGCTTTTGCTAGGCACATACTTCTCTAGCATATGGTGGACAATACCTTTAAATTCCGATCAAAGATGCTCAATATCTTTGTGTCCCGCGGTGAATGCTTGGGGTAGAAATACACTGTTAATCCCATGACCATTGTACATCGTATCACAAGTCTGAATGCAAAAGGAAGTAAGGGACGAAGGAAGATAGGGTACGACGTCCAGTAGACATCGAGGTCATTGGATACGGAGCACAAACAAGCTCGTAGTGTGACGAGGATGGGTAAGAAATTCGGACGTGCCCTTACAAAGGAACCATCCTCGAATTTGCCTATAGCGATATACAGAAATAATGGAAAACCTAAAGCTGCATGGCTGGATGCGAATTTGGACCGTCATTCTCACGAATGTGAGTCCAGTGTGGTAACCACTGCGCCACCTCCCTAGGTATGAATACGGACACATGATATTGCAGGTACGTGAGGCGGTAAGGAAAAATAGCAGAGACGAATGGGAAATCAATCTGACGATACTGGTTACAACTGGGGAAATCCACTCACCTGAGCGATTTTGCCAAAGAGCCAATTCTTGTGGCTAGCTCCTGGGAACGAGCTTCTCGGAAACGGCGAAGCCGGTAGGCTGTCTGTTAGCTTACTACTGTCTTCAGTACTCACGGAAAGTCGCTGAAGGGTTGTGAAACTACAAGTACACGATAAGGTATTGGACGTCAGCGCCACATCAAAGAAAGTGGCGGTCGGAAACATGACGCCCCTCCTTCGCTTTAGCCAAAAGAAATTTCTGTTCATATTTCACGTTGACGTTACGTAAAATCATTCATTGTTCAGCAAGCAATGTACACTGAATAGCCAAAGAAACTAGTACACCTGCCTAATATCGTCTAGGGCTCCCGCGAGCACGCAGAAGTGCCGCATCATGACGTGACATGACTCGACTAATGTCTGAAGTAGTGCTGGACGGAATTGACAACATGAATCCTGCAGGACTGTCCATAAATCCGTAAGAGTACAAGGGACTGGAGATGTCTTCTAAAGAGGATGTTGCAAAGCATCCCAGACATGCTCAATAACATTCATGTCTGGGGAGTTTGGTGGCCACCGGAAGTGTTTAACCTCAGAAGAGTGTTTCTGGAGCCACTCTGCGACAATTTTAGACATGTGGGCTGTCGCAATATACTGCTCGAGCTGCCCAAGTCCGTCGGAATGCTCAATGGGCATGAATGGACGCAGGCGACCTGACAGGATTCTTACGTACGTGTCACGTGTTAGATTCTTATCTAGACGTATCAGGGATCCCGTATCACTTCAACTGCATACGCCCTACGTCATTCCAGAGCCTCCACCAGCTTGTACATTCCCTTGTTGACATGCAGGGTCCATGGATTCCTGAGATTATCTCCATTACGTCCATCCGCTCGATACAATTTAATACGAGACTCGTCCGACCAGGCAACATGTTTCTAGTGATCAACAGTGAAATGTCGATGTTGACGGGCCCAGGTGAGGCGTAAAGCTTTGTGTCGTGCAGTCGGCAATGGCATGGGAGCCCACAGCGGTCATGTTTCGTTGAATGGTTCGCATGCTGACACTTATTGATGGCCCAGTATTGAAATCCGCAGCAATTTGCGGAATGGTTGCACTTCTGTTACGTTGAACGATTCTCTTCAGTCGTCGTTGGTCCCGTTCTTGGAGGATATTTTTCTGCAGCAGCGATGTCGAAGATTTGATGTTCTACTGGATTCCTGATATTCACGGTACACTCGTGAACTGGTCGTACGGGAAAATCTCCATTTCATGGCTACCTCGGAGATGCTGTGTTCCACCTCTTTATAACCGCCAGGTTCAACCTCACTTAAATTTTGATAACCTGCCGTTGTAGCTGCAGTACCCGATCTAACAACTGCTCCAGGTGATGTGGAAGATTGTATATTCACAGTTTGAGTGTGGGTCAGTATAATCTTACTATTGTGTACTTTATTTTAAATTCTCTTTAAAGGCAGCAAGGTGTAGCCTTAGAATTGTCAAATTGTAAACATTTACTTATACCTTTGAAGAGTTTAACTCCGCCTTAGAAGGATGGTTCAGTGTAACTTTACCACATTGAATATTTGCTAAAGTTTTTGAAAAGTTTTTTAATTAGTCTTTAAGAGCCACTCAGGATAACTTTTTCTCTGTATTTCTCTGAAGTGTAGATCCTACCGATCTACAAGTGTATAGCAGCTCAGGAACTTGTACACAGACACATGGTAAGAAGGCATGGGACAATAATCTATCACTAGTGTGTATACACTACCACAACTAACAGAAAATGTTTCACCGCTCTAATTGCACATCGAAATCATCATAAAAAACCATCACTTATAAACAACAGACCATTATACATCACATTCACCGGAAATTGAGAAAAATCATTTTAATAAGACAAATACTACAAAAACCGACCCAAAAAGAACTCATCGGGTTAGAGTTGTGGATGCTGCACGTGTGTTCACCCCCGATGTGTGGGTACAGACTAAGCAGCTTAGAACCAGTCTTACTTCCCCTACTACCTTCTTTCCTCCTTCCCTCTCCTCCCCACTGTACGTAGGGATAACGGTTTTCCAGACCTGTACTAACACGTCATCGATGGTACACAAAGAGACCCATCAGTTGACAGTGGTATACTGTTTCCTGTCTGCAAGAAATCAGTCGCAGATGGACAAAAGACGCAAGACGCTTCCTGAAAGCCGTTAAACGAATTTATTGGAAAGACTGGGCCCCCTGGTACAATAGCGGATGACCTGACTGTCCATCCCGGATGAAGAACTGAACTGCCGGACGGTGTGGCCGAGCGGTTCTAGGCGCTTCAGTCTGCAACCGCGCGACCACTACGGTCGCAGGTTCGAATCCTGCCTCGGTTATGGATGTGTGTTAGGTTTAAGTAGTTCTAAGTTCTAGGGGACTGATGACCTCAGAAGTAAAGTCCCATAGTGCTCAGAGCCATTTGAATTTGTAATTTGTAAGTTGCAGTGAGTTTTAAACACTTATTAATTTATTGCCATTCCTGGCGTGTAAGGCCTTCTGCCCAGATCACAGTGGCTTGCTTTTAAAACATTATCTGCTGTATCAGTATTTAACGGTGTTTTAAAATGGTTCAAATGGCTCTGAGCACTATGCGTCTTAACTTCTGAGGTCATCACTCGCCTAGTATTTAGAATTAATTAAACCTAACTAACCTAAGGACATCACACACATCCATGCCCGAGGCAGGATTCGAACCTGGGACCGTAGCGGTCACTCGGCTCCAGACTGTAACGCCTAGAACCGCACGGCCACACCGGCCGGCTGCTAAATTGTAACTCACTGAAAACACTATAATGTATTGCTGAGTCTGGAATTACTGCTTTAAAAGAAATTGTGTGTAACTGTAAAAGGCAACCAATAACAACTGATTACGGCCCCGTCCTCAATCGTAACCGAGTCCTGCCTTCACTTGACTACCAGGTTTCAGTTATATTACATCAGACAGAGATTCTGAAATCAGATACTGGATTGTAAGGCGACCCCGGAGGCAGATATAGACTCAGATCACAATGCAGTAGTGATAAAGCGTAGGCTGAAGTTCAAGAGATTAGTCAAGAAGAATCAATATACAAAGAAGCGGGACACGGAAGTACGACGGAATGACGAAATACGCTTGAAGCCCTCTAAGGCTATAGATACAACAATAAGGAACAGCTAAGAAGGCAGTATATTTGAAGAAGAATGGTCATATCTAAGAAGCTGGAAAGAAAAACGTAGATACAAGGGACGTAACTGCAAAAAAAAAAAAAAAAATGTAACGGAAGAATTACTTCAGTTGATCGATGGAACAAGGAAGTACAAAACTGTTCGGGGAAACTGAGGACTACACAAATGCAGGTCACTGAGGAATGAAATAATTAGGAAGTGCAGGGAAGCTAAGATGAAATGGCTGTATGAAACATGCGAAGAAATCGAAAAAGAAATGATTGTCGGAAGGACTGACTCAGCATATAAGAAAGTTAAAACAACCTTCGATGAAATTAAAAGCAAGGGTGGAAAGATTAAGCGTGCATTGGGAATTCCACTGCTAAATGGAGAAGAGAGAGCTGATAGGTGGAAAGAATACACTGAAGGTCTCTATGACAGGGAAGATTTGTCTGAAGCGATAGAAGAAGAAACAGGAATCTATTTAGGAGAGATAGGGGATCAGGGTTAGTACCAGAATTTAAAAGAGCTTTGGAAGACTTGATGAAATAAGAGAGAAGGGACAGATAAGACTACATCAGAATTTCTAAAATCACTGGGGGCAGTGGCAACAAAACGAATAAATGGTAAAGGCACCAGAGAGGCAATTCTGATGTTATAGTTGATAATGGAAGCTAGGCTAAACTAAATCAAGAAACTTTCATGGGATTTGTCGACTTGGAAAAAGCGTTCGTCAATATACGATGGTGCAAAATGTTCGAAATTTTGAGAAGAATAGGGATAAGCAATAGGGAGAGACGGGTAACATATAATATGTACAAGAGCCAAGAGGGAAAATAAGAGTGGACGGCAAGAAGGAAGCGCTCGTATTAAGAAGGGTGTCAGGCAGGGATGTAGTCTTTTTATGTCTACTGCTCAATCTGTACATCGAAGAAGCAATGATGGAAATAAAAGGAAGGTAGAGGAGTGGAATTCAAATTTAGAGTTAAAGGATGTCAACCAAACGATTTGCTGATGACGTTGCTATCCTGAGTGAAAGTGAAGAAGAATACAGATCTGCTGAATGGAAATAACAGTCTAATGAGTACAGAACACGGATTTAGAGTAAATCGAAGAAAGACGAAAATATTGAGAAGTAGTAGAATGAGAACATCGAAAAAGTTAACGTCACGAAGTAGATGAAGTAAAGGAATGCTGCTACCTAGGCAGCAAAATAACTAATAGTAATGGAACCGGCCGGTGTGGCCGAGCGGTTCTGGGCGCTTCAGTCTGGAACCGCGCGAGCGCTACGGCCGCAGGTTCGAATCCTGCCTCGGGCATGGATGTGTGTGATGTCCTTAGGTTAGTTAGGTTTAAGTAGTTCTAAGTTCTAGGGGACTGATGACCTCAGATGTTAAGTCCCATAGTGCTTAAAGCCATTGGAACCATTTTGCACAATAATGTTGGAGGAAGGAGGACATCAAAAACAGACTAGCACTGGCGAAATAAGGCATTCCTGGGGAAGCGGAGTCTGCTCGTATTAAACATAGGCCTTAATTTGAGGAAGAAATTTCTGATAATGTACATTTTGAGCACAGCGTTGTGTGGTTGTGAAACATGGACTGTGGGAAAACCGAAACAGAAGAAAATCTAAGCGTTTGAATGTGGTGCTACAGACGAATGTTGAAAATCAGATGGACTGATAAGGTAAGGAATGAGGAAGTTCTGTACAGAATCAGAGAGGAAAGGAATATGTGGAAAATACCGTCAAGGAGAAGGGACAGGATGATAGGACATCTATTAAGACATCAGGGAACGACTTCCATGTTACTAGAGGAAGCTGTAGAAGGTAAAAACTGTAGAGGAAGACATAGATTGGAATACACTCAGCAAATAATTGAGGACGTAGGTTGTAAGTGCTACTCCGAGATGAATAGGTTGGCACAGAGAAGGGATTCGAGGTCGGTCGCATCAAACCAGTCAAAAGACCGAGAACTGAAAAAAAGGGGGAAAATCTTCTACGTGAAGTTAACACGCGCCAAAAAAAGTCTCGATTACGTGGAAAACTTTGTCCTTAGTTTTTTTCATAAACGGTCAGTATCTACGGATAGTCGGAGACGTGTGTTAGCCACTTCTGATTCCTCTTCGACTGAGCGACGTTTCTGTGGAATGTTTCACCAGCTGTGACATAGTCGCTTATACGAACAGTGATCCAATACTCTCAAATGTTTTTTGTTCCAGTCTTTGATCACAATATCAGTTCTTTTGACAATGACCGGTTTCAGTCCGTAATGACCATCCTCAGATCTTTTCTACACAATGTCCTAAAGTGAAAAGGCCATAATGGCATCGTCAAAACATGTAAATATAATCAGCACAGCATCGTCACATAGATCAAAAATAAGGTGGCCTATTCTAAACCTTAGTTTTGATCTATGTGACGATGCTGTGCTGATTATATGTTTTGACGATGCCATTATGGCCTTATCACTTTAGGACATGGTGTAAAAAAGATCTCAGGATGGTCATTACGGACTGAAACCGGTCATCGTCAAAAGAATTGATATTGTGATCAAAGACTGGAATAACAAACATCTGTAAAATGTGGTTATGGAACTTGCCTTGTTCTTCTTGTGAAGCTCACGTGACTGACAGTCCCTGCCTCTGTGGTATGTCAACAGCAGGCAGGGCGGCGGCTTGGCCGGGCGCCACGTGATTAGGCTGTTACTGTGCGTCGCGAGAATAAGCCCCGGCAGCGCTGCACGCGGGACGCGGGACGCCGCTGTTAGCAGCAGTGCAGCCGCACGGCGCAGCAGGGCGTCGCCGCGCCAGATCGTGCTTTACGGGGCTGCCGGGCCGGGCCGGGCGGAGGAGAAATGTCTTGTCGCCATTACTCCGGGAAACCTGATTAAAGCCCGCGGGCCGGGCCCGGCCGCTCCACGTCACAGTATTTCAGCCGGCCGCTAAATCTCGGCCTCGTCGCGTTGGGAAGGGGAAGGGGGGGGGGGGAGGGGAGCGCAGGGCGGACTGTGTCCCGATGGCCGCGTCCTCTCATTACGCGGGATGGCAGCGCAGCTGCGCCTCCGACTGCCCCCGCTGCAACTGGCCGGCATACAAGGCCGCCCAGGGCCCTCCACGCTGACTTAGTGGTCTCGGTAATGTCTCCAACACTGCCTCTTCTCCCAACAGCAATGCATAACATTTCCCGAACCTGGGGAAACAGTTTCGAACGCCTAGCAAAATATTGCAAGCATTCAGGAATAAAATACCTCCAACTGGCAATTTTTTGTGATCTATCCAAGGCGTTTTACAGCGTGTAAGTTATCATGTTACTCTCTTACATGAATTTAACTGTCATGCAATTATTTGAATGCACGGTGTCTGTTTCTTCTAAAGACCAGAGGCCACGCAGATCCCGCTGCTGTGAAATACTTTATGTAAATTGATGGGGATGAATGCTATCAGTTGCAGCGGAGCATTAAGCGATTTCAGCGGCGAGTAGCGAATGCGGATATGTGGTACTCGGTGCGTGTGTGGATCGACCGTGAGGCCTACCGAGACACTCCGTGCAGTTGTGATAACACTGTATCCCGGATGGCGCAGTGGTTACTGCACCTGCCTATTAAGCAGCAGATCCCGGGTTCGTATCCGGGTTTGGCACAGATTCTTCGCTCGTCGCTGCTGATTCCTCTTAATGTCCCGCTGCAGCTGATAGCAGTCATCCCCATCAGTTTACATATTTCATATAATTGATGGCTTTACACGTAACGGCTTTTAATCACGTTTAACAAAAAGAATGTAAATAGTTGTGTTTAATAATTCAAATACAATCGAAAGGGAGAAATAACGAAGGAATTTCCACAAGGTAGTAGCGCCACTACGAGGAAGCAAATCAGGTTCGCTATAGTACACGCTATAACGGTCGTGATCGTTAGTTACCTTTGAGATTGAAGGTGGCGAGCGGATGTTACTCAAGAATGCCTTTAATACGAAAACTCGCTATTACTCCTGTTGTGACTGAAAATTTTCAGTTGTTCACAAAGGTTCGTGGTAACACACATAATCTAGTAAAAGTCCAATTCAAAGACGGAGAGGTAATCTTCCGCAGTCGAAGTTCACGAGGTCGGCATCCGAAGTGAACTGAACATCGGGGCTGGTTCTAGCCCCTAAATAGCTGTCTCCAGCCACTCAGGGTTTGGCGTAGTGATACTTCCTGCAGGCCGTGGCTCGAGCTCCCCCTGCAGGAAGTAGTGTTCGGAATGTCTGTTTCCATTATGTTGTTGTTGTTGTTGTGGTCTTCAGTCCTGAGACTGGTTTGATGCAGCTCTCCATGCTACTCTATCCTGTGCAAGCTTCTTCATCTCCCAGTACCTAACACAACCTACATCCTTCTGAATCTGCTTAGTGTATTCATCTCTTGGTCTCCCTCTACGATTATTACCCTCCACGCTGCCCTCCAATACTAAATTGGTCATCCCTTGATGCCTCAGAACATGTCCTACCAACCGATCCCTTCTTCTGGTCAAGTTGTGCCACAAACTTCCCTTCTCCCCAATCCTATTCAATACTTCCTCATTAGTTATGTGATCTACCCATCTAATCTTCAGCATTCTTCTGTAGCACCACATTTCGAAAGCTTCTATTCTCTTCTTATCCAAACTATTTACCGTCCATGTTTCACTTCCGTACATGGCTACACTCCATACAAATACTTTCATAAATGACTTCCTGACACTTAAATCTATACTCGATGTTAACAAATTTCTCTTCTTCAGAAACGCTTTCCTTGCCATTGCCAGTCTACACTTTATATCCTCTCTACTTCGACCATCACCAGTTATTTTGCTTCCCAAATAGCAAAACTCCTTTACTACTTTAAGTGTCTCATTTCCTAATCTAATACCCTCAACATCACCCGACTTAATTCGACTACATTCCATTATCCTCGTTTTGTTTTTGTTGATGTTCATCTTATATCCTCCCTTCAAGACACCATCCATTCCGTTCAACTGCTCTTCCAAGTCCTTTGCTGTCTCTGACAGAATTACAATGTCATCGGCGAACCTCAACGTTTTTATTTCTTCTCCCTGGATTTTAATACCTACTCCGAATTTTTCTTTTGTTTCCTTTACTGCTTGCTCAATATACACATTGAATAACATCGGGGAGAGGCTACAACCCTGTCTCACTCCCTTCCCAACCGCTGCTTCCCTTTCATGCCCATCGACTCTTATAACTGCCATCTGGTTTCTGTACAAATTGTAAATAGCCTTTCATTCCCTGTATTTTAACCCTGCTACCTTAAGAATTTGAAAGAGAGTATTCCACTCAACGTTGTCAAAAGCTTTCTCTAAGTCTACAAATGCTAGAAACGTAGGTTTGCCTTTCCTTAATCTTTCTTCTAAGATAAGTCGTAAGGTCAGTATTGCCTCACGTGTTCCAACATTTCTACGGAATCCAAACTGAACTTCCCCGAGCTCGGCTTCTATCAGTTTTTCCATTCGTCTGTAAAGAATTCGCGTTAGTATTTTGCAGCTGTGGCTTATTAAACTGATAGTTCGGTAATTTTCACGTCTGTCAACACCTGCTTTCTTTGGGATTGGAATTATTATATACTTCTTGAAGTCTGAGGGTATTTCGCCTGTCTCGTACATCTTGCTTACCAGATGGTAGAGTTTTGTCAGGACTGGCTCTCCCAAGGCCGTCAGTAGTTCTAATGGAATGTTGTCTACTCCCGGGGCCTTGTTTCGACTCAGGTCTTTCATAGCTCTGTCAAACTCTTCACGCAGTATCGTATCTCCCATTTCATCTTCATCTACATCCTCTCCCATTTCCATAATATTATCCTAAAGTACATCGCCCTTGTATAGACCCTCTATATACTCCTTCCACCTTTCTGCTTTCCCCTCTTTGCTTAGAACTGGGTTTCCATCTGAGCTCTTGATATTCATACAAGTGGCTCTCTTTTCTCCAAAGGTCTCTTTAATTTTCCTGTAGGCAGTATCTATCTTACCCCTAGTGAGATAAGCCTCTACATCCTTACATTTGTCCTCTAGCCATGCCTGCTTAGCCATTTGGCACTTCCTGTCGATCTCATTTTTGAGACGTTTGTATTCCTTTTTGCCTGCTTCATTTACTGCATTTTTATATTTTCTCCTTTCATCAGTTGAATTCAATATTTCTTCTGTTACCCAAGGACTTCTACTAGCCCTCGTCTTTTTACCTACTTGATCCTCTGCTGCCTTCACTACTTCATCCCTCAGAGCTACCCATTCGTCTTCTACTGTATTTCTTTCCCCGATTCCTGTCAGTTTTTCCCTTATGATGTCCCTGAAACTCGGTACAACCTCTGGTTCAGTCGGTTTATCCAGGTCCCATCTCCTTAAATTGCCACCTTTTTGCAATTACTTCAGTTTTAATCTACAGTTCATAACCAATAGATTGTGGTCAGAGTCCACATCTGCCCCTGGAAATGTCCTACAATTTAAAACCTGGTTCCTAAATCTCTGTCTTACCATTATATAATCTATCTGATACCTTTTAGTGTCTCCAGGATTCTTCCATGTATACAACCTTCTTTTATGATTCTTGAACCAAGTGTTAGCTATGATTAAGTTATGCTCTGTGCAAAATTCTACCAGACGGCTTCTTCTTTCATTTCGTAGCCCCAATCCATATTCACCTACTATGTTTCCTTCTCTCCCTTTTCCTACTCTCGAATTCCAGTCACCGATGACTATTAAATTTTCGTTTCCCTTCACTACCTGAATAATTTCTTTTATGTCATCATACATTTCTTCAATTTCTTCGCCATCTGCAGAGCTAGTTGGCATATAAACTTGTACTACTGTAGTAGGCATGGGCTTCGTGTCTATCTTGGCCACTATAATACTTTCAGTATGCTGTTCGTAGTAGCTTACCCGCTCTCCAATTTTTATTATTGATTATTAAGCCTACTCCTGCATTACCCCTATTTGATTTTGTATTTATAACCTTGTATTCACCTGACCAGAAGTCTTGTTCCTTCTGCCACCGAACTTCACTAATTCCCACTATATCTAACTTTAACCTATCCATTTCCCTTTTTAATTTTTCTAACCTACCTGCCCGATTAAGGGATCTGACATTCCACGCTCCGATCCGTTGAACGCCAGTTTTCTTTCTCCTGATAACGACGCCATCTTGAGTAGTCCCCGCCCGGAGATCCGAATGGGGGACTATTTTACCTCCGGAATATTTTATCCAAGAGGACGCCATCATCATTTAACCATACAGTAAAGCTGCATGACCTCGGGAAAAATTACGGCTGTAGTTTCCCCTTGCTCACAGCCGTTCGCAGTACCACAACAGTAAGGCCGTTTTGGTTAGTGTTACAGGGCCAGATCAGTCAATCATACAGACTGTTGCCCCTGCAACTACTGAAAAGGCTGCTGCCCCTCTTCAGGAACCACACGTTTGTCTGGCCTCTCAACAGATACCCCTCCGTTGTGGTTGCACCTACGGTACGGCTATCTGTATCGCTGAGGCACGCAAGCCTCCCCACCAACGGGAAGGTCCATGGTTCATGGGAGGGTTTCCATTATCTAGTATGTAAATAGCCGGTGTTTACCATGGTGCTTTTGGTACGCCTTCGGCTTAGACAACCCCATCCTCTGAAGTGTAATATGGGTTGCTGGTCCTCAGGGGTTACCTTGGCTACTGCATAACAACTCCTCTCAACACCTGATTGAATTTTAACAAGATCGTGTAATAGGGATACGAGAAGCTGTATCTTTCTTCTGCGATACTGCAGAAGCAGTTGGCAGGAATGCCAGCGTACATGAATGCTGGCAGCAGTAGTCTCTAAAACGTACGTGGCATTACCTAGACGAAGACCATCGTGTTCAGCGTATGTCGTGTTCAGCGTATGACTCTAGCGCATCATACTGCATCTGCATCATACTGCATCTGTACCATACTGTATCTGCAGCAGCAATTTGAGTAGCAGTTAGCACCACAGTGACATAACAAGCTGTTAAAAATCAGTTACTTCAAGGACCGCCCGGTAGCATGCTTTCCACTGGCCCCAAACCACTGCCATATGCGACTCCAGTGATGACAAGCGAGAGGTCATTTGAGGGCACGGTGGAGGTCTGTTGTGGTTCCTGATGAAAACTTCTGCTGCCTCGGTGCCAGGGATGGCCACGTGTTGATTAGATGGAGGCCAATTAAGGACCTGCTACCAATCTGCTTGCGGCCTAGTCACATTAGACCGACATCTCGAGTTATGGTCTGATTGAAAATTTGTATGTCAGTTGTGCTGCCATTCGTAAACAGCATTCTAGGGGGTGTTTTCCAGCAGGACAACGGTCACGCACATACCGCTGGTCTAAACCAATATGCTCTACAGAGCGTCGACATGTTGACTTGGTCTGCTGGAGTACGTATGGGACATCATCAGACGACTAATTCACAGTCATCCATAATCAACAATAACCATCGCTGTATTGACCGAAATTTCACAGTCATCCACAATCAACAATAACTATCGTTGAGTTGACCGACCAAGTGCATCAGATAGGAACTCGCACTCACGAACTGACGTCCAGCACCTGCAACGTCTGTTTCCTTTCATTCAACATTCTGCTGGTTACACCGGTTATTAATGTACCAGCATTTCACATTTGCAATAGGTAATCTCGCTCTTACATTAACCTGTGATCTTGCAATGTTAACCACATATATACGTTACCTAGACAGATTTATTGCCGAATATTCGTTACTCTACATTAACTATTTTTTGGTGTTACGGTTTTTTCCTTCATTGTGTATGTGCCATTCGTCAAACAGAATTAGCCTTTTTTTTGCATACGATACCAGTGTTATAATAAATACTGTTGGAGAAAAATCAGCAAAAAAAGCTGGTTAAAGATTTCTTTGGAAGAATTATTAGGTGGTTCTCTAAATATTGGCTTTCCCTTAATTTTGAGAAAATACGCTATATTCATTTTGGACAACAAATACAGTCATGCCAACAACAGATGTAGCACATGAATAAGAGTTAGTAAACAGGGTAGAATGCTCCAATCAATACTATTGTTTCTGGGTGACCACTCCATTTTCGAACCAAAACTGATCTTCGCCATGTACATTCACGAATTCTGTTTCTGTTTTTTTGTATGTTATCCTGATCACTGTTATTCCGAATACCGGTTTATAAGAGTCATGTTGGCCAGATTATTTCCTGATTTATTCTTACGGAGCCCCTGTGGTTATATGATAATAATCTTGTCACAAGTCACCCTCAAACGACCATAACTTATTAATTAATATTATAAAAATCGATAATGTTGTTATCAAAACCATGGAACGTAATCAAATCAATATTAATCTAGCAGTTTTATCAGGGGTCGACCCGCATCAACTCTGCTTCTGAAAATGACAGAACTCACGGAGCCAGTACATTGCATCTTTTATTGTGACTACGGGACACCTATTCATTCCTTCCACTGATCAAGTTGGAACAGTCGTTAAGGCACTTGAATATCTTTTACAACGTACGATGTTCCTCATTTTTATCTTTCCCAGCCTTGTTAATCGGAATTAACTCCTTATGATATAGATTGTAAATCGACTGAACGAAATGACCTGACCTTTTCCATTTTGCTTTAGTCTATATGTACTTTCAGGTATCTGGTTCCAAGCGGTATATTGTTCCAACGAAGACAAATTTCCCCTTACGCCGCGATGACTTCCAGCTACAGATCTATACACGACGTTCTTCTATTGCAGTTTCATATTTCCGAGCAATGGAAATCGCGCTTACGTACGAATGCAGCATGTCACCCGCTTCACTTCCTGCAACGGAAGAAGGAGCCAGTGCTCTGCAGACTAATTTAATCTTCATAAATGCAACAAATAATCCACTCCCATGGTCTGCTCTCTGTGAGAAAGCATAAACAGAAAGCAGTAAAGATCTGAAGCTTTTCGGCAGATGAACGAATTCAATCAGTTAGATAGCGAGTATCTGCAATTCTCGTAAAACGCATAGGACATAGCAGAACTTGTTATTCTGGAGGTAGAGAATCCAAAATTTCGTTTCGGACTGCCTGCGGTATTCGTGACGGCAGAGAAATGTCTTGGTATCTTTAGTATACAAGAAATGAAATTTCAGATATGCCTAATATTTTTAAGGTTTATGATTGCGTTGGGTGGCATTCCAACAACACTTCATCACCAGTTAAAATTGTGGCAAATGATTAACTTTGCTATTTGGTGCCACCCTAACATAGGGCGTACAATATTAAATGAATAAGCGAGCTGATTGGATTGTAACCGTAGAGTGTAGAAACAAACGGAAACTGGTAACTCCGGTAGGTACCCGCTGTCGTAATTCTACTTTTGCAGTAGCTTCATTTTGGAAAACCGTTTGGTAAATACATTGTCCTTATGTAAGCTCAAATTCTTAACCGTAACAATACCTCCCGGGAGGTATTCGGATACTGGATCAGATGAATTTCTTTGCAGTTAGTTTATATGGGTAATGAGTATTGTAACACCTCCGATTCTTATCCCGACCTGATCTGATCGAATAGCAGTCCAATATTTATTATTAACACGGCCATGAACCTAATGGGGCTGGTAATCGGAATTGACTGCTACGGAAGTTGTTACATTCCAGTTCGTTCTGCTCAATACTATAATACTGAATGTCTGGTAATGAGGAACACCAACACAGTTTTACTAATTACGAACTTATATTCTTCTCAAAACACAAAAAAAGGAGATAGCCACTGCCTTCGTCATACATATCTAATTACGGCTAATCTCAGCACAGGCTTTCTTCATTTTCCATTATCGTCACACGATAATCCATCACTGTATCCAACACTGCAATCCAAGATTAGGCCGGCGCGGTAGACGCGAAACCAAATATCGGCACTAGTAACGTCACTTATCACTTTCGTCATGATACTTCTTCACTTTCTCGGTATTAATCTATTACATAGGGGTCTAACCACGGCGATGGCGACACCCTTTTCCGTTAAAGCCCTGTATTTCAACAATGGCCTTCACACACATATTCCCGCCAACCACACTGGGGCATCTCGACACTCGCTCTCGCAACACGTCACAATCGATTGTTCGCCCTATCAACCTATGCCGAGTGCAAAGTTATAGTAAGGGCCTATGGACCCCTTACAGTATGTTGCTGAGGTGTTCTGTCCAGAAGAAGCAGACTGGATTGAACGTTGAAGCACATAAAAATTGCAGGATGTCTGTGTGTTACCATATACACCAGCGGCTGCCAAGATTTCGGCTCGCAGTCCGTACCCGGGCCCGGGTGCCAAAGAGCTCAGCCTCGCTTCACATTTCCCCCACCGACAGGCCACTCTGTCTTAGCGCAAGGAAGGAAAAGAGGGGAAAACTGCCAACCCGCCGCATTTAAATGGCAGCGTCGTCGCACTGCATGCTAATTGGTTTTATATTTCACATCTCTCAACAACATAGGTCACAAACAAAATAAATTATTATTATTATTTAATTATTACGGTGCCCCAAAGACATAATACAGATTTTATTGGTACAAACTGTCAAAGGGACGGAGACTGTTTCACATAGTTTCACACTCAAGTTACCTAGTAATTGCAACTTATTTAGTTTCACAATCGCGAAAGATCTTTCGCACAGATCTGTCGATCGACATGCACTTTTGCAACCTTATTGTGGAGACTTTGAAATTCTACCTGGGGAAAGCAGTGTAGACATCCTTGACAGTTTTAACATTCTAGGATTTATGTAATTCAGTAGGCTTTCGTGGCCGTTGCCACCGAAGTTAAAATCTTCTGGGTTATTAGGCCGCGTCATATTTCTTCTAAAATGATCGGCGTTTCGACCCCTCTGTTGGGATCTTCCTCAGGATCTTCTGGTGTCCACTACTGCTAGAACACTGTCAGAGACGAGTGTCGCGTCCCTTACCTATGACTATGGCCCACCAATGGCAGCCATATGAATTTTAACCAATACAGTCACTTCTCCAGCACGAACACGAGAAAACTCCACTTTATAAGAGGACGCGACACTCGTCTCTGACAGTGTTCTAGCAGTAGCGGACACCAGAAGATCCTGAGGAAGATCCCAGCAGAGGGGTCGAAACGTCGATCATTTTAGAAGAAATATGACGCGGCCTAATAACCGAGAAGATGTTAACTTCAGTACTAGGATTTGTCTTGAAAACTGGAATTACCTTGCAGGTCAGTCAGATACATCTGCACATGGACAGGGGCGCTTTGAACAGTGACGGCAGACAGTGTCGAAAACAGCTCGGAAGCAGATGTAAGAACTACCCTCGTAATTCTTTCAAAGTCACAGTGAATTTCTCAGATCTCACACCAGTGAGCTTAGTGAACAGGACTGCCTCTGTCAGAATGTGTCCCTTCACTAACGCGAATTTCTTTTTAAATGCAGAAGTTACCTTGCAGTGTTCTACTGTGGGCAGTGTGCAGTCAAGTCCATTTAAAATTCGAATGCTGTACTCCACCATGTATGTTCTAATTTTCGTTCCTGCACTCCTTCTTCCTTCATTACTTCAACGATAGCGAGTTTTAAATAAAAAAATCGTTCCAGGCATGTCACTTGACTTAACGAATCTGCTCTCCAGTAATATATGAAGTCTTCATACTTTTCTTTCAGTTCCATTGAAAACTGTCGAAACTGTCAACGGAACAGTGCGAGCGACTTCAGAAATTTTACTATTCGCTCCCCAAGTTTCTTCACGTCCTCCAGACTTGCAGATTTTAATATAGAGAACAATGAAACCCATCTTTCGAGCGTTGCAATATTTTGGTCATTGATTGTCAACTAAATCTTTAAATTATATCTGCACGGTATTGTAACGTCATTTCATAGCGAATATGCAGCACCTGTCGCTTAAGCGAATTAACAATTCTCATTCCCCTCTTCTGTCATTCCCATTTATTTTAAACGATTGTGATGACAATAGCTACTCTATCTCTATTTTAGCAAACAGCCACTGGACCTGTGAACGTCTTTTATACCACAAACAGTTAGCGATTTGAAACAGCGCCGACAGCACGATTCTGCCGAACTCAGAGAGTTGCGCCGACCAAAAAATGCCACACCGTAATGCTAAATGAAATGTCGTGCTTCCGTGTACTTCCGAGAAGGGCCGGGCAAAGCCGAAGGACACGCCGGGCCTTGGCTGGCCTGCCCGGGGGCCGCACACGCTGCACGCGTCAAGTTTGGCACGCCATGGCCGGCCTTGTTATACGCGGATAAGCCGATTGTACGTACACGACTGCAAAACGCATCATGAGAGTTAACGAACTCTTTGGCGGTAAAAAATGTCATACTGTGTCATGGACTCCACAAGTGCAACGAAAGGAGGGCATGTTTATTTACGTGAAGGTGATAATGGAAGGTAAACGTGTAAGCTACCACTAGAAAAGTAGAGGTTGTTAATAAAATTCATTGCAAAAATTCGAGATTTTTTCTGCCCTTGATACAAAAAGTTGTATAGTTACGATTCTAATTATGACACTTTAGAGGGTGTTTTAGGAGATACGGTCAATATTCAGATATACGATGGGAATTATCACTTACAGTAAAAGATTTAAGAATATGTCTTGTTCTGAGTGGTTTTCGAGATACATTTTTATTTACTTACTGTGAAATTCAGCACTATCAGACTGCACATGTCTACATGCACAGGAGGTCGAATATCCCTCCGTCAACTTCAGTGGATTTGTGTACTCTTGGGAGAACATATATTGTTTCTTGTCTGAGTGCCTCTGCACGTTCCCTAATGAGGGCATCAGCGCCCACGATGCGATCGAGCGATTCATCTCGCGTTTTCACCTCCTTTGTAAACATCAGGATTCTTCTAACTACTTAAACAAAAGTCTGATGGCGTAAGTTCTGGCGATCTTGGCCACCAACCCAGTGATTAAGTTGCGTTTGAGATGTTCACTTACACGTCTCGTAAAAAGTGGAGAGGCTCCGTCATGCTGGACGTACAATACCGTCCGCGTGGTCGAAGACGGCAGCAGGAGCACTAACATTGTAGAAGCCGTAAACATACACTATACCTGCATATTCTGCGTGGCATTTAGCGGACGCCATAACCGTGGTTATATCCGATACACGCTTAGTCTCTCGCTCTACCTCACCGACAATACGCCATGGACCACTGCGCATTCAGCGGGCGAGTTTAACGGCAGAAAGACATCCCGAACAAACAGGTTGAAAGCAGCGAGGTAGGTTGGGCTACAGCAAAACGTCATAGAGATTGGGCAGGTAAGAAACGTATATGAGCGCGACTAGCCCAAAAGAAAATGTAGGCTATATTAAATGTGTTCTATCCCAGAAACCGTTTGGAACAGGGCGTATGTCCACATCAAGCTTTTTGCTTGAAAGAAGCATCCCTGTCTTGTCCCTGACTATTGACCTTTCTTCCTGGGACCCAGTGTATAGTGATCCTCATATCACGATGGCTATGGGGTTTCGTTATAAGCAACTAGTATAGTTAAAATAGTAATGTCAAATGTTGCTGAATGTGTGTGTTGATTGATGTAACTAAGAGTTTAAGACACTTTTCACGAAGAGATTACTTACCATCAGCTTTACTGGTTTTGGGCTTTTTTCTGTGTTCTCTAAATCAGTTCAGGTGAGCTTCGGGACGTTTGCCAAAGAATGACGAAAGTCGGTTCCTGCATCTGCCTTTGTAGAAAATTGGTAAAGCGGAATTATCTTGATGTCAATGGGCTTGACATTGTCAGAGCCTTATTCTGCATTGAGTAATACCCCAATTGTAGAGAAAAAGGAGCCCTCAGCAGGAGCCTGTCTAGTTCGTGTACGTCATTTGATTTCGTAGTCTTCTTAGGTACGTATGAGAAGATATCAACAGTATTATCTGTTTATTTATCTGTTTTTGCTAATGTTATTATTCTAAAAGTTGGGTACGTCGCAGTGGTTAGTACCGCGTTAGCTGACTTTCTAGTGCTAGTTTTTGTTTCTCTTTTTTGTGTTTTGTGTGTTACTTAAGTTTAACACGTTATATTTACCCTAGCCTGTAGCGACACAGACGAGCAACTTCATCCCTTGTTGCGGTCTGCATGTACTTTCTCAGTAAGTCTCTGATCTACCTAGAAGAGACGAGCTACTTCGTGATATTAGACAGATGTACACAGTACGAAATGCTTGCTGTGTGCAGTCACAAGATAAACTGGCCGCTATCAGGAAACTGCTACAAACCGTGTTCGACAAAGGAACAGATGGCTGCTCCAAGATGTAGTGACGTCGAGTATTCTGTGACGAAAGCTGTGAAACTTATGGTGCCATTGGAATCCCTCCAATACTCAACATCTTACCGGATTTTCTTCCCTTGAATATGAGTACCTGATCTCCAAGTGTATGGTGAATTTGGCATTTATCCACACGGTTGCACTTACACGATAGCAACAGGTACGAGGTGCTGTCGTGAGCACAGGGGAGAACTACTAATCATATTAATCACGGAGGAGGAGTTCCATTCTTACAGATGAGAAAGAGGAAGTATTAATGTTTTATTAGTAAACATGGGGGACCATGGAGAGGTCCCAGGATTAGTCTCCGTGATTAAAGGTAATATAATAAAGTCCACTAGTATTAGGAACAGCAGTGGATAACAGCGAAATAGTAAATTCGGGTCAGAGTAAATGTCAGAAGAGTAGCTGCCAATGAGCGTGACTTTTTAATGCTGTGAAGAACTCAATAATATCTAGTGAGTTTATTACAGCTTCCGAATTTGAAAAATACTATCAAATAGAGTCAGACTCCTTTTTAACGATCATAAGTGATTTCCAACAGACTTCTTTTTTCTGTTTCTTAATTTACTTTCGTACATTACCCATAAACTATCAAAATTTGGAACATACTTCATAATTGATAGAAACACAATGTGATGAGTGATTTACGCATGGCATAAATAATATACTATCAAATAGAGTCAGACTCCTTTTTAACGATCATAAGTGATTTCCAACAGACTTCTTTTTTCTGTTTCTTAATTTACTTTCGTACATTACCCATAAACTATCAGAATTTGGAACATACTTCATAATTGATAGAAACACAATGTGATGAGTGATTTACGCATGGCATAAATAATTATTAATACTTTACACTGAAACACTAATACAGGGTAAGGAAAATGATTTCTGGTCCCAAGCCGATGAATCAGACAGTAATTTTCTCCATCATAAACGGGTCCAAATCAGAATATACTGAGAGTTCATTAGTCTTCATCAAGATTTTCACATTTATCTATGAGACGATGTGGGCTGCGACCAGTCGAATACAGAAATCTCGCGAAACTCGGCTTGCTCTTTCCGTCTGTTAAGGTCAGAGCGCTACAAATAATGGCGTCCATATTGTTTGCAGTGTTCCTTGACGTAAGGATGGTATTAGATATAGTTCCATGCTGTAGTTTAGTGAACACAATAAGGGTTGCAGGGTTTCAGAGCAGATCTGTGATAGGATTCATGACGTCCTGTCAGGCAGAAATCAACACTTTGTTCTTAATGGAATGTAATCCACAGATGTAAAGTTACTAATATATATGTTTGATAGCACTCCATGTTATCTTCATTCTGGATGTACCCTAACTCCAACCTCTTGCAGGATCGTCCTAAATGCTGCGAACAAAGAGGATGGTGGACTGGGGGCGCTACGGAAGTAGTGTGCGACAAGTTGCGAATTTGGTTTGGGTGGGAGCTGTGACCAGATAGCCGAAGTGAATGAGGCGACTGCTCGCATAAAGCAGGAAATCCAGGTTAGAGTCCCAATCCGGCACGAATTTTCACTTGTCGTCATTGAATTATTTCAGTGCCTTATGCGACTGATGTCGGTTTTTCTCTTCTATCATGTATATATACGGCCGCAGAATAGTGATTGTATAGTGCCTATCCTTTTGGACATGTCATAAAGAACAGACGCCACACATATAATAGTAATGTATATACACGTTGACGGCGTTTTATGACATCTTTAGTGCGGATGCAGCCTAGGTCTGATTTCTTGTAGTAATCGTGCAAAACGCTGCGAGCAATGTAAATGGTGGACAGGGCTGTGCTATGGAAATAGTGTGCGACAAGTTGACAATTTTGTTTCGCTGGGAAGTTACTCGGATAGTCGATGTGGTTAAGGCGACCTCTCACGTAAAGCGGGAAATGTGGGAATGAGTCCCGATCCAGCAGATTCCTCTTTCATCAGACGTAAAGTTAATACCAGAAGTAAACCACACTGTTTGCGGTATGCAAAAATAACTACGTGAACAATGCAGGAAGCTCTATGAGGCTATCGCCGACGGTTCTGTTGTCTATATGACGGTTCGAATGGCAGAGGACTGTTGGGATACAATGGAAGACGAACAGAGGACCAACGATTTATGTATAGACTGGCAGTTGATCCTGAAAGTAAGTGAATGTAGAGCACTGCGCATAAATAAGTGAAGATATCTATTGCTATTGGATTAAACTAATATCCATAGCGTATTGGAAAGACAACAGTTGCCACATAAAAAATTAACCTTTATGATTAAACTTATAATTGCTTTATGTATTGATGCATACCAGTTCATCAGAAGGTCCGTCCTGATTTTCAAATATGAATAAACGATGCTACGTGTGAACCATCTGATAATCCGTACACCCCTGTACAAAGGGAAATCGACCATTAATATCACGAGAAGCAGACTCACCCGGATAATAAGAGGGGTGGGGGGTACCGTGTTGTCAGCAGAGAAGCAGAATAACTGTTGAATGGGTCGGTCACAGAGCTCAGTGACTTAGAATGAGGACTGGTCATTTGATGTCACCTAAGAAACAAACCCGTCCGGCACATTTCAACTCCTCTAAAGCTCCCTGATTCGACTGTTGGCGATGTGATTGTGAAGTGGGAATGCAAAAGAACATCCACATCTACGTTAAGACAGGTGGAACTCATGTACTGACAATTACGGACCACTGACCACTGCGGATGGTGGTTGCAAACGATCGCAAGAAATCAGTGGAAGGAATCATTTGTGAGTAACTACCAGCAGTCCAGCCAGCCCAGTGACTGTAGGTTAGAAGATTAGCTTACAATGATCGGTCAGCTCCTCATAAGTCACACATTTTAGTAGTCAGCGCCAAGCGACGCTTGCGGTGGTGGTGTAAAAAGCGTCAGCAGTTGATCGTGGATGACTGGAAAAACTTATTTCGAGTGACGAATCACGTTATGCTTGTGGAAATCCGTTGGTAGTGTTTGGGCCTGGCGATCGCCAGGAGTATGTTACCTGCCATCATGAGTAGTACCAACAGTGAAGTACAGAGGAGATAGTGTTAAAGTGTGGGGTCTTTTTCGTGATTAGGGTGAGGTCCCCTTATTGCACTTAGGACATACACTGTATTACCTCTTACGCTTTGCATTTTAGCTCTCCATTTTCAGTTTTTTTTAATGTCTCTTCTAGACTAGTACCTTAGCACATGTACGGCTGCCTCCACCCTTCACGCTTTCTGCAGCGACGGTTTCATTTCCGTCGCCTCTGGCTCCACCTGTAAACATCTTCCGCATTGCAGAGTGGTTACTACTGCCTTGCCTGCTGCCGATCAAACATCTCCCTGCTGGTGGCAATGGTTCTATGCTATCCCCTGCATTTTAACTATCGACTACTGCTTTTCAAGCGCTATGTGTTTATAACTTGAGGTTAATGATAGGTAATCACTGTAAGATAGTTATCTTTCCGCTATGACTTGTTAACTAGAATTGCTGTCATCTGTGCCGGCCGCGGTGGTCTATCGGTTCTGGCGCTGCAGTCCGGAACCGCGGGACTGCTGTAGTCGCAGGTTCGAATCCTGCCTCGGGTATGGGTGTGTGTGGTGTCCTTTGGTTAGTTTAAGTAGTTCTAAGTTCTAGGGGACTTATGACCTAAGATGTTGAGTCCCATAGTGCTCAGAGCAATTTTTGCTGCCATCTGTGAATGTGTCTTCAGTTGATGTGAAACCGGTCATGACTCTGAATGAAAGTTTTTTGCAGCTAGTATGGATCATTCCTGTTGTGTCAGCTACTGTGGGAGTCAGCACCGACATAGACAACGAAGGTGAGATGTTTTTACAGCTGTTGGCAGGAATCCAAAATGATCTGTACAGAATATCTGCAGATTAACAGACCACTACATTTCTGAAAAGGAAAGAAACATAACTCCTCGTTATGAGGTGACTGGATGTGCTTCCTGTGCCTCCTAAGGGCAAGTGATTTTATACACTATTACCACTCGAAGATGAAGGCTAAGTATTGTCTTTCTATTACTCAGTACTGGTGCTCTCCAAGTCTGCGACCGAACTGCCTGACCAGCGAAGAGTGGCTGGTTAAGTCAGCGTTGACAGAGGCTCTGTCTCACTGGAGGTGTGGCGCTGCCCACTCTTTCCACTGGCGCGCAGCTCAGTACCTTCTTCATGCCGTTTCGCAGTGCTACTCTGGTCGATGTGTAACCGATGCTTTAGGACTACACAATTTCATTAAAATGTGGTACCACGTTCTGATACCATCCTACCGGCGTCTTAGAGTTGGCAACTGAATTGCAAGTTTCTGTGAGATGGCGACAGCAGCCGTGCAAAATCCAGTCGACCCAATGGAGCACGCCCACTGAGCGACACCTTCAGTGGGTCTGTGTTATGAGCGCCCTCTGCCGCCACAATATAGGATGCCCGGTGGTAGTTTAACGAAATCACTACTGTTATTAATTTCGTTAAAGAATAATTATTAATTATTATTTATTATGGTTGCTTTTAGTTACTTAATTTGCCTCTCTTTAACTTTCTTCTGTAAGTACGAACTTTGTTGTAGAACCTCTCTCTTATTTACGTGTGGTAATAAAAAATTCACTTTCAAAACAATTACGTACATTTAAAAATTACATGAACTCATATAATTGATTAAGAATATTTAGTTGAAATTTAAATCCTTTACATCATTCGGCCTTGGCACACATTTTCTAAATGCAGTGGGTTTTTTCTGTTAAATATTTATTGAATTCTATCCCGGCGTTAACTATGGAGCACAAGATTATCTCTATTATCAGAAAATGGTTAATTATTGCCAAGCCGACATTTAATTATCACTGATCAAACCTACTTCGCTATACATTTAAGTTATTTGAAAGAACCAAAATTGTCTAATTTCAATGTTAACTAACATTAACTATCCGCCTACGAATGCACAAACGTATAATTAGTTTAAAAATTAATCAGTCTCAGGATCACTGTAAAAGAAGAACAATTTCTTAATTCACTGTTAATTTTTATCTATCTGTTCCCGATTTACGGGTTTGGTTGATTTTTCCTTTAGCGGAACAATTTTTCAAATGTGCCGCCGCTGCAAATTGATCGGTCGCGGCACAGCCCAGCAACACCGCTAAAAATGCTGAAAATTCTTTAAAGAAATTTTTATAGATGATATGGGCAAGCTAATTTACATTAATAATACACACTTTTGATAAATTCTGATATATTTAGATCAAACAATAATTCAACTCACATTAATTTGTAACGCCTCCTCTAATGGCGGCTAAATCTAGACAGAGACAAAAGAAGTCTACCCATTCATAAATCGCTTCGACACAGCTTCCTCTCGCATTCAGCTCTAGACAGAGAAGACCAAAGAATACGCTGTACATATTTCTTTTATAGTACTACTGACTATTAACATTTCTTTGTAATTTGACAATATTATTCTCCTCTGGCTAACTTTCACATCTCTGTTATCGCAGATACTGACACATTTCACAATCACATCACAAATATAGAAAAATTACTATCCTAAATACAGAGAGAATACTACTACAAAAAATATTACGATAATAACAAATGTCTTTTACACAAAATTCAATAATATTTTTTGTTCAATAATTACGGTATATACAACTTGCTCAGAGCGGCGTATATGGTACAAATAAACTCTTGTTCATTAACAGCGTGAGTTTGCCAGGGAACGTTACAGTAGCTACAGAGCCCACTCGCTCTCGGAGTCACCTTCCTATGTGCTGCTATGCAGACGCCAGTTTGTCACAACTCCGACACCATCGTTCATGGTTTAGTTCAGAGAGCCTCTTCCTTCATGACAGTGAGAGATGGACACTATTTCTTGCTGCATTATTTCCAATGACCTTCGTACACTTGCAGAAATACAAATTAATTAAATCTTCTGTTTACTACGTTAATATGTTTGCTAATTATTTCTGCTTCAGTCTAGCTTTCCTACTGCGACATTTGTCACATAATTATGTAGCCCATCTCTCTTTACAATTGTCCATGAAGCCATATAGAACAAAAAATAAATAAAGTTTTGCTTATTAGTAGCTCATTGTGTTATTAAAATTACTTTAGTCACTTTAATGGAAGCAATTAACAGCTTATTTTTTATTTCACGCCGGCCGCGGTGGTCTAGTGGTTCTAGGCGCGCAGTCCGGAACCGCGGGACTGCTACGGTCGCAGGTTCGAATCCTGCCTCGGGCATGGATGTGTGTGATGTCCTTACGTTAGTTAGGTTTAATTAGTTCTAAGTTCTAGGCGACTAATGACATCAGAAGTTAAGTCGCATAGTGCTCAGAGCCATTTGAACCATTTTTTTTATTTCACAATTGTATCAGTTGTTTGGCAAAATAATCCTTATTACAGAGGCGGTGTCATCACGTCACATACAGATGCGACGAACGTATCCTTAGCTCTACACCGAGTGAAGTACAGTATATTAATTACATTGAAGACTTCGAATTTTACTAATAGCAAAAAACTTGTAGAGCTCACTTATGTATGGAGGATCTATATTTAACATGATGATGTTCGATTTAAGACTGAAAACGATTGGGCAATAAAGATTGTTATGCATGAATGTTTCAACGATAACTTTCATTTGAAACTTAGCGTTACTATCTGGAGGACATTGCACGACGACTCTCCTCCCATATTAAGAAGACACAGCAACGACAATCAATTTATTCGTACCTCATACTAAATTTGAGCATTGATTTCTTCATCAAATGAAGCTGTATTCCACAGCAGCGTATCATTGGGTGAATCTTACTTCATGCTTAACGAGAATTTTAAAAATTCGAATAGTTACATCAGGAATTATGAAAACCTACATGTAGTGCTTTTTTTAAAAATTTTCATTGGCAAGGGCTGTAACGTTCTTGGACAGGTGCTTGTGGCAGAGCTCCTAAATGGAGCAGTTGCCGGGAGGTTCAGCTTACCCCATTTACAGAACTACTAAACTCATTGCCGCTACAACCTCTAGTTTGCCGGAAACACTGGATCGATAGAATAGAGCCTCTTGCATGGTATAGTCTCTCTCCCGTTTCCATACAATTTCTTTTCATTATTTTTTTTAAAGCAATATTTAAATCTAACTGTAATAAAAAGTACTATTATCTTTTCAGCATGAGATTAATTCTTAAAATGAAACTATGTCTTCCCCCTATAGAGAGATCTTTTACGTAGTGCAAAATATACGTGAGCTGGAAATAAGTGTAAAACTTTTCATTTAATCGTGAATGCATACTTATTACTCTAGTTAAATAAATTGAAAATATTAGAAATTCTGTAGTTGTCAATCTGATTTCCTTACGTCGACGCCTTTAACCGAGGAAACCGTTATAATTAGGCAAACAACATTCCGTTCGCAAGCTCAAGCCAAACCCTATCTGTGCTAATCCTGATTAATCAACCGAAAAAGTGATTTGAAACATATATTCTGGACCGCCACACTGCTGGAGTAGAAAATGTTTTAATTATTTCCCTTCTATTTGCGCGCCTTTCGCGCCAGTTTGGATAATTTTAAATGTGCCGAGTAATGGCAGCGGCTGCAGCTCGTTACCATTGTTCCTTTTGTAGTTGGAAATGGAGTTAGCTTCTGAAAAGGGCTGGATTATTTGACGTGGAGCGGTACTGATGTATATTAAATAATTTCAACAAGTATTTTTAATACATGTATTAAGATATTTGAAACATTTACACACATTTTGTTCTACAGGTATTTCAGACTTTACCAATTACACATTCAAATGATCATAGAGGCAGCTACTAAGTGAGAGGACGAACTTTTTTGTAATGACGCTCTTAATAATATGAACAACATGAAGGTCTCAAATAATAATATGTGTTCTTTCTGAGATTAACATAACAGTACATGTCTTATTCTTTCTTACATTCTATAATAATTATTATTACTTTTGCACAAATGCGACTCTCAAAGTACATGTGTCATGTAATATGCAAAACACATAATATACTATACATCGTACACACGTCATAGTTATTCATGCTGGTGGCTTTTTACACAGTTTCACACATCTTTTCGCGTGGGGACACTATATAATGGCCAGCAAGCTGCACTGATTAAACAGCGCTTGTTTCCTTTCCTTGTTAGTATGTAAAGAATGTGGTGGGCATTGCTTCAGTTTCCACTAGAACTGACCTCATTTCCCGAGTCAGTTGCGTATTTCGTGACATAAAGCAAATGCCCAACAAATGTAGTAATTAATTCTGAGGTATTAAGCGTCCTGAGAGATTAGGAGCCGGCTACTGAACAGCCTTCGTTCATTTTCGGTTTTTCCAACAGGAACAGAGAAAATGTTGGGGAACAGCCGCGACCGCAGAATGTTTTACGAGATGAAGGATTTTCCTCTACAGTCATTATTCATCACTGAATTTCTTTGCACTATGATAGATCACGGTAGTCAAACTTTCTCCTTCTAAATGTTACTTGTTAAAGATGGTGGGAAACTATTGGCCACCAAAAATACGAGATGTTTTACTGTTGTAGAGACAACCAAGCCGTGATTCTCAGTCAGTTAGAATAAGCACTACAGCGCTCCACCTAAACTTACGATGACCTGCAGACGACTATTCGCTCTTCATGGCTTCTTCTCTAGAACACGCTTTGTTTGCACCCGTGGTCTAGGATAGCCGGCACGGTAGCCCAGCGTGTTCGGTCAGAGGTTTAGCTGCCCTCTGCAATAGAAAAACTGAGTTAATGGATCAACGACGAGCTTATGAAAGTGTCTTGCGACGTCCACCCCGAGCAGATGCAACGAACGAAAACGAACAAAGTGAGATTAAAAAAAAAAAGGAAAAACGGGGGTAGCGCCTTTGATACGTAATCAAGAGGAGCCCTGTTCGAATCCCGCCGCTGCTTAAATTTTGATTAATAATCAGCACTGGCGGAAGAAGACTTCTGGCATAAGAAGTCACCCGTCATTGTGCCAACAGCCTTGTCAAAGAGGGCGGAGGAGCGGACAGAGGTTCAGGGCACTCTCTTGTCCTAGGGGTGGGAAATTGCCCCTAAAGGCGGAAGAATCAGCAATGATCAACGACATGAGGATGCAGAAGGCAATGGAAACCACTGAATTAAAGACACGTAACGTGTATCCACAGGACATGTGGCCTGTATTTGAAGAAGTGTCATGATGATCTCTCCATTGCCAAAAGATTCCGGAATAGTCCCCATTCGGATCTCCGGGAGGGGACAGCCAACGGGGAGGTTAGCATGAGAAAGAGATTAAATATTTAACAGAAGGATAACGTTCTACTATGTCAGAAGCTTGAACGTGGTAGGGAAACTACAAAATCTGAAAAGGGAAATGCAAAGGCTCAACCTAAATACAGCAGGGGTTATTAAAGAGAAGTGGAAAGAAGACAAGGCTTTATGGTCATATGAGTTATTAATATGAAGATAGGGTGTAATTTTATGTGAGCCTCACTGCCATTTTTTAACTAATTTATGCCTGATTTTATTCTGAGAAGCTCAGTAATGTATGTAAATACCGTAAATGTAAATTTGATTCGGAGGATACTTGAAGTGAAGAAGGACCCCCGTTCGAATCCCGCTGCTGCTTAAATTTTGATTAATAATCAGCGCTGGTGGAAGAAGACTTCTGGCATAAGAAGTCATCCGCCATTCTGCCAACAGCCTTGTCAAAGAGGGCGGAGGAGCGGACAGAGGTACAGAGCACTCTTGTCCTGGGGGTGAGAAACTGCCCCTAAAGGTGGAAGAATCAGCATGAGGATGCAAAAGGCAATGGAAATCACTGCATTAAAGACACATAACGTGTCCATTCGGATCTCCGGGAGGGGACAGCCAAGGGGGAGGTTACCATGAGAAAGAGACTGAATAATCAACAGAAGGATAACGTTCTACGATGTCAGAAGCTTGAACGTGGTAAGGAAACTAGAAAAACTGAAAAGGAAAATGCAAAGGCTCAACCTAAATGTAGTAGGGGTCATTGAAGTAAAGTGGAAAGAAGACAATGATTTCTGGTCAGATGAGTTATTAATAGGAAGGTAGGGTGTAATGTTATGTGAGCCTCACTGCCCTTTTTTTAACTAATTTATGCCTGATTTCATTCTGAGAAGCTCAGTAATGTATGTAAATACCGTAAATGTAAATTTGATTCGGAGGTTACTTGAAGTGAAGTGAAGCACGGCTGGGCACTGGGAGGCTCTTTGAAAAAAAAATTGATTTATTAAGAAAAAGAGGACTGTTAACCTGTATCTTGTAGAAAGAGGACGTGTTGCTAGGCACTCGCTCAGAAAGTTTTATTACATTTAATGAAAATGGATATTTTAGTGATAAAACCGAGTAAAGTATGTGTAATAGTTATCAAACATTTATGCGTACAAATTTTCTGGAAGTGAAGAACAGAAACATCTTGTTTTTTGGGAAAAGTAGGTGAACTTCATTGTCGTCGCCGGCTATCAATCGACGGAACTGTAAGTTCACTAAAATACGGGAAAGCTTTCATTCAATACGTAACAACCTCTCATAATTTCTTAATTGCAGCAATTGGATTATGTTCTTGTATCATAGTATGGTGCTGAACTCCACTGACCACTTTTGATGCAGCAGGACGTATAGTTTGAAGGAAGTTTGTGTGCTAAGCATTCTCACGAAAAGCAGATTGCTGTTTGATCTTATTTACTTACAACAGTGGTCCCTTAGGGATGAGTAGCTACGAAAACTTGGGCTCAAGGCTATCCGCAATACGGCCAAGAAACTAACAGAGTCGTATTTTATACCTTAAAGAACAATAACTTCGTCCAAATTATAATACGTCACCAACTGGAGCAGAAGCTGATTATTCAAGGAGGCAGCAACCAAAATTCAAGTACCAGTTACGACTTAAAGTAATAATCTCAGTCAAAAATCAATGTCTCACTCTCTCCAAACACATACATAAATATTCATATTATTAAGATAAAAGTCGTTTTATAAGGGCAGAGTGTGTGTTATTGCCAACAGTTCAGTGATACAGTTGTTCTTATCAGAAACAACAGTAAAACAACACCGACAACGATAGTGCAGGTATACATGCCGACGTCGGAAGCTGAAGATGAAGAGTTAGGGAAAGTGCATGAAGATATTGAAAGGGTAATACAGTATGTGAAGGGAAATGAAAATCTAATAGTCATGGGAGACTGGAATGCCGTTGTAGGGGAATGAGTAGATGAAAAGGTTACAAGAGAATATGGGCTTGAGACAAGGGATGAGAGAGGAGAAAGATAGTTGAGTTCTATAACAAGTTTCAGCTGGTAATAGCGAATACTCTGTTGAAGAATCACAAGAGGGGGAGGTATACTAGGAAAAGGCCTGGTGATACAGAAAGATTTAAGTTAGATTGCATCATGGTCAAACAGAGGTTCCGAAATCAGATAATGGATTGTAAGGCTTACCCAGGAGCAGGCATACACTCAGTTCGCGATATAGTAGTGATGAAGATTAGGCTGAAGTTTAAGACATTAGTCAGGAAGAATCAATACGCACAGAAGTGGGATGCGGAAGTACTAAGGAATGATGAGATACAGTTGAAGTTCTTTAAGGCTATAGATACAGCAATAAGGAATAGCTCAATAGTTAGTACAGTTGAAAAGGAATGGACATCCCTAAAAAGGGCGACAACAGAAGTGGGGAAGGAAACATAAGTACAAAGAAGGTAACCGCGAAGAAACCATGGGTACCAGAAGAAATACTTTAAATCAGTGAAAGGAGCAAGTACAAAAATGTTCGAGGAAACTCAGGAATAAAGAAATGCAAGTCGCTGAGGTACGAAATAAATAGGGAGTGCAGGGAAGCTAAGACGAAATGGCTGCAGGAAAAATGTGAAGACATCGAAACAGAAATGATTGTCGGAAGGACAGACTCAGCATACAGGAAAGTCAAAACAAAGTTCGATGACATTAAAAGCAAGGGCACCGATGGAGGGCGCTACGGACTTTCAAGTAATTTTCAGCCACGTGTCCGGATACTTTTCATCACATAGTGTACAGAAGAATGGAAAACAAAATTGAAGATGCACTACATAATGGTCACTTTGACTCTAGGAAAGGTAAACGCACGAGAGAGGCAATTCTGATGTTGCCGTTAATAACAGAGGCAAGACTAAAGAAAAACCAAGACGCGTTCATAGGATTTGTCGACCTAGAAAAAGCGCTCGACAGCTTTAGGTGGTGCACGATATTCGAAATTCTGAAAAAAATAGGAGTAAGCTATAGGGAGAGACGGGTAATGTACAATATGTGCAAGAACCACAAAGGTATAATAAGAGTGGACGACCAAGAACGAAGTGCTCGTATTAAAAAGGGTATAAGACAAGTATGTAGCCTTTGGCCCCTACTGTTCGAGGAAGCAATGATGGAAATTCCTCCTGGAGTGAAATTAAAATTTTAGGTGAAAGGATATCAGTGATATGATTTGGAGATGCCATTGCTATCCTGAGTGAAAGTGAGGTCTAATAAGTAAAGAATCTGGAATGAGAGTAAATCGAAGAAAGGCTAAGGTAATGATAAGTAGTAGAAATGAGAACAACGAGAAGCTAACATCAGTATTCATGGTCACGAAGTAGGTAAAGTTAAGGAAGTCTGCAACCTTGGCAGTAAAATAACCAATTACAGACGAAGCAAGGACTTCAGAAGCAGACTAGGAATGGCAAAAAGGGTATTCCTGGCCAAGAGAAGTCTTCTGATATCATTTTCGGCCTTAATTTGAGGAAGAAATTTCTGAGAATGTACGTCTGGAGTAGAGCATTGTATGGTAGTGAAACATGGACTGTGGGAAAACTTGAACAGAAGAGAATCGAAGCATTTGAGATGTGGTACTACAGATGAATGTTGAGTATTAGGTGGACAGATAAGTTAAGGAATGAGGAGGTTCTGTGCAGAATCGGAGAGGGAAGGAATATGTAGAAAACACCGATGAGGAGAAGGGAGAAAATGATAGGACGTCTGTTAAGTCATGAGGGAATGACTTCCATGGTACTAGAGGGAGCTGCAGAGGGCAAAAACTGTAAAGGAAGAGAGAGACTGAAAATAAATCCTGCATATAATTGAGGACGTAGGTTGCAAGTGCTACTCTGAGATGAAGAGGTTAGCACAGGAGAGGAATTGCTGACGGGCTGCATCAAACCCCGTCAGAGGACAGATGATAAAAAAAAGTCGTTCCACAGCAAAAATTTTTCTTGTGCTTGTACCATTCACTGTTTGCCGCTGAAGTGTGGGAACACTCTACAAATATTTTCACTAAATAAAAGAAAAGGAACTGTACTGATAAAAGGGGAAATTTAAGTTTTCACAGTACACAAGGAGGAAAACGTGATTCGTACAACATAAAGCAAAAATCTACGGTTGGTGTTCCATATGCACTGTAATTCGTTTGCTTAATTTGTAGGTGAAGGTGACTGCGTGTTTTGGAATAAACCGGCGAGTGCTGCTGCGGTAGTAGAAGAGGACAAATGGAATAGTCAGCTTTGTCGAAGGAGGGCAGGCGAACTCTGGAATTACTAGTTGATGAATGGTCGTTCTTCCGTCGGCCGTATAGTGTTGCGATAAGGGCTGTAAAAGTCTATGATGCCTGCAGAAGACAGTTATTTCCCCAAAAACACAGAACTACGGTATACCCAATACCATCTGCTCTCGATGTAGACACCGTTATCATGGTATTCTGTACTGTGCCTAGGTCGTTTCGCGAAGATGCTGTTGGACTCCTGCCACTGGTGATATGTGCGGACGACTGCAGTAGTTACGCCAACATTTGGCCTTAGCTGCCCATCAGTACAGGACCAATGTTACAATGACAGTTCACTACCCACTACTGTAGAGGGCACCGCAGCCCGTTTCAGTCAGCAGTGTACGGCCTGGACTTCGTCGTGTGTCTCAGGAGGCTGAATCTGTTGCAAGAAATTATTGCTGTAGATTGTGAACAAGAAAGCAGAAGTCAGCGACACAGTCACCTCTGCTGAATCGTCCTGTAGTTAGCGAATACCTCACTACCTATTGTTTTATAGATTCTGCGGCAGTGTGTATAGTGATACCTGATTTCCACTCTATGAAATAGTCTATGCCTGCTGTCCTCTGTCATTCTGATAGACCCGATTAAAGTCATACATTCAAATATGTATTCATTTACTGTGTACAGCGAAATACAACGGCACTGAATTCATTTGGTAGTACTGCTTACTATTGTCTGGTAGCATAGTATTGGTTTATGTATATCGTGTCATTTCTATCACTCTGTGAGTTAACAGTTGGTAGACCACTCCCCGCTGTAAGTATGTGTTCGTGTTCGAGATTTACCAGCAGTTTTCTTTTTTCTCATTGGATAAATTTATAATTTATTGTCATTAACCACCACGATATATGTCTGGCCAATGTGATGATATCAGCACACTGAGCAGCAAATACTGACAGTTTCGGTGAATTGTTGCCGGAAATCCTTTTATACACAGACTGCACCCACGGTGCCGTTGTGACGTATTCAGCTCTCCCGTGTCATAAAAATATTTGGACTTCAAAGAATAAATAAAAAATGCGATGCAATTTGTTTTATTCGGCAGCAGTGATATTTGCCTTTAGAATGCACACCGATCCGTTTGTCGAGTACACTCGGTATCCACTGCTGGACCACCACTTCAAAAAATGCACTTGTTGTCAGAGCACACTCGAATTATTTACACCCAGGAAAATGTCACGACGGTAAGCCGACAGAAAAACATCATCAACAACTAATCAGTTTTTTTCTTCAACACCGCAGGAGGTAACCACAACATTCGAAACACCAGTCTTAGAACATTGTATGTAGATGGTATAAGAAATACACGTTCCAAAATAAGAGTCAGCAATATCCTATATGGTTCTCATGAATGTCTGTCAACATCCTATCAATCTTCACTTCACACGAGCATAAAATGGAACACACTGAAGATTATTGGTTTTTGTTGATGTCTTTTACAGGTAGGTTAATGTACTTTTACAGTATGACTTACCTTTTAAAACTACTCGTGTTAAAACTAACACCAGTCATCATTAATCATCACAGAGTCTACTACGTACTCCGAGTGAAATAAATATTCCTCCTAGAATTCCATAAGTGGATTAAGGTACCGAAACAAGGGCGTTTGCCGTAAACGGAAATCTTGTGCTCTGCACTAAGACAAACATAAAAGGGGTTATCAGAAAGTAATATCTCGTACTATTTATAATTTCTTGATACTTGCCGTCAGAGCCGATGTTTCAACTTAGTTATACATATAAAGAAAGTATCAGCATATTCTGTCAATAGGTGAAAAATTTATAGTGTTTGAGAAAACCGCAGACAACAGCTTTCGTGTTAGAGAACTGGCTGTTGGAGTGTTCCAGAATGCTGAATTTCGGTTCACATTCGGGAAACACTGAAGAATGATTTTACGGTTGATATCGATACAGTTACTCGCTGTGTCTGTCGCTGTATGGAGGATGCAGAATACGCTCCGTTGGCTTTGATCAACAGCAATGCAAGCTGTAAAGTAAACATGAAGAAAGTGTGAACTTAACCGGTATTTCTATTGGAGAAGTATAAGCAATCAGTTCTAAAGAAGGCACCAGCACACTGCAGGAACATAAAGCAGAGTTCAATCATAAACATTTGTCATTTTGCAACTCAGTGCCACAATACTGAATAACGTATCTAACCTGCAGGATCTAACTCCGTTAGATTACTACAGTTTCGATAATCAAAAACGTTTTGATGAGGTGACACTGAAAACTCAGCGCCACAACCTCTTGTTCAAAATTGTATGAAAATGGTTGTAAACGACCATTATATTGAAAACTGAATTACTGATCGTGTAGGTTGAGACAGCTGACTAAGGATGTGTAGTTAGATGTAGGGAAGGGCCTCAATGCCATAATTTCGTTACGTTTAACGTATGTATAAATAAGTATATACATAACTGTATGCTATGAAATTTACCCTTGGTTTTACGTAAAAATTAAATGAACAATAAATTAAGAGGCTACACGTACATATTGTGGTGTGGTTACGTCGTGAATTTCGTTAGCCAATAGTGGAGTTCAGGTGAATTAAGCCTCTCTTAAGTTGTAGGTTTTACGTACTGATGCCTGCAACTGTATACAGTCTTTTGTGTTGACAGCAAATATATTATTCGGAAAAACTAGTAGCCTGAAGAAAACTAATGTTTCGTCAGCTGGGTAAAAACAACGCCTTGCACGGCTTTATTATTTCAGAAGGCGTGGTCGGAAAAATCCAGCGTAACCTAATAGTTTTCTGTAAACGTGTGTAACAATTTATTCCATTCAATCTTCCAGCCTTAAGTATTATCTTACATAAGCCACAGAAAACTTATGCTGCCAATCTTGTTGCATTCTGGTGATAGGCAACAAAGTTATTATAAAAAGGTGGACCTCGATTTACAGGTGTAGTTGCTATCAGCGATTCCAGCATTAGTAACCTATAAATTCGCATTTTCGGTTTGGCTGTTAATTAAGCCTACCGCATGTTCGTCGTCTTCATCACGAGAAAATGGGAAACTGTTTAGAGGAACTGCACAAAGGGGGGCAGAACAGGACAAGAATATTTGTAATAAAATCTGCACCAGTTTTATCCACCAAAAAAAGTCGCTGTTGGCATGGAGATTATACACACCCATTAAATAAGTTTTGCTTCACATCGTTTCCAAGAGTTCCGAAACGTGTACAGAAAATTGGAATAGTGATCAACATAAACGTGATTTCCACCTTTTACTGCTCATGGAAACCACAAATTGCATGTTGTACCACCATACAGCGACCCCATCAGAGTTGGTGGTCCAGATAGCTGTACACACCGGTACCTCTAATACCCAGGAGCACGTCCTCTTGCATTGATGCATGCCTGTATTCGTCGTGGCATACTATCCACAAACTCATCAATGCATTGTCGATCCTGATTATCCCACTCCTCAACGGCGATTAGGCGTAGATCCCTCTGAGTGGTTGGTGGGTCACGTCGTCCATAAACAGCCATTTTCTATCTATCCCAGGCATGTTCGATAGGATTCATGTCTGGAGAACATGCTGGCCACTCTAGTCGAGCGATGTCGTTATCATGAAGTAACTCATTTACAAGATGATTATAATGGGGGCGCGATTGTCCTTCATGAAGACGAATGCCTCGCCGATATGCTGCCGATATTGTTGCATTATCGGTCGGACGATGGCATTCACATATCGTAAAGCCGTTACGGCGCCTTCCATGACCACCAGCGGCGTACATCGGCCCCACATAATGCCCACCCAAAACGGCGGGGAACCTCCACCTTGCTGCACTCGCTGGACAGTGTGTCTAAGGCGTTCAGCCTGACCGGGTTGTCTCCAAACACGTCTCCTACGATTGTCTGGTTGAACGCATATGCGGTACTCATCGGTGAAGAGAACGTGATGCCAGTCCTGAGCGGTCCATTCGGCATGTTCTATGGCCAATCTGTACCGCGCTGCATGGTGTCGTGGTTGCAAAGATGGATCTCGCCATGGACGTCAGGAGTGAAGTTGCGCTTCATGCAGCCTGTTGCCCACGGTTTGGATCGTAACATGATGTCCTGTGGCTGCACGAAAAGCATTATTCAACATGGTGGCGCTGTTGCCAGGGTTACTCCGACCAATAATCCGTAGGTACCGGTCATCCACTGCAGTAGTTGCCCTTGGTGGCCTGAGCGAGGCATGTCATCGACAGTTCATGTCTCTCTGTATCTCCTCCATGTCCGAACAACATTACTTTGGTTCACGCCTGGACACTTTCCTTGTTGAGAGCCCTTCCCGGCTCAAAGTAACGATGCGTACACGATCGAACTGCCGTATTGACGGTCTAGGCATGGTTGAACTACAGACAACACGAGCCGTTTACCTCCTTCCTGGTGGAATAACTTGGAACTGATCGGTTGTAGGACCCACTCCGTCTAATAGGCGCTGCTCATGCATGGTTGTTGACATCTTTGCGCGGGTTTAGTGACATCTCTGAACGCTCAAAGGGAATGTGTCTGTTATACAATATCCGCAGTGAACGTCTATCTTCAGGAGTACTGGGAACCGGGGTGATACAAACCTTTTTTTGATGTGTGTGTACTTGAATTGACCAGCGAACCACAGCTACTGTGGTAGTGGCCCATCAAACTAAATATGGTCGCATATCACCTCGTGATGTCGACCGGGGATTTTATGGTGGCAGGAGGGGGCGACGACAACAACAACAATACCAATGGTAACAACCTGTCGTGCAACACTAATGCAAAATCACAGAACATGCAAAATAAACAAACAGAACCAGTTCTGAAACTAACATACAACGAAGATACAGACTTACGCGACGAGTTAACTCATGGAAATAATGGGGAACGTGAACCAAAAACAGAAATAATACATGCTCCGACCCAAGCAATTGTTGGGATGTGCCCACTACTGTCACATCAGATATGGAGGCAGTCATATGTACTGTGTCAAATAACCTATACAAAAGGATGATGGAACATGGCTCACTTCCGAACTTGCCTGTTCATAAAAGCCGGATTATGAGTGTAATAACGTCTGGATGCACGTTTTCGTGACAGTGCAGCGCAGCTTAGAAATGGAGTAATGGTGTGCCCATCCATTGTAACTGATCACTTAGAGACTGTTTGATAGGGGTAGTTTTTTTTTTGATCAATTACAAGCAACTATTGATTTCTCATCAGCAAAATGTTACTTAATGCACCACGGCGACACAACAGAAGCGGTTCAGAACAGGCAAAAATTAACCCATGGTAATTTACGCCAGAGTTATAAAATACAATTGTTAGGCAAAGATGATAACTATAGTGATTGTCCATCCACAACTAGTGAAATAGCAGACCTGAAAATACTCTTCAGCATTAAGATTAAAGAACTACTGCGATTGATAACGAGCACGAAGGTAAGTTATATGATCTGTTACTACAATATACAAAAGTTTTTACACGGAATACAGTTATAATCAAGACTTATATGTATAAATGGAAGTTCGTGTCCATGACGTTTCTTGTTACAGCACGCATTGAATATCCTGGATTAAACGAAACATTGCGAGGGACCAGATTATCATATACTTCCCTTGGTTGGTTGGTTGATTTGGGGGAGAGGACGAAACAATGGGGTCATCGGTCCCATCGGATTAGGGAAGGATGAGGAAGGATGTCGGTCGTGTCCTTTATAAAGAACCATCCCGGCATTTGCCTAAAGCGATTTAGGGAAACCACGGAAAACCTAAATCAGGATGGCCGGACGCATTTTTGAACAGTCGTCCTCCCGAATGCATCTCCTGTGTGCTAACCATAGCGACACCTCACTCGGTGTTTGGTTTGAAAATAATTAAACCATCAATGTCACCGTACTGCATGCTGTGAATAAACCTAATGGAAGCATTCAGCTCGTGCTAGACATCGTGTGATAAATAAAATCATTGTAGCTGTATGTGGTAGACCTGGGAAGAACTATTGCAGAAATTTCTAGGCGTCAAGTACCTCACCAGCATCGATTTAAAACGGTCTTACTGGAAAGTAATGTTAATTCCCGAAGACAGGAAATACAGTGCTTTTACACTGAAGAGCCAAACAAACTATCACATCTGCCTAATATCATGCAGAGCCCCCGTGAGCTTACAGAAGTGCCGAAACACAACGTGGCATGGGCTCGACTAATGTCTGAAGTAGTGCTGGAGGAAACTGACACCATGGACCCTGCAGGACTGTCCATAAATCCATAACAGTACGACGGGGTGGAGATCTCCTCTGAACAGCACGTTGCAAGGCATTCCAGATATGCTCAATAATGATCATGTCTGGGGAATTCGGTGGCCAGCGGAAGTGTTTAAACTTTGTTCCTGTAGTCACTCTGTAGCAATTCTGGACATGTGTGGTATTTCATTGTCCTGCTGGAATTGCCCACGTCCGTCGGAATGCTCAATGGGCATGAATGGACGCAGGTGATCAGACAGGATTGCTTACATACATGTCACTTGCCAGAGTCATATCTAGACGTATCAGGGCTGCCACATGATTCCAGCTGTACACTCCCCACACCATTACAGAGACAGAGCCTCCACCAGCTTGAATAGTCCCCTGCTGACATGCAAGGTCCATGGATTCATGAGGTTGTCTCCATCCCCTTGCACGTCCATCCACTCGATACAATTTGAAACGAAACTCGTCCGACCAGGCATATTTCCAGTCATCAACAGCCCAATGTCAGTGCTGACGGGTACAAGCGAGGCATAAAGCTTTTTATCGCGCAGTCATCAAGTGTACACGAGTGCTCCTTCGGTTCCGAAACCCTACATCGATGATGTTTCGTTCAATGGTTAGCACGCTGACATTTGTCGATGCCCCGGGGCTGAAATCTGCAGAAATTTGCTGTAGGGTTGCACTTCTGTCACGTTGAACGATGCTCTTTAGTCGTCGTTGGTCCCGTTTTTCCTGGATTTTTTTCTGGCCGCAGCGATGTCGGAGATTTGGTACCCGGTACACTTATGAAACGGTCGTACGGGAAAATCCCCAATTCGTCGCTACCTCGGAGATGCTGCGGCCCATCGCTCATACGCCTACAATAATGTCACGTTCAGACGAACTTAAATCTTCATAACCTTTCACTGTAGCAGCAGTAACCGATCTAACATCTAAGCCAGACAATTGTCTTATATAGGCGTTACCGACCGCAGGGCCGTATTCTGCCTGTTTACACATCTCTGTATTTGAATACACATACCTATGCCTTTGGTTCTCAGTGTATCTTTGCAGGTAGAAACTAACAATTTTGCGTTTTAGCATTACCAATAAACGTTAACCCTGGAGTGCTTGTTACTGACCTTGAGAATGTGTTGGGCCCAGACCTTGGCTCAAATGGCTCTGAGCACTATAGGACTTAACATCTGAGGTCATCAGTCCCCTAGAACTTAGAAGTACTTAAACCTAACTAACCTAAGGACATCACACACATCCATGCCCGAGGCAGGATTCGACCTGCGACCGTTGCAGTCGCGCGGTTCCGGACAGAAACGCCTAAAACCGCTCGGCCACCGCGGCCGGCTGGCCCAGACCTACTTGAGGCTGTAACGTTGTATCCTGATTACATTTCAATAACTACGCGTAATTGGGAAGGAAATTTACACATTTTGGGAAGAACGTTAGAAAAATTTGCACAGGCAGGAGTTATGGCAAACTTGGAAAAATCTAAATTCGCTAGAGCAGAACTGAAATTCTTGGGACATATTATATCGCAAGGCATACTTCCAGATCCAGATAAGATGAGTGCTGAGTGCTATGAAAAATTTTTCTTTTCCGCAAACAAAGAAACAATTGAAAACTGTCCTCGGTCTGTGCTCATTGTTTCGCTGGTTTGTTCTTGATCAGTTGATTAATAGTGCAGCTCTACTCAATAGAGTTAACAAAAACGCCTTGTAGTTACGGACAGCGGAAAGTACGAATGATTTCAATGCAGTTAAACAAGCACTAATAAACTCAGGCATCTTACGCCACCCAGAAGCGGATAAAGACTAATCCATATGTCAGGTAAACAGATTATTGTAGCTAATGCACTATTACCGCAAGGACTAACTGAGAACCCTGAAGCAATACGATTGATACCTGACTACCGAATCTTACTTACGCAAGATAGATACCACAGGCAGTGTCACACTTACCAGAAAATGATCCCAAGTAGCACAATTAAGAGTAGAGTTACAAAAAAATGACACTACCCCCACTAAAACAGTAATTCATCCTATATAACGTTGTATTATGTCGACGAAGACACCTTAACACCGATGTATGGTGCGTGTGCATACCTGCAGACAATACTGACAGGCACGTTTAGCACTCACATCATGTTTTGGGGAAATTTTGGAACAAAGAAATGAGTACAAAAACTAAATCTGTTCTGATTGTTTTTATGTATGTATAACTTCTAAAAACATTCGATAACCTTTTCTGGCTGTGAAAGATTTCTTCTCATATTGGATATTTAAGACAACGACATGCCAAGATGAGAACATCCTGTAACCGTTTACGAAATTACGACACCCAGTGAAATCGAAGCAGAGCGACCGAATTTTACGATGAGCAGGCATGGCCATAGTGAGAGAGCGAATTCGCCTTACACGGAAAGAGCTGGACAAGAGTATCTGTACCTGCTAGCGTGTCGCCCGCATATGGTAAATACATTCACATAAATGACATTCACCCTTCTCTCAAAAATAATAATCTGCAAGATATGAATATCTTTAGCATGTTGCAGCAGAGTCAGCAACTATAAAATGTAATTACATTAAATTTCAGCCTCCAGTATCATAAGCAAATAAACTTTACCTAGGTTTCGGCTATAATAATGTAGCCTTCTTCAGAAATGTCACAGTATAAGTTTGACAAGGCCAATATCTGACATGTTTTAATTTAATTTTATATCGTGACATTTATGATGAAGACTACAGTATTATAGCCGTAACGTAGGTAAAGTTTTTTGCTTATGCAACTGGAGACTGAAATTTAATATAATCCGCAAGTTGTTTCAGCCGACATTGTAGCTCAGAGCAAATCTCAGTCACTCTCATTCGTTGGTTGAAAAAATCAGCTCCATTGACTCACTGTGCTGCATTACAATACGCAATCGGCGACTAAAATCAACACAACTGTTTTCTGTACATAAACATTTGAACTTGTAACGTAGACTGACGGAATCTCTTGTTAGGTGTCAAAACGACACATCACCTAATAGTGAAAAATTTACGTTCAATGACAGATTTTGTGAATTCTGTAGACGCCACGGGTGCACCTCGGAGCAATGATGGCTTTAGGCACGCAGACATCTGTGGCCAGATACTAGCCCCGCTCACTCCGGCATGCACTGCGCGCTGCCCGCATTATTCATTGACACGAAACGTAAAGATAATATCTGCTATTGCTGTAACATATTTTTAAAAAAGGCAAATCGGATGACAAACACGATATAAATACAATCCACTCCATGAACAAGCCAACTGAACAGAAAAATGCATCATACAGTCAGACGGCTACAATAAGCTCGTGTCCACAAAATGTTTGGGAGAATATAAAGTTGAATTTTGTTTGGAGATATTCATCGAGAGAATTAGAATTTTTTCACGTCATAGCTGTTGTAGAATACAGAAACAATCGTACACTGTCACGTAAAAGAAGCTACGAAGTGAGAGTTCGATGAATGAACCGTTATGTAAATAGTAACGTCTTACGGTTGTGAATGGAAAAATATGTGGAGATACATGATATAGCATTATAAATCTACAAAGTCAGATTTATCTACTGTGGTCAGAATGTAAAAATACCCTTTTTTAGTTAGCAACAGCAGAAACAGTGCAGTGGAGATGTAGACGACGTTGGAACAAGTTAACGAAATGTAAGTTGACAAGTGGACATAAAATGAAGGTTTAAACAGTTTCTGGATTCAACAGAAACCACTGATGAAGGGTCAAGTTCACGTCTATTGTCAGCAAGCATATGGAAACGTCAAGCGAGTGCTACAGATGCTGTCAGAAAATTAGCGCCTGAACCGAGTAGTAGCAAGAACGATGCGAAATGCATTAACCATGAAAAATTTTGAAAGCTTAACGTCTACCCGTGATTAGCGTGGCACAAATTGACTGGCAAGTATATATAATGACAGACTGAAATACAGATGTCGCTGACAAATATGACCAACAACTATTATGTCTGCAAAGAGACTTAGCTCAGTTCCGAGTAGTACAGGCATCCATTATGGTCGCATTGCCTGACCGCAGTCGGTCCCGGGGCCAGTGGAGAAACGAAGAGAAGGAGTAACAGCTCAGTCTCTTCTAGTGAACAAGTTCATACTACCTCCTCCTAAAATATGGAAAGCAAAGAGCTTATATTAAATTAAACATGTTTCACAGAATCAAAGATGAACAAGTGTTCATAGGTGTTAAGGTATGCATTTTAGAACTCATGTTTACTGGACATCTTTTTCTTGTTTTGGTTCTTATTACCTTCCTTTCAATATTTGTCGGTGGAGTTGTGGTTCACCATGTACGACATATCACAGTGACCAGTATTAGTGGTCAACAGCTGAAGCTTCACATTAATCTAACTCGTAATGACTATCTGGCTGACATGTGTGTTACAGAGTTTATCTGAAGGGTCATACTCATTTATTCTACATGTGGATAAGACAGAAAGAATATCAGGCATTACGCTGTTCTTTTTCTCGTGTTAATATAAATTGTGCGTTCCAAGTTCGAGTAAGAATCATATAGAGCATCAGATAATCTTCCACGAAGGAATTTACATACCGACCGGCACGTGCATTTCACAAACATTTTGTAACGAATACATAATTTCTGTGCAAACACTAGGAGCTATAAAAATACAAGAGTGCAATACGAAAAACAGTTCGCCATGAAACTCAAACCTGGAATAAAGGACCAGTTCAAATGGCGACATTTGGAACCATCACGTCTTGCCGCCGATCTTGAAGAAATAGCCACTTCAAATCAAAACATTCAAATGCTCTCGCCCTATAATGGTTAACTGATAATGTACATGTCTTCGATTAAAAATGATAAGAATATTATAAATTTAATCTCAGTTTTTATGTTTCTTGCTGAGTAGATGTGATTTATGAAGAATAAATTTATTTGCTTGGTAGTAAAACAATGATTAGTCTTAGTAGAGAGTAAATAAAAAAATATAGTTCCTAGGTATTTTCTCTGGCATCCGAGATTAGCGACAGATAGGGAGGTCTATATTCTTTGTTTACATTTTTATTAATTACTTTTGTAAAAAGTCATTGAACATAAATTTGGGACTTTCGTTAATATTATTTTTGCCCGCGCCACATTGTATTATCGCGCATGAACTGAAAAACGCCGAAGTTGAGTTTGGGTAAGTCCTTCCTCAGGATTAGCACTAAAAGCTACTGCCAGCAATTACACGTACACGAAACTGCAGTTAATCGTCAGAGACATCGTTTAGAATACGTGGCAGCGGATTGAAACGAACCATACACCATGCAGTGACATTTTTGCGCAAAAAATATAGATTACACATCCAATAAAAAAAATGGCGCCAGTTAAACGGAGCATCGCGGTAACTGAACGATTACGTTTATACTACTTAACTGAAACCTGAGGGAAATATTAAAAGACTCGGCTACATTGTTCTGACTCCACTTGCTGCTGCCTGCGTCAGACAGTTCAACCGTTTTCGGAGGAATGGTTCTCTGTCAAGTGCATCGAACTGCATGCAAAAACGGGGGCAAATGTCCATGACGTCACGACATCTGACTCGAGAAAGACTAAGACACATTCTCTCAAAACTGCACCGCCCTTTGTGTAAGTGAGAAACGTTCCAGCTGCCCAAAGAGAAACTCTTACTTCTCTACAGTAAGAGGAAGTAACGGCGAGCGACAGAGATATCCATGCTGAGGTTCGCGAAATGAGGTCTCTGCTCTGTTTATTGTTATTAGTAACCAGATGTAAGTATTGTACATAACTGTTGTGATTAAAGGTGACGGAACAAAAGCAGCCACCTTTAAAATTTTAGAATAATCTTTCGATGGTGTTTTAAAGGAAGTTTCATAATATTGAAAAAAGAGTTAGGAGGTCAAGGAAGTTTACTGTTATGGCTTAAAACGTATTCTGGTTATGTCTCTTGTTCTGTTGATTTTATAACATCACTCGTTGAAAACTGTACACGGGGAATTCGCTTAGAGACAAAAGAGGAGCCGAAGGAAGCAGGAAGCTGTTTTGTCATTGGATGACGGATTAGTTTAATAAAATAAGTTTTGAATCTGAAACCAGTCGCTAAACAGAAGACATATATGCCTCTCGCCATTATCCGTCTCGAACACTTTTTTCATTATGAGTGGGCTGCACTGCATTTATAAGGCAAACTATTAATGCCGGCCGCGGTGGCCGTGCGGTTCTAGGCGCTACAGTCCCGAACCGCGTGACTGCTACGGTCGCAGGTTCGAATCCTGCCTCGGGCATGGATGTGTGTGATGTCCTTAGGTTAGTTAGGTTTAAGTAGTTCAAGTTCTAGGGGACTGATGACCTAAGAAGTTAAGTCCCATAGTGCTCAGGGCCATTTGAACCACCCAACTATTAATCTTCTGCTGAATGTTTTGACTCCGCGGTGTCCTGTAGTGGAAAACAATAACTATATCCAAAATGTTTGCAGCATTAGATTTTTGGAACCGCGTGACCGCTACGCTCGCACGTTCGAATCCTGCCTCGGGTATGGATGTGTGTGATGCCCGTAGGTTAGTCTAGGGGACTGATGACGTCAGATGTTAAGTTACATAGTGCTCAGAGCCATTTTTCTTTTCATTAGATTTTGTGTTGCAGTTACCGGGCTGTATTTATTCTTTTATATCAGAGGGGCTACTGAGGAGTCTAGTGACTAAGAAATCGATGAAAAGCACAGAGCGCAGTTATGAGAAAACAATATGATGACTCATAAAAAACTGCAATGATCAAACTACCAAATGTTGTGCCCAAAGTTACACAAATACTCATGGTTAGCTGAAGTCGTCTTTAGCCATTACCATTCGTGTCGTGGTAAATCACATCACAAAAGAATAATTCTGCAAGGCAAAAGGTCCTAATTCATGTGAAATATTGTTTATATATTGGTGTTAGTATAAACGCATGTCAGTGGTTTTACTATCTGTTAACCGTCTGTTCTACTCTGTTTAATTTCGCATTCAGAATTTCAATGACTTTTTTGCATATCTTTCTTTGTATGTTCATCACGAGGGTTAGGCTTCTTTCTCCTGACTCGTGATAGTAGGCTGGGGATGCGCTAATGTAACCTTTTCGTCCTTTACACCCTAAAATTCCTATAAGCTGGGAGTAGCCCCGTAGGGAACCCCTACGTGTAGATATTCGCCTGATGACCAATGTAAACTCTGCAAGAAACTTAGGCAGATTTTTGGGTGACTGAAAGCATTGTAATCTATTACCGGGACATCTTTTTCATCTTTGATAATGAGCACGGTTGGCCACAACGTGCCGTGTATCGTGTATTGAACTGGGAACTAGAAACGACGGAGGAGTTTCTTCGTCCCCGCCCTTGCCATCAGTGGTCCACAACCCCATAATAGGCTACAGCATTCTACTCAACCCGTCGCCACCCCACACCGAACGCAGGATTATTGTGTGGTTCGGCCCCCAGTGGACACCACCCTCCCCCCTTCCCTCCCCAGGAACGCCTCATTCCATACCGGTGTAACCCCAAGTATTTGCATGGTAGAGTACGTGGGGACAGTGTTTGCGCAGTAATCGCCGACATAGTGTAACTGAGACGGTATAAGGGGAACCAGCCCGCATTCGCCGAGGCAGATGGAAAACCGCCTTAAAAACCATCCACAGACTGGCCGGCACCTCGACACTAATCCGACGGGCGGATTATAGTCGGGGACCGGGACGCCTTCCCGCTCGGGAAGCAGCGCGTTAGACCTCACGATTAGCCGTAGCACAGCGTGCCGCACTTCACACGGGCTGGGTGTGCAGGCCGCGTGAGTGCCAAGGTGGAGCATCTTTCGGTCGGTGCAGCTCTCTTGAGTTCGGTAGAATCGTGGTGTCAGTGCTATATACCCATGGCTATTTGTTTGTGGTATGAATGATATTCACAAGTCCCATGGTTGTGTGCACAAAACCAGACGGTCCAGTGATGAACCGTTACAGACCTTTAAAAATGAATGGGAGTGTGAGAAGAGAGGGATTAGTAATCTCAGCATATATTATGCAGTCGCATAATCAATGAATACTGTAAAAGTGCTGTGAAACAAGGTTACATTACCACGCAGAAAGAATTTAAAGAGATTTATTGTTCCGTACCTCAAGAAGCACTTTGTACTAAATTTGCGGCTATGCAGCACGGGAAGAAGTTGTCGGTGTGAATAGTAAAATTTCTGAAGTCATACTCACTTTCAGAAGGGTGTAGGCTGCAGTAGTTACTCGGAGATGGAGAAGCTTGCAAGGGATAGAGTAGCATGGAGAGTTGCATCAAACCAGTCTCTGGACTGAAGACCACAACAACACAAAATAGTGTTGCACTTCCAGTTGCAACACTTTTCGATGGAACTGGACGAAGAGCATTGGTTTAGTGACAGTGCATGCGTGGAGAGATTTTTATCGAAAACTCGCTATTGTTGAATTTATGAAGGAAAAAGGAGTGCAGGAGCGAAAATTAGAAGTTTGTGATTCTGAGTAAACAAGATGGGTCTGATGCAACTAGATCTGAAAATGATACAGAGGGGCCGACCGATGTGGCCGTGCGGTTCTAGGCGCTTCAGTCTGGAACTTCGTGACCGCTACGGTCACAGGTTCGATTCCTGCCTCGGGCATGGATGTGTGTGATGTCCTTAGGTTAGTTAGGTTTAAATAGTTCTAAGATCTAGGGGACTGATGACCACAGATTTTAAGTGCCATAGTGCTCAGAGCCATTAGAATTTTGATCCAGAGGGCCGCGCGGGATTTGCCGAGCGGTCTCGGGCGCTGCAGTAACGGTCTGTGTGTCTCGTCCCCGCGGAGGTTCGAGTCCTCCCTCAGGTATGAGGTATGTGTGTGTGTGTGTGTGTGTGTGTGTGTGTGTGTGTGTGTTGTCCTCAGCGTATTTTAAATTAAGTAGTGTGTAAGCTTAGGGACCGATGACCTTAGCAATTTGGTCCCATAAGACCTTACCACAAATTTCCAAAACAAAATTACACGGATACAATATTTCGGTCGACATATTTATGTGAAAGACCTTTATTCGATTATGAAACTAAATAAATGACGATTACGTTGTAACCTGGGTGCAGAAAATCTGTGAAATTGTCTGCGTCTGTCCATATGCCACAGTTCATGCTAGAAAAAAAATTATATTATGGTGGTGATGGTGGTAAGTTCCTATGGGAGCAAACTGCTGAGGTCATCGGTCCCTAGGCTTACACACTACTTAAACGAACTTAACGCTAAGGACAACACACACGCCCATGCCTGAGAAAAGACTCGAACCTCCAATGGGAGGCCGGCCGGTGTGGCCGAGTGGTTCTAGGCTCTTCAGTCTGGAACCACGAGACCGCTACGGTTGCAGGTTAGAATTCTGCCTCGGGCATGGATGTGTGTGATGTCCTTAGGTTAGTTAGGTTTAAGTAGTTCTAAGTTCTAGGGGACTGATGACCTCAGATGTTAAGTCCCATAGTGCACAGAGGCATTTGAATCCAACGGGAAGACCCATGTGAATCGTGGCAAGGCGCCCTAGATCGCATGATAACCCGTGCAGCATTATATTATGTCTTAAGTGCACCAAAAATGACTAAATAATACTGAAACTTTGTTTTGTTCGTGATCTAGGTTGTTGTGAAACATGAAATATAAGACTTAGTAGCTTGGAGTGTGATTGCACTGCCACTTAAATGGGGCGTGTTCATAATTGTCCCCCCCCCCTTCCCCTTTTTGCACTCAAACGACGTTGCTTGGCGGTTCAGGCAAATATGCAGCGATACTGAGGGCTATTGCACTCATGCCAGGGCATGGGCCGCGGGCCGAATTGTTGGTTGGCCATGATACAGAGTGTCTATTTTTGTAGTACCTATCATTCCCTAGCCTGTAAAGTGGAGTGGATTGGTCGAGTAATGACATAATGAAAAGTCAGGGAATTTCCAACCAAATAGCAGGCGAACTGGTAGTGGCGCGGAGGGGGTCCCAATTGGGAATGGTTGTGAGGGGTTTCAAGTTCTGACATGTGCCTTACAACCAAGGGAGATCTCCCGAAAATCTTGGTCAGAACCAGGGATGATATCTATTTTTAATTTAACTCTGGGACACTACGTCTCAGACCAAAAATATATAAAGCATAGTGTTTGTAAATGTGAATTCCTTTATACTGAGTAAAATCGATAAACCGGTCGACATATGAAGTGTAACTGGTGGGGCTCAGAGCTCAAGTTGCACCCGCAGTTAATTCTCTCGCAAATTAGGCTTCAATGCCGAGAGAGAAATTGTCGATGACATTTTGTATTTCTTGTGTTGATAGTAGCCGTAGTGTCATAAATTCCCCGTTTTGCACAGATTATCGCCCACAGAACCGTATCCCATACTTTTGAACGTTTAAGACCCATGTGCGGATACATTTTCAGCAAGAAATAGACAACTGAATAAACACCTATCTACGCTTTTCTTAAATGTCATGAAAACCTGCATAGCCAGATGAATGCATACAGGGTGTATCTGTAAGAGCGTGAAAAAAGTAACAGGACGTAGAAAATGGTCTACCGAACTATTTGAGGTAGGGAACCTGGTGTCAGAGAAGCCAGCTTAAGCAGATATCTGCCGCTTTGTCTAGCATTACTGTTTTCGAGCTTGTTTACAACTAATACATGTTCAAGTTTACATGTACAGTTCTGTTTATTTACATGTACATTTTTTATTTCCTGTATGGAAACAAGGAGGATGAGCGTGATTACGAGGAAGTATTCATGAAGGTTTTGTTTACTTTATTTGTGCCTAAGATGGGTCTGTTGTATCGTATTTATATCGTCCCATGACAGAACGTTTTATGAATCAACGAAACATTTCATTACCCAGAGATGCACAGTACAATACGATGGGGTAGTACGGTGCAGTATTTACATGGTCTGTGAGGTCACCTGACCTGAATTCCCTTGATTTTTCCTGTGGGGATGTCTAAGGTCACTTGTACATGAGGCCCTGGTGGATACGGAGATGGAATTAGTTGCCACAATTGTAGTTGCCTGTGATGTGATTCGAAACATACCGTGATATTTGACAGGATGCGTCAGAATCTTGTTCGCCGATGTCATGCTTGCATTGAGATTGATGTCCGTCAGTTTCAGCATATTTTTTTGATGCAGCACAAATGATGCGTTCATTGTGTTAGTGATGGTATTTGCAGTTTACTAATGTTAATAAAGAGTTACACAGTAATGTGTGTTTATTCCTGTTATCTTCTTAAGCTGGCTTCTATGACCCACGTTCCCTACCTCAACTGTTCAGTGGAGCATCCTCTATGTCCTGTTAAATTTTTGCTCGCTCTTGCGGAAACACCCAGTTGACAAACGGCATGTGTCTTACTGGACCATCGGTGTGCTTGGTTGGTTATTCGATATGGAGCAGGAGACCAAACAGCGAGGTCATCGGTCCCATTGGATAAGGATGGGGAAGGAAGTCGACCGTACCATTCAAAAATGGCTCTGAGCACTATGGGACTCAACATCTTAGGTCATAAAAGTCCCCTAGAACTTAGAACTACTTAAACCTAACCAACCTAAGGACATCACACACACCCAAGCCCGAGGCAGGATTCCAACCTGCGACCGTAGCAGTCCCGCGGTTCCGGACTGCAGCGCCAGAACCGCTAGACCACCGCGGCCGGCGACCGTGCCCTTTCAAAGGAACTATTAGGGCATTTACTTGAAGCGATTTAGGGAAATCACTGAAAACCTAAATCAGGATGGCAGGACGCGAGTTTGACCCATCGTCCTCCCGAATGCGAATCCAATGTGCTAACCACTGCGCCATCTCGATCGGTATCGGTGTTTCGATGGTAGCCGAAGAGCTACTAATGTACGGGTATCAGAACAGAAAGTGACCCGTGCGAGAGCGTGGGATAGATAATACGTGTGTGGCAGTATCTCTGCTGGAATTGCCGTTAAGTGTTTACCTTCCTTGCCCAGAGGGGCAACGGGCGTATGCTACCTGGTGATAACGCTCCCTGTTGTCGCCTAGCGGCAGACTTTTCCTTGGGCCCTTTGTTTCTGACGGATTTCCTGCAGTCCTGATCTGGCTGTTAACTCCGAGAAGCGACTTAAAGAGGAAGCGAAACCGACTGCATTAATATGTGCACACGACAACGACGGTTATGAATTTCGTTATTCCTGGACTGTCACAGAGGAAGATTATTTTTCTTCCAACATTCTACTGAACAGTGTTCTTCGGATCTCACGGTAAATTGGCTCTGAACTTCAGTTTAATGCCGTGAGCTGTGGTGGACATTTTGTGTTTTCGTTTAGCAGTGTCATTTACTCTGAGTGATAGCAGGTTCTAATATTACCTCAGCCGTAGAATCTTTATAATAATATTATTGGTCGATGTTCCTAAGCTATGCTGATTTCGGGAATGCTAAAGCAGAATGTAGCTAACAGGATTCAACTATTGCTTTTTTTGTTTGCATTCTGCTGTAATTTCAAGTGCTTTACAGTTATAGATACGTACATTTTGTATCTCCCGTGCTTCTAGTGGACAGATTTGATGTGTGTTTAAATTGATCTTTTTAACTGTCTGTCCGCAGCTCGTGGTCGTGCGGTAGCGTTCTCGCTTCCCACGCCCGGGTTCCCGGGTTCGATTCCCGGCGGGGTCAGGGATTTTCTCTGCCTCGTGATGACTGGGTATTGTGTGCTGTCCTGAGGTTAGTTAGGTTTAAGTAATTCTGAGTTCTAGGGGACTGATGACCATAGATGACTTTTTAAATTCTGTTGCTTGCTGTTTGTTATAGTAGTCCGTTATTTATTATCATGTCCAGTCGGCTGGTTATGCCAAAGCCAATCAACCAGAAGTGTAGTTCAGTTATTGTTTTGAAACAAGAGTGGCTAATTAATACTTGTTAATTTATTATTATTATTGTTGTTTAATAATATAACTGACATTGAAGGTAAAGGTTATTAATCGGTTGCACTTTTTATTAATTTCGTGGATATTTACTTCTACTATTAAACCTAGTAAATGTTCTTTGATGATGAAACATAAAAATATGTTATTTATATTCGTCATTTTCTTTGCGCTGATATCGTAAAGTACCTTATCTCCTATACCTTACCACTTCCCAAGGCGACTTACCCTATCAGTACATTTCACGTGTGGGACTAATGTAAATGCTTTGTGTGTTTTGTGCAGGCTTTGTTAAATTTTATGAGTGATCGCCGAAAACAAAAAAAGAGAGCTCAGCTATATTTAAAGTTTAATGGTGTGCTATCAGGTGTTCTGCCTAATTATTGTTTCCATTTTCAGCACAACATTTCGACGACCGACCCATTCGTCCTCTTCAGGTGCTGCGAGTTTTGGTATAATGTAGACTGCACTCGCTGTCTGGACTCCAATTAGACTGTAACCAATTCTGGGTCTCGCGCCGCTATTTATAGTCGAGTTTGGCTCCCACTGTCCATTACGCCCTTTGATACCTTTCGGTAAGCGCACTGGTGTTCCATTAAACGCAGATTCCCAGAGCTGAGAGAAGCCGAGAGAATGTGTATTTCTCGGAATATCAGAGCGGGCGCTGAAGGACAACGAGTCAGTTCTGTGGAATTTCTATTTAGTGTTTCCTAGGATATAAAGTGAATTCTTTTAATTGCGTGGATGCAAAGTGTAGAACAATAATTAATGAATACTGTGCGTGTTTTTTTGGACGAAATGAGGAAAAAGCGTAAAAATGTGCCTCAACTGCGAAGAATATGAATTCATTTGTCAGGACAACACATGGGCTCGCGAAGGCTCTGAAATGAGAAAATTGACAGGAAAGAAGTATTACCGCTTGTAACATTTAACGTATTTACGAGATTTTGCACATCCTGATTTCCACCTAAATGAAAAAAAAAAAAAATTAATGAAGCTATGCTCGACATTAGGCTTGATCTGTTGGAAACAATGTGCCCTTGCCTTGCTGTTTTTCAAATGAATTACCAAGCTAGTTTTAGAAGAAATTAAAATTTAACATAGACCCAGAATCCCTTAGAAACTTGATATTTTCCGAAATAAATCTTTCCCAGAAATGAAAGAAACGCGAAGTGTCTGAATAGAATCCCGTGACTGAGGATTGACTCGCTGGTCTTTGGACTCAAACTGGTAGCAGCGAAAGGCAGGCGTACGAGGTAAACGTTACATATATGACGTGCATGCAATAACACACGTAGGTTTCTGGAGATTTTTGACCTAGTAGCCAGGTAATATAGACAGCGCTGATATGAATACTGAATAAAAATGTTTGTTTTTGTGACGTGTGAATGGGACACATTCCATAACGTTTTGGGATGTGTCACATTCACACGACCCCCACACTGTATGGATGAAGTTCTTCTCCCTGCATTGATATCCTGATGATGATTGTAATCTAAATGCACCAATAAACCAGTCGTGTCACATCCTATGACTTACAAAAATAAAACTGAACACTGACTGGAAACGGACTTTAAAATGAGGAAAGTACTGGAGGTTTACTGAATGTCAAGAGAAATCTTAAGAAACATTTATTTGACATTTATAGCGCAAACTAGAATCAAACACTGCTGCACAGTTGTACATTGTTCTATCGTATTACTTCATTGGTGGCGAAAAGATTAATTTCTCGGAATATTGTCTACACAAGTCAATTATCTTCTCAATTTTATACAGAACACCAGTTAATAAAAGTTAAAACTTAATAAACAGATTAGTTTTACAATAAAGCAGAAAATTTATAAAGCTTCCCTTTTCATTAGCAAGCGTTTATATCCTTTTAAAAATCATGTAAAACATACTCAACATTTAACTTAGACTTAATAGTTAAAAGCAATTTATTTCTTAAGAAGTAATCACCCCTTTGATCGGTCTGTTTCTCAAAACTTCAGACGTTGTTCTTTCTCTCTGACTGTACGTCAACAAGGCAACAGAAAGGAACGCAGTTTATCACATTACCAATCGTCAGCTACAGTAGTGCAACAGTCCTATTCCTCGACAGTCAAATTATACCTGTGTTGAATAGAGCTGTAATACACTTTAATTATGTTCACGAACAGAATCAAGTGGCAAAAACGTCCCTTCACTGGTTATTAAATCTGCCGATTACCAAGATTCACGTACCGTCTGTCTCAGCTCGTAGTCGAACATCACCTGCACGTTTCCCTGCCCTCGCTGCCGCCTCGTCAATCCACGCATGGTGATAGAGGATAGTCGACTAGTAACTATCGAATACAGCTTCCGTCCCCGCGTTGTTCACCTCGCCATCAGGCCCCGCTCCACCGCTCTACTTGCTCACGACATAAGCATCAAACGAAAAAGCTACAAAGAACGAAACTCGTCTAGCTTGAAGGGGTAAACCAGATGGCGCTATGGTTGACCCGATAGATGGCGCTGCCATAAAAATGATTCAAATGGCTCTGAGCATTATGTGACTTAACTTCTGAGGTCATCAGTCGCCTAGAACTTAGAACTAATTAAACCTAACTAACCTAAGGACATCACACACATCCATGCCCGATGCAGGATTCGAACCTGCGACCGTAGCGGTCGCCCGGTCCAAGACTGTAGCGCCTAGTACCGCACGGCCACAGCGCCATAGATCAAACGGATATCAACTGTTTTTTTTAAATACTAACCGCCATTTTTATTACATATTTGTGTACTACGTAAAGAAATATGAATGTTTTAGTTGGACCACTTTTTCGCTTTGTGGTAGATGGCGCTGTAATAGTCACAAACGTATAACTACGTGCTATCACGTAACATTCCGCCAGTGGGACGGTATTTGCTTCGTGATACATTACCCGTTTCAAAATGGACCGTTTACCAATTGCGGAAAAGGTCGGTATCGTGTTGATGTATGGCTATTGTGATCAAAATGCCCAACAGGCGTTTGCTATGTATGCTGCTCGCTATCCTGGACGACATCATCCAAGTGTCTGGACCGTTCGCCGGATAGTTACGTTATTTAAGGAAACAGGAAGTGTTCAGCCCCATGTGAAACGTCAACAACGACCTGCAACAAATGATGATGCCCAAGTAGGAGTTTTAGCTGCTGTCGCGGCGAATCCGCACATCAGTAGCAGACAAACTGCGCGAGAATCGGGAATCTCAAAAACATCGGTATTGAGAATGCTACATCTATTGCACGCGTACCATATTTCTATGCATCAGGAATTGCATGGAGACGACTTTGAAAGTCGTCTACAGTTCTGCCACTGGGCACAAGAGAAATTACGGGACGATGACAGAGTTTTTGCACTCGTTCTAGTTAGCGACGAAGCGTCATTCACCAATAGCGGTAACGTAAACCGGCATAACATGCACAATTGGGCAACGGTAAATCCACGATGGCTGCGAAAAGTGAAACATTAGCGTCCTTGGCGGGTTAATGTATGGTGCGGCATTATGGGAGGAAGGATAATTGGCCCCCATTTTGTCAATGGCAATCTAAATGGTGCATTGTATGCTGATTTCCTACGTAATGTTCTACCGATGTTGCTACAAGTTGTTTCACTGCATGACAGAATGGCGATGTGCTTCCAACATAATGGATGTCCGGCACATAGCTCGCGTGCGATTGAAGCGGTATTGAATAGCGTATTTCATGACAGGTGGATTGATCGTCGAAGCACCATACCATGGCCACCACGTTTACCGGATCTGACGTCCCCGGATTTCATTCTGTTGGGAAAGTTGAAGGATATTTGCTGTCGTGATCCACCGACAACGCCTGACAACATGCGTCAGCCATTGTGAATGCACGTGCGAACATTACGGAAGGCGAACTACTCGCTGTTGAGAGGAATGTCGTTACACGTATTGCCAAATGCATTGAGGTTGACGGACATAATTTTGAGCATTTATTGCATTAATGTTGTATTTACAGGTAATCACGCTGTAACAGCATGCGTTCTCAGAAATGATAAGTTCACAAAGGTACATGTCTCACATTGGAACAACCGAAATAAATGTTCAAACGTACCTACGTTCTGGATTTTAATTTGAAAAACTTACCTGTTACTAACTGTTCGTCTAAAACTGTGAGCCGTATGTTTGTGACTATTACAGCGCCATCTATCACAAAGCGAAAAAAGTGGTCCAACTAAAGCATTCATATTTCTTTACGTACTACACGAATATGTAATAAAAATTGGGGTTCCTATTTTGAAAAAACCCCAGTTGATATCCGTCTGACCTATGGCAGCGCCATCTAGCGGGTCAACCACAGCGCCATCTGGTTTCCCCCTTCAAGCTAGACGAGTTTCGCTCTTTGTAGTTTTTTCGATTGGTGCTTATTTCGTGAGATATTTGGCCCGGTCACGATCAATGGACCGTGCTGTATAGACCAACTGCTTAACTTGTGTCTCTAAATCCATCCGATTAACTACTGCCCGACCCTGTTCTAGCAATGTCGATACTTTCACAACGCTCAAAAACTTTTCATTCAGCTTTCATATCAGCGTGTTCTCTCCATACCACGAGTTCTTCGTAAGATGGGCGCATACTTTTTGCGTGACTGTGTGTCAACCTTGTACCTGCTAACCAACGCCCTGATGGGCTTTGGTACGTCTCGCACGTAACGCGCTGAGGCGGGCGTGCGGTTAGCGGCGAGCAGCCACGTGTGGGCAGCGGGGGCCGCTGGTCGGCTCCGGCCGGCGTCCAGCAATTTATCACGGCCGCAGGGGCGCGCGCGCCTCAAATGAAGCGGCAAGTTGATTACTGCACCAGCAAGTCGCGGCCGCCGGCCGCCGGCCGGTGATACGTTACGGCGGACAAGTGTATTACGCGGAGCTCCGCGGCCAGCCAGCCGCTGCGGCGCCACGCACGCTGGGTGCTTCCCCGATGTCGCGGAAAGACTGGAGTCGAAGCAGTTTAAGGGGACCACACCGTGGTTCAGGTCGAAAAAAATCGATTTCAGGTTTTCATCATATTTCGATACATTAAGGTTTTATTTTAGTATTCTGAAAAGGATTTTGCTGAAAAAATTTTTTTTCGAGCATTTAAAGAGCATTTTCCTACCACGTGCGTTTATGTGCCACGCCCACTTTTCTGTCACCCACTTTTCTGCATGTATTTTAGATATTTATATCCCCTACATTGCTCGTTAGGGATTTTTATTTACTCCCTAATGTGTTGACTATCCTTGGAATGCAACGGTCGGTATTCTTTTGTTTCTCATGTTTGTAAACAACACGCTTTCAAATACGCGGTTAATTTTGCTCAAATGTGAGTGGGAGTAGTTGTTATACTTACGTTTGGTATGCTTGTTTACGTGTATTTTGTTGTGTTTATTGAAGATGAAGAAACGTAAAGGCACTTTCAAGAAACGACAATTTAGAGGAAACAAGTTTAGAAAGCTTTCTGAACAAGAGGTTATGTCGCTTGGCAACGATGTTTATAATTGTAATTCTTCAACAAGTGCATCATCAAAGAAGCTCTCAGCATTTCAAGAGAGTTACAACGATGTTACTGTAAGTTGTTCAAATGTGTGTGAAATCTTATGGGACTTAACTGCTAAAGTCATCAGTCCCTAAGCGTACACACTACTTAACCTAAATTATCCTAAGGACAAACACACACACCCATGCCCGAGGGAGGACTCGAACCTCCGCCGGGACCAGTCGCACAGTCCATGACTGCAGCCCCTGAGACCGCTCGGCTAATCCCGCGCGGCTGTTACTGTAAGTGACAAGGGGTGCAGTAACATTATTATAATATTTGAGAATATTATCAGATGTAATTCCTAAATTTGTACAATGTAGACAGTGTGGCGAGTCACAGAGTGTGAAAATTTGTAGGAGTGCCAGTGGGAGAAAAGGCCTAGCAATTGCTTTCGATTTAATTTGCACTAAATGCTCAGCTGTGATTTCATTTCTGATTTCTTCAAAACCAGATGCAAGTGGCCCTTATGAAATCAATATTAGATTAGATTATGCCTTACGATCCATTGGCAAGGGCGTGACTGCAGGGAAAACATTTTGTTCAGTGATGAACTTACATCAACTACCAAATAAATTTGAAAAAAAACTGACTGCAATATTAGAGAAAGCTGTAGGTGAGGTCAGTGAGGAAAGCATGAAACTGGCTGCTAGGGAAGCAATGGGAGAAAATGATGGATGTTCGGATATTACAGTTGCACTTGATGGAAGTTGGCAGAAAAGAGGACATACTTCTCTGAATGGAGTAGTGACTGCCACGACTGTAGACAAGGGTAATGTGTTCGATGTGGAGATAATGTCTAAATATTGCAAATGTTGGAAAGTCAATAACATAAAGAACACAACTGTATGGCTAATTTTAGAGGAACAAGTGGTGGTATGGAAGTTCATGGAGTACAACAAATATTTCATCGCTCCGTAGAAATAAGAGGCGTACGGTACATCAAATATTTAGGCGATAGTGACAGTAAGGCATACAAGAATGTGGTGAACTGTAAGCCATATGGACGTGCCATTATTAGCAAAATACAATGTGTAGGCCATGTTTAAAAACGTTTGGGTACAGGGATGAGAAAAATAACTGTTGATATGAGAGGAAAACAATGAGAAGATGGAAAATTGTTGACCGGACAGGGTCGGTTAACTAAAACTGAAATAGAAAACTTGCAGATATACTATGGACAGGCAATTAGGAGAAATAAATAAAATCTGGAGACAATGAAGAGAGATGTTTGGGCCATATTCTTCCACAACTCCTCTACTGATGACAAGCCATGTCATGGATTGTGTCCATCAGGAGAATATTCGTGATGCAAATACAATAGGGCCCAGGCAACTGGAGAATCTTATTCTCACCAGCATTCTCTTCCTGCTGCTGGCAATTAAATCTATTTTTAGAGACTTGGCTCATCCTGACCTTCTAAGGAAACGTCTACATGGGCAGACACAGAACCCAAGTGAATGTTCCAACAGCGTAATTTAGAACCGCCTTCCTAAAACTGTATTTGTAGGCATGCATACAACGAAACTAGGAGTTCATGATGCTGTTATTATATTCAGTTGTGATAATATTGGAAAGTGTTGGGTACTGAAGAAGCTGGGAATTAATCCTGGTGAAAATATGATCCCTGGGCTGCAACATTGCGATAAAATGAGGATAGCCGATGCAGACAGGTCTGCATCCCATATGGCCAAGTAAGCAAGACAAACGCCCAGGAAGGTGAAAAAGAAGCTGGAAGACCTGCTAGAGGCCAAAGAGTGGCCATCATATGCAGGAGGACAGTTTTAATTAACTGTAAGTAACAAATTTCAAAAGTTTTTTCTTTAAAGACAATTTCGCGCAAACTAAAATTTTCAGTACATATGCCCCATTTTATCAGAAACTATCATAGATAAATGGATGAAATTTTCAGAGACCCTGCATAACATAAAAAGTCACCTCTGGTACTACATTCATTAATATTCCACCATTAGGAAGTTCACAAAAATTTTTTGTGCAGAAAAAACTTAATACTTTTTGTTAAAAAATTTAAAAAAAGTATTTCTTAAAAAAGTATAAATAGATTTTAGTCCAGTTGACTCTATTAGCATCATGTAACATACAGTAAAAATAATTAAGGTCCTGCATCAAATATTTTTTTTCAGAAATGGGTCAAATACTTGCCTAAATTAACGTGGGTTAGATAGGCAGGGTGTGGTCCCCTTAACCCAAGTTAGAGCCTGGTAGGAGAGACCAGGGCAAGCTGACGAGAGGATGAGATGACTGACCACTTATTACAGCTTCATGCTTACAGGTAGCATCAACATACGGTTACTACAAATGCTTTACGGCAAAAAACTTCCTAGCAGATAAAAACTGTGTGCCGGACCGAGTTTCATATCGGCGCACACTTCGCTGCAGAGTGATAATCTCTTTCTACTTTACGGAAAGTTGAAAGAGAGGGAGCGAGAGGAAGAGATACGGTGTTATATACGTGCGTATGATAAACCTCTTTCGTCAAAAACGTTTTTCTCCTTCATACCTCCTCTGTGTTACCACAGATGACGTGTCGCTGACCTCATTTGTACTAAGATTGCAGTACACGCGAGGTGCCTATTTCCTTCCACCGCTCTGAGTGGAACGCATACGTTCTAATAAATGTTCACCAACCTGTAGTCTTCTACAGTTCTTGTCCACTGCATAGAAAACAGCACGTAGATCGTATCTCCGTGATCTTGAGGCTGTAAGAAACTCTTAGCGAGGAACTGTTTATTTTAGAAATTGTTAAATTTGCAATCAGTTTGATTATACGGGATACCACTCGATTTTATATTGGCAGAACACGAGAAACTACACAATTACATTCTACGTTAGAGTCACAAATGATTTCTATTCTTCAACAAGTTAATGAAATGCGTATTTCTGCCATTACTGTTACACTGTTGTCAACTACACATCCATATTATCATACATTACTGTTAAAGTATTAACCTGACATCGACCGCGGCAGACAACGTGTCTGTCCTCCGAGACTTCCGAACCAGCTCTCACATTTACAAACTAGACATTGCAAACCACGGCCGACAACATGCCTGTCCTCCGGGACGGCCGAACCAGCTCTGATCTTACGGCCGAGCCACTTCGCCCACCATCCACATGAGATGCGATGCGAAGATCTCCGACGTGCTTCGTCTGCCTTTTCGTTAACATTTGTTTATTATTCTGCTGATTATTAATACTTGTGAAATAATGGAAGGATAACAGGCTATTGAGAGATGCTTTAATTTGAACTACAAGCAAATGCACTTTTTAGCTTGTGTAATATTAATAATAGAAGATTACCGTTTAGGCGCGCCACTTCCGAACGCAGCGGACAATCCCGGAAAAGGGCCACCGTTTAGGCGGTCTTTCTCACGATACCCGTATCTAACAAACAACCTGTCATCGGTAGGTCACGCCATATGACACCATCTTGCCACTATTGACTTCTCAACTGCTCTAAAAGGAGTTTCTTGTACCTGAATATAACGGCTGCAAAGCGAGAAATATTACAGCTACACACAAAAAGCTGTCGCAATGGAATCGCCACCGACATTTCAGTGTGCGAAGGGTAACGGTTGGGTACAATACATGTCGTGCTGTATTTTTGAAGACATTCAGCATGACTTCTTGTGGAGTAACTGGTGACATACACCACTGGTCTTTAAAATTGCTACACCACGAAGATGACGTGCTACAGAAGCGAAATTTAAACGACAGGAAGAAGATGCTGTGATATGCAAATGATTAGCTTTTCAGAGCATTCACACAAGGTTGGTGCCAGTGGCGACAACTACAACATGCTGACATGAGGAAAGTTTCCAACCGATTTCTATACACAAACAGCAGATCACCGGCGTTGCCTGGTGAAACGTTGTTGTGATGCCTCGTGTAAGGAGAAGAAATGCGTCCCATTACGTTTCCGACTTTGATAAAGGTCGGATTGTAGCCTATCGCAATTGCGGTTTATCGTATCGGGACATTGCTGCTCGTTTTGGTCGAGATCCAATGACTGTTAGCAGAATATAGAATCGGTGGGTTCAGCAGGGTAATACGGAACGCCGTGCTGGATCCCAACGGCCTTGTATCACTAGCAGTCGAGATGACAGGCATCTTATCCGCATGGCTGTAACGGATCGTGCAGCCACGTCTCGATCCCTGAGTCAACAGATGGGGACGTTTGCAAGACAACAACCATCTGCACGAACAGTTCGACGACGTTTGCAGCAGCATGGACTATCAGCTCGGAGACCATGGCTGCTGTTACCCTTGACGCTGCATCACAGACAGGAGCGCCTGCGATGGTGTACTCAACGACGAACCTGGGTGCACGAATGGCAAAACGTCATTTTTTCGGATGAATCCAGGTTCTGTTTACAGCATCATGATAGTCGCATCCGTGTTTGGCGACATCGCGGTGAACGCACATTGGAAGCGTGTATTCGTCATCGCCATACTGGCCTATCAACCGGCGTTATGGTATCGCGTGCCATTGGTTACACGTCTCGGTCACCTCTTGTTCACATTGACGGCACTTTGAACAGTGGACGTTACATTTCAGATGCGTTTAGACCCGTGGCTCTACCCTCCATTCGATCCCTGCGACACCGTACAGTTCAGCAGGATAATGCACGACCGCATGTTGCAGGTCCTGTACGGGCCTTTCTGGATACAGAAAATGTTCGACTGCTGCCCTGACCAGCACATTCTCCAGATCTCTCATCAACTGAAAACGTCTGGTCAATGGTGGCCGAGCAACTGGCTCGTCACAATACGCCAGTCACTACTATTGATGAACTGTGGTATCGTGTTGAAGCTGCATGGGCAGCTGTACCTGTACACGCCATCCAAGCTCTGTTTGACTCAATGCCCAGGCGTATCAAGGCCGTTATTACGGCCAGAGGTGGTTGTTCTGGGTACTGATTTCTCAGGATCTATGCACCCAAATTGCGTGAAAATGTAATCACATGTCAGTTCTAGTATAATATATTTGTCCAATGAATACCCGTTTATCATCTTCATTTCTTCTTGGTGTAGCAATTTTAATGGCTAGTAGTGTATTTGTTGTCCATCCGTCTGTTTGTTCGACTGTTAAAAACCCTTTTTCCCTAGAATGTGTAAATCTATAAAGTTCAAATTTATGTCATATACTAAGGACTACAGTCCCCTGTCAGTGTAAAAAGTTGAAGCCTTGGAATTTATATACAAACATCGAAATAAGTTTTGCATCACCCCGACTCCCAGAACTCATGAAGACAGACGCCGACTGTGGATACTGTATCACAGACACAGTCCCTTTGACTGTTCAGAGATGTCACTAAACCCGCCCAAGGATGTAAACAACTACGCAGTGTGTATTAGACGGAGGCGGTCAGACAGCCGATCAGTTCCAGACATAAAACCAAGAAGGAGGTACACGGCTCGTGTTGTCTGTAGTTTTAACCAAGCATAGACGGTCAACACCGCGGTTCGATCGCACTTTTACTTTGTGCCAGGAAGGGCTCTCAACAAGGAAAGTGTCCAGGCGTGAACCAAAGCAATGTTGTTTGGACATGGAGGAGATACAGAGAGACAGGAACTGTCGATGATATGCCTCAGTCAGGCCACAAAAAGCTACTACCGCTCCACAGCGCTCCGCTACCTACGGACTATGGAACCGTGACAGCAACGCCACCATGTTGTATAACGCTTTTCGTTCACCAACAGGACGTTATGTTACGACTCAAACTGTGCGCCGTAGGTTGCATGAAGCGCAACTTCATTCCCGACGTCCATGGCGAGTTCCATCTTTGCAACGACGATACCATGCAGCGCGGTACAGATGAGCGACGCATATGCCTTCAACCAGATAATCGTAGGAGACCTGTATGGAGGCAACCCGTTCAGGCTGAACGCATCAGACACCCCGTCCAGCGAGTGTAGCAAGGTGGAGTTTCCCTGCTGTTTTGGGGTGGCATTGTTTGGGGCCGACGTATGCCGCTGCTGGTCATGGAAAGCCCCGTAACGCCCTTACGATACGTCAGTGCCATCTTCCGGCCGCTAGTGCAACCATGTCGGTAGCATGTTGGCGATGCTTTCGTCTTCATGGACGACAATTCGCGCCCCCATCGTGCACATCTTGTGAATGACTTCCTTCAGGATAACGACATCGCTCGACTAGAGTGCCAAACATGTTTTCCAGACACGAACCCTATCGAACATACCTGGGATAGATTGAAAAGGGCTGATTATGGACGACATGACCCACCAACCACTCTGAGGTATCTACGCCAAATCACCGTTGAGGAGTGGGACAATCTGGACCACAGTGCGTTGATGAACTTGTGGATACTATGCCATGACGAATACAGGCATGCATGAATGCAAGTGGACGTGCTACTGACTATTAGAGGTACCGGAGCGTACAGCAGTCTGGACCACCACCTCTGAAGGTCTCTCTTTATTGCGGTGAACCGTGTGCGACTCGCGTTCATGCCGTTTGTTCTTTGGCATTTTGTCACATAGACTGGTGTCTTGTTTCTTCCTTACTTACTGGTGTAACGGAGTTGCTGGCTTGCCTCATTGAGTAGCAGCAGCAGTGATTATCGATACTAGTACTGTCGTACTATCTTTGGTGTGACTGCTAGTACTTCTGGGTGGTGGTGGTGTGTGCTGTGGTCAGTCAGTTGGGACGGATGTGGGAGGAAGTCTCTGCAGCGCGAGGCCAAGCCAGGACTGCTGGCGGCGTGCACGAGCTGTCAGATCGTGGGGCGCTAGCTGCGAGAGCGACAAAGTTCGTTGCCCACCGAACCTGGATGCTGAAGTTGAGTGATCAGTTAATCTGTTATGAAACCTCAACTATTGTGAGATCTCCTCGTTCATTCGTGGGTTTTTGCTGCATGGTTGAGTCTGATTGTGTGTATTGGTTGGTGATTTCTCCTGGCATTTGTCATTAGCCTTGGTCAAGGAGCTGCTGGTAGATTTAATTTTGGGGTGTGATTTCATCAATAAAACTGATTTAGTCTTGGATTATTCCAAGCACACTTTCTTCTTTAAGTTCACTCCTGCAGAGAACTTTGGTTTCTGCTAGTGTGCTAAACGTACTGTGCATCAAAATGCTGGCACCCTGACTGTTGAGGCTGTGCCACAGCAGGATCCTCAATTACAGGATTTGTTACAGAGATTCCCTGAGCTTCCAAGGACTCAAGCACCTACAGAGAGCCCAAGTCCATTTGCAAGCAAATACACAATAAAGTGAAACTATTTCTCAAGCCTTGCCACTCCAATAGAAAAAATTTCCAAAGGCGATCACTCTTTAGATACAACAAGCCAAAATAAAAAAAATTGGTTTTTCCTCATTTCGCGTCTGCAATCAAGCATTAAGCTGGATGTTGGCCAGGCTACGCAAAACTGGCCGTCTCGACAGATAGTCAGCACGCATTTCTGCATTTCAATTTGAGGTTAAACACATAAAAGGGACTGAAAATGTCTTGGCGGACGTTCTCAGCCGTATGTTCACTGAACATACCTCTAGTGATGGCACCCGGGAAAAAGGGGGAGGCAGTCTTAGTTGTATCATGTTAGGCGATATCCCTCACTTATTTGATGATGTTGCTCAGCATCAGGATCAGAACCCTACTTGGGCACCCGTTAAGCAACGCCTGTTGGCTGGGGAACTATTGGATGAGTACATTATCAAGAAAGGAATTTTGTGTAAAAGGGTGGGACGTACTAAGCAATTGAAGATCTGTTTAACAGGTGCTTTCATGATTCGTTGGTTGGTGGGCACTTAGGAACTTTAACACCTTGAAAAAAATTAACGAGCATTTGACTTGGCCTTCCATGGACCGCGACGTCAGAGAGATGGTTTCTCGTTGTCGATTGTGTAATGGGGCCAAACCTAAGAACGCTCTTCAACAAGGTCTGTTGAGTTCTGAGCGTGAGTCCTGTCCTATGCACAAACTCTATGTCGAGTATATGGGGCCCTTACCTCGCACTAAGAGAGGTCATCGGTACGTATTGGTTATTATTGATGCGTTTTCGAGATTTACCTGGCTGCTTCCGAGTCGTAACGTAACTGCTACCACCACTATTTCTCACTTATCTAATGATTTCAGTGTTTTTAGACCCCCCCCCCCCAAACAAATAGTTAGTGATAACGAGTCGGCCTTCCCTTCGGCTCCTTTCAAGGCGTTCAGTTTTCAAAATGGTGTCAAGCATGTGACTACTACACCATATTATCCGCAGGGCTCTTTTTCAGAGTGGGTCAATCGAACTCTTAAATCCACATTGATTATTTTCTATCAGCAGACGCCTAGTAAGTGGGATTCTAGTCTTCCTTGGCTTAGCTTTGCCTTCAGTACCGCCAATCATGAGGCTTTGAAAGCTACTCCAGTCTCCTTGATCTTTGCCTATCCTGTTAATTCCCTCCTTTCGATCTTATGGGGAATTAAAGATCTAATTACGGAGGATATCACCCCACAGGTCGTCAAGGAGAACTGGAACCATGTCACACGTAATATTCTCAGGGCCCATAACAAGGAAGCTGAATGTTACAATCCTAATCGGCGAGCCTTTACGGTAAGGCCGGGAGACAGGTGCATGTCGGAAATCTTAGTAAATTCACTCCCCGTTTCTTGGGCCCTTGTAGCATTGTTCGTATTTTAGGCCCGGTTAACCTTCTGGTTAAGGATAACCACACCAGTAAGCTGGTCCACCTTAGCCAAGTTAAATTTGGTTATCCCAATTGTTGAGTTACCACCGGGTTGGTGTTTGAGAGAGGGGAGATTGAGCCATGTGCGGCTCTCTTTCATCTCGTTTGTTCTTTGGCATTTTGTTACAATGAGTAATGTCTTGTTTCTTCCTAACTTACTGGAATAACGAATTTGCTGGCTTGCCTCCTTCAGTGGCAGCAGCAGCGCTTATCGATACTAGTACTGTCGTACTATCTTTGGTGTGACTGCTAGTACTTCTGGGTGGTGGTGGTGGTGTGTGCTGTGGTCAGTCAGTTGGGACGGATGTGGGAGGAAGTCTCTGCAGCGCGAGGCCAAGCCAGGACTGCTGGCGGCGTGCACGAGCTGTCAGATCGTGGGGCGCTAGCTGCGAGAGCGACAAAGTTCGTTGCCCACCGAACCTGGATGCTGAAGTTGAGTGATCAGTTAACCTGTTATGAAACCTCAACTATTGTGACATCTCTTCGTTCATTTGCGGGTTGTTGCTCCCAGGCCATTCGGGCTAGCAGCAATGTATGATGTGTTGCAGCTGTCTTCCTATATTGTGATTAATTATTAAATTGACTGTTACTTGCCAGTGAAGTGCAGCAGTGGGGTTTTCTGCCCTGTGGCAGTTAACAACTCAGATACCTGCCCTGGTCGTTCGCGTAGTTTTCCGGCAGTGTGCCTTTCCTTGTCGTGTTGATACTGTCTGGCATGGCATGTAGCTTGACAGCCTTTAAAGTTGTTTGGTTCATATTTTCCTTATAGTGTTTATTGTTCCTTTGGCTGTTTTAGACGCCAATTTCTGAAGACGTAGTGCTGTTGGTATCCTCGACCTCGGCCGAAATTTTCCATCGTTGGTCGGACAGAAGGAAATTGGTTAAATTGTTGGTCGATCCTTGGGCTGTCCCATTTTGGGTTATCATCCGATTATTCAGCTCTTGGGTGCACGTCTCACCTCACCTTACGTTTGAGCTACTTTCTCAGGCTGACCCTTTGAACACTTCTGAGCACCACTTGTTCTGTTTGTTTTAGATTGTGATTTTCATTTTAGTTTGTAGTATTGAGCGAGGCCTTCGGCCGTGTTTTAATTGTTCTTTTTAAATTTTACATAAAGGCCTTTAGCCGTGCTAAATAAAAATTATGAAAATTGATTTTATTTTTTATAAAATTTTCCTTAAAATTTGTTCGATCCGAAATTGTTTGTAATCCAGGCCCTAAGCCGTTAGTTGTTAGACGTGTTATGTGTGGCCTTCAGCCGAGGATTTGCGTGAATCCCTTTTAATAAGGCCTGCAGCTTTGTGTTTTAGTTAAAGGAAAATTTTTTCTAAGAAAAATTGTTGTCTGACTTGTTTTTCATCCCCTCAGCCGTTGTTTCATGTTTTTTTGTGGCCTACAGCCGTGCAATAAGTTAATATTTCTTTAATTAGGCTTTCGGTCATTCTGTTGTAAGTTTAAAAGATATTCCTTAGTTAGAAAAATTGTTTAGTAGTAATTGTCCTTCAGACGTGTAGTGTAGGCCTTTGGCGGCTAATTGTTGTTTAACTGCATGTTTTTTTAAATTTTTACCTTCTATTTTTAATTGCTTTTGATTTCTAAGCCAGGCTTTCAGCCGTTCTTGTTTTTGGTGTGATTTTGAGCCTTCAGTACAGAAAGCATCTCAAGTTTTCTTTAACACTCCACACATCAACCACTGGAGTACAAGGAACTTACGGTGTTGATCAAATGACTGCCTGCACAGGTCACAGAACGTCAACTGCAGGAAGCATTATGTGAAAAAGGATACCCTCACGCCAGGGTACATAAGTACAAAAGGAGAGAAGGAGATCAAGTCAGTGGTGAATTAGTTAGGCTGCCACGTGCTGTGTTAGCCTTTTAAGACAAAAGACAAGCATAAACTCTACGACATCGGGCACCTTCTCTACACGAGGGTGCACATTGAAGATTACCGGTCCAAGGATGGGCAGAAACAGTGCAAAAACAGTCAACACTTCGAGCAAACGGGAAATTATTGCTGGATGCCACTCCAATGCGTGAAGTGCGCTGGAGGCCATCGATCCAAAGACTGCAGCCTGCCCTGCACCTCCAAAGCAAAATGTGCTAACTGTGCCAAAGATCACTGCAACTCATGGCGCGCCTGCGAAAAATACCAGGCACTCCTCCGGAAATATAACATCCAGCCGCAACAGCAGACCAAGAACCCGACGGTGGAGATCGTTCAACAATCGACAACGCCAGCGACTACCAGCAAACTGGACTGTGAGGCACTAGAACAACAGCCATCCAGACAGCCCCAAATATGTTACCCAAGACAACGGATTTCACGATTCCATGCAGACACACCTTCGTATACGAGAGACCAACCTGCTACATCTGCGTCCAGTACAGCCACCCTAGGCACCTTGACACGAGCCGTATCGGACATCGCAGCCCTCCTTGTACAACTTCAACAAAAATGACGCTGGTGGAGGGAATAATCAAGGCGTTTACCGCTCCTTAACGAATGATAATGGCAGCAGAACAAGACAACTCCGACTCTGCATTTGGAATGCCCCAAGGTGGGCGAGGACGAGAGAAATACACGAGCTGACTGGAGGAAAATACGCCGCTAAGACCAGGAAACTCGTCTTTTTCACAAATTAGACGAGTATCGGGGAAATTTCGGCCAACTTACGAATGTAGGCCAGACCCTACCACGACATTGGCACAAATACAAAGTTCGTCGAGCCATTATTGCACCCCCACAGGACCATCAAAGATGATGTAATCTTCAGTTATTCGGCGTTTTATACGTAAATAGTTACTGTCAATCACTCGCGCAACTACCTAACCAACACCCTCAAAGGGCTCAAGGTCCTGCAGAGAGCCCAAGTCCATTTGCAAGCGAATTCATAATAAATTGGAACTCTGACGCCTTCCCAGTCCAGTAGAAAAAATCGCGAAAGGCGATCTCTCTTTAGATACAACATGCTAAAAAAAAAAAAAAAAAAGTGTTTCCTCCTTTCGCGTCATCGACGTTCGCCATGAATGTCTCAATGCAAGATCGCGCTCTGCTTGTTAAGTTGTATTATAAGAATGAGGACTATGCACACTAATCTCTGCAGAAGTTCCGGTCACGGAAGTGTTTAAAAAAAGTCGTTGGTCCGATGACTGCCGTGAGTCTGAGGAAAATGTTTTGGAAATTCTAAAAGATGGGTTCTTTTGGTGTGCACTCTGGTAGAGGGACGAAATGACTTGATTCGACGTCAATGGAAGCGGTTACGACAGCAATACAGGAGGAGACGAGTAGTGGTGTGCAAACGTGTAGTGCAGGGAGAATTTGAAAAAAGAGACAGCATTGGTCGTAAATTTTTTACTATCGCAAAATCGATTGCCCAAAAATTGGACATACGGGTGAGCACGGTGCGTAAAATCTTACGAAACATCCTTTTTTGCTGTCCATTCAAAATTACCCATGTGCACGAGTTGCTTCTTGTTGACCTGCCAGCAAGACAGACCTTTGCTTTAGAATTTCTTGCTCGCATGGAAGTGTACAATGATTGGCCGTTGAAGATTTTGTGGACAGACGAAGCCCACTTCCATCCGACAGGATATGTCAATACGCAGAACTGTTGAATATGGGCAACGGAAAATCCACACGCAAATCAACCAGTATCACTTCATCCTGAAAAGGTCACCGTGTGGTGCGGGTTTATGGCATCATTTATCATAGGGCCATATTTTTTCGAAGAGGCACGTGCTTCCGATCATGTTACCCGTACCGTCACTTTTGCGCAACCACGTCATTTCAGCTTTCCAGCAGCATATTTATGAAAGATGGCACACCTCTGCACATTGCAGATCCAGTTAAGCAGCTGATAATGCGCCATTTCGGAAATACTAGAATTATCAGCCGCCATTACCCTACAGCCTGTCCGTCCCGAGTACCTGATCTTAATCCGTGTGACTTCTGGCTTGGGGGCTATCTGAAAAGTGTTCAGTGTTCCGATTGCAAAATTAGCTGCATTGAATGCACCCATTGCGCAACACATTCTCAACGTGACCCCAGAAACACTTCGATCAGTTGTGGAACTTGCTGTTTCTCGATTTCAACTTGTTGCGGACAGCATGTTGAACGTGTTTAGCGCCAGTCACACGGAAATTAATAATCCGATTTTATTTTCAAATGGTTCAAATGGCTCTGAGCACTATGAGACCTAACATCTATGGTCATCAGTCCCCTAGAACTTAGAACTACTTAAACCTAACTAACCTAAGGACATCACACAACACCCAGTCATCACGAGGCAGAGAAAATCCCTGACCCCGCCGGGAATCGAACCCGGGAAGATTTTAACGGTTTTTGGCCTCAGGACAATTAAAAACCTTTGTGATTTATGATTTGTATGCGGTTTTTGGCCTCAGAACAATTAAAAACCGATGTAAGGGATGATTTCAATGCGGTTTTTGGACTCAGTTAACAACCGATGTTTCCCATCCTATGTGATATGACCTTACCGTGTTAGATGGGCTTACGTAACTAACAATTTCACACTTGTTCATCCATGCACACTAAGTAATACAGTGTGTTTAACGTCAAACACACACCTTAGGCATTGTTGTATGATTCGTTTGTCATTTGTAGTCGACCACTATTAAATTATGACACTTACAGTGCCATCTATTGCTACATTTTGTAACTATTTATTTTTTCTGCCATATGTTTTCTCCCTTCTCTGATAACATTCCGTCATAATTTGACGTCATTGTGACCAGTGGTGTTATTTCTACGGCGGTTTGAAAGTTTAAATTTAATAATCACACCGTTTATGTATTACCTTAATATGAACACACATCAACGTATCGGTTGGTTTTTCTATGCATGTATCAGTCTTGTCACAAACACATCTCGTAGTTTACTACCTGATAGTTTCTGCACGATCGTAACTGCACCAGTAAGTGAACTACGTCAATCAGTATAGATTGACCGTTTTGCGTCCATGCATCACACTACAACTCGTCACATTCTGCCCATAAAAAAAGCATTAATGCTCTGCGCAACAAAATTGAAATGATCACTTTTTCGAAAGCTCGTAATTGTCTCACCTTGTGACGCGTGAGTTTCAAATTTGGCTCAAACCTTGCTCTGTAATGGTGCAGAAGTGTGGCGCCCTGCGACACCACTCTTGGGATCGGCGGCACTGCAGGCAGCAAGGTGTTGACACATATGGAAGGAAGGTCAAGGGTCAGAAATTAATGTAATCTGTAAGGTAGGTTAATTATGTCACGCTGATGTCAAACTTCAACACAATAGGCCTTTTTAGCCCTCGTGTTTTGAGCCCTTCTATGGGGTGGTCATGGGGGATCCAACATAAACATGCGCGTGAATAAAACAGCTAAGACCCCCACATCATCAACACCTCGGTTCCACCCACGCACCTTTGTTGAGCACATTAAAAATGTGTGCACTTCAGAAGCGCCGACACCAGTTAAGCCTCGCGGCTGCTCTAGAAGTTAGGCAGACCGCACCTAAGTGATGTCATAGGGGCTGTCTAACACTCAGTTGGTAGAGCACACGCGAGCCCGAATAGGTGTCGACGTTTCTGAAGGGCACACGTATTTCTCATGCTGAACAAGGGTTCGTGAGTGGCACCGAGGGTATTTCTGATCTGGGGGGGGGGGGGGGGGAGCTTAGATAGATCAGTTGCTGTTTTGTTCACGTGCACGTTAACGTTGCAACCTCCCCAATCGCGTAACTGGAGTGCTGAAAAAGCATAAACACCTTTGGTTGCACTAGATTTCGTCGAATGGTTTTGAACGGTCCCTAATGGTTCTATCGTCTATACCAGAACAAAACTGGCAGTTGCACTACGCTACAAAGAGGTCACATCATGAGCAATGGCGTTGCAGCCGCACGGTGTCAGAGCAGGCTCGAAAAGTCCGGTGTTGGGGTGTCGAGGAGTGGGGGGTGTCAACAGTGTGGAATGTCGTCAAGAACGCCGTATTGTTCATATAGCACAGCGAGCTTTCGTTTTCGACCGCGAAATGCGTGGGAATGAACGCCACAAGGTAATGAGTGGTTTCATTGCCTCCCTTCGTGCCACACTCTGAGACCTTTCCGTGTCGATTATTAGTGGTTGTGTGTCTGGAATGCATGATTTTATCGCTGGGTTCTGACCTCCATCGAAGAGGCGTCGAAGAATGTGGTGAAATGAGAGTAAAATGTGGTGTGACGACCTTCAAATCGTGCTACACGTTCACTGTAGCGTGGGAAGATTTGTGGTGAAATTTGATGTTAATGTGACGTCGTTAACCACCTTAAATTCACATGAACTGAGCTATTACCTTTTTTTCGCATATGTCAACACCAATAAGGAACAATGTGTGATTTCATCCCAAATCATACAGGTCGTGACACGACTCGTGGTCATCAATTTCTGTCGGAAAAATATATATTAGATTTCTATATCATTAGTCTTAAGAAATAAAGTATCTCCGTTTTATCTTAATTTTTGTAAAGTAAACCAAAAATATGGGAGACCTGAAAGATGTTTTTCGTTAAAGGTCCTTCTTAGTGTATTGGAGTTTAGTTCACACCCGCACACTTATGGGCTTCCTTTAACTTACAAATTTAAGACGAAAATACAAAATTTGAGTTAATTTTCCAACGTCAAACATATATTTCTAGTTTGGAAAGCCAAAGAACACTATTTTTTCTCTCATATAATTATACACAGTATCTACTCGGCTCCGGCTATCTGTATTATGTAAATACTTATTACTAATGAGGTAAAAAATTGCACTTTTACGAGTTTTTATGAATTATTTAATCGAAAATTACACAACATATTTTTTGGTTTATATGCTAACAGTCAGTGCAAACACAGTAGGCAATATTTTTCAATGTAAACTGTTAAAAATTTTTCTATGTGCTGCATATTTCGTAATGCTCTTATGTTTATAAAGAGTGAGAAGTTGCAAATTAACCATTCTGCTTCGAGTTTTGTGTTTGGTTTTAACTTTCTATTATATACAATTTCAGTGAGGAAATACAACTGTAAAAAAGTAAGATGTGTCAACTATGAAAAAAGACATAAGAAGGTGGTGTTTAAGAAAAAAGAAAAACACTTCACTGTTGTTGGAAGTCTGTCAGAGGTATCGCAGAAATATCTTGGTCCTCAAGTAACGGTATTAGCATCACAGCCATTGATCAGGAACTGCTACACTTATACAAGAAGGAATTTAGTGAAAAATCACCCTAACGATCACCAGAATGTGAAACTGAAGAAGACAGTGCAGATGCTTGGATTCCTGTAAGTTGTTCATGGGTTGAATTTTAGCATTTCTTCTGTAGCCCCTACTACACCCCCTCAAACGTCCAGGAAAAGTAAGAAGCACAAGAAGAAAACAGTATGTAAAAAGAAAAGTGGAAGAAATTGAAACAAATTCTACACAAACAAAATCTTCAAACCTCTGTGAAGTGTGTAACGTAGATGCACTTGATGCAGAACTTGAAGATAGTGATATCGGCACGAAATGTGATGTGTGGTTTCAAAACCTAAATACTGCTGCCTCAGCAGCCATCTATACTGAGAAGGTTCAATTGCTGACACTGCTACCAGGTAGCTACTCTAAGCTGGAGATACAGAAATACCTACCCACTTCCTCATATTATTTGATTTCAAAAGCTCGTAAAATAAAGAATGAGAAAGGTATTTGGGCATTCCCAGGTTCTTCTTACATTGGCATCCGTTGCAAGATTATACCCTTACTGTTACTCTGGAATATTACCTAGGTGATGACAAAGATTGCAGCAGGCAAAGTTCTAACCAGGCTGATATTATGTCTGTTAGTAAAAAACGGTGAAAAACTTAAAAAATTAAAAAGATATTCGACAATATCAATAAGAGAAGCATACCTCCTAATGAAAAAGGAGAAACCGAATTTAAAAATTGCTCTTACAAAATTCTACTCCTTACGACCAAAACGGATAAAATGGCAGCCAGTGAAGGAAGTAAGCACATGTATTTACAGCAATAATTTGAAATTTCTTTGTTTCGCCATAAGCAGTGTCGCAGGAAGAAACTACACAGATGCTTTTGTGTATATGTCAAGAGCCGCAAGACACATGTTGGTTGTAGGACTGTGCAATGTGTCCTGGTGTTGAAGTGATGACTGTTGAAGCATTACAAATTCAGGATACTGAAATGACGTAGGCTTTGCATTGTGGGAGGGAGAAGAGTTGGTGAAGAAGACAACAGAGCCAGAGAAGTTTGTTTACAGACGTTAGACATTGGGTCATCGAAAGAATAGCTCACCATCATATCCAGCGGATTCAGAGACAGGCCATAGCAGAAGTAAAATCAGCCACTTCCCAGAATATTGACACAGTAGTTCTTCATTTCGACTTTGCTGGTCACTAGTGTGTTGCTTTGCAGAACAAAATTCCAATTTACCACTGGCACACATCATAGGTATCAACATTCAAATGTGTTGCTGATTTCCTTGGAACATCACACTGTTTTGCTATTGTCTGTGATGAACTCATTCATGACAATGCACATGCATACTACGCCGTCCGTATGATAATAACTGACACAGCATCTAGAGGCCACGCATTTCCTAAACATATGTATGTGACTTATGGTGCAGCATCTCATTTTAAAAATAGTTTTCAGCTTGTTAAGCTTGGTCAGCACTGTAGTACAGAAATTAAGGCAAAAAAATGGATATTTTCAGCAACAGGTCCTGGAAAAAGCGCATGTGATGGGGTAGGAGGTCTCTGTAACCATTTTACAACAAGATTTAACCTTCACCATGTAGCTGTTGGTGCAATAAGAAATGCTGCGGGATTTGTACACACCATATCAACATCAGTAACAAACATGGAACTGTTAAGTCTAAGTGAAAGTACATTAAGGGAATTCCATTTAAAAAAGAGAGAAGAGTGGTCTGCTGTGGAGTCTGTGGTAAGAATTCAGTCAAGTCACTGCTGGGTTGCATCCCGGAGTGTCTCATACATTGCAAGAACTGTTCTCCACTAAATGCAGCCTGTTACCGTGTGTGAAATGCAGAGACCACAGTATACGTTAGAAGACTTTGTAGGAGCCATTTGAGTTCTTGTGTGTATGACAATCAGTGGTGGGTCGGACATATAATAAGTGTCTCTGAAGAGCTGCAAGATATAACAGTCTGCTTTATGACACCAAATAGTCCTGCTAATGTTTCCAAATGGCAGTCATCATAATATCAGTGAGTAGTTCGCATTTCGCAAGTACTGCTCTTGTTGGATCATCCTTATCCATGTGCCAATTCAACTGGGCTGTACAAGTTCAAAGAGAAGCAGATGAAAAACCAAATGAACTCTTTTTAACAGTGCTGTGTTAATTGTTACATTGTAGCAATTTTAATTCATGGAAAGTCATAAAGGAGTAAAATCATGACGGAAAACAATAACAATTTGTGAATAATAACATAAAAAGAAAATAGGTATAAATATTCTATATCTCAGTTTTGTTATAAAATGCTTTCAGACAAACTTATTAGTTGTTTTCCCACACACTTATAATGTTGTAAAGTAATTATTTTGATACAAAAATAGCAGTTTAGCATGATATGTACCTAAAATCAGCGATCAATTTCAATATTTAAGTGTCCATTGACTTTGAGAATAGAGTTAGGTCTACCTAAAAAGTTTTTCACATTTTGTAGAGACAAATAAGTATTGCCGACTCTAATAGTGCATTTTCTAGGTACAGTGACCAACTAACGTACCATGATATTCTTAGAACATTTAGAACAGAATTCCTAAATAACCAAAAAACTTTAAATTCTTTCCTGTTTACATACAAATATTTTGACAGTTTAAGTACTTCACGCGTTAACGTTTTAGCTAGCAGGACTTCCACTTTATCATTTCAAAGGACAGTTAGCATCTTGTGACTACTCATATTTTTAAACCATAATTTTGAAATTCGCAATGAACTACATATTTGTATAATTTATTTAAAATAAATAAATAAATAACTAAAAAAATAAGAAACCTCAGGAGTGTGTATGTATTAATCATGTCTCACAGTTATGGGAATGAAGTATTTATTGAAAGAAATACAGATCTCTTTCACTTTTGGTTCCTTTAATACAATTTTTGAATTTTCCTTTTCGTTGCGACATTTTCACAAATACTTCCATTTATAGAGGTCTGCTAACGTTTTAACACATCTTCGGTAAATCAAAATGTTGTAGTTCTGGAGTTGGAACTACAACATATATTTTTTTCAGAAAACTTTGAAATAGTGATGTGACACATTCAGTCTTGACCTGTATGATTTCAGATGAAATCAAACACATTTTGAGACCATAGAAAACCTGAAAGCAAGAGAGAACTGGGAGGAAAAGTGGAAAGAAATAACGTTCACGGTACTAAGTATAGCGGAGGTGAGAATGCTTCAACGAGACGTATCAGAAGGCTACAAAACAGAGTTGGAAGATGAGGGAGAAGTGGCTGGCTGACAAGGAAAATAAGCAGGAAAGGGATAATTTTTTCTACATCAGAAGGGAGATAAATCGATACATGAGAACAGAGAAGAGAATACATATAATTAGATTGTTAGAATAAGTTGAGGCAGAGAGCCACAACAAGAATTCTAGGCAATTTTTGAAGTGCATAAAAAATCGGAAACGTGGATTTCAGAGCACAACGTTTTTCATTAGAGATAAGAACAGTAACTTGATAAATGGCAAGGAAATAATCGTAGAAAGATGTAAAGTAGTTCTCAGAACCTTTGAATCGTCCAGATCCATATTAACAGTTATGTGCTGTGATGAACCTTTTGTATTTCTTACTTTTATGTTTCCAGTTTCTTTAAAGGCAAAAAGGAAAGGTGAAGCGGTAGGTCAGCGAAGAGCCTGTTCCTACCGTCATGTATTTTTGATTTTCAGATGTTAAAAATATAAGATATAAAAATAAAAGATATAAAAGATATAAAAATAAAAGATATTTTTCCTGTTCCTTAGTAAGGGGAAAGACTTGCTCTCTCCTAGTGAACGGAGGTAGACGAAAGTTATCCTAGAGCGTAATCGTAGGCCACCATTTTGGGCGATGTGAATAAGTGAAGAGTTTGTATTTCCTATGTGCGTCGAACAGAAGAATATAGTATTATTTTATTAACTGAAAGATCGTATGAGTTATTATTTCAAGTAGTAATGAAATAAGAAGAACTGAAGCCCACCTGTATACTCGGAAAGTGTACGAAGATCCGATTAACGCAACATGGACGCGGTCAAGATTTTGTAGATAAATACGGCGATCGGACATAATATTTGGTAAGCATAAATATACCACAACAGAAAAACTATGTAATTTATGTGGAACTAATATGAAACGATTCTTTCACTGTTTACAGGCATAGCCCAGCTTATTGTGCTTGTCCGAGTGCCGAAAAATTAATCTCTTTAATTCCATGTATGTGAAAGCCCACATTTTATTTTTTATTCTTCATTATTTTATTATAATATACTGCAGACACCATTGTGGAAAGGAAAGATGAATAAGATTGAGAAGTGACTAAAGAAAATGTGAAGATTGTAGTCAAAATCTCAGAAACAACGAAGCCCCAGGGCAGGAAAAAACAACAGGAGAATTAACCAAAGACGGAGGTGAGAGCTTCCACTTAGAGATGCAGTTGACATGGAAGAAACAGACATTGCCAGAAGAATGGAAATTGGCCATAATATGCTCGATGTACAAGAAGGGAAACAAAGTAGAATGTGGTAACTACAGACGTATCAGCTTTCTGACAGTAACGTACGAGGTACTGTCATCAATAACCTCAGAAAATTGCAACCACACATACAAAACAACGTACGGGAATACCAAGCTAGGTTTCGACTACACTGACAGACAATAAATCTCATTTTCACTGTAAGATAATGGATTGAAAGACACTGGTAATACGATGACGATATCTATAGTCAGATTTTCAACGTGCATAAAATGGAATCCACAGGAATAAAATATACAATGCAGTTCTGACTTAAGAATCCCTGAGAAGATAGTAAGAACGGTGAAAACTTATACAAATTCGTCAAGGGCAGCAGTACGTTTCCGAAGAGGTCACATCCGGAACATGAGGTAGGTCACAAATAAGGGGATGCTCTTTCAAGAGATCTGTTCAATGTCATCTTAGAGAAAGTAACAAGGGAAGGAAGGCAACAGGAGTAGGTTGGAGTGCAAATGGTAATTTAAATTGTCTTGCAAATGCAGAAGATATAATACTGCTAAGTTAATCACACCATGAACTGAAAGAAATGTGACATAAACTGGACATCTATGCACAGAAGGTTTGGCCAAAGGTGAATCATGATAAATGGATTTCCTGCTATTAGGAAGAAGGCAAGAACAGGAAGAATTTCTTGAGATTGGTGGATTGAAGTTCAAGAAAGTTCAACAGTTCTGATACTTACAATCTTGGTTTACCAGTGTCAACAGCATAGCCAGAATAGCAGCGGGAATGGAATGCCTGCATATCGTCAGTGAGACACAGCTCCAGTTCAATATCAGTGAACACTAAGAAGAAAATTTACACGGAAGAGCCAAAGAAACTGGTACACTTAACTAAGAAAATAATTATGAAAAATCCGCCTCGATTGCACATACTACCTGGTGTTTACCTAGGTTTCAGCGTGGGTAACCACGCGTTCTTCAGAGCTAATATATTTGTTCTGAAGACGGCGTGGTTACCCACGCTGAAACCTAGGTAAACACCAGGTAGTTTGTGCAATCGAGGCGGATCTTTCATAATTATTTCGATACTTACGATTGCTGACACGCTGCAATGCTGAAAGTAGTTACCTAATATCTCCTGGGGCTCCGCGAGCACGCAAAAGTGCCTCAACACGACGTGCCATGGACTCGACTAATGTCTGAATTCGTGCTGGAGGGAATTGAAACCATGAATCCTGCAGGGCTGCCCAAAAATCCATAAGAGTACGAGGGACTGGAGATCTGAACAGTACGTTGCAAGGCATCCCAGATATGCTCAATAATGTTCATGTCTGAGAAATTTGCGGCCAGCGGAGATGTTTAAATTCAGAAGAGTGTTGCAGAAACGACTCTGTAGCAATTCTGGACGTGTAGGGTGTCGCCTTGTCCTGCTGGAATTGCTGAAGTCCGTCGGAATGCACAATGGGCGTAAATGGATGCAAGTGATCATACAGGATGCTTACGTACGTCTCGCTTCTGAGAGTCGTTATAGACATATCAGGGACCCCATATCACTGCAACTGCACACGCGCCCATACCATTACAGTGCCTCCACCAGCTTGAACAGTCCCCTGTTGCCATGCAGGATCCATGGATTCATGAGGTTGTCTCCATACCCGTACACGTCCAGCCACCCGATAGAATTTGGAATGAGGCTTCTCCGACCAAGCAACAAGTTTCTAGTCATCAACAGTCCAATGTCGTCGTTGACGGGTCCAGGCAAGGCGTAAAGCTTTGTGTTGTGCAGCCATCAGGGGTATAAGATTGGTTCTTCGCCTCCGATAGCCCATACCGATAATGTTTCGTTGAATGGTTTGCACGCTGTTGTTGATGGCCCAGCAATGAAATCTGCAGCAATTTTCAGAATGGTTGCACAACTTTCACGCTGAACGATTCAGTTCAGTCGTCGTTGGTTCCATACTTGCAGGATCTTTTTCCGGTAGCAGCGATGTCGGAGATTTGATGTTTTACCGGATTCCTGATATTCACGCTACACTAGTGAAATGGTCGTACGGAAAAATCCCCATTTCATCGCTACCTCGGCGTGTCCCATAGCTCGTGCGCGGACTTTAAGACTACGTCCAAACTCACTTAAATCTTGATAACCTGCCGTTGTAGCAGCACTAACCAGTCTAAAAACTGCGCCAGAAACTTGTTGTCTTATATAGGCGTTGCCGACCGCAGCGCCAAATTCTACTTCTTTAGATATCTCTGTATTTGAATACGCATGCCTATACCAGTTTCTTTGGTGCTTCACTATATAACACAGTGACAGTCCCATCAGTCATGTACGGTTCAGAAACGTGGAGCATGACTGAACGAAAAAAGGAAAAACTATTAATATTTGAAATAAGAGGAACGAGTAAGATATGGGAATCGATTTTAGATAAAGGGAAATGGTGGAAGAGGAGGAAAGAATTTGACGTCTTGATACAACAATTAACAATCCTACAGAAGCTGAATGGCAAAAGAATGCAGTGGGCGGGCCATGCAGTCCACATGCCAGAAGAAAGAAAGATGAACGAGGCACTTGATGGCAAAAGACACCCCAGGGGAACCAAAAAACCATACATCCCTAACACAACCAAGGCAGCGCGGAAAGGATATCCCGGCGAAGGACTTGGTAGCCTTGGGAACTGTGGACATCTTGAGAATCGTGCACATAACAGGAGGGAATGGAGGTTGTTTGTGTGAGCAGTGCGTAATTGCAGGACCTGTGATCGCCGGATACCCACGTATCCAGATAAGATCCGATTGCTAGCTAACCGTGGGATATACAAAATTATTTGTCCTAATTGGGATAACTTTTATGTTGGTTAACAAGGCACAGCTATTGTAACTAGATTGAACGCATAGTGAGACCCATAGCTACCAGCCACAGTTGCATGGTGTGCACCTAGTAAACATAGGCGAAGAACTCATTCTGTTGGAAGCCCTGAAAATCAACAAACATGTGGCACACAATTCTGATTTAATACTAAATGATGAAACACAGCTCAGAATTTTCGCTCCTATAAATTTCAGTTAATCCTCACAGTTTTCCAATGCTTCCCACACTACTTGTTCCAGTCTATTTCTCCATTTTCTTGTGTGTATTTATTTCAATGTGATTCTCTGTGTACTCCATATGTTCTGTTGCTTTGTAATACGTAAATCTTTCCTACAATGAAGAAATTCTTCATGGTATTGAGATGTAATGTACTTTATGCGTTTCTTGTTACAACTGTCTAACAGTTTGGCTCTGTTTCTGCATCACCTTACGTATGTAATACCCCGTCAAGCTATTTTTCTTTGCTCTTATTCTTGTCTCGAGTTAATTTTATTTTATTGTTGATTTAATTTAAACTGTTATGTGTCTTGGAGCTTTAGTGTTAAAGTTTTTCTGCTTTCTTTGCTTTTTATTTATTTACTGCATATATTTAACATTTGTAAATGTTGTGACTTGGCAAGACAGCCAAGCCACTATGATTGGTAGCCGAAAGGCACGCGTTTAAGCTCACGCAGGCTGGCGTGAGGTCTGGAATAGTTAAAGGAGTTGAGTCTAGTAAAAAAAGTACGGAGCTTCTGAAATAATTAACTTTAATCCATAATTGGTGAACATCGGTCTGACGGTACAGGCATCACAAGATAAATAGCAAATGATAATGGCGCCTTGCTAGGTCGTAGCAAATGACGTAGCTGAAGGCTATGCTAACTATCGTCTCGGCAAATGAGAGCGTAATTTGTCAGTGAACCATCTCTAGCAAAGTCGGCTGTACAACTGGGGCGAGTGCTAGGACGTCTGTCCGCATCTCGTGGTCGTGCGGTAGCGTTCTCGCTTCCCACGCCCGGGTTCCCGGGTTCGATTCCCGGCGGGGTCAGGGATTTTCTCTGCCTCGTGATGACTGGGTGTTGTGTGCTGTCCTTAGGTTAGTTAGGTTTAAGTAGTTCTAAGTTCTAGGGGACTGATGACCATAGCTGTTAAGTCCCATAGTGCTCAGAGCCATTTGAACCATTTGCTAGGACGTCTCTCTAGACCTGCCGTGTGGCGGCGCTCGGTCTGCAATCACTGATAGTGGCGACACGCGGGTCCGACGTATACTAGCGGACCGCGGCCGATTTAAAGGCTACCACTTAGCAAGTGTGGTGTCTGGCGGTGACACCACAGTAAACACACCGCAATTGCACTGAGAAAAATGTCATTTACCTCACTCTTAGATTGTAGTACCTTTCTCAATGTTATTCACGAATATTGCACCTTCTTTCAGGATGATAGTTCATTTTCCATGATTTCCTTGTTGGCTGAAAACCTGTTAGTAAAATAAATTAGTGCTGTACAAAATACACAATATTTCGCTTTTCATTTACAATACTACACTCTAGCCATAAGAAAGTACAGAACTAATTGAGGCGTTAAGCGACTAATATTTTACTTTTAATTATCTTTTAAGGACATGCCTATTCGGACAGAATGCGCCTGACATACGAACATAGCACAGTCCGCTTTGTGGAAAATTTAACGATCATGTGCAGTGATTGCATGTCTCTTTGCTTCCCATTTTTCTCTTTTCCCGTGAGGCTTAACGTTCGATGGTACCATAGCTTACATCTTATGGACTTGGGCGGATACTATGATTGACCAAGAATATTTCGTATATCAACAATTCCCTTAGGGGAAATGTCAGTAAAACACTAAAAAATATGAATCGACAAGGACTTGACGCTAAACGCCTAACATATTGTGACAGTGTAATTACAGATTTCGTACAGCCTAATTTTGAGTTGCAAACCACAAATTTTCTTTAGGATGAATTTTCAGGAATCTGTGCATTTCTCTGGTTAAAAATTACTTTTTATCGTATTTAAAGCCAAGAATAGTTGATCCCTCGTTGGCTTTCGTTGAGTTTACCACATTTTATAGAAGAATGAAAGCATTTGTTGTAACCACACATATCACTATGAGGTGGAGTATAATGCTTTCCTAGGCACCCATCGTTACTCACATCGAGGTGACAGACTCTCTTTCCGAAGGAGTGGGTGACGTTGCCTGCTAATAGCGAGTGTTGTGAGGAAACAATTTGGCACGGCGAGACTTCAGAACTTGGCGGAAAGGCTATCAATATGCGAGGCGGAAAGTGAAGGCGCCGAGCCATTCACGTCAGACCGCCGCGCCGGCTCAGTTGCGTGATTAATGATTTCTGGATCCGCCGCAGCAGTCTGCCACTAATCACGGGCAGATCTAGTTGTGCGCCGGCCAACTTGGGACAGAACATGGCGGTACCAGCCTCCAGCAAGAAGCAGCCGCTGGTCTCTCCCGCCGCAATGCTGCCTAGGCGAACGAGGGACTGCTCTGCGTTCTTAGGGGCTCACAAAGGGAGAGCATATATAGAACATGGAAAACGTGAGTTTCAAGATAACACAGTGACACACTCGACTTTTCGAACAATGTTTATACGAACGAATAACGTAGCTTAGAGTCTTCGTAGGAGAATGCATAATTTGCAGCACTACGAGTTTCTTGTAATTAGTTTTGTAACATTCTCATTTCTAACAAACATTTCATCTTACAGTCCTCGATAAACAGAGTCACTGACGGGCCTTTCTCTCTCTCACACTCTATCTTTTGAGTCTTCAGTCGTCTCACTGGTGTGATGCGGCCCGCCCCGAATTCCTGTTCTTTGCAAACTTTTTCATCTCAGGGCAGCACTTGCAGCCTATGTCCTCAGTTTGAGATTATCACTCTGCAGCAGAGTGTGCGATGATATGAAACTTCCTGGCAGATTAAAACTGTGTGCCGGACCGAGACTCGACTCGGGACCATTGCCTTTCGTGGGCAAGTGCTCTACCGACTCAGCTACCCAAGCACGACTCGCGACTCGTCCTCACAGCGTTAATTCCGCCAGTACCTCGTCTCCTACCGTCCAAACTTCACAGAAGCTCTTCTGTGAACCTTGCAGTACTAGCACTCCTGGAAGAAAGGATATTGCGGAGACATGGCTCAGCCACAGCCTGGGGGGTGTTTCCAGAATGAGATTCCAGAATCAGCGCACACTCCGCTGCAGAGTGAAAATCTCATTCTGGAGACATCTCCCAGGCTGTATCTTTCTTCCAGGAGTGCTAGTACTGCAAGGTTCGCAGAAGAGCTTCGGTGAAGTTTGGAAGGTAGGAGACGAGGTACTGGCGGAATTAAGGCTGTGAGGACGGGTCGTGAGTCGCGATTGGGTAGCTCAGCTGGTAGAGCACTTGCCCGCGAAAGGCAATGGTCCCGAGTTCGAGTCTCGGTCCGGCACACAGTTTTAATCTGCCAGGAAGTTTCATGTCCTCAGTTATTTACTGGATGTTGTCCAGTCTCTGTCTTGCTCTACGGTTTATACTGTCTACAGCTTCCTCTGGTACCCTGGAAGTCATTCCCTGGTGTCTGTAGCTACGTCCTACAATACTGTATTTTCTTCTAGTGAGTGTTTTCCATACATTCATTTCCTCGCCGATTCCGCGAAGAATCTCCTCATTTCTTACCTTATTAGTCAACCTATTTTTCAACATTCTTCTGAAGCACCACATCTCAAATGCTTCGATTCTCTTCTGCTCCAGTTTTCTCAGAGTCCATGTTTCACTACCAGACATTGCTGTGCTCAAAAAGTAGATTCCCAAAAATTTCCTCCTCAAATTAAAGCCTATGTTTGATATTAGTAGACTTCTCTTGTCCAGGAATTCCCTTTTGTCAGTGCTAGTTTGCTTTACACGTCCTCTCTCCGTCCGTCATGGGTTATTTTGCTACCTAGGTAGCAGAATCCTTTAACGTCGTCCTCTTCGTGAACCCCAATTGTCGCTGTTCTCATTTCTACCACTTGTCATTATTTTCGTCTTTCTTCGGTTTACGGTCATTTCACATAAGACTGTCCATTGCATTCAACAGATCCCGTAATCTTTCTTTACTGTTGCTGAGGGTAGCGATAACATCAGTGAATCTTATCAGTAATATTCTTTCACTTTGAATCTTAATCCCGCTCTTGAAGCTCTCTTTTATTTACGTCATTGTTTCTTCGGTGTACAGATTGAACAGTATGGGCGAAAGACTGCATCCCCGCCTTACACTCTTTTTTATCCGAGCACTTCGTTCTTAGTCTTCCAGTGTTATTTTTCCTCCTTGGTTCTTGTACAAATTGTATATTAATCCTCTTTTTCTATAGCTGAGCCCTATTTTTCTTTCCTAAAGCCAGGCTGATCGTCATCTAACAGATCCTCACTTTTCCATTCTCCCGTATTTTATTCTTGTCGGCTTCTTGGATGAATGAAATTTGAGCAAATTCTTCGATAATTCTCGCACTTGTCGGCACTTGCTATCTTCGGAAGTAAGAGGATGATATGTTCCTGAAAGCCTGGTGGTTCATCAACAGTTACATATATTCTGCATACCAAAGCGAATAGTTGTTTTGTCGCCTCTCCCCATTGATTTCGATGGAATGTTATTTATTGCTTTTGCCTTACTTGATTTTAGGTCTTCAAAAGCTCTTTTATATTCTGATTCTAATACCGGATCCCCTATCTCTTCCTTGTCGACTCCTGTTTCCTCCTGTTCCTGCTTGCAAAATTAGATTACCCTGAACAGAAATGTTACATCGAATACTTTACATAGTCACTGATTATACACTCCTGGAAATTGAAATAAGAACACCGTGAATTCATTGTCCCAGGAAGGGGAAACTTTATTGACACATTCCTGGGGTCAGATACATCACATGATCACACTGACAGAACCACAGGCACATAGACACAGGCAACAGAGCATGCACAATGTCGGCACTAGTACAGTGTATATCCACCTTTCGCAGCAATGCAGGCTGCTATTCTCCCATGGAGACGATCGTAGAGATGCTGGATGTAGTCCTGTGGAACGGCTTGCCATGCCATTTCCACCTGGCGCCTCAGTTGGACCAGCGTTCGTGCTGGACGTGCAGACCGCGTGAGACGACGCTTCATCCAGTCCCAAACATGCTCAATGGGGGACAGATCCGGAGATCTTGCTGGCCAGGGTAGTTGACTTACACCTTCTAGAGCACGTTGGGTGGCACGGGATAGATGCGGACTTGCATTGTCCTGTTGGAACAGCAAGTTCCCTTGCCGGTCTAGGAATGGTAGAACGATGGGTTCGATGACGGTTTGGATGTACCGTGCACTATTCAGTGTCCCCTCGACGATCACCAGTGGTGTACGGCCAGTGTAGAAGATCGCTCCCCACACCATGATGCCGGGTGTTGGCCCTGTGTGCCTCGGTCGTATGCAGTCCTGATTGTGGCGCTCACCTGCACGGCGCCAAACACGCATACGACCATCTTTGGCACCAAGGCAGAAGCGACTCTCATCGCTGAAGACGACACGTCTCCATTCGTCCCTCCATCCACGCCTGTCGCGACACCACTGGAGGCGGGCTGCACGATGTTGGGGCGTGAGCGGAAGACGGCCTAACGGTGTGCGGGACCGTAGCCCAGCTTCATGGAGACGGTTGCGAATGGTCCTCGCCGATACCCCAGGAGCAACAGTGTCCCTAATTTGCTGGGAAGTGGCGGTGCGGTCCCCTACGGCACTGCGTAGGATCCTACGGTCTTGGCGTGCATCCGTGCGTCGCTGCGGTCCGGTCGCAGGTCGATGGGCACGTGCACCTTCCGCCGACCACTGGCGACAACATCGATGTACTGTGGAGACCTCACGCCCCACGTGTTGAGCAATTCGGCGGTACGTCCACCCGGCCTCCCGCATGCCCACTATACGCCCTCGCTCAAAGTCCGTCAACTGCACATACGGTTCACGTCCACGCTGTCGCGGCATGCTACCAGTGTTAAAGACTGCGATGGATCTCCGTATGCCACGGCAAACTGGCTGACACTGACGGCGGCGGTGTACAAATGCTGCGCAGCTAGCGCCATTTGACGGCCAACACCGCGGTTCCTGGTGTGTCCGCTGTGCCGTGCGTGTGATCATTGCTTGTACAGCCCTCTCGCAGTGTCCGGAGCAAGTATGGTGGGTCTGACACACCGGTGTCAATGTGTTCTTTTTTCCATTTCCAGGAGTGTACTTGTCTGTGGAAATTAATGTTACGCGAACGCAGAAAGGTTCCAAGATGCTACTCCAGGTGGCTGTAAAATGAATGTGCGGAACGGAAAATACGTAACGCGAAAATGGAGATTTGTCCCTGTTTGACTGCCCCCCTGAGGCAGATCTTAGGATCTCTTAATGGTGATATTATCTCCTCGTTCTTGCTCTTTAACTCATAAATTACAACATAGAGATAAATGAATGATTAGGGGAACTAGTAACTACTAAATGATAAACGCTATTTCTGCTTATACGTTTATTGTAGATTAAAACACCTTTATACAGTTACAAATGTTTATATATCAATGTGCAATGGATACAAAGAGATACAAATGGCTTTCCTAACTAACATGATTGATCAGTTGCCAATATCTGGCCCTTTTTATGGCTACCCGATCTAATATAAATAACGCGAGATGACTGGCATCACCTATGTACCAAACGCTAGGAGACACTACTTTCAAAGATGATCTTTAGTGGTGTGCAACCTCAGTGTAAATAAAATTTACGTGATCATTGCTGTTTAGGTTTATAGTCCTAATAATAAGCCGAAGCAATTAGCACTATCATCATACGTACTGCGTCTTGTGCGTCGGAGTGGTGGTTCTCGTACACGTCTGTGACGGTGGTAGGGCCCCAGTCAAAAACTAATACTCTTTCGAATACTAGGACGGCAGAAGGCGGTCTTCTGACTATTATAACCTAATACTGTCTTATGCTCTCTGTATTCTACAGACTAGAAACGCGAACTCTCCGCCACAAGGACGGACTTCAGATAAGGTCTCTGAGTGAGTATAGACAGAGGAAGTGCTCTCAGTCACTGAACGCTGTGTACTCAATGACGACTCCCTAGCTGGAGGCGAAGTCCAGAATCGCATAAGTTCACAACAGTACAGTGTCTAATTGTTCTAACTAAAAATCTCCTGAGAGGAAAGACAATAAGTCCCTGTACCAACAAAAGCTGATACTGAGCGACCATCAAACCCGGGCGCTCGAAACCGAAGACCTCTTCTCTCCACCTCTGACTTCCCAGCAAAGCTCGGCTCTTCTCCCTCATAACTGAGAAGGCGAATCATATTCTGAAACCACGGAATATTTTCCCTCTCTATACATTCTTCCGAAAGCTGACAAACATATTTCAGTCTTTTGTCGTACAGTGCGAAAAGTTTGCGAGGAGATACCTATACTCATACAATGGTACACTTCTCAGAGTAAAAATCCTCGGAAATAACCCAACTTGGGAATTCCTCTGAACGCTTTCTCGTTCCTCTCTGCTGCGTCCAAGATTTTCAGAATTTCCAAAGTAATATCCGGTTATCCGTCTGGTCCCCCATTCAGATCTCCGGGCGGGGCCTACTCAGGAGGACGTCGTTATCACGAGAAAGAAAACTGGCGTTCTACGGATCGTAGCGTGGAACATCAGATCCCTTAATCGGGCGGGTAGGTTAGAAAATTTAAAAAGGGAAATGGATAGGTCAAAGTTAGATATAGTGGGAATTAGTGAAGTTCGGTGGCAGGAGGAACAAGACTTTTGGTCAGGTGAATACAGGGTTATAAATACAAAATCGAATAGGGGTAATGCAGGAGTAGGTTTAATAATGAATAGGAAAACAGGAGTGCGGGTAAGCTACTACAAACAGCATAGTGAACGCATTATTGTGGCCAAGATAGACACGAAGCCCACGCCTACTACAGTAGTACAAGTTTATATGCCAAGTAGCTCTGCAGATGATGAAGAAATTGAGGAAATGTATGATAAGATAAAAGAAATTATTCAGGTAGTGAAGGGAGATGAAAATTTAATAGTCATTGGTGACTGGATTTCGACAGTAGGAAAAGGGAGAGAAGGAAACGTAGTAGGTGAATATAGATTGGGGGTAAGAAATGAAAGAGGAAGCCGCCTGGTAGAATTTTGCGCAGAGCATAACTTAATCATAGCCAACACTTGGTTCAAGAAACATGAAATGAGGTTGTATACATGGAATAACCCTGGAGATACTAGAAGATAACAGATAGATTATACAGTATAATGGTAAGACAGAGATTTAGGAACCAGGTTTTAAACTGTAAGACATTTCCAGGGGTAGCTGTGGACTCTGACCACAATCTATTGGTTATGAACTGTAGATTAAAACTGAAGAAACTGCAAAAAGGAGGGAATTTAAGGAAATGGGATCTGGATAAACTAACTAAAACAGAGGTTGTACAAAGTTTCAGGGAGAGTATAAGGGAACAATTAACAGGAATGTGGGAAGGAAATACAGTAGAAGAAGAATGATTAGCTTTGAGGGATGAAATAGTGAAGGCAGCAGAGGATCAATTAGGTAAAAAGACGAGGGCTAGTAGAAACCCTTGGGTAACAGAAGAAATATTGAATTTAGATGATGAAAGGAGAAAATGTAAAAATGCAGTAACTGAAGCAGGCAAAAAGGAATACAAACGTCTAAAAAATGAGATCGACAGGAAGTGCAAAATGGCTAAGCAGGGATGGCTAGAGGACAAATGTAAGGATGTAGAGGCTTATAGCACTAGGGGTATGGTAGATACTGCCTACAGGAAAATTAAAGAGACCTTTGGAGAAAGGAGAACCACTTGCATGAATATCAAGAGCTTTGATGGAAACCCAGTTCTAAGCAAACAAGGGAAATCAGAAAGGTGGAAGGAGTATATAAAGGGTCTATACAAGGGCGATGTAATTGAGGACAATATTATGGAAATGGAAGAGGATGTAGATGAAGATGAAAGGGCAGATATGATACTGCGTGAAGAGTTTGACAGAGCACTGAAAGACCTGAGTCGAAACAAGGCCCCGGGAGTAAACAACATTCCATTAGAACTACTGACAGCCTTGGGAGAGCCAGTCCTGGCAAAACTCTACCATCTGGTGAGCAAGATGTATGAGACAGGCGAAATACCCTCAGACTTCAAGAAGAATATAATAGTTCCAACACCAAAGAAAGGAGGTGTTGACAGATTTGAAAATTACCAAACTATCAGTTTAATAAGTCACGGCTGCAAAATACTAACACGAATTCTTTACAGACGAATGGAAAAACTGTCAGAAGCCAACCTCGGGGATGATCAGTTTGGATTTCGTAGAAATGTTGGAACACGTAAGGCAATACTGATCCTACAACTTATCTTAGAAGAAAGATTAAGGAAAGGCAAACCTACGTTTCTAGCATTTGTAGACTTACAGAAGGCTTTTGACAATGTTGACTGGAATACTCTCTTTCAAATTCTGGAGGTGGCAGGGGTAAAATACAGGGAGCGAAAGGCTATTTACAATTTGTACAGAAACCAGATGGCAGTCATAAGAGTCGAGGGGTAAGAAAGCGAAGCAGTGGTTGGGAAGGGAGTGAGACAGTGTTGTAGCCTACCCCCAATTTTATTCAATCTGTATATTGAGCAAGCAGTAAAGGAAACAAAATAACAGTTCGGAGTAGGTATTAAAATCCATGGAGAAGAAATAAAATTTTTGAGGTTCGCCGATGACAATGTAATTCCGTCAGAGACAGCAAAGGACTTGGAAGAGCAGTTGAAAGGAATGAACAGTGTCTTGAAAGGAGGGTATAAGATGAACATCAACAAAAGCAAAACAAGAATAATGAAATGTAGTCGAATTACGTCGGGTGATGCTGAGGGAATTCGATTACGAAATGAGACACTTAAAGTAGTAAAGGAGTTTTGCTATTTGGGGAGCAAAATAACTGATGATGGTCGAAGTAGAGAAGATATAAAATGTATACTGACAATGGCAAGGAAAGCGTTTCTGAAGAAGAAAAATTTGTTAACATCGGGTATAGATTTAAATTCCAGGAAGTCGTTTCTGAAAGTATTTGTGTAGCCATTTATGGAAGCGAAACGTTAACGATAAATAGTTTAGACAAGAAGAGAATAGAAGCTTTCGAAATGTGGTGCTACAGAAGAATGCTGAAGATTAGATGGGTAGATCACATAACTAATGAGGAGGTATTGAATAGAATTGGGGAGAAGAGGAGCTTGTGGCACAACTTGACTAGAAGAAGGGATCGGTTGGTAGGACATGTTCTGAGACATCGAGGGATCACTAATTTGGTATTGGAGGGCAGCGTGGAGGGTAAAAATCGAAGAGGGATACCAAGAGATGAATACACTAAGCAGATTCAGAAGGATGTAGGCTGCAGTAGGTAGTGGGAGATGAAGAAGCTTGCACAGAGCAGAGTAGCATGGAGAGCTGCATCAAACCAGCCGCGGGACTGAAGACGTCAACAACAACACATCCTTCTGGCCCCCCCAAACACCGGCCGGCCACCGCTGTATTGTTCATCCGTGCTCAGGTGCCCAAACCGTCCGTCTTCGCACTTCCTGTGTGAAGCAGGACCAACACACCTGTGCGGGCTTTTGCACCCAGGGTGTAGATCACGGCAAAGTACGTAGATGAGTGCTTGTCAGGTGCGAAATTATAGCGACCAAACAAGGTACTATTGCCTTTACACCGGTGGTTTGGATACCAAGAATTGGTCGAACTCAGATTTCTGCTGATCGCTTACCTACCCTCTGCTATCGTCGTTCCGTGTTCTTACTGCGTTCCATGGTTTTTTAAATGATTTGCTGACTGCAGAAGGATACATTAATGTTACCTGCCAGTCGCTTCGTTTCATACTGATGCTACGAAACGGCGTGAGCCGTTGTGGAGGCTCCAGTGTTGTTGAGAATTGTGTCAAGTCATGGTATATTGTAAATTTTAAGAGGATACCCGGAAAGTAATCACTGCACAATCAAAGAAACTGTTCGTCAATAATTTCAGGAGCGTAACTTGACTGGGACGAATGTTGTAATGTCGCCAAGGATTAGGTGCGTCTGGAATAAAGTAATAAAATAAAATAAAATGAAACGGGAAGAGAAAGTGGAAAGTTTACTAAAATCAATCAGTCAACGGAAGTCTTGTCGAAAATTAAAATAATGAAAGATTGTTTTGCAAATCAATCTGACGTAAAGATATGCGAATGATTTACTTCCTTCTCCCATATAAAATACACTGAAGCGCCAGAGAATCTGTGTGGCATGCGTATTCAAATAACAGAGACATGTAAACAGGCAGAATACGGCGCTGCAGTAGGCAACTCCTATAATAAGTCAACATATGTCTGGCGTAGTTGTTGGATCGGTTACTGCTGCTTCAATTGCAGACTACCGAGATTTAACTGAGTTTGAATGTGGTGCTATAGTTGGCGTACTAACGACTGTGCCAGCATCTCTGAGGCAGCGATGAAGTAGGGATTTTCCCGTGCGATCATTTCGCGAGTGTACCGTGAATGTCAGAAACCCGGTAAAACATCAAATTTCCTACACTGCTGCGGACGGAAAAAGATCCTGCAAGAACGAGACCAACGACGGCTGAAGAGAATCGTTCAACGAGATGGAAGTCCAACCCTTTCACAAATTTTTGGAGATTTCAACGCTGAGCCGTCAACAAGTGTCAGCGTGTGAATCATTCGACGAAACATCATCGAAATGTGCTTTCCGAGCCGAAGGCCCACTCGTGTACCCTTGATGATTGCACGACACAAAGGTTTACGCTACGCCTGGGACCGTAATTGAAATGTTGAGGACTGGAACATGTGTCTGATGGGAGGAGTATCGTTTCAAATTGTATTGGGTGGTTGGGCGTGTACGGGTATGGAGACATTCTCATGAATCCATGGACTCTGCATGTCAGCAAGGGACTGTTCAAGATGGCGGAGGCTCTGTAAAGGTGCGGGGCTGGTGCATTTGGAGTGATGTGGGACCCCTGATACGTCTAGATACGACAGGTGACACTTACGTAAGCATCCTGTCTGTTCACTTCTGAGTGTAAACACTTTCGTTGGTCACGAAACTGGGCAGACATGAACATTGTTGAGCATATCTGGGATGCCTTGCAACATGCTGTTGAGAACAGATCTCCGCCTCCTCGTTCTCTTACGGATTTATGGGCAGCCCTGCAGGATTCAAGATGTCACTACCCTCTAACACTACTTCAGACATTAGTGGAGTCCATGCCACGTCGTGTTGCGGCACTTCCGCGTGCTCGCGTGGGCCCTACACGATATTATGCTGGTGCGCCAGATTCTTTGGCTCTTCAGTGTGTAATTGAATGCATAGAAGTGATTCGTCCAAGATTTCAATGGAACATGACTAACGCATAAAATGCTTTGCGAAAGGGAATGAAGTCAAGTCACAATCTGGACTTACTCTTTAAACGCACTGTGCAAGCTAAGAATCAAAAAAGAGGCCTTTGTTTGAAAATGTTTGAGTATACCTACAAAATTTCTGGCCACGGCATGATATGACAGTAGGGCTTGAAAACTAGTTCCGTGATTGCTTTCAAGGCAACGCTAAAGATACCCGTTAGAACGCTTTAACCTGGCAAATAGAAAACCATTTGTACTCTTAGACATTCATAAGGCCCTTATAAACATAATTTGTGGGAGTAAGAAGTATAGTTAACGAAGTGTTAAAAAGTGAAGCACTTCTTCTAATGACATTTGCTTTCTGTTTCCATAATAATTAATGTTTACAATAACTTTATGAAAAGCGTCGTGATTTCTCTAACAAAATCCACGGCAGTAGAAAAGCTGAACATACTCTATCCAACTAAAGATTAAAAAGCAAAGGGTAAGTTTTCAAACATTCAAGAATGATTATGAGGTTTAGAAATACTATCAACAGAAGTAAGATAGTGCAGATGGCCTCAGGTTTATTTGATTAATGAGCGAATAACAGAAATGCAGAAAAATCGGAAACGCAGATCTCGAAGCAAGACGCCAGACATCTCTTAAGAACGTGCTTGTAAAACTCCGAGACTCAGTTTCAGTCCTTTAGTTACTGCAGTGGATTTCAAGCACTGTGCTATGAGTTATCTATGCTGCAGCACACGTTGACACACAAAAAATGTGTATTTACGTATGGTGCTTCTTAGGTGCTGTTTACGAGCGGGAAAACCTGACCCACTTCTCGTTGGCAGTAAACGGTGCTTAAACGGCGACCAACGTTGGCGTTACCCTCTCCGCTCGTGTGGACTTCAGTTACGAGGGCAGTGAGTAGCAGTTGCGTTTCTGGGGAAATGTAGAGGGAAAGAGAGAGGGAGAGGGTGCTCTTCTGCGAAGTAATTGCAGCGACCAGCGTAATCAGCCGCAGCCGCGCCAATATTTTTGCCACTTTTCTCGTAATGAAAACGTGCCGGCCGCGGCTGAACGCACGTTGCCTCGCCGGCGTAATTGTCGCTTTGCCGGCGGCTGCTGCTGCTGCGGCTGTGGCTGCCGGGGCGCAGGCCGTGGCCTTTACACCCACGTGCCACAAAGCGCAGCCTTCACTGTGCTGACCCGCCACTGTGGCCACCCCACGTAGCACCGACGCCACTGCCAACGGCTCTCGCCTGGTATGACGCTCCACCCAGAATGTGGATCTTCTCCTCAACGGCTTTGTTTTTAATTGCTTCATAAAGAGTAAATCGGACAACGAGTTGACAAGAAGCTCCCTTATAAATATCTCGCTCATTCTTCTCATAAGGCCAACAGACATTTAAAGAAAACGACATAGTTCCATGCAGGCATGGACTGACGTGCAATACCGTTATTTTTGTTCTACATTCAGTATTAAAACGATACATGAGCCCGCCAGGGTAGCCCAGAGCGCTAATGGGCTGCTTTCTGGACTCGGGTCTGCACGCCGGCCCCGGATCGAATCCGCCCGGCGGATTAACGACGAGGGTCGGTAAGCCGGCTAAACTGGATGTGGGTTTTAGGCGGTTTTCCACACTCCGCTAGGTGAATACCGGGCTGGTCCCCATATTCCGCCTCAGTTCCACGACTCACAGACATTTGAACACGTTCGCGTTATTTCATGGCCTACGCTCGAGGCAGACATCTGGGGGTTGGGAGCGGCGGCAGGGAGGGTATGCGGCTACCGTCTGTAACTAACACCGCCAAATCCGTACTAATACGGTGGACCCAGCGATCGCTTCGTATTTGAGTAACAGGAGGTATCCATATGCCTCCTGTCGAACCAAGTGGTGCCTCACTTGCTCTGTGAGTGGTCGAGGCCTGTAACGTTTTAATTTTCTTGTTTTCTTTGGGCAAGGCGGGACAAGGCCCAAAGAAAACAAGAAAATTAAAACGTTACCGGCCTCGACCACTCATAGAGCAAGTGAGGCACCACTTGGTTCGACAGGAGGCATGTGGATAATTCCTGTTAATCAAATACGGTGTTCCAAAGAGGTTCGTTCCACTTCACAAGAACATGTCTTCTGAATGAATGAAGACGTAAAATTACGAGGTGCGTTCAATAAAAAACGCAACACCGTTTTTTTCTGAAAGCAGATTGGTTTTATTTAGGATTCCATTATTATTCCCCATTATTTCGGTTACAAAACCCTGTTTCTCCAACGTAATCTCCGTTCAATACGACCTCCTTACGCCAGCTTATTAGCAGCACCTGTGTGGCAGTCTGGTACCACCACTCTGCTACTGAACGTCGGAGCTATCAGTAACTGCTGCATCAGTAACCTCTCCATCATCGACTCCTTCCCGCGAAGTTCAGCCTTCATTGGGCCAAACAGATGGAAGTCGGAAGGTGCGGGAGCGGGCTGTAGGGTGCGAGGAAGAACAGTCCAATGAAGTTTTGTGAGCTGCTCTCGGGTGCGCACATTTGTGTGAGACCTTACGATGTCATGGAGAAGGGGAAGTACGTTTGTACTTTTGTGGAGACGAACACCCTGAAATCTTTTCTTCAGTTCCTTGAGGGTGTCACAATACACTTAAGAGTTGATCGTTGTACCATGACGCCGGACATCAAACAGTATAACTCCTTAAGAGCTCCAGAGGACCGTCGCCATGGCTTTACCAGCTCAGGGAGCGGCTTTGAACCTTTTCTTCGGAGGAGAGGTGGTTTGGCGCCACCCCATGGACTGCCGTTTTCTGAGGAACCCATGTTGCATCACCTGTGCCGAAGTTCGACAAAAATTCCGCACAGTTGATCCTTCGGAGCTCTTTAAGGACTTCTGTCAGGCTGCGAGAAACCCAGCGGTCACTCACCTTTGAGTACCGCAACTGGTGGAAGAGTGTGTCAGCACTACCAACAGAGACGTCCAGTTGAGCAACGAGGTGTTTGCGAGAGTGTCGCACGTTGCAACATTGCAGCAGTTGAAGCTGTGCGCCGTCGGCCAGCATACGGGAGATCGGACAGGTTTGCGCGACCTTCTTGCAATGGTGACAGAAGTCTCGTCCAAAGACTCACTGTGCTTTCGTTCACTGCCAGGTATCCTCAGACATTCTGCAGACGCCTATAAATATCTGAGATGTTCTGGTTTTCCGCCAAAAGAAACTGAATGACACCTCTCTGCTTGGGACGCGCCATTTTATAGGCTACGTAAAGCGTCGCCCCCTGTCGTGTCCTATGTCGGACACCTACACTCCTGGAAATTGAAATAAGAACACCGTGAATTCATTGTCCCAGGAAGGGGAAACTTTATTGACACATTCCTGGGGTCAGATACATCACATGATCACACTGACAGAACCACAGGCACATAGACACAGGCAACAGAGCATGCACAATGTCGGCACTAGTACAGTGTATATCCACCTTTCGCAGCAATGCAGGCTGCTATTCTCCCATGGAGACGATCGTAGAGATGCTGGATGTAGTCCTGTGGAACGGCTTGCCATGCCATTTCCACCTGGCGCCTCAGTTGGACCAGCGTTCGTGCTGGACGTGCAGACCGCGTGAGACGACGCTTCATCCAGTCCCAAACATGCTCAATGGGGGACAGATCCGGAGATCTTGCTGGCCAGGGTAGTTGACTTACACCTTCTAGAGCGCGTTGGGTGGCACGGGATACATGCGGACGTGCATTGTCCTGTTGGAACAGCAAGTTCCCTTGCCGGTCTAGGAATGGTAGAACGATGGGTTCGATGACGGTTTGGATGTACCGTGCACTATTCAGTGTCCCCTCGACGATCACCAGTGGTGTACGGCCAGTGTAGGAGATCGCTCCCCACACCATGATGCCGGGTGTTGGCCCTTTGTGCCTCGGTCGTATGCAGTCCTGATTGTGGCGCTCACCTACACGGCGCCAAACACGCATACGACCATCATTGGCACCAAGGCAGAAGCGACTCTCATCGCTGAAGACGACACGTCTCAATTCGTCCCTCCATTCACGCCTGTCGCGACACCACTGGAGGCGGGCTGCACGATGTTGGGGCGTGAGCGGAAGACGGCCTAACGGTGTGCGGGACCGTAGCCCAGCTTCATGGAGACGGTTGCGAATGGTCCTCGCCGATACCCCAGGAGCAACAGTGTCCCTAATTTGCGGGGAAGTGGCGGTGCGGTCCCCTACGGCACTGCGTAGGATCCTACGGTCTTGGCGTGCATCCGTGCGTCGCTGCGGTCCGGTCCCAGGTCGACGGGCACGTGCACCTTCCGCCGACCACTGGCGACAACATCGATGTACTGTGGAGACCTCACGCCCCACGTGTTGACCAATTCGGCGGTACGTCCACCCGGCCTCCCGCATGCCCACTATACGCCCTCGCTCAAAGTCCGTCAACTGTACATACGGTTCACGTCCACGCTGTCGCGGCATGCTACCAGTGTTAAAGACTGCGATGGAGCTCCGTATGCCACGGCAAACTGGCTGACACAGACGGCGGCGGTGCACAAATGCTGCGCAGCTAGCGCCATTCGACGGCCAACACCGCGGTTCCTGGTGTGTCCGCTGTGCCGTGCGTGTGATCATTGCTTGTACAGCCCTCTCGCAGTGTCCGGAGCAAGTATGGTGGGTCTGACACGCCGGTGTCAACGTGTTCTTTTTTCCATTTCCAAGAGTGTATAATGTGGTCACACTAGTCTCGTATTTTGCATGCATTTACTGCTGTTGCTTTGTGGCATACAGTTCAGCCAGGTTGCTGAAAGGAGAGGTACAAAGATGGATATTCCAGACACACCCACAAAAAGTCATCGTGCGATCAAGTCGATCTTTGCCGTCAAAGCTGCAGTGCGACATCCTTACGTCCCTTGTACCCTAGTATAAAGAAACTGTCTTGCGTGTTGGTGGCAGTGCGGTGTTTATTTGTCCAATTACAACAAGAAATATTCAAAATGTTATCGTGATTGCGGTGAAAGCCCTGTAATCATCTTTCCCCCAAAAAACAACGGAACAGAAATATTTTCTAGCGAAATGACGCAAAACTGATGAAGCTTTCGGGAGTGCATCTCGGGCTCTGCTATATCTGGTTCCAACGCTCTCCGTATTCTTACGTTGTGGGGGTTCATTTTTACACTTTCATGGAGCACAGTCTCACTACACAGAGCACTAAACCGAATGTCAAATGCAATTATATTCATTATCCACGGCCAGAATCAATACACAAGGCTCTACACGGTGAAGGACGTGTATCAACTGAATCCAGTGTGTTTAAAACGGAAACATCTCCGCCCAATAGGACAGTTGGACTCACGAGTATTCGTCTGGCACGACGATTAGACTTCTGTGGAGCACGCATTAAATTAAGTTGAATGCGGTCTACATATACCGGGCACGACAGGGAGACCTGTGGATTTCTGCTCAGATACACGACTAGTGTCTTGAAACTGCTAGTCGCTTCGTCAAATGCGATGCGCTGCAGTATCGTAGCTTTGAGAAAATATGGTGGGATCGTTATAAGTGAATTACACCTGTTGCAACGGAGAATGCAAAACATCTTTTTCTAGCTGTGTTAATACCGTCTTCACTCGATGCAAATTGGGTGACGAACAAGAGATCGGACGAGTGACCTAACACCTACCCGTGATGACTGGGTGTTGTGTGATGTCCTTAGGTTAGTTAGGTTTAAGTAGTTCTAAGTTCTAGGGGACTGATGACCATAGATGTTAAGTCCCATAGTGCTCAGAGCCATTTGAACCATTTGAAGTCAGCGTACGATAGAGGAGCAGGAAAGTGGAGAGGCAGTCGATAAGGATTCTAACTTGCGTCTTGAATACGTAGAACCCATAGTACAAGTAATCAGAGCTCCCTCACCACAGAGTACAAGAAACGCGAGCAGAAACATGTCACAGCACAGTTCAGTGCAATCGGTTGAGAACCAACACTTGGGCAAAAACACAGAGCGTAGGACGTCGGAAGAAAACGCAATAGGACCCACCAATCTGGCAGAATTATTACAACAAATTACGGAAACCATGACAAGGCAAAATAAAGACATAGCGAACCAAATTAAAATTCAGAATGCAGAAACCACGAGACAAATGCGTGAGATTAAAGAACAAAACAAAAAAATTCAGTTACACCTAAGTCATATTGAAGACGATGCAAAAGAATCTCGAGAAGTGATAGAAAACTTAATAACAGGTCACAATCAATTGAGAACAGACATTGACAAGGTACAAGCGGAGGTACAAACATTGCGTAATGAGATTCAGGACGGGATCAAAACATTACGTAACAACACCCAGGGAGAAGTCAAGAAACTAGAGAAACAGATAAACGAAATTACTAGACAAGCAGCAGGTACAGCTCGTGAAATTGTTGAAAAAATGGTTCAAATGGCTCTGAGCACTATGGAACTCAACTACTGAGGTCATTAGTCCCCTAGAACTTAGAACTAGTTAAACCTAACTAACCTAAGGACATCACAAACATCCATGCCCGAGGCAGGATTCGAACCTGCGACCGTAGCGGTCTTGCGGTTCCAGACTGCAGCGCCTTTAACCGCACGGCCACTGCGGCCGGCAATTGTTGAAAACAAAGTGTTACACAAACGTATCACAAAAGCAGCGCTGAAAAGATATGATAACCGCATAGTCAAAACAGAAGCGCAAACGAAGCGACAATTTCAGAAATTGCGAACAGAGTTGTTGCAAACCATTGAAGAGCGTAGTGAACAGGATCGAACAAGCACAGAGTCTGCCACCACATCCGCATCTGTAACAGCACCGGAAAAACAAGCAATTAACGAAGATATTACGCATTTGCGATTCCAGTCACAGGCGTAAAGTAACATACGTGAAATCAGACAGCCTGCACAGCAACAAACACGTTTCGAAATTCTTGATGAACAACCGTCATCACAAGCACATGCGGAACCACAAATGTATGTTTCAAGACAGTTTGGATCGTGCAATGAAGCAGCAAGGTTAGCCAGACAAGAAACCGAACCAATACCTGACAATGGAAAGCCAGGTCGCGAGGAGTACAGTGCAATGCATTCAGCTACACGTTCACAACCGATGGAAGAAAATTATTGCGTACCACTCCAACGATACTACGCAAGGGTAGGCGAAAGTTACAGTGGACAATATCCAATGGATCTACCACAACCGGAAAGAACGACGGGAGAAATGATCAGAAACAAAAGTGGCGAAGAATCGCGAATTTCATATGGAACTATGACGAAGTACGACAACGATCATTTCCTCACAATTGGAGTCAGAAATTGTTGATAACATCTGTTCCATTTCCGCGAGCTTCACCATACAGAAAGATCTCGTCGGTGTATTCTGCAAGCGTGCACTCGACCATGTTGCTCTAACACTCAAAACACTTGAATGAGGCTCGAACCCGGTCAGAGAGGTAGGATAGATGTAAAATGAAATCAAGTTTTTGTATGTCCTCCCGTTTGGTAGGAGGTCTTTTCGGACGACGGCTGTTTACTGTTGTGAGACAATAAAACGACTATCGCCGTCCATATGATTTTATTTATTTTGTTGTAACCACATTCGGTGCTTCGATGCGCTATCTACAGTCTGTAGCTGATGCGGAAGGGGTTGAATACGATCCCTATGTATATCACATCAGTGGCCAGCATAACTGGATACACAGATAATCTGCCAATGGTTAGAATGCTGACATCTAAGTTTTTCAAATTATCTGCGTACCTAGTTATGCTGTCCACAAGAGCAAACATGCTTTCAGAATATTGTATACCCGATTCCGTCCACAAGTCAAAGAAGATAGTAACGGGAATTTCCGTGCACCCTGTGTGTCGCTATCCTCAGGTCTTCGAATGTATTCTTTTGCTGTTATTCAGCTCCAATACCGCTTCGTGTGGTCTGCAACTAACAAGGGGAGGCCATACGCTGGGATCACAGATTTACTTGAAACTGCGTACATCTTTAGCAAGCGATTAAAATAGTATAATATGCAAGTAGGGCAGGTCCCGGCGAGGGTTCGAGTCTTCCCTCGTGTATGGGTGTGTGTGTTTGTCCTTAGACTAATTTAGGTTAAGTAGTGTGTAAGCTGAGGGACTGATGACCTTAGCCGTTAAGTCCCATAAGATTTCACACACATTTGAGCATTTTTTGTGCAAGTAGTAAGGTGCACTGCTTTGGCAATTCCGAGAAAATCGCAAGAGAAGTTTTACGTGTCTGTCATTTACCGGATGTATGTGTGCGTGTGCTCACAATCTTACAGTTCCTGGTGATCAGTTTGTTGGCGTTTAATATTCGTAAGGCAAACGTGTACGAAGCGTCGGTTCGACTTCCGCTCAAAATTAATTTTTAATCTATATTTTTATTCATCACTGGTCATATTGTTTACTAAACTAAACTCCAACCGAAAAAAAATGGTTCAAATGGCTGTAAGCACTATGGGACTTAACATCTGAGGTCATCAGTCCCCTAGAATTAGAACTACTTAAACCTGACTAAGGACATCACACACATCCATGCCCAAGGCAGGATTCGAACCTGCGACCGTATCAGCAGTGAGGTTCCGGACTGAAGCGCCTAGAACCGCTCGGTCACAGCAGCCGTCTAAACTCCGACCGAACAGGCCATGAAGGTCCAATGGTACCGACCGGCCGCCGTTTCATCCTCAGTCCCCAGGTATCAATGGATGAGGATATGCGAAATCCCTTACACATGCAGCCTGGTAAGGTATTCGGATCTGCTTTGCACCTCGACGCTTCGAGCTGCAGACGCAGAGGCAGGCCCCATTTCGTACTTAACCTGCGTAGCGGTGAGAGTTGCTAATGTAGCGAGAACGAATAGTGTAGGTGCAATTTTTTTGAATATCACAGAGTTTGGTTTGAACTGGACTCGAACTGTAGCTTTATGCTTGTTCGTCTTACGTAGCACGAACGCTAATCACTTGACCACCATGAACCCTAACGTCCGGCACCTACGTACAGATACACCAGTTACATAATGGACGCGTAAACTTCCTCTTGCGATTTTCTCGGAATTGCCAGAGCAATCTATCTTATAACTTGCACATTATGTTGCTTTAATGGCTGACTAAAGATGTACACAGTTTGAGGAAAAATACGTGATCCCAGTGTCATGGTGTCCTCTTGTAGAAGAGAACATTTGTCAGTAGGCTGTTTATGTTTTCTTATTGGCAACGTTACGTAGCGCTCTGTATGAAAATCACTGGCTGTGCTGTGTGCAGCCTGTGGCTAGTTTGCATTGTTGTCTGCCATTGTAGTGTTAGGCAGCGGCAGCTGGATGTGAACAGCGCGTAGCGTTGCGCAGTTGGAGGTGAGCCGCCAGCAGTGGTGGATGTGGGGAAAGAGATGGCGGAGTTTTGTAATTTGTCATGAACTGCTATATATATTATGACTATTAAGGTAAATACATTGTTTGTTCTCTATCAAAATCTTTCATTTGCTAACTATGCCTATCAGTAGTTAGTGCCTTCAGTAGTTAGAATCTTTTATTTAGCTGGCAGTAGTGGCGCTCGCTGTATTGCAGTAGTTCGAGTAACGAAGATTTTTGTGAGGTAAGCGATTTGTGAAAGGTATAGGTTAAAGTTACTCAGGGCCATTCTTTTGCAGGGATCTTTGGTAGTCAGATTGCGTTGCGCTAAAAACATTGTGTGTCAGTTTAAGCACAGTCTTGTATAATTTGTTCTAAGGGGACGTTTCGCATTTACTGGTATTTATTCTATGCACCTGCAGTGCGCGTTTAAAATGCTGCTCCCGTCATCAAGACTTAACTCTTCCGTGTTTCCCCTACATCGCTTAAGGAAAACGCACGGATGGTTTTCTTTGGAAAGGACTAGGCAGCGCCGGCCAGGGTGGCCGAGCGGTTCTAGGCGCTACAGTCTGGAACCGCGCGACAGCTACGGTCGCAGGTTCGAATCCTGCCTCGGGCATGGGTGTGTGTGATGTTCTTAGGTTAGTTAGGTTTAAGTAGTTCTAAGTTCTAGGGGACCGATGACCTCAGCAGTTAAGTCCCATAGTACCCAGAGCCATTTGAATTTGACTAGGCAGCTTTCTTATCCTGAGAACGATTTACAAGGAGCGCTTTTGTCGATGTGATTCCAAATGTTCCCGGATAGGTGGACGCTGCAGAGCACGTCGCCCCTGGAGTTGAGATACGTGTCGCGCACGTCGGGCAAGTGGCCACGTAACGAGACGCAGCGGCCGAGGCAGGCGCGGGAGCTGAGCAAACGCAATTTCTGGCCCGCACAACTTGAGCGGCCGACTGCGCGCCTAACTCGTTAATCCCGCAGCGCGCGTAATCCAGTTGGCGGCCATCGGCGCGGCCCGCGCCTCGCTCTCCGTACGCTCCAGTGGCGCGGCCGGCGGCCGGCGAGCGATGCGCGACGCTTCTCTGATCAGCAGGCAGCGCCGAGTTAGCTGCTGTCCGGGCCTGCGTGCCTGCCGTGGCGTCGATAGCGTGCCCACACTACCACTTCGGCAATACTCTCACAACTTCTCTCATAGCCAGGGAGCTATCTATCTCTCTTTCTTCACTTTGTCCATCCTTGCTCTGAGGTTCATTTCCCTTCTCCTCTAAAAAGTACGAGGGTCATTCAGTAACTAAAGAGACAAATTGGTAAGGGGGAAAAACTGTTAGTGGGGCAAGTTTAGTACTTTTTATGGCTTTAAGTTGGCATCACTGGGATAAGGGCTGATCAGCTGATGTATCAACATTGTTCTGTTCAGAACCTCAAAAATATATTTCAAGCTGGCGAGTCCGTTTGAAACGTCCACATTAGTTGAACAACGTTCTGTTATTCGTTTTTTACTTGCTGAAGGCGAGAAACCAGTGAATATACAGGGTGGTCCATTGATAGTGACCGGGCCAAATATGTCACGAAATAAGCATCTACAAAGAACTCGTCTAGCTTGAAGAGGGAAACCAGATGGCGCTAGGGTTGGCCCGCTAGATGGCGCTGCCATAGGTCAAACGGATGTCAACTGCGGTTTTGTTTTTAAAAAATAGGAACCCCCATTTTTACTATTTATTCGTGTACAACGTACAGAAATACGAATGTTTTAGTTGAACCACTTTTTTCGCATTGTGATAGATGACGCTGTAGTAGTAACAAACGTATAAGCACGTGGTATCACGTAACATTCCGCCAGTGCGAACAATATTTGCTTCGTGATACATTACCCGTGTTAGAACGGAAAGTTTACTAATTGCGGAAAAGGTCGGTATAGTGTTGATGTATGGCTATTGTCATCAAAATGCCCAACGGGCGAGTACTATCTATGCTTCTCGGTATCCTGGACATTATCCAAGTGTCCGGATCGTTCGCCGGATAGTTACGTTATTTAAGGGAACAGGAAGCGTTCAGCCACATGTGAAACGTCAACCACGACCTGCAACAAATGATGGTGCCTTAGTAGGTGTTTCAGCTGCTGCCGCGGCTAATCCGCACATCAGTAGCAGACAAATTGCGTGAGAATCCGGAATCTCAAAAACGTCGGTCTTGAAAATGTTACATCAACATCGATTGCACCCGTACCATGTTCGTATGCTCCAGGAATTGCATGGCGACGACTCTGAAGTTTGTGTACAGTTCTGCCACTGTGCACAAGAGAAATTACGGGACAATGACAGATTTTTTACACGCGTTCTATTTAGCGACGAAGCGTCATTCGCCAACAGTGGTAACGTAAACCGGCATAATACGCACTATTGAGCAACGGAAAATCCACGATGGCTGCGACAAGTGGAACATCAGCGACCTTGGCGGGTTAATGTATGGTTTGGCATTATGGGAGGATGGATAATTGGCCCCCATTTTATCGATGGCAATCTAAATGGTGAAATGTATGCTGATTTCCTACGTAATGTTCTACCGATGTTGCTACAAGATGTTTCACTGCATGACAGAATGGCGATGTACTCCAATCATGATGGATGTCCGGCTCCTAGCTCGCATCCGGTTGAAACGGTATTGAATAGCATATTTCATGTTAGGTGAGTTGGTCGTCGAAGCAGCATACCATGGCCCGCACGTTCACCGGATCTAACGTCCCCGGATTGCTTTCTTTGGGGAAAGTTGAAGGATATTTGCTATCGTGATCCACCGACAACGCCTGACAACATGCGTCAGCGCATTGTCAATGCATGTGCGAACATTACGGAAGGCGAACTACTCGCTGTTGAGAGTAATGTCGTTACACGTATTGCCAAATGCATTGAGGTTGACGGACATCATTTTGAGCATTTATTGCATTAATGTGGTATTTACAGCTAATCATGCTGTAACAGCTTGCGTTCTCAGAAATGATAAGTTCACAAAGGTACATGTATCACATTGGAACAACCGAAATAAAACGTTCAAACGTACTTACATTCTGTATTTTAATTTAAAGAACCTACCTGTTACCAACTGTTCGTCAAAAATTGCGAGCCATATGCTTGTGACTATTACAGCGCCATCTACCACAAAGCGAGAAAAGTGGTCCAACTAAAACATTCATATTTCTTTACGTACTTCACGAATATGTAATAAAAATGGGGTTTCCTATTTAAAAAAAACGCAGTTGATATCCGTTTGACCTATGGCAGCGCCATCTAGCGGGCCAACCAAAGCGCCATCTGGTTTCCCCCTTCAAGCTAGACAAGTTTCGTTCTTCGTAGGTTTTTCGTTTTATGCTTATTTCGTGAGATATTTGGCCCGGTCACTATCAATGGACCACCCTGTATATTGTAGAATGTCTGAAGTTTATGGTGAAGGCAGTATGAATCGTGCAAATTTTTACACGTGGGTTGAGCAGTTCATAAACTGTCACGACTCAGTGACTGACGAACTCAGTTTTGGCCGAGCAGTTGCAGTTTCAGCTCCCTCACTTGAAAGTCGAATTGATATTATTCGTTCCGACCGCCATGTGACTGTGGAAATGATAGTTGATAAGGTTTACGTTAGTACTGGTACGGTTCATAACATTATCTGTAACAAGCTGAAGTACCGCAAAACATGTGCAAGATGGGTCCCCTTTAGTTGAGGCGGCTACACAAGGAAACAAGGTTGAGAGTGTGCACAGAGCTAAAGGAACGTTATGAAAGAGAAGGTGAGCACTTCCTCAATAAAATTTTAACTTGTGATGAAACTTGGGTTCATTAATTATGATCCAGAATCAAAAAGACAAAGCATGGAGTGGAAGCACACCAGCCTATACTACTCGGATTTCCTTTTAAACAAGGTAAAGCCAGCCATGAGAGAGAGAGAGAGAGAGAGATGTCGTGGGTCTCAGAGGAGACGTGTGATGCTCCAGCAAGACAACGCACGTCCTCATATTGCTCAACTAACCCGTGAAACCATCGACAAAATGGGCTGGGAAGTCCTGCCTCATCCCCCTTACAGTCCTGATTTAGCACCTAGTGACTTCCAATTGTTTGGTACACAGAAGGAGGCATTACTTGGGAAGAGGTTCCAGGACAACGAGGACGTGAAGAAGTTTGTGGGAAATTGGTTCAAACGTCAAAGTAAAGAGTTCTTTGCAGCCGGAATAAGAAAGCTTGTAGCCCGTCGGAACAACTGCATAAATGTTAAAGAGGATTATGTTGAAAAGCAGAAAAAGTATTGTTTCGTATAAACAAACGAATTTTTCTCCATACTAATTTGTCTCTTTCATTACTGAATGACCCACATATTTCTTAACGGATGAACATGGTCGCTCTTGTATGCAGTCCTTTTATCTACTATTTTCTTCATTTACGTGTTGTGACTACAGTAAACACGCTGTTTATTAATCTTTTTTGGAGTTCCGTGCCACAATCGGTAAAAACGGAAATCTTATACGATCACTTTGTTGTCCGTCTGTCTATCCGTCCGACTGTTAAAAAACCCTCTTTCTCAAGAACGAGTAGACGAACCAAGCTGAAATTTATATCAGATACTAGGCCTACGATTTCTTGGCGGTGCAAAAAAAATGAAGCTTATAAGTCAATGCAGTCAGAAGATACTGTCATTTATATCACGCGTTTCATGTTAGCAAACTCACTCATCAGAAACTACACGGTACTTCCAATTTGGCCTGGAATCATGAAATGTGACAAAAGAAAGAGGACTCACTGTGCAACCAAAGGGAAAAAATCTAAAAACTGTAAATTTTAAGTTATATCAGACGAAAAGAAAACTTTGTTATCAGATTGTCTGTCTGTCTGTCCACCTGGTTAGATCCCTTTCTCCCAGGAACAGGTAGACGTACCAAGCCGAAATTCATGTCACATACAAAGGTCTATGGTCTCTTGGCGGTACAACGAACGTTAGCTTTTAAGTCAATACAGTCAAAAGATACGGCTTTTCATGTCATATATTTTGATACTGTCCGCCCCGGTAGCTGAATGGTCAGCGTGAAGGCTTTTCTGGGCCCGGGTTCGATTCCCGTCTGGGGCGGGGAATTTTCTCCGCCCAGGGACTGGGTGTTGTGCTGCGCTCATCATTATCCTATCATTCTCATCGACTTCAACAAACAAATTTATAGACCGACAGCCGGCGAACGGCCAGCCCGACAGGGGGCCCTAACCACACGATTAAATAAATAAATCTTGATACTAGCAAACAGACTCATCAAAACCTATAGGGTATTTCCTGTTCGCCTCTAATCATGAAAATTGGGAAAAAAGCAAGACTCATACTGCAACCAAAAGACAGACTATCCGAAAACTAAAAATCTGAAATTATATGACACAACAAAATTTTTTTGTCCTTTGTTAAATAATTCTCTCTTCATCGATCTGTAAGACCCTTTTTTCTCAGGTAGACGAATCCAGTTAAAATTAATGTCACATATTAAGTTGTTTAGGCCCCTGACAGTATAGTAGATGATAGCTTTTAAGCTAATCCAGCCAAAATATACGGCCATTTATGTGCACATATTTTCATACCCGCAGATTCACTCATCAGAACCTATAGGGTACTTCCCGTTGATCTAGAATCAGAAAATTTGGCAAGAAACAAGGTTTCACAGTCAAATAAAGGAAAAAAATCCGAAAATTATTAATTTATAACTATATCACACAGAAAATGATTCTTTTTTCATTTGTTATCAGACGTAAAACTTGCAACAATCAGTAGTTCTGCATTCAGGCTGACTATGTCACAATGGTAAGAATCAAACATCAGGCAAGCAGGGACTGTATTGATCATACGACGGATTTCGGAATTTATTCATCATCAGATAGCCAGGAGCGAATGCAAATGTTTGTTTCACATACAAGTTAAACGCCATATCTACATCAAGCAATCGCTCCTAGAAATCTAATGATGAATATCTTCCGTAAACGCTTCATGCGAGCATAGAAGTCATTCCTAGCCTGAAGTTTGACTTTTACCATTGCGACCCAGTCAGCTTGAATGCAGAACCGCTGAATATTATAGTAACGGTGGCCTGCCTCATGCATGACTTTATGTCACATTTATATTACTGAAATTAAAACATTTTCAAAAAGCATGGAATTCCTTGGACCAATATCTTTCCAGTATCAATGTCGACAACAGGCAAATATGGTCGAGATCCTCGACTCCCGGGATGGATGTAATGCCTACACAATTAAGTCTGTACGGAACCCTCAGCGCGAGAATCCTACTCTTACCTGGCCAATTATCTCTTTTTTTTAATTCAATTACCTTTCATGGCTTCTTATCAGGCCTCTTCCTTTCTGCGCTTTGCATGTCTTTTAATTGTTATCCTTTTTCTGGCTTTTTTTTTGCATATGTTTCTTACGAGTTAGGTGCCTGTGCCATCCATGGATCAATATTGCTTACAGAATTATGTACATCCTTCTGTTAATCCTTGGACGTGTAGTCTGGAGTAATATTTCGAGTTCTAGATAATGCATTTGACGTTTTTCTGCACTCACATGCTAAACATCAGTAAATTCCTTCTCTGAAACTACTTATAACTAATAATTCATGACCCAGTCATGGTGGAATTATTTTAGATCTTACGGAAACAAACAGACCTGTCCTCTTTGAGGATGTTCACATCAAAACTGAAGCAGTGACCATGAGGCGGCTGTGGTAACAATGATTACCAGAGAACAAAGGGCAAACAAAACAACTAGAAATATGTATAAGTTAAACAAACTAGAAAGAAAAGGTAGTGTGGTGTCTCAATCAGAAATTTTAAACTTTTAGCACAGGACTGGAGAATGTAGGACAACTATGGCTAATTTTAGAAGAACAGTTGAAATGCATTGGATAGATACCCAGTAGAAGAGTTCATAATGGAAGGGACCCTCCGTGGTATGTCACAGTAAAGAAACTTCTGAAGAAACAGACTATATACAGAGACGCATAATGAAGCGCGATTCGCTATCGAGATAACAATGCATGAAGGTTTTAACGACAACCACAGCAGAATATTGTCAAATGATCTTCCACAAAACCAAAGAAATTCCGCTGTTAGTAGCCTCTATGTTAGTGTCCAGACACTGATACTGAAGATAGGAAAGCAAAGTTAGAAATGTTTAACTTCGCTTCCAAATGTTCTTTTACAGATTAATCCACGTACCACTGAAAAATTGACTGATAATAGCTCTAATGTCTGTAGTATTGAGAAACAACTGAGATCATTAAAACTGAAATAAACTCCAGAACCCGATGAAATCCCTTATCATATTCTATACTGAATTTTCGGCTGAGTTACACTCTTTTAACTATAGTCGTAGATCATTCTAACCAGAAACCGTGTCCAGTATCTGCAAGAAAGCACAGGACACAACCGTTTGCGAGAAGGGTAGTAGAAGTGATCCACACAACTACCGACCAATATCCTTGACACCGTTTTGGTGTAGAAACTTGAATATACTCTGAGATCAAACATACTGAGACATCGCGAGCAGAATGTTTCCCGAAAACGTCGATCATGGGAAAACCAACTTGCATTTTTCTCACATGCACTTTTCTCACATTACATACTGCAAGCTTTTAATCAAGGGAGTCAAGTAGGTTCCATATTTCCTGATTTTAGCCGGCCCTATGGCCTAGCGATTCTACGCTCTTCAGTCCGGAACCGCGCTGCTGCTACGGTCGCAGGTTCGAATCCTGCCTCGGGCATGGATGTGTGTGATGTCTTTAGTTAGGTTTAGGTAGTTCAAAATGGTTCAAATGGCTCTGAGCACTATGGGACTTAACATCTGAGGTCATCAGACACCTAGAACTTAAAACTACTTAAACCTAACTAACCTAAGGACATCACACACATCCATGCCCGAGGCAGGATTCGAAACTGCTACCGTAGCAGTCGCGCGGTTCCGGACTACAGCGCCTGGAACCGCGTGTAGGTAGTTCTAAGTCTAGGAGATTGATGACCTCAGATGTTAAGTCCCATAGTGCTTAGAGCAATTTGAACCATTTGAGAAAGTCCTCTTACAAAGTTTCAAGAACCGATTTTAAACTACGGATCTACGAATATATTTCTACCCCCCTCCCACTACGTATCGCTCACGTTGGTATCGTGAGAACGAGATTAGGTTAATTACAGCACGCATGGAGACATTTAGACAGACACTCTTCCCAAGCCCAATACGTGCATGGAACGGGAATAAACTCTAACAACAGGTGAAACTGGAGTACCTTCCGCCATGCACTTCGCAGTGGTTTTCAGAGTGTTTATTCCTGATGGCTATTACAAGACACAGTCAGCGCAAAAGCACCACAGTCGCAAAGATGCGAGATGGTATCAGTGCCATAGAGACTCACCACTTGTGCGAGTTGCATCAGCGCCAAGGACGGCGCTGAGAATGAAGATATCGACTTCTCTACGTCCAACTGCCGGCCGAGCACTATGCTCCAATGACACAACGCCAACAGACACAAGCCCACAATGAAGATAGAAAAACAGCTTTCTCCCACTTGGTTATAGATCATCGTCTATATCTTAGACAGGAAACGTCGTTTAGAGAACTCTTAGAAGTGAAAAGACAGTTGTAAACTGCATTTGCTATGTACTGTAATTTTTTTTTTGTCTTCACTTTCTGACTGGTTTGATGCGGCCCGCCACGAATTCCTCTCCTGTGCTAACCTCTTCATCTCAGACTAAAATTGCAACCTACGTCCTCAATTATTTGCTGGATATATTAATATCTCTGTCTTCCTCTACAGTTTATCCCCCTACTGCTCCCTCTGGAACCATGGAAGTCATTTCCTCATGTTTTAACAGATGTCCTATCATGCTGTCCCTTCTTCTTGTCAGCGTTTTCCACATATTCCTTTCCTCTTCGATTCTGCACAGAACCTCCTCATTCCTTGCGTTCTCAGTCCGTCCAATTTTCAACATTCGCCTGTACCACCACATCTCAAATACTTCGATTCTCTTCTGTTCCGGTTTTCCCACAGTCCATGTTTCACTAACATACAATTCTGTACTCTAGACGTACATTCTCCGAAATCTCTTCCTCAAATTGAGGGCGATATTTGATATTTGTAGACTTCTCTTGGCCAGGAATGCCCTTTTTGCCGTTGCTAGTCTATTTTTGATGTCCTCCTTACTCCGTCCGTCACTGGTTATTTTAGGGCCTGGGTAGCAGAATTCCTTAACTTCATTGACTTCGTGACCATCAATCCAGACGTTAAGTTTCCCGATGTTCTCATTTCAACTACTTCTCATTACCTTCGTATTTCTTCGATTTACTCTCAGTCAATACTCTGTACTCATTAGACTGTTCATTCCGTCCAGCAGACCATGTAATTCTTCTTCATTTTCACTTATGGTAACAATGTCATCAGCGAATCGTATCACTGATACCCTTTCATTTGGGTTGTAATTCCGCTAATTAACCTTTCTTTTACTTCCATCATTGCTTTCTCGATGTACAGATTAAACAATAGGAACGAAAGGCTACATCCTTATCTTACACCCTTTTTAAAGCCGAGCACTTCGTTATTCGTCGTCCGCTCTTATTATTCTATGTACGCTGTTGTACGTATTGTACATGACCCATCTCTCCCTATAGTTTACCCTTACTTTTCTCAGAATTTCGAACATCTTGCACCATTTTACATTGTCGAACGCTTTTTCCAGGTCGACAAATCCTATGAACTTGTCTTGATTTTTCTTTAGTCTTACTTCCATTATTAACCTAACGTCATAATTGCCTCTCTCGTGCCTTTACCTTTCCTAAATCCAAACTGATTGTCATCTAGCGCATTCTTAATTTTCTTTTCCGTTCTTCTGTATATTTTCTTGTAAGCAACTTGGATGCATGATCTGCTAAGGTGATTGTGCGGTAATTCTCGCACTTGTCAGCTCTTGCCGTCTTCGGAATTAGGTGGATCTAGCTTTTCCGAAAGTCAGATGGTATGTCGCCAGACTCATATAGTCTACGCACCAACGTGAACGGTCGTTTTGTTGCCACTTCCCCCAATGATTTTAGAAATTCTGATGGTGTGTTATCTATCCCTTATGCCTTATTTGACCGTAAGTCCCCCAAAGCTCTTTTAAATTCTGATTCTAATACTGGATCTCTTATCTCTTCTAAATCGAATCCTGTTTCTTCTTCTACCACATATGACCAATCTTCCCCCTCATAGAGGCTTCCAGTGTATTTTTTCCACCTATCCGCTCTCACCTCTGCATTTAACAGTGGAATTCCCGTTGCACTCTTAATGTTATTAACCTTTGCTTTTAATATTACCGATGGTTGTTTTGACTTTCCTGTGTGCTGAGTCTGTCCTTCCGACACTCATTTCTTTTTTGATGTCTTCACATTTTTCCTGCAGCCATTTCGTCTTAGCTTCCCTGCACTTCCTATTTATTTCATTCCTCAGTGACTTGTATTTCTGTATTCCTGAGTTTCCCGGAACATTTTTGTACTTCCTCCTTTCATCGATCAATTGAAATATTTCTTCTGTTACCCATGGTTTCTTTGCAGCTACCTTCTTTGTACCTATGTTTTCCTTCCCAACTTCTGTGATGGCCCTTTTTAGAGATGTCCATTCCTCTTCAACTGTACTGCCTACTGCTCTATTCCTTATTGCTGTATCTATAGCGTTAGAGAACTTCAGACGTATCTCGTCATTCCTTAGTACTTCCGTATCCCACTTCTTTGCGTATTGATTCTTCCTGACTAATGTCTTGAACTTCAGCCTACTCTTCATCACTACTATATTGTGATCTGAGTCTATATCTGTTCCTGGGTACGCCTTACAATCCAGTATCTGATTTCGGAATCTCTGTCTGACCATGATGTAATCTAATTGAAATCTTCCCGTATCTCCCGGCCTTTACCAAGTACACCTCCTCCTCTTGTGATTCTTGAACAGAGTATTCGCCCTTACTAGCTGTAACTCATTACAGAACTCTATTAGTCTTTCTCGTCTTTCACTCCTTGCTCCAAGCCCATATTCTCCTGTAATCTTTTCTCTACTCTTTCCCCTACAACTGTATTCCAGTTTCCCATGACCATTAGATTTTCATCTTCCTTTACATACTTTCATTACTCTTTGAATATCCTCATACACTTTCTCTCTCTCTTCATCTTCAGCTTGTGACTTCTGCATGTTTACCTGAACTACCGTTCTCGGTATTGGTTTGATGTAGATTCTGATGACAACAACTCTATCACTGAACTGTTCACAGTAAAACACTCTCTGCTCTATCTTTGTATGCACAACGAATCCTACTCCTCTTATACCATTTTCTTCTGTTGTTAATGTTACCATATACTCATCTGACCAGAAATCCTTGTCTTCTTTTCACTTCACTTCACTGACCCCTACTGTATCTAGACTGACCTTCTCAGATTTTCTAGATTATTCAATCTTTTTCTCTTGGTAACCTCCCCCTTGGCAGTTTCCTCCTGGAGATCCGAATGGAGGACTATTCCGAAATCTTTTGCCAATGGAGAGATCATCATGACACTTCTTCAATTACAGGCCACATGTCCTGTGGGTACACGTTACGTGTCTTTAATGCAGTGGTTTAAGTTGCCTTCTGCATCCTCATGCCGTTCATCATTGCTGATTCTTGCGCCTTTAGGGCAGTTTCCCACCCCTAGGGCAAGAGAGTGCCCTGAACCTCTGTCCGCTCTTCTGCCCTCTTTGACAAGGCTGTTGGCAGAATGAGGGATGACTTCTCATTCCGGATGTCTTCAGCCACCAATGCTGATTATTAATCAAAATTTAGGCAGTAGCGGAATTCGAACGTTTTGACTATGAATCGAAGACGCTACCTCCTTTTTTTAACTCATGATCTCATTTTGATCGTTTTTGTTTGTTGTATTTCTTTGTGGCGGACGTCCCATGACGCTTGTTTAAGTACATTGTTGGTCTATTAACTCAGTTTTTTTTAATTACAGAGGGCAGCTTTCCCTCTGACCGAACACGCTGAGCTACCTTGGTGGCACTCCTTGACCACAGGTGATCTTACCTACGATTATTTGCACATAGCCGTTGAGAGCGTTTTTGGTGTTATATTACAAGCAGTGTTGCAGACTTGATGGTTCAACTAGTCACAAAGATAAGGAAACCTTTTCACTGTTTTGTGTGACTTTGTTACTAATTTGATGGAGTGTTGTACAATCTTCGTTCTCCTATCCTGTTATCTGATCCTGGGCATAGCTGTGTAACAGTGGCGGGGGGTAATTGTCTTAGCGGTGCATGGCGACGAGGGTTTACAAAACAAATTATTCACAACTTGGCGTTATGAGCACCATGCCTCAATTCCTTGTTGTTTATCGTGTTATTTTCTCTTCCTGTTGCCTTCGAACTTACTTGCTAATTTTGGTTCAAACTCCTGATGCCGCACTGGAGTTTGATGTAATGCTGTGGCTTTGTCTATGACATCTGTTCCTCAGAATGTCTACAACTGTAAAACATACATTCCTACAGACCTAACGTTTTCAAAATTCTTGATGTAGACAATCCATGTATATAGTTTTGGTAAGCACAAAGAACGGTGCATCAATAGCCTTTCTACTGAAATCATCTCTATGTTCGCCTGATGCGAACTAAGGAATTGGGGCAGCTTTACATCGAATCGCCAGTCTGGAATTGGAAGGGTATTTTGTCGAATTCAGAAGCAATTAGATACTGTGACACTCTTCACCTTGCGAGACTTTTGAATGGTCGCATTTATAAAATGACAGTCGTAGTATTTTAAACATGTGAAATTGATGTTCATTGGAAAGTAACGGGGGCTAAGAACGAATATTTAACATGTGTATCACATGTAAGTCAAGTTTAGCCGCATTAAGGAATAATCTGTGTTCTGGGGGTGTAACGGGTGGAAAGGCTGGGAGTGGAATTCAGAAGCGTAAGGGAAGGTAGATCGCCGGATTGTGGTCGTGCACTTCTCTGCTCCATAGGTCTGCAAAATGAAGAGCGAGCTGGCTATTCCCTGTTCTGTATATCGCACTGCGCCATAAAAAGCACTCTGTTTAAAAATGCTAGAAGGAAACTGATTCTTACGTCATCCTGTACGGCAGCTGGGGCGTTCTTCCGGAAAGGCAACCTCGCCCACCACGAGTACCGCTCGCTTTCAATTTACTGGAAGGCTATACCTCCCCGGCATTTCCTGTCCACTTAAGAAGACACAATAGCTTCACTGAGCTTGTGTTTATGTAGTGGAGCTTTTTTCGACTTGACTATTTATTTCCAGTTGTTAAATAAGCTATTGCGTAAAACCTCAACAGCTGGGTTATCAAATGTCTACCACTGTGATGACCCTGCCTCAAGTACAACATGTTGTTAGTATTTAATCGGCAATGTAGATTCCATCGTCTGTACTGTCAATGGCTGGAACACTTTTCGCAGCATGGTGATATCAAATGCAACACACAAGCCTGAGCTCTTCTAATATGTGAATATGTTCAGAGGCTTAAATTGGCTCCCCCAGATGCAGATCACCTATGTATTATGGAACTTCAAATGTTTCAGCACAAGCCAAGTAATGCATCACAGCAGATTACAGTTATATATTTAAATTTGACTTGTGGTAAATGGCTCCACTCAGTGTAACCACACGCTACGAATTACAGTAGTTCCTGAATGGAAGAGATTTGTGCAGCATATCGGTAACACAATTAATGCTGAGAGATATTCCGTGACTTTCTGATCGTTCATTACTACAGAAGCCAGCAAGATGCCACATTTACCAATCCAGCCACTTTCCCACCAACGTGATACAGATCCCTGACAACTTCAAACGTACAAATTAACTAACAGTGCAGAGGTTAACGTAGTATCTGTCAATATATTTTTCTTGCGTTTGAATTGTTAACTCTCATGTCTGTTGTCAATGTAGTGCTCACACACTTTGTGGAAAATAAACAGCAACTCCCCACCCGGGAGGGTCTTCGCACTTCGACAAAAGGGTCAGTATAATCCTGCAGTTTTGTGATGTAGTGTGGCAGAGAGAGTGGGGAATTGCCTATTCGCTTTTCATTTTGCAGACCTATGAAAGGAAGGACGTGCATGACCGCAATCCAGAGAACTACCTTCTCTCACGCCTCTAACCTCAACATTGGTATGTCTACACTGTTACACCCCCAGAACATAATATATCCCTTAGTACGGTTCTAATGCACTTAGATGTGGTACAAACATTTAATTTTTGGTCTTAACCCACGTTATTTAACAATAAACGTCAATTCCATACCGTTCAAACGCTACTTTTCAAAATTTGCGATTTTTCCACCCCACAAACATGGTAACTATAACTGTTACACAGAAAAATGAATAGGACTTTTTTGTAGGAAATTTGATGTTGTTTAATTTTGTAGTGGGAAATATTTTTGCTAGATCCCAGTTTTCGAGATATTCAAGAAATAAAAAAAAGCTATCTTAGCACGCCTCTCCTCCCTCAGACTCACATTCCATCGGTCCATCGATCAGGATTTTTTGTATGTTCATTTAACTCCCCCCCCCCCCCCATCTCCGCCCCTACCACTGAACAAAAATTTAGAACTACAGGAATTTTTTCCCCATTCGACATTTTTTGGTCACAGCTGACCTGTGGGTGGGTCTGAAACGCAAAAGACAATATTTAACACTGAAGAATCTATGTGAAGGAAAATTTGAAATATTTAAACAAGAGCAGAGATAAAGTACTGACACGATAGAGAAACTGAGTCTCAACGAAACTGGAAGTTTTGTGTCTAAGTTTTCTATGGAGTTTGATTATAAGCTATAAACAGGTAGATCTCATGGTCAAAGGTCGAGTGGTTTCGCTTGGCCTAAAATTTAAATCTGGCGATGGTAACGACTGGTGAGAAAGATTATTTATTTATTTTTTTTTATTTTTTGAGCTTTTCCTCATTACAGAAGCTTATCTCCAACATAATAATTTACTTGGAAAATACAATACAAACAATAAACGTTCTTAAACTATACTCTCAAAATATTTCTCCAGGTGTTTCGATCTTGCGTGTCCTCTTCCTCTGCGCCCATTCTCCTCATTGTGTGCTGTACATTTTGGAGCCAGGTGGTCACAGGTCGTCCTCTTCTTCTTCTCCCCTCCGGTTCCCACTCCAGTATCAGTTTTGGTATTCTGGCTTCCTCCATTCGTCGTACATGGCCGTACCACTGTAATTTCTTCCTATCCATTACGTCATATATTCTTTCTTTTATTTCCATTCTCCTTATTACTTCGGTGTTCCTTATCTTTTCTTTCCAGGAGATTCTTGCCGATCTTCTCCAAAAGTCCAACTCTAGAGCTTGTAATTTTTTAATGTGCTTCATGTTAATTGTCCAGGTCTCCGTTCCATACAGAACTACACTCTCTAATATGGATTTGTATATTAATTTTTTAGTTCTGCTCATTACATTCCTGCTCCATAAGACTGAGTTAAGCATCCCAATGACCCTCCGTCCGCTACTAATTCTTTTATTGATTTCTGACTGATTTTCCCTCGATTTCTAAAATGGATCCCAAATAACAGAAAGTGTTTACCTTTTTGATTTTCTTTCCTTCAATGTATAGCTCATCTGAATCATTAGTCAAGTATTCTGTTTTTTGGTAATTAATCTTCAAACCCCAAGTTTTGTATGCTACTGCTAGTTGATTGCACACATAGTTAGCATCCTCCCCATCTTGTGCTATGACTACTTGATCATCAGCAAATAATAAATGATGTAGGTAAACTCCATCTCTTATTTCTAATCCCATACTATTACATTTACGAGACCATGTTCTAAGGCTAATCTCTATATAGATTTTAAATAATGATGGTGACATGGGACAGCCCTGTAAAAGGCCTTTGCTTGTTCTAAATTTCTGTGAAAGTTTATTACCAACTTTCACTTGGCAAATGTTATCTTTGTACATTTGTTGTATTATTTTAATCAAGGAAGGGTTTATGTTTGCCATATGTAGTGCTCTCCAAAGTAATTTTCTTGGAACAGTATCATACGCTTTTTCTAGATCTATGAAAATTAATCCTATACTTTTTGATTTTTCCCTATGTTTCTCCAAAATCTGTCGTAATGTGAAAATATGGTCTACACATGATCTCCCAGCCGTGAATCCACATTGTTCTTCTTGGGTTCTAAAATTTTTTTCCAGTTTGTTTTTAATTACTTTCGCAAAAATTCTCATTAATGTGTTTGTAACACAAATTCCTCGATAGTTTGAACAAATTTTGCGATCCCCTTTCTTAAATATTGTATTAATGTAACCTAGCTTCATCTCGTTGGGTATTGAATCTCCATGTATCATTTTGTTGAAGAGCTGTGTTATCAGTTTCACAATTTTGTCACCACCATATTTCAGACACTCCAGATTGATATTGCCTGGTCCCGGTGATTTACCATTCTTTCCTGTACTCAACGCCTGAAGTACTTCACTTTCTAAAATATGGATCTCATCATCTTCATGTCCTTTATCTTCCCCTGTTCCTTCTTCTAGATATTCTTCTCTGTCATCATTTAATAATTTTTGGAAATACTCTTCCCATCCTTTTTGTGTTATCAGTTGGAGATTAGTTTTGCTTTTTGTATCCTGTCGAAGCCCTTTCAATACTGACCATGCTTCTTTTGCTCTCCCAAATCCTAATTTGCTATTCACCTTGGCACATGTTCTTTCCCATGCTTCATTTTTTGCCATCCTTATTTTTTTCATCACTTCATTCTTCTTTTCCTTTTATATTGACCATGTTTCTTCTGATTTATCATTCAACCACTGAAGGAACGCATTTCGTTTTTCTCTAACGAGGACCTCTAGTTCCTCTGACCACCACTCTGCTGCACGGTTGTGGTTGCTATCTTTTTTACCCAACATCTCTGTTGCTATGATTTTCACATTAGCTTTTATATAGTCATATATTTCCTCTGTACTTCCTTCAAATGATTCAACCAGTTTCCTTTCCATCCTGGCCGCAAAGAGTGTTCTGATACTTTCGTCTTGTAGGCTGTCAATATTAAAAGGTAAATTTTCATCTTTCTCAGTCTGGTTCGTTTCATTTATGTTACTTGTATCACTCCTTGCATTCTTCCATGGCCAGAAAGACTTCATTTTAACTAGATAGTGGTCTGATCCACACTGGGCTCCTCTATAAGATCTGACGTCTACTGCCTTGAAACTACTTGTTTGCCTAATGATAATATAATCTATTATAGAACGAAGTTCTTTGCTGTTCTGTTGCCAAGTATATTTATGAATGTCCTTATGTTTGAAAAATGTGTTGGTAATTTTTAGATCAAATTGTTCACAAATTGCAATCAATCGTTCCCCATTGTCATTATATTCGTCCTCTCCATGTTTTCCTACTATTCTACAAGATTCTCTAATTCCTACCCTTCCATTCAGATTTCCCATGATAATCAGTTCCTTTCTTCTTGGGATTTTTTCAATAGTCTCCCTGAGGGTGTCCCAAAATATATCTTTCTCCTTATCTTTTGTGTCGTTCGTGGGTGCATATACGCCAATAATCACAACTTCCCTAGCAAATAATGTCATTTCAACAGTTATTATATGTTGATTGATGAATGTCCAATTTGTGATTCTTTCTTTCCATGATTTCTTTATCATAATGGAGACTCCTGCTTTGGCTCTTACTGCTTTTGATACCCCACTCCAGATATGTACATAATTATCCAGTTCTTCTTCTCCTTGGCCTTTCTTCTTTGTTTCAGAGAGTACGACAAAATCCATGTTGAACATGTCAAGTTCTGCAGGGAGTAAATTTATTTTAGTGGAAATACCTTCCACATTCCAGCATCCAAACATAATTCTCCGTTTCTCATTGCCAGTTCGTCGTTCAAAGTTCCAATTTTTCCGAGGCATATTATTAGGTTTTTTTAGCATTTTTATGTTTTTATGCGAGTGAGGAGCTGGCCCACTGCACAACCCCCAACCCGGAGGACCAGGTCATTTTTACTCAAGGTTTTCTTCCTTTAGCCTTTGATAAGCCAATATCATACTACAAGGCAGCAATTGCTAGTTTTGGTCCACCCCGGGTATTTTATTTCCCCGGTACCCACCATATCTGGTGAGCATTCCCCTATCCGCCACCTGGGGAGGCGCCCGATGGGAGACCAGCAAACTCCACACGGGGTGAGAAAGATTACACTCTTAATTAGAGAGAGAGAGAGAGAGAGAAAGATTACACTCTAAGTTTTCCTCGCTCTGCCTGCTGTTTACCAACACCGTTTTGTAACGTGCATTCGTTTCCAAAACAACAACTGCGTGCAAGTCGCCCGGCCTGCCAATTCACTCTTGGGCAGAGCTGATGTAGACCACAAATGTGTACATACCAAGTTCATTACAGTGTAGGGAGATGGCGTTACCTACGTAGAAGTGAGACAACTATTGGGGGGCATATCTGTAATATTTCAGTGAAATCAGGCAATGCGTAATACATATTTAGGTACTGTGTACTCTCGTGATTCATCACCAGACAATTGGAATAGTAATTTGTTGTCGCGCAATCTCATTTATTTATCATAGCCTACATTATGACAAAACAATTCTCTTCATTCCCGTTTTAAGTGAAATCGAATCAGTTTTAGCAGTTTGCAGTACAAATCGTACAAGACCTAGTCATACCACAATCGAACCGTATTACGTTTAGGTTGTTACTCTTTATTTACCTCCAATAACACTTATCATTTTGGTTAGGCCACACTACACAGCACGATTTTCATTTTGCATAGTCAGGAATAAAATGCATATTTCACACAGATTTGTACTTCCTACTATACATCTATCCAGCTCTGATATCTATGTCTGTAAATAGAACTTTCAAGAACTGACGTGGTGTACACTTAACCCATCAACACCATCTTCGCGGGAAAGATCTGAACATGTTTTGATATACTTCGGTTTTTCTTCCAGTTTTTACGTAGTACTGCCTTGACCTACAAGTTTTTCACTGTGCTCTGCCGTTAGAACCTACAAACTTCGTCGAGTGAAAAAACAGAAGAAAACCTTCGACATTTAAAAGTAAACTTAGTCTAATTTTTTTAGTTAAAGTATTTACCTGTCAAACGCAGCAGTGGGTTTCCCACTCCTGTCTGCGCGTACTTGGGCAATATTAGATTCCCTGTTATAAGAGCACACTGGTCACTATGTAGCGCTGTTAATGATGAAGAACTGGTACTATGCCATCATGTGACAATCCTCCAGTGACGTGAGACGTGGCAGTTTCATGGTGTGCACATACCAGTCGGCTATATGGAATCGATGCAGTAAAATGGGTTGAAGTGGAGACGTAACAGAATGGGAGAAAACAGCAGTAGCGTTTTGACATTTCCAGTACACCGTGAGTGAAGTTTCGCGATCTGTTATGATATCAACTTTAACTGCCCAACATGTACACTGAGCACCAAAGAGACTGGCATAGGCATGCGTATTTAAATACAGAGAAATGTAAACGGCTAGAATACGGCGTTGCCGTCGGCAACACCTATATAAGACAACAAGTGTGTGGCGCAGTTGCTACATCGGTTACTGCTGCAACAGTGGCAGGTTCTCAAGATTTAAGGGAGTTTGAACATGGAGTTATAGTAGCACACGGTACATGGGACACGGCATCTCCGACATAGCGATGAAGTGGGCATTTACCCGTACTACCATTTCATGAAAGTACCGCGAATATCATGAATCCGGTAAAAAATCAAAGCTCTGACATCACTGCTGCCGGAAAAAATTCCTGCAAGAACGGGATCAAAGACGACTGAAGAGAATCGTTCAACTAGACAGAAGTACAACCCTTCCGCAAATTGCTGCAGATTTGAACGCTGGGCCATCAACAAGTGTCAGCATGCGAACCGTTCAACGAAACATTGTCGATATGGGCTTTCGGAGCCGAAGGCCAACTAGTGTACCCTTGATGACTGCACGGCAGAAAGCTTTACGCCTAGCTTGGGCCCGTCAACATCGACATTGGACTGTTGATGACTGTATAAGTAGGCTGTTTACGTTTTCTTATTGGCAACGTTACGTAGTGCTCTGTATGAAAATCACTGGCTGTGCTGTGTGCAGTCTGTGGCTAGTTTGCATTGTTGTCTGCCATTGTAGTGTTGGGCAGCTGGATGTGAACAGCGCGTAGCGTTGCGCAGTTGGAGGTGAGCCGCCAGCAGTGGTGGATGTGGGGAGAGAAATGGCGGAGTTTTGAAATTTGTAAGACTGGATGGCATATATATTATGATTATTAAGGTAAATACATTGTTTGTTCTCTATTAAAATCTTTCATTTGCTAACTATGCCTATCAGTAGTTAGTGCCTTCAGTAGTTTGAATCTTTTACTTAGCTGGCAGTAGTGGAGCTCGCTGTATTGCAGTAGTTCGAGTAACGAAGATTTTTGGTGAGTTAAGTGATTTGTGAAAGGTATAGGTTAATGTTAGTCAGGGCCATTCTTTTGTAGAGATTTTTGAAAGTCAGATTGCGTTGCACTAAAAATATTGTGCGTCAGTTTAAGGACAGTCATGTACAATTGTTCAAAGGGGATGTTTCAACTGGAAACACGTTGCCCGGTCGGACGAGTCTCGTTTCACATTGTATCGAGCGGATGGACGTGTACGGGTATGGAGACAATCTCATGAATCCGTGGACCCTGCACGTCACCAGGAGAATGTTCAAGTTGACGGATGATCTGTAATGGTGTGGGCCGTGTGCCGTTGGAGTGATATGAGACCCCTGACATATCTAGATACACCTCCGACAGCTGACTCGTACTTAAACATCCTGTCCGTTCACCTGCATCCATTCACGTCCATTGTGCATTGCGACGGACTTGGGCAACTCCAGCAGGACAGTGCGACAGCCTACACGTCCATAATTGCTAGAGAGTGACTCCAGCAACACTCTTCTGAGTTTAAACACTTCCGCTGGCCACCAAACTCCCCAGACATGAACATTATTGAGCACATCTGGGATGCCTTGCAACGTGCTGCTCAGAAGAAATCTCTACCCTCGCGTACTGTTACGGATTTATGGACAACCCTGCAGGATTCAGGGTGTCAATTCCCTCCAGCACTAACTCAGTCATTAGTTTAGTCTGTTCCACGTCATGTCGGGGCACTTCTGCGTGCTCACGGAGGCTCTACACGATATTAGGCAGGTGTCCCTGTTTCTTTGGCTCTTCAGAGTATAGAAAGAATGGTGTAATATGGCCCACAAGAGTAGTTCTAGCGAGATCCTACCTGAAATGGATCAAACTTGTATTTGACGCTTTTCCAACGGCAATCCGTTTCAGTCACTGCAGAAATTGCTGCTGTCGGTGGTTGCTTGCCCATCTCAGCCAGTTAATGAGCGTTTCCGCACTGCATACAACGGGAATTAGGAATCGGGTGCCTCGCAAAAGGCCACTGTTCACAGCAGCACATAAAGTGGAATATCTTCACTGGGGCAACAAGAAACGAACCTTCGCTCTTGACAGCTGGTATCAAAAGTACTGGAACTAAAGTAAATACGCCGTAGAAGGAACTGTGGTAGTAAACTACTAAAATAAACACTGTATCGGTCAATTACTTTCTTATAGGTAACCAGTAGAATCTTATTCTAATTGATCAGGTTATTACTACTAGCTTTGACAACGTTAGAGAATTCCCCTCTTGGTTTTGCCGTGTTGTCAACTTCAGACACAAAGTGTGTAGTGTGGCCAGAACAAAAGTTGTTACTACTCTTTGTTGATTAGACCACCACTGTCCTTTCATTGGAAGGTGAGTAAAACAACAAGCATATCGAACCTGCAAAACTTCTTAGGAAGAGACGCATGGCTCCCTAATGATCGGGATCAGAGTGATTGCTAACTCTTGCTACACGGCTCACCCGACATTGACTCTAGCAGCCGCTAAGAAGCGCTAATGCATGGCGGTAGCAGCCAGCACAAGCCAGGACTCAGGTCTACCGCTGTGGAGTGCTGGTTATTCTTCATGTTTTGATGTCCCTATTGATTAGTGTTGTACAACTACCGGAGTCTACCGTAGACCATGATAAGTAGCCTTAGATTACGGTAGTTTTCTCAGCAGGTTTGTCTGTTATGGTCCTTCCCACATTACCTGTAAATTACGGCCGCGCGGGATTAGCCGAGCGGTCTAGGGCGCTGCAGTCATAGACTGCGAGGCTGGTCCCGGCGGAGGTTCGAGTCCTCCCTCGGGTCTGGCTGTGTGTTTGTATTTGTCCTTAGAATAATTTAGGTTAAGTAGTGTGTAAGCTTAGGGACTGATGACCTTAGCAGTTAAGTCCCATAAGATTTCACACAGATTTGGACATTTGTAAATTACGTGTTTTGCATACCTATAGGGCGCTGGCCGATGTGACCAAGCGGTTCTAGGCGATTCAGTCCGGAACCGCGCTGTTGCTACCGTCGCAGGCTCGATTCATGCCTCGGGCATGGATGTGTGTGACGTCCTTAGGTTAGTTAGGTTTAAGTAGTTCTGAGTGTAGGGGACTGATAACCTCAGATGTTAAGTCCCATAGTGCTTTGAGCCATTTGAACAATTTATGAACCTGTCGGGCGTTAACCCATACCGATTGGTTTCTTTACGAATGCAATCATTGTCTTAGTAAAAGTGAAACCGTCTACAAATTGAGTGAGGATATGTCAAGGGCTGGGTACACTACAAGAACATATTTGTTCTTAAAGGTAGACAGTTTTATAACAAAATCGGAATGTTAATGTTAAATTCAGGTTTTATTCAGAAACTTCATTTGAATCGTGATAAATGGATGTTGTAGCAAAAAGAAAGAAAAGGATTAGTATTTGTCATGTAGAGCTAGAAAACGCAATTTCATCAATGAAAAGATAAAATAAAAGAAAACTGCAACAAAAATATATCAGATATCGCTTATATACTTCGTGGAACTCATATGAACATATTTCTGTTATTCATAAATATCTTTTTCATTTATCAATAATAAAAGGAAACTCTTGTCGACGAAAAACGTTCTATTGCGTCCAAAAAACAACATACATAAAGTGGCAGAAACTACACAAGCAGTTAAGTTTTATTTCATACAAACTGCAATTTGTACTAATTAGGTAAAAAAAAGAGTTGTCGTCGGTTCCCAGTTTGTCTCTTACACATTCATTTATGTTTCTTTCCTTACCGATGCCACCAATACTACTGAAATTCCTACCATTTGCTATATCATTTATGTAGTGTACCAAAATTATCGAACTGTAGTTTTGGTAGAGGACAACTCTACTGTTGATACATATCGCTAAACAAAATATCGCACTAGGATGATTGCGGGCTGCGCTGTCGAATTAGCTCCTAAAATCCCGCATAAAAATAATTACGTTTACAACGGAAACAAACAGACGCCTGATACTTTCTGGCAGATTAAAACTGAGTGCTGGTCCGAGACTCGAACTCGGGACCTTCACCTTTCACGGGGAAGAGATCTATCGACTTTTTTTTCATATTGTTCGTTGCATCTGGTCACATGACACTCTTTCAAGTACATCGCTGTTTTCTTTACACAGCTTTTTATTACAGAGGGCTGCCAACCCTCTGACCGAATAGTCTGAGCTGCCGTGCCGCCGCAACTGATCTACGGAAGCACGACTCACGACCCGTCTTCACAGCTTCACTTCCAGCAGTGACACATCTCCTACCTCCCATACTTCACAGAAGCTCTCCTGCGAACCTTGCAATAATAGCACCCCTGTCAGCGGAGTGTGCGTTGTTGCGAAACTCCCTATTGCAGAGTTTTTATCTGCTAGGAAATTTCATATCAGCGCATACTCTGTTGCAGAATGACAATTTCTTTCTTTAAACCGACGTTTTATGTCGACACTGAACGTCGGAAGAAAGACTTCATGAGCAGAATTCGTTTCTTGTCAACCCCCCATAGAGAGCAGAAACAAAGTTCAGATATCTGCCGAAATTCAGAGAAAATATGCATAACGATTCTTATGAAAGGCACCTTGTTCTACGTCAATAAACTTTCCGCATTCTCGTGACCGGTTATTATAACAGTTATGATTTATCACGGAACGTAACCAACACATTTTCCGACTATGAGATAGAGTATAGAGAAAATTGAGGATATGTAAGATGACGATCATTTAGGCTTTAGGAGAGGAAAGGCAATTCTGACGTTGCGTACGATAATGGAAGCAAGACGAAAGAAAAATCATAGAATTTGTCGACCTGGAAAAAGCGTTCGACGTTGAAAAATTAGTGCAAGATGTTTGAAATTCTGAGGAAAATAGTGGTAAACTATAAGGACAGACGGGGAATATACAAAATGTACAAGAACCAAGAGGCAATAATAAGAGTGGACGATCTACAGCGAAGTGCTGGGATTGAAAAGGGTGTAACACATGGATATAGTCTTTCACCCTCACCTATCTGTACATTGAGGAAGCAATGGTGGAAATAAAAGAAAGGTTCAGGAGTGAAATTATAAGTCGAGGTGAGAAGATATAAATGATACGATTGGCTGATGAAATTGTTATACAGAGTGAAAGTGAAGACGAATTATGCGATCCACTGAGTGGAATGAACAATATATTGAACACGGAATATGGTTTGAGCGTAAACCGAAGACAGATGGAATTAAAGAGAAATAGCAGAAGTGAGAACAGCGAGAAAATTAACATCAGGATTGATGGTCACGAAGTAGATGAAATTAAGGAATTGTACTACGTAGGCATGAAATAACCAGTGACGGACGGAACTAGGAGGACATGAAAAGTAAACTAGCACTGGGAAAAAGCGCAGTCCTGGCCAAGACAAGTCTACTAGTATCAAACATAGGCCTTAATTGGAGGAAGAAATTTCTGAGAAAGTACGTCTGGAGCACGAATTGTATGGTAGTGAAACATGAACTGTGGAAAATGCGGAACAGAAAAGAATCGAAGCATTTGAGATGTGATGATACAGACGACTGTTGAAAATTTGGGGGGTTGATAAGGTAATGGCCGCGAGAATGGCCGTGCGGTTTGAGGCGCCATGTCACGGCCCCTCCCGCCGGAGGTTGGAGTCCTCCCTTGCGCATGGGTGTGTGTGTTGTTCTTAGCATAAGTTAGTTTAAGTAGCGTGTAATTCTAGGGACCGATCACCTCAGCAGTTTGGTCCCTTAAGAACTCATACACATTGAACATTTGATAAGGTAAGGAATGAGGAGATTCGGCGCAGAATCGGAGAAGCAAGAAATATGTAGGTCTGAGTTACAATGAAAAGGGACAGGATGATAAGACATCTGTTAAGACATCAGGGAATGGCTTCCATACTAGAGGGTGCTGTAGGGGGCAAAAATTGTAGACGAAGATAGAGATTGGAATACATCCAGCAAATAAGTGAGACGCAGGTCGCAAGTACTACTGTTAGGAGGTTGGCACAGGAGAAGGGTCGTCGAGCAGATGCGCAAAGCTATAGACCTATATCTCTGACGTCGATCTGTTGTAGAATTTTAGAACATGTTGTTTGCTCGCGTATCATGTCGTTTCTGGAAACCCAGAATCTACTCTGTAGGAATCAACAGGGATTCCGGAAACAGCGATCGTGTGAGACCCAACTAGCTTTACTTGTTCATGAGACCCAGAAAATATTAGATACAGGCTCCCAGGTAGATGCTATTTTCTTTGACGTCCGGAAGGCTGTCGATACAGTTCCGCACTGTCGCCTGATAAACAAAGTAAGAGCCTACGGAATATCAGACCAGCTGTGTAGCTGGATTGAAGAGTTTTTAGCAAACAGAACACAGCATGTTGTTCTCAATGGAGAGACGTCTACAGACGTTAAAGTAACCTCTGCCGTGCCACAGGGGAGTGATATGGGACCATTGCTTTTCACAATATATATAAATGACCTAGTAGATAGTGTCGGAAGTCGCATGCGGCTTTTCGCGGATGATGCTGTAGTGTACAGAGAAGTTGCAACATTAGAAAATTGCAGCGAAATGCAGGAAGATCTGCAGCGGATAGGCACTTGGTGCAGGGAGTGGCAACTGACCCTTAACATAGACAAATGTAATGTATTGCGAATAAATAGAAAGAAGGATTCTTTATTGTATGATTATATGATAGCGGAACAAACACTGGTAGCAGTTACTTCTGTAAAATATCTGGGAGTATGCGTGCGGAACGATTTGAAGTGAATGATCATATAAAATTAATTCTTGGTAAGGCGGGTGCCAGGTTAAGATTCATTGGGAGAGTTCTTAGAAAATGTAGTGCATCAACAAAGGAGGTGGCTTACAAAACACTCGTTCGACCTATGCTTCAGTATTGCTCATCAGTGTGGGATCCGTACCAAATTGGGTTGACGGAGGAGATAGAGAAAATCCAAAGAAGAGCGGCGCGTTTCGTCACAGGGTTATTTGGTAAGCGTGATAGCGTTACGGAGATGTTTAACAAACTCAAGTGGCAGACTCTGCAAGAGAGGCGCTCTGCATCGCGGTGTAGCTTGCTGTCCAGTTTTCGAGAGGGTGCGTTTCTGGATGATGTATCGAATATATTGCTTCCCCCCTACTTATACCTCTCGAGGAGATCACGAATGTAAAATTAGAGAGTTTCGAGCGTGCACGGAGGCTTTCCGGCAGTCGTTCTCCCCGCGAACCAAGCGCGACTGGAACAGAAAAGGGAGTTAATGACAGTGGCACGTAAAGTGCCCTCCGCCACACACCGTTGGGTGGCTTGCGGAGTATAAATGTAGATGCAGATGTAGATGTAGAGAGGAATTCGCGGGGGGCCGCATCAAACCAGAGGACTGATGACTCAAAAAATAAATAAATAAAAAGTAGCCAGATTAGGGACCAGGCAGGTACATCTCCCAGTTGCCGTCCCGTCAGTAGCCGATTCAAGTGGTTCAAAGGGCTCTGAGCACTATGGGACTTAACATCTGAGGTCATCAGTCCCCTGGGACTTAGAACTAGTCAAACCTAACTAAACTAAGGACATCACACACATCCATGCCCGAGGCAGGATTCGAACCTGCGACCGTAGCGGTCGCGCGGTTCCAGACTGAAGCGCCTAGAACCGCTCGGCCACACCGGCCGGCATAGCCGATTCCAGTGTCCATCCTGTGACGAGGAACTCGCGGCGAAGCGGCACGGGTATTCGCGCATCTGCGAAGCCCCACGCTGCTCGCCTGGCAGCCGACGCAGCCCTTCAGAGGGAGCGCCCGGGCGACGCCAGTAATGGAAATAGTGAGCGCGGGGCGGCCAAGTTGTCGGCGCATGGCGTGGCGTGGCGTGGCGTGGCGTGTGACGCTGCGCGCCCGGCCTGGCCGTGCCAGGGTAATTACAGCCACGAGTGGGCCGTGACGGACGCGGCGCCCCTAATTGTGGCGGCGGCGGCCGCTGTCAGCCGCAGCGCGGCCCGCCGTCACGGCAACTTTTCATCGCGCCGCCGACACCGACACCGACACAGACGAGCGCCGCTGTCACTCGCATCGCCCCACACCGCCGCCCCCCTGCCTCTCCCACTACCACCCGGCTCTTCCGCTGTTTTTGCTGGCGCCGTTTTTATGTGACGGCCCGTCCCGAATTATAACGCTGTTCTGTTTTCCGGTGCGGACACCACGTCCCGCTTGTCCACTGCTACTAGACGCCTAGCCCTGCGTGCTGAGTGCTTTCGTGTTTTCGAGCGCGAAGAAGTTGCCAGCTTGGCACTGCGCAAACTAGGTTGGCGAGCCGTGAAGTTTACGCTACACTGTCCGAAACTGTCAACAAACAGACGACTTCAAAACATAGCCAGTCTGCAGGGCATCACCAACAGAGAAAGTGGTACAGTAGAAACTTATACTACGCTCAAACAGCAATTTTGTTTAAAACCGCCGGCATGAGTGGCCGAGTGGTTCTAGGCGCTTCAGTCTGGAACCGCGCGACCGCCAAGGTCGCAGGTTCGAATCCTGCCTCGGGCATGGATGTGTGTGATGTCCTTAGGTTAGTTAGGTTTAAGTAGTTCTACGTTCTAGGGGACTGATGACCTCAGATGTTAAGTCCCATAGTGCTCAGAGCCATCTGAACCATTTTCTTGTTGTTTAAAAACAATAGACAAGGCGAGTGGTTTCTTCGCGGCGTAGAATTTAGTTTTTCGTAAATTGATGGAGAGGGGGAAATAGAAAAGGAAAGGGAAGGAACTTGTGGTATCAGCTGAATTGGGACGTTATGCAGAATCAGCGGAGACGAGGGCAAATATGTGCCGGACCAGGATTGGACCCTGGGATCTCTTGCTTACGAGGGAGCTGCATTCACTACAGCGCCACCTGGACATAGTGGTTATCACAAATGCGCGGACAATCTCGCCTCGCTCTCTGACCGGATCAGGTGCGCACCTAGCGCCATCACTTATCCATGTCCTCAAAGCTCGAAAATTTTAGATTCCCACTAGAGATCTAACACAGTGTGTATCTGTACTGACCGTTTATATGGATGCATGGAGCCTGTTCTTTCATACGTGTCCGAAAGAACAGAAGTCATGCATTCATACACTACTGGCCATTAAAATTGCTACACCACGAAGATGACGTGCTACAGACGCGAAATTTAACCGACAGGAAGAAGAAGCTGCGATATGCAAACGATTAGTTTTTCAGAGCATTCACACAAGTTTTCCACCGGTGGCGACACCTACAACGTGCTGACATGAGGAAAGTTTCCAACCTATTTCTCATACACAAAACAGCAGTTGACTGGCGTTGCCTGGTGAAACGTTGTTGTCAATGCCTCGTGTAAGGACAAGAAATGCATACCATCACGTTTCCGACTTTGATAAAGGTCGGATTGTAGCCTATCGCGATTGCGGTTTATGGTATCGCGACATCGCGTTAGTCGAGATCCAATGACTATTAGCAGAATATGGAATCGGTGGGTTCAGGAGGGTAATACGGAACACCGTACTGGATTCCAACGGCCTCGTATCACTAGCAGTCGAGACGACAGGCGTCTTATCCGTATGGCTGTAACGGATCGTGCAGACACGTCTCGATCCCTGAGTCAACAGATGGGGACATTTGGAAGACAACAACCATCAGCACCAACAGTTCGACGACGTTTGCAACAGCATGGACTGTCAGTTCGGAGACCATGGCTGCCGTTACTCTTGACGCTGCATCACAGACAGGAGCGCCTGCGTTGGTGTACTCAACGACAAACCTGGGTGCACGAATGGCAAAATGTCATTTTTTCGTATGAATCTAGGTTCTTTGTACAGCATCATGATGGTCACATACGTGTTTGGAGACATCGCGGTGAACGCACATTGGAAGCGTGTATTCGTCATCGCCATACTGGCGTATCACCCGGCGTGATGGTATGGGGTGCCATTGGTTACACGTCTCGGTTCGCATTGACGGCAAATTGAACAGTGGACGTTACATTTCAGATCTGTTACGCCCCATGGCTCTACCCTTCATTCGATCCCTGCGAAACCCTACATTTCAGCAGTTAATGCACGACCGCATGTTGCAGGTCCTGTACGGGCCTTTCTGGATGCAGAAAATGTTCGACTGCTGTCCTGGTCAGCACATTCTCCAGATCTCTCACCAACTGAAAACGTCTGGTCAATGGTGGCTCAGCAACTGACTCGTCACAATACGCCAGTCACTACTCTTGATGAACTGTGGTATCTTGTTGAAGCTGCATGGGCAGCTGCACCTGTACACGCCATCCAAGCTCTGTTTGACTCAATGCCCAAGCGTATCAAGGCCTTTATTACGGCCAGAGCTGGCTGTTATGGGTACTGATTTCTCAGGATCTATGCACCCAAATTGCGTGAAAATGTAACCACATGTCAGTTCTAGTATAATATATTTGTCCACTGAATACCCGTTTATTATCTGCATTTCTTCTTGGTGCATTAGTTTTAATGGCCAGTAGTGTATAAGTAAAATTTAGTTTTCGTTAGCTGTGCAGATGATAGAGATGATGCCATACTAGGCTACACTATATTGAATATCATAAAAGTTGCTCAAAAACAACATTCACACTTTCGAAGTAGACAGTAGTTTTATCGGGGACATCGAGCACAGGAAATCACAGTACTGTCCTCCTCCATAGTTCAGCCATAGTCGTCTCTTTCTTCGGTGCTGGTTAACCCATTTCAGTTCCCAGGAAGGACCAGAACGAGGTGAACTCAGCTTCCTGAAGGCAGTTGAGGAATTGCTTGAAGGAAAAGAGGAGGTTCCAAGGTCTCGAAGCTGACAACGACCAAGTGGTAAGTGTGCTGATCCAACGCTCACATACAAATGACACGAATACCAGAGGATGACACGACTGCAGCTTGGCAGCCCTTGTTCTTCACGACCCGGTCGCGAAATTTATTTTTATCTTATGTGTCTCATTTTATTTGCTGCGGTTTATAAATGACCTGCCATCTAGTTCCTGAAACAGGTCGTGTTTTCACAGCATTAGATTGTACATTTACAGAACATGAAGCGTAACTGATTTCTTATTTTAAGAAAGTGTAACAGTCTTGCAGCTTTACACACACTAAGAAAAGATAAAAAAAAAAGACGCACCACAAAGGAGTTGACGGAGATTTGTATGCAGCAAATGAGTGGAGTATCGACCATGGAAGGTTAGAAATGAACCATTCTCCGGTTGGGATTGACACATTTCATTTTCACTCGTTTCCTCATGCTGCGGAAAAGTGCATATAATGCAGGGGTCTTTTCACAGTTCTTCCACTCCCTTTGCTATGAATTGACTCTGTAGTCAATTTTTGAGTCTTGTCAAGGTCTGTATTTCCTCGCCTAAGACTTTTCTGCCTGTGTCTGATCTGCCCGTTTTCTGTCAATATGTTGCCGCGCAATACTTAATAGTTGTATCTGTCACTTATGTCCCGAGCACCAAGTGGAATTCCATACTTTTAAATTGCTACGGACAACAATCCGTGTGTTGCCAGTAGAAGAAAGTGACTGACCTATCAGTTTAGGTTCCTGACAAATGTAGGAACACGCAAAGGAATATTGATCATACAACGTTTCTTTGAATATGGATTGTAGAAAATTTACATCTTTTGTAGATTTTCAGAAAGTTATCGATGTTGACTGCAATATACTCATTCAAAGTTTGAAGAAACCAAGAATGAAATACAGGGAGAAGAATTACATTTGCAGTTTGTGCAGAAACTTCGCTGCACTTATACGAGTCGTGAGACAAGAAAGGAAAGGAGGATTTCAAAAGAGAGTGAGACACGATTATTCGATCTGTAGATTGAGCAATTATCAAACTAAACCGTAGAGAAATTTTGAAAGGGTATTAAAGTTCAGTAAGAAGAAATAAAAACCTGGATCTATGCGATGGCTTCGTAATTGTGCCAGTGGCGGCGGAACTCCTGGAAGATCAATAGAAGAGAATCGGTAGTCTATTCGTGAAAAGAGGCTATAAAATAAATGTCAATGTAAGTTACGCAAGGGCACTCAAAAGTGTTTGAATTAAATCACACAATGCTGAGGCAGTAGATTAGTGAATGTGATACTTTTTTTTGTTTCTTTTTGGCCATCAGTCTACTGACTGGTTTGATGCGGCCCGCCACGAATTCCTTTCCTGTGCTGACCTCTTCATCCCAGAGGTAGCACTTGCAACCTACGTCCTCAATTATTTGCTTGACGTATTCCAAACTCTGTCTTCCTCTACAGTTTTTGCCCTCTACAGCTCCCTCTAGTACCATGGAAGTCATCTTAGCAGATGTCCTATCATCCTGTCCCTTCTCCTTATCAGTGTTTTCCACATATTCCTTTCCTCTCCGATTCTGCGTAGAACCTCCTCATTCCTTACCTTATCAGTCCACCTAATTTTCAACATTCGTCTATAGCACCACATCTCAAATGCTTCGATTCTCTTCTGTTCCGGTTTTCCCACAGTCCATGTTTCACTACCATACAATGCTGTACTCCAGACGTACATCCTCAGAAATTTCGTCCTCAAATTAAGGTCGGTATTTGATATTAGTAGACTTCTCTTGACCAGAAATGCCTTTTTTTTGCCATAGCGAGTCTGCTTTTGATGTCCTCCTTGCTCCGTCCGTCATTGGTTATTTTACTGCCTAGGTAGCAGAATTCCTTAACTTCATTGACTTCGTGACCGTCAATCCTGATGTTAAGTTTCTCGCTGTTGTCATTTCTACTACTTCTCATTACCTTCGTCTTTCTCCGATTTACTCTCAATCCATACTGTGTACTCATTAGACTGTTCATTCCGTTCAGCAGATCATTTAATTAGCCGGCCGCGGTGGTCTAGCGGTTCTGGCGCTGCAGTCCGGAACCGCGGAACTGCTACGGTCGCAGGTTCGAATCCTGCCTCGGGCATGGGTGTGTGTGATGTCCTTAGGTTGGTTAGGTTTAAGTAGTTCTAAGTTCTAGGGGACTTATGACCTAAGATGTTGAGTCCCATAGTACTCATAGCCATTTAGATCATTTAATTCTTCTTCACTTTCACTCAGGATAGCAATGTCATCAGCGAATCGTATCAATGATATCATTTCACCTTGTATTTTAATTCCACTCCTGAACCTTCCTTTTATTTCCATCATTGCTTCCTCGATGTACAGATTGAAGAGTAGGGGCGAAAGGCTACAGCCATGTCTTACACCCTTCTTAATACGAGCACTTCGTTCTTGATCGTCCACTCTTATTATTCCCTCTTGGTTGTTTGTCATATTGTATATGACCCGTCTCTCCCTATAGCTTACCCCTACTTTTTTCAGAATCTCGAACAGCTTGCATCATTTTACTGTATATTGTCGAACGGTTTTTCCAGGTCGACAAATCATATGGAAGTGTCTTGATTTTTCTTTAGCCTTGCTTCCATTATTAGCCGTAACGTCAGAATTGCCTCTCTCGTCCCTTTACTTTTCCTAAACCGAAACTGATCGTCACCTAGCGCATTCTCAATGTGATACTGGAAATAGTAAATGGCTTTTGCTATCGATCAGCAAAACAACTGACGATGGCCGGAGTAGAGAGGATATAAAATGCAGAGTCGGAATCAGATGAAAAGTGTTCTTGGGAAATACAAATTTGTTAATATCGAAGATAAATTTTTGTTATGAAGTAATTTTGATTATTTCTGTTTGGAGTGTAGTCTTCTACGGGAGTTCTGACAGGAAGAAAATGGAATCTTTTGAAAGGTGGCACAAGAGAAGACTGTTGATTAGATTGATAGATCGGATATCTAATGATGAGGTACTGAATCTAACTGGAGAGAAAAGAAATTTATGGCACTGCTTTAATACAAAAAGGGATCCGGTGATATTACCCAGCACAAATCATCAATGATTCGTCAGTTTGGTAAGGTAGTGAGGAAAGGTGAGCAATACAAATTATAAATGGCTGAAGCGATTTTATAAATTCACTCTAGCTGCATTATTTGACATAGTGTCACAAATCTGATCAGTCATACAGAAAAAAATCAAAAAGTTTCGTGGTGTTGCGCCTCACTTCAATTTTCTGCCACGAGAGCGTGGCAGTGATCAGTTAAGTAAGATGGCGGCAAGCGCTGAGAAAGGGTGTATTGTGCTTGAAATGCATTCACATCAATTTGCCGCAAAAGTGCAATAACGCCTGTGAGCAAAATTCAATAAAGATCCACCAGCTGCCAACTCTATCTGGCGATGTTAAGCGAAGTTTAAAGTTTCAGGAAGCTTCTGCTAGGAGAAATCAACGGGTGGCCCTGCAGTGAGTGCAGAAACGGTTGACTGCACGCAAGCGAGTTTCGCACGTAGCCCATAGAAGTCGACCTAACCACATGCGACTTTTTTGTGTGGGATTATATGACAGATTAAGCATCTATGCCTTCTCTATCAACAAACCCACCAAACTGAGAGCTTGCAACAGCGCTTTCAAATACAGTGATAGGGACATGCTGCGCCAAACGTGGGAATAACCTGATTATCGACTTGATGTCTGCAGAAGCAGTAGGGGGGCACATATGTAGCGCTTGTGATATGTCAACATTTTTTTGAGTGCTTCTATGTGTGTGTGTGTGTGTGTGTGTGTGTGTGTGTGTGTGTGTGTGTGTGTGTGCAAAGCCCTGCGACAATATATACTCCTGCAAGTATATTCGCGCAGAGATGAAGGCACATGGACAAGGTACAGCGTAGAGAGGTTTATCAAATGCTGACGCCTCTGCTACTGGTGCGCTTAACGGCCCCTACCGTGCTGTTGCGACGTGGAGGAGGCGACAGGCGCCATCTAAAATCCTGAATACTGTCAAACCTACTACGATAGGTCAGTGTGTTGTCGGTCAGCGCTACAAACGCACGTTTGCTGCTGAGCGGGTGACGGATGTCCTCGAGACACACATTGTTCACCTGCAATTTCGTTGCTCTGTGGCGCTGTAGTGGTGAGTTCGTGTCCGCAGTTTATTCCGAACATACCGTCTAAACTTTTACCAGCTTGTCAGTGTGTTTTTGTAACTCTCTCTGTTTTCTGTTAACCGTTAATCATTATCCTCGGCTGCGCTTCGCGGTTTTCCTGACACCACAACTCTTAGTATGTGTCTTCTACTTCTTCACCCAACACATACACAGAAACCTTGAGCTATAAAGAATGCCTGGGCTTTACGCCGAATGTAACGGAGTGAAATATCATTTAGCAGCAACTTCAGGTGGCATAGAAAAGTTCTTATTGGACGAATTGGATCCCAGGCGCACAGCACTTCACTGCGAGCACCGACACTACTTGAATCCCTGCTGTCAACAGTAGCATGATACTCAATAGCGCTAGTGAAGTATTACTTTGAAACTAAGTGAGAAGTGTATCATTTTAGAAGAAATGCACATCCTTGAAACTTGCATCGTATTGTAGAAAACATTTTTGTATAAACATTTTTATGGAAACTCGTTAGTGTTTATTTTTAGTGAAATTAATAAATAGTATAATGTCAAGGTGGAATAATGAATAAGAATGGCGCATCTACTGTCAAGGGCCTGCGAGCACGCTTACTTTCTTGTCTGCTGTTCGGTAGGATACACGTAAGTTTGATCCGTATGTCAAATTAACTGAATAGTTATTGGGTTATATGATATATTGCCGTGTGGGACATTTCAATTCCAGTACCTCTCCGATGTCTTCTCAAGCAAATAATTTTCGCCGCCTTTCTAGAAGCTTATTTCAAGTTTGAAGTAAGAGGGACACCCACATCATAGGTGCACACCTCCATCTCCATATTTCTTGTCAACATCCGGGGGTTAGTGTTTAATTATCAGCTCGAAAACCAAGTGCGTAATTAATTCTTCTTTGCATGTACATGGGTGCAGTGAGGTACGCGTTGAAGTACTGAAACACTCTCGCCATGGTACGGTAATCCGCCGCTAGATTAGCCGAAACAAAACGTCGCATCCCACTGATGCAGTATTGTGTGGTACTTCGTTTTCCAGAACAGTGGAAATGTTTCAGCTGTGGAAAGTCGATCCAGATGACCTCTTTGGTCGTATTTCTTAGTACCGTGCGACAGCATAAAACATTGACCTCATCTTTCATGCATCTCCCTTGACATTGCATTAAACATCATTGATTCTAATCTCACCATTACCACAGATGTCTTAATGACAGTGTAAACCAAAACTGTAAAATCAGCTCAGCTTTTGAACTACAAAATGCAACCACCTCTAAAACAATGCTCCAACCTGTAATCGTCATCTGTATGCAATAGCTGCACCCTGCCTACTTTCATAAATGCAGATGGAAGTCTACCTCGACTAAACATCCATATCTTTCCATACGCGGCCCTTCGATTCACCACTGCCGAGAACAGCTCACTATTCCCTGATCATACACCTTTCTGCTTGTGTATTGCGTCTAACTGCCATCGCCATACATTCTTAAAAAGTCTCCAATTTTTTTTATCTAAATATATTTTGTCTAATCGCACATCCATCCTTCCTGTCGTAGACTATCAAGCCCAGTTTCACTAAAAAGCGCTCCACGTCTAACAATTATACATCACATCCCTCGAAAAAGAGGTCGGTCTCACAAAATGCTTCCAATTTCCTCCTTGCAAATCCAACTACCTGATTAGCCATGAAAGGTAACGATTTTCTATTCGACCCGAAGATCTCCTTGACAATATATAACACTATAACGTTCACCATCGATGTCATCATTTAAAAGGGAAGAACACTTGTTTTATCAGCTGAATTTGCCGTCAGTTTCATTTGTTTGCACGCCTTAAGTTCTAGGTAGAAATCTTTATTGCTGAACAGCAGGCACGTTAATGCGACTAGATTCTCCCACGGAGGAATCATATACACTCCTGGAAATTGAAATAAGAACACCGTGAATTCATTGTCCCAGGAAGGGGAAACTTTATTGACACATTCCTGGGGTCAGATACATCACATGATCACACTGACAGAACCACAGGCACATAGACACAGGCAACAGAGCATGCACAATGTCGGCACTAGTACAGTGTATATCCACCTTTCGCAGCAATGCAGGCTGCTATTCTCCCATGGAGACGATCGTAGAGATGCTGGATGTAGTCCTGTGGAACGCCTTGCCATGCCATTTCCACCTGGCGCCTCAGTTGGACCAGCGTTCGTGCTGGACGTGCAGACCGCGTGAGACGACGCTTCATCCAGTCCCAAACATGCTCAATGGGGACAGATCCGGAGATCTTGCTGGCCAGGGTAGTTGACTTACACCTTCTAGATCACGTTGGGTGGCACGGGATACATGCGGACGTGCACTGTCCTGTTGGAACAGCAAGTTCCCTTGCCGGTCTAGGAATGGTAGAACGATGGGTTCGATGACGGTTTGGATGTACCGTGCACTATTCAGTGTCCCCTCGACGATCACCAGTGGTGTACGGCCAGTGTAGGAGATCGCTCCCCACACCATGAAGCCGGGTGTTGGCCCTGTGTGCCTCGGTCGTATGCAGTCCTGATTGTGGCGCTCACCTGCACGGCGCCAAACACGCATACGACCATCATTGGCACCAAGGCAGAAGCGACTCTCATCGCTGAAGACGACACGTCTCCATTCGTCCCTCCATTCACGCCTGTCGCGACACCACTGGAGGCGGGCTGCACGATGTTGGGGCGTGAGCGGAAGACGGCCTAACGGTGTGCGGGACCGTAGCCCAGCTTCATGGAGACGGTTGCGAATGGTCCTCGCCGATACCCCAGGAGCAACAGTGTCCCTAATTTGCTGGGAAGTGGCGGTGCGGTCCCCTACGGCACTGCGTAGGATCCTACGGTCTTGGCGTGCATCCGTGCGTCGCTGCGGTCCGGTCCCAGGTCGACGGGCACGTGCACCTTCCGCCGACCACTGGCGACAACATCGATGTACTGTGGAGACCTCACGCCCCACGTGTTGAGCAATTCGGCGGTACGTCCACCCGGCCTCCCGCATGCCCACTATACGCCCTCGCTCAAAGTCCGTCAACTGCACATACGGTTCACGTCCACGCTGTCGCGGCATGCTACCAGTGTTAAAGACTGCGATGGAGCTCCGTATGCCACGGCAAACTGGCTGACACTGACGGCGGCGGTGCACAAATGCTGCGCAGCTAGCGCCATTCGACGGCCAACACCGCGGTTCCTGGTGTGTCCGCTGTGCCGTGCGTGTGATCATTGCTTGTACAGCCCTCTCGCAGTGTCCGGAGCAAGTATGGTGGGTCTGACACACCGGTGTCAATGTGTTCTTTTTTCCATTTCCAGGAGTGTACAATAACGGGAAAAAGAGATATCTACTAGTGACCTCTTTTACCTCCCTCAGACAAGTCTCTCTTAGACAAAGCAAGCAGCGTTAATGACATGCAATTTGGCACCTGTGGTACAAGGAACAGTCAAAGAGTGATGGAGCATGACGTGAACAGTAGAATCCAGGAGACCCTACCTAACCGGAACCGGTCCTTAATTCTACATTCATAAGCATCAACCACAACCAGTCTTCTGTTTCCAATGATTGTTGTATACTGTCTTTACAGGAGTGGCCCCTATAGTCTTTGTAGTTTCAGAGTACGATGTATAATGTTCAGACAGTCGCTACTTTTTTTCAGGTGTTGAATAACTAAGCCAACGGCCTTGCCGCAATGGTAACACCGATTCCCGTCAGATCACCGAATTTAAGCGCTGTCGGGCTGGGCTAGCTCTTGGATGGGTGACTATCCGGTCTGCCGAGTGCTGTTGGCAAGCGGGGTGCAATCAGCCGTTGCGAGGTAAACCGAGGAGCTACTTGATTGAGAAGTAACGGCTCCGGTCTCGGAAACTGACATACGGCCGGGAGAGCGGTGTGCTGACCACGTGCCCCTCCATATCCGCATCCAGTGACGCCTATGGGCTGAGGATGACACGGCGGCCGGTCGGTACCGTTGGCCCTTCGTGGTCTGATCGGGAGGAGATTTTAGTTTTTCGTTGAATAACTAATAGACTAGTATTTTCTCCACGTTTGTTGATAGCCCATGGATTAAATGGAAAAAATATGTAATGAACTGGAACATACTTGTAGAGAGGATGAAGTTAAATGAAAAAAAAAAAAAAACCGTGAGCAACACTGCTCTTAGATTTTATCTGACAGGACGTCTCCAGGGATGGGTTGTTGCCTGAACCCATTCTTCTACCATCTGCGAAATAGCACTTCGCATTCGCGCGCCCCTCCGTACGAAATGCCAATTTATGCGTTTATTTGTATTTTATTGCCTCTTCGCGCTCACAGTCGTGCTGCTTCAGGGAAAATAATAATTTTACTGCCGAGAGCAGAGCGTATCGTCTGCTGGCGGGTACAAAGGAAGCTGGCGGCAGAATATCTGCTAGACATCAGCGCGGCTGGTGCGGCGCGGCGTCTCTGGGCGCTCAGCTGGCGAAAAACAAGTTCTTTGCGTCGACCGTACTGTAGCAGTAGAGATGTCTACCACACAGCAAGTGTGTTATCACCTCAAATTGATTTATGCCTTGACAAGTTAAGAACTGCTTTGGTAAGAAGGAAGGGTGTAGGAGCGAGCTCTAGATGCAAATCATGTAGTTGCTGAAGCGTATGCCAAGTCAATGCTACGGCATTGCAGAACGATAGAGGAAAGGGATATGATGATATTATACAGGAGTTGAATCTCATTGCGATCAGTGTTTACAAATAGTGCCGATGCAAAGACTAGCACAAGTAGAATCAGATACGTTATGCAAGAAATCGACATGGAATTCTTCTGGTCGGGATTCACCCAGTCCCATACTAACCAGAACGCTACAAATACTATAGATGCAATGTAGGGACAGCATAGTCTACACCTACAGTTGAAACGTCCCCTTTCAACAATTATACAAGACTGTGCTTAAACTGACACACAATATTTTTAGCGCAACGCAATCTGACTTTCAGAAATCCCTACAAAAGAATGGCCCTGACTAACATTAACCTATACCTCTCGCAAATCACTTACCTCACAAAAATCTTCATTACTCGAACTACTGCAATACAGCGAGCGCCACTACTGCCAGCTAAATAAGAGATTCAAACTACTGAAGGCACTAACTACTGATGGGCATAGTTAGCAAATGAAAGACTTTAATAGAGAACAAGCAATGTATTTACCTTCATAGTCATAATATATATAGCAGTTCATGACAAATTTCAAAACTCCGCCATCTCTCTCCCCACATCCACCACTGCTGGCGGCTCACCTCCAACTGCGCAACGTTACGCGCTGTTCACATCCAGCTGCCGCTGCCCAACACTACAATGGCAGACAACAATGCATTTTGGAATTGTCCTTAGAACCAGCAATGCTGTTATCCAGTCCCTTTCTGAATTAGTAACACACGTGCAAACACTAACAGTCCCATTTATACAATGTTGGTCAAAAGCTAAAATTTTCTCACAGTCAATAAATTACAGTTTTTTTTTTTTTACAAAGTCTCATTAGTAAAAGAAATTGCACACAGAAGTAGTGGATTTCCATGCAGTCTTGAAGAAGTAGTGTTGTCCTTCCAACAGAAAGACAGTGCTGACTCTTGACATGCACACAGGTAATGGGCCACAACAGAGCAAACCCACAGCAGAGTCATTCGACGTTTCGAAGGATATTGGTAGGTAGGTCATCACAGAGCAGACCCACTGTAGTCCTGGTAGAGATTACGGTATTGGTGGGCCACCAGAGGTGCAGACCCACTGCAGTCTTTGTAGAGATAATGGTATTGGTGGGTCATCAAAGGTGTAGACCCACTGTAGTCTTTGTAGAGATGGCCAGCAGCCATCTGCTGCGACTGTGCAGGTGCACAATCACCATCGAAGAGTCTTGCAGAGAAGATAGCAAGTCCATAAACCACCACTTGTGCACGCACAAAGTTTTTGGAATTGTCCTTAGAAGTCTTGCAGACATTATAGCAAGTCCATAAACCACCACTTGTAGACTCACGAAGTTTTTGGAATTGTCCTTAGAACCAGCAATGCTGTTATCCAGTCCCTTTCTCAATTAGTAACAAATGTGCAAACACTAACAGTCCCAACTTCTCACATATTGTGCATTACTATGACCAACAGAAATGTGTAAAGTGAAATGAATGCTTACACGTTACTTAATTTGATGAACTGGTGTCAATTACAATATTATAACATGAGAATACAATTACAAAGGTACAAAATACATCATTAAAAACATAACAATACAGATAACATTTGTAGTACAGGTTTTACAAAAGAATCGAACTAACATATACATCAGTGTTACAGGAATTATGACATAAGTAAATACATAAAAGATCAGAATAACTTTTGAAACATCAACTTTACACATGAGCATTAAAACAAAACTGAATAAATAATGTCTAAGCATATTTACAAGGTAAATAACATATTATTAATGCCAATTATATTTGAGGATAACAGTATTCCTCATCATAGTGAATGTAGCTTAGTATTAGAAGAAGAAAAAATTCTATGAAACTACACAGAGACAGGAAGAAAACAAATACACAAGGGTACACAAATACATAGTGGGATAATACCAAAAGGAAAGGACAGGGTTTGTTTCCAGTGTAACATTTGATACTGCAGTCCACCCCAAAACTTCATTCCATACATCTTTCCTCTTATTTCATCCTTTGTTTCCACCAAAAAATCCTATCCAAGCATGCTTTCTATATTTATTTCACATATTTCTTACCTCATCATTTATTTCCAAGAAAATCCTACCTAAACCTGTTGTCCCTAAACCCTACTTTTTTTTGTTCATAACCTCTTTCAAAATTCTTTTTTTGGCCACATCATTTTCTTATAGCTTCTCAATGCATTTCTTCCTATTCATCATAGTTAGTTTCTTATATAGTCTACCCCCTCTTAAGCTAACTTAAATCTACTGAGCTCAGATGCTAAACTATGGGACGAGGCAATGCAGCAGCACAAAACAATTAACACAAACAGCAATGACAAAAAATGCAAATTGGCAGCAGCAGTAAATCTAAATTAACAGAGAAAATGCAACATTACAACTAATATGAGCCAATGTGCAGCAACAAGAAAAATAAATCCATAGTAAAACTGACTTATCAGAGTAACACAAAGTAAAATTCAGTAACACTGTGCCTGGCAAACGGAAACAGCAAATTCATTAACTTATATCTAAACATGTCAAACCCACATGCAGAAAAAATATTACACTAAAGATGGCCATGTCTAATACCTATGTCACATCTTAGTGTCTATGTAATTAAAGTGGTGCACCACAACTTATTCTACGAAAAATATTACCAAGTAGTTGAAAAGAAATTTTCATATGCAGTTACTGTTGTCAGTCCCTTCTTATTGTTCTTTCCATTCCTAGAGCTCCTTTTTCGAAGAATGTGGATCATAAAATAATTATTTAATAGATCTGTTGACAGAAAGTGTTCACATTAGCAAATGCATTTTATTTTATTTTATAAAACTAATGCTGCAACACAGCTGGAAAACAGATATTAAACAAAATGAGCAATCTCTCAACTACAAAAACAATAGATGTAAAAAGGTTTCTTATCATTGCATTAGGCATTTTAGTAAATATCATAAATTACGGGCTCCACAGTATGCTTTCAACAAGGAAATGTCAATGGCGAGGATAATGGCCTCCCCTTTCTTTTTTTCTACCTGTGCCTCTGAAAAGGGTACACACACTAATGGCTTGTTCTCCAGGCGTCAGACACAGCTGGGTGCCCACAACGCATTACGTGCAGGTGGTCACTTAACTTTCTTACGGAAATATTTACGACAGCAGTTTCTGCTACAGTGACAGTCTCATATACAAATATTTCACAGGTCAAGAATTTGCGTTGCAAATGTGTAGAAACAAAATCCTATGAATATAACATTGTGCAAAAAATTTTCGTCGGTATTGTAATACATTCACGCATTTACATACATTTCCTAACTCTTAAAGTACGATTCTTGGTTTCCAACATCCTTTTTCATGAATCAGAGTCCCTAACCACTACTCCTTATTCCTTACCTTACTACACATATACATATTCGTCAACACTTCTTCAATATTTCATCTTAATAAATATGTAGCATAATCAAATTCCTCATATAACATCGGCTTATTGATCATAAACATACCGCAACAGCATAATACACATAGTCATCGTAATAATAACAGCATAACACCTCAGTCAACTCTCAAAAACGTCGTAGCTTCCTGCAATAATTTCAAAACCTAAAAAAATTCTCTGCTCATTTAAATAGCGTCATCTACCTCAAACGTACTTTAAAAATCGTGATCCCATACCAAATACATCATTCAAAGCTCTCATAATATCACAATGGGTCTGAAAAAATATGAAAACTTCACAAAGTACAGACAAAATACAAATTCTTAAGTGTGAAGTTATCCAACAGTGTAATTACGTAAACATGTGTCACTGACGTAATAAAAACGTTTGTCTCTCTCAGTTAAATGATCAGATAGCTGTGTAATTTATGTGTTAGAGAAATATGGTACCGATGTGTAAAGTTGTGTAAGCAAATATCATATTAGCTAGGGCTCCTTCTGCTTGCCAAACACATGATACACAAAGTAAGCGTGTACCCCCCTGAGGATTAATGTAATTATACCCTCAGGTGTTACAGATTACAGCAATGGAATGAAATGTATCACGGAAAACCTTTGTATTTCAAAAATCTTGAAAAATAAATGGTTTAAGTACAAAATTAAGCACTCAAATGCGTGTCCTGTAGCGCTAAATGTGCATCTTGTTGTAAGATAATCTCTGTGGAAGTGTCGTAGTTATTTTCCTCCGAAAGCTAAGTTCTGCAGAAGCCAATGTACTTACCTCATGATAAACAAAAGTGAAATGCTTTGCGTATACAGATCTTAGTTATTACGCTTATTGTTGTGATGAAGAAACTACTGTGCTGTAACGTATTGTTGTGCTACGAAAGAGGCTGTCTCCTTGTAGCTATACCACAAAAGTTACTATTAAAACATGTTTTACTTTCCAGAATAATACAGAAAAACTGTGCAGATATAAAACAGAAACACCGCAAAAGCAACATTATAAATTGTCACTCATTAGTAGCGCCGTGATAAAATCGTGTAGCTGTCACATAAACTAACCATTGTCTCATCTGGTATCTCACAGAAAGTACTTTAATTCAGAATGTATTTTCAAGTAAACCAAAATGTTGCATTGAAATCTCATTAGCAGTACTGGTAAATGTTCTAAGTATGTGAGCCTTATAGTCGTTACGTAATCGTGCAACTAACAAGCAAGAATGTACACACACAATAACACTGTGTCGTCTGTTCGCAATAACAATGCATTCGTAATTTCTGTTTAAATAAGTTCTCTTGGTTCTTGACTGGATATTTAACTTCAAACATTGTTGCATGTTAACAGTTTCTTAAGTATACTAGTAACGTGAAGTGAAACGTTTTATGGCAAAGACAAAGTTAAAAAGCAGATTATCTTTCAATAAACGGTTTTACATGTGAAATGTGGTGTAACCCTTTGCTCTTCCTAGTACGCAGAATTTCAACTTTAACGCAATTATCATGTGGTATACGTCGGTAAGGAATCTTGGAATTTTTCTCAAGGTTAGCATCTATGTTATTTTTCTCTGAGCCAGCCGGCGCACGCGGCAGCCTGCGGTGCGAGTGATTGTCTGTTCCTTTGTTGGCGCGCGGCGTTATTGAGATTTGGAGACCTAGCTTCTACAAATTCACGTTGTCGAAAGTGCCCTGCTCTATTTGAATTCCGCCAGTTCTGATAAAATTCAGGTCTGTTGTCATGTCGGTAGATCCCATAGTTTCTTTCTTGTTGGTCACGTCGTGGAGAATTTCTCCCTGAATCGTAACTGCCCGCTGAACTGTTGCGTCTGAAATTATTCTGTCTCCGTTGATAATAATTATTTTGGTTCCCATATTGTCTATTTCTCTGATTGTCACTGTCATATTCATTACTACGGAAATGCGATCTTTCTCTGTAACTATTACTCTGCCAGTGGTTGTCATATGGGTGGTGTCTCTTTTCGTCACGATTTACATTGAAAGAATAGCCTTATCGTATATTATTTCTGTCATCGCGGAATTGTGACGGATGTGATCTGTAATTGTTGTGCTCCTGTTTTCGCATTCCGCGATTGTCAGTGTCAATTTCCAGTTCTTGTAACAGTCCCTGAAAAGCTTCAATGTCGTCTTTGCAACGTCCTGCTAAAATAATATGTCGTAAATGTTCAGGCAGTTTGATTAAGCAAATGCGGATGAGTTCTGAGGGGCTGTATGGGTTTGACAGGTACTGATTCTTGTGCAACATGTCTTCAAAATATTTCACAAGACTGGAAAATTCAGATTATTCAAAGTGTTTCATCATCATGATGCTATGTTTTACTCGGTCTTGTGTAGCTTGAGACCAATATGCTGAGAGGAAAGCATGGTAAAATTCTCCTTCACTGTGACAATCATGAATGACCGATCGCATTCTTACAGCTGGTTCATTCTCCAAGTAGCCACACATAAATTCTAACCTGTGCTCCAATGACCAGTTGGGAGGAAAACAATGAGAAAATTGATGAAGCCATGCTTGTGGATGAATGTCGTTGCCAGAATTCTTAAATGTTTACATGTAGTAATGAACAGCTTATAGTCAAAATCATCATGTCGGCGAATCGCATGTCGGTCATTGTTACGTCGTGTCGGCGGTTCCATCTCAAAATTCGGTGCACATTGCCAATTTCTTTCATAACTTGCGAAATGCCCTGTGTTATTATTTTGTGGCTGTTCCGTATTTCTATGTCCCTGTTCCCGTATTGGGGTGCGAGTGTCCTCTGAAATACGTAATTCTTGTATTACCTGTATCAGCTGATCTTGTACTTCCCGGATTTCTCTTTGGTGTTGCATATTTATTTGATTCTGATTTTGTTTCAATTTCCTAATTTGTTCGCACTCTTCTGTGTCATTAAAGACTACCGGTTTTGTGTCGTTCAGATTATCATCTACCTTCGTAGATAAGTTAGTGGCCTGATCCGAAAGTTCAGCTACTTTCTCCGATAGTGAACACATTTCCTCAGTGTGTTTTTCTGAACCAAGTATCAGAGTGTCCATTTGTGTTGAAATCTAATCTACTGTGTCCTTTAAGTTTTCTTGAGTTTTTGCAAGTTGTGTAACCGTATCGATAGATGCAACTGAGTCAATTTTAGCCGACAAGGTCTCATGATTTTCAATGGTTTGCAGTTCTTTTATGGCTGCTTCGTGACTCTGTAATGCATTTTCGTGCTGCGAAAAAATAGGTTGAAAATGCTCACAAATTTGTGTTTTTACGTCATTACAGACTATTTGACATTTCGATTCAATGTTATGTAACTCAGTGGTTAAATCTTCACGTGTTTGTTCAAGTGTGGTGTCTAACTTTTGAAGATTTTGTTCCATTGTGTCAAACTTTTGAAGATTTTGTTCCATTGTGTCTAACTTATGAAGATTTTGTCCCATTTGTTTCTGATTTTGTTCAAGCGTTGTGTCTAACTTTTGTAGCCTTTGTCCCACTTGTTGCATTAACTGTAATAACAGTGCACTGGTGTCTGAAACATGTTCCTCAGTGCTTTTCGGCAGTGAATTTGCACCGGCAACATTCACATTTTGACAAGCGGAAAATGTGTCTTGACTCATTTGAGAAAACGGTGAGAACCCAAAACCTGAGTCTACAGTATTTGCAATATTGTGTTCTGTCATTCCCGATTCCTGAGGCGAGCTGTGGCCGACCGATCGATCGATAATGCTTCCCTGTTACTACCTGTTTCACTGTCTACACCATTATTTGACGCCCGCTCCATTTCCCTATGCACAATTACCAAATTACTTCTTTGAATATTAGTTAATTCATTATTCGGTGGCGCTAACACACTGCTTTCGTCTTCACTGCCATTTCTCAATTTACTTTGGAGCCTAGTATTACGTTTTTCACACGCCATTATTGTCACAATATTTCACACGACAACACAAAAAAACACAATTTGAAGAGCAAAAATAAGATAACACATTAACATAGCACTGAAAATAATATCTAGTTAATTGCAGCTGCAAAATACTTGGTGCAAATGTACATGCATGCCACAACTGTTTTACTGTACAACAATGAAAAACTACAACTACAATGGAAATTCTCTCTATAATTATGTGCTGGCAATAAACAAAATCTACACTAATTACACAAACTACAAGAAAAAAATCAGAAGATTCCAGGTTCGAATCCTGGCAGGGTCGCCATATGAAACGTCCCCTTTGAACAATTATACAAGACTGTGCTTAAACTGACACACAATATTTTTAGCGCAACGCAATCTGACTTTCAGAAATCCCTACAAAAGAATGGCCCTGACTAACATTAACCTATACCTTTCACAAATCACTTACCTCACAAAAATCTTCATTACTCGAACTACTGCAATACAGCGAGCGCCACTACTGCCAGCTAAATAAGAGATTCAAACTACTGAAGGCACTAACTACTGATGGGCATAGTTAGCAAATGAAAGACTTTAATAGAGAACAAGCAATGTATTTACCTTCATAGTCATAATATATATAGCAGTTCATGACAAATTTCAAAACTCCGCCATCTCTCTCCCCACATCCACCACTGCTGGCGGCTCACCTCCAACTGCGCAACGCTACGCGCTGTTCACATCCAGCTGCCGCTGCCCAACACTACAATGGCAGACAACAATGCAAATTAGCTACAGACTGCACACAGCACAGCCAGTGATTTTCATACAGAGCGCTACGTAACGTTGCCAATAAGAAAACATAAACAGCCTACTTACACAGTCACCTGCGCATTTTCTGCATTATTCATACAGTGCAGGAAAAACCCTAAAACGTACACAGATAGTTACAAACTGAAGGCCAGCAAAAGAAATATCCATAATGACAGACGTTAGAAGCAACGTAATACATTCATATCTACACTCCTGGAAATGGAAAAAAGAACACATTGACACCGGTGTGTCAGACCCACCATACTTGCTCCGGACACTGCGAGAGGGCTGTACAAGCAATGATCACACGCACGGCACAGCGGACACACCAGGAACCGCAGTGTTGGCCGTCGAATGGCGCTAGCTGCGCAGCATTTGTGCACCGCCGCCGTCAGTGTCAGCCAGTTTGCCGTGGCATACGGAGCTCCATCGCAGTCTTTAACACTGGTAGCATGCCGCGACAGCGTGGACGTGAACCGTATGTGCAGTTGACGGACTTTGAGCGAGGGCGTATAGTAGGCATGCGGGAGGCTGGGTGGACGTACCGCCGAATTGCGCAACACGTGGGGCGTGAGGTCTCCACAGTACATCGATGTTGTCGCCAGTGGTCGGCGGAAGGTGCACGTGCCCGTCGACCTGGGACCGGACCGCAGCGACGCACGGATGCACGCCAAGACCGTAGGATTCTACGCAGTGCCGTAGGGGACCGCACCGCCACTTCCCAGCAAATTAGGGACGCTGTTGCTCCTGGGGTATCGGCGAGGACCATTCGCAACCGTCTCCATGAAGCTGGGCTACGGTCCCGCACACCGTTAGGCCGTCTTCCGCTCACGCCCCAACATCGTGCAGCCCGCCTCCAGTGGTGTCGCGACAGGCGTGAATGGAGGGACGAATGGAGACGTGTCGTCTTCAGCGATGAGAATCGCTTCTGCCTTGGTGCCAATGATGGTCGTATGCGTGTTTGGCGCCGTGCAGGTGAGCGCCACAATCAGGACTGCATACGACCGAGGCACACAGGGCCAACAACCGGCATCATGGTGTGGGGAGTGATCTCCTACACTGGCCGTACACCACTGGTGATCGTCGAGGGGACACTGAATAGTGCGCGGTACATCCAAACCGTCATCGAACCCATCGTTCTACCATTCCTAGACCGGCAAGGGAACTTGCTGTTCCAACAGGACAATGCACGTCAGCATGTATCCCGTGCCACCCAACGTGCTCTAGAAGGTGTAAGTCAACTACCCTGGCCAGCAAGATCTCCGGATCTGTCCCCCATTGAGCATGTTTGGGACTGGATGAAGCGTCGTCTCACGCGGTCTGCACGTCCAGCACGAACGCTGGTCCAACTGAGGCGCCAGGTGGAAATGGCATGGCAAGCCGTTCCACAGGACTACATCCAGCATCTCTACGATCGTCTCCATGGGAGAATAGCAGCCTGCATTGCTGCGAAAGGTGGATATACACTGTACTAGTGCCGACATTGTGCATGCTCTGTTGCCTGTGTCTATGTGCCTGTGGTTCTGTCAGTGTGATCATGTGATGTATCTGACCCCAGGAATGTGTCAATAAAGTTTCCCCTTCCTGGGACAATGAATTCACGGTGTTCTTATTTCAATTTCCAGGAGTGTATTATTGCATCTTTACATATTTTGAGTCCATCATAATTAATTATGATTTTTATTTTATGGAATGAAACCGCAAACAGCTGCATGAAACATCCTTTATTTGGAAACACAACCGATTGCATAGCTTAAAGTTACTTTGTATGTGAGTATAGAAATTACCTCATATTCCAAGTTTTGGAATGGGTGGGGGACTCAAAATTCATTATCCAAACAATAGCAATCCCGTGAATTGTATATGTATTTACTGTAAAGTTATCTACGCATATTACTAAATTAAAGTTCCCTACACGTTTCTCTGACCAATTTTGAAGACAAAGCTCCGAAAATGGTTTCAGGGTTTTAATCATGGTTTTCAATTGTGCATAGATTCAGAAGAAAGGTTTTTGTGTTCGGCCTGCACCCTTTGTGACTGAAACCCTTCTTGTGTTTTCCCGAGACCCTCTGACCTAAAAAACCGACCAGTCCACGCCACACAGCCCTTGCTACACTGGTAGCCGCCTCCTGCGTATAGTGGATCCATAGTGACACACATTATTGGTATCGACGTGCGTCATCACCTGCAGTTGGCTGCACTCTGTGCTCTTCATGGCATCCGGGAAGACCAGTCCCACGTTTGCAATGACTCCACCCGGTATGCACACGGAGTGCCCATTGGGTTTCTTTCCCTTCTAGGCAGCCCTGTCCCTGAATACTGAATCCTGTATAGCGGTCGTCGTAAATTTTTGCTCTTGCATTAACTAAATAAAGCTTTAAATTATTTCTGCATGGCATTGTAACGTTGTTTCATAGCAAATTTGCAGCATCCGTCGATTATGTGGCTCCGTAGTAGATACTGAGAATTTCCATCCCTCTTTTCTGTCATTGCCATTCGGTTTTAAAGGCTTGTGACGATAGAGTACTAGATTATGCAAACAGCCACTGGACCTGCGAACCCTCATACCAAGAGCAAACAGTGGACGGTAAAGAGTGCTGGCACCACGATTCTGCCGAACTGATGGGGGTTGTGCCGACCGAAAGATGCCACACGTCAATACCAAACAGTGTGACGCGCTGTACCTAGCTCATCCGAGAAGGACCGGACAAAGGAGAGGGAAGCCGAGCTCGGCGCACACACACAGATCGCGAGCGGTGTGCCACACAGTGGCCGGCTCTGGCGTAGAGTAGTAATCTTACGTTCAACACGCAGAAAGTTTTCTAAACGTATGTGTAGCGTTTACCTGAGCCTGGTATTAAACTATTTGGATGTAGGAAGCCGACTAAAAGCCTTATCTTGTCTGGCTGGTTTTGTAGCTCACGGCGTAAATTTGCTCCCTGAGTCCCCTAGAAAGGAGCGTTAAAGCACGCGGCTAGCGAAAAGCTTAAACCCATTCATATCTGTATATGTTATAGTCTCCTGGCGCGTTTTTCTGTCTTTATGCGAAGGCTAATCTCAGAAATGCTGTAACGAGTTGGAGATGGTTTTCACTAACAGACCGAGTTGTGGAAGCGGGTTGTGAGTATAATTTATAATTGTATTATTACGTGTTATATATGTATTTCATCTGTCCTATATTTAACTGTCGTTTGGAGAGACATCTCGAAATTCGAATAGCAGTGATGATTGAAGAAAGTCTACAAACACACACACACACACACACACACACACACACACACACACACACACACATATATATATATATATATATATATATATATATATATATATATATATATATATATATATATAGGGTGTTACAAAAAGGTACGGCCAAACTTTCAGGAAACATTCCTCACACACAAAGAAAGAAAATATGTTATGTGGACATGTGTCCGGAAACGCTTACGTTCCATGTTAGAGCTCATTTTATTACTTCTCTTCAAATCACATGGAATGGAAACACACAGCAACAGAACGTACCAGCGTGACTTCAAACACTTTGTTACAGGAATGTTCAAAATGTCCTCCGTTAGCGAGGATACGTGCATCCATCCTCCGTCGCATGGAATCCCTTATGTGCTGATGCAGCCCTGGAGAATGGCGTATTGTATCACAGCCGTCCACAATACGAGCACGAAGAAGTCTCTACATTTAGTACCGGGGTTGCGTAGACAAGAGCTTTCAAATGCCCCCATAAATGAAAGTCAAGAGGGTTGAGGACAGGAGAGCGTGGAGGCCACGGAATTGGTCCGCCTCTACCAATCCATCGGTCACCGAATCTGTTGTTGAGAAGCGTACGAACACTTCGACTGAAATGTGCAGAAGCTCCATCGTGCGTGAACCACATGTTGTGTCGTACTTGTAAATGCACATGTTCTAGCAGCACAGGTAGAGTATCCCGTATGAAATCGTGATAACGTGCTCCATTGAGCGTAGGTGGAAGAACATGGGGCCCAATCAAGATATCACCAACAATGCCTGCCCAAAAGCTCACAGAAAATCTGTGTTGATGTGCACACTTGCGTGCGGATTCTCGTCAGCCCACACATGTGGCGGTGAATCGAGGAAGTACAGTACGTACTGACAAAACTAAAATGAACTCTAACATGGAAATTAAGCGTTTCCGGACACATCTCCACATAACATCTTTTCTTTATTTGTGTGTGAGGAATGTTTCCTGAAAGTTTGGCGGTACCTTCTTGTAACACCCTGTATATATATATATATATATATATATATATATATATATATATATATATATATATATGCCCTGCCACATTTTTGTCTGCACTGTTTGCATGTGATTGCTAATCTCAGTACATGCTGTCGGAATTTTGACAAGATTTCCACTAATAGACAAACTTATTCACGATCAATGTTTGTACATACAGTTTGTTACCGCTACGTCAAACAAGTCATCCGGCCGCAGATAGTGCTACTGCGCCAGGCCCCGGGGGATCACTAGTATAAATTAATATTTTTCTTATTGTTAAGATTAATAAGAATACTACTGTGTAGTGAATTTTCGATGTACTGAATGTATCGTAAAACCTTCTGTTGACACGCAGGAGGGCAGGTTTCAGAAAGCAACACATAAATAAGTAAAACACGTCTTTTATCAGTTACATAGCATTTCTTTCTTTCTGCTACATATATTTCAGCACGATGAACCCAACTGGCAGAAAAGTTTCAATGGTTGCGGATGGTACTTCTTACGATAAACGTCACCAGTTGCAATAAAGGATTATTCTTTCATCTAGATGAATCGCGCAAGAACCGTACACGTTAAACCAGTTTTCGTACACAAGATTGAGAATTTCATTCGAATTTACGCGGCTTGAGAACCGAGAAGATTTTGTTAATACCCAGTAGGCTATAGATATCAAGGGTTAGCCTGATGCTGTATTTATTTGCTTAACGGACCAGGTCGTTGATTATAATGAAGGTTAGTTGAAATTACAACCAAATTCCTTAATACCTAGGAATCAACGGCGTCAGAAGACACGTCTGACGCACAGGGACTGCCCCATCTTCTGTCACTGCCTTGTAAATGGTATTGCCGCTAAAGTTTTGTGTAAGAAAAGCTCTAGTAGTGTATTACAAGGAAGACAAAATGGTCTTTCGTTCGTAACCTTCGTGTTAGTACTGATGTTGCTTGCGTATTTTTCCTGCATCTTACGTTGTCCAAAGTGAGTGCTTAAAAAATATAAAAGCCTAATGTTACACGCTGTTTACAGGTGGCTCCAACGATAAGATGGTCATTCCTGGAATAGTTGTTCGGGTAGAACTTTACCATATCCTTGGACGCCAAGACTTTTACATTTCATATTTTTCCCATTCTTTCTGCGGCACACGAGGTATATGGTTTACGAGACCTCTCTACTGTCAGAAGAAGAGTTCGTTGTAAGAAAGTGGCAGCAAAGATTCATCGTACGCCAAATGATTTTCAGCCAAGTGCGTCGGCTCTTACCACTGATTTTTCGTGCGACGAAAGTAGTGATCGTCGTAATTAACTACGTAAGAAATAGCAATAATGGTTGGTTGGTTGTTTGGGGAAGGAGACCAGACAGCGTGGTCATCGGTCTCATCGGATTAGGGAAGGATGGGGAAGGAAGTCGGCCGTGCCCTTTCAGAGGAACCATCCCGGCATTTGCCTGGAGTGATTTAGGGAAATCACGGAAAACCTAAATCAGGATAGCCGGACACGGGATTGAACCGTCGTCCTCCCGAATGCGAGTCCAGTGTCTAACCACTGCGCCACCTCGCTCGGTAGCAATAATCCTGAGAGCTGTATAATGGAATATTGCAACAGACATTGTACAACATCGTGTGTATACATAAAACGTAGTTAGCTGTTAGGGTTTGCGGAGAATTTAACTGGCAGATAGCTCAGAACCTCCTCTCACTTTTGAGGCCCTTGGTCTTCCGATTAGATGGATGCGGCCCAACATGATTCTTTCTCTGGTGCTCATCCTTTCATTTTTGATGTGCATCTATCTCCAACGTCAGTAGTCGTTAGTTGTATGTAGTCTAATCATTTTCATGCTTTACAACGTTTCTACTCAATGGTTTGCTCTAGCACAACGGGAGCTAGTCACTAACGTCTCAGGACATGTCCTGTCATCTTTACTCTCCTTCTAGTCAGTATTTGCGATACATTCCTTTCCTCACAAATTTTGCAGAGAACTTCCTCATCTCTTATCACTCCACATAACATTCAGCTTCCTCATGTTACATATCTTAGACGCTTCAGATCTCTTTTTCTGTCGTTCACGTATACTCCATTAGTCACTTCCTCACAAAACTACGTCCCCCAGGTATTTCTTTCTCAAATTGAAACTTCCTACTTTTGATAACAGTAGATTTTCTGTATCGAGCAACGCTCTCTCTTTGCCTCTGCTATACCGCTTTGTATGCTGTCCCTGCTTCGTGCGTCAGGGGATATTTTGTGAAATTTAAAACATTCGCAGCGTGTAGATAGTTCCACTATATTTCAGCTGAACTGCTGGATCTCATTAACTTGCCTGGTAAGATATTTGGATGCCAGGTCTTCTGGCCGTCTTCAGGTGTATACTGGCACCGGTGAAAATAGACGTAGAAATCCTGCTGAAGTAGAACTGGAACGCCTCACAGCTCTGTTCCTGGAAAATGGCTATCCACTTCAGCAGTTCCAGACAGCGTAAGAAACCTACAAACGCCACCGCAGGGAAGAGGATGAGATCTCTTCAGGATGGCAGCATAACTGCCACACACTGGAAACGTTTCCTCGAAAATGGCAAGAGTAATAATAAAGCATAAGATTAAAGTGATATTTCGTCCTCCATCAGAAACCTCTGTGCTTCTTGGACCAGTGAAAAACGACTCATAGTTCGCAATGCAGGTGTTCATAAGAAAACGTGTGAATGTGGCAAATCATATACAGAGCAAACGACGGGCACTGTTCAGGAGCACACCATGAAATACCATGTAACTAACCTACAGTAGCTAAAATTAATACAACAATAAAACGTATTCATATTTTTTTTTGCTTATTTTTATAAAACTTCTGCTTAAATTGTTTCACGTAAATTCAAACTAAGTGCAGCTGTAAGTTACTGTCATTGTAGCAATAAAATTGTGTGGCGATAAATGAAAGAAAATGGTAAGTTAAAATTTGATGTATAATCTCACCTAGAATAATGTGGAGGGCGTGAAAAGTTATCGCACGCGCTGAATGTACGGAGAGACAAATACACAGCCTCAAGTAGGTCATCTATGAAGTAAGATGTGAGCTGATAGTTCTACAGAGTCAGAACTTTGAGTAGTTAATAGTCTGATGGTGGTAATGCTTAGTATGAAGTGATTCATAACAACTCAGTAAAAGACTGAGCAGTGGTATGTGATTTTTGTTTTTTGCATAAAGTCAGTTTGTAATAAGCGGTGGTTAGCGCTAAGGTCGCGTGTGCTCTCGTAAAAGTTTGGCCAATCCATAACTTGAAGAGAGAATACTATCAGAGCGAAATTATTTAGGAGGTTTCCTACTCTAAATAGAAATTTCTGGTCCTAATAGATTATCTCCATCAGGCACAGCAGAAAGAGTATAAATGTACGTTGTGATATTTCAACAAGATAACGTATATATATAGGTATGTCATATGTATTACAGGAAGTCACGAACGCCGAAAGGCAGGATATAGACAACCTATAGCTTAATTTTGTAACAGGGTACAGATAAATAAGTTTTGCTAATTTGAACAATACAGGGCATAAATATTTTTTGTGTATTATGCAGTTTGGTTCATACACCAAATGCCCTCAGCCATTATGCATAGCCGGCCGGAGTGGGCGAGCGGTTCTAGGCGCTACAGTCTGGAACCACGCGACCGCTACGGTCGCAGGTTCGAATCCTGCCTCGGGCATGGATGTGTGTGATGTCCTTAGGTTAGCTAGGTTTAAGTACTTTTAAGTTCTAGGGGACTGATGACCTCAGAAGTTAAGTCCCATAGTGCTCAGAGCCATTTTAACCATTTGAACCATTCTGCATAACAAGGCGTTCATTCAAAGTCATTAAACTGGGAAGTAAATCTATTTTAATGGAATTACTACATGTTGAGATAGAAAGTCGTATTTCGTTCAAAATGTTTGTCAGAAAGTGTGTTTTCACCGAATTTTGGTTGTTATAGTAGAACTGGTTTATTTCACTGTTTACTAAAGGTCATGAAGTAATAACGGACCCAGACATTATTAGTTAACTGAAGATATCTTTATTGTGGTTTCTAGTGTCTGAAAGCATACACCACATACTTAAGTGATCACAGTAATATAGTGACAGTAACGAAAGATTGTTTAGTATTGTAACGATGTTAGTCTATATACACACTGTGAGGATACGAGATTTCCTAGATGCTTTGTGACCGAGGTTTTTGAAAATGAAGCATTTCGTTGATTGAGGAGGAAATCTCGTGTCAATTTTGAATATACACTGAAGCGCGAAAGAAACTGGTATAGGCATGCGTTTTCAAATAAAGAGGTATGTAAACAGGCAGATTACCGCGCCGTGATCGGCAGCTCCTATGTAAGACAACAAGTGTCTGGCGCAGTTGTTAGATCGGTTACTCCTGCTACAATGGCAGGTTATCCAGATATGAATTTTGAACGTGATGTTATAGGCAGCACACGAACAACGGGACATAGCATGTCCGAGGTACCGAGGTAGGGATGAGGTGGGGATTTTCCCATACGATCATTTCACGAGTGTGCCGTGAATATCACGAATCCGGTAAAACATCAACTCTCCGACATCACTGCGGCCGAAAAAATATCCTGCAAGAACGGGGCCAACGATGACTGAAGAGCAGCGTTTAACATGACAGAAGTGCAACCCTTCCGCAAATTGTGGCAGATTTCGATGCTGGGCCATCAGAAAGTGTCAGCGTGCGAACCAATCAACGGAACATCATCGATATGGGCTTTCGGAGGCGATGGCCCGTTCGTATACCCTTGATGACTGCACGACACAAAGCTTTATCACTCGCCTGGGTCTATCAGCACTGACATTGGACTGTTCATGACTGGAAACTTGTTGCCTGGTCCGACGAGTCTCGTTTCAGAGTGCATCGAGCGGATGGACGTACACGGGTATGGAGACAACCTCATGAATCCATGGACCCTGCATGTCAGCAGGGGACTGTTCAAGCTGGTGAAGGCTCTGTTATAGTGTGGGGCGCATGCAGTTATAGTGATATGAGACACCTGATATGTCTAGGTACGACTCTGACAAGTGACACGTGCGTAGGCATCCTGTCTGATCAGCTGCATCCATTCACGTCCATTGATCTTTCCGGCGGACTTTGAGAAGTCCAGGAAAACAATGCGACTCCCACACGTTCCAAATTGCTGCTGAGTGGCTCCAGGAACACTCTTCTGAGTTTAAATATTTCCGCTGGCCACCAAACTCTCGAGACATGAACATTTTTTATTATATCTGGGATGCCTTGCAAAGCGTAAATGAAGGAACTCTATTGACAGAAGATCTCTTCATTTGTTCATTTGGAAAAATTGTACAGAGGTTAAAAGTTTCATTATTCTGTGGGAAGATTTGGTAAGGAGGGGCTCTTGTTTCGTGTGTTTTGTTATTTTTTGTCTCACGTTTTCCGCATGATCTTTGTGCCGTACCGGGACGTTAAAGCGGTGGTTAGCGTCATGACATGTTGAGTGATCTGAGGCAGCAAAGAACCTTCTGCCCGAACCATGACGTCATGGAGTACCAATAACCAGAAGATTAATGACGTATTCTCTTTTAATTTTTTCAAAACGAGATGTATAAAACTGATTGACTTCGGATCACGCTTGTAATCAAAGGCATAATCAGAATTGGCGAGTTCTGATTTTTATATGCGTAGAATTCTTCCACAGACTTAAGAAGAATTTATTAACGTCTCTGGGGTTCACAGACTGCTCGGAGTTGCAGACTACCAATGATATAATTTATAACGTAACTGAAACCCGCAACATGTATAAGTTACTATATGGTTTCACTTTAGCTCCCACAAGATAAGTTGTGGTGATTCCTAGTGGATCTTTGAAATTTAGCTTTGTTTGCAGATTTATAGGTTTTGTCAGTAAATGCATAGTATCAGCATTTTATTAAATCATGGAGAGAGAGTGAGAGAGCTGTAAAATGTGCACAGTCTTTTCAATTGTTTGGGATGGGATTTAACACTGACACCAGTAATTTTATTTTTCAGTGTTTTAAGACACCATAAGAGCTTTCCAAGTTCGTCATATTCATGTTAGTTTACACAAGACTCTCATTAATTTACAAAATCAAAGCTAACTGCTACTATCATATTCTGATACACTCAAGCTTTTCAAATTAAAATACGTTATTAGTATTATTAAGCTTTAAGGTGGATGGTTTAATGGCAGTACTGCCTTCTGTCTTAACTGTTTGTACTGCACTGCCACTAAATGTACTTAAAGAAAAAAAGAAGAGGTGAAAAGCAATAAAAGCAGTTAGGAATTGATGCCGTTTAGTAACGGTCAATATTGTGCCTTAGGATACTGATTGCCTATCTTGACCACGGTCTAGGCACACTGAAATTAGTTCAGTAGCTGTGTCTTTAGTTGAGGTGTACTAAATGCAATTCTCAAATATATAATTCTTTTCATAACCTGAAGTAATCTACTGCATTACTTTTGTTTTATCAAATTAAGTGGTTTATTCAAAGCTACTTTCTAAAGGCGAGCGTGTGTTTGAATTTATGAGAGGGACTAATTAATTAACTTAAGTGCAAATACTAATTAGTTTACCGAAATTCAGAGAAAATGGAATTCAGTGTCAAAGTGAATAAGAGGAAGCGAGTAAGGGCTGTTAGACTCGGTTTCTCGATGGTAAATTATAATTCCTTCTTAAACTGGTCGCCGTGTTGTGTCACTGGATTTCTGGGTTTCAGTGATAGGGAACAGAAGGACAGAGCAGTTTAAATCACCGGCATACTCACCTCCTCCAAGCTATTAAATCGGCTATCACTGTTTATTGGCCTTTCGGTAAAATATAATGAAACAAAAATTCTGGCCGATACTTCAAACTCCTGTTGCCAATGGATCAATGGAAATACACTCCTGGAAATGGAAAAAAGAACACATTGACACCGGTGTGTCAGACCCACCATACTTGCTCCGGACACTGCGAGAGGGCTGTACAAGCAATGATCACACGCACGGCACAGCGGACACACCAGGAACCGCGGTGTTGGCCGTCGAATGGCGCTAGCTGCGCAGCATTTGTGCACCGCCGCCGTCAGTGTCAGCCAGTTTGCCGTGGCATACGGAGCTCCATCGCAGTCTTTAACACTGGTAGCATGCCGCGACAGCGTGGACGTGAACCGTATGTGCAGTTGACGGACTTTGAGCGAGGGCGTATAGTGGGCATGCGGGAGGCCGGGTGGACGTACCGCCGAATTTCTCAACACGTGGGGCGTGAGGTCTCCACAGTACATCGATGTTGTCGCCAGTGGTCAGCGGAAGGTGCACGTGCCCGTCGACCTGGGACCGGACCGCAGCGACGCACGGATGCACGCCAAGACCGTAGGATCCTACGCAGTGCCGTAGGGGACCGCACCGCCACTTCCCAGCAAATTAGGGACACTGTTGCTCCTGGGGTATCGGCGAGGACCATTCGCAACCGTCTCCATGAAGCTGGGCTACGGTCCCACACACCGTTAGGCCGTCTTCCGCTCACGCTCCAACATCGTGCAGCCCGCCTCCAGTGGTGTCGCGACAGGCGTGAATGGAGGGACGAATGGAGACGTGTCGTCTTCAGCGATGAGAGTCGCTTCTGCCTTGGTGCCAATGATGGTCGTATGCGTGTTTGGCGCCGTGCAGGTGAGCGCCACAATCAGGACTGCATACGACCGAGGCACACAGGGCCAACACCCGGCATCATGGTGTGGGGAGCGATCTCCTACACTGGCCGTACACCACTGGTGATCGTCGAGGGGACACTGAATAGTGCACGGTACATCCAAACCGTCATCGAACCCATCGTTCTACCATTCCTAGACCGGCAAGGGAACTTGCTGTTCCAACAGGACAATGCACGTCCGCATGTATCCCGTGCCACCCAACGTGCTCTAGAAGGTGCAAGTCAACTACCCTGGCCAGCAAGATCTCCGGATCTGTCCCCCATTGAGCATGTTTGGGACTGGATGAAGCGTCGTCTCACGCGGTCTGCACGTCCAGCACGAACGCTGGTCCAACTGAGGCGCCAGGTGGAAAAAGCATGGCAAGCCGTTCCACAGGACTACATCCAGCATCTTTACGATCGTCTCCATGGGAGAATAGCAGCCTGCATTGCTGCGAAAGGTGGATATACACTGTACTAGTGCCGACATTGTGCATGCTCTGTTGCCTGTGTCTATGTGCCTGTGGTTCTGTCAGTGTGATCATGTGATGTATCTGACCCCAGGAATGTGTCAATAAAGTTTCCCCTTCCTGGGACAATGAATTCACGGTGTTCTTATTTCAATTTCCAGGAGTGTATGATTGTCTGAGGCCATTACAATCGGAACGAATATTTCCAATTAGTTAAAAAAAACGTTGCGATTGCCTATGGAAATATGATATTGGCCCCACCCACCTATTGCCAATGATATTTCGACTTCACTGCAAGAGTTTCGCTAGAATCCTTTAAAAATCTTCTATACAGCTCCAATCTGTCCTCAAGACAATATTGGCCGTCGATTTGTTTTGTACTAAGGACTGCAAACATTTATCCATTGAGAGACTGACCATCTTGTCTCACAACAGAATGTATTAAGAGCTGTAGCGATTAATTTAAAAATATTAAAGAGTTTACTTGCTTTTTTGCATCTGTCTCGTTTTCAATTGACTACCCCTCACATTATCGATGACACGCGTTTTCAGCACGGAGGGTGCTCGCAGCAGGTCCTCAAACTTTCAGCAGCAGCGTATGCACTCTAACAAAGCGTGCGCAGTGACAACTGGGCACCCCACACATGTCCCGGCGTGGTCCTAAAAGGGAGCTCAGCGTGCTCCCGCCAGTATACACCTGTAGATGCCCAGAAGACTCTGTGCCGAAATGTAGTGGCGACAAATTATTAGAATCCGTCAGGTGGCCCGAAATTTCATAGAACAGGCGATATTTTGCTACCAAGACAGCAAAGTATCTTCACTTTTCTACTATACCGACCACAATTTTGACGTTAAATTTATCGCTAATATCACTTCTTATGAACCTCAATGTTTTCATCTTTGCTTTACCCTCGATTCATATTCTATGATCAGTATACCATCAGATTCAACATGTCCTGTAAGTCTTCATGACTGTTACCGTTATCATCACACAGCGAATTAAAAAAAACCTTAAATCGATTTTGTGAGGAAGGCAGGGCAGATGTCACGCTGAAGAACGCTAGGAAATGGATTTCATCTAAGTGACAGCTTCTTGAAAATGGTTCTGCATTTCTCTCCACCAGACAACGTCCAGTGCCTTAGAGAGAGGACGGTCATATTGATGTAATTACAAAAACTGGACAAGCGTTGTATGTAACAGGAAAGTACAAAATAAACACAATTAAATATGTGGTGTAGAAACAGTATGTTTTCGTGGAGACTGAGATTACAACAACTCATGATCTTCAACATGACTGTTAAAGGAAACTGTGTGTAACATTAGTTGATAAAATAAAGAGCCAACCAGTTGCCAGAAGTATGTATATTTATTTAAAACTGACCTAGGTTTCGGTACCACTACGCGTATCTTCCTCGGAAGATCCTATTAGTGGTAAGGAAACATAGGTTAAGTTTAAATAAATTTTAGGCAACTGATAACTTTATTTTTTCTATTGATAATGCTCACAGTTGCTGAAACCAGCCATGTTTGTGAAATTTCTACCTGCATAAGTATCCAAGGCTGTAATGAATCATAAAGACGTCAGGAGGAAAATACTTAACACAGGTAACAGCATGTGCCTCTGAAGAAGAAAATCATAGTTGTATCGAAACCTAGGTCAAAGAAGAAGAAATACAGTTCTGGCAACTGGATGACTGTTAATTTTACCAGTTGACTAGAACAACTGTATCTTTAATTGGTATTAAAATAGTCCATTATTTCAAGCCAATTATTATCTCAGTAACCAGGCCATAACGGTATCGAAGCCACAGTTCGTTCATGGTGGTCGGTCACCTTTGTAGCTTTCCTCGTAGTCTAGGGGGATGTTTGACTGGAAATCAAAATTTCCTTGTACTCGGGTTGGAACCAGCCATTGCTTAATTTTTGAGTAAAAATCATCAGCAATGTCGATCGAAGACTAAAGGTATAAGAAGTTACCTTCGTTCTGGCAACAGCATAAAATAAATCCTTCGGATGGGAAAACTGCTCCTTAAAATACTGATATGTGGCAAATCGCGCGAGGTAGTGCATTGCCTGGAATACTGAACTCGTTTTCAGTAGGACGAAGGTTTAAATATACGTGCGGCCATCCAGGTTTAGGGCTTCGCGGTTTCCCTAAATCGCTTAAAGCAAATGCTGGAATGGTAGCTTAGAAAAGGACACGGCCAATTTTCTTCCTCATTCTTCGCTAATCCTAGCCTGTGCTCTATCTGTTACGACGTTTTTGTCAACGTACGTTACATTCTATCTTCTTCCGTAACGTGCTGAAATATGATTAAAATTAATTGAATTGCAGCCATGAAAAATGGATATATGACGTATCGATTTTACGAACAATGTTAAATGTCTTTGGTTATCGATTAGAAGGAATTAAATGAATAATTATTTTTTCATGTAACTAAGAGCATAATGACGAATGTTTACAGTAATTATAACGACTTAAGTATTCAGAGACTTAAACTTTTGAGTTAGCCTATAAGAAAGAGGGAGATCCTCTATGGGTTTCAAACTCGTGTTGTGTGAATGACCTTGGCGCCGAGTAGTGTGTAAAGAGAGAAAAGGTGACAGTCACAGGGAAGGTAGCCTCATTTACAGATGTAGCTCTGACGTGGCTGGCAATGTTAATATTTTGTGAGTGCTAAAACTATATACATAAAGTTGGTGAGTTACCGGCATTTGTATAGCTAAGTCGTCTCCGGAAACTGAGGGTTTTTGAAACCAAGATTATCTGTCGTTAATCGATTATTAAATTCCGACCAATGGTATATCACAAACAATTGTTTCCTCAAGAAACGTGGTTGTACTTAATTAATTGCATGTAAAAGCAGATATGAAGTACCTGGCCAATTATCATTCTGCAAGCTTCAACTGTAGCAGCATAATAGCTGCTATAGACAAAGTAAGGATTTTCTTAATTTAAGTAGATAGAACTATACAGAATATTACACTCCAAATTTCGTATGTCATCACGGAACAGATTTTGTTAATTAAAATTATTGTTTAAATTCATTCTACTAACATCATAAACACTACTCTGTTTCCTTGTCACTGTTTCTTAAATAATATTATGTAAAGATAAATGAACATAAGACGGTATTAACTTTCAAATAGCATGGCAATGACAGATTGTTGCAATTTCAACAAATGTTAATTTTGCTGTAAAATACAGCTGTAAATCCATTTGTATTCCTATGACATGTACCGTTCGCATTGATAATGTCTATATTGATCTTGAGATTGATTTAACAGTTTTTCCAGTTATTTAATCTTCGTTATTTCATAACTGCAAATTTAAAGATGGTAGCCATAGTTTCACAGCTTGCAGCCATCTTGATACCAAGTGGAACATTCAAAATACTCAACAATAAAATAAGCGCATTTCAGTAACAATAAAAATTTTTCTGAAGTATTAAACTGCTCCTTCAGAGACGACCAGAAATCTTTGTCGAATCGGTACCTTTCACGGAGGAAAAGTCGTACGGTAATATTGTATCAGTATACAATCTATTCGCTGCTTTGGTAAAGATAAAACTATCAGGTAGGCAGTGAATTGATCATTCAGTAAAACATCCTTTGTTGCGCACTGAAATTATTGTAAATCGAACGCCACTATCCTCATCGGGCTTTGGAGAGGGGTCCATGAAAAAATTAACTGCCTGAAATTTAATAATATACTCTCCTAGAATACACAAGTTAATTAAAATATTTAGAGTCAGGAAAATAGTAACAGTCTTAAAGTGCAGAATAAAGGAATTTCCGTGACTATGCAAGGCAGCGACGTTCTACTTTCTAAATCGACTATACGAGAAACCACATTAGGAGATTTAAAAAATCCGATTCTATTTATTGCATAAATCGTTAGCTTAAATATCCATGAATACGCTGTTAAAATTTCAAAGCTAAATTCTCATTCGTTTAGATTTTATGAGGATAGAACCGAGTGCACATCTTCCAATATATGAAGATTTATCAAGAAATGAATTACTGGGGAGATGTTTAGGTAGACACACACAAATTGTGAATGAAAGTTTTAATTCCACCATTCGGCGATTAGGTCCTAAACACTTACACTCCGGATTAAAAGTCGTCGAATTTGCATCGTATTTAGCAGCAGGCTTATTCAATGAAGGAATTCACCCCTTCTGATGATCATGAACGAGGCAGGAATTGTAGTAGGCACGCAGAGCTTCAGTTATGCCGAACAAATGGATAACCAGCGCGTGAACCGGCAGAATCGACGTAGTGCATTGGAATCGAAGGAAGGTCGGAAAGCTCAGAAAGCACTGCTGCAAGTGCAAAACGAAGCCCATGAGGAAGAAGAAGGATTACTATGTGGTGTTGGAATTGCACATTAATCGGTAAGCTCTTTACATTATTGTTAACATCCTTGAATTTCTAGTTTCTGAGAATTTATTTTTCAGAGGCGTTTATCTCAAATTGACTTTTTTCACATTTGCGTGCAGTCCAACTAAAGAAACGTTTAGAACCAATCATTATGAAAACTGATTGTATGATTCTTCATAAAATTACGAATTATATAAACAAACTTGTGAGATGATATCAACATTTTAAGGGTAATTTTTGAATTATTAGAGAAAAAATCATGAAAATCGAAGTTAATTGTTCCACTGCCAGAAAAATTTGTAATTTTCATTATTTGGTCGGCATTAAGGTTCTTATTTTAGAAAATATGTTATTGATGTAAAATCAAAACCTTTTTGATTTCAGATGAAATCGGAATGGCTAAACGGCACGCAATTGGAGAACTATACTCACAACCTTCAGCAGACATCACAACGCAACTCTGTTATTTTTGGCTGAAATTATTCAAAAATATTCATGAAAACAGTTATAAATATGAATGAAATGATGTCAAAATTTGATTAAACTCTAATTAATTCTTCCCACAAAAAATTTCCAAAACAATCTGTGTCAAATAGCCTCCTAATATGGTTTCCCCCTTAACGTCTAGCCTCCAAAACGTTGGCTTTCCAGTAACTAAAAGTCGTGTTCAGTACCCAATTGAATACCTCTGAGAGCAAACACAGTTAATATATTAGTTAATAATTGCTGTTTTCGTACTTAAAAATATTCTTTCCCTGTTACGAATACATTAAAAAATTCGACAACGCGCGATTCGAGTATTTTAAAATTTAAAAGGGTAGCTCACACGTGAAATCGGCACGTTGGGTTACACTTCCTTCATTGCAATTAAAAATCTGTGATGTCACTACCTCCATTAGCAAAGTTTCCAGATTAGTCCCTCATTCAGCTCTCCGAAATGAGAATGTCATTGGGGTGGTGACCATGAGAAAAAAAATGCAGTATCGAACGAAAGGCTAACATTCTACGAATGTCAGAAGTTTCAACTCTAACGAAATTAGTAAATCTGAAAAAGAAATAAAAGTCAGTGAAGTGAAATGGATAGAAAAGATTATACACTATGTGATCAAAATATCCGGACACACCCCAAAAACATACGTTTTTATATTAGGTGCATTTTGCTGCCACCTACTACCAGGACTCCATAACAGCGACCTCAGTAGTCATTGGAAATCGTGAGAGAGCAGAATCGGTCAATCTATGGAACTCACTGACTTCGAACGTGGTGAGGTGATTGGGTGTCACTTGTGTCATACGTCTGTACGCGAAATTTCCACTCTCCTAAACATCCCTAGCTCAACTGTATCCGATGTGATAATGAAGTGGAAATGTGAAATGGCACGTACAGCACAAAAGCGTACAGGCCAACCTCGTCTGTTGACCGACAGAGACCGCCGACAGTTGAAGAGTGTCATAACGTGTAACGGGAAGGCATCTATCCAGATCGTCACACAGGAATTCCAAACTGCATCAAGATTCACTGCAAGTACTACGACAGTTAGGCAGGTGGTGAGAATACCTGGTTTTCATTGTCGAGCGGCTGCTCATAAGCCACACATAACACCGGTAAATGCCAAACGACGCCTCGCTTGGTGCAAGGTGCGTATACATTGGACGATTGAACAGTGGAAAATAGCTGTGAGGAGTGACGAATACACGATGTACAACGTGGTGATCCGATGGCAGGGTATGGGTATGACGAATGCCTGGTGAACGTCATCTCCAAGCGTATGTAGTGCAACCAGTAAAATTTGGAGGCGGTGGTGTTATGGTGTAGTCGCATGGAGGGGGCTTGTTTCGCGTGGCACTATCACACTATAGGGCTACACTGATGTTTTAAGCACTTTCTTGTTTCCCACTGTTGTAGAGCAATTCGAGGATGGCGACTGCATTTTTCAACACGATCGAGCACCTGTTCCTAATGCATGGCCAGTTTCGGAGTGGTTACACGACAGTGACACCCCTGTAATGGACTGGCCTGCTCAGCGCACTGAACTGAATCCTATAGAACACCTCTGACATGTTTTGGTACACAGACTTTGTACTAGGCTTCACCGAGTGACATCGATATCTGTCCTCAGTGCAGAACTCTGTGAACAATGGGCTGCCATTCCCCAAGAAACCTTCCAGCGCCTGATTGAACGTATGCCTGGGAGAGTGGAAGCTGTCATCAAGGCTAAGGGTGGGTCAACACCATATTCTACATCTACACTTACATCGATACTCTGCAAATAACATTTAAGTGCCTGGCAGAGTGTTCATCGAACCACCTTGAATTCCAGCATTACCGATGGAGGGCGCCGCGAACTGGTAAGTCATTTGCACCCAGGTGTCCGGATACTTTTGACCACATAGTGTATCAACAGCTGCAAAAAATGTCGTAAAGGATGAAGGATTCGTTATGAATAGGGGCGGTAGGGAAAAAAGTGAGCTACTGTGAACAGGATAGCGCTACTGTGTTGAGAATCGAAAGCGTTTCAGCGTCGCTTACAACAGTTCACATATACAGGGTGTTTCAAAAATGACCGGTATATTTGAAACGGCAATAAAAACTAAACGAGCAGCGATAGAAATACACCGTTTGTTCCAATATGCTTGAGACAACAGTACATTTTCAGGCAGACAAACTTTCGAAATTACAGTAGTTACAATGTTCAACAACAGATGGCGCTGCGGTCTGGGAAACTCTATAGTACGATATTTTCCACATATCCACCATGCGTAGCAATAATATGGCGTAGTCTCTGAATGAAATTACCCGAAACCTTTGACAACGTGTCTGGCGGAATGGCTTCACATGCAGATGAGATGTACTGCTTCAGCTGTTCAATTGTTTCTGGATTCTGGCGGTACACCTGGTCTTTCAAGTGTCCCCACAGAAAGAAGTCACAGGGGTTCATGTCTGGCGAATAGGGAGGCCAATCCACGCCGCCTCCTGTATGTTTCGGATAGCCCAAAGCAATCACACGATCATCGAAATGTTCATTCAGGAAATTAAAGTCGTCGGCCGTGCGATGTGGCCGGGCACCATCTTGCATAAACCACGAGGTGTTCGCAGTGTCGTCTAAGGCAGTTGGTACCGCCACAAATTCACGAAGAATGTCCAGATAGCGTGATGCAGTAATCGTTTCGGATCTGAAAAATGGGCCAATGATTCCTTTGGAAGAAATGGCGGCCCAGACCAGTACTTTTTGAGGATGCAGGGACGATGGGACTGCAACATGGGGCTTTTCGGTTCCCCATATGCGCCAGTTCTGTTTATTGACGAAGCCGTTCAGGTAAAAATAAGCTTCGTCAGTAAACCAAATGCTGCCCACATGCATATCGCCGTCATCAATCCTGTGCACTATATCGTTAGCGAATGTCTCTCGTGCAGCAATGGTAGCGGCGCTGAGGGGTTGCCGCGTTTGAATTTTGTATGGATAGAGGTGTAAACTCTGGCGCATGAGACGATACGTGGACGTTGGCGTCATTTGGACCGCAGCTGCAACACGGCGAACGGAAACCCGAGGCCGCTGTTGGATCACCTGCTGCACTAGCTGCGCGTTGCCCTCTGTGGTTGCCGTACGTGGTCGCCCTACCTTTCCAGCACGTTCATCCGTCACGTTCCCAGTCCGTTGAAATTTTTCAAACAGATCCTTTATTGTATCCCTTTCGGTCCTTTGGTTACATTAAACCTGCGTTGAAAACTTCGTCTTGTTGCAACAACACTGTGTTCTAGGGGGTGGAATTCCAACACCAGAAAAATCCTCTGTTCTAAGGAATAAACCATGTTGTCTACAGCACACTTGCACGTTGTGAACAGCACACGCTTACAGCAGAAAGACGATGTACAGAATGGCGCACCCACAGACTGCGTTGTCTTCTATATCTTTCACATCACTTGCAGCGCCATCTGTTGTTGAAAATTGTAACTACTGTAATTTCGAAAGTTTGTCTGCCTGAAAATGTACTGTTGTCCCAAGCATATTGCAACAAACGGTGTATTTCTATCGCTGCTCGTTTAGTTTTTATTGCCGTTTCAAATATACCGGTCATTTTTGAAACACCCTGTACATGCCGACGTCGCAAGGAGAAGAGATACAAAAAATGTATGAGGAAATTCATTTTCTAATACAGTATATATAAGGGCGGATTTGAACACGGTAGTAGGGAAAGCAATAGAAGAAAGAATAACTGGAGAATACGGGCTTGGTAACAAAAATGACAGAGCTGAAATATAAATTCAGTTTTGCAACAAATTTTAACTATTAACAGAGAATAAAAATGGAGGCATACTTGGAAAAGAACGGGAAACACAGGAAGACTGCCGCTGGATTACATCGTGATGAGCTAGAGATTGCGAAATCAGTTAGTGGGATGTAAGGCGTACCCATGAGCAGTTATGCAATAAAATCGCAATTTAGTAATGATGAATAGTAAATCTAGATCTACATCTACACGGATACTCTGCAAATCACACTTAAATGCCTTGGCTAGGATTCATCGAACCACCTTCACTACAATTCTCTGTTATTTCAATCTCGAATTTTTCGCGGAAAAGGGAACACTTATATCTTTCCGTGCGAGCTCTGATTTATCTTAATTTATTATGATGATCGTTTCTCCCTGTGTAGGTCGGTGTCAACAAAATATTTTCACATTCGGAGGAGACAGTTGGGATTGATAATTCGTGGAAGATTCCGCCGCAATGCAAAACGTCCATCCCAACTCATGTAATATGTTAGTTACACTGGCATTTAAGAGAATCGCCGGGAAGAATGAACGTGGTACTGAAGAAGAATGAGATGCGTTTGAAATTCACTATGGCATTAAATGCTGTGAAATGGAATACCACTGTACATACTTCAGTTTAAGAGGGTAGGAATTCTCTACTAAAGCAACCACGGCAGTTGCACAAACAAATTTACTGAGATGGACAAAGATATGGAAACACGGAACACACATTATCATGCCTAATTCGTCGCAGAACAGCGCTGGCATTCATACAGCTCCCAGTCATCTCAGGTTCAAGTTTTACAGGAAATCTTATAACATTGTTTTCACAAAATAGTGGCAAGTCCAAGTAGCGATGACAGAGGTGTGTAGTGATCACTCGCATTTCTCTCCTCGTAGTCCCAGAACTGGTTACATGGGTTGGTCAAGGGAGACGGAATAATTCATCCTCGTCCTCACGAAACCAGTTATTGACGATGGGAGCTGCGTGAATAGGTAACCTTCGAACACAACATCGCCAATGGGGAACAAAACCTATAACACGCCATGGGTCTGAGTACACAAAACGGTGATGTAATCCTTGGCAGTACTGCGATCACGCAGCCATGGAGTAAGACGATGTGGCTGTATAAATGATCAACAAATCCCCACCACGTTTCACTCTTGGGAGGCACACTCGGCAAGAAGCTGGATACAGTGTGAAATGAGAATCTTACGACTAAATGACTTCCTTCTATTGCCCACAGTCAAGGTTTTATGGCTCTCGCATCCGTTTTCGTGTTACTGACATCTGCATCTTTGACGAGTGATTTTGGAATTCCAGCTCGACCTAAAATTCCCGGCTTCTTTGGATTTGTTTTGGTGCTGATGGAGTTCACGAGTCCGACATTCAGTCTGCAGTGAGTTTTGCAGCTGTCGTCCTCTTATGTTTTGTTACAATCCTCTACAATGACCACCTGTCACGATCACTCAACAGACACTTTCGTCCGTGTTGTGAAATAGGGGATGATGCTTTTCGCGTCTCCTGTATTCGATATATATCTTCGGTATGGTGCCTCTTCTGCTGCCATGGTTACGGAAGCACCCCCCACACCAGTACCAATTCGATTTATCTTAGCTCCGACATAGTGCATACACAGCTAAACAGAATACTATTATGTCCGCGACTGACACTTGGAACGTCTTTAGGACATTGCACAGGTGTTACTTGTGGTCAGATACAATAACGCAAACTTCAGACATGGTCAGCACCGGCATTTATCTTCAAATACGCAATTTTCGCGGTGTTCCCGTGTTTTTCTCCAACCCTTGTAGGTACAGGGAAGTTAACGGCGAAGGAACGTTGAGTAAAAGAAGAAATATTTCAGTTTATAGATGAAAAGAGAAATTACGGCCATGTTCAGGGAAAGTCAAGAATAGAGTAATACAAGTTACTTAGGAAATAAATAAACAGGCAATGTAGAGAAACCAAGACGAAATATAGCATGAAAAGTTGAAAAAAAAAATGGAAATCGGTCGGAAGGACCGATTCAACATGTAGAAAAGTCAAAATAACCTCTGGTTATACTAAAAGCAAGGGCGGCAACATTAAAATTACAATGATAATTCCACTTTTAAACGCACAAAAGAGATCAAATAGGTGTAAAAAATACATTGAAGTTCTCTACGCTGGAGAGAACTCTTCTGATGACGTGATAGAAATAAAAGAGTTTAACACGAAATTTACAGGGGATGTCAGTGATTAATAGAGTTTTGAAAGGCTTGCGGTCAAATAAGGCAGAAGGGATGGATGAGATTCCTTCTGAATTTCTAAAAACATTGTGAGAAGCGGCAAAAAAAAAAGACACTCTTGAATTCGGTGTATGGAATCTTTGAGACTGGAGAAGTGCCATAAGACTTTGGAAAAAATATCTAACCAATCCCGAAAAGAGTGAAGGGCGGTAAGTGTGAGTACTATCGCTTAGTCAGCTCAACAGATTGTGCAGTCAAGTAGCTGACAAGCGTAATTTGCAGAAGGGTGTGAAAGAAAATTAAAGATCTGATAGATGGAAATTATCTTGACTTTGGGAAACATAAAGTGCTGGAGAGGCATTTCTGACATGGAAGTAAGACTTAAGAAATGTCAAGACACCTTTATAGGACACGTCAACCTAGAAAATACGTTCGAGGTGAAAATGATGAAATATGCTGCAAATTCTTAGAAAAATTGATGTAATCTATAGGAAAAGGCGGGAAATTTAAAATATGTACAAGAATCAAAACGGAGGAATAAGAGTGGAAGACAAAGAACGTAATGCTAGGATTAAAAATTGTGTAAAACGGGGATTCAGTCCTTCATCCATTGTTCAGTGTATATATCGATGAAGCAATAACGGGAATGAAAGGTTCAAGAATAGAACTGAAATTCGGGGTGAAAAGATTTGCTGAAGACATCGTTATCTTCAGTGAAACTGAGAAAGAACTGCAGGACATGTTGAATGGAATGAAGAGTTTAATGAGCATACACTATAAACTGAGAGTAAACCTAAGAAAAACGAAAATAGAGAATAGTAGCGGAAGTAAAATTATCAATAAGCTTAACCTCAAAGTAGAGAGGATATAAAAAGTTGACTGGCAATGGCAAGGAAAGCGTTTCTAAAGAAGAGAAATTTGTTAACATCGAGTGTAGATTTAAGTGCAAGGAAGTCGTTTCTGAAAGTATTTGTATGGATTGCAGCCATGTATGGAAGTGAAACGTGGACGATAAATAGTTTACACAAGAAGAGAATAGAAGCTTTCGAAATGAGGTGCTACAGGAGAATGCTGAAGATTAGATGGGTAGATGACATAACTATTGAGGAGGTACTGAATAGAATTGGAGAGAAGAGAAATTTGTGGCACAACTTCACTAGAAGAAGGGGTCGGTTTGTAGGACATATTCTGAGGCATCAAGGGATCACCAATTTAGTACTGGAGGGCAGCGTGGAGGGTAAAAATCGTAGAGGGATACCAAGAGATGAATACACTAAACAGATTCAGAAGGATGTAGGCTGCAGTAGGTACTGGGAGATGAAGAACCTTGCACAGGATAGAGTAGCAAACCAGTTTCTGGACTGAAGACCACACCAACACATTCCAGGTTGGTGGCAAAGAAAAGCAATGGAAATTATGGAATTTTCTACATTGCGCATAAAATAACATATGCCGGGCGAAGGAAAGTGGACATAAAATACAGAGTAAAACAAGGAAAGAGGACATTCGTAATCAACAGGTGTTTATTAGTAACAACCATAGGCCATCATCGCAGCTTTCGCGTGGTGGTGTAACGGAATGATGCTGAAAATTATGACTCCTAGTAAGATATAGTGAGGTTCTCTACATAGTCATAGAGGAATACGTGGAAAAACCTGACTTTTGAAAATGGAACAGAATGACACGGCATGTGTTAAGGTATCTTGAAACTAGAGAAAGCCATAGCGGAAAAACTTCAGGTAAAAAGAGACTGGAATATATTCAATGATTTGCCGAAGACGTTGGTGGAAGTGATGCTCTGAGTTAAGAAGAGAAGACTTCACAGGGCTTTTCATCAAACCACTAAGAAGACTAAAATTATATTATAAACAAGTAAACATGTTCCTTACTTTTCATTTGAGACTGGTACGTACTGCGGAACAGATGGTTGCACAATGTTGGTTCACCATCTCACGATGCCCGGCATGCTGCGTGTATCTGCGAGGGTTATGGAAACCGTCCTCTGCCGCTGGAATGCGGCCCTTACACGCTGCGCCATGCCGTGCCGCGGCACTGAGCCGCAATGCGGGCTGCGTGTTGTCGCCGCTAAAGGCGCTACATACTGGAAGAGGCTCACATTTGATTGCAGCTGTGATGCTCGTCCGGTTCCTACTTGTAACAAATCGCTCCGCTCTGCTCTTCGCATTTGGTTGTGTCTTCTGACGGACTGTGCCGGCACACACTTCTCCTTACAGTCGTTCTCTTGATTTCTTTAAGACCTTTCACCGCCTTATCGGGTACGCGCACGTGCGGCATCAAGCTGATCTAGCTCATGTTAGCTCCCGTATGGCCCAAGTAAACAGACATCCTTGCACTCAAACAACATCCTTAACACTATGCAAGGCTCATTTAACGTAAGATTTAATGGCATCCGTTATGCAAGCTCACACAGATGGATAGCATAAACCAGGTCTCATTCAGAAACCACAGTCAGCTAGTGCAATGTCTCACGAAGAACAGAAAAAAATTAAGGTTAGAGACGCAGGTCTAACTCGTTACTGTCGTGACAAGTTTATCAGTCTCACTTGCACAGCTAACCGGCATCGCGAAGTTTTATCACAATTTTGCGGGCTGTCTTTGACTTGAGTCATGTAGTCTGGCATTCGGAACGTTTTAGGTAATTTTCATAATATCTCTTCTGGATCCGTTTTATTTTGGTCATCCTGAATAAAGTTCCTCCATATCTCTCATTAATCAAAGATTTTCGCGTTGGACATTAACAAGCGGCATTATGACACCAATACATCGCCAGGATTGAACTGCGTATGTTGGAAAAAATATTAGCAGCCACCTAATATGTCTACGGTATACCTTAATATAAGTAGGATATATTCAAGATCCTTCTTACAGAGGACGATGCATGTAAGTCACGAATGTTACTCAATGGGGTCCGCCTCTCAAATGAACGGTTTAAGGGGGGGGGGGGGGGGGGGGGGAGTTCTCGGCGAGAGCGTGCTAGTTAGGAGAACTCTAGAATGAGAGTACATAGCCTACAAATTCAAAACAATTCTGAATATTTATCCCGGGAATAACGCATTATGATATTATTGACAGCACTATTCTTACGCAGCACGCTGAGCACAACAAAGGTCCTACACAAAGGGCGACAGAATAGGTCACACACGGACTTACGTGCGTGCAGCGTATGTATGATATATGCACCCTGGTACAAGGTCTCTATTAACATAAAACGCACGAGAGAATGTTCCATTTCATTTGAACTTGATCAACTGTATGACGTGAATGGGAAATAAAAGCCATTGTAGGAGAGGAATTAGCTCCTTAGGCTACTGGTGCCGATTTCAGGTCTATGTTCCACATGGGTTACTCTGTCATGGGACAGGCTGCCTCAAGGTGGGACTCAAAATGAAAGATGCTTAAGAAAATAAATAGGTTACCTGAGACACAAGCACAAGCTTCAACAATCAGCATCAGTGCACTTCTGAGACTGCAGCTTACTCACGTCCTTTCCTTCAGGACGAGTCCGAACGCATCCGCACGCAACCTCTCTCTCTCCCTCCCTCTCTCTCCCTCCCTCCCTCTCTCTCTCTCTCTCTCTCTCTCACACACACACACACTCTCACACACACACGCAGACACAACACACACACACACACACAAACATACTAACACACACACACACACACACACACACACACACACACACACACACACACACACACCGGTGATCCACCCCAGTACCATACCTACAAAGGTTGTACTAGACACGAGATACGCCGCAAACGTTACTGACGATTGCAATGGCAGTGTACACAACATATCCAATGCGTAATTTTTGAGAACATTTCTCGTGGAACACAGATGCTATATATTGCTTCATACTGAAAATGAACAGTCACAATCGAAAGAAACTTCTTTCTTTCTATGAGGTTACTGGTTTCAGTCAGTTTTAGACCATCTTCAGACGTCGCACCATGGTGTGAACGGAGCATGCGCTACGACTCCACGAACGCTAATTGCTCATTTTTTAAATATTCAAAGACGCAAGGCTTTTATTTACAGTATTAAGTCTAGCTGTCATTGACTTACAACAAGGAGTCAGGACATGGAATCACAGATATCAATGTTTTGTAAATACGAGAGGAGGTTAAAAGTTGCTCGGCCTGACCGTATGCGTGGCGCTGCTATCAAGGAAAGAGTGTTTTTATGTGTTGTAGTTCTGCAGTAACACAAGACAAGTTTCATCTTGGTTTGCAAAATACTTTCGCTTAAACTGCCTCTTTAGGGCTGTCGTTATTTGTGTATGTGGACGACCTGGAACGCTATTCCGCCAAAAAACTCTTAACTTTTATCGATTCCTCGCCAGGGGAAAATTTTTTCCGAAAAGCTGGAGTTTTAGAAGGAGACAGTTGCCTCAGGTGGCCGAACTGAAACGTGCCGTACTTATCTTGAAAATTAATCACGTTATGAACGTCGAAACACTGCAAACAGCAAATGTAAACTTCGTTAAAGTACTCAGTATGGTGTCGGACGAACAACGGTTAAAAATTTATAAAACAGCTGACGCCATTGACATGTCAATCGTAAGGAAGTGACAATAAGTAGAAATTACGTCTTGGGAGAACTTCTGCAGGGTTGGTAGGAAAACGGGAGAATTCTTCGAGTCAGTCACTGATATGTATTCGACTGGCACAGTTAATGACTCATTGTAACTCAAAGGTATAAATCCGAATTTGAGCCCAGTACGCTTCATCGGCTAAAATTGCCACAATAATCGTGATACTGCAGTACGTAAGTTCTGTAGAAACAAGACAGCGCTGCATGTGCGTACATGTTTTGCACGAGCTTTATTCAGGGCTGAATGTATTTAAGTAACGTCATTGTATTCCAGCAAAAGCTGTTAAATTATCTATTTAGCGACATCAATTTCAGTCACACGACTAACTATCCTAGAGGTGGTATCAGTTTATATCTGTTTACGTACTAAACCAGTTACAGTGATTCTGAAATATCGTTACCTTAAAGCGGCCGACAATTTTTTTTAAAAAAAAGGCTTGTGCCTAAATTCAAGGAAATGAAATACTTTTATTTATGTATTTCCCGCAAAGGGGGATGTCGTAACTACCTCACCACTCGATATGGCTACTGTGACTTATGTACGTTGACAACAGCCTAGGATATTCCACTCATATGTTTGTGCGAACAGGGCAGCCGCTCCCATCAAACAATATCACACACACGCAAATATCAGACCCACATTGCTTCTGAAGCAGCTACAAATGGCTACGTAGAAAACACTGATTTATTCAGAAATACAAATACTCAAAGTTCATATGATAGTTACACATATAGTGCTAGCCTGTGCCACTGTCCTACTCACCAGACCAATCCCAAATTAATAAATACGACTGTCTCCTTACCGCCGTCGACACTGATCCTTGGGAGTGTATTTCATTGTCGACGGGCTGTTGATTTCCTGTCGGGATCGTTTACGGCATGGGTGGCTATTCCTTCAGCGAATGGGTCGATATTCCTCGGCAGGTGAGCTCCAATTAATCTGCTGAGCTCGGCGGAATTGGAACATCCCATTAAGTCGCATAGCGTGGTTTATAACCAGGTTGCGCGGTTCCACGTGAATAGTGGCGTTTAAGATAGTCCTGTGTGGTAAGGATCTCAAACAGCTAGCGTTTCCCTCAACTTGGCCAGTAGGCAGGCCTATGCAACCTGCTTTAGTAGAGGAACGGCTAGTGCGCAATGGAGTTGCGACCACGCGGGTCACGACCACAGTTGGTTGTCAGTGGACCTGTTACCGCTATTCACTCGTCAAATAAACCATTTGAAACACAGGAAATCATTCATTGGGAGAATTGAAAGATTATCTGAACTATATTAACTTACACGGATGATCAGTGAAGTGAAGGAACTCTTATAACGTGGAAGCAAAATAGCACATAAGAGACGAACCAAAGTGAACATAAAACGCAGCCTAGCACAGACAAAGAGAGCATTCCTGGCCAAAGAAGTTCATTATTATCAAACATTCGCCTTAATTTGAGGAACAAATTTCTGAGAATGTACATTTCGAACACAGCATTACATGGAAGTCAATCATGGACTCTGGGAAACCTGGGAAAGTAGAGAATCGGCACGAAATTTTACTAATGTGCTAAAAATTACAAAAATAATCATCTTGTGTTTCATTATGTCGTCATGAAAGCCACGATTTAATGTTGAAATATTAGCTCTACCGCCTGCATTAACATCAAGAATGCTCGTGGAGGTATGTGCTACCTATGCAACTAATTGAAGGCAGTCTGTTTATTGCCACACGCTTTTGCTCCTTTTATTTGGGAAGCAACATCAGTGGCCTGTAACACATGTATCCTTTTTTTACATGCAATAAACGTATTATGTGGTAGATATAATATGCTGCTGTATTACATTTTGTCGTGTTTTACTCTTTTTTTTAGGTCAGAATCAACTTTTGTAGCACAATTTTCGTAATGTGAACTTATCTTTCGGTGCTACTTACGATTTCACCGATAACACCGAACTATAAGTACACATTACGAAATTTGTGGTACAAAATCTGATTCTAACCTAAAAAGAAAAAAAAAGAACAAGAGAAAAACACGACAAAAAGTAATATATCAGGATATTATATATACCATATAATAAGTTTATTGTATGTGTAACAGGAAATATGTACTGCAGGCCACTGATGATGCTTCCCAAATAAAAGAAGCGAAACTCTTGTGGCAATAAACAAACTGCCTTCAGTTAGTTGTATAGGCCGCACATACCTCCACGAATTTAAAGCAGTTGAAGGAAAGACGGAAAACAGAAAAAAATGACGATCAAGAATTCTGTTTATATTATTCTGAGTTCCGCTATTTTTTTAATTAATGCCTCCTGTACCTCACACAGCACTGTTACCGAATTAACAAACATGAAAAGCGAAAAAGTGCATTGCGAAAATCACATCCGCAGATCCGACTCTTCAATTTTATGTACATAAATTAAACTGTTCAAATATACTCAAATTTTATAATTATTAGTTTAACATTACAAAAAATAAAGTAAAATGATTTTCTTTCGAATGAAGCCTTCCTGGCGCCTGACGGGAGGAGCGTGGGCAAAGTGGACAGGGGTCGCAACACGAAGTCTGGCCACTGTGTCCCGTTCCCTCGTCCAGGGGCCAAGGAAAGTGTAGGGAATGAAAAGTGGACCAACACCAAGCATAAACCGACATCGCGAGAATGAGGGAGCGCCAATTTGCTATTATCGGTGGGATTATCGGGGCATAGATTCTCTGAGAGGAATATTCCAATGATCAGAGAACAACCGGCGTTAACAGTGGCCAAAGCGTTCTTCATCTTCTCATTGCATGAACACCCCAACTCCGGGGTGAGTTAAGAAAAATACTACAGAGAAAATTATGTGGGACTACGGTCGACTGAACAATGTGGTTCATTAAGGAAGTGCCAAAAATCAAGGACATTTTTTCTCGCTGTCAGGAAACAAATAGCGAACTGCGTGTCCACAAATCCACTTCACAGAGTTCGTCTTCGTTTGTGGGAAGTATTTTGAGCTAGGAAAGAGAAGCAGGTGAAGATATATCCTATGAGGAGTCATAAGGGTAATAAAGGCCAGCATCTGTAGCACAAAGAACCAGACATATATCGCAGATCGTTAGGCCAGGTGATGCTCGTACGTGTCTAGAACATCACAGGCGACACATAATAAGTTGTCTGGAAGGTGTGCCCCTGGGTCAAGGGTCCGACACATTATGAGTTGCACAAAAACCCCTCATACTCCAGTCGTAAATCTTACCTTTTCCTTCGTCCCACTCACGCGAAATATATTAGAAACTTGAAGACGTTGCCTATCTGCTTCTACTCACAGTGTTTGAGACAAATACGTGATACCCAATCCGCGCTGTTCCCTTGTTAATTTTGAATTTGGGTAAGTCTACAGAACCCTTTAACTCCAACTTTCTCTTTCAAAGTTCTTTGGCAGATCATCTACCCTTTAACTCCAACTTTCTCTTTCAAAGTTCTTTGGCAGATCATCTACAAAATTCACCATGTTAGCTACACAATACTGTACACGCAGTTTAAAAAATACTGACCTGATGTTACGAGCAACCTGTCGCCTTTGGTGCTAGTAGGGACGTCAGACGGGTTCACGCGCAGTCGGAAATACTTAGATTTGATCGTAGTGTGACTGACTATCATTTCAGTATTTGACACTGGTTTAGCGTTATCGTGGAGAGAGCGCTACGAAACATGTTTTCGTCCGCTTTATTTGCATAGCATACCATAAAACATAAGAAGAGAAAAGACGTAATTTTAGTGCGATTTCCGGCTCCCAACCGAAGAAAAAGATGAATAGACACCACTGGCCGAGGTGGAAGCAGGTTCTGTAATCACGTATGACAGTCAAAGAGTTCGAAACCTCCCCTTGCCGGCCGGTGTTGACGAGCGGTTCTAGGCGCTTCAGTTTGGAACCGCGCGACCGCTACGGTCGCAGGTTCGAATCCTGCTTCGGACATGGATGCATGGATGTGTGTTATGTCCTTAGGTTAGTTAGGTTTAAGTAGTTCTAAGTTCTAGGGGACTGATGACCTCAGATGTTAAGTACCATAGTGCTCAGAGCCAAACCTCCCCTTAGAAAAATTTATGTATTACTGTGCTGATAAACCTCTTACATTATTTGATTTTCAAGCAGCTGAGCAGAACTGAACATACTCAGACATTTCTCTCTTTACTTATTCTGATCAACACTAAACTGACACACAATATTTTTAGAGCAACGCAATCTGACTTTCAATAATCTTTACGAAAGAATGGCCCTGACTAACAATAACCTATACCTTTCATGAATCACTTACCTCACAAAAATGTGCGTTACTCGAACTACTGCAATACAGTGAGCACCACTACTGCCAGCTAAATAAAAGATTGTAACTACTGAAGGCACTAACTACTGATACACATAGTTAGCAAATGAAATATTTTGTTAGAGAACAAACAATGTATTTACCTTAATAGTGTTCAAAAGTTATTATATATACATCAGTTCATGATATTCAGTATTACAAATTTACTCTTTCTGGCGGACACACGTCCAGATCATCCGCTCTTAAAATTCTGCCATCTCTCCCCACATCCAACACTGCTGGCGGCTCACCTCCAACTGAGCAACGCTACATGCTGTTCACATCAAACACCCCAACACTACAATAGCAAATAATCCAACAATGCAAACCAGCCACAGACTGCGCACAGCACAGTGAGTGATTTTCATACAGAGTGTTACGTGGCATTACCAACATAAAAACCTAAACAGCCTAGTTACTAGTTTAGCCCCAATGTTCGTCAGGTTAGTATTAGCCTATTGACTAACTAATAGGTGGGGGTTGAAGGGTAGCCCAAGGCATTTCAGTTTTGGGCCTGTGAGATAACCAGACGTACAACTGTTACTTACTGCGAAATTGATGGTGAGGTACCGCTGGTTATACCAGGAGTTGAGACTGTTATGGTGCAGTTAGACTAGAAAGGACTTTCCACGAGCTCAGGGCAGTACACGATTTAAGCTGTTGACTTTAATTCCCTTTCCATGGGAACAGTCAGTCATTCCGCAAGTAGCAGTTTGGATTCTTGCATCAAAGTGTTGTCGTGCGGGAACTTTTAGAGCGGCAGCTGACGGAAGGAAGGAAGGAAGGAAGTAGCAGCTAGGGGCGCGCCGCGTTGTCAGAGGCGAGCAGTCAGCGGCGGTCCTGCCGCGGCGCTCCTCCTTTGTGAGAAAGAAAAGCGTCCTCGGGAGGGCTTAGGCGTTCTAAGGAACGAACACTTCACCCGCCGCGGCATATCCGTCCAGGGCTGAAGGGGAAAGCCATTTAAAGGGCCCCGCCAGACAGCGTCCAAGTGGGCGAGGTAGGAGGAGGAGGAGGAGGAGGAGGAAGCGAGGGGAGGGAAGGAGAAGAGAGCACAGCGGAGGAGAGGGCCCAAAATAAAGAAAGGCGATTTGCATAAAGCCGAGCCTCTGCGACAACAATGGCTGCCGCTGATGAATGACCTGCCTCCCTTGTTAAGCCAGCGGGGAGGGGATGGGGTGGTGGTAGACGGGGTTGTGGGGGGCTATGGTTTGGGGGAGGGGAGGTGGCGCACAGCCGGCTGAGCCGCTCGGCATTAGGCGGATATGCAGAGTCGCAGTTACGGCGTGCGTAATTGGCCGTTATCGCGACGCGGCCGTTAATTGATAGTGCTCCCGCGGTCATTATGGCCGCGGCGGCGGCGGCGGCCGGACGCCGGAAGCGCCGGGGGTGGCAGGAAGCCGCGAGAAAAAGAGCTAAGGGCTGCGCGGCCCCCTCCAGGCACACGTGCGTGGCGCCGGATTGCGACTTGGTGCCAACTAACTCGGATTTACTTCAGTTGAGTGTAAAATTTGCATTACTTTCCTTACTGCTTCCTCATTTTGTAAAGTCTCTTCTCGGCGGAAGGGAAAAGCAACCATCAGTATACTTGGAATAGTTTGACAAATGAAGTGTTTTAGTGAATAACAGCGTCGTTTTATCATCGTGTTATTGCTTCATAGAAGCTGGATGAAGTGGCATTGATCCATCATCATACAGACAGGTCCTTCTTATTCCACCGACGGCATTCTACTCCGGAGAGGGAACGCACCAGTTTGTGGAACTTGGGGACTATGCATTTCAGTACACCACACGGAAGATATACTCGATATCAACAAAGTAAGATCATCTCTACACAGTTACACAACAAGCTACATACTCAAAATTTTTTTTACTGACTTTGGAAGAATAATCCTCAAAAATTCGTAGAAATTATGTTCCTTCTCAATTCAACAAACCAATTAATGGTCCTGCATATATTCTTTTATTATAGCAGCTATCTGCTCCAGGTAATAGGTACAGTTGACATCAGCCTAATACATCTTAAGAACTCATGAAAAGAGTACTTTGTGTGTGAATGTGTCACAAGAGAAGTTGCAAAAATATTTTTTATTCTAATAAGGTTTCTGGTGCTTGGTTTGTTTATGGAGTAAAGGGAAGAAACTACAGGGTCATAAGTCCCTAGTAAGGTTTTCAATAGCCCTTTGAATCCCATTCGTCACATCAGACTTCAGTATGAGCACTAAAGACACTGATGTCAGGCGTCTTACAAAATCTGTCATTTTCTCTCACTAAATCTACACCTTAACAATGCAGGTTGGTAATAATAAACAAATAAGAAATTTTAAGATTCAACAACTAGAAAAAAAGGAGAACATTTCGATGGGAGTTATTAAAACCCACGAAATCTTTTAATAACATTTTCACGGCAATACTTTAGGTACATCTGCTGCTTTATCTTTTGAAATATCCACAATCTAACCATTAGCCTCTGTGGACACGATTGGTTGGGGTAGATTTCAACTATTTTTCAAGACATCGTCACCCGTAAATTTGTTATATGAAAAACGTCATTTTGAAATAAGGAAAAATTAGATGGCATCAGGCTTCATAATGGTTATTCCATAGCCTCAAATTTAAGATCATGCTGTAGGATACGCTTAGCTAGCGCAACCACGTTAGAATCTGTGGTGCCTTGGAGCACATTACTTCGCAACTGTTCAAATAACAACTGAAACCATCCTCTTCATCTCAGAGTACCTTTTGCTACCAATGTGCTTAATTATTATCACTGTTTTCCCCTATAGTCGTTACCCTCTACAGTTCCCTCAGTCTGTGTGGATGCCACTCCTTGATGTCTCTACACATCTCCCATCATCCTCATCCTCCGTCATTCATCTCTTCTTTTGCTTCAAGGTAACAGAATTACCTCACTTCCTCTATGTCGTGGTCATCAGTTTTCATATTATGTTTGTCCTTAATCTCAATTCCGCTATTCATTAATCTTGTCTTTCGTCTTTTCGTTCTCAGTCCATAGTATGTGCTCACAAGATTGTACATGCCATGCAATAGTTCCCGCAATTCCTCTTCACTTTGTTTGATGATAGCAATGTCACCAGTGAATCCTATCATTGATATCCTTTCATCCGGAATTTTAATCCTATCCTACTCCAGAAGTTTTCTGTTACATCCATCATTGCTTCTTTGATGTGTAAATTGAAGAGTAGGAGTAAGGGACTACATCCCCGTCTTACATCCTTTCTAGTCCGAGCACTTCATTGTTCCATTTCTATTTTTTCTGATTCGGTCTTACACGTATTGCACACTAGGCATCTTCCCTTTACCTTATACCTTCTTCCCTAATAATTTTCAGAATCTTGCATCATTTTGCTTTATTATCGGTCTAAAAGTTCTATCAAGTCTTCATTTTTTAAAGTGCTTCTCCCATTATTAAGCACAACGTCAGAATACCCTTTCTGGCTCCTTTATCGTTCCTAAAACCAGTCGTCATCTAACAGATCAATTTTTCTTCCCACTGTTCTGTATACTATTCTAGTCAGCAACTTGGAATTACGAGAAGTTAAGGTGATTGTGCTATAGTTCTACCATTTACCCGCCACCTTGTCTTGCGGACTATCTGGGTTACACTCTTCCATAAATATATTCTTCAAAGAAAAGTAAAGTAATCTTTTAACTGTCTCACAACCAGTGCTTTTCAAAATCCTGAAATGATGCCTTATGTGATGCAAGGTCTGCAAATTATCTGTTCATCTCCCACTCTAGCACAGGATCCCTTATGTATTCCATATCAGTTTCCCATTGTTCTTCTATCACGTCATCAGACAGTTCGTCCTTCTCCCCTGCCATCTGAAAAGAAAATTGGGGCCCATATCTGAAACAACCTGGTGATACCGTCAGGAAATAAAAAATTGGGTTACTCCCACTACAGCCACTGTCTCTTACTCCCAGATTCGTAATGGCGCCCCATTGAAGTTAGCAGGGTCGGTGGAGCAGTTTATTACTCTGACTAAACCGAATGCTGGAATGTAATATGAATTCAATTCCTGGAATGCCTATGTGGCTCGGTGTCCAGATGAAGGCCATTGTTTTTTCAGAGCTGTAGAGATCATCCGTTGTGTCCTGGACGTTGGGAGCACAAGGATATGCCTTCTAAGCAACTGATTGGGTCGCTACAGTTCAGGAAGTTCGTCGTGGCAAGAGATGTGACGTATCGCAAAGCTTGATATACGGCAACCAACTATGCAGCGTATACTCTGCAGTATACACTGTTGAGTTGGTTGTCATATATCAGGCTTTGCGATTCGTCAGATCTCTTGCCACAACGAACTTTCTGATGTGTAGCGACCCCATGAGTTTGTTAAAAGGCATATCCTTGTGCTATCCCAAAAATCTTTTTGTCGCCAACAGAGATTGCTGCTCGCGTCCCCTTGCATGTGAAAAAGTATAACCAACTCTGTCGCTGACTTTCGATTCGTCCGTGTAGATGCATACTGAATTAGAATAATCATGAAGAATCGAACGAAACAAATAATGGGTCGGTTCCAGTGATTAGTCACTTTAGAGGCTTGGTGCCGCGTAGATTGTATTAAACCGGGCGTGCACCTGCCCAACGTCCACCTAACGTATGTTACGAGTCGTGAGCACCACAGACCACGGGAGAAGGGAGGGGGGGGGAGTTACCCTCGGTATTCACAATCCTGTAAGATTTCTGATACTGGATGGGTATTACTAGTCTGAAATTGTTCTAGAAGGTACTAGAAACCTATCGTTTTCCCGTGCAACTGGCACTCCCTTCTACATCCAGCCACGTCAACCAGTGCGCCTTCTCGCTCGAGAAGTCTCAGAGCCTTCTATACCGATCGTTCGACGTATACCTGCGCACTGCCTTCTACATACTCACATTTACTTTGATTAATAACGAAAATATATTAATTCATGTTGCCTTATGGGAGGCACGAATTACGTGGGTTTAAATTTGGGTGAAGTCATTTCGTTATTATTATTATTAAAATTACTATTGAAGTGTTTAAATAAAATTGCAAAATAGAGTGGGTATATTTATACAGTACTACGTAATCTAGTTGCTACGTTACCACTAGTAATCGTCTCCTATCACAATTCGATGAGAGAAAGCACCTTCCCATTTCAAAAAGATTCCTGCTATTTATTGTATCTTCAGTGTACGCCTATGGCAGTCGAACAGCCGCCACGGTCGCCATTGTTTGCATAATTTCATGACGCCGGCGTTATGATGGATGACACTGTATGGAGATCCGCAACTTACGGTGAATTTCCGGGCAATTTAATCATTAATGATGCGCCTTTCGGTAAAGTTTCATTGGTCGATCAAGTCACTCACTGTGAAATGGAAACTTTCACGGAAGGAAATGACAGAAAAATAAAATGTTCCCGTTATTACGCCGTGGTCGAATGGATATCACCTCAAAACCCAAAATTTTGTCCTCTTCTGCGGAGGACATTTCCAAGGGGGATCGTAGCTTCTCTGAATGTCCGATTTACACCCCTATTCACTACTGACTACAGCAAAATTCCAATTCCGCTCGCTTCCTGGCAGTGACGTGACGTCACATGTTTTGAAGGCGCTAGCGCATTTGGCCGTCGTCGACTGCCGTCGTCCACCGTTGCTATTACCCCATGGTGGAAGACTGCTACAAGTCTTCAGCACCAGAATCCAGATGACATTCAGTTTCACGCCCTGTTCCTTCTTCTTGAAATTCTTGGGGTGTTTTACAATCTCTATGGTCTCTCTGTATAGCCTTCCATAGTATCCGCTTACGGCTGCCAGTACTTGAATCCTATCAAAATGAATGTGGTGGTGTCCTGGCTGCAAAGCACGTTCCGCAAAAGCTGTAAGGAGTCGTTGTGGTTAAGCTATTAGCGATCGCCCGTTGTAGGAATGTCGTAGGCGAGACGATGGTTCGAGTCTTGCTAACGGCTGGTCAATTTCATGTTATTTGACTAAATGCTATTTGTAATTAAATTTTCAAGGACGAGGGAAACTCCAATAAATAATGATGCGAATGACGTTATTCACAACCAGGAACATAGTAGTAAGTCCCAATGTGCCAGTCAACAACGTTATGTCCAGTTACTCTTCGGATCTGCTCGGGACATCACATGATATAGGATGGTATTTGTCATGCAGGACTCTGAAAATATAAATTGAAACTTGATGCAAATACACGTGGTTTTTTCAATTGTATTACCTCTCAAATGTCATATAAATTAAATAATGTCGCCAGAGATGAAAAGAAAATAATTAAGTTTGAGCGGGAGTCGAACCGTTGTCTTACGCAACTTCGTCTTAGAAAGCTCGAACGCTAATCACTTGACCAATAAGAATTCTAACAGCCGTTACCTACGCGCAGAAATATAAGCCACATAACAGGGGCGTCAATCTTCTCTTGTGATTTTCTCGGAATTTCCAGTGTGGTGCACCTTACTGCTTGCATATTTTGTTGTCTCAATGGCCTACTAAATAGGCACAAATTTTGAAGTAAATCTGTCATCTCAAAGTCGTGGCCTCCCCTTGGCAGTTTATTCAGTTTCAGAGTCAACAAATGGCGCAACTGCTTGTACTGATGAATCACTTTATCACGGCGCAGATGACTTCACACAAGACGCCGGACCCAATAGCAGCCCCATTGCCTGCACTGCCTGCGTATGTGCCGCATTTTTATGAGTTTGACGAGATGCAGGACTGAACAGAGTGACCCTCATATTTCAACGTTTAAGTCACAGCACATGACATACAAGGTATTCTTAGTTGCTGGCCATGGCTGGAGTGACTATTTATCTGCCCTGCTCCAAACTTTTTCTCTGATCCTTCTTTGAACTAGCACTATATGAGGACCCATTGCACGGGCCTAAAAAGTAGCACAGAGTACAATTGGTGGCTTCCAGTTACAAGTTCTTTAGATTGGGTAAACAAGTAAACAAAGCGGACAAGCCTACCATCAATGGATGACTGAAATGCAAGGCCTTACTGTACAGTGTAGATTCAAATGTGACTGTGGCAAATACTACCGTGATGCAATGATTCGTGATACTATCACAAACAGTGTAGCTGACTCTCGAATTGGGAAAGATAATATCATGATCCTTCCTTGCAACAAGCTCTGCAGATTCTTGACAATCAAAAATCCTGCGAACGCACAGCAGACAGTTTTTGGGCAGCGCCTGTTTGTTCTGTAGACAGACAAGCCAAACAGAGGCCCAGCGGTCCACCGCCACAGCGTTAGGGTAAACACGTGTCGCCTCTGGCACAGGTGTGAAATCGTACCCTCGCTGTAATACGGCACATGCTCGCCGTTCTTACTCGTAGTGTGAAGTGACCTTTTTTTTTTTTTCAGCAAAAGGGGTCGTGGAAAGTCTGTCTGCTTACAGTAGCGAAAGACACTGCCTTCTGCTACTCCTTCCAGCAAATCTATGTCAGAAAAAAGCCTCACAGTGTCATCAGTGCAAAGCAACAGTGTAATACCCGTTCACTGGATCCCAACTCATCTGCAGTGCTATGTGAACACTAAAAACTTCTTGTGTCTCTCACTGTTGCTGAACAATCGGTCCGCTTGTGGCTCTAAAATGGGTTCAAATGGCTCTGAGCACTATGGGACTTAACTACTGTGGTCATCAGTCCCCTAGAACTTAGAACTACTTAAACCTAACTAACCTAAGGACATCACACACATCCATGCCCGAGGAAGGATTCGAACCTGCGACCGTAGCGGTCACGCGGTTCCAGACTGTAGCGCCTATAACCGCACGGCCACTCCGGCCGGTCCGCTTGTGACTTGACACTAGAGAGTCAGTGACTTTGCTCAACTGTAGCATTTACGAATTTTCTTCGAAACCTAAGTTGTGCACATCGCACCATATGCTGACGGCGTATAACGGCCAAGACATTTCTGTCTTAGGTACTTGTAGCCTTCCTGCAACTTTCCGAAATTTGACGAAGACAACGACATTTACGGTGCTTTTCTCCCGAGACAGTGCTAATATTTTTGGTCTAGACTCTTGATTTGTTTGAGTTAGGCAGTCAGGGAGATGTACTTCCTGTTTCTTCCTTTTATCATCGGGATAGTATTGCTAAATTATGTGCAGAACTTCAGGATTTGTTGCCTGAGGATTTACGCAAAGCAAATAATTTTCCTGCCCATGTCACAATGACAGCCAATTCACAGTCACGGTTGTTAGAGCTCGTCCTGTCCCTAGGGCTCATCGAGAACAAAAAAATGGTTCAAATGGCTCTGAGCACTATGGGACTCAACTGCTGTGGTCATAAGTCCCCTAGAACTTAGAACTACTTAAACCTAACTAACCTAAGGACATCACACACATCCATGCCGGAGGCAGGATTCGAACCTGCGACCGTAGCGGTCGTGCGGTTCCAGACTGTAGCGCCTTTAACCGCTCGGCCACTCCGGCCGGCCATCGAGAACAGGTGGCTCAGAAACTTACTGCTTCGCAAGACAGTGGGGTCTTAGAATCTATTATTGCCAGTCAGTGGACGTCTCCTTTTGTTATTCTAAAGAGGCCCTCCGGCAGACTACGGTTGTAAGCCGATTTTAAGAAAACTGTGATCCTCAAACAGTCACTGACAGTTATCCCTTGTCGCGGCCGGAAAAACTGGTTGCTACTGTCCCAACACTGATTTGCGCTACGCTTGCTTACAAATACCTCTGTATGAGCAATCGATAGAAGTCTTTCTCGGTAACATTCATCTCGGTCTCTTCACAGTTTTGAGACTGCCGTTTGGCACTCCTCCCCCCCCCCTCTCCACCCCCCCTCTCCAACTCCCCCCTCCCCCTTCTGCCGCTCTGTATTTCAGCGATTTCTGGAACAGCTGACTGCAAAAGTTCCTTTTTGTTCTAATTATTCAGATGAAATCGTCGTCTCAAGTCGCACTCCTGAAGAACACATTAGTAATATTCGCACTCAGTTTCAAGTGGTGTCTGCAGCTGGTCTCAAACAAACTCGTGTTCCTTCAGACTAAACTTGGCTACTTAGGACACGTCATTAATAGACAGGATGTTCAGCAATTGCAATCACATTTGCTTGGTATCCATGACCTTCCACCTCCACGCAGTATGCTGGATTTGCAATGTGTGCAAGAAAAGCTCACTTATTACATCCGATATATTCCTAACGCTGCTTAAATAGCGGCTCCCTTGCATCGTTTGCGAAAGAAGAATGTTCCTTTTGTTTGGTCGAAGAGTGTTAGTCCGCTTTCCAGACGTCTAAAGGTGGTATGCTCAGTGATCGACTGATATAGCAAAACCCGTATTCTAGGCTATGGATGCTTGCACTTACGGCATCAGTTTAGTTTTGTCGCATAAATCTGGCTCTATTGATAGGACGATTTCCTTTGCTTCGAAGTTATTGAACAAAGCTCAGTGTAACTATTCGCAAATTGGAAAGGAGGCTCTCTCCGTTGCCTTTGGTGTCACTAACATTCTCCAATATCTTTTTGGCAGAAAATTTTTCTTGGTAACTGAACGTAGACTTCTACAATCTTTGTTTAGCCTTCTCAGTCAGTTCTAACTCGCACAGTGAAGACACTTCAACGGTCTTCTTTTGTCGAAATGCCAATATGATATTGTGTATCGTCCCTGTTCTATGCATGTCAACGCAGATGCTTTGCAAAGCTTTCCGCTTAATCACCGGGAAATTGCACGGGTCACAGCAGCGGATCTTGATTTGCAGAATCTGTTGCACGACATCCGCACTGGTTGGCAGCATTCAGACAAACAAATTCGTAGGTCTTAGGTTCACCGATATTTTGCCCGTCGTCACGTGATTGCAGTTCACCAAGGTGTCATTTTTCTTCGCATCGATAATGACCAGTCACGTACTGTGGTTCCTCAGGCTCTCCAGCCTGACATACTTCGTTTGCTATTCACCCAATGTAACGTAGAAAATTATTACAGGTTGTCATCTTGCACTGAAAGCGTAACTTGCCGTGGAGCTGGAAGGAGAGCAAGTTTTGGTTCTCATGTTGGTACAGCTGACACTGGCTGCTGGGCCGAGCGAGCCTTGTACTTGCACAACGCTGCGTGCCATTTGTTACACACACTGTCTATGTATCTGAAGAAGTACCATAAAATTTTAATCGAACTTTTTCATACTTGGTATACCAAATTCTATGGATAAAACAACCATGATGTTAAAAAATCAAGACAATAATTTCAGTACTTTCGGATTTTACCTAAACACATAATAACCGTGGTACAGCACCAGCAACCAAGAGGACAGCTTCATTTAACCTAATTTTCTGAAATTTCGTTTAGTTTTATTATCACAGATTATTGACGTAATTAAAACTACTTTGTAACATTAATATTTCCTTGTGTTTTGATTGTGTGAGTGCTTTGGAGAGACTGAAAGAGTGAACAGAGGACATGCATAAACTGAGAATATGATATTTTATTAAAACTATGTAAATGTATGCGTGAGAAAGTTTTGTGCAGTAGGGGAATTTTGACTTATGTATGAGTGAGGTTGATATTGTAAGAGGCAGCCAGAAGGCGTGTTGAATATTAAAATTATTAGTAATTTATGTTGTGGATAGGAATTGTATTTTGTTGTCATTGAATTTTATTGAATTTCTGAATTACGAGATTCCTATTCTAAATTACTTGTAGTAAGCCGACTGGCTAACGTTACAAACATCGAGAGTATAGAACTGCTCGAGATGATCTGATTGGCTGCTTAACATATTAGCCAATAGGAGTTCAGCATTTCCCACGGATTTGAGTAGGACTTTGTGCCTGAGATCTACGAGTCTAAATAGTCGCACGGAGCATTATTCTGATAAACACCTATGTTCAATCGCGCTGATCAAATCTGAACAAAAATGAAGAAATCCGCGTGTTTGATCGGTTCTCGTGAAGTTGATGAAAAGCGACCACAGTGTTAAGTATTTTGTGAAAGCGTGAGCTTATTGGGATATATTGTCAGTGGAGAAGGAATAGTGCCAGATCTTGAGAAGATAAAAGCTACTAGAGAGTTGACAGCGCCTGAAAATAGAAAGGACTTGATGGGAAAGTTCGGACTATTTGGCTTCTATCGAAAATTCATGCCGGGACAATCACTCAATGCATCTTGTTTAAGAGATTTATTCAAAAATAATGCACCGTACAGGTGGACAGGGGAGTGTCAGAGGGCATTTCAAGAACTTAAGGCAGCTTTGATAAACAGTCAAATTTTGAGTCATCCCAGTTTCTGCAAGGCTTTCTGCCTACCATCAAATGCATGCAAGTATGGTCTGGGGGTGGAATTGTTTCAAATTGTAAACGAAGGAGAATAACAAGTTCACAAAACATTAGTGTTTGCTACAAGATGTTTAACAGGCTGAGAAGAACTATGGCATATCCTAATTACAAGCTCTCGATGTTGTATTTGGTTTACAGAAGTCTTAACGTTACCTATTCAGCAATAAAGTAATCACAGACACTTACCACTGCGCATTGACCTTTTTGTAAACTTGTAAGTTAAGGCACCAAGGACTAACCAGCTAGTCATTGTATTTTCAGCAGTTTGATATAGAAATTAAATATATTGAGGGGTCTGAGAATGTGGTAGCTGATGCATTGTCGCAAAGTGCAGAGGAAAACCAAGAGAAAATAGAACCAAGACGAGATTCAGGAAAAGTACACATTTTTACCGTGACAATCCACATTGAAGAGTAGGAACAACTGAATGGAATTTGTAACCACATTAGGAGAGAAAAAAACAAAAATGATAAGCTGAAATTAGTTAAAACCTGATTAGGTCAGCCACATTTTCCAAAATCAGCAGAATATTATAGACTGCATCAAGATGTACTGTTTAGACAATGAAAGAAGGATAGGGAGGACTGACGACGTAGCTCTGCAGAACTACCAGAAGGTAATATGAGTGAACGAATAGTGAAGGCTCTGAACAGATTTTGCAGAACATATTGCCATAAGAAACACTCAGCTTGGGCTAACAATTTTGGATATTTTGAAGAAACAGTTGATCACTTAAAGCATGGAACCACTGGAATTGCACATACAGAATTGGTGTGTCGGATTATTCCTAATAATTTATTATTCGAGCTAGCAGAATTCCCTACACTAACAGAAGTGGCTATTGAACAGAGAAAGAAAATAGCAAGGACAAACATTAGGAAGAACGTCTTGGAAAGAAAAGGAAAACACGATGCTAGGGCCCCTCCCACAAGTTTTCAAATTGTAGACATGGTTCTCGTTAAAACTAAGGAAAAATCAAAAAAGTTTTCTGCAGAAACCAGGAAATGCACAGATGAATATCTGAGTCCGTTTAGACTAGTGGACAAGCCACATGCAAATGCCTATAGGCAAACCGTTAGGACTACGCAACACTATTGACTTGTACAAGTGTACTCAGAAAGATGATGTGGACAGAAGTAACTAACAGGCCTCAGAGGACGCTCATTCTTTGCAACGTCAGGTGTTTGATGAACACCATACATCCCGAGTTGTTGGCAATATTATTTCAAAAATGGTTCAAATGGCTCTAAGCACTATGGGACTTAACAGCTGAGGTCATCAGTCCCTTAAACTTAGAACTACTTAAACATAACTAACCTAAGGACATCACACACATCCATGCCCGAGGCAGGATTCGAACCTGCGACCGTAGCAGCAGAAGAAGGGACCGGTTGGTAGGACATGTTCTGAGGCATCAAGGGATCACAAATATAGCATTGGAGGCCAGCGTGGAGGGTAAAAATCGTAGAGGGAGACCAAGAGATGAATACATTAAGCAGATTCAGAAGGATGTAGGTTGCAGTAGGTACTGGGAGATGAAGAAACTTGCACAGGGTAGAGTAGCATGGAGAGCTGCATCAAACCAGTCTCAGAACTGAAGACAACAACAACAACAACATGTAAAGCTTATGAAACAGTAGGTGTTAGCCTTAATATGTAAAAACTTCCTGTATTTGAGAAATGTGTTTACTAGTGTTTGAGAGTAAAACTGGAAAGATCTATGATCAGAAGCAAAGAAATTATATAGTAAAGACAGATATTTTCCAGCATTAATTTTGTTGAGTGGATTTAATGATAGCTGTTTTGGAATCTTAGCTAGGTTCAGATAGGGATAGTACCATTTACTTTTGATTGGTAAGGCTTAGTTAACTTTTTACTGAAAAATATTTTTCTGAAAAAGAATTTATACTGAATAATAGTTTAACGGAGTAATGTTACTACTGGGTAGGCAAAGTCAATGACATCTAGAAAATTGTAAATGTAACGACTATGTGAAGAAACAAATAGTGACGTATTTGGAAGAGACATATATAACATTGTTCTTTGCAAGAAGCGAAGTAGCGATTGTTTGGATGAGAGGTACCGTGTTTTGCACGTACGCCCGTTATGTAAACTAGATACGAGAGCCAATTGCGCTTGACAGATGAGTGGACGTTGATGTTTGTAAAGTGCCCAGGTATGGAGATGGTGTAAGAGTAAACGTGAAAAGAAGTTCCCATGCTGTTTCATCGAAAAGTAAGCGTCGAAAATGTTTGTAGACTCTCACAACAGCGAAAAATTTTGTGAAATATGGGAAACGGTCCCCTCTCATACCAATGTCGAGTAGGTAATTTTAAGGAACGTGGCCATAGCGCTTTTGTGAAAAAGTGAACTTAGTTAAAATAGAGACGCCCTCCGGAAATAGAACCTATTCATAGTGTGGCTTATGTAATGTTCTAAAAGTTTTCTTATGAACGCTCACCATACAGAATTTCAGAACAGCTTACATTTTTAATAAAGTGTCTTTTATATAAAGGTTGTTTCAGTTCAGTAATTTAGTAGTATTTTCGTTACTAAAACTTATTTTTACGTTGAAAATGGAAAAGTACAATCTTAACATAACGTGAAGAGAAATAAAAATTTCACTTGTAATAATTTTTAGCAAAAGGACATTTACTTCTTTGAAAATAATCAAAAAATTGAATTTTGTAGGAAACATGTTATTCTGTAACAATTTTTGTAGATAATTTCGATGTATTGTTATCAAATCCAAGCCATAAAAGTTGCATTTATTACTGCAACAGAATTAACTGTTTCCTAAATTTTCGTTTTTCAATAATCTTTTTCGCATTCATAATTTTGTAAAGAATCCTTGTGTAATTAGTTTTCGCCTATTTAGTTAAAATTACGTTGAGGTAATAATTTGGTCGTTATATGAACATCGATGTACTTGAAAGTAATTCTCGGTTCATAAGGGGTGGCAAGTTGTTAGGAGTTGCCATCTTGCATTGAAAGCATAGCTTGCAGTGTAGCCGGGAGAAAAGCAGAATTTGGTTCTCACGATGGCACAGCTGATGCTGGCTAGAAGACCGACATCTCTCTACTCTTGAATTTTCCTACACCATTTTTGTACTTCCTTCTTCCGTTGATCAACTGAAGTATTTTTTGTGTTACCCAGTGTATCTTCACAGCTACCTTCTTCGTACCTACAGCTTTCTTTCCCATATCTGTGATTGCCATTTTTAGAGCTGTCCATTCGTCTTCAACTGAACTGCCTTCTGAGCTGTTCCTTATCGCAGTATCTATAGCCTCAGAGAATTTCGAGCGTATCTCTTCATTTTTTAGTAATCCGTATCCCACTTCTTTGAGCACTGATTCTTGCTAACTAGTCTCTTAAACTTCAGCCTACTCTTCATCAATACTAAACTTCAGTCTAAGATCTGCTCCTGGTTGTGCCTCACAGTTCAATACCTGATTTCGGGATCTCTTCCTGAGCATGATGTAATCTAACTGAAATTAGTTAAATACTTAGGGATGACAATTACATATAACCTAAATTGTAACGATCACATAGATAATGTTGAGGGTAGAGCAAACCAAAGACTGCGATTCATTGGCAGAACACTTAGAAGGTGCAGCAGGTCCCCTAAAGAGACTGCTTACACCACGCTTGTCCGCCCTATTCTGGAGTATTGCTGTGCGGTGTGGGATCCGCATCAGGTGGGACTGACGGATGACATCTAAAATGTACAAAGAAGGGCAGCTCGTTTTGTATTATCACGAAATAGGGGAGATTGTGTCACATACATGAAACGTGAATTGGAGTGGTAATCATTAAAACAAGGTGTTTTTCGTTGCGACGGGACCTTCTCATGAAATTTAAATCACCAGTTTTCTCCTTCGATTGCGAAAACATTCTGTTGGCAACCATCTACATAGGGAGAAATGATCATCACGATAAAATAAGACATATCATGGCTCGCACAGAAAAATTCAAGTGCTCATTTTTCCCGCGTGCCGTTCGAGAGTGGAACGGTAGAGAGACAGTTTGAAGGTGGTTCATTGAACCCTGTGACAGGCACTTTATTGTGAATAGCATTGTAATCACGTAGATGTAGATGTAGATCCCGTATCTCTTGGTATTTTCAAGTATACCTCCTTCTCTTGCGATTCTTGAACAGGTTATTCGCTATTACTAGCTGAAATGTATACCAGAACTCAATTAGTTTGTTTCCTCTCTCATTCCTGATACCAAGCCCATATTCTCCCGTAATCATTTCTTCTACTCCCTTCCCTACAATCGCATTCCAGTCCCACATGACTATTAGATTCCCATGTTTCAATATCGTCATGTACTTTCTCTACCTCTTCAAACTCAGCTTGCGACGTCGACATGTATACCTGAACTACTATTGTTCGTTTTGGTTTGCTGTTGGCTGTGTTGAGAACAATCGTGTCACTGAACTGTTCAACATTACTCACTCTCTCCTTGACCTTCCTATTCATAATGAATCCTACTTCAGTTGAACCACATTCTGCTGCTGTTGATGTTATCTCATACTCATCTGACCAGATGTCCTTATCTTCTTTCCATTACACTATAGTGACCACCAGAATATTTAGACTGAGCCTTAGTATTTCCCGTTTCAAATTTCTAGCATCTCTACCACCTTCAAGGTTCTGATAATTCACGCCCCAAATTGTTATTCTTTGGTTGGCTACTGAATCTTTTCTTTATGGTTACCGGTCCCTTTCTCACCCCCTCCTGGAGTTCCAAATGGGGGACTATTCAGAATCTTTATGGAGAAATCATCGTGACACTTTTTCAATTACAAGCCACATGTCTTATGGATACACATTGTGTGTCTTTAATGTAGTGTCATTAATGCAGTGTAACCTGTGGTCAAGGGGTAGTGTCTTTGATTCATAATCAAAACGTCTTCGGTCCCGGGTTCGATCCCCGCCACTGCCTAAATTTTGATAAATAATAAGCATTGGCGGCCGAAGACTTCCGGCATAAGAAGTCAGCCTCATTCTGCCAACGGCCTTGTCAAAGAGGGCGGAGGAGCGGATAGAGGTTCAGGGCACTCTCTTGTCCTAGGGGTGGGAAATTGCCCCTAAAGGCGGAAGAATCAGCAATGATCAACGACATGAGGATGCAGAAGGCAATGTAAACCACTGCATTAAAGACACGTAACGTGTATCCACAGGACATATGGCCGGTAATTGAAGAAGTGTCATGATGATCTCTCCATTGGCAAAAGATTCCGGAATAGTCCCCATTCGGATCTCCGGGAGGGGACTGCCAAGGGGGAGAAAAAGATTGAATAATCAACGAAAGGATAACGTTATACGAGTCGGCGCGTGGAATGTCAGAAGCTTGAACGTGGTAGGGAAACTAGAAAATCTGAAAAGGGAAATGCAAAGGCTCAATCTAGATATAGTAGGGGTCAGTGAAGTGAAGTGGAAGGAAGACAAGGATTTCTGGTCAGATGAGTATTGGGTAATATCAGCAGCAGCAGAAAATGATATAAAAGGTGTAGGATCCGTTATGAATAGGAAGGTAGGGCAGAGGGTGTGTTACTGTGAACAGTTCGGTGACCAGGTTGTTCTAATCAGAATCGGCAGCAGACCAACACCGACAACGATAGTTCGGGTATACATGCCGACGTCCAAGCTAAAGATGAACAGATAGGGAAAGTGCATGAGGATCTTGAAAATATGATGCAGTATGTAAATGGGGACGAAAACCTAATAGTCATGGACGACTGGAATGCAGTTGTAGGGGAAGGAATAGAAGAAAAGGTTACAGGAGAATATGGGCTTGGGGCAAGGAATGAAAGAGGAGAAAGACTAATTGAGTTCTGTAACAAGTTTCAGCTGGTAATAGCGAATACTCTGTTCAAGAATCACAAGAGGAGGAGGTATACTTGGAAAAGGCCGGGAGATACTGAAAGATTTCAATTAGATTACATCATGGTCAGACAGAGATTCCGAAATCAGATACTGGATTGTAAGGCGTACGCAGGAGCAGATATAGACCCAGATCACAATATAGTAGTGATGAAGAGTAGGCTGAAGTTCAAGACATTAGTCAGGAAGAATCAATACGCAAAGAAGTGGGATACGGAAGTACTAAGGAATGACGAGATACGTTTGAAGTTGTCTAACGCTATAGATACAGCAATAAGGAATAGCTAAGAAGGCAGTACAGTTGAAGAGGAATGGACATCTCTAAAAAGGGCCATCACAGAAGTTGGGAAGGAAAACATAGGTACAAAGAAGGTAGCTGCGAAGGAACCATGGGTAACAGAAGAAATACTTCAGTTGATTGATGAAAGGAGGAACTACAAACATGTTCCGGGAAAATCAGGAATACAGACATACCAGTCGCTGAGGAATGAAATAAATAGGAAGTGCAGGGAAGCTAAGACGAAATGGCTGTAGGAAAAATGTGAAGACATCGAAAAAGATATGATTGTCGAAAGGGCAGACTCAGCATACAGGAAAGTCAAAACAACCTTTGGTGACATTAAAAGCAACGGTGGTAACATTAAGAGTGCAACGGGAATTCCACTGTTAAATGCAGAGGAGAGAGCAGATAGGTGGAAAGAAATCATTGAAAGCTTCTATGAGGGTGAATATTTGTCTGATGTGATAGAAGAAGGAACAGGAATCGATTTAGAAGAGATAGGGGATCCAGTACTAGAATCGGAATTTAAAAGAACTTTGGAGGACTTACGGTCAAATAAGGCAGAAGGGATAGATAACATTCCATCAGAATTTCTAAAATCGTTGGGGGAAGTGGCAACAAAACGACTATTCACGTTGGTGTGTAGAATATATGAGTCTGCCGATATACCATCTGACTTTCGGAAAAGCATCATCCACACAATTCCGAAGACGGCAAGAGCTGACAAGTGCGAGAATTATCGCACAATCAGCTTAACAGCTCATGCATCGAAGCTGCTTACAAGAATAATATACAGAAGAATGGAAAAGAAAATTGAGAATGCGCTAGGTGACGATCAGTTTGGCTTTAGGAAAAGTAAAGGGACGAGAGAGGCAATTCTGACGTTACGGCTAATAATGGAAGCAAGGCTAAAGAAAAATCAAGACACTTTCATAGGATTTGTCGACCTGGAAAAAGCGTTCGACAATATAAAATGGTGCAAGCTGTTGGAGATTCTGAAAAAAGTAGGGGTAAGCTATAGGGAGAGACGGGTCATATACAATATGTACAACAACCAAGAGGGAATAATAAGAGTGGACGATCAAGAACGAAGTGCTCGTATTAAGAAGGGTGTAAGACAAGGCTGTAGCCTTTCGGCCCTACTCTTCAATCTGTACATCGAGGAAGCAATGATGGAAATAAAAGAAAGGTTCAGGAGTGGAATTAAAATACAAGGTGAAAGGATATCAATGATACGATTCGCTGATGACATTGCAATCCTGAGTGAAAGTGAGGAAGAATTAAATGATCTGCTGAACGGAATGAACAGTCTAATGAGTACACTGTATGGTTTGAGAGTAAATCGGAGAAAGACGAAGGTAATGAGAAGTAGTAGAAATGAGAACAGCGAGAAACGTAACATCAAGATTGATGGTCACGAAGTCAATGAAGTTAAGGAATTCTGCTACCTAGGCAGTAAAATAACCAATGACGGACGAAGCAAGGAGGACATCAAAAGCAGTCTCGCTATGCAAAAAAGGCATTTCTGGTCAAGAGAAGTCTACTAATATCAAATACCGGCCTTAATTTGAGGAAGAAATTTCTGAGGATGTACGTCTGGAGTACAGCTTTGTGTGGTAGTGAAACATGGACTGTGGGAAAACCGGAACAGAAGAGAATCGAAGCATTTGAGATGTGGTGCTATAGACGAATGTTGAAAATTAGGTGGACTGATAAGGTAAGGAATGAGGAGGTTCTACGCAGAATCAGAGAGGAAAGGAGTATGTGGAAAACACTGATAAGGAGAAGGGACAGGATCATAGGACATCTGCTAAGACATGAGGGAAAGACTTCCATGGTACTAGAGGGAGCTGTAGAGGGCAAAAACTGTAGAGGAAGACAGAGATTGGAATACGTCAAGCAAATAATTGACGACGTAGGTTGCAAGTGCTACTCTGAGATGAAGAGGTTAGCACAGGAAAGGAATTCGTTGCGGGCCGCATCAAACCAGTCAGTAGACTGAAGGAAAAAAAAAAAAAAAAAAAAAGTTTGTAATTTCAATTCCCTCATGTCGCTGATCATTGCTGATTCTTCCGCCTTTACAGTAGTTTCGCATGACAAGAGCAACAGGGTGCTCTGAAACTCTGCTCGCTGATCCCCCGTTTTGAGAAGTCCATTGGCTAAGAGAGTCTGACTCTTTACGCCGCAGGTTTTCCGGTCGGATTGCTGATGATTTTTATTCAAAGTTTAGGCGATAGTGGGGTTCAAACTCGGGACCGTGGACGTTTTGATTATTTATGAGGGATGCTACCCTTAGATCACAGGTACGTATAATAAGTAGTGTACGCAAAACTCGAAAACCACTCATAATCAAAAACGTAATTTTCACAATTGATATTTTTTTTTACATTCTTCTACGGGAGCTATAACCATTATAGTTTAAAACATGGGTAGAAGTAGATAGCGCTACAGAAACATTGACAGAACAAGTCATACTTGGCTGTTTAGATGAAAAAAAAAACTCAGATCAGTCTTGCAATGACCATGCAGAAAACACCCAAGTCACTCTGGCGTGGTATACGGGAGAAATTGTAAGTGATATCTTGAAGCGCCCCCCCCCCCCCATGAACCATGGACCTTGCCGTTGGTGGGGAGGCTTGCGTGCCTCAGCGATACAGATAGCCGTACCGTAGGTACAACCACAACGGAGGGGTATGTGTTGAGAGGCCAGACAAACGTGTGGTTCCTGAAGAGGGGCAGCAGCCTTTTCAGTAGTTGCAAGGGCAACAGTCTGGATGATTGACTGATCTGGCCTTGTAACAATAACCAAAACGGCCTTGCTGTGCTGGTACTGCGAACGGCTGAAAGCAAGGGGAAACTACGGCCGTAATTTTTCCCGAGGGCATGCAGCTTTACTGTATGATTAAATGATGATGGCGTCCTCTTGGGTAAAATATTCCGGAGGTAAAATAGTCCCCCATTCGGATCTCCGGGCGGGGACTACTCAAGAGGATGTCGTTATCAGGAGAAAGAAAACTGGCGTTCTACGGATCGGAGCGTGGAATGTCAGATCCCTTAATCGGGCAGGTAAGTTAGAAAATTTAAAAAGGGAAATGGATAGGTTAAAGTTAGATATAGTGGGAATTAGTGAAGTTCGGTGGCAGGAGGAACAAGACTTCTGGTCAGGTGACTACAGGGTTATAAACACAAAGTCAAATAGGGGTAATGCAGGAGTAGGTTTAATAATGAATAGGAAAATAGGAGTGCGGGTAAGCTACTACAAACAGCATAGTGAACGCATTATTGTGGTCAAGATAGATACGAAGCCCACACCTACTACAGTAGTACAAGTTTATATGCCAACTAGCTCTGCAGATGACGAAGAAATTGAAGAAATGAATGATGAAATAAAAGAAATTATTCAGATAGTGAAGGGAGACGAAAATTTAATAGTCATGGGTGACTGGAATTCGAGTGTAGGAAAAGGGAGAGAAGGAAACGTAGTAGGTGAATATGGATTGGGGCTAAGAAATGAAAGAGGGAGCCGCCTGGTAGAATTTTGCACAGAGCACAACTTAATCATAGCTAACACTTGGTTTAAGAATCGTGATAGAAGGTTGTATACATGGAAGAACCCTGGAGATACTAAAAGGTATCAGATAGATTATATAATGGTAAGACAGAGATTTAGGAACCAGGTTTTAAATTGTAAGACATTTCCAGGGGCAGATGTGGACTCTGACCACAATCTATTGGTTATGACCTGTAGATTAAAATTGAAGAAACTGCAAAAAGGTGGGAATTTAAGGAGATGGGACCTGGATAAACTGAAAGAACCAGAGGTTGTACAGAGTTTCAGGGAGAGCATAAGGGAACAATTGACAGGAATGGGGGAAAGAAATACAGTAGAAGAAGAATGGGTAGCTTTGAGGGATGAAGTAGTGAAGGCAGCAGAGGATCAAGTAGGTAAAAAGACGAGGGCTAGTAGAAATCCTTGGGTAACAGAAGAAATATTGAATTTAATTGATGAAAGGAGAAAATATAAAAATGCAGTAAGTGAAGCAGGCAAAAAGGAATACAAACGTCTGAAAAATGAGATCGACAGGAAGTGAAAAATGGCTAAGCAGCGATGGCTAGAGGACAAATGTAAGGATGTAGAGGCTTATCTCACTAGGGGTAAGATACATACTGCCTACAGGAAAATTAAAGAGACCTTTGGAGATAAGAGAACCACTTGTATGAACATCAAGAGCTCAGATGGAAACCCAGTTCTAAGCAAAGAAGGGAAAGCAGAAAGGTGGAAGGAGTATATAGAGGGTCTATACAAGGGCGATGAACTTGAGGACAATATTATGGAAATGGAAGAGGATGTAGATGAAGACTAAATGGGAGATACGCTACTGCGTGAAGAGTTTGACAGAGCACTGAAAGACCTGAGTCAAAATAAGGCCCCCGGAGTAGACAACATTCCATTGGAACTACTGACTGCCTTGGGAGAGCCAGTCCTGACAAAACTCTACCATCTGGTGAGCAAGATGTATGAAACAGGCGAAATACCCTCAGACTTCAAGAAGAATATAATAATTCCAATCCCAAAGAAAGCAGGTGTTGACAGATGTGAAAATTACCGAACAATCAGTTTAATAAGCCACAGCTGCAAAATACTAACACGAATTCTTTACAGACGAATGGAAAAACTAGTAGAAGCCGACCTCGGGGAAGATCAGTTTGGATTCCGTAGAAATGTTGGAACACGTGAGGCAATACTGACCTTACGACTTATCTTAGAAGAAAGATTAAGGAAAGGCAAAACTACGTTTCTAGCATTTGTAGACTTAGAGAAAGCTTTTGACAATGTTGACTGGAATACTCTCTTTCAAATTCTAAAGGTGGCAGGGGTAAAATAAAGGGAGCGAAAGGCTATTTACAATTTGTACAGAAACCAGATGGCAGTTATAAGAGTCGAGGGACATGAAAGGGAAGCAGTGGTTAAGAAGGGAGTAAGACAGGGTTGTAGCCTGTCCCCGATGTTATTCAATCTGTATATTGAGCAAGCAGTAAAGGAAACAAAAGAAAAATTCGGAGTAGGTATTAAAATCAATGGAAAAGAAATAAAAACGTTGAGGTTCGCCGATGACATTGTAATTCTGTCAGAGACAGCAAAGGACTTGGAAGAGCAGTTGAATGGAATGGATGGTGTCTTGAAGGGAGGATATAAGATGAACATCAACAAAAGCAAAACGAGTATAATGGAATGTAGTCTAATTAAGTCGGGTGATGTTGAGGGTATTAGATTAGGAAATGAGACACTTAAAGTAGTAAAGGAGTTTTGCTATTTGGGGAGCAAAATGACTGATGATGGTCGAAGTAGAGAGGATATAAAATGTAAACTGGCAATGGCAAGGAAAGCGTTTCTGAGGAAGAGAAATTTGTTAACATCGAGTATAGATTTAAGTGTCAGGAAGTCATTACTGAAAGTATTTGTATGGAGTGTAGCCATGTATGGAAGTGAAACATGGACGGTAAATAGTTTGGACAAGAAGAGAATAGAAGCTTTCGAAATGTGGTGCTACAGAAGAATGCTGAAGATTAGATGGGTAGATCACATAACTAATGAGGAAGTATTGAATGGGATTGGGGAGAAGAGAAGTTTGTGGCACAACTTGACCAGAAGAAGGGATCGGTTGGTAGGGCATGTTCTGAGGCATCGAGGGATCACCAATTTAGTATTGGAGGGCAGCGTGGAGGGTAAAAATCGTAGGGGGAGACCAAGAGATGAATACACTAAGCAGATTCAGAAGGATGTAGGTTGCAGTAGGTACTGGGAGATGAAGAAGCTTGCACAGGATAGAGTAGCATGGAGAGCTGCATCAAACCAGTCTCAGGAGTGAAGACCATAACAACATCTTGAAGCGGATTAAGTTTCTGAATGAGATTTTCACTCTTCAGAGGAGTGTGGGCTGAAAAACTTCCTGGCAGATTAAAATTGTGTGCTGGACCGAGACTCGAACTCGGGACCTTTGCCTTTAGTGAACAAGTGCTCTAACATCTTTTTTTAAATCTCATTTTGTTCGTTTTCGGTCGTTGTATGTGCTCGGGGCGCACGTCGCAAGACACCCTTTCCATTTCGTCGTTGATCCATTAACTCAGTTTTTTTTATTATAGAGGCCAGCTGTCCCTCTGACCGAAATCGCTGAATTACCGTGCCGGCCATCTGAGCTACCCAAGCACGACTCACGACTCATGACCCGTTCTTACAGCTTCAATTCTCCCAGTACCTCGTCTCCTACCTTCCACACTTCACAGAAGCTCTTCTGCGAGCACTTTCCGGAGTTCGAGTCTCGGTCAAGCACGCAGTTTTAAACTCGCGATGCAGTGATGGATGGCGGTAGCCGCCGGTGTTGTATACGCAGCTGCTGCTAGCCTTACCATTCAGTTTACGAAGTGTTGGTGGTAGGGTCTCCTCAGATGCAGTGTATCGAGAGTGTCTCCTCTAACGGTGCTTCAGGTTGACAGAAGGCAGATAAAGATATCATACTTCACATCCAGCATAGGTAAACGACGACTATGTCTCCGTCGCTGCATTGGAATCACAGTGCCTAGCTAGACTCAAAGCCACTAAACGAGGAGTACATGCAGAGAACGAGCCCACGCACGCCCTCTTATATCAGGCAGTCGGGGCATGCTGCGCACACTAGTGGGATGCTTTAGCACTCGTTGCTAGGTTACGCCTTGCAAAGGTACAGCAGAGGAAACACCTCCATCGACGGTAGCCTCGCAAGGCGATGACGGCTTCAGTTTCTGGAGAACCCCGTAATGCTCTCGCACCTACTAAAGTATCTCGTGACGAAGTGGATCACACTTTGTTGGATCTTCCCTTTGTCATTCTAAATTTAACCATGTAAGGTTTACATAATAATTAAGAACATTACAGAATCGGCTGAACGAGTATTTTATAAGCAGCGTGTATCGTGGATAAATTTTCGTTGGACTTTTACAACGAAACGCAGCTTCACCTCCGTTATCCTACAACTAATTTTATGTTGTCTCATCGGACGCTTAGCTACTTTATTGTTTCCGATAATTTATCACGAATTGTGTAAGCGAATATTAATGGTTATTGGTAGGCACTATTGGCGTAAGGTTGCCTGGTAGTGGAAGGACATCGCAAAATAAGGACTGAACATCATTCTTATTATGACATTTATTAACACTCCTCAGAAAAAGTGACTTCACCAAGTAGGTCAACAGGACGTTGACATATTAAGACAAATCCGTCCACGTAGATAAAAAAATATAAGAACAATTACTAACAATGTTTGAAACAATCTCTCCAAAGATTCTTTTCCTGTTTTTAAGAAGATAAACGATTAAGTACAAAACTCAAGACTGCCCCAAATAACAATGTTACAACAAGTACGACGTGATTGGAAAACAGACTTAAAAACAGGCAGGCAATAAACGATATTTTTCACTATTACACAAAAAATAAATCAGGTTTACCTAAAAGGAGATCATTAAAACGAAACCTAAACAATTAAAGCTGCTTGAAATGAAATCACCATCCATCCGGCAAATTGGTCCGTACGAACTGCCCCGAACCTACTTAGGGCAGGCCCGATACGCTTCTCACCACACTCCTCCTTTTCTAAGCAACGAAGGCACAAACAAATAATGACAGCTTGATGAAAAGAGAAGTAACTTTTAAATAAAACGGGTCAAACTTTTAGTCATCAGATTACACGCTGGCAACGTACCTAAAAGATAATACCCCCCCCCTTCCCCAGTTAACAGATATCTAGCTTCAAATCATGCCACAAGTCGGTAACGATAAATACTTAACTGTTTAACTGTCACGCGTGACGGTAAACATAAGTGGAAGGAGACGCGAACAGTTGGTCATTACATTTAAAGCAAGCTTGGCTTGGAAGTATAACCCACCAACATACATGCAACAAGATTTGTCCCGGTAAGAAACATAAGCTTTCGGCCTCGAAATAACTAAAGAAAGTGACTTATTGAACGTAAAAAGAAATTGCAAGGACAAATTACGGCCGGTGGCCCCCAATAGCACCTAAATGTGTTCCGTAGGGTTCATATACGGTGAAACTGGTTGCCAAGACCTCAACTTGAGTTCACGTTATCCTCCTCAAATCATTGTAGCACGATTCTAAACTGCTGAAACGGACAGTTATCGTGCTGGAAGATTGTCGTCAAGGAGGACATCAAGCATGAAGGGATGTAGAAGATCCGCAGTAATGTTCACGTAGTCCACAGTTCTGATAATGTCTTTGATTACTACCACTGTGTCAGTGGAAGCCCAGCATGCATCTGCAGCGTGCCGCATGTTTCCAGCAGCAGTGCACGTGGTTGATGTGGTATCTGCATACGACAACCGAACTACTGTAGCAAAGAACGTGGTTCGTCTTATCAGGCGATAAATTTCCAATGAGTCACAGTCCAGCCTCGATGATCCCATGCCCACTCCAATCGTAACTGAAGATTTCGTTCGGTTATGTATAGGACGTCTACTGCATAGCCCCATGTAGAGCCACGTGGTCTGACTGAACACTTGTGCCTGCGTAAGCATTGCTTTCTGTAGTCAGATCTGTTATAAATCACCGTCTACAGTGCATTATAGTGTGGGCAGGTATCTGACCTCTATATTCTGTGATGAGGCGAGGACGTACAACACCTTGTCACCCACTCGTGACTGCGCAATCGTTCCATCATTTTTCATAGATGCTTCCCATTTTAGCACGTTAAGGGCCAACCACTGTAGCCGTTTCCGATATGCTGGTGTCCAGGTGCCGGTCCTTAGCACCTTCCTCTTTGTCAAAGTTACTTAGTGGATTTCCCCGTTTGCAAGCCGATTCGTTGTTAGAATGATTTCTGATTCGTCTCGGCTCCGCTTATATAGATTACCTCATTTTCTTTTTCTTTTTTTTTAAAAAAAGTGCTGTCACACATTCGCACATGATGTAGTTTGGTCAAAGTTCCTATTACGTCACTTGTACAACGGGGTGTGTAGTTACTGAATGACAAGTTGATTAAATGTAGTGCTTCTACAATGTTACCATAAAATAAGAATAATGTAACATTAAGGCATTGTAATATCGAACAACGTATTACTATTCTCATAATTGGTGTTGTCCATCATAGATCCTTTACACTTTGCTTTAAACTGAATAGGAGAAAACAATTTTAAGCGAAGTTGTGTTTTATAATTTTACTATACAATAAATACAGGATGGCCCACTTAGACGTTTAAGGGCAAATATATCTGGAACAACGACTTTCACAGGTGTGAATGTAAGACGGGTGTTCATGAAAATGAATAGTAGTAGACACTGTAAACCTTAAGAAAATATAAGTTTCAACACAAACTTACGTTTTTCTAAATGGACACACCGTAGTATTTTATACCCAATCAATAACACGAAAAATTATAAAGAGAATGGAGATGGCTGCATCGCAAAGCGTCAATTACATCCCGAGAAATTGCAAAGCGAAGTTGACGCTTGACATACACGAATCAAGCAGCTGTTTTCACATACCGAGATGCAAGCGCGATCTCCACATATTAGTCTTTGTGGCAGGAACCGTGTTATGACACTTGTGACAACGGTGAAAGTATGACTATGTACGTCAATCACATCACGATTGTGAGCAATTTAGTGGTCACACTTGCATCTCGAGTAATGCAATATTGGAGTGTCTCGTTTATTTCCAGCGTCATCTTCGCTTTGCAATTTATTTGTATATAAGTGACGTATTGCGATGCAACCAAGTAATATTTGATATTATTGATTGCGTATGTTTGTGTTGAAACTAATAGCTGTTTCCGTTTTATAAAGTCTCATAATATTTATTTTCATGAGCCCCTGTTTTACATTCATATTAGTGAAAGCACTTTTTCAGTACCTATTTTTGTTCCAGATATCTTTGGGCTAGAACATTTAGGTGGGCGGCCCTGTGTAGTGTAATAAATAGAATCGAGCTACTTATTACAGTTCTCACAATTGGTTGAAATATACTCTATTGGTTCACGGGCTGGCGCCGGACAATGTTGTGAAAGATTCACAATATTTCAACGAGACATCTGCCCCTCGTCACCAATATATGTGTTGTCTCGCTAGAAAACTGCAGGTGCAAAGGGGTGGGGATATAACGTAGACGAATCGTAGAGCACGGTAACATCGAGTACCCAATCTCGGAGAAACGAGCCACGATCTTCACATTCGCGAAGCGGGAGAGACGCGGCCGCAAATCGCGGCCCAACGCTCGCGTTCGGACAGTGTTGGCGCCCAGTTAAGAGCCCGCACTCAATAATGGTTCATATGGCTCTGAGCACTATGGGACTTAACATCAGAGGTCATAAGTCCCCTAGAACTTAGAATTACTTAAACCTAACCAACCTAAGGACATCACACACATCCATGCCCGAGGCAGGATTCGAACCTGTGACCGTAGCGGTCACGCTGTTCCAGACTGTAGCACCTAGAACCGCTCGGCCACTCCGTCCGGCGAGAGCCCGCACACCGGTTCCCGTCTGTGTTGACTCGGATTCGTTCGTCTGCGGCCGCCGCTGTTCTAGTGCCACCAATGCTGGTTACCATGCCTTGTTGAGTTGAAATACCGTGTCTCTCGGAATCAGGTAGTTACTTGTATGTATTTCCACTGCTTGATTAATGATGGGGCCCCAATACGTGGTGATCAGAAGTATTCGGATACCTGGCTGAAAATGACTTACAAGTTCGTGGCGCCCTCCATCGGTAATGCTGGAATTCAGTATGGTGTGGACCCACCCTTAGCCTTGATGACAGCTTCCACTCTCGCAGGCATACGTTCAATCAGATGCTGAAAGGTTTCTTGGGGAACGACAGCCCATTCTTCACGGAGTGCTGCACTGAGGAGAGGTATAGATGTTGGTCGTTGTGGCCTGGCACGAAGTCGGCGTTCCAAAACACCCCAAAGGTGTTCTACAGGATTCAGGTCAGGACTCTGTGCAGACTAGTACATTACAGGGATGTTATTATCGTGTACCCCTCCGCCACAGGCCATGCATTATGAACAGGTGCTCGATCGTGTTGAAAGACTCAAACGACATCCCCGAATTGCTCTTCAACAGTGGGAAGCAACAAGGTGCTCAAAGCATCAATGTAGGCCTGTGCTGTGATAGAGCCACGTAAAACAACAAGGGGTGCAAGCCCCCTCCATTAAAAACACGACCACACCATAATACCACCGCCTCCGAATTTTACTGTTGGCACTACACACGCTGGCAGATGAATTTCACCGGGCATTCGCACTACCCACACCCTACCATCGTATCGCCACATTGTGTACGTGATTCGTCACTCCACACAACATTATTCCACTGTTCAGTCGTCCAGTGTTTACGCTCCTTAAACCAAGCGAGGCGCTGTTACATTTATCGGCGTGATGTGTGGCTTATGAGCAGCCTCTCGACCATGAAATCCATGTTTTCTCGCCTCCCGCCGAACTGTCATAGTACTTGCAGTGGATCCTGATGCAGTCTGGAATTCCTGTGTGATGGTCTGAATAGATTCCTGCCTGTTACACACCCTCTTCATCTGTCGGCGGTCAGTGTCAGTCAAGAGACGATGTCGGCCTGTACGCTTTTGTACTGTACGTGTCCCTTCACGTGTCCACTTTTTGTCACATCGGAAATAGTGGACCTATTGATGATTAGGAGTGTAGAAATCTCGCGTACAGACGTATGACACAAGTGACACTCAATCATCTGACCACGTTTGAAGTCCTTGAATTCCGTGAAGTGCCTTTCTGTTCTCTAACGATGTCTAGTGACTACTGAAGTCCTTGATATCGAGTATCTGTCATTAGGTGGCAGCACAGTGCACCTAATATGAAAAACTTACGTTTTTTGGAGGTGTCTGTATACTTTTGATCACATGTTATATATCCGTCGTCTCCTTAGACATAGGTTATCTTTTTTAAAACAAAAACAGCATCATTTTCACTTGCACTGAAGGGCGGTAGCCATATTTTTTCATGTTTCTTGAAGAGCCTGCCGATCTTCAAGGACACACCACTGACATAGGGTGGAAAAACCATTCTCGTTGAGTTATCTTGCTGGTTGTTCCTGAGATTTAGGAGCATGCTAAAATGTATTACGAATCCGTTTATCAGAGTACTCGTTTTGTACAAACACAGAGCGAAGATGGCTAAGCTCTGCCGATAAGCACATGCTGCATCTGAGATAACTGTAGCCCTTTGAACGAGAGTCCGTAATATGCCACTGCGTTGAAATGGGTGATGGCAGCTCTTAGTTCATATGTATAGATCAGATGAGGTTGTTTTCGGGACACACTGTGATCTGAAGAACTGTCTTCTCCTCTTCTGCAGACGAGGATATCTAAGAACGGGAGGTTTCCATTTTTCTGCAATTGTGAAACAAATGCTCGGATGGAAGGAGTTAAGGTGTTCCAGAAATGCAAGAAGCGCTGTTGTTCCTTGTGACCATTCTACAAAGGTGTCGTACACTTATATCTAAAATATATTTAGCGTTCAACACCGTCGATTTAAGCGCTTTTTCCTCGAAGCCTTCCAATAAAAGGTTAGCTACTATGGGAGACAAAGTGCTGCTCATAGTAACATCGTCAGTTTGCTCAAAATATTGTTCACTACATAAAAAGCAAGTCAAGATATGCACATGTTTGAATTGTTGTAAGATGTTCTCCTCCAGCTTAGCTAAGTTGTAGTGAATCCACCAGAGGTACTCGTGTGAACAAAGAGAACACATCGAAACTCACTAAAACGTCAACTGGTTCCAGACGAAAAGTTTTCAGTCACTGTGTACAATCATCTGAGTTTCGAATGTGATGTTGACATATTCGTACCACAAGGCGCAGAAGAGAAGCCAGATTTTTGCTAGGTAATATGTAGGGGCTCCTTTATTGCTCACAATGGGGCAAAGTGGAACCTTTTCTTTACGTATATTAGGCGGCGCACAAAGTTGTGGTGGAAGTGGCGCTTGTACTCTTACGCTCTTTTATGATGTTCAGGAAACTGGCTGGATTTGATGAGGGCGCTGTCTTCCGTTGTACTGCATCAGTTGCATCCTTCTGGAGACGACGATACGCTGAGTCTTGCAGTAAATCCGTCATCTTGTCGGAGTAATATGGCAAAAGTGTCAGTAAAGGAAATCACATACGGACAGACTTGTCGCACTGTTAAAAGCAGAAGTGCAGAACATAAGACATTACACCAGATTGGGTCTTCCAGAAAAGTCTGCTGTTGCTGAACACTGTCTTGACACGGGACATAGCACGAACTACAGAGAGACAAAGATGCTTTTGTCCATGAGCACGTATTGGGACTCCATCGTTAAAGAAGCAGTCGAAATATGTGTTAGTGACAAACTTATAGATAGAAACACGAGACATGGCATGGGGACGAGCAACGGCGGCCATGAGGCATCACCGGCCGCAGACAAACGAATCCGAGTCAACACAGACGGGAAATCGGAGAGTGGGCATTTTAACTGGGCGCCAACACTCTGCCCACACGAGCGACTTTCCCGACGGGGGGCATGAATGTCGCCGTGCTCTCCAATTAGCCTAGATGACATTATAGCCCCCCCCCCCCCCTTGGTGCCTTCGCTTTTCTAGCGAGCCAGCGCATATATTGGTGAGCACCACGTCAGTGAGCACCCGAATATGACGAGCAGATGTCTCGTGAAGCTTTCACAACATTATCCGACGCGAGTCCCGTGAACCAATAAAGCAGTTATTACGTAGGGACAGCACATCTAGTTGTAATCTTATACGCTCTGCTTAGTAATACAAAATAGAAGCAGTGTGTCTATTGCATGTCCCCTGCATATGGCAGGTACAGATACGTATCCTGAAATACAATATTCGCAAGATTTTACCCTGTACCTGTTGTAGTTGTGTATTGTAATATTAAACGCAGGAAAACTATCTATTGAATTAGTGATTTAGTGTGTTCCGTCGTATGTCCAGGTATTTCAAAAATATATTTCTGACTTCCTAATACGTCTCATGTAACTGTTTTGTTCATGAATCGAAATGTAGTAGTTGTCAAATGTTTCTATCCATTCAATTACTGGATGTCAGATTGTTTTTCCGGCCGTTGTGACCGAGCGGTTCTAGACGCTCCAGTTTGGAACCGCGCGACCTCTACGGTCGCAGGTTCGAATGCCTCGGGCATGGATGTGTGTGATGTCCGTAGGTTAGTTAGGTTTAAGTAGTTCTAAGTTCTAAGGGACTGATGACCTCAGATGTTAAGTCCTATAGTGCTCAGAGCCATTTGAACCATTTTTTCAGATTGTTTATATAAAGTTATTGGACTAGGACTGCTCTGTCTCTAATGTCGTTTGCATGTAACGAAACTGATAAAACAAGCTCAAATCTCATACCTCAAAGATACATGCACCTTATATACTTTAAGTACATTAACATATTATTGGGCGTCGGTTGTTTACATTCATCATTTACCCTGTCACTACTCTGTTATATGGCGTAGTCATGTAACAAACTTTGGTAAAAGAGCTTGACTCTCGTACCCCAAATATCTGTGTAGCTTATGTGTGAAGCATTTAAAATGAAGTAACAGGTTCAGTTATGTTCTATTACATACTGATACACTATGTAACCAAAAGTATCCCGACACCTGGCTGAAAATGACTTACAAGTTCGTGGCGCCCTCCATCGGTAAATCAGGTTTTGGCTTGTTTGAACGGATACTATTTTGAGTTCGGTTTCTGTTAGCCCCTCATAAGAAGTTATGATAGTGTATTTCATAGGAGCTGGCAGTGTTCTGTGCACGTATCTTTGTGGTTGGCTTGGTTTTTTGCTGAGCGGTTGGCTAGTTTAAGGTCATGTGGAGAAAGTTAGATGGGTAGTCTAATAACCCTCCCAAAACAAAGGTCAAAAATTAATTATGATTTTAGTGTTGCTCACGCTGCTAAATATTGCATTTTCGGGTAACAACAAAGTTATATTATGTGGCAGGTGTCATTAGAGCACAGTTAATAAAGTCATTTCTTGAAATAATGGATAAACTAGGCACTCATCTTTTCGTGTTTCCCACGCTGGTCTCGTTGTGAACTCATGGCTCAATCGTCGAAAATCTAGGTAGTGATGATTCCAAGCTCGGATGCAAAGAGGCGTAGGTGTTATTCTGCGATATTCAAAAGTTTTATAGGTGTGTTTCATAACCCATTCTTGAAGATTAAACTTTTGCACGTTAGGACAATGGTGATGTAAAAACAAATCAGCACTCCGAATTTAAGTTACACTTCTTTTTTATTACTTCTGTTGCAACATCACGTAACTTGTTCCAAAACATCACTTCACAATATAAAACATACTTGAAAAACCTTCCTCACTGTTAAAGTTCACATTTCATAAACTAACTACAATTTGCGTCTTTTTAACATGACGACCAAACCTTGACTCTCTTATAAACGCTTAGGCGCCCAAAAATCAGAGTTACAAGTACATCAAAGATCATAGTGACAAAAGAAAGAAAACACATAAGAATAATATCATTGCAACATATACGTATCGATGTATCGAAGTACCTCTACATTAATGAAATCAAATCTGAATGTTGTCACAGAAATATGTTAACTATTTTACAGACACACAGTAGAATATTGCTGGTATCGAGAGGCTGAGGTGAGGTGCCGTAATGGTTACGTAATTCAAGTACCATAACAGTAGATAGGTTGGCATATACGCATTTGTTCACCACCGTACCCTTTGGGTGGTCCTTGGTGACACAATGATTTCTTTTTATTTTAGACTTTAAAGTTTTAACACTTTCAATTTTTTTTAAAATCTAGAGCTCTCCAGTATCCGGATAGCATAGGTAGGACTGAGGCAATTGTCATGCCACTAGTTTATACAAGGAATGTATGCAGTATAAACCCACGTGTGTGTTTTGGGATTTTATGAAAATGTTCTTCGGCTCACCATTAGAGGGGTGTAAGTTGTTGTTTGAAGGCTTCTATTTAGGCAAACATGGCCCATGAATATCACTTGGCTGTATTTCGATAGGCGGATGGCTGCCGCCGACGTGGTTGCCGTTGGCTCTAACGGATGGCGCCTAAGACGTTTGCTTACCCGAGCTGATCGCAGTGTTTTAGTTTATCATGGATACTGTTGGTTATATTTAATTTGGTGGCATTCTTTTAGAGATTTGGCAGGTTGAAAGGTTTATTAATGAAGGAACTCCCCCCCCCCCCCCACCCTATCATTTATTTCATATTGACATAGTGTTTGAGTTGTGCTTAGTGCCACTACTGGCTACAGGTATAGCATGGCAATGTAAAAATTTCCGAGTTTTAAAATAAAAAATAAAAAATCCTTTAGTGCTAACGTGTACGGAAGTACCATGCCGGTTGCTAGTCGTAATTACACCCTGCTACAAGTTACATTCTGAGTATATTATTATTAAATTACATGTGAAAGCATGGAGCACATGACTATGCAGCGCCCCCTAACGAGGGCGCTTCGCTGCTAATTGACTTGTTTAGCGTCAGTATACGCTCTGCTTCAAGACTGCTCGTGTCGCAGTTATAATCGTATGTTATTGGACACTTTCTTTGACTTATCAATCTGTACGCCTGGTTGGTTTGGAAGGAGTTGAAGTTTGTGGTATGTAACTCATATGACCCGATCTCATTTTCTGTCACGTTGCGACGAGTTAAGTGTGTTGTACGTTCTGTACATTTTTGTAATAGATGTCTGAAGATGGGAGTAATCCCGAAACGCGTAACATGTTATAGCAAAAGATTCAATTGAACATCTCATGGTTCTGCAAGCTACCTAATGGTATGTGGCGGAGGGTACTTTCATCAGCACTAACAGAGCCCACCAACCCTTATCCACTCACGAGTAGCATGTAGAAAGAACGATTGTCTGTAAGCCTCTGTATTACCTCTAGTTTCTCGAATTTTCTCCTCGTGCTCCTTAAGCGAGACGTATGTGGGGCGAAGCAATATTATGTCCGGTTCTTCCCAGAAAGTCCTCTCTCGGAAATTCAACAGTAAATTTCTCCGTGATGCACAACGGCTCTCTTGTAACGTCTGCATATGGAGTTTATTCAGCATCTCCGTAACGCTCTCGCGGTGGCTAAGCGAGCCCGTGACGAAACTCGCCGCTCTTCATTGGATCTTCTCTATCCCATCTGTCAGTCGGACCTGGCACAAGGATCCCAGCTAGATGAACAAGCGCCTTAAAAGCCACTTCCTTCGCTTTTAAGTGGATCGCACAACAGTAATTCTTCCAAAGAAGCGATAAGCCTTAGAATCACCTGTTCCATGGTTTCACTCTGGAAACATAGTGCGAGATCATCAGCATATATGTAACTTGGTGTGTTATTAAACTGGGGTGATTATTGTATATATATACGAGGATTGGAACTTAAATAGTGACAACTATTTATTCACAACCGATACAAAAGAGTTACATGTTTTCACCTGTTTCAGTCCTCAAAGTAGTCACCAGCGTTGTGTAGAACCCGCTGCCAGCGATGTGGAAGGCGTCGTATACCGTTAGCAGAGCCCGTTCTGTTGATGGTGCGAATGGAGGGAACAGTTCTGAAGCGAATGTCACGAAGTGGTTCCTTCATCTTCGGAATCAAATCAGTCAAAGGACTTAAGTCCGGGGAGTATGGTGGATGGTACAGTACTTGCCAGTCCCATCGACCGAACAGATCAGCCACTGTTGCGCTGTATGCGCCCGCGAATTGTCGTGCAAAATGATGGGTGGGTTGTGCAGAAAGTGTCGCTGCTTATTTCTCAAAGCTGGTCGAAGGTGATGCTCGAAAAACGACCAGTAATACTGTGCATTAACGGTCTGCCGTGGGGGAACGTAATGCGTTAGGATAACACGATCACAGTCGTTTACGAGAAACACTATAACTTTGGACTGCTCTATTCGCACCATCAACAGAACAGGCTCTGCTAACGGTATACTACGCCTTCAACATCGCTGGAGAGTTCTACACAGCGCGGGTGACTACTGTTAAGGACAGTAACAGGTGCAAACACGTAACTATTTTGTATCGATTGTGGATAAATAGTTGGCACTATTTAAGTTCCAACAAAAAAAAAAATGGTTCAAATGGCTCTGAGCACTATGGGACTTAACATATGGGGTCATCAGTCCCCTAGACTTAGAACTACTTAAACCTGACTAACCTAAGGACATGACACACATCCATGCCCGAGGCAGGATTCGAACTTGCGACCATAGGTTCCGGACTGAAGCTCCAAGAACCGCTCGGCCACAATGGCCGGCTAAGTTCCAACCCTCGTATTAAATAACACAGGAACCAAAACATTGACCTGCGATAACCCATTCTTTTGGTCTCTCCCTCCACTGCGCTGACAGTGAAATTCTATGAAAACACCTTTGTTTTGGAGGAGATCGTGACTTATTCGTGGTGTGAGATAGTAATCTCTAGTTATTCAGTACATTTTGTGCAGGAGCATTTGTTGGTTGATTGTATCGTAAGCCAACGTTAGATCAATAACTGCTAATCTTGTGACCTGTGAAGATGACTTGGTGTGACAGCGACCCTGTTTGTTTATTTCTCTTGAGGTTAAGAAAGGTTTTTTTAAATCATTTAAACTCAGACTTGTGGTTTATTGATTCAGTACTGGCGAACTGTGACGATTTGTTTGCACCGCAGAATTGAGTGGACCATTGGCCTACCTTAAATCTTTCGTCGAAATGTATCTGCCTACTAGTTCCGCATCAGTGCTCACTCCATTTTGAGTGTAACCTTGGTGCCTAATATTAAAACTTGTTGACTCCTTACGCATTCCGATTACACCCTTTAAAATGGTTATGAGCTTCGACCACAGATATTAGTAGACTGGCCTTGCTGTGCTGAAGCTATAGGCCTGGTGTGGCTCCACATAAACCACGTGACTGTTGGCAAAACGTGGAGGGATTTCAAATCAGCAGTCTGCCATCCTATGTTTGTATCGCATTTTATCAACATTTCTCAACTGGCTGCCAAACGCGTCCAACAAAAATTACTTTTTTATTTGCGAAAAATTATGTCAGAACTACATTTGACCTGGATTTGTTCACAGTACCATTTATAAAATCTAACAAATTCATCGAACGCCCCTCTGGTGGGCAGCGGGACGAAATTACTATAAACTATCAATTAAAGTAAAATGTCTTTAAAATTCTTTTAAACAGTAAGAGTGGACTCGTGTCAAAATTTTAAATATTGGATTCGCCGCGTTTTGACCTCTAATCACTTATAAAAGAAAATGGGATATGGGAATTATGTGAACTATAGGTGCCAAAATTGTCGACTTTAGGAGCAAGTCCATTTTAGAGTATCAATTTTAGGTGCACTTCAAAGGATCAGTTCCTACTATTTTTGCAAAAGTTTAAACTATCAGTTAAAAAAAATGACATTTTAGATGAAAGGTGAGACTTTGAAGTTTCCGAAAATAATTTTGGAGCCTACATTTATTTAATAATATCAGAAGGCAGAAAAAATTCTATTCTTGTGTCGACTATAGGTGTTCTTACCTTATTATAATCTCACTTGTATCTACAAAAAGGCGCGTATGTGCAGATAGCTTAAAGTCTTTCCGTTTAAGGGCCTGTATCAAAAGCTGCCTTCGATTTTCATCCTTAGGGAACCTGTGAGTAGGAACGAGAAACAGTTATACTTACTTCTGTAACCGAATTATCACAGATACTTAAAAATGTAATATGAGTCTGACTTTACAGGCATCACTTTCAACACTTTAATTTACGTGATACTCTATTTCAAGTGTAAAAAAACATATAAAAGTCACTTCAGGAGATTTCAATAAACGCATCTGCACTATCATAGAAACACACGTCAAATGTAATGCCATTTCCTCCGACAAAACGCTGAGTAGAGCTGTAAGCGCAACACGTAACAACCATGTTTTGCCAACATTCACGTGATTTTAGCCCAGAGATGTTGGAGCCACGAAAATGACGTCTGGGGCAGTCTATTATATTTGTGGTCGAAAGTTATGAGACATGAACATAAAGTAGTCTTTTGGCTCCTTTAGACTGGCCGGAGAGTTGAGGAGAAGCAGCGGTGGCAGGCGGGGGCGGCGGCTCACCGGCCTGGCCGACAGGTGCGCCTCACCTGTGGCGGCGCCTGGCAGCGGCCGCCCCCGCGCTGCTCCACTGGGCAGCGGCCACCGTTGGAGCGTTGCGACTTGACGCAACAGGTAACAACAACCTGTGAGAAGCGCGCCACCTGTAGGTAACGAAGCAACTTATGCCCTCCACACCCGATACACTCCACTCCACCGCTCCTTGCCCAGTAAATAGGATGGTATTCCTGTTCTTGTGTTGTGGTATTCAGTCCGAAGGTTGGTTTGATGGAGCTCTCCACGCAACCCTATCCTTTCCAAGCTCCATATTTCTGGATTACTGCTACAACCTATATCCATTTGATTCTGCTAATTGTATTCACGCTTTGTTCCCCCTACACAATGTTTATCTCCCACACTTTCCGCCATTGCCCAACTGGCAGACCCTCAGGATGTGTCCTGTCAACCGATCCCTTCTTCTACTGAAGTTGTGCCATATCTCTATCTTCCTCAATTCAATTCAGTAAGTAAAAATTAATTACTCTAACTACCCATCTAATCTTCAGCTTTCTTTTATAACTTCTATCTGAAATGTTCATCACCCATGTTTCGCATCTTAGAAGCCCACTCACAACAAGAACTACGTCATAAAGGACTTCCTAACAGTTGAAATTATATTCCATAACATAATCCTCTTTTACAGAAATATTTTGCTTGCTGTTGATGATCTCCATTGTATATCCACTTTACTTCAGCATCATAACATATTTAGCTGACCAAATAACAAAATTCATCGACTACTTTTAAGATCTCCTTTATTAGACTATTTCCACCAAAATCGTCTCATTTAATTCGAGCAAGTCTCATTGCCTGTTGTTTTACATTTGATGTTCATCTTGTAACCTCTTTTCAAGACACTATGCACTCCATTTAGTTGCTCTTCAGAGTCTTACTGTTTCTACAGAATTACAAGGTCTTTGGTGAATATCAGAGCCTTTATTTCTTCTCCATGACTTAAAGTCCCTTCCAAATTGTCCTTTTGTCTCCATAACTGGTCATAAATGTTTACAGTCTTATGTCACTTTCTTCTCAAGCTGTGCTTTCAGTTCATGCCCTTCGATTCCTACAACAGCACTCTAATTTCTGTTCAAGTTGTAAATAATCTTTTGCTCCCCGTATTTTTTCCTTGCTACCTTAATCAGAAAAAGTGTATTCCAAGCAATATTGTCAAAAGTTTTCCTTGTAGTACAAGTGCTATACACATTAATTTCATTTTGTCCTACATTTCTTCAGGCCCCTAATCGACCGTTTCTTAGGTTGACTTCGACCAGTTCTTCCATTCTTCTATAAATAATTCGTGTCAGTATTATGTGAGTCACTATTATTCACGCCTGTCAGCACCTCTCATCTAATGAGTATGAGGGTATTTAACCTGTCTCATATATCTTGCACACCAAGTCGAATAGTTTCGTCACGGCTGACTCTCCCACAGATCTCAATAATTCTGAATTCAGCCTATTGGAGGAATGGGGGGGGGGGGGGGCTCATTTCGACAAGGATCTTCCAGTTCTGTGTCAGATTCTCGTACTATCATATCTACATCTCTTCTTTATTTACTTCCTAATCTTGCTGTACCATGCCTTGAATTTTCTTTTCCTCGTACTGTTATTCTCATCACAATGTTTGCTTGGTTTTCGTTTGCCATCTCAGCTGGTAAACCATCGGAATCAGTAATTAATTGCACTGCAGGAATACGTCTCTACACTAGAGCCGTACTGCGGCTCGAATTCGTGCAGTTTGTTGGTTTCCGCCCTCTGTTGGAAGGCAGACCACATCCTTTAGTTGACATGGTTGCGGTTGTTTGTCATCTTCTCGTCTTGACTGGCGCCACTCGTTTTGCAAGCGTTGCCTAGTAGTCCAGTAGGGTTAAACCTAAAAATTAGGCAAATCGGAAAGAATTGCTACAAAAGGTTTTATTGTTTTAATGGCTTCATTTGTGGCCTAATATGACTATCCTAGGTTTCCCCCTCGCCGGAGTTGTTACAAAGTGGCGGTGGGGGGGGGGGGGGGGCAAAAATGTATCCGAAAAGGGGTATTTTTTCGGTTTTGTGATTATATCTCGTAAATGACTCACAATATCAAAAACATAGTACAATTAAAAATTATAGAGCATGAAATTCTGCATTAAATGAGACCATTCGCATATTTTTTGGACCACCCGTTTCCATTCTAGTGGTCTTCAAAATTGGACCGATTTTACATGTTCATGAAAAGTTATCGTTTTAACCTCTGTTTTTTGGTAATATCGTTGAAACTAACACATCTATCAAAAAAGTGGTACATACAAACGATATAGAGGAATAAATTCTTCGTTTGATGAGACCAAAAATGAAACGGACCACCCGTTTCTGTACGGCTAAGTTTATACTTTCATTATTATGCATGTAAGGTACTTCACATTTACAAATCTAGGTCTCTAGATCAGTTTTATGCAAAGAGAACTCAAAAATAACATTATCATGAGTAAAGATTGAAAAAAAAATTAAAAAACTGTTCAAAGTCAGGGGTAAATTCCGTGAGAAGAAATTTAAGATCAACTTTGGCAATCCCTTATTAAACGGCAAAGCCGTTTTGCACCTTGTTATTCTGCTTATGTGTATATGTTCTGCATGGCAAGCCAGTGTAATAATGACAAACGTGTACTTTTGTAATTCCTAAGGTAATCGACCAGAAAGTTACCTTCAAAAAAATTAGAACCCCACATTTGACCAAATGTGGAGGCAAATATTTTTATGTAGGTCACCTCTGATTTTAATTTAAAATGCACCATTTCGAAGAGCAGTTTTACCTTACTAGAATATTGTGCATAATGTGAGTGTGCAGTTACCAGGCGGCAGCATCCTGCGTCCGCCCACTAGCCGACACTGTTTGTTGCTCTCTAGTGGCGCCTGGCGCCACCCACGGACAAAAGGACAGGTGTGGCCCAGGTAAAAGCTTTTTCTGGCCGGGTCTCGCCAGTTCCCACCCTTCTTCCGGGATGGACGCACGTCAAACGACACAGTTATTTACTCATAGAGAACGACACGCCACGCGGCGATAAGTGCCGGTGTTTTGCGCGACCGCAACTTGCGACGTGCAGCGTGCCGCGACGACAACGTGCCTCTGCACTTCACACTCGCGCCGCGACGCGTTTTCCTACGGCCGCCTCCGACGCATTTACGCATCACGCATCACCTCGCCGCCCTTGTGCCATCTTCACTGCTACTGAAAGTAAGAGCATGTTTTTGCATATCAATACCTACATACGGTACCGGCGGGCTCAGTCAAGGTCGCGGCATTTCAGACATTACTCTGAGTAGATGCATTCTGACCATGCCAACTGTTACTACAGTGACCCAGCAGGTTGAAGAGTTTCGTGGGGTATCACTCACTACCTCAGAGCAATATGTTGATACTAGGGATGCTAGAGTTCAGCGTGACAATGCAGACCTTCAGAAATTTATTGCGTGGTTTCAAACCCATGATCCTATTCCTGTTACTAAATTTTTTATGTCCATCAGTACAGGAATCGTCGGAGATGACTCAATCAACTGTCACAGAGTCTTTGGAATGGGCAAATCCTCAATGCTCGCCCTAGTTGGTCAAACCTTTGACAACATCAAGGTTGTCCGAAAGAAAAGAGTGATGAGTATACAGGGATTTAAATCTAAGGTGACCATTCATGGAGAGGATGTACCAGTGAGGCCTGAAACCATATTCCACCGGATAGCACTTCTCAAGAAATCTGACGAACAGCTTATAGAATTATTCCAATATGAGCTGGCACCCTATCCTTTCTCTCTGTTCGATGCATCTGGAGTGAGGAAGACCCCCATGTCAGTGCTATAAGGCTTGCTCACACCACTGAATGATGTAAACCTGGATGAAGCAGCATTTCTCATCGATGGTGGATTTATTCTCCACCGGGTTGTATGGAAGAATGGTGAAACATTCCAGTTAATGCTAACCAAATAGGTTGAATATTTAAAAAGACACTACAGCGGAAGTGCGACAAGTGTGGTGTTCGATGGCTACCCAGAAGATCTGCCCACCAAGAGCATCAAATATGCTGTGCCTCCACTGAAGCAAAGGACACACTACTCCTGAGGTGCCGCGCGGGATTAGCCGAGCGGTCTCAGGTGCTGCAGTCATGGACTGTGCGCTTGGTCCCGGCGGAGGTTCGAGTCCTCCTTCGGGCATGGGTGTGTGTGTTTGTCGTTGGGATAATTTAGGTTAAGTAGTGTGTAACCTTAGGGACTGATGACCTTAGCACTTAAGTCTCATAAGATTTCACACACATTTGAACAGTTTTTACTCCTGAGGTCATCTTTACCGAGTTATGGTGGTGACTATGACTCAGGAGCAACTGCTTTCCAATGACAGAAATAAAGCACATCTCATTAACTTGCTTATTTCGAAGATGAAGGATTCTCAGTAAAGCAAGCTAATGAAGACGCAGACCGCCTAATTATTGCCACAGCACTTGAGTTATCACAGGAACATGTTGGTGAGGATACAGACCTTCTCATCATGCTCAATGCCCTAGCCACATCATCAGCAAATATATATTTCTTGAAACCTGGAAGAGGAAAGACCTCATCAAAAGTATTTGGTTCCAGCAGTTTCAAACTGGCAAACAACATCAGAAGGCCGTTCATATTTCTCCACGCCATAAATGGATGTGACACAACTTCTTCAATCTTCAGTCAGGGCAAGAAGAAAGTGGTCAATCTACTGGTCAAAAATAAATGTCTTCTGCAAGATATCAAACGTTTCATAGAGCATGACACTCAACCTGAAGCTATTGTCGAAGCTGGCCTCCGATTTTTAACAACCCTCTGTGGAGGTACGGCAGGAGACAATCTAGACAAATTGTGATTCGACCTGTTTTCCAAAGCGACTGTGAAATCCAGATTCACCCTAGCATCCCTACCACCAACGTCGGAAGCAGCTCGCCAGCATTGCTTGAGGACCTACTTACAAGTACAATTGTGGATAGGACACCAGATGGATCAGCTCCTCTGGGGTTGGCAGGCTCCAGAGTCTGGTCTTGGTCCCGTTCGTACCTCCAAAGAACCAGCTCGACAGTCTCTTCTCTCAACAATTTCCTGCAAATGCAACACGGGCTGTGCAGGTAGTTGTGGGTGTCAGAAGGCTGGTAGTAAGTGCTCATTAATTTGTGTCAACTGCAAGGGGAACTCATGCCCTAACTCCCTCTAACCAGATGTAACTGACGAACCAGATGTTGACGAAGACCTAGACTGTATATATGAGGTGACGAAAATTACTGACCTTTGAGGAGCCGAATGACGGGGCGTCGGACTCGGAAATTACAGACTTTGAGCAGCCGAGTGGTGCAATCACAGTCAAATGTCGACGTATGTGAAATTTGTGTACATACCTACTTTTAGCCTTGTCATCTCATATATTTTTGTAAAGTTCTGTAATTACAAAATATAATCATCACTACTTAATTTCAAGAAGTATCTCTCTCTCTCTCTCTTCCTGCCTCCCTCATATCAGTTGGATGGGTATTACTGTATTATATCGAGGGTTAAGAACGGAAACCACGTATCTGACAAAAGACAAATTTTACAGGGGAGCTAAAAAACATACCTTTTTAATAAAAATTTTGATTGCTTTGATTTTTTATTTAGATCATAATCATTTATTACTCGCAGGCTGTGCATTGTCTTTTATGCATAATTTTGTTATAACATATATTTTTTTCACTCACAACTTTTTTTGAGCCAGGACTTTTTATGACATCAGTCAGACTCGAGGTCTCAGTTCTTAAACTTCGAAATATGAAAAACTCTTTTAATATTATATTTCAAATTTTACAAAATTTTAATATTTTATTCCATTACTATATTAAATAATTACAAGACAATGGGTTGCTATAGTTATGTCTTTAAAAGAGTGTCCAGAGGAATGACTGAAGAACTACATTTGAAATTGTCTTAATTGATGATTAGAAATGGTCCAACTTTAATGAGGAGCTGTACACAAGTGGGTGGCCCTACAAATTCACTTCTGGTGTCATCGAATACAAAATCTATCTCTCCATATCCTTTTTATGAACGACATTATTGATAGGTGGGTTAGTTTCAACGATATTACCAAAAAATAGAGGTTAAAACGAAAATTTTTCATGAAAATCTAAAATTGGTCCATTTTAAAGAGCACTTGCATGGAAACGGGTGGTCCAAAAAATATGCAGATGGTCTCATTCAAGGCAGAATTTCATGCTGTACACAGGCTCTCCACCTGTGACCATTGCACATTGGCTGGGGCGAGGCAGCACGCACACGGTTGAGATAAGTAACATTGACTTGGTACATATATACCGTATATTTGTAAAAAAAATTTAGGGCGTCTTGCCGCTATAGGTGTTGATTTTAGCCTTTGACTATGCCTATTTAGCAAGCTGTTTTATATTTGTTCTGAAGAAGGCGTGGTTATCCACGCTGAAACCTAGGTAAACACCAGGTAGTTTGTGCACTCGAGGCAGATCTTTCATAATCATTTCGATACTTACGATTGCTGACGCGCTGCAATGCTGAAAATTCTTAAATTTAAGCTCTTACAACAATTGTCCTGTTATTCCCATTTCTGCGATCAGATTTTATATAGCTCTAACCATTTTTAAATTTAGGGCATAACTACACAATATAATAAGTAACTAATTAAAAATAACAATAGCGTAACTGTTATAAATTAAATGTTGTTAGTAATGTGTTCAAGCGTCTGCCCACATAGTGCTTTGCTGGTAGTTTAACTGTCTTTGTAAAATATACTGATTTTAATCAAGTATTCAAGTAAAATATATTTCACAGATTAATTATTTAAATAACAGAATACTAAACTAGCTCAGTCAATGCATTAGCGAGCACTTCTATTTGATGGGTTGATATTTATTATGTAATACAATTTACAAAAGCTATTATTTACCGAGTTTATGTTACACTATCCTTCTCAAGGCTGTAGCTTCGATCACACATTATCGCCGTATCGTATGTCTCTACATATCCACAGAGTCTCCTGTCCTCTCTTTAAAACAGTGTACCTTGCTTTATTGTGATAAAAACAACCTTGCTTTATTGTAATAACAATATTTTGCGCCTCACGTGAGCAAATGTGTGCAAAGCCACTCTTTCCTTTGTGAATGCGGAGGGGTGGAGATGATGCTACATCCTGTTGGCGCGCAGCTGTGACAGTTCTACACGGCTCCTGACACACTGTTTCATGTCACTACACCTTCCCGCCAGCAGTACATGTAAATTAACCACCACACTCCACGAGAACAATGAGTTCAGCTCAGTTTATAAAGTATTATATCACGAGGGTAACAGGCACATTCCATACATGTAGAAGTCTGGAAAGTGTTTGATACAATGCCACACTACAGATTGGTAACGAAGGACCGAGCCTACGGAATACTTTCTTAGATATGCTAGTGCCTCGAAGACGTTTTACGTCCAGAGACCCAGTACATCGTCCTGCACGACAAGTGTTCATTGGAGATGGTATCATTAGGAGTTCTACTAGAAAGTGTAATAGGACAGCTGTTGCTGACCATATACATAACAATAGCTGCGACTATTTTGCTGATGACGCTATAGTGTACGTGAAAGTATCGTCTTTGAATAAATGAACAGAGATTTTATTAGGTGATATGAATGGCAACTGGCTCTGACATGACTAGCAGCTTGCTCTAAATGTGGGAAAACGTAAGTGAATGAAGATGAGTAGAAAAATCAATCCTATAGTGTTCGAACACGAAATTAGTGGTGTGCTGCTATTACATGTCTTAAACATCTAGGTGTAACGTTGAATAGCGACGTGAAATGGAACGAGTACTTACGGTCGGTTGTGGGAAAGGGGAATCGTCGAATTCTTTTTACTGGGAGATTTCTAGGTAAGTGTAGTTAGCCTGTGGAAGAGACCACGAGCCGAACTCGAGTACTGCTTGTGTGTTTGGGGTCTCCATCAGACGTGTTCTGAGGCGTGCTGCTAGATTTGCTCCTGGTAGGTTTGAGCAATACATGAGTATTACGCATGTGCTCGATGAACTCAAATTGGAATCCTTTAAGTGAAGAGGAAGAAGTTCTTTTTGCGAAACAGTATGAAGAAAGTTTAGAGAACGGGTATTTGAGACAAACTGCAGAAAGGTCCTACTGCTACCAACATACATCTCGCGTACAGACCTCGAATACACGATAAGAGAAATCAGGCTTTATACGGAAGCATATCAAAAGTGAAAGTAGATCCTTACACAGTAAATAAGCGTAGAGGAGCAGACGCTGAAGTCCTGAACCGGCTTTCTAAGCAACGTCCTTTGCCTTTCTCTGAAGTGTCAGTGTCGCGTGGATGACTGTATTTATGCACTATAGTGTTGGGTTTGTCTTAATTGGGAAGGGGGATGGTGAAACCTGATGCGTGGGCAAAGTCTCGTAATGCATCATTGGGGTCGCCGAACTTAGGCTCCCCACCCGACGGACCTATCACTATCAGAAGTCTCACATACCATCACTTCGTGAGACACTGTGGAGAGGTTTAGAATTTAATCCAAGACATTTACGCGAAGATGGCTGTTGAAGAACTTTGCGCTCTTCCTCTTGCCAGCCAAATACTGGCATGACAATTTTTCACCATCAAGAACGAAACGGCGTACTTCCAAGTCGATAGCCACCGCACAGCCTTGCGTTAGCGGTCTCGGCTGCGAATGCGAAATTGGAAGAATATGAATGATCGTTTCCCTCCATTTGCGAGTGGATCAGGTATGGCACGTCTAAACACTCCACCATTCATTGTATCATGTATTACGGGGATGGCTCTGGCTCTGAGCACTATGGGACTTAACATATATGGTCATCAGTCCCCTAGAACTTAGAACTACTTAAACCTAACTAACCTAAGGACACCACACAACACCCAGTCATCACGAGGCAGAGAATTTACGGGGATGTATGTAGATATATATGTATTCGCTTTTTATACCGATAACCCCTATTTATGGGAAAATACCTTCACAACAATCGAAAAGACTCTATTGTGCAATCACAAAAACGTACAAAACAAATCACATACGCAAAAGTACTGTGCCGTCGCTGCGGGAACAACATACCATCTTTATGTCCTTTGACCAATCAATTCGGTACACACACACACACACTAAATGCATATCAGCTTACTCTTCATTAATGAACCGACCCATAATGCTGGGTATAACTGTTAACTTACGACCAATAATGCCTGAAAAAATCAGACAGAATCGATTGAAAATGCAATCTTGAGGGCGAAGAATAAATTGGGCAGTACTGTTGTGAAAGAGGACCGTAAGCGAATGGAACAAGTGTTGTGGCATGCGTTCATCCAGCGCGGTCGCCGCACTTGAGACGCTGCCACCGCCTTTCGAGCACCGTGCGTCTACACTAGTTGCAGCAGCCCGGCAAACCTCAAAGTGTTCACAATGGGGTCGCCACAAGAGCTGCAGCGGTCATACCACTGGAGACGACTGAGCCAATCAGGATGCAGCCCGGAAGGGGAGTCGTCTGGTGGGCCCCCTGGAGTACGGAGCAAGTCTGCTCTAAGTCGCGGCACTGCTACTGTGATAGTGTTTTTCGGGAGATGAACTTGGGCTAGGGACCTGGACAGGAGTTATTACGCGGAGTTATGTTTCACCTTGTTTTCAGAATAAATCTTCTAAGTTGTAATCAATTCCGACTTTTCATTTGGTAGTTTGTACCTGGGACACAACAACAAGTATGTTTAAGAACGAGACACGCGGCGAGTGCTATCGATATTAGCTCTATAGCACAGATATAACTGAAATACCATGAATAGGGATAATAAATGAAACGAAACATAATTACTGTGTTCTGAATCTTGGATCTTTCGTAACAAAATGATCAGAAAAATATTCCTGAACTAGCTCCGAAATTTGGTCAATTGAACCTATTTCGCATATATAATTTGTTTCTCGTTTTAAAGAAACTATTCAGTGACTTTCAGCCAGAGGCTAACAGTATGTATCTGCATGATCAAGAACACAAATACGAAACAAGGGAACAATTTTGGAATTATGCTGAGGTAGTTACTCACTCAAGCAATCTACCATATAAAAATAACTTTGAGCAAGTTCACCAATGTTCGTACACAGCTGTACTGAATAGTGCACCAAAGCACACTACTTGATGTTTGTGTTCTGTGACCCCCAGTGACGTCGGCGGTCAGACTGTGATCTGCACAATGCCCCATCATCTTCATTGGAGGCCATGTTAAGGCTATACGTCGAAAGAGACTTCGTTTCGCCACTTAGCGCTTCAGCAACGTCGTTCGCGTGCCGATTTCAGACTGAGGCGTTAATGGTTTCCAGACAATGGAGGCCGAGGCAATGTCAATCGCGACACCAGTTCGCAGCAGCACGCAGCAGACGACGCCAAATCATCGACACAGACAATTCCACATTCGATGCAATGTTGCGCAGCCAAAGCACATTGAGTACGAACCTGCCGCTGTCTGTTACGGCCATGTGCACAAGTTGGATATCTGAGAACTGTAATCATGTTGCTTGATCCAGTACACCCTTATAGATGCGGTTCTATTGCACGCTTTAATTCCGGAAAACATACCACTCTCGTAACACCATGACCTATACATCCTGCACGTTAAAAGATTGGAAATGGTCCCTCCGACGATAATGACGCATGCGACACTTTTCAACTTCGCTCAATGATTCTTCATTTCATAAGACTGACGCACCACTGATATTTCCAGTCACACATATTGCTGGTACAGTGTTTTACATATTTTACGAATCTGGATTAAATTGTGCCGTTGTGAGTGGATGATACAACTTTCAGATACGATACTTTACCTCCGAGAAGAAAATGCGTCGTATTTTGGAGCATAAAATTCTCTCATGATGATGAAAATATACATTTAACTACTGAAGAACCTGTAAATACAATGCAGGTTAGGTGTTATGGCTGTTAGGTGGCAAAATAAGTTGAAGCACAGCTCTGTTTTCAGCGGTGAACCTACTGAGTTTCATTGTTGGCTGGCGTCTCGCCCTGCACTCTCTTACCTGGCTTCGTTCAAGAAGCTTCGTGATTCGTGACCAAGTCTTGTATGGTACTGAATTTGTAGAAATTTAAGGCTACCTTAATTGAGTACACCACATCTACAAATGGTTTGAGGATACGTAGAAAAATGATATATGCTTTGTAAATTACGAAGTGTATTCGAATAAACCAACGCCAGTTACTTTGCTTCGTACATTGCACTTCCTAAATAATTAATTATCCAAATAGGAGTCCAATTCTAAAGAAAAAACAACAAATAAATACAAAAATAACGGTAAATCATGTGGTAGATAGTATTACCTATTCATCAGTAGGTTTTTTTTCGTGAAACGCTACATGAAAAGTTACAACGGAAAGGACGCTGATATATTATAGCGTACCATAATTAACAATAGTAAAACGAACATAGCCGGTCGGTGTGGCCGAGCGGTTCTAGACGCTTCAGTCTGGAACAGCATGACCGCTGCGGTCGCAGGTTCTAATCCTGCCTCGCGCATGGCTGTGTGTGATGTCCTTAGGTTAGTTAGGTTTAAGTAGTCTAAGTTCTAGGGGACTGATGACCTCAGATGTTAAGTCCCATAGTGCTCAGAGCCATTTGAACCATTTTTTGAAAACGAACATACACAGTAATTGTTGAGGGCCAACATGAGGGATAGTACAAGGAAGATGTTGTAGCGTGCTGAAGACATTTTTTACATAAGTAAAATATGGAGCTTGATAATTATGTGTTGGCGCATGCAAGTTCAATGTAATAGCAAACTTTTGAAATTTTACTTCGGAGAAATGATTTTATGCAGCATTGGAATAATACAGTTGGCAGAAAGGTACGATGAAATACATTTCATAAGCCACTCCTCCCGAGTCAGCGGAAGCCTTACCATATTAGGACAGGGAATACGAAGGACGTTAATCAAAAAATTGAGATCTGCACACACCGAATCATATTTAAGAGATTAAATCGCTTAGAAAGTTCAATTTTAAAGGGTGATAAATACCTTGTATTGAATTTCAATAATCAATTTAGAAGTATGAGCTACATTAATATAATAGGATAGTCAGTTTGAGTGTTCCTGTTGAACGAAGAACCAGAACTAAATCAGGAAACAATGTTTATCTAAAATGTAATAGAGAAGAAAACATTTATCCATGTATGAGTCTAATAATTAAATGTCCTGTGAGACAAGCATATATAATTAATCATTTCATCATAAAGTTTGAATAAATTGATTATCTTAAACTGAATCATGAGGCTTATTCAGGAAAGGGAATTTGATTAGGCTACAAACAATTTTAAAATGATAATAAAACAACATAGAACAAAGAAAGTATATTTTCGAGTACTCAAAAAGCTTAAGGATTCATTCTGCTAAGCAAAAATATAAAGAAAGGTTCTTACAGCATAAACTCAATTCCGCTTGATACCAACATTTCACCTAATGCTGACTCTGTTGTAAAGTCAAATATAGTAGTTTGTTATAATGAAGTGCTTAGAGAGAAAAGATCATTGCCTATGAACGCTACGAATATACATTCATCTGTGGTAAATCAGGAGGTGTTGTGCTATTAGGTATCAGATTTTTCCATCCGGCCACCATTAAATTGTAGAACGTGTCGCCTTTTTCCCAGTCGCAGCGGTTGGAAAACGCAGCAGTGGCAATTTGTTTAGCTTAGCGGCTGAAATAACGGCCCCTCGGGGAATCACCAATTTAGTGCCGTACTTTTCTTTCTCGCAGCACGAAAAAATATTTGCTACATTCCTGCAATGAGTACATCTATGTGAGGGCATTATGTGAAGCATATTGTGGACATCAGGAACAACATGGAAACTAACGGTAGCACCATTAACCTCTCTTGGCCTGGATATGAAATTCTCTTTTTCACAGAGGGATTCGTAATTCAACTTCCTAAAAGTTTCTAATGTACATTTTTCAGTACCCAAAAATCCTTATGAATGCCGTAACTTACGTAGAAACTATTCTGAAGCAAGTTGCACAGTCGTGCGTCACCTCTCTTCATTCACAACCTCGCCAGATACTGGGAGCAGATGGGCGCCATAGCATAAGTTGAAATAGGATTTGTTAGGCTATGGAAACAGGATTACTTTGCCAACCTGAAAAAACCCTAATAATCTCTCACTTCCACATGTGGGAGCTATCCACTCACATTCATTCTTTTTGCTGCCAATGTCGCTGAGTGCTTTGATTCAACGTGTTGTTTCCCTTTATAGCAATTTTGCTAAACAAATTCCTTTCATTAATGTGTAGAGTTTGCAAAAACTCATTCATTTTGAATGTAAAAGATCTGCAGTTTCAGTTAATTTTAATCTCAATTCATTTTCTGACGTTTTTATAGTTATTTTAATCCATATTTTTCTTTCGCTCGTTCTCTCATCCAATTGATGGTTTCCTTCATTTATTCATTCACATCATTCATCAATTATAAAACAAAAAATACACTTATATTTTGTATATTTAGTATTTATTTCTTAAACACCCATACTGTAGGCAATTTTGCCGGCCGCGGTGGTCTAGCGGTTCTAGGCACTCAGTCCGGAACCGCGGGACCGCTACGGTCGCAGGTTCGAATCCTGCCTTGGGCATGGATGTGTGTGATGTCCTTAGGTTAGTTAGGTTTAAGTAGTTCTAAGTTCTAGGGGACTGATGACCACAGATGTTAAGTCCCATAGTGCTCAGAGCCATTTGAACCATTTGTAGGCAATTTTGACTAAATAATACATTCAATCCTAACGTGGCACACAAAAATACACATTTAATTCTAGCAAACGTAGTAGATAATGTAAAGGCAACCATCTATATGCAAATGAAAAAAAATAAAACAAATGGTGGTAAAATAACATGGGAACCAACATATCACGATGTGTCTCCTCACTGAAATAGTGCAGCTTGCTTGAGTGTGGCATAAAAATGGTACAGGTACACGAATACATACAAAGGTTTTGAAATCCCTGGGCCAGCAAGACAGAGCGGATGTGGTTCTATTAACGAAAGATCTCCTTTGATTTAATTTAGATCGCCTGGAGACCACATCGAAAATCCAAGCACAAGGTCTAAGCAAGTAACTGAGGAACAAGAGTTCTTCTGGAGGTTTCAATTCTTTGGAAAAATTTTTTATACATTCAATATAAATAGGCTGAAAGCTTTAGCTTAAATTTTTCCCATAGAACTCGGCTGAAGGCCTCACATTAATCAAGAACAAAGTTACAGCTTAAGGCTGAGAGAAAGATTTTCATTGTATAAATATTCTGAAAACTCGGCTGAGGCTTAAGGACTCATCTTAAAATATTTCGTGTAAAACTAGGCTGAAGACCACATACTAAAGAATAACAATCTTATGACTTAAGGGCAAGACAAGCATTTTGAATTTTTAATTTAAGAGAGATTAAAACTTGGCTGAATGCCACACACCATGCAGAAAACAATGTTACGGCTTAAGGCCTAAAGGGAAGAGCTTCTTAATTTCAACCAAAATAGTCTAAAGGCTTTATCCTAAAATGATTCACATAAAACTCGGCTGAAGGCCACATACGAAACCCAAACAATCCCACAGCTTAAAGCCCAGACAATAAATTTCCAATTTTTAATTTAAGCTGGAAAACTCGGCTGAAGGCCATATACAAACTAGAAAGTATTTCTTATGGCTTAAGGCCGAGACAATATTTTTCAACTTTTGATTCGAAAAGGCTGAAAACTCGGCTGAAGGCTACATACCAACTTGAAACAAATTTACGGCTTAAGGCCGAAGCACAAGGAATTTTAATTTTTAATTTTGAAAGGCTGAAACTCGACTGAAGGCCACATACCAAACAAGAAACTTTTTTTTTTACGACTTAAAACCTAAGAAGAAAAGCCGTGCAATTTTAATACTGCCACACAGAGTACTTAAGACTAAAAAGGAAATCACTATGTAAAACACAAGGAGCGGCGCTGAGAAGGTTCCAAGGGTCTGCCTGGGAAGGTAACACTAACGCACGTTTAGGTGAGGCAGGCAGTCAGACCTAAAACCTCTTACTCGGAAGGCAACTCAACCGAAAGCCAGCCGACGAAGTAACCAACAAGATCAATTCTGCTCCACCCGACCAGCAAAACGACAACAAGATGCCAATTGCACAACGTTCTAGATTCTGGTGCCCAATCCAGCTAAGGCAGAATAAATGCCCACAACTACCAACAACACCTCATCAACAGGATGAGGAAAATACACTGCCGAAAACTAAGTCAATGACCAGGGCAGGTCACCGGAACGTCAACGGCTACAAGGCAGAAGATACCGCTGGTACACTTCATTAATGAATGAATCAATTAAATTACGTTAAACACGACACAGGAAGACGGCTGCAACTGTAGCCGACGTCAATGCACACACATTGTTGCTCGCGGGAATCTCCCAGAAAGCGACAAACAGGATCAAACGCAGAGATGTGATAGCAGTAGAGGCTTGATACTGGGTTAAGTGAGCACTCAACTTCAGTGTCCAGGATCGGAGGGTGACGAACTTCGTAACCCTCGCAAGATGCGCCTCAACTCCAGCCGCGTGTGCATGCTGCCAGCAGCTCCAGCCTGACTACGCGCCATGGAGACTTCCTCGCTGCTCCGCCCCAACCGACCGACTGCGTCACACACGGAAACGGTCAAAAGAACAAATAAACGTCGGCCGATGAGACAACCGACTGTACGACCAACCAATGGTCGTTCCCGCTCCAGTCTCCTTCCGTCGGACAGTGCATGTGTGTCTCCAGCGGTCGGCAAGTACTGTCTGTCAGCACCTCACCGGCGCTCCATCCCCAACGCTGCTCCATGCCCGACTGCACTCCTGGTGTGTCTCCAACTGACTACCAGACACACGACACCAGACACTCGCTGCAGAGATGGTACGACAGTGCACTTATAAATAAGCCCTGCTGCTGCCACTCACGGGCAATTAAGGCAGACGTTAGTGACGAGGTGGCAGTACCGTAAAAGAAGATGACAAACAATAAATGGCATGAACACGAGCCGCGCACGGCTCAGATTTAACGAAAATAGTCGTAGGTAATATGTTTATGTTTTGTTCTTCGTAGACAGAGATACTGAAAAGTATTTGACATAACAATACACTACTACACAAAAAAGAAAAGACCCTAACTTCAATCGAGAACTGTGTCACTCTCAAATCCAGCATATGAAGGAAGTGTATACTATATCTGTCACACCAGTTACGGAGAGAGATGTAGTTCTGTTCGATAGAAGTTGAATGTGTTCATTGATTGGTGGCAGATGCGTGAGTAACATCAGGCAAATTCATCAGTATGTCCTTTCATTGAGTAGGCCTCCTTTAAAGGGAAAAATAATTCACACAATATCGTCGTTGATGTATTTTAATGAGGTATATTGGCTAGTGTCAGGGTGATGACAGTACACGAGATTCGCTGACTTCCATCTGGGTCTCACCTTTATCCAGAAAGTAGGCAAATGCTCATCTTTATCGGCTCTACATGATGTGGGAGCTCACATACAAAAACTGACACATCATATAGTGCTTATCGAATGTCTTGCAGCTCTCCTGCGACGCTTCTGTAAAGTTTGGAAGGTAGGAGACGAGGTACTGGCAGAAGCAAAGCTGTGAGGACGGGGCGTGAGTCGTGCTTGGGTAGCTCAGAGCACTAGCCCGCGAAAGGCAAAGATCCCGAGTTCGAGTCGCGGTCCGGCACACAGTTTTAATCTGCCAGGAAGTTTCATATCAGCGCACACTCAGCTGCAGAGTGAAAATTTCATTCTGGACTTACATCTTATTATCAATATTTTCTCCTGATATGTTGTCGGTAGACTCGATTCTTCCTTACGTCTGTTTTACTGATCTCCGTTGGATTAATAACGACTACTTAAATAAACAGGTATTTCCATATGACGTTCCACCTACGTGATCGTTTCGTCATTATTCATAAGACTCCTTCTGTGACCGTTATTCATGTTAATTATACTTATGGATAAGCCTAATCTCAGTTCCCAGTTGTCCTTTCTAAACCATTTAAGGCAAGAAACTAGCTTACTGGCACAAAAGCTACTGTACCCCACCTTCCATGACCTTAAACAAAAATTTAAAAAACGGTGTATCTCATAAAATGGGCCCACGGGCCCACGTGTACATCTGCCAGTAGACTCCTAATTTCTCTTCTCAAGTCGCTCCAAATGCTCCTTTGGTGTGGGCATTAACCACGAAATTTTATCTTCACTGTATAAACCACCATATATATGTTGCCTTACTGCAATTCTTTCTTCCACCTAATGGCAATTAAACAACCAAGAAAAATTCAGATACCTGGCATTGCCTTGAACACAGGAAAAAAGTTTTCTATATTTCAGATAACTCGTTCAAAAGAGGTGCATCCTACTTTATCATTAAATCTTATTTCACCACAATTATTTATGGTTCCTCAGTTCACTTGGGAAATGTCTCATATAATCTGCCCATATTAACATTCATTTGGCCACAACAACATTACACATTTTTATTCATCTCACTACTACTCCTATTGATTTGATTTCTATCACCCAAATATTCATGGAGAATACACTTCAACAATATTTCGTACTCTAGTTTTCGTGACACAAAAATTCTATTTATAGGAGAAAACACTGTTAGTGCTTACATTTTAAAATTACAGTTAGATAACACGTGTTCTTTCATCGAATCTAATCAAAAGACACGAAGATTCTGATCCAACTTACCATTATTAATCACAAAAATTAAGTATCAGCATTACATATGTTAAACTAGTATCAAATCTTCAGATAATTTGTCTACACATTGCTCCTATTCGGTGAGAAGTTGTATATTACAGACATATTGTGTACAATCTGATTTCCTCGAGTTGAAGATTCCTACCTCTTCTAATAAGGCTTCTGCTACATCCTCTTATTCTATTCCGTTTACTTGTTTGGTCCTACTGCAGCCATTCTCATGTCTCTTTCCTGTTACTGTGATGATGAGTCGCCTGCATTATTATTATTATTATTATTATTATTATTATTACTCAGATCTGGAGTTCGTACTCGATCATCTCCGGCTGAGGTCCGCTCCCTTCTCGTTCATTCCAGTTTTTTTTTTTTTTTTTCAAATCGTTGTCTACATATTCAGGCTTCTCGGTTTTGTGTATACAAGCGAAATTGTCCTCCATTTATGGTGTAAATCGATTGTTCCTGTTATAATCATAATTGCTTTGTTGTCAGAAAAAATTATTTTCTGGCTGCCTTCTTAATTTCATGAATGCTTCTATAACTTCTCCGTAACATCCTGTGAGTACTAGCTGATAGTTAACTGGTAATTTCATGTAGCTCAGACTAACTATTTCTGACTCACTATACGATCTCTCAAGAAATTATTTTCCTTGTCCAAAGAATTTAACAGGGTTCCTACTCATTATAATGTCTCGTTTAATACTCTCCTGTTTTGCTTTTGACCAATAGATCGTCAAGAATGTTTCCTTAAAATCTCCTTATGAAATGCATCTTAATGCTATGGTCCTTATTCTTACTGCACTTTTACCTTCCAAGTTACCACAGAGAAATTCCAGCTTATGCCTTAACCCTTTAGCAGGTGTGCCTCTCTATAAAATCTGTCAACCACAAAGAGCATTGTCTTGTTTAGTTCCACGTTGTTTTGTAGTTGCGAGCCTATGCCTATTCTTTTGTTATTGGTTCAGCAAGCACAGTGATAAAATGTGTCATACGTCCACGTCAGCATCAGCAATCTAAAATAAACGGCAACTTAGGGAGAAAAAATTGACGAACTGTATAAGAAAATGACCCAGATTGCGAGCTAGTAGCACAATCGCACAATGAGGCAGGAGTCTACTTGATAAATAGTAATCGAATAAGTGGATGACTGCGATCAGATACAACTGCCCTGTTTAATGCTTCGAGTGAGTCATTACTGTGGTGTAATACTTGTATTTGGCAAGAAAGTAATATAATCGAAGTTATTATATTATTGTTGAATTAAGCTGAGATTTAGCTCATAATAAAGTAAGTTTATTGCTTCGTTGTTCTTTAAACTAAGATTAAACTGTGACTTTCCCCAAACATGTTTACCTTAGTAACATGAAGACATCTATTCTTTACATGTTTACAAAGCAAACCGCACATCAGCTCATGATACGTAAAATGGCGCGCCCGCTTCAGAGTTAATGGTCATGTAGGTGGTAATGATTGGTTGAACTGAGCAATCCATGTCATAGGATGTAAGGTATTGCCATCATGCCGGAGTGTTTGAAATTTGCGGACTGAGAAATTTTTTATAATCGAATATTTTTTCCTCTCACAAACTCATTTCATCTTCTATTCGCAAGTCTCTTCTTTCTTCAATACCTTGTAAATTAAGAGAATATTCTTGACTGCAACTATCTAGTCTCTCGAGCGTGACTTCTATTAAGTGGTGTACAATTATGTGCGCCGTTCTTCTCTTCTTGCCAACCGAGCAATTACGCTGCTTTTTCTGTAAAACCCGACAAGTTCTTGCGAAGTGTTCACCCTTCCATCATTGTTGACGTTTTAATTCCTCTTGTTTCTCTTCCCAAAATAAGCGCTGACTGTACTTCTACGGGTTTTGAAATTGATACCAGATTTGTTGAATCTCATCCCTAATGTAACCTTCATACCACCTGCGCTACAATGTCACGGGTTTGCATTTTCTAGGTCTTCTGGCAAATAGACGATTTTCTCTTCCGTATTGTTAACATATTCCTGTCTTTTCGGTATGCTTTTCATGCTCTTCGTGTCACCCCTGTATATCACTGAGATTTTTCTGTAAGATCAGAACCCCTTCTAATTTTTTGCCATTTCATCTACACACATCGCCAAATTTTTACACATCCTTGCGTCGTTTCTTCACTGCTCCCGTTGCTTCTTGTGCTGTCTCCCTTGTTTCTTTCATTGTTTCCTTTGTTTCTTGGACCACGTGACTAATCTTTTTTGCTTCCTCTTTCATGGTCTCATCGATTTATTTTTGATATTTCCCTGCCAGTTGGTCCTACTCTTCAGCTTTGCATCTTTTGCCTCCTCCTCAGTTATTTAAAAAAATCAAGAAACCATTTGTTTGCATTCTTTGGTTCAGATGGTTTATTTGGGGATGTGATGTATGAACGCAATTAAGTATTTCTTCGAGGTGGAATATACATTCTAATGTTATTGTCTACTTCACAGTTTCCAAATGTCAGTATCACGTTACACATCGTGAAACTTCTCTTCACTAAAACAGGTTCTTGTGGCACCTAATACCACAGTGTCTGGTAGATCTGTCTCCAAGCGTCCATCAGAAGGAGCTGACTCCTCCACGGGAAACATTACCTGCTTCTTTCTATTAGAATCTCTTCTCCACCATCATCTGCCTCCATGATTCCCAACTTCCAGTTGTTTCTAGTCCTCTTTGTAATCTGACTTGACTCCTGCATTACATTCGATTATTGAACATACACCAAAAATATTTTTGTTGAACTTATCACAGATCACACAATATCCCCACTATTTATATATCCAAACTCTCAAAAATTGCCAACATTGGTAGCGACGCTAATAGACGCCAACAAGTGGAGCAGAAGGAAAAACATTTGTTAGTTATTTGCGCCAGGAACATTAATTAGGTTCCGCAGCTGTATCTAGTTCTTGCTGCTTAATTTCAAAACTTAAAAAATGCGATCATATATCAACATGAAAAGGAAAAAAATCTGACTGCTTCACAAAATACCCACTTAATTCTTATCCAAGCAGGGAAGAGCCATTTCTTGTGAAACGCCAATCGATCCGAATCTTCCTTCTGGAATGATATAATTATGTGCATTAGTTGGACTTTTGAGAGGCAGATTGCTCACCAAAGAGTTCATATATTCAATAAAAATGATACACAATGGATTTTAATTAAAGTTATTAATGGAAAGGCTGACCACAGAAATGAGTCCTCAGTACTGACATTTCCATAGTTCACTATTAATAAACTATATGAAAAGAGGTTCAGTAACTATGAAATCAAAAGCTTTGGAGAGTTAACGCAAGTTTTATATGAAAATATTCTGTGTGAAGAGATTAGCTGAGTATTACATAAAATTTAGATGAGCAGAGGACAAAAAACATCTAACTGAAATGTGAGACTAAATTACCGTAAGATCTAATAACTTCGGCAAAGCTGCCTGATAAGAAATGGGCCAATAGTAATGAACTACCTATCACACAAATTCAACATAATATACACACACACAGGTGGACAACTGCGACTGAACGATCGTACCCGCAAGAGAATGAAATTAAATATGCAATTATGCCTGTCTGTTACATCCTACCCAGCCGATGCTGCCACATGCTCACACTGTAATTATGTGTTGACGAGTAGACTGTGGATGGTGCAGATGGATGCCATTAGAATCCTTCTGCCCATTCACTCTCCTCCACAACCTACAAGTAGTCTAAGTGCAAGTATCATCAGTCTCTCTGGCCAGAAGAGACGTTATCCAGTCTCTAACACGAAGTCAATTCAAGAAGTATTCTCCAACGCGAAGAAGAGCGAAGTTCTTGTCAGTGTACTACATCTGTTGCGTCTGTCCTGAGTTCGCTCAACAACATGAAAAAAATTCGTCCACATCTAGCCAATGGCGCAAATGTTACTGTTTCTTGTCCCATAAAAATGTGTGTAAAAATCCTTCTCCAGTTTTGTAGCTTACATTTGCGCTGTTCAGAGAATTACGAACGCGGGAGCCTAGGTCGTTGTCTCGATTCTTTATTTCAGCAATCCGCAGTCTTTTCGATTGCACAAATTCAGAAAACGGTAGGGGTCAGAAGCATAGTCCGGCTGGATCGACACCTCCTCCCAACGAAGACCGAGTGCCTCTCAAGTTAAACCCGCTCCTTACAGGTCGAGACAACGGGGCATCTCGGCTCGTGTTCCCTGCTCTGTCTAAATCCTAGCTTCCCGAGACGTTGGATAACACAGGCGAAAAATCTAGCACTCGCCTCTTGTTGGGAGGAGGTGTCGATCCAGCCGGATTATGCTTCTGGCCCCTATTGTTTTCTGAATTTCTGCACGCGATCTTTGCACAGAAGTACCATTCCAATTTAGAGAAGATTTCCCTTACAGTCACTCTTAATCTCGAACTCGAATATAAGGAATAAGTTAATCGGTCTAAACATGACATTAATAGATGATTAACTGAATTTACTTATTAAAAATGAGAACTGTCAATTTGATAACGGCTTCACGCTTCTTAAAACGCATTACTGTGTGTATTGTAATGACACAGAATTACAAGTCTGCCCTTGTTTTACGCAATTCGCTTTACATGGGTCGAAACCAGTTTTTAAAATCTGAAATGGTTAGCTATTTATGCTCAAACCACTTCTGCCTGTTGCAGTGAATGCGAACTGTAATGGTATGTAAAGGCGATATTTGTATTCCGGGTACACAGCACAAATCCTTGGGATGCAAATTTATTAAATCCCAGTTACCCTGCTGTCACTCAAGTGGCGAAGTGCAGTCCAATAGAGAGACTACCGTCACGCCATTGAGCGATATGAAATTATTATGTACTGTTATCAATTTACTGTCTATAATTAAGTCTATACGAAACCGTCAGAGTACAAGTCTGACTCGCTATTGTCCGGTTTTTGTCCTCGTTTTGACACAGTACAATTGCTGCTACGAAAAACAAACTCCAAAATACTAATCTCAGTCTCGAATTTTACTTATTACAAGTTACTCAAAATCTTCGGTTTCCCTGTGTACAGTTTGAAAGTAAGGTCTTCGCCTTGAAAATTGTGTCTCAGTTCAATATAACGTGATGGATGTGTGTAGTTTAAAGTTCTGGGTGCGAATGGCCTGGCAGGTTGGGTTTTATTTAGTGTATGAAAGGTCTCGTGTTCGATACTCACCAGCGACAATAATTTTTAGTCACACCACACAACCTCCTGTAACACTATTATCGATGTTATCTATAATGGCCTTATCTAACTTCTTTGTCTGTTTTTTTACTTAATGCTGTTTGATATAACATCCATGTAAATGTTTTATTGATTATTTACTATAAATTGTGTAGTTGTAATTAATCTATGGTTGTAATGTCTAAAGTATTGCGATTTAAAAGAATGAAAATTTTATATTTTACTGGTTCACGCACAGGGAACGTAGGTTTGGAATCATGTAAAAATTGGAAGTAAGCTCCTCCGCAGCGAAACTAGCAAGGTGGGAATAGAAAAGATGAATCTGACGGTCGAACTGAAAAGCTCCTGTGTTGGGTGAGACAGTCGGTGGCTAGCAGGAAAAGAGTGCGAGAGAACTGCTAGAATATACTCGTATAATATAGCCTCGCATAAGGGAGCAATGCGGCGTATTATTCATGGCATACTTTGGTTAACTCTGTACTATAAAAATCCGACGCTGAAAAGAGACTTTTCAGAGCCACGGATACCTTTGCCATCCTTTTTTTGAATACCACAGGAGATCGACGCTACCACCACCTTCAGCTTAAATTATCATTTGTGTAGAGCATCATTGCATTGACCAGTTATGTGGTTTGGTTTTTAATAATAATTTTGTGTTCTGTAAACTTCATGTTGAACCACTGTACTTTATTCTTAATCATTTACCTAGACAATGTGCTATCCCAGGTGCTATGATGAACCCGAGTATCCTGGTTGACTGGTCTGAAAGGCAGTTATCGTCTTTAACAAAAGTTTAAAAACTTTGTGGGATTGTAATGTACATAATGATTTAGCGAGCATAAGTTTTGAAATATTTCACATGGTTTTCATAAATGGACTGTTAAAGTGTTCCGTTCAAAGATTTTTCTTATTGAAATAATAGTGTTTACAGTTTTATGTGTTATGTAGTTAACAGTGGTTCCTCGTAGTGTGTGTGGCTAAAGTGTTCAGCCACGATAAATTAGTTTTTGGTTCCTCATGCTGATAGTTGAACCAGATTTAAATGTCATATTACAATAACAGCAGTCAAGAATAAGCAGTTGCCTACAAGTATCCAAACTATACTAGGATCGAAACAAAAGATACTTTTACTTCCTAAGTATTTCATTAGAAATAACTATACATAACTAATTTAACAAAAGAACCTCTTGTTCAAGTCAGTGGTGCTCCATCATTAATAATCATTTTACGTGTTATTATCATTATATTCCTACTGTAATGTACAGATAGTAAGTGTTATTCAGAGTCAGATGTTGCCTAAACGCATTAATACTCCTCCGGTGTGGTTCTGGTTAAATCATTGGTACCTTACTTTCTAAATTGTGCTACTGTGTCCTGTATTACCAGGAAAACCGAAGTTTAGTATTAACTGAAGCCAACCCAACTGTTAACTTTCTGTATGAACTATGACAGTACTTGGTAGAACTTTGCCTAATTACTAGATTACTGACGGAACCTTGGCTCGATTTTCGTTTATCTTATCTTCTACTGCCTTCTTTCAATAGAAATCTTTAGGGAAACCAATTTAGTCTGACACCTTTCCATTACACACAGTAACGATCACCATCAGCATTTACTATTTTAACAGCAGCCGGTTGTGTTATACTCCTTCACCTGTGTCAGTGCCAAGTGAAGAACTCCGGGCCAGCCGTTACTTGGAATTCTTATCAAATTTGACGTGCTCCCTCTGCCGACTGGAGTGAAACCGCATTCGATTACACCATGGCAGAGGCGGATGTCGCAGCCATTAAAAATTCTTAATTTTCCTTACACTCAAATCTAGCTTTTGTGTCATTTTTGGAAAACACCGAATAAAAAAATTCGTTATGTGTTTAGATACATTGGCGTCGAGAAATTCGTTTGGTGTATCACAGTTCTCTGTTTCCCGTTTCTTTTCTTGCTGTCCAGGTTTTTTCAGGATTTTGGAACACGACTGTGACTTCCAACAATAATTAAGTCAGAATGTTTGCGAAACTCATTAATATTAAATTTAAATGCGTTTGTTTCTGTGACAAGAAAAAGTAATGAGAAATATGATAAAAGGCAAGGATATGCGGAAAAGACAGTACTCGAGCTATCGCTTGCTGACCAGTGGTTTGACATTCAAGAAATAAACTTGTTTCATTTGAAATTATCTTATGTATTAGTATTAGGTCCCAATATGTTTTCGTACGCCTACCATTAATGATTTTAATAAGATACCGACTTTGGATCAGTTAGCAGCATGATAAATTAGCAGCAGTTGTGAAGACTCTCAATCGATTGCAAACATCTGTAGTTTCATGTCTTTTCCATTCATACAAAATTCGTTTCTTATTACGTGTGTACTAAGGTCACGCTATTGATAAAATAAATAACCACTGTAACCTACAACTCGAAGTTTTACTTTTCTTTTGGTACCGTTAGATGTCTTGTTTCGAGATCTATGCAAGATGCTCGTTAGCGTATTATAATTATAACGTATCTATAGAGGGAAGTTTCATATTATTTTAATATTTGTTAAATTTACATTAAGATTTTCATTGTAATATCAACCGAATGTGTTAATATCAATGAAGATAACAATTAGAACGAAATATTTACTCTCGAGACACTAGCAGCGACCCGCCACGCCTAACGGTTGGAGCCATTCTGGCGCCTGACAGAATGGATGGGCGGAAACTGGACGTCGTGCTGTGAACCGTGTCATCTAGCGATTCGTAACAAAGGGTGTAGAACAGCATCCATCTCGCCTGGTCTGCCAACGTATAAGTATCTTTATCGTGGATTCAGCAAGTGTGCCGGTGAAGCACCCAGTGGACGTTTGTCGTCTCGAACTTGTGTGATCAATGCTACTTTAAATACTGTCGATAATTTGATTCCTGCCATCCCTATTATGTAAGCACCTAGTCAAGAAAGCATCTTTTCCGTTCTAAAGTGTAATATATTCCTGAATAATGAACCACATACTGTAACATCTCAATTTTTGTTGCTGCCTTCGTTCACTCAAGCTGTGATAAAAGGGCTGCAGGAAAGACTGTGTTGGTCGTCAATAACTTAAAACATTTTGGGGGAAAAAAAAACACGATTCAGCCTCTAAAATCCGACTGCGAGACCTACCTCATGTAGCAGAAATAAATGGCGTGTGACGAGGGCCTCCCGTCGGGTAGACCGCTCGCCTGGTGCAAGTCTTTCGATTTGACGCCACTTCGGCGACTTGCGCGTCGATGCGGATGAAATGATGATGTTGATTTGGACAACACGACACCCAGTCCCTGAGCGGAGAAAATCTCCGACCCAGCCGGGAATTGAACCCGGGCCCTTAGGATTGACAGTCTGTCGCGCTGACCACTCAGCTACCGGGGGCGGACACGCAGCAGGAAAAAAAAAAAAAAAACGTGTTACTTCTGGCTGTGACGCTCGAACAAAACTGATTAGCTCTCATCTTTCGTTTCGTGAAAAGTGCACAAGGTACAATGTGATGGACAATGTTCGTAGTGGTTTCCCTCCTAGCCTCTTATACTCTGAACCGGACAAGAAAGCTTTGCAATTGAGCATTTGTAATAGGCGAAGGGTCTCTCGAGTGTACATGCAGAGGTAGATACGAAAGGGCTTGGTTCAGTTCCTGGTACTTTCAGGCACTTTTCCTTTATGTAAGAATTGTAATGCATTACACTAACATTGATAAACACAGCTGAGGTGCTACTATGAACGAGAGCAGCGGTTCTGAGATCTCTAAAAGCCAATAATAGGGGGAGCGGTGTGCCGACCACACGCCCCTCCATACCGCACAGAAAAGACGCCATCTCGCATAGGAAGATACGGCTGCCGTACATCCTCTGGGTCTGATATCAGTGTTGACAAGTAGCCATCAATTCCTCTGCTGTGTCAACCTCTTTCTCTCAGAGTATCAACAGCAACCTCAGTTATTTACTGGATGTATTCCAATCTCTGTCTTGCTTTACAGTTCTTGCCTTCTAAAGCACCCCCCCCAGTACCATGCATTCCCTAATGTCTTAACAGAAGTCCTATCATCCTGTCCCTTCTCCTAGTCAGTGTTTTCCACATATTCCTTTCCTCTCCAATTCCGCAAAGAACCTCCTCATTCCTTATCATTCCACCTAATTTTCAACATTCGTCTGTAGCGTCACATCTCAGATGGTTCGATTCTCTTTTGTTCCTGTTTTCCCACAATCCATGTTTCGCTACCATACGATCCAGTGCTACAAACGTACATTTTCAGAAATTTCTTCCGCAAATTAAGGCCTATGTTTGATACTAATAGACTTCTCTTAGCCAGGAATGCCCTGTTTGCCAGTGATAGACTGCTTTTCGTGTCCTCCTTGCTCCGTCGATAATTATTTTGCTACCTAGGTAGCAGTATTCATTAACCTCATCTACTTCCTGACTATCAATCCCGATATTAAGTTTCTCACTGTTCTCATTTCTGCTACTTCTTATCACTTTCGTCTTTCTTCGATTTACTCTCAGTCCATATTCCGTACTCATCAAACCATGCATTCAATTCAGCAAATTCTGTAATTGTCCTTCGCTATCACTGAGGATAACAATGTCATCAGCGAATCGTATCACTTGTTTTCGCCTTGAATTTTAATTCCACTCTTCAACCATTCTCTTGTTTCCATCTTTGCTTCTTCCATGAAAGATGGTCGAAAGACTACATCACTGTCTTACACAGTTTTTAATCCGAGCACTTCCGTCTAGCTCTTCCACTCTTGTTATTCCCTTTTGATCCTTTTACATGTCTATCTCTGTAGCTTACTCCAATATTCCTCACAATTTCGAACATCTTGCACCATTTGATATTGTCGAACACTTTTTCCAGGTCGCCAAATCCTTCCTCATTTTTCTTAGTCTTGCTTTCATTATCAACCGTAACGTCAGAACTGCCTCTCTTGTGCCTTTACCTTTCCTAAAGCCAAACTGATCATCATATGACACATCCACACTTTCTTTTCCATTCCTCTGTGTATTAATCTCGTCACTAACTTGCGATAATTCACGCCTTTGTCGGATCTTACTGTCTTTGGATTTGTCAGGATGATATTTTTCTGAATGTCAGATGGTACATTATCAGATTCATTTATTCTACATACCATCGTGCATAAACGTTTTATTGCTTCTTCCCTAAATGATTTTAGGAACTGTGATGGAATGTGATTTGTCCGTTATGTCTAATTTGATATCAAGTCTCCGAAACATCTTTTAAATTTCGATTCTAATATTGCATCCTCTACCTCTTCTAAATCGACTCCTGCTTATTCTTCTATCACATCAGACAAATCTCCCTCCTCATAGATGCCTCCAATGTACTCTTTCCGCCTATCTGCTCTTTCTTATGCATTTAATAATGAAATTACCATTGTACTGTTAATATTACCAACCTTGATTTTAATTTCACCGAAGGTTCTTCTGACTTTTCTCTATGCTGAGTCAACCTTCACATTTTTCTTGCAGCCATTTTGTCTTAGTTTCGCTGCACTTACCATTTATTTCATTCCTCAGCTGCCTGTTATTTCTGTATTCCTGAATTTCCTGAACATTTTTGTACTTCCTTTTTTCATCGATGAATTGAAGATTTTGTTGTGTTGCCCATGGTTATTTCGTGATTACCTTCTTTGAACCTATATTTTCCTTTCCAGCTTCTATGATTTCCCTTTTTAGAGATATCCGTTCCTCTTCAACCGAATTGCCTATAAGCGATTATTTATCGCTGTGTGTAGCCTCAGAGAACTTAAAGCGTATCTCTTCATTGCTCAGTACTTCCATATCCCACTTCTTTGCACATTGATTCTTCCTGATTATTCCCTTAAACTTCAGTCTACTTTTCGTCAGTATCATCATTACAATATTGTGATCTGAGTCTATACGTGCTCGTGGATACCCCTTACAATCCAGTATGTCATTTCGTAATCTGTGTCTGATCATGGTGTAATCTAAATGGAATCTTTTCGTATTTCTTTCTTCTTCTTCTTTTTCTGCTCTTCGAGTGTTAGGCGAAATTACCCATCGTTGCCGGGGTCTTCCCCTTTAAGGGGACTCTGTTACTCTACATCGATTCTAGTTGTTCGTTCTAATTTTCCCCAATACACTTTAATTTTATCATTTAGACAAAAAATTCTAGTTATTCTCTAATATCTTGATTCATTAGTCTGTCTTCTACTGTGCAACTCTTAACTCGTCTCAGAAATTTCATTTGTTGTCGCTGAAAACGGATTTCTTGCTTTTTGCTAACCAACTAGGTCTTACTTTCCGTAGAACAGTGTGGGGATCGCCACTGTTTTGTTGAATTTAGTGTGAGTATCTTTCTTAGCTTTGTTTTTAAGATTTCTTTCAATGATCCCCCGTATATGGCTAAATTTACTAAGCTTAATTTCTATATGTTTGCTGTACTCATTTGTCACTTGACATCCTAGGTAACTGAAGTGTTTTTGATCTACCACTATAATACATACATCAAAACAAGTCTGCGTCACCCCGGTTCCTAGAACTCCGGAGGAAAAACGTTAACTGTGGATATTTTACACAGACAGGGTCTCTTTGACTCTTCAGAGATGCCGCTAAACCCACCCAAAGATGTGAACAATAATGCATGAGCAGCGCCTATTAGACGGAGGGGGTCTGACAGCCTATCAGTTCCAGTCATTCTACGAGGAAGGAGGTACAAGGCTCGTGTTGTCTGTAGTTCATCCATGCCTAGACGATCAATACCGAGCTTTGATGGCGTCTGCATGGGCACTCAACAAGGGAAATGTCCAGGAATCTCGGAGTGAAACAAAGCGATGTTGTTCGGACATGAAGGAGATACAGACAGACAGGAACTGTCGATGACCTGCCTCGCTTAGGACGCCCAAGGGCTACTACTGCAATGAATGACCGCTACCAACGGATTCTGGCTCGGAGGAATCCAAAAAGCAACGCCCATGTTGAATAATGCTTTTCATGCAGCCACAGTACGTCGTGTTACGACTCAAACTGTGCGCAGTAGGCTGGATGATGCGCAACTTCATTCCAGACGTCCACGGCGAGGTCTACCTTTGCAACCACGACACCATGCAGCGCCGTACAGATGGGCCCATCAACATGCCAATGGATCGCTCAAGATTGGCATCACTTTCTCTTCACCGATGAGACGTGTTTAGAGGACCCCGGTCAGGCTGAACGCCTTAGACACACTGTTCAGCGAGTGTAGCAAAGTGGAGGAGCCCTGATGTTTTGGGGTGGCATTCTGTGGCACCGATGTACGCCGTTGGTGGTCATGGAAGACGCCTTAACGGCTTTACGATACGCGAAGGCCACCCTCTGACCAATGGGGCAACCGTTTCGGCAGCATATTGGCGAGGCATTCGTCTTCATGGAGGAGAATGCACATCTTGTGAATGATTTCGCTCGTCTAGAGTGGCCAGCATGTTCTCTAGATATAAACCCTATCGTACATGCCTGCGATAGATTGAAAAGGACTGTTTATGGACGACGTGACCCACCAACCTCTCTGATGTATCTACGTCGAATCGCCGTTGAGGAATGGGCAATCTGGACCAACAGTGCCTTGATGAAATTGTGGATAGTATGCCACGACGAATACAGGCATGCATAAATGCAAGACGACGTGAACTGGGTCTCTGAAGGTCTCGCTGTATGATGGTACAACAAGCAATGTATCGTTTTCATGAGCAATAAAAAGGGCGGATACGATGTTTTTGCTGATCTCTATTCCAGTTTTCTGCACAGGTTCCGCTGGCCGGAGTGGCCGAGCGGTTATAGGCGCTACAGTCTGGAACCGCGCGACCGCTACGGTAGCAGGTTCGAATCCTGCCTCGGGCATGGATGTGTGTGATGTCCTTAGTTAGGTTTAAGTAGTTCTATGTTCTAGGGGATTGATGACGTCAGAAGTCCCATAGTACTCAGAGCCATTTTTATACAGGTTCCGGAACTCTCGGAACCGAGGTGATGCAAAACTTTTTTTGATATGTGTATAATGTATACTTTCCCCATGAAGTCCATTGTCTCAGCTTTTTCTTTTGATATCTCCGTGTCAGATCTGGCGCTTGTTTGTTTTGGTAAGCAAATTCCTTTCTGAAGATGTTCTGCTTTATCTGCCAGGATCTCTGCATCGTCAGCGTATAGAAAGTTATTTAAAATAATCGTCCTGTCAGGGTATATACTTTCTTGAAATTCTGTATTCCATATATGCATTATTTAATCTATGTAAATTTTAAATGAAGTTGGGGGGATACAGCAGCCTTCTCGTACTCCTTTATTAGTTGGTATGTCATTAGTCATTTTTCCTTTGAGATCTAGTGTGGTAGTTGTGTTCTGACACATACTTTTAATTGCATTTATTAGTTGTTTTGGATATCCACAATTCATCATTATCTTCCTAAGTTTCTGTCTATTGACGCAGTTAAAAACATTTTTCTTTTTAAGTCGATAAAAGCAATATGTGTTTCTTCATTATATTCTCTTAGTTTTTGTACTATCCGTTGTAAAATAAAAAACCGTAACTATTTTAGTGTGTCCTTTCCTAAAACCTATTTGTTCCTTATGCAGCAGTGCTTCCTTTCTTCTTCTTCTTTCGTTTCACCCTCTTTGGGGTACGCTGGATCAATTATCTCTTTCTGCGTTGTTCTTTTCTTAGGGCCCAGTATTTCTTCATTCTTTCTGATCTTCTTCTCCTCTCTTCTTCCGAGATGAAGGGTTTGGACTTTTGTGTGGATTTGTCTTGGAACCTTATGTTTTCATCTTTAGTAATTAATTTAGCAGTTCGATCAATAAGTGAATTTTCTGAAATCTTTAATTCCACTAGGTCTTTCTCAGTTTCTTTAAACCAGTTGGGCTTCGTTTTTCGGTTACGGAAGAAGTCAAAGATTTGTTTAGTTAATCTGTTGGAATTCATTCTGAGAAGATGGCCATAAAAATTAATTCTCCTTTTTCGTATAGAATCTGAAAGTTTTTCAATTTTCTTGTAGAGAGTTTAATTTTTGATGTATATAATCTTATTGTCTTGAAATTTTGGCCCAATGATTTTTCTTAAAATTTTTCTTTCCTTTACCTCAAGTTTCTCCATTTGACCTTTGAAATTCATGTTAAGTGTTTCTGCTGCTTACAGTGCTTCTGGCTTAATCACTGTCTTGTAATGTGTAATTTTGTACCCCCATGAAAGGGATTTTTTGTTGTATGTATTTTTTGTTAGTTGGAAGGCCAATTCAAGTTTATTTTTTCTGGATTTCATTGCTTTGCTTTCCCCAGCATTCCAACTAATCCATTCCCCGAGATATTTGAATTCTTTTACTATTTAAATCTTCTGTTCTTGAACTTTGAGGTATTTACATGAGTGCTTGATGTTTGTCAATATCTTAGTTTTTTCAAAGGAGATGTGAAGACCAATTTTAGCTGCTTGTTTCTTTAGTTCAAGGATTTGCTCCCGTGCTTCTTCCATTGTTTCAGCAAACAGAGCCACATCATCTGCAAAAGCAATGCAATTTACTTTAAGGTTCTTCTTTTTGCAACCCAGTCTTATACCACTCTTAATATTTGTGTTCCATTCACTGACTACTTTCTCAAGCGCACAATTGAACAGCAACGGTGAGAGCCCATCGCCCTGTCGCACTCCCGTTTTTATTTCAAAGGGTTCCGATAGTTCGCCCATAAATTTAACTTTCGAAAATGTATTTGTAAGGGTCGCTTTTATAATATTAGTTGTTTTCTTATCCAAACCCATTTCTTCCAGGACTGATAACAGAGATTCTCTATCAATTGAATCATATGCTTTTTTGAAATCAATGAAAGAGATTACGTATGTCTTTGCCCTTGATTTTGCTTCCATTATAAGTATTTTTTTTAATCTTAAAATACTTCTTGTATGCGGCATAGTAAGCTTATTTTTCTGTAGTTGTTGCACAGGCTTCTGTTTCCCTTTTAGAAAAACTGACATCACTCTAACAACCTTCAAGTCTTTCCGAAGACTTTTGCTCTTCTAACATTCGTTTAAGAGACGTAACAGTTATAGCATCATTCCTCCATGTTTTAGCAATTCAGCATTAATACCATTTTAAAACCTTATGAGCCATTCGATGTCTTCCATGAACATCAGTCTCATTAGAAATAAATCTAACCCAACGAAATATTATGAATATTGCTGTGTTTCGGCAACGGTTACAGAATAGCAGGTGAATTAACCGGATTTAAACGAGTCTTCTTCAGAAGGAGAAGGAACAGTGTTCACATTAGCAGTCAGTAAAATGATCTCCACATGAAATGTGTCTGCAACGATCTGTACGTCCATATATAAAAGTTAAGGCCCCTAGAAGCAGGGCTTGTCACACCAGTGAAACCAATCACATAAAATACCAGACTATGTTAAGAGTTACATGTTAATATGGTCTGGTATCTTACGTGATTAGTTTTATTGGTGTGATAAGCTCTTGATTCTTGGAGCCTTAACTATTACATGTACAGACCATTGGCGACACATTTTATGTGGAGAACGCCTTACTGACTGTTTGGTACCGTCAAGTCTGTTTCTTGTCTTTCTAAAGAAGATGCGTTTAAATCCGTTCAAACCATGGTAAATGATAACTGAAAACCAACATTTATTACAACTGGTTGGCTCTCTAACTCACCTGCTATCCCAATGATCTTGGTGTTCCTATCTTACAACACATTTAGCAATATTTCTTCTCGCCTCATAAGATTACTTATTTTCATCTTTGAGGTTGCTTATGTATTTTGCATATGTATCCCGTTTTTCTTTAACAGCTTTTTTATATGCTCAATCCAAAGTCTTAGGCCCTTTCTTTTCCTTTTTTTTCGTTTTACCGACAGCTTCTGCAGCTATTCTGTGTATCACTTTCTTAACATTTTGCTTTCCTTCTTTTATGTTATCTTTAGTTTGCAAGTCTCCTAGCTCTCTATTCAATCTGCATTGGTAAAGATGTTTTATGCTGTTCTCTTCCATGAAGTATACTTTATAAACGCTTTCATATTATTGGTTACATATTTGTTTTGTTATTTTCTTCCATTTCGCAAAAAGATCTATTCTAGAGATTAGTAGAAAATGGTATGATCCTATATCTTGTTCTCTATAAACTCATGTATTCATTACTTGACCTGATCTAAAATCTCTACTGACAAATGCATACGTAAATATATCTCGTTCCTTAAAAAGTGATTTTGTTTCGTTTAGATTACAGTAAGTGGTAAAATCTCTTACTATTTTCCATTTTCATTACATGCTGGTTCTCCAAAAGACCCTGTAATATTTTTTACTGGGATATTTCCTGTTCTGGCAGTGAAATAACCCGTAATAATAATGTGATCAGTAGCACTACCCCCATGAACCATGGACCTTGCCGTTGGTAGGGAGGCTTGCGTGCGTCAGCGATACAGATGGCCGTACCGTAGGTACAAGCACAACGGGGGGGGGGGGGTATCTGTTGAGAGGCCAGATAAACGTGTGGTTCCTGAAGAGGGGCAGCAGCCTTTTCAGTAGTTGCAGGGGCAACAGTCTGGATGATTGACTGATCTGGCCTTGTAACACTAACCAAAACGGCCTTGCTGTACTGGTACTGCGAACGGCTGAAAGCAAGAGGAAACTACAGCCATAATTTTTCCCGAGGGCATGCAGCTTTACTGTTTGATTAAATGATGATGGGATCCTCTTGGGTAAAATATTCCGGAGGTAAAATAGATCCCCAATCGGATCTCCGAGCGGGGACTACTCAAGAGGACGTCGTTATCAGGAGAAAGAAAACTGGCGTTCTACGGATCGGAGCGTGGAATGTCAGATCACTTAATCGGGCAGGTAGGTTAGAAATTTAAAAAAGGGAAATGGATAGGTTGCAGTTAGATATAGTGGGAGTTAGTGAAGTTCGGTGGCAGGAGAAACAAGACTTCTGGTCAGGTGAATACAGGGTTATAAATACAAAATCAAATAGGGGTAATTCAGGAGTAGGTTTAATAATGAATAAAAAAATAGGAGTGCGGCTAAGCTACTACCAACAGCATAGTGAACGCATTATTGTGGCCAAGATAGACACGAAGCCCATGCCTACTACAGTAGTAGAAGTTTATATGCCAACTAGCTCTGCAGATGATGAAGCACATTCGTGTTGCTTTACGGGAACTAAATCCTGCTGCACAGTACTCTCACGCCGAGCAAAGTTCCATTTTTGGCTACACGTTATGCACTGAACACAATAACGCACTGTCCGCAGCTCGTGGTCGTGCGGTAGCGTTCTCGCTTCCTGCGCCCGGGTTCCCGGGTTCGATTCCCGGCGGGGTCATAGAATTTCTCTGCCTCGTGATGACTGGGTGTTGTGTGATGTCCTTAGGTTAGTTAGGTTTAAGTAGTTCTAAGTTCTAGGGGACTGATGACCATAGATGTTAAGTCCCATAGTGCTCAGAACCAATAACGCACTCACCACGGACACATCACAAGCTGTCTGATGCAGTGGATAACTGACATCAGGGATAGTTCTGTGCATGCGCACGCTGTGCAAGAACCCGTGAGGTGCATACGTCGTTACGTGACACACGTGCTATGAGGCAAGTTGTGTACCTTACGTCTGTTCGTTGGTCAGGATTGTACGCTATCACCCAGGATCTTTGCAAGACTGCGTCAGGAACGCATGTACCGTTGCAATACATGCACTGAGACTGGTGGTGGTTGCTGTGAACAGTTACTATGGACTATGTTGTTGTTAAGCGGTGTACACTTTTTATGCCCATAACACAATAAATATGCATTTCTGACCATTGGTTCCCTATCACAATATAACAGGTTGAAACTTCCTGGCAGATTAAAACTGTGTGCCGGACCGAGACTCGAACTCGGGATCTTTGCCTTTCGCGAGCAAGTGCTCTACCAACTGAGCTACCCAAGCACGACCCACGCCCCGTCCTCACAGCTTTACTTCTGCCAGTATCTCGTCTCCTACCTTCCAAACTAAACAGAGGCTCTCCTGCAAACCCTGCAGAACTAGCACTCCTGAAAGCAAGGGTTCGCAGGAGAGCTTCTGTAAAATCTGGAAGGTAGGAGACGAGATACTGGCAGAAGTAAAGCTGTGGGTATGGGGCGTGGGTCATGCTTGGGTAGCTCAGTGGGTAGAGCACTTGCCCGCGAAAGGCAAAGGTCCCGAGTTCGAGTCTCGGTCCGGCACACAGTTTTAATCTGCCAGGAAGTTTCATATCAGTGCACACTCCGCTGCAGAGTAAAAATGTCATTCTCAATATAACAGGTTATTGATCCACTATCAGCTGTTTCAATTTTACCCTAAAGGTTTGAGACGTCTTGTATACACTCATAGTTGTAAAAAAAAAAAAAAAAAAAAAAAAAACTTCCTGGCAGATTAAAACTCTGTGCTTGATGCTGGACGTTTGTCTTTCGCGGGCAAGTTCACTACTGACTGAGCCACCCAAGCATGATCCACGCGTGCGGTTAAAGGCGCTGCAGTCTGGAACCGCAAGACCGCTACGGTCGCAGGTTCGAATCCTGCCTCGGGCATGGGTGTTTGTGATGTCCTTAGGTTAGTTAGGTTTAACTAGTTCTAAGTTCTAGGGGACTAATGACCTCAGCAGTTGAGTCCCATAGTGCTCAGAGCCATGATCCACGACCCGTCCTCAAAGCTTTACTTCCCCCAGTACCTCGACTGCTACCTTCCAAACTTCACAGAGGCTCCTGTGCGACCTTGCAGAAGTAGCAATCGTGGAAAAAAAGATATTGGGGAGGCGTGATTTAGCCGCAAACTGCGGTGTGTTTCCATTCTCGAGAGAAAAAGAATTTCGCTGGTAGAACAACAAATTAACAAACCGCAAACAGTCTAAAGCATACCGGTAGAGCAGCTGCATCACAGACTTAGTGAACACGGACCGTGCCGGGGTGGCGGCCTGCACTGCTGACTAAGTTAGGCCCTCATCCCACCGTGGCGTCTGCTACCCGGCTGCGCCAGGCGCGCAGAGGTCAGCGAGGAGGTGTTAAAGCCGTCCCTCCATCTGCATCATCCCGGTTAACTATTCATGCGATTTAGCGTAGTTCCGAGCAGTGCAAGACAGCCGCGGCGCCCCGGCCCGCTGGGTGAAAGCGGCACCGGCCGCAGGTGGCCAGGACCGGTGCCTCGGGTATTCCGCTCTCTCAACCTGAAACCAGTAGATTCCGGTCCAGCACAAGTTGTCAATTTTCGTATTATTCCCGTTCAGTGAGATGCAATAAAAAGACTAAGGTTTGACGGTTGTTTTATCAGAGACGGCAGGCTACTTGGAATATCAATAACAATTGGCAGCATTCAGGCGCTTCAATCGTATTTAACACACTTCAACAAAGCGTTCTGAGAGGCAGTGGTATTATCATCATGTTTTCAAAACTCACTACGTAAGTTTAAAACACTAGAACACGACGCACATGAAATAACGTAAAGTAAAGCCAGTGTATTTCATTAACTTTGTAAATTCGTTGCAAATTCGTCGTAAAAGTTTTGACTGTTTCGTCCGTACCAGTTGTTTCTGACGTGTACAGGAACCATTAACTCAGATCTAAAACAATGTATAATATGAGATTTCTTGGATCAGGAAACGAAATAATGTCTTGATAGTGGCTATAAGATGGTCTACAAAACTAAAGTAAGGATGACGCTGTGTTGTCAAAATATATCTACTGATACCAGGGAATTGAGATAAGGAAAAGAGACATTAAAAGTAGTAGATCAGATTCTCTACTTCGAAAAAAGCACTAGTGAAGATGAAAGATACAAAGAGGGTTATAAAGGATCTTTTCCGTTGGGATAAATTTATTTTATTTTTTTGTTAGATGTTTTCGTTAAATAGCTGAATCAATTGCAAATAGGAGTAATTTAATTAAGCAGAGTAGAGAAGATAAAGTCAAAGAGATGTTCACTGGGCGGACATTGTCGTAATGTAACGTCATTGCGTTGTTCGGTTGTTAAAACATGTCGCTTGTGTTCCGTTCTGCTGTTCAGTCGTGCGCGTATGTGAAAGGAATTAATTCGGGGACTAGAATAAACTTTCACATAATAGTTACGATTCGATGTTCCGACAAAAGGGGTTAACGTCAGTGTTAATTTGAATTGTGGGCGACAGGATTAGTTCTGACAAATACGTGAAAACGGACGTAACGAAACTTGTTCGCATATCATCCTTGAACGTGACTTTTATTTAATTAACGATTGCGGGCTCATTAAAAGCTATTATCTCATGATTAGGATCAATCCCTCTTTCGTCCTAGGTAGTGATCATTCATTAACATTTACTTCATAAGAAAAAGGATTATTAATATAAGTGATGTTAAATGGCAATTACGTGTTATTCCGTTAGTGTGGACCCGACGTAATATCTCTGAAATGACATTGATATATAATTTGTGCTAAATACTGAACTGAGATAGGAAATAAATTGAAATTAGTGAACATTTGATACTGAGACTATAGAAGCAGAAGCGCTTAAGGTTCCTCTTCTTTAAAATGGCAAAACAGGTACGAACTTTAACTCAATAGTCGACATTATGTATTGAAAAGACATTAGCATTTAATACTTATTTTGACGACGCGCTGTTAAACATAGGAACGTTAAGTCTCTGTACGAGTAATAAAATTAAATCTAAAAACATAATTAACAACGGCGAACTCCGCTTTAACAAACTGTATTGCCTGTTGTCATCGGGCAATAACTGCTCAACCCTGGAGACTAGTCTGGTGAAATTAGAAGTCGGGCATGTAAAACAAACTTAAAAAATCCATTCAAGCTACAGTGGAGTCGGCACAACACGACGTGGGCAGTTATAGGGTGTATGATGAAGAATAGCAATAGAAAGAAATGGTGTCCTGAAACAGAAAGATTTATTAAAAGCAAATAGAATGGAAATAATTTTCATTGATTCATCTGTGGGTTCCTAGTGAAATATTCTACATTTCATCAACCAAACGGAATAGTTTTTTGCTTTATTTCAGACAACTTTATTACTTTTAGGGCTCGAAACATCCTCAGACTGCTATGTATGTCAGAGGACTATAAGAATGATACTGGCGTGATCGGAGGAAGTGGAATACGGAAAGTGAGAAGTGTCGCCTACGTAGAATAGTCAAAATATGATGATGATTTTCATACGACTTAAATTTCGAATTATGAGCAAATTTTCTACTACACCTCCGTTTGAAAAACTTTATGCCGTACAAGAAAAGGGGTTATAATCCGAAACCTAAGCTGTACAAAGATAATAAAAGTTTTGTGAAACAAGACAAAAAACCTTTCGTTCAGTTAGGAAGTCTGTCCTCAGGGTACTGGTCTAGATTATGGTGAAGTGAAACGTTGACGATGGAGGGTACAGACAATAAACAAACAGAAGTGTTTGAAAAGTGGTGTAGTGTACATGAGTGCAGACCGAATAAACAGTGACGAGATTCTGAATCAAAACCCCAAGATCAAAAAAACCCTTCAACACGAAGGAATTATCGGAATGGGATGGAAATCGGTAAATATCATGTACGCTACAGACAAACGAATGACTCAGAAAAATTGGATAATAAAGCGTTAGTCCACCTCTAGCCTTATGGAAGCAGTTATTGGGCTTGTCATTGATTGATAGAGTTTTTGGACATCCTCATGAGCGACAACGTACCAAATTCTGTCCAGTTGGCGCGTTAGATGGTCAAAACCCCGAACTGGTTGGAGGGTCGTGCCCATAATGCACCAAACCATCCCAAACTGGAGAGAGATCCGGCGATCTGGCTGGTCAAGATTACATTTCAGCAAGATAATGCCCGCCCGCACATTGTGACCGTTTCTACAGCTTTGTTTTGTGCTTGAAACTAAGGATCTGGATCGGGGAGGGAGGCGTATGACAGGGTAATCCGTGCAGTTGTGTGAACCGTTGTGGATAACGTACCTGCCTAGTAAGCACGATACCCGCATATATATATGTTTGAGACCAGTAAAGTCTCTGAAATTGAGTCAGTTCTTTGGTATAATCACCAAGGTCTTTGATCCACAGGTTTCAGTAAATGTATATCACGTGTTATTTGTTATTAATGCTGTATCATTTCTTGTGTTAGAGAGTTCAGTATAATTTATTATTTTCAAGAGCTTCTTGCTTGTAGCGACCCTCTTTGTCTTGAGTTTTTATAAACAAAATTAATATTCCTGGATCATTGATTTTCATTTAGTAGACATTGTAACCACATTAACCGTACTAGCAAACCCATCACAGTAACTTTCGAGTTGCAGCTATCTCCTTAATTATTCACGGTATGTCAGTTAGGGATTTAGTAGCATTTCCTCATATGTAGCCGCCAGGTTCAAGGGAAATCCCTGTAACATTAAGTCCAGAGTATCAGAGGACAATAATACGCCACAGAGGAGGATACTCGCAAACTTTCTGCTGAAAGTTGATTCTATATTTTAGCATTGAGTGGTCTAGGGATAACGTCTTTGATTCATAATCAAAACGTCTTCGGTCCCGGGTTCGATTCCCGCCACTGCCTAAATTTTTATAAATAATCAGCATTGGCGGCCGAAGACTTCCTGCATAAGAAGTCAGCCTCATTCTGCCAACGGCCTTGTCAAAGAGGGTGGAGGAGCGGATAGAGGTTCAGGGCACTCTCTTGTCCTAGGGGTGGGAAATTGCCCCTAAAGGCGGAAGAATCAGCAATGATCAACGACATGAGGATGCAGAAGGCAATGGAAACCACTGCATTAAAGACACGTAACGTGTATCCACAGGACATGTGGCCTGTATTTGGTGATGTGTCATGATGACCTCTCCATTGGCAAAAGATTCCGGAATAGTTCCCCATTCGGATCTCCGTTAGGGGACTGCCAAGGGGGAGATTACCATGAGAAAAAGATTGAATAATCAACGAAAGGATAACGTTCTACGAGTCGGGGCGTGGAATGTCAGAAGCTTGAACGTGGTAGGGAAACTAGAAAATCTGAAAAGGGAAATGCAAAGGCTCAATCTAGACATAGTAGGGGTCAGTGAAGTGAAGTGGAAGGAAGACAAGGACTTCTGGTCAGATGAGTATCGGGTAATATCAACAGCAGCAGAAAATGGTATAACAGGTGTAGGATTCGTTATGAATAGGAAGATAGGGCAGAGGGTGTGTTACTGTGAACAGTTCAGTAACCAGGTTGTTCTAATCAGAATCGACAACAGACCAACACCGACAACGATAGTTCAGGTATACATGCCGACGTCGCAAGCTGAAGATGAACAGATAAAGAAAGTGTACGAGGATATAGAAAGGGCAATGCAGAATGTAAAGGGGGACTAAAATCTAATAGTCATGGGCGATTGGAATGCAGTTGTAGGGGAAGGAGTAGAGGAAAAGGTTACAGAAGAATATGGGCTTGGTACAAGGAATGAAAGAGAAGAAAGACTAATTGAGTTCTGTAACAAGTTTCAGCTAGTAATAGCTGTTGTGGCGTAGCAAGACAGCCACGCCACTCGGAAGTAGCCGAAAGGCACGCGTTAAGCTCACGCAGATGGGCGTGAGGTCTGAAACAGGATACGTAATGAATGCTACAAAGAAAAGTACGTAGCTGCTAGAGTACTTAACTTTAATCCATCATTTGTATACAGCATTCTTGATGATACAAGTGAGACTCTCTCTCTAGAAATGGTTAATGGGGCCTTGCTAGGTCGTAGCCATGGACTTAGCTGAAGGCTATTCTAACTGTCTCTCGGCAAATGAGAGAAAGGCGTCGTCAGTGTAGTCGCTAGCAAAGTCGTCGTACAACTGGGACGAGTCCTAGGACGTCTCTCTAGACCTGCCGTGTGGTGGCGCTCGGTCTGCAATTACTGACAGTGGCGACACGCGGGTCCGACATGTACTAATGGACCGCGGCCGATTTAAAACTACCACCTAGCAAGTGTGGTGTCTGGCTGTGACACCACATTCCTCCCCCGCAAATCGGCGAACGGTCGTGTGATAAGGCTTCCGCCCGCCGTGGGGAGGGCCCCATGTTGACGTATGCGATGAGGTGGGGAGCCTAACAACAGGTGAGGCTGTGCCACCCGCACCCGGCCATTCGGTCCGAGGGGAGCTAGGAAACGCCTGAAAACCTAGTCCAGGGTGCACGTCAACATGCGGTGTATGCGCCCGTAAAGAGACAGGAGGGGCCGAAGGGTCGACCTCCATTGCGTCGGGGTATCCGACGCGCGATGACGCCATGTGGTCCGGAGCGGGCAAGAGTTCCATGGCTGAGGACAGCTGGTCACGGGAAGCGATCGGCGGCGCGCGACCCAGGGAGGCGTCCGGCGGCTGCAGCGAAGAGTCCACTGCGGGCGGCGCCGGCGGGAGAACAGGCGGCGGCGGCGGCGGCGCGTCGCCATGGGGCAAAATGGAAGCCATCGTCGGTAACACCTGGGGATGAGGCGAGCCAGTAGATGGGTCCCCAGGGAGCTGACCGGACGCCACCGTCGCTGAAAGCAGACGGGGAGCGGCAGAATTCGTGCGACGACATAGGCGCAGCTGATTTAGATGCCTACGCACCTCACCAGAGGCCCCCAAAACCAAATACATCGCGCGTCCGAGGCAGCGAAGAATGCACCCTGCGAGCCAACGCCGTGAACCGCGATAGTTTCGATAGAATACAACGTCGCCTGGAGCAAAAGCACGAGTCTGCCGCTGCACAGGAACCTGATGCGGCAGATGCAGCAAAGACATCAAGGTTCGATGAGGACGACCATGGAGCAACTCAGCCGGCGAGCGACCATCCCGGGGCTGAGAGCGATACGAGGACAAAAAGAGCAACAATGCGTCCTCCCGAGAATGCGACTCTGTCAACTTCAACATCTGTGACTTGAAAGTCCGGACCAAACGTTCAGCGGCACCGTTTGACTGAGGCGAAAACGGCGCGGATGCCAGATGTTGAATACCATTGGTCTTGCAGAATAACTGAAATTCTGCGGACATGAATTGTGGGCCATTGTCGGAAACAACCGTCTGTGGAAGACCTTCAATGCAAAAGATAGCGGACAACGCTTGGATTGTGGCAGATGACGTCGTGGAAGACATCTGGACAACAAAAGGAAAATTACTGAAGGAATCGACAACAACCAACCATCGAGCATTCCAGAATGGACCAGCAAAATCTATGTGTAAGCGTTGCCAAGGGGAAGTGGCTTTTGGCCATGCAAAGAATTTCCGCGGCGGTGCGGATTGTTGTTCGGCACACGCCATGCAAGAAGAGCACATATTCGTAATCGCAGCATCGATTCCGAACCAAGTACAGTGCCGACGAGCAAGTTGTTTCGTTCGCACTATACCCCAATGTTCTTGGTGGAGAAGCTTTAAGACAGAGGACTGTAACGAACGCGGGACCACGACCCTAAACTGATCATTAGCAGAACGCAACAGCAAAACACCACGTCGTACAAGAAGTCTCTCCTTGTGAGCAAAAAATCGGCGAACCAACGGATCCTCGATCCGTGACTTTGACAAGGGCCATTGCGTAGCAACAAAACGCAAAACGGTAGCAAGGACAGGGTCGGCAGCTGTGGCTGCAGCTACACGACGAAAATCAATCGGAAACGATTCGACCACGTCATCAGTTTCCGCATCAGTGAACATGCAAGAAAGTTCGGAAGAATCGAATGCTTTATCCTCAGCAACAGGCAAACGGGACAACGCATCGGCGTTTCCGTGCTTAGCAGTGGACCGATACAAGATATCGTAGCTGTACTGCGAGAGGAAAATAGACCAGCGAATGAATTTCTGCGCTGTACGTGGAGGTACAGGCTTGTTCGGATGAAAAAGCGATGTCAAATGTTTGTGTTCTTTGATGATGGTAAAGTGATGACCATACAAGAAGTCATGAAACTTTGTAACACCAAACACGAGAGCCAAAGCTTCGTTCTCTATCTGGGAATAATGTCTTTGCGCTGACGAGAGCAATTTGGACGCAAAGGCAATAGGGCGATCATGCGAACCATCTTTGTGCGCAAGCACAGCACCGATCCCGAAATCCGATGCATCTACCATCAAAAAAAGGGGTTTCTGGGGATCGAATGGCGTAAGGCAAGTATTTGAAAGCAACGCCGATTTCAATTGGCGAAAGGCGCGTTCGCATTCCGTCGATCAGACGAACGGAACACCTTTACGGCGTAAGCGATGAAGCGGAGCTGAAATGGAAGAGGCATGTGGTACAAAGTTATGATAGCAGTTAATTTTTCCCAACACACTCTGGAGCTGCATCAAATTCTGCGGCGAAGGCAAGTCCTGTATGGCACGGAGGTGCTCTGGACTCGGATGTATGCCTTGGGCATTGATTACATGTACCAGATATGGTAAGTCACGAGCAAAAAACAAACATTTGTCCTTCCGCAAGCGAAGACCATTTAGTCGCAATACCTGAAATAACGTTCGGAGGTTGGATAAATGTTCTGCTGCTGTCTTTCCAGAGACCACAATATCGTCCAGATAGTTTGCAGCAGTAGGGACCGACGCACAAACAGTTTGTAAATATTGCTGAAACAATGCAGGGGCGGAGGCACACCTGAATGGCAGTCTTTTGAATCGGTACAATCCAAGATGCGTGTTAACCACCAATACGCGCTGGGATTCTTCGTCCACCGGTATTTGCAGGTACGCATCTGCTAGGTCCAACTTTGAAAAATATTTTCCCGGGCACTGTTTGTCAAAAAGGTCTTCCGGGCGGGGTAAAGGAAAAGTAGCAGGCACTAGTTGTGGATTCACTGTTGCCTTGAAGTCCACACAAAGTCTCAGTTTTCCGGAAGGTTTCTGCAAAATTACTAAGGGTGAGGCCCAGAGAGAAGCCTGCACATGTTCAATTACACCTTGTGATTCTAAATCGTTTAATGTTCGTGCGACCTCATCACGCAATGCGTGGGGAACATTGCGCGCTCTGAAAAATTTCGGTTGTGCGTTTACTTTTAGTTCCAAATGTGCTTCATAGTTCTTAGCGCAACCAAAGCCCGGTGCAAAAATGTCAGCAAATTCCTCACATAGACGAGAAACACTGGTGGAAGGCACAGTCTGGTTCACTGATAGGACCTGATTTACGATAGACAAGTTAAACAACTGAAATAAATCTAAACCAAACAAGTTCACTGCAGAAGAAGAACGAAGGACGTAAAAAGACACAAGTTTTGTTTGTCCCTTGTATGTTGCAAGAAGGCTGCACTGTCCTAACACAGGGATAAGCTGTCCTGAATAACTAGTGAGCTGAACATTTGCGGCACGCAACGGAGGTGCGCCCAGTTGTTTGTACGTGGCGTGATTGAACAATGAAACTGCAGCTCCGTTATCGAGCTGGAACGGTATCACTTGTCCGGCAAAGTCCAAATCTACAAAAAGTTTATTGTCCTGCTGACGACAAGAGAGACTGTTTTGTGCAACTTGAACAGACACTGGTACAGAATCACTTGCGACGTGATGGGATTTCCATCGACGTCGATGCACACTTTTTGTGGAACGAACACAGTCACTGTTAGAGAGAGTAACACTGGGCGGAGTGGCATTAACTTCATGAATGTCCATGGGCGAAGGTTCATGAGCCTGAGGGTCCTTGGTCCGATTCCGGCGCGAAGCAAAGGGCCTGGAATGGTTGTGAGTGTCTGATCTAAGCTTTTTCTGGCAAACACTTTGAACATATCCGTTTTTATTACAGAAAAAGAAAATAGCTTGGCGTGACGGGCAATTCTCACGCGAATGTCTAGTAGCACACCGCGGGCATGATTTCACTGCATTAGCTTGCTTTCGCGGGACACGTGGCTGCGCGGACGTGCGCGAGGGCTGTTTACAGTTCCGTGTAGCTCGCCCGGCGGGCCGGGTAATGTGACACACAGCTGGCGAAGTTTCAAATGATTCCTGAGCAAAGTCAAGTGTGTCTTGCCTATCCAATATGTCTATCACTTGTTGAAGGGAGGGATTGACTAGTTTCAAAATCTGTTCCCGTATGCGAACATCAGAAACGTTCTGTGCAATTGCATCACGCACCATAGTATCTGAATAAGGGAGTCCACAGTCACATTCAAAAGCACAATCCCTTGTAAGACCTTGCAAAGTTGCCACCCACTCCCAATTGGTCTGACCGGCCGTACGTTTTGTACGAAAGTACGTATACCTTTTTGCAACGACATTGACTGTTTCCTTGAAATAGGCATCCAATGCCGACAAAATTTCTTCGTAGGACAGAGTTGCTACGTCGCGTCGGGGAAACAATTTCACAATCACATGGTAGGTGAACACACCTACACACGAAAGCAAAAATGGCTGCCGCTCATTACCTTGAATTCTGTAGGCGGCGAGATGGAATCAAAATTGGCGTGACCACTCCGTCCATGTTTCCTTGGCCGCCTCGTATGGCCTAAATTGAGGTGCAACAGCATGTTGTGGCTGCGGTAGCGGTGAAGCGGCGGCTGCCGCATCGTTTTGCAGCGCACGTTGACCCTGGACGAGCTGTCCAAGGGCATCCAATAACGCCGGCGTCTGCTGATTCTACAAGCGATAAAATTCGGACAGTACATCTGGAGATTGTGGCGAAGCCATGACACAAGCAAATTAATACAAACTCTATTGGCTCGTCGCCAACTGTTGTGGCGTAGCAAGACAGCCACGTCACTCGGAAGTAGCGGAAAGGCACGCGTTAAGCTCACGCAGATGGGCGTGAGGTCTGAAACAGGATACGTAATGAATGCTACAAAGAAAAGTACGTAGCTGCTAGAGTACTTAACTTTAATCCATCATTTGTATACAGCATTCTTGATGATACAAGTGAGGCTCTCTCTCTAGAAATGGTTAATGGGGCCTTGCTAGGTCGTAGCCATGGACTTAGCTGAAGGCTATTCTAACTGTCTCTCGGCAAATGAGAGAAAGGCGTCGTCAGTGTAGTCGCTAGCAAAGTCGTCGTACAACTGGGACGAGTCCTAGGACGTCTCTCTAGACCTGCCGTGTGGTGGCGCTCGGTCTGCAATTACTGACAGTGGCGACACGGGGGTCCGACATGTACTAGTGGACCGCGGCCGATTTAAAACTACCACCTAGCAAGTGTGGTGTCTGGCTGTGACACCACAAAAGTGAATACCCTGTTCAAGAATCACAAGAGGAGGAGGTATACTTGGAAAAGGCAGGAAGATACGGGAAGATTTCAATTAGATTACATCATGGTTAGACAGAGATTCCATAATCAGATACTGGATTGTAAGGCGTATCCAGGAGCAAATATAGACTCAGATCACAATATAGTAGTGATGAAGAGTAGGCTGAAGTTCAAGACATTAGTCAGGAAGAACCAATACGCAAAGAAGTGGGACACGGAAGTACTAAAGAATGACGACATACGTTTGAAGTTCTCTAACGCTATAGATACAGCAATAAGGAATAGCGCAGTAGGCAGTACAGTTGAATGGACATCTCTAAAAAGGGGCATCACAGAAGTTGGGAAGGAAAACTTAGGTACAAAGAAGGTAGCTGCGAAGAAACCATGGGTAACAGAAGAAATACTTCAGTTGATTGATGAATGGAGGAAGTACAAACATGTTCCGGGAAAATCAGTAATACAGAAATACAAGTCGCTGAGGAATGTAATAAATAGGAAGTGCAGGGAAGCTAAGACGAAATGGCTGCAGGAAAAATGTTAAGACATCGAAAAGGATATGATTGTCAGAAGGACAGACTCAGCATACAGGAAAGTCAAAACAACCTTTGGTGACATTAAAAGCAACGGTGGTAACATTAAGGGTGCAACGGGAAATCCACTGTTAATCGCAGAGGAGAGAGCAGATAGGTGGAAAGAATACACTGAAAGCCTGTATGAGGGTGAAGATTTGTCTGATGTGATAGAAGAAGAAACAGGAGTCGATTTAGAAGAGATAGGGGATCCAGTATTAGAATCGGAATTTAAAAGAGCTTTGGAGGACTTACGGTCAAATAAGGCAGAAGGGACAGTTAACATTCCATCAGAATTTCTAAAATCATTGGGGGAAGTGGCAACAAAACGACTATTCACGTTGGTGTGTAGAATATATGAGTCTGGCGATATACCATCTGACTTTCGGAAAAGCATCATCCACACAATACCGAAGACGGCAAGAGCTGACAAGTGCGAGAATTATCGCACAATCAGCTTAACAGCTCATGCATCGAAGCTGCTTACAAGAATAATATACAGAAGAATGGAAAAGAAAATTGAGAAAGCGTTCGACAATATAAAATGGTGCAAGCTGTTCGAGATTCTGCAAAAAGTAGGGATAAGCTATAGGGAGAGACAGGTCATATAGAAGATGTACAACAACCAAGAGGGAATAATAAGAGTGGACGATCAAGAACGAAGTGCTCGTATTAAGAAGGGTGTAAGACAAGGCTGTAGGCTTTCGCCCCTACTCTTCAATCTGTATATCGAGGACGGAAATTAAAATACAAGGTGAAAGGATATCAATGATACGATTCGCTGATGACATTGCTATCCTGAGTGAAAGTGAAGAAGAATTAAATGATCTGCTGAACGGAATGAACAGTCTAATGAGTACACAGTATGGTTTGAGAGTAAATCGGAGAAAGACGAAGGTAATGAGAAGTAGTAGAAATGAGAACAGCTAGAAACTTAACATCAGGATTGATGGTCACGAAGTCAATGAAGTTAAGGAATTCTGCTACCTAGGCAGTAAAATAACGAATGACGGACGGAGCAAGGAGGACATCAAAAGCAGACTCGCTATGGCAAAAAAGGCATTTCTGGCCAAGAGAAGTCTACTAATATCAAATACCGGCCTTAATTTGAGGAAGAAATTGCTGAGGATGTACGTCTGGAGTACAGCATTGTATGGTAGTGAAACATGGACTGTGGGATAACCGGAACAGAAGAGAATCGAAGCATTTGAGATGTGGTGCTATAGACGAATGTTGAAAATTAGGTGGACTGATAAGGTAAGGAATGAGGAGGTTCTACGCAGAATCGGAGAGGAAAGGAATATGTGGAAAACACTGACAAGAAGAAGGGACAGCATGATAGGTCATCTGCTAAGACATGAGATAATGACTTCCATGGTACTAGAGGGAGCTGTAGAGGGCAAAAACTGTAGAGGAAGACAGAGATTGGAATATGTCAAGCAAATAATTGAGGACGTAGGTTGCAAGTGCTACTCTGAGATGAAGAGGTTAGCATAGGAAAGGAATTCGTGGCGGGCCGCATCAAACCAGTCAGTAGACTGATGACAAAAAAAAAAAGAAAAAAAAAAAAAAAAAAAAAAAAAAAAAAAAAAAAAAAAACAGGTGTGGACCAATCAGCATCGTCCGCCCCGCTCAATGCTGAAAATGTAGTTGTGCCGGCTTCCGTTATCCAAACTCCGTTCGAACAGACCCAACGGTACCAACCGGCGGCCGTGTCATCCTCAGCCCACAGGCGTCACCGGATGCGGATATGGAGGGGCATGTGGTCAGCACACCGCTCTCCCGGCCGTATTTCACTTTCCGAGACCGGAGCCGCTACTTCACAATCAAGGAGCTCCTCAGTTTCAGCTATCCAAAATTCATCAGCATCTCAGACGACGGTGGCCACTCGGTTGCTGTAGTAAAATGTTGCTTTCTTGAACGATCCATCTTTCGGTATGTCTTGCAGTATGCTGTAGAAAAGTAGATAGTATCGTGGTGTTTGTAGCCTGCCATCCAAACATGTTGAGCAACCCAGCGGACAAACCATTAGTGTAATAATTTTGAAGTGCTCAGGGATACAACATACAATCTTGACTCAAACGTACCGAGGACGACGTGAACAGGCACTAGGACAGTTTTAGTTCCTAAGAAACTGCGCCACATTGAATCACCTTCACGTGTTTCGTTAGGTTAATGGCGGGCCGCATGCGAGAAAGAATGTAGAGCCTTCCTTGGAGGAGGTCAGATAATATTGTTTTCCTGGATTCCATGTCCGCTACACATGTCGCCCATTGAGTATATATGGGATTTGTTTGATATGTAATACTATCGCAACCGCTTATGACGATTTCTCGATCCTCACAGCGAACGCGCATAAGGATATTACGTATTTACAGGCCATCTTACATATAGATTTTTTTTCTGAGGTCTGCACCTTATATTGAATTTTCCAAATAAGCAGTTATTCGTATTTCTATAAGCCTAAGCATTACAATGAAACTGAACAATTGAACTCCATTCTTGGTACTGCTATTTCCACAAACAGTTGTTTATATGTTAAGTAGCCATATAGTATGCAACTTGTAGGCTCTCCCTGTCTAACGATTTCTTTCAAGCATTGGAAACATCTTCTTTCAGTCAAACATTTTCTGAGATTGTGACAACATCAAAGTGCCTGTACATGGGGCGCACAGTGAATGGAAACGGAATCTATAGCTTATTGCGTAAACGTCACTCTCCTCGGCACCTTGCGAGCTGCACTGTCAATCGTGGCCAGGTGAGGATAGGCACTGGGTCCCGTAAAGGTTCCGTCGCCGCCAAATGTCACCGGCTGCTATTTAGGTGCAGCACGAAGCGGCGCGGCGCGGTGCGGTGCGTTCCCAGAGCCGCCCTGATGGCCGCAGCGCAAACAAAAGACGGCAAAGGTTGGCCGGGGACGCAGCCAGGCTCTCTCGAAACCGTAGTCTCGCGACCGGCGGTGGCGCTCGGCGTCGCAGCTGCTTGCATTGTCGGTAACTACACTCATGCTCGTAAACTAAGGATAATGGCAGAGTGTGGTGCCACACAGCGTGGCACTACACAAAACTGGCACTTTAGCATAAGCACATATGGAACACACACGACACAGATCTGTAAGTCTACAGTATTGGTCATAAGTTGAGAAAATCATCCCGAAACACATGTGCTACAAAACGCCACTGTTTCCTGCGCATGTACCTCGTCTTCAATATGGGATATGATCACCATGCACACATACACAGGCCGCACAGCTGGTTGGCATACTCTGGATCTGGTGGCCGAGCAACTGCTGGGGTATAGCCTCCCATTCTTGTACCAGTGCTTGTTGGAGCTCCTGAAGCGTCGTAGGGGTTTGAAGACGTGCAGCGATACGTCGACCGAGAGCATCCCAGAAATGCTCGATGGGGTTTAGGTCTGGAGAAAAGGCAGGCCTGATATCTTCTGTTTCAAAGTACTCCTCCATGATGGCAGCTAGGTGGGGCCGTGCGTTTTCATCCATCAGGAGGAAGGTGGGACCCCCTGCACCCCTGAAAAGGCTGACTTACTGGTGCAAAATGACGTCCCGATACACCTGACCTGTTACAGTTCCTCTATTAAAGACATGCAGGGACGTACATGCACCAATCACAATCCCACCCCACACCATCAAACCACGACCTCCATACAGGTCCCTTTCAAGGACATTAAGGAGTTGGTATCTGGTTCACTCCAGATGATAACCCGGCGAGAATCACTGTTCAGTCAATACCTGGACCCATCCGTGACCATAACCTGGGACCACTGTTCCAATGACCATGTACTGTGTTCTTGACACAAGGCTTTACGGCCTCTCCTGTAACCAGGAGCAGTGGAATGCACCTTGCAGTTCTCCGGGAGAATAAACCACGTGTGTTCAGTCGTCTGTAGACTGTTTGTATGGAGACAACTGTGCCAGTGGCTGCGGTAAAGTCCCGAGCAAGGCTACTTGCAGTACTCCGTGGCCGTCTGCGGGCACTGATGGTGAGATATCGGTCTTCTTGTGCTGTTGTACATTGTGGACGTCCCATACTGTAGCGCCTGGACACGTTTCCTGTCTGCTGGAATCGTTGCCACAATCTTGAGATCACACTTTGTGGCACACGGAGGACCCGTGCTACGACCTGCTGTGTTTGGCCAGCTTCCAGTCTCCCTAGTATTCTACTGCTCATAACGACATCAATATGAGTTCTTCAGCCATTTTCAACACACAGTTAGTATTAACACGTCTGAAAACGTCTGCACACTTACTCGCTGCGCCGTACTCTGACATGCACCAACACACTTCTGTGTATGTGGACTGCTGCCAGCGCCACCGTGAGACGACCGCAGGTCAAATGCACCGCATAGTCATACCCCGAGGTGATTTAAACCCACAAACCGCCCACCAAGCGTTGTTTCACCATGTATTAGCATTATCATTAAGTTACGAGCACGAGATGACAACACATGTTACGGTGTCAGCACACATTGTTTAACGGTGGACTTGACAGTAGACAACCTCAACGTGTTCTCATTTTTACACAATTTTAAGGGCAAGTCACATTAATGTTGGCACCACATATATTCGACGTCAGAGTGCGATAACGACTCACAGACGGCAGGTGGCAGTCCTAGCATCGGAGGGTGTATAAAGTGTATCGCGGGGACGCGGGAAACAGTACGGTCGTTGTCATAATGAGGAAACGGAGTCATTTATCTGACATAAGAAAAGGGCGTAATCAATAGCTTTCGGGCGAAGGGTGGAAGCATTTACGAAATTGCTAAGTTGGTAAACAGTATACGTGATGCCGTGGTTAAAGTATACTCTGCATGACAACATGGCGCTATCCAAAACCGATGTTAAAGCAACTAAGGTGCACTGAGGGCCACAAATGACAGGCGTGAACGACGGGTGCGGAGATGTCTACCCACGAATAGACGTGGGACTGCAGAGCAAGCGACCGCCCAGATGAACCATGGTGCTACCAACAGTAGTATCTTCTCAACGACCGTCCAGCCAACGCCTGGTCCATGCACCCAAACTCACTGTTGTTCATCGGCGACGAAGACTGGAATTTGCACACCATAATCGCAACCCGACCTCCACTGAATGGCGGCAGATGGCCTTTTCCGATGAATCACGCAATATGATGTATCACACATAAGGTCATTGTCGTGTACGGCATGAAACGTCTGAAAACAAACAATCTGCAACAATCGTCAGAGAGGTCAAGGGCGGAGGGTGTTCCCTGGTTGATCACGTCATTCGGAACGCCCAACGAACCAACAAAAAAGATATGTCATCCTTGCTGTGTTTCCCATCAACACCATTGCATCTACCAGCAGGAAAATGCAAAGTGTCACTCAGAACGTAGTGAACGTTCGAGGTTCGAAGGGCATCATGACGAGTTTACTATACTCCTATGGCTACCAAGTTCCCCAAAATAAAGCCCAATCCAGAGTCTGCGGGACCGCCTCAATTGCTTTTCACATCACGCATCCGAGAAACCTAGGGCAGCTGACCACAGCACTGAAAACGGTATGGCTCCACATCCCTGCCGGTATCTTGTAAAACTTCCACGTCACGGAGCGGTCCGCGCTGCAAAAGGTGATTGTTCAGGCTTTTAACAGGCGCTCCCGTTTATGTGACTGGACAGTATACATCATCAGTTACGATTTCCTGTGAGCACGGGATCATCGAAATTGACCGTGGATCAATAAAAACTTGTCACTGGCTCAGATGAATCACCACTCTTTTTACCTCAGGTCGATAGTCATTTCTGGATATACCGTGATTCAGTCGAACGGCTGCGCGAAATATGCTCCCCGCCGCGACGCAGGTCGGATTGAGCAGTATCATGCTCAGGGGAAGATTCACCTGGGCTATGACGTGTCATAGTAATCCAAGGTAGGATGACGTTTTATTACTATTACTGTGTACGATTCACATTCCTTCATGCCTGATGTCTTCCCGAATAGTGATGCGTCCGCAGCTCGTGGTCGTGCGGTAGCGCTCTCGCTTCCCACGCCCGGGTTCCCGGGTTCGATTGCCGGCGGGGTCAGGAATTTTCTCTGCCTCGTGATGACTGGGTGTTGTGTGATGTCCTTAGGTTAGTTAGGTTTAAGTAGTTCTAAGTTCTAGGGGACTGATGACCATGGCTGTTAAGTCCCTTAGTGCTCAGAGCCATTTGAACCATTTTGAATAGTGATGGTATCTTCCAGCACAATAATTGTTCGTGTGAGAAGTCTACCCATCTGATACAGTGGCTTGAGGAGTATGGTAATAATCTTCGATGGACGTCGGCCAAAAAAATTGCTGTTTCTGGACCTGATGGGACACATTTGGAACGTCGTCGGCGTTAGTTCCCTGTCCATTAATCAGTGACCCTGTGCATAGATATCCGACGCCACATATCTCCGGAAACTTGATAAGGACTTGTCGAACCCAAGCTACCGTGTTCCAAAGGTGGCCCATTCAGCAGGTGCTCATTGGTGTGTTTTTCTTTTTCTGGCCATATCATGAGATGAAAACACACAGAGCGATAAAAAATGTGATCCACCTAAAAGCCGCGGTCGGATGTCAACTTAACCGTACAAGTACGTAACTTTGTCTGGACGTACAGTTCGCTGCAACATGTAGTACTTCTACTACAGCGCACTACGGTTGTTCATGTTTAGTGTTGTTACGAGACCTAGCAGGGCATATAAGGGCCACGAATAGCGTTACATATGGAGTGATCACTGTGAAGAACACTGAGTTGCAGCCTATATGTGTGAGACAGCTTTATCAGCACCGTAAATTATTTGAAACGGTCCTCACGGTAGGTCTTCGAATCGTGCAATATCCAGATTTGTGCTCTATTAGGATGTGACAGTGGTCCGATGGTGTACTGTGTGGAAGCATTAGAACAGGCATACTTATTGTCAAGGTCGACCACTTCAGACAACCACAAGGGGCAGATCACCTTATAGTGCATCAAGCACATCGTAACCCCTTCGTATCTGCGCCTGCCACCCAAGACCGTGTAATGGACTCCCTGCTAAATTCTGTGCCATCCGGTACCGTTGGTCGGAAATTAGCAACAGTCACACTTTCTTCCATCTACGAAATAAAAATCCACTTCAGCTGCTAGTAATTTTATTTATTTTTCCACAAAAGGGGTTGTTTCAATCTTCATTTTCACTTGTTGTTGTTGTGCTCTTCAATCCAGAGACTGGTCTGATGCAGCTCACCATGCTACTCTATCCTGTGTAAGCTTCTTCAAGGAATAACTGCAACCTACATCCTTCTGAATCTGCTTATTGTATTCATCTCTTGGTCTCCCTCTACGATTTTTTCCCTCCACGCTGCCCTCCAATATTAAATTAATGATCCCTTGATGCCTCAAAACATGACCTACCAACCGATCCCTTCTCCTAGCCAAGTTGTGCTACAGACTCCTCTTCTCCCCAATTCTATTCAATAGCTCCTCATTAGTTATGTGATCTATCCATCTAATCTTCAGCATTCTTCTGTAGCACCACATTTCAAAAGCTTCTATTCTCTTCTTGTCTAAACTATTTATCGTCCATGTTTCACTTCCATACACGGCTACATTCCACACAAATACTTTCAGAAAAGACTTCCTGACACTTAAATCTATACTAGAAGTTAACAAATTTCTCTTCTTCAGAAACGCTTTCCTTGCCATAGCCAGTCTACATTTTATATCCTCTCTACTCCGATTATCATCAGTTATTTTGCTCCCCAAATAATAAAACTCATCTGCTACTTTAAGTGTATCATTTCCTAATCTAAATCCCTCAGCATCAAATGATTTAATTCGACTACATTTCATTATCCTCGTTTTGCTTTTGTTGATGTTCATATTCTATCCTTCTTTCAAGACACTGCCATTCCGTTCAACTGCTCTTCCAGGTCATCGACAAACTTCAAAGTTTTTATTTCATCTCCATGGATTTTAATTCCTACTCCATATTTTTTCTTTTGTTTCCTTTACTGCTTGCTCAATATACAGATTGAATAACATCGGGAATAGGCTACAACCCTGTCTCACTCCCATCCCAACCACTGCTTCCATTTTATGCCACCTCGACTCTTATATGTACCATCTGATTTCTGTACAAATTGTAAATAGCCTTTCGCTCCCTGTATTTTACCCCTACTACCTTCAGAATTTGAAAGAGAGGATTCCCGTCATTACTGTCGAAAGCTTTCTCTAAGTCTACAAATGCTAGAAACGTAAGTTTGCCTTTCTTTAATCTATCTTCTAAGATAAGTCGTAGGGTCAGAATTGCTTCACGTGTTCCGACATTTCTATGGAATCCAAACTGATCTTCCCCTGGTCAGCTTCTACCAGTTTTTCCATTCATCTGTAAAGAATTCGTGTTAGTGTTTTGCAGCCGTGACTTATTAAACTGATAGTTCGGTAATTTTCACACCTGTCAACACCTGCTTTTTTGGGATTGGAATTATTATATTCTTCTTGAAGACTGAGGGTATTTCGCCCGTCTCATACATCTCGGTCACCAGATTGTAGAATTTTATCAGGGCTGGCTCTCCCAAGACTACCAGTAGTTCTAATGGAATGTACTGTACTCCCGGGGCGTTGTTTCGAATTTTCAGGTACCACCAAATAATTTAATTTTTTTGAGTCAACTGTCGTCTGACTGATTCCGAGCGGCTCTTAAGAATTCTTCTCCTGTGCCAACATCTTCATGTCAGAGTAGCACTTGCAACCTACGTCTTCAATTATTTGCTGGATGTATTCCAATCTCTGTCTTCTTCTACAGTTTCTGTCCTCTACAGTTCCCTCTAGTACCATGGATGTCTTTCGCTGATGTGTTAACAGGTGTTCTATCATTTGTCCCTTCTTCTTGTCAGTGTTTTCCACATGTTTCTGTCCTCTCCCATTCTGCGCAGACCCTCCTCATTCATTACCTTATCATTCCAACTAATTCTCAACATTCGAATGTAGCACCACATCTCAAATGCTTCGATTCTTTTCTGTTCCCATTTTCCCACAGCCCATGTTTCACTGCCATACATTGCTGTGCCCCAAACGTTCATTCTCAGAAATTTGGTACTAGTAGACTTCCCTCGGCCAGGAATGCCTTTTTTGGTAGTGCTAGTCTGCTTTTCATGTCCTCCTTGCTCCGTCTGTCATTAGTTATTTTGCTTCCTAGGTATCAGATTTCCTTAACTTCATCTACTTCGTGATCATCAGTCCTGATATTAAATTTCTCGCTTTTCTCATTTCTGCTACTTCTCAATACTTTCGTCTTTCTTCGATTTACGAAATAATACGGAAACATAAATGTGTGACGGCCGGAGCAGTCAATCATTGGCAGCACCCGAAGATGAACCTGTAAGCTTCGAAAGCGGTCGTGGATTAAATTAAGTAAATTAGTAGCAACTGAAGCGGAATTTTATTCTTTGTGTCGGATCAACTCGGACGTCAACACTGTCCCAATGTCAGCGTCCAGCGTATCAAAGACAGAATATTTGTGATCCAGCATGCCTCAGAAAGGTAAACGAAGGCTTTATGGCACCCTTCTCAACAGACGACCCTAGCATGAGATACTCTCTACGTACACAGATTGGATTGATTTGGGGAAAGAGACCTAATAGCGAGGTTATCGGTCTCATCGGATAAGGAAGGAAGTCGGCCGCGCCCTGTCAAGGGAACCATCCCGGAATTTGCCTGAAGCGATTTAGGGAAATCACGGAAAACCCAAATCAGCATGGCCGGACGCGGGATTGAACCGTCATCCTCGCGAACGTGAGTCCAGTGTGCTAACCACTGCGCCACCTCACTCGGTTCTTACGCACACAGACTTTCACTTCTTCTCCTCCTTTCTATGCAGGTTCTTCTTTTTTGTGTCAGACAGTGCGTTTATGTGAGCTGATCCAAAGTTACAGGATAAAAATTATACTGATGGTGATAGTAAGCTATATAATTAACTGGCGTTCAGAAATGAATAATCAATTTGTTTGGTGACAGAAACAACTTACAGATTATAGTAATAACTAGCCCCCAAGCAAATGTTCAGTTAGGCAATTGGTGTACAATGGGACTGATATGCCTGGGCTAGCAGGAGAGAGCAGATTAGGTTGTGGAAAGAGGCCAAAATGAGTCTCTGTCAGTTGCACTCAACATACAAACTTTATTTATCAACACACAATATTACAACAAGGATGCAGAACACTCAAAAATTTAATCGAACTCCTTTGATTAGGTCGGATGAAGGCCACATTCAAAATCCAAGACACAAGGCTTAAGCAAAATTGAAATACAAGGTTCTTCTGGAGGTTTCACGCAAGAATATTTTCTAAACCTTCAATCTAATCGGGTGAAGGCCTTAGCAGTTTAATTTTAATGGAACTAGGCTGAAAGTCGCATATTAAGCAATAAGAGGAGTTTAAATCAAAAGGCAGAAGGCCTTATCTTAAAACATTTCATGCAAATTGGTCTGAAGGCCCCATAAAGCATAACAATCTTATGTCTTAAGGGCAAGTGAAGAAGATTAATTTAAGAGATATTAAAACTCGGCTGAAGGCCACGCACCAAAAATAATTTAACGGCCTAAGCCCTAAAAAGAAGAGTTTCAGTTTTAAAGGGCAGAATGCGTATCTTAAAACATTTCATATAAAATAAAGCATAACTATCTCATGCGTTAAGGGCAAGACAAGGACATTAATGTAAGAGATATTAATACTCGGTTGTAGGCCACATACCAACAAAATATGTTTAATGGCTTACGGTCTAGAATGAGTTTCAATGTAAAGGGCAGAAGATATTATCTTAAAACCTCTCCAGTAAATTTCGGCTGAAGGCCCCATATAAAAATATAACAATCTCATACTTTGAGGGCAAGACAAGAACTTTAATTTATGAGATATTGATACTCGGCTGAATCACATCAACCAAATAACTAACATCCAAACAGGGAAGTTACTACATAACACACAAGGAACGGTACTCAGAAATTTCCAACGGTCGGCCTGGGATCGTAATACTAACGCCCGTTTAGAGGAGACAGGCAGCCTGTTCAACGACATCTTAATCTGGAGGCAACCCAACCGACAGACAGCCAACCAACCAATCAGACAAATCAGTTCCGCTCCACGCAACCAGCAAAACGACCACGAGATTTCAATACACGACACACAGAATATTGGCGGCCACAACGACCAACAACACCTCAGCTGTCGAACTATACCCCGCGCTGGACAGCAACAACACGACGAGGAAAATACCCTGCCTAAAATTACGTCAACGACTGGGGCAGGTAACCGGAACGTCAACGGCCACAAGGCAGAAGATACCGCTGGTGAACTTCCATAACAGGGACCAATTAAGTTAAATTACACAGGAAGATGTTTGAAATCTTAGCCGACTTAAATACACACACATTGTTGCTCGCGGGAATGGCCCAAAAGCAACAACCAGGCTCAAACGACGAAATGTAAACAGTTGAGGCTCGATGGTAAGTTAAGTGACGACTCAACTTTCAAGTCCAAGATCGGTGGGCGACGAACTACGTAGCACTCGTAAGGAGTACCTCACACTCCAACTGCGCGTGCACGACGCCAGCGGCTCCAGCCCAACTTCGCGCGACTGGGACTTGCTTGATGCTCCACGCCAACCGACCGACTGGACTGCTGGTCCGTCCGCGACTGCTGCTCCGTCGCGACTGCACTGCTGGTGCGTCTCCCACTCACTCCCTACTCGACACACGACGACCGGGGAATACTATCAGTCGCGCCAGAGATGGTACGACAGTGCGCTTATACAGGGTGTTTCAAAAATGACCGGTATATTTGAAACGGCAATAAAAACTAAACGAGCAGCGATAGAAATACACCGTTTGTTGTAATATGCTTGGGACAACAGTACATTTTCAGGCGGACAAACTTTCGAAATTACAGTAGTTACAATTTTCAACAACAGATGGCGCTGCAAGTGATGTGAAAGATATAGAAGACAACGCAGTCTGTGGGTGCGCCATTCTGTACGTCGTCTTTCTGCTGTAAGCGTGTGCTGTTCACAACGTGCAAGTGTGCTGTAGACAACATGGTTTATTCCTTAGAACAGAGGATTTTTCTGGTGTTGGAATTCCACCGCCTAGAACACAGTGTTGTTGCAACAAGACGAAGTTTTCAACGGAGGTTTAATGTAACCAAAGGACCGAAAAGCGATACAATAAAGGATCTGTTTGAAAACTTTCAACGGACTGGGAACGTGACGGATGAACGTGCTGGAACGGTAGGGCGACCGCGTACGGCAACCACAGAGGGCAACGCGCAGCTAGTGCAGCAGGTGATCCAACAGCGGCCTCGGGTTTCCGTTCGCCGTGTTGCAGCTGCGGTCCAAATGACGCCAACATCCACGTATCGTCTCATGCGCCAGAGATTACACCTCTATCCATACAAAATTCAAACGCGGCAACCCCTCAGCGCCGCTACCATTGCTGCACGAGAGACATTCGCTAACGATATAGTGCACAGGATTGATGACGGCGATATGCATGTGGGCAGCATTTGGTTTACTGACGAAGTTTATTTTTACCTGGACGGCTTCGTCAATAAACAGAACTGGCGCATATGGGGAACCGAAAAGCCCCATGTTGCAGTCCCATCGTCCCTGCATCCTCAAAAAGTACTGGTCTGGGCCGCCATTTCTTCCAAAGGAATCATTGGCCCATTTTTCAGATCCAAAACGATTACTGCATCACGCTATCTGGACATTCTTCGTGAATTTGTGGCGGTACAAACTGCCTTAGACGACACTGCGAACACCTCGTGGTTTATGCAAGATGGTGCCCGGCCACATCGCACGGCCGACGTCTTTAATTTCCTGAATGAATATTTCGATCATCGTGTGATTGCTTTGGGCTATCCGAAACATACAGGAGGCGGCGTGGATTGGCCTCCTTATTCGCCAGACATGAACCCCTGTGACTTCTTTCTGTGGGGACACTTGAAAGACCAGGTGTACCGCCAGAATCCAGAAACAATTGAACAGCTGAAGCAGTACATCTCATCTGCATGTGAAGCCATTCCGCCAGGCACGTTGTCAAAGGTTTCGGGTAATTTCATTCAGAGACTACGCCATATTATTGCTACGCATGGTGGATATGTGGAAAATATCGTACTATAGAGTTTCCCAGACCGCAGCGCCATCTGTTGTTGAAAATTGTAACTACTGTAATTTCGAAAGTTTGTCTGCCTGAAAATGTACTGTTGTCCCAAGCATATTGCAACAAACGGTGTATTTCTATCGCTGCTCGTTTAGTTTTTATTGCCGTTTCAAATATACCGGTAATTTTTGAAACACCCTGTAGATACGCGCTGCTGCTACTCACTGGCAAGTAAGGCAGGAAATTATTGACGCCAGTAAATCGAATAAGAAAACGAGGTGGCACTACCGTAAGATGACAAACAATTAATGGGATGAACACGAGCCGTGCACGGCTCTGGGACACACAGTTAAGACCCGATCAGTCTCTTAAGTTTCTACATGGGGAAAAAATGTAAGAACGTCACTGAGAATAGTGTGTTGGTTTTTAAGTACGATCATCAGCGCTGATAATGAGCTTAAATTTTTGCGAGTATTGGCGCCATATGCGCTCGCATTTCAACATCTGATGCTACATCTAGAATTGCTCAATCTAGTATCATCTCTTTCGTCTGTACATCTTTGACTCTCGAGGTGTGATATTATAGTGTACACCGAGATCATGAAGTCCTGGGATGGCCTATATCTGATGGCGGTAATATCACGTACACGAGATATACAGGGGTTGTGTGTTGCTGGAGCTATCATATGTACTCAAGTGATTCATGTGGAAAGGTATCGGATGTTATAGCCGCACGACGGTGATTAACGGACTCTGAGCGTAGAATGGTAGTTGTAGCGAGTCGTATGGAAATCACATTTCGGAAATCGTTAGTGGATTCAGTATTCCGAGATCCACAGTGTCAAGAATACCAAATTTCAGGCATTACCTCTCTCCACAGACAACGTGTAAGTAGGCTGTTTAGGTTCTTATATTGGTAACGCCACGTAGCGCTCTGAAAATCACTGGCTCTGCTGTGTACAGTCTGTGGCTGGTTTGCATTGTTGCTGGCCATTGTAGTGTTGGGGAGCTGGATGTTAACAGCGCGTAGCGTTGTGCAGTTGGACGTGAGCCGCCAGCAGTAGTGGACGTGGGGAGAGAAATGGCGGAGTTTTGAAATTTGTAAGACTGGATGGCATGAACTGCTATATATATTATGACTATTAAGGTAAATACATTGTTTGTTCACTATCAAAATCTTTCATTTGCTAACTATGCCTATCAGTAGTTAGTGCCTTCAGTAGTTTGAATCTTTTATTTAGCTGGCAGTAGTGGTGCTCACTGTATTTCAGTAGTTCGAGTAACGAAGATTTTTGGTGAGGTAAGTGATTTGTGAAAGGTATAGGTTAGTGTTAGTCAGGGCCATTATTTTGTAGGGAGTTTTGAAAGTCAGATTGCGTTGCGCTAAAAATATTGTGTGTCACTTTAGTGAATGTTTGAGTACGTTCAGTTTTGCTCAGCTGTTTGAAAAGCAAATAATGTAAGAGGTTTTCCAGCACAGTAATTCATAAATTTTTCTAAGGGGACGTTGCAAACGCAGTGGCCGAGTGCCGTCACTTGACGACAGAGAGAAGCTGCGTTTGCATAGAGTTGTAAGTGCTAACAGACAAGAATACTGATAACCGCAGAAACCAATATGGGGCGTACGATGGACGTACCAGTCAGCACAGTGCTGAGAAATCTGGCGTTAACTGGTCATGACAGCAGACGATCGACGCGAGTGCCTTTGTTAACAACGCGACATCACCTGCAGCGCCTCTCCTGGGCTCGCGACCATATCGGTTGGACCTTAGACGAGTGGAAAACAGTGACCTGGTCAAATGAGTCCCGATTTCAGTTGCTAAGAAAAAAATGGTTCAAACGGCTCTGAGCACTATGGGACTTAACATCTGTTTTTCATCAGTTCCCTAGAACTGAGAATTAGTTAAACCTAACTAACCTAAGGACATCACACACATCCATGCCCGAGGCAGGATTCGAACCTGCGACCGTAGCAGTCACGCGGTTCCGGACTGAGCGCCTAGAACCGCGAGACCACCGCGGCCGGCAGTTGCTAAGAGCTGTCGGCGAGGACCCAACGAAGCCGTGTACTCAAACTGTCAACAAGGCACTGCTGTGTAAACTGGTGGTCGCTCCGTAATGTTGTGGGCTGTGTTTACAAGGGATGGGCTGGTTCCTCTGGTCCAGCTGAACCGATCATTAACTGGAAATGGCTATGTTCGGCTACTTTGAGACTATTTGCAGCAATTCATGGACTTCGTGTTCTCAAACGACAACGCGCAATGTCACCAGGGCACATATGTTCGCGAATGGTTTGAAGACCGTTTTTAGCATCCAGATTGCCCGACATGTAACCCATCGAAAATTTAGGAGATATAAAGGAGGGGTCAGTTCTTGCATAAAATCCTGCAACGGCAGCACGTTCGGTCACAGACGGCTATAGAGGCACCATGGATCAATATTTCTGCAGGGGACCTCGAACGACTTGTTGAGTCCATGGTACGTTGCGTTTCTGAGCTAAGCCGGACTAGTGAAGGTCCGACACAATATTCGGTGTTATCCTATGACTTTTGTCACCTAGGTCTATATAAGACCCTAGACCCGCCAGGGTAGCCGAGCGCGATAACACGCTGCTTCCTGGAATCAGGTAGGCGCGCCAGCCCCGGATCGAATCCGCCCGGCGAATTAACGACGAGGGCCGGTGTGCCGGCCAGCCTGGATATGGTTTTTAGGCGGTTTTCCACATCCCGCTACGTGGATACCAGGCTGGTCCCCACGTTCCGTCTCAGCTACACGCGTCGCAGATATTTGAAAGACGTCCGCACTATTTCACGATTCACACTAGGCGCAGACAGTTGGGGTACACTGATTCCGTCCTGGGGGATACGAGGTGGCGGCAGGAAGGGCATCCGGCCATCCCTAACACTACCACTGCCAAATCCGTTGTAACCACGCCGACCCTGCGATCGCTGCGGGACTATGGCGTCAGCGAAAGAAAGAAAGAATGGTCTATATAAGACCCTAGGATACGGCTTTCGGTAAAACGCTTATTGATCTTTTTAGCAAAATTAAATTTAATACCATTTATATCAGTTTCTCATTTGAAAAAGACAGTGCACACAATTCAGAAAAACACATAAGTCTAATGATGCATCGTTTTCGACGCACGACGGCTTCTCCTCAGTGCGCGCAGCTTCAGCGAGGCAGGCTGACTAGAGAAGCGACTCTCCGGCTAGTGGCGTCGTTAATTCCTGGTATGAAATTATGTAATCAGGATATGGACGGCCCAGATTACGATGTTTGGCCGGCCGGCTAAGATGGATTAAAGGGCCGGCGGGCAGCGGCGGGTGGCAAGCCCGGCCACTCCGCAGATTGTCTGCCGGGGTCGCCGGCGCCGCCGCCGCCGCCGCCGGCAGTTTATGCTTTCGTTTTCCTCTCCTCTCCGCTGCTCTGTGCTGTGGCGCAGGTGCTCCCTCTTCATCCGCTGATACTAGCTCCGAGGCTCACGTGAATTTATTCCAATGTCTGAAAAGCTAAAGGCCCTTACAGAGAAACCTTTGCTCTCTGACGATGTTAGCAAAATACACTCACCATTTCCTCCCTTGCCCCCTTTCTCCCTCCAAGCATCAGAAAACACACACACACACACACGCGCACACACACACACACACACACACACACACACACACACACACACACACACGCGCGCGCGCGCGCGCAAATAAATTTGAAGAGGGTAGTTATCTGAGAGTTATAAAACAAGAATCCTGAAAGTTTGTAAATTCACTGCCTATTTGCAATCTTTATTCGAAAGCAGAGAACGGAATAATGAAGAAAGTCACTCTGAAAAAGTTGTTTTCCTCGAGGCAGTGTGCTGAAGTGCATCTCAGCCTTATCCGTAAGCCAACCACTTCCAACGGTTTCGAAAAATATCGGCGATCGTTGTTGTTGATAACGAGACGAATAGACTACTGTTTGTAAAAGGCGAAACACTCAGAAGCAATGGTCTGCAACACACCACGATAAGAGTATAGGAGTACGGGCAGAACGGTGAAACTGTAGTAAGTGAGCCGCGCGGGATTAGCCGAGCGGTCTAAGGCGCTGCAGTCATGGACTGTGCGGCTGGTCCCGGCGGAGGTTCGAGTCCTCCCTCGGGCATGGGTGTGTGTGTTTGTCCTTAGGATAATGTAGGTTAAGTAGTGTGTAAACTTAGGGACTGATGACCTTAGCAGTTAAGTCCCATAAGATTTCACACACATTTGAACATTTTGTAGTAAGTGATTTAAATGGCAGAGAGGCCCAGCAGCGCTCTCTTTTGTGTGACCGGACAGGTCAGTGTTAACGCAAGGCCCAGTCGTTGCGTAGTTGTCATGCGAAGTGGCAGCGTGTAACCAAGTGCCACTGTGCCGCACGAACATCACTTAGTGGAGTATGTGAGTGCGTTCGCACGGGGCACCATGATCGGTGTCCGCCCCCGGTAGCTGAGTGGTCAATCCTTAGGGCCCGGGTTCGATTCCCGGCTGGGTCGGAGATTTACTCCGCTCAGGGACTGGGTGTTGTGTTGTTCTAATCATCACCATTTCATCCATATCGACACGCAAGTCGCCTAAGTGGCGTCAAACCGAGAGACTTGCACCCGGCGAACGGTCTACCCGACGGCAGACCCTAGTCACACGACCATGATCGGTTTCCGAGAGGGGCTCTGTTGCTCCGTGACAACGCAGGTCGTATAGGGCTCACTGCTTCAACAGTGACGCGTATGTGGAACCTGTGGAGAGAAGAGGTTCGTATACAGCACCTGCATGGTACGGGACGATTCAGTGTGACCACATCGCGAGATGACCGCCGTCTTGTTCTCCTGGCCCTAATGGACGGATCAGCTTTGTCCACAGTGTTGTCGCGTCGTTGGAGCACTGCAACAGGTGTACACATGACTACGTCGACGGTTCAACACTGTGTTCTGCGGGATGGACTGGCGGCACGCATGCCATTGCGTCGACTTCCATTTACCAGAACCCACCAACGCAGCAGACTGATGCTGAAGTGCCGAGACGCAAAATGTAATGTTTTCGGACGAGTCCCACTTCCATTTGTCCTACAGCGATGACCGCATGCGCATTCGACGCCGCAGTGGTGAACGCAATCGAGAAGACTGTATTGTTGATAGCGGACGTGCGCCAAGTGATGGTTTGGGGCGCCATTGCCTATAATACGCACATCTCGCCTCCTACGTCTTGACGGCAATATGAACAGCTACCGCTACGTCAGGTGGGTTGTAGAGCCTGAGGGACTTCCCCTCTTGGAGGGCTTATTTCAACAGGACAAAGCCAGACCGCATGTGGCGAGGAATGTGCAAGCCTTCTTCAAAGAACGACGAGTCCCACCGCTACCCTGGCCTACCTGTTCGTCTGCCATGTCGCCTATCGAACATGTCTGGAACATAGTCGGTCGGCAACTTGTTCGTTCATGTCCTCCTACAGCCGCAGTTTTGCGGCCGCGTGCCCGCATCTCGTGGTCGTGCGGTAGCGTTCTCGCTTCCCACGCCCGGGTTCCCGGGTTCGATTCCCGGCGGGGTCAGGGATTTTCTCTGCCTCGTGATGGCTGGGTGTTGTGTGCTGTCCTTAGGTTAGTTAGGTTTAAGTAGTTCTAAGTTCTAGGGGACTGATGACCATACATGTTAAGTCCCATAGTGCTCAGAACCATTTTTTTTTTTTTTTCGGCCGCACCTACAAACCACGTGGCAGAGTATTTCCTTGCAGAATATTCAGGCGCTCTTCGACCCCATACCACGACGCATAGCGGCTCTGTGGTGGCGCTACTCTGTTACTGAATTCCACAGTCACAGTGCATGTACAGGTCTGTAATGCTAGTCGTTCGTGTAGAGTCACGGTGGAATAAATTTCATTGTTAATATATCTCGGCCTTGGTGTTTGATTTTTTGCGAACAGTAGTAAGGCAGCAGCACTTCTTCTTCAGGCCACAAGTGGGCCATTGGGACCATCCGACCGCCGTGTCAGCTGAGGACGCGGATAGGAGGGGCGTGTGGCCAGCACACCGCTCTCCCGCACGTTATGATGGTTTTCTGTGACCGGAGCCGCTACTATGCGGTAGAGTAGCTCCTCAATTGGCATCACGAGGCTAAGTGCACCCAGAAAAATGGCAACAGCATATGGCGGCCAGGATGGTCACCCATTCAAGTGCCGGCCACACCCAACAGCGCTTGACTTCGGTGATCGGATGGGAACCGATGTATCCACTGCGGCAAGGCCGTTGCCCGCGTGATCTCTTGATTCTATGTAAGTTCAGTGAGCATAAATAAGATAGCAATGCAAATTATTTTTCCCAAAAAAGGTAACGTGTTACGACCAGTGTGACAGACTTCAGCCTACGATTTTCTGACTTTCATGACTGGCCGCCCTTAGTGCACGGTTTCGTATTCATTTTCTTCGTGCTTCTTTTACCTTTAATTTATTCAAAAGTCTTATTGTTTTCTAGAGGCAGAAGTAACTTCAGTGTTGCTGCTCATACGTAGCGCTCTCGAGATGGCGGCCGAGTCACATTCGTGCACTGGCAAAGTCGGATTCGGACGCCTTCTTGAAAGGGATTTAACATTATGATAAAACGAATCGTACACAAGAACAAAATCACCAGCATCCTTATTAGTGGAATCACATAAAAACACTGCCACCTTACGCTTTCTTACGTGTCTAATGATGTTTTTGTCACCGGAATCGTCGCCGGAACCGTACAACGATCATTCATACAACGATCCGTATCTTCGTCCTCACTAGGAACACCTAAATAATCTCCACCAGAAGCTTCAGAAAGTATTTTGAATTATTTGGAATGAATTTAACCAATCTCGACTGCAATAAAATATTTATTTGTGGTGGTAACCAGTTTCGGTCAGAACGTGATCATCTTCAGACCATTTCTATTGAATAAGAAATACAGAATAGATTTAGAGGGAAGTGTGATAAAATTACATGGTATGTAACGAAAATTAAGAGACTAAATTATACTCGTGATGGTAGGTGGTGGTTAGTAATTTTTAACATCAAGTCGCTGTCGCAGTGATTGAAATCGGCTTCCGCTAGCTGGCGCATATCGATACATCAACGCAGTCTCCATGGGAACCGTTCGCTTCACTTAACCCTATCTTTCCTGGAATACGATTTGTGAGTTTCTGGCCTTACAGATGGCTATCGATGTTTTGTGTATACCTTAATAGCAGATTAGTCGTTGCTGGCGTAGTGCGTTTTACAGGGGCGAAGCGTTGTGTAACTAAGCAACAACCCCGTTGTTCTTCCCAGAGGTTGATATTCATGGAGCCATAGTACCTACTCCGTTCGCCGACACCACCTACCACCACGAGTATAACTGCTTCTTTTAATTTTGGTTATGTATAATCTGATTTATTTGTGACATGTTATCACATTTTCCTCAAAATAGATTCTATATTTATATTTCAGTGTAAATAGTCTGAAGACATCGGTTTGCATTACAAATAAATATTTTACTGTGGTCGAAACAATTTTTAATCGGTTTTAAAGTATTTTAGCTAGACCGCTGAATTTCTCGAAGAGAGATGTTCTCATTTCTGGTTCGGTCTTTTATTTGCGTTTTCTCCGTTTTCTCCGGAAACAGAAATGAAAACAAATGATGCGACTGTGGGCGAAAGCAAGAGCAGTGCATGAAGCAAGAACTGAAATATTGATGTGATGTGCTCTGTAAAAGGACTGTTCGAATAAATAATAATGTAGCCAACTACAGTTTTTCATATTTCACATTTTATAAAAACATTACACTTGTCTTACAGAATAAAGTAATGCGCATACGCACAATGGCGTTTGCCTTCGTTTCAGTGTGGATTAGAGCTCATTCTGATGCAGATAGCTTTCATCAGTTTTCTGAAGTGAGGCTAAATTGGCAGCGAAGATATACGTCCCCAGATGAACTGCTAATCGATCGCAAAAAAAAAAAGGAAAAAAAACACACAGAAAAGCGGGAAACACAAACGTTACCCTAAATTTCGTGTATAACGTATTAATCTTGGTCGCAGCTGGGGAGGTGTAAAATCACAATTGCATTCTAAAATTCGAGGGAATTCAGGAAACAATGATCCATAAAAGTGTGTACGCCGGACTGCATGAAACATTGTCTAATTTTTGAACTTGTAATATATAATAAGTACGTTTATACATTCTGATGAATTATGCACATATTGATGTGCGTCCACACCGCTGCGCATGAGGAGAGATGAGCCACGTACCGTTTAGTATATGAAGATGAAGCAGGTTTTTATATTTCCGCCAGAGGAACGCACTGATTGTGAAATCTTGTGCCATAATAGAATCGAACAACAGATGACTATCATGGTTTAAAAAATCGGCAACGACGCTGCAAGCAGTCTTGGTGACAATCTATGAAACAGATATCGTGATGAAATCGGATGTTGTGTTTATGACATATTCACTGCGAAATGTATATTACCTAGCTCCCCGTTTCAAACGAACGTGAACAAAGGCACTGAAATACAACATTGAGAATGTACAGTACAACTTGGCCGTGAAGAGAGTCGAAGGCCTTTGTTCAGTCACTAGTCGATCAGTCTGGTTTGGCAATAAAAGACACCAAAGAAGAAGCTACTTTCTTTTAAATTCCGCGTTTAAAAAAATCATTCGTGTAGCAGGATGACCGTATCAAACACGTTGGAATAGGAATCCCTGGCCTTGAGAAACAACTAAAACAATTGACAGCAAATGAATGTCCAGACCCCATTTAGGTTTTGCTGAGAGTACTCTTCGGCATTGAGCCCTTATTTATCGTGAATCTCTCAGCCAGTGCGAAGTTCCAAGCGACTGGAGAAAAGCGCAGCTGATACTATAATATAACAAGGATAAAATAATGGTTTGTTGCATAATTCTTGAGCGGTGTACGTCTCACTAATGACCGTGAAGACTAGATAAGAGAAATAAGTGCTCGTCTGGAGACCTAGAGAAGTCACTTTTCCTTCGATCCATTTGCGAATGGAACAGAAAAGGAAATTACTAGTAGTGGTACAAAGTACCCTGCACTACGCACCGTGTGCTGGCTTTCGAAGTATGTATGTAGATTTAGCTGCAGATTGATGTTTGTATTTGTGACTACGGTTGGAGAAACTGGAAATTTCCCGTAACAGTGTCAACAGCCAATATGTTCGTAAATTTGGTGAAATATCCGTTTGAGTTCTGCGCCACATAAAGCAGACTGGTGATTATATGATTCTCTGGAGATATAACTGACACATATCGAGACGGCTCTATTTCTACAATGTCTCATCACCATGGTTGGACGTGTGCTGCTAGTTCGAAGATATCGAGGCCGCTTCTCTTGGTAACGCCTTTCCTGGCGATCAGTTATGCCGCGGCGGGGTCCTACGATGAGACTTTAAACCTTTGACTATCATCGGGTCTTAAGTGTCCCACGATAGGTTATCAGAGAACTAATTGGCATTTGCTGCATGTAACTGCTATGTATCAATGTCCCATTGGTAAAGGTTAATATACTAATGATTAGCAGAATTGTTATAATTACAGATTGCACTTGTAGATCGTGCTATTCTCATGTTTCATTGTTATCCTAGTCACCGTATTGTCGCAGCGTATTAGTTCGCACCTGCAGGTAGGCAACCTAATCACCAGAATCGCTAAGCGGGCTGCCAACTCGTCTTTCCGACACCTCATAAACGAAGTCCTTTTGAGCACCTGCAGTATCAGTTAAAAACTTGGAGAGGTACTCCGTCCGCTGATGTGCGTGACTTTCAGTATGTCTTGTAGCTTCTACGCAGTCGTTTTCAGAAACCCTGAAGATACTTATCAATAATCCAGTATGTCCTACCGCACCACCTTCTCAACTCTCTCTGAAAACGGAACGGCTCGAAATATTTTCGTGTTGTTACTTTCGGATCAGACATTAATTGTAATAACTATTCATTAATGTTTCAACATTTTTAGTCAAAGGTTTGAAGGGCTGAATGCACATCCGCTGATGGTGTTTCCACCTTCAACGAATGCAAGAGAGACTGAATCTCGCGGGACAGCTGTGAAGCTGTTCGCATGTGGAGTTGACAACGCGAGTTTGTCACAGTGTTGCTTGGACGGATGTTCGACAGCAGCGTTTACAGTAGATGTTCGCAGGTCTGCACGTGGCCTCGAGCTGTAGTTGGAGATTAAACTGAGCATCGACAGTGTTATGTTTCCCGGACCACATAATTCCCCGTCAAGATAATGAGTGTGTGCGTGTGTTTCAATGGGATGACTGTTTAAGTAAAAGGACAACAGAAGCAAGGAGCACAAAGTGTGTCATATGACAATTTCACCGAATGTCACTGTACTGCCTGTGGATTTTCATTGTGCCACGGGAAGGGCAGCGCAGACGAATAAACGGTGACGGCTAGAATTTGGTACGTAGTAATTTGTCAGCTTTGGTATTAATGAGCGTCAACGATTAATCTTGCTTGAGGGTCTCACGGTGTTTGAGAGCATTGTGTTCAAGTTTATACTGTAAGTGATACGGTCTGTGCCCAGACTGTTCATCGATTTTTGAGTGCTGGTTTCGGCTTAGTTCCGTTAAGTTTTGTGTACTAATGTTGATCAATATTGATCAATTCTTTGTAAAAAAAAATTATACATATATGAGCTGCCTCTTGCCTTGCTAATTGTTTTAAAAGGTAAATACTTTACTGCTTTTGGTTAAGGTTAGAGATCCGTTGTCCTTAGAGGGAGAGGTTTTGGCTAAACTGTGATTCATATCAAGCAAGGTGCTTTTGATATCTTACTGTGACAAAGTTGTTTTAATTTTTTAATCCCTGATATTAGTCCAAGCATTGGTAAAATCTTGTTATTTAAATCAAAGTTGGCATATCGTAACTATTCAATAGGGCCTCTGATTTAAGATTGGTTTTGGTTCCGTTACTTGGTTTTCCGATCACATTACACAAGAAAGTGTCTTCCTTCCTTTAGAATACAAAGCACGTAATGTGCTTTTCCGTTTTAAAGCGTGCGATTTTTCTTATTTCTCTTTAAGCTCCTGTCGAGTACGATTCCCTACTTATCATAATTAACCTGCACCCCACTGCAGTTTGAGAGGCCGGACCCGGCATTATTTGGAAGTTATTATGAGCAGGTAGATTCCAGAAATTTATTTAATTTCATGTTTGCATTGTACACGTCTTAAAGGAAAATAATTGTTTTACTTGGTTGCCTTTACTGTTGTTTTCAATTTCTTTGAATAAACGTAATTTTGGAAAAGATTGTGCATCTTTATTTCTCGGTGTGTGCATCTGGCTCCTTCCACTACCGAACTGAATGTTCTGTCTGGTAGTGATTTACAGATAGCTCAGTTACGGTGACTCTCGCAACCAGAGTGGGTTGTTTTATTGTTTGGCTAAATATTTCTAAAAAAACTATCATAGTTTACGAATTACTGTGCTGTTTTTATAACTTCATTGGAGTGTACACATACGAAATCAAAGAGGACACTTCCAGAATTCACTTTTTGATTCATGTTCACGTTAACCTGAATCAGAGGTTGGAAGGAAAAGCACGCGCAAGACATTACAGCTCCAGCGCAAACTCCACACTCCACCCACTATAGGTTCAACACCTTATTGGGCCGTCAGTGTACTCGACTCTTTGGATCTCTTGAGAAAAAGGTAAAATGTCGAGAGGTCGGCCCGCACTACAAGCGCCGAGACAGCAATTGTGTCGTTTGGCCCATGGAAAGCGTGCAGATTTATGTGTCGCTGAGAACAATTTCTTTTTGTGTACGACCGCCCCGACGACAAACTTCCATTAGGTGCATTTCCTTTCTCAATGAAAATGGTTGTGATGAACCTGCATTCACTGATACTTATTCCTGTTCGATTTGAAACCGACAGTTGTTGACAACGCGTCGCACTTGATTCCAGTCCCTTACGGTTACACTCTTATTACGACTACTGTAGTTACATGTTACATGTATGTGAGAGGTACACCACTATTTGTAGACACGTTGGGTAGTCGATGTTTATACACAAACTGTGATATCATCGAAATACGGCGGTAACCACGCCAAAGTCGGCAACGCACATAGATACCACAGTGACGTCTTGTTGCAATCCGCAACAACGGATGGGATGCGGTCCGGAAGACTCGACTTCTCTCTCAGTACCGCAGTGCCATCCCACAGAGGTGTATATAGAGCTGATTATGGACTCTCTCTCCCAAGATAGTGACCTCCGATGAAGCAGCCAATCTCATGTGGTTAGACACCAGCGCTATACAAGTCTCAGGTTGAACTGTACTTGTGTAAATGTTGAGCACGTCTTCCAAAAATGGTTCAAATGGCTCTGAGCACTATGCGACTTAACTTCTGAGGTCATCAGTCGCCTAGAACTTAGAACTAATTAAACCAAACTAACCTAAGGACATCACACACATCCATTCCCGAGGCAGGATTCGAACCTGCGACCGGAGCGGTCGCTCGGCTCCAGACTGTAGCGCCTAGAACCGCACGGCCACTCCGGCCGGCTCCGTCTTTCAAGAGAAGAGTTTGTGTGGACCGAGTAATGTAGTAAATTCTCGGCACCCTCCTGTGTCACTGAAGTATACAAGTTAAGCAAATCTTTTTTGTCGTTCTTGTAATAAAGTGAACTAGTGCTTCATGTGTTGTACTCGTATATCTGGTCAGTCACCTCCCAGAGCATGCAAAGACTAACTAAACTAAACTAAACTAAAGTAAACTCCGTCCGAACAGTCCTTGGAAGGCCCAACGGTACCCACAGTTAATGGGTGGACGTTCATAGCCAAAACACGAAAAACTATAACACAAAAAACTCAGCGGAATTTTATTCACGGTGTGGTCACGGATACGTCCAAGCACTGTACTTACTTTCTGCCGCGCTGTCTGCACGTCGATATACCTTACTTCGCTGATTCCAAACAGCCCACTGGCAGATACAGACCGCTTCACTGCCATGACTTAACGCCACAGGACGCCTGACTGGAAACGGAGGAAAAAAGGTCCTATGAATTCGTGTCTGGAAATGCATCTTTCTAAAGGTAGATGGTGCTGACGAATGATAGTTTCCGCACCGTGTGTTCCTTGTGTGTTACAACTGTGTGACTGACGCAGCGTTCTGTAAGTAGCAGAACGGTCCGGTATTGATGTTGGGAACAAGCCAGGTATCGTTTGTGTATGGCCACAAGCAAATGGAAACATTCGAGAGACAGCACGGCTCTACCAAAACAACTACCCTCACAGACTCCAACTACATCACACAACATTTCGAGCCCTTTTCGGGTGTTTTGTGTGATAATGCTTCCTTTCAGGCAGACGACCATGCAGGGAGGCGACGGACAGCTCGTATACCAGATATGGAGGTCGGGTTTTTAAAGCATATTGACAACTCCGGTACAAGCTTCATATTTTGTGGGTACACAATCCGCCGCCTCCCTGCACGATAGTCATTGTGAGTGGACCAATGATCATGCAAAAAATGGGCTCGAGATGTTGTGTGAACTGGTTTGTGTCGGTGAAGGTACTTGTTTTGGTATACACGTGCTGCCTCTCGACCGTTTCCATCTGCTAGTCCATACACAAGCGCCATCTCGGCTTGCTCAAATAGTTCAAATGGCTCTGAACACTATGGGACTTAACATCTGAGGTCATTAGTCCCCTAGAACTTAGAACTACTTAAGCCTAACTAACCTAAGGACATCAGACACATCCATGCCCGAGGCAGGATTCGAACCTGCGACCGTAGCGGTCGCGCGGTTCCGGACTGAAGCGCCTAGAACCGCTCGGCCACAGCGGCCGGCCGGTTTGCTCCCTACATGAATACCAGATCATTCCGCTGATTACCGTGCACTTCGTCAAATACACAGCTGCAACACACAAGGAACACAAAGCACGTGGTCAGCGGAACTGTCATTCATCAGCGTTATCTACCGTGGCAACGATGCATTACCGGACACGTATTCGTAGGACCTTTTGTGCTCCAATTCCAGTCAGGAATCCGTCCTTTGAGTTTGTCGGTTTTATTAATGTTTACCCTGTATAGATTAAGTTTCAGACCAGTTACATATAGCCCAAGAACAATCATGAGCACAAGATAAAGGCAACATTACGTTAAAACTCAGTAGTGCGTAGAAACATAACCCAGAGGCAACAGTTTTAAATTCGCAACATTTTATTATAATCTTTACACGAAATAAACAGCTATAACCAAAAACACTGTTGATTACAAGGGCTGTTAGAAACGGCCGGCCGGTGTGGCCGTGCGGTTCTAAGCGCGTCAGTTTGGAACCGCGTGACCGCTACGGTCGCAGGTTCGAATCCTGCCTCGGGCATGGATGTGTGTGATGTCCTTAGGTTAGTTAGGTTTAAGTAGTTCTAAGTTCTAGGGGACTGATGACCTCAGTAGTTCAGTCCCATAGTGCTCAGAGCCATTTGAACCATTTTTTTGTTAGAAACGGACAGTCACACCACCAGGCCCCACATTATGTCAACAGCGGCCGAATGCCACACACTGGACACTCTGATTATTGACTGGCTCAGGAAATTCCTTAAACAAGAAACGAACATACATGTAACAACAAAGATAACTATTTCACTAGCCCATAACTGGCCCGAGCTAGGGACTGTAACGCAGTAGCAATGACTATAATTAATAAAATATTTGCATAAATAAGGAAGCTTTAAAACCCAACTTTAAATAAAATCTGCACGGCATCAGACAATGGTCAGGCAATTACTCAGAGGTTACTTCACTTTAGAAGGCGACTCACTCTAACAATAATCGTCCAGTAGCAAATATGTAGTGAACGCTTGCTGCGATAAGCCAATAGGACAATGATTACAAATTTACGGTTTTTAAACAAAAGTGTATTTCCGACAAAATCGGTTCTAAGTTAACTCAATAAAATGAAGATCACACAAAAGCTTTAAAGGGAATATTGCATACATATGAAAATATAACGCCTTTATTGAATAGCAAGCAGCACATTGATATACTAAATTAACAAAACCGTAATAAAGCTTAGTGCAATTACGAGCAGGGAAAAATATGCAAGACAATTACAGCACAGGCAATGAACCAAGGTTTGTAGATTTGCGTATGTTCGCCCATATCAAGCCGAAGCAAACCTGAATTCTGTTCAACCACCTAGAATAATTTTCCATCAGCGCAAAACGCCTTTCCATAAAGACGCTTAGCCGCGCGCGATTAGCCGAGCGGTCTGGGGCGCTGCAGTCATGGTCTGTGCGGCTGGTCACGGCGGAGGTTCGAGTCCTCCCTCAGGCATTGGTGTGTGCGTTTGTCCTTAGGATAATTTAGGTTAAGTAGTGTGTAAGCTTAGGGACTGATGAACTTAGCAGTTAAGTCCCATAAGATTTCACACACATTTTGAACTTAAAGACGTATAGCGTTGACCGTATGCCACCTTCAGCGAGACACCGAACGCCGCCTCCAGTATGGTCACAGCGGCCAACTCGACCCGCTGCAACGAGGAACTTACTTCAGTCTGGGACGCACGGTTTAGCCGTTCGGTCTCAGGCGCGCTGCCATGGTTCGCGTGACTCGCCCCGTCGGAGTATCGAATCCGCCCTCGGGCATGGGTGTGCGTGTTTTCCTTACACTAAGTTAAAGTTAGATTAAGTAGTGCGTAAGCTTAGGGACCGATGACCTAGACAGTTTGGTCCCATAGTCCTTACCACAAATTTTCAATTTCCTTCACGCCGAGCGCCGTCTCTCCCTGTAAGCCCATAGGTGGATGCGTAATAACACGTCACAAGACTACTGGGCTTCCAATCCAGTTTTAAAGTATGGTTCGGCACCAGTCACACGTGCCAGCCGTAAACTCAGCTTCGACGAAGCACTGCAATCCGCTCGTTGGTAAGCGACTACATTCACTTGCCCGTCCACAACTGTCTCCAGCTGTTTACGTTTTCCTCCTTTAAACTTCGGCGCTGCACGCTCGCCACCTCACGGCGAGCGGTACACCGTGGGCCAATAGCATGACTCCATGCAGTTGATTACAAACCCTCTCACTCTGCTATCTGTCATCGGTTTTGAACACACCTGTGTTTCAAAACACCCACATACGTGACTAAGCGCATGATAGCATCTATTTCTGGCAATCTTTGTCAGTTTGTATCAGCACGTATAATCTGCATTTCGTACACGATATTTTACTTATACACAACAAAACTAAGAACTTCCCTTTTTTTTTACGGCCGTCAAATCTCGGGGATGTCGCATGTTCGTGGATGTCATTTAGGTTCGGTAATGACGAGGGGCAAGCTCACGTGGGCTGACGCGGCAACAGCGTAACGCCGCAGGGCGGAGCCGGCGTCTCCCCCGGGACACACAATGTCTGCCAGCCGCCTCCCCTCCCCTGCCTCCCACCCGGCGGGCGCCCCTTAATTTCCAGAAGTAGTGATCCAGAATAGAGCGGGGGACAGCAATTCCGCGCGCTGCGGGGCTCCGTCATTCAACAGGTCCGTGGCGGGCGGCCGCGCGGCCTTCCCTCTTTCAGCGGATGGCGGCCGCATTACCGCCGCTGATGAGTGGGGCGACGCCGTCCTGACGGTGCGACCGTACCGCAGAAACGTTTCACTCTAGATGAGTTGAGTAGTTCCGCAGCAATCTCTCCTTCTTCCATTCTATTTAATGTTAATGACCTGGACAATGTGTTCGGAAAATTAAAATGATGTAAGGTGTTGGAAATATTGTGTGTGTGTGTGTGTGTGTGAGAGAGAGAGAGAGAGAGAGAGAGAGAGCTACAGGGAAGGACGGGTAATTTACAGCATGTGAAAGAATCGAAAGAACTGATAGGGATAAAAAAGAATGAAAAACTAAGAAAGTGGGCGGCATACAGATGGCGCAAGGCAGAGTTGTGGGCTTCCTCCTCTATACATCGAAGAAGCAGTGACGGAAATAAAAGAGGAGAATAAGATTAAATACAAGGTTGAAATACATCTGAAAAGATTCGTAAATAACATTAATGGCCACAGTGAATGCCAGGAAGATTTACACGTCCTGTTTAGTGAAATTAATAGTCTGCCGCACGCTGTGGCCGAGCGGTGCTACGCGCTTCAGTCCGGAACCGCGCTGCTGCTAGGGTCGCAGGTTCGAGTCCTGCCTCGGGCATAGATGTGTGTGATGTCCTTAGGTTAGTTAGGTTTAAGTAGTTCTAAGTCAAGGGGACTGATGACCTCAGATGTTAAGTCCCATAGTGTTTAGAGCCATTTCTGCAATTAATAGTCTAATGTGCACTCGGAATAGACAGTGAGTAAAACGGAGTGAGACGAAAGTAATGAGCAGTAGAGGAAATGGGAATAGTCGAAGTAAAGGAATTCTCTTACCTCGGATACAAAAAATGCGCACTGCAGTGAATCAAGAAAGGTATATGAAGCAGACTAGCTAAGGGATAGTTGTCAGTTACTATCAAACAGGAGCCTTAATTTGGAAATAGTATCCGAGATAATACGTCTGGAGCACAGATTGTATGGCAGTGAATCACAGACTATGAAAATTTGGATCATAAGAGAATTAGAAATTGGTTCAAATGCCTCTACGCACTATGGGACTCAACATCTGAGGTCATCAGTCCCCTAGAGTTAGAACTACTTAAACGTAACAACCTAAGGACATCACACACATCCATGCCCGAGGCAGGATTCGAACTTGCGACCGTAGTGGTCTCTGGGTTCCAGACTGAAGCGCCTAGAACCGCTCGGCCACTCCGGCTGGCACGGAATAATCGACACTGACCTTCAGCTTCCCATGCATAATAGTCTTATGCTCACATTTCGTCATGTTCCATGTTGAGAATAACTCAATTGTCCACACCACACACCGAGCAGCGTAATCAGTGGTGAAAGTGCGAAACTCAGTTCTTAATCTGTTGGCGTTCCTCTGGATCTTCGGGACAGATATGAGGACTGGTATATAATGTATACGATCCACCTTTAGCTTTGAGAGCAGACAGTGGAAATGATGGCAGTCTGTGCATTATTCGATTGATAACCACTGTCAAGATCAATGAACTTTCTGCCTTGCTTATCTCCACGAAATATTGCTAAAGCTGTCTCTAAACGATTTTGACATGGCCAAGATTATCCTACTCTATTTGATTGATTATCCAGAGGAGACTCAGTGCTCGACAATAGCTACGTTATTCACTTTGTGTCCGTTATTGCATTGCTTTCACTTAATGTATGACAGAGGTCACCAGATTAGCATACACAAGAGCCAGCAGGAGTAGCCTGTGCAACGGTCTGTCTGAGGCAGCACGGGTTGCGGCCCTTGTATATGACTGGCTGCACCCCTCAGAGCTAGCTGGAGGGTTTCCCCCTTATGTGCTACGCATTAAGTCTCCGCATATGGCAAACGACTCTTTCGTATTCTTTCACTACGTCCCTAGCAGAAACAGTTCCTCAGGAAAGATTCCAGGGAGGCCTGTAATTCAGGAAAAAATGATGTGATCAAAGTTAAGCAAAAAGTTTTAACTTATCTTAACTACCAGCAGAGGGTTAATGATTTATGTCTATCACAAAACTAGCTGTACGGCTGCTAGCTGAACTACGAGCAGTCTCGCGTTCTAAACCACTGGCCGCACCATGTTATATTTTTAGTTACCAGTCTGCGAATTTGATAATACATACTATACAGTTTCTGCCCTCTACTACTCTCTGTAGTTCCATGAGGGTTAATGCTAATAGCATCCTTTGCATTCAGTAAGCAGTACGTGCCACCCCTGTCGGGCCAGATGACCACCTCATAGATCAATTAACAAATAAGTATATCTGTAATTGAAACAATGCTAGCAACCGTCTTCTCCGTTCACTGCACGACCAGTTGAGCACTGGAGAAAATGTAGTCCAGTGAGAAATATCTTGAAACAAAAATCCAAGAGTTGTCTTGTATTTTGCTGTGCAGTGTCCTGTGATTTCTATGCATGATCAATGCAAGATTGATCTCAGAAGGAATTGTTATCGTCATTAGGATTAAGAAGTGTTTCTACACGCCGGCCGTAGTGGCCGAGCGGTTCTAGGCGCTACAGTCTCTAGAACAGCGCGACTACGGTCCTGGAGCAGGACTGGAAGAGATTAACGAATGAAAGGACACAGCTTGGCCTATTCTGGATCATGTGTCTTGCGGTCTCTAGCAGTGCTCGGGTAGTCAGAGCATGTGTGTCGACCGAAAACTTTTCTCCTGTGTGTCACGCATCTTCAAAGCACTGATCTGATGTTGCTGACACAGCAGGCATTAGGCCTTCGTTCAGCACAATCTTTCTTAATATTTGTCAAATCCTATAAGTCCATGCCTCTTCAGGAGCAAGGTTTGGCATCTCTTCATACCTAGGTGTAAAACTTCAAAATCGGCCAGCTGGCAGCCTTTCACGTAAATCCCATAATGCCTCGTTCCTCGATTTTCACTACTAGTCTTTTCGTCGGTGCGCAAGCAATGGCCTGGTAAGCAGGAGTCTGTGACGTGAATATTGTTTTATATGCCTGTCGCACTATGAGGAATCAGCGCCTGACATTAAGCAATGGTTCACAAGCCTTTGCTCAGGGGCTTACTGAGGGGCAGGTCGTAACGACCCTGGTGGGCAGCGTAATTCCTTTATGGTGCAACACTTCTTACATTTTTAAACGAGAGGGGCGTGCAGATTCACACACCGTGCACCCATCATCAAGCAGAGGTCCTACGAAGGATCTGTAACCTGCAGCAGATGGTAGTGGTCTACTTCTCACGAGTACATTTTAAATCAGTTATACGATTCCGATGGGATGACAACGAATTAACATTAAATGGCCTAGCAACACCGCCATTTTCCTTAAATTAAGAACAGTGTCCCTCGCCCTCAAATGCTGTATGTTAAAAAACAGACCGTGAATTGTTAAAAAGGAAAAACGCAGAGTTCTCGATCGGGAAATTAATCTCCCTGTTCTATGCCCATATCTCTAACCTTCTAACAGTCACCAGTCTTTTTACTGTTGGCTTAATACTATTAATATCGCTAGAAAAGACTTAAAATACTATCTCACAAGACAGAATTTTCTATTTCAAGTCAGACAGATCAGATGTCGCACATTCTATATTTAAAATAACATGGCGAGTCGACGTCCTAGAAATCCCTGAGAGGTGGCATGAGCCCCCTCTCATTTTCTGTCTTACGATTTTCCTCTCTAATTGCATGCAGTGAAAAGTCGCTATTCCTTCACACGCGGACTTCCCACGCAGCGTCTCTCTCGTCAACCGGGTGGTCCGGTGACAGGCGGGCTCTGCTGATCTGGAAAGGGTTAAGCCGACGGGTGTGAGGAAGTCGAGTGAATGCTTTGCAGACGCCGACATTGTCAAAAGACACGCCCGGAGGGGTCTGAAGTAGCGGCTGGGCTAGAGGTTCCGTTACTTCGCAGAAACTTAGCGAAAACACTTTCTGGCGGGCTACCAGCGAGGCGTGGGAAGGACTTGTGTACCCAGGCAGTTGTGGCGGGAAAATTCCCGCGCTTTCTGCAAAATAGTAACTGTGATTGGCTTGCTCAGGGCATAGCTCGGTGACGTAGCAAAATCAGCGCAGAAATTGGCGCCAAGAATCTCCATTGGTGGAATGGTAGTGCTCCAGCAATAGAGTGGAATTTTCCGCCGGTTTTCGAGTTGCTGATTGGAACGTTTATCCACGGCCACTGTCGTGGGGGCGGGAATGTTGTGTGTTCAGCCTGTACGGGTGCTCGGGGTAGTCGGCTCTCGCCTTTCGGTCGAGGACGTCGAAGCAACCAGCCATCGCCTCCGGTACGCCAAATCGTGTTCTTGCTGTTAAGAAGACGGATTGGTAAGGTATGTCCGCAACACCGGCAGACAGGGATTTTTCTAGGTGATAATCAGAGCTCAGCCGAGCGCGCCTGTTCGTCTTTTTCTAACTTTGTTCTGTCTTGGGTAGCAGCAATTAATGTTGGGTTGGCTATGTGTTTTCTCTTAAGATTTGAGTTGCAAGGTATTGGCTCCACATACCACTTCGTCATAATCCTCACAATCTAGTTTAGGGACAACTTCACATTCACAGCGTTTGTTTGAGTATCCAATTTGAGCCAATTTGATGTATTGTAAATGTTTCATGTGTTTTTGTTTATTATTTTGTGTTTAGTCTTAATAAATAATATTGTTATTTTGGACAGAATTTTCATTCTGTTAATCGGTAGAGCAACCCTATCATTCCTCACTATGTTAATGAAGCCTTCGTTTATTTAACTTATTTATCAAATTAAATTATTGCAGGTGCCAAACTCTCTTCTACTTCACTGGCAGGGTTGATTAGAGTCAGTTCGCGTATTTTTATTAATCCTTGTGCAACAGCAAAATTCGGAGTTAGAATAGGGGGGGCTTAGAGCATCATTTACATATGTAGATTCTAGAAGAATTTAGTGTTAAATACACTGCTAGCCCCGGCACCTCGCATCCCGTAATGTGTCTGGGGATATTATTCCTCCAAATTGAGTCGTAGGTCTTCTCCATCGAAAAAATATATTAAGTAACCCGTGTAGGAAAGCGTGTTTCATAGCAGCAATCCAGGAAGTGATGAAAGATGAAATCGAACGTCTTCGAAATAAGGGGCTGTGTTTATTCGAAGATGTAGATAACCTAATTGCTGACAGTCTGGTCCAGTGTCTTCCACACACAGTGAGTGGAACACTACGGAAACCACTTGTGGTTATACAGTCATTCCCATTGTTTAAGATTGGAAATTAAGTGTTCATTCACCTATAGTTTGGAATGTCCCAAACGAAAGAAAGGGCGAGAAGGATTTCTATGCTTCGGCCTGTGAGGTGCCATAACATACAGTAATGGACTTACTCATGACCAAGTAATGTGTCACGATCTCATGGAAAAGGATCTACATCTACATCTACATCTACATCTACATCCATAGTCCGCAAGCCTCCTGACGGTGTGTGGCGGAGGGTACCTTCTATTGCAGTCTCGTATTGTTCGTGGAAAGAAGGATTGTCGGTATGCCTATGTGTGGGCTCTAATCTCTCTGATTTTATCCTCATGGTCTCTTCGCGAGATATACGTAGGAGGGAGCAATATGCTGCTTGACTCCTCGGTGAAGGTATGTTCTCGAAACTTCAAAAAAAGGCCGTACCGAGCTACTGAGCGTCTCTCCTGCAGAGTCTTCCACTGGAGTTTATCTATCATATCCGTAACGCTTTCACGATTACTAAATGATCCTGTAACGAAGCGCGCTGCTCTCCGTTGGATCTTCTCTATGTCTTCTATCAACCCTATCTGGCACGGTTCCCATACCGCTAAGCAGTATTCAAGCAGTGGGCGAACAAGCGTACTGTAACCTACTTCCTTTGTTTTCGGATTGCATTTAGTTAGGATTCTTCCAAGAAATCTTAGTCTGGCATCTGCTAATGCGTACTCCCAGATAATCTATGGAATTAACTGCTTCCATTTGCTGACCTGCTATATTGTAGATAAATGATAAGGGATCTTTCTTTCTATGTATTTGCAGCACGTTAAACTTGTCTACATTGAGATTCATTTGTCATTCCCTGCACCATGCGTCAATTCGCTGGAGATCCTCCTGCATTTCAGTACCATTTTCCGTTGTTACAACCTCTCGATATACCAAAGCATCATCCGCAAAAAGCCTCAGTGAACTTCTGATGTCATCCACAAGGTCGTTTATGTATATTGTGAATAGCAACGGTCCTACGACACTCCCCTGCGGCGCACCTGAAAACATTCTTACTTCGGAAGACTTCTCTCCATTGAGAATGACATGCTGCGTTCTGTTATGTAGGAACTCCTCAATCCAATCATACAATTGGTGTGATAGTCCGTATGCTCTTATTTTGTTCATTAAACGACTGTGGGGAACTGAATCGAACGCCTTGCGGAAGTCAAGAAACACGGCATCTAACTGGGAACCTGTGTCTGTGGCCCTCTGAGTCTCGTGGACTGTTCTTTATCATTAGTGCAACTCAAGTCCCAACTGCCCCTCTCAACAGCCACCGAAGCAACAGATAGCTGGTTCCTAACTGGCTGTGGAGGAAATTCTGGTGAAATATTTCCCATTTTTAGACAGTGTATCGTGGGTTAGTCTAGTGACTTCTTCATTACAGCAGCCACTAGGTATCTCCAAAATCTCCCACGTATCTTCCTAATCGTCTCTTATTCGACTGTTATTTCAGTGAAACAGTTTATGGAGTTCAGAAAACTTTGCCACAATATCATCTTGCTCTCTGTCATAATTCGCCGACATTTCTTCCTCGCTACCCGAAAGTTCTCCGAGACTATCTGTGGTTGGTGCACTTGAACCTGTACAGAGCCGACAGCCTCTCGCTGATTGCGAAGCGGCGTTGGCTGTTTCACCAAGGAACAGTCTGCCTTTTAGCTGACATGAGGACTGTGGAAAGGATGCTTCAGTGGCATGGTGGTCGTTTTGTTAGTATAATTACACCGTTGCTGAATGCTGTCACTGTATTCAAACAGCCGGCCGGAGTACTTTGCAGTAAATTTCTCAGGCCACATATATATATTTGCAAAACACGCAGGTTTCCCACATGTCAAACCTTATCTCGCGTGTTTTTTCTGTTGAAGGACTTCCTTACTCCATTATCGCAGACAATTGTCCCCAGTTTGCATCTGCGGGACTGACCACTTTCTCTGACAATAATGGCGTTGCCCTAGTTCCTACAACCTCCCCCCCCCCCCCCCCCCATTGCACTCTGTCTCAAGTGGATTAGTGGAACGTTTAAACTCTCTCGCCCTTTTTCTATCATCATACAGGTCAACCCCACAGGACAGCTGAGAAACTTTACGACAGATCTCGTTGTTCCCAGCTTCCTCCCCCTTCCTAATCGGCCTGCTGGACTGCATTATAATTAAAGGGTATGCTTAATGAAATTTTGCAGTGAGTAAGGCTATCGCTACCCAAGGAAAATAATACCTGTTACTAGGGAATAGTGCGCAACAGAACCTACTGAGGGAAGAAACTATTCTATACCTAATATAAACACTGATGATAATTTTCAAATCGGTGGAAATTTAGTACAATTGCTCACGAACCACACAGGGGGAGAAAGCGTACTGCGTAATATTTTTAATACCAAAAATATTTATAATACAAAGAATGGCTGGTAGCTAAAAAAAGCTATAATTAAACGATCGCCAACACACTAGGGCAATGAATCCCCAGAATCTTTACAAATAATGGCAAAGAAAATTCAGCAAATAATTACTGGTGCGGCACCAGAATGTTGTCACGCTTTCCCACAACTCAACAGTTCACGAGAAAATAAATGAATCACGAAGCACTAAGGTTGAAGTTACTTATTCTGAAATAGTAAATTTTTGAAAGTAAAGCACAATGAAGTTGCGGGTTAAATAAATGCAACTTAAACTTTGTTATAATAAAAATATGACTTTCAGTAACCGCAGTGTAACGTAATGCAAAATTTAGAAAAAGGCAAGCAGTTTACTTTTGATTATTGAAAGCCTGAACTGAATTTAAGCAAATCAGCAACTGATTTTACTTTTAAAATAACAAAAAAACAGAATAAAAGAAATGGCGCACTCTTAATTTGTTGTGTATCTTTGGTTATTAATTTTGCTAGCGAAATTTTATGATACTTCAAGTGAATGAAGTTAATACTCAAAACAGCAAATTAGTTATGCCTCTGTTAAACAATACAAGAATTAACAGCTGCTGAGCCAGACTGAAACTGGTAAGTGGCAAACACACAAAACTGGCAGTAAATAATCAATTTTCATATTCTTATGACAATCGGTGTTTGCATGGAAAGGAAAGGAATTCTCCCTGGTAATACTGTCTGATGGCAATGAAACACAGGTGCCCTACAAGTTTTAACTATCGCAGGTTATTAGGTTATTATACAAGTCAGTCATAGTTAGTGAAAGAAATGTCACTGGGTAACGCCTCTACCATATTATACCTGTCACTTTACTGTCTTAGATGTTGTACCTGTGCGGAGGCCGAAGACTGTAGCCGAGAACAATGCTGAGCTGCCGCTGCTGCTGCTGGTTGTGAACCCCGAGTCGTCTCCAGAGCCACGGATAATTACGGGACAGCCAATATTTAGAATTGCACGTTCCTCCGCCTGTACACTCCTACGGTGCTCGCAATGCTGGCGGGTTAATAAATTTGGCGTGCATACATAGTGCGATCACAGCTGCACACCGCGTCTGCGGGACCGCACAGCAAACACTCTTGCACTCTTTCATCATTCAGGCTGCTCTGCTTCCTCTCTGCTCACAGCGCGACAGAGACCCTCCGTATGCAAAGATAAACAACGGCACAGCTGCTGCCGTTTCGTAGTTCCTATCGACACATTAAAATAAAATTCCTAAGCCATGCACGGCTTGTGTTTATCCCATTTATTGTTTGTCATCTTCTATTACGGTACTGACGCCTCGTTTTCTTATTCCATCTACTGGCGTCACTAACTTCCTGCTTTACTTGCCCGTGAGCGGCAGTAGCAGCGCGTATCACCAATAAGTGCACTGTCGTACCATCTCTGGAGCGACCGATAGTATTTCCGGGTCGTCGTGTGTGTAGCAGTCAGTTCATCCTTGAATATGTGGTGGTGGTGTGGGGCAATGCTGCCTCCACCCACCTCCGTCGACTCCAAACCATCCAGAACCGGACTCTCCGGCGTGCTCTCCACCTCCCCTTCGACTTCCCTACCGAAGAGCTCCACATCCTGGCCGAGGTGCCGCTTCTTCGTACCCGCATCCTTTCTGCAGCCACTTCCTTTTGCCAACAAACCCGTCACTCTCCTAATCCCTTAATCCTTTCCCTTGGCACCCGTGTGCATCGTCTAGCCACCAATCGATGGCCTGAACTTCTATTCCGCCCCCCATGACTTCGCATACACTAGGCACCTCATCTCATGACATATACTCTCTCTCACATCATCGATCATCTCCCCACCATGTCATGTCATTCACCCCCCCCCCCCCCCCAGCACGCCACCCCCTTCTCACCCACACCGTCCCCAATGCTGGCCTAATCATGACAGGCCCTTCCTTTTTCCACTTCTTCATCTGTCACTCTCTGACTTCTTTCTCTTCCCCCCCCCCTCCCCCCACTCCACCACCTCAAGATTGTTCGCCACCACCATCAAGACGCCGCCAAGAAGAAGAAGAGGCCAGGATAATGGCCTTTCGCTTTCACCTAACTCTTACTGTTCCTCCTCCTCTCCTTTAATCTGTCATTTAACCGTAATTCCCGGTTAGCCAATGAGCCGTTCGTTTTCCCACACCTCTACTGTCCCTTCTACTGTCCTCTCTTCTTTTCTTTCACACAAAAATCACGCTGGCCAGTCAATTGGGCTGTTCGTCTTCTCATTTCTTCTACTATCGCTCTGACTATCCTTTCAACTTCAAAAAAAAAAAAAAAAAAAAAGCAGCACAAAAGTCAAGGAAGACCACAACCATCATGTTATCCCGCATCATCAACACACCATTTTAGAAGGCGAAGCGCCTCAGTAGCGCTAGAACTTCGTTCCCAGCAGAGGGTTCAGCCCTCAGTCACGTGCGTCTGCGTCTGCGTCTGGCAGTCAGTTCGGGACGGATCAGCAGTGCACTCGGGACGCAGCAGCAGTGAAGTCGGGGGACACACATGAACTGTCCGACGGAGGGAGATTGGAGCGGGACGACCGTTGGTTGGTCGTTCGGTTGGTCGTCTCATAGGCCGACGTGTACTTGGTCCTTTCACCGTTTCCGGACGTAGGCAGTTGGTCGGTTGGCTTGGAGCAGCGAGGAAATCTCCGTAGCGCTTAGTTTGGCTGCCCCACTGGCGGCCTCTATGCGGTGTCGGAGTGTGTGGTGCTGTTGCCATTGCTACGAGGTTCGTGGCTCACCGATCATGGACATGAAAGTTCAGTTTTGACTTAATCTACCAGCAAATCACGACTGTTCACACTGTGTCGTTTGGATTTCGTTGTGGGCTATTGCGACATTCCCGCGAGCAACAACGTGGGTTTCAAGTTGTCAAATTTTAGCCATCCTTCGGTGGAGTTTAACTGTACTTGGTTATTAGAATTGAAGTGCACCAGCGGAATCTTCTGCCTTGTGGCCGTTAAAGTTCCAGTTACATGCCGTAGCCGTTGACGTAAATTCAGACCGTGAATTTTTCTCATCGTGTTGTCACTGTCCAGCACGGTGTGTAGTTTGTCAGCTCAATGTATAATTGGTTGTGGGCGCCAATACATTCTACGTTGTTCCATTGAACTCTCTATTGTGTGTTGGTCAGGTGAAGCGGATGTTATCTTGCCGGCGGGTCTGTTGACTGACTGACGGTTGGGTTGTCGTCGAGCGTCATTGTTTGAATTCCAGGCCGACCCTCGGAACTTCTGAGCACCCTTGGGTGTATTGCCTTTTGTTGTTCGTTCTTGTTGTTTGTACTTGTACGGCTTCTAGCCGATTTTTAGGTTAAGGTTGTTTTGCCCTTACGATTATGGGGCGGCGAGTAAGTTACTTCACTGGTTTAAAGTTTTGAAGCCGTCTTTAATAACGTGAACCTGGAAACCGATTTTGGTGGTCAGCCTGAAAGCGAAGGGAAACATACTGACCTTAGCTTCCAGTCTGCATGGCCACATTCCTGTCCAGCCCACTGAAAGAAAAGTGTCTATTTCTCATTTCTTTGCGGGAACAGGACTATGACTTCAGTACAAGTTTCAAGTTCCAATCAAGGTTTAATTTAATTAAAGTTTCTCACAAACAACACTTAAAATTGCGTTATGTTCAACTGAAAACAAGTCTTTCTAGTCTAACAGCACCTTTAGCAGTTCAGAGGCGACCTCTACGGTAACTTCCTACCAGATTGTTATTCGCCCTGACTAACATCACGCTATTGCAAGTTCGCAATAAATGTTCAAAAATTAATGCTCGCCATGAAAGTGGAAATAAATTCACCACTCGCCACGCGGAATTGAATTTCACACGGACGGCACACTAACAGTTATTTTACCGAATTCTAAACGATCCAGGACGGTGTACAGTCCTCGCGAGTTCACTATCCGTTTTCACTTGTCACAGCTTGGCTCTGACGTCATCCGAGGCAGAGCGCGACCAGACGTTTAACTGGCGTGGACCTCATAGTGTCTGAGAGCGAAGTGAACCTTCCTACTGCTTCAGGGGCTGTATTTATAAGGTGCCGGTGCGGACTGCCGAGAAAACATCTGTTGTCTCTGTCTACTTGCATACGGCGGCAGTCTACAAACGACCGCTATCTCGGGCACATAATCTTTAATAATATAGTTACCCACTACTTCAGAAACTTCTTAATTTTTGCTGGTATGCAGATAAGCAGTTTGAAAGTACGTAGAAAGTTTCAGCTCGCTAGAATGAAAACTTTGCTTAACAGAGTTTATTTAGTGGAACTAACGGTAGATTGTTACATCTGAACCATACCTTTGCTAAGACTTATATCAGTTGCTATTTATGTTACATGTCTTAAACTTGGTGTAGCTCTATTATCTGATACATTTGATCATCTGGTTTAACCAAAATCCACTATCATTAAAATTTCAAGTACTTAATCTACGACTCTTAGGTACATTTTAGTTACAAAATTTGTTTTTATTTTATTACTCAAAAACTATAAGAGGTAGATTAACGTGGACTCTCTGTTGTTATTTTTGGGGTGTACTGAAGCATAAAACAAATTTTCAAGTTTCTAAGTCCATTGTTTAGCGCCTCTGATTTTTCGAAAAAGGTGGTTTCTGTCGTTAATTTTTGTTTAATGGTTTTGGAAACCAGCATCACTTATCTGTAACTTCTAACTGCACCTTCTGACCGAATTCTGGCTTCCTAGCGTCATTATTTAGCGCCTCTGATTTTTCACTTAAAACGGTATTTTTCCGTAAACTAATAACTTAAGAACATCAAGACTTGGTATTTGGAACATTATTACACTAAACTCTACTTTAACAAAGTTTTAAGCATAAATTTTGATTTTTAATTTCATACTAAATACTTGTGCAATACTTGTGCGCTACATGCAGACGCGTTAAGGTGACGTGGCGCTACTAGCAGTGAACTGGGGTAAGTCCCGGCGCATTCGTTCACCTCTGTATCTCACACATGATACAGCGCTTGGTTTGCTTCAAGCTGTCAGATGGTTTGGGACTTCAGCTTAATTTAAGAACTGTTTTACGTAAACCGTTTGGCTTGTTATTGAGTCTTAACCGTTGGGCCCTCAGCCGATTTTGAATTCAAGTTGTATTGCTCTTAAAGTGTCAGATTCTTTGGGATTTCAGCCTAATTAAAGGCCTGTTTTAAGATAAGGCCTGTTTTAAGATAAGGCTTTGCCTTTTAAATTTCCGATTTTGGTTGAGATTTAAGTTATTGGCTTTCAGCCGTTTTTAAATTAAAGTTGTCTTGCCCTTAGGGCATGAGATTATACGACGCATTCAGCCGCTAATTAAGTTCCAAAACTAAAGCTGTGTTTTCTTTTAATTTTCTTGGTTCTTGTAATGTTTGATCAAATAAAAGGTTGTATGTTCGAATGTAACTGACAGCCGCTTATTTTGGCCCCTTTCCTCAACTACCTGTCCAGCAGGTTTAGCAGGGCGTCTCAGTTTCCTTGACTTTTACCCAGCAGTTTACAATATTTACATTACAGTTACAATCAATCATATAGTCAGAAATAAATACACTATTACATCCATTACATATTTACTATAGTTTCTGTAATAAAGCTTACATAATAATAATGAGAAGTACAGTACAAGTTATCAATGGATACTGAACGCCGAAAAATTTTGGATAGTGCAGAAGGTATTTTGTCCGCCTTTCCGGGGTTGCAACCCCACAGTTCCAGCCTCACTTGTTGGTGGTATAGCTACCACGTTTTTCACTTAAAGATCCATTGTGGCTCCTTCTTTTCACTAAGGGATATTACTATTGGTTTCAGGCAGTAATTTCCAAATTACTAGATAGAATCTTGACCGAAGTGACACTTCAGGACGGCAAACATGTCAGCCTCCCTGTGGTCTTTCTCCTGGAGACAACACAGTATAAAATGTCATGTGACAAGGGCATCCTGTCGGGTAGACCGTTCGCCGGGTGGAAGTCTTTCGATTTGACGCCACTTTGGTGATTTGTGCGTCAATGGGGATGGAATGATGATGATGAGGACACCCAGTTCCTGAGCAGGGAAAATTTCCAAACCCGGTCTCTTAGGACCGACATTCTGTAGCACTGTCCACTCAGCTACCGGGGGCGGACGACAATTGAGTATAGATTCCTGAGGAAAGCTAGTCACGTGTACTACTGACAGGGCCTCCACAATAAATGACCCGAGGAAATCTAGTACTCTTTTGGTAGTGCTTTGGCCGGTAATGTGCCGCCGAAACCATTTGTACGAGACAATAAAGTCATTTGCAAGATACAGCTGTAGTAGTACTTTTTCTCACTTACAGGGTTGCGTAAGAATCCCCTGATTTGTTTCATGAATAACACGTTTGTCGTAGACAAGATTTCTAATTTATTGATGTAGAAGTAAAGAATGCAGCTTGGAAATACAACCTAGTGAATCACATGTTCAATATGAGTGCCCTTTTGGTTTACAACTTCTTCAATTCGCACACGTGTATTTGTAAAGACTCTCCGACTGAAATCTTTTGGAAAGACGCGGCTTAACCCTACAATGATGGCCCTAAGTTGCACTGCATTTTAGGGTTTTCTGTGGTACACAAATAACCCCCTAGGGAAGAAGTTACATGGGTTAATGTCCGAGCTATGGGGCGGCCATATTCCTCCTCCTGCATAACGTTCTGGAAATCTGCTTGACAATACCCCAAGGTCAAGTCTATCCTGTGGGAAATCAAGCAAGACGTTGGCAGTTTGGGAGCGTACTCCATCCTGCATGAACCTTCATGTCTGCAATGGAAGACATTAGGCCATGAGTTCATGAAAGAACTGGTTTGGCAGCATGTGTAAATAGCGTTCACCGGTTACTGTAACATCGATGGAGAACTGACCGATGATTCCATGGCTTGACATCGCGACCCACACGCACATTTTCTCCCCACATGTGTCTTTCGTGTGGATTATTCGCGGAGGTTCACGTGCCCAGAATAGAACGTTCTGTCTGTTCACATCATCGTTCACGTAAAAATAAGCTTCGACAGAAAACCGTGTGTTGCGCAGCACTGCCTCTTGGTCTTGCTCCATTGCCGTCCTTGCAAACTGCAGCCTCCACCACTTATCTCTCGCAGTAAGCTTATGCGCCACAGTCATCCTGTAAGGATACAAGCGAAGGTCGGATTGAATAGTTCTTTGTACAGATCGGCTTGAGATTCCCATCTCGTCACTGGCTCTTCTTGTTGATTTACTCGGACTACGAGTCCAAGCCACTCGCACTGCTTCAATGTTTTGCGGCCAACGTACGGTACGTGTATGTGGCCGCTGACACTACAAAACAGATCCACTACCTTCAGATTTTTGATGTAATCTGCGTATTGTCTCTGAGCCAGGAGCACACTGTGTACCGAAATAAGCAAGAACCTTCTCTGTGTTAATGTAACGCTTTTCCTAGACGCTAACAGGAACACAATCTTCGTCTTTTGTGCAACGGTCAACCATCCTTTGTCCGCCAACGCGCGAAACTGAAATGGCGGACTCACAACGGAAGCAATGAACTAGCGACGACATCTGGCGCACTTTCCATGAACTGCACGAATTTGAGAGCGCAATTGGAGAGCTGTTGCCCCAATTGTTGCAGGATCAGAATTCATTCGGGTAACTTATCGTGCGCCATCATCAGTTGAAATCCCTCTTCCACGTAATAGGATGGACATCCAGAATTTGCCGATTACTCCGACCGGCTTCTTTGAGGCTGACGTGTGCATATATTGTTCATAGGCCTGAACGCAAAATGAAATTTGCAAAGATATTGTGCCACAGTGTCGACATGTCCCCTCTTTAGCATCTTTGCGAGCTGCGCGGTGTAATTGCGCTGCAGCTCCATCCATGCGCCGCAGAAGTATACATTTCTCCGTTCTCCGTCGATACCTGTATGAATATCGATTTGTGACCAATTTGCGTATATGATGGACATCTTTTCCCTCCTTTAAAAGGAAAGGATACATGTATCGCTATGCTTGCCACTAGAGTATCTGGGGAAACGAGCAAAGGAACCAAGTAGCCAAAGAGGCCAGCAGGCAACATGATATGACAACATGATTCGTTTCCCTAGAGGCCCTTTTGGTTTTTCAGTCAGAAAGCCATGCAACTGTGGTAGGAGGCTCGGCTGAGAGTAAGGGACGGTGAAGCCGACTATCTGGCCATAGCGTACCGCACACCAGTCACTCTGACAGGATGAAGTAACCGTAACTCGCATCCGAACAATGCACTATCAACTAACAAATGGTTTCGTAGTATGGCTAGAGCCCATCCCTCTCTCCACCCTTCTCCCGCCATCTGTGATACCTGCTCTCATTACACGCATTTTAACCGAGTGAATTTCATGTAATTATGAGAGGGCAGAATACAATTTGTAAGGATTTCTCCCCCTACCCCCCTCCCCTCCCCCACTGTATTTTAGCTGAAGATACGACTGTTTAAAAACTTTGAAAGTTTTGTATAGTGTCTGGACTACTACCTGAATTTCCATTACAGCTGCTTCTTTCGTATTTTTAAATATTTTATTTCAAGTGATGGCACATTCTCGAGACGTACGTCAGACATAATCATATTTGAAAATATTTGAAAAATAACACTTAAAATTTTATAACGTACCACTTGAGAATGAGCCATCACTGGAAATAATATATTTAAAAAATATAAAAATTAAAAACTGAAGAAGCAGCTCTGGTGGATTAATGTTACAGTAGTATACATGTTATAGAATTTGTTGAGGCTACACAAATTATATTCAAGACTACAATGTGTTACGGTGTGACTGACTCATCGTTTTTGTCCCAGGCGTCAGTAAGCGGAAGTATTCGCTCTATTTTGATTCTTGCTACCGAATTTCTCTTCATTACCGAAAGTTCTGGAACGGAGAAAATGCGTGATTCTCTTATATATGTGTGTGTTTGTATTTTTTATAGCTCAACTGTTGTCAAAACTTTCGTGTTCTGAAACTGAAATTTTTATCAACATTCATCTCATAAAAAATTAGTATGGGAGCTGAAAATCTTGCTGTCATGCACCCAGTCCACCACGTAATCATCGTCATCATCACTATCATCTAGTAGTATGGATAGCATTTCCTAATGTCTTAAAACATATCTTCGTACATTCTCCTTTCCTCACCTGTTCACTGAGGACCTCCTTATTTGCTACCTTTACCACCCCAGTTACTTCTCAGTACCCTTTTCTAGCATCACATCTCAGTGGTTCAAATGGCTCTGAGCACTATGGGACTTAACATCTGAGGTCGTCAGTCTCCTAGAACTTAGAACTACTTAAACCTAATTAACCTAAGGACATCACACACATCCATGCCCGAGGCAGGATTCGAACCTGCGACCGTAGCATTCGCGTGGTTCCGGACTGAAGCGCCTAGAACCGCTCGGCCACAAAGACCAGCCGCACACATCTCAAGGGTTTCAATTCTTTTCTTTTCCGAATTTCCTGTACTATGGTTCGCTCCCATACAACGCACATTCTCACAAATTCTTTTAAAAATTAGGGACTATGGTTAATCGTTCGTCATGCGTTATTTCGAATCCAAGATAGTGAATTCCTTCACTTTGTCTATTACGGAATCCCCAATTTTTTTGCTATGTTTATCGATAACCTCACATCTGCTGCTATCAGTTACTTTGATCGTTTTTCTTTACTCGTATATTCTGCGCTAGACAGACTACTATTCTATTTAACACATCCTGTAATTCTTCCTCGCTTCCACAGCGAACAACAGTGTCATCACTTCATGTCCCACCACCCTGAATTTTAATTTCACTCCTGAACATGTCCTACATTTCTGTGGCTGCTTCTTAGATGCGGAAGTTGACCAATAGGGGAGAAAAGCTGATCCCTGCCTTAAGCCATTTTTAATACGAGAACACCAGTACTTCCTACTCAATCTTCATATTATTCCCCATAGCTCAAGGTAGATATTGTGTATTATTCGTCTAATTTATACCTTCTTTACAGAGAGTTTCGATTTCACGATTTTATGTTGTCGATTTTTTTCTATGCAGACTCAGACACAAATCGGCTCAAAGAGCAGTGCTCCAGCTAACACAGGAAAACGAGCAGATTTTGAGCTCTGATGGAAGTTAAGCTTGTAGCTGCTAGCACAGCTTGCTCAAATGGTGCAAATGGCTCTGAGCACTATGGGACTTAACATCTGAGGTCATGAGTCCCCTAGAACTTAGAACTACTTAAACCCAACTAACCTAAGGACATCACACACATCCATGCCCGAGGCAGGATTCGAACCTGCGACCGTAGCGGTCGCGCAGTTCCAGACTGAAGCGCTAGAACCGCTCGGCCACACTGGCCGGCGCACAGCTTGCCGCAATAACTGGAGAAGGGACGCGTATCAAACCAGATCTAAACTTATGACATTTTGCGGTGTCTAGTGTCTCGTTCTACTCACTGCATTACATTATGGTGCTAAATAAATGCATTTAATTATATTCCTCTCATTAGATTATGTTTAGGAAACAAAAGTAATTAATTTGCCAACTGATAACTAAATACTCCTTTGACTTCTACCTGTAGTCATAAAAATACAGTAGGCCAACATACAAGCTTATTTATAATACAGCATAACCAATGAACGACAAACTAACTCCAGGTTAAGCACAGAAATAAATTAACCAATAAATATAATTCACCCTAAACAAAACCTAGGCTTATGTGTTCTTATATATCTGGAATGTTATTCAGCAGATGATGTGGGGGTGTGCGTCTGTTTTCGCTGAAGTTTACGAGTTATATTTGGTGCGATAGATTTCGCACTTGCAATTCGCAGAACTGCAGTGGGATGTTAGTCAATTAGAGTGGCTTTTCGTGGAGATTTATTTACCTTAATTAGAGAGAACAGTTTTATACCCAGATATGTTGAGCCGAACACTGACAGCAGTTTGGCAGCTATTTTGTGCATATTTCTAAATATGTTTGCGAAACATGTTTATAAAAATGTGATAGGCTTGTTCGTGATTCATATTTAGCCTTCAATCCACTAGCACATCGAACTGTGAGCAACACGCACTGTAGAACAGAAGGGGCGTTGTCAACTGTTGTAGTAGTTGAAAAGTGTTCAGCAAACACTTTCAGATCCATTGATAAATCGTCCATATCTGTAAATCGGACGGAAAATTCCTTCACAAGACTCGCAAGAGTACCTGAAAACATCTGCTATTGATCTTGAGTTAAACTATGTTTCCGCAATGACAATTTGGGAAAATGGGGTTACTCACCTTTCAACATCTGACCCTGCCATAACTTCAGCATTTACTTAAAAGCAGTAATACTGTCTACAAAATGAGTTATAAGTGTATTGTTCTCCTGTAACTTAAGATTAACTTAATTCATGTGGGATGTGATGTCCGTGAGAAATACTAACTCATTAATCCATTTAGAATCAATGAATTCATGGACGGGACGCCCTTTCATTTCCATGAATAAAACTATTTCGTCCAACAAATAAAAAAAGCGATTCAACATATTACCTCTTCTGAGCCAACAAATTTCAGAAAAGTACGCAATATCACCTAATTCACACTCAATATCCTTCAGTAGAGCTTGAAATGGTGTGTGGTTCAGACCACAACTCTTAATAAAGGTAACTGTTTTTGCTACTGCTGTCATTAAATTTGCCATTATGACATTTTTTGAGCACAGGATTTGTTGATGAATCAAACAATGCACAGGTATGAACCTCACTTGGTGTTGCAGTAGTTTGCTTCTCGGACTAGCAATAAGCCCTGCTCTACAGCCGGCCGTGCAGAGTGCTCCGTCAGTGGCTACTAAAACGAGCTTTTCCCACCGTATACCGAACCTGATAAATATATCTTCCACATACATCATTATGGCATCACCTGTCGTGGTGTCTTTGAGAGAATATAAGTCAAGGAATTCCTCCCTTACCACTATTCTTGTGTCAACACCTCTAATAAATACTGCCAGGTGGGCGGTGTCCTATAAGTCGGTACTCTCACCTAATGTAACAAAAAACACCAAGACCTATACTTTAGATCGCTCCTCACTTGGATTATTAAGAAGATTAAGTTGTGGTTCATCCTCTACAATTCCATACTGGTTGAAGCGATGTGTTCTGTAGTGACGTTCTAGATGTAGTTTTTTATGCCTAATATTTTACCAGGTATCAAATATTTTGCTTCTCCTCTGATTTCGGTGAAAAAGTAATCGCAAGTAATCATCGTCTCCTAACAGATCGCTTATTTTGTTTTCCATTTTGCGTAACATTCTTACTTGGAATTTGGATACATGGCTGTTATGCTGATATGCGATAGTTATTTATCTGCTCTTGTTGAGACCGGGATTGTATGGGTGATATTATTCCCAAAGTTTTTAGTGTCACAGGTAAATGTTTGCCAATTATTTTTCGCCCATAAGAGTCAGGATATGTTGGATTCAAAAGAGGACTAGATAGATGCTCTGCAGACCGAGAGCGTGTACAAGGTGGACTATGAGTGTAGAGAAACACATGCTGGCGAACCTGGTAGGTCATAGCAACATTCCCTTGGGAGCACGAATGTTATATTCGAGTTGGCAGCAGATTAAATCGGCAGTGGCTGAATTTTAGAAATGCTACAGTGAATAAATGTCAGTGATACCTGGACACTTACAATGCACCCAAGATGGCGAGCGCAAGATGCGTTTTAAACATGTGGCAAAGGAAATGCTGGAAGTGCTAAGTGACTAGGTGTTGTGGAGATGTAACTACTTTCATGTTCAAAAATAGAAAATCAGAGTGCTTGAGCATAGTAAAAATATTAAGGAAACGTCACTTGCGTGTAAATCCAACAAATACACGTGAACTTAATTTCAAACATAAAATGTCAACTCGGCAAGATTCGTGGCCCCTAAAATGAATGTAACTTCACTAGGAACGGAGAGCTCAGCGTAAATAAAAAGCCTACAACTGATCAACTATACAAAATGGGACAATAATGGAATAGGGTAGATGGACACAAGATCAGGATACAATTCAGAAGTAAAATACAAACGAGAACTGACACAGAAACACTTAAGCTGAAGCAATTCTGCCAATGAACTAAAGGGAGAACGAAATAGACAGCTTAAACACTCTGCTGGAATATAGACAGGTACAGTGAAATCGAACACTAACCCAACAGATCAGATATAAGAAGATCGTTCATTTAAAGGAAACGTGTCAATAATATAAGAGAACACCCAGATGGCTTAGTTCGGAAACATCTTCAAAAACTGATACATATTTCAGCCAAACACACATATGCTTTGCAGTTGCCCCGCCATTAGGAAAACAGAATACAGAAAACACTGAACCCTTGACTGATATCACAGCTTGAAGGAGAATCACAACAACAAGGCAAGTGACAGCATAATCGGCGTTTTCGTCAGGCACCACCGGCAAGATGCTCTTCTTGTGCACCGTCGCTTTAAGTCGCACACCTGTGTATCGTCAGCACTGCTTCTCTTGGAGCCAAGACACCAGTCACCGTCCGTCCAACCAGAACAGGAACCAATTTGTGTGCGTTGATAACGATTTCTGTCAGCTGCTGGTTCAGGCCCGGATTCCTCCACGCTGACCCACTGCTGGGCACTCTAACCTCCGGCTCTGTCCGTGCTGCTCACACCCGTCTCTGGTGCACCTTTGCTTTCCTTCCTCGGTATCTCTCCACAGATTCACTAATATCTCTGGCCATTACTTCAGTTTCCAATGCCACTGATAATTACGGCCTCCCCGACACAGGACCGCAACCACCGTTGCCAACAGCAACTGCCATTTATCTTCGCAGGTGTCCGTTACCACTGCCCACAGCTCCGATGCTGCTCGATCAGTTTCCAGTCAGCCAAACAACACCAGCCGGTCCATGCACCTTACATTCGGGACAACTCGCTGGTGTTGTAAAATTTCTGCGTCTACAACAGGAGGAAGCGCCGTTGTTCACCTGGAACTCCAGCAACTAGCAACTCGCGGACGTAAACAAAACCGTATTTTCCTTCGAAGGACTGATACTGGAGTCCAGAGGTGTATTGCCACTGCTGCTCATAGCCCCTGGTGCTGGCTCCAAGTTGTGACCGCTTTGCTCTCACATATCACACTGCTTGCGGCTGTCACACATGGCTGCTTGTTGCTCGCGGTTGCATTTCACTCCTGCTTTGGGGTCTAGCGAGCTCTTTGCTATGGCCAGAACACACCAGCGGCGCCGACGCCATCTGCCAAGTTGGTCCAGGCTTCAAAAGTGCCGTGGACCGCTAAATCAAGACTCAGTGTTAAAACCCCCTTAAAATTTGAATAGAGACGATACATCGCACTGGCTGTCAAGCATTATAGCCCAACAGCCTGTTTCAACAACTTGAGACACGATTGGCACCGGCGAGAAACTGTTGCTGTCCGTCTGATAAACCACACGAGGAAAACAGGATATATACTCCATTTGCGGATAACTGCCAATCATGGCTCACACTGAATGGGGCAATAGAGTGCAGCACATACCCAATCCTCCCACCAAAAGGAAGCATCTAATAGAGCTTTACATTCTTTCCACCTTAGCAAGTCAATGATTCTTTTCTTAATTCTGATGCAGTGCCGTGACTATCAGACCATACGCATCATAAAGAAACTCAAGGGCCTCGCACGGGTACCTGGTCTCTATGACCAGATAACTTGTTTCTAATGCTTTGTGAAGAGCGAGGTAATGCATGACACTCTAGATCAGAGTTACATCGCGTCTCCCTCTAAGAAGGAGTCTCCAAAGACTGAAATCCTAATGTTCTCAAGCCACAGCATTTCCCGCGTCATCATCTTCGAAAATGGTTAGAATGGCTCTGAGCACTATGGGACTTAACATTGAAACGTCCCCTTAGAAAAATTATACAAGACTGTGCTTAACCTGACACACAATATTTTTTAGCGCAACGCAATCTGACTTTCAAAAATCCCTGCAAAAGAATGGCCCTGACTAACATTAATCTATACCTTTCACAACTCACTTACCTCACCAAAAATCTCCGTTACTCGAACTACTGCAATACAGCGAGCGCCACTACTGCCAGCTAAATAAAAGATTCAAACTACGGAAGGCACTAACTACTAGTAGGCATAGTTAGCAAATGAAAGATTTTAATAGAGAACAAACAATGTATTTACCTTAACAGTCATAATGTATACAGCAGTTCATGACATCCATTTTTACAAATATCAAACCTCCGCCATTTCTCTCCCCACATCCACCACTGCTGGCGGCTCACCTCCAACTGCGCAACGCTATGCGCTGTTCACATCCAGCTGCCCAAGACTTCAATGGCAGACAACAATGCAAACCAGCCACAGACTGCACACAGCACAACTAGTGATTTACATACAGAGCGCTACGTGGCGTTACCAATAAGAAAACATATACAGCCTACTTACAACATCTATGGTCATCAGTCCCCTAGAACTTAGAACGACTTAAACCTAACTAACCTAATGACATCACACAACACCCAGTCATCACTAGGCAGAGAAAATCCCTGACCCCGCCGGGAATCGAACCCGGGAACCCGGGCGCGGGAAGCGAGAACGCTACCGCACGACCACGAGCTGCGGACTCATCATCTTCATTGGACTCTTGAGACTGTATAGTCTTCAGACTTTTAGCCATTCTAGTGTATTGAGAAATGAGTAGGCACTCAAATGACAAAGGAATCCCAACGCATTCGTTTTTCATAACCAACGAGTCAGATATAAATGAAGCCTACGGAACGAAGCAAATCAATTTCATTAATATATTAAAGAACATCATATAGAGAACCAAAGTTTTTAAAACTAATCTTATTGTAGTCTGTTACGTTCAGATTTTGCCAAAGAATTTCAATGAAGAGACACGATAGATTGGAAATTTATTATTAGCATAGATATAGATATTACGCAGGGTAATACCCAGAAAAAATTTATGTTATTATGCAAGTATTTGTCTATAAATTGACTTGCAACCCGGTACTGACGAAATAAAACCGATCCGCTTCGATTCAGGATATCAGTTACGCAACTGAAGTAATTGCGCAATTCGTGTCATGCTAGAGCTCTGTCCTCCGGGAACAGTGCTCGGCCCTCGTGGGCTGATAACCACTGTGTCTGGCTGCCGCCTCCCCTCGGTTGATCCCCGAGCCGAGCCGCAAGACGCCGCGGCGCGACTAGCAGCGAGTGGGAGGGCGTCGCGACGCTGTGAGGCGCCGCAACTAATGGTAAGACGCCGGCCGGGGATAAAAATCGGCTGCCCCAAGTAATCCAACTTCTTATTACGGAAATTAATTCCGTGGCAACTTCAGTCACAGCGGCTGTCTAATGAATCTGCTTGCTGCATCATTACTTTCTCCGGAGGGAGGAGATTAAAGAGGCGAAAAAACTCTGCGCGGACCAAGTTTGAATCCCCGGAAAGTGTTCCGCGCCGTCACCCCGCTGTCCCGTCTTCTCAGGCAGAACTTGGAGCATACGTTACGTGTCAGGGCTGCGGTCTTCCCTGGAGCGAGGAGTCCTCCCGCCCTCCTCCTGCCAGACATCCTCTGTTACTAATTCGTACAACGGATGGAGAGGAGGATTAACTGTTCATGAGCACTTCAGACTGCACCCCCATGTAGTCTATATATTCTACAAGAATATTTTTTATTCTCAATAACAAAATGCGGAAGTTGCACCTGCAACCACCTGCAGGCTGAACGGTTTTAGACTAACTTCACCATTATTATTCAAAGACATGCATTCCTTTCTTTCAATAGGAAAAGAGCATCTATTCGAATACATACGATAATAGATGGTAGTGCCAGTATGTTAACACCACTAACCACCCATAGCCAAAATGTGTAGATGCGTATGCTGCCAACACTTAGTATTCACGGTGTTTCACAATTAATAGCGGAAAACATAGATGGGTCAAAGAAGCTGAAGTTTTCTACTAAACATGGGTTCGCAAATGAGAAATCTATGAAATACTGAATGTATAGGTACAAGTCGACACTGATTTCTGTATAATGTGTTACCCTAACTAGTAAAAATGTGTTTAAGATGTAAGCATTCCGATTAAGTCTCTGCGGCCCCTCCCGCCAGAGGTTCGAGTCCTCCCTCGCGCATGGCTGCGTGTGTTGTTCTTAGCATAAGTTTTTTTTTGGTCATCAGTCAACTGACTTGTTTGATGCGGCCCGCCACGAATTCCTTTCCTGTGCTAACCTCTTCATCTCAGAGTAGCACTCGCAACCTACGTCCTCAATTATTTGCTTGACGTATTCCAATCTCTGTCTTCCTGCCCGTGCCGGCCGTGGTGGCCAAGCGGTTAAAGGCGCTACAATCTGGAACCGCGCGGCCGATACGGTCGCAGGTTCGAATCCTGCCTCGGGCATGGATGTGTGTGATGTCCTTAGGTTAGTTAGTTAGGTTTAAGTAGTTCTAAGTTCTAGGGGACTGATGACCTTAGCAGTTAAGTCCCATAGTGCTCAGAGCCATTTTTTTTCTTCCTGCCCGCATCTCGTGGTCGTGCGGTAGCGTTCTCGCTTCCCACGCCCGGGTTCCCGGGTTCGATTCCCGGTGGGGTCAGGGATTTTCTCTGCCTCGTGATGGCTGGGTGTTGTGTGCTGTCCTTAGGTTAGTTAGGTTTAAGTAGTTCTAAGTTCTAGGGGACTGATGACCATAGATGTTAAGTCCCATAGTTCTCAGAGCCATTTGAACCATCTGTCGCCCTCTACAGCTCCCTCTAGTACCGTGGAAGTCATTCCCTCATGTCTTAGCAGATGTCGTATCATCCTTTCCCTTCTCCTTATCAGTGTTTTCCACATATTCCTTTCCTCTCCGATTCTGCGTAGAACCTCCTCATTCCTTACCTTATCAGTCCACCTAATTTTCAACATTCGTCTATAGCACCACATCTCAAATGCTTCGATTCTCTTCTGTTCCCGTTTTCCCACACTCCATGTTTCACTACCATACAATGCTGTACTCCAGACGTACATCCTCAGAAATTTCTTCCTCAAATTAAGGCCGGTATTTGATATTAATAGACTTCTCTTGGCCAGAAATGCCTTTTTTGCTATAGCGAGTCTGCTTTTGATGTCCTCCTAGCTCCGTCCGTCATTGGTTATTTTACTGCCTAGGTAGCAGAATTCCTTAACTTCATTGACTTCGTGACCATCAATCCTGATGTTAAGTTTCTCGCTGTTCTCATTTCTACTACTTCTCATTACCTTCGCCTTTCCCCGATTTACTCTCAAACCATACTGTGTACTCAATAGACTGTTCATTCCGTTCAGCAAATCATTTAATTCTTCTTCACTTTCACTCAGGATAGCAATGTCATCAGGGAATCGTATCATTGATATCCTTTCACCTTGTATTTTAATTCCACTCCTGAACCTTTCTTTTATTTCCATCATTGCTTCATCGATGTACAAATTGAAGAGTAGGGGCGAAAGGCTACAGCCTTGTCTTACACCCTTCTTAATACGAGCACTTCGTTCTTGATCGTCCACTCTTATTATTCCCTCTTGGTTGTTGTACATAATGTAAATGACCCGTCTCTCCCTATAGCTTAAGTTATGTTATGTTAACCAGGACCTAGAAACGAGGGAGAGGCTCCGTCCACGCCGCAGCCGCAGTGGTCCGCAACCCCACGACGACTATCGCAGTCCACTTCACCCCTCCGCCGCCCCACACCAATCCCAGGGTTACTGTGCGACTCGGGCTTCGGTGCACCCCCTCCCCCCCCCCCTAGGGAACGTCTCACACCACACCCCTACCTTTGCGTGGTAGAGTAGTGGTGGTTTACGTGTACGTGGAGAGAACTTGTTTGCGCAGCAATCGCCGACATAGCATAGCTGAAGCGGAATAAGGGGAACCAGCCCTCATTCGCCGAGGCAGATGGAAAACCACCTAAAAACCATCCTCAGCCTGGCTGGCTCACCGGACCTCGACACAAATCCGCCGGGTGGATTCGTGCCGGGGACCGGCGCTCCTTCCCGCCCGGCAAGCATGCGTTGGACCGCACGGCCAACCGGGCGGCCTAGCATAAGCTTGTTTAAGTAGTGTGTAAGTCTAGGGACCGATGACCTCAGCAGTTTGGTCCCTTAATAATTTACACACATCTGAACATTTGATTAAGTCCCTATCTAAATGGGCTCAGATTTCACCCATCACCTACGTCAACAAGAAATGTTGTACTGACTCAACACTTTATATATTTCAGTAAACTACATACTCGTGCTATTTCCCCTTTGAGTGTCATGCCCGTAATACTACATTGTTTTCAATGATGGGAAGAAAGCCGTCCCCGTAAAACTACGGGGCACATCGTCTTAGTGACGATTGCCACGCCCGTAACATTACGGGCATCGCTCCTCATTCTACTGTTCTGATCTTATGAATAGTATTAGTCGTCCAGAAGATAAGAGAAGGCACATAAAAATTCGTAGTACACCTTTCTGTCAGTGTGGTTCACGACTGTGCAGTGTGATATTATAAGCAGTCAAACTAGTGAGATACTACTGTCAGCGCATTATGTACACGACATGCCACTGATTGACGCTCGTGGTTACTGGCATTCTGGGGGAATCTGAAGATTATAGTAACGATCGTTTCGATGCTGACGACTCGGGTGAAGATCTTACTTGTGATTTACCTGATTCAGATAAGGAAACAGTCGTCCTGATCGATATTCGACAGTGAATTGCAGTCACCTTGCGTATGAGTGTTGGCGATCGACCATGAGTCGCAGGTCACTGGAACACAAACACGGGGACGCCGATTCGGTGAGATGTATGTCAACTGAAGTTTTGTGTCGAACCACGTTCCCAGCACTACCACACAAAAAATAGCTATTAAAATATTAATTCTTTATCGTAGTACATTTTTCCTTTTCATTGTATATATAGACTTAAACTGATAATTTTTAACTGTTTATTCTCAACTAAATACAATTTTTTTCTGTTTCTGTTTTTTTTCTTTGCTCCTGAGAAAGGCAATAACTTAGCATGCCCTGTGACGCTGAGAGGCAATGTAAAACACATTTATTTAAAAAAACAGTTAATAAGCTTTATTTCAAAGTAAGAAAACTAGCTTCATGTTGATTCCTAAGTTTGTACCAGAGAGCCAAATACGCTGAAAAGGACCGATAATGGATGAAGGAGATGTACGTAGTAGGTCGGCACTTGTCAAGATAGATTTACTTAAGAATGTCAAAGAATTTGTTCAACGTGTTCTCGTAGCATTTACAAGCGAAACTGCACTCATCTCTCCAGTGAATTACTATTTCTCTCAAAGGCCCCGGACCATCTCGTGAATCTTGACACGACTGTACAATTCGCTGCTACAGTTCTTCAAGTTTTTCAGCTACTTTACTGTACGCTTCACTCCTGAGATGATCACAGACTGAAAAATCCAGCTGGTCAGGGAGAACAATGTGTAGGTTCTGCTCGACTTACACATCTCGAACAATATTGGTGTGATTGATGTCGTGTCATATGAGCAGGAAAATGAGCCGGCACCCTATAATGCCTGTACCATTAACCATTGGTGAAATTTGTGACGGATGTTAATGGAAAAGTTTGGTTTTCATATACAGGTGTACTAACTTGAACAATATTTCGTACAGAATCCACACATTCCCGCTAACCAACCTGTGATGGAACGCATTCTGTTATCGAATACTTTCACCCATATCAGTTTTCACTATTAGGTATAATGTGCCCTGAAAAGGTGAGTTTATGTCCTTCAGAAGTTACAGACGAGTATGTATTCCAGATTAGTTTTCTATGACGAAAGCTACACATGTTTTGTCTGAAGCATTTTCTTCGTTTCATCACAGATGGTGCTGTAAACGGAGGAATAGAAATGGATGCACAATCGTAATTTACGATATGCTAAAATGGCGTTTGAGTATCCAATGTCACTTGGGACCCCATCACCATGTTGCCATGGTAGGACAGGCCAGTACTTCACAAATTCTAACCGGAAATTCAATTCGCAACGTTGTATTCCTCCGACATATGGAACAGGGGAATACTCGACGCGCCACCGTGGCTGTGTAGCGAACTACGACGTATCATAACATGCAGTATCCTGCGACAGAAACTCACGTTTCTTGCAGACGTAGAACAGATAGAGACTCTAAACATTAAAGTACCTGCGCAGTGTAGTGGCCGAGCGGTTCTAGGCGCTACAGTCAGGAACCGCGCGACCGCTAGGTCGCAGGTTCGAATCCTGTCTCCGGCATGGGTGTATGTGATGTCCTTAGGTTAGTTAGGTTTAAGTAGTTCTAAGTTCTAGGGTACTGATGACCTCAGAAGTTAAGTTCCATAGTGCTCAGAGCCATTTGAACCAACCTGCGCAGTGTTAATTGCCTGCACACCCGCCTACCTTCTGAAGAAGAGACATGCAAGTGAGCCATGAATATTGCGGCCACAGAAGCGGTCAGCGGAAGTCGCCTGGTAATTCCGTAGAGGCAACTTAAACTATGTAATCATGGGGCTATGGACGCTAACCAGTATGGCGAGATTTTGGCTGAATGAAATTAAAACCTCACACACTCATCACAAAAACAAAAGTCATTTGCAGATGAGCTACATAAAATCTAAAGAAAAGCGTTGCAAACTCAATAGAGAGAGGAGTTCAGCAAAATTATTGTTTGTACAGCAAATAAAAGGGAGGATCGGAAAGCAATGCACAACAATTCTTCTTCCCCCAGTGCTGCAACTGGAATGTTGACATTTCACAACGATATAGTTTTAATTTTGCGCTACAGAAGGTCTTTTGTTTTCGAGTGCAGCTCTAGTGGAGATGAGTGAACTACGAAACGAACTTGGTGCGCATAATTACTGTCGTCAACTTGTGAAGAGCAGCGAAGTGTAGTTCGGTATTTGTGGATCAAAGGGCATAAACCGAGTGAAATGTATGAGGACATGCTTAATCAAAGTTGGAAAGAGGCGAGCAGAAGGACGCTCATGGTCTTTTAATATTGATTGCTGTCTGTGTAAGGCTCTTGGTAAAGTTGACCAACCAGAATGCTGCATGTGCTCATGTGTTTTGATGTAGGGGTAGCGTCTTTGTTTAGAAATTAAAACATCCGCGGACCCGCGTTCGAAACCCGCCACCGCTTAAATTTTGATTAATAATCAGCACTGGAAACGGAAGACTTTCGGCATAAGAAGTCGCCCTCAATCTGCCAACGGCCTTGTCAAAGAGGGAGGAAGTATGGACAGCACCCTCTTGTCCGTGGAGTGGGAAACTGGACCGAAAGGCGGTAGAATCAGCAGTGACCAACGGCATGAAGACGCAGACGGCAATGTAAACCACTGTATTAAAGACCCATAACGTGCACCCAAAGGATATGTGGCCTGTAATTGAAAAAGAGTAGTGATAATCTCCCAACTGGCAAAAGATTCTGGAATAGTCCCCCATTCGGATCTCCGGGAGGGGACTGCGGAGGGGGAAGTTACAATGAGAAAAAGATACAATAGCGAACGGAAGGATAATGTTCTGCGAATCGGGGAGTGGAATGTCAGAAATTTGACCGAGGTGGAAATGCTAGAATGTCTGCTAAGGGAAACGCAAAATCTCAATCTAGGTGTAGTTGGTTTCAGTGAAGTGAAATGGAAAGAAGAAAAGAATTTCTTGTCAGATGAGTGTAGGGTAATATTAGCAGCAACAGAAAATAGTAAGGGGTGCAGGCTGCGCTATGATTAGGAAGGCAGGGCAGAGATTGTGTTACTGTGAACAGTGCAGTGATGGGGTGTGCTTATCAGAATTGACAGCAAACCAACACCGACAACGATAGTTCAGGTGTACATGCCAATGTCGGAAACTGAAGATGGAAAGACAGAGAAAGTATATGATGGTACTGAAATGGTGATATGGTACGTAAAGAGAGATGGGAGACTGGAATGCAGTTGTAAGGGAAGGAGTAGAAGTTATAGGTGAATATGGGAAGAAAAGGTTGCTGGAGAATATATGCTTAGGACAAGGAATAAGAGAGGAGTAAGGGTGGTAATTGAGTTCTGTAATAAATTTCAGTTCTTAATACCGGATACTTTGTTCAAGAATCACAAGAGGAGGAGGTATACTTGGAAAAGGACAGGTGATACGGGAAGATTTCATTTAGATTACACCATGTTCTGTTAGAGATTCCGAAATCAGATACCGGATTGTATCCTGGCATATCCAGGAGCAGATACAGACACAGATCACAGTTTAGTAGTGATTAGACTGAAGTTTAAGAGATTAGCCAGGAAGAATCAACAGAATACTCAAAGAAGTTGTATGCTGAATTACCGAGGAATGACAAGATACGCTTGAAGTTCTCTGAGGCTATAGATACAGGAATAACGAATAGCTCTGTAGACAGTACAGTTGAAGAGGAATGGACGTTTCTGAAAGGGCAATCACAGAAGCTGGAAAGAAATACTTAAGTCCAAAGATGGTAACTGCGTAAAAACCATGGGTAACAGAAGAAATACTTCAGCTGATCGATGTGAGAAGGAAGTACAAAAATGTTCTTGGAAGTACAGTAATTCAGAAAGACAAGTGAAGGAATGAAATGAACAGAAAATGCAGGGAAGCTAAGAGGAAATGGCTGCATGAGAATAAATGATAGTTAGGACTGACTGAGCATTTAGGACAATCAAAACTATGTTTGGTGAAATTAAAAGATGGGTGGTTACGTTAAGAGTGTAAGTTTAATTCCAGTCTTAAATGCATAGGAGAGAGCGGATAGATGGAAAGAGTACGTTGAAAGCTTCTGTGATGGGGAAGATTTGACTGGTGTGGTAGAAGAAAAAACAGGAGTCGATTCAGCAGAGACAGGGGATAACAATTTGAGAGAGCGGTAACAAAACGACTATTCACGCTTCTGTGTAGAATGTATGAATCTGCCTACAGACCACATCACTTTCGGGAAAATGTCATCCACACAACTCCGAAGACTGCAAGAGCTGACAAGTGCGAGAACTATCGCACAATCAGCTTAACACCTCATGCATCCAAGTTACTGACAATAATATTATACATAAGTATGGAAAAGAACATTGAGAATGTATTAGATGGCGATTAGTTTGGCTTTGCGAAAGGTAAAGGCACCAGAGAGTCAATTTCGACGTTGAGGTTGATAATGGAATCAAGGCTAAAAGAAAAATCAAGACATGTTCATAGGATCTGTCTACTTGGAAAAAGCGTTCGACAGTGTTAAATGGTGCAATTCTGAGGAAAATAGAAGTAAGCAATAGGGAGAAACGGGTAATATACAAGAGGGAATAATACGAGTTGAAATAAGAATGAAGTTCTCGGGTTGAAAAGGGAGTAAGACAGGGAGGTAGTCTCGAATGAGATTTTCACTCTACAGCGGAGTGTGCGCTGAAATGAAACTTCCTGGCAGATTGAAACTGTGTGCCGGACCGAGACTCGAACTCGGGACCTTTGCCTTTCGCGGGCAAATGCTCTACCAACTGAGCTACCCAAGCACGACTCACGCCGCGTCCTCACAGCTTTACTTATGCCAGTACATCGTTTCCTACCTTCCAAACTTAATAGAAGCTCTCCTGCGAACCTTGCAGAACTAGCACTCCTGAAAGAAAGGATATTGCGGAGACATGGCTTAGCCACAGCCTGTGGGATGTTTCCAGAATGAGATTTTCACTCTTCAGCGGAGTGTGCGCTGAAATGAAACTTCCTGGCAGATTAAAACTTTGTGCTGGACCGAGACTTCAACTCGGGACCTTTGCCTTTCGCGGGCAAGTGCTCTCGCAGGAGAGCTTCTGTTAAGATTGGAGGGTAGGAGACGAGGAACTGGCAGAAGTAAAGCCGTGAGTACAGTGGCGTGAGTTGTGATTGGGTAGCTCAGTTGGTAGAGCACATGCCCGCGAAAGGCAAGGGTCCTGAGTTCGAGTCTCGGTCCGGCTCACAGTTTTAATCTGCCAGGAAGTTTCAGGGATGTAGTCTTTCGCCCCTATTGTTCAAACTGTACATCCAAAATGCAATGATAGAAATAAAAGAAAGGTTCAAGAGTGGAAACAAATTCAAGGTGAATAGATATCAATGTTACTATTCACTGATGACATTGCTATCCTGGTTGAAAGTGAAGAAAAATTAGATTATCTGCTGAATGAAATGAGTACAGAATATGGATTGAGAGTAAATCGAAGAAAGACGAATGTAATAAAAAATTGTGGAAATGAGAACAGCGAGAAACTTATCATCAGGATTGATGGTCACGAAGTGGGTGATGTTGATTCTGCTACCTGTGCAGCAAAATAACAAATGACGGACGGACCAAGGAGAGCGTAGAAAGCAGACCAGCACTGGCAAAAAAGGCATTCCTGGCCAAAAGAAGTCTATCGGTATAAAAAATAGGCCTTAACTTGGAATACAGTTTTGAGAATGTACGTTTGGAGTACAGCACTGTTTGGTAGTGAAACATAGACTGTGGAAAAGCCGCAACAGAAGAGGATTGTAGCATTTACTGGTGTTACAGACGAATGTTGGAATTTAGGTGGACTGGTAAGGTAAGGAATGAGGAGGTTCTGCAGAATCAGAGAGGAAGGGAACAAGTGGAAACCACGGACAACGAGAAGGGACAGGATAGGACATCCGTTAAGACATGAGGCAATGACTTCGATGGTGGTAGAGGGAGCAGAAGGGGGCAAAAATTTTAGAGGAAGACAGAGACTGGAATACATCCAGTAAATCATTGAGGATGGTACAGGACAGTGGTTCGAGAGGGGCTGCATCAAACCAGTCACAAGACTGTTGATTAAAAATAAAAAACTATTGCCATGTGCATTGATTCAGAACTTAGTCTTTTTTTCCAGTGTATCATGTTCGGACTGAATGAATTTTGGAACAGTGAGTGTCAGTATAGCTGTAGTGACTGCACTTTGCTTTGGTGAACTGGTTGTTGTTTACATTCTTGGATGAAGTTACTGAGAATTAGGAATATATTCGGTTCATTTTATTGCATTAGACAGTATCTCTGCCTGACGTTAGTCATTGACCGGAAATGCTCTGCTTGCGCTGGAGGGCTGTTACTTCATATTTCACTTGTTTACATCTGTCTTAAACTAACTATTAGCAATGATTACTCCAGTCTATGTCTCCCTAACATCTTTCCTCCTCCTCTTTTTACTGATTTCAGGTTCCAAACTACCATCGACATTAAATAATCGTTCTGCGAACGATCTGAATAATTTCCTGTACGTCAGACATGCTTTGATTCACTTCAGCATGTGTGGAGATAGCATGCACATAAAAGTTTCGCATCTATTTGTCTACGTGATTTAATAATTTTCTTTGTCCGTTGACAAGTAAACAGAGAGACAATTAATATCCAAATTTATTAAAGCTAGTGCAGATATTAATATAAATCTTTGAACATTTCCTAATAAAACGTCGTCATTCTCTCTATTGTGCAATACAAGTACTGAATTATAATGACAAACTGTGTTTCGCTGCACGGATCTCTCGTGACAGCAAAAGTGGTACTCTTGTACGCCGTCACGCACTATCTCGCTACACCGAAATATGAGATGAAACTGTAGCTGTTTGCTACGAAGTACGTTAGCTGACAAAGTGAGAAAGCAGTGTGATCGTTAAAAGACGTAGAATGAACAGAGAAGTAAGAGATTGTCCACTGTGATTGCTGTGTTTGTGGACAGCCACTGTTTCGCGAAGAACACAGACTGAGAAGCACTGTGTGAATAATGAACAGAAGTTAACAGCAGTTATCAGTATCATAAGATAATCCATGCTAGAATTCCTGAAAATTCCACAAGGGGTGGGAATGTAAAATTATTACCGTTGAGTGAGAAAGAAATCACCTTCACTCAACACCGGAGTGTATCTCCATTTATGAACTGGAGACTGAAGAAATTCTAAAAAACCAACGATGCACTCGATTTCATGTATCGACGCCTTCTGAAAATACTGAAGGATTCTTGCAAGACTCTAAACAGGTTCCAGAGGCCCATGAAATCAAGAGGATATGACAGTTGACATTGACATCGATTTCTTGCACAAGAACTGTTGGTCCCACGCTGCACGTGTAACGATCGCCTTCTACAAAAAGTATGACTGGAGTTTGTGTGTGTGTGTGTGTGTGTGTGTGTGTGTGTGTGTTTGTGTGTGTACCATTAGTCTTCCGACTGGTTTGATGCGGCCACCATCAATGTGACAACCTCTTCGTTTCAAAGTAGCACTTGCACACTATGTGGTCAATTATTGTTGGGGGAATCTCAGTCTGTATCTTCCATTAACAGTTCCTACTCTCTACAGCTCTCCCGAGGTCAATGGAAGTTATTCCCTGATATCTTAGCACATGCCCAATCATTCTGTGTCTTCTTCCCGCTGTTTTCGGTATGTTCCTTTCTTCATCGATCCAGCGCAAAAATCCCCATTCCTTACGAGTTAACGTATTTTCCAAAATTCTTTTCTAACAACATATATCAAATGCTTCGATTATAGTCTGTTCTGCTTGCCAGACGTCCAATGAATCCGTTCCATACTATGCTATTGTTGTTGTGTATTGCTGTCGATTCTCTTTAGAAAAATCCTATTATTGAACTGTTCATAGTAACTAACTCTCTGCCTATCTCCCTTTTCGTAAGGAATCCTACTCCCTCTGTGAAATTTTTTGTTGTTCATGATGTTTTTCCGTATTCTTTTAGTCGGAAATCCTTCTTTCTATTTCAAATTACAAGTATAACTTGAGCCTTTTCATTTTCTTTTTCAAGTTTTATAACTTCACTACGACATTCAAACTTCTTATATTCCATGCTCTGTCTCACAGAATGCGACCAATCCTTTTTTTACTCATTTTATTTCTCTTGGTTTCCTTCTTTTTGACAGTTTCTACCCAATGTATACTTTCCACTGCCTTCTGCATCCTCATACCGTTGATTATTGCCTATTCCTCCACCTTTTAGGAGCAGTTGCTCAACCCAGGTGCAAGAAGATGGCCTAAAAGTGTTTTCTCTTCCATTCCCTTTGACAAGGCAATTGGAAGAACGATTGCAACTACTTCTTAGGGAAATCTTCGGCCCCCATTGCTGATGACTTTTATTCAAAATTTAAGCTGTAGCTCGTATCGAACCTGGGGCTCAGAAAGTTTGATTGCAAGTCAAAGAAGCAAGCCCTAGTCGATGGGTGCATTGGAACTTTGTCAGCAATAGTATTCATTTTTATGTTTTAATCGGATGTAAGACTACCCTACCATTTGGCAGGACACGGTATGTTAAAAAAAGCTTCATACGTGGAGATTTGTGATTGGTACATCTTCAAAGCGGCTTCCTTCTTATCGTTCGTAGAATATGCCTCAAACACATGAAAATGCCAACGTTTGTGATCGCAGCTGCTGAAACTAACACCATGGCTGCTAAAAAACCTTCAGTGATCACCAGAAATTGAATTCAATTTTTTTTGTGTAGTTGATGAAGTAATTGCCCTAATCGTTATTTAATTCTATTAATCAGATACATTTTGCTTTCAAATCTGATGAAACTTGCTGGCAGATAAAACTATGTGCCCGACCGAGACTCGAACTCGGGACCTTTGCCTTTCGCGGGCAAGTGCTCTACCATCTGAGCTACCGAAGCACGACTCACGCCTGGTACTCACAGCTTTACTTCTGCCAGTACCTCGTCTCCTACCTTCCAAACTTTACAGAAGCTCTTCTGCGAACCTTGCAGAACTAGCACTCCTGAAAGAAAGGATACTGCGGAGACATGGCTTAGCCACAGCCTGGGGGATGTTTCCAGCTGCAGAGTGAAAATCTCATTCTTCAAATGTGATGTTTACTAAGGAGATTTATAAGTAACAACCCATATGTCTCAGAACAAAGACCTTTGATAGAATTATTGCAATATTGTATGGAATAGCTAAAATTGTCATGAATTGGCTTTTGTACACCAAATTTAGCTATCAATGAAATTATAAGCAAGATTATATATAACAATAAATTGTTTTCATAAGTACATTAGTTATGCAATTGAAATAATAGTGTCTTATATAGCACAAAGGAAACTGGGACAAGGCTGCTTACACGTATTGGTAGAATAAATATTTTTAGGTATGTGATGTGATTACAGGTATGGTTGGCAGCAATAGTCTTATGAAAGCGTCTGCATAATTTAGGTAGCATATTGTTTCTGGGAAAATATTGTTCATTTTGGTATTTTTGAAAAAAAACAGTTATATGTCAGTAATATCTGTAAAACCAAATTGTCACTTTTCATGTTTCATTATGATTTGGAAAAATATAAGACTGACAAGTGGAAACAATCATCATGAATGCTATATTAACCACAACAAGATTTTTAAAAATTGAATTTCGTTATTATTAGAGCTCGTTATTTAATATTTCTTATAATTGTAACTTTATGTTAATTAGATGTAAATGAGAAAACTTTTATTGCATAAGATATTTTAAAGTATCATGAAAAAATACAAGTTTTCTAAGTGCTAGAAGTCCCATAGCGTGAGGCAGTGTTGTAAGAATTGAGTCTGTAAGAGGTACAGCTGCACATAAATTCAGAACAGTGTTTGTATCAATAATGAATACAATAAAATAATTTACATGTTAGAGTTAGCGGCTTGTACGCCCCGATAGCTGAGTGGTCAGTGTGACGGATTGCCGTCCCATGGGCCCAGTTTCGATTTCCGGATGGGTCGGGGATTTTCTCCGCTCAGGGACAGGGTGTTGTCCTGTCTTCATCATCATTTCATCCCAATTCAGGTCGCCCAATGTGGCGTCGAATGTAATAAGAACATAACCTGCACCAAGGTGGCCGGACCTGCTCCACATGGGGCCTACCGGCCAATGACGCCAAACGTTCATTTCATTTCGATTATATTCTTTATTTTCAAAGGAAAACCTTGTACTGAGTATTTTCTGAATTGAGTAAAACCTAAAAATTTAATGTGCAATAATTTTTAATGATGAGTACTTCATTCTTTTTTTAGAATTCATATTATTTTATTCACTGTCTTAAACAATATACAATGTATATAAACTTACGTTATGAGTGCAAAGATGCTTTTATGAAATGCCATTTTCTTTTAATAATTATTTGCAGGAGTAAATCAAAATGTGGAAAGTTACAAGTGACGCCTCAGATTTGGGATAATTTCTGCAATAAGCAAATATTCATACTATAATGCATTTCTGCTGAGCAAAACCGGAATGGAAAAAGAAATGGTACAAGTGGGCACCAAAGTAAAAGAAATACACTGCACCAGAGCAAAGATCTGAGTTGAAACTCTGTACTGAGAGACTGTGACATGTAACTGTTGGCAACAGAAAGATAAGTTCTGAATTTTTTACTTTGATTTCTGCAATGTGAGTGATGTTTGTGGATTTGTTTATATCATACATAGGAATTTCGAATATTTCGTCATGACAATAATAGTAGTGAGAACAGAACATGGTCTGGAGAGTACAGGGAAGATGGAGAATTATTACAGTTTTGATTGTAGTTTCAGTTGTCCATCACAGTTCACAGAAAATGATGTGGTAGAACAAATGATGACCGAAAGAAAAAAAAGTATTCGAATCCAAAATCGAGCTTGGACGTCAGACTATAGGAACGAATGATAAAATAACAGAAACAGATGACAGAATAGCAGAAAGTAAAGAGAACTTAAAAAGACAAATTAGAAACTAACATGGTAACCAATGCTGATATCACTTCCCAATTTGTAGTGTAGAGGGTGACTCAGGTGAATTCAGATTTCAAACGTTCAATCTCATTTTGAACGTCAAATTGTATCATTAAGTATTAATATTAAAAATCAGGTACATACATGATTAAATTTATGAAGCTTTTGAAACTGAGAAGTCAGTAATGGGAATGGAGTTCATTGTAGAAGTAACGTCTCCTTTGGAAGGAAGTACGGGAAGTTTTCAAAAACAGAAAGCACTAAATGAAGGTATAGTTTCTTGCAACACCGTTGAAACATATGGACTAACATGCCAGTGGGAAGTATTCTTGGATGAGAGATTCTGCATTACATAAATTTATTTACAAAAATGTTAACGTAGTTTTGTCCTCAGTATGACGTACTCCTTAAAAACCTACATTCATAAATACAGTTCACTGAGGGGAACTGTCTGCTCTAGAGCCACACAAAATAACTGCTGTGTGGCAATTTGTGGTTAAGAAAGAGTTTATTTTGTAATAAATTCTGGTCTGAATAAAGTTCAGAAGAAAGAGTGAGTTTTTAAACAGCCTTGGATAAAAGAACAAAAGACATCATGAAAAAATATTTAACACTAAAGTGAATGATATAATTCAATTAAACCAATTTTTGATGGATTAACTCTAATAGATGCACTGAAAGGGAGACTACCTGAAAAGATACAGAGGACATTGGTAAGCGGAACACACAAATCTATTGAGGAATTTTAGAAGTATGAGAAAGCAGAAAAATTGCATGAGGCTTTTAAATGGACTAGTAGGCAAAATTACCGTTCAGGGAATTCAGCACTGAAGAGCTGGTAACGAAACGGTAGAGGTGATAATGATGAGAAAATGGAAAATAATAATTATAGCAATAATTACCACGAAATACTATATCAGAACAAGAAAAGGCAACAGGGAATCTAGTGGAGAAAAAGAGACACACATAAAAAGCATCAGCTATACAACCAATATAGACAAGAGGTTAGAAGACACGGCGAGGATAACTTGAGATCTGCTCCACTGGAAGTCCACAGCGTGAGTGTGAGGACCAGATTTGGTAGATGGGTCACTGACGGTATAAATCTAACCACGAATTGTTGTGAAGGCAAAGGTACACCTTGTGAAAAAATTAACAGTTTAAGTGGTACTTCGGGAGGCATTTGGAAAGATGTGACTGGGAATGCTGATGATACAGAAGAAGGAGATCTGTTATAATTTCTCAGCCAAAATGGTATGAATTAGAGAATATAAGGCAGACCGATAATAGCCACTATTTCATTAATTTTTAGTTTGGACTTCAAAATAAAAAAAGTTTCTTTTTAAATTATGAGTGAGAGCAGGGAAAGGGTTGTATGATTCGTAATTTTGAGCTAGATTAGCAATATTGTGTGAAAACCTGCGTTCCAGCTAGTGGAGGACGACGGTTCAATCCCGTCTCCGGCCATCCTGATTTAGGTTTTCCGTGATTTCCCTAAATCATTTCAGGCAAATGCCGGGATGGTTCCTTTAAAAGGGCACGGCCGATTTCGTTCCCAATCCTTCCCTCAGCCGAGCTTGCCCTCCGTCTCTAATGACCTCGTTGTCGACGGGACGTTAAACACTAACCACCACCACCACCAGCTAGTGGAGAAAATGTTAAGGAATATTCTGTAAACATCTTAAGATACAATTGGATGAACTTGGGGAATAAGTAGCGAACACTGATAAATTGTTTAAAGATTTTGGTTATGTGGAAACTGCACAAAATTGATTTGTATGAAAATCAAATAAAATGTAACGTAATCAATAGATTGAAGAGTGAACGTATGAGAAAATGGGAAATTTATTATGAGTAAGTTTGTTGCTCTAATCACTTATATGGCACGTTCAAATCAACCAGGTAGATCCGCCAAAAAAGTTTAAACACGCCCATTCCGTACTATTTTGGTGCTGAAGCGTTCCTTTTGCCTACTTTTGCTGAATTTTTTCCAGGCAGACTTCTGAATGATTTTGCTGCTGATTCTCAGAGAGAACACGCAGTTCTCTTGACTATCCTGAGATACAATTATATGTTTAAGGCATATTTATAGGAAAATCGTGTTAATTAGAGCAATAAAAGGCGATATGTGTACGCTTATTCATAAGTGTATTACGTCGTTTTAGTACATGTTAAAAGAATATAAATTTTTATACACTGCGTAGTTAGACCTAACACGTATTGAAAGAAAAATCCTGCAAAATTATCTATGTCTGTGAGGCAGGCAGTGCTCTGAAAGGCAATATATAACCATGGATCAGAGAAACTTGTAGCTAGATTAGTCATATATAAAAAAAATATTCTGGTCTGGACATATGGACATAATATCAACTGACAGAATGCCCAAGATACGAACGGATGAATGACTGCCTTCCACCAGGAGGATGGCCCAGTACATAACGAATGGTCATTGAGTTGGATGACCTGGCCGAAAGGAAATTTATGTATGGAAGAGAACAGAGATGTATAGAGACGTGTTGCTGAGGCCAAAGTTCGTCAGAGACAGTAATTCGAAAGAAGAAAACGACATATTGTTCCCAATTTGCCATTTATCATTGTTTTAGAATATGCTAAGTTGCTTCGCAGTCCTGCATGTCAAACAACTAATCGTATTAATTTTCCTTTAATTAGGATTATATACCTGTTTATACGTGTTATTTAGTAATTGTAGAACTGTTGTAACGTAGCTGCAGCTTGTCTGCAACATAACAAGGGTTAGCCGATACTTTACACTGGGTACCCGTTAAGAGTGAAATGGCCACTCCACTTATACTAATATGAGCAATAAAAAAAAAAAAAAAAACAGAAAACTTTAGTCCTATGAGGATGAGGAATGGCTGTCGTGCTGAACGTGACTTAAAATTGACTTAATGTGAAAATGACGGGAGTTTTTCTAATAATAGCAGTTAATTTGCTTCAGATTTTTTCTGCATTTTACGTTCATTTACTGGCAGCAATCCAACGTTCATTTTCCGCAAGAGAGTGAAATTTGATTACCATCATATATCCTTGCGTGTAAAAAATTAAAAATCAGCAAACTGTTCTCTCTGTATTGACAAAAATATTAGAGGTGAAGGTTGTTTGTCAATTAATTACCATTAGCTCACTTGTAAATCGGTAATTTGAGAAATTCTCGCCAGCGTATTCCATAATCGATAATTAGCTGTTAATTTCTCGAACCAGTGAGCGCGCAGGAGCCCTATGGCCCAACAGAATCACTGTCCAAATTACGGACGAGAAGTGACCGATGCTGGCTGAACTAGTAGAAAATTAGATGGAACGAAATTTGCCAGCTGTGCATTTATCCATTACAAACCCGAGTTTTCATTTCACTGGTGGAGATCGACGGCAATTGTACTACCAAGGACTTTAATTTCAATGCCATTGCAATTACTTACTAGATTTCACCGGAATATTCAGGTAAGCCGATACAAACGTAGCTTTTGAAAACTAGTACAAAAACAAAAGCGGTTGCCCACACCCTTCGGCGGACGTGGTGTATGAGGGAAAGGTGATAACGATTTACTAACATTTTAGACGTAGACGCAGAAACCAGAAGAAGAGGTGTAGACCGTACGTTAATTTTACCTTCCATCTTGCACCGTTCAGCCAAACCTAAGAGCATCCCTATCTGGAGGGTCATACCACGTGTCATCGTTTTTCTATCCATTACATTCTGCAGCCTGAGTAAAAAACCAATATAAGCTAGGACTTCCTTTTTAAAGAAATTAGCGAAACTAGCTTCAAAAGAGTAGCTATCTGTATTCAAGAACTAACAATCACAAAACTATAGTAAAATGAATGAGCCGCAATAAATGAAATCACAATTGATGCTATGGGAAGTACTTATCTATGAACAGAAAATGTTTCCGCAAGTAAAACTGTGCTTCATAAAGAAAGATCAAAAGACTAAAACGAACTAAAACCGTAGTAAAAATAAATAATTTGGTTGTTGTGATTTCATGGACAAAGTTATTCAGTCCAAATTACTCTAACCAAACTTACTAAAACCAAAATTAAGCTGTGGGTCAGTCAGGTGACTGAAAATGTCTTGTAAAAGAGCTTAAAACATAAGTTGGGATGTCCACGTGTGAGGAACAATAATTCCAATACTTGCTCTTGCCTGGAACATCCACATGTGAAGCACGGTGGGTCTGGAATGGAAGCAAAGTTTTGTTGGGTTAATCTGCGCACCGAATCACCCGACCCTCACTACACTACGACTAAATAGCAAATGAGACTCTCTTAGCCGCCTAGAGCCGTATCCGCCTGTCAGACGGACATTCCGTTCTCAGTGTTCAGGTCCTCACCTCAATTTGATTCATTTCCCCTTCTCACCACCCCTGAAAGTTTGTAGCATCATCGGGGAATTACCCTTTGTAGCACATTCCTTCACTAATGTAGACACCCAGCTAACTAGAAAAGGAGACAATAGAAAAGGACCTTGGTCGTTAACGATTTAAGCCTTCATTGTGGTGTAGAGCGACGCTCTTCATTCTCTGGCGATAAATCAGCAAAGCACTTCTCGCCTCTTCCCTCATCAGAAGATTTTACATTACTAAAGGTGGAAAGATGCTAATATTTTCACCCAGTATTGTAACAGAATACTTATATTGCCACGCAATAAGGTAATGCTACAGAAAGTTTGCTTGGATCGATCGTAAAGAATACTGTCAAATCAAGGTCCGAGAATCATTCTCACACACTGCGTTGTTTATATATTTCCCTCCCGTTTTACAGCGTGCACTTTTCATCTATGGTTCCCATTTGTTGGCGAAAAAGGAGATACTTGTCCGAGGTAAATGGTTTCCCAGTGAAGATGAAGTGAAGAAATTAGTGAGTGAGAAGAACGTTTCTTTCTTCCCGGATGACAAAGGAAACCTTTTTGCGCTAAATCTGTTCGAGTAAGTCACCTAGTAGTAACAAAAGAAGGAACGTTGCCGAACTTAGACTTTGTTCTTTAACCTTTTCTGTTGTGCTTCTGTTTCTTATTTTGCTCATCCGTCTACAAGTACATAAGAAAACTGAGTTTTCAGATTACTTCCGTAAATCAATAAAATTTCAGTTTCCACCGGTTATGTGAGGAACGTCGCTCTCAATATTTAATATAATACAGGATTTGTTGGCTGGATGTGTATCCCAGACTGAATTGAATATTTATGAAAAGTGTTTACTGATACGGCGCTAATGAACTGTATAGCTACCTTCAAGTAATGAAACAGCGGCTTTCTGCTTTTCCTCAACATTGAGGAACTGATAGCCATTTGCAGGAAACCTACGTGCAGAGGTTCTGGAAAAAAAAACCATACAAGCATACACTGTAAATTAACTGTTGGGCTATCGAGAAAAGTGGAGGATGTAAAATTGAACAAACAGAAACAACAATCGCTTATCTTACATGTAAGAGTTGCTGACAGAACTGCAAGTACAGCACGAAATAATTACACTGTGCTCCGTCAATGCAATTACTTGTATCTGCAAGAAAATACGTAGCACAGTTTTATTAATTCTCTGTTCAAGCAGTAGCTTAGAAAACAGGAAAAGCACGTCTCGTCGGAAAGTCATTACCTAAGAATGGTTTATGGTTTAAGTGCCGTGGTGTATCTAAGGGAGAGGACTGCACAGATTGTAGTAGCTGAGACACTAATTTCTTGACTCCAACACCTTCGTCCACGTTAAACTGTGTTGATCATGTAGAAAAATATATGGGTGATTGTGCAATGCTGTAAGAACGTTAGAGTGTGGAAGGTATGGCTCAAAAGAGTGGTGTGGGAAGGCGTGACGACATTTTTAATAAACAATTGGTTTCTACGCTCTGAAAGCATAAACAGGCCAATCATATGCCTGACGCGCCCTTTTCGAGTTTTTCCTCGTTGAAGAAAAGAAGATCGACCCTTCTGCGTTTGACTTATCACGAACACTTCTGCTTCAGGCTTTGCTAGAAACTTCTCTGGTGGATATCGGTGAGATGACTACCAGACAGAGGTTGCTTCCATATGGAAAAAAGGCGAAATGAATGGGGTAAGTATGATGAATAGCAGGAATGAGGAGTCAGAATAAGTGGGAGATTCACAGTAGTAACACTCTAATTTTCTAGTACAAGCCAATTAACTATTAATGAATAATTGTAGGTGATAGACTTTAGGAGTTAATATGAATACTGGTTGAGAAGTTGCTTACGATTATCGTGAAGTAATTTACACACAGTTTAAATGAATGACGTTTCGTAACCATTTTCATATGCACCGGGATAGATAACGGAGCAATGCATTGTGCTGAATGATGGCTGAGAGGAGTGGCGCAATTTTATGAGTGTTTGGTATAGAGGCCAAAATCCAGAGTAGTGTATTATTTCCGCAAGGAGTAGGGAAAATACAAGTAGGACGAAGGTAAACTGGAATACGGTAGTGGCACATTGTGACACAAAATACTATAAAGAGATTAAAGGTGACTGGCTTTGGTTGTGCGTGGCATTTGGTTTACGCAGACCACAGTGAGGATGCCGGCCGTCGCAGCGCTAACAGCTTACAGGGAGTCGTACCAGCCCCAAGAGGCGAGGCACTGAGAGAGAGCGCACGGACGTGTCAAAATTCTCAAAGGCACGGGCCGCAACAGCACTCACATAGGCGTATACAGATTTTTATACGTTTGCGCAGGGACAGTGCAAACTATAGCACTTGGAGGGAAGCGCTAGATACTATCTTAAAGAAGAGAAGAGGATGATTCAACTGGCATACAAACAGTTGATGAAAATGGTATATGTTATTAGTATAGAGCAGAAGGCAATTTCAGTTCCTCGTTCCAGATTGTTCTAGTTGACGCCACGTTCACGATGATGCACTTGCTTTTGTCGGGAAAACAAAAGTCCAAGATTGTTGTTAACGGGAAAGTAAAAAATTGGAAATTCTATGAAATTTAAAAATCCAGAATGGTACAACCAGGTCAGCTGGTCCTAGTCCTCTTCAGATCCAATTACACTGAAGTATTAAAAGGAGGTGTCCAATCTGAGTAAAACAAATTTTAAAAATGAAACTAGCCTAATTGTGCTTTGTACTCCTCCCATCCCCTCCCCCCTACCCCACACATCTGCCTCCACTTCCAACTGATTACAATGAAGTATTAAAGATGAAAGCATGATGAAGTGAAATAAATTCTGTCATCGGACAGAACTGAACATCAAAATGAATTTAATGGCTACAAATGGAAATTTGTGCTGGACCGGGGCTTTAATCTGAATTTTTCACTTTGTGTGAGAGTCGGCTTAGCTACTTCAGCTTTCAGAATGAGATTTTCACTCTGCAGCGGAGTGTGCGCTGATATGAAACTTCTTGGCAGATTAAAACCGTATGCCGGACCGAGAATCGAACTCGGGACCTTTGCCTTTCGCTGGCAAGTGCTCTACTTTTACTTCAGCTTTCTCCCCTAAGTTTGAAAGTTGTGTCCTCCGGGCAGGCCACTATTCTGGTAATACCCGTCAGGCACTTCCCCTTTCATTTTCTTTCGGTGATCATCATACAATTTCATTCGCCTTTGGTGTATCTAAATTTTCCCTGACTGATAGTAATCTGATGGACTGTGAGGGTTAGGTTAAAGCACTGATTGATCTCAGACTACTTGAATGACTTGAGTAGCAGTAGTATAACTGAACTCGGCTATAGAGGCAGATTTTTGGATGCTGGAGATGGCCATTGCTTTCACCGAGTAGCACGCGAGTTCGCGGGGCCTTCTCATTGCTAGCCTGCCTTTGTAGTCACCGAAACGCTGTGAGCCCTGCAGGGCAGTGGTTTATGGGCCTCCATTCCGGCGGTCGTCCTGGTTCCGCCTGCGGCCAAGCAAGAGGGTGGGAACATCATGGCTGAATGCGAAATCACACTACTTTAGAAACAGGCGGCGCCGTGCATCCTGGGACTGGCCTAACCACTTTATTAGCGGGTGGACGTGGTGTAGGAGTCAGGTCTCCTTATCCCATATGTAGGTCCAGATAAAACAGTTTCGGGCTGGCGCCTGGCTAATATGTTTATTCCAAGAACAGCGTACCTCGTGTCACGCAGCGACGAATTTCTCTGGATGTCGCGTTTCTTAGATGCCACCATGCCTCACCAGATTGGCGCCCACTAAATTGTTCTAAGGATGATACAGAGCTTGTTTTCACTATGAAGCTTCCCTCATCTTGTGAAATGCACTGGGGGTTCGGCTACAGTACCTCCAGGCATTATGTGCTGTTTTCTCGGAATACAGAATGTGTACTACACTACAGTGATTGGTTGAGGAAGATCTGATCTCCTTGCTAGAAAGCATGATTTTCACAGTAACCACTGCTGGGCCATTATTTATTCAAGAACATCGGGGGGGGGGGGGGGGGCGAAGATTTATTTTTCATAAGGTTGTGAGCAAAGGGAGAGGAGACGACTTGCTTCTCGAACATCGCGGAGTACAGAGTTCCTCCATTTCTGTGGTGAGAGCTACTAGTTGTAAGAACGTCCGGACACGAAGACGAAATTGTATATTTTCGTGAACGTGTGCCAATTACCGGCGGATGTGGCGTCATCTCCCACAGTACAATGTCCCACTGTACCTAGCAGTTTCGGCAGCTGATGACAGCATACTGTCTTTCACTGACTATATCAGTAATGTTGCGCAGCTTCAGCAAATTCAGAAGCTTATCAATCTTTTTCACAGACACCTTTTTTATAGCAGCCACGTACTCACAATAGTCACTCCCAGTGCCCATTGCATGCTTAATTATATTTTGACGCGAGAGACCAACCAGTGGAACGATACAGCAGAGTGTGCTTGCATAGATTGGCATTCTCCCACTCAAGCAGCCAGTCTCATCTACACGTAAATTCCAGTTAGCTTTCCCAAGTCCATTGCCAACCAACCTTTCATGTTAATGAAATGTTATACCGTTGAAGTTTTTGTTTAAAAGCTTATTCTCTCTTAAACTTGATATTAGTTCATAAATCTCTTTGCGATACTGTAGGTCCTTGTTATTAATTTTTCAACGACACCCATTCTCCTTCGATACGATGTCATTTATTTTGTTGTGGGTTTGAAGGCATTAAATTAATTTTATGTCAATTTAGTCAACTAATTAGATGATCCCCACAGGGGCCACTATTTACAGATGACAGATTTCCTTGCGCTGTTGATAAATGTGGCATCTCTTGGGTGTAGTGGTTACTACATTTTAGTCATTATTTCAGATGGAGAACTGCCGCCACCATAGGCTAGCTTACAAGTTATCGCACACTACTTACGTACCGCCCCCTGTCAACTAAACTCATTCCTAGCTGGATTCCCACAAGAGATCAGGAGAGTGAATGCATCTGAACTAAAAAGATCTCAATGATTATATACTCGTATATACAGTGAAATTTCCATAAAAGATCTCATTCTTTCACACTTATTTCCTTAGAAGTCAAATACCAATTTCCGTAGATTTAAATTTACATATGTTTTAATATAACAACTTATTTTCATACACATTAGGGGTTTAATTTCCATAAACTGAAACGTAATTTTTTATCCTTTGCTGAAGAGCCAAATACAAATTTTCTTAGATATGGCTTTAAAAATTCATAAATAATGAAATATTTTTATAAAAAATTTTATCCCCTGTTTCAATCCCTTTGGGTCTGAATTTCCAAAAATACTGATTACGTATTATTTTATTTCTAGCTGAGAAGTAAACTACCACTTTTCACTCATGTAGCTTTATAAATGCTTTAGAAAAGCGTTAATAAATATTTATTTTCAAAATAGAGGTTCACCCACTACTTTACATCCTTAGTTGCTGAATTTCCGAAAATGCTGTCCCATGTATTTTTTCATTTATGACTGAGAAACAAAATATCAACTTTCATAGTTTCGGCTTCAAAATTTTCTTAATATGCCACATTTTCAAAGAAATTTTCATCGCCTACTTCAGTCCTTTAGGGATGGAATTTCAAGCAAGTCCTTACTAAACGATGCCTGCAGTATAAGATCAACACCTTCCCCAAATTTAAAGTTTTTGTCCTTAGCGGTTTTGGCTAGGTGGTGATGAGTCACTGAATATGCCAGTGAATTGTTTATTTCCAATTGTGAAGATTTGGCTGATGTGATAGAAGAAGAAACGGGAGTCGATGTAGAAGAGATAGTGGATCCAGTATGAGAATCAGAATTTAAGAGAGTTTTGGAGGACCTAAGATCAAATAAAGAAGAAGGGATGGATAACATTCCTTCAGAATTTTTAAAGCCTTTAGGGGAAGTGCCAACAAAACGACTATTAACGTTGGTGTGTAGAAGGTATGAGTCTGGTGACATATCTTCTTTCGGATAAATATCATCCACACAACTCCGAAAACTGCAATAGCTGGCTAGTGCTAGAACTGTCGCACAATCAGCGTAACACTCATGCATCCAAGTTGCTGCCAATAATAATATTCAGAAATATGGAAAAGAAAATTGAAGATGTGCTAAATGACGACCAGTTTCCCTTTTGAAAACGTCAAGGCATGAGAGAGGGCATTCTGACGTTGTATTTGATACTGGAAGCAAGACTAAAGAAAAATCAAAACACGTTCATAGGATTTGTCGACCTGGAAAATGCATTCGACAATGTAAAATGGTGTAAGATGTTCGATATTCTGAGTAAAATAGGGTTAAGCTACAGGGAGAGACGGATAATATACAATATGTACAAGAGCCAAAAGGGATAATAAGGGTGGATTTCCAAGAACAAAGTGCTCGGATCAGAAAAGGGTGTATGACCGAGATGTAGTTTTTCGTCCATGTTGTTCGGTCTGTATATCGAAGAAGCAAAGATAGAAATAAAAGAAAGGTTGAAGAGTGGAATTAAAACTTAAGATGAGAGGATACAGAAGATACGATTCGCTGATGACATTGCTGTCCTGGGTGAAAGTGAAGAAGAATTAAATGATCTGCTGAATGGAATGAACTATCTAATGAGTACGGATTGACAGTAAGTCGAAGAAAGACGAAAGTGATGAGAAGCAGCAGAAATGAGAACTGCGAGAAACTTAACATTAGGACTGATGGTCACGAAGTACAGGAAGTTAAGGAATTCTGCTACCTATGCAGTAATGTAATCAATGACGGAAGGAGAAAGGAGGACATCTAAAGCAGACTAGCAATGGTATAAAGGACATTCCTGGCCAACAGACGAATATTAGTATCAAATAAAGGTGTTAATATGAGGAAGAAATTTCTGAGAATGTACGTCTGGAGTACAGCATTGTATGGTAGTGAAACATGGGCTGTGGGAAAACCGGAACATTAGAGAATCGAAACGTTTGAGATGTGGTGCTACTGACGAATGTTGAAACTTAAATGGACTAATAAGGTAAGGAATGAGGAGATTCTGCGCAGAATCGGGGAGGCAATGAATATGTGGAAAGCACTTATAAGGAGAAGGGACAGACTAATAGGACATCATTTAAGGCATCAGGGAATGACTTCCATGGTACTAGGGGTAGCTGATGAAGGCAAAAACTGTAGAAGACAGAGAATGGTAAACATCCAGCAAATAACTGAGGACGTAGGTTGCAAGTGCTACTCTGAGATGAAGAGGTTGACACAGGAGAGGAATTCGTGGCGGGCAGCATTTCTTTGACAGTCACCATATAAAAGCAGCATGTCTAAACTTCTGCCTAATGGTGTATACGTCTGCATGCAAGGGAAGTTCAGGCAGAAATGATCTGTCGATAGACGTCACAATTCCTACTAGCTCTGCAGTGCAGGCAAGTAAACACTCGAAAGGCTGGGTACAACGACGTCGCCCGGCAAGAGCGTGATAAACCGTGTTTTCCTGGGAGCAGTACTTTTGCGCCGCGTAGTACATGATGCACATAGTGCATCAGCACCCCACGTTGGGCGTGACGGGCCAGATGGTTCTGGACAAGTCTAACGCCTTGTATGCTGCGTTCTAGTGAATGAGTGTCGAAGATGGTGGAAGAGTATCTGTGATCGATACAGTAGAGAGAGAGAAAAGAAAATAAGTTTGACGGGGTCTGTTCCAAAAAAAAAGAGGAGAGCTTGGTATTGGTATAGTTGAGCTCTCTAGCATGTCTGGAGGATGAAAGGAAAACGTTTTAAAATGTTATATTCCACAATGAAAATACGGAAAATGGCACTGATATGTTGGTGGAACCCAGTAATAGCCTCTGCAGCAACAACTGCGTATGAACTACTTTCGCCAAAATCTTATTAGACATTTTAGTCACCTCTTTTAGCCATAAGAATTGGCCAAGATCAAAAAGAGGAAATAAAATGATGCCTTTATTAAATTCTTAACGATACTTTAAAAACTGCCCGAATCCACCACCAGAATAGATTGCGCAAATATGTTCTTCAAAGGCAAGGCTACGACCATGAAAAACTTTCAGTCCACACCAAAGATTGTAGTCTTCCGTATTGTCAGAGGTGAGTGTTAATGTAGCTCTAGTTCACCAACCGTCATTCATCCTCGCACCACTCGTCAGTATCATTCTTCGGGTCTATCACTGATATTCGTACAACGTCTATTACTGTAGTTACTCAAACAAGTGACATTGTCACTCAAACACTCGGTTATTCATTAAATGACCTAAGTGATCAGCTGTACTAACAGGGCAACAACAAGTAATGCAAATAGTATAGAACAGGTGATTGTATAGTTTAATTACTACCGGTATACAAATAAGTGGAATGTGTGAAAATTGTTTTGTGGTTGGGTATAGATGACTTTTTTGTTATGTGTTACAGTCTTGCGAAGCGTTTATTTTGCCACACAAAGAATGCATCCACATGATGAACTTCCCAGATAGCACATATGGGCTAAATAGTCTATGCATTTGAGGTTTCATTTTCTGGGAAAACAGAAATGCCTAACGTTTTTAAGTCTTGCGACCCCTCCTTTCCAAAGCTCTGCGTCGTTTTCGAGGGGCGCAACATTCATTTTACTGCCAAAACCCGACTTTGTAATGTAATAGCCGATTCCGGTGAACTTGTCTACCAATTTTAGAATACTTCTCGGATTCTTTTGCGAAAAATTTGAACGTAAAATTTAACGAGCAAGCCGAAGAAATATTGTTCTATTTAAAATATCGTAATTGATTCATTATCTCGATCTATACAGCAGTTAAGATTCTACATTGCCCGCATCTCGTGGTCGTGCGGTAGCGTTCTCGCTTCCCACGCCCGGGTTCCCGGGTTCGATTCCCGGCGGGGTCGGGGATTTTCTCTGCCTCGTGATGGCTGGGTGTTGTGTGCTGTCCTTAGGTTAGTTAGCTTTAAGTAGTTCTAAGTTCTAGGGGACTTATGACCACAGCAATTGAGTCCCATAGTGCTCAGAGCCATCTACATCACATAACAAAACTACATGCCTCTGATGTACTATCATTTGCCAAGAACCTTGTTTTGATAACTGGATTCGTTGAGTAAATAAAAGATGTGTTACGTCTTATGTGAATCATCGTGTATATGAATCGCTAACGGCCGAAAGCAAACTTGTACAGAATTTTTAAAATTCGTCATTTTTTTCTGTTTTCCGTCTTTCCTTTAGCTGCTTTAAATTCCTTGGAGGAATGTACCGTCTATGCAACCATTTGAAGGCAGTTTGTTTGTTGCCATACACGTTTGGCTTCATTTATTTGGGAAGCACCATAAGTGACTTGTAATACATGTTTCCTTTTTTTACATACAATAAACTTATTATGTGGTAGATATAATATGCTGCTCTATTACATTTTGTCCTGTTTTTCTCTTATTTTTTAGATTAAAATCAACTTTTGTAGCACAAACTTCGTAATGTAAACTTATCGTTCGGTATTACTTACAATTTCCACACTCATGTGTGTGGTCGTGGAGATGTATTCCTTAGTTTCCATACTCCAGTAGGCCGACAAAAGAAAGACAAATACACAACAGCAGTTGGCAACACTACACACCAAAAACACACATATATTGTTCACAAAATGGAAAGTACAAGTGATACATGCGATGTGACAAGCGTGGGCGAAAGAACGCCAGAAACTGGCCAGCTGGAATATGGAAACTAACGAATACATCTCCACGACCACACACAGAGTTGACTGCGCTAGAAATCGTAAGTAACACATTACGAACTTTGTCCTAAATAGTTGATTTTAACGTAAAAAAACAAGAGAAACTCACGAAAAATTGTAATAGAGCAGCATATCTACCACATAATACGTTTATTGTATGTAAAAAAAGGAAACATGTATTACAGACCACTGATGATGCTTCACAAATAAATGAAGCGAAACGCGTACGGCAACAAACAAACTGTCTTCAATTGCTTGCATAGGCGGTACACACGTCCGAGATTTTTTAAAAATTCGTTTCACGCTTGAAAGGCGTCCAATTATGTAGGCACTTTGTTTATTCCAGGTAAGGAACTTGTCCAGAATCAATTAAGCGCCTTTAGTAGGACCTATAATTTGTAAAATAGGTCCATTTTCCTTCTGAAGAAGGCAGATTAACATCTGTCGAAACCATGGTAAATGTTTAAAAACCTTTATATCTCTAACTAGTTGGCTGTTATTTTCCATTCCTGACAAGTTTCTACGTGCACCTGAACTGAAGCGCAGCCACGTTTACGATTTTAAGAAGAAGAAAATTTAAATTGAAAATCACGAAGAAATGTTCTTTCCCCATATTTCTTGTAGTCTAATAGCACGAATTTGGTGAGATACGGTGTATGAAAACAATGCATAATTGAAATTCAGATGTCAAAAGCCTTAAAGGCGAAGGGCTTGTTTAAAGTGCATATTGAAACCCATTGTGATTAAAGAAGTAGACTATACACTGGAATATGAACAGACAAACGGCTAACAGGCACAGCACAAGCAAGAAAGACTATTTTTGTGGATAGTGAGAGACGTTTCTACGAGTGTTCTAAAAGCAACAAAAGAAATTATTTATCAGTATTATTTGTATATGTCGTCGACCGTTCTTGCTTTAGCAATTATACGGTTTTCCATTTTTTTTCGTTAGATTTTCGTACACAGATACATTTTTTCAAATGTTTAGCCTAGAAAAGGGACTGTAGAATTTGAGACTCGGAGAAGTTAACCGATATCCACTACTAAGACTTAACTATTTGAAAAGTGACTCTGAAATAATAAATTAAACTTGCAATAATTTTATTAAAACTGAACATTCTGAGAGAACATACTCCCAGATTTCTGTCACAAGAAATCTCCAATTTCTTGAATATCGTAAGAGCAGTACGACTAGAATTTCGGTTAGGATGTTTTGATAGCTACGACAAACTTGTTGTCGCAGTCTAAATACTGAAATGTAATACATACTGTTACTAAGCTGAAACAAGTGCCTCAAAAAGTACTTCAATAGAGACAGAGGAAGTAGGATACAGTAAAGCCGTTTCTGTGAAATTGTCTGGAAACAAGATTTTCGTTTTGTATTTGTTATATCTGACGAAATAAGTGGAGGCAGTGTCCGTAGAATGTAAATAGCTTTTTATTTAGTGTTGTAAACTTCTAGCTTCTATTAGCTCCACTTGATAACCTGAACGATGCAATGAAAGAGTCAGCTGTCAGTAACATAATGTCGAATAAAGGACGATAAAGTAAATGCCCTTTAGATTATCTGTCACCAGTGTAGGTTTTGGTGCCGTGTCTCGTGCACAAGAATCTTTTGTTACTTGAGGAAGAGTTTCTCCGGCTGCCCGATGGACTAAATGATAAAGGCGTGATTTTAACTAGAGCGATAACGAAGACAATGCCAAGAGAATTACGGACGTCTATACGCCACGGTCAAACACGTGCTCCTTGTATCTGCTTGGTATTCCCAGGTAACGCTTTCTGCGCACTAGATAACTACATGGCATTGCCGTACGACAATAGCACTGGACGATATAATAAATCAGGTAGCTCTACTTCCGGGCGCACGGGCATTGACTTGACGATGGCATCACAATAACTCGAAAACACATAGATGGTAGATTATGTATGATTTACTTAAATTCTTTAGCGGAGTACACCATGTAATTAACGTTAGCGTCAACGTAACAGATCGACAATCGAAATCATGGCCCAGACATCAGTAGACAGCGCTCAAACAATTGCAGTATTCCAGGACGCCACCAAGATGTCTCAGCTTGTCTATCGTAGAGAACTCTCAGCTAAAAAGTAATACATCACATTTTACCAGCATCTCTGAACCAGTGGTTATGCTTAACTCTTCATGATTTCCTTCCTCTCACGGTTTCTAGTACCGAAGGATCGTAGGAGAGCCTCTGCGCAAACTATGGGCAGTAATTGGCAGTAAGCTGAATCCTCGACTGTCCACCCCCACCCCCTCCGCCCCCTCCCCCATACACGAAGTCAGAGTGGCTGATAGCAGGGCAATGTTGGCAAAAGACAAGATTATGGGTTGAGAGATTAGTCTGGTACACAGTTTTAGCTTGCCGCAGAGCAGTCATAAGTAAGTTTATAAAGCAAGATAAATACGTAATCCGATCTTCCGATGAGATTGGCTGGAATCATTTAAGTTTTGGACCCATTCAAAAATAACCTATGATACGATTTTAGTGTTGATGCCGTTAAAGTTGTTAACAAAATATCTAATACCAGAATTTTACTTATACAATTTTCGTTCTCTGTAATGAATATCATTCGATTACGATTTCTAACCTTTTAATGTGTCCATAGAGGATTCAGGCTTCCAGAAAATATAATTTGAAGATTTTTCGTCATGCCGTAAAAGATGTCTTGAGAGCGCCAAATGCTGATGATTATAAAGTTTTTTAATTTTCGGTTTTCAGGCATCATAACCCACAGATATTCACAAAATAACATCGTAAGACCCCAAAAACGTAGACAGAACATAGGTTCTCATTGTCTCAAGCATCACAAGTTTAAAACAGTTTATAAATGCCCACCTAAGCACAAGTAAACACAAGTAAACGAAGGAAGACATCGTCACTTCACATGTTTATTAGGATTATCTGTTTCGATATTTATTACTGGATGCAACGTCTAATTACTGGGATGCACAGTTCGTCAGTACGGCGGAGTGTGACAAAAAAATAAAATCAATCTTCACGCTGCTAATAGCTGGGCTTTGCAGTAATTAGGTGTTGGATCCGAGCATAACCTGTAACTGATAATCGTAGTAAACGTACGAAGTGATCCAGACGGTGTCTTTCTTCAGTTATAATCACAAATGGTCACGGATTTCTGAGACGTTATTCCTCCTGTTAAGAGAGATTTTCAATGTTAAGTGCTGCATCTTATCCCAATTTTGTATTTTCCATTCTTCTGTTGATGTTGTACCTGATGTCTTATTTCTCCTGCCTTGAAAGTCTTCTAAAGCTAATATTTTATTCTTAGAAATGTTTCTTCATATTATTTACTACTTCCTGATGTTTTTTCTTCTAACTCGTTTCTTATTTCTGTGTTATGCGCTATTCTTAACTTATTTTTCCAGAAATACGGGAATATTTGTTTCTTTAACCTGTTTTCATTCATTCGCTAGAGGGGTCGAAAGAAGATTAACCTTCACTTTTCCATTATTTGTAATATTTTCTCTGTATCCTGGTAGATGTCATAATTTCTTTTCATTTTACAACCATCTATAGTCTGTAGTTCACCCATTATTTTTCTAATAATTCAGTATCATGTATCTCTATCCTCTCCAGCTGCATATAAACATTGTGGCACAGAGTTTTAGTTACATACTTCTAATTATGCATTTCCCGTTGTAGATGCTCTTTCCATTCTATTAACTCTTACATCTATTGCTAATTTTGCCAGTTCACCTTGATGTATGGTTTCTCCATTTTTATTTACTGGCTTCTCCATTTTAATTTACTAACTTGCTGTATTTCACTTATTTGTGTTTTTATGTATTTTGATATAATTTTTATATTTTCCATGGACTTCTGCTCTGTAACCTTAAATTCCGAGAGCCTTTCTTTTCGCTGTACTTCCCAGAATATTTATTTCACTCATTGCTCCTGCAAAATTCCGGAGGTTTGACTTTAATTCAGTTTGATTTCTTTCCCACAACTGATGGTACAGTTTTGTGACTTTCTAGCTTGATATGCTTACAAATTATTTCTGAAACACAGGAGAGGGTAGACAAATAATTTACAGGTAAATAAAATGCGGAGGTAAATGCAATAGCATTAATAATGTTATCAAAACTAAATGCCTGTTGTTTAAATGGAATAAAGGAATACCGATAAAACAGGACCACTGCCGACCGCGAGGTTGAATGCCTTCTGGTAATGCTGCGGGAAAATGACGCAGTAAGGAAAGAATGTAAGCGGAAGAGAGACAAATGGGCAGTCATTATTGCAAAGTTACGGGCAACAAATGAGGAAATCCACTGACATAAGCGATTTTAACAAAGGAAACTTTGTTGTGGCGCTTCCACTAGAAATGAGAATCTCTCAAACAGCGAAGATGGTCGGCTGTTTACGTACTACTGTCGTGAGCATCTATGGAAACTGATGGAATAAGGCGAATTCCAGGTGGTAGTGGACGTCCAAGTCTCATCGTAAAACGTAGAGGTCGGAGCGTCCCGTCACTGTGTAATCCAGGATAGATACCATCTGTGGCAGATCTTAGAGCTCTGACAGGTACAAGTGTTACGGACCACACAGTTCAAAGTCCATTGTTGACGATGGAGCTTCACATCACACGACCCTTACGTGTCCCTGTATTGACCCAACGACATCGTCAGTCACGATTGCAGTGGGCACAGCGTCACTGAGTTTTCACCGTAGATCAATAGAAACGTGTCGCCTGTCGAATAATCGCATTTATTATTACACCAGGTCGACGGTTGAGGACGTAACACGTTGTCATCCAGGGAAATAGCTGCTTGAAACATGCACCGTACCACAGATGAAGGCCGGAGAGAATGTAACTACGCTTTAGGGTACATGAAGTTGGGATTCTGGTTTTACTAGAAGACACCATGAAGGTGGCGAACTACGTGAACGTTATTGTGGACATGGTTGAAGTCTTCTCAGCGATAATTCTCCGCGACACAAGGCCGGAATCGTGCTGATGTGGTTTGAGTAGCGTGATAGTGAACACACATTCGTGTTTTAGCCAGAAAATGTCCGTGATCGGTACTCTGGCGTCAGCTGCAGGCCCACATACCGCCGTCCCGTAATTTGCGGGAATTTAGGGCCCTGTTAGTAGACATCTGGTGCCACATACTTCAAAAAAATGTTCAAATGTGTGTGAAATCTTATGGGACTTAACTGCGAAGGTCGTCAGTCCCTAAGCTTACACACTACCCAACCTAAATTATCCTAAGGACAAACACACACACCCATGCCTGAGGGAGGACTCGAACCTCCACCGGGGCCAGCCTCACAGTCCATGACTGCAGCGCGTGAGACCGCTCGGGCGGCGCTGTTAAACAGGTGGTCCTAGTGTCTTGGCCCATCGGTATATATTGAAAATATTTCACACATTTGTGAATCGTGGACTAACACAACTGCGGATTCAAATCAAAACAAAGATAAATAAGCGTTAGCGCAGTGCAACAGAGCAACGAAATGGAACACGTGGCAACAATGTTTATCTAACAGCCCACTAATAATGAGATTCGAAAACAAACGCTCTTTATCTGACTGAGATTAACTGCCGGTGTAAAACTACATAATCAACTAAAAAAATGGAAAAGCAAGGGAGTTTCGATATTAACCGGAGCAAAATAATTAAAAATTTCAGCCTCCTCTAGACCTACAAGTAAACTTAAATTTCGTATAAGCACTCAAACTCAGTGACTAAAAACCACTATCAAATATTCTAAGTTCGATGATAAGTTAAAGTATTTCACTAACGCAATTCCTTCGTAGCCCAGACTATCTCGACTGCCGTCGAGAATATCTGCTCGTAAAAGACCACAACGCCGAACAATGACAGGCAACCAAGCAAAGACTAAAAACGGTACGCACACTGCTACTCTTCTTTAAATGCTTCTGTGAGGTCCCATACTACCGAGTGCCTGCTAAATGTCGAAACAATGACCACCATCGTAAATCAAGGGTATTTCCACGGATATACAGTGAAAAACGTTAATATTCCGACACTACTTTGTAGCATCATAACTTTATTCTTAATAAAACAAACTAAAACATAAGCAAGTGGGCCTATTATATTAAGTTATATATCCTGTAAATAATTACATAAACTTTATTGACGTAACTTATAAAAGTTCTTTAATAATAAGATTTAAATGAACCTCGGTTCTGTTTTCACGTTACTTTAATATTCGCACACTTTTCACAGTTAATAATTTGAAGACAAATTTTTGTGACAAATATACAAAGGGTGTTCGGAAATTCCCGTTACAAGTTTCTAGGAATTGTTAAGGGGATTGAGTATATATTACTTTGAATAGGAAACTATGTCCAGAAATATAGTTTCTGTGTTACAGCCGTCTGAAAACATGTTTACTAGGTAGGTTTTCAACAGGTTAGTCATGGTGGAGGGGGGTCTTAACGTCGGATTAGGTACTGTCTTTTGTCGCCTATCATACCTGTCTCATCTAGTTCGGGCCACATTGATGTGTCTGTGAGGTGGTATGGAGTGTTGGAGGTGGTATAGACGTAGTTGTTGGTTATAGCAGACGGTGCTTGGAAGTACCGTCCATTGCTCGCGCATTTGCCCGTCTTCTCGTTGACGGATTCTCTTCAATATGATGCAGTACAGTCTCTTATGGTCCAGGTGTTCAACGTCTCCATCGAACTCCACAGTCTCGTCTGCTGCCGGTGAAGGTACCTCTTTCTCGAAACCATTACGTAATTGTGCTGAAAAGGGTAATCGATGGAACAGACGTGCACAGCGACCTTGATGAAGGTGACGAGCAGCTCATCGATTTCCGTGAGCTTCGCCATACAGAAGAATCTGTCATGTTTCTCCCCTCGTAGTAAACTCTTTAGCTATTTCCATTTTCTTCTTTCGATTCTGCTTTTTCCCGTACGGTTTCATCCTAGCCACTCTTCCATTGTACCCGCTATCTTTCAATGCTCTGCGAATCTTCTGAGATGTACCTTCTTTCTGGTCTCATCTAGAAGTTCACTTGGTAATCTTGGTGCTCTGAGTGTAAGATCCTTCTTTATTTTTCATATTACATTCCTTTTCGTACTCGACTCCAGCTTCTTAGGTTGGCCCTTTTGAGGTATAGAGACTCAGTTTCTAATCATCTGACGGTATCTCCTTCTGCACTCTCACTCATATTAAGCGTGGCAGCAGTTTGTCTATATGGTTTACCTTTCGCGTGAAAAATTACAATTTTTGATGTGTCAAAACGGGTATTACTTTTGCGTGACAGTGTACCGTCTGAACTGTAGACCGCGCTTGGAATCAAACAATGTCTTCTAGCTTATAGTAACTTACTACGAACGGTCGAAACAAGTACTTCATTGCCAACTACCCGAATATTAACGTAACGTGAAAATAGGCCAGTGTTTTGTTTAAATTTCACATCGTACTATTTAACCGCTGTTACAGGTTATGTACATTGATTGGTTGATTTGGGAGGAGAGGACCAAACAACGAGGTCACCGGTCTCGTCGGAGTAGGGAAAGATGGGGAAGGAAGTCGGCGTGCCCTTTCAAAGGAACCATCCCGGCAATTGCCTGAAGCGATTTAGGGAAATCACGGAGAATCTAAATCGGGATTTCCAGACGCGGGTTTGAACCATCGTCGTCCCGAACGCGACACCAGTGTGCTACCCACTGCGTCACTCTCTCTGTGTTGTGTAGAAAAATTTAACACTTATTTACTGGACGTCTACATTAATATAGTACCTGAATGTTGATATGTTTGCTTTTTAAAACTAAAGTTATTATGCTACAAAATAAAATACATAATGGCACGATAAAACTACGGTTACTGCGATTAATTTGTGACATCTCGTTACAAAACAACATAATATTACTTAACTTACTAAAAGAATTTCTAAACTACCTTTTATTTGGTTTTACAATATGAAATAGTTACACTAAAATTACAAAATAAGTATGTGATCAGGCGGAAGAAACTTCTTCCTTTTGCCCTCTAGATACCTGTTTTTTCGTGCACATGGTTTTATTATTTGCACTTCAGTAGTGATTTAATACAACTTTTAGTAAATGCCTTTGACATCCATAATCATTTGAGGTGCATCCGATAGCTAAGGGATAGGTTGTCTTTATCTCGGTTATGTGACTGATGCTGTCTTCTTACCACGTGTAGCTTGTGCAGGATTTATTGCCGTGGCGCATTTGCATACCTGTATGTTACAAAAAAAAAAAAAAGTCTGGAACTTTTGATATACATCATGTATTCGAAAGGTGGACTGGTGTTTGCTGACTGTGTCAGCTTTCGTTTGATACTTCATACCAAGTGATCACTAACATGGATAAATTAATATTAACTTCTACTGTCCATTGCGTTATTCATAATTAAAAACAATTGTAACTCCTTAATACTTATCGTAGAAGAAAGCCTAGTGTTGTAATGAGCTCATCTCAACACCGTGATTTTTATGGTATATTTATTTTTATTGTGTCTGTAACGTAATTTCCCTGAAAATACAATATCCATCTGATATTTTCGTCTCTGTAGTGGTCGTCGTCTGGCCCATGGCTCTGTGGATCCGCCGGCGAAAGTTGCGCGTCCACCGGTCACTCGGCTTACCTGAGGCTAGCCCCAGCTGGCCGCCAAATCGGCATTTAACTCCTCATCCACCAGCGCATGCTTTGTGAGCAGTCTCTTGGTAATGTCTGAAGATGAAATTGACAGCAAAGAAAACTCTGAGCAAGTTTTAAACAAGAGACCTTTAAAGTGTTTATAGTTGTTTTACTATACCACACCACATTCTTGAAGCTAGCTTTATTCTGGCATTAGTGACAAATTTTTTAAAATTATTTATTTTTAGGGTTCTGTGACCTCGTCTGTACCTTAGCGGTATAAATGTTTTAAGCTTATGAGTCAATGCAATGAAAAGTTACGGCAATTCATATAAAGTATTCTGGTACGGGGCAACTCATTCAAAAAAAAAAAAAAAAAAAAAACCGTTGACTTAGAATCACGAAATTTGGCAAGAAGCAGTGTTTTACAGTACAACTAAACAATGGTTATTTGTAACTATATGTGACACGAAAAATATTTTTTTCTCATTTGTTATCCGACTTCCAAATTAAAATTTAAACTTTCATTAAAGTCTTGGAATCCCTGTGGACCGTCATCCTGGCGGTATCAATGTCCGTAACAGGCAATAATTGTCAATATCCTCGATTCCGGAAATCGATAAACTGTCTGTATACATAATCAAGTTTGTTCGGAAACCTCAGTGAGCGAGTGGTAGTCATACCCGGCACATTATTACACGCACACACACAATATATATATATATATATATATATATATATATGTGTGTGTGTGTGTGTGTGTGTGTGTGTGTGTGTGTGTGTGTGTGCGATTATACCCTGTCGGATCACCCGAAGATTCTTGATTCTATTTCCTTTTTTTCCACGCTGCTCTTATTTTTTCTGCAAGGGCTCTCTTCCTTTCCTCTGTGAATTTTGTTACTGCTTTCTTCGGAGCTTCGTTCTCTGACTTAACTTCCCATCAGTCAGCTTTCTGGTTTTAGATCAAGCAAGGGTCAGGGTTGTTTGGACAGAGAGTGACAAAACTTCTTCGTTGTTCGTAAAACTTATAATTGATTTCATGTGAGGCGGCTTCAAAATGGTTCAAATGGCTCTAAGTGCTATGGGACGTAACATCTGAGGTCATTAGTCCTCTGGACTTAGAACTACTTAAACCAAACTAACAACACACGTTCATACCCGAGGCAGGATTCGAACCTGAAGCCATAGCAGACTGAAGCGCCTAGAACCGCTCGGCCACAGCGTCCGGAGGCCGTTTCTAAGTGGAAATTACAACGTATCTTAGCCTGAACATTTCTGTCACTGGAAGTGGGGAACAGCACAAGATCCAGTCTACTTGCTCATATGCTCTGTGCTGGAACAACATTGCTCAACACTGGACACGATCGAGGAAAGTAACAAATCCATCGGAGTTTCTGAGTTCTGAAAATGCTGACATCAGTTTCAACTATATTAAAGTTTAACTATTTGATACCAGTTATGTGATGAACAGTAAGATGATAATGTTTTTCACTATAGACAGAGGTTTCAACTAATAGTCAATGAAACGGCTAACGTTGTTTTATTTCTTTACAAAGAAGAAAAGAAGAAACTGGAATAATTATTACAAGACTTTCTCATGTGTATGTACAGAAGTGTGTATGACAAATGGGATAAAATTTATTTTTAAGTTGAAGAAGTTGACATTAGCGTATAATCAATGAAATGTTACAAGCAGCGTTTTCTAGTGACGCAGGATTGGTAGAGTTCTCTCTCACAGTATTACGTATCATAACGTGTCTTTTGGATGCAGTTTAGTAAGGTGGAGACATCAAGCGAGTTAGCTCTTGGCCACTCAGTAGAAGTAGTGCGTGGCGTCGATGGCGCTGAGGCTGATGGAAGCCAAGCTGTGCAGCTGATCATTGATGATGGTGACCACGCTGTCGCTGAAGAATCCCAACAGCCACGAGGCGATCAACGACACCAGCCAGTTGAGGATGCCCAGGCCTGTTATCTCTACCTCAACGTTCCTGTGGACACAAAGAAACATGAATGTTGTGACTGCATCTCCAGAAAGTGTAGTGAGTAGGCAGTATCCTTTAATAGACACACACAAACACATGCACACACACACACACACACACACACACACACACACACACACGACGTGTCGAACATTTTGAGAGGTGGTAGTACTCACCAGAACACAGAAAAAGTCCAGTAAACAAGGGCTCTAAAATGTATAGAGGTATCGGCACTCGTTCTTCTTCGATACTATGAAACAAAAATTTTCTATTCAACAAGTGCTCATAGCTCTTAAGGTATGTAATTTAGAGCCCATGTTTATTTTTCCTCGCTCTGGTCTATGTTTCTTATCTCCTAAACCTTGGAACTCAAAGAGCTTGCAGTGGAAGAGATGCGTCTCACAGTATCGAAAATTATCAAGTGCCCATAGCTCTTACCGTATAGAATCTACAGCCCATATTTATCAGACCATTCTTCTTGCTTTTGGTGGTTACTGCCACCTCTCAAAGTGTAGACACTTATATTAACAGCCTGTATACGCAACACGCATGCAGGTGTCATAAATCTGTTGCGAAGTTCGGGAAGATAGCAAGAGGATCATGGGTCGGTACGAAGAATCTAAATTATGCACCCAGGTATATCCGACAGGTTAAGGAAACTAAAAGACGTTACGTCACACTGACGAAGCAGTTGCTAGAAATATTTTATATTTTTGATGTAATTCATTGTGATGTAAAAGAATTACTGAGAAAATTTAGAGAACCAGGTTCTCCAGCTGACAGGAGAATGATTCTATTGCTTCCAAAGCAATTATCGCGTAAGGGACGTGGAGATAAGAGAAATTAGAACTCGTGCAGTCAGTGTATATATGAAGAAAGTATGTACATGAAGATATAGACGTCTGAAGATAAGCAAGCACTACCTGTTGTTGTTGTTGCGGTCTTCAGTCCAGAGACTGGTTAGATGTAGCTTTCCATGCTACTCTATCCTGTGCAAGCTTCTTCATCTCCGAGTAACTATTGCAACCTACATCCTTCTGAATCTGTTTAGTGTATTCATGCCTCGGTCTCCGATTTTTGCTCTCCGCGTTTCCCTTCAATACTAAATTGATGATCCCTTGATTCTTCAGGACGTGTCCTACCAACCGATCCCATCTTCTAGTGAAGTTGTGCCACAGATTCCTTTTCTTCCCAGTTCTGTTCAGTACCTCCTCATTAGTTACATAATCAACCCATTTAATCTTCAGCAATCTTCTGTAGCATCACGTTTCGAACGCTTCTATTCTCTTCTTGGCTAAACTATTGACCATTTATGTTTCACTTCCGTACATGGCTACACAAATACTTTCAGAATCGACTTTCTGACAGTCAAACATATTCTCGACGTTAACAAATTTCTGTTCTTCAGAAACGCTTATCTTACCATTGCTAGTCTACATTTTATGTCCTTTCTACTTCGAACTGTCCTGAGTTATTACATCGTCTTGCCACTGCAACAGCATGAATATTCTGCATCCAGCAAAATGCTAAAATAATTCAAAAGAAATAGTGAGATACACACAGAGTGCTCCCCATAAATCAAAACTCGTCTAATACTTTAAGTGTCTCATGGTTGTGACCACCCATTGCACTCTGTGTGGATCTCAGTATTCCTATGAATGTGTCTTGACTTTCTTTAGTCTTGCTTCCATTATCAGCCGGAACTGATTGAGGGATAATTCTCGCACTTGTCAGTTCTTGCCATATTCGAAATTATATCGATGATATTTTTCCGAAAGTCAGATAGTATGTCGCGAGACTCTACACACAAACGTCAACTATTTTAGGAAATCTGATGGAATGTTGCTATCCCTTCTGCCTTATTTGATGTTAAGTCCTCCAAAGCTCTCCTAAATTATTATTCTGATACTGCATCCCCTTCCTCAAAGTCGACTTATGTTTCTTTTTGTATCACATCAGACAAATCAAAATCAAATAAGAGTCGAGGAACATGAAAGGGAAGCAGTGGTTGGGAAAGGAGTAAGACGGGGTTATAGCCTCTCCCCGATGTTATTCAATCTGTATATTGAGCAAGCAGTCAAGGAAACAAAATAAAGATTTGGAGTAAGTATTAAAATTCATGGAGAAGAAATAAAAACTTTGAGGTTCGCCGATGACATTGTAATTCTGTCAGAGACAGCAAAGGACTTGGAAGAGCAGTTGAACGGAATGGACAGTGCCTTGAAGGGAGGATATAAGATGAACATCAACAAAAGCAAAACGAGGATAATGGAATGTAGTCGAATTAAGTCGGGTGATGTTGAGGGTATTAGATTAGGAAATGAGACACTTAAAGTAGTAAAGGAGTTTTGCTATTTGGGGAGCAAAATAACTGATGATGGTCGAAGTAGAGATGATATAAAATGTAGACTGGCAATGGCAAGGAAAGCGTTTGTGAAGAAGAGAAATTTGTTAACATCGAGTATAGATTTAAGTGTCAGGAAGTCATTTCTGAAAGTATTTGTATGGAGTGTAGCCATGTATGAAAGTGAAACATGGACGGTAAATAGTTTGGACAACAAGAGAATAGCCGGCCGAGGTGGCCGAGCGGTTCTAGGCGCTACAGTCTGGAACCGCGCGACCACTACAAGAGAATAGAAGCTTTCGAAATTTGGTGCTACAGAAGAATGCTGAAGATTAGATGGGTAGATCACATAACTAATGAGGAAGTATTGAATAGGATTGGGGAGAAGAGAAGTTTGTGGCACAACTTGACCAGAAGAAGGGATCGGTCGGTAGGACATGTTCTGAGGCATCAAGCGATCACCAATTTAGTATTGGAGGGCAGCGTAGAGGGTAAAAATCGTAGGGGGAGACCAAGAGATGAATACACTAAGCAGATTCAGAAGGATGTAGGTTGCAGTAGGTACTGGGAGATGAAGAAGCTTGCACAGGATAGAGTAGCATGGAGAGCTGCATCAAACCAGTCTCATGACTGAAGACCACCACAACACAGACAAATCTTCCCCCTCATAGATGAATTCAGTGTACTCTTTCCACCTATCCGCTCTCTCTCCAGCATTTATCAAGGGAATACCCGTCGCTCTCTTAATGTTACCACCCTTGTTTTAATGTCATCGAAGGTTGTTATGACTTTCCTGTATGCTGAGACTGTCCTTTCAACAATCATTTTTTTTCGATTTCTTCACATTCTTCATGCAGCCATTTCGTTTTAGCTTCCCTGCACTTCCTAACTGCTCATTCCTCAGCGAATTGTACTTCTGAATTTCCCAGCACAGTTTTGTACCACCGCCTTTCATCGATCAACCGAAGTATTTCTTCTGTTAGTTACGATTTCTTCGCAGTTATTTTCGTTGTACATATGTTTCTCTTTCCAACTTCTGTGATGGCTCTTTTAAGAGATGTTCATTCCTCATCAAATGAACATACTATCTAATGAGCTATTCCTTACTGCTGTATCTATATCCTTAGAGAACTTCAAGCGTGTCTCGTCATTCATTCACTGATTCACGTGATCAGACCCAATGGACCGCGCGCCACCACAGTTAGAGCTGACCATCTGTCTCTGTCTTCTGCTACCTGTCTCCAGTTTTCCGCGACTCCCAGCTGCAACAAGTCTTCTTTCACTCCATCGATCCACCTCTTTCTAGGTCTTCTCACTGGTCTGATACCTGACGGGACCCAGTCCATTGCAATTTTGGGGCCGCTTGTTGCCTCCATTCTAGTTACAAGTCCAGCCCACTGCAGTCTTTTGCTTCTCATCATTCCCAAGATGTTAGGCTTCTTGTAAAGGTCTTCTAATTTTGTGTTGTGGCGTCTTCTCCATTCTACGGTAATCTGATCTCGGACTGTTCCAAATATGTTCCTGAGGATCTTCCTTTCAAATGTAAGCAGGCGGATAAGGTCTTGTTTTCCAGCGCTCCAGGTTTGTGAACCATGAAGTACTACTGGCATTTTTAATACCTTATACAATCGTAGTTTTAGTTGTTCAGAAACATTTCAACATTTTAATATAGGGTCTAGAGAGTGATAGTATGTGATTCCCGCCTGCAGCCGTGCTTTTGTCTCTCCTTTGGTTGATGTTACTTCTGTAAAAATTGATCCAAGATATTTGAACTCTTTCACATATTTATACCTGGTGTGGTTCACAATTAAATTTTGAGAGTTTTGGATCTTTCTTTCTATGGTCATATACTCAGTCCTTAGTCCTTCCGTATCCCACTTCTTTGCGGATTGATTCTTCCTCAGTAATCTCTTAAACTTCAGCCCATTCTTCATCACTGCTACAGTGTGATCTGCGTCTGTACCTGCTCCTGGGTACGCCTCACAATACAGTATCTGATTTCTAAATCTCTGTCTGACCATGATGGAAACTAATTGAAATTTTCCCGTCTCACCCGTTCTTTTCCAAGTATACCTCCTCCTCTTGTGATTCTGAAATTTATTACAGAACTCAATTAATCTTTCTCCTCTCTCATTCCTTGTCCCAAGCCCAAATTCTCTTAATTCTCTTAGTTCGCTAATTATTAATCTTTTCTTCTACTCTTTCCCTTACCACTGCATTCCAGTCGCTCATGACTATTAGATTTTCATCTCCCTTTGTGTATTGTATTACTCTTTCAATATCCTCATATACTTTTTTTAATGGTTCAAATGGCTCTGAGCGCTATGTGACTTAACTTCTGAGGTCATCAGTCACCTAGAACTCAGAACTACTTAAACCTAAATAACATCAATCGCCTGGAACTCAGAACTACTTAAACCTAACTAACCTAAGCGGTCGCGCGGTTACAGACTGTAGCGCCTAGAACCGCTCGGCCACTCCGGCCGGCATACTTTTTTTTTAACTCTACATCTTCAGCTTGCGATGTCGGCATGTGTACCTGAATTACCGTTGTCGGTGTTGGTTCGCTGTCGATTCTGATAAGAATAACCGTATCACTGAACTGTTCACAGGAACAAACTCTCTTCCCTACCTCCCTTCATAACGAATTCTACTCCCGTTATAGCATTTTCTGCTGCTGTTGACATTACCCTGTGCTCATTTGACCAGAAATACCTGTCTTCTTTCCATTTCACTTCACAGATTTGCTAGTTTCCCTATGTGATGTAACTTTTGCATTTCTTGCTTTTATGTTTTCGTTTTCTTTAAAGGCGAAGACAAAAGGAGAAGCGGTAGCCCAGCGTAGAGCCTGCACCTACCGTCACGTATTTTTTATTTAAAATGTTAAAAAACATAAGACGTTTTTCCTGTTCCTCGGTAAGAGGAACGCACGTTAATTTAGAGCGTGATCAGCGGCAGCAATTTTAAGTTGAGAGTACAAGTAAAAAATCTGTATTTTTTTATCTGTGTAGAAGAAGTAATACATTCGTATTTTCGCCAGTGAAAAATTGAGTTCTTATTCCAAGTAGTACAGTAATAAAGAAGAATTCAAGAAGCCCACCTGTATGCTTCGGAGTTACATAGAAGATCCGATTACAAAGGGAATTATGGACACGGTCAAGAATTTGTAAGTGGCTACGGCGATGGGACGTAGTACTCGTATTATTAATTGGTAAGCATAAACCAACAACAAGAGAAAGAATATTTCGTCCATACAGAACTAATATGAACCAATACGTATGAACCCATTCGCAGGCATAGCCCAGCTTATTCTGGTTGTCCTAGCGCCGAAAAATTAATCTCATTATTTCTATATATATTAACATTAATTATTATATATTTTTATTATATTATAAAGTCCTACTGTATTGTGAATCTTCAGGTTTTGGCGGCGCAAAGACTGTTCCATTAAGTTTCGGGTGTGCAGCCGCAAGAAATCTCCTTCTTCTTCTAATATTTCGGCTGTAAAACGTTCAGCCATCTTCAGAGTGAGCCGAAAGACTGCCGCTCCAGTGCTTGCTTCGTCCCTTTATACTATTGTACCGCGCGACTGCGCATGCAGCCACAGATGCAAATGCGTCAGAGACGTTGGTCGGCGGCAGAGACGTGCATAATGCGCGAGTTGTATCTATGACTCCGCAGTTGATCTTTGTTGGCATATCGATATATCATTGTGAGCTGCACTGTGACGACGTGTTTGCGAGTTTATTACAGCAAGTGCCGGATTCCAGGATTTATCAAGATTGAAATCACTGTCTCTATTAATTAGGTTCGTCGTCAAGCGTATTTCAATTGCCTTCTTTACTATCGAGTCCCAAAATGACGATGTAGTTGCCAAAATTTCGACGTTGTCATACAACATACTGTGACCATTATCAATACAGTGCTCTGCCACGACCGACTTGTTAGGTTGTAAAAACCGTGTGTACCTCTGGTGTTCTGTACATCTTTCTTGGACAGTACGAGTTGTTTGTCCGATGTAAGAGAGGCCACATTCACATGGAATTTTGTAAACTCCAGATTTTCTGAGCAGCAAATCATCTTTGACGGAGCCCACGAGTGCAGCTGTCTTAAGTGGAGGACGACAAATCACTTTTATTTTGTGCCTGCCGAGAATGCATCCTATTTTTGATGTCTCTTTATTTAGGGAGACAGTATACCTATCACGTTCAACCTTCTGACTTTCCACGCCCCGATTCGCTGAACGTTATCTCTCCATTGGTTATTAAACCTTTTGTCATAGTCACGTCCCCCTTGGCAGTCCTCTCCCAGAGATCAGAATGCAGAGATCATCATGACACCTTTTTAATTACAGGTCACATGTACTGGGGATACACGTTAGGTATCTTTAGTGCAGTGACTTCTATTGCCTTCTGCATCCCCATGTCGTTGATCATTGCTGATTGTTCCGCCTTTAGGGGCAGTGTCCCACACCTAGGAGAAGAGAGTGCCCTGCTTTCCGCTCCTCCACCTTGTTCGACAAGGCCGTAGGTAGGATGAGGGTGACTTCTTATACCGGAAGTCTTCGGCCTCCAATGCTGATTATTAATCAAATTTTAACCAGTGGCGTATTTCGAACCCGGGACCGAGGACATTTTGATTACTAATCAAAGACGCTACCCCTATAAAAATTGTGGTATGAAACATATGCCTTAATTTGAGGAAGAAATTTCTGAGAATATGCATTTGGAGCACTGCATTGTATGGCAGTGTATCATGGACACTGGGAAAACCGGAACAGAAGAGAATAGAAGAGTATGAGACATGGAGCTACAAAAAATGTTCAGAATTAGATTGAATGACAAGAAAAAGAATGAATAGTATCTCCACGGAATCTGCGAAGAAAGGAACATGTGGAAGACATTCACAACAGAAATGGGTATGGTGTATTAAGACATCACGAAATACCCTCCATGGGACCAGAGAGAACTGTATAGAGTAAAAACTATGGAAGACAGCGAGTAGAATACATCCAATAAATAACTGAGGACATGGGGTGCAAATGCTGCCCTGAGATGGAGAGACTAGCGCAGAGCAGGAATTCGTGACGGGCCAACAAGCTTACTCGAAGTAGTCAATGCTGAGCTTCTCGATCGTGGGAGCGATGCCTGACATGAGGTTGACGCTGGCCTTGAGTGAAGCCGAGGCGGAGCCGATGGTGGCCGATATGGAGCCGTTGGGTCCCAGGCCCATGAAGTCCACCTCGTAGTGGTCGAGGCCCACCTGCACAACAAACGAAAGTGCCAATTAGGCCTTAAAATAACACTTGGATTTGACGAGTGACAACGAGATAGTTTTAATTCCTAAATAACTTAGTATCAGTCTCGAAGCTAAAGAAAACCGTCAGCACAATAGCAGTACTGTCTTCGTAAAATGGACTATAGCTACATAAGGAGGACAGCAGCGCTACTGATCATGAAGGATTTGTGTTCCTAAAACATATTTTTTCTAAGACTGTGATCGTGCTGTGATCGTCATTAGTGAGCAAGCCGAGGGTTACTGTGTAGAATCTCGATGGAGTGCCGATTCTGCAAAAAGCAAATGGTTTCTGTATAAACTTTAATCACTTGCCAAACGTTAATCAAAATGTGTAATTTCCATTGGTGACTTGGTAGAAGAGGAGTGAATGATACAAAACAGATGTGTTCAACTAGAACATTAACAGAATCCACATATGACACGTATCATCGCATGTTCGACTCTGGCTTAATTCAAAAGCAGATTCATTAACAGCTTGCTAACGTCGTTCTTCCACGTTGCCATGATAGATCATCTACTAATTATAGATATTTCTATTTCTGCACAATGCTTCAGGGAATGCTTCAGGGACAGTGATAACAATGAACAAAATATTAATAGAAAGAGGGAGTACAAAAAAAGAACAGAGTTTATTTAGTGTTCTGAAGAAAGGACGATAAGAAGCACTGGTATTGGTACTTACGAATAGGTTGTCAGCCTTAGTCTTTCTTTACGTTAAAACTGTATGCTTGACCGAGAGTCTTGCAGCCTGAATTATCCACGCACAGATTAGGATTCACCTTGTTCCTTTCGATCATCCAAGGTGAGCATTCATGCTGCTCCACGGATGCAATCTGTCAAACCGTTTTGCAACAGTTTCCTAGCACCTACGAAGCGCAAAACTCATTATGGAAGCTGTAATGTTGTTGGGCAAACCATACTGGCAAAACAATGAGGTGATTTATGCAAACCGCTGTAATGAAGGCAGGTAACCGGACTTCTCAAACAGGAGTGTCTCAATCACAACGCCATCTCGAGACTACTAAGAAAAAATTACGCTCATACTTTGATTTTTATATCTGAAACAATGTTTCTATTAAAAAGAGAAAAAAATATACTGCTGTGTGATTGTCAGATAGCAGTAGAAAATTTTAAGAATGACAAATTTTAGGGTCAAGATGATGTAGGACTCGTTTCGTAGAATGTAAATGGAATAAAGTGAAGGGAACTTAATGGTCTCGAATGAATAAAAGTTTTCAGTAAACCAGAAGTTTTCAATAAATAGATGAATAACTGAAGGAAAAAGGACTACAATAATACCACCATGGAGAAAAAATATTAGTAAGATTTAATGTGTAATAGAATATTATCAACGAGCGCTTTTCCACCTTAAGGCACCAACTGCTATTTTAGAAAGGTAAAACGTAGTTAAGGCAGACAGAATTGTTACTGTTTACCAGACTAACCGATTTTATTTTAAGTCGTAGTATCCATTACTGAAAGTCATTTGTAACTAATTGCACTTAAAATATGAATTTCTACTGTTGCACACGCGCTTCGAATTTGATAATTATAAACACTGTTTGAAATTCCATCGGCACGTAGTCACTCCGAAATTTATTGCCATTCTAGTCCCCCTTGTTGATGGGTTTAGATGCCCCTCTGAGTCTCGACAAGATACGCTTCGCTCCAGTCATCATGACACAGATGAAGCTGATTGATATCAGAAGAAAACGCAGTTTATATTTCGCTCACAAACAGTCTACAAGAATCCACTGATAATCAACCAACTCCCCTTGTTAGCAAGTATTTTTAACCTATAATCTGCACATAATGACGTTTTATGAAGTCGGCGTGGTATGACCAGGGTATCGCTAAACAGTGCTTTGTTATATATACAAACAATTTAACTGGATAACTTTGCCTTTCTCAGGTCTACAAACCATCTCATCTGTGTGTCGATTACATGGAATCTAACGTTAGCTCTAAATCATGATGACATAATCTCATACAAGAATAACTGTAGGGCGAAAGTCTGAGGCTACGCAGCTCAGTTAAATATTGTAGTTGCCAAGATAACACGCAGATTACAATTTTTAACAATAAGTAACTCTGTCACGAGTTTAAGGCAAAGTGATTGGGTACCTGTTCTTTCAGTTCGAGAAGTTGATGAAATGTGAACCGATTGATTACGTCCCGATGAAAAGTATTCACCTTCCCCGTCGTGTTTCATGTTCCCTGAGAAACAGCGAGCGCAAGTAGACATAATGTCTCTGCTATTACAGCATCCACCGTCTTTGCAACATTAAGTGGATCCAATCCGCAGCCGGCCCTCGATTAGAACATTTCAGTTCTGCGAGTCTGTGGGACTAACAAGGAGAAGCCAAAATCCGTGCGTTACTGAAAACAGGACATTGCCCTCCACCGTACCTGCAGGTCAGCGATGCCCAGAGATCCAAAGACGGTGACGCCGAGCCCCTCATAGGCGAGGCTGATGTCGTCTTTCCTCCGCAGGTTCACGAGGTTCTTGATCCACAGACCGTCAACAGCTAGCGAACCGTGCCAAGTAATCCACAGAATCTGGAAATTAAAAAACACTGTAACAAACTTGTTTCAAATTATTTTATTACTATTACATTTTTCACATACTACTCGTAAGACTAGATTGATTTCCTCATTTTGTTACTGCGGCATCTCCCTATTTCTTCATGCATTCCACAGAAAAGTCTTTCAGTAGTCTGTGTCGTGCATTTTAATTTATCTTTCGATCCTCGCATCTATGGCTCTGAGCACTATGGGACTCAACTGCTGAGGTCATTAGTCCCCTAGAACTTAGAACTAGTTAAACCTAACTAACCTAAGGACATCACAAACATCCATGCCCGAGGCAGGATTCGAACCTGCGACCGTAGCGGTCTTGCGGTTCCAGACTGCAGCGCCTTTAACCGCACGGCCACTTCGGCCGGCTCGCATCTATGGCTCAGGTAAAATTAGCTACGAGTAGACACAGATGGCTACACGTCTCACCAATGTCTCTCTTATGTACTATCCTTGTGCTTCTGTGACATATTTCTATTTTGCAACTTATAATTTCACATATTATCGGTGCAGTTAATTATCTGAAATGGCTACAACAGACTTTCGTAGTAATAAACAGTCTCATCTTATTGAACCTATTAATTAATTTTAATAATTCGTAGTATTTCGACACATAAGCTTCAGAATCAGAGGTTAATTGATATGCTTATATTATACTCCGATAGAAATACTAACGGTTTCTTCTTTGAAGGAATTCTCAGCATTCACATTTCAGTTCTGTATGGTTTTCTGAGGAGAATTTTTAATTTAAGAAGCTTTTGGCTCACGTCTGAACCGGAGCTGTTAGTGTAGATGCCAGTGTACAGTTTTATTTTTCACCTGCTCTCCTATTAAAGGTGAGTTCTTATTTGTAAACTTTGCGTTTATTCTGCTTCAACATTGTTCAGGTTTTTAAGCGCAGAAAAAAGGTTAGACATTGATTACGATTTTCCCCTCTCCAAAGAGTGTATCTGTTTGTTTCACTTTCGGTATCCATTTTACCTTATTATAGTTCAGTGTTTCACGTTAGATACGGAATATTCTACTCTGTCTTACAGATCGGTGTCTTAACACAGAACACAATGAGAAGATAGTGTATTGTCCCATTCAACACTGTTCTACAAACAGTACCCAAAACGTTACTTATTACTGAACTTTGTATGACGTGTCTTGTACAACAAGGACGGAAATTTTTTTTTATTAAGAATGCCCATATTGTGCTCATAAATTCCTACTATACATGCCTTAAAAGTCACTTCAGACGTATTATTTTTACCCCACCTAAGACACTACACGGATATGTACAAAATATTATATATTTTCCATGCCCCAGTAGATTTGCAGACTGGACGTATTTAGCTTCTCCGAGAACTGTTCACTAATGAACCGTGATCTGTCGTAACATAAACGTGTTGCTTAAGTAACCACGCAACATACTGATTTTTAACGTCAAATCTGTTCTGCGATTGAACTCGTTTCCTTCTAACTTACTCTTTTTGTGACTGTTACGAGTGATGTGATACATGTGTTACTTCTACACATCTTGTAATACCTGGCCCAAGGCCACGAAATATTGATCCTTCTGAAACTTCCTGGCAGATTAAAACTGTGTGCCCGACCGAGACACGAACTCGGGACCTTTGCCTTTCGCGGGCAAGTGCTCTACCAACTGAGCTACCGAAGCACGACTCACGCCCGGTACTCACAGCTTTACTTCTGCCAGTACCTCGTCTCCTACCTTCCAAACTTTACAGAAGCTCTCCTGCGAACCTTGCAGAACTAGTTTGGAAGGTAGGAGACGAGGTACTGGCAGAAGTAAAGCTGTGAGTACCGGGCGTGAGTCGTGCTTCGGTAGCTCAGTTGGTAGAGCACTTGCCCGCGAAAGGCAAAGGTCCCGAGTTCGAGTCTCGGTCGGGCACACAGTTTTAATCTGCCAGGAAGTTTCATATCAGCGCACACTCCGCTGCAGAGTGAAAATCTCATTCTGGAAACGTCCCCCAGGCTGTGGCTAAGCCATGTCTCCGCAATATCCTTTCTTTCAGGAGTGTTAGTTCTGCAAGGTTCGCAGGAGAGCTTCTGTAAAGTTTGGAAGGTAGGAGACGAGGTACTGGCAGAAGTAAAGCTGTGAGTACCGGGCGTGAGTCGTGCTTCGGTAGCTCAGTTGGTAGAGCACTTGCCCGCGAAAGGCAAAGGTCCCGAGTTCGAGTCTCGGTCGGGCACACAGTTTTAATCTGCCAGGAAGTTTCATATCAGCGCACACTCCGCTGCAGAGTGAAAATCTCATTCTGGAAACGTCCCCCAGGCTGTGGCTAAGCCATGTCTCCGCAATATCCTTTCTTTCAGGAGTGCTAGTTCTGCAAGGTTCGCAGGAGAGCTTCTGTAAAGTTTGGAAGGTAGGAGACGAGGTACTGGCAGAAGTAAAGCTGTGAGTACCGGGCGTGAGTCGTGCTTCGGTAGCTCAGTTGGTAGAGCACTTGCCCGCGAAAGGCAAAGGTCCCGAGTTCGAGTCTCGGTCGGGCACACAGTTTTAATCTGCCAGGAAGTTTCATATCACCGCACACTCCGCTGCAGAGTGAAAATCTCATTCTGGAAACGTCCCCCAGGCTGTGGCTAAGACATGTCTCCGCAATATCCTTTCTTTCAGGAGTGCTAGTTCTGCAAGGTTCGCAGGAGAGCTTCTGTAAAGTTTGGAAGGTAGGAGACGAGGTACTGGCAGAAGTAAAGCTGTGAGTACCGGGCGTGAGTCGTGCTTCGGTAGCTCAGTTGGTAGAGCACTTGCCCGCGAAAGGCAAAGGTCCCGAGTTCGAGTCTCGGTCGGGCACACAGTTTTAATCTGCCAGGAAGTTTCATATCAGCGCACACTCCGCTGCAGAGTGAAAATCTCATTCTGGAAACGTCCCCCAGGCTGTGGCTAAGCCATGTCTCCGCAATATCCTTTCTTTCAGGAGTGTTAGTTCTGCAAGGTTCGCAGGAGAGCTTCTGTAAAGTTTGGAAGGTAGGAGACGAGGTACTGGCAGAAGTAAAGCTGTGAGTACCGGGCGTGAGTCGTGCTTCGGTAGCTCAGTTGGTAGAGCACTTGCCCGCGAAAGGCAAAGGTCCCGAGTTCGAGTCTCGGTCGGGCATACAGTTTTAATCTGCCAGGAAGTTTCATATCAGCGCACACTCCGCTGCAGAGTGAAAATCTCATTCTGGATTGATCCTTCTGTTTGACTCTTAAACCTGCGACTGCAGTTACCAAATGAAACCGATGTAAAAGTTAAATACAGGGTGGTGAGCAACAGTCTGAAAGGTTTGTAAATGTATTTCAGGGTAGGATGTGCTCAAAAGCAGTTGTTGAGAAAATTATTCAATATGTTGCGCCATTTTCGAGTTAATTAGCATTGAAGTTAACGAATCAAGCCGTTGCGTGCGCAAATTCAAACGGCCCTCCAGATAGAGTTAGTGTAAGTTGTTCTCATAGCTTAGATGTTAATGCACGAAACTGCTCAGCCTTTGACTTAGGAAACCAAAGGAAGAAAACGTTTGATGATACCGTCTCTGATGGGGCCGTTTGAATTTGGCCGCGCGACGACCTGATTGGCACACTTCAATGCTAATCAACTCGGAAACAACTCAATGTATCGAACTCTTTTTTTCTTAACAATTATATGCCAGTATGACATACGCTGCAACATCCTTGCAAGCTGTTCAGACTTTTTATGACCACCCTGTATCAAACTCATTATCTGGTTTCATTATGATGATGTGCAGCATTTCAGATTGCAGTCCATTCGCATACTTCAGGACTGTGCTGCGGAGGTTTGCGAATTCTAAGTATTTTCAGGTGAGTATGCAGGGTGTTGCGGAATGAAGTTTTCGAAATTCGGGCGGTTGCTCAGTACATTTTTCGCCAGAGAAAACTGGACCTAAATTTTAAGTGGAGTATTCGTATTTTCAGCATTGTGGGATGATTCATTTCCTATCCCTTCGATAGCTCCCATTCCATCCATTAACACTATGTTGCAGATTGAGGGGCGATGGCCCAGAGAAGTATGCAACTACACAGATACACCTGAGTAATTTTACAGCTGTTTTCTTATTGTGATGCTCTTGCGCTCTGTATAATTGTACAGGCAGATCATTATCAACTGATCTGAAAAACGTCTGTCCTTATGGAGGGTAAATGGGTGGAAACATAGCCAAACAGACGACTACCTATCAAACCAAAAGTCACTAAAAATTTATTGTAGACTGAGGGAAGCAGGAACTATGTCAGGTGAAAGGACATCAACGGAAGCCGGCCAGTGTGGCCGAGTGGTCCTACGCTCTTCAGTCTGGAACCGCGCGACTGCTACGGTCACAGGTTCGAATCCTGCCTCGGGCATGGATGTGTGTGATGTCCTTAGGTTAGTTAGGTTTAAGAAGTTCTAAACTCTAAGGAACTGATGCCCTCAGATGTTAAGTCCCATAGTGCTCAGAACCATTTGAACCATTTTTGAACATCAACGGAGGACAAGTAGAACCCCGAATTCTAACAAAAAATTTTGGAACACGCAGCTGCTAATCAAAGTACAAGTAGGCTTGCAGTTGCCCATTCGATGCATATAGATCATTTGAGTGTCTGGTGATTCCTGAACAGTGATTATTCTAACAAATTCATGAAAATACGCAGATTAATAATTCTGAATAATGAAGACCGCAGTTCTTACTCTGGTTCCCCCACCAATGTCCCATAAGTTTCGATGGTTACTTGTCCGCCATATTTTACGAGAGAGAGTTCTTTTGACTTCCGTAACACCTACGCGTGTGCTGTTGAAAATTTGAAAATTCACTTTTTTAAAAAAAGAAGCATGTCCACAAGATGACTGTCGACGAGCGTCATCTACTTTACTGGATTGCTATTCATTTTAAACATTGATGGATAGATGCTGATATTAATATAATAATTCGACTTTATACTTCAGTTGTGTACATAGAATACTATAATTTTTGAGCTCTTAGTCTGTAATTGATTTTATACTAATCTTCTGTTTGAACCTATAGCAATAATTCACCGATGGACGTCCACTCTATATCTACATCTATACTCCGCAAGCCACCTTGAGGTGTGTGACGGAGGATGTTTTGTATACCACAGTCACATCCCTCTTCACTGTCCCATTCACGAAGAGTTCGTGGGAAGAACGTTTGCTGGTAAGCCTTCGTGTGGGTACGAATCTCTCTATTTTTGCATCCATCGTCTTTCGAGCGATATTCGTAGGAGTAAGCAATATATTTCTTCTAGGATAGCGCTCTCTCGGAACTTTAACAATAAACTACATTGTCATTCAGGACGCCTATCCTGGAGCATCTGAGATTGCAGTTGGTTGATACAACAACATACAATAAAATTATACATAGTATTTGCTCTCACATTTTTATTATTACAACATTGATCAAGTTTTAAGACAAAATATGTGGCACCAATGGCAAAATCATCCTAAACCCCTCTGAAGTCATTCGCCGTCGTCCCTTTCCCATACAACGTCGTCATACAACAGAAAGTCTCAGTCGGCTACACGTATGATTTGTCCGGTTATGGAAACACGAGAGCTGCTACGACACTTTGTTGGGGCGTTCTTGATGATATCTTTGTAAATGGTGAACACTCGCCATCGAGGACAACGTGCACTCTCAAAGCCCAGAAACCACACAGGGACATTCTTCCTTAAATATTTCTCGGAGTTCGTGGTGCCTCAGATTTTCTTGTAAAATAAAGCTTTCAACGACTTCCTTGTCGTCATCATTACAGCCTCTGCTAAGACATAGAAATTCCATGACTTCATGACGTCTCCATCACCTCTTTCGACAAACTACATACGAAAGTACCACACAGCCTGTTGGTAAGACAGTTAACTACTGACGACGACGACGGAGGAACTCGTTGGAAACTTAAGTTCCCAAAAAATTCTGACAGTATAAGACATCTAAGAAAAATGTTTGCAAATCCGGGACACAGCTATAGTTTTGAGAACCTGTCCCATATGCTCCAACTTATGTTTGACAGTCTGTAGGGGTCACTGTTTTCATCTTTTCCGGAAATCTTCCAGCTGACCGGCATCCGTGATCGTTTCTACTTCAGCACCTTCATTTTATGCATGGTATATCTCTGACGAGGAACTCTGTGTCAGATGTTTTACATCCGGTGTTATGAAATAATCCATTTTTGTCCTGTTTGTATAGGGAGCAATAAAATGGAAACGAGACACAAAGAAGAAAAGTAAGTAAACTGCTTATCGAAAAGTGAATTGGCATAACATAATATATGTATCGCACTGTGAGAAAGACGATCCATAACTTCAAGAAGAAGCGTTTGACGTTTTCTACGGAAACATGGTCGCACTGAGGCATGCACCTCTTAGTCCGAAGTGAATCGACAGCCACAAACGCCGTTCTCCAGGACTCCAAAAATGTGGAAATCGCATAGAGTGGAATGGGACTGTATGGAGGATGTGTAAGGACTTCCCAGCGAGACTTCTGCAACGTAGCAGAAACAACCTCGATAACATGTGGGCCTACCCAAACATTTTTCCACGAAGACATTGACCCTCTTCTCTCACAGTGGGAACAATGTATTAAAAGTTTTGGCTATTAATCTTAAAATAATACGGGGGCTGTTTTGAACCTTCGATTGGTCACCAACCAATGGGAACCAGAGTGAAAATAAAAAAAATAATTATTTGCTACATTTAGCTACATCTACCATCCATTTCTCTACTTATTCTCAGTTCCGACTTAACTTGTCGTAGCGTGGTACAAACTTTAGAATGCCCTCGTCATAGAACTCAGCCGCCTGTAATCCTGATTCCCTAGGCTGGTCTGCAGTTCATTGTCTGTGCCAAATGGTTGTTCTCATGATCAGCGGTACGTATGAGCGATGAGAGTAAAACCGGAGGAAGCCAAGTCCGTGCTGTATGGTGACCGATCAAACACTTCTCATCGAAAACGCTGCAGGGGCGTCATTGTTGCACCTCCATTACTCGACCGTGAATTGTCATGAGGAACAAGGATAGTCAAACATTTTTACCAGCGGCCAAATTTTGTGTCCCTGTTAGTAGCAAAATTTTTAACCACCCACCTGTTCCGCCGCAATGGTGAATTATAAAGTTAGGGAGAACTTTACTTTATAAAATTTAGGAAGCAAAATTACAGCAAGATACAGTATATCACAATAATTACAAAAAATATACATTACGTCAAAATTTTCTGGCATCTAATGAGAAAGCTTTCAAAACTCTTAACGCCTTCCGCCCACTACGAAAGCAGGAACGCCCACTAGTGGGCGGTAGGAAACAGGGTAATTACCACTGATAAAGAAGGAAACGCGTGACAGTTACGTTATGTGTGCTACTGAAAGCAGGCGAAACCGCTGAGCAGACGGCACACGTGGCTGCGGACACTATTTTCCAGGCATCTTTGCGAGCTCACTGAGCGCTCAAAACTGAAAACAAACACGTGAGGAGGTGACAGGCATACTAGAGACACTGCCCAACGCATCTGCGCTGAGCTTTAACGGACTTTCACTGCCGTTTTAATTTTGTGAGCGATCGGAGGTTGGAAAAAAAATAGCTCATGTAAGCAGCGAAATTATTTTTTTCTATCTCTCTCGTTTTCATTTGATTACCCCTCATGTATTATGTCAGTAGTAACCTTTTCCTTCGTCTTTTGGTTATGGTTTTATATGAAACTAGTCGTTATGCAACGTAAAAAATAAAATAATTAAAAATTACAGTCCTATCAGAACGTGATGATAAACATGTCTCTTTGTAATTGATTGAGATACATATATGTCACGGCCTCTCCCGCCGGAGATTCGAGTCCTCCCTCGGTCATGTGTGTGTTGTTCTTAGCATAGGTTAGTTTAAGTAGTGTGTAAGTCTAGGGACCGATGACCTCAGCAGTGTGGTCCCTTTGGACTTCACACACATTTGAACATTTTGAGACACATCCAGGCTACAACATTACCGGATGGAGATAGCGGCACAGTGAGCATAATTGGCACTGACCTCCCTGGAGAAAGAGAACTGCAGGTCCAGGGGTATGGGCAGCTTCTGCAGGCCCATCTTCTTCACCAGCGCCGCTACGTGCTCCAGCACCGCATCCACGTACGCGTTAGCGTTGAAAGTCAGCGAGAGAGCGCGGGCCCTGTGGTGGATCAGGTTAGTGTATTAAGACTGCCCGTAAAAATTCTTCCTCCGTCATTGTGATTTATCAACAGTAATTAATACATTAGCGATACATATTCTGATTTTTCCTTACCATGTCTGCTTGTTACACTTACGAAAAAATATTAAAACACCAAGAAGGAACTGTGCGACGTAAACGAAAGTTGGTAGGCTGTTACTACATTTGAAAGATTACATCTATACAAATTTCACGCCAGTCGCATTAGAGTTGCGTTAATAGTGCAGCTATGAGGATGCAAATCAAGTTTGCTTTTAATACACGCTGCAACAGTCGTGAGCATTGAGACTGGATGTGGAGAGTTGATGTTTGTCAAGAATACCTCCGTGGCGACGGAGATGCCATTATAAACAATGGATTTGAACGAGGTGGTGTAATAGGGTTACAAGTTCCTTCTGCTACGTAGCAGAAAGACCTGGTTAGAATGTGGCCCTGTACGTGATTGCTGGCAGCGATGGTCACGAGAATGTACTGTAGCAAGGAGACGGAGCTCTGGAGGGCCATCCTGTTCGGCGTATGGATTTGGCGCATCGTACTGCATCTGCAGCAGTAATATGAGCAGCAGTTGGCACCATAGTGACACAATGAACTGTTACAAATCGGTTACTTCAAGGACAGCTCCGAGCCACACTCCCTGCAGCGTGCATTCCTCTGACCCCAAACGACAACCACCTGCGTCTTCAGGGGCGTCACTGGAGGGCAGGGTGGACGTCTGTTGTGTTTTATGATGAAAGCTGTTTCTGTATCGGCGCCTGTAATGGTCGTGTGATGGTTGGAACGAGACCAGTTGAGGACCTACAACCAACCTGTCTTCGTGCTAGACATGCTGGACCTACACCTGGAGTTATCCTCTGAGGTGCAATTTCGCATGACAGCCGGAGAAATCCCGTCGTTATTCCACGCACCCTGGCTGTAAATTTTTACGTTATTTTCTTGATTCGACTTGTTGTGCTACAGTTCATGAAGAGCATCCCAGGGGGTCTTTTGCAACAGGATAAAATTTCGCCCAAATACCGCTGTTGTAACCCAACATGCTCTACAGATTGTCGACATTTTGCTCGCTCGATCAGCAAGTCTGTCTCCAGTCGAACTCATAGGCGACTTCCTTGGATAACAACCCCAGTGCCTTCCACAAACAGCATTAGTCGTCCGTGTATTGACCGACTAAGTGCACCTGGCACGGAACTCCATTTCACAAACTGGCATCCGGCACTTGTACAATATATTGCATGCACGTTTGCCTGCTTGCATTAAACATTCTAGCGAATACACCTGTTATTAGTGTACGAGCATCTGAAGTTTGCAATGGCTTATCTTGTGCTTACGTTAACCCGTAAACTTTCAATGTTAATCACTTAAATACACTCCTGGAAATTGAAATAAGAACACCGTGAATTCATTGTCCCAGGAAGGGGAAACTTTATTGACACATTCATGGGGTCAGATACATCACATGATCACACTGACAGAACCACAGGCACATAGACACAGGCAACACAGCATGCACAATGTCGGCACTAGTACAGTGTATATCCACCTTTCGCAGCAATGCAGGCTGCTATTCTCCCATGGAGACGATCGTAGAGATGCTGGATGTAGTCCTGTGGAACGGCTTGCCATGCCATTTCCACCTGGCGCCTCAGTTGGACCAGCGTTCGTGCTGGACGTGCAGACCGCGTGAGACGACGCTTCATCCAGTCCCAAACATGCTCAATGGGGGACAGATCCGGAGATCTTGCTGGCCAGGGTAGTTGACTTACACCTTCTAGAGCACGTTGGGTGGCACGGGATACATGCGGACGTGCATCGTCCTGTTGGAACAGCAAGTTCCCTTGCCGGTCTAGGAATGGTAGAACGATGGGTTCGATGACGGTTTGGATGTACCGTGCACTATTCAGTGTCCCCTCGACGATCACCAGTGGTGTACGGCCAGTGTAGGAGATCGCTCCCCACACCATGATGCCGGGTGTTGGCCCTGTGTGCCTCGGTCGTATGCAGTCCTGATTGTGGCGCTCACCTGCACGGCGCCAAACACGCATACGACCATCATTGGCACCAAGGCAGAAGCGACTCTCATCGCTGAAGACGACACGTCTCCATTCGTCCCTCCATTCACGCCTGTCGCGACACCACTGGAGGCGGGCTGCACGATGTTGGGGCGTGAGCGGAAGACGGCCTAACGGTGTGCGGGACCGTAGCCCAGCTTCATGGAGACGGTTGCGAATGGTCCTCGCCGATACCCCAGGAGCAACAGTGTCCCTAATTTGCTGGGAAGTGGCGGTGCGGTCCCCTACGGCACTGCGTAGGATCCTACGGTCTTGGCGTGCATCCGTGCGTCGCTGCGGTCCGGTCCCAGGTCGACGGGCACGTGCACCTTCCGCCGACCACTGGCGACAACATCGATGTACTGTGGAGACCTCACGCCCCACGTGTTGAGCAATTCGGCGGTACGTCCACCCGGCCACCCGCATGCCCACTATACGCCCTCGCTCAAAGTCCGTCAACTGCACATACGGTTCACGTCCACGCTGTCGCGGCATGCTACCAGTGTTAAAGACTGCGATGGAGCTCCGTATGCCACGGCAAACTGGCTGACACTGACGGCGGCGGTGCACAAATGCTGCGCAGCTAGCGCCATTCGACGGCCAACACCACGGTTCCTGGAGTTTCCGCTGTGCCGTGCGTGTGATCATTGCTTGTACAGCCCTCTCGCAGTGTCCGGAGCAAGTATGGTGGGTCTGACACACCGGTGTCAATGTGTTCTTTTTTCCATTTCCAGGAGTGTATATTACCTAGAGAAGTACATTCTCGAAGTCTCATTACTCTACAATAACCTTTTTTTGGTGATGCGATTATTTTTCCTTCAATGTATTTTTGATATAGTTCAGTATCATATCACAAATTACCCAGAAATAGGACGGTCTTTCAACAGTACATTATTTGTTTGACCTTGAAAACACAACGAGTTGTGCGCAAGCATTAGAAAGAACATATTAAAAAATTAGTCTTATATTACTCCTTTACGTGCAATGCATTGTCTTGCAAGATAGGGAGGTATCACAAAGATCGTATCCGCCAATTTTGCTATTGAAACAGGTTGCTGTTAGTTTTCATTGTTTTAATGCGGTTTATGCTAAGTAAATGTAAATATAACGGTCCCGCGTCTGGTTTAAGAACGTAATGTACTGAGAATGAATATGTATATACTTACAGACGAATATTTACATGATTAATAAGAAGATGGTGCATCTAACATTTATTTTTTTTTCATTAGTTTCTCTTGTAGAGACGGGAGGAGAATATGGTGACAGAAACTTAGAAGAGCGATTTCCTGACTTTAGATTACCCTGTCACAAGTGGGAAATAAGCTGAATAATAAGAAACTTCACTAAGCTGAGGGATGAACCACGGACCTCGGGTTGCTCGAGCTTACTAACAATAACAACGCAGTGCAAGTCTTTCAAGGACATCTCGTCGGCGTCTTGCATGTCTCTGGGCCAAGGGCACGCAGCGTACTCACAATGGGAGGCCACGACGTTGGGATCACGGACTTACTTTAAGCCTTATACACATTAAGCAGGCCATTAAAACAACATAATGTGCAAGTAGAAGGTGCACTAGTCTGGGGATCCCGAGAAACTTGCAAGAGAAGTTTTACGCTTCTATTATGCCTCTGATGTACTTATGTGACGGTACCAGCTTTGAGAAGTCATTATTGTCAAGTTGTTAGCATTCGCGTGTGGCTAGATCGTCTTTGGCGAGGCCGCAATTCGAATCACTGTACCAATTTTTAATCTATATTTTTTCTGTTGCTGGTCACTTTATTTCATTTATACGATAATTGAGAAGTAATGTTCTCTGATTATTTACTGTTTGTAATTAAAGTTGCAAGGACGGTGGACAGACTTGGAAAGCCAAAGTCAAACCTCGGTAAATAATGATGCGAATGACGTTAATCACAATCAGTAATACAGTAACTCACAATATGCCAGACCACAAGAGTAACGTAGAATTACTCATCGGATTTTTCCTCCACATCACACGTTGCAGAGTGGTATTTGTCGTACAGACATGGGAAACATAAATTAAAATATGACGCAAATACTTCATGAAAATACAGGTGCTTTTTCATATTATTACCTCTCGAACTTCATATAAATTAAATGATGTGACCAGTGGTGAAAAAAGTTGATTAATAATCAAGTTTGAGCGGGAGTTGAACCGTCGTCACATTCACGCCCGTCTTTCGAAGCTCAATCGCTAGGAAAGCATTTCCAAGCAAGTTTAAAAAGGATCTCATAAATTTACTAATACTTCCCATTCTTGATTATGGTGATCCTATTCTCCAAGAACTTTGTTATGAGAGATCACGCCGGCTGTAACTAACGATGAATGCTTATGTGCGATGCATTCATGACGTACGCTACTTCGACTATATCACTCCTGCCAGAGGACTGTTGACATGGCTACGTGCCGATAAGCGTAGAGATTATCACATCCTCTGTTTGCTCTATCGCCTTCTCAATCGTTGCACTCTCTCTTATTTATCTTCAACCCACACAACTGTGTAAACAGCACAGCAGAAATACTCGTTCTCAACAAAGTAGAGTCGTCTCTGTACCACTACATAACACTGCCATGTCCTGTAAATCATTTTAGGTATCAGAAACACGACTGTGGAACGACATTCCTCATAGTACCAGAGGTATGAAATTCCTTTCCTACTTCAAAAGAAAGGTAACGGTCCACCTATCATAATAGCTATATCTTCTACAGGGTGGTCCATTGATAGTGACCAGGCCAAATATCTCACGAAATAAGCATCAAACGAAAAAAGAACGAAACTCGTCTAGCTTGAAGGGGAAAACCAGATGGCACTATGGTTGGCCCACTAGATGGCGCTGCCATAGCTCAAACGGATATCAGTTGCGTTTTTTTAAATAGCAACCCCCATTTTTATTACATATTCATGCAGTAGATAAAGAAATATGAATGTTTTAGTTGGACCACTTTTTTCGCTTTGTGATAGATGGCACCGTAATAGACACAAACGTATAAGTACGTGGTATCACGTAACATTCCGCCAGTGTGGATGCTATTTGCTTCGTGATACTTTAGCCGTGTTAAAATGGACCGTTTACCAATTGTGGAAAAGGTCGATATCGTGTTGATGTATGGCTATTGTGATCAAAATGCCCAACGGGCGTGTGCTATGTATGCTGCTCGGCATCCTGGAAGACAACATCCAAGTGTCCGGACCGTTCGCCGGATAGTTACGTTATTTAAGGAAACAGGAAGTGTTCAGCTACATGTGAAACGTCAACCACGCCCTGCAACAAATGATGATGCCCAGGTATTTGTTTTAGCTGCCGTCGCGGCTAATCCCCACATCGGTAGCAGACAGATTGCGCGAGAATCGGGAATCTCAAAAACGTCGGTGTTGAGAATGCTTCATCAACATTGATTGCACCTGTACCACATTTCTATGCACCAGGAATTGCATGGCGACGACTTTGAACATCGTGTACAGTTCTGACACTAGGCACGAGAGAAATTACAGGACGATGACAGATTTTTTGCAAGCGTTCTATTTAGCGACGAAGCGTCATTCATCGATAGCGGTAACGTAAACCGGCATAATATGCACTATTGGGCAACGGAAAATCCACGATGGCTGCGACAAGTGGAACATCAGCGACCCTGGCGGGTTAATGCATGGTGCGGCAATGTCGGAGGAAGGATAATTGGCCCCCACTTCATCGATGGCAATCTAAATGGTGCAATGTATGCTGATTTCCTACGTAATGTCCTACCGATGTTACTACAAGATGTTTCACTGCATGACAGAATAGCGATGTACTTCCAGCATGATGGATGTCCGGCACATAGCTCGCGTGCGGGTGAAGCGGTATTGAATAGCATATTTCATGACAGGTGGATTGGTCGTCGAAGCACCATAGGATGGCCTGCACGTTTACCGGATATGACGTCCCCGGATTTCTTTCTGTCGGGAAAGTTGAAGGATATTTTCTATCGTGATCCACCCACAACGCCTGACAACATGCGTCAGCGCATTGTCAATGCGTGTGCGAACATTACGGGAGGCGAACTACTCGCTGTTGAGAGGAATGTCGTTACACGAATTGCCAAATGCATTGAGCTTGACGGACGTCATTTTGAGCATTTATTGCATTAATGTGGTATTTACAAGTAATCACGCTGTAACAGCATGCGTTCTCAGAAATGATAAGTTCACAAAGGTACATGTATCACATTGGAACAACCGAAATAAAATGTTCAAACGTACCTACGTTCTGTATTTTAATTCAAAAAACCTGCCTGTTACCAACTGTTAGTCTAAAATTGTGAGCCATATCTTTGTGACTACTATAGTGCCATTTATCACAAAGCGAAAAAAGTGGTCCAACTAAAACATTCATATTTCTTTACCTATTACACGAATATGTAATAAAAATGGAGGTTCCTATTAAAAAAACGCAGTTGATATCCGTTTGACCTATGGCAGCGCCATCTAGCGGGCCAACCATAGGGCCATCTGGTTTCCCCCTTCAAGTTAGACGAGTTTCGTTCTTTGTAGTTTTTTTTGTTTGACGCTTATTTCGTGAGATATTTGTCCCGGTCACGATCAATGGGCCACCCTGTATATATCTGTCGGTAGCTGACTCTCATTGATCCTTTCTTTCGCGCCATTTTTCGCTCCCCCTTGTCTCTCCTAAGAAACGTTATCATTTGCGTTTCAATCTTCTCCTCTTTCATTAGTCCTTCCACTTCTGACACTAAACACTGCTTCAAATACTCTAAAGCAATCAATGCTTCTTAGTGAACGTTACTAGGGGCGTCCAATAATTGAGTTTCCCTATTTCATAAAAATAAATTGCACAAAATTTGTCCTATAAAAATAAGTTTCTTGAAATTATGTGATGTTTCTGTTGCTAATCTACGAAGTCACCATGGTTTCCAAGCTTATTTGGTAATGCTACCTAAGTCTCCGAAATCAGTGTTGTGTTTCAGCTCTGGTCCTACGCTCGTCACCAGCTGTTCACTGTTGATGTGACTTCAAACCGCGCTGGTGTGCTTACCCCCAGGATGACCATTGAGTTGGGGGAAAATGGGAAAATCATTTGTGGCAAGACCTGGTGAAAATGGAGGATGCGGGAACACTTCCCAGCTGAACCTTCCAAGCTCTGCCTGGGTCATTCGAGATTTATGAGACCAAGCACCGCCATGAAGGAAGAGAACTTTACGGGACAAAATCCCTGGACATTTTCTTTTGATGTCAGTTTGCAGATTATTCAAGACATTACAGTACCCACCTTCATTCATTGTAGTTTTGCGAAGCAGGTAATGTACGAGCAAAATCCCCTGAGTGTCGCTGCCGAATGTGTGACATTTGCCACTTTTGGGGCACTTTGGCCACGTTTATTCCACACTATGCGCTGACGATTTGTCTCAAGAGTTGAATGATTGACGCAGGACTGATCCCCATTGACAGACCATTTGAATAGCAGATCTCCCTCTGTCTGAAGCATTTCCACAAACATTCTGACCGAATTCATCCGTTGCTGTTTGTGAAAACGTGACACACATCTTGTAAGGATTTTGCGGCAGCGAAGAAGGGTTGTCAGGATGTTTGCGATGCTGGACGTCCAATTGAAGCCCCAGCAGGTAGCGGCGTAAGGATATTTTCAGTGGTGACGCGACCGTCTTCCTCCACAATATTGCGAAATGAAGTAGTGGCATCACTATATGTCGCTATAGTGGGCCTCCCTGTGCGCTGTTCGTCATGCACATCTTCGTGCCATTCCACAATCTGTAAATCCCAGCGTCGAACCATTTGAATGCTCACACAGCCATCCCATAGAGAGTGGTTAACTGCCGATGGATTGACGACAGTAAGTCAGTGAATAGCTCCAGAATGAGAATTTTCACTCTGCCGCGGAGTGTGCGCTGATATGAAACTTCCTGGCAGATTAAAACGGTGTGCCGGACCGAGACTCGAACTCGGGACCTTTGCATTTGCCTTCTCATTCTCCACCAGGCTGTGGCTATGCCATGTCTCCGCAATATCAGGAGTGCTAGTTCTGTATGGTCCGCAGGAGAGCTCCTGTAAAGTTTGGATGGTAGGAGACGAGGTACTGGCAGAAGTAAAGCTGTGAGGACAGGGCGTAAGTCGTGCTCGGGTAGCTCAAGGGTAGATCCCTTGCCCGCGAAAGGCAAAGGTCCTGAGTTTGAGTCTCGGTCCGGCACGCAGTTTTAATCTGCCAGGAAGTTTAAGTGAATAGTTGTTTTGCTGGAAAAAAGAAGAGCGCAGCTCACAAGCGAGCACGCTATGTGGTGGTAGCTCCATGCTAGCTGGCAGCATACTGGCGAGATACTCCGGTATGCATCGTAATCCGGTGTGAGTCTTATCAACACATACCTCCCGAACTCATCAGTCCTCACATGTCACCCTCAGTATATTTTGCAGAGGAACAGCACAGGGAAACGACTCCCTTATTATTATCATTATTATTACTATTATTATTAATGCAAATTATTATTACTGTGGTCGTTATGGATTTCTTTAGTGTGGTTTGTTTTCGATAAGATTTACGATTATGACTTAAGGTTCTAATAAGGTCAGGCTAAATAAGCAACCAATAACTAAATGAAATAAATATTATTGCTCGCTTTGGTTGAGATCCGGAAAATGGCTCGTGAATAAGTGATCGATGGGTGCAGGAGGGCCATATAGAATGCTTTGTAGGATTTCAGCGGCCGCAGGCGATAGAGCCCTAGAGGAAAGAAATACAGGGTGATTCAAAAAGAATACCACAACTTTAGGAATTTAAAACTCTGCAACGACATAAAGCAGAGCTAAGCACTATCTGTCGGCGAATTAAGGGAGCTATAAAGTTTCATTTAGTTGTACATTTGTTCGCTTGAGGCGCTGTTGACTAGGCGTCAGCGTCAGTTGATGCTAAGATGGCGACCGCTCAACAGAAAGCTTTTTGTGTTATTGAGTACGGCAGAAGTGAATCGACGACTGTTGTTCAGCGTGCATTTCGAACGAAGTATGGTGTTAAACCTCCTGATAGGTGGTGTATTAAACGTTGGTATAAACAGTTTACAGAGAATGGGTGTTTGTGCAAAGGGGAAAAGTTCTGGACGGCAGAGAACGAGTGATGAAAATGTAGCACGCATCCAGCAAGCATTTGTTCGCAGCCCAGTAAAATCGACTCGCAGAGCTAGCAGAGAGCTGCAAATTCCACAATCGACTGTATGGAGAGTCCTACGAAAAAGATTAGTTATGAAACCTTATCGTCTGAAATTGGTTCAAGCACTGTCTGCAGCTGATAAGATTAAAAGAATCGATTTCTGTGATTTTATCCTTGCTCAAATGGAAACAGATGAATCTTTCGTTTCAAAGATTGTGTTTAGTGATGAAGCAACTTTCCACACTAACGGGAAAGTCAACCGTCACACCCCTTGTTGTTTTGCGTGACACTATCACAGCACAAGCCTAGATTGATGTTTTAAGCACCTTCTTGCTTCCCACTGTTGAAGAGCAATTCGAGGATGGCGATTGCATATTTCATCACGATCGACCACCTGTTCATAATGCACGGCCTGTGGTGGAGTGTTTATACGACAATAACATCCCTGTAATGGACTGGCCTGCACAGAGTCATGACGTGAATCATACAGAACACTTTTGGGATGTTTCAGAATGCCGACTTCGTGCCCGGCCTCACCGACCGACATCAATACTTCTCCTCAATGCAGCACTCCGTGAAGAGAATGGGCTGTCATTCTCCAAGAAACCTTCCAGCACCTGATTGAACGTATGCCTGGGAGAGTTGAAGCTGTCATCAAGGCTAAGGGTTTGCCAACACCATATTGAATTCCAGCATTACCAATGGAGGGCACCACGAACTCGTAAGTCATTTTCAGCCAGGTGTCCGGATACTTTTGATGACATAGCGTATCTCGAGGCCTACGAGAAAGACAGACCGCGGCGCGTGTCACCACACGTGCTACAACAGGTCTTACGAGTGCCTGCAGCCTTCCCCAACGGACAGCGAGTAACCATTTCAGACGAGTTTAATAATTCTGATCTGCGTCTTTAAATGTATGCAAGGTCTCGATAGCTCTCATAAAATCGAGACCTTTAGAGGGCATCTTTCCAATTAAATGTTGATTTGCCGTGGGCCCTGCACGGAACTGAGCGTTCGCAAAGCGTGGCGGACAAGCCGGCTAGTGTGACGTCACGCGTTCATTGCAGGGCCCGGGTATCTCACTTCACCGACGTACCTTAACGTCTGGAGCACAGCGGACTTTCGGAATGGCGACCAGTTTCAATGAGTGAGAGGCACTCCCAGTGCCAACAGTGGACACACACTATCGCTATTTCCTTTGGAATAACGACCTGGTGCCATTCCCGTGTCCAGTGTTTCTGCCTGGCATACCACCATTGGGGCCATTCCCTCTGCTGCCACGTCAATGGCAGCACCAGTTGATACCTGTTTCTGCTTCGGTAGCAAAGCGGTCAGCGCTGCGGATGGCTACGCAAAGAAGTCCGGATTAGATTCCTGGCCGAGTTGGAAATTTTCTCCGCTAGGGGACTGGGTGTTGTATGATCCTTTCGGTCGTATCATCATAACTGACATCACACGAGTACGAATGGTCACGGCCCGAAATACAATAAATCAAAAATAAATTTGCCTTGCTGAATGTCCTTGATGCTCCTTGCGTACGGCACTGTCCACGTGGTTGCTTCTCTCGCAGCAAACAATCACTTTGTCTCAAGGTACAAACATTAGGTCTGTTCTCTAGGATGATGAACATGCAAGGACTTTGAAACCCTGCGTGATGTAGAGCATGATCGTTCTGAATCAATCGATTCCATATTCACATTATCAGGAACGCAGGCATCTTATCGCAGAACTCTTAACTCAGTCACGATGGCTCGTTCCTGAAGTTGTAGAATTGCTGGTATGTGTCTCTCCCTTTTACACGAGACATTATATGTTCTCACAAACAACCAATATTCAAATGATGTTTTTCAATAAGGAATGTGGAGAATTTCCTGTCGTTAAAACTGGGAAAACACTGATAGAGATTCGAAATGATTTCACCATCAGACTTAATATGGCAACACCACCGAAATCAACAATACTACTTTGGGAGAAGAAGCTGTTTTAAATTCGTTCCACAAAAACCAGACCACGCTTTGGAAGACCAAGAAGAAGAGCAGACACATGTGCGGATGTTGCAGCATGCTGGACTGAGTGACCAAGACTCGGAGAATCTGACGCCTGTTCGCGGTTACTGGAGGCGACGGTTTGTTGTCATACGACTGTACGCTGCCATTTTGAGTTTGTTCCAGTGCTACCGATCTCGACACTTAGGCATCCGCGTTGGCCACTACATGTATTCGGTTGTAGAAGAATAATAATTTATATCATACACTTTCTGACTACCAGACCGTAGGGGGAGGAATTTGATTAAATAACAAATATTCAAGCAGTATAACCCGAAATAAGTTCGCGACATGCGGTTGTCAATATTTCGCCGTCGGGCAGCTACCAACAGCTCGACTCCAGCTGGATACTATTGTGGATCAACAGACTCTCCGTCACTCAGCGTTTCGCTTACTTTTCTTCCTTTCACTGTCGTTATCATCGGTGGTAATGCAAACACCAAAAGTGGTCTGCAGGACACATCGACATTTGAGTCATCGTCCATACGTTCGAGAATAGTGAAACACATTGAAACAGACCAGTGTTGATTTCTGCTGAGATCCGAACAAATAACAATTAGAAAGATAAAACTGTGAAAGATGTTCAAAATGTGAATATTTATTTGATAGGCATTAGCAGATATCTGTAAAGAGAATACGCATCAACTTTATTCACATTACTTAATAGCAATATTTAAGCGCCGTTTGAAACAGAGTAGGAAATCGCTCTTCCAAAATAATTCTCCGTACATGTTAAATATACAGCGAAAATTTTTTATCAATGAAGTTTGTGGAAAATGCATTACGTATTTGGATTGTCTTCATTGGATTTTGCTTCACAGTTGTGACGGAAGGTATTTTTATACCTACTACCAAAAAGCCGCTAACAGACTATTTTGCTGCAACAAATTTGAGCTTTTTCGTGATCATCTGGCAGAATTTAAATCTCAAAGTGTCCATTTATACACCATGGTTAACTTAATTGTAAAGTATGTTGAATACGTAATTAACGCTGTGAAACTTGGAGACTTAGATCTGCCAGAAGATGATGAAATAGTCGAAACTAACTGCAGTAAAATAAATTTTAATATCAGCGTTTTGGCGAGAAACGTAATAATTTATTTGATTTATCCCATCAGGAAAGCGCGTAGGCACATAGAGGAAATACTGGGTAGTGGAGCGCTTGCATTCATTTCAGATGGGAGTTTCCAGTACTTGGTTCCCTTCATTTTATTACTTCGTTCCCGGCAGTACCTGTATGGACCGCTCCATCCAAGAGCCAGATTTCATTACCGTTGAAAATTCACTGTCAGTGGAAAGCCGTTGGATATTTAGAAAAAAGAAACAATAAACGCATTTCATCATAGCGTTATGAATGACCGACGAATATGTTTTCATGAAATTTACTTAATTAATTAATGTGTAGCCGCTGCGTTTGCTGATACGTTTTTATTTAATAGCACGACTGGTTTTATGATTTTTTTTGTATTGAAATAACTTTCTAGTGGATGTTAAAATTCTAGTTGGTGAAGCAACGTCAATAACTAGCGTCAGAGCAGTTTTTAACAGAGAAAACACATTGAATCCATCACCTGAAGCCGGAAACAGTCTTGTCGTCACGAAGGAACAACTCCCGCAGAGAGAATTTGTCCAGAATGGCGTCGAACTGGCTCTGTAGCTGCCTGTTCAGCCAGCTTTGAAGGCGTGACTTCAGTTTGGTTACCAGCTCCGAGTCTGCAACGGAGAAGTATATCATGACAGATTCTTATGGCACATACACCATTTCGCCATTTTTTGCCCTTTATATTGTGTTAGTTCCATCAATGTTATCAACGTTTAGACAGCTTCAAATTACTTCTAGTTGCTTGCAATTGCTCAGTCGTTAACTTCTATGATTAAAGTAGCGTCCTCTTCTTCGGTACTAAGTAATTTCTCGATGCTTCTGCAGATGGAACTGAGTAAACCACGTTTGGATCAGGCTAGAGGATCAGTGATAACAAGAGTTTTATGTACGGCACTATCATTTAACGTTTTCTTTATGTGTTGAGCCTGTTATTTCGATCCATTAATCGCACACTCTGTGGAATGACTCCAATCCCCCATGTTCAAAACACAGTAGACACTACCAATCTGGCGTTATTATATTAGGATATGTTTTAAATAGATTGTATTAAACGTTTTCTCCGAAAAATATTTTGAGCAATTAGTTCAGGAGCCAGCAGAATTGAAATTGCTTGCAAAAACATACTTGACCTGTTATAAACAAATAATCCTGAGTAAATAGGAAGTGCTATGGCGGATGCAGCTGTTAGTGACCACAAGGTCGTTGTAGCGAGACTGACTACCGCAACATCCAAATCCAACAAAATTAACGGCCATATATCTATTTTAAAAAACGGATAAAAATTCTCTTGGCGGATTCCTAAGAGACAGTGTTCAATAGTTCCCAACTATTTAACATTAGATTGTGTAGATTAGATGTGGATTCAGTTCAAAGAAATAGTAATAAAAGATGATACTCATCTCTTTGGTACACAAAACAGGTCAGAACTCTGTTACAGAGGCAAAGAAAAAAGCATACCAGTTTAAAAGAACGCAAAATCTCCAAAATAGGCGATTTTTGATTGACGCTCGAAACCTAACATGGACTTCAGTGCAAGATGCTTTTAATAGTTTCCACAACGAACCTATGTCTCGAAGTCTGACAGACAACACAACGAGACTCTGGTGTATATAAAGTACAAGAGTTGCCATCCACAATCAATAACTACAATGTAAATACTGATGGTAATATCAGCGATAGCATCACTCAGCAACAGTTACACTGAGATAATAAATGTCATGGCACGTCTCGTAACGTCGTGTCGGATCTCCTCCTGTCCTGCGTAGCACAGCACTTCGAAGTGGCATAGAAAACAAGTCTTTGGAAGTCCCATGCAGAAATACTGAGCCATGCTGCTTCTAAAGCCGTCAGTAACTAAGAAAGTTCAGCAGGTGCAGGATTTTGTGCACGAACTGCCCTCTCAATAATGTCCCATAAATTTTCGATCCGGTTGGGAGATCCGGTTGGAAAAATCATTCGTTCGAATTGTTCTTCAAACCAGTCGCGAACAGCTGTGGTCTGGTGGCACGGTGCCTTGCCATCCATTATAATTTCATCGTTGTTTGGGAACATCAAGTCTATGGTCAGCTGAAAATGGTCTTTAGGTAACCGAACATACCATTTCCGTTTAATGATCGGTTTAGCTTGACCACAGCACACCCAGTTCATCCATGTAAACAAACACAGCCCAGTCCGTTGTGGAGACACCATCAGCTTGCACAGTGCATTGCTGGCAACTTGGGTCCGTGACTTCGTGAGGTCTGTGGTCAGTCGAACACTACCATCAGCTTTTACCAACTGAGATCTGAGCTCATTAGATTAGATCACGATTGGCCAGTCGTCTAGGGTCAAACTGATATGATCACGAAACCAAGAGAACCGCTGCAGGCGATATCGTGCTGTTAGGAAATGCAGCGTCGGTCATCTGCTACCATAGCCAATTCAGACCAAATTTCTCCGCACTGCTGTAACGGATATTTTCGTTGCCCGTTCCACATTGATTTCCGTGGTTATTTTACACAGTATTACTTGTGCTAATGCCGCTGCTCTCGGACATTAAGTGAAGGACATCGGCCACGGCGTTGTTCGCGGTGATGGGTAATGCTTGGAATTTGGATTCTCGGCACGTTCTTGACACAGTGGAGGTCTGAACAGTGAATTCCCTAACGATTTCCGAAATGGAACGTTCCATGCGACTAGCTCCAGCTATCATTCTGCTTTAAGAGTCTGTTAATTCCTGTCGTTCGGCCATAATAACATCGGAAACATTTTCAAGTAAATCACATAAGTATGAGTAACAGCTCCGCCAATTCACCCCATTTTGTAACTCGCGTACTCTGTACTATGCAATCTGTATGTATGGAATCGCTATCACATTACTGTCAACTCACTGTATTGAACACATTTTTCCGAAATTGCTTTTCCAAAGAAGACGAAGTAAGTATTCTGGAATTAAAATCGAGGGCTGCTGGCAACATGAGTAATTTAGCAGATACCCTAGGTGTAACAAAGCAGCTTAAAGTACTTAACGAAAGAAAGTGTTCGGTCATAAAACATACCAATAAGGTTCATTTCAGAATATGTTGATACAATACACACATACTTAGGAATCGTATACAACCACTCGCTCGACGGAAGATCCATAGCAGAAGACTGGAAAGTTTCCCAGGTCACACTAATATTGAAGAAAGGAAATAACGGTAAACACCTGAATTCAGAAAATTTCATTCCTGTGAAACGCAGCTAACTCTTTATTCGCACGAGGTAATGACTACTATCGACAGGGGATCTCAAATTGATTGCATGTTTCTAGATTTTCAGAAGGCTTTTTCCACCGGTACTCACAAGAGAATTCTGATCAAACTGCGTGCCTAGGGAGTATCGCTTGGTTTGAGGAACATTCTCGATAAATTGAGCAAATGATTTGGTTACCCAGATGGGCCGACAAAAAATCCTATCGAGTAAAACTGAAATGATATCCGTCGTTCCCCAGGAATTTGTTGTAAAGCCTCTGCTGTTTCTATCTACATAAACTATTTAGAAGACATCCTGTTTGCAGATGATTTTATTATTTACCGTCTAGTAAAGTCACCAGAAAATCAAAACCAATCGAAAAATGTAATCGAAAAAACCACGTTATCTGTACACTGAGGTGACAAATACCATGGGATAGCGATATGCACATATACAGATGGCGGGAGTATCTCGCACATAAGGTACAAAAAGGCCGTGCATTGATGGAGCTGTCCTTTGCACTCAAGAGACTTATGTGATAAAGGTTTCCGACGTGATTATGGCCTAACGACGTGCATTAATAGATTTTGAACAGGAATGATAGTTGGAGCTATACGCATGGTACATTAGATTTTGGATATCATTAGGGAATGTAATATTCCGAGATCCATAATGTCAAGAATACGCCGAGAACACCAAATTTCAGGAATTACTTCTCATTGCTGACAACGCAGTGACCGACGGCCTTCGCTTAACAACCTAGAGCACCGGCGTTTGCATAGAGTTGTCTGTGCTAACAGACAGGGACGCGGAAATCAATGTGGGACGTACGAAGATGTATCCGTTAGGACACTGAGGCGACATTTGGCCTTAATGAACTGTGGCAGCAGACAATTGTTGCTGCCTTTGTTAACAGCAAGATTTCGCCTGCAGCCCCTCTCCTGGGCTCATTATCATATCAATTGGACCCCATATGACTGGAAAACCCAGGCCTACTCAGTTGAGTCCCGGTTTCAGGTGGTAAGAGCTAATGGTAGGGTTCGAGTGCGGCGCAGATCCCGCGAAGGCAAGCACCCAAGTTGTCAACAAGGCACTGTGCAAGCTGGTGGTGGGTCCATAATGGTTTGGGCTGTGTTTACATGGAATTGACTGGCTGCTCTAGTCAAAGTGAACCGATCACTGACTGGAAATGGTTACTTTCGGCTACTTGAAGACGACTTGTTCGGCTACTTGGCGAAATTTTGCAGGCATTTATGGACTTCATGTTTCCAAGCAACTATGAAATTTTTATGGATGACACTCCGCCATGTCACCGGGTCATAGCTGTTCGCGATTGGTTTGAAGAACATTCTCGATAAATCGACCAAACGATTTGGTTACCCAGATCGGTCGACATAAATGCTATCGAACATTTATGGAACAAATTCGAGGGGTCAGTTCGTGGACAAAATCCTGCACTGATAATGCTTTCACAATTGTTGACGGCAGGGGTCTTCCAACGACTTGTTGAGTACATGCGACGCCGAGTTGCTGCACTACATCGGACGAAAGGAGTTCAGACATGATATTAAGAGGTATCCCATGACTTTCGTCATCTCGTATACGTATGGTGCGAAAAGTGGCAATTGTCTCTCAATGAGGATGAGTTGTGAGGTCATTCAAGAGTACAAAAACAAAAAAACAAAAAGAAAAATCCCTTAAATTTCGGTTACGTGATAAATTTAGTTAGACTAAATATCCTGAAATTTCAGTAACGATAATGTAAATTTTAACGATCACATAGATAATGTAGTGAGAAAGAAAAACTAAGATTTACGTTTTACTGTCAGAAGGCATGGAACTTGCAACAGGTCTAGTAAACAGACTACCTTGTTTTTTTGTCTGCTCGAGAATTTCTGTACTGCATGGGAGCCTTACTAGATAGGTTTGACGGAGGACATCGAAAAAATTGAAAGGAGGGCATCTCGTTTTGTATTACTGCGAAATAGGGGGGAGAGAGGCATTGATATTATAAGCCAGGTGGGATGGCAATCATTAAGATAAAGACGTTTTCGTTGCGCAGGATCTCCTCATGAGTTTTCAATCACCAACTTTCTTCTCTGAAAGAGAAAATATCTTACTGACGCCAACCTACATAGGGGGAAATGATCGTCTGAATTAAATAAGAGAAATCAGAGTTTGTGCAGAAAGATTTAAGCGTTCATTTTCCACACGGTAGAGCCATAGTCTTAAGGTGGTTGTGCAAAGTCCGTAAGTGTGAAATGCAGAATAATCATGTAGATGTAGATCTAATGATAGTTACTACTGAAGTAAGTCGGTAATCTGACAATTTTTGTGTTTATGCACAACAAATAAAGAATCGAAGGTGTCTCTCAGTCAGTACTCACCAAATAATTTTGTTGAAATCTGAGTGCTTTCACTGGGTGTGTCGCTTTCCACCTGAAACAATAATTTGACAGCGTACAGACTATAAATTTCAGGAACAATCGTAAATATAGCGGAAAGCACAAATAAGCTTCGTAATAATTTTTTAATTGTTTTTTTTTGCTTTCATCACTAAAAAGCTAGTATGAATCTTTATTTTGCTAAAATTAGTTTCGACTACTTCAGAACTATCTGGCTGACTCTTAGTCTCAATTTACACCTTTACTCATAAGCGCAAAGTACATTACACACGTAATTAATTTGTGGAAGCAAGTGGGCCTCGTGTGTGACACATCATGCAGCAGTTGGTGTGCTGGATGAGAACTACAGGTGTAACGAGAAACGTCATTAATGCACTGAGAGAAATGCTGGTTTACTCACTGTCACTGCAGTATGCACGGGCGAGTATTCAATGTCGTAGTTCTGCGAGCGTAAGTTGTCGCCGTCCACCTTGAGACCAATGCGCCCTTTGAATCCAATCGACCGCAAGGACACCCTGTTACAACAACACAAACGTCGTCACACACACATATTTTGTGTACTATTGTGTTTACGAACATATATAACATTTTTTATCAAAACTGTATCTCGTTCCTGTGTCTATCCTTACTGGTAACCATTTGTTGAGGTTTTACCACGGGGACTTTTTATTGTTAAGCACATACCATTTCAAATCTGTCACTGTAGCACGCTGAATGTTTCTGTGTCTTGTACAAACACACCATCAAATATATTTTCATATGAAGAGAGGCTTTTTTCTTTGGTCAAAACAAAACTAGTCTTAACGTAAGACTGAAATTCAGCAAATTTAGAAGATACTGCGGGTACGTACGTTGCATGTTCCGAAATCGCTGCACCTAGAGAATTCCATTGTATCTAAGCAAACACTAAACAGGAACTACATTGGATTCTGCGTTAAATACATTAATGATTATTCTGCAGGTTCTGTTAGCGATAATTTTTCACTTCACTCGTATTCTTCGACAGCAATGTGTCATCACATGTACGAGAGATGAGTCATAATACATACGAAGTATGTGTAAAATATTCGACAGGGCTTGTTACCACGAGCATCGTTCTAAAATGGCTGAAAACAACCTTTGGAACTCGTTTGTAGGTACTTAATACCAGGCTAGGCGTAAGTGGCATTAAATGTCGATGTAACTTCTAAGAATTCAGAGGAAGCTATTTGTGAAGTGTGATGGTAAAGTCCATATTCCGCAAGTTTGAGGTCTACGGCAAGCACTGGAATTTAAAGTAGTGTTCTCAAAATCACAGTAATATCGTGTTCTTTTGACAAGCATCACTGTCGCTCTCAATGTCTGTGGTATTGAGGTAATCCGAAACTTTCCTAACGCTTTGTAGAATGGTTACTAGTCTCCACGAAGACGCAGTATGACATCAATCTGAGTACGAAAATCAACAAATGCCGCCGTCCTGGAAGGAAAACTGTGCTATTGCTGTCAACGATGTGATTTGCTTGAGTAGTCATTTCTTTTTTCAATTGATCAGTGACCATGTTACAGAGCTTCCTAACTTTCTACGTGGTAATTTCTTGGGTTGCTAGAAGCACTCCTATTAGTCACCTTCGTTGCATTACTTTGCTACGTCTACGCATTTCACGTGGGTGTACTCATTCGCAAAGTACAGTTTCAACCGTAGTGTGTTGACTACCAATCTTTTATCTGCGTACACTTGACTTCCTAGCGTAAATTAATTTTCGATATTTGGGAGCAAACGGGAATTATTTGTGACAATCTATCCGGTGGTCGAAGCGAAAGTCGAAGTCAACACACGAAATCCGAAATGAGCTGATCTCAGATATCAATGCCACTTATCGTTTTTTATGTTCTAATGCGCGCAGATTAGTGAAGAAGATTTGGCAAGTTATTTAATCAATCAGGTGAAACACGTTTCTCAGTCTGTTAATCAAATAACTTCTTTCAAATTCAAATACTTTTCCAGTGAAAAAAGAATAAACTTTTCTGATCACTTTATGTACACAGATTTTAAGTATGTGTTCATTTTGCGAAGAACGCTTCTTTTGCAGAATGTCATCTAGATTCATTTAAATTTTCAGTGGTAGGTGGGTGGCATAACATGTGTTTGGTTCCTGTGTTGTCCTGGAACCTCATTTGCAGAGAAATTCTTTTACTTCTGGCACATTTTGCGCCATATCGATCATTTGCGATAAGTTAAAACTGTATGTCGGCAGAGGACTCGAACGTGCATAGCTGCCTTTACCTTCAGTGGACTTTGCTCTACCATTTAAGTCACTCGAGTGCTTCAGCTTGCTGCAGGTCAATGAGCATGCTCCATACTAGCATCTGGAAGAGTATGGCCACTAAAGGCAAGTGTCTGGGCTCGAGTCCTGACCGACATACAGTTTTAACTTACCACAAACGATGACATAACCTCGTTTGTGTTTATTTTCGATTCTTAATATTTACGTCGAAAGACTGGTGGTTCCACTTAGATCCTAAACGTTATGATTTATCAAAATAATGGTAAGATAACAAGTAATGCTTGCCAGTTGTTCCATCGTAATAATTTCGCCGTTGTTTGAAACACAAGAAAATGTGAATTACATTGAAACAAGCGTGATTTTCTGTGGGCGCATTGGTTAGCGGGAAGAAAGGAAGGAGGCACTCTACCCGAAAGTGCCGCGGCTGAAGGCAGGCAGCATCCTGAGGATGGGGTGCGACACAATGGAGTAGTTGCCCGCGATGGCGATGGTGCCGATGCTGCCTTCGACGACCATGTTGAGGAACGGCAGGTCCACTTTGCAGGATGTCACGTTGAGAATTGGTGTCGATATGATCTCAATACCGTTCAGCTCCCTGAAACAGGATGGTCTCTGCAGCAGACATCGCAAAGAAAGCTGAGCGAAAGTCTAGTGAGGGGTCTAGCGCTACATGTCCCATTACCTATGCACGTGTTATCAAAACCATGTTGTCGCGTTGTATTACTTAACATCTGAGGTCATCAGTCCCCTAGACTTAGAACTACTTAAACCTTTAAACCTAAATAACCTAAGGGTATCACACACATCCATGCCTTAGTCAGGATTCGAACCTGTGACCGCAGCTCGGTCCCGGACTGAAGCGCCTAGAACCGCTCGGCCACAGCGGCCGGTATAGTTGTCAAAAGCACAAATTACAAATGACATTTTAAATACAAACCTAGACATTTCATAGACATCCAAGTTTACATACCAAGAAACCAATACAATACACGGTACCTTGACAAGTGACAACTCCACTTATACACATTCAGTTGAAATGATACTTTGTAATAATTTTGTTTTTGATGCATAAATTTGGTTGTCTATGAATCTGGTTTGTACTTAATACGGACATGTAATTTGTGCTTGCATTACAATTGTAAACTTTTGGAAACTGGAAGTTTGTGGTAAGATCCTAAGGGACCAAATTACTGAGGTCATCGGTCCCTAATCTGTCACATTACGTAATATAGCTTAAACTTACTTACGCTAAGGACAACACACGCACCAATATCCGAGGGAGGACTCGAACGTTCGACGGGGAGAGCCGCGCGAACGTGACAGTACGCCCAAGACCGCGCGGCTACCCCGAGCGGACTAATCTTCTGTTTGACAGATATTCTGATAATGGTTTTTCCTGAAGAGCGTCGACTAAGTTTTTAAAACATGTGAACTCTTGTTACTTAGCGACCTGAAGCAGTGTTAATGCAATTGTGTAATAGTCACAGGCATACTTCTACCTCATATTATGCTATATGCCGATCTGAATAGCTAATATTACAGTTTATGGCTGACGTACAGAAAGTGATAACATTCTCAGAGTAGTGCCTTCCCTTTCTTGGCACATAGTCTGACAAATTACAAGGAAATCATAAATTTGATAATGTGGAATGAAGCTAACATGACCTTAATAGCAATACCTCTGACGATGAATACTAGCTTTTAACATGAGAAACACCTTTACGAAACACAATATTGATTTTAATTTTGATTTTATCTATGATTAGGTGAAAGTGCGTCAATAACCTCCTTGCAGTACAGTTATTGTACTAACATATTTATGATGCTGAAGACACTTATTTCTTCTGCTACGTAAAAATTTGTGTGTTGTTGTTGTATGTGGTTGAGCCAGACTTGTTGAAGATTCATTCAATATTTTTATGTAGTTACGTACTGTTCATAAAGGTCATGATCAGGATTTATAACAGTGAGTGGAGCGGGAACATGCTGACCACAAGAACGTCAAGGAATGTAACCAACAACGTACTGAAATAGGACATTCGTGAAATCTAAAGTACTCATACATTTAGCAGCTACTTACACCGACGTTTCCTTAGTAGGCTGGAAGAAGATGTCCTTGAGGATAGCCTGCAGGGATCTAAAGGCGGGCACGGGTGGCATAGTCTTGGACGCCTGTAGTAAATACAGAAACAAAAACCTGTCATTCTCCCACCTCAAGAAGTGAAAACACCTCACTAATCATGATGTTAATCGAAACATTTTCTAGTTCTTAGCATGAATTTTCTGACGAAGTAACCAGAGAAATAAAATATGTGTTACGTAGTGCAGTATTATTGTTGCTACAGACCGACAACTTGTTTTATCTATTTTTACCCACACAAAACGGACAATAAGGAAATACATTTATCTAGAATGCATCAAATTTTAAACTGTTTTCAGTTTTAAAAGAAAGCGTTTTTTTATTTGCTCTTGCTGAAGCTATGAGACAAATTATTTGCCGGATATCCATTGTACTAGTACAGGTAGTCAATATTCTGTCTAATAATACTAGTGAAGCCAAGTAGAATGGCTACTTCTGCAAGAATTCTTCAACAACGATGTTACTAAATGAATAAAACTAATATGAATATTTCAATCGTGACTATTTCTGTATTTTAAGTGTATAAATAAGAGACAATAGCACTTACGTCAATAATGTGAGCATTAAAGCGCGGCTCAGCACTCTTCAGAGCTGTCTTCAAGGGCTCTTCAATAGCTGCGAACAGAAGTCCAATGGGATACTATGAGTGAAATTGCCGAAACAGCAAGCCGTAGAGTCATGTCTATTGCTCTAAATGTAAATGTTCCGAGGTATTCACTAACAGCCAACGAGAGTGATAACATGGGGTGAAGAGAACACTATTTTATCGGGACGTAGGGTGACAATAATACAATTTATAAGGAAGCAGTAATAGACAAGTGCGTTGGTGTTTGCATGTAAACTACCAGTTAAGAACTTGTTTTCTATCGCATGGTTTAATGAAACTACCGAAATGGGACGGTGGCAGATTTAGGAAAACCTACGTCACAGGATTCCGTTCACATTCGTATGCAACAACTCTATTTACGATTTAAAAAACCCTTCTATGTTGTTTAACCTATACTTTCCATATAAATAGAAGACTGTATCCTCACATGGCATTATATTCAATACTTTGAATCTGATACTACATTTAAACTGAGACTAACGCAAAATCTGAATTTCTTTTTTTGGTCATCAGTCTACTGACTGGTTTGATGCGGCCCGCCACGAATTCCTTTCCTGTGCTAACCTCTTCATCTCAGAGTAGCACTTGCAACCTACGTCCTCAATTATTTGCTTGACGTATTCCTATCTCTGACTTCCTCTACAGTTTTTGCCCTCTACAGCTCCCTCTAGTACCATGGAAGTCATTCCCTCATGTCTTAGCAGATGTCCTATCATCCTGTCCCTTCTCCTTATCAGTGTTTTCCACATATTCCTTTCCTCTCCGATTCTGCGTAGAACCTCCTCATTCCTTACCTTATCAGTCCACCCAATTTTCAACATTCGTCTATAACACCACATCTCAAATGCTTCGATTCTCTTCTGTTCCGGTTTTCCCACAGTCCATGTTTGACTATCATACAATGCTGTACTCCAGACGTACATCCTCAGAAATTTCTTCCTCAAATTAAGGCCGGTATTTGATATTAATAGACTTCTCTTGGCCAGGAATGCCTTTTTTGCCATAGTGAGTCTGCTTTTGATGTCCTCCTTGCTCCGTCCGTCATTGGTTATTTTACTGCCTAGGTAGCAGAATTCCTTAACTTCATTGACGTCGTGACCATCAATCTTGATGTTAAGTTTCTCGCTGTTCTCATTTCTACTACTTCTCATTACCTTCGTCTTCCTCCGATTTACTCTCAAACCATACCGTGTACTCATTAGACTATTCATTCCTTTCAGCAGATCATTTAATTCTTCTTCACTTTCACTCAGGATAGCAATGTCATCAGCGAATCGTATCATTGATATCCTTTCACCTTGTATTTAAATTCCACTCCTGAACCTTTCTTTTATTTCCATCATTGCTTCCTCGATGTACAGATTGAAGAGTAGGGGCGAAAGGCTACAGCCTTGTCTTACACCTTCTTAATACAAGCACTTCGTTCTTGATCGTCCACTCTCATTATTCCCTCTTGGTTGTTGTACATATTGTATATGACCCGTCTCTCCCTATAGCTCACCCCTACTTTTTTCAGAATCTCGAACAGCTTGCACCATTTTATATTGTCGAACGCTTTTTCCTAGTCGACAAATCCTATGAAAGTGTCTTGATTATTCTTTAGCCTTGCTTCCATTATTAGCCGTAACGTCAGAATAGCCTCTCTCGTCCCTTTACTTTTCCTAAAGCCAAACTGATCGTCACCTAGCTCATTCTCAATTTTCTTTTCCATTCTTCTGTATATTATTCTTGTAAGCATCTTCGATGCATGAGCTGTTAAGCTGATTGTGCGATAATTCTCGCACTTGTCAGCTCTTGCCGTCTTCGGAATTATGTGGATGATGCTTTTCCGAAAGTCAGATGGTATATCGCCAGACTCGTATATTCTACATCGTGAATAGTCGTTTTGTTGCCACTTCCCCCAATGATTTTAGAAATTCTGATGGAATGTTATCTATCCCTTCTGCCTTATCTGACCGTAAGTCCTCCAAAGCTCTTGTAAATTCCGGTTCTAGTACTGGATCCCCTATCTCTTCTAAATGGACTCCTGTTTCTTCTTCTATCACATCAGATAAATCTTCACCCTCATAGAGGCTTTCAATGTATTCTTTCCACCTATCTGCTCTCTCCTCTGCATTTAACAGTGGAATTCCCGTTGCACTCTTAATGTTACCACCGTTGCTTTTAATGTCGCCAAAGGTAGTTTTGACTTTCCTGTATGCTGAGTCTGTCCTTCCGACAATCATATCTTTTTCGATGTCTTCACATTTTTCCTGCAGCCATTTCGTCTTAGCTTCCCTGCACTTCCTATTTATTTCATTCCTCAGCGACTTGTATTTCAGTATTCCTGTTTTTCCCGGAACATGTTTGGACTTCCTCCTTTCATCAATCAACTGAAGTATTTCTTCTGTTACCCATGGTTTCTTCGCAGCTACCTTCTTCGTACCTATGTTTTCCTTCCCAACTTCTGTGATGGCCCTTTTTAGAGATGTCCATTCCTCTTCAACTATACTGCCTACTGCGCTATTCCTTATTGCTGTATCTATAGCGTTAGAGAACTTCAAACGTATCTCGTCATTCCTTAGTACTTCCGTATCCAACTTCTTTGCGTATTGATTCTTCCTGACTAATGTCTTGAACTTCAGCCTATTCTTCATCACTACTATATTGTGATCTGAGTCTATATCTGCTCCTGGGTACGCCTTACAATCCAGTATCTGGTTTCGGAATGTCTGCCTGTCCATGATGTAATCTAATTGAAATCTTCCCGTATCTCCCGGCCTTTTCCAAGTATACCTCCTCCTCTTGTGATTCTTCAACAGGGTATTCGCTATTACTAGCTGAAACTTGTTACAGGTCTCAATTACTTTCTCCTCTTTCATTCCTTGTCCCAAGCCCATATTCTCCTGTAACCTTTTCTTCTACTCCTTCCCCTACAACTGCCCTCCAGTCGCACATGACTATTAGATTTTCGTCCCCCTTTACATACTGCATTACCCTTTCAATATCCTCATACACTTTCTCTATCTGTTCATCTTCAGCTTGCGACGTCGGCATGTAAACCTGAACTATCGTTGTCGGTATTGGTCTGCTGTCGATTCTGATTAGAACAACCCGGTCACTGAACTGTTCACAGTAACACACTCTCTGCCCTACCTTCCTATTCATAACGAATCCTACACCTGTTATACCATTTTCTGCTGTTGTTGATATTACACGACACTCATCCGACCAGAAATCCTTGTCTTCCTTCCACTTCACTTCACTGACCCCTACTATATCTAGATTGAGCCTTTGCATTTCCCTTTCCAGATTTGCTAGTTTCCCTACCACGTTCAAGCTTCTGACATTCCACGCCCCGACTCGTAGAACGTTATCCTTTCGTTGATTATTCAATCTTTTTCTCATGGTAACCTCCCCCTTGGCAGTCCCCTCCCGGAGATCCGAATGGGGGACTCTTCCGGAATCTTTTGCCAATGGAGAGATCATCACGACACTTCTTCAATTACAGGCCACATGTCCTGTGGATACACGCTACGTGTCTTTAACGCAGTGGTTTCCATTGCCTTCTGCATCCTCATGTCGTTGATCATTGCTGATTCTTCCGCCTTTAGGGGAAATGTCCCACCCCTGGAATAAGAGAGTGCCCTGAACCTCTATCCGCTCCTCCGCCCTCTTTGACAAGGCCGTTGGCAGAATGAGGCTGACTTCTTATGCCGGAAGTCTTCGGCCGCCAATGATGATTATTTATCAAAATTTGGGCAGTGGCGGGGATCTAACCCGGGACCGAAGACGTTTTGATTATGAATCAAAGACGCTACCCCTAGACCACGGGTACCTCTAAAAACTGAATATATAAATTTTAAAAAATGGGAGATTTGGACAAAACTTGTAATTATACCACTGATTCGGATCTTTGCAACGAGGACGTCTACTTTCACGAAGTGCAGTTAGCTTTACTCATGAACAAATTACTGCTCTGTTTCAAATAAACATTATTTAACGTTAATAGCTTGCGACCTGTGCTAAAGACATTTATCATCACTTAGATGAAAAGTATGCAATGCTTGAAGAATTTAGATTCACTGTAAGTGTTAACTTTCTGAGACGCCACATTTCATCTTAACAGATCTCGAACAGAAACATAGCAATTTCATTACAAAAATTATTTTGAGGAGATACTTTCAGTGATTTATAATTCTGTAAAAATAGAACTCTACAAATTACAGGAATAAGTTAGCATTAAAAAGGAGCTACTTCGTTTCATAGATTGGATCTATGAAAAAATTGAAGCATATTGCAAAATCTGAAGAATTTCGATTCACTAAAATGGGTTTGCTTTCCGAGACGCCATATCTCATCTTATCACGTCTCGAACAAAAAAACAGCATGTTCATTAAAAAATTTTTTTTTTGTGGACATAATTTCAGTGATTTACAATTTTTTAAAAATAGAACTTTACACATTACGGGAGTAAGTTAGTATTAAAAAACAGCTACTTTATTTCATATAATGGATCCATAGAATAATTTCAATTAGAATGTATTTAGTTTCCAGGATGTACACGATAATTTCCGATTCATACTGCAACGAGTGCCGCTTCTAAATGAAATGTACCGTTATCTACTAAATGAATCTTCTCATTCCCCGTGAAGGTGTGATACTGAAATGTGTAATTCATAATTGACTGCGCGTGATACGTCCTGAAAGATGAAACATTATGAAACAGAACAAGATATAATCAGAAATTAGGTAACGTACGTTACAGCGACATACCTAGGAAGGAGCCTTGCTGCTTGGTTGGCATGGCGGCGGTGTTTCCTGTCACAAACAGCAACAGCACAGCAGGGATGGTTCGCATGATGTCGGCTGCGCAAAACACCAACGCTCTGCGTAATCTCTGCAAACAGAGTAACCAAGTACCCAGATTTTACGTGAGGCTGGAGACGGAAAATGCTAAAATTCTTGATAAAAAGTGGGAGAATTGAAATTTTGGATGTCAATATTTTAATTTTCTTCCTTGAAAGGTGCACGAGTCATTGTGTTATAACCAGTACTTACAAAGATAAGTATCGTTTTGGGCGCTCGTGGCACCATTACGGACAACGTCGCATTTCCTGCCTGTAATTATTACTATTAATATTATTATTATTAAGACATGCACAAATTCATCGGCACAGCCTCCTTTAGCTTACTATGTGCAGTGCCTCCCCAGTGCTCAGATTCCTTCGCTCACACGTGGGTGGTCTGCGAGCTACCCACCTCCGGACGCTCTAACTTCTTCAGCGAGCTCTAAACATACCTTTCACACAAACGTCTTTAAATGTGGATGTAGGCGGACTTCAAATAGCACGAGTTCTGATGACAACTATGAATGTTCCAAAAATCCGTATTTAAAGTGCCTATGTTTACCTGATTCGCCTTCGTGCTATAAAATGACTTGTTTCATTCAATACCTGCATTGTTCTCACGTATTTTTTCATTATATCGTTGCTAAAGGCTAACAAGACATTTTGAAGTTATTTTCTTAACAATAAGAAGTCAATCAATGCTCACAATTTCATTTCTCATCACGGGAAACAAGAGACACCATCTTTCCGCCAGATGAAATGGAGTGGCCACCACCTTTCGATAATTCCTTTCACAACAGTATTGTTTTTGACTAGAGGTTATGATCCACTGATCAGCCCAGTAATTCATTTTTTCTTTTTGTAATGATGCTGCTTATAAACTTATATTAGTGTTTGGTCAATATTAATATACACCGATACTCCACAAAGCTTTCTTTCTTAATGTGATACGTACCGTACTATTACTTCCATGTTGTATGGTGTGAACCATTTCCATACAGTTGCAGTCGTTGTTTATCCAGTGACGTATTGGGCAGGTTGAGATTTTTGTCTTTTGTGACTGCAGTTTTTTTAGACCTTCTTTACCTAAAACATCTTCAGAAGCGCGGATCGTTTAAATTTTGATAATCATTTCTCGATTGTCTGCAGTAAGGTTAGACTTGTTATAACCCATCATAAACTTTTGCTAATATCCGATGGCGATAAATCGTCCAAAACAAAGAGCTGAATGACAGCTCTGTATACGAGTTGATGTATTTGATCAATACACGTCCGATACGGTTACTTTAAGAAGACCATTAAGTAAAACATTTCCGTAGATAAACTGGCACTCTATATTCGTTACTACCGAAAGTGTACCAACGAAATTAAATACAAAGATAGAAAAAAGCCAAAACACCTAAAACTAATTAATGTAGAACAATGGAATTTCGGGATGCATTTACATTACTAACAGTGCAAGATCGCAGGATAATGCAAACGAGAGATAAGCAACTGTAAATGTGAAATTCTGGTACATTAATAATCGGTGTAACAGCCAGAATGTTGAATGCAAATAAACAAATGTGCGTCATTATGTTATAGAAGCGCCAGATATCAGTTTGTGGGATAGAGTTCCATACCTGTCGCACTTGGTTGGTCCGTAAAGAGACGATTGTTGCTATTTGTGGATGACGCTGGAGTTGACGTCCGATGATGTCCCATATGTGCTCGATTGGAGATAGATCTGGTGATCGAACAGGCCAGGACAACAAGTCGACACTCTGCAGAGCATGTTGGGTTACAACAGTTATATGTGGGCGAGAGTTATCCTGTTGGAAAACACCACCTTGAATTCTATTCATGAACAGGAGCACAGCTAGTCGAATCACCAGACTGACGCACAAATTTTCAGTCAGGCTGCATGGTATTACCACGAGAGTGCTCCTGCTTTCATACAAAATCGCACCCCAGGCCGTAACTCCCGGTGTAGTTCCAGTGTGTCTAGCACGCAAACAAATTGGTTACAAGTCCTCAACTACCTTCCTTCTAACCAACACGTAGCCATCACTGACACAGATACAGAACCAGACTTCATCAGCAAACGCAACAGATCTCCGACCTGTCCTTCGATGAGCTCTCGCTTGACACCAATGAAGTCGCAAATGGGGATGGTTTGGGGTCAACGGAATGGACGCTACGGGGTGTCTGCTTCGGACCTTTCCTCGAAGTAACCGATTTGTAAAACTTCGTTGTGTCACTGTGGTGCCAACTCTTGGTCGAACTGCTGCAGATGCAGTACGATGCACCAGAGCCATACACCGACCACGATGGTCTTCCCTCTCGGTAGTACCAGGTGACCGTCCGGAAACAGGTGTTCTTGCGACCGTACATTCTCGTAACCATCGCTGCCAACAATCACATGGCTACATTCCTGCCAAGCCCCTCTGCAGTATCGCAGAAGGAACATCCAGCTTTTCGTAGGCCTGTTACATGACCTCGTTCAAACTCAGTGAAATGATGATAATGGCGTCTTTGTGGCCTTAAAGGCGTTGTTGATTAATATTAACTTACCAGGCCAATTTCAAAGGTAACAACTCGCACGAGCGCTACAGCTTGTATTTAAAGTAAACTTGATTTGAATCCTTACAGTGGCGCTACTATTGCCATCACGTTCGAGATCTAGTAACATGCCTACAAACTGTCGTTTACGTCGCACAAATCCTTGATTTTGCGATGTTTTTACCGCCAGTGCAAGTCTGGATTGCAGCTGCAGTGAATTCTTGTGTCCATGCAGTGTTCCAGTGCTAGAAATATATAGCATTCTGATAGGTAACGCTTTTTCGTGAACCAGCAGTGACACTGACTGGAGTAATTCAACTTTTAGGCCTTCATACTTACATTGCACTGCAGTCAGTTGTTGGGTGACTGTCGAAGTTTATTCAACGGAAACATTTGCTAGCTACAGTTCCGGATCTATATTACATTGTGTTCCATTATCATTATCATCATCTCTTACTGAAATCGATAACCAAGAGAGAACTTCATGACGTGGATGAAAAGACAAAATCAATAATTTAGCATGACTCAGTACCAACACTCTTCCAAGTATTTTTCCGTTTGTGTTTCTTTAAACAAACTCCAATTGAGCGTCCACAAGCTTACATGTAACCACGACCTTCTCGTATGTCGCATGGGCTTCTAGCAATGAATTTCTGCTTTTTAACGACCAATTAGGTATTCTACACATTTCTTACTCACACGCAAGATGTATCTGGTGTAAGTGCAGATTTTTTTTTTATAGGTGACTGAGGATAGCGTGCTGAATAACATTACAACAGTATTTAAATCATTTGCAGACTAATAATTGTAGCTATTGGAAATTGTATGTTTTTTAGGCTGATTAGTACCTCCAAGTACACGGGGCAAGAGAAAGCCATTAATGCTTATTTTCCCCTGGGCAGCGGCTCAGGTATTGCAGTGAGGACGCATGGGCACAAAACGGTTAGTGTATACCCGATACGCGTTGCCCACCTAGTGGCGCAGTGACGATTATGCAGAAAGTAGCAGTCGTAAAGTCTGTGACGTGTCTGCGTGTAGACTGTTGGACGCAGAGAAAAAGCAACCAACACAATGATGTGTGTACATATTAAGGCACCACATATAGAAATATCGGCAGTTATACTCGTTGCACCCTGTATATTTGTACAGTGTTCAGGAACGGACTGCAGAACGAGCAAGTACCGATTCGATAACCAACTGAGGCCTTGTAGCACAGGCAGTTTCCGAAAGATGCACACGGTTTCACAAGAGCACAGTTTCTGTGTGAATGAAGCTTGAAACTTGGGGTCAGATTTAAGTAACGCATCGTAATTAAAATTTTACCTTGGTGACAGTTTATACACTCCTGGAAATGGAAAAAAAGAACACATTGACACCGGTGTGTCAGACCCACCATACTTGCTCCGGACACTGCGAGAGGGCTGTACAAGCAATGATCACACGCACGGCACAGCGGACACACCAGGAACAGCGGTGTTGGCCGTCGAATGGCGCTAGCTGCGCAGCATTTGTGCACCGCCGCCGTCAGTGTCAGCCAGTTTGCCGTGGCATACGGAGCTCCATCGCAGTCTTTAACACTGGTAGCATGCCGCGACAGCGTGGACATGAACCGTATGTGCAGTTGACGGACTTTGAGCGAGGGCGTATAGTGGGCATGCGGGAGGCCGGGTGGACGTACCGCAGAATTGCTCAACACGTGGGGCGTGAGGTCTCCACAGTACATCGATGTTGTCGCCAGTGGTCGGCGGAAGGTGCACGTGCCCGTCGACATGGGACCGGACCGCAGCGACGCACAGATGCACGCCAAGACCGTAGGATCCTACGCAGTGCCGTAGGGGACCGCACCGCCACTTCCCAGCAAATTAGGGACACTGTTGCTCCTGGGGTATCGGCGAGGACCATTCGCAACCGTCTCCATGAAGCTGGGCTACGGTCCCGCACACCGTTAGGCCGTCTTCCGCTCACGCCCCAACATCGTGCAGCCCGCCTCCAGTGGTGTCGCGACAGGCGTGAATGGAGGGACGAATGGAGACGTGTCGTCTTCAGCGATGAGAGTCGCTTCTGCCTTGGTGCCAATGATGGTCGTATGCGTGTTTGGCGCCGTGCAGGTGAGCGCCACAATCAGGACTGCATACGACCGAGGCACACAGGGCCAACACCCGGCATCATGGTGTGGGGAGCGATCTCCTACACTGGCCGTACACCACTGGTGATCGTCGAGGGGACACTGAATAGTGCACGGTACATCCAAACCGTCATCGAACCCATCGTTCTACCATTCCTAGACCGGCAAGGGAACTTGCTGTTCCAACAGGACAATGCACGTCCGCATGTATCCCGTGCCACCCAACGTGCTCTAGAAGGTGTAAGTCAACTACCCTGGCCAGCAAGATCTCCGGATCTGTCCCCCATTGAGCATGTTTGGGACTGGATGAAGCGTCGTCTCACGCGGTCTGCACGTCCAGCACGAACGCTGGTCCAACTGAGGCGCCAGGTGGAAATTGCATGGCAAGCCGTTCCACAGGACTACATCCAGCATCTCTACGATCGGCATCTCTACGATCGTCTCCATGGGAGAATAGCAGCCTGCATTGCTGCGAAAGGTGGATATACACTGTACTAGTGCCGACATTGTGCATGCTCTGTTGCCTGTGTCTATGTGCCTGTGGTTCTGTCAGTGTGATCATGTGATGTATCTGACCCCAGGAATGTGTCAATAAAGTTTCCCCTTCCTGGGACAATGAATTCACGGTGTTCTTATTTCAATTTCCAGGAGTGTATGAATGAATGGTGTGTGTTCTTGCAGTCATGTCCAAAAGAACAGATACCGCGCGGAATCCGCAGCTGTGATACGTATTATGCCAGCTGTAGATGGAAGGGGGAGATGGGAGGAAAGGGAAGGAACTAATAACATGAGTTGCGTGTGGAATCAGCGCCAAGAGTGAAAATGTGTGTTGGACCGGATCTCGAAACCTGGAGCTGATGCTTATTAGGCAGTAGGTTGAACCACTGCTCCAATAGGACATAGTGTTTATCGCAAATGCAAGAATTATCTCGGCACGGTCCCTGGCTGACTCCCAGCTCACTCACAGTCCCTGTCCATGCACTCCATGCTCGCTAATTTTAGGTTCCCGCTGGAAATCGAATGTACGGTACATGTTAATTTGCATTGAAGGTTGTGGATTCATAGCCCAACGAGGTGAATCAATTACATGAATGAGTGGTGGGGAAACTCAGTTTTAGATGCATACCCATGACAAATTATTTGCGAAAATGCAGTGGAATTAAGTCTGTCACATAAACTGAAGAAGATTAGAAATATCATAGGTCTCGACATTAAGTTTAAAATGTAATGGAGGAAAACAGCAACGAGTTACAGTAATACAACAATGTTCCAAATTTATTAACAGTCGATCGTCGTGTAAACGTTTTGCGATTATAGAAGAGAGCAAGGCAATACTGCCTGCACATGTGGTACGAAAAAATATCTATAAATTGTAAATATGGAGCACCGGACATGGAGTCGGCGTACGAGAAGACGACTAATACTGTACCAGGGCAAGAGTTATATGCGCACTTATTTCTCCACCAATTAAGTGGATTTGGAACTAACCATACAACTTTTTAATGCAGTACGTTGTAATATACAGAAGGAATTGTAACAGAAATAACTACTTGACGTGTTGTAATATCTAGAAACTTTTATTGTCCGTAAGCTAGAGTTCAGATCTTACAAGGGAACCTCCCCATCGCACCCCCCTCAGATTTAGTTATAAGTTGGCACAGTGGATAGGCCTTGAAAAACTGAACACAGATCAATCGAGAAAACAGGAAGAAGTTGTGTGGAACTATGAAAAAAATTAGTAAAATATACAAACTGAGTAGTCCATGCGAAGATATGCAACATCAAGGACACTCGGGGTCAAGGAGCGCCGTGGTCCCGTGGTTAGCGAGAGCAGCTACGGAACGAGAGATCCTAGGTTCAAGTCTTCCCTCAAGTGAAGAGTTTAATTTTTTATTTTCAGTTTATGTGACAAACTCTTATGTTTTCATCACTTTTTTGGGAGTGATTACCACATCCACAAGAAAACCTAAATCGGGCAAGGTAGAAGAATCTTTTTACCCATTCGCTAAGTGTACAAGTTAGGTGGGCCGACAACATATTCCTGTCATGTGACGCATATGCCGTCACCAGTGTCGTATAGAATGTATCAGACGTGTTTTTCTGTGGAGGAATCGGTTGACCTATGACCTTGCGATCAAATGTTTTCGGTTCCCATTGGAGACGCACGTCCTTTCGTCTACTAATCGCACGGTTTTGCGGTGCGGTCGCAAAACACAGACACTAAACTTATTACAGTGAACAGAGACGTGAATGAACGAACGGACAGATCATAATTTTGCGAAAATAAAATTTTCAGTCGAAGGAAGACTTGAACCAAGGACCTCTCATTACGCAGTTACTCACGCTAACCACCGGACCACGGCGCTCCTGAGCTGACGTTCTCCTTGATGTTGCCTATGTTGCCCATGGACTACTCAGTTTGTATATTTTACTAATTTTTTTCATAGTTCCACACAACTTCTTCCTGTTTTATCGATTGATCTGTGTTCAGTTTTTCAAGGCCTATCCACTGTGCCAACTTATACCTAAATCTGAGGGGGGTGCGATGGGGAGGTTCCCTTGTTAGCAGGTTTATCGCCATTTACAGCACATTCGCTGTTTTGGTCGCATGAGAACTATTCTTAGATGACGGTATCTGCAGCACAGTTTGCTTTTAGTGTGTAGTTTTTTAATCAACGCATTATGACAGGTTGATAACTGAAAGATAGATTCAATAAAACTAACATTTCAAGACAACTGGTTGCTGTTACTTTTATAATTGTTCTGTCTTTACCTTTCAGTCACAAAATTCGCAATGGAAAGGACAAAATTGGTTGTTAAAATCTACAGACATAAAATAGCACTGTTGAGCTTAGTTAGACGTAAGCAATAAGTAATTGTAATTATTTAACTCTCTTGTCATAAACTCCAATGTATGACACACACTAAGCAATGAATAATAATGTATCAAATTAGTGCTCGACACCATAGAATGCAGGCATTCAGTTTTAGTTTATAGGAATCCTTTTCAGTCGAACTTGCTTTAAATGTCGTTTTATACTTAAGAATGTCCTGCCACTTAATATGTTTACTTATACAAATGCGTGACGCCTTTTTGTATATAGAAGTGGGTAAATGTATCACACTAGTACCAATTTTAACAAAATAAGTGTAGTTCTTTAGTTTCAGTCCCTTTATGAGAACCTAAGTCGGGAAAGGTTTCCTGTCAGCTTAACATTACTGGAAATTTATCTTTATCCTAAGATAATATAAGATATACTAGGTATTTAACAGTAACAGCAACTGGGAACTGAAGCAATGTAGCTGTAAAATTACATAAACCCACAATAGCAAAATGAAACCAATCCAAATCGAATTCATCCAAAAAATTATTATATGCTCAGCAGCAAGATTGGATTGGATTGATTTGGGGGATGAGACCAAACAGCGAGGTAATCGGTCTCATTGGATTAGGGAAGGATGTGGAATGAAGTCGGCCGCGCCCTGTCAAAGGAACCATCCCGGTATTTGCCTGAAGCGATTTAGGGTAATCACGGAAAAGCTAACTCAGGATGCCCGGCGCGGGACTGAACCGTCGTCCTCCCGAAGGCGAGTCCAGTATGGTAACCACTGCTCCACATCGCTCGGTGGAGCAAGACACTGGTAATTATTTGTACTTAGTGTGTCTTGCTCTTTATGGTGTCTTCTGTTTTAGGTGGTCTTTGAATAAAGAGTATACTCACACGAAAAAGAAATGGCATTTATAGCTTTTGAAAGAGAGCAGATGTGTCCGTGACAGACGAGCGCAATGATGGAGCACTGTCTCTAATTTAGGACGATGGGGTTCGAACCTCGACAGTAAGAACATCCTGTCTGCAGAAGCTCCGAACTCATCAAGGTGAATGCCGAAACTATTTCTGTAGAAACTCAGGTTCGTTTATATTCCCTAACCTACCATAAACTTGGTACTGTATGACACCTTTAGCAAATCAACAAAACGTTAAATTGTAACAGGAGGCTTCATCTTACATCGTCTTACACCGGCCGTCCATAAAATTCAGTATCTGATTTTTCTTCTGGAGTACAAGCGACGTCAGAGCAGTAACTACGATGGTTACTTGAGCTGACAACTGTAAAAAACTCTAGGAGTATACCACAACCCCCTATACATCGCCGCTGTTGGGATCGTGAGGACATGATTAGTTTAACTACAGCACGGACGGAACCATTTCAACAGTAATTCTCCCACCCACCCACCCACCCCCTCCCCCACACCCGTCCGTACGTGAATGAAACGGGAAAAATCACTAATAACTGGAAAAATGGGACGTGCCCTCTGCATGCACTTCACAATGGCTTGCAGACTGTAGTTGTAGATGTAGCTGATGTGCATTCGACCAGTCAGTTGCGAGCAACGTTAAGTAATGGACGTGCGACCGTTAAGTGTCAACGTTGTTGCGTTACAAATAGCAGTGGAACAACATTTCTAAGTCAAATATTCAGGAAATTCTCCAGAATGTTTTTAAGAAGAGGAAAGTGTGTTCAAAATTTGTCCCGCACACCTTGTTTCTCGAACAAGAATAATGAAACGCGGATGCCTACTGCCACATGCTGGAAATAGAAAACGCCTACAATTATTTTCTGGAAAAAAATCATCGCAGGTGATGAGACATGGTGTTATCAAGGGGAACCTACTGCAAAAAAGTACTTCAGAAATTCGTATGAAATGTCAACACTGACGACATAACCGACATTTCAAGGCAATGAGAAGCACGAGTTGAATAACATACAAAAGAAGGACTTTTCTTACTGTTTCATATGATTTACTGGACGTATTATGGCCTTTTCTAAAGCGGAAGGCTACTCTATAGAAAACAAGACGCACTGAAATCACCATTTTAACGTTTCTCTATATTTTATTAATTCAGTTTCGAAACTGATTGGACTGACGGCGTAATGCATGCATGGTTTGTATTCGTTTCTGTTTATTTCCTTTGAAATAAAAGTTTGTTCACCTACCCTAAGATTCCTTGTAAAGAAGCGTAAGTTTCGTACGAATTCTGGAGTTAGCAAAAAATTTTAATTGTGGTGAGAACTCTAAGAGTAAAATCCATTGTTGTCAGCACAGCAACCGAACGGTTACAGATGTTACATTCCACTAGCCACGAGTTCACTGATAGTCTCTAGTACTTAAAAATGGAATATGTTTCGATACAATCTTATGAAAAAGCAGTGACAGTGGAATGGCAGATTCGCATTAGGAAGCGGCGCCGGCGCCGTCACCATCTTCCAAAATAGGCGAAGATTGTAGGCTGAAAGTGGACGTAGCAGCTAAATAAAGAAGTCATTGAGTGTTATCTGAGAGACTGAGCGTTTGCTACCTGATAGTGTCAGCGGAGTGTTGGAGCTCTTGTCACAGCTTGCGAGGGATTAGCGCTCGGCTTCCTTGACGCACTACGCTTCGGCGCACCGACGGGCTCTGCCAAAAGATAAAGAGAGCTTTCCGTATCTGACAGCACCGAACCGGATTAAATGGAAACCAGATCCTAAGCTACTGAATCCTAGCGATAAGAGCAAGTGGAACGCCGGAGCGGCACCTTTTGTGCTGGCCGCAGTTTTGGTGTCACAGACACAAACACAATGTGAGAGACCTCTTCCTAGGGCTCTCATTTAGCTGCTATCTCTCCATTGTTGTTACTCGCTCTTGCAAAACTCATTTACCAGTCTCGATACTCTCTATTGTTAGTTATCTTATTGTTATCTCGCAGTTTTGACGAAATGGACTTTTCACACTCGCTTTATTTGATATATCGATGTTACAAATACAGAATTTACGGAACGCTCTTTTCCTTGTGTTAGAGATTCCCTAGAACAAGTTTTCAAACTTTCTTCTTTACCTCTATTATTTTTCTGTTCTTCTGCATAGAACTTTGGCTTATTTGATTTTCCAGTTCGTCTGACAAGGGGACCGCTCCTACTCGTCGTCACCCATTTCATCCGAATTTGTATTTGCAAAACTTGGCCAGAAATGAGATTGACGGAAGTGGGAGCTCCCTATGGCCAAGTTTTTAGAAAAGACAGAATTTTTGGCGATGGTCTGTCGAGGCCTGAGTCATTTACATTTGTACATTTTCTGGGCAGTGGTTAGCGTAACGGAAAGAGTGAAACGTCCCCTTAGAACAATTTATACAAGACTGTGCTTAAACTAACACACAATATTTTGTAGCGCAACGCAATCTGACTTTCAGAAATCCCTACAAAGGAATGGCCCTGACTAACATTAACCTGTACCTTTCACAAATCACTTACCTCACCAAAAATCTTCGTTACTCGAACTACTGCAATACAGCGAGCGCCACTACTGCCAGCTAAATAAAAGATTCAAACTACGGAAGTCACTAACTACTGATAGGGATAGTTAGCAAATGAAAGATTTTAATAGAGAACAAACAATGTACTTACCTTAATAGTGTTGAAAAACCATAATATACATAGCAGTTCATAATATCCAGTATAACAAATTTCAAAACTCCGCCATCTCTCTCCCCTAAACAGCCTACTTACAAGAGTACATAGCGGTAATCCAAGGGTTGCGGGGTCGAATCGGTATGTGGAAACGTTTTTTACCCCCTTCTCTTTGTCTATTGCCTTCTTGCTGTATAATGATTATCTCCACGCATAAATCATAAGGAATCTGGCACTTACGTGCCGTTTTCAATTACTTTCGCTGCTTGTATCACCTTCTCTCGTGGGGTATCCTATCTTTATACAAATGAAACTACAAGTTAACTGAACTGTAAACAATGTACGGTACTTCTACGCATTCGTGCCGTCGACTTATGCCAGCTGACGTGTTTAGTAGAACTGCTTGGACATGTAAAGTCTGTTTATATAAAACTGAGCGATACCAATACTTACCAATATGTATGTATGTCTCCAATAAATATCTGTACAATATTGTGTTACTGGAGAATATTATTTTCTATTGTAACCAGTAACTCATACAGATAACGTTCATCTTACTATTTTGTAATACGTAGCATGCTGTTTCCAAACTTATGGAGGGTAGTGTAAATCATAAACCCTGAAATAGTAAAAGAGTCTAATTTTATATACGAAGTTCTCTTGCACGCCTTAAACTCTTCTGAGTATTTATATGCAGTCCCACATTTTCCTTTTTCGTGCCTTTTATGAAAATATTACTAAATACAACACGGGGCACTATTTGGGTTTATTTCTGTTGTGAGTAACGTAAGAAATGAAAACAAGAAAGGTTCCCTCTTATGGAATTGACTCTACAACCCTCGGATTTGCACTATTCCCGCTACGCCAACTGCTGTCTATAAGATATGCAAATGTAAATGGCTCGTATAGCACCCGAATCATGCCAAAAATCCAATTTTTTTAAATAATTGGCCAGCTAGAGCTCCCACTTCTGTAAATTTCATTTCTGGGGCGAAACAGAAGGTAACGAGTAGGTGTGATCCCCTTCTGAGTCTGTAATCTCCTTCTCCGAGACCCCCTACACAGACTAAAAGTTTGTTGCACACGATTGTCTTCAAATTACGTTGAAAACGCTGAACATTCCGAAAAGACTGCAGCTAGCCAGCAGTACAACAACAGTCAAAATTTCAGAGGAGATTTACAAGGGCACCTGACACAGAAATACAAGTGTTTTGTCGAAAGATACAATGTTTTAATATGAAACCAAAATAACATTGAAACTGAAAGGGGGAAACGTAAATAATGAAAAATTTACATCACTTTTCCCAGCATTCGGTTATATTAATTACAGGACATTTATTATTATAGATTTATAAACTATACAAGATAAAAACAATCGGTATAGATACTGATAGAGGAGAATGATTATATAAACACAATGGCGTTGAAACACACACACACACACACACACACACACACACACACACACACACCTACATCCGTATCTGCTGATGGAACATTTTAGTGGATGTTACCGAAACACTGTCGGAACCTTTACGTATAATCTTCTTATTTCTCCAATAGTCACTGTGTGAGACAGGAGATGGATGAAATAGCATACTGATTCTTTAAAACTGGACCCTCCGTAAAGCTCCCCCTCTATAACTTTTAGCGTCTGCTATTGAAGGTTGTTAAGAAAGCATTTCAGCCCCTCGCGCGCTTTCTTAACAATCTCGTACCGAAATAAAACGCGCTGCTTTCCTTGAATTTTCTGAACCTGTCTCTCTCTTTCTCTCTCTCTCTCTCTCTCTCTCTCTCTCTATATATATATATATATATATATATATATATATATATATATATATATATATCTCACACACATCGGTTACATTAACTTAGGCACTTAATCTGCGGACAGGTCGCCATCCCATCGCGCGGGATTAGCCGAGCGGTCTGAGGCGCTGCAGTCATGGACTGTGCCGCTGGTCCCGGCAGAGGTTCGAGTCCTCCCTCGGGCATGGGTGTGTGTGTTTGTCCTTAGGATAATTTAGGTTAAGTAGTGTGTAAGCTTAGGGACTGATGACCTTAGCGGTTAAAAAAGTCCCATAAGATTTCACACACACTTCCTTTGCCATCCCATCCATGATGTCAGAAGAACTCCACTCCATGACACTCTTCACAGAGGTTTGCAATTTAATCCAGGGTGCTGGTGGTTATAAATTTTATGCAGCCAACTAGAGCTCACATTCCCGCCACTTATCAGATATTGGCAGAGGAACTTTGTGCTTCAAGAGATCGAAGCGGCTTTCTACGAGTAGAACGGCAGGGCACAAGCGTGAAACGAAAAATAATTGTCATGGTAAGAAACACTGATTCATTAACATACAAGATGGGTTTACATAGAGTATTAACAGGAACTGAAGCTTTGGAATTAAAAGAGCTATAATTTCAAACATACATCAAACAATTATTCTTTATCGCCTGTTGATGGTCCTACATAGATTTTTTATCATCGAGCTACGGTGGCCTCAAGTTACATAGGAATACAGAATTCCTAGTTATAATGCTTCTAACGAGAATCATCAGTCTTTGAATCTAGATAATGAGATAATTCACGTTAGAGGCTTTTTCCGTCACTCGTAGTCAGATCTTTCGGATATTGGTGTGTTAGAGGCAGATAACTGCGTTTGGTTCCCCATTAATTGTTTAACCTTCCGTATAAGTCTGATAGGATTCGATATTGGTAGTATTTATCATTTGTTGCTACCTGATGGTGGTCTAATAACCCGTATACCAGTTAGTGATAAAGTAACACTAATTGAACAAAACATTATTTTTTTTCCTTTTCACTTAAAGTGAGGATTTCTGCTTGGAGTGGCAGGTAACAATTTTTTATCATTTTCTTTTGAACTGATAGCTGTTTCTTGTTTTGTGACAAATTACAACTTGATGAAGACATTCAGGTAAGAACACAAAAACTCATTCTGAACTCTACTCAGGAGATAAATTACAAATGGAAATTATTTTTTGGTCTTGTGATATCGTAAATTACAATTACACTATTAAACTTCATAATCATCAACACGCACCATTACTGAGTAAATGTTCTCTTAAGTGAGTGTAAGACCTTAAAAATGTACGAGGTGGCCTCTGTAGACTTTACACACTACTCTTACCTACAGGTACTGCAAAACAAACAGTACGACGTTTATTCTAACAGACGTTTTGCCTGAAGATAATTCAATAATACGAAAGGTAGTGAAAGAACACGTTCTTTACTCAATACACAAAAAAGCTAACAAGTAATTCTGTGAAAAAAGACAGTGTTCTATTATAGGTCACTCCTTAAAATATTTTGTATATAGTGGAAATAGTCAAACTGGTCTGCCAGTCGGACATCTTTACCTAAGGTTTCATACACGGATTAGGTTATAGATATGCTGCGAAGAAATATCGTTCGGCTCTTGAGAGATGACATATATTTCATGTATGTCACCATCTTCTGATTTTCTGATAAATACCAACCAGTGCCAGAAATATGAGTTCCTTTTGATGATAGGATGTTGATTAACATCTTCGAGCTGGCTTTTTGAAACTATGTTGCAAGTATTTTTATGCCTGAGTAAATATAATTCACCTACATTTTGTTGTTTATTAACAGGTGCAATTTTCTTTAGTACTGAATGATAGTAATTATTGAAATTCTGAAGTAATGATTTTTATGTCCATTTCTATCACAAATACTATTATGAAGTGTGTTCGACTTGCGACAATGTTTTCATTTATGTGCTATTTAATATTTCTTCAGGCTGGTTTTGTTTCTTCCTTGGTGTGTTTCATTTTTTTTCTGTGGTAGATAAGTTTTGATTACTGTCAGCAGTCTGAAGGATTTTGCGATACCGTAATTGTGGAATGCATGAGAGAAGGTTTAGTTTTTTACGTTTCGTCAACGACAAGGTCTTTCGAAATGGAGCAATAACTCGGACAGAGCAATAACGAAAAAAACCAGTATCCTCTTCAAACGAACCAGCCCAGCATTTATGTTAACCGTTTACGGGAAATTCGGGAAATATAGATCTGGAGGAGTAGGTGAATATCGGTTTCTTCGAGTGTAAGTTCAGTGCCTTAGCTACTGCATCTCACTCGTTATATCTTCTACTTCTAGCGTCAGCATTTTATATTTAAACTGTGATTTTCGGCGGTGGTTTTCTGTCGAAGCTGATGTGATTGCGAGCTAACATCCCATAGATGTTCGTGCTCAAATGCGATTCCTCTTCGCCGAAATGTCGTGGTGCAAACTGGTCTAGTGGTTGAACCGCAAGTGTCGCATTACACGGCCTAAATTAGACACTTGTGACCCTTTGGTTAAATTGTCTGGCTCATCGCAAGTTTGCGAAATACAAAGTTAACGTAACATATAATTACAGTAATAATAATATCGGAAACTAAATTAACGATCCATAAATGATATAGGCCACACAGTTGTGATTTGGTTAGAATAATGTTTATTCAGGAAGCAAACTAACAGCGAAAGTGGTCGTATTTAGATTTACTGATACACTTGAGCGCATATCCATTTGACACAGTTCGATCATTCACAATCTCATCGCAAAATACAAGTTATCTACGCGAAAAGTATTCACAACAGGAGCGCGGCTGCTCGCTGCTCAGAGACTAAGTCCCGCGATACCACACAACGCGAAATTTTCTAAGTCGTTTCACTTCCTAGCTGCCTAAAGACCGACTGTCCGCTTTCGCGTCTCAATCCGAAGTGGACCCTTTGGTGTCTCCTGGTAAACTGTACGCTTTCGGGTCTGCACCAGCACTCCCCCTCTGCCAGTCCCCGGCCGCGTTTCCGGCGCACCGAAAATCCTCGCTCAACTGACTAGGGCAGGTACCTTTCCTGAAGCTGTCCATCTGATTGGCTACAGCTTACTCTACATTATTTTACATTTTAACATATTCAAATAATCAAAGCTTGACCTCTTTCACGTTCTAAATAAAGTAACAATAATATCAGTTACATAATAAAGGTTAAATTCTTTTCCATAAAACCAATACAATTTGCCTCTTAACTTTGAATGTCAAGGCCAGTAGCATTGCACCAGAGCGCTTTCTGATAAATAAATAAAGGACAAAGTACCTATTATGCACTAAACTTTACAACTAATATACTGTTACCTAATGATTCAAGATTGTGTCATGCTGTCATCGTTCACAGTGTTTTGCGTAGAGGAAATGATGATCTAATTCTTAACTGAGAATACTAATAATTTAAACTGTTATAGATATGATCAATATTCAAGTTTTATCTGGATAACCATGAAAATTTATGAAGGACGGTAGATTAAAATAGCTGTGGCTTAATTCCCTGAATTACTGCAGAATTAAATAATTTTCAGATATGTTTCCCTTTATGGTCGATCTTAGGTCCACCATATTTAACACTGCTATGCTTCCCTGGGTTTCCTTAAGACGTAGGTTCTCGTTTGTCTCATTCGCAGACTACAGCGCTTAAGCCTGATCAGCCTGACCTCATTCAGCGAAATAGAGACCCGTGGACTTTCTCCATCTCGTGGAGTATCTGTGCTCTTTGTGGCCCAAGGTCCTGGACGACAGGGTCCGTTTCACAGCTCCTGAGGGCTGTCTCTTTCGGCCACATACTTAAATGAGAGCAAACTGCTAGTTAACTCACAATATGGAGTAAAGAATGGAAAAACGATCATCGTCATAAAATAAGAGAAATCAGAGTTCGTACGAAAATAATGAAGAACTCGCTTTTCCTTTGAGCTGTTCCAGAGTGGTACGCTAGAGAAATAGTCTGAAGGTGGTTCGATGTACCCTCTGCCAGGGACTTCAAGAATACCACTTTCTCTGCATGAGTGTTTTCATTCTACACAGTTCCACCACTCAGAATGTCGATTCACTAGTCACATTTTTTGAAGAATTAAGACAAAGATAAATACATGTGTTATAATGTACACTGACGGAAAGAAACGACATCACCTACGAGTCGTGTGACATAAACGAAAGATGGCAGACGCGTTTCCGCATCTGAAAGATCTACACCTACATCTACATTTACACTCCGCAAGCCACCTAACGGTGTGTGGCGGAGGGCACTTTACGTGTCACTGTCATTACCTCCAAAAAATGGTTCAAATGGCTCTGAGCACTATGGGACTCAACATCTTAGGTCATAAGTCCCCTAGAACTTAGAACTACTTAAACCTAACTAAGCTAAGGACATCACACACACCCATGCCCGAGGCAGGATTCGAACCTGCGACCGTAGCAGTCTCACGGTTCCGGACTGCAGCGCCAGAACCGCTAGACCACCGCGGCCGGCGTCATTACCTCCCTTTTCTGTTCCAGTCGCATATGGTTCGCAGGAAGAACGACTGTCTGAAAGCCTCCGTGCGCGCTCGAATCTCTCTAATTTTACATTCGTGATCTCCTCGGGAGGTATAAGTAGGAGGAAGCAATATATTCGATACCTCATCCAGAAACGCATGATGTCTGTTCAACTTTCGCGCCGGTCACATAAGACTGGCGCAATTAGAACTACTATGGTTTAAACACACGCAGTAACAGTCGTGATAGCTTTGATATTGCATGTGGTGGGTAGATTTTAGTCGAGAATGCCTTTTTAAGGTAACGAAGGCACAGAGTTTGAACGAGATTGTAATAGGTCACAAGAAGCTGGATGTTCCTTCTGCGATGCTGCAAACAGACTTGGCAGGAATGTTTGTTTCCTGGCAGCGGTGGTAACTAAAAAATACAGTCGCAAGAAAACCGAGCTTCGGACGGCCTCGTGGCATTACCGAGAGGGAATACCATCGTGTTCGGTGTATGGGTGTGGCACATCGTATTGCATCTGCAGCAGCAATGTAAGTAGCAGTTGGCACCACAGTGAAACAACAAACTGTTACGAATCGGTTAGCTCAAGGACAGCTCCGAGCCAATCGCCTTGTAACGTGCACCCCTGACACCGCCGTATTTGACTTCACTGCTACCAAGCAAGAGCTCATTGGAGGGAGGGTGGAGGCTTGTTGTGTTTTCTGACAAATATGGTCCTGTCTAGGTGTCAGTGATGGTCATGTGTTGGTTAGGAGGCGGCCAGTTGAGGGGTCCGAGACCAACATGTCTGCTTGCTATACACACTGGACCTACAACTGGAATGAGACTTTGTATGAGCAGGGCCACTCTCGTTATCTGGTGATTGAACCTGTTGTACTAGCGTTCAAGAACAGCATTCGAGGGGGTGTTTTCCAACAGGATAACACTCGCCCACATACCGTTATTGTTGCTCAACATGCTCTACAGAGTGTCGATATGCTGCCTGCTCGATCAGTAGATTTGTCTCCAATCGAGCACATATGAGACACCGTCGGACGTCAACTCCAGCGTCATCCACGACCAGCATTAACCGCCTCGAATTGTCAACCAAGTACAACGTCATATCTCACGCTTACATTAACCTGCGACCTTGCGATGTTAATCATTTAAAATGTTACCTAGACAAATCTATTCTTGAAATTTTTATTTCTCTACACTAGTTATTTTTTTGGTGTTACGGTATTTCCCGTCAGTGTATATTAATTTTGGTGGTAATTATTATGTTGCCTGTATTGTAAGCTGCCTAAGCGAGGTGTGGTGACAGCAGAGCCAGCTATCAGAGATAAACTGGTTCAAAAATGGTTCGCTTTTTATGCGGATTTTGGCCTGAATAAAATTAAAAACTGCTGTGATTGGTACTTTTTATGTGGTTTTTGGGCTCAGCACAATTAAAAACCGATGTTATTGATGCCTTTTATGCGGTTTTTGGCCTCAGGACAATTAGAAACCGATGTTTCCGTGTATATGGGTTTAGTAAACTAACAGTATCACCCCTGTACACCCACGCACACTGAGTAGTACAGTTTGTTTAACATCAAACGTACACTTTAGGCATTGTTGTATGATTCAGTCGTCATTTGTAGTCCACCACTATTAAATTGTTATATTTTGCAACTACTTATATTTCTTCTACCATACGGTTTCCCCCATCTCCGATTGTATCCCGTTGCAATTTGACGTCATTCTGATTAGTAGTGTTATTTCTGCAGAGGTTTGAAAGTTTAACTTTAATTATAATCACCCTGTATATCTGGCAACTTGAAGTCACTCTCTACTGTAATAGCTTGATAAGCACGCCTATTCACGATCGTACGGTCACTGTGTGAGTCAATACATAATTCGAACTGCTTACTGATTTCGTGCAAGACCAAAACCTCTTAGGGTCTTTAGTCAGGGCGGCTGACAACATTTTACTTCCAACGCTTCTCTCATTACTCTCCTCACACTCATTTTCACTTCATTCAGATCTGTCTTGTGTGTAGTTCACTTCTGGCCATGGCACTCTAATTATGTGGTACTAGCTGTGCTGGGGCTCTTCTGATCGTCTCTTTGATTGCTGCCAGCAGGAGGTGCTATTCGAGGTGGTAGATTCTGCGGTGGCGTTCCGCTGGCTGGCGATGTCACCGACAGCACGGCAGCGTTAAGAGCACTCTGACGTACAGGTACGAGACGGCTGGGCTGACAGCGAGACAAAGAAGCAAGTCAGTCAGAGTAAATACGTTGATTTCCCAATGCCGTAAAGAACTTCGACCCAACGATCATCGGTCATGGTGATGCTAGGTTCAAAAATTCAAATGGCTCTGAGCACTTTGCGACTTAACATCTGATGCCATCAGTCCCCTAGACTTAGAACTACTTAAACCTAACTAACCTAAGGACATCACACGCATCCATGCCCGAGGCAGGATTCGAACCTGAGACCGTAGCAGCAGCGCGCTTCCGGACTGAAGCGCCTACAACATCTCGGCTACAGAGGCCGGCAGATAAACTGGCATACAGAAGGCGTCGGTCGTCTACACCATCAATCACAGAATTGCTTCTTACTATGTAATTGTTTTTATGAATAATAGTCCTTCATTTGTGGGTATTGAATTGATGTATGTAACTTTTATGGAGAGAATGAAGTCCAAGCCAGCCATTCGAATTTGGTGACATATAATGTAGTATACGTTTATCTTAATACGCTGGAGGATACTGAAGGAGCGTGCTTCAATTCTGAAGCAAGACGTGGAGTTGGCTTGCAACAAGTTCTGCAGATTATTATTGCTAGATTTATGATGATAGATAGAAGGCCGCGCCTGAAGAGGAGAAAGTCTGATTTTATTTGGGTTTCGTTGACGGTACCAAGTAGGATTAGCTCTGATTTTTGTTTCATGTTCTTTGTGATGAGTAAGCTTAGTTTGGAAGTATAATGGTTAGACGTTTACTTTCGCTCAACGCCATGCCAATTGTGCGAGATAAAACTCCCGAGGTTTAGCAGGCTTGATATCGTAATTTTAGCTAGAAGAAGTTAAATATCTTGCAATTTTTTTACAATCCTGCGGTCGAAGTACTTATATGAAAACAGCAATGATATTTAAATAACAGTAGTTCAAGGAATTACTGTGGAGTCACATGCGTACCAGCTTAAAATACGAGTTCAGATTTTTAATATATTTTTAAGAAACAATGAAGTTTTTCCTTTCGTGCAATTGTCTATGCATCGATATTTCTGAAGGTGAGATATTGCTAGGGAAGCAAGCCGCCAAACTATTCGGCATTGCACAATGCTATTTTGAAGTTAAAAACATATTATCTGCTCACCTAAGAAAAAAAACTGAACTCCGTCCGAGAAGGTCATGAATTCCCAACGGTATCGACCGGCCGCCGTGTCATCCTCAGTCCACAGGCATCACTGGACGCCGATATGGTGGGGCGTGTGGTTAGAACACCGCTCTCCCGGCCATGTGTCAGTTTAAGAGATCGGAGCCGCTACTTCTCAGTCAAGTAGCTTCTCATTTACCTCACAAGGGCTGGGTGCACCCCGCTTGCCAACAGAGCTTTGCAAACCGGATTGCCACCAATCAACGCTTTACCCCAGCACTTATCTGACGAGAACCGCGGTTACCACTGCGGTAAGGCTGTTGGCATCTGCTCGGCTGACGAAGAGGATTTGTAGTTATAATTTGTTGGAAGGTTTTTTAAATATAAATGTGTGAACGCATTGCACTGAGAGTATCTCGTAAAGAAAGCAATAATAATATCCGACTACGACTACCATAGCTCCACAGACTGTACTAGACACGACTATATTACAGTCGAACAGAGCCAAATTGTTATTTTATTGTGCGACATGTTTGACATTCGCCGTCACAGCTATTTTACAAAGTCGGAAATAACAACAGAAGGATGAGGTTTCTGACACATTTAAGTATGAATTGCGAAGTAGTCATGTAGATGTATATTTAGCTGACAAGGTAGTCAGTAACATGCCCAAGTGACGTTCAGACTTTACATTTTCGCTCAACTGCAACAAAACGCAGTGCGTACAGGGTGTGTTTGTTGCTCTTTGTTGCCCTAAGCTAGTCAAATGGTTCAAATGGCTCTGAGCACTATGGGACTTAACATCTATGGTCATCAGTCCCCTAGAATTTAGAACTACTTAAACCTAACTAACCTAAGGACATCACACAACACCCAGTCATCACGAGGCAGAGAAAATCCCTGACCCCGCCGGGAATCGAACCCGGGAACCCGGGCGTGGGAAGCGGGAACGCTACCGCACGACCACGAGCTGCGGACTAAGCTAGTCAAACAGTCTGTGAATTCCACCATTTTAAAGACTTGGGACTGATGGTGGATGGAAGACTTCCTTGGGAGTATCACCTTCAAAACCTTGTTCAGAAACTGATGCTGCTCTCTTGACTATAACAATGATCTCCGTTATCTCTGAGACTAAAACAAAATTCTTTTACTTTGCTTACATTAAGTCTATTATTGTTATGATTTTATATTCTCGGGAATATTTGTACACTCACCACCAACATTCTTATCTGAGAAAAGGGCGGTCATAACGATACATCGTGTTAGTTCGCTAACTTCGTGTAGTCAGTTGTTTAGGTGCCTTGGGATTTTAACTCTGCTATTCCATCATAGGATCTGTTATTGTTAATGTTAACTAATTAAGGACACTCATTCCGAAGACACACTTCAGTGAACACTTTACGGGAAAACGATCTGCTCTTCGTAATACTTTCTAAATTATTGCAAAGAAAGGTATGAACTGTTCAGCAGAACGTAAAGAATTTGGATGATAAATTCCAAGCAGTCGTTCTGAATTTCAAAGATTGTCTCGTGGTACACTGCCTCTGTTCTATACAGGAATTCCCCATAGTATTGAGAAATTTTCGCTATAATGTGTTATTTATAAGTAAACTCTATTACCACTTTTCGTGTTTCATTAATTCTTTTGTTTATAATTTTTTAAATCACCATTCTTTACACTATATGCACACTTGTTCTACGAGCAAGTAATTGTGGTCCACCTTCTGCCACGGAACCTAATAGATAAATAAAACAATAAAAAAGTAGATACTAGCTTATCTCTTTCGAAGTACACAAAACATTTCAATATGAGATAATAAGCCTCTTAGTTCGGTACGTTGTAGAATTGCAGTAAGGTCCATGACAAAACAGAATAATTATAAGATATGGTAACTTTCCGTTGTACTATTATTTAAGAAGGAAATAATTCCAGAATGAGATTTTCACTCTGCAGCGGATTGTGCGCTGATATGAAACTTCCTGGCAGATTAAAACTGTGTGCCCGACCGAGACTCGAACTCGGGACCTTTGCCTTTCGCGGGCAAGTGCTCTACCATCAGAGCTACCGAAGCACGACTCACGCCCGGTACTCACAGCTTTACTTCTGCCAGTATCTCGTCTCCTACCTTCCAAACTTTACAGAAGTTCTCCTGCGAACCTTGCAGAACTAGCACTCCTGAAAGAAAGGCAAAGGTCCCGAGTTCGAGTCTCGGTCAGGCGCACATTTTTAATCTGCCAAGAAGTTTCATATCAGCGCACACTCCGCTGCAGAGTGAAAATCTCATTCTGGAAACATTCCCCAGGCTGTGGCTAAGCCATGTCTCCGCAATATCCTTTCTTTCAGGAGTGCTATTTCTGCAAGGTTCGCAGGAGAGCTTCTGTAAAGGTTGGAAGGTAGGAGACGAGATACTGGCAGAAGTAAAGCTGTGAGTACCGGGCGTGAGTCGTGCTTCGGTAGCTCAGATGGTAGAGCACTTGCCCGCGAAAGGCAAAGGTCCCGAGTTCTAGTCTCGGTCGGGCACACAGTTTTAATCTGCCAGGAAGTTTCAAGGAAATAATTATCTGCTTCTTCCTTTTTCTCTGCTTCAGTTCCATCTACAACAGTATTGTCCGTATATGATGGAAACAGAAAATAGAAGAACTTCTTGTTTTATGGCTACAGCGTAGGCCTTAATCTAACTCAATCTCGATAAATTAAACATACGAAATAGAGCTGAATAATTCATCGCAATTTTCATTACGGCAAAAAGTAAACGCAAAAAAAAAAAAACATAACCGAGGTGATTAATAATAGATTGTTAGAGAGATATTGTGATTATAAGCCACACGTAAGAGGAACACTGGGCTACAAAATTAATGAAAGATTCATGTATAAATACAGCGCGGTTAAACAAAATGATGAAAATTCGTTTGATGGAAGTTAACAAGATAGGAAATCAGATAGGCTCTAACATGCCAAAAAATAAATTGAGATGGTTTGGACAAAGTTTTAGAGGTAAGAGGAGAGGAAAGAGACTTGACTGTTGATTTTGTAGGCTAATACATATTGGTACTGTAATGCCTTCGCTTAGTGTTCTTGATTACGCAAAACGAAAGCATAATGAACGCACGCCGTGCACCGAAAAGAAATGTAGTAGGCCTGTGCATTTCATGTGGTCGAGGTAAAGCAAACGTTCGCCATTCTTTCTACCTGATCTCTTCTGAAGGAGTAACTTTTTTTACCAAGGAAAATAAAGGTTCTGTACAAAGCAAAAATAACTGATGCTTTATGGCCAGAGATCTCCTGATATGAATCAGAATTACTTTGGTGCCAAGAGATTAAAAACGTCAATGATAATGTGAAAACCTGTAGTCTTCCGAATCTACAGCCCACACGCAGATTACTGTGTGGTTTGTTTCACAGGCAATTGGCCAAACGGCAAGGAGATGAGTTTCAGATCTGTGTATAGTACAGGCGCTATTCTGGAAGATTCGGGTCATATGTTGCAGCTAAACTATCATTGTAAGTGTATGGTAGTTTAGGAAAGATACTGAGAATCCTAGTTACTAAGAATGCAAAGCGTCGCTTATGTGGTCGCATACACCATAAATACGATTGATAAGGACTAATCTGAACCAGCTAACAAAACTTCTGCACATATGACAGGCAAACTTGAGTCATGTGTAATTTTCAGTGCTTTTAGTGTGCTGAGTTACATAAAAGAAGTACAAATTACTTTAGATGCAAATAATACTGTATTTTTCGTGTTGTACAACGGAAATTAAATATCTTGCTCATCTGGGGTGATGCGGCAACCATTTATTTAAGTGTAACAGTGTAACACGGTGGAAGCGATCACGGGGTAAGGAAGTAAATTACTAAATTTTGTAGACCAACTTTCGGTGTGGTATTAGACTCAAATTTGATTGTTTAGGGTTCATGTTTACATCCAGGTTTTGTGCTCATCTTGATAATAAACGGGGAATAGCTGGCCGGTGTGGCCGTGCGGTTCTAGGCGCTTCAGTCTGGAACGGTGTGACCGCTACGGTCGCAGGTTCGAATCCTGCCTCGGGCATGGATGTATGTGATGTCCTTAGGTTAGTTAGGTTTAAGTAGTTCTAAGTTCTAGGGGACTGAGACCACACACGTTAAGTCCTATGGTACTCGGAGCCATTTGAACCATTTTTTAATCGGGGAATATTTCCTGTTAGTCACATATCTCAATACAAGAGTTACCTACTCCAAGACAAAAGTCGCCTGATAACGAAGAATTCGAAATCATTGAAAATCGTTCTTACATAAGGTGAGGCAGCTAAGACAGGAGAGCCCAAACACGTCCATAACGAGTAAATTTAGCGAGCTACAGTTTCCACTGGGCTATAACAGACAATGTGGTGGATGACTTGCCGCACCAAATACCTTTTAGATTATATTAGATTAGATTAATACTTGTTCCATAGATCATGAATACGACACTTCGTAATGATGTGGACCGCGTCAGGTTAATAAAAGATGTCTGTACAAGATATTACATTACACAAAATATTGCATGATACTAATGTTTAAGTCTTTTCCCTTAATTTATATCCAATAATTCAGCCATTGAGTAGAAGGAGTTGTCATCTAGAAATTCTTTTAATTTATTTTGAAATGTTAGTTGGCTATCTGTCAGCCTTTTGATGCTGTTTGGTAGGTGACCAAAGACGTTTGTGGCAGCATAATTTACCCCTTTCTGTGCCAAGGTCAGATTTAAACCTGCATAGTGAAGATCATCCTTTCTCCTTGTGTTATAGCTATGCACACTGCTATTACTTTTGAGCTGGGTTGGATTATTAACAACAAATTTCATAAGTGAATATACATATACTGTGAATTACTGTGAGGATCCCTAGATCCTTAAATAGATGTCTGCAGGATGATCGTGGGTGGGCTCCAGCAATTATTCTGATTACACGTTTTTGAGCAATGAATACTTTTCTACTCAACGATGAATTACCCCAGAATATGATGCCATACGAAAGCAGTGAATGAAAGTAGGCATAGTAAGCTAATTTACTGAGATTCTTATCACCAAAATTTGCAATAACCCTAATGGCATACGTAGCTGAAAGACGTTTCAACAGACCATCAATGTGTTGCTTCCAGTTTAACCTCTCATGAATGGACACACCTAGAAATTTTGAAAATTCTATCTTACCTACAGACTTCTGTTCAAAGTCTATATTTATTACTGGAGTTGTGCCATTTACTGTACGGAACTGTATATACTGTGTTTTATCAAAATTTAAAGAGAGTCCGTTTGCTGAGAACCACTTAATAATTTTGTGAAAAACATCAATTACAATTACATCACTTAGTTCTTGGTTTTTGGATGCTATTACTATACTTGTACCATCAGCAAAAAGAACTAACTTTGCATCTTCATCAGTGCGGAATGGTAAGTCATTAATGTACATCAAGAACAGTAAAGGACCTAAGACCGAACTCCCCGTACTTGATAGCCCCCCGGGTTGAGGAATCAGCTGTTGTTTTAACATTACATGAACCACTTATTTCAACTTTCTGCATTCTTCCAGTTAAGTATGAATTAAACCATTTGTGCACTGCCCCACTCAAACCATAATGATTTAGCTTATCTAAAAGCCTTTACAGCCGCCGAATTAACATACAAAATTATTGTGTTTTTTATTAATCTATACACATTTTTCGTGACACGGGGAAGAGCTTTCGAAGAGGACTTCAACGACGTAACATGTCTGGAAATTGGTCAAAAAACAACAAGTTAACAGCGCAAACCGGTGTTCCAACGCTTAAGCCTGGTAAGGTTCGAGTGTTTTCCTCTGCATTGAAGCACATTAGTTTGCAGTCTACTGTTTTAGCAATCAGACAGCTTGCTCGGGAAGATATTCTCACTTTTATCAAAGTATATTACAGCCGAAAATGTAGACATGGTTTTCATCTATGTCGCATTTCGCAGAATGCTTATAACTGCAATACGGATGTATGCTGAAAGATATACAGACGCTGCCAAGCCCTCACTATCTATATTTCCAAACATTATAAAAAAATTTCAAGGAGCAGGAAGCGTGAAGAAAAAATACTCACGAAAGTATAGCAACTTATGACATAAATGGAACAAATGTTTTTGTAGTGGTAACACATCACCTACACGTCACCACGAGACTTCTTCTGTATTCTAGCAAGAGCAACTAAGGAAGTATAATGCAAATACTACATTCAAATATATTCCACCCTATCAACATTTCGCTTCGTCACGACTTTTGAAATCGCTTACAATTTTCCGAATGACCTCTACAAAAACTACGAAGCAATGCAGCGACACTATGCAAGGTTTTGTTTTTAGTTGAAGCATTGTTCACAAAACACGCGCAAATCAATCATCGTACAGTCTACTAGTGGCCAGTTGAAAATCAACGTTCGCTGAGAGAAGTCAATAAACGATATTAGTCTATCAACGTGAGATCATTATTTTTGATGACTGTAGTTACCTACTGATATGCTGCCACATTTATTGGAAGACATCCTACCTGATACAAAGCAAATTCACAATCGCCGTTTCAGCACAAGTATATATTTAGCGACAGACAATAGAAGAACGTGGGATCGGTGGTTCTAGACTTTAATTTGTTTAGAAAATTAAACATGACTTCTACACGATGACAGTGACTACTATCGAAAACGTGACATGCTACTTCGAAATCGATGTATGGCTTTTTTCAGCACTCAGGACCAACATTTCGGCTACTTAATATGACAGTCATTAATATAAACACACGAACGGAATCTGAGTTGCGTGTTTGCTTACATTTGATGCAGCAGGCTGGACGTTCCTTGGACTATTTTCTCATGACGAAGGCACCGTGATTTCTGCCTTCTTTATCTTGAGGCTATTTGATCAAGTTCTATAAATTTAATTTCGTTGAAGTCTCCTTCAAAGGAGCTTTCCCATGCCGAAGGTAAAGTATGTAATTCCACTCAAAGTAATAGTAAAGTCAGTAAATACATGCGTGAGTTAGAAAACTGGTCACTTTGTCCTTTACATCTCGGCGAAAACCACAGCTCTATATAATTAGTTGTTTTGGATATAGCTGGCCTTGTCTTAGATGCCTTACCTTGGTTATTGGGGTATTAAAAATGTAACTTCCGACGTATCATCCTCAAATCGAATGAGATTCAGTGCTACGTTATGTACCTTTGCTGCTGGAATACAAACTCGGATGTGGTAGTTACGGATAAAGTGACGAACATTCTCTTGAAAAGAACCAGGAGCTTCCAACTGTATATAGTTACTAACCTGCAGGATAATATTTCCGGAATATGAATCGTGAGGTACGTTGTTTGCTGTCGGGCGGCTACGGAGGAACTGTTGGTAGCCGTTAGTGCTCTGAGTAGTACGTTAATGAAGTAAGCTCTGACAAAGAACCCGTAAGGCTATTTTGGTGTTAATGTGCTCCAGTTACTCACGCATAACGTTTCCTCCGCTCTGGTCGCTGCAGAGAATAATAAGATGCTTTCCGGTCAACTACGCCACAACTAGCTTGCAAAATATTTTATCGTGTCTTGGGCCATTAAATCAAATTCTATCTCTCTTTGTACAGTTTCTGTGTCTCGCAAGCTGAGTGGAGAAACGTTAATAGGTAACACAAACATTCTTCTAGAATAGTCTGTGGTTAATGGCCTGTCATTAAATTTTAATTTATGGTAATTGTCTTAGGCAGTTTTGTTACTTTGCTTTTCTTGAAGAAACATGTTTCTGCGCATCAGCAGTGGTGTATTACTTTATTACCATCCTAATTAATAGCCGATTAGGCTGTGTAGGTCCTTCAGGAACTAATCAGGTAGCTCGTCAGGATTTGTACCGCTGTCCCTGTCATCGCATACAAATTTCTGTCTTGCACACAGAGGCGCTGATACTCTGCCCTTGTTGTTTTTATTATTACTACCACTCAAATTGTTTAATAGCCCAACTTCACGGATATTAATTAAGACTTCAGTAAAATAATAGCGCCTGATGATGGCCCGACTTTGCCGGAACTTGTTCGAGCATGAGAAGTAAGAAAAGGTTTGATGGTTTGTGCAAAAGGGTGGAAGCTGCTATTAGAGCATCAAAAATCTAGAAGACGAATGATGTCTTTACATTTTGCTTGATTTTTAGAAGCTAAAAAACTGCTTTTAGCACCATAATATTGTCCTGATTTGGACACAGCCGGATTGTATCTCAGTGTCATCATTACCCGCCAAAATTTTTGTAGCGTCCCTCACCATCACTTCAGGGACTATGTTGTAGCACTTGTCCACAGTATCATGTTAAATAATGTTTCAGTTACCGTTACAGCCATCTATCATCCAGAAAACTAATGCCTACAAAGATCAGGCATGAAAATGACATTCCCTCTGAGTTACGACCTCCTATCATTTTCTCAGTTTCATTGATTTTGTAACCGGATGTGTTGCACACATCTTCAGAAATGTATATTACTTGTACTGTATGTCGTACGTGGGGGAATATAATAATGTAGAGTGACGGTTATAAACTAACGTTTCGATACTTTTAAACGTATCGAAGGTATTAGATATCGATTAAATTTAAATTACCGTTCTCCTAGATATGAAATACGGAGTGCTGAATTCTGCTGTGTGTCGTCTCAACCATTCTGCATCTACGAGTGTCTTTACAACTTCGTCGAACCTTTCTGAGACAAAGAGAAGAAATTGTTTCTATTTATGAAACAGTCGAGATGTCGGCACGATTCTCAACTGTGATACAGAAGTACTTATTACTTCGAGAAAATAATTTGGTGTAACATCTGGACATGTAACGAGTCTCTAAGCCCAGAGCCCGTATATCTGTCAGTCGATTGACGTTTTTATGGCTCTTTAAGTCTTACGGCGCAACCGTAGATTATCGCCTTCTATGAGACAATACTGAAGTTTCTGTTTTATTTTTCTCTTTATCTGGAGTCCGGCAGCTAACTGTCACTTAGTCAACTAAAAAGGTACACAATTGTCACACAGAACAAACATAAATTAATATAATATGAGAGAATATAGAGACAAGTTTAGCAAAATGTTTTACAAACCTGCTATTGAGGAATACGCATGGAAGACATTTTACATGGTTTGTTAATTTCAAGGAAAACACGGAAGAATAATGTAACAATATTAACGGTTAACAACGGTGTAATGGCACATATATAAATAAAGGCGCAAGTACACATAGAACAAAGCTGTTTGATACGCTGTGTAAAATTGTGTACGGTAGATTAGCAAAGTTATTTGCTCTGGCGCCACAAATTCAAGGGGTATGGTTCAAAAGGCTCTGAGCACTATGGGACTTAACATCTGAGGTCATCAGTCCCCTAGAACTTAGAACTACTTAAACCTAACTAACCTAAGGACATCATACACATCCATGCCCGAGGCAAGATTCGAACCTGCGACCGTAGTAGTCGCGCGGTTCCGGACTGAAGCGCCTAGAGCCGCTCGGCCACCGCGGCCGGCTTCAAGGGTTAAAACAAAAAGAATACAGCAATGAAAATATAAATGTTCAGTGGCTAAAAGATAAATGGCTATACATATAAACATATACCTACATGAAACGATGACTGATACAGTTTTCAGGACTGCGTTATTACTATAAAGATAAAGATACCTTGGCAGCTTGTAAATAATAGCAAAAGTCTTCATTATGTGTGCGATAACTCAAAGAAGTACAATGGCGGCACTGGTAGGAAACTCTACTTTCAGACGACTTAAATGTTACAGAAACGATTGTCTGCGCATTTCCTGTTTTTAACATTCAACGAGGTAGTGACTTACATCACCTTCTATCGTGTTCAGTAACAGCATGGGTTAGGAGTAATTTCAGTGTGGAGAAGGTGCATCGGAAAACTTGCGTGGTTGAATCTCCCGCGGTAGAGAATGGATATTGGCTATCGAGGTAGGCAAACATCGAAAAAACAGGGTGCACATGGCATAACAGGCTGCACGTGAGCGTAATATCTTACCCTTAAGAACTGAGACACTTTGCACTTCTCATTCCATTTTTGAAAGGCGCTTTGTGTGGGCACACGTTATAGTTCAGAAAGTGGAAGTTTGAGGCCGATGAATTTCTGGATTTTGTGGCCACCTTAGCAAGAAGATTGACTTCTTCCGCAGTGAGATTTAACCCACAGGATGCATTACCAGATGGTTGCCAGAATAAGGTTGCTGGTGTTTGAATTTCATTGCTTGTGCCTCAGAGATAGTAAAACCGACATAGAATCGGATAGAACGAGGATCTTGGAAACCTGAAGAGAGCAGAAACATTTGACGCTTCTAGTACTGCTACAGGAAACTCCAGTTTCTTTTGGTAGTTGAGACATTTTTTAAAGTTATATTTATAGATAGATAAAGGCACAGCCCACATTTTTTCCCTCTCTTCATTTGGAGACATCGATATCAACGAGGACATTGGCACATTGTATTGCAATATATGAGTAGATTTCCCGTTAATTTTGTACTGTCTAGATAGATACGCACCATGCGAGAGGACTGAGTGAATGCGCATATAGATGTGCTGAGAATTTTTAGTGAGAGATGATCCCATATTCTACAGCTAATCAGCAGGGCAGGGATAGGGCGGGGAGCCAAGGCGTCATGAGAGCCACTCCTGTTTGGATTGCAAAAGATGATTTGCAAAGGACATTCCATTAAGGAGAAAATTGCCAGATTGTAGCTGCCTTTTGATATGTAAGACAATTTAATGGGCATCAGTTAAAAGAGCAATGGTAGAGTTAGGGACTCTTAGCATCTAAACATGTCTAAACTGAAATATCCGTAGTTTTCTCAGATTATCCTCTCGTCAAGTATGGAATGCCAGCAATTAATGGGTTCACATGAGACACCTATGACTACAGCCATTACACTGGGTAACATTCTGAACCTAGGATATTCTATAGGAAATACGTTGGTTGAAGCACTTGGTGAATACAACGAAATATGACTCATCAGCCGAAGCTTCAGTGCCGTGTGTTACGAGCCAGCTTTCCTCACGGGACGTGGCGGAGGAAAGTATGTCTACATATTTCTCAAAAAGGAGTGAACTGAGTTTATAAACATCATCTGCGTACCGAAGTATATTGGTCGATTAAGGAAGACATTTTTCCAGATCTGTGGTGCACACAGAGTGTAGTGAAGGGTTGAAAATTGTCCCTAGTAGGAGACCAGCTGAGACAATGCGATGGCCTTTCGTTTTACCCTGTAACCTGATTGTTACGGCGTAAAGTCAAGCACCGGCACGCCAGTCGGGAACGAGAGAGCAGAGAGTGTAGTGAAGGGTTGAAAATTGTCCCTAGTGAGAGACCAGCTGAGACAATGCGATGGCCCTTCGTTTTACCCTGTAACCTGATTGTTACGGCGTAAAGTCAAGCACCGGCACGCCAGTCGGGAACGAGAGAGCAGAGAGTGTAGTGAAGGGTTGAAAATTGTCCCTGGTGGGAGACCAGCTGAGACAATGCGATGGCCCTTCGTTTTACCCTGTAACCTGATTGTTACGGCGTAAAGTCAAGCACCGGCACGCCAGTCGGGAACGAGAGAGCAGAGAGTGTAGTGAAGGGTTGAAAATTGTCCCTGGTGGGAGACCAGCTGAGACAATGCGATGGCCCTTCGTTTTACCCTGTAACCTGATTGTTACGGCGTAAAGTCAAGCACCGGCACGCCAGTCGGGAACGAGAGAGCAGAGAGTGTAGTGAAGGGTTGAAAATTGTCCCTGGTGGGAGACCAGCTGAGACAATGCGATGGCCCTTCGTTTTACCCTGTAACCTGATTGTTACGGCGTAAAGTCAAGCACCGGCACGCCAGTCGGGAACGAGAGAGCAGAGAGTGTAGTGAAGGGTTGAAAATTGTCCCTGGTGGGAGACCAGCTGAGACAATGCGATGGCCCTTCGTTTTACCCTGTAACCTGATTGTTACGGCGTAAAGTCAAGCACCGGCATGCCAGTCGGGAACGAGAGAGCAGAGAGTGTAGTGAAGGGTTGAAAATTGTCCCTGGTGGGAGACCAGCTGAGACAATGCGATGGCCCTTCGTTTTACCCTGTAACCTGATTGTTACGGCGTAAAGTCAAGCACCGGCACGCCAGTCGGGAACGAGAGAGCAGAGAGTGTAGTGAAGGGTTGAAAATTGTCCCTAGTGAGAGACCAGCTGAGACAATGCGATGGCCCTTCGTTTTACCCTGTAACCTGATTGTTACGGCGTAAAGTCAAGCACCGGCACGCCAGTCGGGAACGAGAGAGCAGAGAGTGTAGTGAAGGGTTGAAAATTGTCCCTAGTGAGAGACCAGCTGAGACAATGCGATGGCCCTTCGTTTTACCCTGTAACCTGATTGTTACGGCGTAAAGTCAAGCACCGGCACGCCAGTCGGGAACGAGAGAGCAGAGAGTGTAGTGAAGGGTTGAAAATTGTCCCTAGTGAGAGACCAGCTGAGACAATGCGATGGCCCTTCGTTTTACCCTGTAACCTGATTGTTACGGCGTAAAGTCAAGCACCGGCACGCCAGTCGGGAACGAGAGAGCAGAGAGTGTAGTGAAGGGTTGAAAATTGTCCCTGGTGGGAGACCAGCTGAGACAATGCGATGGCCCTTCGTTTTACCCTGTAACCTGATTGTTACGGCGTAAAGTCAACCACCGGCATGCCAGTCGGGAACGAGAGAGCAGAGAGTGTAGTGAAGGGTTGAAAATTGTCCCTAGTGAGAGACCAGCTGAGACAATGCGATGGCCCTTCGTTTTACCCTGTAACCTGATTGTTACGGCGTAAAGTCAAGCACCGGCACGCCAGTCGGGAACGAGAGAGCAGAGAGTGTAGTGAAGGGTTGAAAATTGTCCCTGGTGGGAGACCAGCTGAGACAATGCGATGGCCCTTCGTTTTACCCTGTAACCTGATTGTTACGGCGTAAAGTCAAGCACCGGCACGCCAGTCGGGAACGAGAGAGCAGAGAGTGTAGTGAAGGGTTGAAAATTGTCCCTGGTGGGAGACCAGCTGAGACAATGCGATGGCCCTTCGTTTTACCCTGTAACCTGATTGTTACGGCGTAAAGTCAAGCACCGGCACGCCAGTCGGGAACGAGAGAGCAGAGAGTGTAGTGAAGGGTTGAAAATTGTCCCTGGTGGGAGACCAGCTGAGACAATGCGATGGCCCTTCGTTTTACCCTGTAACCTGATTGTTACGGCGTAAAGTCAAGCACCGGCACGCCAGTCGGGAACGAGAGAGCAGAGAGTGTAGTGAAGGGTTGAAAATTGTCCCTGGTGGGAGACCAGCTGAGACAATGCGATGGCCCTTCGTTTTACCCTGTAACCTGATTGTTACGGCGTAAAGTCAAGCACCGGCACGCCAGTCGGGAACGAGAGAGCAGAGAGTGTAGTGAAGGGTTGAAAATTGTCCCTGGTGGGAGACCAGCTGAGACAATGCGATGGCCCTTCGTTTTACCCTGTAACCTGATTGTTACGGCGTAAAGTCAAGCACCGGCACGCCAGTCGGGAACGAGAGAGCAGAGAGTGTAGTGAAGGGTTGAAAATTGTCCCTGGTGGGAGACCAGCTGAGACAATGCGATGGCCCTTCGTTTTACCCTGTAACCTGATTGTTACGGCGTAAAGTCAAGCACCGGCACGCCAGTCGGGAACGAGAGAGCAGAGAGTGTAGTGAAGGGTTGAAAATTGTCCCTGGTGGGAGACCAGCTGAGACAATGCGATGGCCCTTCGTTTTACCCTGTAACCTGATTGTTACGGCGTAAAGTCAAGCACCGGCACGCCAGTCGGGAACGAGAGAGCAGAGAGTGTAGTGAAGGGTTGAAAATTGTCCCTGGTGGGAGACCAGCTGAGACAATGCGGTGGCCCTTCGTTTTACCCTGTAACCTGATTGTTATGGCGTAAAGTCAAGCACCGGCACGCCAGTCGGGAACGAGAGAGCAGAGAGTGTAGTGAAGGGTTGAAAATTGTCCCTGGTGGAAGACCAGCTGAGACAATGCGATGGCCCTTCGTTTTACCCTTTAACCTGATTGTTACGGCGTAAAGTCAAGCACCGGCACGCCAGTCGGGAACGAGAGAGCAGAGAGGGCTGTGAAGAAGACGTCAGCCAGTTGCACGCCGACCGACCGCTCTCCAGGACGACAACACCACAGCAGCGGCCTCTATGCAAAGAGAACGTAAGTGCCTGGCCCGACTGGCCGTGGCCCAAGTTCTATGGCAGCTTGAAGACTAGCAGCTAGATAGAAGCGTCAAAACTGATTACTTTTCTCGTACGTTCTATGCAGCTCAATCTTTGAATTGTTATACTGAAGAACATTGCTTATTTCGCATGTCGCCCTATGCTTGCGACACACCTGTGTATTTCTCAAAGTTAAATTTTGTCAATTATTTTTAATAATAGAACAAATAAGTACGATTTCCTTCAATTGTTGTCTAGCGACCTGAGAAAGCAGGTTTCCTAGATAAACCTCATTCGTCGTCTAGGCAGGAGGCAACATTCGCGGTTAGTGAGAAGAGCCCCACGCCTGGCTGCCACAGTTTTTGGACTTTTTCGTGGGCTGTTGTGTTTTTCAAAAAATGGTTCAAATGGCTCTGCGGTCATCAGTGCCCTAGAACTTAGAACTACTTAAACCTAAGCAATCTAAGGACATCTCACTCATCCAGGATTCGAGCCTGCGACCGCAGCGGTCGCGCGGTTCCAGAATGTAGCGCCTAACACCGCTCGGCCACTGCGTCCGGCTATTGTGTTTCTGGTGCCTTAATTCTACCTTGTCTTTTCTTTGCAGGGGTGTGTTTTCTTGCTTGGATAGTGACTTTTATAGTGTTTTTGCTAATCAGTGTTTTCAGGTGTGCGTTGCGTAAATTTTCTTCCCTTCTTTTTATTGCTTTCTGTGGTGTCACCGCCAGACACCACACTTGCTAGGCGGTAGCCTTTAAATCGGCCGCGGTCCATTAGTATACGTCGGAACCGCGTGTCGCCACTGTCAGTGATTGCAGACCGAGCGCCGCCACACGGAAGGTCTAGAGACACGTCCTAGCACTCGCCCCAGTTGTACAGCCGACTTTGCTAGCGAAGCTACACTGACAAATACGCTCTCATTTGCCAAGACGATAGTTAGCTAGCCTTCAGCTACGTCATTTGCTACGACCTAGCAAGGCGCCATTACCAGTGTATATTGAGATTGCACTTGTGTGATATCAAGAGCGATGTACACCAAATATATATTAAAGTTAAGTACTACATCAACTACGTACTTTATTTGCTATATTCATTACATTGTAATGTTCCAGACCTCACGCCAGTCTGCGTGAGCTTAACGCGTGCATTTCGGCCTCCTCTAGCTATACGGTGTTGGCTCTTCTGCCAACACATCACTTTCCTTGTCTGTTTATTGCATTTGTCTCTTCTGATATGAGCAACCCACGTCTCCCACCCCCTGCTCAGGCGCCTCAGCTGCAAACAATGGAAGCAACACAACTAGTACAGATGTTTCATTTTCAGACGCAAGAAACTGTTTCGCGACTAAACTCAGTACAGAAGCTCCTGACGACTCAAGCCACAAACGCAGCACCAAGTACAACTGTAGCTACGAGTGCAATACCACTTTTTCGCCAGTTTAATGAAAAAGACGAGGAATGGCTTGAGTGGTTGCAACAGTTTGAAGTCCACGTAATTGCTCACAACGTGCCAGGTAATGTGAAACTACACTACTTTTTGTCCCGGCAGGAATTGCAGTGTTTCAGAAATTGTTCCCTAACGCCACTGCAAGTGAACTTTCGTATGACGAGGTTGTAGATTCGCTAACAAACTGATGACCAGTTGACCCGCAGCGAGCGCCCGCCTGCCTTGCAACTTCTGCTGCGCCAGCCCGCAGCTGTGTGAAGGACGTTGAGCCCGCGGATTTAGGCGGCTTCCACTCCCGCTGCGCTGCACGGTTATCGCACGGCAAAATTTCCGCTGCGCTACTGCTGGACTTTCAGCAGTCCCAATGCGGGCGTCGCCCTTCGATATACTGTTTAACCTTACGCCACTCTTGAAACCATAAGCATAAATAACTCTTATTTATATTTTCGTGATGGACAGTAAGAACGGCAAAAAAATGGCCCCCCATGAACCATGGACCTTGCCGTTGGTGGGGAGGCTTGCGTGCCTCAGCGATACAGATGGCCGTACCGTAGGTGCAACCACAACGGAGGGGTATCTGTTGAGAGGCCAGACAAACGTGTGGTTCCTGAAGAGGGGCAGCAGCCTTTTCAGTAGTTGCAGGGGCAACAGTCTGGATGATTGACTGATCTGGCCTTGTAACATTAACCAAAACGGCCTTGCTGTGCTGGTACTGCGAACGGCTGAAAGCAAGGGGAAACTACAGCCGTAATTTTTCCCGAGGACATGCAGCTCTACTGTATGGATAGAGTAGCATGGAGAGCTGCATCAAACCAGTCTCAGGACTGAAGACCACAACAACAACAACTTATATTTAGTTGAATTTTGTTTAAGAACTGCTTGAATGCTGTACTGCGGATAACCTGCACATTTATAATTCAGAGATGACATACTTTGAAAGTGGAAACTTCAGAACTGTCATACAGTCGTTACGGAAAGAGCCCGCTGGAGAGGTGCCTTCACACATAACATGCTGTCCGACCCAACAGCAATGACTCCCTACATAAATACCGCTACCACAACACGTGTCAGCCTCAGTGTGTCACAGTGAAGACATGACAGTCAAACTGACCTTTGTTGTTCTGTCTACTATACGCAACTGGATCAGAACTCGTCCTCTGTCTGAGAGATCCTCAATTACGGATGGTGTGAATACAGAAGACTGGTTCACTCCAACTGATAATTTGTGGAAAAATCGGTGTAAACCACCCAGTGCTCCTGTAAGATAATTTCTCTTTTGTTTGTTACACTAGTCTTTATTCGGTGCCGCTGGTGAACGCCATAGTAACGAGTAACGAGGAAGGTTGCTCAGTCAGTTGAGTGTTTGGCACGGTGGCGACTATGCGTTTGTGAGAGTGACCGAGAGTGAAAGTTTCTGATATAAAATTCAGACCATTACATGCAAGAATAAGGTAATTCTGAACAGAAACAGTGACAGTAACACTAAAAATTTACTGTTCAACAGTTAGATATAATTATGTGTAATATTGTTGAGTGCAATTTATAGCGGCCTTGTTTGTCTTCTTCTTCGAAAAACTTATCTCTTAACATGAGACAGAGAAAGAAAATTTTCATTTGGTGTTAGGCACCAATCATTATATAGGCGCATTGAACAGGAAACCATAATATGAACATCGTTAACTTTCGAAGTGACAATCGGGTATTGGTATGGTGTTGTAACTACCTGTTGAGAGGTGTGGAGAGCATTAAAATTTCGGAAAGCGAGCTGATTTTCTTCATATGTACACAGTTCAGGTTCTTCCAGTAACAGGGTAGGCACAACCAAATTTAACTTTGTTTGGCGAAGAGCTCATTTGAAACGTATCGTTCCAAGGGATACCGTTCTGCCGTTTCCTCAAGTGATATACGGGCACTATCGGAAACCTAAATCTAAATGCCTAAACGAGGGAGGAAGGGAATAAGATTGGTGTTTAACGTCCCATTAACAGCTATGTTATTAGAAACGGAGCACGGGCTTGAATTAAGAAATGATTCGCAGGGAATTTCTTTCAAAGGAACCTTCCCAGCATTTGCCTTAAGTGATTTACGAAAGCAACGGAAAACCTAGATCTGAATGGCAGGACGGGGATTTGAACAGTTTTCAGATTTGCCAGTTCGTAGAACCAAAAATAATGCATTTATTTAGGAAGCAGCACCGCTTCAGGATGATTTAATTGAGAAAAAAATCATAAGTGGAATATCATTCTGGGTTTAAAACAACAATTAAATATTTTTGAAAACTCTGCTGATATTTAGGATGTTTCTTTAAACAAAAATGCTCTTCACTGACACATTTTATGTAAGCAGTCTTCTGTGTTGGGATTTGACTTTCAAGCCTCAGGTACTACGTAATGTTAAATGAATTAATTGTAACTGCTATGTTTTGTTCTGAGATATAAATTACTAGCCGCAGTGCCCGTAATTGCTCGTGATGTTTAATATCTGCCACACAACGTGACTGGCACTGTAAGTCAGTATCGCTTTCAATAAAAAATAACTGTGAAACACTTACTAAAATATCTTCCAGAGTATATGTTTTATATAACAACGGCTACTGATCAATAAACAAGATCTTGCAGTCATGTTTCTGTCAAATTCTCGAGCTGTCGCTGTTACCCCGATCTATTGACGTCGGACGGTACTATCTCAAAGATGGGTAGTGCCGCTGTAGTTTATTTTCGCGATAGGAGTTACAGTCAGTTTACCGCGATATATTTCGTTTTTTTGGCCTACAATTGTTGATTGATATTCTTCGTTATTTCATGTGAATGGAGAAATGTGAATTAAATGGCAAATATTTTCACATTAAAAAAAAAAAAAATGCGTCGCCTCGGTTCCGAGAGTTCCGGAACCTGTACAGAAAATTGGAACAGACACTAACATAAACAATATTTCCGCCCTTTTTGTTGCTCATGAAAACAACATTGCATTTTGTACCACCATACAGCGAGACCTACATACGAAGTGGTCCAGATTGCTCTACACACCGGTACCTCTAATACCCAGTAGCACGTCGGCTTGCATTGATGCATGCTTGTATTCTTCGTGGCGAACTATCCACAAGTTCATCAAGGCACTATTGGTCCATATTGTCCCACTCCTCAACGGTAATTCTGCGTAGATCCCTCAGAGTGGTTGGTGGGTCACGTCGTCCATAACAGCCCTTTTCAATCTATCGCAGGCATGTTCGGTAGGGTTTATGCCTGGAGAACATGCTGGTCACTCTAGTCGAGCGATGTCGTTATCCCGAAGGAAGTCATTCACCATCTGTACCACTCTCCATGGTGTCTCGGTTGTAAAGATGAACCTCGCCACGGACATCGGGAGTGAAGTTGTACATCATGCAGCCATTTGTGGACAGTTTAAGTCGTAACATGACGTCCTGTTGCTGCACGGAAAGGATTATTGACCATGGTGGCGTTGCTGCCAGGGTTCCTCCGAGCCATAATCAGTAGGTAGTGGTCATCTACTGCAGTAGTAGCCCTCGGGCGGCCTAGAAGAGACATGTCATCGACAGTTCTGTCTCTCTGTATCTCCTCCATGCCCGAACAACATCGCTTTGGATTACTCCGAGACGCCTGGACACTTCCCTTGTTGAGAGTCATTCCTGGCAAAAAGTAAAAAATGTGGACGTGATGGAATCGTGGTACTGACCGTCTACGCATGGTTGAACACGAGCCGGGTACTTCCTTCCTGGTGGAATGACTGGAAATGATCAGTTGTCGGACCTCCTCCGTCTAATAGGCGCTGCTCATGCGTGGTGCTTTACATATTTTGGCGGGTTTAATGACATCTCTGAATAGTCAAAGTTACTTAGTTACTGTGTCTATGGTACAATATCCACAGTCAACGTCTATTTTCAGGAGTTTTGGGAGTCAGGGTGATGCAAAACTTTTTTGATATTGTGTATACTAATAAAAACATATAGCCTATGTCGTCCTAAATGTACATTAGGGAATCATCTGGGAATTCGAAGTAAGCCAGCCTAGGAATTTTAGAGGTCTTTGTTTACAATCTTTCCCCTTTATATGTTACATACATATATGTATCAAGTCAGTTTACGAAACCTGATGTAGACAGTGACCTTCCTCTTATGTTGATGGTAAAATGTGCAAAGTAGCTTTGTATGAATTACAAACAAAGAAACTGACACTCTTCTTTATATTTATAGATAATCTGGCTGGAGTACTTTTTTTTGCAATATGAGGTGAGTCTCAGATTTATTATGTGGAGCTTGTCACATGTGGAGAGCTTCCCATTAACCACTTGATACCAAAGAGAACTTACATTCGTTCGTAAAGCAGAATGATCGATTTTTCGTCATATCTTTGACGAGTTCTAATGTTTATATTTCATTTCAGTTGTATTCCTGGGGTTATCATTATTAAGTGTACGGTATAATGTACGAGTACTAAGATCTTGCATATTGTCGTGCACATAACTTAGACGAAATATAATCGAACATAGTCCAGTCGGGACCGATTCGTTCACCATTTATTGGAACACATCGATCATTAGAGCCTAAAGCGCTGAATAGGTTTCGTGATACGCTGAGTTGGTTACTGTGCAGCAGTTTGGAGGTGCGACTGAGAAACATCGCCGTAAATTGAGACTGGATGTCTTCAATACCCAGTCTTCGATACTCTGAGGACGTTGTCACTCCAAACATACCAGCATGCAACCGCCATATTTTTTTGCGCGATAGCAGTGGATATTGGTAACACCGTAGCAATGTGACAGATCTTGCTTATTACAAAGCTGTTGACGAGTGGAACCCTGTGCAGTCTGTCTAATGACCTCATATTATGATCTGTGATCATTGTTTGTATATAGTGTTGTGTTTCTGATTCCAATTTAACTGACCCCTTACCCGCAGGTTGGTCGTAACCGTCATGAATAGGCGGTGAATCGTCAGATATCTGGAATATGGAGTAACCATATATTCGGCATAAAATCCTAAACAAATTATTTTGGACTCCTGAAGACTAAGAAAAATTGTTAATTTGTGGTAAGGACTATGGGACCAAACTGCTGAGGTCATCGGTCCCTAGGCTTATGAACTACTTATCTAACTTAAACTAACTTATGCTAAGGACAACACACACACGCATACCCGAAGGAGGACTCGAACCTCCGACGGGGGGAGCTGCGCGAACCGTGACAAGACGCCTATACACCGCACGGCTACCCCACGCGGCTGGAGCCACAAGAGTCAACACAATACATGATGATTCCTCGTACTCCATCTGTCTCCGCCTTATTTTTAACAATAATACTAACGTCGCATGCGCGACCGTGACCCACCGTTTTTGTATTTAAAATTTGCAACCCTTGCAATTTGAGAAGTAGCGTTCCGACTGCAATAGCGTGCAAATTTATGGTCAGTGTGAAACTTTGCCTGGCTGACTGATAGGTACAGGAGCCGTTACTTGACCACTGATTTCAATCTTAGACTATATTCCACGCATGCTATTTGTATCGTTGCATGAATTGACCATTTGAACCGATTTTTCTAATTGTAACCATTAAGAAATTCTGATTCGCTCTTCAAAAACTTTATTAAAGCGTAAAGAACATAATGCCAATTCGGTTTTTGCACATTCAAATTAAATACACTATGTCTCTACAATATAATATCCATCACTGAGCATAATGGGGCGGTACGGGCTTCATATCCTCCCATTACGTTCACAAAGATCGGCTTCATTCTGTGGTTTATCGTACACGTAAGAATTTGAAAGTCGTTGGGAAGAGTAAGAAGCAGCAGATCTTGCAACATTTTCCTTTGCAGTTTCTTGGGAATCAGGACAACTATGCCTTCGGTAGAAGGTATTGGAAGGGAACTGCGTGACACCAGATCATTGTACATGTTAGTAAGCTCTTGATCGGTCAGATTTCAAAATTTTCCATAAAATTCAATTGACAGGCCACCAGAAGTTACAGATTTCTTGTGTGGGGACTCGACGACCGTAGTTTTTATTTCCTTGTCTGTAATAACCTCTTAAAGTCCAACGCTGTCATCCTGATGGACTGTAGTCCGGATTTTGTGTAGGAAATAGCCCTCGGTGATTCATCGCAAGCGGTCTAGAGATTTCCGTACCGAAGCAGTGATCTGGGTTTTCATGCATTTCACCGTAAGGATGTTGTTTGTGAGCTTTGCTGGTTTAAAATTCAATTCGCGCAGCCGGTGAAGTAATTTTACAGCGTGTTCCGTCGCCAGTAAGCTACGTTGCGATCGTATTGGAAAATAAATCTCCGGATTTGAGGTTTGACATACTGTGTCAACAACATTAGTTGCTCATAACACCTTGATAGTCGCTTCCACGTTCCAGTTAATATCGCCTTGCATTTAGATGCGATAACTCTAGTCCTAAGTAGGTTTTCTGCGGAGGTTGTTGAACCGTTAAGTGGTATGCACAGTGTTCCGATACACTACACTGTCGCGTATAACGTAGGAAATGTGGGTACAGTTTAACTGAAGTATCTTTAAAGTCGAAGCCATTCGTTAAAAAGTGCGCTCTTCGGAAAGTTTAAATTTGGTAGCTGGTCTTCTTTTCGCAATACAAAATTAAAATTTCCACCTACTGTTATACTGGATCTGATATTTGTTGAAAGATCGCAATTCAGTCATTAAAGAAATCCCTAAGGTCAGTCTGCCATTGCTTCTTGACGGAGAACGTATGTTGACCAAATGCAGAGCGTTGATTCATATGCCATTTTTCAGAATCGCTTTTTCTGCAGAAGGTAGTTCCTTCCCAAAAAAGATTCTGTTTCAGAGTCATTACTGATACTAAGAACTACATCATAACCGGGGATGTCGACTATCTTTGATGTAATTACCTCTTTAAGGATTGCTACTTCTACGTCAACGGCATAGAGATAATCTTTCAGGTGTTACAATTTAGTGTCCGATACAATTCCATTGGTATTCAGTGTAGATACGAGTATTTTACAGGCTCTCATGAGTGAAGAGAAACGTCTTTTATTGTTTGGTGTCGCCAGACTATCTTACTTCCTTCTCAGGAGTGTGTGGGCCGTCAGTTTCTATGACTCGTCCGTTCTGGTTATGGATATCCATGTTAACGCCTTTCTCTGTAGTGTGGACAATGTCTTTATTGTCTGCCTCGTCTTTTGTAATGTCACCACCGGTGATCCTGCACGTCCGATCTAATCTCATCTCAACGTATTGAATTTCATCTTCACGTTGTTTCCTTACCGGTATTTTCGGTTTCATAGATTTTGGTCTGCGGCTTTCGCTTTTGCTGTTATTTTCTACCTCGTGATAATTTGCAGTTTTATGCCCGTTCTCCTGGAATCACAGGAGCATCAAGAGAAGTACTAGACCGCTTCACGTCAGAATTATGAGGAACTTGACGCTGCTCGGTTACTTGCTGCTGGTTCGTCTGTGATGGTAGCTGCGGTGACGTATAACACAGATTTGTGGTCGTATTGCTAGGAACGGCGGGCTCGCAACTCTCTTTACTATCGCTGGTGCAGTTTGTAGATTAACATTTTTCGTTGCCATTGGATTCCATGGACTCCTTGTAATTATTGGAACAATCTTCTTAATAACATACTCGGTTCGACATTCAGTAAATCAATTCTCACCAAGAGACCGGGTGTTCGCACTTTGGGTAGCCAGCTAATGGTCACCCGTCGGAGAGCCAGCATGCATTTGCGCGTGTGTCACTCTGCCTGTTGCTTCCCCGTCGTCTAAAATTGTGCATGTATTAGGGTTTCTAGGCACAGGTTTGACACACAGACAAGCGGCTTTGACCGAGAGAGCCACAAACCACCTACTTACCTGGCTGCCCGTTATAGACAACAAGAACTTTGAAAACATGGGTTGTTATATATGGAGTGATGTGCTTTCGTAGTTCGATTTTCACAGACCGCTCCAATTTTTACTATAGATTTATCGCACTGTACCACATGTAGAAAGCCACTTTTTGATCCGTGCATGGATTATTTCAAAAGGCAGATTGAAAATACAGATAGTTCGAAGACCTGCGTAATAACTCTCGACTTCACAGACTTCATTACTACAACAACTGAAAGTAGCAACACCATTAGCTTTAGTCATGACATGAAGACATGTTTGATCGTGTAGCAGGTTGATGTAAAGGCAGTTTCCTAGGAAGTCATGTTGCATTCAGAAAACTTTTTCGACTTTCAAAATAATGATATCGAATAGAATATCAGCTGCCTCAGATCCATACGGGAAGGCGGTATTCAGTGCATATTATCTTACTGGGCTTCGGTGGTACAAACATGAACTCGGTACTCACAAAGTTCCACCAAGCTGCAGTCACCAACAAGCGCGCGCGACGAGAGTGCTGGCACAACCGCTCTGGATCGCAGCCGCAACGGAACTGAGGCCGCCTCGCTCGGTGGCTGCACGAGATGTTGGATCATCGTCACCCTGAACGCGAGCCAAATGTTTTACATTTCAGAAACAGAAAATATTTCAGCGAATAGGTCGTCACTTGTTAAACATCATCAGACATTATATATTAGGTGCCCACTAAACGCAACGGTGTTTTGTAATGACGTTGAGGATGAAGACCACGCGTAAACGATACTTTTATTTTCGTCATACAGGTGCAGGTTTTCTTGAATGCAATCATCATAAGAAGTGTGGGAATTTAATATTCCGCTGTAATTGATTTAATACCTGTACAGTACCCGACCACAAGTAGATCGTCAATTGATTTGTGGAGGGGGCAAGATGTGATAGAAGTTTTAAAATATTAAACAGCGGTAGTCCATCTTGAGTTAGTAACATTAGCCCGAAATTCGACCAAATTGTGATAGTATCTACGAGTGGTAAAATCGAAGGTCTGATAGCAATTTTCATGCCAAAGACGAGAAATAAATGATCAACAAGTAAAAGCAATTGCTCGACCCAATCTGTAGGCGTTTTACTTCTATTTATTTATTTTACATTGTAACAATTAGACGTAAAATTTAGCCACGAAACTGTGACGGCGGATCGGAACAGTGCTTGTATGTCTCACTCGGTAGACCACATGTCCATGAAAGGCAAGGGCCTGCGGTTTGAGAAACAGTCTGGCGCTTGGTATAAATCAACCAAGGATTTTCAAAGCAGAGCACACACAACTGCAGAGTAGTAAACCATTCTGGGAACAATCCTCCACCCTGTGGCTTAGACATTTCTCCGCAACAGCAATGTATGCAGGAAGGATGAAGGTTTAACGTACTATCGACATGGAAGTTATTAGAGATGGAGATATCCACAAGAACGTCCATGAAGTTTGGGAGGTGGGAGAACAGGTACTGGGGAAGGTGAAACTGTGACGATGGGTTGTTCGTCATGCTTGCATAGCTACTTGGTCAATCATTTAACCGATGAAGATAGGTGAGCAACGACGCATTGTTGCCTAAGACAGATTTCATAAGGCAGAAACTGAATTCTACTTATACACAGAGAGAAACAAACTTATTTCACCATAGAAATATTTAATTTACAAATACAGAACAAGATATTTTACCGTTAGCCCTTACTTTTTGTTATCATTCTCCTTAAGCGCACGCCGGCCGGAGTGGCCGTGCGGTTCTAGGCGCTACAGTCTGGAGCTGAGCGACCGATGTTCGAATCCTGCCTCGGGCATGGATGTGTGTGATGTCCTTAGGCTAGTTAGGTATAAGTAGTTTCAAGTTCTAGGGGACTGATGACCTCAGAAGTTAAGTACCATAGTGGTCAGATCCATTTGAACCAAGCTTAAGCACAAAGAAGACATTGTTTTAAGTTCTAGGAATACGTTTGTTTATAAAAGATGTTAAACTTCGATTCTTTAATCAGACATGATGTACTTTCATCCAGCAGTGACGATAGGCAGTAAGAAGCCTGCCTTCTACGTAGAAGACGTCTTTTCTTAAATGAAGTTGGTTTCTAATTACAAACTTCAAATTATTTTTGTGAAAATATTTCTCTTTTTACAAATTAGTAAAGCTTACGAAGCTGACCGAAGAAGGAAATTAAGTACAGAGATTGGCATGGCCTAGAAGGGATGAGGTTTGGACACACACACACACACACACACACACACACACACACACAAAGAAAGGAACAAAGCTGGTAGAGCATCCGCTCGCGAAAGGTAAGGTGCCATGTTCGAGTTCCGCTCCAGCATAGTTTTAATCTGCTTGGAAGCTTCAAATCAGTACAAACTGCAGAATGAAAATTCGTCTGGAACAAAGAGAGAAATGTATGGCTTTGATTTCAGGGAAATTTTTATTTTAATTATTGGTTGTAAATTGAAATTTAAATGCAGCTGCTTTGAGAAACATTAAGTAACACGAATAAAAATTCCATAATTGTAGCTTTAACAACAACAGCGAAAAACAACATGATACAGTACTCATGCAAGACATTATAGTCTAGCATTTAAACCTTCAAAATCGAGTCCTACCGACAATGAAAACTGTTCTGTGCAAATCATATCTTGAGTAGTGGTTATACTGTATGTCTTTTTGTTTGTTTCATTATTTAACCGAAATAATATTATAGAATTTATTGTCTTAGCATATTTTGTAAATTTTTATTTGTTTCAATATTTTTTATTTGTAATGGAGGTGACTATTAAATTATTGTTTGTACCTTACCTCGAAGGATATTTAATGACTGGCTCCTTAAACATACATTACAGTTAGGTTGTTTCATTAGTTAATTTCTTGTATCTGCCAGATAGATGACGGCGTGCATAGTAACATTCCTTACAGTGTTCTTGAGTATATAATTGTTGTGTGATTCTTCAATTTCTTCAGGCGTATTTCATGACGAAATGAATCTCGGGTGAACAGCCTGGTGTGAGTGTACAAACCTGATGATGGCAACAAGCTCGATTGCCGGCCGGAGTGGCCACGCGGTTCTAGGCGCTACAGTCTGGAACCCCGCGACCCCTACGGTCGCAGGTTCGAATTCTTAAGTAGTTAGGTTTTAGTTGTTCTAACTTCTAGGCGACTGATGACCTCAGATGTTAAGTCCCATAGTGCTCAGAGCCATTTGTACCATTTTTTGAACAACCTCGATTACGGAAATATTGTCTCCTTTATACACTCACACCAGGCTGTTTACCCGAGATTTATTTCGTTATATAATTGTTGTACGAAAATGGTATGGAAAAATCTTCAGGAAATATTCCTCACACAGAAGAAGAACACATATTAGATGGATGTTTCCGGAAACGCTTTATTTCCACGCTAGAAATCTTACTCTACAGCTCTCCATGTAAAACACATAGGAACGGAACGTAGCAGCATATCACGTGAAATTCTGTCTTGTGTGAATCAGTGCTCTCCATCGGGACTAATACATTCATCAACGTACCATCACATACGCTGACGTACCCCTGAAGTACTGCCTTTGGGCCCGGAACCTTTCACAACGAGGGTGCCAAGGAACTCTGTACTTTCTCCCAGTCCATATTCATCGACTACTTTTTCTTCTTTTCCTTCTCCTAAAATTGAATTCTAGTCCCTCGTGACTATTATATTATCGTCTCCCTTAACTATCTGAATAATTTCGTTTACCTCATCATACATTTCTTCAGTCTCTTCCTCACCTGCGGAGCAAGATGGTGCATAAACTTCTACTATTCTGGTGGGTGATGGCATTATATCTCTCTTGGCTGCAATAATAAATCCACTAAATTGTTCATTATAGCTTATCTGCATTCCTATTTTCTGATCCATTATTAAACCTACTCCGGCCTTGCCCCATGGTTTCAGTTTGTATCTATAACCTTGCATTCACCTGACCATAGGTCCTGTTCCTCATGCGCCCGAACTTCACTGTTGTTGTTGTTGTGGTCTTCAGTCCTGAGACTGGTTTGATGCAGCTCTCCATGATACTCTATCCTGTGCAAGCTTCTTCATCTCCCAGTATCTACTGCAACCTACATCCTTCTGAATCTGCTTAGTGTATTCATCTCTTGGTCTCCCTCTACGATTTTTACCCTCCACACTGCCCTCCAATGCTAAATTTGTGATCCCTTGATGCCTTACAACATGTCCTACCAACCGATCCCTTCTTCTAGTCAAGTTGTGCCACAAACTTCTCTTCTCCCCAATCCTATTCAATACCTCCTCATTAGTTACGTGATCTACCCACCTTATCTTCAGCATTCTTCTGTAGCACCACATTTCGAAAGCTTCTATTCTCTTCTTGTCCAAACTATTTATCGTCCATGTTTCACTTCCATACGTGGCTATACTCCATACAAATACTTTCAGAAAAGACTTCCTGACACTTAAATCTATACTCGATGTTAACAAATTCCTCTTCTTGAGAAACGCTTTCTTTGCCACTGCCAGTCTACATTTTATATCCTCTCTACTTCGACCATCATCGGTTATTTTACTCCCTAAATACCAAAACTCCTTTACTACTTTAAGTGTCTCATTTCCTAATCTAATTCCCTCAGCATCACCCGACTTAATTTGACTACATTCCATTATCCTCGTTTTGCTTTTGTTGATCTTCATCGTATATCCTCCTTTCAAGACACTGTCCATTCCGTTCAACTGCTCTTCCAAGTCCTTTGCTGTCTTTGAGAGAATTACAATGTCGTCGGCGAACCTCAAAGTTTTTACTTCTTCTCCATGAATTTTAATACCTACTCCGAATTTTTCTTTTGTTTCCTTTACTGCTTGCTCAATATACAGATTGAATAACATCGGGGAGAGGCTACAACCCTGTCTTACTCCTTTCCCAACCATTGCTTCCCTTTCATGCCCTTCGACTCTTATAACTGCCATCTGGTTTCTGTACAAACTGTAAATAGCCTTTCGCTCCCTGTATTTTACCCCTGCCACCTTCAGAATTTGAAAGAGGGTATTCCAGTTAACATTGTCAAAAGCTTTCTCTAAGTCTACAAATGCTAGAAACGTAGGTTTGCCTTTTCTTAATCTTTCTTCTAAGATAAGTCGTAAGGTCAGTATTGCCTCACGTGTTCCAACATTTCTACGGAATCCAAACTGATCTTCCCCGAGGTCGGCTTCTACCAGTTTTTCCATTCGTCTGTAAAGAATTCGCGTTAGTATTTTGCAGCTGTGACTTATTAAACTGATAGTTCGGTAATTTTCACATCTGTCAACACCTGCTTTCTTTGGGATTGGAATTATTATATTCTTCTTGAAGTCTGAGGGTATTTCGCCTGTCTCATACATCGTGCTCACCAGATGGTAGAGTTTTTTCATGACTGGCTCTCCCGAGACCATCAGTAGTTCAAATGGAATGTTGTCTACTCCCGGGGCCTTGTTTCGACTCAGGTCTTTCAGTGCTCTATCAAACTCTTCACGCAGTATCTTATCTCCCATTTCGTCTTCATCTACATCCTCTTCCATTTCCATAATATTGTCCTCAAGTACATCGCCCTTGTATAAACCCTCTATATACTCCTTCCACCTTTCTGCCTTCCCTTCTTTGCTTAGAACTGGGTTGCCATCTGAGCTCTTGATATTCATACAAGTGGTTCTCTTCTGTCCAAAGGTCTCTTTAATTTTCCTGTAGGCAGTATCTATCTTACCCCTAGTGAGACAAGCCTCTACATCCTTACATTTGTCCTCTAGCCATCCCTGCTTAGCCATTTTGCACTTCCTGTCGATCTCATTTTTGAGACGTTTGTATTCCTTTTTGCCTGCTTCATTTACTGCCTTTTTATATTTTCTCCTTTCATCAATTAAATTCAATATTTCTTCTGTTACCCAAGGATTTCTATTAGCCCTCGTCGTTTTACCTACTTGATCCTCTGCTGCCTTCACTACTTCATCCCTCAGAGCTACCCATTCTTCTTCTACTGTATTTCTTTCCCCCATTCCTGTCAATTGTTCCCTTATGCTCTCCCTGAAACTCTCTGCAACCTCTGGTTCTTTCAGTTTAGCCAGGTCCCATCTCCTTAAATTCCCACCTTTTTGCAGTTTCTTCAGTTTCAATCTGCAGTTCATAACCAATAGATTGTGGTCAGAATCCACATCTGCCCCAGGAAATGTCTTACAATTTAAAACCTGGTTCCTAAATCTCTGTCTTACCATTATATAATCTATCTGATACCTTTTAGTATCTCCAGGATTCTTCCAGGTAAACAACCTTCTTTTATGATTCTTGAACCAAGTGTTAGCTATGATTAAGTTATGCTCTGTGGAAAATTCTACAAGGCGGCTTCCTCTTTCATTCCTTCCCCCCAATCCATATTCACCTACTATGTTTCCTTCTCTCCCTTTTCCTACTGATGAATTCCAGTCACCCATGACTATTAAATTTTCGTCTCCCTTCACTACCTGAATAATTTCTTTTATCTCGTCATACATTTCATCTATTTCTTCATCATCTGCAGAGGTAGTTGGCGTATAAACTTGTACTACTCTAGTAGGCATGGGCTTTGTGTCTATCTTGGCCACAATAATGCGTTCACTATGCTGTTTGTAGTAGCTAACCCGCACTCCTATTTTTTTATTCATTATTAAACCTACTCCTGCATTACCCCTATTTGATTTTGTATTTATAACCCTGTAATCACCTAACCAAAAGTCTTGTTCCTCCTGCCACCGAACTTCACTCATTCCCACTATATCTAACTTTAACCTATCCATTTCCCTTTTTAAATTTTCTAACCTACCTGCCCGATTAAGGGATCTGACATTCCACGCTCCGATCCGTAGAACGCCAGTTTTCTTTCTTTTTCACTAATTTCCACTATATCTAACTTTAACCTATCCATTTCCCTTTTTCAATTTTCTGACCAACCTGCCCGATTAAAGGATCCGTCATTCCACGCTCCTATTCTTAGAATACCAGTTCTGCTTTCTGATAACGACATACTCCTCAGTAGTCCCCACCAATAAATGCGAATGGAGGACTATTGTACCTGTGGAATATCTTACCCAAGAGGATGCGATTATAATTTAACCATACAGTAGCTCTGCATGCCCTCGTGGAAAATTATGGCTGTAGATTCCCTTCGCTTTCAGCCATTCACAATACCAGCACAACAAGGTCATTTTTGTTGATATCGCAAGACTAGATTAGTCAATCATCCAGACTGTTGCTCCCGCAACAACTGAAAAGGCTGCTGCCTTTCTTCACTAACCGTCTGGCCTCTCAGTAGATACACTCCATTGTGGCTGCACCTATGGTATGGCTACCTGTACCGCCTCCCAACCAACGGCAAGGCCCATGGTTAATGGAGGAGGGGGGGTTAAATATCGTTTGAACCTAGGTGCAAAGACGCTTCGATTATGAATCAAAGGCACTGCTCCAAAACCACGGGTCTTTACATACTACCATAGGTACCGGTATTCCTTCAGCTAGACAGAAGAATCTAGACGTTAGTTCATAGACAGGAAGAGTACATGTTGGCGAGCTTGTTTTAACGAACCATAAGTGCACGATCACTAATTGACAGAGAAATATCGCTTCGCTAGTTTCGTACATCGTGTGGCGCTCCCCCCCCCCCCCCCCCCTTTATTTTTAATGGAGCCTGAATGTAATTAAGTGTTATTCAGTGCCGAGTGCTAATTTCAGTAATAGTTTTGTTCTCTGCATTTGACTAGGATGAGCTACCGCTATAAGAGGCCTAAAACCAAAACCCCTCAATATTTGAGTTGCCAGTACAAAAAAGCATAGCTGCGTCCATAATTTAGCGTCTGCTGCACTACGAAAGGTTCCACCAGTTCTGGCACCTCTCATAAAACAACTGAACAAAACGACAACAACAAAAACCTAGGAATGAACGTTTATCTGAGGTCACGCAGCTATTTAAAACTTGCTAGCACGCTCTGTATAAATTCACTTTTTCAATTAAACCATTGTTCAGTGAATTAAAAACACAATACATTCTTCAAATAATATTACAAGCAGTGTGAATATGGGCAACTGTTGGTTTCGTATGGTCATCCTTTTGTCAGTCCTGTTAGAATGTTCAGCTTCATGTCGCTTTTTGCAAACATCTGTCATCGTCGGTGAACATTTCCCCGTGCGCCCACCGCATTGTCAGTTTTCCGTGTACCACTGCATTCCCCAGAACGAGAAGCTTGTTGTCTCCTCGGACATTCTTAGCAGTGAACATGAAACAATTTCTTTAGAATAATGACTAACAAAACGGTTTCTCTCGCTTGTCGCCCCAATCCCTTTGCTCGGCAACAATCTGATATTTCTTACCCTAGCCTTATATCAGAAATTAATACCTTTGCAAGGGAATAAAGGAAACGTAAAGAACTGGATCGTTGCATCCGGATTACCTCATACAGCCAAAAACAAAATCTCACAACTCTTAATAATCTTGGAATAACAGCAAAAACATTCGTTCCCTCTTTTCATCACCTGAGGCAGGTATTGGTTGCATATGGCTGTTACAACGTGGGCTGAGTTGTCGTTGATCAATAGCCCTTGCTTCAATGGACTTTTTTTTACTTTTATGTTTATTTTTTTAAAGGGCATTGCTTCTGATAATGATTTTGCTTCAGCACATGTTAGACTTTAAAACCATCCGACATTTATACATTTCATCTTCAAAAATAAGCATTTTCACTGTAGAAATGCAGTAACATGAGACGAGTGCAAAGCTCTGTACATTGTGAAAAAGTTACCCAAAGACCGAAACTGCAATTTTGAAATAAAAAATTTATACAGTCAACGACGAATATGATCTCCTTTAAAAAACTCTACATGAACCCCGACCATGAGAAATTAATCAATGGAGAACGTTCAGTTTATTGTGCCACAACGAGTGACTAATTCTGTCCTTCAAAGGGGTTTTTCTAGATACCTCCTGTACAACCTTAAGGCAATCGGTACTCAACAAGCAATTAGCATACGAAACATCAAAGGATATCCCGTTGATATTACACAAGTTCCTTAAATCTTACAATTCCACAATCTTAAACTTATAAAACTATCCCTCCTCATGACACACTACATTGGTTCTAACACGTATTGTGGGTAGATTTTATCTGACACGCTAGTTCTACTCGAGAGACCTCTGACGAAACAAAAAAATCTCTGCAACGTTTGTCCACTTCTAATTCCCACTTCATCCTTAAATTCAGATATCACTGTAGGATAGGTAATTTAGAATTTGTGATTGACTCCCTCGTATCTAACGGATGAAAAGAATCACAACAGAATGAGTGCAGCACAAAAATGTAAAGGAAGAAAAGCTCGCAAGTAACTCGGGTTCTCTGTGTGTGTAGCCCCACATGTATACTAGAGTACAGCCCTGGAGAGCTCTTAAGGGCACAGCTTGCATGTCAGTTCTAGCTTTCCCGAATTTGGCCCACACTTGACTACATTTCCCTGAAGCCCAAGGATTAGCACGATGCAATGGAGCACTTTCCCCTCACGGCCTGTGTTGCGCCCTCCTTGTCGGCACGTCCAGCATACAACTTGATGGGTCTCGACACTTGAAGACATATGGTATTATTGGCTACACTGAGTACCTATCACATGTTTCATGGGTTAGTTTCTCACCTCTGTCTCATTTTCATCATGTTCTAAACATTTCTTATCTTTTTGTCGGAGTAACACATTATCCTCCAACATTTTGTTGCTCTGATGACTTTTCGTGGCATTTTGCAATACGTTACGATATATGATTTACTTTTGTCATCAACTATATCTCTTAATGGTTAATGAAGTTAGCTTTCTTTTTGATGTCGGATATTATCTATTACCATGGCTTTTTATGTACATAATTTACTGTGAATAGTTATTTGTAGGGCAACAGTGTGGGAAGTGGTCTATGAAACTTGGAAATCTGTGGTAAGCTCCAGTAGGACCAAACTGCACTACGTAATCTAACTTGAACTAACTTACGCTAAGGACAACACACACACACACACACACACACACACACACACACACATACCTTAGGGAGGACTAGAGCTCCGACGGGGGGAGCCGCACGAACCGTGGCAAGGCGCTCTAGACCGCACGGCTACCCTATGCGGGGTGGTCTATGATTATTTCACGAAGTACATTATACTTCAAGCCTGTATTACTCTCTGAACTAACAAAACCACTTTTGAATCGTTACCCTCCTAGTTTTAAATTATTTCTCTATGTTTCGTTATCTTTAGTGCAGGCCATGCTGGATGGTCTGATACGAAGTAAGGGAACCATTGATCTTCCTGTATTGTTGCATCAGGCTTCAAAAAATTTATTGGTATTCTGTACCCTTCCGGTGGAGGGACATCACTATGTTATGTGCCACGCATGCCTCGTAACTAGTTTTCTGGGGCATCTTAGACAAGTTTCACTGTTTTAAGTCTCAAATTCTTAACATTATACCTTTCAGTGCGAACATTATCGTCGTAGTTCGTGACGATAAATGGTGTAATTTTGATTTGAATATGTTTGCACTTTAACTTCTTATTCCTTCTATACTTGAGGTAGAATCTGGTAACAATAGCTGTAAACCTTAACAGAAAATCGATTTCAGCGCATCGATTCTGTAGAATTAATTACGTCTGGAAGCTAGTGAAACTTCCAAACACTGAATTTCAAAACTGTCCGGAAAATGCTTTCTGAGCGCATGGGTGCGTGAATTCACGCTTGGTTGTAGCACACGTTAAGAAAGACCAACAGATGCCTGATATCGCAAAACAGGGAAACAGAAATACTGTATCGTAATGCGTGAACAGTCACTAGTGTGGTGCAGGTAGAACGGATGTTGCTTATACTGTTATGATGTGGAGTGTAGTGATTTAGGCTTCATCAATCGGAATACTTTTTAATTTATAGTTACGTATTTTCTGTTCAGTCATTATTATTTGTAGTGTACATGTTACAAGATTGTAGAAGAAAGTAAGCTACTCGACTATGGAGCCGGAGAGTTCGTTAAGGGAGAAATATCAATTGTTGATGTTCCCCATATTTCACGTCTTTTGGAGATAAAATCATATTTTCACTTTTTTTACGATTATGGACACTTTCATTTCTTTTTACTGCACTGGATCAGGTAATACAAATATCTCATAATTCTTCAGAGGTTGGCAATAAGTGATTGTCAAGCACTATGCTAATGGACGCCTTAATGCATGGAAAATCTTCTTCCTCAAAGACGATTTTCACAAAGCATATTACACCAAGAGACGTCAAAGGATGAAAACGGGGAAAATAATAAGATAGTGATTCATATTTCCCTGACCCTTGCAGTCACACAATGTTGCTGATTTTAGTTGCTTAACAAGTCCGACATGTATCTCTTCCAATTTATTTTTCATAATTACAATCAATATTTAATATTATTCTGTGCAACTCATTAAACCCAGTCTGCATAGGCAACTATACAGTGCTACACATGGTTCATTACTAGTGACTTATCTCAACTCAAAGCATTTTACACCAAGAGACATCAAAGAACGAAAACTGGGGAAATAATAAGATAGTGATTCATATTTCCCTGACCCTCGCGGTCACACAATGTTGCTGATTTTAGTTGCTTAAGAAGTCCGACATGTATCTCTTCCCATTTATTTTTAATAATTACAATCAAAATTTAAAATTATTCTGTGAAACTCATTAAATCCAGTCTGTATAGGTAACTATAGAGTGAGAGGGAGGAGGAGGAAATTACTGTTTAACGTCCCGTCGACAACGAGGTCATTAGAGACGGAGCACAAGCTCGGATTAGGGAAGGATGCCGTCCCCTTTCTAAGGAAGCATCCCGGAATTTGCCTAAGGCGATTTAGGGAAATCCAAATCATTTAATAAGCTGTTAAAAAACGGTTAAAATTTTAGCACCGTTATCATTATATCTTTCTTTTCTGTTAAGGCTAGTGTGCTATTTGCCTTTTTAACGCCAAGAGTCATGCACTTCCGTATATGTGCTTGTGGTTTGTTCACGACGTAGTCCTTTTCTAATAGACATGAGTGTGCTATTACCTGACAACTCTGTAAATAAGAAACCCAAAATCACTACTTTAACTGCATGTTTACCATACAACTCTTCATGTCACCAGTTAAGAGAGAAATCTCACCTACAAAGCCGTACATTATCAATAAGTTCATGCACTTTTGTGTCTCACATGACATCTTCTATCGTGAACATGTGCGTCATATACAGCACGCTTCCTATGTTACATTCTATCACAGATCAATTGATTACTTACTAAACTTGCTTCTTAAGTGTATTCTAGAGGTTTAGCATACCACGTTCAAAAATTGGTTCTGAACATAGAGAGAAACATATTTTGTTTCCTTTTATTCATCGCTATAATCTAGTACGCCACCATAGCCTTCACAAACATCATTGTAATTGCAGTCACCGTTTCGCTTTCTTTCTTTCTTTGCATTTTAACAAAATAACGTGAGCATCGTTTTGGCTGAAACGGTGATTTAAAAACAAGAAGAAACATCAGATTCTGTCTACAAAGTCGAATTCGCTGACAAATAGAAAGAAAATTCGGATGTATTCTAAGAGACATTCGTACCGTACTTCGTGTTCTCTATAGTTTAAATTTTTCGTTGCTTCAAAACATTAGTTTCGAGAACTGGAACCTTCCCAACCACCCATCCACTTTGACTTACGACGACATCAAAATGGCAAACATAAAACCACTAATGGAAATTCAGAATGCTAAAGTGCGCTCCACCTCATGACTAAGTATCATTCTCATTGTGTTACATTCGTGGCTTCACCGACTGGCAACCAGACTATCACGTAGCCTACACCTCGAAGTGCAGTAGAGAATATTAAGTCACCACAATTAAGATTTTATATTTTAATTTGTTGGCTTCGCCGTCACAAACAAAGCTATTGCCTTCTAATCTAGTATGAAGGTCGTTCAGAAAGTCAGACTATCACCTAGCCTAGACCTCGGACTACAGTATAGAATATTAATTCACCACAACTAAGATTTTTTATTTTAATTCGTTGGCTTCGCCATCTCACATAAAGCTATCACCTTGTAATCTAGCATACAGGTCGTTTAGTCAGTCAGCACACGCTATATTTCAAGAAACAGTATAGAACTAAAATAAATATCTTAAATATTATATTCCATCTCTTCTTACAAACACCTGGCATCACAAGTCGCTAGATAATAACGTCACGGCTCAAAGCTAATACCCAGCAATGATAGTTACGTTCATTGGTGATCGTGCTGGAATGATTCTATTTTAGCTCAGTGCATCAAATGAAGTGGTATTTTATACGCCCACACGTTTATTATACGGATTGTCAACAGTTAGCCCAGTTTTTTGAGTGTAAAACATCGGAGCAAGCAAGGGTAGGGTATAAACCTATCCTAAATAAAGGGAGAAATCATTATAAATGACAAAGTTAGCTCAAATATTTGGCTTCTTTTAACAAAATAAGGGTAACCAGTACCTTATTCCGCAAAAAATGATATACATAAATATATATGGGCAGCTAGAGGAATTTAGTCTCTTATTGACAACTTTATCGTCAATGAAAAATTACAAGGTAAAGCAAGAGACACAAGAGTCTAAACGGGGTATGACAGAGGTTATGACCATTTCTTGGTGAAATATATGTTGTTGTAGTTGTAGTCTTCAGTCCTGAGACTGGTTTGATGGAGCTCTCCATGCTACTCTATCCTGTGCAAGCCTCTTCATCTCCCAGTACCTGCTGCAGCCTACATCCTTCTGAATCTGCTTAGTGTATTATCTAACTTTAACCTATCTATTTCCCTTTTTAAATTTTCTAACCTACCTGCCCGATTAAGGGATGCTGCCCTCCAGTACTAAATTGGTGATACCTTGATGCCTCAGAACATGTCCTACCAACCGATCATTTCTTCTAGTCAAGTTGTGCCACAAACTCCTCTTCTCCCCAATTCTATTCAATACCTCCTCATTAGTTATGTGATCTACCCATCTAATCTTCAGCATTTTTCTGTAGCACCACATTTCGAAAGCTTCTATTCTCTTCTTGTCTAAACTATTTATCGTCCATGTTTCACTTCCATACATGGCTACACTCCATACAAATACTTTCAGAAACGACTTTCTGACACTTAAATCAATACTCGATGTTAACAAATTTCTCTTCTTCAGAAACGCTTTCCTTGCCATTGCCAGTCTACATTTTATATCCTCTCTACTTCGACAATCATCAGTTATTTTGCTTCCAAAATAGCAAAACTCCTTTACTACATTAAGTGTCTCATTTCCTAATCCAATTCCCGCAGTTTTTATTTCTTCTCCATGGATTTAATAGCACCGGGGATGGGCTACAACCATGTCTCACTCCCTTCCCAATGACTGCTTCCCTTTCATGTCCCTCGACTCTTGTAACTACCATCTAGTTTCTGTACAAACTGTAAATAGCCTGTCACTCCCTGTATTTTACCCCTGCCACCTTCAGAATTTGAAAGAGATTATTCCAGTCAACATTGTCAAAAGCTTTCTCTAAGTATGCTAGAAACATAGGTTTGCCTTTCCTTAATCTTTCTTATAAGATAAGTCGTAGGGTCAGTATTGCCTCACGTGTTCCAACATTTCTACTGAATCCAAACTGATCTTCCCCGAGGTCGGCTTCTACCAGATTTTCCATTCGTCTAAAGAATTCGTGGTAGTATTTTGCAGCTGTGACTTATTAAACTGATACTTCGGTAATTTTCACATCTGTCAACACCTGCTTTCTTTGGGATTGGAATTATTATATTCTTCTTGAAGTCTGAGGGTATTTCGCCTGTCTCATATATCTTGCTCACCAGATGGTAGAGTTTTATAAGGACTGGCTCTCCCTATGCTGGCCGTAGTTCTAATGGAATGTTGTCTACTCCCGGGGCCTAGTTTCGACTTAGGTCTTTCAGTGCTCTGTCAAACTCTTCACGCAGTATCATATCTCCCATTTCATCTTCACTACCTCCTCTTCCATTTCCCTAATATTGCCCTCAAGAACATCACCCCTGTATAGACCCTCTATATACTCCTTCCACCTTTATATATATATAGGTAGATCAAATGGAGAAAGAACAAAAAGTTGACAGAAGATAATATGAGGAAAGACATTTACAGAATACTGTCACTATATAGTCGTAGCATATACGTCTGTACCTGAGGAGGCTTAATCAAGAACTAGAACAACAAGGAGAATGTGGGAAATAGAGAAGGAATGTGAAAATATGGAAACTGTTCTTAAGAAAGCAGCTCAGGAAGCATTACGAAGATAGAAAAAGAAAGTTTTAGAAATTTGAACTCCTGAATTAAAATAAACTTATCAAGAAAAAACAAGACACTAAAGCTTGTAAAAGATATGAAAATATTCAATGTAACAGACAGAAAGCTACTGAAATAGCTAACATCCTACAAAATGGATAGAAAATTACAAGAATTTGTGGTACGAAGAAACATGCTCCGCTTAGAATAAAAGATATGAAACTGAAATTCGTTTGAAGACTATGGATGTATGCGTGAATTAATAGTACCCATCAACTCCAAAAGGAACTGAATGAATGACATAAGCGCTGAACTATTAAAATATCGAAGCACCCTACTGCAAATGATATTTCTAAGTTTATTTAATGTGTGCTGGAGAAATGGAGCTATTTCAGAAATATGTACGCTAGCAAAGGTAATATCACTGTTTTCCATAGTTACGACTGTCCCTTCAGAACCTTAGAGGAATGAACTTATTGGACACCACATAAAAAAAATTTATGGAAGACTAGTAGACAAGAGATTATAGGTTATAGCTGAGAGGTTATTAGGCGAAGAACATATGGGATCTCGGAGGAGCCAGTCACCAGTAGCTGCAGTATTTATAATTAAAAAATAAAATGGAGTATATTTCATGAACATGTGCTGTTTTTTGACATCTCTGAAAGAACAGACACTACGCGAAATTCGCAGCTGTGATACTATTACGTTAATTGCTGGTGGAGAGGGGAGAATGAAAGGGAACTAACGACGTCAACGACAGCGGAACGTTTTGCAGAATCAGCTGCGACGAGCAATAGTGCTGGATCTGGACTCGAACCCGGGATTTCCTATTTACTGGTCAGTGGCGTTAATCATTACGCCACCTGGACGCAGTGCTTAACTCAAATGCTCGGATTATCTCTGCTCGCTTCCCAGCCGACTCGCATTACAACGTAACGCCACGTATCCCCAGTCCCCGTCCATGTCCTCCACGTTCGCTAATTTTAGACTGGCGCTGGAGGTCTAACGTAAATGTGTATCTGCTTCAAAGGATGTGAATTTTATTGCAACACGCTGCCATACACAGCCATAGTCACAAACACAAGAGTCAACACAAGAGTACAGCATTTCACTTGTAGTGGTTCTTTATTTACGTGACCATTACGGCACTCCAACCCCAGTTCTCGATACCAGTAATATCGTTCTATTTTTCAGCGAAGTAACATGTTTTTTTGACAATATTCACATTTGGTTATATTATTTTATAGGTACTCCGATGTATCGATATATTACACTGATATGGTTCTTGTGTGTATTCATTTCTGTGAGACTGTTATAATCTTTGACTTACTTGTAACTGTTTTGGCACGAATGCGCACAGAGCAGTCTTTGTTTCACTTTGCAGAAGTTAGGTTTTTATTTCGCTTTGTAAAAGAGCAGTCAAGTCTTGTGTTTGGTTAAAGTGGAAATTAAATATATGAAGACTGAAACAAAACTGTTTTCTTGATGATGTGACAATTAAGAAGAAGTATATGTGAATTTACAAGAAGTTTAATAAAAATGTGGATGGTGAACACCAAGTCAAATATTATTTCTACCATACCATTGTTCTGATCTGGGATTGTTTGATCATTAAGAATTTCCTGAAATACGCATTTGTTAGGTCTCCAAATATTGCTAAAATACAGATCTGGACCTTCTAGCAGTCAAAGTGGAATCACCCTAGAATCAACAAGATGAGCCATAACAACTTCGACGAAATCTACGTGGGAATCTATAAAGGCACATTTGCATGCCGAGCGTGAGTTTCCTCGGAAACGCGAAATATTAATTAAATAAATAATCAGTGACAAATAAATAAAGCCTATGGCACACAACTGCAGCGCTGTGTCGCTGATAAAACAAAAGCACAATTACGTTACTCTTATGTTTGATTAAGAAAGGGGAGAGCTCTGGTAGAAGTGGTGCGAGAAGCACGTATTTTATTCTATTGTCTGGCACACCGCCATATTTCATGTTATAGAAGAATACTGCGAGTTGCAACCAGACTAGGCACTCGATTCTGTAAAGAATTTATATTTATAAAAGTAAGTAGGATTATGAACTGTAGGCTTATTCATTGAATATATCTGATTTAACTAACTGTGTAACTTTTTTATGTTTAGTAGACAGTCACCTCTGTACGACGTATTGGCATGGCTGGCAAATTATTGAAATATTGAGATTTAGATTATGAGTCCGCACCTACCGCAGCAGTCTTTGGAAACGATTTATTTACGAAGTCCGATTATTTCAGTTTTATTTCACGGTCAACTACGAGTAACATTGCCTTTACGAGAAAGCCATTGTCAAGCGTCTGACACCGAATAATTAAACGTCCACGTTCCAGATAAGCAAATATTAATTACAATTACAATCACAATCACCATCATACAGATAGAAAAATTAATATTTAAATAATATTTTTTATTTTATTTATTTTATAAATCCATTCAAGATAAGTGCCCAAATTAATGACTTTTTTACAGTTACTTCATTATTCCCATTATGACGATACCATGCGCAGTCAATACCTTTGTGTTGCCCTATAAAGCGAATATACGCTGCGTGAGCAACATTATTAATCTGATTTCTAACCTACTATGCAAGTGGTGGTATTGTTAGACACTCACACTTTTAACATTTACTTACATGACGCAATTCATTTACGGAAGGAAATTTTTAACCGGGGAATTAAAATTAACAGAAATTTCCACTTGAATGCAGACGACGTCACATTCATGACGGAGCAAGAAGATACCTAGAAAGAAAAATATATTTATTAGGTAAGATTTGAGAAGAGTACTACTTGATGATTTCATAAAAGAAGACAAAAACCGAAAGCCTGTAAAAGAATGTATCCTCCAAGAAGAAAAACTCTGATTTACAACATAACTTTAGAACATGTCAAACAGTTTAGCTATTTAGGTTGGAACATCACATATGATTAGGATGAAGACAGAGAAGAAATTAGCAAAGTTTGGTAATGTATGTGGCGCAATAAACATCCCTAAAAAATAAAACTAGAAAAGAAGCAAGATAGAAATTTTATAAGACAGTGGCAGTTCCAATGCTTGTGAATCGTGGGGCATAAGTACATGCCAAGATAGCCGCATACAAGCAACAGATACGAGATATCTAAGGACAGAAAGGGAGATGCACAAGAATCGACAGGTTTAGAAATTTACAAATTAGGGAGAACTGAATAAAGATAATATCCTCAATAAAATACAAGAAAATAGGAAAAATGTGAACGAACAGCTTGAAACAATGATGGGAGGAAGATTACCCCTTCAGATAAGAAGATTTAAGCCAGTCGGGAGAAGAAGTCAAAATGACTGCCATTACAGACAGAACCTAAACCGGCCTAATGCTGATGATGATGAACTGTTTATATTTTGTCGCAATTGAAATCTAATCGAGTTCGATGACCAGAAGCCTAATCCAAATACACTCACGCGAAAACATTTCACGCCTCTGTTATTCATTCGACCACATCTGCTGCACTGACAATATACAACGTGTAGGGATCGTGAGAAGTAGGTACGAGATGCTAGAGCATACACCGAGGCATACAGATAATGCTCGAACAAAAGGATAAAAATGGTTAATATCGGTACGTAGCTCCCTCCGCTTTGTACTGTACACTGACTTTCATAATGCAGATATGTAGACAAGGATTCTCTTTTGTACGCACATAATTAGCTTTTATACAGTCGTATGAAGCAATATCTATAATTTTTACTATTCGCTGATGTAATTTTCCCCTTTCCTTTATAGTATATATTTATTTGACACCACTGTTTTTTAAAATATGGTTCATTTCTTGTCGTCCTCTTTGTTAATGGGCATAAGTTTTATTAATCTGTCACTGACTTAATGTAGACTTGCTAATCTGTTGTGAACGTTTGTTAATAGTGGTAATGACGCAGTGAGCTTCCTCAAAATAGACCAGGTATCTCACTAGCTTTCACTGTTTTACGGAAAGGTAACATACACTGCCGTCTTTTCCTAGATCTATCGTTAAAGTTATTTTAAGAAACAGAAAACTCATTTCAGCAGCAACATCCTCGATTTAGGGATCCAAGTAAACAATAATATTTATTCATCCATGTAACGCACTTAATAATAATATTCTTTGTCGGCCGGAGTGGCCGTGCGGTTCTAGGCGCTACAGTCTGGAGCCGAGCGACCGCTACGGTCGCAGGTTCGAATCCTGCCTCGGGCATGGATGTGTGTGATGTCATTAGGTTAGTTGGGTTTAATTAGTTATGAGTTCTAGGTGACTGATGACCTCAGAAGTTAAGTCGCATAGTGCTGAGAACCATTTCTGAATAATATTCTTTCATTTATTCGTGAATACACTTCAGAGTACTTAGTTCCATGGCCGTTCACAATGAATGGGTTACTGATACCTAAGGTAGACTGTTGCTTATCCATATAGGCCGCCTAGTTGCTGGTGATTTTTCCCAGTACGTCGAAAACATTAACAACCAAAACCAATTGAAACATTTTAGTTAACTCCACATTTTCACGAGTAAATTACATTCAATAATCTTAAGAGGGATTGTTATACAAATATTGGTGGGCACATCAAAGAAACTATGGCAAGATCATGTCAGAAATTCGTACCAGTTCGAAGTTTCTAACGTACCAAGATGAAGATGACGATGATATTGGTGTACGGAAGTGTAATATCTGATGACGTCATTGTGGTCTCTGTAAACATTGTCTATGTAACTTTCTCTGTAAGTGCTTAACTACTAATAATTTTACAAGAATTTTGAATAAGATAGGCAGATCTTGCCACAGTTCGTGTTACAGCTGAATGATCCGACGATCTCTACCATCAGCTTTGCATGCTATTGTAATCAAACCCGTGTCCATAGTTCAGGAGAGATGGAGTTAAAGTCGCATCTCCATCTCTCCTGAACTATAGGCACGGTTTGATCCAGGTAAATAAATACAGGACTACCATATCGTAAGTTCCATATATCCAGTAGTAAATATTTATTATTATTATTATTATTATTATTATTATTATTATACAACATACATTATGCAAATTGTTGTCTTCGCGGAAAAATGAAGTTCGATTAGGTGTAAGAGAGGACCAGAATATCATAATCTTGCCAGTGTGAAATGCGAGATAAATAAGCAAATATTTGACTGTGAGTGTGTTGGTTGCTCCACAGCATGCTTTTCTACGTAAATGGCAAATATAGTTATCATGTCATAGTCTAATTTTAGCGCACTTTCAAGTTAATGAAAACATTAAAGGCTATAGAGACTTATCTATTTTTAAATGAAGTAGCAGTGTTTTCTTGTTAATGTTATACACAGCGCACTTTTCCGCTTCAGTCAAGGCTTAACGTCACTGTTTAGTCTGATACGACGTGTCTCGAAAGAATTGTGGCGGCATCAGGTGTCCAGATAATAATAAGACAATATTTTGCAATGACATTAGCTAAAAGCGCGATACCGAACGAGGTGGCGCAGTGGTTAGCACACTAGACTCACATTCGGTTTGAACTCGCGTCCGTCCATCCTCATTTACATTAACCGTGATTTCCCTAAATCACTCCAGGCAAATTCCGGGATGGTTCCTTTGATAGGGCACGTCCGATTACCTTCCCATGGTTAGGAAGCACAGATAAAAAAGAATCATGCTATCTGCTGCGTTATGGATTTCATGAACGATCAAAGCAAGACGGGTTTCATACGAACGGCCTTCGTAAGAAGTGTTTCAGTTCCTTCAACTTCCATGTGTATTTAGTCGCAATGTTAATAGATAGTAGAAAATAATTTAGCTGACGATTACAAATGTGAAAATAATTGGTTGGTACGCAGTAATTGCACTATCAAAAAATCGACCACCTTTTGAGAAAAAAATATTTAAGAACAATTATCTATTGCGGAAAAGAGCACCCTTAGAAAAACTGATCCATCCAGATTGGATCAGACTGCGTGACAAAAGTCATGAGATAGCTGCATCCACATAAACACATGGTGGTAGTATCACATACATAAGGTGTAAAAGGGCAGTGATCTGGCGCGGCTGTCATTCTTACTCAGATTATTGATTTGAAGACGTTTCTGACCTGATTATGACTTCACGACAGGAATGAATTTTGTAGGCAGAATGACTGTTGGAGCTACATGCACGGGCCATTTCGTTTCGGTAATCGTTAGGGAATATAATATTCCGAGACCTACAGTATCAAGAGTGGACTGTATTCACTGAACGACCGAGAGCAGCGGAATTTGCGTAGAGTTTTCAGTGCTAACAGACAAGCAACACTGCGCGAACGAATCGCAGACATCGATGTGGGACTTAAGAAGAACGTATCCGTCAGGATAGAGCAGTGAAATTTGCCATTAATGGGCTACGACAGCAAATGACCGACGTCAGTGACTTTACTAACAGCACGGCATCGCCTAATGTGTCTCTCCTGGGATCGTGACAGTACTGATTGCCTCATAGACGACTGGAAAACCGTCTGATCAAATGAGTTCCGAAATTCTTCCAATCCATCTGTGGCACGAATCAGCAAACCCGTTTTTAATAGTATTAGTTGCAAACAGTCTCTGTTGCAATTTTAGTTTTTTTTTTATTTATCAAGTACGCGTTTCACATTATTTAGGCATCTTCAGGCCGATCTTAATTTGGTATTTCTAATGGATCGTCTTATGAAGTACCAAATTAAGATCAGCCTGACGATGCCTAAATAAGGTGAAACGCTTAGAGCCGGCCGGAGTGGCTGTGCGGTTCTAGGCGCTACATTCTAGAACCGAGCGACCGCTACGCTCGCAGGTTCGAATCCTGCCTCGGGCATGGATGTGTGTGATGTCCTTAGGTTAGGTAGGTTTAATTAGTTCTATGTTCTAGGCAACTGATGACCTCAGACGTTAAGTCGCGTAGTGCTCAGAGCCATTTGAACCATTTTGAAAAGCGTAGTTGATAAACAAAGAAACTAAAATAGCAACCAAGACTGTTTTCAACTAATACTATTCGAGTTCCGAATTCAATTTCTAAGATTTGATGGTAGGGTTCAAATGTTCAAATGTGTGTGAAATCTTATGGAACTCAACTGCTATGGTCATCAGTCCCTAAGCTTACACACTACTTAACCTAAATTATCCTAAGGACAAACACACGCACCCATGCCCGAGGGAGGACTCGAACCTCCGCCGGGACCAGCCGCACAGTCCATGACTGCAGCGCCTAGACCGCTCGGCTAATCCCACGCGGCGGTAGGGATCGAGTTTGGCGTAGACCCCATGAGACCATGGATCGAATTCGTCAACAAGACAGTGTGCAAGTTGGTGGTGGTTCCATAATGGTGTGGTCTGTGTTGACATGGAATGGACTAGATCCTCTGGTCGTACTAAACTGATCATTGACTGGAAATGTTTATGTTCGGCTACGTGGGGATCATTTGCAGCCATTCATGAACGCCACGTCAAATGTTCAAATGTATGTGAAATCTTATGGGACTTAACTGCTAAGGACATTAGTCCCTAAGCTTACACACTACTTAACCTCAACTACCCTAAGTACAAACACACACACCCATGCCCGAGGCAGGACTCGAAACTCCGCCCGGACCAGCCGCACTGTCCATAACTGTAGCGCCTTAGACCGAACTTCATGTCCATGGAATTTTTATGAATGACAATGTTTCATGTTACGAGGTCACAGTTGTTTGCAACTTGTTTGAAGAACATTTTGGACAATTCCATGCAAATGGTTTTGCTACCCAGATCGCTCGACTTGTATCCCATCGAACATTTATGGGACATAATCGAGACGTCAGTTCGTGCACGAAATCCTGCAATTATTCTCAGTTGTGGGCAGATATAGAGATGGCATGGCTAAGTATTTGTGGAGAGGACTTCCATCGATTTATTGACTCCACGCCACGTCGAATTGCTGCGCTACAACGGGCAGAAGGAGGTCCGACAGGATACTAGGAGGAATCCCATTGCTTCTGGCACCTTAGTGTAATGCGAAACGTAATTTAGTAAACACGTTAGAGGGACAGTGAGAAATTAGAATACTAAAAATGGTGAAGTCCCTCATTTGCAACAGAATGTATCAATATAACCAACAAATAGTATTTTAAAACATTATTCTCCGAATGTAACTCTGCTAAATGTTGCCTAACCTATTACTGTTGGTACCATATTAAAAAGTGCTTACGTCCAGTTGTTGACTAACGGATGCAGTCAGTTGTGAATAATATTTGTAATCGTCGATGGGCTCCTTCTGATGCAGTTAGAATGGCTCTGAGCACTATAGGACTCAACTGCTGTGGTCATGTCCCCTAGAACTTAGAACTACTTAAACCTAACTAACCTAAGGACAGCACACAACACCCAGCCATCACGAGGCAGAGAAAATCCCTGACCCCGCCGGGAATCGAACCCGGGAACCCGGGCGTGGGAAGCGAGAACGCTACCGCACGACCACGAGATGCGGGCTGCAGTTAGAAAAATGAGAGCGAGCAGAGGAACCAAACGCGGATGGGAAAGAGAATTTTATTACGGTGGGAAACAAGATTGCGATTTGTTACTTCGAGTAATAAGTCTATGGGGGCAAAAACATCTACCTCTACATGGTTACTTGGCAGTTCACACTTAAGTGCCTTGCAGGGGGCTCATCGAACCATTTTCATACTACTTCTCTACCATTCCACTCTCGAATGGCACGTGGGAAAAAGGAACACATAAATCTTTCCGTTTGAGCTCTGATTTTTCTTATTTTATTATGATAATCATTTCTCCCTACGGAGGTGGGTGTCAGTGTAAGGATCTACGAACAACGACCTTCTCAGTGGCGAGTGAAATCCTCTTAGGTATAAAACATTGATTTACAACAAAAATACGTGCTTGACACTTCATAATCCTCCTGAGAGACAGGGAGATAACTATAGCGGTTAGACAAACAGATCACAGCGGCCGGCAGAACAAAAGAGAAGCTAATTCAGAAAACAAGCCAATCTTGTGCAGGTGACATACGGTCAAGTACACTGACGAAACTGCGGCGCCATGAAAGATAAACAATCCCACACAGTTTGAACTTGTCACAGGGTTATAGCAGGTGTCGATCACTTATCTTCAAATCTCTCGCCCACTCGAATGCTGACACTAATGTTAATTGTTATCGATCTACCAGTGTATAATTGTGAAGTGTTTGCCAGATATCGTGAGTCCAATAGTACTTATAGAAGACCTGCTTCTCAAGTGTAAACAGTGCTTGCTGCGACGCAACCTGTGATAGACACAGTAAGTCCTATTTTTCTAGGTGTGGTATGATACAGCAAGTCTCGTTTCTGTTCTTCTTCTGTCTCCCTCTGACGACCAATTTAACAAAAACGAAACACTGGTATTGTTCTTAGGTCACTTTCCCGTATCATTGTTTGGCATAGCTTCCCCGGAAAATGGTGTAATCTCGATTTGAGTATGTTTTCATTTAATGACTCATGCCTTGGATATTTCAGGTAGAAATTCTGTGCAATAGCCGTAGGCCCTAACAGAAAATCGATTTTAGCGTGTTGAATCAGTTGAATGAATTAATTCTGGGAGCTAGTGAAACGTCCTGACATTGAATTCCACAATAGTCCGGAAAATACTTTTTGAGTCCATGGGTACGTGAATTCACGCTCGATTGTACCATACTTTAAGAAAGATTGAAAGATGCCTGATATTGTGAACTACGGAACCGAAATACTGTATCGTAATGCGTGAAAAAATCACTCGCCTGGTGCAGATAAAACCGATGTTACTTAAACTGTTATGATGTGGCGTTGAACTATTTAGGCTTCATCAATCGAAACACTTTTTAACTCATAGTTATGTATTGTCTATTTACAGTTATGCTGGAAGATTCTAGAAAAAGTAGGCTACTCGACAGTGGAGCAGAAAGTTCGTTAAGGAGTAAATAATAGTTGTTTAGGGTCATCATACTTTACGTCTTTTAGAGATAAAATCTTATTTCCACCTTTTCCCTCAAAGACGATTTTCGCCAAGAATATTACACCAAGAGACTTCAAAGAACGAAAACGGGGAAATAACAAGATAGTGATTCATATTTCCCTGACCCTTTCAGTCTCACAATGTGGCTGATTCTAGTTGCTAAGAAGTCCAACTTTTGTGTCGTCCAATTTGTTTTCATAAGTACATTCGGTAATAAAAATTCTTTTGCGGAGTTCATTAAATCTAGTTTGCATAGGTAGCGACAGAGTCCTACTCATGGCTCATTACTAGTGACTTTTCACAACAAAGAGACACAAAATTTGCAGAAAACCATTTAATAAGCCGTTTAAAAACAGTTAACCCTTTTGCACAGTTATCGAGATTTCTTTTTTTTTCTATTAACGTTAGTGTGGTATTTGCTTTTTTAACACCAAGAGGCAATCTCTTCCCTACATGGAGATGTGGTTTATTCCTAAGATGTTTCAAAGAATATTCGTCTGATATAATGAAGCTTCAAGTAAACCGCTGAAGACGAACATGAGATCCAAAATTAGTTCGGCATAATAATTGTTTCAAAATAAGTACTACGCAGCCATTGTCAACTTATAGTCATGACGAAGTTAATATCGATCAACACTAACAATTGGAATTATCATGTACAAGTGTAGCTAATAATTGTGTATGAAAATCAATACAATTGTCATTTACGCTAAGCAATGCAGGGCACAAAATCAAACCACTTTGTTCCCTATCACTGATCTGACAACAACCAGAACTTTTTCCATCTTTATCATTTAACTATAATTACTCTACTACAGCACCATTATTATGAAGCTTGAATTTTTCTAACATAATATCTTGAATGAAACAGACAAATCTTCTCTAACAAACATAAAAATACCCAATGATGCTAATAGGGAAATAGTATCGAGAAACAGATAATACTGCTATCTAATATTTAATGTTTGAAGGATATTTTTATGACTAAATTGAAATAATAGTCAAAAGTGCCCTACACTAATAACTATTTTAAAAGAATATGACATATTTAACTCTTTATAAAAACATTCGTAAATGAAGTCACATTACTTATTTTGATCTCAGCACCAAACTTTTGCGAGAATTCACCAGTTTAACGATTTATTGTCAAGTCCGTTCAGAACTGTCTTGTATTTTAAAATGGTATTGAATGACACCTTGAGAAATACTGTCTGAAAGTGCGTTTTTCCTGGTTGTTCTTCTAATTCTCTCGAGTATATCGAATAAATGATTATTAAGATGCTTGCTTATGAATTACTTGTGAATTACCATTTCTTATAATTTCCTTTAAATTAATATTGGCATTAACACTGTATTTTATTGGTTGCACTGCAATGTATTTTCCTGTAGCGTATAGAATTCTAGTAATGTCATCTAAATTGTTAACGTATACCCTATTGTATACAAACCGTAAGTTTTAATAATCCACCTGTATTTACCTGAGAAATTTTTATAGTGTGCAATTAGCCCTCTACGCTTTCTCATGCTTGTATTTATTTATTCAAATGGTTTACGGTTTGATGTAGTGAACTTTTAATGTAGTTATTAACTGATTTGATGTGAAAGATACCTTACACCACGAATTTATCAAGAAATATAAATAATTCTGCATTGTCACCTTTTTTATATTTACGCTGTAGTTTATTATTTTCAAAATACCTAGGTTAAGAATCAGTGACATGCATGTCCTTGACAGTCTGAGCCACCCTAACTTCTCGTACAACTAACTAGGTTTATGTTTCTCTATTTTCATTTTACTAGTAAAGCTAATGGGTTATGTAGAGGTCAGAAGTGGTATTACCTATGTGTCCTCCCTTCCAGCTTTTTTCGTGATTCCTTCAGATCCGGAAAATCACATTTCGAGATTTTTTATGTAGTTCATAGAGGATTAATCTGTTTACGTTGTTCAGTAGTTCTGTCTCTTTGGCTTATTTGAGAGTGCTATTAAAGATCTTTAATGTGATATAATATCCTTACCGTACAATCTACAGAAATAGCGATAAATTAACAAATATTTGTCAATCGTTGTCTGCTGGAAACCAAAGTCTAAACAGTTTTGTTGAAATTAGTTTGCATTACACTATTAGTATCCAGTAGCAAGAACTGTGATTTTGTACTGAAACTAAGAACCATACACAAAACAAACTCTAAAGTTATTGAAATGCGATACGTACTGAGGTGACAGAAGTCATACCTCCCAGTTTCGTACAGGACCTCCCCTCCCCCACCCTAGTGCAGAAACTCGACGTGGCTTGTACTCAATAGGTCGTTGGATGTTCCCTGCAGAAATGTTGAGCCATGCTGCCTCTATAGCCGTCCGTAGTTGGAAAGAGTTGCCAATGGAGGATTTTGGCACACATCGACCTCTTGATCGTGGCCCATAAATTTTCGACTGGATTCATGTCTGGCAACCGGGATGATCAAATCATTCGCTCAAATTGTCCAAAATGTTCTTCCAATCAGTCGGGAACAACTTGCCTAGTGACACGATGCATTGTCATGTACAAGAACTCCGACGTTGTCTGAGAACATGAAATTCGTGACTGGATGTAAATGGTCTCCAAGTAGCCCAAAACAACCATTTTCAGTCAATGGTCGGTTTAGTTGGACCACAAGACCAAGTCCAATCCATGTAAACTCAGTCCATACCATTATGGAGCCACCACCAGCTTGAACAGCGCCTTGTTGATATCTTCGATCCGTGGCTTCGTGGGGTATGTGCCACCTTCGAACCGAACCCCCAGCTTTTACCAGTTGAAATCGGGACTCATCTGACCATGCCACGGTTTTCTAGTTTGTCTAGGGTCCAACCGATATGGCCAGGAGCGCAGGAGAGGCACTACAGTCGATGGTGTGCTGTTAGCAAAGACACTCGCGTCAATCGTCCACTGCCATAGCCCATTAATGTCAAATTTCGCCGCACTGTCCTAATGGATAAATTCGTCGCACTTGTCACATTTATTTCTATGAATGTTTCATGCAGTGTTGATTGTTTGATAGCACTGACAAGTCCTCACCAGTTCCGCTGCCCTCGGTCGTTAAGTGAAAGCCTTCGGGTACTGCGTTGACCAAGGTGATAAGTACTACCTGAAATTTGGTATTCTCGACACACTCTTGACACCGTGGATCTCGAAATATTGAATTCCCTAACGATTGCCGAAATGTAAGGTCCCAAGCGTCCAGTTCGAAATGCCATCCCGCTTTCAGCGCCCGTTAATTCCCGTCGTGCGGCCTTAATCAGGTCGGAAACCATTTCACGTGAATCACCAAGTACAAATGAGAGCTCCACCAGTGCTCTACCACTTTATACCTTGTGTACGCAATATTTCCACCATCTGTATATGTGAATATCGCTGTCCGATGACTTCTTTCACCTCATTATATTTCAACAAGAGGGAAATAAAGAAATAGTTCTTTTATGTGGCACTTCGTGTAATTAGTGGTTGGCTTTATTTCATGCACATGCTTACTATATTTGTTTTCTACGTGTAGGTAGGTATCGTGTAGCAAATGCTGGTCATCTCCCGCTCCCGCTAACAACATGCAAGCCGCCTGTCTACCGTTGGTCATAGCCGTTGCCCTTGCTGCTGTTAAGGCCGACAAGCTGCAAGGGTCATCGCTCGGTGCGTATCGGTGCATTGTCCTAATAAATGTAATATTCCTCTACACATGGCAGCAAATATTAACATGCATTCTAACGTTTTGTATTCTTACTGTACACAAACAAGAGAGCAAGAGTCAACTCTGAGCAAGTATAGGGGGAAGCCCATTTGGTGGCACCTATTAAACAGTTTTTACTACATAACTTTTTTGTTCTGAATGTATTTTACTTACGATAATATCCTTTCAGTGCCAGACGACGTTTTATCTTTCTGGTATTTCTCGTAGTTGCCAGTCAGGCCCTAAGAGTTGCAGTGAAGAATGCAGAGCCTCTATTCAACAGGCGAATTGCCGCGGTAAGTAACAAGTGCCATTACAAGTAAGTCTGCACACAATAAGTGATATTTGTAAGGCATTATGAAACATTCACATCCTAGGCGATATATTACAATAGGCAGTTGTGTCATTATCGCCTTTGTGAAGCTACAACGAGCTAAGTTCTTACTACACTCCTGGAAATGGAAAAAAGAACACATTGACACCGGTGTGTCAGATCCACCATACTTGCTCCGGACACTGCGAGAGGGCTGTACAAGCAATGATCACACGCACGGCACAGTGGACACACCAGGAACCGCGGTGTTGGCCGTCGAATGGCGCTAGCTGCGCAGCATTTGTGCACCGCCACCGTCAGTGTCAGCCAGTTTGCCGTGGCATACGGAGCTCCATCGCAGTCTTTAACACTGGAAGCATGCTGCGACAGCGTGGACGTGAACCGTATGTGCAGTTGACGGACTTTGAGCGAGGGCGTATAGTGGGCATGCGGGAGGCCGGGTGGATGTACCGCCGAATTGCTCAACACGTGGGGCGTGAGGTCTCCACAGTACATCGATGTTGTCGCCAGTGGTCAGCGGAAGGTGCACGTGCCCGTCGACCTGGGACCGGACCGCAGCGACGCACGGATGCACGCCAAGACCGTAGAATCCTACGCAGTGCGTAGGGGACCGCACCGCCACTTCCCAGCAAATTAGGGACACTGTTGCTCCTGGGGTATCGGCGAGGACCATTCGCAGCCGTCTCCATGAAGCTGGGCTACGGTCCCGCACACCGTAGGCCGTCTTCCGCTCACGCCCCATCATCGTGCAGCCCGCCTCCAGTGGTGTCGCGACAGGCGTGAATGGAGGGACGAATGGAGACGTGTCGTCTTCAGTGATGAGAGTCGCTTCTGCCTTGGTGCCAATGATGGTCGTATGCATGTTTGGCGCCGTGCAGGTGAGCGCCACAATCAGGACTGCATACGACCGAGGCACACAGGGCCAACACCCGGCATCATGGTGTGGGGAGCGATCTCCTACACTGGCCGTACACCACTGGTGATCGTCGAGGGGACACTGAATAGTGCACGGTACATCCAAACCGTCATCGAACCCATCGTTCTACCATTCCTAGACCGGCAAGGGAACTTGCTGTTCCAACAGGACAATGCACGTCCGCATGTATCCCGTGCCACCTAACGTGCTCTAGAAGGTGTAAGTCAACTACCCTGGCCAGCAAGATATCCGGATCTGTCCCCCATTGAGCATGTTTGGGACTGGATGAAGCGTCGTCTCACGCGGTCTGCACGTCCAGCACGAACGCTGGTCCAACTGAGGCGCCAGGTGGAAATGGCATGGCAAGCCGTTCCACAGGACTACATCCAGCATCTCTACGATCGTCTCCATGGGAGAATAGCAGCCTGCATTGCTGCGAAAGGTGGATATACACTGTACTAGTGCCGACATTGCGCATGCTCTGTTGCCTGTGTCTATGTGCCTGTGGTTCTGTCAGTGTGATCATGTGATGTATCTGACCCCAGGAATGTGTCAATAAAGTTTCCCCTTCCTGGGACAATGAATTCACGGTGTTCTTATTTCAATTTCCAGGAGTGTATTTTATGTTCATAAGATTGCTTATTTACTTCTTTAAGCAGTGTCTTTATGTTCTATACGAACTATATCCTGCGGCCTTAGAAAGATTGTATCCTCTGATTCTTTCTATGCCTGTTTTTATTTCCTTGTTCCTGCAGATAAAAATACATTGCTTGAGAACTTTCTCCAACACTGTATTCATTTTAGTAGTTGTACATCACCTCAGTTTCATGGCATTGTTGTTAGTAAACAAAACATCTACTATGCTGTTAAGTATTATCAAATAATACAGAGTCTTTCTCAGACTCATGACGTAACTTTTGTTCAAATTGTGTTACTATTTATGCTGTGTGTTTATTTTTACAATTATTACAGGGAAGAATTTGTTATAATCGTTTCTATTAAAGGGAAAACTGTCACTACAACATATTCAGGAATACTTGCCAGATACTTACGGAAACGTCCAAAATGACAGCCACTCCCGCAATCCGCATACATTTTCTGAAGATGTTATTTGCATGGCAGGAGGATTTGTGTATCACTCTAGAAGCTTAATGTCATGTGTAGGTAAAGGATTTACGGCAAGCTGTAGCACTGAGGTTGCATTTTAGCATTGCACCAGAGTCGACTTAAGATGCAAGTTTCCTATAGTAAAGGAACAGCTTATGTACGTCTGGAGATTAGTACCACGAAGAGTAGCGGTGCAGTCATAATACACACTACTTGATCAAAAGTATCTGGACTAATACACTGCCTGGGAAACCGAGTGAAGCGCCCATAAGTCATGATGGAATGTAAATACAAATTCGTACGTGCACACACTTTCGGCGGGTGTGGAAATGTTTAGAACTGCAACACTCTCTGCGGTAGGTAGATCGCTCTCCAGAACGCATGAATGTTGCTCGTGTTAAGTGATGTTCCCAGATCTGATAGTGTACATAAGGAGCGTAAACGTCGTCATATGATGAGTGATCACAGTGAAAGACGCGGAGATGCTACGTACAGTGTTGCCAGCGTCTGAGAGCTGAAAGGTGCCTCTGTGTGGATCTCCATTTGGCTGGCTGCTCGAATCATGCAAGACCCAGATCTGTGGGGCAGTCATATGTGACAGGGGCCCGATGTTGGAATGAATGGGAACGTGATGGCAGCAGACATACTCGTCGTAAAGGTTCCGGTCAACCACGTCTGATTCCCACAAGAGTGGGTCGCCGTATTCTGCACCAAATACACTTCTGCAACTCCCATCCAAGAACCAGCAATCAATTTCCGGCGACTTTCTGTGTCATCCCACACCATTCGTCGGAGACTAACCGTAGCCGAACTAGGGCTATACGGCTGTTCCATGCATAGTCTGCCGTTTTTCTAAGACACTATTACTACTTTTAGAGTTGGGCATTGAGCAGCAATAGTTCATTCCTGATGAATGGCACCGTATTGTTTTCAGCGATGAACTGATGATTGTTTACGAATCCGTAATTGTTTCACGTGGCATACAGACATTGTTGGGCATTGAGCAGCAATAGTTCATTCCTGATGAATGGCACCATATTGTTGTCAACGATGAACTGATGATTGTTTACGAATCCGTAATTGTTTCACGTGGCATACAGACATTGTCCTGGATGACTTTAGCCGGCGAGAGACTCCGTTCTTCGGGACGTTCGGAGGGGCACAGCGGTGTTACTGCTGGCATCATGCTGTGGTGAAGCATTGGCTAATACTTCAAGTCACTGCCGCAAGTTATAGAGGGATCACTGACGGGATAACGCTACGTCACGGACACTTTGCGTCCTCACATATTGTATCTAATGCGACAGTACCGTGAAATCAGTTTTCAATAGGAAAATGCTCATTCACAAATGGCAGACCACTCTGCGAACTGTCGGCCCAATATCGAGGCCTTCCCCTAGCCGGCAAGAATCCCTAACTTGTCCCTCATAGAACATCTACATCTACGTGATTACTCTGCTATTCACAATAAAGTGCCTGGCAGAGGGTTCAATGAACCACCTCGCAGCTGTCTCCCTACCGTTCCACTCTCGAACGGCGCGTGGGAAAAACTAGCACTTAAATTTTTCTGTGCGAGCCCTGATTCTTCTTATTTTATCGTGATGATCATTTCTCCCTATGTAGGTGGGTGCCAACAGAATGTTTTCGCAATCGGAGGAGAATACTAGTGATTGAAATTTCATGAGAAGATCTCGTCGCAACAAAAAGCGCATTTGTTGTAATGATTGCCACTCCAATTCACGTATCATGTTTGTGGCACTATCTCCCCTACTTCGCGATAATACAAAACAAGCTGCCCTTCTTTGTACTTTTTCGATGTCATCCGTCAGTCCCACCTGATGCGTATCCCACACCGCACAGCAATACTCCAGAATAGGGCACACAAGTATTCTTATGTGCTGGGACAAGGAAATAAAAACTTGCATAGAATCAATCAGAGGACCCAAACCTTCTAAGGCCTTAGGCTATAGTTCGTGTAGAACATAACTACACAGCTTAAAGTAGTAAATAAGCAATCTTATGAACATAAAATCGTAGGAACCTAGCTCGCAACAAATAATCCTGGACAAATAGGTAGTATCGTGACGAATACAGGGATTAGCGACCACAAGGCAGTTACTGCTAGTCTGAATACCGTAACACCCACAACCATCAAAAACAAATACAGATAGTATCCATTTAAAAAAGCTGATAAAATGCTCTTAACACCTGTTTAAGAGACATTTTTCGCTCCTTCCGATCTCATCATGCAAGGGTAGAAAAAATGTGAAATGATTTGAAACAGGCAGTATCGACTGCAGTTGGGAGATATATACCACATAAATTAGTAAGTGATGGTACTGTTCCCCCATGGTCCACAAAACTGGTCACATCGCTGTTGCAGAAGCAACGAAAAAAGCATGCCAAATTTAAGAGATTGGTAGAGTTTTGCAGAAGTTCTAAATATAGCACGTACTCCAATGCGAGATGCTTTTAATAATTTTAATAATTTCTGAATGATTAATGTATAGGGTAATGAAAAACATCGGCATGTGGTTGACGAAAAATAAGTTATTGCCTAAAATCTCAGTTAGCGAATTTTCATGAATAGTATGTTTTACAATATGAATGTGAATTAATAAGTAATGAAGTCTCATATTTTTAAGTGAAACATGGGAAGTATCTAAGCCTATCTTTCGAAATTTATACTTCTGACCTTTATATGCTATTCCAAAACAGTTTATTTGAATTGGTTACAATAAAAATAAAAATAAATGTTTTGTATTCAATATTGGATCAGTGTGTTGTCCATTTTAGCAATGATTCACAAGTAATATACGAGTATAAGTGTAAGTAACATCCTATCTTCTACTAACCTGTGAACCTGTAGTATAGATGGTTAGTTAATTTTCCTATAGTTTTCGAATGAAATGAGGAATCAACGAAAGAGAGCTAGTCTGAAATTAAATTACTGAGTGTCAAACTTTATTCCAAGGGCTAGGATGTAGTGGAAAGTCGTATTATACTTTCTTGTATGAATTCTAGCTGTTTAAGGTTAATGATTTTTTTTTTCGTTTATTTGCAGGGTCTCGAAGCGTTACCAGTTATCCCTATGACAAAAGCTTCGCAGATGGCTGGTAACGATTTATTCTTCCAGATAGACTCTGATACGACCGTGTGAGTATACTAATGCAAACAAAGCGTTTACGTTATGTTTTCTTTCTTCGTCTATAATTGTATTGTCGAAACGCATTATTCAACCAGTTTACACCTGCACATTATTTTTTACATTTTACAATAAATGAACAAAGAATTTAACTAGGCGCTACGTAAATCATAAATACTAGCGATGACCAGTGCAGGAATTAAAAGCTACTCTTCCTTAAAAAGAGTACTACAAATGAATATATTTCCATGTGGTTAGCTTTTTACGACTTTGTGCAGGGTGACATTCAAGGAGGTAAACCTTATCAGTGGTAATGCAGATGGTCACCGTCAATCACTGACCAGGAGAGCATTGGCCAAAGTCATCGATGACGGCTGCGAGTACTTTTTTTCAGAATTTTAGCTGTTGGTACCTTTGAATTAACTACGCCATAGCACCTACTTTATGTGACTGTGTTAACATCATTTTGTATTTCACCGTTCATATGAACAAAGAAAGACAAAAGTTGTCATCTGATTTTTGTGAAAACGGTGTCGTTGCAGTGAAGTGAAGGACGTGCACGTGGTGTCTGCTCCGATCCTCAATGTGTCCTCCGTCAGCGCCGACCTCGAGTACTTGAACATGGCCGTTGAGGGCAACGTTGGCACCATCATTGTGGACGGCAACTTCTCCATCTCATCGCTTTCCAGCTTCAAGATATTACCTCTCGTTAGCGAAGGCAGCTTCAGGTAGGTTACTACTGACATCTATTGTACCCGGCGCTCCGTAAATGGTCTTACATACGTGTACAGATAAGAAAGTATAGTACCTCAATGTACTATTGGTCTTTCCACAGTAAGATCCAGCAACAGAAGAGAAAAGTTGTGTAACGAACAAACCCAAATAAGTAGCTCTTTAAAGATACTTTTATTACGTGCCTCGCACGGGGTAGCCGCGTGGTTTGAGGCGCCTTGTTTCGAGTCCTTCCTCAGGCATGGGTGTGTGTGTTATCCTTAGTGTCCTTACCGTAAGCTAGTTTAAGTTAGATTAAGTAGTGTGTAAGCCTAGGGACCGATGACCTCAGCAGTTTCTTCCCATAGGAATTTAACATAATTTCCAATTCTTTATTACCTGCATCTACCTTCAGTAAATCATTGAAATAAATCTCTGTTTTTTCACATCAGTTCATATTCTCTGTTCCATCTCTAATGTGTGGAAAATAAGTTTAGACTAGAAATTTTGACATGTGAAGAATAAAGTATCAGTAGAATGAAGTAACGATTTTAGTTATTAACGAAATAAAATTTCGTATCATAAATCACCATTTTTAATTTTGTGCCGGCATATAAGCAATGGAACGCCTTCTTTCTGCAGGTTGGTCTTGGAATCTGTGACATTTAAGGGCTATACTGGTCTGAGAGTGGCTGGTGACAGTTTGCTATCTGAGAACTACGACATCGATTACGTTCCGGCAGCAGTAATCCTGACAGTGAGTACTGAGTGATTTTCATTATGTCTGACTTTGCAGCATTGCTTTACAATTGTGCAGTATTTTCATGTTATGGTTCAGTCAAATGAGAACGAGATAGATGGAAAAAACTCAGTAAATTGTTTATTGTTTCGAATGAAATCGCCATAACTGTTAATACATTATCCCACTGTGAGACAAGACGGTCATTGCCTCCGTGGAAAAATGGTGTAACGGTGATTCTACACAGGCGTTCACGTCTTCGTCCTATGAAACTCGACGGGCACGAATGTCTTCCACCAGGGGGAAAAAAGCAGGGATATCGCAGGGGAAGATATTAGGACTGTATGGAGAATTTACAAGCGATTCCGAGCAACGTTTCCGCAGCGTAGCCGAAACAACCTTGGTAACATGTAGCCGGGGATCAGCCTGCAACACAATGCCAGCAATCAACATTCCTGTCGTCTGGACTTGAAAGTTCGCTTCAGTTTTTGCAAAGTTTCCACGTACCGCTGTTCGTTAATCGCGGCGCCGTGTTCCAGAAAGACAATGAGCAGCGGGCCCTTGCAGTCAAAGGAAATGGACATAATGACTTTCCCGGAGATGAGGTACACGTATCTGAATTTTTTCCATTGGGGGTGAATTCATGTGCTTTCACTGTTGGCTCTGATGCTTGCACTTCGGTTGAAAATGATGACACCACGTTCCATCTCCCTCTACAATACGGAATAGGAAATATTATTTTTCGTGATAGTGTTCCATGTACTACAAATATGTCGTCATTCTGTTCAGCTTTTGCTCCTCCGTCAGCCACTGTGCCCAGATTTTCCGGAACTTCCGATGCCTTGTCCTGAAGGCGAGAGCGATACCCTGACTGAAGCCCAAAACGTGCTGAATATCTTCTACTGTGCGCTGTCGGTCATTTTTGACGACAGTATCTGCTGCAGCAGAGGCAGAAACTGTAGTTAATCTGTGAGTCTATCTTGGCCGACTATTGGCTTTCAACGATACGCGACCTTCTCCAAATCGTTTATTCCCCGCAAACATAAGCGCACATGACATGACGCATACGTCATACACGGCATATATTCTGGCATAATTTTGGCTTTCTGACCATCCTTTCACACTCAAAAATTTACTGCAAATCACTGTTTCTCTTTCTCGGCCTCTGTAGTGAAGTCGGACGCATTCATGAGTCGCTGACCTCACGTCGAGCACGTCTAACAGACAGATGGTACAGCGGCGAACGTTCACGCTGTTCGCTCGTGGTGCCCAATAAAGGGCACCTCTATACGCACACCTACCAGTATTGCCAACGTCCGCACCATGCTCATTACATAGTTTGCCTCATTTTCATTTGACTGCTCTTTATAAGTGATATTTAAGAAGCTGTAAGGTATTTCCTTAGGAAACTATGAAACGTTAACATAAGGTTGAGCACGGAAAATAAATTTTGGATCAGCAATAAAGACGTAGTTGAAACCATATAAATTTTATTTTTACCACTTTGATACAATTTCAACAGCGTAAGTCAAGTTTCACCTAGATCTCGGTTGTTTGGTCAATTGTCGGCTGTTGCGTCTGGATTTTGTTCCACACTTCCACACATATTCGATTCCCCCGTCCTATACCCTCCTCCAGCCCCAGTCCCTCCTCCCCCCCCCCCCCCCCCCCCGCTGCTTGCCATCTGCTTACCGCCGCGCTATGTGCTGATGTGCTGTCCTACTTCGGCCTGTCCACATCGAAGGAACTTAACACAGCTGTGACATATTGAAAAATATTATCAGTTTTTAAAATGCAATGCTGAATACTTCGCTGAGGGAAAAGTCACTGACTGAATGAAAATGATTTCATTAAACCAATATTACGCGTTTCGGCGTTTGCTACCATCAGATATGTGTTTAAACAAATCACATGATTACGTATGAAATAAAAATGGATTACAAAACCAACAAAGACACTCATAAGAAGACACGAATCCTGGAACTTCAAGTAAGCAGTGGACGTAATAGTTACATGTTGTAGTGGTAACGAACATGAGCAGACTGATATAAGATTTCTGAGCAATATACGTGGATGCAAATTTTGAGCTGCGGATGGCGTTGCAAACAATGGGCGTGGTGCTCTACAGCGCCATAGTACGAAATTATATTTGGCTTACAAAAGGCATAAACCGAGAGAGTACAATGCAATTAACAAAAGAAGTAAGATATGTTTACAGAAGACAACCGTGATGGTAAAAACTTTCGACGCCAGATGACATTGCACATGCAGGTACGATGCTGTCTAGTGACATCGTTTTTTAAAACATAGAAGAAATAGCGATCACGATAAAACATAAGCACGGCTGCGGACGACAGGCGCAAAACAAATAATCCGAACAGTAAAATCCTCTGCGTGTTCTAAATTAAAAGTAGCGTACATAACTGTTAAAATAACTACATGCACTGTTTGGCATAAACAATTACAACGAATTAAACATTTAGTGTCGACATACTAGCACAACAAAACAGAACAAAAAAGTAGCTCACATAAGCGGTAAAGTAGCTAAATGCCTTGCATGTCGTAGACAGTTACAAAGAATTAAACATTCAGTGCCGACATATTACCAAAATGAGACAAATAAAATGATGTTCATAGAACTAAGTATAACTTTAATGAAAAAGCGCCGTGGCGCTATCCAGCATAATAATCGGCACAGATAATGTGTAGCATTTTGTTTATAACAGGCAACCAATGTTGAAACGGCCAGAGGTTCCCCCGCCATGACTAGAAATGAAGATCGTAATCATGACTATAAGCTTCTAGCAGTACACATGTAAAGTAATGTGATAAAAGATGCGGAGGGGTGGGTTGGGGAGGTGCGGTTGGGGGAGGCGGTAATTAAAAATAACATACAAGAATGCACAGTAAAGAATCGAGATGCTGAAACAAAGAAGAGCAAAACCAGAACTGTATACACATTTGCGGTTCGCGTTGATGTTCTCGTTCAGGACGTTGTGTGGATTATTCATACGTTTGCAAATATCAAGTTCTTTAAGTGTATGTAAATATCTTTCGACTTAAATCTATATCTTTCGACTCAAAGTGCAAGATGAATATTCCACTTTCAATCGCTCCCACAGAATAATTATCGGTAGCTAAATAAAATCCAAGGAAGTACCGTTCTTATAAGTATGCTCTCAAAATCTAGTCTTAAAGTCAACGACCAGACTGCCCACATATATACCATGATCTACTAGTAATTTTGTAAATGTGTGACTTCAAAACTCTATCTATCTCTTTGACTACTGAAGTGCATGAGACGGAACTGAGTTTTCTTCGCGTATGGGGGCTAACCTGTACTTTAACTTAACACAATAACACCAGTTTTGCCTAACTATGCAATTCCTATCAAGATTCAGTTTTGCAAGTCTACAAAACATTGCATGAAAAAATGCCTTTCGTGTGCGAGGGAGTGGCCCTTACAACCTTCAAGTCAAGATAGTTTCTGTTTCAAAGGTAAAGTGGATATTTACGTGCTGCTGACAGAGTTTATTAGCTAGATTCATTACCTCACTCTCATCACCACCGGGTACATCATCGCAATACCTGTAATGGATCTGTTATTCTTAAACAAAATTTCTTTAAATCGTTTATTAAATTGTCAGCTAAAATGCTTGATAGACTACAGCCTATCGCTAGGCAATCTTTCTGAAAATATGTTTCACTGTGAAAAGCGAAGTAGCTGAAAAAAAGAAATAAACGTGTTAATTCTAGTAGCTCAAGTATTTCTACAACTCTCATCTCCTTTTGCATTAAAAGCTTTGTGCGTACAGTTTGCAGTATCTCGTCAATTGAAATATTACTCTGACGGTTGGTGGTATCTAAAGAGGTGATAACATCCCTTTGAGGGATGGTGCTGTCCTGGGCAGCACTGCAGTTTCGTATCACTTTTTTAAAGTACAAATTTCAGTAAACGTAAATGCAGCTACAGCTTTGCATGGCAAAATCTACTGACAAAGTAATTAGGCTCTTGACAACCATTCACTATCGGACGAATAGGGTGGTTCATTTTATGTTACTTAATCTGTGAATAGGAGGGAACCTTAGGATTCGTTGAGTTGTCACTTCTGTTAGCATAACCTGAAGGCAAAAATTTAGAGATTTTTCTATACTTTATCCTACCATTGAAACATCATTGAAGTAGGAATTTACTAAGTTCAACGAGGTTATTAATTTGAAAAATACTCTGTAGTTTTCAAAATATAATCTGAATCTGAAATGACTACAAAGATACCTTATCAACTCTTGTGGCAACGACATTATTTTCACGTCATCTATTATTCAAACTTTGTGAATGTAAAATGCTTTCAATCCAGTGAGAAGGGTACTGGAGCTGCAGATGCGCATTTTGCAGGCCTTTCAGGATTGCAGTACAGGAACAGAATCCAGTAATAGGACTGACCTAACAAATGTTTTTTTTTTTTCGCTGTCTTGAACGATTTTCATCTTCCCCAAGAATAGTTATCTCTCTCTAAAGTAAATCAATTGTTCGCAGATGCATTCTGTTCTCAAGGTGTGTTATAACTCACGAAATTAAGTATTCATTGTCACTCTGTAATATTACCGTAAACTGTTTCAGGCACACTACTACACACCTCACGGTCCAGTCAAAACGCAAATTTCTACACGGTCTTTTGGTAAGTATTCAGAGAAATCTAACCATTAATTACATAGAATTTATTCTTCCTAATACGTTTCAACTGAATCCCAGATGTAAGAAACACAATAAGTAACTTATAATGAGCCTAACGTATATTTCTGCAGCGGCTTCAATGACTGTGTAACGGCAAAACTGACCACGTTAAACGGCAGTCGATGCTAACGTTAAACCTCTGTGAGGAATTCTTGAGAAAGTTGTGAGCGTGAGATAACCTAATGGGAACAGAACAATCACACTGTCATTCGTTTCTGAAACACTCCAGCAGAGTATAAGTAAGAGTAAACATGTGGGTCGGGAACAGACGTTCTCCCAGCACGGAGGCAAGTTGTAATATTACGTATTAACGTCTGTCACCGGCCTAATTAGACATTCTTGTGTCAAAAAATATAATAAAGCAGAAGGCAGTGCTAAGTGTAACCTAACCTTCCTTGATACACATACTAAACTCTTTCTTTATATAGGTTCACACTACAACACAGTAACCTAACCTTGCAGATATATGTACTATTAACTAGGATGTCAGACAAACAAAAGGCCAGCAAACAGCCACATACCCCTCTCAACGACATCTACCTTAAATGAATTAGGCGCAGAAGTTTATCACCAACACACATGAAACTGACCGCAGCTCGTGGTCTCGCTGTCGTGTTCTCGCTTCCCGATCACGGTGCCCGGGTTCGATTCCCGGCGGGGTTAGGGATTTTCACGTGCCTCGAGATGACTGGGTGTTTGTGTTGTCATCATCATTTCCTCATCATTGATGAGTGTGGCGAGTTTGGACCGAGTAAAGTTTGGGAATTTTTACGGGCGCTGATAACCGCGCAGTTGAGCGCTCCACAAACCAAACACATGAAACTAATAGTAGTTCTAAACAGGGAAGAGCATGAAATGATTCTGGCTTAAATCAGGGGGTTTATTAATGATCATAGTCTAAAACATCATTGCTTAGTACAGGGTCTCTATGTCTGTGCATTAACCAACTTGCAATGCATTAACCAACTTGCAATAGAATAGCTAACACGGTAAATATTTCTTTCTTAAGCTCTGTTTGAAGCAATTAAATAGAATGCATATCTAAATGCACTGACTCTGAAGGAGCCTTTGCTTTGCTTCATTAACTAACTAGCCTAGAACATGAGGTCCCTCTAACTTTAATGGTTTGAAGAACCATGCTCATTAACAAAACTACACAACTAGGTATAAGAAATAATAAGTATTCTCATCAATAATTATTAATTAAGTAAGTCACCACAAACTATAACTCTTTAAATAACAAATTTGCTTTGATAAAGAGTCTTTTAACCTACTCAAAATACAGTTGGCTTTAAAAATGTCAACACAACATCAGATTCAAGTTCAAAAACTTTCTCATGAGATCAACAGAATGGTTCTTTTAACTATCAACTTCACTGTTTTCAGTCAGCTTTGCAAGTAAGGCAAATTATGTAAGAAAATGACTGCAGATTGATTTAAAAACGCCCTGGGAGTGTTTATCAGACTTCAGAACTGAACTTTAAACACTATAACACCACACATTAGGAAGCAATCACAACCACTTTCACAGCTGCCGAATAATTCTTCCCATAATGAGTTAGGACACTCGGAATTATATCCACTAGGATATGATTCTTGTGCAGGTTTGGGATCTGCGATTATCACGGATGTAAGATAGAGTTTTTAGCAACACCACGATTATTATGAAAATCAACCAAATTTCACAAATACTTGGTCCATTTACAGAGTGCCAAATATAAACTATTTAGTGGATGGCTGGTGGCACTGGTGGCGTAATTTTCAGTGGCTGTTAACATGGCGGCGATGCAGTCATGGCAGTACTGTTGGCCTCGCTCTGTTAGAGATCTTCTCTATATCTTTACAGGGCAAAAGCCATGCCACGATAATAGTAGTCAAATTCAGCATCCGAGGCCACATAAATACTGCTCTTAAGCTCCTCTGGCCTCAAAACTCCAAGAACATGAGCCACAATTATCCGCTACTTCTAGCGAGACGTTAACTACAGCTCTGCTCAGCCCAGACTCCTTACCAGTCACGAAGGACGAGTTTCCACTTGCGCGCCAAACACACCTTTTCCTCTCCGCCACGCTACTTCCGTAGGTGCGTGGCTTTTCCACATCTTTTACATTCAACCCTACGTTCCCTAACTATGGACCAAATCATTTACGGTAATCATTCCAGTAGTTATTTAAATATTCCAGTAGTTATTTAAATACGCAAGAACAGTTTAAACAACATCATTCAAAAAGTTCACATAACTGAAATACGTATACACAGTCAAAATAATTTTCATGACAGATACAACACTGTAAACTGATATAGAAATATTGATACAGACACAAAATAGTTCGAAAATATGTGTTAGAACTGGAAATATACTGTTAGAACGTTTTATAAGTTATACAACGACACATTTTAGTAGCAGTATATGTTATTAACGTACTATCGTTGTAGTCCATAAAACTCCTAGAAGAGTGAGCCATCGCTGTCAATATCTGCGCTCAGAGGTAATGTTCTGGAAGGAACCGACCATCTTCACGTGTAAGGAATTGCCCCTCACCTACAAGAACCGCAGTACAGTGTACTTTTTGAAGATTTATTAAGAAATTTCGTGGAGATATCCCAAAATTCATTTGCGGTGTATTGTAATTATTTCCTCTTGAAGAACAGGTATTTACGACATGTACAGTAAGTCATTGTTGCTTAGGTAAAAGTAGGTGTAATTGCTGTCGCACAGTACAGAAATGCCGCGATGAAGGTATAAATGTATTTCTTCTCACGGAGATGCCTGTACGGTTGTCGAGTGAACCCGTTAATACAATAGTCGTAAGAAGTTCCTGTAGCGGTGGTCTGGACACGAACCCTGATTTTATGCTTATTTACATTCCACCAGTGTTCTTTTCCCAAACACCCCATGACAGAACTTCTGAAAGTAATGTTTGGAAATCATAGACAGAAACGTCAGCAACAATGAAAGTTTGTGTTATGTCTGGGGACGTGCGAAGGTAATCTAATGGTGGCGAATGCTCACGATAAGTAGGAAATCCGTTTAAAATTACGCGTAAGTGTTAATTTCAATTGTTACTGCGCAGTCGTTAAATTTCAGGTTCATCGCATCTCAACGGTTGGCACTGGTATCATTTTATTTCGCTGCATTTTCATTGATTCCATCCCCATGATCCATTCACTTCACCTCAGAACATTTAACGCGTTTGCAGGTAATAACTGCCGTTATTGAGAAAATTATTTGTTCCCTGGCGAGCGTTAAATTAGTTGAGGAGCAAAAGAACTGGAAAGAAACCAAAATAATAGGAACTTTAATCTAAAAATCATCATCACGGTTTGTTTTGAATTGACTTCATAGAAATCAGCACAAACATCTCAGGCAAATTAAAAGTATACAAGTTTTATTCTCTTTAACAACTGGTTCATTAATTAAAATCAACGGGCTCCAAGTAGGTGAAAAAAAGATGAGCTGTATAGAAATCGGGTACTCAGTTTATGGAGAACGACCCCAGTTTTTGGCTCTAGCTGCACAGGAAACAGTCGCTTTATACCACAAGCAAGAAACGGACGTAATAACTAATAACCATCGACGAGGCATCTGGAGCGAATTCTAAAGAGCATGGACCCACTGTCATACTGGAGAGAGGGTCCTCACTATGAACAAATATAGCAGTTGATGTCATGAAACTTGATGACAGATTACAATGTTGCGAAATGCACAGCTCCGCTCTTGGCAGTACGTCTCTCCCACCGCTACACGACTACTGTGCATTTAATACATAAGTGCCTGGCAGAGGGTTCATAGAATCACTTCCACTATTGATCTACGTTCCACTCTTGAACTCCGCGCAAAAAAGGAACATTTATATCTTTCCGTGCAAGTTCTGATTTCTCTTATTTTATTACGATCATCGTTTATCCCAATCTGCGTGGACATTTGGTGTAGAAAGGTGGAGTTTGAAATTTCGTGAAAAGATCTCGCCCATTCGCGTATCATATCCTTAACACACTCTCCCCTATTTCGTATTAATACGAAACAAGCGGCCCTTCTTTGACTGTTTTTCGATGTCCTCCATCAGTCCTACAGAAGAGTGGCGACAAGCGCAGTGTAGGCAGTCTCTTTAGAAGAACCACGTGTACCACCAATAAATCGCCGTCTTTGGTTCGCCTTCTGCACAACATTATCTTTGTAATCACTCCATTTTACATTTTTCGTAGTTGTAATCCCTAGCTACGCAGGAGGGTGACTTCATACTTTCCATTATATAGAGTCAATTGCTACTTTTCACATAATACAGATAGCGTGTGTATTTTTCAATTGGCTTTTATCTTCTGATGACTTCACTAGACGGTAAATACCAGCATCATCTGCAAAGACTATAAGAGGGATGCTCAGAGTGTCTCCTTAATCGTTTATACGTGTTAGGAACAGCAGAGGGCCTGGAACACTTCCTTTGGGGACGGCAGATATTACTTCTGCTTTACACGATGTCTTTCCGTGAAATACTACGAACGGTGATTTTTCTGACAGGAAATCACGAATCCAGACGCACAACTGAGACGGCACTCCGTAGACACTCAATTTGATTAAAAAGTCGCTTATGATGAACGGTGTCACACACCTTCTGTGAATGTGGAACCGATTTGAGGTCCCCTGTCGTTAGCGCCCATTACCTCATAAAAATAAAATGATACTTGTGTTTTACAGGAACGATATTATCTGAATCAGTGCTGACTATGTATCAATAGACCGTTTTCTTCATGGTAATTAATGATGTTCTAACACAGTATATGTTCCAAAATCCTACTGCAAATCGACGTCAGTGTTATGGCTCTTTAATTCAGCGGTTACTCCTATTTCCTATCCGGAACATCGTTGTGACTTTTGAAACTTTACAGTCTTTGGGAATGGTTTTGCGTCCAACGCGCGGTTGTACATCTGACCAGGAAAGTGCTTGGGCTCGAACAAACACAAATACACCAAACTCGTGTGAGAAACAATGTAAAGGTCTCTTATTGCACTAGTGATACTCCTGCATCTACAAAACTCTGCAGTAGTCCGTTAGAGACCTCTGCGTATGCCATGCCGCATTGCACGCTGACCTGCCGGTACGCCAGTCGGAACCAGTAGGGACGGTGCAGTGTGCCTCTGAAGTTGCGTTCTGTGACATTATTTGCGTATTGAAGCATCAGATGGCTCAGCGATTGGTAATCAATCCTGCTAATGTATTGCGATTGGTTGAGATGAAGTTACGAAGAACCCTTCTTCGTGAAGATGGTATTGGTGTAGCAGACGAATCATTCGCATGTTTTCTGGTATCTATTATAGTGCAGAAATGTGAGCATAAGTTAGAAACAGATACTGTTGTAACACTAACACATAATGATGATGATGATAGGGATGAAAATGACGAACAACTCATTGCAAACTGTAGTGTTGCGGCAAGTGCGGGAAGAGGTGATGGAAGCAGTGACAGTGAATACCAACCGTCTCCCAAGAAGAAGGTTAAAGTTGCAAGTATCGTCACGGCGTTTGATGACAACACACTCGAGAACATGTACGATGATTACTACGTAAGAGGTTTCGACACATACGACAAGCTTCTGAAAATATACCCAAAACTGAAGTCTAAAAGCAATATTAAAAACATACTGGATTACGTGGCAAAGAAAAGAGAAGGAAATACAGTTTTCAAAGGAAATCGTACACTGCTGTTCAAGACCATCACGGAGCGTGTAATGGCGAAATTCGATGAAGCGCGAGAATGCGGTTCCGCCGTTCATTATTGGCATTTACAACATTGGGCATTGGACGTAGCCAGAAATCTCGGGTGTACAAACTTTACAGATTCATTCGGATTTATTACTAATTTGAAAAAGGAGTTTAGGATAACATCGCGCCGTATCACTATGCTCCAAGCACGAAAAGATAAGGATGACGAAGAAGAGCTGATTGAAAGAGCTCAAACGTTTGTTGCTAACGGTAATGAGCATATCACGAGAGAAAACATCGATATTAGTTCTGTATGGAACTGTGGTCAGGGTCAGTTCAACTATGAACTTTCTTGTGACAGAACACAATCCATGAAAGGGGAAAGAAACACTGTCGCGATGTTGCAATCAGTTAACTGTGCAACACATAGTTACACGATCGATGTTGCTATATCAATGGACGGACGATTGGCAGACAAACTCTATATTTGCTTCCAAGAATCCAGTGGAAAGTTTGGACCACGCGTGTCAAGGGAAATAGAAACGAGGTGCCCTCCAAATGTCGTCGTCGATGCAAGTGTGGGGAGGAAGATGATGAAACAACATCTGAAGACGTTTTTTCTGTCAGTTTTGAATCCACATTTGTCGAGAAAGTCATTAGTACTTTGTGACTCCTGGTCTGGACATAATGATGAACGAGTACTACTGGAAGCATCTGGCGGAAAACATGTAGATTTAAAAATCATTCCGCCTAAATCTACAAAATATGCACAATCTCTGGATGTGTATTTCTTCAGGCAATATAAAATACATGCCAAGAGAATAACAGACTTCATTAAACTACGTTCCAGTAATATGCAGCCCAAATTGCACGACAGATTCTTTATCATGAATATGCATTCTGTCATTTACAATCAGTTATTTGCGGGAGTATACAGACCAATGCTTCGTTACGCGTGGCAGAACGCTGGCTACGATATTGGTGAACTAGTGAACAACTTCAAAAGTGTCATTGACGTGGCGTTCAACACTGATATTATAGAATGTGCAAATACGCCATGCGATCAACTTGCGTTTCTTCACTGTGCGTTTTGCAGTCATTCGTATTGCTCGGAGCATTTCATTGACATTCCGCATTTACATTTATAGTTAAGATTGCTGCATTGCGTATGGCGTCTACAATTAGATCTACAGTGATATCTAGAGCATGACTGCAGAGTTTTGCAGAAAAACGACACCCACCAGCACATTCAGAGGTACATAATGGTCCTGCAACCAAACGTTCATACAGATCTGCTTGTTCGAGGCCAAGTAATTTCCTGGTGAGTACTCTGAAAGGACTGTCATTGGTGTACAACCTGGACCAAAAGACTTGATTTTATTAAGTGACTTGAGTTGCTTCGCTACCCCGAATATGTGTATTTTTAAGTTACTCATCATGGCTGCAGTTCTTGTTTCGAATTCTGAAATTTTTACCTCGTCTTATTTGGCGAAGGAGTTTTGTAAAACCGTATTTAGTAACTCAGCGTTAGTGGCACTGTCTTCGATACCATTACCATCGCAGGAGTAAAGTGAAATTTGGAAGCTACGAAAGTTATGAAAGTTATGGAGAGAGGTGAAACTTTTAGTGTGGGTCATTGTCGTGACCGGATAACTGAGTCGGTAGACAACTGACCGTGAAAGGCAGTTTCAGGTTCAAGTCTCGGTTCCGAATAAAATTTTAACCTATCAGTAAGTTTTTCAGCAATCATTCTGGTGCAAAGTAAAACATTCATTCTCGAAAGATGGTATCACATTTTAAAGTATTACATTCTTCCACAGGTTCGAATCCTGCCTCGGGCGTGGATGTGTGTGATATCCTTAGGTTAGTTAGGTTTAAGTAGTTCTAAGTTCTAGGGGACCGATGACCTCAGATGTTAAGTCCCATAGTGCTCAGAGCCATTTGAACCATTTTTGTCCTCCGCATCTGAGTCTGTGTTGCTTTCAGACGAGACTGTGATTGCCAAGATAAAGGCCCGTCTTCGCTCCGTCATGAACAGGCATATGAAGAAGCAGTTCGACGCCGTAGCCAGCGAGTTCTCGCTCAAAGAGCTGCTCCTTGATGACGAGCCCACCATCACCAGCTTCATGTAAGTAATCTGTCACTCAATCTGTAGTACATCAAGCTGATCTTCAAATAAAGTGATTGTACATTTCCACATAATCGTCTCCCAATTAGACCGCCTGGACTACAACATTTTTTAGACACACTCCTCTGACTGCATTCGTCCACTTTTAGCGGATTCTCTTCCGCAAGTAAATTTGGAATCATGGGACTGATAACCTTGCCATTTAGTTCATAACCCTCCTCAATTACTCAGTGAATCAAGACATTTTCCGTTATTAACGAAAATGCTTTACAGAAAAGCAGGCACGCATACTAATCGTTCGCTCCAAGAAGACTCTTGGTGCGCTAGCTGACGGGTGTAGCTGTGTGGACAGATTTCGGAAGACGCGCATGACTTCCGACGGATAATCATTTGTTTCCAGTAGCTCCCAGTGATAGATTTAATGCTGTGAGCACGGAGTGTCTTCATTTACCACGTCAATAAATTTAAATCAAATGAAACCAGTTAAGTATAACATTTTTATAATTATCCCCGTGAATCACGTCTGCTTTCGTTGACGAGTACGAAGACGCACCGAGCACCGCGTCGTCTGCCGGCTACAGTTGACTGACCGAGCAAGTTGTTGGTTCATCAATCAGGTTCATTCGATTTTTACTGATACGCTACTCAGCCAACGGAATAGAATCTTCTCAGAGTGAATCATTAATAATAAAATTCTAAAGGTCTGTGCTTCGGAGAACACATGAAGAATTTCGCAATCTTAAAATAAACTGTGCCGTTTTTTCGGCTTCAGAATAGCAGTTCTTGATACGACAGATTCAGAGATAAAATTATGTCACACGACTGCCAAGAAATTACGGAATACGAGTGCATTTGGTTATTTTGTTTCTACTGAGGTTGGTTTAATAGCGCTCGATCAGGAGGTCTGTACTATTGTTAAATGAAAATATGTTCAACGCGACAAAAGGTACATGATCTGTTGACAGCAATTTCCGTAGGATTTGAACGAAGTGCTGTGGAAAGAAAAGATAAGCCCTTTCTATTCTAGAATATGCCAGTTACTGAGTATCCGTCAGATTCAGCAGAGTGTACTCAAAGCTTTATTGAGCGTTATCGAGAGGAACACAACTATACCTTTCTAAACACATTACGAGGTGTCTTAACCAACACTATCTGCTGTGAATAGCGGAAATTAATAGGGAAACGCTACAGTAGGAAGGACGGGATATTCATTTGAAAGAAATGGAGATTATTTTTTAAAGTCACGTCGGCGATGGGGCTATTTGGGAAGCACTGTCATATCGGAATGCGAAAGAAAATGACGAAAATTGCACTTGCCTGTTTCAAAGAAACCACCCTGATTTCTGCCTTAACCGAGATAGGGAAACTACTGAAAACCTAAATCAGGGTGCAGGATTTCATAAATGGACAAATGTTGAACCACTCTCCTCCCGAAGACGCCACTTTCCCAATCGCTGAATTCGAGAAGTCGTTGAGTTACCCTCCTGAAAGATGCAGATCATAGGTCATCCATTTACTGGATGTTCCTCTTTTCTTGGCCCAGTAATAGGTTCCGCTTATTCACTGCTTGTTGCTCATATCATCTTCCTGCTACACAGTTGAGTGCCAATCACACATGATCCTCTTCTAGTAGGCAACACAGCTGAAACTAGAGCTGCGGTGAGAACACTGTCCTATGAAATATCTCTTTATTTCAGACTTAATGTCACATATTTGTGAGATATTTTCAGTGGCGTCTTGATATAAACTAAACTGACTAGAGCTCCACGAAAAACAAATTACTACTTCATATTAAGGTTATATTTTTGTGTAAAGATTATGTTTTGTAAAGCTGAAGTTACTGTGTTGAGCCGGCCGGTGTGGCCGAGCGGTTCTAGGCGCTTCAGTCTGGAACCGCGCGACCGCTACGGTTGCAGGTTAGAATCCTACCTCGGGCATGGATGTGTGTGATGTCCCTAGGTTAGTTAGGTTTAACTAGTTCTAAGTTCTAGGGGACTGATGTTAAGTCCCATAGTGCTCAGATCCATTTTTTTTTTTTTTTTTTTTTTTTGACTGTGTTGATGAGAACGAGTGGGGTGATTCATAATGTTACGGGCTGCGTAGCCCATCACGGACGTCCTAGTTACGTTATAGGAGATAATATGAAGGGTAGGAGTATCCAGACATTGGAAACAAAAAGATTATGTAAGGTAATAAAGTTACGTAGGAACTTCGCTATCGCCAATGGTTGCGCCTGTCATCAGAGTAAATTTTGTTTTTGGCGGATGCCGTCTAGTGTTAGTTCTTTTTGTTTGATGACACATACAGTACTGATTATTAAGATTGTTTTTATCTTCATGGTCACTCCCTACTTACGAATATAAATATGAATGGGCTATTTCCGGGTTATGGTATTTATGTTTCTAAATATGGCGCTCATAGAAATATGCGGCGTTTAATCTAAATTTATTAGAACCTAATGTAACCTCTCCAATAAAATGTTCAATTATTGTTAACAGTTTCAGTTCTTTCTACTTCGGTTCCAAGGTTTTTAAATTTCCAGGATTGTATGGGATCTACCATTTACTTGGAGAGAACGCTTCAGCACTTGATAACTAGTTATATTACGTTATGGCTCTCCGTAAGTTTTATATGAGCCGCTTAAGTGTCGGGTTTGTCTGAGGGTCTTTGAGAATCAAATGAACCCCTGATCACGGAACAAACCGTAGGAAAATGCACTCCGACAGTCAAGACCACTGGACGGCAACGATTTTTTACTGTCAGGACCCTTTGTCAAAACGTATCTTGTGGGTCTCACACGAAGCTTTGAAGGTTCTGAGTAAGGAATAAGAACTTAACAACTTTCTTGTTTTGGTCAAATAAACATACTAGATATTTAAAACATAATTTTATTTTAAGAAGGACAAAAATGACAGTATAAATAGCCTTTTTGGCAAAGCGATGATTTAGATGTACAGATCAATATAACTTCACTTTAAAGAAGAAAACGACTCAAGGTTAAGATGTGGAGAGAAAATTTGTTGCTATTGTGCTGTAGATCGGTATGCTAGGGCATAATTATGTAAATATTAATCTGCTGTTACCAAAGCCCTATGTACCCAAGAAAAAAATTATGCAGACAGGTTGTCTACGCTATTTAACCATAAACTACTAGTGCAAGTACACTGTTGTAATTGGAGTCACGGAAGGATCTGTTTTCTATGACAGGTTGCACTCTCGTGCTATGACGGCCAACGTCAACGAATACGTCGACGCGTTAATAGCAGAGATCACCAAGCAGCTGACGAACGCCAACTTGCGTACCATCAACATACCCGCTGAATTGCATGCGTCCTTCTCCAAGGTGGTGAGTAATGATCACTCTACTATGAAACAAAAGTCAGGGGTTGGCAACGGCACAGAGCAGATATAAAACACATAGTTAAGTTAGCAGATTGAGAGTATCTGCTTATACGGTAGATGTTTCCGTCAGGATGATTTCAACTGAGGACCTTCAAACAGCTATTGCCATTACTGTCGTAAAAGCAAAGCTTAGAAAATCTCACAGATGCAATAGTATAGAAGAACCAAACAAATGCGAAATGTGAAACCAATGAGTTAAATAGAGACTTTACGTGCGAGTCGTCCCTCGGGCATGGGTGTGCGTGTGTTATCCTTAGCGTAAGTTAGTTTAAGTTAGATTAAGTACTGTGTAAGCTTAGGGACCGATGACCTAAGCAGTTTGGTCCCATAGAACGTACCACAAATTTCCAATTTTACGTGCGAAACTGGAGAAGAATGAGGTAAACCTAGCTGAACAAAATGAACAACAATAAGTTTTAATGTAAAACCTTCCATTTCCGTTTATTAATACTATCACTCGTATTTTTACATATTTCATTTCATTCAAATGGCCTCCTAAAGAACTTCGTTTTACGACATAGGGAAACCTTCCGAAGAGTTTAATGAGTCTAATTGCCACATGTGATTCCCTGTCTTCTTAGGCAACAGGAGAGCTATGTTTAAGATGCCGCTGCGTGACAGATGTTCTGTCTACCAGAAAATATATTTTTTCTGCAGCACAATTTCTTATTCAATTAGATCTCAGTGATACTATACGTCCCTCACGGATACCGCGTGGTTTCGTGTTGGGTACTACAGCAGAGCGGTTGGCCTCAGGGAGAGGACGTAACCCATATTACAATTCTGGTCCGCTGACCTGTTCCAGACCGCACCGCCATTATAAGATGGGATGGAAACTTCAACATATCTCGCTCCATGAAGAAGAAGAATGAACCTGGTTTCGTCAACACACCCGAAAACGTGGATCGAGATGAGACGTCTGCTATACGGAGCACTAAACAGTCGATTTCCACAATAATGAGTCAACAGTGCCAAGGATTATGCACAAAGATCTTCATTATCACCCTCCCAAAATTCAGATATGTCAGTAACTTAATTAAGGTGATTACGAATGGTTTCGTGCCTCTTGTGAAACCATGGTCAATAATCTCCACTGTCCATCTCGTTCCCCTGATCTCAGCTTATTTTTCTTCTTTTTAGGGACATAACAAGTTCCGAATTTATCTTAACAAACGACACTACATTGTAGATCAGAAGACGGCAGTCCACGAGGAAGTCGTTTGTACTCCACACCACGTCTTAAATGACGATACTCGAAGTTTTCGGGACCGGCTACAATCATGCATAAACTTAAGTAGACAACAACGGAGCGACGTAATTTTCAGATCACAAATGAAACAATGAAATTCCTAACATAACTCTGTATTCCCAGAATTAAAAATATTTTTGAAGTAAAACTGACTGTGTAAATCTAATTTGAAACCATATGACCCCCATAACAGACCCTGCATCGTGGGTTTAAGGAACTTGACCAATGATTGTACAAGTTTCCTTTGCCTTTAATTTCGCGGGATGTATACAAATAATATACTTTTATAACATTGTCGACTGGGAGGTCTCCAGATAAGGAGCAGGTGTAGTTGTAATAGTTATTTTTATTCGCACCTTTTTGGGAACTTTGCTTCAGAGATTTGTTATATTCTGTTTTAATCTGTCTCCGTCGCATCTGTGAATACGTGTTGGGTGAAGTGCTTGTCTTTTTCTTGCCAACAAGATAGAGAATGATACAGAAAGCAGAAAGAGAGTGTGTGAGCACGAGTGCTGCTTCTCGACAAACATCGACGGTCCCCTGATCTTAAAGTTCTGACAGACAGATCCCAACCAATACCTCCACGCCTTAACACCTTAAGTCACAGTTTAGGATTATACTAAGGGTGATGGCGCTACTACACCATGTTCCTTTTGTAACTTAATACAGATCACGGACATTTCTTTCTCCATTAATGAGCCCGTGAAAGTAGGACAGGCTGATACATAGCTTAAAGAACTAGTATGGGAAGGCATTCAGCTCCTGCCTCGAACCAGCATGCACATGACCATTTGATACAATATACCACATTTACTCGCACAACCGGGAAGACCACGATCTGGAGCAGTTCTGCATAGTAAATGTTGTGAGTTATTGATGTATATGTAAAACGAAACCCCAGAATTTCCTCCAGGATATGCATTTCATTACTTGTTACTACAGCAGAGGTGAAACCTTAAATTGTTGAAAACCACCTCAACATTCAACAGACAGTATCTGGGTTCAAATGGCGCTGAGCACTATGGGACTTTACTTCTGAGGTCATCAGTCCCCTAGAACTTAGAACTACTTAAACGTAACTAACCTAAGGACAAAAAATGGTTCAAATGGCTCTGAGCTCTATGGGACTTAACAGCTGAGGTCATCAGTCCCATAGAACCTAGAACTACTTAAACCTAACTAACCTAAAGACATGATACACATCCATGTCCAAGGCAGGATTCGAACCTGCGACCGTAGCGGTCGCGCGGTTCCAGACTGAAGTGCCTAGAACCGCACGGCCACTCAGGCTGCCAGACAGTATCTGCCTGAAGGTCTTTGCACTGTTTAATATTACACCCGACTTTCTGGATCTGGAGTAGTGCTACTTCTGGTTGCTTCCAGATCCTGTGGGTCACGTGGCGTGGCTCTTTCACCGCTACGGGAGCCTGGGCTAAGGATCTCGCCACCATCCGGAGGACGGGCGACATGAGCATCGTATACGACAAAGGTGTCCTCACAGTCTTCGGCGCCCTTGGACTTGGAAACTTACAGGTATCATTGAAACTAACCATTTTCTTACAACAGAAAGTACAGTTCGTGCGATCATATCTCGCCTTCTTAAAATTGCTTCCAGTTGTCAGGAAACCGATTTAATTGTGTATGTTTCGAGAAATTCATCACAATCGGCTGCATTAGAACAAATTATTGATCTGTTACTGGTTTCGCTCACTGACCGTCATCAGATACGAAAAATTGGCTACTGCGAGCCACAAGGTAGTCACGATGAATCATACAAACGCCTTAACTGTTAGTTGTATGAGCAATAGTACAGAAGAGCAATGTTTTTAACACATCAGAAACCTTCCACATGCACACTCAAAAGGCAACTCGTCATCACTAGTCAGGACATAGCATGAGCAGGCAAAGCACTTCCAACCTCAAAGACAACACTTATGAACTTGACAGTTAATGCGATTGTATGATTTAACGTGATTCACGTTTGACTTGCAGTAGCCAACTTTTCGTGCCAGCTTATGGTCAGCAGCCGAAAGAGGTAGCAAATTAATAAATTGTTCTAATACAGCCAAGTGTCATAATTTTTCTGAAACACAAACTGACAGTTGCCTGAGGAAAACATTTCAGTTCTGTAAGTGTGTGTCTTAACAACACGCACATTAGATGAAACCTACTCCATCGTTAACCAACTTGCGTAGGCCGGCAGACCATTTAATGAAGCACAATAACTAGGTGCGAATAGACCTTCCGCTCATTTTTGTACAGTTTTTACAAAAGAAAATTATAACGTTGCAGGAATCACTGAATGGAATGAACAATTTAATGAATTCGCATTACTGAGTGAGAGCAAACTGAAGAAAGACTGGAGTAGTGAGGAATAGTAAAAGTGAAATCAGCGACAAATTTGACTTGGAAATTAGGAACCACGAATTAGAGAAAATAAAGAAATTCCGCAGTCTTAGAAGCAAGGTAAACAATTACGGAGTGGGTTGTAAAGTGCAGAGTAGCATGGGCAAAAAGGGCTATGCTGACCAATAGAAGTCCTCTAGTATCAAAAATTTGCCTTAAATTGAGGATTAATTTACTGAGAATGCATGTCTACCGCATATCATTGTATGAAAGTGAATCATGGACTGTGGTAAAACGGTAAAAAAAGTGAATGGAAGCGTTTGAGATGTGGTGCCGCAGAAAGATGTGAGCAATCTGGTGAACTGATAAGAAATGAGGTTTTCTGCAGAATCGACGAAGAGAAGAACACTAGAAAAACATTGACAAGAAGAAATTACTTGACAACAGAACGAATGTCAATACATCGACGAATAATTTCCATGGGGCTTGATGTAGGTGTAGAGCGTAAAAAGCGCAGGGGAAGACAGAAACTGGAATAAATCCGACCAATAATTCAGGACGTTGGAGGCAAGTACTACTTTGAGATGAGGATGTTGTCACAGTAGAGTAATTGATGGAGGTCTGCATCAAACCAGTAAAAATGAAAAATGGAACAGCTGATACTGGAGACAGCTGCAAGTGTCATGCCTGTCAAGAGAGGATTATGTATAAAGGCGAACAACTACCAATAAGAGATAAACAATGAGCAGCTAGGGAAACACTGTGCACACAAGAATTTGTCCCTGCCACATGGCTACGACGTTTGTTTGGCTGTTACCGTTCTTGAAGAAAACGCATGATACCTTTCTGAAAGCTCTTTCGAATGAGGTCAATCGATAGGTATCATCGTGTGAATTCCATGGTGACTCACTTACATAGCAGACTTTCATTTTAAAATCAGATTCATTCTTACAACATATAAAAATTAACATTAGCTATGGCTCATTTACTGAGACCTGGTTTTACAGCTAATGTCATAGTTGTATACTTCTTGATGCACCAATTGCAAGACTGACTATAGCAGTGAAATAAATGTTCTGTTTTTTATTTTTATTTTTATTTATTTTACGTGTCTAGTTCCGTAGGAACAAATTGAGGAGGAAATCGCCAAGGTCATGAAACGTGTTAGTACATGCAAGTACAACATAAAGGTAATAACAGACAAAATAAAATGTTTATAAAACCAAAGAAAGACAAGCCCTAACTTTATGTGAACGCAATCAACAATTTAGCACAGGAATCAGCTTAATTTTTCAAGGACCTCGTCGACGGAATAGAAGGTGTGACCGTAGAGGAAACTCTTCAGCTTCGATTTGAAAGTGCGTAGATTACTGCTAAGGTTTTTTGAATTCTTGTGGTAGCTTATTGAAAATGGATGCACCATTATACCGCACACCTTTTTGCACAAGAGTCAAGTAAGTGCGATCGAAATGCAGATTAGATTTCTGCCTAGTATTAACTGAGTGAAAGCCCATAATTCTCGGTAATAGGCTGATATTGTTAACAATAAATGGCAGTAAAGAATATTTATATTGAGAGGCCATTGACAGAATACCCAGACCATTGGACAGGGGTCGACAAGAGGTTCGCGAACTTACACCACTTTCTCTCCGAACTGTCCGTTTCTCAGCCAAAAGTATCCTTTGAGAATGGGAAGATTTACCCCAAAATACAATACCATATGTCATAATAGAATGAAAATAAGCAAAGTAGACTGCTTTTCGTGTCGAATTATCACTTACTTCAAACATCGTTCGAATAAGGAAAAATAGCAGCATTAAGTCTTTGAACAAGATAGTGAACGTGGGCTTTCCACGACATCTTACTATCTATCTGAACACCTATAAATTTGAAATGTTCAGTTTCACTAACCATATGCCCATTCTGTGAATTTAAAAAGTCGAGTTTTGTTAAATAGTGTGTTAGAAACTGGGTCTTACTATGATTTAGCGTTATTTTCTACAAGCCATGAATTTATGTCACGAACTGTGCTATTTCAAACAGTGCCAATGTTGCGCACAACATCCTATACTACCAAGCTAGTGTCACCAGCAAACATAAATATTTTAGTATCACCTGTACTACATGAGGGCATATCATTTACATAAATAAGGAACAGAAGTGGCCCCAACACTGATCTCTGGAGCACCCCCCATTTGACTGTACCCTACTCAGACCCCACACCACAGCCATTCTCAACACTGTGGATAATGAACTTTGGCTGTCTGTAGTTAAAGTAAGAGTTTAACCAATTGTGAGCTACTGCCCATATTCTATTATGATCCAATTTCTGGGGCAATATTTTGTGATCAACACAATCAAATGCATCAGTTACATCAAAAAAGATGCCTAGCGTTCGAAACCTTTTGTATAATCCATCCAGTGCCTCACAGAGAAAAGAGAATACAGCATTTTTAGTTGTTAAGCCACTTCTAAAAACCGGTTGTACATTTGACAGCAAATAATGTGAAATATAATGATAAATTATCATTACATACACACCCTCTTAAATAACTTTAGCAAACACTGAAGTAATAGGTCTAAAATTGTCTCCATTATCCCTTTCTCCAGTTTCATAAAGCCGCTTTATTACTGAATACTTAAATCGTTCAGGAGACTGACCTTTCTTGAAGGAAAAATTAAAAATATAGCTCAGTACAGGGCTAACATGTGTAGCGCAGTACTTCAATATTCTGCTATAGCCATGAGAGTTCTTAGCCTTCAGTGATTTGATTATTGGCTTAATCCCCCCTTGTCAGTATTACAGAGGAGTATTTCAGACATCAATCTTGGATACGCGTTTTCTAAGAGGGCCATACGATTCCCTGTGGAAACTAATTTTTTATTTAATTCACCCGTAATATGCAGAAAGTGACTGTTAAAAGTGTATATATATCTGACTTATCAGATACTCCAGAATGTGATTTTCACTCTGCAGCGGAGTGTGCGCTGATATGAAACTTCCTGGCAGATTAAAACTGCGTGCCCGACCGAGACTCGAACTCGGGACCTTTGCCTCTCGAGGGCAAGTGCTATACGATCTGAGCTACCGAAGCACGACTCACGCCCGGTCTCACAGCTCGGTCGGGCACACAGTTTTAATCTGCCAGGAAGTTTCATATCAGCGCACACTCCGCTGCAGAGTGAAAATCTCATTCTGGAAACATCCCCCAGGCTGTGGCTAAGCGATGTCTCCGCAATATCCTTTCTTTCAGGAGTGCTAGTTCTGCAAGTTTCGCAGGAGAGCTTCTGTAAAGTTTGGAAGGTAGGAGACGAGATACTGGCAGAAGTAAAGCTGTGATACCGGGCGTGAGTCGTGCTTCGGTAGCTCAGATCGTAGAGCACTTGCCCGCGAAAGGCAAAGGTCCCGAGTTCGAGTCTCGTTCGGGCACACAGTTTTAATCTGCCAGGAAGTTTCTTATCAGATACTGTTTGTAATGGGCTACTGTAGGTTCATTACGACAACTTCCAACATTTTGATATAATTCTCACTTTGTTCTACATGATATCCTTATTCCTCTGGTCAGCCACCCAGGCTGCCTTTTACTACTAGCACCCTGTTTAGAGCGATCTAATGGAAAGTAACTTTCAAAGAGCATGAGAAATGTGTTAAGGAAAGCATTATACTTGTCATCTATGTTATCATCACTATAAACATTCTGCCTTGTCCCTTATCGAGTTTTAAGAAACCCTCTATTGCCATTAGATTAGGTTTTCTACGTAGTTTGTAATTATAAATAATGTATTTGAGTACCGAAACCATTTGTCCATCATAATCTGAAAGGCCTTTCACCATTTTACTAACAGAATGCCTGTTTAGTAGTGAAGAATGAATAAAAATATTGTCTGTGGCTTTGCTACTGTTCCCCTGCACCCTAACTGAAAAAAAAACAAAAAAAACAGTCTGCATCAGATTGTATGAATTTAGGAGATCTTCCAACATCCTTATTCTAGCACAAGCACATACAAAATTAATATTGACATCACCACATGTAACTAATTTTTGATATTTCTTATAAAGTGAACGAAGAACTATCTCTAACTTGAACAGAAATGTTCAGAACTCAAAGTTAGGGGACCTGTAGACAACAACAATTAGAAGTTTAGTTTCACTAAATTGAACTACCTCTGCTGAACATTAAATATCTGTACAGTGCAAATGGAATACTGTTTTTTACTTAAATGGCCACTCCCCCACTTCGCAAAGAACTCTTTGAAAAACAGTCAGCTAAGGTATATCCTGGCAAAGGAAGTCTATGAATTGTCAAATTTTGTAAGTGGTGCTCAGATATGACATTAATGTCAGAGTCAACATCTATAAGCAGTTCACTATCTCTAAAACCTCTTGTATTTTGATGAAATATGCTAATTCCTTCACTATTTGGACACCTGACCTCCTACGAAGGTAATTCCATTGTTAGAGGGACTTCCTTTGAGCTGAGATACCTATCAGCTGACTTCAATCTAAAAGAGGTGTAGCCGGCCGGTATGGCCAAGCGGTTCTAGGCGCTTCAGTCTGGAACCGAACGACCGCTACGGTCGCAGGTTCGACTCCTGCCTCGGGAATGGATGTGTGTGATGTCCTTAGGTTAATTAGGTTTAAGTAGTTCTAAGTTCTAGGGGACTGATGACCTGAGATGTTAAGTCCCATAGTGCTCAGAGCCATTTGAACCATTTAAAAGAGGTGTACCTCTAACACCAACTACGACAGGAATTTTAGCATCCCACCACCACCCTCCACACTGCCAGCCTCCCTTTCCCATACCTACTGACGTGCAGGCCATGCCCAGTTGATACACACAACTGGCACCACTGCAATGTGGGCCATGCCCTCCACCATCAGTGCCTTCTCCAGCTCCATGTTAACACTCCAACAGCAGCATGAAGACAAGGGAAATCATGACGCTGAAATAACTGCATGAAGTGCATATTAGTGGCATCAGTTTAAGAAGCTATCTCTACGAGGTCACCATGTACATCATACTCCCCGTCCCAGCTCCACCCAAAATCACTACCTAATCCTCTTTCATAAAATTCTTGCATAACTCCCTTACGTTTACAGTCACTTGAACCAAAGCTGCACTAGGCTTGACAATGTTGATCACGTGGTACTCACTCCCCAGCACTTCCTGCAACTCCTGACCCACACATCTGCCATGCGAGCTACCTAGCAGCAGAACTTTGTTCTTCCTGTTACAATTTGCGGCTGACTTAGGCTCCAAAACTGCTGAGGACTGCTGCATGTTTACTATACCTACAGTTACAAGAGGCTCCTCTCAACGCTGACAGTTGGTCAAATCTATTGGCTATACGCAAAGTAAAACGGCCGAATTCTAAACAACTGCCAGTTTCCATTTCCCAGCAACCTTCACCCTCCTCACCGTATCTAGTTCCTCCTTTGCGTCTTATGACTGCTCATGAAGGGCACAGATCTTATGCTCCTGCTGCTCTATCAACTTATTTCTTCTATAAATTCTTCATTTCCAGGAGAGGATCTCGCCAGAATGCCCACTGGCTTCCCCACTGCATTCTTCCCAATGAAAATACTCTGAACAAATCTCACACCGTCACCCATTACTCAGGAACTTACAATAGTCGCGCAGCCACGCGGGATTACCCAAGCGGTATACGGCGCTGCAGTCATGGACTGTGCGGCTGGTCTCGGCGGAGGTTCGAGTCCTCCCTCGGGCATGGGTGTAAGTGTTTGTCCTTAGGATAATTTGGGTTGTGTGTAAGTTTAGGGACTGATGACCTTAGCAGTTAAGTCCCATAAGATTTCACACACTAACTAAAATTTTAACAGTTAATGAAAAAATCTAAATGTCTACGTTACCTAAGTTCAGTTGCAACAGTAGAACTATTTAAAGAACTAACAACAGTGATCTCTCTACTAAGAAAGAAACTACTTTTATAAATACAACTAGACCACAGCTAATACCAGTACCACAATAACTTCACACAATTGCTTATCTAAAATCAAAAGTTCAGGCGCCCACTGGAACACTCAACGAAATTAAACACAGTGAACGAAAGTTTTACTGAAATACAATAAGAAACGTCAGCTGAAAACAACCGCAGTAAATTTAATGAACGCTTTCAACGCACAAACAACTCTGAACAACACTGTGGGCGAAAGTTTTCGAAAGTTTATTAAATCATTATTTAACCAGAAAAAGAGCGAGACACCGTTGAAAACTACTAAATTTAATAACTGAATAACAGCTCACAAACAACTTTGTCAGTACTTAGCTTCAAAACGGCTACAGCTGTAACGGCTCAGCGCGAAATGTAAACACACTGCTGAGACTTCGATGAACTACGTAAGCACATTCACGATTAACAGACCCTTAGAATCAATAACACAAAAAGAAAGATTGAGACGAATGGAAATCCACTAATAAGTTACTTTTACAGCATATATTTACACCAATAATCTTTAAAATAAGTATCTGAAGTCTAAAACTTTATAAAACACCAAAGATCTGCAGAGACGGGTTACTGTATATCATACAATTCAGGAAATTTATTACAATCACTCCACACCGACGGAAGTTAACGCTATGAAGTATATTCTTCCTCCAGTTTCCCAAATAGCTTGCCACTTGATGTAATAAAAGCTACCGGAGGAGTATTCGCTCCGACTCTTCCACGAACACTCCCTCACTCCGCAGTAATCGCAGATTATGATAAGGTGCGTTTTGAAATGAGGCCCACTCAGACTCGAGAACATAAGGACCGCTTGAGAGAGAGCAGTGAATCCGGCTTTGAAAGTCAACATTACGTCCAGGAGAGCAGTGCGCAAATATGTGCTTCTCGAATATCGCCGACCGAAGACTGGCGAAGCAAAGAAAGAAGAAAGGATCGATCGTTATACAACCGACAGTAAGGCTTTATCGTGAAGAAGCTTTATTTTGAGTTGAAAAAATAAAGGCATTGAGATCTCAACACCATCTTGAGTTTCAAAAATTGCTTCTGAATTGCATATTCAAGTATTATCCTGGTGTAGAATACTGTGGAGAGGTGGCAGGGAAAGTCATGGAGGAGTGTGGACATCGTATGAACGCCATACGTACTCGGAAATCACACTTGCTGTCTTTTCATACTGTAACTGTAAGTAAAGAGAATCATAGTATTTGAAAAGAGGAACTACAGAAGATGATAAGTGAACATCCGAAATGAGATTGTGCTCCACAAAATCGGCGGGGATAGTAACATGTGTCAAATACTGGGGGAGGACAGACAGCGAAAATACCTGTAGCTGTACAGCCCCCGCTGTGTGACAGCGTAAATTACAGCTCGCCGCTGTAACACGATTCCATTCTCCGGTGTCCACGTTTTCTACAGGAAAGGAGAAGAGCTTGGTGAAGGAAAACTTTCAGTAGTGAACTATGGTTCAAATGGCTCTGAGCACTATGGGACTTAACTTCTGAGGTCATCAGTTCCCAAGAATTAGAACTACTTAAACCTAACTAACCTAAGGACATCACAAACATCAATGCCGGATTCGAAGCTGCGACCAGACTGTAGCGCCTAGAACCGCCGGCCACACCGGCCGGCTCAATAGTGAACTGGTTGTATGACATCGTCTATTATGCTCTCACCTCCAGGGGAGACCAAGAGATGAATACACTAAGCAGATTCAGAAGGATGTAGGTTGCAGTAGGTACTGGGAGATGAAGAAACTTGCACAGGATAGAGTAGCATGGAGAGCTGCATCAAACCAGTCTCAGGACTGAAGACCACAACAACTCCAGATTGACTTTGGAGTTGTTTAGTAGCATTGCTGATATCGGTATGTTGCAGATGATGTGATGGAGTTCCTGTCTGCATATCGCAAAATATGGAAAGGGAGAAAGGCAGGAAGGACAGTTAGGGTCTAACGACCCTTTGTCAGCGGGGTCTTTAGAGGCCAAGCGCTAGTTCTGGTTGCTGGAAAAGGCCGAGTGCTTTCCAAAGGAAGTATTGTCATACACTGTACAGTCACGTAAATGTGACTGCCACCGATGCTCGATGCTCGATGTCAGTGTTCAATAACTATAAACAGACGACAGGTGGCAGCATTAGCAGTGGAGGATACATAATACATGTGGGGGGGGGGGAGGGGACGTGGAAAACCCTGCATTCGTTGTTATAAGGCGGATGCAGATCGATTTGCCTGACGTCCGAAAGGAAAGATCATCGGCTTTCAGTACAAGGATGGACACGTTTCCGAAACGGCTACGTTTATAAACTGTTCGCGTACCACGGTGGTTGAAGTTCGCTGTGCAAGGCAAAATGGCGCTAAACAAAACCAGCGCCGAGACAGCTGTGAAGCAGCACGGGCCATGAATAACAGGGCTCAACGACAGGTGAAAAGATGTGTGCAGACGTAGACGTGCAACTGTTGATCAACTGATCAGCCAGATGCGCCAGGGGGCCACCTATAGTGTCTCATTAACGACAGTCCAACGAACATTGCTGAGTATCGGCCTCTACGGTAGGTGCCTGGTTCATTCACCCACGCTGTTCGCTATTCGTCATCAACTAAGGCTGGAATTTGCACACCTGTCCAACAGCTGGGCGTCCACTGAGTGATGAATCACGTTTTATGCTCCATCGGAGATATGGCCGTTGGCGTCCACAGCCTGAAACATCTGAAAGCAGACACTTTGCAACAATCGTAGAAAGCGTCGAGGCCGGAGGGCAATCCCTGGGTGATCTCGCTATTCTAAAAGGCACAACGGAGCAATGGCCAGTGTGATGTCAAGCTATTAGTGTATCCTAGAACATCAGCACATGTTTTAATTGTGTGTTACTGCATTTAAGACATGCTGATGTCGGTTGCCACGTTTTACTTCACGCAGCATCTCTATGTGACTTTCAGTGCTGTAGAAAACACGTACCGCTAATAATTTTACATGATCCGATGTTGACAGCATTGATATGCCGAAACCAGACACAGTAAGAAACAGAGTTGCTAGCAATCTTACAACTTTCAGATTGCTCTCTAACTGACGCAACCTGAAACGTATATAAATAGTAAAAACAGTGATACAGAGGCAAAAAAAAATCTTAATTCTACCAGAATAGTATCCACAATTGATTAACTAAGTGGAAATCGTATTAATATGGGTGAGATAAAAAATAGTGGTACTGAACAGCGTTGCGATCGCAATTATGATATCAGAAGCCATTTCCAACTGAATTATGTTCTTTTAACAATAAAATGCAGAATTAATCAGTATTTCACACCGATAAATTTAAGGAGAACAACACAAGAAACTTTTATAAAACATTAAAACACAGTTTAAAGAAGTACAAACCACCAAGTTCACAGTTAATAGATCCAAAAACACAAAAGACTGCGTATAATAATAAAGAGAACGACAGGATACTTACAGAGTGCTTCGGGGAACTACACAACTGCGATTCACCAAAAAAAATTCATTTTGATAATTTAATCCATATACAGCCAGATTCAAAGTCATCAGCAATAGGGGAAATCAGAGAAATCATAAAACAACTTAAAAATAATAAAGCATCAGGATAAGACAATATAGGTGCTGAATTACGGAAACGCTCTAGAGAAAAAATTATTAAAAAATAAAGAAATAAATAAATATCAGAAACACTAGTTTTAAATTTGGACAACAAACAGCTTACCTTCAGAATTGGCATTAATATATCCACTGAATGAAAGAAGGAAAGAAAAGTGATCCTAACAATTATAGAGTGATCTCCTTCTTACCAGCAGCACATAAGATCTTGTCCATGGCGCTTTCAAAGAGAGCTGAAGGAATACTCCACCCAAAACTCTGAGACTATCGAGCAGGATTTAGGAAGGGAACATTTTTTGCAGAGCAAATACTAAATACACAGAACATAATATAAATGAATAAAATCAGAAATTTGAAATGCATGATGTGTTTTGTAGATTTTAATAAGGCATGTGAATCAACGGAGAGAAATCGTGTGAAAAACAAATTTCATCACCAGTATCAATAATGCTCTTCCGAATTGTAAAATTCATAAAATGTTAAGACAAACTGTCTTAAATAAATAGGAGAATGAGTAACAAGCTACACAAAAGCAGAGAAAACCATAGAAAATAGAGTGCTTAAGATGGAAAGGGTATTCCAAATGACATGCGCTCGTAGGTAGCACACCGCGCCTCGTATACACCACCGTGGCGCTCGGGGTTCACAGTACCAAGTTACGACACCTGAAGATGGGCATCTAAGAGCCCTAAACCGGTCGTGTGATAATAAAAGAACTTTTCAATTTCAGCGGTCTTTTCAATCCCTGGTATAATGCTCAGTTGCGGATGTTCCTCCAACAGGACTGTTTGTAGATACAAAGAAGCAAAATCGAAGTCGATTTAACGTATCCTCCAAAAGAGTTATTCCAAGAAATAAAATATTTCTCATCTATGAAGGTAGTAGTGACTCAATGAAGAGCTTCTGAATAATGCACCTTAGCCAACGACGTGAATAAATCGACTGATTCTCTCAACCATTCGTATGGGGGCACACTTGCATGCAGCCAATCAATCGCTGTCACTGAATATTAATGAATTGGTCTCTGTCGTACAGTGTGACTACGTCAAAAAGAAGACTGTTTTAACAGCTGCGTAAGTGACAGTCGGGGTAGACGAGTGTAATTTAAAAATGATTTTTGGGGAATGTTATGGTTCTGACATTAGTTTTAAAAGCATTAATTACTACTAATACGAATCAAAAACCGAGTAAATTTTAAGTAATAGAGTTTTGAAGACATAAAACGCAGTTCGTTTTATTGTAATTTGCTAATCAAATGCTGGTTTTATGTGAGGGATTGAGGCAAATACAGTTCTATATTTGCCATACCTTTATGCCACATTAACATTGTTTCGCCTTTGTTGAGACTGACATAATTCGGCCTGATCTCATCGTCAGAACGACACTGGTGATAGGCATCTCTCTGCCATAGCTATAATTTTTCAGCTCGAAAAAAATTTAACACCATACTAATACTTCTGAATAGTCTAGTATCTCTGGCGATAAGAAAGTGGCCTTACTTTTGGCAGGTGTTGTAACCCAGCGGGTGTTCTTTTGCAGGTTGGCTTCAACCATTACCACGCAGAGTTCATGGATATCGGGCCTAGCGGCACCGTCAGCGCCACGGTCGGCTCTAACTCTCTCTTCTTCAAGGTCAGCGTCGACATGAAGGAACTCCAGCATGCTACGGCCACCATCGAGGAGCTTTACGTTGAATACATTGAGTAAGTTGCAAGACCAGTGTGTTACACACTGTGTGCTTCCATTATAGATGCTTTTATCAGTCGAGATAAAGTAAAGATATACTTGTGTAGTGAGACACCGTTACCGACTGCGGTGTTGTTGTTCCATAGTCTCACCTTACATGGGAACGGTGGTCCTCAACATTTCAATTAAACTAGAATGAGACAGCAGAAAGTTCTATAATCCCAGAGAAATATTGCAGTGCTAGAGGCACTAACCGACTGATATTATCTCCATAGAGTAGAAACATGTCAGATTTTATACCACCATTGTGTAATGGAGGCACTGAACAAGTCGGCTGTAAAACGTTTTCAGTAAACGTTTAGTGTGCAATTTCACGTTCTAATACTTGTAATTATCTGTGTGTATCATATGTTGTATTTTACCTCTAATGTTTACGATTTAAGAGACTGTCCTATGAAACGTCGATTTCCTGGTCGAAAGGATGAATATACTCCACTTTTTTTGCATTGCTTATCTCCTAGCCGTTTTCGTTATTGAATCGGACATTATCATTGGAGTTTTTTCTTCATTAGTAAATAGCTCGTTGCAGGTCTTTCGTACTGATTGAGAAGCAAACTATGTTATTAGTACAATGCAAGAACACGAGAAGGAAGTAACTGCGAACAGCTTACCACTTTATTTAAAGTATTTTTGTACTTTGAGACAGACGAAATAGATTAAAAGTTGGCATTTTTAGGGTAGGCTTATCAAAACTGTCTGTAACGGGCGCATAAAACATAACATTCGAAATCAGTCAGAAATGATTTTAAAACCTTAAGAACGAGTCGTAAAGGTATAGTATTGATAAATGTTTAATGATTCGGTTTGGGTGTTTAATCAAAAATAATACAGAAAATACTAGGGATCTAGCGGAGTTGCTTCCCCTGAGCAGAAAAAAACTTGGACTGTCTCACCTTATACGTTCATTGTTACAGCAAAACAAACTTTTCTGGAAACTAGAAACGTTTCATGTTAAAACCGAAGTCACTTGACAGGGGTCTCGCAATGCTTCAGTGAGGATGTATTCCCCTTTAGGACACCTATCTGGATTAATGACTTCAAATATATTCTGCCTTAATGATTTTGGGATGCGTTATTGAGAATCCCAGTATTATATCAAGTTTATGGAAACACCGCCATGTAGTTCTGCTGTATTAAGAAACCCTAGAGGATAATGAGTTCGTAATTCTCTTTAATGGGGCTATAAATGGAGAGCTAAAACATATCAAGCTAATAGCACAGGTAAATGGAAATGACCGTTTGGCGTCAATCGCCGGGAGGCCCCCTACGGGGCAAATAACACAGATAATAACGTTACTGTAAACACTATCGTCTTTGGGGGCAGTGATTGCACTGTTGCATTAATAGTTATCTGAGTGGCAGTACACAGACAAACTGAGAAATCTTTTCAAGACTAGTTGACACAACATTTTAAAAACCAAAGAGAAATGCATTTTTGGTTCTAAGTATGTAAACATGGTTTCCTCGCACATTCCTTCACATACCAGATGAGAACATCAGGAGTTACGAGCCTTGAACAATACCCCCTCCCACGATGGCCCTCAGCCCCCTAAGCTAATATGTTGGGATGCGCAGGTAGCCGCATCTCTCGAATATTGAATTCTTCACCCCATACACTTCTGGAACTATGCTATCGACTTAGTTTAATACTTACACATCGTACATATTATTAAACAATGACAACTGGGCATTATAATCCTAACTTACTGTATTTATCGTTTTTACTTGATTACTATTTACAATAAGCAGTTGTGAACTTCTGTGGAAAATTTTTGTAAATGTGTTCTAGATTCTTCTTAGTCTACTAACAACGATCGACCTACATTTCTATCGCTTAACGTAGACATCAAAATTTGTTCTTGAAAGTACACGAAGACAGTTCTGCACACGAAAAATCTCTCCAGGTTTTTATCTGGCACTTGGCTTGCTAATGTGACTATTCGATTGACTTTATGTTAACGAATATATATGGGCTATAATTAAACTGTCACTATCTGAACCAGTGTAGACGGAAACGTACTTATCGCATGGATAGCCAGCTTTGCAGGAACGACATTAAGACTGCGCGCTGCGCTATTTGCGTTAGTGTTAGTGTCATGACTGGCCGCTAGGCGCCGGTACTGGTACGGCACCGTAGGGTTGAAACACAAGCATCAGTGTGCAGTACAGCTGCCGACTGCCAACACAGGTGTGGACAAGTTGAGCAGGACTTTACTCATAACGTTGTTTTAGCAGACAACAGCAACAGTGCTGCTGCCCTTCGCGAGTATCGACGCATGGCTCGTGAGATCACTCGGATACTGCGAAACACATTTAGGAAAACCGGATCACTGGCTGATCGTTCCAAACTGCTTGGCACCCTGGACCGCAGTATTTCGACCGGTGTGATTTTTGGATGTTGTACTACCTGAAAAACACGATATATCAACGGAACACTAACACACGGTGGGGATTGAAGATGACCATAGTTAGGAAATTAGCAAACATCTCCCTGAGATGTTTCGGGCAGCAATAGAGCATTCTATAGTGCAGTCACAGGTAGTCACGGATGCAGATAGTAATCACATTGAGCAACGTTTGTAACCTGGAACATAAAGTTAACACACAACTAGCAAATGTTACCCTCTCATGTGGAAATAAAAAACACTTTCAATGGTTTCTTCGTTATTTCTCTTCCACATATCTTTACAAATGTTTCCACGAACTTTCACTGTCCTACAATCATTGGTTCTTCGTGGGGGCCTCCTCAGTTAGCGAAAGTTTAATTATAACGACCCTGTCGTTGCCATATATTGATAGGCTTTGAGTCAATGTTAACTCCACCATTATCGAATTATTGCTGTGGCTTTGTTATTTAGTTTCGTCAGTCTCGTGTAGACTGTGTTCCATCCCTGTGAGCACGTTGTAGTCGTTCTTGCTGTCTGTACACAATGTAGATACATGAACCCTAGACATACGTATACTCTATAAATGTATATAGACCTCTGACTGAGGATCACACCACATAGCATTGCAAAAACACAGCAATGTTTGGTGACGGGAGACGGGCGCGTTGAAGAATGAATACATGACTGGCGTAACATAGACACCTCAGAGTACACTACATTTTCACCAACATCACCGTCAGCTGAAAATGAATCATCTGAATCTCACTGAATGTCCCCATCACACAGAAAACTATAGGAACAAAGAACAACATCGCTCCGTTTATCAACGGATGTGCCTCAGGATACTTTTCTTCCCCAGAAATGAGAACTTCAGGCGCACAAGGTACACTGTTATCATGCAGTCTTTTCCACAGAACTTTGATTGAGACGTTGGAGACACGTAAGGTGCATGAAATTTGATCCCCCCCCCCCCCCCTAGCTACCCAAGTTTACGTTTCATATGGTTTCCATAAATTTGTTGACCTGAATACCGGGAGGGTTCCTTCTACTGTCTGAGCTTTTCATACATTTCTAATGGGACCAATGGAATGGTGAACCCTAAACTTCGACTAGTAATGTATCTTCGACTAGGGTGCGACGAAGAGACCTGAGACAGCGTAAATACTTGTTAATAGATTTTCGATATCTACGGTATGAAACCCAGTACACTCATACCTGTTCTTTCTGTATTACAGTGATATTGATTTGGAAGTGACTGGCCTGGGGATCCTCAACTGGCTGGTGTCGCAGATCGCTACGTGGGTGCTGGGTTTCTTCACGGACAGCATCGCTCCGTTCATCAACAAGTATCTGCAGGATATTGCCTCCACCAGCGTCTCCTTGGTCAACCCGCTGGACTACTTACAGTGAGGGCGTCAACGGCTCTCTTTCCAGAAATACACACTGAAGACTTGAAGCCATACATCCAGGAATAAAGTCTGTAAACCAGACGTGCTTCTCAATTCAACAGTCGTAACGCACACAGTACAGTCCGCCACTCTGCAGATCACGGTATCCATGATCCAGGCGTGCAGGTTAAGAAAATGTTTTCTCTGCCTGTTCTGCATGTTGTATAATACTGCTGTAATGTGAAGTTAATATGGATATTACTGCTACGTGCACAAGTTTTCGTGTTTCTGCAAAATAAATACCTAAATTATCCAACACTACTTGCCTTTGTTTTTTATCTACGCTGAACAACTACAACGTGCGAAGGAATTTACCATACAATATACCTTATGTTTCCATCGGTGCTTTTTTGTAGACCACGATCACTGATAAGCTGCCATGCTCAAAGGAAACAAATACCAGATCAAAATGTAAATATGAAGCTAAAAAGAAAACGAAGAAAATTAAAAAAAATGTTTCGGAACAATAGTTGACCAAAAAGTTAAGTTTAAGGAATCATAAGATTACGCTGTACACATGAGACCAAAACTATTTTAGTTTGAAGGGGATAACATGCCACTCCCAAATCTGTCAAAAATAGCCATAAACAATGGTCATTTTGATAATTACGCTAATTGCCAGAGATGATACAATGAATGAGAAGCTGATATTGTTCACTCATAATTAACATTTATGATATGATCAAACGAAATAACCATCGACATAAGCCAATTTTGAAAGTTTAGAGTATTAAGTAGTGTGTGTCAGAAGAAATACGAAGCGCCTCATCGGCAGGTTTAGTTTAAAATTCTCATATTTAGACTTCAATGGTCCTCAACTATTTTCAAAAAGTTATTTATTTGGAGAAAATGTAAATTTTACTTTTCTAAGAAGGTATATTAGAGTATTTTAATACCGGTGTCAGCATAAGACAATGACTATTATACACACAGAGAGTTACGTTGCACTTCGCGCGTAGTAGCTAGTATGAACTTTCCTCATTGTTTTCCCCATGAATGTGCAGCGCTGATGGTTTTGCATGAAAATTTTTTTCACAGTGAAACTCCTGTGATAATATGGCAAGCGTTATTTTCATACTGGGCAAGACGCTCTGACAGCACGCAAATGTACCGCTCCTGCTTTTTAGTCTGTTGTTCAGTCTCCATACGCAGTTTTTTTGTTGCCTTAGATCTTTTTCCAAGCCTTTTTTAAAGTAATTCGTATGCTGTTTGAATTACAGCTGCCGCGAATGCATCCAGTGGAACATTTGTGCAGGTTACTTGCGTAGGGTTTGCAGTTCTTTTACTTTTACTACACACCGGATTATTGGAAGGCTGATTTCAGTTTGGCGCCTAATTGTTACTGCAACTGAAATTTTATTGAGAATATAATGTGGAAATGTGCTGGAAATGCTACCCATTTCCAGAATTTTTCTCTTTGAAGCCACCTCAGCAAAACGTTGACTGTAAAGAGAATTTGACAATCTTTTGTCGTGAAGTTTTCTCGATAGATCAGTCCTAGCCACATATTTTTTGGGTCAGTATGAGCTGGAAATTAGTATTAACTTACGGCACTAGTTTTTTTCTGCTTTTTCAATCTTACAGAACAGTGCACAACAGTAAGGCATCTATAAGAAATGATGAGTATGTTTCAAACTATTAAATTTCCATGCAACGTCGTATCAACGAACTTTAGCGAAAATATTTATGCCAGCAACACTCACAGCTGTAGTATGAATGAATATACTACAGCAATATTTTAAACTAGATATGTTTTTGAAGAAGGTCCGCCTTGGCCAAAACACAATTTTTCTTCCTCTCCATATTCCTCAGGCATGTTTCGCTGAAGTTTCAGCGTCATCAGTGGGTTTCTTGTCATCTTCCATAAAAGGGGAAAATGCTTTTTACTATGTGTACATACATAAATTTGAGTTTTTACAACACTATTTACATGTTTAAACAATAGGCAAAGTTTTATATAAACCATGCTGCAGATTTCCTGGACATTATAAATGTAAACCCATAAACACCAAAAAAGCACACACACACACACACACACACACACACACACACACACACAGCCGGCCGAAGTGGCCGTGCGGTTAAAGGCGCTGCAGTCTGGAACCGCAAGACCGCTAAGGTCGCAGGTTCGAATCCTGCCTCGGGCATGGATGTTTGTGATGTCCTTAGGTTAGTTAGGTTTAACTAGTTCTAAGTTCTAGGGGACTAATGACCTCAGAAGTTGAGTCCCATAGTGCTCAGAGCCATTTGAACTTCACACACACACACACAAACACAATTAATAAGAAATAACTGAACAAAAATTAATTAATGAAATAAAAATAAGAAGTTAAATTAAAAAACAAAAAGGAATAATTAAACTAACAAAACTGACACCCAGTCACCCCCCCCCCCCCACACACACACACATATACACACAGACACACAGTGTGATAGGTGCTCCCCATAAAGATTCAAGACTCCCGCCCAGAAAGTATTCAACTCTTCAGCTGTTCGCCATCTTCCTTCTAATGTTTGTTAACAGTGACACTAAAGAGTTACATAGTGCAGATTTTCACAGTGAAGATAATTGGGAAATCAGCAAAACACACTTGCACACATCTTTCACATACTACTAGTTAATGTTAGGCATAACCATTACACGCCCAATCGCAGGTTTTCGTAGTAAACTCTTCAACAGTCAGCTCTGGATGGTGGCAGATGACAAGATGTGAAACAAAATAACGGCATTAAATATATAAAATCCAGGAAATCCCGCCCAATCGTAAATTTTCGAAGTGCATTAAATTTATAAAATCCAGGAAAACCACAGCATGTGGTAACAAGGTATACATGCAAAATTTTGTCAGTTTTTCATACATGTAAATACTGTTTCAAAATTTTAAATTTACATGTGTGCAAGCAGTAAGAAGCATTTTTCCTGCTTTGTAAGAGAAAACAAAAAACCCACTGATCATGCTGAGTCCTCAACGGAACATAACTGGGGAATAAAAATAAAAATTGTGTTTTGCTCAAGGTGTACCCCTCTTCAAAAACAAATCATTTTCCAAGCAAACACGGGCAGGAGAGTTCACTCCTCAATATGAATATTTTCAACATTATCAGGTTTCTGTATTACTATTTTCAACATTAACAGCTTTCTGTATTGCTTACCTTCTTTAGAAAATCAGTACAGTCAGACAATAACCTTCAAACATAATAAATTCAGCAAATCATATTTTTCGTACTCACTGTTCAGAGCCCACACAAGCACGTGAGATTAGGACACTAACAATTCGACGATCTATGATTGCATACGTGGAGCTCACTATCATACTCATGACCTATGGCGTGGGGAACCGACGGCGTATGTCACCCAGTGCTGGATAAACTGCAAACTCCACCGACACGCTCACTGCCATATGACGCTGGAAAGTGCCGAGACTGCTAGAACATTCTAGGGGACTATGGTACACACATCAAAATTGTTTTCATCTCTTCGGTTCCAAGAGTTTCGAAAACTGTACAGAAAATTGGAATAGAGGTCAATATAAACATCATTTCTGCCCTTTTTAGCCGGCCGGAGTGGCAGAGCGGTTCTAGGCGTTACAGTCTGGAACCGCGCGGCCGCTGCGATCGCAGATTCGAATCCTGCCTCGGGAATGGAAGTGTGTGATGTCCTTAGGCTAGTTAGGTTTAAGTAGTTCTAAGTTCTAGGGGACTGATGACCTGAGAAGTTGAGTCCCATAGTGCTCAGAGCCATTTTTTTTGCCCTTTTCATTGCTCATGAAAACCACAAATGCATGTTGTACCACCATAGAGCGTGATCTTCAAAGGTGGTGGTCCAGATTGCTGTACACATCGGTATCTCTAATACCCAGTAGCATCTCCTCATGTATTGATGCATGCCTGTATTCGTCGTGGCATACTATCCACAACTTCATCAAGGCACTGTTGGTCCAGATTTTCCCACTCCTCAACGGCGATTCGGCGTAGATCCCTCAGAGTGGTTTGTGGGTCACGCCGTCAATAAACAGTCTTTTTCAATCTGTCCCAGGCATGTTCCATAGGGTTCATTTCTGGAGAACATGCAGGCCACTCTAGTCGAGCGATGTAGTTATCCTGAAGGAAGACATTCACAAGATGCGCACGATGGGGGCACGAATTGTCGTCCATGAAGACGAATGCCACGCCAATATGCTATCGAGATGGTTGCACTATCGGTCGGAGGATGGCATTCACGTATCATACAGCAATTACGGCGCCTTCCATGACCACCAATGGCGTACATCAGCCCCACGTAATGCCACCCCAAAACAGAAGGGAACCTCCTCTTTGCTGCACTCGCTGGAGTGTGTTCACTGCGTTCAGCCTGACTGGGTTGCCTCCAAAACGTCTCCGACGATTGTGTGGTTGAAGGCATATGTGACACTCATCGGCGAAGAGAACGTGATGCCAATCTTGAGCGGTCCATTCGGCATGTTGTTGGGCCCATCTGTACCGCGTTGCATTTTGCGATTGCAAAGATGCATCTCTCCATGGACGCCGGGAGTGAAGTTGCGAATCACGCAGCCTATTACGCACAGTTTTAGTCGTAACACGACGTTCTGTGGCTGCACGGAAAGCATTATTCAACATGGTGGCGTTGCTGTTAGGGTTCCTCCAAACTATAATCGGTAGGTAGCGGTCATCCACTGCAGTAGTAGCCCTTGGGCAGTCTAAACGAGGCATGTCATCGACAGTTCCTGTCTCTCTGTATCTCCTCCATGCCCGAACAACATCTCTTTGGTTCGCTCCGAGACGCCTGGACACTTCCGTTGTTGAGAGCCGTTCCTGGCACAAAGTAACAATGCGGACGCGATCGAACCACGGCACTGTCCGTCTAGGCATGGTTGAACTACAGACAACACGAGCCAGTAACTCCTTCCTGGTGGAATAACTGAAACTGATCGGCTGTCTGACCCCCTCCGTGTAATAGGTGCTGCTCATGCATGGTCGTTTACATCATTGGACGGGTTTAGTGACATCTCTGAACAGCCAAAGGGACTGACAGTGATACAATAACCACAGACAACGTCTATCTTCAGGAGTTATGGGAACCGGGGTAATGCAAAACATTTTTTTGATGTGTGTACAAATATACTAATCATCATTTGATTGCAAAGCGTTATTTCGTTTTCCTTTATTTACAGCACTTCTTTGATCACAGCGTACAAGAGCCCATTATATGACAGAGTTTCTAGGTTAGAAATTCAACACGTATCCTTCGCTAGTGCTCTGCTCTGCCACAGTATATTTCTGATCCTCGCCACAAGAGATAACTATTTTGTGTGATCCACAACGTCGTGTGGTACATGGTGCTACCGCAGTACCAAATCCTGCAAACGACATGCGTCCTTGGCCTTCTGTGATCTTCTAATTAATCCAGACATCCTTAAGTTTACCATATTGAGAAGGGTACATTATTTAAGATATTTTTATTCAGGTTTTGTTAAACTTGGTTGGGGCCCACGTCAGTTGGTAAGAACACCTGGCATTTGATTTCTTTTACTTCTTCAATATCATCTTTTTTTCGGTCTTTGACACTTTCTAAGTAGCTGAGCTCCTGGAAGATACGCCTGCAGTGGTGGTGAAGGTGGGGGGAGTGGGGAGGGGGGGAGGGGGGAGGGGAGGATCTTCTCGTCTACAAGGAGAAATTGTACCTAAATGACAAGGGTTGCACCATTCAGCACAGCATAATAGAAGAGCCATCGACGTGGCACCGAGAGCGCGAACAAGATATTGTCAATCAAAATAAACAAGAATTTTAGTGTTTCTGAGTGAACACCTACTCCAAAAGTAGATTGAATGCACTCCTCGGATGATTAATATGAACTGATTGATTTTATCATGTATTAATTTATTGTATTCTATAAATCCCATCAAGAACAACAAACTTCAGGTACTTGTAATGAATCAAGTTATAAAACACTGACGAACAGCACTCACTACAGGCTACGTGTATGACGATTACTGGTGATAATCTATTCACACCGATAACTTTGAAAATTACTGCTAGACTGTGTTCACTAACTCTTGGGATATTTAATTGCGACCCTTAATTCACCAAGCGATAGTTGTCACAAGAACTTTTCGTTCAATAACAAGTTTTCAGCTATCAGACTTGTTTTTGGTTGGAGTTTTGAGTAGGATTCAAGAACGTAACATTTGAGAAGTCAAAAGCAAAAGTTATTGACCACATAAATTAGCATTTTATGTAGACGGTTGGTGCCGGAATTTTCAAATGCCCGTACAAAAAGTTTTCCTTCCCTGGGATTAGACCAGGCTACAAACCAGTACATTCACTGTCTACTATTCCCTTCCCCTTCCTCACTTCTTGGTGCAGATGACGGAACTGACTTGTCGCAAAGCAAAACTTGTTACATTCGTACCAGCACTCCCCAATAGCCCGAGATCGGAACACAGAGCTTTGACAATCATTGCCGAAAAGGCTTGGCTCATCATCATGGAAGACGTTGAGCCGAACAGATGGTTCAAATGGCTCTGAGCACTATGGGACTTAACATCTTAGGTCATCAGTCGCCTAGAACTAAGAACTACTTAAACCTAACTAACCTAAGGACATCACACACATCCATGCCCGGGGCAGGATTCGAACCTGCGACCGTAGCAGTCGCGCGGTTCCAGACTGAAGCGCCTAGAACCGCACGGCCACACTAGCCGGCGAGCCGAACAGATACACGATCCAAATGAGATATAAAAGTTTCTTACCATCATTTTCTACTCACGCGTTAATCAGAATATAGCAGTTTATTGTCTGTCTTCCAATAACAAGTTACAACAGTGGCACGGTTTATTAACCAATAGGTAAATGCCGAAGTGAAGTCTCTTATATAAAGTTGTGCCGGTCACAGCTCTGTTAGTCGGAATGTGCACTTATTTGTGACGTGTTTGATAGCACTAACTTTGGCGAGATGACGCTAGGCAGCTTCCTATCGACACTGACATGTTCCTCACTAAATACCCCAGAAGAAAATTTGGAACTGTCGACGATCAGTAATTTACAATGGTTTTAGGGAGACAATAACACGGAGCTTCAGATACCTTTTGTCTAAGTTATTAACTCAGATAAATAATATCTTCTATCACTACTATAGCATTAAGATCGGTTAATAAAACAGTCTTTCCAGGAAATCTTTGAGTATACGGGATGATGCTGCAAGGTCGCCGTCTGTTCCTTTATGTGGCCTAACAGTCGGGAGTCTTCTTTATTTCCGAGAGTAGTACCTTAGAGCCTGGTTCCTGGGTCTGGATCAGCCGTGAATCGCGGTGGGGTCTACGACTGCAGCTGGATGGGTCGTCTGCAATGGCAGTGCCAACAGAACCGAGCTCCCTGTCCCTCCTACGTCCGACCCCCCACTGGCTGCCACGGTCGGCCAATATCTCGCCCACACTTAGAGACGAGCTTCTGCCTTTGCCCGCCTTCTGGCTGCTGCTCTCGCGAGGGATCCAATCTTACGTCCTTTCCACCACTCTGCTGCCAATGCCAACAAATGTTATCATTCGTTGTCCTTCACTCTGCTGTACTAAGTTAGGGTTTAATTCCTTGCGTGGTGTAGAAATTTACAATAAAGTAATCTATTCCGTAATGTAATAGCACAGGACTTAACGCAGTTCTCCTTTTGAATTTTCGTCTCAGTTTTTCCGTCAGCGCCAGTATTTTGTATGATTTAAGTGACGCTCACCTTATTATTTCTTTGTGTGTTGCGTAAAATACTTACAGACTACTTACTAAGAAAAAAAAATTCTCAAAACGCGACAGAACCGTCATAATACGTTTATTAAGAAAAGACAAACCTGCATTCAAAGTAAAGGATGTTTATAAATTAGTTATACAGCTGTTGCCTTTAATTGCAAAATGATAAATGATAAATAACTGTCAGAAATGTTTAATACAGCACTGAACGCCGTGTATCTTCCAGTTATGCCCGCCTAACACTGCTAGTTCCTGACGTTCCCGCGCGGTTGCACATGCAAATGAGTTACTTCAACAGTCATCATGGAGACGTATAACGGCACAGAGCGTGTGTAGTGTTGTTTATGGTTTCTTTATTCACTTTACTGCAGGTACGGGAGGTGGCTTCGTCACAAAACACAGTTTTATTAAGACAGTCGCCTTCCGTCTGCAGTTTATTAAACATTTATACGAAAAACTCAACTCGTTTTTCTTTGTCACTTTCTCTCCAAGCTTGCAACAGTTCCAATTCGTAGAGTTTGAATGGAAGGCATTTCCGTAGCAGCTTCCTCGCCGTAACACGAGGGATATTCAATTCTAAGTTTGTACGTCTCGTTGAATTACTCAGACCACAAATGCAAAACTACTGAACTTGCTCAATTGCTGCATCAGAGACTGCTGGTCGATCCTGACCTGCCATCCTTAGTGACACAGACAGTTCCGATGAAACGGTTGTGGCTTTCCATGTTTAGTCCTGAATTGCCTTTCAAATGCTGGAGAGGATTTGGACTCATGTAACCACAAACAACGCTGCATCAGCTCTGCACCATTATACGCCTCCATGATGACTGTTGGAGTGAGTCATACGTGCATGCCACCTGTCGGGAACGTCGGGAATTAAAAGTGAGAGGCCGGAATAGAACTTGAAGATACAATTTATTTCATTCAGTGTCGTATCCAACATTTCTGTCACTTGTTTATCCTTTTCACAATTAAAGGTTACTTTTGTATAACTAATTTATAAAGAGCCTATATTTTTGGATATAGAAAATTTTTTACGATGTTGTTTGGAATACATTTTACAAAAATCAGAAAGTAGCACTGATGAAATACAGGATCTAGAAGGTTATATATAACTTGCACAGAAAACAGACTGCAGATATAAGTGAAAGGGTGTGTGAGAGGTTTGTACCCTATGTCATCGAATCTGCACATTGAAAAAGTTGTAAAAGTAAACAACAAGAAATTTTGAAAGTGAGAAACCTTTAAGTTTGGCGTTTGCTCTGTTATTCGGACAGAGACGGCAAATGAATTGGAAGAAATTTGAAATGAATAGATAGTACCTTGAAAACAAGTAACGAGGATAATGTTAGCTACAATAATATAAGGGTAATGGAGAGCAATGCAATTAAATTAGGTTATGTTGAGGCAGTTAGATTGGTAAATAGTACATTAAAAGTGCTGAACGAAATTTGTTATTATGATAAAAGAATAAATGACGATGACTGAACTAGACAGGATATAAAACACTGATTGCGTAGATGCACAATGTTGCTGGAAAGCTCAGTGACTTATTTTTAAGTATTACCCTGAATATACACTCCTGGAAATTGAAATAAGAACACCGTGAATTCATTGTCCCAGGAAGGGGAAACTTTATTGACACATTCCTGGGGTCAGATACATCACATGATCACACTGACAGAACCACAGGCACATAGACACAGGCAACAGAGCATGCACAATGTCGCACTAGTACAGTGTATATCCACCTTTCGCAGCAATGCAGGCTGCTATTCTCCCATGGAGACGATCGTAGAGATGCTGGATGTATTCCTGTGGAACGGCTTGCCATGCCATTTCCACCTGGCGCCTCAGTTGGACCAGCGTTCGTGCTGGACGTGCAGACCGCGTGAGACGACACTTCATCCAGTCCCAAACATGCTCAATGGGGGACAGATCCGGAGATCTTGCTGGCCAGGGTAGTTGACTTACACCTTCTAGAGCACGTTGGGTGGCACGGGATACATGCGGACGTGCATTGTCCTGTTGGAACAGCATGTTCCCTTGCCGGTCTAGGAATGGTAGAACGATGGGTTCGATGACGGTTTGGATGTACCGTGCACTATTCAGTGTCCCCTCGACGATCACCAGTGGTGTACGGCCAGTGTAGGAGATCGCTCCCCACACCATGATGCCGGGTGTTGGCCCTGTGTGCCTCGGTCGTATGCAGTCCTGATTGTGGCGCTCACCTGCACGGCGCCAAACACGCATACGACCATCATTGGCACCAAGGCAGAAGCGACTCTCATCGCTGAAGACGACACGTCTCCATTCGTCCCTCCATTCACGCCTGTCGCGACACCACTGGAGGCGGGCTGCACGATGTTGGGGCGTTAGCGGAAGACGGCCTAACGGTGTGCGGGACCGTAGCCCAGCTTCATGGAGACGGTTGCGAATGGTCCTCGCCGATACCCCAGGAGCAACAGTGTCCCTAATTTGCTGGGAAGTGGCGGTACGGTCCCCTACGGCACTGCGTAGGATCCTACGGTCTTGGCGTGCATCCGTGCGTCGCTGCGGTCCGGTCCCAGGTCGACGGGCACGTGCACCTTCCGCCGACCACTGGCGACAACATCGATGTACTGTGGAGACCTCACGCCCCACGTGTTGAGCAATTCGGCGGTACGTCCACCCGGCCTCCCGCATGCCCACTATACGCCCTCGCTCAAAGTCCGTCAACTGCACATACGGTTCACGTCCACGCTGTCGCGGCATGCTACCAGTGTTAAAGACTGCGATGGAGCTCCGTATGCCATGGCAAACTGGCTGACACTGACGGTGGCGGTGCACAAATGCTGCGCAGCTAGCGCCATTCGACGGCCAACACCGCGGTTCCTGGTGTGTCCGCTGTGCCGTGCGTGTGATCATTGCTTGTACAGCCCTCTCGCAGTGTCCGGAGCAAGTATGGTGGGTCTGACACACCGGCGTCAATGTGTTCTTTTTTCCATTTCCAGGAGTGTATTATCCGAGCGAGGCGGTGCAGTGCTACACTGGACTCGCATTCGGGAGGACGCTATCCAAATCTGCATTCCGCCATTAGGTTTTCTGTGATTTCCTCAAATCGCAATAGGCACATGCCTGGGTAGTTCTTCTGAAAAATCACGGCTGATTTTCTTCCCCACCCTTTCCTAATCCGAGCTTCTGCTCCGTCTCTAATGACATCGATGTCGACTGGACGTTAAGCCTTACTCTTTATTTGTTTTTAATTTATTAGTTTCAAAGCTGGAAATGAAACAACATAACTGTGTCCAATTTTTTCTAATGTACGTCACCAAGGGAGAGCAGACGAGACACGTGTCATATACTTACTTCGTAACGGGTCGTGGAAAACCAACTGACGGCCAGTTCGTAAGAGAAGGATAGGAAGTCAGTAATTCAAGTTTAACATTCTTCCCCATACATTTTAATGTAGATAGAAGAAAATTTTGTAATAAATCATTATGTTTGTACAACACAACATTCATTAGCAAAACGTCGGCAGCAGTGTATGATGTAAGGAATCTTAGGAATAACTGCACGTTTTCATAGCCATTGAATTAAGCGAAAGGAATATTTTCAACGACAAGAAATTTTCTCCTCCCATTACCTTCACTTCTCGACAGCCTAAGAAGAACGTATAACGACGACTGAACTTAAAGAAAGTTTATAGAACAAAATTTCGAAATAATGTCCACTCTGAATCAGTTTAGTGAGTTACGCAACGTAGGTTTGCATCCTCTCCCACTGCATTTTCCATCTTATTGGTCCTAAACTGCAGCAGGAACCAATGGCAAACTGGAACGAAAAAGTGCTGCTGGCAATAACAACATAAACGCTTGTGAGAAACAGAAATAACTTAACCTCTGCTATAAATATTAACGTTGCTAATTATTTCCTGAAAGTGTCTGGTTTGTCGCCTTATACGGAACTGTAACGTGGACGATAAAGAAAACAATTGGAGATTTTGAAATCTGACACAACAGAAGAAAGAGGAAGAGTTGGTGGGCAAATCAAATGTAGAAGTACTGAATGCAACCGGCAGAAATCAGTGGCACGCATAAAAGCAGGGATCAGTAGGTGCAATGAAGGTAAATCCCGCAGTAACAATCTATAGACTGAGAAAGACAACTGGTTACAGTAAGCAGGTGCTTACGTAGGTTGCAATTGTTATGCAGAGGCTTGTATAGTGTTGAATAGAGCTTCGTCAAACCTATACCCAAATGGAAGACGGAAACAACAAACAACATATTAGGAGCAAAATAGCTACTTAAAAAGGGGGGCCCACCCTACTAAACTATTCACCCGCTTTTTTAACCAATACTTCAGAGCGAATAATATACACTTAAGAGTTAAAGAAACTGGTACACCTGCCTAATACCGTGTAGGGCCCCCGAGAGCACGCAGAACTGCCGCAACACGACGTGGCATGGACTCGACTAAAGTCTGAAGAAGTCCTGGAGGGAACTAACATCATGAATTCTGCAGGGCTGTCCATAAATCATTGAAAGTATGAGAGGTGGAGATTTCTTCTGAACAGCAAGTTGCAAGGCATCCCAGATATCTCAACAATGCTCATGTCTAGGGATTTTGGTGGCCAGCGGAAGTGCATAAACTCAGAAGAGTGTTCCTGGAGCCACTCTGCAACAATTCTGGACTTGTGAGGTATCGCATTTTCCTGCTGGAATTGCCCAAGTCAGTCGGAATGAATAACGAATATGAATGGATGCATGTGATCAAACTGGATGCTTAGGTACATGTCACCATGTCACCTGTCAGAGTCGTATCTAGACTTGTCAGAGCTACCATACCACTCCAACTGCACACGCCGCACACCATTACAGATCCTCCACCAGCTTGAACAGTCCCCTGCTAACATGCAGAGCCCATGGATTCATGAGGTTGTCTCCATACCCGTACACGTCCATGCGCTCCATACAATTTGAAACGAGACCCGTCCGACCACGCAATATGTTTCAGTCATCAACAGTTCAGTTTCGGTGTTGACAGGACCAGGCGAGAAGTAAAGCTTCATGTCTTGCAGTCATCAAGGGTACATGAGTAGGCCTTGGCTCCGAAAGCCCATATCGATGATGTTTCGTTGAAAGGTTCGCACGCTTACACTTGTTGATGGCCTAGCATTGAAATCTCAGCAGTTTGCGGATGGGTTGCACTTCTGTCAAACCGGACGATTCTCTTTAGTCGTCGTTGGTCCAGTTCTTGCGGGATCTTTTTCCGGCCGCAGCGATGCAGGAGATTTGACGTTTTACCGTTTCCCACTGCTATTGCGCCGACTATAACACCACGTTCAAACTCTATTAGATCCTGCTAACCTGCCATTGTAGCAGTAGTAACCGATTTAACAACTGCTCCAGACGCTTCTTGTCCTTGCCGTAGCGCTGTATTCTGCCTTTTTATATATCTCCGTATTTGAATAGGCAAGCCGATACCCGTTTCTTTGGCACTTCAGTGTTTATAACACAGAAAACTATCAGCTGCCGATGGACTGACAAAGTGAAGTACTATTAATACAAACATTAGTCTAGCCGAATTTACAGTCCTGAACACAAGCAGAAGAACAAAAACAAGGCAAAGGAGATGGAGAAGAAAACTGATGGAGGAAGAAGACACAAAGTGCCTGCTTTTCTTACCGAAACGGAGACCTCCTTTAGCGTGATTACCGAAACGCTGGTCAGATACGATAGTAATGCGATGTCAGATAGTTCTAGGCTACGTTAAAGGTAAAAGTGGAGTTACGGACCTACGTTTTTCGTTACCTTCCTTGGTTAGAGCAACAACATATTAGTCAAGTACAGCAATCTACCTCGACGTAACGTGGAGAGCACATGCGAAGCGTCAGCCTCGAACAGACAGAAAAGTTAGGGGTAACAAAAAACATTACCAGCGGAGAGCTGTTTAGCACCATGTGTCCTGGAACCCTGTGATCAAAGAAAATGTGTTAATATTGGTAAGTGACGAACCTGTTAACGGACATAACGTTCTCTACCAAACCCTCTCTCTCTCTGTCTCTCTCTGCTCTCCTATAATTAAAGTTAACTTGTGGTACTATCACTGTGGACTTCGACTGAAATAATTACCTCACTATAACGACACATGGCGGCGAACTGGTATATACCATATTTTATGGACCATAAGACGCACTTTTCTCTTCCAAAAATTCCATCCAAAAATTATGTGCGTCTTATACTCGAAATTAATGTAAAAATGTCCAGAATTATCTTTTAAATTATTGCTAGTATTACAAATATTCGATGCTGCGGGAAACCTATCTCTACCTGGCAACTCTGGATTCAACTGGCAGTAAACGTGGACCGATGGACGGATGTGATTTTTTTTTTTGGGGGGGGGTGGTGTCACAAGCTTCCTAACACTGTCTTCCCGCCGCCCCGCCATCACAAACACAGAACATTGTCTAGCCTGAATTAAAAGTGATTTGTGTTATCGCTAACAGTACCTATTTTTGTTAGTAGCTAGTTTCGTAATGGAAAAAGTAAAAGGTAATTCATATGTTGCGGGCTTTGATTTGAAAGTAATAGCACATGCAGAAGAACATCAGAGCAGCTGAGCAGCATTTCATCCCACCACAAAAAAAAAAAAAAAAAAAAAAAAAAAAAAAAAAAAAAACGTGTTTGGAAGGCTAGTAAAAAAGAATTGGAAACAGCAGGAGAGCTTCTGTGAAGTTTGGAAGGTAGGAGACTAGGTACTGGCTGAAGTAAAGCTGTGAGGACGGGGCGTGAGTCGTGCTTGGGTAGCTCAGATGCTAGAGCACTTTCCCGCGAAAGGCAAAGAGCCTGAGTTCGAGTCTCAGTCGGGCACACTGCCAGGAAGTTTCGTATCAGCGCACAATCCGCTGCAGAGTGACAGTCTCATTCTGGAAACATCCCCTAGGATGTGGCTAAGCCATGTCTCCGCAGTATCCTTTCTTCCAGGAAGACTATATGTGCAGATACAAGACTGAATACAAAATGACAAAAACTAGAAGATGACTATTGAAATAGATTTAATGAAACCGTCAAAACGGCATTGGAATTAAAACAAAAATGATTCAAATACACGCTCGTAAGCTAGCGCTACAGTGGAATAACTGATTTTAAGAGTGGAGTTGGTTTGTGCTATAGGATTATGAAGCGTCATGGGCTTAGCTCGCGAACCAAAAGCAAAATATCTTAGAAAATGCCACAAAAGTATGAAGAGAAAATATTATATTCCCATCGCTTTATTATTCAACATCACGAAAAAAAAGTCAGTGTGGAAATAAGCGAATATGGACGTAACTCCCCTGATATTTGAAGTGCCGAGTAACAGAACCGCTGCCATGAAAGGTGCTAAAATTGTAACTATAAAAACAAGTGGACATGAGAAACTCCACTCTAGATTTGTGCTATCATGTTGTGCTGACGGTATTGAACTTAATCCAATGATCATTTAAGAACGCGAAACAGTGCCAAAGCCTTCCAAAACTGTTTTATTGACGCAGATGACAAGGATTTGATGGACGAGGCTGGTGTGAAATATGGACTAACAGGGTGTGGAAGAGAAGGAAGGTGCTTTGTTGAATAAGAGTTCTCTTCTTTTGCTAGATAAGTTTAGTAGTCATTTAAAAATTCTGTGAAAGAGAAACTGAGACAGGGAAACACAGAGCATGTTGTTATTCCGGGAGGGTTTACTTCACAATTGCAACCTCTTAATGTCTCAATAAATAAACCATAGAAATGGAAGAAATGGATGATGAATGAATCCCAACATGAATTCTCGTGGAACTTCAGACTTCCTACAATAAAACATGTCTGTTAGTGGGTAAAACAGCCGTCGTCTAGAGTGAGAAAAGACATTATTGTTAAATCTTTCAAGATGTGCAGCATAGATAACGCTCTCGATGGCAGTGAAGACCATCCTATATATATGAAAAAGTCAACGATGAAGACGAAGACGAAGAAGAAAAACAAGAAGAAGAAGAAAAAAGAAGGAAGTTTTGATGACGATTTTCAGGGATTTTAATGGTTAGTTCAGTTTTATAAACTAAATTTTCTTTTAGCCCGGCTTTGAAATCTAAAAACATAAATGGTAATCTTGATATGTTTAATAAATTGTTTACAAATTAAGATGCATCTTATAGCTCGTAGCGTCTTATAGTCCGTAAAATACGGTATATGTTGCCCACATTAGGACACAGGAAGTGCGGAACAAGCAGTCTATCAGTAACTGCTTGTCTTGACAGTTCGGTTTCTCAGAGAAACTGATTTGTAAAAGTAAAAGGAAATATAGATGGATGTGCTGAGGGCCCTGGTAGTAGGGTGCTTAAGGCGCTCTGTAAAAGGCACTCTGCAGTGTAAAGGTCGTAATTGGAGACACTGCACTAAAGACATACCGTCAATAGTTGACAATACAGCAGCCGACCATATCCGCGGCACATTCATACTGCAATCCAAAAAACTCGGACATAAGTCGTAACAGAGCTTCTCGGAAGCACAAAATGGCCTGATGAAAGAGCCCATTCAGAATTATGGAACTGCGTCGAAACACATTCGGGAAAGAAGAGGGTAGGAGATGTTTTTGGACGTGGCAGCGAGCGACTGTGACTTTTAGGTCCAAACAACGCCTACTTTCCAGTCTAGTTTCTTATCTGAGCAGGACTGCAAAGACTGCTCGAAGTGAGAGGCTGCCATATATGAAACAAAGGATGGGTGTTTCAACAATTCGTTCTTCAAATCTCTCAGATGCCTTAGAGATCAAGGACTTTTCTATCATGCTTTTCTATCAAGACATGCTTCGCGTTCATCTTTTATTGTTTTAATCTTCGCAAAATGATCAAAAAGAGGATTTTTTGTTCAACTCGTATAGACTGAGCACAACGTTTACTGCCGTTAAAATCGACGTCACCAACTTCAGAATACGTTCACTGGTGTCACACACTGTTTTGACTTCTGCTCCGTTTCGATGTATACAATCCACCACAATAGATAGGCTCTGAAAGTCAGATGTAACCTGTTTTAAAGATCTAAACACGTTAGTCAGATGGAAAACATGATTACATGCCATATGAAAGTACGTATACATGTTGCACAACACGCAATAGATAACACAGAGATACGCAAGGTGTATCAGTTGCTCATAACAGGTCTAAGAAATTATCTAAATTAATTAGTTACCATCTTTTTAAACAATGATCGCAGAATGTTTCTTTCATCATCACTGAATGCTTTTTTTTAGTTTTAAACCGTTGCATATAATATTTAATTATGTATAGCTATTTTCCGTGATACATTTACAGCGTGGAATTACAACAATTTTCTTAAGATATGCAACCTGTTCCTCATTTTTGAAGGGATTAGTGAGCTGCGTTGTACCTTGGAATGACGCGTCGTGCTCGGTCAGAGATAAAAATCTCCTTTGGAAACAAATAATTTCAAAGAGAACATAAAAATATTTATACGGAAAAGGAATTATACTTATATGGAATGCTAACGTGGTCTGGAGACAGCAATCTACAGAATCTGTTTTAACGTATAAGCTGTTTAAAACTGCTCGTAGAAGTACAGGTCACAGAATATTTTAATTGCCATAGAGTATGAATATCTATGGAGTGAGATCTTGTACGGCGCACGTCGCCAACATGAAACTGTAATTGTTACATGACTTTTGTATAACCCTATTTGTTTTCATTTTGTGCTACGATCGAAACTATGGTGCCACAGCATTTGCACAGTTTTTACACTTATGTTAATTGATAACAGAATTTATGGGTAACTGTCTCCGATACTAACGCACACAGGAACACGTCAAAGGTGGAGAAGCTATTTTTCGTAAGTACCATAAAGGTCTAATTACGATTATCACTCTACGGAGAGGTACTTCATGTGTTACAAAATGTCTAAACAATGTTGAGACATATTTTAATGATGGGCTAATACCGTAGGGCTAATTTATGTGACTATATGGCTGTCCGTTTACGAAGAAAGTGCTATAAATACGGTTGTGTTGTAGCGTGTTGCGTCATAACCGTTCATACAAAAAGCAGTTTTAACCTGCAGATAAGATTTATATGTGACAAAGTCATTTACCCCTGAATGCACAGATTTCCAAGCCATTATGTTTACTTTACAGTAGTTACATTAAGAAACTGTACTTACAAGTATCTATGACGTGTAGAATTATTATGTACGACTAACATTTCAATTTCATTAAAGATGACCGAAGATTAAATTGATTGCACCAGAAAGTGAAAATGAAATACCGCGCAGCAAATTTTTTTTTTTAAACAAATACTCGGCAATCGGATAAAATGCACTACAAAACATAAACACTAACCGTGGCTATCCTTCTTTTTCTATTTTCATAAACAAGTGTCTGAGACGGTGAATCTTGCCGGATACAAGCGAAATAACCTGGAGGTAATCCTTTATAGCCTTTCAGTTCATCCCAGATATCTAAAACATGTTACTGAGATGCCTATGAACCGTGTGTACAAAATCCATGATGCTACGTACCAGCGATGTAATGACACGCTGAATCTGTAAGGCGCTTACAGTCAGTACGTTATCTTAAAACAAATGTACGTTGGTTATAGAAGCCCTGTTCTGCGTTTGCGCATCTGAATTTCCAATCTGTAAATGTTATTACTTTTTGATAAGTGTCAGTGATGTGTAAAGAAAAATCGCCACTTGGAAGTCTTCACGTTTTACAACCATTAAAGTCATTGCACTGAATATACACTCCTGGAAATTGAAATAAGAACACCGTGAATTCATTGTCCCAGGAAGGGGAAACCTTATTGACACATTCCTGGGGTCAGATACATCACATGATCACACTGACAGAACCACAGGCACATAGACACAGGCAACAGAGCATGCACAATGTCGGCACTAGTACAGTGTATATCCACCTTTCGCAGCAATGCAGGCTGCTATTCTCACATGGAGACGATCGTAGAGATGCTGGATGTAGTCCTGTGGAACGGCTTGCCATGCCATTTCCACCTGGCGCCTCAGTTGGACCAGCGTTCTTGCTGGACGTGCAGACCGCGTGAGACGACGCTTCATCCAGTCCCAAACATCCTCAATGGGGGACAGATCCGGAGATCTTGCTGGCCAGGGTAGTTGACTTACACCTTCTAGAGAACGTTGGGTGGCACGGGATACATGCGGACGTGCATTGTCCTGTTGGAACAGCAAGTTCCCTTGCCGGTATAGGAATGGTAGAACGATGGGTTCGATGACGGTTTGGATGTACCGTGCACTATTCAGTGTCCCCTCGACGATCACCAGTGGTGTACGGCCAGTGTAGGAGATCGCTCCCCACACCATGATGCTGGGTGTTGGCCCTGTGTGCCTCGGTCGTACGCCGTCCTGATTGTGGCGCTCACCTGCACGGCGCCAAACACGCATACGACCATCATTGGCACCAAGGCAGAAGCGACTCTCATCGCTGAAGACGACACGTCTCCATTCGTCCCTCCATTCACGCCTGTCGCGACACCACTGGAGGCGGGCTGCACGATGTTGGGGCGTTAGCGGAAGACGGCCTAACGGTGTGCGGGACCGTAGCCCAGCTTCATGGAGACGGTTGCGAATGGTCCTCGCCGATACCCCAGGAGCAACAGTGTCCCTAATTTGCTGGGAAGTGGCGGTACGGTCCCCTACGGCACTGCGTAGGATCCTACGGTCTTGGCGTGCATCCGTGCGTCGCTGCGGTCCGGTCCCAGGTCGACGGGCACGTGCACCTTCCGCCGACCACTGGCGACAACATCGATGTACTGTGGAGACCTCACGCCCCACGTGTTGAGCAATTCGGCGGTACGTCCACCCGGCCTCCCGCATGCCCACTATACGCCCTCGCTCAAAGTCCGTCAACTGCACATACGGTTCACGTCCACGCTGTCGCGGCATGCTACCAGTGTTAAAGACTGCGATGGAGCTCCGTATGCCATGGCAAACTGGCTGACACTGACGGTGGCGGTGCACAAATGCTGCGCAGCTAGCGCCATTCGACGGCCAACACCGCGGTTCCTGGTGTGTCCGCTGTGCCGTGCGTGTGATCATTGCTTGTACAGCCCTCTCGCAGTGTCCGGAGCAAGTATGGTGGGTCTGACACACCGGTGTCAATGTGTTCTTTTTTCCATTTCCAGGAGTGTATTATCCGAGCGAGGCGGTGCAGTGCTACACTGGACTCGCATTCGGGAGGACGCTATCCAAATCTGCATTCCACCATTATGTTTTCTGTGATTTCCTCAAATCGCAATAGGCACATGCCTGGGTAGTTCTTCTGAAAAATCACGGCTGATTTTCTTCCCCACCCTTTCCTAATCCGAGCTTCTGCTCCGTCTCTAATGACATCGATGTCGACTGGACGTTAAGCCTTACTCTTTATTTGTTTTTAATTTATTAGTTTCAAAGCTGGAAATGAAACAACATAACTGTGTCCAATTTTTTCTAATGTACGTCACCAAGGGAGAGCAGACGAGACACGTGTCATATACTTACTTCGTAACGGGTCGTGGAAAACCAACTGACGGCCAGTTCGTAAGAGAAGGATAGGAAGTCAGTAATTCAAGTTTAACATTCTTCCCCATACATTTTAATGTAGATAGAAGAAAATTTTGTAATAAATCATTATGTTTGTACAACACAACATTCATTAGCAAAACGTCGGCAGCAGTGTATGATGTAAGGAATCTTAGGAATAACTGCACGTTTTCATAGCCATTGAATTAAGCGAAAGGAATATTTTCAACGACAAGAAATTTTCTCCTCCCATTACCTTCACTTCTCGACAGCCTAAGAAGAACGTATAACGACGACTGAACTTAAAGAAAGTTTATAGAACAAAATTTCGAAATAATGTCCACTCTGAATCAGTTTAGTGAGTTACGCAACGTAGGTTTGCATCCTCTCCCACTGCATTTTCCATCTTATTGGTCCTAAACTGCAGCAGGAACCAATGGCAAACTGGAACGAAAAAGTGCTGCTGGCAATAACAACATAAACGCTTGTGAGAAACAGAAATAACTTAACCTCTGCTATAAATATTAACGTTGCTAATTATTTCCTGAAAGTGTCTGGTTTGTCGCCTTATACGGAACTGTAACGTGGACGATAAAGAAAACAATTGGAGATTTTGAAATCTGACACAACAGAAGAAAGAGGAAGAGTTGGTGGGCAAATCAAATGTAGAAGTACTGAATGCAACCGGCAGAAATCAGTGGCACGCATAAAAGCAGGGATCAGTAGGTGCAATGAAGGTAAATCCCGCAGTAACAATCTATAGACTGAGAAAGACAACTGGTTACAGTAAGCAGGTGCTTACGTAGGTTGCAATTGTTATGCAGAGGCTTGTATAGTGTTGAATAGAGCTTCGTCAAACCTATACCCAAATGGAAGACGGAAACAACAAACAACATATTAGGAGCAAAATAGCTACTTAAAAAGGGGGGCCCACCCTACTAAACTATTCACCCGCTTTTTTAACCAATACTTCAGAGCGAATAATATACACTTAAGAGTTAAAGAAACTGGTACACCTGCCTAATACCGTGTAGGGCCCCCGAGAGCACGCAGAACTGCCGCAACACGACGTGGCATGGACTCGACTAAAGTCTGAAGAAGTCCTGGAGGGAACTAACATCATGAATTCTGCAGGGCTGTCCATAAATCATTGAAAGTATGAGAGGTGGAGATTTCTTCTGAACAGCAAGTTGCAAGGCATCCCAGATATCTCAACAATGCTCATGTCTAGGGATTTTGGTGGCCAGCGGAAGTGCATAAACTCAGAAGAGTGTTCCTGGAGCCACTCTGCAACAATTCTGGACTTGTGAGGTATCGCATTTTCCTGCTGGAATTGCCCAAGTCAGTCGGAATGAATAACGAATATGAATGGATGCATGTGATCAAACTGGATGCTTAGGTACATGTCACCATGTCACCTGTCAGAGTCGTATCTAGACCTGTCAGAGCTACCATACCACTCCAACTGCACACGCCGCACACCATTACAGATCCTCCACCAGCTTGAACAGTCCCCTGCTAACATGCAGAGCCCATGGATTCATGAGGTTGTCTCCATACCCGTACACGTCCATGCGCTCCATACAATTTGAAACGAGACCCGTCCGACCACGCAATATGTTTCAGTCATCAACAGTTCAGTTTCGGTGTTGACAGGACCAGGCGAGAAGTAAAGCTTCATGTCTTGCAGTCATCAAGGGTACATGAGTAGGCCTTGGCTCCGAAAGCCCATATCGATGATGTTTCGTTGAAAGGTTCGCACGCTTACACTTGTTGATGGCCTAGCATTGAAATCTCAGCAGTTTGCGGATGGGTTGCACTTCTGTCAAACCGGACGATTCTCTTTAGTCGTCGTTGGTCCAGTTCTTGCGGGATCTTTTTCCGGCCGCAGCGATGCAGGAGATTTGACGTTTTACCGTTTCCCACTGCTATTGCGCCGACTATAACACCACGTTCAAACTCTATTAGATCCTGCTAACCTGCCATTGTAGCAGTAGTAACCGATTTAACAACTGCTCCAGACGCTTCTTGTCCTTGCCGTAGCGCTGTATTCTGCCTTTTTATATATCTCCGTATTTGAATAGGCAAGCCGATACCCGTTTCTTTGGCACTTCAGTGTTTATAACACAGAAAACTATCAGCTGCCGATGGACTGACAAAGTGAAGTACTATTAATACAAACATTAGTCTAGCCGAATTTACAGTCCTGAACACAAGCAGAAGAACAAAAACAAGGCAAAGGAGATGGAGAAGAAAACTGATGGAGGAAGAAGACACAAAGTGCCTGCTTTTCTTACCGAAACGGAGACCTCCTTTAGCGTGATTATCGAAACGCTGGTCAGATACGATAGTAATGCGATGTCAGATAGTTCTAGGCTACGTTAAAGGTAAAAGTGGAGTTACGGACCTACGTTTTTCGTTACCTTCCTTGGTTAGAGCAACAACATATTAGTCAAGTACAGCAATCTACCTCGACGTAACGTGGAGAGCACATGCGAAGCGTCAGCCTCGAACAGACAGAAAAGTTAGGGGTAACAAAAAACATTACCAGCGGAGAGCTGTTTAGCACCATGTGTCCTGGAACCCTGTGATCAAAGAAAATGTGTTAATATTGGTAAGTGACGAACCTGTTAACGGACATAACGTTCTCTACCAAACCCTCTCTCTCTCTGCTCTCTCTGCTCTCCTATAATTAAAGTTAACTTGTGGTACTATCACTGTGGACTTCGACTGAAATAATTACCTCACTATAACGACACATGGCGGCGAACTGGTATATACCATATTTTATGGACCATAAGACGCACTTTTCTCTTCCAAAAATTCCATCCAAAAATTATGTGCGTCTTATACTCGAAATTAATGTAAAAATGTCCAGAATTATCTTTTAAATTATTGCTAGTATTACAAATATTCGATGCTGCGGGAAACCTATCTCTACCTGGCAACTCTGGATTCAACTGGCAGTAAACGTGGACCGATGGACGGATGTGATTTTTTTTTTTTTGGGGGGGGGTGGTGTCACAAGCTTCCTAACACTGTCTTCCCGCCGCCCCGCCATCACAAACACAGAACATTGTCTAGCCTGAATTAAAAGTGATTTGTGTTATCGCTAACAGTACCTATTTTTGTTAGTAGCTAGTTTCGTAATGGAAAAAGTAAAAGGTAATTCATATGTTGCGGGCTTTGATTTGAAAGTAATAGCACATGCAGAAGAACATCAGAGCAGCTGAGCAGCATTTCATCCCACCACAAAAAAAAAAAAAAAAAAAAAAAAAAAAAAAAAAATCGTGTTTGGAAGGCTAGTAAAAAAGAATTGGAAACAGCAGGAGAGCTTCTGTGAAGTTTGGAAGGTAGGAGACTAGGTACTGGCTGAAGTAAAGCTGTGAGGACGGGGCGTGAGTCGTGCTTGGGTAGCTCAGATGCTAGAGCACTTTCCCGCGAAAGGCAAAGAGCCTGAGTTCGAGTCTCAGTCGGGCACACTGCCAGGAAGTTTCGTATCAGCGCACAATCCGCTGCAGAGTGACAGTCTCATTCTGGAAACATCCCCTAGGATGTGGCTAAGCCATGTCTCCGCAGTATCCTTTCTTCCAGGAAGACTATATGTGCAGATACAAGACTGAATACAAAATGACAAAAACTAGAAGATGACTATTGAAATAGATTTAATGAAACCGTCAAAACGGCATTGGAATTAAAACAAAAATGATTCAAATACACGCTCGTAAGCTAGCGCTACAGTGGAATAACTGATTTTAAGAGTGGAGTTGGTTTGTGCTATAGGATTATGAAGCGTCATGGGCTTAGCTCGCGAACCAAAAGCAAAATATCTTAGAAAATGCCACAAAAGTATGAAGAGAAAATATTATATTCCCATCGCTTTATTATTCAACATCACGAAAAAAAAGTCAGTGTGGAAATAAGCGAATATGGACGTAACTCCCCTGATATTTGAAGTGCCGAGTAACAGAACCGCTGCCATGAAAGGTGCTAAAATTGTAACTATAAAAACAAGTGGACATGAGAAACTCCACTCTAGATTTGTGCTATCATGTTGTGCTGACGGTATTGAACTTAATCCAATGATCATTTAAGAACGCGAAACAGTGCCAAAGCCTTCCAAAACTGTTTTATTGACGCAGATGACAAGGATTTGATGGACGAGGCTGGTGTGAAATATGGACTAACAGGGTGTGGAAGAGAAGGAAGGTGCTTTGTTGAATAAGAGTTCTCTTCTTTTGCTAGATAAGTTTAGTAGTCATTTAAAAATTCTGTGAAAGAGAAACTGAGACAGGGAAACACAGAGCATGTTGTTATTCCGGGAGGGTTTACTTCACAATTGCAACCTCTTAATGTCTCAATAAATAAACCATAGAAATGGAAGAAATGGATGATGAATGAATCCCAACATGAATTCTCGTGGAACTTCAGACTTCCTACAATAAAACATGTCTGTTAGTGGGTAAAACAGCCGTCGTCTAGAGTGAGAAAAGACATTATTGTTAAATCTTTCAAGATGTGCAGCATAGATAACGCTCTCGATGGCAGTGAAGACCATCCTATATATATGAAAAAGTCAACGATGAAGACGAAGACGAAGAAGAAAAACAAGAAGAAGAAGAAAAAAGAAGGAAGTTTTGATGACGATTTTCAGGGATTTTAATGGTTAGTTCAGTTTTATAAACTAAATTTTCTTTTAGCCCGGCTTTGAAATCTAAAAACATAAATGGTAATCTTGATATGTTTAATAAATTGTTTACAAATTAAGATGCATCTTATAGCTCGTAGCGTCTTATAGTCCGTAAAATACGGTATATGTTGCCCACATTAGGACACAGGAAGTGCGGAACAAGCAGTCTATCAGTAACTGCTTGTCTTGACAGTTCGGTTTCTCAGAGAAACTGATTTGTAAAAGTAAAAGGAAATATAGATGGATGTGCTGAGGGCCCTGGTAGTAGGGTGCTTAAGGCGCTCTGTAAAAGGCACTCTGCAGTGTAACGGTCGTAATTGGAGACACTGCACTAAAGACATACCGTCAATAGTTGACAATACAGCAGCCGACCATATCCGCGGCACATTCATACTGCAATCCAAAAAACTCGGACTTAAGTCGTAACAGAGCTTCTCGGAAGCACAAAATGGCCTGATGAAAGAGCCCATTCAGAATTATGGAACTGCGTCGAAACACATTCGGGAAAGAAGAGGGTAGGAGATGTTTTTGGACGTGGCAGCGAGCGACTGTGACTTTTAGGTCCAAACAACGCCTACTTTCCAGTCTAGTTTCTTATCTGAGCAGGACTGCAAAGACTGCTCGAAGTGAGAGGCTGCCATATATGAAACAAAGGATGGGTGTTTCAACAATTCGTTCTTCAAATCTCTCAGATGCCTTAGAGATCAAGGACTTTTCTATCATGCTTTTCTATCAAGACATGCTTCGCGTTCATCTTTTATTGTTTTAATCTTCGCAAAATGATCAAAAAGAGGATTTTTTGTTCAACTCGTATAGACTGAGCACAACGTTTACTGCCGTTAAAATCGACGTCACCAACTTCAGAATACGTTCACTGGTGTCACACACTGTTTTGACTTCTGCTCCGTTTCGATGTATACAATCCACCACAATAGATAGGCTCTGAAAGTCAGATGTAACCTGTTTTAAAGATCTAAACACGTTAGTCAGATGGAAAACATGATTACATGCCATATGAAAGTACGTATACATGTTGCACAACACGCAATAGATAACACAGAGATACGCAAGGTGTATCAGTTGCTCATAACAGGTCTAAGAAATTATCTAAATTAATTAGTTACCATCTTTTTAAACAATGATCGCAGAATGTTTCTTTCATCATCACTGAATGCTTTTTTTTAGTTTTAAACCGTTGCATATAATATTTAATTATGTATAGCTATTTTCCGTGATACATTTACAGCGTGGAATTACAACAATTTTCTTAAGATATGCAACCTGTTCCTCATTTTTGAAGGGATTAGTGAGCTGCGTTGTACCTTGGAATGACGCGTCGTGCTCGGTCAGAGATAAAAATCTCCTTTGGAAACAAATAATTTCAAAGAGAACATAAAAATATTTATACGGAAAAGGAATTATACTTATATGGAATGCTAACGTGGTCTGGAGACAGCAATCTACAGAATCTGTTTTAACGTATAAGCTGTTTAAAACTGCTCGTAGAAGTACAGGTCACAGAATATTTTAATTGCCATAGAGTATGAATATCTATGGAGTGAGATCTTGTACGGCGCACGTCGCCAACATGAAACTGTAATTGTTACATGACTTTTGTATAACCCTATTTGTTTTCATTTTGTGCTACGATCGAAACTATGGTGCCACAGCATTTGCACAGTTTTTACACTTATGTTAATTGATAACAGAATTTATGGGTAACTGTCTCCGATACTAACGCACACAGGAACACGTCAAAGGTGGAGAAGCTATTTTTCGTAAGTACCATAAAGGTCTAATTACGATTATCACTCTACGGAGAGGTACTTCATGTGTTACAAAATGTCTAAACAATGTTGAGACATATTTTAATGATGGGCTAATACCGTAGGGCTAATTTATGTGACTATATGGCTGTCCGTTTACGAAGAAAGTGCTATAAATACGGTTGTGTTGTAGCGTGTTGCGTCATAACCGTTCATACAAAAAGCAGTTTTAACCTGCAGATAAGATTTATATGTGACAAAGTCATTTACCCCTGAATGCACAGATTTCCAAGCCATTATGTTTACTTTACAGTAGTTACATTAAGAAACTGTACTTACAAGTATCTATGACGTGTAGAATTATTATGTACGACTAACATTTCAATTTCATTAAAGATGACCGAAGATTAAATTGATTGCACCAGAAAGTGAAAATGAAATACCGCGCAGCAAATTTTTTTTTTTAAACAAATACTCGGCAATCGGATAAAATGCACTACAAAACATAAACACTAACCGTGGCTATCCTTCTTTTTCTATTTTCATAAACAAGTGTCTGAGACGGTGAATCTTGCCGGATACAAGCGAAATAACCTGGAGGTAATCCTTTATAGCCTTTCAGTTCATCCCAGATATCTAAAACATGTTACTGAGATGCCTATGAACCGTGTGTACAAAATCCATGATGCTACGTACCAGCGATGTAATGACACGCTGAATCTGTAAGGCGCTTACAGTCAGTACGTTATCTTAAAACAAATGTACGTTGGTTATAGAAGCCCTGTTCTGCGTTTGCGCATCTGAATTTCCAATCTGTAAATGTTATTACTTTTTGATAAGTGTCAGTGATGTGTAAAGAAAAATCGCCACTTGGAAGTCTTCACGTTTTACAACCATTAAAGTCATTGCACTGAATATACACTCCTGGAAATTGAAATAAGAACACCGTGAATTCATTGTCCCAGGAAGGGGAAACTTTATTGACACATTCCTGGGGTCAGATACATCACATGATCACACTGACAGAACCACAGGCACATAGACACAGGCAACAGAGCATGCACAATGTCGGCACTAGTACAGTGTATATCCACCTTTCGCAGCAATGCAGGCTGCTATTCTCACATGGAGACGATCGTAGAGATGCTGGATGTAGTCCTGTGGAACGGCTTGCCATGCCATTTCCACCTGGCGCCTCAGTTGGACCAGCGTTCTTGCTGGACGTGCAGACCGCGTGAGACGACGCTTCATCCAGTCCCAAACATCCTCAATGGGGGACAGATCCGGAGATCTTGCTGGCCAGGGTAGTTGACTTACACCTTCTAGAGAACGTTGGGTGGCACGGGATACATGCGGACGTGCATTGTCCTGTTGGAACAGCAAGTTCCCTTGCCGGTATAGGAATGGTAGAACGATGGGTTCGATGACGGTTTGGATGTACCGTGCACTATTCAGTGTCCCCTCGACGATCACCAGTGGTGTACGGCCAGTGTAGGAGATCGCTCCCCACACCATGATGCTGGGTGTTGGCCCTGTGTGCCTCGGTCGTACGCCGTCCTGATTGTGGCGCTCACCTGCACGGCGCCAAACACGCATACGACCATCATTGGCACCAAGGCAGAAGCGACTCTCATCGCTGAAGACGACACGTCTCCATTCGTCCCTCCATTCACGCCTGTCGCGACACCACTGGAGGCGGGCTGCACGATGTTGGGGCGTGAGCGGAAGACGGCCTAACGGTGTGCGGGACCGTAGCCCAGCTTCATGGAGACGGTTGCGAATGGTCATCGCCGATACCCCAGGAGCAACAGTGTCCCTAATTTGCTGGGAAGTGGCGGTGCGGTCCCCTACGGCACTGCGTAGGATCCTACAGTCTTAGCGTGCATCCGTGCGTCGCTGCGGTCCGGTCCCAGGTCGGCGAGCACGTACACCTTCCGCCGACCACTGGCGACAACATCGATGTACTGTGGAGACCTCACGCCCCACGTGTTGAGCAATTCGGCGGTACGTCCACCCGGCCTCCCGCATGCCCACTATACGCCCTCGCTCAAAGTCCGTCAACTGCACATACGGTTCACGTCCACGCTGTCGCGGCATGCTACCAGTGTTAAAGACTGCGATGGAGCTCCGTATGCCACGGCAAACTGGCTGACACTGACGGCGGCGGTGCACAAATGCTGCGCAGCTAGCGCCATTCGACGGCCAACACCGCGGTTCCTGGTGTGTCCGCTGTGCCGTGCGTGTGATCATTGCTTGTACAGCCCTCTCGCAGTGTCCGGAGCAAGTATGGTGGGTCTGACACACCGGTGTCAATGTGTTCTTTTTTCCATTTCCAGGAGTGTACAACGGTAGTTTTTTAAAATTTGTGTGTTTTGTTAACATTAAGAAATACCTCGTTTGGGCAAAGTTATTAAGGAGCAGAATATGCAGCACTGATACCTTTTAACACAACTTAACATTAACAAAATAACTGCACAGCAACAATCTGCTTCTTCCTGGGAATAACTCTTTTTATTAATATTTTCTTTTGCCCAAAAGAACGTATGTATCAATTTGAAAATTCTTGCGTGAAGTGACACACATGTAGTTTAGTGATTTTTGAACTGTTATGAATGCAGATTATTTAAAGTATTAAACAATAACACCATTTAGTCTTGGTAGCACTTTCACGATGAAAGGCTAGTGAAATAAAAATCCTTTTCTAATTCTATAAAGGAAAAAATTGCTGAAAGTGTACTGTAGTTAATTTCAGTGAGGTAGCAACATGATTAGTCTATATTTTAGTATTCATCTCTGCTGCAGTTGCTTCTCAGTGTATAATCTTACCCACAACAATATAAATCAACACACGTTATTGACAATAGATTTACGTTAAAGTGGGGAATATGAACTGTCGCTTGAGTCGCTCAGCGTAATTTTGACACTACCTATGATGTGCACTATGTGATCAAAAGTATCCGGACACCTGGATGAAAATGACTTACAAGTTTGTCGCCCTCCATCGGTAATGCAGGATCTCAGTATGGTGTTGGCCCATACTTAGCCTTGATGACGGCTTCTCCTCTCGCAGGCATACGTTCAGTCACGTGCTGGAAGGTTTCTTGGGCAATGGTAGCCCATTCTTAACGGAGTGCAGCGGTGAGGATAAGAATAGATGTCGGTCGGTAAGACCTGGCACGAAGTCGGCGTTCCAAAACATCTCAAAGGTGTTCTATAGGATTCGGGTCAGGACTCTGTGCAGGCAAGTCCATTACAGGCACGTTATTGTCGTGTAACCACTCTGCCACAGGCCGTGAATTTCGAACAGGTGATCGATCGCGTTGCCATCACCATCCCCGAATTGTTCTTCAACAGTGGGGAGTAAGAAGGTGCTTAAAACATCAGTGTAGGCCCCTGGTGTGATAGGGGTACAAGCCCCCACCTTGAAAAACACGACCACACCATAACATCATCACCTCCGAATTTTACTGTTGGTACTACACACGCTGGCTGATGACGTTCACCGGGCATTCGTAATACCCACACCCTACCATCGGATCGCCACATTGTGTACCGTGATTCGTCACTCCACACGACGATTTTCCACTGTTTATACTCCTTACACCAAGCGAGGCGTGGTTTGGCATTTACTGGCGTGATGTGTGGCTTATGAGAAAACGCTCGATCATGAAATCCAAGTTTTCTCACCTCCGTCCTAACTGTCACAGTACTTGCAGTGTATACTGATGCAATTTCGAATTACTGTGTGATGATCTGGATAGATGTCTGCCTATTACACAATACGACCCTCTTCAGCTGTCGGCGGTCTCTGTCAGTCAAAAGACGAGGTCGTCCTGTACGCTTTTATGCTGTACATGTCCCTTCATGTTTCCACTCCACTATCACATCGGAAACAGTGGACGTAAGGATGTTTAAGAGTGCGGAAATCACGCGTACAGACGTATGACATAAGTGACACCCAATCGTATGACCACGTTCAACGTCCGTGAGTTCCGCTTAGCGCCCCATTCTACTCTCTCAATGTCTAATGACTACTGAGTTCGCTGATATGGAGTACCTGGCAGTAGGTGGCAGTAAAATGCACCTGATATGAAACACGTATATTTTTGGTGGTGTCCGGATACTTTTGATCACAAAATGTAGCTATCAGTACGGTTGAAATGGGCACTTTCACCAATGCACAGCATCGAAAAACGGAGTTTGATTGCCTACAGTAAGTCTGCGTTTTTTAAGGTATTTTTATTTTAGTCACTGATTTACTTTTAATTTTATTTTATTTTGCTAGTTCTCTCATAACTCATTACATATTCCTTGGTTATAAAACCGTGTAGTAAGGGTCCATCGTGTTTAGTTTCCGTTGGCTGTGTATTGTTGATCAGATACTATTCATATTAGCTGAATTTTGAGGAATTAATTTGCTACATTGTGTTACACTAAAAGCAGGATTTGTTTCCATTGTGTGTCTGTTACGCAAGAAAAGGTTTATGCCATCATAAGGGTTTTCCAGTGGGATAAAAATCGTCAGGGCGGGGAAATCTAGCATAGGCACCTTGCAGTCGTTAGAACTCGAGTCTTTTCTATCTGAAAGTGCCTCAGTGTGACTTCTTTTCATGGGCACTTTCATTCATATTTCTCGGCCAGAGATAATGATCTCAACGCAAGTCGTGGAAGGCGCTCCAATTGTATCACCTACACGAATAGAAAATCATTACCTAAAGGCCCATAATCATTTTTCCACATATAGAGGATTGTAGATACTCTTCATTTTGTGTCAGGTGGTATCTGTGATACTAGCGTACGGTATTTGTTATCAGCGACTAACACACGGAGATATACCTAAAGAACACTAAATACAACCAGGTATTAACGATCATTGTATTAGCGAAACACAAACACTTACTTCAGCGTCATATAAATCTGTAATGGTGCTGCACGCGCACAAATGTATCCACAGAACCATTAGCGAGAAAGACACGGCACCGGAGCCGACGTTACGTATCGTAGTTCACACTCAAATGCGTAATTCGAGGGTTTCAACTTTAATAGTGGCAACTATTTATTTACAGCCCGTACAAAATAGATGCGTGTTTCAAAGTTTTACTGACCTTCAAAGTAGTCACCAGAATTGTGTATAACCCGTTGCCAGCGATGTGGAAGTCGAAGGATACTCTACGCAGTGCCACTTGACAGTTAGAGCGGCGCGGTCTATTGCCCGACGAATTTGTAGCAGTTCTGAAGCGAATGCCGTGAAGTGTTCCCTTCACTTTACAAATCGATTTGAACTCACGAGGGCTTAGGTCAGGGGAGTGCAGTAGGTGGTATAGCACCTAGCAGCCCCATCAGTCAAACAAATCAATAACAGCTTTCACTGTACGTGCAAAATGATGGTCAGGTCTTGCAGAAAGTGTCATCACATCTGTCTCTAAGCTGGTCGTAGGTTGTGTTCCAAAAACGAACAGCATAAAGACAGAAGTGATGACACTTTCCTGAGTCTTGTAGCAGAAAATCAGAAATTTAGCATCGTTTTTATGTCTGGTACAAAAGTTCAATGGTCAGCGGAGTTCCCAGAGAAACGAACCAAATTAAATATACGAGAATCAACCGTTGCTCCCGTTCACTGAAGAATGCGTTAGACACTAAAACAGCATGAACAATTAAGATGAGACTGAACACATAGTGAATTACATACAGAGACTTCATCTTTACAAGATGCAATGAAGACTAAGTTGTAACGCCTCATCGATGACGAGACCCAGTCAGATCTATGAAAAACTAAACTACATACTAGGAATGCTAGAGAAAATCTAGGTGCTTTATCACAGAATCTTTACCTCCAGATATTCTTTTTAAAATTCAGTTTCTTGATAAATCCACAAAATTATGGCTGCAGAGTCCCATTAATGGTGAGATTCGAAAAGAATTCACACATATATTTCTTCAAATTCTCTTTCAAACACCTCAAAAACAGCAGATCGATATCAGAAATGAATAGTAGACCTAACCGAAACCTGGTAAAGTACACAATTTAATTTTAGATGATTCACGTTGTATATATTTATATACCTTGTGGCACTCCAGTAAGTACCCGGTGGTTATAATTAAACTTTCCCAATTTCACACATTATTACACGGAAACTAATTACCGTTCAAGGAAAAAACTTGGTAGCATTAATGTCAAGGACATGGGGAAGATAAATAATGCGGAATCAATTCAGTGGAAACACTTTTGGTATGCTGCTACGGTCATCGTCCCATTATATACCGGTACCAGTACTGCTACAAAAGGGCTTCAATATGGCGCCCTTCAGGGTCCAGAAGAGTCTGAAAGCGCAGGATTGCATTATGCACAGCAGAACGAAGCATGTCCGTAGGTATGGTAGCTGTCTCTCTTCATATACTGCGCTTCCGATCAGCACATGTATGAATGTTCCTTTGGTAAACCCTGTCTTTTAGGTAGCCCTACAACCAGAAATCACAGGGAGTGAGATCAGGTGATCTTGCCGGCCAAGCATTTGGAAACGATCGGCTGATACCGTTTCCAAACGTGTTTCGGAGACGCAGGTGAACTCCACGAGCGATGTGCGGTGGGGCCCCATCTTGCACGAAAACTATTGAGTTCAATGCCTCTCTCTCCTATAGGGCGGGTATGACATGCTGGCGAAGCATACCGCTCTAACGCTGGCCGGTCACACAGCGCCTCTTTGGTCCTTGAGCGTCAACCTGCTCAAAAGAGAATGACCCAATGATGAAAGTATCCGCTAAGTCACTCCATACGGTGACACGCTCACCTTACAGAGGAACTTCATGCACAGTGACTGGATGTGAAGATCCCCACACTCGACAATTCTGTTTGTTCACCTCACCAGTAAGGAAAAATGGAGATTGGTCTGTTCGTAGGATGGTCTAAGCCAGCCCTCGTCAACTTCAATCCTTGCTAGAAAGTCGAGAGCAATGTCAACACGACGTGATTGTGATAGGATATTAAATTCGGTTCTAATTATATGAAATATTGAAAAATCAAAATTCTGTTGCTTCCAGAAACCGTTAGGAAAAACAACTTGCAACTGGGACCGTGTGCCGTTTAGTAATACAGATGCATTTGTGTACAATCCATGTCCGACGTTTAATGAACCTAAGGATTACAGAAGCTTAAAGAACAACACCGTTTAAAAGACAATGACTACCGCCAGATTAATTCAGACGCATAAGAGTTGTACATGAGGTGTCATTCGTCAAACAAAAAAACATTTGATTATCTTAACACATGAAATACCCAAGGAAACGCATTTACTGACATACAAGTTTTCATTTTCTCGTACGTGTAGGTTATGTTCGTCATCGATGTGTAAACATGGAATTCCAGTAAGGCGATTAAAGGACTGCAGAATCCAATAGCTCTTGGCAAAGGCGTGGACAACGGGGTCACTGTGCATTTTGGTACTGGTCTGCTGCACAGCGGGTACCGAAAATAATGTTACGTGTGCAAATGTTACTCAGATAAAGCGTATTGACCGCTAAATGTATCATTTCATTGAATCTTGGCACACGCAGTTCGATGATGAATAAAGGGAAGAACGCATGACAACACAGTTTCCCTAATTGTTAGTCTGTAAGTACTGTATGTTTTAACATACATTGTTTCCAGCAAATATTTAACTTTTTTGCCAAATAACGTCCCACTGTCGATTGTTGTGCATCTGTTGGTGATAACTGGTTGATTGATGATCGGTATCGTTTCTTCAGTTACGTTTTTGTATGTAGTCTATAGTTTCGTTGACGTCGAAACATCATTCGAACAAAAATGGGGAGCTCTGCAGATAAATGGGTGGTAGAAAAGACACATCTTTGTGTTTATAGTTATTCTTACTCGATTTTCGCTGTTCGTCGAGGGTCAGATATACGCAAGAAACTGGAAAGTGGGTTGATTAAGAATTTTTGGTACGAAAAGAAAGCGAAAGCCCTAAGTTCATTTAATACTCATACAAGTAAGTTTTGAATAGGGAGGACGAAGATCGATGGATAATAAAACATTTATTTGAAACGTCATTTGAAGCAGCAGTCATAGTCATTGGCAAAGAAAACAACGTTGTAACCTTTTCGTTTTCTGCTAAACACGGGAGGCTAAATGTTAACACAGGGGTAATGTACCTACTATCACTGTATTATTGACTTGTTTGAATGGTTTAGTATCGTCTGTATCGCTGATAATAATTTTTGAATGCGACATTGCACAGTGAATGGAGGTGTATTCTCTACTTTGGCTAAACAACGCAACAAACGTTATGGCACGTTGCAGCTTCTCCCAGAACGATCTCATGAACGTTCAGATTGATTTCTGGTTCTGTACTGCACGTGTTATCGGTGTTGACAATTGTGTTTCGTTCGGTCCTGATAACAAAATGGGAGAAGTTTAGTTACCCACAGAGATTTCATCCGATGCTCTCTGTTAAGTGAATAAGAGTAGTACGCAGAGAGTCACATCGTTTGCTAAGCGAAGCCTTTCTCTTTGTTGAATAATGGCGGGGTATTAAATGGATTAATGTTACATTAATTAAGGACAAATTTTTAAATGATAATTTTCATAAAGAAAAATTTAGAAAAGCCTCAGGCCAATCGGTGAAGTTGCTAAATCACTTCTGCAGTGCGAGGTACTACTAGCAAAACACCCTGCAACGAAATTTATATGGTTTCTTTGTTATGGTCTATTCCAAGCCCATTAAAAACATTGTAAAAAAAGTCCTTGCTTGAACGCTTCGACATTCAAGTACAATTTATGCACCGTGTAACACAACCAGACGATTTTCGCGACAATGTCAATGCTTTTGTAGAGCATAATCCTCAAGACGGCACTAAGACTTATCGCGTATACAGCAATCCTTTGTTTGGGTGGAACCAGCAAGGAACGTAGTGTCACCAGGAATTGTAGTGTACTTGAGAGTTAAGCCTCAGAGGACAGTAGTGGATGGTGCGAGGCGCGTCCATTGGGCAGCGGTCACCACAAACGGCGGGGCGGATCCGACTTCGGGGCGGGCAGCGGGGGCGCAGATAGCAGACAAACAGCCGCAGTCGTAAACAAGGCCCCGACGGTGCTGCTTACGCCACAACTGGGTCAGCCATCCTGCTCACGATCCAACTTATCCTCGCTGGAGACACGGCTGCATATCCTTCGAAAATGGTCACTCTGCCGTAACAATTCGTAACCACAGTTTTCAGCAGTCACGCAAAGTAATAAAATGAGATGAAAAAGTTCATGGGATGGCGATATGCACATTTATAGGTGGTAGTAGTAACGCGTACACCAGTTATAAAAGGGTAGTGCATTGGCAGAGCTGTCATTTGTAATCAAGTGATTCATGTGAAAATATGTTTTCGACGTCATTAAGCCCACACGATGGGAATTAACAGACTTTTGACGCGCAATGGTTGTTGGAAACAGAAGCGTGGGATATTCCATTTCGGAAATCGTTAGTCAAATCAATATTCCTAGATACACTGCGTCAAGAGTGTGCCGAGATACCAAATTTCGGCCATAACCTCTCACCATTGACAACGTAATGGCTGAGAACCTTCTCTTAACGAGCGAAAGCAGCGGCGTTTGCGTACAGTGATAACAGATAAGCAAATTAGTATGAAGTAATTGCAGAAACAGAAGTGGGACGTACAATCTGTTAGGAAAGTGCCGCGAAATTTGGCGTTAATGGACTGCGGCAGCAGACGACCGATGCGACTGCCATTGCTAACGCCACTATATCGCCTGCAGCGCTTCTTTTAGGATCGTGGCCATGTCGGTTGGACCCTGGACAAGGGAAAACCATGTCTGGTCAGATGAGCCCCATTTTAAGTTGATAAAAGCTGATGGTAAGGTTCGAGTATGGCGCAGACACCACGAAGTCACGGTTCCAAGTTGTCAACAAGGCACTGTTCAAGCTGATGGCGCCTCTGTATTGGTGTGGGCAATGTTTACGTGGAATGGACTGGATCCGCTGGTCCAACTAAACTAATCATTTACTGGGAATGATTATATTAGGCCACTTGGAGAGGATTTGCAACCATTCATGGAGTTCATGTTCCCAAGCAACGATTGAATTTTTATAGATGACCAAACGCCATGCCACCTGGCCACAATTGTTCGCGATTGGTTTGAAGAACGTTCTGGACCTTTTGAGTGAATTATTTGGTCACCAAGATCGCCCAACTTGAATCCCATCGAACACTTATGTTTTATAATCGAGAAGTCAGTTCGTGCACAAAATCCTGCACAGGCACCACTTTCACAATTACAGACGGCTATAGAGGCAGCTTAGCTCTACATTTCTCCAGGGGATTTCCAACGACTTTTTGAGTCCATGCCACGTCGAGTTGCCACACAGTGCCGAGAAAAATGCGTTTCGACACGGTATTACGTGGTATCCCACGAGTTTTTTCACCTCACCATAGTGTTTGATCGCTAGGGAACAGATACCGCCTACACGTCTGTTCACGTCTTACTAATGGATATAGATTTTCTTTTTCATCGTCGTCACCATGAGCTTCAGATGGAGGCTTTCAGGCCTGTTGAGGCTCCTTATTGACCCTCCTTCTTTTTCAATGGTCTTTTCTACTGGTTTACGCTGCCAAGATGTTGTAGCTACGATAAATTCAGGCATGGATTGCGACAACATGTTTCTGTGTTTCATTACAGTATCGGTGATCCTTTGAAATTTCAGCTCTTCTCTTATGTCTTATCATCAAACAATGAATAACCTTTAGGTGTCACAGGATCTTCATTTCGGATACCTCTATTTATTTCTCTTGGGCCAATGTTCAGTTTCCATTCTCATATTCACTATTACCTTATACGTAAATTAGCAACAATATTTGGCCACCTTCTTAATAGCGTGTTGGTTGGGTTCGAGTGGGTTGTTTGGAGGAAGAGACCAAACTGCGACTTCATTGGTCTCATCGGATTAGGGAAGGACGGGGAAGGACGTCAGCCGTGCCCTTTCAAAGGAACCATCCCGGCATTTGCCTGGAGCGATTTAGGGAAATGACGGAAATCCTAAATCAGGATGGCTGAAAGCGCGATTGAACCGTCGTCCTCCCGAATGTGAGTCCACTGTGCTAACCACTGCGCCATCTCGCTCGCTAGCGTGTTGGTCCATCTTTCGAACGCAAGATAAAAACAGTTGCATGTGGCGTTGGTTGGGAGTTTCCCTGAGGTGTGTAGCACCAGACAATAAGCGATTGCCTTAAGTTACGGTTTGGTGTTTTGGGAGAACAGTACAGGCACCCGATAGCGTCACAAATGTGTGTCATCGGGTCTTGGGCGCCTTGTTACGGCTCGCGCGCCTACCCCCGACGGAGGTTAGAGTCCTCCTTTGGGGCATGGCTATGTGTGTTGCCGTTAGCGTAAGTTAGTTTAAGTCAGATTAAGTAGAGTGTAAGCTTAGGGCCCGATGGCCTCAGTAGTTTACTCACAAAGAACTTACCACAAATTTGCAAATTTCGAGTTCAGATCTGGTGAATGTAGTAACCAAATCATCATCACCATCACGTTCCTCAAACCACTGTAGCACGATTCAACTTTAGTGACACGGGCATTTGTGCTGCTGCAAGATGCTGTCGGTGAAGGGAAAGACCTCAAGCATGCAAGTGGTCTTTAAAAACACTCGCGCAATTCACATGTGTCACAGTTCCTTCTGTTACTGCCACAGGTCACATGGAAGCCCAGGTGAATGTCTCCCACAGCATAATACAGGATCTTACATAAGTATCTCCTGGGTTTCAGAAAAAAAGTGTATGAAAACAAAACATACAGAAGAAAAATAGTTATCTCTCCAAGTCTTTGACCAACTTTACAGATGCACACACGTCCCAATATTTCATGAGCGGTATAATCGACCGTCTTAATTATTCTTCCTTGCAACTCTTCCAAATTATGAGTCTAGACAGAAGCACATGATCTTCGACATAACTCCGTAAGAATCGCATGCAGTTAAGTCAATTTACCATGTGGGCTACTAAGAAGAAGGAAGATAGAATGGGAAACACGTCCAATCCTACGCTGAGGCTGTTCCGCAATGACATAATCAACATCGTCCGAAAGATAGAATGGTAGACCACCGTCTTGTCGGACAATAAAGTCTTCACTGTGTTGCTGTAATTGTGGCATTAGCCATAACAGCCATAACTACTGAATATCCAGGTAAACTGAACACGTTGCAGTTTCCTCGGAAAAAAAAGTTTCATGAACTTGTGTAGAGGAAAAAGCACAAAATGGGTTAATTTTCAGCAAATCACGAATGTGTTCTTCACTCTCGTGGGATGCTGTGAGCCAGAAACGCACACTTTACGGCGATCCATCTTACAAGACAGATGTAACGTGGCGTTGTCACTGAAAAACAAATTCTGTGCTAAACCATCGTCTTCCAGCAGGTGCTGTAAACTGTTGCAAAGTCGCAAAATAATAAGTATCTCGACTATTCAACGCATGTAACAACTGCAGCTGGTATGGTTTCACAGGTAAACGTCTGTGTACAATGCGACAGACAGCTGACTGCTGTATCTGCAGTTCTTTGCCCCCACGGCTCGTTGATTTCTTGGTGTTCGTGACAAATGATTCCCGCACACGCTCCACCTTCTTTGCTGACGGTCCTGGCAAGTTTGTTATCCTCGCGTCATACAAGTAGCAAGTCTCGGGGAATGTGCCGTACCTCCCATGAATTGTTTACTCTGTTGGAGTTTCACGTGATATTTGGTACGAAACCCCCACCCTCTACGAATCGAAACGTGGAGAGCTGCTCTACTCATTGAGACGTTGCGTATGTATGTCTTGTGGTTTTCGCGCAGACGCCTTCTGAAATTCCGGAGGCGCTTACGCATAGTCCTGTACCGCCTGTAGTGGATTGCGTGCGTGGCGAGGTACATGACTCAGGCCGTCAGTCGTCTGGATGGTGGTATGACCGTCGCGGTGTATCGAGCGGGAAGTAGGAAATTTGTGTCTGAGGGAAAGCGTGTTCTGATGGCTGATGCGGTTAGGACAACAGTTTTAGAAAAGTGTAGCATCCGGGTTCGAGTCCCGGTCTGACACAAATTTCCAGCCCTTTCCCTTGCATTGCCGCAATAACCTGCGCAGCTGGAAGTCATTACTTCCGTCCTATGGCTTCTCCTCTCTCTTCCATAGGCCTATGTCCGTATTGCTTTGCATCTCTCGAGCCACCTTTCGCCTAGGTGACAGCGTAACCGGACAGGTCACTCCATCTGACGTACTAGGAAATGTCATTCATACGACCCAGCGTCACGTTTCCATTGATCTAATGATGATCCCTTGCCCACTACATTCGTAACTGACAGTGTCGCCTGCTTCGGAGCCGCATGTTCAACAATGTCCGCTGGGCGGGGTGACCCGAAACACTTGTGCGTGCACCAGCATTGTACTCCGTCCACAGACCTGTCGTGTATCTGTTTAACAGAGTGGACAGTCCTCCGACCTCCACGCTCGTCACCGTTTACCCATTCACGTCAATAGCCAATGGCGGCTCGTGAGTGTACATTCTGGATGTTCACAAATTTTTAGTTTCAGAAAAATTTGAAAGTGTGAAATTAATAGCGTCTGCTGTATAACACTTATGCTTATCAACAAGTTTATACAGCTACAGCCACTGGTAATAATAATAACAATAGCAGCAGTAATAATAAGATGCATAACTTACCACACAAAAGAAATAATTGATTTTATGGAATTTTGTTGTTTTGGAAATAGTTAAGTACATTTTAGGGCTATAAAGAAATAATGCGTAAGCTTTCGCAACTCTCCATTTGGCATTTTTGTTTAAGCGGGAGGTTTTTCATTTTTTCGAAAAAATGTGCAAGATTCCTAACAGACGTTTTACACTGAAGATCCGAAAAAATGGTACACCTACCTAATATCGTGTAGGGAAGCCGTGAACACGCAGAAGCGCCACAGTATGACGTGTCATGGACTCGACTGATGTCTGAAGTAGAGGTGGGGAGAACTGACACCACGAATTCTGTAGGGCTGTCCATAAATCCGTAAGAGTACGAGGGATGGAGATCTCTTCTGAACACCACGTTGCAAGGCCTCCCAGATATGCTCAATAATGTTCATGTCTGGGGAGTTTGGTGGGCAGTGGAAGTGTTTAAACTCATAAGAGTGTTCCTGGAGCAACTCTATAGCAACCCTGGACATGTGAGACGTCGTACTGCCTTGCTGGAATTGCTCGAGTCCGTCGGAATGCGCCATGGAAATAAATGAATGCAGGTGATCAGATAGGATGCTTACGTACGTATCACCTGTCAGAGTCGTATCTAGTCCCATATCACTCCAACTGCACGCGCTACACACCGTTACAGAGCCTCCACCAGCTTGAAAACTCCCCTGCTGACATGCAGGATCTATGGGTTCATGAGGGGGTTTCCATACCACTATACGTCAATCCGCTCGATACAACTTGAAACGAGTCCCGTTCGACTAGGCAACATGCTTCCTGTCATTAACAGTCCAATGTCGGTGCTGACGGGCTCAGCCGTGGGGTGAAGATTTGTGTCATGCAGTCATCAAGGGTAAACGAGTGGGCCTTCGGTTCCGAAAGCCCATATAGATGATGTTTCGTTGAATGTTTCGCACGCTGACAGTTTTTGATGGCTCAACACTGTAGTCTGCAGCGATTTACGGAAGGGTTGCCCTTCTGTCACTTCGAACGATTCTCTTCAGTCGTCGTTAGTCGCGTTCTTGCAGGATCTTTCTCCGGACGCGGCGATGTCGGAGATTTGATGTTTTACCGGATTTCTGATATTCATGATACATTCGTGAAATGGTCGTACGGGAAAATCCCCACTTCATCGCTGCCTCGGAGATTCTGTGTCCCATAGCTCGTGCGCCAATCACAATACCAAGTTCAAACTCACATAAATCTTGATAACCTGCCATTGTAGCAGCAGTAACCGATCTAACAACTGCGCCAGACGCTTGTTGTCTGACATAGGCGTTGCCGAACCCAGCGCCGTATTCTGCATGGTTACATGTATCTATATTTGAATACGCATGCCTAACCTACACTCCTGGAAATGGAAAAAAGAACACATTGACACCGGTGTGTCAGACCCACCATATTCGCTCCGGACACTGCGAGAGGGCTGTACAAGCAATGATCACACGCACGGCACAGCGGACACACCAGGAACCGCGGTGTTGGCCGTCGAATGGCGCTAGCTGCGCAGCATTTGTGCACCGCCGCCGTCAGTGTCAGCCAGTTTGCCGTGGCATACGGAGCTCCATCGCAGTCTTTAACACTGGTAGCATGCCGCGACAGCGTGGACGGACTTTGAGCGAGGGCGTATAGTGGGCATGCGGGAGGCCGGGTGGACGTACCGCCGAATTGCTCAACAAGTGGGGCGTGAGGTCTCCACAGTACATCGATGTTGTCGCCAGTGGTCGGCGGAAGGTGCACGTGCCCGTCGACCTGGGACCGGACCGCAGCGACGCAAGGATGCACGCCAAGACCGTAGGATCCTACGCAGTGCCGTAGGGGACCGCACCGCCACTTCCCAGCAAATTAGGGACACTGTTGCTCCTGGGATATCGGCGAGGACCATTCGCAACCGTCTCCATGAAGCTGGGCTACGGTCCCGCACACCGTTAGGCCGTCTTCCACTCACGCCCCAACATCGTGCAGCCCGCCTCCAGTGGTGTCGCGACAGGCGTGAATGGAGGGACGAATGGAGACGTGTCGTCTTCAGCGATGAGAGTCGCTTCTGCCTTGGTGCCAATGATGGTCGTATGCGTGTTTGGCGCCGTGCAGGTGAGCGCCACAATCAGGACTGCATACGACCGAGGCACACAGGGCCAACACCCGGCATCATGGTGTGGGGAGCGATCTCCTACACTGGCCGTACACCACTGGTGATCGTCGAGGGGACACTGAATAGTGCACGGTACATCCAAACCGTCATCGAACCCATCGTTCTACCATTCCTAGACCGGCAAGGGAACTTGCTGTTCCAACAGGACAATGCACGTCCGCATGTATCCCGTGCCACCCAACGTTCTCTAGAAGGTGTAAGTCAACTACCCTGGCCAGCAAGATCTCCGGATCTGTCCCCCATTGAGCATGTTTGGGACTGGATGAAGCGTCGTCTCACGCGGTCTGCACGTCCAGCACGAACGCTGGTCCAACTGAGGCGCCAGGTGGAAATGGCATGGCAAGCCGTTCCACAGGACTACATCCAGCATCTCTACGATCGTCTCCATGTGAGAATAGCAGCCTGCATTGCTGCGAAAGGTGGATATACACTGTACTAGTGCCGACATTGTGCATGCTCTGTTGCCTGTGTCTATGTGCCTGTGGTTCTGTCAGTGTGATCATTTGATGTATCTGACCCCAGGAATGTGTCAATAAAGTTTCCCCTTCCTGGGAAAATGAATTCACGGTGTTCTTATTTCAATTTGCAGGAGTGTAGTTTCTTTGATGCTTCAGTGTAGTTCACGAATTCACTTCCGGGCTGAAAATCAAGTATTATTATGCTGAAACCATATAACAACTTGTCCTAACTGTACACTTATCTGTCAAATGTTCACTTGTAGTCACGCTTATTTAATTTCGTCATTCTTTCAGTCAAAGGCTCTGTTATTTGAGGCGGTAGTTCCTTTGCGGCTAGCGTTTCGTGGTAATTTACTTTTCTGTTCCCAGGATGAGATTGCACTCTGCAGTGGAATGTGTGCTAAAGTGAGACTCGAAATCCGAAACTTTACTTTTCGCAGGTAAGTGCTTTGCCGGCAGAGCTTCCCAAACACGACTCGCAACTCTTCCTCAGGGCTTTACTTTTGCGTCTGCCGCGTTGTGCTACCGCCTGGTGGCACTGACGTAAACTTCTAGTTGAGTGGCAAGGGATAGCTGTGCACATCGTGAACCACGCACGTTGTTTATCAAATCGGTAGGTATTTAGCCAGTAAGGCAATTAAATCACTCGAGCTGCAGACATGCAAAAACTCCTTAAAACGTGCACAACTGAAGGGATGCTTGCGACTCTGTTGCCAAGTTTCACGGAGTCTAGATGAGTAGTAGCGCGATAGATTTATGTGCCGCATTTTTCAGACTGCAGCATCTATATTATGTTTAACAGCATTCACCGAAAAATAACCAATAAATCAACAAAGGGTCCAAAGTTTGGGTGTTCACGTGCTCTTGTGCTCTTACAAAGCAACCACCACTGTCAATACGCAAGAAAAGAAGACCAGCTTCACTGTTTCCGAGATTCACATAACGATTTGTGAACTGCGCTCGCAGGTGATACGCCGCGTCCTGTATCCGTCCGCCGCGGCGCTCGGAGTCGCAGCACAAAGTTATAACGCTTGATGATGGGCATATAAGAGCTAGGAACCGGTCGTGTTTTAAATGAAAAGAACCTTACAGTTGAAGTGGTATTTTAAAACTCTCCTAATTTGTCCTCTGTCAAAGTCTTATGTCAGTGGATATCCTAATTTATGTTCCAAATTATCACTAAAATGATACCCATTCGTCTCTCCTCCACTTAGATTCTTTCATTACCGCGTCACGTGTCCATGGCATTTAATCTTGCGGTAATTATCTGGCTTGCCAGTGTATATTTCGAATAGCATCTGGTTTTTGATTTATATTAGCACTAATGTTCCCCATTCCGTTTTTTCTCATTCCAATCCAATTGTTTCTATGGAATAATTTTGTATCATTAATACCGTGCCTTGTTTTTCCCGTACAGTTTAAATATTCCAAAGTGAGTCTCTTTTACCGTCCCTCTTCGCCCGTTAAAGCGCGACTCTTTCTGTCACAACCGAGAACGAAGGTTCAGTGATTGTGGTGTAACATTTCTTTAAAAAAATTCGGACCACCAGGCTCGACATGCAGAGCGTTGTGATGTTCTTGCCAGGGTTACAGGTGAAGACAATCAACGGTTCTGAAGGTGAAAGAGGATCCATATGTTAATGGCGAATGAATCAGAAGAACTATTTTCTACCACTGGGAAGGGAGATTTCACGAGGCGAAGTGATACCAATCTGCTAGTGGGAGAAACTGAAAACGAATTCTCTCTCTGGATGTCACGGACGAAAACAAGGAGCTCCGTGTTAGAGGACCGCTGTCTGGGGGATGTGCTGGGAATTTTCGTCGCAAGTCAAATGTAGATGTTAGTGACATGAGGGTTGCCTATGATCATCACTGAGAACAAGAAACAATGCGCGACAAACAACACCTTGTGCATCAGCGGAAGGAAGTTCTATGTCATGCATGGTGACAGTACTCAGTGCCGCTGGCCGGTGTGCCCGAGCGGTTCTAGGCGCTTCAGCCCGGAACCGGTCGCAGGTTCGAATCCTGCCTCGGGCATGGCTGTGTGTGATGTCCTTCGGTTAGTTAGGTTTAAGTAGTTCTAAGTCTAAGGGACTGATGACCTCAGATATTAAGTCCCTTAGTGTTTAAAGCCATTTGAACCATTTACTCAGTGCTCCATACAGATGAGCGTTCTTGAACTTGGTAGATGCCACACGGTGGGTAGTTTGCATGTGCGTATTGTTGCGCTTTCGAGGGACGGAATTAGTGCTGACACAATCTGTGGCAGTTTCTTTTTTTTTCTTTTTCTTTTCAAATTAGGCTGAGATTAGGATTGTTCGATCGCCAAAGGCGAACTAAATCCAGATGTTGATGGAAAAGTATTAGACAACAAGCAGGCCATCCGTAGATACGGTTGTGGATCTGGTTTTTCTGTATTAACATTGCGAAATTCCTTACGCCGAGACAAGAACCATCTGTTCGTGGTTTGTAGACTACCAGGCTGCTTCACTGGTATGGCCAGTGCAGAGTGCCGATCTTAAACGCGTCGTGATTGTCCAAGTTGGAATAGAAAGGCTATTATCAGTGAGGGCGATTCGGCCAAAAAATCACCAACAATTATTCATGATGTTTCAGACAGAACGTAAAATAAATGAATTATTGCGATCGTTCTTCGCTTAATAGGGTTTCATTCTGCATGTGTGAAAGTTTTACAGTGTGTAGATACATCCTTCCCGCTTGTTTTTAAACTTAGTTCAACCTGTTCCCGTGAGTGGCGCCGTCACAGCATGTCTTCAAGGTGGCTGCTACACTTGACGTTCTTTAGAAGCAACGTGCTGTAATAGAATTCCTGTGCTGTGAAAACGAGACAGTGGGGAAAATCTACAAGAGGTTGAAAAAGGTGTATGGAAATGCTGCTGTCGATCGCAGTACAGTTAGTCGGTGGGCAAGCAGGTTACGTAATGAAAGCGGGCACGGCAATATTGAGGATTGTCCTCGCAGCGGCAGGCCTCGTAGCGCACACGCTCCAGACAATGTGCAGAGAGCTAACGAATTGGTGACTGCTGACAGACGCATCACAGTGAACGAATTTTCACGCTACCTTGGGAAAGGGGAAGGAAGTATTTTCAGAATACTGAAAGTGTTGGCGTTAAAAATGGTTTGTGCCAGGTGGGTTCCCAGGATGTTGACAGTGGCTCACAAAGAAACAGGAGAAACGGTATGCAGCAAACTTTTGGAACAGTACGAGAATGGTGGAGATAAATCTCTTGGAAGAATTGTGTCAGTCAAAAAACCATGGAAGCGATCACAAAACTCGGATGGACAACACTCTGAAATACCCGCATTACAGTCCTGACCTGGCTCCATGTGACTATCATCTCTTTGGGAAACTGAAAGAATCTCTTCGTGGAACAAGGTTTGAAGATGATGACTCCATTGTGCACGCTGCTAAAGAGTGGCTCCAACAGGTTAGCCCAGAATTTTACCGTGCGTGTATACAGGCTCTGGTTTCAAGATGGTGTAAGGCAGTTGCGAGGGATGGAAATTATGTGGAGAAATGAAAATATTGTTCCTAAAGGATGTATCTACACAGTGTAAAACTTTCAAACATGTACAATAAAAGATGGATTTAAAAAAAAAGTGTGCATTTCTTTTGGAGTGACCCTCATATGTCAACAAGTTCTCTCCAAATATGCTAAATCTTTTGACACTTAATTTACAATGTGATCGGTTTCAGAATATTATAATTCAATTTCCAGACCAAATCTGCTGGGACACAACACATATACATCGATGTTAATCTTTTCTTCTTTGCGTCAACAAATTCGTAAACAGGAGCCACGTACAAAAATTGGAAAATATTGCCTTCAGAGATATGACACAATTATGTGAGATTTTTTAGCTGTCGTCTCGTAGCTATTTACATTGATATTTTAGCACATGTTTTTCAGGAGTATGTAGCCTGTTATTGAGTGCACTGTTAGAATCGCAGTAGGCAGAGTCTGAGACTGGTATTTTACTAATGCGAAATCGATCAAGATCACTATGAAACTCCGACTGTTGGGAAAGTACTTGTTTGTATAAAACTTCCTCAGTGTTCAAAAATGGCTCTGAGCACTACGGGACTTATCTTCTGAGGTCATCAGTCCCCTAGAACTTAGTACTACTTAAACCTAACTAACCTACGGAAACCACACACATCCATGTCCGAGGCAGGATTTGAACCTGCGACCGTACTAGTCGCGCGGTTCCAAACTGTAGCGCCGAGAACCGCTCGGCCACTCTGGTCGGCTCCTCAGTGTTCAAGATGCATCATTTTTAAGTAGTAACTCTAGCTTTCGAAGATATTTACCACCTTCTTCATCAGGAAGTGTGGCAGGCCTCTCTCGATGTGTTTCTTCGACACTGCATTGCTACTGACACAATGACGCCTCATTGGATTAGCATTCGCAAATGTGGGAAGTGGACAGCAAAGACAGACCAGCTCAAACTGCCACCCCCCACCTCCTTTTTCCCACCTCCGAAGCAGAATTAAGGGGGGGCAAGGGGGAGGAGGGGGGGAGGAAGTGAGCGGAGAAAGAATGGAATCCGTTTGCAGTATCCCCTTCATCCCTTCGAAATAAATTTTTTCGTTTTAGTTCTATGTGAATGCCCCATTTCCAGCACATACTGGCGACGGACAATCACTCTTGGCGAAGTTTGTATATGTCTTCGAAAGCTCGAGTCTTAGTTCAGAAAATGACTAGGCTTGTACATCAAGTGGCCAAGGTACTTGTTGATCAGTTAAATTGGAACAAATTTTGCGTTCATTGTATCAAGTTTTGGATGAAACCTTTCAGGAACAGATGTACTAGTAAATAATCTCCCGGACGCTCTTATTCACACGTCTGTTATCCTTGGCACGGAAGCTAAATGTTTGTCTAGAACACTTAGCAAGATTTCTTATATACAGTAAAGCGATTAGCACGTTTGTCAACGCATTTAACACAAATAGAACATCAATTCGTACTCAATGAAGATGACAGAGAGAAAGAATTACAGGAAGCGTCTGTGCACTAATAAATTCAAGCTGCGACAGTTATTAACGATTATCGTAGTATTCGCCGCAGTGTGACGTCAGAGAAGCAGTTGCTAGGGCAGCGCAAGCAAAATAAAGAGCAACGCGGGTGCACTACTTGTGGGCAGAAACAGAGCAGCAGACAGGCCGCGTAGGTTTCGCTGGCCCCGCGGAAATTAGTTGGGCCGCAGGCGGGCAGGCGCCGTGAACTATGCGGCAGGCTGCGTGTTGCCGCTCTTCCAGAGATATATGAGTTTAATATATCAGCAGCACGACGTCCGCGAACAAAGGAATGCAAATGAATCGCCGCCGCTGTATTACCGGCGATATTCGCCCGATAAGCGTGATTCATCGCCGCGCCCGCCGCCCGCCGCCTGCAGCTTAATCGAGTCGCGGGCCGCGGCGCCAAGACCGGCGCGGGCGGCATCGGAGGTGAAGGCGGCGGCAGGGTGTCAGTTCTCAACCAAAGAGCGGACACCATCTCAAGTACTCCCGCCCGGACGTATACCAATGAATTTCTTGCTTTGTTTCCATTTCCTGTCGTCAGTCTTGTTCAAAAAAGGTTCAAATGGCTCTAAGCACTATAAGACTTAACATCTGAGGTCATCAGTCCCCTAGATTTAGAGCTACTTAAACCTAACTAACCTAAGGACATCACACACATCCATGCCCGAGGCAGGATTCGAACCTGCGACAGTAGTAGTCACGCGGTTCCGGACTGAAGCGCCTAGAACCGCTCGGCCACCGCTGCCGGCGTATCGCTTATGCCAGATGACCCCAGTTATTTGTTGTCTACAACCCACTCATTGTCTTCTCCTACAGCTCCCTCTAGTGCCTTGCAGGGTTCTCCCTGTTGTAATACACATACTCATACACATTTCCACGTTGGTTCCACACAGAAGCTGCTTTCTTAACCTACTGGTCCACTTTATTGTAAACGTGATTCTACAGCACTACATCATTCTCTGCCATGGACTATTGTTCTCCGACAGCACGTCCTCAGAAATTTCTTCTTCCAGCTGGAGCCAACGCTTGAATCTGTACATTTGTCTTTACCTGAAATGCCCCCTTTATCTGAGCTACTCTGCCTTTCGTTCTCTCCATACTTCGTACGTCAAGTGTTATTCTGCTTCCAAGTTAGCAGAAATCCTTAACTTCGTCTGCTTAGTCTAATTATTGCAAAGATCTCTTCCAAATGTTAATTTATTCACGAATACGCCTCATTTATAATAACTACAAGGACAGTTGGAAAATAAGTTTCCCCTGTCGACTGTGGGCAGAGATATGTGATATGGGCGAAAGACGACACGGCAGGTGAACGCGCAACTGGTGTAAGTAGGCTGTTTAGGTTTTCTTATTGGCAACGTTACGTAGCGCCCTGTATGAAAATCACTGGCTGTGCTGTGTGCAGTCTGTGGCTAGTTTGCATTGTTGTCTGCCATTGTAGTGTTGGGCAGCGGCAGCTGGATGTGAACAGCGCGTAGCGTTGCGCAGTTGGAGGTGAGCCGCCAGCAGTGGTGGATGTGGGGAGAGAGATGGCGGAGTTTTGAAATTTGTCATGAAGTGCTATATATATTATGACTATTAAGGTAAATACATTGATGCTCTCTATCAAAATCTTTCATTTTCTAACTATGCCTATCAGTAGTTAGTGCCTTCCATAGTTTGAATCTTTTATTTAGCTGGCAGTAGTGGCGCTCGCTGTATTGCAGTAGTTCGAGTAATGAAGATTTTTGTGAGGTAAGTGATTTGTGAAAGGTATAGGTTAATGTTAGTCAGGGCCACTCTTTTGTAGGGATTTTTGAAAGTCAGATTGCTTTGCGCTAAAAATATTGTGTATCAGTTTAAGCACAGTCGTGTATAATTTGTTCTAATGGGACGTTTCATACTGGAAGACACCGAAACACCATTGTGTAGAGGTCGGCCGCGATCAAGCAGATGGCGCTGTCGCAGTGTCTGCGCAAAGCGGAGGCCAGCCGCTCAGTCCTTTCCCAGAGCTATGCAGAGGAGGTGCGTTTTGCAGTTGTGGTCACAGGCGAAAGTGAGGGTCGTTATCCGCTATGAATGGGTACGTGGAGTATCAGGCACAGAAATTCATAACCGCCTTGTTGAGGTGTATGGATCAGGTGTGGCGTCGGGGAAAATGGTGCGGAGATGGTGCCAGCAATTCAGTTATGGACGTCAGCAAGTGCAGGACATACCGAGACCTGGACGGAAGCGCACGGCCACTGCAGATGCGAATGTCAGGAAGGTGGATGACATGATTAAAGCGAACCGGCGTATCAGCATCGATGGAGTAGCGGCAGAACTTGGAATCGGACATGAGCGAGCTCACAAGATCATCCACGACATTCTTCGATACAGGAAGGTGTCAGCACGATGGGTGCCCCACCAACTGACCACGACACTCATGCAACAACGCATGGTGTTCAGCCTGGAACAGCTCGTGCGTTACTATGAATCTGACAATGACCTTCTGTTTCGGATTGTGACGGGGGGTGAAAGGTGGGTCCACCATTACACGCCCGAATCGAAGGCCTCATCCATGGAGTGGAAACATCCATAATCACCTGCCCGAAAGAAGTTCAAAAGCACTCCGTCTGCAGGTAAACTTCTACTCACCGTTTTCGGGGACGCCAAAGGAGTTTTGCTGCTGGACTTTCTGGAGGATGCGACCATCAATGCTGCGCGTTACTGCACCGCTCTGTCGAAATTGAAAGGGGTGATTCGCGAAAAGCGCCCTGGCCTTCTTAGATCTGGCGTTCTGCTAGTGGATGACAATGCGATACCACACATTGTGACGGCAACGCAAAACCATATTGCAACTCTTGGTTGCGAGCGCCTACACCCTCCGCCTTACAGTCCGGATCTCGCACCAAGTGACTTCCATCTGTTTCCTACTTTGAAGAAGACTCTCGGTGGAAGGCGCTTTTGTAGCAATGCTGACGTCAAACAAGCCGTTCAACGCTTCTTCCGTATGCAAAGCTCTGATTTTTTCCTGGAAGGCTGTTTGAAGCTTATAAAGCGGTATGACAAATGTCTCAGTGTACTTGGAAGTTATGTAGAAAAACAAAGATATGCCTTATCTTTAATGTCTCATTCTCTATTTTTCCTTTCACACACAACTCTGCCCACAGTCGACAGGGGAAATTTATTTTTCAACTCCCCTTCGTATAATCACAAAGTTTGGCTATAAGGAAAAATCACACATAAAAAGCCTGATGAAACATGATTATGTGCAGTATTCTGTTGCAAGGAATTACCTTTTGAGGTACGACAACTTATTTAATAATTACGATACCGCAGTGCCTGTATTGTTCAAAAGCACGATGCAAAGTTCTTCTTACATGCATGCATGTCCAAAGGAACTTTGCATGCATGTCCCAAGGAACTCTGCATGCATGTCCGAAGGAATTTCGTATCGTACTTCTGAAAAACACAGGCAGTGCAGTACCTTTTATTCGCCTACACCAAGCAAGAGACTTTAAATTAAAACGTCTCCCTTGTAACGGAATATTTATAATTAATGTACGAGTGCAGACTGGCACATGACTCACGAAATATGGAAGTTTGGGCCTGGCCATGCTCGGGTAGCCTAACGGTAATGCGTCCGCTTGTAATAAGCGAGAAATCCGGATTCGAGTCCCGGTCAGCCACAAATTTTCGTTGCAATCATTCCGTTATACAGCTAATGAGTGTCCATATTCACAACTGCGAATACATTTCATGTAATACTTAATAATGTTATATTCCGATAGGAGTCGTTCTGCACTGCACCTTGTGCAACATAGACAGCAAACGATTTCATTACTGCGATGATAAGAACTACTGATAAGCGGAAGATGAATACAGATTACATTCCCACTGACGTTCGTGCCAGTAGTTTCATTTTACATCCTCGCAATACACCCAAATGAAGCATAAAAAAAAACTATTTGTAAGCTGTGACTTGACAGTACAGAGTATCTGTACACTTGTACGGAAAATGAGGGAAATTAGCCGATCTGAAATAATTACCGAACTGTTGTAGAACGCAGCGCATGAAAATTGGGGTGAAGAATAAGGTTAAGACTGAGAACTGCGATATCCTAATTTACTAGCACACAGCACAGTAGAATTATATTAGAATGATCTTAATGTTATAATGTTAGAAGAGAACAAAGAGCTATCTAACATCTGAAATTACACTCATTTAAACATTTATGTCTTTTAAATTGAAAGGAGTCTATTTCAGCTTACTTTAAATTTTCTTACTGTTGTTGCATTTATGAGTTACACAGTAGTTTTCTGTGCTATTTGATGAAGTCCTTTGAAAGAAAATGCATACGTGCCTTCTATGTTTAATTAATTTTGATAAACAGTAAACTGTTTCCTTCCTCACCCTGTTCCTCAATGGTATTTATAAGTGTGAATGTATTCATATATGCCGTTGTGGGACAGAGTATTACTTGCTGTCTTGTACAGTGTAGTGCAAAGCTTAAGAGATCCTCCAGGGGTGTCAGGAAATGTAGTTACCTCTCGATCCTGAGCTTTCATGCTTGATCCATTCCTACCAAAAATGAACTGGCCCTCCCACGTTCTTAAGCTGCGGCTGGAGTTCGCCGCCCAGCCAGGAGTATGCTATTTTCTATGGAACGTGAGGTGGTATGATTTGAGTTGGTCGGATGTAACGGTTATTTTATTGGTAGGGAATCATTCATCTGTTTCAGTTACGTATTCTTATACGTTTATGAATGTATTCGCGGTGTAAGTCCTATGCATTTACTGTGGAGTGAACGAAGTTAAGGTTGCCATCTGCTATAACATCCACGATATATATATATTACGAGTGGAATATGAACGTGGGGAAAATTACGTAACTCAATAATATTCATTCAATTATGTAATTATATCTTAAAAAGATGATAATTATGTAAAACAGAGACAATATTTGTCTCACATTCTTTGTTAATCTATGTCATTCATTTCTTTTGTTTTGTACCCTTTTGTCGTCTTCTTCTGATGTACGTCGCCGACGCAAGACGCGAATCGATTTGAGGTCTGTTGAATGAAAAACAATTAACGTAAGATTATTGTACTTTTATGTTCATTTGCTGGTAAAAAGCAAACAGAGCCAAATGCGTTAAAACTATTTATGATTAATTATTGAAAAATCACTTCCTCTTTTAATTATAATTTTGTATTAATTGTCTTATCATAGCTGCAAGAAGCGCAGCCATTGTTAGTTGTGATTATATAGAAACTTCGTCTGCACTTCTGGTCGAAATACCAAGAGTTTGTGTTAAATTAATTTGCAAAACAGTATTAATAATTGCCGGCCGCGGTGGTCTAGTGGTTGTAGGCGCGCAGTCCGGAACCGCGGGACTGCTACGGTCGCAGGTTCGAATCCTGCCTCGGGGATGGATGTGTGTGATGTCCTTAGGTTAGTTAGGTTTAAGTAGATCTAAGTTCTAGGGGACTGATGACCTCAGATGTTCAGTCCCATAGTGCTCAGAGCCATTTGAACCATTTATTAATTTTTTTTGTGGCATCAGTTCAAATGATTAATTATTTATTGAGCAAAGGATAATCTTAATTAAAAAGGATATCCTCTATCTTTTGTTGGCCGCCATCTTAACTTTTGTCTTAGCAGTAAATTGAAATTACTTGAAACTGCAAACAATATTCGGATGTGTAAGAAATAAATGTGCACCGGTGGTACTGAACTCTATGTATAAAAGAAAAAATTAATCGAATCAGACTGCATTTACTAAGAATAGTGCTGATGGTATTTATTGTTGAACAAGATTTCATTGCTGATGTATAAGGCCAAAATACTACGCACGAATCACGGAGAAAAATATTTCTTGTAACATACGTCAGTGTTGTGTGCGAGCGGTATTCTGTGGTTCCTTTTCATGATCAATTTGCTAAGCCGGCCAATGTGGCCACGCGGTTAAAGGCGCTTCAGTCTGGAACCGCGCGACCGCTACGGTCGCAGTTTCGAATCCTGCCTCAGGCGTGGATGTGTGTGATGTCCTTAGGTTAGTTAGGTTTAATTAGTTCTAAGTTCTAGGGGACTGATGACCTCAGATGTTCAGTCCCATAGTGCTCAGAGCCATTTGAACCATCAATTTGCTAAGAATAATTAAATTCATCATGATCATCATCATCATCATCATCATCATCATTTAAGACTGATTATGCCTTTCAGCGTTCAGTCTGGAGCATAGCCCCCCTTATACAGTTCCTCCATGATCCCCTATTCAGTGCTAACATTGGTGCCTCTTCTGATGTTATACCTATTACTTCAAAATCATTCTTAACCGAATCCAGGTACCTTCTCCTCGGTCTGCCCCGACTCCTCCTACCCTCTACTGCTGAATCCATAAGTCTCTTGGGTAACCTTTATAAAATAAATTAAAAATAATAATATATTAATTATTCTATCTGTATGATGGTGTTTGTAATTGTAATTGATATTTGCTTATCTGGAACGTGGACGTTTAATTATTCGGTATCAGACGCTTGACAATGGCTTTTTCGTAAAGGCAATGTTACTCGTAGTTGACCGTGAAATAAAACTGAAATAATCGGACTTCGTCATTAAATCGTTTCCAAAGACTGCTGCGGTAGGTGCGGACTCAAATCTAAATCTCAATATTAGAATAATTTGCCAGCCATGTCAATACGTCGTACAGAGGTGTCTGTCTACTAAACATAAAAAAGTTACACAGTTAGTTAAATCAGATATATTCAATGAATAAGCCTACAGTTCATAATCCTACTTACTTTTATAAATATAAATTCTTTACAGAATCGAGTGCCTAGTCTGGTTGCAACTCGCAGTATTCTTCTCTAACATGAAATATGGCGGTGTGCCAGACAATAAAATAAAATACGTGCTTCTCGCACCACTTCAACCAGAGCTCTCCGTTTCTTCTTAATTAAACATAAGAGTAACGTAATTGTGCTTTTGTTTTATCAGCGACACAGCGCTGCAGTTGTATGCCATAGGCTTTATTTATTTGTCACTGATTATTTATTTAATTAATATTTCGCGTTTCCGCGGAAACTCATGCTCGGCATGCAAATGTGCCTTTATATTGCCCCCTGAATTGCGAGGCGAAAGGACACACCTGCAGGCGAGCAATTCACCTAAAGGCACAAGAAAATCTAAGTTATCTACAACTATTTACATGACCTACATTATACACATTATATACAAAATTTGAATGACGCGGGTGCGCCGTAAAAGTTCTTATGTTGGCAGATAGAGTGCGCGCATGCGCAGAAGCGTCTGTGTGACTGCCGTTATGTTGTACAGTTAGATCACGCGGCACAGTATTGCAGTTCATATTGTTCGTGTGTGCGCGTTTCTCAGTCGTTGCACAAAGAAAATATTCAACCAAGATTACATATGAAGACTACATTCTATGACAGGTAACTTAGTTTTAAATTTACAATATTTGTTATAACACAATACAACTTAGATTGTTGAATGTTCTTAGTTACGTAGTATTATTTTGAAATACTTCAAAGAAAAATGTCCGTATGTTTCAGGTGCGTTGACCTATACACATCGTGTCGTTATTACAGTTCATATTCATCCGCTGCACAATAATTTTTTTACAGGTTAGTATCGTCGTGGTAAAGTTTTTTAATCACAGTAACATCGTTGTATAACAACGTGATTAATACATAAGCGTGTCCATTTCTCATCTCCAATATAGTCGTTGTGATGCAGTTCGTTGTGACTAAAAGCATTGCTTATTACAGATCAGACGTGACCCGTCGAGTAATTGGTCCACGTGCAGTTCGTTTTTTACATTCCGTGGAAGCTTGGTTGCAGAACCTCGGACGGCACATAGCTGGCGTCGATCCTTGGACAGTCCAGGTAAGAGTGTCTGTCACATTTCGAGAACATTTCATTCCCTGCAGTTCCAACCGAAATTCTTCCACCCGTCGTGTTGTTTTCTGGACAGGCACTATGTGTCCATTTAATCCAGTTAACATCTTGAAGTTAGATACTGTAGTAATGTCACTAGACGATGCACGAATTATGCACTTCACATTTTCAGTTTTTCGCTGAATATAGTTCACCTAAATGTTCGTAGTTATTAATCAAAGAAATCATTCATCGCGTTTACATAGATACGCTGCATAATGAATGGCATTAACCGTTTCTTTCACATAGGTTTCTGCGTAGTTGCAGAGTTAGTAATGTTCGTTAATGTCCGTGAACAGAGGTTCACTATGCAATGTCTTTTTGGCACTCGTTTTGTTCAAATTTTTTACATAGTACAGTTACATGATACATCAGTTAAAAAAAAAGTAATTATACATACACACGTCACATATTTTCTTAGCATAAACATAATATAGTTGCACATAAACATGTTGCATCCTCATTACATAGCTATAGGTTATTACATTGTGTCACGTTTGATTACATGAATTGTCGATATTTACATCCTCTTTAGCGGTTTTGCTGGGATATTATCGATGTTTTTTGTGATGTCATCTGAAATTAAGTACATAAGAGGTAAGGACAACACCATTGCAGACACTTTGTCTAGACTTCCACAAGGTATGAATGATACCAACAGTGACTTAGAAAATATAAATGACTACAGGATTCTCTTAATGCAAGACAAGCAGTATCACCAATATTATATTGATATGTGCAGAAACATGGCTGAATTACAAAAATCAGATCCTCACTGGTATAAGATAATAACATTACTGGTAGAAAAACACAATCATCCTTTGACTAAGTATTACAAGTTACACAATGATGTGCTATTTTCTCGACGACATCCTAATGCTACTAACTGGTGTGTATGCATTCCCAAAGAGTCTGAACGTAATTTAATTTGGCACACACACTTAGTTTGGGGTCATTATGGGACAAAAAAGTGTTTAGCAAAGCTCAGCACATACTGTTATTTTAGCAATATGAGAAGAAAAATTTACAGGGAACTGAAAACATGTGTCATATGTCAAAAATCAAAACCTCAGAATTTATCCACAAAAACAGATTTACATTCTATTTTACCCAGTAAACCCCTGGAAATTCTGTGTACTGACATCAGTGGACCGCATCCAGCAAGCTCTGGAGGCGTCAAATATATCTTAGCTTTCTGTTCCTTTTCTTTATTCTTTACAACTTGAAATAAGCAACATCCCAAGCCAGTACGTGAAGCGTCACAAGTCATACAAAAATCTAAATTGAAATCCGGATGGCTCAATAAGTTTGCACCCACTAAAGCATGTTTAATTGTATTAAAGTCATTCTGGCACTGTTCCGACCAGATCCAAACTTGATTCTTTCTGAGAAGAATTTTCGGGTTTTGTGTGAACCGGTAAAATTATTTCATTAATTGCTCGTGCGTCTAACACTAACCTAATGCTTCCATTCGATTTTTTGACAATAAGTAGAGGACTACAATAAGGTGAGGTGGATGGTTCAATGACCTTCCAGTCTAACATTTGTTTTAATTCTTGCCACACAGCAGGTCGTTGAGATAACGGTACGTTATATGTCTTATGGTAGAAGATCTTGTGAGGCTTAACTTCAATCTTGTACACATACGTGTTGATAACACCCAATCGTTTGGTAAAAACTTGTAAATATTTGGATAACACTTCCTGTAGTTTTATACGTTCATGTACACTGAGAGCTGTAGCTTCACTTATCTTTTGATCAAGCAATGTTTTCAAGTCCATTAGCTCTGTGTCAGATGAGTGTGTTTGCATGTCTTGAATGTCCTTGTCAAGTACTAACTGAACCTTGTACCCTGTACAGTGCTTGTCATGCTTTAGAGTTCTCCTGTCCAAATCAATAATAATTACCCTGCTTTTATCATTTAAAATACATTTACCTTTGGAGAAGTCTATAATGCAGTCCTTCTCGCTCATAATATCTATTCCTAATATGCAATTTGTCACAAGGTTTTGTACAACCAGGAATGGCCATTGTACGGTTCCATTACCTATTTTAACGTTTACAAAAACTTGCTTCGTAACCCTACATGACTTATTACCTAGTGCAGTAGTTATTTTACAGTTTTGGGCAGGAAACTCAGGCACAGGTTCCAATTCACACATCTTTTTATAGAAATTAAAAGACAAAACGCTCACAGCTGCACCTGTATCTATCTCACTACAAATCATATAGTAATTTTTGGCAGAGGTTCATCCAAACACGGTTTGTGCGTCTCAATCAGTGCTCAAGGAATGATTTTAACTGCTTTTTAGTTCGAGGGCTAGGAAAGTTTCTGATAGCATCTAATTTACTGGGATCAGGACGTATGCCCTGTGAATTAATGATATGTCCTAAATATTTTATCTCACAGCAACCAAATTTTGATTTTCTTAGGTTGGCTGTGACTCCAGCTTGTGCAAATTTTTCTAAAATTCTTTGAAGTGTGTCAACGTGTTCATTCCAAGACTGTGTAGTTATCAGTATATCATCTACATAGTGTGTGACTGTCTCAACTAAATCGTCGCCAAGCACGGTATCCATGGCTGTAATGAATACCCCAGAGCTGACATTCAGTCCGAAGGGTAGAACACAAAACTGATAGGTTCGCCCCCCGAACATAAATGCAGTATATTTCCGTGAATCAGGAGTGATACCCACCTGCCAAAACGAATTAGCGAGATCTATTGTGGAAAAATATTTTGCATCTAGAAATTTCTGTAATTGCTCTTCTAAATTTTCGGGTTTTGTGTGAACCGGTAAAATTATTTCATTAATTGCTCGTGCGTCTAACACTAACCTAATGCTTCCATTCGATTTTTTGACAATAAGTAGAGGACTACAATAAGGTGAGGTGGATGGTTCAATGACCTTCCAGTCTAACATTTGTTTTAATTCTTGCCACACAGCAGGTCGTTGAGATAACGGTACGTTATATGTCTTATGGTAGAAGATCTTGTGAGGCTTAACTTCAATCTTGTACACATACGTGTTGATAACACCCAATCGTTTGGTAAAAACTTGTAAATATTTGGATAACACTTCCTGTAGTTTTATACGTTCATGTACACTGAGAGCTGTAGCTTCACTTATCTTATGATCAAGCAATGTTTTCAAGTCCATTAGCTCTGTGTCAGATGAGTGTGTTTGCATGTCTTGAATGTCTTTAACTGTTCATTTTGTGTCTTTAAGGTTGCCATGTTTTCCGCGTTCTGTTTCCTTATGGTTGCCATATTTTCTGCGTTTTGTTTCATTAGCATTTGTAACATGTCGGCAATGTTTACCGTTTGCAAGGTCTCTGCCCCCGCCGCGTCATTAGACGTGACGTCATGCATTAACATGGGCTCTGATTGAGACTTTGAAATTTTTGTGGTGGACGGCCTATTGTCAAAATTTTCGTCAACACTTGCGTCAATGTTTGATGAATCGTCACTACCGGTTGCTGTCGTAAAGTCATTTTCTAACACTTGTCTCACGTCCGAGTCGGACTGCGTCTGAATAGTACGTCCTTGCTGTTCCATTTTTGCGTATTGTTTTCTAGTTACCACCATGCCACACGTGATATATGTTTCAAGAAAATTTTTGACACTGATTTTAAAATAAAATGCAGTTGAGCATGAATCGCTCGTAGCAACAATGGCTGTCTGTTAATTTAAAAATATAAACCGAATCTGAGATTATTGGCAATGGCTGCTGGCCATGTTACATGATATCGTACAGAAGTCGGCCATATTGTACACTCGTGTATTGGTATTGTTGCATACGTTATTGTTTAGGGAAAAGTACTGAGAACGAAATTTATCACTGAAACTGTTATGCGGAAAAGAAACACTACAGAATTTACTGAAAAGCTAATACACTGAATTATACGTCTGGTCAAGCCTGCTAATGCAAAGATGCTGCGTCTTACCTTATTTTGCTGGAAGCTTCTTTGCGTCTTCCGGCAAAATTTCAGAATTTGAATATATCTTCCAATTTTGTTATCTCTCATACATTGACGTCCAGGTCCAGAAAGTTGATTTTTTACATGAAACAAAGAGAACAATGTAACAAATGACAAAATAACAAGTCCGACACGCAGTCGCCGATATAAAATAAATTAAAAATAATAATATATTAATTATTCTATCTGTATGATGGTGTTTGTAATTGTAATTGATATTTGCTTATCTGGAACGTGGACGTTTAATTATTCGGTATCAGACGCTTGACAATGGCTTTTTCGTAAAGGCAATGTTACTCGTAGTTGACCGTGAAATAAAACTGAAATAATCGGACTTCGTCATTAAATCGTTTCCAAAGACTGCTGCGGTAGGTGCGGACTCAAATCTAAATCTCAATATTAGAATAATTTGCCAGCCATGTCAATACGTCGTACAGAGGTATCTGTCTACTAAACATAAAAAAGTTACACAGTTAGTTAAATCAGATATATTCAATGAATAAGCCTACAGTTCATAATCCTACTTACTTTTATAAATATAAATTCTTTACAGAATCGAGTGCCTAGTCTGGTTGCAACTCGCAGTATTCTTCTCTAACATGAAATATGGCGGTGTGCCAGACAATAAAATAAAATACGTGCTTCTCGCACCACTTCAACCAGAGCTCTCTGTTTCTTCTTAATTAAACATAAGAGTAACGTAATTGTGCTTTTGTTTTATCAGCGACACAGCGCTGCAGTTGTATGCCATAGGCTTTATTTATTTGTCACTGATTATTTATTTAATTAATATTTCGCGTTTCCGCGGAAACTCACGCTCGGCATGCAAATGTGCCTTTATACCTTGCTTCTCCCATGCGTGTAACATGACCCCACCATCTAAGCCTGTTCGCCCTGACTGCTACATCTATAGAGTTCATTCCCAGTTTTTCTTTGATTTCCTCATTGTGGACACCCTCCTGCCATTGTTCCCATCTACTAGTACCTGCAATCATCCTAGCTACTTTCATATCCGTAACCTCAACCTTGTTGATAAGGTAACCTGAATCCACCCAGCTTTCGCTCCCATACAACAAAGTTGGTCGAAAGATTGAACGGTGCACAGATAACTTAGTCTTGGTACTGACTTACTTCTTGCAGAAGAGAGTAGATCGTAGCTGAGCGCTCACTGCATTAGCTTTGCGACACCTCGCTTCCAGTTCTTTCACTATGTTGCCATCCTGTGAGAATATGCATCCTAAGTACTTGAAACCGTCCACCTGTTCTAACTTTGTTCCTCCTATTTGGCACTCAATCCGTTTATATTTCTTTCCCACTGACATTAATTTCGTTTTGGAGATGCTAATCTTCATACTTTCGCGTCGTTGTTCGTTCACTCTTTTCTTTTATTATTATTACTATTGCTTGCGTAACAACACATATATGAAAAGAGCCGTGAAATATCTTTTAGTAATACTGTGCTATGAATTTCTTTATCATCATTACCTTTTAACAAAACAGAATATGTTGAGTTCTTATTGTTCTGTATCTGGCCTTCTATTAAAGGAACATTTTTCGTGACTGTAACTCATTCTAAAAATCAACATATCTTTCCTACCTTATAGTTGTTGAAAATGACAATTACTTTGTTATGAATACTGATGTTACAGTTCGTATGATTGTTCAACAACAAGATTTTGCAGTGGATTTTGTTTCTCGGTAAAACACCATTCAATACCACGACTAGCACAAGAACATGAGACTCTTATTGAAAAAATCCGTTTTCACTATAAAGTTTGCCAGATCAGAACCGAGCACAGCAAGATTCCTATTAGATTTTGAAGGTACATTATCTTTTTTGTGTACTGTTAGCTATATATTATCGGCAGCCCGCGTCAACCTGCAAGACATCATAAAATCTGCTGCTCTGCACTGCAAGTCCGGAAGCTAAAAGAAATAATATTATTTCACTGTTACCTTCCCGCTTCCTTGCGGTATGATAGATTCTATTTGAGGTAGTTTGCATACGCCGCGGCAGCGGCTCTTTCGTTCGCCGCGCAGCTCGGAACCACAGATAATATTTTAAATAACTGAAAAATGTCTCAACGGGATGGGATAATATGCAAGCAAGCTATAACAATTAATAATGCAAGTTTTCATTTAAATAACTCTATTCAAACATTTAAATACACACCTTTAAAATGCGAACGTAATGGCGTACATCTTTCAGTCTTGACAAAAGAATGCTACGCTAGCGTCCAATACAACGTCACAGGATATCCTACTCGCTTAACTCCAAGAAGAAGAAGACAGAGAAATTAATGTTCATCAAGTATTATATACTAGTTACCTATTCTAATCTTTGTTTGATATTTATCGTCTGTGGCGGTGTCATTACTCGCCGACGCAGATATTCTCTAAAATAAATAATAAAAAAAATACATAATTTTATACAATAACACAATATGATACATATAATTTTCTCGTTACTACATAATATATTTTTTTTTCTACTAGACGTTACAATGCCCCCTGGCAGCAATTGACTAACGTTAAGAATGTTCGGCAATATGCTGCCACTAACGTCTGTTTGGTTATTGTCTGTCTCCTTGATTGGAACATCCACTTTTCACTTCTTAGTTCTTTTGCACTATAGTTTTAATTACACTCTTTATAGTGTTCTTACACTTAGCGAGGTGACCGTAAACCTAGTCCCAGGGTCATTACAGTTATCTGGCTCCCCCATTCGGGCTACGTGCGGTCAGAAAACCTGGGAAAACTGCGCCGGAGCCATGGTCATCTCGCCTGGTTTGTCTTACACACAGTTTGATTGTTCATCACAAAAAAGTTCAGACCTTATCCAATGTTCACAACTAACAAAGGCTATTTATGACAAAATGTTAAACTTTTAGTCTCTTTGTTACAAATGTACCTTTTACCCTTTTTCACATTTGTGTTCTGTGTTGCAATGAAAGTCAATCATCAAACAGTTTTACAGAAATGTAATTGATTGTCTCTGCACTTAATCACGACAATTGTTCTATAATGTTCTGGCATTCGTGCGAGTTTACTTCATTCACATGACGAAAACATTATATCTATATATCACTGAACCAATGAATATTTTGAATCTGCACCCAGTAACTAAAGAAAAAAATGTTTGTCACGTCATTTCGTGTCCAATAAACCATTTTCATATTAGTACATTAACCACATAGTTGATAGTTCATTTGAATGACAACAATGTACGGAGCGTGCTGCGCGAAGCAATTGTTGAGTAGCGTCGTCTGGAACGCAGCGTGCCGACGCCCGCTGGGGTCGACGACCGGCTCTCAGTAATAGCGACGTCGTGCTGACGTGGCGCCCACGCAGTCGCGAACCGCGCCGAACCATTCACCAATGTCGGCGTGTTGCAGTGGTTTACCGCGACCGGCTGGCTGGCGGCACGGCACTCGTCTCTGCTTCTCCGCGTGGCTCCTCGTCGTAGCGCATGAAACAAATATTCCACAACGGTGTACTGTCTTTAAGGACACAGATTACTAGCTGTGGAAGAAAATGCAACTTGTTTAAAAGCGTTTATTGTTCAGTAGGCCGTCGCTTCACTGGTATGCACAGGATGTTTTGGCGTGATAACAGGTTTCTTGTGGCATTGTGACACTGGTATTCAGGGCTCGTCACACGCACATTGTACTACACACTTTCACCTGCTCTCACGGTTGATACACTGCCAGAGCGTCTCTCAACACGCGAGAATGTTTCGGTTCACACATACTAAATGTCTCCGTCGAGCGATGTTTGTTTGAATCGACTCCGAACGGATCAATAACTATTGTTTTTATACACTGACTCTTGTTCGTTGAGCACTGCACTATGACAGTCTGTCACTCAACACTTGACTTATATCGACGTATATATTGGTGCAGATACAACAGTCATTTTCTGTCCCTACTACACACAATATTCCGTCCTTCCCTCAACTGTTTATGCACACAGTTTCTTTTTAATGCATCTTAACTGTTCTTAGCATAATCACTCTCATCTACATTGCGTCCATTGTTTTTACTTTGTCACTACACACTTTTAATGCTATTACTAGGCGTATATGGCCTTTTTGTAATTTTTTAAAGGTGTGTGATTTTTGGTACATAGCTTTCCTTTCCTTTTTTTAGTGTAGCTTGCCTGGTTATCACCCATATAGCAAACAGATTTTACCATGTGCATGACAGCTTGACTTGGGCATATTGCTCAATAAATACTTCATTTAGTACTAGCATTATTTTTAATGATCTTTCCTACATGACTACAGTGTAGGTTCCGCATTGATTAACTTGATTCGCGTATCGCGAATTAATATTCAAGGGTGTGTACCAAGTACACAGGCTTCAATTGAAGCATCGATACATACAAAGCGGAGTTTACACGGAACGGGCTTGTTTTTGGTTAGCTCCTGCTCCAGTGCCGTTCTCAGATCACTACTGGCAACAAACGTTACATCACATAATTGTTTCATATTACAAAGTCAATTTTTGGCTAATAGAGACTCTCTCTCTCAGGGTTTCTTAATTCTAATACCATTACATCTATTACTTTACTATATGAGATTGCATCATTAATTGTACTTACATACTACACATGGAAAATGATTCAAGAAATTAACCCTCACTTTATCAACAAGAAGATTGTTCGTTGCTTGATGAGCATATAGTATTTTAATGACTCTAATTGTCTGTAAACAAAGTCTTCCCTTTGCATGCCATTGCTCACTTTACTGATTCCACTTCCTCCAAGTTTAATTACATACAAATTTTTTATTAAAACTAACATACTTATACTCTAAAACACAATTGAAATCTTCTTACAACTATTACTACTTATATGTGACATGTCACTGAATAAATAACTTTACATCTTTACGTGGATACAATCCTTTTATCTTCCCCGTATGGGGATATGCTAACAAATAGCTGCATTTGTGTGGCACGTTTATTACTTCAAAGGGCCCTGAATATAACAATCGCCATTTACTATTTTGCTTTAAGGTGGCTGAGGATTTAGGGTGGTTACGAATAAGTACCATGTCCCCTACGTTATATTTCTGTTTGTTAGTTATACCTCGGTCGTACTTCTTTTTTCTCTTTGCAGCACAGCTGGTTAGTTTGTCCCATACCTTTTTTATCTTTTCCTCCCTTGTTTCTGCCCTGGCTGGTAGGCTAGGTAAAGGCGTGAGCCATTCACTTTGTGTCTCATTAACCCCTTTCAATATCTCTACTGGTGGGTATCCCGTACTTGAGTGGGGTGTTAAATTGTGTATTTCTACGAATTTAGGTACCAACTCAGGCCATTTTGTGTGTCGGTTCCCTATGTAAATTCTCAGGAACTTATTCAATTCTCTGAATGTTCTTTCGACTAAACTTGCCTCTGGATGGAACCGGGATACCAGAATATGCTGTATACTTTGTTCCCGTAGGTAATTTTTCCAAGTGCGACCCGTGAAATAAGAGGCATTATCAGTCGTTATGGCTTCGGGTTTCCCCACTTGAGGCAAGTATTCTTGGTTGATCCGTCTGACTATGGTTTTGGCAGTAGCTGATTTTATACAATAAATTGCCAAGTATTTGGAAAAAATATCGTACATGGCCAGTATATACTTCATACCTCCTCTGGCCATGGGATAGGGACCTGCTACATCCACAGATACTAATTGAAGCGGCCTGAGTGGAACTATGGGATGTAGTTCAAATTTGGTGGACCTATTATAGTGTTTTGCTTTCTGACATATAACGCAAGTCCTAACGGTTGCCTGAATTTGGTGTTTCATTCGGGGAAAGTAGCAGTATCTCGCTATGATTTCTGCACACTTCCCGATCCCTGCATGGCCCCACGCCAAGTGCGTGTGCCATATTATAACTTTTACAGACTGGTTAGGTATGCATACTGCCCAGCCGTCTTCTTTCGTGCTAAGTTTATGATACAAAATATTGTTCACAATCTTAAAACCTTGCTCATCTCTGTTGTTACCACCCTTTTCAATATTATTAATGATTTTTTTCCACATCGGATCTGATCTCTGTAATTCAAACATATTTTTACATATATATAAAAAATCCTTCCTGTAAGTATTGTCACGTACTAAAAGCACATTATACTCGGCGGATTGTTCTAGCATTTCTGCTAATTCCGGTAATCCTACCGGCAACCGCGACAGAGCATCCGCTATTATGTTATCTTGTCCTTTAATGTACATAATCTTTATTCGGTATTCTTGTAAGGTAAGCATCCATCTCCTCAGTCGGGTATGGAATAGCTTGCATGACATCAAAAAACTTAACGCCTGGTGGTCACTATACACTCTAATCTCCTTCCCATGTAGATAGTAATTAAACTTTTTTACAGCCCAGACTACTGCAAGCGCTTCCAGTTCGGTTGCCGAGTAGGCTCTCTCGCAGCTAGTTAAAGTCCTACTGGCAAAGCTGATAATCTTTATTGTTGCCGGGTCGTTGCCTTCCTCCCACTGGAACAGGCACGCTCCCAAGCCATAGGAACACGAATCCGTCGCAAGACAAAAATATTTTGACAGATCTGGGTGCTGCAAAATATTTGCATTCAGCAGGGCGGTTTTAATCGCTTCGAAAGCTTGTTGACATTTGTCAGTCCAAACCCACTGCACATTTTTTCGTAGTAGATTTAGCAATGACGTGTCATTTAACAACTGATTAGGTACGAACCTTCTGAAAAAAGACGTAAGTCCAATGAACGCTTTCAATTGTCTCTTAGTTCGGGGACTCGGAAATTCTCTGATCGCCTCTAGTTTTTTGTTGTCTGGGCTGATACCAAGCGGCGTGATAAGATGGCCTAAAAATTTAATTTTATTCCGTCCGAATTTTGACTTTTCTAAATTTGCTGTCACACCTGCTTGCTTAAATCTCTCTAATACTCTATGCAGCAATTCCATATGTTCGTCCCAAGTAGCAGTAGCGATTACAAGATCATCAACATATACTGTGATTTTTTCTAACAAGTCTGGACCCAGTACCGTGTCTAGAGCAGTAATGAATACTCCAGCACTCACATTCAATCCGAAGGGAAGTACCTTGAATTGGTAACTTCGCCCTCCGAATATGAAGGCTGTGTACTTCCTTGATTCCGGTGTAAGTGGGATTTGCCAGTACGAACTTTTAAGATCGACCGAGGTCAAGTACTGTACTCCATGAAATTTTTGTATCTGCTCGTCTAAATTTTCTGGGCGTGTCCTGACAGGTATAATAATTTTATTAATATCCCTCGCATCTAGCACTAGCCTGATTTTTCCGTTGGCTTTCGCCACTGCTACAAGAGGACTACTGTATGGGGAGAAAGAGGGCTCAATGATATCCCACTCTAACATCTTCCGAATCTCTTTAGCCACTACCTCCCTCCTCGACCAAGGGATGGAGTAAGTTGCGCGACAGTATGTTTTGTGGGGCATCACCTCTATGTGATAGTGGTACCCTTTGACTATTCCTTGTCGGTCGGTAAATACCATGGTATATTCCGATAGCAGCTGCGTCAACTGTTGCTTTTGTATATTGCTTAAACCTTCAGATTCCTGTACTTTGGTTTGAAATGCCTCAACATTTGTTTCAAAATTTCGATCCTCTAAATTCGGGTAATAGAGGTCTGCTACATGTGAAAAATCATCAAGGTGTAGTACCCAGGGGTTCCTACATTTGATATGCATTCGATTACAACATGGCACAAGTACCTCCTTCGATTTCATCATAGACAACTCAATCCTCCTACCTTTATTAACTATGCTCAGTTTCCCCAAGGAGAGGTCGATCACTGCGTCCCTCTCACGGAGAAAATCTACTCCCAGAATGCAGGCCACCTTTAACCCTTTAACAATGAGAAACGAGCTCACTATGGCTTCGCCCTCCTTACAAATCTCCACCTGCACCTGGTACTTAACTAATTGGCTCTGTGCACTTATGGCTCCAGACACCTTGCAATTATTAACCGGGAAAGTCGGTATGCTACGTCCCTTACCCAGCGCTTTAAACAACTCTATACTCATTACACTTACTGAGGCACCTGTGTCGATGATTATATTCACTGCTACATCATTGATTTTCGCTTCTATTATGGCTTGCACATTTTCGTTGTTATCTTTCCTACATTCGTGCGGTTCGGTCAGTAGATCTTTATCCATACTGATACCGTCGTTGTATCGCAGCATACATATTCCAGGTATATTATTGTCATTTGTGTTGCTCTCACTCCACCCCTCGGCCAGCGATGGAGAGCATATCGAGGCCGATTCTAGTTTGTTGGGTTGCTTGCTTGTGAGGTACTCGGACGGCTATTGTCCGCAACCTCTACTATGTGTACACTTTGATTTGTAGGCCGCCAGGACTGCGCAATAGGCGCGTTTTGCGGTAGCGGTCTGTTGTTGTCGTACCGGTCATTACACTGTCGCTCTGGGCTTGTTCGCTGATTCTGATTCCAGTTGCGATTACTGTCACTATAATTGCTATGCCACTGACCTCGCGCATTTTTCCAGCGGTTGGTCCCTGACATTCCGGAGTCGTACCGGTCGTCAAATCGACGCTTTTTGTTATAGGTTGGTTGCCCATACCCGTTCTGACTTCTCCCATTATTACCATTTTGCGAATGCTCTTGCCGCTTGTTAACACCCCCACCATTTCCATGGTTGTGGTTTTGTGCACTATTATTTCTGTCATGTTTACACCCTAATCCATTATTCCGCGAGTGATCACACGCTGCTTTTGCATCCTCCTGGATTAAGTCTATTGAATCTAGAACAGACAGGAAGTGTTCCATGTCGCTCTCTGGTACGTGTATTAATTTCTCTTTGATATGAATGGGTAAATGTGATTTTAGGAGTCTTATTATGTCTCTTGGTGATATCGGCTCGTCCCAGTAGCGCGTTTTGTTTATATACTTTTCAAAATACCGTCTCAAATTCCCAAGACGGGGTGAGTACGGTTCGGGATTGTATACTTCTTTTCTTAGCCGCTCTTGTATACAAGGCGACCAATATTTCGACAAAAACGCCCTTTCGAACTGTTCATACGTCATGCAGCTGTCTGCTACTTCCGTAGCCCACAACGCTGCATCACCCTGAATGTATGACATTACGTATTGAATTTTCTGTGCTTCGTTCCACACACTAGGCAAGATATTTTTAAAGCTTTTTATGAATACTACTGGGTGTACTGACTTCCGTTCAGTAGTAAACGTTTGAAACTGCCTATTTTTGATTAAACTTTCTTCAACTAATATTTTTGGACTATATGGATTTGCTCCTGGGACATATGCTGTGTGCTCCGAACTGAAGCTACAGCTCTTCGCATTATCGCCTACAGCTTCACCATTGTTGTGTCGCGTATAAGTTTGTGCGTTGCCAAAACCATGGGCTGTTGGCGACAGAGGTTCCTGTTCCAAATGCTTTCTGCTTTGTGCTAAACCCTTCTCCAGGTCGGATATCCGTTTGTTCATATTCACTTGCCACTGCGGAATATCCTCACTGAGTATTTGTTTGATGGTTTGCACGTCGTTCTGTACCTGACTATTTACTGCGGTACTGAACGATTCGGAGCCTCTATTTGCAATGGCTGCTTGTACTTTGGAATTAATGTTCTTGTCAATCTCACACTCCTTCACTTCTAGCCATGAGTTGAATTCTGTTTCAATTTTAGTTGCTTGTTCGTTCCACTTTTGCTCTACAAGCTGCGTGGAATCTATTTCTAGCTTTTCTATTCGATTGGCTAATACACCTATTTCGTCTACCCTGTTAGTGTTTGCTACTTGCAGGTTGTTGACCTGTTCAGTCAGCTCCTGCACGGCCTTAGGTATCGAGTCATAATTCTGTTTCATATCTGCAATCTCTTTTTTCATATTTTCTAACGATTGCACAAGTTGCTGGTCCCGCTCAGCTTGCCGGCGATCTCGCTCAGCTTGCTGGGCAAGTAAATTTTCTGCTAGCCTACGATCTCGCTCAGCTTGCTGGCGGTCTCGCTCGACTTGCTGTTGCGCAAATTCTGCCTGGTAATTCAGCACGCGCTCTAATATAGCCTGAAGCGAATACCCACCAGGCAGATTACCACTCTCTGGTTCCTGCTTTTCTGGTGGTGGTACAACTTCTTTCTCTACATCCCCTTGAGGACTAGTGGGCGGTGGCACCACTTCCTGTGCCCCTGCCCCCACATTCTCACATGTTATATCCTCAAAGAGAGTACTAGTACTACTTGAGGTACCCGGTTCCACATTTCCTGCACTAACTAATTGTTGTTCCTCAGTATCCATATTGCTCGGACGTTGACTACGCAACTTAACCATATTCCTAAATTGCTTACTAAAACACAAAGTCTGACAGTTTTGCCCCTTGCACACAAAATACGTTAATTTATCTACACTAACTGCACACTAAAAATTACTATCTACCATCAACTTTGTCCTGTCACAAACACTAACATCAAACTACGTACAATATGCACACCACTAGCGAAATGAGATCACTTCACTGGAGCTCAACTTCTACAAACAGGACAACTACACTGTAGTCTTACCTTTAGTTTGTTGAAAATGACAATTACTTTGTTATGAATACTGATGTTACAGTTCGTATGATTGTTCAACAACAAGATTTTGCAGTGGATTTTGTTTCTCGGTAAAACACCATTCAATACCACGACTAGCACAAGAACATGAGACTCTTATTGAAAAAATCCGTTTTCACTATAAAGTTTGCCAGATCAGAACCGAGCACAGCAAGATTCCTATTAGATTTTGAAGGTACATTATCTTTTTTGTGTACTGTTAGCTATATATTATCGGCAGCCCGCGTCAACCTGCAAGACATCATAAAATCTGCTGCTCTGCACTGCAAGTCCGGAAGCTAAAAGAAATAATATTATTTCACTGTTACCTTCCCGCTTCCTTGCGGTATGATAGATTCTATTTGAGGTAGTTTGAATACGCCGCGGCAGCGGCTCTTTCGTTCGCCGCGCAGCTCGGAACCACAGATAATATTTTAAATAACTGAAAAATGTCTCAACGGGATGGGATAATATGCAAGCAAGCTATAACAATTAATAATGCAAGTTTTCATTTAAATAACTCTATTCAAACATTTAAATACACACCTTTAAAATGCGAACGTAATGGCGTACATCTTTCAGTCTTGACAAAAGAATGCTACGCTAGCGTCCAATACAACGTCACAGGATATCCTACTCGCTTAACTCCAAGAAGAAGAAGACAGAGATATTAATGTTCATCAAGTATTATATACTAGTTACCTATTCTAATCTTTGTTTGATATTTATCGTCTGTGGCGGTTTCATTACTCGCCGACGCAGATATTCTCTAAAATAAATAATAAAAAAAATACATAATTTTATACAATAACACAATATGATACATATAATTTTCTCGTTACTACATAATATATTTTTTTTTCTACTAGACGTTACAATACCATAGTCCTTACATTTCTGATCTAGCTCAGAAATATTACTTTGCAAACTTTTAATCGAATCTGCCATCACAACTAAGTCATCCGCATATGCAAGACTGCTTATTTTGTGTTCACATATCTTAATCTCACCCAGCCAGTCTATTGTTTTCAACATATGATCCATAAATAATATGAACAACAGTGGAGACAGGTTGCAGCCTTGTCTTACCCCTGAAACTACTCTGAACCATGAACTCAATTTACCGTCAACTCTAACTGCTGCCTGACTATCCATGTAAAGACCTTTAATTGCTTGCAAAAGTTTGCCTACTATTCCATAATCTTGTAGAACAGACAATAACTTCCTCCTAGGAACCCGGTCATATGCCTTTTCTAGATCTATAAAGCATAGATACAATTCCCTGTTCCACTCATAACACTTCTCCATTATTTGCCGTAAGCTAAAGATCTGGTCCTGACAACCTCTAAGAGGCCTAAACACACACTGATTTTCATCCAACTGGTCCTCAACTAATACTCGCACTTTCCTTTCAACAATACCTGAGAAGATTTTACCCACAACGCTGATTAAAGAGATACCTCTGTAGTTGTTACAATCTTTTCTGTTTCCATGTTTAAAGATTGGTGTGATTACTGCTTTTGTCCAGTCTGATGGAACCTGTCCCGACTCTCAGGCCATTTCAATTATCCTGTGTAGCCATTTAAGACCTGACATTCCACTGTATTTGATGAGTTCCGACTTAATTTCATCCACCCCAGCCGCTTTATTGCACTGCAATCTATTGACCATTTTTTCCACTTCCTCAAATGTGATCCTATTTCCATCATCATTCCTATTCCATTCTACCTCGAAATCTGAAACATTACTGATCGCATTTTCACCTACATTGAGCAACTCTTCAAAATATTCCCTCCATCTGCCCAAGGCATCCACAGGATTCACCAGCAGTTTTCCTGACCTGTCCAAAATACTTGTCATTTCCTTCTTACCTCCCTTTCGAAGACTGCTAATTACACTCCAGAATGGTTTTCCAGCAGCTTGACCCATAGTCTCCAACCTGTTTCCAAAGTCTTCCCACGATTTCTTCTTGGATGCTGCAATTATCTGATTGGCTTTGTTTCTTTCTTCAACATAACTTTCTCTGTCTACCTGGGTTCTGGTATGTAGCCATTTTTGATACGCTTTCTTTTTCCTTTTACAGGCTGCCTTGACTGTATCATTCCACCAAGCTGTTTGCTTCATCCTACTTTTACACACTACTGTTCCAAGACATTCTTTAGCCACTTCTAGTACTGTGTCCCTGTACCTTGTCCAATCCTTTTCCAGTGACTGTAATTGACTACATTCAACTAACTGGTACCTTTCTGAGATCGCTGTTATGTAGTTGTGCCTAATTTCCTTATGCTGAAGTTTCTCCACTCTTATCCTCCTACATATTGACCTGACCTCCTGCACTTTCGGGCTCACAATCCCAATTTCACTGCAGATTAAATAATGATCAGTGTCATCAAAGAATCCCCTGAATACACGTGTGTCCCTCACAGCCTTCCTGAATTCCTGATCTGTTATTATATAGTCAATGACAGATCTGGTTCCCCTGCCTTCCCAAGTATACCGGTGAATGTTCTTATGTTTAAAAAAGGAGGTTGTGATTACTAAGCCCATACTAGCACAGAAATCCAAGAGTTGTTTCCCGTTCCTGTTGGCCTTCATATCCTCTCCAAATTTACCCATAACCTTTTCATACCCTTCTGTTCGATTTCCAATCCTGGCGTTAAAATCACCCATGAGCAGAACACTGTCCTTGTCCTTTACTCTAACAACTACATCACTGAGTGCCTCATAAAAACTATCCATCTTATCTTGATCTGTCCCTTCACAATGCGAATATACTGACACAATCCTAATTTTCTTGCTAGACACTGTCAAATCTATCCACACCAGTCGTTCGTTTACATACCTTATTGCAACTACGCTAGGTTCCATTTCTTTCCTGATGTAAAGCCCTACACCCCATTGTGCTATTCCTGCTTTGACTCCTGACAGGTAGACCTTGTATTCTCCCACTTCCTCTTCTTTCTCACCCCTTACCCGAATGTCACTAACAGCTAAAACGTCCAGCCCCATCTTACTTGCAGCCCCTGCCAGCTCTACCTTCTTCCCAGAGTAGCCCCCATTGATATTAATAGCTCCCCATCTCATTACCATTTGTTTGCGAATTCGTATCTTAGGAGTCCCTGGTTTGTCAGTTAGAGGTTTGACTCCGTCACCTCCAAAGGTCCGAGGCATTTTGCTCTGATTGTTGCCAGCATCATACACCCCTGGAAATGGAAAAAAGAACACATTGACACCAGTGTGTCAGACCCACCATACTTGCTCCGGACACTGCGAGAGGGCTGTACAAGCAATGATCACACGCACGGCACAGCGGACACACCAGGAACCGCGGTGTTGGCCGTCGAATGGCGCTAGCGGCGCAGCATTTGTGTACCGCCGCCGTCAGTGTCAGTCAGTTTGCCGTGGCATACGGAGCTCCATTGCAGTCTTTAACACTGGTAGCATGCCGCGACAGCGTGGACGTGAACCGTATGTGCAGTTGACGGACTTTGAGCGAGGGCGTATAGTGGGCATGCGGGAGGCCGGGTGGACGTACCGCCGAATTGCTCAACACGTGGGGCGTGAGGTCTCCACAGTACATCGATGTTGTCGCCAGTGGTCGGCGGAAGGTGCACGTGCCCGTCGACCTGGGACCGGACCGCAGCGACGCAGGGATGCACGCCAAGACTGTAGGATCCTACGCAGTGCCGTAGGGGACCGCACCGCCACTTCCCAGCAAATTAGGGACACTGTTGCTCCTGGGGTATCGGCGAGGACCATTCGCAACCGTCTCCATGAAGCTGGGCTACGGTCCCGCACACCGTTAGGCCGTCTTCCGCTCACGCCCCAACATCGTGCAGCCCGCCTCCAATGGTGTCGCGACAGGCGTGAATGGAGGGACGAATGGAGACGTGTCGTCTTCAGCGATGAGAGTCGCTTCTGCCTTGGTGCCAATGATGGTCGTATGCGTGTTTGGCGCCGTGCAGGTGTGCGCCACAATCAGGACTGCATACGACCGAGCCGGCATCATGGTGTGGGGAGCGATCTCCTACACTGGCCGTACACCACTGGTGATCGTCGAGGGGACACTGAATAGTGCACGGTACATCCAAACCGTCATCGAATCCATCGTTCTACCATTCCTAGACTGGCAAGGGAACTTGCTGTTCCAACAGGACAATGCACGTCCGCATGTATCCCGTGCCACCCAACGTGCTCTAGAAGGTGTAAGTCAACTACCCTGGCCAGCAAGATCTCCGTATCTGTCCCCCATTGAGCATGTTTGGGACTGGATGAAGCGTCGTCTCACGCGGTCTGCACGTCCAGCACGAACGCTGGTCCAACCGAGGCGCCAGGTGGAAATGGCATGGCAAGCCGTTCCACAGGACTACATCCAGCATCTCTACGATCGTCTCCATGGGAGAATAGCAGCCTGCATTGCTGCGAAAGGTGGATATACACTGTACTAGTGCCGACATTGTGCATGCTCTGTTGCCTGTGTCTATGTGCCTGTGGTTCTGTCAGTGTGATCATGTGATGTATCTGACCCCAGGAATGTGTCAATAAAGTTTCCCCTTCCTGGGACAATGAATTCACGGTGTTCTTATTTCAATTTCCAGGAGTGTATTTAAAGTAGCAGGGAAGCAGGTTGCTAGCCTTACTTGCCCCGAGTCCCATTGGGTTTTACCCCTAACGGCTGAGGGACTAACCGGTGGATTTGGTAGTCTTTGCCGTATGAGCACAAAGGTGACCACGACTCAGAATATGTCCGAGATGCCCAGCCTTATTCCAAAGTACCTGGTATCCCGACTGTCGGGACCACTTACTTGGCCACTCATACGTTGCCCGTGGTTCATGAACTAGGACATGACTACAGGAACCCACACCATGAAGACATCGAATACAAAAATTATAAAAGCTCTCATGTACGATCTATAATTTTATTGATATGAAAACAACTTGCAGTCAGCATTATTACACTACTTCAGGTGGAAAACTTGTGCAATTTGAACAAAATAATTATCTGGGAGAAGTTGTAGTATGAATAATGCATTACACATATGTATAATATTGTCAGTATCATTTACAAAATCAAATCAATGCAACTGCTAAATAACAGAGTGAATTCAAACCGCAGAATACCATAGAGTATCATATCGTCCACATTCATTGCATTTGTCCATGTTGATGATACGCAAAACCGCCACACTGCCTTCAGAATTGCAAGGTGGACAAGTCATTTTGATTTTTGTCAGCTATCGATATGCACGTCAGAAAGAGAGCTAGTTCTGTTACTGTTAAACTATCTTTGGTCTTGCTGTGGCACAGTGTTTCCCTCTGCGCAGTTTGGCACATTCTTAGTCGATGTGTGGTAGGTGATGGATGTAGTGTAATGCTGTGTTGACTTGTGATTTTATCTGTTAGATGAAGAAAGGTTTATGTAAAGGACAACAAGGATGTATATGATTTAATACTGAAAGGCGAAAAGTATATAAATTTTTAATAACAGTGTTGTTTCTGAAGACAAAAAGTTTTGAGATAAACTTTACAGATGTATGAAACGATATGACAACAATATTGTCCATGAGTGTAGGTGTTTGGAAACTTTTAGAAGTGAAGATGAAATTCATCACTCGCGAGGTGTGACATGGACAGACAATATACTTAGAAAACAAAAGGAAATACGAGAAATTAGATGCAGGACGCATGTGACATAATAACGATGATTTTTGCTTCATTTTCAGCTTTATTGTTTGACATAGAATGAGATTCTTTTATATATATTTTTCGACTAACATGTGTAACATTACAGACTGTCTTCTCGTATATACATATGATGTAAAATAATAATGCGCATTGCTTTATCTTAAGGAATTTTCTGGTTGAATTTACCTGTTACATTTACATCATTTATTGAGTTTCTTTATATTGTATATTCGCTGTATAAATTGTTACTATAGCAAGCGGCGCCTTTGGTATAATAATTACGTTAAGTGTTGTACTGTAGTGAGCTCTCGTAACTCATGAAAGATGTGGAAGAAGTCAGGAGAGATCTGTAAGGAGCCTTGAAAGATGTGTAAAGAGGAAGCAAAGAGGAAAAAAAAGTAAGAAAAGTCGTACAACATATACCCGAGTAAATAAATGGTTACAACGATGAATTTGAGAAGAAATTATTAGGTACGATAAATACCAGATGAAATATGATTAGGTGGGTCAAAAGCGACAAATGGTTAGGTAGGGAAATGGAGCTAAATAATGTGAACTTATAAGAATGTATGAAATATATGACAGAAAAAAGCAAAGAGAAACGTAAACAGTAGTATTTCTTGAAAGTTTAATGAAATTCTAGGTAAAATGATGACGAGGTACACAAACTTAAGGAGGAAACATAACGAGATAGCATGCTAATCACTGATCATGTTAGGTGTTACAATGGACTGTCGTTTGACTGACTCCATAAATTATTCTGTGATGTCAGTCTTGGTTACTCCCTAATCCATGTTTTTCCCAATTATTTACTTGTCCTCCTTATCTGTGTGTGTGGCCACTATCATCATGTGTGAATTTCTTGTGTGTGGTCACTAGCTTTATGTGTCTCTTTCTACCTGACTTTCTATACGTTTTTGTATGTCACTAATGTTGAACAAACATATTTATTAGAATGGATTTAGAATTTTCTGTAGGTCATTCTGTACACATATAACAATTGTTTTTGTTGTCATGCCTATTACTGCACATTGTTTCACATGATTCACTTGTCTGAGTTCCTGTAATTCATTTCTGTAAAACTTTAATGACGTTTTTTTCTTACTTTTACTATAGAGTTAGAAATCTGTTGTTACCATTGCAGTAAATGAGCAGTCAATATGTGCAACTATGTAAAATCTTATTACTCCTGTCTTAACATAGGTGATTGTGTACTTTAAATGTAACAAATTGTAATTGATGGCTCATTCACTAAAAATGACTGAGATGTGCCAGGGCAGAAGAAATATGTCTACTCATTATATACTGAAATATTCTCTGCCAAATGTTGGCATACTTCATCGATAGAAGCTGCAACTATCTTTTGTAAGGAACTCTTCGATACTACAGTCTGCTTCAAGCATATATTACTCCGTATTTTACTGTTTGTGCATATTTAGGGTTGCCAGCTGAGAATTGTCCTCAGTCCCACTGAGTCTGCTTTCACATAACTTCTCACAGCATTGACATAACTGCAACGAGCTGGAAAAGTTCGATCGTATGTGACAAAGACGCTCTTCTGTCTCCTTTTATCGTGCAGATTACTACTATCATACGTGACTGTGCTTCAGAAATGTAGACCTTGTGTGACATAGGCTCTAAACTTCCTGTCTTCTACAAAAACAGTGTAGATCACCAACACTACTTTAATACAAAATGTGACACACAAACTTTCAAAATAGACCTGTGCAGAACGTTCTTACAGACATAATCAAACATGATAATTTAGCTGTGGTGAATTCTACTGATTACTTCACTCACATGTTCTTGAATTCGCAAATATTTTTTACTTATAGTTATTTAACTCATATACTCACAAAGCGACTTTTCTCTTTGTGTTTGTAACATGTATCGCATGTTCCTATTCATAATGCTTAGAATTTTGTCCTCGTCCCACACCAATCAAAAATTAACCACGTGCCAAATTCTGCTCCGGGAAGGTGGGGTTGTCTTTTTGGTTTTGTAAGTTATCGATGTGTACGTCAGAGAGAGAACAAGTTACGTTACTGTTCAACAATCTTTGGTTTTGTTGTGGCACATTCTTTGTCTCTGCGCAGTCTGATATCATTTTAGTAGAAGTGTGGTAGGTGATTGGTGTATTTCGTGGTGCTGTGTTGACTTGTGATTGTATCTGTCTGATGGAGTAAGATTGTTTATTAAGTACATCAAGGATGAATATATGTATATATAGAAAGGTGAAAGGAATATAAATTTTAAATAATGTTATCTTTTAAGCAGAAGAAGTTTTCAAATAAGCTTTATGCACATATGAAACGATGTAGGAGTTAAGACTGCAGCATGCGCACCTAATTTGTAGAAATGAGTACTGGCAGCCAGTTAACTTTTTTCACTTGCTCGGAGCTGAGAGAAAGACCATCCCACTTCCCTGAGGTATGCATTAAGATACAAATTGATTAAGCTGCTTGGTTTTTATAGAAATTCTGTGTTATTAGTGTATACGTTTCAAATCATTGTTCACTTTATTAAGTGTAATATTGTTCAGATTATTGTTATGTGTGAAGATCACACAAAGCTTTACTCTGTCTTTCTTAATGCATTCTTCATTCTAAAACCATTGTATTGGGATATCATTTCATAGGAATAGTTACTATCCCCATTAAACTGTTTAAAGAAGAGTTATCATTACTTGTTATCACATTGCACCATGTGTTATACAACAGTTCGAATATTTATTTTAAAAACAGAAATCGATCTAAGCTGTTGTCCGCTTGCTGCTTGCTGTTGTGCTTTCGGGAAATCTACTACAACGTTGTCAAGACAGGAGCTAAATGTAAATTTTGATTAGGGCCGGATAGTTGTTGTATTTCAGTTTCGTATTTAATATAAACACATATTCTATTCAGACTAGTTGTAGTTCGGTTCAAATTAGGTTGTGTTTAGTCAAAGGTTAGGACACGAGTTTTAGTTGGAAAACAGTTTGTGGGTATATAGTTTTGGTAATACGTAGACTTTTTTTAGAGTGGGAGGTACATTTGGGCTAAATTTCATACACAAATACATTTTGGGGAGCTTTTGTAGCATTTGTTGCTGAATGTTTGGGATGTAAGTATGTTAGGGATTATTAGTGATAAATTTCAGCGTCATGCTGGTGTTGAGTAAAGTCTGTAACCATTTATCTGAAAGATCATGGTCAGCAATCTACCCTTGTTTCACGTGTGTGTTTTGGTTAACTCTACCGCGGACATTGTAACTGTTTCCCGTTAGTGCTTCAAAATTCATCTCGCATGGTCGGCACATGTGATTGTCGTAATAATTGTAGTAACTTTTTCGTAGTTGTGGGCAGCACCAGTCAGCAGACCAAATTATTCTATGCAGAACGAACTCATATTCGAGTGGTGGGAACTCAACTGAAATGAAGTTACTCTCCCTCTCATGAAGTTTCCTAGTTTTCATATCCACTCCCTTATAAGCCACGTGTGCCAGCGCTCCTACTATGTCTTTGCAGAGTATAATTATTACATTTATTCATAGATGTATCGTGTGCTTTCAGCAGGTTTTCAAATTATTATAGTAAACTCATGTTTTGATCGTGACACATTTCCATATCATACGAAATCTCTCGAATCGAATGGTCAGTATTTCATGCCGTTCAAGAGATGACACAATAGATTCTGAAATGCTCTCCACCGTGGATAAAACATGTTATTTGATTTGTATTTCGTCTCTGCGTGTCCGTACTGTATTCATAGCATCCCTCCGGTGGGCAATCTAAATTCAGGAGTTAATAAAGAATGTATGCTACGAGGAACGTAGGGCATTGCACGCACGGCAGACGAGTGTGGGATGCAAGAAAACTACTAGCTTCCGCCCTGCCCCTTACGAGTCAAGACTGAATAAAATATTTGTTCTTATATGGCAAGAAGTGTATCTAGGAGCTCTTAGGGCTCTTCCTTCTTTCATGATGTATCTGTTGTAGCCAAATACTTCCTCCCTCTCGAATGAACCCACTAATTGCGCATTATCCATGTGTTTAGCCGTGGTAGAGCAGTTCAACTGCCACCGGTTCATACACAAATATTAATAATCAACAAACTGTCATAATGTTTGAATCAGTGCATTAGTAGGATAACGACGAGCATGGTCAATTGTTACTGTTTTACAGACTGCTTACTTGGACGGCATTATTTCTTTACAATATTACTTGTGTGCACATTGTAATGACAACCTAAGTATGACTTAGGAGTGCGGGTAAGCTACTACAAACAGCATAGTGAACTCATTATTGTGGCCAAGATAGACACGAAGCCCACGCCTACTACATTAGTACAAGTTCATATGCAAACTAGCTCTGCAGATGATGAAGAAATTGATGAAATGTATGACGAGATAAAAGAAATTATTCAGGTAGTGAAGGGAGACGAAAATTTAATAGTCATGAGTGACTGGAATTCGACAGTAGGAAGAGGGAGAGAAGGAAACATAGAAGCTGAATATGGATTGGGGGTAAGAAATGAAAGAGGTATCCGTCTGGTAGAATTTTGCACAGAGCATAACTTAATCATAGCTAACACTTGGTTCAAGAATCATAAAAGAAGGTTGTATACATGGAAGACTCCTGGAGATACTAGAAGGTATCAGACAGATTATATAATGGTAAGACAGAGATTTAGGAACCAGGTTTTAAATTGTAAGACATTTCCAAGGGCAGATGTGGACTCTGACTACAATCTATCGGTTATGAAGTGTAGATTAACCCTGCTGTTCTGTTCACTTTTACTTGACATATATACTGTTCGGGTCAATATGACCCGACATATCAAAATGCTTTAGAAACATAAATTTTGGTACAGTTTTAGCTATCGACATTGTTGTTCTATTCCAGTACCTTGTTAGTAATAATAATAATAATAATAATAATAATAATAATGGTAATAATAATAATAATAACAATGCATACAACTTTATTGAGGGATATTTTTCATTTAAATATGCACATAAATTTGAAACAACAGACAGTTTCCATTACAGGCATTCAACTTAGAAAGCACTACAGTTTTTCCATACTTCTATTCTTATTGTTGACAGTTTAGACGTAAGTATTGACATTTTCTAACAACAGACAGTTGTCATTACAGATATTCATCTTAGAGCACACTACAGTACAGAACACACTACAGTTTTTTTATTACATTCCAACATAGAAAGCACTACAACTTTAGAATCCTCTCTTCTTACTGATTGTAGTTTAGGCACAAGTATTCACATAAATTTGAAACAACAGAATTTTCAATACAATCATCTTATAAAATACTACAGTTCTTTTCTTACTGCTTGCACTGTGGACACAAGTAGGTTACATGTTTCTTGCAAATATGTTTACTACATTTTCCACACACCATGTTTGTTTTATTGTCATTACTTGATGGACAGAACTTACAGCGTGCACGTTTTGTAGATTTTCTTGTTGTTACCGATTCTGACACACCACCCACATCATTCGGGTTTTGGATGCTTGTGACCATTCTCAAAGAATCTTCTGTTCTTGGGAAATGCGTTCTTGATGCAATATGTTCTTTTATCAGTGACTTTCCAAGTTCCTCCAAGAATATTCTCCTTCTAGTCAATTTGCTTGCATTCCAATTAGGGTCAACCGAAATCCACAAAACGTATGCATTATAAGCAGAAACATCAAGAATATTGTAGAAAACTATCATTGGCCACCTATTACTTTTTCGTTTGCATGTATATGTACCTAATAACTGATCAAGCGTGTCTACAGCACCTTTGGTTGAATTATAGTCCAAAATCATTTTTGGCTTCTTATCAGCCCTGTCACTGATTTCCGCATCATGGTGGAGAGTGCTCATAAGTACAACATTCTTGTGTCTCTTAGGAATATAATTAACCACAGTAGTGTCATTTGTGAAGTAAAATGAAGAGCTGTGTACCTCCTTGTTGGTCATTTTGTGTGGAAGCTCCGGCTTATTTTTCCGTATAGTTCCCAACATAGTCAATTTCCTTTTCAGAAGCAGCTGCCCCAAATTGTACGACGTAAAAAAGTTGTCACACGTGATATTCTGACCACGTAACTCAGAAGTGAGATCAGATACCACCCTCATTCCCTGATTTCTTTCTGGTGCCGCTCCACTCACCTTTCCTGTATAAATTTGGGCTTTCAGTACGTATGAAGTTTTGCTGTCACACATGGTCCATATTTTGATCCCATATTTTGCCGGTTTACTTGGGATATACTGCTTGAATGGACAGCGACCTCTAAATGCTACTAACTGCTCGTCAACAGTAACATTTTCTCCTGGATTATACAGTTGAGGAAGGACCTCTACCCACTTCTCCCAAATACTACGAATTGCGGCAAGTTTGTCAGTACGTCGTCTTTCCTCTCTAGTAGATTTCTTGTCAAATCGCAGGACACGTGATATCTTACAGAATGTTTCATGAGACATGGTTGCTCGAAATATGTTTCGCCCAGTATCTTTATCCCACAAACTTTTTGTAGACTCCCCATGAGATCGATATACACCCGCTAGGAGTAAGAGTCCTAAGTATGCATGGAAAACAGAACCATCAATATCTGTCCACTGTTCACCATAAACTCGCTGCCCTTCAATATTTGTCATCTCTATTATTTCATTTTGAAGCGCTGTGTGAAATACTGCTTCAAATGAACATTTTACATCAGATATTCTGCTGACTGCATACCTGGTAACTCCTGGGGTACTCTTGATGATGTTCGAAGCTGGTAGGCGACCATGTTGTGCTGGTGGATGCAACTGCCATTCTATATTCCCATTTTTAGAAAGAAAAGTCTCTACACTATTTTGTATGGGCTGTGGACTGTCGTAACTGTCATCGGAACACTCGCTTTCAGATGCATTGCTGATGTGATCTTCAAACTCAGAAAGTGATCCTTCATCTGGTGAGGCATTTACTATTTCTTCCAACTCACGATCATTCAATGGTCTCATCGCCATGGTGTCACAAGTCAAACTGGGCAGAAACAAAGCATTCCAATTATTGAGAACTGCCAATTATTATTTCCTGGGGAAAGCAACAAACAAGCCCATTGTTGTGAACGCATGGAGCTTTAGGTGATTGTTGAGAGTAAGTTGGAATGATGCAGTCACTATTCCCACACAACACAACAAAAATAATTTTCGCCATTTCCAGATTTTAGAAATAAATACGAGTTACACTAAACATATTTGTGTCGGGTCATTATGACCCGAACATTACATATGCAACTATTACAGTTGAAGCCCAAACTTCTTAAACTTTTTTAAAACCTTTTAAAACACATGCTGCTCATCCATTTTCAGACAAAGTCACAAAGTTTCATAAATATATATTGGTATTTACATAATGTAAAATAACGTTCATATTCGTTTCGGGTCATATAGACCCGAACAGAACAGCAGGGTTAAAACTGAAGAAACTGCAAAAAGGTGGGAAATTAAGGAGATGGGACCTGATTAGCTGACTAAACCAGAGGTTGTACAGAGTCTCAGGGACAGCATAAGGGAACAATTGATAGGAATTGGGGAAAGAAATACAGTAGAAGAAGAATGGGTAACTCTGAGGCATGAAGTGGTGAAAGCAGCAGAGGATCTAGTAGCTAAAAAGACGAAGACTAGTAGAAATCCTTGGCTAAGAGAAGAAATATTGAATTTAATTGATGAAAGGAGAAAATATAAAAATGTAGTAAATGAAGCAGGCAAAAAGGAATACAAACGTCTCAAAAATGAGATCGACAGGAAGTGCAAAATGGCTAAGCAGGAATGGCTAGAGGACAAATGTAACGATGTAGAGGCATATCTCATAAGGGGTAAGGTAGATACTGCCTACAGGAAAATTAAAGAGATCTTTGGAGAAAAGAGAACCACTTGTATGAATATCAAGAGCTCAAATGGTTCAAATGGTTCTGAGCACTATGGGACTTGTGGTCATCAGTCCCCTAGAACTTAGAACTACTTAAACCTAACTAACCTAAGGACATCACACACATCCATGCCCGAGGCAGGATTCGAACCTGCGACCGTAACAGTCGCGCGATTCCGGACTGAGCGCCTTAACCGAGAGACCACCGCGGCCGGCTCAAGAGCTCAGATCGAAACCCAGTCCTAAGCAAAGAAGGCAAAGCAGAAAGGTGGAAGGGGTACATAGAGGGTCTATACAAGGGCGATGTACTTGAGGACAATATTATGGAAATGGAAGAGGATGTAGATGAAGATGAAATGGGAGATACGATACTGCGTGAAGAGTTTGACAGAGCACTGAAAGCCCTGAGTCGAAACAAGGCCCCAGGAGTAGACAACATTCGATTAGAACTACTGACGGCCTTGGGAGAGCCAGTCTTGCCGAAACTAAACCATCTGGTGAGCAAGATGTATGAGACAGGCGAAATACCCTCAGACTTCAAGAAGAATACAATAATTCCAATCCCAAAGGAAGCAGGTGTTAACAGTTGTGAAAATTACCGAACTATCAGTTTAATAAGTCACAGCTGCAAAATACTAACGCGAATTCTTTACAGACGAATGGAAAAACTGATAGAAGTCGACCTCGGGGAAGATCAGTTTGCATTCCGTAGAAATGTTGGAACACGTGAGACAATACTGACCTTACGACTTATCTACGTTTCTAGCATTTGTAGACTTAGAGAAGCTTTTGACAATGTTGACTGGAATACTCTCTTTCAAATTCTAAAGGTGGCAGTGGTAAAATACAGGGATCGAAAGGCTATTTACGATTTGTACAGAAACCAGATGGCAGTAATAAGAGTCGAGGGACATGAAAGGGAAGCAGTGGTTGGGAAGGGAGTGAGACAGGGTTGTAGCCTCTCCGTGATGTTATTCAATCTGTATGTTAAGCAAGCAGTAAACGAAACGAAAGAAAAATTCGGAGTTGGTAATAAAATCCATGGAGAAGAAATAAAAACTTTGAGGTTCGCCGATGACATTGTAATTCTGTCAGAGAGAGCAAAGGACTTGGAGGAGCAGTTGAACGGAATGGACAGTATCTTGAAAGGAGGATATAAGATGAACATCAACAAAAGCAAAACTAGGATAATAGAATGCAGTCGAATTAAGGTAGGTGATGGTGAGGGAATTAGATTAGGAAATGAGACACTTAAAGTAGTAAAGGAAGTTTGCTATTTGGGGAGCAAAATAACTGATGATGGTCGATGTAGAGAGGACATAAAATGGAGACTGGCAATGGCAAGGAAAGCGTTTCTGAAGAAGAGAAATTTGTTAACATCGAGTATAGATTTAAGTGACAGGAAGTCGTTTCTGAAAGTATTTGTATGGAGTGTAGCCATGTATGGAAGTGAAACATGGACGATAAATAGTTTGGACAAGAAGAGAATAGAAGCTTTCGAAATGTGGTGCTACAGAAAAATGCTGAAGATTAGATGGGTAGATCATATAACTAACGAGGAGGTATTGAATAGAATTGGGGAGAAGAGGAGTTTGTGGCACAACTTGAAAAGAAGAAGGGACCGGTTGGTAGGACATGTTCTGAGGCATCAAGGGATCACAAATTTAGCATTGGAGAGCAGCGTGGAGGGTAAAAATCGCAGAGAGAGACCAAGAGATGAATACACTAAGCAGATGCAGAAGGATGTAGGTTGCAGTAAGTACTGGGAGATGAAGAAGCTTGCACAGGATAGAGTAGCATGGAGAGCTGCATCAAACCAGTCTCAGGACTGAAGACCACAACAACAACAAGTATGACTTGTGCTTAGTACTCAACTGAAACAAAAAAATTTAGATTTATTAGCAAAAGAATACAAAGATTAAAGTGAGTACTTTTAACTATTTACAACTCTTGTACCATACAATGTGTGTGTACATGTGTTGGCCAAAGGAATAGGTATACAAGGGTATAAACACCAGTGTTGGTCTTCCACGACACGTCCTTTTAGCCTACGGAACGGTACTGAGGAAACGCTACTTGTGTAAGCGCTATAGTCATACGTGATCGGTAAGATACGTTATTTACAATGAAGGATATACATGGATGAACAAGTTACACATGAAAATGATGAACGGAATTACAAAGAAGGAGCCGCACGGGATTAGCCAAGCGGTCTAAGGCGCTGCAGTCATGTACTGTGTAAGAAGGCTGTTTAGGTTTTCTTAGCGCTCTGTATGAAAATCACTGGCTGTGCTGTGTGCAGTGTGTGGCTGGTTGGCATTGTTGTAATACTCGCCATTGTAGCGTTGGGCAGCGGATGTTAACAGCGCGTAGCGTTGCGCAGTTGGAGGTGAGCCGCCAGCAGTGGTGGATGTGGGGAGAGAGATGGCGGAGTTTTGAAATTTGTAATACTGGATATCATGAACTGCTATATACATTATGATTTTTGGACACTATTGAGGTAAATACATTGTTTGTTCTCTATCAAAATCTTTCATTTGCTAACTATGCCTATCAGTAGTTAGTGCCTTCCGTAGTTTGAATCTTTTATTTAGCTGGCGGTAGTGGCGCTCGCTGTATTGCAGTAGTTCGAGTAATGAAGATTTTTGAGAGGTAAGTGATTTGTGAAAGGTATAGGTTAATGTTAGTCAGCACCATTCTTTTGTAGGGATTTTTGAAAGTCAGATTGCGTTGCGCTAAAAAATTGTGTGTCAGTTTAAGCACAGTCGTGTATAATTTTTCAAAGGGGACGTTTCATATGTCGACTCTTAGCCGAGGATACCTCACTGGAATCTTCTGACTTTTTTTCTTGTAGTTTGTGTAATTAGTGTAGCTATTGTTTATTGCTAGCGCGTAATTGTAGAGAGAATCTCCTTTGTAGTTGCAGTCTTTCATTGTTGTACAGTAAAACAGTTGTGGCATGCATGTAGATTTGCACCAAGTATTTCGCAGCTGCGCTTGCAATTAACTGCATATTATTTTCAGTGCTATGTTAATGTGTTCTCTTATTTTTGCTCTTCAAATTGTGCTTCTCTGTGTTATCGTGTGAAATATTGTGACAATAATGGCGTGTGAAAAACGTAATACTAGGCTCCCAAGTAAACTCAGAAATGACAGTGAAGACGAAAGCAGTGTGTTAGCGCCACCATGTAATGAATTAACTAATGTTCAAAGTAGTAATTTGGTAACTGTGCATAGGGAAATGGAGCGGTCTGCAAATAATGGTGTAGCCAGTGAAACAAGTAGTGAACAGGGAAGCATTATCGATCGATCGGTCGGCAACAGCTCGCCTCAGGAATCCGAAATGACAGAACACAATATTGCAACTACTGTAGACTCAGGTTTTGGGTCCTCACCGTTTTCTCAAATGAGTCAAGACACATTTTCTGATCGTCAAAATGTAAATGTTGCCGGTGCAAATGCACTGCCGAAAAGCATAGAGGAACAGACACTAATACATTACTATTGCAATTAATGCAGCAAATGAAACAAAATCAGAGACAAACACAGCAACAGTTAGACGCAATGGAACAAAATCAGAGACAAACACAGCAACAGCTTCAAAAGTTCGACTCATTGGAACAAACTCTTGAACAAACACGTGAAGATTTAACTACTGAGTTACATAACATTGAATCGAAATGTCAAAAAGTCTGTAATGACGTAAAAACTCAAATTTGTGAGCATTTTCAACCTTTTTTTCGCTGCATGAAAATGCATTACAGAATCACGAAGCAGCGATAAAAGAACTGCAAACTAATGTTCATGAAAATCATGAGACCTTGCAAGCTAAAATTGACTCAGTTGCATCTACCGATTCGGTTACGCAACTTGCAAAAACTCAGGAAAACTTAAAGGACACAGTAGATATTCTGAAAATTGGTTCAGAAAGACACATGGAGGAAATTAGATCACTATCAGAGAAAGTAGTCGAACTTTCGGATCAGCTAAATAATTTATCTACGAAGGTAGATGATAATCTGAATGACGCAAGACCGGTAGTTTTTAATGGCACAGAAGAGTAAGAACAAATTAGGAAATTCAAACAAAATCAGAATCAAATTAATACACAACACCAAAGAGAAATCTGGGAATTATGTGATCAGCTGACACAGGTAATACAAGAATTACGTATTTCAGAGGACACTCGCGCTCCAACACGGGAAGAGGGACTTAGAAATACGGAAAAGCCGCAAAATAATAACACAGGGAATTTCGGAAATTATGAAAGAAGTTGGCAAGGTGCACCGAATTTTGAAATGGAACCGCCGAAACGACGTAACAATGACCGACATGCGACTCGCCGACATGATGAATTTGAATATAAGCTGTTTATTACTACACGTAAATTCAAAACATTTAAGAATTCCGGCAACGACATTCATCCACAAGCATGGCTTCATCAATTCTCTCATTGTTTTCCTCCCAACTGGTCATTAGAACACAGATTAGAATTTATGTGTGGCTACTTAGAGAAGGAACCAGCTGTAAGAATGCGATCGGTCATTCACGATTGTCACAGTGAAGGAGAATTTTATCATGCCTTCCTCTCAGCATATTGGTCTCAAGCTACACAAGACCGAGTAAAACATAGCATCATGATGATGAAACACTTTGAACAATCTGAATTTTCCAGTCTTGTCAAATATTTTGAAGACATGTTGCACAAGAATCAGTATCTTTCAAACCCTTACAGCCACTCAGAACTCATCCGCATTTGCTTAATCAAATTGCCTGAACATTTACGACATATTATTTTAGCAGGACGTTGCAAAGACGACATTGAATCTTTTCAGGGACTGTTACAACAACTGGAAATTGGCACAGACAGTCGCGGGATGCGAAAACAGGAAAACAATCACTACAGGTCACATCCGTCACAATTCCATGACGACAGAAACAATAACTGGACACGACAAGTTTATTCTTACAACGCAAATCGTGACCAAAACAGACACCAACCATATGACAACCGTTGGCAGGATAATAGTTACAGAGAAAGATCGCTTTTCCATAGTAATGAATGTGACAGAGACAACCATAGAAACAGACAATATGGGATCCAAAATAATTATTATCAAGGGAGACAGAATAACTACAGACGCAACGGTCCACCACGCAATTACGATTCCGGGAGAAATTCTCCACCACATGACCGACAAACAAGAAACTATGTAAACTACCGACAAAACGACAGGCCTAAATTCCATCAGAACTGGCGAGATTCTAACAAGGCTGGGCCCTCTCGGCAAGGCGAATTTGTAGAAGTTAGGTCTCCTAATCCCAGGAACGACGCGCGCCATCAAAGGAACAGACAATGACTCGCACCGCAGGCAGCCACATGCGCCCGCTGGCTCAGGGAAAAATAACATAGACGCTAACCTTGAGAAAAATTCCAGTATTCTTTACCGACATATACCACATGATAATTGCGTTAAAGTTGAAACTCTGTGTACTAGGAAGAGCAAAGGGTTGCACCACATTTCACATGTCAAGCCGTTTATAGAGAGATAATCTGCTTTTTAACTTAGTCTTTGCTGTAAAATTTTTCACTTCACGCTACTAGTACAATTTGTCACACTGAGAAACGGTTACCATGCAACAATGTTTGAAGTTAAATATCCAGTCAAGAACCAAGAGAACTTATTTAAACAGAAATTACGAATGCATTGTTATAGTGAACAGACGACACAGTGTTATTGTGTGCGTACATTCTTGCTTGTTAGTTGCACGATTACGTAATGACTATAAGGCTCACATACTTAGAATGTATACCAGTACTGCTAATGAGATTTTAATGCAACATTTTGGTTTACTTGAAAATACATTATGGATTTAAAGTGCTTTCTGAGAGATACCAGATGACACAGTGGTTACTTTATTTGACAGCTACACGACTACATTACGACGCTATCTGCAAAGTTTTTCTGAATTCTTCTGGAAAGTAAACCATGTTATAGTAGTAACTTTTGTGGTATAGCTACAATGAGACAGCCTTTTTCGTAGCACAACAATACGTTACATTATAGTACTTTCTTGATCACGGTAAGGTACGTAATAACTACGATATCTATACGCAAAGCATTTCACTTTCGTTTATGATGAGGTAAGTACATTGACTTCAGCAGAACTTTGCTTATAGAGGACGATAACTACGACACTTCTACAGAATTATCTTACAGCAAGACGCACATTTAGCGCTACAGGACACACATTTGAGTGATTAATTTTGTACTGAAAACATTTATTTTTAAAGATTTTTGATTTACAAAGAAGGTTTTTCGTGATACATGCCATTCCATTGCTGTAATCTGTAACACCTGAGGGTATAATTACATTAATCCTCAGGGGGGTACACGCTTACTTTGTGTACCATGTGTCTGGCAAACACAAGGAGCCCTAGCTAATATGGTATTTGCTTATACAACTTTACACATCGGTACCATATTTCTCTAACACAGAATTACACAGTTATCTGATCATTTAACTGAGAGATAAACTTTTTTTTACTATGTCAATGACAGATGTTTATGTAATTACATAGTTGGATAACTTCACACTTATGAAATTGTATTTTGTCTGTACTTTGTGAACTGTTAATATTTTTTCAGAACCATTGTGATACTATGAGAGCTTTGAATGATGTATTTGGTATGAGATCATGATTTTTAAAGTACGTTTGAGGTAGATGACACTACTGAAATGAGCAGAGAATTTTCTTTAGGTTTTGAAACTATTGCAGAAAGCTACGACGATTTTGAGATTTGACTGAGGTGTTATGATGTTATTTTCACGACGACAATGTGTATTAAGCTGCTGAGGTATGTTTATGATCAATAAGCTGATGCTATATGAGAAATTTGATTATGCTATGTATATATTATGATGAAATATTGAAGAAGTGTCGACGAATAATGAGCAGTGGTTAGGGACTCTGACTTGTGAAAAAGAATATTGGAAACCAAGAATCGTACTTTAAGAGTTTTGAAATGTGTGTATATGGGTAATGTATCACAATGCCGGCAAAAAAGTTTTTGGACACTGTTATATCAATAGTGTTTGGTTTCTACAGATTTGTTACGCAAATTCTTGACCTGTGAAATATTTTTATATGAGACTGTCACTGTAGCGGAAACTGCTGTCGTAAATATTTCCATAAGAAAGTTAAGTGACCACCTGCATGTAATGCATCATGGGCACCCAGCTGTGTCAGACACCTCGAGAAAAAGCCGTTAGTGTGTGCCTTTTCAGAGGCACAGGTAGAAAAAAAAAGGGGAGGCCATTATCCTCGCTATTGACATTCCTTTGTAGAAAGCATCGAAATACGACACGCTCGAACTTGAAAACATGATTATACTGTGGAGATCTTAATTTATGATATTTATTAAAATGCCTAATGAAACGATGAGAAGCATTTCACGGCTATTGTCTTACTAGTTGAGAGGAATGCCATATGGCTTGCTTTATGTATTTATTTACTCATTTTGTTTAATATCAAGTTTCTAGCTGCAGCAGCATTGGTTAAAATAAAATTTAATAGATGTACTAATATAAATATTTTATGCCTACAGACCCAGTAAATAATTTTATGATCTATTCAAAAAACCGAAGGAGCATAAAAAGACAATTCCCTTCACAGGAATTGCATACAGAGTTTTCTTTTCAACTGCTTGGTAATTTCTTGGTAGAATAACTTCTTGTGGTGCACCACTTTAATTACATAGATATTAAGATGTGAATAGACATTTCCCTTATCTGCATTGTTGTCTTTAGTGTACTATTGTTTTTGCTTGAGCTTTGTCATGTTTAGATATAAGTTATTGCATTTGCTGCTTCTCTTTGCCAGGCATAATGTTACTGAATTTGACTTTGTATTACTCTGTTAAGCCAGTTTTAGTATTGATTTATTTTTATTGTTTGCTGCACATTGCCTTACATTAGTTGTAATATTGCAATTGCTTTACTAATTTCTATAATGCTGCTTGCGTCGCCAATTTCCATTTTTTTTTGTCATTGCTGTTTGTATTCATAGTTTTGTACTGCCGCATTGCCTTGTCCCTTCGTTTGTAATCTGAGCTCAGTAGATTTAAGTTAGCTTGAGAGGGAGTGGACTATATAAGAAACTTAAACAATTGGAAGAAATGCATTGAGAAGCTATAAGAAAATGGTTTGGCCAAAAAAGTAGTGTACAGTGGAGAAAAACTATTTTTGAAAGAGAATGTGAACAGAATACAGAAAGCATGCTTGGACAGGATTTTTTTTTTTTTGGCTGGAGCAAATGTTGAAATAAGAGGGACGATATATGGAATGAAGTTTTGGGTTGGTCTGCAGTACCAAATGTTACACTGAAAACAAGCCCTGTCCTTTCCTTTTGTGATATCTGACTATATGTTTGTGTACCCTTGTGTATTTGTATTTTTCCTGTCTTTATGTGTTTAGCTGATGAGAGCTATGTTGTAGAATTTTTCTAATACTATGTTATTTACTTTGTAAAGATGTTTAGTCATTATTTATTCTGTTTTGTTGCTCACATGTGAAGGTGATGTTTCAAAAGTTCTTCTGATCTTTATGTATGTACTTATGTCATAATTCCTGTAACACTGATGTATATGTATATTTCTATTCTTTTGTAAAGTCTGTATTACTACAAATGTTATCTGTATTGTTATGTTCTTTAATGATGTATTTTGTACCTTTGTAATTATATTGTATTTTGTACCTTTGTAATTATATTCTTATGTTATAAAATTGTAATTGACACGAGTTCATCATATTATTAACTTGTAAGTTACATTTCACTGCACACGTTTTTGTTGGTCATAGTATATGGACAATATGTGAGAAGTGGGGACTGTTAGTGTTTGTACGTGTGTTAATAATTCTGCAAGGGACTGGATAACAGCATTGCTGGTTCGAAGACAATTCCAAAAACTTTGTGCGTGCACAAGTGGTGGTTTATGGACTTGCTATATTCTCTGCAAGACTCTTCGATGGTGATTGTGCACCTGCCCAGTCGCAACAGATGGCTACTGGCCGTCTCTACAAGGACTGCAGTGGGTCTACACCTTTGATGACTCACCAATACCATTATCTCTACAAGGAGTGCAGTGGGTCTGCACCTCTGGTGGCCCACCAATACCATATTCTCTACCAGGACTACAGTGGGTCTGCTCTGTGATGACCTACCTACCAATATTCTTCAAAACGTCGAATGACTCTGCTGTGGGTTTTCTCTGTTGTGGCCCATTACCTGTCTGCATGTCGAGAGTCAGCACTGTCTTTTCGTTGGAAGGAGAACACTACTTCTTTAAGACTGCATGGAAATCCACTACTTCCTTGTGCATTTTCTTTTATTGTTCAGACTTTGAGAAAAACACTGCAATTGTACTGTGATGAATGATCAGGACTGTCTTTATGAACTGTGAATTTTAGCTTTTGACCAACAATGTATCAATAAGTGTGTGCATTTGATAGCTTTGTTATTGTAATTATGGAATTTTTTTTTTTCAAATCATTATTGGCCACTGCCCAAAACAATTTGTAAAATTTTTTGTGGGGAGCATGGGGGCTATGTAAGTAGGCTGTTAAGGTTTTCTTAGCGCTCTGTATGAAAATCACTGGCTGTGCTGTGTGCAGTCTGTGGGTGGTTGGCATTGTTGTAATACTCGCCATTGTAGCGTTGGGCAGCGGGATGTTAACAGCGCGTAGCGTTGCACAGTTGGAGGTGAGCCGCCAGCAGTGGTGGATGTGGGGAGAGAGATGGCGGAGTTTTGAAATTTGTAATACTGGATATCATGAACTGCTATATACATTATGATTTTTGGGCACTATTGAGGTAAATACATTGTTTGTTCTCTATCAAAATCTTTCATTTGCTAACTATGCCTATCAGTAGTTAGTGCCTTCTGTAGTTTGAATCTTTTATTTAGCTGGCAGTAGTGGCTCTCGCTGTATTGCAGTACTTCGAGTAATGAGGATTTTTGTGAGGTAAGTGATTTGTGAAAGGTATAGGTTAATGTTAGTCAGCACCATTCTTTTGTAGGGATTTTTGAAAGTCAGATTGCGTTGCGCTAAAAATATTGTGTGTCAGTTTAAGCACAGTCATATATAATTTTTCTAAGGGGACGTTACAACTGTGCGGCTGGTCCTGGCAGAGGTTCGAGTTCTCCCTCGGGCATGGGTGTTTGTTTTTGTCCTTAGGATAATTTAGGTTAAGTACTGTGTAAGCTTAAGGACTGATGACCTTAGCTGTTAAGTCCCATAAGATTTCACACACATTTGAAAAATTTTTTACAAAGAAAGATAATGGTTTGCTAAATATCAATTTACGGTTTGCAGTGTAAAATCAAACAGAACAGAAAAGCAATATACTAACACGAAAAATGTTTCTTCAACAAAAGAATTCAAAATACTGGACAATAAAAGCCTAAATATGGGAAAGAAATTCATAAGCGTGCCGTTGGAAAACCTTAGAAGAACACAGATTACACTAAGGAGTGTTACTGCGGAGACGTGAAAAAGGAAGTGAATTTGGACGCAAACGGACTTACATACTTTCTTTCTCTCTCTCCCTCTTTCTCTCACACACGCGAACATGCACAGACACAAGCTCACTGACTCACACACACACACACACACACATACACACATACACACACACATGAGGTCGATATGAACTCTTCCAGTATGTAATTGGTGAATGTTTGCTGAGCGGTCCGATACGATGACTAAATACGCTCCATTGGGTCAGAATTCAATAATTCTGTTTAGTTCAGTTAACCAACAACATTGTTTTTCATAAATCGAGGACAAATAAGAAATACATTACAGTGTTTAATGTGGTTACGTGTCGAGTCTGACGAAAGTTGTCACACATGGTGTACAAGTGACAAAGCAGAAATACAAATTTCCACTATATAGTTTTGTTTGAACTTAGAAAGTGTCCGAAATGTACAAGCTGTATGTGTGAGTTTGATACAGTGTGAGTAATATTAGGACAGAATGTGTTTAACCCCATCAGCATTGATACCTCTGACTGTTGTAGACAATTATTGCTCTTCTTAATTTAAAAATTTGTACCCGATGTAGCAATGATGTGAGGAGGACTGCGTGTCGGAATATATTTCCCAAGAGCATCTAAAATTTTGTCTGTGTGATTCATTTCAGGATACCCAGCAGGCCAGTCATTGAAGATATTCGTCGAGGAAATGGTGCTGTCAACACCCGGAATGAATTCAGCTAATGCATCCGCATTAGTACTTACGTTGACATCGACACCTCTGCATATCTACACATTGAAGTTGCACAAAAAACGTTATCTCCTGCACTTCCAGATATTCCACCCTAAAGACAAACGCTCCCTCTTCTGAAAGCTTTCATATCTGGCATGTCTGAAGGATCATAAACGGTTACAGATTATCCCCAGTTCGAAAGTAGTCTTCTGGAACTATGGACAATAAGTCTCGACTCGTTGGTGAACAGAAAGCTCACATATTGGTGTGCCCAATACCGGTGAGCGGTGTGAGCATAGCTTGTCCCTTTGCAAACATACTGAATTGATAAAACGGCCGGAACTAGTACTATCTTCCTGGAAGTCTCAGTGTCTGCGAATAAACTTACCTGTTCCATTACCAAGCTTGTAATTTAAGCTTCCTTCACTCCAGTGCCAAATGATTTTGTGCTTCACCTGTAAGGAGACGTGACATCGTCTGTGATGGGATAACACCTAATCAAAGATAAATTGCACCTTGACATCACAGTTTTTCTCTCAAAACATGGCGACTACGTTGAATTAAACGGTTTTTATTTTTATAATTGAATCGACAAATTTGCATTGTGTGTCTATTTTGTATATACACTGGACTCGTCACTGGTTGTAGACCTGGGAATTGGAGATCATTCATCCCTGTGGTCGGTAGGATACTAACATCATAGAGAAATTCTCTGGGAATTCCTGGGTGACATATCAGTAACTGTGCGGAAATGATCTAAAAATCGTGATAATGCAGAGCTTATATTTTCTAAGACGTCAGTGGTGCATGCAGGCTAAGATTTTTTCTTCAGTACATTTTATCTCATTTGATGGAAATGAAATTCCAGACGAACCCATAAATTTGGTAAGTGCAACGTTCAAATGCAGGAGGAGAAGGAACAGTACAGACTCTTGATGGTCCATCCTCGTTTGGTCGACGTAATAGGCTTGTGGAAAAATATTTATATCAGTACGACACTCTCATACATCTCGATAAAAGTCATGCGGCGTGTTAAGTACCAACCAACTCCTTTACAATAAGAAGTCTCGAAGCACCAGCTATAGCCATTTATAAGAAAAGTAGTATTCCGCGTGCTTAGTCGTTTCACAACATATCTCCGAAAGAGATAAAAGAAAAAAATTCCGAATGAGATCCGAAATTAGTCATTACACCTCGGGAAAAGACAAAAGGCAAGCGACGTCGCCAGTAAGAAATGTTTTCGGAAATAACATTTTACGAGAGAAGCGGGCACTGAAGCGACGTGAACGCGCCCTCGCGACCCCGTTATGGAAATCATAAATGCGGAGCAGCAATCAGAAGGAAAATTGGATGAGACTGACAATGTCTGCGTCCGCCGTTAAGCGGGCACTCGGGAGGGCCGCCTCCCCCATTCAGCCGGCTAAGATACCGTCTCTGACGACGAGCGGCGACCCGACGGCCGAAACTGTCGCCGGGGCCGGCACGGCGCCTACTGCAGCACCACTCTCTGAAACGTCTTCCCGGCACCGTCGGGACGAGTCTAGCGGTCTGCCCTAAGTTGAGACCCACTCCGTCATGGCCACAGCACAGTATGCAGAATGTGCAGAACAGTGCTGCGTTACTTGTAACAGAATAATGTGAACCAAATGGTTGTAAGGGACAATGGCTGAGCATACGACGCCTCACTTGCTTACAAAGCTGTACTTCAGACGCACATTATCGGAATTTTCGAGACACCACCGCATGGGATGCCATCACGATGTTATAGAACAAATGTATAGCGCATCCTGGATACTTCGGGCGGCTTTTCTGGCTTTGCCAAGCGATAAAAATTTCACAAAACTGTCTTTCTCCTAAGATCATAGCAATATTTTGGCAATCAGTGTTCGGTCTGAGTGTGACGTCGTGCAAGATGCAATAGCGTAACTTTCCCACGGTCGTAATTACAGTCACTAACTAGGGAAATGTACGTATTCACTGACAGCTGCAGCTGGACCTCGGAAGTAGCGGTCTCCAAAATCTCTATAACACTAAAGACCAATGGGATTCAGCTGTCATTGACTCCACTTTTTACGCTTTCGTATTTTCTGGTTTATGACACACACTCATCGAAAAGTAACACTTGCAATATGTTTTCCTCTACTCGAGATTAACTTTCAACAACAACACTAAAAGACGATTATCACCTACCTGGACGTCTTTAAGCTTGTAAGGAAATTGTTAGGTTTTTAAGTTCGGATTGCATGTGAAAGTAATCGGAATATGCTGTGACTGGAAGACTATGTACTCTCATATAAATGATTTGGCACATGAATCAAATTTTAGAACGTACTCTAACTACAAAGACGAGAGGGTGTAACGAGAAGGTAAGGTCAGACTTCCAGGCAACATTCCTCACGTTTAGAGAAAGAAAATATGTTTTATGGACTTGCATACGGAAACAGTTTATTTACATGTGAAGTCTCAGTTTATACATCTTTTCAACACATTAATCATCTACTTTGAGACGAAGCCTATCCGTGTAAGCACATTTGCATTGTAGTGAAGGATGACACATTGTTGAATGAATCATTCGCAGAAGTGCACTCGCGCAGGAAAACTAACTACTGATAGTGCCTGCACACGCTGGGCACGCTGCGGGTACAACAGGATATCATGTAGCACTCTCTAGACAGTCATGAGGTCAGCATTATTTCTTGCAGATAATTGGCTTCCATTGTCACTAGAGTTGTCGTGAACTGCAAAGACGTTCATCCTCCAGCCGAGGTGTCCTCGTTCTCCTAGGCCTCCCACAATCGCGAATAGGAGGCTTGAGCATCCCATCCTTCCTAAGACGACGATTGATTGTTTCAAGAGCCCTCTTCTCGGGGCAACGTCCTCCTGGAAATCTCTCCCGATACAAACGTTGAGTGCCACGGTCGTTACCACATGCTAATCCGTAACTAACAACAAACGGGAATCTGCAAGAATCAGCATTTGAGTTAACTCCCATTACGCTGTACCAGAAACCAAATCCGTGATGAACGCTAAAGGGTTGACGCTACCGGCTTGATGCTAGTAGAACATTTGAAGTTATACCAGTCTCAACACAGGTAATGAAGTGAATCACAAGTTAACATTACCCTCGTTCAGTAGCAACAAGAAACGCTGGCGGTGAAACTAAGAATTACAACCCTGTACTTTCTAACCAAACGTAACCAAGAGGGCATTTTCAACATTTCATGTAACGCTGGTACTATCTGTTTGTGTGTGCTTCCCATGACTACAGTGATTATGAAGAGAAACAGAAAATGAGCTCTAACATGTTAGTAAAACATTTCTGAAGCCATGATTGTATAAAACATTATATTCCGCTCTGTGTGAGGATTGTATAATGAAAACTTTCCTGAATCTTTTCCATACACCCTTTATATGGCCATTTACGTATACATTTAACACTTACATTATAAGCGCAACTGTTTAAATTCGGCATGGTAAAATGAAACTGAATATAAGTAAGCATAAGCATTCATACCACACATCTCATAACCATTGCAATGTTTCAGCAACATAGTTTACAGCCTTTTGCAGTGCAGTAGGAACGTTCACACAGTTTTTTGCAATGGTACATATGACATAAATACACTTTCTGTAGAACAAGCATTGCGTCTCTGCTTCTTGCAACTCCTCAAATTCCTACCTTCCTTTTTGAAATCATTCGAGTAAATTTAAAGCTTGATATTCGTAGTGGTTGCGGCTGTTGTTAACGTAATCATGAGAAAATCACCAAGCTATACCACGGGAGAAGGTTAAACAGCATGCTTTCAGTTCAGGTGCCAATGCACCAGATGTCGAACACAAGTAAGCCTAATTTATTGAAATAAGAATATGCGTAACAAAAAGAATGATTGAAAAGAATCTTTCGATGTAAATTCATGTAAGTGATTTCAGCAAAGTGAAAAAGTCACAGCGGTACAGATATTACAGGAGCATGGAGGACACGTGGTATTACAGACAGTCAAAGCGTAAGAAAATGAACTAGTATGATCCAACATACATCGCAAACCACTTACACAGCTTCACTAAAAGAGAGAGTGACTCTATTGACTGTATTGTCCTTTGGATGAATTAACAGCAAGCAGATTCTCCAACGTAAAACTTACAAAGCTCTGCGATGGGAATCAAGAATGTAGAGAACAACAAATCACAAGTTCGTAGCGAATTATTGTATACACACAGCCTAGCAACATCTCACCACATCACCGACCAGCGTGCAGCAACACGCGGCATCCGACAGAAGGGACATGATTCTACGCGGCAGGAGTAGACTATTCAAAACTCAAGCCAAGCGTTCCTGGCGTGGAGGGAAGCGATCTAATTGGCTCGTTCACCGGAAAAATATACGTATCCTGTAGTAACCCCCCCCCCCCCCCCCCACCGGCGCAAGTGCAAGCTCTTGGTAATCGATAATAGGTGCAGAATAGCACCTCAGCCGTAGCCCTGCAACAAGAACAAGTACGCGAAATAATTGGAAAGTGAGAAATAGCAAATTAAAACATGAAAGTTGCAATGTAACAGCCAATTTTCAAATTCGGTTAATACTAGAAAAGAGTCACTAAATATTGTCTGTTTCAATGTATAACTAATATTTACTTCAAAAAGTTGCGAATGAATACCTGTTCCGCAGCACTGCTTTATACCAGTACCGTTCCCCAGTGATGGAGACAACAGGTTCCCTGAACGAATGAGGCTGGTCTCCCAGATCGACCGGCGTACTGAGGTGAATCGCAACCAGCATGCATCTTGGCGTAACATTCCTCGGCGGTGGTTTTTGTCAGACATGCTCACTCATAGACACTCTTCATTCTCTAATGCTCACCCATGCAAACTGTTCATTCTCTGATAGATGTCTACCAGTGTTTGTCCTTCGGCAGCTAATGAAAGAATAACAGCACGTTGGTCCGGTTTAAGTACATTTGGTAATTACATCTCCATAGTTCACTTTTCCGTCTTTACCATACCAATGTTGGAAAGAAACGAATCCCATACTAATCCCCTGCCTTCGTGTTGGTGGTTATATACCTGCATCGGGGTCTCACTACGTTGCCTACACGTAGCAGCAATGCCGTTCAACGTGAACTTCTTGACCGACCCTTACATCCACTCACTTGGTGACGTCTTGTTAACGCTATATGCTGCATTCTTCCTATCTCCTTCGTAGCTCCTCTCAACTAGTCATTTACCAGAAAAAAGAAAAAAAAGAGGAGTGAATTCCATGATGTCCGCAATGGCAGTGTACGAATCCTCCATAAACTGAAGCTCGCAAATTCTGTGCAAAGCCTTTGGTATTATGTGTAAATCATGAGATACTGAAGATGAACACTACTAACAAAAACACCTTCCCTGAATGTGTTTGATTTCATGTGGTCTGTTTTACAAAACAAGGGCACATCCTTTCTCTACCCTAGCAGTTGAGCCAGTGGCAGCTATCTTCACTCCCGGGACTCAACCTGTCTGATTATTGTTGCCCCAGGCGCTACGAGGTTGAGGAAGTTACGTACACTACTGGCCATTAAAATTGCTGCACCACGAAGATGACGTGCTACAAACGCGAAATTTAACCGACAGGAAGAAGATGCTGTGGTATGCAAATGATTAGCTTTTCAGAGCATTCACACAAGGTTGGCGCCGGTGGCGACACCTACAACGTGCTGACATGAGGAAAGTTTCCAACCGATTTCTCATAAACAGAAGTTGACCGGCGTTGCCTGGTGGAACGTTGTTGTGATGCCTCGTGTGAGGAGGAGTAATGCGTACCATCATGTTTCTGACTTTGATAAAGGTCGGATTGTAGCCAATCGCCATTGCGGTTTATCATATCGCTACATTGCTGTTCGCGTTGGTCGAGATCCAATGACTGTTAGCAGAATATGGAATCTATGGGTTCACGAGGGTAATACGGAACGCTGTGCTGGATCCCTACGGCCTCGTATCACTAGCAGTCGAGATGACAGGCATCTTATCCGTATGGCTGTAATGGATCGTGCAGCCACGTCTCGATCTCTGAGTCAACAGATGGGGACGTTTGCAAGACAACAACCATCTGCACGAACAGTTCGACGACGTTAGCAGCAGCATGGACTATCAGCTCGGAGACCATGGCTGCGGTTACCCTTGACGCTGCATCACAGACAGGAGCGCCTGCAATGGTGTACTCAATGACGAACCTGGGTGCACGAATGGCAAAACGTCATTTTTTCGGATGAATCCAGGTTCTGTTAACAGCATCATGATGGTCGCAACCGTGTTTGGCGACATTGCGGTGAACGCGTGTATTCGTAATCGCCATACTGGCGTATCACCCGGCGTGATGGTATGGAGTGCCATTGGTTACACGTCTCGGTCACCTCTTGTTCTCATTGACGGTACTTTGAACAGTGGACGTTACATTTCAGATGTGTTACGACCCGTGGCCCTTCCCTTCATTCGATCCCTGCGAAACCCTACCTTTGAACAGGATACATGTTGCAGGTCCTGTACGGGTCTTTCTGGATACAGCAAATGCTGGACTGCTGCTCTGGCCAGCACATTCTCCAGATCTCTCACTAATTGAAAACGTCTGCTCAATGGTGGCCGAGAAACAGGTTCGTCATAATACGCCAGTCACTACTCTTGATGAACTGTGGTATCATGTTGAAGCTGCATGGGCAGCTGTACCCATACACGCCATACAAGCTCTGTTTGACTCAATGCCCAGGCGTATCAAGGCCGTGATTACAGCCAGAGGTGGTTGTTCTGGGTACTGATTTCTCAGGATCTTTGCACCCAAATTGCGTGAAAATGTAATCATATGTCAGTCCTAGTATAATATATTTGCCCAATGAACACCCGTTTATCAGCTGCATTTCTTCTTGGTGTAGCAATTTTATTGGCCAGTAGTGTAGTTTAGACCGAGACTCGGAGAAGCTAGGCTGTTGGCGTGCCAGTGACTTCTCGCAGCCATACCAGCTGCTGCGGCAGCGGCTGGCTTCTTGCTTCCTGTCCCACTGCTCAGTGTCTCGTTCCACAATCTGTCAGCCGCTCGCCTTCTGACAAACGTGACGCCTGAGACATGTTCTGTTTGGTTGCTTGCCACAGCTCCTTTTTTTCGGTTTTCCCTTTTGTGGGCAAGTGTTTTACCAAATGAGCTACCCCAGCACTCCTCACAAGCAGCCCACGCGGTTTTGCCCTCGCACTTGCTCGCGAAAGGCAAAAGTCCCACTTTCGAGTCCCAGTCCGGCACACAGTTTTAATCTGCCAGGAAGTTTCGAAACTAGGCACATTCCGCTGCAGAGCGAAAATTTAATTCTGGAAACACCCCCCTTGCTATGGCATTCCATATTTCCGCAATATCCTTCATCCAGGAGCGCTGGTCTTGCAAGTTTCGCAGAAGAGCTTCTGTGAAAGTTGGAAGGTAGTAGACGAAGATATGGTAGAAGTACAGCTGTGAGGAGAGGTGGTGACTGGTGTTAGGGTAGCTCAGCCGGTAGAACACTTGCCCCCCCCCCCACTGTCCCCGAACCCCAAAGTTTTAGGTACCGAGTTCGAATCTCCGTCCGGCGCACACATTTCTTCTGCAAGAAGTTTTAGTTTAGTACTTGCTTCTTTACATCAAGATATTGTTATGGTCTTAACTGTTCATATGTACCAATAACGTACATGTTTTATATAAAGAGTAAAGTCTCCCATTCTGAATAACCGTGCTAGAATTTCCAGAAATGGCGTATTTCTTCTTGGTTTGGCTTACACTTGCCCCATTATCTTCAAATGTGTTTTTTAAGGCCTCGAGCGTAATTATCTTTGTTTCCTTAACGATGTTGCTAAACATTACGCAAAGAAAGCTTCTGAAGAGTTTAATATCCTATCATGGCAGAAACTTTCCAACTTCGGTTTCATTCACAAAAGTCTTTAATATTGAAGAAATCGTTTTTCGCCTGTGCCAATCTACCCCGACATCTTATTTACTTCAGAAATGCTTTGTAATCTTGTTTATTAGAGGCAAGAATTCTTTCACTATATCCTTGGCTTGAAAGTTCTCTGATTGGCCTCTTTCCAAGAAAGAAACATGGCTTAAGAAGCAGTTGAAAAGTGTTATTGGATGTACTGATGTGATAGGGAAATCCTGAGCTGTGACAGGACTAGCGATGTGTAATAACAATTGTATGAGACTGCATCCCACACTCCGTAAGGACTTGGTTGTATGCAGGTGAGCAAAAAACTGCCTCTTCCAACGTATTTGGTGGACAACTACGCAGTTGCCATTGCCAGTGAACGAGAATTTCGTCAGTCCTCTCAACCACTCTTGCCATAGGAAACTCTTTGCCTGGCCTATTTCCAAAAAATTGAATGGTCTTATGGAAGAGATGATTGCTATTGGACGAGCTATGAACCGGAGAATTAAATATGTGTGCTGGCTTGGAAGTTCTCTGGCGCATTTCCAAATAGAGGGGATGACAGATAACTGAGAGAAGAGGAAGGGATCTGACAGGGGTGGGGCAACTGTGGAGGAAACAGGAGGGGTGGATGAAGGGAGGGAAGTGGGAGGGGAAAGGGGAGGTGACGTCAAGGTCGTATTTTATTCGAAGCCGCTATTGCATTTCTATGCTGATACAGTAAGATGTCAAGTTTTTCCAAGTCTGTAATTTCTGATTCATCTGAGTACCAACGCAAATAAATTCATAGTCCAGTATAATTTGTTTTTTAATGCTTTCGAATGTCAATAAGTAACGCCTTTGAATTTTTAGCCGGCAGGTGAGTAAATGTTGTTGTTGAATTCGAATACGGTTACGGAGGTCTGTGGACCGAAATGTTCTACAAATCTGAGATGAATGGACGTACCTACCTCTATGCCAGTGTATTTTATGATCTTGTAGCCTGACACAACAGCAGATGAAGGTGTCACGACTTTAGAGAGCAATTTCAGTTTCCGCATCCCATAAAAACTGTGGGAATTCAAACAGCTTACAAACAGAGGTAGCAATTTTAAACTATTGCATAGTAATTAACGTTTCATTTCGATGTCCATACCATCTGACAACATTGTCATAGTGTACAGTGAAATGTTGTTTTCTTTCCCAGTGTTGATATCCATTTTATTTACAGCACCAATATGTTCCCATGTATTTGAATCTGCGAAACTATATAAAAAGTCTTAATGTATCATTATTTTCAATTTTTTTTAAATAGTTAGTCTTCAGAATGGCTTGATGCGGCCCGCTACGAATTCCTCTCCTGTGCCAACTTTTTCACTGCAGAGTAGCAGTTGAATTCTATGTCCTCAATTATCTGCTGGATGTATTCCAAACTCTATCTTCGGTCGGTCTACGGGTAGCGTCTTTGAATCAAAATCAAAACGTCTTCGGTCCCGGGTTCGATCCCCGCCATTGCCTAAATTTTGATAAATAATCAGCATTGGTGGCCGAAGACTTCAGGCATAAGGAGTCAGCCTCATTCTGCCAACGGCCTTGTCAAAGAGGGCGGAGGAGCGGATAGAGGTTCAGGGCACTCTCTTGTCCTAGGGGTGGGAAATTGCCCCTAAAGGCGGAAGAATCAGCAATGATAAACGACATGAGGATGCAGAAAGCAATGGAAACCACTGCATTAAAGACACGTAACGTGTATCCACAGGACATGTGGCCTGTAGTTGAAGAAGTGTCATGATGATCTCTCCATTGGCAAAAGATTCCGGAATAGTCCCCCATTCGGATCTCCGGGAGGGGACTGCCAAGGGGGAGGTTACCATGAGAAAAAGATTGAATAATCTACGAAAGGATAACGTTCTACGAGTCGGGGTGTGGAATGTCAGAAGCTTGAACGTGGTAGGGAAACTAGAAAATCTGAAAAGGGAAATGCAAAGGCTCAATCTAGATATAGTAGGGATCAGTGAAGTGAAGTGTAAGGAAGACAAGGATTTCTGGGCAGATGAGTATCGGGTAATATCAACAGCAGCAGAAAATGGTATAACAGGTGTAGGATTCGTTATGAATAGGAAAGTAGGGCAGAGGGCATGTTACTGTGAACAGTTCAGTGACCGGGTTGTTCTAATCAGAATCGACAGCAGACCAACACCGACAACGATAGTTCAGATATACATGCCGACGTCGCAAGCTGAAGATGAACAGATAGAGAAAGTGTATGAGGATATTGAAAGGGTAATGCAGGATGTAAAGGGGGACGAAAATCTAATAGACATGGGCGACTGGAATGCAGTTGTAGGGGAAGGAGTAGAAGAAAAGGTTACAGGAGAATATGGGCTTGGGACAAGGAATGAAAGAGGAGAAAGACTATTTGAGTTCTGTAACAAGTTTCAGCTAGTAATAGCGAACACCCTGTTCAAGAATCACAAGAGGAGGAGGTATACTTGGAAAAGGCCGGGAGATACGGGAAGATTTCAATTAGATTACATCATGGTCAGACAGAGATTTCGAAATCAGATACTGGATTGTAAGACGTACCCAGGAGCAGATACAGACTCAGATCACAATATAGTAGTGATGAAGAGTAGGCTGAAGTTCAAGACATTAGTCAGGAAGAATCAATACGCAAAGAAGTGGGATACCGAAGTACTAAGTAATGACGAGATACATTTGAAGTTCTCTAACGCTATAGATACAGCAATAAGCAATAGCGTAGTAGGTAGTACAGTTGAAGAGGAATGGACATCTCTAAAAAGGGCCATCACAGAAGTTGGGAAGGAAAACATAGGTACAAAGAAGGTAGCTGCGAAGAAACCGTGGGTAACAGAAGAAATACTTCAGTTGATTGATGAAAGGAGGAAGTACAAACATGTTCCGGGAAAATAAGGAATACAGAAATACAAGTCGCTGAGGAACGAAATAAATAGGAAGTGCAGGGAAGCTAAGACGAAATGGCTGCAGGAAAAATGTGAAGACATCGAGAAAGATATGATTGTCGGAAGGACAGACTCAGCATACAGGAAAGTCAAAACAACCTTTGGTGACATTAAAAGCAACGGTGGTAACATTAAGAGTGTAACGGGAATTCCACTGTTAAATGCAGAGGAGAGAGCAGATAGGTGGAAAGAATACATTGAAAGCCTCTATGAGGCTGAAGATTTGTCTGATGTGATAGAAGAAGAAACAGGAGTCGATTTAGAAGAGATAGGGGATCCAGTATTAGAATCGGAATTTAAAAGAGCTTTGGAGGACTTACGATCAAATAAGGCAGAAGGGATAGATAACATTCCATCAGAATTTCTAAAATCATTGGGGGAAGTGGCAACAAAACGACTATTCACGTTGGTGTGTAGAATATATGAGTCTGGCGATATACCATCTGACTTTCGGAAAAGCATCATCCACACAATTCCGAAGACGGCAAGAGCTGACAAGTGCGAGAATTATCGCACAATCAGCTTAACAACTCATGCATCGAAGCTGCTTACAAGAATAATATACAGAGGAATGGAAAATAAAATTGAGAAGCGCTAGGTGACGATCAGTTTGGCTTTAGGAAAAGTAAAGGGACGAAAGAGGCAATTCTGACGTTACGGCTTATAATGGAAGCAAGGCTAAAGAAAAATCAAGACACTTTCATAGGATTTGTCGACCTGGAAAAAGCGTTCGACAATATAAAACGGTGCAAGCCGTTCGAGATTCTGAAAAAAGTTGGGGTAAGCTATAGGGAGAGACGGGTCATATACAATATGTACAACAACCAAGAGGGAATAATAAGAGTGGACGATGAAGTACGAAGTCCTCGTATTAAGAAGGGTGTAAGACAAGGCTGAAGCCTTTCGCCCCTACTCTTCAATCTGTACATCGAGGAAGCAATGATGGAAATAAAAGAAAGGTTCAGGAGTGGAATTAAAATAGAAGGTGAAAGGATATCAGTGATACGATTCGCTGGTGACATTGCTATCCTGAGTGAAAGTGAAGAAGAATTAAATGATATGCTGAACGGAATGAACAGTCTAATGAGTACACAGTAAGGTTTGAGAGTAAATCGGAGAAACACGAAGGTAATGAGAAGTAGTAGAAATGAGAACAGCGAGAAACTTTACATCAGGATTGATGGTCACGAAGTGAATGAAGGTAAGGAATTCTGCTACCTAGGCAGTAAAATAACCAATGACGGACGGAGCAAGGAGGACATCAAAAGCAGACTCGCTATGGCAAAAAAGGCATTTCTGGCCAAGAGAAGTCTACTAATATCAAATACTGGCCTTAATTTGAGGAAGAAATTTCTGAGGATGTACGTCTTGAGTACAGCATTGTATGGTAGTGAAACATGGACTGTGGGAAAACCGGAACAGAAGAGAATCGAAGCATTTGAGATGTGGTGCTATAAACGAATGTTGAAAATTAGGTGGGCTGATAAGGTAAGGAATGAGGAGGTTCTACGCAGAATCGGAGAGGAATGGAAAATGTGGAAAACACTGATAAGGAGAAGGGACAGGATGATAGGACATCTGGAATACGTCCTATACTGGAATAGGACATTGGAATACGTCAAGCAAATAATTGAGGACGTAGGTTGCAAGTGCTACTCTGAGATGAAGAGGTTAGCACAGGAAAGGAATTCGTGGCGGGCCGCATCAAACCCGTCAGTAGACTGATGACAAAAAAAAAAAAAAATCTTCCTCTACACATTTTACCCTCTGCACCTCCTTCTGGTACCATGGAAGTTATTTCCTGATATCTTAACGGATGTCCTATCATACTGTAACTTTGTCTTCTTGGTGCTTTCCTTGTATTCCTTTCCTTTCCGATTCTCCCGAGAACCTACTCGTTCCTTACCTTATCAGTCTACCTAATTTTTAATATTCTTCTGTAGCACCACATCTCAAAGGCATCGATTCTCTACTGTTCCTATTTTCCTACAGTCAATGTCTCACTATCATACAATACTTTGCTCCAAACGTACATTCTAAAAAAAAATTTCTCTAATTAAGACCTATATTTCATACTAACAGATTTCTCTTTGCCAGGAATGCTTCTCACCAGTGCTAATCTGCTTTATATGTCCTCCTTGGCTATTTGCTCCCTAGATGGCAGAATTCCGTAACTTCAACTACTTTGTGATGCCCAATTATGGTGTTAAGGTTCTCGCTATTCTCATTTCTGCTATTCGTTATTACTTCCGTCTTTCTTCGATTTACTCTCAATTCATATTTTGTTCTCCTCAGAATGTTGATTCCATTCAACAGATCCTGTAATTCTTTCTCAATTTCTCAGAGGATAGCAATGTCATCAGCAGATCTTATCATTGACATCTTTTCACTCTGAATTTTAACCCGACTCTTGAACTCCTTTTTTTAATTTCCGTCGTTGCTTCTTCGATGCATAGATTCAACAGCAGGATCTAAAGACTACATCTCTGTCTTATACTCTTTTTCATCCGAGAACTTCGTTCTTAGTCTTCCTGTCTTTCTATTCCCTCTTGTTTCATGCACATACTGCGTATTATCCGTCTTTCCCTATAGTTTATTCCTATTTTTCCCAGAATTTCGAAGAATTTGCACCATTTTGCTTGTAAAACATGTCTTAAAGTCGAAAAAATCCAATAAACGTATTTTGACTATTCTTCAGTTTTATTTCCAATATCAACCGCAACGTGACAGCCTCTGGCGCCTTTACATTTCCTGAAGCCAAACTGATCGGCTTCTAACAGATTCTCAGTTTTCTTTCCCCTTCTTCTGTATATTATTCTTGTCAGCAACTGCAATGATTCTCGCACTTTTCGGCTCTTGCAATCTTCGGAATTGTATGGATGACGTTTTCTCGAAAGTCAGATGGTACGTCGCCAATCTCATACAGTCTACACACCAACGTGAATAGTCGTTTTGTTGCCACTTCCCCAGTGACTTTAGAAAATCCGTTTGAATGTTATCAATATCTTCTGTCGTATTTGATTTTAAGTCTTTCAAAGTTCTTTTAAATTCTGATTCTAATATTGGATCCCCTATCACTTACGTATCGAGCCCTGTTTCTTCTTCTGTCAGTCATCAGACAAGTCTCCACATCGTAGAGTCTCTCGATGTGTTTCTTCCACCTATCCGTTCCCTTCTCTGCATTTAACTTTGCAGTATGAATGTTACCGCCTTTGCTTTTAATTGAACCGAATGTTCAGTCCTGCCTTGCGACATTCAATTCTTTCTCTATTTCCTCACATTTTTGTTGCAACCATTTCGCCTTAGCATCCCTGCGCTTCCTATTTATTTCATTCATAAGAGACTAGTATTTGTGTATTTCTGAATTTCCCTGAAAATTTTTGTACTTCATTCTTTCGTCGATCAACTGAAGTATTTCTTCTATTATCCATGCTTTCTTCGCAGCTACCTTCCTTATACCTACTGCTTTCTTTCTAACTTCTTTGGTTGCCATTTTTAGAGATGTCCATTCCTCTTCAGCTGGATTGCCTCCTGAACAATTAATTATCGCAGCTTCCACATCCTCAGAGAACTTCCAGCGTATATCGTTATTCATTAGTACTTCCGTATCGCACTTCCTTGCGCATTGGTTCTTCCTGAGTAGTCTCTTAAACTTCCGCCTAGTTTTCATTATGACTAAATTTCATTATAACTGAGTCTATATATGCTCTTGGGTAAATCTCTTCCGCAATTCCTTCTTCTATATCCTCCCCTACAACCCCATCCTAACCCCCATTACTATTAGATTTTCATCTGCCTTTAAATACTGAATTACCAGTTCAGTATCCTGATATACTTTCCCTGTCTCTTAGTTTTCTGTTTGGGACGTCAGCATGTATACGTAAAGTACTGTCGGCGTTGGTTTGCTGTCGGTTCCGACGAGAGCAACCTGTCACTGAACGGTTCACATTAACCCATTCTCTGCTCTAATGTCCAATCCATAATGAAATCGACTCCCGTTACACAGTTTCCTGCTGCCATTTATGTTGCCCTATACTCATCTGATCAGAAATCCTTGAATTATTTCTGTTTCCCTCGCTGACCTCCACTATACCTTGACTGAGCTTTATCATTTCCCGTTTTAGATTTTTCTAGTTCTCCCTGTATATAAGTACAAGTAAAACAGAATTGTTGACTTCTGTTGCTTAAATCTGTTCCGTTTTACCTTATACTCCTGACAATCTTAACCGAAAATTTTTTCCGTGACGTAATTATTTCCAATGTTCCTCACTTCTTGATGATGCTCTAGATGCAAATACTACGAATATAATGGCGAAGGTTAGGATATATTGCATTAAAATTTCTAAAAATGTTCAATGTGTGAAATCGTATGGGACTTAACTGCTGAGATCATCAGTCCCTACGATTACACACTACTGAACCTAAATTATCCTAAGGACCAACACACACACCCCTGCCCGAGGGAGGACTCGAACATCCGCCGGGATCAGCCGCATAAAATTTCTCCCTTATTCGCTTCGTGGTTTAAGGATCTGAGGATTTCCTCTAGGACCCCTCTGAATACCTTACATAAAATGGAAACTTATTCGTATAATCCTCTTTGAACTCTTAATTTTCCAGTATTCTACCTTAGCGACCTTTCTCGAGGACTGTTAGTGCAGTTTTCTATGACGATAAGTAAAGAGTATTATCAAAATCAATACGTCACAGACGTTGAGATAATTTTTTTTTTCACTGCATTGAGGCAAATTTCGTTAATAACTTGCAAGTGGTCCGCTATGTTATAAATATAATGCCGTTCATCGAAACTGGAACACTATGAAGGGTAGGAAATAACGAAATTCTATTACTTGTGTACATGCGGTATGATAACAAAATTACTCATGAAATTAATAAGAAATATGACTGTGTGCAGGGTGCAAAATAAGACACACAGAGAAGCAACAATGGGAATTACCTGGCTTCGCATTATCGAGCAGAACTTAAATTGGTTCACAGGTAAGGTACGTCATCTCATGCTGCCTTACCTCTGCACGTAGTTCATTAATCGTAATGAATGGCGACAGATGGCATGCCGACGCATGGGCAAATGCTCGCAATGGCTCAGAGATCCAGAGAACGATCTGAATACATATTCAGTCGAACACGCTCTGTATCGAGGTATGTGGGAACAAATGGATCTGAGCACTATGGGACCTAACATCTGTGGTCATCAGTCCCCTAGAACTTAGAACTACTTAAACCTAACTAACCTAAGGACAGCACACACATCCATGCCCGAGGCAGGATTCGAACCTGCATCCGTAGCGGTCACGCGGTTCCAGACTGTAGCGCCTAGAACCGCACGGCCACACCGGCCGGCTATGTGGGAACAGTGCGTTAACAGATGGTACTACGTTGTCTTGTTGGATGACGTCACGAGCGCATCGATGATACGGCGCAATATCAGTCTTAACACGTCAGTAACACAACAGTTGCTGGTTAGACTTACGAATTAAACGAACCAGAATGGAATGGCTCTGAGCACTATGGGACTCAACTTCTGAGGTCATCAGTCCCCTACAACATAGAACTAGTTAAACCCAACTAACCTAAGGACATCACACACATCCATGCCCGAGGCAGGATTCGAACCTGCGACCGTAGTGGTCTCGCAGTTCCAGACTGCAGTGCCTAGAACCGCACGGCCACTTCGGCCGGCCAAAAACGAACCAGAGAAAATAGTATTGTGCAACAAGTGCCACTCGATATTATAACAGAAGTTTATGGGCCCATATGAATATGACGAATACAATCTGGCGACTTTCTTTGTCCGAGCGTTGTGTGAATCGTCGGAAAACGCAATTCGCCAGATTGCATTCATCATATTAATACGTGCCCATAACCTGCTGTTATGATATAGAGTGCCATTGGTTTCACAACGCTATTTTCTCTAGTTCCTATAATTCGTAAGTTTGGCCAGAAGCCGTTGTGTTACTGACGCGTTGAGACTGATTTTGCGCCCTATCATCGATGTGCCCGTGACGTCATCCAACAGGACAACGCAGTACCATATGTTAACGCACTGTTCTCACATACCTCGATACAGAGCGCATTCGACTGAATATGTATCCAGACCGTTGATTGTGTGAATGATTCTCCGAGCATTCAAAAAACAGATGCGTCTATTGTGATACTGTGTGCAGAATGTGGAGCCATCTGATAGCTTGACATGATGCCACTCGATTGTATCCATTGTTGTCACTGGGCCTACCAAACCAACGCCCTTCTCCCTCTTGCATCGTTCTCTTGCTAACGGAAACATCAATCTCGCGACATAATTTTATTTATTTAACATATTACACTTCTAGCCATTAAAATTGTTAAAGGAATAAGAAATGCAGATGATAAACGGATATTCATTGGACAAATATATTATACCAGAACTGACATGTGATTACATTTTCACGCAATTTGTGTGTATAGACCCTGGGAAATCAGTACCCAGAAAAACCACCTGTAACCCTAATAAAGGCCTTGATACGCCTGGGCATTGAGTCAAACAGAGCTTGGATGGCGTGTACAGGTACAGCTGCCCAATCTGCTACAACACGATACCACAGTTCATCAAGAGTAGTGACTGGCGCATTGTGATGAGCCAGTTGCTCGGCCACCATTGACCAGATGTTTTCAGTTGGTGAGACATCTGGAGAATGTGCTGTCCAGGGCAGGAGTCGAACATTTTCTGTATCCAGAAAGGCCCGTACAGAACCTAGAACATGCGGTCGTGCATTATTCTGCTGAAATGCAGGGTTTCACAGGGAACGAATGAAGGGTAGAGCCACGGGTCGTAACACATATCAAATGTAACGTCCACTGTTCAAAGTTCCGTCAATGCGAACAAGAGGTGACCCAGACGTGTAACCAATGGCACCCCATACCATCACGCCGGGTGATACGCCAGTATGGCGATGACGAATACACGCTTCCAATGTGCGTTCACCGCGATGTCGCCAAACACACATGCGACCATCATGATGCTGTAAACAGAACCTGGATTCATCCGAAAAAATGACGTTTTGCCATTCGTGCACCCAGGTTCGTCGTTGAGTACACCATCGTAGGCGCTCCTGTCTGTGATGCAGCGTCAAGGCTAACCGCAGCAATGGTCTCCGAGCTCATAGTCCATGCTGCTGCAAACGTCGTCGAACTGTAGGTTTAGATAGTTGTTGTCTTGCAAACGTCCCCATCAGTTGACTCAGAGATCGAGACGTGGCTGCACGATCCGTTACAGCCATACGGATAAGATGCCTGTCACCTCGACTGCTAGTGAAACGAGGCCGTTGGGATCCAACACGCCGTTCCGTATTACTCTCCTGAACCCATCAATTCCTTATTCTGCTAACAGTCATTGGATCTCGACCAACGCGAACAGCAATGTCGCGATACGATAAACCGCAATCGCGATAGGCTACAATCCGACCTTTATCAAAGTCGGAAACGTGATGGTACGCATTTCTCCTCCTTAGACGAGACATCACAACGACGTTTCACCAGGAAACGCCGGTCAACTGCTGTTTGTGGTTGAGAAATCGGTTGGAAACTTTCCTCATGTCAGCACGTTGTATGTGTCGCCACCGGCGCCAACTTTGTGTGAATACTCTGAAAAGCTAATCATTTGCATACCACAGCATCTTCTTCCTGTCGGTTAAATTTCACGTCTGTAGCAAAAAATGGCTCTGAGCACTATGGGACTTAACTTCTGAGGTCTTCAGTCCCCTAGAACTTAGAACTACTTAAACCTAACTAATCTAAGGACATCACACACATCCATGCCCGAGGCAGGATTCGGACCTGCGACCGTAGCGGGTGCGGGGTTCCAGACTGTCGCGCCTAGAACCGCTCGGCCACCCCGGCCGGCGCGTCTGTAGCACGTTATCTTCGTGGTGTAGCAATTTGAATGGCCAGTAGTGTATTTAGAGTTTTCTTCCGATCGGTCAGACTGCGCGTAACAGGTTACTGCTACGGTCGCAGTTTCGAATCCTGCATCGGGCATGGATGTGTGTGATGTCCTTAGGTTAGTTAGGTTAAAGTAGTTGTAAGTCCATTGGACTGATGACCTCAGTTGTTAAGTCCCATAGAAGATGCACGGGAGCAATTCCTTGAACTAAAGAAACAAGCAGCTAAAATAGATCTTCACATCTCCTTCGAAAAAACTAAGACATTTACAAACATCAAGTACTCATGTAAATACCTCAAAATTCAAAAACTAAAGACTGAAATAGTAAAAGAATTCTAATATCTCGGAGAATGGATTAGTTGGAATGCTGGGGAAAGCAAAGCAATGGAATCCAGAAAAAATAAACTTTAATTGGCCTTCCAACTACCAAAAAATACATACAACAACAAAAAAAACCTTTCAGGGGGGTTCCAAAAATTACACATTACATGGCAGTCTACTGTATGCAGTAGAAACACTGAACATGAATTTCAAAGGCCATATAGAGAAATTTGAGCTAAAGGAAAGAAAAATTATACGAAAAATCATAGGACCAAAGTTTCAAGACAATAAGATTATATACATCAAAAACGAAATCTCTAGAAGAAAACTGAAATACTTTCAGATACTATGCGAAAAAGGAGGATAAATTTTTGGGGTCATCTTCTCAGAATGAATTCCAGCAGATTAACTAAACGAATCTTTGGCTTTTTCCGTAATCGCAAAACGAAACCCAACTGGTTTAAAGAAACTGAGAAAGACCTAGTAGAATTAAAGATTTCAGAAAATTCACTTATTGATCGAGCAGCTAAATTAATTACTAAATATGAAAACGTAAGGTTCCAAGACAAATCTACAAACCCCTTCATTTCGGATGAAGAGAGGAAAAGAAGATCAGAAAGAATGAAGAAATATTAGGCCCTAAGAAAAGAACAACGCACAAACAAATGACTGATCCATCATTCCCCGAGGGTGAAATGAAAGAAGAAGTAAGACCATCATTATAAAGGAAGACAATATGTATTTTTAAAATTATTTTTCAAACAAAGCAAGCAAGTGTCAACGTACTGGGACCCCAGATGGGCCATGTAAAAAAAAAAAAAAAAAATTCATCAATAAGTAGAAATAAGGGAAGTGATGGAGGTGGATTGGGACATGGGGACACTAACGCCAGTAAAGAGGTAATGAGACGGAAGTAGGATATGGTCGGGGCAGCGACAGGAGTGAGTGGGAGGGGATTGGGAAAATAGGCAGGGGATGGTGGATATGGGAGAGAGGAGGAGGAATAAGGAACTGGAAGGAAGGGTAGCATGAAGAGATGGAGGGGAATAAGGAAGAAACTAGGGGAACGTTACACCAATGATACGTTTTCACTGAATTTTATATAATAAACATAACAATATTTAAAATTATATTAAAACATAACGGCAATTTTTCCAATACATAACTTCCTAGGTACATAAAAATATCATCTGTTTGAAGCACAGGGACCAATACATAAAAGGGTAATGACATACTGTGGTACATATCATTTTTCCACATACATAATCATTTTTATCAATATGATGTACAACCTGTCGCTTGGTGAAGAGCCGTGTAGCCATCCTTTGACTAGTGATGTTATTGGAAAATGGATCAATAAGCTAAAGTCTTATGAATATGTTTACATGTACACGAGTACATTAGTGCATGCTACTGTGAACGGTGGGGGGGAGGGGGGCTGGCGAAGGAATTTAAAGTTGAATCAACCATATGCAAATACATAAAATTATGCAAATACATAGCATTAATCAGCTATATACTTTTTGAAGAGGAAACGATGTTTACATGAGATCCATATACAATGGGAAGGAATGCACCACGTCTCTTGGTTAAGAATAACATTTTTAATGAAATCTCATGAAAATTTTTACGAGAATGTGAACATCGTTTCAGCATACTACAAGTGTCTGGGTGGGTGTTGGGGGGGGGGGGGGAGTGAAAAGTCGGGTAAACAATTTGTCTGTACATAACTTATTCCAAGCATGTAATATTTGAGGAGGGACCAAGAGTAATTTAAACTATATTAACAACGTTAGACCGCAAATATAATTAATATCACTGAATAACTCATGAAATAAGAGGCAAGTATTACAAGTTACCCGACTTGCACATTGTCGAGCAGAACATTAGTTTACAACAGTTATCTACATTGATCATATTACTGTATTGAAGATGTGCAGAAATCAGATCTTGTTTTACTTGATATTGGTAATAAAATATCCACATCAACAGGTTCTATTAAGAAATTCGTAAATGGTGTGTAAGAAGCTGTCCATTAATGAAATGTTTATGCTGCTCTTGAGGTGAGCTATTTTAGCAGCTAAACTTATAATTGATGTTGGCAAGTTTTTGAAACTGTGTGTGTCCTAAATAGTGGACACCTTTCTGTGCTAAAATAAGTTGCATTTTTTGAAGATTATTCTTATGTGTAGTTTTGATTCCATGGACTGAGCTGCTGATTTGAAATAGGGAATATTGTGTGTCAAAAATTCCATCAAGTAACATATATATTCGGAAGAATCCCTAGTATCTTCAACAGGCCTCTGCAGGATGTTCTTAAGTCCTGTACTCGGAATATTTTAGCTTGGTTTGATGAGTTATCCCGAAATTATTGCTACATGAAACAGTGAAATGAAAGTAACTAAGGTTCAGTAGAGGGTCTTTAGTTTTACATCGAAATGCTTGACAACATTCGCCGCAATGAAAATTCAGAATTGTTCAGCCTCTGTCGTAGTTTCTCCCAGTTTAATTTTGCTATCAAGTTTTACACTGGGTGACTCTCCAGTCCGCATGTCGCAATATGTACAAGTTTATAACTGCATATAGTGTGTCTTTTGAAAATTAATTGGCAAAGATTTGTCTAGAAAGCAATTATTAATGTCTACGAATATTTCATTTAGAACTGTTTCCCAAAATGTACTTGATTTGCTATTTACACAACGTTGGTATGATCCACTATCAAATTAAATTTCGAATCTGGAAATGTTACTAATGAAACATTATTAATATGCACATCAAAAATTTTGGGTTTTAGATGAAACTAGTGGGACAACACATGTAATCATTTTTCAGGTTTATGACGGCTGATAACTTAATAAATGACTATTTCCTAATGTCACATTCAAGATAAAATTCATTGAAATTTGTCAGTGGTAGACCAGTTCTTAATTGCATCAACCAACAATGATAAATAAAGCCACGAAAACCAATTGCAAGCTATATATTCGAAAATTACAAGTAAACATTACAAGTAAATACTTTTGTAAAACGTACTTCTTAGCCGCGAAGTATATTTTGGTTAAGTCCTGCTGCAGGTTTTGCTTACCATATAAACTTAAGCAAAATTCTTTACTACCAAACACATGAGTTTTATGGTAAACAAATTTATCTTGAATGTGCGACCATCTCACGACGTAAAATGCACCAATGTTTCATAAAAATGTCGAAGTGCAGTAGAATAGCTTGAATGCACCGAGACTCGCAGTACGTAATTTGATGGGGCAGCAGCAACTGTTCTAAAACGAAACGAACGATGTGGTGAATTGCCGTTCGAGAGGAGGGAGATTCAGATCCCTGTCCAATATCTATAACTTTGTTTTTTAGTGGCCCGCGAAACCACCTGAGGCAAGTGCATGGATGTTCCTCTGAAAAGGTCACGGTCAACTTTCTTCCCTATACTTTCAAAATGAGAGCTAGCGATATCCCTGAGGTGACCTCGTCGCCGACGGTACCTTACCTGCTAATCTGCCTTAGTGTTCGTTTAGGACAGCATGTAGATAGCATGCGACTTGGCCTAGCAGCATATTGCGTTCTTTTCCTAAAAACGTGAAAGACACGCCGACGAAATCTGGTGCATAACAATCACACAAAGCGGATACGTGAAAGGAAGTGCCACTACTCGTCTTATACGTGAGAATCAACATATCAGAGAGTTGAATAATGTTATTTTAGAATTTTAAGGAGGCGATGGTTTGCAGCCTTTAAATATTAGGCTGGAACATTAGGCTCGTACAATTTTTGTTATGCAGATTGTTATTGCGGTCGCTGTGGGTTTATTTATCTATTGTCATTTTATATTTGTAGTTAAGTGGAGAAGTCGGAAAACTTCCGAGATATTCTTCCGTTTGAGTTCAATAGAGAGGTAACAGTGGCGACGGAAGCTACAAACATTTGCGTCGGGTATAAGGATAATGCTGTTGGACAGAGAACGGCAAGAACACAGCTTTCTCCTTTTAAGGAGCACTGGATTGACATTGATGATTCTCCAGGTTGTGGAAGACTTCCGAGATTTCATTACTGTAGTTTAACTCATTAATCCACAATAGTTCAAGTCAGGGTACTCAAGAAATGGCAAATGTGAAGAACTGTGATCATTCCACCATCGTGCGACATTTGCACGCATCGGGGAAGGTTGAAAAACTGGGTGTATGGATACCGCATGCTCTAAACCAAAATCACAAAAATCGGCTGGTGGCCGTATGTGCCCCTTCTGCCTGTCATCAGTTGCCTCGTGAAGAACACCGACCATATCTTTCTAGTATAGTCATTGGTGACGTGAAGTGTGTCGTTATGCTAACATAAGGAAAAGAAAAGAATGACTGGGCCCAAAAATAGTAACAACTCCTCGTAACAAGGCTCATACACATCCACAAAATATAATTTTGTGCATATGGTTGAACAGCGACGGTGTGGTGTACTACGAATTGCTTCACCGAGGCGTAATCATCACTGCTGAGATATTTCACTGTCAGAAACTGAGACGTCTTGCAATTGCTCTCCAAGAATGACGACCAGGAAGACTGCGTTAAGTGATGCTATTCAATGACAACGCCCATCCGTCATCTGCTAGACTGGTAAAAAACGCTATACAGGGGCTTGGCTGGGAAGTCATTCTGCATCCACCTTACTCACATGATCTTAGGCTCTGAGATTTCGCGTTTTCCGCTCTCCATCGAACAAATTTCAAGGAATTTCTTATCCGAATGAAAATGCGCTCGTAACATGGCTCGATGAGCTCTTCGCCTCAAAACCACGTGTCTTGTGACAGCGAGAGCGAGAGCACCAGCAGCAGCACAGTACTGTTTGTATAAAGCGTTTATTTTGCATTTTGTTTACGACCTTCCACTAAGGAAGGGATTCTATTTGTGTTTATCTGCTCTGCATAGTAACTAACAGTTCTTGATAAAACTTTACGTAGTTTTCGTGTTAGATTTCTTAGTGTTTTCTTGATCGTTTAGAACAGAAAGCGCCCTAAAACCGTCATTTGTTTGTTTCGCGGCCGTTAGCCACTAGTCACTTGAATCAGCAGTTGTCTTGTGACAGCGAGAGCGAGAGCACCAGCAGCAGCACAGTACTGTTTGTATAAAGCGTTTATTTTGCATTTTGTTTACGACCTTCCACTAAGGAAGGGATTCTATTTGTGTTTATCTGCTCTGCATAGTAACTAACAGTTCTTGATAAAACTTTACGTAGTTTTCGTGTTAGATTTCTTAGTGTTTTCTTGATCGTTTAGAACAGAAAGCGCCCTAAAACCGTCTTTGTTTGTTTCGCGGCCGTTAGCCACTAGTCACTTGAATCAGCAGTTGTCTTGTGACAGCCAGAGCGAGAGCACCAGCAGCAGCGAGTACTGTTTGTATAAAGCGTTTTTGTACTTATTTGCTGCGCTTAGCTTTTAAATAGTTTTTCTGGGAAAACCTAGCGTAGTTTTCGCGTCTCGTATTTCAGGGAGTGTTTCTTGATTATCAGAGTAGCTCATCAGAAGATTATCTTGGGAATTTGTCACCGTATAGGGTAGGGTAAACATAGTCATGTGTAGGGACTGTGGTTGTTGTGAGCGGACGCAAGGAGAATTGGCCACTCTTCGGGGGCAGGTGGAGGCTTTGTCTGTTAGGCTCATCGAGCTCGAGGCGCAGGCGTCGGCTCGTAGTGGCGTTGGGGCAACTGTGGTGAGACCTATGCCTACTTCGGTGGCCTTGGAATCGCATGGAACCCCTGATGTCGCTGCGTCTTCCGGCAGTGAGCATCTTACCGGTCAGCCATCACTCCAGGGTGAATGGCGGACAGTGGTGGGCTCTCGCGTGCCTGGCCGAAAGGCGAAGGTGGGATCTGGCCGCGTGGCAGCTGCCTTACCCCTTTCCAACAGGTACGGGGTGCTTCCTAGTGGTGATGACATCGTTTCCGAGCCACCACAGGATGCCTCGCCTGTTGGGCCAGTGGCCGATTCTCCGGCAAGGTCCCGACAGTCACAGAGGGCGGGCCTATTAGTTATAGGGAGCTCCAACGTTAGGCGGGTTATGGAGCCCCTCAGGAAAATAGCGGGTAGGTCGGGGAAGAATGCCAGTGTGCACTCGGTGTGCTTGCCGGGGGGTCTCGTCCGTAATGTGGAGGAGGCCCTTCCGGCAGCTATTGAACGCACTGGGTGTGACCGGCTGCAGATAGTAGCACATGTCGGAACGAATGACGCCTGCCGCTTGGGTTCTGAGGCCATCCTTGGTTCCTTCCGGCGGCTGGCTGATTTGGTGAAGACAACCAGCATCGCACGCGGAGTGCAAGCTGAGCTTAATATCTGCAGCATAGTGCCCAGAGTCGATCGCGGTCCTCTGGTTTGGAGCCGTGTGGAGGGTCTAAACCAGAGGCTCAGACGACTCTGCGACTATAATGGTTGCAAATTCATCGACCTCCGTTATTGGGTGGAGAACTGTAGGGCCCCCCTAGACAGGTCAGGCGTGCACTACACACCGGAAGCAGCTACTAGGGTAGCAGAGTACGTGTGGCGTGCACACGGGGGTTTTTTAGGTTAGAGGGACCCCCCCTTGGGCGAAACGATAAAATACCTGACGGCTTACCAGAGAGGACATTATCATCGTTGATAAAGAACGTCCGTCCTCAGAGACCAAAAACAGGAAAAGTTAACGTAATGTTGGTAAACTGCAGGAGTATCCAGGGCAAGGTTCCTGAATTAGTATCTCTTATTGAAGGAAATAGTGCGCATATAGTATTAGGAACGGAAAGTTGGTTAAAACCGGAAGTGAACAGTAACGAAATCCTAGACACAGAATGGAATATATACCGCAAGGATAGGATAAACGCCAATGGTGGAGGAGTATTTATAGCAGTAAAGAATTCAATAATATCCAGTGAAGTTATTAGCGAATGCGAATGTGAAATAATCTGGGTTAAGCTAAGTATCAAAGGTGGGTCAGATATGATAGTCGGATGCTTCTATAGACCACCTGCATCAGCAACCGTAGTAGTTGAGCGCCTCAGAGAGAACCTGCAGAACGTCGTGAAGAAGTTTCGTGATCATACTATTGTAATAGGGGGAGACTTCAATCTACCAGGTATAGAATGGGATAGTCACACAATCAGAACTGGAGCCAGGGACAGAGACTCTTGTGACATTATCCTGACTGCCTTATCCGAGAATTACTTCGAGCAGATAGTTAGAGAACCAACTCGTGAAGCTAACGTTTTAGACCTCATAGCAACAAATAGACCGGAACTTTTCGACTCCGTGAATGTAGAAGAGGGTATCAGTGATCATAAGTCAGTGGTTGCATCAATGACTACAAGTGTAATAAGAAATGCCAAGAAAGGAAGGAAAATATATTTGCTTAACAAGAGTGATAGGGCAAAAATCGCAGAATATCTGAGTGACCACCATCAAACGTTCATTTCTGAGGAAGAGGATGTGGAACAAAAATGGAAAAAATTCAGAAACATCGTCCAGTACGCCTTAGATAAGTTCGTACCGACTAAGGTCCAAAGCGAGGGGAAAGATCCACAGTGGTATAACAATCATGTACGAAAGGTACTACGGAAACAAAGAAAGCTTCATCATAGGTTTAAGAGTAGTCGAATCATAGCTGATAAGGAAAAGCTGAACGAAGCGAAAAAGAGCGTAAAGAGAGCAATGAGAGAAGCATTCAACGAATTCGAACATAAAACATTGGCAAACAATCTAAACAAGAACCCTAAAAAGTTTTGGTCATATGTAAAATCGGTAAGCGGATCTAAATCCCCTATTCAGTCACTCGTTGACCACGATGGCACCGAAACAGAGGACGACCGAAGAAAGGCAGAAATACTGAATTCAGTGTTCCGAAACTGTTTCACTGCGGAAAATCGTAACACGGTCCCTGACTTCAGCCGTCGCACGGACGCCAAAATGGAAAATATTGAAATAAACGATATCGGAATTGAAAAACAACTGCTATCACTTAGTAGCGGAAAAGCATCCGGACCAGACGAGATACCCTTAAGATTCTACAGTGATTATGCTAAAGAACTTGCCCCCTTTCTATCAGCAATTTATCGTAGATCGCTGGAAGAACGTAAAGTACCTAGCGACTGGAAGAAAGCGCAGGTCGTTCCCATTTTCAAGAAGGGTCATAAATCAGATGCGAATAATTATAGGCCTATTTCGCTTACGTCAATCTGTTGTAGAATAATGGAACATGTTTTGTGTTCTCGTATTATGACGTTCTTAGATAATACAAATCTCCTTCATCATAACCAACATGGATTCCGCAAACAGAGATCATGTGAAACTCAGCTCGCCCTATTTGCCCAAGAAATTCACAGTGCCGTAGACACTGGCGAGCAGATTGATGCCGTATTCCTGGACTTCAGGAAGGCATTTGATACGGTTCCGCACTTACGTTTAGTGAAAAAAATACGAGCTTACGGAATATCGGACCAGGTTTGTGATTGGATTCAGGATTTCCTAGAAGAAAGAACACAACATGTCATTCTTAACGGTTCAAAATCTGCAGATGTAGAGGTAATTTCGGGAGTACCGCAAGGAAGCGTGATAGGACCTTTATTGTTTACAATATACATAAATGACTTAGTTGACAACATCGGTAGCTCCGTGAGGCTATTTGCAGATGACACGGTTGTCTACAAGAAAGTAGCAACATCAAAAGACTCGTACGTACTCCAGGAAGACCTGCAGAGGATTAATGCATGGTGCGACAGCTGGCAGCTTTCCCTAAACGTAGATAAATGTAATATAATGCGCATACATAGGGGCAGAAATCCATTCCAGTACGATTATGCCATAGGTGGTAAATCATTGGAAGCGGTAACGACCGTAAAATACTTAGGAGTTACTATCCGGAGCGATCTGAAGTGGAATGATCACATAAAACAAATAGTGGGAAAAGCAGGCGCCAGGTTGAGATTCATAGGAAGAATTCTAAGAAAATGTGACTCATCGACGAAAGAAGTAGCTTACAAAACGCTTGTTCGTCCGATTCTTGAGTATTGCTCATCAGTATGGGACCCTTACCAGGTTGGATTAATAGAAGAGATAGACATGATCCAGCGAAAAGCAGCGCGATTCGTCATGGGGACATTTAGTCAGCGCGAGAGCGTTACGGAGATGCTGAACAAGCTCCAGTGGCGGACACTTCAAGAAAGGCGTTACGCAATACGGAGAGGTTTATTATCGAAATTACGAGAGAGCACATTCCGGGAAGAGATGGGCAACATATTACTACCGCCCACATATATCTCGCGTAATGATCACAACGAAAAGATCCGAGAAATTAGAGCAAACACGGAGACTTACAAGCAGTCGTTCTTCCCGCGCACAATTCGTGAATGGAACAGGGAAGAGGGGATCAGATAGTGGTACAATAAGTACCCTCCGCCACACACCGTAAGGTGGCTCGCGGAGTATAGATGTAGATGTAGATGTAGATCTACTGTTGCGGAATCGAAAAGTTACCGCAGCGTAGGCAGTCTGTTGTAAACGATGAAGGAGAATATGTTATTATTAAACACGTTACAGGCCTTTTATCGGACCACGCGAAACATTCATGACTACTTGTTCTTCCTGTTCTTCCAGTACTCCTTCATTCGTTCACTAAAGGCTCTCTTCCATTCTACCGTCCTCTTTCGCCTTTGGGCTTTAGGAGCTGTTTTCTCTGACAACACTGCCCACTTGTACACCTTGTGTCTGTAGACGCCTTTGTCCATGACATCCGCTCAGTCCGTCGGATCTCTTTCCAGATGAATTTTGACTTGTGTCACCCAGGGTGTAGTGGTCTTGAGTCTCTGGATGTACCTGAAGTTTCTGTTAGTGAATATGGTCAGTGGGAGTTCGCTTATGTTTCGATAAAATTTTAGGCGCCTTTCTCTAATGTCTTCTGCGATGTTGGAGAACTTCTCTGTGGTGTCCCTGGAGTGAAGCCTGTAACCATCGTCCGTGAGTTTTGGCCCAATAATTTTCCTAATTATTTTTCTTTCCTGTGTGGGAATGTTCTCAAGGTCGGCCATTGTGTGTAAAATCAGTATCTCTGGCGTGTAGCACCTCAGGTTTGATTACAGCGTTGTAATGACGAATTTTTGTGCAGGTAGACAGACGTTTCTTGTTGTAAATACCCTGTGTTTTGTATAAGGCTCTCTCCACTTTCAATAACCTACTGTTCTGGGCAATTTTCTCCTTTCCTATCGGTTCGAGCACTTTACCTACGAACTTAAAGTGCGTGACCCAGTTAATCTTGCCATACCTTGTGTTCAAATTTGGAATGTTTAATTTCGTGCAGAAGAACTCAGTTTTCTGAAAGGAAATCTGTAACCCGACTTTTTCTGCGCCCTCTTTGAGTACTTCTTTCTGTCTGACTGCTGTAGTTTCTTTATCTGTGAGTAGTGCCAGATCGTCTGCAAAAGCTAGACAGCCGATCTCCATCTTGTCCTTGGGTCGTCCAAGTGGCACTGGCTTCCAATGGGCTTGTATTTGCAGCTCTTTCTCCCATTCCTTGAAGACCGTATCCAGCACTAGGTTGAAGAGGGGCGGTGAGAGTCCGTCACAATGGCGAACGCTTATCTTGATCTCAAAGGGTTCGGAGATTTCCCCCTTGAACTTCACCCTAGATGTCTTGTCTGTTTAGTGTCTGTTTGATTAGTCGCAGTGTCTTGCCGTCCATGTAGAATGTTGAACAATGACTGACTGTCGATGGAGTCATATACCTTCTTGAAGTCAACGAAGGTGCATAAGACTGGACTGTTCCTGAGGGCTTTGATGTTCATGGTAGTTTTCAGATTGAGGAATATACCGGGTGATCAAAAAGTCAGTATAAATTTGAAAACTGAGTAAATTACGGAATAATGTAGATAGAGAGGTACAAATTGACACACATGCTTGGAATGACATGGGGTTTTATTAGAACCAAAAAAATACAAAAGTTCAAAAAATGTCCAACATATGGCGCTTCATCTGATCAGAATAGCAATAATTAGCATAAAAAGTATGACAAAGCGAAGCTGATGTTCTTTACAGGAAATGCTCAATATGTCCATCATCATTCCTCAACAATAGCTGTAGTCGAGGAATAATATTGTGAACAGCACTGTAAAGCATGTCCGGAGTCATGGTGAGGCATTGGCGTCGGATGTTGTCTTATACCATCCCTAGAGATGTCGGTCGATCACGATACACTTGCGACTTCAGGTAACCCGAAAGCCAATAATCGCATGGACTGAGGTCTGGGGACCTGGGAGGTCAATTATGACGAAAGTGGCGGCTGAGCACACGATCTTCACCAAACGACGAGCGCAAGAGATCTTTCACGCGTCTAGCAATATGGGATGGAGCGCCATCCTGCATAAACATCGTACGTTCCAGCAGGTGTTTATCAGCCAGGCTGGGGATGATGCGATTCTGCAACATATCGGCGTACCTCTCACCCGTCACGGTAGCAGTTACAAAACCAGAATCACACATTTCCTCGAAGAAAAAAGGCCCGATAACGGTAGATGTGGTAAATCCAACCCATACCGTGACTTTCTCGTCGTGCAATGGAGTTTCCACGACATTTCTAGGATTTTCGGTAGCCCAAATTCTGAAAGTGTGGGCGTTGACAGACCCTCGGAGCGTGAAATGAGCTTCGTCGGTGCACAACACGTTACTCAACCAATCGTCATCTTCCGCCATCTTTTGAAACGCCCACACCGCAAATGCCCTCCGCTTCAGTAAATTGCCAGGTAACAGTTCATGATGCCGATGGTTTTTGTACGGATAGGATCGGAGCGTACGCCAAGTGCCAACCAAACAGTAGTGCATGGAATGCCGGTGCAACGTGCGACTGCACGAGCGCTGACTTCCCCGTGCACAGAGGAATCCGCTACAGTCTCCATTTATTCCCGAACTGTCTCAGCAGCTTTACGCCTTGTGCTCGGTCGGCCACTACGGGGTCCATCGTCTAAACAACCCGTGGCTTCCAACTTTGAAATCATTCTCGCCACAGCTGCATTTGTCAACGGACCTTTACCCGTTCGAATCCCCTTCCTATGGCCATAAGATCGTAACGCTGAACTAGGACATTCCCCATTCTGATAATACAGCTTCACTAAAAGCGCCTTTTCAGGTAACGTCAACATGCTGCGACTGCTGGCGCATCTGATTCTCTCATTACAGTTCCTTTTATACACGATTGTCAATCGCTGTCACTGACGTTTTGCTGTCCAGCGCCATCTGTCAGACATTTTGTGAACTGTTTTTTTTGTTCTAGTAAAACCCCATGTCATTCCAAACATGTGTGTCAATTTTTACCTCTCTATCTACATTATTCCGTGGTTTATTATGTTTTCAAATTTATACTGACTTTTTGATCACCCGGCATTACCAATGACTAAAGTCATTAGTAATGTTTGCCTATTGTGTTTATTAAACTTACGTGAAAACGCTACGAACGTATGTACCAACCCAGTACTTTTTTATATAGATATCATGATTTGCCACAGTAAATGTACGAGTATATCACTTTATTAAAACTACCAGTATCGGTCAAAAAACAGATCATTAAAAGGCATAAAAAATGGCCTCCATCCACAATTTTACACTCCCATCCTTCGCACAAGTACACTCCCCTCCGTTACCAGAGTAACTATTCCTAGAGGATGTGTCCCATAAACCGAGATCGTCCTTTGGTCATGTGCGCCATAAAAAATTTAAATGTATTATTCCAAAATTAATCAATCATATCTATGCTTGCTGAAACCTACATGAGTACACATACCACACATAATCCATTCCAACTTCACGGAAAATCACTTGCCATTTTTTGTGGACAAGGTAGACTTATTATTTCGCGGGCATAAAGTAGTTTCTAAGTTGGTAGTATGTAAGATAAATTCTAAAAGTATACAATGTAGCAAAAGGCCGTGGACAGAAATAAAACACAAGGTGTCCTGAAAATTGCTTAAGCTTCGTAGCAGTCAGTTGCGTGTCACATCGATATTTGTACTTTGAAAAATAATTCACATTATTGCTTGTGATGTATGCGCATGCGCACTGGAGGTTATATCAGCCTGCAGTCCTTGACTGGCGGCCGACGTTCGAGCATTACTCATTGCAACAACTTGCGGACACGCATTTAATGTTGAAAGGTGGACGTTAATATTTATTTGCAAAGCTGTCCAATGATACTGCTGTGGTGTGCGTACACAAACTTCGAGTCTGAGATAATATTATCGAGAGTAGTAGAAAGCCAATAGGTTTTCAGAGGAGTCGGAAGTGGTCGGACGCAGCCTGTGGTGGGGAGAAGCTTCGTGACATGAGAGGTCGCAGCCTACCGTGACCGTGCTAGTAACGCCGCAGGAGACTTCGGTATTATTGAGGATATTGGGTAATTTGCCTTTTTGTAGCACATAGTTGTTGCTTCCTTGCTCAGTGGAGGAATTTTGTCAGATTTGTGTATGGATACATTGAAAGTAATATTCGAAACTTTGTTGTGGCTAGAGACGTGTTTATTTAGTATAGACATTGTGGAATAAACAAAATCTGCGTAGTTTGAGAGTGTATAAATAATCTGTTTTGCGAATATAGTAAATTTAAGTCATTATTGGTTTCTTTAAGGTCATGCAGACTTGAGAACCATCAACGAGTCTCTTAAACTATGGGATGGAATTGCCATAAACACCTGAGGAAGTGATAACCGTATCGATCATAAGACCTTGTGCATTGCCACATCTCACACCTAAAGGCTAAGTCGTTGGCTTATAAAACCCTAATGGAAGCTGCGGAAACTGATTTGCGGAATCTGTCTGGCAGGAGGATACCCACCTGCCTCTGCTTGACAAACAGTGATACTCGAGAGACCCCATCTAGATGCTGTGCCAAGTGATGTATGTTGTGAAACTAGCGAGTGTTAGATGTATAGCCATTAGCACTTGTTCCATTTCAAATGACCCAGCTTAGAATCTCTTGGCATCCGTATAATTTTCACTCTATACAGTACTCTTCCCTCCCTCCCCCCCCCCCCCCCGGGCCTCCCTCTCAAGAGTTATTTTGTTATCCCCACCAGAAATTCCTAAATGGTGGGAATGTTTTATCCTTCGGTTTCTCCACGTAAAACTGCTATAAAGTCTGTATTTTTCACATAACTAGAACATCCGTGACACAAAGACGATTCGAGTTGACTTTTTTGAACGTACTTTCGTGTATTTTGGGAAGTTAACTCGATCAAACGGTTATTATCCTTTTACTTTTCATTATATAAAGGCCTCCACTATGGTCGCTAAGCAGTACAATTCTCTTCCTCGCGCTGCTACGTCGTGTTAAACAGGGAACTTTCCTGATAGCTTTCTTGCCCTGACCATGAGAGAGCAGTCATGACATACTACCAGGCGTAATCAAAACTCCACGTTTGCTTAATCACTATTAATGTAATCAATACTGCTATTTGAAATAAAGAACAGGGTGGGAGCTTTGAATAAAACTCGAATAACATCCTATTCGGTACGGGCCCCAAACACTACCAGTATTCCACAATGGGTTGTACGAGTGATTTATCCTTTGTAGACTGATTACATTTCTCCGGTATTCTACTAATAAACCGTATCCTCCTCCATCAACCGTGTCTCAGCACATATCTTTTTCTCCATTTCATGTCTGTACAAAGAGTTTGTATGAGTTGACCGATTCCAAGTATGACTCGTTCATATTACAGTCTGACGATGCATTTTTTTTTTTTTTTTGCGTGAAGTGCACAATTTTACATTTCTATTTAAAGCAAGATGCCAATCTTTGCACCATTTTGAAATCTTATCAAGATCTGACTGAATATTTATGCACCTTCTTTCTGACAGTACTTCGTTATGGATAACTGCAACATCAGCAAAAAGTCAGAGTTACTATTCATATTATCCGCAAGGTCAATAATATACAGCATGAGCAAAAAGGGTTCTTACCTACTTCCCCGGGGGAACATATGAAGTTACTTCTAAATACACTCCTGGAAATGCAAAACAGAACACATTGACACCGGTGTGTCAGACCCACTATACTTGCTCCGGACACTGCGAGAGGGCTGTACAAGCAATGATCACACGCACGGCACAGCGGACACACCAGGAACCGCGGTGTTGGCCGTCGAATGGCGCTAGCTGCGTAGCATTTGTGCACCGCCGCCGTCAGTGTCAGCCAGTTTGCCGTGGCATACGGAGCTCCATCGCAGTCTTTAACACTGGTAGCATGCCGCGACAGCGTGGACGTGAACCGTATGTGCAGTTGACGGACTTTGAGCGAGGGCGTATAGTGGGCATGCGGGAGGGCGGGTGGACGTACCGCCGAATTGCTCAACACGTGGGGCGTGAGGTCTCCATAGTACATCGATGTTGTCGCCAGTGGTCGGCGGAAGGTGCACGTGCCCGTCGACCTGGGACCGGACCGCAGCGACGCACGGATGCACGCCAAGACCGTAGGATCCTACGCAGTGCCGTAGGGGACCGTACCGCCACTTCCCAGCAAATTAGGGACACCGTTGCTCCTGGGATATCGGGGAGGACCATTCGCAACCGTCTCCATGAAACTGGGCTACGGTCCCGCACACCGTTAGGCCGTCTTTCGCTCACGCCCCAACATCGTGCAGCCCGCCTCCAGTGGTGTCGCGACAGGCGTGAATGGAGGGACGAATGGAGACGTGTCGTCTTCAGCGATGAGAGTCGCTTCTGCCTTGGTGCCAATGATGGTCGTATGCGTGTTTGGCGCCGTGCAGGTGAGCGCCACAATCAGGACTGCATACGACCGAGGCACACAGGGCCAACACCCGGCATCATGGTGTGGGGAGCGATCTCCTACACTGGCCGTACACCACTGGTGATCGTCGAGGGGACACTGAATAGTGCACGGTACATCCAAACCGTCATTGAACCCATCGTTCTACCATTCCTAGACCGGCAAGGGAACTTGCTGTTCCAACAGGACAATGCACGTCCGCATGTATCCCGTGTCACCCAACGTGCTCTAGAAGGTGTAAGTCAGCTACCCTGGCCAGCAAGATCTCCGGATCTGTCCCCCATTGAGCATGTTTGGGACTGGATGAAGCGTCGTCTCACGCGGTCTGCACGTCCAGCACGAACGCTGGTCCAACTGAGGCGCCAGGTGGAAATGGCATGGCAAGCCGTTCCACAGGACTACATCCAGCATCTCTACGATCGTCTCCATGGGAGAATAGCAGCCTGCATTGCTGCGAAAGGTGGATATACACTGTACTAGTGCCGACATTGTGCATGCTCTGTTGCCTGTGTCTATGTGCCTGTGGTTCTGTCAGTGTGATCATGTGATGTATCTGACCCCAGGAATGTGTCAATAAAGTTTCCCCTTCCTGGGACAATGAATTCACGGTGTTCTTATTTCAATTTCCAGGAGTGTATATCGATGACTCTCCATCGAAGGAGACAACTTAAAACTAAAATATCATCAATCAAGTCACAAATTTCGCTTGGTACCCCATACGATTGTACTTTTGGTATTGTATTGAGTCAAATGCTTTTCGTAAATCAAGAAGTTCTGTGTCTACATGACCGCCCAGTCCCATGGCTTTCAGTATGAAAGAAAAGCGCTACTTGGGTGTGACATGGTCTCTCTTTTCTGAATCTTCGAGGTGTCTCGTTATATTCGAGCTCAGAATATGTTCAAATATTCTGCAACAAATCATTATCATGGATACTGGATAGTAGTTTTTTGGATCACGTCCACTACCCTTCTTGAAAACGGGTGTGACTTGCGCTTCCTTGCAACAATCGGGGACGGTTTTTGTTCAAGGGTGTACTATAGATTATAATTGAAAAAGGGGCGAACTGCCGCAGATTCAGTACAGAAGCTGCTACGGATTCTACCAGGCATGGAACTCAGTTCAGGTTCAACGATTTAAGATGTTTCTCAGCCTCACTGACACCAACACTTTTTTCACGTATATTTTCAGAAGTACGAAGATTAGATTGTGGCAACTGCTCTCGACTTTCCTTCGTAAAGGAACATTTGAAAGATGAATTAAGAATTTCTGCTTTTGCTTAGTTACCGTCAGTGTCAGCTGCTGCATTATCCGCGAGTGACTGGACACTAACTTCGGTGCCATCAGCCGAGTGACAGAAAGAATTGTCAAACTTTTTTCAGGCGACATGGCCGCGACATATCGGAACGAAAGGCAAATTGCACACAGGTTAAGACATAAACCAATCATACTAACAAAGAACCAATATGTGAAATGTCAAAAGCCTAATAAATATTATAGGGAAAACTCTTGTCGAAAGTTTAGAACCGGTAAAAAAAAGGAAAAGAAATTGTGAGGACAGTAATATGACAGTGCCTGGGGCACAAGCAAAACAAAAAAAGTATTAAAAATCAACTTCTTACTAAGGCAGAACAGGTGCAGATACGACTCAGACTTCCGAAAGTTTTATTTGAATGTCCTGGAGATATTACAGATTTACGCCCGCCGGTCGGCTAGAAATTCCGGGAGAGCTGTTTTACGGCTAAAGTGATTTTGCGTGTAGTAATTATTACGAAATTTCTAGACATGTCTCAGCCGTTATCCGCTCACCGACTTGGGACGGGACAGGACGCTTTACGACGCGTCTGCTGCGTTAGTTCGGCGCCAGCTGGCAGCATAGAATTTGTCACGACCTCTGCGCGGCACCTCTCCAGAGGTCTAATACAAAGGAGAGGGGGCTTAAGTTTGACAAAAATATTTTAAGTTCTTTCCTTTTGATAAAATGTGTTTACAAGTTTAGGAATTGCGCATTAATGATTTCATCTACATCTACATGATAATTCTGCAGTTCACAATTAAATGCGTGGCAGAGGGTTCATCGAACCACCATTTCTACGGTTTCAGTCTCTAACAGCGCGCGGATCATTTCTCGCTATGTAGGTGTGAGCCAAGAGAATGTTTTCTCATACGGAGGAATAAGTTGTGATCGAAATTTCACGAGAGGATCCTGGCGCAATAAAAACGATTTTGTTTTAATAACTGCCACACTAATTCACTCATTGTGTCCGTTCCACTCTCTCTCCGATTTCGCGATAATACAAAAAGAGCTGCCCTTTTTAGTGTAACTCTGCTTTATTGGCAGTGTCATCAGTGACATATCCATTGTTATCACGCAGTGAAGGTATTGACTGAGTCATTCCGCTGCTGTCCTTTGCATATGGCCAGAATCTCTTTGAGATTTCTGCCAGATTTCGAGGTAGAGTTTCGCTGTGGGAACTATTAAAAGCATCTCGCATTGAAATTTGCGCTAAATTTTGAATATCTGTAAAATTTCGGCAACCTTGTGGATTTTGCGTTCTTTTAAATTCGGCGTCCCTTTTTCGTTGCTTCTGCAAGAATGTTCAAACACGTTAAGTTTACCAGGGGCCATCAGTGACATTATTAATTTATGTGGTATACATCTCTCAATTGCCGTCGATACTGTTTCTTTGAATTCGAACCACATCTAGTCTACTCTCACATAGATCGGGAGGAGGGGAGACGATCTCTTAGACAGGCGACTAGCGAATTTTTATGTGCTTTCTTATAAATGCACTTTGCGTTTATTTTTGGAAGGTTTGGAAGTTATGGTATTCAGTCTTGCTACAACTGCCTTGTGGTCGCTAACCCTGTATCTGTCATAATGGTCACCTATTTGTTCAGGAGTATTTGTTGCTAATTTGTAAAGTATGTTTTCGCAACCGTTTAGACTTCGAGTGTGCTCCTGAAGTAATTGTTCGAAATAATTTTCTGAGAAATCATGCAGTAAAATTTCAGACAACGTTTTATCGCCGGCTTTAAACATGTATTTTTCCCAACATATGGAGGTAAATTGAAGTCACCTCCAACTAAAATTGTATGAGTGGGGTACCTTATTTGAACTGTACATCAACTGCATCGTTTCAGTAAAGGGGTCGGTGTAGACCAATTATTAATTTCTTCCGGCTGTCTAGTATAACCTCTACCCGTATTAATTCACTGGAACTATATACTTCAATATCGCTACAAGGTAAACTACTTCTTTCAGCAATAAACACTCTACCACCGGCTGTATTTAATTTGCCCTTTCAGAATACGGTTAGATCCTTTGAAAAATTTCGGCTGAGCTTCTTTTCGGCTTTATCAAACTCTTTGTGCGTGTAACGATTTGAGCTTCATTCCCTTTTATTAGCGCTTGGAGCTCTAGTTCTTTCCCAATACAGGTACAACAATTTACAACTACAGTATCAGTTTTTGCTATCTCTGCCTTCCTATGTTTGCTCTGCTCCCTTTTAGACTGATAGCCTGTTTGAAGTTTCCCGAGACCCTCTAACTTAAAAAACTGCGCACCAGTCGGTAACGACAGAGCGTAGAGGGCTGTGAGAAGACGTCAGCCAACTGCACGTTGTCCAGTCTGTCCCCAGGATGACAACACGACAGGAGCGGCCCCTATGCGAAGAGGACATAAGCGGAGCGCCCGACTGGTCGCGGCCGAGTTGAAGAGCAGTTTCCAGATTAGGCAATTGTATAGCATCGACTACTCTATTCCCTTCTATGTAAAACGGACTTGGGAATTGCTATACTAAAGAACATTTCTTATTTTGTCTGTCACACTTTGCTTGCGATACATCTATGTAACAAAAAGTTAAGTGTTGTTTTTTCTCCATTTTCTAACACAACTCATCAGTACGATTTGTTTGAATGTTGTCTAGCGATCCGAGAAAGCAGGTTTCCTAGACACCCCACATTTGACGACTATGCTGGATATAACACTGTGTATAGTGGACTTCTGATATTAAGCGGACGCGGAAACCCACCACCCGGCGGTGCAAGTAGAAGAATCTGAAGGATACACGGTCGCAGAACCGCCTGAGCTTCTGATTCAGATTCTCCAGTCGGCTCTGTACCAAAGGACCACAGTAGGTCCTGACGATGCTGCAGATGGTGAGCCCTGCCTTCATCTTGCAAGCAATACTGGCAGTCCTTACCACTTCAGCGAACCGGCAGAAACCAGAGAGAATCTCTTCTAATCGGAAGCGACACACATCTTTGGTATCGAAATGAGCCACTACGCGCAACTGGCTGCACCCTGTGCTCTTCATGGCATCCAGAAGCACCCTTTATACACATGGATTGCACACTGGACCCCTTCGCTTCCTTTGGAGCCATATCCCACAGGGACCCCATTACGTGACTAACGTTGCAGCTCCCAGCTACTGAGAGACTCATCATCTGTGAATGCCCAGACTTTGCGGGGCAAGAGGCTTCCTCTGGAACAGAGGTAGCATCTGCATCTAGCTCACAGGCTCAGGGAAATCATCAGCCACAGGCAGCGGCTGAAATCTGTTCGTCAGACGAACTGGGGATGCCTTCCAATCAGCTGCACGGGAAATCCTTCCCTGCCTGTCAGACCCTGGAACGACCTTCCATTTGACCACAGGTGAGGGGTCAGCAGGAAGTAACAACAGGTTGACGAGGTTTTGCAAGCTGTCACCACAAGCGGTGAGACAAGTCTTGTTTCTATGTCACCACTAGCGGTGAGACAAGTCTTGTTTCTATGTCCTCTCCCAAGGAATCGGCGTCTTACAGCTGATGGGTCACCTCTGGGCTCGTTTAGTTGTAGGTGACTTCTACATTGGAGGGTACCCGTTCATGATTGGAGTGACGGAGCTCACTACTGCATGCAGTCTTGCAGGCAAGCTGATGCTGTAAGCGTCTACTCGTTTGGACGACGTCACAGTTGGCGGCTATCTTCAAGGTTCATGTGAGGCATTCCGCATCTGCAGGTATATTCTACCCCGAGCCGCAGAGTCGCAACAAGATGGTGCATGTGCCGCTGTTAGCGTCATGTGCCAATATTCCGGCCCAGCCGACAGCCACCCACTGGCTGTAGCTTGTTTGATCAGAATTTTCGTAAACACACGCCTACCTACGCAGCTGAAATTTTCTTGAATCCTGTCAGTGTTAAGTCACACAGACCAAAGAATACACGTACAAATATCTGTCAATGCAATACTATATCAAGAAACGTTCTGTCACGTCAAATCATACGTGATAGAACCCTCCCGATTCTATATTATTTCAATTTGTACTTTTATTCGCCGACAAACTGCCTATAATTTCATAACGTTTCATATGTATCAGTAACCTAAATTCTGATACTCTGTAACCAATTGTCAGTTTTGTTAATAAATATCATTTAATTGTGCCAAATGTGGGCAAAACTTTCATATTGAGTTGCGACTTCGGACACTATGTGTGGAAACGGATGCTTCACCTGCCGAGTGCACGATCGCAGTCCGCCAGTTCGGCTGTGAAACGGTTCGTAACTTATGTCTTCGCAACAGCCTTCAGAAGGCATAAAAGCTTCACCCTTTCACATAATGGAGCGTTTTTACTGTTATTACACTGCCAAATAACAATCTTAACGTCATCGTTTGCTAATTTGAACCGAATGTGCTATATCTGCATTGTTGTTAGAAGGATTGTAAATGTATCCACATTTCCAACAAATATGTATCAATTTTAATCGATCTATAGTTGCGTCGAAAAAATTTTGAAAAATTAATTACTGAATGTGTTCAGTATAGTTGCTCTGTTACAAATGCCCCTCGTTTTCTTCATTTATCCTCAAAAGATTGTTGTTGTTGTGGTCTTCAGTCCTGAGACTGGTTTGATGTAGCTGTCCATGCTACTCTATCCTGTGCAAGCTTCTTCATCACCCAGTACCTACTGCAACCTACATCGTTCTGAATCTGCTTAGTATATTCATCTCTTGGTCTCCCTCTGCGATTTTTACCCTCCACGCTGCCCTCCAATACTAAATTGGTGATCCATCGATGTCTCAGAACATATCCTACCAAACGATCCATTCTTCTAGTCAAGTTGTGCCACAAGCTCCGGTTGTCCCCAATTCTACGCAATACCTCGTCATTAGTTACGTGATCTACCCATCTAATCTTCAGCATTCTTCTGTAGCGCCACATTTCGAAAGCTTCTATTCTCTTCTTGTCTAAACTATTTATCGTCCACGTTTCACTTCCATACATGGCTACACTCCATACAAATACTTTCAGAAACGACTTTCCTGACGTTTAAATCTATACTTGACATTAATCAATTTTTCTTCTTCAGAAACGCTTTCCTTGCCATTGCCAGTCTACATTTTATATCCTCTCTACTTCGACCATCATCATTATTTTGCTCCCCAAATAGCAAAACTTCTTTACTACTTTAAGTTACTCATTTCCTAATGTAATTCCCTCAGCATCACCCGACTTAATTCGACTACATTCCATTATCCTCGTTTTGCTTTTGTTGATGTTAATCGTATTCCCTCCTTTCAAGACACTGTCCATTCCGTTCAACTGCTCTTCCAAGTCCTTTGCTGTCTCTGACAGAATTACAATGTCATCGGCGAACCTCAAAGTTTTTATTTCTTCTCCATGGATTTTAATACCTACTCTGAACTTTTCTTTTGTTTCCTGCACTGCTTGCTCAATATACAGATTGAATAACATCGGGGATAGGCTGCAACCCTGTCTCACTCCATTCCCAACCACTGCTTCCCTTTCATGCCCCTCGACTGTTATAACTGCCATCTGGTTTCTGTACAAATTGTAAATAGCCTTTCGCTCCCTGTATTTTACCCCTGCCACCTTCAGAATTTGAAAGAGAGTATTCCAATCAACATTGTCAAAAGCTTTCTCTAAGTCTACAAATGCTAGAAACGTAGGTTTGCCCTTCCTTAATCTTTCTTTTAAGATAAGTCGTAGGGTCAATATTGCCTCACGTGTTCCAACATATCTACGGAATCCAAACTGATCTTCCCCGAGGTCGGCTTCTATCATTTTTTCCATTCGTCTGTAAAGAATTCGCGTTAGTATTTTGCAGCTGTGACTTATTAAACTGATAGTTCGGTAATTTTCACATCTGTCAACACCTGCGTTCTTTGGGATTGGAATTATTATATTCTTCTTGAGGTCTGAGGGTATTTCGCCTGTGTCATACATCTTGCTCACCAGATGGTAGAGTTTTGTCAGGACTGGCTCTCCCAAGGCTGTCAGTAGTTCTAATGGAATGTTGTCTACTCCGGGGGCCTTGTTTCGACTCAGGTCTTTCGGTGCTCTGTCAAACTCTTCACGCAGTATCATATATCCCATTTCATCTTCATCTACATATTCTTCCATTTCCATAATATTATCCTCAAGATTAATCGGAAGAAAGTGAATCATCATAACAACTACTCTATTGTGTGTTAGCATATCATTTATGTTATATACTAAACAAGATAAACAGAAAAACATTCAGTGCCGCGCGGGATTAGCCGAGCGGTCTAAGGCGCTGCAGTCAACGATTCTGCGGCTGGTCCCGGCGGCGGTTCGAGTCCTCCCACGGGCATGAGTGTGTGTGTTTGTCCTAGGATAATTTATATTATGTGGTGGGTAAGCTTAGGGACTGATGACCTTAGCAGTTAAGTCACATAAGATTTCACACACATTTGAACAACATTCAGTAAATGTTTATAATATACGAGGGTTGGAGTTTTAATAGTGTCAATTATTTATTTACAGCTCGTACAAAATTGATACGTGTTTCAAAGTTTTACTGACCTTCAAAGTAGTCACCAGCATTGTGTATAATCCGTTGCCAGCGATGCGGAAGTTGTAGGACACTCTTAGCAGTGCCAGTTGTGTTAACATTTGGAGCAACGTGGTCTACTGCTCGACGAATTTGTAGCAGTTCTGAAGCGAATTCTGTGTTTACTTCAGTTCAGAAATCTAGTTGAACTCAGGAGGGCTGAAGTCAGGAGTGTGCAGTAGGATATGCCGATAAGCCATAAATATGCCTTTCCGGTTTTCTACAAAACTGATGGCAAGGAAGAAAACAAAACAGCACATTTTTAATACAGGGTTATTACAAATGATTGAAGCGATTTCACAGCTCTACAATAACTTTATTATTTGAGATATTTTCAAAATGCTTTGCACACACATATAAAAACTCAAAAAGTTTTTTTAGGCATTCACAAATGTTCGATATGTGCCCCTTTAGTGATTCGGCAGACATCAAGCCGATAATCAAGTTCCTCCCAAACTCGGCGCAGCATGTCCCCATCAATGAGTTCGAAAGCATCGTTGATGCGAGCTCGCAGTTCTGGCAAGTTTCTTGGTAGAGGAGGATTAAACACTGAATCTTTCACATAACCCAACAGAAAGAAATCGCATGGGGTTAAGTCGGGAGAGCGTGGAGGCCATGACATGAATTGCTGATCATGATCTCCACCACGACCGATCCATCGGTTTTCCAATCTCCTGTTTAAGAAATGCCGAACATCATGATGGAAGTGCGGTGGAGCACCATCCTGTTGAAAGATGAAGTCGGCGCTGTCGGTCTTGTGACATTACAGCCTTTATCACTGTAAAAGTTTTTTTTCTGTATTCGCGTCAGTATGTGCGAACTTTTAACATATATCAATGAATGTTGTAACCAGATATCTTTGCCGCGCTCCTGAAAAGCGCAGAATATCACGATAGCTATAGACTGTTATACGCTGCTATCGATCAGGAAAAAAGCGATGCACCTATGTTTCAAAATAACAATTGACAATTTTTACTTCTGCAGGGAGCCGCGCCGCTCTCTAGCTGTTCTTCTGTGAATGTGTTGCGAGTCGGACGCAAAAGTATTGTGCTCCATACTGATATAATCATTTTTTTTGTAAATTTAAGAGTTTAAGTGATTAAAAATATATGTAGCCACAAACAAGCGAGAATGTGTATCACGAAAATTCGCTCCACCGCCACAATGGGTGGCCATGTTAATGTAAGTTTCCGTTTCATAATATAATACTTAAAGCCTTGAAGTTTATTTAATTTCATAGAAAATCTCTCAACCTTATTTTCGTTAATTATACTTGTGATAATCTTTTCTGTTTAAAAGATTTATGCAGCTTATGATCCAGCGTGTGTTCTGTCGGAACAGGAGGCTGTCGTGACGACATCGTTATAGTATTTATTCCAAGTTCTTTCAGTTCCGTTTATATGTTCGTACAAATCCAATTAGTTGGTCCCTTAGGTTTCTTTCATGTAACTTCTGTCTGTTTTCTCCGCGCGATCTTCCTCCGAAAAAAAATTTCTGTTCATTTTTTAGTAATTTTCGATATCGCCAATGAGAAAAGACAGCCGCCTCCTGCTCCGAACGGAACACCACGACTTTTCTAACGTCGGAGAGTACCGCACGAATTTTCCGCTAAAAGGTAATAGAATTTCTTAAAGCTGGATCAATTACACATGTTGCTGCTGTTCTCCGACAAATCTGGTGTGATTAATGGTAATTTATTCTGTCACGACAAAAAGAACCAATTTTATTTTTACCAAAGCAACAAAGCTTTCAATTAAATTACTAGAAAAAAAATCATACCAGATCTGGCGCCCGAACAGGGACTTGACTAAAATATTGAAAGTGTCACGGTACTAATATATGATTGTCTTATTTCATGTATCGCTCTTTGGAACCCAATGCTGCATAAAATTACGGATGAGCAATAAATATACGCAATATTGAAGGACGCGGTATTTACACAAATATTTTGGGATTTAATAAGACGCAGATTTGCAGTTTTGAAGACAACGCCGAGTGAGTACCAAATTTTCGTTTGCCATAGTTCTGTCTAAAGAGTAGCTCATTTGACCTTCAAATTCGACCTCACTCTATCCTTTCTGTAGCTTAACGTAAAAAACCACCTTTTTTTCTACGTAAATATTCGAAAATTTTCTGTGAACTTTTGCTTGGATTATTTGTTTTATACTGTAGTTAGTATTCTCGTGTAAGTTCAAGATGGATGCCATTTCAGTCTTTTTGTGTAACAGCGTTGGCAATCAATTGTTTCAACGGCGTTGACTCCATCTTGTCTTTTTGCTACAGACGTGTGTCAGTTATTACCCACGTAACATTAGACATTTGACGAACGCGCCGCGACTTTAACTTGCGCGGCAAGAATAATTGACAATCAGAATTTCAGTTGGCAGTACCCATTTTAAGTTGGCAATAGTTGAATTTCATTATGGCGGACGGACAATCGAGCGCGAACTCTGCAGACGAAAGCGACGGCACTGTTAACAAACATTACCGACTCCGCTCACGCGGGACGACGGCCAGGACAGACGACAGACAAGAGGTAGCTAATGTGGACGACACTCAGCAAGAAACACCCACCTCCCCGATAACGGTATCAATTGACATTGTCAAAATGTTACAGGAATTGATACTAGACAGACAGGAGAGGGAACAGCGCGAACGTGATCGCGAACAACGTGAGAAAGACAGGGACAAGTTTTTATCAGAGTTGAAAACGGATATGACAACACAGATTGACTCAGTTAGGAATGACGTAAATACCACCATTGACTCAGTTAGGAATGACGTAAATGCCACCATTGACTCAGTTAGGAATGACGTAAATACCACCATTGATGCGAAAGTAGGTACCCTCACTACGCAAGTAGGCTCTCTCGCAGCACAGATAGATTCGGTTAAGGGTGAGTCACGGCGCAAGTAACCACTTTGACAACACAGATAAGCACTCTGAATAACAAAATTGATAACATTGGTCAGAATCTCACAACTCAAATCGAAGCGTGTCGCAAAGAAACCGATTCGGTAAAACTTGCGTATAAAACAGTTGCACGACAGGTAGACGAGTTAGCGACATCGGTAGCCACTGTAGAATCAAAAGTAAGTGCAATGGCGAATGACATTTCGGACCGAACTATTGAGGAAAGAGTTAACAGTAGTGTTGCTTCGCACACTAAAGCACTTTCCGAACATTACAAAGAATGGATTGATGTACAAGAGAAGCTTGTTGAGGAGAAGGTTACACGTGACTTGAAAGATGTTGTTAAATCCGCAACCTTAGACATATTATCTGCACCCGGCAGTTCAGGAGACACTGTTTGTACTGAACTAGGCCAAATTAGACGAGTGTTTACCCGGGATTTGCCGGAATGGCGGAAGCAAGTAACAGATGAGATATCCGACCTGAGACAGCAAATTCAAACACTACAGTATGATAACCAGAGTGACGGGAAACACTCACTACCTTCTGAGCCAGATGAACATCAATACCAGACAACACAACAACACAACACACCACAGTATATTCCGCGACCGAAAAATGAATTTAACGATTCACACAACAACAACACTGAACAATTGACACTCACAACCCTCATGAAAGAGGAGAGTGTATTGAAACACAGAGTTTTTCAACCATTCCAACCGGAGAAGCGAAATATTCATCCAGTCGTTTTCCTAAAGAACTTTTCAGGAGTCTTTCCAGCTGCCTGGAATGACAAACAGAGAATACAATTCATTACCGGATACATACAAGGAGAAAGTACTATATGGGGAACCGAGATGGTTGATAAGTGCAAAACGTTTAGCGAGTTTGAGAAGAACTTTTTAAGCAAATTTTGGAGCGCAGGTGTTCAGCAACGCCTACGCAAAGAGGTCTACAACGCCGAACCTTTCCATTCGAACAGTGGCGGACTTCGCCGGTACTTTGAAAAGTACTTGAGAAAGATACAATATTGGGACACTCCCATAACAACAAAAGATGTTATTATGATTCTTAAGTCAAAACTACCCATTTCCATACGCGAAAAATTAGTGAACGTGTCAGAGGAAGATCAGGACGCATTTTTATCCGTCCTTGATTCGCTCGATCTTATACACGAAGACGCGCGTGCAAATGCTAACCGTAAGAACAACAACGCATGCACGTATTCGAATGGAAACGGTAGTAATGGAAATGGTTCACACGAAACAATACGGAAACAAACAGTACAATAACCGCAATAGGGGCCGAAACGATGGTTACCGTAATGGTAAACACAAAAACAAGCATTACGGCAACCAACGTTACAATCCAATATACAACACGCAACAACAGTATTACGGGAATGCCCCATACCAATCAAACAATAACGGTAGTAACTTCTACCAGAATGGGAACAAATACAAGGGTAAACGTTGCAACAATCAAAATTGCGGAGGTCAGCTACCTCCACCACAACCCTATGGGCAGCCACAACACTAACAACAACAGCAATACACGCCTCAGCAACAACCATTCATGCAACAACAACAGTACACGCCACCACAACAGGACTTTAGATACAATAACAATAAACCAAGAAAACAATACAATCCACCGGTATATTTTACGCAGGCAAGTAATGTACCGATTTTTCAGCCTGGTAACCAAGTGCAGTACCAACAAGGGTTTGATACAAATCAACACACACAATGGGTAAAAAACCAGCGAGAATGGTCAAGTGATGTGACAGAAGAATCAAACCAGTCGCATCACAAGAAAGCGGAAAACTAAAGGCAGCACCTTTTCGCCTCCACGGGGATGCTGCGGGACATAATGGGGGCAAACTCGACCTTGAACGACTTAACGTAATACGTTATGATCGTGACACTGACTTGAGAGACGATTTGTTGCAGGAAAATATTGAGACAGACTTGAATGACGTATGGGAAGACGAAGTACAAGCAATGACTAAAATTTACATAGCCAATACACCAATAGATGCTATTATTGATACTGGTGCAAATGGTGCAAACGTAAATGCTTTATCACTATGTATGTTTAAGAAAGTTTCTGCAGGGATGAAAATTTTAACGTTACCAGTACAAGGTTGTACAGTAACAGGAGCGGTAGGATCTTTATCACAGTGAGTCAATTTGCAAGCTCAGGTACCGATAAGGATTAATTCTACTTCTTTCATGTGTGTATTTCTAGTAGTTAAGAATTTGTCAGTGTCATGCTTATTAGGAATGGAGTTCTTGAGGAAGAATAAGGCAGTGATTGATATAGAAAAGGGTATCTGTACAATCCGAGTAGGTGAACAGGAGGTAACGCTGCAATTGTTGCGCGGCAAGGTCAAAAGAGTCAACACTGAGCACAAAGTTAAGGTACGCAGACTGGTACAGCGAATGTTTTTGAACCAAGCACACATGACAAGACAGGGTAACAGTTGGACGGATTTTGATACTGATGACGGACTTCCGACTAGAGCAGAGATTTTGAATAAAGTAAGCGAATCAAGTGAACTTGATTACATACAAAGGCAAGATTTACTGCACTTACTTATGAGGTATCTTCATGTCTTTTCTTCGAAACCTGGAGTAATACGTGATTACGAATATGACATGAAGGTCGCTCCCCATTCTACTTTTTGCAAGACAACGTACTCTGTCCCGTATGCAAGGCGCGAGGCTGTGAAAAATGAAATACGTAAAATGCTTAAGTGGGAGATCATTGAACCGTCAGACTCACCTTACAGTAGTCCGTTATTGCCAGTTTTGAAGCAGGATGGTAGTGTACGTATAGTTTTGGATGCAAGAAACATAAATAAAATAATTATTCCAGTAAGAACTCGACCTGAGGCTATGGATGAACAATTAAAAAGGTTTCATGGAGTAAAATACCTCACATCGGTAGACTTGAGATCGAGCTACTGGCAGGTCAAGATGACATCACAGTCTCGAAAATATACAGCGTTTATATTTGCAGGTAGATCATACCAATTCAAAGTAGTTCCATTTGGTTTGAATGTGAGTTCAGGCGTATTCATAGCTGCACTTGATCATGTGTTAGGACCTGAACTGTTGGATCAAGTAACAGTGTATGTTGATGACTTACTGATTGCTACGAAATCTTGGGAAGAACATTTAGACATCATAAGCAAAGTTTTCCAGAGGTTTGTTGACTATGGAGTCACAGCTAATCTGCATAAGTCTAAATTTGGTAAAAGCGAGATTAAATTTTTAGGACATCTTGTATCATCACAGGGAATTACCCCAGATCCAGACAAACTAGCAGCTATTAAAAACTTTCCTGTGCCCTCTTCTAAACGCCAGTTGAAAGGCTTCCTCGGAATGACTTCCTTTTTCAGAAAGTTTATTTCGGACCAGTCGATGAACAGTCAAGCACTGCATGATCTTCTAAAGAAAAATACTCACTGGCATTGGACGCCAGAGTGTCAGGCAGATTTTGATCGCATTAAACAAGCACTTCTTAACAGCAATATTTTGTTCCATCCAGACATGGATAAAGAATTCTGTATTTCGTCAGATGCTTCATTTCAGGGGCTTGGTTCTTGTTTGTTTCAAATAGAAGTCATTGATGGAAAAGAAGAGATAAGAGTTATCAGCCTTGCAAGCAGGGTTCTCACAGAATGTGAGAGGTCATACTCGGTGACAGAGTTGGAGGCTCTGGCCGTTGTATGATTCTTTAAAAGGTTCAATTACTACATCCATGGTCGGAAAATTAAGGTATTTTCTGATCACCAAGCTCTTAGTTTCTTGCTCTCATGTAAACTTCTTCATCCTCGTCTTACACGATGGAGTCTCTTCTTGCAAGAGTATGATTTCGAAATAGTATACATCAAGGGTAAAAACAACATTATCGCGGATGCTTTGTCACGCATGCCGCAAGGACTTCCCGAGTCCAGTGAACTTATCGAGCAGATGTCTAACTACCGAATTCTTCTAATGAAAGACCCACTACATAGAAAGTATTTCCTTCAGCTCTGCAAGCAGATGCGTATACTCCAAGGGACAGATCCCAAATGGCGTAAGGTCAAACAACTTCTTCTAACAAAACCCGATCACCACTTGTCCAAATTTTATAAACTACACAACGATGTTTCATTCCATCGAACTTCTCTCCTCTCTGGTAGATGGTGTGTGTGTATACCACACGCATACGTTGAACACCTTATCTGGTACACACATCTTTCCTGGGGTCATTATGGACCTGAAAAATGCAAACGAAAGATTTCTGCGTATTGCTATGTACCAAACTTACACCATCGAATCCACAAATTGTTAAGTACATGTCTTATCTGCCAGAAGGCAAAACCCTTCAACCATTCGAACCTAATTCCTCTGAATCCAATTATTACTGAGAGACCAAATCAAGTTCTTGCCTTTGATCTCGCCGGCCCCCTGCCGCAAGGGAGGGGAGGGGTGAAATACCTAGTCGCATTGTTGGATCTTTTCACAAAACATGTGAGACTTTATGCAGTGAAATCATCCAGTGCACTTCCGATCATCCGTCGAATCGAACAAGACTATTTTCCTCGATTTGGCAAGCCGGAGGCCATTCTATCAGATAATGCATCTAATTTCACTGGCAGACAATGGCGCAATTTTCTTGCCAGACATGGCATCAAACAAATACTTATATCTCGTTTCAGACCGCAATCTAATCCCACCGAACGTATCTTCAAAGAGTTCAATAGATTCATTCGAACCTACATACCTAATCGACAAACCCGTTGGATTGACTTTGTATCTTCATTCGAGCAGATTGTCAACAATCTTCCACACTTCTCAACTGGATTTACACCTGCGGAATTAATGACGAGTCATCGGGAAAGAAATGAATGGTTAGATCCCATACCTAAAATTGTAGAACCAGAATTAGATTTAGATGCAAAACTTAGGCAAGCATTGGTATCCTTAGCTGTACAGGCGAATCTACGCAAGAAGTCTTATGACAAGAAGGTATCTAAGGCTCTTACATATGAAATTAATGAAAAGGTACTTTTACGGACACATTTTAAGCCATCGAAGTTGTTGAAAAGAAATCGGAAATGGAGGCTATTGTACGACGGACCATTTATAGTAATTAGAAAACCACATACAGGATGTTATCTAATAGCGGATCCAGCATCTGGCAGAATTAAAGGATTGTATCACCACCAGGATCTCAAGAAATATAACGAGGCAAAGTAACAAGCAAAGGAACATTAGCCTAAGGTTTAACCTGTGAAACACTTCGGTATTCAAACACACCAATACGAGTACTTACACTTTGGCGAAAAAACTATGGAGGTAATTGAAGATTTGATTTATTGTGGCGTACGAAAAAGAAAGCACATTCCATTTGAGAGGACAGATTCTCAGTTAGTTTTAAGTTAGTCATAGGTGTAAGCAGTCCAAGTTGGCTGTTGGCATTGAGGAATGCCGTTATTGGTGAAAGGAGATACAGAAGGAAGTAGCAGATTGCCACCTTCCAACTCCAATGAATATATATGTATGTGAAATATTAGGTTAAGCAATTTCTTTTTCAGCCCTCAAGATGGAATGTTAAGTCTTTAAGTATACAGAGTACAGCCTATTGCGTGTAAACTGTGCGTTATTGTAACACCGCCATGAACTATACCTTTTGTTAGCGCGATCTTCAGAATTAAACAGATTTGTGTAGCCAAGTGTTTGAACTGTCAAAAGCAATAAATAACAGAGAGAGAGAGTATCACGTAGTATTTGATAGTTTTCAGGAGATTCAATCTCAGATTCAAAGTATCATCTACGAACAGTAAGCCTCATAAGATTTAATAGCTAAGCAACAAAGCATTTCCTTTATTCTGTTTCACAACAGCTGTTAGGTCATGTAGTCGAGAGTGCCACTACATGGAAACATATACGTCGTACTGACAAGTCTGAAGTATTCCTGATGGTAAACGTTTCTTCTTTAAACATGTAAGATGCACTAAAGTAACTAGCTATTTCACAGCCAAGCCCGACAATCGCCCAGAAGGAAGCGTGAGAAACTAGAAAGCTGTCACCAGATATGACTCACATTATAATAATAAAACTAAGATCTGATATTAGATTAAAGAATAGGCACTTGAAGGCACACGTGACGCATGTCATGCATCTAAGGTCACAAAAAAAATATCCTAGTGTAGTTGTGCTAGAATTTGTATGTGCATATAGTGTATTTATGTTCGTATTTGATCCTCTCCTCTTCCACTTCCCCATCCTACCCCATTAAAAAAAAAGTGAGGATTAGAATTTGACAGGCTCATCTGAGTGCTCTTTAGACGGTTGAAGTGGAAACGAAATTTGTGGGAGAGATCCGTTAGCGAAAGTTTTGTTCTAATCGCGTATCGCGAGTAGCAATGTTGAGAGATTATAATACATTCCGCGAGTAGTACTTGCAGCCAGTAACTTTTTGAAGCATGAATCTTCCGGAGAGAAATGCATGAGTATGCTCGACCAGTAGAGACAGAATTTGTTCAATCTGTGCTCTACATACACAGTGACACTAAATTTTGAAGAGAAACGAAATAACAAGCTGCTTAAGAGATTTGTTTTAAAAAAATTTTCACCTTTGTAAAAGGGAGAGAGAATAACCGAAATAATCGTGCCTTGATGCACAAGTAGTGTATTCAATACGCTAATCCGGCGTGGCGTGACTGAAAAGGTTAACAGAATTTTGTGACTGTAAGCAAACTTAAGAAATGTATGTATGTATGTAATTTATGGACATTGTTTAATCTTGTAATGTATTTACCTGTGAGTAACTTGAACTGTGAACTTTGAAATCGCAATGTGAGATGGGAGATGTGAATTTGCAGACACTCTAAGACGTTCTGAACAAAATGCGAGTGATAAAGTGTACAAAATACGTGTGCAGTGACGTGTGTACACGCAAGTGCAGGTAGTGACAGCGATCACAGCAAAACATTTTGCAAACCATATGTAAAACGTTGGCTTCACTTACCTGTGTGTTAGCAGCATGGCAGGTCGCACGGACTGTCGTGTGAAATCCTCGAAACAGACGGTGGTATTTTCTACCCAAGTTTTCGATACGCCGATCGACGATGGAGAAAGGACACTAGACGTGTGTTTTCCGCGTGTTCTCATTTTAGCAGAGCGCGAGTAACACACGTTAAACTTCCTACGAGCATACATGAGCGCGTGTTGCACTGGACTAGTAACCGGCAACAGCGCGGAGCTGCTTGCAGTTGGACTCAACAATTAACATTTGAAACACAACCGACGCGCGCGCTGTGAAGGAGTGTCATTGACCTTAGAATGTTTTCGTCTCACAACTACGCAAGAGACATTGCTAAAGCTATCACAGTGAAACTTAATAATGAACTTTATTTATTCTGTAAAAAGAGAAGTCTTAGCTTCAAATTAATTTCCATTTAATCAGTCACGTCGGATATTTTGCGATAGATAATTAAATAAAGACAAGGCATTACTGAGCACTGAAACGTTAACTGGAAGGGAAGGTTATCAATCCTGTCCAGAATCCTATAAAACCTTTACCTGTAAGTCTAGATTATAGCACGAACCTAACACAGGTTTCTTTCTGTTTATTTGCATGTAAACGACTTGACGCTTGATGCGAGACACTAGAGAGGCAACACGAGCGAACACAAAAAAGACGCTACCCAGGGTCGTGACCTCTCGGACGACGCCGCTCACCGAACGAGAATAGACGTTCCAGACTCCGGTTAAGTGAGCGCGTGACAAATAAAAGTGTACAGTGTAGTGTCAAGTGCAACGTCCTGATTAACAACGAAATTCTAAAAGAATCTAATGAAACGGATAAAAAACAATACGAGACCAAACCGGTCACAGACAATTTTTGAGGACTGTTTAAGTAATTATTGCAATGTATCTGTGTATGTTTGTCTACTGACATGTTTTGTTTTCTATATAGAGTATTATTCATTTATCTTTGTGTGTGTTAGACTTAAGATTGTTTTTTTTTGTCATATTTTGTTTCACAATAACAGCAATGAAGATAACAGTGCAAGGACACCTTACAATGAACTGAGAGAAGTGCCAAAGTGCACAAAAGACACTGAAAGACTTTATTTGTTTTCACAACTGTACTGGAAGCATAAAATAACTAGATGACAAACTCATTCCAATGTTATGTTAGAACGAAGGTAAACAGATGATAAAACACAGTAATGTCTTGAAACTACATGTGAGTCCTGATGATCCTTCCGGAATCATCATGCCTCACATGGAAGGCATTGTGACATTACAGCCTTTATCACTGTAAAAGTTTTTTTTTCTGTATTCGCGTCAGTGTGTGCGAACTTTTAACATATATCAATGAATGTTGTAACCAGATATCTTTGCCGCGCTCCTGAAAAGTGCAGAATATCACGATAGCTATAGACTGTTATACGCTGCTATCGATCAGTAAAAAAGCGATGCACCTATGTTTCAAAATAACAATTGACAATTTTTACTTCTGCAGGGAGCCGCGCCGCTCTCTAGCTGTTCTTCTGTGAATGTGTTGCGAGTCGGACGCAAAAGTATTGTGCTCCATACTGATATAATCATTTTTTTTGTAAATTTAAGAGTTTAAGTGATTAAAAATATATGTAGCCACAAACAAGCGAGAATGTGTATCACGAAAATTCGCTCCACCGCCACAATGGGTGGCCATGTTAATGTAAGTTTCCGTTTCATAATATAATACTTAAAGCCTTGAAGTTTATTTAATTTCATAGAAAATCTCTCAACCTTATTTTCGTTAATTATACTTGTGATAATCTTTTCTGTTTAAAAGATTTATGCAGCTTATGATCCAGCGTGTGTTCTGTCGGAACAGGAGGCTGTCGTGACGACATCGTTATAGTATTTATTCCAAGTTCTTTCAGTTCCGTTTATATGTTCGTACAAATCCAATTAGTTGGTCCCTTAGGTTTCTTTCATGTAACTTCTGTCTGTTTTCTCCGCGCGATCTTCCTCCGAAAAAAAATTTCTGTTCATTTTTTAGTAATTTTCGATATCGCCAATGAGAAAAGACAGCCGCCTCCTGCTCCGAACGGAACACCACGACTTTTCTAACGTCGGAGAGTACCGCACGAATTTTCCGCTAAAAGGTAATAGAATTTCTTAACGCTGGATCAATTACACATGTTGCTGCTGTTCTCCGACAAATCTGGTGTGATTAATGGTAATTTATTCTGTCACGACAAAAAGAACCAATTTTATTTTTACCAAAGCAACAAAGCTTTCAATTAAATTACTAGAAAAAAAATCATACCAGAGTCTCCAGTTGTGGCATGAGCCAGTTTTCCAGCATATCCAGATACACGTGTCCTGTAACGTTTTTTTTCGCAGAAGAAAAAAGGGGCCGTAAACTTTAAACCGTGAGATTGCACAAAACACGTTAACCTTTGGTGAATTGCGAATTTGCTGCACGAATGCGTGAGGATTCTCTACCGCCCAGATTCGCACATTGTGTCTGTTCACTTCACCACTAAGAAAAAATGTTGCTTCATCACTGAAAACAAGTTTCGCACTGAACGCATCCTCTTCCATGAGCTGTTGCAACCGCGCCGAAAATTCAAAGCGTTTGACTCTGTTATCGGGTGTCAGGGCTTGTAGCAATTGTAAACGGTAAGGCTTCTGCTTTAGCATTTTCCGTAAGATTTTCCAAACCGGCGGCTGTGGTACGTTTAGCTCCCTGCTTCCTTTATTCGTCGACTTCCGCGGGCTACGCGTGAAGCTTGCCCGCACGCGTTCAACCGTTTCTTCGCTCACTATAGGCCGACCCGTTGATTTCCCCTTACAGAGGCATCCAGAAGTTTTAAACGGCGCATACCATCGCCGAATGGAGTTAGCAGTTGGTGGATCTTTGTTGAACTTCGTCCTGAAGTGTCTTTGAACTGTTATGACTGACTGATGTGAGTGCATTTCAAGCACGACATACGCTTTCTCGGCTCCTGTCGCCATTTTGTCTCACTGCCCTCTCGAGCGCTCTGGCGGCAGAAACCTGAAGTGCGGCTTCAGCCGAACAAAACTTTATGAGTTTTTCTACATATCTGTAGTGTGTCGTGACCACATGCCAATGAATGGAGCTACAGTGAATTTATGAAATCACTTCAATCATTTGTAATAGCCCTGTATATAATTTTTGTTTGAAATAATATGTAAGGTGAAATAATATACGGGGTGACCCAAAAAAAAACTTTCACGAACTGAGGTTGCTCATCAGGCACACAAGAAGGGTCAGTAATTACACAGAAACCGAGGCTCGCAAAGGCCATCCGTGGCTACTAAATGGCGCTGTAGTTATTTCGTCACATGCTACAAATGGGCATCCAGTACAGGAGATGTTCACAAAGTTTTGTCCAGGTGCGTCGAGACACTCCTGACATCGACGTTACATTGAATGGAGCATCCTCTAAAAGATACTTAGTGTGTCTAGGACACAATCCTGTCCACTATGGCCACCGGCGATTTCATACACGAGCCCTTCAGATATTTCCACAGGAAAAAAATAGATTGGTGACGGATCGGGTGTTTACGGTGGCCATACGACCGGCTCACCGCGACCAGTCCAATGCCCGTGAAAGGTTGCCTGCAGGTGTGCCCTCATTTGTCTGCTGAAATTTGCGGGGGCTCTGTCGCGCTGAAATCGAATTCGGCAACGAATACGGATGGGAACATCATTCAGCAATTACAGCAGAATCTCTTGCAGGAACACGAAATATGTGCGACTATCTAGCCCAATTAAATGCAACGCCATCCAGCGGCCGTAGCACCCTCTCACAGGGTCTGCCACTCCTTCTTCCTATGTGATTACCAATATTTGTTGTATGCCTGATATGATAGGTTTGCAAACATGTTTTGAATTACCCTGTATACGTCATAAACAACTTTTCTAATGGCTAAGTGCCTTGCTATCGTAGTTGAAACTGACTGCAAGAAAGAAAACTAAACCTTTCATTTTCACATCAGAGCATTTTCTTTGTCGCAAACAATCTTAACAGAAAAAGCTGTATAAAGTCGTTTAAAAAATATATTGCCTATGTCAGTCTCAGTAATTATTAGTGTATCGTATATAATTTGAAGTAAATTGGTCAAGACCTTTTCGAGACCTATGGTAACAACGTTTCTCCTTTGTATATTAGATATATATTGTATACATTAAAAATGTCCTATATATTAGATGCAAATTTTTTACATTATATGTACTGCGTGATCAAAAAGTCAATATAAATTTGAAAACTTAATAAACGACGGAAAAATGTAGATAGAGAAGTGAAAATTGACACACATGCTTGGAATGACATGAGGTTTTATTAAAACCACCCCATATTGCTAGACGCGTGAAAGATCTCTTGCGCGCGTCGTTTGGTGACGATCTACATCTACATCTACATTTATACTCCGCAAGCCACCCAACGGTGTGTGGCGGAGGGCACTTTACGTGCCACTGTCATTACCTCCCTTTCCTGTTCCAGTCGCGTATGGTTCGCGGGAAGAACGACTGTCTGAAAGCCTCTGTGCATGCTCTAATCTCTCTAATTTTACATTCGTGATCTCCTCGGGAGGTATAAGTAGGGGGAAGCAATATATTCGATACCTCATCCAGAAACGCACCCTCTCGAAACCTGGCGAGCAAGCTACACCGCGATGCAGAGCGCCTCTCTTGCAGAGTCTGCCACTTGAGTTTGTTAAACATCTCTGTAACGCTATCATGGTTACCAAATAACCCTGTGACGAAACGCGCCGCTCTTCTTTGGAGTAGTATATCTTCTGTCAGTTATCACTTCTTTAGTTTATTTTTTGTTGATAAAATTTTTGGTAATGGTTAGTGGATGTGAAGAATGTCAAGTTACACCATTGTTTGGAGTACAGATTAAACTTTAGGTCCCCCTATAACTGGCTAAGTAAGCCAATCAGTGACTGGAGGAAGGCAAGGGCACACCATATCCAACAGGACTGTGCCTGGTAAAGCACTGCGGTATCCAAAGCAACCACCATACTGGCAAGGGCACACCATATCCAACAGGACTGTGCCTGGTAAAGCACTGCGGTATCCAAAGCAACCACCATACTGTGCTCAGCCGCCACTTTCGTCATGCTTGGCCTCCCAGGTCCCCAGACCTCAGTCCGTGCGATTATTGGCTTTGGGGTTACCTGAAGTCGCAAGTGTATCGTGATCGACCGACATCTCTAGGGATGCTGAAAGACAACATCCGACGCCCATGCCTCACCATAACTCCGGACATGCTTTACAGTGCTGTTCACAACATTATTCCTCGACTACAGCTATTGTTGAGGAATGATGGTAGACATATTGAGCACTTCCTGTAAAGAACATCATCTTTGCTTTGTCTTACTTTGTTATGCTAATTATTGCTATTCTGATCAGATGAAGCGCCATCTGTTGGACATTTTTTGAACTTTTGTATTATTTTGGTTCTAATAAAACCCCATGTCATTCCAAGCATGTGTGTCAATTTGTACCTCTCTATCTACATTACTCTGTGATTTATTCAGTTTTCAAATTTATACTGACTTTTTTATCACCTGGTATTTAAAAAACTATGTAACTTATGCTCATTCGAATGTTGCATAAAAATCTAAAGTAAACCGGTTAAGTACATTTAGAGACTGGAGCTAACAACATTTTCCTTTTACGTATCACATATATATTTATATGACGCATGTATTAAAAAAAGTGTAACTTACCTCCATCTTCATTAAATTATCGTGTAAAATCTGAAGTAAATTAGTCAATAACGTTTCGAGATTTTTAGTAGCAATCGTTTCTCTTTATGTATTACATATGTAAGAAACCTTACTGCAAAGTAATGCCTCCGAATTTTTTACGTGAAAACTCTTAATTTTTGTAAAATGTAACAAACTTTATAAACACTCTACATCTTTATTCATCTTGTACACATAGTCAGGTCAATGTATTTTTTAGTAGCTGGACATACTCAAGGATACTGAAGCAGTTGTTCCAGGATAATGCGAACCTTGTTATGGCTTTCAAAGAGAGAGAGCTAAATTTAAAGCTCACTTACCGAGCACATGCATGAACTGAGTGTCACCAAATGAATTCGTTACCATATATGGCTTTCTGGCTATACATAAAACGAGGAAACTGAATGAGGAGAAATATATGAATGAGGAGCCATATTGTCGAAAATTCGATGATACTCTGCATAGAAGACAGTGTAAGAAAAGGTAATGCTGCTGATGATAATGATTTGAGGTGTGGGACGCTCGACATCAAGGTCATCTGCGCCCTGACGAAAACTCAGCATGCCAGAGTTGGGACGAAGGCTGCTCCCACATGTGGAGCAGCTCATAATGCATTTAACTCTGCCTCTCTTACCCACCAATTTAGAGAAGAGGCCTGACAGGTCACAAAATTTCATCACTTTTAATACTGGAATCAGTATCGGCGAGGATGGTGGATAGATGTCCATCGAGACTGAGGGCTGCTCTAATATCCTTATTGAGGACACACGTTGCCAAAATATGCTGGACTGAAAGAGGTGCACAACAAACTTCACAGAGTGGTGGTTCCTCCCGCCGGAGGAGGAAGACATGTGTTAAAGAGCTAAGTTGGTTACATAGCCTGGTAAGCAGGACTTTCTTCAGCGGTGAGGCTGACATGTCTGTGTTTTCTGCCACCTGCAACTATTCAGTTTCCCATTGATGCAAGACGCATCTATCAGAAAGTGACATGATGGCATGCAACGGGATTGGACACTGATGGACACCACCATGCCGACACACTTCTTGGCTGCTTTGTCAGCCATGTCGTTTCCCCATATTCCCAGTATTCTGCAGATCGTGGACAAATATGCAAGTGCGTGGCACACTCATTCGGAGAGTGCAAAGCACATGCTTCTACATGCTGACAGGAAATGTGGAACTGTAAAGACTTAATGAGGTTATAGGTAGAAAAGGCGTGGCGTTCAGTACTAGAATACAACAATATGAAATATATGCCGGCGGAAAAATTGAAAAAGTCAACACCAATCTAACAGATACGCATCGATATATCAAGGCGATAGCTAAGGCACTTGACTGTCATCATCACCAGTAGTCTCAGAGTACATATAACTTGTATGTTATGTCAGAAACCGCTTTCTAATCAGCAGCAGGTCCTTGACAAAGGGTGAAGTTGCAACAAGATCAGTCTCCCATGGAAATATTTAACCAGTAACAGACTGTCTGAAGAGGCTGTCACATACTGTGGATTGAGGCAGAAAAAAAGAGATAAGGTAGTATATGCTATTACTGACTTAATTAACCGTTACAGTAATGCTGAGTTAGATTATATGGGGTCAGCTGGACGAATCCATGTATATTAGATAAGCACCCAATACGTTTAACTGAGACTGCAACGTTAGCTGGGGATAAGGAGTTTGAAAGAACATAAGATTTATTAAAGCTAATATTCTTAGAAAGCTCCAAGTTCAAAAGGTTTATACCGAAAGAGATAAAAATTTATCGTGAAATATTACACATGACTGATACACATAGAATGGGCAACACCTCAAAAGGATGAATGAAAGCCTCAAAGACTGACAAATACAAGAATACAATAAAACCAGCGTTCAAGCTGCACGTAGTGCAGGCGATGAGTTTGAAGTTTTGCATAAAAGACTGAAAAATCTATATCTGGAAGATATATGTTACAAAGACCAAATAAAACTGTAGACTAATTATGGCTACTTACAGCATCATCTGCCGCAGGGAAAACACGCCACACAAACGAAATTATGTCAACCATGTAAGAGCTTCGAGTAGTTATAGAGACGGTTGTTCATGAGCTCCATAGGCCAGTATGAAGAACATTTCCGCAAACAGATGTGAAAATCAGAGGGTTGGATGATTTATGGCAGGCTGATCTCGTAGATATGCGACAGTATTCACGATCGAATAAAGGTTACAAGTACATTCTAAGGACCCCAGACGTATTCCAGATTCGCTTGGGCTTTAACTGTGAAGGTAAAGATGGGAATAAGGGACAAACCACAAGTCAACGTTCTCCCGTTTGAAACCTAGTTTTGCTCAACAGTTGAAAAGGATGGTCAAAAACCAGATGTGCAAGCATTTTAATCATCAAGGGTGGTTCAAATTGGTAAATATTCTACCAGCGATCAGTGGAGAGTATAATTGCACTACTCGTCATACGATTAAGAAGAGACCCACTGATGTTCATAATGGCTCTGTATGGGACTTAACTTCTGAGGTCATCAGTCCCCTAGAACTTAGAACTACTTAAACCTAACTAACCTAAGGACATCACACACATCCATGCCCGAGGCAGGATTCGAACCTGCGACCGTAGCGGTCACGCGGTTCCAGACTGAAGCGACTAGAACCGCTCGGCCACTCCAGCCGGCGATGTTTATAATAATGGGCTTCTAAATACAGCGTACAACTATATAAAGATTGTAGACCCATGTATGCAGAAGATTATTTTAGGTGATTTAATTCATATGAAGAAATACAAAACGGCATTTGAAAAGTCATGGCTACCGAACTGATCAGTGGGGATATGTACAGTTGCCAAGGTGCCGCACAGAAACCCGAAAACTTACATCTTATAGGAGAATGGTAACGAAGAAACTGCAGGGAGATTTCACACACAGGAATTACAGAAAAGCTGTGAACCAGATGTATTCCTTGTAGAGCGGTTCATAAGACTTCTTGGGAGCAGGATATTGGTGAAACGCCTCAGATTGTCATCAAAGCACAACAGTTGGGTGAAAGCTCACAGTTTGCTACGTAATAGCACACTCTAAGCCCAATCCATGCAGTAACGTGACATGAGTGCTAGGAAACGTATCAACAGAGGTGGTAACGGTATTCTTGAGAACCCAGCAGTCGAAGTTCATAAACCTGGATATAATTTTTGTGGCTCTGGAACAAAGTTGAAAAAGTGCCCAGCTCTGTGCTACTGAGGAAATAATATACTAGCTGATGCATGCAAGGAGCATGACATTGCTTCCGCCACAAAGGAAGATGGTCACATTGCATACCAAACATTAATTGACAAAGTTAAATAGATCTGTTGAAGAAGGGAAATTGGTGTAGGACAAGGCATTGCTGCATTCATGGTCAATAAAGCAATGTTTACCAAACTTAAATTGGGTGCTGGGATAACCTTCATGCAAATTATGAATTGGTGAAGGTAGAACTGACGACGATTTACAAACTTTTAGTGCAGGATAGTTCGGATACAGTGGTCCTTGAGTGGAGAGCCACTCCACGACAGATTTACAAAACATTTGTTAACATCATTTAAGGAACATACATTGACACTTAGAGCATTCAACAGGGTTACTTACATCGCGATTCTAAATCATAACTTCTTTTACTCAAATAGAAAAAGGTAATGTTAACAATTGGCGGCAGTAAGTCACTCAGAGGGTCCTTAACAAAAGTAGCAAGATTTTTAATTACTTCGAGGCATTAGCCACACATATATTTTTTTAAAAAAAAGGTAAAAACAACATACAATGACATCCTGATATAAAGCCAGTGGTTACAGCTTCCGTTTTGCGAAGTAGCCATCCTCTGTATTATCTTAAACCTAAGACAAAACCAACAACCATTAGTGCACACAACTAAATAATAAGTAAGAAATACCATGGTTGACACAATGTCAAATATTAGCCCCTTTAAAATTTATTATTTAACTGAGCCAAATCTTTGGACAAAGAAACTAGCCTCTTCAGCAAAACCCAGGAAGTTTAAAGGCAATTTTCTAGCGACAGATAAAATTTTAGCACAAAAATTTTAAGAACACAGACTCTAGTTCTTGGGAATTAAGGACCTAATCTTACACTGTGGTTATTCAAACTCCAGCACCAGTCAATTTGAACTATGGGTCAATAGACCAATTTTCCTTAAGCGCTATTACGTAAGTAATAAGGGTAATGATAATTTCAGTTTGAAATCAACAATCACACTGTGCAAACGACAACAGTCTGTTCTCTTGAAACTTAGCATTTAAATTGGGGCTTCGAGTTTTTGTCATTAAGTTTGAGCTCAACGACCCAATTAAGCCACACGACAACTGTTTGTTCCTTTTAAAATCCAACCATTTGAGTTCGAGCTTTACGTACTTATCATTCATGACAAAAACACACAACTTTACCCTTGTAACTGATGAGACAAGAATACGGGGTCACTTAAAATATCTTGAGCCGACAGCCACCTTTTCAGCACTTGGGAATCGTTTACAATATCTTGAGCCGACAGCCACCTTTTCAGCACTTGGGAATCAAAATCATGTAATGCATTCCGTTGCAGACGGTTTACCCAGAGTGTTTTACTGCTAGCATAAGAATCGCCCGTCGGAAAGCACAAACCACCAGTTAATAACGTTAAGGAAGCACGACACACAGGACGATTCGTTGCTTACATATAAAACTACCTGCTTCTACAACAGATAACAGAAAGAAGCGTTAATCCCCACTGGAGCATGATAGACAACATCCGCCAAACGTCTCAAAGCACAACGAAACAAAATTTTCAACGTGCAGTTAATGTGGTGGATCGAAGTAGAAAACAGTAACACTCGGGCACTCGTGGTGTACTCCCTCTGGTACCGCGCGCCGCGGAATTTGAATCCGCGCCAGACGTCATGGACTTCGAAGACCCCTAGAGGTCTCTGCACCATCGCGCCGTAAGCTGTGGCGGCGGGTGCCTCCTGCCCCGCTTTTAGTGTGAGGGCGCCACAGTGGAATACGTGGTTCCAGCGGGCAATAGCGGCGCCCCCGACAGAGTACTTAAGCGCCTGCCTCTCGATCAGCCGGTTCAAACACCCAGGCGATCATTATAGGCAAAACCACCCCTTCCTTCCGTCTCCTCGATTTCTATATCACCATTTATGGCCATCCTATCGCCCTCACCCCCAGTCCTCAAGTGCCTTGGCGTCACCCTTGACCGTCACCTCTCCTGGATCCCCCATCTCTGGACAATCCAAGCCAAGGCACGCTCTCGACTCCGTCTCCTCAAGTTCCTTTCTGGCCGCACATGCGGTCTGCACCCCTACACCATCCTCCACACCTATAAATCCCTCATCCGCCCTATCCTCTGCTACGCCCACCCTGCCTGGACCTCCACCCCTCCTACCTTTTACAAATCCCTTCAGATCCTAGAACACCATACTCTCCGCCTCGCCTATCGCATCCGTCTCCCCTCCTGTATAACCTTATTCCGTTCCCGCACCTCGCTTTTTCTCGAAACTAGATCCCCCTCACCAGCTTGTCTCTCCCATCCTCTCCCACCCCCGTCCGCTGCCGCTCCTGTATTCTCACATCCTGCCTGCCCTCCATCTCTCCATACCCTCGCCCAAGGTGGCTTCCACCAATTCCCCCTCCCTGATGACGCCCTCATCCCCTCCATCTACCCCTCCTATCAACTTTGATCCTCACCTTCCACAACCTATGTTTCCTCAGGGCACCATCTCTCCTTTCTCTCCCTCCTCCCTTCCTCCCACGCCCTTCCCTACCCCCATACCTTCTTTCCTCCCCCTCCCATCTCCTCTGCCACTGGCATCTACCTCCTCCCCTCTCCCTCCTCCCCCAACTTTTCCCCTTTTGACAGGTCCCCGGACTCGCACACATCAAGTGAACATTCACGTGCTGGAGATCGTTGCCATCGGTTCTTTGTGTGTGCCGTCGTGTTAGTGCTTTAGTGTTTTCACCGCCCACACTCCATCGTTCACGTGTGTCGTTTCAGTCATCAGTGTCCGTGTACAAGTGCTGAATGTTATTTTGTATTATGCTCCACCTGTGAACGGCTCCATGTTTTTCTTAACCCAAGTGTCTACTGTTTTTTGTCCACCATTATATATTTCCGCTGCCGGCCCACCTTTTGTGAAAGGTGTTAAAATAACAATAAATAAAAAAAAGAGGATCAGCCGGTCAGTCTAATTTCGCATACGTCTGTGGACACATTGCCTCGCGTTACACAGGTTACTTACTTCTTCTGTGTACGACTGGACGTGTTTGTTACGTTTCCTGTGACTCCATTGTTCGATTTTGTTGTTGTTCGTTCTGTCCTTCGTTGGTCGTGTCCGTCCTCCACCGTTGTGTTGTTGTTCGCGGGCCTCTCCGCGGGTCCCGCTGCGCTTTCCGTCATTTCAACTCCGCGACCGTCCCGGCCGCAGTTACAACACTCCCACTCGAACACAGGTATCTCACTAGCCCTCTTTCGCCGCTCCACGGTACATCAGAACAATTGCCGAATACCGATTGTCGTCCGTCAATCCTTCTTACAGGGAATCTCCCCCGATGATGGCCCACATCTTACTGTTCAAGGGCAGAGAGCTTTTTCTATACTCGGACTGAGTACGAAATCTGACTTTAGCCACATCGACACAACTACTCGCCCGACTGATAGGTCGAGTCGATACGCCCGAATCAGTGGCAGTAGCGAAAAGTGCCTTGAGGCAGGGAGGAGTAACAAAAAACGTTAACATTCTTAGGATTCTGCCCATACTTAAGACGACTGATGGAATAATTACATTTATAATCTCTGCATTTTCTGGGTTAGCAATCGTTGGTTCATTCGCCAAGGGAGTCGCTGCCATAACTCAGGGAGTAAAGAATACACGACATGGCAGAGACAGAAGGCCAAAAGACACGGTATGGCAATGGAGGCTATCGTTACCAGCGAAGGACTAGCCTTAAAACCATACAGTTAAGTGCTTGGGCAGTACATCAAAAAAATCATAGCAAAACAACCAGACAGACCGCTCAACACATCGATCCGCTTAAGCTTGTGATAAAACTAAAAATCTCAAGATTTCGCTCTTTCGGGATACATTCCCAAAGACGATGTGGAAATCCAAAGAATGTGGGATTGTCGCTTTAGATGTTGTGGGTGAGATTATAGAAATCAATGGGTTGCGTACGTTAAAAAAACTGGAATTCCAGAGATTAATTTTATTTTTTCGGCCATTTGAGACCACTAGAATTATTGTGTCGTTACTTCACTGGCAAAAACGAGGTACCAAGACTTCAGTCCATATCACTGTGTACTTTTCTAAGTTTCTCCTGACATTTGCACAAAACAATCAGTATGCACGTCATTGCAACATTTGAGGCCGACATGCGATGTCGTATACTGTAATATTAAAACAACGTTCATGTGCAGGGTGACAAGTATGAAAAAAAACGTACATTATTTACAAACTACGGCGTGAACACAGTTTATTCAAGTGTAAACGTCACTACAGATATTCTGATTTAGGTTGTGACATGTTCGATATGCCTGGAATCATTGACGATGATGTGGCGCAGACGAATAGCGAAATTCGACGTGACCCACTGAAATGCTGTTTTCAGCTCAGCAAACGTTTGGGTTACTGCTGTACACCTGGTCGTTACAACAGACCCGAAAAAACGAGTCACATATGTTCAGATCCGGAGATTTTGGCGGCCAATAGAGGCTCAGGCTAGTGGCCTCTGTGTACCCGAGAGCCACAGTGCGGTCCCCAAAGTGCTCCTCCTGGACATCAAATACTTTCCTGCTTCAATGGGGTCGAGCTCCGCCTTGCATGAACCACGTCTTTTCAAAATGAGGGTCATTTTGGATAATGGAGATGAAATCATCTTCCAAAACCTATACGTACCATTCGGTAGTCACCATGCCATCAAGGAATATCGCACCGATTATTCCGTGACTGGAAAATGCACTCCACACAATAATCTGTAGAGGGTGAACAGTCTTCTCGATCTCAAAATGTGGGTTCTAAGACCCCCAAATGCGCCAATTTTGATATTGATGAATCCGTACAAATGAAAGTGGGCTCCGTCGCTTAGTCATACCATTCACATGCATACTAATTCCCATTATGCTCCACCGCCAACCACGCAGTTTGAACTTCCTAACGCAAACCGCTCAGAAGGTACGACGACATTATTTCATATAGTTCAATATTTGTCATCCTGTACATTGTAAGTGGAGACTTGCCTACAATAGAACTAAGCAAGAGGGAGCAGAGCGTTGCATTTATCGTTATGGCACTGTACAATAACATAGCTAATGCCACTGAAGGCAAATAATGAACTACATCTAGGCCATAGGGAATTTTTGGTAACATGTCCTGGCTTCTACGATATACATGTGTAAAACGATTCATAGAAGGATTTCAGTTACCTGCGAAAGGTAAAGGAGGCAAAAACAACAGAAGAGACGTGGATTTTAGCCACAATGAGTCAACAGGGCCGCTTCTATGTCTCTCGAAGACTCATGTGCTGAAGTATCATAAATTAAAATTCACAAGTCGAATACCGCCGAGTCAGGAAGAGTTGTGTTGAGTGTAATATCGCGACAAATTTGTACCTCAACAACCAAATAGTCGATAGTGTAAAAGTATTTTTTTCCTACAGTGGCTCCAGGTTACACCATTGCAGAAGTCCAACATACTACTCAGCCACATTGCAGACAATAGACCATCTTGAGCTCAATGTCGTTGATCGCCGATGACACTTCAGTCCTCAGTGAGAATGAAAAAGAATTACAGCATCTATCCCCCTCCATGAAAAACGTTCCCGCTTTTACGTGAGGGGCGTGCTTTTTAAGACATAAGGGCTTGTAAGTTTCGCCGTCTAGAAATATGTAAAAAATTCCAGAACATTCGAGAGTATTCTAGAACATGCCAGAGCATTCTAGAGTATTCGGAAGCATTCCACAACATTCTATAATGTTTCGGAATGTTCCACAACGATCCGGGACGTTCTGGTACATTTGGAAAGATTCCAGAATGTTTAGTAGCATCTCAGATCTTTGTGGAAATTTCCAGAACACTCTCGTATGTTGGGGAATGTTCTGGAACATTGTGGACCATTGGAAGCTTTTATAGTATGTTCTGGAATTCCCCACTGGTGGAGCTACCAATTGGTAAATACCTGTCATGAGTTCAAACGTCAGTTTCTTATCAGTGACGAAGGAAGCAACCGAAAAAGCTGTGCAGTGAGTGGACAAAAACAAACAGCGAAGTATGAGTAGTCAAAGTGATAAGGCGATACAGTGATTGAATATAAATCGAAAATAAAATGTGAAAACTGTGTAAAGTGTACTTAGTGTATTTGTTAATATAAAGCTGATTTGAAAAATGAAACAGATGAAGAGCGCGAAGCAAGTAAAGTTCCCAGCAAACGACAATGAGCACATTGAGAAGCAGAGAAACCGAAGGTCAACAAAATGAAAATATTGAAGAATCAAGATTTGCGATAGAAACTTATAATAAAAGATTTGGAACTCAAGCCAGCCATGACAATATCACCCTACGAGAAGCTCTAGAACGTGTTCGTATGGTGGCTACAAGGTTGGTAACGATGGTTGTGGTAGGGCGTTCCATTCTTCCACCAGCGCGATTGTCAGCCGCCAGATGGTAATTGGTGGCACTGGGCATCATGTAATACGACACCGCAATGCATCATATACGTGCTCAATCGGTGTTTTAACTCGGGGGAACGGGCAGATCAGTCCATTCGCCAAAGACCCTTTCGTTCCAATAGCTCTTCCACGTGCTCTGTTTGATACTGGTATTCGTTAAAATGAAGTCAGGGTCAAATTCACCTCCATCTTTTCAGAGGCGTGGGAGTACAGTATAATGACAGTGGCGAGTGTACAGTGTTCAAGGATTTTGTGGTCACTACGTCCTTGAAATATTACACCGACACACACCACAACACCTGGACCACCAAAACGACCATGTTGACTATGTTCCTGAGTTAACTACGTGTAACCACCTCTCGCCACATGAAGATACATTCCTCATTGTCGAACATGATCGTATTGGTGGTCCAGATGACATGGTGTGGGGAGGCACAATACTGCGTGCGCGTACTGAGTTCCAAATTCTTTGAACACCGTACACTCACGGGCCAACGTCATTGTGACACTGCACTAAATTCACATGTACTTCTTTTCCGTGGTGCATTCGGGCCCTAAATTCATTTTAATGAAGCACCATATCGAACAGCGCAGATGGAATAGCTCTTGGAACGAGAGGATATTCAGCGGATGGGTTCGCCTACACCTTCCCTCCACTAAAATTCAATCGAGCACGAGTGGAATATGTTAGCAAGACTTACCGCAACACGGCCACGTCCAACAATAATCATCCAGTAGTTGTCAATCGCTGTGTTGGACGAATGGCGCACGCTTCCACAAGAACTGCTTACCAATTTTTTGGCCAGTATTGGAACACATTGCAGGACAGTCACTGCCGTCCATGATGATAATACATCCTATTGAGAGCCATATTTTGCCTTTTGTAATGTTCAGGAGACCATCATAAATCGCGGAGAATTTAGTGCAATTGTTGTCTTTGAAGGAAAGCCTCATTTCTGTTCCTCTAGTTGCGTATTTCTTTCAATTACCTTCTATATTGCACTGTAGGATTTCATTCTATGTATGGTCCAAGTTTCATCGAGCTATGGTACTTAGCTGTACTACATCATGGGAGCCTTTAGTTTTGCACACCATTGTTGGCCATTCCAAACGATTTTCGTATGATTCACTCGCGATGTGTTCGTAATTTCCTTAAAGTCGGTACCATCATTAGTCTGTTTTTTATTTGCAGTGTTACATTTACATGATCATGATTTCGGCTTCAAAGTGACATTATCAAGTGTTTTAATGCTATACAGTACCTAAGATGGCATACCGTCTTATTTAAAACACACTGTAGACACATCGTCTAAGGGTCAATATTTCTGATAAACGTCTACTGATTTGTTTTTTCACTGAGTATACCATCTTTCGTAATTTATCTTCCTCACACTGTTTGCTCACAATTAGTATAAGTAACCTGACAAAAATTCTGTAGTCAGTAATGATGCCGCAGACATTATTGTTGTTGTTGTTGTGGTCTTCAGTCCTGAGACTGGTTTGATGTAGCTCTCCATGCTACTCTATCCTGTGCAAGCTTCTTCATCTCCCAGTACTTACTGCAACCTACATCCTTCTGAATCTGCTTAGTCTATTCATCTCTTGGTCTCCCTCTACGATTTTTACCCTCCACGCTGCCCTCCAATACTAAATTGGTGATCCCTTGATGCCACAGAACATGTCCTACCAACTCATCCCTTCTTCTAGTCAAATTTCTCTTCTCCCCAATCCTATTCAATACTTCCTCATTAGTCATGTGATCTACCCATCTAATCTTCGGCATTCTTCTTTAGCACCACATTTCAAAAGCTTCTATTCTCTTCTTGTCCAAACTATTTATCATCCATGTTTGACTTCCATACATGGCTGCACTCCATACAAATACTTTCAGAAACGACTTCCTGACACTTAACTCTATACTCGATGTTGACAAATTTCTGGTCTTCAGAAACGCTTTCCTTGCCATTGCCAGTATACATTTTATATCCTCTCTACTTCGACCATCATCCGTTATTTTGCTCCACAAATAGCAAAACTCCTTTACTACTTTAAGTGTCTCGTTTCGTAATCCAATTCCCTCAGCATCGCCCGACTTAATTCGACTACATTCCATTATCCTCGTTTTGCTTTTGTTGATGTTCATCTTATATCCTCCTCTCAAGACACTATCAATTCCGTCCAACTGCTCTTCCAAGTCCTTTGCTGTCTCTGACAGAATTACAGTGTCCTCGGCGAATCTCAAAGCTTTTATTTCTTCTCCATGTATTTTAATACATACCCCAAATTTTTCTTTTGTTTCCTTCACTGCTTGCTCAATATACAGCAGACATATAAGTCTTTAATTAAATAGCTCTATTAATATAACTATCAATCAGTGATACTACAAGCATTTGTATGTGTTTCAGTATCTGTCTTTCATTTGGACCTACACCTAATTCAAAGACCGAAATTCCAAAGAGAGTAACCGGATGTGGTGCCCAACAATGTCAGTAACGACAGATATCTGTACAACAACCGAAAGCGCTTGAGAAACGCCGCCTGTTGCTGGACGGCACCAATTTTGATTTTGCTGAACTTCATTTTCTACTGTATTATCTAATAACTTGCTCCCACATATCTGTATACAAAAGGCAGTATCCTGTCTGACCAATCGACTGAGACTCATCAACACCCAACCCAAACCGCTAAGGACAGAAAGTTGAAATTTGGAGGTGTGAAGCTTATGCTGTTGGCATCACTTCATGAGGGATTTTTCGAAATTTCAATCGTAAAGGGATGAAACTGGGGATGAAGGGCTTTTTGATAATGTCGCTATTAAGGAAATTTTGAAGCTAGACCTATGAAAATTGGTAATGAGTTTCTCGGTCAGAAATAAAGAAATCCTTGTTTCAGCATTTTATGAAATTGAATCCAATGGGTGTGAAATATTGCGTGAAAGTATTTTTTGAAAATATATCGTTATTAAATAACTGCTAATGTATTTATAAGGCTGCATCTATGAACGTTGGTATTTGACAACTCGGCTACAAATAAAAAAAATACGTTTTTCAGTGTTTTTAGAAACTGAATCCTTAAGGCGGTGAAACAGTGGTTGAGATTTTTTATCAAAATATTTTATTTTATTTTATTTTCAAAGCTAAAGCTATGAAAATTATGGTTTGCCTTCTCTGCTGGAATTTCAACCCCTAAGGGGATGAAATACTGTTAGACTGATTCATTGGCCCATCATCGCCCAGCCCAAACCATTAAGTATAGGAACTTCAGGTTTGGGGAGGGTGTGGATGTTATATTGTACACATCGAATAAGAAGGTTCAAATGGTTCAAATGGCTCTGAGCACTATGCGACTTAACTTCTGAGGTCATCAGTCACCTAGAACTTAGAACTACTTAAACCTAACTAACCTAAGGACATCACACACATCCATGCCCGAGGCAGGATTCGAACCTGCGACCGTAGCGGTCGCTCGGTTCAAGACTGTAGTGCCTAGAACAGCACGGCCACTCCGGCCGGCCGAATAAGAAGGGGTTGTACGAAATTCCACTCATAAGGGGGTGAAATAGGGATGAAAGGCTTTTTGAAAGCATGTCGCTATTAAGGGAATTTTGAAACTAGAACTACGAAAAATGGTATTTAGTTTGTCTGTCAGAAAACAAAAAAAGTACGAGTTTCAGCTTTTTTGTAAATTCAATCACAAAGGTGTGAAAGCTTTTTTGAAAATAACTACTAAGAAACTACTAAAGGATTTTTAAGGCTACATCTATGACAATCGGTGTTTGACTTCTCCATTAGAAAAAAGGAAAAAAAGCATTTTCAGTGTTCCTGGAAATTCAGTCTAAGAGAGTGCAATTGGGGATGAAAATCTTTAAGAAAATACTTCGTGACGTTAAAAAAACTTTAAAGCTAAATTTATGAAAACTGTTATTTCACTTATCGGTTAGATGTAAAGAAATATTTGTTAGGGGACGAAAATTGCTATGGAAATATCTCCAAAAGTTCGCAAAAAGCAGGATTAACAAAAACTTTGGTTCCAGCTACAAGAATCGCAGGCAGTAGGGGTTTATTTCTGCAGCATACACTTATGGAGCGGGGAAGAACAGCTAAGCTTCCTCTTTGAACGTTATGATTTGTGTAATCTTGTTTTCGCCGTAATTGCGAAACTTAAAAATGGGGAGCTGTAGTAGATTTCACACACAATACCAAATACTGAAACTTTGTCAGTATATTCCACGAAATAGTTACCGTGTCTAACAGCTCACATGTTTAAACATTTATGCGATGATGTTGTAAGAGTACTTCCTCCTAGTTCGTTCACGCACACACACACTCCCAGCGGCACCTTTAAGTGAGTTCCAGATATACTGCTTGATGATCTACTTTGCTATTTGACAATGACTAGGTCAAACGGAAGTCCGGTTCTAACTGAAACGTTTTATTAATGCAGAATGTAACTTCTGTTTATACATTATACAGAGAAAAAGTCATCCTGATTGCTAATGCATGAGACACTTACTCTCAGAAATTATTAAAATAGGTAGAAAACGGGTTTATGTAGTAACCAGGTCGCGGCGCACTCAGAAATGAGTGGAGCGTTTGTCCTCTGAAAGGCATTGTTGGCATTAGCGATAAACTTTGTTATTTCTTTAACCTAATAAGACTATTTGAGCAGAAGATGTGTTGCAGTCATACCCCGTACTATTATCTTCACTGTCAAAAGCTACAGAATTATCGAAGATCGTATAATAATGTTTATATGTTGGGGTGTTGTACCTTTACACTCTCCCTGGACGCATCAAACCTGTGACTATTCATGCTCCCTTCCTTGTACACGTTTTATTTCCACTGTTACTCCTATATCGTATGGGTCCATACAGTTTGACAATATTTTAGGATATTTAGTATGAATGTTTTGCAAGCAACATTCTTGGCTGACATTGTGTTTTACCAGTATCGTAACAGTGAACCGAAGTTTGCTATTATTGCTTTATCTACAACTGAACCTATGAAATAATTCCATTTCACGTTCCCAGCTAATGTTACAGCCAGGCATTGCATTATTTTTGCGACACACTGGTGTTGAAGTCAGAAAGAAAGTATATAAGGTTCAAATGACTCTGAGCACTATGGGACTTAGCATCTGGTGTCATTAGTTGCCTAGAACTTGGACTTCCTAAACCTAAATAACCTACGGACATCACACACATCCATGCCCGAGGCAGGATTCGAACCTGCTACCGTAGCGGTCGCGCGGCTCCAGACTGAAGTAACTAAAACCGCTCGGCCACTCCGACCGGCAAAGTATATAAGGGGAACAGAAAAGAATGAGAAATCATTATAATTATTACGATACGGGCCGCAGAATGAGATATCCATGGCATATGCGGTGTTGACAGGGAGCGGAGTTTTGTGGCCTGGAGCATAGGAACGAGCATCTGGGAAATGGTGAAAAACTGGTCTTATGTTCACTTGCTACCGTAGTGAATACCCATGGAATGTGGCTGAAGGGCGGTGAAAATACACTACCCGAAAAGTTATTGGACGTCGGCTCCTCGCCACAGAACGTGAAGGTCGGAGACTTGCCCGCCCTAATGCGGGATGGGCGGTGGTTTGTGGCACTCACACGACCTTTGGAGCACACTGTTCAAGCGAATATGAGGGAACATGGGGCTCCACAGTAGAAGATTCCTACGTGATCCCATGTTGACCCAATGACATCGTGAGCTACGATTGCAGGCGACACTAACTAATCGAGGTGTGGCGGAGAATTCAAGGAAACTGACACGTTTCCATTAATTCTCAGCCACGCCTCGACGGATGACACTGTTTTCTTGGCACACTAATTGGATGGTAGTGACCAGCTACTCGAAGCACCCGCCGCGCTAAGGACACAGGCCAGTGCGGTACCTTCACCTGGGCTTCCAAGGGACAATTACACCTGTGGCCTACATCAACATTATTGCGGTCCACCCGCATCCCTCCATGCTTAATGTCGCCGAAGACGATGACATCTGACAGAACGATAACTGTCCGTATCACATGAGTAGAACCGTGCTACAGTGGCTTGAAGATCATGATAGTGAATTCATGTCAACCTTCAGACCCAAAAATTTGCCAGATAAGAACCGGATGGAATACGTCTGGACACTACTGGCGTCAGGTCTGTTGCGACCAGACGAAACTCCTTTCGTCCGACCATAACTGTGCGTTCCTTGGTTGCTGTGGGAAAAGGCTCATCAATCCAAAACACATGAAAGATTAGTCCACTTTATTACATAAATTAATTAAACTTTTACTTAACTTTGAGACAGTTCTTTGACACAGGGTTTCTTGGTAATTTATGTCACGACTACGGAAACATCATTTGATGCACTTATTAACCAATTTTTCTCTTGTAGTACAAAATGCAATATTTACAAAAGTACATTTCATCAGAAACTTCAACAATTCTGTTTCTCTTCTACACGATGCTGTAGGTGAGCTATCGGGAACTGGGGCACTGCTATTGCACGCTCCACTCTGATACAATGAAATAAATCTCTTCTACTGATAGCTCTTCGTTTTCCATATTTTGGGAAGTGGTAGCATGAACCGAATAAAAAAACAATGTAAAGCAAACAAATGCTCTAAAATGCATACCTTAAAAGTTATGCGCACTGGTTCATTACATGAGTTGTCTTTCAAAGTAGCGAAGATGAAAAAATGCACATAGCTCTTAAGGTATGTATTCTAGAGCACATGTTTAATGCGCCTTTTTTTCTTGTTTCACAGTATCCCAGATCTGGAATTGCTCATAGCTCCTAAGGTATCCGTTTTAGAGCAAATGTTTACGTGATTACACTCCTGGAAATGGAGAAAAGAACACATTGACACCGGTGTGTCAGACCCACCATACTTGCTCCGGACACTGCGAGAGGGCTGTACAAGCAATGATCACACGCACGGCGCAGCGGACACACCGGGAACCGCGGTGTTGGCCGTCGAATGGCGCTAGCTGCGCAGCATTTGTGCACCGCCGCCGTCAGTGTCAGCCAGTTTGCCGTGGCATACGGAGCTCCATCGCAGTGTTTAACACTGGTAGCATGCCGCGACAGCGTGGACGTGAACCGTATGTGCAGTTGACGGACTTTGAGCGAGGGCGTATAGTGGGCATGCGGGAGGCCGGGTGGACGTACCGCCGAATTGCTCAACACGTGGGGCGTGAGGTCTCCACAGTACATCGATGTTGTCGCCAGTGGTCGGCGGAAGGTGCACGTGCCCGTCGACCTGGGACCGGACCGCAGCGACGCACGGATGCACGCCAAGACCGTAGGATCCTACGCAGTACAGTAGGGGACCGCACCGCCACTTCCCAGCAAATTAGGGACACTGTTGCTCCTGGGGTATCGGCGAGGACCATTCGCAACCGTCTCCATGAAGCTGGGCTACGGTCCCGTACACCGTTAGGCCGTCTTCCGCTCACGCCCCAACATCGTGCAGCCCGCCTCCAGTGGTGTCGCGACAGGCGTGAATGGAGGGACGAATGGAGACGTGTCGTCTTCAGCGATGAGAGTCGCTTCTGCCTTGGTGCCAATGATGGTCGTATGCGTGTTTGGCGCCGTGCAGGTGAGCGCCACAATCAGGACTGCATACGACCGAGGCACACAGGGCCAACACCCGGCATCATGGTGTGGGGAGCGATCTCCTACACTGGCCGTACACCACTGGTGATCGTCGAGGGGACACTGAGTAGTGCACGGTACATCCAAACCGTCATCGAACCCATCGTTCTACCATTCCTAGACCGGCAAGGGAACTTGCTGTTCCAACAGGACAATGCACGTCCGCATGTATCCCGTGCCACCCAACGTGCTCTAGAAGGTGTAAGTCAACTACCCTGGCCAGCAAGATCTCCGGATCTGTCCCCCATTGAGCATGTTTGGGACTGGATGAAGCGTCGTCTCACGCGGTCTGCACGTCCAGCACGAACGCTGGTCCAACTGAGGCGCCAGGTGGAAATGGCATGGCAAGCCGTTCCACAGGACTACATCCAGCATCTCTACGATCGTCTCCATGGGAGAATAGCAGCCTGCATTGCTGCGAAAGGTGGATATACACTGTACTAGTGCCGACATTGTGCATGCTCTGTTGCCTGTGTCTATGTGCCTGTGGTTCTGTCAGTGTGATCATGTGATGTATCTGACCCCAGGAATGTGTCAATAAAGTTTCCCCTTCCTGGGACAATGAATTCACGGTGTTCTTATTTCAATTTCCAGGAGTGTATTTTGTTTCGAATGATCATTCCCATTATATTCCTCAATGTTGACCATCACTTCTGAAACATCCTGTATTGACCTCAGAGCGACGGCGCTGCTATACTGGGAGCACAGGAACTGTTTTCTGGAGTGTCTCTCATTGGTTGTTCTGGGTTACAGCGAGCCCTCGATAACGTCTGTGATATCTATTCGCTTGTTGACTTTGGTGTGGCACTGTGATCACTGGATGATAACACAAGGTCCACACCCATAAATCACCGGTCAGGATTTTGTGGGAACTGCGTTACCTGTGTGTAGAGATCTGGGTTTATGTAGCTTCGTAAGGAGTTACTGATTACTGCTCTATTGCGTGCTATAACATTTTAGCTCATAAGCACATTCCTAAATTATGTTGTAGTTTCTAGAAATTTCTGTTGGGAGTATGTCCACCGTATAAAGTAAGATACACAGTTGTTTCAAAAATTTGTGAATTTGAAAAATAGTAGACCGAAATCATCAGAAATTCTAAGATTTGTTCTATTGCAGCATTAATATACGTTGAAGATTGTACCGATTAATGTGGTGCAGTGATAAGACTCTGGACTCGTATACCCGTCGAGATTTCAATAATTCGGTTTCCCGTGATTTACGTCACTACATCGCCTAAGACCATGAAAGCTTCTTTAGAGGACACTGCCGATTTCCTTCTGTGTGCTTCCGAAATCAAAGACTGAGATTCATCTCGCCGGTGACTTGACGATAAACCCTAAATTTCATCATTTCTTTCTTGTTTTACGAGTAACAGGGAAATAGCGTACGGCTCGTCCCACAAATTTCCACTTGTATGAGCAGAAAAATCGGAGTTACGATAAGGTAACCTGTAACTATCGACAAATCTGAATACCTGCAAGCCGTTATGCGTCAGCCAGGTTGACTAATAGTACGTCAGAGAATAAACAAAGCTATTCACAGTTCACAGGGAAAGAAATCGAATATATCAATTTGAAAGACAACGCCTCGTCTTTCGCCATAACAGATGTAGAGAGCAGCGCGGAGTGGCCGCGCGATTTGAGGCGACATATCACGGATTGTGCGGTCCCTCCCGCTGGAGGTTCGAGTCCTGCCCCGGGCAGGTGTGTGCGTGTGTGTGTGTGTGTGTGTGTGTGTGTGTATGTGCGTGCGTGTGTTTTTCTTAGCATAAGTTAATCTAAGTACTGTGCAAGTCTGGGGACCAATAACCTCAGCAGTTTGGTCCCTTACGAATTCACACACATTTTTTTCGGATGTGGATAAACAACGGAACACTAAAATTCGGCTGACCGAACCAGGAATTCAATCTCATTTCTACCAGAATAATTTCAGTGTATGTGATAATTTTTGCATATGCTATCGATACTTGTGTCCTCCTGTTATCAAAGTGGTCTCGTATGGCAGTCGCATGAGAATACGGCCGCAAAAATTCTGTGATGAGATCACTGGCTATGTGTTCAATGGAGTTCTCAGTGTCATCATGAGGTGAAGATAGTGACAGAGAGTATTGTATGACGTCGCATGGCCGCATAACGGCTTGTCAGGTTCATCAATGTCGTACGGTGGAGGCTACTCAAGTTCACACTCTGATCTAACCTAAGAATTGTGGTGTGACGAGTTGATGTATATTTATTTAATTTTTAATTTACTTTTATTAATTAACCTGACAAGTTTAGGATCATCAGGACGTCTCTTACATCTAACCAGGCGTTCTAAATATTTTACATGACAATCTTTGTGATGAGCTTACATCTAGTGCAGAACAAAACCTTTGGGAATTATATTAGTGGAATATACCGTCGGTACTCGAAGGAACAGAGACATATGAAAATCTTAAATACACAGTACACATGTTCCAACAATACTTATTTTGTAGTTCGTTGTGAGTCGGCTTTCGACTTTTGAGCCATCCCGAGGCAAATCAAAAGGAGTGTTATTCCAAAAATTTGTGACATTTTACGACTGTTTATCCATACGAAAAAGAGAAACGTAATGAAATACATAAAGAAGCTATGGACAATAAACCTTATTCTATTAAACTATATTGGCAGTTAGTACAACACAGAGAAAAGCACAGTTTACATTCTTTCTTGAGAAGTCCATAAAGTTACAGTTTCAGAAAGCCATAGGATGAGAACCACTGCTCAGGATGACGTCAAATTTGAAAAGAATTTATTATTGACACAGGGGGTAATGTCATGGAACAAAAAAGATTAACGAAAATTTTACCAATAGATGGCTGTGTATGCGACGTAGCCTAAATGGGGTCGGCTGCAAATGAGAGGTGACTAGCAAAACGACTGCTATGGTTAAAATGAACATCCGTAATGTACAGCGTCCATGAGTGCAGAAGTTCGGCAGTCAATAGTGTGGGTGAAGTGCTTCCACCACGGCAAGTTCGTATCAAGTAGGTTTTCCACTGTCCTGAGGCCAAAAATCGCAAAAAAAATCGTTATTCAGTTGATCTTGGGCGAAAAACGTCATAAAAAGTAAAATGACTATGGTTTTTAATTGTCCTGGTCCCAAAAAGCACTTAAAAAGCAAAATGACATCGGTTTGTAATTGTCGTGAGACTGGAGCAACACACATTCAATATGTTTCCCACTATTTTTCTGAACTTTTAGGAAAAGTTATGAAACTGAAAGGGCGAAGAGTTTCAGCCTCTTCAATATAATAGAGCATTGCATTATGCGAAGAGTACATGCTGGCATCTTACCAAGGTGGGTGACAGAAACAGAAAAGGAATTTGCAAATGTTTTCGTTTTAGGGATGACTGCAGACAGACTAGTTAAGTGAGGCCTCGCGTCTCAATTATGAGGAGATGTTAGGCACTTAATCTCTGATGCTAGGCACGGAGTGCATGCTCTATAAGGAGCCGAGTTATAGCAGAGGAACAGGAAAGTGATAATAGTTACTGTGTTTCTGAGGTACGCTCACCTTTTATCACATCTTGATCCAATATTATCTTATGATAGCATGTATATAAGAACAATATGCCAACAGCATTAATGAACAATCTCGCACTAACATTAATGGCAAATTTCTTCAGTCACATCTGGCGAAATTCATTGTTCCTGTTAGTCTGCGGCGAGGTTCAAATAACAAAATGGGAATCGTATTTCCCTACTGTGTTTCTCGAAGTCAGGCATCCTTTGATATTCGGGAATATTATTGTATTTTTTGCGATGTAATGAAAATTTGTACCGTACTACGATTCGAACAAGAATCTTCCGCAGATAGCGAGCTGTCGACTAAAGGAGTGACAAGTCTAACTTAGATCATTCGTTTTTTTCCGACTACTTCCAGTCACTGCAGCCACTGTCTCGCTGCCATGGTATGTTGGGTTAGCATCACTGGGATAACTGATTTTGAGGAGAGACTACAATACCATATACTCTTCCTTTTGTTTTAACGCTCAATCGGAGGACTAGTTGGCAACAACCTAAGTATCCAGATTTCACGTCTTTCCGCTTTCCTATTCTTAATTTGTGTAGGTGTAGTATCTGATATTTGTATCATTTAATCCGTATATTTCTGACGTGTACACCGTCTATTTATTTTTTAATTGACATATCCACTTGTTACTGTTTTCAGGAGCCCCCTCCCTCTCATGACAGAAATAGATGACCAGTAATGCGAATTATTCTTTATACAACAGTGTCCGACAAACTCCACCTCGCCTGTTTTTGAACGACTTCGACATTCGTGACCTTATCATTCAGTTTAATTTCAGGATGTACTTACAACACCACACTTTTTGTTTCCTCGGTCCCCAGAATCCCGATCTCACAGCTGTACAATGCCACATCCTACATATATGCTTTCAGAAACCTTTTCCTGAATATAAGCTGTTACGTTTTGGGATAAATATTTTCTTCTCTTTATTCAATATAAGCTTCGGTACTTTGTGACGGGCTTGCTTGAGTTATGTTACTATATTTTACATCTGCTACTACTGACCGTTGTCGTACTGTAAAGCATAAATGCAGTCTGCATGTATTTCATTTTTCTTTTCTGTGTTAATGTTGCTTGTCTTGAATTACAATGATTTTGTTTGTACTGATGAAATGTAATGTGGTACGTAGAATCATAATTATTATTTAAGCTACAAAGAGACGGAGTTGAGGAGCGATAGTGAGTTACGATGCAATTACGAGTAAAGCTGCACACTCTGAGTGGGATGGACAGTCGTCATTTCAGACGGTGAACAGTGTATGGTCTGGTTCTGTATGCTTGAAACTGTATCCGAAATTTATGTGAGGGTCGGGTTCCTAAACAATTTCATTATGGCATCGTGAAAAATAAACTGTTGGACTGCATGTCAGGGTGGATATTCGGCCAGCCGTCCTCTGTTGTTTTATGGAAATCGTCTTGTCTTCTTAGTAATAAATTTACTCGATCAACCTGCCCGGTCTTACTGAAGCAGGGACATTTTTTATGAAGTATTTCGACGAGTCAACCAACAACGATAACCAGAGATACTATTGCGGTAGTCTCAGGTAGGAAGCTGCAGCACGTAAACCTCTTCCGTCACTTTGCCGAGTGTCAACCGAGATTACGTTGTCAATACGAGTTTCCTTCGATAAACATTATTAAAGTGCATTAGTAAATTTAAGACAGTTTTCAATTTCCCGTTCAGCAGTTGTTCTCTAGTATCAACTTAGATTAAATTTACGCTCTGTGCTGTACAAGGCAATTTCAAATACCAGAACTTCACGTAGATTTCTCATAACAAAGTGTGTCGACGTAACCGTTTTCGCAGAGACCTTTATAATTTGTTAATTACGAAGTGGTATCAAAACTCCTTAGCGATGCATTATTTAATGCCAGGTCATCAATCGTTCTTTAGTGCTGCCACTAACTTCATCCCAATTAGGGATCATTTATTTGTTTGTTAGTTGCTCTGCTGAATTACTGAAGTTTTCCACCAAGGAAATTTTGAATTCTAACAGACTTGAACTGCTCACATTAATAATCCAATAGGCATCAAATAAACTACGTTGATGAATGGACTTTTCCACATAAGAAACTTGCATTTCCTGAGTTATTTATTGCTACAATGGCTCTTGCTAAATAATATTTTATCTGTTTATGTGTCTCACTTATATGTATTTATTTTACATATGATTGAAGTGTGCCTGTATTCCGTATCTGCGATCACAATCAATCATTCTCAGAGACAGACGTTATCTAACAGATGATCAGACATATTAGTTTAAGATAGAGGCAGTCTACGTAGGAGTTGGATTAAATGGACAGGTGTATCACGTTTCAATCAGAATAGTTCACGGGGTGTTTTGCCGAACGTCTTGCTAAAGAACCTTTGCGTGTTACATGCAGTACGGCACCATCAAATTTTACAAACTAATTGACAAAGTAAGGAAAGGTATCCATTGTGTATCTGCTCCTCGGACACTATGAATATCATTATAGAACACGTAGCCGAGTGACTGCCTGTAACTTGTCGTAAGTAGTTATAACGCCTCTTCTTCTTGATGATTTGGTTTGATTTCTACTTGACCTCGGCTAAAACTCGGCGACAGTCGGTAGAGTGTTGAGATCGTTATCAAGTTACGAAGACGACGTTACACAAAATAACAGTACTGAACCGAAATGTCGACGTGCGTGAGATATTTACTTCACCAAGAATCGTAATTAATCGTTCGTAATCGATGTTTAACTGATTAATGATGAAATTTTAATGATAAAACCAATACAGTCACATCCACAACAAACGCCCTACAAGCTGGCCGTAATTTCAAGTATCTAAGAAATCGTAACAGTGGGCTTGTTATTTGAGTCAAAGATCCTACACACGTGCCGAGCGCTAAGTCAAATATTATCGCTGTGCGGAATTATTACTCGGGAGTTTCATGTCAATAATTTGATAGAATTTTAAATCACAAATGCACCACTTGGCACCAGAGGGTGTTTTATTGCGCAGTATCAGTCACTTCCTAACCGAGCCTTGAGAAGAAAACTTTCCCAGGTGTTGGGGGGATTTAAATTATATGCTTCGGACCTATCACTGAAGTTCCATAAACCACTGGCTATTATGAATGAAAACTGTCTATCGGTGTTCGTTGCCTAAATCACTGTCTACGTAATGTTTAGTTCAATTATCTAGTTAAAAGTTCACTTTATTCTAGTAGGTAAGTCCTCCGTTCGAATTCTAATGCCGTGATATTTGAAGTCAGAAGATCGTATTACTGCGTCAAAATAGATCGCAATTATTCAGTCTGAAAAACAATCTAAGCCTGCCTACATGTACAAGCATTCAAATATATGACCTGCTTCGGCTAACTCTCGTAACACAGTGACAATGCATTGAATTACACTTAGTCATTACTCAAGATTCCCGAAGAGTTCTCACACGGAGTATTCTTTGGGATCGTTGGTTCTACTTTGCGAATGTTAATTTATGCTAATTTTGCGATTTATTATGATTTTCATTTTAATTTTACAGAAATTTAATCTTTCTTTCGATTGCTAAATTGTCAAGTCTTAGATCCCTGATTTAATTACTTTTTATTGTCCTAATAATAGTGACAAATGGAACTTCGTTCGCTTATTCACATTTCTGGGAATTTGGGACTTGGGGGGGAAATCTTTGGGGTATTGGTAGCTAATTTTTGGTTTTTACTTCTCGTCCGAGGAAGTGGCATTACATAGTATTAACCGAAGAGCAGTACTAAGAAGAAGTTAGGACCATTATAGCTTCTAACTAATACTTCTTTTTTGTTTCCTTCTAGTGATCTTGCTGTCGACACAAGTAAATGAGTACTTGCTGCAGTATCGTCTCGCACACATGACTCACCGTTTGCGTCCTTCATCATAAATTTTGTTTCCGACAGCATTATTTACATGTTAAATTATTTTCTTACAAATGTACCCATTTAATTTAATAAGGCCTCAGATTCTATTTCATCACCGTAGGTATTATTTTGCCATGTATTACTACATCTGTCAGCGCAATTACTCGTCTGTAGCAGTAAATGCATTAGTAAACTGAATTCTGAAATTTTATTAAGTAAGTGGAAGACCAGTGGAAACGTATAGAAACGAGATTGTTCGCAAGCAGAGCCAGGTTACTTTGTTGTGGCCATAAAAGAATCCGCGGCCAGTTATTCCACCACCAAGTCTACGCAGAGATTGCGAATTTCTCCTGTCTCAATTAAGGACCGAGTTTACAACTGGAGAAAAAGAAAGAGGAAAAAATAATTGCGAGGAGGCGACGCAGCGAAGTAAAGAAGTCGGAAAAGAAAGGCCTGACGACGGAAACTTGTGCGATAACTTATGTGATTTAATTTCACGGTCGGAGCCCGCGAGTTATTGCCGCAGTGCGGAGCGAGAACAATTGCCTGGGCTGTGGGGGCGGATGGGCCTCGAGATCTGTCGCCGGGGGCCACCTAGACGGGACCGGAATTAGGCCGGAAATGTGCTGTGCTCTTCACGATTGCGCATCAAGTGTCCATTCCCACATTCCTTTGCACAGTCTTTCACGGACAATGGCAGAAGCGTATTGTACGTCCCATAACTGCTCCGCATAGTAACGTCACTTCATTAGTGTACAACTACATCCACATTTACAGCTGCATCTACATACGTATTCTGCAAGCCACCATTCGGTGCGTGGTGGAGGGTACCCTGCACCACTACTAGTCCTCTCCTTTCCTGTTACACTCGCAAACAGAACGTGGGAGAAACGACGGTCTTTATGGCTCCTTATGAGCCCTTATTTCTCGTACCTTATCTTCATGGTCCTTAAGGGGAGACGGAAGGCAAGTGGGCTTCAAAAATTCGATTTTTAGATTGCAGCATATTTGAAATGCCTGGCCTTTCCTGCGTGAAACAGTTTTTGTTTTATATAAATACGACAATTTTTTCGTGAGATATGATGGTTTTCATGACGCTCTGTGCAATCTGGGGATAGTGACAGCAAGGCTTACGACCGGGTACGTGCAGAACAACCCTATGGTTCTAATGTCACAATTTCTAAATTAGAGTGCATTGGGCATGTCCAGAAGAGAATAGGGTCAAGATTGAGAAGATTGTTGAAAGAAAAGTAAAAAATAGTTTTGGAAGTGTGTAAGACGATAGGTGGTAAAGGTCGCCTGACAAATGTTGAACTAGATAGATTACAGAATTGTTATGGCTTGGCCATAAGAAGAAATGTTGGGAGTATAGAAAACATGAAAAACGCTGTATGGGCTATCTTTTTCCATAAGCTTTCCACAAATGAAAATCCAGTGCACGGTCTTTACCCGAATGATCCTGACACTTGAAGCAAGTACAGGAGAAGTATCAGATATGACCACAGACATTCTTTACCTGCAACAGTAATGAATGAAATTAACCCAGATTTAGAGACCTTTGTAAAGATACTTTGTTGAAGAAAGTCTTCATGGGAAAACCCATTATTTAAATGAATGTATGAATACTGTGATTTGGAACCGGTTACCGAAAACTGTATTTGTTCAGTTTACAACCCTCAAATTTGGTGTTTATCATGCTATTTTATGCTTCAATGATGGTGTAATTATAAAACTGGATGTTTTGGAATTATTGGGCATAACATCTAGTGGAAATACTGCAAAATCCTTGGTGCAAATAGGTAAAGAGAGAATCCGCTAAGCAGATATCTAATTTAAAATGCGCAAATAGAGCCAGACAGAAAGTAAGAGGGACCAGGAGACGGAAAGAAGATCAGAATGATTCAGGAAAATATTAGTGGTAAGAAATTCTCATCAATAACTATACTAGAATTCCAATATTAAACTTAAAATTTTTTTTCAAACTACATTTTTTTTACTTTCAGGTAGCCTTTCGTGATAAACTAGTGGTGCTAGAAACATGAAATTTGGTCAATTTGCACTGCAGATGGTAAAAAGCTATAACACGTAAATTGAGAGCCACCAAACAATCAGGAACTGTTTTATAATAATGAATGAAAAAAAAAGTTAAGGTTTACTTGTGAAAGAAGAATTTTTTTTCTTCAAACCCATAAGAGGTATTATGTTCATTTGACTTGTAAATTGAGGCATATATGTTACCTGTGTGTGCAGTAAAAATTTCATTGTTTTATCACTCATAGTTCTTTTGAACAGTGTACCTATTCAAAGGGTAAAATAGCATTGGCAGAATAGGGATAAAAATTGCCTTCCCTCTCCCCTTAAACGAAATTTATATTGGTGACAGTAGAATCGTTCTGCAGTCAGCTTCACATACGGTTCTCTAAATTTTCTCAATAGCGTTTCTCGAAATGAACGCCAGTATTCCTCCAGGGATTCCTATTTGCGTTCCTGAATCGTCTATGTAACATTAGCAGGGCGGGTCTGAGTTGCTTCGATGTCATTCATTAATCCGACCTGGTATGGATCCCAAACACCCAAGCCACACTCAAGAATAGGTCACTCAAGCGACCTCTAAATGGGCTCCTTTGCTGATGAAACACGCTTCCAAAAACTCTCCCAATGAACCGAAATCGACAATTCACCTTTCCTACCAGAAACCACACACGCTCGATCCATTCCATATCGCTTGAAACGTTACACGTAGATATTTAGATAACGGGGGCGTGTCAAGCAGAACACTACGAATGGTGTATCGGAACATTACATGTTTTATTTTCGTACTCATCCGTTTTAATTTACATTTTTAACATTCAAGGCACGAACTTGAAATTTTGTCTAAGTCATATTAAAGCCATTCGACTACTTGCTGTACACTATAGCATCATCAGCAGACAGATTGTTGCCCACCATGTCTGCCAGATAATTTATGAATGTATAAAATAATAACGGTCCTATCACAATTCACTGGGGAACGCCTGGTGAAACCTTTCTCTATGATGAACATCCGCCATCGAGAACTACACACTCGGATTTATTTACTTAAGAGGCTTTTGAGCTACTCTTATATCTGGCGACCTATTCACAAGCTCGTATCTTCGTTAACAATCTGCAGTGGGGCACCGTGTCAAATGCAAACTCGTACTAGGGAGTCAGGTAACTCTCCTCCAGTGACGTATGTCAAGTCAGTGAAGTGGTGCGTGTGTCTGCGTGTCAGTGGGTTGTATGGAATCAGACCAGTAAGATGGGCACACGTGGAGAAAACGAAGTGCTGTGTTTGGATGTGCCCATCACCGCACAGTTAATGAAGTTGAGCGATCTGTTGACGTATCAACATGGACTGCCTAGTGTCTACAAGGAACATTGTACCACTCGCAACCATGTGGCACAGACTAAGAGCTCTGGTGACCTACATATCCTAACAAGAGCCAGAGGCGAGTGTTACATCTTGTCAATGATAAACGGTTTGAAATCTGACATAAGCTGCTGATGTGAATGCAGGTGCATCTCGAACAGTTACCAAACAAACATTCTGAAGGAACTGTATACCATGGACATTTATAGAAAACCACCAGAAATGGGTAATTGGTCACAGCGGCACATAAAGCTGCACGTCTTTAGTAGCCTACATAACACAGGAACTGCACAATAGCTGACCAGGTGCATTTTGTGTGGCTGGACGTGTAGCGATGTAGCGACGTTTCAGGTGACACAAGGCACTGAGTGCACCAGCGGCCCAATGAACCTGTAGTATGTGGAGAGTGTAGGTGAGTTCTAAGTGCTTCTAAGACTTTTTCAGGGCATTTACTGTAGTACGAGTTGGCGCTGCGAAATTTGGGTTACCATTAACATGAACTAAGATGTTTATTTCAGTAAGCTCGGCGACCGAGTGAGAATGATCAGTACGGTTTAGACACACAATTATTACAAGGCGATGACAGGAGTGTTCACAAAGATGTCTTCAGTGGTCAGGAAATTTTCCCTTTGAATATTCTCCAGTTTACTTTAGTTTGTGAGAAATTGTAAGTGAACTAACGAGACAGCGACGTGGCAAAATTAAACAACTCACAAGTCGTGGAACAACGATCTGGTAAGTATTTTCATCTTAATATTGATTATTTTCAAAAGCTATGCGTAGCAGTAAGACACAAAGAAGGTAGATTACTCAAACAAAATTATGTATATACACCTTTATCATGAAGTGAAACTCACTGAGTGACTGGGAAGCTGATGGTTCAGAAGCAGCAAGCATCACTGAAATCTGTCAGTTATGCTTACTGTTTCAGGTCATATGTCGACTGTGATTCGGTGATACTGAAGCTGCTGAAAATCCAAGAAGAGATTATATTTAGCTAGTGTTGTCCAACTACAGTATAGATTCAGTATCACGACCAGGAAAAAAAACTTCATCTGAAGACAGTTTCTTGACAAGTACGAACATGCTTTTGATAAACCTGTCATCTTGTTCTTCGGATTCCTTCAAGGACTGAAGACAATTACATTCTTCACTCAAATGATCACTTTTCTTTCCCATTCTTTTTTTAAATACATAGTGACCTATACTCAATACATCATGACAATACTCTAAATTGATATTAATTGTGTGATTACGGACCTGAAATTCAGTTGTCACTAGATAATTTCAATATTAAGTTTTATTACTAGTGGGATGTCTAAGTACCTATTGAAAGTAACCCATTTTTAATTCTCCTTAGAAATTTAAGAGTCCATGTGATACATGTATGTTTCTCTAAATATAAAACGCTACATTCTCGTTTCACACTAAAGAACCTATACCAGAAGGATTTAGACGCAGGCTGTGACGACCATACAACTGTGCTCTTAAATATCATGTACCTCTAACGTATCTTATTGGCTGGTCGTGCCGGCTAACCTGTGTGATCTTGCTACAGTCTTGAAGAGCTGTCTAAGTGTCTAATTACGAACGAGCAGAGATTAATAAAATTTGCCGTTGAGAACTGGCATTACTGGAACTGAACGCTTTTATCAGTATTAATCAAATGTAAACCCATTTGATAAATGGCAAGGCTATGTAATAATTCCAAAAAATAATAATTTTAAGGCCCCTCAGGAGCGAAGTCATTAGAGAAAATTCGGCCAAGGGCTAGATGGTGAACGAAACAGTCGTATCTGTTCAGAGGAACGATCCACAGCCTTAAGTGATTTAACGGAAATACGGAAACCCCCATTCCGGATGGCCGGACGGGGATTTGAACTGTCCCCTATCGAATGCAAGTCCAATGTTCTAACTACCTCGCCAAATCAATTGGTAATTATTCCGGAGCATTTACGTTAATTTTACGAGCCTCGTGCTCTGTAGAATCAGCATTTAACACTTCATTTCATCCTTACTTTAATTATCGTTTTGATAATTAGATTTTCCCAATAAAACAAACTGCCAATGTTTACATCTGAACCAAGAACATGTACAACTAACCTTGACTGTTTTCCGCCTGTGAATTGATATGTCTCCCGAATTCGGACAAATTTTGAAAATTATTCGGAACACTGAAACTGTAATAGTTAATGACTTTATCTTTCAATGAATAAAACTTTAGTCTTGTTACCAGAATGATATTCACAAGATAGTTGACAACGTATAACAATCAACTTAAACAAACTTTTCAAATAAAATGACATAATTTTTTTTTATCAGCTTGAGTTAATTTTTGATGAAGTAATGATACAATGTTGCATTTCTCTTCTTCGTTACCTAAATTAACCGCACAAAATTTTATGTTAACTGCAAAATCTTTACAAGTTTTAATATTTTTGGGCAAAATTTAAAATTAATTATAACATTCTCTTAAAGCAATGTAACACTTTTGACAATTAGATATTACTGTATTGTTCCCAAAGATACATCAACCGCATTTTCTTACAAAACATGCCTCTCTCTCTCTCTCTCTCTCTCTCTCTTGTAACTACACTAAATACCAAATAAATTGTTAGCAGCTTGCCTTTTCAGTCACAGTGCAACTGAGGATAGAGTGCAAATGTGCGTTCACTCTGCATTCGCATGTTATTTAGAGAGACCAAACATGCTGTAGCAAGGCAGGCACAAGCCAAGTGCCGATACCAAAATCTGGGCATTTCTGATACCTCACTCTCTTTTTTTCTTTTTATTTTTGCTCATTCGTTCCTGGATAGAGACAATACAATGAATTATAGTGATGAATATCAAAAATTTCATACAAACTCTCGGCTCTTGAACATGGTTTTCTATGCCAAAGGTATGTTCTTGTATTTCTTAACCGTGTTTCTTTTCTCTCTGTTGTGATTTAAATAGGACTTCGTTTAAGAAAGCACCCGAAGACGACGGTGGATCGAGCTGGACGAGCTTCTGCTTAAAAGTGCGGAGCCTTTTACCATGCCAAGTCACCCCACAGTCTTACAATGACTAAAGATTCAAAATAAAACATACATAGGTTAGTAATAACAGTATATTCTGAAATAAAAAACGCAATTTAAAGTTAGACACTTACATTATGCAGTTACGAGGGCCGTTTGGTTACACCTCGTAAAAGTATTAAAAAAGTAGTGTAGTATTAATGGCGGAGTGGCAAAATGCGTCCGATCTGGACAAGACCTAGAAAAAATAAGGTGCCTCTTATTCTAATGATATAACGACCAAAAATCTTCAAATGTTTCCAGAGGCTGCAGTATTTATACAGCCGTGGAGTATATCGATGGCCCAAATTATTTATTTATCTCATTAATTATAATTACGTTTTCTGCTAATAAAAGCTCAGCATGCAAATGTGCCTTTAAACTCTGCAACTAAAAGCCAGGTGCTGGACAATAACCGAAGTATCGAGACGATTCGGCGGCGGTTGACAAGTCGCATACATGGCCACAGCTTCAACATCTACCTAGCCGTGTATAAAAGTTGACCATCGGGCTAGCCTGAGTGCGTCGTCGTAGCTGAGCCTCGAATCGGCGTCTGGCTGTGCGTCGGCTTCTACCGCGAGTTCGCCAACGTTTTTCCGCCAACTGGACAGCGCCACAAGCATGAGCTCGCAAAGCAGCCTTGAGCCGCCGGGGGATTGAGAGTCGTCCTCTCAGCTCAGAGCTTCAGTGATGCATAACTTAATGTCTTCTGATCATAATACACTCTCTCCCTAATAGGAACATTACACTCGGGCGATAAAAATCATGGGATACTTCCTAATATTGTGCGAATCACCCTCTGCCGAGCGTAGTGCAGCAGCTCACTGTGACTTGGACTCCAAAAGTCGTCGGAAGTCCTCTGCAGAAATATTGAGCCATGCTGCTTGTATAACCGTGCATAGTTGAAAAATGTGTGGACGGTGCAGAATTTTGTGCACCAATTGACCTATCGATTACACCCCATACGTGTCCGATGGGATTTGCATCGGACGATCTGGGTTTCAAATCATTCGCTCGAACTGTTCGGAATATTCTTCAAACCAATCTCTGGCAATTGTGTCCCACTGGCACGGCGCATTGTCATCCACAAAAATTCCACCGTGTTTTGGGAACATGAAGTCCATGAGTGGCTCAAAATGGTCTCCACGTAGCCGAACATTACCATCTCCAGTTTACACCATTCTGGGACTACCTCCAGCTTGCACAGTTTCTTGTTGACAGCCTAGGCCCATATCTTCCTGGGGTCTGCGCCACTCTCTAACCCTGCCATCAGCTCTTAGCAAGTGAAATGTCCGCCTCCGGTAGCTGAGTGGTCAGCGCGATAGAATGTCAATCCTAACGGACCGAGTTCGATTCCCGGCTGGGTCGGAGATTTTCTTCACTCAGGGACTGGGTGTTGTGTTGTCCTATCATCATCATTTCATTCTCATCGACGCGCAAGTCCCCGAAGTGGCGTCAAATCTAAAGACTTGCACCCGGCGAATGGTCTAACCGACGGGAAGCCCTAGTCACAGGACATTTACATATGTACTAACTGAAATCGGGATTCATCCAACCACACCAGGTTTTCCAGTCGCCAAGGTTGCAGCCGATATGGTCACAAACACAGGAAAGGGTCTGCAGGCGATGTCGTGCTGTTAGCAAAGGCACCTGCGTAGTTCGTCTGCCTCCATAGCCCATTAACGTCACATTTCGCTGCATTGTCCTGACGGATACGTTGTCGTAGGTCCCTCATTGATTTCTACGGTTATTGCATGTAGTGTTGCTTGTCTGTTAGCACTTAAAACTATGGAAACTCCACTGCTATCGGTCTTTAAGTTGAGGCCGTCGGCCATTGTATTATCGTTAGCGAGGGTTAAGGCCTGAAATTTGACATTCTAGACAAGCTCTTGATTCTGTCGATCTCAAAATACTGAATTACCTAACGATTCCCGAAATGGAACGTCCTCATGTTATAGCTCCAACTACCATTACGCGTCTGTTAAAGCTCCTCATGCGACCATAATCATTTCGCAGACCATTTCACATAATCACTTGAGCGGAAATGGCAGCTCCGCCACAGCAGTTGCCGTTAGTATCTTTTCTACGCGATACTACCTCCATCAGTATAGTGCATATCACTATGCCACGACATTTGTCACATCATTGTGTTCCGGCAAAGAATGTTTCAGTAATAGCGACATACAGGGCAGCTCCTAAAATGAAAAAGTGGTAAGGCACTCTAGATAAGCGTGGCGTGCAGCTTGCAGCGACTCTTTCCGTTATGACTGATAAGCGCGTAATACGGCATAATACGCGGACCACGGATCTTTGTGATCTCGGCGACGATCCGCGAGCGCCACTGGCCGGCGCAGTCCGCCCAGCCGCCATCCAGGTGCTCCGCGTACCCAATTACACAGCGACGCGACCGCAACAGGCACCAATCGCTTGCGAGGGATGAGGCCACCGGACCAGGCGCAAAGGCTCTTTCGAATGGCACGATCTGAAAACATAGTTTTCAATAAATACCTCTTTTAGGCCAATACACCTTGTCTACCCTAATACAAGTGAGTGAGTGAATTCTGGAAAGCAGAAATAATAATCTGTTAAGCAAACAGATAGTTTCACAGTGACAGAGATATTTAGCAGGGAGGACTGGAGGAAGTCAGAGGGTAACAAGTGTGATTACCGAAGACTTTCTAATGTTTTCTACCTTAACTCTTCCCACTGCCCAGTAATCTTTCATGGTGGCAGTATTATCTCTTCCGAGACTCAGCACTCCTCACACCTGTATTTCTGCCCCTTTGGTGCTCAAAACCTGGATAGTAGGGGGAGAGAGTTGTCCGTTGGAATACTCTCCAAACTTTTGCCTCTAGCTAGCCCTGTAATGGAAGTTCAGTATATTTTCTCAGTCAGTTTCTAAAACACAGTGGATACAGGTAATAAGCGCTTTTATCTTAATAGGACACCAACCAACAGATCGTAGATGAATGATTGGGGAACAGTACTGAAATTCATTTCATACTAAGTACTCTTTAAAACAATTTATTGACCAACAATAATTTCTTTTCCTCTCCGGTAACGAGCTTCCAGGCTCCATTAAAACAAAAAAGCATTTAAAGTTAAAGTTGAGCTTTCATCTTTAAGAAAAGGCATTACACATGAAATACCGACAACAAAACAGTTTAATTAATCTATATATCTTTTCAAATTACAATTTATCAGAACATTAAATATTACTAACGTACATGCCGAGGCACGCCATAAACGACGTAGACCTCGGGACCCAGCCCCTGGGCAACAAGAAGCCTACAGAATATAGGTAGTGCCCTACAAAATATACAGCAAACCTCTCTTAAGGAATGAACAGGTTAAATAATACAATAGCCTTTGCCATGGCTCTAAAAGAAATCCAATAACTAATATTAAGATTAAAGCGCTGCTGAAAATTTACTCGCCTCGTGATATTATTACAGTTAACAGGTTCGAGCAGTTACACATCAAAAGCCAGAATTGTTGCCGGCCAATAATCATAAGTTATTAGCACTTTAAGAACAGAATAAATATCACCACAATCTTAATAAGTGCGGAACTACCCTTCAAACTACTATCCATAACCGAAGGTATAAAAATGGCCTTTTCATAGCATAATGATCAAATCAGAACTTCAATTGTCCTGATGGAGTTGTTTCTAGCACAGTGTTACATATAATTTAACAGATTCAAGCATAATTGAAGCATCACATAAAATACTCCAGTTATCCCACATAAAGGCTGTCAGGGTATCTAAGGGGGGGGGGGGGACTTATTGGCTACAACAAACAAGTCAGTGCCTCTAAATGTAGCGGATCATTTGTCGTAAGACCATCACAATGACAAAATGGGCCTTAGAATTGGGCAGACGCTCTAGGCCTCAAAATTATATCACAGAAACTACACTGCACTTTACTTCAATCTGGGCAATCAAAAACCTTTTACAACAGTTTAAGCTAGACATGAGTCAATTTCTCCCCGAGAGAGAGTTGAGCACGTGGCACAAGCGCTTTCAAAATCACAATAAATGGAAAACAATGAGAAACACACTTGTTAAATTATTACTCTGCTACATACCAATAATCGGTAAATCAAACTAAACAGAAGTATTACCAAGAAGCAGTTAAAAGCTACAGAGGGTGTTTCAAACCTAATTTCACAAACATTGGGTACAGGTTTCTCATGCAAGAACAAGAACAATTCGTATAAACACATGCCCGAAAATCCTTAGTTATCCAGTTGACATTCAACATCCCCAGGTACAGCCCAACAAATTCACTTGTCTATGCGTCTGTCTGACTCTTTGTTTCCTAGATGATCTGTTAGCGGGGAGATCTGCTTACAGTCATCATTCACCTGTTTTCAAGGTGTCCACTGTGTACATGTACCTTAGTAAGTTAACTGGAAATCCCCCATCCAAACGTTTCACATGAGCCAGCAGAACGTGATTTTTCTGTATGACTGCACGAATATTAATGGACACAAGGTTGCACGGCTGTATCAGAAAATATTACCACTAGAGATGGACAGAACTGTTCTTTTCAGAGATTGGGTCATAACTGGTTACTCACTGGAATAAACTAGTTATTTTTCATGAGTCGCACTCACCATTCACTCACAAAAAGAAGTAAAATGAAGGTACATTGCCTTTCTAACTCACGTCACTAAACCTGTATTTTTATCTGATGTCGTCCTATTTCGAAAGAACATGTAAAGAGAAGTAATAATTTTATTATGTCCCTAGTAATTTTCCGATACGACTTTTGTATGCAGCAAAATTCTTTCTTGAGTTGACAATGCTGTCGAAAAATCCTTCAGCTCAGCATTTACTTTACACGAGGAGCCACATTCCAAATGATCAAGCTTGTTGGTGACCCACTACTGCTCATAATAACTAGTGCTTCTTAAACCTTGGCGCTCTTGACTGGACAACACAGCAGAAACATTCATTCCCATCAGAAATGAAGCTCAAAAATGGTGCAAATGGCTCTGAGCACTATGGGACTTAACTTCTGAGGTCATCAGTCCCCTAGAACTTAGAACTAATTAAACTTAACTAACCTAAGGACATCACATACATCCATGACCGAGGCAGGATTCGAACCTGCGAGCGCAGCGGTCGCACGGTTCCAGACTGTAGCGCCTAGAACCGCTCGGCCACCTCGGCGGGCAGAAAAGAAGCATTAGAGATCTGACTGGTAACATGTGCAGCTGGGTAGATTCTGTCCGACAGGAGACTGAATGTATGCATCAGAAAAGAACTGAGAGTGAAAAACTTAAATGAGCAGAGTAAAGAATACAGAAACAACTGGAAGGAATACGTCACAAGAATGAAAGACGACAGATTACCAAAACCGGTGATAATTATTGGCTCAAATAGCTCTGAGCACTATGGGACTTAATATCTGAGACCATCGGTCCCCTAGTACTCAGAACTACTTAAACCTAACTAACCTAAGGACATCACACACATCCATGCACGATACAGGATTCGAACCTGCGACCGTAGCAGTCGCGCGGTTCCGGACTGAAGCCCCCAGAACCGCTCGGCCACCGCGGCCGGCGATGATAATTATTAACCACTGGGCAAAAGATATTAAGAAAGACGGAGGAAGGTCTACAGTTTCAACCAAGATGGCGTAACAAGCAATTGCCTATTACATGCAGGGAGAAGAAGAGTTATCGTATTAAAAATATCACGATTTTTTAAAAATTATGATTTTACTGAGTTTTTAATTACGTATAAGACTCTAGCCTATTGTAAGAGGACTCCAGAAGGTATTAATCAGTTCAGGTTAAATGAACAAATAAAAACTTAAACATAACATATAGGTTGTACCAGATGAATGGTATATATTCAGGGATATGACAGGAACGATCATTTGAAGCAAAAAACTTCATGTGGACACATGCACTCTTCTGAATGGTTTCCAAGAGAGAACATATTTAATGTACATTGTTACGTATTTGCTTTATTGTTCAGTACATTGTCATCGTTTACAACGTGCCATAGTAGTGTAGATGAAGTCGAGAGGAATAATTTGATATAGGACATGAGGTCTATTAGGGAAACTACTGCAAACTGGCTTACATACACCTCAACACATGCCTGTTGCGCAATTTCTGTATTCTCTCGCTCTCTTCACGCAGTCTATAACTCTTGGGGAAAAAAAGAATATGGTCTTTTTAAAGGAAATTTAATGTAGTTTAGCCGCGCGAGGTAGCCGTGCGGTCTTAGGCGTCTTGTCACGGTTCGCGCGGCTCCTCCCATCGGAGGTTCAAGTCCTCCCTCGCGCATGGGTGTGTGTTGTCCTTAGCGTAAGATAGTTTAAGTTAGATTAAATAGTGCGTAATCCTAGGGACCGACGACCTCAGTAGTTTGGTCCCACAGTCCTTACCACAAATTTCAAATTTTTAGTGCAGTATAACTCTGTTGGTTGTGTGACAAGTTTTCGCTATAGTCTGAGGATTTTGTGTTTTTCAAGAAAAACGTACAAAAGTAACTTTAAATATTTTCCATCTCAGAAACCATTAGGAATAGGCCATATGTCCAAATTTGGCTTTTTGCTTGAGATGATCGTATCTCTGAATATCGACCATTCCTCCTGAGACAACGCTTATACATGGACTGTCATGTATGTTAAAATAATTGTATGTTATACAAACCGTTATATTTAGTCTCCTATCCGCCCAGAGTAATTAAGACCTCCATAAAGGCTACCAACACACCAACAACAACTATAAGTGCAACACAAATAGAAGGAGAGATTCTAGTGCACCTAACAGGAATACTCACACAACAAGGAAACGAGCAACAACAGAAGAAGATGACGACTAGAACAAATGAAATAAGGACACAGAGAATAAAGAGCTAAACTCGTATGGTAAAGTGCTCAGACAAGAAAGCAAGTTGCAACCTGTATCACTGTCTCAAAAGCGCAGCGAACAGAGTGACGACTCAAGCCGCCATGTGGTCTGCTCCGTGGGATCACTTCCGCGAGAGCGGCGGGGAGCAGTGAGCTACCACACAGTCTGAAGAGTGGTGAGGAGCAGTGAGCTAGTTAGCTAGTTAGCATTCTGATTCCTGAGAATGGTGGGGAGCAGTGAGCTAGTGAGAAGGTCCGACTGGTGAGAGTGGTGGGTAGCCTGAGCTGTTGCGAAGGGAGTGATGCCTGGATCGCTTTGCAATACACCCCGACCACACAGTGGCTGAAGAAAGCAGCTTTTATAATCACTCTTTCCGTGTGCAATGCTAAGTCAAAGGATATGAAGTAACAACTCACTCACAAGTATGTAACCGTTTATTGAGCTCCTGAAATTTGAGATATTCTTTTGAAATCAAGAGTTGGAACATGATGCTGGAGGTGTTTTCTGCCTTAATATAAGGTTTTCGGTCTCGTTTGCCTCGGTAGTTGCGCAGTCAATGCGGAGGAATGTGGAGAAAAAGGATCGATGTACGATTTCGAGTTGGGTCGAAGATTTTTATTTCCACTTTGAGACTGAGTGTTGTGTTGTGCTTACTATCATGTCATTCTAATTAGCGTTACTTTTGAAATAGCTGAATGGGTAATGCATGACAGCCAACAAATTGAAAAAAAGGAGCGTTCTTTATTTTCTGTTCTACATCTACATTTATGTGTTTACTCTGCTGTTCACAATAAAGTGCCTGGCAGAGGGTCCAATGAACCACCTTCAAGCTGTCTCTCTACCGTTCCACTCTCGAACGGCACGCAGGAAAAACGAGCACTTAAATTTTTCTGTGCGAGCCCTGATTTCTCTTATTTTATCGTGACGATCATTTCTCACCATTGTAGCGTTGCTCTTGGGGGACGAAAAGAAAAAAAATTGTTATTTTATTTTTTTTATGTCGAAAAAGGTGAATATTTTGGTGGGCCACTTGGCAACAGAATCAGGGATTGATTACACTATTATAATAATATACGTTGAGCATTAAATACCTGAATAAGAGCAGCATATTGATATATATTTGAGATCGTTCGGAAGAAACATTATCATTTCTGTGCATTTTTATAGTCGCGATGTAGTCATACCCGGATCAACACTAAGGGACCAGAAGATTTATGGACTTTAGAAGAAATGCAACACTACACAATTAAAAAAGGAGTTGGTTCAGAAATAATAGGAAAACGATAATGTTCCTTCTGCCTCATGCTGCGTTCGGCCCATCAGCGTGATCGTAATTTCTGATGATGAAGTAACACAAAATAATTAACATTCAACTAAATAAGGAGATGGAATTATGAAGGTTAATTTACGAAAATAAGCACACTTATCTTTAACACACGTTTTTTTAATGCTACGTACCTTTTCGTATTAAATTACAAAAGATGACCATTGTGGTTAGATACTTTATACATAACAGTCAAAATGTCCTCTTGACGCTGTCTGTTCGAAACAGTTACAAGAAACTACATGTTTTCTGATTGGAAAAAATAACAATTAGCATATTCACTCAATACTTTCACATAGAATATAAAATAAAGTTGCGGAACGCAGCAAGTCCGCGTCCGCCTCTCATGAAATACAAACAGTAAAAGGTGAGGCGCCAAAAACATCATTTGTCTTGAAACAACAGAATTCTTTTTTACACCATTAATCGATACATGTACATAGAGATTTACTGGCACCGCGCAAGAACGGCAAAGATAAAGAATAATAGATTCTGTCGCTGCTATGCGATGGTTCATTTCTTTTACTTTACAATTGTTCGATAACTTTAGGCCATCAGGCGTTTACTATTGAGCGTATATTAATGTTTGTGAGGCGAAAATTACTAATATTACACTGCCTCCCATGAGGAGGGAAGGAATACAGAAGGTATTACTTTCATCCTCATGCCCATTGGAATATTTGTAATTTTCGGGTGTAACATACAGGTTATTTAAAGTTTCATTTCATATTCATTCCATAATAAAAGAATTAACGCTTCAATTTGTAATTACTGACGCTGGATCATTGTGAATTTGTTCTGTGTGTCTATCAGTGTTTGCATGGATTCAGTCTTTCTTGATGATTCTTAAAATTAAGGCTACAAGTACACATACACTCCTGGAAATTGAAATAAGAACACCGTGAATTCATTGTCCCAGGAGGGGGAAACTTTATTGACACATTCCTGGGGTGAGATACATCACATGATCACACTGACAGAACCACAGGCACATAGACACAGGCAACAGAGCATGCACAACGTCGGCACTAGTACAGTGTATATCCACCTTTCGCAGCAATGCAGGCTGCTTTTCTCCCATGGAGACGATCGTAGAGATGCTGGATGTAGTCCTGTGGAACGGCTTGCCATGCCATTTCCACCTGGCGCCTCAGTTACACCAGCGTTCGTGCTGGACGTGCAGACCGCGTGAGACGACGCTTCATCCAGTCCCAAACATGCTCAATGGGGGACAGATCCGGAGATCTTGCTGGCCAGGGTAGTTGACTTACACCTTCTAGAGCACGTTGGGTGGCACGGGATACATGCGGACGTGCATTGTCCTGTTGGAACAGCAAGTTCCCTTGCCGGTCTAGGAATGGTAGAACGATGGGTTCGATGACTGTTTGGATGTACCGTGCACTATTCAGTGTCCCCTCGACGATCACCAGTGGTGTACGGCCAGTGTAGGAGATCGCTCCCCACACCATGATGCCGGGTGTTGGCCCTGTGTGCCTCGGTCGTATGCAGTCCTGATTGTGGCGCTCACCTGCACGGCGCCAAACACGCATACGACCATCATTGGCACCAAGGCAGAAGCGACTCTCATCGCTGAAGACGACACGTCTCCATTCGTCCCTCCATTCACGCCTGTCGCGACACCACTGGAGGCGGGCTGCACGATGTTGGGGCGTGAGCGGAAGACGGCCTAACGGTGTGCGGGACCGTAGCCCAGCTTCATGGAGACGGTTGCGAATGGTCCTCGCCGATACCCCAGGAGCAACAGTGTCCCTAATTTGCTGGGAAGTGGCGGTGCGGTCCCCTACGGCACTGCGTAGGATCCTACGGTCTTGGCGTGCATCCGTGCGTCGCTGCGGTCCGGTCCCAGGTCGACGGGCACGTGCACCTTCCGCCGACCACTGGCGACAACATCGATGTACTGTGGCGACCTCACGCCCCACGTGTTGAGCAATTCGGCGGTACGTCCACCCGGCCTCCCGCATGGCCACTATACGCCCTCGCTCAAAGTCCGTCAACTGCACATACGGTTCACGTCCACGCTGTCGCGGCATGCTACCAGTGTTGAAGACTGCGATGGAGCTCCGTATGCCGCGGCAAACTGGCTGACACTGACGGCGGCGGTGCACAAATGCTGCGCAGCTAGCGCCATTCGACGGCCAACACCGCGGTTCCTGGTGTGTCCGCTGTGCCGTGCGTGTGATCATTGCTTGTACAGCCCTCTCGCAGTGTCCGGAGCAAGTATGGTGGGTCTGACACACCGGTGTCAATGTGTTCTTTTTTCCATTTCCAGGAGTGTATTTACAAACTTTATAAGGAAATAGTGTCACACTTCATTTTTCAACGTTGCAAAAGTAATTTGACTGTCACAACTGGTACACAACTTTCTGTTTTGACTGTATTCATCATATTGTCATCGTCTTGTCGATTGACTGCCTTGTCCGTTGTCGCACTTAATTATACATTTATTTTCGTCGCACATACACTATTTATGATAGACTTGGATTGCAGAGCGGCCACTGGTGATGGCTTCGACAAGGAAGTCCATATCTTTCACTTTCAGGGCTCGAGTGTGGCTCTCCGAATTATTTCACATATGAAACAGATAAAATATATTAGAATATCTTACAAAACTAATTTTATATACATATGGGATGGGATTTAGGAAGGATCGGGTCCTTTAACGTATTTTTGTGCTTATTTTCTTTCGTATCGTGACCTCTCGTTAAAATTTACATTTCAACAGTGTTCAGAGGTGACCTTGTGACTTGCCTCTGTGTACAATCAGTCATTATACTAATTACGTTAACTTCTCTATCTTAGAGTCTCTCGGAAGATTTATGATACATACAAAATGCTTTCAGTACTGGGTGTGAATGTTTTTGCTACAGAATGTAGCGCACAGCAACTGTGTTGGCGGTTGAACGTTTACATTATTTCGTCACGTGGTGGCTGTCCGCCTCCACTGTTGCGAGCAATCTTGAAATTCAGTCTGTGCGCGCGCACGTGACCGGAGCTTTCTTGCAGAGCGTTGATTTCGCGCTTGAGGTGCCGTGCGTCGCTTTTGTTCGGCGGATCGTGGCTTTGTGCTTTTTAGATTGCTGGAGGGAGCTTCTGCCACCGAAACTGCCTCATTTCACTTCCTGTCCTCTATCCAGTTACGAATTCACAGGTAAGTGGTAGCTACCGCTGCAACTGCACGTGTGGAATGACACTGATTATTACACACTGCACACATCAATGAATTTTTTTACACATATGGTGCAGTAGAATATTGCCACTGAAAATCGTCGAACTTTAAAACTTCACTTGCACTGTGGTGAGCGTCTGCGTGAACGGTGTATTAAAAGAAATTCTCGCTTCATAACATCACACCGTGTTTACAAGTTGATTTACATACTAATGTTTACAAGAGTTCATTTAAATCGAGAATTGATCTAATTGACCACTTTGAATCAGAACAATTGTTTCTTAATTAGTCTTTCTTTTTTATTTATGCCTACGGTCACAGGTAGGCTATTATAAGTCCTTTTTCTTTGACCAAATCCATTCCAATTTCCTTTACAAATTAATTTCATTCATAGTAATCTTTATCACGCTTGCTTATTCATTTTGTAGGCCCAATACATTTTTTTAAATTGCTCGTCTTATTTAGTGACTTGTGAGGGGAGCTTCATTTATGTCAAAGTTTCTCTCGTATGTGCTTGTCTTTAAAGAAAGTTCAAGGACAAATTTGAAAATAGCAATTCCGCCTCGGGATTTCGTGTAGAAATACAAACAGTCGTAAAAGAAAAGTGGGCAAAGCGGGCCTACTCACAGATCGTCGACAGAATTTAAATTACTCCTCAACCAGGTCGAAAATTTAATTTACATTGTGCATTACAAAAGCAATATGCGCGTCGCGAACCTACTCATTTTTATATGTAGTGCCTCACTTCCTAAGCACACGTGCATCTTTACAAGTTGATCCTGAGGAGTGGATAGGATCAAGGATCTTAAAGGATTTGCACTTAGGAAAGGGATTCAATAATCACAGAGAAAACAATAAATATTGCAGTGCGCACTTAAAATAAAATCTATCACTTCAAGCATGTATATCTAATATGTATCTTGCTGCAGCTTGCTTACTACTCTTTGTTCATTTCTTAGACTAAGTCAAGTTTATGCATTACGCATTTGGGTATTAATTGTCATTTGTATATATATAAGCCTCTCACTAGAGTGTTGTTGTTTGCTGCTGTCGCGACCTATGAAGCTTGGGCGAGATCCTTATTCTATTTGCTGCTAGCTTGTGAATTTGCAGTATCGCTAATGCTCAATAGAACCGTGAAGTTGGCATAATAAACCATGCTATTCATATGTTCTTTCACTCAGCTTGTTTATAGTCTGGACTCATCTTACTTTGCGTTATATAATAAACTTCCTTTTTATTCCATCACACTTTTACTTAAGGTTAACGTCAGGCCTTTTTGGAACAATTGCACTGTGTTATCAATTTGTTCATGCTTAATCCTAGGTATCTGTTTACTTCGAAGAGATGTTATTTCATCGCTGGCACAGCACTGTGCTGGAAGTTACAAGTTAAATCTACCGACTGTTTTGCGCTAACAGGTGGTGCCTTATTTACGTCACATTTGAAAATAGGGAATAACCTCATGGAATCGAATCTTTTCTCACAACTTTCCTCTTTTGTCTGGAAGTTTAAGTATTTCCTTTTAAAACAGGTCAGGCCTCGATTAAATTTCACTTACTAATACTAAGCACATATAATCATCATTTTCATATTACTATTTAGTGAGAGAAGTGCATTATTCGCTCCTTCCTGCTCATTCTCAAATTACTATTTAGCGAGAGAAGTGCATTATTCGCTCCTTCCTCTTTCCTCATTTTAGTACCTCGGGGCTAATTAATACCTCTCGAGTACATCATTTTTCTTACATACAAACTTATAACTAAAATTGAAAATCGCCTCTAGGACATGTCCTCCTGTTTACATAAAGATTATTCATGTAAATACTTGTCTACAACTTATTCTGTATTTTATTTTCCAGACGCGTTGTTTTGATACATAAGGTTTCCTTTTAGCACCGGTTAACGTCCGTAGTCAGTTCAGTTCAGTTCAGTTCTTGTTACTCATTGGTTAATCCTGATCTCCAATACCTTAGAATTTTCTTACAGCTTAAATTAACTTAATTCCTGGCGTTATAAAATTTTCTTAAATCATGATGGTGGAAAAATCCTTTGATTTCATTCGTGGCAGGGTCAGATAACAAATAGTTACCAAAGTGTGGTTTCCTCATTATCACAAAGGGACCTTCATAAATGTGTTGCCACTTACGATTCTTCTTTAACAACAGGGATGGTTTAAAGTGAGTCCTGACTAATACCTTTTCTCCTTCTTTGAAATCTATAACTCTGTTTACCTTCTTATCAAATGCCCTTTTTCTGAGGTTAGCATACGTTGTCAATGATATGAGATAATCTTGCATCTAAGACTAGCCTTACGCTACCATCTGATTTTAGTACAGACAATTAAGGACTCGAATAAGGTGAATGAGATACTTCTATCACATTCCAGCGTAACATTTTCCTGATCTCGCACTTGACAGCTTCTCGTCTCGCATATGGAATGGAATAGCTTGTTCTACAGTAGGTTGAATGGGGCAGGACATCCATTCGATATTCAAAGCCTTTTATTAGTCCAGGTTTCTTAGAAAATACTTGAACGTAATCTGTTAACAAATTGTAAAGCTCATTCTTCTGTTGTTTGGATAATTCAGTGGACTCACTAGCTTTACCGTATAATTCATTCTGACCGGGAATTAGGTCTTTATACTCATCGTCATTAACAATTTCAGGATCCGTCACGTCTTCTGTCTGACTGTACTGTTGTCTTTTAGTCCATGGCCGTACTGCTATTCGAAGCACCCCAAAGTTTGTCTTCACCTTACTTCTTAACAAATTTACAGTTACTTGTTGCTGGCTCGCTACTAGAGTACAGATTCCACACTCGATGTCAATTTTAGCTTTAGTCTGCCTCGAGAATTCCATACTCAGGATACATGGCACTGACAGGTTTTTAACAATAAGAAAAATGCACGTTACTGAAATAGACTCTATCTGGATTTGAAGCTGAGTCTGAAGATTTACACGTTGTGTTAGTGGACCAATTGCTCCAGATACGGTGCAACCTTGAATTGGAAGTGATAAAACTTTGCGTACAGAGGATATTTGCTTAAATAAACATAAAGATAAGACATTTATATTAGCTCCTGTATCTATAATAGCTGTTACTGGTATGTTGGCAATTGATACTCTTATGGAAGCTTGAACTTGTTCCTCCCATACGTCATCATTGTCTTTCGTCTCAGTGTCTGCTACTAGATCATCCCGTAAGTATGTCTCTTTGTCATACCGAATTGCTTTAATTTCGTGTGGACTAAGGGACAGGGTGCCCCCATTCAAACCTGCAGCATCCTCTAGGAGGCTCAAAGGTGCTGCTTTTAATTTTCCGCTCGACGCTTACTTTCCTGCTGATTTATATTTCTTAGAGTTTCTTCCGTCTGGAGTTGGTTTTGTGGTACGAACTCGGTTGGAAATGGATCTTGTTGTCCTGACGTATTCGCTTGGGCATAATAAATTTGCGTATTATGCGGGCGTTTAGGCTTCAGACTTCCCGAAGGTCCGTTCGCTTGTTGCGTGAAGTGTATATTTTGTGGCTGAAAGGTATTTTGCTGTGGCTTGTGTTGATTGTAACCGTTACTGAAAGGTGTACATTGGTCTCCACCTTGATGACGCCATTTATTTCTTTTCCACTGACGATTTGAATCGTAAGACTGATCGTTTTGATAATTACCGTTGATTGGTTACGTGTTTCCATATTGCTGGGGCTGTGTGTTATAATGTGCATTTTCGTACTGAGGTGGTGACGAATTATATATTGGATTGTATCTCTGGCCATTATTGTACTTATTTTTGTATTTGCTGTTGGAGTACGTAGTGTGTTTATTTTTGAAACCGTTGTGGGGTTGGTACTGGCTGTCGCTGTGACGCGCTTTCGCTCGGCCACCATTGTTGCCTGCATATTCTGTATTGTGCTGGCCGCCTGCACTGAAGTGAGCGTTGCCAACATCAACTCTAGCGTCCTCGTAAATCAGATCTAACGAGTCTAACACAGATAGGAAAGTGTCCGTATCGTCCTCAGACACGTTTACTAACTTTTCTCTGATCGCAATAGGTAGCTTAGTTTTTAGAATCATAATAACGTCTTTGGCGGTGATCGGCGAATCCCAGAACTTGATTTTCGCTAAATACTTTTCAAAATACCTTCTCAAACTACCGCGCTTACTGTTAAACACGTCGGCGTTGTAAACCTCTTTTCTCAGGCGCTGCTGCACACCAGAACTCCAGAATTTAGCTAAAAACATCTGTTCAAACTCTTTGTAACTCTTACAAGAGTCGACCATTTGGGTTCCCCATAAGGCAGCATCGCCTACGATAAATCCACTAACGAATTGAATTCGCTGGCGGTCACTCCAGCTATTCGGGAAAATTCCTGAAAAATTTCGGAGGAACACTATAGGATGAATTTCTCTTTTCTGTGGGTGAAAGGTCGGAAAAATACGATGTTTGATCACGCTTTCCTCCTGCATCAAACTGACGAAAGTGGGTGGGCTGGTACTCTGGTTAACTTGTGCTTCTATAGAACTATGAGTTTGAGCGTTATCAAATGGTGAACGGTAAGGTACCTGCTGTTGTTCATTACTTCGTGGTGAATTATTCCAGTCTCCTGACACGGGAGGTGGGGAATTTTCAACTTGACATTTTAGTGTACGAACTTCATCAACTATCTGTTGACGCCATTCAGGTAAATCTTGAGCTAACGTTCGTCTTATCTGGCCTAATTCTGACATCACCGTGTCTCCTGTTTTTCCAGGGGCCGCCAATATTTCAAAGGTCACGTTTTTGACAGTTTCCCTGAGTTCGTTCTTGACCTTGTTTTCTATGAATCCGTCTTTGTTTTTAATCCACTCTTGGTAGTGGTCAGACAATGCTTCAGCATGTGCCTTAACAGTATTCTTTATTTGATCCTCTACATTAAGAGTCTCGATCTGTTTGGAAAGATCATCAACAACATTCTCGATCGTGTCAACTGCGGTTTTAACTCCTTTGACCTCATCAGAGATTGAAGTATAATCTTCTTTTAAGGTCGCAGCTTGTTTTTGATATTCCATCACTTTTGAATTTATTTCTCCCTTGGCTGCTTCGATTTTTTCATCTAACCTTTTTGAAATATCCTCTATTTTTGACTCTACTTGTGTGTCAATTTTTAGCCTCATGGGCGTGATCTGACTACCCAACAGGGTATTTAAATCAGCTGTTATGTCTGCCTTTAGTTCGGCCTTTACTGAATTTAACCGTGTATTTAGGTCATTTATCTCCGTTTGCAGATCTGTTTTTACTGAATTTATGTCTGTTTTTATCCAATTTATGTCTGTTTTTACCGAATTTATTTCTGTTTTTACCGAATTTATTTCTGTTTTCGCTGAATTTATGTCTGCTTTTACTGAGTTGCACAGATTTGTAAGGACCTGATTTTTATTATGCCGTCTTTCGGCCTTCTCTTTTTCTTCGCGGGCCTTTTCATCTAATTTTTCCTGCTTTTCTCGTTCCTGTCTTTGCGCCTCTCTCTGTCTTTGACTTTCGAACTTGCTTTCCATTATTGCTTCGATCATTGCAGCCAAGTCATTTTTTTCAAAAGCGGGAATAGTTTGCACACTAGGACCAGCTTCTAAAACTTCGGTCGAGGCTGTTTCTGCCTCCGCTCGTGTACCTATCGCGCGTGATCGTAATGGATAGTGAGGTCCATTCGCATCACCGCTGTCGTCTGGTTTTGTTTGTGTCCGCTGTTTACCGCCAGCCATGTTCATGTATTATTTGTCAAACGTCAAAATGCTACAGATATTATTTGTCACTGCCGTCAGTCGTTTGTTGTGACGTAGTGCTATGGCTTACTGGGACCTAAGATGAAATTTTAACTCTGGGTAACAACTGACGTTCATTTATGCCAAGAAGACAAGATGGTTCCTACTAATTACAAACAAATGAAATATCACACGTTTTACCAGTTTTTGAGCGTAGTTATCCGCCATATCGTAATTTTTTTTATGCACTGACAACAATGATACACTTTCACTGAATTTAACTACATAAGAATGGACTATGGACCAATTGAAATAAAGCTGTTTCAAGGCAAGGAAAGACAGGTTTACGTTCTGATCAACTCGAAAGATGCTACGTCACTACGAAAGCTTGGCTACTGCGTATAAAAATTTGACTTACTATGGCTGTCTTGATGATGATACGGATGAATACTCGCGTTTTTTTTTTGGTAATTTCATCAATCGTTCTTCTGAATTAATTAAAAGGTTTTCCCACTTCTCTTTCTCGGTTGAATTGCATCCACATGAAAAAAATGAAACAATTATTAGAACAAGCACTGAAAAATTTTTAAACACATACATGAAATGATTTTTTGATCAAGTCCCTGTTCGGGCGCCAAGTGTAACGTTGCTCTTGGGGGACAAAAAGAAAAAAAAATTGTTATTTTATTTTTCTTATGTCGAAAAAGGTGAATATTTTGGTGGGCCACTTGGCAACAGAATCAGGGATTGATTACACTATTATAATAACATACGTTGAGCATTAAATACCTGAATAAGAGCAGCATATTGATACATATTTGAGATCGTTCGGAAGAAACATTATCATTTCTGTGCATTTTTATAGTCGCGATGTAGTCATACCCGGATCAACACTAAGGGACCAGAAGATTTATAGACTTTAGAAGAAATGCAACACTACACAATTAAAAAAGGAGTTGGTTCAGAAATAATAGGAAAACGATAATGTTCCTTCTGCCTCATGCTGCGTTCGGCCCATCAGCGTGATCGTAATTTCTGATGATGAAGTAACACAAAATAATTAACATTCAACTAAATAAGGAGATGGAATTATGAAGGTTAATTTACGAAAATAAGCACACTTATCTTTAACACACGTTTTTTTAATGCTACGTACCTTTTCGTATTAAATTACAAAAGATGACCATTGTGGTTAGATACTTTATACATAACAGTCAAAATGTCCTCTTGACACTGTCTGTTCGAAACAGTTACAAGAAACTACATGTTTTCTGATTGGAAAAAATAACAATTAGCATATTCACTCAATACTTTCACATAGAATATAAAATAAAGTTGCGGAACGCAGTCCGCGTCCGCCTCTCATGAAATACAAACAGTAAAAGGTGAGGCGCCAAAAACCTCATTTGTCTTGAAACAACAGAATTCTTTTTTACACCATTAATCGCTACATGTACATAGAGATTTACTGGCACCGCACAAGAACGGCAAACATAAAGAATAATAGATTCTGTCGCTGCTATGCGATGGTTCATTTCTTTCACTTTACAATTGTTCGATAACTTTAGGCCATCAGGCGTTTACTATTGAGCGTATATTAATGTTTATGAGGCGAAAATTACTAATATTACACCATGTAGGTGGGTGCCAACAGAATGTTTTCGAAATCGGAGGAGAAAACTGGTGATTGAAATTTCATGAGAAGATCCCGTCGCAACGAAAAACGCCTTTGTTTTAATGATTGCCACTTCAATTCACGTATCATGTCTTTGGAACTATCTCCCCTGTTTCATGATAGTGGAAAACGAGCTGCCCTTCTTTGTACTTTTTGATGTCATCCGTCAGTCCCACCCCGTCCGGATTCCACACCACACAGCTATACTCCAGAATAGGGCGCACAAGCGTGGTGTAAGCAGTCTCTTTAGTAGACATGTTGCACCTTCTAAGTGTTCTGCCAATGAATCGCCGTCTTTGGTTTGGTCTACCCACGATTTTATCTATGTGATCGTTCCAATTTAGGTTATTTGTAATTGAAATCCCTAAGTATTTAGCTGAATTTACAGCCTCCGGATTTGTGTGACTTAACACGTAATCGAAATTTAGCTGATTCATGAATGAGAAAGAAAATCCACACTTGCACATGGTCTATCACACTTTTGTTGTAGCCTGGGAAAAGTTTTCTTATGGATGTGGGGTGGGGCACAGCTGCAGCAGCCTAGTGCAGAATTTCCATCATGCTCATTCCAGCAACCAGAGACGCATTTTGAAATCAGATGAGCCACCATTCATTTTTTCTGAATCATCCATCGTCCACTCTTTAAAAAGGTCTGCTTTCTTGAATCAGTTCAGGAGCGGATTACCCGTCCATAAGTTTTCACACTGATGAAAACCGATTCATCCATTCATTTGTCGAGAAAGACCATGTATCGCTCATACTACATGACATAGAAGAGTGCGTTCTATGGGCTACCGAATAAGAGCAAGTTACCAGCACAAAATAAATGGGTCTGGCATGTGGTCCATATCCAAGTTCAGCAGCAAGGTTACATCACGAGCAACACATGAATTCGTACATTTTAAAAGTATGAAGGACCTTACGCCTGCCAATCAGCCATCATAGGCGAACTTTCGCCGCTGATTTGTGCCACGAATGGCCAATCTGATGTCTGTCTCCTTAGTTTTGTTTTTCGTACGAGGCAAAGTCTGGAAGCGTAGTAATAACAAATTTCTATAACCTGCACAGATGGGCCAATCGCAATCCTCATGCTACAGTACAAGCTAACCATCACTTTCAGTTTAAGATCTATGCATGCGATGGGATTGTTAGGTTACTGTAGGACCATACCTTCTACCAGCAGATCTTACAGGTGATTCCTAAGGGGACTTTATTCAGAACGCCCTCCAGGACTTACTGGAAGAAACATGGTTATGCATAATGGAGTTCCAGCACATTTCAGCCCCAGTGGTCGAGATGCGTTGACAAGTATCTTCCATACAGATGGATAGATAGCGGAGGACCCGTTCAATGACCAGCACGTTCACCCGACCACAGTCCCTCGGTGGCACCGAAAACAATTTTATGTATGCAGCAGACCACCCAGATACGGAAACTCTCATCGACGTGCCGTGGTAGTCTGTAAAACCATTCGAAACTGGCAGAAAGTATCTGAAAGGTCGCGAAGAGCAGATTTGTGTTTAGAGGCAGGAGGAGGACATTTCGAGAATTTCTTGTTAGTTTACACTGATGAGCCAAAACATTATGACCATTGCCCACTGGGAGACTAAATGACGCCTGGAGGTGTTGCGGGTACATGCCACGTTACGGAATGTATACTATTGGAGCAGAAACGAATGGAGAACCATTTATAGGGACGAAACGAGCGGAAAATGCGGAAATCCATAGGCATAAGTGACACTGACACAGAGCAGATTGATGGCCTGGCGCCTAGGAACGAGCATCTTGGAAACGGCGGAGCTAGTCTGTTACTGATGTGCTATTGTCGTGAGCTTCTATGGAATGTGGTCGAAAAACGGCACAATCACGAAGAGGCGTCAAGGTGGTGGACTCCCATACTCTTCAGGAAACCTAAATGTCGGAGACCATTCCGCTCTGTAATACAGGGCAGGTTGCAGCCTGCGGCAGATAAGGCAGCAGGGTACAGTGCTGGTGCAGGCACAAGTATTCTGGAGCACACCATTCAGTACACCTAGTTGAACTTGGGGCTGTACATTCGATGACCCCTACGTGTTCCCACGTAGACCCAACTACAACGTTGTTCACGATTGCAAAGTGCAAGGGAAAATCGAGATTCGACTAGGGATCAGTGGGGACGTGTCCCTAATCGAGTGGTTCACGTTTCTTGTTACATCAGGTCAATATTATTGCACAGACACGCCGTCTCAAAATAATCGGCTGCTCGAACCACGCATCGTGCCATGGATGGAGGTTGTGCAATATTGTGCTGCAGGGTCTCTATGGGACCTGTGGTAGTAGTCTAAGGCACCAAGACAGCGGAAGAGACGTGAATGTTAATGTGGATCGCCTGCATCCCTTCATCTTGCATTCTTCACTGATGGAAAATGCGTCATCCAACAGGATAACTGCCAGTTTTGCAGGCTAGAGTGGTGCGAGAGGTGCGATAGTGAGCTGGTACTCATGTCTTGACAACCAAGTACACCTGATCTGAAACTGACGCAGCATGTCAGGCATGCTACCAGGTACCAGCTCCCCAACGATAAACTACTGGCCCCTAGTTTATGACAACTGTGTGACCTGTACATAAATATCCAGTCCCACATTCCTCTGAAACCAACCACGAACCAGCTGCATTCATGCAAGGCAGCACTGCTCCTGTATTCCGTTCCCAAGGTGGGCCAAAACCAAATTAGTCATGATGCTTTGACTCATTTATGTACACTACTGGCCATTAAAGTTGCTACACCAAGAAGAAATGCAGATGGTAAACGGGTATTCAATGGACAAATATATTATACTAGAACAGACACGTGATTACATTTTCACGCAATTTTGGTGCAAAGGTCCTGAGAAATCAGTACCCAGAACAACAACCTCCAGCCGTAACAACGGCCTTGATACGCCTGGGCATTGAGTCAGACAGAGCCTGAATGGCATGTACAGGTACAACTGCCCGTGCAGCTTCAACACGATACCACAGTTCATCAAGAGTAGTGACTGGCGTATTGTGGCGAGCCAGTTGCTCGACCACCTTTGACAAGACGTTTTCAATTGGTGACAGATCTGGAGAATGTGCTGGCCAGGGCAGCAGCCGAACATTTTCTGTATCCAGAAAGGCCCGTACAGGATCCGCAACATGCGGTCGTGCATTATCCTGCTGAAATGTAGGGTTTCGCAGGGATCGAATGAAGGGTAGAGCCACGGGTCGTAACACATCTGAAATGTAACGTCCACTGTGCAAAGTGCCGTCAATGCGAACAAGAGGTGACCCAGACGTGTAACCAATGGCACCCCATACCATCACGCCGGGTGATGCGCCAGTATGGCGATGACGAATACACGCTTCCAATGTGCGTTCACCGCGATGTCGCCAAACACGGATGCGCCCATCATGATGCTGTAAACAGAACCTGGATTCATCCAAAAAACTGACGTTTTGCCATTCGTGCACCCAGGTTCGTCGTTGAGTATACCGTCGCAGGCGGTCCTGTCTGTGATGCAGCGTCAAGGTTAACCGCAGCCATGGTCTCCGAGCTGATAGTCCATTCTGCTGCAAACGTCGACGAACTGTTCGTGCAGATGGTTGTTGTCTTGCAAACGTCCCCATCTGTTGACTCAGGGATCGAGAAGTGGCTGCACGAACCGTTACAGCCATGCGGATAAGATGCCTTTGATCTCGACTGCTAGTGATACGAGGCCGTTCGGATCCAGCACGGTGTTCCGTATTACCCTTCTGAACACACCGATTCGATATTCTGCTAACAGTCATTGGATCTCGACCAACGCGAGCAGTAATGTCGCGATACGATAAACCGCAATCGCGATAGGCTACAATCCGACCTTTATCAAAGTCGGAAACGTGATGTTACGCATTTCTCGTCCTTACACGAGGCATCACAACAACGTTACACCAGGCAACGCTGGTCAACTGCTGTTTGTGTATGAGAAATCGGTTGGAAACTTTCCTCATGTCAGCACGTTGTAGGCGTCGCCACCGGCCTCAACCCTGTGTGAATGCTCTGAAAAGCTAATCATTTGCATATCACAGCATCTTCTTCTTGTCGGTTAAATTTCGCGTCTGTTGCACGTCATCATCGTGGTGTAGCAATTTTAATGGCCAGCAGTGTATATGTTCATGAGTTCCGATCGCTTTTATAAACAGTCACTAATAACTCTAAAACGAAGGATTTTCGGATGGATGTTCGTATGAGCTTTTCTTACTGTGCGTAAAATTTGTAAAAATATTTTCGAAACACCCTGAATACATTTCGAATACTGACATAAATTCCATTTTCAAGACCGGTACAAATGTTAAGACTTTAATGGAGCTCTGCTAATTTGCAAGCTTCACATGTTCCACGGTAAAAGACCTTGTGTTTCAAGCTACAAGACGGTGCATGACAGACAAAGTATGGCTTAACTGTCAATCCGTTATACAGACAGTTTTAAAAATTTATGTAATTTTTCCTTTGCACGAAAATCAGTAACGGAGGAATTAACAATGTATTCGAAATATCTTTAACACACTATACAACATTTTAATGTGTAAAACATGATTTTTTTCAAATGCAGCGTCATGTCTGACATCAATGAAAACTGTAGAAAATGACGAATGCTGCCGATGGCGGTATCTTCACGTGTCTCTGAAATCTATTATTAGACTGAAGTTTCAATCGAAAATCAGAGAGTGATCACTAGACACAGTATCCTTTAGGTACTACACTTTCACTTACTCTTCATTTAATGTTAAACACTTGTAATGTAATGGCTATGTCAAAGAAAATGCTGGTCTTAAACGTCCTTATTGCCCTAAAATTAACAATTAGAGTTTTAATACTACTGCCAGTTCATAACAAAATTTGTTTTCGAAGTACCATATGTAATCATACTAAGCAAATTCTGTTTTAAATTACAGTATGGTGATTCCATCTCCTACTGAGCGTGAGATGTTTTGAATTTTGATAGTTAATTAAATTTACGTCATAGTTCTATACGTCTACAAAAGTTAAATTTTACTGTCCTGAAAAATCATTAAACTCACAAACCTATTTGACGAAATATAGTTCAACAACGTCAGCACTACTGGAGGTGAAGGTGTAGGAAAATAAATTTGCTTTTTTACATTGTTAAGTATTTCAATTTGGCTTATAGCCATTGTTCTTAATTCGATTGTTACGTTTAGGAACCGAACCTTACCTGTTGGCGAAACTTCATTTGTTAAGGGAAGACAAGTAACCAAATACACAGTTAACTGAGAAGAAGAGCTGTGCAGTTAGTGTCACTCTGTGACCCAGCAATTACAGCAATTTCTTTTATTTTAGGTTAAGTGTGAAGAAACCCCATAAAAACGTCTTGTGACCCATAAGGAAGTGCTTAATACGTAAATGACCATATATAAAAACTTAAAGTAACTGTGTCCTCTGAGTGACAATTTTTTTGATTGTTACTAAAATCTATAAAACGTAGTATTTCTTGAATTTTTAAGCTATGTTGGTCGGTAAAACAAGTGCGTTGGTGGTTTACACTTATCATTCGTTCAGAAAACATGAAAAAAATCCGTAGATCATATGATAAAACTTTGATGAAATTTGCAGAAAGAAACCAACAAGTACAACACCAATCAGTGAAAAGAAAGAGATCAGGATGGAAGAAGATGGGAAAAGATTAAGGAACCTTTGTGTAAAAAATTTTTAATTGAACATCGTAAGGAGAAGCTGGAATAAAAAGAAAGTACAGACTTAAACTGAAAACTGTACCAGTCGAAAATGAGTTTGAAACTTGTGCTTATTTACCTTAGTGATAGAATTTTTAAACTAGAGTAATTATGTACTCAGAATTTTAAACTAATACCTTATTTTTTTTCTTTTTTCCGTCGTTCCTCATTTGCTTCACAACTCACGGAGGTATGTTCCCTCTGTGCCACTAAATGAAAGGCTGTTTACTGCCCTACACGTTTCGCTTCTCTTATTTGTGAAGCACCTTCAGTGGCGATTTCCAGCGCTGTTCGCCCACGCGTGTGATCCTGGAAATGTATTCGTTGGTCTCCATGCTCCAGTTGGCCGATTTGCGGAGTTCTTTCACCCACATTTGTTGCAACACATCACCTACATTTGTTGCAACACATCAGCTACATCACTTGCACTTTACATTTTGTGGTCAACATGTGTGCGTTTACTACACGCAAAAATAATTTTGAACTGTTATATTTGGAAAGAAAATTGCATAAAGTAACGAACTGGAATTTTAAGGAACGTAAAATGTGAATACCAAAACCAATATGGATACGTGATGTAGCGTTTCAAGTAACTGAACCCGCTGGGATTCCATCACTACGGTTGATTCATCAATCTTATAATTGATTTGTTTCTATCTTGTTGTATTATCTTTTCTTACAGGTAACTGTTGGTTAATGTGATTAATAGTCCTTCGTCTCCACTTAATAGTGATCCTTTGACAGTAATTGCCTGAACGTTCTCATTAGTCAACAAATTTATGGAAACTGGATACCTTCAATTATAAGGTAGCACTTGCCTGACGAGAGGGTGACTAATACATCGTTTTCTCTCAGTAGGTCAAGTCTGATAATGCGTCCACGTCTAAGCTATGTATAACTAAGGAGATGCTGTCAGTGGCTACATTTCCTAGCTTTATTGATCATGTCTGCATTCTTGAATTTCGAAACGTCTTCCAACTCCTCTGGTAATTATGCAGTTATTTACAGAAAGGGTTTTTACTTCTACTTGTTCCATTATTCTTTTGAAGAATGTGGATGAAATTGCAGTTACAGCTGAACCTTTACCTAAGACCATGGTCACCTTGTTCGCTTCTATTTCTGCATTTGTTGTTGCCTGTGCAACAGCTACGTTATGTCCCTAACGTGTGTCTATCTCTTGGGCCAATTCTTCCGTTATATCAACACCATCACTGTACCTCAGGTTTGAACTGGTTCAACACAGCGCCCAACCCTATCTACTATGATTGACATGTTGCGGCTAGTTGTGGCCACGTCTAGTTTTTCTGTTGTTTTCCACCAGTTCACTAAAAACAGGGTGTTGATTGCGGCAGTCTGAGTAATTCTGCAAAAGATTATTGTTATTTGATACGTAGTAATTTGAATTATAGCATCACTCCTTTATTTTGTTCTTAAATTTACCATTATTGGTTCTGTTGTGTTGGTAATTATTGTCATGCTAGCTGGTTGACATGTCTTTTGTCTGTGAGTTCTAGTCTCACAGTACTCTCCAGTCACATTAAACTATCAGCCTGTTGTGTGGACCTGATCCACACGCTTGATTAAAAGCATTTGGCAGCCGGACTCTTGAAACTTCGTCCAAAAGGTCGATTGTGTCAAAGACATCAACTCTTCGATGTTTGATTCAGATAAATGGATAAATTTCTCTAGTATCTCAATCCGTAGCACAAATTTCAAAGTTCTAATTAATCTTGATGTAAGGTAAGTTCATCTTAGTAACTGGTATTAATAGATATTTCTCAAAATATTTTTGGGGGCTACTTTGCCTGAAGTGAAGGGTTCCAGGTTGAATACTTCCTTTTCTAGCCTTTCGCCCAGTCCACTGACTCAATATTTGGCTAAGAATGCCCTTTCAAATTCATCATAGGTGCTATATTGTACAACAGAATCCACAGCCCAGAGAGATGTGTCCCTGTAAATATATTCAATCCTATAACATATTTGCAGCATTATAATCCATGAATGTGGTAGTACTCTCCTAAATGAATGAATTAAACCACTCAGGCTAATGATCCCTTTATCGGAAATAAATAGCTGGAATTGTCTGTGTTTAGTAAGCTTTGCTTCCATAATCATCTTTGCTTCACTATTCATCATCCCTACCAAATTTTTGACATGACGTGACATGTTTGTGTAACTTTGTAACCTATCACCTTGTAGGTTCTCTGATAGCTGTGATCAATTGGCGTCTGATCAGATTTATGGATTAAAGAGTGACTTTCCCTCAGCTTCCTTGAATTAAACTTTTTCTTTGGTCATATTCTCTAGATTATTACTTATAGTGCTCTCCACTGCAGGAACTCGGCGCGTAGTTGGGCTTTAATATTACTTATTCCATCACCCAGTTCTTCACATAAGGCATCCTTCCTAAATGTGACATTTCTTACAGTGTCCTCTACTTTTTATTCTACCTTTTGCATCGGCTCCTCTTCCGTGGCTGACATACATGGTCTGAAATCAGTTGTAAACTGTTCCCTCTGTAGGGAAAATTGCTTTGTTATCATTCTTTTCTTTTTTTAGAAATAAGTTAGAAACATCGTCCAGTAACTGCTTTACTATTTCAGCTAACGATTGTTGGTTTCGTCGTACCTCCTTTATCTCATTAGTTAAGGTACCAATAGCTTCAGGTATATATTGGTTAGCTTGAGGAAAATCTGATATTTCTTTAACCAATGTAGCATGTGACCCAGCAGTCACATTCTGCAAAACGGCCCGACTTTCACCAGTCGGGTCAATTAATTTTTGCTTAGGTGCTTGTTTTTCTGACGTATCGTCCTGCTTTTCAGCGTCTCCTGCAGATTGATCAAACACTGTGTTTAATTTCCGACCTATCTTTCCGATCCTGTGTAAAAGTTCCACCAAAGGACCGTCTATTGGTTCTTCTGGATCGTATGGCGCAATAATGTTTATAACTTATTCAACGTAAGCTTCGTATTTACTGTCCAATCTGGATTGCGGTATATTCATTACAAAACACAATACATTCATAATAAATTAAGGAAACCGCTTTCATTCTAAATTAAGACAATAACATCTGTGTCCTTCACTCTTATTTGAACTACATAATAATTCAACAATAGCGCCCCATCAGTTCAACAAACAAGAAAAAAATTAGCGTCTCAAAGCTTATTAGTCTGCTATACCGCAGTCTTAATTCGTGGTAAAAACGAAACTTTTACAGAATACTTCCAGTCTCCTTGAGAATGAAATGAGCAGAGATACTGTAAATGCGAATAAATTAACTGTTGCTGAAAGCAAAGTGAGAAAGAGAATCAGCGATTGTATTCTACTTGCATAAATGTCAACAATGGAGCCCTAGGTTTCCAGTCGATTCCTTGCTTGCTGCTTTCCTGGCCGTCCACTCGTGGTACGCAGGCCATGAAACGTACGAACATGTGAGGCTCTATACGAGTACATAAAACAAAAGAACAATTTTCATTCCTTAATTGATTACCTTTCGTACCCTGTTTAGCTGTCGCCACCTACAATATACCTCTTCTAGATAATATTAGTCTGAGTAATAATCGTATAGTCTAGTAACCACTCTAATATGCCTAATAATAATTACTAGAATCTTTCATAGGGTTATCAGTTATGAACCAATAAATATAAGCCAGCAGTCCTCTCAATAAAACGAGAAAATGGTAACGGAAGTTAACTGGGAGTTTAATAATTAGTCTGTGTCATGCTCTTTGCATTGTATGGCTCATGGTAAGTTTGCGTATTACATCGCAATTCTAGTAATATACCGGGTTGCCTCCGAAGTCAGATTCTGTAACGAGTGACCGCAAATCAAGCAATAGAGAAGCTTGGAAAACCAGAAGTACTTTAAATTACTAAAACCTTTACAACACTTTTTTCTTCTTTGTACTCTCCACAATAAGTTATGAAAAACTTCGTTTCACGTCAGACACTGAAGAGCGAATGATAGAAGAGGGTAGATCCATATGGTTGGTTAACGCACGAGACAGCTGCAGAACTGATTATATAAGGGCGAGCAAAAAGTTGCACACTCCGGAATCGATATGCCTATCAAACAAAATCGTCTTGAGCATTGAGGCAATAATCTCACTGACGCACTGGGTTGAAAATAATCGTTTAGTAAAACACGGTGCCCTGCTGCGTCAAGAAGCCCGTAAGTGCCTGCTGCACATCCTCGTCCGACAATAACTGTCAAGCTTTCGAGCCGTTTTTTTAAGGGACCCAAGGCGTGATAATCGCATGGGGAGAGATCCAAGTGCTCGACTGTCTCTCACACGAGTTGCCGTAACTTCTGGGTTACGACATTTGTGATATGGGTGCGTGCGTCATCACGAAGCAGCGGAACTCTAAGTAGTGGTTTACTAGGAACCCATTTCACAACGGTGGTCTTAGGCAGACATGTTGCCCCTTACACATTCTTCATTCTCCGATGGATGTCTACTGGTGTGCGTCCTTCGGCAACGAAGAAAAGAATAACAACACGTTGGACCTGTTTGGACGCATTTAGTAATTCCTTCGCCACAATTCGTCTTTCTGCATTTACCTCGAGAAACGCCTCACCAATTCCTTGTGTACTTGTTGGTGCTTATATACCAGCATTGGAGTCTCACTACGTTGTATGTACGCTGCAGCCACGCCCTCAAACGGACGGCCTTTTATCGTCCCTTACATAATCTCTGGAGTATGAAATTAAATTATTTCACGATATAGGCTACTATAGCGGACACACAATTCAGTTTCTATTAAAACGATGTTATTACGGAACACAATTTCAAACGGAAATACATTTTAAAAGGAAAATGTTATTCATATTGTAAGTAGGCTGTTTAGGTTTTTATGCTGGTAACGCCACGTAGCGCTCTGTATGAAAATCACTGTCTGTGCTGTGTGCAGTCTGTGGCTGGTGGCATTGTTGGAATATTCACTATTGCAGTGCAGTGCAGTTGAATGTGAACAGCGCGTAGCGTTGTGCAGTTGGAGGTGAGCCGCCAGCAGTGGTGGATGTGGGGACATGGCAGAGTTTTGAGAGCGGACGATCTGGACGTGTGTCCGTCAGAAAAAGGAAATTTGTAAGACTGGATGTCATGAACTGATATATATATATATATATATATATATATATATATATATATATATAATGACTTTTGAACACTATTAAGGTAAATACAGTGTTTGTTCTCCATCAAAATCTTTCATTTGCTAACTATGCCTATCAGTAGTTAGTGCCTTCAGTAGTTACAATCTTTCATTTAACTGGCAGTATTGGCGCTCGTTGTATTGCAGTGGTTCGAGTAACGAAGATTTTTGTGAGGTAATTGATTCATGAAAGGTAAAGGTTATTGTTAGTAAGGGGCATTCTTTTGTAGGGATTATTGAAAGTCAGATTGTGTTGCGCCAAAAAAAAAAAAAAAAAAAAATATTGTCTGTCAGTTTAGTGATGATCAGAATAAGTAAAGAGAGAAATGTCTGAGTACGTTCAGTTTTGCTCAGCTGTTTGAAAATCAAGTAACGTGAGAGGTTTATCAGCACAGTCATTTATAATTTTTCTAAGGGGAGGTTACAATATATTCTGCTGAGAGACAGCACTACGTCAGAATTTTTTATTCACTTCGCTGAAAGTTTCAATGGATGTCCTCTAACGTTGCCTGCAGTTAGAATGTGGAGCTTAAGGTAAAATCCGGCCACAAGCGCGCAAGCACAGTCATTACATCGCTCGTGATATCAGTGTAATGAATTCGGCACCCGCAGAGCTTCAAAGTTTGCTTCATGACATAAAAAGATTAGTTGCGGTGAGCGTGTTGTGCTCATGGGAATAGAATAATCTCTGTCTCTTAAGTATTTTAATTTTAATCTCAAAATTTTTTATCGACAGGATACGTTAGCCACAGAAAATAGTTAGGCAGGAACCTTGGCTAATACTTTTATTAACGAACTAGGAGGCAGCTTCATTTTATTCAAACCCTTTCTGTGTTAAAATAATTATGCGTCGCCATGTATATTAGTAATCAAGTAAGTTTCTGTTATATCCTCATCACAAAAAAAGAATAGTTATGTTAAGCTCTGCCTTATGTAATTTTAAGTTATACGTTAAATATATTTGATAAACGCAACTGGCCACTTCATTATTTTGTTTCAGATATATTATGAAATGACTATATGCTTAATATGTAGACGTTAATACGAATTTTACCGAGACAAGTGCAATTCAATATTTTTGTAGATTATTTTTAAAGAATTGACTGTACGCTATGTTTGTAGTCATTGTTTTGAATTTCAATGTAACACGTTAATTGCAATCAATGCCATATAGCGGCCACATATCGGTATTCAAGGTAGGCTGCCTTGCTAAACCGCTTTAGTCTATAGTACAAGTGTGCAAGTGAACTAACGAGATACTATGTGTCGACATTTTAAATGTGGTACTCTTAGTTTTACTTTTAGCCTTGTAGAAATATTTCCTAAATTTTTCTTTGTTTGTGTGACAGATTCTGATGGTGGATCGGTAAGGTGCATATTTTTTAACTAAATAAGGATACAAAAAATGATCAAGAGGTCAATTTCATTAACGTTAGAGCAAGCACAAAACAGGAAGATTCAGTTACGCCGTTTTCTTCAGATGCTTGCGAATCATTTTGATGAACTGATATTCTGTTTCCACCCATGTGAATCATGACGGATCTCCACTAAACAACTAGTTATTTCTATTCGTAACTATATTAATTACAGATATATCGGTGTCAACTTTGCGGTTTCAAAAGGAAGTACAAGAATTTCTGCTGCCAGTATCATATTTCTAAGAGAGACGAATTCAATGGTGTTTTACTCTGTCGTATGAGATTACTTGTTTCAGGGCAATTATAATATTTAGAACCTAAGATTTATCTGTTTTGAACTTCAAATCGGTTGCTGCGTTATGAGGAAGTCCGTGATCTGATGCTCCGATAAGGAAATACGTAACGTCCGATAAGGTTTCACAGTCGCGATACTAGAGTAATTGGGGCACATGAATATTTATCTTTCTTTCTGTTTGTGTACCTAGGTTACGTCGACGACTAGTTTGAAAAAGTTAATTTCTTTAACAAACGAAGAGGTATTAGACATGCTGCCTCTTTACAGAAGAACGATCAAGAACAGTTTAATTGTAGGCATAAAGATACCCCGATGGAAGGTGTACAACAAGAACGATAATTGAGAGAATATTCAAAAAAATTTCATTGGAAGGGTATTAGGATACTACAGATAGGGTAAGGAACATGCCTGGAACGACTGGAGTGAATGAAATTGATGTTCTGGCAGCTGTTGCTCATAATCCACATGAGAGCTCCTGCGAAACTGCGAATGCCTCTGAGTAAGTCTGCCCAGCGTTGTTCACATTCTGCGCAAAAGCATCTTCCCTCCATATGATGTGATAGATCGGCAGCATATGAACTAGCGGGATAGTAGAAGGTGCGTGAAAATCGTTTCTGATACGACGTCATGACAACACGCTCCTTTCTCAATGAATTATCTTTGCCGATGAAGCCAACTTTACAAACGACAGAAAGCTAGATGTATTGTATACAACGTTTTATTGGGCCGCTGAGAATCTACACTGCCTGAGGCAGGTTTAACATCAGAGGCAGCTGACAGTAACCGTTGGGTGGAAGATAACTGGATATTACATGACTGGTTCTTATTTCATAGGAGAAAACTAAATAGGAAAAGATACGTATAATTTCTTACCGGCTATCCTAGAGCAAGCGCACTTGAAATATGTAGATGTCTGTCCAGAAGTCCTTGCGTCATCGACTGCAGAAGTGTATTGCAGCATACGGTTGACGCTTCGAAGACTTCGTGAGATAAATGGAATTCTAAGGAAGTGTTTATGACCACATTCTTTTGTGATGTTCTTCCTGTTGTTGACGTAAATCTGGGAAGTTAATGTATTTCGTAACAGTAAGCTCACGAAGTAAAATAATTGCTTAACAATTTGTGTACCTCAATTCCCTTTTTTAGTAATTGATTTAATTTTTGACTTGCACCTTAATTAATTGGTGAGTCATATTTAGATGTCAAGTCCATTGCCTTCCATTTGATATGTCGTTCCAACCACACCTGGTGACATTAGTATCAGTATTAAATTAAACTCTCCTCCGCTATTCCGCTTTTGTAAGCAGACTCCCTCAGCCGCACCAAGCTGGATAAGAATACAAACTTCCGCATTAGACAGCAGTCGACTTCATGTTCAAAGCAGATAAATCCCGTCATACATACTGTAATTTCTCCGAAACTATCAAACGGATTTTGAGTAGTGAACCTGTTGAGGTCACCACTTTTAGAACCATATTACTAGCATCATCTGAAAAGAACGTTGATACCGGTATCTCTGTAATTAATGCAGCTACTAAAAGAGATTATATCCCATTTAGTGAGGATTTTTTTGCAATTACTTTGGGTTATATCAGAATTAGAATACCTCAAATGGTTTGTGTAATATCCGAAGTAAACTGCTTAGCAGAATTACCCTGTTTTGTGCTTTAGGAGACACGGAGTTTATCCCGCGTTTCAAACTACTGAGAGTGAAAAGATAGGTTGTTGAAATTAGAACGTCGTTGGTACTTATACGGGCTATGTACTCAGCGGGGAATGGAAGCACTTACGTTTTAGCAGGAAACAGCGTAGGAGGATGTCTCGTACTACACAACATTACGGAGACAAGGATGCTGCGTATGACATAACATCGCTGGCGTCAGTTGTGTCTCTCGTAACATTCGGCAATATTACATCGCACGTTTCTGCGTGATGCCGTCGCTTCCTTCAGATTCCGTGTTTATCGTGATTCACGCAAATAAGGGCATTGTAGAAAGCTAGGATTTTTATAGAAAATTACCGCGACAAATGCAACGGGAACATTTGAAACAACAAATCCGTCGCGAAAGGCTTTAGGTTGATAGTAATCTCTCCGTTACTGTTGTTGACGATACCACTTCGTCTTCTTCAGGTTTCATTTGATTCATGCTGATTATCTATACAACATACGTGATCGATTTCGGAATAAACACTCAATCGCCAGATGTTGATAGAAAACCAATTGTATTTCGGTCGATTCAACGAAATACATCCATACGTGGACCACCTGTATCTCGCAGTACCACTGTAATAAGTTTGTAAAATCACGTAATGTTGCAAAAAAATAACTTTTTGTTTTATTTTACAACGTGTAGGAGACTGGCATTTGGCCGTAGTGGCGTACAATTCTGATAGATACATTTTACGGTCAGTTGGGGTCATGTATGTGTTGTAAAATCTAAAATGTAAAAATAAATAAGTTGTGACGTAATTTTATGAACTTTTGCCTGTACACTGGGCATGCAGTAAAGTAAACCAAAGAGAAATTTGGGAAGAGAATTAAAATTAAGCGCGAAGAAATAAAAGCTTTAAAGTTTGCCAATGGCATTGCAATTGTCTCATAGACGGTCGACGATTAGGAAGAGCAGTTGAACGGAATGCATAGTGTCTTGAAACCAGCACGTCAACAAAAATGAAGTAAGATATTGAAATTTAGTCGTAATAAATCAGGCGACCCTGAGAGAATTAGATTAAGAAATGAGTATATGAGTTCTGTTGTTTAGGCTGCGAAATAGCCAGTCATGCCCGAAATAGAGAGGATATAACATGCAGTCTGGCAACAGTAAGGTGAGCATTCCAGAAAAAGAATAATTTCGTAATATCTAATATAAATCTTTCGAGGAGAATTTTCTGAATGTATTTGTCTGGAGAATCCCCATATACGTATCTAAAACGTGACCAGTATGCAGTTCAGACGAGTAGAGAATAGGTTTCTGATGCTACAGAAAAATGCTGAAGCATAGATGGGTGTAGCTAACAACTAATTAGGGGATACTGACTCGAACTGGGAAAAAAAGTTATGGTATAACTTGATTAAAGGATGGGATCGATTTATGGGACAAACTCTGCGGCATAGAGGAACAGTCAATTTGGAAATGGAGGGAAGGGAAGTGCGCAGGGGTAGGAGGGAGGTATGAATACGTTCAACAGATTGAGACACATGTAGGTTTCAGTAGTTAGGCAGAAATGGCGCGGCTTGCACTGGATATGCAAGCTTGAAGAGTTGCATCAAACCACAACAACGTATAGTTTATGTCATAATTAATGACGTAAACTCATACAATTGAAACTGCACGATATTAGAAGTAAAAACGTTTAGTAAACATAGGCTCTAAAGCACATACCTTAAATATTATGAGCGCGTCTTTGTTGGTAGTGTGAAACAAATCTTTTCTACTGCAGACTTTTTCATTTCTGTATACTGAGATGTGGTAGCATAGACCAAAACAAGAAAATAATGTTCAGTGAACATGGGCTGCAAAGAGCTTACCGTAACAGTTATCCGAGATTTTTCAGTAAATATTTCACAGCAGAGAAGATGAAAATGTGTTCGTAGCTCTCAAGGGAGCCAACGGGCCTTCCGCATTGGTAAAACCGGTTCCCGTCAGATATCCGAAGTTGAAGGCTGTCGGTTTGGGCTAGTACTTGGATGGGTGACCATCCCATCTGCCGATCGCTGTTGGCAACACGGGTACTCTCAGCCCTTTTGGGGCGAACTGAGGAGCTACTTGATAGAGAAGTAGCTGCTCAGGTCTCGTAGACTGACATACAGGTGGGAGGGCTGTGAGCTGACCACATGCCCCCCCATATCCTCAACCAGTGTCACCGGTGGCTGAGGATGACATGACGGCCGGTTGGTATCATTGGACCTTCAAGGATTCTTCGGGCGACGCTTTTAGCTTTTAAGGGATGTAACTTATAGCACCTACTTACTGGATAATTTTTCTTTTTTTGATCCCTACTGCCATGTCTCAAAATATGGAACGCAAAGAGCTCGCAGTAGAAGAGATTTGTTTCACAATGCCGAAGATAAAGAAGTATATATAGCTCTTAAGGTATGCATTTTAGAGCCCATGTTTACTGGATTTTTTTGCATATAGTACCCTGTACTGTCAACCGTATGCATTTACGTCATTAATTTAATACATCCTGTATATATGATTAAGGTAAGGCAGGTACGGTTGATTATCGGCTATCCATGCCTACCAATATTTCACTGAAACAATGTGGATGTGATCGGTTGCCGAGATAGATCTGATAATGGAACGGGTATTGCGAAATCGGTGAGCGGCTGGGCGGGTTATTCTAAACAATCAGTTCACCTACCTTAATAGGTTTCAGGTTGTCTGTTCCTTAATTCTGCGGTGGTAGGTACTGATGTAGCCGACAAAAGCAGCGTTGACGAAGATTCAACTAATTTGAAAACATTCTAAAATTTCTTTTTAAGTTGAATTATTGTTTTTGAAATAGAGAAAATGATTTTAAACTCGTTATTTAATATCCCGACATCAGTTATGCAATGTTACTGACGTCTCTGTTACAAGTGCACACCCAAACGTAGCCAGAAGATGTTTAGTCCGACCCGATATTTTGAGCGTCCTAAAAGTCACTGACCCACGACACTTGCGAGTTAACACTATCAGTCGTTCAGGAGGCTTCTAGTAAAGACGTTACAATGTCTCGTAAGTTGCACGAAACACGCAACACGCAGCTTATGTACGACATGAAATGTTCCTACACGAATATATCTTAAAATAAACCACTCACAAAGCTCAAACTTTCACAAAATACTCAATACTGTAGTCGCATTTCATCAACGACACGAAAACCGATTAAGCGCGCACATTTCTTCATTTTTAAATACATATTTCATCACGCGATTTACCTGAAGACGACGCCTGAGTGACGCTCTCGACTCATAGAGCTGAGGCACAAAGCCCTACTGAAACGCGCGGCCGGCCGGGGTGGCCTAGCGGTTCTAGGTGCTTCAGTCTGGAACCGAGCGACCGCTACGGTCGCAGGTTCGAATCCTGCCTCGAGCACGGATGTGTGTGATGTCCTTAAGTTAGTTAGGTCTAAGTACTTCTAAGTTCTAGGGGAAGTTCTAGTGGACTGATGACGTCAGATGTTAAGTCCCATAGTGCTCAGAGCCATTTGAACCATTTTGAGAAATTCGCGGTAACGCTGCATACGGTTGATAATAGTCTTGCCTTAGTGAGTGGTTGGTGATGGGGTAGTTGTAGATTCATATCTAGTTGAGCGTTAATGTATGTAACCTGAATCAACTAATAGAGCTACCTTCTGGTTTGTTGTCTGACGTTTTACTGCAGAAGACAGTTTTATTGTCATTTTTCTTCCTGTAACCAAGGTAAACAAGTTCTAAAGTATTATTGTTGTTCGCCCGATTCTACTTGCTGTCCTGAACTGTATCGGAAGTGTGTTTTCATTGTGATAAAGATATTCTACGTTGTTGTTCTGTTGTTAAGGCTTGGCTTCAAAACTGTATTAGGCTATAAATTAAGTTCAGTTTCTCATCTTTTCCGTATTGTCAATAAGACAATCGTAAGTTTCCGGAACTGTTTTTAAAACTGAGACCAAACGTACACAATCCTCACCTCGAACCTCACTCCACCCTAATCCTACGCTATAGTTAGGAGCAGAGGATGGTTTTAATCCACGCACGTGAGGGTACGCTTTCACTGCACCGTTCTGGTATTATATCTGCTACCGTTTAATTGCAGAAGTAAAGTTTTATTGACATATTAGTATGTGTGGCTATGGGCCATATTTAGAAACTATTCTTGTTCTTGACACGATGGAAAATGCCTACACTACGCTTGTCCGTCCTCTTTTAGAATACTGCTGCGCGATGTTGGATACTTACCAGACAGAACTGGCAGAGTACATCGAAAACGTTCAAAGAAGGGCAGCACGTTTTGTATTATCACGAAATATGGGAGAGAGTGTCACTGAAATGATACAGGATTTGGGCTGGACATTACGAAAGGCCTTTTTTTGTTGCTACGGAAACTTCTCACGAAATTCCAATCACCAACTTTCTCCTCCGAATGCGAAAATATTTTGTTGACACCGACCTACATAGGGAGAAACGATCACCACGATAAAGTAAGGTAAATTAGAGCTCCTAGGGAAAGATATAGGTGTTCGTTCTTCACGCGCGCTAGACGAGATTGGAATAATAGAGAATTGTGAAGTTGGTTCGATGAACCCTCTGCCAGGCACTTAAATGTGATTTGCAAAGTATCCATGTAGATGTAGATGAGATGCTATCTGTTGGGATGAATTTGATCTAAATTTTATTTTCATTGCGCTAAACGTTCTTTTATGTTGTTATCGTCTCACTGAGCTCTGCCTTCAATAACCATACTGGACTGTAAATTAAGTTCGAGATTACGTTTTCAAAAATAATGTATCATGTTTAACAAATTCTTCGTAAAATTGAGCTCATGCATACAAAACTGCCAGCTCGAAGCCAACTCCACCCAAGTCGTGTCCTGTACCGAAATGCCATGGAAGCCTTTAGAGTTACGTAAAATGAGCACGTACGTCAATCAGTTTTCCTTTTTTCCATATTACGTTTAACTTTCGAATGTCAGGAGAAATTATCGCACGTGACTATCATCTCAAATGTGTTTCACTGCTTCTTTCAGTCAGGGACAGCAAGCACAATCAAGATGTACCACACGCACCTCTTCCTCGACCTAATACATGTGAAGTAGGGAGGAATGCCTGTACTGGAACACCGCCTGGGCGTGCGTGGCGCCTGCAGGCCGTCGCTCAGAGCAGCTCCTCGGCGTGGCCTGGCCTCCTTCCAGCCCGCCTCCTGGGGCGGCCATATCCCGCGCCCCCTGCTCCACGTGGGCCATTCAGCAGCGGCGGCCCGGCGCCCTCCGAGGCGCCTCGGGCACAGCGCAGTATTCTTGAAGTATCGTGCAGGCCGCATCGATACCGCCGTTTGCGCAAATGGCTCCTCGTGGCTGCACTCGCGCATAGCCCTGCGAGGAGGCGGGGACGCGCCAGGTGCTGAGGCACCGATCAAGTCTAAGATCTAGTTGTATAATTCTACATCCCATGTTGGGCTGTTGTGTCCAAAATAACTGTTTCCGTTCTTTATGCTTCCTTGAATGTATTTATCATTTGCAGCCAGACATTTGCAAGCAGACCTTAGTGCGCCATTTCTCTTCGGCGAAATCTTTCTTTTCGCCCCAGTCAGGAACTGTTTCGGGTGCCTACAGCCTTTCTGAAAAGAACACACTCACATGTTAGACGGGACGTGACGCACTGCGCAGTAAGTCATCGGATTTTTGTTGTATGTACTAAATGTGTTTCAGCTACGAACACTTTTGATTAATAAATCTAAAGAGAATGACTCAGAGTTAAATGTATGAATACGTTTGAGGTCTTAAATTGGATGCCGGAAATTTGAGATTGATATAGATGCTAGATTCCATTAAGCAAAACTGGGATACACATAAGGCGACAAACTCCTCTTAATCTTTCTTGTTTGTCCATACCCTCAATTTAATGTTTGACTTTCTAATCACTGTGATCGAAGGCGATCATGTAGAGATAAAGAACGACCTTGAAGATAATGACTGCTTGCGTTTAGTTTCATCCTGCGGGGTCCAGATCTTTTCAAGAGGTTGAGCTCCTGCGATTCCACTATTATGCGGCATTGGCTACAAACCCGAAGGACACAGTTCAAAATGCACCTGTCTTAGAAGCATCTTGTAATAACCAACGGTTCTGTGAATATCAAGACATGTGGATAATTTCTTTGTAGTAGCGATAGACAATGAATAAAGGAAGGTCAACTACTCCAGCAGTTCCTCCACCCTCTCATCTGTTGAACCGCTCTACCAGAGTACAGTTTTGGCGTTTGCACGTAGTATAAAAGTGTGCTTTTGATTCCTACCCATTGTAGCAGCATCCCTTTACCGCTCCTGATAGCAATCAATTTCGTCCCATTCTGAAGTAAAATGTTCGTTAGTAAACATTTTTCAGACGCCGTAGTGACTCCTACGTCCATTGCGTGCTCGTCGTACAGTAACTGCAGTATTTTCCCGTTTCTTGAGTATGGTTCCTGTATGCACATCCATAAATGTTCAACCATCTTCCAGATCTCTGTCACCACAACGAAGTTTCTCATGGCCTTAATTTGTCAGAGTATTAGCCCTGAACTTCTGTGATTCATTATGAATGCATAACAATGACATGATCTCTGGGAAACGACTTGGAACTGTTGGAAGCTATTCTCGTGTGAGATCTTTCAAGACACGCTAAACGTATTGCTAACCCCATGTTCCTTGTCTTCGCTCCTCAAGCTTTCCACATCAGATCACAGAGATGCTTCACAAGTTTGGTTGGTAGGTTACCTACTCGTAGGATGATTCTCTCAGCAGCCTATGATTTAGAAGAAATAATGCCAAGGCCTTTTGAATGTCCACCTTGTGCCTTGAGACACCCCGTCAACTCGTCCTGAAAAATATATGTTATAGCAGACACCACTGTGTCACTGAAACCTCCAGGCACAAACTAGACCACTTTCCCCAGACCCCAGCATGGAAAGAAGTTATAGAGAAGAAGGAAATATAAGGTAGCAGCAGAAATTACTGTTGAAAGGTGTTTGTTCTGAGAGGAGTAGACAATGTAAGCAAGTGTCAGGAATCTAACACTGTGAGAGTTTCTTTAAGTTTACATGAAACGCAAAGTTCTAGCATTTTGCAAGTAATGTAGAGTAATATAAAGGCATCAGTTGGAGCATCTCGTGAAAATTCAGAGTCTGAAATATCAGTAGTGAGGAACGATGTAAGTGTATGCTCTACAGAAGTAAATGGGTGGGTGAATAGCAACATGGGTGATGCCGAATTAGGTGCAGTAGTGCCTACGCCACTGAGTAACAATGGTTGTTTTGAGACCTTGGAGACTGCGCCAGATACAGAGGGAAGTATATCTGTCAGTGGTTTCTTCGCCACACAGATCGGAACTCCCGATGGTGATTTTAAGGTAGATACTATGGATAATGCACAGGAAAGTCATTGAAGATGTTAGTTGTGTTGCAAAAGCTGTGGCTAATAAAGTTGTGGAGACAGATTTATTTCTTAAGGACGCAAATTTGTCGCCACTTGGAGTGGCACCACCTTCTCCAAATCGGGGAGGGCGGAAGAGAAGGACGACAAATGCTTGTAAGGCTAAAGATCGAGCCGACGAGACGGAATCCTTTCAGGGATGTGTGCTTCAAAATAAGGATGAATTTGACGATACATGTAATGGGGGGGGGGGGAGTGAAAACGTTATGTAATTGTTCGTAAAAGAACATTCAAATTCAGGAAGACATTGTTTTAGACGGAGGAGGCAGGAGCAAGTGTTACTTCATACAAGGGGTCTATTAATATAAAAAGAGAGCCACCTAAACTGCATATGATATCACTAAGATTCAGTGCACACAAAAAAGAGTCTAAGAGGACAAGGAATATGATATTGAAAGGAAATGATGTAAAGAATCATGGTATTTCAAGGCGTACTCAATCTGTAATGAGCTGTAGAAAAGAAGAGGTACCGTACCTAGAGATACCGAGCAGGATATTGTATGTCATAGCACGTAAGCAGTGGTTGTGTAAGCAGTTTTATGGATGTGTGTTTTGAGAAAAAGTAAGTGAAACTTTTGTTGCAAAGAGAAAGTTGCAGATCATATACCAAAAAAGCGAGTTAAAAAGCTATCTGAGAGAATAAGGAATTGTAAATTTGTGAAAGCTTGTAAGGTGAGAAGTACGTATAATACAGCGTAACTTTCAAAAGGGCTTAGACAATCAAAAAGTAGTAATAGTGGTATAGAATTAGGAAACGAACAGAAAATCAAGGCTAGTTCTGGGCTGACGTGCCAATTGGAATGTCAACCAGACGAACGCTGGTGTACCAGACGTCAGGTCACCATTCGAACAAACCACACAACCTCTGAGGGAGGGAAGCAGAAATGCAAAAGCCGCAGTGCTACATAACAGAGTAGTACGAAGTGACACTCTATAACTTCAGTGCCAGAGCGCCGCTGCAATAGTCAGATGTTGCAAAAAAACATGACCTTTGCGACCTAAAATAATTATTAAATTACCACAGCGAGTCGAGGACGAAACCAATACATGAGCGTAACGCAATCATACACCCAGGACCACTGCGTCTTTGCACAGGCTCGGCTCTTCAAATGACGCAGCTTTCAGAGCTCAGAGGCAAATCCGGTCAAGCTGCCATTCTGTCAGTTTCACTAGAACCAAAGAGAATGACGGTCTATTGAGTTTCAGTGTAACAATGACAACTGATCGATGATAATCTGCCTGCTACTTGCTTGCTACCTTCATCACCGAGATGCGACCAACCTGCCATTGCTGACTAATGGGACATTGGCGATGTGAGAAGACTGTTGTACGACGTTTGCGCAGCCTCCTGAATGACTCCTGAACATCTGCTGCAGCCTTTGTCGATTCATAATGGATAAACAGGACCTAGCCTTCACGAAAACTGACATCCTAGGTCGCACAGCCAGCTGTCCTCACCTGAGCATGTGACGGGTTGTCTGCAGGAAGGCTGAGTTGTGAGCTGTACTGCATCAGAGAATGTGATGCCTTCCCGTCTCCACGCTGTCATTAGCACAGCACATGGTCATGGATCATTGACATGTGACTATGAAGTCACAAATCGCTGACAACACGCCAGCACTTCTTCGTGGTACGTGCTTACAGCTCGCTGCCGTCAAAAACCCTAGCACACTTTATAACTCTATAAACCTCAAAATTAAAATTAAAAGTCACTATAGATTCCACTATATCACTGACGCGTTTGGGAGGAATCTGGACGACGCTTCCACACTCCGCCTGACCTCCTTCCCACACAGCGGCTACAGCTCCCCAGATCGCAGCAATACTTTGGAACTAGATTATAGAGAATCCATGCAGATACATACTTAGACAATTGCCAAGAAATGGCCAAGAAAATGTGATTCAGTGGAATGAATAAACTGTAACAGTACGTGAAATATTACAGCGGAATGTAGTTGAATAATACGACCCGCCAGGTTAGCCGAGAGCACTAATGCACTGCTTCTTGGACTTTAGTAGGCGGGCCGGCCCCGAATCGAATCCGTCCCGAGGGTTACCGACGTCGTCCGGTGTGCTGGCCAGCCGGGATGTGGTTTTTAGCCGGTTTTTCACATCCTGCTAGGTGAATATTGGGTTGGTCCCCACGTTCCGCCTCAGTTACACGACTCACATACATCTGAACACATTCGAACTATTCCATGGATTACACTAGATGCAGACAGCTGGGGTACACTTATTCCGTCGCGGAGGGTGGGGGGCGGGGGGGGCGGGGGGGGGGGAACGGGGTGGTGGCAGGAAGGGCATCCAGCCACACCTTAAAATTAACCTTGCCAAATCAGTCCCTAACTATGCCGACCCTGCGAAACTGTGGGACAAGGCACCAGCAAGAAGAATGAATGTAGGTAAAAAGTATATCACGTTAACTGATTCAAACATCTTTTCTCGGAAGAAAAACTTCTAAATTATAAATAAAACGTCCAGTATCTCGTATGTAGAACGCACACATTACTGCCCTTCTCATTTGTAAGTAGATCTGGGAGCGATATTAGGGAGTGATGTTTTTTGTAATGGCTGTTGCTTGCAATATAGGCTAACTACACTTGAGTGCACAATTTTCAAGTTAGTGATAATTAAAGATATGGCTGTTGCTTGCAATATAGGCTTAACTGCACTTGAGTGCACGATTTTCAAGTTAATGATAATTAAAGATATTAGGTGTGCCAGCTGCAGGGATGTCAGTGGAACATGATACAACCAATTATTTTTCCAGGTGCAAGTGTTAGGGCATTGGCCCGTGACTTTGGTTAACAATTAGAAAACTGCTTCTCTCTGTATGATTATAATGATAAAACAATAATGTGTCCATTGCTTTGCTGAAAATCTTTTAGATTCCTTACTAGGTTTATTTATTTACTTTTCCTAGTGCCATCTTTCTTCTGCGTGGTTTTCTACTGACTGATTTGATACGGCTCACCAAGAATTCCTCTCCTGTGACAACCACTTTATACCAGAGCAGCACTTGCACTCAGCGTCCTCAATTATTTGTTGACCATATAACAGTCACTGCCTCACACAACCGCTTATGATAAATATTTTGCGTTGGTAAGACGTAGTATTCAGTTGGAGTGGTTACACACTTGCCCCTAGTTAGTTTGTCTTTCAACACACTGTAGTCTTCCTTTAAAAAATTACTTTTTGTGTAAAATTTTGTGTAATGACTCCAGACCAAAATGTCTGTTAACAACGACATTACCTGTACTAATAAACGAAGGCGTGGTCTTTAGTTTTTCGAAGGCAGTTAGGAGATGCCCGACTGTTCGCTTTTGTCTTTCGCCCTCCTTCTCTCGTCATGCAAGCATCGTGCTCTGTATAAACTATAACAGATTAATTTTCAAATAAATGTGTTCAGATACTTTATTGTCATACCAGTCCACATATTTATGGTAACTACTAACATTTTAAGCTTCGATTTTCAGCCTTTTATCAGAGACACGGAACATTTCTGCATGGCACCGATCCGACAAGAAAGCAGGCCGCTCTTTCCCACTGGGCACTCTGGACACTTGCCCAGGGCCCAGCGATCGATAGTGGCCCCTTAGTTCCTGCCAGGTCACCAAACGATAACCGATAATTTATTACCGGAAAACGAATTTATTTCGAGAAAATCGAATGATAATACCTGACTGCAATACCTACTTGCTTATTAGCTATGGCCTGTGCACAGTTCTGCAATGAACGAATAATGACGTAAAATTAAACGTGACCGACCGACTTAAATAAACAGACTCGACGTTCGGGAATTCCCCTGTATTTGTCTGTGGTGTTGTGACGTTTGTTTTGTTTGTAGTTATTAAGTGTACTCTGAGGTATTCTTTGATTAAATCGTTGTATGCCTGTATTATTTTATGTTAGCGGCTATTTTCGGTGTAAAAATAAATACAGAATTATAAAATTTTCTTCCAGATCTCGTGAAAACATCTGGTGCAGGCAATGGCTGCTCCTGTTCTACACTTGCTGCTTCGTTGTCCTCTTCTGAAACTGAGGGCTCGACGAGACTCTCTGCTGTTTCTTTGGCCTCCACGTTTGAGGGTGATTTTGCAGACCGAGGAAGGAGTGTACCCTCTTCGGTGTAAGCAGGTTTAAGCCGCTCAATTGAGACTGTCTCTTCTTTACCATCCTTATCGATTTTGAAGCTGTGGCTAGCTGTATGGTCCAGAGTAAGGCGAAACAAGCGGCGGGCGCACCGTGTCATCCCTAAGCCACACGTGGGACGTTGCTTGCAGGTCTTTATGTACAAACACTCTCCGGTCTCCATGTCTGACAGGGTTAGTGGGTTTGATGTTTCTCATTCTAACGCTGAGTTGTCTCCCGAATTACTTGCATAGGTCAGGGGCGAACGGCTGTGTAGATGCTGGAACGATAAATTCTCCAGGAACCCTCAATTGCTCGCCATAAACCAATTCTGCGGAAGAGCATTGTAAGTCCTCCTTCACGGCCGTTCTCAATCCGAGTAGGACCAGCGGTAGTGCTTCAGGCCATGAAGTGGAACTATACATTAATGTAGCTTTGAGCGTGCGGTGTAGTCGTTCCACCATTCCATTACTAGATGGATGATAGCTTGTGTTGCGTAGGTGGTTGCACGCGCACAGTAGTAAAAGTTCATTGAAAAGTTGGCTTTCAAACTGCCTTCCGCGATCTGTTGTTATGTTTTGCGGAACGCCAAACCTGGAGAACCATGAATACAACAGTGCTTTTGCAACCGACTCCGTAGAAATGTCTTGTATTACAACTACTTCTGGCCACCTGGTAAAACGATCAATGATTGTGAGCAAATAGCGTTGTTCTGAAGAGCATGATAGCGGGCCCACAATGTCCACATATATATGTGAAAATCTTGCAGATGGCGTCGGGAAGTCAGCAATAGGTGCAAAGACATGTCTGCTGATTTTATTACTTTGGCATGTTAGGCATGCACGCGCCCATGCACGACAATCTTTTTGTACTCCAGGCCACACTACTTTTGAGGAAACTAACTTGGCTGTAGCTCGTACTCCTGGATGTGATAGGTTATGTAGTGCACTATAAATCTCGCGACGAAATTGGTCTGGTATGTAAGGTCGCTCCTTTCCTTTTGCTACATCACACCAAATTCCGTCTGGAAGATTTGGGATAGACACACGTCTGAGCTGCAGCGCAGTTCTCTGTTCCTCTATTAGACGGCGCAAGAAAGGATCTTCTCGTTGTTTAGACGCCAACTCGGTCCAACGAATTAAATTTAAACTGGCACAATTCCTAGACGCGCAATCTGCGAACAGGTTGTCTTTTCCTGAAATGTGACGCACGTCAGTTGTGAACTGTGCAATGTACTCGACTTGCCTGCACTGACGTGGTGAATTGAGCTCTGTGTCTCGTTGAAATATAGCTACTAACAGCTTGTGATCGGTAAAAATTGCAAAGTGCCTCCCATCGACAGACGTGCGAAAATGCTTTATGGCTAAGTAAATAGCAAGCAACTCACGGTCAATAGCACTCCATTTTTGCTGCTGTCGAGTCAGGTTTTTAGAGAAATATGCGAGCGTCTGCCATCTGCCATCAACGTCTTGCTGTAGCGCTGCACCCACTGCTGTTTGGCTCGCATCAACCATGAGCGCTAAAGGAGCGCTCAATCTTGGATGTCCCAGTAGTGTTGCCCGAGAAAGACATTTCTTTAAGTCATGGAAAGCTGCTTCAGCATCTGGACTCCATGGAATTTTACCTGTTGTATTTTTACCTGCAAGTAACGTCGTGAGTGGCTCTTGGGCGGCAGCTAATTTAGGTAAGTGACGTCTGTAATAGTTGAGCATGCCTAAAAATCTGCGAAGTCCTTTGTAAGTTGTGGGAAGGGAAATCTGTTGTACTGCTTCAACCCGCTCAGGCAAAGGTGACAGGCCTGCTGCTGAAACCAAATATCCCAGGAACTTAACCTCGCGTTTTCCAAACGTGCACTTTGTTTCGTTAATAATTATGCCATACTCTGTCAGACGGCGGAAAAGCTGCCGCGGATACTAAAATGTCGTCCATATAACAAAATACGAATCGTAATTCTCGAAGCACCTCATGCATGAATCTTTGCCACGTGTGGGCAGCGTTTCTGAGGCCAAATGGCATAAAATTGTACTCAAACAAACCGAATAGTGTGATAACTGCTCTTTTTTTAATGTCAGATGAAGCCATGGGAATCTGGGAAAATGCTTTGGCGCAATCAATCACACTAAATATTTTGGCATTGCTAATCGTACCGTTAAAATCAGTCACATTGGGTACTGGGTAGCGGTCGGGAATTGTGCGGGCATTGAGCGCCCTGTAGTCTCCACATACTCTCCATGAATTGTCTTTTTTACGGACCATGTGAATTGGAGATGCCCATTAAACTATCGGACCTACTTACAATACCTGTTTTTAGAAGTCTGTCGAACTCAGCTCGCGCCGCGAGCAGCTTCTCTGGAGGCAGACGCCGCGGGCGGAAGGCAACGGGTTGACCTTGTGTCGTGCTGATGTGGTGTTGAGTATTGTGTCTGCATTTCCTGGTTGCGTTGACGGGTTCGGTAAGTGCTGGAAAGTCTTGAAGCAGTTTACGAAAAAGTGATTCCTCCGACAGTGCTCTGATATTGCCTACAGTATACGAATCGTTACGACTGTCGGGTGTCTTCTTGCGTGACGCACACGTGTGCGCCCCGCTTAGTTGCGGGTACGAAATCGTATCACAATATCCCGACGCGGATGACGCAGTAGAGGAGCCGGAAATCTTCGTGCGGAAAGACTCGGGCACATCGCACTGCTCTTTAACCGACGCGGAAGACGCAGTAGGCAATATCCCTTCTGTGGGAACTGTCACCAAACGACGGTTAACCAGGTCCGCTCCAATTATAGGACTCGGCACATCAGCAACCACAAAAGTCCATTTTGGATGGAGGTTGTAATTCAGATGTAATGCCAACTGTTTCTCACCACAGGTAGATATTCTGGAATTGTTTGCCGCAGTCAGCACATGTTGCGTTGTTGTCGTGAGTATATCACCTCTCTTTATCTTGGATAAACACTGACTTCTGAACCTGTGTCAGTCAGAAACTTCTCACCTGAAGAGAGGTCCAACACGAACAATCGGTGTGATTGGTTGACTGCAGATACCGTGGCGTTTTCACCTCTTTGAATCACGCTATGACTCGGGCGCTTATGTTGTTGTTGACGAACGTTAGCGCCCTTTAACGCCCGCCTTTTAAGTTTGGGTAGCTGCAGGGTTGAATACATTGACGGGCAGTGTTACCGAAGCGTCTGTGGTACCAGCACCACTGATCTGTCAAATCCTCTTGGATAGCATTTCTTCGTCTTTTCCAACTGCGACTTCGTACCTGCTGGTGGTGTGAAGTTACTTGCACGTTGAGTTTTGTCACTTGTGCTGCTAGTTGCTGTATGGTAGGTTCGGTCGATGAGCACTGCTGTTGGGAAGAATTATTGCATGTTCCTGGCTCACTGATGTCAGATTCCATCACACTACACGTTCTTGGGCCTCTATCCTGGCTGTAATTGAATTCGGAACACGCAGAAACTTCGGTTAACGTGTTTGCGATGGTGTCTGCCTTTTTTGCTAAGACTTGCAATGGTAAGTCTGTTTCTGCTGCAAAGACGGCACGGATGTTGGCAGGAAGTTTACGAAGCCATATTAGATGTAAAGACTCTTCAGGTAGGAGTTCCGGGCCGGCTAATGTACGTAAGGCTTTGAGTACTTGTGACGGAGTCTTGTCGCCCAAATCTTCGTATGCGAAAATTTTTTGTAGTCGCAAATCTGGTGACAACGAATAATGCTGTATGAGAGCTTCCTTTAGCACAAAGTAATTTTGTTGCGACAAGGTTTCTTCTACTTGCTCTATCACTTCTAAATTTAGATGTGAAACCACTATATTAAATTTGTCAATGTTGTTAGACACCCCACGCTGCCGAAATATGCATTCAGCCTGCGTAAACCAAAGCTGGGGGCCCGTCGGCCAGAACACGGAAAGCTTAACATTTCCGTGTCGCGCGTAGGTACTCCCATCTTTTGCGTTAACATCTGTCGTTCCGTTTTGTGGCGAATCAAAGGGCGTGGACCGCGATCCTTGGTCGAACAGACTGTAGTCTTCAATCTTGATTCCACTGGCCCATGCTTTTGTCTCTGAATTCATTATTCTCGTCGTTATATATATTTTCTTTATGCTTCTCGTACGATTTTTCGGGGTCACCATTATGGGAGCCTTTATATTTTATGAAGTAACAGCTTTTTCATGAGATGAGAAAACATTTTATTTTCCAAGCACAGATCAAAAACTAACAAGAATAAACAACTCGTAACCAAGCCGACTACGGCAAAGATAAATATCTATCAGCTGCAGCTTTCACCCGCTGTTTTTGGCGCAGTGGATAAATGACCAAAAGTTTTGGCATTGAGAGGCTTCCATTTCCCGGTGACAATGAAATCCTAGTATCTCCCAACAACGGAAATTATTTCGGATGTGTGGAATTATTGAGTGGATTCGATCCATTTCTTGCAGATCACTTACAAAACTGTGAGAATCCTGGAAAAGGTAATACTTCTTATTTATCAGTGAATGTTTGTAATGAATTTATTAACGTAATGGGAAAACAGGTCCTAAAAAATTATAAATGAAGTGAAATTAGCAAAATATTTCCCATTAGCGTTGACAGTACGCCCGATCTATCTCTTGTTGACCATCTAACTTTTATAGTTGTATACGTAAAAGACCGTTTTCCTGTTGAAAGGTTCCTGAAGTTTATACCTATTAAGGCCATATATCTGAGTGTTTAGCGGAAACCATATTCATTTTTTAGAGAATCATTCGCATAAAAGATTGTAGAGGACAAATCTATGGCAGTGCTTCAAATATGTCGGTGAAGTATACTGACCTACAAGCAAGAATCCAGGAGAAATGTGAATTTGCCACCTTTGTACCATGTGCGGGACGTTCACTAAACTTGGTTGTGTATCGGAGGCAAAGACGTTTTTTGAAATGATTCAGGAAGTGTAAAATTTTTGTCGAGCTCTACGCTACGATAGAATATACTGACAGAACATTTAGGTTAAAAGACGTTGAAGTCTTTCACAAACAAGATGTTCATCCCGAGCTGCTCCAGTAGGCGCCTTGCATGAAGGTCATAAATAAATTATAGTAACTTTGATGTTCATCGCAGAAGAAACAGGACAAGCAAGAGAATCTAGAGACGAAGCCCTTAATCCGCCCAGAAAAACGTGAACGCTAGAATTTATTATACTACCGGAAATTTGGAGTTGTATATTGGAAAGAATAGACAAAACAGGTAATTATCCTCAGAAAAGAACAGTAACACTGCACGTTGCAACTTATTTGTTCGCTTCACTTGACGATTCTATCATTAACCTCAGGGATAAATTTGATGCCTTCAAGTCGTCCGGCAAAGAAAGAAACTCGGAATATGATTAAAAGGACCTATCTCAAAGAACAAAACGTAGAAGCTGACGCCAGAGACTTTTGATGGCTCTGCACGGTCAGTCCACCCGAAAGGAAAAGAGAAATCAAAGTAGAAATCTTTCTTCCCATAATCGATACCAAGAGCGTTAATCTAAAACAGCGATTAGGTTCGTATTATAACTACAGTACAGAACTGTAGTAAAACTGAGTGGAAGCCGGTGACATAAAATTGATGTATAAACCGTAAAACACAAAGAAAATTTTCAATTTCCAAGAGTGGCATGCTAGTTTTTAATTTAGTGGGGATATAGTATAGCGACGTGGTACATCACGCCACAGTCATCAGTCAAAAGAACGTACACATTTTCCACCCCTATTTAAAAGCATTTCGCTACTCAACAAAGTGGAAGGCAGCAAAACCCCTTGGCGTACGCTACTCCGCGCTCTGTGGTCGCAGGTGATACACCGCGTCCTGCGCTCGTCCACCGCGGTGTTCGGGGTCACAGCACGAAGTGTACATGTCCTGGTATTCACTGCATATGTCTTTACCCATGCATTCTTCCGTATTATTGTCTGGTGTCACTTTACCGGTGGTTTCTAAAATGTTTATATGGGGCCTTTTTGCTTTTTTTGTATTATTCCGTGCAAAAACTTATTGTATCCGGTCTCTTGCTGTTTTCAGTATGACATCTGATGATGGTCGCTTACGAGTTCGAAACTGGTTGTGCTCTAAATAAAAGGACCTTATAACTGTATCGGGATTTTCAACCTCTGGTGTAATGCTGAGCTGCGGGTGTTCATACGACAGGATTGTTTGTAAATACTGATTACTGTTTTGAAATGGGTGGAAATTTAGTGCAATCACTCACGAATCACACGAGGAGAGAGGGGGGGGGAGGAAGTATACCACGTAATATTTTAATGCAAAAAATATTGGTAATAGAAAAAGTATTGATTAGCTAAAAAGGGAATAATTAAATGGCCTCTAGCCAACTAGGGCAATGAATCTCCAGAATTTTAAGAAAGGTAATGTCAAAGAAATCTAAACAAATAATCAATGGCATGGTAACAGAACACTGAGTTTGCAGTTGCTTATTCTGAAATACTGAATTTTGAAAGTAAAGTTAAATGAAATTACTGCCGGCCGGGGTGGCCGAGTGGTTCTAGGCGCTACAGCCTTGAACCGCGTGACCGCTACGGTCGCAGGTTCGAATCCTGCCTCGGGCATTGATGTGTGTGATGTCCTTAGGTTAGTTAGGTTTAAGTAGTTCTAAGTTCTAGAGGACTGATGACCTCAGAAGTTAAGTTCCATGGTGCTCAAAGCCATTTGAACCATTTGATTTTGAAGTTACTGGTTATATAAATGACTGGCGCTAAATAAAACTGCATTATGTAAAAAATATTTTCGGTAACATCAATGTAAAGGAATGCAAAATGTAGGAAAAGGCAAGCAAATTACTTTTGATTATTGTAAGACTGAATTGAATTTACTTCATGCAAATGAGCAACTGGTTTTACTTTTAATATAACAACAATAAAATACATACAAAGTCAGCAAAAATCACTCGCTAAGCTAAATACAGAATAAATGACATTGCGAACTCTTAATTTGCCCTGTATCTTTAGTTATTTGTCTTACCAGTGAAATTTTACCTAACTTTATGTGAACGAAGTTAATACTCAAAATTGAAAATCAGTTACGCCTCTGTTATGGAACACAAGAATGAACAGTTACTGAGGCAGAAAATTTAGATTGGATATTAGCAAAAATCAAAACTGGCAATAAGTAGTCAATCAATTTTCATATTTTTGCGACACTCGGTGATTTCATGGAAAGGAAAGGGTCCTTGGGGGTGTATGAATGACTGAGGACAATAATAACAAACGTGTCCCATTCCAGGTTAATATTCAAGTTATTCATAGTTTGTGAAAGAAATGCCACTGGGTATTTAATATACAAGGTTAGTTATATTTGGTTACTAAACAGTCTTACGATGTTGCAGCTGTGCGGACGACGAAGACAGTAGCCAATGACAATGGGGTAGTGCCGCTGTTGCTGATGTTGTTTGAGAACCCCGAGTCATCTCCAGAGCCACAGATAATTATGCGACAGTCAGCAGTTAGAAGTTCAGGTTCCTCCTCCTGTCCACTCCTACCGTGCTCTCAATAATTGTGGGTTAACAAATTAGGTGCTTCTGCACTGGCTGAAGCATAGTTGCACACAGCGTCTGCAGGAGCGCCCAGCGAACATGTCCGCACTCTTTCATGACTCAAGCTGCTCTGCTTCCTCTCTGCTTGCAGCGCGACAGAGACCCTCCACACGCAAAGATGATCAGCGGTACAGCTACTGCTATTTCGTCGTTGCTATCGATGTATTACAATAAGGTTCCCTTGACTATTACCCACCAATTTACAATATTTACATTATGATTACGATCCATTATATACATTCACAAATAAATACACTATTACATCCATTACATATTAGATATATTTTCTGTAATAGAGCTTACAGATTCAGAAATAGAAGTACAGTGCAAGTCATCAACGGATATTAAACGCTGAGAAATTTTGAACGCTGCAGAAAGTACTTCATCTGCATTTTCGATGTTGCAAGTTGACTGGTGAAAATACCACGCTATATGACAATGAGCATGCACTTAAGTCTACAGTAGAACATTTCACTACTGAAGATACAAATAATTTAAAGTTAAAATTCGATGACCAGATGCAGCTTTAACCAGTAATTATTCTGAGTGGATAGATAACAAAGGAAATCACGTTGCCAAAAGTATTAGTGAAGAATTATCTCGAGTGGTGCAAACGGTCTATGAATGAATACTTTGTAAGCAGTGATACTGCAAAACCTGAACAGATTCATGAATTTAAAACACAGAAACATCGCCAATTTTGGGCAAAAATTTCAGAGAAAAACACTCTACCCCCTTTCGTTTTTATTAAACCAAGCAAAATAGCTCTGACTGACCGACAAAAGACTAATTATGTGGCAGGCTACATACGAGGTCATATCATCGTATGGACAAACGAAACAGCAGGTTACTATATCAGAGACGAACAATTTTAACGCGCTTTCCTGATCTAATTTTGGTGAGGCTCGGTTCAGGAGAGTTTGAGAAAATAGGTTTTCGTTCCAGAATTCCTTGGTCCATGTCAAGCTAGTCTAAAACGTTATTTTGAAAAGTATACAAATACGACACACTACAGGAACGATCCTGTTTCTAACGTGATGTGTTGCAGATACTAAAGCAAAATTACCGTTTGAGGTACGTGAAATCTTATACAAGTTCCATAGACAGATATAGAGTTCCTATGTCGGTACTCGACGCACTGGATTCAGTAGACATACGGCCAACGAGACGCAGTCGCGACAGCAGAGTCATCCTACTCTGCACCCATAGCGAAAACATTGTTAACTATGTAGGACCGACTAATCAGCCACCAAATGCGAATCCGGCTCCTCAGAACTAAGGGCTGAATTCACCTAATAAGAAAAGAAGTTGCGGAAACCGTTTGCCTCCAAGATACATTGGTAATCATAACAAACGAAACAACTGGAATGGAAACAGGAATTATAAAGGGGCTGTAACTACGGTATTCACCGTAATAGCGACAGTAACAGGAACTATGGGAACAAATAATGGGATTGGTATCCGCAAAACAATAACAATAACTGTCCTGGGAACCAGCATGCTTATAATGATAACCGTAATCACGAGAATTAACATAATAAGAAGCAAAATCGTGTAGTTCAAGATGGTTTGAGGACACAGTATGATCACGGTTTCATCGCACCCCCCCCCCCCCCCCCCATGTGATGATGGGGACCATAATACATAACGGGGACAACATCCTGTCGCAAGATAATGTGAAGAATCCGAATAAACCAGAAAGTAATCAGACAGATCCTGTATTCTTGTTGAGGTACAACGAGGACATGGATCTTCGTGACGAGTTAACCGAAGAAACTAGGAAATGCCGTGGGCCACAGAATGAAGTGATAAAGACCACGGTAGCTATAAGGTATCGTAGGTGGTGTACCGTACTATTGGTATAAATGTGGGAGCAGCAATATTTGCTGTATCACACATATTGTATAAGAGGATGAAGGGGTCAGGCACCATTGCAGACTTTTCTTGTCCACAACTGCCGAATCATGAATGTAGTTGGCATTAAGTCATGTGGAGTCTGGATGCAAGTTTTCATGGCAATTAACCTGGGAAAGGGAGTGATTAAATGTCTATTCTAGTAACTGATCATTTGGTTGCTGATTGCCTACTAAGATGTTGAAGCAGTTCCGGACAGGCAAAAACTCAATCATGGCGAATACTGCCAGGTATATCATATGCAGTTCTTAGGCAATGATAACAGCCATAACGGTAGGCAACCGTAATAAAAGATGACGTATCAGCCTTAAAGGAACTCACAGGAAATGAAATGATCGAAACTACAGCAAATTAAAAGAAACCTAAGGCAATCATATGGTTTATTACGACACTATTTCAAGGTGTTTCTAATACCTACGTTTATAATATGGAAGTTCGCCTCCAAGACGTCTTTTCCCACAGCACATGTATGATCACCTGTTTAAACCGAGCAGCAGTGAGAAATAAGACCAAGCGAATGCGAGCATGCAACACAGGTGAACTGCTTATACCACCATACTGTAGTCCAACGTTAGCGCTAACCTAACGCAGTGGCAGTATTCGTCTGGTGTTAGATGCATGCGCCATTAATAAAATAATTTTGCCTGTATGCACAAGAGCTGAAAACATTAATGACTAGTTATAGAAAGTTCAATGGTATCAAATACCTGACAAGTATTGATTTAAAAAGTCCATATTGTCAGTTAAAACTAAAGCGAGATTCTAGAAAATTACGGCCTTTATTTTCGGCAGCAGGGCTTATCTGTTTCGCGTCATACCTTTCGGACGTGACGTTCATTCAGGTGTGTTCATCGCTACTTTAGACACAGTGCTAGATGCAGAACTGCTAGACAGTCTAACAACATATGTTGACGACATTCTCATAGTAACTAATACGTAGGAAGTACACCTACACATTCTAGAATGAACGTTAGAGAAGTTTTCAGAAGCACGAGTAATGGCAAATATACAAAAATCTAAGTTTGCAAGAGAAGAATTCAAATTTTTGGGCCCCATAATATCCTCACAAGGAATACGACCAGGTGATGATAATATTAGCGCAGTCAAGAATATACAAACTCCAAGAAGCAGTTAAAATCCTTTTTCTATCTCTGTTCTTTCGTCCAGCGTTTCATTTCAAACTAGCTATTAAATAATAAGACACTACCAGGTTTACTTCAGAAGAACGCTTTATGATTTTGGAAACAGGAGTGCTTCAAAGATTTTAAAGCAGTTAAAGAAGCATTAGTTAATTCAGCTATCTGAGATGTCGTTCTGAGATGTAAAGTTTTTGATGTCGCTACAGATGCCACATAAGCAGTTTTGGGCACGAGTCTGTTTCAAAGTGATGAAGAACAAGTGAAGTATGAAGTAGAAATGGTTAGCTTTGCAAGCAGAACACTCACTAAATGCGAGCATTGTTATTCAGCGACAGATCTAAAAATATTAGAAGTTTTGTGGGCATTGAAAATCAAATTACTATATTTAAGATAGAAACATAAAAGTATAGACTTATAATCAAGCTTTGAATTTTTTATGTTGCGCAGATTATTACAGTCGCACCTAGCATTGTATTTACAAGAATGTTAATTTGAAATAGTCCACATAGCAGGAAAACAGAACACTGGAGATGACGCATTGTTTAGACAGACATAAGATCTAACAAAAAATACAGAAACACTAGAACACTATCACATTTTACTCATGAAAGACAAACACTATCGACAATACTATACTGATATGCACAGAAACATGAAGAAGCACAAGAAGCAGTTCCATGTTGGCAAAGGGAAGAACACAGATGATACACGATATTGCAAGCAGTTTGCAACAATATTACACCTTACACAATACCATAGTGTTTTGTTGAAGGCATCTCAATACAAACTCTTGGCGTGTATGCATACCTTTTAAAGGCGCAGATAAACTTCATTCACTTCAAGCCTAGGACGCAACGGTACCATAAAGTTTGTTAAGAAGCTTAACCTATTTTTCTACATTCCAAACATGTGACAAAAAGTTCATAAATTGGTAAGCAGTTGTGCCATATGTCAGAAAGCAAAAGGAATCAACAAAACTAGTAAGACTGAATAGCACTCCGTTTTGCCCAGCATACTACTTGAAATCGTAGCTGTTGATGTTGCTGGTAGACATCGAACCGCCCATGGAGGTATCGTATACGTTATTGCTTTATATAACACTTTTTTCCAAGTTTGTAAAGATATATACTACTAAGGCCGCTACAGCTGCAGTAATTATCAAAAGCATTTCAAATGATCACATTCCCACAGAAAGAAAGCCCAAGATATTGTTGTTGTTGTGGTCTTCAGTCCTGAGACTGGTTTGATGCAGCTCTACATCATACAGTAAAGCTGCATGCCCTCGGTAAAAATTACGGCTGTAGTTTCCCCTTGCTTTCAGCCGATCGCAGTACCACAACAGCAAGGCCGTTTTGGTTAGTGTTACAGGGCCAGATCAGTCAATCATCCAGACTGTTGCCCCTGCGCTACTGAAAAGGCTGCTGCCCCTCTTCAGGAACCACACGTTTGTCTGGCCTCTCAACAGATACACCTCCGTTGTGGTTGCACCTACGGTACGGCCATCTGTATCGCTGAGGCACGCAAGCCTCCCCACCAACGGCAAGGTCCATGTTTCATGGGGAGAGGGGGGGGGGGGTCCCAAGACATTGGTAACGGAAAATGCATCTTACTTCACTGGGTAGAGATGGAGAAAGTTTATCTAAGAAAATGGCGTACAAATAATTTTATTATCACGCTTTAATCAGCAAGCTAATCATTGTGGTAAAGTGTGCCGCGAATTAAACAGGTTCACACCCAACACACCCGCTGGATGCAGTATCTTAATTTGTTTGAGCAGGTAGTGAACCATCTTCCTATTTATGATACACACTACACAACTACAGACTTGATGTTGTGTGACAAGAAAACAACGAATGGATGGAATATCTTCCGAAATTTACAAGACAAGCAGCATCATACGAAGAACAAGTAAGCTCCTTGTTAACTGCACTTACTCGTCGAGTGCTTTTTAGAATATCGCAGTAAGACAAGAATCTCAGAAACACGAAATAATATGAAGTAGGAAATTGTGTTTTACTTAGAACTCGCTGCAGATCTCCACAGCTCAAACTAATAAACAGCAAGTGAGCACTACTTCATAAAGGACAATATACCATCACACGTAATCCACATAAGGATTGTTATTTGCCATAAATCCTAGAGCTAATAAGATCCAAGGTTTGTACTCAAACACGGATTTGAGGAATCATTTTATATAATTGTGCATACACAATATCAGTATACAGATGTTGTGAACGGTAAGTACCAACTACAAGAATATTTGTCGTACTGATAGCTGAATGAACTAATACACCTGAAACATCACATACCGTGACTTCGTTTTGGAATGAGCATAAAATTTGCAACACGTTCACGTGTCAGTGATACAGGATCTACGCTAGCTGGAACTGTTTTATCCGTTTGCATATAGACACACGTATTAATTTGAAGAAGACGTGTGATAGCGGCAATTCACTTTTATTTATGGTTTTTCTATGTATTTTCACTGGTATACGTACAAGGTTGTTTTCTCCGAATGCAAAGGTGCATCTTAGACTTACACATTGCGCGATATCTTCTATACTTAACTCATTTGAATAATGTGGCATTTATTTTGTAGAGAGCCTGAAAGGTTGTCATAAGTCTATAGCACTGAGTGAATAGTATAATGCCAGAGAATGAGATCCCATCAATAAATGAAAACAACTATTCAGGTACACTGCACTGTCCGCTTAGTGAAAAGTAAACATCAGTAGTTCACTTACACAAAATACTATTAAGCAACATGAACCATAGTATGCTACTGATGCGAAACTTGTAACTAGAGGTCTTCCCTCAGCTTCTTTTGGATAGCATCTGTTTGTTTTTACTTGAATCGTTTCTAATAGTAGGTACTTTGCTATTTTGTAGTCACATACTTTAGGTCGTGATATGCTATAAGGACATTTCTCTGACCTGACTTTATATATAATATTAACTTCGTGACATATGAACCCTACTCAAGATTCTTGAGAATATTTTACAGGTTGAAAATAGGATAAGAGAAATTTGGAAGAATATGTGACTGGTTAATGAACAAATGTAGCAAATAAACACATCAAAAAAGTTTTGCAACACCTCGGTTCCGAGAGTTCCGGAACCTGTACAGAAAATTGGAATAGAGATCAATATAAACATCAATAACGCCCATTTTATTGCTCATAAAAACCACACATTTCATGTTGTACCACCATAGAGCGATACCTTCAAAGGTGGTGGTCCAGATTGCTGTACACACCGGTACCCCTAATACCTAGCAACAAGTCCTCTTGCGTTGATGGCATACTATCCACAAACTCATCAAGGCACTGTTGGTCCAGATTGTCCCACTCCCCAACAGCTACTCGGCGTAGATCCCTCAGGGTGGTTCGTGGATGACGTCGTCCATAAACAGGCCTTTTCAATCTTCCCAGGCACTTTCGATAAGGTTCATGTCTGGAGAGCATGCTGGCCACTCAAGTCGACTCACGTCGTTATCCTAAAGGAAGTCGTTCATAAGATGTGCACGATGGGGGTGCGACTTGTCTTCCATGAAGACGAATGCCTCGCCAATATGCTGCCGGTATGGTTGCACTATCGGTCGGAGGATGGCATTCACATATCGTACAAATGTTACGGCGCTTTCCATGACCACCAGTGGCGGACGTCGGCCCCACATAATGCCACCGCAAAACAGCAGGGAACCTCTACCTAACTGCACTCGCTGGACAGTGTGTCTAAGGCGTTCAGCCTGACAGGGTTGCGTGCAAACACATCTTCGACGATTGTCTGGCTGAAGGCATATGCGACACTCATCGGTGAAGAGAACATGATGCCAATCCCGAGCGGTCCATTCGACATGTTGTTGGGCCCATCTGTACAGCGCTACATGGTGTCGTGTTTGCAAAGGTGGAACTCGCCATGGTCATCGGGAGTGAAGTTGCACATCATGCAGCCTATTGTGCACAGTTTGAGTCGTAAGATGACGTCCTGTGGCTGCATGAAAAGCATTTTTCAACATGGTGGCGTTGCTGTCAGGGTTCCTCCGAACCATAATCCATAGTTAGCGGTCATCCACTGCAGCAGTAGCCCTTCGGCTGTCTGAGGGAGGCATGTCACCGACAGTTCCTGTCTCTCTGTATATCCTCCATGTCCCAACAACATCGCTTTGGTTCACTCCGAGACACCTGGACACTTGTCTTGTTGAGAGCCCTTCCTGGCGCAAAGTATCAATTCAGACGCGTTCGGACAGCAGTATTGACCGTCTAGGCATGGTTGAACTACAGACATCACGAGCCGTGTACCTCCTTCCTGGCTGAGTGACTGGAACTGATCGGCTATCTGACCCGCTCCGTCTAATAGGCGATGCTCAGGCATCGTTGTTTACATCTTTGGCCGGGTTTAATTACATTTCTGAACAGTCAAAGGGGCTGTGTCTGTGATACAACACCCATAGTCAACTTCTCTCTTCAGGAGTTCTGGGAACTGGGGTGGTACAAAACGTTTTTTTGATGTGTGTAAAATGATCTTGAAAGAGAACCCGTAAATATCAGAGCCCACAGTAAACAAGAAACCTTGTACGAAAGTACCTATACTTCTACAACAATGAAAAACAGACTAGCGGTGTGTAACTGATAAACAGTGACTAAATGTTTGTTCAGGTAGAGGATTAGTACCTTGTGCACAAACCCAATCTCTGGAGGGGTGCTACAGGAACATTAGGACAAGGACACTGAGAAGAAAAGTCATGGGATACCTCCTAATATCCTGTCAGACCTCGTTCTACCCAGCGTAGTGTAGGAACTCGAAGTGTCATGGACTCAACAAGTCGTTGGAAGTCCCCTGCAAAAATATTGAGCCATGCTGCCTCTACAGCCGTCCGTAATTGCGAAAGCTTTGCCGATGTGGGATTTTGTGCATGAATTGACCTCTTGATTAAATCCCATAATTGCTTGTCTGTTACCACTGACAACTATACACAAATGCGGCAGCGCTCGGTCCTTAATCGAAGGTCGTCAAACGCTGCTTTGTCCGTGGCGAGTGGTAATGCCTTAAATTTAGTATTCCCGGCACACTCTTGACACCGTGAATCTCACAATATGGAATTCCCCAATGATTTCCGAAACAGAATGTCCCATGCGTGTAACTCCATCCACAATTCCGCGATCATAGTCTGCTGATTGACATAGTTCGGCCATAATCAGGTCGGAAACATTTTCACTTGGATCACCTGAGTACAAATGACAGCTCCGTCAGTGTACTGTGCTTTTATACCCCTGCGTACGAAATACTACCGCCAGCTGTATATGTGCATACAGCTATCACACGACTTTTGTCATCTCAGTGCAAACAATATTTTTGCCGGATATAAAGGAGTATTGTTACCTCATGGAAAATTGAAGTGCCAAGAGTGTGTGCATTTCGCTGCACAGGAAGTCAAAACGCATTCTCCTTGAAGAGTAAACTTCACATCACTGCGCCCTGTGTACGCAGTCATCACCGAAATAAGTGGCTGGTGGGGAGGGGGCGCCTACTGTAAAATGTAATTGCCCTGAGCTGAAATGTGATGCACATTGTCGAACATTCAACATATACTCTAAACCAAACAAAACGTGCACAAGTGGTGGTTATGGACTTGCTATATTAACTGCAAGACTCTTCAATGGTGATTGTGCACCCGCACAGTCACAACAGATGGCTGCTGGCCATCTCTACAAGGACTACAATGGGTCTGCACCTCTGGTGGCCCACCAATACCACAATCGCTACCAGGACTACAGTGGGCCTGTCCACAATTTCTACAAGGACTGCAGTGGGTCTGCACCTCTGGTGGCCCACCAATACCATACTCTCTACCAGGACTACAGTGGGTCTGCTCTGTGATGACCTACCTACCAATATTCTTCAAAAGTTCGAATGACTCTGCTGTGGGTTTGCTCTGTTGCAGCCCATTACCTGTCAGCATGTCAAGAGTCAGCACTGTCTTTCAGTTGGAAGGACAACACTACTTCTTCAAGACTCCATGGAAATCCACTACTTCCATGTGCATTTTCTTTTACTGCTCAGACTTTGAGAAAAACACTGCAATTTTACAGTGATGAACAATCTGGACTGTCTTTATGGACTGTGAGAAAATTTTCGCTTTTGACCAACATTGTATAAATAAGTGTGTGCATTTGATATCTTTGTTATTGTAATTATGAAAAATTTTTCAAATCATTATTGGCCACTGCCCAAAACAATTTGTAAAATTTTTTGTGGGGAGCATGGGGGCTATGTAAGTAGGCTGTTTATGTTTTCTTATTGGCAACGTTACGTAGCGCTCTGTATGAAAATCACTGGCTGTGCTGTGTGCAGTCTGTGGCTAGTTTGCATTGTTGTCTGCCATTGTAGTGTTGGGCAGCGGCAGCTGGATGTGAACAGCGCGTAGCGTTGCGCAGTTGGAGGTGAGCCGCCAGCAGTGGTGGATGTGGGGAGAGAAATGGCGGAGTTTTGAAATTATATATATATTATGACTATTAAGGTAAATACAGTGTTTGTTCTCTATTAAAATCTTTCATTTGCTAACTATACCTATCAGTAGTTAGTGCCTTCAGTGGTTTGAATCTTTTATTTAGCTGGCAGTAGTGGCGCTCGTCGTATTGCAGTAGTTGGAGTAACGAAGATTTTTGGTGAGGTAAGTGATTTGTGAAAGGTACAGGTTAATGTTGGTCAGGGCCATTCCTTTGTAGGGATTTCTGAAAGTCAGATTGCGTTGCGCTAAAAAATATTGTGTGTTAGTTTAAGCACGGTCATGTATAAATTGTTCAAAGGGGACGTTTCACATGCACACGATAATATTCGAGTGAACTTGTCATCTTACTTTTGTAGTTAAGCAGCCTCTCCAATACTGTAAAATCTAATGAAAAGAAATAATTTCTAGTGTGTGAACATTCTAAACTCAAACTACTATTTGACAGTACCAAAGAAATTTGAATTTTATCTATTGCATTTATTTTTATCTATTCATTTTAACTCTGCATGTACTGTAGTATTGCATATTTTTAAGAGAAATGTAGCATGGTACAAACGTCTCATGAATCCCGTAGCTTTGGCATTGCTGCATGTATGACAGTGGACGATGGGGAGGGAAGCAATAAGATAGCGCTTTGTACATCGATCACAGGGCGTACTGAGAAAGATCGCACCATCCGGCCTCTCGCCACCGGACGACATCATGAAACTCTCATCTGACGTCACTCCTCCACTGAACTGGGGATCTGCATCGTGTCGTGTCAGTGAAACGACCAGTGCCTGAACTCTGTTCTCACTCACAGAACAATTCCTTTGCTTACACGTCTTGCTGATGCGTATATATGAATAAGCCAACTCCAGGAACGTGATAACTAATAAGCCATTCATTTTATTGGACAACAAACTGATTTGCAGGCATTAAGGGAGCATTGTAATATCGCTTTACAAAAATTATTTTTCGAGTAAAATTTTGTGTAAGGGTCCATCCGTTAACGTTTACATTATCTGTAGCAGTAAATGAAGCCGCGGCCATCAATTGTTTGAAAACAGTTAGGAGATGCCTGGCTGTTGCTTTTGCCTTTTGACCCCTCCTTTCAACATGTAAGTATTGTGCTCAGTAGTTCTGCATAAGTTATAATCCAATAAGTTAATTCTCAAACAAAGTGTTGATTGGTTGATTTAGAGGAGGAGACCAAACAGCGAGGTCATCGGTCCCATCGAGTTAGGGAAGGATGGCGATGGAAATCGGCCGTGCCCTTTCAAAGGAACCATCTAGTCATTTTCCTGAGGGGATTCAGGAAAATCACTATTTCCTTGAGCCTTTCACCCAGTACAACGCGGGGTCGGAACTGTTACTATTGATTTGTCAAAGTTAGCGTCAGAGGGTAGCCGGATGCCCTTCCTGTCGCCACCCCGTATCCTACAGGACGCAAGTTATGTACTCCAGCTGTTTGCGTCTAAAGTAAGCCATGAAATAGTGCGAACGTTTTTTCTTTTTTGAATGATTCAGGGAAATCACTAAAAACCTTAATGAGGATGGCCGGACGCTGGTTTGAACTGTCGTCCTCCCGAAATCAAAATCTGTTGAAATACTTTCTTGTCACACCAGGCCGCCGGCTGGTGAGACCGAGCGGTTCTACGCACTTCAGTCCGGAACCGCGCTGCTGCTACGGTCGCAGGTTCGAATCCTGCCTCGTCCATGGCTGTGTGTGATGTCCTTAGGTTAGTTAGGTTTAAGTAGTTCTAAGTCTACGGGACTGATGTCCTCAGATGTTAAGTCCCATAGTGCTTAGAGCCATTTGAACCATTTGTCACAACAGTCCACATATTTATGTGAATTACCAACGTATTAATAGTGTAATTTCTCAGCCTTTTGTGGGGGAGACGCAACGTATTAACGTGGCAACGATCCGCCATTGGCATCAATATGTTACAAATTCGTCAGATCTTTTTTTCGCATATTGTACAAAATGAACCTGCAGTCTTGCGGAGAAGAACAAGAATTTTAACTGATTACGCAGTATAGAGCGATTGCTAGATCGTGATAGGCAAATTTCTGACAGTCCACATCTTTTGTTGGGCTGCTCCGAACACCAATCTGGGACAAATATAACGTGCGGGTTCGGCATATACTGGGTGTACCTTAAGTCCGGGAACACTTTCAATTATTTATTGCACAAGAAACAAAAATTGTACAGATACCATACATGTGTCATTTTGAAGAGAAACCCTCAAACTATTTTTCATTAAACCGCCACAGCGTAGTCTGATAATTTGCCAATAGTCAGCGTTAGTCGCAAACATGGCGAGTCCAGGCGCCGTGTTACAGAAGGGGACAGCTGTTTCATGAGATGGCCTCCCCAATCACCAGATCTCACTCCGTGTGAAGTTTTTCTGTGGGGACACATTAAAAAATGGTTCAAATGGCTCTAAGCACTATGGGACTTAACATCTGAGAACTACTTACACCTAACTAACCTAAGGACATCACACACATTCATGCCCGAGGCAGGATTCGAACCTGCGACCGTAGCAGCAGCGCGATTCCGGACTGAAGCGCCTACAACCGCTCCGGCGGACACATTAAAGATCTGGTGTGAGTACCACCTCTACCACGTGAAGTAGCAGAGCTCCGGGAGAGAATACAGGAAGCGACTACCATAGGCGACGATGCCATGCTGGGATGGCTATAGTAAGAATTCGATTACCACATTGACGTCTGACGGGTCACTCATGGTTCGCAGATCGAATGTGAAAAAAAAAAAAAATTTCAAATGGCTCTGAGCACTATGGCACTTAACATCTGAGGTCATCAGTCCCCTAGAACGTAGAACTACTTAAACCTAACTAACCTAAGCACATCACACACATCCATGCCCGAGGCAGGATTCGAACCTGCAACAGTAGCGGTCGCGCGGTTCCAGACAAGCGCCTAGAGCCGCTCGGCCACCCCGGCCGGCATTTGTGAAAAAAAAAAACTTTCAGAGTCCCTCTTCAAATTGCAGTATGTATGACATCTGTACAATGTTTAATTCTTGTGCAATAAATAATTAAAAGTATTCCCGAACTTGTGTTTAGCGAGCGGAGGTGGAAGACAACTCGCTGTACGTTTGAATTTCAAACAGTTAATACTACGAGGGTAATCCCAAAAGTAAGGTCTCCTATTTTCTTATAAGTATAGAATTTTGTGTTTGTGTGGCTGTTGGTCACACCGTTATGAAGAGTGCTTCACGCGCTGTGTGCAAACATGCGCACGCCGCACTGAGGCGCTCAGGCTTGGCTTGGCAGCCGTTGAGAACGCAGCTCCCGTTGGATGTTACCGCCAAGTGCGAATTGCGCGCAGTTATTCGGTTTTTGAACGCAAAGGGCACTGCGCCGATTGAAATCCATCGCCAATTGACTGAAGTGTATGGCCAGTCGTGGATGTATGTCAAATATGTTCGTAAGTGGGGTAGAGAGTTGGCAGCTGGTCGTACCGAAATTCACGTCGAACGAAGGAGCGAGAGACCGTCAATTTCTGAGGAGACAGTGTTGAAGGTTGAGCAAAGCATGCGTGAAGATCAGCGGATCACCCTGGATGATCTGTGCACGTTGGTTCCTGAGGTTTCCCGAAGTAGTGCTCACAGAATTTTAACGGAAACAATGAACTACCGGAAAGTGTGCGCAAGATGGGTGCCACGCATGCTGACTGAGGACCACGTGCGGAAATGAGTTGATGCTTTCCTCGCATTTCTTCACCGCCTTGCAGCCGAACAGGATAACTTTCTGGACTCAAATGTCACGGTTGACAAAACCTGGGAATACCACTTTATACCTGAGACCAAGCAACAATCATGCCAGTGGTGGCATCCTTCTTCGCCAAAGTCGCGGAAATTCAAACAAACACAGTGTGCCGGTAATGTCATGACAACCGTTTTTTTGGGATCGGAAAGGGGTATTGTTGGTCGATTTTATGCCCACTGAGACCACAATTAAAGCTGACAGGTACTGTGAGACTCTGAAAAAACTCAAACGGGCAATTCAGAACCGGAGGAATGTTGAGCAAGGGCGTACACATTCTCCATGACAATGCTCACCCACATATCGCTCGGCAAACCGTTGCACTCCTGCAACAGTTTCAGTGGAACATAATGACCCACCCACCCTATAGATCTGACTTGGCGCCCAGTGACCATCACCTGTTTCCTAGGTTAAAAGAACGTTTGGCCGGAAAGCGATTCAGCTCCGACGACGAGGTGAAAGAAGAGGTTCATAACTTTCTGAACAGCATGGCGGCGAGCTGGTATGACATGGGCATACAAAAACTGCCACAGCATCTACAAAAATGCATCGACAGAAATGGTGGTTATGTCAAAAATAGCTAAATGTGCAAGCTGTAAACTGATGTAAACCATTGTAGAAATAAACAAGTCTATGTACTTATAAAAAATAAACCTTACTTTTGGGATTACCCTCGTATTAACAGTACACATACAAAGGGCGATATGAATATTCTGACCTGTACAAATGGAAGTGCGGAGATTGGTATAATCAGCACGAGGTGTACTAAAAATGGGTAAACGTAAGTAACCTGTTCCTTACTTCAAAAGTAATCGCCTTATTTGTTAATACACTAGTCCCACTGTGAGGCAAGGCGGTCAATGCTTTTATAGAAGATGTTTGTTGTTGTCTAAGGAGTCACGATTGTACTGAGGCATGCACCTCTTCATCCGAATCAAATCGATCGCCACGAATGTATTTCTTCAGAGCTCTAAAAATATGAAAATCGCGCAAGGAAAGTTCAGGCCCATACACGTCGTCCATGTAGTCCCCATTTTTCGCCTAGCGATCTGCACAATTTTGGAGCTCTGGAGGGAGACATTCGTGTCCCTCGTTCTGCTTCGAAGAGGTCACGCCAGTGTTTGTTCCATAGGCAACTGCAAACATTTTTTCATATAGCAATTGACATTCTCTGACACCAGTATAAACGTTGTAACAAATAAGATGGTTACTTTTAAAACAATAAACAGTTTACTTTCTTTTTTAATTTATGTCGTTTTCATTTGACCGCTTCTTGGAGCATTGGCCAAATGGGACAGAAGAGGCGTATCAGCGTCAGAGAGCAATACAAGGTTAATGATAATAACCAGTCAGCACTTAACATTAACTAAGAAATGAAAACGTCCTGTAGGAATCTTAAAAATGTACTATTCTGCATAAAATGGCTAACTGTAGATATGTGTATATTATGAAAGAGTTAGAAGATACTACAACAACTTTCAATTCTTTTATCTTGTGAAGAATGGTTTTTCTTTCTAGTACAGAATACTTACGAAGTACCTTAAACGCATTTAGTATGGTAGATGTTGCTCAATTTTACATACAAAATTGTTTTCTCACAACAAGATACTCGTCTCTATAGTTTTCTCCGAAACATGACTCTGCACGATAGATGCACAAATCGGCTCTGTTCGTTATGCATGTATAAAAGTTTTCACAAAAGTATTACTAAATTTACTGACTCTGAGTAGAATTTTAAGTTATTCCGTGGAAATTTTCCGAACTTTTGAACGCAGCCCCGTAAGTACTCCAGCATCATTACATCTGTAGTGCCCGGATCAGCCTTTAGTTTGCTGAAGAAGTATCTGACTTACTAGTAATCAATATACAGGGGATATACCGCTACACGCACGCAAGAGGACGTAACTACCCATATGCCTTTGCAGCCTCGTACACCAGCGCAATAGCTGCAAAACCTTCAGCAGAAGCGCGGCCACTCTAGCGTGCATAATTAGCGAAGGTCATGAGAAAGTAAACGCTGCTGCAATACTAAATGCTAACAAAAAGCTCACGTGACTGTGGCTGCTCACATTCTGTGTCAATACATCAACGAAACATCATATCTGTTATTTTAAGCAGAGCAGAAACAATTCGAAATTGCTGTTTTGCAACCCCCCCACCCCGATGTCACTAACGCCGTTGTACTGGGCGGTTTGGCCAGAAAGTGCAATTTGCGACAAACTGCATTTATATTTTATTCTTGGTTTCGAACAAATTACATGTAGGCCCTATCTAAAATATATGTGCAGAAATATTTTTATATTTCTATTTCGCTTCTATGTCTGTGGAAGAAAGATTTGCGGTTTAATGCCAGTCCTACACTTTGGGTGGCAAGTTGTATCGGAAGACTATTGTTAATAAGCATTTCATGTGTCAGTGGTGCTTTACGCTTAGCATCATTTCTCTTAATGTGGACTTATTGAGGAAGACAGATTGCAGCCAGAGCTGTCCTGTTCTCTGCAACTCTGTTTTCTTTCTCCTTATCTTGCCTTTTATAAACTATTGTCATTGTAAACTTTGATGGCCACACGTTGTAAAGCAGATCCAAGCGTATGAAGTAAGTAAATATTTTTTCTTGTTGATATGGCCAAAGCCACAGTGTGGATTTTTTGGACGGAGTGTTATCACTGTTGCTCACCCCTCTTTGGAGTGATCACAGAGAAGTGCGGCACTAGTACATGTGGTTCCACCATCTACACCGGAGTGCAAATTGCGGTCACACTACACTCCAAAGGGGTGCGACCATATACAGTGAGGTTGATGGCCCACGATCTAGTTAGAATAAGGTTGAATCATCCGGCGGAGGGGGGAATTAGAAGTTCAAATGTTGTCAGAATCGACGTCCTCTGCACTGTCGTTTTCATCAGCGAAATGGATGGGAATTGGATTCGCAGGGAAATGGGTGGTTTCATTGGCGCCCTTTACGCCACCTCCAAGTCCTTTTCCGTTTATTCTGAGCGGAAATGTGTCTGACATGTTTATTTCGCAAGCAATAGACAGTTTTCAAACATTAACCAATAATCAATGAAAAGACGGGCATAGTTCGCGCAACTAATTACACCGAATAGTCAATAAACATAAACGGCACGTTGCGCTAGAGAAATACAAATGGGTACTCTAGCCAACAACACTAGTTCACTACAGTTGACAACGGAGATTCAGTTAGGAGGGCTTGATCGCATGAATTACAAAATTTGAAAAGCAATTTTTGAAACAGGAACTTGTACTCAGTAAAATCACTGACGTAGTCCGCTGCATTTAATTAGGGAGGTTTAATAACAAAACGTCAACCAGATTTGATGCTGCTAAAATAAAGCGACAGGTATTCAAGATAAGGGACCTAGCTCGCTAAAATTGGAAAACAGAAAAATAACAATTTTAAACATCTATAGAATAGCCCACGAAGACCTTGGCAAGTAATTAGGCACTCAGCTAATAACACCAACCCGATGTCGTAGTAGCAAAATATTTAAAATGTAGATCACGCTCACGAAGATAGTCCACTAAGATTAACAACTGAAAACAACACCTTTTTAAAAGAAAGAGAAATCTTAAACCCATGGATGGAGCAATAGCTCAGGTAAGTTTACCAGTTCAAAAAGTGTAACGTCTAACAGACATAACTGTTTACGTAGGTCTTAACTACTAGTTAGAGCAGTCTGGCAGGTAAATGTAGTCCGTTTTGTGATAGCAAAAGCCGGCCGGGGTGACCGAGTAGTTCTAGGCGCTACAGTCTGGAACCGCGCGAACGCTACGGTCGCAGGTTCGAATCCTGCCACGGGCATGGATGTGTGTGATGCCTTAGGTTAGTTAGGATTAAGTAGTTCTAAGTTCTAGAGGACCGATGACCTCAGATGTCAAGTCCCATAATGCTCAGAGCCATTTAAAGCAAGTTCGTTAATTCGTGGAAGTAGAACAGGGTACCAACGTTCGGAAAGCACGCTATGAACAAGGTAATCGACCAAATAATTTGGCGAGTACCAATTCGCACACAAGAGGTTGGAATGGTATTACTCAACTCAAAGCATGAAACAGTTACTTACACCCAAACCTCCAGATTTCCGAGATCGGTACCAAATGTTGTGTGACATCACACCTCTCTACAAAAATGTACTCTATAGGTTTGCTACTTTGAACTAACGAAGCGAAAACAGACTGCCAAAAAAACATTACTACAATCCTCGAAACATCCTTTTACATGACGGGTTCAAATGGTTCAAATGGCTCTGAACACTATGGGACTTAACATCTGAGGTCATCAGTCCCCTAGAACGTAGAACTACTTAATCCTAACTAACCTAAGGCATCACACACATCCATGCCCGTGGCAGGATTCGAACCTGCGACTGTAGCGGTCAGGCGGTTCCAGACTGAAGCGCCTAGAACCGCACGGCCACTAATGGCCGGCTTACATGACAGGAAACGTTCCCCCACATAACAATTTGACGCGTAATCTGTTAAAAAACATCGTCATTCGTGACCTTTCGTATAAAGATCTGACGCTTCATTAACTCACCTACTAGAGATATGTATGTTCTGGCCTCACACATACCGTTTCCTAATACTCAGCAGTACTGGTGTTACTTTTAATCACCTTTTACGCATCTACTACTGGATGGCAGCACACAACAAGAACTAAATCGCCGTTTTGGTTGATGATCTATCGACACACAATGTTTGGTACCTACCTGAGTGTCTGACATGTGGAGGTTTCGGTGTAAGAAACTTTCCTTATAGTCATTTCCCACAGCCGGTTCCAGCCACTTATGCCCAAAAACCTGACTTAACGTTGTCGCTAGCACTGACGCCGCACAAACAGGACAAAATACAAACACTTCCGGGAAAAATGGCTCTGGACGGACGTGCACACAGCACGTGGTTCTGACTAGAGGGAAGCCATTATCACGACGACTATTATTCCGGTACTGTTTACTACACTGTCCAGTCACATTAATGTACAGTCTGGGGGAAGCCTGAATAACCACCTTGTGAGACGTGAAGGAAGAGAGCTAGTGAGGTTCAATAAGGTCCGGACAGGAATATGGAGCCACGCTGAGTCCAGCGCCGTGGCCAGCTGCGCCAGGTATCTCGTCATAAGATCACGATGCGGGCAGTCCGATCGAGGTGGTACCACAGATTCTCCACTGTTTTAATCCCGGAATGGCGTGGCCTGGGGAGTACGGTAAACTCGTCCTGGTTTTCTTCGATTCACTCACGTACACTGCGAACTGCATAACGCGTTGCATTGTCCTGCTGGTAGATCCCATCACATGGAGAAAAAACATACCAAGGATAGATGCATTTTTGTATGATCAATTATGCCTTTCAAAACTTCCAGATCACCCAAGAAATTCCCCAGACCATAACGCACCCTCCTCTGGCCTGAACCCTTCCGACGATTGTTGAAGTGCGTACACGCCAGCGTCCATCTGTCCGATGGACCATGAAGCGTGCTTCATCTGAAAAGGCCACCTGTCGCCACTCAGTGGACTTACAGTTACGGTTCTGAAGTGCAAGTTCCAGCCTTCGTTGCATGAAAAAGACGCCCATACACAGCAACGCGCGCTGAACAGTCTTTGAGGAGACATGATGGTAATCTCTTCGTTCATTTGTGCGGTCAGTTCCTCAACAGCTGCACTTTTATTCGACCGCCGTACACCCTCGCAGCACGCGTTCACCCGTCCTCTATGGCCTGTAGTTCCCTCGGCACTGTCTGTATGTATCGCCATTTTGACAAAAGCACTCCGTCTTCAGGCCACGAGTGGCCTACCGCGACCATCCGATCGCCGTGTCATCCTCAGATGAGAATGCGGAGAGAAGGGGCGTGGGGTCAGCACACCGCTCTCCCGGTCGTTACGATGGTATTCTTGACCGAAGCCGCTACTATTCGGTCGTGTATCTCCGCAATTGGCATCACAAGGCTGAGTGCACCCCGAAAAATGGCAACAGTGCATGGCGGCTGGATGGTCATCCATGCAAGTGCCGGCCACGCTCAACAGCGTTTAACTTCGGTGATCTCACGGGAACCTGTGTATCCACTGCGGCAAGGCCGATTTTGACAACTGTTAGCTGATTATTTTAATCACGAGAATAATTTTCAAAGCCGTTTCGAAAATACTTCCCCCCTTGGCCTTAAAACCGATGGTGATGGCTTTTTTGACGCCAGATTCTTCACATTGTTTGACATAACAATACGGCTCTATTGTTTTCTGCGTCCGTCCGACACGCTTTATACACCCTCCACTGCTACTTCTGTCGCTTGTCGTCTGTGTGAGTATTTTGCACGTTGATGTCGAATACAGGCTGTCACATTAAAGTACCTTGACCGAATGTATGGACAATGATACTGCTATTTTTTCGACGACTAGACTACCAGTGTGGGGTAGTACTTGGTGTTATATATCAGTGCAAAACTGTTAGCTGTAAAATTTAATTTCTGGCCAGTACACCACCGCAGTGTTACTGGTGATCCTAAGGGTTATGCCAAGTTCTCTGACCTAAGAAGTATAGTACTTACTCTGAGTCATTTACGTAATTCTGCCACCTCTGTTCTTGAAACTATTGTCGTTATTTAAAAGGGTTATTTCCTAAACATAAACTGTTCATGCGTATTTTTGGTTGTTTTGGTAATATAAAGTATTATAAAGAATTGCTTATGACACAAATGTGTGCATACCTGTGATGTCTTTTTTGGGTTGTGATAATAAACCTTTGGAAATCTAATAAGTCAGTGCCTTCCACTCAAGTAGCCCTTTACCAAAACGTAAAATGTGTATAATTCTGTCCCGCTTCGCCGGCCGTTGTGACCGAGCGGTTCTAGGTGCTTGAGTCCGGAACCGCACTGCTGCTACGGTCTCAGGTTCGAATCCTGCCTCGGACATGGATGTGTGTAATGTCCTTCGGTTAGTTAGGTTTAACTAGTTCTAAGTCTAGGGGCCTGATGACCTCAGATGTTAAGTCCCATAGTGCTTAGAGCCATTTGAACCATTTTTGTCCCGCTTCTGTTTCACCATGCACAGGATGCCTTTAACACTATACAAACGGCTCCGTTTGGAGTTGTGCCATGACTAGAAAACGTAGTGCTAATGAATGACGTCGCATTGTGTCCAGCGCTGAACCGCGTTTCTGCAGTATCGAGGCTGACCGTGGATGGTCATGTCCCATCTTCCAATATTCTGGAGAGCCACAGCGGTGTTACCTCATCAGGGCGTCCAAAGCCACCGAGTATGACTTGAGGTGAGAGCTGGTAGTGATAAAGGGAACACTGACGGCACAACGGTACATCACAGACATCCTGCGTCCTGACGCGTCACATCTCATGTGACGTCACGTGGCGCCAATTTTCAAATGAACGTGGCGCGTTCACACAATCCATGTTTGTCTATGAACTGGCGAACTGTGTGCGTGATGTAGAGCCACACCCTTTGCCAGGAGGAGCCCCAAATCTGTCCCCGGCAGACCTCTTGTCTGAACAATTTGGCAGTCAGTTCCGTCCTAGTGACTGCACCCAGGATATCCTGGACCAGTTACAACAGTTAAGGGCCGGCTTCCCTCAGGACTGGAGATAACGGCCATATAACGTAATAACAGAATAATGTCACGTATGCAGGCTAGGGGAAGGCAACATACTGATAAATGGGCTCATACTGTGAAGACGTTTGTATATTTGTCTCTATTTTGTAATCACTGAAAAGACTTCACATATCCTCTGTACCCGTGAAGTTCCATCTGGCGTCCTTTTCTCCTTCTGCGTGCTCCATTTTCAGCGCGACATGACCGTCTTCATTTTGCACCGTAATTGGGACGGTGGCGCTGGTTAATGCAAAGTTCCTATAGGGTACGTTACGAACGAGGGAAGCACTGTACCCGATCTTGCGTGGAAACCAGTACCGGCAAGGCAGGTGCCAAATGCCGCATGTGCTCCAGCCTGTTCCTCGGATTCTGCAGACTCCTACCTTTGAAGTATCCGACCTAGACAGGTTAAGAGGGGCCTTGTGGAAGTATGAGAAAAACCGTTTCGCCATTTAGCACTTGTAACCGGTGTATCAGTAGCATCTGGTGACAGAGCAATGCACGAACTCGAACTCATCGTTATAAAGTAACTGTACTGCATCGACAGAGTAATTAAAGGACTGCTGCTCGAAGTCAGTACTGCAGATGGACATTGCGGGCTCGGCATGTTTAAGAGGCTGATCCTGAAATACGAGCTCATTTTCTGATAAAGTATGGTAGCATTTGTGAAGATGATGAACAATGACGCAGAACATTCGACGTTGGTGTTAACTTGAAGCCTGTCTATATCTGATCTGAAAACACGAGTGTGCTGTGCAATTAGTGTAACGTACATAAGTGGGCTGAATCTTTTCCATGAAACTATAACTTCACATAGGGAAGTGAACAATATGGTACAATATCTTTTCACATAACTAAGAACTAAAGAAAAGACGTACAATTATCGCATGCTGGGCAACGGAAGAGCTCACATTGCCAGTCCGCTTTGTCTGTATTACAAATATATATATATATATTTGTAATACAGACAAAGCGCACTGGCAATGTGAGCTCTATATATATATATATATATATATATATATATATATATATATATATATATATATATATATATATAGGGTGTTACAAAAAGGTACGGCCAAACTTTCAGGAAACATTCGTCACACACAAAGAAAGAAAATATGTTATGTGGACATGTGTCCGGAAACGCTTACTTTCCATGTTAGAGCTCATTTTATTACTTCTCTTCAAATCACATTAATCATGGAATGGAAACACACAGCAAAAGAACGTACCAACGTGACTTCAAACACTTTGTTACAGGAAATGTTCAAAATGTCCTCCGTTAGCGAGGATACATGCATCCACCCTCCGTCGCATGGAATCCCTGATGCGCTGATGCAGCCATGGAGAATGGCGTATTGTATCACACCCGTCCACTATACGAGCACGAAGAGTCTCTACATTTGGTACCGGGGTTGTGTAGACAAGAGCTTACAAATGCCACTATAAATGAAAGTAAAGAGAATTGAGGTCAGGACAGCGTGGAGGCCATGGAATTGGTCCGCCTCTACCAATCCATCGGTCACCGAATCTGTTGTTGAGAAGCGTACGAACACTTCGACTGAAATGTGCAGGAGCTCCGTCGTGCATGAACCACATGTTGTGTCGTACTTGTAAAGGCACATGTTCTAGCAGCACAGGTAGAGTATCCCGTACGAAATCATGATAACGTGCTCCATTGAGCGTAGGTGGAACGAAACTAAAATGAGCTCTAACATGGAAATTAAGCGTTTCCGGACACATGTCCACATAAGATCTTTTCTTTATTTGTGTGTGAGGAATGATTCCTGAAAGTTTGGCCGTACCTTTTTGTAACACCCTGTATATAGTCAAATGGTTCAAATGGCTCTGAGCAATATGGGACTTAACAAAAGGCGTACAATTATCGCATGCTGGTTAACGGAAGAGCTCACATTGCCAGTGCGCTTTGTTTCTATTACAATTTTTTTCTTTGTTTTTTTTTTTTTTTTTTTTTTGTGGTGGAATAGTCAGATGGTTCAAGTGTATCAGAGCAATATGGCACTTAACATCTGAGGTCATCAGTCCCCTAGAACTTAGAACTACTTAAACCTAACTAACCTAAGGACAGCACACACATCCATGCCCGATGCAGGATTCGAATCTGCGCCATTAGCAGTCGCGCGGTTCCGGACTGAAGCGTCTAGAACCCCTCGGCCACCACGGCCGGCATACAATAGTCCCCATAACAGTTGTTACTGATACAGATCTGACATCCGTAGTTAACTTACCTGGTATTGTTACTGCCGGAAATGACACTTCCGTCGTGTGTGAAACACCTCGTAGTCATGGCATACAGCAACACCGCTAGAGACGGTTGCATGGCGTGACTGACGATACACGGTGGCCACATGGCCACCAGTGTCCATATCGACCAACAGCTGGTATCACTGAATTGTGGTCGGCATTAAAGAGCAACTAGACACTAGTTTCCATTCTTTGGCATCTAGAAACGAATACGAACACTTTGTCTGTAAAGGGTTGGAACAATATAATGTAGAGTGCTATTGAGGATATAAAAGGTGTAAATATTAAGTTGACAGACCAGAACAACTCGAAAAATAAACTTCAAACGAAAAAATGTGTAGAATCCTAAGTTGATTATTTTCGAGGAGGATATCTGCTGGTACAAAAATTTTATTCTCTCTCAAACCCCACCCTAAGGGGAGAGAGGGATAGTTTTAGTTTTAGCGAATAAAAATTTACGAAGTAAATAAATATTTTTTATTGATCCGTAACCATTTCCCACGCAAAAATGAGAACATGGATTTTCTTGAATTACTACCAAGAATCAAAAGAAATGTCTAAGACGAAATGTACGTAGTTTTTTATGTAGAATGTGATTCTGCAGTAAAAAATGGAGGTTCCCATTTGAAATTTTAAAGTGGCCTCCCGTGCCATCCCCAGGGGCCTGGCGTGGCGGGCTAGTTTTAGCACCAGCAGACGTCCCCCTCGAAAATAATCAAGTAGGATTCTACACATTTTTTCGTGTGGAGCTTATTTTTCGAGTTATTCTGGTTTGTCAACTTTAACTTTACACCCTGTGTATGCATCGATACCAATATGGTAACACTTCGCAACAGGGGATAAATACTTTTTATTTTGTTTACTAGTTTTTGTCCTAGTAAGTCTCTGCTTCCGTGTGACGGGCGATCGAAAAGTTTGCCATTGAGAGCTTTGCTACAGCTTATGCGCAACACAAGCACGACTCCGAAACGGGTATATGAGGTTCGGCACGTAAGCCAGGGATTGGTGCGGCATGCGTTATCTTTCCGACGTGTGTGCGGTAAACGCGGAAACGTGAGCTATGGCGAAATCATTACCAAATGCGTCTAAACAATACCAACATGCTGTTATTCTTTTCTTGGCTGCCGAAGAACAAACAGTAGTATACACACGTCGGAGAATGAAGATTGTATATCGGCCAATATCTCTATCCAAAACCACCACTGTAGCATTGTGCGCTAGGTTCATCGCAAAGCACGTTCTCATATCAAATGTCGTAACGCAGAAGTTACGCCAACTCAATTGGGAGACACTCGAGCACTCCCTCTTTAGTCATGATGTTTGTCCGTGGGATTATCGCGTGTATGGTCCGTTCAAAGAGGCCTTAAAGGTTCGACGATTCCGGTCGGACGAGGACGTACAGCAGGTAGTTACGAACTTCTCCGCGCAACAGAGCACGGTGTCTTCAACCAGGTGCGTTGGTGCGTTGGTAGGATGGTTGCCTCAGTGTCCACGGCGATATTACCAGATTTGCCTACCGAACGGAAACTGTTTGATCGCCACTTATACATTACAATGTAAATCACTTGCCGTTGCTTTGTAAACCCCATTCGATTAACTGCATTTTTTTTTTGTGCGTCAACAGGAATAAAACAACCGTGTATTACGTGTTTATATAAAAATGGCTGCATTCACGGAAAAAAAAATCTACAAAGAAGAAGACCTTACTAGCAAATTAAAGAAACGAGACGAGGGTGCGTAGTATAGTACAATTTCCGAGTTCGCCATTGCAGTACAGCAGACTGTGCGTAGTTCAAAGCGGTGTCTGGGAAGCTCCATCCGGTGCAACAAGCGCACACTATGGAGTGGCACGAAATACCACGGCCAGCGACCGCCGCCCACAAATTTCGACCTGCTGTCGTGGCTATGCGGCTGAGGGATAAACTTCACCGGCTGAGCCGAAAGCCGCTGCCAGCTGCAGCGCCTGCAGCCGGTGCCGTCGCGTCGCCTGTGGTCCGGTGGTGGATTCAGGGTGCGGCTCGACGCGCACACACTGCCGCTGCTGCGGCTGTGAGCCTGTGTCCGGCACCGCAGCCCGCAGGTGTAGCAACACCAGTGTACCGTGTATACTGCGGCGTAGGCGCTTTACTTGCTGTTATGAGATACCAGTCAGAGAACGATTGATGAAACACATTATCCATTGTATATGTAAAGACACCTCAGCTTATATACCGGGTGATCAAAAAGTCAGTATAAATTTGAAAACTGCATAAATCACGGAATAATGTAGATAGAGAGGTACAAATTGACAAACATGCTTGGAATGATATGGGGTTTTATTAGAACAAAAAAAATATAAAAGTTCAAAATATGTCCAACAGATGGCGCTTCATCTGATCAGAATAGCAATAATTAGCATAACAAAGTAAGACAAAGCAACGATGATGTTCTTTACAGGAAATTCTCAATATGTCCACCATCAGTCCTCAACAATAGCTGTAGTCGAGGAATAATGATGTGAACAGCACTGTAAAGCATGTCCGGAGTTATGGTGAGGCTTTGGTTGGTTGGTTGGTTTGGGGAAGGAGACCAGACAGCGAGGTCATCGGTCTCATCGGATAAGGGAAGGACGGGAAAGGAAATCGGCCGTGCCCTTTCAAAGGAATCATCCCGACATTTTCCTGGAGCGATATGAGGCTTTGGCGTCGGATGTTTGTTATTCAGCATCCCTAGAGATGTTGGTAGATCACGATACACTTGCGACTTCAGGTAACCCCAAAGCCAATAATCGCACGGACTGAGGTCTGGGGACCTGGTAGGCGAAGCATGACGAAAGTGGTGGCTGAGCACACGATCATCACCAAACAACACGCGCAAGAGATCTTTCACGCGTCTAGCAATATGGGGTGGAGCGCCATCCTGCATCAACATCGTACATTCCAGCAGGTGTTTATCAGCCAGGCTGGGGATGATGCGATTCTGCAACATATCGGCGTAACTCTCACCCGTCACGGTAGCAGTTACAAAACCAGAATCACGCATTTCCTCGAAGAAAAAAGGCCCGATAATGGTAGATGTGGTAAATCCAACCCATACCGTGACTTTCTCGTCGTGCAATGGAGTTTCCATGACAGTTATAGGATTTTCGGTAGCCCAAATTCTGCAGTTGTGGGTGTTGACAGACCCTCGGTGGGTGAAATGAGCGTGTTTATAACTATGTGTATTTGGTGTTCAACTGTTCAGCACTTACTTAAATTTTACTTTTAAGCCGTCATACAATTTTTAGATGCTCAAAAAATATTGAGGATATTCAGACCAGTTTCCGGTCGTGTGATTATTGCCACAACATGTCTCGTGGCAACATTATCCAATTTTCAACGGCGAAAAACAAGAAAACCAGGTAAAATAATCCTCCTTAAACCGGCATACATGTAATAATTACAGGTGTCCTGAGTTATAACCTATCTAAGACTTTTTTATGCCATTAGGGCTTGTCACAACTTAAGCAGCACATGAGCACCTCCAACTCAAACCAGAAAACATGAAACATCACAAGCCGGTGCATACACCGTTCCCGGGTTATAGTTGCAAACTGGAAGTCACTGACATCACCTACCAACGATGACATTTACTTATAGCCTAATGCTCAGCGCCAACCGTATTACTGTTAATCGTAAATCTTTCAGAAGCGCCCGCCTGGTCGTAGCCCATTCTAACTACAGTGGTAGCTGAGGGGAAATAGCATGCGAAAATTCTGTCAATAGGTCAAATATGTTGGAGGCTGCTTCTTGAGTGGCGTATTGCTGAAGTGTGACCAAAAACTGCTCTTTGACACTTTTTTCCTCTAATTTAAAACTCCGATCCACTCCTGTTTTAAGGCACAATAAATCTCTACCTCCTCTAAATTTGATAGCAACCACCCTTTTCCTTCAACGTGCGTGCTTTTCATTATATCCCTCAACGAATGCTGTTCAGTCTTGAGATGCTTTGCTGAAGCTAACGAGCCGTTCTCTCTGTTATTATGGTCTTTCAAACTAACTTTAAAATTCCGTCCCTTCTGCCCCTCATATCTCGCTTCACAATCATGACATTTTACTTGTTACACCACCGATCTCCTTATCCTGTTTGAGCCATAGTGCGCCTTTCCTGTCACAGCAGCTCTTTGGACGACTATCGATTATCCGGCTGTACTACGATCTTTGCCCCTGTCGTGATCTGGCGGCGGGTATTTGTGGTAGAAAAGTTGGTCGTCGGACTCGCTACGAGGCGCTAGGACGTGCTTGAGGGGACGACGGAGCAAAACACGCGGGCTCGGCCAGCGGTGCCGCGGCCGGTCTGCCTTGCAAGGTGGTCGCGAGTTTGTGGAGCACCTGTCTGATGTCAACTTCGCGCTCTGCTCGTCGCATTGCTTTGGGGCATGTTCTCTCGGAGAGACCCATCCCTCGAGACCATCTCGAACAGAACGCTCCATCGTACGTGTAATTAGTTTTGGTGCCTTCGTTTCGTCAAACGATTTGCCTTGCAGCGAGTGTACTTGTTGGTCAGTTGGTTCTAATGTACGTGTTGTCGAAGTAAGAGCAGCCGGAAGAGTCTGTGTGGCCGTATGCAGACCAGCCGTTAGTATTTCCTTTAAAATCCGCTGGTTGGATTACTATTAGGAAGCAGATTAGCACGAAGGCGTGCGTGTGATTTTGGGTTATTGCCATCAAGCGACGTTCCTGGTATATTGCTGTAAAAGAAAAAAAATTACCGACTTCTATTTGTAAGTAGGCTGTTTATGTTTTCTTTATGTAAGTAGGCTGTTTAGGTTCTTATATTGGTAACGCCGCCGCCACGTAGCGCTCTCTGTATGAAAATCACTGGCTGTGCTGTGTGCAGTCTGTGGCTAGTTTGCATTGTTGTCTGCCATTGTAGTGTTGGTCAGCGGCAGCTGGATGTGAACAGCGCGTAGCGTTGCGCAGTTGGAGGTGAGCCGCCAGCAGTGGTGGATGTGGGGAGAGAGATGGCGGAGTTTTGTAATTTGTCATGAACTGCTATATATATTATGACTATTGAGGTAAATACATTGTTTGTTCTCTATTTATATCTTTCATTTGCTAACTATCTCTATCAGTAGTTAGTGCCTTCCGTAGTTTGAATCTGTTATTTAGCTGGCAGTAGTGGCGCTCGCTGTATTGCAGTAGTTCGAGTAACGAAGATTTTTGTGAGGTAAGTGATTTCTGAAAGGTATAGTTTAATGTTACTCAGGGCCATTCTTTTGCAGGGATCTTTGATAGTCAGATTGCGTTGCGCTAAAAATATTGTATGTCAGTTTAAGCACAGTCTTGTATAATTGTTCAAAGGGGACGTTTCATATTGCAAGCAGTTATTCTAGTATTAGTGAATCTTCTGTTTTGTAAAGCTAGTCAACTGTATGTACTTCTTTATATAAGTGCACTTATTGAATGCACTAAACCAACAATAATTGGTTTGTGTATTTTATAGTTTATCGATTTATTAACGTATATTGTTTCATGTTTGGTTGGTGTTTGCCGTTCTTCTGCGGTCTGTGTGTGTTCCAGTTTCTGCGAATTCGGGTGCGTCGTAGGTGGGGCGACACGTCCCGCTCCGGTGCACAGATACTGTGACGTGCCGTCTAATTGGAAGTGACTTCCGGTTGGGCCCCGGCGTTTAGGTGTTGTTTGGACGGCTGGTCTGCTGCTTCCGGCATTTAAGTTAAGTCACCTTTGCCCAGGATAGCTTGGCGTCACTGCCCTTTTGATAAACATTTAACCTATTTCATGCATTGTTTCTTTTTTTTAAAAAAAGGTTTCAAATTAGTTGAGAATGAATTGTAATTATAGTCACGTGTTGTGCTGATTGAGTCTTTGGGGGTTCCAAACGAACTGATGCTTTTCGTAAATCACCTTCATACTGTAATTTTTTTTTAAATTGTGCCATTTCTTTAAATCAGCTTCTGATTGTAATTTATTTGAAATGTCTGTGGGTCATTTCTTTAAGCCTGTTGTTTATTGTTATCTGCTATCCTGCTTGAGAAGCAAGATATCTGTAATATTTTATAAAAGATGTCCACGTTGATTGTCTCTTATCTGTTTTAAATAAACAAAGACTTTGGTAGTTGTTGTTTAAGGAGTGACATTACAGGGGCCTTGACCTTCCATCCTAAGTGTACTTCCTAAGTAAGACCGTACTCATTTGTATGGTGTTATGTCTTAGCCTTTGTCGTAATTTCTTGTCCGTCTTCAAAGCATTTCTAATCGCTTTGTTGTTAAACAACCTAGTTAATTTATGTGACATGTTTCCCAGTAGGGTATGACTCTATATTTGACTGGATTTACACAGTTTTGCTGGTTACCATGCCTAACTACTATATCCATCCAATCTATGAAACCCGCGTCAAAACATTTTCTACCGCTATTTGTCTAAGAGCTATCATTTCCTCATTCTTGTTTTCCGGTCTTAGAGGTATAGAACTAGCCCTGTGCACCGCATTTTTGAAAAATACTGATATATGTTTATGGGGGTGGCATGAGGACTTAGCAATAACTGCCACTTTTTCCACGGGAGTAGAATTTCTAGTTTCCCCAGAATATTCAGATATTTGCCGTTATCAAAAGTGCATGGAAGTTACAGGCAATGTGCTGTGGTATGTCTATCGTTTCTCGATTTTTCCGTCTCAGACGTTTAGTAAATGCCGTTGGATTGTTTTCTCAGCTGTTTATGTGTTCTCGGAATCTCGTTTAAAAATTTCTCTCTGTTTGGGCTATGTACGTTTTCTCACAGTCTTTCACAGTATTGTTAGTTATTCTAGAGAATGATATGATCGTGGTCTTACTGCGTTCCCTGATCAGAACCCAATTTTTAGACTACATTTTTATTTATTTATTTATTTATTTTTTTAGGAAGGCGACTGAATTTGTCTAAATTTGTCCTGCTACTGTATTGAGCGTATATAGGCAGTGGCTGAAGGACGGTGAAACCATTGGTAGACGACTAGGTGCTGTATGTCGACGCCTCAGCACTGGACACCGTTCAGCGCACATTATTGAACGTACCCATGTCACCCCAACAACATCATCAATAACGAAATGTAGTGGGCGCGCGATCATCGAGTTTTAGCCATGGAAACGTGTCACCTGGTCGGATGAACCAAGTTTCTCGTTACACCAGGTCGATGGTCGTGGTTGGAGACTCCAACGTCGAGGCGAATGGCTGCTCAAAACTTCCTCCGCACTGCGGAAGCTGGTTGATGATGCCAGTATTAACGTGGGCTTACATGAGACCCCTAGTAATTGTCGAAGGCACCATGACGACTGTGGACTGCGTGAACATTATTGAAGATTAAATGCATGCTTTCATAATTGGCATCTTCCCCGACGGCGGTAATATCTTCCAGCGGGATAACAGTCGCTCTTTTAAGGCCAAAATTGCGCTTTGGTGGTTTGAACGGCGAGATAGCGAAGCTCAGACTTACGTCTTGAGTCACGAAAAGCCCCTGATCTGATCCCAATGAAACAAATCTGGGTCTGTATCGTGAACCACCTCTGCACCCACAAACCTCCGGCCCGTAATTTACTGCAAGTGACCCTTGGGCTTATACAGCCGGCTCACAGTCCGTTATTACATTGCCGGCTGTGAGACGGACCGAGCAGCTGTGGCTTCTTCTTAGTGCTTTTTCTTCTCAATAGATGGTGGAAATGGTTCAAATGGCTCTGAGCACTACGGGACATAACATCTGAGGTTATCAGTCTCCTAGGCTTAGAACTATTTAAACCTAATTAACCTAAGGACATCACACACAGCCATGCCCGAGACAGGATTAGAACCTACGACCGTAGCAGCAGCGTGGTTCCGGACTGAAGCGCCTAGAACCGCTCGGCCACAGCGGCCGGCACTCTTAATAGATGTCATGAGCTGTTATATACTAATGAAAAACTGAGAAATCGATCTGTTTAGTGGTGCATAACAAACTCGAGTTCTTTCGGTATTTTGTGTTATAAGCAATCGTTTTCAGGTTTTTCTAGGTTTATTCCTCCAATCCCATCAGGAAAACACCCTCCAGAAATCGTGTAGTGAGTAAAATAACCAAGAAAAAGAGTGATAGACTGTAGAAGTGTGAGAAATATCTAGTGGCGTTGCAGATGCCTGTTCTTTTTTGGGTGTACTGCACCAACAAAACTTCTAAAACAGTATTAATTTCATTTCTCATCATTTCCATAAAAGCAAGGATACATTTGTAAAGAATTCCTATCAATATCGTGTAATATAATGTGTACGACAAAATATGGCGATTTTCGTAAATTTGAATAGTAAATACAGGATTGACTATGGGCAACAGTCACTGGGTTAAGGGAAGGGTAAGAGCTACACTGATAAGTCAAAGCGTTGCGACCACCTTCTTAATAGTGGGTTGTTGTACCTGTGGAACACATCATGTTAGCCTTTCATCGTGGAATTCATTTCTCAAGTCCTTGGCACTGTATGAATGCAGAGTCTTGCGGTGGTAACATTGAAGGAAAAGTTCGCAGGTTTCCAACCGCGTCAAGTAATGAAAATTCCACGAGCTTTAGGCCATGTGCTCCTTGGTCACTGCCAAGTGGCATGGCTGCCAGTGGGCTGGTGGTACCCCTTATACACACTAGTCGCCGGCTGTGACGTCACGGGTGCCTGCGGCATCGTCATTACGGTCGTACGTTGACTAGGCATTTGACACGCCCGCTTCAGCCGCGCAATCGTTGGATACCACGTCGAGCTGATCTGCAGAAAACCGTCTCTGTTTTGGGGTGTTATAGGTGATTTTTATTTAAATGGCTTCTTTGATTACCCTATTCTACAAGCCGTTTGTGAAAGCCAGGGCGGAGGTTTCATCGAATTTTATCCGGTTTCCGTTTTCTGAACTATGCTCAACTAAAGCACATTTCACAGGACTCTTCCTGCGTTGTTCCACAGTGCGTACTGTTTGTCCTACATAATATTGTCTACAATTGCAAGGTATCTTGTAGACCCCAGGTGTTCTGAGACCTACTACGTCTTAAACACGGAGCCACAGAATGACAAGAAAGCAAGTTTCTCGTCGGTGGTCTTGTCGTGAATCTCGCATGAAATCACTTCATTTATTTGATGGACGTTATAGCTGTAGGTGACGCGGCTAATGGGTCAGGTTATGCGCATCTGATATTATTCTTGCACGATGCACCAATGTTTGTAAAACAGTTCGCTTCTCTGATGATGCCTGATGGCGTGCAAGTACAGATCGGTGTGGGTGGCTTTTCTATAGACGCTGTGGCCAAGGCATTCATTTCGTTTGGGTTTGATGAGAACCTCGAGAAAGGACAATGCATCGTATTCCTTCTGCCTGGATGATACTGTTAATGCCATTGAAGTACTCCAAGAACTTGTCAAGTTTCTCATGTCCGTGGGCCAGATGACGAACGTGCCCTGAACGTACCGAAAGAAACAACTAGGATTTAATAGCACCGTGTCTAAGGCAATATCTCAAAGTTCTCTATGAAGAGGTTTGCAACAGCTGGTGCTAACTGACTACCCATTGCAACGCAGTCTGTGTGATCTTAATACTAGCCGTTGTACAGAAAATATGAAGACGTCAGAGTGTGCATAAATACCTCGACCAGTTCACATTCACCGACAGGCACATTTGTAGAAAGTGCCACCACATCAAAACTGACCATAATGTCGCCCTCACTATGTCGAGACGGTTAATTCGGTTGATAAAAACTGCTGAATTTTAACATGATATTCACTGTGTCCCACATGTGGAATAAGGAGATTGACCAATTGCTTCGCCAGTTTCCATGTTAATGATCCAGCGATGGATACGATGAGGCGGAATGGCATTCCGTTCTTGTGGATCTTCGGTAGAGAACAAGCTGTGGGTGGTCTAGGTGCATGTCGGAGAAGATTCTTGACCACAGTATCTTCCATCGAGGAGCGCTTGAGAAGTTGAGATGTGTTTCTTAATATTCTCGATGTTAGGTCACGAGGGAGTTTCTGATAAGTATATTCGCCCAGTAGCGCGCAGATCATTGTATCATAGTCCGCATATTTCATAAAAACGGCTCCATTCCACCTGGCAACAGCAAGGACAACAGTGCTCTCACAGGCAACTGCGGTCAATCCTGGTCACGTTGGCCGCTGGAAACTTTGCTTTCGTGAGAATACGACTAGTTTCACGCCGTATTTCATCTTCTGTTTCATTTGGGGGCTTGTGGACTTCCTGTTCCATGCCACTTATTATATCACAGAATGGAACGTCCCGCGGGGAAGGTGCGAAATTAAGTCCTTTCTTAAAAGTGCCGTCATTGCACCTGTGTCTATATCTCTCGCCGTCAAACTGATGACGGTGCGTTCTGAGGATCTGCCTCTCCTTAGCTGCATCGACCCATTCGCAGTGCTCTTATGGCCTTGCATCTGCAACTGACAAGGACACTCACAGCCTTGGACGTATGAGCTTTGGTTTCTTTTATTTTATTACGATGGTCATTTACCTCTATGAAGACAGGGAATAAAAAAAATATATTGTCGTAGGAGAAAGTTGATGACTGATGTTTCGTGAAAAGATTTCGTCTCAACCCTTCTTTTAATGAGTGCCACCTCAACTCGCGTATCTTATCCATGACACTCTCTGTAAAGAAGACACGTCGGGATTCAGACAGGTACAATTAAAAGACGCTTACATAAAGCTTTCGGCCATAGACTTCATCGGCAAAGGGAGACACACGCCATTCACACACAAAAGCAAGAATACCTTATGGCCTAAGATGCTGGAGTTGGCGGTCGTGTGTAGGTGAGATCTACTTGCTTGTGTTTGTGAATGGTGTGTGTGTCTTTTCCTGATGAAGGCTATGGCCGAAAGTTTTATGTAAGTTTAATAATATTTTCATAATGCGGGGCCACAGTCATGAGATATTTCTTTAAAGACAGTACCGCCATTAGACTGTTGTTTATTTGCAGTGTTACATTTACACTTACTCGATTACGATTTCGTCTTCAGAGTGCCATTATCAAGTGTTTTAAGTGTCATACAGTGCCAAATACATTTAAATACGAGAGTATGCCATATTAGGCACTGTATAACACTTAAAACATTTTATAATGGCACTTTGAAGCCGAAATCATGATCGTGTAAGTTAAATGTAACACTGCAAACAAACAACAGTCTACTGGTGGTACTGGCTTTACCAGCTTTATGTAAGTGTCTTTTAATTGTGACTGTGTGCAACCTGATGTGTCTTCCTTATGGTAAGCAACAATCTATCTTTTCTTTCAAACCTATACGGCTAACGTCCTGTACTCTGCAGTGATATTCCAGAAAAGTACGGACAGCCTTAGTGCTTTTCTAAGAGTTGTCTCAGTAAAACATTTTCTTTGGTTCTCCCTCTGCACGACATATTCTGTATGATTTTACCGATTTAAATTGTTCGTAATTCTAATCTATAGGTACTTTGTTGATTCTTAAACCTTTAAATGTTTCTGATTTATCGTGTAACTGGAATTTAACGAACTTTTCTAGATCTCACTTAGTGAATGTCAGACGTTCGGCAGTTCCGGGTAAATTACCGCTTTTCTCACCACACGTATTTCTTGTGTTAATGATTTTGCAATTCGATTTCGTCTTACGAAGCCACTACGTTTAGCAGACAATGCTTGATGGATGATCGGATTGTCTCCTAAATCTTTGATATTGATTGTGGACAGCAGAGCGCTTATAATACTTACTTAGGAAACCATAGATATCTGTTTCACTTGATGACTTATCGTCAGTTACTATGAACTGTGACCTTCCTAACAGGAAATCACGAATACAGTCCCACAAGTGAGACGATCCTCCACAGACCCGCAGTCTGGTTAGAAGACTCTTTTGAGGAGGAATGTTATCAAAGACCTTTTGGATATCCAGATATATGGAATCAGCACTCATTAGTTAGTGTGAATAAAAAGGCAATCGCGTTTTAAAAGAGTGATATTTTCTGAATCTTTGTTGATCATGTGTCAATAGATTGTTTTTACCAGATATAATGTTCGTACGCTATATTGTAAAACGCTACTGCAAATTGATTTCAAAGACATAGATCTAAAAGTCAACAGATTATTCGTATTTGCTATTTCATGTGCTGGTAAGCTGTGCAGCTTTCCAATCCTTATGTACAGGTCTTTCATCGAGTGAGCGATTGTACATGACTGCTAGAAGTGGAGCTTATATCAGCATACTCCGTAGGGACGTACAATGTGGAAGGCAAGATATGCCATTATTAAGTGACTTTAGTTACTTCGCCGCTCCGAGGGTACCTACTTCTAAATAACTCACGTTGGCAACTGGACACGATTAGAATTTTGGAATATTTACTGCACCTTTCTTGCTGAAGGTGTGTTGGAAAACCGTGTTTAGCAACTCCTGTTTGGTAGTGCTCTCGTCAACGCGCAGTAAAGTTATTGGTTACACTTTGCCGCTGGTACACTTTAGATACGGCCATAAGCTCTTTGGATATTACATCGACAAGGGCAGAGATTTGTTTTGGAAAATGCTGAAAGATTTTCAGATTTAACCCCGTACCAAGTTTAGAGCTTATGCAATCCATTGCTAATCTTAGAGAATTTACATTCTTTTCAATCTGATATGCTTCATTGATTCTGTAAGAGTGATGGTGATGACCTGTTTTATGTACTACGGGCGATCGGTCCCACCTCTCATTAATTTACTTGGAATAAATGAATAAATCTCTCAGGTACCGCGAACAGTATTTCTTCGAATTTAAGCGACATGTGGTAGACGCTTGTTTGGTGAATTTCGAATGGAAGCTGTCTCTTTGGATGGTGGCGGGAGACTGTTTATGTCCCTTTTTAAATAGATTTATTTGGCGTTTATTCATGGTGGATCTAGGTACATTCTGTCTCGCTACAACGATCTCGGGGTCACTAATTCCGGTATTCGGCATGACGCTCTCTCCAATGTATAAACATATGGAATGAAATATTTCCTTATCAGCTACCTTTTGTTTTCTCGTCTGCTAGAGCATAGCAAGGTCAATAACATGCCATCAGTTTTAATGTTTGCAAGGAGGACACAGTAACATTTTCTCTTTACTTGTAACTACAAAGCAACTGACAGTATGTGAGATCGGAAATTCTCCCGGCGTATACAATTCTTAAATGACTTACGAGGATACAGCCAGGTGATGTCGCCAACAACCGCCGATATGTCGACAGGAGCACACCTCGCCATTTCCCAGGCGTAACTGCAGCAAGTAAGCGGTGTGCAAAGGAATTTGAAACTTCTATTTCCAGAAAAATTCCGGAAAGATAAAACACGTACACGCACACACGCTGTAAACACTAGCGTCATCACGAACCATAGAACACCTGAACTCAACCTACTCGAATATTTGTTCCACTATGGAAGCGGAAAAAGGTGGCTGTCTTCCCTTCCTTCATATATTGATTAGAAGGAAGGAAGGAAGGACATGCCGTTTATACGAAACCTACTCACACTGACTTGCAACTGCAAGATTTTAGTTGTCACGTTAGCTGGTTCAACGTCAATGGGTACTTCGTACGTTCGTTCACAGGGCCTATGTCCTATTGGCCCGGAGAATTTGTCAGCTGGGTTATCTCATATTAAAGTCACGTTTCATCAGAATGGTGATAGTTAAAGAAACACCAAACGTGCAGTGTGCTGTCGACCAACTGCGTACCGAGTCACTATGATACCAAGGTGGCACCAAAGTCTACGGCGTTTTTGTCTTTCGCAGAGAGCAATTCGAACAGGATTCGTCGTATTTTGAGGGTATGCCGTGAAATATGATTTTTATACCACTATCTATGATCAGAATCCTTTTAGATTGATCTTAGTTTGCGTTAAGTCAGGTGTCTACAGTATTTGCTACATTTATGGCTTGTCATATATTGCTCAGACTATCGGGTCTGTGGACGACTGGTGTACGGAGCACAAGCATCACACGCGATTACATCAGAGAAAATCAGCCATTACAAACACTGTCTTGACACCGATCATCCTATGGAATACAACACCACGAAGAGCCCGGCATGCGCTTCCAGCTATTGAGGTAGTGTTTTTACGGAAGCTGTTGAAATTAAATTAGCAAGTAACCTTATAAATAGAGATAGTGGTTTTCGTTTAATCCCTGCATGGAATATAGCTCACCTCCTTGTCCAAACACGGAGAGACAGAGCTAATGCTACATCACCTGATGATCATTACTTTCAATGTTGATAACGTCTAACGTCGGTCATCTTTGGTTTGTGATTGCACTTGTGTTTATGGTGTGTGTGTGAGTGTGTGTGTGTGTGTGTGTGTGTGTGTGTGTGTGTGTGTGTGTGTGTTATCTTTCCGGAGTTTCTCTGAAAAACTAAGGTTCTAAATTCCTCTGGACAGCGATTACTTGCTTCAGTTACTTTTTGAGAACGGCAGGGTCCGCTCCTGTCGAAATATCGGCGGTTGTCAACGATTTCAACCCATTGCACTCCCGTACGTTGTGTGAACTGATAGTACGCTATTGACAATAGAATTATACGTCCTGAGAACCAGTTATACTGTAACAGACGAAACGATAAAGATGGCTACTGGGAAAATAGCTTTTAACATTCATCCACATGTGATGTTACCGTTAAAGTACCGTGTGATGTCTCACCTCACACGGCGCGCAGCGAGGAGCTGCAGTGAGGCGGCTCGGCTGGTGTGTAGGCGGCTGGCTGCCGGGCGATCCATCAGACGACGGCAGTGAGCCCGGCGTTAATTACAATTTCTGAAGAGTCGGCCAGACCTTTGCGAGGTGATTAGCCCATCCATCAGCGTTAGCTGCTTCTTGTTCATTACACGCGCACTTTTGAACTCGGCTCGCAAGTTTGCCTGTTACGGCTCCGCATGAGCTACGCACCTTCCCAGACGGTAACTGTTTAATCGCTTCAGCGTCAGCCTCATGGCTGCTCGCAACACGGCAGTACGTTGCTAGAGGGAAAATTTCTCTCTGAGGCAGACCGAGTTACCACTTTCACTTGATAACTAGGCAGGCCGAAGGAAACTCTCCTATTATTACTAATTCATCCCTCCATCGATTATTTACAGGGCTATTACAGACGACTGAAGCGATTTCATAAATTCACTGTAGCTCCATTCATTGACATATGGTCACGACACACTACAGATACGTAGAAAAACTCATAAAGTTTTGTTCGGCTGAAGCCGCACTTCAGGTTTCTGCCGCCAGAGCGCTCGAGAGCGCAGTGAGACAAAATGGCGACAGGAGCCGAGAAAGCGTTTGTCGTTCTTGAAATGCACTCACATCAGTCAGTCATAACAGTGCAAAGACACTTCAGGACGAAGTTCAACAAAGATCCACCAACTGCTAACTCCATTCGGCGATGGTATGCGCCGTTTAAAGCTTCTGGATGCCTCTGTAAGGGGAAATCAACGGGTCGGCCTGCAGTGAGTGAAGAAACGGTTGAACGCGTGCGGGCAAGTTTCACGCGTAGCCCGCGGAAGTCGACGAATAAAGCAAGCAGGGAGCTAAACGTACCACAGCCGACGGTTTGGAAAATCTTACGGAAAAGGCTAAAGCAGAAGCCTTACCGTTTACAATTGCCACAAGCCCTGACACCCGATGACAGAGTCAAACGCTTTGAATTTTCGGCGCGGTTGCAACAGCTCATGGAAGAGGATGCATTCAGTGCGAAACTTGTTTTCAGTGATGAAGCAACATTTTTTCTTAATGGTGAAGTGAACAGACACAATGTGCGAATCTGGGCGGTAGAGAATCCTCACGCATTCGTGAAGCAAATTCGCAATTCACCAAACGTTAATGTGTTTTGTGCAATCTCACTGCCCCTTTTTCTTCTGCGAAAAAAATGTTACAGGACACGTGTATCTGGACATGCTGGAAAATTGGCTCATGCCACAACTGGAGACCGACAGCGCCGACTTCATCTTTCAACAGGATGGTGCTCCACCGCACTTCCATCATGATGTTCGGCATTTCTTAAACAGGAGATTGGAAAACCGATGGATCGGTCGTGGTGGAGATCGTGATCAGCAATTCATGTCATGACCTTCACGCTCTCCCGACTTAACCCCATGCGATTTCTTTCTGTGGGGTTATGTGAAAGATTCAGTGTTTAAACCTCCTCTACCAAGAAACGTGCCAGAACTGCGAGCTCGCATCAACGATGCTTTCGAACTCATTGATGGGGACATGCTGCGCCGAGTTTGGGAGGAACTTGATTATCGGCTTGATGTCTGCCGAATCACTAAACGGGCACATATCGAACATTTGTGAATGCCTAAAAAACTTTTTTAGTTTTTGTATGTGTGTGCCAAGCATTGTGAAAATATCTCAAACAATAAAGTTATTGTAGAGCTGTGAAATCGCTTCAATCATTTGTAATAACCCTGTACATGTGTTCAGTTACAACGTATTTATAGTTATTGAATTACTTAAATGATTCCCTGAACCGGGAATGCATACAAAACTGGAGTTGTCGTGTAGCGTGTTGTAACTCCAAGTGGTGTGCTTGCTCTGTGTTCTTGTTAGAAAAACTTTTTGCGAACTGATTGGATAATGCAGCTCCCAATACCATTAAAGAAATACAGTCACTGCAAAATACATTCAGCCCCTTAAGTACTGAATCCTCTGGCCCTGTTCAAAACTGATGACTTTGGTTCCTGTGCACATAACAAATAATAAAATTATCTTATCTCTAAAGCAGCAACAGTGGATCGCATTATATTGTGCTCTCTCATAAAGAAGAATAAAATATACTAGCTACAGGCTCAGCGGTGTGCAAAGCTGACCGTAACTCTTTTGGCTGATAAATGAAAACATTTAAGAAACATTAAATGTCTTTAGAAACACATACGACCTAAAATTGAGAGTGCTCAAATGCACTAGTATTAATCATACTGTGATTATAATATGAGCAAATTGTCTCGTAAACAAAGTTGGTGACAAGTTAATCATGTAAAGCAATATCAGTATGCAATCCTAATCATCAAGGTAATGATTTAGGATTGAGCAAGGGAAAAGAAGAGTCATGGCTGAAGACTATGAATAGTGACCAATGTGGTTTTCATTTATTGTACAAAGACACCTGAACTCATTATGTTCCTCAGTCATGTGCAGAGATACAATAGGTACTCAGCAACAAATTACCAGAAACCATAGTTGTCGATTGTCATAATGACAATAACGTTATGACCACCATCATCACTGCTCTTCATAATGGAGATTCTTCTGAAATCCAAAAGACATATGTGGCCATTTATGTTGAAGTATGAATACCAGCAATAAATTGCTCCAGTACCATGAACAGAAGTAGGAGACTGGATAATGGAAGGTATAAAAATTTAGCAAAGGTAAGGTAGTGGAACATAACCATTTCTACCTATGTCAACATCGAATAATCTATCTTCCCAGAAAAAGTTCACTACCCTAATGAAATTACAGACTGGCTGACGCAATAATCTATAACATTAAAGCGAATAGACAAAATTGAAAGCGAATGAATACGACAAAATCAATAAGTGTGGCATCAGGCTGTTAATTAGCCATAGAAAACCTAACATGACAGAGAACATCAATGATTCATAACATTATACTGTGGCACTCAGTGGCCTTGTATATGCAATATTGTAACTACTTAAGAAAATCAACAGTAAAATCAAAAACGGAATGGCTCCAGGTAGCCTTGTACTTGGAATAAAAGCAAATCTTAATATGTAAAACAGTGGAATAGAAAATATCAATCAGAGGCTCAAAGTGGACTTCATACATACATAAACGCTGATGTTAATAGCTATAAAATGACTGGGGCTCAAAGTGGCCTATTACATGAAATAAATGCTGACCTTAATAGCTAAAAATGTGACAGAAATAATCTTTGTGGCTCAAAGTGGCCTGGTTTTACATAGCATAAACTTCAAAGCCTAGAAAGCATCATAAAATATCATTTACCTGTAACTTTATATGGCACTCAGAGGCCTAATCATAATTCATAATGACAATATGTAACTCGATATGGCTTTTACAGGGTGTTTCAAAAATGACCGGTATATTTGAAACGGCAATAAAAACTAAACGAGCAGCGATAGAAATACACCGTTTGTTGCAATATGCTTGGGACAACAGTACATTTTCAGGAAGACAAACTTTCGAAATTACAGTAGTTACAATTTTCAACAACAGATGGCGCTGCGGTCTGGGAAACTCTATAGTACGATATTTTCCACATATCCACCATGCGTAGCAATAATATGGCGTAGTCTCTGAATGAAATTACCCGAAACCTTTGACAACGTGTCTGGCGGAATGGCTTCACATGCAGATGAGATGTACTGCTTCAGCTGTTCAATTGTTTCTGGATTCTGGCGGTACACCTGGTCTTTCAAGTGTCCTCACAGAAAGAAGTCACAGGGGTTCATGTCTGGCGAATAGGGAGGCCAATCCACGCCGCCTCCTGTATGTTTCGGATAGCCCAAAGCAATCACACGATCATCGAAATATTCATTCAGGAAATTAAAGACGTCGGCCGCGCGATGTGGCCGGGCACCATCTTGCATAAACCACGAGGTGTTCGCAGTGTCGTCTAAGGCAGTTTGTACCGCCACAAATTCACGAAGAATATCCAGATAGCGTGATGCAGTAATCGTTTCGGATCTGAAAAATGGGCCAATGATTCCTTTGGAAGAAATGGCGGCCCAGACCAGTACTTTTTGAGGATGCAGGGACGATGGGACTCCAACATGGGGCTTTTCGGTTCCCCATATGCGCCAGTTCTGTTTATTGACGAAGCCGTCCAGGTAAAAATAAGCTTCGTCAGTAAACCAAATGCTGCCCACATGCATATCGCCGTCATCAATCCTGTGCACTATATCGTTAGCGAATGTCTCTCGTGCTGCAATGGTAGCGGCGCTGAGGGGTTGCCGCGTTTGAATTTTGTATGGATAGAGGTGTAAACTCTGGCGCTTGAGACGATACGTGGACGTTGGCGTCATTTGGACCGCAGCTGCAACACGGCGAACGGAAACCCGAGGCCGCTGTTGGATCACCTGCTGCGCTAGCTGCACGTTGCCCTCTGTGGTTGCCATACGCGGTCGCCCTACCTTTCCATCACGTTCATCCGTCACGTTCCCAGTCCGTTGAAATTTTTCAAACAGATCCTTTATTGTGTCGCTTTTCGGTCCTTTGGTTACATTAAACCTCCGTTGAAAACTTTGTCTTGTCACAACAACACTGTGTTCTAGGCGGTGGAATTCCAACACCAGAAAAATCCTCTGTTCTAAGGAATAAACCATGTTGTCTACAGCACACTTGCACGTTCTGAACAGCACACGCTTACAGCAGAAAGACGACGTACAGAATGGCGCACCCACAGACTGCGTTGTCTTCTATATCATTCACATCACTTGCAGCGCCATCTGTTGTTGAAAATTATAACTACTGTAATTTCGAAAGTTTGTCCGCCTGAAAATGTACTGTTGTCCCAAGAATATTGCAACAAACGGTGTATTTCTATCGCTGCTCGTTTAGTTTTTATTGCCGTTTCAAATATACCGGTCATTTTTTAAACACCCTGTACAAAAACAAAGTGCTTAAATAGCAGTATCATATAGAAGTATGGCTCTGTATGGCCTGTACGAGTGCATGTTAGACAAATAGCTCCATAAAATCAAATATGGCACTGTATGAGTAACGACACAATAGTTATAGGTTGTATACCACCCTCTGGACTTCATAAATTTCAATCTATTAAATGACCTATATCCCTAACAATTTGCATATATCCAGGAAAGCATATGGGAATGATTGATAAGCGCAGTGCAGTTTATCTGTAAAGAAAATGATTAACAGTCAACCGTCCTTCGTTTTGAGTCAAGAACTGCTAGGTCCAAAACACAGAAATAATGTGATTGTAGTATATATAAGCATAAAGGAAGGAGTACTAAGAGCAATATAGCTTACTGTCTGGGTAAACCTAATAGTTCACACTAAATCATGAGATAAATATGCAGAGATAGCGGATCCTGGAAATGTGATTATTAACCTCGATAAAAACCAGCCATGCATACTAACATACGAAGGCAGTATCATAATTATGCAGTTTCATAAGGCATGGTGGAAAACTTTTTAGGTGCAAAGTTTCTGTGGCAGTCTCCTACAAAAACCTCCACTCATATGGCACAAGGTAAGACTGATTTTCCTAGAAACGACTCAACATACACGAAATGTACTGACATAATACAATATCATTATAGAGAAATCATCAATATAACAATATAATCCTCATTATTGGAGTGCAGGTTAGGGTGTGAACACTCATTAAACATCAACATTCGATCATTATTCCAAAAAACTGGTTCTCTGCCTCGTGATGACTGGGTGTTGTGTGATGTCCTTAGGTTAGTTAGGTTTAAGTAGTTCTAAGTTCTAGGGGACTGATGACCGTAGATGTTAAGTCCCATAGTGCTCAGAGCCATTTGAACCAAAAAACTGGAGCAGAACAGGGCATGAACACAGATTAAATATTATAACAACACTTAATACAAAATGCACAGAAAAATATCCTTGATCCTAAATCTTTATAAGCAATCTGCCTAATTTACATAGCACATTAACAGGAAATTGCTTATGAAGGCTCGTCAGGAAACAGTGTGAGAAGTTTCAGTGGCGTCTAGTATTCCATATAAGTTGGCTATGTCATGCTTTCGATGTAATGCGTTTCCCGCATACCTTAACGGATGGTACATTTTCATGTGCTTCTATTTATGAGCACAAATTTGGTAAAAGAACCTGTTCTGACACCTGCATGTTAGCAATATCTACCTCAGCATCGTCCGCAATGCTGGAATCGTCTGATCAGATGGTAAACTAGGTGAAATCATATTGTCAGTAATATGTACGTTATTTTGGGAAACGGAAGTCACGTTTCCTGTGGTGCTTTGCAACTGCTGCACCGCGGAGTGGCTAGTATCATTCTCAACATTGTTGTCAATAATCAGAGAATCGTCCATTTTGGTGTCTTTAATCCTTAGATTACGTGCAGCATCGTACATCACCTACAGATTACAAGTCTAAGACAAAAAATATTCAACAATCAAATCAATGAAAAACAATGCGGTCCATAAGAATGCCGATGAACTGTGGAAAATTTTTTGTGTAACTGCACTGCGCCAAAAAATCTAACTACTATTATACTATTATATATATATATATATATATATATATATATATATATATATATATGACCATTGAATTATCAATGAAATTTCTCAAAGTGAGTGACTGGCAGAGCTGTCGCCAAGTGTGTTGCCTAAACTGGGAATGCATACAAAACTGCAATTATCGCGTAGTGTGTTGTAATTGGAAGTTGCATGGTTACTCTGCGTTATCGTTGGCAAAACTTTATACGAACTCATTGGGTAACGCAACCTCCAATACCAATAAAGAAATATAATCACTGCAAAATACATTCAGCCCCTTAGGTACTGAATCTTCTGACCGTGTCCAAAACTGATAACTTTGGTCCCTGTGCAAATAAAAAATAAATAAAATTGTCTTAACTATAAAGCAGCAACGGCGCACCGCGTTACATTCTGCTCTCTCGTGAAGAAGAATAAAATATACTCGCTACAGGCTCAGCAGTGTGCAGTGCTGGCCGTAAAACTTTGAAATATGCACGAAATCCTTCTGGTTGATAAACGGAAACATTTAAGAAAAAGCTTAATGTGTTTAAAAAAAACATATGACCTGAACAGAGAAACGGTGGTGATTTGCTTGAACTACTAACACTGTCGTCTAAATAGTGAAGTTGTGTTCGAAGTTAAGCGTGGCTTTTAAAAACACCTGACAACTGAAGTTACAGTACTCAGAAAAATTATATCCCTTTTACCGAATGAAATCCTTCTTCGCTCACATAGTCACAAACAATAAGATTTGTACAGCAAGTTTTATCTAACATCACTAAAAAGCATAAAAAGAAATCTTCAAACTACCTATACCTGTGTTAACAAATCTCAGGAACATTACAAAAGGGAAATATCTAATTAGTCTGTATATCAGATCTGTTTAGGCACGTTCGGGGGTTACTCAACATAGAACTCACTTTTACCGACTATCAGCCAACTCATTTACACTAGTGCGCTGGAAAAAGGAAAATAATAAAAATTAAATTTTCTACGTTAACTGCGAGGAGACTTCTGCTTCCAAGTTTATATTTCCAATAATTCATGTAAAACTTCGTTGTAATATCAACCTAGTAAACCTTTCTTGTCACAATTAAATTTACATTTCATTATTTCACTTTACATTCTATCGTAAAATCACCCATCATTTTAACTACCTATTTTCCGTCCGGTGTAACACAAAATATTTGTATGAGAAAATTACTACATTATAATCTAACACTTGGTGGCTTACAGAGCCCACCACAAAAACTGCCTACTGCATCCTCTTTCGTTCACAAACTGATGCCACTCTCTGCTGTGCACCAAGCGCTCTCTTACACCAATACTATAATCTCAGACCAGAAGCTGTATCTTTGGCTTTGCGGTCGAGAAAAGTCAGCGATCCGCTTTATAGGGGCCGGCAGAGACAAACCGTTTACAATAAAAAAGTTTCATTTTAGTTTACATCAACATCTTTGCAATATTCTGATGCCACATGTAAGTATACCGCAAAAGACTCCTTTCACAATGGATCACAATATGGTTTGTGACTTCTGGAAAGCTTTCAGTAGCATTCCGTCCCACCATTATGTACAGAGTATCGAAACAGATGTGTCGTTAGACTGATGAGTCTCAACCAAACTCAATGGAGTAGGAAAGATTTAAGGGGCTCCGGAACGCCCTATACTTGCAATGTTAAAATAACGCTTATAAATTACATCTTTCCTCACAAAGTATTTGAGGTAGGAAGTTGAACTTTTTACAGATTATTTATTGGACTATGGGCTACAACTTAACACAGGGATTTTACAAAATTTTAGTTCAGTTATTAAAGATGATTTTTTTTCAATTGTAATGAAAATTCACAACATTTTTTTGCAATTTTTTATTTATATATTCAAAAATATACAGTTTTTTGGAAAAAGGCTGTGTTAAATTATGCAGAAGGTACTGTGTAACATTTACTGAAAGTTTGAAACAAATATGTTTGGAAGATCCTTAGAAAATTAGAAAACATGTAATTAGTATGAGAAAATGAAAGTTTAGGGAATCGAGCGACAAAGATTGGATTAACTTTTTAGTGCATTCCAGGTCCATAGGATGGATTATCTTCATCCTCTGCAAACTCCTCCTCCAGCTTCCTCTTGTTCCTCCTCCTGTTTACTCTTGCTTGTATTTCTAGACTCTTTACAGCCCTGTCTGCAGCCCGAAGGCGTTCCTTGTCTAAAGCAAGCATCGCTCGTACCATGTTAGAACCTATATTCATTCCCATATTTCTAAATACCTTGCACCTTACAATGTTGCCATCATTGAAAGTCGCAACAGCATCATACACACCAAAGTGAAGTGTTTCTATTCCAACAAATACAGTCTTGGGGATTCTCGACCATATAACACTATTTACACTTTCATTGAGGTTTTGAGTTTTTCCGTGAATACACTTTTCCAACAGTTCAGGTGCTGCTAAGTCTCTGAAAACAGTTTTTATCACCTCCATTATTGCATGAGGCAGACTATGCTTATGAGTGTACACTTCACCAGTTAGCAATCCTTTGTTATATTTACACCAACTGTCTTCTTCTTTGGGACACAAACTATGTTGGGGATTTTCATCGGTTGAAGAAGTATGAAAAAAAAGAGCCCAAACAGCCTTCTTCATTTCGTCGACACTTTGTGTATTTCTAATAACTTTACTTTTACTCATTATTATACTTCAACAAAACAGAGACTCAAGAAACAGAATTAATTACGAATATTTTCGAGATAACGACAGAGTAAATAAGCATGAAACAATCGACAATCACACCAGCGATATATATTGAACCATCAGAGGTTAGCCACAACACATACTTTATCTCACATCACTAAAATGTACCTGATGAACACGGACGTTAATAATAACACCATTTGACAGCAGTTTAACAGCGCCACAGTGGGTCACGCCCATGTAGAGCACATTTCAAAAAAAAATTTAAAATAGTTGTAGTAGAATAAATTATATATCTATTAAAAGGTAATAGTCTGCAGATTCAGAAAACGCAAAAAAGTAAAAATTGAACTTTTCATGATTTTGAGCCTTTCCGGAGCCCCTTAAGGGTTTTTTATCGTTCATTTTCTGCATTTCGTTGTTTAGTGTTCTTTACGATAGTGCTACAAGATCTACAAATCGTCACTATATGGCAGATGTGATGAAGTTTATAAACGTTACTCGCCTGACGTAAACGATGCATACAGCGAAAGAGAATTCATATTTATTCTTACCGAAAAAGGCATCTGGCAATTTTCGTTGCTCCCTAAACTACCCTGAAACGTTTGCTATATGTGTGGGAGATGCAGTCCAATATCACAAGTAAATCACTTATTTAGTTAGGAAGGCACATAAGCTGGAATTTTGTTGTTGTGTTCGTGATGAAGATCAAAATTTTGCACCTCATGTTGCCAGTATGATTTGTACTACTACTTTAGCCTAATGACTGGACGGAAAAAGTGAGCCATGCCACTCGCTGCTTCAGTGGTGTGAGCCTGAAGATCATTTTTGAAACTGTTACATCTGCCTCACAGGTGTTGCAGGGAATTTAAGCAAAGCTACACATAGCATCAACTATGCTAATGTGTCTTCATTGCATTTGGCTGTGCATAGAGATAGAGAGTTGCTTCTTTCTATTTGTAATTTGCAACCAATGGCAACAGACCTAGAATTAGCTGTTTGATCCCGTTTCTATGCACTTATTGAGGGCTTTCTGCGCAACAGAATAGATGATAAGCATGTTTCCATTATGAATGATCCGCTAAAAAGCTATAAGAACATATGTTGGATAATGTCACTTAAAATTCACTTCCTCCTTTTCCCACCTAGATTTCTTTCCGGAAAATTTGGAAGCTGTAAACGGTGAACAGGGCGAACGCTTTCACCAAAAGATCTGCGTGGTGGAACACTGTTATGTTTGTCACTGGAACCCTTCAATGATGACAGACCACTGTTAGGATCTTGTTAGGGACAGCGATGACATTTAAACAAAAGAAAAGCATGGTTGTAATATTTTCGAATACCAAAGAATTTTAAAGATAAGAATATACTGCGAACTAATTTGTACTATCTGTTGGCGTCATGTCCATAAATGATTGTATTGAGTTCTAACGTTCTGAATATCTATTTCTTTTTATTCTGATGATGTCAATATTCACTACTAGTGTTTTCCATTCTGGTGCATATCTCGAATATGTGATGTAGCAAAGGAAAACAGATCTTACCAGTGAAATTAAGTAAATCCAACGTCTTGCAAACCACATACAGAAATAACGTTAAAATTTTCTGACTAATGTAACTAGACACGCAGAATAAAACTCTTCTATTATTCACTGATACATGCATGCATCCATCCATTATTTCGATATGTACAGTGGATCCCAGTATGGTTCGTGAGGAATCATTGATTTTCTTGGATTCTGGAAAGCTAGCACTACCATTTCGTGCCATCAGTACCCACAGAGTGTCGAAAGAGAAATATCGTTGGACCAAAGAGTTTCAAACAAACTTAAGCCCGCAGGACTTTGTTAAACGGAGGCAATGTTCGGCGAACTTTTAAGCAGGTGTCACCCTGTCTCACGACAGACAAACATCATAAGACAGTGGTGGCAAGTGGTTCTCTACAAACAAATATAAGATAAAACACACGAATAAGCAAATTGTTTCGATATAGAGGCCATAAACGTTTCACTAAATGTGTCCTAAGGGCCCTCCGCATTGACTAAAGGCAGAATGAACACATAATTTTACTGATAAAAGAAGCTGGTTGCCACACCGACTTTTATCGGAAGAAAATTGAAAGGAGTATAATTTACGCACGAACCTCGTGCGCCCTGGTATTGTTTGTTCATTGGTATCGAATCCTTACCAAGTTGGAGCAGTGGAAGAGAGAGAGCAGACTCCAAGCTGCCCAATTCCTCACTGGCTGCGTCAATCAGTGCACGAGTGTCTCAGAAACAAATTCCAATGAAAGAAGTTCTTAGAGAAAGTTTGACTTCCATGAAAAGGCTTACTATCAAATTCTTGATGCGCACATTCTAACAACAATCAAGAATAATACTGCTACCCCCAACACATATCTCGCGTTATAGCTAAAACAGACAAATTAGAGAAATTTAACATTGGTCAGAGAGGTACCGAAACTTATTCTTTGCAAATAATCGTAGTACATTATGAACACCAAAAACCGCAGGTTGATTATGATGTGCAGATATGATCGTTGGTTGTCTGGGGGTTAAGATGCTAAATGGGGAGATCTTCAGTTCCTAAAACGGAGTTTTAGACGATTAAATACAACTGCCACAATGTCTCAGAATCTAGGAATACACTATCAATGAAGTTCTATGCGGAAATCGTACAATTATTTTGATAAGGTATTGTATTGATATCACCTCAAACTTGAAGCATTCAGGTGGCGATATTGTAATGAACCTCGTAAGACGTTATGTGGCACGAGTGGTGCGTACTACTCTAACCTATGAAAGCTACTGGTTGGAGGTGACACGAAACAGGCTTTATCTCCTATCACCGTGAGTTGAGGCTACTAAAACTTAAAATCTCTGACGGAGGGGTAGAAGAAACTGTGACACTGTACACACCTACGGTGATAAGAGAGGCAGTTGGAAGTAGCTTTATAAAGGATTTACCTCGGATGTGGATCTGGCTATTGTTTAGTATTCACGGCATAATGGAATGGCTCTAATATGTTGAAAATCCAACGCCAAGAAGAGATTTTATAGAGGATTCGTACATCAAGAGCCGTGAGTGCTGTCAGCCGCCATGTCGCCTGCCACCAATCTTTGCCGCTGCTTCACAAACTTCATTCATTCAGTTAAGTAATGTATATGGTCATGGACCAGTTAATTTGTGTGTTGTTTCAATAATAACCATATGAAATCTAAATTCCGGACCAATATTTTTAATCCTGATCACGAACTTACTCAGGGTCCTCACCTAAGAGCTACTAAAACCGAGTAGCCTGATTTAAATGAACAATTCTTGCATTCATGTGTTTAAAAGTGATTTTTTGCCTAAAGTAAAATGAATGGTAAAAGTAAAAGCTAAAACCACGAAAGTAAAGCTGGACAGGCTTTTCCTAAAATATCCTTGGTTTATTATAAAATATAGATTTGTCGGCCTCCCCCCCCCCCCATGAAACATGGACCTTGCCGTTGGTGGGTAGGCTTGCGTGCCTCAGCGATACAGATAGCCGTACCGTAGGTGCAACCACAACGGAGGGGTATCTGTTGAGAGGCCAGACAAACGTGTGGTTCCTGAAGAGGGGCAGCAGATTTTTCAGGAGTTGCAGGTGCAACAGTCTGGATGATTGACTGATCTGGCCTTGTAACACTAACCAAAACGGCCTTACTGTGCTGGTACTGCGAACGGTTGAAAGCAAGGGGAAACTACAGCCGTAACGTTTCTAATTGGGCAGGTAGGTTAGGATATTTAAAAAGGGAAATGGATAGGATAAAGTTAGATATAGTGGGAATTAGTGAAGTTCGGTGGCAGGAGGAACAAGACTTTTGGTTCAAAAAGGTTCAAAGGTCTCTGAGCACTATGGGACTTAACTTCTGAGGTCATCAGTCCCCTAGAACTTAGAACTAGTTAAACCTAACTAACCTAAGGACATCACAAACATCCATGCCCGAGGCAGGATTCGAACCTGCGACCGTAGCGGTCTTGCGGTTCCAGACTGCAGCGCCGTTAACCGCACGGCCACTTCGGCCGGCACAAGACTTTTGGTCAGGCGAATACAGGGTTATAAATACAAATTCAAATAGGGATAATGCAGGAGTAGGTTTAATAATGAATAAAAAATAGGAGTGCGGGTAAGCTACTACAAACAGCATAGAGTACACATTATTGTGGCCAAGATAGACACGAAGCCCACGCCTACTACAGTAGTACAAGTTTATATGCCAACTAGCTCTGCAGATGACGAAGTAATTGAAGAAATGTATGATGAGATAAAATAAATTATTAAGGTAGTGAAGAGAGACGAAAATTTGATAGTCATGGGTGACTGGAATTCGGTAGTAGGAAAATGGAGAGAAGGAAACGTAGTAGATGAATATGGATTGGGGGTAAGAAATGCGCCTCGTAGAACTTTGCACAGAGCACAACCTAATCATATCTAAAACTTGGTTCAAGAATCATAAAAGAAGGTTGTATACATGGAAGAAGCCTGGAGATACTGACAGGTTTTAGATAAGTTATATAATGGTAAGACAGAGATTTAGGAACCAAGTTTTAAATTGTAAGACATTTCCAGGGGCAGATGTGGACTCTGACCACAGTCTATTGGTTATCAACTGTAGATTAAAACTGAAAAAACTGCAAAAAGGTGGGAATTTAAGGGGATGGGACCTGGATAAACTGACTAAAGAAGAGGTTGTACAGAGTTTCAGAGAGAATAAGGGAACAATTGACAGGAATGGGGGAAAGAAATACAGTAGAAGAAGAATGGGTAGCTTTGAGGGATGAAGTAGTGAAGGCAGCAGAGGATCAAGTAGGTAAAAAGACGAGGGCTAGTAGAAATCCTTGGGTAACAGAAGAAATGTTGAATTTGATTGATGAAAGGAGAAAATATAAAAATGCAGTAAATGAAGCAGGCAAAAAGGAATACAAACGTCTCAAAAATGACATTGACATGAAGTGCAAAATGGCTAAGCAGGGATGGCTAGAGGACAAATGTAAGGACGCAGAGGCATATCTCACAAGGGGTAAGATAGATACTGCCTACAGGAAAATTAAAGAGACCTTTGGAGAAAAGAGAACCACTTGTATGAATATCAAGAGCTCATATGGAAACCCAGTTCTAAGCAAAGAAGGGAAAGCAGAAAGGTGGACTGAATATATAGAGGGTCTATACAAGGGCGATGTGCTTGAGGACAATATTATGGAAATGGAAGAGGATTTAGATGAAGATGGAATGGGAGATATGATACTGCGTGAGGAGTTTGACAGATCACTGAAAGACCTGAGTCGAAACAAGGCCCCGGGAGTAGATAACATTCCATTAGAGCTACTGATAGCCTTGGGAGACCCAGTCCTGACAAAACTCTACCATCTGGTGAGCAAGATGTATGAGACAGGCGAAATACCCTCAGACTTCAAGAAGAATATAATAATTCCAATGCCAAAGAAAGCAGGTGTTGACAGATGTGAAAATTACCGAACTATCAGTTTAATAAGTCACGGCTGCAAAATACTAACGCCAATTCTTTACAGACGAATGGAAAAACTAGTAGAAGCCGACCTCGGGGAAGATCACTTTCGATTCCGTAGAAATGTTGGAACACGTGAGGCAATACTGACGGTACGACTTATCTTGGAAGCTAGATTAAGCAAAGGCAAACCTACATTTCTAGCATTTGTAGACTTAGAGAAAGCTTTCGACAATGTTGACTGGAATACTCTCTTTCAGATTCTGAAGGTGGCAGGGGTAAAATACAGGGAGCGAAAGGCTATTTACAATTTGTACAGAAACCAAATGGCAGTTATAAGAGTTGAGGGGTATGAAAGGGAAGCAGTGGTAGGGAAGGGAGTGAGACAGGATTGTAGCCTCTCCCCAATGTTATTCAATCTGTATATTGAGCAAGCAGTGAAGGAAACAAAAGAAAAATTCGGAGTTGGTATTAAAATCCATGGAGAAGAAATAAAAACGTTGAGGTTCGCCGATGACATTGTAATTCTGTCAGAGACAGCAAAGGACTTGGAAGAGCAGTTGAACGGAATGGATGGCGTCTTGAAAGGAGGATATAAGATGAACATCAACAAAAGCAAAACGAGAATAATGTAAAGTAGTCGAACTAAGTCGGGAGATGCCGAGGGTATTAGATTAGGAAATGAGACACTTAAAGTAGTAAAGGAGTTTTGCTATTTGGGGAGCAAAATAACTGATGATGGTCGAAGTAGAGAGGATATAAAATGTAGACTGGCAACAGCAAGGAAAGCGTTTCTGAAGAAGAGAAATTTGTTAACATCGAGTATAGATTTAAGTGTCAGGAAGTCATTTCTGAAAGTATTTGTAGGGAGTGTAGCCATATATGGAAGTGAAACATGGACGATAAATAGTTTGGACAAGAAGAGAATAGAAGCTTTCGAAATGTGGTGCTACAGAAGAATGCTGAAGATTAGATGGGTAGATCACATCACTAATGAGGAGGTATTGAATAGAATTGGGGAGAAGGGGAGTTTGTGGCACAACTTGACTAGAAGAAGGGATCGATTGGTAGGACATGTTCTGAGGCATCAAGGGATCACCAATTTAGCATTGGAGGGCAGTGTGGAGGGTAAAAATCGTAGCGGGAGACCAAGAGATGAATACACCAAGCAGATTCAGAAGGATGTAGGTTGCAGTAGGTACTGGGAGATGAAGAAGCTTGCACAGGATAGAGTAGCATGGAGAGCTGCATCAAACAAGTCTCAGGACTGAAGACCACAACTACAACAACTGTTTTGTAGGATTACAGTCCAAAATTGTGTAAATATTATTGTCCTGAATACTTGCTTCATAGGTGAATAAAAGACAAATACATAGAAATATCTAATGAGCTGATTTACGATAGTAATGTTAGAAGTAAAGTTATGCTCATTTTCAAAAATAGTGTGGCTTTGGTTTCTATCATGAATGGTTCCTTTTTTTGATTTAATTAAACCCAGTGTTGAGTTTGATTGTCTCACAAAAGTAATTTATGAATTACTCCAAGTGAAGTGAATTATTAGCCTTTTGAATGAGAGTTTACTGCTGTAATAATCAAAGAGCGTTGATTAGTGAAACTATACTAGTTTATGGGTCCCCATCATATTCTCCACCTATTAGGAAAAAAATTAACTATTACCGTTGCCAAGGAAATCTGATATATGTGGAGGATCTTAAACAGTGTATTTAAGATGTTATTCACCTATATCTGTGTTCTTCATGTCAGTCAGGATAGAAGTCCCTCATCTCCAAATTTAGTTCTGCACTTGATGCAGTGGCGTTTAAGTATTTGTTTAAGTAATGATATTGAGTGTGGCTGTCATTAGTATGAGCTTGGTGCAAAGTTGCTCCCCATAATTTACTGGTGTGTGTGATAATGGTAAATGTTGCCTCACACAGTACAGAATGCAATCTGTCAGTTTGTATCCTATTCGCTATTCAAAAGAGATATCTCAACAAAAATAACTTAAATAACGAATATTCAATTTTCTAAGTTATATATTTCCAAAGTAATGTGCCTAATTGGGCTGGCGACCGTTCATTTTTTCATTGATTTACGGTTTTACCACTTTCATTAACTCCCAAGGTTAACGTCCGTTAGCTTTCTCTGTTAATTTCACCAGAATCTAAAGTATTGTCAGATACCGTTGTCCATTAGACACACACGCGGTCAATCATCGAAGGCCTCTCAGAGGCATGTTTCACGGCACGGTAGAGTGAGATACGTTAGTGTTATAAAACGAAACTTTCCCCTCTGCCTCTGCTTTAAATCCCTCTCGCATCCGAATATTCAGTCACTGTTCACGAAAGGAATTCCAACTATTCAATCAAAAATAAAGAAAAGAATCACTCCAGAGCCGATATTTATCTCCCGCGTGCAAAATGAACCGAGAACGAGATCTTCACGCAAGATATTATGGTGTACAGTAAAACTCCGTAACTACTCTTCGACATAAGAAAGTTTTCACACTACCTGATCAAAAGTATCCGGACACGCTTTGGTGGACATTCGCCCTTATGTAACCTCAAACTCTGCTCGTAACACTTTCTATGAAGTGTCTGAATGTCTGCGGAGGAACGACAGCTCATTCTTCCTGAGGAGCCGAAACCAGAGACGATATTGATGTTGGACGCTGGTAGTCGAGGTTCCGACTCTTCCCAAATGTGTTACCTTGCTTTCAGGTCGAGAATCTACGCGGAACAGTCCATTTCAGAAATGTTAAGTCGAGAAACAAGTGCCTCACAGATGCTGATTTCTGGCAGGGTGCACCGTCATGATTATTCAATCGTCGTACTGTGTTGCTATCCTGCACGCAGTACACTATGCTGCAGAATGTGTTCATATTCTTCAGCATTTAACGTCTTCTTCAGTGCAATAATGGGGCCTCACCCAAAACACGAGAGACTCCCGCATACGGTAACACCACCTGTTTCCAGTTTTCCAGTGGCACCGCTCTATACACCAACTGAAATATTTGATTGATTACAGAAATGTGTGGATTATGAGGAGCTGGTCGACTGTTATACTCAATTCGTTTTAACTCTATACGCACAATTATTTGGCTAGCTGGACTGCTGGCAGCACTTTAGCAATCACGAGTAATCCCTTCCACTGATTTCAAGCGATTTTTTACAACGCTCGACAGTCCCTGTCCGTCAGTATATGAGGTCTGCCTGCTCTCAGAGGTGTACAAATTCTCCTTCCAACCTGCCTGCCCCTATCTTCACCGCAATAATTGAAACAGCTCAGTCTGCCGCAACGAAGACACAAGAGCACATTTGTATTGAAGCACAGTGGTTAATGCAGGCCAACTTTGGATTCCGCTAACCTGGTAAGCATCATGGGATCCTTTCAGTCTGCTGTACATGACAACAGTTTGCACTATCAATCCAACATAACAAGCCAGATGTACGCTGGCGTGCACAGTTTCAGTGCAGCTCATTTACTATATCCGTGAGAGCAGCAAAATGAGCAAATCAAACTTAATGGAGACCGTGGAGAAATTGAGAATTGGGGAATACGTGTCACGAAGCAGAGCACAAGTCCACCAGAGGAAACATTGTCGTGTGTTTATAAGGTAACTTCAGATAAGCCACTAGGTGTCTCGGAAAGCAGATTGTGTAAAAATTTACGAAATACTCATTTGACAGCCTCGAATATGTTACGACATGTCCGTTAGTTTGACTATCGGTTCCTTAATTCGTAAATATTTTAAACGAGAACAAAGACTTAGTGGCTGGCAAGAGTGTTTAAATGTGTGCTACGGGCTTCAGCAAAATTTAGCAGTGTATAGGCTTTCTAAAATTACTGCAGACAGTGACTGAAACAGTTAAAAAAGGCGCAATGAATACTGAAAACCAAATGCTGGTCTTATTCGATAATGTTCGAAGAAAATTTAGTACGAAAAAAAAGCTTCTTCTTTGATACATATATTTTTTACACTAACGTAATATATAAAACGAACTTCGTGTTTTCTAGAACGCATTTCGGGAATTTAGAATGAAATACTTTGGCCACTTAGAATGAATTCAATGAATCCGCAACACACATCCTGGAAAAAGTAATTAAAATTGGTATAAATGACATTATATTTGACTGGGAAACAGTAGAGTTACAGAAACTAGATTTCCAAAACCTTACTTTAGTTGGCGCTGCGATGTCTTTAGATTCATAGGTGCAAAGGATCTCGACTATCGCAAGTAGTTCTCATTAATTAGAGGTGACCTCATGATGATTCTAATTGAGAGTGGCCAGAATTAATAGGAAGAGTGTGACTTGGAGAGAAAACCATTAATATCGAAATAAATAACTAAGCCCGGAAAAACCGAAAAGGAAGAAAAAGAGACAAATAAAACACAGCCTCAATTTTCAGGCCTAAAATCACCCAAAATGAATATGTATTTCATTGAGCCTCGTCTTGTGATACTCTGGTATTTTTAACAACATCCTAATCCTACTCATAATACTCAAAAGTAAACGTACAGAATAAATTGCTACATAGCGTAGTTATTCTTCTTCCGTTTTGTGAAAGCTGTTCCTTCCTCAAGGCTAGGGGTATGCTCCGGCAAGGAGTAGAATTCGCACAGTTCGCCGCGCGGGGTAGCGTGGGTGTGTCTGTTGCTCTTAGCGTAACTTAGTTTTAGATTAAGTAGTGTGTAAGCCTAGGGTCCGACGATCTCAGTAGTTTGGTCCCATAGGAACTTACCACTTCCGCCTCCACCATCGAACGGTTTTCAGCCTAATTTACTCAGGTTTTATCGCAGTCGTGTGCCAAAATGTTGCTTCCACGGACTCTATGATTCCTTCTTTAGGTATCCGTTCAGGTGTGAGAGCGACATTTAGTGCCTTATCCGGTGCTTCTCTGACCACGTTGCTGACGGAATGAGATGGGAGGTTTATCACTGTTCGAGACGCGTCGAATCGAGGCTCGGTGTTCCGTGTCGTCTTTGCTAGTTGCCGAAAGTGCTTCTTCTGGCGACTGGCGACAGATTCATTAGTTGCAGCCACTTGCAGGTCACTGATTGTGTCGACACTGTCCCTGTCGGTCAGTGACAGCAGAAGATGTGTTTGCAGCAAACTTCTACGGTGGAAATGAAATTCTCTTCACAGCTGTTGAATACGCACCTTCAGAAGAGATTTACTGGTTTGCCTGTAGATGATTCTTGCTTTGTGGGCATCTATGAGCAGTTCAAAGTGTAGGAATTTGTATATGATGTCATGATCCCTACATCTCAAAGTAGATTAGGTCGTTTAGATGTTTCCCTTTCTACTTCTTAAACATTTACAACTTTCGAACGGTGCTGAATGATTGCTGCCCTTACAGGTCGGAAATGTAGTTGCCTACGCTACATCTGCATCTACATCTACATGGTTACTCTGCACCTCACACTTAAATTCCTGGCAGAGGCTTCATAGAACCATTTTCCAACTACTTCTCTACCATTGCACTCTCGAATGGCGCATCGGAAAAAGGAACACCTAAATCTTTCTGTTCGAGCTCTTATTTCTCTTATTTTATTATGATGATCATTTCTCACAACGTAGGTGGATGTCATCAAAATATTTTCGCATTCGGAAGAGAAAGAGAAGAAGGATATAGGTTGCAATAGGTACTAGGAGATGAAGCAGCCTGCCCAGGATAGAGTAGCAAGGAGAGATGAACTAAAGACAACAACAACAACAGCAGGTATTTAGTCGAACTGACAGCTCTTGCATTTCTGCGATTTATCGTGTACCCAAAAATTATTGGGTTTCTTTTAGTACCCATGTAGATGACCTCGCACTTTTCTTTGTTTAGTGCCAATTGCCACTTTTCGCACCATGTATACATTCTCTCTGGATCATTTTGTAATTGGAATTCATTGTCTGATGATTTCACTAGACGGTAAAATACAGCGTCATCTGCAAACAATCTAAGGCGGCTGCTCAGATTATCACCTAGATCATTTATGAAAATCAGCAACAGCAGAGCGCCTATGACACTACCTTACGGAACGCCAGATTTCACTTCTGTTCAACTCGATGATTTATCGTCTATCCCTACGAACTGTGATCTTTCTGAGAGGAAATCACGAATCCATTCAGACAACAGACGATACTGCATATGCACGCAGTTTGATTAATAGTCGCTTGTGAGGAACGGTATCAAAAGCCTTCTGGAAATCTAGGAATATGGAATCGATCAGAGATCCCTTGTCGATAGCACTCATTACTTCATGGGAATAAAGAGCACAAGGACGATATTTTCTGAATCGGTGTTGGTTATGTATCAATAAGTCACTTTCTTCAAGACCACAGAAAGTTGACATAAAAATTTTCTGCGTATCCTTCCGCGTCATAATGTAAATAAACTTACTGAAAAAACCAACATGTCGGTCACAGAAATAGGAAAGAAATCGGCAAACTGCAACCAGCAGCGCGCTTACCTTGAGTGCAAAATTTCTCTGATCGGAACGGTCATCTCCTGCGTCAGGTTGGTGAACAACAATGTCTACCAGTGCAGCCACAAGATCCAGTCTCAGCAAAGGAGGAGATAGTTCCTTTACACACTACAGGTTTGTACAACGTGGAATGTCAGTGTGAAGAAATGTACATCGGTGAGATCAGCCGGCTGGTAGCCAACACGCATGCGATAACATGAACGCTACATTCGTCTGGGGCAGCACAGGAAGTCTGCAGTGGCCGAACACCGGCAGGACTGCTGCAGCGAAATCGAAATTTGACGAAACCCGCGTACTGGCTAAGCGGCTGGTTTTGGCGAAACTCAAAATCACAGACGACATGGAAATAATAAAAACCCCTAACAACAAGAACAGAAAGAGTGGATACCGGGTTGCCCCATCCTGGCTGTCAGTCCTTAGAGTACAATAGGCCGCAGCGAACAACACGTGACGCGAACGCTACTGGCCAGTAACTGCAGTGTCATTCGTCGATGAGCACCAATCACAGCCAACAGTGCATCAGACAAAAGTAGATACCCACTCTCTCCTCCTTAGCAACCTGTTATAACGGAGTTCCCGCTCCTTCCGCTTCAAGTGACCAATAATAACTAAGACCTTTTAAAATTATGACGTAACTTCATGCTCAGTGAGCTAAGATGACCAAATATAAGCGACTCCTCAAAGGTAAAGCGCATCAGTAAACCCAGGATAAGGACACTGTAACCATGGCCGAAATGTTGCTTCATTCAGACAGTTTTTTACGTTATGATGCAGTAAGATATTCAGAAAATTTTTATGTCACCTGACTCTGGCTTCCGATGTCTACTCAATTACAGAAGGTGTCAATGTTTGCTTGTATTTTTCGAGAAATGTTATTGTACAGGTTCGTCCATTGTGCTGTAGTCCTCTTTGTGGTAATTATTAGTACTTGTCCTCTTCAGAAAGGCCTCAAAGGACACCGGTAGAGGAATTATTTTCTTACATACCACATCTCATCTCTTTTGACGAATGCCGTTCATTTTGTAACTTTCTGTACGCGATCTGTACTGGGTTTTCTGTAGGGAATCGCTTGACAGAATCGATTGCGGTTGCCTTTTCGTCCTCGTGATGTTGCGTGAAACAGTGCGTGTTGTTGCGTTGCAGTAATTTGTTGACTTTGTAATAGTTCTGATATTTTGTATGGTCTCCATTGTAGATCCAGCTATTAAGTGTTTGACTGCGTTAGTTAGTTGAATGTAGATCTGTTGTGGCTACAACCCGTGGTCTAGGGGCAACGTCTTTGATTACTAATCAAAATGTACTCGCTCCTGGGTTAAAACCTGGTACAGCTTAAATTTTGATTAATAATCAGCATTGACGGCCGAAGACTTCCGGCATAAGAAGTCACCCTCATTCTGCAATGGCCTTGACAAAGAGGACGGAGGAGCGTACAGAGATTCAGGATACACTCTTGGCGTTGGGGAGGGGAACTGCCCCTAAAGGCGGAAGAATCAGCAATGAAAAACGGTATGAGAATGCAGAGGGCAATGGAGACCAGTGCTTTAAAGACACACAACGCGTATCCATCGGGAATGTGGCCTGCAATTAAAAATAAGTGTCATCATGTTCTCAGCATTGGTAAAAGATTCCGGAAAAGTCCCCTATTCGGATCTCTTGGAGGCGACTGCCAAGGGGGAGCTGACCGTGAGAAAAAGCTTGAATAATCAACGAAATGATAATGTTCTACAGGTCGGGACGTGTGGCGTCAAAAACTTGAACATGGTAGGGACGCTAGAAAAACTGAAAAGAAAAACGTTGAAGCTCGATCTAGATATATTAAGAGTCATGAAGTGAAATGGGAAGAGGTAAAGGATTTCTGGTCAGATAAGTATAATGTAACATCAACTTCAGCGGAAAATGTATAATCGAAGTAGGATTCGTTATGAACAGGAAGGTAGGGCAGGGAGTGGGTTACTGTGAGCAGTTCAGTGATGAGGTTGTTCTCATCAGAATCGACAGCAAACCAACAACGATACTTCAGGTGTACATGCAGACGTCACAAACTGCAGATGAAGGGTTGGAGCAAGTATATGAGAACACTGAAAGGGTAATACTGTACGTAGCGGGAGATGAAAATATAATAGGTGACGGGAAAGCCGTTGTTGGGGAAGGAGTAGAACGGTTATAGAATAATATGGGCTTGGGACAAGGAATATGGGAGGAGAAAGACTGAGTTCTGCAATAATTTCAGCTAGTAATAGCGAATACTTTGTTCAAGAATCTTAGGAGGAGAGGGTATACTTGGAAAAGACCGGGTGGTACGGGAAGATTTCAGTTAGATTACATCAAAGTCAGACAGAGATTCCGAAATCAGATACTGAAATGTAGGGAGTACCCAGCAGCAGATAAAGACTCAGACCACAATGTTGTAGTGATGAAGAATAGGCCGAAGTTTAATGGATTAGTTAGGAAGAATCGCTGTGCAAAGAAGTGGGATACGGAAGTATTAAGGAGCGACTAGGTACGCTTGAAGTTCTCTAGAGCTGTAGGTACAGCAATAAAGAATAGCCCAGTAGTCAGTACAGTTGAAGAGGAATGAAAATCTCTAAAAAGAGCAGTCACAGAAGTTGGAAAGAAAACCATAGGTCCAAAGAAGGTAACTGCGGAGAAGCCATGGATAACAGAAGTTGGTCGAAAAAGAACGAAGTACAAAGACGTTCAGAGGAACTCAGGAACACAGAAATACAAGTCGCTGAGGAATAAAATAAATAGGTAGAGCAGGGAAGCTAAGACAAAATGGTTGCATGAAAAATGTGAAGAAATCGAAAAAGAAGTGATTGTCTGAAGGATTGGTTGAGCACATAGGAGAGTCAAATAGTCTTCGGTCAAACTAAAAGCAGAGGTTGTAACGTTAAGGGTGCAACGGAAATTCCACTGTTAAATGCAGAGGAGAAAGCGGATGGGTGGAAAGAGTACCCTGAAGGCTTCCATGGGGGGTCGGGGGGGGGGGGGAGATTTCTCTGATGTGATAGAAGTCGATATAGCACAGATAGGAAATCCAGTACGAGAATCAGAAGTTTGGAGGACTTAATATCAAATAAGCAGAAGGGATAGATAAGATCCCATCGGAATTTCTCAAATCATTGGAAAAAGTGGCAACAAAACGGCTAATCATGTTGGTGTGTAGAATATATCAGTCTGGCGACGTTCCATCTGACATTCGGAAAAATATCATCCACACAGTTCCTAAAACTGCAAGAGGCGACAAGTGTGAGAATTATCGCACAGTCAGCTTAATAGCTCAAGCATTCACGTTACTTACAAGAATGGGAAAAGCGTCCGACGATTTAAACTGGTGCAAAATGTTCGAAATTCTGAGAAAAATAGGGGTAAGCTATAAGAAGAGACGTGTAATATATAATATGTAGAAGAGCCAACAGGGAATAATAAGAATGGGAGACCAGGAACCAAGCGCTCAGATTAAAAAGAGTGTAAGACAGGGATGTAGTCATTCGCCCCTACTGCCCAATGTGTACACTGAAGAAGCAATGATGGAAATAAAATAAACCTTCAGGAGTGGAATTAAAATTTAAGGTGTAATTATATCAATGATACTATTCGCTGATGACACTACATGATCTGCTGAATGGGATGAATAGTCCAATGAGTACATTATTTATATCGAGATTAAATAGAAGAAAGACGGAAGTACTGAGAAGTAACAGAAATGAGAACAGCGAGAAACGTAACATCATGATTGATGGTCACGAATCAGATGGAGTTAAGGAATTCTGCTTCCTAGGCAACAAAATAACCAGTAACGGAAGGGGCAAGGAAGACATCAAAAGCAGACTAACACTGGATGAAAGGTCACTCCTGGCAAAGAAAAGTCTACTAGTATCAAATGCTGGCCTTAATTTGAGGAAGAAATTTCTGAAAATGGAAGTTTGGAGCACAGCATTTTGTGGTAGTGTAACACGGGCTGTGGGAAAACTGGAACAGAAGAGAATCAAAGCACTGAGATGCTACGGACGAATGTTGAAAATTTGGTGGACTGATAAGATGAGAAAAGAATCGAAGAGGAAAAGAATATGTGGAAAACACTATCAAGGAGAGAGAATGTTAAAACAACGGTTTTGTGCTTAGTATCTAAAGCTGCTATAAGCATTGTAGATGCATTGCATAACAGAATGAGGGATTGCAATTATGAATATGGACTCGTAGTTTGAAGGGATGAATTTCTAGTTCCCGTTTCGACAACCTTTCTTTCGTTAAAACACATTCCTTTTAATGTTCAGTTAGTTAGGTGTACTGAAGCTCCTTGATGTTGAGAGCACGTTGCACTTCATAGTTCGCAACAAAATTAATCAGAATTATTGTTTGTTTGTCATTTTCAAAGAGACTTAATACTAGAAGAAACGACTGGTATTGCGATTAGTTAATACACTGTCTCCTTCAGTCATGAAAAAAAGTAAATACTTCGTTATAATTCTTGTGTACAAGCCACGACCGCAGATGAGTCGCCTGGAGAATCCAGTGAAGGTGTCGTATCACTAACAAAGAACATTCACAGGGACCGCGCAACAGCAGATATAGACGAATATTTGTAAGGAGTCGTGGATAACGAATACTTTTGTAACAAGAAATATTTCTGAGATTTCGACTAGTTCTACCATACCGTACTAGTTGTCCTTGAAAAAAAGGTGTTATGTAGTTCCACAAGCATTTGTTTTTCTTCTTATGATTCTTTGTATGAATACGAGGGCTATTCGGGAAATAAGTTCGATCGGTCACGAAGTGGAAACCATCGCGAATCGAAAATGTTGTATTTGCAACAGTTAGCTACTCCTTCCAGCCTCTTCACTGCATAGTCATCTCTTCGACTTAGATATTTGACGTAGCGTTGTAAAAGCTTTCCAATACGCTCGTCATAGAAGGTTGCCGCCTGTGTTCTCCACCAATTCTCTATGCTGCTGTACAGCTCCTTGTCTGTGCCTTATCTTCGTACCCAGCAGTTCATGTGAGCTAAGCGGGGGCAACACCTTCATCGCCCCTGCAGAGTGCGGCCGAGAATATTGTCAAGGAGAAGGAACTATATGACAGTTATCTTCTGAGGTTTGCATGACATCAGGCAAAATGTCTCACCAGGCCCTCAAATTTAGTAGGAAACACTGTTTTCTAGGCATCTTTAAGTACTCACCGTGGGCTCAGAACTGAAAAGTGCAACGTGATGCGATTGACGGGCATACTAGAGACACTGCCCAACACATCTGTGCAAGGCTTCATCGGATTTTCGCAGTGGTTTCCATTTCATGACCGATCAGAACTTACTTTCAGAATGCCCTTCGTATATTACCTGCGTAAATCATTAGGATTTCATTTTCTAAATTTTTTGCATACCATAATAGGAGATGTTCGGGGAGAAGAAAATCAAAGTATTCAGAGCATAATGTATAAATAGCAGGACGTAGAGTGACAACATATGAGAACACAATTCAAAAGTTTGCTCTAGACTCTTATATTGTCTCTTAAGAAATGGTGTATGAACGCATATGAAACATCTCATTGTATAAAATTAGCTCTCCATATACTTACTCGTGTATTTTTATAGCGTAGAAATATATTTGAAATGTAGTTAAGAAAACCACAACAGTGTGTAAAATCTATGTTATACAATGTGAACGATCTGTAATCCATGTCTGTGTAACCGTTCACAGAACCTCTAAGTGATTTTTCGACATATGTTCATTTCAATCATAATTATCTTGATATCAAACTAAACTGTATCTGTGAAATAGAATCACTGAAGACTGGTTTGTAGAAACAGCAACGGAAACAAACACCGCTACCATTCAGGGATTACGCCCTGTAGACTTTACAAAAATAAGAGTGACATATTGATGTCAAGTACGTGAAATTGAACCTTCAGTTGAAAAGGCAACTTTTTTTTTCTACAACTCCTAATTTTTATTGAAAGTGAATGTTTTTCCTGTCATATATTATAAAGGTCATTGTATTCTGCAATGTCCAAATTCTTTCAAAGTAATTAACAGTCTACATTACATTCAATTGTTTAGATATGGGCGAATGAACGGAGATACTTATTTTGGACGTTTCACAAAGCCGCACGTACATGTGTCGATAACGTGGACAATATGGTGTTAAGCTTTTAAGAAATAGCTGAATGAATATTTTGCAGACTTTCGGGAACTGCACTTTTGGAATGGTTTTTAGGCACTGGATAAATGTTAGACGCAATCCACTAATCTAATAGGAGATTAAGTCTGCAAGTAAATGCATTTTATAATTGAAAACGCAATCTTTCAATGCCAGAAAAACGGCATATGACCCTGTTCTCCTGTAGACACCCGGTTTACAGTTACGTTGCCTGTAACAGTGTCCTTTTTGTAACATTTACCTTCCTTACATGCAAATTCTCAGATGCCAATTCGTGATACTTAAGGCTGACACCAAATCTAATGTCATACTTCTCCGTAGAGGCCAAGTGTCCAAATAAGCGTGAAGTGGTTTTAAGTGTAGATGGAGTGTGAACTAGTAATTTATCTCATTCCCACACAATACAACTGTGACTAAATTAAAAGCTAAATACAGCGCGTTAATGAAATAAAGTGATGTTTGTTTAAACGAGGTGAATGATGTGTTGTGTCAGCGAGAGTGTTGCGGTTTGAACTGAAAATGTCAGAAGTGGGAGGTTTTCAAAATATATTGCCTGTAATTGGAGTAGATTAAACCGACCGAACAGTCACGATGCCCAAATTGCCACCGCACTTACGTCACCCTTGTTTACGCAACATATCCATTATGCATACTCATCGTGAAAGTTTTTCATTATTACATGACGTTCCATAATATAACTCTTTGACAACGTTGTACAATGAAAGCAAATAATAAGTTAATAGAACAAACCCATGAAGTTTATTAGAGTAGCTTCAATAGCGTTGTTGAAATACTGTATCTTTCTTCACCTTCTGTCGTAAATTTACGTGTAGTTAAGGAAACATACGCATGATGTTGCCACCAGGCAAACACACACAGTCTGGCCGCACTGTGTTGGCCGAAACAGTTTAACATTGATAATCTTTGCTGAAGTTCGAGTTCATGTAACCACACGCAAAAGGATCTAAAAGAGTGAATGATTTCTGTTACTTAGGCCACATGTAATTAGATTTTTAACGCTTGTAAATTAATGTTAAATGATGGTACAGATTATTTTGATAGAATGAAGGTTTTCACGACCGGATGACACTTCTGATAGTAAACCTTTCGGGATGTAAGGTCCAAAAAAGTCTTCTGTTCCTAACGTTTCGTATAGAACTGCCTTGGTCATCTTCAGAGGCGTAGCTCCTCCGCTGAGTCGACGAGACTCAACGACGAAGCAACCCCTCTGAAGACGTCCGGCGCAGTTTTGGACGAAACGTTAGGAGCAGAAGGGTTTCGTATACCACGACTTTGTACCCGGAAAGGTTTACCTAGAACAACAGATTATGTTCCCATGTCTCTTTAACTGAACGATTAATAATTAATCAATATTTGCGTTTTGTTACCGTCTGACAAAACGAACCTAAAGCACTGAATAAATCAAACTTAAATCCAAATTTCTATGTTGAACCTGTCACACAGTATTTTTTGTGTCAGACCCTGCCCCCCCCCCCCCTCCAATAATTTTTTTGTACTGAAATTGGTTTCCTAAAACTATCGAGGGTGAGTTAGTGTAAGCACCATCGCTGATTCATTTCTGTTCTCACTTAATGTGTCGCATGAGCAATAAAGAGAAATGTGCAACACGAAACAGTAACGCTGTGTCACTGAGGTAAGCTTCTCAGAAGACACAAGAGACCTAAAATAGCTTGGTCACAGCATACGACTGGCGCCTGCATGACATACGTTAACGGTAGTTGATGCTGATACAATGTCTTGTGGGAGAGTCGTGTACTTCGTACACTACAGTGGTGGGTGACAAATGCGTTAAAACTGTTCGTTGCGTGTCACTGCATGACTCAAGTGGAAGCATATTGGCCACAGAGGTAGTAATCATTTTTCTAATTTCGTGATGCTGCTTTCTAGCCAGCCCACTCACATAAGCAGCGACAGAAAGCTCTGTCGTGTGGAAATAGCTGAATGCAGCGACACAGATCATCTCCAATTGCTCTAATTGTTTCGAGATCTTGGTACAGATTACACACTCAATGGATACAACTCTTTCATCTTGCGGAAAACATTCCCAATGCCTGCCCACTATCTGTTGTTGTGTTCGTACCATCAGTTACTTTCACTGGCAAAAGTATGAAAAGTACTTAACAGTGACGGGTCAGTTTAGCTTTAATGCTTCTCTCATGAGCCGTAATATCTTCAGGAAACGGCTCCCGCTTGATTAGCGTCATAACGCAATAGTCTCCGTTGCTAACCGCTGATCCTAATGCTTCCTGTGGGACAAATTTTTATCGTTATCTTTGATAATAAGATGTAATTGGTTTTCCACGATAGTCTTTATCACGGCGCTATGCTCATGTACTCATTCCCAGGCACATTTCACAAATGGGATACGAAAGCGGCTGGCATGGGTTATGGGTGAAACAATTCTACCAGTCGTTGTGAGACTGCGGCTAAGTAAATACTTGCTTTAATTTTAGATCGGTTCGTACAATATTATCTCCACTTATGTTTCCAAATTTGCAACTCGATACACAACTAATTATGCAGTGTTCCCTTTGTATATAATTTGACGATGTTTTTGTTTCTCATGTGTTTTGAAAGGACTCAGCAGCTGAAAATATGAAAGATAGGAAAGAAAAAAATATTAGTATCACGTCCAGTAGATGTCAGTATCACGAAATACACTATATCGCTGAAAAGAGACTGTGCGCAGTACATAAATGCAGCCATCATTGTCATTAGAGGACAGGGCGAGTATTACGTTGACACTAAGAAAGATCACCGCTTATAGCTTTGTGAAGTGGTAGCATGGCGACCTTTTTTTCGTTGCGACCACCACTATGCACGGTGGGACTTACCACGGGTTCCGTGGAAACCGCGTACGAAGTGATTTGGTGCCCACTGTAATAGGCTCTTGCTTTCTGTTGGTATATCTCAGCGATATAGATAATACAAAACTGATGATTAAATTTTGTCTGTCAAATGCAATAGTAAAAAAATGAGATAACTAAATTTACTGGCAGACACAGTAGGAATATTAACCTGAATGTGTAGCTAAACAAAACAATGTGAAAAAATCAAACTTCTGTGCAGTCGCCTAACGGAATACCTGTGGTGCACCTGCCGTTGCTCAACATTTTATACGGCATCTGAATGCAAAGGAACGGTGATGCAATGAGCACGAAATCATAATTACCGTCGTTTGGAAACATTTAGCTTAGTTGGTGGAGACCAATATGGCACATTTCGTTGGAGGGGGATGTGATTACGTATGAAAAACACCAGAGGGTGCTCCCTACCGTCTGACATGGCGTAGGCTGTGATTTATGAAGAAACCAAGGAATATTAGCCCTTAAAATCGCGGCGACATCGTCACATTAGAGACGAAGCACTGAAGCAGCATGGGGAAGAAAATCGGTTGTGCTTCTTCAAAGGAACCATTCCGACCGCCACCTTGAAATATTTATGAAATCGCGGAAACACTACATCTGGATGCCCAGGTAGGGACTTGGACCGCCGTCCTCCCATTTGCTCCTACAGAACCTCACTGTGCCACCTCACTCGATGCTGTAGCTCGGGCGATCATTTGTAGCTTTCAGCGAACACTCATTTCGCATGAAAGGATTTTAGTCGAAATCATTCATTCAATGACAGTCATTTTTCATATTAAAAAAATATTTCTTTAACGTTAATTATGAGAATTTTCCTATTACCACAACTGGAAAAGTTCATATTTCCCTTCACAGCCACAGCCTGTCTCAGCCTTTTCAAACTGTACTTGTAAGCATGTAAATGACAGCATGAATTATAGTAATACACCTATGGCGAATCTGACCCGTTGCTCAAGTAATCAGCGAAACATTCGCGGGGCTGCAGTCGCTGGTGGTGGCGAAAAAATAAAAGATCAAAGATTCTGGAAGCTGGTAAATTCAAAAATCCAAGGTGGGAGATGGCGGAATATTAAAAAATACAATATGGCGCCTGTGGGAGAGTCATAAATACAAGATGATGGGAAATTGAAAAACTAAAAAAAATAATGGAATATTCAAAAATCCAAGATGGTGCAACTAGTCCAGTTGTGTTTGTAGCTTCTCCACCCTCCCATCCCCCTGCCCTTCCCTCGAGTCACACCCTAGTACTTTACCGGTCACTAAAATGAATCAACAAAGTACAATGTAGCACCGGAGCCAGCATCTTGGATGCGCTCAAAAGTATCTGAAAAATCTGCATTTATGGACCATGTACTTAGCCAAGGAGTTGTGTGAAAGATATGTGTTACAGTATTTTTACATGCAAATACATCGACAAAACACTCATACACAAACACACACACACAAGTATGACACTTGAAAAACATCAGAGAATAATCTAAATGTGAAAAATAATTAATTTGATGGTCCAATGCTCTTTGAACCAAACGTAGTACGCTGACTAAAGTATGAACATTCAATAGTGCAGTTTATCCTATAATCCCATATACATTGTGTGTGTATGAGCGCGCGCGCACGCGCGTGTGTGTATGTGCGTGTGGGGGGCGGGGGGGGGGGGCAGGGAGGGCAAGGCTGATGTGTTTTGGATGTGACAATACTGCGAGAAACACAATTTATCTAAATTTTTTGATAAATATTTTTTTAATATGGTCCCAAATTGAGATCGTTCGGATACTTTTGAGCATATCCAAGGTGCTTGCTGTGTGGCTACATTGGATTTCTCATTCCACTTTAGTGGTTGGAGAGGCAACGAGGAAGTGAGGATACAAAACATAACTAGTGTAGTTACACTTATTGCGTTCTTTGATGATTTTGCTGCTACCATCAGCGACCACAATGTGGTGAGTGTGGTGCTGACTAGTGGCGGAAACTTACAAGTAGCTCCAAATCATTTTAGAAATGTTAGTACTGGTGTTTATTCTTGTTGATATCTAAAAGCATGATACGTTTAGTATCATCGTAAAATTTATCCATGGATGAATGAAACTGCTACCACTACCACTACGTCTACATAATGATAGTGTGGATGAAATAACATGGAATACCAGACCTTCAGAATTCTCGATATTTCATGTTATCTATTCATTGTGCTTTTATTGAGTCAACGGCCTTGCCCCAATGGTAAAACCGGTTCCCATCAGATCGCCGAAGCTATGTGCTGTTGGGCTTGAATAAAAGCTTGGATTGGTGACCGTCCGGTCTGCCGAATGCTGTTGGTAAGGCGGAGTGCACTCAGCCCTTGTGAGGCAATTTGAGGAGCTACTTAATTGAGAATTAGCGGCTTCGGTCACGAAAACTGACAATGACCTTAAAAACCATGTGCTGACCACATGCTCCTCCATATCTTCGTCAAGTGATGCCAGTAGTCTGAGGATCGTTGGTTCTTCTGAAGCTACATGAGGATAGAATGGGCACGTGCACACGTCGACCGTCAACGGCAATGAACCGTCTTGAAAGCAGTGAAATGGAAATTTCAAGAGAAGAACAAAGGGATGTAGTGCGTTTCGTGACACCGGAAGGAGTACGGGGACCGGTCGTTCATCGAAGAATGGTACAATGTACAGACATCACGGAATGTCAGATATAACGTTCAGGGCGTGGTACGAGCGATTCAGAGAAGCAAGTGTGCCTTTGGGCGTATAAGCACGGTTTGGAACTGCACACCGCATTACTGATGACATTATACGGAAAATGAATGCCGTCATTATTCAGGTCCAGCGAATTTTGGTGCCATACATTGCCACGTTGGCTCTCCGTCATTAATGACAGACTGAAATTTTACAAAGTATGCGCGAAATGGGTGCCTCACAGTCTTCAGCCAGCACTGCAAGCATGTCGAAAGGGACACCCACATGAGCAGCGCTACTCCAAGAAAGGGAATGAGTTTGTCACATCACTAGAGTCGTGATATCATCACTTCGAATCCGAGACAAATCGTCGAAGTCTCCAGTGGAAGTATTCAAGATCGTGCCGCCCGATACCCACTACATTACGCTTCCTTCTTCTTTTCAAGCCTCTGTTTTACTGTTATCAGCACAAGTGACTGGAGTGGTCGTCAATGCGTGCACTTGCTCGGTCTGTTGTCACGTGAGTGCGCTCCCTTGTCCTTCTAGCGGAGAGTTTGGGTCTTCAACGCTCTTATAGAGACTGCACACTCTTCCACAGAGAAAGACATTAATATCCTTCCAGTGGTTTGCAATTTATAATCATTGGCTCATTTCTTTTTGAATATATCTTATACAGTAACTAAGTGACTGTAGTGTGCGTACTGTAAGACCTTCGGTTCACACACCATCAGATTATTTGACTTGTCGCTCTATGCGAGTGTCAGCAGTATGTCTTGTGGTCTTATCGAGGCGTGTTTATCTTCTGCCGTTAGGTCAGACGATAGAAATGCCACTTGCACGCTTAGAATAGCAGATTGACGGTGACCAACTTTAAACAGAACTTGATTAATTTTCGCACACATTAATTAAAATAATAAAAGGCATAGATATTACGTAACTTGATTCTGGATGCTGTTTACAATTGACAATCTCAAGTTCCTTTGGTCTTGGTACGTTAATCTTATTCTCACAAATCTCTGATACTTGACAAAGTGTCTATACATTTCTCTTCATGGCTATGTACAGGAATATGATCATCGTATTAGGCGCAGACTAATGCAGAGTAATGTAGACTATCGCAGACTGACTAATTGGAGGTCTGTACACTCGTTATAATACCTCGTGCGTTCAGGTATCACTGCGCGAGTGTGATCCGCGAGGAGAAAAGATTCTACCTTATCAGCGATCTCATTGGCTGCGTTACATATTAATACACGGATCGGCAGAAGCAGAATTAGGTCCGTCTCTAAGACAGCGCCATCTCGTAGAGCGGAGACGGACGAGCGCTGCGCCTGCGCTGTTGTGCTTAGCGGGGCGCGCTCTAGTGGGAAAGTTGTGTACGCGCTGACTACGCGGAACTATGTACACAACAATGACACTAACAAGTAACCCCTTGAGCGCAATGTCGCAAAAGGCCAGTGATGTTTATGGCATTCGACACCCAACATATTGTCTACCAAGCAACCTCAAAATTGGCAGCTTGTAGCAACAGGTATCCAATGGCCAGCACAGCATGAGGCTACGGAGCATAGTTGAACTGCTTAGTCGACGAGTAGCTGACAACAATGTTACAGTGCTAGTGGTGTTGATATAAAGCAGAGCAATGGTAACGATAAACAAAGTAAACATTGCATTATATCTACAACTGTTGTCGAAGCTGACATTTCATCAGAAAGGAATCAAGGAACTTCACAGAGCGAGAAAGAAGTAGCAAATGAAATATTAGCGCTTCTGAAAGATGGCACAGTGGAATGTGTGGTACAGTATACGCTCGACTGTGCAGACGGTATGTGAGAGGAGCAAAATAATGACCATACATCTTAAGTGAAAGCGATACTGAAACGGGTTTCGAGCCTTGTCGAACAGGGAGCCGCAACTCCCATGTCCAGTAAAACGTAGTAAAGGACAACCGTTGTTCAAGGAGTGGTTACTCAACACAATTACGTACATGGAAGACCATCCACTGCATAGCAATATGCAGGGACTGATGACCTCAGATGTTAAGTTCTAGGGGTAGAACTTAGAACTACTTAAGCCTGACAATGACATCACACACATCCATGCCCGATGCAGGATTCGAATCTGCGACCGTAGCGATCGCACGGTTCCAGACTGAAGCGCCTAGAACCGCTCGGCCACAACGTCCAGCAAAAACCAGCAATACTTACATCATAAATCATCTTCAGTAGGTTTTCAGTGAAACAACGTGCAACAAATCGTTGTTTCATAAGGATCCTGATTCTTGCAGACAGGCATAATTCAAGGAAATTTTAAGAATGTTGGATGAGCAAATTGTTGGCTTTCTGCGTCTCTTGTAAATGAGGTTATTAAAGCATTTGTTCCGGTTTTGTGTTTCATCATGTGCGCATTTCTTGAATGAATCGTATTTAATAGCATTGTAAATGTGTGCATATGCGTCTGTACTGTACACGTGTCTTCTCTGATAGCAGGAAATAATGAAATATCGCAAACAAAGACACAGTCGTGTAGGAAAGGGCCATGGGAACGCCAATTGGTTGAAACAAGATGGCTTTTATGTCATTTGTAGCGCTAATTACAGTCTAAAAATTGGAGACAATATTTCCAGCATGTTGTCAAACTTTCTGGTGGCAAAACAAAATTCCAAAATTTTTGATTAATTTTACGTACATCCCAGCTCAAGGAAAACGTTTATGCAACAACACTACATCACAAGGTAGAAGAGTTTCAGAACCGATACTGCCATAATATCAGTGACGATGGACGTGTTTACCCGCCGAGCATAGTAGGAAGTATCAAATTGTTCATATGGCTCTAAGCACTATGGAACTTAACATCTGAGGTCATCAGTCCCCTAGATTTAAAACTACTTAAACCTAACTAACGTAAGGACATTACACACATCCATGCCCGAGGCAGGATTAGAACCTGCGACCGGAGCAGCAGCGCGGTTCCGGACTGAAGCGCCTAGAACCGCTCTTCCACAGCGACCGGCTGTAAGTATCAATGTGGTAATGTTCATGTTGCTGGTGGTGGATATATTGAACATCTGTAATGTAGACTTGAGAGATTCGTAAGTATAGGTCTTAAGTTTAATAGTGGTTTCTCTCAGAGTTGAATAAACAGCTGGCCGGTGTGGCCGTGCCGTTCTAGGCGCTTCAGTCTGGAACCGCGTGACCGCTACGGTGGCAGGTTCGAATCCTGCCTCGGGCATGGATGTGTGTAATGTCCTTAGGTTAGTTAGGTTTAATTAGTTCTACGTTCTAGGCGACTGATGACCTCAGAAGTTAAGTCGCATAGTGCTCAGAGGCATTTGACCCATTTGAATAAACATACGCGTTTGAAATACTGTATTATTTTTGAAATATCTCTCGTATTTGTAGCTACTTGAATGACGTAGGCTTAAAAATGCTGACTTAAGAGGTGGAGGTTTCTATTGCGCTGAAGCAGACGGTCTTCATCACTGGCTGAGACGTCTTCCTGCGGACCGTTCGAATGGCTGCGTCCTGTGCAGAAGCCATCACCGCCAGAGGTCGCTTATTTGCGTGTCGGCGCCCGCTCGCCCCATCGTCGCTCAACGGCTCGGTTCACACGTAGCCGCGCCGACACGCTGTCGCTTTCTTCTCCTTCAACACCGTCTCTCTCCCGGCCTAGATTTTTTTCCCTGCTTTCGGTTCGTCGGCCCACTTTTCTGCTGCCAAACTCGCACCTCAGCCATGGGCGCTTCGCAATCCTTTCGCTGGCGCTTTTCAACACTACAGAAAAGAAGCAGTTAGGATTTCCGGGTGCGGTTTTCCCTCCGCAGACTCCCAGCTCGGGTTCTGCGCCTCGGCTCGGCAGACAGCCTCGGCCACCTACACCCCCACCCTCTCAACCCTCCCCCTCTTCAATCTCATTGCCAGTCGCTGGCCCCGTCCCTCTTTCAGCCTTTACAGCTCTGTCTCCTTACCTGCCGCTGAGGCGACTTTTTTGACGGCGCTTTAAGCGCCGCGCCGCTCAGAATGTATTCTTGAAAGACAGCGAACCGTCTAATTCCGCACAAGGAGCCATAGCTCAGTCTTCCTAGAGGCTGCTCCTTCCTTCTCACGAGTTTAACTTTAAAATTACATTTTCTTTGGGCCTTTATTACCTACTCGGTGGCGTCCTCTGAAATTAAAACTTTAAAGTATTTAGCAATTCCGACTGCTCCAAGTTAAGTCGGTTTTTCCTCGCGTTACACCTTCTGTCGCCGATCCCAGGCGGCGCGGCGAAGGCAAATGCGACACCCAGCCGGGTCCCGTATTCAAATTAGCTCTTGAGGGAATCGCGGGCCCATCAGCCTAGGGCGCGCTGGCTCACCTCGCCATGCTGCGGGCAGCGCGCGCGGGACATCCATACAGCACGCCAGAGTCTGCGAGTGACGCGTGAAAGCAACACTGATAACTTACAATGTGCAGCATATCTACTCAAAAAATAAAATAAATATATATATCCTTAAGCAAAGAAATAATAATATCAAAGACATTTGAGTTTGTAGATTAATACAGTTTGTCATAATAATATGATACACCGATTTCATTGTGTAGCTGACAGATAGTTTACACCATAAAATCACAGAGAGCTTTTCTTTCAACAAATTCGGATGGAAGAAACAGAGATTGCTAAGAAGTCGTTAAAAATTTCCCCGAAGCTTAATGCTAATTCCAAGGACATTATTTTTAACATCCAACAAATAAAATTATTTCTTTGCAGATCACACAGGTATCAATACGGATAATTAATAAAGTACGAGAATCATGTTCGATTCAATGAGAATTATTGTGCCCCTTTTCTCTGCCTCGTGATGGCTGGGTGTTGTGTGCTGTCCTTAGGTTAGTTAGGTTTAAGTAGTTCTAAGTTCTAGGGGACTTATGACCACAGCAGTTGAGTCCCATAGTGCTCAGAGCCATTTGAACCATTTTTTATTGTGCCCCACGGCCGTGATTTGATCTACAACAGAAAGAAAGTCTGCATCGGTCGCAGTATCATCTGTCTTATTTATTGCAGATGTATATTTCGGCTAACAGTGCAGTCATCAGTGCGATATAGGCAGTAATGTAGAGTTAACGTAATTATAACATCTCATTGTCCAATGTAACTTAGTCATGTACAAGTATTAGTTCTGGCATTAGTTGAAGTAATGTTTGTACGTTATATTGGAATAATACCACTAACGCTCTGATGACAGCTGGTTCAAATGGTTCAAATGGCTCTGAGCACTATGGGACTCAACTTCTGAGGTCATTAGTCCCCTAGAACTTAGAACTAGTTAAACCTAACTAACCTAAGGACATCACAAACATCCATGCCCGAGGCAGGATTCGAACCTGCGACCGTAGCGGTCTTGCGGTTCCACACTGCAGCGCCTTTAACCGCACGGCCACTTCGGCCGGCGATGACAGCTGGACTGTTACCTGAAATCCATATCTGCAGTAAACAAGGCAGCTGGTACTGCGACTCATACCGACTTCCTTTCTGTCCTGAAGTATAAGAAGTCACGTATCATAAAACTGCTAGGTTTATTTATTGGTGTTACCCTCACGATCGCTATTTTACCTTTTTATAGTAGGCAACGACCATGACCTAAGCCCAACATACACTACTCCTCTCACTACATCTACACACACTCTATGTGAGCCCTACTCACCCACAGTTATCAACATCGAGAAAATAAATCAAGCACAAACAGATAAAGAAATTACCATTTTTTTAAAATGTGAACTTATGAATAAGTATGTCTCGAAGGGGATTGATGAAGATAAAAATGGAAAATAATGCTTGTGAAAAGCAAAGCAAGAAAAGAGTTTTTGAAGCTGTGTAAGTTCATGTAAAAAAAAGAGGTACACTTCGAAACGTTAGTTGGATGATTGCAGATATCATACTGAAGCTGATTGTTAGTAATTTAATGTAAGGGGTTACTAAAATGAGATAAGCATGCGACTCTGAAAAAATAAAAATATACTTCATATTATCAGATGAAGGTAATAGTAGCGTAAATGCTAATAGCTATACAGGGTGTATCATAACTAATAGCGTAACTGCATACTTTTGAAAGTAAACGACACTAGAAGCAAAAAAGTCTTAATAAATATCGTCTCTAAAACGAATACCGTAAGAGCTATGTGCACTTCTTCATCTCCGGTACTGTGAAAGAAACCTATTCTGCTGCAAGCTTTCTGAGACGTAGCAGTATGGACAAAAACAGGAAAGTAATTTCCAGCTAACAGGAGCTGTACAGTGCGTATCGTATAGATGTATGAGCACCTCTTCACCTTCGCTATCGAGAAAAACTTCTCTTCTGTTGAAAAAGTTATATTGAATCTTGGCCCTACCGAGTGTAACATTGTACGCAGTGAAGCAAACGTCATATTAGTTAAAAGTATAGTAAGAGCGAGCACAATATACACAATCAACGGTAAAAATGCTCCAGTGTTATTGTGCATTGCATCAGATCGTTAGCCGGAACAAACTCACCGTACTAAACCATTCACTCAAGTATACCTGAATACCAAATCACCATCAGCAACGTTCAGTATCAAAAGTCAGATTTGACACATAAAGAGCACACGTTATCAAAGTCCAAATTGTCGGAATACTGCATGGACAAACTGTCGGATGTCAGTATCCAACGAGCGCGATATTTCGGCAAACGACCACGTTTTCCACATCAGGTGCATTGATGGACTGACTAATCGGCCGCTCCATCAGGCGTCCACGCCCACGCTCCTTACACCCACTCCTCCAGCCGTCCCAGTGTTCCGTCCTAGGTTCGTGCCCAGGTGCGCGTACTGGCGGCACCTCTGCTGTTCCTCCTCATGTCCCCGAAGTCATTTCGCTGTATGGTATCTCATTTGTCTCCTTGACCACAGCGGCGTCCCAGGCCTTACTAAAGATGTACTCCATTACAAGGTCGTCTTTCACACTACCAAGCAGAGCCGATCCCCCATCAGATCATCAGTGCATCTGACGATGGGAGAGTGGTCGTACGCTGAAATATTGTGCCCGTTGGAGACCGACATCCGTGAACTATTTGGATATGAAATATACTCGAAGTAGATGAAGCACCGCAATATGCAGTCTGTGACACTGGAACGGCTATGTCCAATCCAGCTACGTGCCACTCTAAAACTGTAGAACACACACGGCTTATAGGCTGCACAAGCTCTTACTACCATAGCCGTCTTAGGAAAGCGACCAAAACGACATATTACGTGCTCTGCCTGTTCCTTTATCAACTATCTTACATGACTGACATCCTTATTCAAATGAATTACTGTGTGCCTGACCATCATTCCAAATGTAATTCTATAAAGGGTTTCAAGTGTTCCAAATACGTACCATATAAATGTTTGAACATTACTAACTGAATATCATTTCTTTTCAGTTACAAATTGTTAAATACTAACATAAAATTACATTTTATATTCTGCACAAACCGGAAGGAGAATTGATTGACAACACAATCCTTACTTTCTCTTGCCGGTTTCGCACTACATTGATGACGCATCTTACTTGTAAATTTCAGCTCACATATTTCTTATCAAATGAAAATAAATATTATAAAGAAGGACAAAGAATTATGGAGAACTTTTGTTCTGGAAAGCAACAGTGATAATAAATATTTTTATTTATAATAAATAGGTAATCTGCTTATCTGTATGTCAAATATTCACATTTTATAGCTTCTTTCAAGCGCTAACAGAAACTGCATCGTATGTGTTTGTAGTGTGTCTGTCGTTAGAAAGAAATGTTAATAATGTCGTTAGTGAATGTGGTACAAACATGGTATTAATTTCATAGGAATCGTCTCTTTACCCCGATTTAATTGCAATGTTTAGTTTTTCTGTAGTCCTTTGGAAGGCATTTTAGTGTCTTTGGTGAATATAGATTTTAGTTTTAGATACATTCAGAAATTCGCCATGGCTCTAGCGTCTGTAGCCACACGACGCCTTAGTTTCACCCCTCTCCCCCATTGGGAAATCAGGGCAACGTCCGCTTACTGGCCGATCAAATACGTATCCACTCTCTCGCCCCAGTTGCTGCGGCTCTTGTGACCACGTGACGGTTCTTGCTTACCAGTCTGGCGCGGCCACTATGCTGCACCTTGTTAGCCTTGTATTGCTGAATTTAATCTCCCATGCCATTACTAACGTATCTGTATGACGTACTGCTTGTAGCGTCTCACGACCATTACCAAACTGACAATTCTTTGTGGCATCGTGATGTGTCCTATCTTCCAGTGCCTTTCTCCAGCTAAATTGTGCAATAATACCCGTTTTCCCTCGTTCAATTCAGTAACTCCTCGCTTATAATTTGATCTACGTAAGAAATTTTCAACGTTTTTCTCTTGCACCACATTTCCAGAGGTTCTACTCTGTTCTTGTCTCAACTGCTTATCGTTCGCGTTTCGCTTCCATACAAGGTTACACGTTAGACGAAAGCTTTCAGACAAAATTTTCTAATATATTTATACAATGTGTAACATAAACGTATGGCTGAACCCTCAGGAAACGTTCCTCAGACTTAGGGGTATAAAATGTGTTGCGCCAGGTATCCGCAAATGTCATATTCCCATGTTAAAGGTAATTTACTATTTCTCTTCAAAATCACATTAATCATGCGAAACACAGTTTATTTATGTCACACTTAACAACACGATACAAAAGTTGCACTGAATAACTCAAACAGTATTGCAAGTAGAAAAAAAATTTAGTGGCAACCGAGAAATAACGAAAGAAGTGCCACAAGGTACAATTTTGAGTCCACTCATATTCATTATTCTGGCTTATCAAGTACCCACACGAAATTCTGCAATCAAGACATCAACAAAGACTTTCTGTCAACATTTGGGCCAGTGTTGTTTGCGACTGATTGTTAGGGCTCGAAGGAGAAATTTACCAAGGTTTCTTAGAGAAGACTCTACCTATTCTGCTAGAATATGTGCCTTTACCAGTGTGTCCAAACGCGTATTTCTGGCACGAAGGAGGTCCTCCTCATTCAGTGTTCACGTACGTAGGCTTTTAAATAACTCAGGCCGTGTCACATAGGTAGGCAGATCTAGACCAATTCATTGGCCTCCAGTTCCTTGGTCTAAGCGTACTACACTTTTATTTGTGGGAGCATTTAAAAGCTCTTACGTATGAAACTTCGTCACACGATGTACAGAGTCTTTGTGCGCATATTGTGAAAGGCTGTGAAATAATACTCTGTGCTCCAGGGAAACATCGGCGAATCAGGGATTCAAAGCAAGGCCGCTTTGATGTGTGTATCCTTACCAGTGGAGGGCACCTTGAACATTTTATTTAGGATAACGTGTCACGTTGTGCTCATACGTTCATTTCTGTGTATTTTTGCATGATCAATGTGCTAAACAACTGTAAAAGCTCGAAAGAAAGCGTTTCCGGACCTACGTCATATAACATATTTCTTTCTCTATCTGTGAGGAATTCTTCCTGGAGGATTGACCACATGTTTTTGTGACACCCCGTATTGAATGTCAATAAATTTTAGTTTTTCAGAAACACTGTTTTAGCTATTGCCATTCTACATTTTACATCCTTTCCATTTCGGCCGTCGTCAGTTATTTTTTTTGCTCAGGGACCAGAAGTCATTTGTCATACCCGACTAAATTTCGACGTCTTCAAGTATTATTTCATGTCACTGGTCTACCGGGTTCCGTTGCTTGCTCAATGTACCAATTAAATAGCATCAGGCAGAGGCAGGACTCCTGAGTGCTCCTTGGCCACTGTCATGTTTGTCTTTTCGTTTCTACTACCGTTCTTACAGGGTGTTTCAAAAATGACCGGTATATTTGAAACGGCAATAAAAACTAAACGAGCAGCGATAGAAATACACCGTTTGTTGCAATACGCTTGGGACAACATTACATTTTCAGGCGGACAAACTTTCGAAATTACAGTAGTTACAATTTTCAACAACAGATGGCGATGCAAGTGATGTGAAAGATATAGAAGACAACGCAGTCTGTGGGCGCGCCATTCTGTACGTCGTCTTTCTGCTGTAAGCGTGTGCTGTTCACAAAGTGCAAGTGTGCTGTGGACAACAAAGTGCAAGTGTGCTGTGGACAACATGGTTTATTCCTTAGAACAGAGGATTTTTCTGGTGTTGGAATTCCACCGCCTAGAACACAGTGTTGTTGCATCAAGACGAAGTTTTCAACGGAGGTTTAATGTAACCAAAGGACCGAAAAGCGATACAATAAAGGATCTGTTTGAAAAATTTCAACGGACTGGGAACGTGACGGATGAACGTACTGGAAAGGTAGGGCGACCGCGTACGGCAACCACAGAGGGCAACGTGCAGCTAGTGCAGCAGGTGATCCAACAGCGGCCTCGGGTTTCCATTCGCCGTGTTGCAGCTGCGGTCCAAATGACGCCAACGTCCACGTATCGTCTCATGCGCCAGAGTTTACACCTCTATCCATACAAAATTCAAACGCGGCAACCCCTCAGCGCCGCTACCATTGCTGCACGAGAGACATTCACTAACGATAAAGTGCACAGGATTGATGACGGCGATATGCATGTGGGCAGCATTTGGTTTACTGACGAAGCTTATTTTTACCTGGACGGCTTCGTCGATAAACAGAACTGGCGCATATGGGGAACCGAAAAGCCCCATGTTGCAGTCCCATCGTCCCTGCATCCTCAAAAAGTACTGGTCTGGGCCGCCATTTCATCCAAAGGAATCATTGGCCAATTTTTCAGATCCGAAACGACTACTGCATCTCGCTATCTGGACATTCTTCGTGAATTTGTTGCGGTACAAACTGCCTTAGACGACACTGCGAACACCTCGTAGTTTATGCAAGATGGTGCCCGGCCACATCGCACGGCCGACGTCTTTAATTTCCTGAATGAATATTTCGATGATCGTGTGATTGCTTCGGGCTATCCGAAACATACAGGAGGCGGCGTGGATTGGCCTCCCTATTCGCCAGACATGAACCCCTGTGACTTCTTTCTGTGGGGACACTTGAAAGACCAGGTGTACCGCCAGAATCCAGAAACAATTGAACAGCTGAAGCAGTACATCTCATCTGCATGTGAAGCCATTCCGCCAGACACGTTGTCAAAGGTTTCGGGTAATTTTATTCAGAGACTACGCCATATTATTGCTACGCATGGTGGATATGTGGAAAATATCGTACTATAGAGTTTCCCAGACCGCAGCGCCATCTGTTGTTGACAATTGTAACTACTGTAATTTCGAAAGTTTGTCTGCCTGAAAATGTACTGTTGTCCCAAGCATATTGCAACAAACGGTGTATTTCTATCGCTGCTCGTTTAGTTTGTATTGCCGTTTCAAATATACCGGTCATTTTCGAAACACCCTGTATATAGCCTTATATAGATGCACCTGCTTCCGAAGCGAAGCGAACCTTATATGGAGCTTCAGCGAGCACCAGTGACGTCAAAGAATACAGCAGCTACCAAAAGCTAGTCACCACACGACGATGGCTTTGGAGTGTTCGGCAGAAGGACTGTGGATTTTAAACCACTTCACGTTGCAGGAAGTCCGAGAGAACTTTATCAGTACATATCACCGCGATACAATGCATTCGTCAATTTCAATCTGGTTTGCTACATAAATTACAATCCAAACAACGGAAATTTCGATTCCTCACTTGTCGAAATTTCTCAGGAGCATTAGTTTAACAATTTGTAAGAATTTATGCAGTAATAACGTGCGTAAGTAGAGGTAAAATAACGATGCATGCAGAAAGCGAATGAGGTCAAGTTTACACTAGTCGTTTGGTGTGGCACGAGCTCTCTTACTTATGGGTCTACTAGATAGTAGTCTAAAGCCGTTCAGTCAGAAATGTCACGGAAGTAGCAAACCACAGAAATATAAAGGTTGTGAAACAGAGGTTTTAATCGTCGTACAGCGTGGAGAGAAAATCAGGAGATGCGGATCCCTCTACTGAAACTGTACCCTGTCCTCCCTGGCGTTAACGTCTCCGGTCGCCTTGCTTACATTGTCAACACAGTAATTACGTTCTTTATGCCAGCGTGCCTGGCCGTAGGACGGCTTAACTGTGCGGAGCTCGGCACCTAGCGGGCGCGAGCAGGGCGAGCGATTTTATGTCGCCATTACGCGAGAGCCCCGGGTTTAATTAGGTAACCGCACGGCGGCCGGGCCCGGCTTTGCAGGTGCACTTAGGCCGGCCCCAATTAGAGCTCGGCCGCTGTCCACCAGGTGACGTGTGCACCCGGCGGCCAATCGAAGCGCCGTGTAATCCGGCGGCAGCCAATCGCGGCGAGGACGCAACCGGAACTGCGGAAGCCGGAAATGCGGACGTCGCGGGATTAGCTGCTAACGGCCGCGCGTAATAACCGGCGCGAGGCAACGCGCCGCCCAAGGAGAACTGAGGATGCCACCAAGGCCGGAACGCACCGATCGAACGTAATTAGGAGGCGTCGGTAATCCTGCGGCTGGACCGCCGCCCGGTACAGCGGAACTTCCTTGCCCTCCACTACCAAGGTCTTCCCTCCGGTTTTCTTATCACGGTCATCATTTGCAGCTAATAGTTCAATCTTCACATAAGAGGGCTATTCATTAACAAACCTCTGATTGGGCATAAAAAATAATAACGAAAGTTGCGAGTAGGTCTCGCACTCTGAAGATTCGGCACGATGTTAATCGTGTATATAACAGTTCACCCAACCTGGGAATCGAAACTCTCGACTACTTTTGGCTGTTACCAGTATTCTTGGCCAACGGGAACTTCACAAGGGGGGGTGAATTCCTAGGGGACCAAACTGTTGAGGTCATAGGTCCCTAGACTTACACACTACTTAGACTTACACTAATTTATACTAAGAACAACACATACACCAATGCCCGAGGAAGGGGTCGCACAATCCGTGATATGGCGCCTCTAACCTCGCGGCCACTCCGCGCAGCCAACGGGAAGTACAGTACAGGTTTCGATGAGTGAGTTGCAGGGCATCAGAATATGTGACATAAATGACCGTATCTTCTGACTGCCCTAACTTAGGAGCGTATAAATTTTATATCAGCAAGGGACCATAGGTCTTGGTGTGTGGCATAAATAACTTCATAAGTCTGTCCGTTCCTGGCGAAAACGGTTTTACCAATCGGACAGGAAAACAGACAAACAACAGAATGATCATATCAGTGTTGCTTTCTTGTCGATTGAGGTACTTGAACCCTAAAAGAAAGAAAAATATTTTCCTACTTAAAATTGTACTTACTTGTTGATAATACTTGATTACACAATCACCATCCAAAATTCAAACATTTGTCGTATCGTAACACAAGCTTTCTTATATCATCGTCAAAGAGTGTTCCCGCATGGTACTTCAGTCAGGTGTTGGCAGCACCCTCGAGTTCATCGTCGTTGATGAAATACTGAGCAGCCATCTTGGGGAATAGTTGAAAGTCGCTCTTGCAGTAAAACGTGGAATCTTGAAAAATCTCCCTTCGAAAAACTTTGAATTTTCCCTCGTACGATTGGCAGTATGCTATCACACACTTTCATGAAGGGACTGTCTCTTTCATGCCGTTTTTTTGGATTGACTTTCGGAGCTTAGTATAAGTTTGACAATAAACATTTGTGTAAGCGTACACTCACGCATTACTCTCACAAAATATGTTACCCAAATTCCTTTCAGATTCCAAAAACTGTATCCATAATTTTGCGGTTTGTCAATGTCTGCTTGCAGTTTTGGGCTTATTGAGGGAACGGGTGTGCATCCAATACCAGGATTGTCCCTTAGTTTCTGAATTCCCACAATGCACCCCTGTCTGGTACCCAGTCAGATTTCTGTTCAGAAATTCCTCCCTCTCTTCATGGTAGCGCTGAAGGAATGTCAACCCATTCTTTCAATACTGTAAACGTCTGTTACACATTTTGTTATGTACCGTGCACAAAACTTATGGTACATTTACATCTCTGTGATTATGTTGAAGAGGGCTACATTGAAATTTGAGGCGCATCTCAAGAAAAGTTCGGAAATTATATACCGACGTCTCACGTGCACGTCCGCAGCTCGTGGTTGTGCGGTAGCGTTCTCGCTTCCCGCGCCCGGGTTCCCGGTTTCGATTCCCGGCGAGGTCAGGGATTTTCTCTGCCTCGTGATGACTGGGTGTTGTGTGATGTCCTTAGGTTAGTTAGGTTTAAGTAGTTCTAAGTTCTAGGGGACTGATGGCCATTGATGTTAAGTCCCATAAGTGCTCAGAGCCTCACGTGCATGATATCGTCTGTATGTTGCACAAAGACGTCGGTCGCAGTAGAATGTCTTCCTTGACCACTTACATCGTGCGCGTCTGTTCGAACAGATATCAGTTTTCTGTGCCACTCCCTTAAAATACCATCACTCATAACTCTACTCCCATTCACACGACACAATCGACGATGAATAGCGGCGGTAAAGAATCATTCTGGTTGCAGGAAGCGAATGAAAGAATACACCTTGCAACGGGTGGGATACGTAATAACAACGTCCATTTAAATCCTATGCTGCTTATACAATGGCGAACACGACAGAGAGGTGGCTGGATGCAACGTTAACTTCTAACTATCGTTTTCTAACTGCGATGGTACCATGAAGTTACAAGCATTTGTCTGTTTTATGACAATTTGAGGTTGCTTTATGAATAGCGCTCATACTAGAAAATTAGTTTTTATTTTAATTTGAAAACTGACAATTTACAGAAGGAAAAGCATATTGTGTACAAGCAATTTCTCCCTGTTCTCGTACTTGAAACTAACACCAAGATACCGCCATGAGTACCGAAGTAAAATTAGCGCTCCTGTTGACACAATGAATTGAATAGTTCAGCATGTATTATGAGAATGCCATGTCTTTCATACTGACACTCTTTGAAAATGTGTTTTTTCTGTTATTTGGATTAACATAAATATCCCGGAGCAAGAGTGTGCAGAAAGTGAAAGCATTGTGAAATGCAGACTTCCACGGCCGTAAATGCAACAACTAATAATATATTCCGGACTATTATGCCTTGGTCGAACGGATTTCACATTAAAACAAAATGTTTCGTCTCCAACTGCGGAGGACAGTTTCAAGATGGATCGTAGCTTCTTTGAATGTCCGTTTCACACCCTGCCTCCCTGGCTATTAAGCATAAAAGCCCAATACATTTTATTAATCGTGAGAGAAAGCGTGGGTGATATCTTTCATTAACAACGCTAGTATGTAATAGGTTGGATAGTGCACTGAAGGACATGGAATCAATTCAGAGAGATGCTGCTGGCCTTGTAACTAGTTAGTAGAGCCCACACGGAATTGTAATAGTAATGTTCAGAGATCTTAGATGGGAAACCCTGTAAGCAGTGGCGACCGGTTATCACATGCTATTATGCTACAGCACACTGAAAGTATCGCACTAAAATTATGCCGTTTCTCTTTGAATGCGAGCCAGAAATCGCACAAAAATAAAACGTTCGAAAACATGTTTAGTAGCGCTCTTATTACGACAACCAGAATCCAGTGTCGAGTGCTGAAATGGTCAGCCTCACTACTATCAATTCAGATGGGACGCAGTTGTCTGTTTTAGATTGCACACGCTCTCCCGTGACGTTGTCCCTTGAGGCTACGAGTGCTATGTTGCTCACAGCACCAGGTCAGTATGAAATCGCGCGTAACATACTGCACAGGTGGAGAGAATGAGTCGTTTTTGACGAACAGTTACACTACCAACTGGCCAACTAGCCGCACTGACTGGAAATTTATTGGCTCACATCTGATCCCCGCAACTCCCAACATCTTTTTTCCAATTTATTTTGTACTTGGCAATGTTAAACAAATGATTATAAAATTTAAATAATTTTAAACAGTTCAGTTTATATTAAAATTTTGCACGAGCCTCCACTGCATGGAAGAAACGCTATGAAGTTCTCGTGAAATCCTGATGTATCCGTAGATGCCTGTGCAACAATTATGCTGCCATCAATATTCATCTTGCATAGGGATCACAAGGAAAAGATAAGAGAGAGTAGGACGCGTACAATGTCCTCTAGATAGTCACTTTTCCCTCGTCTAGGGCGCGATTGGGATAGGAAGGAAAACTGATAATTTTTAAATGAACACACCGGCTTTTTACTGTATTGTTGTTTATTTAATTACGACATAGGTTTCGGCCCTTTGTGTCATTTTCAAGTGCTTGAGTTTGTCATTAATATATATAGTCAGTTGCGTAAAAATGGCATAAAAGGCTGAAACTCAGGTCGTAATTAAGGAAACATCAATACAGTCAAATGGCGGTACGTTCATTTAAAATTATTGTATGCCTGTTGGCCGAGAATATCAAAAACTGATAGTATTGGCACAATGTATTCTCCGCCATGCACTGTACATTTTCTTGCTGTGCAGTGGATGGATAGAAACATGAAAACACCACTAACCAAATATTACTACGCCTAGAATAGTGTTAATCAATTGCTAGTATCGAAGAAGCTTATCGTTATCTCGGAATGGATAAATAAAAGTCCAGCATGGGTTTCCAGTGGAATTTTATACTACTCTTCCTCGAAAATAGTGACAAGTTCAGGTAACGGTCGTAGAATTAGATTTCTATCACACACATTTTTCTCCAAAGTAGAACACGAAGGTTTAATAATAGTGACATCTGGTGACTGTGGTGATCAGGGGAGGTACGACAGTTCACTCTAGTGCTCTAGAAAACCAGTCCTGGACCATGTGAGCCGTATGGGCAGGACCCCTGTCGTATTGGAACGTAGGATCACACACCTGGGATCAGGCATTGTATCCTGTGATGTACCTAACTAACCAAATCGTCACACAGTGCTCCGAAACATTGCGACCTTGCAGAGCAACCATGGAGAGAATGGAATTGCGTTATACGGCTTCCCATATCATCATCTCACCAAGTTTCACTTTTTAGCAGCAAGCGGTCTGCATCGTAGGCTTTTTATGCCACGCACCAGGCGTAAACAAGGCCAGAAGGTGGAAACAGTGTGAAGCAACTCATTAAACCAAGTTACTTTTTTCCATTGCTCCGTAGTCCGTGTTTTATGGATTCGGCAGCAAGTTTTCGTCTTACGAGCGTTGCATCACCGATGTTTAGTTTTGGAATTCCAACTCGCACTGTAATTCCCAGTTTATGGTGCTCCGTCCGTGTTCTTTTGCTGCCGAAACGGTTCGCGAGTGCTATATTCTGTTCTGCAACAACTGTTACAAATATCGTTCTCCTACTTTTCGTCCTATTGAAAGACCGTCTTTCATGATTACTTAACACACACTTTCGTCCCCATCGTGACTTAGTAAATAATGTTTTTCTACTTTCCTTGTATGCGGTATAGATCTTCGATACGGGGCCTATTGAAACAGTAAGTACTTAGGCTACCTTGTATTATGGAAGCAGACACTACACGAGGACCATCAATTTGCCCACGTTTCTAATTCACTTACTTTCCTCATTATGCACTCACAACTGCGGAGATCTCTGTACTGACCATCACTGACTCTTGGCAGCATAATGAGGACATTTTACACGCACTGTTAGCGGCAAAACACAACAGCTTAAAATGCAGATTTGGCTAGTATCTCCATTTACTTTCAAGCATCTTCTCCTTTCGGTGTTTCCACATTTTTCCATTCCCTGAAGACGCAAATGTAGACGAGCTCAGAGAAAGGCGTTAGGATGCATGTCGGTGATATAATACCTCAGGCGTGTTTGCTGACAATGCTAACTTTTAACTCCTCTATAAAGGGGCAATTTATACCGCGAAGAATCAGATTTCTATAAATGTGTAATAATAAGGCAAAGCTTAATGAACTGAAAATTAAATGACTTTCACCAATCATAGTTAACCTGTGGACAAATATGCTAACCGTGTATTGTTGTTCAAAACAACCAATCAAATATTAAATTAAAAAGAATTTTCCAGGTACATTGAACTGCATGAGGGACCAGAAACGGAACCTTGAACCTTTGTCTTTCGTAGCAAGTGCTCTATCGACCCACCCTAACAGCGTAGGACGTCTTTGGAATAGTTTCAGCCTGCCGGAGTGGCCGAGAGGTTCTCGGCGCTACAGTCTGGAACCCCGCGACCGCTACGGTCGCAGGTTCGAATCCTGCCTCGGGCATGGATGTGTGTGATGTCCTTAGGTTAGTTAGATTTAAGTAGTTCTAAGTTCTAGGGTACTAATGACCTCATAAGTTAAGTCCCATAGTGCTCAGAGCCATTTGAACCATTTGAACAGTTTCAGTGGAAGCAACCCATTATTTGGATTCTTGCTTGGTGTCCATGGTATAGTGATGGATGCGGGTCTCCTTGTTTGTGACGTTTCGAAGAAGAGTCTTCTGCTATAAACACGAATTTGTAGATGATAACCGCACCCACTTCTTGTTCTGCGTAAGTAATCGCGCCAGCTGCTGCGCCGACAACATTCCCTACCATCTACTTCCCGTATGAAATATTAATTCTAGCTGGTAACGCAGCTTTGGTATCTGCTACTTGGCGCAATTTGATTCGGATATCAGGTAGAATCACGTCGTGGACATTTTCAGTCATCCCTTCAGTAACAGCACTTGAATGGTGCCCTTGGCGATGCTCAGTTTAAAATACGTTGAAGCAATAAGTAACGATAATTACTGATGGTGAAGGGTGGCCATAAATAATATCCAAATTCGCCTTTCTCTTGTAAAATGTTTTCTGATTGAAAAGCAGCAAGCAAATCATTAAACGATACTATACTTTTCCATCTCGGTGAATATTCCGAAGCAGAACTTACTGTAGTCAGTACTATTAAATCCAAAATAATCTAGAATCAGAGGTATCACTAATAAATTAATGTCGCATTCCGATTATAGGTGTAGAATTTTTTATTACGATATTAGAATTTGGTGTGAGATCATTGCCCAGCATAAATAATTGGTGTCATGTCGCGGCAAAGATTTGAATTGGTTGTAGCTATTCCCTTCTAGAATTGTGACTTACTTTACAGCAATGGAGGAAATGGAACATAGTCTGCAAGGTTCCGCTGCTTTCAACTTCCATTTCAGCCACGACAGGGTAAGCATTATTCATAGCCAATGGCGTCCCAACAAAATTGCATTAAAGTAAAAAGAACTAAAATAATAAATACAACAGCCGTGAGCCTAGTAACTATTCATAGAGCGTATTGACGTAAAAAAAATTCAATTAATTATGTAATTTTGGTTCTAACGCCGTCTAACAGACGGCGTCATACGATGGTAACAGCACGTTAGTTAGTGACATATGTCTTGAAAGATTCTTACTTGCTGAACCACCCACATGCTCACACTGTTGCCGTTCCTAGCAGTTAGAGCTGTTGCTTCTCGTACGTATTTGTCACTGAGTAACAAATATACCACGAGTTCTGGCTCGTTATTGCCCGAAAAATTTCGTTGCTCGCATGTCGTCTTCCTCGCACGCAGCTGTTATTCCACTCTAGCTTAGTCGAAAAAAGGCGTTATCATAAAAAAGGCGTTTGTGGTTGCGGCGAGATCTTTTAAAGAAATTTAAATCACCAGCTGTCTCCTCCGGCTGCGCAAATGTTTCGTTGACTCCTAACTACATATGGAGAAACGACCATCGTGATAAAATAAAAGAATTCAGAACTCACACCCAAAGATTTCGGTGTTCATTCTTCCTATTCCTTACAGTCAGAAGACTCTTCTTTCCCACACACAGTTCGTGACGACTGCAATCACTTTTCTCAGCGGAACAACTACTTAGCGACACTAAGTGCCGCATACATTTTATCACTCGCCATGTTTTTTCCTCGTACGCAGTTCTAACCCAGCTCGGGAGAAAGTCAAAAGTATTCGTGAGCCTTGGATTCCTTACATTCAGATGCGTTTCGTTAGTCCTGTGAATTGAAACGCCTTACAAGAGTATTGAAGTAAGCTCGACCTGCTTACGTTTTTAAAGACGTGATGAGATTTACTGTAAAACTGAATAGTGATCAGACTTGACTGGAGAAGGCAGCAATTCGCTGTTCCCAATATTCATATCAGTTCTCATTAAAGATAATTTAATATATTTTCTGACTGTTGGATGCAATCATTATGGAACGGGGAACAAGCGAACACTGTGATTTTTTTCAGAGAAAAGTCAGGAAATAAAGCAAAAATCGTTTATTCAATAACAAAAGTAACAAGAAACTTATACTTGGTAACGGATACGGGTCTCGACGATATAGAATAAATACGGCGCAAAATCTAGCCGTTACTTCTGCAAACGTACTGGCAATTAACTGGCTTTACCGATACAAGCCATACCAACACACAAGAGAAGAAACGGAAGTAATCTTCTGAATTATAGACCATATCACTGATACTGATTTGCAGTACGATTCTGGAACATACACATTATGAAATACCTCGTAGAACAAGATCTATTGACACATCGCCAGCATGTATTCAGAAAATATCTTCCTTGTGAAAAATAACTGGCTTTTTATTCATGCGAAGTAGAATGCTATCGACAGGGGATCTCAAGTTGGTTCCATTTCTTTGGATTTCCAGAAGGCTTTTGAAACTTTTCCTAACAAGCGGTTACGGATAAAACTGAGTTTTTGTGGAGTATCGTCTCAATTTTGGGCACCCGTAATATCCTGTCAGAAAGGTCACGGAATCCGGTAACGGGGGAAAAATCATGTACTGGAACATAAGTGATATCTGCGGTCTCCCAAGGGAAGCTGTCACTAATCCACACAATTTAGAAGACCACTTGGGCAGCCCTCTTAGATTCTTTGCAGACGATGCTGTCATTTACCGTCTAGTAAACCCGTCACCAGATCAACACGAAATACAGAATGATTTGCTCGATATATACTTGGTGCGAAAGGTGGAAATTGACCTTCATCAGTAAGAAGCGAGAAGTCGTCCGCATGAGTACTAGAAACATATCCGTTAAATATCGGTTACACGATAAATGATACAAAGTTAAACATTGTAGATTTAAATGAATATTTGCGGATAAAAATAACTAACAACTTAAATTGGATCCATCTAATAGAAAATGTTGTATGGAGCTCATCCAAAGAGAGCATTTTACTGGCAGAACACTTAGAAGATGGAAAAAAATATTAGAGATTTTCTTACACTACGATAGTCATTTGACTTATAAAGTACCGCTACGCAATATGAGACCTTTGTCAAATATGACAGACGCAGGATATTAAAAACGATCTCAGAAGAGTAGCTTGTTTTGTGTTACCACAAACAGGGGAATAGACTGCCACAGATATAATACTGCGAGTTCGGTTGACTGTCATAAAAAAAGGTGTTTGTGGTGGCGCCGACATCTTTTAAAGAAATTTAAATCACCAGCTGTCTCCTCTGGATGTGCAAATATTTTGTTGACTCCGAACTACATTTGGAGAAACGACCATCGTGATAAAATAACTCACACGGAAAGATTTCGGTGTTCATTCTTCCCACGTGCTATTTAAGAGTGGCACGTTTGAGAAACGATCGAAAATTATTTCTGTGAACCTTCTGCTCACTACTTAAATATGAATTCCAGAGTAGCCATGTGGATGTAGACGCACATACTTCGTAAAACACGGAATATACGTTTGTATTACGAGTGCCCTTCAGAGTATCAGTTAATTAACCAATAATCTCCGAAAATCGCAGTGGACGCGGAATCTGTGACGTCAGCCAGTTCTCAAAAATGGTTCAAATGGCTCAGTCCCCTAGAACTTAGAACTACTTAAACCTAACTAACCTAAGGACATCACACACGTCCATGCCCGAAGCAGGATTCGAACCTGCGACCGTAGCGGTTGCACGGTTCCAGAGTGTAGCGCCTAGAACCGCTCGGCCACCCCGGCCGGCTCAGCCAGCATAAGATACAGTTGTGGTACAACAACACACACATAAGTTTTTGGTAGGAGTCACCTTATCGAACTGAATTCAAACCGGCTATGATTATAGACACGAATAAGATTAGGTACTTCGTCACAACAAAATCGTAGCAGCAGATGCGCTCCAAACTACCCTTAATCATTTCACTATGCAGTGAAAAACTGATGTAAGAACAATGTCCCATTACGTTGATAGGCCTGACACAGCATTCGATATTATCTGCTAATATCTACTAAACAACATCGGCCGTCGTTGTCAGGTAAATTAAAGGACTTCCGTTGCAACACACGCATCAACGATGTCTTGAGAAGCAAAAGGACTTGATTTTCATGACTGTAGTATGATAGATTTCTGCCGACCGGAGAAACCTGACGTCGATGCAGTCTGCACCAGAACTCCCCTTGTCCTACTGTGACTTGAATTTCCCTCATCTCTTCTGTTAGGAAAACTGGGGATAGGTTTGCTATGACATCTGTGTGTGTGGAGCATATTGGTAATTAAAACTTCATCCTTTAGTGACAGTGTGGTCGTCCCTATCGTATATTTGCCATTAGCTTATATCACAGGTCGTTGATCCACATTGCCTCTACACTTGATCATGTATAGCAACGCCAATAATTATGAACCAAATATACACTCCTGGAAATTGAAATAAGAACACCGTGAATCCATTGTCCCAGGAAGGGGAAACTTTATTGACACATTCCTGGGGTCAGATACATCACATGATCACACTGACAGAACCACAGGCACATAGACACAGGCAACAGAGCATGCACAATGTCGGCACTAGTACAGTGTATATCCACCTTTCGCAGCAATGCAGGCTGCTATTCTCCCATGGAGACGATCGTAGAGATGCTGGATGTAGTCCTGTGGAACGGCTTGCCATGCCATTTCCACCTGGCGCCTCAGTTGGACCAGCGTTCGTGCTGGACGTACAGACCGCGTGAGACGACGCTTCATCCAGTCCCAAACATGCTCAATGGGGGACAGATCCGGAGATCTTGCTGGCCAGGGTAGTTGACTTACACCTTCTAGAGCACGTTGGGTGGCACGGGATACATGCGGACGTGCATTGTCCTGTTGGAACAGCAAGTTCCCTTGCCGGTCTAGGAATGGTAGAACGATGGGTTCGATGACGGTTTGGATGTACCGTGCACTATTCAGTGTCCCCTCGACGATCACCAGTGGTGTACGGCCAATGTAGGAGATCGCTCCCCACAGCATGATGCCGGGTGTTGGCCCTGTGTGCCTCGGTCGTATGCAGTCCTGATTGTGGCGCTCACCTGCACGGCGCCAAACACGCATACGACCATCATTGGCACCAAGGCAGAAGCGACTCTCATCGTTGAAGACGACACGTCTCCATTCGTCCCCCCATTCACACCTGTCGCGACACCACTGGAGGCGGGCTGCACGATGTTGGGGCGTGAGCGGAAGACGGCCTAACGGTGTGCGGGACCGTAGCCCAGCTTCATGGAGACGGTTGCGAATGGTCCTTGCCGATACCCCAGGAGCAACAGTGTCCCTAATTTGCTGGGAAGTGGCGGTGCGGTCCCCTACGGCACTGCGTAGGATCCTACGGTCTTGGCGTGCATCCGTGCGTCGCTGCGGTCCGGTCCCAGGTCGACGGGCACGTGCACCTTCCGCCGACCACTGGCGACAACATCGATGTACTGTGAAGACCTCACGCCCCACGTGTTGAGCAATTCGGCGGTACGTCCACCCGGCCTCCCGCATGCCCACTATACGCCCTCGCTCAAAGTCCGTCAACTGCACATACGGTTCACGTCCACGCAGTCGCGGCATGCTACCAGTGTTAAAGACTGCGATGGAGCTCCGTATGCCACGGCAAACTGGCTGACACTGACGGCGGCGGTGTACAAATGCTGCGCAGCTAGCGCCATTCGACGGCCAACACCGCGGTTCCTGGTGTGTCCGCTGTGCCGTGCGTGTGATTATTGCAGTGTCCGGAGCAAGTATGGTGGGTCTGACACACCGGTGTCAATGTGTTCTTATTTCCATTTCCAGGAGTGTAGTGTAAACACCTCTACAGCGCAAACTAAGCTACAACCTGGCTGCCCAGCATTTCAACCAGAAGTGTGCTGAAACAGCTAAATTTTCACATGGCAGGATTGTCTTTCATCCCCCCTACCCCAACACACACAAGCTCACAAGACGACATCCTCTACCCTGTCAGGTACCCAGTCATTTTGCTACGAACTGTCCTCCAGTGTTCCTTGAATTATTGTATGTACTGAAAATGAACACACTTCGTATGCTACAATCAAAGTGTGGACACTTTAATTTTTTCTCTAGATGACCGGTTTCCACGGTGTTACGCTGCCAACATCTGATCTAATATAAGAACAAAAATCATAGAGGGGGTTGATGGAGGCTACAATTAATATTGTGCAATATATAAAATATACAAAATTCTATTTATCTTACTGAACTTGTTATAAAACTGCCACTTTACATTACATGAAGTCAAACTTAAAAGTCAATCCCCACATATACAGGGGTTGATAACAAACCAGTTGATAAAATCCTCATAGTTGATAAAATGCATAGAGTTGATAAAATGTACACAGCTGATAAAATCTTCATATTGTCCATGCACATTGATAACGAACATGATTCTCACAAGCTTGCTGCACAACATTATTTTCCTGTGGTGTGTTTATATAGAGACAGCAGACCTGCTACGAAGTTACCTATAAAATCAGAAATTAGTGATACGAAAGTTGAACTTCCAGATAAAATATATATGCAGCAAAACAAACGTATGAGCTCTTGGAAATCAGATTTGAAGACTCGGAAAACAAACTTGGAACTTATTAAAACTGAGGAAGGGTTCAGCAAACTAATAGACAGGGTAGGAAAGGAGCTGCAAACCAAAGTGGACACTAGATTCTGAACTCAGGGGACGGAATGGAGCACACGACAAGAACAGCAGGAAATTTGAACTCCAGGTGAATACTGAACTAAAACTGGTAATTAAAATCGATAATGAGAAATTGAAAAGGTGGTAGAACTTATTCAGCGAAAGATAGACAATCTGATTTAATCTGTAAGTAATGTAGCAGCTAGGCAGCTACGCATGGTGATAGGATATTCTATGGGAATTATTAGTAACATGAAGCAGTTCAGTGATGGAAGCAGGTACCATGCAATAGATTTCGTGGCTACAGGCAAAGATAGCTTTATAAAAGAGATGAGTGAGGAGTTAAAGGTAAAGCTTGTAAAGAGACAACTGGAGGAACTACCTCAGACTTGGGGTAACCAGCATGCTGAGGAATTTTTATACTGTAAGGAATTTGAAGCAATGTTCTTGCATAAGTTATGGGGCAGGCTAAGCAATTAAGATTGCAAAATGATTTCTTAAATTGGCCAAATTGCGAAAGTGATAGAGAAACTCTGAGAGAGTTCTGTGTTAGGGAATTCAGCAAACTTATACATTTAGACAGACCATTAGGGGTACTAACAGAAATATCAACATTAAAAAAAAATTTTCTAGAGAAACAGCTATTTAATACAAAGCCTTACTAATACAGTGGATTAATTTTTCTGAGAACATGAACATGAACAGGGCACTGTGCTATAAACAAAAATTGGTAGAACACATGACAGCAGCAGAAATCAGAATAAACGTAACAATTATGGAAATAATTTCAATGACAGTGGTAAGTGGTCAAGTAATAGGGATGGGTAGAGTGGCAATCAGAGTGACTGGGGAAACAGGCAGGCAAGAGAAGAAAGAATATATAAATGGGGTAGATGACTTCCACCACCACTGATAATGATCACAAGGTGCAGAATTTTAATGGAGACGGACAGAAAAGTAGACAGAGAATCCCTTAAGGTCCACAAGGGTGCAAGGACTTTTCCTGTTAACAAGACCAAAACACGATTTAATAAACTTGATGAGAGTGAAAGAAGGCAGTTGGCCATGTGCCAGATGTTTGCTATGCTGGGTAACAATGATATGTGGGAAGGTTTCAGGAAATTTAATAAGAGAAGTAAAGGTAAAATGGCAGAGGTATCAATGATGCGAATAACAGAAAACTGTCCTGTACAAGGCAGTTATATGATAGAGATGAGACAATAGAACATAGAGGTGATGATTACATCATAGGTTTATCTACGATGGAAGATACAGTGGGGTTGGAAATTGGAGCTGAGCTGGTTACAAATCTAATAAGTAAAAGTATTGCTGACAGTGTAAGTAGAGCAGTCTCAAGAGCTCTTCGTATATATTGTAAATTAGTTTATCACAAAGGTGGCAGGTGATAATGCATGTGACAATGGTCTAGGAAGTGTGAAATATGTGATTGTGCAGTGTCAAAGGCAGTGAAAGGTGATATAAGTTCTTATAAGAGACTGAAAAAGGAAGGAGACGCTGAGGCTGATATTAGGTGAGATAAAATCTACTGAGTAAATGAAGCGGAAACATTTCTACTCAGTTAATATGGAAATAGTGTGGTTCTAAGATCGGACGTTAACAGTGAAAGGATGAGGAAGAAGGGGCATCAGTGTAATATAAAAGATTGAGTGTCATCTGCAAAGGGATATCAGATGTTGATGCCAGAGGAATGGGAGAGTGTACAATTCCAGGTGCCTAGAATGATAGAGGAATTGGATGATGGGAATGCAAGTGAAATATTTAATCACTTATGTAAGGGAGATATTGGGACTAAATACAGGAATAAGTTTTGGCATGCATGTGTGATGGATAAAGAGAGTAGGAAGGAAATTGAAGCTGATTTGATGGGGGAAACTCAGTTAAAAGTAGTAAAAGTACAGAAGGTGCAATCTATTGTTTAGCTCAGTGGGGAATCTTGAAAGTGAAGCACTGCTGGATATGGGGCTCAAATACATCAACTGTGTCTGAATCCTTTTGGCAATTAATAAGGACAGATCAAGTAGAGCTAACTGTGAGTGGGGTAAAGAACAAGACTACAACTGGGGCATGTAGTAAGGTCATTAGAAAGAAAATAATTTTCGAGTTTATGATAAATATTCATTGTTTTACTGCATACTGTTTTGATTTTAGGACTGTCAATTAACATTATTTTGGGTAAGTATTTTCTGTATTAATATGATGGTAATATTCAGGTTAAGGATAGAATTTTGATTCTTGATGCTGGAGTGTACAGAAAAGGAATACAATTTAAAGAGCAATTAAAGGGAGATAAAGTGATGACACATTTGCAGAAGGAAAATGAGGAGTGTTGTGCAGGTGAGCTAATAAATAAGATAAATAAGATAGAGTGCTTACCAGAAGAGAGCAGGTTTCAGCTGGCTGAACGTTTGCATAAATATAAAACTGTGTTTTCAAATAAGCCAGGGAAGGTAGTGAATTTTGAATATTCATTGAAGGTAGGGTCACAGTGTCATTAAAGTAAAGCCTTTCCTTATTGCAGTGAGGAATGAAGAAGTAGTGAGAGATAGGGTTTCACCAAATGCTGGAATGGGAAATATTAGAACAGGGAGGGAGTGAATACTGCAATCTGGGAGATTGGAACTGCATGAATTGTGTTAGATGCTAGGAAATTGAATAAAATAGTAATAAGCATAATCAACAAACAGAAATATGAACGAGTTATTCCTAAAATTTAATAATGTAATGCTAATGTCATATATGGATCTGACCTCTGGGTTCTGGCAGGTGCCACTTATCAAGGAAAGTAGAAAATACAGAGATTTTCTGTATGAGTAAAGGATCTTAGGGTTGTTCCATGTGGCCTATACATATCAGCAGCTCTTTCTTTTAGAGCATTAAGTCACGTACTTGGGAGTGAATCGTTGAGGAGGTTTACATTATATGTAGATGATACAGTTGTCATAAGCAGTACATGACGTGAACACTGTCCATTGGTAGAAGAGGTGTTCAGGGCATTGCACAATTTGGGAATGGCACTCAAACTTAGTAAATTTCAATTCATGCAGTTAGAATTAACATTTCGAGGCCATCAATGAACAACTTAATGAATACTACCTAGCAGGTAAGATCAAAGGCCACTGAACTGTGTATGAATCCCAAGAACAGGAAGCAGTTGATGTCTTTCATGAGGATGTGTAATTTCTACCTGCCGTTCATCAGAGACTACAGAATGAATCCTCTAGATTTGTGTGAATTATTGAAGAAAAATGTGAATGTAATAAAGAATTTGTTGCAACAAAGAAAAGCGTTTGTTATAGCAAAATATTATATTACCCAGACATGTAACTCACCTTTTGCATTGCCTGTGTCAGCTCCGATTTTTGTGTGGGACCTGCGCTATTCCTAGAGAGGATGATATATGGGGTAGAGGAACAGAGGACAACGCCATTCGTTAGTCAGATGTTCTCAGAATATGAACTCACATTTGGGATCTCGGAAAAGGAACTCTTGACTGTTGTGTTTGGATTCCATAAATTTAGGTTCTACTTGGAGGTCAGGGAGGTAAACATATTTACAGACGATAAACCTCTGACTTATTTGCAGGACTGCACACTTTCGAAAAAAAAGGCTAATGAGTTGCCATTGTTTCCACAGCACTTCCATTACAATATAAGATACAGTAGAGGGAAGCAGAATCATATGGTAGATTTTTGTCATGGATGATAGTAGAGGAGAATGACTGCAGGGAAGGAGGTGACGAGAGGTGTAACATACCAGTAATGTACATGAAAGGTTTGGGAAGGAGGAGGTATGAAATCGATTCGCAAAGGTATGTGCTGATAACCAAACAGAGATCAAAACCCAAAAATCATGAAGATGAATTTAGGATTTAAAGGGTATATTTAGATGGGGGGGGGGGGGAGAATTACAAGATTTATAAAAGAGTTTTGTTTAGGCGTAGGGAGGTAGATAATAAAAATGGGTAGTTGTGTTTCCCTGATGATCAGGTTGAAATAATGATTATACCCATCTGTCGTGTACATTATGGAGCCCAGAAATGTGCAGAAGTTATGCAGGAGTATATCTACTCCAATAATACGGCAAGCAGATAGACGTGGAGGGTTTCAGCATGTGAAACATTGCACTGAGACAATACAGACTGAAGTGCTACATATCTTGCCCCCTAAAACAGTAGAGCTGTTGTAGCTGTTATTTAGACCACTGCCCATAGGGCGTGGTAGTATGATATACATGTTAGTAACTGTGTATGTATTCTCAAAGTATGTTAGGCTGTATTCCCTAAAAAGAGCCAGAAGTAAGAATACTATGAATAACTTAGGGAAGGACTATACAGTAAAAATAAAAGCACAAGAAAAAATTCTTTCAGATATTGCGTAATATTTGTTTCTCAGATGTGAGATAAGTTCATAGAGAGATTGAGTGTAGTGCATATAAGGATCTTACTGTTACACCTTGCAAGTAATCCTGCTGGGAGGTACATGCAAGAACTAGGTGGACTATGGAGAACATATTGTAGCAATAGTCACAATGGTTGGGCTGGATATGTTCCTGTATATGAGGACCTCATGAATACTGTGAAGAATTGTTCCAATAGTTTCTCTCCCTATTAAGTCATGATGTTTAGGGGGCCAGCACATCCCATAGCTGAAAAGGCGAAATTTCCTTCAGGCATTATGATAAATAACAACGAGAGAGATGATTATGTTTTGTGGCAGAAGAGTAAGAAAGGCATGGAGAGTAGGAGGCAGCATAACTGGAAATACAAAATGACGACATTCAAAACTGGGGTAGAGTTTCAGTCAGGACTATAGGTAAATCTAGCAGTATTGATGGTGAAATTAAAGAAATTGTTTGATCTTTGTCATGTGCCATTTTAGGTTGCCGAATGTCCACAGACAAATGCATGCAGGTTAGACTATCCTAATACAAAGAAACCATTTGGTCCCTAAAATGTATTTGAACTGAGCCCGTATGTCGACAAGTGATGTGGTAGTGTTAAATGGAGAAATTTGTGTTCCTGTATATCAGTTGTATAGGTGTGTAACAGATTAACCATCTTAGAAGATTATTATGCGTATTTAGTTATTGTTATGGGTATTCTTGTAAGAAATGTTGGAGGGAAGGTGGTAAATGTTGGGAAAATGTAACTTTTATTTTGGGGGTGTGTTCAGAAATGTTCATGCATTATACTTGGTTGCAGGAAGAAAGCTTGTGGGAGCAACAGGCTGTTTCTTAATATCACAAGGAAAGTGGCATCCAGAGCTTGAAGCATGTGAGTTGGAATGGTGCCTCTCGTGAGCTGTTCAAAATTCGAAAGTGGGTGTCTCGGTAAGGGAAAATATACGTGTAATCTGAAAAGCAAATAGAGATAGGATTCCAGTTGGAAACGATACGCAATGAACTGATGCTGTATGTGTTTTATAGTTGAAATAGCACATAAATTATCTATTTAAATAAAATCTTTATAGATTATAAAGTCTGTGGATGTAATTCGATTCAGAGATTGATTTATACGGAATTTGCCTTTATGTGAAGTTTGTCTGTGCACTTCGTTCTATGTTTTAAGATTTTTCACTTGTGAGGTGATTCAGAGGACATATTGTAAAACAAGAAGGGTTTAAGGAGCCTGATCACTGGGAAGCCATGGTCCACAGTTACAGATAACTGTTTATTTGGATCAATTGTTTTACATTTGTCAAGATATGGCTTGGTTGACGAGGAGTACAATGCACTGCTGTCTGTACTTGAGTGAGTGCTGGGACTCAAGGAAGAGGTCCTTGCTGTGGAAGCAACTGGAAGACAACAGTGATGGCATGACAAGCGAAAATGATGAGTGACGACACATTGGAGAATTGGAGTTAAATCTGTTTAGATTTGACTAAATACCCAGAGAGACCAATTATTATTGAAATTTATAAGCATTTTTAGAATGCATACGTCACTTACAGTTTAGGCGTATAGCTACTTACATATCACTTATTTCAATGCCGAATTGTTCACCACATGAAGTTCTTAATCACGTATTAGCACAGTTTTATTTGACTTCACATTTTCTTATTATTTATGTATGTAGAAGTTGTGGTATAGATATGGATGTCTTAATACTACTTCATGCAGTCATCATTGACGCAATGTCTTCATAAAGTAGGGGTATGTAACATAAGAAAAGGTGACATTGTGTACCCAAAACAGAGCTATCCACAAATACGTAAAGCTATCAGTCTCCACGTGGGTAATTTGTATCGATATTTCATGTTTATGTTTATTTAGTAATTAATTTATATATTAATAATTGTAGAAGAAATTGAATAACGTTATGCGAAACGAACGGGAAAGAATGGACTAGTTCATTTGATGAGCGACTGCTGTTGCGGTATGTGCAATATATTAAAATAAAAATAATCATGAGAAGAAAATATAATTGTATACTGAATTGTGTAATGTGTTTGGTTGAGGTATTTTAATACTGGGAGAAGCGTTTTCAAACGAATCATTTCAGGTATATGGATGTTAATCTGACTAGAGCAATGTCACCTAACAAACCATAGTACAGTGATGCGAGGCAGAGATCGTGGTCCTCTATGTGGTGAGAACTGTGCGGTTAAGGTGGGCTAGAACGGCCTGGGACCACACATGTGTGAGTTCCGATGTAGAATCAAGCTTATACTATTGTTGGGAAGCTAGTCTTCGATTCATCAGTCTGTGAGCTGAGAATTTGAACTGTGAATATAGTGTAACTTACAGTGGCTGTGATATAACGAACTGTTTATTGCTTGTAACCGCTGTCTTAGGACTGTTTCCGATTTCATTGGACCTTCGTCTGTAAGACCATGATTCATAGGAAAGGAATAAAGCAACGGTATAATTCAAACGTGTGCAAAACATACTTTAATATCCTGAACACCTGATTTAATTGCTTCATTTATGGACTCGCATTCGAGAGGACAACGGTTCACACCCACGTACGGCCATGCTGATTTACATTTTCCGTGATTTCCCTAAATCCCTTCAAGCAAATGCTGGGATCATTCCTTTGAAAGGGCAGGGCGACTTACTTCCCTATTCTTTCCAAATATGGTGAGTTCGATGACTTCGCTGTTTGGTTCGCTCCCCCCGAATCCACCAACCAACCAACTACGTAATTTAATGTATTCGGGAGGACGACGATTCAATCACGGGTCGGGCCATCCTGATTTTGTTTTCCGTCATTTCCCTAAATAACTCCAGGCAAATTCCGGGATGGTACCCTTGAAAGGGCACGGCCGACTTCCTTCCCCATCCTTCCCTAATCCGATGAGACCGATGACCTCACTATTTGTTCTCGTCATCCAAACAACCCAACCCATATCAGTATTACGCTGACTGATCTCATAGACACCTTAATAATGATTAATCGCTTTTGTAAGGGCGTAAAGCAACGGTGTAAAAAGAAATCCCTGAGCAGGTGAACCACGTAACAGGTTATGCTTTCGCCCTCTGCTGGACTGCTAGCAGTAGTAGTTACCGCTAACCAAAGGTAAGTTGCACCTTATTACTTTTATGGGAGATCAGATGATGGGAGCATATGATTGTTGAAACCTGTCATCTAGAAAAAATAAAAGTATCTACACTCTGATCGTGGGGTACGAAGGGCGTTCATTTCCAACCATACCGATCGCCCCACAGCACTCATTGTATGCACCATGTGACAAGGCAAGGAATGTACGAAACGAATTGTTTGCTTCGAAAACTGTAAGGCTTACTATGAAGTTACTCGCCCACAGTCAGGCCACCGTTGCGACCGCGGCGAAGTAAATGCGAACAAAGACAGAACAGAGAGGGATGCTGACAGCACAGCAACGCTCGCGCGCTCCGCTACCTGCCGACGCGGCGTCGCCTTCACGCCGGCGCATCGCAGCGCCGCCAGTAATTGGCGTAATTACCGGCAATTTATAAATTTATCGCGCACAAACAATCACTGGCTGATGATTACCGACACGGCGCGCCACTCTCATTAGGCGCGGCGTAAAGCAGTCGCCAGTCAGCCGTGGCGCCGATCACGGTTAGCACTGCGCGGGTAATTCTGCCCATTATTAATCTGCACGCGGCCGCCACGGTGATCCAGCGTGGTCCTGTCCGACATATCCGTTATGCTGATTGGTCACTTGGCGAACACTAACTCCAGCTGTTGGTACCTCCAATTGCTAGTAATGCCTATTTTCTTCTGTTTCTATGCTATGACGTAGTAGGTAATTGATTAGCGTTTGATTTGTACTGATAATTGTGATTGGTATCATTCCGCGTTCCATCGCCCTGTTTTTTCTCCTACTCCCCATACCCCTGACAGCCTTCCGTTTTGTTTCTACTGTAGCTTCTTCCTGAATGGTCTCGCCTGATACTGCTTTGTAGGGAATACGGATTACTGAATTTGGGAGAGTCTCTATTTCATTTAGAGGCGGTAATTAAATCTGCAGTGATTGGCAGGTATGCACCGGGTCGCAATGAACGCCTCGTACACCCATTCCCTCCTGGGCTAGAGTTGCTGAAAGTGGCTTTCTTCGTTTTGCCATTTCGTTTCAGGAATTCTCCTCCGCACTGTGATTGCTGAGTTAATGAGCAAGGACGCGGCACAGCCGCAGAGACCCCTAGCTATGTAGGTTTGTTACTTTGTAAATTGTTAATATTGTGTGTCTTGCTCGACTTCCGATGGACTTGAAGGTTGTTCTTGGGACCGAGGAGACGAGAAAAATTCATATAAAGACACTGTCAATTGCCTTTCCGTTTGGAGTATATAAGGTGTTTCAAACCTTTTGGGTCAAACTGAGACAGGTGATTAGTGGGTCTACAAGCGATTGTACTGAAATAGGCAGCCAGTGCTGAAAACTGCATGTTTCTCGTGTTATGGACATACACAGTAGCCCACAGCAACTGTTGAATGTGACAACTGCCAGGCTCATTGCTTGCATGGCAACGGTGGATGAAGTTGTGCCGCTCTATAGCAAAGATCCTGGGAGTCAGCTGTACACCGGAACAGACAGTGTGTGATAAAGCAGTTTACAACTCAGATTACTAAACAGAGACATTGCACACAACGTAGCTCGTAGCATCTCTGTCATGCGACGTCCACAGGCATCGCACCTGTGCATGAGTATGTGCCGCACTCACACCAGTATCCCTGGTGTCAGTTGCCCACTGCACCAGAGGGCTTGTGACGTGTCCATAGTGGAGTGTGTTACTGTGTGCAGTGCATGACGTGTAGTCGAAGACGGAAAGTTGCTCGTCACAAGAATTGACAGACATGCATTTAAAGTATTGCGCGGGAGGATGTAGTGCCCGTAGAGCGGCACGAATCTGCAGAGAATGTTTTCCCAGCAGGCGTCACCCATGGATACCAACCTATGAGAGACAGGGTCGCTCACGCCATAAAGAATGCTGCCGAAGAAAAATTTGGAAATTTGTGGTAAGTACTATGGGACCATACTGCTGAGATCATCGGTCCCTAAGCTTACACACTACTTACCCTAACTTAAACTAACTTACCCTAAAGATAGCACACACACCCATGCCCGAGGGAGGACTCGAATCTCCGACGGGAGCAGCGGCGCGAACAGTGATAAGGTGCCTTAAACCGCACAGTTACCCCACGCGGCTTCTGCCAAACACATGGAACACCAAACTTTGAGGAGGTGTTGCTGGATTGTGTGGCCGATCACCTAGTGATAAGCACATGTCACCTTGCTAGTGAAATGCACCCTTTGAACGATACAACGTGGGGAGTACTGATGGAACACATATTACACATATCAGAAACAACGTACACAAGCACTGGTCTAACATTCTGCGAGGTGCCTGTTTGTTCTATATCGCGTCTCCCTACCACTTTCGCGCAACGACGCTCTGAGCATGTTTTTTGGGGAATTGACTAGTTTGAACCTGGGACCTGTTGCTGGTAAGGAGACATCAGACCGCAGATGACATGTAGAATTCAGAAGAGATCAGTGAGACTAGCGATGATATACCCAAATACTTAATGATTTCAGCGTCAGCTCCACTGCACTCCCTGTAAAAGAATCTTAATACTAACTAAATTTAGTGGAAGGGGTTCAAGGCTTTCCTATTTTTAGTTAGCTGGTAAAATAATGTCGAAAAAGCAGTAAAGTTTACCACTGGAAATTTTATGCTACTCACAAGACATTCTTTATAAATTTCACTTTTGATAAAAGGAAATGTTTTAATATAGGATGGTAAAAGCCAACTGCGTTCAACAAAAGTGTTAACGAATATTCCCTGAATGGGTTTCCAAGTTCTACAATGGATCGAAGGATGACCTATGCCATATCGCATCTATAATCTAGGTTTAAATTAAGTTTCACAAAAGAGAAAACTATCAAAATGGTCTACAGTGACCCTCAATTATCTTTAATTACTTATCTAACTTGTAAATTACAGTGGCGATGTGGCTTTTCAATAACTATATAACAGAAAAGTCATTGTGTTTCAGATTTTTACTTCAAGTGGCAAATGTGAACACCATGAGCTTTAATTGATGATCGACACCAGTATTACGCAAAAAGGGGGTGTAACAGATGAGACTTCTGCAGTTCTGAGTGAAGCTTTATGCGCTGTTATGCGGCATCGCGTGCATTCATTACCTTGTCAGTGTTCGTCAGGAGGTGGCGGACAGCACAGCTCCGCTCACCTCGCCATCTCGGAAGCAACTCTGTCCTAACTTCCCCTTACTACAATTTACCAAAGTTGGTTTAAAAAAACTATCTGGCTGTGTTTTCATCTGACCAATCAGGGTCTCAATGTTAACCTTAAGCTCCGCCTACAAAAATTCTGTCTATGCAATGAGAAACGTTATACTTTTCGTGGTGGGACAATGTTTTTAAAGTTTGCAATGTAACAGAGACGCAAAAAAGTTTCACGCTAAAACTTGCAACTGGTGTGGTCCTTTTTGTGTTATCGTAAGATCTATACTGTTCTTCTGGAGGACTCTAGCTTTTAACATGGGCTGGGAGGTGGTCCTGACGTAACAGAGACGCGAGAAAGTCTCACACTAAGGCTCTAGCTTTTAACATGGGCTGGGGGGTGGTCCTGACGGTTAGCTGGCGACGTGGGTGTCCGTCCCTTATCGTAGGGACTTCTAACTTAACTCAGTTCTGCTCTCGGCTTCTGTTCTCGTTTCTACCCTTGGAACTGCGTCTGTCTCACGGTGGGAAGGTATGAGATGCATTTAGGCATTCTTGTGTTAGTCTGTGGTATTCCATTTGCTCACTCGTTACTCGTATTACTTTGGTTAATTTAATGTCACGAATTATTTGGAGCTATGTGACATACTACTGGATTTGCTTATCATGTCAGGGTTTTCATGGAAGGTGTTGGACTTGCCTGCCACCTAACATATCACCACCCTTCGAACTTAATTTTTGCACTGAAGTTAGGCAATGATTGAATCGTTGTCTAAGTGAGTCAAAAATTATTCCTTTATCTAAATTTTGTTGCCTACTGTTCAGCCACGTTATTCTGGTTCTATGCTAGCTTGTATTACTAATTTATATTTTTATATTCTTCCACATTAATCTCAAAAATATGTTTATATTGACAAGAGAAGAATATTTTTATGCTATTATTATTATTATTTATTTTTAATTATTTTCTTTCTTTATTTAAGTGTGAAGTTTGTTTTTTAAGAAGTTTGTTATCGAAAGTGAGTAGTCTTTCACATCGATTTTCTTAGAAATACTTTTTTTTTAAAGTAGTAATTAAGTAAAATCTATTCCTAACACATTTTCTAAATATCATGTACAAGTAAGATGTTTTTGTTTCTAGACACTCATTTCAACATTGTTACACTAACAAATAAGAATTATTTCCAAGAATTGCTTTGACAAAGAAATATACATTCACAAGTATTGAGATATTATCCTAACAAATGGAAAAAATGTAAAAAAAAGGGAAAACATCCAACAAGATAATTGTTTATTCTTTGTTTTTGTAAGGAGAAAATAAGTAAAATATAGTTATTCTTTTATTTTTATGAGGAGAAAATAGGTGGCATGTAGTTTTAGTGTTTATTATGCCTTACTTTTGTTCTTTATATACTGTCCATTTCAGAACTAATGACTTATTTTTATCGATAGTCTATTTTTTACCTAAGTCCATAGTCAATGACTGTTATTTTGTAGTTTATTAGCTGTCTGGCGTGCTTAACTTATTTAGTTTTTCACACATTTCTTTTGCACAATTCCTACATCACATAATTTGGTTTCACACATTCACACAATCCTATGAATGTTTAAGCATGAGGTTGGCGAATTTTTTTGCATGAAGGTGATGGACTTGAGCGAGATGGATGTGGGCAAGTATTTGATGTACAGCTTCATTCGTCGTTCCTTGTTGGCTTTGCAACCGTGTGTTGCTGTTGTGGAGGTCCCGTAATGGAATGGAGCTGTGAGTGCAGAATCTCGTGGTTTACTGGCTTTGTATGCGTGAAAGTCATCGTTATGTGTCGCTGAAAGCGGACGTTTTTCGTTGTAATACTTCGCAGACGACTAGTTTACAATAGGATAGGGATTTGGGAAGGTATTTCATCTATTCTTCACCTATCTTCTTTCTTGGTCTCAATCTTGCGAATCTTCAACTTCTGTTCTTCCTGCTTATTCTCTGCTTCTTACTTGCTTCTTGGTTCTTCTCTGGGCAGGATATGGAAATATTTGTTGACAACTAGTCACTTTGAAGTTCTCCTCTTAGTAACAGTCTGATAAATTGTTTGGGTGTGTCATTTTTACTTTGTGGAAGTTTTCTTCAGTTTCGTGCATAAGCGCACTGTTTAATAGCAGTAGTGTGACTTTTACACATATCTTTTTGCCAGTGGTGGCTTGCCCAAGCGGTCTTCTCATCGGGCCGTTTTTTGCTCATTCCGCTGAGTCGGGGCGTTCCAAGACCCTCTTGGCCTTCTGTGTTCCGCCACTCTGTGGTTCTGTGTTCTGTCCCAGCAGGGTTCCGCCACTCTGTGGTTCAGCAGATTTACTGCCCACTTTGGCTACAAGAGCCCTCTGTTGGTCTCGCTGTCCTTTCCCTTCTGTCGACACTTCTGCCTTGTAGAAATCGTGTCTTGCTAATTACGTCCTTTTCTTTCTTGATACTTCTTGCGTTGTAACTTGTGGGTCATTGCATCTGGTCTTTGCTGGAGTTTTTACAATGGTTCTTACAAAAAGTTTTACTTATAATCATCTAACGTATGTCTAGTACCTACATTGTTTTACGCCTTCTTAAGAAGCTTTACAAATTTCGGCACCCTTTCCATGTTACAATTCTAAGATATTTTGAGTCTTAACTTCTACAAGAATCCTCAAATTCGTTTTTTATTTTTGTGTAGTTTCGTGGTGTATAGCATTTTAGTATTTCATGCTGTTAGACTATCTACACTTTATCCTTTCACCTTAACCTATGGTACTGTTGGTGTTATTTTTGTTTTTGTTTTCATTTAAACTACTTTCTTTTTCCCACCTTCCTCTCTCTTCATTCTTCTTTCTCCTGACGATCTTACCTGCAACATAATCTTGAAATATTGTGCTGATTATTTACCAGCAATAAAATTAATCTTCAAACTTGTACTGAAAGTGTTTAATACTGCCAGTCTTAGGTAAAAATACCTCTGATTTATCTCGTAAAATACCCTCTAATTCTCTTTTACTGTGTTCCAAAATACCTTGAACTTCTTGCAATTTTTCGTCGATTTCTTTATGAACTTCTAACATGAGTTGAGGCGAATCCCCCCTTTTGTGCATACCATTCTAATTCTTCATCCTCTTTATCTCACATCATTCTTAATTGTTTGTTTATAACTGGTATTTCTTCTAATTTTAGCTTTTGCTCAAAGAGAAGTATGACATTTCCGAATGTTACGCTACCTTTCCCCATATCTGTTATCGCTCGTCTCTCATTTAAAATATCTGCACCTATAATCAAATCTACAGTTAGTTTAGGTATAATCACAAAGTTGGCTTAAATCTTTTGACCTTGACACGAAAGAGTTAACCTTGTTTGTCTCGTAACTTCCGCAGCATTATTTCTAATAGGATCTCTTACTTTAATCTTACGTGTTTTCAGAACTGGCAATTCCTCATTGGCATTACACTGCATGAATAAAATTTTCTGAGATCGCAGTCAGTTCACTTCCGCTATAAATTACAATATTGACTGGGATATGCTTTACCATGGCCTTCACAACTGGTTGAATTCGAAAGGGTTGGTTCTGTTCTTCTTCTTCTTGCATCAACGAATCCTCCACTGAATCATACATGAGTCTTTTTAGTAATTTCCCTTGTCAATTCGAACTTTCCGTAGGATAAGCTTCGACTGCTACTTCTCTCTCTTTTATTTCCTCTTCTCTATTTCTTCCTTCATTTACGCTTTCTTCAACATCCTCTACTTTTTCCTCATCCTTGTCTATCTTCTCCTTCTTCGTCGCTACTTCCACATAATCGCATCTAAATGCTCTGATTATCGCTTCATAACTTCCTTCATTATATACGTTCGGTTGTGTGCCCACTCGTAACTTATTTTCAACTTCTGTCGACTGCACATTATCCTCATTGAATTCGCTTTCCCTGGTTTCCATCTCAAATAGCTCTGCAATACTCATTACTTCGTCCTTTCCTTCTACATTCGTTGTGAATGCCTTTGGTAATTCATCTTCCTCGTCAGTATTCTCCCAATTAATTTCGTCCCAACACGATATTGTTATTTTCTTTTCTTTCGTTTTCATCTGGTCCCTGCAGATTTGTTTCTTCCTTCTTCTCTTCTCGTGATAAGATTTTTACTTCTGTGTTCAAGGTGCTGCAATTGTCCTGGGTCGGTGCGTCATTCCCTTTGGCATGGGCGTTAGCTGTCAATTCGAACGTTTATCAGGGTTTGGTGGTCTTACCTCCACCTCTTCTATCTGTATTCTCTTTTCTTGTTCAGCTTGTTGATAATGGTTTCTTTGTTGATAATTTGTCGGTCTATTGGTTCTCCAGTACCCGTTCCGGTTGTCGTTATTCCCTCTGTAATAGTTGTTGCCGTTCCTGGGTGAATTATAGTTATTGCCATATTCTCTTCTAAATCCATAACCGGTTCTTTGTTGAAATCTATTGTCGTTTCTTGGTGCGAAGTTATCACGTGGTTCGTAATTATTGTTTCTTCGTACTGTGTCTTGTGGATTCCACTGCTTTTTGTTTTCGTGTTCACGTGCGCTTCGTCTTTTTCTTGCGTCATCTTCCAAAAATATGAACTCTAGTTCCCTTAGAATACCTTTAAATGCTTCGACGTCATTGCCTCCGCGACCTACTAATGATTGCTGGTATTTCAATGGTAGCTTCATCGCGCATAATTTAATCAACTCTCCTTCACTGTATGGTACATCTAAGCATTGATTTTTCTTTGCCATTAATTCGAAAAATTTCACGGGACTCTTCTCTCCTGAATTTTAAAAATATGGGGTCTGTAATAATTCGTACTTCACTCTGTTCTGTGCTTCGCTGGACCAATATCGTGAGAGAAACTTCTCTCTGAAATCTTTGTACGATCGGGATGTCGCTGCAACATTCTGCATGGTTTCTGCGACTGTTCCTGACATTTGTGCACATATAAAGTCTAATTTGTGTGCTAGCGTCCAGTGTTCTGGTAATTCTACTCGGAATTGATCAATAAAAGTTCGTGGATGTAATGAGTTTCCTTCTCGAAAGTGTTGAAATTTTCTGACTGTGAGGAAATGATCGTTGTAATTCGTCATAGTTCCATATGAAATTCGCATTTCTTCGCCACTTTTGTTTCTGATCATTTCTTCCGTAGTTCTTTCCGGTTGTGGTAGATCCATTGGATATTGTCCACTGTAACTTTCGCCTACCCTTGCGTAGTATCGTTGGAGTGGTACGCAGTAATTTTCTTCCATCGGTTGTGAACGTGTAGCTGAATGCATTGCACTGTACTCTTCGCGGCCTGGCTTTCCACTGTCAGGTATTGGTTCGGTATCTTGTCTGCTAACCTTGCTGCTTCATTGCACGATCCAAACTGTCTTGAAACATACATTTGTGGTTCCGCATGTGTTTTTGATGAAGTTTGTTCATCAAGAATTTCGAAACGTGTTTGTTGCTGTGCAGGCTGTCTGATTTCACATATGTTACTTTCCGCCTGTGATTGGAATCGCAAATGCATGATATCTTCGTTAATTGCTTGTTTTTCCGGTGCTGTTACAGATACGGATGTGGTTGCAGACTCTGTACTTGGTCGATCCTATTCACTTCGCTCTTCAATGGTTTGCAACAACTCTGTTCGCAATTTCTGAAATTGTCTCTTCGTTTGCACTTCTATTTTGACTATGCGGTTATCATATCTTTTCAGCGCTGCTTTTGTGATACGTTTGTGTAACACACTGTTTTCAACAATTTCACGCGCTGTACCTGCTGCTTGACTAGTAATTTCGTTTATCTGTTTCTCTAGTTTCTTGACTTCTCCCTGGGTGTTCTCACGTAACGTTTTGATCTCGTCCTGAATGTCATTACGCAATGTTTGTACGTCCGCTTGTACCTTGTCAACGTCTGTTCTCAATTTATTGTGACCTGTTATTAAGTTTCCTATCACTTCTCGAGATTCTTTTGCCTCATCTTCAATATGACTTAGGTGTAACTGATTTTTTTTGTGTTGTTCTTTGATCTCACGCATTTGTCTCGTGATTTCTGCAATTTGGTTCGTCGTTTCTGCATTCTGAATTTTAATTTGGTTCGCAATTTCTTTATTTTGTCTTGTCATGGTTTCTGTCATTAATTGTAATAATTCTGCCAGATTGGTGGGTCCTACTGTACCTGCTGCTTGACTAGTAATTTCGTTTATCTGTTTCTCTAGTTTCTTGACTTCTCCCTGGGTGTTCTCACGTAACGTTTTGATCTCGTCCTGAATGTCATTACGCAATGTTTGTACGTCCGCTTGTACCTTGTCAACGTCTGTTCTCAATTTATTGTGACCTGTTATTAAGTTTCCTATCACTTCTCGAGATTCTTTTGCCTCATCTTCAATATGACTTAGGTGTAACTGATTTTTTTTGTGTTGTTCTTTGATCTCACGCATTTGTCTCGTGATTTCTGCAATTTGGTTCGTCGTTTCTGCATTCTGAATTTTAATTTGGTTCGCAATTTCTTTATTTTGTCTTGTCATGGTTTCTGTCATTAATTGTAATAATTCTGCCAGATTGGTGGGTCCTATTGCGTTTTCTTCCGACGTCCTACGCTCTGCATTTTCGCCCAAGTGTTGGTTTGCAACCGATTGCATTGAACTGTGCTGTGACAAGTTTCTGCTCGCATTCCTTGTACTCTGTGGTGAGGGAGCTCTGATTACTTGTACTATGGGTTCTACGTATTCAAGATGCAAGTTAGAATCCTCATCGGCTGTCTCTCCACTTTCCTGCTCCTCTGTCGTATGCTGACCTAGGGTTTCTGTGCCTTGGCGTATATTATCCCCGTTATGGCGCGTTATCTGTCCTACTTCTCGCGATACAGCATCGTCTGTTGTACTGTCCTCTATTCTCTGTCCGTCTTCATGTTGGGTCTCTACCTCAATTCGGTCAAGGTCTCGATTTGCCATTGCTAGTCTTTCCGAATCCCTTATTTTCTGTTTTAAAAGCAATTCACGCGCCCTACTTCGAGTCAACATGCGCTCATACGATCACACGCATTTCATAAACTCTTCATTCACACGACTTGACAAACCATTCACTTACTTGTTGGGTCAGAACCAACTTGTCAACGATGTATCCGCCACCTGTACGCTTGCATTGGAAAGAAAAATAAATTCTAACAATATTAAAATTCATAACTTAATTATGCTATTGTCTCTGCCAGAATGTCTCACTTTTATTGAATACTTTCTTACTATCTATCGCTGCAGCTACTGTTTTCGACTATTTACAACGTTCAAAAAAAATTTTTTTATTACGAAAATTTTTCAACAGGATATTTTTCTGACCTAGTTAGGCATGTGGTCGACCTTCAATCATGGTATTTTACCATCCTGGCAGGGTCACCATTTTTTAACATTCTGCATGGTGTCTGTTAGTTCTATATCGTGTCTCCCTACCACTTTCGCGCAACGACGCACTGAGCGTGTTGTTTAGGGAACTGACTAGTTTGACCTGGGACCTGTTGCTGGTAAGGAGACGTCAGACCACACATGACATGTAGAATTCAGAAGAGTTCAGTGAGACTAGCGTTGATATAACCAAATACTTAATGATTTCAGCGTCAGCTCCACTATACTCCCTGTAAAAGAATCTTAATACTAACTAAATTTTGTGGAAGGGGTACAAGGCTTTCCTATTTTTAGTTAGCTGGTAAAATAACGTCGAAAAAGCAGTTAAGTTTACCATGTTGTTGTTGTTGTTGTGGTCTTCAGTCCTGAGACTGGTTTGATGCAGCTCTCCATGCTACTCTATCCTGGGCAAGCTTCTTCATCTCCCAGTACCTACTGCAGCCTACATCCTTCTGAATCTGTTTAGTGTATTCATCTCTTGGTCTCCTTCTATACGATTTTTACCCTCCTCCCTGTCCACCAATAATAAATTGGTGATCCCTCGATGTCTCAGAACATGTCCTACCAATCGATCCCGTCTTCTAGTGAAGCTGTGCCGCAAGCTCCTCTTCTCCTCAATTCTATTCAATACCTCCTCATTAGATATGTGATCTACCCATCTAATCTTCAGCATTGTTCTGTAGTACCACATTTCGAAAGCTTCTATACTCTTCTTGTCTATTTATCGACCACGTTTCACTTCCATACATGGCTACACTCCATACAAATACTTTCAGAAACGACTTCCTCACACTTAAATCTACACTCGATATTAACAAATTTTTCTTCTTCAGAAACGCTTTCCTTGCCATTGCCAGTCTACATTTTATATCCTCTCTACTTCGACCATCATCAGTTATTTTGCTCCCAAAATAGCAAAACTCCATTACTACTTTAAGTGTCTCATTTCCTAATCTAATTCCGTCAGCATCACCCGACTTAATTAGACTACATTCCATTATACTAGTTTTGGTTTTGTTGATGTACATCTTATACCCTCTTTTCAAGACACTGTCCATTCCGTTCAACTGCTCTTCCAAGTTCTTTGCTGTCTCTGACAGAATTACAATGTCATCGGCGAACCACTAAGTTTTTATTTCTTCTCCATGGATTTTAATTACTACTCCGAACTTTTCTTTTGTTTCCTTTATTGCTTGCTCAATATACAGATTGAATAACATCGGGCATAGGCTACAACCCTGTCTCACTCCCTCCCCAACCACTGCTTCCCTTTCATACCCCTCGACTCTTATAACTGCCATCTGGTTTCTGTACAAATTGTAAATAGCCTTTCGCTCGCTGTATTTTACCCCTGCCACCTTCAGAATTTGAAAGAGGGTATTCCAATCAACATTGTCAAAAGCTTTCTCTAAGTCTACAAATGCTAGAAACGTAGGTTTGCCTTTCCTTAATCTTTCTTCTAAGATAAGTCGCAGCGTCAGTATTGCCTCTCGTGTTCCAACATTTCTACGGAATCCAAGCTGATCTTCCCCGAGGTCGGCTTCTATCAGTTTTTCCATTCGTCTGTAAAGAATTCGCGTTAGTATTTTGCAGCTGTGACTTATTAAACAGATAGTTCGGTAATTTTCACATCTGTCAACACCTGCTTTCTTTGGGATTGGAATTATTATATTCTTCTTGAAGTCTGAGGGTATTTAGCTTGTCTCATACATCTTGATCACCAGATGGTAGAGTTTTGTCAGGACTGTCTCTCCCAAGGCTGTCAGTAGTTCTAATGGAATGTTGTCTACTCCGGGGGCCTTGTTTCGAATCAGGTCTTTCAGTGCTCTGTCAAATTCTTCACGCAGTATCGTATCTCCCATTTCATCTTCATCTACATCCTCTTCCATTTCCATAATATTTTCCTCAAGTACATCGCCCTTGTATAGACCCTCTATGTACTCCTTCCACCTTTCTGCTTTCTCTTCTTTGCTTAGATCTGGGTTTCCATCTGAGCTCTTGATATTCATACAAGTCGTTCTCTTTTCTCCAAAGGTCTCTTTAATTTTCCTATTCGCAGTATCTATCTTACTCCTAGTGAGATAAGCCTCTACATCCTTACATTTGTCCTCTAGCCATCCCTGCTTAGCCATTTTGCACTTCCTGTCGATGTCATTTTTGAGAAGTTTGTATTCCTTTTTGCCTGCTTCATTTACTGCATTTTTATATTTTCTCCTTTGATCAATTAAAATCAATATATCTTCTGTTACCCAAGGGTTTCTACTAGCCCTCGTTCTTTTACCTATTTGATCCTCTGCTGCCTTCACTATTTTATCCCTCAAAGTTACCCATTCTTCTTCTACTGTATTTCTTTCCCCCATTCCTGTCAGTTGGTCCCTTATGCTCTACCTGAAACTCTGTACAACCTCTGGTTTAGTCAGTTTATCCAGGTCCCATCTCCTTAAATTCCCACCTTTTTGCAGTTTCTTCAGTTTTAATCTACAGTTCATAACCAATAGGTTGTGGTCAGAGTCCACATCTGCCCCTGGAAATGTCTTACAATTTAAAACCAGGTTCCTAAATCTCTGTATTACCATTATATAATATATCTGATACCTTTTAGTATCATTGGAAATTTTATCCTACTCACAAAACATTGTTTATAAATTGCACTTCGTAAATTACAGTGGCTGATGTGGCTTCTCAATAACTATATAACAGAAAAATTATCGCGTTTCAGATTTTTACTTCAAGTGGAAAATGTGAACACCATGAGCTTTAATTGACGATCGACACTAGTATTACGCCAAAAGGGTGTGTAACAGATGAGACTGTGTAACAGATGAGACTTCTGCAGAACTTTCTCCGTCGTGTATATGCATGCATTGAGACTGGCGGTGGTCACTTCGAGCAATTATTATGAGTTTTGTTGTCATGCGGTGTACCCTGAGTATATCCATAACACAATTAATACGCATTTCCGAAAATTGGTTACCTATTTCAATATGATCGAAAGAATAGACATCACGCACTCACATATTTGATTCGCCTCGATAGGCCATGAATACACTATCTTCAGAGGGGATACATATTTACGTCCGACCTCCAGAGGGAATCTAAAACTAGCGAGCATGGAGGACATGGACGGAGATTGAGGATAGCTGGCGATAGGAGGGAATGTGATTCGACGGGGAAGAGTGACAAGATGGTCCACAGATGTGGCACAAACTCTGCGTCTGAGTGGCGTAGAGGTTAAGGCAACTGCCTTCTAGTACAGATTCCGGGTTCAAATTCCAGTTCGGCACACATTTTCATTCATCTCCGCTGGTTCCGCAAAAATTCCCGAAGCTGTTGAAATCGCTAGTTCCTTCTTTAGTATTCAGATCGAAATAAGTATATCGTTGTGTAGACCATGCAACGTAGGGCGCTATAGAATGTATGGCCTAGCGGAGAAATGAATCGAGTCTTTCAATCTTATTTACTCCACAATAGTTTTATATAGGTATGATTTGTACTCTTTGCGGATTGTTTGAATGTGTGGTATTGTAAATGTTAGTATAAAACCTAATATCCAAATTGCTGATTGGTTCCTTTCTCGCAGATACTCCAGTTTTCCTTGTATAACCAGTTCTGTGACGCTAACTACGCCGTTTCATATTCCGCCTATTATTACCAGGTTTCAGTATTTTTGTCGGTACCCGACTAGAGTTATCAGCAGATGATGTTCCTGTAAGCTGGTGATAATAGTCCGTCGACGATGAGGGCATAGCGCTAGGGTACAAGTATCCTTTCGAAAGGAACTATCCTGGCATTTTACCTTAAGCGATTTAGGGCACCACGTAAAATCTACACCTTTAGTTCCGGGTACGAATTCAGATTGCTAATCGTACCGATGCACCACTCAGTTACCGGTAAGTATCGCAGAAATATGGTGGAATTTTTCCTCTTTGGATACGCTAAGTGTTGTTTTAAGATGCACCGTGTAACACCGCTATCGATATTCTCTATATTTGACTCATATAATTCTTTCTCTGCTTTTGCTTAATGTGACATCTGTGTAACCACTCTCTTTGACGTAAAATCGATGAGGAAGTTTTATTCTTTATTTGTGTCCATGTATGCCACTGGAATTAGTCTGTACGGCCGGCCCATGTGGTCGAGCGGTTCTAGGCGCTTCAGTCTGGAACCGCGCGACCGCTACGGTCGCAGGTTCGGATCCTGCCTCGGGCGTGGATGCGTGTGATGTTGTGAGGTTAGTTAGGTTCAAGTAGCTCTAAGTTCTAGGGCACTGATGACCTCAGATGTTAAGTCCCTTAGTGCTCAGAACCATTTGCACCATTTGAATTAAAATCTATGGATGTAAAATAAGAGTAATGTTATGTAAAATAATGAAACGTTGAAATATTACCTGTAATGCCGGTTCATTTATACGTTACTTAGGTTTATAATCATAGAGGGAAGTTCCTTTGCAACGAAACTTACGTGGCGAGATCACAAAGAGTGGAGTTGGCGGTCGAACTGCAAGGCTCCTATGTGGCATAATTTTGCATGCAAAGGGTTCGCATCTTATGCGCTGAAGGAGGCAAGAAAAGCAGCAACATTATTTAATATAGCTTCGGATGTCGAAGAAATTTGGCTAATTATTCATGGTATACACTGGTTGGCTATGATTGGGCTAAGAAGAGAAGTTTTTGTTGTGGGTTGGCAGGAGAGCCAACACCGGTTTACTAGAGGAAGCCGAAAGGCACGCGTTTTAGCTCACGCAGGCTGGCGTGAGGTCTGGAACAGGACAAGGAAATTAGACTTTAGAAAAACGGACGTAGCTGGTGGAATACTTAACTTTAATCCATTAATGATGAGCGTCGCTCTTGACGGTACATGATTACAGTATCTGTGGTGTCACCGCCAGACACCACACTTGCTAGGTGGTAGCTTTAAATCGGCCGCGGTCCATTAGTACATGTCGGACCCGCGTGTCGCCACTGTCAGTACTTGCAGACCTAGCGCCACCACATGGCAGGTCTAGAAAGACGGACTACCACTCGGCCCAGTTGTACGACGACTTTGCTAGCGACTACACTGACGAAGCCTTTCTCTCAGTTGCCGAGAGACAGTTAGACTAGCCTTCAGCTAAGTCCATGACTACGACCTAGCAAGGCGCCATTAGCCTTACAGTGATTGTAATTAAAGTCTCATTTGTATCGTCAAGAGCGATGTACCACAATGATGGAATAAAGTTAAGTATCCGAGGAACTGCATGCTTTTCTCTATAGCATTCACAAAGTATCCTGTTCCAGAACTCACGCCAGCCGGCGTGTGTGTACGCGTGCCTTTCGGCTACTTCCGAGTGGCGTGGCTGTCTTGCTACGCCACAACAGTATCAATAGTAACTGGTACTGGCGCCTTGCTAGGTCGTAGCAAATGACGTAGCTGAAGGCTATGCTAACTATCGTCTCGGCAAATGAGAGCGTATTTTGTCAGTGAACCATCGCTAGCAAAGTCGGTTGTACAACTGGGGCGAGTGCTAGGAGGTCTCTCTAGACCTGCCGTGTGGCGGCGCTCGGTCTGCAATCACTCATAGTGGCGTCCGACGTATACTAACGGATCGCTGCCGATTTTAAGGCTACCACCTAGCAAGTGTGGTGTCTGGCGGTGACATCACAGTTTTAGTGCTTGTTATACAGCAACGGCTATGGATAGTTTTGCTGGCTATTTGAGTAGCCACAGGAGATCGCCACAGTCGTCTCATATAACCAGTTCTGTACTGTAAAATCGCATGGACCAGTTATTTGGTTTCATATTTAAATAATAACGTTGTTTTGTTTAAACTTCGTGTCAAAGACCCATATTTTATCCTTCGTCATTTAGCCAGGCCGGGTTCTATTTCAAGTGCTGCGATATTCCCGTGTTCCTATTGTACTGAACTGAAAAGTAATTGATTTCTATAAAAATAATTTAATAACTTTTGCGGAGTAGAATTTTTTTTAAGTACTAAAGGTTTTTTCACAGAAGGATAGTTAAAGATTCACTGAAGTGTAGCTGCCAAGAGAACATCTGAAATGCTTTGCTTAAATGTCATTCCTATTGAAATATCCGTAAAGTAGCAAAATTACCTCCAAAGAAGTCTATTAAGTCGGAGAAGTTACTGTCTAGTAAACTTGAAGGCTGAACTTAACGGATAATTAATGTACAGATTTGTAATAGTATCGCTGGAACACAAGTGTTTGCAGTCTATAGTGTTTTTCATGCTGTGTTTTTGCAAAACTAGTGAGACTTGATCTTAGTCACTGACAGATTGACTGGTTTTTGAGTCCCCCATACAAAATGTTGAGCCAGCTTTGCTTTCCAAATTACAGTTAGTGTACTAATGAAGTTCAACTACCAATATGATAACATCTGTATGCTGTAACAAATAACTAGCTACCAATATTCAGATTACTACAGCATTTATGATTTCTATTTAGTGTACAAAAGTAAATGTTCCGTTATGAAACAGACAGTACTCTGAGCAAATAACATAAGAATTAATCCCATTTCAGTGACAGTATTTCCCAATAACTGACCTGATGTAAATTTCTCACGTCCAACTTAGTATTGCTCCGTCATTAATAATCATTTACCTGTAATGATCATTAGGTTTCTGCTTTAACATACTGAGAGTGCCATTTCTTGCCAGAACGTTTTAGCACTCCTTCTGTGTTATTCATGACAACCATTCGTATGTTCGTTGCTGCAGTGTACTACTGTCTGGTGCCCTGTATGCAAAAGTAGTATTTCAGTATTAAATAAAGCAAATAGCAATAGCTACGTTCGCTTACGAACAGAGTTAGTACTTAGTACAACTTTGCGTAGTTGGGCTGTTGTCCGTTTGATTTCGCATAGTTGGAGCTTACATTATTACTAGTAGAACATTGGTTCGGTTCCGTTCCACTATTACTTCTCTCAATAGATATCTTTAGATAAACGAGAAAGAGTCCTTTTATACACAGTCAGGTCAAATAAAATTCCTTTCACATGAGTAGCTTCCTTTCACAGTTGTAGCAAACATTGGTTTGGTTCCCGTTTGTTCCACTATCACTTCTTTCAATATATATCTTTAGATAAACGAAAATAGTCCTTAACACAGTCACGGTTAAACATATTCCTTTCACAAGAGTAGCATTATCGGTGTGCTGCTAAATTAGTAGAACGTGGTAGTGTTATAACTAGTCAACTTCAATCAGGAAACCGACATGTTTGACAGGATTCTTGATGTTCATGGAACGCTAGTAAGATTAGGGACGTCAATGAAATACCGCAGCGGTTTGTACTGAAATGGGCCAGTTCAACCCTCCAGTGGGCTAGCCGTTTTTCATAACACGAGCGGGAGCGCGGCGTATTTATACACGTCTAAAGAACTGTATAATACCGGTCTTTATGTTACCAAGGTAAACATATGTGAACAAAATCACAGTTTAAACTCAATTTAATTAAAGAACGATAAAAAATTACATAATGTGAGCTAAAGCACTGTTTTATTAAACAATAATGGAATAAACTTTCATTGTATCACTGTGCTGCTACGGGCAGGTGTTACCGAGACAGTAATGACCCATTATAAGCATTAAACAGCGTAGTTGCATCAGATCTCAGCCAACGGCTTATTCGATTACTAATTATGTCGTGGGCAAGTGCTCGTAATCTGCGTCACTTTCTTGCACGGACCGTAAACTTTTTCTCGCGTAGCTCGCTTTGTATTTTACAATTGCTCACTAGGACGTATGCCAACAAATTTTTTCACTGTGTTAGCTGGAGCAATTGTGAGGGAATACGTATGGGTCCACAATTGTGAAACAAAGATGGAACCGCGCAAAATCATTTTATTTGATGTTGGCACACTTTATACATGGGCGTGCCTGCTCGAAAATTAAATACAAGAAATAAATTTTACGTATGAGTCGACGATAACTGAGAATATCCAGTAAATGAAACCATCTGGATCATTAAATAAATTTCTCTATTTATTACATCGTCATCTTCACAACAAGGTTCAGTGTCAATATTAAAACCTAGTATTGATACTGAACCTTATTTCGCATGTTCAAATATTTAATACCTGATAATTGCAGTAACCGAAACGGCACAGTAAAGAAATAAAAAGAATTTATAGATCCAGATGGTTTTATTCAAAAGATCGTGAGATGGAACGATTATTATTATTATTGTCGTTATTACTGCGCATATTATTGAATTGGGTGAAGATGAAAGAAGCATCACAGCAGCGCCCTTAACATATTCGAGAAGCGTTCCACGTTCAGTCGAAGACGAGGTGTTCAGTCGCTGGTTTTTATGTTGGATACAGAGGTGGGGGAAGAAAATCGGTCGTTTCCTTTTCAAAGGAACCATTCTCAAACATTCAGAGATTAATATCCAGATTCAAATTGGGTTGGAGTTTTCTTTATCAATAACGAACCATAGTTAACTAAGGCAACGCGCTCACCATTATGCTGGGCAACAGTGATATTGGTACCTTACATTTTTTGCCAATTTCCAGTTTTATTTGTTTCACTGATTACAAAGATGCTGTCAGTTTTGTCGCATCAGTTCTAGATTTTTTAGATACACCTTATTCACATTATGCGCCACTCTAACCATACTGATCCACACATGCACCTACGTCATTCACATACAATTACATACAGAAGACGTTTCGACGGATCACGCACTTTCTTTTTTTACTGAGCAACTATATCAGTGTAACAACCACTATTTATTTGTGCATAATTCGTATTTGGTTCATTAATTTTCTTCCATTAGGTCACTGAGTCCTTGTATCTCGATCTTTGACATTCACACTGGATGCTCGTACAATACTCTGTCATTATATGTATCGTTATTACACTTTGTTACGCACTTTGACTGTTACTATCCAACGGATTCGCCTTTGCCGCTACAGAGCGCTGACGGCAAGTTCAAAGCGTGTTACAGATCTACCGGTGTCACGTGGCCGAGTCTTGGTATGACAGTCAAGATGTGAGCTTCCAGCTGCCAGCTGGAGTGGCATCCCCACTCTGAACGGACAAGAAGAGCGGGCGCCTTTAGAGCCATGGGTGGTCGAATTTACGACGTCGCCATTGGGCCCTGCGCGGGCGTGTGAACTAGAGGTAAAGTGGGCAGTTTTGCATCGGGCGAAGAAATCTCAGTGTCACGGGTAGTGAGCAGAGGAAGACTAGTACACCAGTGCCCACTAGGTACAACCCGTCTCCAAAAGGAAGAGCTAAATTTGGTGAGTATATCTCAGATTATTGCTCCTATGAGCTTGTGCCGAAAAATTGGCTTTAACGTACTGTCCAATCTGTTCAGCGCTATTAGCTGGATGTTGAAGATGGTGTTTGGTTTGTGGGGCGCTCAACTGCGTGGTTGTCAGCGCCCGTACAAATTCCCAACCTTTTGCTCAGTCCTATCTCGCCATTTTCATTAATGATGATGATATGATGAGGACAACACAAACACCCAGTAATCTCGATGGTGAAAATCGCTGACCCCGCCAGGCCTGGACCTTGTTCCCTGTTGAATTTCTGACGGTTTCTACTTGGTGTTTGTTACTGTTTCCGAAAGTGTGGGTTGTTTATGGTTTCCTGTTGAGTGCCTTCTAACTGTTAACTTGTCATTGTGATCGCCGGGCGGAATTAACTTTTTTTTTATTAGTTTCTGTCGGGAGAGAGGTGGATCGCGAGAATAGTTTTGCGTGATACAGCTGGTTTCGCCTTGCTTAGTGACTGCATGTGATTTTAACGTTTTTCTCTAATGGGATTCCTTCTAATTCATCTTAGTTGATGCTCTATCTTTGCTATTTGATTAGGCGCTGCTCGTCAGCACTGTCTGTTGCAAGTTTCAACTTTATTACACTTGTACCAGGTATACCAGGACTTGTTTTGGTTAACTATTCAAGGGTTAACGGCTGTTGCCCTCATGTACAAGCAGCATTATTGTAACTTGTTCTGCTTCTTATTCGTTGGGCTTATGATACGTGAATTCCGGGTACGTTACGCCCGTATAAGTTGCCCGGCTTTTTACCTCACGGATACACGTCTTTTAGTGGGCTCTATACGTCGTGTGACTATGGCCTCCCGTCGGGTAGACAGTTCGCCGGATGCAAGTCTTTCGAGTTGACGCCGCTTCGGTGATTTGCGGGTCGATGGGGATGAAATGATGATGATTAGGACAAGACCCAGTCCCTGAGCGGATAAAATCTCCGACCCAGCCAGGAATCGAAACCGGGCCCTTACGGTTGACATTCTGTCGTGCTGACCACTCAGCTACCGGGGGCGGACGGCTCTTTGGTTTGGTGGATTCTTAAGTGGGTGCGATGGCGAAGTTGTGAGGAGAGTGTGAAGAGGGAGGCGGTGGACAGCCAGTGTTCGCGAGCGTCACACATAGGGCAGGGCTGGCTGCCGGAGGTACGGCCGCGTGTGTGTAGCAGCAGCGGGCCTTGGCGGAGCGCCGATGGCAAAGAATGAGTGAAGCTGGTTGGAACCGCCAGTTGCTGCCGGAGCGCTAGGAGGGAGCGGGGCGTCGTAAGGGGGAACGGGTTTCGTCGGGCCACTGTGTGGCGTCTCACGGAGTTGCTTGCAGTACTGAGTCCGCGTGAGTTTCTCTCCTGGCTTCTACCCCCATTGGCGAGTCGCTTTATATCTTGACGATACTGGTTCGCGAGTTATTTTTCGATTCTCACCTTTAGTGGTTACTGTTAAAGATTCCACGTCCGCAGTGTACTGAGTTTTCCTACACCACGTCGGCTTAGTTGTTATTTCATGTGCTTGGTTGTGCCCGCTTTCTTAGTCCCCTCCAGCGTCACATTCTGAAGAATGTCTTGCTCGTCAATTAATAGTTAGAAATTGTATTTATGGAACTTCTGTCGCTGAACTAAAGGCGATCTGGAAGGTAGTGCGTTCACTGGTTGAAGATGGGTCAGTGCTACCTAACTCGTGTGAACTTCGTTTAGTGTTGGAAAAGTTTTAACTCCCTTCACAGTCGGTTCAATGTAGCCTTACTATTCTCAAATTCCGAACATTTGTTTAAAGTTTGAAAGGTTTTATTCCCCATCGAAAGGAGAGTTATGTGTAACAATACCACTGTGAATTTTTTTAATCTTTATTGGCACCTCAGGAAAAATTTTCTCTATTTTTATCCACTCTTTAAACGTGGTTAAGAGTAATTTTTACCTAATATGAGTATCTCCATAAATATTTGAGAGAATTTTAATCCACCTTTTAAAGGTAGCTCAGTTCGGTTATTCCATTTTGTAAGCATTGTCTTAAACTCAACTTTTTCGAATTATTTTAAGCTTTGTGCTAAGGTTAAGCGTAAGTCTCGATCGCCTGGTTCACACTAGCTTCTTGATTAACGAAAGTAAGACTATGATGCAGTAATTACTATTTCATGTGTTTAAACGTACTTGAACTGTTTGCATAAAATTGCTGAATTTATGCCACGTGTAGCCCGGCGCTGTTTTTGTGAGAAAGTTTCCTTCCATTTAATCATCCAGGCCGGCCGAAATGGCCGAGCGGTTCTACGTGCTACAATCTGGAACCGCGTGACCGCTACGGTCGCAGGTTCGAATCCTGCCTCGGGCATGGATGTGTGTGATGTCCTTAGGTTGGTTAGGTTCAAGTAGTTCTAAGTTCTAGGGAACTGATGACCTCAAAAGGTAAGTCCCATAGTGCTAAGAGCCATTTGAACCATTTTAATCATTGAGCAAATAGTTGTTGGTCATCGGAATCTCGTTCTGCAGCAATTTCAGTCGTGTAAGATATGTACTGCGAATGTGTCGCACGCTACCACATCTTTCTGAATTCTCAGTACAGTTGTGGATCTTGTGTGTAATTATATTTTGAAGCATCTGAGTTTTCGCAGTGTTACTACATTCTAAATTTGTAGTATTTTTAGCTTTCAAGTCACTCGATATTTTTCTTTTATCAAAAACTGTCTAAACATTTGTTCTGAGTCTCTGCTTTACGACTCAGATTGTTCAGCTTGTTTGTAAAACCATATTTTGCTTCGTTCTTCTATACATGACCACAAGGGTAAATTCTTCGAAGTGTCTTGGCAAATAAATATATGTATATGCTACAGTCAGTACTTCAGTGCATAATACTCTGATGTATATTGTGACGCATGAAGACTCTTTAACGTTGTGCCAAGGATACGGCATTTTTACGTTCCGTGAAGTACACAACTCGACATTTCTCTATATAAAGAGCAATATGCCACAGTCATTACAGCAATTTCATTTTTGCTGAAATATAGCAATGCCCTAGTGGTAGTATTCAGTGCCTCGATCTGAACATCTATCGACAAAGAGTGTATTTTTCAGAGATAATTGTTATTCGCACAGTTTGATGTGTGTCACGTCCCGTAAGAGCGTAGGTGATGTAAGAACTGGTAGATGGTAGACGCCAGTCTGTTGTAGAATTAATGAACATGTTTTATGCTCAAGAATTGTGTTTTTTGAGAACGAAAATCTCCACTGTAGTAACAATATAGATTTCGCAAACAAGGATTTTACGAAACTCTGCTCCTTTACGAGATAGACAGCGCAGTAGGCAACGTCGCTCAGGTTAATGCCGTGTTCATTGACTTCCGGGAGGCATTTGACACCAACCCGCCCTGTTGTTTACTGAAACAAATACGAGTTTATCGAATATCTGAGCAGATATGCGACTGCACTCAAGAATTCAGTGCAGATGTAAGTCAACACGTCGCTTTTAACAGAACAAAATCAAAACATGTAAAGGTAAATCCGGAGTACTCCAAGGAAGGTCGATGGGGTGTTAAAATGGTTCAAAGGTCTCTGAGCACTATGGGACTTAGCTTCTGAGGTCATCAGTCCCCTAGAACTCAGAACTACTTAAACCTAACTAACCTAAGCACATCACACACATACATGCCCGAGGCAGGATTCGAACCTGCGACCGTAGCGGTCGCGCGGTTCCACACTGTAGCGCCTAGAACAGCTCGGCTACTCCGGCCTACGATGGAGCGTTACTGTTTACGGTGTATGTAAATGGTCTAGTAGAAAGCGTCGGACGCTATTTCACACTCTTCACAGATGGTATGGTTGTCTGTAAAAACGCAGCAACGGCAGAAGACAGTATCGATTTTCAGGATGAGCTACATAGGGTTAGTGAGTGGTGCAGGCTGTGGCAGTTGACCCCAAACGTAAACAAATGTAACATAATGGATATACACGGGAGAAGAAACCCTCCACTGAACAACTGATATTGATGAGAAACTGCTGGAAACAGTACCCATCGTAAACTATCAAGGAGTAACCATACAGAGCGATCTTAAGTAGAATGACCAATTAAAAAATAGTACGGGAAACAGATTCCAGAAAGAATCTTAAGCAAATGTAACTCACCCACAAAAGAAGTGGCTTATAAGACGCTTGTTCGACTTAGTGTTGAGTATTGTTCATCAATATGGGGTCCTTACCAGGTAGGACTGATGAAAGAAATAGAAAAGATCCAACGAAGAGCGGCAAGTTTCGTCACGGGATTGTTCAGTTGGCGCGAAAGCGTTACGGAGACGCTCAACAAACTTCATTGCCATACGTTACACGAGAGGTGTTCTGCTTCAAGGGGACGGTTATTATTGAAATTTCGCGAGATTACTTCCCAGGGGGGACGGACAACACATTTTTGCCTTCCTCCGAGATACATCTCGTGAAATGACCACGACGAGAAAATTAGAGAACTGAGAACGAATGCAGAGGCTTACCGACAACATTCCTCCCACGTACCTTCCGTGAGTGGAACAGAGTACGAGGGATCAATTAGTATTACCGCAAGTACCGTCCGCCGCACATAGTTAGGTGGCTTGCGGAGTATGGTGTAGATGTAGCTGTAGATGAACACCCCTCGTCACAGGCTGTCGAGCATTACGCTGTTTTATCATCTCTTGATGCATCTCCTATTTCCGCTCGTAGCTCATACTGTCATTATCCACAAAATCCGTACTTCTGACTTCACCATGTAAACATTTGCTAGCTGAATAGATGACGCAGGGTAACTCTCATTGGTTGGTCACACTGAGGCCTTCAACCCGATAAATGAATTCTGATTAAAGCCATTTACATGTCGGGTTGTGTTCGTGCGTGAATACTGCGGATGTTAGCGTTGATCAGCATCTTGACTTTGTACCAATTATTTTATTATTACTTCATGAGATGCAGCCTTTATGAAAGCATTAAAATTAGGGATGCCAGCAGCTCACCTTAATTGATTTTTGAAAAATTAAGATCCAAAAAATTGGTGGAATTTACCAATTTTGTTTTCAAATAGTGAGGACCAACATTATCGCTAATGGCACAGTTGTTTACTCTATGCGCACCTACAAGTCGACTGACAGCTCTGTGCACTGTAAAGTTAATCCAGTACTACCATCTACCTAAGGTCAACGTTCTGATATGTTCGATCGATGAGAGTGGCATTAACTACTTTAGAAATTCATGTGTTTACTGCAGGTTTAGACGAAAGAGAACAACTGCTGTTTACATACATTTTTTTCCTTCAATCATTGACATTCCCACTTACTAAAACATGAAACTACTTTATTTTAAATGAGTGAGTCTGTACTTAATTGCAGAATAACTCAGAAGATGAAACTTCTACGTTATTTTATTCTGAAACAGCCGGGTAAAACTGACCGTACTGAGTTTCTCTTTACTTTTTCTTATCATATCAACACCGACCCACAATATTCTAGCGCAGTGCAATCTGACTGCTCAAAAAAATTACAACCTGACTTGAAATAATTAATTCAAAAGAATGGCCCTGACTAAAAAGAAATCTTAATAATAATCTATACATTTCATTAAGCACTTACTTCACAAAAATCTTAATTACGCGAACTACTGCAATACAGCGAGCGTCAATACTGCCAGCTAAATAAAAGATTCAAACTACTAAAGGCACTAACTACTAATAGGCATGTGGTTAGAAAACGAAATATTTTGTAGCAAACCAAATAATGTTTTTTACCTTAATAATGTGACATCCAGTTCAAACGTGAATATAAATCGTCATTGACATCTAGTACGAAGATATATAATCATGAATAATATTCAGTCTCCAAGTCGAACATGTACAGATCGTTAGCCTACGCAAACATTTCAGACCTCTACCCTTCATAAATGCTAACTTCTCACATGTAACATCCATCACTGCTGGCTGTTCACCTCCAACGGCCCAACAGTTCTGTCATCACTACTGGCGACTAACCTCCAACTGCCCAACAGTACTGGCGATTAACTTCCAGCAACGAGTCCGACCAGCCACAGAGTCTCTTACAAAGAAAGCGCAGTCAGAGATCCAAGGCAAAGCGCTACACAGCGCTGCCAACACAAAAGCAGCCCACTCACAACCATAGTATCATCCACGCCAGAATGCCTGGTCCGTCACCTGTTATCAAGTCTTGTGTCAAGCTTAATAAGCTTAACTATTACAACAGCCCATATCGTTACTTAATGCACGTGACATCATACGTATCACCCTAGGTTTCCATAGTGCAGTAACACTTGAACAGTGCTTTCGACAGATATCTGTCCTCTCAGCAGCGAGTGAATATCAGACTGCAAAAATAGTTTGGAAGAATGGTACCAAAATTTAGTAAAATACGTGCTGTGACGAGCTGTCTAGAGGAAAGCCAGTACCTAGGACTCCAAACAATTCAGTAATATAAAGGCAGCACGTAATATCTTTGTCAGTAATTATAAGCAGAGTCTACTTGATGCATCCGATGGAATCTTAAATATTCGCGTTGGGAAATGAGACAAGGCAAAGCGGGGCTCATCGACAACGACGAAGAGGACGAAATCTATACAGGATGAAGAAAAATTCACGCGCTCGGACTTCACGGAGCGAGTCCTCTCATACTGCCAATACAAAAATGTGTGCCACAAAACTTCGTCCTGTTCATATTTCCGGCAGTAAACTGACGTTAAATATTGTCAATTTGGCAATACTTCAATCACGTGTACAGTATCTGGCAGTAGTGGTACGTAGTTCGTGCAGTGCGTAGCGTTTTCGGTTGACATGCGGGAGATCTGGCGTTCAATTCTGGATGGAGGCGAATTTGCTTTTATTTGCTATATGTAGTCTGCGTGGTGCGGTATCTGGCGTCTTAATCGTCATACAGCGATTACAGTGGGTCTTCTACAAAACATTTGTACTTTTGTACTACGGACACAGAAATGAAAGTACAATGGTTTTTGTCGGTCAGCTTTTAAAGCAGCCTTTTACACGTCTTGGACGCGAATTGTTTCGCACCACTGCATCTACTAGATTCCAAACCTTTTTTGTATGTACCTTCCCCCTGCGGTCCCATCGATTAGTAACGATTATTATTCTTGCCACGTTCGTATACAATACATTTCGTTACAAAAGTACTGTGTCACATACATTTGGCTTAAGTGAAGGTGAATACTAAAGTATTATTCGGCAGAACGAAATTGGCAAATAAAAACTAATACGTCTCGACCCAGAATCGAACCCTCAACCTCCTGCATGTTAACCCAAAATGCTATTCATGGCCCACCTGCACAACACCAGGCCTCTTTCTACACAGAGGTAGTTACCATTCATGTGATTGCAGTGTTGGTAGGCTGCCAATTTTTAACGTCCATTTATTGCCGGAAACACGTGCAGAACGAAATTTTGTGACAGACATTTTTGTATTGCTAGTAAGTCAGGAATCTAGCTGTGAAGTCAGAGTGCACGAATTTATCTTCACCCTGTATATGAGTTTAGAAGAGTACTGGTGTTTCTCTTGAGCAGGGCACAATATATGCAATTAAGCATAATTAGAGATAGTACTAAGAAAGGGTAGAAAATGGGTCGAATACGTCAAATCGGTGTTAGGAAAAATGAATGGAAGATTTAGATCCATTGAGAGGTTATTGAAACTGCGGAGCTTTTGTAAAGGAAACTGAACGCAAGGTTTAAGTGCGACCATTTCTAAAGCACTGTCAGCATCTGGACTCGTTATGAAGTAAACGTGGAAACAAACATCAAACGAATTCAAATGCGCCTTACAAGGCCCTACCTTCATTATAGAGTAACCTATTTGCCTAGGGAACGTAAAAGAAAATCTAACAAAGGAAGTGGACCAACTACTAATGAACCACTTACGAATTAGATTGGCTATAGTGGCGGAACACCTTTTGAACATGGTGTTGTCACCTGCGTAAGAAGCAAGAAAATAAGATAAGAAAGGTTAGGGCAAGTGTAGAAACTCGTAGACAATCAAACTTTCCCTTATCCAATACTCAAACGAATATGACAGAATGGAAACACAAAAATTTGTACGAAATGCCTTCCGCTATGCCCAACATAGTAGCTTGCTGAAGTTGTATTTAAAAGTGTAGGTTTTGGCTGAGGAGAAAGTCAGCCATTCCCTTTTCACGGCCGGCCGAAGTGGCCGAGCGGTTCTAGGCGCTACAGTCTGGAACCGCGCGACCTCTACGGTCGCAGGTTCGAATCCTGCCTCGGGCATGGATGTGTGTGACGTCCTTAGGTTGATTAGGTTTAAGTAGTTCTAAGTTCTAGGGGACTGATGACCTCAGAAGTTAAGTCCCATAGTGCTCAGAGCCAGAGCCCTTTTCACGGGAAGCTTCCTGACATTCACCTTAAGCGACGCAGACGACAGTAAGTTTAAACATGGAACAGCAGACGCGGGTTTAACACCGACCTTTCCCAGTTGGGTGTACCCATCCTTAACGCCAGCCTACATCTACATGGATATTCTACAAGTCACATTTAATTGCCTGGCAGAGGGTTCATCGAACCACCTTCACAATTCTCTATTATTCCATTCTCGTACGCACGCGGAAAGAATGAACACCTATATCTTTCCGTACGAGCTCTGATTTCCCTTATTTTCGTCTGTCGTCTTCGTTCGTCACACGTTTGCTGCGACATCCAACAACGCAGGCTCTAATATTGCCGTTAGGAGGCCTACGCAAACAGCTTATGCTAAGGTGGTAAGGCAATCGTTCTAAAACATTGTGTGTTGCTACTGGTTTCTGTAAAAAAGAAAGCGGAGGCAACGAGTGCCACCTTTCCAGTCCACAACAGACGTCATCGAAGCAGACTCATCTACACTCGTGGTATTCCAGGGCCGTGCTAGATTCTACAATGTACGGAAAACCACAACTGCTCGTCAATGTTTACGACCACCTTCTAAACCAGGCGGGGCCAACCTCTGCCGATCTGTGCAGTGCTTCACACACTTACTTAAGCTCGCGGGAAGCGCACAAATTTATTCGGCTACTACTGCAGTAAAGAAGTGTTAAATTGGTTTTTCAACATCTATTCAGCAGATTTTGTTATTTAATACGTTAATAAAGCCTTTTCGTGAATCTACCATGATAGGTACTCCCTCAGAACAAACACTAGCGAGTTGACTCCACTGTAGATCGAGCATTTCGATTTTTTTTCACGTCTTCATTAATGTCTTCGTTAGTAATGGCTCGTTTTAATAGTTATGCCAGTAATCTTTCCGTTACATTGCACTCTACACCTACGTCACGAATAAAAATTTCTAACTGAGCTGTGTCTGACAAATCAGTGTTTTTTTGTTGCTTGTCCAAATTGGAAATTAATAGCTTAATTTTATCTTTCCACAATGGCCCGTTGTTGGGCAACGTGTTTCATAGAAAAGTAACTTTTGATATTATTTTCCCTCACAAGACATAGTGGTTTACTACACAACAAACAAACATGGTAAATAAATAATCTTTCGTCCATTTCTCCTGGGATTGGTGAAATTCATAGCATCTACTTTTCTCATCTTAATGAAATTTTGGAATGAATTCAGTAAAGACGCATGGAATGAACGACATTAACGAGCAATTAGCACAGCAGTTTACGTGGGTACCGACAGCAGCCGGCCGGATTGGCCGTGCCGTTCTAGGTTCTACAGTCTGGAACCGAGCGACCGCTACGGTCGCAGGTTCGAATCCTGCTTCGGGCATAGGTGTGTGTGTTGTCCTTAGGTTCGTTAGGTTTAATTAGTTCTAAGTTCTAGGCGACTGATGACCTCAGAAGTTAAGTCGCATAGTGCTCAGAGCCATTTTGTACCAACAGCAAATAACTAGTTTGTTCACGCTGCTGTTGTTAAAATCCGTACATTTCGCGAGTAGCTCGTAATCTTCATGCCATTGTTGCCTAGTACCAACGTTTGTATTCTACAAATGTGATGGCACAGACCGAGACAGTAAGCGGTCTATAGATAGTTAAATTATGACGCATAAGTCTACAGACGAAACAATTGAGATAAGACAGAATGTAATAAAAGGAATGTGTGAGTTTTCGGCACTGATCCAGAAGCGAAAATGTTTCTCCTCGAACCCCTAGAAGATAGGGGAGTTGTTTCCTCCACTCTTTGTGCGCACATGAGCACATAGCCGATAACTTTGCGCTCAGAGTGGAAACATGTTTCTCTTCGTTCTTAAAATGCAGCGGCGGTGAAATGGAACGGCACATGCGCTGAGCATGCTATGCTTTCACTGGTCGCTTTCATGAGCTGCAAATCGGAGCCGAGGCACGCCGATTGTCGGTGGAAATATCCGAAAATGTGCACCGGTTGGAGTCCAATTCCTTCCGCGAATTGCCGGCCGGAGTGGCCGAGCGGTTAAAGGTGCTACAGTCTGGAACCGCACGACCGCTATGGTCGCAGGTTCGAATCCTGCCGCGGTCATGGATGTGTGTGATGTCCTTAGGTTAGTTAGGTTTAAGTAGTTCTAAGTTCTAGGGGACTTATGACCACAGCAGTTGAGTCCCATAGTGCTCAGAGCCATTTGAGCCTTCCGCGAATTGGGCTGAAGCCGAGCCACCGGCTACCCACTCACGTACAAAACAATTGTTCATTTGGTAAAAAACATTCACCAGCCTAGAACGCGTAAAATATTTCTTTATTTAAGACAACCGGTTAGAACAGACATTGCTGCCATCTTCCCAATTGGGAATGGTGGGTGTTCATTTTAGGTTGAACCACACGCGAAGTTGTCAAACGAAGACGTGAGGTTCAATATAAAATTAACACATTTAGCACCAAAAACGTTTTTCAGACCTGAAGATAACATCAAAATCTGTCGAAACCGGTTGTCTTAAATAAAGAAATATATTATGCGATCTAGGTTGTTGAATGGTTTTTAGCAAGTGAAACAGATCACGCCGTCAGTACTCTCAAACTGAGGAAATTTAGTGGTTTCATTCGGTTCATTCTTACGGAGCATTGAAGTTATGACTACGTCTACACTCCGCAAGCAAATTTATGGCGAACTGCAGCACGTAGTTATTGTATCTCTGTTGCTTCCCTGCTTTCCTTTTAGTCGTGAATGGTGCTCTGGATGACCGACTGTCTGTAAGTCTCTGTATGAGTCTGTATCTCCTCAGTTTTTCTACATAGTCTCAATGAGATACATGTAGGAGGAAGTTTGTTGGCTATTTTAGTTTGAGTCGACCTCGGAATTTCATCAGCAAACCAAACTGTAACTCACAATCCCTCTCTTGTTGTGTCTGCCTCTAGGTCTGGATGAGCACCCCCCTGACGCATTCGAGATTGTTGAATGGACTCGAGACCAAACTTTGTTTTGTTGTTCCGAACTTGTCTATTTTCTTCATCATTTCAACCTGGTATGACGCCAAATCGAGAAGAAACACTCAAGTATTATTCTAATGACGGTTTTATAAGCTACCTGTGATGAATGGCAGCTGGCTGTAAATGTAGGAAAATGTAAGTTTATGCGGAGAGCAGGAAAAACAAACCACTAATGTTCGGATACAGCATTAGTAGTGTCCTGCTTGACACTGTTCCTTATGGACAGACGTTTTTTCTTCGCTCTATCTGCGAATAGAACAGGAGAGGAAACGACGAGTAGTGGTACAGGATATCCTCTGCCTAGCATCGTACTGTGGCTTGTGGACTATGTATGTAGACGTACATAGCATTTGCCTTTTATGTGGTCGTTCCACATTAAATCCGTCCATACGCATACGTCCAGATATTAAAAATTTTTGTGTGTCCATTCGTGCAATCAAACAGTAACAGACCTTTTTGTCTGTTTTATTTGATTTAATTGTTTACGAGGGCGTGCTGAAAAGTAATTCCTCCGATCTTTTTATCTGAATACCCTTGAAGTTTTTTTAAATAAAGCAAAGTTGATTAATATTCTACGTCTTTATTCCTTATATCTATACACACTCCTGGAAATGGAAAAAAGAACACATTGACACCGATGTGTCAGACCCACCATACTTGCTCCGGACACTGCGAGAGGGCTGTACAAGCAATGATCACACGCACGGCACAGCGGACACACCAGGAACCGCGGTGTTGGCCGTCGAATGGCGCTAGCTGCGCAGCATTTGTGCACCGCCGCCGTCAGTGTCAGCCAGTTTGCCGTGGCATACGGAGCTCCATCGCAGTCTTTAACACTGGTAGCATGCCGCGACAGCGTGGACGTGAACCGTATGTGCAGTTGACGGACTTTGAGCGAGGGCGTATAGTGGGCATGCGGGAGGCCGGGTGGACGTACCGCCGAATTGCTCAACACGTGGGGCGTGAGGTCTCCACAGTACATCGATGTTGTCGCCAGTGGTCGGCGAAAGGTGCACGTGCCCGTCGACCTGGGACCGGACCGCAGCGACGCACGGATGCACGCCAAGACCGTAGGATCCTACGCAGTGCCGTAGGGGACCGCACCGCCACTTCCCAGCAAATTAGGGACACTGTTGCTCCTGGGGTATCGGCGAGGACCATTCGCAACCGTCTCCCTGAAGCTGGGCTACGGTCCCGCACACCATTAGGCCGTCTTCCGCTCACGCCCCAACATCGTGCAGCCCGCCTCCAGTGGTGTCGCGACAGGCGTGAATGGAGGGACGAATGGAGACGTGTCGTCTTCAGCTATGAGAGTCGCTTCTGCCTTGGTGCCAATGATAGTCGTATGCGTGTTTGGCGCCGTGCAGGTGAGCGCCACAATCCGGACTGCATACGACCGAGGCACACAGGGCCAACACCCGGCATCATGGTGTGGGGAGCGATCTCCTACACTGGCCGTACACCACTGGTGATCGTCGAGGGGACACTGAATAGTGCACGGTACATCCAAACCGTCATCGAACCCATCGTTCTACCATTCCTAGACCGGCAAGGGAACTTGCTGTTCCAATAGGACTATGCACGTCCGCATGTATCCCGTGCCACCCAACGTGCTCTAGAAGGTGTAAGTCAACTACCCTGGCCAGCAAGATCTCCGGATCTGTCCCCCATTGAGCATGTTTGGGACTGGATGAAGCGTCGTCTCACGCGGTCTGCACGTCCAGCACGAACGCTGGTCCAACTGAGGCGCCAGGTGGAAATGGCATGGCAAGCCGTTCCACAGGACTACATCCAGCATCTCTACGATCGTCTCCATGGGAGAATAGCAGCCTGCATTGCTGCGAAAGGTGGATATACACTGTACTAGTGCCGACATTGTGCATGCTCTGTTGCCTGTGTCTATGTGCCTGTGGTTCTGTCAGTGTGATCATGTGATGTATCTGACCCCAGGAATGTGTCAATAAAGTTTCCCCTTCCTGGGACAATGAATTCACGGTGTTCTTATTTCAATTTCCAGGAGTGTATTTATTTCTCAAAATAGTCACCCTTGTGACGAAAACGTTTCTCTCAACGAGAGGCCAGTTTCTTGAAACTGTCGTTGTACAATGATTGACTTTGTCGGAACGACTTCACCTCTGCTTGGACCGCTTCATCACTATCAAAGTGAAGTCTTCGAAGGTTTCCTTTAAGTTTTGGAAACAGATGAAAATCGGCTGGGGTCAATTTGGGACCTTATGGAGGATGATCGACGGTAGTACACCCAGAGCACTGGATTGTTGCAGATGTCGTAGTGCTCGTGTCATGCTGAAGGAAAGGGTGGTCCCAGTGTGGACGAGTTCTTCGTATTCAGACTTTCAGTCTTCTGAGGGTCTGCTTCGCCCGAACCAGCATAGTTACGTCACACTCCGCCATGTTAAACCTAAGGGTCGTCTGAGGAAATGACCGAAACCAGTTGCTAACAAATAAAAAATCTGGAAACACTATTGAGACAGTTTTTATTGATTTTTAGCATTTTATACCGATCACTGTGCACCAATCAAGAATGCTTCCTAAAATTTTATTTGTGGGCTACTGACAATTGAGCGCTGCCCTTGGTCAGTTGTACGTCACGTAGTACATGGCAGCCCTTTCGGACGCAAGTAGAACATGAGAGTAAGCGGGAGAACTGATCTAATTAGCTGATATCTTTCTATATAAATATGATGGAAATAAACAGACTTATTTTATATTAAAGCAGGGATTCCCAACAAAATTTTCTCGAGGACCCCCTCATCGAGCATGATTGGTACCTTCTCATATCACAGTATCAAGTACCTGAAAAAGCCAAATTAAGAGTCCCTTTTTACGTTTTCTATTTTTGGTACTTAGAAAAAACAAGACATATTCATTATTGAAATAATGTTGAGCGGCCAAAACAAAAAATTTGTTATCATAAGAAATATATTTAATATATTTTTTCTTCTAATAGTATCTTGTGGACCCGTCTGGCATAGCTCGCGGACCGCTGGAGGTGCGCGGACCACCTGTTGGGAACCACTGTATTAAAGTAATAGCCTAACAAAACGTGTCAATTTCTCTGCGGTTAAGGATGCAGCAGTGTGGTGCTATTTGAGGTCAGAGCTTGGCAATAGGTTCTTCCAAATAGGTTCTTCCAAATTCCACAAGGCGAAAAGAATGCAAAAAATTGCCGCATCGAATTTCAAGGGATAAGACATTTCCTTATACCTCCTAATATCATGTCGGTCATCCGTTTGCTCGGCGTAGTGCACCAAATCGACATAGCATGGACTCAACAAGTCGTTGGAACTTCCCTCCAGAAATGTTGAGCCACGCTATCTTTATAGCCGCCCATAATTGCGAAAGTGTTGTGGGTGCAGGATTTTGTGCACCAACTGACCTCTCGGTTATGCACCATAAATACTCCATGGGATTCATGTCGGGCGATCTGGGTGGCCAGATCGTTCCCTCTAACTGTCCAGAATGTTCTTCAAACCAGTCGTGAACAACTGTCGTCCGGCGATATCGCACATTATCGTTCATAAATTCCTATCGTTGGCTGGCAACACGAAGCCCATGAGCGGTTAAAATCGCTGCAAATTATCTCCAAGTACCGGAAGCAACTATTTACACTCGTTTCCAATGATTGATTCAGTTGGATCGGAGGACTCAGCTAATTCCATGTAATCTCAGCCCACACCATAGTGGAGCTATCATCAGTGCCTTGTTGACACTCTGAGTTCTTATTTCATGGCGTCTGCGCTACACTCCAACCCTACCATCAGCTCTTATCAATTGAAATCGGCATTCATCTGACCCGGTCACGGTTTTCCAGTCACCTAGGGTCCAACCGATATTGTCACGAGCCCTGCAGAGGGGCTGCAGAGGATGTCGTGCTTTTAGCAAAAGTCCTCGCGCCAGCCGTCTGCTGTCATTGCCAATACACGATCGTCGTACGGCTCACATTGATTCCTGTGGTTATTTCACGTAGTCTTGCCTTTCTGTTAGCCCTGACAACTCTACACGAACGCTGCTGCTTTCGGTCGTTATCTGAAAGCTATGTGCATATCGTTTTTCCATGACTTTGTCATCTCAGTGAATATTATTACTTAGCAGCAAAAGCACATCTTGTTTTACAACGTAGTTGGCTGAGTACTGGATTTAGAATGAAGTATCGATGCTCACCAAGAGCAACTGTCTTTTTTTCGGTTGATATTTCTGTCTCCTTAAGTTTACTTTAAATGTAATAGATATCATAACGAGCTTTAAATTCAACATTATGTTGCGTTTTAAAATATATTTCGATTTCCTAGCTTCATTTTACACCTGATCAGTTTGAGATTAATCGCTTGGGTGATGTTAAGAAATAGTATTTCATTTCTGATGTAGCTCATGTCATGGAAAAAGAGAGAAACAATTTAACAATTTCTGATCACATTATTTTTCCCAGAGAAGTCATCGAAGACGTAATTTGCCAGTTCAAGTAGTCTCCATCGAGCGTGTTGTATAATTGTATAATTGTGACAGATGGAAAGAAATTGAACATTGCCTGGTGTGTCCAAAAATTCTAATAAGACCAGGGCGTTATAGTAAAATGAAAGGTTACCCTGCTTGCACACTGTTAAATCATATTGTTCCGGCAGCAACAAAGTATGCAGTATCAGAAAACACACGGTACTTAAAAGTTCTGCACATTCTATGGACATAGTTTTCTAGTAGTTTAAGTTAATGTCCTCGACGAACAGAAAAACTGCTGCGTTTAAAATTGTTGAGAAGAAATAGGATGATTCTGTTCAGTTCCTCACGAGTTCTATTACACGATTTGAAAATGGGGAAAACAGGTACCTGAAAATAAGAGTAGTTGTGGCAACAACACTGCCGTTTACCATTCAGAATTATCTTGTGAATGAAAAAAAAAACTTTCCACTGTGTTTCATTGTGCTGGGTTTCACAAGATGCTCTGGAAAACCTTTTCAGCGTAGTTCGAGGACATGATCCAGTTGCAGATTCCTCAATTTTAAAGCGAATTTGCTGTTTCTTGCTGTGTCACAATATTACCACCCCAATCGTCATGGCAGTTATCAGACACAAAATGGTGAATTCTTCGTCGACTGAGTAGAACACAAGCGTAATTGCAATGAGTCGGAAGGCAGTTACGATGCAGTATTGCGTATAAGCGGAAATTACCGTAGCGATGTAGATGAGATTTCACACGAGGTAGAACAGTATATGTATTATCTTGTTGGGAGAAATGAGAAAAAAGTTAAACAGAACTACGTGTTACGTAATGTGTGCAATGTACAATTTCCAGCAAGTGAACGCCCTGGACTTTAACAGGTTCGTAAATAAACCTAAATTTTTGAGTTAGGTTAGTTAACGGACTACAGTTTAGTATTCGGAACCGGAAGCAGCTTTTAACATTACTCAAAAGGCAGAAATTTTTTTCCATGTTAGTGAAAAACAAATTTTGGAATGGAAGTTGTCTTTTGCAGTACTGGAGGGAGACGCACGAAAAGCATCCAAGAAACTCTCTCACAGTGTTCAATCTTATCACATTGAAACAAAGAAAAATTGTACATGTATTTTTGACAGCAAGATTGTATATTGGTTTGAGGAAATATAATCGCCAGGCAGAGCTGGTTGCTAATGCAAAATGTAGCATCAGAAATGAAATAGCGATATTTTAAGGGGCAATCACCATGCAAATAATTTACTTCCTATATTTTTGGGCTAGTCAAGTTAGTGCTTATGTAAATGTAAAATGAGGTATAATCTGCAAAACAAACAAATATTAAGGACGTTAAAATGTAGACAAAAGCTGAAAGGAGTCTACTGGGGTACACCTACATATGGCACCTGAATATTGATATGATACTAATATAAACTAAAATGAAACTGTTGACCTATAAATGATGTATGTCTCCGATGGGCTCTATAACGCGGAGTTGACTGTGTACGGCCGTAGAGCCAAAGATACTGCTTCTGGTCTCAGATTGTAGTGTTGCAGTAAGAGAGTGCTTGGCGCACAGTAGTGAGTGTGTATCAGCCTGTGAGCGAAAGAGGATGCTGTAGATACTCCTTTGTGGTGTGCTCTATAAAGCCACCAAGTGTTACATTATAATGTAAGAACTAACAGTACATGAATCATTGGAAATATAAATATGGAAGCAAAAGTATTTTCGCAAGTAAGGTAAAGCTGTTAAATTTTTATGACTTTCGTTTTCCCAGTGTGTTAGTGTAATTCAGTTGGCTGATAATTGGTAACAGTTCTATGTTCAGTAACCCCAGAAGGTATGTAAACAGACTTGACGTATATGCTACTTAGATATTTCCTTATTGCAGTGTTTCTAAGGTTTGTTAACACAGGTATAAGTGACTGATAATTCGGCATTATAGTCTTTCAATGCGGTTAGATAATACTTGCTGTATAAATCTCATGGTTTGTACCTCAATTGGTAAAAAGGATGTAATTTTTCAGAGTAACGTAGTTTCTGTTATCACATGTTTTGGAGAGCCAAACTAGTACTTCACCCAAATCACTAACGCCTCCCTGTCCAGGTCATACGTTTTTCAAAGACACTGAATTTGTCTTAAATGTTTTCATTTATCAGCCAAAAGAATTTCATGTTCATTTCAAAGTATTACGGCCGGTACTGCACACCGCTGAGCCTGTAGCAAGTATATTTTATCCTTCTTCATGAGAGACCAGAATATATCGCGATCCACCGTTGCTGCTTTAGAGGTAAGACAATTTTATTTATTTGTTATGTGCGCAGGGACCAAAGTTACCAGTTTAGAGCATGGCCAGCGATTTTATCAGTTTTGAACAGAGCCAGAGGACTCAGTACCTAAAAAGCTGAATCTATTTTGCAGTGACTGTATTTCCTTAATGGTATTGGGAGTTGGATTGCCTAATCAGTTCGTATAAGGTTTTTGCTAACAACAACGTAGAGTAAGCACGCCACTTGCAGTTACAACACGCTACACGATAACTCCAGTTTTGTATGCATTCCCAGTTCAGGCATTCATTCTTGCATTCCCAAAAGATACGATAAAGAACGTCCCAAAATATCTCTCTCAAACAACATAAATGGAAATCATACATAATGCTGTTATGTGTAGAGCGTATACTACTTATATCAAAAGTAACTGTGTGGAAGTTTTAATCGTGTTATGAGGAAAATAGAATTTCGTGATGTCAGTGATGGATTTACGAATGTTATCATTGTATTTTCTTTATATTCCCAGTAGGAACAAGGAAAGAGTTAAAAACTGTAGTTCATTGTTTACTTTACGCACTGGGATATCGTATGCACTAATAGACCCGTCCACTTCTTCATGAATGAGAATTTCTAAGTTGCTCCATAACTCTGCTACAGCCGCTTGAGTTCAAAATGACAGCTGCCATCGAATTGCCGGTGCCTTCCTTATTCATGGCTTTGTTACCCTCCACAATTCAGAGTCCTCTAGCAGCAGATGGTTGCAACTTACGTCAGATAAGCTGGAAAGTCGACCGAGTGATAAGCATACCATACCTCAGCCGATACTGAGAACAGAATCAAACGCCCTCGTACTTTACCTTTCCTTGACCAGCTCATCTATTCCTCTGCAGGACTCACAGATTTTCGCTGTAGTTTCCTAGCACTACAAGTTTTCTCTAGACAAGAGTATCATCCGCGAAGAACCAGATTGACCTTATCCATAAGGTCATCTAGATAAACCTACAGTACTATTCTTATAACAGTCCCTTGGGGCACGCCCGAAGAAACTTGTAGTTCTGAAGATTTCTGTTCGTTAGCCTTTCTTCAAACGATGCTTGTCTGTTAGTGATAATCGTTATCATGAAGGATGATGATGTTTGGTTTGTGGGGCGCTCAACTGCGCAGTTATACGTGCCCGTACAGATTTCCAACCTGTGCTCGGTCCAATGTCGCCACTTTCAGGAATGATGATGACAACACAAACACACAGTCATCTCGAGGCAGGTGAAAATTCCTGACACCGCCGGGAATCGAACCCGGGACCCCGCGCTCGGGAAGCGAGAACGCGACCGCGAGACCACGAGCTGCGAACTTACAACGATGGAGAAGCATTGTGTTAAGTTACCATTTCCAGGTATGAGATAAATTGAAATAAGGTGACTTTAGATTGACTATTCAGATTCTTAAGTATTACCCTCTGACTATGTCACAGTGGAATTTTTTTTTACAGCCGTTGCGACTGTCGCGAGTTGGGATGAGCGAAGCGCTGGCCTGTGGACGTGTCGTCGCTGGCAGCTGTTACCGCCCGGAGACCGCAGCCAATGGAAGACGCGGGGTGGGGTCCGGCCGCAGCGCGCCTCCAATTAGCGCACCAGTGCGCATGCGCGGCCGCCGACTGTCACTTGTCTGGCTGACCCGGCCCTACCTCCGTTAATTAAAAATCTCCACATTCTATCGCCGCGTCTGCCCACTATTTCTGATTCTAATTAAAAAGAAGCTGCATTCCGCATTTGGAGCCCACGCTCGGCCCCGACCACGGACCGCATGCCGTGGACTCCCTTCTCTGCACGCATTCAAGCTGCGGACCTGCACCAGCGCACCCCACCAAAACACACCATTTCGCACTGCTGGAAGCACGAAATTTGACTCGCTACGGAGTTGCAGAAATGAATATTCTGCTCTTGTCGCGACGCCAAACACACGATGACAGAGAAGAATATTTCTTGCAGCGGCGTCACATCTGCGCCGATGTCCCGTGGAAGAAGTACAATCAAATTTTTGTCTTTGCTTGTTTCCACTAAGTCATAAAACATGGGTGATGTAATTTGGCGCAATACTCAGAGAATCGTCAAGTACTGGACAATAAAATTGCTACACCAAGAAGAAATGCAGATGATAAACAGGTATTCATTGAACAAATATATTATACTAGAACTGACATGTGATTACATTTTCACGCAATTTGGGTGCATAGATCCTGAGAAATCAGTACCCAGAACAACCACTTCTGGCCGTAATAACGGCCTTGATACGCCTGGGCATTTGAGTCACCCAGAGCTTGGATGGCGTTTACAGGTACAGCAGCCCATGCAGCTTCAACACGATACTACAGTTCATCAAGAGTACTGACTGGCGTATTGTGACGAGCCAGTTGCTCGGCCACCATTGGCAAGATGTTTTCAGTTGGTCACAGATCTGGAGAATGTGTTGGCCAGGGCAGCAGTCGAACATTTTCTGTATCCACAAAGGCCCGTACAGGACCTGCAACATGCGCTCGCGCATTATCCTGCTGAATTGTATGGTTTCGCAGGGATCGAATCAAGGGTAGAGCCATGGGTCGTAACACATCTCAAATGTAACGTCCACTGTTCAAAGTGCCGTCAATGAGAACAAGAGGTGACCGAGACGTGTAACCAATGGCACCCCATACCATAACGCCGGGTGATACGCCAATATGGCGATGACTAATACACGCTTCCAATGTGTGTTCACCGCTATGTAGCCAAACACGGATGCGACCATCATGATGCAGTAAACAGAACCTGGATTCATCCGAAAAATGACGTTTTGCCATTCATGCACCCAAATACGTCGTTGAGTATACCATCGCGTGCGCTCCTGTCTGTGATGCAGCGTCAAGGGTAACAGCAGACAGCCGGTCGCGGTGGCCGTGCGGTTCTAGGCGCTGCAGTCCGGAAACGCGAGACTGCTACGGTCGCACGTTCGAATCCTGCCTCGGGCATGGATGTGTGTGATGTCCTTAGGTTAGTTAGGTTTAAGTAGTTCTAAGTGCTAGGGGACTGATGACCTAAGATGTTAAGTCCCATAGTGCTCAGAGCCATTTGAACAGCAGACATGGTCTCCGAGCTGATAGTCCATGCTGCTGCAAATGTCATGTGTTGACTCAGGAATCGAGACGTGGCTGCACGTTCCGCTACAGCCATGCGGATAAGGTGTCTGTCATCTCGACTGCTAGTGATACGAGGCCATTGGGATACAGCACGGCGTTCCGTATTACCCTCCTGAACCCACGGATTCCATATTCTGCTGACAGTCATTGGATCTCGAACAACGCGAGCAGCAGTGTCATGATACGATAAACCGCAATCGCGATAGGCTACAATCCGAGCTTTATCAAAGTCGGAAACGCGATGGTACGCATTTCTCCCCCTTACAAGAGGCATCACAACGTTTCACCAGGCAATGCCGGTCAACTGCCGTTTGTGTATGAGAAATCGGTTGGAAACTTTCCTCATGTCAGCACGTTGTAGGTGTCGCCACCGGCGCCATCCTTGTGTGAATGCTCTGAAAAGCTAATTATTTGCATATCACAGCATCTTCCCCTTGTCGGTTAAATTTCGCGTCTGTAGCACATTACCTCACGCATTAGCAGCATAATCAGTGGTCCACAACAGTATGTTTATATTTCAAGAGTCACAACGCAGTCACAGCAAATATCCACAGTAATTCGGGTTAAGATTTTCTTTATATTTATTTCAGTTACGGGCCACAGTACTCCACATCAGGTTATTAATTGCGATATAGGATGACCTCCTTAAACCGGAGTGCAAACAGTTTTTGTTCACGATGTTTTTACTCACATCTGAAGATGATCATCATAGAGCAAATAATAGCTTTATGTATCTGAATACCCCTATGTTACGCGGAATTAAACGTTAGCTCTACATAAACAGAAGCAGCAAAATGGGTGGGTTAATGGATGTCACGTTAGTGATGAATACATAGAGACATTTCAACCCTTATAAAGCTGCCAAACTGTTGGTAATGTGAAGGGAATGGTGAACTGGAAACGCGTAGGAATTAGAACAGTTAAATCAACACTAGGCAGGTCTCGTCTGTTGATGGACGGAGACTGTCCGGCATTATCTGGTAGCGGGAGTACATGGAAGAGATATAGTACTGCCGCTGAGAATTATTAAAGCATTAATACTGGTTAAATACTTAGGATCGATCAAGTATACCTCGGGAAGCTATGAAAAAGACGTGGAAAGCAGGATCCAGAAGAGAGGAGGAGCAACATCATAAGAAAAAAAAAATGTTTCTGCAAACAGCGTCTGAAAGTAACACATGGTGCAGAAGGATGGACCCTGGGGGAGAGACAGAGAAGTAGAGTACAGTTAGTAGCAGTGAATGAAATAAACGGACAGCCAGGATCTCCAGAGAAAGAGGAGAAATGAGGAAATTAGGAAGACAACAAGGATATGGAGCAAGAGTCGTGTAAAGAACTGGTGAAGATCTCTCCTGTTGTATGATCATTCACGGTGAATTGGGCAAGGATGTTTTCCATCCTCGGTCCTGGGATGGTTGTCCCCTGGAGGATGGACGGTCGAGAATGTCATGGACAGCGGGAATAATTGCAGTGATGGGGAAGGGAGGTCTCGAAGACTTCAATGATCGTAAATGGTGGCGACTAGAAGTACAGGTCAACTGTTGAAGTTAGGGCAACTCCTTAAAAGTAAATAACGTGTAGCTGACGTTTCCACTTATCTCCCTTAAGAAAACATTAAATGTTGAAGCATATGAACACATTTTACAGCACTGTGTACTGCTTGCAGAACAGGAACAGTTTGGAGACGATGATTGTTTGTATCAGTGTGACAAGTTGTTTGTATTAGTGTGACAAGTTGTTTGTATCAATGTGACAAGTTGCCCTTTCTTAAGACAGCGTCTCTGAGGCAATGGTTTATGCCCAATAACATTACCAAAATGGTTCGGCCTGTGCAGAGTCTCGGCCAGAACCCAATGAGACGCCTTTGGAATCAGAACGTTGACGTCACTCTAGGCTTCAGCGTCTAACATCACTACTTTTCTGCCTTCGACTCTTGAAGATCAATTGGCTGCTATTCCTCTAGAGACAAGCAGACAACTTACAGCAAGTGTCCCCGGCAGAGAAGAAGCCATCATATAGGAGAACGGTGGACACGCCAGAGCAGTAGATCTCCTCACACATTGGATCAGATTGTGTATACATGAAGTTCAAGCTACGTTTGCAGAGAAATGTGGCCCCATGTGCCTGCTTACAGTTTACGCAGTTCCCGCAAATTACGGTCGGTGGCTTGTAAAAGACAATACTTGACAACCTTCCGAAGACCTAGTTCAAAATCAAGAGAGGATAGGAGCAGAAGGAAGGAGGAAGGGGGTTACTGGAACTAGGAAAGTCGTTCAGTAAATCATACCCCATATTTTCTTTTGCATATCTTAATATACAGAATGTATAGAAGTCATTGTGTCAAAGATCTAGGGGTGATAGATCACGCCATGGGAAACAACTTTTGTTTGAGATAAAATTTTCGCTAAACTCAGTGGTAGATTCAAACCATGTGTCGGACTGGGACTCGAAAGTGGGATCTTAGCCTTTTGTTGTCAAGTGGTCTACCAACTGAGCTACCTGCGCATGACTCACGACTAGTTCTCACAGGTTCACTTCCGCCAGCGCCATATCTCCTGCTGTGAGAACAGTTTGTGAGTTGCTCATTGACTTCTGGCGTCGCTTGGAGTTGTTTAGTATTAGTTGTGTCCGCAACAGATGCTGCGCGTTGGAGCTCTGCGTGTTGCCTATAATCCATTCGTGTGCTCTATGTAAAAGAGGTTAGTCTGAGCCAATTATAGTTCCTGATTCGTTTCTAAAACGTCTTTCTCCTATTAGAGATACTTGCTAAGGTTTTATCATTGAAAATCACTTTATCATTTTATTGATGTAGGCAGTTCACAACACATGTGGTTAGTCAATACTGCTTCTTCGATTCAATTTCGTCCTCCCAGTGTCGACGATTACTAAAGGAAGCCTAGCGTCGCCTGTGAGCGGTAGCGAACATTTTTCTCTAAAAAATGTTGCCCTTGATGAGATCAAACGCCCCTACACGTTTTATGTAAGAAATCTGAAACACGCTATATATAGGAAAACGCCCTTTTAGGTATTTCCAATTTAATTTTCGTTCTGCACGTGTGGGAAGATTCAAAAAACCGTAGTGAACTATCAAAATGACGTCTACGCAAGAGACTCTTTACAAGCAACGTTTTTAAAAGAATTCTTGATTGCGGGAAACGAACCCGTGATATATACGCATTAATGTTTGTGTGCAGTATATGGCAATGATGCAGTTGACTTGTACGATCGGTAGAGTGAACTAAAATGTCAGGAAATGCAGAATTAGATTCTTGGATGATAAAAGATATGCTAGAGATGCGTTCCACCAAAGCTCATACGAAACCACAACGTAAACGAAAAGATATTTCATCTGAAGTGCGTATGTGTGGATCCCTCCCAGTGGACGGTATTGTTCCTCATACGTCATGCCCTAGCGCCTCCCCTGCCGTAGTAATTGATAATGTTGTGTCCGATTCACTTCTCTTGCTGATTACTTTGTAGTGGATGTGGTACAGCATTGTAATGGTTCCGTATTCGAATCGACAGCTTGCCGACATGGTGTTTACTTACAGAAAGGCAAATGGCAATGGGCGGCGGGCCACAACGTTGTCTCAAGAGACCTATTCCCGCAGGCAACAGCCACAGCACTCAATGTATGCAATTACTCTTATTAATTACGTCGTGCGCAGGGCTTACTGGCGACAGACTTTACACATCGGAGCAGTTTTGTCACTAGTCTCTTCACCAGGCAACCAGGATTCCGAGATTTGTGTCATCCACAGATCAGGTCAACTTTACGCTGAGTGGAATCTTCAACATTCATAATGGTCATTTGTGGCATAGTATGCAGAACCCCCATGGTCTGGTGAAAACAGATCATCTGCATCAGTGCAGCCTGAATATGTGGTTCGGAATAAATTGGCGATCGTATTTTGAGTCTAATAGGCCGGAACTGTTGGTGTTTCTTGTGGGTGACTTTGTCTTCCCTGTTGTAAGAGGTGCCACTGATTCAGACGGTTAAGTGCCTTCTATATGATGAAGCTACAGTGAAAGTCCAGACGCTTATCAATCGTGTCTTCCCTGGTCAATGGGTCGGACGAGGGGATCCAGTTGCATGGCCTGCCCGTTCACCACATCTCAAACCGTGCGGTTTCTGGTTATTGGGCAATCTTAGAACTATAGCACATACAGAGCCCATTCCAAATGTGGAGACACTGGGTCAGCGTGTTCATGCTGCCTTTGAAACTGTTAATATGCAGCCTGGCCGATGTGCACATGAGACAAAACATGCTACGACGCCTACACGCACGCGTTGAGGCACATGGAAACCGTTTTCAACCGTGTGGCTCCATGGTACAACACGTATAAGACTGCAATCCCTGTAACAATTTATGATTGAATAAATCGTCTCTAGTAAGGAAACCATGCATTTCCGGACGTAAATTCACTAGACATTTCTTGTTCCATAAGGTTTGATTGATCAATCCCTATAGTTTGTACATGATGGAAAATAATTTGTACATTTGCATATTGTGTCCGCTGCGTGATCTAGGAACCAAGCTCGTAGTTGGGGCAGTCGACGTCGGCAGTTGAGAGCACTGATCACTAGCGATCACTAGTGAAATCGAGTCCTAAGCGTCGTATAGAAAAAGCTACAAGAATGTAGCAGCGCTGTCCGCAGGAAGACCCGGACCTACAGCGCTCGACTTTCGGACAGTAAGTGTCTCCTTAGGTGTTAATCCATGACAGCGACTACCTTACCTCAGTACCGCTACGAAGAACGAGATCGTTCGCGTAAGCAGTGCAGCTGAATACATGGCCACCGAGGCAGCAAAGCAGTGGTTCCTTGGCGAAAGCATACAACAGTGCAGAGAGAGGGCCGCCTTGACCCACCGAACTGCGGATCTAGATGAGAGAAGTGAGAAGGCTATTGCAGAAAACGTGCACCGTTTCTCCATAAAAGAGACGCAGTAAGAAGTCGATGGTAGTATCAGGAAAAATCCATACTGAGAAGCACTCCTTCCGGGTTGTTGTGATCGACCAGATATAACGCCTCGCTCAAGACAAGAGGTGCCAAAAGTCCGGGCAAACGACGAGCATGAGCATAAGCGATTATTTCCCTATAGCAGCTGAGTCCAGGGCGGATTGTATCGGCACCTCTCAAAGAAGTTTGGTCAGGGGAAACCACTGCCCTGGTTGTCCGGCTTAGCGGTGCAATCAACAGCTGGGTAAAGATCTTGGTGTCGCTATTGGGCAACGTGAAAGGGCGGTAATCGCATATGCGTGACGTACACTGAGGCTTATGGATGCGAATGATGAGACCGTCGAGGAAACCTTCTGGGATCTGCACGAGAGGCGACATAAGGCCCCGACAAATTTCCGTCCACAGCAGTGTCTTTGGGGGACGAAATGTCCGGTAAAAACCCAGTGGGAATCTGTCAAGCACAGGTGACTAGTTTGTGGAAATCGTCTGGATAGGGCCATGGACTTCGTCCTCAGTGACGTCGGCAAGGAGATCCATCATTGTATCCCTAGGAATCGTATCAAAGCAGAGTTGGGAGGCCGTCATAAATTAGGCAGAGCAGTAATGTTGCGCAGATACAACATAACATAATGCGCATGCAAGGCAGACTCTATATCTATTCGCCGCCCATCATCAGTCTAAGAACATTAATCAAAGGCTTTCGACGGTGACGCCATTCGGCTATCACATGATACTTAGACGGACGCTCCTACGCTAACCTGTTTTGTGTGTGTGCACAAGATAATCGCGGATGTGAGCTATTACTTGGCACGATTCACCATCGTCCTGCGCTCTGGCTAATAGCGCATCATATTACATTTCCAGAGAATAGTGAAGTAGACACGCTGGGCTCGTCGTCACCACCCCGCGACGTCCCTTCCGTAGCCGACCAAGACCCTGCGGCGGGCAGACTTCGCGCACGGAACCCAACGTAAAGGGTAGATCGATATGCATCAGGGCGTCGACGGCAAGCAGTCCACGTGGTCTCGATGAGCTGCCGACAGTCGGGTGAAATGAGACGGACCGTTTTCAGTTTCCATGGTCTCGGGCCACGTCACAGGCTTCGGTGGTAGATAATCTGCGCACAGATATATGCGTCATGGTCGTAGAAAGCAACGGCCCAGACTTCAGCAGCCTGCAGCGCACACATAACATCGCGGGCGATATGTGCACCAAAAAAAGTTTTTCATCACCTCGGTTCCGAGAGTTCCGGAACCTGTACAGAAAATAGGAACAAAGATCAACATAAACATCATTTCCACCCTTTTTATTGTTCATGAAAATCACACATTGCATGTTGTACCGCCATACAGCGAGACCTTCAGAGGAGGTGGTCCAGATTGCTGTACACACAGGTACCTCTAATACCGAGTCGCAAGTCCTCTTGCATTGATACATGCCTGTATTCGCAATGGCATACTATCCACATGTTCATCAAGGAATTTTCATCAAGGCACTGCTGGTCCGGACTGTTGCACTCCTCAACGACGATTCGGTGTTGATCCCTCAGAGTGGTGGGTGCGTCACGTCGCAAATAAAAAACGCTTTTCAGTCTATTCCAGGCATGTTCGATGTGGTTCATGTCTGGAGAACATGCTGGCCACTCCAGTCGAGCGATGGCGTTACCCTGAAGGAAGTCACTCACAAGGTGTGTACGATGGGGGGCGCGAATTTTCATCCATGAAGATGAATGCCTCGCCAATATGCTGCGATATGGTTGCACTGTCGGTTGGAGGATAGCATTCACGTATCGTACAGCCGTTACAGCGCCTTCTGTGAACACCAGCGACGTACGTCGGCCCCACATAATGCCACCCTAAAACAGCAGGGAGCATCCACCTTGCTGCACTCGCTGGACAGTGTGTCTAAGGCTTTCAATCTGACCAGGCTGCCTCGAAACATGACTTTGACGATTGCCTGGTTAAAGGCATATGTGACACTCATCGTTGAAGAGAACGTGACGCCAATCGCGTGGGGTACATTCGGCATGTTGTTGGGCCCATCTGTACCGTTCTGCGTGGTTTCGTGGTTGTAAAGATGGTCCTCGCCATGGACGTCGCGAATGAAGTTTGGCATCATGCAGCCTATTGCACACAGTTTAAGTCGAAGCACGACGGCCTGTGGCTGCACGAAAAGCATTATTCAACATGGTGACGTTGCTGTCAGGGTTCCTCCGAGCCATAATCTGTAGGTAGCGGTCATCCACTGCAGTAGTAGTCCTTGGGCGGCCTGAGCGAGACATGTCACTGACAGTTCCTGTCTCTCTGTATCTACTCCATGTCCGAACAACATCGCTTTGGTTCACGCCGAGGCGCCTGGACACTTCCCTTGTTGAGAGCCCTTCCTGGCACAAAGTAACATTGCGGACGTGATGGAACCACGGTCTTGAGCGTCTAGGCATGGTTGAACTACAGACAACACGACCCGTATACCTCCTTCCTGGTGGACTGACTGGCACTGATCGACTGTAGGACCCACTCCGTCTAGTCGGTTCTGCTCATGCATGATTGTTTACCTCTTTGGGTGGGTTTAATGACATCTCTGCACAGTCAAAGGGACTGTGTCTGTGATACAATATCCATAGTCAACGTCCACCTTCAGGAGTTCTGGGAAACGGGGTGATGCAAAACGTTTTTTGATATGTGTATAAACACGATCAAAGTCGCCGAAAGAATGGCTAGTGAAATGTGTAAAAGCTGGACGATCACCTTGAACAGGCCACTGAGCCATTTGGATACAGTGGTCATTTTAACTGTATGGAACACCCTTTCTTGCCTCCCGTCAGACCCAAATTCTCCATTTATCAACCCACTACGAATGTAGTACCCCATGTCCGTTATTCTCATTACTCACCTCATTTCGCCGAGTCTCTTAAGAGTTGGAACCTCGATATGCCGCTGTTAATGAAGGTAATGCGTAGTGTGTGAATAAGTTGGGAATTCGAATCTGACGAGACGTGTGCAAGTTGCAATGTCCACTGTGTCCGGAGGGCTCAGTGGTCAGAGAATCTGCCTAGTAAGGAGGAGACCCGACAGATTTTCAGCTATCCCCATTGACTGAAATCAATGCCCACTCACAGCCGACACAGCCAATGTTGTAATTCCCTTGTATCTTAATTCATAGTGACTGCTGGATCAAAATGGCGACTGTTCTATCGGAGATATCCATTCACAGCCAATATCTGTCATTAATTTGTTACTTAATTCATAGTTACTGCTGAATCAAAATGGTACCTGTTCTCTCGAACATGTTCGAATAACAGACACCGCATATGCATACATAAAAAAAAATTTTGCATCACACCGGTTACCGCAACTCCTGAAGATAGACATTGAGTGTGGATATTGTACCACAGACACAATCCCTTTGACTGTTCAGATATGTCACTAAACCCGCCCAAGATGTAAACAACCATGCATGAGCAACGCCTATTAGACGGAGGGCTCCGACAGCAGAACAGTACCAGACATATCACCGGGTATGAGGTAAACGGCTCGTATTGTCTGTAGTTCAACCATGCCAAGACCCTCAATACCGCGGTTTGATCAAATCCGCATTGTTCCTTTGTGCCAGGAAGGGCTCTCAACAAGGGAAGTTCCAGGCGTCTCGGAGTGAACCAAAGTGATGTTGCACGGATATGGACGAGATACAGGCAGACAGGAACTGTCGATGATATCCTTCGCTCAGGCCTCCCAAGGGATATTACTGCAATGGATGACCGCTGCCTACGAATTATGGCTCGGAGGAACTCTCACAGCAACGCCACTATTTTGAATAATGGTTTTCGTGCAGCCACAGGCCGTCGTGTTATGACTCAAACTCTGCACAATAGGCTGCATAATGCCAAACTTCACTCGCGACGTTAGCAAGGTGGAAATTAACTGCTGTTTTGGGGTGGCATTATGTGGGGCCGACGTATGCCGCTGGTGGTCACAGAAGGCGCAGTAACGGCCGTATGATACGTGAGTGCTATCCTCCAACCGATAGTGCAACCATACTGGCGAAGCATTCGGTTTCATGGAAGACAATTCGCGCCCCCACCATGCACATGTTGTGAATCACTTCCTTCAGGATAACTACATCAAATGGCTCTGAGCACTATGCGACTTAATTTCTGAGGTCATCAGTCGCCTAGAACTTAGAACTAATTAAACCTAACTAACCTAAGGACATCACACACATCCATGCCCGAGGCAGGATTCTAACCTGCGACCGTAGCGGTCGCTCGGCTCCAGACTGTAGCGCCTAAGACCGCACGGCCACTCCAGCCGGCGATAACGATATCGATCGACTAGAGTGGCCAGCATGTTCTCCAGACATGAACTCTATCGAACATACCTGGGATACATTGAAAATGAACGACGTGACCAACCCACCACTCTGAGAGATCAACGCCGAATCGTTGAGGGGTACGACAATCTGGACCAACAGTGCCTCTATGTGCATTGATTACTTGTGGATAGTATGCCACGACGAATACAGGCATGCCACAATACAAGAGGACGTGCTACTGGGTGTTAGAGGTACCGGTGAGTACAGCAATCTTGACCACCACCTCTGAAGGTCTCACTGTATGGAGGTACAACATGCGATTTGTGATTTTCAGGAGTAATAAAAGGGTGCAAATGATGTTGATCTCTATTCCAATTTTCTGTACAGGTTGTAGTGTCCCTTTGTGTTATTTTCCGGAATAATGCCCGATACCAAGAAGATACAAGCGATCAAAGAATTCCCACAGCCCACAAACAAAAAACCGTTAAAATCATTTATCGGACTAGTCTCCTTTTTCCGACGTATTGTGCCGAATCAGCTGCTCAACAATGAAGCCTTGCTCACCTTATTGCGAAAAAATGTCACATGGAACTGGTCCGCAGAGTGTCAGCAAGCTTATGAAGAGATCAAAGGAGCCTTAGTGAATACACAAATGCTCTACCATCCGGATATGACCCGCGATTTTTGTATAGCCACCGACTCTTCATCCTATGGTTTAGGAGCATGTCTGTTTCAAGTAGAAGAAACCAATGGGAACAGGGAAATAAGAGTTATAGCTTTTGTCAGCCGAGTGCTTACTCAATGTGAAAGAGCATTTTCGGTGACCGAAATGGAAGCACTCAGTACTGTATGGGCTCCGCAAAAATTTCATTATTATGTTTATGGCAAATCAATTAAATTGTTCTGTGATCACCAAGCCTTAAGCTTCCTATTAACCTGCAAACTATTACATGCCAGACTAGCCCGTTGGGCATTAATACTACAGGAATACAATTTAAAAATTATGTACATAAAAGGGAAAGATAATGTCATTGCGGACGTCTACCAGTAGGCATGATACAGCTAGGTGAAATGATCGAGCGAGCGTCAGAATATAAAGTTTTATTAATGACGTCGCAACCATACCGTCGCGAATATTTGCACCTGTGCAGCTGCAAGACGAAGATCATCCCTGGACGAAAGTGAAACGATCACTAATATTAGAGCAAACTAACAGGACAAATTCGCGGTACAAAGTGGAGAACAACATATTGTACCACAGAAATGACACCGCCTCAGATAACTGCTGCGTGTGTATCCCATACAAATACATACAAAATTTTATCTGGTACACGCATTACTCATGGGGACATGTAGGAATACAGAAGGGTGTAGCAAAAATACAAAGATATTGTTACATCCCGAATAGTAAACGTGTGGTCCAAAAGATATTACGAACGTGTGACGTTTGTCAGAAAGCTAAAGCCAACAATAGAAGCAACAATACAGAACTGCATCCAATTATTCCGATACAGCCACGTCAACTTGTGTCAATGGACTTCGCAGGACCATTACCTACGGCTCGCGGTGGAATGAAATATATATTAGCTCTTTACGATACCTTTACTACGTATGTGAAATGGATCACACCGCTACCAAAATTGCCGCGCAGAGATAAAAGGCGAGAGGATAAAATAAAGGACGCCATCAGCAACATGACGAGCTGCGCTAGTCAACGAAAGAGTCTATATGACAAGTCAATAAAATGGACAGTCCCATATCAGATAAACGACTTAGTTATGATAAGAAACCATCCTAAGTCGTCACTCATAACAAAGAAGAACAAGAAATGACAAATGCTGTATAATGGACCTTTTAAAATTGTACAAATACCACACGGTTGTAGCTACCTTACAGCTGATGTGATGAGCGGGAAGATCAAAGGATTGTATCGTTATAAGGAATTAAAGAAATTTGTGGTACCTGACAATAGGACATGAATGGTTTACCGTATTTTTGTGTAATATGTAGGTTTTGCACAGACTTCAATATGTAATTTTGTGTAGTTGTAAGAATTTGATGTTTTGTTTGTGCTTAGTATGTAAGACGTTTTGCCTTTATGTCAAGGAATGATTTACACATCAGCCTTCAAAAATGAGTAAAAAGAAGCTAAAGGACCATCAGTCCAATGATAGAATTTGTTTAGTAACATAATCAGTAAGTGTAAGATGTTTTTCAGTGGTTATTAGAGTTAGTAACTATAAATTTTATTATGCTGTGTGATAAATGTTTATTTAAAGAATGCACTAAATATTCTAATCTGTCACATGAAAAATGAACAGAATGGTGTATGCAAAAGACTACGCACATACCATGTGACATCTGTGATGCTCTGCTTTGACCATAAAAGAGAAAGTATAAGCATCTAGCCACAATATTTGAGATTAAATAAGAGCTCTACTTTAGAGCCTGTTTTTGACAGTTGCAAACCTTTTATAGGATACGCAATTACGCTAACAGCTTATGGAGCAAGCACATGCGCAGCGGTCCTAATCCCCAAATGAATACACCCTATGACAGATTTATTAATGCTCAAATATAAAAGTATTGCAAGTCAGGCCAGAATCCGTTGCATGTATGATGTAACACTTAATTGTATGCAATAACAGAACAAAAGTGCTTTTGATCTGTGAAATTTCATTGTAACATATTGTGTAAACGAACAGACATCTGTGTCACTATGTGATATAAAAAAAACAGTAATCATGTAATACAATTGTAACAAAGTCATGCTGTAAGCAATACTAACAGGAACTATAATAGTGTGTTGGTATTCGCGGAGGAAGTGTGGACTTTGAGAACTGTATTAGTGATCATCTTGGACAGTGAACACTTATGTGCTGTACAACCGAAAGAAAAAACGCGAGGTACAAACATTAACAAAACATATCTGTGTGCAGTGACCGAAAACACAAAACTGTGATCAGTGTGTGTTCGAAACTGTACAGACAACATTTTTAGTTTGGACGCTACCTCCTGTGCGCCAACAATTAATATGACGTCACGCACCACGTAGTAGGACGTTATTGCAACGGCAACTACGGTGGAACGCCGTCAAACAAAAATAGTGAAACATAAATATTTCATACGAAGTGATGACAACATGGATGTGCAGTACTTACTTCAGCATCATATCTCCTGCATCATTCAGCACCAGTACGTGCAAACGAACACGAAAATACCAAGTAACTGAGCCTGTGCCTCGATGATGCAATAATGTTCACTAATCAATCCTTACCCACAGCCATAACATCTTACAAAATCCGTTCTATAACATATGTGCATTTGTTTAATGATTCGCACGAGTCAACATCCTCTCCCGTGCTGAAAACTTTAACGAGCGGTGCGCAACAATGCCGACGCACCACGCAGACAAAATAACGTCGTTCCGTACTCCACATCCTGACCGCCGGCTACGGACAAGAAAGAAGACAACAGTTTCCAGCCGACGCTCCATGGCAACGGCACGAGGCATCGCGGTAGCGACATACAGCGTCATTCACACCACACGACGAGAAATTCGCCGACAAAAATTTAAAAAAAAACTCAAAATATTACCAACACAATATAAAAAATTTGATGAACACTTTCATATAAAAACTATATGTTTGTTTCTTTTTCAGAAAATTTTATATTTGATGTAAATACTTGTAATACCAAAACATGTAGAACCAACTTATGTAAGTAACACAAAGGGTTAATATCAATCAGCTCTGCCGAGGTTTTTCTGGGGTTTCCCTGCGGCCCTCGTCCAAATGGAAGAGCTTGTTATATTGCAATTGTCCCCAGCCATGTTATGTAAAAAGACTCAAAATGAATGTGTACCCATGAGCTAATACACGGTAAAATGAAATGAAAGTGACCAACAAACGAAACAAAAGTGACACTCGTGGTCTACAAGGACCAAACATTAAGTAGTGTGTTCCTTGTAGCCCAGGGGGTCGTGTGGTGTCCCTTTGTGTCATATTCACCATTATCGAGGTGAAACATAAATAAAAATGACTGTATGTTACTCAAAATGAATTAAAAACATTGATTTATCTGCGAAAGGTAATAACAATAACTGTAAAAATATACAATATAGATCGATAAATGCAGAAAAGACATTATTTTTATTGTATGAGATTATAATGTGATTATCTTTGTAAGAGTATAAAATACAATGCAATGCTCATTCTTCTGTCTAGTCTGTTTTGTTCTGTTCGTTCTGGTGTTAGCTGGAATAAGGTACGAAAGCTATTATGCTGCGCTAGCACTTGTTTCTGTCGTAACGTAATTGCAAATATTTAATGGTGTAAACTGTGTCCTAGTAAGAATATATTAGTATAAAATGATCTCCGTGTGTTCTTTCAAGAACCTACGCCACATTTATCTTATGAAAAGAATATTTAATGAAAATTATTTAGCATGTTTCCAGCTGCTGCGGAGCGAGTAGCAGTGATCTCTGAGTGTTAATAATTAGCCGCCATTACGCGATACATTTAAAAATATATTTTCACAGCACAATGTCTGATAGCCGGAGCGGAAGAAATTATGTAAAAATATTCAGTGAGATTAATTGAAGTAATCCAGTGAAATAATTTTATTAAAACTTGTCTATTTTCTGTGATAGTAATAATTTCAGAGCTGAGTACTACTACGCTATTGCATTTAAAGTAATTTGTAGGGAGCGTGGCGCTCGATAAAACCAGATATAATACGTAATTGGCAACCTACGAAATTCATTATTTTGCTTATTATATTTCTTTTGTATTTTTTTGAAAGCTAAAAGCAAAAACTAACTCCACTAAAAATCAGTAACAGATCACGATAAATCAAAGGACAAACAAATTTACTAGGAGAGTGTTTTCTCAAAATAAATAGCATACAATAATTTTTTAAAGAGATATAATAAGGTTCCGGAACTCTCGGAACCGAAGTGATGCCAAAACTTTTTGATGTGTGTAGATAATATTTTAAGATGTGCATAATTTTAACTGACGCTGATGAATTCTGCCACGCAGAGTGGCAAGTACCACGTCCATTGGTAGTTGATAGGAAATGAGAGGGTGAATTTTTTATTCTTTGTCTTTCAGTACTGACAACTTACATACAGGCCTGTGCGACTCGTATCGATCATTTTCAGATGCGGTACTTATTTCCAGCATGTAACATTAAATTAATTAACGCTGTTATAATACAATACTGTGAATAGAAGGAAACTGTTATTTAAATAATTTATCAAATTTTTGTGACTGTGTCTCTTATTCAAGGGTGCATTGACCGTTAAGTACAAATACTATTATTACTTCTTGCCACTGCGATCCAGTCTGCGTGGTACCTTACGGTCAATAGAAATGAAGTATGCCGGTCAACCCTTCACGGGATTCACCTTGCAGACACCCCGTTGTGAACCACTTGTGATGTTCTGGACGCGGAAGAACATCGCTTGGTGTGTGTATCGGCGGTTTTTGTTGTCACAGATGCTGGCCGTAATTACCCGTACGACTCCCCATCAGATACCCCCTCGTCTGCTCCTCTTTGTACACTCGAGCTATTTCCCGCAAGCGAAGACGAACTCCGTGAAGTGGGTTAGTGGACACGCAATTTTCTACTTGTTTGCTGAAGGCCAGAAAAATACCCTTGATTTTTGGCACTTCCTTCATGAACGTCACTACGCAGTTGTCCACAGTACCAAATACAGACTAGTTTTCTCGAATTTCCTTGATAGAGTGTTACTGCAATAAGGAGATGATCCACGTCGTCTACACTCTTAGAACCACTTGTTCTCTGGTCATCTGAAAAAACAGGAAATTACTAAATAAATTGGTAAATTTATTCATGTTCTATGCATCTATCATCTACGTTCCCTAAACTTTCCTTTGTTCCTGTGCGAGGGAACGGGACATGGTGGTGAGGCGTCGCTGCGTAATAAGCAGCAGACCCAGATTTGAATCACGGTCTTGCACAGATTTTCAACTTTCCCCATGACTTGAAATCAGTGCCCACTCGAAGTCAATATGTGTTATTCCTTTGTCTTTTAAAATATTACCGTCCCTACAAGTATGTCTGTTTGGTGCTGTGTAGGAAAACTACACTCTTACAAAGCTCTTGATGTTAGTTGACGTATTCGGATGCGACTGTTAGTTACTAGATGTGTATTATAGTATACGGCTGAGGATCACTGGCCTCATTAAGATCTGATTCGGGCCGCAGTTTTATGATTACTGCTTTACACTGACAGGCGTTGTCCACGCCGCAGAAAAGTCAAGAGCGTGCAGAGAATATCACGTTGTAAATTATGTGATGATTTCATTGTAAGACTGTTGGGCGCAGAAGAAAGGCAACTAAGTGCCGAATCGGTAAACGTCATCTAACGTTAACAGCTTTGTAATATGATCACAATCTGTACTTATATCCCAAACACACTGTATAAGGTTTATTCATATACAGAAACACTGGTACAATTTTAACAAACAAGTAAAACCGTTAACTTTAACGAAATATTGACAATAGCTCTACAGAATCGATAAAGTTTTCTTCGTTGACGGACTACAGTTTTATGGATAAGTTCTGTCTTCGATAAGGATTACGTCTACAACTCACGCTCGCTTTCGACGGTATTTATGTCGGTCTACGGCGTTCCCATCCATCAATCGGCAAGACTCAGTGGAACCGGGAACATCTATGAACAACTACCACGCATCTCCGGACGAGACGTTAGCAACAGTAAATGTTGATGGACCACGGCCGTTCAACCCGAAAGATTCACCAGCAACATAACGAATTCCTTCACGAGAGCGTCATCAGCTCCACAAAGAGCAGTAATATTTCGCACAGCAGAAAAGTCGTGTGGCAAACGACTTAATATCTCAGTTTATTGTTACAGATTGGGCCACCTTTCTTGTTTAACGGCTCTCTTGGTTCGGCGCCATTGAAGGTGTATGCGACCCCACTGTGCCGACGACGTTACGAGAGAAGAAACTTGTTGTGCCCCCAAGTTTTTAAGGGTTTCTGCCGAATTTATGTCCCGGAACTGTTGGTTGCGGAGGAGGGGGGGGGGGGGGGTGTCCGTGCCGGCCAGCCATTGGACGGCGGCCTCCAATACGTCCGCGCAGCCGTCTTCCCGGCTGGCCGGCGACATTTAATTAAACAGGTTTTACAGCCTGCCGCGATCCGGACCCAACTCCAAATCGAACTGCTAAGGAAAAATGTCGGCGGTGCGCGTAATGGCCGCCGTAAATAAGCTGCGTCGACAGAGCTGGGCAGCCCTGCACTGGGAGCTGGGAGCTCCGTAGAGAAGGCGACGGTAGCGACACCGGCCGTACTGCGAAGTACCGCCCCACCGTCACTCCATGGGCACGTATGACTGGAATACGAGCTGGTCAGTCGGGACAAAACATACGACTCAGCATGCAAGGGGAGAAAATTTTCTGCATGGTTTGTCTTACTCCTATAGTCCGATTAAAATTACACTACTGGCCATTAAAATTGCTACACCACGAAGATGACGTGCTACAGACGCGAAATTTAACCGATAGGAAGAAGATGCTGTGATATGCAAATGATTAGCTTTTCAGAGCATTCACACAGGGTTGGCGACGGTGGCGACACCTACAACGTGCTGACATGAGGAAAGTCTCCAACCGATTTGTCATACACAAACAGCAGTTGACCGGCGTTGTCTGGTGAAACGTTGTTGTGATGCCTCCTGTAAGGTGGAGAATAGCGTACCATCACGTTTCCGACTTTGATAAAGGTCGGATTGTAGCCTATCGCGATTGCGGTTTATTGTATCGTGACATTGGTGCTCGCGTTGGTCGAGATCGAATGACTGTTAGCGCAATATGGACTCGGTGGGTTCAGGAGGGTAATACGGAACGCCATGCTGGATCCCAACGGCCTCGTATCACTAGCAGTCGATATGACAGGCATCTTATCCGCATGGCTGTAACGGATCGTGCAGCCACGTCTCGATCCCTGAGTCAACAGATGGGGACGTTTGCAAGACAACAACCATCAGCACGAACACTTCGACGACATTTGCATCAGCTCGGAGACAATGGCTGCGGTTATCCTGGACGCTGCATCACCGACAGGAGCGCCTACGATTGTGTACTCAACAACGAACCTGGGTGCACGAATGGCAAAACGTCATTTTTTTCGGATGAATCCTGGTTCTGTTTACAGCATCATGATGGTCGCATCCGTGTTTGTCGACATCGCGGTGAACGCACATTGGAAGCGTGTATTTGTCATCGCCATACTGGCGTATGACCTGGCGTGATGGTATGGGGTGCCATTGGTTACACGTCTCGGTCACCTCTTGTTCGCACTGACGGCTCTTTGAATAGGGGACGTTACATTTCAGATGTGTTATGACCAGTGGCTGTACCCTTCATTCGATCCCTGCGAAACCCTACATTTCTGCGGGATTTTGCACGACCGCATGTTGCAGGTCCTGTACGGGCCTTTCTGGATACACAAAATGTTCGACTGCTGCCCTAGCCAGCACATTCTCCATATCTCTCAGCAATTGAAAACGTCTCATCAATGGTGGCCGAACAACTGCTTCGTCACAATACGCCAGTCACTACTCTTGATGAACTGTGGTATCGTGTTGAAGCTACCTGGACAGCTGCACCTCTACACGCCATCCAAGCTATGTTTGACTCAACGCCCAGGCGTATCAAGGCCGTTATTAAGGCCAGAGGTGGTTGTTTTGGGTACTGATTTCTCAGGATCTATGCATCCAAATTGCGTGAAAATTTAATCACATGTCAGTTCAAGTATAATATATTTGTCCAATGAATATCCGTTTATCACCTGCATTTCTTCTTGGTGTAGCAATTTTAATGGCCAGTAGTGTACTTGATAGTTAACACTTCAAGCGTTAGAGCTGTTTTTCTGCAACCAGAGCGATGGAAGTCACGCTCTAACCGTTCGCCGTTGACAAGCTGCCGCAGCAGTTGGCTTTCTTTCTTGATGTGTTTGGATACTGAGTAACGGGCATGGCCCTTTTATTTCGTTTTTAATCACGCATGATAACTACATCAAAAAACAACAGACACAAAAACACACACACAAACAGACACAACGATGCTAACGAAATGCACGCATTTCGCAGACAGCATTAATCAAGCACTACTGGATCTATCCGCAAAAGACGCGATTCAGCGTCACATATGCAGTTATCGTAATTACAGAGATCGGTGTACATTAGATTAAGCCTCGCGCGACATCGTGAAGCCGAATTTTTGGAGGTTCCGATTTCGACTGACTCACCAGAGTCATAAATACAACACACACCAGTGTAGTGGTGTAGGGCAGAGGTTAGCAAGTCAGTCGGATCTATTGAAGGATGTGTGGGGAATTGCTGCAGGAACTACAACATAACTATGGACACCCGTGTGTATTACTAGCTCTCGTAAAATCACAACGAGAATTGCTGAGAAACTAACAAATGAAAAGAATTTCACCAAGAGAAAGATTTTGGGAGAGCTCCAGAAATAAAAGTCCACATACCAATCAGCCAAATAAAACTCAAAGATCTCAACTGGAAGGTAATCTGGTCTAACTTCTCGGATGCGACTATAAGTTCAATGCTGCGCTCGACCCTTACATATTGTTAAATGAAATGTTTCAGACAACATCTGTGACTCACGGGAAACCGCTACTGCGAATATTGTGGCTTGACTGATAAAGCCCTGCACCGAACAGTAGGCTGTTCACGAATACTAGGCTTATGGAAGTGGTTTAAGTTTAAGTATGTACTAATACTAATGACAACAACACCTGAAATTAACTCTAAGCAGATAATGTAAACGGATTTCAAAACGTTCTCGGTTTCAAAGACGAGAACGATCAAAAAAATGGTTCAAATGGCTCTGAGCACTATGGGACTTAACATCTATGGTCATCAGTCCCCTAGAACTTAGAACTACTTAAACCTAACTAACCTAAGGACATCACACAACACCCAGTCATCACGAAGCAAAGAAGATCCCTGACTCCGCCGGGAATCGAACCCGGGAACCCGGGCGTTGGAAGCGAGAACGCTACCGCACGACCACGAGCTGCGGACTCGAGAACAATCACGTGGCTATTATGTTTCTGTATGAACAGCGTCATCAACGATGGAAGTCAAGCTATAACTGCGTCAAAAAAGGGACAAAATTCTCAGAAACAACTGGAAAAAGGAAAAATTTGTCCCATTTATACAGTTTTTATAAAACCTAGGATATTTAAAACAGGAAACACTGAACAGTTACTTTCCAGATGAAGTCTCAGGTTTAGTTCCCTTATTTGAAATACAGTCAGAACATATTTTCAATTCTTCTAGAATGCCTCGAATTAAATAATAACATACCCTTAAGAAGAAAAAGGTTTTGGTTTTGACAGGAACTTGAAGATTTTATTTAAATCTAAAGAAGAACAATGAGAAACAAAAAAAGAATAGAAAAGGAAACGTTTGAACGTGTATAAGATTTGCCGACCACATGTTTGTGATGGCAGAGAGTGCAAGAGACATGGAACAAATGTTAGATGATCTAAACATAAAATCAGAAGAAAACGAAAAGCATGGAAACAGGAGGAAAGGGGAGAAAACGCCGTATGAAAATACGGGGAGAGGTAATACCGCAGGTGAATAACATCGATTACTTGGGAAGTATAATAATCAATGATATGTATTGCTCAATAGAAATTAGGAAAAGAATTGCAATGGCAAAATAAGGATTCAAGAGGAAACATAAATTACTTTGTGGGCCACTAAACAAAGATCTGAGGAAAAGACTTCCCAAATGTTACATCTGGAGCGTTGCACTGTATGCTGCGGAGACGTGGACACTGGGAAAGAAGATGAAAGAAGATTGGAGGATTAGAGATGTGGATATGGAGAAGAATGTAAAAAAGTGAAATGGGAAGACCGAGTAAGGAATGAAGAAGTATTAAGAAGAGTTGGAGAAGAATGAAACCTGCTGAAAGTCATCAAGAAGAGAAAACGGTACTGGATTGGACATTGTTTGAGGAGGGACTGTTTACTGAAGGAAGGAATGGTGGAGGGAAAAAGGGAAAGAGGAAAAAGGAGATATCAAATTCCGGACAATATCAAATGGGACAAACATTCAGAAATGAAAAGACTGGCTATGGACAGACAAAAGTGGAAGAGGTTTAACCCATAACAAGACCTGCCGTAAGGCAGAATACCATACTACTACCACTACTTTAACGTGACGTGCATACTGTCGTAGGTTCGAATCTCGTCAAATGCTGCGAAATTATTTTTATTTCTAAATGTAATCAGAAGACTTTGTTTTGCAACGTCATTTTCATCATCGAATTGACCTTTTTAATTACCTTTATTTCTCATCCTACCGTTGTTCTTTCGGTTGGCAACTGCGAGTGTCGCCTGTAATATGTAACCAAGTGCCAACGAGGACTGCTCTTCGGCTGGTAATGTGGCAGCTCGTGCAGCCACTGTGAGGGTAATTTCAGGTAGCCAAGGATACTGGGAAATTAGAGTTTGCTTTTAGCGCTGAAACTGAAATTTTTCTGTATCGACTTTGTTCGTGGAGGTAAGCTTAAACTGCCGTGAACAAAGCGATCGTGATTTTAGTTCTGATGCAGATTATGGCCGCCGTTTGCTCGGATACATTGCACTTCCTGGGGTGGTTGTAGGTAAGTATGAATTTAAATTCAGGGCTAAAAAACGCTTCGCCTGCCGCAATTCAGCCATTGGTCACTTAATATTAACTGTCGAAGGAGTGCCTCGAATTTCCGTCATATCTCGCGGCGGGCGCTCCACCATTGCTCCGCGTTACACATTAACAGCATTTGTGTAGTTATTGGTCATCTCAGTATGCCGCTTACAACGAATTTAAACTAGTTGGTCGCCTGCTACCAAACGGTAGCCGGCAGCCGATGTGGCAGTCACCTAGCGGCAAGTGACAGACATCAACTGCCACGTAATTTTAGTCACACTATAGTTACAATATTACTATAAAAAATACTGACGCGAGGGACACGTACTTAATTCTAAGCACGTTATGTTCAACTATATCCACATCTATCAGTTTTAATGATAGACATCAAATTTCACCGTGCTAGTTATACCTAAATTTTGGGTAAGTTATTCGCCGTATACGGCTCCCGTTATAATTTCGGTTCGTAATGCTTCTTAAGTTCTTGTCTTCATAAACAGCGTGCTTCGCATTGTGAGTTTTCGATACGCCTATTTACCTTAATTTATTACTAAAGGACAACTCAGTTTTCCAACTTGCCTGTTAAACAGTCACTGTCCTTTATACCACACGGCCAGCTGATTTCGGCGATGCGTTATTTTAAAGGGCCTCTTCTATTGTCTTCATTTTACATCGTCAGAATGTGCGGTGCACGTCTGCCACTTAAATACATAACCACTGTCGTAGCAGACTCAACTGAGAACAACGTTCCACACTCGTGAACGATTTACTACGGATTTATTTAAATCGTCGAAGATCATGGAAAGATGTTCTCGCTCGAGACTACTGTGGAGGCGGTTATACACACTGACTGACGATGAAATTGAAGCACCCAGAAGGAGAGAAGGAGCCGAAATGAAACTTCACGGATTGAGAGGGTATGTGATGTTAGCTCAATGATTACAAAATCCACTCAGATTTACCATGAACTTAGCGGTATGAGCCCCATTATCAGTATGACGTTACACTCTCTCTGACTTGCGTGCATGGCATTGATTGGGTTGAGAACAGCGTCATAATACCGTTGTGTCCTGTCCTGAGGCGAGGTATCACACAATTGTTGTATCTGGTTCTTTATCTCCTGAATACCTGGCACTGGCATGGAGTTGACGTCCTAGATGGACCCACGCGTTCTGTGTCTGTGATAGATTTGATGATCTAGCTGGCCACGGGAGTGCCTCAGCATCTCGCAGACGGTTTATAGACACACGTGCCACATGTGGACGAGCATGGTCTTGTTGCAGAATGGCTGTACGATTCTGTCACGTGAGAGGTAACGTATCAGGACACTGTTGGTCCATCAGACATCCCTCTGTCACTAGCAGCCGTGACGTTAACTCAGACCCAGCAGGTGCCCACACCATGAAGCCACGAGTAACATCGCAATGGCTCTGCCAAACATTGGAAGAATCTGGTCTCTGCACAGGTCGCCACAGTACTCACCGACAGTGGCCATGCAGAGTAGCGCAGATGCACGATTCATGGCTGAAAACAAGTCGACACCAGTAATAAGCTGTGTATGCTTGCCGATCACAGAGACCACTTGTAACGAAGCCGTCTGTGTTAAGGTGTTAACGGAGCTACTTGTTGGACTGTAATTCTCTAGTCCCAAGTCTAGAGACTGCTGTTCTGTCTCTTAGGATATTAATGGATTGTGTACGTGTTTTTAAGTCGGAAACGTATGTACCCTCAATCACATTTCTCGCATCAGACGTGCTTATAATTAGTAACAGTATCAGTTTCGACGGATGCGGCTATGCCTCACTAGGAAATAGAGTGAGGAACAATCGACACGAACATTTTCGACAACTGATACATTGTGGGATCACCCGCACTCTGCTGCACGAAAATGCACACGAAGAATCAGCACGATCAGCAGCAAAAGGAGATCTAACCGTCTTATTGCTGTTTACAGTAGCTTCACCACAGATCTGGTGGCATTCCTCTTGCACAGAGAAGTCGTGGTCTGCTGTTACGTAGTTTTGACCAAGTGTAGGATAATACAGCAATGTCGTCCTAAAATCGCATCTCTCGGGTACACCCCCTTCACGCTATTTAAGGTGATACATGTGCTATAGGTCGACTTTCCTACAGAACTCTCTAGCGAATGGCCTACATACGACAAATGCATTGATTTTTCTTCTTAATACTTAAGAAATAACATTGTTTGTGAGAACTGGACATCATTCGACAATATCTTTACTCGACTACATGTGTGAGAACAGAGTTACAGATTGGGATATATGTTTTGCAAGTTTTAATATAGAGCCTCTGTGATATACGTATGTCTCCTTTGTTGGAGTATGTATTACGAAAACCCTCGTAGTTTACAGGGAGAGGGTAAGGGTTAAAACTGAATGCAGCCAAAGCATAATTTTTAAGCTTTTGTCACTCTTAAGTGTCCAGTTACCCCCAATCCACCTCAGTTCCCATCATTTCGTGGTACGTTTCCTCTAATTTTATATATTCTCAGTCAATTTAAATAATTTTGCAAGTTTTTTTTCGCGATTTTACATATGCCGGTTCTCACAAACAATGTTATTTCTTAAGTATTAAGGAGAAGAATCAATTCATTTATCAGACTTAACACATGGGAGGGAGAGGGGCCTGGGACCAACGTGCAGGCTCAGAAAAAAACAGGACATATTTTGTGATTCTTGAGTTTCTCCCGGCGTATTTGATAATCAAAATATCCACGGGTATGCTGCCGGTCTATAGTGTCCAACGGGCACAATATTTCGGCGATCAAACATGTCGCCATCATGATGATGATGATGGCGACATGTTTGATCGCCGAAATATTGTGCCCGTTGGACACTATAGACCGGCAGCATACCCGTGGATATTTTGATTAGGACATATTTTTTTTTTTTGGGGGGGGGGGGCACGTGGTTGGGGGTAATTGATTAGGCAATTTAATTAATTTGCACATCAGTTTGATACGAATTTGATCTCAAAATTGGGGTGGTGCCCCCCCGTACCCTACTACTGAGACCACTAAAGTGGCAAATGACGGTGGTTTGCGGTCAGTAGAACGCACATTGCACAGTGTCTGGCTCGGAGTTGTCCTTGAGGTAACCGCTTAGTTTCTCACGTCACTGTGGTGCGAGCTGGAGCTCAAATTGTTGCTACAAATGCTGTACGATGCACGTGAGCCATATAACGAACACTACGGTCTTTCCCCTCGGTAGTGCCAAGTGGAGCTCTGCAGATCGGTTTTCTTGCGACCGTACGTTCTCACGACCACCACTGGCAGCAATCATGTACAGTGGCTATATTCCTGCTCTTTCTGCAAATATCACAGCAGGAACATCCAGCTTCTCGTAGCCGTATTACACGACCTCGTTCAAATTTACTGAGATGCTGATAATGAAGTCATTTTCGCGTTACAGACATTCCTGACTAAAATCACCATGATCAATCTCAAAGGTAATTAATGCTCAAAAGCGTTACAGCGTGTATTTAAAGTAAACCTGATACGCATAGTGGTCCCACTAGCACCACCCTTTTGCGACTGGTGCAAAATCTGAATAGAAATAAATTTTAAATTGTAGACACACGTCTAACAACTTCCGTTTGCGTCTCACAACTCATTCGTGGTGTTGCGACTTTCTCTTCGTCTATGTAATTTAAATGAAGTGAAATGATTTAAAATGTTCAAATGTGTGTGAAATCTTATGGGACTTAACTGCTAAGGTCATCAGTCTCCAAGCTTACACACTACTTAACCTAAATTATCCTAAGGACAAACACACACACACCCGTGCCCTAGGGAGGACTCGAACCTCCGCCGGGATCAGCCGCAAAGTCCATGACTGCAGCGCTTAAGACCGCTCGGCTAATCCAGTGCGGCTGAAATGATTTACATGAAATAATGTTTGTTATGAATATAAGAGCTAAACATATGTAAGTGGCATATGTTACTAATCATAATACATCTCTCTTGGCCAGCCGGTGTGGCCGTGCGGTTCTAGGCGCTTCAGTCTGGAATCGCGCGACCGCTACGGTCGAAGGTTCGCATCCTGCCTCGGGCATGGATATGTGTGATGTCCTTGGGTTACTTAGGTTTAATTAGTTCTAATTCTAGGTGACTGATGAAATCAGAAGTTATGTCCCATAGTGCTCAGAGCCATTTGAACCATCTCTCTTGAGAAAAAAAAAAAAATAGAAACAAGATTGCGTTTTGAACTCCATCGTGAAATTTATACGATAACCAATTTTCGAAGCACAACTTTCTAACACAGAAATATGTAAAATTATTACTACGCAATGGATCTGCAACGAACGACACAGGACTTCGGCAGTGTGCTAATGCATTGCGTAGTTATGGAAGAACATGATTCTCATGCTGTTTGTCCGAAAAGTGGCATAAACAAAGTGGTATCGCAAATTTGTATTATTTCAAGAAGTTATCGGGTTTGTTATATCACAAAGCGCATGCCCCACCACGGCTTGTCTATATAATAGTGCCAGTATGCAGTATCTTCTACAGTCGATGATTCTGGTAACGATCGATCGTCCAGTTCTTCCAACACAGACTTTCCAACATGTTGACGGCATGAGTTATTCCGACATTGCGAGTGGGTTCCATTTGTTTTTGCATATGTGAGACACTGTTTACTCTCGTTAATAATCTTTACGCCTTGTTTGTGCAACACGCCCGATTCTGTCCTCACACAGGTGACGTACTGCAGGAAGGACGCACCCAACATTTCTTTCTTCGACGTCTCACTTTGTCAAATGTTAGGTTTCGTGACGCTTATTAAATAACTAGTGGAGTACCCCTTGCTCATGAGATCGCATTCATCTAACACCCGAGGTACTGCGTCTCACTTATTCGTCTTGTCCGCTTTACCAGCAATTTAGTCTCTCTTCTTTTCTAGCTTGGATGATATTTTAAAGTTTGTGCAGTTATCGGTCCTTGTCTGTTGGTTTTCAGTACACAGTAAGGCCAATTTATTCTTTCCTACCTCCACAGTAAATTTAATGATAGCAGAGTAAGCAGATGTCAGCGAGCTGTTTCTCAACATAGGTCCACAAGACGAAGGAGTCGACGTTTCATGTAACACATCTTACTTTTACATGGTGCCAACTTCGGCACATGCCTTTCGAAATGCTCCATGAAGAAATCAGCAACCAACTGACTAAGTGAAGTACCTACCCAATATGTCAGGCTTACAAGATGCGTAACGCGGTGTCTGTATTCTGTAATGCTGGAAGAACAAAGTGTCCACCATTTGCTGCTCTCAGAAATCGCCATCCGACGAAAAGTAACACATTGTAAGATGAGCTTCAAACATCTTAGTGGGGTTCTCCAGGAATGTGAAGCGGATATCCTCCATAGAGTCACTAAGTGGCACATCGGTAAACAAAGAAACAACACCAAAGCTGATCAGAATGTCATTTGTCCAAGCATTTCCTATTGTACGTATGCAGACTGAAGAGACAAAAGAAAATTTGTACCAAGGCAGGGATTCGAGAACTGGTCTCCTGCACTCTAAGCAGATGCCTAACCACTACACCACCTAGGCAAAGTGGATTTGCACAACTTCACGGACCACTCCAGCACGCCTCCTCCATAATCAAAATTCTCATTCATTCCTCTGCCCATTTTATATTCTCCATAGCCTCGAACACTACTTAATAAAAGCGCCTATTCCTGGGTTTCAGACAGGATCCCCAATTTCATTCTAGGCGAGTGTGCTATACCAGTGCAGTCGGAGACCTTCTTCAGTACCAAGTGGGCTGAGGTGCGAATGAGAATTTGGATTGAGGAGGTAGGGGTGTTAGGGCAGTGCTTGAAATTGTGCAAAGCGACAGAGCCAGGGTGGCATAGTGATTAACGCATCTGCCTAGTCAGCAGTAATTCCAAGTTCGAACAGCGGTCTAGGTACAAATTTTCGTTCCTCACTACAGTGTGCGTATATACGCCCACGTGACAATAGTCGTGGGATACCGATATACACATATACAGATGGCGGCAGTGACGTGTACACAAGATATAATAAAACAGTGCATTGGCGGAGCTGTCAGTGTCCCCAGATGATTCACGTGAAAACGTTTCCTACTTGATTATCACTGCACAAGAGGAATTAAAAGGCTTTGAGTGCGGAGCTAGATGTATGAGACATTATATTTTCCAGATCGTTAGAGAATTCAATATTCCGAGATCGACAGTGTTAAATGTATGCCGAGAATACCAGATTTCAGACATTACTCACGTCACAGAAAAGGCAGTGGCTGACGGCCTTCACTTAATGAGCGAGAGCACGAAGCTTGGTTAGAGCGGTCAGTGAATGACATAAACATACAGATCAATGTGGGACGCACGACGAACGAATCAGTTAGGACAGTGCGCCGAAATTTGGCGTAAAGGGGGTTGGCAACAGACGGCGACAGGAGGGCCTTTGCTAACACCACGACATACCCTGCAGTGCCTCTCTTCAGCAGGTGGCCATATCGGTTAGAACCTAAAGACCTGGAAAACCGTGGCCCGATCAGATGAGTCCAGATTTCAGTTGGTAAGAGCTGATGGTAGGGTTCGAGTGTGGTGCAGACCCCAGGTAGCCCAAGTCATTGTCCAAGCTGTTGTTGGCTCTATAATTGTGTGGACTGTGTTTACATGGAATGGACTAGGTCATGGTTACGTTGGGTACTTGGAGACCATTTGCAACCATTCACGGACTTCGTGTTTCCAAACAACGAAGGAATTTTCATGGATGACAATGCACCATGTTACTGGGCCACAACTGTTAACAATTGGTTTGAAGAACTTTCTGGGTAGTTCGTGCGAATGATTTAGCTTCCCAGATCATTCGTCATGAATAACATCAGATATATTTGGTACATAATGGAGAGGTCGGATAGGGCACAAAATCTCACACTTGCAACACCTTCGCAATGATGAATGGCTCTTGAGGCAGCATGGCTGAATATGTCTGCAAGGAATTTCCAACGACTTGTTGAGTCCACGCCACGTCAGGTTGCAGCACTTTGCCTGGCAAAAGGAGGTTCGACGCGATATCTACATCTACATCTACATATTTACTCCGCTAGCCACTAAGCGGTGAGTGGCGGAGGGCACAATTCGTGTCAAAGTCCATTCGCGGATCTTGGTGGTAATAATATAAGCTCTACTTCGTCTGTGAATATCGGATTTCGGAATTTAGTGAGCAGCCCCTTCCGTTTAGCGCCCCGTCTATCTGAAAGTGTGTCCCACTTCAAACTTTGTATGAGATATGTAACGCTCTCGCGATGGCTAAATATACCAGTCACAAATCTTGCCGCTCTTCTTTGGATCTTCTCAATCTCTTGAATCAGACCCAACTGGTAAGGGTCCCATAGAGACGAACAGTACTCTAAGACTGGACGAAATAACGTATTGTACGCTATTTGCTTTGCTCAGGGACTGCATCGCTTCAGGATTCTACCAATAAACCGCAATCTAGAGTTCGCGTTACCCGTTACTTGTGTTATTTGATCGTTCCATGTGAGATCATTTCGAACAGTCACACCCAGATACTTGACGGATGTTACTTCTTCCAAAGACGGGGCATTTATTTTGTTCTCGTACATTAATGGGGATTTTCGCCTTGTTATACGCAGTAGGTTACACTTACTAGTATTGAGAGATAACTGCTAGTCGTTACACCACGCATTTATTTTCTGCAAAGCCTCATTGATTCTTCCCAGTTTTCGTGTGATACTACTTTCCTGTAGACTACAACATCATCGACAAACAGTGTAATGCCGCTGTCAATACCATCAACCAGAACATTTATGTAAATCGTAAAAAGCTGCGGACCTATTAAGCTGCCCTGGGGCACACCTGTTACGCTTGTTTCTGTTGAAGTCACCCCGTTCAGGACGACAAACTGCTCCTTCTTTGTTACAAAACTATCTATCCAACCGCATATGTCATCGCATAGACCGTAAGAGCGAACTTTTTGGATCAACTGCGGAACTGAGTCGAACGCCTTTCCAAAGTCGAGAAATATGGCATATCAGGAGGTATCCCATGAATTTTGTCACCTCGTTGCTGGTAAAAGATGTTTGAGACTTGAAAAGGTCTCTGGAACCATGTAGTTTCATATTTTTATCACTGTTTATTATCTTTGATTCTTAAGGAGCCAACCGTGTGTATTTTTATTAGAGTTGGCAGGTTGATTCTGGAAGGTAAGTGCTTGTGTGATGGCGAATTGTGCATTCGAATCGTGCCCGCCTTCACGTACAGGAAACACTGCCCACTACGGTAATGGCGCCCCCTGGCCGCGGCTGCAGCTGCCGGCTGTGGAAGCCCAGTGCTGGTGCAGACGGCGCCGCCCTGAAACCGCGGCTTAGCCTCATAACGCCGGCGCCGGACACCGGCCACTACAAATCCACTTTCGGCCGCGGCATAAATAATTTATTGCCGGGCTGTGGCGGCGCCGGCCGCTCCTTGTTATTACTGCCGCAGCGGCAGTGGCCGTAGCCGCGGTTACGCAGAGTTCCTCTACGCGGCACTCGCCCTTCTCTACCTCAGAGCCAGCTGTCGCACCGTCCACAACACCGTCCGCTTCACGTGTTTGCAATACTCTCTTATATCCCCATTCTGTGTACAAGTGGTGTTTCTGACGAATCTTTCCCCTTGTTCTAATAGCAGCATCTCCAACATTCTTCCAGTCTACATCTACATTTATACTCCGCAAGCCACCCAACGGTGTGTGGCGAAGGCCACTTTACGTGCCACTGTCATTACCTCCCTTTACTGTTCCAGTCGCGCATGGTTCGCGGGATGAAAGACTGCCGGAAAGCCTCCGTGCGCGCTCTAATCTCTCTCATTTTACATTCGTGATCTCCTCGAGAGGTATAAGTAGGGGGAAGCAATATATTCGATACCTCATCAAGAAACGCACCCTCTCGAAAACTACACCGCGATGCAGAGCGCCTCTCTTGCTGAGTGTGCCACTTGAGTTTGCTGAACTTCTCTGTAACACTATCACGCTTACCAAATAACCCTGTGACGAAACGCGTCGTTCGTCTTTGGATCTTCTCTATCTCCTCTGTCAACCCGACTTGGTACGGATCCCACACTGATGAGCAATACTCAAGTATAGCTCGAACGAGTGTTTTTCAAGCCACCTCCTTTGTTGATGGACTACATTTTCTAAGAACTCTGCCAATGAATCTCAACCTGGCACCCGCCTTACCAACAATTAATTTTATATAATCATCCCACTTCAAATCGTTCCGTATACATACTTCCAGATATTTTATAGAAGTAACTGCTACCAGTGTTTGTTCTGCTATCATCTAATCATACAATAAAGGATCCATCTTTCTGTGTATTCGCAATACATTACATTTGTCTATGTTAAGGGTCAGTCCCGCTGCTTCTTGCTTCTGTAAATCAATGACGCAATGTGTGCAGATGGAAATATTTTTTACGTTTTTCTACGAATAATATTGTTATCTTGCGCAACACAAAGGCTTGTAATGCGGAAGCTATGTGACAGAATGAAGAATTTCTTTTAAAACCTTGTGTTTGTTGCGTAAATGGATCGGGGTCTGTTTTAACGTCCATTAGAGAACCCGGATGCCTAGAAACAAATCTCAGACAGATCTCAGCGTGACGCATTAGACTGTAAGTTGCGAAACTTTCACATATGTCAGTACTTCTTTTCCTTGTAAATGGAATTTGTTGTGTATCTGGTTCAAGGGGTTTAGAACAACACCACAACAGGGTGCCACCACACGGTTAACACCCGCCAGTCTCCTTCTCAGTTCCAAGCTGCACTTCCAGAGGCCACTCAGTAATTGGGACTACTTTCTGCTTCCGCCGCCACGTCTATCAGCGCACTGCATTCGTCCGCCAATAGTGTTGGCAGCTGTCAGAGAGAGTGCTGTCAACAGTAGATTGCTTTGCTTCCTCCTGGTACTGGTGCAGATCCAGACATTTCCACCAACAGAGCAAAAAAAACGGCGTTCTCTGGACAGTCGGCGTTCTCTCAGTTTTTCCAGTTCACCTCGCCCCTGCAGAGCAGCTGTTTTGGCATTTATGATAAGGAGCACAATTCCGCGACTTCCGTTCAGATCGCAAGAGTGCCATCTTAGCAATCGCTATTTAAGGAGCAGATGATACAGTTAAGGATAAGTACCTGCACAACTACTTCCAATAGTAGTGACAAAGTCGTAGACACCCAACAGACAGCAGATTCATCTATATTTCACTGCATTAGTTATGGGACATCAACTGTCACACAACAAACTGTTACCAAGGTAAGTACAAATTTGTATCATAGCTATCAACAAATTTTATTGGTAATTTACAGTGGTGTTGCCACATTTCTGTTCTAGTACCACTCTGTCAAGCAAGTGTTCAATTACAAATAAGCAGCATGCATATTGCCACTTTTCTTAACCGTAGTAGAAACACGTTTCCTGCTACTGTGGATGTTCGGAGTGAATTGTTAATAACCTTCAGCTGGAAAATCTTAAAAGAATTATTAAGTTCTCTTGAAGTTTGCGGGATTTTGGCTGTCAAAATTGTTCTGAGACTGATTTTATTTCTGGTGCATAGGGTCGCCAGTGATGTAACTGCTGTAGCAGCTTGAACTTGGTTCAAATGGCTCTGAGCACTATGGGACTTAACACCTGAGGACATCAGTCCCCTAGAACTTAGAACTATTTAAACCTAACCAACCTAAGGACATCACACACATCCATGCCCTAGGCAGGATTCGAACCTGCGACCGTAGGAGTAGCGCGGTTCCGGACTCAAGCGCCTAGAACCGCTCGGCCACAGCGGCTGCCAAGTAGTGGATATGCGGCCATAGTGTCATTGCTGTTATGTCACAAACTGCAAAGGTGCAACATTTCTAAAGTAAGTCCTCAAGACATTCCTCATAATGTTTTGAAGAAGAGGAAAGAATGTGGAAATTTTTTCCCTCACACCATGACTCCTAAACAGAAACAATGACACTTCTACGCCAACCACGACTTGATTGAAACCCGTAACGGAGAAAAGTCTTTTCTGGAAAAAAAAATCATCACAGGTGACGACGTTTATTCAAACCTACCAGAAAAAGACAATGGGCATGAATTCATGTGAAGAGTAAAAACGCTGGACGTAACCGACAATCACGAGAGGGGTGCTTTGTTGTCAAGATGAGAAAGACATTTTAGAATACTTGAAACGTTAAAACCACAGTCTTAACTTTTCTCTATTTTTTCACCTATCCAGTCTCGAACCTTCTTGAACTGACGAGACATATCTTGCACACTATGTGGAATAATGTTGTCATAGCTGTTTGTTCCAAGAATGTTAATAATTTTCAGGGACTTAAGACCGTCAGTGCTCTGTTAAATTTTACTCGCAGTATCATATCTCACATATCTTCGTCTGCTACCTCTTCCATTTCCATAATATTACCTTCGAGACAGGAGACAACAGATTTTTCTTGTATAACTTTCTACAGATGCCAGCATTTCCGCTTTCTCTTCTTTGCTTAGAAATGCCTTGCCGTCTGAGCTCTTGATATCTACGGAGTTGTTTCTCTTTTCTCCAAAGCTCTTTTCAATTTTCTTACAGATAGTACCTATCTTTCCCTGTTTTGCCATTTTGTCATTATTATGAAACTCGTATTTAGGCATCTGTATTTCTCTTTGCCTGCTTCTTTGCTGCATTTTTATATCTCCTTCTTTCGTCAGCTACATTCAATATGTCATGCATTATTCAAGGATCTATACTGGGCTCGGTCTTTTTCCGCTAGTTGAACCTGTGCTGCCTTCCCCGTCTCACTTCTGAAAGCTACCCGTTTGTCTGCTAAAATGTTCTTTCCCCCATTACACTCAGTTGGTGCCAAATGCACCACTCGAAACTCTCAACGAACGGGTTCTTTGAGCATATCGATTCCCCAACTCATTGATTTCCTACTTTCCTGCAGTTTCTTCAGTTCAACCTGTAGTTCACAACCAGTAATTTATGGTCAGACTCCATACCTGCTACTTAAAATGTTTTTAGTTTAAAATCTGGTTTCGGAACCTCCCTTTGAACATTATGTACTCTATTCCAACATATCCTGCGTTTTCAAGCCTCTTCCACATATACACTCTTCTTCCATGGTATTGAAAACAAGTATTAGCGATGATTAACTTATGGTGTGTGCAAATTCTACCACGCAGCTTCCTCTTTCAACGCTTTCTTCCAGTTCGTATTTGGCAACTACTTTTCCTTGTCTTAGCATTCCTACTATCGAATTTCAGTCTTCCATCGTTGTTAAATTTGTCTTTCTTAATTATCTGAATAAAATCTCTATACATTCTTTCAATCCCTTCATCATATGTGAAACTAGTTGGCATATAAACTAGTATTATTGTGATGATTATTGGCTTCATGTCTGTCTTGGCTGCGATAATTCATTCATTATGGTTTTCATAGAAGCTTATTTTGATTCATATTTTCTTGTTCATTATCATGCCTACTCCTGCGTTACCTCCAAGTGATTTTCTATGTACAACTGGCCGCTGACCTGACGAGAAGAGCTGTCTTCCTGCCACCTAGCTTCCCAATACCCACTATATCTAACTCCAGCCTGTTTCCTTAAATTTTCTAGCCTGTCTACCTGATTAATGGATCTAACATTCTGTGCTCCGACATGTAGCATGCCAGTTTTGTTGTTCAGAATGACAATATTATCCCTAGTAACCCCGTCCTAACATCCCAATGTCAGACTATTTCACACCAGGAGCGTTTTACCCAAGAAGATGCCGTCGTAATTTAACCATACAGTAGAACTACATGCGTTCGGGGAAAATAACGTCTATAGTTCCCCCCTTGTTCCCAGCCATTCGCAGTACCAGGGTGGCAAGGCCGTGTTGAGTAATATTACAAACGAGCGAGGTGGCGCAGTGGCTAGTACACTGGATTCACATTCGGTGGGACGACGGTTCAATCCCACGTCCAGCCTTCCTGATTTAAGTTTTCCGTGATTTCCCTAAATCGCTTCAGGCAAATGCCGGGATGGTTCTTTCGAAAAGGCACGGCCGACTTCCTTCCCCGTCCTTCCCTAATCCGATGAGACCGATGACCTGGCTACTGGTCTCCTTCTTCAAACAACCCAACCCAACTAATATTACAAAACCAGCTTAGTCAGTTGCCTAGAATGTTGCCCCTGAAAGTACTGTGAAGCCTGTTGCCGCCCTTTAGGCACCATAGGTTAGTCTGCGGCTGTTTTTATCGCTGCGGTACACAAGCCACCCTAAATTGGCGAGGTCCGCGGTTCACGGGAGATAGGTGGAGGTGGGATCGGGGTACCACTTACAGGGTATATATATGAGTAAACTCTGTATGGTAGCTCAGAGTTTCTTTAAGCAGCTTCGTGTATTATGGTGCATGCAACTAGCGTCCAGCCAGGTCACGGAACAGGCGCTGATCGGCGTTCTTATTAGTGACAGCCTGCTGTAGTAACGTAAATCTCTGCATCGAAGTTGTGTGTCGTGTTAAGAGCTGAACGTGGCACATGCCTTTCAGATGAAAGTTAGTTAATTATTGATAATACAGGGTGATTCAAAAAGAATACCACAACTTTAAAAATGTGTATTTAATGAAAGAAACATAATATAACCTTCTGTTATACATCATTACAAAGAGTATTTAAAAAGGTTTTTTTTTTACTGAAAAACAAGTTCAGAGCTGTTCAATATGGCCCCCTCCAGACACTCGAGCAATATCAACCCGATACTCCAACTCGTTCCACACTCTCTGTAGCATATCAGGCGTAACAGTTTGGATAGCTGCTGTTATTTCTCGTTTCAAATCATCAATGGTGGCTGGGAGAGGTGGCCGAAACACCATATCCTTAACATACCCCCATAAGAAAAATATCGCAGGGGGTAAGTTCAGGGCTTCTTGGAGGCCAGTGATGAAGTGCTCTGTCACGGGCTGCCCTGCGGCCGATACATCGCCTCGGGTAGTTGACGTTCAGGTTTCATAACTAACCTTTTTCGTAGGACTCTCCATTCAGTTGATTGTGGAATTTGCAGCTCTCTGCTATCTCTGCGAGTCGATTTTCCTGGGCTGCGAACAAATGCTTGCTGGATTTTCATCACTTGTTCTCGGCCGTCCAGAACTTTTCCCTTTGCACAAACACCCATTCTCTGTAAACTGTTTACACCAACGTTTAATACACCGCCTATCAGGAGGTTTAACACCATACTTCGTTCGAAATGCACGCTGAACAACTGTCGTCGATTCACTTCTGCCGTACTCAATAACACAAAAAGCTTGCTGTTGAGCGGTCGCCATCTTAGCATCAACTGACGCTGACGCCTAGTCAACAGCGCCTCAAGCGAACAAATGTACAACTAAATGAAACTTTATAGCTCCCTTAATTCGCCGACAGATAGTGCTTAGCTCTGCCTTTTGTCGTTGCAGAGTTTTAAATTCCTAAAGTTGTGGTATTCTTTTTAAATCACCCTGTATCATTGGAAATTTGAATCATACAGTTTTCTATAAGAAAATATTAACTTAAACGAAAATAAAAAAGAAATTATTGTGATATATCTCCACAAGTTATCAATCTCATGCAGACAGTAGTGCATATATAGAGCAGCTATAAATCTCACGAAATATGAAAATGTGCTAACATCTGATTACGTAATTAATAATTAATGGTGTGAGACATGTCACATAAATTCGTACTAGCAGTACTTCGATATTTTGGTAGTATACGTGGAAATTTCTGTTTGTGATATAATTTGCTTATACTGATTGTTTCAAAAAAACTGTCCCATACGCCTACAGGAGATAGTACTTGCCAAACATGGAAACCATACTTTAATACACACTTCTGGATACAAATACTTATCGAGATATGGATCATGATCCACCGAGAACGATCAGTACCCAGAAGTGTGGGCTACATTGCTGTTGAAGTCACTGTGATTATCTCTGTACGTAGTCTGCTGACGTAATTGTCAGATTCAGTGCGTAAAACTATGCCTTACATCAGTCATACTGTACGTCTCGTTCTGAGATCATGCTGTCATCAGATCAGTAGCAGTAATTAAGTGGTATGTGAATAATGCAGACGATGAAACAGAGCCCTGTTACTCCAGGCCGGAAATGGGTACGGTTTAGTCAGTGAAGCCGATCGACAGGCACGTGTCACGGACTCCAAATGAACTCTTCAACTCTGCATTTCATATGAAAAATGCACGGCATGCTGTTGCAGTGGCTTGCGGACGAAGGATAACTCTGAGTTACTATCGATAATTTTGACTATCACAACTACTATCGTGGGGTCATTAGTGACCCCAAAAATTATTATTATCTCCATTTACTTGATTCATTTTTTATCCTAATTGTTTTAGACACATTCATTTAAACTTGTTTACAACTGCTTTAATCCAAATATTAGGTATAAGAAAGCCAGAAACTCACACAAAACTTGTTTATTTTAAGGTCTACATTTTTTCAATTCTCAATAAAAAAACTGCGAAGGATATTAGAGTAATAGAATAATTACATAATTACATAATTGTGATAATCTATCGATCTATATCAGGAGCCCGCTCCAGCTACTGCCGTGTCTGGGTGCTGACGAGTCCTCTCCATCTGGCTCGGTCCTCCCACCACTTTCATCCTCCCCTTGCGGCCAGGTCACACCTCTCCTTTCCACAGATATTCTCACTCCCATTTACAATGGTGTTCTTGGGCGCCCTCTAGGTCTTTTTCCATCGATCTTTGGTTCTTCCATAATTTAGGGGAGTCTCTGACCATGCATCCTCTTAACATGCCAATACCATCTTAACCTCATTTTTTCAATTTCTTCTCTCATACATTCTTGTTCAAGGTCCTTTCTAATCTCTACATTCCTTACTATATCCATTCTTGATTTTCCCTTAACTGCTCTGAGAAATTACACTTCCCCTGCTTGCCGTCTCCTCCAGTCCCTTTATGTCATTCTCCATGTTTCTCCACCATAGGTGACAAGAGGGAAGTAATAATTCTTGTACATAAGGAGTTTTGCTTTTTCTGAAACTTCCTTATTCGAAATCAGGTGTTTTATTGTTTGGTATAAATTGCCTCTTTTTTGTAACCTCTTATTAATTTCGTTGGTCATTCTTCCATCTCTAGATATTTCACTCCCACAAATTCAATTCTCAATGCAGAGGTAATTTTAAAGCAACAAATTTTTCGTTATAGTAGTAACTCTTCTTTCTTGCTTCATCTGCCTAGTTCATTAAGGTCCAAATTAACACCTGACAGGGGAAATGTAATTTTTAATGCATGGTAAAGAAATTAACAGCCATTACTTTATGCTTAACAAAAATTTCAATTTCTAAAATATTGTTGTTCGTAATAAATTTACTCTTTGTTGCATTGTACACATAATGTCTTCTGCTGAGAGTGATTTTTGCATCTTGAACAACAAGTGACTGACACTTCTTTTTCATGATTTCGTGAGCAAAAGTTACACCTTTGGCGCTTTTTAGGCCCACATGAGCTTAATGGTTGGCACTGCTCTTTCAAACGAAATTCTGAATTAATTAATGTTTTCAAAGTTGCTGATAGAGTTGGTACAGTAGCACGTTATTTCATGTGCTTCTTGATTTAGAGTTGTTGACAGTTCTTTCATAAACTGACAACGTGACGTCTTTGTTTTAGGATTGGAGTATTGCCATATTACGTAACTGTTAACAATAACAATATCCATTACAGCAAACCATATGGCTAGTGGCCACCTTTTACATCGTCTTCCACATTTATAGAGAGCACTCTTCTGATCAAGAGCATCCGCGCCCCCTTTGTAGAATTGTAAAATAGAATAATATCAGGTTTACCACTCTGTTGCCCAATGCGCTCGTCATGATGCATTGATGATAGCATGACTACTGATTTATTTTCCTTGGGGACATAGGAGCATATTGTAAAACCCTATGTGAAACCAAATTTTCTATGTTCCACTTCACATGATTTATTGGGCAAGAATTCTGCCGGAGCTTCACGTTTCTGTTTCCGAAGTGTACCGACGTCTCTCCGCCCAATCTTTTGTAATTCATTAGCCAGTTCTACAGAGATGAACCAGTTATCTCATGTTTCTGTTTGTCTTAGAAATAGGTTCAACCAGCTTCAGAACAGATTGTGTTGGGATGCTTAGTTTCGATGCATTTGGCGTTGTCACCTTCCCTGAATAATTAAAGCGTTTAGCAGACAGTGAGATTTTTCACAAAACTAACACATAATTTAGAACACTATTTTTGGGGTTTGTTTTGGAGGTACACTGTAAAACAACAGCGCCCACGAAAACTTACTAGCATTTCATCAACTGTTGCAAATTGTGAGCAGCTATAATTTGCTGCTGAGTTGGATATAAACTCTTTAAAGAATTCAGAAATAGCTGCCAACTTGTCACCTGCTTGTTTTCTCTGTTCCCTTGTTGCTCGGTTATCAAATCTGATAACAGACAGAAGAAAAAGAAACCGTTTCTTGGGCATTGTTACCCTAAATATTGGCATTCCTGTTAGCTCCGTAGAAAAAAGCGAGTCTGCAGTCTCATGATTAGATTTACAAGCACCTGCAAGATAAATCAAGCCAAAAAAAGCTCGCATTTATTCTAGAGACAAATGATCAACGTAAGTCGCAGTCACAATATAATTTGCACTCACTTCAGAAATTTGTGCGTTTGTGTGATCTACTATAGTGTTCAGAATATCATCTGTAACAAGCAAAGACAATGCTTCAAATGGCGTAGAAGGCTACCGTTGCTGAGCAGGTCTAATCAATTCCTGGGTAACTGAACGATAACATCAGATTTTCTCGTTCTAGAACTACTGGACGGGTTTCGTGACCATTTGAACCTGCTTTTCCCATAGCAGTAACTAGCAGAATCATTTTCAGAGATTTTTGTCTTCTGAATCATCCAAATCAGATATTGTTGTGTCTATATTGCGAGTACTGTGTTCACTTTCGCAGTCTCTTATATCTGAATTATGTTCCTGGCTTCGTTCTTCTTCTGCAGATTCATTTCCTATGTTATCTAAATAATCCATTAGCTCTTCCACCGTCCTAATATGTCCGTCGATGCGAATAGATTCACTACTCATTGTTAGATCACACACGCACCTCAGAGAGCACAGTGGAATACTCAGAAGTAATGTGCACGTAAGTACTATCCTGGTGTCTGCAGTGACCACAAAATCCAATTACTCTTTAACAAACAATGTCACGACTTGCACTGACACGTTTCCTTGAAGACAATTGACTTCTAAGAGAATACATACAATCTTTGGTACAACAGCGGCGTCATTCCAGAGATAAATAAGATAATGTTTATGCTACCGTCAGAAATGACTCCACGATAGTAACTGGGGAATAGCTCGCGGTAAACGTCAGGAATAACGGCAAACGGAACACAGTTGGCACGTCGCATATGAAGGAGCGAGTATTCCGACGAGTAGGCGATGAAGCACAAACAAGTGTGCGAAAAAGGCACAAACCACGCTCTTGAGTGATTAAATATGCACAGGCAATTGCTTTATCAATATCACTCACAATGTGTGCAAGCTTTCAGGCCACTGGAGTAGTGTGGTAAACATCATACATACCAATGGATCCTCAGACGGTGCGTTGTAGATCCATGCTTCAAAGCTTTCATTTTGTTTATGATAAGGCAGGATTCAGACATCATGGGACAATAAATTACCAGAATCACCACATGTGGGCAGATGCAATCCCTGAAGCGACAATGGAAGTAAGGCATCAAGTTCGCTTATCATTAATGTCTGTGTGACAAATTCTCTGCGCTAATGCAGAACGTTATAGCATCATAAAGACAACGGAGGTGGATTATACACAATGGGGCACAACTCAGTTTGCTGTCCCCCGTAGCACAGCACTAATACAGACCCATAGTTCTGACGTGACCGAGAACGTCCAGTATCTTGGACTCCTCGTTCTTCTGAACTTAATCCCTTATATTAATGGCTTGTGGGGATGGAAGGGGGCAGTTAACGCCCACACGTTATAGGAGAGTCTGCCGTACGCATGTGACAAATTGGAAAGTGCAGCCACATATATTGGCATGAGTTAGTGATACTTTGAGAACGAGAGACGAAGAATGTGAAAGAGAGAGCGTCTCCCGTCGTGGTAACAGAAATAGATATCGTAAGACAGTGGCCCGTATCTCTAAATGTACTTGTTTTCAGACATATGTTTACAGGACAGTTGATTCTTGTTATGACCAATGCTCTTTCTTGTGAGAATGTTAGCTACTTTCTTTTATATACATGCTGTTTAATGCGTGTTCGATCTAGACCGGATTGGTGTTCAACACTTGGGTTCAACAGCAGTTTCGACGACGTGAGACACTGTACATATCCAAACAACGACATTGCGAGTGACTAAAGACGTGTATCGCAGATGATCATTACATTAATTCCAAAAAATCCAAAGCAGAAAACAATAGCAGAAAAGACCTATATCTCGTGGAAATTAATTTATAACTTATAACTCTTATAAGAGTAGATTTTCAATATACATTACGTACGCTTTCGATACTCATATGATTGTGAAGAAAAGTTGGCTACAACATATTCTGCAGAGTTTCCAGTAACAAATATTATTTCCCTACCATAACTGTGACTGGAACGGTGAGAAATATCAACGTGCAATAACAAAAGTACATTCTACAACGCTCAGTATAGTGATCTGCTTTTTATAATTGTAGATAAGGAATTACGCAACAATAATCGATTAAATTCAACAAGGAAATTATTTTAACAGGAGGAACGTATCTTAAAGCCACAATATGCCTGATATATCCACGGTGCTGTAAAGTAGCTTAAATGTCTTAACTAAGCCAAGTCCTCTGGTCCAGATTGTATACCAATTAGATTCCTTTCAGAGTATTATGGTTAATAGTTCTGTACCCGCTCGCCCGACGGAAGTTCCACACCTAAAGATTGGAAAGTTGCAGAGGTCACACCAATACTGAAGAAAGCAAGTGGGAGTAATCCGATGACTTATAGACCCATATCACTCATGTCTGTTTGCAGTGGGATTTTGGAACATGTACTGTGTTCCAACATCACGAGTTACGTCGAGGAAAACGATCTCTTGACACACAATCATCACTGATTCAGAAAATATCGTTCTTATGAAACGCAAAAGACTCTTTATTCTCACGAAGTAATGAGTGCTACTGACAGAGGATCTCAGATTTATTCTATATTTCTGGATTACCAAAATCCTATTGATAGCGTTCTCCACAACCAGCTTGTAATCGAATTGTGTACCTACGGAGAATCGCCACTGTTGTGCGACTGGATTCGTGATTTCCTATCGGAATGATTACAGTTCGCAGTAAGTGACGGAATGTCGTGGAGTAAAACAGAAGTGATATCCGGCGTTCATCAAAGAAGTTTTATAGCCTCTCTGCAGTTCCTAATGTATACATAACATATGTAGGAGATAATCTGAGCAACCCTCTTACACTGTTTGCAGATGATGCTATCTTGTACGTCTGGTAAAGTCGTCACAAGATCAAAACGAATTGGAAAATGATTTAGACAAGATATCTGTATGGTTCGAAAAGTGGCATTTGACCCTAAATAATGAAGCGCGTGTGGTTAATTACGAGAGCACTAAAGAGAAATCTTTAAATTTCGGTTACACGATAAATCACACAAATACAAAGCCTGTCTGTTCAACTAAATACCTGGGAATTACAATTACGAACAACATAATCCATCACACGGGTAATGTATTGGGGGAGGCGAACCAAAGACTTCTTTTTATTGGTAGAACATTTAATAGATGCAACAGATCTATTAAGGAGACTGAGTACACTTTACTTGTCATTCTCTGCTAGAGTATTACTGTGGAGTATGGTGTCCTGACCGATAGGATTTACGGAGGACACTGAAAATGTTTAAAGAAGGGTAGCTTGTTTTATGTTATCGTGAAATATGGGAGAGAGTACGACGGATATGATACACGAACTGGGCCGGCAATCATTGCAACGAGTGCGTGTTTCGTTGCGTCGAGAACTTTTCACGAAATTTCAATTGCCATCGTTCTCTTCCGAATGGGAAAATATTTTGTTGACACCCACCTACATAGGGAAAATGATTATTCTAATAAAATAAGATAAATCGAAGCTCGCAAGCAAAGTTTTAATTATTCGCTTTTCCCGCGCACTTTTAGAGATTGGAACGAGACAGGAATTGCGTGAAAGCGGTTCGATGACCCTCTGCAAGGTAGACACGTAGATGTTGATGTAGAGTTCAGCTTGTCTAGACACACACTTAAAGGGTAATGAAATTATGTTTCTAAAGTGAATTAAATTTTTTTAAATAAGATGTTGACACACATACATAATCTGAATGCACAAACATTAGGTAATGAAATGGGAGAGAGAGACATAAAAATTCTACGTGAAATGGGTGAATGTTATCACTGCAGTCTGTAAGACATAAATGAAAATAAACAAATTCAAGAAAGTTTCAACTGCATGATATGCGGTTTTCAGTGTGCAGAATATTAGGAAAATCTAAATAGTTACCACTGGTATCCTCATCAAGATATTAGCCACATTCCTCCAAAAATGATACTATAACGGAAGTCATTCCTATAATACTCTAGAGAGTAGAAGCGTACCAGGACGCAGAGAAGAACGAAAAAGGAAAGGAAAGATTTTATAAGACCCAATTTCAGGTATCGACGGTAAGCTTTAATATATATAGCAGCTCACATGAGGTCCGCACGATATTACAAAGTGACTGGAAAGACTGCTGTGGCACGTAAGTACTTAATGCATATGAAGTGTCCCACGTTAAGTTGACGTGTCATTGACACAGTTTTTCTTAAAGAAGCATGTCATCAAGAAGTTCTCGGATAATTTACAATAGTTTTCCTACTGCTATTATGGTAATTTGTTGCTGAACTTTGTTACAGACTACAGAGGTAGCGTAGGCGTCTTTGCAGATGCGCCAGACCGATACTGCAGGAGGTAATGGGCTGATTTTGCACATCTATGCTAACGGTTTCGTAGCAAGCATTTAAACCATATTCAAGTTTACAAGTAATTTCAGTATATCTATTGTGAATGACGTACTGCGACTGCGATTTAAACTGACGTTTATCTGGTAATATATATGCAACCAGTCGCTTTCTTAAGATCATTTCAACCATGAACATGTTTTGGAGCCACTGAAGGCTCATATTCAGATGGAGGTGTTACAGAAACATTATCTTGTGGACCAAATGTAGCTAGATGTAGTGCTCGTGCTAATGGCGGAATTGACAGGCATTTCGTAATCGGTGACGAAACATTTAGGAATCAGAAAGATCTTTTCATGTTTTAGGTACTTACAATGCACTTCCTTGTGGTATTCACATCAGATTTCTTCTTATAACGAGCATTTGTAAGCTACGAGCACCAAGAAACACAGTATGTAGCTAAACTTGGTTTTACACTGGTTCACAGGATGTAAATATTCGATGTTTTTACAAAGAATACGGATATGACAGATACTGCACTTTACTATATAATAGTCTTTGGCAAGAGATGTATTGTATTATGTTATAAATATTATTAGTACAGATTTTACATTTCAGTAAATGTTGCTAGCTGCATACAATAGGTAAACAGCTATGGTCGAATATTTAATACATAAATAAAAACCTTTTGTATGTTACAGAATCCCATAGTCGTCAAACACCAAGAACAACAAGATTTATGCAGGAAGATGACTTATTATCATTTTTATTCTTTCTTAAGGTATCAAGATATCCTGGAAATTCGGAAAGGAAAGGTTTTGCGTTGACTCTGTCTATTCATTCAGAATTTTTTGGGGTGATTTTAGTTTGTGGATGAAAATTTCTAATTGTTCAAGGAGGTCCATCTGTAGCCTTTTCTCAGTAATGTGTTGCACAGAAAGACTGTCATTGATATCATCAACAGCGTGTTCATGACCAGCAACATGTATTGCAAATCTGGACTTAAGTTTTTGAGTCGAAGGGTATCAATATCTTCTTTATGGTGGGTTACAAAATTTATCCCTGTTTGGCCTACGTAGAAGGAAGAACAGGGGAGCATGTGAGTTTCTATATGCCAGAAATTTTATTCAAATCTCTCGTGAATTTATTATTGTGAACAACTATATTTTGTAGTTTATTGTTAGTGTGGAAGGATTTTTTATGTTGTGTGGTCTGAAAAGATTTGGAAGTTTATATGACACTCATACCGCTCATGCCACCCGAACCAACGTAAAACTGCTTTCTCCAGGTCATCTGTAAACGGTAGGCTCCGCACCCCTGTCAGTGAAGAAGATAAATGTAAAGAAATGAATATACTTAAATCTATAGCCCAAAAGAATGGTTATAATGTCTCTTTGAGAAACTCCCTATTTGAAAAAAAATCCAAAGTAAACTCAAGCTAGCACCATCACCATTACAAACTAAGAAAGAAATACTACAATTTTTCTGTTTTCCATTCCTTCGAAAAGTGTCATATAAACTTGCAAATCTTTTCAGACCACACAACATAAAAATATCCTCCCAAACTGACAATAAATTACAAAATAAAATAGTTCACAATAATAAATCTATTAGAGGTTGGCATAAAAATTCTGGCATATACAAACTCACATGCTCCTGTTCTTCCTTCTACATAGGCCAAACAGGGATTAATTATGCAACCATGCTACAAAGAACGTATCGATACCCTTCGACTCAAATACTTAAATAAGTCAAGATTTGCATCACATGTTGCTCGTCATGAACACGCTGTTGATGATATCAATGATAGTCTTTCTGTGCAACACATTGCTGAGAAATGACTACAGATGGGCCTCCTTGAACAATTAGAAATTTTCATCCACAAACTAAAATCACCACAAAAAATTCTGAATGAATAGACGGAGTCAACGCAAAGCCTTTCCTTTCCGAATTTCCAGGATATCTTGGCACCTTAAGAAAGAATAAAAATGATAATAATTCATCTTCCTGCATAAATCTTGTTGTTCTTGGTGTTTGACGACTATGGGATTCTGTAACATACAAAAGGTTTTTATTTATGTATTAAATATTCGCCCATGGCTGTTTACCTATTGTACGCAGCTAGCAACATTTACTAAAATGTAAAATCTGTACTAATAATATTTATAACATAATACAATACATCTCTTGCCAAAGACTATTATATAGTAAAGTGCAGTATCTGTCATATCCGTATTCTTTGTAAAAACATCGAATATTTACATCCTGTGAACCAGTGTAAAACCAAGTTTAGCTACATACTGTGTTTCTTGGTGCACGTAGCTTACAAATGCTCGTTATAAGAAGAAATCTGATGTGAATACCACATGGAAGTGCATTGTAAGTACCTAAAACATGAAAAGATCTTTCTGGTTCCTAAATGTTTCGTCACCGATTACGAAATGCCTGTTAATTCCGCCATTAGTACGAGCACTGCATCTAGCTACATTTGGTCCACAAGATAATGTTTCTGTAACACCTCTATCTGAAGATGAGCCTGCAGTGGCTTCAAAACATGTTCATGGTTGAACTGATCTTACGAAAGCGACTGGTTGCATATATATTACCAGATAAACGCAAGTTTACAAGCACTGGATGTCAAGTAAGGCCAGCAGAAGGTAACTGCATCACACATGTGTATTATACAGAGATATGGCAACTCATATTGTTGTAGGATTCTTATCCTAGACGAATAAAAGCAGCAGCGGTGGGTAAAGTCAAACAAAAAACTCGGAATGGTACGTCAATAATTGTTATTAATAGACTTTGCCATAACATACCGTGCTTTATCAGCACTTGATAAACATCTCCTGCAGATTAATTGGCTTGTTACTTGAACATTGTGCCCCTTCTCAGTGGAATAATTGCTTGTTACAGATCATGTACAACGTTGCTAATGAGGTATTCCAATTTGATTTTCAACAAATTGACATTCGAGGGAAAACATAGATTTTGACCCAGAAAATAGAATATTAAACCTGAAATTTAATCACGGGAACTGACAGTTAAATGAGGTATGTTACCGGTAATATTACATCAATAGGAGCCCTCAGTGAGATTTCGCACCCGTAATATTCTGGGATTGCCATTCCTTCCTACCTGAAGACAACATTAACATTATTGCTCTGCAACGGTTACTCTGCAATGATGAGTGAGGTGAATGATCGAGTTACGATACCTTCAAACTATTGTAATGGCTTCTATTTAAATAGGCGTGCTCTGCCCAGGGTGAAAAGATATAGATGACAAAGCAATTTATTCAGACGGGACTGGGAAGAGAGTAAAGACCGAGCGGAACCTCTGGGCAGAGGGTGACGCCAAAATTGCAGACGGAACACCACCCCACAACTCGGCTCCGCACCATTCGTGTGGAAAGACCGATTCTGCCCCCGGTTTAATTTACTTCCTCTGTAGCGTTTCTCTTTCCTTTTATATCGCTTTCACTTGCTTTATTTTATCTAATTTTCTTCTCCCCTGCAGCTAATCGATAGATCGATCTACAGAGTCAGTTCTCGCTTTTGTAGCCAGCACAGCTGCCTCTTCTTCGCGTAAAAAAAAAAGGGTACATGACGGCATCCAGCTTAGGAGCAGAAGAAGAAACAAATCCTTAAGTCAATTCTTCCTCGATATTGCTACTATCTAGGACATTTGTTTAATATAAGATCATTGTGTAGTCAAGCGTTTCCAATCCACTTAATGTCCGTCCCCGGTAGCTGAGTGGTCAGCGCGACAGAATATCAATCCTAAGGGCGCGGTTTCGATTCCTGGCTGGATCGGAGATTTTCTCCGGTGAGGTGTTATGTTGTCCTGATCATCATCATTTCATCCCCATCAAAGCGCAAGTATCCGAAGTGGCGTCAAATCGAAAGACTTGCACCCGGCGAACGGTCTGCCCGACAGAAGGCCCTAGTCACACGACATTTACATTCCACTTTATCGCCACTACTTCTTGCTGTCTGCACAGTACGAGCAGTGAATTTAGTGTTATGGTGATAACCTTCGGTGCTGGTGGAGAAAGGCGGGTGTATCAATATGAGATTATAAACTCTAGCCTGGAAACGAGTGACGCGAACATTACACAGCCAGACGTGTTGTCGCATAACTTCGGCAGTGTCTTACAAGTACGTATTAGTTCGTGCAGTGTTTTGAGTACTTATGGAATTTTTAACATTCTGAGGTAGGTCAGTCACCCAGGTTAAGCGTTTTTTTCAGCGTGCATGCATTTATGCATTAATGTTATCAATTCCAAATATTTCATCATTTACGTTAATGTTTTAGCAACTAGCAAAAATAAATGCACGTTAGATAAATTAGAAAGAGGCATCCGTGACCAAGGCGGATATCGAAATCGAAGCACTGATCTCAGTAACAAGCCAAACGCGGTGTTTGGACGACCATCGTAAATGAAAGAAATTGGGCTTGATATCATGACATATCGTAGAGAAATACCCAGGCATTTATATATTCTCGTAAGACGTCTTTAACGAAACCATTTTCCACGTTTACAGGGGAGAAATTGAATTTTGTAATTGCAGTAGTTGTTCATTCGTTTTGTTTTGAAGATAAGCGTTCGTTTAGTAAGCCAATCAGTATAAAAATGGCTCTAAGCACTATGGGACTTAACATCTGTGGTCATCAGTCCTCTAGACTTAGAGCTACTTAAAAATAACTTATCTAAGGACATCACACACATCCATGCCCGAGGCAGGATTCGAACCTGCGACCGTACCAGCAGCGTGGTTCCGGACTGAAGCGCCAAAACCACTCGGAAGCCAATCAGTTAGGCCGTAGCTCTCGGCTAATATACATCCTGTCTTTTCCTCGTAGTATATTTATTAAATTTCGTTCTTGTTGTTCTGCTTAATAGGTTTTATTTCACGTTTTCGTAAGGAAAAATTCATTCAGTCTGTAGCACAATAGTTGCTCACTGAACAGCCAGACACGTAGCTTATTAACACATCGGCGTACATTAATAACACATCAGGAGGATAGCAAGTCCCATATCTGGGCTGCTGCCTGCTTTTATAGTTTACTTCCTCCGTCAGTTTTGCTAGGAGGGTTAGGCTGTGTGCACACTGAGTGCGGAGACAAGAGGAGCTGGTCGCAGTTCGCGAACAGCTGAGTGCACTTTTGGCTACGGTTAATCACCTTCAGGCTGCAGCTCTCCTCGCAGGAGAGCTTCTGTAAAGTTTGGAAGGTAGGATACGAGGTACTGGCAGAAGTAAAGCTGTGAGTACCGGGCGTCAGTCGTGCTTCGGTAGCTCAGTTGGTAGAGCACTTGCCCGTGAAAGGCAAAGGTCCCGAATTCGAGTCTCGGTCGGACACACAGTTTTAATCTGACAGGAAGTTTCATATCAGCGCACACTCCGCTGCAGAGTGAAAATCTCATTCTATCTAAAACTTTCAATTTACTAATAAGTTTTTCTGCTTTGAAGAACCATAAATAATACACAATTATTATACATAATTATTACACACTCTCCTCATGGGACACCTCAGGTGTCGCTTGTTTTGCCCACTGGCTCTGCTGCCGAGGCACGTTCTAGCGTACCCGACATGGTGGAACGCCGTCAGCAAGTGTGATTGGCTGGTGGTAACGCGTTTTCGTCGCTTGGGTCGGAGGGTCAATGTAGAGACGGGCATCCATGGTGGCTGCTGCTTCAGCAGGGTCCGAGCAGGCACAAGAGAGAAGGGCTTTACTAGTTATCAGGTTCTCCAGTGCTAGACTTGTTACGGAGCCCCCTCATGCGGAGGGTGCAAGCAGAGCTCGCAGTTTGCAGCATTGTTCCAAGAGTTGATGAGAGTCCTTTAGTTTGGAGCCGAGTGAAGCGTCTCAACCAAAGGCTTCGTCGTCTCTGTGACGGTCTTTGGTGCAAGGGTACTTCTAGACCTGCGTTATGGAGTGGGAATTTGTAGGATTCCCCTTGGTAGATTAGGGGAGCACTATACGAAGGAAACAGCTTCTCTGGTAGCAGTGTACTTGTGGAGAGCAAATTAGGGTTTCTTTAGGCTGATGGTAGTGTTGCGGCCACATGTAGTAAGCGTTGCTTCACGCAGTGGAGAATGGCAAAACAGAGGCAGCCGGCTATCGTGGCATTGCGAAGTAGGTGCGGCTCAGATAGCCTTGCTGACAGCAGCAGTCTGCCAACAGACTGACGCAAGGACGCACACAGACCGAGCACCGAGCGAAGCCTTGAGAGTGCTGAGTAAGGGGAAGTGAGGCCAGCACGCTAAGTTTCGCTGCAATATACTGTGGGAGTAATAACAAAAAGCTACCACCGAGAGTAAAAAACGCCCTCCTGCCGGATATAAATAGTGGAGTGCAGGCAGCAACAGACAGAAGCCATTAGGAAGAAGTTCTGATGTGAGGACGGACGTGGTCCCTGTCCAAATGTTCAATCTTCGTAGGTGACGATTCCGGAAGTCTGTTCCAGCTCGCAGGAGACATCCGTTAGCCGCCAGATGTCAACTTCAGCTCTGGAGGTCGGTCCGAGTTCGGTCGGCACCATGGCTGACTAACTACAGCGAGAACTTCCAGCAGGACCGGCCGCAGCGCGGTCTTGGTTACAGGCGCCGCCGGGGACTGATGCCCGGACTTCACGGGAACCCGGCCTCACGGCGCGTGGTCCGTCCATGACGGGACCTCGCGGACATCGCGACTGACGGCTTCCCAGCCGCCAGTGCAGCAGACGTCGGCAGCTGACCTCACGGCGACTCGGTTCCGTGGGCGTGCCCGTACGGCAGGCGCCGAGCGGCGACGAGTTCATCTCAACCACGGGGCATTCTGGCTTCAGCAGAGCACTGGTGGCCTGTGGCTCCCGAGTGCGATCAGCGGCGCGCGTTGCGCACATTGTCGGAGAATCTACACAGCAGCAGCCAGGCGGGGGGTCTCGTAAAGAAAGTTCAATAAATAATTATAAAACTCCACTCCGTCTCAGTCTTTGGCGCAGCCACTGTGTCTGCTGCTAACAAGTGGCGCAGAAGCCACAACAGTAGTTCGAGGTACTCTAATGTACACCAGCCAGTCGATACGCAGTAAGGGAAGTCAGACCACATTCAGAGGAAAGACACTAACTGTCTAAACTTTATCAGTAAACTGTCGAAGTATTCGTAACATAGTTCCTGAATTTACCGCCCTGCAGGAAAGTTCTGACACTAAAATAGACTAAGGACCGAGAGGTGTCTGAAACCCGAAGGGGAAAGCTTTGAGATATTTGGTGGTGGTGGTAGTGGTACGTTCCTATGGGCCCATACTTCTGAGGTCATCAGTCCGTAGGCATACGCATTACTTAATCTAACTTAAACTAACTTACGCAAAGGACAATACACACACCTATGCCCGAGGGAGGACTCGAACCTCCAGTGGGGGGAGCCGCGCGAACCGTGGCAAGGCATCTTAGACCACACGTCTCTGAGATATTTAGCGAGGCTTCGACGTATATCGAAAATACAGATTAGAGGTCATAGGAGGAGAAGTGCTCATTGCAGTTGACAAAAATACAGTCTCTGTTCAGCTTGAATTGGAGTGTTCAAATGGTTCAAATGGCTCTGAGCACTATGGGACTTAACTTCTGAGGTCAACAGTCCCCTAGAACTTCGAACTAACTAACCTAAGGACATCACACACATCCATGCCCGAGGCAGGATTCGAACCTGCGACCGTAGCTGTCGCGCGGTTCCAGACTGTAGTGTCTAGAACCGCTCGGCCACACCCGCCGGCGAAGTGTAATGTGACAGTGAAGCTATCTGGACTCGTATAACATTTGTGGGTGAAACCAAGTTAATTGTTGGGTGTTTCTACCCGCCACCCAACTGCGCTGTGACACTTCTCGAGTCATTCAAAGAAAGTCTACGATCATAAGGGCGCGAATACCCAGATCGTGCAGTACTGGTTGGAGGCGACATTAACCCACCGAATATAGATTGGGATGTCTGTGGACTGATTTCAGGGAGAACAGACAGATAGTCATGTGAAATACTACTGATACTACTGAACACGTGTTCTGAAAACCGTGTTGTGCGGCTAGGTCGGCAACCCACACGTAATGGAAATATCTTGGTCCTTGTAGCTGTAAAATAGGCCGGATCTTATAGACAATATCACTATAGTGATGAGGATTATCGATCATGATGTTATTAAAGCAACTATGGTTACGAAAGTTAATAAATCAGTCAAGAAGTCTAGGAGAGCGTTTCTGGTAGGTAGAGCAAATAGCAGTTCTTAGCATCACACTTAGAGAGTGAAATGACCTCACTTAGTTCCAGTATGATGGCGGTAGAGGGACTGTGGGCAAACTTCAAGCAGACTGTAAGTCGTGGTATGGAGAGTTACGTGACTAGTAGGTGTATAAAGGATGGAAAAGACCCGGTTTAATAACGAAATTCGGAAAATGCTCAGGAATCAGAGGCTGTTGCACGCTTGGTTCAAAAGAGAGCGCACAAATGACGACAAGCATATGTTAGTAGAGATTCGTGCTTCTGTAAAAAGATCTATGCGCAAAGTATACAACTACCATCATCACACCTTAGCAAAAGATCTGACTAAGAACCCGAGAAAATTCCGGTCCTGTGTATAATCGCTAAGCGGATCTAAGGCTTCTATTCAGTCATTTGTCGACCAGTCTGGCGTGGCAGTTGAGGATAGCGGAACGAAAGTCGATGTTCTAAAATTCACGTTTAAGAAATCGTTCACGCAGGAGAATCGTACAAATGTACCGTAATTTGACTGTTAGACTGTCCCGCATGGACAACGTAGTAATAAGCGTTCCTGGCGTATAAAAACAACTGAAAGCTTTGAAAGTAAGTAAGTCATCAAGTCCAAATGGAATCCAAATTTGGTTTTACAAAGAGTGCTCTCCGGCAGTGGCCCCTTAACAAGCTTGCGTTTATAGCGAATCTCTAGCCCAGTACAAATATCTAAGCGACACGAAAAAAGCACCAGTGACTTCTGTACATAAGATGGGTAAGAGAACGGAACACCAAAATTGCATACCAATATCCCTAACCTCGTTTTAGTGCAGAATCCTTGAACATAATTGCAGTTCAAATACAATAAATTTTGCTTGAGATTGAAGAGCTTAATTCCACGAATCAGCACGGGTTTAGAAAGCATCATATATTGTCCTTGGATGACAACTATGGATGAAGAACAGCAGGCAGATACCATATTTCTAGATTTCCGGAAACCGTATTGCCCTATTGCAGGCTGTTAACGATGGTAAGAGTATATGAAATTATTTCGCAGCTATGTGAGTAGCTCGAAGATTTCTTAAGTAATAGAACCCAGTATGTTGTCATCGACGACGAGTGTTCATCAGAAGCACGCGTATTGTGAGGAGTGCCCAAGGAAGTGTGGTAGGACCGCTGTTGTGTAGAGTTGATACATAAATGATTTGGCAGACGGGGTGGGCAGCAATTTGTGGTTGTCTGCTGATGATGCTCTGCTGTACGGTAAGGTGTCGAAACTGAGTGACTGTAGGAAGATACAAAGTGACTTAGACAAAATTTCTAGTTGGTTTATTGACTGGCGGCTGTGGGAAAATATATGTTAATCCAGATGAGTAGGAAAAGTAAACCTGTAATGTTCGGATACAGCATTAGTAGTGTACTGATTGTTACAGTCGCGTCTTTTAAATATGTTGCAAAGCGATATGAAACGGTACGAGCATTTGAGGACTGCAGGTTTATGGGGTGAATTTTGGTAAGTGTGGTACATTTGTAAAGGAGGCCACATATAGGACGTTGGTGCGACCTATTCTTGAATACGGTTACAGCCTTTGGGATCCGTACCAGGTCGTATTGAAGGAGGACATCAAAGCAACTCAGAGAGGGCCTGCTAAATTTGTTACCGATAGATTCGAACAACACATAAGCGTTGCGGAGATGCTTCGGGAACTCAAATGGGAATCCTTGGTGGAAAGGCGACGTCCTTTTCGAGGAAAAATACTCAGAAAATTTAGAGAATCGACATTTGAAGCTAACTGCTGAATTATTGGCTCTGAGCACTATGGGACTTAACTGCTGAGGTCATCAGTCCCCTAGAACTTAGAACTACTTAAACCTAACTAACCTAAGGACATCACACACAACCATGTCCGAGGCAGGATTCGAACCTGCGTCGGTAACGGTCGCGTGGCTCCAGACTCTAGCGCCAAGAACCGTTTGGCCACTCCGGCCGGCTGCTGAATTATTCTACTGGCGCAAACATACATTGCGCAAATGGACCAGGAAGATAAGATACGAGAAATTAGGACTCATACGGAGGCATATAGATAGTCGTTTTTCTCTCTCTATTTGCGAGCAGACAGGGTAAGAAAATGACTAGTAGTGGTACAGGACACCCTCCGCCACGCACCATTCGGTGGCTTGCGGAGTATCTATGTAGATACAGATGTAGAATGGACCCTAGAAGAAAGAAAAATTGTTTTATGTAATATATTCGTTCATCATTTCAAACCATATTTGAAGTACAATCCATCAGCTCAGAAATTAAACATTATCCATACAGGGTGAAAGGAAATATTTATTTAATATTAGTTAACGCTAAGTATATCGTTATCAACCCAGTTTCACCCAGACATTGTTGTATATACAAGATATTCTGGCATAACTTTGTCACCGTACAAATAACTTTTAAAGGTGAATTTGGCATTTAAATACAGAGTTACTATTTCGTATACGAGCAGTCTTTAAAGGTTCTGTAGTACACGAAGTGATATACTCCCTACTAGACTGAAAACACTTGTTTAAGCTTTTTCTTACAACAAGAAGAATCGTGCCACAACACAATCAGTCCACTAAGCTATCGTACGCTTAGATCTGCAGGAAACGAGTCCGTGAGTGCACGAGCTGGGTGAAAACTGACGGCTGGCTGTAAGTCTTTGTTATCGCACGTATTAATTCCCGGCCGCCTGATGTCTGTAGGAGGGCAGGCAGAAGTCGTGTATCCACGCGCCTTATCTACACACAGGGCAGTCAGTTCTAACGACTGCTCATGTGTCATCCGTGGTAGTCTCTCTCGAGTCCGCCTCCACAGCCCGAGAAGTGATACAGCGTCTCACAGATTTCCACGAAGACAGACATGTAACTAAGCCACTTTCGTATTACCTGTCTACTACATTTCGCTTCATTCAACGAGATCAGCAGTTTCTTCTAGATCTGTGGCGATATAAAGCACATGCGTAAATCTATATTTCCATTCCAGTTTCTTTCGGGACCTGGATATCTCTTATGAGGCTTTCTCCTTTTTTTCCGAAAGAAGTATAATCAGTCAGTTTTATGATCTATGGATCATTTGTATGATTTATGATAATGATATAGAATGAATGATTTTCTCTGATTTCGTACATTCACGTGTAAATACAGCTAAATTTTACCATTGACATGATTTTTAATTAGTAATTTAGTCAAGGAGAAGCACTTTCACTTCGTTTTCAAGTTTATCATTGCATTCCGTCAGTCATATCATTTCACTAGAAAGTGATCACAAATTTTAGTGGCAGCAGCTACAGGTAATCATAATGAGGAATACAGAATATTTTACTTTTTCTGGTGTTGTGAACACGTTCATAATCCCTCCCTTTGAACGGTAGTGGGTTATTTACAATAAAATTCATGACGAAATAAATACACTGTGAATCTTCAGTCAAAATTCGGAACACCCTGAACAGATTTCTACAAGACATTCTTCATACAGCACGTTTTTTTAGTAATGTTAATTTTCTTTCCCATAGACGAACCTAATGCCATACGACATTATTGAATGGAAATACACAAACTACGTTAACTTACTGTTTTGTCTCCTCCAACATATGCTATGATCCGAAAGGCAAATGAGGCTGACCTGAGGCGTTTTATATGACTTAAAAATGTGATTTGTTGTGGTTAAATCCTCATCAGAACAGACGCCTACAAATTTTGTATTTTCTACCCTAGTTGTTATTTCTTTAGAATTCTCCTTACCATTGGTGTAGGACCTCTAGGTGGCCAGAATATAATATTTTGCGCCTTGTGAAAAATAGAGTAAGGTCATTTGCAGAAACAACATTAGTTATCGTTTCTTCTTTTGCTGTCTGTATCTCTGGTCTGATTACAATACTAGTGTCGCCTCCAAAAAGAACTAATTCTGGTTTTGTATATCAGATGGAGGCTCGTTTACGTGCAGGAGAAGCAACTGCGGACGTAAGAGGAGGACGAGGATATTGGTGTTTAACGTCACGTCGACAACGAGGTCATTAGAGACGGAGCACAAGCTCGGGTTAGGGAAGGATGGGGAAGGAAGGCGGCCGTGCCCTTTCAAATGAACCATCCTGGCATTCGCCTGGAGTGATCTAGGGAAACCCAAATCAGGATGGCCGGACGCGGGATTGAACCGTCGTCCTCCCGAATGCGAGTCCAGTGTACTAACCACTGCGCCACCTCGCTCGGTGCGGACGTAGGACTGTGGTTTTTGGAAGCCATTAAATAATGTCTTCCCAGTCATAAGACTCTCCACTATTTATTTAAATTGTTTGAGTTATTGAATATAGACTTTTGGTTACGTATGACAATAAGCAGTTTTATAAAAATTCAATTTATCTAGGACAACATTGCTATTCACACAGTCAAATGCCTGTAATAAGTCACAGAAAATGCTAACTTGTATGACGAATTACACCTCCTTAATACCTTTTATAGCTTCTGCATTTGCGATTTCATGCTTTCATCTTATTCACTGTTTAGCCACAACCATAGAATTTGTCTCCGAATGAACTTGGAGGTTAAAGTATGGTGCTAAGATTCAAGCAGCATCACCAGTGATGGAAGCATTTGGTACTGATAGATCAGCTTCCAAAGACAATCCATATGTTTTACCTAAACAATGTATGCAACGGAAGCATGAGATTCATATATGTCATACATTTGCAGATTTTTTTTGAGACGTAACCTGGGCATATTAAAAATACATAAACCTGGTCTACATCCACTGTTACCTCCTCCCGAAAACTAACATACACTTTTCTAACTAAACAAATTTGCTCAGTTGTCTGGCAGAAACGCAGGAGTTCTAGGATTACTTGTTGATGAGGAAGATATATGAACATAAAACTGATGTAACAAGCTACTGGAACGGCCACATAAAAAATAAAATTTGTTTTATATCATTCTCTAACGTGTTTTTATCTACATATACACTCTGCAAGCCATCGTACAGTGCGTGCCGGGGGTATCTCGTACCACTGCTAGACATTTTCTTTCCCGTTCAACCCATAAATGGAGTGAGGGAAAAACATTATCTACATGCCTAGTCCCAATTTCTCTGACGTTCGTGGTCCTTACCCGAAATGTACTTTCGCCGCAGGAGAATCGTTTTGCAGTGAGTGAGAAATGCGGCTTCCAATAATTTTGTCAGCTGTGCTTCACGAAAAGAACATCGTCTGTACTCCATGGATTTCCATCCAACAATCGCTTTCCTGATGTTGAGGAACTACTGTTTATTTGATCACGAACCGTCTTTGCTTTTTAACGTTCTGATACTATGTCATCTGACGATGGACTTTTTCCTCTTTTTTTAATGATTCATCAGACTTCTAACGGATATGATGCGGCCTGCCACGAATTCCTCACCTGCGCTAACCTCTTCATCTCAGAGTAGCTCGTGCGCCCTACGTCCTAAATTATTTGTTTAATGTGTTCGTCTACTGTTTTTATTCATTAAAGCTCCCTCTATCAACGCAGAAATTATTTAATGGTGATCTAACTTACGTCCCATCATCATGTCTCTTCTTCTTGTCAGTGTTTTCCACATGCAGAATTCTTTGCTGATTCCGGTGAGAACCTCTTCATTCCATACCTTTTCAGTCCATTTAACTAACATTCTTCTGCAGAATTACATCTCAAGTGCCTCGATTCTATTCCCTTTTGGTTTCCCACGTGTAATGCGGTGGTCCAAACGTACATTCTTAGAAATTTCTTCCCTGTGTTACGGCTTTCGTTTGATACCAGTGGACTTCGTTTATTCGTGATTGCCCCTACTACCTGTGTTAGTCTACTTTTCATGTCATCCTAGGTACGTCCGTCATGGGTTGCTTCCAAGGTATCAGTATTCCTTATTTTCGTCTACTTCGTGATCACTAATTTTGATAAGCTTCTCGATTCTTATTTATGCTACTTCCGACGGCCGCTGTGGCCTAGCGGTTCTAGGCGCTTCAGTCTGGAACCGCGCGACTGCTACGGTCGCAGGTTCGAATCCTGCCTCGGGAATGTATGTGTGTGATGTCCGTAGGTTAGTTAGGTTTAAGTAGTTCTAAGTCTTGGGGACTGATGACCTCAGATGTTAAGTGCCATAATGCTCAGAGCCATTTGAACAATCTGAATTTGAACTACATCTCATTACTTTCGTCCTTTCGGTTTATTACGAGAGCGTGCTGAAAAGTAATGCCTCCGAATGTTTTATGTGAAAACTCTTAAATCTTTTTAAATAAAATAAACGTTATTGACATTCTGTACTTTCATTCTTCATGTCTACAGATTTGCAGCCCCCTACCGCGAGAGGGCTCAGAATCGAAGCCCTTAAAGGCTCTATGTAACGTAATTCTATCGGAGCGTGAGAAACAGCGACCAGTAATCGAGTTTCAAATGAATTCGTCCACACATGGAGCACTCTCTCCTTCAGCATGCCAATGCCAGATCACACACTCGCGCTGTGACACCTGCAACGGTCCACGCCTTCGGTTCACTGTCGTGGATAATCCTCCATACAGTCCCGACGTGGCACCAACCCATTTTCATCTGTTTCAGGACTTATAGATCACCTTCAAGGACTTCATTTTGGCTGCGATGAAGCGGTGTAAGCAGAGGCGAATTTGTGGCTCCGTCAATAAAGTGAAACATTCCATACTGACGGCATTGTGGAACTGGTCTGCCGTTCGGAAAAGTATATTCGTCGCTAGGGTGACTATGTTGAGAAATAAATATGTGCATACGAAGAATAATGATGTAGAATGTTAATAACGGTAGTTTAATTTCAAAAGCGTTAAGGGTTTTCACACAAAAAATGCAGAAGCATTACTTTTCATCACGCCCTCGTATCAATACATAATCCATACTCATCAGGCTCTTCATTCCATTCAACAGATCCTGTAACTCTTCTTCATCTTCTCTTATAATTGATATCCTTTCACCTCGAATATTAATCTCACTCTGGAACCTTTCTTTTGTTTGTGTCATAGCTTCTTGAACGTATAGATTAAAAACCAGAGGCGAAATACTGCATCGCCATGTTATGCCCTTTTCAGTCCGAGCTCTTCGTTCTTGGTCTTCCATTCTTAAGTTCCCTCTTGGATATTGTACACTACTGGCCATTAATATTGCTACACCAAGAAAAAATGCAGATGATAAACGGGTATTCATTGGACAAATATATTATACTAGAACTGACATGTGCTCACAATTTCACGCAATTTGGGTATATAGATCCTGAGAAATCAGTACCCTGAACAACGATCTCTGGCCGTAATAATGACCTTGATACGCCTGGGCATTGAGTCAAACAGAGCTTGTATTGCGTGTACAGGTACAGCTGCCCATGCAACTTCAAGACGATACCACAGTTCATCAACAGTAGTGACTGGCGTATTGTGACGAGCCAGTTGCTCGACCACACGTTTTCAATTGGTGAGAGATCTGGAGAATGTGCTGGACAGAACAGCAGTCGAACATTTTATCTATCCAGATAGGCTCGTACAGGACCTCCAACATGCGGTCGTGCATTATCCTGCTGAAATGTTGGGTGTCGCAGGGATCGAATGAAGGGTAGAGCCACGGTTCGTAACACATCTTAAATGTCACGTCCACTGTTCAAAGTGTCGTCAATGCGAACAAGAGGTGACCGAGACGTGTAAACAATGGCAACCCATACCATCAACCCGAGTGATATGCCAGTATGTCTATGACGAATGCACGCTTCCATTGTACGTTCACTGCGATGTCGCCAAACACGGTTGCGACCATCATGATGCTGTACACAGAACCTGGATTCATCCGAAAAAAAAAAACGACTTTTTGCCATTAGTGCACCCAGGTTCGTCGTTTAGTACACCATAGAAGGCGCTCCTGTCTGTGATGGAGCGTCAAGGGTAACAGCAGCCATGATCTCTGAGCTGATAGTCCATGCTGCTGCAAACGTCGTCGAACTGTTCGTGCCGAAGGTTGTTGTCTTGTAAACGTCCCCCTCCTGAACTCAGCAGTCGAGACGTGGCTGCACGATCCGTTATAGCCATGCGGATAAGATGCCTGTCATCTCGACTGCTAGTGATACGACGCCTTTGGGATCCAGCACAACGTTCCATATTACCCTCCTGAACACACCGATTCCATAACAGTCATTCGATCTGGACCAACGCAGGCAGCAATGTCGCGATACGGTAAACCGCAATCGCGATAGGCTACAATCCGACCTTTATCAAAGTCGGAAACGCCATGGTACGCATTTCGTCTCCTTACACGAGGCATCACAACAACGTTCCACCAGACAACGCCGGTCAACCGCTGTTTGTGTATGAGAAACCGGTTGGAAACTTTCCTCATGTCAGCACGTTGTAGATGTCGCCACCGGCGCCAACCTTGTGTGAATGCTTTGAAAAGCTAATGATTTGCATATCACAGCATCTTCTTCCCGTCGGTTAAATTTCGCGTCTGTAGGTCTATAGCACGTAATCTTCGTGGTGTAGCAATTTTAATGGCCATTAGTGTATATTTCCCTTTTTTTCTTATAGCTAGGAACGTGTCTTTATTTTTCTTCAGTGTTGCTTCCATTATGAAGAGAAATGTCTGAACTAGCTCTCTGGTGCCTGTAGCTTTCCTAAAACCAAACTGAGCGTTTTCTAACAGGTAATCAATTTTCTTTTCCATTCTTCTATATATTATTCTTGTTAACAACTCGGAACCATGAGCTGTTATGATGACAGTGCGATAATTCTCTCACATACCAGCTCATGCTGTATTCGGAACTGTGTAAATGATATTTTTCCGAAGGTCCGTTGGTATGTCGCCGGTCTCATACATTCTATACACCAGCATGAATAAACGTTTGGCTCTCACTTCCCCCAGTGAGTTTAAAAATTCCGATCTAATGCTATCCATCCCTTCTGTTTTAGGGGATCTCAAATTTTCCGAGGCTCTTCCAAATTATGAGTCTAGTGTTGGATCACGTATCCTTTCCATATCGTCTCCAGTTTCATGTTCTACCAAGTCATCAGAAAATTTCTCCTCGTCAAAGAGGCCTTCAGTGCAACTTCCCACCAATCCGTTCTCTTCTCTGCATTTAACAGTGGAATTCCCACTGTACTTTTACTGTTTCCGCCCTTGATTCTATTTTCATCGAAGGTTGCTTTGACTTTTCTTTCTACACTTAGATTACTTTTCCTATTTCTTCATGTTTTCCTGCTGCCACTTCGCTTTGGCTTCACTACACTTCCTATTTATTTCATTCGTAACTGATTTATATTGCTGTGCTCCTGTCTTTCCCAGAACAGTTTTATATTTCTTTCCTTTGTCGATCTTCTGTTACCCATGAATTCTTAGCAGTCACTTTTCCTGTGTCTACGTATATCTTTCCAACACTTGTAATTGCCATTTTCTTGGAGAAGTCCACTCTTCTTCAATTGAACTTCTTTATCTGTTATTCCTTACCTCAGTATTCACATCCTTAGAGAACTTCAAAGGCGTCATATCGTTCCTCAGAACTTCGGTGGTGTGCCACTCCTACCACACTGATTCTTCCACGCGATTCTGTTTAAGTTCAGTTTACTTTTCATCGTTACTCTGTTGTGTTCAATGTCTATGTATGGTCCTGGTTACGCCTTACAATCAAATATTTGATTCTTGAGTCTCTGTCTTACCATGATGAACATCCAGCTGGAATCTTCCAGTCCCTCCTCTTCTTATGATTTTTGAACAGAATATTCGCTATTACTATCTGAAATTAATTGTACTACTAAGCGTTTCTCGTCTTTTTCCTACTATAAAGCCTTCATTCTCCCTAACTCTTTCTGTGGCTCCTTCCCTGACAACCGCATTAGAATCTCTTACCATTATTAGATTTTCATCTCCCTTTATATTGCGAATTAACTGCTCAGTATCCCCACACACTTTCTCCCTCTATCTCTTCTTTTGCTTGTGACGTCGGTTTCTGTACCTGAAACATTGCTGTCGGCGTGTGTTTGCTCTTGGATCTAACGGCAATAACACTATCACTTTATTGTTTACAGTAACGCACAGTCTGCCATAACCCCCTGTTCATAACGAATCCTACTCCTGTTATACCATTTCTTGCTATTATGCTAATTTAGTCCGACCAGAAATCCTTGACTTCTTTCAATTTCACATCACCCTGCCCCGCCACCTATACCAAGGTTGAGACTGAATTTCCGTTTTCCGATTTTCTAGCACGCAGAGGGAGTCTGGCTGGGGTGGTGCAGTGGAGCAGGTGTGTTGTGTGAAGCTCCCGCGAGTTGCCGCGCTTTCGGCGTTGGGCAGCATGTAATTGCGCTCGACTTGCTATGATGGTTTCTGACACGGTGTCGCGGACGGGAAGCATTAGCTGGCGCACATCAAGAGCCCGTTTCGCCTGGTGACCGTGTCGAGAAGAAGGCGCGCCAACATCCAGCTTCTGCAACAGCGACGGCCGACAATGAGTGACTGTCGCCACCTCCTCGGTCGACGGCTTCAAACCTTCAATCAACCATCAAAGAAGACTGGAAGCACGTGAAGTTTTAGAACTGTATGGCAGACCTCAGCTTTTAAAATTGTTGCATCACAAAAATTACAGCAGCTTAGCATGAACCTTTGTTGCTCATTATCCCAATTGCATTGCCAAGCAGGGTCCCTTCCTTTTCCGAAATGAACCCGAGTGTCGTTGAAATTCAAACGCCAGCATTAAAGTAATATAATTCGATTTCACTGCTTTAATTTCAAAGTTCAGTTAAGGCATTCATTGCTGGCTACAATAGTTAGATTACACAAGCACAAATTAAGAGTGCGAATTTTGTTACCGTATTTTAGCTTACCTGTGACTGCAGCTCAGCTTGGTACGTACTAAATTTTACTATTGTTAATTGTTCAGAATCATTTAATTCAAGTTCAAAGTTAAATCTCTTATTTCTAAATTGCGTAGATTCAAGTAGCTTTTGAAATGATTGTTGAGGTAGTCCAAGACTAACCGTATTTTACTGAACTTCGATGTGCTTCAGAAAGAAAGCTGTCTATTAACTTCAGTCACTAATTTAACTTTCGATTTTCCGGTTTTATTAATTCTTTTGCTAAATTAAGTCAGTGTGTAGCGAAATTTATTACTTCTGACAAACATTCAGTTTTCCCACTACACGTGTCAACCTTCGGTTGCCACGCTTCTAGTGCTAATTATATGTGTAATAACCTTTCTTTTTCAGTTACTATAGTAATTGTCCTTAGGGCTGGCGACCGTAATTTCCCCCAAATCTCAAATATCTAATTACCGCTAGTTAATTGTTAACGTAACGGCCGCACATTTACTTTCTTTATTAATTTTACCCCTTTTCAATATTAATTTCCACCAGTTTCATTTGCATTTTTCCTTTCATTTAGATGTAACCCTTTCCTCCCTCTTTACCGACAAATTAACTTCGGTGACGATTGCTTTTCCCAAATTTCCATTAGGTACACGCGGTTTAATTTTTGACTGTCATTAAGGTCGATAAGTGAGGGGGAGGTTACAAGTGTCTTGAAAGGAGGATATAAGACGAACATCAACAAAAGCAAAACGAGGATAATGGAATGTAGTCGAATTAAGTCGGGTGATGAGGGAATTAGATTAGGAAATGAGACACTTAAAGCAGTAAATGAGTTTTGCTATTTTGGGAGCAAAATAACAGATGATGACAGATGATGGTCGAAGTAGAGAGGATATAAAATGTAGACTGGCAATGGCAAGGAAAGCGTTTCTAAGGAAGATAAATTTGTTGACATCAAGTATAGATTTAAGTGTCAGGAAGACGTTTCTGAAAGTATTTGTATGGAGTGTAGCCACGTATGGAAGTGAAGCATGGACGATAAATAGTTTGGACAAGAAGAGAATAGAAGCATTTCAAAAGCGGTGCTACAGAAGAATGCTGATGATTAGATGGGTAGATCACATAACTAATGAGGAGGTATTGAGTAGTATTGGGGAGAAGAGGAGTTTGTGGCAAAACTTGACAAGGAAAAGGGACCGGTTGGTAGGACATGTTCTAAGGCACCAAGGCATCACAAATTTAGCATTTGAAGGCAGCGTGGAGGGTAAAAATCGTAGAGGGAGACCGAGAGATGAATACACTGAGCAGATTCTGAAGGACGTAGGTTGCATTAAGTACTGGGAGATGAAGAAGCTTGCACAGGGTAGAGTAGCATGGAGAGCTGCATCAAACCAGTCTCCGGACTGAAGACCACAACAACAACATACTCTGTTACCCAAGGATTTCTATTAGCCCTAGCCTTTTTACCTACTTGATCCTCTGCTGTCTTCACTATTTCATTTCTGAAAGCTACCAATTCTTCTTTTACTGTATTTCTTTCCCCTGCCCCTAACGCTCTCTCCGAAAGGTGGGAAGCCCTGCGACTAGCTCAAGCTCCCCTATTATCGACCCTACTCCACTAATACCAGAAATGTAACTGCCTCGCCACGTATGGAAAACTGTGAAAAGAATAATGTCAGATTGCATCTGTTGTGACACGTATTAACAATAAGGAATGACGGGATCAACGACCTGCGACTGCAGAGAACCTCGTCACACTGTTCACCACGTTGTCACTGAATACTCCCTCTACAGCATATCCAGGAGAAAAATGTGATTTTTTCGAAGCTGCAGGTTCTCTACTGGACTGAATTAATGGTCTCAACTTCGAAATTTAATCATGTTGACAGAATCTTCCGTCGGCTCTTAGTAGAACAACATTATAATAAATGAAAAGCACCAGTTTGCTTTTGTTCTACGATATTGTAGAACTAAAGCAAACTGGTGCTTTTCATTTATTCGAAATTTAAACTTATACACAGTATTTCCATGATCTGTTTTATCCTTGTGAGTAAACTGTGAAAATGTATCACTTAGTTTCATACATCTTACTTTTGTACATTATAGAAAATCCAAATAATCTATGCTCTAAATAACTAAATTTATGGGTGTACAGTTCGCTACGCGAATTTTGTAGTAGTAATGGTACAGACTTTCATTTTACCTGTTCAAAATATTGATATGACTACTGAGCTGCGTACTCATCATTCGCTCGGATTTTAGCCCCCCGCTCGTTTTGTGCGAAGTGGTGTTCGACAGCTGTTGCGAGACCTGGCGGCAGTTCTCCTGATGCGGCAAAAGAGTTCGCAGTTCCTATTGTCCCACAGCCTAACGTGGGAACGGTGGCCGGCTGATATCACTTGCCACGCTGAGGAGTGGTGCGATTAACCGTTGATCTCGTATGTGGAATATTTTTACTCGGGATGATTGGTTTTCCAAGGATCGCTGAAAGTAGAGAGTGCCCTTGCGGATATAGTACGACAAGGCAAAGGACCCTTGTGTACCTACAGATCCGTGTTTTATGCTTCGGACAAAACCTTCGACTTTGCTTAGAGGTTGCCTCTACGTTAGAAACCAACTAGCTGGCATCCAAACGAAGGCGGTTAATGTGTACATGATGCGTTTTTCCTATGTCACTCCATCGCTGACTATAAGAGAGGTCTATCAGATCCCTCTCGGGATATAAATATGTATATATATTCTTTATCCATACGTTTCTTGCATCTGTCGTTTTCCTGTGCCATTAGCATCTCTGAAGGAAGTATATCGTTTCTCTTCTTTATTATATTAGCAGTAACTGGTCACCTGGACTATTCCCGTACAATTATTAGATAATGATATCTGTCGGGCGTAACTAAAACGAGTGAAGCTGAGTTTTAGTTTTCGTGAGAGCAGCCAGTACCTGTCGTTCTGCTGCTGCGGTTTCGTCTGCTTCTGCAGTTTGCAGTTTGCTATAGGTGCAATGTAAGTAGAAAGGTGGAGAGGTCTAGCTAGGACATGAGTGCTGGCATAACAGAAGGTACAAGAGTTAAATTGGGGGTCCTCCCCCCCCCCCCTCCCTACCCACCCACCAACCAACCCACCCACCCACCTGCCCACCCACCCACACATATACACACACACACACACACACACACACACACACACACACACACACACACACTACGGAGGAGCGGAAGTGGTTTAGGTTTTGTGCAGAAAGGGACTTACTGTTTTATTAGAACGTGGTGGGTACGGACTGAGCTGCGAGCAGTCCATTGATATAGGAATTTGAATATTCACTATCTGAATTTCAATCTTTTTATCTTTGATTCCTTTGGTAGTCAAGGGTAATCATGCTAGCTATCATGAAAGTAATTCAGTGTCAACATCTAACATCATTCCTCAGTTTGTTTTATAAGAACACCTAGGCTCCACGTGTAGGGTAGAACAAAGAGACATCGCCTTCCCAATCCAGTAGTGCGATGGATTCACTTTCAGTGTATAGGATATATATATTAAGCGTAAATACCACAGGTGCATGACTGAATTTTAGATTGTTCATGAGTTTTCGGAAGCTGAAAGCTGCCAAGTAGTCAGTGGTAGAGTCTAAGCTTACTCTCTGTTGACCTTCGCTACGTGTGTACACATCTTCAGTGCATGAGTGTTATCCGAAATGTATCGTAAATTTCTGTAGATCTGGTCCACTGAAAATGATTTTTCATAGTGGAAACCTCGATATCTCTACCATTTGTGGGCGGAGTAACGTCTGTTGCAGTTTTTTAATCAGTCGTTAGATTGATCTCAGCCTATAGTATGTGATTTGTATTTGGTTACCTAATTTTTTTTTTTTTTTTGTAGTTCAAGAATTAAGTAGTTCAGAGAACTTTCACCATTTGTGGAATTTGATCACATTTGGTTCCTCTTTTCATTCATTTTTCGACTTGTGGCCACGCCTTCAGGCTTCGTAGGTTTTTCTAATATCTGTCGTAGCTATACCCATGCTTTTGCCTTGTATGTGTTGCGCTATGTGCGTCAATCTTCTGATTGATTCACACTGTACACATCTCTAACCGATGTATTTTCTCCTGAGTAGCCACTGAATTTTTTATTAGTTTTGGTAGTAACAATATGGTTTCTATTTCGGGTTGTTATGGTATGAGCAGGTGTACGGACACTAGATTCGTTTTCCTAGCTCCTGTTTGCCTTGGTTATCTCAAGCACCTGACATTGTTGTTTCAATTTGATCCACTGTTGAATTTCATTGAACTCTCGTGTGAGCATTCATTTTAAATTATCATCAGCTGCAAGAAGATAGTGGGCCTCAGTCCGACTATTATTGAAAGGAAGTAGGCTGAAGCGAGTTTAACTGACAGGTTTCAGCTACAGCGCTATTCTGGACAAGTGGCCCCCTTCTCTTGTCAGGGCGAAGACCATTGCGAATGAGATTCCACAATGAGATTTTCACTCTGCAGCGGAGTGTGGCTGATATGAAACCTCCTGGCAGATTAAAACTGTGTGCCGGACCGAGACTCGAACTCGGGACCTTTGCCTTTCGCCGGCAAGTGCTCTACCATCTGAGCCACCCAAGCACGACTCACGCCCCGTCCTCACAGCTTTACTTCTGCTAGCGGTAGAGCACTTGCCCACGAAAGGCAAAGGTCCCGAGTTCGAGTCTCAGTCCGGCACACAGTTTTAACCTGCCAGGAAGTTTCGGACGTGAGGTTGTTTGGATTCTGTTTTATGTATCTCGGGTTCTTGTTGAGGTTTGTTTTATCTAATTTCATTTGCGGTGAGAAATTTCAAGAGTAATTGCGCACCTGTGACTGGAAAAATTTGCTGCGTTGTCTTCATGGAACTGTTTGACTTATTGCAGTCACTCAGTACTTTCGTTGTCTTCATGGGACTGTTTGGCTTATTGCAGTCATTCAGTACTTTGTGTAAATGTTGCCAATCTGTGTGACCTGGTTGTTACGGGCGACACATATTAGTTAGGGCAGTGTACACGCCGTGGTTCGTTCTTATTGGTTCTTTAGAAATAGGCACTCTAGTGCAAACAGATTATCATTGACGAAATTCTTTAGTTCGCTGGCCACTAGATCCATCGGGGTTTATACTTAAAAATTACTTGGCCCTCACTAGTATCTGTGCGGGAAGAGAAGGTCTATTCCTTACTGTTAATGAAAGTTAAAATTTGTATCGGAGAATAGTGCTGCCTTAGTGTCTGATTATCTGAGCAAAAATAAATGAATAGTACGTACCGTCTGCTTAGCGATACATGGTGTAAGTTAAGAACTATCTCAAAAGCGCTATAGAATAAGCGCTAAATGCGTTATAGTGCAGCAAAATTCTGTTGATGCTAGAGTGGTGTTACCAGAACTTTAATTACTGGACTAGTAGTGAAACTGTTCCGTGTGAACTAACCAATCGTACTGTTAATGCGGACCCAGTAGCCACTAACTCTCGCCCATTATTGACGTCTGTCGATTACCTGTTCCTGTTGCCTTGTAATGGGTCTGTTTCTGTGTCCGATGGTGCGTACACATCGGTAAAATTAAACTGAAAGAGCCCAGTTATTACTCTGTCAGTCGAAGTCTGACTTATGTTACTGAAGATAGTTGTTTTCAGTGCTTCAGAGAACTTGCTGTTTTTTTAAGAATACTGCAAAAAAAATTTTAATTTCAAATAAATGAGGCTCTCCGTTTTATGGGGTTACTAATATTTAAATTTGGTCACCTTCCGAAGTTGCTGCCTTGCCGTAAGAGGTGTGATCATTATAAAAGTCACGTTATTTATACAGTTCTATTTCAGCGCGAACTCTTTCTCGTGTCTGGTTGCGTTCTACCCCTGCAGTGGCACTACTGCCGACCACCAGCGACCGGGAAGCAGGAAGCAGATACCCCAAAGACAGAGGTGGCCTTACTTGCTAATTAATTTAATATAATACTAATAATCAGCTCAACCCTCTACGAGTTAGTAAAACCTAGTTCTCTATTGCGCAATCAAGTTACATGGTACACTATTACTAGCCTAGTAAGTGAAGTTTGAAATTATTTGGCCAGAAATTTGCGATCTTTTCGGCGCGACTACGCAAGTATATCTAACGTTTAGCCGGATTTGGCGTAGGAAAAGGTAGTCTTAGAGTATCCTTGGTGGTTACGGAACTTGCAAGCTGCAGAACTTGTTGATGCTGCTGGATGGCGAGATGACTGGGCTGGATGAAAGGGCAGCTGATGGTATTATTTACAGAGTTTTAAGAATGGTAAGAAGGAAATATTAAGGAAACGGTCAGTCTCAGGGCAGTAGACGCCTTTCGCTCGATGGATGTCAGGTATACCAGAATCGTCAGCTCTAAACGTAGAGAAATGGTTCAAATGGCTCTGAGCACTATGGGACTCAACTGCTGTGGTCATAAGTCCCCTAGAACTTAGAACTACTTAAACCTAACTAACCTAAGGACATCACACACATCCATACCCGAGGCAGGATTCGAACCTGCGACCGTAGCGGTCGTGCGGTTCCAGACTGTAGCGCCTTTAACCGCTCGGCCACTCCGGCCGGCCAAACGTAGAGAAACTGAGGATATGTAGTTAACATTATCTAAAACTGGCTTGGCCTTTTCAAGTGAAGTCTGTCTGTTCTCGTAAAAACCCTGACCAGGGTTGGGACATGAAGTGAGACGGTCACAAACGCTTAGCCGCAGCTAAAACTGATTGCAAGTAAATGACATGTATTCGAATGACAGTAGATAATAGCTACTTCTGTACGGAAGAGTTTGTTCCAACATGTACGGTCCAAAATGAACTACGTCACAGATCGTAGAAGTGGTTGTATAACGAAGGGTCGCATCACCTTATAACGCCTGTGGTGCTAACTATTTTATATTACCGATTAGAAAGAACTAGTCATGCACTGCAAATAATCATGGTCAGTGATGTAGAGGTGACTATAACATACATAATCTGAAACTCAAGAGAGCTGCGTAATCCCATGTTCCTCTTACAACGAGTTGTTTAGTTTGTCTCACCTCGTTATCGGTTTTGTAGACTGTTTAAAATTTTTTATCTAACTCTGATACCTAACTCAGCAACTATTAACAGATTCTTGTCAGTCTTCAGTCCGACGACACACACACACACACACACACACACACACACACACACACACACACACACAGACACACCAACGTATACACACACAAACACACACACACACACACAGAAAGAGAGAGAAACGTAAATAAAATCCAAATTCAGCACCAAGTTTTCTCGGAGCCAAATCAGCGCCGACGGCATTGGGAAAAACAACAACATAGTGCTCACCGCATTTTGCGGAGTAAAATGGCGTTTATAAAGAAAGAAATTACACAAATTACGTTAACATGGGTGTCCAATGTCCTCGGAACGCAAAAGGAGGAGGATCAGTGTCAACAATACGTGCACAATAACAAATGCGAACACAAAACATTTTGAGACGCCAAAATCATATTTTTTAAAAATTCAAGGGATGTGTTAACTCGCCTATGAAATTCACATTTACGTCTTTACTCTGCAGATGACAAGCTATCAGAGCAGAACACCAAGCAGTTGTGCCTGGAAAACCATATAATATAAAATCACGGTAAGAAGCAAAAAGAACAATAACTTCCTTTAGGTCTCACTTTGTTAGATCAGTCTCAATGTAAAATATGTTCACTTTTTACATTTTTCAGCAAACAGAAACCCACTGACGATGCCACAGAGGTGCTGAAACATGTTTGGGCAAAAAGAAAGAACAGTGTGTTCGCAAAAGGCGGAACCAATAACCGGTAATTGTGAATTTATGTTTGCTACACACTGTCTATATTAGTAGTAGATTCCCGTGTTATTATTTCAAGTCAGTTATCTAAAACGCAAGAACACCACCAATTTTTAACACTCATACTTATGTCCGAAGTAGAGATCCAAGCTGTCACATTCACTTCACGAGGCAACGGGACCGATAGGAGAAGATTAGGTTTTGGCTTTGTGTGACAAGCTGATGAAGAGGATTATGCTGGAATATGTCTTCCTGTTATTTAGGTTACGGATAGACAACAACGCGGTAAGTGGCTTCCGGGCCAAAGAATCATTCTGTTAGTGGTAATTAGTGCTACTTTATATTTTTAAGTAAGGGCCTGGAATAAAAGATCGGGAATCTATAAAACTCAGTACTATGTACTATATTCCTTAACAAAGAGACGAAAGTGAATCAAATTGAACGCAACCTTTCAATGAGAGATGCCCAGTGTGCTATGGCCTAAATCATTTTCTTCTTCACTTTATGTATTACACAAACTGCTTCTTGCATGATCTTGCTAAACTTCCTCCTCCATTGCCTTTATAACTGACAGCATTTACTGGGATCTTTCTCCATCCATACACGTTTCTTCCGTTGTCTCCCATTACCGTCTAAATAAGAGCAGCAAACTTAATTCACTCTACGCAGATATCATGCTACTATCATATGGCACCACCTACAACTTTGATAATAAAGTTCCTCTATGCATTCCGTAACAAGTTGAGTTACTTGTTTGTGATCAGATCCTGCAGAGATACCAAATTGTGAGGATGTTGCCAGCTACGTTCTACTCGCAGCTCCAAGCAGTCCTAGACTTCATCTTGGAAGATGGCAGTGTACACAGACTACTCACCAGCACCTGCTGTACCGAGTATGTTGAGTTAAACAGCCTAGTTCTTGTTCAGTGTAACATAAATAAGTGATATCAATCCACGTTTCGGGAAACACCCCGAAACATCACACAACTATCTCCGACCTTTGCTAAACCCTTTCGGGAAACACACTGTGAATGGGAAGCCTCGTTGGGCTTCATTGGGCCGTAGCTGCAGTGCATCGTTCCAAAACTCGTCGGACCACACTAACGCCTTCAGTCAGCGAATGTCTACCTTCTGTGTTATTTGTCCCTTGGAAGACGTGCAACTTCGTATGTCGCTGTCGACAATAGTCTTTTGCGAGCAATACGACTCGAAACGTCCACGGTGTCACCGACAAAGCGTGACTCTCCTGTCCGCCATGCAGTTTACAATATCTCCGATCACTGGGCTAACACCACTTTACAACACAGAGAGTGGTGCAGCATTTCTTGTAGTCATGTTGGTCAGTCTGGGTACATACATCGACAAATCGGGCAAATTAATTCATCGTGTGGTCATGGGTAGCGACACATGATTCCTCATTTCTGTCTCTGTCACGTCACACCATCGATCCATCTTACTGTGATTCTACCGTACAACCGAGTGACACAAACACTGTGCTTCACTGCAGTGACTTACGTGAAACGTGGAGGGTCAATGTCGTCTTGGCATCAAATATGTACGAGCACCAGCGAGTCAAAGCGAGCTCTTTTACGCCTTCGGCTAATGATTTACCAGATATGGTTACACGAAGATCGGTGTAGTAGTTTCAAATTTACGACAATTATATCTGTACAGTATGACAGTGAATAATATCATTATTGCAGTCCTTCTCGGCGATGTAAATACGCAACTTCGTCATTCTCACCAGTGAGTGATAAGGTTTTTCACGCAACAAATAACAATCCGCACTAGATAATATAAACCTGAATATGATGCAGAGTCCTACCCACCCCGGTCTTCCAAAGATTGGATGTGACAACAGAAAATTACAGTGACTGCCAGTCTATTCCAGTGAGGCTCCGTGGAGCCTTAGCAACACCAACCCACGAACCCTCCAACGCGCCTTGATACATTGGCAGCCGTGAGGGCGATACGTGACTACGCCACCGCGGTAATTGCTTCTATTGAAACATACAGTCACGTACGTCTGCGATTTCGTGTTGTTTGGGGCAGCGAGCGGGCCCATTCCGCTTTATCTGCACGGACTCCCCGGCAGTAAGTCACGGAATCGATCAGCTTCGCTTAATGGGCTGTGGTGTATCCACCAGAGCTACAGGGCTCTGCGTGGTAAGGCAGCTTCCAAGAGGAGCATTCCATGCAGCGGCATTCATTAAAGCCTCAGAAGTAACTTTTTATATAAATACAAAAAAAGTATTCATTGAAAAAACATACAGGGAGGCGCAAAGTAGGTGTTAGAAAGTATTTGTCTGCTGAGGTTTAATTGTACGCCATAAATGATTCTCCTTGTGATACCATTATATTATAGCTCTTAAAATTCCATACTACACTAACCTATGTCCCAGTTCACGTTTCAGAATGGAGCACTAATAATGAAACAGCGATTCTAGATCGTAAAGACATTTTGGGCAAATTATGGATGTATTGTTGTAGTGCGACGTGTATTCAACAGCAAAGTAGTAAATAAAAAAAAAAGCATCCAGGATAAACACTCATTTCTTGGTGGCATTACAATACAAAACCGAAGTGAAATTCTGGTGACAAAATTTATACATCGTCCGACACAGATTTTATGTAATTTTTTTCCTATTTTTAACGGGTTAATGAATTATTTTGAAAAGACTAGATCTCTACATAATTCCACGAAGGGCCAGTCAGGACGACCAGCTTCAATTGTAATCCTTGAGAATGTAGAAACAGAGCGAACCTTGTTCAGCGAGGAGCCTACTATATCAACAAGACATCCAACACGACTCAGAATGTCACGACGGTCCCTCTAGAGGTTAATGAAAGAGAAACAACCTTTTACCTCACAGAATTATTCCGTATGAGCAGTTTAAGTTGAAGGATGCGGAGCGGGAATATTCTTTAGGAAATGAAATGATGGAGGCCTTTTAAAATGGAACAGTCGATACGGATCAGATGTGGTTAGTGATAAGGTACACTTCGATCTCCACAGATACGTCGACAAACAGAAATGGTGTCACTGGGCTACTGAGAATCCACATGATCAAGTTTCTGCTCCACCTCATCAACAAGGAGTCACTGCGTGATGCGGAATCAGGGCATGATGCCTATTTGGGCCCATTTTTAGTACGGGGTCAGCTACAGCAGACAAATACAGACAGATACTGGAGGTAAAATAGTTCCCCATTCGGATCTCTGGGCGGCGACTACTCAGGGGGATGTCGTCATCATGAGAAGTAAGACTAGCTTTCTGCGGATAGGAACATCGAATGTTAGATTCCTTAACCGGGCAGGTAGGTCACAAAACTTAAAAAGAGAAATTGGTAAGCTGAAGTTAGATATAGTGAGAATTATTGACGACCGCTGGAAGGAGGTACAGGACTTCTGGTCAAGTGAATACAGAATTATAAATACAATTTCGAATAGGGGTAAGGCAGGAATGGGTTTAATAAAGAATAAGAAAATAGGAATGCGGGTAAGCTATTATGGGCAGCATAGTGAATGCATTATTGTGAACAAGACAGACACGAAGCCCGCGCATAAGACAGTAGCACAAGTCTACATGCCAACTAGTTCCGCAGATGATGAAGAGATTGAAGAAACGTATGATGAGACAAAACTAGTTATTCAGATGAAGGAGACGAAAATTCAATTTTGGTGGGGGACTGGAATTTGATAGTAGGAAAAGGAAGAAAAAGAAAGATAGTAGGTGAGCTGCCTAAAAGGAATGAAAGAGGAAGGTGCCTGGTAGAATTTTTCACGGAGCATAATTTAATCATAGCTGAAACTTGGTTTAAGAATTATTAAAGAAGTTTTTATACGTGAAAGAGACCTGCTGACACTGGAAAGTTACAAACTAATTATGTAATGGTCAGGTCGACTTTAAATTGTAAGACTATCCAGGGGCAGATGTGGACTCTGGCCACAGATTATTGGTTATGGACTGTGTATTGAGACAGAGGAAATTGGAAAAAAGGTAGGAAATTAAGAAGGTGGGAGTTCGATAAGTTGAAAGAAGTGGAGGCTGTTGACTACAACAGGCGAAAGGAATACACTAGAAGACGAATGGGTAGCTTTAAGGTATGTAATAGTGGAAGAAGCAGAGGATCAAATAGGTAAAAAGACAATGCCTAGTAAAAATCTTTGGATAACACAGGATACAATGGATTTAGCTTAAAAAAGGAGGAAATTTAAAAACGCTCCAAATGAAACAGGCGCAATGGAATACAAACGTTTGAAAACCGGGAGAGCAGAATTGATAAAGAGGAGTTGCTGTATGACAAATGTAAGGATTTAAATGCATATTTCACTAGGGAAAAAAATAGATACAGCCTAGCGGAAAATTAAAGAGGCCTTTGGGCAGAGAAGAAGCAGCTACATGAATATCAAGAGCTCAGATGGTAAAGCAGTCCAAAGAAAAGAAAGGAAAGTTGAAAGGTGAAAGCAGTATATAGAGGGTCCATACAAGGGAGATGAACTTGAAAGCAATATAATAGAAATGGAAGTGGATGTCGATGTTGATGAGATGGCTGATATGATACTGTGTGAAGAATTTGACAAAGCTATGAAAGATCTAAGTTGAAACAAGGACCCGGTGGTAGACGATATTCCATCAGAGATACTGATAGGCTTGGGAAGGCCAGCCATGCCAAAACTCTTCCATCTGGCGTGCGAGGTGTATGAGACAGGCAAAATACCGTCTGACTTCAAGAATAATGTAGTAATTACAGTTCCAAAGAAATCAGTTGTGTAACGGATGTGCAAATTACCGAAGTACCAGTTTAGTAAGTTATGGCTGCAAAATACTGACAGGAAATCTATACAGAAGAATCGAAAAGTTGGTAGACACCGACCTCGGGGAAGATCAGTTTGGCTTCCAGAGAAATTCAGGAACACTGTTGGCGATACCAACCATACGACGTTCAATGTTCAATGAAATACTCTCTTTGAAATTCTGAAGGTAGCAGGGATAAAATTCAGGCAGTGAAGGGCTATTTACAACTTGTACGGAAAACAGATGGCAATTATAAGAGTGGATTGTACATTAAACGGAACCATTGGTTGAAAAGAGAGTGAGACAGGGTGGTAGACCATCCACAATTCAATATGTAAATTGAAAAGATAGTTAAGGGAACCAAACAAAAATTGGGAATAGAAATTAAAGTTCAGGGAGAAGAAATAAAAACGTTGAGGTTTGCCGATGACACTCCAATTCTGTCAGAGGCAGCAAGGGACTGGGAAGAGTAGTTGAAAGGAAGGATAGTGTCTCGAAATGATGATATATCACGAATATCAACAAAAGCAAAACAAAGATAATAGAATGTGTCTAATTAAATCAGGTGATGCTAGGGGAAAGAGATTAGGAAACGAGACACTAAAATAGTCGATGAGTTTTGCTAGTTGGGCAGATACTAACTGATAATGACCGAGTTAGAGATGATATAAAATTTAGACAAGCTATGGAAAGGAAAACTTTTCTGAAGAAAAGATATTAGTTAACATTAAATATAGCTTTCAGTATAGGAAATCTTTTTTGAAGGTATTTGCCTGGAGAGTAACCATGTATGGAAGTGAAACATGTACGATGGACAGTTTAGATAAAAAGAGAATAGAAGCTTTCGAAATGCGATGCTACAGAAGAATGCTGAAGATTAGATCGGTCGATCACAGAACTAATGAGAAGTAATGAACAGAATCGGAGAGACAAGAAATTTGTGGAACCACTTGACCAAAGTAGAGATTGGTTGATAGGACACATTCTGGGACGTAATGAGCTCACCAGTTTAGTATTGGGGAGGGGGGGGGGGAGTGTGGGAGGGGGAGAGGGGATAAAAATCATAGAGGGAGACCAAGAAGTGGATAAAGTAAGCAGATTTAGAAATATGTAGGTTGCAGTAGTTATTCTGATGTGATGAGGTTTGCACAGGATAGAGTAGCATGGGAAGCTGCATCAAACTAGGCCTAGGACTGACGATCTCAACAACCACAAGTGTAAAATGAATAGTACCGGCTGCACGACGTAGCCGAATGCTCAGAAACTACTGGTTCATGCAGCAAGGAGCACGTCTGCATTTGTTCTGGAGACGTTTTCGAATTCTGTCGGTAGACGTTCAAAGGTCAAATTGTTACCGTGTACACCGTAGTATTCATTTAAGATTATGTGGAATGGCCGCCTTATAGTCTTGATCTCAAACTATGTGATTATTTCTGATGGGGTTATCGAAAGGAGAGAGTCTTCAAAGATGCCACTGCAGCAAAAAACTATGTTGGTACTGACTTTTTCAGAGAGCTTCATATACCCTAAATAACGTTCTTCAGAAAGTCTTGACGGAATTCAATTCAGTGGTCTACGCATTTATTTATGTAGAAGGAAAGCACTCTGAAAATCTTCTGTCATGAATTTTAGGTTGTCTGCTGTATAACCTATCACTCCATATGACTGTAACAAACAAACACTTTGTGACACATATATTGCACTACACTGTAGGTATCTGACGTGAAGCTACATGCATTCCTCAAAACGTCTGCATGATGATGATGAGGTCCCATACTCCGAGGAGTGTGGGGAACAATGCGGGAGACCCGGCCCGCTGACCAGGCAAGGTCTTAGCGGAGGTGGTTTGCCATTGCCTTCCTCCGACCATAATGGGGATGATGATGAAGAAGACAACACAACAACACCCAGTCATCTCGAGTCAGGGAAAATCACTGAACCCGCCGGGAATCGAAGCTGGGACCCCGTGCGCAGGAAGCGAGAACGCTACCGTAAGACCACGAGATGCGGACGGTCTGCACGAAAGTCACTCTAAAATACGCAAAAATTTTGGTGTAGCTCGATGCCGACATTACGAAAAACTATTAAGAACTGAAGGTATCACCACATAACTTCGTACAACTCACGAAGAAAAAATGTTATAGATCCAGAGTTTCCTTCATTCGCTGCACATGTTGTTAAAAATAAAAGAAATTTTGCTTCACGTGGTAACTTATTTGAAAACGTTTAAATCTTCCCAGAATGTAAAATGTACAAGAAGTTGACACTACAATTTAATTTGCTGAAAAATATCGCCGATGTTCGGAATCGTGTTTCTCATATGAGAATGAGATTGGCTTGTATCAATTTGATTCTAGACATTTTACGCTTTCTAGTTTCGAGTTAGTCAGTTCCGCTACTGTTTCATTTCTATATGCGTTCATTTACTTACTGATAATTAACTATTACAACATGGGTGCAGCTGATGGTAATTTGATAATATTAGTTATTTAGTGGAGGGATGTGCTCCACGCATGGTGGCGCTCCTCTAAATTTCAGTATATAAGTGCCCATAATAAACAATACAGCAGGATATGATTACAAGTTTACCGGTAAACTTCAGAAATCTGTCACTTCTTTTGGACTGCTTTTCCTTTCCTTGGCTCACTCCTTTCTTTCACGAAGAGTGTGTTTTCATGTTGCTAGGTCTATTTGATAGCCAGCCGCTGTGACCGAGCGGTTCTTGGCGCTTCAGTCCGGAACCGCGCTGCTGCTACGGTCGCAGGTTCGAATCCTGCCTCGGGCATGGATGCATGTGATGTCTTTAGGTTAGTTAGGTTTAAGTAGTTCTAAGTCTAGAGATCTGATGATCTCAGATGTTAAGTCCCATAGTGCTTAGAACCATTTGACCAATTTTATATTTGACACTAGTTGTTGTTGTGGTCTTCAGTCCTGAGAGTGGTTTGATGCAGCTCCCCATGCTTCTCTATCCTGTGCAAGCTTCTTCATCTCCCAGTACCTGCTGCATCCTACATCCTTCCGAATCTGCTTGTGTATTCATCTCTAGATCTCCCTCTACGATTTTTACCCTCCACGCTGCCCTCCAATACTAAATTGGTGATCCCCTGATGCCTCAGAACATGTCCTACCCACCGATCCCTTCTTATAGTCAAGTTGTGCCACAAACTCCTCTTCTCCCCAATTCTATTCAATACCTCCTCATTTGTTATGTGATCTACCCATCTAATCTTCAGCATTCTTCTGTAGCACCACATATCTTTTCTTGTCCAAACTATTTATCGTCCATGTTTCACTTCCATACATGACTACGCTCCATACAAATACTTTCAGAAACGACTTTCTGACACTTATATCTTTTCTCGATGTTAAAAAATTCCTCTTCGTCAGAAATGCTTTCCTTGTTATTGCCAGTCTGGATTTTATATCCTCTCTACTTCGACCGTCATCAGTTATTTTGCACCCCACATACTATAATTTCTTTACTTTTTTAAGTGTATCATTACTTAATTTAATTCCCTCCGCATCACCCGACTTAATTCGACTACATTCCATTATCCTCGATTTGCTTTTGTTGATGTTCATCTTATATCCTTCTTTCAAGACACTGTCCATTCCGTTCATCTGCTCTTCCAAGTCCTTTGCTGTCTCTGACAGAATTACAATGTCATCGGCGAACCTCAAAGGTTTTATTTCTTCTACATGGAATTTAATACCTACTCCGAATTTTTCTTTTGTTTCCTTTACTGCTTGCTCAATATACAGATTGAATAACATCAGGGAGAGGCTACAAACTTATCTCACTCCCTTCCCAACCACTGCTTCCCCTTCATGTCCCTCGACTCTTATAACTGCCATCTGGTTTCTGTTCAAATTGTAAATAGCCTTTCGCTCCCTGTATTTTACCCCTGCCACCTTCAGAATTTGAAAGAGATACTTGTAATTGACTGTAATGTGTGTGTGTGTGTGTGTGTGTGTGTGTTTGTTTTGTATGTATGTATTTATGTGTATGTGTCATGTTAGCGTTTTATGATGATACGAGAAGGAAGGAGGGGAGCTGGCACACAGCCTAATCCTCTTGAAGAACACCGTGGCAGATCTTTACGTCCCCTTCCGACGGACGAATCATCACCAACAATGCCATATGCCCTCATTCCATGAGAGACAGTGGAGAGCTTGGAAATTAATTCACGACATTAGCACAAAATTAGGTGAACAGGAGCTTTACGACACAGCACATCAATCTTCCCCTATGCCGCAAAGGAATAGAGAAAGTAGCGAACAGCACATGGTGTACCCTTCCGGTGATCTGCCCGGAACCGGCTTGGTCTCCGGCCTGTAACCTGTATATTCAGTGAGGCGAGGCCTCTGGCAGCGTACAACTGAAATGTGTGCTTTGGGAGGCGATTGGAGTCGTAGACTTGTTGGCAGCATTCCACTTATGAACTGTACACCTGTTAAAGTGGCTACTGGCAGGGTACCGGCGTAGTCTATTTACAGTTCTGTGCCGTACACGTGCGATATCTTTGCAATTATAATACTGATTGTATTTACCACGTGTTTGTCTCTGGCCAGTTGCTGGGATACCATAGGTGGCTTGGCCAGAAGAGAGCGCACTTACCAGCGGGGGACGGATGTATAGGACCATGCTCAGCTAGCGATGGGAATGTGACTTGATGGCAACAGTGGGCAGTTGGAGGTCCGCATTTATCGAGGACGTGTCAGAGCACTCTCGGGCCGATCATAGCTGGTAGGCGGTGGCCTGGCGTGTAGAGTGTTGCCGGCCGTGGTGGCCGAGCGGTTCTAGGCGCTTCAGTCCGGAACCGCAGGACTGCTAAGGTCGCAGGTTGGAATCCTGCCTCGGGCATGGATGTGTGTGATGTCCTTAGGTTAGTTAGGTTTAAGTATTTCTAACAAGGGAAACTCCCCATCGCATCCCTCTCAGATTTAGTTATAAGTTGGCACAGTGCATAGGCCTTGAAAAACTAAACAAAGATCAATCGAGAAAACACGAAGAAGTTGTGTGGAACTATGAAAAAATAAGCAAAATATACAAACTGAGTAGTCCGTGCGCAATATAGGCAACATCAAGGAGAGTGTACGCACAGTAGCGCCGTGGTCCCGTGGTTAGCGTGAGCAGCTACGGAGCGAGAAGTCCTTGTTTCAAGTCTTCCCTCGACTGAAAAATTTACATTCTTTATTTTCGCAAAGCTATGATCTGTCCGTTCGTTCATTGACGTCACTGTTTACTGTAATATTTTTAGTGTCTGTGTTTTGCGACCGTACCGCAAAACCGTGCGATTAGTAGACGAAAGGACGTGCCTCTCCAATGGAAACCGAAAACATTTGATCGCAAGGTCATAGGTCAGCCGATTCCTCCACAGGAAAACACGTCTGATATATTGTATACGACACTGGTGACGGCATGTGCGTCACATGACAGGAATATGTTGTCGTCCCACCTAACTTGCACACTTGTCGAATTGGTAAAAAGATTCTTCTACCTTGCCCGATTTAGGTTTCCTTGTAGATGTGATAATCACTCCCAAAAAACTGATGAAAACATAATAGTTTGTCACATAAACTGAAAATAAAAAACTAAACTTTTCACTCGAGGGAGGACTTGAACCAAGGTCCTCTCGCTCCGCAGCTGCTCACGCTAACGACGGGACCATGACGCTCCTGTGCTTATTTTATCCTTGATGTTGCCTATCTTGCGCATGGACTACTCAGTTTATATATTTTGCTCATTTTTTCATAGTTCCACACAACTTCTTCCTGTTTTCTCGATTGATGTGTGTTCAGTTTTTCAAGGCCTATCCACTGTGCCAACTTATAACTAAATCTGAGGGGGGGTGCGATGGGGAGGTTTCCTTGTAAGTTCTAGGGGACTCATGACCTCAGATGTTAAGTCCCATAGTGCTCAGAGCCATTTGAACCATTTTTTGTGGAGTGTGGCTGGCGCCATTACGCCGGTTGGAAGTTTGACTATCAGATACTCGACTGCTGAATGGAGCAAGCCTGCCCCAGAAACCGTTGCTGCCTGTATTATGGACTTTGGTGAGACCTTTTAGTAACAGGTATTAATTTTGTTCTTAACTTATGTGTGAACAACTGCATTCTGGTTCCCTTCGCACATACTCGATACTTGTTTCATTACTCTGGCTTTGTGTTGTGAGATAAAGTTGATCGTCTGTGTTTTGATATTAAGCACTTATTCGCGATCTGTGGGGAACGTGCATTAAAATTCAAATGCTATTGTATACTTTCCGCGTTACTGAGCTGCTTGGGTGGCTTGCATCATTTTGTAGATGACGTTCCCTGTTCCTCTTGTGTCCTGTCTTTCACTTTTAAGACGCTTTGTATTTTGTTAAGGCAGTGTTAAGATTAGTTGTAATCTACATGTCGGATATATTATCCAGTATTTTGTGTTTTATGGAAATAGTGTTTATTCGACGTACATCATCTTTTGATGGTTTCGGTTTTTCATTAGACTGCTGTTTGACACTTTGTGCTTGCTTCAGTTGGCTTTACTTTGTTAATATAAGCCTACTGCTTAATGCTTACAGTGGTTATCACAAGTATTGTTAGGCACTGGTTTTGTATGTAAGTACAATAGTGTTTAATTCTAGAATTGTGTCTGTGTTAAAGGGCAGATTAGCCCTTATTTATGGCCTTATTTACCTGGGACCTCAGGGGTTACTCTTTAGTCCACATAGCAGAATTTGTAATGCATTTGTGAAAAAGGTATTTATTTTGGTAAGGGAGCTGGCGAGGTGCTTACATCAACTCCGTATTACTTGTAATTTGTCATTTTTCGAACTAGCCAACTCTACGATAGTTATTTGTTTATCATTTTATTTACCACTCTATCCGCCGGCCCTGCCCATTCTGTCTGCGTATTTGATCCGATGCTACCTTTGTTTGCTTACCTGTTACACTTGAGGTTAAGCGGTTGTCTTACCTTTTTCACTTATTTAAGAAATCACATTCATTACTCAACATTAATGTTACTTTTAGCACAAAAAGAGGCACACAGTGCTGCAATTAATATTGATCGTCACTTGCCAAGTGATATAAGATGTCTGATAGACAGCAAAATAAAATTTTGAAACAAGCTAAAACTGTCTCCCCGTGACAATTCCTTCTAATCTGTAGAAGAATTTCTGTTATTGTAATTAGGTTCATACAAATTCCTAATTACTAGATTACATATTCGCATCGGCATGTTTCCTTAGAAAAAAGAAGAAGGAAAGAAAAGTAAAAACTTATAAATGTCCAACATAAATATATATATATTTACAAATAAATGGTTCCTTCCACATCATTACGATGACCCATGATATATGAAACTAGCTAACTAACTTCTGTATCATGGAGAAGAACCTGAATACATATAATTTGTCAGTTTAACAGAACATATTCGTAAATGGCCAGCATGTAGCCGTATTTTTCCAATGATATCGTCTTTTACACATACATCGGACATGGAAACACTTCAAAATGAATACGGAAACTTAAAAAAGCCTCTCAAACTTTCTGCACGATCTAAAATAAACTAACAGCCCAACACAGAACACTAAGATGCATTACTGTGAAACGGTTCCCAGGACATCAGTTATGTATATAGCCGAAACACTACCCACAAATGTAAATAAAGTCTTTCTTGATGAACTGGAGGAAGAAGAAGACAAAATGATTAGCGCAATCATGGGATTCAATTACACGAATGGCATCCATAAAAAGACACCCTACAAGAAAGTCTCTGGGAAAACAAAGAAAATTAAAGACACCAACCGCAAAAGACGTGTACGATTTTATGTTCATCTCAAAAGAACGTACAGGAACAGATTGGCCTAAGAGATCTTTCAGTGCTTTTCATTCAAACCCCAAAACGACAATTCTCCAGCTTAGATATACCAAAGAAGACCTCCAGCTTCTACGAATCAAATCCTAGGCTCTTGTAATAGGGATCTCTTTTGACAGGAAATAGTGAGGAACGTGCATAGACAGAGTAATAAAAAAGAAGAGGCATTGCCCCTTGGACGCATGAGCATTAAACGCCCACTCATAGAGAATGAAGGAAATTTGGGCTTCAGGGAAACAGAAGTTCAATTCCAAATTTAACAGAGCTTATCCTAAGTTTGTTTTGTTGACGCGTTATGCGTCATAACGCTCATAGTGAAAATGATTTTTGGAACAAACAATTCAACAGTTGCATCATAGTCGCGTATATGAACAGTCCTCCAATACTGTCTCATGTTTTCTGTTACAGTTTTTGATCTCAATATCAATTCTTTTGACGATGACCGGTTTCAGTCAGTAATGACCATCCTCAGATCTACAATACAAAAATATATACACCTAGTTATCAGTGTGTCTTTCAACACAATAAAGCATTACGTATCACAATACACTATCATACAACCAGGGAAATGTACAGATAAAATACGGGAACACGTACGTTTTTCTACACCATGTCGTAAAGTGTTAAGGCCGTAATGGCATCGTGAAAACATATAAATACATTCAGCACAGCATCGTCACATAGATCTAAAATAAGATGTAGAACAGGCCACATCGTCCACACAGTCATTTTTGCAACTGGCTACTGAAGTACAGCAGTTACCAGAAATATGTTTGCCTACATCCTACATAGATGTCGCTTATGTGGGCTAAGATATAGTCCATTTACGTAAAAAACATAATCTGATAAAACACATTAGGTAAGATACATGTAGCAGATTTTAAATATTGATAACTATTATAGAAACCAATTGAGATATAGTAAAAGACGAATATAGTTACCCATATAAAATTATTAAAACGATATATTTCCTGTGGGAGACATGTCAAATCTAGTGGCTAAGTTCTTACGGTTGGTGTCCACCTACATAACGTCCTGGCGACCGACCCAACAGAGGGCGCTGATCATTGATCTGTCTGTTCTTCAGCTGTCATGTAGACATTTTATCTTTCATAGGTAATTTATAGGTTGCTACAGGCACTGTATTAAGTATATTAATTTTGACCGTAAATTCACCATAAAAGTGTCAGACCTACTATCTTTATGTAAGTCCTTCTTAATAATTTTATGTGGGTAACTGTATTCGTCTTTTACTGTGTCACAATTGGTTTCTATAATAGTTATCAATATTTAAAAGTCTACTCATGTATTTTAAGTAATGTGTTTTATCAGATTATGTTTCTTACGCAAATGGTGACTAGGCTATATCTTAGCCCACATTAGCGACATCAATGTAGGATGTCGGCAAACATATTTCTGGTAACTACTTTACTTCAGTAGCCAGTTGCAAGAATGTGTGGACGATGTGCTCTATTCTACACCTTAATTTAGATCTATGTGACGATGCTGTACTGAATATAATTATATATTACGGCATTATTACTTCAGGACATGGTGTAGAAAAAGGTTTGCTTTACCGTATGGCCGAGAGGTTCTAGGCGCTTCAGTCTGGAACCGCGTGACCGCTACGGTCGCAGGTTCGAATCCTGCCTCGGCATGGATGTGTGTGATGTCCTTAGGTTAGTTAGGTTTGAGTAGTTCTAAGTTCTAGGGGACTGATGACCTCGGGGGGTTATGTACCATAGTGCTCAGAGCCATTTTTTTTAGCTTTACCGTATTTTATCTGTACATTTCCCTGGTTGTATGAAAATATATTGTGATACGGAATGCTACATTGTCTTGAAAGACACACTGCTCACTAAGTGTATATATTTTTATATTGTAGATCTGAGGATGGTCATTACTGATTGCAACCGGTCACCGTCAATAAAATTGATATTGTGCTCAAAGACTGGAATAAAAAACATTTGACAAATAATTTGACTAACTTTGGAGTCTCAGTCAGAAGCTAAGCAGTAATTTCCAACGGGATGTTCGATTCTAAGAAAACAGACGATAAGGCGAATTTGGAGTGCGTTGGGAAGTGCTGTATGACGACAACTCGAGTGTGTGCTGACAGCCGGTCGTAAAATGTAAACGGATGCAGGATAGTTAACCGAGTGCTGCCCAGGTGGCAGCGTGACGTCACGCCCCCTGTGCCGCTTCCAGCCCGCTGCTCCAGACCGCCAGCACGCCTCTTGCTCGGCCAGTGTTATTATCATAAATCGTATTTTATGGTCGTAGTTTATATTGTTGAATTGCGGCCGAGGGCAGGAATGTTTGTGGTTTTGATATACGCTTTATGGCGGCCTCGCCCCCGGCTGGCCGGCGCAGCGCGTGCGAAGCCTTAAATTACTCTGGCGCTGCCACCGCGTTCTGCTCACTGTGCGAAGCCCGTGGAGCTGAGGTCAGCCGCCGGGGCGAGAGGCGCTCGCCCGACAACCGCCAGCGCCTCTTGCGGTCAGTAGCAACAGCTTACTCCAGAATAGCACACCAAAAGGAAAAGTAGCGCTCTCCAAGACCGTGAAAGGTAAATATACAGTATTCTGTAAGTGGTCTGCAAGGCTTGCGTAAGTGTTTCTCACTGTGCTTTTGTCGGTCACTGAGCAGTATTGTCGTCAGTATCACTAAAACGCTAATGAGAGGACTAGACTAGAATTGCTAAAAGTCACTCTAGTGAAACATACATGAGCCCGCACACACATACACACACACACACACATACACACACACTCACACACACGATTCAGACCTAATGTCCACCTTTCAATTTTCACTCAGCTGCGGAGTGTGCGCTGACGTGAAACTCCCTGGCAGAACAGCATTGTGTTCCCGACAGAGACTTAGAGTCCGGTCTGACACAATTTTAATCTGGGACGATGTTTCATGTTAGTTCTTGCCGGCCGGAGTGGCCGAGCGGTTCTAGGCGCTACAGTGGCACCGCGCGGCCGATACGGTCGTAGGATGTGTGTGATGTCCTTAGGTTAGTTAGGTTTAAGTAGTACTAAGTTCTAGGGGACTGATGACCACAGCAGTTAAGTCCCATAGTGCTCAGAGCCTTCTTAACCATATTATTTCTTGCTGCAGTGTGAAAATATCATTTTGCAATCAATACTGTGACTCCATACTAACCTTTTTTCCTGGAATGCTAGTCCCGCAAGGTGTGCAGGAGAACGTCTGTGAAATGTGAAAGTTAGGGGATGAGGTACTGGTGAAAGTGAAGCCGTGAGGGTGAGTCTTTAGTAGTGCTTGGATAGCTTGCTTGTGAGAGCATTATCCAGCGGAAGGTAAAGTTCCCAGGTTCGGTCCTGCCCCGGTACACAGGTTTAAACTGCCAGGTATTGTATTTCATTATGACCACCTGCTTGTTGGAGTGTTGGTTCACGTTTGGAACGCAGCACAAAAGCGGTTCTGCGTAGCATGGATTAGGCGAGCCTTGGTAGATATACAGGAGATAAAATCCTGTCTGAGGCCTGCGATCATTTTTATGTTAATAACTGGAAACCAATGCTGTACAATCGCAATAAAGTCATGAGACGTTCAATTCACTCTTTTATTAGAACATGTTATTCGTTTCGGGATTTCATCCACTTCAGACATCACAAACTTCAACTCCTTCCTAACCAAGGAGACGTACAGCCTTGCAACTCAAAGAAAGTGTCAAATAACATATGATTGCGACACAACCAGACTTGAAACAGAGCAGGAGTCGAATTTTGTGATGTCTAAAGATGGGTGTAATCCCAAAACGCGTAATATGTTCTAATAAGAGAGTCACTTGAACATCTCATGTATTGTGATTGTACAGCACTGGTTGCCTATTATTAAGCCTTGGTAGGTTTCCGGAGATTTGTGGCGCTAGATTTCAATGCTCAGGTCATGGAATTCCCGTCCAATTACTGGTCTATTGTTTGTCGGCGTGAAGCAGACGCTAGTTAGCATCCCACATGTCTTACATTGAGTCCACATCAGGAGAATCATGGGCCGAATTCATGAACGTTAGTTCAGTATAATGCTTACCACACAACTGTACCATGATATTCGTCTTGTAGGACAGACAGTTGTACAGCTGTCGGGAATTATATAAAAGGGAGGAGGTAGAATTGTGCTCTCAACGATAGGCTACGAAAGACTTACGCCTGCAGCAGCATTATAGTCCGTCGTCAGATCGCGGTTTATCTTGGTTTACAGTGCAGATAAGACTCCAACGTCCATGTTCTGGCATAAGAAAAGGACATCCAACGATTCACCTACCCGAGATTTCACCGTCCTGCTATCAGTTTTTGTACTCGCTTAAGGCAGCCTTCCAGTATCGCAATAACCAAGATGCTCGTTCCCTGTGCTGCGCTATAACAATCTGTCTATTATAAAATTTTCTTAGGTTAGTGGATTTCCATATTTGTTGCCTGTATCGGTTGGAATGATTTCCCATACGTGCTGCTCCGTTTAAATACGTTCATTAGGACATCACATGCCCGCAACGCCACCATCCACCATTCAGTCTCAAAGTGGTCAGCGGTCAGGGAAGAACTATAAAGAGTCAAATATTATCTGCCACTTTTACAGAAAGTGGACTTCAGTTATATGTCGGAGGTCATGAAAAAGATGTGGTATTTGAGGAAGGACTCTGGCAAGGTTGTTTACATTGACGAAACTTTTAATGAAACCAACGAAAATTAGCAAAGTGAACTGAAGTTCAATGAGTACAAATAAAAACTATGAAGTTCGTTGGTGACATTATAACGCTGCTAAGTACGGCAAACGGCTTCTAGAATGAGTTGGGTGGAAAGGATAATGTTTTGAAAACAGGTTGTAGGACAATCAAAATAAAATTATGATACTGGAAAGTTATCAAATTAAATCAGGTGATAATAGAATTGGATCAAAAATGAGATACAAAAGTAGTAGATGAATTTTGCTCTTTGAGCAACATAATACCTGACACTGGCCGAAGGGGAGAGAGTATAAAATGCCGAGTGACAATAGAAGGGAAATATCTGAGAAAGAGAAATTTAACATTAAATATAAATTTATACGTTAGAAACACATTTTCTGTAGGATTGTCTATGTAATGTAGCCTGATACGGAAGTGAATCTTGGTAGAAGTGAAATTCTTATGTTGATATATAAATGGTGTACAGTTATTCTCCAACGGCCGGCCGCTGGTGGCCGAGCTGTTCTAGGCGCTTCAGTCTGGAACCGCGCGACCGCTACGTCGCAGGTTCGAATCCTGCCTCGGGCATGGATGTGTGTGATGTCCTTAGGTTAATTACGTTTAAGTAGTTCTAAGTTCTAGGGGACTGATGACCTGAGATGTTAAGTCCCATAGTGCTCAGAGCCATTTGAACCATTTTGTTCTCCAACGCCACGTTCCTTAATGCGTGCAAATGTTTATATAAATTTAGATATATAACTACTCCCTCCAGTTACAACAACGTGGCTACTTGTAAAAAGTGTGAATATGTTTCCCAAGGATATATGAATACAAATGTTGATACATTGAGTCTTCCAGAATGACTAGATGATCCAGGCAATGCCTCTAAAATATTCCCCAGACCCTAACGCTCCCTCTTCCAGCATGGACCCTTCGGACGATTCTTGCGGGGTATTGACTTTCCGAGAGTTCACTTTGTACAGGCCAACGGAAATATATCAGATGGAGCATATAACGTGATTAATCCGAAAAGGCCACCTGTCACCACTCACAGAACATCCTGTTGCGACATTGGGGAGCAAATTCTAACCTTCGTCGCCGGTAAACAGTGGTCATGATGGGTGCAGAAACGAGCTGCCTGCAACGGAGGTCCATAAGTATAAATGTTCTTTGAACGGTCCTTGAGGAGACACTGTTGGTAGCCCATTGGTTCATCTGGGTGGTCAGTTGCTCAATAGTGGCACATCTGTTCGCCCGTACAGTGGTGCGCCATAATTGCCTCGGCGCCAGTTTCCGATAGCACCAGTTTTCCGTGTACTGTATACTTTAACCACAGGGACAGTTTACAACCTTTGCTGTTTCGGAAATTCTTACACCTTCGGCCAAAAGGCCAATGATCATGTTGTTTTGGATGTCAGATAAATCGCTTCGTTTTCACACTACAAATGGCTCAAATGGCTCTGAGCACTATGGGCTTAACTGCTGTGGTCATCAGTCCCCTAGAACTTAGAACTACTTAAACCTAACTAACCTAAGGACATCACACACATCCATGCCCGAGGCAGGATTCGAACCTGCGACCGTAGAGGTCACGCGGTTCCAGACTGTAGCGCCTACAACCGCTCGGCCACTCCGGCCGGCCTTTCACATTACAGCGACTGCTCTCTACCTCACCCCGACAAGCTTAATATGCCGACCAGTGCAAGTGCTGCCACCTTTCGTCTCTGAAACACAGGTGCTGGTCACATAAATGAGACTGGACCGAGTACGTCTTTATGGTTTTACATAAATGGGACTTGGAAAATCACTTCTTGATTCCTAATTTTAATATTATTGGGCAAAATTCATTATCACTTCAGTTGAGTCACGAGAGCTTATAGCGACAACTTCAACGTGACGGCTACGAGCGACAGGTGACGCTGTCATACTAGTCCGGGCGTGACACGTGTTCCTGGCCGCGCGCTGTCCCTGGGGCAGTGCGGCTGGGCGCGGCGCTCCTGGCGGGTAGTCCACACGCCGCACACACGCCGCCGGCGCGTCCGCCCTAAAGTGATTACCGCTGCCGGGAGACCGCGGCGGGCCATCCGCGCCTGCATTATTCACCGCCGCATCCGGTGAATCATTGAAGGCGCCGCCACCGTTATTGTCATAACGACCAACATCCTTTATGTGTCCCGCGGCGTAGGCCGTCTGCCACACTATCATATTCGCATCCCTCAATATTGTACACCGAGGAGGCCTGCGGCGAACACATTTGCTCCTCCAAACAGAGACCGGCCATACAGCTCGTTGCTGCTAGACTGAGTGCGGACGCACTTTTTGTTGAATTGCTGGACGAGCTGCTGGAAACTGTGTTATTATTTGTGTTGATTTGGAGTATAAGTTCACTATTTAGCTATACACAGGTGAAAAAACTCATGGAATAGCGATATGCACATATACAGGCAACGGTAGTATCGCGTGGATAAGGTATAAAAGTGTGTTGAGAATACCAAATATGACACATTATCCCTCACAAAGGGGGAAAGAAAACGAGTTTTAAGAGAGATTGGTAGACACACTCAGTTTGAGAAAAAAGATGAACAGGAGTCAGATTGTAGCATACAGCCACCATTTAAACAATTTTTAACTGAAAGTAATCATAAACTGCCAGTTCATCTTCGTCAAAGTAGTTATAATCCCATTAGTATGCAGTATCAGTTATCTTTATTACACCAGAACATTCCGGGACTCAGAAATAAAGTCTAGCCAAATTGACATACTCTGCCTCTCTGAACATCAAGTGACCACTGGTATAGATATGTTAGACATTTCAGGGTTTAAGCTAGCTTCCTACTTCTGCAGAGTAGATATGGATGAAGGAGGAGTGGCAACATTTAATAAAAACAGCCATAAATTGAAGAAAATTGACATTAATAAATTCTGTTTAGAGCAGCATCTAGAAGCATGTGTAACAGAAGTAGAGTTCCTTAACAGATTTTTTTAATAGAAACAAATGATGTATTGTCTATATTCATACTATTAGTATTGTTACTTCAGCTTTAAAAATATATTGACATGTTCCACATTCACGAGGATCTCCTCAGCAATGATTTATAGAACGAAAAACTAATCTAATCTAACGCAGTGGACGAAGGCCTTCATTTAACGATCGAGAGCAGCGGTGTTCGCATAGAGTTGCCAGTGGTAACGGACAAGTGACACTGCATGAGATACCAACGGAAATCGATGTGGGACTTACGATGTAGGTATCCGTTTGGCCAGTGCGGCAAAATATGTCGTTAATGGGCCATGTTTACTTAGAATGGAGTAGGTCCTCTGGTCTGCCTGACCCGATCATTGATTGGAAATGGTTATTATCGGCTAGCTGGACACCACTTGCAGCCGTTCGTGGCCTTCATGTTACCGAAAAACGATGGATTTTTTATGGGTGATAATGCGCCATGTCATTGGTCCGCAGTTGTTCGTGATTGATTTGAGGAACTTTCTGGACAATGTGAGTGAATGTCCTGATCTTGTAGATCGCCCGACAAAAATCCCGTCGAACATTTATCGAGAGGTCAGTTCGTGCACATAATCCAGCACCGGCAATACTTCGGTTATACCGGCAACAAGGCTCAATACTTCTGCAGTGGACTTCTAGCGACTAGCTGAGTCCATGCCACGTCGAGCTGCTGCACTAAACCCTGCAAAAGGAGGTCCGACACGATGAATGGATGACTTTTGTCGCCTCAATGTAGGTTCATTGCAGTCAGTTCATCTGATACACACAGACAGATCGGAAGCTGGCTGTTAGATCTGCATCTTTCAGTATTTAATTTGCTACTTTTACTATTCAGTATTTCGCTTATTACGTACCACAGGTTCACTGCAAAGAGTCAGTTTTGTACTGTATGTAGAAAATCGATTGCAGACAACATAAGCTGCTTTTTTGGTCAGTCTGTGAGATAATCGGGGAGTATTCTTTGAGTTCCGGCTGAGCTGAACAATTACGCCACGATCCCCACCGCTGGGAATGCTAGGACGCGTGTTTGAATACAACTGCGATTAATATACTCCAAGTTCTATATACGATATTTGTTGTTCTACGGAAAGTATCTTTATTCTATGCCTTGTATTTGCAATCTGTTACTACAGACTAGTTACAAATGCCCCATAACACTGCTAAGCAAAATAACCCCCGTTGTATTACACATTCACGCTTGCTAATGTACAGTGTTCAAAAGAATTACGGGAACACGTGTTTCTACGTTCGGTGCGTTACATCAATTATCATACAGGTTGTACCTGTAGTACTATTGCGTGGCTTGAAATCTTCGCTTTCAATGTAGGCAAAAATTAAAATCATTCGCCATATATTGACTACGTTACGTATTAACGTGTCGGGTGACTCCGCGGAAGAAAGTGAGTACCGATGTCCCAGTATTTTCTGGTGAGGTACATAGACGGGAGTTGTCATCTGTGGACGTCATATTCAACTAAGCACATGCAGTGCGACGTCATAATGGAGTGCAATCTGCAAGGGCGGTATCTTTGATCCAAGAAGGATGGACTTCCGGTCAATTCTCAGCAGATGCTAATGTATATCAGTGTATCATCGATATGTTGTGGACGTGCTACAGGGAAACAGGTCAGTACAAATAACTAGTTGGACAAGTTCGCCGGCGCATTACAACCCAAAGTGATTGCAGAGTCGTAAGGTTAGCGGCAGAGCAATGCAAGACTGTCTCAGAAGGGGCACTGGAACTGTTGTGTCCTGTCACACCCTAATGAACAAATTACGAGAAAAGACCTTACGACCCACACGTCTTATTCGAGTACCTTGCATGATTCGAAAACATCTTGCAGCTCGCCTTCGGTTCTGCCGTTTCCACGTCAAATGGTAACTTCCGCACGGGTTATTTACAGACGAGTCCAGTTAACCTCTGACACAAGATGATGGCCGTGTTTACGTTCGAAGACCCATCATTGAGTGATACCTGCAAAATGCTGTCCAGGAAATCGACGGGCTTCCAAGTTTCTGTCTTGTTGTGGAGCGCTTCTCTGTTGACAGACATACGGATTTTATCCTCGTCCATGGTCGCCACCAAGCAGTACACTGAAAAGATCATTTTGGACGATGTGGTGGATGCTGCGTGCGATGCCTTCTGTTCCCGGGGTCCATTTGACGGGCGTCAGAGAGGATGTCTTACGAAGCCTTGACATAGAGGTAATGCAATGGTCGGTGGTGAATCCCGACCTAAGCTCCACTGCGCATGTGTGTGGCGTGCTTGACAGAAGTGTTCGTGGTCGTCCTGTTCCACCACATATTTTCCAGATTTATGACCTCTCACTGAAGTATGGAAACGGATACCACAGAGTGACCTCGGTAGACGTATACGGTGGATGCCACAAAGGCGTCAGGCAGTGATTACTGTAGCTTCCAGAGCTCAATGAAAAACACCAGACTTGACGGGATGAATGATAGTTCCCTCTTTGTTTTCGACACCTGCCGACGTTTCATTTATTTTTATACAAGCGATCGAGGATGTAATTATGTTTCGTTGTATATTTAATTCGTCGTAGGAAAAGGTATAATTGGTAATATACCCAATCCTCAATTATTGTTCAATGGAGTATGGTAAGACGATAAAAGTCATGTTCCCCTGATTTGTGTGAGTAGTGTATTTGGTATAACCACTCACATTCACATAAATATAATTTTGTTTTGCTATGCTCATCAAAATATCTTTGTGTGATGCAAGCGTTCTCTATCTAGATAATGTTCTACAACATTCGTGCAATCACATCGCGTTAGTAGTTCGTTTCATGCGTCTAAACATTGTACATGAGAGGGCACTTTTCTTAATTCAGGACATATTCGGACTTACTTTCATAGGTGACCCGGTTTCTAAACGTAGCAGGAACCTTACAAAACATATGATTAATGTATACGATTGCTGTGCTGAAGGGGTAGCAACCATACTATCTTTGACAAAATGCTTAGCTACCCTTAATAAACTAAAACCAATCGTTGCGATTTCGTGACCATACTAGGACTAATATGTACACAAAATCAGCTGTCACTGGTAGCATTATTCAACCACTTTAACGAAATATGCTTGAGTCACACATTCTTTGATCATAACTTGTACGGACAGAGATGAGACAATTCGAAACTACTAAAGAATATCAGTGATGAAATTAGCATCAGTTGAGATTCATAAGAGTTGCAGCCACCTGTCCGTACATTCAGAAAGCTGTTACGGAGAATCACCCCCGTAACTCTCTCCACAGAACAGTTTCAGCAAGACAAGCGCTTATTCAGCACTTTCTTATGAAAAACTTAGATTACTCCTTCCATGTAGGCATGAACTCGTTTAGTTGCTACGGATTTTACAGAAATATATATCAGCTGTATTTTAATGGCATACACTAATACTGAGGAACTGAATGTCAATGACATCGTATCAAAGTAAGTGTGAGCGCATAACGGGACGACAATTTTTTATCTGTCTCTACAGTTGTGTACGTGTTATTGTGTTCCTAGAAGAAAGAACTTCTTGTCACGCTATTTGCAACTGATAGACGAGATCAGCAGACAGGGGAGGTAGGGTGATTCCTGCTGCAAGTGTTTTCCTTTTAATATTTAATGGTTAACTCCAACAAATACAGTGGAAATTGATGACGAGAGGTAGTGTTGTTTACAATTTGTCGGTTGTGGCTAGAACATACCAGTACTTACTATTCCTCACTGTGTCTTCGTTCTGCAAAGGTCACTTGGACAAAGAAGGATTCCAAGATACTGGAAAAATTCTCAAGTGACTCCAGCTTTCAGAACGGATCGTTGGAGAGATGCACATGATTAGGGTCCGTATCATCGATGACAATCGTATAATGAAAAATATACTGAAGAGCCAGAACATGATGAACACCGGTCGCCACGAGATTAAACGCAGTCTGGTGGCGTTACAGGTACTCATTAGTGAAACTACGTAAGTGGAACAGACGCATATTACGATTTATTATTCTAGCGGCGTTAAGAACCGAAGAATGGGGCAGTCCAATGACACAAGCTATTTCAAAAAGGAGCAGAGTCTTATGGCACGGCGTCTGAGGTGGAGCAACTGGAAATGGCGAATCTGGCCTGCTTAGAATGCTAGTGTTATGTATGTGGAAAGTGGCTGAGAGACGGTGAAACCAGGAATAGGCTACAGGGTTTTGGACGTTCACGCCTTATCACAGAACGCAGAGGTCAGAAGCTTGCCCGTTCTGTAAAACAGGATAGTCGGCGACCTGTGTTACATTTAGCTACAGAGTACAGCTTTGGTGGAAGTACAAATGTTCCGAAGCACAGCACACTTTGTTAACATAGGCTCCTCAGCAGAGGAACCATACGTACGAGTATATTTGTGTTGACTGAATGACATCGCCAGTTACGATTGCACTGGACACTGAGACTGGACCGTAGAGCAGTGGAAACGTGTCACTCGGTTGATTTCATCACGTTCCTTCTTACACTGTAACGATGGTCGTGTGCGGATTCGCAGTCATACCGGCAAATGGCTCCTCGAAACATGCAAAGCACCGCGGGTGCATGCCAGTGGGAGCCTAGGTTTACGCTGCTATAGGAGACATTCAAATGGTCGTCCACGATACTTGTAGAAGTAATCTAAGGCATAATGACAGCTATGGACTACGTGAACGTAAGTGCAGACCACCTTCATCTCTTCGTGCTTGACTTTTTACTCGGTGGCGATAGCTTCCACCAGCACGATAACTGTCCGTATCATACTCCCAGAAACGTGCTATATTTCTTTTCAGAGCACGATAATGAACTCATGTAGACGTAGTGGCCACCTTGTTCACCTGATTTGAATCCGATGAAGAACATATGGGATGCTACCGGGCAGCGCCTCCGAGTCTACAAACCACCGGTCCGTAATTTACGGGAGGTGCATAGCCTGTGCGTAGGCATGCGGTGAAACATACCTTCAGCAACGTAACAAGGACTTCTCTAATCCGTGCCACGCCGAATCGCTGTTCTATTGCATTCCTAAGGTGGACCACAACGATATTAAACAGGAGTTCTTAATTGTTGGCTGATCATTGTACTTAATGCTCGCATGTTACAATTCTTTGGGGAACGAGAATCAGGTCTACTAAAAACAACTGGTATGTCGCAAACAGAAATTCTGAGAAACTCAACTCTTTTATTTCGTTCATGAGGTTCAGCCTGCCGTAGATTACATCAGCCACGTTCATGTCTTTAATAACTTTCTTGAGACATTCAATACTGCAACTTAGCGAATGAAGAATGAAGAATCAAATCTCTTTTGGACTTATAGCAGATAACAAGTCTCACTTAACGGGGAAACATTTTTCAATTATAATCTCGAACATACTGTCTGACTTAGGATAGCTGCATCGGTAGAAAATTTTAGCAAAATGGAGGAAGACCTTCAGACGAAAGAACCTTTGACCAGTGTCTGGTAGTTGATCCTCAATGTAAATAAAAGTACCATATTACCAATAAATAGATGAAAACGAAAAAAAACGTAAAATATGTTGGAGTAACCGCCTGGAAGTCCGCCCGGCTAGCCGCAAGGCTTCCGGAGAGGGAAGGCTGCCGGTCCCCGGCACGAATCCACCCGGCGGATTAGTGTCGAGACCCGGTGTGCCGGCCAGCCTGTGGATGGTTTTTAAGGCAGTTTTCCATCTGCCTCGGCGAATGCGGGCTGGTTCCCCTTGTTCCGCCTCAGTTACACTATGTTGGCGATTGCTGCGCAAACACTGTCTCCACATACGCGTACACCATAACTACTCTACCAGTCAAACCTTTGGGGCTACACTCGTCTTGTATGAGACGTTCCCAGGAGGGCCTGCTGGGGGCCGAACCACACAATAAGCCTGGGTTCAGTGTGGGGCGGCGGTGGGGTGGGTGGACTGCTGTGGGCTGTTGTGGGGTTGTGAACCACTGAGGGCTACGGCGGGACGAAGCCTCTCCGTCGTTTATAGGTCCCCGGTTTAATACACAATACACAACCGTCTGAAACAGTATAAAGTGGAACGATCACGTAAAACTAGCGGAAGAAAGAGCAAATGTCAAGTTGAGATTCAGTGGTAGAATCCTAAAGAACACAAGTTGTCGACTAAATAATTGACAGACAAAACAGTCGTTCGTCGGAATCTTGAGTTACTATAACCGGGTATAATTAATAGACGAGATACAACGCAGAGCGACTCATTTCGCCAAGTATTTTCTTCGTAAGCACGAGAGTATCGGAGATGTCAAACACCAGTGGCATACGTTACAAGACAGGTGTTGAAACTTCCTGGCAGATTAAAACTGTGTGCCGGACCGAGACTCGAACTCGGGACCTTTGCCTTTCGTGGGCAAGTGCTCTACTATCTGAGCTACCCAAGCACGACTCAAGCCCCGTCCTCACAGCTCCACTTCGGTTAGTACCTCGTCTCCTACCTTCCAAACTTTCCTTTCTTTGAGGAGTGCTAGTTCTGCAAGATCGCAGGAGAGCTTCTGTAAAGTTTGGAAGGTAGGAGACGAAGTACTGGCAGAAGTACAGCTGTGAGGAGGGGGCGTGAGTCGTGCGTGGATAGTTCAAATGGTACAGCACTTTCCCGCGAAAGGCAAAGGTCCCGAGTTAGAGTCTCGATCCGACACACAGTTTTAATCTGCCAGGAAGTTTCATATCAGCGCACACTCCGCTGCAGAGTGAAAAATCTGTTTCTGAAGACAGGCGTTGTACATTGCGCAGATAATTACTTTTTAGATTCTGAGAACGGACGATATCAGGGGAAATCAAATAATATATAGCTTTTTCCCAACTACCTCAAATTGAACCATGGGAAAATCGGAGATAGTAGACCGTATATGCAGACTTGTGAACCCTTGTCCTTTTCCAGAGCCATTCGCGTTTGGAACAGGGATGAGGGTTAACGATACTTGTACCTAAGGCACCGTTTGTCACAAACCGTAAGATGGCTGCGGAGTCCATCCAGGTATGTAGCCTGTTGTCTGTGGGAAAACTAGGAAAGAGGAAAATCAAAACGTTGGAGATATAATGGAATAGAATAGTGCTGAAAATGAGGTGAACTGATGTGATGAAACATGAGGAGGTTCTCCGCAGAATCGCCGAGGAAATAAATATGTTGAAAACACTGCCAAGAAGAAGGGACAGGGTGATAGGACATTTATTAAGACATTAGAGAATAACTTCCGTGGTACTAGATGGAGATCTAGAGGATAAAAACCGTAAGATAGAAGCTAATAACTGAGGATGTTGTGTGCACGTCCTGGTGTGAGATGAATGGCTTGAAATTCGTCGTGGACCGCATCAAAGCTGTTAGAAGACTGAAAAAAAAACTTTTCTTTTTAGAGTGCCTAAAGTAAAGTGACTAGATGCAGTCTCTGCCATCAGTCGTCGCCATCGTCTCAATGAATCCTTGCAGCGACGGGAAGCGGGATGATTATTGCTGTTCTACCCCTCTGTTTCTTCTCATCATGTCGTATTTTTATTAATTATTTTCTCACTATATTCGCTTTTATGGCCTATGGGTGCACTAATCTGCTTCACAGGCGTGAGCTGGCTTTGTGGCTTACTACAGAGCGTGGTTAAAATGGTGTTTGGTCTTGTATTACCTCGAAAGCTGCTTAACATACTTACCTTCCTCCGCTGACAAATGAAAATACAGCAATGAACTGGTGTTACTACAGGCCGTCATTTACAAGGCGTATATTTTACCACGCCAAAGTCTGTTCGGGCCTTATGAGGTAGGAGTGGCGCGCATACGGCGTGTTAAATGTGTCGAGGCAGTAAATTCTACCGCAGTTTTACACATCACAGGTGAGCGGAGTGCTGAAGTTGACGGATGGGAAGAGGCAGTAAGTCTGGAAATTTAATATAAGGTAATAGGAAGATGAATGGTTATTACGCGCACTAGCGCCGGGCGATATTTCAGCATAATGTGCCAGGTATACGGCCGGTTAGATACTTCAGAACTCGCGCGTGCGATTTATTAGCTGACGTCACAGACGCGGGTTGCGGCGCACATTTTAATGAAATAAAGAGTGGACCAACTCCACGCGTCGTGCCTCCCATATTCTGCTGCAGTCCATGCCGGACGCAGTCGCGTGACGTCGACATTTATGTAAGTGCCGTGGAGTGGGCATCGTGTTTGAATTACGTCTTCCTGTGTCACCGCGTATGCAGAAACCTAATTTGCAACGAGCGGTTTCACGATTGTTGAGTAGAGAAATACTTGCCGTGTTATAACAATTGGGTTCGTGCACACTTGCCTCCACTTTAGCCAATACATACTGATTTAATACTTGCAAAATGTTTTGTTTCTCCTTTTGTCTGCCCCTGTGTGATCCCTCTCTTCACGTATCTGCAAATATTCTTGCTTCCGTGGAAGTTTATGGCAGTCACAGTACATTTACAAATTACCTTTCCTTCTTCCAGCTATTGACTGATTTACATCTAAGTCATTCATTTTTCATGTGATTTAAAAAGTTGCATTGATATGAGTATTTTATTGTGGTATTAAACACATGTAGGACATCAACTTAAAAACGACTAAGGAAGTAGCCATGATGGGTGTAGATAGCCTCCTTATCGGCATGTCACAGAAAGCATGTATCTTTCTGTATTGCCTACTGAATTGCTTCCCCATAGCGATTATCAGGCTCCACTTTAGTCTGTTTCAACAGAATTATTGTGTCACATATAGAATAGCTGAAATGGACTTATATTCAGGGCAGTAGGTCACTCCTTCCTTCACATTATGTCTCCAAATCTAGTACAGTACGTAACTTTCAGATATTACACAACTTTTATTCTTCAATAGCTGTAACTTCACTCTCTTTTTCACATCAGTTCAGTTGGCTTTCTGGTACAGAACACAAGATGACTGAAGATTCCTTATACAGTGTGTTTTATAGAAACTGTATTTCTTATACATCGTACAAAAGTGCAGTGTGATATGTCAAAAGAAGGTAGATGTAAATTTGAAATTCGGTCTCATAGTAAGATATTGATTCTTCCCCGGAAAATACAAGTATGAACCACAGAAGTGTTTCAAAAAACCATGTATGCAGTGCGCCTATGTGAGAATGTACGCTGTACTGTGGAACTGTATAAATCCCAATAAACAGACTGACGATCTGTATTACCAGTGACACGCCTTAATATTACAACAATCTTAACTTGAACCGCAACACTTTCAATATGACGCAGAATATTAAACTTACTGTAAGAGTAAAATCATGCCTGTTAAGGGGAACAGAGACTTGCAGTCGAAGGACAGGTAGCATGTGTCGATAGATAAATTCGATGTTGAGATCAGTCCCAGTCTCTGAAGAAAAAAAAAGAGGGAGAGGGAGAGAGAGGAGAGAGAGAGAGAGGAGAGAGAGAGAGAGAGAGATAGATAGAGAGAGCACTTCCCTGGCACGACCGTCATAGGAAAGTATAGAGATGAAAGTAAGGCAGAGTAGAAATCTTTGCAAAACTGTGATGTCGATAAGTAGATTACCAATACAAAAAATTTTTCAGGCATAAGTTAACTCCCCGTATCCATCAAATACCCTTATATGGTAATTTCTGTAGCTACCAAAGGAAATAACATTAACGAACTGTCCCATTAGTTCTAAAGTTTCCCTCCAATTTCCAATATGTATTCTAATAAACAGGGTCCCCTTTTCTTGTCCCTTTTTTAAGTTCTCACTTTATTAGTTTTATTTTGTATTTCATCTTCTATTCATGTTTTCAGCTTTAAATATCATCCGTTCACAACGTTGCCAAAATCTTATATTCTACTATAATTATTACACTTAACATTCTTGAAACCTGTTTTGTATATTTTGATATGTGCTAATAATTTTTCTCCACCGTTCAAATCAGTGCCCCATAATATATTTCTGTAAACCACGACAGATATATGGCTAACCTAGAGCTTCAGCTATTTATGATTATCCACGAACTTCTTCCATTGTCTTCTTCTTCTAGCATCTCTCCTTTCAGCAAATAAAATGCTAAATACAACTTTGTTCTCTAGTGGACACGGCCTGATCGAAGGAATGTCCTCGACAATGAGAGGCTGTTTTGATGCCGGGAGATCTAAGGCCTACATTATCTTCCGAAGACAGGACGTCCGAAAAGTTTCTTGCCTTAAAAGCTGACTTATACGAGGTGCATTCAAGTTCTAAGGCCTCCGATTTTTTTTTTTTTTTTTATGATTAACTACTCACCCGAAATCGATGAAACTGGCGTTACTTCTCGACGTAATCGCCCTGAAGACGTACACATTTTTCACAACGCTGACGCCATGATTCCATGGCAGCGGCGAAGGCTTCTTTAGGAGTCTGTTTTGACCACTGGAAAATCGCGGAGGCAATAGCAGCACGGCTGGTGAATGTGTGGCCACGGAGAGTGTCTTTCATTGTTGGAAAAAGCCAAAAGTCACTAGGAGCGAGGTCAGGTGAGTAGGGAGCATGAGGAATCACTTCAAAGTTCTTATCACGAAGAAACTGTTGCGTAACGTTAGCTCGATCTGCAGGTGCGTTGTCTTGGTGAAACAGCACACGCGCAGCCCTTCCCGGACGTTTTTGTTGCAGTGCAGGAAGGAATTTGTTCTTCAAAACATTTTCGTAGGATGCACCTGTTACCGTAGTGCCCTTTGGAACACAATGGGTAAGGATTACGCCCTCGCTGTCCCAGAACATGGACACCATCATTTTTTCAGCAATGGCGGTTACCCGAAATTTTTTTGGTGGCGGTGAATCTGTGTGCTTCCATTGAGCTGACTGGCGCTTTGTTTCTGGATTGCAAAATGGCATCCACGTCTCATCCATTGTCACAACCGACGAAAAGAAAGTCCCATTCATGCTGTCGTTGCGCGTCAACATTTCTTGGCAATATGCCACACGGGCAGCCATATGGTCGTCCGTCAGCATTCGTGGCACCCACCTGGATGACACTTTTTCGCATTTTCAGGTCGTCATGCAGAATTGTGTGCACAGAACCCACAGAAATGTCAACTCTGGTGGCGATCTGTTCAACAGTCATTCGGCGATCCCCCGAAGCAATTCTCTCCACTTTCTCGATCATTTCGTCAGACCGGCTTGTGCAAGCCCGAGATTGTTTCGGTTTGTTGTCACACGATGTTCTGCCTTCATTAAGCTTTAGCACCCACGAACGCACTTTCGACACATCCATAACTCCATCACCACGTGTCTCCTTCAACTGTCGATGAATTTCAATTGGTTTCACACCATACAAATTCAGAAAACGAATGATTGCACGCTGTTCCAGTAAGGAAATGTCGCCATTTTAAGTATTTAAAACAGTTCTCATTCTCGCCGCTGGCGGTAAAATTCCATCTGCCGTACGATGCTGCCATCTCTGGGACGTATTGTCAGTCCGGAGAAAAAAAATCGGAGGCCTTAGAACTTGAATGCACCTCGTATTCTCCATCACTGGATCAGAGAACGGCAAAAACGCATAAGTTATGTTCTTTTCGGGGCTGTTTTACTTTGGGATACGCCCACGAATAGCAGCCATTCTATTGGAAACCTTTCATAGATGGTGCTTTTCCAGCATCACAGGCGATTCGTGGAATAACCCCTTGATGCGATGGGAACCACGAGATTTTTTTTTTTTAATTTACCAATGTCACAGCGACATTATGCATTCATTTATCATTATTTCATACTCGATAAGTCTACTTATTTTTTGTTCTTCTGGAGTGTCTGCTATTCACGTTTATTCGTCATTGGTAAATACTGCTCCAGTGATTTCTACAGTTTGTTGTGGTATTTAGTTCTAAGACGGGGTTGATTCAGCACTCCAGTGTATTCTCTCCTGAAAGAGAATCTTCATCTCTACATAGTTATAGTAATTTGCATCTGCTTACTGTGGTCAATTTCCTTCCTCCCTCCCTTCTAAATTTCCTTGCCCCTCCCCCCCCTGAGTACCAGACAAGAAACATCTCGATACCTACGTGTGCGTCTCGTCAATCGATCCATCCTCTAAGTCAAATTCTGAGATAAATTTGTTTTCTCAGCAGTTCGATCCAGAACCTATTTATTAGTTATCCGATTTACCTATCCAGCCTTTAGATTTCTTCTCTTGCACCACATCTGAGGACCTATTCTCTTCTAGTGCGTAGTGTGTTATTGCCCATGTTTCATTTCCGTACAGGTATACACTCTAAACAAATACCTCCAGAAGACTCTTTCTGGTCCTTAACTTATTTTTACATGGTCGGCTCCCATGAAACATAGATGTTAACTTGAGGAACACATTTGTAAGAATTTACGTACCCAATCGAAACAATTGAGATGTGGTTTCGTAGAAGAATGCTTAAAATTGGGTGGATTGCTAGCATGTTTTAAAGCTTTAGGGAAAAAGTTCCATGGTACAAAGGAGCTTCAGAGTTTGAAAACCGTAGCGGCAGACGGAGATTGGGACACATCCAACCAGTAATTTGTGATGTTGGGTGGAAGTGGTATTCCGAGGTGAAGAAGTTAGCACAGGAGGCGAATTCATGACGGGTCGTATCAAGCTAGTTGCCAGAAGGAGAAAGAAACGTTGAGACACGCTAACCGTCCCACCACGGCAAAGTCCATGGTTCATCGGGGACTGGATGTGAGGTGTGCGTGTTTGTGAGTGGTGAGGGTAGGGGGTGGGGGAGAAAATCTTTGTGTAGTAGCAAAATATGAAGAGCAAAAAGTGTCGGCCTACTATCTGTCTAAAATAATTACGAGTGCTACAATTACGAATGCCGCCAGAAACGGAATATCAATAATTATTATCGTGTAGCATTACAGAACAACATATAAAGAACTGTATTACGCCACAGAAGTAGGTATAATTACGTGGAACAGCCGGTCGTTGTGGCCGAGCGGTTCTAGGCCCTTCAGTCGAGAACCGTGCGACCGCTACGGTCGCAGGTTCGAATCCTGTCTCGGGCATGGATGTGTGTGATGTCTTTACGTTACTTAGGTTTAAGTAGTTCTAAGTTCTAGGGGCCTGATGACCCATACTGCTCAGAGCCATTAGAACCATTATGTGCAACTCTTCCTGATGTATTTTCGAAGCAATAGCTCGCAGTTCTCCACAACACTTGCTATTGTCTGTTCCTTCAAACCGCAGTCATACGCACTACTTTCAGAATTATCAAATTTGCTCAAGATGTAGTAGCCGCGTCTTCCTTGTCCCGTTCGGATACGATGCATTCTTGACCATTTGCAATGGAACCCAGCAACCGTTGTTACTGGGTTTCAGATTAGATGATTGTTGTATAGTTGTTGTTTGTATCGGAAGGAACGAGTGAATTTCTGGGATAAACATGTACGGCAAATACTCGGTTAACGGGGATAGGACGTCAAACTGGCTGACTTGGAGCAGGAGAGGCACCTCAGGACATTTTATTTTCTACTGTCTATACTTTTACAAATAAATTCATAAAACTTTGTCAGCGTGACCAGGAAGGATGCAGGATTGACACTCATAGCAGAGGAAGCGCAAAAACATAACAAAATCAATTTTTTTAAATATGAAATTTCATCATTTTTTCACTTACTCTGGGCTACATTTGTTGCTATAGGTACATTTTTCTTCACAAGTGAGAGATATTCTTTGATTAATTTTGCACAGCATACAAACCATACTTACAGGTGTATGAAACTCTAGAATTTTCCAAATCTATTAATAACTCTGGTAAAAATTGAGATAATTCAGTACAAAATTTGATTTTTTCTAAACATAAAGTTTAAAACGTAACAGCTCATTCATTTTTTCATAAATTAAATGGATTCTAGAGTTTCAGACACCTGTAAGTATGGTTTGTACACTGCGCAAAATTCATCCAACAGTCTTTCTTACTTATGAAGAAAAGTGTACCTATAGCAACAAATAAAGCTAATAGTAAGTGAAAAAATGATGAAATTTTACATGTAAAAAAATTATTTTGTTATGGTTTTGAACTTCCGCTGTTACGAATGTGAATCCTAAATCCTTCCTGGTCATGCTGACAGTTTTATGAATTTACTTGTAAAAGTATAGACAGTATAAATTAAAATGTCCTGTCGTGCCTCTCCTGCTCCAAGTAGACCCGTTTGACGTCCTACCCCCCCCTTAAAGGGCTACAAAAACAAGCTGCATAGTGTTCCTTGTAATAGGGCGTTGTGTTTACTGAGGCAGAAATATCTCGTAAACGTACTTTTCAAATGAGAGGCTAGTAATGACTCGGAAGTAGGTACCGCTGTTCGGCTGGTTTGACGCACCGGAAACAAACAGCACTATGGCGGCCGTACTGAAGAGTCGTACTCGTCGTGCAGCGAGGCGGAATTTATGAGTGCGGGGTGCACGATGCCGGACATTAATTTGCGCTTCATTTGTGTTTAGTAATCTGTGGCGGCAGCGTCATGGGATTGACCCGAAGCCGCTGGCAGCGGCGGCGGTTAGCGGGTTGCGATGTTAGTGCCGGCACGTGGTCGGCTCCAGCGATTGCGCCAGCCCTGAACTACTGCTCTGCTTCCCTCCCTACCTCTCTCTCTCTCTCTCTCTCTCTCTACCCGTCTGATCCTCGCCGTCCTCTTCGTTAGCCCATTCCCAGGCCGTCGTTCATTATTGACGGCTCCCTGACCCCATCATTTGTGCCGCGGCGCGCACTGCGGATGCGATTCAAGTCGATAAATAATTAATTGGTTCATCCGGCGCGGTCTGCCCGCGAGAAATGATTACGGTATCGGTCGGCCCGCCGATTAGCTGCCCGGCACAGCTGCCAAAGCGTCGGATACATCCCACCACCGCAGCCGCACGCCGCGTGGACCCGTCGTACCACTGCAGACAACGCTGGGCGAATGCGGCACACGACGCTGCCAAGTTCTAGCGTTCACAGGCGGCACTAAACACAAAGATTATTTTTCTCATAAACAATGAAAAAGAAAAACTGCGCCGTATCGAAGGTAGTCCAAATATACGCTGCCGGAAAACAGATTGGTGTCCCCGTTTAGAGGTTATCATTTCACTCAAGATTTATTGTTGCAACAGGGCATATGGAGTACATAAACGACTACATTTACAGGTCAACAGCACAGGCACTTCTGAAGTAGCAGGTATATGCCCATGCTGAAAAACCGACATTAGTAAGTGGTGTCCTTCCACCGGTCACTGACTCTGGCATCCAGTCGATCGTACACATGACGAATACTGTCTGGGTACATTATGCCACACGTAGTAGACCTATTTACGCAGTGCTATAAGAGTTGTTGGTTGATGAGTCGCACGAGTCCTATCATATCTCAGACGTGCTCGACTGGAGACAAGTCCAGAGATCATACTTGCCAGGGAAGTTGCTGCACATCTTGCAGAGCACGTTGGATTTCACGAGCGTGAGTTCGCGAGCATTATCCTTTTGGAAAACACATCGCAAGAACGGACAAAAGAACAGGTCCAACAACATTCTGTACTACTGAGTGCCGGTTAGTGTCCCCTCCAGAAACCGAAAAGTGAACAAGAGTTGTAGCTTATCGCTCCCCATCAGCCGAGATCATTGGGCTTGGAGTGGAGCCTTTGTCTCTTGGACGAATGCACCATACGAGACAGCGCTCATCAGGTCTACGTCGTATGCACAAACACCCATCTAAAAGGTTCAAATGGCTCTAAGCACTTTGGGACTTAACATCTGAGATCATCAGTCCCCTAGACTTAGAGCTACTTGAACCTAACGACATCAAACACATCCATGCCCGAGGCTGGATTCGAACCTGAGACCGTAGTAGCAGTGCGGTTCCGGACTGAAGCGCCCAGAACAGCTCGGCCACAGCGGCCGGCCAAACCCCCATCAGTTGTCTGTAGGCAGAATATGATTTTCATCACTGAAGGCCGTGGCGCGCCATTCCGTCTTTTTTAAGTGATCCTCTGACGGCACCAGTCGAGCGGTGCACATCGACGATGTGGCATGAGTGAAAGACGGGCTAGAGGTGTGCGTGTCTGTAGTCCCACTGCTAATAACCGACTCGTAGCAGTGTTGAAACGAAGGGGCTCACAAGTCCTCTTATCTATGCTGTGGTAGCTGTGCGCTCTTCCGCTGCTGCCCATACAATACGACGATCCTCACGGGCATCTGTGTTGCGGTATACTTCCAGAACCTCATCTACAGATATGAGAATTTTCGCGTGACCACTGACACCAGAATCGTGGCACAACCGACGCATCACATTGAAACTTATGGCAGTTCTCCTGAAGGATCATCCCGCCATTCGGAAGGCTACAATTTGACCCCTTTCAAACTTGCTGAGTTGCTGTAGGAAGCACGAATGTGTCTCCAAGGTAAGTTTGTCAGCTTGCTTCGTGCGTCTGCACCACACTGAGTCTTCATGGTGTAATCATTTCTTATTTGAGGGTAGACGCAGAGGGCATTCTGGTAACTATGCCACTAAGTCACCAGTTGGCGGGTGAAACCTAAACCTTCATCAGTACATCTACCATCCCCCCAGGTAGCATATCCCGCCATCGGTCCAAAATCGATGTCGTCTTCAAGGGTGTATTAATTTTTTCTTTTTTTTTTGGTAGTAAATGTAAGCCATTAACCTCAGTATAGATGGAAAGCTTTCTTGGAAGTATCTCTTTCAGGATCTACAGCACTTCACGTCAAGAATAATCTCCTCTATTCTGACACTGAAGCGCAAACGCTTGGTTACCTTGTCTACCTTTGTTCTATTCTCTCTAATATGGTAATATTTTGGGGAACCTTTGTGCACTCACCCAGAATATTCATAGTCCAGAATAGTGCTGCATTATCTGTTCGCGAACTTCGTGTAGGTATAAAACTTCCTGGCAGATTAAAACTGCGTTCCGGACCGAGACTCGAACTCGGGACCTTTGCCTTTCGCGGGCAAGTGCTCTACCATCTTTTTTCTTTTTTTTCATTCTCTCTTTTTTTTAAGTGCTCTACCCCCTTTTTTTGGGGAGTGAGGGTTTTTTATTTATTTATTTATTTATTTTATATGAAGGAAGGTAGGAGAAACAGAAACCTTTATTATTCACAAAATAAACATAGTACGTCCTGACACATGATAACTGTCCGGGAAGGAACCTCGCTGCCATCCTACCATGCAGCATGAAATAACAACAAAATCAAAGTGGGGCCACCTCCGGCACCCTAAAGAAAAGTATTTATGGATATGAAAACAAAATTTGAAGTACATCCATTTGCTAACTGTTCAAGCCTATGTTTTCGGTAGGTCGCATACTCGCATAGTGTTCTTAGTCGATCACATTACACGGCGGGTCCGCAAAAACCGTTACTAGGAAATTGTCATACCAATCCTTGTACTTTTGTAGCCGTAATAGTTTTGTGTGTCCATCTTGCAAGTATTGCCAGTAATCCAGGACGTTCAGTAAGTTCGTACGTCTGTCTCTATAGATGTAATGGACCGTCATACCTGTGATCCACGCCACTGCGTTCGTCTTATGACGCGGAAAATACGTTTCCTCTGGAAAAAAGACTATGTCAGAACAGACTGCTGTATAGATAGTGCGCCGCATGAACGCTATTATCTTTCTTGCGAGAGTCCAGACAGCCAATGCCTCGCCGCAGACCAGCCGATGGTCGTCCGTATCCAGCACGCCACATTGGTGACACAAGGGCGAATCCGCCAAATGTATTGCGTACTTTTTATCATTTGTAGGGTATTTTCGGTTCACGACAATGTACCATTTTGATCTGACTGATGTAGGTAGGTGGGGGTGGTGGACCGTGCGCCACACCACGTGCCAATTAACAGCTGGATGTTTGCGTTCCACCCTATTCCGGGCGATCTGTCGATGAAGCAGATGGTACACGTCCTTCGATGTCGACTGTCGGGTTGTCGGTAAACGCTCTCGAACGTAACTGTGTTCCACGATGAACGTGCGCACATACGTTAAAGGGGGCGATATATGGCCGACACTGACTGGAGGAAGATGCGATGTTGGTACGAGTTCTTCGATGATCGTCCCCGTAAGCGAGTGATTCCTGTAGCGCCACCGTTTGAGCATAGTATTAATATACATGGCACGCGCCTCCTCGTGCACGTTCACTAAACCAACGCCCCCCTATCGCGCTGGGAGGGTACGCGTGTTGTACTGTACCTTAAAGAGTTGTCCCAGGCACACATAGTACCCAAAAGCCGCCTGAATCCTCATAGCCATCGTGCGCGTCAAGGGGAGAAGGTGTGTCAGGTGGCACATCATGGGCGCGAGATAAAGGTTGACGAGTAACACACGCTGCAGCATATCCCTCGACCGTAGGGCGTTTAGTCGTACTGCCGTGCGGACTCTGAGTAACAGTCTTCGGTAGCTGTCCGCAGCCGTTCTCGCTGCCTCTTTATGAAAGGTGATACCCAAAAAGCGGAGGGTTTCCACCGCAGGTAAGGGTTCTTCCGTTCCTGCTCCTAGTCCACGCCCCACATGCATGAATTGTGATTTTCGGTAGTTGACCACACTTCCAGCTGTCATCCCATACGTCTGTAGCCAATCCAGTGCTGTTTGAGTCTCCCTCTCATTCCGTACGAGGAACACAATATCATCCGCGTATGCTCTGCATTTTAATGACAAATGCCGTAGGGAAATCCCGGTAAGACGGCGGCGAAGGCCTGCGAGTCGCGGTTCGAAGGCGATCGCACAAAGTAGGATCGACGAGGGGCAACCCTGTCTCACTGATCTTAATATCTTAAAATACTCAGTTCTCCCTCCGTTGACCACCATCGCTGATCTGGCGCCGTGCAACAGCCGCATCACATCATTGGTCAATAATGGCGAGACACCCATCCTGTTCATCACCGCCGCAAGGTACACATGATCCACACGATCAAAAGCATGATCGAAATCTACTGCAACCATCGCCCCCCGGAGGCGGCATGCAGCCGCGAGGGCGACGACGTCACGATAGTCTCCCAAGGCTGTGTGGATATTACTGATGCCGCCAAGACAAGTCTGATAGGCATGTATTCCATTCTCCAGCGACTTTTTGATACGTCTTACCAGGATACGCATGAAGATTTTGTGCCCGCATCCCGTGGTCGTGCGGTAGCGTTCTCGCTTCCCACGCCCGGGTTCCCGGGTTCGATTCCCGGCGGCGTCAGGGTTTTTCTCTCTGCCTCGTGATGGCTGGGTGTTGTGTGCTGTCCTTAGGTTAGTTAGGTTTAATTAGTTACCAGGATACGCATGAAGATTTTGTGCCCGCATCCCGTGGTCGTGCGGTAGCGTTCTCGCTTCCCACGCCCGGGTTCCCGGGTTCGATTCCCGGCGGGGTCAGGGTTTTTCTCTCTGCCTCGTGATGGCTGGGTGTTGTGTGCTGTCCTTAGGTTAGTTAGGTTTAATTAGTTCTACGTTCTAGGCGACTGATGACCTCAGCAGTTGAGTCGCATAGTGCTCAGAGCCATTTGAACCATTTTGAAGATCTTGTAGTCACTATTAAGGAGGGTCAAGGGGTGATAATCACAAGGCCGTTTGCCACCACGGGGCTTCGGTATCGGTATCATGAGCCCTTCCGTGAATTGAATGTGAACCGGTACTTCTTGCCGCAGAAGCTCATTAAACATACATAACCACATCGGTGTCATAATGGTCACAAAGGCACGGTAAATTCCAACGGGAATCCGTCTGGACCTGGGGACTTGTTGCAAGCACCTCGAGTAATCGCTTCCTCCAGCTCTTCACACGTAATTTCAGATAACCCGTCCGCTTCCCCGTTCACACTCGTCGCGTCTGGGATCTCTTCCAGGACGTTCCCCAGCTCCGTCTGACCCTCCCCGTTGCTCGCATAGAATCTGCTAAAATGATCCGTGAACGCCTGTGCTATGCCCCTTTGTGTTGTAAAACGACGGCCATCGCTGAGATCGATCTCATGTATTAAATTACTGCGTCTTCTTCGTCTTTCATTTATCACATAATGCATCGAGGGAACCTCGTTGGGCAGGAAATCCTGCGACCTCGCGCGTAGCATCGTACCTGCCATCCTCTGCGTCGTAAGTTGTACCAGCTTCGCCTTAACTCGGTGGACGGCCGTCTGGCGTTCTGGTGTAGGTGGTTGAGCTAACAGTTCCCGGAGAGCCGTAAAGTAAAACTCAGTGGTCGTGCGCTGCCATTGAGAAACTTCCTTCCCATAACCTATTAACGTCCTCCGTAAATCTGGCTTCGCGCACTCGATCCGCCACTGCAGGACAGAACCGAAAGAATTTCGTCGACGGAGACAGCCATGCCACGCGTCCTCCACCATGCGTCGGCATTCTGCATCTCGCAGATACGTTCATCTTTTAATTACCCCTCCCTCTCCACACCTGCTGTCTATCAAGGTTAACGGAACAAATATATGCCTCGTGGTCTGTAAACGTTGTCGGCCATATTTCTGCGTCCACCGTCGACATTGCTAACGTCCTAGAAACGTAGATTCGGTCCAAACGGACCGCGGAGTGGCTAGTAAAAATGTATATCTTGGTTGGTTGCGATACTTCAGGTCCCATGTATCGACTAATTCCATCCCGTTGATCAGATCCCTAAGTTCTTGGCTAGTTTATTTAGGTTGTTGGTCCTTTCTGTCGAGCACACAATTAAAATTTCCGCCGAGTATGCAGCCATCGTATCGTCCCTGGAACAACGGTGTAACCTCATGGGCGTAAAAATCTGCTCTGTCCCTTCTCTTATCCGAGCCTGACGGTGCATATATGTTGATCAAACGTATTCCACCTATGGTCACGGCCGTACCACGGGCAGAAGGCAAATACTCTACTTCGTCTGCACGTATCCCTTCCTTTAATAGTATAGCTGTGACAACGCCTCTCTCGTCACACGGGGAACAGTAAATGTCGTAACCGTAAAAGTCCGAGGGGGGAAGTACCCGAACTTCTTGTAATAGTGCTATGTCTAAATCCGCAGCCTTTATCATGTCACTGAGCATCTTGATTTTTGCCCGCGTCCCAATGCTATTGATGTTAACAGACCCTATCCGATAAGCTTGTTGCATGACGGTCAACGTAGATAGGGTACCGTACGGTCGCTAATTTTGCCGTACATAGGCTGCTGTCGGACTAACGTCCCCAGCAGTCCCCTCATATGGTCTGTCATTAGTCCGTGCACTCTGCGGGTCTTACACCGGGAGAGTGCGTGGGAGCAGTTCCTCCGGCATCATCTGTTCCCCACGGGGGTGGCTCTTCTGACCAGTCCCCTAGTGTCCCATCGTTGTCGTGCGGTGCAGGCGCCGTAGCCTCCTCAGTAGCCTGTTGCCGTCTATCGAGCTCCTTCGCTGTGTCTGGAGCATCGTCAGCTGTTGGTCGTGCCGCCTTCCCGCTGGCCACCGTTGCATTCACGCTAGGCAGTTCTTCTGTATCCATGGTCATCTGTTCTGTACCCGTAAGCTTCTCAGAATTGTCTGCTAGATCAGAGTGGTCGTTCTCCACCGTGAGGCGGCGCTTCTTCCGGCGTTTTGGTGATCGCTGTTTACGTTGCCGGGCCTCGGAATCAGAGGTCAGCATGGTCTCCAGTAGTTCGTGGGGGGCGTCAGAATCGTGCGCCGTCGTTTATCGACGTCTCCAAGTGCCTTATCTGAAGGGGCCGCAAGCGGAACCGAAGAGAGGGCGTCCTGTGACTGCTGCAGGCGGTCCAGCGCAACGTCGTCTTTCTGTGGCCCGCCACGATTCGCCGCCGCTGTCTGTGTGTTCTGGTACGCGTCTGTCTCGCGGCCCACGTCATCGCGTAATGCGGCGACGTAAGTCATTGGGAGCACAGTCGGATGCGGCGTGAGGGGTGGATCATCCCGTGGCAGCTGTAATAACCATCGTTGAGCACACTCAGAACGTATGTGTCCCTCCTTCTCACATCCAGAGCACGTCCTTGGCTGTCCGTCATAAATGACAATCGCCCTACAACCAGCGATGTACAAGTATGACGGGACGTGTTTTCGGAGTTCGATCCGTATTTGTCTGACGCCATTGAGGACAGGATACGTCTTGAAACTCGTCCATTTTTCAGCCACGTGGGATCGGACCGTTCCGTAAGGACGCAGGGCGTCTGTCACCAATTCTTCTGGCACTTCGAATGGAGTTTCAAAGACGCGGATCGTTCGGAGGCCCAAGCCGGCGCGTTCAACTGTTACCGCTCCAACATTCCCGTCCGAATGACAGAAACGAAGTCCTTGTCGGTGTCGAAGTAGTAGTTCATCACATGCCGCTTCATTGATGAGTTTGACATAGACCACGCTGCTGACTATAGATAAGTGTATTCCAACTAGAACGTCAGGTTCGATTTTCAACTCGTCCCGTAAATAACGTTCGATCTCGTAAGCCTTCGGTCGAGCATATTCGTTAGCAAAACTAAATTTCCCTGTTGATTTGCGGAACGACAAGGCCATGATTCGTTCTATGTATACCGCGACACACCGCTACACACATAACGTAAACACCTCTCGCGCAGACGTGCGGCAGGGACGTAAACACCGTCCGAACCGCTGCGTCGCCGAAGGCTGACTGATGATGATTAGGACAACACAACACCCAGTCCCTGAGCGGAGAAAATCTCCGACCCAGCCGGGAATCGAACCCGGGCCCTTTGGATTGAGCATCTCAGCTACCCAAGCATGACTCACGCCCCGTCCTCACAGCCTTACTTCCGTCAGTACCTCGTCTCCTACTTTCCAAACTTCGCAGAGGCCCTCCTGCAAACCTTGCAGAACTAGCGCTCCCGGAAGGAAGGATATTGCATATACATGGCTTAGTCACAGCCTGGGGGATGTTTCCAGAGTGAGATTTTCACTCTGCAGCGGAGTGTGCGCTGATATGAAGCTTCCTGGCAGATTAAAACTGTGTGCTGGACCGAGACTCGAACTTGGGACCTTTGCCTTTCGCGGAAAAGTGCTCTACCATCTGAACTACCCAAGCACGACTCACAACCCGTCCTCACACCCTTACTTCGTGTAGTTAGCTGTTCAGAGATCTAGGAATTTCTGCCATTCCTCTACACACTAATCAGCCAGAACGTTATCACCATCGAGATACTATCGACATAAACCCTTCCAGATGATAGCAGTGTCACCTGCCAGCAATGACTGCTAATCGGAAACACGCATGTTTGAATGTAATATCAGTGAGCATGCTGTCCATGGGTAGAATGGGGAAGGCGCGCAATCTATCTGAGTTTGGCCGAGCAGATTTTAATGGCCAGCAGACTCGACACGGCCTTTTTGGAAACTGCACAACTTGCCGGGTGTTCAATGAGTGCCGTGGTGAGTGTCTTCAACAAGTGGCGATACCAAGGTGAAACCACGTCCAGAGGTCATGGGGCTCGGCGGCTATCCCTCATTTCAGATGGCGGACGTCATAGGCTTAGCAGACTAACAAAGCAGGACAGGCGACGAGCGTGGCGGAACTAACATTAGACTTTAATACTGGGCTGAGTAAAGGTGTGTCTGGACAAACAGCGCATCGAACACTCCTAGCGATGGGCCTCCACAGCCGACAACCTATGCATGTGCCAATTTTAACGCCACGATATAGTTAACTACTACGGAAATGAGCACTTGACCGTCAGCACTGGACGTGGGTGCAGCGCCAGAGTGTTGCATGCATGATGAATATCGATACCTTCTGTATCATGCCGATGGGAGGGCGCGAATCCGTCGTCTTCCGGGGAACAGCTCCTTCACAGTTGTACTGCTACACGGAGAGAACCTGGCGGCGACTCCGTTATGCACTGGGGAACGTTCACGTTGGCATTCATGGTTCCAGTGCAGCTCGTGCAGGGTACCATGGTACACAAGGAGTATCGTACTCTGGTTGCAGACCACGTACACCCTTTCATGACGGTCATCATTCCCGACGGCCGTGGCATTTTTCAGTAAATAACACGCCATTTCACAAGGCCAGGAGTATGGTGAAGTGGTTCGAGAGACGCAGTGGCGGGACCAATAAATTTGCTGGCCCCCAACTCGTTAGATCTGAACCCGATCGAACACACCTGGGATACTATTGAACGTGGCGTCGTACCTCATCGCCCGCCTCCCCGTAACTTACGGGAATCAGGTGACTTGTGTGTTCAGATGTGATTCCAACTCCCACCAGCGACCTACCAAGGCCTCACTGCTTCCATTCCACGACGCGTCGCCGCTGTTATCCGTGCGAATGGTGGACATACCGGCTATTATGTAGGTGATCATAATGTTCTGGCTGATCAGTGTACATATTTCACCTTTGGATTTGCTGTTAATACAGACCCACTGAATGCGATATTTAGTCGGAGTAGCGTAAACTAGAGCGATAAATTACACTCACTTGGATAACGCGTCCTGAAGCAAATTTATGTAATAAAAATTTAGCTTCAATTGCTAGTAATTTTTTAATTTATCTACGATCGGTTTCGAAGCATAATGCTCCATCCTCAGTTGCCACCAACTGCGAACAACATGAGGGGCTATTGGCCTACAAGTGCTATGGGACTGACATACCAAAATGAAAGCTACAGTTATGGAAAAGGATTTACTTATATAATTAGGGGGACATAAATTTGTGGCGGCTGAGCCACTCAGACATGCGGGCTCACACCCACGTCAAACAAACGCATGTGACTGGATCAAAAATGCTAGCTTTTGCGAAGATTCCGGACAGAAATGAACTCGGTAATAATGCAACTGAGATTACTAGTTGGACCAGAAACCACAGCGCTCGCTTGGACAGTACGACAAGTACGTGAGCAGTGCAGACTCAGCTGACCGCGACGGAGGAAGTGACTGGCTTAGGAACCAGTGACGTGTAAAACTTAAGCAGATACCCACAGAAGAGCGGGCAAACGGAGGCCCGCTTACATAAGTCTGCTTCGTAGGATCGACAGGAAATAGAACTACAAATATGAGAATAAACATAGTGAAGTGCCAAAGAAACTGCTATAGGCATGTGTATTCAAATACAGAGATATGTAAACTGGCAGAATACGGAACTGCAGTCGGCAACGCCTACATAAGACAACAAGTGTCTGGCGCAGTTGTTAGATTGTGTACTGCTGCTACAATAGGAGGTTAGCAATATATAAGTGAGTTTGAATGTGGTTTATAGTCGGTGCACGAGCGATGGGACACAGCGTCTCCGAGGTAGTGATGAAGTGAGGATTTTCCGTACGACCATTTCACGAGTGTGATGTGAATATCAGGAATCGGGTAAAACATCAAATCTGCGACATCGTTGAGGCCTTGAAAAGATCTTGCAATAACGGAACCAACGATGATTGAAGAGAATCGTTCTACGTGACAGAACTGCAACCCTTCCTCAAAATGCTGCAGATTTCAATGCTGGGCTATCAACAAGAGTCAGCGTGCGAACCATTCAATCATCGATACGTGGTATGGGAGCCGAAGGCCCACTAGTGTACCCTTAATGAGTGCAGGACACAAAGCTTTACGTCTCGCTAGGGCCCGTCAACACCGACATGGGACTGTTGATGCATGGAAACATGTTTCTTGGTCGGTCGAATCTCGTTTCAAATTGTATCAAGGATATATAATTGTAAGGGTGTGGAGACAACTTCATGAATCCATGGACCCTGCATGTCAGTAGAGGACTATTCAAGCTGGTAGAGGCTGTGTGATGGTGTGGGGCGTGTGCAGTTCGAGTGATATGGGACACCTGATATGTCTAGATACGACTCTGACAGGTGACACCTACTTAAGCATCCTGTCGTGTCAGCTGCATCCATTCATGTCCATTGTGGATTTAGACGGACTTGGCAATTCCAGCAGGACAATGGGACACCCCACACGTCCAGCGTTGCTACAGAGCGGCTCTAGTAAACTTTTCAGACATTAGTCGAGTCCATGCCATGTCGTGTTGGGGAACTTCTGCATGCTCCCTGGGGCCCTACACGATATTAGACAGGTGTACCAGTTTCTCTGGCTCTTCGATGTATAATGAGATACAAGCACGTGTAATCAGCAAAAATGCGTGAAAAACAACATGACAGAATATATCAGATTAAAGAAATATAAGAACACAATTAAAACTATGGAAATCGATGTTATATGAAACTATATCTAAAAACTGAATAAAATGACAACGAGTAGTCAGTTGTGGTACGAGAATAATGCCAACTGTTAGAATCGGTACTCGCGTATAAACTCACCTTAAAATCAAAATCGTCTTTATGTAAAAGGTTTAATTAGAATTAAAACGATAACCGCGTCAAAATAAAAACGTACACGTGACTGGACGGATCGGATGCCGCACATTTATGTTCCCACATTTTCTATGTAAGTACACCACTTTCCACGACTGTAGCTTACATTCCGGTATGTCAGCCCCATAGTACTTGTACGGTAGTAGCCCCTCCCCTAGTTCGGAGTTGGTGGCACCTGATAGTGGAGCTTTAGGCTTCGAAACTGGTCGTGTAGTAAATTAAGAAATTACTGTCAACTAAAGCTGATTTTATTCTATAAACTCGTCCCTCGGCTGTGGATGTTCACTCGATGCAATGTTTGTACTTCCTTAAGCGTCCTATGGAAAGGCGTACAGAGTTCCGCAGGTTTCATTGTCAACAGCCAAACTCAGAAGCCTGTGGGCCTTCATCGCAAAGCTTCCTGTAGCTAATCAACAAATGTGCAATTTAGAAATGTATTGTAAATTGATGCGTCTCTCACCGGCACAGATTTGTAACACATTTTACGGTTCTAGCTTACACACTAATATGTCAAAAACCCTGCAATTGTGTTTATAGATCAGTATAATTTTTAGATTGATCAGATCTTGAATTATGCAAATACATGATTTTCTTCCCACTGAGAAAAGCTAACATCGAGGCTAGAGAAGCAAATGCTTGAGGTACAGCAATATATACCGCCGGAAGAAAATCTGAAAAAAAGCTTTCTCAAGATACGCAGCAACTCATGGCCCTAGCCTGACTGTGAGAGTAACATAAACATATGTACGTAACAGAGACAGAATACTGCAGACATCAGTATGAGTTATTAAAAGCATTGCTAGTATAATAGATATTATGTGCAAGGATCTTTTTAATTTAGTAGTTACGACCAAACTTAATGGCATTAACTCACTTTGCAACTTCGATCCAGTTTCTTTTTTACAGTTTTTATCAGCTTACACGTAGCTTCAGGGCAGGCCTTACATCAGAAGAGCTCGATGTTAACAGAAAGACGAAGGAGGCTGCGCCGTCACGCAATTACGATATAAGGAATGGAAACACAAAGCGCAACTGTGATAGAGTGCAGCGATGACAGCAGTAATTTCAGTAGCCGAATATGTCCTCGAAACGTTTTGTACGTGATCCAGTGCTAAATAAACGCGACAGTATAATTATTCACTGATTTTGAATGCTTCACATAGAAACAATGAGAAATCTTGCTTCCGTTGTCACACTAAAATTTAATGTCGCTACTTAAACCATTTTGTTAACGGTGCAATATTGAAGTGCACGTTCTCAAATTAATACATGAATTAAATGAAAAAAAAACATAAACATTTTTAAATTTTTTTTGCGTTTTAAATGATGAGAGATTTCGTTTTCTAAATGAAATACAAGAAGAGAATTATTCCCACCAAGAATCGGAATTTCTTATGAGAAGTGCGAAGTATTGTATTTGCCGCTTGAGTGGATTTGTCAAATTCAGACGGCCTTAAGTCGTGTTTGCTGCATTTACACAGTTCCATAAGAGAGGCTACAGCGCGTTTGAGAAGTGCAGGTGACGAGGTAGCAACTTCCTAGTCGTCTAATATTTGAAATGAAAACAGTAATTTCGCTTCCAGTATGTAATTGGAAATAAGAAGACGTGCAGTATTCACAAAAAAAATGATGAATTTCACAATTCCGAGATGTATGCATCCCAAATGGAACGAAAAAAAAGGATAATCAAAGCGAGACTTGACTAGCGCTCCTTGAATTGCACGAGATTATAAATCTTCTGCGCTACCGATTCCGCTATACACCCGGAGTTGATGCTGATGTTTGGTTTGTGGGGCGCTAAACTGCGCGGTCATCAGCGCCAGTCGAAGTCCCAGTTTTTACACAGTTTAATCTAGCCACTGTCACGAATGATGATGATGATGATGATGATGAAAGATGAAGACAACACAAACATCCCCAACCTGGCCGGAAATCGAACCCGGGACCCCGTGATCCAGGGGCAGCAACGGTAGCCAGTAGACCACGAGCTGCGGACGTATACACCCATAGTGCTTTGGTATTTCAACTAGATAAAATGTAGCTATTCGGAAAACTTCAAAGCCAATATCTGCTATAAATTTATGAAAAACATTAAGAACGACATTTTTGTCAGCTCTTTTTGACCGTGTCTCACTAATGAGCAAGTTGCAGCCTTAGTCGTTTTCATAGTGCGTATTAACAGCGGGACAATCACAGTACGACAGGACAGAGACTGTGATTGTATACGGTTTTTTAAATAAAAACGGCATAGCTAAAGCGTTATTAAGAAACAACTGCCTTAACGTTTCGTTTAATGTAACTTAGTAATATGCTATGTAATACGTAAGAAGGACCTACTTCCAAAAGTGAAATACCAGTTTGCATGTACTATTGCTTCTGACTAATCATCGCGTTTGTGTTTGTTTGCATCAGGTTTATTATTACGATGGACAGAGTGTAGTCATATGGGAAAATACTGCCAAATAATTTTCTGACATTTCTGCTGTGTCTTGATTCTGTTGAGAACTATTTGTCTGCGAGGGGTAATCCTAATATAAGCTCCCATAGTGGTATCAACACCAGACTGAGCTGCCCGTTTACCACATGATCCACTGTTTCCAGCAATACCGCTAGCTCACACCTAGTGAAACCAAGCTGATATGCCAATGCACGGAGTAAGCTTACAATCGCCAATACGTTATCTATTGAACTTCACTGCCTCTGTAGCTGCTCTAGATCGCTATTCTTCATTTTCTTCATGTTACTAGTACACCAAGTTAACTTCACCGCTAACTCTCGTATTACCCCCTCATTGTTCAATTCTCCCCGCTCCAAACTAGACCATCACGTTGTGTGCCATTCTGGACACCTTTAATAGAGTTTGCCATTTGCTGGACCTGACCAACTACATGATTTTTCTTCCTGCATTCAACCAAACTTTCTTCCTCCGAGTAACTTTCCACGCTATAATATCCACCAAGTCTGTCGATTGTGCCCTTAACGTTTCATAGCTGTGCTTTAACTCATAGTATTAACCTTGAACTTCCCTAAAAATGTCACTTTCCTGTGCTCTGTTCTCCCATTGTCTTAAGATGGAACAGGCTCGTGGGTAACCGCCGCGCGGAGTGGCCACACAGTTAGAGGCGCCATGTCACGAATTGCGCAGCCCCTGCCACCGGAGGTTCGAGTCGTTCCTCGGGCATGGGTGTGTGTTGTCCTTAGGGTAAGTCAGTTAAAGTTAATTAAGTAGCGTGTAAGTCTTGGGACCGATGACGTAGCAGTTTGGTTTCATAGGAATTCACACACATTTTTCGTTTGTAACTTCCAAATATGTAACACAGTGCATATTTGTTTCATAAGTTTTGAAACGAAGTTCATAGGGTGATCCATGACTAAATTATCAGCTACTCCAAACTTCAATATCCAACATGTAAGTAATGCCTGTGCTACAGAACAGATCTGTTGGTGTGGAACTACTTTCATCACTGGAAACTGTAAAAAATTGTCGATGGTCATAAGCACATAGCAATTCCGCCACATGTGTTTTGTTGAGCTGTCCAAGGATGTCGATCAAAAGCATTTTAAATGACTTTGACACCCCTAATAAACTCTGCATAGGGTATTTCTGATGTAAAATATCCACTCCCTGGAAACATGGAACACAGCCCTTGACATACTGCTCAAAGCTGCGCATCCAATTTCTGCACCAAAACTGTTCCACAATACATCTATCTGTTGATCATCGGCCACCATTACAACAACACATGGTCAAGAACCTGTTGTAGCACTCCCCTTTGAACAGCTGTTGAAACCACGACACATGATCGGCACCTCTGTACTACAAATCCTGATGTCCGATAATGTTTGGCTGTGACTTACACTCTTTATCGTCTGCCGGTGCTTGCTGCCAGTCTATCACTTCCTTGCCCCATGTTCTTAACGTGGCTACTTTTCGACTTAATGTGTTCATCTGTTTCCTACCTGGCTTATGGATAACCTCATAATCAAATTCACTGTACAAAAATGTCGGGTGTCTTAGACAACTAGATGGGTCTTTCAGACGAAGCAACCATCTAATTGGTGTGTGATCCGTGACACCTTTAAATTTGTTCCATATAAGTAACACCTGTAATATTTAATACTAGATACGACGGCTAACATTACTTCTCAGTTGTTGAGCAGCTTTATTTAATTGCGTCTAACCATACGGCACTGGATACTTGTGTCCATTAACAAACTGAACCTAAATACAGAAGGGACCCCAACTTTGCCTTATTTGCCCCTGACTCAGACTGTTATTGAAATGAATTGTTCCCGAAGACTCATGCTCCTTATTTTGCCGTAAATTTTCATCAGTTAACATACGCACTGTCTCTGTTAGAGCAGCAACAGATTCGTTAATAGTAGTTGAGGATAATGTATCCAGTACTCACAGAAATTAACTGTAACAACTGAGAACAGATGCAGAATCGAACATAAACAAAGTGAAACTCACCCAACGATATTGCGAGCTGAAACTAGAGATAGGCTGAGTATCACTACCAGTACGTAATTACCAGAGAACCTACCTTTACTGCTCGACAGCAGACTACAGTGTTGGTTGCCGAGAGTTCCCCAGCAGTCACTTTTCCCGCAAAGCCATAGCATTTGGACGTTGAACGAACACTTCTTGAGACAATCTGTCGCGTCGGGAAGTGTAACCACCACTTCTAACAGCTACTATGGCCATCCGGCCTATTCAGTGCAACATTGCAGCAGAATAGGTGGGAAAAAATTGGTGTAGGGGAGTCTGATATAAGCTGCAGCGCACAGTGAAACAGTGGTAGCGTTAACATATTTTTATTTATATCAGCAATACAGAGTGTGATGGCCATCCTCTAAGCTGCCCAACAATCGTGCATGCACGGCTGGTTGCGGAATGCGCTTATGCCGGCTTCTGAAGTGACGCCCCATGCCCAGGGTCGTGAGTGGATGCTACTGCAAGCGTTGGCTCGCAAGCATGTAGATAAAGTCGCGGCCAGCTCAGGTCCTGCGGTGTTTGGTCAACTACGCACCAACACGATCACTCGTGGTACCCATGCCATGCACTTGGATGTGAAAGCCGAGCAGCAGTGGCCCCAATCACACCGCAGGTCGACCACGATGTCAACCAATGATGTCTAGGTGGCTCGGACGCCACGAGGGTGCACCTTCCCCAGCCGATTTGTAGACGCTTGGAGTCTGTTGACCAAGGTTCCACAGAGGGCCAAGGCAGGCTGCATTCCAGCTTCCCAAGTCGGTGACGTTTGCTGCTGCTACGCATGGATGTGGCGTGCCTCGAGCTGACACTTGTCAAGTCGATCAGTGAGCAGGCAGCCTTCATCTTCATCACCAAGGTGTCAGATGCGCTTTTTCTGGAACTCAACAGTTCAATTTTCAGACAGAATGGCGGCACGACTAAATACTCTGAGCCCCTGAATTCGATTGTATATATACTAATTGCTTCGCTTCTGTCGTGGGGGAGGAAGGGCAGGTAGATTTGTTGTATGTTACTTATCTCACCAGCTTTTCCTGGCTTGCTTATGGGCTCCGTACAGAGCACGAGTTGCTACATGAGGTCATATTTGCAGCGTGACAGATTTCGCCGGCATAAAAGTGCTCAGAGTTACAAGATATTACTCCACTGTTAGTCGTAACGTGTTGCAGCGTTGCGGTTTCGCAAACCTGCCAGAAAGGAGTATATGACGTGATGTCAACAATACTGGTCAGTGGGCTAAACGATAACCAGATCAGGCCGAGCTCGCCTGTATCGTCTAGCAGCGGACGGAATAAAACCATGAAGTATTTTACGGGCCGAAGTTTTTGGGGACGCAGCACAACCGTACAACGCTAATGGTTGGTTCAGCTGGAGTTTTAAATTCCTTGACAGACCGCGCTATCTAAAACGTTGACTAAGGATGAGGTACTATCGGTTTTCAGTTTGGTTTCTCTCTTTGAATTCAGTCTCACATGATGCGTCGTTTGTAAAAATTACACACTGATATTTAAAGTTATGAGCACTCTTGTAGGACCAGTATGAGTCTTAATCATTACCACGTCTTTGGTCTTCGATGCATTCACAAGGAGACAGATGTTACTCGCTTCCACATCCATGTGGAAGCTCATCCGCAGCAGTTCTTCATCAGACCTGGACAGTAGAGCCACATCTTCGGCAATTGTGAGACGTGTGATTTTGTCATCCTCCTCTTAGATCCCTTTTAAATTCTTATGGAAAGCCTTCCTCGTTATCTTCTAGAGCGTTGAACCATATTGGTGGACACCATCTCCTTATCTCAAGCCTGCATTTATTTTAAAGAAGTCTATGACTTGGCTCCCGCGCTTTACTTTGCCTTTTGAATCAGAGAGACAAACTGTAACTAGGCTGACGAATTTCTTAGCTATTCCAAACTCGGTTAGGGATTTCATCAGGATCTCCTGGTTATTGCAGTTGTATGTCTTCTTGAAACGTATGAAGAATACATGAAAGTTTTCGCCATAATAACATGCCTGCTGGGTGTGCTGTAGCGGTACATATATGTTTGGCACAGTGGAACATTTTTTTCTGAAACCCCCTGAGAATCATTAATCATTTCTTATCAAAATACATTGGAAATATAATAAAATTTACCAAATAGTAATAATTTGTTGCTTAGGGCTTATAATATTTATTAAGTAATTTGAAAATCAACGAATCCTTCTGCAACCAAACTGTGTTTCTGCTGAAATATGACATTATTCTTAAGAACAATATTTTCCCAATTTTCTTGAGTAACGTATCAACAGGGAAACTAGGAGATAATTATTTATGTCTTTCGTGGCAATTTCTTTAAAAAGAAAGTGAACAATGATATAGTTTAATGTCTAGGAAAATTCCCTATTTCAACGGTGTGTTAGATTTAGAAGGACATTAAAACAGTAATTCACAATTATTTTGAAAATCAGAATAGTATATAAACCTGGGCTTTTTAGAGCTGTTGTAACTCTAATAGCTTAAGTGAGAGAAATTGGTGTTACGAGTATTTGCGGTTGTTTATCTTTTTTTGCAACATTATCTACGAGTACATTATATCATCTTGTTTGATGAAATGAATTGGTTTTACTTTTATGGACACATTTAGAAAACTATTATTAAAATTACTTTTGTCATATGAAACAACAGTCATAGGACAGTCATTCAGTTTGACTTTGATATTACTTTTAACACTATCCAGATGCACTGTCTATTGTTTAACAAAGTACTATATATTTAAAACTGTGTTGTGAGACTTACAAATTTATATCATTGTGTTTATGTTTAAAGACTTTCCATTAACATTTGTTCATACATTGTACTAGTTTGTAGAATAAATTATTGCAAGTTTGTTACATGTGCTATCAGTCATATGAAGTTCCCTTTATTTATTCCTTTGCTTATTAGAAATGAACTTACTTTTCTTTTTAAATTCCGAATAATTTTTGACAAAGTTGCTTTCAAAATTTCTAACACATTCATTCCAAAAATTATTGAATTTCCCATTATTATCCTGTTGATATATAGGCCTAAGTTATTCCAATTTACATTTTCTACTTCACCCTTTAAACACAGCATCGCAGTATCATTCCTACACCTGAGTATTTTACTTGTATTTCTCTCAGATCAGTACAATACTATGCAATTCATTTCAATACCGGTTCATCATTATGAGAGGATGCATTAACAATAAGGTAAATATCGTTTTTTGCTGTTGGGGAAAGTGGGGTAAAGTGGCCTGGATGGCAAAGGTGACCATTGAAAAATTTTCGACCTTAACAGTGCTGCTATCTGTTGGCAAGTGGTCAAACTAGCTCTTGTACACACCGTCGTTAATTTCAGTATGAAATGGAAAGCTAGGTCCGTCACTTTTCAGTATAAACTATTACAATTTTCAAGCATCTGATGCAAGATAAGCCATTTATACTACTCTTGTTAACTCACTTCAACAGAAAGTTATAATTTTTTACAATAGCAAACAACGTACAACACTCACTAAAGACTACATCGCGTCCGATCAGGGAAAGCGGGAAAAATGGCCAAGGTACTTACCCCACAAGAGTTACTTTCACACATCACACGTAATACTACACATTTACTTCTAATAAATTTTACATGCAAAGCTATGTTCCGTCGTTCTATCCTTTTGTAATAATATTGAATTAATTAATTATAGAAGAGTTCTAGGAAAAAAACAGACAGGCAGTAGGTGGCAAGTTGATGATGGAAAGCTTTTGGAGTTTATTCTACATAGAACAAGAACAATAAACCATTTACTGAAATGGAATACCGATTCTATGCGTCTGCGGGGAAAGATCTATGGAGAGTAGTACCCTAGTCGGCAATGTGGATCAAAGTTCTTCATTCTTTTAGTAAAGAGTCGGAGGTGGCATGCAGACAGCATCCTGATATTAGCATTAGGAAACGTACCTCGAGAGCTAGAGGAAAAGCTTTTGATAAGATCAGAGTAATTAAGTTTCTTGATATCCTTAAAACCGTACAAGAGAAACGATTTCATTGCTCCTCATGACATTTAGAGTGACAATGAAACCTTGACATTTCAACGATAGTAAAATGTTTGCATTTTCACGAAGGCGCCAAGCGCGTGGTGTTACTTCAGCCGAAAGAGGGCTTCTGTCCACTTTCGGAGTGTGTATGTCCGTACTGGCGACCTTTCCCCGATAGGTTGGGAAAACTGTCCGCTATGTAATGTCTCAGAAAAATTGTTATAGGTCCCATATGATGCATAATTTTCACTTATAATTATTTTATCTAATATTTTACGATATCTCGATTCGAAATATGTAATCCGGTGGCTTCTAGTACCAATAACCATACTTTGGTGAAAACACTGTACCCGACATTCCCATGTATAGTATCGATGTAAATATTATCAACGTAAATCTTTCTATATTAAAATTTGAAAATACAGTACTGCAATCAAATTTTAAAAGCTGACTAGTATTTCTGTCTCATTTTATCTGTATGTATGTGTTACAAGCCTTACTTTTGAATTTCCAAAAACCATTAACTATCTTCTTCCCTTACATACAGTTAAAATACACATCTAGCTTCTTCATAAATAGTTTAGTATTCCCCAGTGCGGACAAGAGATTGTTAGAATTATAAGAGAACTAGTCTTCAGTAACAACAAACATGCTTGTGGTTTGATTTAAATCCACACAACAAAGCTTGTTTCAATATTTTTGACTCTTTTATCCAATTTTTACTTGTCAGAGAACGCATATTTTTCATTTACAATCTATATGAAAAACTTGCTCATTTACACTTTACTTTACTTTCTCTGGACAGGCACAGTAAATATCTTTAAAATGTTTCAAACCTTCGAAACAATCTTTTAGTTGAAACTCCCAAATGTCCTTCTGAAAAACGCTAAAATCAGTAAGGTTTTCTCATGTTTTCCTGTTATGTTATGTTGAGATTTCTTTCAAGATTTCCAGATCGTAAACTGATCCTCATACGAAAAATTATTTTCCTGTAATCCATGGCACAGATGTGGGGCTTGATAGCAGCGAACAGTAGTCTGTTGAGCTATTTGCTTTTCGTAGCTGACAATAGTGATAATTCGGACTACGAATCCAAATGACGTTAACTGCAGGCGCATTGAATCACTGTGTCAACAGAGAAAATTTAGTGCTTGATTGGAGAGGGCCTTCTGTTCAGACATTTCATCTGACCGTATACCAAAACAACTCTTCGAATATTTACGTGAATTCGAGACCTCAGACGCACTGTCTAAATATTTACCACTAATGAACAAAGAATCCAGTCTTATATCTCTTCGCCACTTGAAGTTTAGAAGTTGTCGGCAAATAACACCATGAACAGTGAGTGTGATTTCACTGTACGACATAACAATGCCACCAATGTTGTAGCCAACGTTTCAATGGCGGATCGGATGCATATCCTACGTTTACTTCTGATTTCCGTTTGAGAGTGTCCATTGTAAGGGCCGGTTCCCTTCACCCAAATGCTAGGGCTGTTGGTAGTGCGGCGGAGGGGTGGCAGTTGGGAAGATTACGGAGCTGATTTTCAGTTTCGGCATTAGTGTTATACCTAATGGGAACATGCCGTTAACTCCATCTGAATCGTAACTCTGGAGCTAGTTTGAATCTGTCTCTAGGACAGTACGTCCCACACAGTAAACTTTAAGTGTATGCAACGGGACTGAGAAGATGAACTTTTTGACCTGTTTTCCCTTCTGACATGCAAGACGGGCGTTCAGTCGGCAATTCAACACATTTTTTTTCTGATAGCAGATTAGCTTTAATCCTAATTTGAGTGCAACCGAATATTCCCCAGTCTATTGGCTTCAAAATCCTATTTTTTGGCATAATATCCCATCAATGGGATGGTCTTAAGCCGTCTTACTGGGAGCTGGGAGGGCCTGTAAGCCTGCATGGTACCACTCTACCGATTGACATCGGAGTCAACTACTTGGTGCATCAGTAACCTCCCGTCATCAACGTACTGCTTCCCGCGAAGTACATCTTTCATTGGGTCGAACAGATGAAAATCCGGCTGTAGGGTGGATGAGGAAGAACGGTCCAGTGAAGTTTTGTGAGCTCCTCTCGGGTTCGCAGACTTGCGTGGCCTTGCGTTGTTACGGACAAGGAGAAGTTCCTATATATTTTTGTGACGACGAACACGCTGAAGTCGTTTCTTCAGTTTTTTGAAGGTAGTGCAGTACACCTCAGAATTGCTCGTCGTACCATGAGGGAGGACATCAAACAGAAAAGTCCTTCATCATGATTTTACCGACTGAGTGCGCGGCTTTGAACTTTTTCTTTAGAGGAGAGATGATGTGGCGCCACTCCAGGTTGGCCGTTTTATTTCCGGTTCGAAGTGATGAACCCATGTTTCATCACCAGCTACGAAGTTCGACCAAAAATTGTCACGGTCGTAACGGGCTAGCAATACCGAATAGATGGTTCTACACTGCTCATTGTGGTTCTCTGTTAGGCGGCGTAGAACCCAGCGGGCAGGCAACTTCTGAGTACCCCAACAGTTGAACGAGGTGTCAGCACTGCCAACAGAGACGTCCAGTTGTGCAGCGATGTTTTTGATTGTGATGCTTCGATCACATGCAGTGAGAGTGTAGGCTCGTTCCAGTATTGCAGGAGTCAGCTGAGTGCTGCCGACCGCCACTCCGGAGATCGGACACGTTTGCACGATCTTGTTGCGATGGTGACCGATGTCTCGCACAAGGGCTCACCGTGCTTTTGTTCACAGCCAGGTCTCCGTAGAAATGCTACAAGTGTCTATGAATAGCTGCGACACTCTGGTTTGCCATCAAAAGAAACTCGACGACAGCTTTCTGCTTGGAACTCACCTCTGTTACAGACGCCATTTTGAAAGTTACTTATAGCATCACCACATACAGAAGCTTTATGAAACTAAAGTTGCTGAAGCGGGAGTACTTCACGATGTCTCACGGCATATTCCGCAATTCTTCACCCGCAACTGCAGTGGCCTTGCCGCGGTGACTACACCGGTTCCCGTCAGATCTCCGAAGTTAAGCGCTGTCGGGCGTTGCCGGCATTTGGATGGGTGGCCATCCGGGCCGACATGCGCTGTTGCCATTTTTCGGGGTACACTCAGCCTCGTGATGCCAACTCAGGAGCCTCTCGACCGAACAGTAGCGGCTCCGGTCACAGAAAACCATCATAACGACCAGGGGACTGGTGAGCTTTCCACACGCCCCTCCTATCCGTATCCTCAGCTGAGGACGGTCCCGATGGGCCACTTGTGGCCTGAAGATGGAGTGCTTCACCCGAAATTGGCAGAGAAAAAAGTGTTGCCTGTTTTAATGTTTCCAGCTAGGTAATGACCCGCTTACAACTAGAAAAATAACCCCCCGAAATTTCATCGGCTCCAAGCTGTCTGCTTGCATCATTTTCATAACACTTTCTCGCAGATTACGAAATAGCCACAACCAACGCAGCTACGAAAAGACTGTTTTGTTCCCATTTGGCGAACTTCAACAACTCAGTTTCTTGAAACAAGATGATCACTTAGTTCTTCAGCGTATGAAGGATCAGATATTAAATGTCAAGTTAGCACAGATTGAATCACAACGCTCGCGCCAGCCGCGGTGGCCGTGCGGTTCTGGCGCTGCAGTCCGGAACCGCGGGACTGCTACGGTCGCAGGTTCGAATCCTGCCTCGGGCATGGGTGTGTGTGTGATGTCCTTAGGTTAGTTAGGTTTAAGTAGTTCTAAGTTCTATGGGCCTTATGACCTAAGATGTTGAGTCCCATAGTGCTCAGAGCCATTTGATCAACGCTCGCCTCCAAAAACTAGACCTCCCAATTAAACTTCACTTTGGTATACAGGAACTTCGATCTCGCATTAAAAATCTGCTCTTAGAAAACAACCCATCCACAAAAGAGTCATTTCATGGTAATGGCTAAGTCCCAAAAGTGGTCACTCCATGCTTTCATGTTTAAGTGACACCAATGTCCGTGCTTCATTTCACGGGGATTCACGATCATCTGTGCACTCTACTGCTGAAAACTGACAAGCTTTTGTCTCAGGCGCCGGTGTTCAGTAGGATCTGTTTTACATATCTACTGAGTGCTGCTATCTCGAAGGCCTTGGTGGATGATCTGTAACAGAAGACCAGAAATCTTTCATCGATGCCACAGAAAACCCTCTGAGAAATTACAAGAGTTTTAGAAACAATCTCGGTCAGCCGGCGAACTCTGAAAAACCTCACGATATCAAAGCAGTAAGGATTTCATTAAACACACGCTCACAAATAAGCTGCTTAGCGTGGTACTAATTGCAATGTATATCTCTTTCGTAAATAAGTTACGCAACTGTGATTCCGTAGACTTTCCTAGCGAAATGAATGGTAATCGTCTTTTATATGCAGCCGAATAATGTAGTCATCTTGACGCAGTATCTTAACGAACCAACCGGCCACCGTCGTCAGGGGATTGTGCTGGTGTACGATCTTGCCGGAACTGAGATTCCAAAAGAACTGGCGGCTCCTCCGCTGCCGGCCCATCGCGCATGCGCTAGGTGTAGCGCTACTGCCTCAAGCGCAATCGAACTAGCAGTGCACCTGTGGAAGAAATAAGCAAAAAGACATATTACTCGCAGAACACTAATTACGGGAATCCGCTGATCGAAATGATCATTGTTGTTTAAGATCAGATAAAATCAGATTCCACAGCTTACTTAAAGGGAAGAGCTTATTCCTTTTAATAATATTATCAGATAATCGAATTTCAATAGTTTTCTGTAGAACGCACTCCAAGCAGTTGGAAGCAGGAGCGATAACTTGAATCTTATTATACGTCATCTTATGTTCCTCATCGAGACAGTGGTCTACCACTGTGGTTTTCTCTGGCTGGAGCAGACGATTGTCATTACTGTGTTCTAGACATCGGTCCTGAATAATACGGATAGTTTGCCCAAAATAAACCAATCCATAGTGACAAGGAATTTTGCACGCCCAAGTCACCCTTTACTGATCCGAGAAGGGGTCTAATCGTAGACGGTGACATAAATGCGTTTCTGATGTTATATCTCTGTAATCGTCTTGAAACTGTTGAGGAAAGACTACCAGCAAAAGGTACCAAGAGTTATGCCACTGTCTACCACAGTCTTCTGTTTTATAATGAGCTACAGTGGTGATGAAAAAGACGATACTGAATTGCTGGAGACGTGACATTGCTCAGGCAAACTGCTGCTTCGGTCGAAGGCGAGCGGCGAGTTATGTTCGTACTCTGAAGGAAGCAACAGCTGGAGGTCCAGAAGAGTGGCACGAACTGTCTGCACGATCGACACCGTCCTCTAGCCTTGCAGCACTCGAGTTGAGCCGTCATGGTAACCCCATCAGGCCCGCTCGGTTGGCCGTGCGGTCTAACGCACGGCTTTCTGGGCGGAAGGAGCGCCTGGTTCCCGGCACGAATCCACCCGGCGGATTTGTGCCGAGGTCCCGTGAACCGGCCAGTCTATGAATGGTTTTTAGGCGGTTTTCCATCTACCTCTGCGAATGCGGGCTTGTTCCCCTTATTCCGCCTCAGTTACACTACGTCGGCGATTGCTGGGCAAGCAAATTCTCCACGCTCGCATACACCAACACTACACTACCACGCAAACTTAGAGTTAACACTCGTGTGGTGTGAGACGTTCCCTGGGGGGTCCACCGGGTGCCGAACCGCACAATAACCCTGGGTTCGGTGTGGGGCGGCGGAGGGGTGAAGTGGACTGCGGTAGTCGTCGTGGGGTTGTGGACCACTGCGGCTGCGGCGGGGACGGAGCCTCTCCGTCGTTTCTAGGTCCCCGGTTAACATACAATACAATACAATACAACCCCATCAGAGTCAAAGAATTAAATCACTGAGAGGTAAGTGACACCAAAGTTCAAAAGGAGGACAGCGCAATGGAGTGTAAATCATTTTGTACATGCCTTAGTGCTTTCATCGATAGACATTAAAATAAAAAGTTACAATCCATTGCGACATTACATTACAATTCTCGTCATGAAATACGGTACTGCAGTCACCCAGTGAGCAATGTATTGTTACTTGCTTTCCGTTTCCGTTATTGTCTCAGTGCCTCCTGTTGTGCTACTTCCACGCTGTCGTGACACAGGGAAGGACTTTTTTACCTGTACGTTAAGGAGTAACGACAGGCTGATGCTCACTTCACTCTCACTCTCTCTGTCTCTCTCTTCATCTATCTCTTCCGACTCCGCTGCCCTCGCGGGGTGGCCAGCAGTTGTAATTCCGCGCCTCGGTGTCACAGTTACGGATCACGTGGCACACGTGGAAAAGAGTGCGATGACAAATTACGACCCATCAAAATGACGCCCGAATTGCTGTTGCACTGTATAACCTCCCGGCCCTTTGCATTCACGGGAGGACATTAAAAAATTTATTGCCTTGCAAATATCCATCGCTAATATTTCACGCGATAATAAAGCGGTCACCTCCGGCGGAAGTGCGCCGGCGGCGGCCTGCCAAGCGCCACCGCGCTCCCCTCTCGCTTCGGCGCGTAGCCTGTCAGCGATCGTTCACGGTCGTACGTGTTTGATGAAATGGCCCAGCAATAAATCAGCCGGCGCATGCGCGCGGGTTAATTCCTGGGCGCCCGCCGCCGCTGCGCTGCGAGGCAGCCCCTGCGCCCACGGCGACTCCGCGCGCCACCCCCACACCGCCACCCACCAACAAGTCGGCCCCCGCGTGCGGCAGATATGAATCAATGGCCCCCGCTTCTGCCGCGCTGTGCACGTCTCCAGTCCGCGCGCCGCCACCGCCCACCGGCGGTGATATATGGAACATTCAATACCAGACAGCTCCAGGAGACAATACTTTTTCCTCCAGTGATTGAAGTGATTTGTGGTGAAAGTATAATTGCACAAAAGGGAACTTTTGCGTATATTTGTCTCGTGCATATTCATTGCTCTTTATCTTACGCTTCCGGAATTCGAAACGCGTTTCTGTTACCGCGTCTCATCGCCCCTTGTCTGCTCTGTCTTCCGCTGCCTGTCCACCTTCTTTTGTTTTCACTCGACTCGCGTGCGTGTCGGAGAATGGACCGCGATCGCGATGTTCCTCGTGGCATCTCTTCCCTCGTCGCAGCTGACATTTAAATTTATTCGTGATTTATGCGATATGGAAATGAGTTGCTTTGACTGGGACAGGTGATGTCCAGTATTTCACTTGCGAATCGATACATATTCCCGTCGACCTGCTTTCTGAACTTTCACCTACTACCCAAACTTCTTCTGAATGAAGCGGGTTGTTTCAAAGCGCCTCGATTCCAACCCTCTCCTACTCATTTACGGCAGTTTAATACATATATATATTTCGCAGAAAGTGTTGCATTTGAATTCGAACAGCAGGAAAGCTTGCATTTCTTCTATGGGGTTCAGGTTTCTGTCTTCTAAAGATACGTTTAAGCTAATATCTTTTGCAAAATTCCTGCTGTGATAAAAAAGTGCATTCGGGTTTGTTATGGGTTAAAATAACCACAATATAATAAAAACATGCGATTCTGAGCCTGGTAGTTCATAAACTGTTCAAAGTAAGATCCTAAAATAAATTCAAAGTGAATGTCGTATAGTTTGAGATGGTATTATGGTATTTTTTGAAATTACACTACTGGCCATTAAAATTGCTACACCAAGAAGAAATGCAGATGATAAACGGGTATTTAATGGACAAATATATTATACTAGAGATAACATGTTATTAAATTTTCAGGCAATTTGGGTGCATAGATTCTGAGAAATCAGTGCCCAGAACAACCACATCTGGCCGTAATAACGGCCTTGATACGCCTGGGCATTGCGTCAAACAGAGCTTGGATGGCGTGTACAGGTACTGCTGCCCATGCAGCTTCAACACGATACCACAGTTCACCAAGAGTAGTGACTGGCGTATATAACGAGCCAGTTGCTCGGCCACCATTGACCAGACGTTTTCAGTTGGTGGGAGATCTGGAGAATGTGCTGGCCAGGGCAGCAGTCGAACATTTTCTGTATCCAGAAAGGCCCGTACAGGACCCGAAACATGCGGTCGTGCATCATCCTGCTGAAATGTAGGGTTTCGCAGGGATCGAATGAATGGTAGAGCCTCCGGTCGTAAAACATCTGAAATGTAACGTCCACTGTTCAAAGTGCCGTCAATTCGAACAAGAGGTGACCGAGACGTGTAACCAGTGGCATCCCATACCATCACGCCGGATGATACGCCAGTATGGCGATGACGAATACACACTTCGAATGTGCGTTCACCGCGACGTCGACAAACACGTATGTGACCGTCATGGTGCTGTACACAGAACCTGGATTCATCCGAAAAAATGACGTTTTGCCATTCCTGCACCCAGGTTCGTTGTTGAGGACACCATCGCAGGCGCTCCTGTCTGTGATCCGGCGTCAAGGGTAACCGAAGCCATGGTCTCCGAGCTGATAGTCCATGCTGCTGCAAACGTCGTCGAACTGTTCGTGCAGATGGTAGTTGTCTTGCAGACGTCCCCATGTGTTCACTCAGGGATCGAGACGTGGCTGCACGATCCGTTACAGCCATGCGGATAAGATGCCTGTCATCTCGACTGCTAGTGATACGAGGCCGTTGGGATCCAGTACGGCGTTCCGTATTACCCTCCTGACCGTTTGATTCCATATTCTGCTAACAGTCATTGGATCTCGATCAACGCGAGCAGCAATGTCGCGATACGATAAACCGCAATCGGGATAGGCTACAATCCGACCTTTATCAAAGTCGGATACGTGATGGTACGCATTTCTCCTCCTTACACGATGCATCACAACAACGTTTCACCAGGCAACGCCGGTCAACTGCTGTTTGTGTATGAGAAATCGGTCGGAAACTTTTTTCATGTCAGCACGTTGTAGGTGTCGCCACCAGCGACAACCTTGGTTGAATGCTAATCATTTGCATATCACAGCATCTTCTTCCTGTCGGTTATATTTCGTGTCTGTAGCACGTCATCTTCGTGCTGTAACAGTTTTAGTGACCAGTAGTGTATATTTAATGTAATTTCCATCATGTTTCACATTTTTTTCTGACTAACACTATATTAAGTGGACCCTAAATCATGCTACATTGTTGACCATTTGATTTAAAAACAAAGTTACAAAACATTTTATGGTATCTCCTAAGGGGAGCTGTAGAAAAAATAAAAAGTAAATAGACATAGCGGAAAAGCACAGCCGGCCGGAATGGCCGAGCGGTCAGTCCGGCTTTCGCCGCCGTGCAGTACGGACGTGTTGTTGTTTCCGCCTGCGGAGCGCGCGCGCTTGCTGTTGTTTACATTTCAGCGGCCGTCACTTACGTGTCGCTTACGTGCACTAGAATCATGGCCAACCGTTTTCGAAAATCAACTTTACGATTCAACTTCTGCAACGACTACGCACGACCAAAGGCCTTGGAAGTGGAACGCTTCCTACGCGACGTTGCTAAGATCCCAGCTTCTGAAATCTTGGGCATCCATTTGTCCATATTAAGCAGTACTGTGTACGTCAAAGTCGTCAATGACGCGGAATGTGAAAGAATACTTCGTGACACCAACCATGGATTACGCTTTTGCCGACGGCAATGTCGGAGCGGTCACTGTCGACCATGCCGGCTTAGGAATGCGCACCATACGAGTTTTCGAACTCCCGTTCGAGCTTCCAGCGGAAGACGTTATCGCGGCTTTCCGCACCTATGGCACTGTACATGGCCACACTGCCGAACGCTGGGCGCAATTCCAAACGTACCCTGTTCTTAACGGTGTACGGCAGATCACCATCGACCTCCATCGCCACGTGCCATCTTACCTGCAAATTAGCGGGTGCCGCGCGGTTGTCATATACGACGGCCAACCCAAGACCTGTTCCGGGTGCGGCAAAGAAGGCCACCTCAGATCTGAGTGTCTTCAGCGACGAATCACCCAATTGCCAGCCGCTACCGTGGCACCTCCGGCTCCGACGACGGTTTTACCGATCACCTACGCATCGGCGCTCTCGTCTCCTCCCACCGGCCGCCGCCCATCGGACCATGCACCGGTGACCCTTCCAGCTGCTACGGATACCGCTGGGGCCGACGCGTCGCGCTCAAAGCCTGACGCTCCTCCGGCGCCACTACCAACAGCGACGACTTCCGACACTCACCCGCCTGAACATATGGACGCCCCTTCATTTGACGTTCCCGCGACGGCCTTCCTCTCAGAGCGACGCGACTCCCTTCCGTCTTCCGACACAGAGGGACGAACCCGCAAACAACGTTCACCTAAGAGGCGCAAGAGGAGGCGCCGTACGGTCTCTGAACGAGACGGATCACCTCCCCCTGATGCTCCAGAGGCCGTCCGACCCGACGAGGCCTCGGAGAACCTACACGACGATACGAATGACGACAACATGACGCCGACTGTGGATACGTCGATGCCTACTCTACTGGCTCGCTCAGGTTTTCCTGAACGAATGGACTCCACAGATGCGACTGCCGCCGAGACGTCCTCCGCCCCTACGAGCGAAGTGGAACGTACGACCATCACAACGACAACGCCTTTAATGGTGTGGAGTGAGGACATCGATGAGGACCAGGACCACACGCTGGGGACAGAGTTACCCCAGACGGAAGCATCGTTACACCGCTGACAATGCCGTCAGGTGGCGTACGGCACGACTCACCGTTGCCTCGTCCCTCTTCATCCTCCACGGCGGGGTACGGCTCCAAACCTACCGAATAGCGACGATCAATACTAACACCATTAGCTCACCCGTGAAACTTCAACTGCTGCGAGAGATGATATGGGCGTCGGACGTCGATATCGCACTACTACAGGAAGTACACCTGGCCACACTTCCAGACGTCGCGGGATATAACACTTATCCTTCTCCTGGTGATCACCTGGGACGCGGCGTAGCCATCTACGCCAGAGAAGGCATTCCAGTGGCCGATATCACATACCTTCCATCTGCCAGAGGCATGGCCGTCACCGTCATGGGGACGCGTATCGTCAACATTTACGCTCTGTCAGGCTCCACCCGCAGACGCGACAGGGCACTCTTCTATTCAGAAGAAATCGCTCCTTTGTTTCTTGGACGCTACGACCATTACTTGCTTGGGGGTGATTTTAATTGTGTCTTGAACCCTAAAGATCAAGTGCCCCACTACAACACCTGTCAAGAACTGCGTCTTGTCGTCCGAGATCTGTTGCTTCGCGACACTTGGGAAGTTCGGCACGGCGACGCGCCTGGACATACTTACCAGACGAGTCACTCCGCGTGCCGCCTTGATAGAATTTACGTCTCTCGGGAACTCACACCTGCAGTCCAAGGTGCAGAACTTTGGCCCCTGGCCTTTTCGGACCACTGTGCCTACATCTGCAACATTCTCTTCCCCAAGCAAGTGGTCTGGCGTAGTCGTGCACCGTGGAAGATAAATACCTCCCATCTTCACGATCCCGAATGTCTTCAACGTGTTACCGAGACATGGGCCACCTGTGAACGTCGCTTACGTAAATACTGCACGACCTTGACCTGGTGGCTGGAATGTGCCAAACCTGCCATTCGACATACTTTGATTCAGTATGGAAAGGAAGTTGCTATGTGGCGCCGGCACACTACCGACTATTTCTACGCCGTTCTCCGCGACCTGGACGCCCAACCGCCCACCCCCGACACCCAGAGGGAACGCAGCAGGATTAAGGCGCAAATTGTAACTTTGACACGCCGTAGACTGCAGGGGGCTATGGTGCGAACCCGTCGTCTCCGATAGGAAACATCGACGACAACAACTCATCACCACCTGTCGCGGCCAGCACGTCACTTGCCAGGCCGAAATCGTCAGTGCCTTTGTCGACCACTACCGCACAATGTACCAGGAGAAGACTACCAACAACCACGCTGAGGAGTCTTTGCTACCACACGTAACTCGCACCCTCACCAGCGACGAAGCGGACGAGCTGATGGAGCCCATTACGCGTGACGAAATCTACGATGCAATCAAAAAAGGTGCTCTGAATAAGTCACCTGGTGTCGACGGATTGCCGATAGAATTTTACCGCACTTTCTTCACACTAATGGCGTCACGGTGGACAACGATGTTTCATGAACTGCTGACGATGGGGAACGCCGTACCGCCGTCCTTCGTCACGGGAATTATTATACCCATCCACAAACCGACACCAGGTGTGACGACAGCACATTACCGTCCCCTGACTCTGATTAACGCAGACTGTAAAATTTTTACACGCCTACTGGCAACGCGATGCCGCAAGATCCTGCCTAGCATTCTATCCCCGGAACAGACGACTCCGGGCGGCTCAGTTAATATACAAACGGCCACAGGAGAATGTCGCGATTTAATTGCACTGGCAGCGGCGTGCAGACTCCGCGCCGCAGTGGTTGCCATTGATTTTGACAGCGCATTCAACAAAGTGCGGCATCTTTTTCTGCTCTCAGTGATGAACCGCATGGGTTTTCCACCAGCCTTTATCGACGTGATCCGGCGCCTGTACGGCACCGCCGAATCGCTGATTCAGGTTAACGGCCGTGTGGCGGGACCAGTGGCGATCCGGCGTTCCGTACGGCAAGGCTGCCCACTTTCGACCCTACTGTATGCCATAAGCCTGGAGCCACTCATCGGGAGTCTGACGAGCCACCTTTCTGGTCTCACTTTGCGACAGCACAGTTTTCGATGTCGTGCGTATGCGGACGACCTCCTCCTCTTGATCCGCTCACGGAGTGAAGCACACACGGTACTTGATTTGATATCAACGTACGGCACTGCAGCGGGCAGTAACATTAATGTGGCTAAATCCGCGGCGATGCCTATTGGACGCGGCCTCTCACACGACGACTTAGCACCTCTCCCGTGTGTACAACAACTACGATATCTTGGTATCATTTTCACCTCCACCGTGCGCCGCTCCGCTGCCATCAATTTTCGGCGTACACTCCAAACTATCCGCACGACGGTGCGACAAAATCTTCTCCGACGACTCGATTCTTTACAACGTGTCCAATACCTCAATCAACATGTGGCGGCCAGAATGGTCCACATCGCACAGGTCCTCCCGCTGCCATCAACTATTGGACGCCGCCTCCAGGCTGCCCTCGGATACTTCCTTACGGCCGGTACGATCTTTAAGGTCCGCTACGACACACTCACCCTTCCCCCGCAAGCGGGGGGCCTCGGTCTTGTCAATGTGCGACTCCGCGCGGCGTGCTTGTACATGTCCACCATGCACAAGCAGTGGCACGGGGGCACCTCCCTTACGCGCAGCTTGCTGGAAATTCTTGTGCCCGCGACCATAACGCCACCAGTACCAGTCGGACACATCAAGCACCATCTGACGCACATTTCTGATTTCATCGTCGACTTCAGTTATGCTCACACACACTTACCGACCACGCGTTCTCCTCGACCTAAAGATTTTTACACCCCACTCCTTCGTTCCATATCCAGCAACAATATCGAACTGAGACATACGTCCACGCGGTGGCCAACGGTTTGGCGACACATCCACCAGCCTTTTCTTCCCTCCAACGTCCGGGCAACATGGTACCAAGTCGCAAATGAAAAATTCGCCACAAATCATCGCCTTCACGCCATCGGATTAAAGGACTCTCCACTTTGTTCCATTTGCCACCTGGTGGATGACGATGTCCATCAACTGACTTGTGCTGCCACCAGTGACGTCTGGAAACTTGCCCGACAGTTCGTTGCCTGTTACCTCCGCGTTCCGCCGGACTCGATTGACACACGGACTTTTATCCATCCTGAGAATACTTATTTCCCCGCCTCCAAAAATCATGCGATTGTATGGGTCAAGGGATGGACGATCACCTACATGTGTAATGATGGCGACAAATCCCGCCTTGATTTCTGGCAGTACTTACAAACCGCCCACAGTGAAGTCGAACAGCGACCGCGCTACCGCGCCTTCTTCGCCAATTACCTACATGCGATCTTTACTTCACCCCCGCTCAGTTGGATGGTGCCACACGCCGCCAGCACTCCCGCCCCCCGCCCCCCCCCCCCCCTGCTGACATCTGAGACTCCCCGCGCTACTTTCTACATTGTAACCCACAGTGGAGTAGGCGCATGGACACGCGCCTCCTTTCTTTAATGCACTACCCCAGAAAACGCTGGCTTTTCCCTCACTCCACTGTATATTGCTTCACACCTCTTAGATTACATCAGAATTATTATTCTTTTATTTTCCTACACCTTGTTCATAAAAAAAATTGCTCGCCTTGTAGGAGTATATTGTTTTGTGTTATTTTCGCCGGAAGGATGGCATTTCTGTTGTATTTAAGTTTGTACCAATAAAGATCTTTTTTTCATTTACCCTTTTCCTGGTTAAAAAAAAAATGCGGTTAAAGGCGCTACAGTCTGGAACCGCACGACCGCTACGGTCTCAGGTTCGAATCCTGCCTCGGGCATGGATGTGTGTGACGTCCTTAGGTTAGTTAGGTTTATGTAGTTCTAAGTTCTAGGGGACTTATGACGACAGCAGTTGAGTCCCATAGTGCTCAGAGCCATTTGAACCATTTTTTTTTTTGGTAAAGCACGCTGGCTGCACTGCGCCGCATAACGCAGCACTTCACTGCAAGAGCACGTCCCATGTTCAGTAGCAGACAATAGCCCATCGTAACCTAAATACAGAGCGAGTGTAAACATTTATCACTTAATTACATTTTTTCCACCTTTCAGACAAAGGGCTCCATAAAACTGAAAACTGAAATCGAAGTGTAATAAAAAGAGGTTCAAGCCTATTTAAGTTCAATCGTTATAAAAACTTAGTTTACTCTTAATACTTGAAATAAAAGTTTGTAAAGTTTTATGAATTATTGTTATGTTAATTTAAATAACTGTCTTAAACAGCACACATTTAACTTCAGAATGAATCGTTCTTCACTGAAATTCGACGTAAGGTTCTCGAGTTAAACGGCAGACAAAATGTCTCGTTCGGGAAACAACGCAAACCTTTACTGAATTTTAATTCGTAAACTAGTGAACTTTTAAGAGATAACTTTATGAAAGTTGTTTTCTTTAATAGTAAATGCCACTTGTAGTAATAATTAATGATTTTAAAAGAAATACGAGGTCAGTCTTTTCATTTTTCATCCGGTTTGAAATGGAATAGCACGTAGACGGTTCTGGACAACTTCGACAATTGTTAAAAGCTACATCCCACTACACACAGCTCTACTTCTTTACTTGCATTAAAATCTGTCGATTTGGGCTGCGAATCTGACCATCCTTGAGTCACAAAACCGTATGCTTGCACAGCTGTAGTACCCCATGAAACTCTCACAGTGTTGCATTCTTAATTAAACTGTCGTGTAGAACAGTCATGTCATGTGAACATCAAATATGATGATGCCTATTCTGAGAGAACAGGGCTGGTCCAAGCACATATGATGCTTACGTGACATGGCTGTCGTACATGGCCAGCGGTATTAAGAATGAAAAATTTTAAAAGTTTCATTGGGTATCGCAATGGCGAAGTGCGTAGCTGAATACCTTCTCTTACCCCGAGGATAGTCATATTAACGTCCTAAATTGGATCGTCTTTAATAAAAGTGAGGAGCTACAACTGCGTATTATACGATGCAGTTTTTAAAATTCACTGCTTCTGAGTTGGACATGTTTTGGACAGCGAGTTTTTGCCGAGAACAAATCAGAATAAATTTAGAATAGGGAGACTTTTCACAGAACATGTGCAGCACTGGTAAAAAACAACCTGTTTTTGACTGAAGTGCATGCGTCTGTAATTTTGCTTCGTTTCACAATAGCTGACATAGTTAATCCACTGCTGTAAATCTAATAATTGACAGTCAAATGAAATTAGACGTCGTCGATCTGGAACATGCGAGCCATTGCGAAATTATTGTTTCGTTCAACGTAGTCTTGGGAGCATCGCACACTTATCAAAGCCAGAATCTCATTGCAAAAGTAACAGTAAACATTCGATATTCCACAGCCAGTAGCGGTTGATGTCAAGTGACCAAATGATTGTTCGATGTGATCCTTTTGTAACAAGATACGGATTCTGATGCTGACTCATAAGAAACGAAACTAGTTGAGAGCTGGGATCTTAACAGTGAAAACGTGGTGCAAATGATTAGTAAAATATTCCTGTGCAGAGATGCTACTAACTGTGGAGGACGCTTAATTGCTTGTTATATCTGCGCAGTATATCTGCGAATTAGAGTTTGTGCATTTAATGGAGGGACTAAAATTCTTTCAACTACAGATGAATACGTGCAGTTTCATATAGGCTACGTTCGCTGTTTAGCATGCTTGCATCATTTATCGATAACGCAGCTGGTATGGTCCAACAAGACGAGTAATTAATCAGTAAGCAGAACAGGTAACGCAAAAACCAAGTTAGAGGGTCAGGGGAGGCAACTTACTGGATATGGCATTAATTTACATCACGTCCCCACTCCTTTTTATGCTAGTTTCTCTAAATTTTGAAGTCGTCATGTGGCTTGTATAACCAAGTAGATGTAGGTGAATGGAACGGGGAACGGGATTAGGCGGTAGCAAAACATTAACGTAACAGATGGTTCAAATGGCTCTGAGCACTATGCGACTTAACTTCTGAGGTCATCAGTCGCCTAGAACTTAGAACTAATTAAACCTAGCTAACCTAATGACATCACAGACACCCAGGCTCGAGGCAGGATTCGAACCTGCCACCGTAGTGGTCGCCCGGTTCCAGACTGTAGCGCCTAGAGCCGCACGGTAACTCCGACCGGCTCAACGTAACAGCGGAGTTCCTTTTACTATAGACAGTGACGTTTTATTTACAAAAATAGAGCAAACTCATGGGATAAAAGCCAAGAGAATCTGCAACACCATTTATCAGACAAAGAGCAAAGAGCAAATGGTAAGTAAGAGCTCGTAATAGTCTGTGACTATCAGCGGAGGTCCCATGAAGTGTTATTCTGAATGAACTTTCAGGGTGTAGGCAACATGGCTGTGATTCAGACTCGAGTCAGGAAGGCTACGATTCCAAACTGAATCACCACAAAGAATCAACGTGATTCATGCAAACCCTCATAATTACAGGATGTGGCCAACCTTTTACTCTACTCTCCCCCCCCCCCCCCCCCCCCGCCCCCATCCCCACAGTTTCCATTGAATCAACAAAAGAATGAAAGAGGAGCTCGGTAGCCGCCGCTATTGTATCAATTTGCTGTTACCTCATTTCGTTAAAACTGGGCAAAAGTATTTGGCAGTAATTCATTTGGCAATAATTCAGATTTGTTTTGTACAGAATCGCACATGCTATAACATACACGAGAGCTGTTTTCAAAAGCTATAATACCACGAAAACTTGGAATCGTGTTATTCACAGAGAAAGATGTTAAACAGTAAAAACAGAATTAACTTCACGGAAAATTCTCCACACTACAATGACATTACGCTGCAAGCAGATGTAACATGACATCGAGCTCACAACACCGTAAGCACATGGCTTCGGACACGCCGTGTGATGGTTCGAACGAAGCTGATCTCCCTCTCAAAATTAATTGTAATTCACTTAATATGGAATGTCAAAATGTCTCCCTTACATTGTTACGGCGTAAAGCCAAGCGCCGACACGCAAGTAGGGAACGATAGGGAAGAGATGGCTGTGAAGAGACGTCAGCCAATCACACGCTCACCGATCCCTCTCCAGGACGAGGACGTGACAGCAGCGTCTTCTACGTGAAGAGTACATAAGCGCCGCGGCCGACTGGCGATGCCCAATTGAACAGCAGCTTCAAGACTAGGCACTTGTATAGAAGCGTGAACACTACTTACTTTGCTTGTTCTGTCTATGTAGCTCAGACTTGTGATTGTTTGTCATCACCCTTCGCTTGCGACACATCTGTATAATTGTCAAAGTTAAGTATTGTCTCTTTTCACTTTTTAATAAAACTCATTAATACGATTTGTTAGAATGTTTTATGCAGGCTTCCTAGACACCCCATATTTGACGAAAAGACTGGACGTAATACACATAACTAACTTCAAAACAAAGCTGACAGCACACTTCTATAAATTGAACCAGCATATTCAGGCACTGTATCCACTCTGCATCGAGCCATCGCCCCAGGAGCATGGCCCTTCCCTTAATCATTCAGCGACTGAGTGCTAAGCATGGAATCCACCCGAAACGGATCCACTCTCAACTGCTATGGTGGAAAGATAGTCTTGATGCCTCTGAGCAACTACAGCAAGACAAAATATAGAACTAGCAGTTATCTTGGGCTCTGCTCACAATTTCCGTTTCTTGCTAAACTCCACTACCAGGTTTAATTGGCAGTGACTCCAAACATACCATACCGATCCATCGCTTATTGAGGGAGGCTACTGATTTCTCTAAGAGTAAGAAATATGATAAACATGTCGCGAATGTGAACATTACGAAACAACTCTGACTGAAACGTTTCATTACCCAATGCATAAGATAAAAATGAGCAAGTCTGTCCTTTCAATCGAAGGACAGTAGCAAACATTCTTTTTTACAACTGGTTTGTGGAGGACGTTAGAATCCTTATCCCCATGTGATTAATGAACAGAGTTGTATGGACGACAGATAGATGTGAAAGAAAATTAAATACTTCAATTAATTTACAAAATCCAGAATGAGATTCTCAATCTGCAGCGGAATGTGCGCTGGTATGAAACTTCCTGGCAGATTAAAACTGTGTGCCCGACCGAGTCTCGAACCGTGACCTTTGCCTTTCGCGGGCAAGTGCTCTACCATCTGAACTGCCGAAGCACGACTCACGCCCGGTCCTCACAGCTTTACTTCTTCGAGTATCTCGTCTCCTTCAATTTACAAAATATTTACAATCATCAGCTACACGATCAATCGATCAATGTTTGCTGTAAGCAATCATTTCTCATAGTAGTATCTATAGTTTATACGTCGATAAGCAGCAACACTGAAAACATTACTGACTATACATCGTAAACCACGATAAAATTATACACAAATATCATTATATGAACATGATATCTGTTCTTTCGGACATGTCCGAGAGAACAGATACCATCTGTGACCGTGCAGTTCTCGGGAATGAAATGGGAATTAAATCGAGACCTACTAATGTACAGGGTTATTACAAATGATTGACGCGATTTCACAGCTCTACAATAACTTTATTATTTGAGATATTTTCACAATGCTTTGCACACACATTCAAAAACTCAAAAAGGTTTTTTAGGCATTCACAAATGTTCGATATGTGCCCCTTTAGTGATTCGGCAGACATCAAACCGATAATCAAGTTCCTCCCACACTCGGCGCAGCATGTCCCCATCAATGAGTTCGAAAGCATCGTTGATGCGAGCTCGCAGTTCTGGCACGTTTCTTGGTAGAGGAGGTTTAAACACTGAATCTTTCACGTAACCCCACAGAAAGAAATCGCATGGGGTTAAGTCGGGAGAGCGTGGAGGCCATGACATGAATTGCTGATCATGATCTCCACCACGACCGATCCATCGGTTTTCCAATCTCCTGTTTAAGAAATGCCGAACATCATGATGGAAGTGCGGTGGAGCACCATCCTGTTGAAAGATGAAGTCGGCGCTGTCGGTCTCCAGTTGTGGCATGAGCCAATTTTCCAGCATGTCCAGATACACGTGTCCTGTAATGTTTTTTTCGCAGAAGAAAAAGGGGCCGTAAACTTTAAACCGTGAGATTGCACAAAACACGTTAACTTTTGGTGAATTGCAAATTTGCTGCACGAATGCGTGAGGATTCTCTACCGGACAGATTCGCACATTGTGTCTGTTCACTTCACCATTAAGAAAAATTGTTGCTTCGTCACTGAAAACAAGTTTCGCACTGAACGCATCCTCTTCCATGAGCTGTTGCAACCGCGCCGAAAATTCAAAGCGTTTTTTGACTTTGTCATCGGGTGTCAGGGCTTGTAGCAATTGTAAACGGTAAGGCTTCTGCTTTAGCCTTTTCCGTAAGATTTTCCAAACCGTCGGCTGTGGTACGTTTAGCTCCCTGCTTGCTTTATTCGTCAACTTCCGCGGGCTACGCGTGAAACTTGCCCGCACGCGTTCAACCGTTTCTTCCCTCACTGCAGGCCGACCCGTTGATTTCCCCTTACAGAGGCATCCAGAAGCTTTAAACTGCGCATACCATCGCCGAACGGAGTTAGCAGTTGGTGGATCTTTGTTGAACTTCGTCCTGAACTGTCATTGCACTGTTATGACTGACTGATGTGAGTGCATTTCAAGCACGACATACGCTTTCTCGGCTCCTGTCGCCATTGTGTCTCACTGCGCTCTCGAGCGCTCTGGCGGCAGAAACCTGAAGTGCGGCTTCAGCCGAACAAAACTTTATGAGTTTTTCTATGTATCTGTAGTGTGTCGTGACCATATGTCAATGAATGGAGCTACAGTGAATTTATGAAATCGCTTCAATCATTTGTGATAGCCCTGTAGTGTGTGGACATTAAGTTGGAAATGTGCACTTCACTGGGAGCGTGCAAGGGATAAATCCCTGCAGTCGCGCTATCCTCTGTGCCATCAGTGGCTCAGATGCATTGAGCATCTGCCATGTAAGCAGGAGCTCCCGGGTTCGGGTCCCGGCTGCGGGACGCGTTTTCAACTGTCCCAGTTTATGTATATCAGCTTTGGGTTTTGATTTAATCACCATTTCACAAATATCATTGTAAACACATGTTCAAGCATGGATTCATGGTAAGAAGAATGAAAGTAAAATAAAACCGATGAGGAAGTAATCCTTCTCTGGTGATACTATACCTAATAACCCTTACATATTTTAAATATTTTACACATAGAAGGTCTTTCTTTTTCTGTGGAACATGATTAAAACCAAGAACAATAACAAGTACAAGTTGAAACACACTGCAGGAAAAAAGGAATCGCAACATCAAGAAGGAGTTGTGAGACATAAACGAAAGTTGTTAGGAGAGTTTCTACATGTGAAAGATGAAGTCTTTTCAAATTTCACACCAGTTGTATAAGGGTGGCGCTAGTAGAGCCAGTAAGAGGATACAAGTCATGTTTGCTTCAATCACACTCTGTAGCGGTCTGAGATTTGACGTGGTGCGTTGGTGTTAGTCAAGAATGTCTTTCATGTTACAAAGATACTACCATCAACACCTCATCGATTTTGGAAGAGGTCATGTAATATGGCTACCAGAATCTGGGTGTTCCTTCTGCGATACTGTAGAAGGACTTGGCAGGAATGTAGCCCCCGAAGTTGACTGTTGGCAGCGGTGATGATGAGAATGTACGGTCGCAAGAAGGTCGGAGTCTGGACGGCCACGTAGCACTACGGAGAGGGAGGACCATCATGTTCGGCGTATGGCTCTGGCCCATAGTACCGCATCTGCAGGAGCAATCTGAGCAACAGCTGGCACCACAGTGACACTACCAACTGATAAAAATCGGATGCTTCAAGGAGAGCTCCGAACGAGAAGCCCCTTAGCGTACATTCCACTGACTCTCAACTACCACCAATTACGACTTCGGTGGTATCAAGCGTGAGCTCATTGGAGGGCTGCTTGGAGGTCTGTTGCGTTTTCTGATAAAAGCTGTTTCTGCCTCGGTAGCATTAATGGCCATGTGTTGATCAGAAGAAAGCCATTTGGGAGACTGCAACCAACTTGTCTGCGTGCAAAACACACTGGACTCACACCTGGAGTTATGGTCTACGGTGCGATTTCGTGTGACATGAGGAGCACTTTCGTGGCTATTTCACGCAACTTGACTGCAAATTCTTACGTAAATCTGGCGATTCGACCTGTTGTGCTGCCATTCATGAAGAGCATTCAAGGGGATGTTTTCCAACAATGTTACACTCATCGACATACTGTTGTAAACATGCTCTACAGAATATCGACATGTTTCCTAGGCCTGCTCGAACACCGGGTCTGTCTCCAACCGAGCACATATGGGACATCATCGGATGACAACCCTAGTATCGTCCACACCTAGCATTAACCGTTCCTGTATTGGCAAACCAAACGCGACATGCGTGGTACTTCATCCCACATACTGACATCCGGCACCTGATATCCTTCAGTGCGCTACACTCGCGACGCGTTCAGCTTATCGGTAACATTCCCTTCACCGCGCACTCTTACGCAAAAATTTCTTAGCACAGAGGAATTTCATCTAAGTCTTTTAAAAGAGTATCAGAGTGGAAGACATACTAACCTTCGACCGCGTCTTTATCTTCATGTCGATTCTTTAGAACTGACCAGTTTATCACTATCAGTGTATCGAAGTAAAGCAATCGTCTACAAAATATACAGACGGGTTTGACAGTGGCTGTCATAGAATCAATAAGAGTAAGAAAATTTTTACAAAGCTTTACATCAGCCTTGTAACTGGTCATTGTGACATTAAAACAGACACTCACGACATTCTCCTCTAGCATAACGTGCATCAAGATGCTGGCTTTTAACTCGTACCACGAATTGATAAAACTCATAGAGGGAAGAGAGAAAATTACTAACAGCCGGAGGGTCTTTCCAGTTTGTCTGTAGACTAGGCGAACATATGCCAACCTCTAGGGAGAAGCGTTTCTACGACGAGAAATGTCGAATCGTCAGACATAGAACAGAAATAAAATAAAGATCTGTTAGATTAGGCAAAACGGCGTATTACACGGAACTGCTTATTGCATCCTGCAGTCTCTACAGCTTCCATTAGCTACTAAAATCCTGCTACTGGATGTTTCTGAGCCGGTTGTGAGAATTGACAAACGGATCGAAAAACAAACTACATAAAAATTATCTTGCGTTCCGCGTTCCTTGTGGTAGTATATCCATTTTATCTTAACTACACAAGGCTTGTACTTCGAATTCTCATCCATAAAGCTGTCAGCAGAATCAAAGATATCAAAATCTTCGTTATTTTAAAATCTTTATTCGAACCACTAAAAACCGAGAACCGTTTTAAAACACGCCTAGTTATTCGTGAGTTATTCTGGGTCAAACTGGTTTATACTTTCAGTGCTGTCCCATCTGTATTGGAGAACATTACTTTAAGTCAGCATTAGCCAAGGAGCAAGTAATCATAATTAAAGCAGACTTACAAAATATTACTTGCTACTGATATATTTAGAAGAAAGAGTAATACCCTTTGTAAAGCACTGTGTACATTAATATCTAAATAACCAAGTGTCGCAAATGTATATTTTTATGCATTATAGTAAATAATTTGAACAATATGACAAAGGAGCAAATAATCAGAATTTAAAAAAAGACTTACAAAATATTATTTGCTACTGATATGTTCAGAAGAAAGCTTAATACCCTATGTAGAGCACTGTGTACATTGATATATAAATTCCTAAGTGTCGAATATCTATGTCCTTACGCATCATAGTAAGTAATTTAAACAATACGACATCAACAACAAAGCACTTACTATAAAACATCAGCATCAGATTCTGAAGTGAAAGAAACACAATGGACAGAAAGGTTACGAATCTACCTTTAGTACCATCCGCAATTTTTTTGAGAAAGAATCATTTCTTTATCATTTACTAAAAACTGAAAGCAGTCGTAGGTGCATTAAGCTCTCATTGTTAGGCTTTATACGTATGCTAGAAATGGCAGCTGACTGCACGGTTACACTTATAAGTAGCATACGCTGCTCACTTGTGGCGATTTCAGCAGGTATCACGCATTTGAAACGTTTCCCACTGGTATGCTTATCATTTGGGTAGAAAATTAGGGTTTGTGAGCATTTAGTGAACTTTGGAAGCCAAGTTATATTCACAATAACGTAAATTTACGTTCCAAAGTGTTTCAAGTAATGAGAAAGGGTAATTCACATATGACACGTCCTTTCTTTATAACTGAGTACAAGTTAAAAGAACCTAAATTTTTTTAAAAATCAATATTTAGACACAATGTGATGGATGGTGGCTCAACTAGAAGGCACGTTTCACTGTTTACTCGCCAGAATCGCCGTCGCTCAGAGTGCAGTTCAGGAAGCACCGATTTAATTAGTCGTCGCATAATCTAGGCAATCAGCACGTACCGTTTCATTAATTTTGAGCGGAATACTCATAAACTTGAAATTACAGCAGCTCTGCTTGATAAATTAATTAATGCGCGTGTTTGCAATAATCAGTCACATTGATTCGAGAACGTGTAGCTTGCTCTCAACAGAAAGTGCTTTAATAAATAACCGAATTCACCCAGATTCTTAAACGAAATATTTTATCTGTTCCGCATACAATACATGTAAATACACCAACGAGCTGTCCATTGTTATACACTTTTCGGAAAACCACTTTGTGACAAAGTGCAGAAATATTATTAAAAGATTAACACTATAAATTCCTTCCGGACAGGCCTCGAAAGTCCCAGTGGTACCGAACGACCGTCGTGTCATCATCACCTGACGGGAGTCACTCGATGAGTATATGGAGGGGAATGTTGTCAGCACACTGTCCTCCCGGCGGTTGTCAGTTTTCGTGATGGGAGCCGCTATTTCTCAGTTCTAAATCAGGTAGTTCCTCAATTGCCCTCACAAGTGCTGAGTGGACCCTGGTAATCAGCAGTGCTTTGTAGGTCCGGATGGTCACCCATTCAAATGCTTGCCACGCCCGGCAGCACTTCGGTGATCTGAGAGAACCGGTGTTACCACTGCAACAGAGCCGTTGGCCCACGTTGTACAGTGATCATTACGTAACTACATGCTGGATAGTCGTACGGATATAGTGAGATATTTCCATGTTCATCCGCACGGGTTGACAAATTTAACCGTGTGTCTCATAAGTTGTTCATGGATGTGAAGAAGTTCTCCTAATCCGTGTTATTTGCTTGGTGTAGGACTGACAAAGAAGTCCCTCAGCTTTAATTTGGCTTTTTTCTTGGTGAAGCAGGCATTTTCTAGAAAGTACAAATCTCTATCCTTTGCTCAGTCAAGCAGTTCAGTTGCCTCGAGACCGACTGACTGCTAGCCTTGTGTCGGATGCGAGGCCGCAGGCCCCGGTCAGATGTTACTTGACTGCAGTGTACGAGCTTTAGTGCTCGGTCGTAGTCGTATGACGATACGGACTGTCTGGTTGTCGGCCGAATACAGTCCCAGTGGATGTCCAGGATACAATACCACAAGTGTGTCTGAAAACCAGAGAATCTATACCCATGTGAAATACATCCGCTGTGTAGAGGTTAAATCTTTCTTACGTACTTAAACCGCGTGGAATTCGTGATAATATTTGGTGTGAGGAATAAACCACATGGAGTCAGTGTGCCAAGATATGCATTTACAGTAACGTACCAATGGAACAAGTAAAACTGTTATATTTAACAGCACCATTGGCTGAGAAGTAGGTGTTGTGGATGGAGAGAAAACGAATATGTACCGTAAAGGAAGTCATAAAAATGCAGTAGTTTTATGATTTACAGGTAACACAGAATCCTGTGATTGATTTTCACCATGTGGTCAACTGAAGTGATATAGTAATGTGCTGTCTTTGAAACAGGGCTAAAGTAGAGAGCAAGTGTGTAAAATAACTTATTAGAGAAGCTGGAACTGAACAAATGAGATAGCAAGTAATGGGATTTTGTATAATACACGGAAAGTGTGATGTGGGGCATGGATGGAGGTCAGAGCATGGACTATGGAGGTTGGAAGATGAACGACGGGGTGGAGAATACTGAATATAGTTTGGAAAATTGAGGAGGGGAAAGATAACGAGGACTCAGTAATGTGACATGTGAAGTATTAAAAGATCTATGTGGAAGTGTTAACCTTGCAAAATATTGTGAGGAAAACAATAATTCTTGTCTTCAGGAATGGAACCTTTAACGTTTGTGTTAAATGCAGATATCATGTGATGCGCATGAGTGACATAACCAAATAGCGAAAATCGTAACAGAAACGAAATTAGTATCAACTGGAATGTTTTAAATGTCAATGGCAGCATTTTTCCATCGTTTATTCGCTTCCGTACCTCAGTCGGTAAAATTGGGACCTTTGTTGTCCGTCTGTGTGTCTGCATGACAGAATGGTAGACACCCTTTTTCTAGGGAATGGACACAGGTGTCAACATATTTAAGAAACACACTACGGTCCACGGGATCCTGGCGACGTAAAAAATTTAAGGTTGAAAGTGAATGCAGTCAAAAGATATGACCGTTTATGTCACATCTTTCGATAATCTCAAACTCACTCATCAAAACCTATACGTACTTCCCGTTGACCTAGAACCATACAATTCGGCAAGAAGCAAGATTTCACAATGCAAGTAAAGGAAACAGTCCGAAAACTGTTCATTTGTAAACATATCACAAAAAATATATTTCTGCCGTTTGTTATATGTCTGTCAGTCTGTCTGTCTCGTAAGTGCCCTTTTCCTCAGCAAAGGGTGCGTGAATCACGTTAGGAAGTTGTATCACATAATGATGTCTACGGCGCCTAGGAAGTGTGAATATTTTATGGTTCTAAGTCAACGCAGTCAAAACATACGACCATACATGTCACACACTTTGATGCAAACTCATTCATCAATATATTGCAAATCATTCTCTGAATGCGAATTTCATGACTTCTGCTGCAGTAGGTATACATATATCACCCAACTGTGACATCAAAATTTCTCTCTGTCCCTTGTGGTAGTGTCATCCTCCCGGAACCGGAATCAGATTATATTGAAAGTTTAAGGGTAAGACATAGATACAAGGAGGTGAACAGTGACATCTGGAGGTTTGGATCGGACTGATCTCATAAAATTTTCATTCAGTGAATAATGAGGAACAATATTTCAAACATGTGCTGGTCGTCAAATCATACACACGTGTCACACATCAAAAACTAATAAATGGAGGGGCTGGTGGTTTAGCGGTAAAGCACTAGCCGGAAGGTCTCGAGATCGAATCTCGGTCGGGCCATGGATCTCTCAGTTTTCGTCTTAACCTAGATTTCACCTGCCAGCGATGTGACAAGTCAACAGAAACAAAAGAACACGATTATCGGAGAGTCTGTTAAAGTGTACGTCCCCTTTCCCCTGCTGATTAAGTATTGACATGCAAGTCGCCGAAGTGGTGTCCAGTAGAAAGATTGCCACACGAAATTATTATTGCTATATATATACATCATTAAATTTGTACGGAACCCTCTGAGTGAAAATTCTTCTCTCACTTGTCCCGTTCCGTAATCGGATTATTAACTTCTTAACATTCTTACACATGTCAAATGACTTATTTCTGCCGTCTGGAATTTTTCGTACCCTTCTATTATAGTGCCAGGTGTAAAAATCTTCTTAGAGAACCTTTCTTCATGATAGATACAATGATGAACCAAAACAATTACCACCGCTTGTATAACAGCGTGTTGGTCCACTTTCTAAGCCCAACGTCAAGTCCCTGGTGCATTTTCGGAGAACTGTGGGGTCAGTTGTCTACGTATAGGTAGCTTAGTTCCCGTAAATTGGGTGCGCGGGCAGTGATGTTACTGGAAGATGCCACCGCCTCTGGGAAGATGTCGAACCTGAATGGAAGCAGGTGGTCCCCAATAATGTCGACAGCTCTAATGGTGCTTTCGATTACTACCACGGATCCCATGGAAGGATAGGTCAACGTGCCCCATAGCAAATATTCCTCCCAACGGGCTACGTGCGTGGTGGGGAATCGACCTGATGTGAAAAGAACCCTATTTAATTCTTTCACGAATTATTCACACACTTATCCACGGTCCATTTAACAATCTTCGCCGAACTGTGAGCCCCTACACACTTGTAAATTCACCAGTATTGAATTCTGTGACCAGAAATGCCAAACGTCGTCGACGGCTCCCGCGTTCTGTTATGAGACGTGGACGTCCATCACATTGTCGCCTGCTCGTGGTCTCAACGTCCAGTCACTTCCCACGGATGCTCAAGACAGGAACACACGAACAGCCGACAAACTGGGACGCTTCCGAGGCAGTCATTCCCAGGCGTTGGACAATAACAACCTGCTGTATGTCAGTGGATTTCCCCACAGTCGCTATAATAATTTCCTATTTCCCCCCCCCCCCTCCCGCTAATAAACTTACATTACAGCCTCACGTGCCCCAAGAGCACCAGTCAGCATTTGGTCTCGCGACTGGCAACGATCACAGTGCTGTGGTCCGTCAGTGTATGCCAGTCCTGCTTGTGGAAGACGAAGAAGGGAAGAGACCGAGAAGGACCGCAGACTGACCATTGGACCTATACTACCACAAACATAACTGGATAACTACACTGCCTGCCAGAAGGTGAAGCACCTAGGCGGAAACGATATGGAAGTTCAGTCGTTAAGAGGGTATGTGTTGTTATTTCAGAGAGTACAAAGTCGAGTCAAATTTACAAAGAACTTGGCCGTGTCAGCCCACTTATCGTTATGACGGGGCTCCCATCTGGCCTGAATGTATGGACTGATCCATTCGGTGACGCTGTCATAAAACCATTGTATTCTGTCCTGAGGCAACACATCTCACAACTCTTGTAACGGGACCTTGATATTCTGGAATGCAGATTGTGTCCCAACTGCTTCCAGAGATGTTCTGGCCACAGGAGTACTTTGAATATCTAGTAGACGTTCATAGAGAAACCTGCCTTGCGGGTACGAGCATTGTACTGTTTAAGACTGGCACCATGATACAGCTGGATGAGAGGTAACACATGAGGAAGCAGGATGTTAGGAGACATACCACTGTTTCTCTCAATCACCAGCTGGGACCATCAGTCACACCCAATGGCTTCCCATATTATGACGCCAGTGCCTCGCCAAAATAGTGAAAGAATGGGACCTCTTCCCTGGTCATCGCCATACTCACTGATGATTGCCGTCGAAGGTGATGTAGAACCGCGATTTATCGCTGAATACAATGTGACGCCATTCACCAGCAGTCCGTGCTTCCCGGTCACAGTACCACTCTAAACGAAGCCGTTTGTGTTGTGGTCTTAAAAGTAGTCTACAAATTTGGTGGTACGTCTCTAGCCAGGCTGCGGGATGTCATAGAATCCTGCTGGGAGTATATTACCTGTTATTGGATGGCAGTCGCAGGCGTGAATGGGTTAATATGTGCTTGCTTAACAACGCGGCGATCTTTCTTGGCCGGCCGAAGTAGCCGTGCGGTTCTAGGCGCTGCAGTCTGGAACCGCGAGACCGCTACGGTCGCAGGTTCGAATCCTGCCTCGGGCATGGATGTGTGTGATGTCCTTAGGTTAGTTAGGTTTAGGTAGTTCTAAGTTCTAGGGGACTAATGACCTCAGAAGTTGAGTCCCATAGTGCTCAGAGCCATTTGAACCATTTGATCTTTCTTGTTGGTGTTGAGGCGCCACGGATCAGAAGTTTGACGACTAGTATACCCACACTGAAATTGCCAAGCAGTCAAAATCGTGCCACGTACTAATTCTTCAAAAATCTGGATACCGTACCACTTGACGAGCGGCCAAATGGAGGCCCACACTGGTACCGCTTTCAAACTTTGGGGCTGAGAACGTTGCCTCACCCGACGAGGCATCTAGGTGTCCTTCTCAGTGATAGCGTTGGACGCTCCTCACACAACTTACGTAACCTACCACGTCTAGTAACAACACTAAAAGCAAACAATAATAATGCACTCTGGAGGCTGTTCTGCCTGTCAACTTTTGTCATGAAACACTAGTTTCTCTCGTCTTAGGCAGTGTTCCCTTAACTTGGGGGAATACAGCCGAGTGATGTCGTCGACAATCGCCGATGTTTCGACAGGAGCACACCCTGCCATTTTCAAGCCAAAACTGCACCAAGTAAGCACTCTACAAGTGATTTTAATACCTCCGTTTTCACTGAAACTCCGTAAAGATACCACGCATACACACATTCACACACACACACACACACACACACACATACTGTAAACACTAGCGCTATCACAAACCAAAGACGACCGACGTCAGAAGTTATCGATAGTGAAATAAATAATCAACAGATGAGGTTGTATTAATTCAGTGCCTCTGTTTCTGGACGAGGGAGAGAGCAAGATTCCATGAAGAATTTAAACAAAAGTCACTATCTCTACTTATAAGATCATTAGCTAATTTAATTTCGACTCAGTCATTAACAACACTATCCCAACAGCCGGAAGTGCATGTCAGAATCTCTGTATTGTTATATTCCATAAGACGACCGGTTCCAAGACAATATCTGCAACGGTTGATTTGCTCGGCTTTTGCAAGAGTGTGTGCGGCTTATACTTATTACAATAGCCCTCCACAGACCTGATAGTCTGACCGATATATCACATACCACAACTGCAAGGTATGCGGCAAATAACACCCTTATGAAAACCAAGTTCATCGATTACGGAAGCTAAGAGAACCCTCATCTCAGATTATGGTCGGAAAACACGTTTCACATAATATTTCCGCAATATACAACCAGTCCTCTTTGAAATGCTCTCTGCGTAAGACAAAAAGACTGTAGGCTTTGGTGGCACCCGATATTTTCATCACTATTCTCTGCAAATAAAGGTTTTAAATTCACTCTCACAGCTCTTACTTACTCCAGTTACCAAATGAGAATTTTAGGGTTGGCTCCTGTCGAAATATCGGCTGTTGTCGACGACTTCACCCGGCAGTGTTCCCATAACTTATCTGAAAACTTCTAATCATGTACATAGCCGCCGATGGTGTGTACTTGTACGTAATTACACTGACATCCGATGGTGTCTTCAGCCCCATTTTTCTTCTCTGGCAGTGCACGATTTGCTACTTCATATGAATTTGGAACTAATATTTGTGTAATGCAAAAATAGTGTGCAAGTTAGACAACGTATTCACTCTCAGGAAATTGCTCTTATTGCAATAATTTAGAGCAATCTGGTGAAAAATACTTCTTGATGTATGTATTGTTGAGGAAGTATGTCTGTGAAGCAGGTGTCTGGCTTCGGAGAGCCGGGTAAAGAGGAGATTATTTACGAACTGACTTCTAGAGGATGTGACATTTCTGGAAGTGAGACCGAGCTGATACTCCGAATAAGGGAGGCACCTGATCGACATGTAGCACCCTCAAAACTGTCATCGGCTCAGGTGAATGAAGCACTTCTTAGCATTGAGTGTGCGCTACGAGATACATTCGTTAGTCTGCTTCTTTGAAGTGACGGAACCTTGGAGCTCACAACTTAGTAGAATGAAAGCACGTCCTGCACATTATTCGGGATTTACTTGGCGTCAACGTCGGCGGTACACGCTGTAAGCAGTTACAGGAATCAGTTTAAGGGTTAGTTGCGGGAATTCTGGGAATAAGCTGTTCCAGTGAATAGGGAGCGGAGGCGAATCTTGTCTGTGGGACCGGTGCGTTGTGCGCATACAAGTGACGAATCGGACGCAAAGTTTTCGGAGTTCTTTAGGAAATTGCCTGAGGGAAGGTGAAGTACTGACAGTAACTTGTTGTGAGGAGACTGAACGGTGACTTTATTTTCTGGTGGAATTACAGAATCGGGGACAGGCGTTTGGTTTAAGTGACGAACAATATTATCAGGTGTGCACCGTGATTTGAACTGCCATTTAGAGCAGTCTTTGAAGGAGGCACTGTGTAAAGGAATTTTGTTTTTGCAATTAGCCTGTTAGGGTGACAGTTACGCGTCTACATGGGGGTGGCATCAGGTAACGGAAATGAGTTACTGTGGCGCACAACTTTATCAACAACTGTTGAAGGGTTATGTGAAGAGAGTTAAAGACACAGTTAAAAGTATGTTTTCAGGTTTATCTGAGTGTGAGATGGTTTATACTATTTTGGACGGGATGCTTCCCTCTGAAAGATCTAGGGTGGCGTTTAGTGAACGTCCGAAATTTTTTTTATGGAAACTAATGTCGGTAGTGGAAGCCGTGAATCTCATTGTTGGCACATGTGTAGGGAGAGGGACAACGAACTAGCAGCCGGACTGCGAAGAGGCTTCCGACAGTCGATCCCATTTTTCTAGTACGGAGATGAACAGATGGATAAAGTATATGAATATATCAAATGGGCAATTCAGTACGAAAAGGGAGATAAAAATCTAATTCTTATGGGAGACTGGAATGCGGTTGTAGGGGACTGAGTAGAACAAATGGTTACGGGAGAATATGGGATTGGTAGTAGGAATGAGACAGGAGCAAGAATAACTGAGTTCTGCAATAAATTTCAGATCAGAACAGTAAGTATTCTATTAAAGAATCACAAGAAGAGGAGTTGTACTTCAATAAGGCCGGAAAATAGGGGAAGATTTCAGTTAAATTATATCATGGCCAGGCAGAGATTCCGAAATCATATACTAGATTGTAAGGCGTACCCCGGAGCAGATACACATACAGACCACAGTTTATTAGTGATGTAAAGTAGGTTGAAGATGCTGTTTCTCACTCGATGACATAGCTGCTTTGATACTGCCATGTTACACACTACAATTAGGAGTCCTCCAGCAGCAGAGGCTGCAAATGTGTAGTCACGAAGAATAAAAGTGTGAAATGTTAATAACATCTCTTTTACTTAAGAAGCTTCAAGAGTTTTCACATTCGAACTGTAGAACATTAAGACAAAGCGAGAAGTTGATCGCAATCGACGGAAGAAAAGAGAATTAGAAACATGGACGTGGGGAAACGTATATTAAATACACTATAAAGAAACTGAGGTCCTGAGATAAAAATTAAATAGACTTCGCCATATTGCTACTATGGATAATAAGTAAAATGCGGTCGACAGCCCGCGCATCGTTCACTAAAATGGCCGATAACTCAGACGGCAAACACAAACGAGCACGTAAGTGGTTAAAGGAAGGACATTCCATTAGTAAATGGGGGACCGTCAAAGGTTGAGAGCAATGACTACAAAGTGGTGGAGGGAACACCTCTTAACAAACGGCGCTGGCTAAAATGACAGAGCACGAGGCGCAACCTAGCTAAGATCTCCTCTCGGCAACACGACAGAGAGGAGGTCGTTCAAGCCCCTGGGAGACGTTTAGCAACCCAGAACTTGTTCCCATGAGAGGACCAGTGGTAATGCCAAAGTGGCACCACCTGCTGACAGACGGCAACACAGAGATCATCGGGCGGAATGTAAGAACTGGTGGGCTGAGGCAGCATCAGCAGCCTCGTTTCCTGCCACACCGACGCAACCTAGAACCAATAAAAACATCACAGTCGCTGCCTCAAGAGTGAGCCAGTGACAGCTTTTCTGGACCAGTAGCAGTATGGGATGGATTGTGTACAACACTCGGCCGCTTTGAATGGCAATGAGAGAGTCGGAGCAAATGATGCAATTGAAAAGCCTGCCTCTCCGGATGTTCTGCATGGCCTGCGAAGAGCTCTGCTGTAAGTGCTGAGCAGTGTTCCTGAAGCCGATGCTGAAAAACATCGGTGCCAGTGACACTCGATACCACGGTTAGTCCGAGAACAATCAGTGTATATTAAGGTACTATCGCGAAGTTCCATGTAAAGGTGGTGAAACTGAAGACGATAGATCGAGGCTGGAGGAAGCGAAGCGAATGAAGGCCAAGGTGAACAGGGGCCGCAGCCAAAGCCAAGGTGGTGAAGGGTTTACGCCCACCGGAAAAATTGCAGGTAGCAAGAAGGTAAGCTGCCGGAGCAAGAGCCGAAAGCGGACTCCAGGAGGTAACAGAGAAGAGGGACGTGCCCCATACTGGCGATCAAAGGAGTCATCGAAAAAGTGGCATACGATGGGTGGCCACTCATAGCAGGCAAACGGCATGCGTATCTGCCGAGGATATAGTCACGGCGGTAGGACAGCGGGAGTATGGCAGCTTCTGCGTACAGACTTCCGCATACTGTATGCGGCTGCCTACAGACTTCTGCATACTGTATGCGGCTTCCTTGTCTACATCTGGATGACATGATGTGGCAGGGATTTTGCTGCTGGGAGTTGTCTTTTCTCTGTACATATTCTCCCTATCGTTTTCATTTTCTTTGTACAGCTTCATAATATTGATAGTATAATTTTTTTGGTATGCAGATGTGAAACTGATTTTGTTGTAGCCAAATTTATGCTGTTAATGGTATCATTGGTGTCGTCTTTGACTAAAATTAAGGTGTCATCTACATATCTCTCGTAGTACACTACAAAACTACTTGGGGCATATCAAGTAAACGCTGCTTTCTCTACAAACAACAAACTACAGTATAAATTAATCCACAGTTTAAAAATAAAAACGTTTAAATTTCGTACTCAGAAATAAACAATATCACGCACAGAATATGCTCAAGCTAGTACATAAGACAAACGGGCAGAAACTTTGAACTTAGATGCGCAAGACTCGTCAACCGTTACATACACAACCAATTTACAATATCAGAAAGAGCAACACACCAGTAGGAAAGAATGGACACTCATTCAAAGTGTAGAAGAAGACCTTAGGGAACTTAACGACTTCCAAAAGTCACGAGCAATGTATTTAATGCAGGAGCTGGAGATTCTTGTACAGCACTAAACGCAAAGAGAAAAAATTCTAAATGACGAACTAGCTAATGAATCAGTTAATTTTTTCAAATGTTTTTGCTGCATATTGTTCTTTAGTAATTTCATAAATATGTACATTTCCTCGTGGTCCATACTCAACGTATATCACAAATTAGAAACTTAATCGATAGTTTAATAGCGAAAAACGGCAAAATAAATTTTAATAATTAACAGTTTTAAGGTATAATATAATACACAGAAAATGTAACACTTCTGACTATATGTACAAACTTTTCATGAAATAATTTTGTTGTAATATCTCTGTATCTTGTTTTGATTACCAAACCAAACAGCGTAAGTGATGATTTCTATGGGTGTGATACTCTGTGTAATGAAGGAGGTACAATACTTGTAAGCAGAAATGAGTACTACTATCTCTAAAATTATCATACGAAAAAAATTTGAAAATTTATTTCATCCGGCTTTACAGTAGCAGTAAAATCTCAGAAAGACACCTAGAGAGCAAAAGAAGCAGAAAGTAACAACTAAAAACATCGTCAAAAATTAGTAGTGTTCAGCCGAGTTGCTGTTCCATTTTCTGCACTCTATTTCGACGACCTACCTATCACTCTTCTTCAGATGCTGTAAGTTTTGCTGTTACATATACTCGCTGCCTGGACTGCAACCAGAATGTGAGCCACTGATTTCTTTTCATTCTTTTTTTTTGTGCAAATTTGGGGTACAGCGTCACCGGTGGTGGCAGTCTTACTGTCTTGATGTAGGAGTAAAGTTTTTTCGCATACAATGACGTCATTGGAGTGCACGTTGAAGGTGGGGCAGTGGGACTTGAAGTGCCGTACCATTCTCTGACAGTGGAAGTTCAAGGTAACAGGCTAGAGGGAACACAACTACATGGTTAATGATAGTGGTGGTCGTACCATGGAAATTACATATGAGTGGTCGTGTCAGGACTGGCTTATTGTTGGTGACTGTAACGTGGCTACCGTTAGTCATGGTCCGAATCTGAGGATTGTAAGAGGAACAGGTTGGTGGTGCCAGTGCTGGGGAGTTGTGGTGCCAATGTGGTGTAAGCCAGTGACTGTATCTCACAGGGCATCCACTTTGTCATAGAGATGCCTTGCCTTCTCTCGAGTGGACGTCTGTAGATTTTCTACATTAGTCTTCTCGTGGCGGGTAACATCCTCAGGTACCACTGCAGCACCTTGATCTGCAGGCGGTGGAGGGTGTGCATCTGGGAGGCACTATACGTCGCCCACACGAAGGAATTATAGGTGAAGGGAGGGTGGAAAACCGTCCTGTACAGTCGGAGCTTGGTGTCCAGTTTAACGCTGTTGAAGAGCAGGTACAATCCTTTTATCAGATTCTGTCCTTTTTGGGCGATGTATTCTGCATGTCGATGGAAGAGCAGCTTTTTATCCTTCTGGACACCTAGATATCTGGTGTCTGGGGACCATGGGAACTGGAAGCCTGCAATAGTCATGTTGTGGCGGTGGATGGGGGCGTTTGGCGAAGTAGACTGCCATAGTTTTAGCGGCATAGTGGGCAATGTTGTCTGAACGACACCAGGTGAGTATTGCTTCCACTTGCCTCTGGAGACTAGCAGTGACCTCGTCCGTTTTGCAGCCGGTCGTATTGAGCGCCGTATCGTCGGCGTACTGCGTCAGGTGACAGTGTGGGATGACTGGTATAAACGTTAAGGAGGATGGGAGAAACAGACCCTTGATGAATACCCATTGACATGTGACGTAAACTCCAAAGTCTTTCTTGCTGAGTAATCAAGAAGGTTCTATCATAGAAGAAATCATCCACGATCTTGATATAAATAGCCTGCTGCTGTAGCGGAGCGGTTCTAGGCGCGTCAGTCTGGAACCGCGCGACCGCTACTATCCTGCCACATTTTGTGTTACGCGTTTTGCAGGTCCAGGAAAACCGCTGACGTCGACTTGGTGGAGTTAAAGCACTTGCTGACGTGTACTGTGATCCTATGAACTTTGTGTTTGGCTGATCGGTGGAAAGTGAATGCGAACTGTTTCGGCCGGATTCTCCCAACCGCCGCCAGAGGCTGGGAAATGCAGTGAAGATCAAAGATTCTAGGACCTTCGCCATGGTATTCAGAAGGTTAATGAGCCTGTTATTAGTAGGATCGCTCGAGGGCTTGAGCATGGCAAACAGTTTGGCCTGCTTCCATTGTGGGGGGAAAACGCCGTTTGTGAGACAGTAGTTTAGCATACCAGTACATCAGGCTGTGGTTTGTGCTGGAGCCGACGAAGGTGTTCGTTGAAAATGGCATCCAAACCTGCAGCCGAGTCCGCACGCTTTCGCTGGAGGATCCGCTGGACTTCTGCTGGGGACGTAAGCTAAGGGGCAGTAAGACGTGGTCTTGGTGTGAAAGCGGTAATAGCTGTCAGAATATCCCATTTTCCTTCCTTTTTGGGAGTGACGAAGGACGTCATGTTGTACCTTGTAACTGGAGCCTTCTATAAGCAGGTTGTCTCCAATGTTAGGGTCTTATTTTGCAAGTTTATCGCTTCTATGATGTTCCTTCTAGCGGGTGCATATTGCCCTGCCACGCAGATCTGTGTAGAATTTGCCACCATTACAAGAGATTTTGTATATTTCTCTGTTTTCCAGAGCTGAAATGCTGTCTTATCCATTGCGCAAAGAGTTACCAGTGTTAAAGACATCCCTTCAGCTTTGGATAAGAGCTGAATATACAAAATCTCTTGCAACTCAGACAGATTCTTTATAGGTCAGGCACAAACTATTGTAATTAGTTATATAGCTCATTATTTAATGGGTGACATATTTTATCTTAGTTCAACACTTTTTCATCGAGTTGCTGTTGAAAGAAATCCTCTCGTTTTATTCCTAATTCGAACATTAACAACTTTCATCTTTGGAAACGAACTTAGATATTCTGTAGATGCACTAGTTTCAATTCTTTGATCTTCTAAAAAATTTCACAGCCACATATATTTATATTTGACCTGATGATGGCTCACCAGCCGAAAACCCGTTTGTAAAACAAAATAGTAAATATTGTAGACTATGACATCTATGTGTATGTCTACATCTACATGAACATGGATACTCTGCAACTGTCTGGAACCGCACGACCGCTACGGTCGCAGGTTCGAATCCTGCCTCGGGCATGGATGTGTGTGATGTCCTTAGGTTAGTTAGGTTTAAGTAGTTCTAAGTTCTAGGGGACTTATGACCACAGCAGTTGACTTCCATAGTGCTCAGAGCCATTTGAACCATTTTTTTGATTCTCTGCAAATCACACTTAAGCGCCTGGCAGACGGTTCATTGAACCACATTCACAATTCTCTAATATTCCAATCTTGTATAGCGCGTGGAGAGTGCGAACACCTATATCTTTTCGTGCCACTTCTGATTTCCCTTATTTCATCATGGTGATCGTTTCTCCCTATGTAGGTTGGCGTCAACAAAATACATATTTTCGCATTCGGAGAAGAAAGTAGGTGATTGGAATTTAGTGAGAAGTTTCCCCCGCAAGGAAAAACACCTTTGTTCTAATGATGTCCATCCCAAATCCTGTGTCATTTCAGCGACACGCTCTCCACTATTTCGCGAGAATACAAAACGTGCTGCCCTCCTTTGAACCCACAACGTGCAGCAGCATCCTAAATGAGAGCGGACAAGCGTATTGTAGGCAGTCTCTTTAGTAAATCTGTTACATTTTCTACGTGTTCTGCCAATAAAATGCAGTCTTTGGTTAGCCTTCCCCACAACATTTTCTATGCATTCCTTCCAACTTAAGTAGTTCGTAATAGTAATTCCTAAGTATTTCGTTGAATTTACAGTCTTTAGATTTCACTGATTTATCGTGTAACCGAAGTTTGACGGATTCCTTTTAGCACTCATTTGGATAACGTCACACTTTTCGTCATTTAGGGTCAACTGCCAATTTTCACACCATACAGATATCTTTTCTAAATCGTTTTGCAATTTGTTTTGATCTTCTGAAGACTTAACTAGTCGATAAGCGACAGAGCCATCTGCAAACAACTTAAGACGGCTGTTTAGATCGTCTTGCAGATCGTTTATACGTATAAGGAACAGTAAAGGACCTAAAACACTAACTCTGGGAATGCCAGAAAACACTTCTGTTTTACTCGATGACTTTTCGTCAGTTACTACGAACTGTGACGTCTCTGACATGAAATCATGAATTCAGTTACATAACTGAGACGATGTTCCATAATCAAGCAATTTCACTGCAAGTCGCTTCTGTGGTACAGTGTCAAAAGCCTTCCGGAAATCCAGACATACGAAATGAATTTGAAATCCCTTTTCAATAGTACTCAACACTTAGTGAGGGTAAAGAGCTAGTTGTGCTTCCCAAAAACAATGTTTTCTAAATCTGTGTTGACTGTGTGTCAATACGCCGTTTTCTTCGTGGTAATTCACAATGTTCGAACACAACGTATGTTCCAAAATCCTGCTACATATCTACGTTAACGATGTGGGCCTGTAATTTAGTGGATTACTCCAACTACCTTCCTTGAATATTGGTATGACCTGTGTGACTTTTCAGTCTTTGGGTACTGATCTTGCGTCGAGTGACCGGTTGTGTATAATTGTTAAGTATGGAACTATTGCATCAGCAAACTCTGAAAGGAACCTAGTTCTTGTACAATCTGGACTTGCTTCACTACTTCGAGAATATCTACTTCTAGATTACTCCTGTTGTCAGCTGTTTTTGATTCGAATTCTGGAATACATACTTCGTCTACTTTGGTGAAGGAATTTCGGAAGGCTGTGTTTAGTAACTCTGTTTTGGCAGCACTGTCTTCGATACTATCTCCATTGCTATAGCGAAGAGAAGGCATTGATTGTGTCTTGCCGCTAGCATACTCCACATACGACCAAAATCTCTCTGGATTTTCTACCAGGATTCGAGACAAAGTTTCTTTGTGGAAACTATTATAAGCACGTCGCATAGAAGTCCGCGCTAAATTTCGAGCTTCTGTAACAGATCGCCAGGCTTCGACATATTGGCTCTGTTAAAATTTGGATGTTTTTTCGTTGTTTCTGAAACAGTGATCTGTCGCGTTTTGTGTACCAAGGAGGATCAGCTCCGTCGTTTGCTAATTTATTTGGTATAAATCTCTCAATCTGCAACGATACTATTTCTTTGAATTCAAGCCACATCTGGTCTACACTTACATCGTTAATTTGGAAGGAGTGGAGATTGTCCCTCAGGAAAGCACCAAGTGAATTTTTATCTCCTTTTCTGAATAGGTATATTTTTCGCTTATTTTGGAAGATTTGGGGGTTACCATAGTCAGTCTCGTTACGACAATCCTGAGTTCACTAATCCCTGTATCAGTTTTGATGCTCGCTTTTAACTCAGTACGATTTGTTGCTAAGAGATCAAGTGTGTTTTCACAACGGTTTACTATTCGCTTGGGTTCATGAACTAGCTGCTCGAAATAATTTTCCTAGAAAGCATTTAGCATAATCTCGGATGAGTTTTATGCGTACCTCCGTAATGAAACACGTATTTTCGCCAAAATATCGAGGGTAAATTAAAGTCACCTTACGAGTCGGGTACGTGTTTGAGAAATCAAACTCAAGTTTTCCTTGAATCTTTCAGCAATTGTATCACCTGAATTGAGAGGTCGGTAAAAGGATCCATTTTTATTTTTTCCGGTTGCCAAGAATGACCTCGGCCCATTCTGTCTCACAGGAACTATTTACATCAATTTTGCTGCAAGATAATCTAATTCTAACAGCAACAAACATGCCACCACCCACTGTGTTTAGCCTATTCTTTCGGAACACCGTTAGGTCCTTCGCAAAAATTTCGGCTGAACTTTTCTCCGGCTTTAGCTAACTTTCAGTGCCTATAATGATTTGAGCATCAGAGCTTCCTATTAGCGCTTGGAGCTACGACAATTTCCGACTGTTATAGAGATGGTTCCTATATCTACGTTTTTCCGATGTTTGGCCTGCACCCTTTGTGCCCGAAGCCCTTTTTGTGTTTTCCTGAGGCCCTCTAACCTACAAAACTTCCCAGTCCACGCCACACAGCTGTGCTACCCTTAGAGCTTCCTCCTGCATTTAGTGGACTCCTGACCCATTCAGCGAAACCCAAAGCCCAACCACCCAATGGAGCAAGTGGAGGGATCTGCAGCCTACATGGTATTAGAACAGTCTGAGCCTCTGATTCAGACCCTCCATTCGGCTCTGTACCAAAGATCCACAATCTGTCCTGTCGACTGTACTGCAAATGGTCAACTCTGCTTTCAAAATGGCTCTGAGCACTATGCGACTTAACTGCTGAGGTCATCAGTCGCCTAGAACTTAGAACTAATTATACCTAACTAACCTAAAGACATCACACACATCCATGCCCGAGGCAGGATTCGAACCTGCGACCGTAGCGGTCACGTGGTTCCAGACTGAAGCGCCTTTAACCGCACGGCCACACCGGCCGGCAACTCTGCTTTCATCTCGTAAGCAAGACTCGCACCACTTCTGTTCCGATTCAAAGTGACACACATCATCGGTACTGACGTAGGCCACCACCTGCAGTTGGCTGCACCCTGTGCTCTTCACAGCACCTTGAAGGACCCGTTCCGTGTCTGGAATGACACCACCTAGTATGCACACGGGGTGCAAATTGGTTTTCATCCCCTTCTTGGCAGACACGTCCCTAAGAGGCCCCATAACGCGCCGCAAGTGTTGTGTGTGTTACCTTTCATGGTGAAAAATATATTCTGCCAAGAACTACGAAACAGTCAGAAAGTCTTGTGTAGAAAATATTGACAAGGTAAAGGGTCAGGATAACAGGACTTGTGTTCAGGCATGAGGGGTAATTTCCTTGGTACTAGACGGTAAAATTGTATGGCAAGACAGAGATTGGGAGATATCTAATATATAATTGAATATGTTGGGTGTATGTGCAACTCTGAGATGAAGAGGGTGGTGGAGGACGGGAAACTGTGGAGGGCTGGATCAAATCAGACAGAGAACTGATGGAAAGACACACACACACACACACACACACAGAGAGAGAGAGAGAGAGAGAGAGAGAGAGAGAGAGAGAGAAACAGACAGAGAGAGAAACATGCCATCACACAATTCACTCATTAGTAACAATTTGTCCATTATATTTGGACTGTTGAGCTCCGTGGCCGTGGATAATGATATTTCACTGTAAAAATACAGCAACCAGCCACTTTTTAATGCGTTTTATTTATGCCAATATGCATTTCGGGTTTGCACCCATCTTCAGCTGGCAAATTACATGGATCTTCAGTTACTACAGTAGTACAATCTCGACAGCAGTTTGGATGCTGCAGCAGGCCTGTGCAAAAGCAACGATTCCAATCATTTACTTCAATTTCGCGAGTTTAAAGTTACGCACTATCAGTTGTTCATTTTACTTACATACTCCTCTCCTAGTTTTTTCTTGGCTTTTCTTCTTTTTTGCAACAACACAAACACTTTTTATCACGTATTTTACACAGGCGCACTGTGTTATCCGCCATGTTGTCGACTGACAGTTTTTGTTCACATACAAACGGTTTATCTATGGACAGAGTTATATTTTACGAAAGTTTTGAGGTCCTAAGATAAGCTACTGTTTTCTAAACATTGACTTGGGTGACAGAAGTATTCTAAGTACGATGTATTCAATTTTTTTTGCAGTATTGAACATAATAAACTAACATAACACATTGATACAAAGCAGTAATTCATACATTTACAATATAACAAAGATAGAATTAAGATTTTTATGTTTTATATGATTACATGCATTTGTTGGGTTTACATTAGATTATGTTATTTCTTGATTGTGCTTAGTAAGTGGTTTGATAAGTAGAGTGTGGAAGTTTTTCATAAATATTCGGTTTGGCAGCTCTGTTTGGTCGTTAAGTATGTCAGAAGGGGATGCAGGTTTATATGAATAAATTTCGATTTCTTCTAGGAGGTTCATTCTTTTTCCTTTGTTGGCTAGGTGGAGAACTTGTAGGTTATGGGATATGTCTGTTACTTGATGTTCTTCTTGTGCTACATGTTGGGCGAATGTGGATTTATTTAAGTTTTTTAAACGAAGAGCATCCGTGTGTTCTCGAAACCGTATGCTGAAGTTTCTCCCTGTTTGGCCTATGTATGTTTTTGGACATGAGTTGCAGTTAAATTTGTATATTCCTGATTGATTGTACGGTTTGGTATTATTTTTAATGTTATGGATAGCTTTGTCCTTTATTTTGTTATTTGTATAGTAGCTGATTTTGATATATGTTCCTCGGAACAGGTTTGCCATTTTATATGACAGCTTTGCTACAAATGGCAAGCTTACATATTTTTCTTTTGGCTGTGTTGTGGTATTCTTTAATGTTGTTTTGTTATTGTATTTGTTTATGTGGGGATTTATCTTAGAGTTTAGTTCATCTATTAATTTTGGGTTGTAACCATTATTGTAAGCAGTTGCTTTGATGGTGTTTCGTTCTTCTATTTGGTCAGCTGGTTCTAGTGGTATTTTCTGCATTCTGTTTAGCATTGCTCTGTATGAAGCCGTCTTATGTTTATCTGGGTGGCAGGATGATTTAGTAATTGTGTTATCTGTGTATGTTGGTTTCCTGTATACTTGAAATTTGTGTTTGTTGTTGGAGCTATTTATGCAGAGATCCAGAAAATTTAAACCTACTTCTGTTTGGTGTTCTACACTGAAGATGATGTTCTGATGCATTTTATTCATTTCTTTTGCAAGGTTATCAATTTCTTCTGCTGTGCCATTAAATAAGATTATTATATCATCAACATACCTTTTGTAATAAATTATCTGGTTTACTATCTGGGAGTTTTCTTTAAAAAAATTACATTCTAAGTTATTGGTGAAAATATCTGCAAGCAAACTGGCAAGGCAGCTACCCATAGCCAGGCCCTCTTTCTGCTGGTACATTTTGTTATTAAAAGAAAAATAGTTGTGTGATGGTACTAGTGTTAATAGATCAATGAATTCATATATTTCTGGTAATGCCAAATTTTTATGTTTAAGTAAATTGTTTTTAATTATTTCCATTGTTTCTTTGACCGGTATGTTTGTGTAGAGGTTTGTGATGTCAAGTGATGCAAACCTAGCAGTTTCAGGAATCTGAATTTCCTTTAGACAATTAATAAGATCATTACTGCTGTTTACTGAGTATGTCTCTTCAAATTTGAATGTGTTGCTAAGGATCTCACTCAGTTTCTTGCTGATTTTATAAGTTGGGCTGCTCCGAGAATTAACAATTGGACGTATGGGACAGTTAACTTTATGGGTCTTGGGTTGTGCTCATAGATGTGGTGCATAAGGTTTCATAACAGTGCATTCATGTATATCTTTTGCATTTAAGAGGAAATCACTTTTTTTCATCATATTTTTAAGTTTGTTCTGTAACTTAAGAGTGGGATCAGACTGAATTTCTACTATATTATTGTTACTGAAAAATTCAATGGTTTTCCTTACATATTCACTTTCATACATTACAACAATAGCATTGCTTTTACTGCTTTTACTACTGAAGCTTTATTGTCACTTAGTTTCTTATTAACACTTTTAAGTATTGTACTGTCACGGTGCTTTATACTATTATTATTATTTGCTTTCTATATTTGTTTGGTTATAAATTGTTAACTTTCTGGCCCATGGCAATCTGATCATTCTCATTTGCAGTATCACAGGCTATTTTGGTGCCTACTATTAATAGTTTAATATTATTTTCAGTCAGAGATGGGGTGATATTATGTTGAAGCCCTTTATTCAGCCAATGTACTTCTTTATCACTGAAGATGATGTTTGTTGAATTTACTACATGTTTGGAAAATTTATGCTTAGTGGAAGGTACATTGTCATTCACCTTTGGAATTTGTGACATAAGCTTTTTCAACTTATTGTTATGCCTACATCTGAATTTATGCTGTTCTTTCATGGCTATTATACTGACAAAATCTAATGCATGGTTGAATTGTGTGGGAGTAAGTTACTTAGAATACTTCTGTCACCCAAGTCAATATTTAGAAAACAGTAGCTTATCTTAGGACCTCAAAACTTTTGTACAATATAACTCTGTCCATAGATAAACCGTTTGTATGTGAACAAAAATTGTCAGTTGACAACATTTGCGGATAACGCAGTGCGTCTGTGAAAAATACGTGATAAAAAGTCTTTGTGTTGTTGCAAAAAAGAAGAAAAGCCAAGAAAAAACAAGGAGAGGAGAATGTAAGTAAAATGAACAACTGATAGTGTGTAACTTTAAACTCGCGAAATTGAAGTAAATGATTGGAATCGTTGCTTTTGCACAGGCCTGCTGCAGCATTCAAACTGCTGTCGAGATTGTACTACTGTAGTAACTGAAGATCCATGTAATTTGCCAGCTGAAGATGGGTGCAAACCCGAAATGCATATTGGCATAAATAAAACACATTAAAAAGTGGCTGGTTGCTGTATTTTTACAGTGAAATATCACTCATTAGTCTTTCACAAAATGAAATAATTTCTTTTTACTCTTGGCTAGATGACAAGTCAGAAACATTTAACACTTTGGTGCTTGTACCTCATTTTTACCATGTTTAAGAAAATGTCATAATCAGTTAGTGGATGAAAAAGTGTAGGTTCTGGTTCAGTTTCCATTTTCTAGCTGACTCACTCGTTTCAGTTGTTCATCCACTAGAAGAAAATGGGAACGTATCCAGAACCTACACTTTTGATCTACTATAAGCCGATTTTCAGGTCTAACTCATCTAATTTCATTTAATTTATTTAGGAAAATTGATCATCAGTTTTCAAAGTAATTATTTTTTCATACAAATGAAGAATATAATGAAATAAAATTTAACATTTTTTAATAAAAAGTGAATGTAAGAAAATAAATAAAAAGAGTTATTTTGAATCTAACACACCTATTATTTACCTAAAAATTTCCTAATTCTTTCTTCTTGAGCAGTCATATATTTTATTTTACCTTAATTTCCAGAGTCTGTGACACAATACTGTGCATTTCCATACAATGAATTATGGTGAACCTAAAAAGTAAATAAATAAATGGATTCAATATCAAAAATTCCAAAATTTTCATGTTGTGAATTCAACATCATGAAATTCATTATTTCGATTTTCAAGTTACTTCATTCATTTATATTTCATTTCCATCTGTTAGTATTCAATTAATTGAATATCTCAATCAGTGATTGATTTAGAATATCTGTCTTGTAAATAATCTTAATTTCATTATAAGCTCAATACAATTTTTTTTTTTGATATCTGATATACAAATATTCACATCCCATAACATTATATAATACATTTATCTGTAACTCACTCATTATTTAATCTCCTTTGAGTCACTTGCATTGCTGAGCTTCGTGACTAGTCTCCATTTATACAGAAAAATTTTTATTAACCTTTTTAAAATTTGTATATATGGTAATGTATCAATTTCATATTCCAAAACATATCTTTTGTCATCATGAGGACTCAATGCTTTTTTTGTTTATTTCAGCTGGATATATTTCGTGTTTTCCACTTTGAATCATGTTAATTCTTCTATACTGTTTTATACTGTCAAATAAACCATCTTAATATTCTTCTAAGCTTTTTCTTTTATTGAGAATACATTTCTTAACTGCTTTAGATATTCTCTCTGCCTTATCACCAACTTTGTGAGCATACATTTTTGCTATCAGACCACAATATTCTTACATTATGTTTCCACTGCATTCATCTTTCATTTTTCCTGCAACCTTTTTGTTAACTTGTGAAATACCATAAATATTATTTTCCAGATAGTTTATCAATCATCTATTTCATACCTTCATAAAAATCTCCAGTTTGTATATTAAAGATATAACAATCTGTATCTTGATAACACAATTCCACATTTTCTCTGTATATCAGTTTGATTATTCTATATGGAAAATTATGTCAGTATCTTAGATAAATCAAGTATACTCATGCCAACATAGCTGAGTTTATCAAATGTGATTTTTGTCTAATTCATGTGAATAGCAGCGAGATTTTTATTGAATATAGTTCTTTCATTACAGTTAGGCTTTGCTATCAATTTTTCACATTTTTCTCCATTTGACACTACTTTTATGTCAACCCAATTTCTAATATTTTACTTTGTCTTTCCAAAGACCGAATTATTGATAAGTATATAGAAATCTTTTTTAAGATTATTTTTGGCCTTTATATATCATTTCTGTATTTAAATCTATATACTTCCTCAACCAATTCGACTGTTGAAGTTTTACACTCCATGTATTTTTGTTAATTTCATTCCTAATGATAAATACTGTTTAAGATTTTTGCAATAATGTATACATTTATTCCTATCGTTCAGAGTAGTTAACAATTTGGTTTCTTTAGTTCCTGGTACAATTTTATTTTCAGGAGGAGTGGTAAATCTATATGTAAATCATGTAATCTCTTTGAAAACTCTACATCTACTTAGAGAGTATACCCAATTTTATCTGTATCCAAACTTTTACTTATTTTTGTACTACCAAAAGCATCTGGATTATCCTATTGAAATTCACCATATGGTAAATACTGACTCACAATGTATCCATATAAATTATTCACATCTAAACATGCTTGAAATATGGTATCTTTATACTATCAATGTCCTTCATATATTTATTATTCGCTTTAACATATCTTTTACAACACTGTAGTATTCCTCCTCTTATTTCCTTTCAAACTATTAAAATCACATAATAATCATGTAATAAATCAAATGGTTGTCCTGCCCTTTTCGGCATTGCATTACAAGATAATCCTGGTGGAGTAAAATTTGAAGATGGATCAAACTCATATGCTTTAATACAAGTTTTCCTAAAGTTTTCAAATACATCATACAATAACAATAAATCGGTTTTAAGATACAGATCATAAAAATGAGCTTGATTTTTAATATTAATTTTTCTGCAAGCTATTTCTGCCTGTATATAACCTTCATCACTAATTTCACAGTCATTCAATTTATTGCAGAGTTCTTCATTTGCTGGTAATTGTGTTGCTTAAAATTTTTTCCAAGAATCCATGAATCATGTGACTATACACCTTTACTAAACACAAAATCGAATAACTCTTCTGGGAGAAATTTTCTAATGTTCTTCATTTGAACTCTTTTCAAATTGGATGAAAGTTTAATAAGGAAGAAATAATTAATTTAAATCTGTCAAAAATATGCTTTTTAAATTTTTTGTTCTTGTACCAAAACTAATATATCTATCTTCATTGTTTGGTAGTAAATCCTCTTATTTTCTATCATAACCAAGTCCTTTCACAAACAGATGTGAATCATATCGTGATAAATATGTAAATAAACTTGTTGAACACTCTGATGATTTAACTGTCACTCACATTTATTGATTGGCATCTCCATGGCGTGTTGTGTGCACCATGACCAAATAGTGGATAGAATTGGAAGGAAAATCAGCATTGGCCGTACTTTGTTGTTTTATTGTCAGCAAAAGCGATTTTCGGACACTTAGTGTCCATCGTCAGTGCTGTAATATACAATTAAAATTGGTAGGCACCATTATCAAGCTATAACCACAAACTAATAAATGGTGCACCTAAATAATCTGAAAGTCAATTAACTGAAATATAGAGCAAAAGAATTAGGACTTAGAGGTTATTCTAATCTTAGATTAGAACAACTAACTGAATTTACTTATGATCAAATGAATAATATTAATAAATCAAGTGTGAGTTCTGATCAGTGCAATAAAGAAGTAAATAAATTAAAAAGTAAATAACAACAGCTTATTCAGATGATTTATCTCATTGTACAAACCTAAATTTTAAAGAATCATACAAAGTGTATTTAGCAAATAAAACACACAAAGGAATAGTTGTTTATCATATTAAAAAGGAAAATCCAGTTAGTGAAATTGAATGGAAACATATAATACCAAAGTGTAATAATTTAACTGAAATGTCATAATAAAATGTGAAGATAAATTTGATTGGACATATATTTTGAGAGAAAAAGTTACCAGAGGATTTCATGAGGGAATTTCAAGATGATTATTTGGGAGTAATATATCAAGGTATCACATATTATTAGATGATTTTATAAGACAATTTCAAGATAAAATAAACTGGGAGAATATATCCTTTAGACAAGAATTATCAGAGGAGTTTATAAAGGGAATGTCAAGATAGAATATTTTGGAATGATATATCAAATAAACAAGTCATATCTGAAGATATTATGAGAGAATTTCAAGATAAATGAAACTGGGAGGTTTGATCATATGCATAAGAAATTTCTGAAGATGTTATGAAACAATTTCAAGATAAATTAAATTGTTCCTCAGAAACCACCTGGCTGACTCATACCAGTTCCACCAGCTGAAACGTATTTCCAACGTGTCGGGATTTACCTCCTCAGACAAATTCCATAATCTGGTAGTGGCAATATATGGATTATTGATTGCAATGATTACCTAACACAATATGACATTACAAAAGCAGTGAAAAGAGCTGAAGCATCTGAGGTAGCCAAATTCATCATAGGAGATATTGTATTAAAATATAGCGCCCTAAGGTCTTTGATTAGGGATCAAGGGAAAGTTTTTTAACCAGAGAAGCCAAATATTCATTTTAAATTAGATTAAATTTTAAACAGAGTTGTTATAGAAACTGACATTAAATTATTTGTGGATAAAGAATATTGTATGGGTCAAGTTTTAGGATATAATAATCAAATTACTGAAGCTAATAAGGACCTGTTGCTAAAGATGTTCCTTAATATGTTTCCGTCATTTAAAGTAACTGCTAATTTTTAAAGCCAGTAATTTGTGAACAACATTATCTTGTAAATATTTCATTTATGATCATACTCAAGATTTATAAATTACTATAACTGATGAAAATAATAATCTGATTGACTTTAATGGTGCTTATGTAACAGCTGTTTTAAAATGTCTTAATATATTCTATCCTTAATACATCTTCAACAAAATCGAGAGTTATCAGTTTTACTCATTCCCTGTGAATGAGAAAACAAGAAATAATTCAAACGCACACAACAGCTATAGAGAGATTGAAATAAGTGTTGGAGGTGGATGGCTTTATCTGAATCATGCACAACTGTACATGAACTTTAGAACTGTTATAGCTAATCCATACGGAACAGAATCAGATTGTAAAACATATGGTGGAAACCCAACAAAAAATTAATCCAGATTTGTGGGGCAAAACTGTTTGATTTTGTGACCACAAGGAAAGGAATTTATCTAGAATCGAACATCCCTTTATTTCATCATCACCAATGTTACATTTAATTTCCTCTGTTACTGATACACTAAGGCTGGTTGGACATATTCTTAATAATGGAAAAATAAAGCGCAAGAAAAATGAAGGACTTTTATCCATTGTCAATGATTGGTAGATTTTTTAAAAATTATAGAGAAATTATGTGGGTAGTAGATTTAGCAGTATTCTTAATTGAGTCTTCTAGTTCTTGAGATGAAATTCTTAAATGGCCTAATTATAATGATGCTGGAGTTGAAATTAAAAATATATTTGCTAAGGAAGGAAAAATTGCAATAGCATCGATGGAAATTCATGTACCAGTTGTTAAATATGAACCAACTTATGAGCTGGAATAATGAGGAAATATTCTGAAAAATCCAGAATTTCCAATATCTTTTTATGAACTTCAAACTGTAGGACTTGCAGGGTGAGTGGCAAGCAAAATTTCGAACTAGATGTTACGAATTACTGTAGCTCAGTGGAACCTGATATGCCATATTTTGTATTTGTTACATTTAAGACAAATCGCAAAAATAATTTTACTTGACTCTTCATTATTCAACCACGTTAATCCACAGAGTATATACTCGAAAAACCGAAGAAACTAATTTTTCCCACCGGAAATGTGGAATATTAACATTCAAAATAATTTTCTCAAAGTGTATGATGTATTTCAGAATTTTAAATAAGTTACATTACTCAAACAAGACGCTAACATAACCTATATAATTTCATAACGAACTACCCCATCTATGTGATAAATGTGACCTGTAGAAAGAACTTTGTATCTTCACAGAAAATGACTATGAAACTTTGCACAACTTTTAATGAGAAAATTCCTGTATGTACTTTCGTGTATGTAACGATGTATAATACGAAAAATTTAACTTGATGCACAACTCACAATACTTCCTGAAAATTTTGAACTCTAAATGAATGAAAAATTAGAAAAGGTTACAAAAATCTTCGTTTGCACTTAATTTTGAGGTAGTTTCAGGATGAAAGGGAAAAATTTAGTATGTCAATTAGAAATTGTTACCCAATTCTCATTTTTATGAATATCTCTTTTTATGTAGATTATGTGAAGACTTAGAATTTTCATATAGGTAAAAAAAGGACTTTATGTTCATCTATCCAGTTTTTGTAATCTTTAAATGGACGATACCAAACAGCTGAAGCAGTGTGGGGACTGTCTGGAGAAAAAGAATATTAAAGAGTTTTATAAGGAGAAATACCGAAAAGGTGGATATTGTTGAATTTGTAAAGAATGTAAAAACACTACCTGAAAATTAAAATTAGTTCTGAATGTGGTAGAACTGTAAACAAGACTTCTTTTTAAAAAACATTTACAATTGAAAGTTCAAAAAATCTTATCACTGTTCAAGAAGAAAGAATTAGGAAAAGTTTTGGTAATGAATAGCTTTCTTATGTTCACCATAATTCATTTTACTTTTTCTGACATTCTCCCTCTGCAAAACTATATTACATTTTATCTCCTTACATATAACTTATATAAAAAAATATTAAATTTTATTTCCTTATGTTCACATTTTTTATGAAAAAATAATTATTTTGATAATTGGTGAACATGATATGAATAACCTAAATATGATGTAATAATTTCAACCTAAGATTTTCAAAGTTAAATATTTGTATGTAGGGGTACTTTCTTCAAATAGCGAATATGAAAAACGTATAAAAATCAGTATGAAAATTTCTTTATTATCATGATAATGAAAAATATGAAATATCATACATATATTTACAATATCAAATTTGTATACTGCTGTGACATGTCACACAATTTTTTTTTTTTTACATGCTATGAAATATTCTGATCCATATTGCCCTGTAGCTACTAATGATATGTGGACCAGCAGAATTACTTAGAACTATTTTAATGTTTCAAAACACGTTTTGTAGTACGTGAGGAAACAGAAATACTCACTACCGATATTCTTGTTAAAGAAAAGATGGTGGTTTTGTGTCAGTTTGAAGAAACAGATGCACTGTGCGATACTGATGCCGTATTTGATCACTGAGAGCCCTCTGCATATCTAACGCATGGTGCATAGTATTTTTCTGCAGGAACGGGAAACTTCTCGCTAGATAGCAGCGCTGTACATCATAGCTATTCCCAAAACGCCATGTTATTTTAATGGAAAAAGTGTGTCGAATCAACGACGAAAGTGTTAATTAATAGTTCACACTACAGGATATTTGTGACAAAAATAGAATTTAGTTTGCATTTCCGTCGGAGGTAAATATGTCATTGTGGGCCATTACAAAACCGTGTCGTTGGCAGGGATTTTAACATGCGGCGTTCATCCGTACAACTCATCCCGAGTGTTGCACCGGTCGGATGTGTTATTCATGCGAAGTCAGCTCGTAAAACAGGGGACCGCAGCGGGGCTGTGGCAGTTTTAGTTTTCGGAACCGCCATGTTACGGCATGCACAGTGTATGGGGCCGCGGTTGCGGCCGACGTCCCGACCGCGACACGGGGGTTGTAATTAGTCCTGGCCGGCTACGGCCATCTGCCCCGCGTGGCTGCCGCGACACGTGGCGCAGCTGCTCCACTCGCGCCACCAGCCTGTAGGCTTTTAATCTTGTCTAGTCAGTGATCTGGGAGAAGAGGATCCAGTACAAGCCCGTGGTGAACTTGGTCCATGTCTCTGCAACCGTCGAAGTAAATTCTCAGTATTTGCCTCCAAGCTTCCGATGGAATCTTCGCCGCCAACTTTCAGGAAATAAAGGAAACCCTTAGATATTCAGCCAATCCGATTTACTACTTCCGAATTGTCGTGGATTCAGAGACGCTTTGGGAAACGAAGAAAAGTAGTAATGGGACTCCAAAACGAACTTCCATACACCTGATGCTCATAAATTAATCTACTAGTGTGAATTCCAGTATAATACCGGTAGTATTCAGTCATGCAGTTATGGATAAAAGGTCACTCTGGTATCTCATAAAACGAGTTGGCGGACCACCTAGCGAAAAGTGTTTTAATTACTGCCCACCTTGAGTACACTTGTCTCGTTGCCACCTTGAAGAAGGGAGCTTTCCTTGAATGGAACTGATTTGGCACACTTCACGACAGTTGGAAGGGACACAGACTGGGTGACCTCTGTTCTCCTTCGCACCTACGTAGGATCATATTTCAGCCAACTACCCCATCCAAATGCTTTCGCGGATCCCAAGCTTATGATTTTAGGACTTTCGTTGTATGACAGATCATGACGTAGGTTTCTCAGTAATCCATAAAGTGAGGAATTTCGAATCCTATGAATGCGACAAGATTATTTCGGCAGCTGTCCACGACGAACTCTGCCAGAATTGGACGGATTCTGAAAGACGCGGATATAGACAAAGATAAAGAAAAATTCACTGGACGGAGATCCCCGTCCAAAACAGGACGTCTGATACATTCTTGCCCCATCAATTCGAATCCAGCGAGAGCTGACACGAAAGATGTTGAACATCCAGTGGTAAACAAATCAGATACCGGCGAGGTACATTCTCTGCGTCGTCGATGGAGCCGTTACCTTACCGTGAAGCGCCAATGCGACTCCACAGATGTTGAAGGTGTCCAGATTCGGTATATACGTAAGACTCTGTTCAGTGATCGCGAACGTATATTGTTCATTGTTATTGCGATATTCCAAATAATGAAATGAAATAATAGCTTTCAGTTGTAACACGAAGCTTAAATTGTATTAATGTAATGCGAAAAGCCCATTTTGTGTATCTTAAATTAAATAACTATTTATAATTTATCTCTTCCATCCTTAATGGGTAAAGCCAAATGCCAATTATATAAATTGAAAAATTTATCCACGCGATGTGTGCAATCAAGGCTCAAGGCACGTTGCCTGTTCAAAATTCAGTACGGAGTTGAGGTGAAAAATTATTAACGGTAAAGCTGGACAAGCTGAAACACTTTATGCTTAATCCGCGCAATGCATTGGCTGTTAATATATGTATGAAAATTGGATAACTCTGCATCTAACGTCTTAGTTCAAAAATGGTTCAAATGGCTCTGAGCACTATGGGACTTAACAGCTATGGTCATCAGTCCCCTAGAACTTAGAACTACTTAAACCTAACAAACCTAAGGACATCACACAACACCCAGTCATCACGAGGCAGAGAAAATCCCTGACCCCGCCGGGAATCGAACCCGGGGACCCGGGCGCGGGAAGCGAGAACGCTACAGCACGATCACGAGCTGCGGATTCTTTGTGACATAAATATTCACTGCTTTTTTATATGAGGAATCCTATCCGCAAGTGTTGCTACTTTTTCGATAAGTTAATATACAAGGAGCCCATCTCGATCGACATAATTTCGGATATTGTTCCGCGATATTTTCAGAGTATTTGATGTGAGGGACCCATGATCAGGATACTTAGTTGGTGAGTAATTCTATTTAGTTTGATTTTCTACATCAATTTATAAAGGATGTTCGAAAGAAAAGGTGCGAAACATTACTGAGAGTATAACTGATGTCTTTATTCAGAGATAATCACCAGAGGCCTGAGCACAACTATCCCACTGTTTCAAGAGTCGAAGGATTCTCTTTTCCCATAATTCCAGTGGCAGGAGCCAGTGCTCCACTGTGTCCTTCAGTTAGTCATACGAGTTGAGGAGCTTCCTTTTGAGATGCTCTTTAAGCGGACTAAGCACATGGAAGTCGGAGGGCGACTGTAGGGCGGATACTTAAGCTGTTCTCACTTAAACTTGGCCATTACACTTTGTGTGGTCTTAGAGACGTGTGAGTGCGTGTTATTGTGGAACAGATTCACTCTCTCCGCAAACAGCCCAGCCATTGGCTGCTGACGGACTACCGTAGGTTACGGAGTGTCTCAAAGAAAATGCCACTCTTAGGAAATTTATTGTGCTTGAGAAATTCTATGTGTATCTGCCTCGGATTTCGAAAAAGAGGGTGAGCATCACTTTTCCTACTGATGGCATAGCTTTGGATCTGTTATGGGGAAATGACGACATATTCGTCACCGTTGATGTCTCACTACGCTCTCCCAAAGCGGCTAATACTGTTCTTAACCGGTTTGGTTGTTGAGGTGTTTCGTTTCTTTTCATTTCAACACTCCCTATACCTTTTCATCTTTGTTTTTGGGAGTTATCTGCACAACAGTGTAAATATACGACAACCGTGCCACAGGACGTTGGTACATCTGTTTTGTGTTGTATGTTTTGATGATTGCTTATGTCAGGTTATTTTCAGTATTGTGAAAGTATTTTCACAGAAACAAAGTAATTTGGATGACAAACCGAATAAATAATAATTACATTATTACATTGTAAAGAGCCACTGGAAAATTGGAAAATTACACCGATAAAACAGTAAAAACACTCTAAAGAAAAAACGACGCAATACGAAGAAATTATCCGGATGGGGTGCAAGTCGATAAATATGATGTACGTGAACGTGGTGTTACAGCCGGATCACGAGCGATGGGCCACAGCGTCTACCAGGTAGCGATGAAATGGGAATTTTCCCATTAGACCATTTCACGAGTTTACAGTGAATACCAGGAATCCCCTAAAACATGAAATCTCCGACATCGCTGCGGCCAGAAAAAGATCGTGCAAGGACGGGACCAACAACAACTATAGAGAATCTTTCGAATTGGCAGAAGTGCAACTCTTCCACAAATATCTGGATACCTGATGCCTGGTCGGAAAAGTCTCGTTTCAAATTGTATCGAGCGGATGGACGTGTATAGTTACGGAGACAACCTCATGAACCCATGTACCCTGCATGTCACCAGGGGACGACTATTCAAGCTGGTGGAGCCTCTGTAACGGCGTAGGACGTGTGCGGTTGGAGTGATGTGGGATCCCTGATACGTCTAGATACGGCTCTGACAGGTGACACGTACGTAAACATCACTTGCATCACCGAGTGCATCTCATTTCTAGTTGCGGCACTTCTTGTTGCTCATGGGGGCCCTGCACAAAATTAGGCAGGTGAACCAGATTCTTTGGCTCTTCAGTGTATATCCTAATGTTCCTGGTGTGCTTTCCTTACAAGTCTGGCGATATTTGTTCTCTCCATATGGTTTTGCTTCTGCTGATCTGTGGGGTTATTTAAGTACACTACTAGCCATTAAAATTGCTAAATCAAGAAGAAATGCAGATGATAAACGGGTATTCATTGGACTAATATATTGTAATAGAACTGACTTGCGATTACATTTTCACGCAATTTGGATGCATAGATGCTGAGAGATCAGTACCCAGAACAACCACATCTGGCAGTAATAACGGCCTTGATACACCTGGACGTTGAGTCAAACAGAGCTTGGATGGCGTCTACAGGTACAGCTGCCCATGCAGCTTCAACACGATACCACAGTTCATCAAGAGTAGTGATTGACGCATTGTGACGAGCCAGTTGCTCTGCCACCATTGACCAGACGTTTTCAGTTGGTGAGAGATCTGGAGAATGTGCTGGCCAGGGCAGCAGTCGAACATTTTCTGTATCCAGAAAGGCCCGTACAGGAACGGGAACATGCGGTCGTGCATTATCCTGCTGAAATGTAGGGTTTCGCAGGGCTTGAATGAAGGGTAGAGCCACGGGTCGTAACACATCCGAAATGTAACGTCCACTGTTCGAAGTGCCGTCAATGCGAACAAGAGGTGACCGAGACGTGTAACCAATGGCACCCCATGCCATCACACCGGGTGATGGCGATGACGAATACATGCTTCCAATGTGCGTTCACCAGGATGTCGCCAAACGTGGATGCGACCATCATGATACTGTAAACAGAACCTGTATTCGTCCGAAAAAATGACGTTTTGCCATTCGTGCATCCAGGTTGGTCGTTGAGTACACCATCGCAGTCGCTCCTGTCTGTGATGCAGCGTCAAGGGTAACCGCAGCCATGTTCTCCGAGCTGATAGTCCATGCTGCTGCCAACGTCGTCGAACTGTTCGTGCAGATGGTTGTTGTATTCCAAACGTTCCCTTCTGTTGACTCAGGGATCGAGACGTGGCTGCGCGATCCGTTACAGTCATGCGGATAAGATGCCTGTCTTCTCGACTGCTAGTGATACGAGGCCGTTGGGATCCAGCACGGCGTTTCGTATTATCCTCCTGAACCCACCCATTCCATACTCTGCTAACAGTCATTGGATCTCGACCAATTCGAGCAGCAATGTCGCGATACGATAAACCGCAATCGTGATAGACAACACTCCGACCCTTATCAAAGTCGGAAACGAGATGGTACGCATTTCTTCTCCTTACGCGAGGCATCACAACATTTCACCAGGCAACGCTGGTCAGCTGCTGTTCGTGTATGAGAAATCGGTTGGAAACTTTCCTCATGTCAGCACGTTTCAGGTGTCGCCACCGGCGCCAATCTTGTGTGAATGCACTGAAAAGCTAATCATTTGTGCATATCACTGCATCTTCTTCCTGTCGGTTAAATTTCACGTCTGTAGCTCGTCATCTTTGTGGTGTAGCAATTTTAATGGCCGGTAGTGTATTTTGTATATGCATCCTTTTTTTTTTAAAAAAAAAAAAACGTCTTTTTAGGTAGTTTTCTCATCCGTTTGTGTGTTCAGTACAAATTTCGCAATTGTCTTTAAACTTTCGATGTGCAACAGGTGAAAGTTTTACCATAGCACGTAACTCGATGACTACGCAGTATTAACTGGCTTTAATGTCAGGTGTAGGTCGTAGGGTACTTCTTTCTTTTGCACGTTTGTCTGTTCGGTACAAATTTTGAAACCGAATTTCAACAAATTTTCCATTGATGTAGAGACTTGAAATGTTGAACATAGGTCATAACTGGATGAAAATACGATATTAAGCCGCTTTCTGATGTGTTGCGTTGGGGCGTGTACTTCTGTGTCATTGCTATTTCCTCCTTTTCCCTGTTCCAGTCACGAATGCTTTGCAGTGAGCGATTTCTGACAAGCCTCCGTGTGAGTTCGATTCTCTCACTCATGGTCTCTCCTCAACATTTACTTAGGAAAAAAACAATAAATCGGTTGACTTAGTTGAAAGGAAATAGAAAAATATATCAAATTTACCGTACGTGTTTTGCAATATTATCAAAATGTTTGAAATGAACGACAAATTTTACACACATAAGACTAAATGTCATAAATAATTATTTAAATAAAAATATTTTTAATATAACACTTTTTTCAATCTATTAAAATATATATAGTAATTTCTCGTAGTGTCATGCACACACCTAACCCTATGAAGAGACTACTGAAAATTTGTGATTGTAAATTTCAAATGATTCAAATGGATCTGAGCACTATGGGACTTAACATCTTAGGTCATCAGTCCCCTAGAACTTAGAACTACTTAAACTTAACTAACCTAAGGACATCACACAACACCCAGTCATCACGAGGCAGAGAAAATCCCTGACCCCGCCGGGAATCGAACCCGGGGACCCGGGCGTGGGAAGCGAGAACGCTACCGCACGATCACGAGCTGCGGACTAACATCTTAGTGATCCTTTGTGACATAAATATAATCACACACATCCATGCCCGAGGCTGGATTCGAACCTGCGACCTTACCAGTTCCGTGGTTCCGGACTGAAGCGCCTAGAACCGCAAGGGCACCAAGGCCGGCGATTGAAAATTTCTGATAGCTATTAAATGCCTATAAAATTCAAAACTAAAATCGTGGGTCCCATGCATTAGATAACAGTAAGGATTGCAGAGAGTAGTTGTCGTCGAGAAAAGTCACACAACAGTTCACATAATTTGTGGTGCAATAAAATTGTTAGTGACTTAGTTGAACTTTTTATGCATCACTTATCTACTTCATGCGACTCACGGTTTTCGTTTTAAATTTTTCAAATATTGTCATAGCTACTAAAAATTTATAAGCACAAATTTTCAGGACTGCTTAAGGCTCTAGGGACCTGTAGGTGCTAGAAGAAATTATTTTATAATTCGTAGCTCATTTTGATAAATATGATATATTGAAGATGATGATGATGATGTTTGGTTTGTGGGGCGCTCAACTGCGTGGTTATCAGCGCCCGTACAATTTCCCAACCTTTGCTCAGTCCAATTTCGCTACTTGCCTGGATGATGATGAAATGATGAGGACAACACAAACACCCAGTCATCTCGAGGCAGGTGAAAATCCCTGACCCCGCCGGGAATCGAACCCGGGACCCCGGGCTCGCGAAGCGAGAACGCTACCGCGAGACCACGAGCGGCGGACAATATATAGATATATTGAAGAGATTTTTTATTTAACTAATTATTCTGTAATATCTTTCATCATATCCTCATTCAAAATTTAATGCCTTTTCTCTTCCTTATTTTTCTTCATTTTAAGAGAGCTTCTCCTACTACTCTATATACTACATTGTGTACATTTTGTCATTGTTCTTCAACATTACAATTAGTTTGCAACTTAGCTCTTTATCTAATCTGCTTTGGTAAAAATGTTGGACGCTGTCCTCTTCAAGTAAGTATATTGTATAAACGATTTGATCTTATTCGTTACTTACTTGTTTGGCCATGTTCTTTCCTCTTGTAAGAAGCGTTATACTGGATATTAGTAAAAATCTATCTGATACTGCATCCTAACCTCTGTAAAGTCTTGTATCTCTTACTTGACATACGAGTACATGCTGATCATGTATCAATACGTAGTCAACAATTGATACCTTACCGCTATTCCTCCGTGTGAATTTGTATATATTTCTCGTTGAAAAGTGAGTTTGTTGTTTTTAGATTATTGTGAGTGGTAGAATCTCTTGGCAGTTTTCGATTTACTTCACATACTTATTCTCCAAAGGGTCCTATAACAAACGTTACTGCGATACTTTTGGTATCCGAATCATCCATCATAATAATGTCAACCATAACACTGTACTTACTCATAGTCTTACGGTTCCTCATAGAAGGTTCTGTACACACTCGTTCTTCCTTCTTCTGATCTGCATCCGCTTGTAGAGGTGGCGTTGCCTCTTCTCAGTCACTGTAATCCGTATTTCGCTTATGTAGGTGCAGACTTTCGCATGTTCTTCCCATTTCTCATGTGGGAGTGATGTTACATGTTTCCTAGCTCTTTCATTTTCTTCAACTCCACTATAGAACATAAGGTGGGCTCCAACATTTTTATTACCTGTGATTTTCATTTCCGTTTCTGTGATTGCTACAGCATCAGTATTCATATATTTTAGTATATTTGGTAGCTCTATTTTTGAGAAATTCCTCTAACATTCCAGGTTGCTGTTTTGATGTATACGTCGATTAGTTTTCGTTTGTCCTTTTTCACAGCTTTGTCATTTATCTTTGAGACCGTCCTGGCCGGCCGCGGTGGTCTAGCGGTTCTAGGCGCTCAGTCCGGAACCGCGCGACTACTACGGTCGCAGGTTCGAATCCTGCCTCGGGCATGGATGTGTGTGCTGTCCTTAGGTTAGTTAGGTTTAAGTAGTTCTAAGTTCTAGGGGACTGATGACCACAGATGTTAAGTCCGATAGTGCTCAGAGTCATTTGAACCATTTGAACCAGACCGTCCTGTTTCCTTTGGCTACTATCTGCAGGGTACTTTTTCCGACAGCTGGTTATTAGTCATTTGCTCTAGGACGCCAGAATTTTTTTCGAGATTATGTCCCTTAGCCGATATGTTGTGGTTGTTTAAAGGCATCGGAAAAGTCGTGTTTCTTGCTTTACTGCTGGCTATATGGCGTACAGCAATTGTATGCCCTGCATTGTCACGCGACTTCGACGGTCACTGTTGTAATTAGCCATCACCCACTTAGATATGTTAAATAGTATCACATTAGGAATCCAAGAAAACAAATTTTGTGTTAGAATTATTTTTCAGAAGCAAAAATTATAATCTAAGATTATGCGGAGAAAGACAATGCTGGTTGTTCATATTAGTTTGAGATTACTTTTGTGTCATTAAAAGGACTGATTGTAATTCAAAGTATTTGCTTTTGTCACTTATAAAAAAATATCTTAAAGGATATTCTCACAGGGCAGAAAAAAATGTGTTAGGTAAAACATGCATTGTCTTTCCTGTCACTTTTGCGTGAACAGTGATCAATAATTTTGGAAAAAATAATCAGACTCTAAAACAGCTATTTAAAAGTATTAAGAGTAAAAAGGCAAACTATCGCCAATGATTTATTTCAGCTTGTCACGTATCCATGTGCACTTTGGTTTTACATACAGTTTATGTTGCATATCACTTTAAGTAAACTATATGTTGATTATTGTTACTACACAAAAGATAAAATGCGGTTCTCGCTACTGGTTTCTGTAGGTGATAATTTTAACTTTGTGCCCTCTGATCTATTATGTGGGGATATGCACAACACTAAAAGATTTCCCTCTTTGAATTCATGATTCTTAATTTGCAAGACTATGTTCACATAATTCTTAGCTGACTTGTTAGAAATGGAACACTGTATCATTACTGTATCTGATTATGAAATTAAACATGTCTTTTTCTACTTTCGTCTCTGAAATGCACTTAAAATTACTCTTATTATAAGCACAGAGGTTACAGTATGCAGTGTTTGCCAAACATAAAAGCTGCAGTGGATTTTTTAATATTTGAACTCTGTTGATTGCCACAGCTAACATGAGAGCATGAAACTAAAAATGAAAATTGATTTTAATATTACTAGCCAGACAATATTTCAACACAGCAGTCTTTGATATCGCACAAGTAAAGTTCTAACACTCTGATTTAAGTAAATTATTTACGTCACTGATATTGTACTAGCAGTTGCCCATGTCCATCTGAAAATAACAATAAAATCTACAATTCTCCTCTGGGGTTTCCGGGAAGCTGAAAGAAATAATTTTAATGTACCATTACCTGTCCGCTTAGTTGCGGGACAACTGTTTTCATTCAATTATAGATTGAATTTGGCGAGGCAGCGGCTCCCGCGATCTTGGCGCAGCACTGCGTCGCGGAAAAATCTGAATTCGCTTAAAACGGCTAAAATTGTGGAATGAAATACTGGTCAAGCTAGCTACAAATTATTGCAAGCATTTCTTAACAATTTCTATATTCAAAATCAACATAAAATTCAAAGTACAAACCTTTTTTATACATCATTATCAAATGGTGTCTTTCTCGATAAAAGAGCAAAAGAAAACTAACTAAACGTTAGAGAGAGCCTCACAAGCTTTCACAACATTCATGGCTGCAAGAAGACAGAGATAGTAATGTCTAAACCTCCACTATTTATAAGAAATTTAACATGCTAATGTATAACTTTGTTATATTTTCAATTATCATTGTCTGCTTCGGTTTCCACACTCGCCGACCACAGACGTTATTTGCGAAATGGGCATACATAATATTACACAAACATAAAAATAAAAAAATTACTTCCTTTTTTACAGAATCCAAGTAATCAATAACTATTCATACAGAAATGAAAGATAATGACACATATAAATTGTTTTTTTTTTCTCACGTATATTACACCGGCTACGCAAATGTCCTGCCAGGAGACGTCACAAGCTCATCATCCTCGCTGTGCAGCGAAAGCAGTGTCAAGTTATCCGTTGCAAGGCGAGAATTTCTTATAGGGGGTAAATGAAGATTTTGAAAAAATATTAGGAGCAGATTTCAGTTACTGGAATTTCATATAGTCACAACAGATGATTTGTTTTGTAATAGTGTGCATTTAAATTAGATAACAGTTACTCAATCTGAGTATACTCGTGATTCTTTATGTTATCTAATTGACGCAAAGTTAGATGCATTTAAGATCAGTTAATACAACATTGCTATAAAGTGATTTGCAGAGGTAATATTTTGAGTGATCCTCCCGCCCTTTGACTGCAGTAATTTTTATTTTACTGTTATAAATCTAGATATAGGCCTTAGGTAGTTTTCATGCACAAAACCTTGTTTATATGTCAAAAGAAATCAGACTGACGGCAAATACAAGTCCTTGAGAGAAAAGAAAATCTGGTCCTACGGTTCAGATGTATCACTTTACCAACTACAGATCTGCATTATAAGACCTAATATGCTTTCCTGATAATGACTTGCATTTAACACCACTCTGACGTCTAATGACATTCCGTTTTTGTATTTGAAAATGGCCGCAGATCGAAATCTGAATTTATAACAATCAAATAAAAATTAATACCGTCAAATGGCTGCAACATGATTCAAAAAATTTATCTTGACTGTGGCACCAGCCAAAATCAAAATTACCAGTCGCACAGATAAGTTCATGTTCAAAAGTAGGGTTGTTGTTGTGGTCTTCAGTCCTGAGACTGGTTTGATGCAGCTCTCCATGCTACCCTATCCTGTACAAGCTTCTTCATCTCCCAGTACTTACTACGACCTACATCCTTCTGAATCTGCTTAGTGTATTCATCTCTTGGTCTCCCTTTACGATTTTTACCCACCACGCTGCCCTCCAATGCTAAATTTGTGATCCCTTGATGACCCAGAACATGTCGTACTCACCGGTCACTTCTCGTCAAGTTGTGCCACAAACTCCTCTTCTCCCCAATTCTATTCAATACCTCATTAGTTATGTGATCTACCCATCTATTCTTCAGCATTCTTGTGTAGCGTAGGTATACCGATTCTAGATCAGAATCTGTAATCGAAATTTAGAAGTCAGACAGCTTTCAGATTGTTAAAGAGAAATATAGTCAGACGCAATTTTTAGATACAGTTTTTATCAACATATAACTTGTAAAGTGCCTTCAATTCCTCAAGGTCTGATTCACTCACAAAATTTCAGTGGACGTTTCTCACAGTTTTAAGCCGGCCGGAGTGGCCGTGCGGTTCTAGGCGCTACAGTCTGGAACCGAGCGACCGCTACGGTTGCAGGTTCGAATCCTGCCTCGGGCATGGATGTGTGTGATGTCCTTAGGTTAGTTAGGTTTAATTAGTTCTAAGTTCTAGGCGACTGATGACCTCAGAAGTTAAGTCGCATAGTGCTCAGAGCCATTTTAACCATTAAACTGTTAACAGGTGTCGGTTAGAGTGAACAGCCTCCGGGATCCTTCGTGAACCTTTGACCGTTGGAGAATGAACAGAGAAATGAATGATACCCTCTGTCCTCCCGGCGGGGTCAGGGATTTTCACCTGCCTCGAGATGACTGGGTGTTTGTGTTGTCCTCATCATTTCATCATCATCCAGGAAAGTGGCGAAATTGGACTGAGCAAAGATTGGGTAATTGTACGGGCGCTGATAACCACGCAGTTGAGCGCCCCACAAACCAAACATCATCACCCTCTGTCCTCGAAACCCAATATCATAGGGAGCGGGAAAAAATATGGGTTGGCCAAGCTTAGGCGGACAGGGGAAGCCTGACACAAGTTCAAATGGTTCAAATGGCTCTTAGCACTATGCGACTTAACATCCGAGGTCAACAGTCCGCTAGGACTTAGAACTACTTAAACCTAACTAACCTAAGGACATCACACACGTCCATGCCCGAGGCAGGATTCGAGCCTGCGACCGTAGCGGTCGCGCGGTTCCAGACTGAAGCACCTAGAACCGCTCGGCCATACCGGCCGATCCTGACAGATGTAATTGGAAGTAATGTCAGATATAGGTAAGGGCCTTTATGGTTGCCAGTCACACACGCCTAGGAAGGAAGTCTTCTAGGGGACTACAATTTCCTTCGAATGCACTAACTGGCCGGCCTGGCATGGGTGACCCTAACAGATGAATTTGCTTCCACCAGTGGGTCACTGAGACCCACAAATCTCTTCACTAACGTTATTCTATAGGGACGATATGTCTCAAACGTTGAAGCCTAGGGTGTGCGAATTTGTGTTTGTCTGTTTATAAAGAATGGAGTCAATGAGTTGCTACATGAGCGAAGTTTACCTACATCCATCGACGAACGTGTACGTGTATTAGGTACAAAAGAGCACGCTTTTAAATTGACAATGGCCGCCTCACCTGATGTCAGGGTTAAAAGCCTCTAACAACCTGCGACGCATCGCACTCACGTCGTCCTGTTTCCAGCGGCATCTGCCGAAATTCGCGTGGGCCGTCCTCGGCGGCTGACGGAGACAGTCAATCCGATCCATCAATAATGGAGTCGGCCGGCCGATACAATATTTACGAGAGCTACGTAGGCGGGCTGGCCCGGCCCCGCCCCGCGGCCTAAGCCAGCGCCGGGCGCGCTGCTGCGAATGCCGGCTAAGTCGCTCGGGCGGCGCCAAAGCCGTCTTCAAGTTGCGCCGTTTCCGGCGAGCCCTGCCTTCCCCTCTCGTCGTCTGCGTTCTCCTGGCTGGTGCCGCGAGTTAAAATTCCCCCAAGTCGTGGAATAACAAGCCATCTGCAGCAGCTGGGGATTTGCTTTGTTTCCTCCAACTTGTCGTCTGCGCGTCGCGAAGTCTCCCCGCGCGCCACGAGGGGGTGGCCCGACTCCTGCGATCCGCGGCCGCTGCCGGTGTGTGTCCGCCCTGACAGTCCTTCACGGCCGCTCATGAATATGCACCGCTATAAGATCTGATTAATTTTTAGAAGAAGCCTCGATGCCGACCGCAGTGGAGGGGAGGCGTTGCAAGGGGAACGAAATTCCGGACTTGCGGCGAATTAATTTCCGCCTTCTTCGCCAGAAGCTTCCGCGTTGGTGATGTAATAATCAACAGCTTGTCTGATAAGGGGCTCCATTAGTAACCATTTCATACCACCAGCCTCTCTCGCTCCGGGCCGACAAAATTTCCCTAGACACTTTGATATAGGCTGTAAGAATATACGTACAGAGCGACTTAAAGTAGTACGACCACATGAAAACAATAGCAGGAAACTCAGATGCCATACTGAGATTCATTCGAAGAATCAACAGCAAATATAGTCCATAAACAAATGAGGTACCTCGCCGGACTATTGTTTGACCAGAACTTGAAGATTGCTCATCAGAACGGGATCCATACCAGATAAGATTGATAGAGGAAATAGAGAAGATAAAAAGAAGAGCTGTGTTTTTCGTTACAGGTTCATTTACACTACCGGCAATTAAAATTGTTACACCAAGAAGAAATGCAGATGATAAACGGGTATTGGACAAATATATTAAACTAGAACTGATATGTGATTACATTTTCACGCAATTTGGGTGCATAGATCCTGAGAAATCAGTACCCAGAACAACCGCCTCTGGCCATAATAACCGCCTTGATACGCCTGGGCGTTGCGTCAAACAGACTTTGGATGGCGTGTACAGGTACAGCTGCCCATGCAGCTTCAATACGATACCACAGTTCATCAAGAGTAGTGACTGTCGTATTGTGAGGAGCCAGTTGCTCGGTTACCACTGACCATACGTTTTCAATTGTTGAGACATCTGGAGAATGTGCTGGCTATGGCAGCAGCTGAACATTTTCTGTATCCAGAAAGGCACTTACGGGACGTGCAACATGCGGTCGTGTATTATTCAGCTGAAATGTAGGGTATCGCAGGGATCGAATGAAGGGTAGATAGAGCCACGGGTCGTAACACATATGAAATGTAACGTCCACTGTTCAAAGTGCCGTCAATGCGAACAAGAGATGACAGAGACGTGTAACCAATGGCACCCCATACCATCATGCCGGGTGATACGCCAGTATGGCGATGGCGAATACACGCTTCCAATGTGCGTTCACCAGGACGTCGCCAAACACGGATGCAGCCATAATGATGCTGTAAACAGAACCTGGATTCATCCAAAAAAAATGACGTTTTGCCATTCGTGCACCCAGGTTCGTCGTTGAGTTCACCATTGCAGGCACTCCTGTCAGTGATGCAGCGTCAACGGTAACCGCAGCCATGGTCTCCGAGTTGATAGTCCATGCTGCTGCAAACGTCGTCGAACTATTCGGGCAGATGGTTGCTGTCTTGGAAACGTCCCCATCTGTTGACTCAGGGATCGAGACATGGCTGCACGATCCGTTACAACCAAGCGGATAAGATGCCTGTCATCTCGGCTGCTAGTGATACGAGGCCTTTAGGATCCAGCACGGCGTTGCGTACTACCGTCCTGACTCCACCGATTCCATATTCTGCTAACAGTCACTGGATCTCGACCAACGCCAGCAGCAATGTCGTGATACGATGAACCGCAATCGCGATAGGCTACAATCCGCCCTTTATCAAAGTCGCAAACGTGATGGTACCATTTCTCCTCCTTACACGAGGCATTACAACAACGGTTCACGAGGCAACGCTGGTCGACTGCTGTTTGTGTATGAGAAATGGGTTGGAAACTTTCCTCACGTCAGCACGTTGTAGGTGTCTCCACCGGCGCCAACCTTGTGTGAATGCTCTGAAAAGCTAATCATTTGCATATCACAGCATCTTCTTCCTGTCGGTTAAATTTCGCGTCTGTAGCACGTCATCTTCGTGGCGTAGCAATTTTAAGGGCCAGTAGTGTAGTAAGCAAGGAAGTATTACAGAGATGATTAACCATCTCCAGTGGCAGACTCCCCAAGATATGCGTTCTGCATGACCATGCAGTATACTGTTTAAGTTCCGAGGACGTAAGTTCCTAGAAAACTCAACAAATGTATTGCTTCCTGTTACGTACATCCCGCAAAAAGACCACGAAGGAAAAATTAGTTTCGAGTCCACGCGAGGCCTACCAGCGATCGTTGTTCCCGCGTGATTGGAGCAGCAAAGCGGGGAAGTGACAGTGGTGGGCGAAGTACCTCCTACCACACACCACAATTTAGCTTACGGATTACAGATGTAAGTGTAGATGTAGAAGCATTTTAGGTGACACAAAACAATAGGCAATATATGTATAATTTTGTCGTTTAAGAAGTGATGTTGAACCTTCCTCACAGCAGGAGTGAAACGCAGTTCACTATTTAAAAGGTAATAAATTATTTGGATATAATGTCTTTGAACAATTATATAAATACGAGGATTGCTCGGAAAGTAATGCACCGCGTTTTTTTCTTCAATAATTCTTTATTGAACGTGATGAGAATCAAACACAGGAAAGAAATCTGTTTTACCTTCGTACCATATTTTTCCATGTAATCTCCATCCCGTTCTATGGCCTTCCTCCAGCGCGAAAGAAGGGCGTGTATGCCCTGTCCGTACCAATGCTTGTCCTGGTGGTGGAGCCAGTGCTTCACTGTGTGAATCACCTCCTCATCATCTTCAAAATGCCTTCCAAGGGTGGCATCCTTTAATGGCCCAAACAAGTGGAAGTCCAAGGGGGTTAGGTCAGGTGTGAAAGCCGTGCACGGTCTCCCCGACCGCTGCAAATCGCCTTCTGACGACCTCACACTCTGTGCCCAGCGACTAACTGTACCTATTTCGACAGCAGATGCTCAATGAATTTGCACAAGCGTTTGTGATTATTTACCACAGTTTGTTCCTCTGGAGTAAGAAATTCACTTTGCTTGTAACGTACATCGCATATAGAAGCCACTTTGAAACTGTCCTGCAGCTACGCTATCTGTTACAAATGACGGAAACTTGGCGCTCTTACTCAGGAGACCTCAAATAATACATACGTAACGATTCCCATTCTTACTATTGATTTCGGCTGAAAAAAAAGTGCGGTGCATTACTTTCTGGGTAACCTTCGTATTCTTCATCTTTTGCATTATAATCAGTTGCTTAAATCAATAGAACGATTAAGTTGAGTACTAAAATGCTAAAATAATTTTTTTTTTCAGTAGGAGCAGAAATTTTATATAACAAGTATGAAAGTTGCTTGTTCGTTTGTACTTTCATTTTTTGCCCACAATATTATTGCTTTTCCTAACACACGAGTTTATCTTTACAGTGTTTTGCATATTTAAACTATGATCAGCTTCGATGTACATGTACATGCGGACGTGCATTGTCCTGTTGGAACAGCAAGTTCCCTTGCCGGTCTAGGAATGGTAGAACGATGGGTTCGATGACGGTTTGGATGTACCGTGCACTATTCAGTGTCCCCTCGACGATCACCAGTGGTGTACGGCCAGTGTAGGAGATCGCTCCCCACACCATGATGCCGGGTGTTGGCCCTGTGTGCCTCGGTCGTATGCAGTCCTGATTGTGGCGCTCACCTGCACGGCGCCAAACACGCATACGACCATCATTGGCACCAAGGTAGAAGCGACTCTCATCGCTGAAGACGACACGTCTCCATTCGTCCCTCCATTCACGCCTGTCGCGACACCACTGGAGGCGGGCTGCACGATGTTGGGGCGTGAGCGGAAGACGGCCTAACGGTGTGCGGGACCGTAGCCCAGCTTCATGGAGACGGTTGCGAATGGTCCTCGCCGATACCCCAGGAGCAACAGTGTCCCTAATTTGCTGGGAAGTGGCGGTGCGGTCCCCTACGGCACTGCGTAGGATCCTACGGTCTTGGCGTGGATCCGTGCGTCGCTGCGGCCCGGTCCCAGGTCGACGGGCACGTGCACCTTCCGCCGACCACTGGCGACAACATCGATGTACTGTGGAGACCTCACGCCCCACGTGTTGAGCAATTCGGCGGTACGTCCACCCGGCCTCCCGCATGCCCACTATACGCCCTCGCTCAAAGTCCGTCAACTGCACATACGGTTGACGTCCACGCTGTCGCGGCATGCTACCAGTGTTAAAGACTGCGATGGAGCTCCGTATGCCACGGCAAACTGGCTGACACTGACGGCGGCGGTGCACAAATGCTGCGCAGCTAGCGCCATTCGACGGCCAACACCGCGGTTCCTGGTGTGTCCGCTGTGCCGTGCGTGTGATCATTGCTTGTACAGCCCTCTCGCAGTGTCCGGAGCAAGTATGGTGGGTCTGACACACCGGTGTCAATGTGTTCTTTTTTCCATTTCCAGGAGTGTAGTTTGCTTACTTTTGTATAATGGACGCAGCTTATAGGAACAAGTAATATCGTTTCAGTCCATCGTGCTTATATCAAGAGTTATGAAACTTTTCTGCATTATAAATGATTTATAATCTTGCTACAAGTCGTGCATAGAGAATATTTGATGTTTGAATATCTAGATCTGCGAAATTCATTTTCGTTGCCCCTACATCAATTGTCTCTCTCTCTCTCTCTCTCTCTCTCTGTGTGTGTGTGTCTGTGTGTGTGTGTGTGTGTGTGTGTGTGTGTGTGTGTATGTGTGTGTGTGTGTGTGTGTGTAAAACAGAGAGAGAGAGAGACAGTGTTTGAATGTGCGAGTAGTGACTATTTCGTTAAACATTTGTGGTCAGATCGCGTTTCCAGTACATTCAGCTAGTACAACATACTTTAATAATCCAAGGTTTTATTTAACTGTTTGTGGAAGTAGGTTACTTTTATCGAACAACACACACCTCACAAGTGCAATCTATCATTTGCCACTGTGAAAGTGGTTTGATATGGTACCCGGACCTCATAGTAAGTACTGAAATATGTCCATATTTGTAGCTAATGTGTGCCCCCTGCTTCTTCAACGTCAACTGATCTTACGTGATGTATTAGTCAGTACTTGCCATGATGGAACAGTAGACTTGTAACCACCAAGAGTCGATCTCAAATCCCATTCCCGCCATCAAGACTTAGTTTCATCTCTAAAACGTCTTGTCATGTATTTGGAAGACCTGTTAACCCTGTGTAGCAGAAATTCGGCTGCTTTGGCGCCCTCTGCTTGTCCGCTTCAAATTCTGACGAGTGAAAATTCTAAATATTAATGTTAGATTATACTTCTTTCGTGTTGATATTCCGGTGGTAGGTCGCAAGGATCACCATTATTAATCCACTGCTTGTAAGCACAGTTCATACTACCCTCCAGCCATGGAGTTCAAAGCTCACACTGGCGTCCTTGGGGGATGTGACTGGACGGGGAAGCAGTGCGGAAGAGGACAGCGGTGCATGAAGTGAAAGTTTGTGAGGACGTTTGTGACAAGAACTGTGTACGGGTTGCGTTTCGTTTTTCGTATTTATGTGAACAGTGCATCCTTAATAATCCAGTAATAATGAAACTACGTTAATATCATAATAAACTATCCACTTTTGTATTGTTTCTGTGATTTCCCTTCTGACAACTATGTGTTACTGACGACGCCATGATTTAGACTTTTTTCCGTTCTTCAATGTTCATACTTATGTAATATGCTGAATTCATGACGTATAAATAGTAACTTCGTATGGTACCTAGGTAAGCGTCAAGAAACACAACAACTGAAATAGCAACCACTCACTTTTCAATAGACCGTGCTCTTGAAAACGGTATTTGGCCTCCTATAACAGCGTTATATTTTTCAAACATCTTATATTAGTAAAATTAGTAGACATTGAGGGCGAGCACAATCCGACACTTGACTGGCTTGCATTGAGAGTGCCTTGTGGACCTTTAGGAGGTAAGATGGACCTCCTGAGGAAAACGTCCAGACACTGGTTGTCAATTTATAAGGTAACGATGTTTCTCATATTCGTCATCCTGGCTCTAAATGGCAGCGACTTAAACATCAAAGTGTTGGCGATCACATTATACGATCACCGTTCTCCCCAGTGAGAAGCGCGGTGACCACTAAAATCATTTTATTGCTTCTAGATGTAACAAATAAATATGACTTGGAGAATGCCAACAGATTTGTTGTCGCCAAGTGATTTAAAATAACAGTAATTATAAAGACAACTTCTTTTACCAACTCGTACAGGAGAGGAATCTGGAAAGTAAGGCAAGAGATTGGCTTAAAATGTTATATCATAGCACCGATTTACCTGCGGTTTGTGTTGCCCTGCAGTTTGACATACCATAATGATGTCGTTTTATTGAGAAATTCTTACTACATGATTTAGCAAATGATTCCAACACGAAGTGTGAGAAATGTTAGCATAACAGGCAACCGAAAATGTAGACTACATCCATACTTTCGGATTATTATTTGTGTTATTTCGGTTTTAGACTGTCGCCTACGACTTCTTTCGGCGTAGCTCATCAAGACATATCGAGACAGCTTCGATACTCCAGAAGTCAGATAAAGTGGCGCCCCAGAGCAGACTGGAAAATGCAGTCGAAGCCCTGGTGGGGTGGGTTAGAACTAATATCACTTACTTCTATAGGGTGGCCACGCAAACGTCTACAGGCAGTCTACAACGAAACTCCTACAATTAACCAGAATGAGATTTTCACTCTCCAGCGGAGTATGCGCTGATATGAAACTTCCTGGCAGATTAAAACTGTGTGCCGGACCGAGACTCGAACTCGGGACCTTTGCCTTTCGCGAGCAAGTGCTCTACCAACTGAGCTACCCAAGCACGACTCACGCACCGCCCTCACAGCTTTACTGCTGCAGAGTGAAAATCTCATTCTGGAAACATCCCCCAGGCTGTGGCTAAGCCATGTCTCCGCAATATCCTTTCTTTCAGAAGGGCTAGTTCTGCAAGGTTCGCAGGAGAGCTTCTGTAAATTTTGGAAGGTAGGAGACGAGGTAGTGGCAGAAGTAAAGTTGTGAGGACGGGGCGTGAGTCGTGCTTGGGTAGATCAGGTGGTAGAGCACTCTCCCGCGAAAGGCAAAGGTCTCGAGTTCGAGTCTCGGACCTCCTACAATACAGGTGTGGCACAAGCAAAGGGCGACAATAATAATTCCAAAATCGAGATACGCAGAATGTACGAACAAGGTAATGAGCTTTGACACTTCTACTCAGGTAGCTAGTCTTGAATTCTCGTAGAACTGGACGCTGCGCTTTTGTTCTCTTCGCATAGAAGCCGCTGCCGTCGCGTTGTCATCCTGAAGAGCGGTCGGTCAGCGTGCCATTGATTGACGTCTTCTTCACAGCCCTTTCTTCTCTCTCGTTCCCGACTGGTGTGCCGGCGCTTCACTTTAAAACGTAACAGATCCCTTCGTTTTTTGGCCTCTTCCATCCCGTGTTTTTGTGTGCTTAAGCTTTTTATCATACCATGTTGGTGTTCAGTGTGTGTACTGTACACTCCAAACAAAGGTACCTACATACAGAAGAAAAATTATTAACTGTCTTAATTACATCTATTTACAGCTATACAACAGAAACTTGTAGACAATCATGGCGTGCAATACTGTACCAACGTTCCGGCCACCATCATAGCGTGTAGTACATCCATAGGGTAAGTAGTACATTCATAATACATAGGCTAAAGATGGCCACTTACAATAGTGACCGAAAAGTAGGTGAATCATTTTAAGCATGACGTCATCTACAACACAATAAAAAAGTTAACAGTGAACACGAAAACGCGCGAAGTTACGTTCATACGACACAGTGTTCAGAAAAGATTATACACTTAAGCTGCCTACATAATACACCTTATATAGCTATTTATTTAAAGACGCAACCTCGTGCCTTACTGGAAACTTGCGTCACGCTGCTGTCTGTTCCAGACTACCGTTTCTGAGAGCTTTAATAATATTAAAGTTCTGGCTCAGATGAAAGTCCATCAATCAGAGTCTAATATTAAAAATCGCCGGAAATGTGTATCGGACATTTTTCTACCTGGCCATCTATAATACAAGTACAAAGCTCTTCTCTATGCAACAGTTTCAGAGTTAAAGAATTTCTGTATTTGCCAAGGAGTAGCTATATTACACAAATTTCACGTAGTATTCATCGACTCAAATTCTCACACAATTACTTACACTTTCTGCATATACTAATGTACAACGACGTAATGCTGGAATAACACCCTTCAACATATGTTCGTGAAAAAAATGGTAACAGCACCGCACCTGGTAAATTCCTAGCTATCTCTTAAATATATCAGTTAACATTTTCAGTGGAACAGTCAAATAACCTGCTCTGGTGCCTCAGTCTCGTACGCATGTAAAAAAATGAGTGTCTTTATGTAGAGTTAATTCATGTCTTAGTTTCTGGCTCTGAGCACTATGGGACTTAACATCTATGGTCATCAGTCCCCTAGAAATTAGAACTACTTAAACCTAACTAACCTAAGGACATCACACAACACCCAGTCATCACGAGGCAGAGAAAATCCCTGACCCCGCCAGGAATCGAACCCGGGAACCCGGGCGTGGGAAGCGAGAACGCTACCGCACGACCACGAGCTGCGGACTCATATCTTCGATAGACGCACTCGCCCTTAGCGCAGCGTTAAGTTGTTGCCACCGTGAACACAGCTACGTCCAGGAACTTCTTTCGCCAACGATTCGAAATAATCTGTGACGACTTGTTATTTTACTATAATGTTTATCAAAAGTATTAACACAACGTTTATTCTTCTCTTGTAGCTTAATTCCGTGTATTGCGGACCGTAACACTTGCGGCCGACATCCGTTTTCACTTGACAACTGCCATTACCTCTCTTTGGTACAAGGAGTATCGACTTCCTTTAGGATTCCAGTGTCAGCTCTGTCCCTTGAAATGTGATACCCACTTTAGAAACTTACAAAGTAAATAAAAATTTCAATCAGCGACAAGAATAGTTCCTATTTTGATGTTATCAGAAAACAAGTTCTGGCTTGCAAAATCAGCATAATAAAGGTTTTCGAAAATATTCATAAGATTAGTGGCATCGAAAGTCATATTAAGCTCACAAAAACTGTCGCTTGCTCACTACACAAGGATCAGAAAATCGTTTTTTCTCAAACACGTATTATAACATATGTTAAAAAATGACGAAATTCCTCCAGCTGTATGAAGGTGTTGGTTTTATTGGCGACTAGTTTCGATGTTGTTACAACTTATCTCCAGGCACTAGTAGTCAGTGGTGAGATAGGCGTGTTCCATGCGGAAGGCAGGTAGTAACTCACCTTAAACACATACGGTTGCTGTCAACAAGTATGGGCCTGAAGATGATGTAACAGCTGGAGGAATTTCGTCATTTTTTAACATATATTATACTAGCTGACGCCCCAAATCGTCCATTTCAATTATGGATATACGGAGCGTATTATAACAGTCCGAATTGCAATTAATCACACGTGTTAACTACTTTCAATCACATTTAGTGATCGTCTTCAAATCTGATTAATCACGAATTCGGAGAAGTCAGAGTTTTTTAAAAAAGATCGTAGGCGGTTTTTTTGTATAAAGATTTGGATTTTTTCACAACTCGTGATTAATCAGACGTGAATATGATCGTTAAATGTAGTCGAAACTAGGTACCAAGTGTGACCATCCGTGGCTGAGAACTGCTATAATAAACACATTTAAAGAAACCGTTGATGCAGTTAAGGTTTCACTCACTGCAGTCTGTCAAGAATTACTATCAACAAACGTATTTAATCATCGTCCGTTGCTAGCATTCGGGACGTAATTTTCTATCGGTCTACTGAATTTACAAAACCGATTACCTACAGAAGGGAAGTACTTGTCGCAATGCTTCTACATTTACAGTATGCAATATGAAACCTCGAAACCAGTAGCAATATTGCGGAATATTCCATGAGATTGTCGTAATTTTCCAGGATGCTTTTGTGACAATCGTAACACATTTCTCTCCTCAACGGGTAGATTCTTTTGTTTCGTCACGGAACGCTGTGGAATGGGATTCGCAATAAATACTCTGACATGGGTATTGCCCATTTCGCATGCATCTCATCTGGAAGCTAATTCCAGTTTCTCGTCCGGCCTTAATTAAGATACCTGGCGCTATTAACAGTAACAACACGGGCCGTGTTTACCGGTCCAAACAGTACATAGAGCGCAACGAGCGACTGCCCCCAAACTGCATCCGTTAATTTGTGTGACTTTCTAATGGAAATGCCGCCGAGCCCTCGTGGGACGGCTGCGGGCTGCGCCGTCGCCAGAGAGCGTTTGCCTGCTGGGAACTTCCACATCTGTGACCTCATTTGTCGAATACAATATCAGTTCCAGATTAAAGCAGCGGGGAGTACGGTCATAGGCAAGCAGATCGTAATTACGTGAAATTTGCCTCCATTATTTGGCGGTAGCGCAGCTATGTCGTATACGAGGAACTGAGAACTTACTGAGGATATTTTATATAATTGAGGCTGCGATTTGGTAACATTTATCTAGTACTAACTACTTTCATTGCACAGAGGAGGCTGTACATGCACCCCTAACAACGATTTACAGTCAGTAGTTTACGAGACAAAAACAAAAAATTCACCAGTGGGGAATGATGCACTATTTTAACGTACAAAATAATTAGGAAGGTTGTCATTACTAACTACCAAAATGCACTGCAAGTATATATTCCTTAATCTCGGCACTATTGGGATGAAAACATTATTTGTAGTCTACCTGTTCATGTGCGGAAAAGTATAAGTTAACATTATCTGAAAGGTACCGGTAATGCTTATTTTCGTAGTTCTATTCACGTATCGATAGACTGAAAGTAAGCCTTTACCCAAAAGGAGTCTCGAAAACACAGAATATATCTTTGCCACAGATCATTGGTGGTTAGTAATGTCGTTCTTAAAATATATAGATGGCGTAAAACGCTGCTAACACAAAATACAAACTACTTTGGTTTTCGTTTATTTCAACGAGCTTTCCCGTTTTCCAGTGAATAGATTCCATGTATGAAGCGAGGTTCCGGAAAATATCCAAAGTACGTAAATTTGTTACTTTTTTAATCTTTTCAGTCTTTAGTCTTTTCAGTGGACTCTAAAGTTCTATAGCTACAAAAGTCTTTAGATACGTGAATGACTGGAAATTAAGTGGTGCCGAACTTGATCCGTAGGGTAGCTATTGCTGCAATTTTTAAATTAAATCCTTCAGTTTCTTCATGTCCAAAGCATCTTGGTGGACAAAAATACTGTTGTTTTAGTTTTACAATACAGACCCATTATTACAGTTCGCTTTAAAGGCATTCTCTATACACAGATGTGACAGTTTCACGGTCTGCAAGTTGAACATCAAGACTTATTAGTGCATCGGAAAAAACACTGGTTGTTACCTTCCTGGCGGATGGAATGGTTACAGTTATTGCTGGTTTGAAGTGGCAGGCACACAGTTTCATCCACAGTAATAATTTGGGGCAAAAATATACTCATAATCTATTTAAAAATGCACATTTGTGCATTTATTTGTTTTTATCAATATTAAAAAAAGCATTGAAAAAGTCTTCGCATACGAAATTCTTCACCTGAAATGTACCCTTTCTTATGAAGTGCCTATGCTGTCAGATGTAACATATGCAAAACAATGTCATGTTGCGTGCGGTATCAAAGTTTACACCAATGACGGCACTTCTGAAAAGTCCGTCAAGCAGATTATTTTCAAAAGAATTTGGGTACCTTTCAGTTCAAAACCACAATTCCTTTCACTGGAAATAAATGAATGCTTACACACATTCGTCAATACTGGTTTCCGATAAACTGTCTAGAATAAAAGTTATTTTACAGCACGATAACCTAGGGTGTACAAGAAACACACGTAAACCGGCTGCTTTAAAATGTCGAATAAATAAAAAAGTCCACTTTAAACACTTTTTAGGTACTGTCTACCAACGTAAAAGAAGAACAACAAAATAACAACACCATCTCCGTGACAGAGGAGGAAGATATCTCGTAACTGCTAGTGCTTTAAAAAAAACTTTCCATATTTTTAAATAATTCCTGATAAATTCTCCCCGTCTGCATCACATACACATTATGCAGACAGTTATAACAGGAAATCCTAAATACTCGTATTTGGCAGACGTGATCATCTTCAATATCAGCTGTTCCTCTGCATGTACTGAAAACAGACGACCGCCACTATTCAATTTTGAGCACAGCACAGTTGTGGTCGTCATACAGAAAAGGTAGTTTTTGAGAGAATGCGTATCGTGGTTCTCTGGCATTGGACAAAAACGTGCCGCGTGTGAATTCGTAGAAATGAAGTCGCTGTCACCCATACTGAACAGAACGGTGATCCAGCATTTGAAATATAATGTTAGATTGATTGTAGCGAAGTAAGAGTTTGGGCCCTGGCGAAATGATATCAGTACAGAACGTTAAAAATGAATTAAGATTCAGGTGCAACACAAACCACTGGAGCCCATGAAGCACGGCCGTCACTCGTTGTCTGTCTGTCACCTGATACTGCCCGCTACGAAACAATGTTTCTGACTCTTAACACTCTTCCACATAACTGATTCTCTAAAAAATGATTGTATTTTCCAATGTATTCGGGTACGTTTTAGGACATACGCCAATTTTGTCACAGGATCATTTAGGAAATCCAATCTAATGCTTAAATGGCTCTGAGCACTATGGGACTTAACATCTGAGGTCATCAGTCCCCTAGACTTAGAACTACTATCCTAAGGACATCACACACATCCATACCAGAGGCAGGATTCGAACCTGCGAACGTAGCAGTAGCGCTGTTCCGGACTGAAGAGCCTAGAACCGCTCTGCCACAGCGACCGGCTCTAAGGCTTATTTAGTCATGTATTGAGCTTAGCTATATATGGACAAAAACTGTAAGTTTGATACACTCGTATATATATTTCTCGGCATAGAAATTCCGGAGATCTCTGCAACAGTATTTGGATTCAATATCTAAGTTTCCAAGATCCTGTCCCAAATCATCTGCATTTTTATAAACGTAACCTCCAATGTTTCTCCTATCATACTACATCGCTACTTGCTTCTTCTCTAGAACTAAAACCCCAGATAATACTGCACATGCTTCTGTTTCCCGGTCATCACTGAAGCCCTTCATAATCCGTTGAAAGTTGTACACGCAATGTGTTTTATATAAATTCACCTTAATTCGTACATTGCTGTAAATTTTTAAACTGGTCACCACTATTACCTCAGGAGTCACAGTGCTTTCCTCACAATTTTACTGCTTTACCTTCACTTTTTCAGATCCAAAAGTTTATTGTTGATACCATCTATTCAACTTTCTAATAAAAGATGATAGGCTTCCTGTCATATGACAACGTTCCGACTCAACCAGTGATTCAGCTTTTTCTGCTTGCTCCTCATACAGCACACCAACCATATCGCTGTTACAGTCGAAACCCGGCACCGGCTATAATAGGAAGCTATCTGTCTCTGCTTCACTCTGCCTTTGATTTCGTCCTTGTATCGTCCTTGGTATTTAAACTTACTGTCTAAATAGAAAATCTCTGTCGCGTCTCCCACTACCGCGTCGCTCCCTCATGTTAGCAATTCGTTATTCTCATTTCTACTTGTATTGATCGCTTTCTCCTTTTCTTCCTTTGTTAAGTCACATTCTGTCCTAACGTCTTCCTGACCTTCGGCAAGAAGGGCTGTATCCTATGGTAACCTTAGTATTATTACCTATTCCCGTTCCACATTTCATAAATTTCTACCCTCACTCATTTCCTTTTTCAACGTAGAAATTGGAAAACAATGGTGGTTAGCTAAGGATGTGCCTCGCAGTCTTTTGAAAAAGAAACGTGTCTGACTTCAGCTTCCACTTTTATTACATCCATTTTGGTTTTTTAGATATTTTAGATTTCTCCCTGTTTCTGCATTTTATCTCAAAATATCTACGTATTTTGAACATATTATGCCGCTTTACGTTCTGGAGCGTTCTGTCTATGTCTGAATTTGCTATGAAAGTATCCACCAGCCTTGCATTAGTACTCTCAAAGTCAAAATTACTCTCTGGCCTTTTCTCTTCTTGACATGTGACTGATCTTCATCCACTTCGTCTTCAATTTTTTATTATATTGTTTTGTACATTATTCAGGACAGCAGTTTACAGGACGTATCTGGAACATAATAATATTTTCTTGGAAATCTGTTGGAATATCAGTTTCATACCTCTTTGACGTCACATTAAACAACACTTGGGGTATAATCACGCACTCACCCTGTCCATAGTTCGTGCTTGTGAAGCACTGCTTCAACCTTTCTTACGCTTGTTTTCCATGTAAGAGATTTACCATCTGCACCTATTAAGCAAAAAACCTTAAAATTATATTCGTCCTAAGTTGCAATTTATCTTCCTGTGGAATGTACCAACTTTCAACTTTCTGTTGCAGGTCATAATTTGATTTTTATATCTTCATGTAACAGGAGTGTAGCTGAGTTACATCTCCGCGTGTCTTTTGGTCTTCTCCAAGTATATCACTTCTCTAGTAATTTTAGACGAGAGTGTTTGTATGTCGTACAACGCTAGCGGCCACTCACCTCTCTCATTTCTTACCTCCAGTTCATATTCTCCTGTAAACATACGTTGCATTTGTAACCACATATATTCTACTACATTATCATTCACTTCACATAATTTTTCAATGCTTTCATTTCTTAGGATAAAAACTTCTGCGTTTACTTGGAGGGACGAATTCGGATAAAATCCCGAGCTTTTGATGACTGCCTCCATCATCGTCGTCAGGGGCTATTCCTATGCGCCTACAGGCAAGTAACCCCTGCTACACCGGTAATGAGTAATCCTAAGGCTGTGATGGCATGTACACTCCTGGAAATGGAAAAAAGAACACATTGACACCGGTGTGTCAGACCCACCATACTTGCTCTGGACACTGCGAGAGGGCTGTACAAGCAATGATCACACGCACGGCACAGCGGACACACCAGGAACCGCGGTGTTGGCCGTCGAATGGCGCTAGCTGCACAGCATTTGTGCACCGCCGCCGTCAGTGTCAGCCAGTTTGCCGTGGCATACGGAGCTCCATCGCAGTCTTTAACACTGGTAGCATGCCGCGACAGCGTGGACGTGAACCGTATGTGCAGTTGACGGACTTTGAGCGAGGGCGTATAGTGGGCATGCGGGAGGCCGGGTGGACGTACCACCGAATTGCTCAACACGTGGGGCGTGAGGTCTCCACAGTACATCGATGTTGTCGCCAGTGGTCGGCGGAAGGTGCACGTGCCCGTCGACCTGGGACCGGACCGCAGTGACGCACGGATGCACGCCAAGACCGTAGGATCCTACGCAGTGCCGTAGGGGACCGCACCGCCACTTCCCAGCAAATTAGGGACACTGTTGCTCCTGGGGTATCGGCGAGGACCATTCGCAACCGTCTCCATGAAGCTGGGCTACGGTCCCGCACACCGTTAGGCCGTCTTCCGCTCACGCCCCAACATCGTGCAGCCCGCCTCCAGTGGTGTCGCGACAGGCGTGAATGGAGGGACGAATGGAGACGTGTCGTCTTCAGCGATGAGAGTCGCTTCTGCCTTGGTGCCAATGATGGTCGTATGCGTGTTTGGCGCCGTGCAGGTGAGCGTCACAATCAGGACTGCATACGACCGAGGCACACAGGGCCAACACCCGGCATCATGGTGTGGGGAGCGATTTCCTACACTGGCCGTACACCACTGGTGATCGTCGAGGGGACACTGAATAGTGCACGGTACATCCAAATCGTCATCGAACCCATCGTTCTACCATTCCTAGACCGGCAAGGGAACTTGCTGTTCCAACAGGACAATGCACGTCCGCATGTATCCCGTGCCACCCAACGTGCTCTAGAAGGTGTAAGTCAACTACCCTGGCCAGCAAGATCTCCGGATCTGTCCCCCATTGAGCATGTTTGGGACTGGATGAAGCGTCGTCTCACGCGGTCTGCACGTCCAGCGCGAACGCTGGTCCAACTGAGGCGCCAGGTGGAAATGGCATGGCAAGCCATTCCACAGGACTACATCCAGCATCTCTACGATCGTCTCCATGGGAGAATAGCAGCCTGCATTGCTGCGAAAGGTGGATATACACTGTACTAGTGCCGACATTGTGCATGCTCTGTTGCCTGTGTCTATGTGCCTGTGGTTCTGTCAGTGTGATCATGTGATGTATCTGACCCCAGGAATGTGTCAATAAAGTTTCCCCTTCCTGGGACAATGAATTCACGGTGTTCTTATTTCAATTTCCAGGAGTGTATGATAGTGGGTATTAAAATGAATGTCAAGAAAGTTTGGAAAATATTTTTTCTTAGCAACAGTTACAGGATACAAACTGCAGAGTATATGAATAACCAACATCAAATGTCCACTGTTGGGGACGAGGATGGCGGTAGAAAGGGAAAAAATGCAAAAGCATTATTCAATATGCCTTAGGCAAGTACGTTCCGAGCAAGGTCTTAAGGGATGGGAAAGTACCACCATGTTTAACAGCCGTGTTAGGAAACTATTACGTAAAGAATGAAATCTTCGTCACAGATTCAAAACATGTCAAAATCGGACAAACGAAAGTCAAAGGAAGCGGGAACGACCGTAAACAGAGCAATTAGAGAAGCGTTCAATGCTTTGAAAGAGAAAATTTTCAATCAATCAAAAGCCCTAAGAGATTTGGATCATTCGTAGAATCAATAAGTGGTTGGCAATCATCTATTCAATCACTTAGTGCCCATAACGGCAACGAAACGGAAAATGACAGAAAGAAGACCGAAATAATGAATTCGGTTTCGAAAATGTTTCACGGCAGAAGATCAAAACATGGTCCATCGTTTCAAGAATCATACGAATTCAAAATGGCAGTTATCGATATAACTGCTCGCGGAATACAAAAACAACTACAATCATTCTGTAGTGGAATGGCAAAAGGGCAAGGTGAGATGCCTGTAAGATTCTACAAAGATTATGTGAGAAAACTTGCTCCCTTTCTAGCAGCAGTTTGTCGTAGGTCGCTGGAGCAACGAAGAGCACCTACCGACTGCAAGAAATCGTAAATCATTGCCGTTTTCAGGAAGGATCGTAGAACAGATACGCATAATTGTAGGTCTATTTCGTTGACGTCAATATGTTGTAGAATTTTGGAACATGCTAATGCTCAAGTACTGTAACGTTTTTAGGGAGTGAAAGTCTATAGAAATCAACATGGATTCAGAAAACAGATCCTGCGAAACTCTGCTCGCTTTGTTGCTCCTCGAAATCCACAGCGCTGTAGACAACCGTGTACAGCTGGAAAGTGTGTACTTTTACTTCAGGAAGGCGTCTGACACCGTCCCGCTCTGCCTTTTAGTGAATAAAATATCTTCGTACCGAATATCGGACCAGATTTGCGACTGAACTGAAGTTTTTCTTGCAGATAAATTCAGTACCCCGGTTTTTACGAAACAAAATCATTAGACTCAATGGTAACTTCGGGGATACACCATGAAAGTGTGACTAGGCCGTTACTGTTTATAATGTATAAAAATGATTTAGTAGAATGTGTCGGAAACTCCTTAATATGGTTTGCAGATGATGTGGTAGTCTAGAAGACGGTAGCAGTGCCATAAGGCGGTAACGATTTGCAGAAGCACCTACAGAGGATTCAAAATGGTGCAGGCTCTGACAGTTGACCGTGATCGTGAATAAATGTAACATATTGCGCGTGCTTAGGAAAAGAAATCCCCTACTGTACAATGACAGATTACTACAAACAGTAACCACCGTAAAACGTACAGCAGTATCTATTCATAGCGACTGCGTGTGGAATGACCGCATAAAACAAACAGTAGGAAAAGTAAATGCGAGACTGAGATTCATAAGAAGAACCTTAAGGAAGTACAACTCATGCACTACAGAAGTGGCTTACAAGACATCTGTTCGACCGATGCTTGAATTTTATTCATTAATTTTTGTCCTTACCAAGTCGGACTGATGAGACAGAATATCCAATGAAGAGTGGCGCATTTCGCCATGGGATCCTTTAGCCGGCGAGAAAGCGTTATGCAGAAGCTCAGCAAACTGCAGTAGAAGCTACAAAGAGGAGTTGCGCACATCTACAGGTTTTCTATTGAAATTTCGAGAGAGTTCTTTGCGGGAAAAGTCGAACAACATATTAGTTCCTCCCCCATACGTCTCGTGAAAGAATCACAACGAGAATATTCGAGAAATAAGAGCTACTGCAGAGGCTTACCGACTATCATTCTTACCATGCACCATTAGTGAATGGAACAGGGTTGGGAGACCAATTAGTACTGATGCGGATATAGATGGTTGCGAGAATCCAGAATCAATGTGTCTCCATCAACTCACCTTACACCTCGCATGATCTACTAAACTCTGGCCTTTTCTTTTCACATGTGTGTTCCACTTGTCTGAAGCGTTGCTGAGCCCAAGAGTGACGTCACAGGGCGCCAGTCTTTGCACCGTTACAGTAGAGGATTGCAGGCACCTTTGCACCAAATTCCAAACATCTGCGACAGAATGGGGGGAACTGACGTAGTTTCGAAAAGTGATCGTTTAATATCTCTGTGTAGTGCAGACTGAACATCTGAATATATCTTTTCAGATTTGCTGGTATCCCTGCCACATTTAAATCCCTGGCACTCACCCTACCAATTCGTCGAACGTTAATCTTTCGTTAGTTGTTCAATCGATATTACGTTTTCAACTCCCCCTTGCAGTCTATTCTCAGAGATTCGAAAGGTAAGCTTTTGCGATATAATTTGCCAGTGGAGAACTCATTATGTCATTTATTTTCATTTGGAAGCCCCATGTACTGTGGATACCCATTATGTATTTATAATGTGGTGGTTTACATTGGTCCACGCCAAGAGTGAGTACTGAATCTGCAAGTGTCAAAAATGGTTCAAATGGCCCTGAGCACTATGGGACGTAACATCTGAGGTCATCAGTCCCCTAGAACTTTGAACTTCTTAAACCTAACTAAGGACATCACACACATCCATGCCCGAGGCAGGATTCGAACCTGCGACCGTAGTGGTCGCACGGTTCCAGACTGAAGCGCCTAGAACCGCTCGGCCACAAAGGCCGTCTACAAGGGTGATTCTAAAGCTGATGAGTCCTTTTTTGTGTTAAGTGTATGAGTGAGAATATGTCCATCTAATACTAATTTGTGAATTACTGGTATTGGAGATGGTGTCGTTGTTGTGCAACAGACAGTGGCAACAAGGGAAGCATCACAGAGAGGTAATCATCTTAGAGTGGCGTATACAACAGACATGCCATTGAATTCTTCGCTCTTGTTCACTTTATAGCAACTGAATTCCACTTAAGGTGTACGGAGGCGACACACTTGACCTGAGTAGCGGGGAAAAGGATATAAACAACCCTCGTGATCTGCCATCCCTCCTAATGAGCAGTGTCCCACTGAACTCATCCGAGATGAGTGATGACAGAGGAGTTATGTGGACAGCTATACGTCGGCAGGCATGTGTCTGAGCGAAATGTTGTGCAACTGGTCTCGGGGATGCTTACGTAAGGGAAACAAAAGTCACTGAGTCGTAATTTGTCGAAGCCTGCTGCACCGACACGAGGCTCAAGGTGATATTATTATCACCATGATCGCTTGATATGGGAAATTATGTCACCAGAATGAAATTTCCATGCCGCCGCAGAGTATGTGCCGATATGAACTTGCAGAAAATATAAACATTGACTCATACAGCCGGCTCACAGCCGGTCGAGGTTTCAAGTCCGTCACTTCATTACCTGCTGCGAGACGGGCCGAGCAACTATGGCTTCTTCCTAGTGTTTAATCTTCTCTCTTAATAAACGACATGACATGTTATATACCATTGGAAAACAAAGAAATTGATCTATTTAGTGGTATACAACATGCTCTATTTCTTTCGATATTTTGCGTGTTATATGCGAACTCCTCACCCTCCCCCCCTATCCTGCCATATTAACACTCTTCAGAAATTGTGCAGCTTGCAAAGCAAGAAATAGGAAAATGATAGACAGTATTAGTGTAAGACAGGTCTAGTGGCGTTACACATACCTATATTTTTTGTGTATACCACACCAACAAAAACTTCTACAATAGTATTATCTTCACTCCTCATCGCAAGAATAAATGGTAAGGGTAGATTTATAATGAATTCCTATCAAAATTTAGAGAAAAGTGTGTAAGACAAATATGCTGATTTTTGTAAATTTAAATAGTAAATATAGGGTCGACTGTAGTGAAAAATATTAACAAATCAATGCGTTGAACCGTGTGCAGCACCGAGACTCGAAGTCGGGACCTTTGTCTTTCGTGGCCAACTGCTCTACCGGCTGAGCTACCCAGGCTTTCTCAGGACGATTCTCACAGCTGTACTTCCACCAGAAATTCATCTCTTACCTTCCAAACTTTGCAGTTCTCCTGCGATGTAAAGATTACTGCAAAAATCATCACTGCACAAATAGGCACTTCTTCACGATTCCTTTTTCTCATGGTATATTTCAGTGTCACTGTTTTCTTCCTTTTTTGCAGTATAGGTGTCCATTATAGGTGGGTGATAGAAGTGATGGCTATGAATTCTGAGTCCAGCCAAGGCAAACTCTGCAAGGAAGAGGTTAAGATGACTGCAAGGTTTACAGAGAAGAAGCGTCCTACTGGGCTCGTAAAATGTCCTCTGTATCGACATAAGATGAATTATTCTTCGGTCTCAATTACAGAAACTGTGCTGGCACTTCCAGCATCGAAATCTCTCCACCCAATTAAGGTAAAGGCCGTGAGCTTCGCCCAAAGAAAAATTCAAAAACATATTACAGAGTCCGTTCCATTATACGTATACTTTGACTTGATTAATCAATGGTGTTAACAGTCTCTAAAATGTTGGCAGAAGTTTGGAGTTGTGGTCTATGAGAAGGGATTCATGTACACACATGTAAAGTCTTCCTCCCCATACCAAAATATATTTAGTGCACAAATCTTAGTTATATTTACAAGTTTGATTAAGAACACCGGGCTGCTTCTTTTCCGTCACAGTGACACTCTTAACTTTCAAAGCCTGTCGTGACGTATCCACCTCACATATCTGTAGGTGTCTGAACAATATTCTTAAGGCTCCTCACGGCCCTATAGTTTTACAGTCTCCGAGTTTTTCCAGGTATTCCAGGACCACCCCTTTCGTTGTCGTCGTCGTCGTCGTCGTCGTCGTCCCCACCCCCCTCCCCCCGCAAATTGGTTAAATTGGGCCGCTGGAAAGTTGCAGACATCGCTAGCCGCCAAATGTGGCGACTGCCTCTTTGGTCAGGGCTTTCATTTATGTCCCCATATCGTGCCCACGCATGGAGATGTTCAACCGCAGCTCATCTGACTTTCTGGCAGGAAAAAGGACTCCAGAGTGAAACAAGATTGAAAACAAACCCAAGAGATTCACAATCATTGTAATAAGTCAAACTCGCATACACACTCAAGGGCACAACTCATTTTATTACTTTATGGGGTATCCTACTTTAAATGAATGCACGATAATAAGGTTGAATATCAGTTTGGCAAATACTGCGATGTAACACTTTCTGTGACAAGTTTCACGAGACCCAACCAGTTTACAGTAGCGTAGTGAAACGGTACAAGAAATTCAAGGAGGATGATTGGTTATTCAATGCAAAACCTTCGGGTTGACTCATCATGTCAGAAGAGACAATGGATTGTGTGAGAGATGTGAACATTCTCAGCCCCAAAACATACACCTATCGAGCTAGTGCACAGCATTCTCAGTCCCAAAACATGCACCTATCGAGCTAGTGCACAGCTAACCATCCGTCAGCCAACAACCTGGAAAATCCTACACGGTCCATTAAGAAAGAAGCTGTACAAATTACAGTTCCTGCAAGCCTACAGCTATGACGACAAAATTTTGTTGACTTTGTTTCAGAACCAGCTTGAAAATGTGGAGTTCCCAAGCAAATAAATCTGCAGTGGAAAAGTCAGTTATCTTTTGGAAAATGTCAGACTACACAAGAAGTGAATATGGAGGGCAGAGAATCCATATGAAATTGTCGAACATATCTTTGATTCCAAGAAAATTAACGTGTTCTGCAGTTTCCAATAATACAGGATATGAACTTTCTTGTTTGCAGAGAGAAAATGGTATAGCGTGTCTCCTCATTCTGTAATTGTGTGTCATGCCATAACATGAAAATGATAGCAAGAATCTCGTCTTTCAACAAGATGGCGCCCCAGCACATTTCCACAGTTGTGTACGAGATTATCTGAATGATACGTTGCAACATCGCTGGATAAGCCTTTTCGACCACTGACCTGGCATTACTCGACTGGCCATCACAGTCGCTGGACTTGACATCTTGCGATTTTTCCTTGTAGTGTTTCAGCAGGCAGAGCACTAATATTCCACCTCCACCACAGAACTCCAAATAATTGTTACAGTGCATCACTGCAGGTGCTCTTACCACCACACCTGAAATGTTGTGTTGGGTATGGGCAAAACTGGACCACTGATTAGAAGTGTGCCCTTGAAGGGTGAACGCACAGGTCATTTATATACTGTGTAAAAAATTACTGAGAGTTTGGTCTTTCGCACAACATTGTATTATTTCTTTAGTGGTTCATAGCAGTTTATCTCTATGGAATTTTTTTCTAATGTCACATGAACTCTTTAATTACTGTGTGTAACATTATTTCATATTTACAATGTTACAGGATGCTGTAGCATAGCAACATGATGTACTTGCAGATGTGTATAATTTCAATAACTTCTTGTAAGTGCTTGAGTATGAAGCTGCACAAGGCTTCGAAAAACGACTGAAAATAAACAGCAAAAAGTACTGAGAGAAAAATTAGTGTGCAGATAGCCTTTTGCATATGTCCGTCTGGAGAAATTTTTCCAGAAAGGGGCACAACTTTGTTGCTGTCGCTCTTATGTAACACATACAGTGAGTTTGAAAACGTGCTGTGCCCAAGGAAGTAATGAAATATACTACAAAATAAATTATGAAGTAAAGGAAGGAAATTTTTTTAAAAAATAATTTCATGAAGCGGAAACGAAAAATATAAAACAGGAAAAACGACACATTTTGATGGGTATAAAAAAACAACCACCATTAATACTACTCAAGAGAGGGAATAGCCTACGCATCTTAAGAAGAGGGCTTATTAGTTTTGAAGTCATCTACTACACTATCTTCGATTACAGAGAATATGTTATCATGTTAATGCATTTATTTCATCATTCTCATGCTTTCTATTTCGTCATGGTGACTTGCCTAAGTAAAACAAAAATAAACTTTCTGAAACCATAATTCTTGGCTTGAGTGAGTAAAGTGTAATCTAGGGCCAGTAGCCAACTATAAGAGCGTAATAAATCCTGTTGCACCACCCTCAAATCGGTGTTTATCCAGTAAAATCGCGCATCTCCAATTTTTCACAATGTTGATCAGCCACATCAACTCGTCTGCTGAATTCGTAGCTGAAACACGACATGTGGTGAGGTATTATACGCCATAGAGTTGTAAGGGCTTCAGTTTCAGCAGAGAACATCTTTTCGACCTTGTAACTCACGTTTTTTCCTCTCTTCTAGTTTATAATATGGGATTTTCTGTTCTGACAGAAGCGTTAGGAAGCACAGTATAGACGGCTGTGTTCTTAAGAGCATACTCAATAGTTATGGCGTCTAAAAACGAACGTGCAACTTGCAAATCATGTCCTGCCTTCCTCGGCCACAGACAAATTACACGAAGAGGAGGGTGCGTTCTTGAGGAAGTTGGGTACTGTAGAAGTGTGTAGCAGAAGCACCTTGATCTTTTCAGTATGGTGATGAGGACATGTAGAGTACACTTTGGTTCAAATGGTTCAAGTGGCTCTGAGCACTATGGGACTTAACATCTGAGGTCATCAGTCCCCTAGAACTTAGAACTACTTAAACCTAACTAACCCAAGGACATCATACACATCCATGCCCGAGGCAGAATTCGAACCTGCGACCGTAGCGGTTGCGCGGTTCTAGACTGTAGCGCCTAGAACCGCTCGGCCACTCCGGCCGGCGTGCAATTTGGTACCAATAAAACGAGATTAGTGCGTTAACATTTATTGCTCAGATTTACAGCTCTGTCCTGTCGTGTGCCTCAGTTGACAACTTATTCCAGTGACATGTTGGAATTTTGCTGTCTCCTATTTGCTGGTTGCCAAGGCCACTAATCAAGCAGTTTGATTGAGGACTTGTGGGCTGCTGGCTGGCAGTCTGTGTTCGAACATTATGGATTACCTCGAAGAGAACCGTCTCTTGCTACTCAGTCAACTTGGATTTAGGAAACATCGTTATTGTGAAACACAAATACCTCTTTACGCACATGAACTGTTGAGTGTTATTGTCAAGCCTTTTACACTGTACCATACAAGCGGCTTGTAGTAAAATTGCGTGTTTATGGAATATTGTCTCAGTTATGTTCCTGGATTCGTGATTTCCCGTCAGAGAGGTTGCAGTTCGTAGAAATTGATGGAAAGTCATCGTGGAAAACAGAAGTGATTTCTGGCGTTTCCCAAGCTAGTGTTATAGGCCCTCTGCTGTTCTTCATCTACACTCCTGGACATTGAAATAAGAACACCGTGAATTCATTGTCCCAGGAAGGGGAAACTTTATTGACACATTCCTGGGGTCAGATACATCACATGATCACACTGACAGAACCACAGGCACATAGACACAGGCAATATAGCATGCACAATGTCGGCACTAGTACAGTGTATATCCACCTTTCGCAGCAATGCAGGCTGCTATTCTCCCATGGAGACGATCGTAGAGATGCTCGATGTAGTCCTGTGGAACGGCTTGCCATGCCATTTCCACCTGGCGCCTCAGTTGGACCAGCGTTCGTGCTGGACGTGCAGACCGCGTGAGACGACGCTTCATCCAGTCCCAAACATGCTCAATGGGGGACAGATCCGGAGATCTTGCTGACCAGGGTAGTTGACTTACACCTTCTAGAGCACGTTGGGTGGCACGGGATACATGCGGACGTGCATTGTCCTGTTGGAACAGCAAGTTCCCTTGCCGGTCTAGGAATGGTAGAACGATGGGTTCGATGACGGTTTGGATGTACCGTGCACTATTCAGTGTCCCCTCGACGATCACCAGTGGTGTACGGCCAGTGTAGGAGATCGCTCCCCACACCATGATGCCGGGTGTTGGCCCTGTGTGCCTCGGTCGTATGCAGTCCTGATTCTGGCGCTCACCTGCACGGCGCCAAACACGCATACGACCATCATTGGCACCAAGGCAGAAGCGACTCTCATCGCTGAAGACGACACGTCTCCATTCGTCCCTCCATTCACGCCTGTCGCGACACCACTGGAGGCGGGCTGCACGATGTTGGGGCGTGAGTGGAAGACGGCCTAACGGTATGCGGGACCGTAGCCCAGCTTCATGGAGACGGTTGCGAATGGTCCTCGCCGATACCCCAGGAGCAACAGTGTCGCTAATTTGCTGGGAAGTGGCGGAGCGGTCCCCTACGGCACTGCGTAGGATCCTACGGTCTTGGCGTGCATCCGTGCGTCGCTGCGGTCCGGTCCCAGGTCGACGGGCACGTGCACCTTCCGCCGACCACTGGCGACAACATCGATGTACTGTGGAGACCTCACGCCCCACGTGTTGAGCAATTCGGCGGTACGTCCACCCGGCCTCCCGCATGCCCACTATACGCCCTCGCTCAAAGTCCGTCAACTGCACATACGGTTCACGTCCACGCTGTCGCGGCATGCTACCAGTGTTAAAGACTGCGATGGAGCTCCGTATGCCACGGCAAACTGGCTGACACTGACGGCGGCGGTGCACAAATGCTGCGCAGCTAGCGCCATTCGACGGCCAACACCGCGGTTCCTGGTGTGTCCGCTGTGCCGTGCGTGTGATCATTGCTTGTACAGCCCTCTCGCAGTGTCCGGAGCAAGTATGGTGGATCTGACACACCGGTGTCAATGTGTTCTTTTTTCCATTTCCAGGAGTGTATGAATGGTGAAAAAGTTGGCAAATGATCCCAAAATAATGAAAAGTGTGAGGCAATCCACTTGACCGCTAAAAAGTATCCGTCAAACTTCGGTTACACGATAAATCAGTCAGATCTAAAGGCCATAAATTCAACTAAATACCCGGGAATTTTAAATTACGAACAATTTAAATGGGAAGGAACAGATAGAGAATGTTGTGGTGAAGGCAAACCAAAGATTTCACTTTATTGGCAGATCCTTTAAAAAATGTAACAGATCTACGCTTGTCTGTTCTTTTTTGGAGTACTGCTGCATGGTCTGTGATTCTTACCAGATAGCATTGCTAGAGCACATCGAGAAATTTCAAAGAAGAGCATCACATTTTTTACTATCACGAAATATGGGAGAGTGTTTCACTGACATGATACAGAATTTGTGGTGGACATCATTAAAACAAAAGAGTTTTTCGGTGTGGTGGAATCTTTTCAGGAAATTTTAATCATCATCTTTCTCCTCCAAATGTGAAAATAATTTATTGACGCCTGCTTCATAGGGAGAAATGATTATCATAATAAAATAAGGGAAATCAGAGCTCACGCACTTTTCAACAATGGAATAATTGATAATTTTTGTGAAGGAGGTTCGATGAATCCTCTGCGAGGCACTGAGGTCAGATTTATAGATTATCCGTGTAGATGTAGATGTAGGTGCCTGCAGTCAGAACCGTAGCATCAGAGTGTGTCCACTGTTAAGAGCATCCTCGATCCCACTGTGGAACATGACGATGATCTGTGAAGACCCATCATGTTGTACCCCACTCAAAGAAGTCGTGTAGTCAGATAATCCTGGCCCCATCAAAGAGGCAGTGACCATTGCGAAGTCAAGTCCCACGAGTGGCAGATTATGATTACTTGAATGTTGCCCTCTCTGGTACAGCAAGCAGCATGTTCATGGGAAATTCTGGACATTTAACACACTACACTATAATAGTCACTGAACTGAATGCTGTCAGTACAAACGCCATCGATCCTACTGACCAGCTGAATTCATAGTAGGAGAACTGGGCTATTTGTTAAGACTTGCATGAGGTAATGGCTTGAGACTCTCTTCATTTTTATCGAATCTTGCTTGCTTCTTTACCAGATGTCAGAGGTACTCCTTCTACACTGCTTAACAGTTTGTTGTTGTCTCTTAAGTGTACTGTTCGGTCTCTGAAATGAGTTGTTGCATTCATCATAGTACTTGTTGCTTCGCGTCGCAAGAGCTAATGAATATGTCTCTGGCTCTCTCTCTCTCAGTTGACATTTCGCAGCGAGAATTTTGTGCTTGGTGATTGGTACTGATGTTGTAACATGCGCTCATATACATAACTGACTTGTTGGTTGTTTCTTTCCGGGTCATAGCTATGTCACCACCTGTGCCTGCTGTTTCTGTAGCATTACTAGTGTGAACTTCAGAAAAATTTATTGTCTTTCCTGTGGTGTAACACGCCCCTCGTCTTGAAGAAATTCTTCCCGAATTTACTCTCTCTGTCCATTAACACACTAGTCTGTAGATTTTCTTATCTACAATTCAATATTACTCTTAGCTCAGTCCCTTTGTTGCTTCTTGGGCTCCTAATCTTAGAACCTGTTAAGTTTATTATCTAACCTACATTGTCTCTCTGGTCTGTTTCCTACCACTAATACACTTTACAGTTTCTGTTTTTAATTCTTCGGGTGAGAATGTATCCATTCCTTGAATATTTGATGGGTTTGTGGTACGCCTAAGCTAGATGTTTTAGGTTGGAAACAACAAAAAATACTAGAATCAGGATAACACTTGTTGTGGAGCAACTAGCAGGTCTTATATTTTGAGAAACTGGTTGTTGACTTCTGTCTCAGGTCCTGAGAATATCATTTGTTTGACGAATTTACTTTTTTTTTTTTTTTTTTTTTTTTTTTTTTTTTTTTTTTTTTTTGTTGACGTTTCGCCAGGACGAGTGGTGGGCATAGTCGAAACTTCACCCTACATTGCTGGTGGCAGAATGGAGTCGAGCTCACGTCCGCTTATTATATGTGGCTATGTCCAAGTGCTTTTCTGTGGTAATTATCGCTATGGTTCTCCCCTTGCTACCTATAATGGCGATCACTGCAGCACAGGAACCCAGAAACCATTAGAAACCATTCATCTTAAGGCGTTTCTCTTTTTTGTTGAAGCTATCGTCACGTTTGGGGATTTCTACAACTTCCCTGAAAAAGCGAGTGCGATTGCTCGTCATTACAGCAACAACTTCCATGTAAGCGAATGTTATTAAGTGGTCAGTCTCCCACGGCATGTGGAAGAGCTTTGGTAAAGCCAGCCACTCGAGCTGGCGAATCTTCAGAAAAATCATCAGACGAACGTCGGGCAAAGAATCCAACACAGAAGCCAACAGGCAATTTGTCAACACGTGACCACGAAAGCTTCAGCCTATTTATTATATTTTGGTTGCATTTCTAACGTTATTGGTTTATGCGTTGTAGTATATGTTCAATGGAATTCTTAGGTTTTCTGGTATCATCAGTTCATCTCAAGAGTGCAGCAGTCTGAAATCCGGGGTGCTGTAAAGAAAGGTTAAGTTATATACAAGTAGTTTTTAGAATAGTTCCACTGGCCAATACAACATCAGTCGAGAGAAACTATCATTATTGTTCCTGTGACAGTAGCCAGAAGATGGAACTCTATTCTGGGAATGTCATGTTTGGCGTTACACTGTTTCAAATCTGCTATTCCGTAATACTGATTTAGTTATTCCTATTGGTTTTACGTTTCTGTAACAGTTGGAAATCACTGTTCCTGGTGAAAGCATGGCGTAAGTCAAATTTTCTGGAAAAGTAGCTGTGGGGCTAGTACTTCTCTTTTACACTCTGCTGCTTCCGTTTTCCCAAAAGCAGTTACATCTCACATGACTGTTCGTTAGTCTACTGTTGCTGGATAAGTGGTAACACTCTCTGTGATAAGTTGTTTAGATCTTCTGTGAACATAAGTAGTAAGCATCTTTCCATTCTGAGGCCAATAACACTTCGTTAGCCTGTTCTTGTGCCCGTTTATTGCTGGTGTCCAATTTCACTGGAACTGGATGCCTCGTCAAACATCGACATCGTGCGTTTAAGCCTAGTTCCGGAAATTGTATGTTGATGTATCAACTAGCTCGGTTATTACTAAGTTTAACAGTGGGTATATGATAAATAAAGCTATATATTTTTCTGTTACAGGTACAACGTTCTGTATCGCTGTGAGAAAGTCCTTCTGTACTAACCGCTGTCTTAATCTCATCTGAATACGACCGCGACTACTGTACAGCTTGCAAAGCTTCTAGTTGCTTACTTAACTCGTCATTACAAAACTTCTGCTGAACATTATCCTCTAACAATTTCGATACCTGCTCCATTATGACTGCTACAGTACCATTCATATTAACTGATCGTGTTTCTGACACCTTTCTGCAATTTATTATTTCTTTTAGACTCAAGAGACCAATAAAGCCGGCCGGTGTGGCCTAGCGGTTCTAGGCGCTTCGGTCGGGAACCACGCAACCACTACGGTCGCAGGTTCGAATCCTGCCTCGGGCATGGACGTGTGTGATGCCCTTAGGTTAGTTAGGTTTAAGTAGTTCTAAGTTCTAGGGGACTGATGACCTCAGATATTATGTCCCATAGTGCTCAGAGCCATTTGAACCATTTGAACCAAAACCAATAAAAACGAAACACTTCCTCTTTTAAAAGCAATAAGAACAACTTAACAGACATAGTCGCACCAATGAGTCATACAAATAATCTTAACTAATCCTTACACATGATCATTATCGAGCAATACTCAGTACTATCCTGTGATTCATGACTATAACGCCTACAATTATTGTAAGTTACTTATGTCATTCTGCTATATGGTACACCATAAATGGTTACATTCCAGCTCACATCTAATGAATACTGAATGAGTTTATTACAATTCCCTCTGAACTGTGACAGATCTGTAAGTTCGTCATGCTTGACGCAAGTCACTTTTCACATCACATACCAATGTCTACATCCACTCCCAGCCGTAACGAAATAAAAAGGTCAGTAGGAAATATTATTTCGACTCACCGCATTGTGGTCATAGCTGAGGTGTATAGATGCTGTTTGAGACGTCAGACAGCTGAGCCGGCAGCGGTGGTCGTGCGGTTCTAGGCGCTGCTGTCCGGAACCGCGGGACTGCTACGGTCGCAAGTTCGAATCCTGCCTCGGGCATGGACGTGTGTGATGTCCTTAGGTTAGTTAGGTTTAAGTGGTTCTAAGTTCTAGGTGGCTGATGACCTAAGATGTTCAGTCCCATAGTGCTCAGAGCCATTTGAACCAGACAGCTGACGCTGATGCTACAACTACTTCTCTTGTTTCGTCAATCACTCCTGGACATCCATGTCGTATTTATGTCGTCCAGCAATCACTTCTCGCTCCAAAATGTAAGGGTGCCGGGTGGATACACCTCTACATTGTCAGGATGGTGATGTGGACTTGGAGAGCGTGTTTCAGTGCTAACAAAGCGTCATTAGCACGTTAAGATTGATTGGTTCAGATTTACAGTTCAAAATGTCTTCTTCTCAGCCGCAGTTGACACATCATGCTAGTGATATGGTGGAATTCCACTGACTTCTACTGTCAGCTCGGCTCAGCTGGTTGTAAAAATCATACTCCAGCAGTTTGACTGAAGTCTTGCTGTCTACAGTTAAAGACATGGTGTGGAAGTGTGTGCACACTGTTTATAATGTCCTCAATCCCACTCTGGAAGATGACAATAACCCATGATGAAAAACTGAGATGTTCCATTCTGTGTAGTGCCGTAAGCACCGCAAAGTGTACTGGCATTGGGAGATCCTCAGTCTCTTCATTAGTGATGTCTTAAGAGGCAACCGATTCGAAGTCCCATAAATAGTAAGTCGGGGTTGCTCGGACGTTGCCATCTCCAGAATGGCAAGCAGTGTGCTCCAAGAAGCACTGGAACACCTGACACATGGATATCACTGCACCGTAATAATCATTGAATTGAATGTTATTGGCATAAATAACATCGATTCTAATGACAAACTGAATTCTAAGCTGGAGAACTGGGGAATTTAGGGAGACTGTCATGGGGTAATGATGTGAGGCTCTATTTGTTACACCAAATGTAACATGATTCTTTTTCTGTTGTTGGTGGTTCTCTTTCTGATGCATTTGCTTAACAGTGTGTTACTGGCTCTTAGCTGTACTGCCAGGACTCAGAGATGTGTTATTGCATCTGAGGTAGCGGTTGTTGCATCATATCACAAGAATTAATGAGGATGTCCCTGTCCTTCTCTCTCAGTTGACATTTTGCTGACAATTTAACTAAGGCTACATGTGGTCATATGTACAACTTCCTGTTTCATAGCTATGTCACCACGTCTGCCTGATGTCGCCAGTGGCTGTGCTAGTGCGAACTTAAGAGACTATTTAATTTCTTTACCTTCGCTTCTCTGCAGCATAACAGTGGGGATGACACCGACATGTACTGCTCCCACGCTTAAGGATACAGGGTACTTTTCCAGCTCAATATTATGTAAAAATCAACACCTACTTCCTTGAGGCACTATTTATAATGTATATGTTTTACAGACTTCTTATTGATATTAGGTAATGCAGCAATCTTTCTAAACAATTTAGAAGTATTTTGAATATTTTTGAACCTGCTTAGGGTTATTAAAAATTACAGAGAAAATGATGCTATTTTTTTCCAAAATGCTTCTTCAAGTTTAATCCATTTAATCCAATATTGTCCGCAGCTCGTAGTCATGCGGTAGCGTTCTCGCTTCCCGTGCCCGGGTTCCCGGGTTCAATTCGCGGCGGGGTCAGAGATTTTCCCTGCTCGTGATGACTGGGTGTTGTGTGTTGTCCTTAGGTTAGTTAGGTTTAAGTAGTTCTAAGTTCTAGGGGACTGATGACCATAGATGTTAAGTCCCATAGTGCTCAGAGCCAATCCAATGTAATACATTTGAAGGAAACCAAATTTTTATCAGATATGCGTGAGATGATAGCTGAGGTACTAGACCTATTTAATAGCACCTATTATCTATATTACAAGAATAAAAAATCACATCTTATATTTTAATTTTTATAATTTATTTCCTAATAAAAATTTTATTTTTCTATAGTTTAGTTGATTATGTAATAAAGCTTAGATCTACTACATAAAGATGGACTATTAAAAGTTACAGAAAAAAATTAGAGCACATCTTTATAAACTTTAGGAAATATTTGTACCTGAATTCTGAAAAACACAACTTGCAGGAAATCGTGAATGAAGATATGAGTCCAATTAAACTGTACCTCAGAACATTCCTGATGTATAGTATTTTAATGAGAAAAAAAATTATTATGTAAAAATGAATGGACAAAAATGGGGAACAAATGGCTTCAAATATTTTTGTTATTTACTCTTTCAGTACGAACTTTGCTGTAGAACCCCTTTTATTAGGTGTGGTAATAAAAATTCATTTAGACAGAATTAAGTACATTTAAAATTACGTGAACTTTAGCAACTCTCTCATGCTGATAAATTCAAACTAACTGATTAATATCATTTATGACTTTGAAAAGTATTAAATTAAATTTTTTACGTATTTCGGCTTGGCACATATTTTCTAGATGCAGTGGGTTTTTAAATATTTACTGAATTCTTTCCCAGCGTTAGCTATGGAACACAAGACTCTCTGTTAGCATAAAATGGTTAAATATTGCCAAGCCGACCTGAACGTTTAATTATCATTGACAAAACACACTTCACTATAGGTTTAAGTTATTTGCTTTAGAAATTGAAAGAACCAACAGATTAACAACTTCAACGTTAATTATCCTCCTATGAATGCACAAATGTAAAACCAGTAATAAATTCAGTCAGCCTCAGGATCGCTGTAAAAGAAAAATATTCCGTAATTCATTGCTAATATTACCTGCTCCCGATTTACGGGTTTGGTTAATTTTATAGCGGAACAATTTTTTAAATGTGCCGCCGCTGCAAATCGTTCGGTCGCGGCACAGCCCAGCAACACCAACGATAATCGCTAAAAGTGCTGAAAATTCTTTAAAGAAATATTATAGATGACATGAGCAAGCTAATTTACATCAGTAATACACAATTTTGATAAATTATAATGTATTTAGACCACAACAATAATTAAAATTGCACACCTTTATAATTTCTCCTCTAATGGCGGCTACAGATAGATACAGACAAAAGAAGTCTACTCATTCATATAATGCTACGTCACAGGTTCCTCTCTCTCTCTCAGCTCTCGAGGAAGACGACAAAGAATGCACATTATGTAGTGATTTTTATAGTATTGCTGATAATGAATATCTCTTTGTAATCTTACAACATTATTTTCCTCTGTGGCTATATTTTACATTTTTTCATCGCAGATATTAACATATTTCGTAATTACATTATGAGTATAGAAATATTACAATCGTAAATACATCGAGAATATTATTACAGAAAATATTACATTAATAACCAACGTCCTTTACACAAAATTAAATAATATTATTTGTTAAACAATTACAGTAGATACGAACTGCTTTTTTTGTTGGTATGAACTGTACGTAGTGTTCTCATTACCGTACACGTTCCTAACAGGCGTGCCACAGTTGTTGTTAAGCATTTGCAAATGTGCACGCTCGAGTTCTGCAATTCTGTGTGTCATTTCATTTTATTAATAGTGTGTGTGCTGCCAGGAAACGTTACAGTATTCGCCCTGCAGCATTTCTTCATCTTCAAGTTTCCTCCTGGGATTCGCTTCAGCACTTCTTGCTTCTTTGGTAACTTGAAGAGCGAATCTTCCACCTTCATGCAACCATTGTCTGTCACACACAAGCAATTGATCTTCCATATTAGAGCCACATCTTATCCCTAAATTTCTCTTTACTACCAACCTTCCTATCACTCAATCATTGAAACATATCACTGCATCTAACACAGCAACTTTTAGTCTATTTAGCCCCACAAAAAAATTCTTAGGTAATCTGTCCCCATATCCAATGGTTGAAACTTCCATTTGTATTCTGAATGCCCCCATGAAGAGGTACACTAATCAAAACAGGGTCACTCAGGTCCTAAAAATTGGTTTTAATTTATTCGTAACAAGCTCAGGAAGAGAATTCTTATTATGGTATATTTGACCACTTTCTTTTTGTTTTTGGAACCACACCAAGAATCTGCTCCTCTAGGGCAAAGTCAGTTAACAGGGTGGTCATCTGTGGGCAACTTACAACGTATGAAAGTAGGTGGCCCATACAGCTTTTCTCATTGCTGTAACACCATTTAGACTTGCAGTTCGTCTAATGGCCAGTCCATAATAACTCAAAAGAAGATCTATTTCAGTTTCCGTCAATCTCCCTCGGAGAGACAGAGATTTTCCATCAGACAGCAACTTTCCTTTCATTTCTCTTCGTAGTTTCCTCAATCTAGCACCCATCCTCTTTAGTACATGTCCACAACACTCGAGTTTTGTTACCAAGGTATCACCATAAACATTGAACTGATATAATTTTATTGAAAGATTTAGGGTCCCCATGGAATAGGTACTTCGTATATCTAACATTATAAATGGGCACCGCCCTCTGAAATATTTCAGCCGGCCGGTGTGGCCGTGCGGTTAAGGCGCTTCAGTCTGGAACAGTGTGACCGCTCCGGTCGCAGGTTCGAATCCTGCCTCGGGCATGGATGTGTGTGATGTCCTTAGGTTAGTTAGGTTTAAGTAGTTCTAAGTTCTAGGGGACTAATGACCACAAATGTTAAGTCCCATAGTGCTCAGAGCCATTTGAACCATTTTTTGAAATATTTTAGCGCTCCATCACACTCCATATCTCCACTGTAACTATCATAATTCTTAAAACACTGATGTTCAATATGTCCTTCAGTGTTACCATGGCAGGTGTGGCAGTACTTAAATAAGCACTCAACATCAACAACTTTTCCATTCTCGAGAGAAGTAGCACTTACAACACCATTCAAGGAACGATGTCCTCGATGTTGCCATGTCCCATCAAGTGCAACAGCAATGTCCCTGGTTCCACTAATATTTACAGTTTCTTCTAATGCACGTTTCATAGATGCTTTAGGCACTACCGTCAAGGGAACCCAAAAGTATTTTTATGTACTTGCTGAACTTACTGGGAGGAGGAGGATGGTCCATCAAACCACAAAACTTTTGAACAGCCTTTTTTCCTTTTCCTATTGCGCACATTGCATACACTAACTTCAGATTCATATAATATGAACTATGCACAATGTTCGAAGCCATTTTTTAGGTAGATTTATTGCAGGATCTACACAGAACAACTAATTTTGACGACAAACCCTTCCTGCTACTTTGTTGTTCAGTTATTTCCCGACAGCCTACACCATCACATTGTTTACATTTCGCCACTTCCTTTATCAAGGAAGATAAGATTCCCACATCAACAACAACAAATTCACTAAAAATAACTTCTTTGTAACATAAAAATTTGAATCACCGAGAGACGTGGCATGTGAGAGTTTCCTCCCTGAAGAACTGATACATAGGCTACTTTCAACAGTGTGGCTTGCTTTGTTTGTGAACTGCTTACGACGGAATTTCCTTTTATTGAATTTCCTGATGCGTGGCATAGCTCATATTTACTGCAGACTAAAGAGTATGTACTTCCATAAATATATGTAACATTTGGGCAGGAAAGATTCAGTAACACATGAACAAATTGCTTCAGCGAAACGAAAGTAAACACTAGCGAAGATAATCATTTAAAGACACTAGTAACCTGCACTATTACCAACATATAGAATGTATCATAAGTATAATTGCTGGAAACTGAAAATTCACAGTTCTTTTCGAAATGATACTGACTTCAGTAACAGAAATAAGGCGGTCATGGTGGCATACATGACGGTAACTTTAAAACTTGTTATATATAGGTCATTTTTCATTTGAAATCCTATGATGTATATACCAATGTAATTCGGAAAGACTATAGAATTCAATAAAGTCATAAAAAATTCAATTTTTCCACCATTTATGAGTACCCTGTATCCTTAAGTTGTGCTGGAATCTGCTCTTTGTGGTCGAGAGGTTATGTACGAGGCACAGACCGAAAGGGGTTGGTGACACGAATTGGGAGCTGTAGAATAGCGCTTTACCGGCCACCATACGAATGAATCAATAAAAGTTCTGTTGACAGGCATGAAAATAAAATAAAAAATGAAAAGACTTGTAATAATTGCTAAACTCCCAGTATTTCCCACTGCACGGCAATGTTGACACGCTAGAAGCTAGAGTAAAACTTGAAACGCACAAAAAACCTGTGTTCGTATTCAGTAGGGGCAAGTGCCCACTCTTGGCCCTCTTGCGGACGCCTACACGTTGTGCGCATAATTAAATTAAATGAAATGAGTGTAATAAAAAACATCTACAGTATGACAGAACGTGTCACACCTGTACCCATCATACGTTGCAACCTCACACGATGCCATTATGACGTGGGTATACGCTGGGAAACCACTTAAGCACAGTGGACCACTCAAGTACAGTGGACGGCAGCACGTGGAGAGAGGCACACGTACAGCACGCAGGAACACCGTGTTCCCACTCGTTAGGATACTCGGCGAAAGCTCTCTCGGATATGCGCGTGTTGCCTTTGTGATATAAAATTCCGTGTCATTGTGAATGCCGTTTCAGCAACAAGCAAGACGCAGCGACCATGGCGGGCAGCGGTAGGTTCGCAGGCGGGCAGGCCACCAGCTGCACGCTTAGCGGGCACAGTGGCGGCCCGAGCGGAACCGACAACGTCCGCCGCTCGCAGACCGGGCCAGCGCAGTACATCGCTCTGGGCCTCCCTTTCTGGTAGCTCCGTCTGCAGGCTGATCGAAGAGGCCTGGGAGCGCTCGTAATCACCATATGTTACCGACAACGAGAAATAGCGGCTATCAGGCACGACAGTTGTTATTTACATATTCATGTAATTCGTTTGGTATTTTCATAGAAGCTGCGTCCAAAATAAACGTGAATTAACGATGTTAAAAATTATAGACAACTGGCGTATTAAAAATGCACTCTTGAAAGTCTTCATGGTGACATAGCGATACGGCCACACAGCGCTGAAAACAAAGATGAACAGATACTTATGTTGTAACCAATCTGACTCAGTGCCACGGATCTTAGTATAGTGTATGACTCACGTTATTCTACAAGTTGCGTAAAGGCTGTGTTGGGAACATTCTCAGTATCAGTGAAAAATTGTAGATCAGAATCAGTATGAAGAATTGTGTTTATGACTGTTCCAAATGCTTTCAGGACGACAAAGAAATGTTTAGGTGTCACTACAGAGTTTATCGCCAAAATCTTGACGAGTACCCAGAGGAGCAGAGACTGGGAGACACTGTATGTGCACTACATCTACATCTGTATGTTCGTGATACTATGGTATTCAGGCACGTACGCTTGGAGGAGTCTTCGTAAAACCACTTTCAGACTCCTTTACGACTAATTCACTTTCATACAGCACCTGAGGAAAATGAAACTCTAAATTATTACGTACCAGCGTCGCTTTCTCTTATCTGTATCGTCATTTCTACCTATCAACGTGAGAAGAGCATAGGGAATATTTTGGCACTCAAAGGAATAAGTTTGAAATTCATGAAAATATCTCCCCGCAATGATAAAAAGTTTTGTCTTAATGATTGCCACCACAACTGGTATTATATTCTTAACACTCTTTTCCCTATCATGCCATAACACAAAAAGACCTTCCATTCTTTGACCTTTAACGATATCCTCCGTCAATCATAACAAGTAATCATCCTGTGCCTCAAGGCAATACTGCAGAAGACGATCGAAGAGCATATATTGGGAGATTCTTTAGAAGTTATTTATTTGTAACTTCTGCTACCAGTCATTTCTTTATTTTTTATATTATGTGTAATTTAACATAATACAACAAGTTTAGAACATTTTCTGTTCATCTTCAGGCGTTTACACAAACATACATACAGAGAAATGTTACTTAAAAATTAACCGTCTTAAACTAGATTAATCTAGAACTCTTCGTCCATTATTTCTTAGTGTAGGGGCTGATGTGGCATTTGGGGGAGGGGGGAGGAGGGGGGCAGTAGATGGGCAGAAATCGAAGTCGGCGATGTCTACTGCTGTTTTTCTTCCTTATGTTTGATTATGCATGATATCACAGCCTGTACAGGGTGCAGATAGTTTTGCATCAGTTGTGTGTTACGAAAATAGGGTGAAAGGCTTTTATGTGACAGTTCATCACTTTGCAGCTTCACTTGCATCACTGGTGTAGAGGCGGAGCTGTAGATTAACATGACGCTATTGCACATTGTATTTTGTCAATGATTTCCAATGTAATTCACTGCACAAATTGCTTCGACATTCATGTAAACATTATGCACATACTACACACAACTGATGCAAAACTATCTGCATCCTGTACAGGCTGTGATATCATACATAATCAACCACAAGGAAGAAAAACAGCAGACATCGCTGACTTAGATTTCTGGCCATCTACTGCCCCCATCCTCTCCCCTCCTCCAAATGCCACGTCAGCCGTTACACTAAGAAATAATGGACGAAGAGTTCTAGATTAATCTAGTTTAAGACGGTTAATTTTTAAGTAACATTTCTCGGTATGTATGTTTGTATAAACGCCTGAAGATGAACAGAAAATGTTCTAAACTTGTTGTATTATGCTAAATTAAACATAAAACAAAAAATAAAGAAGTAACTGGTAGCAGAAATTACAAATAAATAATTATGCCACACGCCCGCGATTCACAAACATAGCCATTATGGCCGACAATAATTATGATTCAAGGCGCCAAGTTGAAAGACTATTTCGTACAAACAGCAACTTTAGATTAAAGTTACTTAAAACGTGTCTTGATATAAAATTGTACAACACCTGTCCATACGAAAACATAGTACCTAAATGTATGAACATTAAGACCAACTGATAATCTACCACAGCACAACTTGCTAAGGCTGTAGGTGAGAAGTTCTGGTTAAGCTGGAAAGTAAAACGATTATATAAAAAGAAAGAAGTCCTCAATCGATTAGCTTACAGCACCTATATGGAATTAATGTTACTAGCTCATTTAGCACAGATCCCATTGCTCCATGATATCCTTGGAAACATAATAAAAGAACCGCATATAATAAACAGCACTCATCAAAATTAGCTTGACAGTTTGAGAAAGAGAAACAAGATGCCTATCGATAAATACGTAAATAAGAACAGTAACCTACAAATTTTTCCCGAGAATTATAAACTCAACTAACATTCAATTCAGTCAGACAGAAGTGACACTTTAAATAAGGGTCTGAAGCATAATATAAATGCAAGCAGCAATCACAATAACATAAAAGCCACCATAACCTCACTAAAGATAGCCAATGACTTTGCAAAACTTAACAACACTGAACAAACAGTACTAGGCGACAATGCTAATAAAATTATACAAAAACACACAACCACTAAAACAGCGAGAACAAGGAACTATAAAATAAATGTGCTTCAATCAATCAATAATAAACTGCAAAATCATAATACCCTGGCTGTAAAATCTGATAGAGGTTCCACTATAGTTATTATGTTTAAAGGTGGTTATATACTTAAAACACTCGAATTCTTTGCAAAGAACCACATATGTGAAATCCAGGTTGGCCCCACACCAAAATTTCAATCTAAAATAAGAAAATGCCTCATCAATGGCATTACGGCCGAGAATAACTCTTTAGAAGTGTTATACCAATAATACACAACCTTTGGTTCTACATTAACATAACATTTTCAATGTGATGGTTCCACTTTAAGCAATTTCTAACTGTAATCCCTAGGTACTTAGTTAATCGACAATATATTTCTCTGATTTATCATTTAACAGAAAATCAACGGTATTTTTGCAGTACTGATGTGATGGTCCTTAAATATTCTTTTTTTTCCATAAACGTGCTTGGCATTGTTGGGATCAGAGAGATTCCTGAGTACATGTGCTTGCATCTATGTTGGCCCTTCTACGCAACGGTCAACATGTAATGTAAGGAAGATGGCTGAATGTACGGTAATCAGTTTCAAACTCTGGAATTATGACCGGACCCCCAAATGTATGAGCACTCCAATAAAATATGAGTTTATATAGATTGAGGTTATTTAATAAACGTTATTAACACTCTTAGCATTGTTGAATGGAATGGATAGCGTCTTGAAAGGAGGATATAAGATGAAAATCAACAAAAGCAAAACGAGGATAATTGAATGTAGTCGAATTACGTCGGGTGATGCTGAGGGAATTAGATTAGGAAATGAGACACTTAAAGTAGTAAAGGAGTTTGGCTTATGGGGAGCAAAATAACTGATGATGGTCGAAGTAGAGAGGATATAAAATGTAGACTGGCACTGGCAAGGAAAGCATTTCTGAAGAAGAGAAATTTGTTAACATCGAGTATAGATTTAAGTGTCAGGAAGTCATTTCTGAAAGTATTTGTATGGAGTGTAGCCATGTATGGAAGTGAAACATGGACGGTAAATAGTTTGGACGCGAAGAGAATAGAAGCTTTCGAAATGTGGTGCTACAGAAGAATGCTGAAGATTAGATGGGTAGATCACATAACTAATGAGGAAGTATTGAATAGGATTGGGGAGAAGAGAATTTTGTGGCACAACTTGACCAGAAGAAGGGATCGGTTGGTAGGACATATTCTGAGGCATCAAGGGATCACCAATTTAGTATTGGAGGGCAGCGTGGAGGGCAAAAATCGTAGGGGGAGACCAAGAGATGAATACACTAAGCAGATTCAGAAGGATGTAGGTTGTAGTAGGTACTGGGAGATGAAGAAGCTTGCACAGGATAGAGTAGCATGGAGAGCTGCATCAAACCAGTCTCAGGACTGAAGACCACAACAACAACAACAGCATAGCATTAGTACACTGTTACGAACTTTATGAGTTTAATACGTTGCCAGTAACGACTTGCACCAAAAGCTCTTATCTGGAGAGCAATATTAATGTGGTTGAAGCTTTTGGGGCAGAAAAGCACCTCGCACCAGCAGTTATCAACACCTACAACCGTGTGATTATTCACCTCATATGGAGTGCACCACCTGTCCACTACCAGTGAGGCTTCGAAATATGAGAGAGAGTCACTGAGCGACTGCATTGAGTGCCAAGTAAGCTCTTCTTGCGAAACCTTCTGAAAGATTAAAACTGTGCGCAACACATAGACTCGAACTCGGGGCCTTTGCCTATCGCGGGCAAGTGCTCTACCACCTGAGCTACCCAAGCACGACTCACGGCTCGTCCTCACAGCTTTACTTCCGCCATTACCTCGTCTCCTACCTTCCAACAGCGGAAGTAAAGTTGTGAGGACGGATCGTGAGTCGTGATTGGGTAGCTCAGGTGGTAGAGCGCTGCTGGTTGAAGAGAATACGGCAGACGACATTCTAACCGCAGAATACCGTAATCAAGTGTCTTCTTTCATCTTTTCAATAAGCTGCTGTTCCTAGCAGCCCTGTTTCTTCTGTATTTGCAACTAATGTATTGGAGTTAGTTTGACCGTCAGTGAGAGCGCACTGCTAGTTCCTGCTACTAATAAGGCGAGTACACCGTTCGCTTGTTACATATTTTTACGAGCTTCAAACAGGAGTGACTGCAGTAATGGATAGGAACTGTGATTGTCGTGTACAGATGCGAACTGAGCTGCCAGTCCTTCGCTCACAGCTTCAGGCTGCGTTGGCTTCCGTCATACAGTTGAGGCTGCTGCCAAGGGGCGTCACTGTGGGGTATCGGACGCGGGGATGTCAGGGACGTCGAGCACGTCTCACGTGTCCTCCGATCGGTCCACTGCTGTGACGTCCCAAGTAACTGCCTGCACTGGGGTTGACACCTCACCTGAGTTGGAGTGGGAGATCATTCCGAAGTCTGGCAGGCAGCGAAAAGCTTTACGAGGGGCCAATTGTAGGACCTCCCCGGTTCGTTTGACGAACAGGTTCCGGGCGTTATCTGTGGCTGACGATGCCTCTGAGCCAGATGCAGTCGTCCACCCTGTTCCAGAGCAAGCTTCTCGGCCCGCAAGTTCTGGGCATTCACAGAGGATGAGTCTGCTAGTAGTTGGGAGCTCCAACGTTAGGCGCGTAATGGGGCCCCTTAGGAACATGGCAGCCAAGGAGGGGAAGGAAGTCAGTGTGCACTCCGTGTGCATTCCGGGGGGAGTCATTCCGGATGTGGAAAGGGTGCTTCCGGATGCCATGAAAAGTACAGGGAGCAGCCAACTGCAGGTGGTGGCTCATGTCGGTACCAATGACGTGTGTCGCTTTGGATTGGAGCAGATTCTGTCTGGTTTCGGGTGGCCTGCGGAAATGCTAAAGACTGCCAGCCTTGCCTCCGACATTAAGGCGAAGCTCACCATCTGCAGCATCGTCGATAGAACTGACTGTGGTCCTTTGGTGCAGAGCCGAGTGGAGGGTCTGAATCAGAGGCTCAGGCATTTCTGTGACGATGTAGGCTGCAGATTCCTTGACTTGCGCCATCTGGTTGTGGGTTTCCGGGTTGCACTTAATGTGTCAGGAGTCCACTACACACAGGAGGCGGCTACACGGGTAGCGGCGGCTGTGTGGAAGGGACTGGCCGGTTTTTTACGTTAGAGGGAACCACAGAAGGAGCGTCCGACTAAAAGTGGGCACGTAAAACACAGTAAGGTAGCTGTAGAAACGATTGGTATTGTAGTTGTAAATTGTCGTAGCTGTGTTGGGAAAGAATCAGAGCTCCAAGCCCTAATAGAAAGCACTGAAGCTCAAATAGTTGTAGGTACAGAGAGCTGGCTAAAGCCGGAAATAAGTTCAGCTGAAATTTCTTTCAAACGATCTAACAGTGTTCAGAAAGGATAGATTAAATACAGTTGGTGGTGGAGTATTTATTGCTGTCATAGGCAGTTTTCCTTGTAGCGAAATTGAAGTAGATAGTTCGTGTGAAATAGTATGGGTATATGCTACACCTGACAATTGTACTAAACTATTAACTGTATCCTTTTACCTACCCCCGACTCAGAAGACATAGTTGCTGAACGGTTCAGAGAAAACTTGAGTCTCATTTCAAATAAGTACCCCGCTCATACAATTATAGTCGGTGGTGACTTCAATCTACCCTCGATATGCTGGAAAAATTATACGTTTAAAGCCTGCGGCAGGCATAAAACATCATCCGAAAGTGTACTGCACGCTTTCTCAGAAAATTGCTTTGAACAATTAGTTCATGAGCCCACTCGGAGCGTAAATGGTTGCGAAAGCATTCTTGCATACTTGACCTTTTAGCAACAAATAATCCTGGACAAATAGTGAGTATTGTGACGAATGCAGGGACTGGCGACCGCCGTAACACCTGTTGTTGTTATTGTTGTTGTTGTTGTTGTCTTCAGACCTGAGACTGGTTTGATGCAGCTCTCCATGCTACTCTATCCTGTGCAAGTTTCTTCATCTACCAGTACTTACCACAACCTACATCCTACTGAATCTGCATAGTGTATTCATCTCTCGGTCTCCCTCTTCTATTTTTACCCTCCACGCTGCCCTCCAAATCTAAATTTGTGATCCCTTGATGCCCCAGAACATGTCCTACCAACCGGTCCCTCCTTCTTGTCAAGTTGTGTCACAAACTCCTCTTCTCCCCAATTCTGTTCAGTACCTCCTCATTAGTTATATGATCTACCCATCTAATCTTCAGCATTCTTCTGTAACACCACACTTCGAAAGCTTCTATTCTCTTCTTGTCCAAACTATTTATCGTCCATGTTTCACTTCCATACATGGCTACACTCTATACAAATACTTTCAGAAACGATTTCCTGACATTTAAATCAATACTCGATGTTAACAAATTTCTCTTCTTCAGAAACGCTTTCCTTGCCATTGCCAGTCTACATTTTATATCCTCTCTACTTCGACCATCATCAGTTATTTTTTTCCCCAAATAGCAAAACTCCCTTACTACTTTAAGTGTCTCATTTCCTAATCTAATTCCCTCAGCATCACCCGACTTAATTCGACTACATTCCATGATCCTCGATTTTCTTTTGTTGATGTTCATCTTGTATCCTCCTTTCAAGACACTGTCCATTCCGTTCAACTGCTCTTCCAAGTCCTTTGCTGTCTCTGACAGAATTACAATGTCATCGGCGAACCTCAACGTTTTTATTTCTTCTCCATGGACTTTAATACCTACTCGGGTTTCCTTCACTGCTTGCTCAATATACAGATTAAATAACATCGGGGACAGGCTACAACCCTGTCTCATTCCCTTCCCAACCGCTGTTTCCCTTTCATGCCCCTCGACTCTTATAACTGCCATCTGGTTTCTGTACAAATTGTAAATAGCCTTTCGCTCCCTGTATTTTACCCCTGCCACCTTTAGAATTTGAAAGAGAGTATTCCAGTCAACATTGTCAAAAGCTTTCTCTGAGTCTACAAATGCTAGAAATGTAGGTTTGCCTTTCCTTAATCTACAACCATAAAAAAGAAACGCAAAGTATATCTATTTAAAAAAGCTGATAAAATTGCCGCTAACGCCTTTTTAAGAGATACTTTTCACTCCTTCCGATCTGATCATGTAAGTGTAGAAAAGTTGTGGAATGTTTTCAATGAGATAGTATCAAAGCAATAGAGAGATATATAACACATAAATTAATAAGAGATGGTACTGATCCCGCATGGTACAAAAAACGGGTCAGATCGTTGTTGCAGAAGCAACGAAAAAAGTATGCCAAATACAAAGGAACGCAAAATCCCCAAGATTGGCAAAGATTTACAGAAATTCGAAATATAGCGTGCAATGCAATGCGAGATGATTTTAATAATTTCCACAACGAAATTATGGCTCGAAATCTGGCGGAAAACCCAAAGAGATTCTGGTCATACATAAAGCACACCAGTGGCAAGACGCAATCAATACCTTCAATGCGAGATAACAATGGTGGAGTCACTGATCACAGTGCCACTAAAGCAGAGTTATTAAACACGGTTTTCCAAAACTCCTTCACCAAAGAAGATGAAGTAAATATTCCTGAATTCCAATCAAGAATAACTGCCAAGATGAGAAACATAGAAGTAGATATCCTCAGAGTAACGACGCAGCTTAAATCACTTAATAAAGGCAAGGCCTCCGGTCCAGACTGTATACTAGTCAGGTTCCTCTCAGAGTATGCTGATAAAATAGCTCCATATTTAGCAGCTACATACAACCACTCGCTCACAAAAAGATCCGTACCTAAAGACTGGAACATTGCTCAACCCACACCAATACCCAAAATGGTAAGTAGGAGTAATCCGCTGAATCACAGGCCTATATCACTAACGTCGATTTGCAGTAGAGTTTTAGAACATATATTGTATTCGAACATTATGAAGTACCTCGAAGGAAACGATTATTGACATATAGTCAGCACGGATTCACAAAATATCGTTCTTGTGAAACACAACTAGCTCCTTGTTCTAATGAAGTATTAAGTGCTATCGACAGTGGATGTTAAATTGATTCCATATTTTTAGATTTCCAGAAGGCTTTCGACACCGTTCCTCACAAGTGTCTTCTAACGAAACTGCGTGCGTACAGAGTATCGCCTTAGTTGTGCGACTGGATTCGTGATTTCCTATTAGAAAGGTCACAGTTCGTATTAACAGACGGAAAGTCATCGACTATAACAGAAGTAATATTCCGCGTTCCCCAAGGAATTGTTGTAGGCCCTCTATTTTTCCTGATCTATATTAAAGACATGGGAGACAATCTGAGTAGCCGTCTGAGATTGTTTGCAGATGATGCTGTCATTTACCGTCTTGTAAAGTCATCAGATGATCAAAGCGAATTGCAAAATGATTTAGATAAGATACCTGTAGGGTGCGAAAAGTAGCAATTGACCCTGAATAAAGAAAAGTGTGAAGTTATTCACATGAGTGCTAAAAGAAATCAGCTAGCGATAAGCCACTCAAATCTGAAGGCTGTAAATTCAACTAAATACTTAGGGATTGTAATTACAAATAACCTAAATTGGAACGATCACATAAATAATATAGTGGGTAGAACAAACCAAAGACTGCGATTCATTGGCAGAACACTTAGAAGGTGAAACAGGTCTACCAAAGAGTCTGCTTACACCACGCTTGTCCGCCCTATTCTGGAGTATTGCTGTGCGGTGTGGGATCCGCATCAGGTGGGATTGACGGATGACATCGAAAAAGTACAAAGAAGGGGGGAGCTCGTTTCGTATTATTGCGAAGTAGGGGAAATAGTGTCACAGACATGATACGTGAATGGGAGTGGCAATCATTAAAACAAAGGCGTTTTTTCGGTGCGTCGGGATCTTCTCATGGAATTTCAATCACCAGTTTTCTCCTCTGATTGCGAAAACATTCTGTTCCCACCCACCTACACAGGGAGAATTGATCATCACGATAAAATAAGAGAAATCAGGGCTGGCACAGAAAATTTAAGTGCTCGCTTTTCCCGCGCGCCGTTCGAGAATGGAACGGTAGAGAGACAGCTTGAAGAAGGTTCATTGAACCCTCTGCCAGGCAGTTGATTGTGAATAGCAGAGTAATCACGTAGATTTAGACGTAGATGTCGATGTTCCACATGCAAGAATACGGCCAGCTTTATGCAGGGTGGTCAGAAACAGTCTGAAAAGCTTGTAGGAGAGTTGCAGGGAAGGTTGTGCTGAGAGATAATGTTAGGAAAAATACGATGTGTTGCGCTTTTTCCAAGTTCTTAAGGACTGAAATAAACCGCCAGATACAAATATTGTCATTTATTCTCATAGCTTAGATGATAGCGCACAGGGCTGCTCCTCCATTGGATCGTGTTAGATCCTTAATACTGTGCCATGACAAAACTTCGTATCGCTCTCGTGTTCGGTTTTAGGAAACCGAACGAAGAACACATTTGGCAACACCGACTTTGGTGGCCTGCTTGAGTCTATGCTCGCAACAGCCTAATTGGCTAATTTCAATGGTTGTTAACTTGGAAACGGCACAATGTATGGATTTTTTTCTTTATAGATATTTCTGAGAACAACCTAACCTGCAAGATCCTTAAAAGGTATTCAGGATACTCTTATCATTTAGATCGGACTCAATATTTACGTAGGGGAGATGAGGGTAGATGATTGAAATTTTTTGGTTGGCTCCTTGGACGCCACCAAGTAGTCTCACTAATACTGTTCATAAACTGAGTTATTTTCACTCGTGACAGCGACAATAACACCCATAACTTATATTGGTGGCCTTACACACCTACTTACATTTGTGGAGAAACACTTCCAGGAACACTTCTGTGAAAACGTGCTGTGTGTAATGATACACTATCAGTTCCTCAGGACAGTTGTTGCCACAACACCTTAAAATATCTTGTTATCTAGGCTTTAGAAAAAGAACTATCAGTATTACTGGCAGACGTTTCTCTGGCTATCGGGATGGGCATTTTCTTCCAGCATAATGGAATGAATCCCTGCGTGTTCTAATCGCCAGCTGACACATTATCTAAACCTATAAACCTAACATTCCCGGGAAGACGGTTCGGTGGAAATCGTCTTGGTACGTTACTGCCTTAGAGTTCTGTCTGTAGGAATGACTGGATGACATAATCGAACAAACATTATGTAAACACATGAGACGAACTGGTCGGATTATGAATAAGCTGCCCTCATAAAGATTCCTGTGAATCCTTCAAATAGAGCGAAATCTTACAGGACTTCTTACAGGACGGGGCAAATAAAAGTGGCCTGGACGAGTGGATACGATTGGAAGTGAATGTATGCATATAATGGAGGAGAAAGAGACCTACAGTTACTCTCAACAGGATGGAGCAACTTTCCATACATCCTGAGGATCCCTGGAGCACTGTCAGTTACTCGCTTCCCTAGCTGGCCACCCAGTTCACCAGATCCGTCAGTGTGAGACTGCTTTGCGTGGGAGACTTCAAGTCTAAGCTGTATCGCAACAGCCCTCTTGGTCTTCAAGAACTGCAGCAGTTCAAGAAGTCCAGCCTCGATCCGACTTCATAAATTTGCTGGCCAGGCCTCAAACGTGCCAAGAGATGAATGGTGGTAATTTTCAACATGTACTGTAGTCACGGTAGTATTCTGGGTCCTCCCATTTGTTGTATCTCTCTGTATCTTGGAACTCTGTTCTCTGGACCGTTTGTATTTATCCCACCCTGTATTAGGCAACACAGGGAGGGCTACTGCTTAGCTGTTGAAACCAGACCCGTCTTAACATCCCTTACCGAATTTAACAATAATGAGACCAGGAATTGGCCCGAGGAACGCAAAAGTGGAGTTCAGCAGGACGTTCAAGGTATACTAGGCTAACAGAAAGGCTCAAGGTGCTAGCGAAAGAGGAGCTGCTAAACTCCCCACGAGCACTATGAGTGACAGACGACAGTAACGCAGCCACAACACAAGCCCAATGGTCCACAGGTGGCCAAATCGAGCTTTAAAAATGTATCACCGAGATTAGTGTTGGCAGCTCCAACAGAAGCCGTAAGATCATGAAGTAACTACGCTAGGTGCTGAAGAGTCTCTGCTCGTATCTGAAGCCGTACCGTCTCCACTACATCCCGCAGATGCTGAACGACGCCCCAAGATGTCTTGTAGTTTTTCAGATGGGTTGTGAATGCGGTTAGCTGCAAAGCGATGCAGATCTTTTAATACTGCTCATTCTGATATCTACAAGTATTTCTAGACGTGCACTTGCTGCACGCAGTACAGAGGCCGATACGGATGCGGACTGATTATTGTGCTAAGCCTCTGATTGGCGAGCCAACGGTAATCGACATGCGGGCTCCTAGACGGCCAACCCGCCATGTACCACCGTTAGTACTTCGTTCACATCGGGAAAGACCGGTCTTCTGTAGCCGATGCGTATTTATTTTCTACAGATGGATTCGGTTATGAAGACTAGTACTAACGGAAACGAAGTTGCTTGTCTCAGTTGTGCTGGCTCGTCAGTTGTTAGTGCATATTGATGAGCATCCATGGTCTCGTCTCTGTCTTGTAGATAGCGTTTAGTTTTCTCATTTCCAGAACAGCTTTATTTATTTATTTTTTGAGGGGTTAGCCTCATTTTTCTGACTGGTTTGATTTGGCCTCCGCGACTACTTTTCCTGAGCCAATCCCTTCACCTCAGAGTAACATTGACGCTCAACGTCCTCAGTTATTTCTTGTATACACTCCGAGGTGACAAAAGTCATGGGATACTTCCTAATATCGCAACAAACGTGTCAAGGTCTCAACAAGTCGATGGAAGTCTCCTGCAGAAATAACGAGCCAAGCTGCCTCTATAGACATCCATAATTGCGAAATTTCTACCAGTGTAGAATTTTCTACACGAACTGACCTCTCGATCATGTCCCATAGATGTGCGATGCGATTCATGTCTGGCAATACTGATAGCTAAATCATTTGCTCGAATTATGCACTGTTCCTCAAACCAATCGCGAACAATTACGGTCCGGTGAGATGGCGCCCGTGGTACCCGTGGTCTAGGGGGCCGGCACGGTAGCTCAGCGTGTTCGGTCAGAGGGCCAGCTGCCCTCTGTAATAAAAAATCTGAGTTAATGGATCAACAACGAACAAAAACGGGTGTCTTTCGACGTCCGCCTAGAGCATATACAACGAGCGAAAACGAACAAAATGAGATAAAAAAAAGGGGTAGCGTCTTTGATTCATAATCAAAACGTCTTCGGTCCCGGGTTCGATCCCCGCCACTGCCTAAATTTTGGTAAATAATCAGCATTGGCGGCCGAAGACTTCCGGCATAAGAAGTCAGCCTCATTCTGCCAACGGCCTTGTCAAAGAGGGCGGAGGAGCGGATAGAGGTTCAGGGCACTCTCTTATCCTAGGGGTGGGAAATTGCCCCTAAAGGCGGAAGAATCAGCAATGATCAACGACATGAGGATGCAGAAGGCAATGGGAACCACTGCATTAAAGACACGTAACGTGTATCCACAGGACATGTGGCCTGTAATTGAAGAAGTGTCATGATGATCTCTCCATTGGCAAAAGATTCCGGAATAGTTCCTCATTCGGATCTCCGGGAGGGGACTGCCAAGGGGGAGGTTACCATGAGAAAAAGATTGAATACTCAACGAAAGGATAACGTTCTACGAGTCGGGGCGTGGTATGTCAGAAGCTTGAACGTGGTAGGGAAACTAGAAAATCTGAAAAGGGAAATTCAAAGGCTCAATCTAGATATAGTAGGGGTCATTAAAGTGAAGTGGAAGCAAGACAAGGATTTCTGGTCAGATGAGTATCGGGTAATATCAACAGCAGCAGAAAATGGTATAACAGGTGTAGGATTCGTAATGAATAGGAAGGTAGGGCAGAGGGTGTGTTACTGTGAATAGTTCAGTGACCGGGTTGTTCTAATCAGAATCGACAGCAGACCAACACCGACAACGATTGTTCAGGTATACATGCCGACGTCGCAAGCTGAAGATGAACAGATAGAGAAAGTTTATGAGGATATTGAAAGGGTAATACAGTATGTAAAGGGGGACGAAAATCTAATAGTCATGGGGGACTGGAATACAGTTGTAGGGGAAGGAGTAGAAGAAAAGGTTACAGGAGAATATGGGCTTGGGACAAGGAATGAAAGAGGAGGAAGAGTAATTGAGTTCTGTAACAAGTTTCAGCTAGTAATAGCGAATACCCTGTTCAAGAATCACAAGAGGAGGAGGTATACTTGGAAAAAGCTGGGAGATACGGGAAGATTTCAATTAGATTTCATCATGGTCAGACAGAGATTCCGAAATCAGATACTGGATTGTAAGGCGTACCCAGGAGCAGATATAGACTCAGATCACAATATAGTAGTGATGAAGAGTAGGCTGAAGTTCAAGACATTAGTCAGGAAGAATCAATACGCAAAGAAGTGGGATACGGAACTACTAAGGAATGACGAGATAAGTTTGAAGTTCTCTAACGCTATGGATATAGCAATAAGGAGTAGTGCAGTAGGCAGTACAGTTGAAGAGGAATGGACATCTCTAAAAAGGGCCATCACAGAAGTTGGGAAGGAAAACATAGGTACAAAGAAGGTAGCTGCGAAGAAACCATGGGTAACAGAAGAAATACTTCAGTTGATTGATGAAAGGAGGAAGTACAAACATGTTCCGGGAAAATCAGGAATACAGAAATACAAGTCGCTGAGGAATGAAATAAATAGGAAGTGCAGGGAAGCTAAGAAGAAATGGCTGCAGGAAAAATGTGAAGACATCGAAAAAGATATGATTGTCGGAAGGACAGACTCAGCATACAGGATAGTGAAAACACCCTTTGGTGACATTAAAAGCTACGGTGGTAACATTAAGAGTGCAACGGGAATTCCACTGTTAAATGCAGAGGAGAGAGCAGATAGGTGGACAGAATACATTGAAAGCCTCTATGAGGGTGAAAATTTGTCTGATGTAATAGAAGAATAAACATGAGTCGATTTAGAAGAGATAGGGGATCCAGTATTAGAATCGGAATTTAAAAGAGCTTTGCACGACTTACGATCAAATAAGGCAGAAGGGGTAGATAATATTCCATCAGAACTTCTAAAATCATTGGGGGAAGTGGCAACAAAACGACTATTCACGTTGGTGTGTAGAATATATGAGTCTGGCGATATACCATCTGACTTTCGGAAAAGCATCATCCACACAATTCCGAAGACGGCAAGAGCTGACAAGTGCGAGAATTATCGCACAATCAGCTTAACAGCTCATGCATCGAAGCTGCTTACAAGAATAATATACAGAAGAATGGGAAAGAAAATTGAGAATGCGCTAGGTGACGATCAGTTTGGCTTCAGGAAAAGTAAAGGGACGAGAGAGGCAATTCTGACGTTACGGCTAATAATGGAAGCAAGGCTAAAGAAAAATCAAGACACTTTCATAGGATTTGTCGACCTGGAAAAAGCGTTCGACAATATAAAATGGTGCAAGCTGTTCGAGATTCTGAGAAAAGTAGGGGTTAGCTATAGAGAGAGACGGGTCATATACAATATGTACAACAACCAAGAGGTACTAATAAGAGTGGACGTGCTCGCATTAAGGAGGGTGTAAGACAAGGCTGTAGCCTTTCGCCCCTACTCTTCAATCTGTACATCGAGGAAGCAATGATGGAAATAAAAGAAAGGTTCAGCAGTGGAATTAAAATACAAGGTGAAAGGATATCATTTGCTGATGAGATTGCTATCCTGAGTGAAAGTGAAGAAGAAGTAAATGATCTGCTGAACGGAATGAACAGTCTAATGAGTACACAGTATGGTTTGAGAGTAAATCGGAGAATGACGAAGGTAATGAGAAGTAGTAGAAATGAGAACAGCGAGAAACTTAACATCAGGATTGATGGTCGCGAAGTCAAAGAAGTTAAGGAATTCTGCTACCTAGGCAGTAAAATAACCAATGACGGACGGAGCAAGGAGGACATCAAAAGCAGACTCGCTATGGCAAAAAAGGCATTACTGGCCAAGAGAAGTCTACTAATATCAAATACCGGCCTTAATTTGAGGAAGAAATTTCTGAGGATATACGTGTGGAGTAGAGAACTGTATGGTAGTGAAACATGGACTGTGGGAAAACCGGAACAGAAGAGAATCGAAGCATTTGAGATGTGGTGCTATAGACGAATGTTGAAAATTAGGTGGACTGATAAGGTAAGGAATGAGGAGGTTCTACGCAGAATCGGAGAGGAAAGGAATATGTGGAAAACACTGATAAGGAGAAGGGACAGGATGATAGAACATCTGCTAAGACATGAGGGAATGACTTCCATGGTACTAGAGGGAGCTGTAGAGGGCAAAAACTGTAGAGGAAGACAGAGATTGGAATACGTCAAGCAAATAATTGAGGACGTAGGTTGCAAGTGCTACTCTGAGATGAAGAGGTTAGCATAGGAAAGGAATTCGTGGCGGGCCGCATCAAACCAGTCAGTAAACTGATGACCAATGTTTGGGAACATGATGTCCATGAATGGCAGCAAATGGCCTCCAAATTCTTCAAGATCTGAGGGTCCGCTCTATTCTTTGTAAACATAGCCCATACCATTATTGAGCCACTACTGATCTGCACAACTCCTTGTTGACAGCTTGGGTCCATGGCTTCGTGAGGTATGCGCCACACTCGAACCCTGCCATCAGTTCTTATCAACTAATATAATCATTTGAGCAGGCCACGGTTTTCCAGTAGTCTAGGTCCCAACCACATGGTAACGAGCTGAGGAGAGGCTCTGCAGGCGATGTCGTGCTGTTAACAAAGGCACCCCCGTCAATAATCTGCTGCCATAACCGATTAACGCGAGATTTCGCTGCACTGTCGAAACGGATACGTTCGTTCTACGTCCCACCTTTATTTCTGCTGCTATTTTACTTATCGTTGCTCGTCAGTTAGCAATGACAGCTCTACGCTAACGCTGCTGCTCTCAGTTATTAAGTGATGGCCATCAGTGACTGCATCGTCCGTGGTGAGAGGTAAGACCTGATATTTGGTATTCTCGGCACACTTTTGACACTGTGCATCTCCAAATATTGAATTCCCTAACGGTTTCCGGAATGGAGTGTCCCAATAGTCTAGCTCCAACTACAATTTCACGTTCAAAGTCTGTTAATTCCCATCGTGCAGCCTTAATCACGTCGGAAATCTTGTCATATGAATCATCTGAGAACAAATGACAGATCTTAGAATGCTCTCCCCTTTTGTACCTTATGTAAGCTATACTACTGCGATCTGTATATCTGCATATCGCTATCTATTGTAGCCTCAATGTATTAAAATCTGCCGTGTCTTGTCAGTGTTCTCCATACAACCCTTCCCTCGCGCGATTCTGCGGAATCCTCTGTTTTTCTTATCTTAATAGTCAAGCTAATTGTCAACATCATCTATACCACCACTTTTCATACACATTGATTCTACTTTTTTCTGGTCTTCCTACAATCCACCAATCACAGTCATAGAGTTCTGTGCTACAAATGTACGAGGGTGGTTTGAAAAGTTCTAGGAATAACCACGAGAGGTCAGCGATAGCGCCACGACTTGTTCACGTGATATTCATTGGATTGTTGTCTGTAAACATGCGCCATGTCAGTGCTCTTGGAAGAGAGCTGTGGCGGTGACGTGGCTCTGTTGTCGTTCCCGCGTATTGATTTGTGAATGTGGAAAAAATCGAGATTCGAGCAGTGATTAGTACTTCGTAAAGAAAGAAATGAAAGCAAAAGACATTCATGCCGATCTCCAGAATACACTGGGGGACTCTGCTCCTTCATATTCAAATGTTGGTAGGTGGACCAATGAATTTAAATTTGTTCGGGAGAGCTAAGATGATGATCGGCACAGTGGTTGGTTGATTTAAAAGGGGGGCAGGAGGGGATGGACTAAACTTCTAGGTCATCGGACCTACTCCAGAAATCATTGCAAAAGTGCACAAAATGGTCATGGAGGATCGCCGATTGAAAGTGCGTGAAATTGCTTACGCTTGCCATTGTTGTTGTTGTGGTCTTCAGTCCTAAGACTGGTTTGATGCAGCTCTCCATGCTACTCTATCCTGTGCAAGCTTCTTCATCTCCCAGTACCTACTGCAACCTACATCCTTCTGAATCTGCTTAGTGTATTCATCTCTAGGTCTCCCCCTACGATTTTTACCCTCCACGCTGCCCTCCAATACTAAATTGGTGATCCCTTGATGCCTCAGAACATGTCCTACCAGCCGATCCCTTCTTATGTCACCTGAAACTGTATATCACATTTTAACTGAAGAATTAGAAATGAAAAAATTATCTGCAAGACGCGTGCCTCGACTCTTGACGCTGGCGGCCGCACTCATGTACCGTCGCCATGGCAAAATTACACGAACTAAGGTATGAATTGTTGCCACACCCGCCTTATTCACCTGATATGGCTCCTTCAGGCTTCCATTTCTTCCCCAAACTGAACATTTTTCTTGTTGGACGAAGATTCACTTCAAATGAAGAATTGATAGCCGAAGTTGACAACTATTCTCCAAGTCTGGAGGAAACTCATTTTCGAGATGGGAACAAGGCAATGGAACATCGTTGGACCAAGTGCATTAATCTACAAGAAGACTACATTGAAAAATAAAAAAGTTTCACTAATTTAAGTAATTTTTTATATTCCGTTCCTAGAACTCTTAAAACCACCCTCGTACATTCTGAGAAATTTCTTCACCAAACTAAGGTCTGTGTTTCATTCTAATTCTCTCGACTAGAAATGTCTTGTTTACGTGATCTGGACATCTTTTCATGTCGTCCTCGCTTTGTCCATCATGCATCATTTTGCTTCCAAGTGTTGTGTGGCAATTTATGCCCAAAATGTCACGCCACTTGTGACACAGTTTAATATGCAGACCTCAAGAGTTGGTAAGGTGACATCATTTACACTACTTGAAAACTGCTAGCAATATTCGAACTGCAAATGACTTAATCGCTAGTTATTTGTTTTTCTCCTTTGCTGTTATAGAGCACCGACTATATTTTGTCCGAAATGCGCAGAGTATGGAGTACGTTGCAGAAATGCCAACCGCAGGCAGTCGCAGATCTTCTGCCTTACAATATACAACGCAGCGAATATGGCGAGGTGTGGAAACAGTTGACACATGAGCACCTAAGTGGAAGAAGGCGGAAGACTTTCCACTTTATGTAAGAAGTGAAAAGGAATCTTTTTAACTGGATAATAATAAGATGACCATGTGAAAACAAGAGCCTTTGCAGCCCGTTTATGGAAGGGATTTTCTGATTGGTTCATAGTAATTACTTCGGTAGGAGGGGCGAGTTCCCATGCATGCAGATGTGCAGCGCTTTTGTTTGGGCATGACTGAAAATCTGTCATGAAGTGTGTGAGATTTTCTGCCTTCTTTCCTCTGACCTAACTTACTTCTTAATCAAGACAAAATCCAGAAGAATAAAAAATTATTAAATTTGTTTGTAAAAGTGTCATTGCTCACAGTTCACATTTTCTGCTACCATTGGCCGACGAGTTTCCAACGCCGGTAGAACGAGCTAAGTTTCAGAGAATAAACTGAGAACCCATTTCACTTGGAGATGTCGTCAAGCAACTTACTGCTGCCATTGGGAAGACATTTGTTCCAGGTCGTTAGTGTGGGCTGCAGAGTGGGATGCTTCCAACATAGAGTAGAGTACATAGGTCGAGATGAACCTGGAATTTTCAGCCATCACTGTAGCCGTCTTCTACACTTGTACAGCATTCACCGTCGTTGCAGCCACGGCTATGAGAGGAACCCAATGTTAATTAATTTCCATCACGGTTTCATTTCCCAATTCTACTTTTCACAGCTAGCTAGTTGTACCCATTGTACACTTTTGATGAAACTATTGGTTTTCGTTCAGTCTCTTCCACGACTTCTTCCTTAAATCATTAATCTTTTTCGCAATCATTCACTGTATGTGGAACACAGCTACATTTTGTTCATTTATATGCCCACTTACCAGTGCCGAGGCTACAGTTCGTATTTACAATCCCTTGTCCAAATGTTAACTGTTTATGTAATTGATTCATTGGGTAAATCATCTTGTTTGATGGTTTACTGCATTAAACCAAATTGTTACAGTGACCACAAGTTTCCTTTCGTAGTTTAATTGCTCTCTTTACTAATATTTGTATGTGAGGAGTGGTACCCACACTTTCATGCTTAATTGGGCTTCCCCTAGTAAATTCTACATAATAAGATGTGGTCTGTTATGTACCTTATTTCTTTTATAATCTGCATAACGTTTTGGTCAGCTTCCCTTCCCTGTAGGTAACAAAGGATAGAATATATATCATCTTAGAGGCGTGCTAGACAGCTCAACGCTACATCAACAAGGTAGCAGCATTCTTTCACTACACCTACTTCGTAGCAATCAGTTTTTGTATTACGTATATCGCTAATCTCGTATCTGCCAATCGTTATTACTTCCGTCTTCCTTTGGCTTACTCTTGGTCCACATTTTGTGCTCTATAAGAAGTTCATTCCATTCAGCTAGCCCTGTATTCTACTGCACTTTCACTGAGAATAAAGTGGACCATGAATCATGCCGTCGATGGTGTGGGTTGTGCACGACAGCAATACCAATACCTGTACCATATTTGCAATTTTTCCCGAGGCCATTCAGATCTACTATACGGTTAAATGACGGTGACTTCATATTGCGTAAAATATTCAGGAGGTAAAATAGTCCGTCATTCAGATTTTCAGGCCTGAACTACTCACGAGGATATCGGCACCAGCAGAAACAAATCTAGCATTCTACGGATCTGAGTGTGAGATGTAAAATCGGTTAAGCGGGAACGCAGGTTACGAAATTTAAAAAGAGAAGCGGATAGGTTGAAGTTGTATGCAGGGTATTCGTAAATTCCCGTTACGACCTTCTTGAACTCTAAGAAGGCAGTGTGTACATAACATTTTGAATAGGAACCAATGTTCGGAAATATACTGTTTCCATTTACTAGGGTTCAGTTCAGACGTTTAACTCAACTACTTCTGTTTGATGAACTGAATTAGGAGTGACGAAGTTAAATTATTAGGTAAAAATTCGAAAGACAGAAAACATTCATTTATCATATAAGCGCATTTGTTTGAACGAACGCTTAAACGTTACGTGTTTACATTACCCCTAAACGAAGAAGGACCAAGCATGCTGTACGTACAGAACAGTATTCATGCACTAAGACAGCGGCTCGATGTGGCAACCACCAACGTAGTTACAGACATTGTACCTACAAAGAATCTTCTGGTACACTCTCTCCATCCCACCTGGTGTCTCTTCAGTGTCTAACGCAGCTACTAGAACTCTTGTCAGTAGATCTTACTCTCTCTTAACAGGAGTCACGAGAATTAAATTTTGCATACGACCCCACAAGAAGTAGTTCACAGGAGTTAAATCCCACGATTGGGGCGGTGGACCACCTCGGCCTATCCAATTTACACAATACCGCCTGCTGCGATGTCTCCGTACCACAGGTGAGAAGTACCACGGTGCTCCATCGTGCTTAAACCACATTTCCTGACGGACATTCAGTGGCACAGCTTTCAAGATCGGGTCTTTGTAGGATCTCTCAGACTTTCTCTTTCCCTCAGCAAACGTGGATGTCTTACACATCTCAAATGAAACAGTCGTAGAACGGAAACGGTACGTTTCCGGACTAGGGCTAATGTTATGTAGCCACTCCCCTCCATAAGTACTAGAAATTCGGAAAGGGAACGTCTGAACATCCTGTATAGTGGAAATTAGTGAAGTTCGGTGGCAGGAGGAACAGGACTTCTGATCAGGTAAATACAGGGCTACAAATACAGAGTCCAATAGGGGTAACGCAGGAACGGGTTTAATAATGAATAAGAAAGTATCAATGTGGGCAACACACTTTGAAATTCTGAAGGTAGCAGCGATAAAATACATGAACGGAAAGGTATCTACAGTTTGTACAGAAACGGGAGGACAGTTATTAGACTCGTGCATGTAAGGGAAGCTGTCGATGAGAATCGCGTGAGGACCTTTATAGCCTATTCCCGATGTTATTCAATCTTCACTTTGAGCAAGGAGTAAAGGAAACTAAAGATAAAATTGGTGTACGCATTATAGTTTAAGGAGAAGAAACAAAAGCTTCGGGGTTTGCCGATGGCTTATAATGTTGCCAGTAAAGGACTTGAAAGAATAGTTCAACGGAATGGACAGTGTATTGGAAAGGCAACAGAAGATGAACATCAACAAAAGCAAAACAAAAATTATGGAATGTAGTCGAATAAAATCTTATCATGCTGAGGGAACTAGATTAGGAAACGAAATACTAAAAGTAGCAAATGAGTTTTTCAATTTGCCATCAAAATAACTGATGATGGCCGATGTAGAGAGGATATTAAACGCAGATTGGCTATGACAAGAAAAGCGGTTGAAGAAGAGAAATATGTTAACATCGAATATACATTTAACCGTTAGGAAGTCTTCCCTGAAAGTCTTTGCTGGAGTATAGCCATATACGGAAGTGAAACACGGACGAGAAACAGTTTAGACAGGAAGACAATAGAAGCATTTGAAATGGGGTGCTACCGAAGAATGCTGAAGAACAGATAGGTATATTACGTAAGTAATAAAGGGGTAATGAATAGAATTGGGGAGACACGAAATTTGTGCCCCAACGTGACTGAAAGGAGAGATCGGTTGACAGCATGCATTCCGAGACATCCAATTTAATATTGCTGGGAAGGGGGGGGGGGCGGTATAAATGTTGAAAGGAGAGCAAGAGATGAATACAGGAAGCAAATATAGAAGGATGTGCGTTGCAGTAGTTATTCGGAGACGAAGAGCTTTGCACAGGATAGAGTAGCATGGAGAGCTGCATCAAACAGCCTTAGAAATGGAAATAACTAAAACAACAATTACGTCAGCAAATGTAATCACTGATAACCTTCCAAGTTAATTTTAATTCCGTTCTTGAATCTCTCTTTTACTACCGTCCCTGTTTCTTCGATGTGTAAATTGCACAGTAGTGGCAAAAGATTGTAACCCTGTGTTACACCCTATCTGACCTGAGCGCTTCGTTCTTTGTCTAGTAGTGGTAGTGGTAACAGTAGTAGTAGTTGTAGTAGTAGAAGTAGTAGTAGCAGCAGTAATAGTAGTGGAAGTTTTATTCATCCATAGAACTTTTCTACAAAAATGTTAGTTATGTTTTGGTATTATAATTCAAGAACAACAAAAGTAAAGTAATTCACATATAGAGACATTTGCATAATTACAGGTCTGATATGACAAGTATGGGCCAGCAGTCGGCTATGGCCTTGTAATAGGAACGCCGGCCGGTGTGGCCGAGCGGTTCTAGGCGCTTCAGTCTGGATCCGCGCGACCGCTACGGTCGCAGGTTCGAATCCTGCCTTGGGTATGGATGTGTGTTATGTCCTTAGGTTAGTTAGGTTTAAGTAGTTCTAAGTTCTAGGGGACTGATGACCTCAGATGTTACGTTCCATAGTGCTCAGAGCCATTTGAACCATTTTTTTTTTGTAATAGGAACCATGCCGGTACCCGTCTGAATTAATTTAGGAAACCGACAGAAAACCTGAATTAGAATAGGTGGTTGAGGGCTGGAGCCTCAACTCTCCCGAGTACAAGGCAACTCCGTTAGTTCTACCTCATTCGGTCTCTCCCTAGTGTACAATACTGTTTTACAAGTAAGTTAGTAATTTAAAAGACTGGTGCCACACTGTTCATTTATTTCTCACTCCCAGTCACTGCACACACTAAACAAATTATACACACATTCTTACATGACACTACATACGTCTCGCACACTATCATCTCAGAATCATTTCGTATAATGCTCCTTCTCATTTTCAAGCCTCAAAAACTGAATCAGCCTCAGATGTCTAGCTCAGAAAGAGAATAAGGTTTTAATATTATATAAGGCCTAACTTTGGGAGTATGTTTCTCCACAAAAGAAGTAAAGAAGGAAGAAACTTAGTGTGAACGTGTTGCGTGGAACGGTATATTGTTATTATTATTTACTTATGTTACATTTCTTAACAAACCCCTCCTCTGTGTTACCTAAGTAATCCTTCAGTGTACAGAATGTATTGCTTAATACTTATTTACATTCTCCCTCTTGGTTTTTGTATTTATATTGTGATTACCCCCCCCCCCCCCTGAACCATGGACCTTGCCGTTGGTGGGGAGGCTTGCGTGCCTCAGCGATACAGATAGCCGTACCGTAGGTACAACCACAACGGAGGGGTATCTGTTGAGAGGCCAGACAAACGCGTGGTTCCTGAAGAGGGGCAGCAGCCTTTTCAGTAGTTGCAGGGGCAACAGTCTGGATGATTGACTGATCTGGCCTTGTAACAATAACCAAAACGGCCTTGCTGTGCTGGTACTGCGAACGGCTGAAAGCAAGGGGAAACTACGGCCGTAATTTTTCCCGAGGGCATGCAGCTTTACTGTATGATTAAATGATGATGGCGTCCTCTTGGGTAAAATATTCCGGAGGTAATATAGTCCCCCATTCACATCTCCGGGCGGGGACTACTCAAGAGGATGTCGTTATCAGGAGAAAGAAAACTGGCGTTCTACGTATCGGAGCGTGGAATGTCAGATCCCTTAATCGGGCAGGTAGGTTAGAAAATTTAAAAAGGGAAATGGATAGGTTAAAGTCAGACATAGTGGGAATTAGTGAAGTTCGGTGGCAGGAGGAACAAGACTTCTGGTCAGGTGACTACAGGGTTATAAACACAAAGTCAAATAGGGGTAATGCAGGAGTAGGTTTAATAATGAATAGGAAAATAGGAATGCGGGTAAGCTACTACAAACAGCATAGTGAACGCATTATTGTGGCCAAGATAGATACGAAGCCCACACCTACTACAGTAGTACAAGTTTATATGCCAACTAGCTCTGCAGATGACGAAGAAATTGAAGAAATGTATGATGAAATAAAAGAAATTATTCAGATAGTGAAGGGAGACGAAAATTTAATAGTCATGGGTGACTGGAATTCGAGTGTAGGAAAAGGGAGAGAAGGAAACGTAGTAGGTGAATATGGATTGGGGCTAAGAAATGAAAGAGGAAGCCGCCTGGTAGAATTTTGCACAGAGCACAACTTAATCATAGCTAACACTTGGTTTAAGAATCATGATAGAAGGTTGTATACATGGAAGAACCCTGGAGATACTAAAAGGTATCAGATAGATTATATAATGGTAACACAGAGATTTAGGAACCAGGTTTTAAATTGTAAGACATTTCCAGGGGCAGATGTGGACTCCGACCACAATCTATTGGTTATGACCTGTAGATTAAAACTGAAGAAACTGCAAAAAGGTGGGAATTTAAGGAGATGGGACCTGGATAAACTGAAATAACCAGAGGTTGTACAGAGTTTCAGGGAGAGCATAAGGGAACAATTGACAGGAACGGGGGAAAGAAATACAGTAGAAGAAGAATGGGTAGCTTTGAGGGATGAAGTAGTGAAGGCAGCAGAGGATCAAGTAGGTAAAAAGACGAGGGCTAGTAGAAATCCTTGGGTAACAGAAGAAATATTGAATTTAATTGATGAAAGGAGAAAATATAAAAATGCAGTAAATGAAGCAGGCAAAAAGGAATACAAACGTCTCAAAAATGATATCGACAGGAAGTGCAAAATGGCTAAGCAGGGATGGCTAGAGGACAAATGTAAGGATGTAGAGGCTTATCTCACTAGGGGTAAGATAGATACTGCCTACAGGAAAATTAAAGAGACCTTTGGAGAAAAGAAAACCACTTGTATGAATATCAAGAGCACAGATGGAAACCCAGTTCTAGGTTTAGGGAAAGCAGAAAGGTGGAAGGATTATATAGAGGGTCTATACAAGGGTGATGTATTTGAGGACAATATTATGGAAATGGAAGAGGATGTAGATGAAGATGAAATGGGAGATACGATACTGCGTGAAGAGTTTGACAGAGCACTGAAAGACCTGAGTCGAAACAAGGCCCCCGGAGTAGACAACATTCCACTGGAACTTCTGACGGCCTTGGGAGAGCCAGTCCTGACAAAACTCTACCATCTGGTGAGCAAGATGTATGAAACAGGCGAAATACCCTCAGACTTCAAGAAGAATATAATAATTCCAATCCCAAAGAAAGCAGGTGTTGACAGATGTGAAAATTACCGAACAATCAGTTTAATAAGCCACAGCTGCAAAATACTAACACGAATTCTTTACAGACGAATGGAAAAACTAGTAGAAGCTGACCTCGGGGATGATCAGTTTGGATTCCGTAGAAATGTTGGAACACGTGAGGCAATACTGACCTTACGACTTATCTTAGAAGAAAGATTAAGGAAAGGCAAACCTACGTTTCTAGCATTTGTAGACTTAGAGAAAGCTTTTGACAATGTTGACTGGAATACTCTCTTTCAAATTCTAAAGGTGGCAGGGGTAAAATACAGGGAGCGAAGGCTATTTACAATTTGTACAGAAACCAGATGGCAGTTATAAGAGTCGAGGGACATGAAAGGGAAGCAGTGGTTGGGAAGGGAGTAAGACAGGGTTGTAGCCTATCCCCGATGTTATTCAATCTGTATATTGAGCAAGCAGTAAAGGAAGCAAAAGAAAAATTCGGAGTAGGTATTAAAATCCATGGAGAAGAAATAAAAACTTTGAGGTTCGCCGATGACATTGTAATTCTATCAGAGACAGCAAAGGACTTGGAAGAGCAGTTGAACGGAATGGATGGTGTCTTGAAGGGAGGATATAAGATGAACATCAACAAAAGCAAAACGAGGATCATGGAATGTAGTCGAATTCAATCGGGTGATGTTGAGGGTATTAGATTAGGAAATGAGACACTTAAAGTAGTAAAGGAGTTTTGCTATTTGGGGGGCAATATAACTGATGATGGTCGAAGTAGAGAGGATATAAAATGTAGACTGGCAATGGCAAGGAAAGCGTTTCTGAAGAAGAGAAATTTGCTAACATCGAATATAGATTTAAGTGTCAGGAAGTCGTTCTTGAAAGTATTTGTATGGAGTGTAGCCATGTATGGAAGTGAAACATGGACGGTAAATAGTTTGGACAAGAAAAGAATAGAAGCTTTCGAAATGTGGTGCTACAGAAGAATGCTGAAGATTAGATGGGTAGACCACATAACTAATGAGGAAGTATTGGATAGGATTGGGGAGAAGAGAAGTTTGTGGCACAACTTGACCAGAAGAAGGGATCGGTTGGTAGGACATGTTCTGAGGCATCAAGGGATCACCAATTTAGTATTGGAGGGCAGCGTGGAGGGTAAAAATTGTAGGGGGAGACCAAGAGATGAATACACTAAGCCGATTCAGAAGGATGTAGGTTGCAGTAGGTACTGGGAGATGAAGAATCTTGCACAGGATAGAATAGCATGGAGAGCTGCATCAAACCAGTCTCAGGACTGAAGACCACAACAACAACATTGTGATTACTCATTCATCTCTATAGTTGACAACTATTTATCCGAATAATTTGCAGATTTTGCATCGTTGTATACTGTCGATCACTATATCTAAGTCGACACATCCTAAGAACCTATCTTGATTTTCCTTAAGTCTTGAACTGTCTCACTTTTCTATGAAGACAAACCGATCATGGATTCTTCCGACGTTTTTTTAAACTTCAGCCATCTCTTCAGTATTACTAAACTGTAGTATGAATCTATAGGGATTGGAGAAAAATATAGAAAATGAGAAATGTAATAGAACATAAATGCAGATGCTAGCGAAGCCAGAAAGTGACGCTGTCGTGTGCGACGACGAACGACACCTGTGCCGTGCCCTCAGTGTGTTGCAAGTGTCATTCGTGATCAGAACAGTGTTCTCTGCAGTTGTGAGTGCATTATGTCGGAGGCAAATACGGTAGATAAAAATGTAGAAACACCACAAACACAAACATTGCCATTCCTAATACCGTGTAGGAAAGCCGTTGACATCCAGCGCTGCTTCCAGTAGCCACGAACTGGATAAATGCAAATTTGTGTGAAGGCGTAACTCATAGAAGTATGCAGGGGATCAGGATCATTTGTGGTAAATGTGCCGAAAGTGTAATTGCAGAGAACAATGGTCAAGTCTTCAGAACAAGGTATGACAGAGCAGTGCCAGTATGGTCTCTGTAAGAAGTAGAACAAAAAATTTAAAACAGCATAGGCTCCTGCGGATATCGTCATTTTAAAAGAAAAACTTTTCCTGATATGTAGTCATATCCTCAAGTTGCTTAATGGACCAACGTTTCTGTCGCTTTCAACAGTGGTAGAAACACTGTCTATAAATCAACATGGGACGGAGCCTCGTACCCGTAGAAGCTTCGCTAAAGAAATTTAAACATGGTTTCTAAAAATGGACCTCGACGAATTTTACAGAAACGAATAGTTTTTATGTAGGAGGGAAGTCAAAAAAGGGGATAACAGATCAGACTGCGAGAAAGTTGCCAGCTTTGAAGCTGGTAGAATTTTTTAATGGTTATTATCCGAAAAGAATAACAATTCAGTTGGAGAAGTTTAATTTGCACAGGTTTAATTCCTGTTTGGGTAGGGTTCAAAGTTTATGTGATCCCTGTTGTAGCTGGAATAGCTTACGATGGTGCAATCGCGAACTTAGGACGGCGGTTGTGTCGCTCAGGTTAATGGAACACTCAGCTTCAAGATTAAGCTCTAATTACGAAATTTACGATTGTGAACTAATGGCTTACATAACCTCACAAACAAAACTACGTAGGAAACCAGTCTTACTGACAGTATATTCTCGGTTAAGTTTATACTGGCTAATGTAATGTGGCCTGTAGTTCCTTGCTCTTTTCAAAAGCAGCTGACAAGCGGGCCCGCACTCACTTTGAGGCAGTATGTGGTACCTCTTCACTCACGATATCTTGTAAACCAGGTATACAGGCCAATACACCGAATCTATAATCACTGAATTGTACGAGGTGCATTCAAGTTCTAAGGCCTCCGATTTTTTTTCTGATTAACTACTCACCTCAAATCGATGAAACTGGCGTTACTTCTCGACGTAATCGCCCTGCAGACGTACACATTTTTCACAACGCTGACGCCATGATTCCATGGCAGCGGCGAAGGCTTCTTTAGGAGTCTGTTTTGACCACTGGAAAATCGCTGAGGCAATAGCAGCACGGCTGGTCAATGTGCGGCCACGGAGAGTGTCTTTCATTGTTGGAAAAAGCCAAAAGTCACTAGGAGCCAGGTCAGGTGAGTAGGGAGCATGAGGAATCACTTCAAAGTTGTTATCACGAAGAAACTGTTGCGTAACGTTAGCTCGATGTGCGGGTGCGTTGTCTTGGTGAAACAGCACATGCGCAGCTCTTCCCGGACGTTTTTGTTGCAGTGCAGGAAGGAATTTGTTCTTCAAAACACTTTCGTAGGATGCACATGTTACCGTAGTGCCCTTTGGAACGCAATGGGTAAGGATTACGCCCTCGCTGTCCCAGAACATGGACACCATCATTTTTTCAGCACTGGCGGTTACCCGAAATTTTTTTGGTGGCGGTGAATCTGTGTGCTTCCATTGAGCAGACAGGCGCTTTGTTTCTGGATTGAAAAATGGCATCCACGTCTCATCCATTGTCACAACCGACGACAAGAAAGTCCCATTCATGCTGTCGTTGCACGTCAACATTGCTTGGCAACATGCCACATGGGCAGCTATGTGGTCGTCCGTCAGCATTCGTGGCACCCACCTGGATGACATTTTTCGCATTTTCAGGTCGTCATGCAGGATTGTGTGCACAGAACCCACATAAATGTCAACTTTGGAGGCGATCTGTTCAACAGTAATCTGGCGGTCCCCCAAAACAATTCTCTCCACTTTCTCGATCATGTCGTCAGACCGGCTTGTGCGAGCCCGAGGTTGTTTCGGTTTGTTGTCACACGATATTCTGCCTTCATTAAACTGTCGCACCCATGAACGCACTTTCGACACATCCATAACTCCATCACCACATGTATCCTTCAACTGTCGATGAATTTCAATTGGTTTCACACCACGCAAATTCAGAAAACGAATGACTGCACGCTGCTCAAGTATGGAAAACGTCGCCATTTTAAGTATTTAAAACAGTTCTCATTCTCGCCGCTGGCGGTAAAATTCCATCTGCCGTACGGTGCTGCCATCTCTGGGACGTATTGACAATGAACGCGGCCTCATTTTAAAACAATGTGCATGTTTCTATCTCTTTCCAGTCCGGAGAAAAAAAAATTGGAGGCCTTAGAACTTGAATGCACCTCGTAGAAAGGATTCGACGCTCTACCTAACTGTAGACTGTTAAAGGACTGAGCGCACTGAATGATCTCAGTTAGGTGACTGGTTCGAAGTAGAAGTATCCAGTACGTTCTCCTGGACAGGGTGTATTTATGAAAGACAAATGTGAAGGCTACAGTGCCTCACGGTTAATTGAATGATTGGGGAGGGGGGGGGAGGGTACCAAACAGCGAACAGCGAGGTCATCGGTTCCACCAGATTAGAAAACCATGGGGAAGGGAGTCAGCCGTGCCTTTTCAAAGGAACCATCCCGGCAATTGCCTGAAGTGACTTAGGGAAATGACGGAAAATGTAGATCAGGAAGGCCAGATGCCGGTTTGAACCGACGTCCTCCCAAGTGGGAGGCCAGCGTGCTAACCACTGCGCCACTTCGCTCGATTGTGGCTCAGGGAAGAATGTTCCCATGTATATGGAAATCAGTCTGGTAGGACTGTTTGAAGCGACAAGTTAATAGTTTTGTTATTGCTTCGTGAAATATTGGTTTCTGGTGAATTTAGTATGCGTTGCGCAATTTTACATACCACTGCACTTTACAGGAGCCTGAAGATTCAGTGTGCGACAGCCAGATGGTAACCGACACGCTTACAGCTCATAATCTCCATTCTACAAGTCCAGAATACAGCTCGCCGAACTGTAACAAAATGATATAACTCTCTATTTATAATCCAAAGTTTACTGTTTTAGCAAACCAGTAATTTGAAGAAAATTTCACACGTATTATTTATTATTTCTGAAATTCATCAAAGTTTTCCTATCTTAATCAGTAGTTCGTGCAATGGAAGTTCAAATTATTGCTAATTATGTCACCATTTGTTAACTAGGCACAGTTAATTTCTCATGTTAAAAGCGCTGAAGAAGCTACCGTAAGTGAAACGTGGTTTTCTACACACTAAGGGCGGCAAACAAAAGTAAACATCGAAACTATAATACAGGCTATCCAGCAAATAATCAATGCACGAAAGTTCGTCTTTGTACATTTGCTCAAAAGCATGTGATACCTAATTCGATCGACAAACAGTTAAATTAGTGAACTGAAGTACGGCAACTCCTGGAGCTTAACAGGAAGAAATCACGGGTGATTGATGACGACCACTTGAAAATTTGTAGAGTCGTGGTAAGATCCCATGGGACCAAACCGCTAAGGTCATCGGTCCCTAAACTTACTACTTAATGTAACTAACTTCTACTGTGGACAATACACACACCCATGCCCGAGGGAGGACTCGAACCTCCGACGGGGGGAGCCGCGCGGACCGTGACAAGGCGCCCAAGACCACGCGGCTACCCCGCGCGGAGATCACTTCAAACTCTGTGTTCTACTACGGAGGTCCTTTTATACTGTCGTTGTAGTTTCGCACCGTACAGCAAACAAAGCGCCGTAAGAGCCTGAAGCGGTGGTAAAAGTCACGCTGTCTGACTGCGACATCTTACATATCGCTGTTAGTTGAAGACTAAACTCTCTCCCTTCTTTATCTTTAAGCAGTACTGTACTCTATGTATGTTCCATAAAAATATCAGTTAGATAAATCTACAATTTTGAATTCTAGAATTATTCTAACGGTAACGAGGGCAGATGGCGACCTGTGAACTATATATATTCTAACGTCTCTAACTCCGTATAGCTACATGCCGCTTGGTGCTGTTCCATTATTACATTTGATGGAAATTATTCTGTAACTTTATCGTTGTAACTTACTTATAGAGACTACTTAATGCTTCATGGTCTAACAGATTTTAGTTCAAAGGTCGTTCAAAAAGTTTTGCACAGTCATTTCTACTTTTTTTTATTTTTTGCCGGAGGAGAATGAAATGTTATTTGAACATACTTGGAACATTTAGCTATACATTGAGCCTACTCAGTGTAGCCTCCATCAGTTTTGACACATCTGGCCCAACGTTCATTCCATGATGTAAATGCACTTTTGTAAAATTCTGGAGATTGACTTTTACACAATCGCATGACACAGGAAATAAGGTCTTTCTCACTATCAAATGTTTTACCGCGCTGGTGGGCCTTCAGACGGCCAAAGAGTTGTCGTGTCGTACACATCTGTCATTTTGGATGATTTTATCAGTGGTCTATTTCGCCCGCATCTCGTGGTCGTGCGGTAGCGTTCTCGCTTCCCACGCCCGGGTTCCCGGGGTCGATTCCCGGCTGGGTCAGTGATTTTCTCTGCCTCGTGATGGCTGGGTGTTGTGTGCTGTCCTTAGGTTAGTTAGGTTTCAGTAGTTCTAAGTTCTAGGGGACTGATGACCATAGATGTTAAGTCCCATAGTGCTCAGAGTCATTTGAACCACTTTTGGTCTCCTTATTCACATCACTCACTGCCGTCGATGGTCTACCGCATCGTGGATTGTCCAGTAGAGAGAAATCACCTTCTTCAAACCTCTGCAGCCACCGATGGATACTGCTGCGATCCATTGTGTCCTCCTCATAAACAGGAAGCAACGCCCTGAGGATCGATGTGGCAGACTCATCGTCGGTCTTGAAGAGGAACTCCATCGCCGACCGTTGTCGCAACATGACGTTTACTTCAAGGCCCATTATGGCTCAAATGTAAATAAAAGAAAAGAGTTTTATATGCCATCTTATAGCTAAATGTTCAAAACATGTTCACAAAAAATTCATGCTCCTCCTGCAAAAAATAAAAAAATCTGAGACTATTGTGCAAAACTTTTTGAACGCCCTTTGTACAAAATTCAGTTTTTATTATTAGCTTGAAAAGTAAAACAGGTAACTTCATAAATATTCATCAGTATGTTTATACATGAAACGTTACCGAAAACCAAAATTACATCCTCCTATCTTTAAAATTTCGTGCTTTTGAAGTTAAGTAAAAAGTAGACTTTTGTGCTAACTAATTAGGGAATCATGCTGAAACTCAAAAGTGCCAAACATTAATACGGATTTACGTCATCTGACAAAGTGTTGTGACTTTATCTAAATATTTAATTTTCCTTCAGATCGTTGGGCAATGCTTCATCTGAATGCTCATACACATGTTAACCGCAGTGGCTTGGCCTAGGCCGAGCGACGCGCATATACCAATCTCATTCGCTCTCCACCTTTGCCACATGGCACAGTGCTTGCTTCCCAACAATTTGCAGTAACTTGTGGCCGTTTGCTGACGACAGTGTTATGTACACTACAGTGCCATCGTCGAATTGATGTAGAGGGATTCCGAATTACTTGGGCAAATTTTATCCGTGTCGCGGTAAATGATAGCATGCTTTAGAGGCGAATAAATGTAAGTTAATGCAGTTGAGGAGGAGAAAAATACCTGTAACGTTCGAGCACAGTATACTGCATGACTTACAAGCGGAGGAGACGATGTTCTGATCATGTATTTCCATCAGACTTTTTGCACTTTTACTGGTCCATTGCAACCATGTAAAGTTCAAGTGGTAAGGTGTACTTCTTCGGTGATTTCGAGAAAATCCCAAGAGAAGTTTTACGCGTCGATGATGTAATGGTCCGTTGATGCCCTGTACACGAGATTTCGACAGCCATGTAGATAGCATTCAAGTAGATCGCTGGATAGAGTTCCGGTCAATTGTTTTTCGAGTTTACATTTTCTTTCAGCATTGGCCATATTATTTCGCATACACTGAAGCGCCAAAGAAACTGGTATAGGCATGCGTATTCAAATACAGAGGTACGTAGAAAGGCAGAATACGGCGCTGCGATCGGCAACGCATATATAAGACACCAAGCATCTACCGCAGTTGTTAGATCGGTTACTGCTGCTACAATGGCAGGTTATCAAGATTTAAGTCAGTCTCAAAGTGGTGTCATAGACGGCGCACGAGCGATGGGACACAGCGTCTCCGAGGTAGCGATGAAGTAGGCGATTTTCCCGTACGAACGTTTCACGAGTGTACCGTGAATATCAGGAATCCGGTACAAAAATTAAATTCCGACATCGCTGCGTCCGGAATAAGATGGTGCAAGAACGGGACCAACGACGAGTTAAGAGAATTTTTCAATATGACAGAACTGCAACCCTTCCGCAAATTGTTGCAGATTTCAATGCTGAGCCATTAACAAGTGCCACCGCGGGAACCATTCAACGGAACATCATCGATACGGGCTTTCGGAGGCCGCCTCGTGTACCCTTGACGACTGCACGACACAAAGCTTTACGAATCGCCTGGGTCCGTCAACACCGACATTGGACTGTTGATGATTGGAAACATGTTGCCTGGTCGGTCGAGTCTGTTTTCATATTGTATCGAGTGGATTGACGTGTACAGGTATCGAGACCACCTCTTGAATCCATGGACCCTGCATGTCATCAGGGGACTGTTTAAGTTTATGGAGGCTCTGTAATGGTGTGGGGCGTGTGCAGTTGAATTGCTATGGGACTTCTGTTACGTTAGATACGACTCTGACAGGTAACATGTGCGTAAGCATCCTGTCTGATCACTTACATACATTCGTGTCCATTGTACATTCCGACGGACTTGGGCATTTGCAGGAGGACAATACGGCACCCCACACGTCCAGAACTGCGACAGAGTGTCTCCAGGAACACTCTTCCGAGTTTAGACACTTCCGCTCGCCACCAAACAGCCCAGACATGAACATTATTGAGTATAAATGGGATGCCTTGCAACATGCTGTTCAGGAGAGATCTCCATCCCCTCGCACTCTTAAGAATTTATGGACAGCGCTGCAGGATTCATGGTATCCCTTCCCTCCAGTACTATTTCAGACATTAGTCGAGTCCATGTCACGTTGTGTTGCGGCGCTTCTGCGTGCTCGCGGAGGCCCTGCACGATATTTGTCAAGTGTACTAGCTTCTTTGGCTCTTCGGTGTACATTATATTCCCCTGTAATTGGGTGAACTTTCATTGAATTTCCAATGTTATTTGACTGTTTACTAATTTTTATTATTACAACAAATATTATATTTATAAATATCGACAACTGAAGTTTTTCCGAAGATATACGCCTGTCGCAATTTGCGCAGTCCTTTATACTTACAGTCGTGCGAGTTTTCTTTGTTTTATGAGAAACTAGTGATGTCGAAATCACATCCAATCACTAATCGTGCGTTACCCTTATATTCTGCGCAGTGGAACGCATTGTATTATTGAATAAAGTAATATACACCTTTATTTATCGATGTTTGACTGGAATTTTCCAAGCCTGTCCCTAGCCCTTGAAATCTGTGTCTGCAGGTCGAAACGTCCAGGTGCAAAATAGTTCCGGCTACCTTACACGATCGTATATATCTTCGGAAAATCTTCACTTACCGATATTTATAAATGTAATGCTTGTTGTCATAATAAAAATTAGTATACATCCTAATAACATTGGAAGTCCCATAAAAGTTTAGGCAAATCACCTGTGTTCATTATATCGACTTTCAAATGTGATATACACGAAATAATAACAGGGCTGGCGACAAAAATCTAAATTAAAATAAAAGTAAGAAACACATTCTAACCGGGACTCGATTCAGAGATCGTTCAAGTACGAATCTTGAACTCCAATTACGTGACCCGCGCCATGTCTTTTTCTGATAGCAAGGCATCAATACCCAAGTGTTTAATGAAACTATATGATCCGAACATTGTGGCCTCACATTGTCAGACATGTTGATCAAATACCTAGGAGTACAGTTGCGAAACGACGTAAGACGGAATGAGTGCATTACGATTGTTTGAAGAAAAGGTCGATGGATCCGTAAATAAAAAAATAAAAAAATTGGAAACGCCATGGAGGAAGTTGAGAGAACCAGAATTTGCGAAACACTGAAAAAGGACTCTAATCTTTCCAACGTTCGCCTCGCTTAAGGAACGCGAAGATAAAATAAAGAATAATAGAGTTTGTACGCAAGCATACTATCAATAAATGTTCCCCCGCTCCATTTGCAAGCCTGTACCACTGTAAGTGGTACGAAGTACAGGACGGTACAATTAAACTATCGCTACTTGAGCTAGTGTAGAGGGAAAACCATTTACCGTATCGGTAGCTAATTTTTTAGGAATGATGTTCGGGCTGTTCGAAGCAGGATTTGCATTGCCAATAGTTTGGTAGCATTACTTGACGTTAGGTGCCAGTACTGGTACGGCGACGTAGGGTTCAAATAAGAGTATCACCGTGCATTACAAAGCCGAAAGTCAACAAGGGTCTCGAGAAGGTAATCCAGGCTTTAGTCGTAAAGCTGATTTACCAAACAACAGCAATACCTCTTCACGAGTATCGATGCATTAAAGGAATACGGAGAGTCCTCTTTTCGCACTAGGGGGTTGAAGAACATGATTCCGAAGTTGGTATTAATTGGCGATCTGGGAAACGCTCATGGGAGGGGCCGACCGTCAATTGCGCCAAAAATTGTTGAAGAAGTTATTGTTCCCATGTTTGAGAATGCTGGATGCAATGTGCGATCTTCAAGCAGCGCACGGGCTTTTTCACTACAGTTGAATATTCCATGGTCCACCATTGGAAAAGTGCTGCCTTTAGTTGGGACACGGTATATCTAGTGCTTTCCAGGCTGCCGTGGATGCAGATGGTCGCACTTTGAGCACTATTTGTAACCTGAAATATAAACATGGTACGCAATTAACAAGTATTTCCCTCTCATATGGAAATTAAACCGTGTTTCTTTCAGTTCGTTGTTTGTCCGCCTCATCTCTTTTTTGTTTCCACTGCCATACGATCACTCGTTTCTCATGCGAGCCCTCTCAAGCAGGGAAAGTTTAATTATAACCACACGTACCCTGAGTAATGCTCTGTATTAAAGCTTACTGAGTTTGTTTGTAGACTACTTTAGAGATATGAAAGATAAATGACATATTTAATCTATTTCAGCGTACGAATGTGCGTTTCTCTGTGCTGCTAGAGCAAAGTTCTGTTTGAAAATTGCCTTCGTGGACAATATGGTCAACTTTTCTCGTATTTAATAGATGATATGTAGTGAATTATCAGTTAAATACACTAATAAAGTTTTAAACATGGCTGGGAAGTCAGCGACCGTTTACAAATTAAAGTTAAAACAATTACAGCGATCGGTCACAAAATTTAAGTCTTTTGACCAGGTTTCGACACTTATATGAGTGAATTCATCAGAAATTAGATATTCAAATTGGCCTATAACGTAAGTACAAGATTATAAGAAAAAAATTATAAAGTGTAACTACTGACTAACAGTACAAGAAAGAAACAGTACTTATGTAACCTGATTTTGCAGGACAGAGCGGATCTGGTTATAGTTGGGAAAGGGGCCAAAATCAGTTGCTGTGAGTTGCATAAAACTACAAACTTTATTTTCCTAAAACACTCAATCACACATGCCCTTAAAAGCATTCAAAACAATACGGCTGAACGCCTGAACACAAGTTATTAAAATTGCCTTAAGGAATACACGCGGTTGAAGGCCTTAGTTACAAAATTTTACATAAAAACTCGGCTGAAGGCCACACATTGGAGATAGAAGAACTGAGGGCATAACAAGAATTTCAGATAGAGATGAAAATTTTAAAAGTTTTTAAACAAGTGACTTTTCAAATTTTAATTTAAGACTGCTGGGGGCCTTATCTTAAAATATTTGAAGTAAAGTTCGGGTGAAGGCCACAAAGTGAACATAAAACAACTGGATAATAATAAGGATTTCCAATGGCAAAATCCCTTAAAAAAAAGAAATTAGTTTAACCAAGAATCTTCAAAGTTTTAATTTAAGAGGGCTGAAGTCCTTATCTTAACATTAAAACAAACTAAATTAATAGACGCCTGAAGGCCTCGCACAGTACTTGAGACTAAAAGAATATCACAATCTAAAACAAGAGAACAGTGGTGCTCAGAAGTGCTCCAAGGGTCGGCCTGAGGAGGTAACTCTAACGTAAGTTTAGGTTAGACAGGCAGCCAAGCGTAATACTAAATAATCGGAGGGCAACAACCTAATCAAATCCCTTCCACCAGACCAACAGCACGACAATGGAAAAATCAGTGAGGACGAAGATACCAGTAGCACTACGTCTTGAGAATTGGCATCTAAATACAATCAAGACACGATAACACTCAAAAATATGAACAACACCAAAGGCTGTCGAGCTACACGCCGTGCCGGACAGAATCAACACGGCGAGGTAAAACACACTGCCGGAAAACTACACCAATGATCAGGGCAGGTAACTGGAACGTTAACGGCCACAAGGCAGAAGATACCGCTGGTCCACTTGACTAATTTCAACCAATTCAATAGCTAAACACCATACAGCAAGACGGCTGAAAAATTTCGCCGACCCCAACACACCATCTGCTGCTGCTTGTGGGAACGGCCCAGAAAGCAACAACCAGCAATGAACGAATGGTTCAAATGGCTCTGAGCACTATGGGACTCAACATCTTAGGTCATAAGTCCCCTAGAACTTAGAACTACTTAAACCTAACTAACCTAAGGACATCACACACACCCATGCCCGAGGCAGGATTCGAACCTGCGACCGTAGCAGTCCCGCGGTTCCAGACTGCAGCGCCAGAACCGCACGGCCACCGCGGCCGGCCAGCAATGAACGAAATGTCAGAGCAGTTGAGGTTTCATAATAGGTTAATTGATCACTCAGCTTCAGTGTCCAGGTTCGGTGGGCAACGAACGTAGTAGCTCTTGCACCTAGCACCTCACAAATCTACCGCTCGTGCACGCCGCCAGAGGCCCTGGCATGGCCACGTGCCACGAAGACTTCCTCGCTGCTCTGTCCCAACCGACCGACTGCCACACATAAACAAAAAATTACCATATCTGCTGCTGTCAAATAAAGCTTTGCCTGTTAGTTCACGTACTAAATACCGTTCATCTTAACATTCATCTGTCTATATTTCAAATGTTCAGTATACTACTTATATTTACGACTACTAGATGGCACTTTGGTGTAATGTTCACCTGCCCGCAGTTGAGGACGCCTCAGTCTGTTGCCACCTGTGGGTTTATACGTATGAGCAGTGCATTGTGACTCGCCTTCCACGTATTCTTTTTAAATTTTTGTGACTAAAGCCTTAACGCTTGATATTTATGCTCTACGTGACATGTAAGTACTGTTCTTTTCTTGTATTGTTAGTCAGTACTTACACTTTTATATAAACGTTTTTCCCACAATTTTGTACTTACGTTATAGGCCAATTTGAATATTTAATTTCTGATGAAGGCACTCATACAGGTGTCGAAACCTGGTCAAAAGACTTAAATTTTGTGACCAATGGCTGTAATACCTTTAACTTTAATATACACTAATCATCTCTAAGCATATGCGAATCAGCTCCAAAGGTGTAATATAGGCCTGTTGAAATCATTTCCCAACAGGAGCACTAATGTGACATAATCAGTAATACAAGGTATATTACACAAGCTGAGTAAAGAACAACGACAATTAGATATTTCTATCATCCATATCGACTTACTTAAAGCACTATCTGACTGTGAAGATGTAATTGGTATCCGCTTCACGCTTTCACTATTTCGGTCTATTATATAACAGCGTAGTCTGTATCCATTAAACAATATTATTATAAACATGCACCACAGAGAGATATTTAATATCAACAGATTGTGTTTTTATTTCTGTGTTGTCGAGAAGCCTTTGTTGAAGATGTATCCTTTGAGGCCGGCTGGTGTGGCCGTGCGGTTCTAGGTGCTTCAGTTTGGAACCGCGTGACCGCTACGGTCGCAGTTTCGAATCCTGCCTCAGGCATAGATGTGTGTGATGTCCTTAGCTTAGTTAGGTTTCAGTAGTTCTAAGTTCTAGGGGACTGATGACCTCAAATGTTGAGTCCCATAGTGCTCAGAGCCATATCCTTTCAGGAAAACCACTCGCAATTCGTATTCGGACATCCGAAAGGTCTTCACTGAGAGAGTTTCAAAGACCGAAAGATAGAAATTTTATATTGTAGGCGTCACAAAGGATCGTCATCACCATTACCTTAATTGCCACCCACTTTGTTTCCCTGTTCTTGTGCCCTTTCCAGACTCGCACTGCAGTAACAAAAGGCACTGAATGCCATTTCCGCCATTCGTATTACATATTCTACATCCATTTATTTCTTCAATGAGTCTTCTTAAAACATTTACCAAGCTCTGACTGGTGCTACGGTGGCTGGCATCGTTGCATTGTCCTTTATTCTTTTTTTGTTTGCATTGTCTATTCAGAAGACTTAGTTTTAAGTCTTTACTTTGATATTGACACTTCAAAGTGCTCCTTACGCTTCTCTTCGAGAGACGCCACTCTGCCACTTGTATTCCACTTTCCACTTCCTTCAAACAGCTGGAATTTAACAAAACGGTAGAAAGGTCTTGCTTAATAATCAGTATTTCTTGAATTTGTCTCTAAGCAATTTTTGTTCTTACTCTAGAAAGGCAAAACAGATGTGTTGAAATGAGAAGTAGAAATGCAAAACTGGAACAGCGTTTTAAAAAAATACGACATAAATACGTGAAAACCAAACAAAATTTTGATCACAAAGTTGTTTTATTCAGTTAGTAAACTTTTCGATCGTTATGACCATCACCAGAGTTATCAACAAAAGATTATGATGCCTAAATTCGATTCCTTCAAATGTCGGTCGTGGCACCATCTTGATAAAAGAATCAAAATACTGTGCGAAATAAGACAGCAGATTCTTTGTTAGGTCAAGTTGATGATGATCGTAACAGTCGACATTAGTTACTGAGCTGAACAAAACAAATAAGTGATCACAGATTCCTTAGATTTCATTGTGTCCTGAAGCACTGGTTCGCTGTTGCCTTCAAGGAGAACATATCACTCGTCATCAAGTACAAAAATCGCATGCACTAATCGTCCAGGGAAAGTGAAACGGCGATCCAATTGTCGTTCTGCAACTATTTTCTCACACACTCACATTTCGTTCCTTGTTTACGCTGACATGTGCGCGAATGTACGTCTCGTCAAAATAAGCCAATTTCGACTTGAATTTAAATTCTTAATTCTTTTGCAATGCGTCGTTCACACACAAGCTTTCGTTTAACCCGAAACTACTCAACACACAGTCCCGTGAATAAAATAAGTTTTTCCACTGTTCCTGTGGTAACTGTGAAGTCCAGTTCTGTATCTACACGCCACGAGTCACGGTACGGTGTAAGGCAGAGAGAGCTACTGACATCTTCACCCTTCCCTGTTCAATTTGGGAATTGTGTGTGGGAAGAATGGCTGTCGATAACTACTGCATGAGGTCTAGTTTCCCTGAATACTTCGTCGTGGTAATTTTGAAAGACTTTTGTGTAAGGAAGCTATATGACGTCTCATAGTCGATGGCACGTACGCTAAACATCTATTGTAGCGTCTGCTGAGCATCTCCATAACGCTCTTAACGCTTATGAAACCCACCATTGTCTGTGCGACGTAGGGTGAGATATTTTGCCTCGGTTAATAGTTCCATATATTTAATAAAAGACATACTTATCTAGCTACACCATCAGATACTGCCAAACAAGTTGTTACTTGTTTCGGTCTATACATGGTCCATTTTCTAGAACTGGTTGAAAATATCATTACAGCATTTTTGTTTTCTGATGCGTTACGTGAAGCTACCTTAACATTAAATTGACAGGCATAAGCCTTATTACTACATGTCACTAATACGCTATTCATATCTGGACACATCTCTACTTTCGCTGTATAAGTGTCACGGATGCTTAGATTATGCTTAATGTCGCAATAATTTCTAATTAATAGGGCTTTTTTGCGCGCTGCTGAGGCAGTACTTAATTGGGCACATTACTTCTACTTTCTTAAAGTATATACTCTAATCTCAATCCTTTTTCTCCTAATTTAACTTCCACACCGCCAGCTTTTTCAGTCTAAACAGTTTGAAAGTACGTACTGCCATCTTCTCCGTCATCAGTGTCACCCTGTTCTGCTTTCTGCATTCTGTAAAATGAGTAATGTTAGCAACAGGTCCGGTAACACGTTTTCTACGAACACTCTTTCGCTTCCGCCGCTACTTACTAACACGCAATGTTCGTACGAGAAATAACTGAAGCGTAAATAAATTAGCAGTTGCTATCAGTTTTCTGTTTCAAGTAATAGGAACTCAGCTTGAAAATAACGATTGTGGAATATCTCCTGTAAGCAAAGCTATCGTAATAATCCAGTTAGCATTAAGACCCATAAGGTAGAAAGCAACACATTCAGGGAATGAAAAAGAAAGGGCGGATATGTAGTGCAGTATTCACGAAATTATTGCCTAAATATCAAAGTAGTTTCATGGTATTTATAGGGCAACTATAAGATAACTAGTTCCAGTAAATTCAATTATTTAACCCTTTACAACAGTTACCGCAATACGTCACTTTTTTCTTCTTTGTTCCACAACACGGCACTGCGGCTACGACCGCTACACATGCGGACATTGAAGGGTTCATTCCGACCGCTAGCAAGCCCCAACGATTACGCATTCATGTTCCGCCGAAATTGCCATTCAGTTTACGGCGCAAATATTTATCTACAGTAATAGCTGTTAGCTGTTGGGAGTGAATTGACGGACGAAATACAAACAGCAACCAAACTAAATTAGTTTGCTATAAACAACTGGCGGTGTCACTTAAAATGCCACCTGCCACAGGTAAACGACAGAGCGTGAATTGCGCGACACAAATCGATGTGCTGGCCCTTTTGACTTTAATAGAAACTAAGTGTGTCTCTACGAGAGGCAGTGAAAGGAACACTAGACGTCGACCACGAAGAGATTAGTGCGCAGGTAGCGGACCGGTGGTCCACTGTCACTGCGAAATGACGTCAGAGTGAAGCGTCGAAGCTTCCATCAGTGCGCCGGCCACCGCGCACGCGCAGAAGAGCCGCTCGCTTGATGCAGCACCGGACGGCCGCTATGGCATCCGGCGCTATCTCCAGCTAAATCAACAGGTCGTCTCACTCTTAAGCGGCGGCAGAGGCAGGCCGGGCCGCCCTTCCTGCGCCAGTCCAACAGGTGACAACAGCTGCACCTGTTGGCGTCGCGCTCCGACAAACGCGCTGCGAACCTCCATCAGGTCGTCCGTCTCGCCGGGACCACACATCCTGTCCCGTTACTTCATTCTGCGGACCACCGATTTCGCTAAGGACAGGGAGTTATTTCATCCACTTCATTTATTTATTTAAACTCGCAAGATTTTGGGCATCAGTACCTCTCTAACCAGGCATTCTACGTATCCAACAGTATATTCTTTACCCCAAATGAAAGTCACTTCTAATATAAAAACTACCAGGAAAATTCAAGAAGTAAAAAAAAAAGGTTCAAATGGCTCTGACAAGGGAACCTCCTTATCGCACTTCCCCCCCCCCCCCCCTGAGATTTAGTTATCAGTTGGCACATTGGATAGGCCTTGAAAAACTGAACACAGATCAATCGAGAAAACAGGAAGAAGTTGTTTGGAACTATGAAAAAAAAAAGCAAAATATACAGACTAAGTAGTCCATGAGGAAGATAGGCAACATCAAGGACAAGGTGAGGGTGAACAGATACGGAAAAAGAAGTCCTTAGTTCAAGGCTTCCCTCGACTGAAAAGTTTAATTATTTATACAGCCTATACAGGACAGAAGGATAAGCCATTGTACAATTTTAGTGTGGGAGTAGACGTGATTACCATTCCTCCAGGTTGTACACCTCTTGTGCAATCGTTAGATCTGTTTTGTTTTCTTCAAGTGAAATACTTTGTGAAAAGATTCAATGATTTTGCGAAGCTGCAAAGGTACATAGAGCAGTATTGTTTACGTAATCGTGTGTCAATTATCAAAGTTCAGGCACTCACACATAATCAACTTCGCTCTCCAAAATTGCAGGACATGTTCAGATTTGCTTGGACATATGCAGGATTTGACAGTCTACACACGGAAAAATTTGAAAACGTTAAAAACATATGTTTTGACAGAGCACAGGGAAAACTGTGCGACTGTGAAACTGTTGCATTCATTTGTTGCAGTTTATGTGACAAACTCTTATGTTTTCATCACTTTTTTGGGAGTGATTACCACATCCACAAGAAAACCTAAATCGGGCAAGGTAGAAGAATCTTTTTACCTATTCGCCAAGTGTACAAGTTAGGTGGGTCGACAACATATTCCCGTCCTGTGGCGCACATGCCGTCACCAGTGTCGTATAGATTATATCAGAAGTGATTTCCTGTGGAGGAATCGGTTGACCTATGACCTTGCGATCAAATGTTTTCGGTTCTCATTGGAGAGGCACGTCCGTCCTTTCGTCTACTAATCGCACGGTTTTGCGGTGCGGTCGCAAAACACAGACACTAGACTTATTACAGTGAACAGAGACGTTAATGAAAGAAAGGACAGATCATAAGTTTGCGAAAACAAAGAAAGTAAACTTTTCACTCGAGGGAAGCCTTGAACCACGGATCTCTCGTTCCGCAGCTGCTCACGCTAACCACGGGACCACGGTGCTCCTGAACTCACACAACCCTTGATGTTGCCCATCTGGCACATGGAACAATCAGTTTGTATATTTTGCAAATTTTTTCATAGTTCCACACAACTTCTTCCAGTTTTCTCGATTGATCTGTGTTCAGTTTTTCAAGGCCTACCCACTGTGCCAACTTATAACTAAATCTGAGGGGGCTGAGATGGGGAGGTTCCCTTGTGAGCACTATGGGACTTAACATCTGAGGTCATCAGTCCCCTAGAACGTAGAACTACTTAAACCTAACTAACCTAAGGACATCACACACATCCATGCCCGAGGCAGGATTCGAACCTGCGACTGTAGTGGTCCCGCGGTTCCAGACTGAAGCGCCTAGAACCGATCGGCCACAACGACCGGCGCAAGTGACACAAACATTTATTTATCTCGCTCAGATTCGTTTCAAAAATGGAGAATTTGTTGTAGAACATCGTGGAATATTCCCACTTCAGGCCCGATAGTTTTATGAGGTTCCGATAGGTGGAAGTGCTGTACGTAGACTTAAAAATGGCGTCCGTAACGGCGGTGTGTTCGAAACATAGGGTTGTCATCGAGTTGGTTTTGGTGGAAAACCATAAGTACTTGAGTAACGTCTACGGAACGCCCGTCCGGTTGGCCGTGCAGTCTAACGCACGGCTTTCCGGGCTGGAAGGAGCGCCTGGTCCCCGGCACGAATCCGCCCGGCGGATTTGTGTCGAGGTCCGGTGAACCGGCCAGTCTGTGGATGGTTTTTAGGCGGTTTTCCATCTGCCTCTGCGAATGCGGGCTGGTTCCCCTTATTCCGCCTCAATTACACTATGTTGGCGATTGCTGCGCAAACAAGTTCTCCACGTACGAGTACACAACCATAACTCTACCACGCAAACATAGGGGTTACACTCGTCTGGTGTGAAACGTTCCCTGGGGGGGGGGGAGGGGTCCATTGGGGGTCGAACCTCACAATAACCCTGGGTTCGGTGCGGGGCGGCGGAGGGGTGAAGTGGACTGCGGTAGTCGTCGTGAGGTTGTGAACCACTGCGACTGCGGCGGGGACGGAGCCTCTCCGTCGTTTCTAGGTCCCCGGTTAACATACAATACAATACAACGTCTACAGGGACCTGGCAATGGACAAAAGCACTGTGAGTCATCGGGCAAGGCGTCTGTCAACAATGCAATAAGGTCACGCAAACCTTTTCGATGTACGGCTTGCATGCCGGGCACACAGCTTTAACTCCTGCAATGCTGGAACGTGCGGACACTCTCATTCGAGGTGATCGACGGGTCACTAGCAAGCACTTCACTCCACGACTGGACGTCTCTGTTGGTAATGCTGAAACACTCGTCCAGCTGCTGCGGTATTCAGAGGTGTGTGTCCGCTGGGTTCCTCGCTGCCGACAAGGTCATGGGGACTTTTTCATGGGACTCTGAAGGGGTCCTCCTGTGTAATGTCCTCTATCATGGTGCAACGAATAGCTCTGGAATATACTGTGCTACCCTCAGAAAACTGAAGAAACAACTTCAGATTGTTCGTCGGCCCAAAAATGCAAACGCACTTCTCACATAATTTTGTGTATCAGAGAGGAGCTCATAAAGCTTCACTGGACTGTTCTTCCTCATCCACACTATAGTCCGGATCTTGCACCTTCTGAGTTCCATCTGTTTGGCCCGATAAAGCATGCACTCCGCGGGAAGGAGTACGAGGATGATATGGAGGTTATTGATACATTGATACGCTGACTCCAACGTCGACCAGTAGAGTGGTACCATGTGGTCATACAGGCACCCCAGTTAAGTGCCAAGGCTATCGCATTGGCTGGAGAGTAACAAAAACTTTGTTTTGTAGCCAAAAGGCTGGAGAATAATACGATGTATTGGAATCCTGAATAACACTAGCCTAGTTTCAGGAAACAATGGTTTGCATTACTTAGTGAACGCCCCTTGTAACATCTGGAGCAGAGCCTATCCGTTGTGAAGTCAAAGTACAGCGGTGTCGTGATATCGGAACGCAGGTTATAGCGCACCAATTGTCCAGATTTAAATCAACATGTTTTGGGACTATTTGTCTCATTACAAAGTTCATAAAAGTAATATACTATCAGGCACAATCAAAATTAATAAGCAAGGACCATATTAGACTCTCCACTATACGTATCATGATCTAGCGTTCGTAATTACCGGTGGAACTTAAGAGTGTTAATGTTAAGAGTAGATTCTTATTGTCTTCTGGTAAAACACTGAACAAAGTGGTGAGAAAATACGCCCACTCTCGGACTCCAGTAATTCGAGATTTTCTGATGTTAGTCGATTGCTGACTGACTATCACGATCACGAAACCCACTTAGTTCCGACTACGCTCAAATTTAATGTAAGTATTAAGTAACATAAGGAGGCCTACGCATCATAGGCTGCTGACCTGGGAGACTGACTTGCAAGCAAGTGTAATTTTTCCCTGTAAGCAGTGTTGGTTACATTAAAGTTACTGCGAAAGCTTTAGTGTCATTTGAGCGAACACTGAGCGCTGTGTTTGACGATATTTTCGTATCGACTTTCTTGGCAGGAGTTGTCGTCATTCTTTACTACGATCGACTAATGACAACAAATAAACATTCCTACAATTTACGGAAGATCCAGTCGTCCGGTAGGCCAGCGAAGCGGAGTGCAGTACCTACAGCAGCAGCTATCGTCCACTGCTATCATCGTTGGCAGACGCACGCAAACTGATTCTCTTTGTTCCTCATGTGCGTGTCAGAAAGCAAGCAGAAGCTCATATAAAAGTTCTTTCCACTTCGTTGTCAAAAAGTCCCAAAACCTTTAGTGCAAGCAGGTCGTGTCCCGATTGTGACCCAAGATATGAAACGCGTCGCTGTCTATTCTGTGGCGTTATTTGTTTTGCATGTCTCAAAACCCCTGCTTCTACCAACTATCTGCCGTGAACAGATAGCAACAACAACGACGACTACAACAACAACAACAACAGCGGCCAGCCCACTGGACTCCATCTTGCCGGCGTCAGCAGCAGAAGCAGGCGGGCTGCGGGAGCTCGTGCTGTAATGGAAATTAATGGAGCAACGGCAGACTACCAGTTGGACATTAGCTTGGCAGTGTCACGGATCAACGTAGGTATGAACCGGCGAATCGGCTCAGCAAAGTTGTACTATCATAACAGTAGAATGGTACGCACGAAGGAAATGAGTTCCAGTCATAATCCAGGGAAAGTATAAAAATGTAGTAGCCGATTAACTCTGTTAGTGGTAAACTCATGGACGAAAACCAGGATTTTTTACACGATCTAGTGAATTTAGTTTCAGGAGTCAGTCATTTGAAATGTTACGTGCGCGGCAGAAGCAATTGTTGGAATCTACATTTACTTGTGCAATAGGGATTCGAGCACATGTATCCTTAAAGCAGTCATCAGTGTCTAAGTTTTGTATAGTACGTCCAGTACATCAAATGTATTTCTCACTTGAATCCTATTCTGAAATTAGGAAAATCACATGTTCTCTCAAAAACAAAAACTCATGTGGATTTTATGGTAATTCCAACAGAAAGAGAAGACTAGTTCCCATTAATAACTACTGTCTTTTGTGAAATGCGTAATGAATCATTCACTCAGGTCATTTTTCCAGATATATTGAAATGTAACTAAACTCTACATATATTAGTGTCGCTACCTGCCGCTCATTAAACTTTCCAGTACTTTGTGGCGTAGCGACGGGTGCGCCAGCATCCCGCCAGAGGTATTGTAAATGTTTGCCAAGCAGACTTAACCCCGCGTGCGCGCTCTCGAGTCTCAATGTTTGTTTGCTGTTCGCCACAACGACTGGAGCAGTTCTGCGAGACTTGAGGTCTGGTTCGTTATGCTGTGGATAATGATAACGTAGCTGTGAAAAGTGTACCTCTGACATTCGAAGAATTATTGCCTCCTGCGACCTTCGTGGTCTTGAATTCGTGTCTCCCTAATCTGCATACTTCTCAAAACAGCTGCTTCGGTTTGTGCAGACCTAGCTGCCAGTATTTACTACACAACCAAGGACCAACGTAGAAGCAGTCCGGAGTTTCGTCCTCTGTTTCACTGTACACTCGTTGCTGCTTATATGGCTCTTCATTATTTCCAACAAACCAGTTTAACAATCATTTTGTGGTGCATTGTTTACTTTTCCCACTTTTCTTCAAAAATATATTCCACGCCACCATTAAACATGCATACTGAACTTTACTCGTCTTATTTGTAACACTCCTGGCGTTACTTTAAGAATCTGTCACCCCATTATTATTACTGTATTCAAAATGTGTAGCTAGCGGGCTTCGGTTACTGCTTCCCATTCTAAAAACGCAAGCAAGCCACAGCTAAGGCATAGTTATCAGAATTTTTCAACGCAACGCTCTTTCTTCGATAGGGGTCCTTATTATCATGCGCTGTAAACATGAGCTATAAATTGGCATCTTAAACACGACTGCGATTCAGCAACTGTATAGATTTAAAGAAATTGTAAAATATCATCGAACCAGAGGCAAACCAAAGGTTCATTTAGTCCTTGACCTAGGTTTCTATATTTCTAAAAATTGTTTCTTCAGAAGAAGTCGGCCGTAAAAAATATATAAACAGTTACAAACTATTTTACATACACATCAGAATACTAGTAATAGAAAAAAATTATTTGTGAGGTAAGTGTACTCATTTGTTACATCACAGGGTCATAAATTACATTAGCTGAATCCGAGCGACTTGTATCATATATCAAATGGATATAGAAAACCGAAACATCACATGTCACGGCTCGGGATCACAGCCAAATTACATTCAGCGTACGTCAGAATAAGTGACCAAATATATTCGTCCACTGGTATAGGTTCTTGGGTACATAAAATTATATCGGGAGCCCAAAGAATGAAACATTTGCATCACGTAAGTATCCCTCACATAAGAGACAAAGGCCAACTGTTCAGAGGTACCGGCTCAAGCGATAAGGAAAACAGGAATGGACAGTGTGCTAAATACATGCACGTAAGAATTTCGCCTTACTTGTGTCAAGTAACAGCATTTTTCACGAAAGTAAAAAAATTTCTTCTACAAGCCTGCTCATAATGCAGTAAATTAACAGCTAGGATGCCAGCTAAGAGGCTACAATCGCATGGCCAGAGGGCTGAACATACAATTTACGTAATTACACTTGAGCACTACCTTTAACATCCTCATCAGTTCTGTAATTTGCACCTCGGTTAATGCAGCAGTAAGTTATTTTCAATGGTTTCACGTGTCACGTGAATAGGAACGTTCGTGTACAGGCTTGTAATACCAGAGGACAGCAACCTAGGATGAGCAGTGCAACTCAGACTTTTCATTTTACTAATCGGAGCTTGCCTATTTTTAACGGAAAAATCAAAAGTAAAGGAGTCCACGAGTTTACCCTGTAAGTGCCTAGCTAACTTATGGTGAACACTCCCTATGCTATTTACGGGTGTACCGTACGCTGGTCTTTGCGGAGCTTAAATTGGCTTCTTAAAACGGCTTTGGATTCATGTTCACTATACATTTTTTCGTGAAATTTTCGAAAAGACTTTCACTATTATTGAATGTCGAAAGTGTCACTGCCATTCTTTGCCCGTAATTTCACCGTTCTGATTTTCAGTTTTCCTTTGGTACATATAATTTCATCGTGGAAGCCGTTAAAGCTATTTTTGACGGCTAACGCTGGGATCTACATTAATTTCAAAGATGCCATATTCCTCAGAAACTTGTAATCGTTTGTCTACATACTCATTTTTATAGGGAACGACAGCTATACTGTCTTTATCGACTTAGTTATTACAGCTTTATTAGACTACTGGCCATCAAAATTGCTACACCATGAAGATGACGTGCTGCAGACGTGAAATTTAACCGGCAGGAAGACGATGCTGTGATATGCAAATGATTAGCTTTTCAGAGCATTCACACAAGGTTGGCGCCGGTGGCGACACCTACAACTTGCTGACATGAGAAAAGTTTCCAACCGATTGCTCATACACAAACAGCAGTTGACCGACGTCGCCTGGTGAAACGTTGTTGAGATGCCTCGTGTAAGGGGGAGAAATGCGTACCATAACGTTTCCGACGTTGATAGACGTCAGGTTGTAGTCTATCGCGATTGCGGTTTATCGGATCGCGACTTTGCTGCATGCGTTGGATATGATCCAATGACTGTTAGCAGAATATGGAATCGTTGGGTTCAGTAGGGTAATACGGAACTCCGTGCTGGATCCCAACAGCCTCGTATCACTAGCAGTCGAGATGACAGGCATCTTATCCGCATGGCTGTAACGGATAGTGCAGCCACGTCTCGATCCCTGAGTCAACAGATGGGGACGTTTACTAGACAACAACCATCTGTACGAAGAGTTCAACGTCGTTTGCAGTAGCATGGACTATCAGCTCGGAGACCGTGGCTGAGGTTACCCTTGACGCTGCATCACAGACAGGAGCGCCTGCGATCGTGTACTCAACGACGAACCTGGGTGCACGAATGGCAAAACGTCATTTTTTCGGATGAACCCAGGTTCTGTTTACAGCATCATGATGGTCGCATCCGTGTTTGGCGACATCGCGGTGAACGCACATTGGAAGCGTGTATTCGTCATCGCCATAATGGCGTATCACCCGCCGTGATGGTATGGAGTGCAATTGGTTACACGTCTCGGTCACCTCTTGTTCGCATTGACGGTACTTTGAACAGTGGACGCTACATTTCAGATGTGTTACGACCCGTGGCTCTACCCTTCTTTCTATCCCTGCGAAACCCTACATTTCAGCAGCATAAGGCACCACCACATGTTGCAGGTCCTGTACGGGCCTTTCTGGATACAGAAAATGTTCGACTTCTGCCCTGGCCAGCACATTCTCCAGATATCTCACCAATTGAAATCGTCTGGTCAATGGTGGCCGAGCAACTGGCTCATCACAATACACCAGTCACTACTCTTGAGGCACTGTGGTATGTGTTGAAGCTGCATGGGCAAATGTACCTGTCCACGCCATCCAAGCTCTGTTTGACTCAATGCCCAGGCGTATCAAGGCCGTTATTACGGCCAGAGGTGGTTATTCTGGGAACTGATTTCTCAGGATGTATGCACCCAAATTGCGTGAAAACGTAATCACATGTAAGTGCTAGTATAATATATTTCTCCAATGAATACCCGTTTATCATCTGCATTTCTTCTTGGTGTTGCAATTTTAATGGCCAGTAGTGTATTTTTCAATTTGCGATTAATGTTATTAATCATTTTCTTATGCTTAGTGCAAATGCTACTCATAGCGCCATTTCGTTTTCCATGATATTTTTACATTCATGAGCAGTCATAACTTGTTGAGTCTTATCTACTTTAGCACTGCCTACACAATTTGTAAGCTCAAGCATAAAGTCGTCTATTATCTGTAAAGTCACTAAGTCAAGGGACTTTGTAGTGTTCCAAATCTTTTTGTAAAATTAGGCCATCTTCGTTCAAGAAATTAATTTGAGATTTATTTAATACCCTTCTTTCGTAACAAAATTGTTACATTCTGCACACAAAATTTACGTGCATTATCACTCTGCTACATAAATGTATTACAGATAATTTAATATTTGGCGTATAACTCTAAAATTATTGATTTTATTACTGACCTTATACGAGAGATTGTCATTTTGCTTTAATATAAAACTACGTTACTTAACAGCAGCAACACGAAGTGCTTGCGCTCATTTATACAGCGCCCACTGCATTCCAAATACTCCATATCGCTTAAGCTTTCATAGCGTTGAGTGGAAGTTTCTCTTTTCAGTGACGCTGTTTTAGCTTATAATTGCTCTTATCTTCCCATGCATTTGTAACAGTGGTCGTTTATAAACAAATCTCTAGGTGCTGGAACGGTGAATTTAAGTACAGTATTACCCAGTTAGCAAATGTATTAGACGTTTTATACATCTTGTATACCTGTAAATTTACTGAATTATGAGCAGACTTGTAGAAGAAATTTTTTACTTTAGTAAAAATTGCTGTTACTTAACACAAGAAATACATAGTTCTTACGTCCATCCCAATTTTCCTTATCGCTTGAGCTGGTACTTCTGAACAGTACGCCTTTGTCTCTTGTGTGAGGGATACTTATGTGATGCAAATATTCATTTTATATATCATGTGATGCCAATATTCATTTTATGTACGCAAAACTCTTTTCCAGTGGACGAATACATTTGGTCATTTATTCTGACGTACGCTGAATGTAATTTGGCTGCTGTCTTAAGCCATTGCATATGATGTTTCGGGTTTATATATCGATTTTATGTATGATACAAGTCGCTCTGCTTCATCTAACGTATTTTACCACCATGTGATGTAACAAGTGAGTACGCTTACCTCATAAATATTTTTCTATTTTTAGTATTTTGTTATGCATGTGAAAATAATTTGCAATCGTTTATATACACTTTTAGGGCCCACTCGTTCTGACGAAGATTTTTTTTTTTTTAGCAATGTCGAACCTAGGCCAAGGGCTAAATAAACTTTCGGTTTGCAACTAGTTGGCTGAATTTTCAACGTCTTCTATAAATTGGTGCTTACGCTCTATTATTTTGTCTACTAGGTGGGGCATGGCATGCCACTAGCTTCTTTCCCCAAACCTAACCGCACCCCCCCCCCCCCCCCGGTTATTATTTCGGAACACATTCATTTTATTTACATTCTCGTTTTATCCGTTCTCCATAGTTCTGTATTGCCGGCCACGGTGGTCTCGCGGTTCTAGGCGCGCAGTCGGAACCGCGCGACTGCTACGGTCGCAGGTTCGAATCCTGCCTCGGGCATGGATGTGTGTGATGTCCTTAGGTTAGTTAGGTTTAAGTAGTTCTAAGTTCTAGCGGACTGATGACCACAGCTGTTAAGTCCCATAGTGCTCAGAGCCATTTGAACCACTTTTGAAGATCTGTATTATTTATGTTTGCTTGCTATTCTCCCAGTGCTATGCTTTCTAAATAATTAACAATCTTTCCAATATGAACCTTGGGAGTAGCAATTATTTTGTTACACCAATCCATCGGTAACGATGCACCCAAACACATTATAATTTTTTTCTGGCTTCAGGTTGTCCGTTAAACATCAACGTTTTCTCACCCACTTAAAAAAACCACTACTGCTGAAAAAATGCTGCCTCACATTTTTCTGCCGTAAGTACTGTTCAGTTCCAGTTATTCCCCACGTTCTAGCTTTTCCCAAGAACTTTGATGTAGTAAAACTGACCATTTATCGATCAGTCTATCCATGACCTAGGCACAACTTTTGCAAAATCATTCCACAGTTCGTTAGGGTCCACATTAGGATGCACATTACTCGCCTGAACAAAGCGGAAAAATAGTCTGTTAGTGTTGTAAGCCATTTCACATGACTGAGTAACAAAACTACGTGCAACACTTTAAATAACTGCTGCAGTGTTCATTTCTACATCGGACAATCCGTTTTCGTGAACATGCAATTTATTTTCTACAACATTGACTTGCCCCGTCAGCTGGTCTACATTAGATTTCACAACATTCACATGATCATACACAATGTCTCCAAAGTTTAAACATTTAAGCAGTAATTTTCCATTCGAAGTCTTGGTATTTATTTTTACAAACACAACCAGTAGCAATGACCTTTTTTTTCTGTCTCTTGTACGTCCTAGCTTACGCTACGTACCATCTGCGCCCTTCCATTAGCCACCAGTTAAATCCCTCTGTTAAATCACATTTTACACTGTCTGACCACTGTTTGCATTATATCTTAACACGAGAGGTTTTCCTCGGCTTTAGAGTGAAACAAGTGCTTGCCTCACAAATGCTTTAAATCGGTAGCCTAACGTTCTATTTTTTGGTGAATTCCGCATATAAACATGTTAAGTTCACCAGACCACACTGATGTTTTATGGCGTTTGGTCAGTTTTCTTACTGAGATTACCAATCTACTGTTTGGGTTCACCAATCAAACTAGTCGTATTTCAAGACAGTTGTTTGGGCTGACTAGATTGTTGATCATTTCCTTGTGATCACTAGAGAAACTATAAATGCTACCAAATTCTTGGCCTATAATCATCATACGTTCAGCAAACATTTACTAAACACTTTTCCATCAGTACTAGTACCTGCTTGCTTTTCTTTACGAGGAGCAGTGGAGAGTTCACATCAGCTTCCACAGTTTCTTGCTGATTCATGTCATCCTAGTCGATATAAAAAAATAAATAAAACTCATCTAAATTACTTAAATTATTACAGTCGATATTGAAATTATTTACCATAGTTGCTTGCGGCGTTTTTGCTGCCACTTGTATTAAAGTGCACATCACCTTCGTTCACTATAACTCAGTTATCACTCTGTCCCATACTGGCAACTCTTTTAATACCAGCATGCTCCAAACTAAATTAATCAAACTTATCTTTATTTATCTACTGAAAAAGGAGCGTACTGTCCGTGCGAGACCGAACACCGTGCACAGGAATACCCAGGTAGAGAACCCTGGTCGCTGCCAATCTTTGCGTTGTCGGTGCTAAGTCAGAATCGCGAGTTTCCGCCTCCGATGTTGCACTGCTTCCTTCGTCATGTGTTTTCTGCCTGCGGGCTGCACCTTGTTGTAACGAACAAATTGTCACGATATCGATCTGATTTCCTTCTTTTGAGTCCATTTAGTTACATTGTTTCTCGATCAATATGTTTAGGTGAGTTCTTTATAGACATACGTCTCTCGTCGCGTGAAATACAATGTTTCTCGGCTAAAATGTTTTAAAGAATTAGACACACTAAACGCGTCGACAGGGTACAAAATAATTCAAGATGCAGGCCTAGCTAACTATCAAATGAGCGGACGTGTTTGAGTGAAATCTCTGATAAATTACCATCTTTATATACACTCCTGGAAATTGAAATAAGAACACCGTGAATTCATTGTCCCAGGAAGGGGAAACTTTATTGACACATTCCTGGGGTCAGATACATCACATGATCACACTGACAGAACCACAGGCACATAGACAAAGGCAACAGAGCATGCACAATGTCGGCACTAGTACAGTGTATATCCACCTTTCGCAGCAATGCACGCTGCTATTCTCCCATGGAGACGATCGTAGAGATGCTGGATGTAGTCCTGTGGAACGGCTTGCCATGCCATTTCCACCTGGCGCCTCAGTTGGACCAGCGTTCGTGCTGGACGTGCAGACCGCGTGAGACGACGCTTCATCCAGTCCCAAACATGCTCAATGGGCGACAGGTCCGGAGATCTTGCTGGCCAGGGTAGTTGTCTTACACCTTCTAGAGCACGTTGGGTGGCACGGGATACATGCGGACGTGCATTGTCCTGTTGGAACAGCAAGTTCCCTTGCCGGTCTAGGAATGGTAGAACGATGGGTTCGATGACGGTTTGGATGTACCGTGCACTATTCAGTGTCCCCTCGACGATCACCAGTGGTGTACGGCCAGTGTAGGAGATCGCTCCCCACACCATGATGCCGGGTGTTGGCCCTGTGTGCCTCGGTCGTATGCAGTCCTGATTGTGGCGCTCACCTGCACGGCGCCAAACACGCATACGACCATCATTGGCACCAAGGCAGAAGCGACTTTCATCGCTGAAGACGACACGTCTCCATTCGTCCCTCCATTCACGCCTGTCGCGACACCACTGGAGGCGGGCTGCACGATGTTGGGGCGTGAGCGGAAGACGGCCTAACGGTGTGCGGGACCGTAGCCCAGCTTCATGGAGAAGGTTGCGAATGGTCCTCGCCGATACCCCAGGAGCAACAGTGTCCCTAATTTGCTGGGAAGTGGCGGTGCGGTCCCCTACGGCACTGCGTAGGATCCTACGGTCGTGGCGTGCATCCGTGCGTCGCTGCGGTCCGGTCCCAGGTCGACGGGCACGTGCACCTTCCGCCGACCACTGGCGACAACATCGATGTACTGTGGAGACCTCACGCCCCACGTGTTGAGCAATTCGGCGGTACGTCCACCCGGCCTCCCGCATGCCCACTATACGCCCTCGCTCAAAGTCCGTCAACTGCACATAGGGTTCACGTCCACGCTGTCGCGGCATGCTACCAGTGTTAAAGACTGCGATGGAGCTCCGTATGCCACGGCAAACTGGCTGACACTGACGGCGGCGGTGCACAAATGCTGCGCAGCTAGCGCCATTCGACGGCCAACACCGCGGTTCCTGGTGTGTCCGCTGTGCCGTGCGTGTGATCATTGCTTGTACAGCCCTCTCGCAGTGTCCGGAGCAAGTATGGTGGGTCTGACACACCGGTGTCAATGTGTTCTTTTTTCCATTTCCAGGAGTGTACGAATAAACTGTACATAGCTGCTAATACGACTTTCTCACATACAACACATACTCGCCATTATGTAGACGATTTGAGGTTTTCAGCCCGACCTGATATCGAAATATACACAGAATAAATGGTTCTATTCCTCATACTGACACAATGCAGTTGTTCACTTCAGACGTAGAATGTCCTAGCTGAATATTGCACAGTACGACAAACTAAACTTTAGGTGTTTGAAGTAATCACAGTCTTCATTTAAAACTTCACAATTGGAGTAAATGTCATTTACGTTTTTCTCAATCACTTTCTGATACTTCTCAAGCTTCCGAATTTCACAATTACCAAGAACTACAAGTTTTTCCAAAGCTTAGCCAAACACGTCCGATCGTCACGAGAGGTAACCACCAACTATCCTCTCTCTCCTCACCCACCAAATCTCGTTCTCTGTCCCAGAGGACGCAAAACATCTATCTTATTTTTGGTTGAATACCTAGGCAGTCAGTCAGGTTTCGTTTTTGATCCGCCTTCAAACAATCCCGTTCCGAAATTACTTTACACACGGTTATAAAATCATGTCGAGAAGCAAATAAAAACAAATTCGTTTGTCCTCTAAACGCCTGCTCTATTGAAAACCGTTTTATAAATAAAAAGTCTCGTAAATTGGCGTTTTCATAATTCTATGATGTATGTGATTCGTGAAAGCAAGACATATTCAGATTGCCGTCTTGTTATACACTCCATTACTTCCCATCGTTCCCGTCTTAAGCTTGCTGAAGTTAACGAGAATTCTTACATCAAACGTGTTTCGGTTTTAATTAAAAAACATCTTCTACTGCAATTGGTGTTCTCGCGTTTTCTTTACTATACTCAGCAAACAACTGCTTTCTTCTTCGTTGTTAGAAGAGGTTGAGACCGAAGAAAACTTCGTATCAAATTCACTCTTGGGTATTTGTCGCTATTTGCGAGGCCACTTTGTAAAACTTCACAACAGAGTTAGAACTGTGGTTTCATAAGTTCAGCACTCAGCGCATTATCCTTGTCACTGGGTTATTTACTCAAGAAGTTCTAAATTCTACGTTCAGGGTAATTTTGAGTATCTCAAAAAGTGCTGTAGATAAGAAGCTGAAATTCTTAACGCACCTAACAATTATTATTACAAACTGTCATTCATTTTTTTCCGTTTCGGTGCAAGGTAAGAGTGTAATTTATTGTGTAATAGTGAATATAATATGTGGTTGCTTGTAAGATAATGTCACCGCTCGGCCTGAGGAGCCGGCCGGCGCAGGTGCAAACATCTGTCACGGTGATGCCTTGAATCACTGCGTGTATAAAGCAGGCAACCGTCTAAAGTTCTGTGGACTACATACATTGCTACGCACAATGAACACTGGTACGAGCTGCAGCCACGGAGCAGTGAATCAGAAGAACCAACATCGACGTACGCATCGGTTCTGATAACTACGCAAGTCGGAAAATTAAATGAGACTAGAAAGCTCCTGCTGTCCTCGCGTGGGTGAAATGTTCGGGGGTGCAAGGTAGTATTAACCTCATTCGACACAATGACAGAGAAGACGTGAGAGATGAGTTTTTCCAAGTTCATCCAAGAGAGTTCAGATTGAACTCACAAGAGCATAAGGTGCAGTCAGTAATTAAAACTACATTTGGTGACTTACTGGCAGTGGTGATCATACACACTGGCACAAATTGGAATGCTGTCTCTCACTGTTTGCTAAAGATAATCTGCGAAAAGCAGCAAGTTCCTTCACTCCCTATAAGTTGTTGCAAGATTATGGGAGCGGTTATCCCCAAATATGGGTTAGCTCAAGTCCAAGCCCGGTTACGAGTAAAAGTAGCTAAAATGACGTTTTATCACACGTTTGTTGTGGTAGATGATATGACAACCAAGTGCACTGTAAGAACGAATTTTCTGAGTGAGGAGGACTCAGTTTTTGCCCTCTTACCTGGAAAATTATGTGTTATCTATCCTATCTACCTTATTTGGACTCAGGTCTCCCAAAGACTCTAGGTCTGACGCCCATATTGACGTCAACATCCTCGTGTAACACGCCATCAGAGAACGTCTCACCGTCATAGAGGCTCTCGCTGTACTCTCATGACCCATCCGCTCTTTTCTCTGCGTTTAACAGTAGAATTCCCATTGCACATTCAATATGGCCGCACTTGCGCTTAATTTCACCGAAGGTTGTATCGAACTTTCTAAATTCTGAGTCAGACTTTCCGACGATCATTTCTTTTTCGATTTCTTCACACTTTTCCTGCAGTCATGTCTGGTTGGTTTCCATGAAAAAATGGTTCAAATGGCTCTGAGCACTATGGGACTTTAGAGCTGTGGTCATCAGTCCCCAAGAACTTAGAACTACTTATACCTAACTAACCTAAGGACATCACACACATCCATGCCCGAGGCAGGATTCGAACCTGCGACCGTAGCAGTCGCGCGGTTCCGGACTGCGCGTCTAGAACCGCGTGACCACCGTGACCGGCTGGTTTCCCTGAACTTCCTGTTTATTTATTCGACATCGCTCACCAAGTTAGTACAGCGAGATATTTGTTTTATCTACGTTTATTAACAGGGACAGTAAAACACTGCTGCATGGCCGGATCTTTCAGTTCAGACCAAGGTGAATCCTACCACACCATTCTAAACTCTGTGGCACTGGTACAGCAACCGCGGTAATAATGTAGAGAGAATTTCGTCGTTGTTGCCAAAAAAGACAGTTTTATTATTTCTTCATTTGCGATGTCGCTTCTGGAGTACTTGTTATTCTTCATGTTTTATGTACTGTATCTGTTAATAAATATCGATAGAACGAATATCGCACTACACAAATATGAGACCGCACTATTGACAGAGCACGAATAATTCCCGTGTAAAAATCATTTTATTTGTAACTGCTAACAAACCGATGTTTTCCGTCTACACTGGGTGTCGCATGAAAGACGCGAGGAGCAGTATTCATTTGGGCTGACTCCAGATAAGCGTTGCAAAAGCGAAGTTGTAAATATCTGCCGTAACATTAGAGAAAATGAGCCTGAAGTCTTTTAAGAGAGACACCCGCTACAAAATATCATAAAAAGGATTTTATAGAAACGACACGAAGGAGGTCAAGAGACACAACCAGTTTCTATTGACTTCGAAAAAGGTTTTGACACTGGAACAGAATGAAACTTTGGGACATACTGACTAATGCTGGATAACATTACTATCTCATTAAAGATATAAATACTTATACGAGGTCACAAAGGTAACAAGAAATGGTTGCAGTAATAAAACCGAACAAGTCACTACCATTAAGGGACCTGAACAGGGCTGCTGACAGATCACATCCCTGTTAGCCTCTTACTAATGGTGATTTCCTCAGATTAGCAAACTTTTATCCTTATTTTTGTGTTCTCGTATAAGGGTTTTGTAGCTTCAATAAGATGTGTAGGACATCCAGCTTCACTCATTATGTCCCAAAGTATCCAAGTGCACTGTTAAACACTTTTTCGAACTCAGTAGCAAGTAGTTGTGTCTCTTCAGACCTCTCGTAATTTCAGGAATATTCTTTTTATTGTAAATATATTATCACTGCATGAATCGCCTTTCCAGAACCCACTTCCCTTCTGCTGTAGGAAAGACTCTGTTACGGCTTTTATGCAGTAACTAGTTATATTTTTCAAATTTGTTATAGAGTGAGTTTAGAAGGCTAATACCTTCATGATTGTCGACGTTCTTCTGTGACTTTTAAAGAAATGACATCTCTTTTCATGTCCACCTCTATAGATCAGTGGTCAGTGCGGCTAACAGCCCTGTGGTGGACCTGGGTTTGATTCCAGGTACTGCCAGGGATTTTTCCTTGGTGGGAAGACTGCTTTGTTACACACATTCTATTTATAAAATGATCCCCTGACCACTGGCATGTTAGCCTAGTTATTTGTTCAGATGGCTCCGTTTACACTCATACTCCTTTTCACTTTCTGATGTTTTGTTCTGCTGCGGTATCTTGGGGACTCTGTCTTTTTCTTCAACGGCCTTTGTAATATTTTGATTCCAAATCCTTAATCATCTGTTTTTCGTTAACTTCTTTTTTCCCTGTGTCTCACATGCCGCTCTTTCTCTGCATTCTTTGATATTTTAGCATCTTGTGCCCTCATCCTTACTAGTTGCCCTGCCTAGCAAATATTTCTGAAGTTGACTTTGACAAAATTTTCTAGTACTTTCTTTTCTAAGAAGGTATACATTACAGACACCTTCACTTTGTTTGTCTTCTTGGACTAAGTTCCTTGCAAGTAATTTTCATTGTAACTACTGCAAAGACTTAACAATGATCAGAACACACGTTCCTTCTTCAGTGTATGTGTGCATATTGACCCTAATTACACATCCTGTTATTTGCAGTCTATGAAAGGTCTGTAACCTTTAGTATCATTTCAATATCTTTGTTTTCCTAAAAACATGTGTTATTGATCATAGACTGAATGAAGGTTGCAAGTTAGCGAATTCCTTCATCATTCTTGTCGATATGTTGTTCTACAATTGTACCCATATGTAGTCTATTCTAGCATTTAAATCTCTACAAATGAGAACTCGATGTCTTCTAGGTACTTTATACATAACCATTTGCAGTTGGTTACAGAACAGTTTTGATCTAGTTTCGTTCCCTTCTTCAGGTTCAGGTTCACTTACAATGACTATATATTCTCTATCAGTTTTAAATTTACTTGTTACAATTCTTTCTTTGGTGAACGAGTATTCTATATATATTTTCTTTTCCATTATTTATTTTTAGGGGTTGCCACCCACACTGGAGGTACTATACCGTATATCATTGTGCAGTATTCAAGATCTGTAGTGCCTTTTAGCTTAATTTTGGTTTATACTACAATAGCTCTATTTATTTATTTCTTCATTTATGATCGAGCTCTACGTCTCTGTATTTTTTTGTTTTTAGTCTTTCTTACATTCCATGTAGCTATTTTTATCCTACTTGTGATACCTAAATGTTCATCTTTGACTTGACTTGGTCGTGTCCATGATCCATCCTTTTTCAGCCAAAGGAACGTGTTATGAAGAGAGCCAGAATGTATTAAACACTTGACACAGGTTAAGCTTGGTGCTGGGTCTGTTGTCTAATAGCTACTAAGCTTTCTACACAAACATTTGGATTATCGTTCCTAGGTAGACGACATTTCCCAGGATCCGTGTTCCACTTGCCCTAGAGAGATGTCTTTTGCCTCTTTCATTGTCAGAATGTTATATAACATTGTCTTTCAACATCTGAACTTCAAAAAAGTGTGTGTGAAATCTTATGGGACTTAACTGCTAAGATCTTCAGTCCCTAAGCTTACACACTACTTAACCTAAATTATCCTAAGGACAAACACACGCACCCATGTCCGAGGGAGGACTCGAACCTCCGCCAGGACCAGCCGCACAGTCCATGACTGCAGCGCCTGAGACCGCTCGGCTAATCCTGCGCGGCCAACATCTGAACTACCGTCATCTTCTTCACTAGAGAATCTCATCTAATGACCACTCTGCCATGTATGTCGCTATCAGGAACATTACTCCTGACAGCATAGGTCTACAGATCATTAAAACATGCAAACCTCCTCACAGAATTAACATGAAGCCACATTCTAGTACCTAAATATCGTCTGGGGGCAAACCCAGCAGCGACCATACTCAAAAAACTCAATAGCTGTTGTAATAAACCAAGTAAATGACTTTAGTATTTAAATCAGGTTGAGGAGATTATGAATAATTTACCTTATATCTCCACAAGCTCTAGGCCATGACAGTTTATGTTTAACCACCCAGAAGGTAGTGAATGGTGTAGTGGCACTTACTAGATGTTTCCAAAGAGGTATACATAAGATAAAAGAGGAAGTGAAGCGCTGTAGTAGAAATGGTGTTAGAATTAGGGAGATTTGAAGTCTGTGATGCATCTTGATGAAGAGAGCATGCGAACATTTTACTGCACTTCCTATGGTAAGAGTTTTGTTAGTAATATTGGTTTTTGGGTTAATATAAATAACGTCGAGTAAATTACAGTGCCTATTTATTTACTTGACGAAGCATGAGTTTGCTTCATTAGGCGACACCGTCAACAATTAGCAACTTCTAAGGTGGTTGTATTCTAGACGACCATCGCAGTAGTAAGAAGGGGTACAGTTTCCCACCGAGAAGAATATTACAATTAAATTTCCTACAAAGTGTATTTCAGATATGTATTTGCGCTCGGCAGCTGGCCGCAACAGCATTTCATTTACTCGTATTTCCATTTATGACTTCATAGTTAAAATCAGAAAATATTTCCAGTTAAAATGCTATAATTCATTATCAAGTCAGAAGTAAAAAATTGAATGTACTACAATACTGTTCACAAAAAATTCGGCCACAAAAGCATTTAATTTACTTCCATTTACGGCTTCACAGTCAAAAGTCAGAAAATATTTTCAATTCAAAAACTAATTCATCATGAAGCCAGAAGTAAAAAATAGAATATAAGACCACGCTGTTCACAAATTCATTAAGTATAATACAATGAGTGAATGACGAAGAATAAAATTAGACAAACTGTCATTACACTTAATGAGAAGGCAAAGCAATGCAAATGATATTTTGACAGTAAAGTGTCATAGGCATGTTTATATCAACCTGGTTATAAAGTGCTTACAAGCTGTCGACCTAAATCCTCCTGACTACGTAAATACCACAGAGTTACGTGTTTATTCTGATGCATGTGTCATGACCATAATTTCTAATTCTAGAAGCTATTATTTTATTTTTTTCCAGGGACTGTAAAGTTTGAGGGATTCTGATATTACCAGAATTTCAAGAAGTTCCACAAATGTTAGAGAGGACTAACGTGAATATATTAACATTACAAGATAAATCACTAAAACGTGCGTGCCATGACATTCATACAATAACAGGTTTGTTTATAAATAAATCTTCTGCTACCAGTCACGATTTTTCTTTATTTTACTTTTCGCATGACGCTTTTCGGGAAACGATTCCCGTTTTCAAGTGCGTTTTTTTGTGTGTATTAAGCTATTGACAACATCGATAGAAATGGCTTAATACACACAAAAAACCTATCGTTTTTACAGTCCCAGGCTTTCAAAAACCATTTATAATGGATCAAATGAGATTAATACAATAACTAAATAGAGGTGTAACTGTACATTTTGATTATATAAAGTTATGTCTCGTTACTGTAAGATACATTTGTTTGTCTACATATATATGTATGTATGAGATGTGTATATACACTATCTAATCAGACGTATAAGGGAGGAGAGGAGTAGTGTGTTGTCAGTAGAGAGGTTGTAACAGCAAAATGACTGGGTGTAGAGAGTTAAAAGGAATGGTTTATAATGTTACAGAACCTCGTCATAAGCCATACATGTGTGTAGCCAATGCAAGTGACGCTTGGCAATGGTGGCAATATGATGGAAGGGTTCTGGCTTAGCGAATGCCTTGATGACGTTACCTGCCATCATTTGTAGACCAACAGTAATGTGCGGATTAGGTAGTCTTTCATTATGGGGCAGTTTTTCGTGGTTGGGGTGTGGTTCCCTACTACTCATAAGAAAAAGCTAAATGAGAGAGGATTTGAACACATTTTACACCATTGCTCACTTCATGCAATAGAGGAACAATTCAGCATGACAATGCAACTTTTCATAAAGCAGCAACCGTGCGGCAATGGTTTATGGACAATAACATTTCTGGAATGGAATGGCCTGCCCAACATACCGACATGAACTCAGTGGAACACCTTTGGAATGAATTAGAACGTTGAGACTGTTGGAGATTCCAATGTCGAATATCACTACCTTCTCTGGTTTCGCCTCTTGAAGATTACTATGCTGCTATTCCTTCACGAAACATATTGGTAGACATGACTGTCACTCGAACCTCGGTTCTCTGCCTTTCGCGGGTTATCTACTGATTCACGACCCACTGTCACTGCTTCACTTCAGCAGGTCCTCCTGCCTTCCAATCTTCATAGCCTGTACACCTTGTGGGACTAGCATTTCTTGAATAAAGGCAATGTGGAGACATGGCTTAAAAGAAATATCGGAAAGAGTAGAATGATGAACTAGGAGAGTAAGGTACACTAGAATAAAGTCAAAGGATTCGAGACAATAGAGGAGAGTCAACAGAAAGATACTAGCGTACAACCAGCATACAAAACTGTGAGATCGCCACTCGGTTGTGGGAAACATGTCTACAGACGCGCGTACTAGTAAGGTGGCATAGAATGAATGTAAATCCAGGGAGCGAGGAGAGTAATACAAATCAGGAATATACAGAAGGCCTAGTTGGCACAGCAATGATTAAACATTTCCGATAGGACGTCAGACACGATCTCACTGAAATAAGCTGCCATAATACATCAGTGATTTTAGAATTTTGGCGGTAATCATTAAATAAATGTAACGGTATTAGTTCGCACGAAGTCCGTCCATACACTAAAATGTTTAACATTTATTCCATCCAGGCCACATCTTTTGTGATTTTTCCAACTTTCCATAATCTTTTGAGCCTCGTCTTATGTCACTGAGTCAAGTGTCTTGTTAGTCAGTTAGTGACATGTTCTATGGATAATTTACATGATAGATCGGAATGATGTGTAACGAGTCATTATACATTCACACCGCAATTTAATTTGTACATATGTTTACATTCTGAGCATTCCTACCTTTTCTTTTTTTACGAACGTGAGTTTGTGAGACAGTAACAGAAAATCATCTGTATGGTAGATGGAGTTGTCAAGGAGAAATTTTCTCAGTTTCTTATCAAATTTTACTTTGCTGTCTGTCAGACATTTTATATCACTGGGTAACTGCTCAAAATTTTTTGTTGCAGCATTGTCCATCCCTTTTTGTGCCAAAGATAACCATAATGCGGAGTAATGAATATCATTTTTCCTTCTGGTATTGTAATTATGTATCTCATTGTTCCTCTTGAACTGTAAACTTCATGAGGGAATCAATATACTGTGAAGCAGTAGACAGAACACCACATATTACTCTCACAGCACGTTTTTGTGTAGTAAAACTTCCTTTCATAAAGATGAGTTACCCTTGAAATTATTCCATTGACATTATTGAATGAAGATATTCAAAATATGTCTACTTACTGATTTTTCTCTTCCCAACATTTCCAATAATTCTAAGCGCAAAGGTGGCTAACTAAGTAGTTTTAGGATTTCCAAAATGTGTTTCTTCCAATTTAAATTCTCATCAATATTGATCCCCTAAGAATTTTGAAGTTTCCACTCAATTTATTATTTCCTTAGCATGTGTTACATTTAAAGTTGGTGTAGTAACTCTATATGTCCAGAAATGAATATGTTGGCTATTTTTTAAACTGAGGGTGAGACCGTTTGCAGAAAATCAGTCAATGTTACTTTTAAGAACTTTGTTTACCATTCCTTCCGTTGCTGTATGTAAGCTAGGACTGATTACAATACTAGTCCCTTCTGCCAAAAGAACTATTTCTGCTTGTTGTATACGAGACAGATGATCGTTTACATATATGAGGAATAGTAGTGGACCTAAGATTGAACTTTGGGGAGCCCCATACATGATATCTCTGCAGACAGAATTATGTCCCGGACTGTATTGCTTGAATTATTGTGTGCTACTTTCTGCACTCTTTTGGTTAGATATAACACTATTCATTGCTCGGCTACTATCAAACCCATAAAACTTTAATTTATCTAAGACAATACTTTGATTCGCGCAGTCAAATATCTTAGAGGGGTCGGAGAAAATAGCAGCCGGTGCTCTTTTGTTTTTTAATGCTTATAAAATCCTGCGTGTGAGTGTGTAAATGCCATTCCCAGTAGAGCATCCCTTATGTGACCCAAACTGTGATTTTCCAAGGATACTGTTGTTGCTTAGGTGAAATACATTCGAGAATGCATTAGCTTCACAAAAATTTTGGAGACTGACGTTATCAGTGATACAGCTCAGTAGTTATTGACATCTATCCTATTACATTTCTTAGAGAGGGGTTTAACAATGCATATTTCATTCTGTCTGGAAAAATGCCTTTAGTTAGTGAAGCATTGCATATTTCTGATAACTCTGTTCTTATTACATGGAAACAATTTTTTTTATGCTCTATTGCAAACACCACCAGAACCAGATGAGCTTTTATTTGTGAGAGGATATATAATTTTCTTACTTTCAGAAGTGGAAGTTACATCTCCAACATACTGCTGTGATGTAGGTATTGAATTGTTTTTCCCTACACTTTCTACTATTCCTAAGAAACGATTACTAAGTGTATTTGCTACCTGTGACTCAACATTTATAGCCCTTCTATTCCGTTCAGTAGTACTGTTGTGTTGTTCTGTGGCTGGTTGTCCTATCTCATACTTCACTACGTTCCTTAAGTCTGCATTATGTGCATGTTCTTTGATTTTTAATAACTTTTCTTGGTAATTTTGATTAATTTTTTAACTATACAACTACTGTAGGATCCCTACTTGTTCTCACCAAAAGATACATTTCCTTATTCCTTTCACCAGATACAATGATCCCTCTAGTTCCATGGTTCTTTACCTGGCTGTTTAGTGCCCTTTCGTCTAACTTACGTGGAAAGCTGTTTTCAAATAATACCATAAATTTATCAGTGCCATCTCCTGATAACTATTCTAAAAACATTTGCCCTGAAGTCATTAATTATTCTGATTTCCTCAGAGGAGTATCCGTACTATAAGGCTCTGTGTTTTTTATCCTAACTAGCTGTACATCATGACTAGATTTAGCATTAGTTACTGGATAAACAACAGTTTTTTTTTCATTTTGAGCTTCATCAAAGAAAACATTATCAATTAGGGTCGTAATGTCAGTATCCACCCGTGTAATTGAAGTCACCAGAGACTATTAGCTGTTTGAAACTTCCTGGCAGATTAAAACCGTGTGCCGGACCGAGACTCGAACTCGGGACCTTTGCTATTAACTGTTTGTTTCTGACTGGCAGACAGCGCAGTAAAGAATCCAGATTCGTCATAAACAGTTAAAAATTTCCCAGCGGGGATCTATGTACAGTTACAATTGAAAGTGAACTATTTTTCAACATTAATTCACAAGCACACACAATTATGTTCTCATCACTAAAAAACTACTTGTTTTAATGTTTTTGAACTTTTGTTCTGTTTTAATGTATGTAACAACTCCTCCTTTCCCCTCGTTATTATTGCACGAGTCAGCTGCAATAGCATAATCTTATATACGTAACTTACCTAATTCCGTGGTTATGTGGTGCTCAAACAGCACAGGATGTCTATATTTTCACAGCTCTCTAATTTTTCCAAACAGACAAGAAGCTCTTCTGTCTTACTACGCAGTTCTCTAGTATTTTGATGAAATAAGCTAACCTTACTTTTCTGTGCATTATTCAGCGTTTTGTTGGGCTGTTCTGTTATTTTCACTTCTTTCAAAACAGAATTCCAGAATCCTGATTCTAAGGTAAAGGTGCCCCTTTGGCACTAGTAACCACAGGGATCTTGCTATGTTTGATGGTGGCCCCCCGTGTATTATCTGCAAGAAGCTCAGTCAACCTATCTTTCCCTCACCAATATCCTCATCTCCAAATTGTAGCAACAGGCACTGCTCTCATATGAGATTTTGTTTCCGTCTGCAGCAGCCTGTTCAACTCAGTGTTCAGATGGCGCACAGTGGTATTTACCCGGGTTGGTTGTGGCGCTGCAGGACATCGACAAAACTCACATTTGTGCGTGTAGTTCCTTTCTCCACCAACGGTAAGAATCTGATCCTCTGCACAAATTACATATGTCCTCTGCCATCTGGCTAAGACTAGCTCTTGATTTCACGATACTTGCGACCTTGAACCCTGTTCCTAATTTGACCTACCATCTGGTCTACATCACTCCCTTGACTACTACCTAGCAGCGAGACTCTTACGTTCCTATTCTCTTTCGGTACCGACATACACTGAGTTTATGTGCTAGAAGTCTGCTGCATCCTACTGTGACATCCAGCTGGAAGAGGCTCTTTCCCTCCTACATCAGGTAATCAGTCAAATTTATTGCTGTTAGCTCGAATGTACATGAAGTTGAAGAGCTGTTCGCCTTTCGCCCATTGCTTGTTACTTTAACCCAGGCCCTAGGACCTTTTTCCCCCTTCAACCTATCTAGTTTAAATTTCGTCTCATCTAATTCAGCCTGAAAGGCACAAATTTTTGTCTCCTGCATAGTGATTCTCTTTCCTTTTAAGCAAAGCTTACGGTTCCTCGTTGAGTTCCCCATTCAGTTTCCCACTGCAGTGGCCCCAGTGAAATTCCAGCCCACAATCTATACATACCACAGACTTTTTGACTATACAACGGCAACATCCGCACTTATCAGGTACTGGGCCACTTTTTACGCGCATAAAAATACAAGTAAATGACGTAACACATTGTACACTACACGAATTTTCGTTCTTTATGAGACGCAAAAATTTGGCCAAGCGCTTCATGTGTATGATATAACGTAAGAAGTTATTTATTTCTTCTTAAAACAAGAACTTAACAGTCACTCAACAGCAGTATCCGCTGAATTATCTTAATCGCAACAGCATTTAACTTTATTGTAAAATAGATCGTAAAAATCCTAGTAGTGTGAAAGACTCTAAATCAAATAAATTAAGATTTATGCTACTTTTTCAAATATGAACTTAACAGTGAATAAACACGCTAAAACTAGATTGTTTGAAAGAAAAACAGAACAATTAAGCAGGATTCTTTAAGCCAATTGTGCCATAACGGAGACTAATGTACTTTACAATCCGATCTACCGATCTTTTTGCGTTTCCTATATCGTAAAGAAATGTGATACCTTTAATAGAAAGCTTAAAAAACGAATTTATACAAGTATTTAATGAGTAATTTCAACTAAGCTAATTGTAATTACAAACTAAATAACTTATATCTACCAAAGGGCAAAACCTGGAATGTCTGGCCTGGCACAGCGCTACCAACGGTATAGACCATCTTGTTGGTCACTTTGTATTTGTTTCTGCTATTTCACAATAACATTAATTCTTATAATGATGGTTCCAATGTTCTTTATTAATTATATTCATTCTAGCGTTTTCTGTTTGTGCCTAAAGTTTTACGGACGAAGTTCTGTTTTTCATGTATCTCATATTTGACGTTTGTAATTAATTGGTCCTAAGAGTCTTGAAGTGCCTTTCTAATTCTCTGCTTAGCATGGTTCTACTTTTCCTTTTAGTTCCGCTTTATTCTCTCTTGTAGCAGCTGTTGTTAGGGTCGTTGTTTTTCCTTCAATATCTGTATTCCGCATATTACACTACTTTCTCTCATTAACTTTTCTTTCTTATCAGTTGCTTCAAAAACTGCGCTTTGTATATTGTCTTTTGTACTGTTCCACTCTCCCTCCACATCTGTACATAATATCACATAATCCATAATAGAGCTCTGCGTCAAAATTTTAGAAATCCTCAACTTGAGACTAAATTAGCAAGGTAACACTTAAACCAGGGCCGCACAAGGTGCATGCACTGGTGCATCGCACAGTGCAGAGTGCAGAAGACGGCTGCGCTGTGTTGACGACGGTGCAGACACCCCAATCCTCTGCTTTGCGCAACAGCGCTGCCTCTCAGTTCCTTAGCTTGTGTCGCTCTCGCCGCCTGTCTCGACCTGTTTCAAAGCTTTTACCCTGTTGTCTTCGTCATTGCCAAATACTAATGTACACTAGGTGGAGAGCTTAGTTTGGTGTAAAGGTACAAAAGAGATTTATATAATAACTGTAATGGCAACAATTTTAAATTTGGTTTCAACACAAATGCATCTTCCTATGAGCTCTTTATTTTATTTCCAATTATGCTACTAAGATCTGGAACAAGAGATTGGCTGACAGCAATTCTGAGAGAATTTTTTAAATTACAATTAGAAATACTCGCACGCAATCTAGGTTTTGTACAAGACAAAACAAAAAAAAAAAAAGCCTTTCACATACACAAGTGGAACCAAACATAGAAATAATCTTCGCTGCTTCTCTGTGTGACTTGGGAAATTCTTCCTTCGGCAAATTCAGGTAGAATTGGAGCAAACCTTTTGTATTGTGAAACACATCCTTTCGATAAACATCGCTTTGCAAATCAATTAGTTCGAAATTTAAATCCGAAGGCGCACTTTCAATATCCATCGAAAAAGGTTTCACAAAAACATCGAGAATTGGCTGCAGGTAGGTAATTTCCTGAAGCAATAACAAAGCCAATGTCAATAAATGAAAAAATGTAAGCCGTTGTTTCGAAGTACTAAAATGCGATAGATTTTAATAAACATGTAATGTGTACTATTGGTTTTAATGTAATGTTACACTAGCATATGTAACGCAATCTCCTTTATTTAGCTGTATGTCATATACCGGCACATTAACTGGAATCGGTCGTTAAACGCATTGTCAAGGGATTGTAGCGCCTCGACGTATTTTTCAAAGCGCGCTCCTTCCTGCACAGATGCTGTCAAACAAACACATAGTACCGTTTTGATTAGAGCAGTTATAAAAATCAGGCTGTTTTAATAAAGGTACAATTTATATCTCGCTTACCTAGTTCAGGTAAGTGTTGCCTATTTTTCTCTGAAAGGTTGTTTTTGAGGAGCTTCAGTTTATACTGGAAAGCGTTTATTTTGCTGATCGTATCGTTGATGAGATTGTTTTCTTTTTGGAGTTTCAGACTTAAATCATTTAGGTGAGCCATAATGTCTGCAAAAAATCCTAAATCAGCTACCCATTCAGGGTCATCAAAAAGTGGCTCCGGACGTTCTTTGCTCTCCATAAACTGAGCCACAGCGTAGTCGAAAAATTCGGGAAATCACTTTCTCTTTGCTCAGCCAGCGCACCTCAGCGTGGTAGGGAATATCTGGATACTCCTCTTCAAAGGAAATAAAAAATTCTTTGAATTGACGATGAGTGAGCGCATGAGAACGAATGAGTTCACGATACACACCACTACCTTCATCAAATCTTGAAGACCGATAACTTTGGCACAAAGAGCTTCTTGGTGTGCAAAACAATGAACGGAAGGTAAATTCGGCACGTTAAGTTTTTTCCGCAGTAGGCCAATAAACCCTTTTGCTTTACCGCACGTTGCTGGTGCCCCGTCTGTGGTTACGGAAAACAGCTTTTCCCAAGGGATTCCTGTTCTTTCAGCTGCCATTTCAACAGCTGCTGAAATATCCGCCCCTGTAACAGTGTCCTTCAACGAAATCATATCCAGGATCTCTTCCGTTACATGTAAGTCGTCGTCCACGCCACGCAAAAATATTGCTAACTGAGCCGTGTCGTTAATATCCGTGGACTCATCAAGTGCGATGGAGTACGCTAGGAAGTTTTCAATTTTGGCTGCCAGTTGTTCAGCAAATTCTCACCAATGTCGTTGATTCTCCGATGTATTGTCATTCTGGAAAGTGGTATTCTGCTGTACGCGGGAGCTAATGTGGGATTCATTGTCTCTACTACGTACAACATAATGTTTTTTATTAATGGCCCGTCCATAAATGGCCTCCCAGCTCTTGCTAAACGTAGAGCAACTTTGTAGCTAGCTCTGAGAGTCCTTTCGCAACAACCCACATCTTCTTCACCCTAAAGTAGAGAAAAAAAGATATGTTAGAAATAATTTATGCGAAAAAGAAAACTAAGAAATCTAAACAAATGTGATTTCGTTTCGCATGACCTTTAACCAAAATACACTCCTGGAAATGGAAAAAAGAACACATTGACACCGGTGTGTCAGACCCACCATACTTGCTCCGGACACTGCGAGAGGGCTGTACAAGCAATGATCACACGCACGGCACAGTGGACACACCAGGAACCGCGGTGTTGGCCGTCGAATGGCGCTAGCAGCGCAGCATTTGTGCACCGCCGCCGTCAGTGTCAGCCAGTTTGCCGTGGCATACGGAGCTCCATCGCAGTCTTTAACATTGGTAGCATGCCGCGACAGCGTGGACGTGAACCGTATGTGCAGTTGACGGACTTTGAGCGAGGGCGTATAGTGGGCATGCGGGAGGCCGGGTGGACGTACCGCCGAATTGCTCAACACGTGGGAAGTGAGGTCTCCACAGTACATCGATGTTGTCGCCAGTGGTCGGCGGAAGGTGCACGTGCCCGTCGACCTGGGACCGGACCGCAGCGACGCACGGATGCACGCCAAGACCGTAGGATCCTACGCAGTGCCGTAGGGGACCGCACCGCCACTTCCCAGCAAATTAGGGACACTGTTGCTCCTGGGGTATCGGCGAGGACCATTCGCAACCGTCTCCATGAAGCTGGGCTACGGTCCCGCACACCGTTAGGCCGTCTTCCGCTCACGCCCCAACATCGTGCAGCCCGCCTCCAGTGGTGTCGCGACAGGCGTGAATGGAGGGACGAATGGAGACGTGTCGTTTTCAGCGATGAGAGTCGCTTCTGCCTTGGTGCCAATGATGGTCGTATGCGTGTTTGGCGCCGTGCTGGTGAGCGCCACAATCAGGACTGCATACGACCGAGGCACACAGGGCCAACACCCGGCATCATGGTGTGGGGAGCGATCTCCTACACTGGCCGTACACCACTGGTGATCGTCGAGGGGACACTGAATAGTGCACGGTACATCCAAACCGTCATCGAACCCATCTTTCTACCATTCCTAGACCGGCAAGGGAACTTGCTGTTCCAACAGGACAATGCACGTCCGCATGTATCCCGTGCCACCCAACGTGCTCTAGAAGGTGTAAGTCAACTACCCTGGCCAGCAAGATCTCCGGATCTGTCCCCCATTGAGCATGTTTGGGACTGGATGAAGCGTCGTCTCACGCGGTCTGCACGTCCAGCACGAACGCTGGTCCAACTGAGGCGCCAGGTGGAAATGGCATGGCAAGCCGTTCCACAGGACTACATCCAGCATCTCTACGATCGTCTCCATGGGAGAATAGCAGCCTGCATTGCTGCGAAAGGTGGATATACACTGTACTAGTGCCGACATTGTGCATGCTCTGTTGCCTGTGTCTATGTGCCTGTGGTTCTGTCAGTGTGATCATGTGATGTATCTGACCCCAGGAATGTGTCAATAAAGTTTCCCCTTCCTGGGACAATGAATTCACGGTGTTCTTATTTCAATTTCCAGGAGTGTATACTTGCTAAAGTACTTGCAACAAACCTCGTTTGTAGATACAGAATTCTCTTCTGCAAGAGTTTGCAACTTCCGTAATTCTTCCTCTCTGGCATCCCCTGTTATATCACTATACTTTTCTGAATGCAATTTGCTATAGTGCCTTTCAATAGTCGATTTTATGACACACGTAATTAGTGTACCGCAGATTATACATTTTGCTTTATCGTCACAGCGCACAAAAAAGTAGGAGAGTTCCCATTCCGATTTAAATTGACTTTCGGCAATTTTCCCTTTTTTTGGAGCAGATGGTTACATTATTCCGGTAGTTGTCTTGCGCTTACGTATTCCAATGTTGACTAAGCCGTCTGGCAGCGTATTCGGCAGCGCACAGCGTTGGCCTCACCTAGCAAGCCGAGTTGAGGCGAGGTATGCCTAGTTGAACGGATGCACTGTGCAGGCACTCGCTTCACCTCGCTTTGCACGCGTGCGGTTTTCCGTGTTTGTGCGGCCCTGACATAAACCTTGGCGCAAGACACTTCCGCAGTTAAAATTTAAACTATACAGAATAAAAAGAGGATGTAATAACACAACGACGTACATGTTCAACCAAGGTTTGCGACAATATTCTTAAAAGAACTGACACACATACTATTTTAACCAAATAGAAAAGTATATTGTTGTGAGCGTTTAACATACAACACAGCTAAACACTAATCAGGAAAGGTAGTGGGTTAGTTGACCCAAAACTTTGGAAAATTAGGAAAGAAGAATTTTACCGGTAACAGCCAGGTTTGCCGCGAGCGCTAATGCACTGCTTCCTGGTCTCAGGTAGGCGCGCTGGCCCCAGATCGAATCCGCCTGGAGGGTTAACGACACCGGCCGGTGTGCCGGTCAGCCTCGATGTGGTTTTTAGTCGGTTTTCCACATTCAACTAGGTGAATACCGGGCTGGTCCCCAAGTCCCGCCTCCGTTACACGACTCGCAGACATCTGAACTATTCCATGGATTACACTAAACGCAGACAGCTGGGGTACACTAATTCCGTCCTGGGAGGGGGCGACAGGAAGGGCATCCGGCCACCCCTTGACATTATTATTATTATTATTATTATTAAGCATTACAATCCATGAAGGCTTTTTGCTGCAGAATGGACAATGTTGAACCACTTTGCTCTGTCTTTACAAGTAATTTGCCACTGTCTGTCATGTCCTAGTTTTCTCAGATCGTCTTGAATATTGTCCAAGTATCTCATGCGTGGGCGTCCAAGAGGTCGTCTTCCGGTGGGAATCTCTTCAGTCACTTTCTTGATGGTCCTGTTTGGTGGTGCTCTGATGACATGCCCTATCCATTTCAGTCTTTTGGCTTTAATTTTGGCCACTATATCGGAGTCTTGACATTAAAATTGCCAAATCTGTATCGAGCCATGCCGACCCTGCGAAACCGTGGGATAAAGGCGCTAAAGAAAGAAGAAACAGATTTTACCGGTATCAACACAAAGCCACTGGCCCTGGCTGCAAGCTCCGGCCAGTCTGCTACCCGCACGACTGGCTCGCCTGCCGGCTTGTCTACACTGAGGGAGCTGGCCATGCTGCCGTGATGCTCCGCTAGCCTTCTGATGAGATGGAATTTCAGCTGTGCCACGAAATAATGGCACGAAATAGACATATAAGTGGAAAGGGTGTCTTAAAAGCTGTAGACACTAAACATAATGAAAGCCAGGGTTGGAATCATTTCAGACGCGTATTTTCTTGAAGACTGAGCGTGTTTTCGAGTGCGGGAGAAGGAGCGTTATGGGACAACAATTTTTTGCCAAATGCGTGTGTTGGTGAGATGTTCACTGAGATGTATGAACGGACACCAACGCAGAGGTCTTAGCAGAACGGTTGAGGAAAGATCATCCTGGTGTTTCACACTACGACGTGAAGTTTCTTGAGAGAGGTCATGCTTGTGCACATGAATGACAGAGTCACAAGAGCCACCTACGTCTGCCTCAGCGCTCCGCAAGCTAACTGGTGGTGTATGACAGAGGGGACTTCTGGTACCACTAACTGATTCCTCCTTTTCTGTTTCAATCGCGAATGTGGCATGAGAAGAAAGTTTGTGAATAAGTCTCTGGATTTTCTCTAAGTTATAACTCTTTCCGGAAAGTATTCTCTAAAAATTTCATTAGGAAACCTCTCCCTGATTCACAAAGACTCTCTTCTAGTGTCTGCCAGTAGAGATTTTTGTGTATCTCTGTAAAGCTCTCTGGCCGACCTAACGTCTCCTGACGACACGTGCCGCTCTTATAGGATCTTCTCTATTTCTATCAGTCCCATCTGTTATGGCTCTCAGACTGATGAAAAATACTCAACCATTGGTCAAATAAGTGCCATGTGAGCCACTCCCTTCGTGGACGAGTTACATTTCCTTAACGTTCTTGCTACGAATCAGTCAAATGGTTCAAATGGCTCTAAGCACTATGGGACTTAACATCTGAGGTCTTCAGTCCCCTAGACTTAGAACTACTTAAACCTAACTAACCTAAGGACACCACACACATCCGTGCCCGTGGCAGGATTCGAACCTGGGACCGTAGCAGCAGTTCGGTCCCGGACTGAGGCGCCTAGAACCGCCGTGCCCCAACGGCCGGCTGTGAATCAGCCTGATAACTGCTTCTCCTACTATTTCTTTTATGTGGTCACTCCACTTAAAGCCGATCCGAATAGTTACTGCCATATATTTTACAGTAGATTCTGTTTCCAGAAATTTGTCATCAATAATGTGGTTGTACAGTTCTGCATTTCTTTTCCTACGTGTAAGCAATATATTACATTTATTTACTTAGAGGGTCAACTGCCAGGGCATGCACCATTGATGGATACTCTGCAGGTCTTTCTGTAAATCGATATTGTCTTCTGGTGATGCTGCTTTCTTATAGACAATAGTATCATCTGCGAACAGTCTGAATGAGCTTCCGACGTTTTTATTAAATAATTTACAAGCACTGTAAGCAGTAACCGTCCTATCACATTCCCTTAGCGTACTCCTAAAATTACGTTGATATCTGCTGATTTTGTTCTCTGTAAGCTATAATTTTTTTCGTTAAACTGCTCTACGGTACAGAGTCAAATGCCTTCCAAAAGACAAGGCATACGACATCAACCTCAGCTCCGTTGTCTACAGCGCTGTGGATCTCAAATAGGAAAATCATGAGCAGAATTACACAGACTCTTTGTTTGCGAAATCCTTTTCAGTTTCATGTTATTGTTATGTTGCATAAATCTACAGCAGAATTACGTCAACGATATAGGCCTATATTCTGTTCTACGACCTTTCTTGAAAATGGAAATGACCTGAAGTTTTTCCGATCGCCCGGTACCCTTCGTTGCTCCACCGCCCTACAATTAACTACTGTTCCAAAGGGAGCTAGTTCTTTCTCATAATTTTGGTAGAATCTTACAGGTATCTCATTTGGTCCTGCTACCTTTCCACCACTAAGCGATTGAAGACAATTTTCTGTTCCGCGGACGTTTATCTCAATGTATGCCTTTTCTACGTTCGTACGATGATTGAAAGGACGGATCGTATTAGGATCTGCCGTAGCGCAACAGTTTCGTAAGGTCTAATTCGGAACGTCGAGCATCTCTCTGTTATCTTCCGTTTCGTTGCCATTATGGCCACTGATAAATGGTGATCGCGAACGGCTTTGTGATGTTACAAAACACCAAAACCTGTTAGTGTTTTTAGACATATGTCACAATTTTATTTTCAAAGTCACTGAATGTTTGTCTCATTGCTACCCGCACGCTCATTTTCGCTTCGTGCAGCATTTGCATGTCATCGAGGTTTTTTATTCTCTTGAATCAGTGACAAAGCTCTCTTTCTTTACTTGGTTTTCTAACACGGTTATTAACTCACGATATGTCTTGCTCACCGCTTAAGTGATTGCTCGGAACATACACTGTGACAGTTATTAAACTATACGAAAATAACGTAAATTAGTTGCAATCTACGGCGTGCACAGTCTTTATTCAATATACAGATATTCGGATTTAGGTTGTGACTTGTTTTATATGCTTACCATCATTGGCGATGTTATGGATCAGACGTATAGCGAAATTCTGCATGACCCGTTAAAGCTTCGGGACATTGATCCTATTGATGACCTCCTGAATGGCTGTTTTCCGTTCAGCAAAAGTTTTGGGTTATTGCTATACACCTTCTCTTTAATATAGCCCCACAGAATGGAGTAATATGTGTTGAGATCCAGAGAACATGGCAGCCAATCGAGGCCCATGTCAGTGGCCTCTGGGTACACTAAATCCAGAATACGGCCTCACAAGTGCTCTTCCAGGACATCAAATCCTACGAAGGGGTCGAGCTCCGTCTTGCATGAACCACATCTCTTCGAAATAAGGTCACTTTGGATAATGGGGATGAAACCATCTTCTGAAAACATCACGTACCGTTCGATGACCGTGCCATCAAGGGATATCGCACCAATTACTCCGCGATTTGATATTGTACACCACACAGTCACCCGTCGATGGTGAAGAGACTTCTCGAAAAATGCGGATTCTCAGTCACCCAAATGCGCCAATTTTGCTTATTGAAGAACCTATCCAAATGAAAATGGACTTCTTCGCTAAATCAAAACACGCATGCACATATTAATTCCCATAATACCCCACGGCTAATCATGCAGTTTGAACGTTCTAATGCAAACCGTTGAAACGTTATGACGATTTTATTTCATATTGTTCAATAATTGTCACCCTGTACTTGTCCAAGGCGTATCGAACGATGCTTCTGACAGTTTTGAATTTGTGCTCCATATCTTCGTTCTCGACTCTGAATATTTGATGTTGACAAGTCAGATACCCTTAAATTTGAATGCCGTCACTCTTGATAACCGTGAATTTGGCTCTAAGAACTATGGGCTTAACATCTGAGATCATCAATCCCCTAGAGTTAGAACTATTTAAACCTAACTAACCAAAGGACATCACACACACCCATGCCCGAGGCGGGATTAGAGCTTGCGACTATAGCAGCAGGGCGGTTCCGGAATGAAGCGCCTAGAACCACTCGGCCACGACGCCCGGCCTCTTTCTAACCAAAAATATTTTGCTGCCTTTCTTAATGTTCCAAGTCAGAAGGTGTGCTAAATGCCTCCATAATTTCTTATGTGAGAATTCCTTAAGTTTTTTTAAATAAAACCAACGTTAATAACATCCTACATCTTTATTCCTTAAGTCTACATATTTATTTCTCAACATATACTGGCGACGAACACATGTCTCCCAACGAGAGACCAGTTTGCTGATACCGTCACTGTAAAATGTTTAACGTGGTTAACGGGGTCACAGTCTCACCTCTGCTTGCATATCCTCGAAAGTGTTTTTTAAGTTTTGTAAACGGATAATCTGACGGGGCCAAGCCGCGACTGTATAGAGGGTGATCGATGACAGTGAAGACACGGCATCGCATTGTGGCAGATGTGGCAGCGCTCGTGAGTTGTCTGGCAATTTCATACTGAAGCAAAGGGTGCTCCGTGTGTGGAAAAACTCTCCGAATTCGAAACGTGACAACGGCACTTTGTTCCTGACGCACTGACATAGTTAAGTTACACACCACCGTGTTACACGCACCAGTTCGGTGCTCTCTAGCGGCAGAGAGCTGCAAATGCATAGACATGAAGAGAAAAGAAATAAGATGTTACTAACGTCGGTATTACTTAGAAAGCTTTCAGAGATTTCACATTAAAAATTATGGAGGCCTTACTTTTCAGCACGCCCTCTTAATAGCCATAGTCATAGACTCGGAGGTCAAAGGTCTTACCTTCACTAGTTGGTTCCCTGTCTGCTCGAATTAATTTTCGAACAAGACATTCACAAAAATTCACACAAATGCCTGTCTCTGGCACCAGTTTTGATAGTATGACTCTCCCAATCTATACGACGCAAGCTGAAGGCAACTCATATTATAACCACATAATCAGGGTATCTGTTAACGATGTCTGCAAGTTCTGTCTGAAACGCTCTGCCACTAAACTCGTGACCATGACGGCCTATGAAAGCATCCGAGCACCATTTTTGAGCGACCTTTGAGGCTCAACTTCGCCCGGTTTAATTCACATTCGGAATCCGCGATAAACTCGTTATGATGATGATGATGATGCTTGGTTTATGGGGCTCTCAACTGCCTGGTCATCAACACCCGAACAAAGCCCCAATTTTTACACGGTACATTTTCTACACAATCCAATCTAGTCACTCTCACCAATGATGATGATGACGATGATGAAATGATGAGGACAACTTAATCATCGAGTAACCGTCCATAAAAAATCCCTAACCCCGCGGGGAATGGAAACCTAGGACCGCGTGATCTAGAAGCATCAACGCTAGCCGCTTTTTTTATGATCTCATTTTGTTTTGTGTTGTTCGTTGAATTTCTTCGGCGCGGAAGCCCGATGACACCCGTTAAGGTTCTTCGTTGATCCGTTCTCTCAGTTTTTTTGTTACAAAGGGTAGCTAATCCTCTGACCGAACACGTTGAGCTACCGTGCCAACGTCACTAGACCGCGAGCTGCTGACATAAACTTTTCATATATTGAACTCCTTACTGCAAGCTATACGACAGCACCATCAGCGGTTAACCGATCCTTACACTAAATATTGCAATCTGAACTTATTATTTCGTTACTGTTCACTTCCAGTTGCAACCGACATTGTCTTTCTAATGCTATCTGGGCATTATAAACTTCAGTATCCGATAATAATTCTGGGACCTTTCCTTAGCTGCTTCTGTTGGTTAGAATCCAAGTGGCTTCTACATCTGATCTGCGAGGACGAGCATTCTCTGAGTTTTTCTTTATGTATCTTCGATTTTGGCAAACAATTAGTTTCTGATCCCAGTGGAGTGGAGGAAGGGAAGGGGGTCTGGAATTCCTCTAACCAAAAAAACCACCATGTTCACATCACACATACTCCGCTAACCTAGCAGCCGCTTCTGCATGTAATGCACGCCTGATCTATTAAAGGGAATCCTAAAATTCTTCTCCCAAGAGCGAGAGTCTACAAGTTCGCATCCGTTACCGTAGCAGAATCGTCAGGGACAGAATCGTCAGTAGACCTTCTACTGGCTCCAAACCAGAGGATTGCGATCGACCCTGGACACGGTGCTAAGTAAGTGAGCTTAGCTTGCACCGACATGCAATACTACACTGAAGAGTGAAAGAAGCTGCTACACCTGTCTTATACCGTGTAGGGCCCCACGAACACGCAGAAGTGCGGCAACACGACATGGCATCGACAGGACTAATGTCTGAAGAACTGACACCAGGAATCCTACAGGGCAGTTCATAAATCCGTAAGAGTACGAGGGGGTGGATATCTCTCCTGAATAGCACGTGGTAAGGCATCCCAGATATGCTCTATAATGTTAATATCTGCGGAGTTTGGTGGCCAGCGGAAGTGTTTAAACTCAGAAGAGTGTTCGTCGAACTACCCTATAGAAATTCTGGACACGTGAAGTGTCGCATTGTCCTGCTGGAATTGCCCAAGTCCGTCGGAATGCACAATGGATATGATGGATGCAGGAGATCAGACGGATGCCTACGTACGTGTCACCTGTCAGAGTCGTATCTAGACGTATCAGGGGTCCCATATCACTACAACTGCACACGCCCCACACTATTACAGAGCCTCCACCAGCTTGAACAATCCTCTACTGACATGCAGGGTCCACGGATTCATTAGGTTATCTCCATACCCGTGAACGTCCGTCCGCTCTATAGAATTTGAAACGATACTCGTCCGTCCAGGCAACATGTTTCCAGTCATCAACAGTCCAATGTCAGTGTTGACGGGCCCAGGCGAGGCGTAAATCATTGTGTCGCGCACTCATCAAGGATACACGAGTGGGCCTTCGGCTCCGAAAGCCCATATCGATGATGTTTCGTTGAATAGTTCGCACGCTGACACTTGTTGATGGCACAGCACTGAAATCTGCAGCAATTTGCGGAAGGTTTGCACTTCTGTCACGCTGAACGATTTTCTTCATCCGTCGTTGATCGTGTTCTTGTAGGATCTTTTCCCTGCCGCAGCTATGTCGGATATTTGACGTTTAACAGGATTCCTGATATTCACAGTACACTCGTGAAGCGGTCGTACGATAAAATCCCCACTTCATCGCTACCTCGGAGACGCTGTGTCCCATCTCTCGTGCGCCGGCTGTAGCACCATGTTCCAATTTACTTAAATCATGATAACATGCGATTATAGCAGCAGTAACCGATCTAGCAACTGCGCCAGACACTTCTTGTCTTATATAGCCGTTGCCGACCGCAGTGCCGTCTTCTGCATGTTTATGTATCCCTGTATTTGCATACGCATGCCTGTACCAATACCTTTGGCGTTTTCGTGCAGTTGCCTTCACCAAATCAGCCATCCGCCGAGAGAAACCGAGGATGTCCTCAGAACCCCAGCGGTAGCTGTCATTCGTGCTGACAAGCGCTACAGTGCACTTGTTAGTCTCCTCTACGTCTCGGAAGAAACACTCCTCCCCTCGCCCCCACCATACAGACATACCGATTGTACATTGGCATTCTTTCCCGCCGTGCCAGCTACTTTTGTAAGGGGCTCCATGAGCCGCTTATAGTTGGAGCTCCCAGTGACTAGCATACCCGCCTACTGCACTCGCAGGGAGGGCACGAAAATCGGCCACTGGCTTAGAAGTATTATCAACACTGGGTAGCACCTCTAACCTGTACATTCGCCATCCGCCCAGTGATACGCGAATCCACCATCGTCTGCCAATCACGCTAGAGTGAAGATAGACAGGTAAAGTTTTGCGTATCGGAGGACGCAGCGGCAGGTGTCGCTGTCTCGTTACCGTCACCCCCACATCGCCGCAGCTTTGAGCAGTAGCCAGAAGTCTGTCGACTATGGCCAACGCTGTTTCATGGTGTTTACGGGCAGCAGCCAATTCCCCTTGTGTCCGTTCAGAGCAACTATAATGGCCTTTCCGTACCGTATTGTAAAAAGACTGAGTAAGATCTCAAAAAATAGAAGCAAAGCAGTGAGGAATTCCTGAGAGAGCACGAACACCCCCCGCCCCGGTCCCCTGAAAAAGAGAATATTACCCGATCGTGGCGCTACTCAGGTTGGAATGTACGCAATATATAAACGACGAGAATAAAAGAGCAATAAAATCAATTCTGTAGAGTTCTCACTGTATCCTAAGAAAAATACTAGTTCACTGAAGACAAGTGGACACCATGAAACCAGACACCGAACTGATACTAAAAGTCGCTGCTCTGGATCGTTCGAACTGCTCTACTGCGGCGCTGCAGGTGGTGTAAATCTACACTACTAAAACGACGATACACACAAAAATATAAACTAGAACACAAAAGTTAGCTCTGGTATCTTTAAGACGTCGCTGAAGGCGATACCAATAGTCACTATTACAAAATGAAATACACAAACTGCTATGTAAATTGTAGCTCACTGAACATAAGTGTAAAGCACCGAGATCTCCCCCATAATCGAGCCACGTCAACGAAAGAGCTGCCACGAGTCTCATCTCAACTTTCTGCTACATACCATTTAGTAAATGAGTTGTACTACATCCTTCCTGAAAACATCCATCTGCCACATCTTGTTTCTTCAAATAATAAGTAAAACGTATGAAAAGCACCCTCAAAATTTTCATTGGTGTAATATCCGTATAATTATTCTTCATTTAAAATATCGCGAAGGAAAAACATGAACTCTTTCGTAATTGAATTTGTAAAAGGTAAACTGAAATTATCTAGCTACTATCCAAAACAGGTATTTTATACACATAAAACGATTGTAACATACTCTATTTGTACTTCGGCCTCTGTCACTCCCAATCTTTCAGTTTATTAAAATAATTAAACATACTATGTTTAACTTCCATATTCTTACAGTTAGCAAGTGGAATGAACATTCATGATGACAAGTTATAAATAGGACATCGATAAAACAGATTTCTTTGAATTTTTGTCAATGTGTCTGCTAAAAAAGTGGCTTGTTGAAACGAAGCAAACGATCATTTCCATCTATGTTTCTCTTTACTGAAGTAAAAATCGTAGAACCAGTGGCTAGTTGCATGTGTGCAATGTGCTTGGCAAGAAAATGATTCTATCTTTTTAGAGTACACATATGAGATGAAGGAATACCGGAATGCAGGAACGGCCGTTTGATATCATTTTGCACACGCATTATTTGACCTCGACTATATGTCGACTGTCATTCTATGAAAATTGCTCACTAAGATATTTAACAATGCAGTTTAGAAACTTTCGTACTTTCTTGAACTCTCTTCACACTAAAGGATAAGTTGTCTTTCCTCTTTTGTATTTTTATTCCCGTAATTCTGAAATTTCCATGAAATTATACAGATAATCTGAAAATTTACCAGTTGTGACAGGGATTCAGTGATTTAGATTTTTTCCGCTAGTGGTATCAAGAGGTTGGAAATTTTTATATACTTTTCCAAGCACTGCAGCCTTTGGACCAAAACAGTACCTTGTTCATAAGGTAATGAGTCATGTCAGTGGCGTATCACAAAAATATTTAGTCTGTTTTCAGTATAAACTGATCAGCTACAACGAAACGACAATGAAATACATGACGACTGGCGCTGAGAAGGCTACAACAAATTTCCTTCGCTGTTCCTTAACACTGAAGTGAACTGATATGCTGAGAGTACTGGCAACGTTAGGAGTTCCAAGGGTTGTATTATGATGCGCAAGGAGACAAACGACGCTACATACGAGTGCAGCGCTGCCTGGTGTTCGGCGCGAGACCGCTTCACCTCGCCGCTCTGCTGCCGTCAGCCAGGTGGTAGTTCTCACCGCTCACTGCCTGAGCCACCTGCTGCAAGTTCGGATGTCATCGTGCACTGCTCACAGAAAAAGTGTGTGTATGTGTGTGTGTGTGAGAGAGAGACAGACAGAGAGAGAGAGAGAGGGATTCACGTACGGTGTGGACGGAGGGCCCGAGGTGTAGTGCGAGAGCGGGATGGCTGGCACAAAAGGGCAGCTGATTCTGCAGCCTGCCGACTCTGCGGTGCACACCATTCCCTCCCCTCCGCTCCCTTCCTCTGTGCAGCGTCACGGCTTGCAAACACCTGCAGTGGCGCCAGCACAGCGCCAGCTGAGCCCGCAAAAAACACGCCCGAAATAGCAGTCTGTGCACGCCCGCACGGATTCATTTTTGGACCAGCGCAACGCCGCTGCTGCCTCACTGCAACTACCACTCAAGTGGCGGACGCAGTGGTATAGCGCAAATTCAGTTTTCGCTACAAGTATATGATGTATTGTTATTCACTGAGGGTTACAGTGATGTTGTACTTTGAAAATCAGATATTCTCTTTCGCATTTGCTTCTCTCCTCTTCTTAACTTTTGAACATAGCAGAACGGATAAACTCGACTTCTACGCTGTAACATATCTGAGAGTGATTGAATTTGTCTTTTTTCTTTCAAAGCGGCGTCTCAAGGCTGGAGACATGATCCTACAGTTTGTGATGGCAATGCAGATTATACATTAGTTTAAGTCGTACCCTGGAGTGAAGTTACACACTCTTAACTAAGGATTCCAACATAAAAACTTTACATCCACAGTATACAGAGCAAGTAAACAAGACTAAAATGTATCACGGGATACACAGAGGTAGTATGCTGATCAATCCTTCTGGTAACACAGTAAAAATGACTAAACGCCGTTGGCACACATCTGGGATGTTCTTAATTCAAACCATATTAGTGACTATGTATCTATATCAACAAAGTATTGTTTTGTATGTCCTATAAGAATTGTTTCAAATGCTGCATATAGATAACCGAGTATTTGTGCAGGTCGATAGGTACTACATAGACAGAACGTGAGAACAGTATACGCTAATCGATGACATTGTAGGAGGCTATAATATTGATCTTCGTCCTCTCCGCAAACACATAGAGGGGTGCGCGCCAATCGTAGTAATGCTGATATGTAATCTTTGGAAGCTGAACAAGCACATGTATGGGCTCCACGTAAGCGACATCCTTGTATGTGTTTGCGGAGAGGCAGAAGATCAAAATTATATCTTCCTACAATGTCCTGGGAACACGTATTACATCAGTGTCCTAATTAATCTTCGGGCGGTAACTCTTCAATCCCCAAGCTGCCTCCAAAACTCTTTAACATCTAATTATGTAGCAATGTACAAAATATTGTACCAGTTTATCAACAGTGCCGGAATCCAGATATAGCACCTTGCGCTGCCAGTCGGACGATCTTGATAATCAGAATGCCACTAAAAGACCAAACCACAACTAGCTGACTATATCCGTATGTTTACTCAGCAAGATGTGGAACGTTCAGTCTATAAATGTATGTCACCGTGTTCTTCCTATACGTATGTCTCTGAGTACTGCTGTATCTATATGTATGGCGTTACTTGATTACTGTATACTGTTCTCATTTTCTATGTGGTACTTATCGACCTGCACAAATACTCAGTTATGTATCCACAACTTTTGAAACAATTCTTATAGGACATGCGAAAGAATATTTTATTGTTAATTTACATACATAGTCACTAATACGGTGTGAATTAAGAATATCTCAAATGTGTGCCAACGGTGTTTAATCATTTTCATTGTTTTACCAGTAGGACTTTTGTATCATACTACCTACTTGTATCCTGTGTTACATTTTGGTCTTGTTTACTCGTTCTGTATACCGTGGAAGTAAAGTTTGTTTCCTGTTGGAGTCCTTTGTTAAAAGTGTGTAACTTGCTCGAGGGTACGACCTAAGCTAATGGAAACTCTGCATTTCCGTAATAAACCGTAGGATCATGTCTCCAGCTGTAGGGGATTCTACAAAAAGACAGTAAATTAAAAAAAAATGTGCGCCAAGATATGATATGGGATGTCCATGGCTGTATGGATGAATCACAGTAGTACGAGTGTCAATTAGCGAGAAATAATCCCCACTGGTGTCTACAGCCTACAAATAGAAGAAATATAGAGGTTCATTGTGAATGAGGAGGGAAGGGTTGGCCGTACAAGGTATTCATGCAAGAGGAAGTGATAATATCTTGGTGGTGTGGAAAGCTAAGCGATATTTGAAACGGCAAGGATAGGTTATCCAACATTTCTGGCAGATAAGCTACTTGTAAGGTAATGTAGTATTTTATTCCCTACGGGTTTGATTGTGTTAAGTACCCAAACCATTGGAGTGCTTGATTTCGATGGCCGCCTTCGAATTCCGCCATACTGGTGACTTATTTCATCTAACCGCTGTAACTCTCGCACTGGCCACCACACGACTACCGGCGGAGTGCAAACCGTACCCATTGTAATCAGATGAAATGTACATGAAGTGCGAGTGACAGGCGCACTTGCCACGAATACTCACCGAAACGAGGCACCCCAGTTGTGACAGGCAATGGAGCTCACCGAAATCAAGCATATCAGTTAGTGAGAGGCAAGGGAACTCCCTGAAAGCAAGCACCTCAATGGCGAGGGGCAAGGGAGCGCTACAAATTCAAGCATCCCGATGTGAATTGAGAACTATTACGTGCACGTAGTTGTTCTTGGATCACTGTAAACGGAGTTTCTAACTAGACACTGAAACTACTAACAACATTGTACTGCGGAAATGAAATTTGCAGCACAAAACCAAAATTTTCGAACATGGATATCGGCCGTTAGGTCACAAAGGATTACATTCACATCGCGAGTGAAATGTAGATTCAAATATATCGGTTCTTAATTGCAAAAACAGGCACACTTGATTACAGCGCCGTCTACCACAAATAGAAAACAATGTTTTGAGTAAATCTTAGTTATGAGAAAAAGTACCACCACAGCTGTATCTTGAGGACGTCTTTATTTTATTACACGACCAGTTTCAGGGGTACATTACCGCCATCCTCCATCACCAATGCTGCCAACAAGTATTTGATTTCCTTGGCGCATATACTGTGGGATCCTTGGTACTGGTTCACATGGGATAGCTTTAATCAAGAGTCTGTACTCGACACTGTGTTGTCTCCATTGCATTGTGCACTTAATTACGTATGCACATAGTGCATACAAAATTAAAACGTAAAGTTTTAGATAGAGTCCCAACCCGTTTAGGCTCAAATATCGGCCATGGGCCATTTTTCATATGTGTTTGTAGTAAGTAAGTCATAATGAAGTCAGTGACAGTTCATAACCACGTATTGACAATTAATGCCTGAACCACTAGCTTGTGTGGTTTTGAGGACAGAACAACAACTGTGTAACCTGTAAATATTTTTGGTTTAATGTTGCAATCCTATCACAGAAACACACGCATTTACACAATTTGCAATGTGACAATGTTGCTACAGTTGTCAAACGAACGCATCTCGAACTCGGAATATGAAATAATGCTAAACACAACAATGGTAAATTTAATTAGAACTTTCCTAACAAAATTATTCTTCGACTACGTCATGATGCTGGCCAGTATTACGATAAATCACCCGATTCCGGTTCAAAGTTTGGTACTATTTAGGATGACAATCAAGTCTACAGAGGAGGTTAGTTTTGTGAACAGTTGAGCAAAATATTACCCAAGGTCACTAGAGTTTACAGTGGGCACAAGCTAGTGAACCAACAAGTTTACGCCTCTGCTCGCGGTATTTACCTTAGCTGTGATGAGATGTCGTCTGCATGGGTGCTCTCGTCCTCTGAAATTCCTATAAAAACTAATTAGGCCTTTGCTGATTTTTCCAGCAGAAACTCCCCCTATGTTTCTCGTTATGCGAGAAAACATTTACTCTTTCCTAGTCTTGGAATGTGGCGATATGCACGTGCACGGCTGGAGCAGCGTGCATATTAAAATGCCCTCTTAGTCCTCACAAGAACAATTAACTGACTGGCTGGTTCGTTTCGCCACACTTGGAGCTCAATGACGCTACAGCTAATATCTACCTGAATGTCGGCCGCAGTGAACGCAGTTTGCACACAAATTTCTCCTCTGCGCCTCATTCTACACTTGACGCCAGTTCAGAGAAGAGTCCCCGAAAATTTCGCTCTTGTCTTTCTGGTAGCCGAACTGTCTCTCCACCTGGGTTCTTTCGTTCTCCATGTCATGGCTTTTTTCGACCAATTGGAGCGTTTCTTTTGTTTTTGTGGACACTCTCTCTGCCAATCGCAAGGCCCCTACTGTTAAAGTGCGTCGAAATCTCGGCACTTTACTGCTTCCTATTTCGGTTCCGACAGTCGGACGTTCTGTGCCCGCTCCAGATGCCTAAAAGTTACATACATACATCGCATGTAGACCACTCCCTGTTCACGTGATCAACTGTGTCTCTGGTTTTGTTCGTATCTATTTAGCATTCCGAGGTGCGAAACTGACCGTTATTTATTCTGACACCTTACAAGCTTATGGACTGATTTTAATGGATTTTTCTTTTTTTTTTTGCCTCTGTTATCGTATATGTTCACCCATGTCAGTTCTCACTCGGTTCCAATTTGAGTTACGAACATGTGAAAGAAGGTTTTTTCGTTTAGCACGGACCAGCGGGAATTTGTATAGCCATTCGACCATCTGTCCTACAGTAACTACAATATGTTAAGCAAGGTTCGAACGACGAACCTGATCTGGCGTCCAATCAGATTGTCCAAATGGATTTATTCCTTTCACTAAAGATTTTAAGTGGACTGAAATTAATGCTCAGCAAATGGCACTATTTTTAAGTGCACTGTTCAGATTTACTGTACAGAAACAGTCATACTGGTTCGGATTTTTATGTACAGAAACAATCACCCTTCAATAACTGCGGTATGGACAGAGCATGACGGTTCAAAATTGGTCCAGTGGTTTGTTGGGACTATGTGTAAGATAACTTTTAGCCACTTGACAAAATCGTGATTCATATGGATTTTGCTTACAAAAATACGTTTTTCTGGGAGGTATTTGAAGCCGCTATTTCTATAGTTAACACTTGTACGAATCAGTTCAAACTGTGCGTGAAGGTACATAGATAAGTAAAATCGAAAATTTCCTGTAGTCATGTCCTAGTCACGGGCAACGTATGAGTGGCCGGGTAAGTGGTCCCGACAGTCGGGATACCAGTTACTTTGGAATAAGGCTGGGCATCTCTGACATATTCTGAGTCGTGGTCACCTTTGTGCTCATACGGCAAAGACTACCAAATCCACCGGTTAGTCCCTCAGCCGTTAGGGGTCAAACCCAATGGGACTCGGGGCAAGTAAGGCTAGCAACCCGCTTCCCTGATACTTTAAATATGATGCTGGCAACAATCAGAGCAAAATGCCTCGGACCTTTGGAGGTGACGGAGTCCCACCTCTAACTGACAAACCAGGGACTCCTAAGATACGACTTGGCAAACAAATGGTAATGAGATGGGGAGCTATTAATATCAATGGGGGCTACTCTGGGAAGAAGGTAGAGCTGGCAGAGGCTGCAAGTAAGATGGGGCTGGACGTTTTAGCTGTTAGTGACATTCGGGTAAGGGGTGAGAAAGAAGAGGAAGTGGGAGAATACAAGGTCTACCTGTCAGGAGTCAAAGCAGGAATAGCACAATGGGGTGTAGGGCTTTACATCAGGAAAGAAATGGAACCCAGCGTAGTTGCAATAAGATATGTAAACGAACGACTGATGTGGATAGATCTGATATTGTCTAGCAAGAAAATTAGGATTGTGTCAGTATATTCGCATTGTGAAGGGACAGATCAAGATAAGATGGATAGTTTTTATGAGGCACTCAGTGATGTAAATGTTAGAGTAAAGGACAAGGACAGTGTTCTGCTCATGGGTGATTTTAACGCCAGGATTGGTAATCGAACAGAAGGGTATGAAAAGGTTATGGGTAAATTTGGAGAGGATATGGAGGCCAACAGGAACGGGAAACAACTCTTGCATTTCTGTGCCAGTATGGGCTTAGTAATCACAAACTCCTTTTTTAAACATAAGAACATTCACCGGTATACTTGGGAAGGCAGGGGAACCAGATCTGTCATTGACTATATAATAACAGATCAGGAATTCAGGAAGGCTGTGAGGGACACACGTGTATTCAGGGCATTCTTTGATGACACTGATCATTATTTAATCTGCAGTGAAATTGGGATTGTGAGGCGGAAAGTGCAGGAGGTCAGGTCCATATGTAGGAGGATAAGAGTGGAGAAACTTCAGGATAAGGAAATCAGGCACAAGTACCTAACAGCGATCTCAGAAAGGTACCAGTTAGTTGAATGTAGTCAATTACAGTCATTGGAAAAGGAATAGACAAGGTACAGGGACACAGTACTAGAAGTGGCTAAAGAATGTCTTGGAACAGTAGGGCGTAAAAGTAGGATGAAGCAAACAGCTTGGTGGAATGATACAGTCAAGGCAGCCTGTAAAAGGAAAAAGAAGGCGTATCAAAAATGGCTACATACCAGAACCCAGGTAGACAGAGAAAGTTATGTTGAAGAAAGAAACAAAGTCAAACAGATAATTGCAGCATCCAAGAAGAAATCGTGGGAAGACTTTGGAAACAGGTTGGAGACTATGGGTCAAGCTGCTGGAAAACCATTCTGGAGTGTAATTAGCAGTCTTCGAAAGAGAGGTAAGAAGGAAATGACAAGTATTTTGGACAGGTCAGGAAAACTGCTGGTGAATCCTGTGGATGCCTTGGGCAGATGGAGGGAATATTCTGAAGAGTTGCTCAATGTAGGTGAAAATGCGATCAGTAACGTTTCAGATTTCGAGGTAGAATGGGATAGGAATGATGATGGAAATAGGATCACATTTGAGGAAGTGGAAAAAATGGTCAGTAGATTGCAGTGCAATAAAGCGGCTGGGGTGGATGAAATTAAGTCGGAACTCATCAAATACAGTGGAATGTCAGGTCTTAAATGGCTACACAGGATAATTGAAATGGTCTGGGAGTCGGGACAGGTTCCATCAGACTGGACAAAAGCAGTAATCGCACCAATCTTTAAACGTGGAAACAGAAAAGATTGTAACAACTACAGAGGTATGTCTTTAATCAGCGTTGTGGGTAAAATCTTCTCAGGTATTGTTGAAAGGAAAGTGTGAGTATTAGTTGAGGACCAATTGGATGAAAATCAGTGTGGGTTTAGGCCTCTTAGAGGTTGTCAGGACCAGATCTTTAGCTTACGGCAAATAATGGAGAAGTGTTATGAGTGGAACAGGGAATTGTATCTATGCTTTATAGATCTAGAAAAGGCATATGACCGGGTTCCTAGGAGGAAGTTATTGTCTGTTCTACAAGATTATGGAATAGGAGGCAAATTTTTGAAGCAATTAAAGGTCTTTACGTGGATAGTCAGGCAGCAGTTAGAGTTGACGGTAAATTGAGTTCATGGTTCAGAGTAGTTTCAGGGGTAAGTCAAGGCTGCAACCTGTCTCCACTGTTGTTCATATTATTTATGGATCATATGTTGAAAACAATAGACTGGCTGGGTGAGATTAAGATATGTGAACACAAAATAAGCAGTCTTGCATATGCGGATGACTTAGTTGTGATGGCAAATTCGATTGAAAGTTTGCAAAGTAATATTTCAGAGCTAGATCAGAAATGTAAGGACTATGGTATGAAGATTAGCATCTCCAAAACGAAAGTAATGTCAGTGGGAAAGAAATATAAACGGGTTGAGTGCCAAATAGGAGGAACAAAGTTAGAACAGGTGGACGGTTTCAAGTACTTAGGATGCATATTGTCACAGGATGGCAACATAGTGAAAGAACTGGAAGCGAGGTGTAGCAAAGCTAATGCAGTGAGCACTCAGCTACGATCTACTCTCTTCTGCAAGAAGGAAGTCAGTACCAAGACTAAGTTATCTGTGCACCGTTCAATCTTTCGACCAACTTTGTTGTATGGGAGCGAAAGCTGGGTGGATTCAGGTTACCTTATCAACAAGGTTGAGGTTACGGATATAAAAGTAGCTAGGATGATTGCAGGTACTAGTAGATGGGAACAATGGCAGGAGGGTGTCCACAATGAGGAAATCAAAGAGAAACTGGGAATGAACTCTATAGATGTAGCAGTCAGGGTGAACAGGCTTAGATGGTGGGGTCATGTTACACGCATGGGAGAAGCAAGGTTACCCAAGAGACTCATGGATTCAGCAGTAGAGGGTAGGAGGAGTCGGGGTAGACCGAGGAGAAGGTACCTGGATTCGGTTAAGAATGATTTTGAAGTAATAAGTTTAACATCAGAAGAGGCACCAATGTTAGCACTGAATAGGGGATCATGGAGGAACTGTATAAGGGGGGCTATGCTCCAGACTGAACGCTGAAAGGCATAATCAGTCTTAAATGATGATGATGATGATGGTGAGAAATCTATTCATTGTCGAGATAAGATGGTTTAAATTCGAGCTAAATGTAGGGCATAATATTCATTCTTACTTGAGCTGAATACCCAGAAATGGTTTAAAGTGAATCAGCTCAAAAAAGTGCATTATTACAACAAAACTGAACAGCGGCCTGAAGTTTCACATGAAATGCCCGTAAAGTCCGATTTTTCGCGAATGTCATGTGCCGAAAAATCGCACATGAAACTGTCTAGAAATGTATTGCATTTTTAGTGCTGCAATTGGATAGTGTTGTATTAAGTATTTGTGGCTATTTTTCATACGTCTGCGTATACAATCTCATTTGTAGAGCTATATGAATGAAATGTGCTTAACAACAAAACAAAAAATAAGAAATCAATGAAAACCAAACAAAATAAAAAATTAATTAAAAAATTCTGAAACAAATTAACAAAATAATAAACATAAACCTATGAAAAACATAAAAAATTAAACAAAAACCTACTGTTGGCACGTGACTTTGAAGTGGTAGTGAGGTCTGTGTGCTCTGAGGAGACAGTAGGCTATACTGGACAGATTCAACCAAACCAAGCAGGTAGCCGTAAAGGAGTCAGGCTAACAAAGTCCAACTCAACCAACATGGTGCGAAACATAGGCTTGTATTCACAAAGTTTTACTACACATATCCCCAAAAACAGTTATACAAAATCTTTTACAAACAGGCCTTCCAATAGCCACCAATAACAAATATAAGTTCTACAATATTAACAGCACCACTCAACACATGCCGGAACCAAGAGTGCATTCCTTATTCCTGCCACGACGGGGATGATCACATACAAATCACTGTTTCCAACTGTAAACACAAATTACGACCAGAATACATAGGCATCCAACATCAGGTAGTACAATATACACACTTGCTAGTGCATTGGAGGCCATCACACACTCCTCAAACAAACGGTCACTCCAAGACTTTCCAACACATGCTCAAGTAACGGGCATGCACGCCTACTTGAGGCCCGTAGCGGAAAACAAAGAGAAGCATAGCCGTAAGCGCCGCGCTTAAATAGCGGCCAGAGGAGGAAAACCAAAGAGGAAACGCGCATGCCAGAACAAGCGGGATTACTGTCTCTACTAAATAAGAGAATCACAGGCGCCAGCGACTCCCTCACGGCTCAAGAAGTGTGTCCTGTATAAAAGAATGTTGTACATCCAAAGGAGTGCCGTATAAGATTGGGAGTGACTGTTTAGGTTGCAGCCTCTAAGGATTTAGGCTAAGGTAGCGAGGGTAAATGAACTGGGTTGCATTAGTAGGTATTTTGAATGCTCAGATGGAAAACGGAATTGGCGGAATCGGTGATTGGTTACGGTTCACTTCCTTTGGGTCATGTGGACGTATTGAAGAGTATTTACTCTGGATTTGGATGAAAGGAATTGTGATTAAGATATGTTTCTACAGGATCTGGAAGAAACTAAGTGTTTTGATTTAGGTATGGGGATTTTCTTTACATTTCTATGAGTGACATGTAGGGGACATTATTACGTCTAGGCGACATTGTGGGATTGGAATCTCGTTTACGAACGTTGTAAGATTCACGATGTTGTCAGGTGGGAGTGCAGAAGGTATTGAGGAAGTTGATTTTGGATCCGTACATAGTGCTGGTTCTCATGGTGAATCTTGTGTCATACAGAAGAGGGCAAGACAGGAAAGGCGACAACTGAGGTAGAACGGTATTGGTGAAGGAAGTAGAAGGAATTAAGGTTGAGGAGGTGTAGACATGCTTTATGGCAGTAGTTTGTCTGATGGAAAAAACGTTTAATACGTGCGGGGTGTTGATACGGACAAAGTACAAAAGATGAAAGCTTGCATCGATGATGAAGAGGACCGACGGATAGGTGCTTAGACTATAGGGTGGCGAACAATGACTAGCCATTTGAAAGGTAGCAGGCGTAGCGTTCGTGGCGGTCGCCTACAGCGGAATTGCGCTTCGCTACATGTGTATTGCGGAATACATCACAAATTAGGGTTTTTTCATTATTTAGTGTTCATTTGAAATGAGAGTTACTTGCATAAAAATTTCTACTGTCAGAATATCGTGGTGTACAACTGACACAGATATGCAACCAGTTTTTGATTTCGTCATTTTAAAGCCCTTTTAACTGGAACAGTTTGACTTTCTGGCACTGTTCGTGCGAGATTATTTAACTTACCAATAGGAAAGCTTTAGAATTATAACTCATCCGAAATTTAAATAATACAGAGGTCCTTTGTCATTATATATGAATAAAAGACCTCAATATATGGCACACTATATCTTACCTTGCTACGTATGAAATTGCTTCCAATCATGTATAATAATTTGGAAACAAGAAGGTTATTAGAGAGTTAAACTATCAATGATGCGGATTTATAAACGTCGGTTAGTTTCATTAGTAGTAAGTTGGGATACTGAAGAAAGGACGAAACACGGTCTAGTGTATACTTGACGAAGAGATAATTAGAGACGCGGCAAAAACTAGGACTGCGCCGAGGATAAGAAAAGAAACTGGCCCGTCCTCTTCAACAAAACTGAACCAACATTTGCCTTCATCAATTTAGAGAAACATTGAAAACTGAAACATGTTTGAGCAGACAGCGAAATAAACGCGCCTTCTCACCGAACTGAAGTAGTATCACACCCGTGTTCCACCCCTGTCGGCAGTGGTGACAATAGCAATGCATTTGCTACGTAGATCGTCTCCTTCCATCTCTCTTCTTCTCTGTCCAAAAAAAGTGCATTAAAGACAGTACAGTATTTTATTGCAAATCAGTCAACTAAGGTCCATAAGTTCTCGTTGTTTCTTACTTAAACCAATAATATCTATTTAAACACTATCTTCTCGAACCGAGATCTTCTGATAACCGTGCCTGTAGTATTATTAATATAATTTAAAACAGCAACCAGCCGCAAGTACGCTTTGAGAAACGTTCTTTTAGATGTTCCCGTGGAAGTTAAAAAGACAGGAAAGTGTCTTGTAAGTTCAACGAATTTAGGGCGCAAAACGTTTTACCTTATTGCAAGAAACCTCGAACAACTACAAAACGATAACTCAAAAGGAAAGCTAGAAAATCTGTAAGATCCGTCAAAAGAAGGATTGATCGTAAAACCGAAATCAGTAATGATTTGATTTAAATAAAACTTTTCAGAATCTAACTTGTGGCTGGTTATTGTTTTAAATTATTGCGGTTGAGTTCTCTTTGCCCAACGATTCTATACACTACTCTAATATTTTTGTATATTCTGGTATGTAATGTTTTGCCTACTACCAGATATTTCTCGTAATAATTTACAGATCCTTTGTTTATGAGCTACAACTCTTGTTTTATCAGATTATTAATACATAATTTTGCTACAGGCACATTTATTTCCGGCACATATCTTCTAAAAATTTAGGCAACTGTTTGGTAGATTGATAAATATGTTACAGAGATTACTAAATTTATGGCGTGCAAGCCACATGGTGGGTTATCATCAGGTTTCCAAAAGAAATTATACAAAAGTAAATTTGAAACTTTCTGATAGCTTAAAACTGTCTGCGGAACCGATAGTCAAACTTGGAATCTTTGCATTACGCAACCAAATATTCTACAGACTGGAGTATGCAGGCTCGGCTCACATCCCTTCCTTACAGATTTGCTTTCGGCAATACACCACACCTGTCCATCAGGCTGTTGAGTTGTGCCTGATTACCACAGATGGTACAGGATTTGCTCGCGAAAAACAAAGTTTCAGAGTTCGACTGTTGGCTCTCCACACAGTTGTAATCTGTTAGAAAGTTGGAAATAAGTTGAAAAATAACTTCTGCGAGCAGTAATTCATTAATCCACCCTCCTCGTTGATTACCAGACAGTGCTGTGACGAAGACGACAGCTAGTTTACTGACACCAAGTGGACGATTACCCTTTGGAGCATGCAAGTACATCTACATCTACATCTACATCTACATTTATACTCCGCAAGCCCCCAACGGTGTGGGGCGGAGGGCACTTTACGTGCCACTGTCATTACCTCCCTTTCCTGCTCCAGTCGCGTATGGTTCGCGGGAAGAATGACTGCCGGAAAGCCTCCGTGCGCGCTCGAATCTCTCTAATTTTACATTCGTGATCTCCTCGGGATGTATAAGTAGGGGAAGCAATATATTCGATACTTCATCCAGAAACGCACCCTCTCGAAACCTGGACAGCAAGCTACACCGCGATGCAGAGGGCTGTTCTTGCAGAGTCTGCCACTGGAGTTTGCTAAACATCTCCGTAACGCTATCACGCTTACCAAATAACCCTGTGACGAAACGGCCCGCTCTTCTTTGGATCTTCTATATCTCCTCTGTCAACCCGACCTGGTTCGGATCACACACTGATGAGCAATACTCAAGTATAGGTCGAACGAGTGTTTTGTAAGCCACCTCCTTTGTTGATGGACTACATTTTCTAAGGACTCTCCCAATGAATCTAAACCTTACACCCGCCTTACCAACAATTAATTCTATATGATCATTCCATTTCAAATTGTTCCGCACGCATACTCGCAGATATTTTACAGAAGTAACTGCTACCAGTGTTTGTTCCGCTATCATGTAATCATGCAATAAAGGATCCTTCTTTCTATGTATTTTCCATACATTACGTTTGTCTATGTTAAGGGTCAGTTGCCACTCCCTGCACCAAGTGCCTATCCGCTGCAGATCTTCCGGCATTTAGCCGCAATTTTCTAATGCTGCAACTCCTCTGTATACTACAGCATCATCCGCGAAAAACCGCATGGAACTTCCGACACTATCTACTAGGTCATTTATACAGGGTTTTACAAAAAGGTACGACCAAACTTTCACGAAACATTCCTCACACACAAATAAAGAAAAGATGTTGTGGGGGACATGTGTCCGGAAACGCTTAATTTCCATGTTAGAGCTCATTATAGTTCCGTCAGTATGTACTGTACTTCCTCGATTCACCGCCAGCTGGCCCAAATTGAAGGAAGGTAATGGTGACTTCGGTGCTTGTGTTGACATGCGACTCATTGCTCTACAGTACTAGCATCAAGCACATCGTTACGTAGCATCAACAGGTTAGTGTTCATCACGAACGTGGTTTTGCAGTCAGTGCAATGTTTACAAATGCGAAGTTGGCAGATGCCTATTTGATGTATGGATTAGCACGGGGCAATAGCCGTGGCGCGGTACGTTTGTATCGAGACAGATTTCCAGAACGAAAGTGTCGCGACAGGAAGACGTTCGGAGAAATTGATCGGCGTCTTAGGGAGCACGGAACATTCCAGCGAATGGTTCATCCAACAATGTGTCAATCCTCATTTCAGTGCAAATGTTCTCTTTACGGATGAGGCTTCAATCCAACGTGATCAAATTGTAAATTTTCACAATCAACATGCGTGGGCTGACGAGAATCTGCACGCAATTGTGCAGTCACGTCATCAACACAGATTTTCTGTGAACGCTTGGGCAGGCATTGTTGGTGATGTCTTGATTGGACCCATGTTCTTCCACCTACGCTCAATGGAGCACCTTATCATGATTTCATACGGGATACTCTACCTGTGCTGCTAGAACATGTTCCTTTACAAGTACGACACAACATGTGGTTCATGCACGATGGAGCTCCTGCACATTTCAGTCGAAGTGATCGTACGCTTCTCAACAACAGATTCGGTGACCGATGGATTGGTAGAGGCGGACCAATTCCATGGCCTCCCCGCTCTCCTGACCTCAACCCTCTTGACTTTCATTTATGGGGGCATTTGAAAGCTCTGGTCTACGCAACCCCGGTACCAAATGTAGAGACTCTTCGTGCTCGTATTGTGGACGGCTGTGATACAATACGCCATTCTCCAGGGCTGCATCAGCGCATCAGGGATTCCATGCGACGGAGGGTGGATGGATGTATCCTCGCTAACGGAGGACATTTTGAACATTTCCTGTAACGAAGTGTTTGAAGTCATGCTGGTACGTTCTGTTGCTGTGTGTTTCCATTCCAAGATTAATGTGATTTGAAGAGAAGTAATAAAATGAGCTCTAACATGGAAAATAAGCGTTTCCGGACACATGTCCACATAACATATTTTCTTTCTTTGTGTGTGAGGAATGTTTCCTGAAAGTCTGGCCGTACCTTTTTGTAACACCCTGTATATATTGTGAAAAGCAATGGTCCCATAACACTCCCCTGTGGCACGCCAGAGGTTACTTTAACGCCTGTAGACGTCTCTCATGTAACAGAATCCCGCGCAGTTTTGGCATCTCTTTAATTAACTATTTCATTGTTATAACTTTATTTAAAGATATGGAAACATTTATTTTTCAGGGAAAGGTTCCTATTTGATCCATTTGTAAAATAAAGCGAGGTCAACTAAGTGTTCATTCTTTCCATTCTTGTTTGCTAGTGAGCTCTGCGTTGTTGGTTCTTTGTAACGCCGTGAGCCGTCGACAGCGGTGTCGCTTTATTGAAGATTAATCGCAGCTGAAAACTGCATTATATCCGCACGGCATTTCCATTCTTCACGTATTGTTCCGCACAGTAAATAATCTGTTGTAAATATTTAATTATTCCTGCTTTATCGGAACCCGGTATGATATAATCCACGCCTCGCATTAGAGGGATTAAATGCGATTGTTTGCAGATCTGTTGTCCGAACCTGCCGGACCGACGACGCCTTTGTTGTCGTTTGAGACCGAAGAAGCATTCGATATTTCAAACAAACGACCAATTTCAGCTACAAAAAGTCCGTTTGTTTATCAGTTGGCACTGAACAAGCTCATTTTTGGATCTGTTGGCGTATCACGTAATTCGGGTTGCTACGATGGTTTCTTATTTGCTTCCTAAAGCTTCTGTGTGCTTTCACAGACATATTGCACTGAAGCGAATGATTACTGCAATGAAATGGAACTAAGATGCCAACTCATTTTTATGGACGCGACTATTGTCATTGTAATATTCTGTGGCTTCCTCATACATCACATATGAAATAATTAACATACACTGTCCAGTTGCGTTAAAGTGACTACGTGTCAAAAGCCCGACGAACCACCTTTTACAGCGAGGACCGCTGCGAGAAGTGCAGGAAGAGAGTCAAGTGTTTCTGGAAAGTACCGACTAAATTGTGGAGCCATATTGACTCCAGTGCTGTGGCCTTCTGCATTACGTTTCACCATTGAGAACCCATGACGCTTGATCCAGGCGGTCCCAGAAATTCTCGATTTGGTTTAAATCCGGAAGGCTGGTAGCCAGGGGATACGGTAAACTCATACCGGTGTTCCTCGAACCAAGCTCGTTCACTGCGAGGTGTGTGACTTGTTGCGTTGTCGTGCTGATAGATTCCATCGTGCCGAAGAAAAAGAAACAGCATATCCGAGTGGACATGGTTGGTTGGTTGTTTTGGGGAAGGAGACCAGACAGCGAAGTCATCGATCTCATCGGATTAGGGAAGGACGGGGAAGGAAGTCGGCCGTGTCCTTTGAAAGGAACCATCCCAGCATTTGCCTGGAGCGATTTAGGGAAATCACCGAAAACCTAAATCAGGATGGCCGGACGCGGGAGTGAACCGTCGTCCTCCCGAATGCGAGTGGACATGGTTCCCACGGATAGATGCATACCTGCGTTGATCCACTGTCCTTCCAGAATGACGAGATTACCTAAGGAATATCCCGGAGCATAACGCTCCCTGCTCCGGACTGGACCTTTCCGACGAATGTTGCAAGGTGTTTGTTTTCACTCCGACGGAGCATTAGACGTGATTCAGCTGAAAAAATCAAGTGTCACCACTCAGTAGACGTCCAGTTGCCGTATTGGTGTGCAAATTCCAGCATTTGTCTTCAATGAGTAACAGTCAGCATATGTGCAACAACCAGGCGTCAGCAACGTTCGCTGAACAGTCGTTGAGGATACGCTGGCTCTAGCGCCTTGGTTCATCCAGGCGGTCACTTGCTCAACAGCTGCACGTCTATTCGCCCGTTCACATCTCCACAGCTACCGTTCACCCCTGTCACGTATACCCTGTGGTGCACCACAATTGCCTCGATGATGGTTCTGGTCATCGCTATTTTGCCATGAACGGTATACTTCGACGACGGCAGCACGTGAACAGTGTACAAACTTTGCCGTTTCTGAATTTCTTCAATCCTTGGCACTAAAGCCAGTTATGGTGCCCTATTCGATATGAGGTAAGTCTCTCCGTTTCCGCTTACGACAAAGGCTGCACTGTTTACGTGTCCCCCCGACACGCTTCACATTCCCTCCATGGCTATATTACACGTTGACGTTGAACACAAGCGGTAGTCACATTAATATGGACTGAGTATGTCCAAAGTAAAGGGATGGATAAAATGAGAACTCATCTTTATGTATTTCCTTCTTGACATTTTGTCCGTAAGACGCATAGGACGTCTCGAACGCTTCCTTTGCGCAGAAAATGTTGTCAAAAGCTGTGAAGATTAATGCTCAAATACTTCGAAAACTTGCTGCTTTGATATTCCGCTTCGTTAATAAGTAGTTAAGAATAGTGAATTCAATTATATGACATAAAACTGTTTACCAAAGCCTTAAAGTCTCTTAAACTCAGGAACGGTTGCCATAAGGTAAATATCTGAATGGTAATTTTATCAGTACCTGACACAAAAAATACTCGTTTTTATCGTCTGATTCGCACTTCCAGGTAAATGAGACATGTTTGAAGCTGTCCATAAACAAGCGACATGCAGCTATTCTAGTTTATAATCCGTTATTGGATGCCTAATTACACTTCATATTTTACATCTATCTCCCTAATAAGAAACAGAGGAAAAGCTTGATATAAATCACTACTTCAGTATAGTACATAATATTTGAAACTGAATAATTCTCTCAAAAACTGACAGCCAAGTCTTCTTTCTATGAGAGAGTCATTGTCGTTTTGCCAAATACATCTCTTATGTGGTGTTGAAGCAATTTTAAGCGCTTTTTTCTGCAAATATTTCATATTCCGTGCTTGTGTCTGTGTTCACATGTCGGTATCTACTACCTTTGCTTTTATCTTATTTTCCCTTGTGTGTTGTACTTGCCTCGTCAAGATATAATGATTGATGGAAAATGTGGCACCGTGTAAGCTACCGTATACACAAAGAATTTCTTAAACGCCCAATAGACAATTACTGCATCAATAATAATCACTCTGAGAACAAAGGTAGGATTGTTAAAATATAAAGAGGATATATCACCCATGGAAACTGTTGCTATAATAAAATATCTACCGCTGAACACAATACTACGACATAGTGATTGTGGTGTTAAAACAGCAGGACATAACGCTTATGGAACTACAGATATATCTTCACATACAAAACACTCCTTAAGTTCCTAAAATTTGCATGACTGGGTGTACATACATAGCGAACTGCACCGCAGAATAATTTACTGGGCACAACTAGGTAGAGATAAGACGCTTGTCATGGCTGATGGAAGAGTTTTTCCCCCACGACGCGTTTCCGGAATCACACTCACATCCTCAGATGGCTGAATGGATTGCATTGCACTTTTATTTTCTGTATGGAACCAGTTCTTTGTTTTGAGTTTCGTCTGGCTACAAGCAAGGTCAGTCATCACTTGTTAGCGTAACATGGCACTAGTATTACAGAAGTTTCAACAATGAATAAGCTACTGTTCCAGCAGAAAGAACCCCGAGGTTCAAGATAAACATGCATATTCATCTTTAGATGTCAGACAAATATGATACAACATGTAAACAGCCCAGAGTCTGCACAGATATGGAAATGGTAAAGAAGTCCCATGCTTTTTGACAGAGCGTAGGGAAACGATGCGAGAGACACGCTTCGCCGTACTAGGCAAGGTCCTAATGGAAGTGGTTTGCCATTGCTTTTCTCCAACCGTAATGGCGATGAATGATGACGACGACGCAGCAGTACTCAGTCATCCCGGGGGAGGTGAAAATCCCTCACCCTAGCGGGAATCGAACCCGGGACCCTGTGATCAGGAAGCGAGAACACTACCGCGAGACCACGAGTTGCAAACAGGCACAGATATAAAATAAAAAAAAGAAATAAAAAAAACAATGTAAGTCAAACGGCGTTCATCAGAATGTTCCACTGCCAATCAAAGCTGTATACAATCAGTATATATCATAAAAATTAGTGTACCATGTCCGTGCTGCTAAAACTCAGAAACGAATCCCGGTACGATGAATGAAGTTACGTACTGTAGTAGCTCTCTATCATCCATTAAGGAAAAGACACCAGTTTTTACCTCATTGGCGGGCTTTGGAAGATATAACGGCTGGGAAGCTTCGCCCTCCAGAACATATGAGACCGAGAAAATTCCAGAACATTCCAGAGTATTCGAGAGCATTCCACGACATTCCAGAATGTTCCACAATGATCAGAGAACTTTGGAATCTTTGGAAAGATTCTGGAACTTTCAGGAGGATTCCAGAATGTTCGGGAACATCCCGAAATATCCAAGATCGTTGTGGAATATTCCATAACATTGTACACCAATGGAAATCCTTTTGGTATATTCTGGAATTCGCCACTGGTGGGGCTACCCATTGGAAAGCGCATACAGTTTTTACATTACCTGACCGTGGAAGCTCCAGAATCATAACACTTTCTTAAAGATAAGAAAGCGTACAACGCCTGCTTACAAATTACTTCTTCGGAGTCACTTCGTTCAGCACTTACACAGATGAAATCGATTCCATTTCTTCGATCCAAGGACAGATCCACCACAACATACTTACTACCACTACCCAACAAAAAGAATAAATTTCTGAAAGTGTGTTTAACCGGAAATTAGGAAACAGAAACTGATCAACGATACATAGATATCAGTGGACTGAGACGAGAAGTAGTCCAGGATGTACATAGGACCCTACACAAATACAGTCAACTGATTCACATATTCAAAACAACACTATACAGACTGATTTGTGATGACTATAGAGTTGGAACTGGAGCAGCTAAAGGGCCACCTGGAGAACAGTAACGTCGATTTACTGCACCTCAGATAGATGAAGTCTACATCTACATCTACATTTACATGGATACTCTGCGAATCTCATTTAAGTACCTGGCCGAGGGTTCATCGAACCACCTTCACAATTCTCTATGAATCCAATCTCGTATAGAGAGCGGAAAGAATGAACACCTATATCTTTCCTACGAGCTCTGATTTCCCTTATTTTATCGTGGTGATCGTTCCTCCCTATGTAGGTCGGTGTCAACAAAATATTTTCGCATTCTGAGGAGAAAGTTGATGATTGGAATTTCGTGAGTATATACCGTCGCAACGAGAAACGCCTTTGTTTTAATGATGTCCAGCCCAAATCCTGTATCATTTCTGTGACACTCTCTCCCATATTTCGCGATAATACAAAACGTGCTAACCTTCTTTGAACTTTTTCGATGTACTTCGTCAGTCCTTTCTGGTAAGGATCCCACACCGCGCAGCAGTCTCTTCAGTGAGATACTCATTTGTCAACAAAATAAGTGTTTAGCAATAAACAACCAGACCGCAGTAGAACTTGGGACCACGAAAAAATGCTATCAGTGTTCTAAACTTCGAAATAACAAAGGAAAAAAGCTACAACATCAGCGAACTACTTCAGTACATTGCGCACAACAAACCACTCCTCACTATAAACAAGAGGTAATTTACAACACTGGCCGATTTATTTATTTGGACGCACCAGGTGGCACCGGGAAAACGTTTCCAATAAATCTACTGCTGGCGTAAATACCTGCTAAACAATGCATCGTACTTACACTGGCATCATCTGGCATTGCAGCCACACTTACGGAACGAGGACGAACTGCCCTTCCAACCCTATAACCAGCGATGAGTATAGACGAAGAACAATTTCCGGTATTTAAAATATCAAGAGCATCTCGACGGGATGAACTTTCAAAGAAAGCTAAAATTATCTTCTTGTACGAATTCACAATGGCACATAAAAAATCACTCGAAGGCATGAACCGAACATTACAAGACTTGCGGGGGAACTCTGAAGCCTTCGGTGGAACTCTGTCCACACTCTCTGTAGATTTTTGACATAGACTTCCAGTTATCGCAAGTCAGCACCAGCAGACGAGATCAATGCATGCTCAAAAAAAATCACATACAGCCACATGCACAAATACAGCGACTAACAAAAAATATGAGAGCTGAACTATCGAAAGACGAAACAACACCACATTTTGTTTAATAGATTTTACAAACAGGGGAAGGCACAAGAATCTACCCAGACGGCTGGTCTCGTTAAACTCACCGGCGATTTCTGCAACGTAGCCACCGCTGAAAACGAACTCGGCGATCAAATTTATCCAAACACTGTTCACAACTATACCAGTCTGTTCTGGCTATTTGGAAGGAAAATTTTGGCAACTAAAATAATATTGTCGACGATATCCATTTTAATATTCAAAAGAAAATTCCAAGTGAAGAGAGAAAATACAAATCGATCGACGCGATGGTAAACGTTGAAGAAAGTGTGACCTCCCCTACAGAATTTCTAAACTCTTTGCAAGTACCAGGAATGCCATTACACTGCCTTCGACTTAAAATTTGACCTTGGATCATACTACTCAAAAAACCTTAACTTACAAAAACTATGTAATGGAAGAAGAATGATCCACAAGAGCTGTCGAAAAACATCGTAGAAGCCGAACTTATGACTGGAAAGTACAAAGGACATACACTATTTATCCCCAGCATACCACTGATCTCTACGAAACTGCCATTGCAATTTAAAAGACTGCAATATTCAATCAAATTGCCTATCGTTTTACAATTAACAAAGCGCAAGGACAAACTTTAAAATATTGCGGTATCAACCTCAAAGACTCTTGATTCTCTCACAGTCAGCTATACTTAGTTGCTCTCGATTAGGAAATTGGAAAAATTTGTTCATATTTACCCCAGATGACAAAATGAAATGTTGTTTATAAACAAGTATTTTAAATAGTTACAATATGTTTTCAGTATTTTTAGCAGTATATTTAGCAAGTATTTGAAATAGAATATGTTTTGCATTAATTATTTTACCTCTTATATTTTAAAGTTTCTCCTTTTATTCCAGTTGCCATACAATCTCATATCAACTCGCTCAGCTAGTAAGTAAGACATGTTTAATTCTTTACAACCTTTTCGCTTAAGAATACCATTACGCCATGAATCAGTAAATAAAAAAAAGTTGTAAACCGTATTCCAGCAGATTTCTTAGTTATTTTTTTCGTTGAGTGGCTTGGGCATTGTTTTTCGATTTAGGTAACTCAAAAGTATTGGTAGTGAAACTAACTGTCCAGTACGTTTTAGAAGCTTCTAAAAAGTTTATTGCCACTGCCTCAGCTTTGTCATTGAGTGTGTTCTACCCAGGTTTTGTGTCGTGTCTAAAAATTTCTAGTTCTTCATAGGCCTTTGTTTAGTTTGTGCAGTGTTATTAGATGATTATCTATGTTGACCAAAGCATGGCCTGTGATGTTAATGTGAATAGCTACGGCTGGTTTACTGGGGGTATTGAACCAAAATGCGTTTATATGTTCTTTAAATCTAATTCAGAAGCATCTTTCGGTCTGATATGCATATTCTACTGTACAGTCACTGCACTTTATCTTTAAAATGCCTTAATGGGAAAGTTATAGATATTGTTATTGCATTTTGCTATATGTGGTAGTCTATTACAAAATTTATTTGCTGAGGAAAAAAGCAGCTCTTACAATTTTGTGATCTCAGTAAATTAGCCATTTTGTTGGAATGGACCCAAAGTAGGGAATTTTTACTACCCTGGTGTCTGTCTCACTGTTGTTCATGTATTTGTGTCTATTCTCTTCCTATCTTTCTATGCATTTTGTGTATGAGTGAAGACTGAAAACCATTTTCGACCTTTTGATGTTCAATTACTACAATTTCGCTGTGAACCATTTCGTTACCAAATGACATTTTGTGTGTTCTTCGTACCATAGATCTGAATGTCGCTAATTTGTGTGTGAGAGGGTGGCAAGAAGATGCGTGGACGTTTATGTCTATACTAATGTTGTGGTTCAAATGGCTCTGAGCATTATGCGACTTAACTTCTAAGGTCATCAGTCGCCTAGAACTTAGAACTAATTAAACTTAACTAACCTAAGGACATCACACACATCCATGCCCGAGACAGGATTCGAACCTGCGACCGTAGCAGTCCCACGGTTCCGGACTGCGCGCCTAGAACCACTAGACCACCGCGGCCGGCACTAATGTTGTTCTTGCAAATGTTCGCTGTTTATTGCTCGTGATGGTGAGGTACAGAAAGTTTAATAAATAAAGGCACTCATATCCACATGTGAACGGAATATCTCTGTGCACAGTGTTGAATGTCTGAACTATGTATCCTACTGCTAAATAACTTTTCCTTGACGGAGATTTACACAGATGTCAGCTATTATCCCAGATACGCTGCAACCAATTGCTGGACCATATGGTCGTTTAAACAGTTTATCAGTGAAAGTGAGATAAGTGTAATTTAAAACCATTTCAAACCAGTCAATGAATTTAATAGTTTCATTTATTGAAAGATTTTTGTGTTTAATGAAATATTGTTTAATAACTTCTAGTGCATCTTGTATGGGGATGTTTGTATATAGACAGATGACTGGACTCCGACAGCGATAGTTCAGGTACACATGCCGACGTCGCAAGCTGAAGGTGAAGAGATGGAGTAAGTGTATGAGGATATTGAAAGGGTAATGCAGTATGTAAATGGGGATGAAAATCTAATAGTCATGGGGGACTGGAATGCAGCAGTAGGGGATAAAATAGAAGAAAAGGTTACAGGAGAGTATGGGCTTGGGACAAGGAATGAGAGAGGAGAAAGAGTAATTTGAGTTCTCTAACAAGTTTCAGCTAGTAATAGCGAATACCCTGTTCAAGAATCACGAAGACGTATACTTGGAAAAAGCTGGGTGATTCGGGAAGATTTGAATTAGATTACACCACGGTCAGACAGAGATTCAGAAAACGGATATTGGTTTGTAAGGGGTATCCAGGAGCAAATATCAGTTTACGTCACAATATAGTAGTGATGAGTGGGCTGAAGTTTGTGACATTAGTCAGGAACAATCAATACGGAAAGAAGTGGGATACCGAAGTACTAAGGAATAACGAATTACGCTTGAAGTTCTCCAAGGCTATAGATACAGCAATATGAAATAGTTCAGTAGGCGTACAGTTGAGGAGTAATGGACATATCTAAAAAGGGCCATTACGGAAGATGGGAAGGAAAACATAGGTACAAAGAAGGCAACTACGAAGAAGCCACGGGTAACAGAAGAAATACTTCAGTTGATTTATGAAAGGGGGAAGTACAAAAATGTTCCGGGAAACTCAGGAATACAGAAATACACGTCTCTGGGGAAAGAAATAAATAGGAAGCGCAGGGAAGCTAAGACGAAATGGCTGCAGGAAAAATGTGAAGATATCGAAAAAGAATGACAGAGTCAGCATAAAGGAAAGTTAAAGCAACCTTCGGTCACATTAAAAGCAAGGATGATAACTTTAAGAGTGCAATGGGAATTCCATTCTTAAATGCAGAGGAGAGAGCGCATAGGTGTGAAGAATACATTGAAAGCCTCTATGAGGGGGAAGATTAATCTGATGTGATAGAAGAAGAAACAGGAGTCTATTTAGAAGAGACAGGGGATCCAGTATTAGAATTTAAAAGAGCTTTGGAGGACTTAAGACCGAAAAAGAAGGCGTAGTCAACAGTCCATCAGTACTTCTAAAATCATTGGGGAAGTGGCAACTAAACGACTATTCACGTTGGTAACGGTATGTAGAATGTATGAGTCAGGTGACGTAGTATCTGACTTACGGAAAAGCATCATCCACACAATTCCGAAGATGGCAAGGGCTGTCAATCAGCTTAACAACTCACGCATCCAAGTTGATTACAAGAATAATACACCGAAGAATGGAAAAGAAAACTGAGAATGCGCTAGACGACGATCAGTTTTGCTTTAGGAAAGGTAATGGCACGAGGCAGGCAGTTCTAAGGTTGCGTTTAATAATGGAAGCAAGACTAAAGAGAAATCAAGGCACTTTCATAGGATCTGTTGACCTGGATAAAGCGTTCGAGAATGTAAATTGGCGCAAGATGCTCGAAACTCTGAAAAAAGTAGGGGTTAGCTACAGGGAGAGACGGGTCATATACCATACAAACAGCCAAGAGGGAATAATAAGAGTGAACGACGAAGAAGGAAGTGCTCGTATTAAAAAGCGTGTAACACAGGAATGTAGCCTTTCGGACCTACTGTTCAATCTGTACATCGACGAAGCAGGAATGGAATTAAAATTCGAGACGAAAGGATAGCAATGATATGATTCGCTGATGACCTTGCTATCCTGAGTGAAAGTGAAGTAAAATTCCATGATCTGCTGAACGCAATGAACGCAGTATGGATTGAGAGTAAATGGAATACAGACGAAGGTAATGAGAAGGAGAAGAAATGAGAACACCGAGAAACATAACAGCATAATTGATGGTCATGATGTAGATGAAGGTATTCGGCTACCTATGCAGTAAAATAATCAATGACGGACTGAGCAAGGAGGGCACCAAAAGCAGAATAGCAATGGCAAAAACGTCATTCCTGGCCAAGAGAAGTCGACTAATATCAAATATCTGCCTTAATTTGAGGAAGAAATTTCTGGGAATGTACGTCTTGAGTACAGCATTGTATGGTAGTTAAACATGGACTGTGGGAAACCCGGAACAGAAGAGAATCGAAGCACTTGAATGAGGTGCTACAGACGAATGTCTAAAATTAGGTGGACTGATAAGGTAAGGAATGAGGAGATTCTACACAGATAATACTCTGTAGTCATCTGATGATTGATGGAGCGCTCTGCACGACACATTTCATCCCGCGACCGTAGCGGTTCCAGACTGTAGCGCCTAGAGCCGCTCGGCCCCTACGGCCGGCCCAAGCCCCAGACATGATATGCTTATATACCAACATTTACACGTTTCGATCCACTGGGAGTTAAATTTTATGTGGAGGTGCAAAGCACAGGTGCACTTGACACCTTGTTATCCACAGTATCTGCACTCTAAGGTTGCACTGTCACAGGGATGTTCTGCAAGGATGGGTCATATGTCAGTGACCAGTGCTGACATGAATCTTGTTGTTTAATACTGCCAGCGACAGCATTCGATGTGTCGGTGGCAGATCTCATGTCCTTATCACACAAATCGATGAGTGGGATGGACAACAGCAGCTCCTTGTCCTGCTCCAGCAAGTGGGCTAAGTGCGCTACAGGATCCCACGTGGCTGCTACAGGTTCAGACGTGCTGGAGGTTATTACCCCCACAGGTCTAGAGGTCACAGCAGGTCTCTACAGGATGGCAGCCAAGGTTAGTACAGGCAGCAAAGCTTGGTATGTTGGCACTTGACCCTGTTGAACAAAGACGAGGAAGCATTAGACATGAACCAAGACGCGAAAACATTGAATAATGATGATAACAATAATAATATAATTAGAGAGAAAGATGAGATAAGGGATAGTTTTCCATTTAATCTTATTCTGCGTGACTGTGTTGGAGTGCGATTGCTGTTGACGCTTCATTGTTCTCCTTCTTCTTCTTCTCCTGCTGCTGCTGAATAACTGACCAGAGCTGCTGAGCCTCACGTATATGTCCTAGAATGACGTTACCAGATACTACCATCCTATTGGCTGAAGTCTAGCACGTGGTTGGATTAAGGGTTCCTTTTGTGTCCCACCATTTTCTCCACCCTCTACCGTAATCTTGATTTACATCACGGAACGGACCACAGTGCCCTCTGGTGGTGTTGCTGTGTGCTAGACCTCATGGTGAACACAGTGTTTCCCGCCATCTTGGATAACGGTACTCGCATCATCAGTGGCCATCTTGGATTACGTCATGGATTACAGCGCCATCTGCTGGTGGTAGTGTGTACTAGGTCAGTGGGATTCCAGATGTTGTGGTGAACACCCTGCATCAAATCATTTAAATAACGACTTATGTAAAGCACTGGTCGAGTATTATGTCCACCAGTCCATAGGAGGAAGTGGTGGTCGGGTGATGTAGGTTAGTGCAGGTAGCCCAACTGCCCTTTCATTCCTGCTATTTTCTTAGGTTAGTAGAGATAGCCCAAGTGACCTTTGTTTACTGCCAAAGTTCAAACATAGCGGCAGTTCCTAGGAGGAGGTGCCAGTCAAGTGACTTAGGTTACTGGACGTAGTCCAAGTGACCTATCTTCCCGCAATTTTCTTAGATTAGTAGAGATAAGTGTGGTGTGATGCATTATCCTGTTGGAATTTTAACTTCCCGCCATTTTTCTGGGGGAGGGGAGGGGAGGGGGTTAGGTTAGTGGCGGTAGCACAATTTACCTATCTTCCCGCCAAAATTCAAACTTCCCACCAAAATCCACCATCTTGGATGACGTCATGGCCGTCATCTTGGGTGACGTAATCGCTGCCATCTTGGATAATGGTACTTTTTGCCAGAACGTAGGCTGTCCCAATACTATCGTGGGCTCACTGAAGACGTACAGCTCATTTAACATAGCGGTCCACGTAGTCTGTAGATGTACACTTGCCACCCAAGCATAGATTTTCAGAGAATACTGAAACAATAGCTCCATACTTAGCAATTATATTGAGCCGCCCACTGGTCGAAAGAGCCATATCGAAAGACTGGAAAGTATCACAGGTCACCTAGTAGTCAAGATAGAAAATAGGCGCAGTCGGCTGAATCACAGAGCCATACCACTAACATCGATTTTCTGTAGGATTTTGGGAAACATATCGTGTTCAGACATTATGATTTACCTCGAAGAAAACGTCCTGTTGACAAATAGCCAACATGGATTCAGAAAACATAGTTTTTGGTTTCCTTCACTTCACAAGAAGTAATGAGTGCTGTCGACAGGGGATGTCAAACTGATTCCAAAATTTTAGATTTCCAGAAGGTCTTTGACACCGTTCCTCACAAGCGACCTCTAATCAAATTGCTTGCCCACGCAGTATCATCTCAATTGCGATATTACATTCTTAATTTCCTATCGGAAAGAACAAGTTCGTAGTAACTGAATGTAAGTCATTGAGTAGAGCAGCAGTAACATCTGGCGTTCCTAAATAAAATGTCAAAGGCTCTCCATTGTTCCTGATCCCATGATCGATTTAGGAGACAATCTGAGCAGCACTCTTAGAGTATTTGTGGATGACGCTGTCATTTACCGTCCTCTTTGGTCATCAGAAGATTAATATGATATTTTAAGTGATTTCCAAGGTATGTCTATGGTGGGAAAAATGGCAATAGACTCTAGCCATTGAAAAGTGTGAAGTACTAAAATGAATCCGCAGAAATCTACTTACATGATAAGTTACACAAATCTAAAGTTTGAGGATTCAACTAGATACTTACATACTACAGTTACGAAAAACTTAAGCTGGAACGATCACAGAGATAATGTTGTGGGGAAAGCAAACCAAAGACTGCGATTTATTGGCAAAACACTTACCACATGCAACAGTTCTGCTAAAGAGACTGGCTACACAACGCTTGTCCGTTCTCTTCTGCAGTAAGACTGCGATTTGTTGGCAAAACACTTAGGACATGCACCAGTTCTAAAGAAACTGCCTACACAACGATTGTCCCTTTTCTTCTGGAGTATTGTTGATCGCTATGGGATCTGCGTCAGACAGGGTTTATGGACGACATCGAAAAAGTTCAAAGAAGGGGTTAGCTACAGGGAGAGACGGGTCATATAGAATATGTACAGCAGCCAAGAGGGAATAATAAGAGTGGACAACCAAGAACGAAGTGCTCGTATTAAAAAAGGTGTAAGACAGGAATGTAGCCTTTCGGACCTACTGCTCAATCTGTACATCGACGAGAGGTACAGGAATGGAATTAAAATTCGAGATGAAAGGATAGCAATGATGATTCGCTGATGACCTTGCTATCCTGAGTGAAAGTGAAGTAGAATTACATGATCTGCTGAACGCAATGAACGCAGTATGGATTGAGAGTAAATAGAAGAAAGACGAAGGTAATGAGAAGGAGAAGAAATGAGAACACCGAGAAACATAAGAGCACAATTGATGGTCATGATGTAGATGAAGTTAAGGTATTTACCTATGCGGTAAAATAATCAATGACGAACGGAGCAAGGGGGGCAACAAAAGCAGAATAGCAACGGCAAAAACGTCATTCCTGGCCAAGAGAAGTCGACTAATATCAAATATCTGCCTTAATTTGAGGAAGAAATTTCTGGGAATGTACGTCCTGAGTACAGCATTGTATCGTAGTGAAACATGGACTGTGGGAAAACCGGAACAGAAGAGAATCGAAGCACTTGAATGCGGTGCTACAGACGAATGTTGACAATAATGTGGACTGATAAGGTAAGAAATGATGAGTTTTTACACAGAATCGGAGAGGAAAGGAATATGTGGAAAACACTGATATGGAGAAGGGACAAGCTGATACGACATCTGATAAGACATGAGGGAATGACTTCCGTGGTACTAGAGGGAGCTGTAGAGGACAGAAACTCTATTAGAAGAAAGAGATTGGAATACATTTAGCAAATAATTGAGGATGTAGGATGCAAGTGCTACTCTGAGATGAAGAGGTTATCACAGGAGACGAAATCGTGGCTGGCCGCATCAAACCAGTCAGAAGACAGTAAAAAATAATAAGAATAATAATAAAAATTAAAGTGCCTCAGTATGATTTATTCACGTGCGATTACTAATTGGTTGCCCTCATCTGTGTGACTTACTATTCCCTTCATTTCTGTTAGTTTCCTCTTTATATTGTCTGTGTTTTGTTGTCATTATTGGATTTAAATGTATATCATTTTTGCCACTGATTTGTCCTGATAACAAGCCATTTAATTTGTGTGTTACTGTAGTTTTGCGTTAATGATAACCTATGCATCATCAGTTTCACTGTTTTAGGACGAAACAATAACAAAGGAATTTACTGAAACCGAGGTTTACATTTTATTTGTATCTGTCATGTTTTAATATTTGCGAAATTGATGTCTTCAGCAATAAGGTAGTAAAGAATTAGATACCGGTACTTTGATATTCGTTATCCATATATTTGATTTGAAATTTAAGTTAGCGTTGAATGTTCTTTATCTTACAGGGCACCGTATATCTACATATAACACACGAAAGACAAAGCAGAGAGGACTTAAAGCAAACCAGGATGAAATTTATGAGAATGTGCGTTTGGAGCTAAGCAGTGTATGGAAGCATATTATGGTCTGTGAGAAAACTGGGGAAGAAGAGATCGGTGCATTCGAGACGTGATACAATACTAGGGTGTTGCAAATTTCGCGCACTTATACGATAAGAAATGAGGAGGTTCTCCACAGAATAGTGGAAGAGAAGCGCATTTGGAATTCATTGACAAGAACGGGGCACAGGTTGATGGGAGATGTGTTACAACATAGGAGAATAGCTTCCGTAGTACACGAGGGAGCAGCAGAGATGTAAAAGTAGAGGAAGACACAGATTGAAATACGTCCAGCAAGTAATTGAAAACAAAGGGAGAATGCATATATGTTGCGAAGTAACCATAAATAATTTCAAAATATTACACACAGTCGGCCGTGGTAAACTAACACAGAAAAAAATTTACAACTTTAGGAATGGTGACTGGGTGAACGAAATATGACAACTAAAAATAAGACATTATTTATTGGATCTCTTGTCTGTATCTTTCAGTGTCTTTCTTTCCATTTCATTACCAGTTGGGAAATTTTTCCTCGTGTCCATTTTTTGTAGCTATTCATTGTTTATTATTCAGATCTTCTTGATTTTTTATTGCGTTTAGTCGTAATTTAAGTACTTTATGGAGTGTGTAACAAAGAGCTACGTGCTTGTATGAGTTTGGATGATTTTATGGTAGTATATATTTGTGCCTACTGCAGTAAGTTAAGGTTCTGCGTTTATAAGAAAGGTCAAAGAACGGAACCACAAAATGACAGACCAATTAGTCCATTGATTAACTAATTTAAAGTACCTCTTCAATAGTATTAACTATTGAAGAGGTACTTTAAATTAGTTAATCAATAGACTAATTTTTTATTGAACATCCGCCTCTTGCCTCCGTAGACTTTTTAGTCACTTGTAATTATCACATAACACAATACATCTTTATCCCCTTAAGATTCTGTCTTACCTCGCGACATATTTCCACACTTGCCTCTCGGCTGCTACACACTTCCCGCACCTCCTCACTACAGAAGACGCACATGCGCGGAGGTCGATAAAATAAACCACTATCCAGGTCGATATCGTACCCTTACATTAGGAAAACGGTGACGTCCGGTAACGATACTTTCTGTTCGTTAAACTTTGGTGTTCTTAATTGACATTACCACATAGTTTCGCGTAGCACTATCAATGCACGTCACTGTGTATATCTACATTTACTAACTGATCCTCCATTCCCTATTCCACTAGCGAATTTTATTTTTCGAGACGTGTGTGGGAGGAAGTAATATATGTATGTATGCGTATACTGAACTGTGGACCTAGAAATGACGGAGAGGTTTCCTCCCAGCCGTAGCTCTCAGTGGTACACAACACCACAAAAGGCTACAGCAGTCCACTCACCCCACCACCACCCTACACCGAACCTAGGGTTATTGTGCGGTTCGGCCCCCAGTGGACCACTCGGGAGCGTCTAATACCAGACGAGTGTAACCCCAATATTTTCGTGGTATTAACTATTTATGGTGTACGGCTACGCGGAGACAGTGTTAGCGCAGCAATCGCCGACATAGAGTAAGTGAGGCGGAATAAGGGGAACCAGACCGTATTCGCCGAGGCAGATGGAAAACTGCCTTAAAAACCGTCCACAGGCTTGCCAGGCACACCGGACATCCGCACCAATTCACCGGGCGGATTCGTGCTGGGGACCGGCACGCCTTCCCGCTAGGGAAGCAGTGCGTCAGACCGCACGGCTAGCCGGACGGGCAAGTAAGTAATGTACGTTCCAAGAAATCACTCTTGAAATCGCAATAGTAGACCTGTACGCGATGAACAAGGTCTTTCTTGTAGCGTCTGTCACCGGGGTTTGTTGAGCATTTTTGCAAGGCTCTCGCGCTGACTAAACGATCCCGCGACGAAACGCGCTGCTCTTTGTTGGACCTTCTCTATCTGTTCTATCAGTCTTACGTCGTAAGACGGCAGATTGATGAACAATACTGAAGAGTCGGTAGGAGAAATGAAGCCATTTCCTTCGTAAATAAGTTGAATTTGCTTAAGATTCATCCTTTGAATGTCGGTCTGGCATCTCATTTTCTTGCTGTGCTTATTCCGCGGTCCAAGATACTTTAGGACAGATACTGTTTCCAGCAATTTCTCATCAGCAGTGTACTAGTATAGTAGTGGATTTATTTTCCAATGTGTGCGCAGTACATTACATTTATTAATGTCCAGGGTCAACTGCCAGAGCCTGCACGATTGATCAATCCTTTACGTGTCGTTCAACTGGTTCAAATGGCTCTGAGCACTATGGGACTTAACATCTTAGGTCATCAGTCCCCTAGAACTTAGAACTACTTAAACCTAACTAACCTAAGGACATCACACACATCCATGCCCGAGGCAGTATTCGAACCTGCGACCGTAGCAGTCCCGTGGTTCCGGACTGCAGCGCCTAGAACCGCACGGCCACCGCGGCCGGCTACGTGTCGTTACGGAAATCGATACTGCCTTCTGGCGTTACTAGTTTCTCACAGACGACAGTATCACTTGCGAACAGGCTTAAAGAGGTTCTGACGCTTGGTTCAAAATGGTTCAAATGGCTCAGAGCACTATGGGACTTAACATCTATGGTCATCAGTCCCCTAGAACTTAGAACTACTGAAACCTAACTAACCTAAGGACATCACACAACACCCAGTCAACACGAGGCAGAGAAAATCCCTGACCCCGCCGGGAATCGAACCCGGGAACCCGGGCGTGGGAAGCGAGAACGCTACCGCACGACCACGAGCTGCGGACTCTGACGCTTGTATGTCATTTATGTACACTGTAAAAAGTACCGGCCATAGCTCACTCAGTTGGGGTACTCCGGAGATTACCTTTACACCTGTCGGTTTTGTTATGCTAAGCTCGACGTGTTGACGTCTGCCTGCAAGTAAGTCTTGAGTTCTGTAGCAATTCTGTTCCGATACTTGGTAGGCTAGAATATTTTTCACTAAATGGTGTCAAACGCCTTCCTGAAGTTAAGGGACGCGGCATGAACTGTGAGATCTCGAGAAAATACAGGGTGTCCGAAAAGACTTTCCCTGATTACAAAAATGATAACTCCGGCTAGAAGTAAGATACAAATATGAAATTTGTGTCGAATTGTTTACAACTATCAGAGTTTTTTTTCTGTTTTAGGTTCGCAGTACGTAAGCAGTGGATCAGGTTCAGTGCCCAAGAAGCCATGTTAACCAATCAGGAGAAGGCAAAGTGTGTCCTGTGGTACCATCAGACACGATCACCAACCACAGTGCAGAGACACTTCCAGACAACTTGTGGAAGGAATCCACCTGACGTCAAGAGCATTAAAGCGTGGTATGATAAGTTCAAGAACACAGGATCGGTTGCTGACCTTCCGAGGTCTTGTCGACGAAGAACCTCAGCAGATAGGGTGGGAGCTATAAGGTAGTCTTTTCTGCAAAGTCCGAAGAAATCGGTGAGCAGGGCCTCACGTGAATTACAGATGCCAAAAAGCTCTCTCCATGACATTTTACACAAACGTTTATTGTTTCGTGTATACAAAGTGCAAATCGTTCAGGCCTTGTTGCCCCATGACAGTACACGTCGATATGACTTTGCAGCCGGCCGCGGTGGTCTAGTGGTTCTAGGCGCGCAGTCCGGAACCGCAGGACTGCTACGGTCGCAGGTTCGAATCCTGCCTCGGGCATGGATGTGTGTGACGTCCTTAGGTTAGTTAGGTTTAAGTAGTTCTACGTTCTAGGGGACTGATGACCACAGAAGTTAAGTCCCATAGTGCTCAGAGCCATTTGAACCATTTGATATGACTTTGCGGTCGAAATGCTTTCACGTATTGAGGACGATGATGGTTATCTCAGACGAATTGCCTTTTCCGACAAAGCAACCTTTTTTGTCAGTGGTGTAATGAATCGCCATAGTGTGCGCATTTGGGGTTCACAATCCCCTGGCGAGGTCATGGAGTGCACCAGAGGCAGTCCAAAGGTGAATGTTTGGTGCGCGCTATTGCACGATCGAATTATCGGGCCATTCTTCTTCGATGAGGCTAGCATCACATCTACAGTGTATCTGGACATGTTGCAACTGTATGCTGTTCCTCAGCTGCTTCAGTATAACCCCGATGAGCGCACCGCCTCATTGGGGTTTGGACGTCCGTGCCTGTCTCGATATGACCTTTCCTGTGCGATGGATTGGTCGTGACGGGCCAACGGTTTGGCCTCTACGATCTCCTGACATAACCACATTGGACTTCTTTTTATGGGTTTACGTTGAGGACGAGGTCTACCGAAAACGTGTACCAGATCTTGAAACCCTGCGACAATGGATAACCACAGTCGTTGAATCGATCCCTCCAGTGATGTTGGCTAATGTGTGGACGGAATGTGAATATCGCCTAGATGTGCAACGTGCTACCAAGGGTGCTCATGTGGAAGTTTACTGACGTGTGAAAAAAACTTTGCTATTTCGTAAACAATTACACACCAGTTTCATGTTTGTATCTTACTTCTAGACTGAGTTATCAATTTACGGTCGCAGGTTCGAATCCTGCCTCGAGCATGGATGTGTGTGATGTCCTTTGGTTAATTAGGTTTAAGTAGTTCCAAGTTGTAGGGAACTGATGACCTCAGCAGTTAAGTCCCATAGTGCTCAGAGCCATTGGAACCACCGTTGGCGAGATCAACATACTGATTGGCAAATTATCAGATTTTTACTGAGCACCAATGAACCTGCAGTCCGTCAGAAACGAAGTCCGACACTCAGTTGAAGGGCCTATTTCAATAATGGTACAAGTCCATGACCTCCTCTTTTCTGCCTCTATTGCTTCTGAAAATAATGATCCGAACAAAGAGAAAGAAAGGTTCATCTCTAGTGAGAAGCCATATGCTTGAATATTTCTGGTATCTCAAGATGAACAAAAATGGACTTGTACCACTGTTGAAATAAACCCTTCAGTTAACCATACAGCATAACGCGATTTACGGATTGAGTTATCCATTCTCCTTTTCAGAATTACGTTGTACCATGTGCGTAACTTCGCGTTTCTCTCCAACACCAGCCTGGAGCAATACGAAATCACAAGACGAATCAACAATCACTAGTCGGCAAATTTCAATTAACATTACTGAGCTGACTTCCTGCTGAGAAGTGGTAGGTGATTACGACTACATTCTCTACATCCTCTGTCTTCCTTCCACCTTTGCAAACAGGTCAGGCTCACAAACTGAGAGCTGTTGCCCGCATCGGGGTGGATCTCATGGCGGAAGAGAGCGATCTGAGTTTCGCAAGATCTCCGTTTGCGAATTCCAGTCCGCAGCCGCATCGCAGACCTCGAAATTCCGAATGAAATTGTCTGCGGTAAACGTAACAAAACAGAAACTGCAGGAGGAGCGCACGCGTTTTCCAGGTCGACAGCCGCAGAACTACTTGCACGTGAAGTGGCGCCACTGGCTGGAGAGAGAGAGAGAGCGGGGCCGAGAGTCGTCTGCGCCGCAAAAACAGGTAGCGGCGCCCCAAATGGATTGGGCTCGTATATCTCCGGCCCTGTACGTCACGCCAGTAATTGTTGAAGCGCCCGCGGCGTCGACGGCGAAGGCACGCGCGTGTGCGGCGGCAAAAAGCTAACAAAGGCTCGCCGCACAGATTTATGCTCTAGTTTATGGGCCGCACCTAAGTGATATGTATTTTTTTCGGACGCCGGAATTACGTATGTGGCAATGTTTTAATAGGAAAATATTATCCCTCTCCGCATTGCTATTATATTCTCTTACACGAAAAAGACTGAAAATGCCACGTTCGCTTGCATAGTAATTGTGTTTACTGCTTCGAAAAAAGAAGGAAAGGGAAACAAAAGGAGAACGAGTTGAAACGCCGACGGAAATTTCTTCCTTTATGGCTATAGCTCATTTTTTTGTGTCTTTTCCTCCTGTTGCATTTCGTTTCGTTTCGCTCGGGTGTCGCTGCTTTGGGCCGGATTACGAACAAGCGGCATGCATTTATTCATTAGTATCAGCCAATTACATGCGGCTGTATTTTATTACTTTAGAGTCGCAGCTGTCAGTGGAGTTTATCCAGCGGGCACAGTGTGCCCGTGCGAGATTTGTGGCGCTGTCAACCCGTGTGTCGCACGTCTGTGGTGCCGGCGACACGGTGTGTGCTGTGTGCTGAGTATCTGTGCCCCGAGAGCGCACACCGGCGCGGCGCTCCCAAAACACGACCCGTGTCAAATCCCGGGAGCACTCGCGTCTCTCCCTCTCTATCTCTCTATCTCTCTCTCTCTCTCTCTCTCTCTCTTTGGCCACCTGATTATCTCCTATGTAGAATGACACGGGAGTGCTGCGTTAACGCTCAATACACATACACTGCTCTTGTTGAGGCAGTCATCGATTTTGCTGTATTTGTTCGTTAATAAATTCATTTTTATTTTTAGTCTTCCGTGCCTTAGTCGGCTAAGAAAGAACCATTACAGGAACTCTTTCGTTGACCGTCTGTGCAAAACCTTTTTCTGAGCAAGGGGTAGACGTCTCAAGCCGAAATTTATGTCCCATATTGACGTCTATGGTCCACCAACGATAGACATGGCGTTTGAAATTGTACGTGAAACAAACATCCGCAGACTTGATCGTGGTTATCTGATGATTGATAAATTTCGAAACGAGTCGTATGAGTAATAAAATCATTGCTTGCCTGATGTTTGTCTTTTAACATTATGACCCAGTCAGTCTGAATAGAGAACTGCTGTGTATTGTAATAAGGGTCGCCTGTCTACTGTATGAAATGGTTCAAATGGCTCTGAGCACTATGGGACTCAACTGCTGTGGTCATAAGTCCCCTAGAACTTAGAACTACTTAAACCTAACTAACCTAAGGACAGCACACAACACCCAGCCATCACCAGGCAGAGAAAATCCCTGACCCCGCCGGGAATCGAACCCGGGAACCCGGGCGTGGGAAGCGAGAACGCTACCGCACGACCACGAGATGCGGGCGTCTACTGTATGACTTACGTCACATTAATATTATCGAAATTCAAGCATTCTCGAACGTCAGGGAATATCTGGGACCAATATCTCGTCAGTATCAATAGCGATAACAGGCAAAAGTGGTGGACGTTATCGATTCCCGGAATGGAAATTGGAAATTTGTGGTGAGGTCTGATGGGACCAAACTGCTGAGGTCACCGGTCCCTAAGCTTACACACTACTTAATCTAACTTAAACTAACTTATGCTAAGGACGACACACACACCCATGCCCGAGAGATGACTCGAACCTCCGACGGATAGAGCAGCGTGGACCGCGAAGAAACGCTCCCCCCCCCCCCTCCCCGGAATGGATTGGCTATCTACATGTATAATTAAGATCGTACGGAACCATCAGAGTGCAAGTGTCCAACTTGCCCCCCCGCCAATTTTACTTTTCTGCGACGTTTAGTTCCAGAATTAAATCAAAAACGGATCCCATTCCTTCGATGTGACCAAGGTTGATACAAGTGTTCCCGTAGTTTTAAGGAAAATGCTCACTAACATGTCGCCTAATATTAGTTCATACCGTACGTGGGTCATAACTCGACATGGAGAAATAATTTTAAAAAAAGAGCTGCGTCAAGAAAACCAGCCGAAAATTCAATTTCCCGGGTTCGATTCCCAGCGGGGTCAGGGATTTTCTCTGCCTCGTGATCACTGGGTGTTGTGTGATGTCCTTAGGTTAGTTAGGTTTAAGTAGTTCTAAGTTCTAGGGGACTGATGACTATAGCTGTTAAGTCCCATAGTGCTCAGAGCCAAAATTCAATTGTTGCTCCTTAGCATGTTAAGCTTATTGCAATGTGAGAACGTTTTTCACCAGCCCCCTTTCGTTTTTATTTACAAATCAGCTTCTGCGGTCTTTCCGTAAACAGACGGTGCTACATACTGTAACTTCCCAACAGAAAAATATGTATAATTATACTTATATTATTATAACATTCAGATTTAGTGTAACCTCCCAACAGTTTATTATTCCGTAACCTCGCAATAATAACGTGACTAACCTCCCAACCTACGTTTCTAGCATTTGTAGACTTAGATAAAGCTTTTGACAATGTTGACTGGAATACTCTCTTTCAAATTCTAAAGGTGGCAGGGGTAAAATACAGGGAGCGAAAGGCTATTTACAATTTGTACGGAAACCAGATGGCAGTTATAAGAGTCGAGGGACATGAAAGGGAAGCAGTGGTTGGGAAGGGAGTAAGACAGGGTTGTAGCCTCTCCCAGATGTTATTCAATCTGTATATTGAGCAAGCAGTAAAGGAAACAAAAGAAAAATTCGGAGTAGGTATTAAAATCCATGGAGAAGAAATAAAAACCTTGAGGTTCGCCGATGACATTGTAATTCTGTCACAGACAGCAAAGGACTTGGAAGAGCAGTTGAACGGAATGGATGGTGTCTTGAAGGGAGGATATAAGATGAACATCAACAAAAGCAAAACGAGGATAATGGAATGTAGTCGATTTAAGTCGGGTGATGCTGAGGGTATTAGATTAGGAAATGAGACACTTAAAGTAGTAAAGGAGTTTTGCTATTTGGGGAGCAAAATAACTGATGATGGTCGAAGTAGAGAGGATATAAAATGTAGACTGGCAATGGGAAGGAAAGCGTTTCTGAAGAAGAGAAATTTGTTAACATCGAGTATAGATTTAAGTGTCAGGAAGTCATTTCTGAAAGTATTTGTATGGAGTGTAGCCATGTATGGAAGTGAAACATGGACGGTAAATAGTTTGGACAAGAAGAGAATAGAAGCTTTTGAAATGTGGTGCTACAGAAGAATGCTGAAGATTAGATGGGTCGATCATATAACTAATGAGGAAGTATTGAATAGGATTGGGGAGAAGAGAAGTTTGTGGCACAACTTGACCAGAAGAAGGGATCGGTTGCTAGGACACGTTCTGAGGCATCAAGGGATCACCAATCTAGTATTGGAGGGCAGCGTGGAGGGTAAAAATCATAGGGGGAGACCAAGAGATGAATACACTAAGCAGATTCAGAAGGATGTAGGTTGCAGTAGGTACTGGGAGATGAAGAAGCTTGCACAGGATAGAGTAGCATGGAGAGCTGCATCAAACCAGTCTCAGGACTGAGGACCACAACAACAACAACAACAACCTCCCAATAAAGAAATTTGACTCATATATAACCTTTCAATAATTAACTGACTGTGAATCTAAACTGGTAAATTGTGACGTCAGCATGGCCCTGAAATATCATTCTGAATAAATTGAAAATTCTTACCTCAATGAAGTCGCCGGATAACGGGTATATATCTGCTCCTATAAGAAATTTTTCTGGCACAGCCCAGTGCAATGTCGGCCGCTAGATTTGTCATGTCTAAAAAGAAACAACTGATGTTTCCTTACGGTAATCGGGACGACCATGGATTGGAGAAATTAGTAAATTCTTAAATTCCGAGGAATGATTGTCAAAATTTAATCTTATAAGAATGATTATTATTAAAAAATTAAAAAACAACATTTACATGGCACTTGATATATCAATAGCACAAATTTAGTTGTTACAAATTAGATATGCGCGTGGTTGCTTTTACCTTACACTACATAGCTCAGGTACGCCTGTCTCAACCGCCCGCGTGCGAGCTACAACTACCACTGCCTACACCTACAACTACTGCAGCCGACACTGCTCTCTGGTCTGAGATTGTATTATAGCTTATATATCGCAGAGAGCGCGTGAGCAATCCATCGAAGTTACATCTGCTCGAGCGCGCTAGCAATAAACACCTTAGTCATGGACCTCTTACAATACAAAACAGTCTTTGTTGCAATTTATTTTTTTATTAATAACGCGTTTAACATTCGTGAGGCTACTTCTGATTTTCTGTAGGGATAACAACATAAGCAAAAATTGGAGCAAGGTCCTAACAAGCACGACACTAAATGTTAATAAGGTATTGCTACTAACCTTAAAATTTTCCTCCTGCAACATTTTAAAAACCATAAAACGGCTCTGTGCTAGTCTGAAGCTCGCGTATAATCAGATAAACTCGCAGAGGCCTAGTCAAAAACGGCTATTACAGTACGGCATAACGGAGGGGAGAATGTTAAATAAATATTCAAATTATACGAAACACACCTTAACAAACCCGTATCAGCAGGACAGAATCGTGCAATGGTAGGCTCACACTCACAAAGAAATTAAACATTGAAACAGAGTTCACAGAGACGCCGCCGCAGCTTCAAGACAGGTCCGTCAAGGGGTTGCTCAGGCGACCATGGGAATGGGGCTTGCATAGAATGACTGCACAGGACACACATAGATTCGTTCAAAGCAGTTATGTGACAGTCAGCATATTTAACCCTTACAAAAAAAAATCTAAAAGTAGTTGATTCACTATAATGAAAGTAAGGGGTTACAATTAATCAGAACACAGTCACCCATAAAGGTATCTTTAAATTACTACAAGTAGATAAAATAGTAACATTAGCCGTACCTAAATAAAACCATGAATTAGCCACCAAAGATGGACGTCGTCCATATAACCGGGGATACAACAGAATCATAAAACAGCAAGTCCCCACCTGACCGTCATCAACAATGAGTTATTAGTGAACGTAAGTACATGAAAATATTCCTCTTAGAAATGGATACATTGGGAAAAATAAAATGCACAGTGCATAACAGAGAATTGTAGCTGACCGATATACGTTATAAAAGAATGAAACCAGAAAATGAAAGTGAGGGAATTGAAAAATATACCGCTTGAAATGAAATACCACACGAAAATGTTGAGAGACACCCTAATATCTCAAAGTCTCAGTAATTGTAGTGACTGACAATCTATACGCCTCACCAGTAATTAAGCTGTCTTGAAGCTCTTTGATGAAAAGAAAACAGGTCTCTGGATCAGTATCTCCGATGTCGGAAATTGCGTTGAAAAAATGAGATTGGCAAGTCTCTGAAGTATTTATATTGTTATATTGAATACATCGTAACATGACAATACATACAATTCAGGAATAGGGTGGATGGGTGGATGGCGTAAGAACATTTTGATTAGACTGGCTGTCTTTATACACATGCTTAGTTTATTCTGAAGCAGTTAATGGTGTGCTTTCTGGGGTGTGTGCACTTTTCCGGTCACTCATAATACATGGCAATCATTATAGCACATTCAGTCAGCGGATTTAAGTAAGTTTCACGAATCTGCAAAAATGCATATGAATTCCGAATGACATGAGAAGTAATTGAAAAGTGATGTAAGTTTTTAGTGCCATGACAAACAAAAGTAAGACTTTAGAACAACTCGCCAAGGACAATCCTGAGAATGTGGTTTAAACTAAAGCTGAAATTAAATATTTCTAGCTTATTGATTTGTACCTTATGTAACTTGCCTTTAAGAGCAAAACACGTTCGACTGCTGTTTAGTTCGTGTTATTGCAGTTTAGGATACAGTTAGGTAACGAAACAGAGCAGAGACATTTTGAAAGTGAGCCACATTCATTTCTTATACAACCTAAAATGATCTAATTGATGTATTTCTTAGTAAATAAATGATTTGATTAACATTATCGATACTATTTAATTACATGATGTATGTATAGCCACCTCGGTTGTGCAACCGAAATGGCTATACATACATCCTGTAATTAAGTTAACACACGGTTTCTGGACTTCAACCAATAAAAATGTATAAAATTTCATTATCTATAATAGTGAACCATTTTCGAATTTGGCAGATGGAACAATGGACATGCAGGTATACCGCAATTTTCCCTCACTGCCCGTTGTTGTCCTCATGCAACTAATATTGTGAGAAAATACCTCCTAGTATTTACACCATTAACAAGAATGGACACGAAACTTGTTTCTGACACAATAACATCTGCTGCACCTGCTTGGGATTCTGATCTAGATAATATTGTAAGGCAATGTTATGATGGATGTAGTACAGTGGTATCGAAAGTTGGCAGAGTGCAAAGCACAAAACATATTTTCTGAGCAAATCCTGAGACATGCTTCTATCATTGTGCTTACGAGGGGATCAACAGATATACCGTAAACGGCGGTGAAATGTAAACTCTGGGAACATAAAAACAGGTTTTACTACAGTTATACTGTTAGCTTGTTCATGACTGTAACACTACGCAGGTACTAAAAGGGTACTGTAGAAACTAATAAAGAAAGTAACGAAAAGACAACATTGCTTCAGAATTTTAAATCAAATGTGTGGGGAAAGTGGTTTTCCTCTAGTGACACGAATACCTGCGGGTGTCCCTGACCAGACAGCAAGAACACTATCCAATAACCTCGTTTGGAACATAACAGAAATAAGATACCTGAGTTACACATGAGCACAAGTTTCCAAATGACTATAATTCCATGTAGTTGAAGAATTTCCCCAAGAGAAACTTCCCTTACGTAATTTTCAAACTGAGCTCTGATAATATATTCTATCATTATGTGAGGATGCAGCAATATTGATGACAGAGTTACTTATTATTCTCAGGACAGATATTTTTTTTCGTTGTGCATTGTAACAATGAAAATCATTGTTCTTTCTCAAAAGTTTTACGTTCGTTTAAAAGGTTTCACATAACACTTAATTTAAGTATCGCAGTTCATGTCTTCAATATGGAAGTGGACGGGAACCGCATATTGTTGTTTGTGTTTGCTTCTGTGCAACGTAAGTGTCCACTCTTGAAATTATTTTATCCCTTAACAGTAAGTTGTTGAATAAAAGATACCAAATCATATTAACTAAGAGAATTATTCCTCTTCGAGGGTTCCAGCGATACACAGGTAAGATGTCTGACAGAAATTCCTTAACAATTTCGTGAATGCATAGTTCAAATTAAAATTCTCCCCAACGAAAATAACCTCCAGTCTGCCCATTAGACGGATTATGCATCAGAACGGTCCTCATTTATTTCATCCTGTGTGGCACCTGTAAAAACTGTAAGTGATTTACATAACTAAGTGACATCGGTACGTCACAACAAATACTGTCCGATATTTTTTTATGTTTAATGAAGCTGAGGAGCCTCTCACAGGCTGCAATCATAATAAACCGTTTATAGTATTATTGCCATTGTGGAATGATACTGTAAGTACAAAAAAGTAACATTACTCAAAAATATTATTAGCATCTGTAGTGGGCGTTAAACTTGATAACGTTGTAGAATATGCTGTATGCCATCACTGACGGCCGGAGTTTAAGATTTCATTAGTAGCTGCACAGTGAAGTCATTTAATGTTGTCTTCCTCCGACACAAAACTAAGATTTTTGATACCTGTGTGAGCCAGTGTAAGCCGGTTAGCATCGGTGCTGACCTTGTCTGCAATTGAGCGCTCATGTTCGAGATTAATTAATCATAAGTTCCTTTCACACGATTAAATCTTCATAATTATACCGTTCATCAAAAAAGTTCAAAGACTGGGAACCGCGAGACCGCTACAGTCGCAGGTTCGAATCCTGCCTCGGGCGTGGATGTGTGTGTTGTCCTCAGGTTAGTTAGGTTTAAGTAGCTCTAGGGGACTGATGACCTCAGATCTTAAGTCCCATAATGCTCAGAGCCATTTTTTTTTCAAAGACTGAACTTATTCCTCGCTTATAAGCGACGTCAGTGCAGTAAATATTGTGGCAACTCGAACTGCTAACTCTAGACAACAGATGGGCAGGCAGTGTTAAGCAGTGGACGTATGGACGCAGTGTGTCGGTGTTGTAGTGTTACAAATCGCAAAGGAGTTTCGTCTCTAAATCAAGGGTTCAAGACACTCTACAGAATGTACTGAGGAAGAAAAATGTGTGAAAATCTTGTCCTTGCACACGTTAACTCCTGAATAATAACGGCGCGTGCACTAACGCCGCGACTTGACTGAAATGTAAAAATCACCACGACTGACGACACCTGACGATATCAATACTCACACGCGTATACGAATTAACCGACATAAAAGCCAATGTGACGCGCGAGTTTTTAAACATCCCAAAGTAGAATTTCCCTGACAGTTTCACATGTTTGTATAAACGTCCTGTGCGTTGTACTGAGGAGGGAGGAGACTAACAGTCTGTAGAATGCCTAAAGCAATAAAATCACCATATCATCGTTTCTCTGCTTTTATATTAATCCAGTGTCAAAACTGACGGGGCACGACCGTTTCCTCTCAGCGTGGGCAAATTAGGTATCTTTGTAGCGCGTTTGACTGCAACTGTAACTCAGATATCTTTTAGCGAAATCCCACTGCATATCTGTGTTTATCGTAGCAGTAGACTTTACATTTAGGTCTTTGAAGGACGTTGAATGATATTTTTATAAATTTTCGACTAAAAAACACGTCAATAACTGCTTAGGCTAACCCTGCTGAACACTAACTGCACAACCACTAACGTGACACAGGAACGTCTCGACCCAGGATCTACGTCGTTGACCCATAAAGCCACAGTTACTGTTCTAACAAAAGATATGGAGCTACAAGGTTAACTACAGTTTACTTGTCACGTAGTACTTAGTGTTAATGTTAAAACTGGATGAGGTCGTTATCTTCAGCGATTCCACCTTCAGCCTGGCTATGTTTTGGTCATTGAGTCCACTAGATTCACTGTAAAAACTTTGTAGTACAACAGTGAATCAAAGGAGACACATTATACTCGTCCTGTTTTCCTCTTTCGTAATGAAAACAAGTCTCTAACGTGATTCACACATGAGACCTGCTGAGTAAATTTAAAAATGAAAACTACTTGGTTAACTTCGTAGCTTTGGAACAACTGAATGTTCTCATACTGCAAGAGCAAATCGTAGCTATCCTCTCACGGATAGTCGTCGCTGTCCTTGGGATTTTCGATCGATATTTTAAAATATACAAAGACAAAACTTTGTGCTGAATGTTTCAAAATGATTTACTTTCGAATAAAGATTTTTTCCAGTGGTTTTATGTTGTCCTTCAGATGCTGCCTGGTGTCAGTTTTTTCTATTTTCTGCAGTTATAGTCTAAAATTTGTCTGTTCCTGCTCCGTCACCGTTACACTGCTCAGTCCTACGCGTAGTTCCAATTTACTGATTTCTTTGCAAATGTTCTATTAAAAACTTTTCCGCTTTGAATACTCGTTTTTCATAGAATTTTTTTTTCTCTTTCTAGGACGTCATAATTTTTAATTTCCTTCTGCAAAACAATATATCAGATGCTTCGTGACATAATTTCGGATTTCCCCAAGACTTTAAACTCGCAGATCATTTCTGCTAAAATAAGTCTTCTCCGTCTGCTGCTGATGTTGTCCTGACTGGACTGCCTTACGCTACTACGTAGTTTAATCCGTCCACTATCATTACAAATACGTTTCTTTCTGACTGGATATTGTGCAAGGGCCTATAGAGGTTTCTTCATATATAATCAGTTACAAGTTTTTTATGTAAATTTCATCACCTGTCAACGTACGTTGTTTATCTCCATAGCTGTTTCATGGTTCAAATGGTTCTGAGCACTATGGGACTTACCATCTATGGTCATCAGTCCCCTAGAACTTAGAACTACTTAAACCTAACTAACGTAAGGACATCACATAATACCCAGTCATCACGAGGCAGAGAAAATCCCTGACCCCGCCGGGAATCGAATCCGGGAACCCGGGCGCGGGAAGCGAGAACGCTACCGCACGACCACTGTTTCATGTTTTTGGCTTTCGCCAGGAGAGTTCAATCTTGCGGGTAGTGCGCACGGCCTATACGGGCAAAGTTAAATTAGCCTACTTTGTGTACCTTTACCTCTGGAACCAATGAAGATAACACTAATATTTGTACAGGTGTCTTATCCATCTTATTTATGTTTACTGAATCAGAATTAAGAGAGGTGGTAGGAAAGAAGGATAGATATATATGTATTTTCAATTATGCTATTTTTATTACAAATAATTGTACATATAACGCCCTAGATGTCTATCTATTCAAATTACTGCTACGGTTGTGCTTCAATAGGTGCAGTATGTTGTAATGAAATAGGTGCCAAAGTTTCATAAAGATATCACAAGTAGTTATTGATATAAAGGAACATAAAGCATAAAAAAATGTCATTTTGAGAAAACCACATTTAAAGTTTAAAATGAGAATAATTTACTTGTAATTTTAAATTAAGTCTCACAAACAAGCAGCAAGGAGTCAGTATTCTCATCTTTGCCAGCTTCCTTCTCTGAAGGCATCTTTCCTCGGACTGACCCTGCCTCTTTGGTGGTGAACTCAGCTGCACGCTGTACCTTGGCGAGTCGCAACTTGTCCAATAACTTCGAGCTGTTTACAGTATGGTAGCCTGGAGTGACATTAAGATGTTTTAGAGATCTTATTATTTCCATGTTTCCACTATTGAGTGTTAATACAACATCAGTTATGTATTGAACCCTACAAAAACCTTTATGGGGACTCATGTCCAGATAATGTTATGGAATGACTTAGGATTCTGTGTTCGCAAACACTTTCGGAGAAGGTCTGGGTGAGCTAGGTCCCCATAAATTGGTTTGATTGCTTCCATAACAGGTTCGGGAATAAACTTCTTGTGTTCAAAAGGCACTCCAGAAACTTCATCCTTCCGGAAATTACACCTTAATTCAGGTCCAGGTGGACAGAGTGAATGTGTCGGTTTTCTGTCGGTTGAAATTTTTTAGACGATGACCGGTTTCAGTCTGTAGTGACCATCTTCAGATCTTTTTTACACCATGTCCTAAAGTGATACTGCCATAATGGCATCGTCAAAACATATAAATACACTCCTGGAAATGGAAAAAAGAACACATTGACACCGGTGTGTCAGACCCACCATACTTGCTCCGGACACTGCGAGAGGGCTGTACAAGCAATGATCACACGCACGGCACAGCGGACACACCAGGAACCGCGGTGTTGGCCGTCGAATGGCGCTACTGCGCAGCATTTGTGCACCGCCGCCGTCAGTGTCAGCCAGTTTGCCGTGGCATTCGGAGCTCCATCGCAGTCTTTAACACTGGTAGCATGCCGCGACAGCGTGGACGTGAACCGTATGTGCAGTTGACGGACTTTGAGCGAGGGCGTATAGTGGGCATGCGGGAGGCCGGGTGGACGTACCGCCGAATTGCTCAACACGTGGGGCGTGAGGTCTCCACAGTACATCGATGTTGTCGCCAGTGGTCGGCGGAAGGTGCACGTGCCCGTCGACCTGGGACCGGACCGCAGCGACGCACGGATGCACGCCAAGACCGTATGATCCTACGCAGTGCCGTAGGGGACCGCACCGCCACTTCCCAGCCAATTAGGGACACTGTTGCTCCTGGGGTATCGGCGAGGACCATTCGCAACCGTCTCCATGAAGCTGGGCTACGGTCCCGCACACCGTTAGGCCGTCTTCCGCTCACGCCCCAACATCGTGCAGCCCGCCTCCAGTGGTGTCGCGACAGGCGTGAATGGAGGGACGATTGGAGACGTGTCGTCTTCAGCGATGAGAGTCGCTTCTGCCTTGGTGCCAATGATGGTCGTATGCGTGTTTGGCGCCGTGCAGGTGAGCGCCACAATCAGGACTGCATACGACCGAGGCACACAGGGCCAACACCCGGCATCATGGTGTGGGGAGCGATCTCCTACACTGGCCGTACACCACTGGTGATCGTCGAGGGGACACTGAATAGTGCACGGTACATCCAAACCGTCATCGAACCCATCGTTATACCATTCCTAGACCGGCAAGGGAACTTGCTGTTCCAACAGGACAATGCACGTCCGCATGTATTCCGTGCCACCCAACGTGCTCTAGAAGGTGTAAGTCAACTACCCTGGCCAGCAAGATCTCCGGATCTGTCCCCCATTGAGCATGTTTGGGACTGGATGAAGCGTCGTCTCACGCGGTCTGCACGTCCAGCACGAACGCTGGTCCAGCTGAGGCGCCAGGTGGAAATGGCATGGCAAGCCGTTCCACAGGACTACATCCAGCATCTCTACGATCGTCTCCATGGGAGAATAGCAGCCTGCATTGCTGCGAAAGGTGGATATACACTGTACTAGTGCCGACATTGTGCATGCTCTGTTGCCTGTGTCTATGTGCCTGTGGTTCTGTCAGTGTGATCATGTGATGTATCTGACCCCAGGAATGTGTCAATAAAGTTTCCCCTTCCTGGGACAAAGAATTCACGGTGTTCTTATTTCAATTTCCAGGAGTGTATAATCATCAATCTATGTGACGATGCTATGCTGATTATATTTGTATGTTTTGACGATGCCATTATGGCCGTATCACTTTAGGACATGGTGTAAAAAAGATCTGAAGGTGGTCATTACAGACTGAAACCGCTCATTGTCTAAAGAATTGATTTGTGATCAGAGACTGGAATAAAAAAGCATTTTACATCTTTTCTTTTTTCTAGGAAACTGAAATTTTCAAATACATTCTTATCAGCCACATTTATTTTCCTCATCTGGACCTTATGAGATAATTATGAGGTTCTTCAGATATTATGCATTTGAACTTGCTCACCTTCTAGCAGCACTTAATCGTAGGGCGCTGGGACAACGAAGGGTAGCAAGCGACGGGAAAACAGGGCAGCTCATTATAGATGTTAAAAGGGGTCGTCGAATTGATGCACATAATTACAAGCCTATAATGCTAACGTTGATCTGTTACAGAATTACGGAGCATGTTATCTACTAACATATTACGGCGTTCTTGAGAATGAAAATCTACTCAATAAAAACCAAATGGATTCCATGAAAAGAGATTCTTGACTGCTGCGCTGTTGTTTAGGGTGAAAAATACGAGCTTAGGTAGTATCGGACCAAATATGTCTGAATTAATTACTTTCTTACAGCTACAGCTTAATACGTTACTCCTAGCAGGACGAAATCGATAGCTGTAACTGGAATTTTTGGATTACGCCTATGTATGATATAAGGCAATTGCTGATCTAGCGGGAAGACGTGGAAGTCACCGAAGTGGCGTCACAACGAAAGACTTGCACAGGTGATCGGTGTACCCGACGGGACGCCCTAGCCACACGCACACTATTTACACATCTCCCGCTCAATCACGCCATACCATCATCCAGAGGTGCGTTGCCGTGAGCTGACTTGTGACTGCTGGAATAATAGCGTCGCCGTTCGGCTGCAACCAATAATGGAAAGCGGTTTTGTAAACGTCTCTATGGCAACGCCTCAGTGTCGTCACACTTCTGTTGGCGCGTACTGTTTTCATCTATGACTTTAGCGCTTTGCTGCTGAAATTTGGTAATAACCCTAGTAGCCGTCAGCGCCCTTCTTATGCCGTCTCGACTATAGTGAGCAATCCCTTGAATGCTGCATGAGACTTTTCGCAGACAATGCTGTTGTCTGTAAGACGCTTGCAGACGCCAGAAGACTATAGAGGAATGCTGGAACAGCTATGGTGAGACGTTGATAGTTGCAGCGGCTGGCAGTTGGTCCTGAACGTAAACATATGTAAAAGAGATCCATTAATGTTCAATTACACTACTGATGAGAAGCAGTACCAGTCGCTAAATAAGTGAGAGTAACTGTTCGGAGTGAACTTAAATGGAATGACCATATAAAACAAATAGTACAAAAAGCCGAAGTGAGTCTGAAATTCATAGCAAGAAGCTTAGGGAAATGTGCGAGTGTTGACTGAAAAGTAATGCCTCTACCTTCGTAACTCTTCAACAGTTGGCAGCATTGTTATGCGACAGGTACTGGCTCATTCCGTAGCCTCTTCTCTACAGCTCCAGCTAGCGGGAAGCGTTAGCAGTGAACGGTTGTGTTGTTACAGTGTACAGTATGGAACCCTGCGCAGACGGTCGGTCAAGAGATTTAAGCAACGTGCAGTCACTGAATTCTTGACAGCAGTAGGTATCACCCCGAAGGAGATTCATCAGAGAATGAAAGCATTTTATAGTGATTGTGTTGATGTGAGTACTGTACATCGTTGGGCTAGTAAGTTTAAAGATGTTGAGGCAGAAAAAGAAAATCGAGACGCAGCCCTCAGCTGGTAAAATCATGGCCGCAGTGTTCTGGGACGCAGATAGTGTTATCCATGTTGATTTCCTTGATTGTGGAACAACAACAAATTCAGAGCGGTACATCAGAACGCTGCGAACTCCAAAACGACGGCTAACAAGGGTCCGAAAGGAAAAGGGAAATGTTTTCTGCAGGCTGACAATACCAAACAACACACTTCACGTGCCACCACAGCAGAACTTCAAAGACTGAATCTCACTAACCGGCCGCTGTGACGGTGCGGTTCTAGGCGCTTCAGTCCGGAACCGCTCTGCTGCTACGGTCGCAGGTTCGAATCCTGGCTCGGGTATGGATCTGTGTGATGTCCTTAGGTTATTTACGTTTAAGTAGTTCTAAGTCTAGGGGACTGATGACCTCAGATGTTAAGTCCCATAGTGATCAGAGCCATTTGAACCATTTTGAATCTCACCACCTTACGGCATCCTCCATACAGTCCAGATTTACCACCTCTACTTCCATCTGTTCCCGATGATGAAAGACGACCTGCGGGGACATAATTATGCTTCTGATGAAGACGCTGAGAGAACTGTGAGACTGTGGTTGCGGAAACAGAGCGTCGACTTCTTCCGTGACGGCTTGAGAAAACTTGTTCATCGTTGGCAGAAATGTATCCAATTTGCTAGTGAATATGTGAAAAAGTGAATATTGGTAATTAAAGATCATATTCTAAGGATTATTTCTGCGTTTGATTTATTAAAATATTCCCGTCCAAACCCAATTAACGAAGGTGGAGGCATTACTTTTCATTCACCCCTCGTAATTCGTTTACGACAGAAGTGGCTCACAGAAAATTTATTCCAACGATTCGTCAGTACACTTCATTAATCTGGGGCCCTTATCAAGTATGACTAACAGAATAGACGAGGAAGGTCAAACTAAGAAAGGCATTTTCGTCATAGGGAAGTTTATTTTTGCGTGAGACAACAAAAAAATTTCGTGGCTGATGCAGCAAGACGATCGTTGTGTATCATGAAGAGGGCTACTGTTGACATTTCAAGAGCTTAAATTCGAACAAGGGATTAGAATACATTACTTACTTCTCATGAATATAAAATCAGAGAAATCAGAGCTCGTACTGAAACTTCAGTCTTTTTCCGTCAGTCCATTCAGAAATGGAACAGAAAGGGGGGAGGGGGGAGGTGGAGGGAGTTGGATGGTAAGAGAAATAGTGTTACCATAGGAGAGGTACCCTCCGCCATACACCATAGAGCCACTGGCTTAGTACAGACGTAAATATATATGTGTATGAGTTTCCTCCATCCTTTCCTAGACAAGTGAATTTTCTGTTTGTCTTCATCTAGAACAGAGCGTCAGCGACAAATTTCTTCTGCATTCCAAATTCTACTTACGTAAGATCTGTCATATGTGCAATCATATCCAAAGATTATCACTGCAAATGGTGACTCAACTAAGTACTATGTTGGAGTGGAAGTTGGGAAGGCTTTAATTCCGGATCAATAATGACTAAAATGACTGCCAAGGGTTGGTTCCACTATTTAAGCCAGACTTTCGGGCAATACCATTAATAGTAGGAGTTATGTGTGATCAAGATGGACCTTTATAAGTAAAGTGGCACCTTATGATAGCGGACTAATTTACAGACTTCGTGTCTTCAATTGATAAATTACATCGTTTCATATATCTTTTCATAAAATATACATTTCGACATGTTGTTGACCAGAGAAAAAAATGTCATTAATAGCATTTGCTTCATTTTTAATTGGAACTCTCCGTAATTAATATGTTCTTTATACACAGCTCAGGTGACAATGATGTAAGATGATAGCGTCAGCAGAATTTGGCTAATAATTGATCCAATACTTGTCGAAATGATGAGTAATTTTTATAGAACTCGGATGCGACGACATGAAGAGGTTTCATCTGGCACAGATTGGTGTCGAGACAGTACCAGATGGAGAGGAGAACCCGTTAACAATAACTGCTTGGAGACGTTACATGTATGTAAGTTCATAATAAAGTGAATTAATCTACAGCATATGCTGCATATTCGAAGCATATAAGTTGAAAGACTACTAAGACCATCTACAAGTTTTGTAGAACAAAAGACAAGTCATTGATACTGTGGTTCATGTAACGTATACAACATTGCCGTTCTTTCCTTAAAATTTTAATAAAGCTTCACTTTTTAAAAGAGTTTCTTCATAGTAAATGTTTTGAAATTACCATTATGTTACTTTTAAATTATGTCAGAAACCAACAATAAATGTCTTTATTTCGAGTACTAGCATTTCAAGATATCGCGCGGCTGTTGTAATGCACCCATTGTCTACGTAAAAGTAACTCACAATAAACAGTAATGAAATGAAACGTTCGTATGGCGTCATTGGCTTGGAGACTCCATCTTGGGTTTAAGAAATGTACTCTCATTTGCGAATACAAATAATCATCAGCTATATGATGGAATGACGATAATGGAAACTTGGGTCGGATTGTCTCTCGAACGCGGATTTCCCGTTTATTGTGAGCGGTCGCCTTACCATTTGGCTATTCGAGCACAACTCACGGCCAGACGGAGACTTCCATGTGTCGTCAACCATGTGTCTACAACCTGTACACATACTTCCTAGACGTTTTGCTTGAAAGGCACTTGCCAAATGCCGGCAAAGTTTTTTCGGAAATGCACACATGTTCAGAGGAAGACTGTACTGTAATTCAGAATCTCGCATCCATCTGGGGTTGTCCGACCAACTAGTGCAGGTCACTTTATTTCGCGCCACTTGACCTGATGATGATGAAATGATGATAAGAACAACAAACACCCGACCGGCCTGCTATCGAGTCCCTCCGCTCTCCGGGTGACATTAGGTCTTCAGCCATGCTTATCAGTCACCTGTGTAGACAGACACAATTAACGGTAACCGAACGTGAGAAGAGGTGGCTGTCACCTGACCTAGGTGGTTGTTTCAGTTCTGGTTTTTGTTGTTACAGTGAACTGAGTTAACCATAGTTCTTGACGTAAGTGAACTCATTCTATTACATATTGCTTCATCTTTCCTGAGCAGAGTATTGGCCTTATAAGGGTGCGCACTCTTCAATACAACCACTTTCCGTTTAGCACGTAGAACAGTTTATCGCGCATATGTTCGCGTTATCGAGTTTGTTTGTTGAGCTACTTTACACGAAATAGCTCCTGACTTCCTTCAGTGTACGTAGTTTGAACATGGTCGCTTGTAAAAAAAAAAAAAAGATTACATCGTACTGTAATGTCTGACACTCATTCGCGAATGTATCACTCTGCGATCTGTAAGTGGTTACAACTCGGAATTCTTCACAAATAAGTCGGCAATAATACGTCATCAGATTACTTAAATACTTCTTCCACTCTTATTTTTATTTATTGATAAATATATTTTGTTCTTTTCGAAAAATTAATCTCTCTCCGCACCTAGGGAGACAGCCCTACCTTGGCTCTCGGTCATTCGTTATCGACTACTCTCTCCTGCACACTGTCTATCAGCGGATTCCCAGCCGTTGCCGAAGTATTTAACTCCCTAAACATTCTCGAAGACCGACAATATCTCAGCCGGCGGAAGCGAGTGTTGAGTTGATTGTTGGTAATGTTCTCGATAGCGGTACCCTTACACTACGTAATAAAATTCGGAAGTCCCTTTGTTTAGAAGCCACTGGAAATTACGGTTTAGAGGTTCTCACTTGACAACAAAATATGTGGGGGGGATGGATGTGCGGGTCGGTACGCTAATTCGGTTCAAGGCGAGCGTTTGGGAGCGCGCAGGCGGAGTCAGAGACGGTGTCGCGCAGCGGCGCGCTACTGTTTAATTCAGTGGCGCGGCCCCTGATTGGCGGCCGGCTGTTGCGTCACGCCCTGCCACGCCCACACCGTGTTGTCGGCCGATGCAATTCCCAGGCAGCGAGCTTGTTAATTGTCAGCCGGGCCACCGCCTCATGCAAAACCCAGCGCCGTGTGGCCAGAACAGCAACTGCGAACGCGCGCCTTCCCGTGAGTCCTTTTAATACCCCTCGGAAACACTTTTTCTCACTGAGCGCGTAAAACCACATTATCATATCGGATAATGTGCAGTAAAGTCACGCAACATGACGTTGCCACATTCGTTCATCCGGATCACAATGAACGACTTTATGTAACAGGGATGGGCGTCTCAGCTGTGGTGACATGTCTTATTTTTATTACAACCGATTTCATTGTGCTCTGAATGATACGCTGCCACCGTTCACACCTTAAGCAGATGAACAAGTTGCGCATAGCCGACCTCTATTTATTAATCCTTCTATTATTAGTTGGTATTCTTGTAATTACCTAGTACCATATAGGGCCCTGAAGACGGTGTAATGGAACACCGACACCGATTGCAAAAACAATAAGACCTTCAACGCAGCTGAAGGTGTTAACTGTACTACATAAGCCGGCCGAAGTGGCCGAGTGGTTCTAGGCGCTACGGTCTGGAACCGCGCGACCGCTACCGTCGCAGGCTCAAATCCTGCCTCGGGCATGGATGTGACCTAAGGACATCACACACATCGAGGCGAGGTTTAAGTAGTTCTAAGTTCTAGGGGACTGATGACCTCAGAAGTTAAGTCGCGTAGTGCTCAGAGCCATTTGAACCTTTTTTTTTTTTTTTTTTTTTTGCACTACATAAACACACACACTGCCGAAAAGAAATTGCACCCCTGTCTAGCAACGGTGCCAAGTTATAATATGTGCGTACTGAAGGGCGGTAGTGTTAGTGATTCATTTGTCAGGTCCAACGACGAGCAGATGGCGCTCAGGAGGCCTGTCTGTGCACCCTCTGGTTTGCCTGTGCAGACAATAACTGAGCTGAATTTAGAGGTGAACAGTGTTTGCAGCATTCGTTCTAGAGTGCAACCTTGCCCCGCCAACGAGTACGTACTCCTGTTGAATAACTTCAGCAATTTGAACTGGGTCGCACTGCAAGCACAGAGGGAGCTGGATCGACGTTTCGACGCACATGCTGGGCGCAGTGTATCGGTGTTGTGTCGCTGCCTTCAGCACTGGTCTGTGGAACATTTCTGCGCTGTAGGCGAGGTCCGTGTAATACAGATGCACGTCAAAATGGACACATTAGCTGACCAAACATTGTTCTGGGAAGAAATCGAGTCACATGTTGCAGCTAACGTGTCACGAAGGACCCGTACGAACCTCTACTAGCAGCAGACTTGTGCCTCTGGCCGTGCTACCATCGATACCACGACACCACCAACCACGGCTACTATGATATTGTGAAAGTGTTGACTGGAGTGATGAGAGTAAGTTCTGGCTGCAAGCGACTGGTAGACATGCGTGTGTATGATGTAGACCTGGTGAACAGGGTATTCTGCAATACATTCCACCACACAACAGAGTGGCCGCGTCCCAGCGGGGCGGTGCCCATCTTTTACAACTAGATTTGGTGGGTGTTTCCGCTGTGTAGGCTATCGATTGCCCGCTACATTGAACAGTTTACTCCCGTGCCCCTACCATTTGTTCGACAGAAAGCTAATATGCTTTTTCAACAGGATAGTTCATTTCCACATACGCCTGATAGGTTACAATGTTTCCTTAGTGGTGTATAACAACTGCCCCTGCCAGCATGGTCACCGGATGTCACGCCAAATGAACACAATTGGGACGTGGGAAAGCGAGAACTTACTGGTTCTCCGGAGCCTGCAAGCATCACTGCCGAACTGCAACAACAGGCGTAAGATGCACGGGACGGTCTGCCGCACGAAGCCATTCGGCACATTTATGTTACTTTCTATGTGAGAATAAACGCCTGAGCTGCTGTCAGAGTGAGGGTACAATGTGTGTTGATGCAACTGCTTGGGATTTCTTTACTTTGACACTTTTGTGTCATTTGCTTTCAATCTGTTAACACATACTCTGCAACTTTGCCTTTGGGGGTGTTGCGTATTTTTTCCGGCAGTATCGTACGAGATGTAGTACTATCATCTGTTGGTAGATTCATATACAGAAATAGGTATAGAATGAGGTTCTGCCCCATAGTACCAGTACTTCGTTTGTACTGTTTTGAGAGTTCGTGGACGAGATCACAAAAAGTAGGGTGCGTTACCGATTAGTTCTGAAATACTCTGGCGCTGAGAAAATTTCTTGCACCACATGTTTGTCGGCAATATATACTTCGAGTATGTTTTATAATGACTACCCTAAATCGTATATCTTAGTTTCATTGACGGGAACACTAATATGTGTGCTTGTGTCCACAGGAGTGTCAGGGTTTGTGGTCATCCAGAAAAAAAAAAAACAGCAAGAAAACAGATGATTTTCCAATTCGGAGTACAGTTTGGCGTACCCTGGAGTCGATGAAGAAACGAAGAACAAATCAGAATGATCCTGACAGTCTATCAGCGACGGACCAGATTCTGAAAATTGTTAGAGAGAGAGAGAGTCAGGGAGAGGGAAACAGAGAGAGAGAGAGAGGGGGGGGGGGGAAGGAGCAAGAGCTGGGAGCAGAGAGAACGAATGCCTCTTGAGCGACACTCTTTTTGGTCACTCATACGCCGCGCTGGGAAACTTGTATCTGTCGGCATCCTTAACAAGAACAAACGGCTTTTAGGTTTTTGGATGAATAGAGCATGTAGGTCACAAGAGGTACTGCTAAAGTAAAAACATAAACTCTGTCCATTGGACCTGGCGTGCCCATCGATACTACCGACCGCCGTGTCGTCCTCCACAATGGCGTCACTGGATGCATTACGAAGGGGCGTGGCGCTCAGCACACCACTCATCCAGCCGTTGCGTTTTCGTGTGAACTCTAGTCGCTACTGCTAGGTCAACTAGCTCCTCAGTTGACATCACGGGTCTAAGTACACAAAGTTCCACTTCAACCACGAAGGAAAAATATCACGCAATACCGGGAATCGAACCTGGACCTTTCGCTGACGACTCAGAAGCTCTTTATTTTTTTATTTTTTGTGTTTTCTATCCTTCGATCTATCTCTTCGTCGATTTTTCGTCAGTAGTTCTGTGCGTTTGTCTCATGATGTGTTTAAAGAACTCAGTCGATGTGTTTTAAGAATGTATAGAAAGAGGGGCATCTGAGGCACTGGCCAGAAAAGAAGACTTAAACGAAAAAGGGAAGGATTAATGATGTGGAACGAAGACCGTTGACGAGAAAGATCGAGTCCACCAACACCAGAAACTGAAGAGGAGTATAATCAAAAACGGAACCATGCCAAACAGGAGTCATGTGATAATTTTGTAACTAAAGTAGAACAAGATATACAAGGGAGACAAACTTTTGTCTATAAACTAATGAAACACTTAAGCAAAAAGTAGAAATTACTAAATATAGTCAGCAAAGATCTGTGGGAAGAGTATTCTAAAGAAAACTGTAGAAGACCAAGAATCGATGGAGAAGGAGAGAATCACATTACATAATAGTATGATGGATTCAGTCAAAACAGAAGAACTGCAAATAGTTTTGAAATGTAAGAAAATTTTGGAAAGAATATGAATCAGATGGTATTACTACTGAACTCTTAAGATATGCTGTACCCTTCTGTGTTAACGAATTATTAGATCTATTTAACGAGCGTTGGCGCAGGTGAAAAATCCCAAACTCTTGGAAAATATCAGAAGTGATACCAATTTTTAAAAAGACCAACTAATAGAGGAATTAGCTTCCTAAGCTTAGCCAATTAAATATTTGCAAAAATGATCAGTAATCATTTGAGAAGCATAATAGAGACTCTCCTATTACAAGAACAATGTGGATTTAGCAAAGGCCATTCGTGTAATGATAATATATTTATTATGAAAGTAATTTTACAGAAATGCCGAAAAGTCAGTTTAGAGACATATAATACAGCTTTCACTGACTTCGATGAAATTAGATAGTGTGGAACCAAAGGAACTGTGGGATATGATGATTAAGTCAGGATATAGACATCTTATTGAAGCTATAAAAAACTTATATACGTACATAAAAATGATAATAAAAGTTGGGAATAATAAAACTGAAGGTATTACTACCAAAAATAGACTCCAACAAGGCTTTAGCTTGTCACGAACCGGCTGGACGCTACAGTCTGGAACCGCGTGACCGCTACGGTCGCAGGTTCGAATCCTGCCTCGGGCATAGATGTGTACGATGTCCTTAGGTTAGTTAGGATTAAGTAGTTCTAAGTTCTAGGGGACTGATGACCACAGCAGTTCTGTCTCATAGTGCTCAGAGCCATTTGAGCCATTTATCACGAACCTTATTTGATTTATATATAAATGATGTAATCAAAAACTGGAGACAGAAAGTAAATCCGGGTATAAAGACTAATAGAAATAAACATATTACTACCCTTATGTACGCAGTTGATATTACCATTTTGGAAGAAAGGGAAGATGAGTTGCAAAAAGCTGTCTATAAATTACATCAGTTAGAGGAAAGAATATAAACTTCGTTGTCAAAAAAGGAAACTAAAATCGTCATGGGAAATAACCAACTTGCTCAAAACTGATAACAGATAATACATCATTTTTAAGAAGTGACGTAAGCTATGACTTCTACATCTACATCTACATCTACATCTATACTCCGCGAGCCACCTTACGGTGTGTGGTGGAGGGTACATATTGTACCACTATCTGATCCCCCCTTCCCTGTTCCATTCACGAATTGTGCGTGGGAAGAACGACTGCTTGTAAGTCTCCGTATTTGCTCTAATTTCTCGGATCTTTTCGTTGTGATCATTACGCGAGATATATGTGGGCGGTGGTAATATGTTGCCCATCTCTTCCCGGAATGTGCTCTCTCGTAATTTCGATAATAAACCTCTCCGTATTGCGTAACGCCTTTCTTGAAGTGTCGGCCACTGGAGCTTGTTCAGCATCTCCGTAACGCTCTCGCGCTGACTAAATGTCCCCATGACGAATCGCGCTGCTTTTCGCTGGATCATGTCTATCTCTTCTATTAATCCAACCTGGTAAGGGTCCCATACTGATGAGCAATACTCAAGAATCGGACGAACAAGCGTTTTGTAAGCTACTTCTTTCGTCGATGAGTCACATTTTCTTAGAATTCTTCCTATGAATCTCAACCTGGCGCCTGCTTTTCCCACTATTTGTTTTATGTGATCATTCCACTTCAGATCGCTCCGGATAGTAACTCCTAAGTATTGTACGGTCGTTACCGCTTCCAATGATTTACCACCTATGGCATAATCGTACTGGAATGGATTTCTGCCCCTATGTATGCGCATTATATTACATTTATCTACGTTTAGGGAAAGCTGCCAGCTGTCGCACCATGCATTAATCCTCTGCAGGTCTTCCTGGAGTACGTACGAGTCTTCTGATGTTGCTACTTTCTTGTAGTCAACCGTGTCATCTGCAAATAGCCTCACGGAGCTACCGATGTTGTCAACTAAGTCATTTATGTATATTGTAAACAATAAAGGTCCTATCACGCTTCCTTGCGGTACTCCCGAAATTACCTCTACATCTGCAGATTTTGAACCGTTAAGAATGACATGTTGTGTTCTTTCTTCTAGGAAATCCTGAATCCAATCACAAACCTGGTCCGATATTCCGTAAGCTCGTATTTTTTTCACTAAACGTAAGTGCGGAACCGTATCAAATGCCTTCCTGAAGTCCAGGAATACGGCATCAATCTGCTCGCCAGTGTTTACGGCACTGTGAATTTCTTGGGCAAATAGGGCGAGCTGAGTTTCACATGATCTCTGTTTGCGGAATCCATGTTGGTTATGATGAAGGAGATTTGTATTATCTAAGTACGTCATAATACGAGAACACAAAACATGTTCCATTATTCTACAACAGATTGACGTAAGCGAAATAGGCCTATAATTATACGCATCTGATTTATGACCCTTCTTGAAAATGGGAACGACCTGCGCTTTCTTCCAGTCGCTAGGTACTGTACGTTCTTCCAGCGATCTACGATAAATTGCTGATAGAAAGGGGGCAAGTTCTTTAGCATAATCACTGTAGAATCTTAAGGGTATCTCGTCTGGTCCGGATGCTTTTCCGCTACTAAGTGATAGCAGTTGTTTTTCAATTCCGATATCGTTTATTTCAATATTTTCCATTTTGGCGTCCGTGCGACGGCTGAAGTCAGGGACCGTGTTACGATTTTCCGCAGTGAAACAGTTTCGGAACACTGAATTCAGTATTTCTGCCTTTCTTCGGTCGTCCTCTGTTTCGGTGCCATCGTGGTCAACGAGTGACTGAATAGGGGATTTAGATCCGCTTACCGATTTTACATATGACCAAAACTTTTTAGGGTTCTTGTTTAGATTGTTTGCCAATGTTTTATGTTCGAATTCGTTGAATGCTTCTCTCATTGCTCTCTTTACGCTCTTTTTCGCTTCGTTCAGCTTTTCCTTATCAGCTATGATTCGACTACTCTTAAACCTATGATGAAGCTTTCTTTGTTTCCGTAGTACCTTTCGTACATGATTGTTATACCACGGTGGATCTTTCCCCTCGCTTTGGACCTTAGTCGGTACGAACTTATCTAAGGCGTACTGGACGATGTTTCTGAATTTTTTCCATTTTTGTTCCACATCCTCTTCCTCAGAAATGAACGTTTGATGGTGGTCACTCAGATATTCTGCGATTTGTGCCCTATCACTCTTGTTAAGCAAATATATATTCCTTCCTTTCTTGGCATTTCTTATTACACTTGTAGTCATTGATGCAACCACTGACTTATGATCACTGATACCCTCTTCTACATTCACGGAGTCGAAAAGTTCCGGTCTATTTGTTGCTATGAGGTCTAAAACGTTAGCTTCACGAGTTGGTTCTCTAACTATCTGCTCGAAGTAATTCTCGGACAAGGCAGTCAGGATAATGTCACAAGAGTCTCTGTCCCTGGCTCCAGTTCTGATTGTGTGACTATCCCATTCTATACCTGGTAGATTGAAGTCTCCCCCTATTACAATAGTATGATCACGAAACTTCTTCACGACGTTCTGCAGGTTCTCTCTGAGGCGCTCAACTACTACGGTTGCTGATGCAGGTGGTCTATAGAAGCATCCGACTATCATATCTGACCCACCTTTGATACTTAGCTTAACCCAGATTATTTCACATTCGCATTCGCTAATAACTTCACTGGATATTATTGAATTCTTTACTGCTATAAATACTCCTCCACCATTGGCGTTTATCCTATCCTTGCGGTATATATTCCATTCTGTGTCTAGGATTTCGTTACTGTTCACTTCCGGTTTTAACCAACTTTCCGTTCCTAATACTATATGCGCACTATTTCCTTCAATAAGAGATACTAATTCAGGAACCTTGCCCTGGATACTCCTGCAGTTTACCAATATTACGTTAACTTTTCCTGTTTTTGGTCTCTGAGGACGGACGTTCTTTATCAACGATGATAATGTCCTCTCTTGTAAGCCGTCAGGTATTTTATCGTTTCGCCCAAGGGGGGGTCCCTCTAACCTAAAAAACCCCCGTGTGCACGCCACACGTACTCTGCTACCCTAGTAGCTGCTTCCGGTGTGTAGTGCACGCCTGACCTGTCTAGGGGGGCCCTACAGTTCTCCACCCAATAACGGAGGTCGATGAATTTGCAACCATTATAGTCGCAGAGTCGTCTGAGCCTCTGGTTAAGACCCTCCACACGGCTCCAAACCAGAGGACCGCGATCGACTCTGGGCACTATGCTGCAGATATTAAGCTCAGCTTGCACTCCGCGTGCGATGCTGGTTGTCTTCACCAAATCAGCCAGCCGCCGGAAGGAAACAAGGATGGCCTCAGAACCCAAGCGGCAGGCGTCATTCGTTCCGACATGTGCTACTATCTGCAGCCGGTCACACCCAGTGCGTTCAATAGCTGCCGGAAGGGCCTCCTCCACATTACGGATGAGACCCCCCGGCAAGCACACCGAGTGCACACTGGCATTCTTCCCCGACCTACCTGCTATTTTCCTGAGGGGCTCCATAACCCGCCTAACGTTGGAGCTCCCTATAACTAATAGGCCCGCCCTCTGTGACTGTCGGGACCTTGCCGGAGAATCGGCCACAGGCCCAACAGGCGAGGCATCCTGTGGTGGCTCGGAAACGATGTCATCACCACTAGGAAGCACCCCGTACCTGTTGGAAAGGGGTAAGGCAGCCGCCACGCGGCCAGATCCCACCTTCGCCTTTCGGCCAGGCACGCGCGAGCCCACCACTGTCCGCCATTCACCCTGGAGTGATGGCTGACCGGTAAGATGCTCACTGCCGGAAGACGCAGCGACATCAGGGGTTCCATGTGATTCCAAGGCCACCGAAGTAGGCATAGGTCTCACCACAGTTGCCCCAACGCCACTACGAGCCGACGCCTGCGTCTCGAGCTCGATGGGCCTAACAGACAAAGCTTCCACCCGCCCCCGAAGAGTGGCCAATTCTCCTTGCGTCCGCTCACAACAACCACAGTCCCTACACATGACTATGTTTACCCTACCCTATACGGTGACAAATTCCCAAGATAATCTTCTGATGAGCTACTCTGATAATCAAGAAACACTCACTGAAATACGAGACGCGAAAACTACGCTAGGTTTTCCCAGAAAAACTATTTAAAAGCTAAGCGCAGCAAATAAGTACAAAAACGCTTTATACAAACAGTACTCGCTGCTGCTGGTGCTCTCGCTCTGGCTGTCACAAGACAACTGCTGATTCAAGTGACTAGTGGCTAACGGCCGCGAAACAAACAAAGACGGTTTTAGGGCGCTTTCTGTTCTAAACGATCAAGAAAACACTAAGAAATCTAACACGAAAACTACGTAAAGTTTTATCAAGAACTGTTAGTTACTATGCAGAGCAGATAAACACAAATAGAATCCCTTCCTTAGTGGAAGGTCGTAAACAAAATGCAAAATAAACGCTTTATACAAACAGTACTCGCTGCTGCTGGTGCTCTCGCTCTGGCTGTCACAAGACAACTGCTGATTCAAGTGACTAGTGGCTAACGGCCGCGAAACAAACAAAAGACGGTTTTAGGGCGCTTTCTGTTCTAAACGATCAAGAAAACACTAAGAAATCTAACACGAAAACTACGTAAAGTTTTATCAAGAACTGTTAGTTACTATGCAGAGCAGATAAACACAAATAGAATCCCTTCCTTAGTGGAAGGTCGTAAACAAAATGCAAAATAAACGCTTTATACAAACAGTACTCGCTGCTGCTGGTGCTCTCGCTCTGGCTGTCACAAGACAAGGACAAGGACATAGAAAGTAAGGTTAACAAATATCATGTCCATTATAATTATGCGGGCTGTTATGCCGTGGTCGGTTGATGAATGCTGTGGTGATTCCCAACGTTTCGTCTCCGACTGCGGGAGACATCTTCAAGGGGGTCCGTAGCTTGATGGAAGATCCAACACACACACTGGCTCGCTACTGACTGCCGCTACATTCCGTGTCCGCGCGCCCCCGCGCCGCGGCGTGACGTCACGTGTTTTGAAAACGTCAGTGCAATTGGCCGCTGTCCGTCGCCGTCGATCGCCGTTGCCATCACCCAGTAGTGGACGAGTGGTACACATCTTCTTTCCGGCCGTGAAAGTTTACATTTTAGTAACAAATATCAATCAATATGCGGAATGATTAACAAAACATTCCAGAACAAAATACTAAAGGAAACAATATAAAAATTTTATAAAATCAGGGCTACACCAATACTGATTTGCGAAAGTGAGTCCACTGAGTCCTAATAAACGCGATACAAGCAAACTACAAGCAGCAGAAATGAGATTTATTGGAAAGACCGTATAATAAATGGAGGTATTAGGAATGAACTAGATGTTTGTAATATTAATGGAAGCACTGAGGAAATGAAACGCTATGGAAACATAATCTAAAGAGAATGAATTCAGAGGTAATCCCATGTGTGGTCACGCTATACCAGCCAAGAAGAAGAGCAAACACAGGAAGACCAGAAGAATGAGCAAGCTGCGGAAAGTGAATACGGAACAGATACAAGACCCTGAACTTTGAAGCGCACAACACGAAGTATTTCTCTTCATACTGCAGAGCGTTACCAGTTCCCTGAGCGAACATACTTAGCTACGGAGCCGGCTCTACGGAAGTGGACTATAGCAACGTACTGGATGTGAATTTAAGTGTGAAGAAAAATTTTTGAATAATTAAATAGTCCATGTACTCACCTAGACTGGCAGTGGTTTGTACAGATGTCTTATAACATTTTCTCTAATACTTGAATTTGTATTTTTTCTCTTCCACGTGGTATCGACAACTTAAATATTAAATGCAGTTGTACAACGGCATGTGTTTACTCTATTCACTGCTAATTGCGCCATAGCAGTACGCACATCAATGTGCGATCAGTGCGATACACGCAGCAGTACCCGCCTTTATGGTAGGCACGGTAAGGTGCTGAATACTGCAGCACCTGATGCTATACTATCATTGAGGACTCTTGCGTGTTTATTCTCACCAGTAAGCTCTTACATAAAATGTACCTTGAATATTCTTTGTTTTCCGAGTCTACAGTACTAGGTAACATTACAAAGAAGCACATTCCAGAATTTCTTATGACATGTTTCGAAACAAGGCACAAACAAAGTCCCACATCACTCTGTTTAGAACAGCAACGCGATTACTTTGCTTTTTGTTCTTACTGCATACTTTGCATCTCGTTACAGGTCCGTGTTGTGTTACTGACGATTGAACGGTGACCGGAAAGCTCCTTTCTCGAAGCCACCAGGAGCTGTCCTCATCCGATTTGCAACCTGCTGACACTTTCCTTTCTTGGTGGCACATCTTTAAAATCTCACAGATGAGGATGAAATGAAATTCGGTGATTGAAGTATTCCTTCCGGTATGAATATTGTAAATAACGTGAGAGTTTATCACTCGCTTCTCTAGGAGTGAAAAAAGCCGTTTTCGTATAATATCAGGGATTTGCGAACTCACTTCGTCGAACTAAGTAGATTGTCCAATTTGTCCACTAAGCCCATGGACACAACACATTGGCTAAAACTTTTTTTCCAACTGATTTTATTTCGACTGTATGGTATGTTGTCAGCATCCATACATATCTTTCGTCATGTCACTTCAAAGCCATTTATAGTTTCTGTTGGCAAAATTTCTACCTCTCCTGTTTGCAGTTTAGCTTCAAGTTTTAGCGTACCTCTGGTATTCTTACAAACTGCACCTACTGCTCCTCTTTTATGCAAGTAATAAAAGAGACATGAAATGGTGTACCAATTGTCCACATATAGCGTGTGCAAGTTCACTTAATAACAGTAATGTAATTCCTACTCATTAAAAGCTTTGCTTGCTGGCAGTGTAATCTATCTCGAGGCTAAAGTAAACCTTCAACAAAGGAATTCAAAAACTTTGAACATAAAAATATTCGACTGCTAACAATGTTTTGCAAAAATCTGACTGCGAGAAAGTGAGTTGAAAGTGCATATCTGGTTTCCTGTCTGAACATTCCTAATAGGAAGAACTATTTCTGAATTCAACTCTGTGAATTATTAAACTTTTAAACTGATAAACTGTCCCTTGAAAAACTAAATATTCCCTTTTTTAGATTTTGGCTTACCTGTTGCACAATGGAAACACCATGAGACTGCTCTTGCGTTGAAAGCGCGTCGCATTTGCTGGCTACAACTAACTATTGAGATGTGCTTCTTTTAAAAATGAGGAAGAGCATACATGGTTCATAACAAATCTGAATAAATAACAAGGATAACTCATATTTTGACATGGACTTTGTATGCGGACAATGTCTTAGGATAAATTATAACATCAAATTAGTTTTCTGACTAGAAAAGTTCTATAGTGAAAACCTATCTCTTTCTTGCGTTCTCAAACATTAACACACAAAACAATTACAGTTCTTGAGTAGACAAATGTAAGCAGTCTCTGACTTCGGGTGAGATGTTTCTAATGTTACAACTAGTAAAATAGACGTTAAATATTCAATAGTTATTCCTACCCCCCCCCCCAATTTCAAATTCAAAACTAATCATGGCTATTTATCTTTCCTTATATTCAAGTCTTTGGATGTCTGAACCAAGGATGCGTAATTTTAAGTTGCCGCAATGAAGTACAGAATCTGAAATCAGTTACCTTATATCATCAAAATAATCACAGTAAAATATTCCTCTCTTTCCTCGTCTCAATAATTAGTAAATCAACGTGTTCCTCCGAATATAACTTCAACCGTACCACCTATGCCGTGCTCATGAGACACCACTGCCGAAAATGTGTTTCCTCATCTCACGATTAGCAGTGCTCACGATCATCGGCGCATTTTTCCCAGCAGAGGTGGTCCAAGTAAGCCTCCAGGTGAAGCATCATCTATGATAATACTGCACACTTATAATTTCAGATAGTACAAAGGCGCTTGCGCGTTCATGACCTCCAAATGCTACAGAAATGCCATGGAATTATCAATGGCCTCGCATAAAAAACAAGTATTTTTATACCAAGCAGACGTCTTTCGGATTGAATGTTCTTTATGATTGCGAAGAGTACCTCGAAGAGTGGGAAAATTCGTTCACCATAACTTTTTGGAATGGAGTGAGCGCAGCCCGACTTTCCTCACCGCTATGAAACAACTGATATTACTTAATACACAGCCTATCGTCTTGAGCAGGAACATCATTACTGCAAAAATGAGGCATTGGAGAAGCAATAAATCTGTAATGAGACATTATTTCATCAAAATTAGGAGTTGTTAGCCAAGAGAAGAGTTACTGCTATCAAGTGATATGTTTCTGCTATACAAATATTTTGTTATTCGTTCTAACGTCTTTTCCCACAAAACGCAGTACTGTGAACATTGTAGTGTCTTTTAGTTTCATCGTCAGTAAGTGAGACTAGTTTTTCTGTGAACGATATCTGAAAACTTGTAGGGTACTAAGGTTTTCCAGACGTGTAAGAGATACAGATGAATGCGCTGTATCAAAATCATGAAACCTATGATTGAGCTCCTCTCTGTAACCACTGAAATTTGTACACAAACTTCTCTTTCTTAGCTGGGGGACACAGTCTTAATTTTCGAGAAATAAAATAACATTCTCAGATGGATCAAATGGCTCTGAGCACGATGCGACTTAACTTCTGAGGTCATCAGTCACCTAGAACTTAGAACTAATGAAACCTAACTAACCTAAGGACATCACACACATCCATGCCCGAGGCGGGATTCGAACCTGCGACCAAAGCGGTCACTCAGCTCTAGACTTTTGCGCCTAGAACCGCACGGCCACTACGGCCGGCAAAATCACATTCTGACTTTCAGTCGAAGAAAGAGGAAACTCTCCCTCACTACCACTTTCAATGAGAGTTCATCGTCAGATAGCACACGCTTACACAGTTGTAAACATAACCAAGCAGTACAAAGCAAGCTACGGGGTGACAAAATTCAGGTTCTCTCATCTCAGTCACATCCAGGAACCACTAGCAATTACACGGACCATTTAGGGAGTACAACTTTCGTCTTTCGCCATATCGCTAGTATTTACTAAGAAAACCTCGAAATATAGATGTGTAAGTCTGAAAATTTATAAAGCTGTTACGGCGGAGGTTGTGCTAAATAATATATCAAAAGTAAAAAATTCGACAAGTTGCGCCGTTTCCCAGCTATTTTGCCTAGAAGTTAATCAACCAAGTCGTCGTAGGCGCAGAAACAAGCAATTGGAAACTCAAAAATCCGCTAATACGTAGACATCTGCAGGTCCGTGAGTTACCACTTGTTCAAATGCTCATTGACAGTAAAAATTTGTGATAAATTTAAATGAAGGAACCAAATGAAGAACACGTTTGGCGACATTGTCTGAGGCAGTCTGCTGATTTTGAGCGTGCTGCGACAAATTTCATTACTAGTTAACCCTGAAACGGCGTAAGGTATCAGTTTTTCTTATCAATTATTTTTCAGCACAACCTACACTGTGACACCCTTATATAGTTTTCAGACTATTTCTGATCATCTTGTATATCCGACGTCAGCACTCCTAGCATGCTCAGACCTGTAGCGTATTTTGTCGATGGCAATCTAAATGGTGCAATGTTTGCTGATTTCCCACCTAATGTTATACCAATGTTTCTACAAGATGTTTCACTGCATGGCAGAAAGGAGATGTTCTTTCAACATGATAGATGTCTGACACATAGCTCGCATGAGGTTGAAGCTGTATTGAATAGCATTTTTCATGACAGGTGGATTGGTCGTCGAAGCACCATACCATGACCCGCACTTTCACCGGATCTGACGAATCCCGATTTCTTTCTGTGGGGAAAGTTGAAGGATATTTGCTATCGTGATCCACCGACAACGCCTGACAACATGCGTCAGCGAACATTTCGGAAGGCGAACTACTCGCTGTTGAGAGGAATGTCGTTAACGTCTAGTCAAATGCACTGAGGTTGACGGACACCATTTTGAGCATTTATTGCATTAATGGTTCAAATGGCTCTGAGCACTATGGGACTTAACAGCTATGGTCATCAGTCCCCTAGAACTTAGAACTACTTAAACCTAACGAACCTAAGGACAGCACACATCACCCAGCCATCACCAGGCAGAGAAAATCCCTGACCCCGCCGGGAATCGAACCCGGGAACCCGGGCGTGGGAAGCGAGAACGCTACCGCACGACCACGAGATGCGGGCATTTATTGCATTAATGTGGTATTTACAGGTAATCACGCTGTAACAGCATGCGTTCTCAGAAATGATAAGTTAGCAAAAGTACATGTATCACATTGGAACAACCGAAATAAAATGTTCAAACTTACCACGTTCTGTATTTTAATGTAAAAACCCTACCTGTTACCAACTGTTCGTCAAATATTGCGAGCCACATGTTTGTGACTATTACAGCGCCATGTATCACAAATAGAAAAAAAGTGGTCCAACTAAAATGTTCATATTTCTTTACGTACTAAAGGAATATGTAATAAAAAAGAGGGGTTCCTATTTTAAAAAACGCAGATGATATACGTTTGACCTACGGCAACGCCATATAGCAGGACAACCATTGCGCCATCTGGTTTCCCCCTTCAACCTAGACAAGTTTCGTTACTTGTAGTTTTTTCGTTTGACGCTTATTTCGTGAGATATTTGGCCCTGTCACGATCAATGGACCAACCTGTATACACGTCGTTAGTACCGGAGGCTAGCAATGAAAGCAGGGACTAACGTATGAGATAGGTGATTGAGATCTGCGGTTTGTTGGAACTACATACTATTTGTATATAAGATTTCTTCGTCTAATCGAATGGTTAGGATCCACATAGGAATCACATCCTGCCTGAGCCTCTGACCCAGCCCAACTGACAGGTGTTGTCCAAGCTGTTCACAACACTCTCGACATAATGAAACAGCCCCATAAAAGACAAGCCCACGATGGCATCGCTTACTCTTTCGGTGCTGCAAGTTGTTTCGGATATTTGTACCAAAGTCTTATGTGATTTGAACACGTCCGAGAGTGTACAGTGTATTGCATCTTAATATTTTTTTTAACCTAAAAATGAATGATGTGCAATGTCATTCTTTAACGGTCTCCTTACAAAAGAAACACATAGTCTGATTACCAGAATCATATGTCTACAATGCATTTATGAACGAATGAACTATAATTGCACCACTCATGCATACAGTGTGCGACAGAAAGGTGTAGACAAACGTTCAGGACACATTTCTGGCAAACAAAAGATAACGTTTTGTGGGAGTAGGCCTTGGACGATTTACATCCACGTGAGAACACGTTTCTAACCACACGACGTTTCATTTTCGTGTACAATCTTCTTAGTACATTAACCAAGGGGAACACAGTAAAGGTAATGGCAAACCAATTATGCTTTTCCTTGCGTGAAAAGTTCAAAATACCCTCGGTTAGCATAGATACCCGCATCATACATCAACTTAGCAATTGTTTGATTCTAAAACGAACTGAAATATCCATGTATATGGAACTGCAGCTTTCCAGAACACATGCATGAAGACTCTCACATGCATGAAGACTCTCACATGCATGAAGACTCTCCCTGGGATTCGAAAGACAAGTGCTCCGAAATACAACCAAAAATTAAATTCAAGTAGTTTTATCTGGCGAACATTGAGGTCATCCATCTGTCAAGAATTCTGTGATTTAGAAGCCAATGGGCATTAAGCAGTGAAGTGAGAAAGAGCCCGTGAAGTATACACTGATGAGTCAAAATATTATCAACACCTGCTCAACAGCGTGTCGGAATGCGATACAGGAGAGACTGTGGTGGCATAGATTCGACGCATCCTTGGCTAATTTTCGAATGTAGGTGGCACTAGTTATACCGCAGTTCCGGTGATTTACGGGATGCTGATTAGGGTCTCAAACGTGCTCCACCGGATTTTGGTAAGGCGAATCACTATCATGCTCCGCCAACCAACATCGCTTAGGCCCCAAAAGCCTGCGTCCATGGGGCGGTGCATGTTTCGAGCGCTGTTCGCCTGGATGACGTCGTACCCACACGCGACCGTCGACCTGGTGTAACAAGAAACGTGATTCATCCGAGATTTTTCCATCGATTGACGACCACAGCTTTATGACTCAGTGCCCACTGCAATTGTAACTGACAATGTCGTTGGGTCGACATGTGAAAATGAAGGGGTCGGCGGTGTCGGAGCCCCATATTCAACAATGTGTGTTGAACTGTGTGTTCGGAGTACTTTACTCTGTCGTCAGATCTGACACAGATCATCGCCTATCCTGCTTTATAGGGCTGCCAAACGTCCGACCTCCATGTTGTTTGACGAGGAATCTACGCCCAACACGTTGTTGCCTACTCGTAGTTTGACCGTCCTTCAATCACTTTCTGTTGATTCCCACTGCAGAAACACATCCGGACAGCTTCGACGTTGGCGAGGTACTCGCTCGCAGACGCTGGACCATAACAATCTGCTCTCTGTAGGTGTCGCTTATGTCATTTCTGTATACGCATGTCATATCAGCATTACATAATATCTTGAGTCCAAATTTCGTTTTTATTTAGCATTCTGTGCTACGTACTCCTATATTCTCTTGTTTCCATGGTCAGTGATTCATCATTCGTCTCTTCTCTGCTTGTACCATTTCCTTACCGGGTTACATACCCGCAACAGCAGCAAGCGTCATTCAACCAACGACTGGTAAATGTTTTCGTGTTTGGGCTTATCACTGTAAATGGTTCGTGAAGGTGCTAATGGCGCATCTTCTAGCAGTTTAGGTAATTTGTTTAGATTTCTGTTGTGGTACACCGTAAAGTAAATACCTTTTGAGCCCTGTTAAACGGCCACCTGCAATCAAGTTTTTAATTATCGTGTAAGCTGTTTATGCCAAGTAACCGACTGAAATAACTCATATGTCAGAATTATCATTGACGAAATTGGACACAAGATGCAGGTAGCGAACCTAAGATCAACTACATAAATAGGTACTTTGAACTAAATCATATCAGAAAGAATTTTACATGGTATGCTTGTACATTCTGTTACTTTGGGTATCCCATAACTGATTTATTAACAGCAGTAGAAAATGAATTATAAAAAGTGAATAAAGCACTTCCTGACCCATGAGCATATAATACACTCCTGGAAATGGAAAAAAGAACACATTGACACCGGTGTGTCAGACCCACCATACTTGCTCCGGACACTGCGAGAGGGCTGTACAAGCAATGATCACACGCACGGCACAGCGGACACACCAGGAACCGCGGTGTTGGCCGTCGAATGGCGCTAGCTGCGCAGCATTTTTGCACCGCCGCCGTCAGTGTCAGCCAGTTTGCCGTGGCATACGGAGCTCCATCGCAGTCTTTAACACTGGTAGCATGCCGCGACAGCGTGGACGTGAACCGTATGTGCAGTTGACGGACTTTGAGCGAGGGCGTATAGTGGGCATGCGGGAGGCCGGGTGGACGTACCGCCGAATTGCTCAACACGTGGGGCGTGAGGTCTCCACAGTACATCGATGTTGTCGCCAGTGGTCGGCGGAAGGTGCACGTGCCCGTCGACCTGGGACCGGACCGCAGCGACGCACGGATGCACGTCAAGACCGTAGGATCCTGCGCAGTGCCGTAGGGGACCGCACCGCCACTTCCCAGCAAATTAGGGACACTGTTGCTCCTGGGGTATCGGCGAGGACCATTCGCAACCGTCTCCATGAAGCTGGGCTACGGTCCCGCACACCGTTAGGCCGTCTTCCGCTCACGCCCCAACATCGTGCAGCCCGCCTCCAGTGGTGTCGCGACAGGCGTGAATGGAGGGACGAATGGAGACGTGTCGTCTTCAGCGATGAGAGTCGCTTCTGCCTTGGTGCCAATGATGGTCGTATGCGTGTTTGGCGCCGTGCAGGTGAGCGCCACAATCAGGACAGCATACGACCGAGGCACACAGGGCCAACACCCGGCATCATGGTGTGGGGAGCGATCTCCTACACTGGCCGTACACCACTGGTGATCGTCGAGGGGACACTGAATAGTGCACGGTACATCCAAACCGTCATCGAACCCATCGTTCTACCATTCCTAGACCGGCAAGGGAACTTGCTGTTCCAACAGGACAATGCACGTCCGCATGTATCCCGTGCCATCCAACGTGCTCTAGAAGGTGTAAGTCAACTACCCTGGCCAGCAAGATCTCCGGATCTGTCCCCCATTGAGCATGTTTGGGACTGGATGAAGCGTCGTCTCACGCGGTCTGCACGTCCAGCACGAACGCTGGTCCAACTGAGGCGCCAGGTGGAAATGGCATGGCAAGCCGTTCCACAGGACTACATCCAGCATCTCTACGATCGTCTCCATGGGAGAATAGCAGCCTGCATTGCTGCGAAAGGTGGATATACACTGTACTAGTGCCGACATTGTGCATGCTCTGTTGCCTGTGTCTATGTGCCTGTGGTTCTGTCAGTGTGATCATGTGATGTATCTGACCCCAGGAATGTGTCAATAAAGTTTCCCCTTCCTGGGACAATGAATTCACGGTGTTCTTATTTCAATTTCCAGGAGTGTATAATGTCTTTCACCTTATGTCAGGAATGGCTCATCAAATTTTTATCGCGCGCTTTTTTTGTACCTTACATAGTGGGATGGCTGCTCTTTTCTCACTTATGTACAGTCTTAGGCTCATCTGGAAGAAGTAGAAGACAGATACAGTGCACCTAACAATAAGTGACAAATACATGTCACATTTTCACTATGTGACATGTTAACTGTTTTATCCTGTTTCTCAGGCTGTAAATCAAGATCATTTCGGTTGGAACATTCAAATTACGAATAATATGGTCTGAGAGAAACATTTCTCATTAAAAATATGGATGAATTAGTAGTTCCTATGTACTGGTGACAAGAGTATTCCTTGAATATGTAAGCGCCGTTTACGTTACAAGAAAAACTGAGTTTTAATTCTTCCCATTTTTTACTACTATCAACAGGGTTTCTGCATATAATTAGATGTGTGTTGTGTGTTCTAACACAATACCACAAAATGAGCCATTTCCGATATGATTTTAGGCTATTTTAGGGCTTCGTCATCGAAGTATCTCGATATCCATGCTTTTCAATACAAGGCAACCTAACAATAACAGCCACTTTGGGTTTAACCACATTTTAATGCTCAGTATCTTTGTGTAGCATTTGATGGATAACGTGCATACATAGTACGATTGATAGGGATGCGCATCTAGAGGACTTGTCTACGAGGCCTATAACGACCCATGTTGGTTCACCAACGTATTATTCTAAGAAATATATAGCTTCTTTATTTAAAAAAATTCGTTATTCTATGGATTTTACTCAGAGACTTAGCAATGTCAGGCTAAATAGTATTGGATGTGCTTGTTAGTTTTGACGTGGTATCATTATGCACCAAGGTACCTTTAAAGGAGTCTTTATCTGTTATCGGCCAACATTTGGATAGGAACATTACGGCCTTTTTTGAACATGTGCTTTTATAATCTTATTTTTCAGTTTAATTGTGAATTTTATGAGCAGATCGATGGCGTTGCAATGGGAAGGCCCCTCTGTTAGCTAATTTATTCTTGGAAGACTTCGAGGACAAGGCACTCGACTCAGCAAGTTTTAAACCAAATGTCTTCTGGAGGTACGTGGACGAGACATTTGTGGTATGGCCACACGGGATGGATGAATTACATAGATTTCTTGGGCTTTTGAATTCTATCCATGTTAATATAAAGTTTACTATGGAAATAGAAAAAGACGGCTGCCTCCCCTTTTTGGATGATGGCACATTAGGACAGTCCGTATATCGGACACCAACACACACAAATCTAAATCTCCATGCCAGTAATTGCTATCACCCTTCACAAACCATAGGTGTCCTTAATACATTAGGGCATAGGGCGCACTGTATATCCGATAATGATAATTTGCAAGAAGAGCTCACATACCTCAAGAGCATTTTTGAAGCGAATGGATTTTCTCCGCAACAAATTCGCAGAGCACTCAATGTAAAATCTAGAAATCAGGCATGTGATGGGGAAGAAGATTGTAATTAGTTCAGATAAAGTGCGTTTTTGCCCTATGTGGGTGCTCTTTCCTCGAAGATAGGCCGTATTTTGGGAAACACTGTGTTAAGGTGATCTTCCGGCCACCCACGAAGATTGCAGCTTTACTCGGCTCTGTAAAGAACGATTTACTGCTTCGTAAAGGGGATGTGTATCAGTTTCCTTGCAGACATTGTGAGAGGTCATACATAGACCAAAGAGCTCGCACTGTTCGTGAGAGTTTTGTGGAGCATCGAAGTTACACATGCTTATAATAGCCGTTACAAGTCAGCTGTGGCCAATCATTGTACTGATACAGGGCATTCCATGAATTACAGTGATGTGAAGATTTTAACATCCACATCTTTGTTTTGAGATTCAGTCTTCAAGGAAGCTACAGAGATTAGATTAGCTAATAATTTAATAAAGAGAGATTGTGATTCTAATGTGGACTAAGCATGGAATCCGGTTCTTGGGGTAATTAAACTGCAGAGAAGTCGTCAAGGTGTCATCGCCGCCAAACATACATATATAAGTGAATAGAATGTCAGTCGCCCTCGCCACAGGCGACGCATGCGTAAGCGTATTTCTTCCCTGCTGTCCAGCGTCTGTGACCCGCATGCGCAGTACCACCGCGGTGGAGCATATAAGGCTGCGCTTGGCATCTTGTCTTCAATCTTGTGACACACTCTGAGGATAGCCGGATGATACGCGGCCAAAATATCAGTGGAGGGAGTTTTATTTGCGCGGCTGCATTCCCGAAATTTATTGACCTATTATTTACGCCGCAATAAGCAGAACATGCAAATCAAGTACCGCTTAGGGGAGGAGATGGTTTCATGGGTCCATAGTCGGGACAAATTACGACACCAGAGGGCGAGACTGTTGAGCTCCTTGAGTTTCTTACTGAAGAACGGGACCATGGAGCTTTCTCAAAATTTTTATGGTTGGTTCACTTTGTTAGGAACGCTACATTAAATAGAATTTTACATAGGGCTGGTTCTGCTATTGTCAGAGAAAGAATTAGTTTTACTCGTCGGAAGTTGGACATTGTTTCTGAACACCTGTATCATGTGCATTTTAAGGTAGCAGCCATTTTATCTCCTGCCTCATGGGACTGGATTGATGGCACAACATGGGCTAAGTCTGACTGGGTTTATGGTGGTTCTTTTTACTTATTGTCTATTATTGGTATTTGTTTGTTATATAAATTTGGAGTTAGTAGTTTCTGCTTGCTTCATAATTGAAAAATTGTTTAAGTCAAATGCTCTGTTATGGTACTTCTCGCAGTTAGTTTGCCCGACACATAGTTTTTATACTAAAAGACACCACTAACAATAGACCGGTGATGCTGTATTGTAACCTATCACCCCGGACTACAAGTCCATTAAAAAAAAAAAAAAAAAAAAAAAAAAAAACTAACAGTCGCACACGGTACAGAACTATAAGTCCCACCGTCACACCTTCACCTGCCTATGTTAGGCAAAATTTTCTGCCTGACTCATGTAGTACTATCACCGTCAGAGGGTGGTACGGGACTACAAGTCCCACCGCCACACCTCCAAAGTGAATTGCAGTGACGCAGTCACTGCCCTGTGGAAATTTACTGCCTCACCAATACAGCTAGACCGCAATAGACCGGTGATGCTGTATTGTAACATATCACCCCGGACCACAAGTCCATTTAAAAAAAAAAAACTAACAGTCGCGTGTTTGATAATTTAAATACTCGCAATTTTCGTTTAGTAGGGATGAAAAAAGTGTACGTAAGTCACGTTTTAGGAATATGGTTCAATATTAGATAAGCTGCTTTCTATTACTGTTTGAAAAGAAAAACCGCTAATCAAGAGAAACGTCCTACATTTACATTTGTTTTTATTATTCGTCAAAAGTAGAGATGGGAAAACTGAAACACGTACCTGTTTCTAAACAAATGAAACAGTGCAATGTCATGTTTCGATACGCTGTTTCGAAACAGTTTGTGTTTTGTAATCTAATAAACCTACACATTTTATTATCTTGAACGTCTACTGCATAAGTGTGTCCATATAAACACAAATGAGATGCGAGTGCGCTAATCATATCGCAGAAAGTATGAAACTATCACTTAAGCGTGTTAGCAGTTTCGTATTTCCTGCAGCAAATGCGCTGCTTTCGTGTCGTGTGACCTTTATACTTTTCAATTGGCTGAGGACAGCCATAGCTGAAGACAGAAGAACCACCACGAACGGAACTGGAGGTGGGAGCAAACTGCAGAAACAATGGATATGCTACTGGTATTCCCACATTCCGTTAGTATGGGTAATATACCCATCCTGATAATTTCCATGCGCACAAAGGGAATCGTTGTGGATAATAGGCACATTGACTATAGACTCACAAATAACGCCAAATAATTCGAATAAATAACAAAATATAACAGAAAAATATTTTGTATTTCAAGGTGTTTCGAACCGTTCTATAAATTCACCATGCTTCCCAGCCCTTCCCGTTCACCATTACACTATCAGTGATATGTCAGATTGCTTGCAATTATACCTACATCAAATTTATGTATCTGTCTAATAACTGTCACTCTACGCCTTTTTTATTCAAAATGTTGTAGGCTTACTTGCGTTTCTTACTATGATTACTGTACATGAACAGAGAAGCGTATGTTATAAAAAAAAGTGTAATTTAACTGAATGATTTTCACATATTTATTATTTTGAATGTGAATAGTATGCGTTGTTTTATTGTTTGGTTAGTGTTTATAAAGCAGATGTTTACTTGTCAAAAAGATTTCGACACTCTTGAAAGTGTTTCATGAAATGTTATGTTGTGTTTCAGTACCTGTGCCGAGCCCGAATCTCGTCCGACACAGGGCGGAATGGAACATCACTGTTTCGATACAATTAGTCCGTTCCAAGCACAGGTGTACTGAAACAGCCTTATTTTGAAACAACGATCAGTTTCTGTGTCTGGCTCGAGACCGAATCTGGTCCGGTTATCCGAGACAGGGGCGGAATGAAACACCACTGTTTCGAAACAGTGAACCACAGCCGTTCCGAAACACTGAAACAGTTCCACGTATCGATACACTGTATCGAAGCATAGAAACAGTGGCCAAGTCTAGTCAAAAGTAGCAAATATTAAAATATTTATTACGACTCCGGGCCGTTATCATTTAGAGCAATGGTGTTGACCTCTGCGCCAATGTTCCATTATAAAATTTGCAAGAATTAATCAAGTAATTCACTTCATGAATATAGGAGTTGTTACAGTAAAACATTAGCGACACCTTTCAGTAATATTTGATTATTCTTAGACTAAATATTACATGAAACTTAACGTTGTCATGCCTCGTCACAAAATGGCTTCTTACACAATCAAGAAACAAAATGGAAGTGAGCTCATCCTTTTTCAAAAAACAGAGATTACAATAACAATCACAGATCTTATTAGTTGATAACGTAGTTTTCTTGATTTTTCTGCGATAATATTTGTTTCATTACGCCTCCAGTTTAGTTATATTTGCGAAGTTCTTCAATATTATTTTTTCACGTTATGTGGCGTACCGCCACAGGTTTGTGAAGTGGCTACAAAAAACAGATTGTCAAGTACAGCCGATTGGACCAGCCTACTCAGGCGGACTCTGTTATTCGACGTCCTGTCATAAATTTGACGCGGAAGAATCTGGAGGACAGACAAATATCTTGAGTAAAGTGTAATACCCAAAACCAACTGCGGGAACGCCTTGGGCTGCGGATCGGAGCCGCCAGGCGCGGAAGCCGCCGGCGGTGGACCACGCACCACCGGATAAACACAGGACGAGTCGGACGACAGACCAACGACAACTGACAACAACCGACCACGACCGACTATGACCGACACAACAAGGAAGAGATGAACAACGGAGGCTTGTGGAAAGCACAACACCAACAGTAAATCCACTCAGAACCAGTGCCAGGCAAATAACAACGAGCAACGACCAGAACGCAGTACCGCCGAGATAGAAACGAAATCCAGAGCGAGTACCAGACTGGCTGGACTAGGTTTTTTTTTTCTTTATTGTGATTTCATTCCCCTGCCCAATATGGGCAGGGGAGGGCTCTCAGCGGCACAATCCGCCGCTTTTCAGCCGAGTAACACGACAACTAAAACAAGAATAAAATGATACACACATAAGGAGATAAAAAAGAGGAACATAAAACAGAGTAAGGGGAGAAAATGGAGGTAAAAATACACTGACATGGAGACGTTCATGGGGGACAGTTAAAAAAGTCACCAGGAAGTTAAGAAACACAGCTGGCGATTCTTAAAACACAGAGAAGACACTGAATGCGCATGGACAGGTTAAAAGTCGGCCACAGTATTAAAAACACTCTGGAACAACACACTTAAAACCCACTTGGAGCACACATGATGAAGAATAAAACAGCCAGGTGGGACCTGCCGAGGGAAAGGTCAGAGAGGATGGAAAAGGAGGGGAGAGCATGGGGCAGCTGGGGAAGTGGTGGGATGAAGAGAGGAGGGGCATCAGTGGGTTCACGAAGAGGCAGGAGACATGTGGGGTGGGAGGGGCAGAAGGAAGACAGGGCAGGAGGGAGCACAGAGACACTGAAAGGAGGCACAGGAGATGGAGGGGGAGTAGGAGGGGATGGCCGCTCAGGAGGAGGGAGGGGGAGGAGAGGGAGCCCTGAGGAGGAGGCAGGAAGATGGGGTTAGAGTTGGTAGCAAGGGTAGATGTCAGGGCGAAGCTCATCATCCGGGAGGGGTAGCCGGTGGAAGTTGTGATGGGAAAGGAGATGGAGGGTGTGGAGATGGAGAGAGGGTGGGACACAACAGTAAAAGGCGTGGAATCTGGTTGGGGGTGGAGAGGAAGGGAGACACGAGGGGGTGAGGGGGATCAAGGCGGCAGACAATATATAGTTGTGGATGTGTTCAAGGAAAAGGAGAAGGTGGGGGAAGGGGATGAGGTCGTAGAGGATGCACGTGGGGGACGGAAGGCGGATGCGGAAGGCGAGGCAGAGCGCATGGCGTTCGAGGATTTGGAGGGCTTTATAGAACCAGGGAGGGGCAGAAATCCAAGTGACGCTGGCATAACAGAGGATGGGGCGGATCAATGATTTGTAGGTGTGAAGGATGGTGGAAGGATTCAAACCCGACGTCCAGCCGGACAGGAGTTTCAGGAGGCGTAGGTGGTTGTGAGCTTTGTTTTGGATGGTAAGGAGATGGGGAGTCCAGGTGAGGTGGTGGTCGAGTGTGAGGCCAAGGTATTTGAGGGTAGGAATGAGGTGGATAGGTCGGCCATAAATGGTGAGGTAGAAATCATGGAGGCAGAAGGAGCGGGTGGTGTGGCCTATGATGATCGCCTGGGACAGATTAACATGTAGGAACACCTGGTTGCACCAAGCGGTGAATTGGTCAAGGTGGGTTTGGAGGGTACGTTGGGACCGTTGAAGTGTAGGATAAAGGGCTAGGAAGGCGGTGTCGTCAGCAAACTGGAGAAGGTGAACAGGAGGGGGAGCTTTGGGCATATCAGCAGTGTACAGGAGATAGAGGAGAGGGGAAAGGACAGAACCTTGGGCATGCCGGCAGAGGGATAGAAAGTACGGGAGTTGAAATTGTGGATAGTCACATAGGAGGGACGATGGGAGAGGAAGGAAGCAACGAGACGGACGAAGTTGATGGGGAGAGCATAGCTCTGGAGTTTGAAGAGGAGCCCGGGATGCCAGACACGGTCATAGGCGTTATGGAGATCAAGGGAGACAAAAATAGTGGAGCGACAGGAGTTAAGTTGGCGGGAAAGAAGATTGCTAAGGTTAAGGAGCTGGTCGTCGGTGGTGAAGGAAGGCTGGAAGCCACATTGCGTAAGAGGAAGGAGGCGGTGCTGGTTAAGGTGGCAGTGAATACGGCGAGAGAGGATAGCCTCGAAGACCTTACTGAACACAGAGGTGAGGCAGAGTGGATGATAGGAAGAGGTATCAGAGGGGGGTTTGTTAGGTTTAGGGAACAGCAGGACATGGGATGTCTTCCACAGGTTGGGGTAAAATCCAGTGGAGAGGAGGACATTTTACAGGGTAACAAGGACAGACAGGAAGGATGGAGGGGATTCCATGAGGTGACGATAGGTGACGCCATCATGACCAGGGGTGGTGTTGAGTTTGGAGTGGAGGACGAGTGTGATGTCTTGTGTGGTGATGGGAGTGTTCATGTCTGAGGGGGATAACCGATCCAAGTACTGGAAGCTAGGGGCAAGCGGGGGAACAGAGGTGTCAGTGTGGTCAAGGACAGTGGGGAAGAGGGAGTAATCAAAATGGGGATCGTCAGGAATGGAGAAGACCTCGGATAGGTGGGTTAGCCTTACTGAGGTTGTCAGGAAAGGGTCAATCGTCATGGAGGATGGGGTAATGCGGGGTGGGATGGCTACCAGTAAGGCGGTGGAAGGCTGACCAGTACTTGGAGGAGTTGAAAGAGAGGGTGGTGTTGAGGCATGTGCATGTCTGGCCCCAGTCCCGGCGTTTCTTTGCTGTAAGGAGATTCCGGATATGTCGCTATAATTGCCAGTGGCGGGTGAGAGTATCCCAGTCATGAGTGCAGAGGAAGGAGCGGTAGAGCCTGCAAGATTCACGCAGAAGAAGGACGGCCTGCGGAGGAAGCATAGGGCAGTGAGGGTGGATGAGTTTGTATGGGACATGAGCCTCCACAGCGTCAGTGATGGTCTTCTGAAGGAAGGAAGAGGCATGGGTGATGTCATCAGGGTGGTGAAAGGTGAGGGGGTGGCTTTCGACCTGTAAGGCAATGAATTCCCGGTAGGCATCCCAAGTGGCACGGCGGTAGTCATGGACAGACTTTGGAGGGGCAGCTTGGCAGGTGGCTGCAGTTGCAGGACAGGTACAGGAGATGGTGAGAAGGACAGGGAGATGGTCACCGACAACGGGATCGAGAACATCAACGGCGATGCGACCAAGGAGGTTGGGAGAAAAGAGGATAAAATCGGGGGGGGAGTTACTTTCAGGACAGGTGTGCTGTGGAAGAGGAACAAGGTCACCATGGAGGGTGGCAAGGAACTGATGCCACCGCCAAAGGGTGGAGGGGTTACAGCTGTGGATGTTGAGACCAGCGGCGATCACATAGGTGGAGATGGTATGGTCAACATGGGAAATGAAGTCAAAGGGGAGAGGAGCTGCAGGGTGGATATAGATAGTGGCATAGGTGACGGTGAGGGATGGAAAAAATAGGCTGAGGAGAAGGTGTTCTGTCAGGTCATTGAGGAGGGGTTGTGGCCAGACAAGGAGATGCCTGAGGTGGCCTATAGCGACCCCACCTCGGGCTAGGGGAGGGGGATTGTCGGTGTGGTGAAGGAGATAAGGTGAGGTGCGGACAACATGGTGGGGTTGGAGGAAGGTTTCATTAAGGATGAAGGAGTCAACCTGGTGCTGGGAGAGGGTATATATGTGGAGGTATTTGTTTGCAGGGAGGGAGCGAATGTTGAGGTAGAGGATACTGTTGATGTGCCAGGAGGTTGGAGGTGGGAAGGGGAGAGAGGGGCTTAAACGAGGGTGTTTAGGCGGGTGAAGGTAAAGTGTGCCTGATTGTGGGAGTATGTGGCGTAGGTGTTTAAGTAGAAAACAGAGTGGGCAGCAAGGGAAATCTGCTGGAGTTTGTGGGGGCTCTGGAAGGGATGGATGTTCTGCAGGACGATCATGGCTCCCTGCTTGAGGAGGCGGTCAGCGGAAGAGGCAGACTCTGTAAAGATACGCATGAGGAAAGTAGGGTCAGAGGAGTTGTAAATATGGCAGGCAGAGCAGACTTCCAGGGCGGGGTGGGCATTCAGTTCCGCGAACACCTCAGCCTCCGTGACCATAGGTCTGTGTTTTGTGATGATAGCAGTGAAGGTCGGCAGACGGCGAGGTGGTTGGGGCTGACGAGGAGAGGAGGATGTAAGGAATGGGGTAAGGGATGTGTGGGGCCCAAGGGTGATGCAGGGAAGGCGCCGGAGCAGATCAGTGTGGAAGGATGGAGAGGGAGACTTGATGAGAACAGTCTCTGCGAGGGGTAAGTTGGGTGATGGGTGCACTGGGGATGTACTTCCGGATTTCAAGGGTGAGGGTGCGGGCATGCAGGAATTTCGGATGAGGTTTGGCTAGGACAAAGGTATTCAGGGAGGGGGCTGGAGAGGAGGGAGGTGGGTGGTATCCATAGCGGGGTCAGCGGGAGGTGGGGCGGGCAGCGGCTTTTTGGATGAGGGAGTAGACGAGAGGTCGTCACTGGGCCGTTTGGAAGATTTTTTGGCGGGTGTTGCCTGGGAGGAGGGATGAGGGACTGGATGGATGGGGAGGTGGTGGGAGGCAGGGCCCTCCTGCGAGGCAGAAGCACCGGATGAGAGGGTAGGGCACTCTGTGGCGGCGACTGTGGCGCGGCTGGTGGTGATTCGGGCAGGGGAAGCAGTGGTAGTTGCAGGGGGAGAGGGGGAAACTCGTCTCGGCGGGCGACATGAGCGGGAGGGGGGGTGGGTGCAGCGGCAGAGGCAGGAGCAGGAGCAGCAGCAGGTGCAGTAGCAGGGGTAGGAGCAGGAGGGACATACAGGTGGGGATACAGTGATGGAGAGGAGAGGGATGGGGAGGAGACTGTGAGTAGGGCAGGTGGATGAGACGGGTTAATCCCAGAGGAAGCACTCCATGACGTGACAGTGGGGGCAGGTGGAGGGGAGGTGTAGATGATGGTGGTAGTAGGGGCGTCCATGATTGAAGGCAGCAGCGAACACCGAGGGACGGCAGCAGCGGCGGCGGCAGAAGTGGCGAGCACCGAGAGACGGCGGCAGAAGAAGCGGCGAGCACTAAGAGACGGCGGCAGCGGCGGCGGCGGCGGAGGCAAGCACCGGGCGGCGGCGACCAGACGGCGGCGGCGGCGGGCAGTAGCGACGGCGTGCAGACGGGCAACAACACGACAGGCACGGTTGGGGCTCTTCCACGTCGAAGATAGACCCTGAGAGTAGCCCAGGCAGTGCGAGTCCTGGATGAAGAAGTGAGGGAATCCAACCCTCGAATCGCTGGACTAGGGCAGAGCGGGTCCCTGTATACGAAACCAGAGGGAGCGGCTATTGGCCGCTGTCTGCACGTGGCGTAGCGGCGGCGCCCTCGCTGCGCGGAATAGCCGCCGCGGAGGCGGAGCCCTCTATGGGCTGACCACGTCCATTTGTTCTGGCGCGTGTTCGACTTCCGCTGCGGAAGATACTAGATAAAGGGCAAAATTTTGCACCTGCTCCAAAGACTTTGCCGATATCATCTTTCATCAGTGCCATTGACGAAGCTGTCCGACATCTATCAGAGGGTTCTTCTGAAGAAATCAGACGTGATATCAGTCGAGCAGTTACAAAACAACTTCCACAAAGAAGTAATGTTTCCAAGGAAGAAATGTGTGCGATACGAAAGCTGCTTGAGGATACTGACACAGTCGTCCTTCGTGCTGATGAAGGTAATGCTATCGTCCTTTTGCCTCATGAAGTCTACAAGGAAAAGACATGTGATCTACTTAATTCTGCTGCATACCGGAAGCTTAAAAAATATCCTACTAACACGGTTGCAATAAGGACTGCAGCCTTGCGGAAATTGTGAGAAGTGATACATAGGCCAAACAACTCGTACCGTTCATGACAGCTGTGTCGAGCATCGAAGATACACACGCTTATCACAGCCAGACAAGTCAGTTGTGGCTGAACATTGTATTGATACAGGGCATTCCATGAATTACAGTGTTGTGAAGATTTTAACATCCACCATTTCGTTTTGAGATTCTGTCTTCAAGGAAGCTATAGACATTAAATAAGTTACTAATTTAATACATAGAGTTAATGGTATTAATTTGGTCAAAGCATGGAATCCAGCTCTTGGGGCAATTAAACTGCAAGGAAGTCGTCATGTTGTCACCGCCGCCAAACATACTTCGATAAGCGAATCGAAGTGTAATTTTTCTCTAGATAATTTACTGATTCCTTTTTTCCAGTTGACAGTCATGCCCTGGTTCTTGTTAATAAGAGAGAAGTACAACAGTTTTCTTCTTCTTAACTCTCTCTTGTTCTGACCACTGACCTGTAAAATCATGTATCTGTTACTTCTGTACACTTGTTTGAATAGTAAGTGATAATAACTTTAATTATATTTTCCTTCTTTATGCATCTATTTGACAATTTAAGCCAATATTACATAAAACAGATATAGCTGTTTCAGTCTGTCAAATTCGTTGGATGTGGTTTGTTTGTGAACACAGCAGTTGCTTGCCATGAGCATGCTATTATTCATCCGCTTTCATTTCTAGAAGTCGAGCCTGCAATGTAGTGTTCTTTACGAAATTCGATTATCACTGTTATTATCGTGCAAATTATTTAGTAGCATTGAAACTAAGCATTAACATGGTAATGTGTCAGCAAGTTTATCCCCTCTCCAACAACGACTTGGACGGCCGGTGTGGCCGAGCAGTTCTAGGCGATTCAGTCTGGAACTGCGTGACTGCTACGGTCTCAGGTTCGAATCCTGCCTCAGGCATGGATGTGTGTGATGTACTTAGGTTAGTTAGGTTTAAGTAGTTCTAAGTTCTAGGGGACTGATGACCTCAGATGTTAAGTCCCATAGTGCTCAGAGTCATTTGAACAATTTGAGCCAACGACGATTTACAGGTCTGATCAGTTATTTCAGGTAAGATTACAGGTATTAAATGTTTAAAAATATTGGAGAGAATGATATCTTTGATTACTAATGAAGTGTCGGCAGAATTGCCAACACTGTTTTTAGAGGAGGCCGAAATGCACGCTATAAGCTCACGCAGGCTGGCGTGAGGTCTGAAACAGGATACGTAATGAATGCTATAAAGAAAAGTACGTAGCTTCTGGAATACTTAACTTTAATCCACATTTGTAGAACATTGCTCTTGATGATACAGAAGTATTATAGCAATTGAATACGGCGCCTTGCTAGGTCGTAGCAAATGTAGCTGAAGGCTATGCTAATTATCGTCTCGGCAAATGAGAGCGTAATTCTCAGTGAACCATGGCTAGCAACGTCGGCTGTATAACTGGAGTCGAGTGCTAGTACGTCTCTCTAGACCTGCCGTGTGGTGGCGCTCGGTCTGCAGTTACTGACAGTGGCGACACGCGGGTCCGTCGTATACTAGCGGACCGCGGCCGATTTAAAAGCTACCACCTAGCAAGTGTGGTGTCTGGCGGTGACACCACAACTAATTTCAAAACTTAATTTTTAATGACTGTAATATACTCTTGCTTTCATTAATGTGATGCAACCTTATTTTGAGGACATTTTACTATCAGTTCCAAGCATTCATGAAATACACACATGTGTGAATATAAACTAGCATTACAATAGTTAGCTACCAAATCAGTCTCCTTCCCATCATATACAAGCTCTTTGACAAACAAGTATGAATCATAGTCAGTAAGAGTGCATAACAATACAGGAACGAGTGCTGATTGTTTAAGTGTAAGACCTCACTCATTGCACAATGGAGTTACGTATTTCCTATTGACATGCTCATCATTACATATATATTTATAGTTTGATGTAAATGGTGCTTCACATAATGGACAGTGCTTAGCCTTGGAACGAATTACTCACTCTATGAATATACTGGGTGAACCAAAATATGTGCAGTCAGGTGCTACAGTGAGATTCATTGCATATTAAAAATACAAAAATGATAACAGGATGCAGCTGCTTGAGATTTGTGTTCGATTCTCGAGTCTCACACCTCTATTATGCATCAAATTGTAACTTTTTTTACACAGAATAATGTGGCATTTGGCTTCTTATTAGTTATACAGCAGTTACAGAAAATCTGAAGCAAAATATAAGTAATTGTTTAATAGTAACACAGAAATGAGACTTCAATGAGAAACATGGTATCATGGACAGTCAATTTAAAATATTACTACCGGCTGCTCTTAATCAATTTGATGTGTATAACATCTCCACATTGATAATTTTTGTAGCTCTTTCTGTCATATGACAGGAAATTTATTCTTAGCTGGTTATTGAATACTCTTCATAATATTTCCGAAGTCTTTTAGCAATAATTGCTATTTTCTGTATTAAAATAACTGTTGTTGTAGGACATGTATGTTTTAAGAAACAGTGTACACTACAGTGTTACTGAGCAGTTCAGAGTAAGAAATTAAAAAAAGTTTCACTCTTACCTGCAATCGAACTCACAAACTTGATTGCTCTAAGTCAAGACTAAGGACACGTATCAAACTTGGCGTAATAGCCAGAGAGTGACGAATGAAGGTGCTTGTCAGACATGTATATATTTGTACTATAAAGAGAGTGAGCAATATGAATAACATTTTTAATCCTAAAATCATGCAATTTATTATCATCTTCCATAGGCAGAAGGTCTATATATGCTTCCTTTGCATGTTAAGTAGCCTTTCGGGGATATACTTCACACTTACCATATACGTACACATTAATAGGTGCATTAAGTTTACATTCATATTCACACATTAAAAAGAGTGTACTAACGCCAGTTACAAAAGATGTAGGTGTGGACAGATGTTAACTGTACCGAACCATCAGTTTAATAAGATATGGTTGCTAAATACTGACATGAATTATTTACAGAATAATGGATAGAAGCCAAACTCAAGGAGGAACATTTAAGGTACCAGAGTAACGGAGAAACAGGCAAGGCTATACTGACTCTACGACGTACCGTAGAAGATAGGTACAGAAAGCCAAACTTATCTTTATAGAATTTGTAGGTTTACATGCCTTTAACAATGTTGATGCAAAGTATTCATTCCAATTTTGAAGGTAGTAGCAGTAAAATACATTATGTGTAAGGTTATTTACTGCTTGTACAGCAAGCTGATGGCAATTATAAGACACAAAGGAAATGAAAGGGATCCTGTTGCTGGAAATGGAGTGAGACAGGTTTGTAGCCTATTGCTAATGTTATTCAATCTGTATATTGTGCAATTTCTAACGAAACCAAAGAGTAATCTGGAAATGGACTTCAGATTCTGGGAGATGAAATATAAACTTTGAGATTTACTGGTGACACTGTAATACTTTCAGAGACTACAGAAGATTTGGAAGAGCAGTTGAACAGTATGGATAGTGTCCTGAAACGAGATAATAATATGAACATTAACAAAAACAAAACAAGGGTACTGAAATGTAAATGAACTGCATGAGGTGGTGCTGTGGGAATTAGATTAGAAAAAGGGACTCTAAAAATAGTAGATAAGCTTTGTTATTTGGACAGCAAAATAACTATGGCTGAAGTAGAGGGATGTGAAATGCAAACTGGCAACAGCAAAAAAATCATTTATGAAAAATAATAATTTGTTAAGATGGAATATAAATTTAAAGATTTTATGGAATGAAATCGTACATTTGTCTATATTCCCTTTGTAATAACTACCGGTTTCGGGAAGTAAAAACCATCACAGTCCAGAAGTTCATATTCTGCCTGGCAAAAAAGAGAAGTATCTTGAAGGAGACGACGAAATTAAATGAAATTTTAATCGTTGAGAGGCTATGCGATGTTAATTCAGTGATCACTAAATGGAGTCAAATCGGAACTTGGCAGTATGTGTCGACTTATCAGTTACAACACCTCATCCCCTCTGACATGCATGCATACAGCTTCCATTGGCAAGTGTGTCATAAGGCCGTTGTAACCTGTCCTGAGGCAAGCTAGCCCACAACTCTTGCAGCATGATGACCGAGCCAGCTTTTTATTTATTTATTTATTTAATTTTTTGTCATCAGTCTTCTGAATGATTGGTTTGATGCTGCCCGCCACGATTTATTCTCCTGTGCTAATCACGTCATCTCAGAGTTGCAGTTGCAACCTATGTCCTCAATTATTTTCTGGATGTATTCCAATCTCTGTCTTCCTCTACATTTTTTTGCCCTCTACAGCCCCCTCTAGTACCATGGAAGTCCTTGCCTCATGACTTACCAGATGTCCTATCCTCCTGTCCCTTCTCTCTATCAGTGTTTTCCACATATTCCTTTCCTCACCGATTCTGTGTGGAATCTCCTCATTCCTTACCTTATCAGTCCACCTAATTTTCAACTTCATCTGCAGCACCGCATCTCCAATGCTTTGATTCCCTCCTGTTCCGGTTTACCTACAGTCCATGTTTCACTACCATACAATGCTGTACTCCAGACGTACATTCTCAGAAATTTCTTCCTCAAATTAAGGCCGATATTTGATATAAGTAGACTTCTCTTGTCCAGGAATGCCTTTTTTGCCATAGCTAGTCAGCTTTTGATGCCCTCCTTGCTCCATCCATCTTTGGTTTTTTTTTTTACTGCCTACGTAGCAGAATTCCTTAACTTCATCCACTTCGTGACCATCAAACCTGATGTTAAATTTCTCGCTGTTCTCATATCTACTACTCGTCCTAACCTTCGTCTTTCTTCGATTTACTCTCAATTCGTACTGTGTACCCATTAGACTGTTAATCCCGTTCAGCATATCATGTAATTCTTGATTTTCATTCGTGATAGCAATGTCATCAGCCAATCGTATCATTCATGTCCTTACACCTTGAATTTTAGTTCCACTTCTGAATCAAACTTTTATTTGCATCATTGCTTCCTCGATGTACAGATTGAACAGTAACGGAGAAAGGCTACATCCTTGTCGTACACCTTTCTTTAATACGAGCACTTCGTTCTTTGTCGTCCACTCTTGTTATTCAATTATGGGTGTTGTACATATTTTATATGACCCGTATCTCCTTATAGCTTACGCCAACTTTTTTAGAATTTCGAACATCTTGCACCATTTTACACTGTCGAACGTCTTTTCCCGGTCGACAAATCTTATTAACGTGTCTTGATTTTTCTTTAGTCTTGCTTCCATTATTAACCGCAACGTCAGAATTGCCTCTCTCGTGCATTTAATTTTCCTAGAGCCAAACTGATCGTCATCTAGCGCATCCTCAGTTTTATTTTCCATTTTTCGGTACATTATTCTTGTAAGCAACTTCGATTCGTGAGCTGTTAAGCTGATTGTGCGATGATTCTCGCACTTTTCAGCTCTTTCCGTCTTCGGAATTGTATGGATAATGGTTTTCCGAAAGTCAGATGGTATGTCACCAGACTCATACACTCCACCCTCGAACGTGAATACTCGTTTTGTTGCCACATCCTCCAAAGATTTCAGAAATTATTATGGAATGTTAACTATCCATTCTGCCTTATTTGACCTTAAATCCTCCAAGGCTCTTTTAAATTCTGATTCTAATACTGGATCCGATATCTCTTCCAAATCAACTCCTGTTACTTTTTCTATCGCAACAAACAAATCTTCCCTCATATATTCTTTCTGTGTATTCTTTCCTCCTCTCCTCTGCTATTAACGGTGGAATTCCCGTTCATGGTTCAAATGGGTCTAAGCACTATGGGACTTAACATCTGAGGTCATCAGTCACCTAGACTTAGAACTACTTAAACCTAACTAACCAAAGACATCACACACATCCATGCCCCAGGCAGGATTCGAACCTGCGACAGTAGCAGAAGTGCGGTTGCGGACTGAAGTGCCTAGGACCGCTCAGCCACAACGGCCTGCAATTTCCGTTGAACTCTTATTGTTACCACCCTCGGTTTTATTGTCACCGAAGTTTGTTTTGACTTTCCTGTATGTTTCCTTCCGACAGTCATCTCTTTTCCGATGTCTTTACATTTTTCCTGGAGCCATTTCGTCTTAGCTTCTCTGCACTTCCTATTTATTACATTACTCAGCGACTTGTATTTCCGTATTCCTATACTGCCTACCGAGCCATTCCTTATTGCTGTCTTTATAGCCCTAGAGAATTTCCAGTGTATCTCGTCATTCCTTAGTACTTCCGTATCCCACTTCTTTGTGTATTGACTCTTCCTGACTAATGTCTTCAGCCTACTCTTCAATCACTACTATATTGTAATCCAAGTCTATATCTGCTCCTGGGTACGCCTTACAATACAGTATCTGATTTCGGAATCTCTGTCTGACCATGATGTAATTGAACTGAAATCTTCCCGTATCACCCGGCCTTTTCCAAGTGTACTTCCTCCTCTAGTGTTTCTTGAACAGGGTATTCACTACTACTTGCTGAAACTTGTTACAGAACTCAATTAGTCTTTCTCCTCTCTCATTCTTTCTTCCAAGAACACATTCTCGAGTAACCTTTTCCTTTACTCCTTCCCTTGCAACTGAATTCCAGTCCCCCATGACTATTAGATTTTCATCCCCCTTTACGTACTCTATTACCCGTTAAATATCCTCATACACTTCCTCTATCTCTTCATCTTCAGCTTGAGACGTTGGCATGTATATCTGCACTATCGCTACCGGCGTTAGTTTGCTGCCGTTTCTGATAAGGAACACAACCTCTGTCCTACTTTCCTGTTCATAACGAAACTTACGCCATTTTATGATGGTGTTGATATTGCCCTATACTCATCTGACCAGAAATCCTTGTCTTCTTTCCATTTCACTTTACTGACCCCTACTATATTTAAATTCAATCTCTTTCTCATGGTAGCCCCCCCCCCCCCCGCCCTTGGCAGTCTCTGCCGGAGATCCGAATTGGAGGACTATTCCGGTTCAAAATGGCTCTGAGCACTATGGGACTTAACATCTGAGGTCATCAGTCGCCTAGTACTTAGAACTACTTAAACCTAACTAACCTAAGGACTTCACACACACATCCATGCCCGAGGCAGGATTCGAAGGTGCGACCGCAGCGGTCGCGCGGTTCCAGACTGAAGCGCCTAGAACCGCTCGGCCACACCGGCCGGCCGACTATTCCGGAATCTCTTGCCAATGGAGAGATCATAATGACACTTCGTAAATTACAGGCCACATGTCCTGTGTATACACTTTACGTGTCTTTAATGCAATGGTTTCCATTGCCTTCTGCATCCGCATGCCGTTGATCACTGCTGATTCTTCCGCCTTTAATTGCAGTTTCCCACCCCTAGGACAAGAGAGTGTCCTGTACCTCTGTCCGCGCCTCCACCCTCTTTGACAAGGCCGTTGGCAGAATAGAGTGACTTCTTATGCCGGAAGTCTTCAGTCGCCAATGCTGATTATAAATCAAAATTTAAGCAACGGTGGGATTCGAACTTGGGACCGAAGACGTTTTGATTATGAATCAAAGACGATACACCCCCGCCCTTTTTTTTGTTCGTTGTATTTGTTCGTGGCGGACGTCCCACAATGCTTGTTCAAGTTTATCGTTGATCCATTAACTCAGTTTTTTATTACAAAGGGCAGCTATCCCTCTGACCTAACACGCAGAGCTACAGTGCCGGTATTCTTAGACCACGGGTGCCCGTCTTGATGCACTAGAGACTGCTAAGGCTTAACGTGATTCTCCGCTTGTTATTATTTTTCTATAAGACTTGGCTGTCTTTTGTGGACCGACGTCATGGAGTGCATCATCGGGTCACTGTCAAATCCGAATGGTCCAAAAATTCGATACTTCACGATTCGATCTGTCAGTCGAATGAGGTCCTTTCAAACTTTTGTCAGGCGCTGATATCGGTGCCTCGCACAACCACGTAGGATCCGCTTGTTCTTCACAGTGATTACACATCTGACGCAGTTGACGCACTTACTCATATAAATCCTACCGGGACGGATAACAACGTTACACCCGGTCAACACTAATGCACTCTGGTAGCTATTCTTCCTGTCACAGAGATGTGCAGTTCAAATTATTTGCATACTGTGTATGCGTACGAAGTTCCATTAACATCCTTTCATGTCTTCTGTGTACTACCCTCTTTTTGTCAGGCAGCGTATATCATTTACGTACAGACCACGTTGTCGTACAAATATCGCAATGTTATTAATTCACCCCAGTCACAACTTCTGAAAATCAAAAGCACAAGAAATTGTCCATGCTCAACAGTTAGTGCGTGACATGTGAAACCACAGTAATGCATTTCATACAATTCTTAATATCTGTTGGCAATCGCATTTTAAAAGTGTTTCATAGGTTAGGTATTAGGTGTTATGAAGGTGTTTACAGGAAATGTATCCTTGCTTCCCGGCGGGGTCAGGGATTTTCTCTGCCTCGTGATGACTGGGTGTTGTGTGATGTCCTTAGGTTAGTTAGGTTTAAGTAGTTCTAAGTTCTAGGGGACTGATGACCATAGATGTTAAGTCCCATAGTGCTCAGAGCCATTTGAACCATTTTGTATCCTTGCACGGAAGTGAAACGTAGGTGCAAATAACTCAGACAAGAAAAGAATAGGTTTTCAAAAGTGGTGCTGTAGTAAAATGTTAAAGATTAGACGGGTGCATAGAACAACTAATGAGGAGGGAATTAATCGAATTGAGGAAACAAGGGATTTGTGAAACTAACAGATCGTGAGACATCAAAGAATGGTAAGTTTGGTAATAAAAGCAAGTGTCCGGGCGTAAAAACTGCAGAGCGAGGTTACTGTATGACTAAACAGGTTTAAATGTATAACAATGCGGACCTGTACCAGAGCTCGTTTCCATAATTTTGTAATCAGAATGTGCAGCATTTAGTCAATTTTGGTCAACGACCAGTGGTATTACCAGGGCGCGGTTCGGTTTGACGGCACTGCGGCTAGTGAGGTACGAGGCACATTGTGTTCATCATCATCATCATCATCATCATCATAGCCATATTTAATGCTGGCCGTCCTGCCAGCATGTGTGTTCAAATTGGCGACCGCTGCATGGCAGGTTACTTCCGTGAAGCAGTTGTTGCTCACCTGGTATCCGCTCGAGCAGCTATCTCTGTTCGCCATTCTAGGGTACCGCTTTGTAGGAGATCCAGCCGCAGCACCAAAGGGGCTACCAATCCCCTGAGCGTCCGCCGACACCAGACTCCAATGTAAGGCAAGGATTTGCGTCCAGACGTCTAGGTCGCCTCTAGAAACATAGCCGCGCCAAAGTGCCAGTATCTTAACACTGGTCTCTTGCCGCTTCCCCCCCCCCCCCCCCCACGAATATCACCACACGCTGCTGGGCAACACGGTTCGTAGTGACAGAACTTATCACCTACTGCGGACCAGAAATTCGACGCCCACCCTCAAACTATCGCACGGAAGTATGAGACTTATGCAGTAAACAGTTACAAATAAATTAATTAATTGTCTCCAACCTGTGTGCTGACGCCACCCACGAGAGAACCTGACATCTGACACGTGGATGTAGCCTGCAGTAGCTATGCAGAGATGAAATAGAGGATAGACGACGATGGAGAGCAGAATGAAAACAGAATGAGATTTTCACCCTGCAGCGGAGTGTGCGCTGATATGAAACTTCCTGGCAGATTAAAACTATGTGCCCGACCGAGATTCGAACTCAGGACCTTTGCCTTTCGCGGGAGCACTTGCCCGCGAATGGCAAAGGTCCCGAGTTCGAGTATCGGTCGGGCACACAGTTTTAATCTGCCAGGAATTTTCAGAATGAAAACAGTCTTCGTATTGAAGACCACAACAACAACCACCATCTAATCATGGCTTACAGCCAGAACCAGTTATTTATTAAATGTAAAATTCAACCATAATATTTGGGATCTAGGTTAAGCATTCTAATAAAAGGAAGAATCTATTGATTTTATAATCTTCTCTCAAATTTTAGAGCGTTGAGAGAATATCTATAAAGCTACACTGATGTGCATAACTTAAGGACGCAAGTAACTTTCGCCACATTTGTTGTAGTGAGAACTTCTTAAAATCTTTTTAACTGCAGAAATGTTAACACAGACTTATTACACCCAACACTTTGGTGTGCGAAATAACTGATTATAATTACTTCATGTTATTGAAATTACATTATCGTGCATATACGTTATTGTACACCATAGCAAAAACAATGCACATGATCTCTTTTTGTCTCAGGGGCTGAAACATTAGGGTTCGAATGTATGGATGTGTATTAATAGCACATTGGGTTTGTTAATTTTAATTGCATGAAGTATATGTAGTTATAGCTTCTTCTGTAATAGCGCCTATATGAAAAATAACGTACTCGATATCTGGGGCCCAGTACGTCAAAATTTACATTGGAAAATGAAAATAATGACGGAGACACTTTAATATTTTCATAAATGCTTAGTCTAAATCAATTATCTTAATAATATCTGGGCTAGAAGAGCCGTAGTTAACAGAAATAGCTGTACCAAACGTATTGGCTGGAAACAATAGGATAAGATTGAAACTAATAAAATTTTTAATAGCCGCAGGAAAGGATACAATTCTCCTATAAACAGAAAATGGTTTCAGTAGTAGCAAACAACGTTTTGTGTTATGTTAACGATTTAGATAAATTAACAAGTCCTACTTATTACAGACGTCTTAATATGGAATGCAGGAAGAGTGCGCATTGCTAGGTCAGCGGTACAACTAGCAAAGGTACAATCTCTTCTCTTTTGTTAGAGATATAAAAATTAATAGAGTATATATTGTCTCCCTTAGTCATTGCCTACTTAGATAATAAATCGAGAATAATGTCTTTGATCTTTTCACTCAGTGCTCTCCCCATGAAAGAATGTCAATATTTTTCACATATTACATGAAAATATAAAGTCCTTCTTTGAAGTATGTTCACAGGGAACATATCACCAGACGACGGCACAATGGGGACCATACATTTGCTAGAGTGAGATTTATAGGATGAATTTTAAGAAAATGTAGCTCATTCACGAAGGAAACGCCTCATGGGGTGCTTGTTCGTCCGATTCTTGACTATTCGTCATCAAAATGGACCCTATACTAGCTAGGAGTGATAGAAGAGGTAGAGAATATTCAACAAATAGCGGCGCATTTCGTCACAGGAGCATTTAGTCGCCTTGAGGGTGTTACCGAGATGATCTAAAATCTCCATTGAAAGACGTTGCAAAAGAGGTGTTGTGCTTCACGGAGAAATTTACTATTGAAGTTTCGAGACAACACTTTCCGTCAAAAGTGAGACAACAGATTACTTCCTGCAACATTTCTTTTTTTTATCTGCTTAAGTCATCAATCTTTTGATGCGGCCCGACACGAATTCTTCTCCTGTGCCAAATTCTGTATCTCAGAGTAGCTCTCCCCACTTACGTCCTCCGTTATTTGCTCGATGTATTCCAATCTCTGTTTTCCTCTGCAGATTTTACCCTACAGAGCTCCCTCTAGTACCACTGAAGCTTTTCCCTGACGTCTTCACAAGTGTCCTACCATCTTGTCCCTGCATCTTTGTCATCCCTCTTTTTTTCTATATATTTCTTTCCTCGCCGATTTTGCGAAGAGCATCCTCATTCCTTATCAGTCCACCTAGTTTTCAACATTCTGCTGTAGCAACACATCACAAATTCTTCGATTGTTTTCTTTTCCAGTTTTTACACACCCCATGTTTCACTACCGCACAACTCTGTGCTCGAAACGTACATTCTCAGAAATTTATTTCTCAAAGTAAGACCTATGTTTGATGCTAGTAGATCTCTTGGTCAATAATTCCTTATTCGACGCTGCTCGGCTGCTTCTTGTGCCCTCCTTGCTCCATATGTCACGGTTTATTTTGCTACCTAGGTAGCAGAATTCCTTATCTTCATCTACTTCATGATCACCAATCCTTACGTTAAGCTTCTCGTTATTCTCAGTTCGACTACTTCCCATTACTTTTCTCTTTTCCAAATTTACTCTCAGTCCACAAACTGTGCTCATTATACTCTTCATTCCAGTCAACATATCCAGTAATCCTTCTTCGCTTTCACAGAGGATAGCAATGTCATCAGCAAATCATATCATGGATATTCCTTCACCCTGAATTTGAGTTCCACACCTGCAGCTTTCATTTCCGTCATTGCTTCTTCGATGCATACTTTGAATAGTAGGAGCGAAAGACTACATCTCTGTCTTACACCCTTTTCAGTCCGAGCACCTCGTTTTTGGTTTCCCACTCTTATTATTCCCTCTTGAATCTTCTGTATGTCGTACATTACCGTCTTTCCCTATAGCTTACCCCTATTTATCTCAACATTTCCAACATCTTTCACCGTTTTACATTTTCGAAAGCTTTTTTACACACGTTCCTTGACTTTTCTTTAGTTTTCCTTCCATCAACAAAAGCAGTAATAGAAGTGACCGCCGTCTAACATACCTTCCATTTTCTTTTCCATTGTTGTATATATTATTCTTTTCAGCAATTGAATGCATGAACTGTTAAGCGATTGTGTGATGATTCTCGCACTTGTCAGCTTCATCCTGTGGGGATGATGCTTTTTCCTGAAAATCAGACTCCTACATTCTACACATCAACGTGAATAATCGTTTGTTGCCAGGTACCCCAATGATTTTAGAAATTTTTATGAAATGTTATCTATTCCTTCCGCCTTAGTCGATTTTAAGTTTCCCAAATGTCTTTCAAGTTCTGATTCTAATGCTGAGTGCCGTGTCTCTTCTATGTCGTATGCTGTACCATCTTCTATCAAGTCATCACACAAGTCTTCTCCCTTTTAGCGATCCTCGTATACTCTTTCCAGCTCTCCGATCTCTTCTCTGTATTTAGCAGTCGAATTCCCATCGCACTTTTAATATTAACACCCTTACTTTTAATTTCACTGAAGGTTGTTTACATTTTCCAAGTGTCAAACCAGTCCTTCCGAACATAATTTCTTTTTAGATTCTTCACATTTCGCCTTTCCTTTCATATACTTCATATTTATTTCACTCCGAAGTGACTAGTATTTTTATATTCTTCAATTATTCTGAACTGTTTTGTATTTCCTTCTTTCATCGATCAACTAAAGTATTCCTCCGTTACCCACAGTTTCTTCTTAGATATTTTCTTTCCTATTATGTTTTTCTTTCCAACTTCTGTGGTTGTCATTTTTAGCGATGTCCCTTGCTCTTCAACTGAACAGCCTGCTGAGCTATTCCTCGACGCAGTAGCTATAGCCTCAAAGAACTTCAAGCGTATATCTTCATTCTTTTGGACTTACGTATCCCACTTATTTGAGCACTGATTCTTCCTGATTGGTATCTTAAATTGCAGCCTGCTCTTCACCACTTCTAAATTGGGATCTGAGTCTGTACCTGCTTGTCGGTACGCCTTACAATCATGAAACTGATGTGATTTAACTGAAATCTTCCCGTATCTCCCAACCATTTCGAAGTATACATCCTCATTTCGTGATTCTTGAGGAGAGTACTCACTATTACTACCTGATATTTATAGCAGAAATGAATTAGTCTTTGTCCTCTCTTATTCGTAGTACCAAGACAACATTCTCCTGTAAAATTCTCTTCTGCTCCTTACTCTACAACCACATTCCAGTGCCCCGTGACTATTACATTTTCATCTTCCTTTACGTACTGAAATATGCTTTCAATATCGTTATATACTTTCTCTATCTCTTCATTTTCGACTTGCTACGTCTGCATGTGTATCTGAACTGTCGCCGGTATTGGTTTACTGTCGCTTCTCAAGAGAACAGCTCTGTCATTAAACTGTTCAGAATGACTCAATTACTGCCGTACCTTCCTATTCATAGCTAAATCTACTCCCGCTGCTGTTGATATTACCCACGCTGATCTGACGAGAAATCCTTTTCTTCCTCACTGACGCGCACTATATCTAGACGGAGTCTTAGCGTATCCTCTCGCATAAATCTCTCTTAATGATAACGACGAGGAAATTCGGGAAACTAGAGCCAATAGAGACCAAACAATCATTCATCCAGCGCGCTATTCACGAGTAGAACACGGTAGGGGAAGGGGTGAATCAGTTAGTAGTACCAGAAGTATCCTCTGCCACACACAATTAGGTGATTTGTGAAGTATGTGGTAGCTGTCGACGTACAGTACGGAAAGTGGCTCAAAGGAATGTACAATGAGGAAAATAGATGTGACTCTTTTATTCAGAGACAATAATTACACTTACCGATTCATGATGGGCCGGTGAAAATTACAAATGGCGGGGCATGGTTCTTAATAGGGCGCGTGATCACCGGAAACGGAAAGGCACTTTCAACATGATCGCGAGATTGAGAAGTTCTTGTCGTAGAGCGTTCCATTCCTCTGTCATCTAGGATGACAACTGCAGGACGGTCGTCGGTGATTGTGGACTTGCTGCAGAACGTCTGCCAAGTCAGGGTAGTCTATTCGCCGGATCTACCCTCGTTCCAAGATCTCTACAACCTCTGCTGTTTGATGCATTCGCGCATTGACATCGAAAAAAAATTAAGCCTGGGCCAAGTGCACCCCTGACAAGTAGCACATGGGGAAAGGGACAGTGTGACAATAACGTTGTCGGGTGAGTCCATCGTGTTCAAAGAATTGTACAACAGCATCACGTGCATGCAACGTTGTGCTCCCTACAGCATAGCACCCAGACCCCCAAAACACTCACGTTGCTGGGTACGATACATGTTCCCACTTCTCACCACATGCTGGTACGTATGTAATCACTGTTCAGGCTGAATCTGCTCTTATCCAACAAGAGGGCGCAACGTCTGTCCTCGTTGGTCCAACCACTGTGCTCTTGGCACCATCTCAAACTACGGCGCCGATGTGCGGATATCAACAGAACACAACTTACTATCCCCACGCAGTCGCCGTACCAATGTGAAGGTTAAGGTTTGGTGCTTTTCAGTTATTTTAAATGTGGTTGCAATTACATCGCCTGTTTGAAGTGGTTCCCTTCGTGCCTGCTGAAGTGTGTAGCGGTTATCCTTCTTATCTTTTCTCCTCCACGTGTGTAGGTGTCTCTGGGCCACGCTGTAATGATACGCACCACTGCGATGCACGTAACTGCTCGTTGATTGATGCTTGCAGTCTTTTCCGCGTTCCTTCAACAGCATCGTGCCGCGGGGCCATACTGAACCGGCGCTACGGTTACGCTGACCTCACGCCCTGTGACGTCCAGTTTTCTGTGCACGAGTGGAGACCTCTGACATCGTGCTCCCTTAATTTCAAATTGTCAATATGTTTTGTTACAATGGGTTTTTAATGAATAATTTTTCTGCTATCAGTCACGATTTGCTTTTGTTTATATTTTACATAACAGGTAAATACAACTTCTTCCAAACTCCGCTACCACCTACACACACAGATCGGTGATCAACTAACAATTGTGCGTTGTTTATACATATTACAGTTTTTTTTTTTAATTTAATCGTATGTCTAGGGCCTCCCGCCGAGCAGGCCATTCGCCGTTTGCCGGTCTTTCAATTTGACGCCACTTCGGCGACCTGCAGTTGATGAGGATGATTGGATGATGATGAGGACAGCACAACACCCAGTCCCTGGGCGGAGAAAGTTCTCCGCTCCAGCCGGGAATCGAACCCGGGCCCAGAGGATTGACTATCCGTCATGCTGACCATTCAGCTACCGCGGGCGGACATATTGCAGTAAAGCCAAAACAATAAAACAGAACCTCACACATGAAAAACAAAAAGAAGGAAATTTGTAAATTTGTTGTAAGGTACTATGGGACCAAATTTCTGAGGTCATTGGTCCCTAGGCTTACACACTACTTCAACATAAACTAACTTACCCTAAAGACAACACACACATCCGTGCCCGAGGGAGTACTCGAACCTCCGACGAGGGCGGGGGGGGGGGGGGGGGGGGGGCTGGGGGCGGGGCTGGGAGTGAACCGTGACAGGGCGTCTAAGACCACGCGGCTACCCCGGGGGGCCAATAAGAAGAAAAATCATAGTACACACAGGAAAACGCATTTGAAAGTGGGAATCTTCCTCCGAAAAGCGTCGCGTAGGTAATAAAGAAAAGAAAGCTGTGACCTGTAGCAGAAACAGTTACAAAAAAAAAAAATAAAAAAAGGTTGTTTTCACTGTTGCAGGCTTTTACATACCATTACTACAGTATCAAAACAGATATTATGTTACTTTATCTATCCCATCTTTAAGTTTTGCAGAGCAGTCTTTCATGGCACCGTCCATTGCTGGTTAATACAGAAGAATAAAAATTCAAAACTACCCTAAATAGAAACGTGTGCCCCTTACATACCTCATCGTATACCACAACAGTGCTGGACGATGCGTTTCAGCTATTTACGAAGCAAAATTACATGAATCAGTAAACTTGAGAATTTTGTGACGTCGTCTGATATTATTTGTTATACGGACAGTCCATAGTTGAAGACGACAGCTTGTAGCGTGCAGAAGTTTGTCCGCCACGCAGCGCTCATCTTCTGCCAGCGGCAGCCATTGCGGCTGTGTTTCCGCAGCCAGCGGCGCGATTCCGCATACGAGCTGTGGGTGAGCGACAGTTACATCCCGATTATAGCGTTGCGGTGCGGCTAAATACGGCAGAGCGTGCTGGGAGAGTAAACGTGTTTGTCTGTGTGGCTGTGCCGGGCAGGGCCGAGCTGCCGGGACGGGACGGGACGCGCCCGGGCGCCATCCAGCTGTGAGGGATGTTTGCCGGCCTCCATCCATCATCCGCAGCAAGTAGCCGCAATTCGCTATTAATGTGCGTCCGGCATTTACATAGCATTCAGTGGGGCGGCCGCCGAATATCAAACAGCCGCCTCCATTACGGTCAGCAGGCCTCGCATTGAATGCTTTATGAATCCTGTCTAAGAACTGACTTCTTTCATCCACGAACAACGTTTCTTTTCTCTGCTGGTCGTACAGTCCTCCTTATTCTAACCAGTATAGGCTGCGCGGCTTTTCGATCGTATTTGCGCCAAAAAAATTGGCTACAACTCGCTGGTGTGATGTCGATTTCATTTCAGTTATCTTTGGGACGGTTGTTAAAGGAAAACAAGATATTCCGTTGGAAATATCATTGTATCGCTTGTAACAACTTTTCGAACATCGAACCGTTTCTGAATCTTGTATGTATACATAGCAAAACTTTTGCAGTGCCGAGGCTCATATTTTACTATCGATCACTTAACCCCGTACAACTATTTATAGAAATTAACAAGAAGCCAGGTGAACTGGAAAGATTACTTAATAGCAGTGTTAGGGAACGCGAGTCGAGGACTATGACTTATCGGAAGGGTACTGGGAAAATTCTAAGCATCTACATGGAAGATCCTAAGAAACTCGTAGCCTAATATTGTGTAGGGCCCCCATGAGCAGGTAGAAGTGCCCAAAACTACGTGGCATCAACGCTGAAGTAGCACTGGAGAGAACTGACACCATGAATCCTAGAGGCATAAGTCCTTAAGAGTACGACGGGGTGGAAATCTCTTCTGAACAGCACGTTGCAAGGCATCCCAGATATGGTCAATAACGTTCATGTCTGTGGAGTTTAGTGGCCCGCACAAGTGTTTAAACTCAAGAAACTGTTCCTGGAGCCACACTGTAGCAATTCTGGAAGTGTGGGGTGTCGCATGGTCCTGCTGGAGCTGCCCAAGTCCGTCGAAAAGCACAGTGGACATGAATGGTTGCAGGTGATCAGACAGGACGCTTATGTACGTGTCACTTGTCAGAGACGTATCTAGACGTATCAGGGCTCCCATACCACTCTAAATGCACACGCCCCAAACCATTAAAGAGCCTCCATCAGCTTGAACAGTCTTCTGCTCACATGCAGCGTCCATGGATTCATGCCTTTGATGCCTTTGGTACGATTGTTTTATGTGTCTTCACTGTAGGATGTGGTTTTAGTGTATTTTGCTTCTGACGAAGGTATATTTAGATATACCGAAACCTTGGTCAAGGATATCAATAAATCTTCACCCAGCAACTGTTTGGCTGTTATCATTTACCGTGAAGATTTTCAATAGTTGCTGTTTCAGCCATGTTTAAAATCTTGAGATAATGTGAACGAAATAGGGCTGAGATCACCTTATCGAAGCGGGCGACCAGTAAGAAGCGGTCGTCAGTTCAACAGGCGTCACCAGTCGTCAACCGTCGGAGTCCCGGCCTCTCTGCACACAGATGGAGACTGTTGCTGTTACCGTATGGGGATCGCGGAAACATCATCTGGGTGGTGTGTCCACGAATGACGACCCCAAATAGTTAGCACAAAGGTTCCACTATTGCGTTCAGTACGTTGAGACCATGAAATCGTGCATAATGTATTGGGACAAATCGAGGACTTTGTTTACGCAGTCGCAGTACATGCAGCGTATCGCCATTCCTTTTACCCAACTGACCGCATTCATCCGGCTCATCGGGAAATAGACGGCGTCGTGATGAAAGAGGTCCAGGGGCATAATCGAAGCAAAGGGGCGGCGTAGGAGGAAAGCCAGTATCGGCGGATCAGTTTCCATTATTCGCGTCTGGGATCACAGTTAAGTCTGTGTTCATCCGTTTCTACCATTGCTCAAAAAATGGTTCAAATGGCTCTGAGCACTATGGTACTTAACATCTGAGGTCATCAGTCCCCTAGAACTTAAACCTAACTAACCTAAGGACATCACACATATCCATGCCCGAGGCAGGATTCGAACCTGCGACCGTAGCGGCCGCGCGGTTCCAGAATGAAGCGCCTAGAACCGCTCGGCCACACCGGCCGGCTACCATCGCGCAACGGGGAGCAAATATTATCATCAGTTAGGTGACTGACGTGTAGCTTTCGTCGAGTTAGAAATTTCTTATTAGTCGGACTCTAGCGTTGGCGAAAACTGTAATAAATCTTTGCTGTCGGATTCTGTGTCACCGGTGTCGCTCCTAACATAGTGTTCTAAGAAAAAAGTCCTAATACGCGACAGCGAGTGCGATATATGTCCAACAAGTATGGGTGAATACAGCGTGTGTGGGGCCACCTCTGCTATCAGATTGCCAGAAAAATTGTCTGTTGGGGAAAGCCAGAGTCGCCGCAGTGAACGAATGTACAGCGCCAGTATTCTGGGCTTGACATGAGTCCAGCACCTCATCTATGGAAGAATAAAGTGAGAGTAAGAAAACGGATCTTAAAAACTGTACCAGCTTTCACCACTTGTCAGAACACAGCATGTATCCTGGAAGCCATCGTGTCTGTCATTGGTAATACGTGGGCGTAATGGTTGAGAATCCATGTACACATTGACGTACTGAGATCCTTGCAAAATGTCCAACGATCTAACTATGTTGAGGCGAGCTTGTGTGCGGAGTCGTTGTAAGACGCAACCGAACATTGTATTTGTCGATGCAAAGATATCCCCAAACATTTGTGCATCGAGACTTTTGTCGTGGATACATCTAGGTCTGCAGGAATGCCTCGTCCCACCTCCATGTACGTGATTTCCGTGGGTGGATGACACTGCCTGCACCACCCCATACTGTTGGAGCCAGGAAAGCTCCTTTGGTATTTCATCACCAGTCTATGCTAAGAACATCACATCACCGGTATACGCGCCACGCCGAAAGGTCAAGGTGCGTAGCTTCCAAGCGTCGCCACAGTCCGTGAAGAGCGGGTTCGAGAGCAATGGCGAGTAACATGGCAGAAAGAGGACAGCCCTGTTTGACGGACCTGCTGACGCGGACGGGGTGGACCGATAGCCGTTTACCATAAACCTCGTGACCGCCCCATAGATCAAACGATGCGCACCAGACGTCAAGTGCGGTGTACCAATGAGTTCCATACCTGCACACAGGGAACCACGTTCGACGCGATCGAAAGCACGGTCAAAACTCAGTGCCGTGTAGACGGCGTGTTTGCATCACCCCCACCACGCCTCTATAAGCTCTCAAAGCCGTCGCCACCTTAGTGCTGTCTCCGAGGCAGGTTTGATCTGTGTTAATGTCACCATTTCCGTAGATTTGAACCTCTCACGGAGGATGCGTGTCAGTAGTTTATAGTCGGTGTTTGGCATTGTCAGTGGTCGAAAATCAAGCGGGCAACAGCCTCTTATGAGTTTGGACACCAGAATCAAGTGGCCCTCAGTGAATACGGATGGTAGTCCAAATGTGGAGTTCATGAATCTCTGTACACCCTGAACCATATTGGACCCATAAGACCAAAAACCTTTTGTAAAGTTCAAGGAGTAGTCCGTCAGGGCCTGGCGTTTTGTTGGGAGAGAGACCGGTAGGTCGGATAGAACTACCCTGACTCCTACATCCATGTTGTACTCTCGTTCGTAGAGAAGTGTATATGACTGTGTCAATGCTCAGACGATATCCACTCGCGTTGCAGCTCATCGTCCTTCCTCCGTCTCGATCACCGTAATGAACAGTCTCTGGCGTCTTCTTCTGTCTTGAATGATATGGTGGAGGGAAGGTCGTTCTCCACTAAGATAATCATTTGTCCTCTTCCACACCAGCACACCCGCGAGACGTTCCGCGGTGATACGTAGCAATTTTACCTTGATTTGGTGTTCTGCCGATCGTCGTTCCGGCGGCGGCGGTTGCACAGCCAGTTCGCGAAGTGCGGTGTAGTAGAAATCTTTAGTCGCGGTATACCAACGCTCTCTGTATCGTCCATTCTGGCTAATGTTCGGCACAAGGCGTGTTTGACTCACTCGTAACCACCGCTGAAGTGTGAAACCGTAGGCGTGTAATCGCCTTGGACATCTACTCCACTTGGATTCAACTGCGCGTCTGCAGTTTACCTCATCAAGAAGGACCACACTGAGGCGCCATGGACCGATCGAGGTGGCGCATCGGCTGGCACACTGGACTCCCATTCGGGAGGACGACGGTTCAATCCCACGTCCGGCCATCCTGATTTCAGTTTTCCGTGATTTCCCTAAATCGCTCCAGGCAATTGCCGGGATGGTTCTTTTGAAAGGGCAGGGCCGACTTCCTTCGCCCTTCTTCCCTAATTCGAATGAGACCGATGACCTCGCTGTTTGGTCTCCTCCCCCAAACAAACCAACTCAACCTTGGCAGAGATAGAACCTTGGCGGAGGTGCCACGGAAGCGTTGGTGGGGGAGGCTGAGAGTACACACATACGCTAGGTGGTCCGTGGACGCCGCCGGGCCGGCCGCGGTGGCCGTGCGGTTCTAGGCGCTGCAGTCCGGAACCGCGGGACTGCTACGGTCGCAGGTTCGAATCCTGCCTCGGGCATGGATGTGTGTGATGTCATTAGGTTAGTTAGGTTTAAGTAGTTCTAAGTTCTTGGGGACTGATGACTTAAGATGTTAAGTCCCATAGCGCTTAGAGCCATTTTTTTCGTTGCCGGCCACATCTGAGCATCGACAACGGCCGATCGCAGGCCGCATGTGACGTAAACTCGATCCAAACGGCTCGCGGAATGGCTAGTAAAGTAAGTGTATGCATTTAGATCGCGTGATGTATGAGCCATGTGTCCAACAAGTCAAATCCTTTACAAGCGTCTGAAGCTCCAAGCAGGTGATATAGTGCAACATCTGATAGGATAGTCTGAGCATACAACTGAAATTTCTGCCTACTGCCAAGTGGTCGGCATTGCCCTGGAAGAGCAGTGCTTTGTCTTCGGCATAAGAGGCAGGGCGTTCTCTCCTTCTGTCTCCGGAAGGAGCATACATCGTCACCGGACGAACTGTACCATCCATGAGTGCTACCCTATTGGCCAACGGTAAATAGGATACATCAGTTGCCATAGTCCACTCCCTGAGCGGAATAGCCGTACCTCCTCCGCCCACATCTGAAGGCATGGCGTAGGCGTCATATCCGTAGGTATAAAGACAGAGTCCTGATAGGACTTCTGGAAGGAAATCAACATCCACATCCGCAGCTCGTAATGTATCTTGCAGCATAGTGGTTTTGAGAGCAGAAGTAACGCCGTTGACACAGATCGTGGTGGGGACTGTCCTTGGTATTACAGGTGGGCCGTAGTCGAGGTGTGGAGCTTCTTCAGGACGAAGAGATAGGAAGCGGCTGGTATAGGTCATGCCGGCCTAGGCGTATATCACCGTCAACGTAGACGAGGGGCAACGGCATCGGTGTATCGCCAGGTTCCCGAAACGCATCCTGCATCTCTTATCTTCTGCGGTCAGTCTCCCAGGGAGATCGATACCACTGAATCGTGAGGAGGATCTACGGGGTCGGGGGCGGGGCTTCCATAATCTCCTGCATCCCCACAGTGCCCGGTCCCGCAGGTTTCGAAGAAGACATAGAAGAATGTCGTACATTATGATTGGCCGTGGTGGAATGGTATATAGACTGACGCACTTCACCATCCACCGTTGCTTCCTCGGGCTATTGTACTGCCTCACCCGGGTTCCCGGGTTCGATTCCCGGCGGGGTCAGGGTTTTCTCTGCCTCGTGATGACTGGGTGTTGTGTGATGTCCTAAGGTTAGTTAGGTTTTTTGTAGTTCTAAGTTCTAGGGGACTGATGACCATAGATGCTAAGTCCCATAGTACTCAGAGCCATTTGAACCATTTTTTTCTATTGCGTCGGTCGTTATGCGCCGTTTCTCACGGCGCTTGGGCGACTTCTGTTTACGCTGTCTAGCCTCTGCGTCTGGCGCAGGGCAAGGGGTCCATGCGGCACCTTGTTCGTCAACTTCTATCGCAACGTCGTGTTGTTGTTGCTGCGGTGCGTGCGTTCCTGTTGGGCTCGACGAGAGGGCAGCAGAGGCATCTGTGCTAGAAGAGTCTGGAGGCTCCTCAGAAATTGCTGCAGGGGCCTCCAAGGCTTATACCAACGTAGAAGGGTCGTCATAGAAAGGTGGTGTATCCGGTCTCGCGACCGCAACCGTACCCAATCTGCAAAGCGACCGATATCGACGATCGAATCTCGTGTTCTGAGGGCGTCTGCACGATACGCCATTGCAGGCATTCTGTACGTACATGGCCAGTGTGTCCACATCCGGAGTCGGTCCTGGCAGCCAGCGATTGTGACATACGAAGGTATATGGCGCTGCAGATCAAAACGAACCTGTTGCACCCTGTTAAGGACAAGGTAAGTTTAGAGGGTCATCCATTTTTCAGCCGTGTGCCCGAGGACTGCCATAGGATGGAAAAGCAAGGGTGACCAAACCCGTCGAGGGTCGACAGCTCAGCCCGTAGAACAACTCCCTGTGAAAGACAAAGGTTCGGTTTCGAGTTCCGATGCGTCAAACATTTTTAATCTGCCAAGAAGTTTGAAATCTGCAGATACTTCCTTGTTGTTGTTGTGGTCTTCAGTCCTGAGACTGGTTTGATGCAGCTCTCCATGCTACTCTATCCTGTGCAAGCTTCTTCATCTCCCAGTATCTACTGCAACCTACATCCTTCTGAATCTGCTTAGTGTATTCATCTCTTGGTCTCCCTCTACGATTTTTACCCTCCGCACTGCCCTCCAATGCTAAATTTGTGATCCCTTGATGCCTCAAAACATGTCCTACCAACCGATCCCTTCTTCTAGTCAAGTTGTGCCACAAACTTCTCTTCTCCCCAATCCTATTCAATACCTCCTCATTAGTTACGTGATCTACCCACCTTATCTTCAGCATTCTTCTGTAGCACCACATTTCGAAAGCTTCTATTCTCTTCTTGTCCAAACTAGTTATCGTCCATGTTTCACTTCCATACATGGCTACACTCCATACAAATACTTTCAGAAACGACTTCCTGACACTTAAATCTATACTCGATGTTAACAAATTCCTCTTCTTGAGAAACGCTTTCCTTGCCATTGCCAGTCTACATTTTATATCCTATCTACTTCGACCATCATCGGTTATTTTACTCCCTAAATAGCAAAACTCCTTTACTACTTTAAGTGTCTCATTTCCTAATCTAATTCCCTCAGCATCACCCGACTTAATTTGACTACATTCCATTATCCTCGTTTTGCTTTTGTTGATGTTCATCTTATATCCTCCTTTCAAGACACTGTCCATTCCGTTCAACTGCTCTTCCAAGTCCTTTGCTGTCTCTGACAGAATTACAATGTCATCGGCGAACCTCAAAGTTTTTACTTCTTCTCCATGAATTTTAATGCCTACTCCGAATTTTTCTTTTGTTTCCTTTACTGCTTGCTCAATATACAGATTGAATAACATCGGGGAGAGGCTACAACCCTGTCTTACTCCTTTCCCAACCACTGCTTCCCTTTCATGCCCCTCGACTCTTACAATTGCCATCTGGTTTCTGTACAAATTGTAAATAGCCTTTCGCTCCCTGTATTTTACCCCTGCCACCTTCAGAATTTGAAAGAGAGTATTCCAGTTAACATTGTCAAAAGCTTTCTCTAAGTCTACAAATGCTAGAAACGTAGGTTTGCCTTTTCTTAATCTTTCTTCTAAGATAAGTCGTAAGGTCAGTATTGCCTCACGTGTTCCAACATTTCTACGGAATCCAAACTGATCTTCCCCGAGGTCGGCTTCTACCAGTTTTTCCATTCGTCTATAAAGAATTCGCGTTAGTATTTTGCAGCTGTGACTTATTAAACCGATAGTTCGGTAATTTTCACATCTGTCAACACCTGCTTTCTTTGGGATTGGAATTATTATATTCTTCTTGAAGTCTGAGGGTATTTCGCCTGTCTCATACATCGTGCTCACCAAATGGTAGAGTTTTGTCATGACTGGCTCTCCCGAGGCCATCAGTAGTTCAAATGGAATGTTGTCTACTCCCGGGGCCTTGTTTCGACTCAGGTCTTTCAGTGCTCTGTCAAACTCTTCACGCAGTATCTTATCTCCCATTTCGTCTTCATCTACATCCTCTTCCATTTCCATAATATTGTCCTCAAGTACATCGCCCTTGTATAAACCCTCTATATACTCCTTCCACCTTTCTGCCTTCGCTTCTTTGCTTAGAACTGGGTTGCCATCTGAGCTCTTGATATTCATACAAGTGGTTCTCTTCTCTCCAAAGGTCTCTTTAATTTTCCTGTAGGCAGTATCTATCTTACCCCTAGTGAGACAAGTCTCTACATCCTTACATTTGTCCTCTAGCCATCCCTGCTTAGCCATTTTGCACTTCCTGTCGATATCATTTTTGAGACGTTTGTATTCCTTTTTGCCTGCTTCATTTACTGCATTTTTATATTTTCTCCTTTTATCAATTAAATTCAATATTTCTTCTGTTACCCAAGGATTTCTATTAGCCCTCGTCTTTTTACCTACTTGATCCTCTGCTGCCTTCACTACTTCATCCCTCAGAGCTACCCATTCTTCTTCTACTGTATTTCTTTCCCCCATTCCTGTCAATTGTTCCCTTATGCTCTCCCTGAAACTCTCAACAACCTCTGGTTCTTTCAGTTTATCCAGGTCCCATCTCCTTAAATTCCCACCTTTTTGCAGTTTCTTCAGTTTCAATCTGCAGTTCATAACCAATAGATTGTGGTCTGAATCCACATCTGCCCCAGAAAATGTCTTACAATTTAAAACCTGGTTCCTAAATCTCTGTCTTACCATTATATAATCTATCTGATACCTTTTAGTATCTCCAGGATTCTTCCAGGTATACAACCTTCTTTTATGATTCTTGATACTTCCTTATAGAGTAAAAATGTTCTGAAACTGTTTTTTAAGTATTATAGAGATAGTATGCTGCATTTAAATTCTTAGGAAAATAGGTGTTAGCTCTAATGTAATGTAATGTAGAAGAAGAAAGAGAAATCCTTAATACACTCCTGGAAATCGAAAAAAGAACACATTGACACCGGTGTGTCAGACCCACCATACTTGCTCCGGACACTGCGAGAGGGCTGTACAAGCAATGATCACACGCACGGCACAGCGGACACACCAGGAACCGCGGTGTTGGCCGTCGAATGGCGCTAGCTGCGCAGCATTTGTGCACCGCCGCCGTCAGTGTCAGCCAGTTTGCCGTGGCATACGGAGCTCCATCGCAGTCTTTAACACTGGTAGCATGCCGCGACAGCGTGGACGTGAACCGTATGTGCAGTTGACGGACTTTGAGCGAGGGCGTATAGTGGGCATGTGGGAGGCCGGGTGGACGTACCACCGAATTGCTCAACACGTGGGGCGTGAGGTCTCCACAGTACATCGATGTTGTCGCCAGTGGTCGGCGGAAGGTGCACGTGCCCGTCGACCTGGGACCGGACCGCAGCGACGCACGGATGCACGCCAAGACCGTAGGATCCTACGCAGTGCCGTAGGGGACCGCACCGCCACTTCCCAGCAAATTAGGCACACTGTTGCTCCTGGGGTATCGGCGAGGACCATTCGCAACCGTCTCCATGAAGCTGGGCTACGGTCCCGCACACCGTTAGACCGTCTTCCGCTCACGCCCCAACATCGTGCAGCCCGCCTCCAGTGGTGTCGCGACAGGCGTGAATGGAGGGACGAATGGAGACGTGTCGTCTTCAGCGATGAGAGTCGCTTCTGCCTTGGTGCCAATGATGGTCGTATGCGTGTTTGGTGCCGTTCAGGTGAGCGCCACAATCAGGACTGCATACGACCGAGGCACACAGGGCCAACACCCGGCATCATGGTGTGGGGAGCGATCTCCTACACTGGCCGTACACCACTGGTGATCGTCGAGGGGACACTGAATAGTGCACGGTACATCCAAACCGTCATCGAACCCATCGTTCTACCATTCCTAGACCGGCAAGGGAACTTGCTGTTCCAACAGGACAATGCACGTCCGCATGTATCCCGTGCCACCCAACGTGCTCTAGAAGGTGTAAGTCAACTACCCTGGCCAGCAAGATCTCCGGATCTGTCCCCCATTGAGCATGTTTGGGACTGGATGAAGCGTTGTCTCACGCTGTCTGCACGTCCAGCTCGAACGCCGGTCCAACTGAGGCGCCAGGTGGAAATGGCATGGCAAGCCGTTCCACAGGACTACATCCAGCATCTCTACCATCGTCTCCATGGGAGAATAGCAGCCTGCATTGCTGCGAAAGGTGGATATACACTGTACTAGTGCCGACATTGTGCATGCTCTGTTGCCTGTGTCTATGTGCCTGTGGTTCTATCAGTGTGATCATGTGATGTATTTGACCCCAGGAATGTGTCAATAAAGTTTCCCCTTCCTGGGACAATGAATTCACGGTGTTCTTATTTCAATTTCCAGGAGTGTATAAAGACCAAGAACTGCCCGCCCAGATTAGCAAGGGTGTTAGACAGTGGTACAGTCTTTCGCCCCTACAGTTCACTTCATACAACGGAGATGCAGTAACGGAAATAATATAAAGGTTAGGGGAAGATGAAAATTCAGGGCAAATGGATAACAGTGGTAAGGTTTCCTAATGACTTGCTATCGTCAGTGAAAGTCAAAAAGGATTACAGGATATGTTGGATGGAGTGAGCAGCCTAATGAGCATACACTATGAAGTGAAAGGAAACCGAAGAAAGACGAAAATAGTAAGAAGTAACAGAAATAACGTTAGCGAGAAACTCAACTCCAAAACTGGGGACCAGTAAGCAGATGCAGTGAAGAAATTCAGCTACGATGGAAGCTAAATAACACATGAAGGACGAGGTGAGGAGGAGAATAAAAGCAGACTAGCACGTATAAAGAGTGCATTGCTGTTATAGATTTTATTGCTATAAGATGTTGTTACTATGAAACATCGGCCTCAATTTGAGGAAAATATTTCTGAGAAGGTGCCTTTGTAGCACTCCAAAGTATGGTACTGAATACTGAACTGTGGAAACACCGAGGATCAGGAGAGTCAGAACGTTAAATATGTGGCTATAGAAGGATCAAGTTAACTTCCATAAGGAATGCGGGTGCACTCAGTGACTTTCAGATGATGGAGCACAGCAATCAGTCACCCTTTCTTTCCGGTTTTATTAGGCAAATCTAATTTCGGTTACGTCTGTTAACATGCCACGGTATAACTTTCATGGTATTTGAGTGAGCTGTACAGAGTAAAATCTGTAGTGGAAGACTGAGATTGAAATATATCCAATAAATAACTATCGACGTTGGGTGGAACTGCTACTCTGAGATAAGGACGTTTTGACACTAGAGAGGGGCTCATGGAGGACCACGTCAAACCATTTAGAAAACTGATGTCCGGGATAAACGGAGAAGATCATTAATCTCTTTGAGAGACTGCACTATATTTAAGAAAATCAATAGTCTTCTGTAGTAACAACGTACCTTTGAAAGTATTACCAATTGCCGGACATGATATATTGTGTTCTACGTTGCTTCCTTATGTTGACCGCTGACGCCTATCCAGGCAAACGTCGTCGAATTATCTCTCATCTGACGAACTACAGTACGAATGCATTGAGTGATGCGAGAAGTGTTTGTGCGGCCACTGTCCCGCTCAAAAAGCGCGCCCTCTGAGCTCATGAAATTATTAAAGAAGGCTTTGATGTTCTTGGTATGTTTTTGCATTTTGCAGTAGGCTCTCAATAACCACCAAACATATACCATAAGTGTAAAAGGTGCACAACGTTCGTCAAGTGCGTAACCGCCTAATACTTCGATAGCTGTCACTCTCCAGTACGATTACGTTTCAACAAATCACGTAAACTACAACAAGACAAAATCCTCTATCATCGTTAAACTCAACTTTTTCCCTTTGACGGAATTGTACACCATTGATAATGTACGTGGAAGTATCAGGTGGCCGAAAGCTGTTCTCGTAGCCCACCTACTGTTAGTTATTATACTAGCATAATCTCTGGGTGCTGCATTACCATTATTTTCTGGCGAAGTAACTTGCCGTCAGCAATGGCTCCTAGTCAGGCGCATCAGTTACGCTTGGCACAAGGCTTGGAACATACGATCAATACTGTTAACGAATACGGTAGAAACTGCCATCAGGCCACCCGGACGTATATTTTATATAATTTTCCCAAGTCTCTAAAGTACAGTGGCGAAATTACTCGTAGAAACTGATATTGCCTGTTTTATTACCCAATCCTGTCTTGTGCTCTGCCTCAAATGACCTCATCGTCGATGTAATGCGAAATATTACATTCTATTTGGATTTTTTGCACTTGCCTTTCAGAAGTAGGATCCAGAGAATGCATACCGCATCAACACACACTGAAAGATTACACCTCATGCAGAAATAATCCGGTAGACCACCGAAGTACAATTTTTCCTTGCTGCATTTTAGAGATGTCAGTTTTGATTAGCCATTTGTGGTGAGGTTAGTGGTGATAGGGTGATGTGGGTATGTTTGGTTACTCTTGCAACCCTGGGCCTTAGTTCGACAGTCCGAACAGCTCATGCACAACAAATATAGGTGTAGGACGTTCTTCTTGGCCTAAAAATGCAGTCTTCCTTGCTTGTTGTCCTTTCAAGATACCATACTGGGAACTTCTACATCAGCAGCTCTGAATTTCGAGCTCAGCTAAGCACCACACAAATCTTCACGTTAACATTGAAGCAAATATCCTATATTCTCAAGTATCGAAAACACAAAATCAAGCCACTCACTAACAATTCTTCACTGTTCAGAAAGAATGCTAACAAGGGCAGGCCACGACGTTGGATTTACTTCAAACTTCAAACTCCTTTATCAGGTGTTTAAAACAACATAATGTGGAAGTGGTAAGGCGCACTGCTCTGCAATTCTTAGGAAATTTCGAGTGAAATTTTACTCGTCTGTTATGTACCTGATGTATCTGTGTGAAGGAGGGACCCGAAAGAAGTCATTGTGGTCAAGCGGGAAGCATTCGGGCCTCCGAAACGATTGTGGGCAAGGCGATGGTTCGAATTATAAATCTACTTATTTTCCATCACTGGTCTCATTATTTAATTTATATGATATTTGAGAGGTAATACAATGAAAAAATATACGTGCATTTTTATGAAGTTGTAGTGGATTTCATATGTTTTTTGGTATTTATTATTTGTTATTAGATTTTCAAGTAAGAGAGACTGGGTTGGAAAGCCCAAGTCAGATCTCGATAAATAAAGGCATGAATGACGATATTCACAGTCAATAATATGGTAGGTCACAATTCCCAGAACACAAGAGTAATGTAGAGTACCTCGTCGGATGTGCTCTCGACATCACACGTTGCAAAATGGTATTTGTCATGCATACATGGAAAACATAAATTGTAACTTCATGCAAATACACGTGTTTTTTTATTATATTATCTCTCAAATGTCTTACAAATTAAATAATATGATCAGCGATGAAAAACAATAGATTAATAATTACGTTTGAACGTAAGTCGAATCGTGGCCTCATACAGGTTCCTCTTAGAAAGCTCTAACGTTCATCACGTGACCGTGATGAAGTCTAATGTCTGGCATTTACGCACAGATACATAAGTCACGTAGGAGACGCGTAAAATTCTCTCTCGATTTTCTCGGAATTGCCAGAGTAGCGCCCCTTACTACTTGAACATTATGTTGTTTCAATGATCTGCTAAAGGCGTGCAAAGTTTGAAGTAAATCTGTGATCCCAACGTCTTGGCCTCCCCTTGTATGAGTTCCGTAAGACAACTGTTCTCAGGAAGTACTGCAAAGAAAATACCAATAATGCATCGACTTGGTTCCTTGCTCGCCTTAAAAGTGTAAAACTGCAACAGAATCATTCACTGAAGATGGGCTAATTCAGTCATAAAATGTTATTTGACGCATGGTTTCATATGGGTGACACAGAGCAGCGGCGTCAAGCTGTAATGTCGCTAGAGACCACACTAAACCCATAAACGTGTAAGTTGTTGTCAGTAAATCATGTGGAAACGTCAAAGTGCAGTTGCGCTTTCATTGCGTGGGAAGAGTTTCGTCAGGAATATTGCGGAGAGAGAACTCTTAATAGTGACATCGTATATAAAAGTCACCCTCGGAGTCGTATATTCTAAGTTCCAGCATGTTAAAGTGTTTGGCCAAAAACGAGAGACGAGGGACACGGGTTCAGTCTCAAGAGTGCATGAAATTCCTCTAGTGTGCTCGGCTGCGTGGGTCTTTCATAGGCTTATTGGATTTCATCGTATAAGCGAAAACTCCGTGCCATTAATACCGGTTTCTGGCTGCCTGTAATTGGAAATCTTGCGTTATACCACTGAGAGGTGTCAGGATGCGTAATTAACGTACCAAAAGAACAACACCCATGAGTCGCCAGCCTATTTACCCTGAACACCTTGGAGTGGAAGCCATACTTATTTATTGTTAGCCTCGGATGGACGCGTAACCAGCTGACTGCAGCCTGGAGTGCTTAAGCTGCTCCTTCTGGTATTTAGATATAAAAGGGAGAATTATATAGGAGCAATTTGTATGCTGAACCACGCTTGCACAATATTAGCCAACGCCGTCGCTGCCGCAGCTCGACGCATCGTCGCCTGCTCCACTATAATTCCAAAAATGCATCTTCCAGGAAGATACGCCCTCGATCATATAATCTGTGCTAAAACGCTAACGTTATCTGAGTGTTACAAAAATGTTGAATCTGACTATAACAAGACTGATTTTTTTAATGATAATAACTGAGTGTTAAAATTACAGATAAAAAAAGTAGTAAAGTCAAAGAAGTAGCACTCATTAGATAGCATAATCTGAAACGAAGCTATGTTCGTTGAATAAAATAACTAACATGATATTCATTTCAGTTTTGAAAGCATACTTAAATAACTAATTGATTCAACAGTTGACTATAGTGTAATGTATATCTGCTTTAGCTACATGTTACTGTATTGTGACGGCCCTTATATTCCGCAAGTAGGGAAGCTCATTGCTTGAATAGATATCATGAGAGAGATATATTTTCAGAGCTAGACAATCCAGGTAACAACCGTTATTGTTGACAGCTATACCGAAGCCTTTGATTAATGATTCGCTTAGCGAACCTGTCCGTATGTGATATTAATGCTACAAGGTGCTATTTTATGTGGTCAATCATTGAACTATAAAATTATTAACACTTATTCGGTAATCGTATGTCCGATCAGGACTGGCGATTGTATATTTACCTCGCTCCCAGTAAGTAAAAATGCTAAAAGAATCCATATGAAAATAGTGCTTTAGAATCTATGTTCTCCCATAGGAAAAAATATACACATATCAAAAAAAGTTTTGCAGCACCTCGGTTCCGAGGGTTCCTGAACCTGTAAGGAAAATTGGAATAGAGATCAACATAAACATCATTTCCACCCTTTTTATCGATGAAAACCACACATTGCATGTTGTACCACCATACAGTGAGACGTTCAGAGGTGATGGTCCAGATTGCTGTACACACCGCTACCTCTATTACCACGTAGCACGTCCTCTTGCATTGATGCAAGCCTGTATTCGTCGTGGCACAGTATTCACAAGTTCATCAAGGCACTGTTGATCCAGATTGTCCCACTGATCAACGGCGATCCCTCAGAGTGGTTGGTGGGTCACGTCGTCCATAAACAGCCCTTTTCAATGTATCCAGGCATATTCCATAGGGTTCATGTCTGGAGAACATGCTGGTCACTCTAGTCGAGCGATGTCGTTATCCTGAAGGAATTCATTCACAAGATGTGCACGATGGTGGCGCGAATGAAGACGACTGACTCGCCAATATGCCGCCGATATGGTTGCACTATCGGTCGGAGGATGGCATTCATGTATCGTACAACCATTACGGCGCCTTCCGTGACCACCAGCGGCGTTCGTCGGTCCCACATAATGTCACCCCAAAACAGCAGGGAACCTCCACCTTGCTGCACTCGCTGGACAGTGAGTCTAAGGCTTTCAACCTGACCAGGTTGCCTTCAAACACCTCACCGACAATTATCTGGTTGAAGGCATATGCGACACTCAACGATGAAGAGAACGTGATGCCTATCCTGAGCGGTCCATTCGACATGTTGTTGGGCCCATCTAAACCACGCTACATGGTGTCGCGGTTGCAAAGACGGACCTCGCCATGGACATTGGGAGTGAAGTTGCGCATCATGCAACCTATTGTGCACAGTTTGAGTCGTAACACGACGTCCTGTGGCTGCACGGAAAGCATTATCCAACAGGGTGGCGTTGCTATCAAGGTTCCTCCGAGCCATAATCCGCAAGTAGCGGTCATCCACTGCAGTAATAGCCATTGGGCGGCCTGAGCGAGGCATGTCATCTACAGTTCCTGTCTCTCTGTATCTCTTCCATGTCAGAGCAACATCGCTTTGGTTCATTCCGAGACGCCTGGACATTTCCCTTGTTGAGAGGCCTTCCTGGAACAAACTAACACTGCGGACGCGATCGAGTCACGGTATTGACCGTCTAGGCATGGTTGAAGTGCGGTCAACACGATCCGACAACCTCCTTCCTGTTTGAATGACTGGAACTGATCGGCTGTCGCACCCCTACGTCTAATAGGCGTGTCTCATGCACGGTTGTTTACGTCTTTGGGCGGGTTTAGGACGTTTCTGAACAGTCAAAGGGACTGTGTGTGTGATATAGTATCCACAGTTAACGTCTATCTTGAGGAGTTCTGGGAATCGGAGTGATGCAAAACTTTTTTTTTTTTATATATGAAACCAAAAGTCCAGTTACTTTCAATCCATTACTTACACAGTTGTGGTCATAAATCATGTAAAAAGTGAAAGTATATTGTTAAAACTACTAAACTCGTGTTTGTGTCTGGTTGGTATTTGAAAAACTGGTATGAAACGTATCTTGATACTGAAATGTGTAATTCTCAGTGCAGCACAACAGAACTGTGTTAGATTCTGAACGAAGGTATGTAAAGCACGCGCTGGGCTATACGATCTGAAATCCAGGCTAGCCTGTACATCAAACAATTCGCTTGCGAGAAAGTAAATCGTTTTTAAGCGAAATTTACATATGCTGTTGGACAGCAAAACAAATGACTCAGATGAAAATCTTGGCCCTGAATGTTATTAACCTTTATCTTTAATCTGCAAACAATCACTATACCAGTACACTTCCTATAATTGCAGAAGAAATTTGCATAAAAATTAACGGTGAAGTTTGGATGGTGGGAGACGAGGTACTGCAAGTAATGAAGGTGTGAGGAGAGGAGGTGCTTTATGGCCGGGTAGCTCAGACTGTAGAGTCGGACCCCCTACGTCTATTAGGCGCTGCTCATGCATGGTTGCTTACGTCTTTGGACGGGTTTAGTGATGTCTCTGAATAGTGAAAGGGACTGTGTCTGTGATATTGTATCCACAGTCAACGTCTATCTTCAGACTGCAGGGAGATTTCCCGCACAAGGCAAAGATCCCGTCTTCGAGTCTCGGTCCGACACGCAGTTTTAATCTGCCAGGAAGTTTCATATCCGCGCGCACTCTGCTGCAGAGTTAAAATCTCATTTAGGAAACGTCCCCCAGGCTGTGGCTAAGCCATGTTTCTGTAATATCCTTTCTTCTAGGAGTTCTTCTGTGAACTTTGGAAAGTAGGAGACGAAGTACTGGCAGATGTGAAGCTGTGAGGACGGGGCATCAGTCGTGCTGGACTGTGCGACAATTGTGGCACCAATAATCTCATGAAGTCCTCGGAATTTTGGTAATGATATTTTTCCGAAAGTCAGTGATATGTTGCCTGACTCATATATTCTACACACCAACGTGAGTAGTCGTTTTGTTGCCATTTCCCGTTATGATTTTCGACATCCTGATGTAATTTTATGTACCCCTTGAATCTTCCTTCTCCTTAAGTCCTTCAAAGCTATCTTGAATTATGATTCTAGTAGTGAATCCCCTGTCTCTTTTAAATCGACTCCTGCTTCTTCCTTTACAACATGAGACAAATCGTCCCTCTCATAGAAGTTTGCAGTGTATTCTTTCGACCTATCCACTCTCTTCTCTGAACTGAACAGTGGAATTCCCGTTCCACACTTGGTGTTCCCACCATTGCTTTTAATTTCACCCAAGGCTGTTTTGACTCTCCTATATGCTGAGCTAGTCCTTCCAACAACCATTTCTTTTTCGATTTCTTCACATTTCTCATTGAACCATTTCAACTTAGCTTCCCTGAAATTCCTATTTATTGCATTCCTCAGCAGCTTGTATATCTGTATTTTTCAATTACCCTTAACATTTTTGTACTTCCTTCTTTCATCGGTCAACTGAAATATTTTATCTGTCACCCATGGTTTCTTAGCAGCTACCTTCTATGTACCTATATTTTTCTTCCCAACTTATGTGGTGGCCCTTTTTAGAGCTGTTCATTCCTGTTTTACTGTACTGTCTACTGAGTTATTCCTTATTACTGTAGCGATAATCTTAGAGAATTTGAAGCGTATCTCACCATTCCTTAGAACCTCCATACCCCACTTCTAAGCGTACAGATTCTCCTTGACTAATCCCTTAAGCTTCAGCCTATTCTTCATCACTATTATATTGTGATCTGTGTCCATATCTGCTCCTGGGTACGCCTTACAACCCAGTATCTGATTTCGGAATCTCTATTTGGCCATGATGTAATCCAGCTGAAATCTTCCTGTATCACTCCTCCCCCCCCATTTTCCAAGTATACGTCCTCCTCTTGTTATTCTTGTATTTGATATTACTAGCTGAAATTCCTTGTCCCATGCCCGTATTCTCCTGTAATCTTTTCTTCTACTCCTTCCCCACAGCTGCATTCCAGTCCACCAAGACTTTTCGATTTTCATCTATAAACGTTTTAATGTCCTCATATACTTCCTGTATCTCTTCATCTTCAGTTTACGACGTCCGTACGTGTACCTGCACTACCGTTGTCGATGTTGGTTTGCTGTCGATTCTGATAAGAACAACCCTATTACTGAACTGTTCACAATAACAAACTCCCTGCGCTACTTTCCTATTCATAACAAATCCTACACCTGTTATACCATTTTCTGCTGCTGTTGATATTACCCCGTAGTCGTTTGACCAGAAATTCTTCCCTTTCACCTCACTGACTCCTACTATATCTAGACTTTGCATTTCCCTTTTCAGGTTTTCCGCTTCCCTGCCACGTTCAAGCTTCTGAAGTTCCACTCTCCAACTCATAGAAGGTTATCCTTCCGTTTGTTATTCAGTCTTTTTCTCATGGTCACCTTCGCCTTGGCAGTCCCCTCCCGGAGATCCTTATGAAGGACTATTCTGGAATCTATTGCCAACGGAGAGATCATCATGACACTTCTTCAATTACCGGCCACATATCCTGTGGATACACGTTGCGTGTCTTTAATGCAGTGGTTTCCATTGCCTTCTGCATCCTCATGCCCTTGATTATTGCTGATTATTCACCTTTAGGGGCAGTTTCCCACACCTAGGACAAGAGAGTGCCTTGAACCTCTGTCCGCTCCTCCGCCCTCTTTGACAAGGCCGTTGGCAGAATGAGGGTGACTTCTTATACTGGAATTATTCGGTGGCCAGTGCTGATTATTAAGCCAAATTTAAGTAGTGTCGGGTTTCGAACTCGGGACCGACAAGGTTTGGTTATTAATAAAGATGCCTCCCTTAGACCGCTGGTGCAATCAGCCAGCTCGTAAAGGGGCCTCTTGTTTTGTCGAGTTTTTGTTGGAACTTGAAGGCACAACCGATTTTAAGCCATCTCCTAAAGGGGCATAAAATCTATTGTGTCCTCAAGTTTCCAACTTGAGGCCTGTGAAAAACGCCGTATGCCTCAGAACGCCAGGTATGTATAAAAACAGTTTTGGTGTACACAGTTTTATGTCGGACAGTCGAAGAGATATCAGTAATTACACGAACTAGTAGTTTCAGGAACAACGTAATTGAGAAAGCAATCGAGATGGAAATTTTGACAACAGCCTCTATAGAAACGGCAGCCTAGAGTTAAGCACGGATTGGGACCTGGCCATCGAATGGTTCAAGATGGAGCGGCAGGCGAACTCCGAAAATATTACTCTGCGTGGCGTTGGAGAGGGCACCAGTGACGTCACAGAAGGCAGCGCGTCTATATATGAATGGCAGCAACAGCCAAAAAATAGTCATCACTTGGTCGAGGGGTAATTGGGCGAAAGCTCGCGGATTTTAAAGCACTTGATTCGTCTCGAAGGCGGCGAGAGATTTTATCAGCAAAACTATTGTACCACTTTTATTGTCCCGCTTCCTCCTCCAGTTTCCTCAGTATGTTATTCGAATATATTCCGTTAACATTTGCTTATATTTGTTGGCATTTATTTTATTAACTCTTATGAAGACATTGTGAATACCTTTCAAGTGATCTTCCATTACTTTGTCATCTACAGTGGAATTACAATGTCATCGGCAAACCTAAAATCTTTCTTCTCATTCCTGAACTTTAATTTCCTTTCCAAATTCATTTTGGTTTCCGTCACAGTTTCATCAATGTACAGACTAAATGACATAAGTTACAAGCCGTCTCACTCCGTTCTTCACTGTTGTTTCCTTTTCCTGTTCTTCACCTGTTACAACTGTAGTCTAGTTACTGTGCAAGCTAGATAATAAACATTTTTGAATTATCTGTTGACCTTCAGAAGCTATGCGCAAATGAAAAGCCTCGAAATTTACGAAGCTGGTAGGTTAGTAATCCCCGGGAGACTCTAATTGAAGGCTATCGCCAGAATGTAGTATCAAAAGCAAAGCTTCAGTACTGGCCATTAAAATTGCTACACCACGAAGATGACGTGCTACAGACGCAAAATTTAACCGACAGGAAGAAGATGCTGTGATATGCAAATGATTAGCTTTTCAGAGCATTCACACAAGGTTGGCGCCGGTGGCGACACCTACAACGTGCTCACATGAGGAAAGTTTCCAACCGATTTCTCATACGCAAACAGCAGTTGACCGGCGTTGCCTGGTGAAACGTTGTTGTGATGCCTCGTGTGAGGAGGAGAAATGCGTAACATCACGTTTACGACTTTGATAAAGGTCGGATTGTAGCCTATCGCGATTGCGGTTTATTGTATCGCGACATTGCTGCTCGCGTTGGTCAAGATCCAATGACTGTTAGCAGAATATGGAATCGGTGGGTTCAGGAGGGTTATACGGAACACCGTACTGGATCCCAACGGCCTCGTATCACTAGCAGTCGAGATGACAGGCATCTTATCCGCATGGCTGTAACGGATCGTGCAGCCACCTCTCGATCCCTGAGTCAACAGATGGGGACGTTTGCAAGACAACAACCATCTGCACTAACAGTTCGACGACGTTTGCAGCAGCATGGACTATCAGCTCGGAGACCATGGCTGCGGTTACCCTTGACGCTGCATCACAGACAAGACCGCCATCGATGGTGTACCCAAATACGAACCTGGGTGCACGAATGGTTAACGTTATTTTTTCGGATGAATCCAGGTTCTGTTTACAGCATCATGATGGTCGCATCCGTGTTTGGCGCCATCGCGGTGAACGCACGTTAGAAACGTGTATTCGTCATCGCCATACTGGCGTATCACCCCTCGTGATGGTGTGGGGTGCCATTGGTTACACGTGTCGGTCACCTCTTGTTCGCATTGACGGCTCTTTGAACAGTGGACGTTACATATCAGATGTGTTACGGCCCGTGGCTCTACCCTTCATTCGATCACTGCGAAACCCTACATTTCAGCAGGATAATGCACTACCGCATGATGCAGGTCCTGTACGGGCCTTTCTGGATACAGTACATGTTCCATTGCTGCCGTGGCCAGCACATTATCCAGATCTCTCACCAACTGAAAACGTCTGGTGAATGGTGGGCGAGCAACTGGCTCGTCACAATAGGCCAGTCACTACTCTTGATGAACTGTGGTATCGTGTTGAAGCTGTATTGGCAGCTGTACCTGTACACGCCATCCAAGGTCTGTTCGACGCAATGCCCAGGCGTATCAAGGCCGTTATTACGGCCAGAGGTGGTTGTTCTGGGTACTGATTTCCCAGGATCTATGCACCCAGATTGTGTGAAAATGTAATCATATGTCAGTCCTAGTATAATATATTTGTCCAATGAATACCCTTTTATCTACTACGTTTCTTCTTGGTGTAGCAATTTTAATGGTCAGTAGTGTAATTTTTGTAAAAAGGTATGTGGCGGACACGTGCCGGACGACTTAGATAGCCGGTAACATGGCGGATAGTGGGCCGTTTTCGTGCAAAATAGAAATAAAGAAGTGTTTGTGCCACATCCGTAAACGCAAAAGTCAGTGTAGGAAGGCAGCTTTAGCATCCTGTTTGCTATCCATGTTGTAATTGTGGACTGACTGAAGATTTAAACATGTGTTATGCTAACTGAAGATGGGTGAAAGCCCGGAATGTTTATTAGCTTAAATAAGAATAGGTAACAAAGTGGCTGGTTGCTTTTTTTTTATTGAAGTAATTTGCATTTATATGCTGTGGGATAGGAAGCTTTGCTACTTTCGTGCAGTTTGACAAAACGTAATTGAAGACATCAGTTAGATACTTACACAATCGTTTCTTAGCAAGTAAAATGAAGGCGGACCATTCAGTTTTGCCTGTCACTCAAATACGTCTTCCACCGATGCCGTCACCTTGTCGGCTATCAAACAGCGCGTTACTTGTCTACTAGGGATGCAGCGCAGGCGGTCGCTGCCTGTGCGGGAGCGCAGCTGCGGCCGCGGTCGCGACTACAGCGGCGTTGATCACGCAGGTGACGTTAATGTGCCGGCGCGGCAGTGTGCAGTGTGCCGCCGTCCCGCGCCCCACGGCAGGGCAGAACACGACGGCGCGCCGCCGCTGGCCCTGATGACCCGGCGCGCGACGCCCCAGATTAGATAGCCATCCGACAGCCGCGGCCGACGTTTCAATTACTCTGACTTATATATGGCGCCGCGGACGGCCGGGAGGGATTGTTTTAATTTAGATAGCGTCCGCCTATATTTACTCGCATGAGTTAGTAGCGGAACCCCTCACTCCTTGGGCCTTCCTTCTCCTTTAGGGCAGACGGCACCTCGCGCGAAGTCTTCTCCACTGTCTTCAGCCGCTGTAGTGTTCGAGAAATTTATGTTTCGTCTTTAAGCTAGTAACGCTAATTGTAGATCTTCATTCATTTATATTTCGGTATTACGGGCTACTAAATATAATTTTTCCCCACTGCTTGTTACAATGCTTGACATTAAAGCTAAACTGTAACCATTGTAGATCTTTTGTGTGGTTGTTAACGCAAATCGATCTGAAACAGAGGTTGTTCTCTCTTCTCAACCTGTAAGTTACACAAAAGAGTGTAAGAGATCTGATTTTTAAGGAGCGTTTTTTCGTAACCTCTTTGCACAACAAGAATCACAAATGAGATTTCCACTATGCAGCGTAGTGTGCGCTGATATGAAACTTTCTGTCAGCTTAAAACTGTGTGCCGGACCGAGACTCGAACTCGGGACCTTTGCATTTCACGGGCAAGTGCTCTACCAACCAGAGTGAAAATCTCATTCTGGAAACAGCCCCCAGGCTCTGGCTAAGCCATGTGTCCGCAATATCCTTTCTTTCAGGAGTGCTAGTTCTGGAAGGTTCGCAGTAGAGCTTCTGTAAAGTTTGGAAGGTAGGAGACGAGGTAGTGGCAGAAGTAAAGCTGTGAGGAGGGGGCTTGAGTCGTGCTTGGGTAGCTCAGCTGGTAGAACACTTGCGCGAAAAGTAAAGGTCACGAGTTCGAGTCTCGGTCCGGAACACAGTTTTAATCTACCAGGAAGTTTCAAGAATCACAAACTTTACTAAGCCCAAAATACATCAGTCTTACTGCTATCTGACCAACAGAGGAAAATGAAAAAAAAAAACGCATCTGACAATAATTAACCCTGTAAAGATGAAAGAATCCACCGGTATACGATCATGAAACACTTTACTAGGTCTCATAAAAGATTTATACATATCATGATCGTAGCGCACTGCAGAAATGTGACTATTCAAATGCCTTTTCGCAATATTTTTGACTGATCTTGCTACTCGACTGCAGTCATTATGATTGCAACACTCGTACTGCCAACCGACCCTTGAAATAAAGAGTAGCAGCGTACATGTTTGTTTGTGCTGGGACGTGGCATGAATACTTCATTTGTCTCCTCCAATCACAATCGCCACTGTGTCTCGACACAAGGGTAGTTTCTTGTATCGCCAGTTTAAATTGTAATGCATAAGAGATTTTGAAGGAGAAATTATGTATCCAACGTCGATCGATTTCCCTTAATGTCATTAGAGTCAATAATAGAGTCCCCACTATTAACACTTTGTGCGTCACATTTAGAAAAAAAATTGGGGACAATTTTTTTTGTGATGAATATTTACTGTATATGTTGCACATATGCCATATCCATTGCAAAAGTTCTTTTGAAGCTATTGGTTAATAAATAAAATAATGATTCCAAATGGCATCATTAGAAAATACATAATAATTACTCAAAAAAATGCATACATAACTGTATTGTAAACTTACCGTATTTCTTTCCCTTGCCCTTGAGGAAGTACGTAATGTTGGTTCCATAAGCAAGAATTTCAGTATACACAGAATAAAATTAAACACAACAGCTGTTATTCACTCACAAATGCAGTAGCACAACTCACGACACTTCTGTGTTCTGCACTTCAAACAAACGGCGAGTCATGAAAGCAAACGTCACTGTGATCTGTTGGCCAAACTTGGAACTACGTGAAGCGATGCTAAACGGTATCATTGAAGCATTGGGAAGCTCAAAAAAGCCAGGAATACTTAATGATGCCATCTGGGATCGCAAACGCAGAAAGGGTTAAACAATGATTTAAGAAAATGATTCTTGGTAATGAATACGAACTCCACGGAAATACATTCAGTAGGAAATCAGGAAACAACCACAACACTTTGATGGCCATGAAGTCTTATTCAGCCACATGTTACCAAAACAATACAAAATCCGTTACTGCTGCAGTCACTATTTTGAAGAGACCATCGCTTGCTAAGAGAGAGCATCCACATCCTACAAGTCTCAAATAGTCAAGTTTACTATACAAAACTAAGTGAAACTCTGCCTACAGATCATGAGACACACAGAATCAGCTTTCACGAGTTCTGATCATTCCCAAGATATATAAGACAAAGGAAATACCACCAGCACGAATATGGCATGCGGTAAGTAGGAATATGCAACGTGGTAAGAACTCCAGTGTTAAAAGCGTGCGACACCTTTACACAGGCAGTGACTTTACAATGGTTAGCATTAATCAACGTTTGAAATGATAACACAGTTACGTATTCACTCCGTTGAAGGCGATGTGGTTCTCAGAAGTAAAACCACATCAGTGATATGCAGAGTCGTTTACTTTGAAATGATAAATTCAAAAATAATTAATAGCACAGAAGATACTCCTGAATGCAAAAGATAAAAGACTTTAAACTCCTCCACAACACAACCTAAGCTACTTTGGAATGATTTCACCAAACCAACGATGCATCTATATTCAGTGCAACTATCCTGACTCCTTAGCGTCTCGAGAACAAGAGCTAAAATGACTATCCTCGACATGAACGGAAAGATTTCAGCCCCATTCTGCTGTGTTCATAGCTCTGTGGCCACTGATGTCTAAGAGATTAGCTTAGGTTTCACACCTCACTGTCACCTTTGACTGGTTACAGCGCAGATGCAACACTAAGGGAGCCTAATTTTAGCCCATTTGCTGCTCGAATTTGCTCTTCCCTTTTTCCAACAAGAAATAAGATATCTTACTATATTACCGAACACAATATGATATGCAATGCGCAAAATCCTTGCACCATCGTTTTTGGCCAAACGTAATCTCTGTCGCACTGGAGCTGTAAGAGAACTGCCATTGTATCAGCATTCTTAGGCATCTAAATGCATTTGGGATATATTATTAACTTTTTATCGGTATTGTCTCTTCCTGTAGCAAGTTGTTAATAACTTATCTCTTGTTTTCTAATTTCTCTTTGCGGTGCGATCGAAACGTCACGACCATTAAAGTGTCATGTGTCTACTAATAGGAGTGTTCGTTCTGTCACACACTGCAATATAACTCGACAGGTATAATCAACAACGAAAGAAGACGCCGTTATAACGGGAAGAGGTTACGTAACGTCTGCAGCACTGAACAGTTCATTGCTTGGTAAACCTGTCGCTTTCCCAAGTGGAACGACTTTTTGTTGTTCAACTGTATTTTGCCAGTTGTTCGTGTGAATGTGCTGTAAGCGCATTTCATGGAAAATGACCAGATACTGCAATGCCGGACAATTCAACAACAGCGAGATTATTCGCCTATTTCTGGGAAAGCGGATCAGAGCATGAAGAGAACCAGGTGACCTGCCATTTTCGCGAACGCTAAACCAGCTGAAGTGAGGTACGTAATGCTGCGTTCGCCTTCAAAAAATCTGAGGAGACTACCTGTGCAGTCTCAAATTTTGTATGGTAATGATAAGAAAGCAATGACGAAGCTAAAACTGCGTCGTATCTTTTTTTATGTATAGCATGCAGGGATCGAGGTACAGATTAAAGGAAAGCGTCTGGAGTACTGTAAAGGTTTCGTTCATTTGTCGACCTCCACCGAATTGCAGAATTGGACCGTTTTTTCTTCATTGGCAGGGTGTGGTTTCACCTTAGTGAATACAAGAATACTAAATACGCAACAATTTGGTCAACCCAAAATTCCCATTTCTTTCACGAGAACACTTTGCGTAGCGGTGTACCGTATCTCATCGTCGAATACTGTGTCGTTTTTTTCTTTGAAAGATCAGCAAAGGCTCAGTGTACCAAGAAATTATTACAAACTTTATTCCCTTTCATGACGATGATGTTCCGCCCACTGTGACCGAGCGGTTCTAGGCGCTTCGGTCCGGAACCGCACTGCTGCTACGGTCGCAGGTTCGAATCCTGCCTCGGGCATAGCTGTGTGTGATGTCCTTAGGTTAGTTAGGTTTAAGTGGTTCTAAGTCTAGGGGATAGATAACCTCAGATCTGAAGTCCCATAGTGCTCAGAGCTATTATTTTCTTGACGTTGATGTGAACGGCTCTTCAATAACTCTGTACAATTAGGTCAGTATGATAAATTTTCTTTTGCTATCCTTCCTTCTTGCATTCAGTGTTATTCTTCGCAGTGCAGGACAACGATTATTTCTTACTCTATTTGATTCTAAGATGTATTTTAAAAGTACTGAGTTCAGTCCTTTCACCGCTGGTTTTAAATCTGGTAGTCTCATGCAGACGTATTTCTGGTGTCTGTATCTTAATACGATGTTTAACATTCGTCATTCATATCTCTGAGCACTACGGTGAAACTGGAGCACCCATTACTGCATTAAAATGTAATTCTGTGCCTTTCTTCATTTTTTGTGATAATGTTGTTCGTATTATTCCACGATTGGCCTGAAACTACTCTCTCATTTCCGTGTACAGCTCAACCTTGGAGACCTTAAGGAGATCACAGGTGCCTAAGGAACCACTCCCGTTCCTATGTGCTGAGGCTGATGAACCGCCTCTTACCTTCCGTCAGTAGCTCTATAAGGTGCGACAGGTATACAAATCCATCTCCGACCATACTGTTGTATATGTTAGAGTACCCATACGACTCTGGTTTACCAGTCGCCGGTCTGCGAAGCCTTTTTCTGTCACTACGAAGGAATATGTTGAGAAATTTGGTGTAGCAGATGTACCAGTCCTTTAACAGGGAAGGAGCTAATCTCTTCCCTGGATGACTGACATGCCTATTCTTAACATGAACGTGACGGAAGGCAATAAGCTCACCACTCCATGTATGATTTTAATACGGGATTTTAAAGAAATTTTACCCTCTGCACGTGCTTGTATTTACCGATGGCTAGAAGCAAGAGGTCAGTGTTCGATGTTCTGTAATCTTTAACATTTTGTCATTAAACTTAGCCTAGCAAGACACTTCTCAGTGTGCTATGAAGAACTGTGGGTGATCGTAAATGCACTGAGGAACATGACACTTCTTGATGGGGGATAGTTTCTTGTCTGCGCGTTCCGTAGGCTATTCAGCAATTTGACCAGTAGACGGGATAGTTGAGACGATCCAGAACACCATTCAACTCCTGCACAGGCAGAAGGAAGAGAGGGCATTGTGCTGGATGCTTGGATACATGGGAATACAGAAACTGACGGAACAGCGAAAGTCGCCTCCCAGGAAAATGCCACACTTCACATCCCCCCACGGGCCATCATTTCATCGCTAAAAAAAGCGAGCATTGGCTAAATGCTAAAAGTAGAGGCAAAGAGTGGCTTACAATAAGATGCGGTTGGTCAAACCGACCATACGGCCATGGCGCACTTCCGTTCTAACTATGCAGAAGTAGCGCATTTCCATTCGAACTCCACGAAAGAACGAAGTGGTCCTCACTGCCCAATAACGCAGGCGGCAAGAATACCAACGAAATTGTAGTGTTGGAGACGTCATGCTCCCGGAGCACCATGTTTTAAAGCCCTGTGTATTGCACGCTGCTATGAGGGAAGCCTTTGATCTACCGGAGGATACATTCTCCACTTTAGGTGATGACGAAACAATGGTGCGACAACTTTAACATCTTGTCTGACGGCCGCACTTCTACCTGGTTAATTTGACAGAGGTTTCAGTGCTTTTTAATGACTGGCTCGTCGTTTTAGTTCCGCGATCGATCAACCTAGTTAGTGACTCCAACTGTTTTGTTGCTTCTTTTGTCACTGTGACAACGGCATAACTAGATCTACTGGAACTTATACGTGATACTTTACATTGCTGTGGCCATCATTATGTGGACACCGCTTTCCTTGTTGACGAGAGTGCTTCTCATTCACCAGTACCACACCTTTGTGAAGGGGCCCTGATGACCAAGCTGTTTAGCGTCCAACAATTTTAAATCCAATCATCCATCCATTCATCCTTCTGGAAGGATTGAGATCTCTTGATAACGAAAGTTAACCATGTGGCAAGTTTGAAGGTATGTAGTAGTATCCTCATCCTACTCGTGTGTAATGATAGTTACAGTAGTTACATGTTGTGTAAGCGTGTACATCGTACATAAGAAATATGAGGATTCAGTCATATTTAAGAAAAAATCATTACCTCTTCATGTGTCCTCAGTTTTAAGTTGAGTCGCTAAACATAGCTAAAAACCGTACTTAGTGCTTTAGTTTTCAACCTTACAGTTTCCTTGCACTGAATAGAGACTGCAGCACTTATAGACTAACATGCCTGCTCAGTCTGAGGTTCTTTGAATAGTTACGACGTTATCAATTACCGCTTAAACATACGCTCTTGCTTTACGATCATCGTTCGTTTTCTATTTAAAAAAAACTGAAGAACTTCCTCCCAGAGTTAAGGAAATACTGCCTTTCAAAGGATTTTAAAAGATCTTATAAAATCGAAAACCCCTTCCGCGAGCAGAGGAGGCGTGCTTCGCGCAGTACCGGCACCGCGGCGCTTCAGGAATAACCTGCTTACGTTCCTGCTGTTTTCGCTCGTTAACGAAGCTGAAAATTTGAATACCGTCTCGTCAAACTCATTAATATCTGACTTCAAAATTCTCGGCGGTCGTCTCTCATGAATATGCATGCAGGCTAGTAGGGCCGTCTTGTCTGGGGTGGGGATGGGGAGGGAAGGGAAGGCAGCGGCGCGCCTGCGAGGCGTGACGCGGCAACCCGCAGCGCAGGCGACACCTGCTGCCGGCGCCGCCGCCGCCGCTGCCGCTGCCCCTCGGGCGCACGTGTGGCCCCAAGCATGGCGTCCCTTCGCCCTCATTAAACGGCCATCCACGCCCCGGTTGGTCACATAGTTGTGTGACAGTGCTCTGTACTAACCAGGCCTCGTAACTAACGAGAATTTTTTTAAAGAAGAAAGTTACGTGGTACTACCCTTCAGGTAGGAACACGTGTTTTGTTGCTCATTAACTACTTAGAGAATGAAAGCAGTTGAAACCATGAACGCTTATTTAAATTTTTCTTAAAATAAACTGTTTTAATAATATTCGTGCTCGAAAAACCGAAAAACTGTTCTTCAGTGTGTATGCTGTGTTCCACATGTATCCGAGAGAATCTAACCATTCTAAATACCACCTATCCGTTACAAATTTAGGAACTTACACAATGGAAGTCCTGCGCCATAGGACCGTAGCACGCCGCTAGGAGAGGCAAAACAAAATAACGCAGTCCATTGATAAAAATCAGATATCGTGTCCATCTGTAAGACAAGAACGTTGCAACAAACCATGATGAGCTGGGGAAGTAAACGGAATCAATGCACCATCATATGATACGGTGGTTACTTCGTGCAGACGCTTTCAGTGTGGTCAAGCAAATCTGAAAGACGAAGAACACTCTATTAGACCATCTCTCCGTGATCCTGGAATCTCAAGAAAAGTGGATGGTCTGGTGCTCGAAGATCGGTGTGTCTCAATCTAAGCGACAGTGAAGAATTAGTTACGGATCAGTTTTAGACATCTTGAACGATATTTTGAATTTGAGCAAGGTCATCACCCGGTGGTTTCTACGACTGTTCACACCAATTCAAAAAGTCCGCCGACCCGAGGGTCAATGGAATTGTTGTAGGAGTACCGAGCCAACGCAGATGACTTCTTTGGCCACATAATAACCAAGAATAAGTACCAGGTGCATTACTGTGTCCCGAGACAAATGAATAAAACAAGCAATGATAATATGTGGGCTAATGACCACCACAAAAGGCGAAGATCTAGTCATTGTCGGGTAAAGTGTTACTGAATGTTGTTTGGGACTGCCATGGTATGGCTCCACCACATTATGTACGGAGCAAATCGTCACCTGCTGCCGATGTAGTGACGTACCAAAGAGTTCGCGAATGTATCTGGAACGAAAAGTACTGAAAGTGGTTAATGTAATATTTCTAAGATAGATGTGAAATAAAAATTATAAATTTGGAAAGAGGTAAAAATATGGTGAGGAAGTGAAAGTGTCAACTAACAGGCCGACTTTCAACTGTGTGATGGCAATTTCTATAGTATATATCCTACGTTATCACTCGATGTTGTTTCTGCCAGGAGTTACACAACAAAACATTGTCACTGAAATAGGAAGCTTAGTAATTTTGTTAATTTATTCAAAGACGATGAGGCTGTGGAACACATTACACGGACATATTTTTGAACCAGTTCAACATTTATTGAAACATATCAAGTACAGTTGTCACTAATCTCTTTCCAGGAAAGTAGTATCAGTTATTTTTCTTTTTTTAGCGTCATACTACACACTCTTGTCGTGGATAGTGCCTCCAGTTGTTCAATTGTATATCAGAGAAGCAGTGAAGGAAATAAACGAAAGATATAGGTTCGGGATTAAAGATAAAGGTGAAATAACCTTATTAGTAAGACTACGAGACCTGCAAAATAGTCCAATGGAAGCAGAGCATGGATTGAAAGAAACTCACGGAGAACTACCCATTTACGTAACAGGAGAGATAATTTATGTTAATTTTAGACCTTGCTGTACCATAATATCGAGTACGCATAGAGTTTATTCATAAGATATATTGAGGAATCGAGGAAGGTTATAATTATGCTTTTAATAAAAGAATGGAAGCGAAATAAACTCAATATTCATTCGTATATGACAGGTTTAAAGAGACCCGCTATGAATTCCATTCCTGCACTAACCTTTTCATGTCAGACCAGCTGTTACACTGAACGTCTTTAATTATTTGTTGGGTGTATTCTAAATTCTGCCTCCCCTACGGTTTTTACACTTTGCAGCTCACTCCTGCACTATAGAGGTTAGTCCTAGATCTCTTCGTACATGTCCTATCACCTTGTCCCATCTTATTGTCATGTTCCTTTCATCGTCGATTCTCCGTACTACCTCCTCGTTCTTCAGCTTATCAGTCTGCATGCATTTCAACGTTCTTTTTTAGCACCACATGTCAAACGCTACCAATCTATTCTGTTCCGGTTTTTCCACTATCCGTGATTCGCTACCATACAACGCTGTCCTCCAGACGAACACTCTCAACAATTTTATCCTCAAATTAAAGCCTATGGTTCGTACCACTAGAGTACTCTTAGCCAGGAATTCCCTTGTTACTTGCGCTAGTCTCAGCTTGTTTCGTACGTCATGGGTTATTTTGCTTCGAAGGTAGCAGAACTCCTTCCCTCCTTCTATTTCTACTTCATGGTCACTACTTTTGATGTTAAGTTGCTTGCTAATCTCATTCCTGATACTTCTCATTACTTTTGTCTTTCTTCGATTTACTCTTAGCCCGTATTGTCCACTCACTAGACTGTTCGTTCCATTCAACAGATCCTGTAATTCTCGTTCTTTCTCACCGAGGATACCAATGTCATCAGTGAACCTTATAATGGTTATCTTTTCACCTTAAATTTTAGTCCCACTTTTAAAACTGCCTTTTATTCCGACATTGCTTCTTCGATGTATACACCGAGCAACAGCCGTGAAAGATAGCATTCCTGTCTTACACCCTTTTAAATCCGAACCCTTCGTTCTTGTACTCCAATCTTTTGTTTTTGTACGTATTGTATATTACCCGATTCTCCTGCGTGTAGCTTACTACTATTTTTCTCATAATTTCCAAATTCTTGGACAATTTTTCATTGTCGTAAGCTTTTTCTACGACGATAAATCCTATGAGCGTGTCTTGATTTTTCTTCCGTCTTGCAGGAGCAACATGACAACTTCCTCTGAGAAGCCTTTACCTTTCTTAAAGCTAAACTGATACTCATCTAAGAGGTATTATTGTCAGCATAAAGTATTAAGCTGATTGTGAGATAGTTCTCACACTTATCTGCCAATGCTATTTTCGGAACTGTGTGTATAATGTCTTTCCCAATGCCTAATGGTACGTCCCAAATATCAAAGACGACTCCTCGTGCTGAAAGTCCTCGCCCACCATTGCTGCTAATTTTTATACCAAATTTAAGCAATGGATGGGTTCGAATACCGGACTCAGGACGGTTTGAATACTAGTGAAACACATTGCTCCAATTTTTTCTTGGTGTACCAACCTTCTTATCTAACTTATTTTTATGATATGATTATAATTACTATATGTGTAGATACACTCCTGGAAATTGAAATAAGAACACCGTGAATTCATTGTCCCAGGAAGGGGAAACTTTATTGACACATTCCTGGGGTCAGATACATCACATGATCACACTGACAGAACCACAGGCACATAGACACAGGCAACAGAGCATGCACAATGTCGGCACTAGTACAGTGTATATCCACCTTTCGCAGCAATGCAGGCTGCTATTCTCCCATGGAGACAATCGTAGAGATGCTGGATGTAGTCCTGTGGAACGGCTTGCCATGCCATTTCCACCTGGCGCCTCAGTTGGACCAGCGTTCGTGCTGGACGTGCAGACCGCGTGAGACGACGCTTCATCCAGTCCCAAACATGCTCAATGGGGGACAGATCCGGAGATCTTGCTGGCCAGGGTAGTTGACTTACACCTTCTAGAGCACGTTGGGTGGCACGGGATACATGCGGACGTGCATTGTCCTGTTGGAACAGCAAGTTCCCTTGCCGGTCTAGGAATGGTAGAACGATGGGTTCGATGACGGTTTGGATGTACCGTGCACTATTCAGTGTCCCCTCGACGATCACCAGTGGTGTACGGCCAGTGTAGGAGATCGCTCCCCACACCATGAAGACGGGTGTTGGCCCTGTGTGCCTCGGTCGTATGCAGTCCTGATTGTGGCGCTCACCTGCACGGCGCCAAACACGCATACGACCATCATTGGCACCAAGGCAGAAGCGACTCTCATCGCTGAAGACGACACGTCTCCATTCGTCCCTCCATTCACGCCTGTCGCGACACCACTGGAGGCGGGCTGCACGATGTTGGGGCGTGAGCGGAAGACAGCCTAACGGTGTGCGGGACCGTAGCCCAGCTTCATGGAGACGGTTGCGAATGGTCCTCGCCGATACCCCAGGAGCAACAGTGTCCCTAATTTGCTGGGAAGTGGCGGTGCGGTCCCCTACGGCACTGCGTAGGATCCTACGGTCTTGGCGTGCATCCGTGCGTCGCTGCGGTCCGGTCCCAGGTCGACGGGCACGTGCACCTTCCGCCGACCACTGGCGACAACATCGATGTACTGTGGAGACCTCACGCCCCACGTGTTGAGCAATTCGGCGGTACGTCCACCCGGCCTCCCGCATGCCCACTATACGCCCTCGCTCAAAGTCCGTCAACTGCACATACGGTTCACGTCCACGCTGTCGCGGCATGCTACCAGTGTTAAAGACTGCGATGGAGCTCCGTATGCCACGGCAAACTGGCTGACACTGACGGCGGCGGTGCACAAATGCTGCGCAGCTAGCGCCATTCGACGGCCAACACCGCGGTTCCTGGTGTGTCCGCTGTGCCGTGCGTGTGATCATTGCTTGTACAGCCCTCTCGCAGTGTCCGGAGCAAGTATGGGTGGGTCTGACACACCGGTGTCAATGTGTTCTTTTTTCCATTTCCAGGAGTGTATGAATATTCTTAAAAACAGAATGTTAAAAAAATGTGATTCGAAGGATAAACTACAACAATATTGCATGTTACTTGTGCTACTTCAGCTAAAAGAATCTTTCTTCCTGGAATAGTGCAGCTCGAGGTTTCTTGCACACTGTCACTGGTGTTTTCTGTCTCCAAGAATGTCGTCTAAAATATCGACAACAGTCTCATCCTACAATACTAATGCCTCAATGCATGAATCTTTCCATGACTCAGGCAATCTCTTTCCTGTCTCACAGCTTGGAAGTCAGGTCCTCCTATCTTCTATATGATAGTGCACGGAACGTCACACAGAGCATAATAGCACTCTCCAATTAGAGGGGAGGGTTGACGAAAACGCCGCGAAATTAATAAGAGCGCACCGTACCACAGCTTCACTTTTTCCCCTTCCTCGAAGAGTAGTAGTTGCTTATTCCCTTGAATCTTGTGAGCGCATGATACTCTGCGAGGGGCAGGTGATAGTCATCCGGAGACAAGAGGTTTCGAGGTTTAATCACGACAAGCGTGACACGGAGGTAAGAAGCTATGTCAAACTCCAAACGCCAGAGGCGACACGCACGGGAAGTAACGTTCTTCGTTGTCCACGAGGCGACAGTCAGGCCCAAGTGAGAAGTCCTTCAATCCGATAGCATGGAGTTGGTGTCTCGTCGCACATTTTTTGGTTACTTCGTACCACGTCTCGCGCACTGAGGTTGGCAGAAAGTGGTGGTGTATCGTTTTCCACACTCATGACCAACTGAGACGTAGGTATTCGGTTTCTATCACGTAGCTGGAACTGCCCGCAGAAAGGTGGTGTAATAAACTTTTGTATTCGGCGGGTGCGTAGCAGGAGATCCGAGGTCACACAGCCGTATTCCAGAACGATGATTTTTGGGTTGTGGGGCGCTCAACGCCCTTACAAATTCCCAATTTTTTCAATTTGCAGTCTCGCCATTTCCCTGACTGATGATGAAATGACGAGGACAACACAAAAGTCAGTCCCTGGGTGGAGTGAAACTCATGCCTGGCTGGGAATCGAACCCACGACTTCGTGATCCAGAGGCAGCAATGCTAATCACTACACCACGGACTGTTATTCCAGAATGAATGTCGACGGACACCCCGACATACGCCATCGACAGTGGCCGGATGTGAGACATCGGTATCAGGACGTCCAATAGAGGATCATGTAAAGGTCAGCGACCAGTGCACGGAAGATAACCAGTGCCAGCCCTGTATCACGTAGGGGAAGGGTCAGTGTCCTTTCTTCTCTCTCTTTTTTTGTGTCATCAATCTTCTGATGGTCTGATGCTGTACGCTAGGAATCCCTCTCCTGTTCCAATCTCTTCATCTCAGAATAGAGCTTGCAACTTACGTCCTCAACTATTTGCTGGACTTACGAGTATTTCAAATTCTGTATTCCTCTATAGTTTTTAACCTCGACGGCTCCCTCTAGTACCATGAAAGCTATTCCCTGATCTCGTATCATCCTGTCCCTCCTCCTTGTCAGTTTTTTCCGCCTATTTCTTATCTCTCCGATTCTGCGGACAACCTTCTCATTCCTTACCTTCTCAGACCACCTAATTTTCATCATTCGTCTGTAGCACCACATTTCAAATGCTTCGATTCTCTTCTGCAATCTCACTACCATGCAATGCTGTGCTCCAAACATAGATTCTCAGAAATCTCTTCCTCAAATTAACCCGGCCGTTGTGACTGAGCGGCTCTAGGCACTTCAGTCCGGAACCGCGCTGCTGCTACGATCACAGGTTCGAATCCTGCCTCAGGCATGGAAGTGTGTGATGTCCTTAGGTTAGTTAGGTTTAAGTAGTTCTAAGTTTAGGGGACTGATGACCTCAGATGTTGTCCCAAAGTGCTTAGAGCCATTTGAACGATTTGAACCTCAAATTAAGGGCTATATTTCATACTAAAATCACCACGCCAAGGCGTCAGCACGTTGCTTAATCATAAAAGTTCAGGACTGCGTTCTTTCACACTTTTTGCAGCAATGGAAAGTTGACTCCTGTTCCACGTTTGTTTCTCTCAGGAGTAGGATCTTGTAAGGAGAGCTAAGCATGCTGATATTCATCGAGGCCAGACAGTATGGGTGGTTGGGGGTGGTTGGGCAGGTGATGGTGATGGTGGAGAGAAGCGGACATCGCAAGTGACGTCACACCCCATCGATCGCTGCACTTCCTGTGTTGCTCAGATCTCAGCGCGCTCCTGACCAGTGTCCTGCCCAGTGTCGACTTCCTCGGCCCACAATGTGAGCGAGGAAGTATGTTCAAGTTGCATAAGGTCATGGTGGTTGACTGGAAGCGACCGAAAGGCTTCGTAGTCTGCGCTTGAAACCCTTGTTGGTCACGTTCACCATAGAGGACTGGCAGACGGAATCCTCCAGCCCCGCCACCCTTTCTGCAGGGGTGGAGACGGTGGCAATGGTGTCGGCCTCATGGTCGCTGTCCTGCGAGATCAGTTCTTCTTCCTCCTGCGAGTGGGAGCTGCCGTGTTTCAGTACTGTGCTATGGTGTCGCATTCGGCGTTTTGATGAACGCTGTTTTCGTATGTGGCCTTAGTGGCGGACGGTGGTAATGACTCACACCTGGCTGACACCACGGCTTCTATTGGTTCGCTAAGCATATCGATTGCTAACTTTCCGTCGGGGGTGCCTGCAGTGTTGGGTGGTATCGATGGCTTTGTACGGAGTTCTGCCACTGGCCAGGTTGACTAGTTGCTCAGGCTTCAGTCTGCAGAGAAAGGTTCCGGTACTGCAACAGTGGTCTGCCGCGTTTGGAGAGACGGAGACGTCTTGATCGCCGCCGCGTAAGTCACAGGTTTGTCGGTGTCGGTGCAGATGCCAAGCCCGGCAATGCAAGTTTTATGAACCGACGTTGGAGGCAAACGGAACATAGATGACCTTCCTCGTCGCAACCGGAACACGTCTTATGCTGGTCGTCATAAATGGCCCGGCAGCCTCCTATCTGGATGTATGATGGTATGTATCGTCAGAGTTCAGTGCGCACATGGTGTACTCCGTTGAAGGCTGGATATGTCTTGAATTGGGTCCACTTGTCTTTCACGTGTTCTTGTACTGTGCCGCCACGACGCCTGCCGTCAGGAGTTCGAAGGGTAGCTGGAATACGCGTATAGTCCGCAAACCCAATCCGGCATGGTCAGCCTCGACGCTGAAAACATTTCCGTCTGCATGTTAGCAACGGAGTCCTCCTTTCATGTCACGAAGAATCTCACCTCATGTAACGTCGTTAACAAGTTTGACACAGATCTAGGTTGCCGACGATGTCGGCAGCCTAGATCTTGACCACTTCCTTCAAAAAGCGCTTGACATCGAGTGCTTTCGGTCTGGAAAAGTTTTTTCTTAAAGCGCATCTCAATATTAATTTGCGGTATGATCGTGTCGCGCTACAGCGTCAAGTTAGTGTCCGCCGGAGGAAGTAATCAAGGTGAGTGTGCTCGAGCTACCAACAGAAACACACAACACGTCCGATCTGCTTGGCTACTAAAGCCGGACTGCCCTAGGCCACTGGTACTGTCCTTGAGAATAGTATACGAACAGGAATATGAATTTTAAACCCCATTTTCAGTGAACATTAGAAAACGTCATGTTTCACAATAATATGAAGTAATCATCCATGTGTGGGACCATAACACAAAGATAGTAAAGGAAGGATCGTGGCATGCCCTATCGTTGAACTTTTTTTACTAATGGTTTATATTATTGTACTAAAGCAATAATAGAAATATGAAACAGAATACTTGGACACAGGCTCCAAAAAGTCTGGATTCACAAGGAAACACCAATTAAAACATGTTGACCTTAATCGCGACGTTCGTAAGTGACGTTTCAAGACTATTGGAACTAAATAGGGATCCATTTCCCTATTTAGCAATATAGGAGCATACCCATAAGCCATGCACCATTCAAAGATCCACCCAGTAGCTGACTGACTAAGAACGCCCAAATACCGACTGAGAAATTGATAGGAACAATACCACATCATGATTTAACCAAGTTAATTTAAATGAAAACACTGAGGAACTATTGCCTGAAACGCTGTCTGGTGCTAGCTGGAATCAGTTACAAAGAATGACTGATTTGAGTATGAACATTACTTTAATGAATTGTTGGTAATGCTAAGGAACACTAAGAGAGAACGTGTATTTGTAAAAGAAATACTGATCAGCTTGTCTCAATACCCTAGGATATAGCTAACATTTTCTGGTGCCACGTGAAATGAATAACAGTGAGAGAATTACGAAAATTTAGTTAATGACCTCTTAGAAATATTTGGGAACGAGTATGTAAGCATAAAAAAAAAGAAGAAGAACTGTAAGAATCTGTTTGAAACTAACAGCTATACAAATGTCCACCTAGCCACATGTGGCCGGAATGACAAAGTGTCTTAGTCTAATTTACGGGTCTAGGAATCAAGAAAAGCACTTTTTAAACATACTGAGCAGAGAAGTGGATGGAAAAAACATGTCATACGCCTATGCGATCTCACGCTTCCTGGTTTATTTCTAACTTTTAGGATTCTCGGAGATTAAATTCAAGGCAATGACATACAAATGGAAAACGTTGATGGACGTAGATGAAGATGAGATGGGAGATATGATACTGTAAGGAGAGTTTGACAGAGCACTTTAAGATCAAAGGCCACAATTAATTTTCAAATTTTTATAATATATTACCATAGACTCTTAAAGGCAGAAGGCCACAATGTTTAAAAACGAAGATATCTTAAAAATCAACAAGATAAAAATACAATTTAAAAAATAAAATAAAATAAATTAAAAAACATATATCAAGGCTAAGTGGAAATCCTCAAGGCAAAGCAGATAGAACAAACATATGCAAGGTGCAATACCAAACGCTGAAGACCACAATTAAGTTTCAAAATTTTAAAACATATTACCATAATCTTTTAAAGGTAGAAGGCCTCAATGTTTAAGCTTGTAAGATAATTTTAAAAATAAGGTTGCAAGACTGAAAGCCCAAAATTAATTTTGCAAAATTTAAAAAAAGAGAAAGCATGAGCTTCAAATTTTAAGTTGCTGAAAACAGATAATTAGACACCGATGGGAAGGACAATAAAGACAGCGGATTTCAGAAACCCCCAGGGAGGTCGATCTGCCCTCATTCACTTAGGCGAGACAGGTGGTGAGCCCAACTACATACACTTGATCCGTCGAAAACCAACCAAGGGACAGCCACGGACCGACCGACACAACGACTTGCTTCCCATCAATCAATACATGAGAATTAAAACAGAAAAGGTTACAAACGTGATAAACCACAATGGATTATGTATTAGGTTTCAAAATTACACACCATGTAGGACAGCTACAACAGGTGAGAAGAGGACTCTGCCTTAAATTACGTTAGTGGCCAGGGCAGGTAACCGGATTGGCCGGCCAGTGTGGCCACGCGGTTAAGGGCGCTTCAGTCTGGAACCGCGTGACCGCTACGGTCGCAGGTTCGAATCCTGCCTCGGGCATGGCTGTGTGTGATGTCCTTAGGTTTAAGTAGTTCTAAGTTCTAGGGGACTCATGACCTCAGATGTTAAGTCCCATAGTGCTCAGAGCCATTTGAACCATTTGAAGGTAACCGGAACACTAACGGCCACTAGACAGAAAATTCCGCTGGTACACTTGAATTGTAGTCAACCAAAATAGTTAATTGCACCGCATGGCGGATAAATTTCAGCAGTAGAATCACTCGGTACTGCTCACAGGAGAACCTCCCCAACAGCAAACCACTGAAACGAACCACCGCAACGTGAATGGACGTGGCTTGGGTAGTTGAAACCACTACTCAACTTTGACGTCCTGGGTCGGTGAACCACGAAGCTCGTAGCAATCGGACGGCTCCGCACACGCTCCGACACTGCGCAGGGCCCGCCAGCGGACCCTTCCGACTGCACCGCGCGGAGATATCTTCCTTCGTCCGCAACAACATGACCGACTGGCCTCAGAATGTCAAGAACATCTAACATAGTCGTCAGTGAAAACAACACGCACAACCTAACAAACACTTGCACAAAGACGTGAACGTTACCCAACAGTAACTAAGCACGTACGAAGACAAATCGGGAATAGATGCACACACACAGAGACGTACACAGCCGACTCATGAACGATCGGCGATCCAAAATGTGCAGTCCGGTAGGACGACCGACCGACGATCCACTAAGACCGTGGCCTGGCTCAAGTGATGCGTGGCGCAATGGTCGGGCGAGCCATGTCGACGCAGACCTCACTGCTGCTCCCACCCGACTGCACTAGTGTCGCATTACAACTCTCTGACTGGCAGGTCCGGACTGCATTCCAGACGCGTTCTCCCGGGTTTGGTTCCCGGCGGGGTCAACGATTTTCACCTACCTCGAGATGACTGGGTGTTTGTGTTGTCCTCATCATTTCATCAACATTCATTCAAATGGCGAGATTGGACTGAGCAAAGGTTGGGAATTTGTAAGGGCGCTGATAATCGCGCTTTTTAACGCCCCGCAAACCAAACATCATCATCATCATCATCATCATCCAAGACGCGTTCCAACTCTGGCAGACCCGAACTCGCAGGGACGAACTCGCTTACGACAGACAACGACCGGGAAATAATAGCAGTCGAGAAAAGATACTACGAGAGGGGATATATCGATACTTGCTGCTAGCGCCGTTCACGGTCAGGCGAAGCGGCAACTCTGTGACAGTAGTTGTGGTGTCACCGCCAGACACCACACTTGCTAGGTGGTAGCTTTTAAATCAGCCGCGGTCCGCTAGTATACGACGGACCCGCGTGTCGCCACTGTCAGTGATGGCAGACCGAGCGCCGCCACACGGCAGGTCTAGAGAGACGAACTAGCACTCGCCCCAGTTGTACAGCCGACTTTGCTAGAGATGGAACTGACACATAGCGCTCTCATTTGCCGAGACGATAGTTAGCATAGCCTTCAGCTACGTCAATTGCTACGACCTAGCAAAGCGCCAGTATCATTTAATATTTATCTATGGATGCCTGTACCGTCAGACCGATGTTCTCCAATTGTGGATTAAAGTTAAGTATTCCAAGAGCTTCGTACTTTATTTGCTAATATAATTTCCTTTAACTGTTCCAGACCTCACGCCAGTATGCGTGAGCTTTAAGCGTGCATTGCGGCATCCTCGCATTGTGACTTGGCTGTCTTGCCAAGTCACTACAGTAGTAATTTAAATTAACATAGTGAGGTGGAATTACGTTAAAAACAGGGTGTAAAATACGTGATGGCGGGAACACGACCCACGCACGGCTCAAAAACCAAAGAAGAATTTGGAATAGGAATTAAAGTCCAGGGAGAACAAATGAAAACTTTGACGTTTGCCAAAGACATTGTAATTCACAGACAGCAAAGGAGTTGGACGAACGGTTGAACGGAATAGAGGATGTCTGGAAATAAGAAGGTAAGATGCACATTAACAAAAAAACAAAACGAGGAAAATGGAATGTAGTCGAATTAAGTCAAATGATGCTGAGGGAATTAGATTAGGAAACGAGATACTTAAAATAGTACATGAGTTTTGCTATTTGCGCAGCAAAATAACTGATGATTGCAGAAGTAGAAAGAATATAAAATGTAAACTGACAATGGCAAGAAAAGCTTTTCAGAAAAAGAGAGTTTCAATAACATCAAATACAGCTTTCAGTTTTAAAAATCCTTTCCTGAAATTATTTGCGCGGAATATAGCCGCGTATGGAATTAAACGTGGACGATAAATAGTTTAGATGATAAGAGAACAGAATCTTTTGAAATGTGGTCCTACAGAAGAACCCTGAAGATTAGATGAGAAGATCCGTAACTAATTAGTAAGTACTGAATAGAGTTGGGGAGGAAAGAAATTTCTGGCACAAACAGACTACAAGAAGGAATCAGTTGGTAGGACACCTTCTGAGACAAAAATCGGAGAAGAAGACCGAGAGACGACTAAAGTAAGCAGCTTCAGAAGGATGTAGGTTGCAGTAGTTATTAGGGGATGAAGAGGTTTACACAGGATAGAATAGCACGGAGAGCTACATCAATCCAGTCTTCTGAGTAAAGGCCACAAGAACAACAGAATTCTGTGTCTGCCAGTCACGTCTTAAGTTCTCCACGACATTTCGACTGACAGACTCTCTGCTATCTTCCGGTGGTTCTTGTTGACTGCTATTTCGCTCTTGTTGGCGTGCTACGTAAATTGGCCTTTACGCCCTCCATCACACCCATTCTGTCTGTGTTAGAGACCGCAGCATATCGAGTGCTGACCTTACAATGCAGAAACGCTTTCTGTTTCTTTCCTCAGTGCATTCCTGCCTCAGCTGCAGGAAGCTATCTTCTTTAACTAGATCGTCCTGGACCCTAATTTCAATGGTATCTCTTACACGAAATCTCAGAGGACGATTGCCTTTGTTGTAACCTACACTTTTAATACTGCGGTTAGTCACCGCTGATTTGGTAGTCTGGCGAGAATCAGTGTGGTATTCGGCCCCTTACTTCTAACGTGTGTGCTGTTCCTGAAATGCATTTTGTCGCATCGATAGGGGATTTGGTAGACCCGTGATTTGTGAAGGCCTTGAAACTGATGGTGTAAAGGATTTGTGGGGGGGGGGGGGGGGGGGGGGATGGGGATGAACGAAATACACATTTAACATTGAGTCGCTCCACGATTCTGTCGACTTTCTGGAGGTGTTGCCGACAAACGGAATGCATGCTGGTGATTTGTGCTCCTTTTTTCTTATTCTTCATTTTCTAGGTGTAACTTGTCTGAACGCACGGTATATCCAGCGCCGGCTTTAGGGTGGGGCGACCCGGGCGGTCGCCCAGGGCGCCGGGGCCCAAGGGGCGCCACGTACTAAACGCATGTAAAAAAAAAAAGTTAAGATAAATTATTTACCCCAAAGAAATGGCTTGACCAATTTGAATAATTTTTGTTTTGTTTTGTTCGCTTTAGTACAGGGGTGCTTCAGAAAAGAAAAGAAATATTTGGGACATACGAGCCTGTTTCAACCACATTTTACGCATCTTTTCTTTGTTTGGAACACGCACAAACAATTTTCTGGAGTTTTTGTAGATGTACAGTGCAGTACTACGCAATATTTTTAGACAATTTCCCAAAACGTGAATGCCCAAACAATATATCACTGCTATACTGAGTGTTACGGCAGCGACAGCAGCATGCTGGACTGACGTCACAGGCTACACAAGACTCACATGGAGCGTCTTAGCGGGCTTTCAGATTATTTGGATTTAATTTCCATTTAAAAAAATAAAATACTCAAATTTACGATGGAAAAAACCATGTTATGATCATAAGATGGCGCCATTAACCACTTAAGACGATTTCTAGAAAACAGTCAAATACCGTGTTGCAAAGCACTGCACTGCCAGGTTCGCTATTTATACAATAAAGGGCGCCAACTGGACGACTCGCCCGGGGCACCTGGATGGCTAAGGCCGGCCCTGGGTATATCGGCTTGTTGCTGTATCCATGTCTTGCGAGTGTTTTCTCCAAGTGGTTCAGCTCATTTGGAAGGCTGCCTTGGTAACTGTCTTACACCACATTTGGATGTCGTAATTCTCAGGAGTGTAACTGCAAGACTTGCATTTGTAACACGCCCGGAAGGAAAGGGGGTAGATATGCAGTACAAATAAAAGCTAGCTTCTAGCACTAGAGACTGTACAACACTCGCTAGACACAGGAACTGGGTTGGATATTTAACCACCGTGTGCCTAAACCCACGTACCTGGTCCTTCCCGCGGTGGCTGATCTGCTGCTCTCTGCACCGTCTGCTACGTATGTCCTGTAATGACTGTTGTCTAGCAGAGAGTGGAGCCACTCACACCAACAATACCAAGTCTATCTCGTAGTATTCACTGTATTCTGTTAAACACTCGCACAGGGTGGGGATGCACTGTTCACAGTTAACATTATTCCACAATGGACGTGATCAGTATTTGTACTCCAAGTACGTATAAGGTTGTTGTCTAAATGAGGGCATACAATACAAAAACACAGTACATAGAACACAAAATAATCACTGTTCAACGGAGGTATTATCAGTCGACGATTGGCACAGTTCACCAAACAGCACTAGAAAATCAAGAGCTTATAACACGAACGTGCGCGTGACCGAATCGCGATGCGGATACTCCATAAAGTTGTGGATACGATATACGAACGAGAAAGTACCTGCACTCGTGATATTCAGCCAGTCGAAACGATATGTGCTTCATTCACTTAGAACTTGCAATTAGGATCATACCAGTCCACACTATTTTCCGTAACCGTCGCGACGCGGTCGATTGTTGTTCTCCCGACACGACACATGGAACTAAGAAACATTACCTTTTGGATAAATATTAATACTGCATCGTGAACACTGAAATTAAACACAAAACGTGTGTGGAAAACATTTTCAATTACTTCACCATAACTTGTAAGATACGTGCTGCATCCATGGCATCAACACAATACTCCGCCCACGCTCCACGAAAGCTACGCAACGACTCCCCACTGTTGCTCTGCTCTCGGCGGAGAGGCGACTATCGACAGTCAACGATACAATTCTATGGTCACAGATTGTAGGCATGCGCTGAAAGCGCTACTCAGTTCTGGCAATTGCTTGTAGCGTCTATGTCCCACATAACCACCACAAGCTGCTTGTATGCCCACCCTTCAGTCACTGGTGAACAACAAGTGAGACCGGGCAAATACAAGACGACGTTCTGTAGATGTGGCCGACCACGCAATTGCTTCCTGGCGGGAAGTTGAGCAGGCCATTCGTTAGCTACAAAGAAAGGCGCTAAATCGCACTTCCGATGAGTATAGAAAGCGCGCACGGCTCAACCCTGGTGAAGTGGGACACTGCGTCAGAACTCACCAGCAGGTCGCTGTCATTGATGCGATGTTCTTATTGTATAAAATGCATGGAATTGCGAATTTAATTTTAGCATTTCGCAGGAGAAGGACTCAGTACAGCAGTCAAGTGTTTGGCCATGCTGTATGTTGCTGTCTAAGGGCCAAAGTGGGATGCCCTCTTTGTGGGGTTTTGGCAGTCCATACAGTCGCTGTGGAGCAGCAGCTATCTGTAGTAGTTTCTTAACAATGTTCGCATCGAAGGTACTCGATGGTTTTTCTCTGGGGATGACTCGTCGTATCACTTTCTATGTTCCTACATGCGAAGTAATGGAGAAGTCCATAAAATTTCTGTATTTATTCTGAGCGTAGGGAAAACACTGGTAGCGCTCTCTTTGTCATACGGGGAGAACGTCAGAATCTGTATCGTCACGTAACTAGCGGATGGCCGCTCTTTCTGCTCTCCGATGTTGCGGCCCTGATGGGCGTGCGGCATGACACGCTTCACGGTGTATTTCTTCGGCCTCATTGACTGATGGACCATAAGTGATATGTCACTGTTTATTATGTCAACAACCGGTTCAAAAAAAAAAAATGGTTCAAATGGCTCTGAGCACTATGGGACTCAACTGCTGAGGTCATTAGTCCCCTAGAACTTAGAACTAGTTAAACCTAACTAACCTAAGGACATCACAAACATCCATGCCCGAGGCGGGATTCGAACCTGCCACCGTAGCGGTCTTGCGGTTCCAGACTGCAGCGCCTTTAACCGCACGGCCACTTCGGCCGGCCAACAACCGGTATCGATGTTGGAGTCGAGCTGATATTTAGTCTTTTCCCTAGCGTAAACATTACGGCATGCTTGATTGTTATCCCTATAAGGCTGACTGTCTACTTGCGCTGCCAGCGACAGTGTCAACTCACTTCCATGATGTGGGAGAGTGCGCTGAAATTACCTTGAGATAGACTTCGACCTTCCCGGAGGCAGTGGCGAGTGTAGTGAATTCTCACTCCCCCAACGCCAAGTTATCTCTTTTTGTGATATGAATGACCGCTCTAGTAGTTAAGTGACGAGTTACCTCGGCAAAAGGTGGTGTGAAAGTACCACCCCGACATCTAAGCAGGAACACCAGTGAGCGGAGCAGCCGCCGCAGGTATAGCATCCTATTCCATCTGCCTGCATCACATACACGTAAGATAGCCATGACATCGTAAGCATTAAGCAGCGTCTCCGGGAAAACACACATACGCAAGTCCGCTTTGCCGCTACTCGTGTACGCAGCTAGAAAAAATATTTCTTTTAATTGCACGACCTGCCGACCAGAATGGTGGTCTCCTCTAAGCACATTCAGTTTATTCATTAGGGTATGATATGTAAGGGAACTTTATCATTAAGCCTTTAATAAAAGAGTGTGGTGAAATCAACTCAAACTTATTCGTACGAATAACGTACAGGAATATATATGGTTTTAAGTCGTATTTTCAACTTTAAAAAATCATCATTTTCACGACGAATGATCATCCGAGTGTGGGGCCGAAAGACAGGCATAATGAAAGGGTCGTTGCATGACCTACTGTACTACCGATGTAATGGAAACGTGCAAGAGAACCAGAGGTATAGTATAAGGACCAGACAGGACCAGATGCATCCGAGTGTCTAGATTCCCAAACAGTATCTACACTCCTGGAAATGGAAAAAAGAACACATTGACACCGGTGTGTCAGACCCACCATAATTGCTCCGGACACTGCGAGAGGGCTGTACAAGCAATGATCACACGCACGGCACAGCGGACACACCAGGAACCGCGGTGTTGGCCTTCGAATGGCGCTAGCTGCGCAGCATTTGTGCACCGCCGCCGTCAGTGTCAGCCAGTTTGCCGTGGCATACGGAGCTCCATCGCAGTCTTTAACACTGGTAGCATGCCGCGACAGCGTGGACGTGAACCGTATGTGCAGTTGACGGACTTTGAGCGAGGGCGTATAGTGGGCATGCGGGAGGCCGGGTGGACGTACCGCCGAATTGCTCAACACGTGGGGCGTGAGGTCTCCACAGTACATCGATGTTGTCGCCAGTGGTCGGCGGAAGGTGCACGTGCCCGTCGACCTGGGACCGGATCGCAGCGACGCACGGATGCACGCCAAGACCGTAGGATCCTACGCAGTGCCGTAGGGGACCGCACCGCCACTTCCCAGCAAATTAGGGACACTGTTGCTCCTGGGGTATCGGCGAGGACCATTCGCAACCGTCTCCATGAAGCTGGGCTACGGTCCCGCACACCGTTAGGCCGTCTTCCGCTCACGCCCCAACATCGTGCAGCCCGCCTCCAGTGGTGTCGCGACAGGCGTGAATGGAGGGACGAATGGAGACGTGTCGTCTTCAGCGATGAGAGTCGCTTCTGCCTTGGTGCCAAAGACGGTCGTATGCGTGTTTGGCGCCGTGCATGTGAGCGCCACAATCAGGACTGCATACGACCGAGGCACACAGGGCCAACATCCGGCATCATGGTGTGGGGAGCGATCTCTTACACTGGCCGTACACCACTGGTGATCGTCGAGGGGACACTGAATAGTGCACGGTACATCCAAACCGCCATCGAACCCATCGTTCTACCATTCCTAGACCGGCAAGGGAACTTGCTGTTCCAACAGGACAATGCACGTCCGCATGTATCCCGTGCCACCCAACGTGCTCTAGAAGGTGTAAGTCAACTACCCTGGCCAGCAAGATCTCCGGATCTGTCCCCCATTGAGCATGTTTGGGACTGGATGAAGCGTCGTCTCACGCGGTCTGCACGTCCAGCACGAACGCTGGTCCAACTGAGGCGCCAGGTGGAAATGGCATGGCAAGCCGTTCCACAGGACTACATCCAGCATCTCTACGATCGTCTCCATGGGAGAATAGCAGCCTGCATTGCTGCGAAAGGTGGATATACACTGTACTAGTGCCGACATTGTGCATGCTCTGTTGCCTGTTTCTATGTGGCTGTGGTTCTGTCAGTGTGATCATGTGATGTATCTGACCCCAGGAATGTGTCAATAAAGTTTCCCCTTCCTGGGACAATGAATTCACGGTGTTCTTATTTCAATTTCCAGAAGTGTACAATTCGTCAATTATCAGGAGCGTCATTACAATACAGCTGAAACGATTTTGATAAACAAACGGAGAACTATTTTACCCTACCCAAAAGCCACGCGACAATCCAAGAAATAATATTTGGTAAGGATTTAACTAGTTAATGCTAAAAAGGAAAACTGAGGATATTATTTAACACTGTTAACTCCATGGAATTCTGTCTGGTGCCACGCGCCATCAGTCACAATGGACGGTTGAATTTGAAGTGGCGATACACGCATTCTTATGAATACCCAAGGGAAGTTCAGGGAAGGTGAGCACCCGAGGGATCGGAAGGCTTCATTTACAGTGTACAATTCGTACAAGCTCCTTTATTGACAGGCATTCGAAAAATAATACATTTAACGGCAATATGAATTTTTGAAATAGTCAGTAAATTTCTCTGTGATGTACAAGCTCACAGCACAACCAAGGCCAGAACACTACGGCCAGAACACTACGGCCACAAGAACATTGAGTTATAAACAGCATTAACTTTGCCGGCCGGGGTGGCCGAGAGGTTCTAGGCGCTACAGTTTGGAACCGCGCGACCGCTACGGTCGCAGATTCGAATCCTGCCTTGGGCATGGATGTGTGTGTTGTCCTTGGGTTAGTTAGGTTTAACTAGTTCTAAGTTCTAGGGGACTGATGACCTCATAAGTTAAGTCCCATAGTGCTCAGAACCATCTGAACCATTTAATTAACATTAAATCCTTTAAACTTACACCCAAACTTGATATCTGGTGCACATAGAAGTTACAATTAAGCTCGAGCACCGAGGCTCCAAGAAAAATGCATTTTAAGGAGCAATTAAATGATTAGAATAAACCATCTTAAAGTCCGTAAATTTATAGTAAGACTAGACATCTGCTGTACATAAATTTACCATAAGGACGATTACAAACGGCTCCAAGAAAAACACAACTACCAGTAGAAAACAGTAACGTATCGAAGGTTACATTTGCCGGTTCACTAAAATTGCTGAGAAATTGTCAAGGACGAGCAGGACTGCAAGAAAGTCAAAAGAACTTACCTTAAATAACGAACAAGGCAAGCAGCTCTCGACGGAGCGAGTAAATGGTGGTGGGTCGTGGGGAGGGCGGGTAGGGAGACTGTGTAGCCCACTTCGAAACGCCGTATGCACGATGCCTAAAAACTGGTGAGCCGATAAAGACCGGACTGCGACGACAGAGGAGGCCAGCTCCCATGCAGAGCTAACTCCAACCGATGGAATCCATCTGCCACGACAGACTCGCAACCAACTCACGCAAGTTTAATGACAGCACAGTAAATTTTCATTAAAGACTCAGCGAGGCTACACACTGTGTCCCGGTTCAGTATTACCGATCCCTTAGCAGTAATTAAGTAAACAATATCACTGACTCCATCGGGCAGAGTGATATAACTCGTCACAAGTCTTGGATGTTACAGAATTGTTAAGCTCCAAACTTAGAACACAGCCCAGGCTAATACAGCAAGAACGATAAATGAAAATGACTGCAAATGTGTAGTTAATTATAGCCTTTTAGTACAATGGAATGTCAAAACGTCAAAAAAATTTTAAGTACACTGATGCAATTAATAACAATAAATAGTTACAATCTCTGGCCGGCAGTATCTCGCATGAAGTGAAACTTACTGGGTATCGTCGGCCAAGCTGGGAACTGTGTCGGGCTCGCCAATAACTCTTGGCTCCATAGATACAAAGCGCGTTCTGGAAAAAAAACAGACTAAATCCTACTTCAGGACTTGAAATCTCACAAGGCACAATAACACAATAACGTATGGCAGTGTGGAATACTGCAAATTAGACTAGCAACAAGTAAGCAATATGAAATAATAATAAAACCGGTCTGCTTACAACTTAGGGGTAAGAGCAGCTCGTGCATATCAAATAAAAGAGTTATCCCCAGCCTTTATTCCATAGGGAAATAAGTAATTATAAAACGTTTGTGCTGGTAATAGACACCTGTGTTAGGTTGAATTACAGGCCTTATGTAACATCTTGACATCACTCTCATTTCAGTTCCCACGATATCCCTTTATCATGCAACAGGCAAAACTTGCTATAACAAGGTAATAAAGCAAGATCCGAGAATGGTGCTTATATATGGATCAACAGCACATAATTAATATCGGGCACCATCTTCACAAAATATCAACTGACACATTTCTGAGTTGCCTGGGCACAGTACAAACGGGGTACACAGCTGTTAGCAGATCGGGCCTGAACACTGTCAGACAAATAATTAGGCATTCTCAAGAATAAAAGGCTCACTGCAGTTACATACTGACTTGGAGGCGAGAACGTGTCCACAGAATCCTCGCCTGACAGCCTCGGCCTTTCAAAATACCAAGTGCAGCCATCGCGTCCAAATAGCCAGCATGTCCCAGGAAAGCGATCGTGAGAAAGCCCATCCGCCTCCGTGCCTGGACACATCGTGTTCCCGCAGGTCTCTCCTCTGTGTTCGTCATCCGGCCAAAACCAACTCACTTCTACCACGCTCGGCTGCTCACCGACCGCAGAGGGCACCACCATCACGCCGAACCAAAGATATGCGACCGGAAATACACTCCTGGAAATGGAAAAAAGAACACATTGACACCGGTGTGTCAGACCCACCATACTTGCTCCGGACACTGCGAGAGGCCTGTACAAGCAATGATCACACGCACGGCACAGCGGACACACCAGGAACCGCGGTGTTGGCCGTCGAATGGCGCTAGCTGCGCAGCATTTGTGCACAGCCGCCGTCAGTGTCAGCCAGTTTGCCGTGGCATACGGAGCTCCATCGCAGTCTTTAACACTGGTAGCATGCCGCGACAGCGTGGACGTGAACCGTATGTGCAGTTGACGGACTTTGAGCGAGGGCGTATAGTGGGCATGCGGGAGGCCGGGTGGACCTACCGCTGAATTGCTCAACACGTGAGGCGTGAGGTCTCCACAGTACATCGATGTTGTCGCCAGTGGTCGGCGGAAGGTGCACGTGCCCGTCGACCTGCGACCGGACCGCAGCGACGCACGGATGCACGCCAAGACTGTAGGATCCTACGCAGAGCCGTAGGGGACCGCACCGCCACTTCCCAGCAAATTAGGGACACTGTTGCTCCTGGGGTATCGGCGAGGACCATTCGCAACCGTCTCCATGAAGCTGGGCTACGGTCCCGCACACCGTTAGGCCGTCTTCCGCTCACGCCCCAAAATCGTGCAGCCCGCCTCCAGTGGTGTCGCGACAGGCGTGAATGGAGGGACGAATGGAGACGTGTCGTCTTCAGCGATGAGAGTCGCTTCTGCCTTGGTGCCAATGATGGTCGTATGCGTGTTTGGCGCCGTGCAGGTGAGCGCCACAATCAGGACTGCATACGACCTAGGCACACAGGGCCAACACCCGGCATCATGGTGTGGGGAGCGATCTCCTACACTGGCCGTACACCACTGGTGATCGTCGAGGGGACACTGAATAGTGCACGGTACATCCAAACCGTCATCGAACCCATCGTTCTACCATTCCTAGACCGACAAGGGAACTTGCTGTTCCAACAGGACAATGTACGTCCGCATGTATCCCGTGCCACCCAACGTGCTCTAGAAGGTGTAAGTCAACTACCCTGGCCAGCAAGATCTCCGGATCTGTCCCCCCTTGAGCATGTTTGGGACTGAATGAAGCGTCGCTTCACGCGGTCTGCACGTCCAGCACGAACGCTGGTCCAACTGAGGCGCCAGGTGGAAATGGCATGGCAAGCCGTTCCACAGGGCTACATCCAGCATCTCTACGATCGTCTCCATGGGAGAATAGCAGCCTGCATTGCTGCGAAAGGTGGATATACACTGTACTAGTGCCGACATTGAGCATGCTCTGTTGCCTGTGTCTATGTGCCTGTGGTTCTGTGAGTGTGATCATGTGATGTATCTGACCCCAGGAATGTGTCAGTAAAGTTTCCCCTTCCTGGGACAATGAATTCACGGTGTTCTTATTTCAATTTCCAGGAGTGTACTATCGACAGATCGACATGGAGCTACCACGGCTCAGAATTAATTACGATTATTATGTTTTTAGCGTGTCAGGCATGCTGGAGAAACATTATTTATGCAAATATATCTCAGAAGAATCACTGTAAAGACCTGTTTGAAACCACCAGGCGTGGCAGATCCCCACCTAACCACACGTGTTCTCTTACTTAAGGAACTAATTACCGTGGAAATGACGAAAACCACTACTTAAACCAACTGAATGCTGAGGATACCCAAAAATCATCACTTACATCTAACTAGAGTCAAAACTGGAAGATCCCTAAACCCCAGTAGTCAGTCACAGCATAGAAGGAAATCTCACCTGAACGGTCTTGCTGTGACCAAGGGGAGAGTTTCCGTTTTCTTCCTTGTGCCGCATCTCTCCCTCATACTCACAACCCACCTAAAACCCGACAGTCACCGCAAAACACGTGGCTCCATACCAAATTCTTCAACATAACGCCTCTTGGCCTCTCTGATCAGCCTCTCCTATTCACAGAACCAAAGATATCAAGTTTAAGCCCTTTTTCAAGTTTAAGCTCCTTACTAACCGGCACTATTATGAAAGTTGCTATCCGACTGCTACAGCTACTGTTACTAGTAATAGCAAAAAGTAAGTGGATAAGCATCCCATTATCTTAATTATATCAGTTTTTTCTTTCATTATTTTCATAAGTTACTCTCTCTAAGCAGAGCGTTGACGTATCTTATGAAACAGACAGCCCAAAATTCAACTGACATGTTTCAACGTTATAAATGAAGTAGAAGAGTTTTACTGTCACAGAAGGAAAACAATGCGTCGCGGACGAAGCAGACAAGTACATGCAGACAGGTTATTTATCACTAAAGGAAGTCTGTAAGTATGAAACAAAAGGCTCAATTTGAGGAAGTAATTTCTGATCAGGTAAGTCTTCAGTTTAAAATACAGAAATGAATCATTGTATGCACGAATACTGAAAATTATTAGAATCGATGTGTTTTTTTCTACAATACTGTAGAAGGATGCGGAAAATTAAATGTATTTATAAGAAACGATGGTGTTATCTGCAGAATCCACGAGGAGAAGAATATGTGGAAATACTGACTGACGGGGCAGGTCCGGCCGCCTTGGTGCAGGTCATATTACATTCGTTTTTTTTTCCTTTTTTTTTTGGTTCGTTGTTGATCGTTGTGTTTAGTCGTTGTGGACGTCACATGACATCCGTTTGTTGATCCTTCCACTCAAGTTGTTTTTTTCTTTTTTTACAGAGGCCAACCAGCTCTCAGACCGAACACGCTGAGCTACCGTGCCAGCGCCTTTAAGCTATGGGGCGGACAGGATGACAGGAGATTCGTTGAGTCATTAGGGAATAACTTCCACGATAGTAAAGGGAAGGCATTTTGCTTAAATGATAATGTCACAAGTTGGAAAGTCGGAACGGACTGTGTCCTGTTCCAAGAATATGTGAAGGGGAACGATGGCTCCGTTTGGTTAGAACGGCCGTCAACTTTCCTTTTCCTTCTCCAACTTCCGTCTGTGCTTAGACTAATGAACCGTAGTTCTTGCTCAGCGTCAACGTAGTGCTCCTCACACAGTCCACGTGGTGAGGGGGCAGGGGGATGGTTTCGTAATTATCGATTGTACAGTGTGAAAGGTTGACGTACATTTCAGCTAATTAAATTATTAATGATTCGAGCATGCCCTTACAACACATAGTATAACAAATACGAATACATTTATACGAGGTCGTGCTGGAAAGTAATGCCTCAGAATTTTTTATTTTGTCCTTAATATCGGTTGACGTATTATATGTAATGCATATTCCTCAGTTGTCTTTCGCTTTTCGCTTACGCAAGTTGCAACCCTCTGCCGCTACAGGGCTCCTAATTGTAGCAAGTAACATCGTGGTGTGTAACGCAACTATATCGGTGCGTAAGAGAAATGAAAGCACTAACTGAAAGAGGTCGTCCACACGTGGAGTATCCTCTCCTTTAGCATTACTTTGCCAGGCCACTCACGAGCGCTGCGACATTTGCAGCAATCCGACCCTTTTGGTTCACATCATCGAACATGCTCCACACAGTCCCGATTTGGCCCCATCAGATTTTCATCTGCTTCCAAAACTTAAAGAATACTTCCGTGGACTTAACTTTGATAGTGATGAAGCGCTTTAATCAAGGTGAGGCTGCTGCTCCATCAATAATGACAAAAATTCTACAGAGACAGTAGCAACAGATAGGTTCATCGCGTGTGTTACTATGTTGAGAAATAAATATGTAGATGTGAAGAATAAGCTTGTAGAATGCTAATACAGCTATATTTAAAAAACTTTAAGAATTTTCACATGGAAATTGCGGACGCGTTACTTCTCACACAATCTCGCACAATGCCTGACAAAAAAAAAAGTGTAGCTTCAGTAAGTTGAAAGTGTTATTCCAATGATTACAAAAGCAGATCAAATTTTCAAAGAGCTTGGCAGTATGATTCCATTTAATATAATGACATGGCAACGACGCTGGCCTGAATGCATACAGTGATTCGGTTGGAAAAGATCCACAAAGCCTAAGGCAGGCTGCCCCGAAACTGTTGTAAGTGGTGCTTGATAAACTGGATACTGAGACTTGGACGGAATTTACGTCCGAGCTAGTCCCACACGTGTTCTACTAGGGATGGATCATGGGATCTTGCTGATCATTGGAGTACCTCAGTATCAGGCAGTCAGTTAACAGCCACACATGCCACCTGTAGACGAGCGTCCTTTGTCTCCGAAGAACACTCAACATCAAGGGAAACGATGTACTTATTTCTAATGCTTCAAAAAGGCTTCGAGTCACTTACATGTCAGACAACCTGCGTCGCATGCTCAGACTTTAATTAATGGTCTGCAGTGTGACAATGACTCACATGCTTTACGGAAATCTGGGAACATGTTGCCTTTCCTCTGTGGTATATTGGCTATTTACAATTTGTACAGAAATCAGATGGCAGTTATAAGAGCTGAGGGGCATGAAAGGGAAGCAGTGGTTGGGAAGGGAGTAAGACAGGGTTGTAGCCTCTCCCCGATGTTATTCAGTCTGTATATTGAGCAAGTAGTAAAGGAAATAAATGAAATATTCGGAGTCGGTATTAAAATACATGGAGAATAAATACAAACTTTGAGGTTCACCGATGACTTGTAATTTTGTCAGAGACAGCAAAGAACTTGGAAGAGCAGTTGAATGGAATGGATAGTGTCTTGAAGGGAGGATATAAGAAGAACATCAACAGAAGCAAAACGAGGATAATGGAATGTAGTAGAGTTATCTCGGGTGATGCTGGGGGAATTAGATTAGGAAATGAGACACTTAAAGCAGTAAAGTAGTTTTGCTATTTGGGGGGCAAAATAACTGATGATGGTCAAAGTAGAGAGGATATAAAATGTAGACTGGCAATGGCAAGGAAAGCACTTCTGAAGAAGAGAAATTTGTTAACATCGAGTATAGATTTAAGTGTCAGGAAGTCGTTTCTGAAAGTATTTGTATGGAGTGTAGCCATGTATGGAAGTGAAACATGGACGATAAATAGTTTGGACAAGAAGAGAACAGAAGCTTTCGAAATGTGGTGCTACAGAAGAATGCTGAAGATTAGATGGGTAGATCACATAACTAATGAGGAAGTATTGAATAGGATTGGGGAGAAGAGGAGTTTGTGGCACAACTTGACAAGAAGAAGGGACCGGTTTGTATGACATGTTCTGAGGCATCAAGGGATCACAAGTTTAGCATTGGAGGACAGCGTGGAGGGTAAAAATCGTAGAGGGAGACCAAGGGATGAACACAGTAAGCAGATTCAGAAGGATGTAGGTTATACATCTACATTTATACTCCGCAAGCCACCCAACGATGTGTAGCGGAGGGCACTTTACGTGCCACTGTCATTACCTCCCTTTTCTGTTCCAGTCGCGTATGGTTCGCGGGAAGAACGACTGCCGGAAAGCCTCCGTGCGCGCTCCAATCTCTCTAATTTTACGTTCGTGATCTCCTCGGGAGGTATAAGTAGATGGAAACAATATATTCGATACCTCATCCAGAAACGCACCCTCTCGAAACCTGGACAGCAAGCTACATCGCGATGCAGAGCGCCTATCTTGCAGAGTTTGCCACTTGAGTTTGCTAAACATTTCCGTAACGCTATCACGATTACCAAATAACCCTGTGACATAACGCGCCGCTGTTCTTTGGATCTTCTATATCTCCTCTGTTAACCCTACCTTGTGTGGATCCCACACTGATGAGCAATACTCAAGTATTGGTCGAACAAGTGTTTTGTAAGCCACCTCCTTTGTTGATGGACTACATTTTCTAAGGACTCTCCCAATGAATTTCAACCTGGCACCCGCCTTACCAACAATTAATTTTATATGATCATTTCACTTCAAATCGTTCCGTACGCGTACTCCCAGATATATTACAGAAGTAACTGCTACCAGTGTTTGTTCCGCTATCGTATAATCATACAATAGAGGATCCTTCTTTCTATGTATTCGCAATACATTGCATTTGTCTATGATAAGGGTCAGTTGCCACTCCCTGCACCAAGTGCCTATCCGCTGCATATCTTCCGGCATTTCACTGCAGTTTTCTAATGTTACAACTTCTCTGTATACTACAGCAACATCCGCGAAAAGACACATGGAATTTCCGACACTATCTACTTGGTCATTTATATATATTGTGAAAAACAATGGTCCCATAACACTCCCATGTGGCACGCCAGAGGTTACTTCAAATTCTGTAGACGTCTTTCCATTGAGCACAACATGCTGTGTTCTGTGTGCTAAAAACTCTTCAATCCAGCCACACAGCTGGTCTGACATCCCGCAGAATCTTGCTTTGTTTATCAGGCGACAGTGCGGAACTGTATCGAACGCCTTCCGGAAGTCAAGGAAAACGGCATCTACCTGGGAGCCTGTATCTAATATTTTCTGGGTCTCATGAACAAATAAAGCGAGTTGGGTCTCACACGATCGCTGTTTCCGGAATACATGTTGATTCCTACAGAGTAGATTCTGGGTTTCCAGAAATGACGTGATACGCGAGCTGAAAACATGTTCCAAAATTCCACAACAGATCGACGTCAGAGATATAGGTCTATAGTTTCGCGCATCTGCTCGACGACCCTTCTTGAAGACTGGGACTACCTGTGCTCTTTTCCAATCATCTGGAACCTTCCGTTCCTCTAGAGACTTGCGGTACACGGCTGATAGAAGGGGGGGCAATTTCTTTCGCGTACTCTGTGTCGAGTTGAATTGGTATCCCGTCAGGTCCAGTGGACTTTCCTCTGTTGAGTGATTTCAGTTGGTTTTCTGTTCCTTGGACACTTCTTTCGATGTTAGCCATTTTTTCGTTTGTCCGAGGATTTAGAGAAGGAACTGCAGTGCGGTCTTCCTCTGTGAAACAGCTTTGGTAAAAAGTGTTTAGTATTTCATCTTTACGCGTGTCATCCTCTGTTTCAGTGTCATCATCATCCCAGAGTGTCTGGATATGCTGTTTCGAGCCACTTACTGATATAACGTAAGACCAGAACTTCCTAGGATTTTCTGTCAAGTCGGTACATAGAATTTTACTTTCGAATTCACTGAACGCTTCACGCATAGCCCTCCTTACGCTAACTTTGACATCGTTTAGCTTCCGTTTGTCTGAGAGGTTTTGGCTGCGTTTAAATTTGTAGTGAAGCTCTCTTTGCTTTCGCAGTAGTTTCCTAACTTTGTTGTTGCACCACGGTGGGTTTTTCCCGTCCCTCACAGTTTTACTCGGCACGTACCTGTCTAAAACGCATTTTACGATTGCCTTGAACTTTTTCCATAAACACTCAACATTGTCAGTGTCGGAACAGAAATTTTCGTTTTGATCTGTTAGGTATTCTGAAATCTGCCTTCTATTGCTCTTGCTAAACTGATTAACCTTCCTCCCTATTTTTATATTCCTATTAACTTCCATATTCAGGGATGCTGCAACGGCCTTATGATCACTGATTGCCTGTTCTGCACTTAAAGAGTAGAAAAGTTCGGGTCTGTTTGTTATCAGGAGGTCCAAGATGTTATCTCCACGAGCCGGTTCTCTGTTTAATTGCTCGAGGTAATTTTCGAATAGTGCACTTAGTATAACGTCACTCGATGCTCTGTCCCTACCACCTGTCCTAAGCATCTGAGTGTCCCAGTCTATATCTGGTAAATTGAAATCCCACCTAAGACTATAACAAGCTGAGAAAATTTATGTGAAGTGTATTCCAGATTTTCTCTCAGTTGTTCTGACACTAATGCTGCTGAGTCGGGAGGTCGGTAAAAGGAGCCAATTATTAACCTAGCTCAGTTGTTAAGTGTAGCCTCCACCCGTAATAATTCACAGGAACTATCCACTTCTACTTCACTACAGGATAAACTACTACTAACAGCGACAAACACGCCACCACCGGTTGGATGCAATCTAGCCTTTCTAAACACCGTCTGTGACTTTGTAAAAATTTCGGCAGAATTTATCTCTGGCTTCAGCCAGCTTTCCGTACCTATAACGATTTCAGCTTCGGTGCTTTCTATCAGCGCGTTCGTCTGCTGTGTGTAGTGGACTCCTGACCTATCCAGCGGAACCCGAAACCCCACCACCCTATGGCGCAAGTCGAGGAATCTGCAGCCCACACGGTCGCAGAACCGTCTCAGCCTCTGATTCAGACACTCCACTCGGCTCTCTACCAAAGGTCCGCAGTCAGTGCTGTCGACGTTGCTGCAGATGGTGAGCTCTGCTTTCATCCCGCTAGCGAGACTGGCAGTCTTCACCAAATCAGATAGCCACCGGAAGCCAGAGAGGATTTCCTCCGATCCATAGCGACACACATCATTGGTGCCGACATGAGCGACCACCTGCAGATGGGTGCACCCCGTACCCTTCATGGCATCTGGAAGGACCCTTTCTACATCTGGAATGACTCCCCCCGGTATGCACACGGAGTGCACATAGGTTTTCTTCTCCTCTCTTGCTGCCATATTCCTAAGGGGCCCCATTACGCGCCTGACGTTGGAGCTCCCAACTACCAGTAAGCCCACCCTCTGCGACCGCCCGGATCTTGCAGACTGAGGTGCAACTTCTGGAACAGGACAAGCAGCCATGTCCAGCCGAAGATCAGTATCAGCCGGAGGCAGAGCCTGAAACCGGTTCGTCAGACAAGCGGGAGAGTCCTTCCGTTCAGCCCTCCGGAATGTCTTTCGCCCCCTGCCACACCTCGAGACGACGTCCCACTCTATCACGGGGGAGGTGTCAGCGTCAATATGGGCAGTATCCTGGGCAGCCACAGCTGTAGTCCGATCACAGGATGCGTGGGACGAGCTGGCCGTCCCCGACAAACCCCCATCCGGACCCCCACAGTGATGCCCATCGGCAACAGCCTCAAACTGTGTGACCAAAGCCAACACTGCCTGAAGCTGGGAGCATAGGGATGTCAACTCAGCCTGCATCCGAACACAGCAGTTGCAGTCCCTATCCATGCTAAGTACTGTTGTGCAAAGAACGTCTGAACTAATCTATAGAGAGCACAAACAATTCGACACAAAATTTAAGCGGTTATTAAAATACAAGATTGCCTAGTAAATGCAGTAATGCTGCTACTTGCAGCATTTGTGCACCGCCGCCGTCAGTGTCAGCCAGTTTGCCGTGGCATACGGAGCTCCATCGCAGTCTTTAACACTGGTAGCATGCCGCGACAGCGTGCAACTGAACCGTATGTGCAATTGACGGACTTTGAGCGAGGGCGTATAGTGGGCATGCGGGAGGCCGGGTGGACGTACCGCCGAATTGCTCAACACGTGGGGCGTGAGGTCTCCACAATACATCGATGTTGTCGCCAGTGGTCGGCGGAAGGTGCACATGCCCGTCGACCTGGGACCGGACCGCAGCAACGCACGGATGCACGCCAAGACCGTAGGATCCTACGCAGTGCCGTAGGGGACCGCACCGCCACTTCCCAGCAAATTAGGGACACTGTTGCTCCTGGGGTATCGGCGAGGACCATTCGCAACCGTCTCCATGAAGCTGGGATACGGTCCCGCACACCGTTAGGCCGTCTTCCGCTCACGCCCCAACATCGTGCAGCCCGCCTCCAGTGGTGTCGCGACAGGCGTGAATGGAGGGACGAATGGAGACGTGTCGTCTTCAGCGATGAGAGTCGCTTCTGCCTTGGTGCCAATGATGGTCGTATGTGTGTTTGGCGCCGTGCAGGTGAGCGCCACAATCAGGACTGCATACGACCGAGGCACACAGGGCCAACACCCGGCATCATGGTGTGGGGAGCGATCTCCTACACTGGCCGTACACCACTGTTGATCGTCGAGAGGACACTGAATAGTGCACGGTACATCCAAACCGTCATCGAACCCATCGTTCTACCATTCCTAGACCGGCAAGGGAACTTGCTGTTCCAACAGGACAATGCACGTCCGCATGTGTCCCGTACCACCCAACGTGCTCTAGAAGGTGTAAGTCAACTACCCTGGCCAGCAAGATCTCCGGATCCGTCCCCCATTGAGCATGTTTGGGACTGGATGAAGCGTCGTCTCACGTGGTCTGCACGTCCAGCACGAACGCTGGTCCAACTGAGGCGCCAGGTGGAAATGGCATGGCAAGCCGTTCCACAGGACTACATCCAGCATCTCTACGATCGTCTCCATGGGAGAATAGCAGCCTGAATTGCTGCAAAAGGTGGATATACACTGTACTAGTGCCGACATTGTGCATGCTCTGTTGCCTGTGTCTATGTGCCTGTGGTTCTGTCAGTGTGATCATGTGATGTATCTGACCCCAGAAATGAGTCAATAAAGTTTCCCCTTCCTGGGACAATGAATTCACGGTGTTCTTATTTCAATTTCCAGGAGTGTATTTTTCAAAATGATCATGAAGCTCAGATAAAGGTCTTTCAATTACAGTAAAAATATCTGCAGTAATGCTTGTCTCATAGTCATTTATAAAACGCTGAAGATATGGAAAGAAGTCAATTTCTCCTCCGTCGTTCATTTCTCTCTTCCAAAGAAGAAGCTTCCTTTACATGACCGGAAGTTCGTCAATAAGCTGAACTAAATGCGTTTAACTTCTCAAATATATCGCTGAAGTATACGACCTTTTTAACTTCTCCAGAACACCACGGATGCATATGACCTTTAATAAGAACAGACCTCTCGAATAAGTAAAAAAAATGCGCAATAATACATTTACCCTAGAAATCCAACAAGTGCTGCTATAAAATAAGAGAAATGCATGCTCAGCTCCCATAGCGTAACACATTTGTCTAAAATAATCTAGCTTTCTGAGGGCGAGTTTTAACACAGTTGAGCACATTAATGACAGTTCTCAGTACTTTATGCAGATCAACAATTAAATGTTGCGAAGTACTTCTCTATGGATAATGCAGTAGTTCTACATACGTAATACCAGGAGCTTTGCCGTGGATAAATGCTGGTGACGTCCCGACAAGGATCGCACACCACTAGACTGCACACCAACATAGTGAGCCCAGTTAATGCGATTTCAGTCATGAAGTTGCCCACTACCTCGACAAATACTTTATTTCCTTATAAAACAAAACATTTTCCATCATTTCGTTTCTTTCTTCTTTCTTGTTTTTTTTTTAATCAAGAAATTTCACTTAGCAAATTAAATGAGCATCTCTATTGCAAACCAGAATCACTCCCTCTAATTATCTCCATAATTTGTTCATGAAAATCCTCTCCTAAATCTAGAATTCGACTACTAATTGCAGAGTGATACAAAGCAATAGGCGAAAGCTCTTTTGCCACGGACTCTCCAAACATAATAGACATCATGCCCATGCACAAGGTAGAATTAGTTGTTCTGCAATACTATGGGCTTTCTTAAGGATCTTGAGCACGTTCATTATTAATTGGCGATACTAGTTTGAGAAATCTTCAATATATTGAAGCAATCCACACACAATCAATATTATTGTCAATATTGTCAGTTGGCAAACCGATTTAACAATGTTAAGTTGGCGAACACCCAAAAGAAAGCGTGTTACCTTATCTGTACCAACAGAAAATAACGAAAAAGAGAAAACTGGTAAGAAAATGAGTGAAAAAGAGGAGCTACTCGTTGCAGGCTAATTTAATGACCGAAATCAGAATTATGATTCTGAAATATTTCATAAACTATTTTCGGATTAGTCCTGCATCTTAGGACCAATTATTAATGTGGATAAGTAATAAAATAGACAACACTGTACGTTAATGAAAAATCAATCACTGTCGACGAGAGATTAAAAACAACTTGGACATTTTGGGCGACAGGCAGATCATTTGAAAGCTTTAAGATTATTTCTGTAATATCAGGAAAAACAAATAGTAAAATTGCACGGAAATCTACAAAGCAGTTCGTATTTGTCTTACAAGAATATGTTTGCGTAATTAACGTAAAACAGTGTTTTACGGTTTGTGTTACTTTGGTGAAATTTCCTTACTAGTCATTGCTGGCATATGATGTATTTTTGGACAGCTGTGTAGTTCACCAACTTGTAGACCTACTATATTTTCGAAATGATACACTTAGCAGTGTCATAGGGTCTCCTCCGTTGAACGTCCTAATGTGGTGTGTAAATGGGCGCTGTGGCCGAGCGGTTCTAGGCGCTTCACTTCGGAACCACGTTGCTGCTGCGGTCATAGGTGCGAATCCTGCCTCGGGCATGGATGTGTGTGATGTCCTTAGGTTAGTTACGTTTAAGTAGTTCTAAGTCTAGGGGACTGATGACCTCAGATGTTAAGTCACATAGTGCTTAGAGACATTTTTTGTGGTGTATACAATGATTGCCATTGCTTAGACCTATCAAAATTGTCTTGTGTAAAACGGTTACTTGAAAAACTGAATATGAGCTATGATATACCCAAGGGGAACTGGAAACAGTAACAGTGCACACTAACTCCATGTCGCTGGTCCATGAAACATCTGAATGGAGAATATTGTCATATCGTCAATTCTTCACCTCGTATTTTTTCTTCGTTTTAGTCAGAATTCTAGAAAACTATTGTCTTGATCGTTCCTATGAACACTTTCTAAATGACACTTAAAATTGCTGGATAGCATACATTCAACATACAGCATTTTCAAGCACAAAACATATCTTGAAGGTGTTTCGTTCTTCACAACAGTGCTCGTGAAAACAAAATTGAAGCAGCTGTCGTCCTATTTTCCATTCTTCCGTTTACTGTCTTCATTATCACTTTATTTGTTGTCCTCAGCAAGTTTTGGATTTTGCTACCACTTGACAAATTTAACAGCTTTCTATAGTTTACCGTCTTATCAACTCTATAACGAAGTCATAATAAAAAGTGGTAGAAAACTCAACAAACACTGCTGGTGCTATGTGTAAAGCGCGGCGTTTTCCCTTCGAAGCTATAACTGTTTACGCAATATGAACATCTAAATTGGAATTTCTCCATGGCCACACAGGTTGCCACCATAAATTAAATTTCCCACCAGTGTTTTCCTTGCCACTAACGACGAAACAAACCCACCGCCCGCCAGGCCTTCATTCATGGAGCTCCTGGGAGCCGCGAGGCACAGCTTGAACACCATTCGCGCAGATGAGAGCGCACGAGACTGCTCAGTCTTTAGCTCCACTTCGATACTTACTAACAGTATGGAACACTTAGCAGATAGGGCTTTTAAAAATAAGAGAGAAGATTTTGATAATAACTATCATATGTTAGTTTAGTCAGCGCGAGTACGTCGTGGATGTTCAGTGGCTCTGAGCACTATAAGACTTAACTTCTGTGGTCAAACTTTTGGAGCTCAGCCATAACGAATCAGTGGAAATAGGTCTGTCTGAATCCCTTTGAATCAAGACGGCGCTTTCAAGTGAAATTCTGCATGGGCCCGATTACAGAAAAATTTCGCGCTCTGCGTTATCGGCGTCGTTCTGCGATCTAACCGTGCGAAGACAATCGGTTTGATATTGAAGAGGCGAGATTTTACAACGGAGGGTAGGCCAGAGCAGCGCACAGTCTTACAGAAAAAGCGGATGCGCTCAAACAACGCACACGCAATGTCGACTAGAACACCACACATGTGCCGGCAGGATCTTAAATAGGGGAGCTCAGTGTATTGCTCCTCGGAATTCACATGAAAATGGCCAGAAGACACTGCGTTGAAATATCGGATCAGCAAGGTGCGTACATCCGGCAGGTCTCCCGAAATTTTCTGGAACAGCGTGTTTCTCAATTCGTTCTATGTATGTTGCCATGCATACTCTGTAAGGACTCCAAAAACTGGAATAATAATCAACAGTTGATCCAACTAGCATTTTGTATGTGATATTCGAAACAGATGTGTTGCGCATTTCTACACATTTCAGTCACATAAATGTGACCACCACTCGAAAGCTTGGACAGCCATCTTCGGTAGTGCTGACCAAAAGCGAGAAGTGCAGAGTGTCAATGAGGTTCTCGAACGTGCCAACAAGTCTTTGTGCCTGGCCGACTGTAGTGCCTTGGACGGCTGATCTAGAATTTTCGAATGAGGTTCCACGGCGCGAACAGCCCGATTGTGTTGGTTCCACTGATTCTCAACTGTGGTTAAATCTGGAGGTTTGGTGGCCAGGGAAGAACGGCAAACTCATACCGGTGTTCTTCGAACCACGCACGTACACTGCGAGCTGTGTGACACCCATGGCAGGTGCCATTCTGCTGAGCAAAAAGAAATTGCATGAAGGGGTGGACATGTTTCCCAAGGATACATGCATACATGTGTTGATCCATTGTGGCTTCCAGAATGACTTCACCCAAGGAATGCCAAGATAACATTCATCAGACTAAGGAGCTCCCACATCCGACCCAAACCTATCTGACGATTGCTGAATGGTGCGTAATTTCAGACATTTCACACCGTACACGCCAGTGGCCATCTGTCGTCTGGAAAGGCCACCTGTTGTTACTCAGTGGACATCCAGTTGCGGTAGTGGTGTGCGAATTCCAGCCTTCGTCGCCGATGAACGGCAGTCACCATGGGTGCATGAGCGGCGGCCCATCCGCAGCAGCGTTCGCTGAAGGGTTATTGAGGAGACACTATTGACAGCCCTTGGTTCATGTGGGTGGTTAATTACTCAAACATTAAGCTTCCATTCATCTTTACACATCATTTCTGGCGTCTTCCACCCCTCTCATCTATGGCTCGTGAAGCCTGACGTTGCCTCGTCACCCGTTTTGGAGCGCGCCTCTTTGCCATGTCGGTATAGTTCAACCAGAGCAGCACACGAAAAGTTTACAAGCTTAGCCATATCGGAAATGCTCCCACCCTTAGCCAAAATACCAAAGATCAAGCACCTTTGAATGTCAGCTAAATCGCTCCCTTTCCGCATTGTAACACCGACTGTGTTGTTTTCCGTGTCTCCCCTAGCACACTTTATATACCCTCCACTGCTGGAGCTGCCACCTGCCGCTTGTAATCGGTTACTGTACGTTGACGTTGAACATATGTTGTTGTCAAATTAAGTAATGTGACTGGCTTTTTATGATACTACATTTTCCATTTTCATCGCGACTCTCTTTGTCTCTTCTTCTTCCAATAATGTCCGCTTACGTAGTATGTAAGAGAGCAATAATGTACCATAAATGGCGAGATGTGGCAGTGACTCCAGCAAACTAATTGCTATAGCTTTCGCCGAGTGCAGATATTGTTAGATAAATCTTCGTTTCTTCTCACTATCTTAAGCAATTATGACTAATTTTTTCGGTATGTGGGGCCACAGTCATAATATATTTCTTTAAAGTCAGCACCGCCATTAGACTGTTTTTTTATTTGCAGTGTTACATTTACACGATCATGATTTCGGATTTAAAGTGCCAATATCAAGTGTTTTAATGTTATGCAGTGTCTAAGATGACATACTGTCGTATTTAAAATACACTATTAGTACACTATTAGACACATTGTCTAAGGGTCAGTAGTGTATCTTAAATACGACAGTATGCCATCTTAGGCACTGTATAACATTAAAACACCTGATAATGCCACTTTAAAGCCGAAATTATGATCGTGAAAATGTAAAACTGAAAATAAAAAACAGTCTAATGCGGTGCTGACTTTAAAGAAACTATGATTATAATTCATGAGGCGACAGTTCAACTGTTATTATTTTACTTGGATCATAACGGCTTCCTGAGTACTACGACTGTAGGAAGATGAACCTTTTCACGTCTTTTACATAACTAAAAAGACGTTAGTAAAATGTGGTATGCGCATATGCTGATAAGGTGTGTCTTACAGTTGCAATTTCTATCTTCCTTTGATTGTTTTAAATATGGTAGACCACACATTTTAAATATTTGAGTAGCGTAACGCCTATAGATTTATGGTTTTACTAAATAATTCATCATAGATCTTACCATAGCAGTAAACGATGTTGTGTTATCCCATTGAATTACCTTAGAGACGCAAGGGGGGTTTGGCCATACTTAACTAGAACCAGTCATGTCCTAAAAACATGGTTTTATGACGTAGCTTCTATTCACAGTTTTTTCCATAATGTTTAAATGATACAGAAACTTCTCTATCTACGTACACATTCCGCAAGCCACCGTACGGCGTCTGGTGAAGGACACCTTGTATTACTGCTAATCATTCCTGTTCTGATCGATTCGTCGATGGAGTGGCGACAAACGATTATCTATATGCTCCGTGAAAGTGCTGATTTCTCTTATTTTGTTCATGTGATCTTTATGTGAGATGTACGATGGTGGCACAAGAACCGTTCTGCAGTCAGCAACAAATGCGTATTGTCTAAAGTCTCTCAACAGTAGTTCTCGAAAAGAGCGGTTTCTTCCCTCCTGTGATTCCCATTCCAGTGTGCGGTGGACTTTTATAATATTCGTTTGTCGAGCTAACCTACCAGAAAATAAACTATCAGATTATCTCTGAGTGGCAGCTGTGCCTTTCTGTAGTCCAATATACTGGGTATCACAGACATCTGACCAGTACTGAAGAGTGGTTACTCAAGTATTTGTACGCGGTTCTCTTTATTGATGAGCTAAACTTTTCTAAATATCTTCAAGTACACCCAAGTCGGCATTTTATTGACCTAACTGTGTTAATTAGTATTCCACTAACACAGTATTCGAACGTTACAGAATTTTTGAACATTACAGAATTCATTTTCCTATTCATCCGTATTAAGTTACACTCTCTGACATTTACAGCGAGGTGTAATTTATTATGAAACAAATAGGCATAATGCAAGGCACTCTGATTCGTATTGCTCACATGCACGCCCGTGAGGGTCGTTCTTTTTCACCAGAGAAATGTGAGGCTGTCACGTTCGACTGTCCAGCGCATGGTCTTTTTGTGCCATTTAAGATGGGATGCCTCGGTTGCTTCAGGGACTTTGACCTGCCGGAACCAATTAGAGCACTGACTACCAAATATCGCTTACGATCTCCACGCTCGGAACAGAAATGAGTATTCTGCCACTCTTCCTTGTCTTGGGCGAACGAAGGTGCACGTATGAGGTCTCAACGTGTTAGTTTGTATAATTGTGTGAAATCACGTGCTTCTTGGATTGAGTCCTTGCATTTCACTCAAGTGCTGCTTACGTTTCTAACCAGACAAGTATATATTGGAGCAACATTTCGAATAATTTTTCGTGTCACATTGAGACGTGGCAGTGATCTGCCATTTCGGTGACCACTGATGTGTTAAGTTCCATGCTCATGATAAATGAGTAAGATGAGAAACAAAGGTGGAATATAGCAAGTATGTTAGCTTTATTTTATTAAAACTGATTGGTGCCAACCACATTATGATCCGATCCTTGGATGATGAGATACTGAAATTTTAATTAAGCAACGGAATCAGGATTCGCTACAGCACACGGTGGCCGAATGCAACCAGTGTCACGTAGTGGTCAACTGAGGACCCGGTGTCTTGGAAGTCACCATCTTGGGGGCTGAGAACTGCGGTTTCTGGAAGTTTGTGAAATTTTCCCCCAGGGCTACACATTTTCCAGGGTAGACATTCCTCAGCAACAAGCAGGTGGTACGTCTCAAGCCCTGAAACAGGGAAAGAATAGTAGTCCATCCGAAAATTACGTTTCTTAAGGAGTTATTGAACGTAAAACTATTTCATGAAATGTTCAGAAACAATCTCCACTGGAGGAACCGGTATAGGACAGAATCTTAACAAGAGTGTATATATTAATAAAGTGGCTTCTCTTAGGTCAGACTAGGCCAAAAACTTGTAAATACGAGTAACTGACCACTTTGTGAGAGCACAATGCGTAGCATGTTTGCTATGGAACGACTTTTGTCAGACAACAGCTCAACCTCAGATGTACAACAAATTTTGTAATAGCTTGTTTTATGTGGACAAAATCTGAATACACACAGTCTCTTAGGCAATGCTTTTCAAGTCATACCTTGATTGTCTCAGACGTTGGTAGCGGAAAGAAGCTTATGTCTCGTGATTACGTCATCTCACAACTTGCTGTCAGTAAGTCGGATGATGTTTATTATGAATTTGTATGCTTTCCAGTGCTGTGATCATATTCTTGCCGATGACCTTCGGGCCGCGACTGTTGAGGTAGATTGTTCTTCTTCTTGGAGAGCATAGTGCGACTTAATGTCAACCAGATCGTCGTTTCCAAGTCCCATGTGGCCGCAGTAGTGTTATTAAAGATATAGATCGGAGTTACTGCTTCGGTGAAGGTAGAAGTATCCGTCACTAGAAATTAACCTCGGTCGCATAGTCTCCGTCAATTGTGATGAGCATCACTTCCTGCTTTGCGTATTTATTGTAGCTAATTTACACCAAACGAAATGCAGGACATAAGGGCTCAACATTATATTATGATTAATGTTCCGTAGAGTCTGCAGCACAGTATAATTCAACAAATATAGAATACCTTTGATAACGATGTTATATGGATGTCAATCCATCTAGACAACGTCTACGTAAGTAGCAATCAATGATCGATGTTCTACTATAACATAACTGTGTATAACGAAAATAATATAGCCTACATTAAACCACAGATCACTCGATAATGGCAATGTTAGCCGAAATGAATCTGTAATGAAAGTGAAACGAATACAAAAAAATTAATATCACAGCAGCGAGACTCCTTATCAGTATATTATGATTTTAATAGATTAGTTTATTATGTGGTGAAGTACCAGCATCTCACGGAGTTGTGTTGTGTTACTGAAAAGTTTAATCATGTCACGTAAATGGGAGCTCATCATATGAGCGAATGCATATTACGTAAGGGTAGGTAAGGTTAACAGGTCGAATATGTGCAAATAGACTTCAGGTACACAGTGCAAGAAAGTAGATCTGTGTTATCGTTCGAGCACTGCTGTTAGTCTCCCGCTTACTGTGTCCAGCAGTACTTCGCAGGAGTGGTTTTTGGGAATTTTACTTCACTCCGTGTAAAACAAAATGCCAATGGTTCATGATAAGTAGCCTGCAAAGTTCCAGTTATGGACGCTCTTTTTGTAAGCAACATATGTAAATGCTAAGAAATTCACGGGAGGAAATGCAAAACGTTGCAAAGTTTGATTTGCTGCAGCAATTCAAAACCGTTTTGTTATATGTTTGTATCCACGTCTCCATATAGCCGACTGTATCAATTTATAACAAAAATCACTGGTGAATAGCAATGCCTCCATCTGTAAAAAGTAGAGGCAACATTTAATAACATTCAGTTTTGGTCTTGTCAAATGCTCATGTAGTTTGTAAATTTGTATAACGCTTGTAGTGGTGATTGGTATTTGTCCATGTGGGAGAATTCTTTCTGTAGGACTGTTTATGAACATTATAGCATTTATTTATCACCTATTGTATACACATAATCAAAGTGGTTGTTGTTGTTGTTGTTTTCAGTCCTGAGACTGGTTTGATGCAGCTCTCCATGCTACTCTATCCTGTGCGAGCTTCTTCATCTCCCAGTACTTACTGCAACCTACATCCTTCAGAATCTGCGGAGTGTATTAATCTCTTGGTCTCCCTCTACAATTTTTACATTCCACGCTGCCCTCCAATGATAAATTTGTGATCCCTTGATGCCTCAGAACATGTCCTACCAACCGGTCCCTTCTTCTTGTCAAGTTGTGCCACAAACTCCACTTCTCCCCGATTCTATTCAATACCTCCTCATTAATTATGTGATCTTCCCATCGAATCTTCAGCATTCTTCTGTAGCACCACATTTCGAAAGCTCCTATTCTCTTCTTGTCCAAACTATTTATTGTCCATGTTTCACTTCCATACATGGCTACACTCCATACAAATACTTTCAGAAACGACTTCCTGACACTTAAATCTATACTCGATGTTAACAAATTTCTCTTCTTCAGAAACGCTTTCCTTGTCATTGCCAGTCTACATTTTATATCCTCCCTACTTCGACCATCATCAGTTATTTTGCTCCCTAAATATCAAAATTCCTTTACTACTTGAAGTGTCTCATTTCCTAATCTAATTCCCTCAGCATCACACGACTTAATTGGACTACATTCCATTATCCTCGTTTTGCTTTTGTTGGTGTTCATCTTATATCCTCCTTTCAAGACACTGTCCATTCCGTTCAACTGGTCTTCCAGGTCCTTTGCTGTCTCTGACAGAATTACAATGTCATCAGCGAACCTCAACGTTTTTATTTCTTCTCCATGGATTTAATACCTAGTCCGAATTTTTCTTTTGTTTCCTTTACTACTTGCTCAATATACAGACTGAATAACATCGGGGAGAGGCTACAACCTTGTCTCACTCCCTTCCCAACCACTGCTTCCCTTTCATTCCCCTCGACTCTTATAACTGCCATCTGGTTTCTGTACAAATTGTAAATAGCCTTTCGCTCCCTGTATTTTACCCCTGCCACCTTCAGAATTTGAAAGAGAGTATTCCAGTCAACATTGTCGAAAGCTTTCTCTAAGTCTACAAATGCTAAAAATGTAGGTTTGCCTTTCATTAATCTATTTTATAAGATAAGTCGTAGGGTCAGTGTTGCCTCACGTGTTCCAACATTTCTGCGGAATCCAAACTGATCTTCGCCGAGGTCGGCTTCTACCAGTTTTGCCATTCGTCTGTAAAGAATTCGCGTTAGTATTTTGCAGCTGTGACTTATTAAACTGATAGTTCGGTAATTTTCACATCTGTCAACACCTGCTTTCTTTGGGATTGGAATTATTAGATTCTTCTTGTAGTCTGAAGGTATTTCGCCTGTCTCATACATCTTGCTCACCAGATGGTAGAGTTTGGTACTGGCTCTCCCAAGGACGTCAGTAGTTCCAATGGAATTTTGTCTGCTCCTGGAGCCTTGTTTCCACTCAGGTCTTTCAGTGCTCTGTCAAACTCTTCACGCAGTATCGTATCTCCCATTTCATCTTCATCAGCATCCTCTTCCATTTCCATAATATTGTCCTCAAGTACATCGCCCTCTATATACTCCTTCCACCTTTCTGCTTTCCCTTCTTTGCTTAGAACTGGGTTTCCATCTGAGCTCTTGATATTCATACAAGTGGCTCTCTTTTCTCCAAAAGTCTGTTTAATTTTCCTGTAGGCAGTATCTATCTTACCCCTAGTGAGATAAGCCTCTACATCCATTCATTTGCCCTCTAGCCATCCCTGCTTAGCCATTTTGCAGTTCCTGTCGATCTCATTTTTGAGACCTTTGTATTCCCTTGTGCCTGCTTCATTTACTGCGTTTTTATATATTCTCCTTTCATCAATTAAATTCAATATTTCTTCTGTTACCCAAGGATTTCAACTAGCCCTCGTCTTTTTACCTACTTGATCCTCTGCTACCTTCACTACTTCATCCCTCAGAGCTACCTATTCTTCATCTACTGTATGTCCTTCCCCCATTCCTGTCAATTGTTCCCTTATGCTCTCCCTGAAACTCTGTACAACCTCTGGTTTAGTCAGTTTATCCAGGTCCCATCTCCTTTAAATTCCCACCTTTTTGCAGTTCCTTCAGTTATAATCTACAGTTCATAACCAATAGATTGTGGTCAGAGTCCACATCTGCCCCTGGAAATGTCTTACAATTTAAAACCTGGTTCCTAAATCTCTGTCTTGCCATTATATAATCTATATGATACCTTCTAGTATCTCCAGGTTTCTTCCATGTATACAACCTTCTTTTATGATTCTTGAACCAAATTTTAGCTATGATTAAGTTGTGCTCTGTGCAAAATTCTACCAGACGGCTTCCTCGTTCATTTCTCTCCCCCAATCCGTATTCCCCCACTATGTTTCCTTCTCTCCCTTTTCCTACTCTCGAATTCCAGTCACCCATGACTATTAAATTTTCGTCTCCCTTCACTACCTGAATAATTTCTTTTATCTCATCATACATTTCATTAATTTCTTCATCATCTGCAGAGCTAGTTGGCATATAAACTTGTACTACTGTAGTAGGCATGGGCTTCGTGTCTGTCTTGGCCACAATAATGCGGTCACTATGCTGTTGGTAGTAGCTTACCCGCACTCCTATTTTTTTATTCATTATTATACCTGCTACTGCATTACCCCTATTTGATTTTGTATTTATAACCCTGTATTCACCTGACGAAAACTCTTGTTCCTCCTGCCACCGAACTTCACTAATTCCCACTATATCTAACTTCAACCTATCCATATCCCATTTTATATTTTCTAACCTACCTGCCAGATTAAGGAATCTGAGATTCCGCGCTCCGATCCGTAGAACGCCAGTTTTCATCCTCCTGATAACGACATCCTCTTGAGTAGTCCCCGCCCGGAGATCCGAATGGGGGACTATTTTACCTCCGGAATATTTTACCCAAGAGGACACCATCATCATTTAACCATACAGTAAAGCTGCATGCTGTCAGGAAAAATTACGGCTGTAATTTCCCCTTGCTTTCGGCCATAATCAAAGTATTAAAGAATATTTCCTTTGTGCATACCTGTATCTACAACAAACTGGCCCTGTCCACTCACATTAATATTAGGTTGCCTCCTGAGATTGGTTGGTTTGGGGGGGATTAAAGGGACCAGATGCCTCCTGAGATCTGGTATTTATTTTCCTGCGTTCTTTGTTCCGAAAGAAAGGCATCTACTTGCTTTAATTTGTGGGATTCACGTGGTAGCTATCTTTCTCAGTACTTTCCAGCGATCAGGTAAAGCGATGAGATGCGTTACAGGAGATGCAGCTTGGAGCAGCGCCTCGATTAAATTCAGTTCCACTATAACAGCTCGTTCAAATTATAAATAACACAAATGGTAAACACATTTGATACGCACGATTTTATTCTACAAGACGAAGTACATTAAACGCGTTGTCTTTGGTTAGGCACCGTATCTGTATATTATTTTAACCTGTCTCCTTCAAAAATATTTTTCAGAAACTCGTATTGTGCTTGGCAATGTTCTTTTGTCGTCAGGATAAATTTTTCCGTCGTAATACATCACCAGTAAACTATGTCACAAAATTTCAAGTTATAAAACAGGATAAATCTTGAAACTTCCTGGCAGATTAAAACTGTGTGCCGGGCCGAGACTCTAATTCGGGAGCATTTCGCGGGCAAGTGATCTAACAACTTAGCTACCCAAGCACGACTCACGCCCCGTCCTCACAGCTTTACTTCTGCCAGTACCTCGCCTCCTCCTTCCAAACTTTACAGACGCTCTCCTGCGAACCTAGCAGAACTAGCACTCCTGAAAGAAAGAATATTGCGAAGACAAGGCTTAGCCACAACCTGGGGGATGTTTCCAGAATGAGATTTTCACTCTGCCCCGGAGTGTGCGCTGATATGAAACTCCCTGGCAGATCAAAACTGTGGGCCGGACCGAGACTCGAACTCGGGACCTCGGTCAGGCACACAGTTTTAATCTGCCAGGATGTTTCATATCAGCGCACACTCCGCTGCAGAGTGAAAATCTCATTCAGGATGAATCTTGTTCATATTTTCTTTTGTATGCTCAGTTTAAAATTTACATGACAATGACAGGCTTTGCACATCTACGTGGATACTGTGCATATCACGCTTAAGCGCTCGGCAGAGGATTCATCGACCAACCTTCACAATAATTTTATATTATTCTAGTCTCGAAAAGGGCGCAGAAAATAGGATTCCGTACGAACTCTGATTTCCCTTATTCTGTTATGATGATCGTTTCTCCCTATGTCGGTCGGCATCAACAAAATATTTTCAAATTCGGAGGAGTAACTTGGTGTTTGAAATTTCGTGAGAAGCTTCCACCGCAACGAAATACGCCTTTGTTTTAATGACGTTAACCCCCAATCCTGTATCGTGTCCGTGACACTCTCTCCCCTATTTCACGACAATACAAAACGTGCTGCTCCTCTTTGATCTTTCTCGATGTACTACTCCGTTAATTAAATCTGTCTGGTAAGGATCCCAGACCGCGCAGCAGTATTCTAAAAGAGGACGGACAAGCGTAGTACTGGCAGTCTCTTTAGTAGGTCTGTTGTATCATCTAAGTCTCCTGCCAATAAAACGCAGTCTTTGATTTGCCTTCCCCACAACATTTTCTGTGCGTTCTTTGCAATTTAAGTTTTTCAGGTATTAAGTTGAATTTAATGTCTTTGGATTCGATTGATTTATCGTGTAATCGAAATTTAACGGATTCGATTTAGCACTAAAGTGGATGACCCCACAATTTTCATTATTTCGGGTCAATTGTGAATTTTCGCACCGTACAGGTATCTTTCCTAAAACGTTTTGCAATATCTTTCTGGCAATGGGTTCTGCACAACGCTGATGACTGCTTTGAAGGACAATAACACGTAACTCTTTTTTATCGGTTGTGAATAAATAGTTGCCACTATTTAAGTCCCAACCCTCGTATTTTTGCCAACATATCGAGGGTAAATGAAAGTCACCACCGACTATAATTATATGAGTATGGTAAACTGAACGGAACTCCTCCCGAAGAGACCATGAACGCCCAACGGTACTGACCGGCCGCCGTGTCATAGGCGTCACTGGATGCGGATATCGAGGGGTATGTGGTCAGAACACCGCTCTCCCGGCCGTATGTCAGTTTCTGAGACCGTTATGAGTTTGGTACGTGTTCGAAATTAAACTCAAGTTTTCTTTGAGCGTTTCAGAAATTGTATCATCTGAGTTGGAGGGATCCAAATATAATTTTATTGCGGTTGCCGAGAATCACCACGGCCCATACTAACTCACAGGAGCTATGTACTTCAATTTCGCTACAACATAAACTGTTTCTAACAGCTTATCCTTTCTGATCAGCGTTAGGCCCTTCGCAAAAATCTCGGCTGAACTTATACTCGGCTTTAGTCACCTTTCAAAGCCTATAAAGATTTGAGCATCAGCGCTTTTTATTAGCGCTTGGAGCACTGGTAATTTTCCAACACAGCTACGACATTTTACAACTGTTATACCGATGGATCCTGCATCTACCTTCTCCCTGTGTTCGACCTGCAGTCTTCGTGACTGAATACCTTTTTGTGTTTTCCCGAGACCCTCTAATCTAAAAAACCGACCAGTCACCGCAACATAGCTCCTGCTACCCGTGTAGCCGTCTCATGCGTGTAGTGGACGCCTGACATATTCAACGGTGGGCTCTACTCTCTTCTCGCAAGCAGGACTGGCAGGCCTTACCACTTGTGTTAGCCACTCGAAACCATAGAGAATCTCGTCCGATCCAAAGCGACAGACATACTGGTACCGACGTGAGCTACCGTCTGCATTTGACTGCACCCTGTGCTCTTCATGGTATCCAGATGGACACGTTTCACGTCTAAAGTGACTCCACTCGTTATGTACATGGAGTGCGTTTGTTTCCTTCCCTCCTTGGCAGCCGTGTCATTAAGGGGCCCCATAACGCGCCTAACATTCCAGCTCCCAACTACCAATAATGCTACCCTCTATGATTTCCCAGATTTTGAAGGCTGAGGACAAGCGACTGCATCTGGCTGAGGGACTGTGTCAGCCACAGACAGCAACTGGAACCTGTTTGTGGGATTAACCGGGTAGGCCTTATGTTTGGCGCCCTCGGAAGTCTTTCGCCGCCTGCCACGCCCCGAGACAATCTTCCGCTCTACCACAGTTGAGAGTTTAACCTCAGTGAGAGCACTAACTGGGCTGGCTACCATTGCGGACCGATCGGCGGACGAAGTTTGCTAGACGTCCAGTGGATCCCCAGTGCCAATCCACAATAGTAATGCCCATCCATTGGAGCTTCAAGCTGACTAGCCGAAGCCATCACAACCTGCAGCTGAGAGCGACGTGTCATCAACCCGGCTCCCATCCACACGCATTCCATGTACATACTAAAGACCGTGGAAAACTACACTTCACATGTAAGCAAAGGACGATTTACACTTGCTACGGAATTCTATTGTAGTCACAGAGGAAGATGCAAGAACTGTGTCTAATAAATTGGATTACTTCACACAGATTCAAAAACTAACTTTTAATAGATCAGAAAATTTGTTATTTTCCGACAAAAACGAAAACGCGTGAACAGTGTCTATTAAATGTTAAATTAGCACGCACAATATCAGGAAACTAAAAACCAAAGCACAGAAATGACACGATACAATTTGTTCCTACTTAGAAACTCGCGAAATGTCACAAAATCGATTACTTATCTGTTGCTGCGTGTGTCTCAGCCGGCTTGTGCTGCTGCTGCCTCACTTCCAATTAAAACAAACAGACATTCTGTCCAACTCCATTCAGTATCTCCCTACTGTCACTCAGTGACGATATTTTCCTGTACAGAACAGCATCATCGGGAGACAGTTGCAGATTACTCATCTCATCCGTTAGTTCCCATACGTGCACTGACAAAAAAATGTGCAGTGTCAAAAAATAATTTAGGGTAATGAAATTTCTGCAATATATTTGTATCTGTAATATGTTAAGTGATTAACATTGCAAGATAACAGGTTACTGTAAGCGCGAGATGAGCCATTGGAAATGTGAAAAGCTGGTAGATTAATAACGGGTGTAACCGCCGCAATCTAGAATGTAATCATGCAAACGTGTATGCCTTGTGTTGCCGGATGTCAGTTTATGGGATGGACTTCCATGCCTGTTGCACTCTGTCGATCAACACGGCGTCGATTAACACTGTGGTTGACACAGGAGGTCTCGTCCGATGATGTCTAATATGTGATCGATTACAGACAGCTCTGGTGATCTAACAGCCAAAGGCAACGTGTCGACACACTGCAGAGCCTGTTGGCTTACAACAGCGGTACCTGAGTGAACGTTATCTTGTTGGGATACACCACCTGGAATGCTGTTTATGAATGGCAGCACAATAAGTCGGATCATCAGACTGACGTAGAAATTTTCAGTCAGGATTCGTGGGATAGTAACGAGACTGCTCCTGCTGGCATACGAAATTGTACCCCAGACTGTAGCTCCAGGTGTAGGTCCAGTGTGTGTAATACGCAGACAGGTCGGCTGCAAGCCCTCATATGGCCTCCAACACACGGCCATCATTGGCACCGAGGCAGAACCAGTTTTCACGCGAAAACACAACAACCTCCAGCCTTCCCTCCAACGAGCTCTCGCTTGACAGCATTGAATTCGCAAATGGCGTTGTTTTCGGGTCTGTGGAATGCACGTTACAGGGCGTCTGGCTGGAAGTCGTCTTCGATGTACCGATTTGTAACATTTCGTCGTGTCACCGAGGTGCGAAATACTGCTCAAATCGCTGCTTCAGATCCAGTAGCATGTGCAAGGGCCATACACCGAACATCATGGTCTTCCCTCTCGGTAAAGGCATATGGTCGTCCGGAACCAGGTCTTCTTGTCATCATGTAGTCACGTGACCACCGCTGCGAGCAATCACGGGCAATGGCTTCAATTCTGTCAATTCCTTCTGCAGCATCGCAGAAGGAAGATCAAGCATCTCATAACCTTATTACACAACCTCATTCTTACTTTATGGGGTGTTTGTCACCTTAAAGGAATCCTTGACTAACTTGAGCTCACCACATCCAGTCTTAAAGGTAAGTATTGCTCACGAACGTTCAGCCGTGGATGACTCATGTTGTGCTTTGCATTACATATTGGTTGCTATTCTGTGATTAGTCTCCTGTGGTTATCGCGATTATGCTGTTATCCTCTCTCTCCACGAGTCGCAGCAGCAGCGTGTATCGATATTCGCACCCTTGTACTATCTTTGGCCTCGCGCGTATAGTTTCCGGCTGTGCCGTATGCGGGCAGTTGGTTGGTTGGCATGGAGCAGCGAGGATGTCTCCGTGGCGCTTGTCTGGCCGGGCCCACTGGCGGCGTCCACGGGCGGTCGGAGTGTGAGGGGCTGTTCCCGTTGCTACGAGGTCCATGGCTCACCGGTCCCAGACACGAAAGTAGAGTCTTTACTTAATCTACCAGCCAGCCCAAACTGTTCACATTGTGTCGTTTGAATTTCGTCGTCGGTTGTTTGGACATACTCGCGAGCAACAACTTCTACTGCCGGCCGGTGTGGCCGTGCGGTTCTAGGCACTACAGTCTGGAACCGTGTGACCGCTACGGTCGCAGATTCGAATCCTGCCTCGGGCATGGATATGTGTGATGTCCTTAGGTTAGTTAGGTTTAAGTAGTGCTAAGTTCTAGGGGACTGATGACCATAGGTGTTAAGTCCCATAGTGCTCAGAGCCATTTGAACAACATCTATTTTCAAATTGGCGAAATTCTGGTCACCCTCCTGTGAAGTTTAACTTAACTTCATTATTTTGAATTGCAGTGCACCAGCAGAATCTTCTGTCTTGTGGCCGTTAGCGTTCCAGTTATCTGCCCTGGACGTTGACGTAAATTCAGGCAGTGTATTTTCCTCATGGTGTTGTGGCTGTCCAGCATGGCGTGTAGTTTGACAGCTGAATGTATATTTCGTTGTGGGCACCGATACCCTCTGCGTTGCCCCATTGAACTCCCTATTGTGTGCTGGTCGGGTACAGCTGACGTTATCCTGTCGCTTTGTCCGTTGACTGTCTGTCGGTTGGGTAGCCGTCGCATTGAGAATTGTTGGGTCGACTGCCTGTCTCACCTAAGCGAGCGTTAGTGTTTGAATTCCAGGTCGAAACTTGGAAACTTCTGAGAGCCGTTTGATGTGCTGCCTTTTCTTATTTGTTCTTGTTGTCTTTTTATATATAGCTTCTAGCCGATTTTAAATTAGTTTTGCCCTTAAGACGTGAAATTGAATGGCGCAGTTAGCCGGGAATTAAGATCTAAAATTTATCTTTGGCTTACCCTATTTTTAATGTTTTCTTTACTCTTGTAATGTTTGTCAAATGAGTAAAGTAGTATGTTAGAAAGCAACTGACAGCCACTCATTTTGGCCTCTTTCCACAAATTAAACTATCTGTCCTGTCGCGCGGGTATAGGAGGGGGGGGGGGGGTTGTCAATCATTAAAGCGTATTGGGCAAACTTTATCTGCATCATCATAGAGAGTAGCGCCACTCTTAAGCGATTGCTACGAAATTTGAATATTCATCATCTTCCAGATGTAGAAACACGCCTACCAACTTTCGTTTACGTCGCACAACTCTTTCCAGATGTCGCAAATTTTTTTCCTTGAGTGTATTTCCTCAGCATCCCACTGTTTCGTGAATCGAGGAATACAGACTCTATCTTTCAATTGCTTATGAAATAAGACAGAAACAGAATCAGCGACTTTTGGTCTGACTGGGCTGGAAAAAAAGACAGTGTACGCTGTGTAGTTTCATCTCAGCGAGGGTGACGTACGCGAACGCAGACCTGCTGGGAGCAGTGTGGGGAGAGTCGTGGGGAGAAGCAGGGAGCAGGGAGCAGGGAGCAGGGAGCAGCAAGTAGCGAGCAGCGGGTGGCGGGGCGCGAGCCGCCCCAGGCGGCAGGCAGCGCCGGGTCGATACCTCACCTCGGGCAATCAACAGTTGTCGCCTAACAAGCAACAAGTACGGCGCTGCCGCCACAGCCCGGCCACTCGCCGCGGCGCCGGCGTCAGCGTCGGTGCAAGCAGCGACGCCGCACGTTCAAAATACCTCGCGAAACTTAACAAGGGAAAAAAAATAGGAACCTTTGAAATTTTACTCATTTATAACGTTGCGAGTCACATTTTTCCACTCCTCCACCACTTTCTCTTCCCCAGTGACGACACAGCGCATTTCGAGCCCTTTAGCTCATCCTTCCAACACCAATTTGTCTGTAGTAAGAGATGTGTGAGTGCGCTCACTTTTGAAACTTTCTAGAAGATTAAAACTGTGAACCGGTCCGAAACTTGATCCTGGAACCCTACTGCAGAGTGGAATATTCACAATGTAAACAACTCCTATGCTGTGAACAAGTCATTTCTCAGCAGCATCCTCTCTTCCAAGAGTTCGAGTCCAGCACTGTATCCGGGAGCGCTTCCGCTGTGTTTGAGAAGCTGATGAAAGGTACTGGCGGAAGTGAAGCTGCAAGGACACGCCGTGAACCGTGCCCGCATTGCTCAGACAGTAAGAGCATTCTTCGTGAGTCGTAAGCTTCAGCGTAGAAGTCCCCGCCTCATTACAGCTTTAATCGCCTAGGCGCTTCCACTTTGCCTAGTTTACAGACCATTACAGTTTATAGCAAACCATTCCTAACGCCAGAAATGACTATAGAACTAATAATCCGCCACGTTCCTTCCAACAAATGTCCCGAACAGGCAAATAAACTTTTTGTCTAGCAGATTACTATCCCAAAATTTCTTTTACTATTGATTGTAACGTATATCATAACATCCATCTACCACAATCGAACAAGAAGCCTAGTGTGTTAAACATTGTTGACCACAGCAATCTAATTAGGTAACCAATTACTCATGATACGCCGCCTAATGTTTTGTTTGTCGAAGCCTACATTAACGTCACACATTGATTTCTCCTTTGCCAGTCCCTGGCCATCACACTTTACACCCACAATGTGTCAATATGACCCTCAATTACTGATTCACCTAACGTCTTTATTTCCACTCAACCCCATTTCCATCATCCCCAAAACAGGCAAGGCCGGTTTCCAATCCCATTTTCTAGACCTTCATTCTCAATATCACATCTTTGTCGACTCATCAAGTAGCTCTTCCTCCCTAACGACAATAAACTCTTAATGCAGAACTGCCAATTGACTCCAAATCACACTATTTTAACCACATTTTTTTAATTCTAGTTCTATTCCTCTGTCGTTCTAATATACCTCAACATCGCCTAGTGTGGTAACTGTTAGGTTTTTGCATAAGTTACTAGCGTTTTCGTTTAGGATGTTGGTATTCCAGTTGCTATGGTTTCATTTACTCATCGTCGTTTTTTATTAGTCATTCACTGTTGCAATTTGAGCTTATATATTGTCATTTCGTCATTTGGAGATAGCGAGTGGAGCTGTGGACGCCAGAAAATGGAGTTCCAGACGGAGAAATCGGCGCATTTCCGACACGTTCTTCTGTTTGTGTTCAGTAGAGGAGTAATAGCAGTAGAGGCAACCAGAAATATTAGCAGTGTATATGGGGATAATGTCATTGGACAGAGCACGGCGATGAAATAGTTTTATCGTGATAAGGACGATGGTTTTGACGTTAGTGACTCTCCACGTTCAGGAAGACCTTCGGAGTTCGATGAAGTTAATTTAAACGCATTAATCCACGTCAGCATACTCGAGGAATGGCAAAGTCATGAACTGCGATCATTCCAACACCATCCGACATTTGCAAGCAATGAGGAAGGTTCAAAAATTGGGTGAATGAATACCTTATGTTTTAAGCCAAAATCACAATAATCAACGAGGTGGGCATATGTGCAGCTCTGCTCACTCACCATCAATTGGCTCGTGAAAGACACCGACCATTCCTATCCCGCATCTTTACTGGTGACGAGAAATGGTGTCTTTTCAATAACATAAGGAAAAATAGAGGAATTCTCCGTACAAAGACCTGCGCACATTCACAAAGGGTAATGAACACTATACAGGAGTTGGGTTGGGAACTGATTCCGCACCCACCTTACTCACCTGATCTTGAGCCCTCATATTTTCACCTTTTCCGCTCTTCATCGAACAACCTTCAAAGAACTTCCTTTCCGGATGAAAACGCTCCCTAAACATAGCTCAATGAGTTTTTCACCTCAAAACCAATTCAACAATCATGGAATAGAAAAGTTATCCCAGCGTCGGCATACTGTTGCAAATAGTGAACGAGAGTATATTATCGACGACAAAAACCTCTGTTATTTGCAACTGTTGTGTTTATTGAACTTACGGAGAAACGCTACGCACTGATATACCAATGCAATATATGACTCAACAGTGTCGAGTTACACTTGAAGATCTTGAGGGTATATTAACAGGATCGACGTGAGAGAGTATGTCCCATTGACAACTGCGTCAAAAGTCCCTGAAGATGAAGCCATAGAGCCTTTGAAATCGATTGTAATTAAATTAGAAAAACAAAGGCTGCTGCTTGGAAAATAGGTAATCAGAAATTTCATTCTACGTAACAGATGTAATGGTCGTATAAAATACAAGTTGGCAATAGCAAGAAAAGCTTCAACGCAAAATGAAATGCTTTTTTAGTACCAAATATACTTTTAAGCGCCAAAAAGTCTCTTACGGACTCAAGTGCTTGCGGTGTAGACTTGTATGGAAGTGTAAAGTGACCGATAAATTTAACATGAGGACAGCACTCGCCGTTCATCTACATATCTTTGTACTGTTCCTCTACAAAACTGGTTGCTTGTGACGTCAGTCTTGTGTCGATGCCACTGACGTTCTGAACTATTTAATTTCGTTTGTGGTGGTTATGAGCTTCTGAAAATAAGGTGGGTGGATTGGGTAATTATTGGATAAATAATGAAGCTGGCCAAATGAATATTTTGATCTTTTCGATTTCCGCCTTGAGGCTCAGGCATGCGGCCTACTTTTTGCTTGGATTTCTCGTACTGTTCTTCTATGTTGTTCCCAAGTGATAAAAAGTTTCGAAGCGCGTAGCCACCTCCTGATGTGAAGGATGCTGTTGCATTTAACAAAATAAACATTTTAAAATTAGTATCGAGAATTCTCAAAAGAAATTTTCTGGTTAACTAATTCGAATTTTAGCGCCGGAAAGAACTGTCCTACCGTGCAATTATTTTACCTGCAATGTCTCGTCTACTCGCCGTTCATCTGCTACATATCTTCGTCCTGTTTGACGACAAAACTTGTTGCTTGTGACGTTAGTCTTTTGTCGATGCCACTGACGTTCTGAACTATTAATTTCGTTAGCCATCTTCTATTCATTCAAACAAATATACCGCAATTTCTGTTGTCTGTCGGTCTCCTGCTTTCAAATTATTCCCTACACCTGCAAACTGCTCGTTTCGTTCCTGTCTTATCTCTTTGTTTTCCTGTCTGATTTCCGGTAGTTTCTCAGTATTACTGCATTCTATCAGACACCATCATAAACACTCGATGTAGTTTCTTTTACCAACAGAGCATAAACAGTCCTCCTTTTGGACAATATTATTCGGCTTTGAAGCACGCAGTGATGTACCCATGCATCGTAAACTATCAATTCAACAAAACACACAATCAGCACAATACAAAATGAAACTATGCAGTAAGCAAGGAGGACGTACAAGGGGCGTTAAAGGAGATCGGTGAATAGATTCAGGAAATAAAGGACACTAGATACAAATAAAACATTTTTATTCGCCTTCAAAGTAATCATTATTAGGTACAGCGCACTTCCGCCATCGGTTGTGAAGCTGTTGAAAATTGTCAGCAAATGTTCCCTGTTGCCGCGCGGGGTAGCCGAGCTGTTTGAGGCGCCTCGTCAATGTTCGCGGCTCCCCCCGTCGGAGGTTCGAGTCCTACCTCGGGCATGGGTGTGTATGTTGTCCTTAGCGTAAGTTAGGTTAAGTTAGATTAATTAGTGTGTAAGCGTAGGGACCGATGACCTCAGCTGTTTGGTCCCATAGTTCTTACCACAAATTTCGAATTTTTTTTCCTGTTGAATGGCTCGAAGCACTGTGATCACGCGTTGTTGGATACATTACAGGAGGTGAGACCTGGTGGTACCAATACGACGCCTCCCATAAAAAGAGTCAGCTGACAAAATCTAAGATAAAGACGATGTTGATCGCCTTGCTCGGCAGCAAGGGCTTGACCTATCATGAATTCCTACCAGAGGGGGGTGGGGAACAGGATGAACACCATTCCACTGACAATCGCATGGTCTCCAGATCGCATAGATATCATCAGGTCGCGTCTTCTATAATGACGAAGATATCCAACAACGCGTGACCGTGGTCCTTCGGGGGATTCCACGGTAAGTATTCGCTAACAATTTTCAGCAGGCTTACAACCGATGTCAGAAGGCTTTGTAGATAATGGTAATTACTTTGAAGGCTGGTATAGGTATTTTTCTTGTAACTCTTCTTTCCTTTATTACTTGAGACTATTCATTGCACTTCTCAGACGCATATAGCACAGTGGAGCCCTAGATGACTTCAAAACTGAACGAGATTCTACACATCATATGTTTATCAAAAAATACGCTCAAAAGCACACTCGATGCTTATTTGCATATATTTTACACATACAATCACGTAAAAAAAATAGCACCACGGTTGGGAATCACTCCACATACTGTTATGCAGTGTTATGGTTAGTGTTCAGAACGCTGTGCAACCTAGAGATTACTATGTAAATTGATATGTTACCGGACAAGAGCTGCAACATTTAACGCTGCAATTAACATATACACCTGATTATAATGCAAATCAACATGCACATTGGTCCCCACGCGTTTGATGGCCGGATATGAATGAATTCAATATACACAACAGCATAGCTGAGTAACTGGAACGTATGGCAGCCAGGGGATGAGGATGGAGGAAAGAATGCGTGCTGTTAATGTAGGCTTGGACAATGAAATCATTAGGCGGCATGTAATGAATAATTAAAGGCCTAATTAGTTTGCTGTGGCTAACTGTTTGGTTGTCAGGTCACCGCACATCTACAGAGGGTCCCACATGTGGAATTCTCTGGAAAACAAACCCCCAGAAAAAAAAATGACAGTTTAATTTCAGTCCGCAGTAATCTATTCCGTGTAATTCATTTTATCTGTGCGTAATGCTGCAACATGTGACCACTTCAAACTGATTACTGTAATTAAGCCTTAATCTGCCTCTACAGTTCTACTTCCCACACATTGCTCCATTGACAAAACGTGCTATTCCTTGATGCCTGAGGAAGAGTTCTAGCAACCAATCCCCCGTTTTAGTCAAATTCGTGTAAACGCATTTTTTACCGATTCTGAATTGAGCATGTAGTGTCACACTGAATTGGGCAGATTACTTAAAGAAGCCAGTGTCAGATATCGCGTTAATGCTACTGCATTGAGAGAGCCTACTTCAAATGATTATCTCACAGTTTGCTTTGCACTCAAGCTAAATGCTGTAAGGGGTAATTGACAGTTGCGTAACTTCATTGTTTTCTTGAGAATAAAAATGAACACTGCATTTCTCTGTTTCAATCTGTAACAGTTTTTAATTTAAGCTGGTTCCAGTCCTACTTATTTGGTGTAGATTGGTGCTTAACTTATGAGTCCAGCGCCTCACAACCATGGAAATTCTTTTTCCTTAAGAGGGTCAGTACACTATGTAGATAGAGCTCATACAAGAGCGGTCTACCGATATGAAGGCGAGCGATCAAGAAATCAAATGTAATGATCAAATGGCTCTGAGCACTATGGGACTTAACATCTATGGTCATCAGTCCCATAGAACTTAGAACTACTTAAACCTAACTAACCTAAGGACAGCACACAACACCCAGCCATCACGAGGCAGAGAAAATCCCTGACCCCGCCGGGAATCGAACCCGGGAACCCGGGCGTGGGAAGCGAGAACGCTACCGCACGACCACGAGATGCGGGCAAATGTAATGATCAGCAACGGCAGTTGGCAGCCAGAAAAATGTTTTAAATTTGTTGTAAAACCGAAAGAAAGTTAATGTCGCAAACTGCCGGAATGTGTTACCAGAAATCAAAGATGACCGCATGGAAAGTTAGAACGCTTTCATAGTGCAAGGTGATCATCACATGAGGTCGTTAGGAATAGTACGCTGAGGTTAGGATGCCTATTATTTGACGAAGAAATCAGATATAGGAAGAATTTGCACTCTACAGCCGAGTATGAACTGATTAAAACTGTCTGTCGGATCGGGACGCGAATATCAGATCTTTGCCTTTCGAGGGAAAAATCCCAGCCGGCTGGTGTGGCCGTGCGGTTCTAGGCGCTTCAGTCTGGAACCGCGTGACCGCTACGTCGCAGGTTCGAATCCTGCCTCGGGCATGGATGTGTGTGACGTCCTTAGGTTAGTTAGGTTTAAGTAGTTCTAAGTTCTAGGGGACTGATGACCACAGATATTAAGTCCCACAGTGCTCAGAACCATTTGAACCATTTTTTTAAAAAGCCCAACTGACAACGCCCCTCCCGCTCCCACCTCGCCCCTCATTTCACCACCCACACTGCTCCACTTCCATCAGTAAGTGTAGAAACAGTTCCCTAGGCCAATTGTCGGAAACTCATTAGTTAATAGTGACAGTTATTAGTTGTGCAATAACCGAAGTTTATTTTGAGAGCCACATTTTTTAAGCTTTAACTTTATAGGCAGGTGCACTGCAATTAGCTTAATAGGGCATCCGTAAGCTGGCCTTTGGTAAAAATATCTTAAACCTGACGGACGTACGTTCGCTGAGGTCAACCCCTTCCAGCTCTCCGATCCACACTCGTCTTGTACTTTTATTTCGTCTCTGATCTTTCTTTTATCCTCTGTATATGTCCAAAACATCTCAACATATCATTCTAAATACTCGATACTACACTTTCTTTATCACTTGACAACGCTCTCCAAAATAACTTAAGGAACGTGACTTAACATTTTCTGTCTTCCATAAACAGTAGGTACGTTGAATAAAACTTGATGCCGCACTTAATAAGGACATTTATTTACTGATAAAATTAATATTTATGTCCTCGCAAAACTAAATCATGACAGTGTCTGACAAACACAAATCTGAATAATGATCTAGCTTTTCCTTCATATTAATAAGGACAGTATTTATTGATTAAACTATCTTAAAAGGCACCCATAAAATGACTGACAAACACTGATGTGAACAATGACCAGCGTTTCGTTGGAAAGTTCCAGTAAATAAAATATGTATTTTTTTTTAATTTTAGGCACGATTCTAGGTTCTCATCAAGAGGGCGACTTATCAATTTACTCCTGATAAGAATCACATCTGAAAATGGTTGTTCGCAACGAATATGTAGACCAGAATAAGGAAGAATCAGCAAAACACAGTTTTGTTTAGTTGAATATTGTTCCAGGTGTTAAAAATCAATGTTTCTTTCTGCAGTGACGCGTGCACGTACTCCGGAAAGGCTGCATGTGCGGCAGTGCTACGTCGTCGACAGAGGGCGTCTCAGACTTGTGTGTGTGTGTTCGTGTGTGTGGGAATGTGAGAGAGATCACCGTCAGAGTCCGCCAGAAATACGCTCACCCTCAGTTCCGCGTTGCTACAGGTCTTCGTGTACGTAATTGGTTCCTGCTGAATGTTCCTTAAATACATGGTCAAGTTGTTAAATGCTTCCGTGAAATAAAGTTCCTCTCAGTCCACAGTAGTGTTGTACTTACATCTAATTACAGCACGGCTGGTGACGAATGTGCCTGTTCTCTGCACAAATTTCTGCTCTGTTTGGTCCACTGTTTGTTCTCACTACGGCGGACGGTATTACGGATTACATTTTACGTGGTTTGGTCGAGCAACAAGGCAACTCGCCCTTCCTGAAGATGTCCTCGTTCCTTCCATATACCCCTCCTGTCAGCTCTAACCCTCCCCTTCTTTTCCAACCTTGCCCCCTTTTCCTCCAGGGCTCCCTCTCTCCTTCCCACCTTCCTTTCTCCCTCCCCTCCCCTCTCCCAGTTCTCCCACTTGCTCCTCCCCCTCCCTGGGCTACCACACCTGACCCTGCCCTCTCCCTTCGCCTCACCCTTCCTTTCTCCCATTGGCTTCCTCCCCGACTCCTTCCCCCCTGCCTGTCTCCTGCACCCAGTGGCAGCCCCCCCCCCCCCCAATTTCCTCAGTGTGTGCGCCAAAGATCATCATCAATGTGTTACAGTGTTCTCTTCCTCAGTGCATCAGTGTTTTTCTTCAGTGTGCTCCTCCATTCCCGTGTGAAGCTGTTTGTCTACGTTTGTGTGCACTGCTGAACTTATTTGTGTAGCCAGTGCCTTCCACGAACGCATTCATGTCATTTCTTATGTATGTCTCCAGTTTTTACCATTCATGTATGTCTGGTTTTCTCTCTCCATGATTACTATCTGTTTTTCTGTGGCCGAAGAGTGGCGTAGATAGGCTGCTGCCGGCCTACCTTCTGTAAGGTATTAAAATAACAATAAAGAAAAAAAAAACAGCAAGGCTCATGTACCATCGCTCTGCACCACAAGTCACGGGAACTGGACAATCAAACTCAGGTAATTCAATCATTGGCTTCTGTTTTGTCTAGTCGGCATGCTCCTCAGCCTTTCACCTGCTGTTTTGTCCTCCGCGCCCCCCATGGTTTATCTACCTCGCATTTCTACACACGACAGGTACGATAAGGAATGGGATGAATACGAGAAACGTCTGCAAGAATACTTTCAAGCTTTTGGGATTACTGACACAATTTTATGTCGTGCCTTCTTCCTTTATTCGATATGGCAACTCGCTCATTTGTAGGATCCATATTCTTTAAGGTTTGACCAAATGTGTGAGCTTCTTTCAACATACTACTGTAAGCGCACCCATGTTATTGTACCCAGGGTTGAGTTTTACCACTGTAGAAAGCAACCACATCAATCCTATAGAGAAATGACGGCTGAGCTCCGTGGGTTGAGTCGTCGTAGTCATTTTGTGTCTGATATGCGTAAAGAGCTGTATGGTGAATAGATCGTGAGAGATACTATAATTCCTTTATTTCCGGGTCGTGATGTGCGAGAGCGGGCCCTCTAGTGTGAAAATCCATCCTTCTCCGAGGTTTTGGCTGTTGCACAGTCTTTCGACGTGTCACCAGCTGCGGGGAATCAAACTGAGTCAGCGTGTGAGGTATCAGCAATGCATTACGAGCTTCAGACAGTTCGTAGGGGGAAGACAAGGTAGCAGCGGACGGCACACGATCACAGCTTCGAGACGACAGCCTCGCTCCCAGCAGCAGCCGCACCAGCAAAGTAAACAGGTCAGTAAACAGCATCGTCGCGTTCCACGCTCCCGTTCTGCCCTTACAGTCTCATTAATCATAGGCACCCAGACTACACAAAACACTGGGCTACCTGTCATAACTGCAATAAAGAAGGTCACTTTGGTTCTGTTGGTAATGCAAAAATTCAGTACAATGGACATGGATATTGACGTAAACAATGTATCAGGTGTTTCTGTTGCATCAAACACGCTTTTCATTGATGTTATGGTTTTTGGTAAGGTCCTGCACATGCAAATGGATACGGCAGGAGAGGTAATAAATAATAATCCAAATTTGTAGGACTTGGGCACCCTTTGCTTCTCCCTGTCTCACGAAACTTAGTAAATCACTATAAACAGAGAGTTTCTATTCTCGGCCAATTCTCTGCCCCAGTGACCTAGTAGTAAGCAGTCCGCTCACATACCTTTCCTGTTGCAGCTAATTCCCGTATGAATGACTCTTTGGATCAGATGATTTAAAGGGGGGACGTTGATGAAATTGACCTAAAATGTCAATTTTCGGTTTATTTTTTATTTGTTAGTACAACTCATGGGCAAGAAGTTCCCAAAGTTTCAATGTTGAAGTGCCTGAAAATTAATTACACTACTGGCCATTAAATTGCCACAACACGATGACGTGATACAAACGTGAAATATAACCGACAGGAAGAACATGCTGTGATATGCAAATGATTAGCTTTTCGGAGCATTCACACAAGGTTGGCGTCGGTGGCGACACATACAACGTGCTCACATGAGGAAAGTTTCCAACCGATTTCTCATACAAAAACAGCAGTTGACCAGCGTTGCCTGGTGAAACATTGTTTTGATACCTCAATAAGGAGGAGAAATACGTATCATCACGTTTCCGACTTTGATAAAGGTCGGATTGTAGCCTATCGCTACTGCGGTTTACCGTATCGCGACATTGCTGCTCGCGTTGGTCGAGATCCAATGACAGCAGAATATGGAATCGGTGGGTTCAGGAGGGTAATACAGAACGCCGTGCTGGATCCCAACGGCCTCGTATCACTAGCAGTCGAGATGACAGGCATCTCATCCTCATGGCTTTAACGGATCCTGCAGCCACGTCTCAATGGGGACGTTTGCAAGACAACGACCATCGGCACGAACAGTTTGACGACGTCAGCTCGGAGGCAATGGCTGCGGTTACCCTTACCCTTCATCATAGACAGGAGCGCCTGCGATGGTGTACTCAACGACGAACCTGGGTGCACGAATTGAAAAACGTCATTTTTTCGGATGAATCCAGGTTCTGTTTACAGCATCGTGATGGTCGCAATTGTGAATGGCGATATCGCGGTGAACGCACATTGGAAGCGCGGATGCGTCATCGCCGTACTGGCGTATCACCCGGCTTGATGGTATGGGGTGCCATTGGTTACACGTCTCGGTCACCTCTTGTTCGTATTGACGGCACTTTCAACAGTGGACGTTACATTTCAGGTGTGTTACGATCCGTGGCTCCACCCTTCATTCGATCCCTGCGAAACCCTACATTTCAGCAGGATAATGCACGACCGCATGTTGCAGGTCCTGTACGGGCCTTTCTGGATACAGAGAATGCTCTACTGCTGCCCTGGCCAGCACATTCTCCAGATCTCTCGCCAATTGAAAACCGTCTGGTCAATGGTGACTGAGCAACTGGCTCGTCACAATACGCCAGTCACTACTCATGATGAACTGTGGTATCATGTTGAAGCTGCATGGCCAGCTTATCTGTACACGCCATCCAAGCTCTGTTTGACTCAATGCCCAGGCGTGTGAAGTCCGCTATTACGACCAGAGTTGGTTGTTCTGAGTACTGATTTCTCAGGATCTATGCACCCAAATTGCGTGAAATTGTAACCACATGTCAGTTCTAGAATAATATATTTGTCCGATGAATACCCGTTAATCATCTGCTTTTCTTCTTGGTGTAGCAATTTTAATGGCCAGTAGTGCAAAAGTGTGACGCGGCCTCACTGCCACGCCTATGTTTTGAAGCAGCACTTCAATACCAGCTCGTTGAACAACTATTCTGTGTATTACTTTCAACCAAACGTTTTCGGTATACATCTAGAAGGTCGTGAGAAATATCTTTGGTTTTATAGATCATCTTTGGCCGTTCATGCACTTCTCAAAAAGTGTGTTCATGGCAAAACCCAAAATCCAAATCAGTCTCTAAATTCAATCATATGGAAACCGCGCCCTTAAAACACATTTGCATCTGCAACTGTTGTCAGAAATGCGACTAATGATGCAGTTATCGCATTTAATGATGGGACGTTGGGTGGATGAAGGTATTAGAAAGAATGGACTTCAAGACAGGAAATGTTACTCAATACATTCAGAGGAAAATAGATTTACAGCGCATCTCTGCAGCTGAAAAGTCAGTTGAAGACCTGGTTAAGGAAAGAAATCAGACAGCAAGAAACCAGGAGAGAAGCCTTGAAGGGAAACACGACGTGAGTACAAATGTGGTGCCTTCTGAAGAAGTGACATAAGGAAAAAAGTTAGGTTGAACTTTAAATTGCGCTGTGCGGCTGATCCCAGCGGAGGTTAGAGTCCTCCCTCGGGCTTGGGTGAGTTTGTTTGTCCTTAAGATAATTTAGGGTAAGTAGTGTGTAAGATTATGGACTGATGACCTTAGCAGTTAAGTCCCATAAGATTTCACACACTTGTTTTTTAATTGTGTTTCCTGAAAAGTTTTTTTTTAAGTTTATGTACCTTTTCCACAGATTCTATGAATGCTAGAATTATGAAATTTTATACACATGGTTTTGTAAACCTAGTAAACGTTGTCTCAAGAGCAATTTCGAAATTCTGATTGCAAGCTGAGATATGGGTCCAAGTGCTTGGAATTTTGCTAGAATTTAAAATTGTACTTGATGAAATATAATATAAAAATGATGAAAATTCTCCTATTTGACGTATTCCAAAAACCTCATGAGAGATGCTTACAACATATAAAGGGATGAAAGGGAGAAATTTTTGTAGAAATCACTTGAATACTTTCTGAGAAAAAGGAACATACATTATTTTCTTTAAATAAAACCTCAAATTTCATTTTAAAAAGTTGAATACATATAATCAAAGGATTTTATATGTAAATGTGTTACTTTTATGTAAATCGTGGTACAAAATTTCATTGCCATCTCTCCAAAACTGTGGATTTGGTGCATTTTTGAAATAGTGTGCGTTTTTCATCAACATCCCCCCTTAAGCTGTTCGGTTTTATCATTTCACATTAAGTGAATTTAGTGTCTGAAGCAGTGCAGTATACTCCGTTACTGACATTATGTTCTGAGTTTTTCTCTTTGTTCTCTCCCATATTGAGGTGGCCAACAATTTTCAAGTGCACGTTACCAAAAAACCTTCTGCTTGGCCTCGTGTTTTCGGGACCCGAGTGGTTCCAATGGCACTCAAGGAACAGGTCAAAAATGAATTTAACACCTCACAGAAACCGGCGTTGTTCGGTCTATTGCATCAAGTGAAGGGAGACGAAAATTGAATAGTCATCGGTGACTGGAATTCGACAGTAGGATAAGGGAGAGAAGGAAACATAGTAGGTGAATATGGATTGGGGGTAAGAAATGAAAGAGGAAGCCGCCTGGTAGAATTTTGCACAGAACACCACTTAATCGTAGCTAACACTTGGTTCAAGAATCATGAAACAAGGCTGTATACATGGAAGAAGCCTGGAGATAATGAAGGTTTCAGATAGATTATATAATGGTAAGACAGAGATTTGGGAACCAGGTTCTAAATTGTATGGCATTTCCAGCGGCAGATATGGACTCCGACCACAATCTATGGGATACGGACTGTCGATTAAAACTGAAGAAACTGCAAAAAGGTAGCAATTTAAGGAGATGGGACCTGGATAAACTGACTAAACCAGAGGTTGTACAAAGTTTCAGGGAGAGCATAAGGGAACAATTGACAGGAATGGGGGGGAAGAAATACAGTAGAAGAAGAATGGGTAGCTTTGAGGAATGAAGTAGTGAAGGCAGCTGAGGATCAAGTAGGTAAAAAGACGAGGGCTAGTAGAAATCCTTGGGTGACAGAATACTGAATTTAATTGATGAAATGAGAAAATATAAAAACCCAGTAAATGAAGACGGCAAAAAGGAATACAAACGTCTCAAAAATGAGATCGGCAGTAAGTGCAAAATAGCTAAGCAGGAATGGCTAGAGGACAAATGCAAGGATGCAAAGGCTTATCTCACTAGGGGTAAGATAGATAATGCCTACAGTAAAATTGAAGAGACCTTTGGAGACAAGAGAGCCAATTGTATGAATATCAAGAGCTTAGATGGAAACCCAGTTCTAAGCAAAGAAGGGAAAGCAGAAAGGTGGAAGGGGTATATAGAGGATCTATACAAGGGCGATGTACTTGAGGACAATATTGTGGAAAAGGAAGAGGATGCTGATGAAGATGAAATGGGAGATACGATACTGCGTGAAGAGTTTGACAGAGCACTGAAAGATCTGAGTCGAAACAAGGCCCCGGGAGTAGATAACATTCCATTGGAACTACTGACGGCCTTGGGAGAGCCAGTCCTGACAAAACTCCATCTGGTGAGCAAGATGTATGAGACAGGCGAATTACCCTCAGACTCCAAGAAGAATACAATAATTCCAATCCCAAAGAAAGCAGGTGTTGATAGATATGAAAATTACCGAACTATCAGTTTAATTAGTCACAGCTGCAAAAATACTAACACAAATTCTTTACAGACGAATGGAAAAACTGGTAGAAGCGACCTCGGGGAAGATCAGTTTGGATTCCGTAGAAATGTTGGAACACGTGAGACAATACTGACCCTACGATTTATCTTATAAAATAAATTAAGGAAAGGCAAACCTACATTTCTAGCATTTGTAGACTTAGAGAAAACCTTTGACAATGTTGACTGGAATACTCTCTTTGAAATTCTAAAGGTGGCAGGGGTAAAGTACAGGGAGCGAAATGCTATTTACAATTTGTACAGAAACCAGATGGCAGTTATAAGAGTCGAGGGGCATGAAATGGAAGTAGTGGTTGGGAAGGGAGTGAGACAGGGTTATAGCCCCTCCCCGATGTTATTCAATCTCTATATTGAGCAAGCAGTAAAGGAAACAAAAGAAAAATTCGGAGTAGGTATTAAAGTCCATGGAGAAGAAATAAAAACGTTGAGGTCCGCCGATGACATTGTAATTCTGTCAGAGACAGCAAAGGACTTCAAAGAGCAGTTGAACGGAATGGACAGTGTCTTGAAAGGAGGATATAAGATGAACATCAACAAAAGCAAAACGAGGATAATGGAATGTCGGGTGATGCTGAGAGAATTAGATTAGGAAATGAGAAACTTAAAATAGTAAAGGAGTTTTGCTATTTGGGGAGCAAAATAACTGATGATGGCCGAAGTAGAGAGGATATAAAATGTGGACTGGCCATGGCAAGGAAAGCATTTCTGAAGAAGAGAAATTTGTTAACATCGAATATAGATTTAAGTGTCAGGAAGTCGTTTCTGAAAGTATTTGTATGGAGTGTAGCCACGTATGGAAGTGAAACATGGACAATAAATAGTTTGGACAAGAAGAGAATAGTAGCTTTTGAAATGTGGTGCTACAGAAGAATGCTGAAGATTAGATGGGTAGATCACATAACTAATGAGGAGGTACTGAATAGAATTGGGGAGAAGAGGACAACTTGACATGAAGAAGGGACCGGTTATTAGGACATGTTCAGAGGCATCGAGGGATCACAAATTTAGCATTGGAGGGCAGCGTGGAAAGTAAAAATTGTAGAGGGAGACAATGAGATGAATACACTAAGCAGATTCAGAAGGATGTAGGCTGCAGTAGGTACTGGAAGATGAAGCTTGCACAGGATAGAGTAGCATGGAAAGCTGCAAGAACCAGTCTCAGGACTGAAGGCCACAACAACAACAAGAAGTCTAGGGGACTGATGACCTCAGATGTTAAGTCCCATAGTGCTTAGAGCCATTTGAACTATTTGACTTGTCGGATTCGTATTTATAACGCCCTTTAGATACATTATCACAACGAATCTCTGTTGTCAGTAGCCTTTTTGGACTGTACTAATACTTGCGGTTGCCTTTAGGAGCCGCCAGCGCTTCTGCTACTTTCAACGTTTTTTGGAACAAATTGCAGAGTCTGTGCCGAGCTGTGCAAACTATTTGGATTACATTGTAGTTTTCAGTTCTTCCACTGAGGAACTTTTACAACGTCTCGGTGCTCTTTTCTTTGTCTTCCAAGCGGCCGGTTTGAAATGTAATTTAGAAAAATGTCATTTTTTTTTCAACCCTCTATCGTTTCTTTGTTTTGAAGCCCCTCGGGACTGTCTCAAACATCTGTGTCGTCATCGTGTCGCTTCGACGCCCTACAACAGTCAAAGAACTTCAAGTTTTTTCTAGGCAAAATCGCCTACTACGGTAAATTTTTACCTGTGGCAGCCGGCCGCGGTGGTCTCGGGGTTAAGGCGCTCAGTCCCGAACCGCGCGACTGCTACGGTCGCAGGTTCGAATCCTGCCTCGGACATGGATGTGTGTAATGTCCTTAGGTTAGTTACGTTTAAGTAGTTCTAAGTTCTAGGGGACTGATGACCACAGCAGTTAAGTCCCATAGTGCTCAGAGCCATTTGAACCATTTGTACCTGGGGCAGCGGCAATCGCGCAGTCGTTACATGCGTTTCCGCAGTTTCGCTGGTCGCCGGTTTATGGAACCGCGTTTTCCGCCCTTGAGACCATGTTGCAGTCTGTGTCCTGATTAGCGACGAACTACCCAGACTGTCCTTGGGACGTACACTTCACAGTGCCGTTTTTCGGGGGGAGGGGGGCGGCGATTCTGGCTCACAGACATCCCTCTGGCTCGGAGTTGCCTGTTATTTAGCCCTAAAAACGTTGACTCCTGCTCGGTATAGGTATTCTAAGATAGAGAAGAAAGCTTTGGCCATTGCATGTGCTGTAAAAAAATTCCATCTTTTTCTCTAACTTACCAAATTAGATCGATCACAAACCAATTGATCCTGTATTTAGTCCTCCTAGATCGTTACTGGATGAAGTCGTACACCGCATTCAACGTTGGGCTCTTTCCCTTTCGCGCTACAACTACGAGATTCGTTTCCGCCCTAGGAATCAACACGCAAAAGCCGATGCCTTGTCCCGCCTGCCGTCCGGTCCAGACCCAGAATTTGATAAGAGGGAATTGCTTCGTTTCCACACTGATGTCGCCGCACAGTAGACGGTTGATGGTTTCCCTATAACCAGAAGACGGATCGCGAAGGCTGTAGCTTCCGATTCCGGTTTGCGGAAGCTTGTAACATTCGTGCAACATGGTTGGACGAATTCTTCTTGGAGTGCAACACTCCACCCCACCCCACTCCATCCCCACCCCTTCCCGTCATTATGTGATACTTTGGCATCGATTCTCTGTTGTGGATGGTGTTCTTTTTTTAGATATGGATATTGCAGCCCCTCGTTTAGTGTTCCCCTCGACGCTTTGTTGAGAAGTTCTCCTTATATTACATGCACATAACTGTGGTGTATCACGCACAAAAGCGTTGGCACGTCGACATGTGTTTTGGCCCGGCTTTGATGGTTGCCTCCTGTACACCGGGTGCGAAGCACCAAGCAGCTCCCCGGGCGTCGTTGTCTCCATGGCCGACGCTGTCGCATGCATGGGACCGGATACATGTGTATTTCGCCGGCCCCTTTCTCAACGCTTAATGGCTGTTGGTCGTTGACGCATATTCTGGTTTCCGTATGTCATTTGTTGTGTTTCCACATCCACAACTGCCACCGTCGCAGCCTTGTCCAGTATTTTTTCACGTGGAGTCTTTTCCATGACGTTAGCGTCCTATAATGGTCCGTAATTTTCATCACTAGAATTTGTTGCATTTTGCGATTCCAGCAGCATCTGTCACATCCTCGCCTCGCCTTTCCATCCACAATCTAACAGTGAGGCGGAACGCCCACTGCGAACGTTCAAAACGTAGATGAAAATGTGTGTTCCCGTCTTTTCGTCCGACGTTGCCTTAGATCACTTTCTCTCCTCCTGCGCCGTTCTGAGAGAAGAGCACGGCGGAGGTAATCCACGAGCACTAGCCAAGGACACTGCTACACCTCCTGCGTCCCCCTCCTGGATGTTAACCCGTGCAGCCGCCGCCGGTCTTCCGACCGGGTGTGGCTGTCTGGGCGCACTGCTCCAGACGTCGCCCTAAATGGATTCCTGCTGTCATCGCCAGATGCCGGGGACGGCGTCTTTGCGACATGCGCACTGAGTACGGCGTCTGCTCAAGGCACCATGATCAACTAGGCCTTTGGGTGGACCGCCGAGTGCTCCCTGGTATCACATCATTCTCTCCAAGGCCGTCCACATCTGGTGTCGCATCATCTTCTGCTGCTGGCTGGAGTGGCCGAGCGGTTCTAGGCGCTTCAGTCTGGAACCGCGCGACCGCTACAGTTCGAATCCTGCCCCGGGCATGAATGTGTGTGATGACCTTTGGTTATTTAGGTTTAAGTAGTTCTAAGTTCTAGGGGACTGATGACCTCAGCTATTAGTCCCATAGTGCTCAGAGCCATTTGAAAAATTTTTTTGAACCTGCTGCTGCCGCGTCTACATTCCCGCGCAGGCTACGACGGCCATCCTCGGTGGCCGAACCAACAATTCCTTTATTGCTTCCCGCACCATCGTCAGCGATTCCGTCACCCGTTCCTGAACAACAGCTGATCATCAGCTCCGCGTACACCATCAACAGAGCCGATGTGCGGCCGCGGTGACCGTGCGGTTCTGGCGCTGCAGTCCGGAACCGCGGGACTGCTGCGGTCGCAGGTTCGAATCCTGCCTCAGGCATGAGTGTGTGTGATGTCCTTAGGTTAGTTAGGTTTAAGTAGTTCTAGGGGACTTATGACCAAAGATGTTGAGTCCCATAGTGCTCAGAGCCAGAGAGAGCCGATGCTCGAGATCGGCATGGAAACACCGCCGGCGTCGCCGGTGTTGCCGTATGGTTTGACATTCAAAGATTGTGTCCGCGCCGGAAGCCCTTCCGACCGCATGCTACCTTTGCAGCAGGCCGTCTTCACCAGAGCCCAGCGAACGAAGAGGACAACACGGACATCTCAATAATGCGTGATCTCCTAAAAAGGAAGAAAACAGTGACACGTGCGGGTAGTATCAAAACGCCGCACATGCGATTGTGCTACATCGTCCGCAGAGGGTGTCTCAGAGTTGTGTGCCTGTGTGTGTGTGCCTGTGTGCCTGTGTGTGTGTGCCTGTGTGCCTGTGTGTGTGTGCCTGTGTGCCTGTGTGCCTGTGTGCCTGTGTGTGTGTGCCTGTGTGTGTGTGTGTGTGTGTGTGTGTGGAGAGAGAGAGAGAGAGAGAGAGAGAGAGAGAGAGAGAGAGAGAGAGAGAGAGATATCACCGTCAGAGCCCACCATGGGCCCGAGTCTATTGAAGGCTAACTGACCTAAGCTATTCTTCTTCAGTTCTTTCAAAGCAGACAACTTGCGTTCTGAAATAAGTTAACATATTATTTTTTTCGCTGTTTCTGTATCACTGTAACGGCATTCAAACTTATAGCTCAATAAGTCTTTCCTTTTTAAATCCAGCAGTTCCTGAAACCCGTTGACAAAAGCTTCGCTCGTATTTACAAGTGTTATTTCCAAATTGAGAATGTCAGCATCAGAATAATATTTTCTTGGTAATGTACCAAAAGGGTTCGGAAGTGGGTCATTAGTTTCTCTTTCGAAAAGTGATTAAAAAGTACGTAATAAGTTTCCGAGTGAAATAACTCCCTCTAAGATGAATAAAATCGTGGTTCTCTTCCCCTGTAGTTTAGGACGATGCTGATTTATACGAAATATCAGGAAATAAAATTTTTCAATCCGTTAATCATTCGTTAGCCGTGGATAGTGAAGAAACTTCTCAAGAAAAAATGATTAAATCATGTTAATAAGGAAGGCAGCGTTTCAGAAAGTTTCCTCTTGGTAACCAACGCACCTTGCTATGGAGCGGAGTATCTACGTACCTATTTTCCAAAAAATGGTTCAAATGGTTCTGAGCACAATGCGACTTAACTTCTGAGGTCATCAGTCGCCTAGAACTCAGAACTAATTAAACCTAGCTAACCTAAGGACATCACACACATCCATGCCCGAGGCAGGATTCGAACCTGCGTCCGTAGCGGTCGCTCGGCTCAAGACTGTAGCGCCTAGAACCGCACGGCCACGCCGGCCGGCACCTATTTTCCATTTCAACTAAATATTCTTTAAATTCTTTAAATTATCGACGTTGAAGAGTTTTAGCATTTAGGTGGTATTTTGAGGAAGAGCAGCACCAAAGTGGCCTAAGAGCGGTTTGTCAACCATCGGCATTGGTTCTGACTAGGACATTTCATTGCGGGTATGCTTTCCTCCAGGAATGCTAGTCCCGCGAGGTTTGCCGTACAACTTCTGTGATATTTGGGAGGTACGACAGAAAGGTACCGGTGGAAGAAAAATTGAGAGGCAGCGTCGTGATTGAAAGCTCAGTCGGCTGAACACTTGCCCAAAGAATGCATAAGGTCCAAAGTTTGAGCCTCGGTCTGGCACACAGCTTAAATCAGAAAAAAGATTTTTCTCAGTGGCTCTCTTACGTGTGTATGGGGAATTTCGGAGCTCCTCAGGGAGACGTACCAGGAACACGGCATGGACAGCTACGTGCCGATAGCCAGCGGAACCGTGCCCATCGCCGCAGCACGGAGCCACCGCTGGCCCGCACGCTACGCCAGGCGCCGCAGCGCACGGGCATCGTTTCCGGCGGGGAAACAGATACAGCCGCCGAGGGGCCTGCTGCGCTCCACTCCGTCCGTGGGTTCCTCTCTCTCTGTCTGCCTGCGTCTTATTTGAATATAGATGGCTTCTGATTTCATACATTTTAGATTCGTTGAATGCCACCGGTATAATGTAAATATGATTCATAGCGGTTTTGCACGGTCGCCGGAGTAGTAGCGAGCCGAGCGGCGGTCGTTGTGCGGCTGTGCGCCGCGGCGCGTCCCGCAATTTCAGGTAATGGCCGCCCGGCAGCCGCGGACGTGGGCGGCGCGGTGGGCGGCGCGGCTTTCTTCCTCTCCTCGCATTTTCATCACATCCGCGTACTGCCGCCGGAATCGCACAGCTGGAGATGCTACCTCGACAACACGACTGAAATCGTTACACAATTTTTCCTTCTTTCCTTCCTTTCTAAGGGATTTAGTGTCTTCAGGTGTCGTAAGACACACATGCAGTGATGACGACGGTGGTGGTCGTGGTTGTAGGACCATTGTGCGTTCCACATGAGATCTGCAGCTCTTACTGTCGTATGAAAGTACTCAGAAAGTGGGTAAGTACAATACTGGATAATATTCTTCTCGGGTGTGCAGCCGGATCATAACGTCTTCATGACACAATATTTCCGCGGTCCAACTGGCCTCCATCTCCAGGGGAGAGTGCTGGTGCACGAGCTCTCCCTCTAGCGCTAGAGGTCAGTTACGGCACCTTCTCGCGCAAGCGTTGTGGGTCTTCTACGGCCTATATAGGGGCCGCCGCTTGCACTGGGAAGTCAGTTCTGGCGAGATCGTGCACCAGCACTCTCTCCTGAAGATAGCGGCCAGTTGGACCGCGGAAATATTGTGTCATGAAGAAGTTATGATCCGGCTGCACACCCGAGAAGAATATTATCAATTATTACGCCGGGAAAGCCTTCGTAGTACACTACTGGACATTAAAATTGCAACACCGCTAAGATGACGTGCCACAGACACGAAATTTAACCAACAGGAAGAAGATGCTGCGATATGCAAATGATTAGCTTTTCAGAGCATTCACACAAGGTTGGCGCCGGTGGCGGCACCTACAACGTGCTGACATGAGGAAAGTTTCCAACCGATTTCTCATACACAAATAGCAGTTGCCTGGTGAATCACTGTTGTGATGCCTCGTGTAAGGAGGAGAAATGCGTACCATCACGTTTCCGCCTTTCATAAAGGTCGGATTGTAGCCTAACGCTATTGCGGTTTATCGTATCGCGACATTGCTGCTCCCGTTGATCGAGATCCAATCACTGTTATCAGAATATGGAATCGGTGGGTTAAGGAGGGTAATACGGAACGCCGTGCTGGATCCCAACGGCCTCGTATCACTAGCTGTCGAGATGACGGGCATCTTATCCGCATGGCTGTAACGGATCGTGCAGCCACGTATCGATCCCTGAGTCAACAGATGGGGACGTTTGCAAGACAACAACCATCTGCACGAACAGTTCGACGACGTTTGCACCAGCATGGACTATCAGCTCGGAGACCATGGATACGGTTACCCTTGACGCTGCATCACAAACAGGAGCGTCTCCGATGGTGTGCTCAACGACGAACCTGGGTGCACGAATGGCAAAACGTCATTTTTTCGCGTGAACCCAGATTCTGTTTACAGCATCATGATGGTCGCATCCGTGTTTGGCGACATCGCGGTGAACGCACAGTGGAAGCGTGTATTGTTCATCGCCATACTGGCATATCACCCGTTGTGATGGTATGGGGTGCCATTGGTTACACGCCTCGGTCACTTTCTAATGAATGCCCTTACTACTTAAATCGATTTTGCTGAAAGTCTTAAGTTACATGAAATCAGCCTATTAAAATCTCTGGTGGAGCCCTTCTTCTTAATATTCAGCGGCTGGCTTGCTAGAAAAGATCTTCACATACGTTATTATTATTAAGCGCTGCATTCAGTTGGGAAAAAATCGATCGTTTTGAACACTTCGTTCAGTTTACGACAGATCTAAAATTTCAGATGTGGACGAAGCCTTTTTGGACGATTTCAATAAAACTCAGAGATTGCAGGCTCTCTTCGTCACAGCTGAAACTTCCCAATTAATTACAGGCCCCAGACAATCATCAACAAATCAGACAGAGAACGCATTCGTCATTCACTCTAAAATGAAATGGTCACAAACCTTATTTCTGAGGAAAATTGTATATTGAATCCATTTCCGTACATGTTCCGTTTCCGTGGATTTTTAGTCTCATGAAATTTACTTTTACAAGTCCTTCTTTCTCTTTTTCTACCCCGCTAGCGGCACAAACTTTCCTGCCTCGCTTTATCGCGAAGAAGAGTAAATAAATCTCCTTTTGCAATACGAAAATCTTCCAACCGATACTTTCCGAAGCTGTTCCTTTCTCTCTCTTTCTATCTCCCTTTCTATAACTATATTGACCATGGAGCATACACCTGTGTACCTCTGTTGTTCCAAAGAATAAACGTACTCGAAAAATACCTTGGCGTCGACGAGCTGTCGGCGCATATATTACTAGAAAATCTGCTCAGATACTTTTCATACGTAAATAAATGTGGATGATTTGATTGACCATTATTAATTATTGCGTGGTAGAGGTAATTTTCCGTGGGGAGATTACAATGCCCCTCGCAGCGAGCGAAGTTTGTGAGGTCAATTTTTATTCACCGAACACACTTCGCGAGCTATCTATTAGCGTGGATAACCCGGAAGTGATGATTGTCAGTCCTCCGACTGAAAAAGAATATTGTGTTTGACCTAGACGAAGAAAAGAAATGTTGAAGACAGAAGAAATGAAGAGACCGGTACCGCGGCTGTATTACTTTTACGTGCATCTAGGTGTTATGTTTGCTGTGCACAACCAAGGAAGATGATCTTTCATGAACGTATGTCAGGGTCTACCCATTCGGGAACTTTCTTAAGCAGGGAAACCTTGGAAAACCTCTTAAACTTAGACCCCCAGCCTACGGTACATAGAAGATAGGAAAGCCTATAGAAGAACAAAAATAATTTTGAAATTTATCTCTAAAGGAAAGATAGGGCCTAATTAGTACCACGATTTGGAGAAGAGTAGTTTGTGCCTCTAGCAAAAAAAAAAAAAGTTTTACAATAAATAACGTGAATTTGCGTTTTACAATCTTGCTTCTAGGACAATATATCTTGCGGTGCTAAACTCCCCCGGGTCTTGCATGTCCCCGACGTCCACAGTTGTAGTCGGTCTTCTATGCGGCCCCCTCTGTCGTTGATCTTCTACGCGGCCCACAATGGGAAGAGTAGAAGGGACAGGGATACTCGAATTCACATGCAACATTCATTCCAAAAGGATTAGCAATGACCAAAAGGGAAACTCTTCCTGTAAGAGAACTGATTAGGTAGCACCGTCCAAGATTCTCCTTTTTGAAAGCAAAATCCTTGTGGCTTCATGGATCCTTTTTGTTACGACGTACTTCAAGGAATTCAACTCTTAATTAATGATGTTGCCAAAAGCATCATCCGATTTACTCTCGTTTGAATACTCCTTTTGACTTTGCCTCCCCACTTGTGCTTATAAGTCCAAAAGTTTTAATAGATTTTCTGTGACTGATTTGTTCTTCGTAATTTAAAGGATTCATGTAACTGACTATAGATTTTGGATTCAAATTATCGAATAATGGAAAGTGTAGTTCATTTTATTTCAAGACATCATCCATATTTCTTTGATAAGTCATATAATTTATCTATACTCAAAAAAAACTTTTTATTCTAAATACATATATTTCTACACTTGAGTGCTGAAATGTAGAAGTTATTAGCATTGAAGAATGCGGATTCACTTCTTTCATTTACTCTCTGATTCATACGGCGTTCATCCATGCTCATATATGGAAATGGATTTTTCACACAAAATTCCCAAATGAACACGAACCATTAAATTACTAGTGAATCTGTGAATACTACTTTCTTTAATCATTCAATAAAAAATTAAAACTCTTAGCTTCTAATTATACCACCTATTCCTTTTAAAGTTCAACATGAATCAATTTATCCTCGCGTTTGGTGCGAGTCTCTTACAAAGAATATCTGTATCGTCTATATCGATTTTAATTCTCGCGCTGACGTCAACTGTTTTGCGCGGGAAATAATCGTTGCGGCGTTAACCGTCACTCACGATTCACTACCACAATTCACATATTTACACATTTAAGCGTTCACATGAGATTATATACGAATCTTCACTCGAACCTCTTTAGATTATTCAGCGTCATTTGCAGGGAAACATTTTATTCTTCTTGAAGGTCAGTCAGATCTTTTATACATCTTGATAACATTAGCAATGCTAAAGTTCTATGTTCACCCAAACCACAGGTGAAGCCTATCTCCACTATCCTTTTTTACAACCCTCAATAGTACTAATTAGTCATTATTTCTATACTCTATGTCACTAACTAACTATTTCAATTTAAAGGCTTTTAACATTAAACACACACAGTTTATTGTTATATTTTTTACGAGCGTTCATCTCTGTCACTCGGAACACCATTCCTCCCTATCTTCTTATCTTCATTATATCTTTTTAAGTCGTTATGAGGAAATAACCCTTTTATTTTGTTCGATCCCGGGTATGCTAACAGATAAGCTCCAGGATTCGGAATTTGTAGGATAATGTATGGTCCAGTATATAGTAACTCCCATTTCTTTATACTTTTCTTTATTACGGATGATTTGGTATGTCGTTTAACAAGTACCTTCTCGCCGACATGGTATGTCTGTACCCTCTTGATCAATTTGTCATAGCGTTGTTGTCTTTGATCAGCCTTTTTCGTCATATTTATGATAGCTTGTCTTATTTTTTCTTCCCAAGGAATCTCGGTTTCCTGAGTTTTGGGGATATGGTCAGTCCAGAAGTTTTCCTCCTTTTCTTCGAACATCAATTCACGAGGTGTATAACCAGTTGAGGAGTGGGGCATGTTATTGTATATTTGCTCAAACTCTTCCACATAATTTGCCCACGCAGTTTGCTTATTATGACAATACGTCCTCATAAATCGATTGAATTCTCTAAAAATCCTCTCCACCAAATTACCTTGTGGGTGGTAAAATGATGTTAGTACGTGTTTCACACCGACTTGAGACAGTCTGCTTCCACCGGAGTCCCGTAAATATTTTAGCATTGTCAGTTATGATCGCCTTTGGTATACCCACATGTGGAAGATAATCTCTTACTAATCTTAATACAATTACTTTGGCTGTAGCCGTCTTTATCGGGTATAGCTTAACGTATTTCGTGCACACATCTAGAAACGCTAACACATATTTAACACCGCCTCTTGAAGTAGGTAACGGTCCACACAGATCGCACGAAATTAATCCTTTTGGTTCTTGTACTAATACAGAGCATAATGGGTGCTTAGTCCCTTTTGAATCCGGCTTTGTTTTTTGGCAGATTATGCACCTCTTTAAGACCTCGTGCACTCTGCGCTTTATGTTGGGGAAATAACAGTACCCACTTATCTTGTCTGCACATTTTGTCGCACCGAAATGTCCCCAGGTCAAATGAGTGAACCAGACAAGTTTCTCTATTTGTGCCTCAGGTATACAAACACACCAACGGACTTTGTTTGGCCTTCCACAGCGGAAAAATAAATCGCCATTTACTAGCTTGTAATAATTTGCAACCTGATCCGAAGGTTGCTGTTGTAACCTTTGAATGACACTTCCCCATTGAGCATCCCTTTTCTGTAACTGGGCCATATGCACACACAAATTGATGTAGTACGTCTTATATGGATTTTCCTGCAGCAGCAATATCGGGAATTCTGAGGAATTATTTACTTCAATCTCTTTGGTTAAACCCTGCGGTGACCTTGATAGAGCGTCCGCAATAATGTTTTGCTGCCCTGAGACATGTACGATCTGAAACTGGTATTGTTGCAGAGCGAGAGTCCATCTAGCCAGTCTGGGGTGTAACAGTTTACACGTTTGTAAAAACGTTAATGATTGGTGATCGCAATATACGATAGTCTTCGACCCATATAAGTAATAGTGAAATTTTTTAAATCCCCAGACGACCGCAAGAGCCTCCAATTCTGTCGTCGTGTACGTTCGTTCACAGTTGGACAAAACACGACTAGCAAACGCAATCGGACAAAAGTTAAGCTGTCCATTTATCTTGCGTACTTGGAAAAGGCACGCTCCAAGACCTACATTTGACGAATCTGTTGACAAATAGAATTCCTCTTGCATGTCCGGATGGTACAAAAGCGGTGCATTTACTAATTGCTTCTTTATCTCTTCGAATGCTTCTTGACACTCTAATGTCCAGAGCCAGGGCACATCCTTCTTCAGCAAACTATTCAGTGCTGCTGCATTCATGGCCTGATTCGTGATAAATCTTCTAAAAAATGATGCAAGACCCAAAAACCCTTTTAATTGCCTCCTATTTCTTGGTGTTGGAAACTTACTAATCGCCATTAGCTTCTCCTTGGTCGGTAAAATTCCCTTTGCGTCAATTATATGCCCCAGGAACTTGATTCTATTTAGTGCAAAATGTGATTTCTGTAGGTTAGCAGTTATTCCCATGGTTTTGAAAACGTCCAACACCCGCCTCAGTAAAGTAATATGCTCTTCCCAGGTCTTCGATGCAATAAGCATATCATCAACAAATACTGTTATCCTGCTTCTTAGTTCTGGGCCTAATGCGTAATCTAGCGCTGCTATAAAAATTCCAGCATTAATGTTGAGTCCGAAAGGAACTACAGTAAATTGGTAACTTCTTCCTGCATAAATGAAAGCTGTATATTTCCTCGATACCTCATCCAGCTTGACTTGCCAATAAGAACTCCGCAAATCGATGCTCGTCAAATATTGGACATCCTGGAACCGTTGTATCAGTTCGTCTATGGTTTCCGGGTGTGTCCTCACTGGAATTATAATTTTATTTATTTCCCTGGCGTCGAGTACCAGTCTCACAGTTCCATTTGCTTTTGGCACAACCAACAATGGGGAGCAGTATGGGCTTGTAGAGGGTTCGATCAAACCCCATTTCAACATGCGATCTATTTCCTTTTGAACTTGAGCCTTTAACCTCCAGGGAACAGGATAGAAAGTTCTACAATACGTTTCGTGCGGCTTAACGTAGAGATGGCATATGTATCCTTTAATCACTCCTGGCCTTTCATCAAACACGTTTTCATACGCTGATAATAACCCTTTGAGCTGCTTCTTCTGATCTTCCGTGATGCAGTCGGATTCATTTAACTTCTCATCCACTAATTGACCGAAATCTCCTTTTACTTTGAACTCATTATTCACGTGCTGTTTAGAATTTCGCGCAGTCCTGATTACTTGCACACTGATCCCACTATTATATTTTCTGGTAAGGCTATCTTTTTTCAACAAGTCCAATTCAATTTCTTGTTTATTTACATCTAACCAAATTTTTCCTGTTTTAAAATCTATTCTGCATCCGTATTGACGCAGGCTGTCGACTCCGATAATGCAGTCTACCACCAAATTTTTCACCACAAGGAATGTGCTTAATATTGCTACATTTCCTACTTCTACACTAAGTAGTGACTGCACTTTTACATTCGCCGATCGAGCCCCAACGGCGCCTATTATTTTGCAATTTTGAACTGGAAAAATTGGTACTCGTCTTATATTTCTGATCTTGTTGAATAGAGCCTCCGAAATGACATTTGTGGTTGCAGCTGTGTCTAAAACTGCCACTATAGGTACAGTTTCCAAAATGACATGCACTTCGGCTACTGCCACCTGTTCCCTATTCTCATCTTGGGGTTCTAAGTCCTCGGTCAATTCATCTGCCAGTAATCGTCCATCATTATACGTTAGCATGGGTATACATATCCTGTTGCCCCTCAACCTATTGTTGACCGCTCCTCCGGGGCACGAGTGGGTCCTTACAAGTTTGTTGGATTTTGATTCACCTGGTGGTTGACCTCATCCGTCACTTCGGTAATTACCGGTTGATTCGCGGATGTCTGTCCCCACTGATGTTGGTTATTTGAGTTTGTTCCCCCCGGTTGGTTCCACTTTCTATTACTGTTATTGTTCCAAGCTTGTGGTCTGAAATTCCTTTCGTTCCCCCATACGGGATTATATCGTTTCCCATTCCTGTTGTTCCTTGGATAGCCCCTCGCAAGACTATTGCCGGTATTATTATTGAGATTTTGAGGGGCTTCTCCACTATTTATCGATCTCTGTGCGTTCCCTTGCCTACCATTTGGCGGAGGTTCTATCTCCCGATATTGGAATCTGTTGTTACGGGCTTTCTGGTTGTTCTCTTCTATAATATCTATATGATCTAACGTCGTGAGGAACGACTCCAGGTCTTTATCGTTGCCGTAAATTAATTGATTCCGGATGCTCGTTGGTAATCTTGCTTTAAGTATGTTTATTATGTCTGGCAAAGGCATAGGTCTGTCCCAATATCTAGTTTTATTTATATATTTTTCAAAATACTTCCTAAGGCTTCCTTTCGAAAAGGAGAAAGGCTCTGGGTAGAGCACCTCCTGCCTTAGGCGTTCCTGTACTCCTTCTGACCAGAACTTTGCTAAAAACGCTTTCTCAAAATCGTCATAGGTCGAGCAAACAGAAGTCATATCCGAGGCCCATATCGCCCCCGAACCTTGTATATACCGTAACGAAACTGATCTTCTGCCACTCCGACCAATTTCTGGGTAGAACTCCTCTAAAACTTCGAATAAAAACAATCGGATGGACCCCCCTTTTGTCAGTATCAAAAATCTGAAATTGCCGATGCTTTATCATTTTTTCTTCGGCATGGCAAAGGCTTTCGTAATCTCCGTCAGATAAAACTTCACGCGAACAACTAGCTCGTGGCAATTTAATATTTGAGTTACTCACACAAGTCGGTATTGTGTGCGAATGTGCAGTAACTGGCTCTATAGTCGCTGGCAACTTCTGCTGCTGGCCGGTATTCATTTGTTCTGAGCCTTGTTGTGAAACGCGTATCGACTCTGCTATCGTTTGTTTCCAATGCTCGAGATCAGCACCTAACTGCTGTCGCACTTCCTCTAGTCCTTTCGCAAACAAATTCTCTTCCTGTTTGCCGCACAGGCTCTGGAATGCTTCTTTAACATTATGCTCAACGTTTTCACACATTAGCCTTTTGTTTTCTAATGTGATTTCGGATAATTTACCCGTTAATACATTAATCTGGTGGTCTATAACGTCTTGACGTTCTGTCAGATGTTCCACACTTTCCTTTATGTTCGTCTGCGTACGTGCCAATTCAGGAAGTTGCGCAATTGCACACGACATGGCATCTTGCTTTTGTACTAATTGCGGAACCATTTCCACCTGTTCGCGTACGGTATCTATCTTAATAGCCACGTACTCCTTCATTTCTACACGTACGCGGTGAGTAGATTCCTCACATTGAGCTTTAACCAATTCGATTTGTGCAGTTAATTTTCGTTCCGTCTCTTCGGCCTGATCTTTAAGTTCCTTTGTCTTCGCCACTATCCGTTGTTCTAATTCGGAAAAACTGTCGTGTAATTGCTGCTTAATCTCAGCTTTCAGCTTTTCCTGCCCTTCCGTAACTGATGCTAACTTCGTATTCAAATCATTTTGCCCCTCAGTAACTGAGGCTAACTTCGCATTCAGATCATTTTGCCTTTCATTCACTGCGGCGAACTTCGCGTTAATGTCGGTTTTCAAATTTTCTTGCCCTTCAGTAACTGAGGCTAATTTTGTATTCAAATGGTTTTGCCCTTCAGTAACTGAGGCTAATTTTGTATTCAAATGGTTTTGCCCTTCAGTAACTGAGGCTAATTTCGCGTTAATGTCAGTTTTCATATTTTTCACGTTCTCCGTTAACATCTGCATCTGCCTCATGATAATGACCAATGGGTCTAATCCATGTTGCGTACTGGCTGATACATCTCCCGCCGTGTCTACCGGGCGTTCTATTGCGCTATCTGTAGCGATCGGTTCTACAACACTCCTTACTACATCATTATCATCAGTGCTCACAGCTGAAGGCTGTTGCGTATTGCTCTGCTCTGCTTGACTCATCTTAAACATTGCCCTCGTTAAAACCATATAAATGTTCTACCGTCAAGATATATATATATCTCCCTTCACACGAATACTTCTGTGGCTACTTTGTTATGGTACTTATACAGGTAAATGCAACTAGGGCAAGTGAATCAAACTACTTCTGTGATGAACACAGTTAGAAAATGTTCAAATCTACGACTACTTCCTCAATACCATCAAATTTACAATAAAATTATAGATCTGACCTCTTTTCTGCGTCCAGCGTGCTGGTTTTATTTGTCGATGAAATAATGCGCCTGCGAGTATTTCTTCTCTTTTCCACGTTAAGTTGTCTCGTCGTAGTTCACATGAAACAAAGAACAAAATTATTTTAACAACGTCCAAAAACGTGTCCTGTCACGGATTGGCCATTCTAATGAATGCCCTTACTACTTAAATCGATTTTGCTGAAAGTCTTAAGTTACATGAAATCAGCCTATTAAAATCTCTGGTGGAGCCCTTCTTCTTAATATTCAGCGGCTGGCTTGCTAGAAAAGATCTTCACATACGTTATTATTATTAAGCGCTGCATTCAGTTGGGAAAAAATCGATCGTTTTGAACACTTCGTTCAGTTTACGACAGATCTAAAATTTCAGATGTGGACGAAGCCTTTTTGGACGATTTCAATAAAACTCAGAGATTGCAGGCTCTCTTCGTCACAGCTGAAACTTCCCAATTAATTACAGGCCCCAGACAATCATCAACAAATCAGACAGAGAACGCATTCGTCATTCACTCTAAAATGAAATGGTCACAAACCTTATTTCTGAGGAAAATTGTATATTGAATCCATTTCCGTACATGTTCCGTTTCCGTGGATTTTTAGTCTCATGAAATTTACTTTTACAAGTCCTTCTTTCTCTTTTTCTACCCCGCTAGCGGCACAAACTTTCCTGCCTCGCTTTATCGCGAAGAAGAGTAAATAAATCTCCTTTTGCAATACGAAAATCTTCCAACCGATACTTTCCGAAGCTGTTCCTTTCTCTCTCTTTCTATCTCCCTTTCTATAACTATATTGACCATGGAGCATACACCTGTGTACCTCTGTTGTTCCAAAGAATAAACGTACTCGAAAAATACCTTGGCGTCGACGAGCTGTCGGCGCATATATTACTAGAAAATCTGCTCAGATACTTTTCATACGTAAATAAATGTGGATGATTTGATTGACCATTATTAATTATTGCGTGGTAGAGGTAATTTTCCGTGGGGAGATTACAACTTCTTGTTCGCATTGACGGCACTTTGAACAGTGGACGCTACATTTCGGATGTGTTACGACAGTGGCTCTATCCTTCATTCGATCCATGCTAAGCCCTACATTTCAGCAGCATAATGCACGACCGCATGTTGCAGGTCCTGTACGGGCCTTTCTGGATACAGATAATGTTCGACTGCTGCTCTGGCCAGCACATTCTCCAGATCTCTCACCAACCGAAAGCGTCTGGTGAATGGTGGCCGAGCAACTGGCTCGTCACAATACGCCAGTCACTACTCTTGATGAACTGTGGTATCGTGTTGGAGCTGCATGGGCAGCTGTACCTGTACACGCCATCCAAGCTCTCTTTGACTCCCTTCCCAGGCTTATCAAGACCGTTACTACGGCTGGAGGTGGTTGTTTTGGGTACTGATTTCTCAGGAGCTATGTACCCAAATTGCGTGAAAATGTAATCACATGTCAGTTCTAGTATAATATATTTGTCCAGTGAATATCCGTTTATCATCTGCTTTTCTTCTTGGTATAGCAGTTTTAATGGCCAGTAGTGTAATAAAACAAGGAGGTGTTTTGTCGCGCATAATACTAATGTTTCACTATTTATCTGAATCTCACTGTTATTTAGAGAGGCTAAATGAAGGCGTGCACGTGTGACAGAGGCTTGACCGCATGGTAGTTGTCCCAAGGATGTGTGTAAGCGTGGCTGGGTTAAGACGTAAGCTCAACAAGCCGCCACTTGGGGCGTCAAACTGAGAGGGCCACCCGACTGCAGCATTCATATTGAGGTGCGTATCACAATTAGAAACGGAAACCAATTCGAGTGAAAGTCTGCGATGAAGAAGGGGGTAAAGGGATGCGCCAAATGATAAGTCGCTTAAATGGAAAAATGTTTTCGAGATCGTTCTATATGTATATATAAGTGGTTACATGCAGTGAAGTGGTTAGACATATTAGAACCAGAGAAGGGAAAGCAGAATTGTGGAAGGTGGAAGGCGGAAGGAGAATATAGACGGTCTACATAAAAATGAGACAATTAAAGTAGTAAATGAGATTTACTATTTGGGAGAGCCCGCCCGGTCGTGCGTGCGGTCTAACGCACGGCTTTCAGGGCGGGAAGGAGTGCCTGGTCCCCAGCACCAATTCGCCCGGCGTATTTGTGTCGAGGCCCGGTGAATCTGCCAGTCTGTGGATGGATTTTAGGCTGTTTTCCATCTGCCTCGGCGAATGCGGGCTGGTTCCCCTTATTCCTCCTTAGTTACACTATGTCGGCAATTGCCTCGCAAACCAGTTCTCCGCGTACGCGTGCACCATCATTACTCTACGAAGCAAACATAGGGCCTACACCCGTCTGGTGTGAGACGTTCCCTAGGGGGTCCACCGGGGGCCGAACCACACAATAACCCTGTTCGGTGTGGGGCGGTGGAGGGGTGAAGTGGACTGCGGTAGTCGTCGTGGGATTGTGGACCGCTGCGCCTGCGGCGGGGACGGAGCCTCTTCGTCGTTTCTAGATCCCCACTTAACATGCAATACAATACAATATAATACAATACTATTTGTGAAGCAAAATAACTGATGATAGTCGAAGTAGGGAGGATATAAAATACAGAATGGCAATGGCAGGAAAAGCGTTTCTGAAGAAGAGAAATTTGTTAACATCGAGTATAGATTTAAGTGTCAGGAAGTATCCATTTATGGAAGTGAAACAAGGATGATAAACAGTTTAGACAAGAAGAGAATAGAAGCTTTTGAAATGTGGTGCTACAGAAGATTGCTGTTAGATTATATGGGTAGATGACGTAACTAATGAGGGGATACTGAACAGAACGGGGAGAAGAGGAATTTCTGGTACAACCTGACTAGAAGAAGGGATCGGTTGGTAGGACACATTCTGAGGTACCAAGGGATCACCAGTTTAGTTAAAAATGGTTCAAATGGCTCTGAGCAGTATGGGACTCAACATCTGAGGTCATCAGTCCCCTAGACTTAGAACTACTCAAACCTAACTAAGTTAAGGACATCACGCACATCCATGCCCGAGGTAGGATTCGAACCTGCGAACATAACAGCAGAGCGGTTCCGGACTGAAGCGACTAGAACCGCTCGGCCACATCGGCCGGCACCAATTTAGTGCTTCACGGAAGCGTGAGGGGTGAAAATCGTAGAGGGAACCAAGAGATGAACGCAGTAAGGACATTAAGAGAGACGTAAGTTGCAGTAGTTAGTCGGTGATGAAGAGGCTTGTGCAGGATAGAGCAGCACGGAGAGCTGCATAAAACTAGTCTTTGGACTGAAGACCACTACAGCAACAGTGGTAGTAGGTGGCTAGATACCCTCCGTCGCGCCAGCTCTTCTCCCCGGTACTGAATATGTGTACCCCACCTGTATGCTTCTAGTGTTACCTCACGTTTTATGTGTGAGAAAGTTTTCCTAACTGTTCGCGTAACTTATACGTTTGTGAGGTGAGTATTTACCTACTTGGATGTATGAAACAACCTATAAACCACATCTAGGCTGGTGTTCACATCCGTCCCTTTGCCGCACCCATTGAATCCGGAGATGACGCGCCTCCCTGTGTCCCAGAAACTGGTGCCGTCAGCGCTTGGCATTCTGCGAGGTAATTTCGGGCAAGAGCGATATACGGTCATTCTTCTCCTTAGTCAATATTTCGCAAATTTGTTTGTCTGAACTTTGCTTCCGACTGCCCTCCCTGACGGCGCAATCCTTACCTAAGGGAGAGGGGACGTGTGTGCCTCCTGTATCTGAATAGTGACAACTCTTTCCTTGAGTGACCGTCTTTCGACTGTTTGTATATTTTAACGTGGAACGACATCTAGAAACCGCACAGAGTCTGGTTTGTGCAGTAACTCCGGCCTATATTCCACAGTGAGTGTTCGACCCGGGTCTGGCTCACCATCCGATCTCGCAAGCTAGCGCGCTGTGTACGAGGTGCATTCAAGTTCTAAGGCGTCCGATTTTATTTTCTAATTAACTACTCACCCGAAATCGATGAAACTGGCGTTACTTCTCGACGTAATCGCTCTGCAGACGTACACATTTTTTACAACGCTGACGCCATGATTCCATGGCAGCGGCGAAGGCTTCTTTAGGAGTCTGTTTTGACCACTGGAAAATCGCTGAGGCAATAGCAGCACGGCTGGGGAATGTGTGGCCACGGAGAGTGTCTTTCATTGTTGGAAAAAGCCAAAAATTACTAGGAGCCAGGTCAGGTGAGTAGGGAGCAAGAGGAATCACTTCAAAGTTGTTATCACGAAGAAACTGTTGCGTAACGTTAGCTCGATGTGCGGGTGCGATGGCTTGGTGAAACAGCACACGCGCAGCCCATCCCGGACGTTTTTGTTGCAGTGCAGGAAGGAATTTGTTCTTCAAAACATTTTCCTAGGATGCACCTGTTACCGTAGTGCCCTTTGGAACGCAATGGGTAAGGATTACGCCCTCGCTGTCCCAGAACATGGACACCATCATTTTTTCAGCACTGGCGGGTACCCGAAATATTTTTGGTGGCGGTGAATCTGTGTGCTTCCATTGAGCTGACTGGCGCTTTGTTTCTGGATTGAAAAATGGCATCCACGTCTCATCCATGGTCACAACCGACGAAAAGAAAGTCCCATTCATGTTGTCGTTGCGCGTCAACATTGCTTGGCAACATGCCACACGGGCATGTGGTCGTCCGTCAGCATTCGTGGCACCCACCTGGATGACACTTTTCGCATTTTCAGGTCGTCATGCAGTATTGTGTGCACAGAACCCACAGAAATGCCAACTCTGGAGGCGATCTGTTCAACAGTCATTCGGCGATCCCCCAAATTAATTCTCTCCACTTTCTCGATCATGTCGTCAGACCGGCTTGTGCGAGCCCGAGGTTGTTTCCGTTTGTTGTTACATGATGTTCTGCCTTCATTACACAGTCGCACCCACGAACGCTCTTTCGACACATCCATAACTCCATCACCACGTGTCTCCTTCAACTGTCGATGAATTTCAATTGGTTTCACACCACGCAAATTCAGAAAACGAATGATTGCACGCTGTTCAAGTAAGGAAAACGTCGCCATTTTAAGTATTTAAAACAGTTCTCATTCTCGCCGATGGCGGTAAAATTCCATCTGCCGTAAGGTGCTGCAATCTCTGGGACGTATTGACAATGAACGCGGCCTCATTTTAAAACAATGCGCATGTTTCTATCTCTTTCCAGTCCGGAGAAAAAAAATCGGAGGCCTTAGAACATGAATGCACCTCGTATTTCGCTATACTGTCTGGTTTGTGCATATACGAGGTGAGTAGTGAATAAATGTTTTTGTATTACTAAACTAAGTTGCAACAATTGCATAGAAACTAGAGAAACTAACATAACGAGGTAGTAACTTAATTAACAATCGAACGGCAGACTGGCGAGGAAATAAGTACGTACTCTGTTCGGCAATCCTGGTTTAGGTTTTCTGCATATCACATGTATTAACCTGAACCACATTAGGTAGAAGCCTGGTTCCGTAGCAGAATCGTCAGGGTGGCTGACTGACATTCAGAGAATCCGGATTCGGTTCCCGATACTACCAGTGACTTGATTATAGAACTTGAACTTGGTGCACTCAAGCTCCTGATGCCAGATGAGGAGCTGCTTGACCGATTGATAACGGCACCAGATCACGAAAACCCACATCGTCCGGGAGAGCGGGTCTTGATCCCAAGCCCATCCATACCGGCGAAGTATGACACGGCGGTCAGTGGGTACCGATGGACCCGCCGCCGTCTGTGGACGAAGTTTGCGTTTTGCTTCAGGCAAATAAAGTCGAGGTTTCCTTCGACAAGGCCACGGCCAACCGCAACAGGATCCAGAGGATGCTCCACTGTACAGGGAACCTGTAATCCGAGAAGCCAGATTAAGGAGATAATAGGAATAAAATCATATTACTTTGCTCTTTTTTATTTAATTAGTTACAATTAACTGCAAATATCATCACTGATACAACGAACCTACCATTTGTACTGTACGTTAAAAATGTACTATAACTGAACGCAATCAACTTCAGTGCAAGCATGACAACGGCGAACCAGATTCTGACCCACCCTGGGAAATATCCCTGCTGTGACCCTCACGTTGCCAGGTCACTCGCCCTTCGCAGTCTCCCGTACTCCTCGATCGACAGAAATAAACACTCGTCGTGACGAATGATGCCCGTTAGGAAATCGTTCCCCGTACAGCCTTTCAGCAGGGAGAGCATTTCTACGTACTTCTCCGTACACAAGGTGGATGTCAGTGAGTTCTGTGAAACAGAACCGGTACTGCTCCATCGTTTTGTAATTAACGCTTCTGAATAGCATCGAGTAATAAACAGGTCTGTTGCTCATTCATTGCACGTTCTGTCATGATACAAGAGAGCCACCTCATGGACAAGTAAAGCCAGCAAAACCTGTACCAAGACTTCTTAGCAATCAGGTTGGTCCTCCTTGTTTTCTTGCAGGAAATAAGGAATGTACATGTAATTAAACACCACAGTACGTGTAAAGCTGTAAGCATGTTAGTTATAAAAAAATGGTTCAAATGGCTCCGAGCACTATGGGACTTAACATCTATGGTCATCAGTCCCCTAGAACTTAGAACTACTTAAACCTAACTAACCTAAGGACATCACACACAACCATGCCCGAGGCAGGATTCGAACCTGCGACCGTAGCGGTCGCGCGGTTCCGGACTGCGCGCCTAGACGTTAGTTATAAATAAGCTGGAAAACAGTCATGTTAGACAAAGTGATAGACAAGTTTACTTTCATATCTACGTAATCTGGCTTCTCTGATCCAGGTTCCATACCTTAAATTGTTCACTGTAACATTCTCTATGTCCTGGAAATGCCCACTCTCATTGAAATGCCCTGTACATTCATTTGACCTATGTTCCCCTTGTATTAAGCTGTCAGAACTTACATCCCTGTGAACCGAACACTAATAAATAGGCACGAGTGTTGTTAAAGTCGCCGAAAGTCGAAATTACACGTGAAAGGACTTTCTCAAATGAAAGAGTTCGTCGAAAGTTAACGAATTATATTCTACAGGGGGCCTATAAATGGACCCGCCAAACTCAGCCACAGATGCTAGTCATAACAAGATGTTAATTTCGGTGTTGGATCAGAGCCCGAGAAAACAACTAGCAAAAAGCCGGGTGCCAGACGGAGTCTGTGTTCAGAGCCGACGCGCTTCGGAGGCAGCGAGCAGCCAACACGTTGTATCCCTCCTACGCTGAATATTAGCTACTGAGAACGCGTGACCTGTGAGTATCTTGTCAGCAGATCACGTCCCACAGGAAAAAACGATCTTTGATAAAGCCGCACTCTTACTCATCAAGTAGGTCACAGCGAATTGTACTGGAAAATTGCTTTACAATATTAAAGTGAAACATTCGAAATGAAATTTGAAAGAGCAATTAGACTGCACTAAAGCAAATACAAAATGAATTACGCACACAAATAAGATTTGGGTAAAAATGAAGACATAAGTAGATAGAGAGGATGCTACAGCAGATACCTGAATCTGAAAACGTTGTTGAGAGTATCACTCTGAAAAACGAGACGACTCTAGTGTAAGAGAGTAGGACATAGTCCTGAAAATTCACAACTTAATAACATGCACCATAATTTTATCGATGTTAGATAAAATAGAGGCCAGCTAACAACTTAAACGTTTAGCTGCCTTCTTGCAAGAAAATAAATATGCTCCATATTAAAATGCAAAGTAATCAAAACTACCAACCACAACTAGGTAGGTCCAACGTAAATCCAAAGTTCATTTCTTACGTCCGTGTTTGCTACAACAAATAAATATGTTTTCTAAGGATTGCATGCTGAGCAAACACAGTTATCTTCTTTTTCACCTGTAGAAGATTAAGGATCATCAGAGCATTCCCTTTTTTCGTGATGGCATTTAATAGTAAATACTATTGTCAAAATCATAGCTAAAGCATAACAAAAATTATACATTACAAATCGTAACAACATATCAGCTTACTGTAGGTGACATTACGCTATATTAACATCAGTAAGTACTACTGAGAAAAGTAAAGGCAACGCACTGAAAATGCTGAAATGCGAGAAAAGGAAGTTGTGTGTCCGCTCACTTGTGTAGATATCGAAGATCAGTTCCTAGAACAGAGACTACTAAATGCTATGTTGTCGTACCGCTGTGGCCTGTGGTAGGAATACCATTTCCTGATAGTTGTTTTCACCAAATTTAGCTTGTTGTCTGTCAGTTTCTTTCTCCCTTTGGTACATGAACTCGACATCTACATCTACGTACATATTCCTCAAGCCACCGTATGGATGCGTGGGGTGGGGTACCTGATACCACTATTAGTCATTGGCATTCCTGACAAGCTCTCAAACAGAGCAGCCGGCCACGGTGGCCGAGCGGTTCGAGGCGCTTCAGTCCGGAACCGCGCGACTGATACGGTCGCAGGTTCGAATCCTGCTTCGGGCATGGATGTGTGTGATGTCCTTAGGTTAGTTGGGTTTAAGTAGTTCTAAGTTCTAGGGGACTGATGACCTCAGATGTTAAGTCCTTCCCGGGTTCGATTCACGGCGGGGTCATGGATTTTCTCTGCCTCGTGATGGCTGGGTGTTGTGTGCTGCCCTTAGGTTAGTTAGGTTTAAGTAGTTCTAAGTTCTAGGGGACTTATGACCACAGCAGTTGAGTCCCATAGTGCTCAGAGCCATTTGAACCAATCAAACAGAGCGAGGAAGAAACGACTTCCTACATGCCTCCGTAAGGGCCTTAATTTCTCTTATCTTCGTGGTTTTCCTCTTCTTTTTCTTCTTCTCACCCTGAGCCAAAGCCTGTTTCGTTCAGTACCCCTAAGTCTACTCTGAGGTTGTTAAGCCGTGTTTTCCTGGGAGGGTCAGTATTTCTTTCAACAGCTAGAAATTTATTTTCACAATTTTCTGTTCATTCGTCCTCTCTCTGTGTTCGTTCCCTTCATGCTTTCTTTTATGTACCCACTCATTAAGGGAGTCCACTTTACATGCTGCTCTAATGCTCTCTCTCTCTCTCTCTCTCTCTCTCTCTTTTTTTTTTTTTTGTGTTTCCGATCTTGTTTCAACTGTGTAAGTCATAATTTTTGTCACTATAGTTTTCTATATTCAAGCCTTTGCATAATTTTCTTTATGCTTGTTTTGCCAAAGAGTATCATTTAAACACTGTGCTACTTTATTTGCTTTTGCTACTCTTGCTTTTCCTGTCCTTTTCGACATTCACGCTTCTGAACAGTTCAATGAACCAGATGCAGTCATACATTTGGTTTACTGAGTTGATATGACCATATTTAGGTTTTTGCATCAGCCATTAAATGTACGTAAAAGTTACTGTAGGTTATCTTTACAGTCTGTCAGCAGAACTGCATCGCCAACATAAGAAATGACTTTTATTTCTACGTTCTCGTTTCTATATCCACTACTATAAATACTTTCTTTATCACCACGTCCATGACTTTCTTAAAAAAAGTTTATTTTTCTGTGGGGGTGGGAGGGAGGTCACAGTCACAGTTTTAGTACCACTGTTAACTACTGTGTAGCTAGTTAACTTGGAACCGATTTTGTCCTAGATGTAGTTGTTGAAATAAATGCCCTCAACAGCTTTTATTAAATTGGACGGAATCTCCCGACTGTAGAGCAGGTTTACCACGTATGTTAACTGAATACTATCGAAATCCTTCTGTAAATCAATTGAACAAAGATAAGCTGGTCTGCTGTCTTCACTGGACTTCTCCGAAACGTATCTAAGAATGGATACCGCACATGTGCATGGTCTAAAACCATACTGCTTCACAGCAAGGGTTTTATTTTAATACCTCTTATTTTTCTTATGAGTTTAAGAATTGAATTAAGTATATTCATCCCTGTGTAGTTGGAAGGATCTTTCAAATTTTCCGTTTTTGAACACGAGATTGTAATACTAGTTCTCAAAATGTTTCAAGTGGCTCTGAGCGCTATGGGACTTAAGTTCTGAGGTCATCAGTCCCGTAGAACTTAGAACTACTTAAACCTAACTAACATAAGGACATCACACACACCCATGCCCGAGGCAGGATTCGATCCTGCAACCATAGCGGTCGCGCGTTTCCAGACTGTTGCGCCTAGAACCGCTCGGCCACTCCGGCCGGCACTAGTTCTCCATTCGTTATAATTGTATAACCAGTTCAAATGGTTCAAATGGCTCTAAGCACTATGGGACTTAACATCTGAGGTCATCAGTCCCCTAGACTTAGAACTACGTAAACCTACATAACCTAAGGACACCACACACATCCATACCCGAGGCAGGACTCGAACTTGCGACCATAGCAGCCGCGTGGTTCCGGACTGATGCGCCTAGAACAGCTCGGCCAGCGTGGCCGGCCTGATAACCAGTTACAACACTGTTATCAGACTTCGTGAATTCAGTCAGTAAATCATTGGGGATCCTGTCTTTCCAATGAGATTTTCCATTTTAATAGACTCAATTGTTTTTCTACATCTGCGTGTGAAATAGTTGCATCATCTTTACGTGTATAATGATCTATGGTCTCTGTTTTCTGGTAATTTTTTTCATTTATACAGCTCTAAGCATGTAGGCATACGAGCGAGAAAACAAAAAAGATTTGTAATTATGCTTGGGCTTTTTAGGGAAGTCGCTATGTGCTCTCAGCATCAAACATATGATCAGTATAATCTAGGTAATTTACGCTCCGTTTTAAGGGAAAGCTAGTTTCTCGCGCATCACAATGTATATGAGGTCTTGTCTCTTAAACTGCGTGCAGTACAACCCTATAATTTTGCAGGTATATTCAGTTGTATATGCGAATATGATCTGCTAGGTGTGATAGCGAATACAATTAGTAATAAAAGAACAATAAATTAAAACTTCGTGCCGCAAACTGAAGTTTCACTGCATGAACGCGGAAATGTAGTAAGCCGTAGAGTTTATTTCTTTCATCATTTTATGGGAACTTTCGGCACGAAAAATTTTTTTCGTAAAGGTTTGAAATTATGTATAAGGTCTGCTGCAAGCCGCTGAGTGCTCTTATTTTCGAATACCTTAAAATAAGTTTATACCACATAGTAAGTAAATCATAATCGAACTGTACATTTTTTTAAAAATTCAGTCAATAATTCCAAGAAATATTGAAAATCAAATTTTTGTTGCCTCTGGACAACTGGGACCGTGCGGTACGAACCGGATTAACCGTTAACAATTAGCAGCCTATATTTTTTCAAGTAGAGAACTGTTTCCACGTTGCATTTGACATGCCTAAAGTCGAGGAGACACAATCTCAGGGCTTCATATTAGACCTACAACTCTTTTCATCGTGCAAAAATGACGTATCATTTATGGCCCACTGCATTTATCATTTCTGATGAGCGACAGCTATACGTAAACACAAGTCCACTTTGCGTGAGGGTCACTATCGAATTTCGGAATGTATGTGTACGTAATCACAACGAGTACAAAATATACGACGAAATGTCAAACTATCTTAAACGCAGGTGGACTTTGTGTTCATTCTTCGCATGTTATTCAAAACTTCGAAGATTAATAGTCATAAATGGGGCAAAAATAAATCCGTTTTCCTCATCGAAGAGCCTACGAGCTACAGTGGACGAAAACATTAACTACGCTGAGCACAGATTTAAAAACAACAAGAAGGTATTAGTATCTCCTCATGCAACACAAAAATATAAAAATATCTTCCCTTTGGAGCTCAGGAAACGAGAAAATTGTAGATTCTAGTGGAATGCAAGTTAACTATAACAATGTTGGCTACAAGGATTTATCTGGAAACCTCACACCACTTGCAGTTGACGATGAAACCGTATGTGTGCTATATTTGTAATTCTCCTCATTTTGATCACTTTTTAACATCTTACATGAAGCTACTGTGGCTATATGTAAACTAGCGCAGAGATTTGAATAGTCCCTATTACTTTCAGTGGCTGATTAACATTTCCAGTCCACCCTGTCTAGCTGGAATCCTAAAACTGTTACCTGAATAGCACAGCAAAAACAATAGTCCTTACTAGAACCATTTATTCCTGCTCCTCTTCAGCACACAGTCATCCAGTACCCGTCTTCTCTAAATGCTTTTCTTCACCAAAGTGCCGATTTTGGAATAATGTCCCTCACTATATCAGAGGAATGGATCACAACCTCATCTTTATAGGACAGCTGTCACCGTTCTACCTAAAATAAAAATATCTTTTTCTATTTTGAAATCACTTGTTACAAGATTTCAGTTCTCCTGTACCACCAAGCCTGCTGCATATACAGAAGCAACTTGATGACGCAGTCTTCCAACAAACCGCTGTCATAAACCTCAATATGTCGTAAGACCTCACTTTTGTATCCATAATCCTGAATACACCATCACTTCGTGCAGTCACTATTATCACTGTTATTACTATTATTATTATTACTGGTAATAGTAGTAGTATAGTAGTAGTTTTACGTCATCACATTGCCCGTATTGGTCCTAGAAGGATGAGCAATCGCATCTTCCGTTACTTTATCAACACGAAAACCAATGAAACGCTGTTCACCAAGACAGAAAAAGACTTGCAAAACATGGGGATATGACTGGAGGATTTACAGAAACGCACTCTCCTGAAGAATAACAAGAGCTCCTTGATTTCCAACAAATGTCAATACTAAAAGTCGGTAAAACGTTCACTGAAGCGAAGAAGGAACAGCACTGTAAAAGTTAGCCGTGGCAAAAGACTTTTCGATTAAGACTCTGGGGAGTAAGAGATAGCTGTTCTTGATCGACAGATGTATTAGTCGCCAGGGTGCAGGTGGAAGATGGGGGGACATAGTGGCGCACGTGTGCGGGTAGCGCTATCTGCCGTCAGTGGTCCTAGGGAGGTAACAAGTGATAGTGCATTGGTCTGCCAGCAGAGGGAGAGCGGTGGTCTTGGCTTGCCTAGCGCAGGAGGCCGGTGTAGCGCGGAGTGCAGTTCAAAGTTGGCAGTAAGCAACAGGGCTGAAGTCTCCCGTGAAGAGGCCTGATTCTTCGAGAGGGTTTGCTAGCCAGGAGAGTTGTGGACTGGTGTACCTCCACAACGGCGTGTCTTTGGAATAGCCGTTGCGAGTACAGCACGGCAGTTGTGTCGTATGTTGGGTGTTCGGAAATTCCCCTTACAAACTACTAGGACCTGTGGAGTAAATAATATTCTGAATAGGAACTTACGTCCAAAAATATCCTCCAGCGACGCTACATAGCGTCACAGCTATAGGCTCAGACGCCTGTAAATGTGTATACATACAGGGTGATCCCATGGCGATGTTACAAACAGTCTAGGATGTTGGAGAAGGACAAATATATAAATTTGAGCTAACGGTACCTGTACCGATCGAGTCGAGAGTTACAAGCGAAAACCTTTCGAGTAACTCCAACAGTGGAATCATGCAACGGTACTACTCTTGCTAAGACTGTAGGGTAAACAGCTTTTAGAGGTGGTAGTATAGTCGAAAACAAGGAAAAAATATCCAGTAAACATGGGCTCCCAAATGAATACCTGGGGAGCATTTCTCCACCTTCGCGACTGTGAATCATATCTCCGCTATTGAACAAGTGCTCATAGCACTAAGGGTATACATTTTAGAGTCCATGTTTACTGAACATATTTCTTATTTTGGTCCATACTACCTCTTATGGAAGTTGCCTACCCTGCAATCTTTGAAGCAACAGTATTAGTACATGTGTTCCACTGTCGGAGGTATCTGAAAGGTTTTCACTTATAAATTTCGGCTCATTCGTTTACGGTACAAGGACCGTTGCCTCAAAATCATACATTTATCCTTCTCCATCATTCTAGAATGTTTGTAACATTCATTTACAGGCGCCGACGCCTATAACATCTTACTCTCTGTTGGTTGTCGTTTCCGGGCACTGGTTCCTATTCAAAATATTTGTACATATGCTCCTCTACAATACCTAGAAGTTTGTGGCGTGAATTTCCGAGCACATTGTGTATAAAGTTTCACTCGGTCTCTCTGTGATTCCTAGTGTGGTGTCAGACCAAATTATTACGAGCAGATTGCATCAGCGTTAGAGGGGGTGAGCATCTGCCCTACTAAGTTGTTTTAAGAATTTATTCAGATTGTTCTAGGCAGCCTACCAGTGTACATCATCCTAGTTTCCAATCTGTTGTATCGTGGTTTACTAAGAGCTCACTGAGAATGCAGCGCAATATAAGCCGTATTTAGAATAAAGTGTAATATCAATTGATAGGCGTTCCGCAGCCATACACGCAATAAAGCTTTGTCGTTTATCAAAAGTTGCTGTATGAATGAGGCGGTCTAGTTCTCTTGCTGTTAAGGTGTTGTGCTCTTGTTTCTGGCCAGTAGATTTGCTGAGACGCTGTAAAGTTATTTGAAAGAAAGTGCCATAAAGCCTAGTGGCTGTGGCCGTTGTACGATAATTTAAAGATTGTCTTTAAGTTTGAAGTACTTTCGGCTGAAGAATTTAGGAAGAATTACACTCCTGGAAATGGAAAAAAGAACACATTGACACCGGTGTGTCAGACCCACCATACTTGCTCCGGACACTGCGAGAGGGCTGTACAAGCAATGATCACACGCACGGCACAGCGGACACACCAGGAACCGCGGTGTTGGCCGTCGAATGGCGCTAGCTGCGCAGCATTTGTGCACCGCCGCCGTCAGTGTCAGCCAGTTTGCCGTGGCATACGGAGCTCCATCGCAGTCTTTAACACTGGTAGCATGCCGCGACAGCGTGGACGTGAACCGTATATGCATGTGACGGACTTTGAGCGAGGGCGTATAGTGGGCATGCGGGAGGCCGGGTGGACGTACCGCCGAATTGCTCAACACGTGGGGCGTGAGGTCTCCACAGTACATCGATGTTGTCGCCAGTGGTCGGCGGAAGGTGCACGTGCCCGTCGACCTGGGACCGGACCGCAGCGACGCACGGATGCACGCCAAGACCGTAGGATCCTACGCAGTGCCGTAGGGGACCGCACCGCCACTTCCCAGCAAATTAGGGACACTGTTGCTCCTGGGGTATCGGCGAGGACCATTGGCAACCGACTCCATGAAGCTGGGCTACGGTCCCGCACACCGTTAGGCCGTCTTCCGCTCACGCCCCAACATCGTGCAGCCCGCCTCCAGTGGTGTCGCGACAGGCGTGAATGGAGGGACGAATGGAGACGTGTCGTCTTCAGCGATGAGAGTCGCTTCTGCCTTGGTGCCAATGATGGTCGTATGCGTGTTTGGCGCCGTGCAGGTGAGCGCCACAATCAGGACTGCATACGACCGAGGCACACAGGGCCAACACCCGGCATCATGGTGTGGGGAGCGATCTCCTACACTGGCCGTACACCACTGGTGATCGTCGAGGGGACACTGAATAGTGCACGGTACATCCAAACCGTCATCGAACCCATCGTTCTACCATTCCTAGACCGGCAAGGGAACTTGCTGTTCCAACAGGACAATGCACGTCCGCATGTATCCCGTGCCACCCAACGTGCTCTAGAAGGTGTAAGTCAACTACCCTGGCCAGCAAGATCTCCGGATCTGTCCCCCATTGAGCATGTTTGGGACTGGATGAAGCGTCGTCTCACGCGGTCTGCACGTCCAGCACGAACGCTGGTCCAACTGAGGCGCCAGGTGGAAATGGCATGGCAAGCCGTTCCACAGGACTACATCCAGCATCTCTACGATCGTCTCCATGGGAGAATAGCAGCCTGCATTGCTGCGAAAGGTGGATATACACTAGTGCCGACATTGTGCATGCTCTGTTGCCTGTGTCTATGTGCCTGTGGTTCTGTCAGTGTGATCATGTGATGTATCTGACCCCAAGAATGTGTCAATAAAGTTTCCCCTTCCTGGGACAATGAATTCACGGTGTTCTTATTTCAATTTCCAGGAGTGTATTTTACTGTATGTGTGTATTAAATGTATTGGTTTTTGCTTATAATATATTTGGTGTGGAACCAGTAGCCTATTAATCATATTGTTCAAAATGGTTCAAATGGCTCTGAGCACTACGGGACTTAACTTCTGAGGTCATTAGTTCCCTAGAACTTAGAACTACTTAAACCTAACTAACCAAAGGACATCACACACATCCATGCCCGAGGAAGGATGCGAACCTGCGACCGAGGCGGTCGCGCAGTTCCAGACTGTAGCGCCTAGAACCGCTCGGCCACTATGGCCGGCTATCATATTGTAAAAGCCTTGAAATTCTAAGCGGTTACGAGGAGCCCATGATGTATGTTATAGTAGAAAAAGATTGTTTACCGTCTTCACTTGGTACAGATAGCCTGCATGGCTACGGGTTCTGGAAATTACATTTGTAAACCTGTATGTTTTGGAAGGAATCTCTCTAAACAATGAAGGTTTATCCTTTTAAAGTTCGTGGACTATCATTTACTATAGAACTTATTTCATAGATTAACGTTTCTAATAGTGGGTTTAATAATTACATTCGGTTGGAGTTGTTTTTAATTAAGATTATTATTTCTTATTTCCCAGAGGGGACGTGTTTTATTACAAATGAAAAGGTCAAATCCGTTTCCATACGCTGGGTTTTCTAATGTTTAACTAAGTTTGGTTGAAGTATTATGGATTTTATTAAAGTCCAGCACCTTACCACTTCGCCATACAGATCCCTAATGTTACAAAAAGAATACAGCGATACTGGGCTAAAGTTGAAAGCCAGGTGCAAGGAAAAGTTCATTTGGAATTGGGCGATCCGGAGATGGTCAATAATACAGGAAGACGTGTTAATAATGTTATTATGGCTATTCTGCTTAGCTCTTAGTGGTGTTTTTGCAAGTGATATGAATTATTGTACTGACAGTAGAATAATTGGAATAGTTTCAGCCACAGACATTCGAATCATATCTGTTTCACACCGTCGTTTTATTACTGTCGTAATTATAATTCTTATTAATAGTTACAGTACTATTGTCATTATTTAATCACTCTCCAAAGAAAGAAGCCATGTCAGCGTGAGGCACTGGCACAGTGTAATTGAGGTCCTGAAGGCACTCATATGATCGAGCGAAGTGTAGGTAAATGAAAGCACGGCTCGTCCCGGTTTCCAGCTTTCTCTATGTTGAAATATCTATTTTAGAAATAGAGTAACAACAGGATTTCACACATCTCTCCTTGTAATATCTAACATATAGGGCTGCCAGTTTTAAAACCACATCATTTTAAGTGTTTGGGTTTAACGGTTTGCATATGCCTGCATTATAGATTGTCGTCACTTGTAAGTTACCGACTTCTTTGATAGGAAGAGGACAGGGATATGAGACATTTATTGTGGTCACCGTCAGCGGACATTTGGACATTCCTCCTGCCGCATTTCTCTTTCGCGACGCACTCCACTGATACTTTAAGTATATATCTCACATGCCACGATAGACGATCTCGCATTCGCCTTGAGAAGTATAGGAGACTAATAGATTTTCGGAATGGTGTTCTTGCTCGTAGATGCAGAGTGGAATGAAACACCACACACAATGCTGAGGAAAACAACCAGGACAGTTGTACCGAGTTTCCAGCAACAGCACCTGCGTGGGGAGCCCGAACTGCGTGTGGCCTATCTAATCTATCGTGAAACGCAATGCTCGACGCACTCGACCTCGAAGCTCTTCGGGATAATGTTGTGGGAGCAAATATAAGTAGGGGTGGGTTAATGTCCGCAGCACGCAATGAGCCCTGACTTGGAAGAAATGGAACGAAATCTGCACGTAACGTGCATATCTCGCATGAACTCATTCGTATCATAAAAATGTATGTTTTTGTGTATGTGTGTGTGCGTGAGTGAGAGTGAGTTTTTATATTCCACATCTCCTCGTAAGCCACTGAACCGACTTCAACCAAACTTGTTACACGTCAGGCAACAATCGCATTCGAAGCAATAAGCATTTACCTATCATAGTTCACGTTATACGCCATCATAAACTATGGGAAGCGTGAGAAATTGCTGCATCATGCATGACGTTTTAATTTATTGCTTCTGTGCTACTAATTCTATTTGCAGCACATTCCACATATGACGCCACAGATATCTACACGAATATTTCATTGTACGAAGAGGAGGAGGAGATTAGTGTTTAACGTCCCGTTGACACCGAGGTCATTAGAGACGGAGCATAAGCTACGGTTGGAGAAGGATGAAGAAGGAAAGCTACCGTGCCCATCCGAAGGAACCAACACGGCATTTGGCGTAAGCAATCTAGGGAAATAGTGGTAAACCTAAATCCGGATGACCGCACGCGGTTTTGAACCGTGGACGTCCCGAATGCATCATTGTACAACAATTAGTTCAAGAGAGGCGACATAATAAACTCTGTGACGCGTGAAAAAATACCGCATAATGCTCGAAGTGTCAATACATTTGTTCTTACTACTAAGAAACTCCTACAGTCGAGTCTAGGAAATCCGTGGCACACAGCAACACATTTGACAGCTTTCAACTGCGAAGGGCAAACAGCTGTAGGCGAAAATAGCCATCTACAGGACTATGAAGAGACGTTTCCATAGAGACGTTTACAATATCGCGTTGTAGAAACACAAAGCAGCTGCAACCAGAGTACAGAAACTGTCCTGGATCATACTTCTTAATTTGAACACTGTACTAAAGCATTAGCACGTTATGCATATTCCTTTGACGACTGATTCAAAATTTCAAAAGCTTTTTTCTAGAATACATGGAAATGAAAATTTTTTGATATCACACTGCAAACATAATTTTTTTTGTTTTCGTTTGTAATATAAAATTCGCAAAATGGATAACCGGGCAATGCCGTGTTTGTCAACTAGTACTTAATTATTGGAATGAGTCTATTGATAACACATCCATCCATGGAAGCTATGTTTAATGGCGAATGAAAAGCGATTCGGAGATTTATTAAGGTTGGGTCATTCCATTGTATAGTATCACATATCTTCTTCGTCAATAACAAATGTACACTATGCTTACGATTCAGTGGATAATACTGTTATAATATAGCCAGTACTTCTTCGCATATGAAACATTGTACGAAAGTGTTCGACAAGGAACAGAGAAGGGGTTCGTATCTGACTAAATATCACCGTTCGCATCGACTGATTCTCGTGATCAAAATAAATCTTAATTTAGTAATGAGGTACCAAGAATGCAAGTCTTTATTAGATTGCAGAGATTTATATCTGAGTACTAGCAGTTCACGCGTAGCACCTCAGCAAATTATGAAATTTCAGTTGAAGATTAGATAGTCAGTTTTCGGTCATTCACTCCTTTCTGTTAACATCCAAGCGGAGGCCGGTGTAACGAAAAGGAGGAAACCAGAACTTTTGATGAATTACATCACTCACCAAAATTTTTGAAACATTCAGACCTATACGAAGGGCGGCTCGACTGTAGCACATAAAACATCGTTTACTGCAGTTGCGAAGTTTATATTCGACAAGAGTTACGCACTGCGTTCCAATATATATACGATTATTCCTCAGAACTATCCTGAGTTAGTATGCCAAACGCTGCTTATATTTTTAATAAAAATCATCAGCTATGATGGTCAAAGGCTTTGGGTATAGGGACATACCTTCACTACGCAAACAGCGTTTCAAAAGTGGGTAGAGGATTAGCTACAGGTCCAGAGCACTCTAGCCCTCAGGGTGGAAAATTGCCAACCAACGTGTTAGGAGGAAATAGAAGATCCAATGTCACAGTCAAATTTTAATAGGACTCATGCCATGAAATTAGAAAAAACGGATAGATAACATCCTGTACAAACTGTGTTTGGTACTGGATACATATCACCAGACTTTCGAATGAGCGTTAGCCCAACAATTCTCAGGATAATCCCAAAGATTCGAGATCGTTTGGTCTCAAGCTACAGTGTGCAGTGCAGTTACTATAGCATAATTAAACTGTCCTTAACTTGATGAGTGGTTTGAATATTAAAATGCTTTAATTGACGTAGTCCTATAGGAAGTGTTATGCCTTAATCCTCTCCGATCATTCAACTATGCCATTCAGCCATTCAGCCAGATACAGAGGGATCTACAGTTTAACGTGGACCTCGAGTCACGATGCAACGAAGCATTTTTCACATTAATAAGTCATTGTCAGAGGTGTAACTAGCAATAATACACACAAAAACTCCAAGAAACGATTCGTCAGTGATCGCTGGACCTTTGGGTTTGTAGTCTGCCTATTTCCCACTGGGCCATTTTCTCTTTTTCTGTTTTTTTTACCCTCTTTCCACAGAACGAAAATTTTCGTTCTTAAAATTAGAAAAATTATAACTGTGATCTCCGTTCTACCGTACTTCCATCACACACACACACACACAAACACACACACACACACACACACACACACACACACACACACATTAGTGAACATTCGTTACTACATGCAAGTGACTTGAAAAAGTGTCTGTTTACGTGTGGAGCTCTTAGCTCTCCAACGCCAAATGTTACCGGAGCAGGCGGTCATGTGAACCTCCACCGTTGATGTAAATCAGGGAAATGGGTGTATGTACTAGTCGACTGAATCGAATCAGAGAAGTAAGGTGGATTGTGAGACCAAATATAATGGAAGAAAGAAGCAGTCGTGTTGAGCAGTTACGAGGGCTACATTGTGAGTGAAGCGGCCCGCTTAGTTGGTATGTCAACTCTGACTGCCCAACGATTATGCGAGGCATGGTGAACAATTCGCACCCATGTAACGTATAATTACAATGGCCATAATTAGATCCCAGTCTACAGAGAGCTCTGATAGACATCTACATCTAAATCTACATGGATACTCTGCCAATCACATTTAAGTGCCTGGCAGAAGGTTCATCGAACCACCTTCACAATTCTCTGTTATTCCAATCTCCTATAGTGCGAGGAAAGAATGGGCATCTATATCTTTCCGTACGAGCTCTGATTTCTCTTATTTTATCGTGGTGATTGTTCCTCCCTGCGTAGGTCGGTGTCAACAAAATATTTTTGTTTTCGGAGGAGAAAGTTACTGATCGGAATTTCGTGAGACGATTCCGTCGCAACGTAAAAGCCTTTCTTTTAATGATGTCCATCCCAAATCCTGTATCATTTCTGGACACTCTCACCCATATTTTACGATAATACAAAACGTGCTGCCTTTCTTTGAACTTTTTCGATCTACTCCGTCAGTCCTATCTCGTAAGGAAACCACATCGCGCAGCAGTATTCTAAAAGAGGACGGACAAGCGTAGTGTAGGCAGTCTCCTTAGTAGGTCTGTTACATTTTCTAAGTGTCCTGTCAATAAAAAGCAGTGTTTAGTTAGTCTTCCCAACAACATTTTCTATGTGTTACTTGCAATTTAATTGTTCGTAATTGTAATACATAGGTATTTAGTTCAATTTGCGCTGTTAGATTAGACTGATTATCGTGTAACCGAAGTTCAACGAGTTCCTTTTAGCACTCAAGTGGATAACCTCACACTTTTCGTTATTTAACATCAACTGCCACTTTTCGCACCATTCCGATATTTCTTCTAAATCGTTTTGCAGTTTTTTTATCTTCTGATCACTTTATTAGTCGCTAAGTGACAGCGTCATCTGCAAACAACCGGCTGCTAAGATTGTCTGCCAAATCGTTTATATACACTCCTGGAAATGGAAAAAAGAACACATTGACACCGGTGTGTCAGACCCACCATACTTGCTCCGGACACTGCGAGAGGGCTGTACAAGCAATGATCACACGCACGGCACAGCGGACACACCAGGAACCGCGGTGTTGGCCGTCGAATGGCGCTAGCTGCGCAGCATTTGTGCACCGCCGCCGTAAGTGTCAGCCAGTTTGTCGTGGCATACGGAGCTCCATCGCAGTCTTTAACACTGGTAGCATGCCGCGACAGCGTGGACGTGAACCGTATGTGCATGTGACGGACTTTGAGCGAGGGCGTATAGTGGGCATGCGGGAGGCCGGGTGGACGTACCGCCGAATTGCTCAACACGTGGAGCGTGAGGTCTCCACAGTACATCGATGTTGTCGCCAGTGGTCGGCGGAAGGTGCACGTGCCCGTCGACCTGGGACCGGACCGCAGCGACGCACGGATGCACGCCAAGACCGTAGGATCCTACGCAGTGCCGTAGGGGACCGCACCGCTACTTCCCAGCAAATTAGGGACACTGTTGCTCCTGGGGTATCGGCGAGGACCATTCGCAACCGTCTCCATGAAGCTGGGCTGCGGTCCCGCACACCGTTAGGCCGTCTTCCGCTCACGCCCCAACATCGTGCAGCCCGCCTCCAGTGGTGTCGCGACAGGCGTGAATGGAGGGACGAATGGAGACGTGTCGTCTTCAGCGATGAGAGTCGCTTCTGCCTTGGTTCCAATGATGGTCGTATGCGTGTTTGGCGCCGTGCAGGTGAGCGCCACAATCAGGACTGCATACGACCGAGGCACACAGGGCCAACACCCGGCATCATGGTGTGGGGAGCGATCTCCTACACTGGCCGTACTCCACTGGTGATCGTCGAGGGGACACTGAATAGTGCACGGTACATCCAAACCGTCATCGAACCCATCGTTCTACCATTCCTAGACCGGCAAGGGAACTTGCTGTTCCAACAGGACAATGCACGTCCGCATGTATCCCGTGCCACCCAACGTGCTCTAGAAGGTGTAAGTCAACTACCCTGGCCAGCAAGATCTCCGGATCTGTCCCCCATTGAGCATGTTTGGGACTGGATGAAGCGTCGTCTCACGCGGTCTGCACGTCCAGCACGAACGCTGGTCCAACTGAGGCGCCAGGTGGAAATGGCATGGCAAGCCGTTCCACAGGACTACATCCAGCATCTCTACGATCGTCTCCATGGGAGAATAGCAGCCTGCATTGCTGCGAAAGGTGGATATACACTGTACTAGTGCCGACATTGTGCATGCTCTGTTGCCTGTGTCTATGTGCCTGTGGTTCTGTCAGTGTGATCATGTGGTGTATCTGACCCCAGGAATGTGTCAATAAAGTTTCCCCTTCCTGGGACAATGAATTCACGGTGTTCTTATTTCAATTTCCAGGAGTGTAGATAAGGAACAGCAAACGACCTATAACACTTCCTTAGGGAACACAAGAAATCACTTCTGTTTTACTCGATGACTTTCCGTCAGTTACTACGAACTGTGACCTCTCTGACAGGAAATCACAGATCCAGTCATATAACTGAGACGATATTCCATAAGCACGCAATTTCGGTACGAGCCGCTTGTGTGGTACAGGGCCAAAAGCCTTCCGGAAATCCAGAAATACGGCTTCGATCTGAAATCCCTTGTCAATAGCACTGTGCACTTCATGTGATTAAAGAGTTAGTTGTTTTTCACAGGAACGATGTTTTCTAAACCTATGTTGACTGTGTGTCAATAGACCGTTTTCTTGGAGGTAATTCATATTATTGTTCGAAGGATGTCGCGCGAGAAATGGGCAAGCTGTGTTTCGCTCGAGACACCATTTCTAAATCCATACCGATTTGCAGACATAAGCTTTTATGTCCCAAAGAAATGTATAATGGTATGAGAAGTTCCGCCCATTTTCGTAGCAAGCACGGACACAACAATACGAACTGCACCATAAGAAGTGTATAATATTCTAACCTAGAATATACTCAAGAAATCTTCGACATACTGCTGTTAAGGATGTTGGTCTGTTATTTTCTGGGTCTGTTCTTTTATCCTTCTTGTAAACAGGAGACACACATACACATTGTCAGTCACTTCAGGCTTTGCACTGGCGAGAAATTCATGATAAGCGAGCACAGCAACAGGCTAATGTCGACGAGCACTCTCTGTAAAACTATACTAAGATTATGTCCGGACATGGCAACATTCTTGGTTTCAACTTTTTCAGCGGATTTCTCATGGGCAGGAATGCTTACGTCTATGTGGTCCTTACGGGAGTCTGTGTGAAGGTCAAACGTATCACGTCTGTAGGATCCTCTTGCGTGAATTTCTTTTTTTTTAAATTCGATACTTAATACTTGGATTTTCCTTCTGCAATCTGCTATTGCCACACCACACTAATCGACTGATGACAGGACAGAAGCTTTCGATCCGCTTAGTGACAATACATAACATCAGAGTTTTCTTGTGTTCTCTTCCAGATATTTCGCTCATATACGACGATGGAACCTTTAGTTAGCTTCACGAATCTTTTTGTAGATGCACCAGCTTCCACAAATTCCTATCTACAGGCATTCGCATATTCCATTTTGAACGGAGAGTGCAACAACTCTGTTACCTCAGCATTTTGCGATTTTTTTTAACTTAATTGGGTCCTTTCTGTCATTAATTCACTTATTGCGCACATACTACTCCAGACAGTGATTTACAGTGTTTGGACTTAGGCCGTAATTCTTCTGCCTCCACCACAGAGGAACTACATTTTGTTCATTCATTCTCTAAGTAGGATTTTTTATTTTGTTTATTTATTTGCTATTTTCTTTTACTCTGAATGTTGCATATGAAATGGCATAAATAAACATAATATTTTAACATAATGGTGTTAGTAGTAACTAAGCATTTTGCTAGTTAAGGGGGGGGGGCGGGAACATGAAAATAGAATAATTACATTTAAACAGAAAAATAATAATGACAAAAAAATTCTGCATACTACCATTTGGCCATTTGGCGCGCAGATATCTGTTCATCCGTAATGCAGAAGTCAGACACTACTGGTCTATTACACTAGCGGCATTGGTAGATTACAAAATTGGCGATCTATAATATTCTGGACTACACTACTAGAACACTATACTATACAGGACTACACAACACCACACTACACTACTGTACTTGGTATTAGAACCGAGCTGAATCTCTCATAAATCTGGATGGTTAACCTACTGCGCTCTGAGATGCAACTCCATATTCACAGGGGTTGTGCTGCATTGCCACTCAAGGTGTAGAGACTGTGAGATGACTGTCAGGGTCTCAAGAAGTCCTTCCTGGTCCTCACTGAGGCTCATCATCCCATTGCTTCCAGAAGGTTGTTGTTGGTGGGTGTTCTGCCGAGGCGCGTCTCGTTATTATGAAAAAAGTCTTCGTCTTGAATGTCTCTCAGCCATGTCAGCTTGCAGCTCATAAACTGATATCTTAACTGTGAGCGAGTTCATCTTATTCCACAGTTCCTCATCATCATTATATTATAGACCGTTGCATCTTCAAATGCGTTCCCGTCCTGGTCTGTGACATCTTGTCTAAGGGCAGACTCCCAGACGATGTGATTCGAGATATTGCTCCACATTCACAAGTGTCTGTGGTGCGCTGTCGTATTTTTAGTGAGAAGTTGGAAAGGTAGTCTATAGCTCCATTGGTCGTAAAGAAGTATGTCACTCTTTTTCTCTCTTTTATGTTAGGAAGGAACCGATAAATTCTCCTCCTTGTTTATGCTCTGTCCCAGACTTTTGCTATTCTCTATCATTGTATGATTTTATTTTCTTATTCTATACGGCTCTTGTTCCCAGTATGTCGCTTACTTTGCCATATTCGCGCTTTTTGAACCAATATAATGCACCTCTCTTTCTTCCTGCTGGTTCTAGAGGTAGCAAGCCTAATACCACCTCAGTCGGTGTTGTTCAACACTCCACTGAGGTCGCCGTAGAGCCCGTGCTATCTTTATCCTTCTCGCTCAATGGTCCCAAACGCTAGGCCGTAGCCCACAACAGCGAGTAAGATTGGTTGCGGTACGTTTTTAGTGAACATGGCGGCAGCTGAATATTTCTTTGGCCAATTGTTACTATTTTACTATGAGTTCTACATGTGTATGAATGTTTTGCTTTCCATCGACGTTAATTCCAAGGTACCAAGGTACGCAATATTCTTCTACTGTCTTCACAGGCTGATCATTTATTCCAACTGTGGGATATCTCGTTTTTGATAACGTTCCTTTAGTAACCTGTCCTGTGGGCAGCCTTTGATTATGTCTTTTATTATTTTATTCCAGGACATTCTAACTGCACCTGCCTGTCTGTGCATAATCTCGTAGACTGTCAAAGAGACGTCTTGGACAATCCGTCTGTTTCTGTCTTTTTAACAGGGCAGGTCACCCCAAATTATCAAACGACCCCGTAGTATCAGTCACTATGGTTGTAACATATTTGTCGTCTGAGGTGTTCACAATATTCACTGCGTGATTTATCGCATCCTCTGTGGATTTCTCTTTCCTGAAATCGTAGTGCAGGGGGATCATGCCTACTAATTGCCTGTGGTAGCCTAGACGGCGGCACAGAAGGTTTTCCCGTACTTCGACTGGAGCATTTACCAAGTAAATTCGTCTGCATGATTTCGGTTCTCTTGAATCTTTGTCTTCGATATTTTCGAGGTTCAGGGCGCCCTATTGTCTCCCGAATCGTTTATATAAATAAGGAACAGCAAATGGCCTATAACACTACCTAGGGGAACTCCAGAAATCACTTCTGTTTTACTTGCTGAGTTTCTATCAGTTACTACGAACTGTGACTTCTCTGACAGGAAATCACGAATCCAGTCACATAACTGAGACGATACTCCATGTGCACGCAATTCCACTACAAGCCGCTAGTGTGGTACGGTGTCAAAAGCCTTCCGAAAATCCAGAAATACAGAACCAGTTTGAAATATCTTGTCGATAGCTCTCAACACTTCATGCGAGTAAAGAGCTATTCGTGTTTCACAAGAACTGAGGATGGTGTTAAAACTCAAGCAACAGATGTCACACGTCTCGACATAAGTCAGGACTTAAAAATCTTTGCACAGTCCACTCCCGACAGCCACAGGCAGGTTCTGCTCCACACATCCTATGAGAGTCCCTGGCAGACACACCGAACGCACACCGTACGCTCTCCAGTCCTTGGCGCTATTTCCACAAGGTGCTCCAGCCCGCCCCTAGCACTGGAGCTCTCAATAAGCACAAAACCGCAACTCCCTCGTGAGTCTGTTAGATTCCTGGTGAAGGAGCTGCCACTGGTTCACTTGTCCCCAAACTCATCCGAAGAAATTTTTTCGATGCGCATCGCAAAGTTGCCAAAATTTTCGTGTTTTTTACGCCTATTTCACATGCGGAAATCCGATTTGTGTGTCTTTGTGAGGAAAGTATGTTTCGAGGTTTGGTACAGAATCTGTCTGCTGTTAATTAGCCCTGATGATAGAACAGTTAATCCGCGTCACACTCTCTAAGAGTGAACATTTGTCAAACATTTTTAAGATGTATTGATCTTGCTTTATTTGATTTTATCAGTTGTTAGACGTCTATGTGCCACTTGTTTTCTGAGCGCTACTGTTACAAGTGCTATTGTAATTTGATTACTCTTCTGAAGTCCTCTATAACAATTTAGATTCAGGTATTGTTTTAAAATTCTTTTTACTTGTCAATCACTTCCCTATGTAGACGACTTTGAATTGGCTTGCACTCACCAGTAAGCCTAAAATCACACGATATGAAACATGCTACATGCCTTCAGCAATCGGTAACACTTTCAAAATTTGTTACTGACATTAACATTAAAACTAGTAGCAGCGACTATGAGTGTCATATTTCACGTTCATGCATTGTTTTCCAGCATAAAAGATATGTCTCGAAGTTGACGGAGCAGGCTCTACCGCACCTACTTATTCTACACAATGTGAGAGTATTCGATGCTCTGTGTGTGTGATCTGTTGTAACATGCTCACAGCACTGCGCGGAGCAATGAGTCACAATGCTATACACATTTCCATTTCAGGTGACGTATTTGCTAATTACTGAGTTTCATGTAAATTAAATCTTCTTCACCTATGCCTATTAAATAGTCGTTGAACGTTGTAAGCGTTTTCTGCCTCGATAGCATTCTGCACCATTTATATAGTCACACCGCATTAATAGCTTGTTTCAAAAGTCTATATTGTACATGAACGTACTTTTATTAATTCAGAGCATATTCGGACTCATTTTTACAAGTAATCGTTTCTTTAGACCTACACTGTAATGGCGCAAAAACGGTGCGCCCTATGATATATCTCACGGGATAGGAGACGGTTCAGACAGGAAGGTGTCGACACATGCGAAAAAAGGACCGCAGCTCACATATTCATGTGAGCTCTAAGGTGGGTTTATGATGTCACATTTGCACCAAATTTTTACCAAAATTCTGCCCAGCGCCAAAGCAGACATGTCACACGATGGTCGTCACACCGTCTCTTACACACATGTCAACATTCCTTTTGACGCCTGTGCTATGGAGCTGAGAAACGCGACACCTGGCTTTGAAATCATGCGATTTTCTTACGAGTGTCCGAGGAAAACGTTTCAGACACACTGCCACTCAGAATCGACTTGAAAAGTTCTCAGGGGACAGTATAAAGGACGTCAATGAAACCTTGAGGCGTTGATTTCCACACATTTCACAGTCTGAAACGACAGTTAGTAATGAGATAACCAATAGGATGACGTTCTCGACAATATTCGACGTTCCTGCACACATCTTGGCGTTTGAAGCCTACTCTAAGGACATCCCATTAAACGTGATCTGACCCTTTTGATTGACCTGGGATTGTAATTTTTGGTCCGGTATATGGAGCAGAACCACAAGGAACCGTTCGTACCTGTTCAATGAAATATGAACGTTTTTATGCTTTTTCATTCTTTCCTTTTCGTGTCCTCCTCAGGGATGTGTACAGGCTGGTGCAACATTAACGTGTGCGTGAATAAAATGATGAGGGATCCCCCCACTCCCCCAACACACACACACACACACACACACACACACACACACACACAAACAGTTCGATAACTAGGTGCCACCCACTCGCATTTGTTGAGCGCGTTAGAAAAGTGTCTGTCAGACAATTAAACATTCAACCTCGCATTTGCTCTAGCACCTAAGTGTTAGGCAGCCCCTTAGACATCCTTTAGGTGCGGTTTGGCTGCAATTACGCGCTAGAGCACATCAGAGGTTAAATTTGCGTCGAAATTTCTAAGAGATATATTGATAAAGTGCTCTAGAAAGATGCGACCGCGTTGCCGAAATGGTGAGTCTTAGAGCGCCTCTCAGCCGTTTTATTCACGCACATATTAATGTTGCATCCTCGCCCCCCTCATTCGTGATCACACCATGGAAGGATGCGAAAATAAAGGATGAAAAAGCATAAAAATGCTTGTCTGCTTCGAATCACGTTCAAATTTCACCAACAGGTGTGTACGGTCCTTTCAAGTTTTACCCTCTAAACCGGAGCAAAAACTACAATCGCCCTATATTGGAAAAGGATCAGGTCGCGTTTAATGTTGTTACAGTCCCATTATGTCCTTAGAGTAAAGTTGAAACGCAAACGGGGAAGGTAGAACTGTCTTTTTCGACAGCGAAATGTATGGCGAACAACGCCCCAATATAAAGGACGATTTCACTGACACCCTTGATGCCACCCGCTGAGGAGTTTTCCTTATCGTTTACGAGTGGCGCGCATCTGAAATCATTACCTCGGCCACTCACAAGCAAACCCCGTGATTTCAGCGCTAGGTGTCGCGGTTCTGACATGCATCGCAGAGGTGTCAAAAGAAAAAAGTGAAATGTGGTTAAGAGGGGGTGCGACGGCTTCCATCTTGTGACACGTTTATGGAGGCGTTGAGCAGAATTGTAGTAAAATTTGTAGCCAATGTGATACCATTAACCCACCTTCAGCTCACATTAAATTCTAGGCTGTGGCCTTTTTCTCCATATGTCGACACCTTGCAGTTTGGAACGTCGCTGAGCCCAAGGGTGACGTCGCAGAGTGCTGTGCTTTTGCGCTTTGAAGCAGATGTGGAACTTAACGCGTCGGTATGGAAGACTATTACTAGTTTTTGAAAAGTGATCCGTTACTTTTGTTGCACAGTGTTGCAATAACATTACAGAACACAATGTTTATAAAGAGACGGGGTGGCATTTCATCGAAAACTAAGGATCTGGCGGCCATTTACTAAGCGGAACGGTAGGCCAGTTTGCAGTGGCGTCTGCGAGTGGTGCAGGCCGCACGTAAGAGCGGAGGCAGCGCGCCGTTGGCTCCTCACTGTGCGCTATGTATTCACATGTGGGCAGACTCGCTGGCCGCTGAGCGTGAAGTTGGATGGGAGGGCGGAAGGGGGTCGGGTCAGCGGCGGACGCACAGTGGCGGCGCTGCCCTGCCCTGCTCCGCTTCTCTCTGCTCTCACGTGAACTGCCGGCGTGGGCGGCGCGGGGCTGCCAGTATCGATTCCGAAATATTAAAGCCGGCACAGACGCCGGCAGCGGCGGTGGCGGCGGCAGCGGCAGCGGCAGCAGCACACTGTGTGTCAGGTGCCGTAGCGCACTTCAAAGGCCCGGGTTTGATTCCCCGCCCTCCCTGCATACGTGATGCGGCTGGCTCCCACGCTTTGCCTGTATTACTGCCTCTTCACTGGAGTGCGCATATTTCATACAAAATAGGAAAGAGGGGCACATTCCGAATGCGAGTTTGCAAAAGTTGGGCGACACATGGTTCAGCCGGAATTTCTACTGTGCTAAAAGAGAGAAACTTTGAATTTTAAAAACTTGACCACTTGACCAAGAACGTGAAGTTGACCGTGCTGATAGTTGTGATGACCAAGAGAAGTATGTTTCACAAATGTAATTTTCTTAAATTTTTCTCGGGAAATCGTCGTGAAAATGCGATCACCGTAGAGATTTACGATGATAACTGTTTTTTCAGCCTACGGTCTAAAAACTGCACCAAGCTTGATTAATGAAGAGACAAGGAAGGAAATAAAACTTCAGTACTACATTATTTACGGAAGTATTTTAAGTGCCACGAGAATTGACGTTGATAAATGTTATGTAAAATCTGAAATAATCACAGTGATCCGTTGGCAAGTTAAACTATTGAAACCAATGACTATGTAGGTCGTGGCAGTATGGTGATGCTGGAAGACTGAGCCTATGGCCACTCGTGCAGCCATATAGTTTTGTCGTTTGCTGTTCCATTGATCATCACTGCGGCCTCCAACTGATATTTCAAATGATTTTGATTATAATACACTTTCTCAGAGAAACATGTAGCGGTATAATTCCCATTTACACGGTTCTCTTAAGCGGATACCGTTTCAGTTTGTGTCCGAATGTAATTTTATTAAAATGGTTCAAATGGTTCAAATGGCTCTGAGCACTATGGGATTTAACATCTGAGGTCATCAGTCACCTAGAACTTAGAACTACTTAAACCTAACTACCCCAAGGACATCAGACATCCATGTCCGAGGCAGGATTCGAACCTGCGACTGTAGTGGTCGCGCTGTTCCAGACTGAAGTGCCTAGTACCGCTCGGCCACACTGGCCGCCTAAAATTTTATTATCTATCAAATTTTTCACATCTTTGTGTGGGTGGTTGTCTACGGACGAATACTTCACTTCTATCTGAATCACGCTAAGGCTGAGTGAAGGATAGTCTAAAAAGTTATTCTGTCTAGTATTATACTTGTGAATGTCGTACTGTTTTCTTACTGTGACTGATCATTGCAACCAACATCACTACCGTGTAAACGTTTTGTAAGACTGCATAAGTTTTCCTACCCGTTTAAAGAGCTGTCAGTCAAATGTTCTGGAGTGCTCACCATACGCTTTCCTTATTATACGCTTCTGTTCAACACGAATTTTCTTCTTCAGTGACGAGAATATGGAGCCGTAAGATATTATCGATAGGAAAATGTAGAAATAAGTGACCTTTCTGGTACTTTCATGATCAAAATATGATACTGTACGTAACGCATAGGTTTTCTTAGACGTTTGAGGTCTGTAACACGTAACTTGCAGCTCTGCCTCCTAGCAACACAAACACCCAATTATATAGAAAATTGTGTACAATTTATTGATTTGTGCTCATTCATTATTTATAATGATCAGCCTTGTACAGTACACAGGTCCATGTATTCCGTTTTATCGATGTTCAGTGACACTCCATATATGATCTGAAGATGGGTAGCTAGCCTGGAACAGGACACTGAAAATAAAAAATGGCGATCAAAGACTGAAATGCCATAGTTTTAACCTTAAGTTAATCCTGCGCTGTAACTAACTCAGAAGAGTAAATTTGTAGAAGCACAGATGCAGGTCCTTTTTGATCATTTTTCCGCACGAAGATCCCTTAATTCCCGTTTGTTCAGGCAAACGACATTGAAATTACATCTGTCTCCGTTCCAGTCTTTCCTTCACTCAAGCAACTTCTTGTGTTGTTTGGCCTCTTTCCTGACAGTTACGTTTTTTATACACTACAGAGACCGTTTCGCATCATTTTACCACTAAGTTTTGTGGAGCAGAGGTTTTGCCAAAGCACTTACAGTCCTAGGCTCTTGCGCAAACAGTCCGCACACATACTCCACTAACTACGTTTCGCATTACACTCGACAATGGACACCCTCTGTGTTATCGTGAAAACCATTTTGTGTTTTATTCAACTGGTCGCTAAACTCACCTGCTCCTCTGTCACTGAAACGCAGGGTCACAAGTACGCTGGACAGAATCTGCAGGAGGTGCGCATGAGCAGACATGTAACGCAACGATTGGCGCATTTAAATCTGGATTTCCTGCATTTTCTTTGATGAGACGCCCTACTGTTCATTAACAAAGATTGTTCCTTATTAGCACTATGAGTATATTTTCCGGGGCAGTATTATTTGGTCCAGCCTTTAGTAGAATAATCCGTCATCGATTTTGCTCGAAGTATTTCGCTAATTTATGTGTTATCGCTTTGCTCAAGTTCAAATCGTATAGATCACCTCCATTTACAACCTTGCTGGCCCGGCCAGGTACTAATATTACCGAATACACAGAGCTCTGGTAGCTCAAGACCCTAGTAGTGGCCCGCATCTCGTGGTCGTGCGGTAGCGTTCTCGCTTCCCATGCCCTGGTTCCCGGGTTCGATTCCCGGCGGGGTCAGGGATTTTCTCTGCCTCGTGATGGCTGGGTGTTGTGTGCTGTCCTTAGGTTAGTTAGGTTTAAGTAGTTCTAAGTTCTAGGGGACTGATGACCGTAGATGTTAAGTCCCATAGTGCTCAGAGCCATTTGAGCCACCCTAGTAGTGTGTATGTGATGCTCCTTTTGAGCTTTTTTGTACAGGTTGGGTGCACAGGCAGTGTGTACGGTCCAGTTATGACAAGTCAAATAACGTTATTTCACTTAATATGTTATTTTCCATATCACTTCTCGAAGCCATGTTTTTATGCTCTGTTTTATATCAAGTGAAATGCTTACTCCCTCTTCTGTGTATCTAAACTGAAGCTTCATTGATCGAAAACGTAACTGGTTACGCTTAGTAACACATTTAAGTTTAGCTAAATTTCTGTTTCTTGAGATACCCTCTCGACAGTGTTCTTCATCCTGTGCCGAATTTTTTGTGGTAGGGAATGGAGGGCCGGTGCAATTAACTGACGAGACTCAGCTGAATGCCATTCATCAACAAAACATCCTTTAGATGAAGCTGGCCGGCTACAGGGCTGCCGGCCTCACGGTTTCAGTACCATCAGCTCAGGAGGAAGCGCAGTACCCCGTGATTTCTCCAGTCGTAAGCACCGATCTCAACCAGCAACTAAGACAGGTATAATGCAACGACCCACTTACAATGTCCCCAGTGCCTTTAACCACAACAAACCGTTGTCAATCCAACAACGATATAGACATACTATGAAGGTACAGCGGAAAGTTAAAATTGCATTCAAACAACAAAAGCAATTTTATTTCATTTAAGCCATTAATAGCTTAGATACAAAAAAATTTAAACGTCTATCCTCACAGACTGATTGAAATTACTATATTTAAAGTACATCCATTCATTAATAAAAGTTTTCTCGACAAAAGAATCAATATAACTGATCAGAAAGGACATCTGGGTTTAATTACTTTAGCCCCGTGTACAAGAACCGCAATACACTTCAACCAAATACAACGGACATACACACACATTGGACATCAACCCCTACAAACAACACACGTACAACACATTTACTAATGCTCACTGCGACTTATCATGTAGTATTGCGATTTAACTCGTTACTGCCCCAACACCATAACACAAACAAATCGCGCAGAGTTATCTGATGGCAGAGTGCAGTTTAAGATAAAGTTACGCTAAAAAATTCTTGAAACTTCCTGGCACATTAAAACTGTGTGCCAGACCGAGACTCGAATTCAGGACTTTTGCCTTCGGGAGGCAAGTGCTCTACCATATGAGCTACCCAAGTACGACTCAGGACCCCTTCTCACAGCTGCACTTCCGCCAGTACCTTGTCTCCTACCCTCCAAACTTTACCGAACCTCTGCAGCGAAAGGTACTGAGTTCGAGTCTCGATCCGGAAACAGTTTTAATCTACCAGGAAGTTTCATATCAGCGCACTCCACGCTGCAGAGTGAAAATTTACTTTCCGCAAAAATATTTTCCTTAAAAGTCTTACCTCAGATTTATATTACTTTCAATCAACCAAGGCCTAGAATACTACCACGGCCTACGGTCAGCGTCTTTGATCCGTAATAGAAATATCCTCCGTCCCCGGCTGGAAGTCTGCCATCACTTAGGTTTTGATTAATAGTCAGCATTGACGGTAGGAGACTTTCAACATCAGAAACCACCCTCATTCTGCCAACGGCCTTATCAAAGAACAGAGCGGACGGAAGTTCAGGGCACTCTCTTGTCCTTGGGGTGGGAAACTGCCCCTAAAGGCGGAAGAAACAGCAATGATCAACGGCATGAGGTTGCAGAACCAATGAAAACCATTGCATTAAAGACACAGAATGTGTACCTACAGGCCGGCCGGGGTGGCCGAGCGGTTCTAGGCGCTACAGTCTGGGACCGCCCGACCGCTACGGTCGCAGGTTCGAATCCTGCCTTGGGCATGGATGTGTGTGATATCCTTAGGTTAGTTAGCTTTAAGTAGTTCTAAGTTCTAGGGGACTGATTACCTCAGAAGCTATGTCCCATAGTGCTGAGAGCCATTTGAACCATTTTGTTTTGTACCTACAGTACAGTGGCCTGTAAATGAAAAAGTGTCATGATGATCCCTCAATTGGCAAGGATTCCGTAATAGCCACCCTTTCGGATATCCGGGAGTGGATTGCCAAGGAGGAGGTGATCGTGAGAAATAGATTGAATAATCAACTAAGGGACAACTAGCTACGAGTCGCGGAGTGGAATGTCAGAAGCTTGAACGTGGTAGGGAAGTTAGAAAATCTGAAATGGAAAAGGCAAAGGCTCAGTCTCGCTATAGTAGGGATCAGTGAAATGAAATGAAAAGAACACATGGACTTCTGGTTAGATGAGTAAAGGGTAATATCAACAGCAGCAGGAAATGGTCATCACGAGTAGGATCAGTTATAGGGTTGTACTCATCAGAACCGACAGCAAACCAACATCGACAACGATACTTCAGGTATACATGCCGACGTCGCAAGCTGAAGATGAAGAGATATAAAAACTATATGATGATATTTAAAGGGTAATACAGTACGTAAAGGGAGATGAAAATCTAATGCTTATGGGGACTGAAATGCAGTTATAGGGGAAGTAGAAGAGAAGGTCACAGGAGAGAAGGGGACTAGGACAAAGAATGAGAGAGGGAAAGATATAAATTTCAGCTAGTAATAGCGAATATCCTGTTCAATAATCACATGAGGGGGAGGTATACCAGGAAAAGGCCGGGTGACTCAGGAAGATTTCGGTTATATTACACTATGGTAACACCTACCCAGGAGCAGGCATAGATCGCAACGTAGTAGTGATGAAGAATAGGCTGAAGTTTAAGAGATCAGTGAGGAAGAATCAATCCGCAAAGAAGTGGGATACGGAAGTACTAAGGAATGACGAGATACGCTTGAAGTTTTATAAGGCTATAGATACAGCAGTAATGGATAACACGGTATGCAGAACACTTGAACCGGAGAGACCATCTCTAAACAGGGCAATCACAGAACTTGGGCAGAAAACATACGCACAAAGAAGGTAACTACGAAAAATCAGTGGGTAACAGAAGACATACTTTGGTTGATCGATGAAAAGAGGAAATATGAAAATATTTCGGAAAACTCAGAAAAACAGAAACACAAAACACTCATTAATGCTAAGACGAAATGGCTGCGTGGAAAATGTCGCGAAATCGAAAAAGAAATAATTGTCGGAAGAAATGACTCAGCGAATAGGAAAGTCAAAACAACCTCATGTAAAATTAAAAGCTGGGATGGTAAATAAAGAGTGCAACGGGAATTCCACTGTTAAACGCAGAGGAGAGAGTGGATAGGTGGAAAGAGTACACTGAAGGCCTATATGAGGGTGATGTTATAGAAGAAGAAACAGGAGTCGATTTAGAAGAGATAGTGGAACCTACATTATAATCAGAATTTGAGAGAGCTTTGGAGAACTTAAGATCAAATAAAGCAGAAGTGATAGACAACGTTCCATCAGAATTTCCACAATCATTGGAGTAAGTGGCAACAAAACGACTATTCACGTGGGTGTGTAGAATGTGTAAGTCTGGCGAAATACCTTCCGAATATCGGGGAAATATCATTTAGACAATTCCGAAGACTACAAGTGCAAGAATTATCGCACAATCAGCTCAACAGCTCATGCACTCTAATCGCTGACAAGAAAAAGGAGGGAAAGAAAATTGAAGATATGTTAAATGGCATTCATTTTGACTTTAGGAAAGGTAAAGGAACCAGGAAGGAAGTGCTCACGGTCCGGTTCACAGTGCAAGCAAGATTAAAGATAAATCAAGTGTCGTTCATAGGATTTGTCAACCAGCTAAACCGTTCGACATTGTAAAGTAGGGGTAAGCTGTAGGGAGAGGGGGGTAATGTACAATAGCCAAGTGGGAATAATAAGAGTAGACGACCAAGAAGAAAGTGGTGGAAATAAAAGGGTGTAACACAGGGATGTGACCTGTCGCCCCCTACTGTTCAATCTGTACATCGAAGAAGAAATGATGGAAAAAAAAGGTTTCAGGAGTGGCATTAAAATCAGTGTGAAGGGATATCAGTAAAAATTCCGCTAATGACTTTGCTCTCTTGAATTAGAGTGAAGAAGAATTACATTATCTTCCGAATGGAACGAACAGTCTAATGAGAACAGAATATGAGTTGAGAGTAAATAGAAGAAACCCGAAAGTGACGAGGAGTAACAGAAATGAGAATAGCGAGAAACTTAACATCTGGGTTGATGGTCACGAAGTAGATGAAGTTAAGGAACTCTACTACCTAGCCAGCAAAATAATCTACGACTGACGCAGCAAGAGGACATCAAAAGCATACTAGCACTGGCAATATGGGCATTCCTGGCCAAGAGAAACCTACGGGTGTCATAGGCCTTAATTTGAGAGTGTACGTTTGAAGCTGAGCATTGCATGGTAGTGAATCATGGACTCTGAAAAAACCGGCACACAAGAGAGTGGCAGCATTTTGAATGTGGTACTACAGACGAATGTTGAAAATTAGGTGGACTGATCAGGTAAGAAAAAGATTCAAATGGCCCTAAGCACAATGGGACTTAACATCTGAGGTCATCAGTCCCCTAGACTTAGAACTACTTAAACCTAACTTACTTAAGAACATAACACACAAATGCCCGAGGCAGGATTCGAACCTGCGACCGTAGCAGCAGAGCGGTTCCAGACTGAAGCGCTAAGAATCGCTCAGCCACAACGGACGGCTAAGGTAAGAAATGACAAGGTTCTACGCGGTACCAGAGAGGAAAGTAATATGTGGAAAGAAATGGTAAAGAGAAGGAACAAGTTGGTAGGATACATCAGGGAATGCATTCCATGGTATTAGAGGGAACTGTAGAGCGCAAAAGCTGTAGAGGTTGCTTGGGCGATTTGCGGGAGGGGACCAAGGAGCGAGGCCATCGGCCCCATCAGATTAGGGAGAGTAGGGAAGAAAGTCGGCCGTGCTGTTTCAAAGAAACTATCCCGGCATTAGCCTGAAGAAATTTTGGGAAATCACAGCAAACCGAAATCAGATCGGCCTGACGCGAGTTTAATCCATCGCCCTCGTAATGCGAGAGTCAGTGTGCTAACCACTGTGCCACCTCGCTCGTAACTGTAGAGGAAGACTGAGATTGGAATATGTCCGGCAAATATTTGAGGGCGTAGGTTGCAAGTGCTACTCTGAGATGAAGAAGTTGGCCCAGGAGGGGAATTCGTGACGGGGCGCATCAAAGCAGTCTGAAAACTGATGACTCAAAGAAGAAAAAAAAAACTTAAATTACCGAGGTGCACCACTTCTATAATTAATGAGGTGGGCCCTTGAGGTAACAGTAATTCTTTTTTTTTTTTTTTTTTTTTTTTTTTTTTTTTTTTTTTTTTTTGGAATATGACTATCTACTGACCAGCAGTGAAAGAGAACGCTGGCACACTGCGCCTTAAAGTCTCTGTTTTATTTCGAATCATGTAGGCCGCATTCTCACAGCCTTAATATTCCCTATCTATAATCCTCACTACATGTAACACGGTAACTAGTGTTACGATTACAGGAAAACTTCCACTCCATCGCCCACGTGGGGCCAGACACAAACTCTTCAATAATTTAGGAAAATTGGATGGTCATCTGCACAGACGATACATAGTTTATAGCAACACTGCTGGTCCTTACTGCAGCGAGAAAAATAGAAGAACATGAACAAATATCAACTTTCCATAACTTCGGCAAACCAGACCAGTAGCTGCAAGTGACGCAACAACGACGGAACATCACTTCTCGTCAGACCCAGACATCACTAGCCTTGTTCTGCGCCAATCGGTACTGCAGAAGAACCGTAGCACCCAGCCGTATTTGTTCTGCAGTGACGACTGTCCAGGAGTTTGCGTGGTTATCAACGTTGGCTCTTGGTGACATTATCGGGCCACCTGGCACCACCGACTCCGATTCTACACCGACAGTGAACACTCGGAGGGACAATGAAACCGAAGGCTTCAGCAACGGTTCACGGTGTAATAAACGCATCTGTATGCATCACACTCTATCGTCTTAGAAGGCGTGCCTGATCAAATCCCGCCGACTGCTACAACAGCATTAAGAGCTATCACCGACAAACAGTAAAAATCACCAGTGAAGTAAAGCTTTGAAGAAACAACCTTCTATCAATATGTTCTGTCCACGTTTGCACTGTCAGCACCATAGGCAAAATAAAGCAATTCCTTCAGGCGAATAGTTCAAAGAGCTAGTAGGAATCAGCAAATCACTATTTCCGGCTAACGCTCTGTTCCCAAAAGAAAACCATTTAACACTCCATGCTACGACGGTGTGCTGCCGTAAACCACATCGGTATCTCACAAACAAATGTTATGACAATTAAATCCCGGGGCCAACTGCCGCTATTTGCTTGTACCAGCCATTCCACGCTTGTCACAGAGGGCGCTCCGCCGACAACGTAGAGGCGAGTTGCAGCCCAGCGCCACCCAAGTTCACCGTAGGGCGAACGGGCGCTCGAATTCAAATCGCCGGAGCGCTGATCATCCGGCACAGCCCATCCCCACAGAAAATAGCCACTCAAGTATAAATTATCACTAATGAGTGGAACGAAAAAGGAGGAAGAAAATAAATAGAAATTCTATAAGAATGGAAAAGGTTCTTCAATTTGTAATGCTTTATACGAAAATGTCTATTTTTCTTTAACACTGTTACACCCAGAATGAATTCAGCGTGTACATCCAAATTTTTTTGTGCTTTCTACCTGTCGAGCTGTAAAATCTGAAAAATTCTAAGGAAGCAAAGACTGCTGCACTCACGGTTCAAAACAGAACGCAAAAATGACGATTGGCAAAAGTTAATAGAAATCCGTGCGTCTATAAAAAGATCGATGCGTGAAAATTACAACTACCACATTAATGCCTGAGCGAAAGCTGTGGAAGCGAACCCTAGCTGGTCTAAGGCTTCTATACAGTCACTAGTTGACCAGTCTGGAGTGGCAATAGAAGACAGCAAAAGTAAAACTTATGTATTAAATTTCGCATTTAATAAATCATTCAAGTACGAGAACTGTACAAACATACCGCCATTTGAAAATCGCACAGACTCCCGTATCGAGGACATAGTAATAAGCGTGCCTGGTGTAGAGAAATAACTGAAAGAGTTGAAAGCAAATAAGTCGCCATGTGCTGACGGGATTCCCGTTCGATTTTACAGAGAGAGCTCTACAGCAACCACTCGTTACTTAGTTCGTATTTATGGCGAATTTCTCGCCCAGCGCAGAGCCCCAAGCGACTGGAAGAAATCTGCAAAATAACAGACCAATACCTTTATCATAGGTTTGCTGCAGAATACTTGAACATAGTCTCAGTTCCAATCTAATAAATTCCCTTGCAAGGAAAGAAAGCATCACTCGTGCGAAACTCAACTACCCTTTTCTCACATGATATATTGCGAACTATGGACGAATGGCATCAGCTGTATTCCACGTTCCTAGATTTCCGTAAGGCATTTGATACGGTGCCACACTGCTGACTGTTAGCGAATGTACGAACATATGAAATAGGTCCCTAGAAGACTTCTTAAGTAAGAGAAATCAGTATGCTGTCCTCGACGGCGAGTGCCCACCAGAGACCGCGGTTATCGTCAGCATTGAACCAGCAAAATGAGATAGGACTGCTGCTATTTTCTACGCATATAGGTAAATAATCTGGCAGACAGGATAAGCAGCAGTCTGGGTCCCGAGTTCGAGTCTCTGTCCGGCACATAGTTTTAATCTGCCAGGAAGTTTCAGTCTGCGGCTGTTTGCTGATGATGCTGCAGTTTATGGGAAGCTGTCGTCAGTGAGTGACTGTGGAAAATACAAGACGAGTTCGACAAAATTTCTGGTTGATGTGGTGAATTCCAACTTGCTCTAAATGTAGAAAAATGTAAGATAATGCAGGTTGGGGGGGGGGAGGGGACTACAGCATTATTAATATGCTGCTTGACACAGTCGATTAAATGTCTAAATGTATTGAAAAGCTAAATGAAATGGAATGAACGTGTAAGGATTGTAGTAGGGATGGCGAATGGTAGACTTCAGTTAATTGGGAGATTCTAGGAAACTATGGTTCATCTGTAAAGGAGAGTGCATGTAGGACATGACTGCGGCCCATGGTTGTCTACTGCTCGAGTCTCTGTGACCCGTACCATGTTGGATTTAAGGACGACATCAAAGCAATCTAGATGCGAGCTGCTTCATTTGTTACTGGTAGATTCGAACAACACTGAAGTGTTAAGGAGGTTCGGGACCTGAAATAGGAATCACTGGAGGGAAGGCAACGTTCTTTTCGAGGAGCTATTTTGACAAAATTTAGAGAACCGGCAGCTGTGGCTGATTGCAGAACGATTCTACAGCCGCAAAGTGCAGATTTCTCAAAAAGACTGCAAAGATAAGATTAAAGAGATTAGGATTCGTACAGAGGAATATATACTGTCAGTCTATGTGATTGCCGTAAGCTTATTGACAACAGTGCATCCTAATTTAAGTTATACAATATAGCACTGAAGATGGTCACTCAGTGACAGAAAATCGATTTTGCGATAGTAAAAAATATACGACCAATGCTGTCTCTTTTCTCAAGTATTTCGAATATGGATCTGTTTGCAACAGGGAAAGGAATAGGGAAAGGAAATGAGCAGTGCTAGCAAAGGTTACCCTACGCCACGCACGATACGGTTACTTGCGGAGAATGAGTGTAGTTGTAGATGTAGATGCAGATCCAAGCAGACCAATTCGGGGCCGGTATGCCAGTCGATATGTAAACACGGCGTACCACTGATGTAACAGAAGGTAAGACACAAGTCTAGTTTTGCTACGCAACTTCGTTACGAGGGAGAAAACACTGGAATAAATGATAATACGACAGTATGAAGTAACACCATGTAACTCCAAACACCCGAGCGCCACTGTAACAGTCAAGCTTTGCAGAAAGACCCGAGTTCGGCAACCCAGAATAATTATTCATTCAGCACACAGAGGTAAGGAAAGCCAACAAGTCCAATAAACCAAGGCGAATTTGCTCACCAGGCTGGAGCCAGCGCGTCATTTTACGTGGGCTCCGCCTCTTAAACTAGCGGGCCGGAATTTCGGAAATCACATTCACATTCGGTCGTGTTGCCATTCTTTTGTCTCACCTGTACCAAAGAAAACGACGATATGGAGCTGCTGGATGACTGACTGTTTGCAACCTGCTTGCTGACGCCAAGATGCAGCCATTCCGATGCAAGTCACAGGCGTTGTTTCCGTTCCAGCCTACTTGGAGATCGCGAATGAGGAGAAGACAAGAAGTGCTGCTAGCCCAACTCCTAGTGAGTGACGTTCGTGGATGATCTGCAAGCTGTCACCCCCCACCATCCAGGTGTGGCGCGTTCGTGCAGATCCCTGGCCATCCTGGGAGCAGATGCTGCAATCTTCCTATTCCCATAGTGGCAGGCTCGGTTCTGTCCTTCATGACAGCCATGGTTCTGGACAGCGAAGATGGCTACACTCACCTATGCAAACGACGGGCCTTCTACAAGAACGCTATGTTGTAGAGCCACGCTGGGTTCTCAAGATGTTCGGTAATGGACATCGCCTATTCATCTTTCTCTCTGAAGACTGCTCATCTTCACACCGGCCACTGTTCACTGACCAGCGGCGCCAGCCTCAAGACCTGCTGACAAGGCGCGTCTGTGGTGCTCCCAAGCAAGCTGACTGACGCTACGAGGCAGTTACACTGGTCTGTGTAATTACCCTGCTGATGAAAGTCATCTCAAATATCACTGTGTTCCTGTCGCCTCCGGGCGGTACTTTTACTAGTTCAGGGGACAAGTTATCGTTTTTCACTGACTCAGCGGTCTGAGAAAACTTATTAACTAATACGAAACGCCTTCAGCAAAATCATTGCTTCATGTTCATTTATACATAACACGATATTTCATCTAGAGAACAAAATTTCGCAAAAAAAAAAGACAAGAAAGCATTTTACGATGTACACTCCTGGAAATGGAAAAAAGAACACATTGACACCGGTGTGTCAGACCCACCATACTTGCTCCGGACCCTGCGAGAGGGCTGTACAAGCAATGATCACACGCACGGCATAGCGGACACACCAGGAACCGCGGTGTTGGCCGTCGAATGGCGCTAGCTGCGCAGAATTTGTGCACCGCCGCCGTCAGTGTCAGCCAGTTTGCCGTGGCATACGGAGCTCCATCGCAGTCTTTAACACTGGTAGCATGCCGCGACAGCGTGGACGTGAACCGTATGTGCAGTTGACGGACTTTGAGCGAGGGCGTATAGTATGCATGAGGGAGGCCGGGTGGACGTACCGCCGAATTGCTCAACACGTGGAGCGTGAGGTCTCCACAGTACATCGATGTTGTCGCCAGTGTTCGGCGGAAGGTGCACGTGCCCGTCGACCTGGGACCGGACCGCAGCGACGCACGGATGCACGCCAAGACCGTAGGATCCTACGCAGTGCCGTAGGGGACCGCACCGCCACTTCCCAGCAAATTAGGGACACTGTTGCTCCTGGGGTATCGGCGAGGACCATTCGCAACCGTCTCCATGAAGCTGGGCTACGGTCCCGCACACCGTTAGGCCGTCTTCCGCTCACGCCCCAACATCGTGCAGCCCGCCTCCAGTGGTGTCGCGACAGGCGTGAATGGAGGGACGAATGGAGACGTGTCGTCTTCAGCGATGAGAGTCGCTTCTGCCTTGGTGCCAATGATGGTCGTATGCGTGTTTGGCGCCGTGCAGGTGAGCGCCACAATCAGGACTGCATACGACCGAGGCACACAGGGCCAACACCCGGCATCATGGTGTGGGGAGCGATCTCCTACACTGGCCGTACACCACTGGTGATCGTCGAGGGGACACTGAATAGTGCACGGTACATCCAAACCGTCATCGAACCCATCGTTCTACCATTCCTAGACCGGCAAGGGAACTTGCTGTTCCAACAGGACAATGCACGTCCGCATGTATCCCGTGCCACCCAACGTGCTCTAGAAGGTGTAAGTCAACTACCCTGGCCAGCAAGATCTCCGGATCTGTCCTCCATTGAGCATGTTTGGGACTGGATGAAGCGTCGTCTCACGCGGTCTGCACGTCCAGCACGAACGCTGGTCCAACTGAGGCGCCAGGTGGAAATGGCATGGCAAGCCGTTCCACAGGACTACATCCAGCATCTCTACGATCGTCTCCATGGGAGAATAGCAGCCTGCATTGCTGCGAAAGGTGGATATACACTGTACTAGTGCCGACATTGTGCATGCTCTGTTGCCTGTGTCTATGTGCCTGTGGTTCTGTCAGTGTGATCATGTGATGCATCTGACCCCAGGAATATGTCAATAAAGTTTCCCCTTCCTGGGACAATGAATTCACGGTGTTCTTATTTCAATTTCCAGGAGTGTATATCACTAATACCAACTTATATTACAATCTTATATGGATGATGGCTCGGAAACCAGAGTAGCTGTTCGTCCATCCTATGTGCGTGTTACCTTTCATTCAGGAAGTACGAGTGACGTCTGCCTCTTTTCAGTTCAGTTTGGTGATGACGATAAGAGAGACAATTACGATACGTGTCGGGCTGAAAACTGATGCCTGCAGAAAGGCTGCTTCTCTCAGATGGCACCTGAGTGGCACCAGGCTCAGCGACCCCATCCAGTGCTCAATCACTGTCAACAGTGTCACGCCCTGCATTCCGAAAAAAAAGAAACTTTTTTGAATTTAACCCAGGATCTGGGCGCAAAGTAGGAGACCAAGAAGTGTAACCAATAAGAGGCAATCAAAAAGTTTTCGCTTGCGCACGTTGCTATAGCGTATATGCAATCTAGCGCGACTCTGATGCAGGTGTATATGCACGAACATGTTGGCAAGGTGTTATTGTGGCCTTCTAAAGGTAACGTTTTGAACGCCCTTCATATTATATATACTCCTGTGAATAGCAAAAAGTGAGACTGAAAGTTTCTTCAACTGGCGGGCTTAGAATATGATAACAACGAATCAATGGAACGTTAGCGCTCTCGGCTACCAAAGGTTAATTGCGTAGAACTTCCGAGGCAAGCGTCCGTTTACTTCCTTCGAAGTTCTGAATTTAATTCATCCCTGAACAGACTGCTCGTAAATATATGTGCTGCCGAAAAGTGGAATAAATTTGCTTTGGTAGGAACTTAAGTATGTATGGTTTCCTCCTCAGAGATTATCGTATATCGAAGAGTCTCTCCAAGAGAATTGATCAGAAAACGTATAAGGAAGTCTTTCAGAAATTCTCAGACGTTTCTCTACATCGCCATTTCCCTCTTTTCTAGATTTGATGGCGCTGTGCTTTCATTTTAACTTTGTGTACAGATGCAGTTCATGTCACGATAATCTTCAATTAAATTAAGGGTGTGTAGTCTTTAGTGTCTCCTAAGTGTGGTCGTATTTTAAGTACTTGTGTATCGCATATTCCGACATGGATACTGAGGATGATCCCAGAACTTTCTCTCAAGCGTGGAGAACAACCTGAAAACCTCACGTAGATTGATCTGTGTGCAAAGCCAACAGCCATTGCATACGTGGGTGTACATATATGTGTATGTTTATATGTTCAACATCTCCTATTAAACCACACTATCGATTACAGCCATTCCTGGTACACAAATAACTTACGTCTGTCAATAATCGCTGTTGGGGTAATAACCACCTACCTGTGAAAGGGGGGGGGGGGGGGAGGAGGGGAGGAGGCGTGAAAAAATAGCGAAGTTCACCGCGCACAAATACTCAGATCACTTTCATCTAGAACCTGAGAATGAAGGCACTTAGTAAGTTGCAATGAACTTTACACATAATTTTAAATATTTACTAAACATTTTCCAGCTGACACCTTAAGTAAAATGATGACAGAAAAACTTTAATCGATTCCTACATTTTCACTGTTCAAGCACTAAAACTGCCATATCAGGCATGATATATGTATTTGTTGCTCCATTAACACTGAATGTATTCACGACATAATTTGCAGGCAATATTCATGTAGACCATTGAAAGTACGAGAAAAATTATCATTCTGCGACACATAATTCAGAATACACTACGTCACAAACACTGTGATGCGTAAAACTTTGCCGTATCCTGCACATCATTTCAATACACTACTTCCTTATCACTAACTCTCTTCGTAACATTTTTCGCATCTAGTATTCTTGTATACTGCTAAATATACCTACCGAAAAAGATCACTTTATGACACATATAGCTCAGGAGATGTGACGTCATAAATGTTGAGCTGCGTGAAAACGAAGCTGCAGGATGAAATTCGATATCGATACAGGTGAAATACTTGTCCAAATACGTCTGAAATACATCAGACATATGTGAAATATATGTGCTTACACCGGCCACGGGTAAAAAGATCCTCCTAAACCCTGGATCGATTTCTGTCAAATTTGGTACACAAATTACTCACTATCTGGAAAGAAATAATAAGAGTCCGTGGAGGAGGTGAAAGAGAATCCCATGAGCGCGATCTCTGCCCAATGGGTGCAACAGACGTAAGAAAACTTAAGATAAGAGGTCTGCAACGAAGATCATATGATCTTAGAGTAAACCATCTGGAAGATGCGGTTTCTAAAAATCAGTGGAATCAGGAAGTGAGGAGGGAAAGAGGAAACTGCTTTAGATACAATGAGCCTGGCTGCTTTCCTAGTGACTGCAATACAAGAGAAAATCTGGGACATTTGACCGTTCTGAAAGTAGTGTAGCCAAAGTAATAGGCCATCAAAGGGCTATAATCAGGTAAGTAGTGGTGTTAAACCTTCTTTGCCTAGGGTTTTCCACTCTATTAATCAAGAATCGGTTTGTGGTCTCTTGGACTTCAGGAGTAGCGTCGCACTGATGTCGTATGAGTTGTACCACAAGAACAAAAAAAATTTGAGAGTTCACTCAGTTAGAACGTATTCCCTATAAGCATCGCTCCATCAGTGGACAAAATTTTCTTTTATTGGGAAAAATAAGAGTTAGCGGAATAACTGGTAAATTCTGCTGGCCCATCGGTATCACTGTAGATAAACACGTAGCAGTTCTTTTCTCTTGGGAAGTCTTTCTTGAATATTCTGCTAATAGTTTTTTTATTAATTTTGCTCCAAGAAAAACTTATACGTGCAGTCAGCACTTTTTCATGGTTGAAGTGAATCTTAGTTTCAAGTCGGACGTTTACCTCATGATCAGCCTGATCAATTACTGCATTTTCTCAGCCACTTGCTTGACGTTTTGACTGATCGTTTAGGGCTCATTACCAGAAGTTAATATGAATGTGGCTGAGCAATAAATTTCCGGTCAGACGTTGCCGCTACGTTTGCCTCCACCTAAACTGCTAGAATTGAGAAAAACAATTAATTAAAATTGTGTGCCGGGCCGAGACTCAAACTCGGGACCTTTGATTTGCGGGCAAGTGCTCTACCAACTGAGCTACGCAAGCACGACTCATGCCCCGTCCTCACAGCTTTACTTCTGCCGGTACCTCGTCTCCTACCTTCCAAACTTTACAGAAGCTCTCATGCGAACCTTGCAGAACTAGCACTCCTGAAAGAAAGGATATTGCGGAGACATGGCTTAGCCACAGCCTGGGAGATGTTTCCAGAAAGAGATTTTCACTCTGCAGTGGAGTCTGCACTGATATGAAACTACCTGGCAGATTAAAACTGTGTGCCGGGCCGAGGCTCGAACTCGGGACCTTTGCCTTCCGCGGGCAAGTGCTCTCTGCAACGTTTGCAGGAGAGCTTCTGTAAAGTTTGGAAGGTAGGAAACGAGGTACTGGCAGAAGTAAAGCTGTGAGAACGGGGCCTGAGTCGTGCTTGGGTAGCTCAGTTGGTAGAGCACTTGCCCGCGAAAGGCAAAGGTCGCAAGTTCGAGTCTCGGCCCGGCACACAGTTTTAATCTGCCAGAAAGTTTCAAATCAGCGCAAACTCCGCTGCAGAGTGAAAATCTCATTCTGGAAACATCCCCCAGGCTGTGGTTAAGCCATGTCTCCGCAATATCCTTTCTTTCAGGAGTGCTTGTTCTGCAAGTTTCGCAGGAGAGCTTCTTTGAGGTTTGGAAGGTAGGAGACTAGGAACTGGCAGAAATTAATTAATTGCTTGAAGAAGGGGTTATTAGGAGGTCTATATTATACCGGTACGCATCTCCCATGCTTGTAGTTCCGAAACGGAAAATCGAAGTTTATAGGTCAGTTGTTGGACTACCGCAAACTAAATAAGAAAAAACTGTTCCGCAGTTCGTTCCCTTACCCTGCTTTCACGTCTGCTCTGGTTTTCTGGGGAACATTATTTTACTGTACTTGGTCTTACCACCAAATTCAACTTGCTGAACAGTCCGATCATTTGACGGGTTGTTTGCAGTAATTATAATGTACAGCAGGCTGCCTTCCTGTTTGTCTACTGGTGTGGCGATTTGTTGGACAGTGTGTTTCGTGAACTTAAATTCCAGTGCAGTCTTTTGCTAAACATATTGAACGTCTTCGAGAGGTTTTAACCCATCTTTGGAATGTGGGACCGACTATAAAATCTAGCAAGGTCAGTCTCAGTCATGCGGAAATATCTTTTTCTACTCGTTTGTGTCCACTCAAGGAATGAAGTCTGACTATAAACGCAATAGACTTATTTACAGTTTTCCTCCGCTGAAAGATAAGAATGGAATAGAATATTTAATTGCCATGATAACTATTTTTTTTTAAATTTGTTTGCGCACTGATGCCTCCAAATCAGGTACGCCACTGATGTGTTGCAAGATTACGAGGGACGTTATGGGAGGATAGGTACTCATGAGAGTTCTTTCCACCAGTGAGCTTAAATATTCGGCTTATGACCTAGAGGTGCTAGCCTTACTCTTTGGCTTAAAGAAATTCAAATTCCACCTGGAGCACACAAAACTTAATTTAAACAACTAAGCAATCAGTTGGGGCTTGGCCCATTCCCATAAAATCAGAGAGTCAGTTCACCGTGGGGTGGGGATTTCCGGCTACCATATATTGGTTAGTGGCATAAAAGCAAGTGACAACAAAATCGTAGATTCATTGAGTCGGGTTTCTTCCAAGGTCAGTTTGTGGACGGGCCGTTGCAAGAGGAAGGAAATATCAAGTTCAGTTGGGCCATTCTGATCGAGATTCCCACCCTTTTTCAAATGATTGCCGATAAACAACACCGGAATCAAAGGAATAGTGATATTAAAATCACCTCCGTCAGAATCATCACTCTTAGGACTACTGTCTGAATAAGAGGAGTATGTTATTGTTCTAAATACGGTGGGGAGCTTAAGAACTGTAATCTCCAGGAGCAGGTCCCTGCACGCAGCCGTTATTTCCATTACTCCCTTTGTGATGGCCGTTTAGTGATCTTTAAAAAATTTTGAAAATTAAGCAACATCTTACGGTGCCCTGTTCAAATTCTCATATATTCCATTTCAGCCAGATAAAAACTGAATTCGGACAGGGTAAAGTGATCTAGCCAGTTTTCAACTCTATCTATCTATGTTTTACTTTTAGGGGAGGAGTATTGACTGCACATGAAGTGTAACGTGTGTGTGACTGTATCTTTGCTACGCTGACGAGGGCGTGTTATCAACCTTGCCTGAACCGCGCGACCGCTACGGTCGCAGGTTCGAATCCTGCCTCGGGCATGGATGTGTGTGATGTCCTTAGGTTAGTTTTGTTTAAGTAGTTCTAAGTTGTAGGGGACTGATGACCTCAGATGTTAAGTCCCATAGTGCTCAGAGCCATTTTTTCAACCTTGCCGACCGTAGCGGAGCGGTCGTGCTCGCCGGGGACAGTTCTGTGCTGCGGGAAGTGCGGGTAGTGTACCGGATCACAGACTAGATGTGCTACTTGGCCATATCGCCCCACGTAAACACCGATGGGTAGAGTTTTACTTGTGCCCTTTGTTTCTGGTGCGTTTCCGGTGTAAAGTCTCGTAAGCTTTGAAAAGCGTCTTAAGAAGAAGGTGAGCCGAGTGCATTAACACTGGCACGCGATAACGACGGCTTATGCTAAATTTTGTCCTTCGGGATCTCTCCAGGGATTTCCACTGAACTTGTTGCTGTTAAGCATGGTGGACGTTATGTGTTTGCGTTCACCACTGTCATTTATCCTGAGTTATAACACTAACTGATATTCCACTTAGTTGCAGGATACTGGTTCAGTATTGTCTTTCCTTTTTTATTATTACCTCAGCTGTGAAATACTTTTAATACAACTGTTGGTAACGCCGGAAATGCATATACTCATATTTCCATCTATTGTAGTATAAATTGTTTCCTTATTTTGTTACCTGAAAAAAAAATTGTTCAAATGGTTCTGAGCACTATGGGACTTAACATCTGGGGTCATCAGTCCCCTAGAACTTAGAACTACTTAAACCTAACTAACCTAAGGACATCACACACATCCATGCCCGAGGCAGGATTCGAACCTGCGACTGTAGCGGTCGCGCGGTTCCAGACTGAAGCGCCTAGAACCGCTCGGCCACCCCGGCCGGCTTGTTACCTGAAAATATAACATTTCTGTGCCTTTATATATTGTAATTGTTTTACTATATATATGTTGATGTATAATTGGTTTGTTTTGTAAATATTATTTGTAATTTTCCACTGGGTCTTGCCTAGGGAAAACTATGCTATCGAACGATTACATCGATAAGTCGTGTGGAGAACCAAAGTGTTTAGGATTTTTGGTAGTGTTGGCTCTGCTGCGTGGAGCGCGGGCAGAGCAGAGTCTGGCTAGAGTAGGGCGGTGGAGCAGGTGTGTTGTATGACGCTTCCGCGAGTTGAAGTGCTTTCGGGGTTTGGCAGCATGTAATTGCGCTCGACTTGCTATGATAGTTTCTGGCACGGTGTCGCGGACGGGAAACATTAGCTGGCACACATTAAGAGCCCGTTTCGCCTGGTCACCATGTCGAGAAGAAGGCGCGCCAACATCCAGCTTCTGGAAAAGCGACGGCCGACAATATGTGATTCCCACCACCTCCTCAATCGACGACTTCAAACCTTCAATCAACCAATAAGGAAGACTGAAAGCACGTAAAGTCTTAGAACTGTATGGCGGACCTCAGCTTTTCAAACTATTCCATTTGCATCACTAAAATACAGCAACTTAGCATGAACCTTTGTTGCTAATTGTCCCAATTGCATTACCAAGCAGGGTCCCTTCCTTTTCCAACATGAACCCAAGTGTCGTTGAAATTCAAACGCCAGCATTAAAGTAATATCATTCCATTTCACTGCTTTAATTTCAAAGTTCAGTTAAAGTATTCATAGCTGGCTAAAATAACCGAAAAGAACTATATTTAAGTTACCATATTTTAGCTTACGTGTGACTGCAGCTCAGCTTGGTACGTACTAAATTTTACTATTGTTAATTATTCAAAATCATTTAATCCAAGTTCAAAGTTAAATCTCTCATTTCTAAATTACATAGATTCAAGTTGCTTTTGAGATGATTGTTGAAGTAGCCCAAGACTAACCTTATTTTATTTCATTTCGTAGTGCTTCAGAAACAAAGTTCACTATTAAATTCGGCGACTAAATTAACTTTCAATTTTCCGGTTTTATTAATTCTTTTGCTAAATTAAGTCAGAGTGTAGCGAAATTTATTACTTCTAACAAACATTCAGTTTTCACACAACACGTGTCAACCTTCAGTTGCCACGCTTTTAGTGCTAATTATATGTGCAATAACCTTTCTTTTTCAGGTATTATTGTAGTTGTCCGTAGGACTGGCGACAGTAATTTTCCCCAAATCTCAAATATCTAATTAACGCCAGTTAATTGTTAACGTAACGACCGCGCATTTCCTTTCTTTATTAACTTTACCGTCTTTCAAAATTAATTTCCACCAATTTCATCTGCATTTTTCCTTTCATTTAGATGTAACCCTTCCTCCCTCTTTACCGACACATTAAGCTCGGTGACGGTTGATTTTCCCAAATTTCCATTAGGTACACGCGGTTTAATTTTTCGCTGTCATTAAGGTCGATAAGTGAGGGGGAGGTTACATTTTGTTTGTTGTTCATAGGCAATGCTGATTTCGGGAGGTCAAAAGCAGAATGTAATTAACACCACGTAACCATAACTGTCTTTGTTTGTAGGCCTATTCTGCAGCAATTGTAAATGTTTTAAAGTAGTAGCCACATATGTCAGTGCACCTCCTGTGCTCTAGTGGCCAGATTTATTATTTAACGAATACTATTAGTTAAAGCATTTTATTGTTTTCATTGTCTAATAATCTCTGCTACGCAGCCAGCCATCATTGGTTACTTAGGAAGTGGAAGAACTGGCCAGTGGAAGCTGAACATCGTTCACAAGAGCAACACGACTTATACTATCTCCCGGTCTGACCTTTAATTCCAACAGCATACCAGTACTATAGTAACGCGCAATATTCGACCTAGAAACAATAAATTGGATACCCTGTAGTCCTCTGGGAGATACGACCACTAGTCTGGACGTACCCCTGTTCTCTTTGGGCGGATAGTGTCGACACTGCGAAATTCTCCAATAAATGGAGAAGGAGATTTTGAAAATTGGTCCTAAAACACGTAAAGTGAACAAAGAGCGATTCTTTAAAGGAGAACATTAACAACAGTTAATCATGAGTATGCTATCTCAGCTAGGACCTGAGTGCAATAATTTCAAACCGAGTGCCGTACTGTCACAGTACCATCATAATTTAACCATTTCGAAACTTGCTCACTCCTTATAGCACCTCGGTGAAGGCCTGCAGGTGGCAATAGACACACATAGTGTTGTGGGCTAACAGTTCCCTCCTCCGTAAACTGTTCCCCACACGCCCTTCTGTCGACGCCCGGACGCACGGGAAGCAGTTTAACTGATATCTTCCGAAACGATGTTAATAAGCATTCTGCTGACAATTCCTCTGTACAATTATTACCTTACTGCCAGTTTTATTGACTATAGTTTGCCTGAACAGCAACTTCCAACCGTTTATATCATGGAGCAATTTATGCCTTGGAAATGGTCTGCAGAATAAACAGAGGCTGCTGCGCTCTCAGTTCAAAAGACAACACACAGATGACGACAAGCAAAGGGTCGTAGAGGTTCGTGCGTGTATGAAGAGGACTATGAACGAAGTATGAAATAACTACCAATGTCACACAACGGCAAAAGATCCCGATAAATAATCCGAGAAAATTCTGACCCGGTGTAAAATCGTAAAACGGGTCTAAGGATTCCAGTCAGTCGCTTGTTAATCAATCTAATGTGGCAGTTGAAGATCGCAAAACGAAAGTCAAAGTTTTAAATTTCACGTTCAAGAAATCGTTCACACAGGAAAACCGTGCAAACTTATCGTCATTTGACCATCGCAAAGACTCCCTTTAAAATTTAGAAATGTTCGGATAATAAGTTGCCGTCTATTTATCTAAGAATAGATGATGAATGCAGCTATCCGCTATCTCTGTGTAATGTCTTGTCTGTATAGACGTTTATCTGTTGCCTTTAAGATCCCTTCACCTTCACACTTAAATCTATACAGTAAAGTAAGGCCCTCCCAGTTCTTGGCTGATCCGTGATAAGACAGGCGAAAAATTAGACTAATGGAGGATTATTAGTATTATCTCTATTTTCATTCGCTCTCTCTCTTTCTCTTTCCTTTATGTATGTACAGTTTTTAATATAATATTTCATTACGTGAAATCAACCAAATAGAATCTTGGTGGAGTCCTTCGTCTTGGTAATCAGCGGCTGGCTTGCTGTAAGAGATCTTTTTATTTATTATTACTGTTGCACACTGCAGTCAGTCGGGGGAATCAATCGTTTGGACAATTTGTTCCTTTTACGAAAGATTGCGAATTCCAGATGTGTACGAAGCCTTTTTGGACGATTTAACACAGACTCAGTGACTGTTGGCTCTCTTCGACACAGTTGAAACTTCCCCACTAATTACAGGGCCAACGTGATCATCAAATGATACAGAAAAAACTGATTCGTTCATTCACTCCAGAACAAAAAAGTCACAAACCTTATTTATGGAGGAAATCGTGTATTAAATCCATCTCCATTACATGTCCAGATCTCCGGTGATTCCACGCCTTAATTATTTTCCTTTTACAGTCACTTTCTCTTCAAACAAACCGCTAGCGGCACAAATGTTAATTGTCTCGCTTTAGCGAGAAGAAAAGCAGAATATGTATCTCTCAGAAACACGTCAATCCCTCAACAGATACTCCAGAATCTGTCCTAGTTACCACTCTAACAACCATGGAGAATGCATATATGCATCTCTGTTATTTCAAAGAATAAACGCACTAGAAAATACTTTGGCGTCGACGAGCTGTCGCCGCATATATTACGAGAAAATCAGATCAGATAACTTTCCCAAAGTGAATGAATGTGGATGGTTTGATTGAAAATGATTAATTGGTGCGTGGTAGAGGGTATTTGCTGTGGGGACATTACAATTCCCCTCGCAGCGAGCGAAGTTTGTGGGCCTAATTTTGTTTTACCGAACACACTTCGCGAGCTATCTCGTAGTGTGGGTAACCCGGAAGTGACGAGTGTCAGTCCTTCGACTGAAAAAAAAAATGTTTAAGACAGACGAAGAAAAGAAACCTTGAAAACAGAAGAAATGAAGAGACAGGTACCGCGGCTCTATTGCTTTTACAAGCATCAAGGTGTTATGTCTGCTGTGCACAACCAAGGAAGATGACCTTTCATGAAACTGTTATCAGGGTCTACTCATTCGGGAACATTATTAAGCAGGGAAACCTTGGAAAACCTCTTAAGCCTAGACCCCCAGCCTACGGTACGTAGAAGATAGGAAAGCCTACAGAAGAGAGCAAATAATTTGGAAATTGATCTCGGAAAGATAGGGATCGTTTTATATAACGATTTGGAGGAGAGTGATTCGTGCCTCTAGCTAAAGAAAATTACAAACAATAACGCAATTTTTTTTTTTTTTTTTTTTTTTTTTAGCAATGACCGAAAGGGAAACTCTTCCTGTAAAAGAACTGGTTAGGTTGCACCGTCCAAGATTCTCCTTTTGAAAACAAAATCCCTACGGCTTCATGCATCCTATTTCATCCTATTTCTTACGATGTACTGCAAGGAATTTAGACATTGACTTAAAGTTTCCATTTATCCATTGACTAATGCTGTTGCCGAAACATCATAATATTTAGTCTAGTTTGAATTTTCTTTTGGGCTTCGCATCACCACTTGTGCTTATAAGTCAAGAAATTCTGACACATTTTCTGTCAATGATTTATTCTTCGTAATTTAAACGATTCATGCAACTTGCAGTAGATTTTGGATTCAAATCATCGAATAATGGAAAGTGTGGTTCATTTTATACAAAGACATAATCCATCATTTCCTTGCAAAGTCATATCATTTATCTATACTCATAAAAATTTTATCCTAAATACATGTAGTACTCCGCTTGATTGCTGTAATGTAAAAGTTATTAGTAGTGAGGAATTTGGATTCACTTCTTTCATTTATTCTCTGATTCATCCGGCATTCATACATGCACATATATGGAAATGGATTTTCAAACAAAATTCCAAAGTGAACAAGACCCATTAAATAACTACTAATTCTATGAATATTAATTTCTTTTGACATTCAATAATAAATCAAGAACTCTTAACCTCTAATTATGACACTTTTTTGAAGTTCAACATCAATCAGTTTCCCCTCGCGTTTGATGCGAGTCTCTTAAAAAGCATATCTGTGTCGCCTATATCGATTCTAACTCTCGCGCCGACGTCAATTGTTTTGCGCGGGAAATTATCTTTGCGGCGTTAACCGTCACTCATGATTCACCACTTAACCGCAAAGCTTCACTTCACACGTTTACGCATCTAAGGGTGCACTTGAAACTATATATCAACATTCACTGGGAACCTCTTTTGATTATGCAGCGTCATTTTCGGGAAATATTTCTTTCTCCTTGAAGGTCTTTCAGATCCTTTATAATTCTTGATGACATTAGCAATGCTAAAGTTCTATGTTTGCCCAAATGCAGGTGAAGTCTATCTCCACTATCTTCTTTGCAGCACTCGATAGTTATAGTTAGTCACTATTTCTACAATCTGTGTCACTGATTAATTATTTCAGTTTAAAGTTTTCTAACACTAAACACACACAGTTTATTGTTATGTTTTTACGAGCGTTCATCTCTGTCACTCGCAACACCATTCCTCCCTATCTTCTAATCTTCATTAAATTTTTTCAAGTCGTTATGGGAAAATAACCCTTTAATTTTGTTAGATCCTGGGTATGCTAACAGATAAGCCCAGGTTCGGAATTTGTAGAATGATGTATGGGCCAGTATATAATAACTCCCATTTCTTTATACTCTTCTTTATTAAGGATGATTTGGTATGTCTTTTGACTAGTACCTTCTCTCCGACGTGGTACGCCTGTACCCTCTTGATTAATTTGTCATATTGTTGTTTTCTCTGATCAGCCTTTTGCGTCATATTTATGATGGCTTGCCTTATTTTTTCTTCCCAAGGCACTTGAGTTTCCTGAGTTTTGGGCATATGTTCAGTCCAGAAGTTTTCTTCTTTTGCCTCGAACATCAATTCATTAGGTGTATATCCAGTGGAGGAGTGGGGCATGTTGTTGTATATCTGCTCAAATTCTTCCACATAATTTGTCCACGCAGTCTGCTTATTATGGCAATAGGTCCTCATAAATCGAATGAACTCTCTAAAAATTCTCTCAACCAAATTGCCTTGTGGGTGGTATAATGATGTTAGTGTGTTTCACACCGACTTGAGACAAAGCCTGTTTCCATCGGAGTCCCGTGAATATCATAGCCTTGTCTGTTATTATCGCCTTGGGTATACCAACATGTGTAAGATAATCCCTTGTCAATCTTAATACAATTACTTTGGCTGTAGCCGCCTTTATCGGCTATAGCTTTACGTATTTCGTACACACATCAAGAAATGCCAACACATATCTATCACCTTCTCTTGAAGTAGGTGGCGGTCCACACAAATCGCACGAAATTAATTCTTTTGGTTCTCGGACTAATGTAGAGCATAATGGGTGCTTACTCCCTTTTGAATCCGGCTTTGCATTTTGACAGATTATGCATTTCTTCAAGACCTCATGCACTCTGCGCTTTATGTTGGGAAAATAACAGTACACACTTATCTTGTCTGCACATTTTGTCGCACCGAAATGTCCCCAGGTTAAGTGGGTGAACCATACGAGTTTCCTCTATTTGCGCCTCAGGTATACAAACACACCAACGGACTTCGTTTGGCCTTCCACAGCGGAAAAATAATACGCCATTTACCAGCTTGTAATAATTTTCCATCTGATCCGAAGGTTGCTGTTGTAACCTTTGAATGACACTTCGCCATTGAGCATCTCTTTTCTGTAACTGTGCCATATGCGCACACAAATTGACGTAGTACATCTTATATGGATTTTCCTGCAGCAGCAATACAGGGAATTCTGACTTATTATTTACTTCAATCTCTTTGGTCAAACCCTGTGGTGACCTTGATAGAGCGTCAGCAATAATGTTTTGCTGTCCTGAGACATGCACGATCTTAAATTGGTATTGTTGCAGAGCGAGAGTCCTTCTAGCCAGTCTCGGGTGTAGCAGTTTACACGTTTGTAAAAACGTTAATGATTGATGATCGCAATATACGATAGTCTTTGACCCATATAGATAATAATGAAATTTTTTAAATCCCCAGATGACCGCAAGAGCCTCTAATTCTGTCGTCGTGTAAGTTCGTTCACAGTTGGACAAAACACGACTAGCAAACGCAATAGGACAGAAGGTGAGTGGTCCATTTATCTTGCGTACTTGGAAAAGGCACGCTCCAATACCTACATTCGAAGAATCTATTGACAAGTAAAATTCTTCTTGCATGTCCGGATGGTACAAAAGCGGTGCATTTACTAATTGCTTCTTTATCTCTTCGAATGCTTCTGGACACTCTAATGTCCAGAGCCAGGGCACATCCTTCTTCAACAGACTATTTAGAGCTGCTGCGTTCATCGCCTGATTTGTTATGAATCTTCTAAAAAAATGAGGCAAGGCCCATGAACCATTTTAATTGCCTCCATTCCTGGGTGCTGGAAACTTACTAATCGCAATTAGCTTCTCCTTGGTTGGTAAAATTCCCTTTGCGTCAATTATATGCCCCAGGAACTTGATTCTGTTTACTGCAAAATGGGATATCTGTAGGTTAGCAGTTACTCCCGTGGTTTTGAACGCGTCCAACACTCGGTTCACTAAGGTAATATGCGCCTCCCAAGTTTTCGATGCAATAAGCAAATCATCAACAAACACTGTTATGCTGCTTCTTAGTTCTGGGCCTAGTGCATAATCTAGAGCTGCTATAATGATTCCAGCACTAATGTTGACTCCGAAAGGAACTACGGTAAACTGGTAACTTCTTCCGGAATAAATGAAAGCCGTATACTTCCTTGATAACTCATCCAGCTTGACTTGCCAATAAGAGCTCCGCAAATCAATGCTCGTCAAATATTTGACATCCAGGAACTGTTGTATAAGTTCGTCTATGTTTTCCGGATGTGTTCTCACTGGAATTATAATTTTATTTATTTCTCTGGCGTCAAGTACCAGTCTAACAGTCCCATTTGCTTTTGGCACGACTAACAATGGGGAGCAGTATGGGCTTGTAGAGGGTTCGATCAAACCCCATTTCAACATGCGATTTTTTCCTTTTGAACTTGAGCCTTTAACCTCCAGGGAACAGGATAGAAAGTTCTACAATAACGTAGAGATGGCAAAAGTATCCCTTAATAACTCCTGGCCTTTCATCAAAACCGTTTTCATACGTTAATAATAATTCATTGAGTTGCTTCTTCTGATCTTCGATAATGCAGTCGAATTCTTTTAACTTTTCAAACACTAATTGACCGAAATCTTCTTTGACTTGGAACTCATTAATTACGTGCTCTTTAGAATTTTGGGCTGTCCTTATTACTTGTACACTGATCCCACAATTATATTTTCTCGTAAGGCTTTTTTTTCGACAACTCCAACTCAATTTCTTGTTTATTAACATTCAACCAAATTTTTCCTGTTTTAAAATCTATTCTGCATCCGTATTGACGTAGGCTGTCGACTCCGATAAAGCAATCTACCACCAAACTTTTCACAACGAAGAATGTGCTTAATATTGCTACATTTCCTAATTCCACACCAAGAAGTGACTGCACCTTTATATTAGCCGATCGAGCCCCAACGGCGCCTATTATTCTGCAATTTTGAACTGGAAAAACCTGGTACTCGTCTTATATTTCTGATCCTGTTGAATAGTGCCTCCGAAATAACATTTGTGGTTGCAGCGGTGTCTAAAGCCGCCAAAAAAGTCTCAATAATGACTTGCACTTCGGCTACTGCCACCTGTTCCTTATCCTCATCTTGTGGTTCTAAGTCCTCGGTCAGTTCATCTGCCAGGAATCGTCCATCATTATACGTTAGCATGGGTACACATATCCTGTTGCCCCTCAACCAATTGTTGACCGCTCCTCCGGGGCACGAGTGGGTCCTTACAAGTTTGTTGGATTTTGATTTGTCTGCTGGTTGACATCATCCGTCACTTCGGTAATTACCGGTTGATTCGTAGATGTCCGTCCCCACTGATGTTGCCTATTTGAATTCATTCCTCCCGGTTGATTCCACTTTCTATTATTGTTATTGTTCCAGGCTTGGGGTCTGAAATTTCTTTCGTTCCCCCCACACGGGGTTGTATCTTTTCCCGTTCCTGTTGTTCCTTGAAAAGCCCCTCGCAAGACCATTGCCGGGATTACTATTGAGATTTTGAGGGGTTTCTCCATTATTTAACGATCTCTGTTCATTCCTTCTAAGTGTCGATTGATCGCCATTGGTATAACCCATACTTCCACCTTGCCTATCGTTTGGCGGAGGTTCTATCGCCCTATATTGAAATCTGTTATTACGGGCTTTCTGGTTGTTCTCTTCGATAATATCTACAGGGTTATTACAAATGATTGAAGCGATTTCACAGCTCTACAGTAACTTTATTATTTGAGATATTTTCACATGCTTTGCACACACATACAAAAACTCAAAAACCTTTTTTAGGCATTCACAAATGTTCGATATGTGCCCCTTTAGTGATTCGGCAGACATAAAGCCGATAATCAAGTTCCTCCCACACTCGGCGCTGCATGTCCCCATCAATGAGTTTGAAAGCATCGTTGACGCGAGCTCGCAGTTCTGGCACGTTTCTTGGTAGAGGAGGTTTAAACACTGAATCTTTCACATAACCCCACAGAAAGAAATCGCATGGGGTTAAGTCGGGAGAGCGTGGAGGCCATAACATGAATTGCTGATCATGATCTCCGCCACGACCGATCCATCGGTTTTCCAATCTCCTGTTTAAGAAATGCCGAACATCATGATGGAAATGCGGTGGAGCACTATCCTGTTGAAAGATGAAGTCGGCGCTGTCGGTCTCCAGTTGTGGCATGAGCCAATTTTCCAGCATGTCCAGATACACGTGTCCTGTAACGTTTTTTTCGCAGAAGAAAAAGGGGCCGTAAACTTTAAACCGTGAGATTGCACAAAACACGTTAACTTTTGGTGAATTGCGAATTTGCTGCACGAATGCGTGAGGATTCTCTACCGCCCAGATTCGCACATTGTGTCTGTTCACTTCACCATTAAGAAAAAATGTTGCTTCATCACTGAAAACAAGTTTCGCACTGAACGCATCCTCTTCCATGAGCTGTTGCAACCGCGCCGAAAATTCAAAGCGTTTGACTTTGTCATCGGGTGTCAGGGCTTGTAGCAATTGTAAACGGTAAGGCTTCTGCTTTAGCTTTTTCCGTAAGGTTTTCCAAACCGTCGGCTGTGGTACGTTTAGTCCCTGCTTGCTTTATTCGTCGACTTACGCGGGCTACGCGTGAAACTTGCCCGCACGCGTTCAACCGTTTCTTCGCTCACTGCAGGCCGACCCGTTGATTTCCCCTTACAGAAGCATCCAGAAACCTTAAACTGCGCATACCATCGCCGAATGGAGTTAGAAGTTGGGGGATCTTTGTTGAACTTCGTCCTGAAGTGTCGTTGCACTGTTATGACTGACTGATGTGAGTGCATTTCAAGCACGACACACGCTTTCTCGGCTCCTGTCGCCATTTTGTCTCACTGCGCTCTCGAGCGGTCTGGCGGCAGAAACCTGAAGCGCGGCTTCAGCCGAACAAAACTTTATGAGATTTTCTACGTATCTGTAGTGTGTCGTGACCATATGTCAATGAATGGAGCTACAGTGAATTTATGAAATCGCTTCAATCATTTGTAATAGCCCTGTATATGGTCTAACGTCGTGAGGAACGACTCCAAGTCTTTGTCGTTGCCGTAAATCAATTGATTCCGGATGCTAGTTGGTAGTCTTGCCTTAAGTCTGTTTATTATGTCTGGCAAGGGCATAGGTCTGTCCCAGTATCTCGTTTTATTTATATATTTTCGAAATACCTTCTAAGGCTTACTTTCGAAAAGGAGAAAGGCTCTGGGTAGAGCACCTCCTACCTTAGGCGTTCCTGTACCCCTTCTGACCAGAACTTTGCTAAAAACGCCTTCTCAAAATCGTCATATGTCCGGCAAACAGAAATCATGTCCGAGGCCTAGATCGCCCCCGAACATTGTATATATCCTGTAACAAAACTGATCTTCTGCCATTCCGATCAATTTCTGGGTAGCACTCCTCTGAAACTTCGAATAAAAACAATTGGATGGACCCCCCTTTTGTCAGGGTTAAAAATCTGGAATTGCCGATGCTTTATCATTTTTTTCGGCATGGAGAGGCTTTCGTAATCTCCGTTAGATAATAATTCACGCGAACAACCAGCTTGTGGCAATTTAATGTTTGAATTACTTGCACAAGTCGGTAATGGGTGCGAATGGGCAGTAACTAGCTCTATAGTCGCTGCCAACTTCTGCTGCTGCCCTGTATTCATTTGTTCTGAGCTTTGTTGTGAAGCGCGCATCGACTCTTCTATCGTTTGTATCCAATGCTCAAAATCAGCACCTAACTGCTGTCGCACCTCCTCAAGTCCTTTCGCAAACAAATTCTCTTCCTGTTTGCCAGATAAATTCTGGAATGCTGCCTTAACATTTTGCTCAACGTTTTCACACATTAGCCTTTTGTTTTCTAATGTGATTTCGGATAATTTACCCGTTAATACGTTAATTTGGTGGTCTATAACGTCTTGACGCTCTGTCAGATGTTCAACGCTTTCCTTTAGGTTAGTCTGTGTACGTGCCAATTCAGGAAGTTGCGCAATTGTACATGCAATGGCGTCTTGCTTTTGTACTAATTGCGGAACCATTTCCACTTGTTCCCGTATGGTATCTATCTTAATAGCCACATACTCCTTCATTTCGACACGTACACGCTGAGTAGATTCCTCACATTGTGCTTTCACCAATTCTATTTGTGCAGTTAATTTTGGTTCCGTCTCTTCGACCTGATCTTTGAGTTCCTTGGTCTTCGCCTCTATCCGCTGCTCTAATTCGGAAAAACTGTCTTGTAACTGCTGCTTAATCTCAGTCTGGACTAATTTCATCTCTTCTTGAGTTTGAGTGACTGTCACTAATTGTGCTTTAATATCGGTTTTCAGATTTTCCTGCCCTTCAGTAAGTGAGGCTAATTTCGCGTTAATGTCGGTTTTCAGATTTTCCTGCCCTTCAGTAACTGAGGCAAATTTCGCATTAATGTCGGTTTTCAAAGTATTCATGCTCTCGGTTATCATCTGCATCTGTCTCATGATAATTACCATTGGATCTAATCCCTGCTGCGTACTCGCTGTTACACCCGCAACCGTGTCTACAGGGCGTTCTGTTGCGCTATCTGTAGCCATCGGTCCTACAACACTTCTTACTGCTTCGTTATTATCAGTGCTAACAGCTGAAGGCTGATACGTGCTGCTTTGCTCTGCTTGACTCATCCTAAACATTGTCCTAGTTAAAGCCATATAAATGTCCTACTGCCACTAAACGTAACTTCCTGCACACGAGAGTACTTCTGTGTCTAAGGTCTTTTCTCTGCGCCTAGCGTGCTGTCATTTGGGTTTATTTGTGGATCCAATCATATCACCTGCGAGTCTATCCTCTCTTTTCCAAGCGTCAGTTAGGTTAGCTCGTCGTTGTTGACATCAAACAGAGAAAAAACTTATTTTAGCAATGTCCAAAAACGTGTCCTGTCACGGATTGGACATTTTAACATTTTGAAATATTCGGATAATAAGTTGCCGTCTCTTTATCTGAGAATAGATGATGAATGCAGCTAACCGCTCTCTCTGTGTAATGTCTTGTCTGTATAGACGTGTATCTGTTGCCTTTAAGATCCCTTCACCTTCACACATAAATCTATACAGTAAAGTAAGGCTCTCCCAGTTCTTGGCTGATCCGTGATAAGACAGGCGAAAAATTAGACTAATGGAGGATTATTAGTATTATCTCTATTTTCATTCGCTCTCTCTCTCTCTCTCCTTTATGTAGGTACAGTTTTTAATATAATATTTCATTACGTGAAATCAGCCAAATAGAATTTTTGGTGGAGTCCTTCGTCTTGGTAATCAGCGGCTGGCTTGCTGTAAGAGATCTTTACATTTATTATTACTGTTAAACACTGCTGTCAGTCGGGAGAATCAATCGTTTGGGCTATTTGTTCCTTTTACGAAAGACTGCGAATTCCAGATGTGTACGAAGCCTTTTTGGACGATTTAACACAGACTCAGTGACTGCGGGCTCTCTTCGACACAGTTGAAACTTCCCCACTAATTACAGGGCCAACGTGATCATCAAATGATTCAGAAAAAAACTCATTCGTTCATTCACTCCAGAACAAAAAAGTCACAAACCTTATTTATGGAGGAAATCGTGTATTAAATCCATCTCCATTACATGTCCAGATCTCTGGTGATTCCACGCCTTAATTATTTTACTTTTACAGTCTCTTTCTCTTCAAACAAACCGCTAGCGGCACAAATGTTAATTGTCTCGCTTTAGCGAGAAGAAAAGCAGAATATGTATCTCTCAGAAACACGTCAATCCCTCAACAGATACTCCAGAAGCTGTCCTAGTTACCACTCTAACAACCATGGAGAATTCATATATGCATCTCTGTTATTTAAAAGAATAAACGAACTAGAAAATACTTTGGCGTCGACGAGCTGTCGCCGCATATATTACGAGAAAATCAGATCAGATAACGTTTCCAAAGTGAATGAATGTGGATGGTTTGATTGAAAATGATTAATTGGTGCGTGGTAGAGGGTATTTGCTGTGGGGACATTACATCCCCTATGGACAACATACTAATAAGCATCCCTGGGCCGGCCGCGGTGGTCTAGCGGTTCTGGCGCTGCAGTCCGGAACCGCGGGACCGCTACGGTCGCAGGTTCGAATCCTGCCTCGGGCAAGGGTGTGTGTGATGTCCTTAGGTTAGTTAGGTTTAAGTAGTTCTATGTCCTAGGGGACTTATGACCTAAGATGTTGAGTCCCATAGTGCTCAGAGCCATTTGAACCATCCCTGGCATAGAGAAACAGTAGAACGGTTAGGAAGAAAATAAGCTACCAATTTGGTTTTACAAAGAGTACTTTACGGTATTAGCCCCTTACCTAGCCTGCATTTATCGTGAACCTCTCACCCAGCCCAAAGTCCCAAGCGACTGGAATAAATTGCAGGTGACTCCGGTATATAAGAAGGTTAGAAGAACAGACCCGCAGGTCCGCAGCTCGTGGTCGTGCGGTAGCGTTCTCGCTTCCCACGCCCGGGTTCCCGGGTTTGATTCCCGGTGGGGTCAGGGATTTTCTCTGCCTCGTGATGACTGGGTGTTGTGTGATGTCCTTATGTTAGTTGGGTTTAAGTAGTTCTAAGTTCTAGGGGACTGATGACCATGTTAAGTCCCATAGTGCTCAGAGTCATTTGAACCATTTGAGCAGACCCGAAAAATTACAAACCAATATCCCTAATCTCGGTCTGCTGCAGAATCCTTGAACATATTTTCAATTCGAATATGATGAACATTCTTCAGACTGAGAAGCTGATGTCCTAGAATCAGCATGGTTCTAGAAAGCATCGCTATTGCGAAATGCAGCTTGCCTTATCTCACACGGTATGCTTCGAACTGTGGATGAATGGCCCTCAACGCCTGTTCCAAAGGCGTTTTATGGATGAAGGGCAACAGGGAGACGCCAAATTTCTGGTTTTTCGGCAAGTGCCCCACTGCAGGCTATTATCGAAAGTATGTGCATGTGTAATAAGTTCACAGATATGTGAGTGGCTCGAAGACCTCTTAATAGAACCCAGTATACTGTCCTCGACAGCATGTGTTCATCAGAGGCAAGGGTATCGTAAGGAGTGGCCCAGGAAAATGATGTGGACCCCTGTTGTTCTCTGTAAACACAACTGATTTGGAGGACAGGGTAGGCAGCAACATGTGGTTCTTTGCTGATGACACTGGGGTGTAATGTATTGAAGTTGAGTGACTGTAGGAAGATACAAGACGACTTATAAAAAATTTCTAGTCGGTGTGATGAATGGCGGCTGGCTGTAAATGTAGAAAAATGTAAGTTAATGAGGAAGTTTGTAGTAAGTTTCTGCGGGATCAAACTGCTGACGTCATCGGTCCATAGGTTTACACACTACTTAAACTAACATAAACTAATTTACGTTATAACAACACACACCCACGCCCGAGGGAGGACGCGAAATTCCGACGGTGAGAGTCGCGCGAACCGTGGCAAGGCGCCTAAGACCGAGCGGCTACGAAACGCGGCGAGTTAATGAGGATGAGTACGAAGAACATACATTGTTTGGATACAGTGTTACTAATGTAATGCTTGACACAGTCATGTCATTTAAATACTTGGGCATAAAACTGCAGAGTGATATGAAATCGAGCAAGCATGTGAAAACCGTGGTCGGGAAGGCGAATTGTCGACTTCGGTTTATTGGGAGAATTTTAAAAGAGAGTAGTTCACCTGTAAAGGACACCGTTGATACGACCTGTTCCTGAGTACTGTTTGAGTGTTCCGGGTCCTTAGCAGGTCAGATTGAAGGACGACATCGAAGAAATACAAAAGCGGGCTGCTAGATCTGTTACCGATAGGTTCTAACAACACGTAGGTGTTACGGTGATGATTCGGGAGCACAAATGGGAATCCCTGGAGGGAAGGCGACATTCTTTCCGAGAAACACTGTTGAGAAAACTTAAGAGAACCAGCATTTGAAGCTATTGCCGAATGCGCTTAAGGATCATACTCAGAATACCGACAGTCGCGTTTACGTCGCTCTATTTTCGAGTGGAAAGGGAATGGTAATTGCTAGAAGTGGTACACACTCCGTCACGCACCGTCCGATTGCTTGTGGAGTATCCATGCAGATGTGTGTGACCGAAACTAGTAGTACTGAGCAGAAAAAGGCAGCTGAAGGTTTCCATTATAAATTTTAAAGCTTTGCTTTATGCCACTAAACTTCGTTTGGCTTTCGGTAAATCTTTATTACTCCCCAGCAAACAAATGGTGTCTGCGTATGCGTGAAGTAACGGATTGTTTGTGAAAATATGAAATTTTGAAATTCGGTTTTTAATATGTGAAAGAGACATTCGACATTAATTGCTTGCAATGTTGCCAACAGTGGGCATCTTTGCCGAATGGAACTTTTTACTGATACTTGTTTCGTAAGTTGTCCCTTGACCTCGGTTCTGGAAGTCGCAATCGTTATCATGTGGTCGATTATGTTTGTCATTTGTTCATTTAATCCCATTTAGGTCATGGTCCTTACAAAACATTTATGATTAATTCTGTCATACACTTTATGAAACTAATTAACATTGCAGGTAGTTGCATTTTGCAGATGGAGGTGAGATGTATTACGTCTCTGAATTCTGCGAGTGAGCTTGACATGCTTATACTGGTTACCGTGCTGAAAAGATGTCAGCCTACAATCTTTTTAATAATGGCTTTATTTGGCTATTTATTAAACACTGAAAAATGTTGTATCCGCGTGATATCTGTCTATAACCATGTAGCGAAGATCTGCTCTTATTTTTCTGGAAACAAAATCTCTAGTCCCTCTACAAAATCTGTAGGAAATGTTGGTTCAGTTCGAAGCTCATTTTGCAGACATATGAATTCTATGCTGGTTACGTTCCACAACTGCTTGTTAAATATCAAAGACAACCGAACTATAAATGGTGTTTTAATTTTTGCGAGTGCTTTAATAATGTCACCTATTTCTTTGGTCTTATGGGACTTATGGGACCAAACTGCTAAGGTCATCTGTCCGTAAGCTTACACACTACTTCGTCCAACTGAAACTAACTTACGCTAAGGACAACACACACACACACATGCCCGAGGGAGGACTCGAACCTCCGACGGAAGGAGCCGCCCGGACCGTGACAAGACGCCTTTGACCGTGCGGCTACCCCGCGCGGCACGTATTTCTCCTCCAGTAAAAGGAATTATTAGCTGTCATGGTTTTCTGGAATAAATTTGCCTCCGACGATTGCCAGCATTTCTACCTGATCTTCTCCTAGTGTGTTCTGATCCGCATACGAGACGATAAAATTCTTAAACACTCGCTATTAAAATGCTAAAAAATTCTTAAACATAAGTTATTTGCTTGCTTCTTGAGTCTCATAATGCTTACTGATTTCGGCCATTAACTGTTTGATTAACACTGTTATACAGCGAAGTCATTGGTCTCGTAGAATTAGGAAAGGATGGGGAAGAAAGTCGGCCGTGCCCTTTCAAACGAACTATGCCGAAATTTGCATTAAGCCATTTTGGGAAATTACAGAAAACCTAAATTAGGATGGCCGGACGCGGGTTAGAATCGTCGTCCTCCCCAATGCTAGTCCAGTGTGTTAACCACTGCGCGGGTTAGAATCGTCGTCCTCCCCAATGCTAGTCCAGTATGTTAACCACTGCGCGGGTTAGAATCGTCGTCCTCCCCAATGCTAGTCCAGTGCGTTAACCACTGCGCCACCTCGCTTGTCTGTAGTACAACTATGCCTAGACGGTCAGTACTCAGTACAGCGGTTCGATAGCGTCCGCATTGTTGCTTTGTGCCAGGAAAGGCTCTCAACAAGGGAAGTGTCCATGGGTCCCGGAGTGAACCAAAGAAAAGTTGTTCGGATATGGAGGAGGTACAGAGAGACAGGAATTGTCGATGACATACCTCGCTCAGGCCGCCTAAGGCCTACTACTGCAGTGGATGGCCGCTGCGTGCGGATTATGGCTCGGAGGAACCCTGAGAGCAACACCACCATGTTGGATAATGCTTTTCGTGCAGCCACAGGACGTCGTGTTACTACTCAAACTGTGCGCAATAGGCTGTATGACGCGCAACTTCACTAACGATGTCCATGGTGAGGTCCATCTTTGCAACCACGACACAATGCGGTGCGGTACAGATGGGCCCAAGAACATGCCGAATGGATCGCTCAAGACTTGCATCACGTTCTCTTCACCGATGAGACGTGTTTAGAGGCAACCCGGTCAGGCTGAACGCCTTAGTCACACTATTCAGCGAGTGCAGCAAGGTGGAGTATCCCTACTGTTTTGGGGTGGCATTATGTGAGGCCGGCGTACGCCGCTGGTGGTCATGGAAGGCGCCGTAACGGCTGTACGATACGTGAATGCAATCTTCCGACCGATAGTGCAACCATATCGGCCGAAAATTGGCCAGGAATTCGTCTTCACGGACGACAATTAGCGCCCCCACCTTGCACACCTTGTGAATGACTTCCTTCAGGATAACGAGACCGCTCGACTAGAGTGGCCAGCATATTCTCCAGACATAAACCCTGTCCAACATGCCTGGGATAGATTGAAAAGAGTTGTTTATGGACAATGTGACCCACCAACCACTCTGAGGAATCTACGCCGAATCACCGTTAAGGAGAGGAACAATCTGGACCAACAGTGCTTTGATGATCTTGCGGATATTATGCCACGACGAATACAGGCATGCATCAATGCAAGATTACTTGTTACTGGGTATTAGAGGTACGGGTGTGTACAGCAATCTGGACCACCACTTCTGAAGGTCTCGCTGTATGGTAGTTCAATATGCAATGTGTGGTTTTCATGAGCAATAAAAAGTGCGAAAATGATGGTTGATCTCTATCGCAACCGAGGTGATGTACAATTTTTTTTGCTGTGTGTAGAATACGTCAAATTCTCTCCTCTTCCACCAGCCTCAGAGTTAGATTTTTTCTGGGCAAATAAATTGTGTGTGTGGTGCTGGGTGGGATGAGGGGCGGGCTGGGGAAGGGGAGCAAAAGTGGCCAGCGATATGAGAGTCACAATCACGTAAGAATGTTTCCCAGATACCCATACCAGCCACAGAATTTGCTGACTGCATAAATTATTTGCCTAAGGAACATGCTTCGACTTATAAATCTCATCTTCAGAAGGACAATATAAAAATTTAACGTAAGTATACAAATATTTGAAAGTTGTTCTGTGCATTCTTCGTATGTGCTGTAGTCATCCGGTAGACCTAATACGAGTTAATATGCATTTGAATGATGGTCTGCCGTTAATATAAAAAATGTTAAGGATGCACTTAATGTAAAACGGCTCTCTTCTTGTTGTGCGTTCCTACATTGTTATGGCTCCTTGGACGTTACTAAGCACTGTTCATAAACTTCCGAAAGATACTTAAACCACATTATAATCCGCTCTACTGTGCACTATAAACAAGGTGGGGGTGAAAAAAAAGATTGTTTCGATTTAACTATAGATATGTAAATCCTGACGCTGTCACTAATTGCAACGTGTTCTACATATCTTGCTGTCACACCCGTGATGTTGATCGACAAAGTAAATTACAAGGAGCGAGACTGTGATAATTTGATGATAAAACTGCCAGTATAAACATTGAGGCATTACAAAGATATTTCTGGAACACAGTCTTGTATATTCTCTGTTTTTATGTATTTTATATTTTAAGGGTACTGATTAGAAACTAGTGAAAACCTGAGAGTTCTAGGCCGATCGTTGTGGCCGAGCGGTTCTAGGCGCTTCAGTCAGGAACCGCGCGACTCTACAGTCGAAGGTTCGAACACTGCCCATGACGTGGATGTGTGTGGTGTCCTTAGGTTAGTTAGGTTTTCTAAGTTCTAGGGGACTGATGACCTCAGATGTTAAGTTCCCTGCCATTTTAGCCATTTGTCAGTTCTTGAACTCTGTTATTTCGTTCAGAAACCTCATTCTGCAAATTTGACCGTGGATGAATATTTCCACTCCCTCCAAGATGTTTATTTTTCATGTAATCTCTCAGTTATGTAGTAGTTTAAGATTTCTGTTAACGGCACTACCGTGTCCTGTTTCGTCTGTATGTTTCGTTGTAGCTGACTTGTTGCCTCCATCAAGAGTGGAACAGTCAGTATTGCTATAAATTAGTTCACTGACGTGGCCCACAGGGAAAGAAAGTAGTGGAGGATAAGAACTTGCGCAGAGCACCGTCAAGACCTTTGTGTATCAACTTGGCGTAAAGGCACGCAACTTGGAGTGCGGCAGCTGGTGAGGTCGCCGCTGGGGGTGCGGGCCCCTGTTTGTCAGGTCAAGAATAAACAACGATCTGTTTTGATGCCGGCGCTGGTCGCCGGTGTCCACGGCAGCCGGAAGGCGGCGCGGCCCGGCGCGCCTTCATTGACTTTCAGATGCGGGCCCTGGCCCTGTTATAATAGCGACATCAATCTGGCCGCGCCAGACGCCGCCGGGCCCAGTGGACAACCGTGCGCCGGCAAGCCTCCATGCGCAGGCTACGCTCCCACTCGACACCGAACGTGTTCGCTCTACTGCAGAGAACTGCTGGCGCCATCGACAAACGTACTAACATATCATAATCTCATAAGTACAAGATTATCCCGCTATACGAGTTTCGTCATAAAGAAATACAGCTCAAAGGAATTGGTGGAGCCGGTCCGTGCGGCCGAGCGGTTCTAGGTGGTTCAGTCTGGAACCGCGCGACCGCTACGGTCGCAGGTTCGAATCCTGCCTCGGGCATGGATGTGTGTGTGATGGCCTTAGGTTAGTTAGGTTTAAGTAGTTCTAAGTTCTGGGGGACTGATGACGTCAGATGTTAAGTCCCATAGTGCTTAGAGCCATTTGAACCACTTGAACCAAGAGACAAGAACAACATAGCAAAGTGAAACCAGATGTAGAAGATAGGCCACCGAATACTGCAAAACGTAAAGATTGATGACAAAAATGCGGAAGAAGTTAGACAAACTAACGTCCACCGTATCTTGTACTAACCACTAAATAAAAGTTAAGTTAATAGATCAGCAGAACAACACAATTAAAAACAAAAGGACACAAAACAGACTAACAATTCCTTTTAGTATCAAGCACACTACAACATGCACACAAACAATAAATGCTACGCAACAATTAAAAGAATGAAGAAGTGGTACCGTATAAAAATTATAGATATATGCTTTAATTAAATTATCATATGAGAAATAAATAATAATTTTCTTCATTTTTATAAACATTGCATTGTGTAGAGTCAAAATCTCTTGTTGTTTATATAAAACAAAGCGCTGTAAAAAATTTCTCTACACGAAAAAAGGGACATCGCCACCAACACCAATCACCAGCTCCTTTAACATCAGATGCTTCGAGATAGCGACGGAGAGGGTACAGACATGTTGAGAAAGCACTTAGGGCAACAACAACATGAAGACCAACGTCACACTGGAAATGCAGGTTGCAACCAGGTTGGACTTCAGGAGGACAACGCGCAGCACGGACATTTCATATGTCACGACACTGCTACACAACGGAAGAGCGTGGGGAGAATCATAATATGACGAGACGACAATGAAGGTACAAAAATTTACTAAGATCTACAAACTCATCAAGTAGCATTTGGAAAGGCAGTCAGATCCTACAAATCCTATATCACTCCTACACTAAAATTCACATGTTCCTAGCCCAAGAAGAACAGAAGAATGCAAGAAAGAAAAGAAAAAGAGGTAAGATGAAGAAGGGCAGAAGACAGCAAGATACCTTTCTCACCTATCCTACAAAGCAAATTGCTGAAAAAAAGTCTTTCCATGAACTTTGAGGCATGGAAACTACTACAACCACCTCTCCAAAAATAAACCTTGAATCGTCAAACAAATAAAAGCAAACGGAAAACGGAATATTAAGTAGTACCAACCAACATTATCTAGAAATAGTTTCAGCAAAATGAACAGTATTCTCCCAACCACATCATCGAATTGCCATAGTGAACCAGGTGTGAAGTACCGTCACAGCACAGTATTGGGTGACGATCGTCGGTAGTCAACTACAATCATCGAACTACCATACTGTCCCAGGTGTGATAGCAAAGGAGTACCAAGACATCACTGTTTATGCAGTAAGCCACAGTCATCATCATCGGTTAAAAGTACCACTCCATGATGACAATGTCAACAAGTAAGAGCGGACATCACATGCTAGAGTGCTTCTGTCATGACTTGTGACACCATTACAAATAAGTCGACGCCTTCCAGTAATTCAGTGGGGATCGCTGAGCACAGAAACTGACGCAGCACAAAACGAAAAGACCGATAAAATACAAATGTAGGGTAGGAAAATAAAATATTTCTATTTTTTTTCCTTTTTTGTAAAAGTATATTTTTTATCATATATGTGAAACCCATAATGTGATAGAGACCTTATAATATTATGTAAAGAAAATTAATTAGTATAAGTAGATAATATAAAAAATCCCTGTAAAGCCAAGTTAGTTTTTTATATAAAAAAGGTTTTGGTTAATCATAGGTAGAGAGTGGATACAATAAAGAAAACACACTTCTTCAGTCTTAAAACAGTGACACAAGTAAAGCCTAAATAAATAAAATAAAGTCACACAACAGAGCTTTTGCGAACATTCACATGAAGCTTAACTAAAGAGAAGATATAACCACACTAAAACACGATACACTGTACACTAACGAGTTTAGAAAAATTAATATTGTAAAAACAATTTTTGGAAATGAAAAAGAAAATCAGAGACACATATTGGCAACGACAAAGAGTAACAGCCTTTGTAAAGACGATATTTGCCTAATGTAGAATTAAAAAATAGGAACAATAGCTATAAAGAAAACCGAAGAATAAAAGAAAATTTAATAGTCATGGGTGACTGAAATTCGAGAGTAGGAAAAGGGAGAGAAGGAAACATAGTAGGTGAATATGGATTGGGGGAGAGAAATGAAAGAGGAAGCTGTCTGGAAGAATTTTGCACCGAGCATAACATAATCATAGCTAACACTTGGTTCAAGAGTCATAAAAGAAGGTTGTATATATCGAAGAATCCCGGAGATACTAGAAGGTATCAGATAGATGATATAATAAGACAGAGATTTAGGAACCAGGTTTTAAATTGTAAGACATTTCCAGGGGCAGATGTGGACTCTGACCACAATTTATTGGTTATGAACTGTAGATTAAAACTGAAGAAACTGCAATAAGGTGGGAATTTAAGGAGATGGGACCTGGATAAACTGAAAGAACCAGAGGTTGTACGGAGTTTCAGGGAGAGCATAAGGGAACAATTGACAGGAATGGGGGAAATAAATACAGTAAAAGAAGAATGGGTAGCTCTGAGGGATGAAGTACTGAAGGCAGCAGAGGATCAAGTGGGTAAAAATACGAGGGCTAGTAGAAATCCTTGGGTAACAGAAGAAATATTGAATTTAATTGACGAAAGGAGAAAATATAAAAATGCAGTAAATGAAGCAGGCAAAAGGGAATACAAACGTCTCAAAAATGAGATCGACAAGAAGTGCTAAATGGCTAAGCAGGGACGGTTAGAGGACAAATGCAAGGATGTAGAGGCACATATCACTAGGGGTAAGATAGATACTGCCTACAGAAAAATTAAAGCGACGTTTGGAGGAAAGAGAACCACTTGCATGTATATCAAGAGCTCAATTGGAAAGCAGAAAGGTGGAAGGAATATAGAGAGGGTCTATACAAGGGCGATGTTCTTGAGGACAATATTATAGAAATAGAAGAGGATGTAGAAGAAGATGAAATGGGAGATACGATACTGCGTGAAGAGTTTGACAGAGCACTGAAAGACCTGAGTCGAAACAAGGCCCTGGGCATAGACAACATTCCATTGGAACTACTGACGGCATTGGGAGAGCCAGTCCTGACAAAACTCTACCATCTGGTGAGCAAGATGTATGAGACAGGCGAAATACCCTCAGACTTCAAGAAGAAGATAATAATTCCAATCCCAAAGATAGCAGGTGTTGGCAGATGTGAAAATTACCGAACTATCAGTTTAATAAGTCACAGCTCTATAATACTAACACGAATTCTTTACAGACGAATGGAAAAACTGGTAGTAGGCGACCTCGGCGAAGATCAGTTTGGATTCCGCAGAAATGTTGGAACATGTGAGGCAATACTGACCGTACGACTTATCTTAGAAAATAGATTAAGGAAAGGCAAACCTACATTTCTAGCATTTGTAGATTTAGAGAAAGCTTTTGACAATGTTGACTGGAATACTCTCTTTCAAATTCTAAAAGAGGAATGGGTAAAATACTGGGAGCGAAAGGCTATTTACAATTTGTACAGAAACGAGATGACAGTTATAAGAGTCGAGTGGCATGAATGGGAAGCAGTATATTGAGCAAGCAGTAAAGGAAACAAAAGAAAAATTCGGAGTACGTATTAAAGTCCATGGAGAAGAAATAAAAACGTTTAGGTTCGCCGATGACATTGTAATTCTGTCAGAGACAGCAAAGGACTTGGAAGAGCAGTTGAACGGAATGGACAGTGTGTCGAAAGGAGGATACCAGATGAACATCAACAGAAGCAAAACGAGGATAATGGAATGTAGTCAAATAAAGTCGGGTGATACTGAGGTAGTTAGATTAGGAAATGAGACACTTAAAGTAGTAAAGGTGTTTTGCTATTTGGGGAGCAAAATAACTGATGATGGTCACAGTAGAGAGGATATAAAATGTAGACTGGCAATTGCAAGGAAAGCGTTTCTGAAGAAGAGAAATTTGTTAACATCGAGTATAGATTTAAGTGTCAGGAAGTCGTTTCTGAAAGTATTTGTATGGAGTGTGGCCATGTATGGAAGTTAAACATGGATGATAAATAGATTGGACAAGAAGAGAATAGAAGCTTTCGAAATGTGGTGCTAGAGAAGAATGCTGAAGATTAGATGGGTCGTTCACATAACTAATGAGGAGGTATTGAATAGAATTGGGGAGAAGGGAAGTTTGTGGCACAACTTGACTAGAAGAAGGGATCGGTTGGTACGACATGTTCTGAGGCATCAAGGGATCACCAATTTAGTATTGGAGGGCAGCGTGGAGGGTAAAAATCGTAGAGGGAGACCAAGAGGTGAATACACTAAGCAGATTCAGAAGAATGTAGGTGGCAGTAAGTACTGGGAGATGAAGAAGCTTGCACAGGATAGAGTAGCATGGAGAGCTGCATCAAACCAGTCTCAGAACTGAAGACAACAACAACAACAACAGCTATAAAGGAATCCTTAGAAATTTTTTTAAGAATGGCTGAGAAAAGTTTATTGGAAAATCTAAAAGAACACTTATTGGATGACTTTGTCAATGTTTTCCTCGGCATTGACAAACCCCAGACAAAATTTTTGTCAGAAGGAGGGAGGTATGTAATATGTCATGGTCTCCTAACATTCATTGCTTACATATTCCGCCCTCAATACCATATTATGCATATCAAGACGCTTCATTCGAACCCAAACTCGATAAGATAAAGTCAATGTTGTATGAATTCATGGTGACGATATGCAAATAGCTAGTAAATCGCAAGTGCGCAACGAGATTGGAATACTCGAGCCTGGTGTACACACACACATTCAAGACACGACGGTCGCAGGGGCTTTTAATTTGGGAGAGGCAAACCACACGCCGGGGGGCAATCCCTTCAGAGGACGAATCAACCTATCTACGTTGGCCAGCGACCGTCTGTACAGCAGACAGCATTTGCCCAGGTGAAAGGGAGAACGACCCCGTGGTCGGCATAAAAGCAAATTCCGCTAGATTTTGTGGGAGCGCCCAGCCAACGCATTCTTTACAAACATAGCACGCAGTTTCAGAGGTTTACACAGGGAGACAGCAATCGCCAAACTCCGATGCTACAGATTTCCGGATTGATCGCCTTTAACGAAACGTCATTCTCCTGTTTTAGAAGAGCAATGCTGGTTAGCAGACGATATTCCTGACGCCTTGAGCTGAAGGAGTAATGGAAGAGACCGAAAGATATACCCCTTCACATCTGGCGTGGAGAGGGGCCGTTCCGTTGTCGCTCTTGGCGCGAGAATACGTAATGAGAGCGTGTGCGCGCGTACGTGTACTCAAAGAGCGAGGAACAAGTCTCTCCTCAGTACTTCACTGGGAGAGCACCTCTGTCGAGAGTGAATCGGATTGCGACTTTATATTGAGTCCTTGCGATTAAGCGTTGTTCACTGTGTTGGCCGCCACACTTATTGTGCGGTGTGAATGGACAGAGTTATAGTTAGACGCCTGCAAGGGAATTTTTAGGTGGCATCGCGGTGGACTGGTTATCTGACCAGAGTACCACGCCAATAGTTAGACTAGGGGTCGTTAATTTCATCAAGACTTAGGGAGGGTTTGATTGGCCAAATGTCAATCCAGATAGAACGAGAGTTATCTGATTTGTCAGCAGCGAGCAGCGCAGACAGCAGTCATCGCAGCTTACAGTATTGTGTGCAGCAGCTCTTGCGAGCCCCATATTTCCTCCACAACAGTACACTTCACTGCATTTCACATGCGACAGCCTCGACCATACCTAGCAACATACTAACGGATAATTATTCAAGTTGAGTAGGCGCAGCTCTCAGACATTCTGCCAAGTCAATAAAAATCTTAAACTTTGTATAGAAATTTCATTAGCGAAGTTCCGACATGAAACCGTGCCATAAGCTAGATGTGATGAACAGTCGATTGAAGAGGATAAAGAAAAAATTGTGTCCTATGAGTACTGATAATTTACGACAGATTGAGACCAAGTGGCCGGCCGAAGTGGCCGTGCGGTTAAAGGCGCTGCAGTCTGGAACCGCAAGACCGCTACGGTCGCAGGTTCGAATCCTGCCTCGGGCATGGATGTTTGTGATGTCCTTAGGTTAGTTAGGTTTAACTAGTTCTAAGTTCTAGGGGACTAATGACCTCAGCAGTTGAGTCCCATAGTGCTCAGAGCCATTTGAACCATTTTTGAGACCAAGTGGATGTTCTCTAAGACACTCAGCAGTAACCCAAGGGAAAGTGTCGACAGTAATTGAGGAATGGAATGAAACAATGAAGCAACTCATTAAGTCACGAAATTGAAATCTGAGGTGAAGAATCCATGGAAATAATCAAGCTTATAAAAACGTGAGAGAAATACGTAAGATTAATGAGAAAGGATCGGATGTAGGAAAAGTAGATACGGAGTGCAAGAGAGTTAAGGACAACTTTTAAGAAGTAGAATATAAAAGAATGTTTTAATTTAAAGCATCAAGTCCGCCAGATATAACGCAGAAGTTCTCTCGTAGACTCTGGAAAATTTCCGCTACTTCCTCTCATGTTTTAATTGAATTTAGTCTTGTTGGTCATAACCGAAACAAATCACATCGGATTTCATCGAGAGAAAATAACCGTACAAACCCTCACCAACTAAGCAATATGGAGCAAACAGCCTGCCAGGAAATGAAGCATAACAGAAGTGCGCGACTTAAATATAATTCAAATCAAAATTACACAAATATGTATCAACAGCAATTCTACCTGTTGTTACTGCACCTTTGATATCCACCCGCACCTCCGCAACCTGTTAAGCTTATCTGCAGTGCACCTGCCAGTACACTGCACTCCATCATATGAGTTCTGATGTCGAATTACTCTAATACAGCAACACGCTAGGAGAAGGTCGTACCACTGTAAATGAATATCAAATAAATCTGGTATTATCTTAATATACTGTTGAGGCCCTGATTCTTAGAATTCTGTAGGTGAACATTCGTTAAGTGAATTTCACTGTTAAAGGTGCTTTTATCGGAATTCACGGATGTCACAAGGGTTAACTAGTTCCGATCAACACGGTATTTCCGCCCCTACCTGAACAGGTATTCACATATGAATTGACAAGTCTAAGCTGATGCGACACTGTTATGCTGTGCGGTATATATTATCTACGCTTTCTGCCACGCGGTACTTAAAACGACAATGCCAGGATAGTGTAGAAGTTGATGGCAATCAATAAACCGAAGATAAGATCTTCTAGGTTGTTAGTCTGCTCATGTTTCTTCTACACGATGAGAGTTCCGATCCTTCTGTTGGGATTTTATTCTGCATTTTGTGGTGTCCACTGTTCAAGTGGCTCACAGAGCGACTGGCAAAAATGTTTGTTGTTACCAGTGGTGGACTATCGTTAGTGGACAGAAAGGGCCGCTCCATGTCAATCACTCGACAGTACTTGCGGTTGCTTATCTTTGATTTAGCGTCATGGTGGCTTCCTCTGTGATCGGTGACGGACCTGTCGAGCATGACGGAAGTGAGTGGATTTTGGCCGGCCGATGAATACGAGGGAGAGACCGGGAGGAGCACGACGTCTGCCCACGTGGACCCGAGTGGGGGTTCTCACGATCGCTTTCCTGATAGCTGTTGGCTGTTTGGGCGCAATGGCTAGATTTGGTGTTTTGAAAGGCTGAGGTGGTTAGGAGTGTGCTGCGAGAGAATTTAAGGCAAAGTTAGTTCCTTGGGTTGTCAGGTCACTTTCTCCTCTCCATGTCAGTTTGTACCCGCTGTGGAGCCCTTTATTCTTGAGAATGCCTTATTATTGGTCTGTCAGTGTTCGCGCCCGTTCTGCTAGCAGCTGTGTACCCCGTTTGCACTGTGTCCAAGCGACTCAGAATTATGTCAGTTGATATTTTGTGAAGGTGGTGCCTGAAATTAATTATATGTGGTTGATTCACATATAAGCACCATTCTAGGATCTTGCATTACTACCCTGTTATAGTAAGTTTTGCCTGTGGCATGATAAAGGGGAATTATGGAAACTGAAATGAGAGTGATTGTAAGGCCTGTAATTCAAGCTCTGTTATGTAATTACTTACGTCCCTAGGTAAGAAAGACTGATGACAACTTATTTATTTTATATGTCCTCGCTACTCATAACGTTGTCCGACTCATGTGTTGTAAGAAAACCCGTTTTATTATTATTTCATGTTGACTGATCTTTTTCGGACTAATTTGGAAGGTCCCACAATGTCATAAGTTATTGTGTTATTGTGCTTTGTGGTTTTCGAAATGCCCTCTGTATCCATACAACCTAGGGGTATTGGCGAGCCCGGCTCCATTCCCAGCTTGGCCGACCGTATAGTATATGGTTCAGTTCATGCGAATACTGCTGGTCAGAGATTATAAACTACATATCATTATTTATTGCATCAGTATAATTAAAAGAAATTTTTTTGAGGCTTTGACATTCGATAACACTAAAAGGTTACAATAAATTATGCGTTTTAGATCATTATGATTTATCGAATCTGTTGCATTAGCCTGGGCTGTGTTTTAAGTCGGAAGCTTCAGTATTCTTTAACATCCAAAATTTTTGACTAGTTATATCACGCTGTCCATTGGAGTCACCAATATGGTTTACTTAATAATTGGTAAGAGATCGGTGTGACAAGTTCTTGCGAAAGTTTAGTGAGACAGCAAATTTAATCTACTGTTTTTTCTATTGGTAAATATGTTTTTCTTCCAGTCTTTGTGATCATCTTTATGGTAATCGTATGTACAGTAGATGTAGAGTCTTGCTATCTTTAAGAACTTTGAAATTATTTGTTTTGACTTTTTAACTGCCGTTTGATATTGGATCCGCTGTGCTCGGGTTTTATGGTAAATTCACGTACGGTAGATGTCAAGTCTTGAACAAATGTAAGGTATTTTAAGATTAGTTATTCTGATCTTTTAACTGCTCTTTAAAATGCAGTTTTCTTGGAGTTGCGGTGCTTGGGCTTTGTTGCAAATTTTACATACGGTAGATGTCAAGTGTGGGTATGAGATTAAGGGATTTGCTATTAATTATTCCGGTGATTTAGCAGCTGGTCAAAATTGAATCTTCTTGTGGCCGCCGTGCTTTGACCTTAGTTATGTTGTCAGATTGTATATAATACATAAATTTACTAACAAAGGAAACTCCCCATCTCCCCTCCACCGTTCCCCCGTCAGATTTAGTGGTAAGGTGGCTCAGTTGATTAGTGGATATCCCGTCCAAAACTGAACACAGATCAAGCATAAAAGCAAGAAGAATGTGTACTGAACTGTGAAATAAAAGCAAAATAGAAACAGTAAACGGTCGGAGGACAAGAAGCGCAATGTAGAGCAGACCAAACCAGCAACGGCGTCATGGTTAAGTGGTCACGGTGTTGGACTGCCATGTCCATGCGGGTGAGCTGTGTCCAAATCTCTCTCGTGCTCCTTATATTTTTTTTCACAATATTATGAACTGTCCGTCCGGTCGTTGAAATGTCTGTTCTCTTTCTGCAGACTTGGCAGTTGTCATACTACAAAGTAGTTTTAAGTTACGTGGTAATAATATGTTATAATCGCGAGTAAACGTAATGAATAATGAGAGCAGGTGAGATACGAAATGGACGTCTCACAGAAATGAAAACAACCAGTAGTCGGGGGTGCAGAATGTTACAACAAAGGAATACAAGAGTCAAAACTTCCAAAACAGAACGCAACTTCAAAAACGCTAAAAACACATGTTTTGACAGAGCACAGAGAAACGGTGTGATTGTAAAGTTGTTACGTTCATTCCTTGCATTTTATGTGGGAAACTATTATGTTTTCATTATTTCGTTGAGAGTAATCACACTCATATTCACAGGAACCTAAGTCGGACAAGAAGGCATATATCACTCACTTACCAGGCGTACGAATTATGTGCGTCAGCAAGAGATTCCCATCGTATGACATACATACTGACACTAATACTGCGTATGACATACGACGTGTTTTCCGGCGGAGAATTCGGTTGACTTGCCGCCTTGCATTAAACGTTTGCGCTTCCCAGTCGAAAGCCACTTCCTTTCGGCTGCTAGTAGTTATGCAGAATCAACTGTCATTATAGATCCCTTCCTTCCACCTCGGTGTTGCAAACGGACGCTACACCACCAGACAGACACAAATCTGAAAACAGCGAACAGCGAAAAAAGAAAAAAAAAGTTGCGCGAAGGAGGTATGAACACGGCTCGCCCGCATGGCTGTTCAAGACACTGGCAACCACAACGTCGTTGCGGTGTTACGCTGCTCGACGGTTCACTGTTTCTATTTTACTTTTTTTTTCACACTTCAGTACATCTTGTTCCCGTTTCCACGCTTGATCTGTGTTCAGTTCTTGACGGGCTATCCAATGAGCCACCTTACCACTACATCTGAGGGGCTTGCAATGTAGAATTTCCCTTGTAAACATTTCTAAATTCATAATGTCGTCAACTATGTTATTGTTCAAATGCATGTAAATAAAAGAGTTTGTACGAATTGTTAACAGTGAATGAAACCATCCGATTCTTCTGGTCCTCACCATCTAAAAACTTCCCTTGGTTAATTGTAAGAATGCATGTATCGTCACCTCAGTTACTTCCTAGACGCTGTTTGTATTGCTTACACACCGACGCCATGAATTCAGTTCTTGGTAGCGGGGATCCGTGATGCTGGAAGCCTATATTCGTCCACTGTATTGAAATTACATTCCGTTTTATAAATTTCAATCACTACTTGGACTTTTCTTCGATAAATGTTGCACGGGTACACTTGACAGGAAAGCCGGCCACCTCGGGCATGGGTGTGTGTGATGTCCTTAGTTTAGTTAGGTTTAAGTAGTTCTAAGTTCTAGTGGACTGATGACCTTAGGAGTTAAGTCCCATAGTGCTCAGAGCCATTCGAACCATTTTTGAACTTGACAGGAGAAAGGTGGGTCACTGCTGAATGCAGCCAACATAACATAGCTGTGTCGCAGGGCCTCTAAACGCCGAGATTCTGTCGGGTAGAGTCGTTTGATTATACACAATGGTTATCACAAGATACCACCAGAGAACAGTGTTCATTATAGGAGTCAATCCAGAAAAAAAATAAAGAACACTGTCATACAACAAATATTAGAAAACAAGTTATTAAGGATGACACAGTCCTTAACGCATGTAAATTAAATTTCATTACAATAAAAGACACTGCAGAAGTCTTATCAGACTCATTAAATTGCACGACGAGTTGTTGTTCGTGATCCGAATTTGAACGCACTGTTAACCAAACAATGCTTGTGTGTCTGATAGAGACCGACTAGGCACAAAGAGACGTAAAATATCGAAATCTTCACCAGTATCAGTGTGCAAGGCCGGATGTCCGAATCTTGATATGTTTACCACTGCATTAGAAACAACATGAAGGCTATATTATCCCTGAGAAGCAGCCAAGAAAGATATGTAATAAAGTGCAATACCCAAGTGTGAAATGTCATGAAGTAAAGTTGTGGTGATGGTCGGGTCTTAGGGCCCAGTACCTGTTAAATAAGCACATTCAGATACCAGATGTTAAATATGTTCACCAATAGCTTCAGATTAGATCCTGAATCGACGATATAAATGATTTTTGCCTGGCAGGGATTCCATCAACGCGACTTTCACCACTGTCTCATAGGTACGAATAGCCATGAAATATTTATTGGTTCTTCACCAGTAACGAGATATGCACATGTTCGGCTAGAGATAAGGCAACGCATAGTTTTATGCTGCCTGCGACTCCAACCACGAGCATATCCTCGTTGTGGACCCTACACCTAGAAGTGTCGACTATCGAATTCCTTGGCACTGGTAGTCGGATTGCGCCATTCGTAGAGACCTGGAGGGATTTGACAGCGTGAGAAAACAATGAAATGATGGGACAGTACCATCTCGACGCGTTTAAATACAGAGACAAACTGGAATCGGAGTTCGAATCCCAGTCCAGTGCCAATACTTACAAAATCTCGAGTTCACTTAAAATAAGAAATAAAGGGCTTGTGATACTTGACGATTGGTACCTGAACTCAAATGACTAGAGACCCAGTTTCTGCAAGCTGCGACTTCCATCTTTGGCAGCCAAAACTAATCCATCTCTGTTCCAGTCAGTAAGGAATGGACAGGCTTAATGTTGATTAGGAACCATGGCCAGTACTGCATCCTTTACTTGGCGTTATTGGTGAAGAGGGTATGTTTGTGACTGTTACAAACTAGTAGTACCCACATCGGGAATTGAACCAACATCTTAGCCAATACAAGCTAGACTCAGTACAACCAACCACCGAATTTCATGTGTTAGCATCATGTCTTTGTCATAATAAGGTACACTGCACGCGGTAGGAGAAGCGTTGACTTCAATTTGAGCGATTGTTGTGAATAACCTAATCGTGCTCTATCAGTCAACGTCGAGCAGTCCGAACGCAAATCCATTTCCTTTTTTTCTTCAGACGTTTTCCGTCTGTCTGCTAAGAACGTTAGTCTGAGAGGTCGGAGGTTGTGGAAAATGTTTGCGAAAGAGCTCGAGGGTATCTGCCATGGTAAGACCAATTTCAACGCCATCAGACAGCGGCCGTTTGATACAGACCGTCATCGGCCCAAGCGATCGCGACACATCGATCATAGAGCCTGTTATCTCCAGCAGACTTTTCTGCTCTCGAATTAGCAAGTATTGCATTAAGAACATTGCTTATGATACAATACTACGTTTATACTACGTTTCAAAAAAATGTTCAAATGTGTCTGAAATCTTATGGGACTTACCTGCTAAGGTCATCAGTCCCTAAGCTTACACACTACTTAACCTAAATTATCCCAAGGACAAACACACACACCCATGCCCGCGGAAGGACTCAAACCTCTGCCGGGACCACCCGCACAGTCAATGACTGCAGCGTCCTAGACCGCACGGCTAATCCCGAGCTGTGTACTATGTTTCAGCCTGCTCCGTGGCGATTTTGTATGGCATGTTAGTGTAAGTGTGTTTAACTATGATCTTATTTTGTTTTAGTTGGTCAGGACAACTTGAGTATTTCTCACTCTTGACGATACTAATTTTGTGGTAAGGTTCTTTGGGACCAAACTTCTTAAGTCATTGGTCTCTAGGCTTACACAATACGTGTAACGACATTCCTCTCAACAGTGAGTAGTTCGCCTTCCGTGAAGTTCGCACATGCATCGACATTGCGCTGACGCATGTTGTCAGGCATTGTCGGTGGATCACGATAGCAAATATCCTTCAACTTTCCCACAGAAAGAAATCCGGGGACGTCAGATCCGGTGAACGTGAGGAGCCATGGTATGGTGCTTCGACGACCAATCCATCTGTCATGAAATATGGTATTCAGTGCTGTTTCAACCGCACGCGAGCTATGTGCTGGACAACCATCTTGTTGGAAGTACATCGCCATTCTGTCATGCAGTGAAACATCTTGTAGTAACATCGGTAGAACATTACGTACGAAATCAGCATACATTGTACCATTTAGATTGCAATCGGTAATATGGGGGCCAATTATCCTTCCTCCCGTAATGCCGCACGATGCATTAACCCGCCAAGGTCGCTGATGTTCCACTTGTCGCAGCCACCGCGGATTTTCCGTTGCCCAATGGTGCATATTATGCCGGTTTACATTACCCCTGTTGGTGAATGACGCTTCGTCGCTAAATAGAACGCGTACAAAATATCTGTCTTGGTACCGTAATTTCTCTTGTGCCCAGTGGTAGAACTGTACACGACGTTCAAACTCGTTGCCATGCAATTCCTGGTGGATAGAAATATGGTACGGGTGCAATCGATGTTGATGTAGCATTCTCAACACCGACGTTTTTGAGATTCCCGATTCGCGCGCAATTTGTCGGCTAGTGATGTGCGGATTAGCCGCGATAGCAGATAAAACACCTACTTGGACATCATCATTTGTTGCAGGTCTTGGTTTGCGTTTCACATGTGGCTGAACCCTTCCTGTGTCCTTAAATAACGTAACTATCAGGCGAACGGTCCGGACACTTGGATGATGTCGTCCAGGATACCGAGCAGCATACATAGCACACGCCCGTTGGGCATTTTGATCACAATAGCGATACATCAACACGATATCGACCTTTTCCGCAATTGGTAAACGGTCCATTTTAACACGGGTAATGTATCACGAAGCAAATACCGTCCGCACTGGCGGAATGATACGTGATACCACGTACTTATACGTTTGTGACTATTACAGCGCCATCTATCGCAAAGCGAAAAAAGTTGTCCAACTAAAACATTCATATTTCTTTACGTACTACACGAATATGCAATAAAAATGGGGGTTCCTATTTTAAAAAAACGCAGTTGATATCCGTTTGACCTATGGCAGTGCTATCTAGCGGACCAACCGTAGCGCCATCTGGTTTCCCCCTTCAAGCCAGACAAGTTTCGTTTTATGTAGTTTTTTCGTATGATGCTTATTTCGTGAGATATTTGACCCGGTCACAATCAATGGACCACCCTGTACATTGTAATCAAACGTCACCAAGAGTGGATTCTGAAGGTATCATCGAAGAAAACGTTTCGTGTAACGCTGGTACTTTCTGTTTTTTTTTTTTTTTTATTTGCCGCAGTTAACGAGATTGTGAAGAGAAGTAGAGAATGAGCCCTGTTATGGAAGAAAAGCGTACCCGGACTCATGTCCATGTAACATATTCTTTTCCTGTACGTGTGAGGAATGTGACCTGAATTTTTTTGTGTTAGACTCCGTATTTCATTTTCCACAATTCCGTAGCTTACGCCAAATAGAAATGTACTCATCATCGTTAATCTCACATTTCCTCCTTGTATTTTCTTTGTATTTTTGTTTGGCGGTAACGTTGCTTCCTACAGATGAGCGAACTGTGGCCATTTACAATGCACGTTTGAACAGATTCAGCTATTCAACTCCGGTCACGTACCTGTCGCAGCACGCATTTGTCAGCTACGGCCGGCCAGCCTTGACCCGGGACGCGGAGACGCTGGCTCGACTCCCGGCCCATATTTCAGACTGTGTACAGGCCTACCGCCCCGACTACCCGCGCGCCGTTCATTTATCACGGTCGCTCACAGGCCCGGACGCGAAGGCGGCCCTCGCTGCGCTATAACTCTCGCGGCGCGCATTCATAAAACGGAGACGCGCGCCGCTGCCGCTGCCGCTGCCGGCGCCGGTGGCCGGGTGACGCCCGCGGTGCCCACTGCGGCCACAGGCCGCCCCCGCCGCCCCCGCGGCCCCCAGAGGGCGGCGCGCGGTCCCCGAGGGCGGCGCGCCGCGCAGAGTCCCTTCCGCTCGCCTGGCGCCGCGTTACGCTGTTCCACATTCCCTCCCACGGCGCCCCTTCTGGCCGTCCCCGCGTGAGATTGCTTTGCAGACGCCGACAGCAGCAGTAAATCGCAAGCGGCGTGTGCTCACTGTCACGTAAAGAGGGGAGTGCCGAGTGAAAAAAACCTTCAGAACGAGCAAATTTCGGATGCCACATTCCCGTGCGAGATACTGAAAAGAGTGGAACCACAGTCAACAGACATTTCGAGAAGGCCAAAAGATGCTAGTTCGGCTCATCCATTATTAGAGACGGTATATTCCGTCTACACTACTGGCCATTAAAATCGCTACACTGCGAAGATGACGTCTACAGATGCCAAATTTAACCGACAGGAAGAAGATGCTTTGATATGCAAGTGATTAGCTTTTCAGAGCATTCACACGAGGTTGGCGCCGCTGGCGACACCTACAACGTGCTGACATGTGGAAAGTTTCCAAAAAATTTCTCTTACACAAACGGCAGTTGACCGGCGTTGCCTGGTGAAACGTTGTTGTGATGCCTTGTGTAAGGAGGAGAAATGCGTACCATCACGTTTCCGACTTTGATAAAGGTCGGATTGTAGCCTATCGCGATTACGGTTTATCGTATCGCGACACTGCTGCTCGCGTTGGTCGAGATCCAATGATTGTTAGCAGAATATGGAATCGGTGGGTTCAGGAGGGTAATACGGAACGCCGTGCTGGATCCCAACGGTCTCGTATCACTAGCAGTCGAGATGACAGGCATCTTATCCGCATGGCTGTAACGGATCGTGCAGCCACGTCTCGATCCCTGAGTCAACAGATGGGGACGTTTGCAAGACAACAACCATCTGCACGAACTGTTCGACGACGTTTGCAGCAGCATGGACTATCAGCTCGGAGACCATGACTGCGGTTACCCTTGACGCTGCATCACAGACAGGAGCGCCTGCGACGCACATGCGTGCACTAATGGCAAAACGTCATTTTTTGGAATGAATTCAGGTTCTGTTTACAGCGTCATGATGGTCTCATTCGTGTCTGGCGACATAGCGGTGAACGCACATTGGAAGCGTGTATTCGTCATCGCCATACTGGCGTATCACCCGGCGTGATGGTATGGCTGCTTGTTCGCATTGACAGCACTTTGAACAGCGGACGTTACATTTCAGATGTGTTACGATTCGTGACTCTACCCTTCATTCGATCCCTGCGAAACCCTACATTTCTGCAGGATAATGCACGACCGCATGTTGCAGGTCCTGTACGGGCCTTTCTGGATACAGAAAACGTTCGACTGCTGCCCTGGCCAGCACATTCTCCAGATCTCTCACCAATTGAAAATGTCTGGTCAATGGTGGCCGAGGAACTGGCTCGTCACAATACGCCAGTCACTACTCTTGCTTAACTGTGGTATCGTGTTGAAGCTGCATGGGCAGCTGTACCTTTAAACGCCATCCGAGCTCTGTTTGACTCAATGCCCAGGCGTATCAAGGTCGTTATTACTATCAGAGATGGTTGCTCTGGGTACTGATTTCGCAGGATCTATGCACCCATATTGCGTGAAAATGTAATCACATGTCAGTTCTAGTATAATATATTTGTCCAATGAATACCCGTTTATCATCTGAATTTCTTCTTGGTGTATCAATTCTAATGACTACAATTGCCGTGCAGGGCTATTAAAAATCCGTTTACTGTTTATCAATGGAGTAGAGCGCCCGATGGGTTACGTAGATAATCCAAGTCTGCGTTTATTCAGATTTTTGTATGAATCACTAATTCTATACTCCTTACACTGATAACGCACGTAGTGGAAAAGAAACGCACCCCGACCGCGTCTACGCACTGTATCACCATCTATTTGAAAGGCATTCTGTGGAAGAGTTGGTATAACATAGTGGAACCATCATTTGGAGCTTCTTGTTCTCACTGGATGCAGAGAGTTGGGACTCGCCAGCTTGCTCTTCAGTCTACAGACAGGTTCTACGCTTCTATTAAACTCGGAAGCAAAGACGCCGTGGTCGACATGTACAACTACTCCCTAACGTTTCGTACCTAACTGAAGTAGACATCTTCAGAAATAAAACGGCGACTACTTTAAGGTCTCGAGGGGCTCACGCGTTTGTAGAGGTTTAAACACCCTCGATTTATATTACGTCGATTGTTATCAACCGAAATAGCACCCTAGGTTCCATTTTGATATGATAGTGATCTGGTAGGTAAGTACCAATAGGATGTAGCTGCTTCGGGAGTCGTTTATAGCAGAATACGACTGCTCAACAATGTTCAACACAATGATAAAAGAGTTTTGCAATAGCCAGTGGCAAGATGTTTTACACTGTTTGACTGATGTTTTCTGTTTAGACACAATATAAGGCAGTTTCTAATTAATCTCATGACAGTTCAGTATTTTTCAGCCCTCGGTGGTGAGGGCACAGTGAGCCACGGTGCGTAGTTCAAAGCTCGTCCCAGACTCGAAAGACTCCCAGACTCGTCTGACTGACACTCCACTCACTAAGTGCACCGAGCGAGGTGGCGCAGTGGTAGCACACTGGACTCGTATTCGGGAGGACGACGGTTCAATCCCGCGTCCGGCCATCCTGATTTAGGTTTTCCGTGATTTCCCTAAATCGCTCCAGGCTAATGCTGGGATGGTTCCTCTGAAAGGGCACGGCCGACTTCCTTCCCCATCCTTCCCTAATCCGATGAGACCGATGACCTCGCTGTTTGGTCTCTTCCCACAATCAACCAACCAACCACTAAGTGCTGGCGGCGCTTGACAGTCCATTTTGCCTACCATAGACCTGTGTGAGGCAAAAAATGTGTTTATCGTTGGATAAGGGGTCACAGACCATTTACAAGGTGTACACAGGGCGTCATTCTTCGTCGCGCGATGCTGAAACGTGAACATCACTGATCAGAAAAAAATCTCTACAGGTTGAATCGTCACTCTGAAGTTTCTTGGCATATTTAACTTAAGTTTCGGGCCCTAACCTTTCCATTTGACGGGAAACTTCTCATACTTTCCAAGATGCTACACCAGGCGTGTGTGAAATGAGTGTGGGCAACGTAAAATAATAAACGCTAAAATGAAGATTTGGCCCTGTCTTACGACCCCCTGAAGCTGATCTTAGGATCTCTTAATTGATTTTAACATATAAATTACAACCTAAACATAAATGAACTATTAAGACAACTAACACTAGTAAATGATAAACGTTGTTCCTGCTTATGTATTTATTGTAGATTAAAAAAAAATACAATATTATTTAGTTTACATATCATAAGTAAAATTACTACCCAACTCTGCCCCTTATGGTGACTGAGCCATCTAATATCAATAACGCGAAATGACTGACATCATCTACATACCAAAAACTAGAAGACACTACTTTCAAAAATGATCTACGCTGGTGTGGGACCTCAGTAGAAATAAACTAATGCGATCACAGCTGTTTAGCTTTTGTAGCCCTAATAAGCCGAAGCAATTTGCGATATCACCGTATGTATTGCGTCCAGTGCGTCGATGTGATGGTTCTCGTACTGGTCTGCGACGATGGTAGAACTCCAGCCACAAATAAACTCTATCAAACACTAAGACGGCAGAAGGCGGTCCTCTGACTAATATATTCTAATACTGTCTTTTCCTCTCTGCGTTCTACAGACGAAAATCGCCAACTTCCAGCCACAAGGATGGAGTTCAGATGTCTCAACGTAAGTATAGGCAGAGGAAGTGCTCTCAATTACCAAACGCTGCGTACTCAACTACGACTTCCAGTCCGGAGATGAAGTCCAGAATCGTATAGGTTCGCAACAGTACAGTGTCTAACTGTTCTGCCGCGCGGGATTAGCCGAGGCGTCTAAGCGCTGTCTTCATGGACTGTGCGGCTGGTCCCAGCGGAGGTTCGACTGCTCCCGCGGGCATGGGTGTGTGTGTTTGTCCTTAGGATAATTTAGTTTAAGTAGCGTGTAAGCTTAGGGACGGATGACCAAAGCAGGTAAGTCCCATAAGATTTCACACACATTTTAACATTTTCTAACTGTTCTAACTATAAACTCTCCTGAGAGCAAAGACAGCAAGTCCGTCCGTACCAAAGAAGCTGATATCGAGCGACCGTCACACACGGTCGCTCACAACGGAAGACCACGTCTCTCCACCGCTGGCCTCCTAGCAAGGCTCGGCTCCCAGCCCTCGTAATTCTGAAAACGAATCATATTGCCGACACCACGGAATATTCTCCCTCTCTACAGATTCTTCCGGACGCCGACCAACCATATTTTACTCTTTTGTCATCCATCGCGGAAAGTTTGCGAGGAAAAACCTATACTCGTACAATGATACCCTTCTGAGTAAAAATCCTTGGAAATAACCTAGCCTGCGTGTTTCCCGAGGTGACGCTTCCTCGTTTCTCTCACTTGCGTCCAAGATCTTAGTAGTTTCCGAAGTATAATCCTTCCCGTCCGGCTACAACATCGGCCGGTCGCGACTCTATTGTGCCCCAGCCCTCAGATTTCCACCCAGGGCTTGAGTTCCACCCGCCGTTTCATTTCCACTGTCGTTCCACCCACTACCAGGATGATAATAAGGACACTCCGTCACCTTTCATGCAATAAACGTTAACAATTATTTAAAAGGCGTATGGGCCAATGTCAGTCTCCTTTATATTTTCGTATATACGATGTACTACCTATCAAATAATACCGGATGTGGTTGTAGATCACGACAAAGTATGTGGATGAGTGCTTGTAAGGTGCGAAATTATACCCACCTTACAACTTTCCGCATACTGTCGTTTCTAGGTATTATATTTGTACAGTTTTTAATAACTCGGCATGAGATAATGTTAGCTACACATACGATAGAATGTGTATCTCTGCCTACATTCTTGTTTCGTCTTTCTGTAGAGGAAAGCGAAAAACATTAATTATGTCATGAGGTGTCTGTCTAGATTAACCATCTGTATAAGGCGAATGTGTAAGGAGACTCCTGATCCATCATAACTCAATTCACTCGCAAATGAGTGAATTGCTGTAATAATCTGTTTAAAGGCGTGTTTTAATTGCAATAATTAACTTTAAATGAAACAGTCGGTATACAAGATCAGAAGTTTCACATGCTACATACTCGGATATATTGTGTGAGATTAAAAGAAAGTAATAGAGTTAGAAGTATATTTATGTGATGTTAGAAAGAACTCCGCTGACAGCTGGTAAACTTGTTTAGTAAAACACAACCGGTTTCGCGACTTAAATCCGCATCGTCAGGTAAAAAGAAAAGCATATTGTCACCGCATTTTACGGATATTAAAATTATTAAAGGAGTGTCTAAAATATATTCACAATATTAAAAGATCATACCCATAGCCGTTGCTCCTAGTCAAAATTTGCTGTTCAGAGAATATCGTCAATACTATGGCGAGCGAAAGACAAAGACGACGTGCTCCATCCTTTAAAATTTGTCTGCATCTAAAAAGAAAAAAGAATATATTTTATAGCGAGTGGATGCTGTAATTTTTAAAATGGGGACGGACTGGCGATAAAAAATTGTCACTGCTTACACAGTTGCGGCGTTATGCAAATTTCTATGCGGATAGTATCAGGTAGCAGTGTCTTATCATTGTGACAGCAAGGCACCTCAGTGCAGGGCAATGCAAATGCCGCCCACACGAACGACAAAGAGAGACTAGCTGGCTGCCGAACAGACGCTATTTACGTGGACAGTGCGACGTCATATACTTATGACAAGGAGAGCGCTGGGTCACTACCTTTGAAAGGTATCTTTACAATTAATCTGAATATGGAGGGTAAAGTAGGGCCTCAGTACGACTGTCGCGCAAGCGGAATGCAGTAGGACGTGAAGTACATCAGAGATGGATGAAGCATGAAATGGAATTGTAGCAGTGAGAGCGTAAACAAAAATTCTGGGAAAACATGTATCAGATCGGTAAATTTAACTGCACATGAGACTATGTATAGTGAGTAATATGAAGGTTGCTGTTGCCTACAATCTATTACATCGCATATTAATTAAACCTAGAACTTTACTTCGGAGTCCCTTTGTGATGGTTTTTTTTGCGTATTTGTTTTTATATGTTATGAAAAGTTGGAGTTCGTGTTATTCTAGCTGCTTCACAACTGAAAAATTATTTACGTCAGTGACTCAGTTTTGTTACTTCTTGCAGTTCGTTTTCCTGAAACGATGTTTTTATATTTTTCATCACGTTTCTGTATGATCATACCGATGTATAAAATTACTATAGATGATCTGAGTGTCACTTAACTTTTATACCATTTCTTTGTTTTCATATTGTTGTAATGGTTTTGTCTGGGAAGTGGTCAAGATGAGTCAAATCATGCCTTTAGTACTAAGAACGTTGTTTTCTTGCAGGGGATGACCTTCGGCCAATGGAAAATCAGATAGTAGTGGAGCACTACGAGAGTCAAGTGGAGACTGGACTTTCCGAGTGAAGAGCTCAACGGAGTGATTCTGGACTATCAGTGTCGTGCGCTGGAAGAAAGCTGACCCGTCTATGATAATGTATGTGATTCAGTCATATATGTGAATGATTCTGAGTGTTGAACTGTGGCTGTAGTAGTCTCACTTTCGAAGGAACATTACATTCCAAAGTGTCTGAATATGCTGATGAGTAAGATTCTTTTTACATTTCTATGATGGCACTGACGATATAGTATGAGTTAGTTTTCATTGTATTGTGTATAATAATTTGTGAATCGTCATAATGAACTCTGAACTGTTTTGAGCTGGTACTGTAATTACGAAGTTGGCTTAGTTTTTGTGTATCTTCGATGACTATTTAGTTTGAGGATTGTGCTACCGTGCAGTAACGTTGTCAATTATACTGCGTTTGGTAATGGTATTTTCTGTCTATATTTTCACTGAATATTGTACGACCACTTTCCGTTTATTCGTTATACTCTTTCGTGAATAAACAATATTCAGCATAAATCTCTGTCGTCTACATTAATTACAGAGTTAGAATATGGTCCTTTTAATTAAATTCTCTATTTATCTTTTATTTTATATTTCGTGTTTTTTGTTAACTAGCACTTCCAGCCAATGAATAGATTATTTGACTGCAGTATCACAGCTTCAGGTTATTAACTGCAGTAAATTAGCTTCGGCACACGAAATCAGACGTGTATGGTTCAGCCCTGTGACTAGATCGAGCTATTCTTTTACAACAGAGCCGTTCATAGCACAGGTACCTAAGGTATAAGCAATATAAGGTGAAATCGCAACTGGTTTGTTCGTATGTATGCTGTTTGGAAGAGCAACTACACTTCGCAGTAACCATTAGGTACCGTCGGAAAGTCTTCATTGCTTAAGAACGTGCTGTAAAAATAATATGTAGTGTCCACTCACGATCACTGTGTAAACATCTGTTTAAGGAGCCTGGCATTCTGATTACATCTTCATAGCATATTTATTCCCTCAAGAGGTTTGTTGTAAATAACCCACTAGAGTTTAAAAGTAACAATGTTGTTCACAATTACAATAGCAGAAGGAAAATGAGACTCGTTACTGGACATTAAGATTGTCCTGGCACAAAGAGCGCTGCACAGTACAGTGGCCAAAATTTTTGATAACTTACCTAACAATATAAAATGTGTGACAGACAGCAAACTAAAATTCGAAAATAAACTGAAAGAGCTTCTCGTTGACCGTCTCTTTTGTTCTGTAGAAGAATTTCTATCACAGTAGTGTGTAAAGGGTGATGGGTAAGAATTACTTACTGATATCTGTGTAAAAGGTATCTCAGTTTCCAAAAATTTGGGAAAGGTCTCCTTACATCAAAACAAGAAAATTATGTACAGTAAGTTCCATACATTAAGAGCTATCAGCACTTGTTCATCCTTGATACTGTGAAACAAATCTCTTATATTGCAAGGTCATTGCTTCCCATAATCTGAGAGGTAGTAAGTATTATGGACCAAAACAAAAAACAGGTCCAAGTACTTATGGACTCTAAAGCGCATACTTTAAAAGCTGTGAGAATTGGTTTAGTAGAAAAGATGTGATTCACGTTTGCAATGATGAACAACTGCTCATGCTCTTGAGCTATGCACATAAGAGCCCAAGATTAGAGGACATTTGTTTCTTGTTTTAGTTCATACTACTTCCTCCAAAAATATGGAAGAAAGAGAGAAAGATACGCCTTTTGGAGCTCATATTAACCGGGTATTTTTGCATTGTTTTGTTGTAAGGAATCTGTCCCCAAATTTACAGTCTGCAAAAAACCTGCTCAACTGAGACGAAGCTTTCCAGCTCGACAAATCAAGGAATCCCCTCATTTCACGTCTGCACCATCAAAAGAAAGATTGTTGTAAGTCTTCAGTGCCTAGCATTCCAACATACTCCATCCTTATTAACTTGGTAAGCGCTGTGGAGTTGTTGAATCTGCGCTTGATTTCTTTGACTCTGAGCCACATAAACTTTAAGTATTACTTATGCTCTTGTTGCCTACAGTGTTATATCTGTTTCATGCCCATTTACTCCACAGTATTCTGTAAAGTGATTAAAAATGTTGTAAGCGACTTACTTTGAGGCTGACTATAAGGTTTCAGCCGAAATATCGGAAGAAAATTAATAACATTCCGGGCGCCCTCCCAAAATGTGATAGGACACAGCAGACAGCTTTAGTTGATCAGAAGAAAGGCAAATTCTTAATCTGACAAGGAGAAAAATTATTACTAAAATTATTCTCATCAAAGAGGAAGTTCTCAGATCAAAAGTGAGAAAAAGAAGAAAAACGTACTGTCATAATACACGAAAAGGATCTTCGTTTTGCTGATAATGATTGGCTCTATTGATGACTTAGATCATCAAAACAATGGATTAATTTTATGGAGACATTTGGAAAATAGCACATCAAAACAATTATAACAAGACTTAACTAATTTGCGAAAAACATAGAAAGAAATTAGTAGCAGCTCCCAATAAATTCGAAGAAGCAGTTGACCATCAGGGGAAATTGAAGATCTATCTGAAATTGACTGGAGTGCTTTTGGTAAACTAAATACAAGCTTAAAAATCTGAAGAAGTAACTAAAATAGGAAATTATGATTCATGTGTTCCATAAGATTTGCCTTACGGCAATGAAACGTGGACTTTTAATCCTAGAAGTCCTCGAAAATCGATGGGTGCTCAGTGAACAGTAGAGAGAGATTGGTGCTGGTAATACCAAAAAACGGATCCAAAGTCCCCGCTCCCCTCCCGGTAGCTGAGTGGTCAGCGCGACAAAATGTCAATCCTAAGGACCAGGGATCGATTCCCGCTGGGTCGGAGATTGTCTCCGCTCATCATTTCGTCCTCATAGACGCGCAAGTCGCCGAAGTGGCGTCAAATCGAAAGACCTGGCGAACGGTCTCCCCGCCGGGAGGCCATAGTCACACACGGATCAAGAAACAGAGAAGTGATAAAGACTATACTGAAACTGAAATGAGTGTGGGCAGGATAGTTAACCTGGAGGATTATATTAAGTTCTCGCAAGTTCTTTTCCGGATTGTAAGGCAAAATATATTACGTGGACGAAGAACTTATAGAAAGTGAGCAGACAAAAATGTTGTTGGAGGATGAATGTGTACAGCTGAAGACAGCAATTGATGTAGATGTCTTGAGTAAGGGTATATGCAGATGTGGATGACAAGTGGATGACAAATACAGTATATATGCCGTTTATACGTGCCCCACGGTATGCTTTCTACATCTACATCTACATCCATACTCCGCAAGCCACCTGACGGTGTGTGGCGGAGGGTACCTTGAGTACCTCTATCGGTTCTCCCTTCTATTCCAGTCTCGTATTGTCGGTATGCCTCTGTGTGGGCTCTAATCTCTCTGATTTTATCCTCATGGTCTCTTCGCGAGATATACGTAGGAGGTGAAGGTATGCTCTCGAAACTTCAACAAAAGCCCGTTACGAGCTACTGAACGTCTCTCCTGCAGAGTCTTCCACTGGAGTTTATCTATCATCTCCGTAACGCTTTCGCGATTACTAAATTATCCTGTAACAAAGCGCGCTGCTCTCCGTTGGATCTTCTCTATCTCTTCTATCAACCCTATCTGGTACGGATCCCACACTGCCGAGCAGTATTCAAGCAGTGGGCGAACAAGCGTACTGTAACCTACTTCCTTTGTTTTCGGATTGCATTTCCTTAGGATTCTTCCAATGAATCTCAGTCTGGCAACTGCTTTACCGACGATCAACTTGATATGATCATTCCATTTTAAATGACTCCTAATGCGTACTCCCAGATAATTTATGGAATTAACTGCTTCCAGTTGCTGACCTACTATATTGTAGCTAAATGATAAGGCATCTTTCTTTCTATGTATTCGCAGCACATTACACTTGTCTACATTGAGATTCAATTGCCAGTCCCTGCACCATGCGTCAATTCGCTGCAGATCGTCCTGCGGTAAATAGAGTAGAGGTTCTATTGAGGAAGAGACCGCGAGCTAGAAAATTCAACAGTATTGCAGTAGCCCATGGAAAACTTAAAGGAAATTTTTTATATCTTTTGATACTTATGCATTTAAGAATTTCGTGAATAACATTGTCACCTTTATTTTTCGTAAGAACGCTTTTATTTATTTCCCAGTTAAGGAAAAACCTCTGAGTAGTTTCATCGTAAATAATATATAAATTACACAATCTAATGCGCCAGAGCAATTCATTTCGTGCTGGCAAAGTGTCTCCGTTCCTCTTGAACCTTAGGTATGCAGCAGTATTAACGTTTTCAGGAATGGCCAACGAAGGGACAGGAAGGGATTTTCCAAACAAAGCGTCTCCTTATACAGCACGATGCTGCCGGCGATTATTTCTGCAGATAGCGGGTAAACAGTGTCGGGCGATTAGGATCTTTGCAGCTTCTGAGCTCGGCGCCCCATAAAGATTTACTGCGAGATCCTCTCCATCTAGTGGAAAATTACACCGAGGAGACGGCGCCGTCCTATTTTGTTAAGGCCGCAATAAAAGTAAAGTCCCGGTGTTGGGTGGCCTGTGCTGCCCTGGCGTGACCTCTTCCGCCGCTTTGCTGTGCCTGCGGAGCTGCTACCATCTCGTGCCCTGTGATTGGCCCTCAGGGTGCAGGCAGAGGGTTTGCCGAAACGCCGCCCCTCACCACACGTGGCGATAAAACTTCCCAGCGCTTGCGCACTTCTGTAGCCACTTGCGGCGGAGAAATTGGAGCGCTGTACCGAGGCACGAAATGCTAAGGGCATCAATTCAGACGGCGATTAGAAATTGGTTTCCTTTACTCGCCGCCCGGGTAGTTCAACCGTATTCTCCTTAGCGCTCGAACACGTCTATGTACCATTATGCTTCTCGGCCTGATATTTGTTACCATAAAAGTTTACGGTAGTTTCGACCAGACGCGTGGAACGGTAGCTTGCGATATGCGTATTGTGCAGTGAATAAGTTCTCAAATTGGTACTACTGCAGCTGAAAAGGACAGAAACTTGTAGTATTCTGAATGTGGAACTTGTACAGGTCAGCTTCTGAGTAAGTTACGATGCCACATAAATTATTCTGAGGCAATCTTTATTAATTAATAAAAGAATCGTAAGCAAAGAACGTCCATGGTATTGGAGGACCCTAGTCACACCTTCAACAGTATGAGATAGAGTAAAAAAGCACGTGTAAGATTCTGTGAACAATTGACATACGCTGCCCGGTGGAGCCGAGCGGTTCTAGGCGCTTCAGTCCGGAATCGCGTTCCTGCTACGGTCGCAGGTTCGAATCCTGCCTCGGGCATGGATGTATGAAATGTCCTTAGGTTTAAGCAGTTCTAACTCTATTCGACTGATGACCTCAGATGTTAAGTCCCACAGTGCTTAGAGCCATTTGCATCGTTTGAACTGACATACGGTATCAGACAGATGATACGGTCATAAACCAAGCATGCATGATTTAAGTGAAAAATAAATCTTTGAACATAGCTGCTAAGGTTCAGTCACCGTGTCAGAATTATATTAGAAGAAATAAGCCCTCGGTCACAAATATGAAGTCAAAATTGACCAGGTTTCGACGCTACTATGAGCGTCGTCTTCAGCATTAAACTAACTGTTGTAATTCATATTAGGTATATATAATACATTAATAAAATTAAAGTTTGTACTGACTGGAAAGAGGTGCAGTACTTACAAGTCACATTTTTAAAAATCTAAGCCGGAAAGGCGACGTCATGAATAGTTGTAAATAAGATGGCGAGCCGCTAAGGGCTGCTCGTACTTGAGTGAACAAGAGTTGCAACAAGACTGAGGTACCAACGTTAGAAAATGTGGGCAAGTAAACATGGTGTTGCTACGAGCGCCATCTAGTAGCCGCAGAAACAACTAGGCTACTGTACATTCAAAATTAGACACATGAAATTGTGATGCAGCTGATTCAGGCTTAACGTAAGCACTAATAATAATAGGATGAAGTTACATATTTATCTGCTTTAAACAGAGATACATTTTGTAACATAGAAAAAGGTCAGTTATGACATACAAGAAAACGGCGAAGATGTAACAGGAAAACAATATTTCGGTAAACTGCATGAGGAAATCTGAATCAAAGATCAAGCAATGGCTTTATACAGTCGAAAAAGTTTTTATTTCGCAGCTGCAGCTGTTCATTGAGAATGAGGCCATCGTGACGAGAGAGATTTTTGAAAATCTCCAATTCCTCTAAAACGTCTAACCTACTGTTAGTATGCCGGCCGCGGTGGCCGTGCGGTTCTTGCGCTGCAGTCCGGAACCGCGAGGCTGCTACGGTCGCAGGTTCGAATCCTGCCTAGGGCATGGGTGTGTGTGATGTCCTTAGGTTAGTTAGGTTTAAGTAGTTCTAAGTTCTAGGGGACTTATGACCTAAGATGTTGAGTCCCATAGTGCTCAGAGCCATTTGAACCATTTGAACCTACTGTTAGTAGTTTTTCACACTGCTGTCCACCGAGCCACCTCTATACCACTTTCAACAGAATAGTTAAATGAGGAGATTAATTTACTTAAAACCATAGCAGTCAATAAAGAATACACGCCTAACATAGTGGACGATATCCTAAAAAAGAAAACTGCATGAACTACCACGCTCAGCACCTCATGCACTGAAATTAACCCAAAAAAAAGTTTTTCTGTTCCTTTCATAGGACCCATTTCCTATCAGATTCAGCGCATGCTTCGCAACAAACGACACGGTGCAAGAAAGATCTAATGAGCTTCTGTCTGGAATGCATGCTGGAGACCATTTATTCAATCGTACATTGTTACAGTGACTGCGGTCTAATATGCGCTGTACCACGCAGACACAGTTACAGTATGTTTTGAAAATGGTTTCCATGTGCCTCAACGCATGCGTGTGCACGTTCACATCGGCATGGTTGCATCCGAACAGTGTCAAAGACAGCGTGAACACGCTGCTTCAGAGTCTCTATACCTGCAGTGGGCTCTGTACACACAATGCTTTTGAGATGGCACATAACCAGAAATCGAAGGGGTTAAGATCCGGTGAACGAGCAGACCATGAAACTGGACCTCTCATCTAGTCCATAGTCACGTTGAGATGCATCCGGTCGTTAACGGTGAAGTGGCTTGGATCACCATCTTGCAGTAGTCACATAACTCGTAGAATCATCAACGGCACTTCTTCCAGCAGGGGAGACAAAGGCAACCGCAAGAAACGCTGATGATTCCGACTTGTCAGGTGACGCGGAACGAAGACTGGTCCCAAAGTACGGTTACCAATTATCTCGGCCCAGACATTTCGGCTTCACCGATGCTGATGATTCGCTGTCACCATACCACGGGGTTTCTGCATACCATCCCACAGATGACTGTTATGAAAGTTGAAGATTGCTTAAAGGTGGCCTCATCTGTGAATTGGATGGATGACACAAATCCCGGATTCATAATTGCCTGTTGAAGAAGCGAGAGAAAAAACTGCACCTGATGTGGCAAGTCTGTCGCTACTAAGCTCTCTGCATTTACATCTACATCTACATCTACATCTACATGATTACTCTGCAATTCACATTTAAGTGCTTGGCAGAGGGTTCATCGAACCACAATCTTACTATCTCCCTACCATTCCACTCCCGAACAGCGCGCGGGAAAAACGAACTCCTAAACCTTTCTGTTAGAGCTCTGATTTCTCTTATTTTATTTTGATGATCATTCCTACTTATGCAGGTTGGGCTCAACAAAATATTTTCACATTCGGAAGAGAAAGTTGGTGACTGAAAATACGTAAATAGATCTCACCGCGACGAAGAACGTCTTTGCTTTAATGTCTTCCATCCCAACTCGCGTATCATATCTGCCACACTCTCTCCCCTATTACGTAATAATACAAAACTAGCTGTCCTTTTTTGCACCCTTTCGATGTCCTCCGTCAATCCCACCTGGTAAGGATCCCAGACCGCGCAGCAATATTCTAACAGAGGACGAACGAGTGTAGTGTAAGCTGTCTCTTTAGTGGACTTGTTGCATCATCTAAGTGTCCTACCAATGAAACGCAACCTTTGGCTCGCCTTCCCCACAATACTATCTATGTGTAAGTGATAAGGGTAGTAAGAACTGTCCTGAGTGATGTTGCAAACAGTCGTCTGTACTGGGCTAGGCGGGGGGCGTGGGCGTGGGGCGGGGGCGGGGGGGGGGGGGGGGGGCAACTAGCGGATGCTGACACAGCGTCGCCTCCCACAGTGGTAATCCCATTTTCCTCCAAGGTTGGCGTCCGAACATTTCGGGTACGTCCTTCATGAATTCTTGCGTCCAGAAACGACACTGTCTCAGACAAACGGCGAAACACTGTTCCAATCACTGAATTTTGTACTTGTTGTCGTCGGGGATACGTCTCCTGATACAGCCTTGCTACCCGCCGCACGTTGCCATTTGCTTTTCCATACGTCGGCAAGCTCTCGATTCGAATACGGAACCATTGTGTACAACGCTGCATCAGATCCAGTTTAAAGTGAGTCAGCAAGAGAAATGAATCGGACACAACATTACCAATGACTGTGGCAGGAGAGGACACTAGGGCACGACGTATGAGGAACAGCATCTTCCTCTAGGAGGAAGCCATGCTTACTGTAACTGTGGCTGTATAGTAAGGCGCGTATTAGACCGCAGCCTCTGTAAGAAACTATGATTGAACAATTGGTCTCTAGCATGGAAACCATGCATTTCCGACGTTGATTAGGTCATTTTTGTTCCGTATCCTCTCGTCGATCAATCACCAGAGTTTTGCACACAGTGGAAAAAAATTAAAAGAAAGAGAACATAGAATTGTAGTTATAAAACTATGGAAGACAGCATATCAAATACAAGAATAGAAAATACATATCGTGACATTAAGCTAGAGCTAAACATTTCTTGCCGAGAAATGGGCTACATCAGCTGCATTTGGCTTTGCTTCGATAAGGTCCACTCTAGCGCATTTGATGGGAGACAGTGGACAGACCTACGTATGAAGCGTATTTTGTAGCAATTCGCGTGCGCAGGGGTTAAAGTCTACGGGGTAAACCCATTTATTAAGAGTATCTCTCAATCTTGCGGTGCCCATAACGTAGTCTGTTTAGTTCTTTCCAGGTTCCCAACTTTCATTGCATCTTGGTGTTAGTTCCTCTTTCGGATCCATACAGTGTTGCTTTGAGGTTTTCCTCCAAAGATCCGCACTGGTCTTAGGTTCTTCATTATCTTCCGTCGATCATAGGAAACTTAGCCTTTGACTTTAATGTCTGGTGAGCCGGTTGGAGACCGTAAAGGGGGTGGTATTCCGGTTCTGCTGATATAAATCCTTGTTTCAATGCTGGTGCCTATCCACAGGTTGAACGGCGATGCCCGTTAGGTGGCGCATCTTTTCCAGACGTCTCGGCTTCAGACAAAGGGCGATGATTGTCTCCTTGACGGCGACATCAATTTGATTTCCTTGTGCTGATTATACCACAAAGAGTGAGTGTTGAGGCTTTGAGGTCTAATTACGTGATACGACAGTATATGATGCGGTTGAAAGAAATTGTAAAACGTTTGTACAGCAGTACGTAACTGCACCAGAGATAGTAAGCGGAAAAGGAGAGAAGTCACGTGAACATCAGGTCCTGTCGCTACGTTCTACTGTGGTCGCCATGAAACACGACAAAATCAATATTTACTGCACAGTTAATATTTACTGTGGAAATTAAAATGGAATACGATTTTAGAATAAATGATTTATTGCATGCCAGCAGTAAACAAGAAAAAGATATTTACGCTGTTACTGCGGTCGATGTTTAAAGAGAACGTCTCTTTAGTTACCGTCACTCAGCGGTCGCTGCCTCGCTGTTTGGCGACAAGAATATCTCAGAAGCATTTTTTCCGACTTGTTTGCTCCCTCCAACAATTATTGAACAATTACATGGAACGTTTGACAGAGCACTGAAAGACCTGAATCGAAACAAGGCCCCGGGAGTAGACAACATTTCATCAGAACTACTGACAGCCTTGGGAGAGCCAGTCCTGACAATACCATCTGGTGAGCAAGATGTATGAGACAGCCGAAATACCCTCAGACTTCAAGACAAATATGATAATTCCAATCCCAAAGAAAGCAAGAGTTGACGGATGTGAAAATTACCGAACTATCAGTTTAATAAGTCACAGCTGCAAAATACTAACGCGAATACCTTACAGACGAGTGGAACAACTGGTAGAAGCCGACCTTGGGGAAGATCAGTTTGGAATCCGTAGAAATGTTGGAACACGTGGGGCAATACTGACCTTACGACTTGTCTTAGAAGAAAAATTAAGGAAAGGCAAGCCTACGTTTCTAGCATTTGTAGACTTAGAGAAAGTTTTTGACAATGTTGATTCGAATACTCTCTTTCAAATTCTGGAGGTGGCAGGGGTAAAATACAGGGAGCGAAAAGCTATTTAAAATTTGTACAGAAACTAGATGGCAGTTATGAGTCGAGGGACATGAAAGGGAAGCAGTGGTTGGGAAGGGAGAGAGACAGGGTTGTAGTCTCTCCCCGATGTTATTCAATTTTTATATTGAGCAAACAGTGAAGGAAACAAAAGAAAAATTCGGAGTAGGTATTAAAATCCATGGAGAAGAAATAAAAACTTTGAGGTTCGCCGCTGACATTGTAATTCTGTCAGAGAATGGATAGTGTCTTGAAAGGAGGGTATAAAATGAAGATGAACAAAAGCAAAACGAGGACAATGGAATGTAGTCGAATTAAGTCGGGTGATGCTGAGGGAATTAGATTAGGAAATGAGACACTTAAAGTAGTAAAGGAGTTTTGCTATCTGGGGAGCAAAAGAACTGATGATGGTCGAAGTAGAGAGGATATAAAACGTAGACTGTCAATGGCAAGGAAAGCGTTTCTGAAGAAGAGTAATTTGGTAACATCGAGTATAGATTTAAGTGTCAGGAAGTCATTTCTGAAAGTATTTGTATGGAGTGTAGCCATGTATGGAAGTGAAACATGGACGATAAATAGTTTGGACCAGAAGAGAATAGAAGCTTTTGAAATGTGGTGCTACAGAAGAATGCTGAAGATTAGATGGGTATATCACATAACTAATGAGGAAGTATTGAATAGGACTGGGGAGAACAGAAGTTTGTGGCACAACTTGACTAGATGAAGGGATCGGTTGGTAGGACGTGTGTTGACGCATCAAGGGATCACCAATTTAGTATTGGAGGGCAGCGTGGAGGGTGAAAATCGTAGAGGGAGACCAAGAGATGAATACACTACGCAGATTCAGAAGGATGTAGGTTGCAGTAGGTACTGGGAGATGAAGAAGCTTGCACAGGATAGAGTAGCATGGAGAGCTGCATCAAACCAGTCTCAGGACTCTACGATTTTTACCCTCCACGCTGCCCTCCAATACTAAAGTGGTGATCCCTTGATGCCTCAGAACACGTCCTAACAACCGATCCCTTCTTCTGGTCAAGTTGTGCCACAAATTTCTCTTCTCCCCAATCCAATTCAATACTTCCTCATTAGTTATGTGATCTACCAATCTAATCTTCAGCATTCTTCTGTAGCACCACATTTCAAAACCTTCTATTATCTTCTTGTCCAAACTATTTATCGTTCATGTTTCACTTCCATACATAGCTACACTCCATACAAATATGTTCAGAGTCTACATTTTATATCCTCTCTACTTCGACCATCATCAGTTCTTTTGCTCCCCAAATAGCAAACCTCCTTTACTACATTTAAGTGTCTCATTTCCTAATCTAATTCCCTCAGCATCACCCGACTTAATTCTACTACATTCCATTATCCTCGTTTTGCTTTTGTTGATGTTCGTCTTATATCCTCCTTTCAAGACACTGTCCATTCCATTCAACTGCTCTTCCAAGTCCTTTGCTGTCTCTGACAGAATTACAATGTCATCGGCGAACCTCAAAGCTTTTATTTCTTCTCCATTGATTTTAATACCTACTCCGAATGTTTGTTTTGTTTCCTTTACTGCTTGCTCAATATACAGATTGAATAACATCGGGGAGAGGCTACAACCCTGTCTTACTCCCTTCCCAACCACTGCTTCCCTTTCATGTCCCTCGACTCTTATAACTGCCATCTGGTTTCTATACAAATTGTAAACAGCCTTTCGCTCCCTGTATTTTACCTCTGCCACCTTTAGAATTTGAAAGAGAGTATTCCAGTCAACATTGTCAAAAGCTTTCTCTAAGTCTACAAATGCTAGAAACGTAGGTTTGCTTTTCCTTAATCTTTCTTCTAAGATAAGTCTTAAGGTCAGTATTGCCTCACGTGTTCCAGTGTTTCTACGGAATCCAATCTGATCTTTCCCAAGATCGGCTTCTACTAGTTTTTCCATTCGTCTGTAAAGAATTCGTGTTAGTATTTTGCAGCTGTGGCTTATTAAAATGATTTTTCGGTAATTTTCACATCTGCCAACACCTGCTTTCTTTGGGATTGGAATTATTATATTCTTCTTGAAGTCTGAGGGTATTTCACCTGTCTCATACATCTTGCTGACCAGATGGTAGAGTTTTGTGAGGACTGGCTCTCCCAAGGCCGTCAGCAGTTCCAATGGAATGTTGTCTACTCCGAGGGCCTTGTTCCGACTCTGGTCTTTCAGTGCTCTGTCAAACTCTTCACGCAGTATCGTATCTCTCATTTCATCTTCATCTACATCCTCTCCCATTTCCATAATATTGTCCTCAAGTACATAGCCTTTGTATAGACCCTCTATATACTCCTTCCACCTTTCTGCCATCCCTTCTCTCCTTAAAACTGGGTTTCCATCTGAGCTTTTGATGTTCATACAAGTGGTTCTCTTTTCTCCAAAGATCTCTTTAATTTTCCTGTAGGCAGTATCTATCTTACCCCTAGTGAGATAAACCTCTACATCCTTACATTTGTCCTCTAGCCATCCCTGCTTAGCCATTAGGCACTTCCTGTCGATCTCATTTTTGAGACGTTTGTATTCCTTTTTGCCTACTTCATTTACTGCATTTTTATATTTTCTCCTTTCATCAATTAAATTCAATATTTCTTCTGTTACCCAAGGATTTCTACTAGCCCTCGTCTTTTTACCTACTTGATCCTCTGCTGCCTTCACTACTTCATCCCTCAAAGCTACCCATTATTCTTCTACTGTATTTCTTTCCCCCATTCCTGTCAATTGTTCCCTTATGCTCTCCCTGAAACTCTGTACAACCTCTGGTTCTTTCAGTTTATCCAGGTCCCATATCCGTAAATTCTCACTTTTTTGTAGGTCCTTCAGTTTTAATCTACAGGTCATAACCAATAGATTGTGGTCAGAGTCCACATCTGCCCCTGGAAATATCTTACAATTTAGAACCTGGTTCCTAAATCTCTGTCTTACCATTATATAATCTATCTGATACCTTTTCGTATCTCCAGGCTTCTTCCATGTATACAACCTTCTTTTATGATTCTTAAACCAAGTGTTAGTTATGACTATGTTGTGCTCTGTGCAAAATTCTACCAGGCGGCTTCCTCTTTCATATCATAGCCCCAATCCATATTCACCTACTACGTTTCCTTCTCTCCCTTTTCCTACACTCGAATTCCAGTCACCCATGACTATTAAATTTTCGCCTCCCTTCAGTATCTGAATAATTTCTTTTATTTCATCATACATTTCTTCAATTTCTTCGTCATCTGCAGAGCTAGTTGGCATATAAACTTCTACTACTATAGTAGGTGTGGGCTTCGTATCTATCTTAGCCTCAACAATGCGTTCGCTGTGCTGTTTGTAGTAGCTTACCGGCATTCCTATTTTCCTATTCTTTATTAAACCTACTCCTGCATTACCCCTATTTGATGTTGTGGTTATAACCCTGTAGACACCTGACCAGTAGTCTTGTTCCTCCTGCCACCGAAATTCACTAATTCCCACTATATCTAACTTTAACCTATCCATTTCCCTTTTTAAATTTTCTAACCTACCTGCCCGATTAAGGGACCTGACATTCCACGCTCCGATCCGTAGAACGCCAGTTTTCTTTCTCCTGATAACGACATCCTCTTGAGTAGTCCCCGCCCGGAGATCCGAATGGGGGACTGTTTTACCTCCGGAATATTTTACCCAAGATGACGCCATCATCATTTAATCATACAGTAAAGCTGCATGCCCTCGGGAAAAATTACGGCTGTAGTTTCCCCTTGCTTTCAGCCGTTCGCAGTACCAGCACAGGAAGGCCGTTTTGGTTATTGTTACAAGGCCAGATCAGTCAATCATCCAGACTGTTGCCCCTGCAATTACTGAAAAGGCTGCTGCCCCTTTTCAGGAACCACACGTTTGTCTGGCCTCTCAACAGATACCCCTCCGTTCTGGTTGTACCTACGGTACGGTTATCTGTATCGCTGAGGCACGCAAGCCTCCGCACCAACGGCAAGGTCTAAGGTTCATGGGGGGGGGGGGGAAATAGAATACCTGTGATTATTTGGAAGAGCTCATGAAACGTAGCAATTAGTATCCACAGATGTCGGTGGCTTTATAGGATCAAATCCGAGAGAAGGTACACCATTTCGATCCTGTAGCCGCTACGAATCAGGCCACAAAGGAATTAAACACGTTAGCGGCCAGTGGCCATTGCTTTATATCAATGGAGACGGTAACAGTTTGTACGGGATTGGGATTCAAACCCTCATGTATACACTACTGGCCATCAAAATTGCTACACACGAAGATGACGTGCTACAGACGCAAAATTTAACCGACAGGAAGAAGATGCTGTGATATGCAAATGATTAGCTTTTCAGCGCATTCACACAAGGTTGGGGCCGGTGGCGACAACTACAACGTGCTGACATGGGGAAATTTCCAACAGAATTCTCATACACAAACAGCAGTTGACCGGCGTCGCCTGGTGAAACGTTGTTGTGATGCCTCGTGTAAGGAGGAGAAATGCGTACCATCACGTCTCCGACTTTGACAAAGGTCGCATTGTAGCCTATCGCGATTGCGGTTTATCGTATCTCGACATTGCAGCTCGCGTTGGTCGAGATCCAATGACTGTTAGCAGAATATGGAATCGGTGGGTTCAGGAGGATAATACGGAACGCCGTGCTGGATCCCAACGGCCTCGTATCACTAGCAGTCGAGATGACAGGCATCTCATCCCCACGGCTGTAACGGATCGTGCAGCCACGTCTCGATCCCTGAGTCAACAGATGGGGACGTTTGCAAGACAACAACCATCTGGACGAACAGTTCGACGACGTTTGCAGCAGCATGGACTATCAGCTCGGAGACCATGGCCGCGGTTACCCTTGGCGCTGCGTCACAGACAGGAGCGCCTGCGACGCACCTGGGTGCACTAATGGCAAAACGTCATTTTTTGGAATGAATCCAGGTTCTGTTAACAGCATCATGATGGTCGCATTCGTGTTTGGCGACATAGCGGTGAACGCACATTGGAAGCGTGTTTTCGTCATCGCCATACTGGCGTATCACCCGGCGTGATGGTGTTGGGTGCCGTTGGTTACACGTCTCAGGCACCTCTTATTCGCACTGACGGCACTTTTAACAGCGGACTTTACATTTCTGATGTGTTACGACTTGTTGCTCTACCGCTCATTCGATTCCTGCGAAACCCTACATTTCAACAGGATAACGGACGACCGCATGTTGCAGGTCCTATACGGGCCTTTCTAGATACAGAAAATGTTCGACTGCTGCCCTGGCAAGCACATTCTCCAGATCTCTCACCAACTGAAAACGTCTGGTCAATGGTGGCCGAGCAACTGGCTCGTCACAATACGCCAGTCACTACACTTGATAAGCTGTGGTATCGTGTTGAAGCTGCTTGGGCAGTTGTACCTGTACACGCCATCCAAGCTCTGACTCAGTGCCCAGGCGTGTCAAGGCTGTTATTACAGCCAGAGGTGGTTGATCTGGGTACTGATTTATCAGGATCTATGCACCCAAATTGCGTGAAAATATAATCACATGTCAGTTCTAGTATAATATATTTGTCCAATGAATACCCGTTGATCATCTGCATTTCTTCTGGGTGTAGCAATTTTAATGGCCAGTAGTGTATATATACGAGGGCCACTGGATCACTAGTGTGTGGCATAAGTTGAAAGTTTCCGTCTGACGAGAGGCGTGCTAAGGTAGTTCGTGCGTTGGTAATGTCCATTGTGTCTTGATCAGGCAATATTGTGAGGTGATTAGCGCACAGGGTACCTTGGCTCGAATACGGTTAATAATGATACAAATCAATGCCCAGCGGCAGCTAATGTCTTTAATTCCTTTGTGTCTTTATTCCGCACGTATGGGTACTGTAAATTCACACAGGATCTGTAAAACGTGGATAAGCATATCTCTTTTCTAAATATGTATGATGTCTCCTTGTTTTATGGGACGTTCTGCTTGCTCCACAGCATGAATGAAAAGGGTAATCCAAAGTACTCTGAGACTAATCACCGTTGTCCAGTGGTAAGACATTGGACTTGTATTCGCGAGGATACTGTTTCGTATCCGGCCTTCAGAATATAGATTTCCCGTACTTTCACCTAAACGCTTAGTACAGGTACAGTGATGGTTTTTTTTAAGAGGGCGAGGCCCATTTCCTTCCCCATCGTTCTCCAAACCGAGCTTGTGGTCTGTCTCTGATCTCGTCGTCGACGGGGCGTGAAACTCTGACCTTCCTTCTTCATTTCAGGTGTTCTTAGAGAGTTACACGGCGAAAAAGCAACTCTCCTTGCAGACTCGTTGCATGTGGAGTACGGAAAATATTAACATACCGTAACTGGTTGATTATCGTTGTGTGAGGGTAAGGTTCGCGAATGGGAAACGTTATTTTTGCTCGAGTACACATACGAAAGTGGAATGTGGTTTTCGGTGGTAACACGTACTTTCCATCAGGTCTCATTCTGGTATATTAGCGCGCAATTTGCATACAGTAAATAATTCAAACGGCCGCGGCGGCCGGGTAATGAGATGCTGATTGTCGGACGGAGCCCGCTCGGGTCCCAGCCCGTCTGTGTGCGGCCGACGAATGCGAGCGCTGCGTGGCGTGGCACGGCGTGGCGTGGGGTAGCTGGCGTGTCTGCCGGCTGGGCTCCATCCCCAGAACAAATGCCTATTTGCATTTATTACCGCACGCAGTTCCGAAAACTGCTCATTTCGGGGCTATCAGCTGCTGCGCTCGGAATGATGCATAATGCCGATACAGGGACTATCTAGCGAATTTTCGAGGAGAAAGAAATCTGTTCAAAAGAATTAGTTTCTCAGAACTGGGAATTTTTCTCACCTGTGATTCTTCAATCCATTTTCGCCTCTTAAGCTACGTTCAGAATTTTCGAGTTAGGCAGTAGCTTATGGCGTCAGATTGTCGATAATGCCCCAAACTGGAAACAATAACAAGAACACGGGGCAAAGAAACTGTAGTCTGAATAAAATTACTTGACAGTTGACATTGGACGCTTTGGAGCTGGATTCCTCCAATCAGACCACTCAACGTCAAGTGCGAACCATTCACCGTTGCCAAAATGCTACAACAGTTCGTCAGTTCACTTCGAATTCCTTGTCCGTTATTCTTTCTTGATATGTTTAAATCCTGATTCTAGAGTCTGGCACTTTTATTTCTTATTTCAGCATACATGATAACAACACACACACACACACACACACACACACACACAGATAATGAAACACACAGAGCACTAACCAAACACTTCTGGATGCTTCTGCAAAATACGCGGTTCATCGTCACTTATACAGTTATAAAGAGCACGTTAGATAAGTTTCGTACGACATTGGCCGAAGGTGAATTTTCGAAGGCTGCTATTCAGCGCTGCCACCGGATCACCACATTCATAAATACACAACAAAGTGTCGTAGCGTAGCCCAATGGTTAGCGTATAAAGCTGACGTATAGAAGGTGGTAGGTTCGAAATTCATCAAATTTAATGAAACTTTTCAGTTCTAAATCTAATCAAAAGAGTTTGAACACAACTTTTATTCAATTAATTCATTTATATGTAATTTTTGTAGCTAATTCCCTGCCATATTATTTTAATCGTTTATTGACTTCTTATTGGAACTTATTTTCTTCCTAACATTCCTTTTTTTCGTTTGAAATCTGCCTAAGTCGCCTATGATCTGCAACGGAGGGCCCACGAGAACTGCTCAGCGGTTGGTAATCCTGCAGCTCGTGCAGCCACTGTGAGGATTGTTCCAGGTAACCAATGATAGGGAGTAATTACTGTTTCCTTTCATCAATGGAAACTAATTTTTTCTGTCTTGAATTTACTCGTAAAAATTAGCTTTAATCGTCATCGACAAAGCGATTGTGATTTTAGGTTCTGCCGCAGACTGTTCACCACCGTTTCCTCTGGTATGTTGGATATCAAAAGGCTGAGGTTAGTTCGGGACAAAAGTTTATACTCACGGCTACGAAACGCGTCGTCTGCCGCAGTTCAGTCATTGGTCACTTAAAAATCAGCGGTCGACAGAGCATCTCGCATACCTAGCGGCGGCCTCTTCACAAATTGCTCCGCGTTACACATTAACAAAATTTGTGAAATGACTCGCCGTGTTTGTACGTCACCTATTACCGAGCATTGGCCGCCAGCTAATGTGACAACACTTTGACCAGGACTACAGTCGCTGCCTGCAGACATCAGGTGTAACGAGGTCTTCGACTTTGGTAATGGCTTCCATTTCGCGGGGTACAGAGTCAACGAGTTTCTTCCTGTAGGCAATATCCAGCTGTAGCCACGCATTGACGATTATTTCGCATAGAGCTATCAAATTCCGAGGATAATCATTGCTACGCTTCGTCCGCTCTACCAGACAGTCACAGGTATCCAATTTGGAATTAAGATAGAGTGACTTATCGGGGCGGTAGAGCTGCGACAGTATTAGTAAAACCAGGAAGGTATGTGTGCCTGGCTGTGAACAGTGTTTTCGCTATCTTGGAAGACGAGAATGTCCCACGTATGGCGGTTATCGCTGAAACAACCGGTTCTTCTTATTTGAGTTTATTCAACGCCAGTTTAACCTTTAACCTGGCTCTTAAAACCACCAAAAGTAACTGGTTTCTACAATAACTGAGTTTCGTTTACTCCTATTATTTGCAGTAAGAAACATAGAAATCGAACAGTGAAAATTTTGACAGCCTCAGACGCAAGATACATATAATCAGTATAAGAAATTAAGTAGATACGTAAGAAAACCTAACCCCGTCCACCGTTCGCTGCTTTTCTCGAAAGGTGATAAGTGATTGATTACTGCAAAAAGTCGCCAGCACTCTCCTACTGATCCTAACGTTTTTAAACTTCGCTCAAAAATCTTATTGGAGGATCGTACCACTATTTGGGCATTACGAATAGCCAGAGTTAAAAGGAGACAAGTGAGGTTGGAGAACTCTATTTTTCGTGTTTAATTGTCTGTTTTCAAGGGCTACAAGCAGCTAAAACGATACTTTGTAGACGCAGGCAGCACATCGGCTAATTTCTACTTTTATCTTAAACTGTGAATGAATTGTTAAGTTTTAAGTTTTCCCATAATATGATTTCACAAGTTTATTGTATTTCGCTCCAATTTTTAATGTGTATTAAAACAAATAGAGCAATATATAATTGCGTAGGTTTCCGCGGCCAGAGTCAGTCAACATAAAGGTTTTCTGGGTGTGGTACCGCGTCATAACGTATAAAACTACTGCTACTGGAGAAAAACCAACGTTTCGGCCACGGTTGCAGCGGCCTTCTGGGTCTACTGGTGACAGCAGAAGTAGTTTTATACATTATGACACGGTACCACACCCAGAAAACTTTTATGTCGACTAAACAGAGCATTGTACTTCAGTGACCCCACATTTCGTAAAATACTTATAGACTAGGGATGGCTTCATTCTGTAATACAACTGATGTCCGATGACGACAGCGAGGAACCACCATAAAGATCATATGGGGCCAGTCTTAAACCCTGCATTACAAGCGTACCATGTAAAAGGCCATGACACATAGCAATAGGTACATTATTGTCTGACCAACGCTGAGCAAATACTTATGCCATGTGTTTGTTGCTCTTTTCTGGTGGTATTGTTATTAAAATAGGGCTAATCGCTTTCACCATTTTCTATCATAATGTAGTGGTCCAGACCAATTGAAATTTTTCGAATAAAATTACTCGTTATTTAAAACTAGATTTATTTGAAAACCACAAATTTTAGAGCTGTGGCTAATTTTAATCAGGTTTATTTAGAATCCACAAGTTTTAGCAGTGCTGCTCTGGATAATTTATGTTTCGGTTTTTTTACACGGTTAGCAGTAAAAAAAAGGAACAGCCGTTATACCCGAAACCAAATAAATACCAAACAATATTGGTTATTGGTTATTCAGAACTGAAATACCGATATCGGTTTTAATCTGTCGGTTCTTCCCATCCCTAGAGTGTTCATAGCACACTTCTAATGAAAATGTACAAGCAAAAGCAACTCTTGGTCACCAAGAATACTGAAGTAAACTTCCTGGTTCATTTTCTCGGTGAATTGAATGACTGGGCCCAAATTACGGAGAATAGCCCCAAACCACCACAGAACGACGTCCGACATCACCTTCATGCGCCACACCTCCTGAGTATTAATTACCTCATTGTGTCGTTGGTGCATTCATCTCCTTACGTGACTTGAAAGGAGTCGTTATTCCCGCTGGTTTCCAAATAGGCTACCACTGAAAGAGCGTTAGAGTCATATGTGGTCCCTGCCAGTTCATATCTTTTTACTCCCACTTTTCGTACGCAGTGTTTCATGGTTACGAGCGGTATACCTCCCGTTGTAGAAACGCTGATGCAAAAACAAATCGCTCACATGTACTTGCCGTGTGGTCATGGGCACTTCCATGGACGACAGCGCCTTTCCTTCAATCTGTCAGGTCTTCATGTTGGGCCCCCTTCCTACTCTGATTCCGACCGGTACACACACATCACCTCAATGCCCTGAACTATGTCTGCACTGGAGAGTTACATAATCAACTGGTACAAGATCTATAACCTACGCAGCGCACCTAAGTGGCCAAAATGCTCTTCTAAAGGGGTAACTAATATTTTATCGGGTGATATTATCTCTCTAGTCTTTTATTACTTTTATGACGAGTTTTGCGAAGGTAGGTCCGTGGAGCAGAGAGCTTGGGCTTTGGTCAACTATTTAACCAAGTTAGTTTTTGCAGTGAGGCTTCTCAAACAATAGCTGAACGAAGAAAACGTTTAACTGCAGCCATCAGAATATTAAATTGAAAATAAGTTATAATTACTGCGAAGGTCTTTTTCAAGCGGATACGAGCCAAATCCCCAATGGACGACCAGCAAATTTGTTAGATCCGGGATGTTACTGTGATGCTGAAATAATTACCTGCATGCCACTTAGAGGAGCAGAAACTAAGAGCTGCGGCAAAATAGTCTATTCCATAACTAATTTATCGCTCTGTGTGGAAGTGTATGATGGAACGACGCTTCCAGAGTAATCTTAACCCGAACATACATCACTTGCGTACACCTTACATGTTATGACACTCACAGCTCAATGACATTTTATGGTAACGCACCTTTGATGTATGTCAGGACAGACTATCAACTACAAAACATCGCCATGTACAGGGTAACAATTATTGAACAGTATGAAAAAAATGTAAATTATTTACAAATTACGGCGTACACTCACTTTATTCAACATGTAAACGTCACTACAGGTATTCGGATTAGGTTGTGACATGTTAAATATGCCTGGCATCATTGGCGATGATGTGGCGCAGACGAATAGCGAAATTCTGCATGATCCGCTGAAGTGTAGGAACATCGATGCTATCGATGACCTCCTGGATTGTTGTTTTCAGTTCAGAAATGGATTTTGGGTTACTGCTGCACATCTCTTTCATACGAGGTGCATTCAAGTTCTAAGGCCTCCGATTTTTTTTCTCCGGGCTGGAAAGAGATAGAAACATGCGCATTGTTTTAAAATGAGGCTGCGTTCATTGTCAATACGTCCCAGAGACGGCAGCACCGTATGGCAGATGGAATTTTACCGCCAGCGGCGAGAATGAGAATTGTTTTAAATACTTAAAATGGCGACGTTTTCCTTGTTTGAACAGCGTGCAATCATTCTTTTTCTGAATTTGCGTGGTGTGAAACCAATTGAAATTCATCGACAGTTGAAGGAGACATGTGGTGGTGGAGTTATGGATGTGTCGAAAGTGCGTTCGTGGGTGCGACAGTTTAATGAAGGCAGAACATCGTGTGACAACAAACCGAAACAACCTCGGGCTCGCACAAGCCAGTCTGACGACATGATCGAGAAAGTGGAGAGAATTGTTTTGGGGGATCGCCGAATGACTGTTGAACAGATCGCCTCCAGAGTTGGCATTTCTGTGGGTTCTGTGCACACAATCCTGCATGACGACCTGAAAATGCGAAAAGTGTCATCCAGGTGGGTGCCACGAATGCTGACGGACGACCACATGGCTGCCCGTGTGGCACGTTGCCAAGCAATGTTGACGCGCAACGACAGCATGATTGGGACTTTCTTGTCGTCGGTTGTGACAATGGATAAGACGTGGATGCCATTTTTCAATCCAGAAACAAAGCGCCATTCAGCTCAATGGAAGCACACAGATTCACCGCCACCAAAAAAATTTCGGGTAACCGCCAATGCTGAAAAAATGGTAGTGTCCATGTTGTGGGACAGCGAGGGCGTAATCCTTACCCATTGCGTTCCAAAGGGCACTACGGTAACAGGTGCATCCTACGAAAATGTTTTGAAGAACAAATTCCTTCCTGCACTGCAACAAAAACGTCCGGGAAGGGCTGCGCGTGTGCTGTTTCACCAAGACAACGCACCCGCACATCGAGCTAACGTTACGCAACAGTTTCTTCGTGATAACAACTTTGAAGTGATTCCTCATGCTCCCTACTCACCTGACCTGGCTCCTAGTGACTTCTGGCTTTTTCCAACAATGAAAGACACTCTCCGTGGCCGCACATTCACCAGCCGTGCTGCTATTGCCTCAGCGATTTTCCAGTGGTCAAAACAGACTCCTAAAGAAGCCTTCGCCGCTGCCACGGAATCATGGCGTCAGCGTTGTGAAAAATGTGTACGTCTGCAGGGCGATTACGTCGAGAAGTAACGCTAGTTTAATCGATTTCGGGTGAGTAGTTAATTAGAAAAAAAATCGGAGGCCTTAGAACTTGAATACACCTCGTATAGACCCGCAGCCAATCGAAGCCCTTGCTAGTGGCCTCTGGCTACCGCAGAGCCGAAATGTGGTCCCCAAAGCGCTCCTCCAGGACATCAAACACTCTCCTGCTTCGATGGAGTCGAGCTCCTCCTTGCAGGAACCACATATTGTCGATATCAGGGTCACTTAGTATAATGGGGATGAGATCATCTTCCAAAACATTCACGTATCGTTCAGTAGTCACCATGCCATGAAGGAATATCTCACCGATTATTCCGTGACTCGACATTACACACACACAGTCATCTGTTGAGTGTGAAGAAACTTCTCGATAGCGAAATGCGGATTCTCAGTCAGCCAAATGGGCCAATTTTACTTCTTGACGAACCTATCCAAATGAAATTGAGCCTCGTCGACAAAACAAACGACACAATTCCAGTCATGCCCCGCGACCAACCATGTAGTTTTAACGCCCTAATGCAAACCTGTCATAAGTTATGACGATTCACCCTGTACATTGCGTCAACCAAGGTTGCAGAATTGCATAGAGTGGTGGATCCTATGGAGGACGTCATCTCACGCAGATCTTGAAATTTATGTTAGTAACAGTGACATTCTTGAGATTACTGTACGCCTTGATGACGCTTTAAGACAAGAATAATTCGCTCTTCAACAGAAATACCCTCACCTCCATATGGTACTTCTCGTGGACAGCCATCCTAAACAGCAGTCAGTTCAGCGAATAACATGGCGCGCGTTAACTGCCTATCTTAATTTTAAACAACATTTTTGAGACGTGGTTGGCAGACGAGCTGCTGCTCACTGCGGTCCTGTTTCAATGCTCATCGTTCAATAGTTGTCTCTTACCTTTTACTAGTTTAGACATCTACATCAGCACACAAACAAACATACATTCATCAAAAAGCTATGTGGTTTAGAAAACGCTGTAATATGGGCTTTCGATCTGAAATTACTGTTCTTCTCTATCGAAACCTGTAAGAATTAAATATAACTCCGCAATTATGACAGGAATAAACATTTATAATACCCACACCTGTATGTACCTGAATTTCATTTTATTCTTCAACAAACTACTACACATTAATACTCCCTCATCTGTCAATAATAGGGTATGTCACTTCATAGTTAGCTAAGTCAAAATCTACATACCCTGTAAAATCACAGTGAAGTGCATAGGAGAGAATACTTATCGTTCTACCCTATCTTGAAAGTTATTCCGTTCGTGTCGTGTGTGGAGCGTGGGAAGGACGATTGTGTATGACCCTGTGCGATCTGTAACTACGAACGGTAGCAATTGTGGTCTAGAGCTAACATCGATGTCTAATAAAGTATGATAATCCACCAGTACGATCGAAGCCACAGCCTAATTTCCGAATGAAAACCATCAATATTGACGGTTGAATACTCCATCGTTCTGCCTTCTTAAAGAGGACGGTGAAGTTGACGAAGTTTCGGGTAAACTTCTTGCCGTTGATGTGGGAAATTGCCGAAAAAAGCCGGAAGAATCACCAATGATCAGTGGCACGATAATTTAGAAGCCAATGGAAACAACGGCGTTAAAAACACTTAATGTGTGTCCACAGGACCCAAGGCCTATGGTTGAGAAAGTGTTACAATAATTTCTCCATTGGAAAATGATGCTCCATTACAATACCCTTTTCGGATCTGAGAGAGGACTTTCAATAGGTAGGTGACCGTCAGAGAAAGATTGAATAAGGTAGCAGGGGCGCGTAAAGTCAGAAACTATAATGTGATATGGAAGCAAAATAACATGAAAAGATGAATAAAAGTATTCTGCCCAGATGTATAAGGGGCCACTCAAGCGAAAAGGGAAAAAAATAGCGATTTATGGACAGACGAATATATGCAAATTCCTGCAGCAACAAAAACTGGAGTAATGGGAGTAGGATGCTTTATGAACAGGCGGGTCGATCAGAGACTTTGTTATTGTGAAGAGTTCAAGGATGGGATTACGTCATCATAATATAACTGAGGTGGACCTACGATAAAGCGCACATTAAAATGAACATAAACAGCCACAGCCGCAAGAACTCTTTTTTTTTTGTCATACGATGATGGTAGTCACTGACGGTGAACGTAGCAAGCGCTACAACAGCAGTTAGCGTTCGTGGAGTTGTAGCGCCTGTTCCGTTCACCACCACCTCCCAACATCTCGGTAACAGACCGAAACTGGGTGGTGACTGTTTAAGTTCATCTTAAAGTGGTTAAAAAACCTCTATTTCCAAAAGAAATGTTATCAGAATTAATAAAGCACACAGTTCTAATCTCTCAGATAGTGTCATTTCATATCACAGTTCCATACAAAGCGAGAAATGTCGCGTTTCTTCGATGAATAGACAAGGAAAGTAATCTGTGGGAAATAATGGAAAGAAATACCCACAGAATAATAACACAAATGTTGAGACATCAAGAAATAACTTCCATGATACTTGAGGCAGGTGTAGAGGGTGAAAACTGTAGGGGAAGGCAGAGATTTAAATACAGCGACAGACAGAGAACAGCAATAAGGAAAGTTAGTAGGCATGTTTCTACGTGAGACAGATCATGCCAGTTCATATTTCACGGCAGTTGCGTAGAGTGGCGCCAGTAGCGCCACTATGAGAATGAAAATCACTTTTGTTTCAAGTACACGCTGTAACAGTCACGACCGTTAGTTACCTTAGAGATGGGACGTGGTGAGTTGATGGTAGTCCACAATGCCTTTAACAGGACAACCACGCCGTTATCAACATCACGCCGAGTTTGAACGTGGTTGTGTAATAGGTCTACGAGAAGATGGATATTCCTTCTGCGATACTGAAGAAAGGCATGGCAGGAATCTATCCACTGTATATGATCTCTGGCAACGACGGTCACGAGCATGTAAAGTGACAAGAAGACCGGGCTTCGGAAGGCCACGTGGCATCACCGAGAGAGAAGGCCATCGTGTTCGGCGTATGGCTCTTGCGCAACGTACTGCATCTGCAGCAGCAATTTGAGTATCAGCTGGCACCACACTGACACAACGGACTGTTACAAACTAGTTACTTCCGGAACAGCCCCGAGCCAGACGCGCTGCAACGTGCACTACACTGTCCCCAAAACACCGCCATCTGCGACATCGGGGTACCAAGCGAGAGCTCATTGTTTTGTATCCCGCCTGGAAGGCGGCTCTTGGGTAGGAGCAGGAGCAGGAAAATTACGTCGGCACTGCACTGAGTAAAAGTGGTTTACTGGTGCAAGAAGAATACACAACTTTGTACAGATGCAAAGTCTTAGACCCGTCGTATGTAGAGAAAAGCTGAAGCGAAGTTTCCTGGCTGGCTGCACCTGATGAAATGGGAAGAATCTGTAGCGATGCTCGTAGAGCTCTCCAGCGCCGGTTAGAGGGCGCTGTTATCGGTGTCGGTGTCGTACTGCCAACTTAACTGGCACATTGAGTGTAAGGTGTAGGACTGCTGTGTTCTCTAATGAAAGCTGCTTTTACCTGGTGTCAGCAATTGCCAAGTGTTGCTTCGGAGGAGGCCAGTTGACGACCTGTAACCAATCTGTCTGCGTGCCAGACACACTGGCGTTATGGTCTGCAGAAGCATTCTCGCGGTTATATCACGCTCCCTGATTGCAAATTTGTGCTTCAGTCTGGTGATCCGACCTATTGTGCTGCCTTTCATGAACAGCATTCCAGGGGTATTCTCCAAGAGGATAACGCCCGTCCACATAGCGCAATGGCAACGCAACATGAGCTAAAGAGTGTCATCATCTTGCCTTGGCTTGCTCGATTACCAGATCCGTCACCAGTGGAGCACATGTAGCACATCATCCGACAACTCCTGCGTCATCCACAAACAGCATTAAGCCCCTATAATGATCGACCGAGTTCACTAGTTCACCAACCATGGAACTCCATCACAGAAACTGACATACGGCACCTGTAAAACACAATGAAAGCACGTTTGAATGCTTGCATTCAACCCTATGGTTGTCACACAAGACTTTAATGTACCAGCATTTCACATTTCCAATAACTTATTTTAGGGTTTCATTAACCTGTTCACTCACTTAATTATGTCCTTAGCCAAATGTATCCTCAAAATTTCATTACTGTACATTAATTACTTTCTGATTTTGCGATTTTTATCCATCAGTGCATATTCGATAAATAACTGAGAACGTAGGGCGCGTGTACCGTTCTCAAATGAAAAGATTGGCACAAGAGAGGAAGCTTACGCGGACTGTATCAAATCACTCAGAATACTGATGAATCAGAAAAAAGGGCTCACTAGCAGAAACGAGAGAGGAGCGAACCTAATCATATATGCAATAAATTTCTACTATTTACAGCTAATACAATGTTCAAAAATCACTATAGGAGGACGTATAGTACTTGGGAAAGGCAAAGAGACACGGAAAGATCAGTTTGGATACCGTACAAATGTTGGAACACCTGAGGCAATACTGACCCTACGGCTTATCTTAGAAAATACACTCCTGGAAATGGAAAAAAGAACACATTGACACCGGTGTGTCAGACCCACCATACTTCTCCGGACACTGCGAGAGGGCTGTACAAGCAATGATCACACGCACGGCACAGCGGACACACCAGGAACCGCGGTGTTGGCCGTCGAATGGCGCTAGCTGCGCAGCATTTGTGCACCGACGCCGTCAGTGTCAGCCAGTTTGCCGTGCCATACGGAGCTCCATCGCAGTTTTTAACACTGGTAGCATGCCGCGACAGCGTGGACGTGAACCGTATGTGCAGTTGACGGACTTTGAGCGAGGGCGTATAGTGGGCATGCGGGAGGCCGGGTGGACGTACCGCCGAATTGCTCAACACGTGGGGCGTGAGGTCTCCACAGTACATCGATGTTGTCGCCAGTGGTCGGCGGAAGGTGCACGTGCCCGTCGACCTGGGACCGGACCGCAGCGACGCACGGATGCACGCCAAGACCGTAGGATCCTACGCAGTGCCGTAGGGGACCGCACCGCCACTTCCCAGCAAATTAGGGACACTGTTGCTCCTGGAGTATCGGCGAGGACCATTCGCAACCGTCTCCATGAGGCTGGGCTACGGTCCCGCACACCGTTAGGCCGTCTTCCGCTCACGCCCCAACATCGTGCAGCCCGCCTCCAGTGGTGTCGCGACAGGCGTGAATGGAGGGACGAATGGAGACGTGTCGTCTTCAGCGATGAGAGTCGCTTCTGCCTTGGTGCCAATGATGGTCGTATGCGTGTTTGGCGCCGTGCAGGTGAGCGCCACAATCAGGACTGCATACGACCGAGCCACACAGGGCCAACACCCGGCATCATGGTGTGGGGAGCGATCTCCTACACTGGCCGTACACCACTGGTGATCGTCGAGGGGACACTGAATAGTGCACGGTACATCCAAACCGTCATCGAACCCATCGTTCTACCATTCCTAGACCGGCAAGGGAACTTGCTGTTCCAACAGGACAATGCACGTCCGCATGTATCCCGTGCCACCCAACGTGCTCTAGAAGGCGTAACTCAACTACCCTGGCCAGCAAGATCTCCGGATCTGTCCCCCATTGAGCATGTTTGGGACTGGATGAAGCGTCGTCTCACGCGTTCTGCACGTCCAGCACGAACGCTGGTCCAACTGAGGCGCCAGGTGGAAATGGCATGGCAAGCCGTTCCACAGGACTACATCCAGCATCTCTAGGATCGTCTCCATGGGAGATTAGCAGCCTGCATTGCTGCGAAAGGTGGATATACACTGTACTAGTGCCGACATTGTGCATGCTCTGTTGCCTGTGTCTATGTGCCTGTGGTTCTGTCAGTGTGATCATGTGATGTATCTGACCACAGGAATGTGTCAATAAAGTTCCCCTTCCTGGGACAATGAATTCACGGTGTTCTTATTTCAATTTCCAGGAGTGTAGATTAAGGAAAGGCAAACCTATGTTTCTAGCAATTTTAGACTTAGAGAAAGCTTTTGACAATGTTGACTGTAATACTCTGTTTCAAATTCTGAAGGTGGCAGGGGTAAAATACTGGGAGCGAAAGGCTATTTACAATTTGAACAGAAACCATATGGCAGTTATAAGAGTCGAGGAGCATGAAAGGGAAGTAGTGGTTGGGTAGGGAGTGAGACAGGGTTGTAGCCTCTCCCCGATGTTTTTCAATTTGTATATTGAGCAAGCAGTGAAGGAAACAAAAGAAAAATTCGGAGTAGGTATTAAAATCCATGGAGACGAAATAAAAAGTTTGAGGTTCGCCGATGACATTGTGATTCGGTCAGAGACAGCAAAGGACTTCGAAGAGCAGTTGAACGGAATGGAGAGTGTCTTGAAAAGAGGATATAAGATGAACATTAAAAAAGCAAAACGACGATAATGGAATGTAGTCGAATTAAGTCGGGTTACGCTGAGGAAATTAGATTAGGGAATGAGACACTTAAAGTAGTAAGGAGTTTTGCTATTTCGGGAGCAAAATAAGTGGTGATGGTTGAAGTAGAGACGATATAAAATGTAGGCTGGCAATAGCAAGGAAAGCGTTTCTGAATATACATTGAGTATACATTTGTTAGGGTGTCGTTTCTAAAAGTTATTGTATGGAGTGTAGCCATGTATGGAAGTGAAACTTGGACGATAAATAGTTTGGACAAGAAGAGAATAGAAGCTTTGAAATGTGGTGCTACAGAAGAATGCTGAAGATTCGATGGGTAGATCACATAATTAATGAGGCGGTATTGAATAGAATTTGCGAGAAGAGAAATTTGTGGCACAACTTGACTAGAAGAAGGGATCGGATGGTAGGACATATTCTGAGGCATCAAGAGATCACCAATTTAGTATTGGAGGGCAGCGCTGGGGGTAAAATTCGTAGAGGGAGACCAAGAGATGAATACACTAAGAAGATACAGAAGGATGTAGGTTGTAGTAGGTACGGGGAGATGAAGAAGCTTGCACAGGATAGAGGGGGATGGAGAGCTGCATCAAACCAGTCTCTGGACTGAAGACCACAATCACAACAAAAATGAAGTAAAAAATTTACGTCCGTGAAATAAATCTTTGGCACTCTTCCAAGTTCTCAACATCGTAAAAAAAAATTACCTTGTCGACGAAAAAGTTTAGCGGTACGCATGCCCCAGAGAAACAGCACTGTGTATAGCGACTGTGACTGCGAAGAAACCTTGGGTAAGGGATCAGACATTCAAATACTCGACGAAACATGGAGGTAGAACATTTTCACAAGACAGAAGTACAGCAATATGGGTCGCTTAAGACTGAAACAAGTCAGAAGTACAGGGAAGCCTAGGTGAAGCGGGTGTGGGAAATATGTGATGAATTCGAGAAATAAATGGTCTTCGGAAGGCTTTTTCAGCATGTAGAAAAGTCTGAACAACCGTCTATAATATTAGATGAAAATCCGTCAACTTAAACAGTGCACGAGGAATTCGGCTGTGAAACGCAGAGGTGAGAGTTGACAGTTGGAAGTAGTTTACTGAAGGCCTATACTGGGAAAAGATCTATCTGGCGACGCGACGGAAGACTTGGAAGTTGATATGGAACATAAGGCTTATTCACTATTGGAGCTTCAACTTTGCAGGACTCGCATTCACAGGCCAAGGGAGAAATCCTGGTCTAGTGGTAGCACACATTTGTCTTAGTTTCATGAAGAATGTTCTGAGAAAGTACGTTAACAGCAGAGCATTGTACTAAAGTGAATTGTGTTTGTGACAAAACTGGAAACGAAGAAAATCGGAGCGTTTGTGTTGTGATGCTCTAGAAAGATGTTCACAATAAGGTGGACTGATAAGAGAAGAAATGAGGCTTCTCGCAGAATCTTCTAGGAAATGAACATGTCGAAAACACTGGCAACGAAAATACGTAATTTGATGGCCATGTGTTAATAGACCTAGGAATAACTTGTAGGCCTAGTAACTGCAGCGGCTAAACTCTGTAGGGGAAGACAGATATTGGAATACCTTCAAAAATGGTTCAAATGGCTCAGAGCGCTATGGGACTCAACATCTCAGGTCATCAGTCCCCTAGACTTAGAACTACTCAAACCTAAGAACATCACCCACATCCGTGCCCGAGGCAGGATTCTAACCTGCGACCGTAGCAGCAGCGCGGTTCCAGACTGGATCGTCTAGAACCGCTCGGCCACCGCGGCCGGCGGAATACATTCAATTTGCAACCGACAATGCTGCATGCGACTTCTTCTATGAGAGAAAGAAACAGGCAGAGGAATGGAACTCGTGACGGAGCTCTTAAAAAGATCCAGAAGAAAAATTACCCCAAAAAGTCATAAAGTGATGCTTTTTTTCGTAGATACACCTCCACAATAAAAAAAACCACTGAATCCTTGCACCACAGTCTCGAAGGACGACAGAACAGAGACAAAAACAAAATGATATATGTAATACATTGAACAAGAGAGCGCACGGTGCTCTCTTTCCTTTTATGTGGTAGTGGGAATTTTTCATCTTTGCGAGGCCAATGTAAACGTCTAAAGAAGCTATTTGAACTGGCTTGACACAGGTGTATCATTTCTGCTGCTGCCGCTAACGTATTCCTAAAGGACTCCTTAGTTTCAAATTCGCCTACCGAATGTTTGACAATTTATGATGCCGCATTATACCCGATCTTAATGCTACCTGATTTGATTTGCTGCGTTTGAGGTATCAAATTTCCTATTCTCTTTTAGTAGGTAATCTTCAAAGTATCCAGCGCAATCAGGGTAATATATCAATAAGTTCATACCGATCGGGACGCTATTCCACGCCTACGGGTTCGTGGGAAGGCGGTATTATGTCCTTTCGCAGTAGGTACGTGACGTCACCATCAATGTAAATAGCGTTGTAAATGTTTGAGGATTTTGTATCGCTTCTAAGGTCCATACAAATAGTGCCGAGAAAGTGTAGCTCGTAAATTTATTACACTAGCTGTAAACCAGCCATATTCGCTCATTCCTTCCAGGTCGTACAGTCATATTGTAACATATGTTGCTTTAAATATTGAATATTTTTAGATGACAGCTGGTGTGAATGGGTGAAGCTTGTAGGGTCTTCAACCAAAATTTTTTTCTTTCAGTTGTTTCTTTGAAAAATTCAATCACATTCCTCTCCTAAATTTTATTGCTGGGCCGGACGGGGTTGCCGAGCGGTTCTAGGCGCTACAGTCTGGATCCGCGCGACCGCTACGGTCGCAGGTTCGAATCCTGCCTCGGGCATGGATGTGTGTGATGTCCTTAGGTTAGGTAGGTTTAAGTAGTTCTAAGTTCTAGGGGACTGATGACCTCAGAAGTTAAGTCCCATAGTGCTCAGAGCCATTTGAACCATTTGAATTTTTATTGCTGGTGCTAATAACTACATTACTCAACGTCTAAAATTCACTACAATCATTCCCTCAATAGCAAACTAGAATATTTTAGCCTGATTTGATTGCATTTTCTCATTTTGAGAAGACAGAAGGGGCGATCTGTTTTACTTGCTGTAAACCTTCTAATACTAAGATCGCACAGATATTTATTCGTTTGAAACAACCGGTTTAGACAGACTTTGCTGTCATCTTAAGTTCTTATCCACATGACAAATTGACGTGAGGTCCACCTTAAAATGAACACTTTTCATAACACAAAAATTTTTTAAGACGTGAAGATGACAGCAAAGTCTGTCGAAACGGTCGTTTTAAATAAAGAAAAATTTACGCGTTCTTGGCCTTGGGAAGTTTTAAGCAAACTTTTAGACCGTTTCCAAATTTTAACCTCCTTTTTAAAACAAATGTAGAGTGATTTGGCAGCACACGAGAAACGGGTAAGAATTCATATGTGTGTTGTGCCGTTGCTTTCTTATGATTTCGAGAGGATTCAAACTACTGCAGTACATCTGCAATACAGCGCCCTTTGCTCTCACGGATGCAGTAATTTCCGCGCTGACGTTTTTAGCCGCACAGCACGAGCGCCTCTGTTATCTTTCACGCCACGCCAGAAGCTCCGCTGCCTCGCTGCACCGATCGGCGAGTCTTTCCATTTGTGATAGCACTGTCAGCCGCGTCTAACGACCACCCATCTGCCGTAATGGCAAATCGATACTGCTATCGGTTTAGGCACAATTTCACTTCACATTCATGTCCACTAGCGTTCCGTAACCAGGCGTGTATGTCGTTAGAACACATACGTCTCTTTGAGCGCTCTTGCACGAAGCATCAAGCAATACGACTATTGCTCTTTCTATTATCCCTGACTCTTCAGAGAACAGAAGCTTTCGTTTCCGCGTAGACATCCAATACCAATGCTGAAAGGTCTCGTGACGTTTATTGTCATGAATTCACCGTGTAGTCGTGTATTGCGTAAAGAACGCCAATGACTTATTTCATAGCTTTTTCATCAATCGAAACGTCATCTTGCTACGTAAGTTAAAATACCTGTGTTTGAAAGGAATACACTTGAAAATTTCTCGGAATTTTAGACATTGACTGTACACAAAGGTTATGAAATAATTATGATTTAATGTGCTTATATATTTTGAAAAGAGCAGTATTTTTGAATGTATTTGGATTTCCCTTTCAATTCTTTTTTTTTATTTTTTTTACGGAGAAAGTACGAGTGTTGGAACTTAAATAGTGGCAACAATTTATTACAGCTCGAACAAAATAGATACGTGTTTCAAAGTTTTACTGACCTTCAGAGTAGTCATCAGCATTGTATATAACCCGTTGTCAGCGATGTGGAAGTACAGGGTTATTACAAATGATTGAAGCGATTTCACAGCTCTACAATAACTTTATCATTTGAAATATTTTCACAATGCTTTGCACACACATACAAAAACTCAAAAAGTTTTTTTAGGCATTCACAAATGTTCGATATACTTTATCATTTGAAATATTTTCACAATGCTTTGCACACACATACAAAAACTCAAAAAGTTTATTTAGGCATTCACAAATGTTCGATATGTGCCACTTTAGTGATTCGGCAGACATCAAGCCGATAATCAAGTTCCTCTCACACTCGGCGCAGCATGTCCCCATCAATGAGTTCGAAAGCATCGTTGATGCGAGCTCGCAGTTCTGGCACGTTTCTTGGTAGAGGAGGTTTAAACACTGAATCTTTCACATAACCCCACAGAAAGAAATAGCATGGGGTTAAGTCGGGAGAGCGTGTAGGCCATGAAATGAATTGCTGATCATGATCTCCACCACGACCGATCCATCGGTTTTCCAATCTCCTGTTTAAGAAATGCCGAACATCATGATGGAAGTGCCGTGGAGCACCATCATGTTGAAAGATGAAGTCGGCGCTGTCGGTATCCAGTTGTGGCATGAGCCAATTTTCCAGCATGTCCAGATACACGTGTCCTGTAACGTTTTTTTCGCAGAAGAAAAAGGGGCCGTAAACTTTAGACCGTGAGATTGCACAAAACACGTTAACTTTTGGTGAATTGCGAATTTGCTTCACGAATGCGTGAGGAATCTCTACCACCCAGATTCGCACATTGTGTCTGTTCACTTCACCATTGAGAAAAAATGTTGCTTCAACACTGAAAACTAGTTTCGCACTGAACGCATCCTCTTCCATGAGCTGTTGCAACCGCGCCGAAAATTAAAAGCGTTTGTCTTTGTCATCGGGTGTCAGGGCTTGTAGCGATTGTAAACGGTAAGGCTTCTGCTTTAGCCTTTTCCGTAAGATTTTCCAAACCGTCGGCTGTGGTACGTTTTGCTCCCTGCTTGCTTTATTCGTCGACTTCCGCGGGCTACGCGTGAAACTTGCCCTCACGCGTTCAACCGTTTCTTCGTTCACTGCAGGCCGACCCGTTGATTTCCCCTTACAGAGGCATCCAGAAGCTTTAAACTGCGCATACCATCGCCGAATGGAGTTAGCAGTTGGTGGATCTTTGTTGAACTTCGTCCTGAAGTGTCGTTGCACTGTTATGACTGACTGATGTGAGTGCATTTCAAGCACGACATACGCTTTCTCGGCTCCTGTCGCCATTTTGTCTCACTGCGCTCTCGAGCGCTCTGGCGGCAGAAACCTGAAGTGCGGCTTCAGCCGAACAAAACTTTATGAGTTTTTCTACGTATCTGTAGTGTGTCGTGACCATATGTCAATGAATGGAGCTACAGTGAATTTATGAAATCGCTTCAATCATTTGTAATAGCCCTGTAGTAGGATACTTTTAGCAGTGTCAGTTGTGTTGACAGTTCGAGCGGCGCGGTATATTGCCTGACGAATTTGACAGTTCCGAATCCAATGCCGTGAAATATTTCCTACAGTTTAGAAATCGAGTTCAGTTTTGGAACACGACCTGCGACCAGCTTAGAGACAGAAGTTACAACACTTCCTACAGGACCTGGCCATCATTTTGCAGGACAATGCTCAAGCACGCACAATGCAAGCTGTTACTGATTTGTTCGACTGATGGGGCTGCTAAGTGCTGTACCACCTATTGCATTTCCCTGACTTAAGCCCTCGTGAGTTCAACTCGATTTCTAAACTTAAGGAAACACTTCACGGCATTAACTTCAGAACAGCTACAAATTCGTCAGGCAATATACCGCGCCGCTTGAATTGTCAACACAACTGGCAATGCTAAAAGTATCCTACGACTTCCATATCGCTGGCAACGGGTTATACACAATGCTGGTGACTACTTTGTAAGTCAGTGAAACATTTAAATATGTATCTATTTTATACGAGCTGTAATTAAACAGTTGCCACTATTAAAGTTCATACCATCGTAGATATCAGTTTGTTGCACTGTTCTTGATAGGTAGTTATTTATTTGTGATTTCAAAAAAACAATGTGCTACCTACAGTAAACATATTTATTTTCAGAGAAATACATAGTAGTGTTGAAATATACAAGACTCACATGCTGTAATATCGAATATTCAGAAACACACAGTAATTCATTCAGCCACAAAATCTGAGAAACATTGCCGCGAGTCATTCACTGCATATTCAGATGATGATTCACATCCTTTGGAATGTCCTTGATGTGCGAAGTTTACGTAAAATGGTAAATATTCCGGTCCTAGTGTCAGACTCACTGACTTAAACGATGACATCAAATCAATGTACTTTGTTGGAGGCGGACGGACACATAAAAAATATTTAGTGTCTTACAAAGACGTCTCGTTGATTTTCGTGTTTTCTTGTCACTGTGTAGAGCTCTAAACTCCTCGTTAAACTATTCTTTTGTTTACATAACAAATGTATGCTCTTCTCTGACGTTTTGCAACACATCAACTGACATCCGACTGGCTTCCCATTTAAATCTTCTTTCCTAATAGTCGTATGGTGATTCAAATGATACTTCCAAATGATAATCTTCTCCAGGTTTGTCGCCGTTTCTTCTCGTACTTCCGGCAATGATCTTCCATTCAGTAGATAGGTAACTTTTCCGACCCGTTTTTTGTTCTTTGCTGGTTGGTCAATGCACTGAGCCCCATTCCGTTTCACTATGATAGGCAAAAATGAATTTAAATCAATGGTTTCTGTATTAGGTATTTACTGAACAGAACCAAGCATATTCGGGCAACAAATGTATTTAGAGTCTGTCCTCCACAGTGATCGCTGAAAAAGAACATGTGGTTCACCATTGCAGAGAGAGATTTGAAAAGCCGTGAAAACAGCTTGCTGTCCCATAGCTTTCTCGTTCCCCTCTATTTCCGATCACATGAAATAACCTAAATGGTTTTATTTTACGCCCTACAATCTAAAACGACAATATTTCAGTTGTTGGTTATAAAGCAAAGAATTTTTGGTGGGATCATCTGGTGCCAGCAAAACTTCCTGGAGATCTAGGTTTTAATTTACAGAAGTCTCATCTAAATTCTGTGCCCGCTCTTCTTTATTGGCCCCAGTAATATTGGCTCAAATGGTTCTGAGCACTATGGGACTTAACATCTATGGTCATCGGTCCCCTAGAACTTAGAACTACTCAAACCTAACTAACCTAAGGACATCACACAACACCCAGTCATCACGAGGCAGAGAAAATCCCTGTCCCTGCCGGGAATCGAACCGGGGAACCCGGGCGCGGGAAGCGAGAACGCTACCGCACGACCACGAGCTGTGGACCCAGTAATATTGTATTCCATCATAGGCAACATTGAATTTTTTGGGATGATGAAAACCGTGGCTGTACTTCTATAAAAAATCATCCTCTAAATACGGGAGTTAACCGTATCAAGACCATTTTCGATACGCACATATATTTGGTTGATATTAAGTGACGAATGTAGCAATTTTCTTTTTGTTCCAGAGCGATGATACTTCGATTCAACAGCTGCAAAATTTTCAGAGTCTTCCTCACGCTACCCATAAGTTCCGGTGAAGTGAAGTGGTTTACGTGATGGCCCCTTTCGTCTTCTTTTTCAGATGATCCTTTCTTTATCGCTTTATCCACAGCATCCTTACTGTTTCCAAGCGTATTCTGAAATATGTTGTTAGAATCTTGGACATGTTCTGCTCTTCGTGGGAAGTAGAAGATAACATCGAAGATTCACTCGCTCTTGTGCTCGTCTTTTTAAAGATCTTTTCTGTGTTAGTGTGAATAAAGACTTTCTCTCATACGTCTATAATTTAAGGTAGGCTATCTTCAAAAAATATTCAGCCTTTCTGCATATGTAGACTTTTTTTAATATATCCCGCTACAGTTGTCTCGACGCGCATACTCCTGGAACAAGGACTTTCCTGAATGAAGCGTAGGATTCTCGGCGCTGCCTTCTGATTTTGGAAACATTTCCTGCCTACTGTTCTGTAAGTTTTAATTATTTTCTAGCGTTGCTTGTCTTGAAAGTATTTCTTCACCACCTTCTTAGTTCTATCTATGAAGTGCTGCGCATACGGAGTACGTGTGGAGTGCACATGGGGTTTTTTTAGGTTAGAGAATTCCCTCCCTAGGCCCGACAAGACGCCTCCTGAGACGCGGCAAGGTAGGAGTAGGCAAAATGCAACAGGGAATAACAATATTAATGTGCTAATAGTAAACTGCAGGAGCGTCTATAGAAAGGTCCCAGAACTGCTCTCATTAATAAACGATCACAACGCCCATATAGTACTAGGGACCGAAAGTTGGCTGAAACCAGACGTAAACCGTAACGAAATCCTAATCTCAGATTGGAATGTATACCGCAGGGACAGGCTGGACAGTGAAGGGGGAGGCGTGTTTATGGCGATAAGAAGTGCAATAGTATCGAAGGAAATTGACGGAGATCCGAAATGTGAAATGATTTGGGTGAAGGTCACGGTTAAAGCAGGCTCAGACATGGTAATTGGATGTCTCTATAGGCCCTCTGGCTCAGCAGCTGTTGTGGCTGAGCACCTGAAGGATAATTTGGAAAATATTTCGAGTAGATTTCCCCACCATGTTATAGTTCTGGGTGGAGATTTTAATTTGCCGGATATAGACTGGGAGACACAAACGTTCATAACGGGCAGGGACAAGGAATCCAGTGAAATTTTTTTAAGTGCTTTATCTGAAAACTACCTTGAGCAGTTAAACAGAGAACCGACTCGTGGCGATAACATATTAGACCTTCTGGTGACAAACAGACCCGATATTTGAAACAGTTAACGCAGAACAGGGAATCAGCGATCATAAAGCGGTTACGGCATCGATGATTTTAGCCGTAAATAGAAATATTAAAAAAAGTAGGAAGATTTTTCTGTTTAGCAAAAGTGACAAAAAGCAGATTACAGAGTGCCTGACGGCTCAACTCAAAGGTTTTGTCTCAAGTACAGATGGATCAGTGGACAAAGTTCAAAACCATCGTACAATATGCGTTAGATGAGTATGTGCCAAGCAAGATCGTAAGAGATAGAAAAGAGCCACCGTGGTACAACAACCGAGTTAGAAAACTGCTGCGGAAGCAAAGGGAACTTCACAGCAAACATAAACATAGCCAAAGCCTTGCAGACAAACCAAAATTACGCATAGCCCTCCTCACACTTGAGGAGGGCTATGCGAGAGGCGTTCAATGAATTCGAAAGTAAATTTCTATGTACTGACTTGGCAGAAAATCCTAAGAAATTTTGGTCTTATGTCAAAGCAGTAGGTGAATCAAAACAAAATGTCCAGACACTCTGTGACCAAAATGGTACTGAAACAGAGGATGACAGACTAAAGGACGAAATACTAAATGTCTTTTTCCAAAGCTGTTTCACAGAAGAAGACTGCACTGTAGTTCCTTCTCTAGATTGTCGCACAGATGACAAAATGGTAGACATCGAAATAGACGACAGAGGGATAGAGAAACAATTAAAATCGCTCAAAAGAGGAAAGGCCTCTGGACCTGATGGGATACCAGTTCGATTTTACACAGAGTACGCGAAGGAACTTGCCCCCTTCTTGCAGCGGTGTACCGTAGTTCTCTAGAAGAGCGTAGCGTTCCAAAGGATTGGATAAGGGCACAGGTCATCCCAGTTTTCAAAAAGGGACATCGAACAGATGTGCAGAACTACAGACCTGTATCTCTAACGTCGATCAGTTGTAGAATTTTGGAACACGTATTATGTTCGAGTATAATGACTTTTCTGGAGACTAGAACTCTACTTTGTAGCAATCAGCATGGGTTTCGAAAAAGACGGTCGTGTGAAACCCAACTCGCGCTATTCGTCCACGACACTCAGAGGACCATAGACACGGGTTCACAGGTAGATGCCGTGTTTCTTGACTTCCGCAAGGCGTTCGATACAGTTCCCCACAGTCATTTAATGTAAAAAATAAGAGCATATGGACTATCAGACCAATTGTGTGATTGGATTGAAGAGCTCCTAGATAACAGAACGCAGCATGTCATTCTCAATGGAGAGAAGTCTTCCGAAGTTAGAGTGATTTCAGGTGTGCCGCAGGGGAGTGCTCAAAAATGGTTCAAATGGCTCTGAGCACTATGGGACTCAACATCTTAGGTCATAAGTCCCCTAGAACTTAGAACGACTTAAACATAACTAACCTAAGGACATCACACACACCCATGCCCGAGGCAGGATTCGAACCTGCGAACGTAGCAGTCCCGCGGTTCCGGACTGCAGCGCCAGAACCGCTAGACCACCTCGGCCGGCAGGGGGGGAGGGGGGGGGGAGTGACATAGGACCGTTGCTGTTCACAATATACATAAATGACCTTGTGGATGAAATTGGAAGTTCACTGAGGCTTTTTGCAGATGATGCTGTGGTGTATCGAGAGGTTGTAACAATGGAAAATTCTTCGGAAATGCAGAAGGATCTGCAGCGAATTGACGCATGGTGCAGGGAATGGCAATTGAATCTCAATGTAGACAAGTGTAATGTGCTGCGAATACATAGAACGAAAGATGCCTTATCATTTAGCTACAATATAGCAGGTCAGCAACTGGAAGCAGTTAATTCCATAAATTATCTGGGAGTACGCATTAGGAGTGATTTAAAATGGAATGATCATATCAAGTTGATCTCGGTAAAGCAGATGCAAGACTGAGATTCATTAGAAGAATCCTAAGGAAATGCAATCCGAAAGCAAAGGAAGTAGGTTACAGTACGCTTGTTCGCCCACTGCTTGAATACTGCTCAGCAGTGTGGGATCCGTACCAGATAGGGTTGATAGAAGAGGTAGAGAAGCGCGCTTTGTTACAGGATCATTTAGTAATCGCGAAAGCGTTACGGAGATGATAGATAAACTCCAGTGGAAGACTCTGCAGGAGAGACGCTCAGTAGCTCGGAACGGGCTTTTTTTGAAGTTTCGAGAGAATACCTTCACCTCCTACGTATATCTCGCGAAGAGACCATGAGGATAAAATCAGAGAGATTAGAGCCCACACAGAGGCATACCGACAATCCTTCTTTCCACGAACAATACGAGACTGGAATAGAAGGGAGAACCGATAGAGGTACTCAGGGTACCCTCCGCCACACACCGTCAGGTGGCTTGCGGAGTATGGATGTAGATGTAGATGTAGATGAGAAGTGGCATTTTAGTTGCTCTTTCTAATGGTTTTCATTTCCTTCCTTAGGATCAGCTGGCTCTGAATGCCTGAAATAATTAGTCTCTCTTCGTTGTAGCTTTTCATCTGATTCATGATCATGGTACGTATAATAAAAAAGGAGGACAGATATCATATGGCGAATGTGAAATAAGAATTGCCAGTGGGAAAGAAATGTAGAGGGCGAAGTGGCAGGTTATAATCATTTTCTCTCAGGATACGCAAAGAACCAACGCTACATACAGAGGAACAACATGTTTAAGTGTAATTATTACCTATTTTGAATGAAATACATTGCTTCTTGTTCGGCTAAACAGACTTTACAAAGAGTCAAAAAGATAATTTATAATAAGAGCACTTAAGATCTTTAGCAAATAAAGAAAACAGGAATCATTAGAGGATTTCAGAACAACGGTAATTAAGAAGAAAATGTGCCTTACCATATCGGAACCATTATGACTTAAGCTGGAAGAAATATCAAGGTGCAACGTTTTCAAATTAGAATATTTATTGTTACAAGAGAAAATGCTTAAAATATGAAACCAGCCCTTCACAGAGTCACTAACACCCATCAGATTAAGAAGAAACAATTAAATTAACTTCTGACTTAGAGAGTTATGGAGAATATTTTTAACTTGCTGCAATTTTTCCAGCTGAATTTTTTATTTGAAGTTTTATTTGTTGCGTTTCTGCCAGAAATCATAACGATCATGTAACTTGTTTCTTTCTTTAATGTCCATAAGAAGAATACGTCTGCATGTGAACTCTTTCGGTTTAACTATAGGACGGTTTTAACTATTATTGTTATATTATATTATAGGGATCCTTTAGTATTCTTCATATTTGTCTCCCTTGACTAAATTTCTGAACTCAGTTTTAAAATTTGCGTAATTGCCCCAACAAGGAGATGGCAGCAGCTTAGAAGTACTGGTCTTATTTTTCCAGCTGAATATCATTACTGTCGTTCTCTGCTGTAGTGTGAGGGGCTCCTATTCCCCCATCGGGCGCCTCCTTAGGTGGCGGGTAGGGGAACACTCACCAGATATGGCGGGTACCAGGGAAATAAAATACCCGGTGTGGATCAAAACTAGCGTGCCTAGGACCAGTCACTGAGCCATATACAAGGCAATGTTCCTTGGGCTAGATCCCCAAATAACAGGTTTCTGTTTCTCCCGGTTGGGGTCTTTTGCAGACGGCTACCTCCCCTCTCATGGAAAACAAGATTTGGTCAGGATAGTCTACACGTGCCTTGGAAAGAGGACTGCCTTAATTGGAACAGAACTCGGAAACGAAAACCGGACTTAAGATTTGGAACATGGAATGTAAGAAGACCAGGATGCATGTAAACTCTAGTCAGCCAACCAGAAAAATACACACTAAAAATTGCAGCACTGCAGGAAATGAGATGGCCAGCAACAGGCTCTGTAAGAACAAGTACAGGACGTTTTCTACATGGAGATTGTGGTGACCACCGAGAATTTGGAACGAAATTTTATGTTAGCAGCAAAGTGCTAAACTTTGTAAAAGAATTCAAATCCACAAATAACAGTATTTCTTACATAACAACTGGTGGACAAAGCATAGATGTGACCTTTTCTAATGCACATGCTCCTTGTGAAGACAAAGATGAACTCATGAAAGAAGAATTCTATGGTGAACTGGATCTCACATATAACTCACTGCCAAATTATAATATCAAAATAATACTTGGGGATATCAATGCTACGGTAGGAAGAGAGACAACTTACAGGTCTGTCATTGGAAATGCTAGTTTACATAAAAAAGTAATGACATTGGTAACCGTTTGATTACATTCGCTACAGATCAAAACTTATGCATTTCTAGTACCATGTTCCCCAATAAAAATATTCATAAGGGAACATGGATATCACCTGATGGCCAAACTGTGAACCAGATAGATCATGTACGTATCCAAAAACGTTTTTCAGATTGCGTCTAGGACACCAGGCTATACAGAGGAGCAGACTTTGACAGTGATCATTTCCTAGTAATAGCTAAAATGACAGTAAAATTTATGAAAGTCACAGAGACAATGATCAAAAGGGTAAATTATAATGTAAATATTTTAAAGGAGCCAGAAAGAAAGGAACAGTTTGTGACAGAACTAGCTGAGAAGATAACAAACGTGGAGCAAATGGAGTCTGGTCACAATAACATAAATGAAGACTGGACAAAAAGCAAAAGCACCCTGAATGAAGCAGCCGCAAACGTTTTGGGAAAACTGAAAAAACCTACCGAGTATGGTTCAACCAGATATGCGAAAGAAAAATTGAGGATGGAAGGAGAGCTAGAAAGGAGTGGTTAGAAAACATGAACAATATACAACTAAAAGAGAACCTCACACGAATAAGGAAAGAAACATCAATAGTTCTTAGACAGGAAAAAAGGAAATATTACAATGACGTATTTAACGAAGCGGAGGAGGATCTCACTCACCACAGGACTAGACAAATGTAACAAAACGTGAAGAAATATACCAAAAAGTATGTAATGAAAGAAAAGATGATTAAAGATGAAAAGGGAAGAAAACTAGTGAATGGAAAAGAGATAGGGCAAAGATGGGCAGAATACTTTTCCTAAATTGCGAAGACCCCACAGAACTTCTTCCTTTTGAGTCCCCACAAACTGTGGACACAGAAGTAACTAGTCCCACTGAATATGAAATTACACAAATACTCACAAAATTAAAAGAAAACAAAGCGGCCGTGGAAGACCAAATTGTTGCAGAGCTCATAATAAATGGAGGACCTGACCTTGTAAGAACCATGACAAGCCTCATATGGAAGGTCTTGTAGCAAGAAAGACTCCCAGAAGGTAGGAAAACGGCCATCATCTGTCCATTACTGAAAAAGAATGACCCTCTGGTATGTGACAACTATAGGCGAATATCTCTGCTAGATGTCACCAATAAAGTACTCTCTCTATGCCTGCTAAATAGGATACTACCACTTGCTGAAGAAGCTATAGGAGACTACCAGTGTGGGTTTAGACGCAACAGATCAACAGTGGACCACCTGTTTACCCTACGTCAAACAACGAGAAATGCTGGAAATATAATACAGACATGAACATGCTCTTCATTGACTTAAAAAAAGCCTATGACAGCGTACACAGGGGTACTATAACCAGAATACTAAAGGAATTTCCGTTTCCATCTAAAATAATTCGCTTGGTGGCAATGTGTCTCGAACTAACACACTGTAAAGTGCAGACAAGTACAGGTCTATCAGAACAGTTCGAAGTTCGAACCAGCCTCAGACAGGGAGACGCCCTCTCCCCTATAATATTCAGTCTTGCGATAGAAGAAATAGACCGGGAATTTATGAAAACTGACCCCATTGGAATACTCCTAGACAACATGTCAATGACTCGACTGACATACACGGATGACGTAATCCTAACCAGCGGTAGTAGAGAAGAGCTCACAAGAATGGCAGGCTCGAACTGCAAGACTGCCAGTAGGGCAGGCATGCAAGTCAGTGAAGATAAGACAGAATACATGGTCCTGACCAAGTCAGTGAGAGATGGGGACCCGCTCACTGTGGACAGTCTTCGATTCAAAAGGTCAAATAATTTCAAATACCTTGGCAGTCTCTGCAGTGATCAGAACCACTGTGAAATTGAAATAAAAGCAAGAACTGTCAGAGGCAGCAGAGCATACTTTAGCCTTCAGAATGTGCTGAAGAAAAGATCCCTGTCAAGAATGTTTAAGATCATGCTGTACCAAAGTATGATTATACCAGTGGTTATGAACGGTTGTGAAAGCCTCACCTTTAGTAGAACAGATGAAGAGAAACTACTGGTTTTCGAACGAAAAATCCTCCAGTCCTGTAATAGATTCACAAACAGTGGAATGGATAACTCGAAAAAAAAAAACAAGAAGAGCATTATGCACAGCCGGACATTATAAAAAGAATAAGAAGGTTGACCTGGGCTGGACATGTAGCAAGGATGAATGAAGGGAGGATACCCCATTATGTGTTTCTGGGAGCTATAGCAGGAAGGAGGTACCGTGGACTACCGTGGACAAGATGGAAGGACAATATTGACAAGGACACCGAGGACATAGGACTAATAGCGGGCGAGTGGTGGCAGGAGGCTCGCAACCGGGAGCGATGGAGGAGTGTGGAGCAGGCATATGGTCACTAAGGCCGAAGCCACGGATACGTAAGTAAGTAAGTCATTCTCTGCTGTTAGCAAATATCTGAAGTTGCTTTTCTCTCGTTCTCTCTGTCTTATTCAGCAACAGCATCTACTTTCGTATAGAAAAAAACACGCGAATCACAAGCAGAACGCCTCTGACTTTCCAGTAATTCTCTACTGGTTACGTCGAGATTTTAGTTCAACATGTGCAAGTAGTTTAACATTTCCCTTTCTGGGCGATATCATATTTTTTAACTGTACTTAATTCCTACCATCTGTTTTATGCACATGAATTTTTATGAATTTTCTGTTCTCAAATAGGTGCTGATGCTTAAAGGATGAGAGCGAGCAGATTTCTAATGCCCTTCAGTCAGCAGAATTTGATGCTGAATAATGAATAGTAATGATATTGCTGAATAATAATGAAATTACTAAATCGTTTATTTTGAAATGCGAAAAGTATTATAGCCTACTTATTAAGACAATATTTGATAAACGAAATTAATCTAGATGTTTATGTCATATACGGATCAATTTCTACATCCTTCGGGTGAAAAAGTTCTTCAGTGGTAATCATTATCCTTCTGAGTCATTTATCCTAAGACAACATTACTTTTGTTAATCCCTATCTTAATTTGACGTCGTAAATAGTTGGTATGCTGCGATACATGGCAGGTCAATCGATTTTTCTTTCCGGCAAAGCATTCTGACGTCAATGCAATAGCCACGTTATATGAATCTAATTTCTAGGACTGTATGCTGCAGTTCATATGTGACTGATATTTGAGATCTTATTTATTCGACACCACATTCGGTAAATAATGGGATTAACTATGCCGTAATTCAAACTCATGCGTGCAAAATTGGGTTAAATATTCTCGCATTGTCTATGAATTATTCATGCGAATTGTATTACAAGCGATTCTGCGTGATAGCACCCTAAGTGAGTGACAAAGCGTAGATTGTTAATTACAAACTGACGCGTTACCGTCACAGCGATAATGCAATTAAAACTTATCGGCAGCTTTTATCAGCGTCCACTGCAGGGCTTCTCGGCATAACGCTATCAACCTAAACTGCGAACTACTATAGAGTGACCAGCAAAGGTGATAACGTCAATCACATTAAACAATGTCCTGGCAGATGTACTTCATACAAAAAAATGATGGACTCTGAAGAAGTGTCCCATCCATACAAACTAGTAGAGTCTCAGCTGTCCGTCAGTTATTGAGGTAAGTAACGCAATTTTGTTGTGGTCTTCAGTCCAAAGACTAGTTTGATGCAGCCAACGATTGTCTGTCCTGTACAAGCTTTTTTATCCCTACATAGCTTTCGCAGTCTAAATCCATTTGAATCGGCATTCTGCATTGAAGTTTTGTCATCCTTAACAGTTTCACCTCCTTCCACATCCTCTGTTACCTAATTTATGATTCCTTGATGCCTTAGGCTGTGTCCAATCAACCGCTTATTTCTTCTAGACTCGTTGCGCCATGTGTTTTTCCCTCGCTTCTGGTAAGTGCCTCCTCATTCACTAATTCGACCTACCCATCAGAGTTTCAACGTTCTTCTGTAGCACCACATTTCAAAAAACGTCCATCATCACCTTTTCTGAATTGTTTATTTTTGTCCACGCTTCACTTTCGTACAAGCCTACACTCCAGACAAATACCTTCTGACAGGACTTACTAATACCGAAATTTACCTTCGATGACGACAAATTTATCTTTTTCAGAAATGCTTTTCTTGCCATAGCCAATATGTATTTAACATCGTCACTACTTTTGTGTTGTAATTTCATGTACTGACACGTTCCACGACCTTGGAGATTTGCTCCTCAGTTTAGTCCTATCGAACTTGACGTGTAAATATAAAAATAAATATACGGGGTGATCCATTGATAGTGACAGGGCCAAATATCTCACGAAATAAGCATCATACGAAAAAACTACAAAGAACGAAAATCGTCTAGCTTGAAGGGGGATACCAGATGGCGCTATGGTTGGCCCGCTAGATGGCGCTGCCATAGGTCAACCGGATATCAACTGCGTTTTTTTTAAATAGGAACCCCCATTTTCATTGCATATTCGTGTAGTACGTAAAGAAATATGAATGTTATAGTTGGACAACTTTTTTCGCTTTGTGATAGATGGTGCTGTAATAGTCACAAACGTATAAGTACGTGGTATCACGTATCATTCCACCAGTGCGGACGGTATTTGCTTCGTGATGGACCGTTTACCAATTGCGGAAAAGGTCTATATCGTGTTGATGTATTGCTATAATGATCAAAATACCGAACGGGCGTGTGCTATGTATGCTGCTCGGTATCCTGGACGACATCATCCAAGAGTCCGGACCGTTGACCGGATAGTTACGTTATTTAAGGAAACAGGATGTGTTTAGACACATGTGAAACGTCAACCACGACCTGAAACAAATGATGATGTCCAATAGGTGTTTTAGCTGCTGTCGCGGCTAATCCGCACATCAGTAGCAGACAAATTGCGTGAGAATCGGGAATCTTAAAAACGTCGGTGTTGAGAATGCTGCATCATCATCGATTGCACCAGTACCATATTTCTATGCACCAGCAATTGCATGGCGACGACTTTGAACGTCTTGTACAGTTCTGCCACTGGACACAAGAGAAATTACGGGACGATGGCAAATATTTTGCACGCGTTCTGTTTAGCGCCGAAGCGTCATTCACCAACAACGGTAACGTAAACCGGCATAATATGCACTATTGGACAACGGAAAATCCACGATGGCTGCGACAAGTGGAACATCACCGAACTTTGCGTGTTAATGTATGGTGCGGCATTATGAGAGGAAGGATAATTGGCCCCCATTTTATCGATGGCAATCTAAATGGTGCAAAGTATGCTGATTTCCTACGTAATGTTCTACCGATGTTACAAGATGTTTCACTGCATGACAGAGTGGCGATGTACATCCACCGTGATGGATGTCCGGCATATAGCTCGCGTGCTGTTGAAGCGATATTGAATAGCATATTTTATGACAGGTGGATTGGTCGTCGAAGCACCATACCATGGCCCACACGTTCACCGGATCTGACGTCTCCGGATTTCTTTCACTGGGGGAAAGTTGAAGGATATTTGCTATGGTGATCCATCGACAACAGCGCATTGTCAATGCATGTGCAAACATTACGGAAGTCGAACTACTCGCTGTTGAGAGGAATGTCGTTACACCTATTGCCAAATGCATAGAGGTTGACGGACATAATTTTGAGCATTTACTGCATTAATGTGGTATTTACGGGTAATCACGCTGTAACAGCATGCCTTCTCAGAAATGTACAATGGTACTTGTATCACATTGGAAGAAGCGAAATAAAATGTTCAAACGTACCTACGTTCTATATTTTAATCTAAAGAAACCTGCCTGTTACCAACTGTTCGTCTAAAATTGTGAGCCATATGTTTGTGACTATTACAGTGCCATCTATCACAAAGCGAAAAAAGCGGTCCAGCTAGAACATTCATATTTCTTTGCGTGCTACACGAATCTGTAATAAAAAAAATTCGGGTTCCTATTTAAAAAAAAAAACGCAGTTGACATCCGTTTGACCTATGGCAGCGTCATCTAGTGGGGCAACCAAAGCGCCATCTGATTTCCCCATTCAAGCTAGACTAGTTTCGTTCTTTGTAGTTTTTTCCTTTGACGCTTATTTCGTGAGATATTTGGCCCGGTCACGATCAATGGACCACCCTGTATACTACTTGAAGTCTGAGAGCGTTTCGCCTGTGTCATGTATCTTGCGCACCTAGTGAAACAGTTTCGTCGTGCATGGCTCCCGTAGTGATCCCAACAATTTTGAGGGAATGTTGTCTGCCCCAGGAACCTTGTTTCCACGCATTTCGTTCAGTGCTTGGTCAAATTGCTGTCGTAGTATAATATCTTCCATCTCACATTATAGTCTTTACTTTCATTTTACCCGTAAAGTTTTCTGTACAGAGTGTTCCAGAAATGTGGCGACAAACTTCTAGACGACGAGGGGCACATCGTAAGGACTGAGAACTGCAGCACGGCAACGCGTCGTCGTTGCCGTTACGTGGTGCTGTACACTATTTTATTGGAGAGGAACACTGCAAGACGGTGCCGTACACGAGAGTACTGGAGGGGAATTCCAGCTTTTCCTCATTTGAGTGCTAGCCAGCATACGAGCAGCATTGAACGGTATACAGACGGTGGGCTTGGACACATGCGCTTAATGTATGGAGTAGCTGAGTGCAACGCACAAGCCTCTCAATGCATTTATTGAGAACGCTTCCCAGAGAGATTTCAGTTGCACCACGGTTTATTTTTTTCCACCTCCCATGAACCATGGACCTTGCCGTTGGTGGGGAGGCTTGCGTGCCTCAGCGATACAGATGGCCGTACCGTAAGTGCAACCACAACGGAGGGGTATCTGTTGAGAGGCCAGACAAACATGTGGTTCCTGAAGAGGGGCAGCAGCCTTTTCAGTAGTTGCAGGGGCAACAGTCTGGATGATTGACTGATCTGGCCTTGTAACAATAACCAAAACGGCCTTGCTGTGCTGGTACTGCGAACGGCTGAAAGCAAGGGGAAACTACAGCCGTAATTTTTCCCGAGGACATGCAGCTCTACTGTATGATTAAATGATGATGGCGTCCTCTTGGGTAAAATATTCCGGAGGTAAAATATGTGGTGTCACCGCCAGACACCACACTTGCTAGGTGGTAGCTTAAATCGGCCGCGGTCCATTAGTACGTGTCGAACCCGCGTGTCGCCACTGTCAGTACTTGCAGACCTAGCGCCACCACATGGCAGGTCTAGAGAGGCGGACTAGCACTCGCCCCAGTTGTACGACGACTTTGCTAGCGACTACACTGACGAAGCATCGCTCATTAGCCGAGCAGATAGTTAGAATAGCCTTCAGCTAAGTCCATGGCTACGACCTAGCAAGGCGCCATTAGCCTTACATAGCAATTGATAATTATCGTCCAAAGCATGTCTCAACAAGAACGGTGTATACCACAAGGATAATAAAGTTAAGTAAACCGACATTACGTTCTTTTCTTATTAGCATTCATTGAGCGTCCTGTTTCAGACTTCACGATATTCTGGGTGAGCTTATAGCGTGCATATTCGGCCCCCTCAAAATAACACTGTGTCGGCCCCTCTGTCGACACATCAAAATAGTCCCCCTTTCGGATCTCCGGGCGGGGACTACTCAGGAGGACGTCGTTATCAGGAGAAAGAAAACTGGCGTTCTACGGATCGGAGCGTGGAATGTCAGATCCCTTAATCGGGCAGGTAGGTTAGAAAATTTAAAAAGGGAAATGGATAGGTTAAAGTTAGATATAGTGGGAATTAGTGAAGTTCGGTGGCAGGAGGAACAAGACTTTTGGTCAGGTGATTACAGGGTTATAAATACAAAATCAAATAGGGGTAATGCAGGATTAGGTTTAATAATGAATAAAAAATAGGAGTGCGGGTTAGCTACTACAAACAGCATAGTGAACGCATTATTGTGGCCAAGATAGACACAAAACCCATGCCTACTACAGTAGTACAAGTTTATATGCCAACTACCTCTGCAGATGATGAAGAAATAGATGAAATGTATGACGAGATAAAAGAAATTATTCAGATAGTGAAGGGAGACGAAAATTTAATAGTCATGGGTGACTGGAATTCGTCAGTAGGAACAGGGAGAGAAGGAAACATAGTAGGTGAATATGGATTGGGGGGAAGGAATGAAAGAGGAAGCCGCCTTATAGAATTTTGCACAGAGCATAACTTAATCATAGCCAACACTTGGTTCAAGAATCATAAAAGAACGTTGTATACCTGGAAGAATCCTGGAGATACTAAAAGGTATCAGACAGATTATATAATGGTAAGACAGAGATTTAGGAACCAGGTTTTAAATTGTAAGACATTTCCTGGGGCAGATGTGGATTCTGACCACAATCTATTGGTTATGAACTGCAGATTGGAACTGAAGAAACTGCAAAAAGGTGGGAATTTAAGGAGATGGGACCTGGATAAACTGAAAGAACCAGAGGTTGTAGAGAGTTTCAGGGAGAGCATAAGGAAACAATTGACAGGAATGGGGGAAAGAAATGCAGTAGAAGAATGGGTAGCTCTGAGGGATGAAGTAGTGAAGGCAGCAGAGGATCAAGTAGGTAAAAAGACGAGGGCTAATAGAAATCCTTGGGTAACAGAAGAAATATTGAATTTAATTGATGAAAGGAGAAAATATAAAAATGCAGTAAATGAAGCAGGCAAAAAGGAATACAAACGTCTCAAAAATGATATCGACAGGAAGTGCAAAATGGCTAAGCAGGGATGGCTAGAGGATAAATGTAAGGATGTAGAGGCTTGTCTCACTAGGGGTAAGATAGATACTGCCTACAGGAAAATTAGAGAGACCTTTGGAGATAAGAGAACCACTTGTATGAATATCAAGAGCTCAGATGGCAACCCAGTTCTAAGCAAAGAAGGGAAGGCAGAAAGGTGGAAGGAGTATATAGAGGGTATATACAAGGGCGATTTACTTGAGGACAATATTATGGAAATGGAAGAGGATGTAGATGAAGACGAAATGGGAGATAAGATACTGAGTGAAGAGTTTGACAGAGCACTGAAACACCTGAGTCGAAACAAGGCCCTGGGAGTAGACAACATTCCATTGGAACTGCTGACGGCCTTGTGAGAGCCAGTTCTGTCAAAACTCTCCCATCTGGTGAGCACGATGTATGAGACAGGCGAAATACCCTCAGACTTCAAGAAGAATATAATAATTCCAATCCCAAAGAAAGCAGGTGTTGACAGATGTGAAAATTACCGAACTATCAGTTTAATAAGTCACAGCTGCAAAATACTAACGCGAATTCTTTACAGACGAATGGAAAAACTGGTAGAAGCCGATCTCGGGGAAGATCAGTTTGGATTCCGTAGAAATGTTGGAACACGTGAGGCAATACTGACCTTACGACTTAACTTAGAAGAAAGATTAAGAAAAGGCAAACCTACATTTCTAGCATTTGTAGACTTAGAGAAAGCTTTTGACAATGTTAACTGGAAAACTCTCTTTCAAATTCTGAAGGTGACAGGGGTAAAATACAGGGAGCGAAAGGCTATTTACAGTTTGTACAGAAACCAGATGGCAGTTATAAGAGTCGAGGGGCATGAAAGGGAAGCAGTGGTTGGGAAAGGAGTAAGACAGGGTTGTAGCCTCTCCCCGATGTTATTCAATCTGTATATTGAGCAAGCAGTAAAGGAAACAAAAGAAAAATTCGGAGTAGGTATTAAAATTCATGAAGAAGAAGTAAAAACTTTTAGGGTCGCCGATGACATTGTAATTCTGTCAGAGACAGCAAAGGACTTGGAAGAGCAGTTGAACGGAATGGACAGTGTCTTGAAAGGAGGATATAAGATGAACATCAACAAAAGCAAAACGAGGATAATGGAATGTAGTCAAATTAAGTCTGGTGATGCTGAGAGAATTAGATTAGGAAATGAGTTACTTAAGGTAGTAAAGGAGTTTTGCTATTTAGGGAGTAAAATAACCGATGATGGTCGAAGTAGAGAGGATATAAAATGTAGACTGGCAATGGCAAGGAAAGCGTTTCTCAAGCAGAGGAATTTGTTAACATCGAGTATAGATTTAAGTGTCAGGAAGTCGTTTCTGAAAGTATTTGTATGGAGTGTAGCCATGTATGGAAGTGAAACATGGACGATAACTAGTTTGGACAAGAAGAGAATAGAAGCCTTCAAAATGTGGTGCTACAGAAGAATGCTGAAGATAAGGTGGGTAGATCACGTAACTAATGAGGAGGTATTGAATAGGATTGGGGAGAAGAGAAGTTTGTGGCACAACTTGACTAAAAGAAGGGATCGGTTGGTAGGACATGTTTTGAGGCATCAAGGGATCACAAATTTAGTATTGGAGGGCAGTGTGGAGGGTAAAAATCGTAGAGGGAGACCAAGAGATGAATACACTAAGCAGATTCAGAAGGATGTAGGTTGCAGTAGATACTGGGAGATGAAGAAGCTTGCACAGGATAGAGTAGCACGGAGAGCTGCATCAAACCAGTCTCAGGACTGAAGACCACAACAACAACAACAACGGTTTATTTGTACGTCAGCATCGAAATTTCTAAGCGTACGGCTCATTAACAAGTGGCAGGACGATTGACAGTAGGACTCGATCGTCGGTTGTTAGGGAAGAAAGTATGTTGGATGCTGTGGAGACTAGAATGTCTCATAGGAGTGTCCAGCGTGTTCGAACGATGCGTCCTTACACGCATTTCGTCTCCAAATAGTGCAGTTACTGCACTCCGATGACCTCCACGCAAGCGAGCGTTTTGCCCAGTGGTTCCCACAACATGTGGACATTTACTAAGAATTGCCAATTCAGTCCCAACAGTGAACATTTGTGGACACTAGGAAAGCTCCACTCTGTGCGGCAACAAGCAGCACCACATCGTATCCCAGTGAATGTGCGGGTGGATTTGGTCGGCGGCTGCCTGGTCTGGGTGAACCTGTGACCTGGAAAAGGTTCTTTCCGGAATGAGATTTTCACTCTGCAGCCGAGTGTGCGCTGATATGAAACTTCCTGGCAGATTAAAACTGTGTGCCGGACCGAGACTTGAACTCTGGAACTGTGCCTTTCGCGGACAAGTGGTCTACCAACTGAGCTACCCAAGCACGACTCACACCCCGTCCTCTGTAAAGTTTGGAAGGTAGGAGACGAGGTACTGGCAGAAGTAAAGCTGTGAGGACGGGGCGTGAGTCGTGCTTGGGTAGCTCAGTTGGTAGAGCACTTGCCCGCGAAAGGCAAAGGTCCCGAGTTCGAGTCTCGGTCCGGCACACAGTTTTAATCTGCCAGGAAGTTCCAGGTTCTTTCCGGTTTGCATGAAGATGTTCCAGCAAATGTTGGACGTAGCATGTGATCCCAAGATACTGTGCGTGTGCGGCAGTCACTGTTCCGCAGGCGTCACGCACGCGTGGTTTATGATGGTGCAAGCTTCGAGCATCTGTTGTAGCATTAGATAATGATGCTGATGATGATTTGGTTTGTGGGGCGCTCACCTACGCGGTTATCAGCGACCGTACAAATGCCCTACCTTTGCTCAGTCCAATATCACCACTTTCATGGCTGATGATGCAATGATGGGGACAACACAAACACACAGTCAACTCGAGGCAGATGAAAATCGCTGACTCCACCGGGAATCGAACCCGGGACCCCGTGTTAAGGAAGCGAGAACGAGACTGTGAGACCACGAGCTGCGAACTTGTAGCATTAGAATCGTATTCAAGTCGTACAGCATATGTAACCATTATTTCCAATAAAAGTTTTAAACGAATCTCTCTCCTGTTTTCTTTCCGATCTTCGACCTCTGCTACCATTTACCCGTGACTTCGCAGCCATGGTTTGCTATGCAATTCTCAATCCTCATGATGTGCCGCGCCTTCCCTACCCTAGAAGTTTGTCGCAATATTTCTGGGACCTCATGCATATTCTACGATCTTTTAGTTTTCTGGTCTTTACTTAATGCTGGCTTGCATCTGAACTCCTGGTAACCATAAAGTTTTTTGCCTTTTCTCCAAAAAGTCTTTTTAATTTTCCTTTAAGCGGTGTGTATCTTTTCAGTTGTCTCGCGCCCTTCTGTAGCCTTATATGTGTCCTCTAGCCATAACTCTGGAGCAAATTGGTAGTTTTGGACAGTCTCATTTTCTAAAGGTTTTAAGGTGGCTACACTTTTTAGAAATAGTTATACTAACGCATAGTAAACTCAACATGCACTGATATGAAAAAATTGTCCCCTGTTAGGTCGACCACTAACTCAAGTAACACATCAATAACTGCAATGTGACTATCGAGGTAAAAGGAGATAATTCAGTAGCGGAAATTTACAAAATTCGCAATACGCAATCTAGAGCATGCATAGTACTAGAAACTGAAAGGTGATACACATATAAAATCAGGCAAGAGATCCCAAAAATAGCTGAATTGTTGTTGTGGGCAACTTACAGTCGATAAAGATCCCGCGCTGTGAACATACTAGTTAAACATCAAAAACCGCATAACTCCTAGCAATACGAATTAAAGTCAGTGACGTTGCTGTTCGAAATATTTGAATGTACATTATCTATCAAGAAGTGCCAGACACCTCGATATAATAATATGTTTTAGGTAGTTTACAAAAGATGTATAAACGCACATTTTTAGGATCATGCATACTGTCTGGGCCCGATCAGTGTCTGTCGTTAAGACCAACCTTCTTAGATGAAAACTGCATGCATCCAAACGAGACTCATATTCTTAGAAACAATAGATGCAATTTATGAAGTGAAATGCATGGCGATAGACATGAAATGCAGTCACTACCAAATGGCTCATATAATGTTATCCCAATATGTAGGTAAACATAGTAAACAAACGGGATACTAGACAAGATAAGAACACTATGTTATCAAAAGTATCCGGAAACCCACAAAAACATTCGTTTTTTCTATTAGGTTCATTGTGCTGCCACCTACTGCCAGGTACTCCATATCAGCGACCTCAGTAGTCATTAGACATCGTGATAGAGCAGAATTACGAGCTCCGCGGAACTCACGGTATTCGAACGTGGTCAGCTGACTGGGTGTCATCTATGTCATACGTTTGTACGCGAGATTTCCACAGTCCTAAACATCCATAGGTCCATTGTTTCCGAGGTGATAATGAAGTGGAAACGTGAAGGGACGCGTGCAGCACAAAGCGTACAGGCCGGCGTCGTCTGTTGACTGACAGAGACCGCCGACAATTGAAGAGGGTCGTAATGTATGCAATGTGTAATAGGCAGACATATGTCCAGACCATCACACAAGAATTCAAAACTGCGTCAGGATTCACTGCAAGCACTATGACAGTTAGGCGGGAGGTGATAAAACTTGGATTTCATGCTCGAGCGGTTACTCATAAGCCAACACATAAAGCGATAAATCCCAAACGACGCCTCGCTTGGTGTAGGGTGTGAAAAAATGGGCGATTGAACAGTGAAAAAGCGTTGTGTGGAGTGACGAATCACGATACACAATGCGGCGATCCGATGTCAGGACGCGGGTATGGCGAATGCCCGATGAACATCATCTGCCAGCGTAGGTAGTGCGAACAGTATAATTTGGAGGCTGTGGTGTTACGGTGTGGTCACGTTTTTCGTGGAGGGGCCTGCACCCCTTGTTGTTTTGAGTGGCACCATGACAGCATAGACCTACATTGATGTTTTAAGTACTCTCTTGTTTCCCACTGTTGAAAAGCAATTGGAGGATGGCGATTGCATGTTTCGACACGATCGAGCACGTTTTCATAATGCACGGTATGTGGCGAAGTGATTACACGATAATAACATCCCTGTGATCGACTGTCCTGCACAGAGTCCTGACTTGAATCCTATAAAAGATCTCTGGAATGTTTTGGAATGCCGACTTCGCGCCAGTCCTTCATCGACCGACATCGGTACCTCTGCTCCGTGCAGCACTCCGTGAAGAATGGGCTGCCATTCCTCAAGAAACCATCCAGCACGTGGTTGAACGTATGCGTGCGAGGGGGAAGCTGTCGTCAAGGCTAAGGGTAGGCCAACACCATATTGAATTCCAGCATTACCGATGGAGGGGGGAACTACGGTCTTGTAAGCCATTTTCAGCCACCAGGTGCTAGGTACTTTAGCTCACATTGTGTAGTTTTAGTAGGAAGACAATGGGCCCTCTCGAACAAATATGTACACTGGTCATTCATTGGATTGTGTCAAGTGAAGGCTTAGACAACAGCGGGTGGAAGCAATGGACCTCTGATGTTAAAGATGGTGGCAAGCAACATCCCCATATCTATCACGTGACACATCACGCTCTTCTTTAACTGTGACATCACAAACCAGGATGACAGTAAGTCACGAGCCTCTCCTCCAGTCACAGTGCAGTATTTTATCACAGGACGGTATCATACTGCCCACACCTGACATTTCGTTAAAATGAAGCAGCCAATGACAGTATACCCCAGGGCAGACATCTTGGCTCTGCTGAAAAGCATACAAAAAATCGTAATCTTCTGCACTATGTTCAAAAGTATTTGCCAAAAAATTAAGTGAAGGGTATAACTTCTAGTACTTCCACATCTAAAATAAAACAGGAATACACACTCACTTACAGAAAAAGTAACCTTCATCTGATTCGCACATGATGGCGACAAGTTCAAAAAATTTTCCCAATTCTGTTACAGCTGTTCACTAAAAAGAAGTTGGCTTTCCTCAAATTCTGTACTGATACATTAATAAATACCAACTTGCACCTGTACATTTTCATGAACACTGTATAACATTCGCTACAGAATATGAGAATGATTATAACTTATTCCCATAAATAGTTAAAAAAACCAAACTTACTTAAACAGTGTATGTAATGATAGAAATACACAGTTCCTGGAGTTTAGTGTTACTGTAACTGCTGTTCAGCAAAGTTTCGGAAAGAAGTCAGCTGCTGCTTTATGCTCTTGTTGTATGTTGTCATCAACTGAGGGAAGTACTTCAAAACTTTCATAATTCTGTTATTGTATCATGCTTGGTAAAAGACAGAACAGACTCTCAAGTTAAATATTTTCCACGTCTCATCTGTTCTACTCGGCCTGCAAGTCTTAGATTAAGTTTAGACCTAAATAAAGTGATGTAGCGAATATTCCTGACCAAATCTATAAACACATGTTACCTAAAATAATTTGCAAAGCACACAAGCATGCAACTTAATTCCATTTGATAGTCCAACACTTGGCGTAGGCACAGTGCACCAACAGATTAAATATTTATGCATGTAACTTATTGTACAGTGCTAGTTAAGTGGAATCTCCACATCTGAAACACGTACTAACTCATTTGTGGTTCACTAGACAAACTACCATCACATGGGGTTTCTACAAGTTTTTGCAAGTAATGTTTCAACTCAGCAATCATCATTTTATGTTGGGAAGAAGTTACTCCAACATATTCAACGACAGAAGAATATAATCGATAACATTAACATACTAATAATACTGTTAATTTGCATTCGAACTAGGCCTACTAGAGCTTATGAACAAAAACAAACTTTCCGTAATGACCTGCTGGACCTGTGGTGCGATGGTTGTCTCAAGCGTGTTTGAAATGGTTTAGGATAGTAAATGCATGGACATGGAAGTGGCATGGGCTGGTTACCTCGATGAGAAATATTTTCATCAGACTGCAACATATTTACTTTTCTTCTCTCCTTTTTTTAAAGAATTTTCCATTCATAATAATTAAAGCAGCAGACCAATAAACTAAGCTCAGTTATTACTTCTTTTATCTTCATTTGAAATACAAGATTTCAGCTAAAGCTGAAGATAGAAATTTTAGAAAATTGCCTGTTAAACGCAAACAGACTCTAGTGAATCTTTCATGTTCAATATGAACTTACTCGTACATAAATCTTAGTTAACCACATTAAACTTATGATTCTTAAAGCATTACTTCCAACCTTTCTTAAGAAATTTGTACACAAACTTCTGGTATATTTAACATAACATACTTCTGTTACACAGCGAGAAAATTTAGTAATAATAACTACATGAACCAATGCAGTGAATGAACTGGCTTCCGTATAAGAAGCAAAAAGTAGCCATGCTGCTTGGAGCTTACAAGTCCGTAAGCTCCAAGACCCAGGTCAATACAGACAAAGATTCCCACGACACTTCAGTCACTACAACATAGAAAAAACCAAGTTACCAGACCGGCAATCACAGCTCACAATAGATACTTCGGAATTGCGGAAACAAAACAAACAACAAAGTTTTATCACTGTTCTGATCCATTGGCATTAAAGGGTAGCTGAAGCAGAACACTAACTCAGAAAATGACTGCTGGAGATAGTTCCATACAAAGTCAAATAAAGGTAACAGATAATTGCATGCCAGCCTTCAGATGAATATACTGTTTCCTTGGGTAAGCACCCTGGGACGGAAGAAATATATGTCATAGCACGACCAGAGGCATTAAAAGCACACATAGGTCTGAGCACAGTTACAAGATTTTTTTCAGAGACTAATTCTTACCAGTTGCAATCACGGTGGCACAAATCGTAACAGTCCAAAACAGCCGCCTGGCAGCTATCACGAATGAGCAGCCATGTAATGTACAGCACTCTCAGGTGCGACTTGAGTTATGAACTTTCATTTAATCGTACAAGTAATAGTTCATCCTGCATGAAGGAAATGGAGTTGCTAGCAGTGGTCTATCGACATGAACCACTTCTAGCAAGAGGGAAAGGTGCAGACTAAATAAAGAAACACCGAAAGTAGCTGCCGGCCGGTGTGGCCTTGCGGTTCTAGGCGCTTCAGTCTGGAACCGCGTGTCCGCTACGGTCGCAGGTTCGAATCCTGCCTCGGGCATGGATGTGTGTGATGTCCTTAGGTTAGTTAGGTTTCAGTAGTTCTAAGTTCTAGGGGACTGATGACCTCAGATGTTAAGTCCCATAGTGCTCAGAGCCATTTTTGAACTGTAAGTAGCTTACACACTAGCTTCATAAGTAAAACGGTGTTTTTAACCTAAAAGAAACCAAAAATAAATGTGCAAACGTATGTATCCAATTTACAGAATGCCACAGAAGATGCTTTATAAATAAAAGCGAAATGCGTCTGGTGTAATTTTTTTAATCACATTACAGTCAGCTCAAGACAGACAATCTATAATAACGGATGTAACAAGTTGCCCTGAAACTGTAATAAGTTGTTGTTTTTGGATTAGTTGCTACAGTTTTGGTGCAAGTTCCCAAATTTCAGAGCAAGTTGTTAAAGTTTCATGGAAACTTGTTACTCTATCAGTTTGTATATGACCCCAGAAGTTGTCATCGCCTCGAGCTGCACACTTTACTCAACAGCTGTCATCTGCAGTGGCTGGTATTCTGTTTTCCTTGTTGCAACAAGCCTTGACACGTTGGTGTCAATCAGTGCCAAACTGCAGAATTTTAATTGTTTTTGATGGAACAAGTTGCAACTTGCGAGAACATATCTCTGCTTTCCTAGTTGACATTAGTATTACACTTAATGCCATGTACAAATTCACATTGACACATTCTTCAAACATGTCACACCTAATCAAATCAAGGTATATATATGTGCATTGAGTTACCATGTCAACAGTATCTGTGGAGACAACGGTAAACAATTGCACTAGAGAATGATCAAACTGGGAAGAGGTTACATCTGAAAATGGATACAATTGAGATTGCTTACTTTGTAAAATGCAGTAGCATGAAACAAAATGTACAGTTTCGCTATAAGGCTACTAGTTAGAGTTTCACTGCAATATGGGGCAATTTCTTATAGTTTTGCTGTAACATAGTGGACACCTTGTTATAGTCTCACTGAGGCTACATCTAATGGTTTGACTGTAGCAGACAACTCCAGGAGCTGACACCCAATACACATATGCATTGTCTGGTAAGCTGTTACAGCGCAGTTTTAAGATCCAGTAGCTGGCATCCACTGTAAAGTTGCAGCACATACGTTGTCAGCTTCTGGTTCTAGTATACCATTTAAAGTTCTGAATGCCTATTTGTTTGCACCATCTATCACTACCTTGTCTGCTTACCACTGTAGCGCCCACTGTGTGACAAGATAAGTTAGCAGTATAAGCAGAAGAAGACAAACCTTTTGTTCTTAAATAGGAAGTTAATACTATTGCATGAAACACTATAGGGTTCAGATGACCTTCATTTCGCTTCAGAAAATCAGTTTCTGGTGAATTTATATGTGATAATAATATTGTCTTCTTTAGTAGTTCATATCGACTAATCCGCTTTAAACTGTAAATTAGGTCACCGATAGGGCTCATGTGTTTTGTAATGTTAATGGACCAATTTTTATGTATTTTGACGAATTTAAGGTAAGGTACTAATAGATGGTACAATGATCAAAGTATGCTCATATTCTAGACTACATTTCATCGCTTAGTGTGAGTAAGTTAGCATTTGCACTTTAATGAGTAATACAAACTCTTCAGATGTAGAGGTATCTAAGGTTCACTGGGTAATCTTTCCTGGAGATATGTCGACATTTTTGTGCGTTGGGTGTCCTGCCAGATATCAGTCTTCTGGGCTACATGACTCTTTGTCTTCATCAGGTGCCAACTGGTTTTGCTGGGTGACGGTGTCATCCTAACGTACTTGCGACTTATTAGTCGCGAAGCAGGTGGGGCCATCTGGTTGCGTTACGACGCTGCACCCGGTGACCTAGTGCTCGGAGGAGCGGATTTGTGGACTGGACGGTCTTCTCATAAAAGATTTGTGCTGCTTAGCGGAACCTATCGCGGACCGTAGGTATGTTTGATACCCGTTTGAGGTATCAAACCGGAACGAACGGGCCAACGGGAAGTCCTGAGGTAGGTGAAGTGCCAGCCGCATGATCCGGTTCTGTAGCCGTTGTGGTCGTTCGACCTGGGTCGCTGCAGCGTTGCCCCAAATCACAGCGGCGTAGTCGAAGATTGCTGGGCGAGTGAAAGCGGTCCATTATTTATACCTACGTCCTCCCTCCTCCATGGTCGCTTCCGGGCGTTCCACCTGCAGTCTGTTTCCGCTAGAAGCATCCTTAGGCGTTCGCTCCTCGCTCTCGTGCGCCGTGCTGAGGGCTGGCTTTCCATCTTTTGTCGGGTGCGACTGTCAACCAGCTGGCGTTCCATTTTCGGTCCTACGCGGTTCTGGGTTCTTCCTCTGCGATCCGTTCCCACGGGAGACCTTATTAGGCACTACACCTTTGGTTCGATGCACCAGACCGAGCGCTGGTGTTTCGTCTTTGGAGCGTTGGTCCTGTCCACACTCTGGTATTCCGTTTACAGTCCACTGAGATTCCAGGTGTCCACTTTGCAGTCTGTCCCTGCTAGAAGCGTCCTATGATGTTCCATATTCGTTCCAGTGCTGATGATGCTCTGTCTTGGGTTTGTTAGCCATGTCTGCACTGTAGAGAACTTGGACAGTGGACATCAGATGCAAAGAACATCAGAGGCTCACCCGATTAACACAGGATACTAAGTCAGCCCTTGCCAAGTAGTGTCTGGAACCCAACCATACTATGAGCAGTGATGAAACGAGAGCTCTAGCACTGCCAACACGATACTGCGACAGTGTTACAAAAGAGTCTACAGAGATAAATGTAGCAGAAAACCTCACGAATTGTGACACTGGGCACCAACTCAGTGGGGACTAGAATCAAAACACAACGAGAGGCAGCAGCAACACTCCACAAAAATAACAACTGAGAGTGTGGACAAAGGGAACAAAACCCAGGCAGATCGCCAGGTTGATCAGATTGAAGACAGAGTGTTGCACGACGCCTAAAATTGGAGAAGACCACAGAGGGGACACCTAGAACCGCACCAGGTCGAAAACGGAAGGCCAGTGCAGGGACAGCTGTGCTGGAACGAATAAGAAACACCAGCACTTGGCCTGCCTCACTGCGCCGCAGAGGCTGTGCCTAAGAACACTTGCAGTGAGAGCAGACGACAGAGGGAATACCTAGAATTGCACTGCACCGAAAACGGAATGCCCATCGGACTGAAGGGATACGCCAGTGTCTGGCCTGGAACAGACTGAAGAGGAAATGCCAAAGGACACTCTTACGGGTACTGCAGATTAAACGCCTGGAACTGACGGTGAAGACAGAAGGCCGTAAGTGCGTATAAACACTGGAGCTATACCATCCGCCGAGCACTCTCAGGTAGGACATGATGAAATATCGTGCATGAATTTGTCATTAAAATATACCTCTTTATCATACCAACATCCCTGCTCATGGAATAAATATTAGAAATAACAATAATCCTCACAACGAAGTCACTTACTTCGGTTCATAAACGTGTCCATTATTCAGGAATAGGCTTTGTAAATAACTTTGCAGCAACTTCAAAAAGTTTTACGGCCAGTAATAATTCAGCTTAAAAGGAACATAAAGGATTTTTGGTGGCCAAGTTCTTCTACTGCATTAATGAATTTCTTAGTACAAATGACTGACGTATGTGTGTATGTGACTGATGCTATAAAATAATACGAATGTATGTACAATCTGACTTCTGTACAAATGTAATGCAGTAATGTGATCACTGTATTCTTGTCCTTCTCACATGTTCTACAACCCGGAGGATCTTCTCAATATGGACGTGTGTATACATGTTTCTGTCCTCAAAATCATTATTTATTATGATAAATACTTTTATTTTGTGGCAAGATTGTATTTTGGAGTTATAGGACTGTCATCTCTATCTACACTCCTGGAAATTGAATAAGAACACCGTGAATTCATTGTCCCAGGAAGGGGAAACTTTATTGACACATTCCTGGTGTCAGATACATCACATGATCACACTGACAGAACCACAGGCACGTAGACACAGGCAACAGAGCATGCACAATGTCGGCACTAGTACAGTGTATATCCACCTTTCGCAGCAATGCAGGCTGCTATTCTCCCATGGAGACGATCGTAGAGATGCTGGATGTAGTCCTGTGGAACGGCTTGCCATGCCATTTCCACTTGGCGCCTCAGTTGGACCAGCGTTCGTGCTGGACGCGCAGAGCGCGTGAGACGACGCTTCATCCAGTCCCAAACATGCTCAATGGGGGACAGATCCGGAGATCTTGCTGGCCAGGGTAGTTGACTTAAACCTTCTAGAGCACGTTGGGTGGCACGGGATACATGCGGACGTGCATTGTCCTGTTGGAACAGCAAGTTCCCTTGCCGGTCTAGGAATGGTAGAACGATGGGTTCGATGACGGTTTGGATGTACCGTGCACTATTCAGTGTCCCCTCGACGATCACCAGTGGTGTACGGCCAGTGTAGGAGATCGCTCCCCACACCATGATGCCGGGTGTTGGCCCTGTGTGCCTCGGTCGTATGCAGTCCTGATTGTGGCGCTCACCTGCACGGCGCCAAACACGCATACGACCATCATTGGCACCAAGGCAGAAGCGACTCTCATCGCTGAAGACGACACGTCTCCATTCGTCCCTCCATTCACGCCTGTCGCGACACCACTGGAGGCGGGCTGCACGATGTTGGGGCGTGAGCGGAAGACGGCCTAACGGTGTGCGGGACCGTAGCCCAGCTTCATGTAGACGGTTGCGAATGGTCCTCGCCGATACCCCAGGAGCAACAGTGTCCCTAATTTGCTGGGAAGTGGCGGTGCGGTCTCCTACGGCACTGCGTAGGATCCTACGGTCTTGGCGTGCATCCGTGCGTCGCTGCGGTCCGGTCCCTGGTCGACGGGCACGTGCACCTTCCGCCGACCACTGGCGACAACATCGATGTACTGTGGAGACCTCACGCCCCACGTGTTGAGCAATTCGGCGGTACGTCCACCTGGCCTCCCGCATGCCCACTATACGCCCTCGCTCAAAGTCCGTCAACTGCACATACGGTTCACGTCCACGCTGTCGCGGCATGCTACCAGTGTTAAAGACTGCGATGGAGCTCCGTATGCCACGGCAAACTGGCTGACACTGACGGCGGCGGTGCACAAATGCTGCGCAGCTAGCGCCATTCGACGGCCAACACCGCGGTTCCTGGTGTGTCCGCTGTGCCGTGCGTGTGATCATTGCTTGTACAGCCCTCTCGTAGTGTCCGGAGCAAGTATGGTGGGTCTGACACACCGGTGTCAATGTGTTCTTTTTTCCATTTCCAGGAGTGTAGTTCGAACATAGTCTGTGGCCATGTCTCATATCCTCTTGTCACGGCAGCTCCTTTGATTGAGTATTTTAACATTTGGTATTATGTAGGTCTCCTTATGTTTTATGAAGCTATGCAGTTCATATGTTGCATCACAATAAATGTTTTAGAAAACACTTCTTTCCTCTTTCCTAAAATGGTGTTTACTGAGTTCGTTTCGCTTTGTACTATGTGTGTTTGTGCATCGCATATTTTGATATTATTCAGCAATTAATTATGGGAAATTAAATCCAAAACGTCAGCAAGAACCTTGCCACTATAGCTCCCGTCACACACTATTACAGCTCTTTTAGAATGTTCATCTTGTACTTAACTTCCAATAGGTCTAGTTCAAATAAGAAGCAATATTAGCCTTGTAATAAAGACGCTTATATTTTTCTAGTGTTTAAAACGAAACGCTATTTTTCTCTCCCTGAAATGTTGCTTACTAAGTTCAAACATCACTGAAAACCAGGTAAAATTCTCACGTGATAACAATTTATTCTATGATCCACCAGTAAAGAGCCTCGGATTTAAGAGCCTACTTCCTTAATTCTTTATGACTTGCAGATACCATTGTCATAGAACAATTTCGGTGAGTAAATATTTAATTGTAGGGTGCTTTGTGTTTTGCACCTAGTGTAGGCCTAATTTAATTACACTCTACCAGTGTCTCGCAATGTATCAGACTGCCTATTGGTGTCTGTACGTTTTCGCTTAACTTAGTATTTTAACCAAGATGTGTTCTTTGCAGTTCTAGGATTGGTCAGGTTAGTTTCGCTACATAACCCTGAGGTGATCTTGGACAAATACGTAATTACATTGCGTAAGTGCTCGTTGGATTTGACGAGTTATGGAGAGAATTTTTTATATCCATTCTCCCGTAGTTATATAGTTTCCAGTGAAATTTTCTGATGCAACATGAAATTTACTGTTGACACAGGGATGCAACAAATTCAGATAGTTTGGATACTTTTGAGCACAGCCAAGATGCCAGCTTTGGGGCTACATTGCAGCTGGCTGTTTCATTTAAATGGTCTTCAAACTGTGGCCTATAAATTAATGCTAGGTGACTGGCTGTTCTGTGGTTAAATACTGCACTGAGATTTGAGGAGAGGGGGAGTGACCTACTGCCTTCTCAGTTTGTGACATCGTAGATAAGGGAGTACCCTGCAAACAAAGGTCGAAGTAAGGAGGACATAAGGGAGGCACGGAGGGCATTTCCCCAAGAGAAAGGTCTAATGCTGTCAAACAATTTGAGAAAGAAATCTGAGTATGTATATGTGCAGCACAGCACTGCGTGGTACTGAATCATGGACGGTGGGAAAACCCGAAGAGAAGATAATCGAAGCGTTTCACGTGTGGTGTTACAGAAGACAGTTAAAATCAAGTGGACTGATAAGATAAGTAATCAGGTGGTTGGCCATAGAACTGGAGAAGGAAGGAATATATGGGAAACGCTGACAAGAAGGAGGGGCAGGATGACTGCACATGTGTTAAGGCTTCAAGGAATAACCTCCATGGTTCTGTAGGGAATACATCCGGCAAATAATTGTGGGCGTAGGACAAAGTGCTACTCTGAAGTGAAGGTTTAGCACAGAAGAGGAATTCGCGGCGTGCCGCATCATACCAATCAGACGACTGGTGATTCAAAAAAGAAAAAAAAAAAGAAAAGGATAAGGAAGTGCGTGGCTTGTCATGAGATGTCTTGCTGCCATCTTGAAATGTGGCATGAAAGGACTCCTGTAAAAAAAAAATGTACTAAATTTTATTTATTCTCTATGTTGTGATGAAATAATTTTGTGGCATGTGTAAACTAGTAACAGCATCGCATTTCCGACGTGTCTTTCTTCGAGGGAAACCTTTCTTAACTCCATTGCTTACATTTTCGTAAGAGCTAAGTATTTTTTCTTGAGGTTTATTTCCATCAGGAGCTACATGCTCCACTGCCGTATTAATGAGATCCAAGACAGGAAGCAGGGTATCATCGATCGTAAAGTTTTAATCTGTTTATTGCACAACAATTTCAGCTATTGTGTAGCTATCTTGATTCAAATGGCTCTGAGTACTATGGGACTTAACTTCTGAGGTCATCAGTCCCCCATAACTTAGAACTACTTAAACCAAACTAACCTAAGGACATCACACACATCTATGCCCGAGGCAGGATTCGAACCTGCGACCGTCGCGGTCGCGCGCATCCAGACTGTAGCGCCTAGAACCGCTCGGCCACATCGGCCGGCTAACTATCTTGAGTGGAGTTATATCCAAGTCATGATGGCTTACCGTAAGTAAAATCGCACATGGAACCACTTTGATATTACACACACCGAACACTTAAACAGATTAACTGATCACGACCAGTGCTGCCCTTCTTCCTATGATGGAAATAATTTTCCATATTTTACTCTACTAGCAAGGAGAGAGATGTTACAACTGGCAGTGCGCGACTTGACTAATTGTGTGGACAAGTGTTACAAATACTTTCTTTGTTATTTCTATTACTCTGAATACGACACCTGACGATCCAAGTACACAAAGAAAAACAAAGTGTGGAAGTGAAAAGTAAAAGTAAATCAAAGTAAGCAACAATTTGTAAGTATTGGAATTTAAAGAGGAAACCACTCTATATTACGATAACATATTGCAGCTACCTCAACAGCTACTAAAAATACTAGGTGAGGTAATGCTTGAACAACCAGTTTTTTTTTAATGTAGTAAATTCTGAGATTTTACCGTATTCGTTTCATAATCCAATAGTTACTTTCTTTTCAACTTGCAAATTAGAAAAATATGGAATTGTGGTAATTGTTGTGTGTTCGAGGATTGCGCCCTAAGATGGCTGCTTCTGCAGTCCGCGTATTTAAACTGTCGGCACGATATTGCTCTGTTGTGTTATGTGGCACGTTTCTGCTAAAAGTTCTGTGACGAATTTCGTTATAGGTAAGGGCACTGCTCATACGTAGCCAAGCTTGAGTACACAACGGACATAAAATTTTTGAGTATTTAATTACGTTACGACAAAAATTGGTAAAATACATAAAATAAGGCATGCAGGAGAAATATTAATCCAAAAAAATGTCGAAAACAGCTAGATATTGGAATGTGATGTCGAAATTACAGATGCGGCCGCCACAGAGAGAGAGGTACAGGTACATCCGTCGCCACTGAAACAGTTCAATAATCAACTACGATAACATACCCTTTCACGATGATATGTCAGAAATTATAAAATGTGATGAAGCGTAATTTTGAAGGTATTTCACACGACATTGACACGAAACTGAGTGAAAGTGATAAGAGATAAGATGACACTATTAAATCAACATTACGAGTAAAACAGGTATCCAAGGATCAATCATATCAAATGAAAAATAATTAAGGCATTAGTAAACAGTCTGGATACACGTTGACAGATAATTTTTTTATCAAGTATGCAGAGAACAGGCCGATAAAATTAAATTAGAATTAGATATAGTATCCAGGGAACACTCAGAGCAGATTAAATTGACACTGGGTCAATTAGCAAAAGAATAGGCAGATCAGATTAACGGAAGTCTTACTGAAAAACTTCTGAAGCAACTGACTCCAGAATGTGTACGAAAGTGTGTCGGGAACAATAAAGCAGTTGTTGCCGAGGTAAAGAGAGCACAGTATGCAATGGAAACATCTGTGCAGCAACCCTCACACCAGTTCCAAAATTTAGTTATGGAACAAGGAAAGGAATTAAATTAACCTTTGGCAAACGCTCGAAGACGACTTTTCGTCTAGTTTTTCGTCTTGTTTTCAAAAGGAGATACATAGATGTATTGCATCAATCCTGTAGCCGACTGTAACATCATACACTCCTGGAAATTGAAATAAGAACACCGTGAATTCATTGTCTCAGGAAGGGGAAACTTTATTGACACATTCCTGGGGTCAGATACATCACATGATCACACTGACAGAACCACAGGCACATAGACACAGGCAACAGAGCATGCACAATGTCGGCACTAGTACAGTGTATATCCACCTTTCGCAGCAATGCAGGCTGCTATTCTCCCATGGAGACGATCGTAGAGATGCTGGATGTAGTCCTGTGGAACGGCTTGCCATGCCATTTCCACCTGGCGCCTCAGTTGGACCAGCGTTCGTGCTGGACGTGCAGACCGCGTGAGACGACGCTTCATCCAGTCCCAAACATGCTCAATGGGGGACAGATCCGGAGATCTTGCTGGCCAGGGTAGTTGACTTACACCTTCTAGAGCACGTTGGGTGGCACGGGATACATGCGGACGTGCATTGTCCTGTTGGAACAGCAAGTTCCCTTGCCGGTCTAGGAATGGTAGAACGATGGGTTCGATGACGGTTTGGATGTACCGTGCACTATTCAGTGTCCCCTCGACGATCACCAGTGGTGTACGGCCAGTGTAGGAGATCGCTCCCCACACCATGATGCCGGGTGTTGGCCCTGTGTGCCTCGGTCGTATGCAGTCCTGATTGTGGCGCTCACCTGCACGGCGCCAAACACGCATACGACCATCATTGGCACCAAGGCAGAAGCGACTCTCATCGCTGAAGACGACACGTCTCCATTCGTCCCTCCATTCACGCCTGTCGCGACACCACTGGAGGCGGGCTGCACGATGTTGGGGCGTGAGCGGAAGACGGCCTAACGGTGTGCGGGACCGTAGCCCAGCTTCATGGAGACGGTTGCGAATGGTCCTCGCCGATACCCCAGGAGCAACAGTGTCCCTAATTTGCTGGGAAGTGGCGGTGCGGTCCCCTACGGCACTGCGTAGGATCCTACGGTGTGGCGTGCATCCGTGCGTCGCTGCGGTCCGGTCCCAGGTCGACGGGCACGTGCACCTTCCGCTGTGCCGTGCGTGTGATCATTGCTTGTACAGCCCTCTCGCAGTGTCCGGAGCGAGTATGGTGGGTCTGACACACCGGTGTCAATGTGTTCTTTTTTCCATTTCCAGGAGTGTATATATAGTAAAGTCCGCTTCACCTAACACGGCGCTTCAGCGCATAGAGGCGGAGCGGAAAGGAAGCGTGGGGGGGATGAGAACTGCGCACGCGCGACAACAGAGAGCGGTCAAACGAAGTAAAAAAATAAATAAATAAATAAATAAATAAATGAACAAAATGTTGCCGAACAGCGTTGCTGCGGGCAACAGTCGGGCTCGTTTACCTACGTTACATTGTATTAGACATTCAAATCTATGAGGGGAATAATAAATATTAAAACCAATTTCGATCAATCACCATGAGAGAAATCTTCATTCACGTCTTGACGACGTTGCGTCCATTGCTCCACAGGTTTAGTCTGAGTGATTTCGGGAGAACAGCTTTATGAAGACGTGAAGTACAACTTCTCTCAAAATGACATTGTCTAAGTATAAAATCATTGAAACTGCTTGCAATAATTAGCGTGTATTGCGATTGTAACTGCATTATAACAAAAAATTTAATACACAACAAAATTAACTTCACTCACAAACCGAAAATTTATATTTGACAGCTGCTTCTGCTTAATAGAATTTTTAAAAATGTGTAAGGTGTGTGTGGGTGCGTCTGTTTGCTGTAGTTAAGTGTCATCGCTGCGTGTAGAAAAGAAATAGTGGTAGAAAAGGCTAATGTAAAAGAGTATCTTAAAAATTGTCAGTAAGTTGTCATACTTTTCGCTGTTAACGGGTACTATGAGTGTAAACTGACACGTTCGATATTAAAGTGAGAGACGCATTTGTAATCCAATGACCAATATCTGCGAATAACTCCAGGGAGTGCTGACTGATAACATATAAAACTACCGATATCCCGACAAGTAAAAGTTAGTGTCATTTTAGGGCCTTATCCAGTTCGTGCCTTGAAAATGACAGGGGTTTACATGTGAAAATATTGGACTTCTGACGAATCTATCCAACTGTATTCTCGCGGGTTGTTTAGGCATACAGCATGATGGGTGAAGCTTAACTACTCGTTGGGCAATTTTTTTGAACGTTATAGTCTGCATAACTAAAAGGATACAAAGTCCTAATCAAAAAGGCTAGGAAGTTCTCATTATTCAGTATGCAACTGATATGTTGAAAAACAGATTTTCAAACAAAGAGTCTGTGGAACTAAGAAATATTATTACTGTGTTCCAAAGCGTATACCGTAATACCATCGTCACTTCTATTTGAATCTGTTTCTGAATAATCTGATTGTAAATTTATGATGATAGGTTCAAGGCTTATATCCATCATCACTTCCCTGTCAAATTCTTCCTTCTGAAGGTTTTCAGCATGCCGCACGGACAGTGCTCACGCGGCAGGTGGAATGCTGTCTATTGCCTCATTGTCTGTTGTCTCATGCACAAGCTATTCGCTGTATGTTATCGTGAATGTTTTGTTTAGCTCAAACTAATTCTATGGGGTTACACTGACAGTGACACTGGGGTAAATGCAAAACTGTGTTACCCCGTTCACGTGCGAGGAAGTCAAGTTTGTACGTTTGGTCACTTGACTTGTATAAATTAACGAGCTGCAGGGGATGGGCACGACTCTGGTTTATACGGTGCTTCATATTTTTATTTTTGAGCCGAGGAAAATATCCGCTTTTCTGGTGTTTGTACTTGATGTTTTCTCTATAACATCTGAATTATAATTGGTAATGACCGACTTTGGTCATGACAATATATGTGAATCACGTCACGAAAACGACAGTGTTCATTTTCGAATGGTAATCACTGCTGTTTTTCTTACACGTAAATACGAGTTTATTAATTATCCGAAAACCTGTTCCTATGAGACCTTTAAGACTGCCAGTACCATCACTCATTTTCCAACAAATCTTCTTCGAATGATTCTAATTGACCAATGTTTTATCAAGATAAAACACTGCTGAACTACCTCCTTCTCTTGTATCGTGAATCTTTATATGGGCCATAGTTTGTGCTGCACTTTTGTCCCTTCTTTGAATTAAAAACTCTCTTTTTAACGTATCTGGAACCAAAATCTTTCAAAATTCTTTACATTGACGAAGCTACATAACTGTAACACGTTTTTATGATGTCTGGCATTCATCATTCACATGAAGCACTTTGAAACATCTTTGTTAAATCTATCCATTTGTGTTACAGGTACCTTGCGATTTCGATGCTTTCCAGGCGACACGAAACAAACTGTTTCTACGGTTTGCTACAGCTCTGACACTTCCGTTCACAATTCTCTTTACAGTTCTCTTGCCGACACCACATGGTTCTGCAGTCCGTTCTTGTGTTTCCAAACGTCAGCAGTATGAGACCCGACACGATACCAACTGCTTCTACGGTTCCTTCAGTTCTGACACTTCCGTTCACAATTCTTTTTACAGTTCTCTTGCCGACAGCACATGATTCTGCAGTCCGTTCTTGTGTTTCCAAATGTCAACAGTCTGAGACCCGCTTTCAAATTCAAGTTTTAAAAAGTTATAAATTCGGTAAATAATCTACCTCGCGTGCTTGTCAAGCACTTCATATTTATTGCCGTCATCTGACTTCTTTTTATCGCACTTAAACATTTATAGATGCACATGCTGCTGCAGGCAAAAAAGGAAACAAAAATAATTGACAGTTGAATGAATAATTTGGTTATCGGGAAGTACGGCAACAGTGCAGCATGCAGGAGCGAGATTCTCGCTGTCTGGCTGTAACTCTCTGCTAGCCGCCCGTAAAGAGAATGAATACTATTGGCTGCCAGTGACTAGTGGAGGGGGATGCGCAGATCGGCTGAAAATTGGGCCGCCTTCATATATGAGGCGAACAATAGGATGTGCAGCCCTATGGGCTACAGCCACAGCGGAATGATTTTATGGTGTGTTCGAGAAAGCTTTCTTGAACAGCTACTGACCTGCATCGATTCAGGAAATCGTCATAAGGAACTATATGATCCTGAACCATAGAACGTAAAGGAGAGCAGTTTGAGGAAATATTTTGAATGGTATGTGAACAAGATGAGTTACTGGAATAAGTTCATGAAACACAAAGACTTAATGAAACTGCCGAAATTAAATTACCTGCACACACAAAAGAGAAATAAATGCAAGCACAGGAGGTGGGTCTGGATCAGTCTTAGTCGATTAACGATTCATTAGACCTCATACACGAGGATTTAAAGAGCATTTCTAGCGACGACGCCAGTCCGATCGTGACGTCATTAACACTCAACAACAATCACGCTATGAACGGCAGCTGGCACGTAACAACGCGGTTTAGCACGGTGGGCCTCTAAACACAGACAGACTGCGGAATCGAAGCAACGCCCAGCACTGTAACAAGAGACGGAAAAGTGACCAAAGGTTTTGACCTGTGTTCAGTAACTATCCGCACTATAACGGAAATCGGAACTGGCAAAACAGTACAAAGGAAACACAAGAGAGCTACAGCGTGTAAATAATACAGGTCCACCCCATATAAACAATCAGAAGACAGGAGTTGGTGAAAGCCCACTCTTGACAATCTGCTCAACGTGGCCACCAAAACTGGTCACCACCTAAAAACCCAGCTATTCGGATGGTGGAAGTGACGGATAGTCATGTTCCACATGCCCCTAACGGATCGACAAGCTGGATGCGACTGTACGCAGCCATCCGATGAGCGTCGCAGAATGGAGCGAGGGCAGTAGATTTAATAACAGTATACACGTGCTGTGATGTAATGATGGTTTAGACATTCGAGAAGAATTACGCAGTGTAACTGAGGCGTGTAAGGAAGAAGCGGAAGAGATAGTGCAAGCCGCTGTCACTGCGATAATGCACAGAATTCCTGCTACTGTTATTGTTGACACACGTGCCATGAGAAATGTATAGAAAAATTAGTGAAACGAGGCATGGACCAACCTTTTCTGTGTGAAACTGCAGGATATGAGCAGGTTTTGGAGCGAAATCTCATAATGTAGAACTGCAGGTGCATGTTCAGCTAAATTTAGGAAACGGAGCAGTGAATCGCACATTCCTAATAGGGAAGGTATTATCTGCGTCCTGCATAATACGGTCAGAGTTTATGCGTGAGAATAACAGCGTGATTGAATTCTCCCGCGGATAGTGGATTTTGACAGTTAATGGCGAGGAAGTCATTGTCGATCTTTTCAAAACGAAACCACGGCCTGGAAGATAATGCCAGGTTAATGGGATGAGAATTTTAAGGAAGAAACTGCTGTATATTGACGAACTAAGTACCTATTTTGATGATGTGAAGCTATGATTAGTGACGTGAATGTGGAATCCAGCACGATCCGCATTCATAACAAGGTAAGACACTCGTGGTGCCTTACTTCAACAAAACAAGCCGAACTAGTCACCTTGTTGCCAAAGAAAGTAATGGCTTTCCCAATAAACGTAGGACTGACAAAGATTATCAGCACAATATTACTTTCCCCACCCCGTGGACGTTGCACCAGAGTCTAAGGCAAGAGGTTAGAGAGGAGTGCCAGGGTGGATGAAAAAGAAACAAAATACAAGGCTGTACCCACATAAATACTTAAGAAATTATGCACAGTAGTGATAAGATTTTTAATTTTCCTTATATTATTTGATATTATGCCAATTGTTTATAGTTGTAAGTTTTACAGTAAGCACAAGTAAACAAGTCAATCGACAGTATTTCTGTGCACCATGGTTTTAAGTGTTAATGAATAACGAAAGAAAGATATAAAGATGATTATCCACTAGTTACGACGAGTAACGAGAGCACTTTTTCAGATGCTACACTTTACGGTACAAAGATATGCAACACTACCAAGGAACTCCATGAGTGTGGCGTCACAAATGGCCAATGATGTTTACCGCATTACCCACCCCACATATTTTGTACCATACAACTACAATCTATTGGCAATAGGGGACGGGACTGAAGGTATCTAGTGGTGAGCGCAGTATGAGGCTACGGAGCCTAGTTGAACTCCTCATTTGACGGGTAATTCACAATAGTGCTACAGTGCTAATGGTGTTGATAGTAAGCAGAGCAGTGATAAACGAAGCAAACATTGGGTTATATGTACAGTTGCCGAAGTTGCTAATCGCAGCGGCGGGAGGCTAAACTCACTTACTAATCAGTTAATCAAACACTGCTGAAAAAAGCAATTTCTCTTTGTTAATTTTTGTTGACGTTCTCATCATGAATGCAAGTCGCTACTGCAACCTCTGGTACAAGAGAACTATTTTTACGCGTCACACGTTTGTTTATTTCGAAAATTTCATCTTTAATTTCAAGAATGTGAAACGTCCACTTAGAACAATTATACATGACTGAGCTTAAACTAACACACAATATTTCTAGCGCAATGCAATCTGACTTTCAAAAATCCCTACAAAAGAATGGCCCTGACTAACATTAGCCTGTACCTTTCACAAATCACTTACCTCACCAAAAATCTTCGTTACTCGAACCACTGCAATACAGCGAGCGCCACTACTGCCAGCTAAATAAAAGATTCAAACTACTGAAGGCACTAACTACTGATAGGCATAGTTTGCAAATGAAAGATTTTGATAGAGAACAAACAATGTATTTACCTTAATAATCATAATATACACTCCTGGAAATTGAAACAAGAACACCGTGAATTCATTGTGCCAGGAAGGGGAAACTTTATTGACACATTCCTGGGGTCAGATACATCACATGATCACACTGACAGAACCACAGGCACATAGACATAGGCAACAGAGCATGCACAATGTCGGCACTAGTACAGTGTATATCCACCTTTCGCAGCAATGCAGGCTGCTATTCTCCCATGGAGACGATCGTAGAGATGCTGGATGTAGTCCTGTGGAACGGCTTGCCATGCCATTTCCACCTGGCGCCTCAGTTGGACCAGCGTTCGTGCTGGACGTGCAGACCGCGTGAGACGACGCTTCATCCAGTCCCAAACATGCTCAATGGGGGACAGATCCGGAGATCTTGCTGGCCAGGGTAGTTGACTTACACCTTCTAGAGCACGTTGGGTGGCACGGGATACATGCGGACGTGCATTGTCCTGTTGGAACAGCAAGTTCCCTTGCCGGTCTAGGAATGGTAGAACGATGGGTTCGATGACGGTTTGGATGTACTGTGCACTATTCAGTGTCCCCTCGACGATCACCAGTGGTGTACGGCCAGTGTAGGAGATCGCTCCCCACACCATGATGCCGGGTGTTGGCCCTGTGTGCCTCGGTCGTATGCAGTCCTGATTGTGGCGCTCACCTGCACGGCGCCAAACACGCATACGACCATCATTGGCACCAAGGCAGAAGCGACTCTCATCGCTGAAGACGACACGTCTCCATTCGTCCCTCCATTCACGCCTGTCGCGACACCACTGGAGGCGGGCTGCACGATGTTGGGGCGTGAGCGGAAGACGGCCTAACGGTGTGCGGGACCGTAGCCCAGCTTCATGGAGACGGTTGCGAATGGTCCTCGCCGATACCCCAGGAGCAACAGTGTCCCTAATTTGCTGGGAAGTGGCGGTGCGGTCCCCTACGGCACTGCGTAGGATCCTACGGTCTTGGCGTGCATCCGTGCGTCGCTGCGGTCCGGTCCCAGGTCGACGGGCACGTGCACCTTCCGCCGACCACTGGCGACAACATCGATGTACTGTGGAGACCTCACGCCCCACGTGTTGAGCAATTCGGCGGTACGTCCACCCGGCCTCCCGCATGCCCACTATACGCCCTCGCTCAAAGTCCGTCAACTGCACATACGGTTCACGTCCACGCTGTCGCGGCATGCTACCAGTGTTAAAGACTGCGATGGAGATCCGTATGCCACGGCAAACTGGCTGGCACTGACGGCGGCGGTGCACAAATGCTGCGCAGCTAGCGCCATTCGACGGCCAACACCGCGGTTCCTGGTGTGTCCGCTGTGCCGTGCGTGTGATCATTGCTTGTACAGCCCTCTCGCAGTGTCCGGAGCAAGTATGGTGGGTCTGACACACCGGTGTCAATGTGTTCTTTTTTCCATTTGCAGGAGTGTATATAGTAGTTCATGCTATCCAGTATTACAAATTTCGAAACTCCGCCATCTCTCTCCCCACATCCACCACTGCTGGCGGCTTACCTCCAACTGCGCAACGCTACGCGCTGTTCACGTCCAGCTGCCCAACACTACAATGGCAGACAACAATGCAAACTAGCCACAGACTGCACACAGCACAGCCAGTGATTTTCATACAGAGAGCGCTACGTGGCGGCGACGTTACAAATATAAGAACCTAAACAGCCTACTTACAAATGAGCTGTTGGCTGTGATAACTCCACCGCGTACCTGCACTATAAAATTAGAATTTCGTCAGCCCCCTAAATTAACAACCGCCGTGCGGGGTAGCCGTGTGGTTTAAAAGCGTCTTGCCACAGTTCGCGCGGCTCCCCCCGTCGGAGGTTCAAGTTCTCCCTCGGGCATGGGTGTGTGTGTTGTCCTTATCGTAAGTTAGTTTAAGTTATATTAAGTAGTGAGTAAGCCTAGGGATCGATGACCTAAGCAGTTTGGTCCCATAGTCCTTACCACAAATTTCCAAAATTTCACAACCTGCTCAAAAACACAGGGTGTCTCACTTGCTGTTGATGAGGATGTTGATATACAAAGTAAGCAAGTAAATCCTTTTGTAACACTCAAAATTTAATTTATTTTGAATTCAAATACGAGTGCGAAGATCCTTTATATTGAAGGGTCTGATAATTTAATATATACATTTCCGGTGGTTTATCTTACACCAAGCTAGTTATTTCCAGAGTTATTTTCCGTTTTAGTTCCTATGGAAAAGGTAATTTCCTTGTCTGCACCATATGGAAAAACGAAAAGCGCCGTGAAGATACTGTGGTCTTCTTCCTGCATGTAATCATCTTCACCTGCCTACATTTTACAACTGACCGTGTATTTTACAAATTATTGTACAGTGCCTAGTGGATGATACATCGTATCCTTGTCATTTGTTTCGCCTCCAGATGGAATCAAGCACTGAATGAAGCAAGAGATGACAGTCTATTTGTCGCCACTTAATTCTTCTTCCTGTGTTACTGTGGACCATTTTCAGAAATGTAGTGGAGGCACTAGAACTGTTTCGTAGTCTGTGTGCTGTTAACGTTCCCAACGGAATTTCGCCTGAGGAACATCAACTGTCCAGTCACTATCCTCTATGTAGCAAATGCATGTGCCCAAAACAGTCTCCTTGAGTTAGATACGTACAGTCAATTTTATGAGTCTTGATACGCTTAGACCGTTCGCATGGGCAGATCAGACGAATACTTGTTGACGATCCACTGTACAAGTGCCTAGAATTCTCTAAGCACACCGCGAATCGATTTCACAGTCTTCAGCAGAAGCTGGTCCTCCTATATATTGTTGTAAAGGTGAACCACAACTCCACCGATTAATTTTCAGAGGTAATAATATGGTACAAAACAAGCAAAGATGTATGCCTTATCAGCTGTGGGCACTTTTTCAGATGTGTTTCAGGCAGCGAAGATCAATATGTGTTCATAGTTCCTCACACATGCATTTTAGAGCATAGATATGTTGCTCTTGATTGTCGGTGGAGTTCTGGTTTGCCTAGTATAGCGTTAGGCCTTACAGCGACGCCGCTGACTTCCCAAACTTGTCAACAGAGCTACTGCCTTATTCCAGATTTCTTTATAGGCATTAGCTTGATCTGTACCAAATTTGACAGGTGCTGTCGCCCATTACAGGAATGAAAATTTCTTTTAAGTGTTCCTGAACTATGCGACGTTTCTTTATTTCAAATTATTTTCAACGGTTATTTCTGTATATGCTGATAGCAAATTAAGTGATTTTAAATACATTTACGATGTTACAGAGGCAACAGTGGTAAGCAAATATTATTTTTCGGCAATTAAGTTTGCATGAAATTATTGAACCGTAATTAGATCACTTATATAAAATTACCTCTTCTTCTGAAACCACCGATTCATCAGAGTTATGTACTTGCCGATAGCATGATAATTTGGCACCTTGCCGGTGTAGGCTTGTATTCTTTAACAGAGATCCTTCATCATCTTTTTGGATAAAACGCATATGCAGTGAGGACGGATCCGTTTCGCCTCCACGACCTACCGTAAGTAACTTGTAAGTCTACCTCCACTAACAGCAGTATAAATATACATGTAAGTGCCTCGGATTGTGGAAGAAGTTTGGAACCCTGTGCGGAGTTGTCTCTCTCTTCATTTGTGTAGTGACGAAACTGTTTGCAATTAGTGCCGCTAACGAACTCGTAAATCTATAACTGAGCCACTCATTGAAATGTATGAATAATCAGTGTTCGATTGCATGAATATAAACAAATAAAATAACTGAAATGCAAGTTATTAAATAATTATAACCGATTCGCCCGATTAGTCTTTGTATAAATGAGCACGTATTCATTAGAGCAGAACTCACTAACAAGTCGAGTATTGGCCTTTGAACGTCAGTTTAGTACTACAGCCACTTTGGACTGCAGGCATCAAGATTATTCTCGACTAAACCGCTATAAAATTATATACCAATATATAGCTACCTACAGTTTGATAAATCTCTGTATGTCGCTCAAGTGTTGGCACCATGTCTGAATTGCATTACGATTCAAATTAATTTAAAGTCTTGGAATGCGAGGCCGCTACGTCACAGTGAGTGAGCTGGTGCTTTGGTTAACATGTTGGACTCCTATTCGAGAGTGTGGCGGTTCAGATCTCCACCTGTCTATCGAGAGTCAAGGCTTCTGCTGTTCCATAAATTGCTGAAAGTAAATGACAGGATAATCTCTTCGAAAAGTACACTCATGAATTCCCTCCACACCCTTCCCCAACCCTAGATTGTGTTCTGTCTCTAACGACACAGTCGTCGACAGGACAATGAATGCTAATCTTCCTGTCTTCCACTACAGCATCAAGGAATTGACTCCGAAGCACAATCTCAAAAGACGTCAAAAACTTCCTCTGTACAATCCGAAGGCACTTCGTTTTTCTTTAGTATAAACGTTCAGTCATGCAAATATTGCAATAAGTGTAAAAATTTTGTTTGTGCAGCTGCATGTGAAGCTGATAACTTTCACATAACACAATAATATTCAGGTGATTAAAGAAATACTGAATTCACACGAAATGTTTCAAATAATATGAAGATATTTTAAAATGATCATATAAACGCACAAGACGTGCCAATTGAAAATGGGACTTCTCTCTTTATCAAGTGATATTTCCATTTCATTATTTCACTAGGCTCTTTTAAATTACAGTTTAGTTTATTAATTATCATTTCATAAGAGCTCAGATATTTCTGCCATAAACAGTCTTAGCTCTAACGTTTGGATAGTAAGAAAGTTGCAGGACGCCTAGAACTGCCAAGTGTTTTTTGCACAATAAGTGTATTAAAAGAAAGTAATGTACTATTGTGATGCTTCGGAACGTGTACATTTGTAATTTAGTGCAAGTAATAAAACATCTTTATATCTGTTAAATAAAGGGGCCATTGTTAGAAGTATAAACGAATGTAACGAGACGTCTTTGCCTACAATTTTGTTAAATATAACAGAATTGATATATCTGTATGTTTCAGTATTCGACACATTTCACGTAACTTTATACTGCAACGCGACTCAAACTGAACCCTCAGCTTTTGTTTCTATAACCCTTCTAGTTTGTTATTATAGACGAAAGTAGTGGCACACACACACACACACACACACACACACACACACATGTCCAATTCATACTGTCACTCAATCGACAAAGCATGAACATATATTTTTTTTAGTAGTAATAAAGTACATCATAAAAACAAAACATATTAAATACAATCATCATGTATTGCTTTATGATGAGGCAAGTGAATTATCCATATTTACCCACGTAAGTGATGCAACAATGTGCATTGAAATAAGTTACGAAATATTCCTTTTTACCAGTCTCTGATCATGAGAGATTCTCGGGCTATTGTATGATATTGTTCCGCAGAGGAAGGGTTTAAAATTGCGAATACTTAAGTGGGGCTTCCCGTTTCTGAATTCACCTGTTTCTTATTCACCTCCTCACGATAGCTCGACAGGCTGTTGCAGAACCTCGTTGCTTTCAGCAAGATATTCCGGAAGGCTAGGAATGGGTCAGAGGGGATCCCAGTTGAGAATGTTTGTTAGGGTTGTGGAGGAATATCACTTCCCGAATTAGCCAGAACCCAGGGAAATTTCCGGAAACCTTAGACGAGACTGGGGATTTTAAATTGCTTTTTCCAATCCGTGTACTAGTTTTTGCAACATTCTTTGACTATATCGTGCACGATAAGGATAAAAAAACTGTAAGAAATCCGCGAGCTCCGTTAATTTTTGGAATCTCTCATTCGAAAGTGTCAGCAAGTGTTCAAACACCAAAGGAAAGTACGTGGTGCTGTTGCATAACGTGACGCTGTTGACGACGTTGATACTACTAGCTCAAAAGAAGTGACGGAACTGCAAAGCCATACCTTCATATAGGTCGGCGACTACTCACTGGTTCTGTATATCCGCGTATTGTGCTAAATCGAAGAGACTGACGGTCACCCAAAATTACTTGAAAATTTAAATTTGATATAGATCAATGCTGTGTAGCTGATACTGAATCTCCTCTCAATTTATTCAAGATTTCCGTAGCAACAGAACAAGTCAGAATGATTTTAATAGGTTTGTAAGTCAGTTGAGACACTTTCCACTTTCAAATCATCATTCCGAAATGTGCACATTTACTCCAATCGATAACCAGTAACATGTAAAATTACAGAATTTATAACACCAAACTACCGCTGCAATGGACGTTTTCATTCCTAGATTTTACTTTCCCTTTCCGTTTCCACGTAGCACAAATCTGAAAACATAGTTTACGGTCGAACACATTTGAATACAGTTATAACACAGTTCATAATTTCTATTTGGTCCTCTCTCTGCTAGTTAAGTATATTCCTCTCATAAAATCCACGTACTCAGTTGTGGTTTCCCAATACTTCTCTCTGTCGACAATGAAACAGTCCGCCATTTGTCTCACAGTACGGCACACTAAATTATGTTTCCGCAATCTTCAAGTCAAAGAACTTCAGCAAACACCATTAAACTATTCGCTTCCAAGTCACCGGTAATAATTCGCAGTTCTAATTATTGCAAAACCAAATTAAAGCCAAAAAGAAATAATTCCCGTTCGAAGTGGCCCCATACGCGAGCAACGGATCGCAACAGTCTGGTCGAGATGGGCGCGTCTGTTTTCATGCCCCGCAGTTCTTTCCTACGATAATCGATGAAAATACAGACAGAAAATATCCTTATCAAAGGCAGTAAAGTTACGTTGAGAGCATTACGAGAATGGCAGCACAATCCCCAAACTAAATATTCATCGCATATAGGCGAAAACTAAGTCAGTTTCATAATTACAGCACTACGAAATATTCACCAGCTTAAAAGAGTTCAGAGTTCATTATGATGATTCACAAATTATCACACACGATACAATGAGTAGTAACATACACTCTGTCTGTCTTTAGTTGCGTAATACAAGTGGAAAAAGTTAGAATCCTACTCTGGAGCGCATCCAGACCCTTAGGAAAACACTCATGCTCATGAATTAAGCATAGTGCTGATACATGGTGAAACAACGCTCTGGTAGGCGGTTTGCGGATTTAAATCACCTCGGGGCATGACCATGCGGTGCATTTGACCTGCTGTCGTTGCACGGTGGCGCTGGTAGCAGTCCACATACGCATAGGTGTGTTGGTGCATGTCAGAGTACGGTGCAGCGAGTAAGTGTGCAGACGTTTTCAGACGTTCTAATGGTGACTGTGTGTTGAAAATGGCTCAAAGAACACATATTGATGTTATGAGGGGTAGAATACTAAGGTTCTTGGAGGCTGGTCAAACACAGCAGGTCGTAGCACAGGCCCTCTGTGTGCCACAAAGTGTGATCTCAAGATTATGGCAACGATTCCAGCAGACAGGAAACATGTCCAGTCGCTACAGTAAAGGACGTCCACAGTGTACAACACCACAAGAAGACCGATATTTCAACATCAGTGCCCGCAGACGGCCACGGAGTACTGCAGGTAGCCTTGCTCGGGACCTTACCGCAGCCACTGGCACAGTTGTCTACAGACACACAGTCTACAGAAGACTGAACAGACATGGTTTATTCGCCCGGAGACCTGCAAGGTGCATTCCACTCACCTCTGGTCACAGGAGAGCCCGTAAAGCCTTTTGTCAAGAACACCGTACATGGTCATTGAAACAGTGGTCCCAGGTTATGTTCACGGACCAGTCCAGGTATAGTCTGGACAGTGATTCCAACCGGGTTTTCATCTGGCGTGAACCAGTAACCAGATTCCAACCACTTAATGTACTTGAAAGGGACATACATGGAGGTCGTGGTTTGATAGTGTGGGGTGGGATTACGATTGGTGCACGTACACCTCTGCATGTCTTTAACAGAGGAACTGTAACAGGTCAGGTGTATTGGGACGGGTGCAGAGGGTCCCACCTTCCTCTTGATGGATGATAACGCACGGCCCCACGGAGCTGCCATCATAGAGGAGTACCTTGAAACAGAAGATATCAGGCGAATGGAGTGACCTACCTGTTCTCCAGACCTAAACCTCATCGAGCACGTCTGGGATGCTCTCAGTCGACGTATCGCTGCACTTCTTCAAACCCCTACGACACTTCAGGAGCTCCGACAGGCACTGGTGCAAGAATGGGAGGCTATACCCCACCAGATCCAGAGTATGCCAACCCATTGTGCGGCTTGTGTACATCTGCATGGTGATCATATCCCATATTGATGTCGGGGTACACGGACAGGAAACAGTGGCGCTTTGTAGCATATGTATTTCGGGACGGTTTTCTCTACTTGTTACCAATACCGTGGACTCACAAATCTGTGTCGTGTGTGTTCCCTATGTGCCTATGATATTAGCGCCAGTTTTACGTAGTGCCACGTTGTGTGGCACCACATTATGCAGTTAACCTTAATTTATGGGCATGAGTGTATAAAGCCCCAAGAGAAGTTTACTTTAGTGGCAGCTCAGTTCCCAGAATCAGTCACCAATACGACTGAACCACGCTCGTTACCATAGGCAGGTCTGCTTTCTTCCAGCACTCGGCGTAAAGTGCCCAGAATGGCTCCCTTGAGCTCTTCGCTCCAAAGTCTCAGTCTTCCCTTGACTTCCCATAGTGATCCACTACTGTCTGCTTTTCTATTGGCTGAGGGCCATCCCCACAAAAACATAGTTCGTGCGTTCTACAGACGTCTATTGACTCAACTTTACCACTTCCCGGTCTAAGCTAATATACTGTAACAGTAATTCAATAAATTAATGTTATAAATATGCGATAACATTCAGATCCCTCACAAGAATACAGATAAGGGATAGCTCATAAATAAATAAGCTACAATTCTTGCCCAAAAGGCTCGCGTTAAATGGAAGCGAATTTACATCATATATTAGTTAAGCAATTATTTATGTCTTTTTGACAAAAGCGCCTTTTTTTTCCTATTCAATTGTGGTGTCCACTAGTAAATGAAACTCACAGCATAGCTTTTAATAGCGCTTGCAATCAATATTTAAATAACAATAATGTCAGTTAATATTGGGGAATCACACTTTCTTGTAGACGAGAATACCTTCCAATTAATATATAGCACGGTCCTGTATCATACTTCAACAACAGCAATAAATTATCATATTTAACAAAATATAAATCAGTAAAACTTGCTCAACACTTTGAGACTTTGTTTTAAAGTAGCGACTTTATTCATTTCGATTATTTTCGCTGGACATTCAATGTGGTATGCTTCGAATTTTGATAACCAATTTAGTTCAATATTACACTACTGGGCATTAAAATTGCTACACCAAGAAGAAATGCAGATGATAAAGGGGTATTCGTTGGACAAGTATATTATGCTAGAACCGACGTGTGATTACATTTTCACTAAATTTGGGTGCATAGATCATGAGAAATCAGTACCCATAACAACCACCTCTGGCCGTAATAACGGCCTTGGTACGTCTGGGCATTGAGTCAAACAGAGCTTGGATGGCGTGTACAGATACAGCTGCTCACGCAGCTTCAACACGTTACCACAGTTCATCAAGAGTAGTGACTGGCGTATTGTGACGAGCCAGTTGCTTGGCCACCAATGACCAGACGTCTTCAATTGGCGAGAGATCTGGAGAATGTGCTGGCCAGGCCATCAGTCGAACATTTTCTGTATCCAGAAAGGCCCGTACAGGACCTGCAACATGCGGTCGTGCATTATCCTGCTGAAATGTAGGGTTTCGAAGGGATCGAATGAAGGGTAGAGCCACGGGTCGTAACATATCTGAAATGTAATGTCCACTGTTCAAAGTGCTGTCAATGCGAACAAGAGGTGGCTGAGACGTGTAACAAATGGCACCCCATACCATCACTCCAGGTGATACGCCAGTATGGCGATGACGAATACACGCTTCAATGTGCGTTCACCGCGATGTAGCCTAACACGGATGCAACCATGATGATGCTGTAAACAGAACCTGGTTTCAGCTGAAAAAAATGACGTTTTCCCATTCGTGTACCCAGGTTCGCCGTTGAGTACGCCATCGCAGGCGCTCCTGTCTGTGATGCAGCGTCAAGGGTAACAGCAGCCATGGTCTCCGAGATGATAGTCCACGCTGCTGCAAACGTCATCGAACTGTTCGTGCAGATGGTTGTTGTCTTCCAAACGTCCCCATCTGTTGACTCAGGGATCGAGACGTGGCTGCACGATCCGTTACAGCCATGCGGATAAGATGCCTGTCATCTCGACTACCAGTGATACGAGGCCGCTGGGATGCAGCACGGCGTTCCGTATTACCCTCCTGAACCCACCGATTCCATATTCTGCTAACAGTCACTGGATCTCGACCAACGCGAACAGCAATGTCGTGATACGATAAACCGCAATCGCGATACGCTACAATCCGACCTTTATCAAAGTCGGAAACGTGATGGCACGCATTTCTTCTCCTTACACGAGGCATCACAACAACGTTTCATCAGGCAACGCCGGTCAACTGCTGTTTGTGTTTGAGAAATCGGTTGCAAACTTTCCTCATGTCAGCAGGTTGTAGGTGTCGTCACCGGCGCCAACCTTGTGTGAATGCTCTGAAAAGCTAATCATTTACATATCACAGCATCTTATTCCTATCGGTTAAATTTCGCGTCTATAGCACGTCATCTTCGTGGTGTAGCAATTTTAATGGGCAGTAGTGTATTTAAGTAATACACATCAGTAAAACTTGCGTAGCAGCTTGAGACTTTGTTTTAAAGTAGCGTCTTTATTCATTTGAATTATTTTCGCAAGACATTCAATGTGATATGCTTCGAGTTTTGATAACCCATTTAGTTCAATATATTTTGTCCGCGTGGTGTTGTTCACATAGACAACTGGCTTCGCTAGCGTTGCTATTGGCCACTTACAACGTTGGAAAACCCGTTACACTTAGTAGTGGAGCTAACTGCTAAAGCTGTTCCAATCCGCTGTAGCTGCGACATCACTGTGCCCGATAGGTACACGTGGCTGTATGTGGCCTCTCGTGCCGCCTCCCGCCTGATTCCCTGAACCACCTCGTCAGTTTCATCACTCGATACACATTCTGTCGGGAGCTGCTTCTCGGACGAAACTCGTCACTTTACGAACGCCCTTTAGATCGTTCTACGAAGCGTGACGTATCTATTGTACTGTATACCAAGGGAAACAAGAGGATCTTCTGTTCACAACTACTGCAGTTGAAGCAGCTGAACACCAACTCAGCAGACGTGCCAGACTGGAAGAGTTCATCTGTATTTGTTCTTTTTATATGGCAAAAATCGCACTTCTCTACCGATGCTTTCTTATTTATATAACAAAAGTTGTTACAACACCCTTATTATCCTACACTTACAGAATAAAAGTCACCCTACCACATTTAATTGGAGCACACGCCTGTGTGTATTCGCAAGGTGATTTACGAAGACATATCCATTATCACATTGTCCCCGTAACCCGAAAATCTGGTGAAGCATAGAAAGATTTTCAAAAATCTAGGAATATCGAACATACTTTTACACTTTCATATGCAATTTTTAAAATATTGTAAGGGAAAAGTTATAATTTACTTAACGTTTCTATCCCTTATAGACGGCACCGAAAAAAATTTTCTCTGGAGTGTACATTAGCTCGGATGTCACAATTCAGCGGAAGGCGTCCTAACGAATCTGGTGGAAAAAACGATTACCATGAATCAGACTGTTTCCATTTGTTACAAGTCAACACTGTCAAAATGAGCAAAGAATGCCTTGACCTGTTTGCCAAAAGCGTGCTGCAACTTTCCTTTACCTTCTGCACTGTGAGTATCATCATCTAATCGGTACTACGACAACGGTGGAATTGAAAAATTAACGAAAACATTAGCTGCAAACATACTTATTACTGACAAATCGGATGATGTATACACCACATCAATCATAACTCCTTAATAACTGTCTAACGATGAAGGGGTCGACCCGTTAGTGGGTTAAGAGCACGTTTGTGTCTACCAACAGTACTAAGCAACTGTTAACTTCACACACTCCTTGAATTGCGATTAATACACAGTTGAAGAATACGTCATGGATTACGCATTATTCCTAAATTTCTTCACTGTATATACGTATGTTTCTTAATTCATTTCATTTAATAAAATAGTATACAAATACAAAGTTTTGCATATTACTTGTTTTGTTAATTTATTTGATTAGTGTATGGTTTTAGATTTTAATCAAGCGGCGTTGACTTTCTTTGCATTCATGTTAAAGTCCAAGCTTTCATTATATTTTAATCTTGATACATGTTTTTTTAGTCCTACATTTACTTCTTATTGCTGTGTGAGTGTATTCAATGTCAAGATTGTATGCGACCGATCTTTTTATTGTTATAACCATTTAATATTTTGGTCGTTACTACCTGAACAATTTCAGTTTTAAACATTAAAATTATGTTTTTTTATTGGAAATTTTGGTGGACATATATCTCTTCTGTAGATATGAGTCCCGACCCACGTTCGCACAGTTCTTTGTTATGGTGTTACTAATGTGGGTTTGTGATGCAAAGTTTCGCACTTCATGTACGACCTTGGATTTACAACAGAAACATTCTCAGTGATTTATTAAGATTCAGTTTCAAGCTACTTCCAAATGGAGCGTCTTGGGTGATGTGAAAAGTCACATCTTCTTGTAGCTTCAGTTGTAGCTTAGGCAAATATCGTTGTTGTGGATTATTCAGTGCACTTGGGCACTATGTAAGAAATGACCCTGTAGAGTCAGAGGAACAATAAAATTTTGCTTGAAAATTACATCCAAAGGAAACATTTCAGGACTTTCTTCCCTACTGGACCAAATCCACCGCTCGTGGTCTCGCGGTAGCGTTCTCGCTTCCCTAGCCCGGAGTCTCGGGTTAGATTCCCGGTGGGGTCAGGGATTTTCACGTGCCCCGAGATGACTGGGTGTTGTTGTGGCGTCTTCATCATCATTATTCATCCCCATTACGGTCTGAGGAAGGGAACGGCAGACCACCTCCATTAGGACCTTGCCTAGTACGGCGGTGCGGGTCTCCCGCATCGTTCCCCTACACTCCGTCAAGAATCATGGGACTTCATTTCCATTTCCAATGGATATGCAGATGTACCAAAGGCATTTGCCTCTATAAATAAATATAAGCTCTCAAATAAATTGTAATACTACGGTTTGACAGAAAATACTGCAAAAAAGTTTCGAATCGTATCATTTGACAGAAAATACAGCGTGTCAATAGAAAAGAGTATCTAACTATAAGTCACCACTACACCCTAGGGACCCTTTTTATTCATATGTTAAGGACCTTACGGACAGTAATAATAATAACTTCGGACTTATTGCAGGTGATGCAGTTATCTATAATGAAGTATTGTCTGAAAGACCCTGCATAAATATTCACTCCGACCTTGGTACAATTTCGGAATGGTGCAAAGACGGCAAAATGCGTTAAATGATCAGAAATGTAGAACTGTGCATTTTACAAAACGAAGAACGCACAGTATCCTATGAGTCTAATGTCAATGAGTCACAGCTGGAATCGGTCAACTCATACAAGTACCTGGGTGCAACACTTTGGAGGAACGTAAAATAGAATGATCACACAGGCTCAGTCGTGAGTAAAGCAGTTGGTAGACTTACTTTTATTGGTGGAATACAGGGGACATGTAGTCAGTCTGCAAATGAGATTGCATACAAATCACTCGCGCAATCCATTCTTGAATATTGCTCAAGTGTATGGTACTCGTAAGAGTAACATGGGTATACAGAGAAGGATAGCATAAATGGTTAAGGGTTTGTTTGATCCGTGGGAGAGTGTCACAAAGATGTTGAAGAAATTGAACTGGCAGACCCTTCAAGATACACGCAAACTATCCCGAGAAAGTCTACATACAGAGTTGCGAGGACCTGATTTAAATGATGATTAGAAATGTACTACCCTACGTAACGATGCCATAGGTTTCGTCACGACAATATTAGATTAATTACAGCACGCACATCAATACTTAAGCAATAATTCTTCTCACGCTGCATACGTGAATGAAAAGGGAAGACATCCTGATTGCTTGTACAGTGGGATGCTCTGCCATCATTGCATGGTGGTTTACATAGTACACTCCTGGAAATTGAAATAAGAACACCGTGAATTCATTGTCCCAGGAAGGGGAAACTTTATTGACACATTCCTGGGGTCAGATACATCACATGATCACACTGACAGAACCACAGGCACATAGACACAGGCAACAGAGCATGCACAATGTCGGCACTAGTACAGTGTATATCCACCTTTCGCAGCAATGCAGGCTGCTATTCTCCCATGGAGACGATCGTAGAGATGCTGGATGTAGTCCTGTGGAACGGCTTGCCATGCCATTTCCACCTGGCGCCTCAGTTGGACCAGCGTTCGTGCTGGACGTGCAGACCGCGTGAGACGACGCTTCATCCAGTCCCAAACATGCTCAATGGGGGACAGATCCGGAGATCTTGCTGGCCAGGGTAGTTGACTTACACCTTCTAGAGCACGTTGGGTGGCACGGGATACATGCGGACGTGCATTGTCCTGTTGGAACAGCAAGTTCCCTTGCCGGTCTAGGAATGGTAGAACGATGGGTTCGATGACGGTTTGGATGTACCGTGCACTATTCAGTGTCCCCTCGACGATCACCAGTGGTGTACGGCCAGTGTAGGAGATCGCTCCCCACACCATGATGCCGGGTGTTGGCCCTGTGTGCCTCGGTCGTATGCAGTCCTGATTGTGGCGCTCACCTGCACGGCGCCAAACACGCATACGACCATCATTGGCACCAAGGCAGAAGCGACTCTCATCGCTGAAGACGACACGTCTCCATTCGTCCCTCCATTCACGCCTGTCGCGACACCACTGGAGGCGGGCTGCACGATGTTGGGGCGTGAGCGGAAGACGGCCTAACGGTGTGCGGGACCGTAGCCCAGCTTCATGGAGACGGTTGCGAATGGTCCTCGCCGATACCCCAGGAGCAACAGTGTCCCTAATTTGCTGGGAAGTGGCGGTGCGGTCCCCTACGGCACTGCGTAGGATCCTACGGTCTTGGCGTGCATCCGTGCGTCGCTGCGGTCCGGTCCCAGGTCGACGGGCACGTGCACCTTTCGCCGACCACTGGCGACAACATCGATTTACTGTGGAGACCTCACGCCCCACGTGTTGAGCAATTCGGCGGTACGTCCACCCGGCCTCCGGCATGCCCACTATACGCCCTCGCTCAAAGTCCGTCAACTGCACATACAGTTCACGTCCACGCTGTTGCGGCATGCTACCAGTGTTAAAGACTGCGATGGAGCTCCGTATGCCACGGCAAACTGGCTGACACTGACGGCAGCGGTGCACAAATACTGCGCAGCTAGCGCCATTCGACGGCCAACACCGCGGTTCCTGGTGTGTCCGCTGTGCCATGCGTGTGATCATTGCTTGTACAGCCCTCTCGCAGTGTCCGGAGCAAGTATGGTGGGTCTGACACACCGGTGTCAATGTGTTCTTTTTTCCATTTCCAGGAGTGTATGAATGTAGATGTACATACAATAGGGAGGGAATTACACATGGAGTTTTATACTTTTCCATTTTAGGCCTCTATTTCTTTTGTATTTTAATGACCTTTTGTCGGTAACGTTACCAGGTAGGTTTCGTTTGCATATGATACATGCCTCGCAATCAATAGAAAATCAAGTACAATTTTACAAAGATCCTTTAATGAAATTTTCAAGGACGTTGGTAGATGGCTTTTAGCTAGTAATTTACCACGAAAATGTGGAAAAAAATCCTATATATACAGTCAGAAACTTGTAAGATAATACCTAAGAACGTGAGGAGCAGCAGACAGATAAAAACTGACAATGTTAATTTCTTGCAGCTAAAAACTGATAAAAAATTAAGCTGGGAAGCACTGTCGAAGCCCTAAATACACTACTGGCCATTAAAATTGCTACACCTAGAAAAAATGCAGATGATAAAGGGGTGTTCATTGGACAAAAATATTATACTAGAACTGACATGTGATTACATTTTCACGCAATTTGGGTGCATAGATCCTGAGAAATCAGTACCCAGAACAACGACCTCTGGCCGTAATAACGACCTTGATACGCCTGGGCAATGAGTCAAAGAGAGCTTGGATGGCGTGTACAGGTACAACTGCCCTTGCAGCTTCAACACGATACCACAGTTTATCAAGAGTAGTGACTGGCGTATTCTGACGAGCCAGTTGCTGGGCCACCACTGACCGGACGTTTTCAGTTGGTGAGAGGTCTGGAGAATTTGCCGGCCAGGGGGGCAGTCGAACCTTTTCTGTATCCGTAAAGGCGCGTACAGGACCTGCAACATGCGGTCGTGCATTATCCTGCTGAAATGTAGGGTTTCGCAGGGATCGAATGAAGGGTGGAGCCACGGGTCGTAGCACATTTGAAATGTAACGTCCACTGTGCAAAGTGGCGTCAATGCGAACAAGAGGTGAGCGAGACGTGTAACCAATGGCACCCCATACCATCACGCAGGGCTATAAGCCAGTATGGAGATGACGAATACATGCTTCCAATGTGCGTTCACTGTGATGTCAGCAAACACGGATGCGACCATCATGATACTGTAAACAGAACCTGGATTCATCCGAATAAATGATGTTTTGTCATTCGTGCACCCAGTTTCGTCGTTGAGTACACCATCGCAGGCGCTCCTGTCTGTGATGCAGCGTTAAGGGTAACCGCAGCCATGGTCTCCGAGCTGGTAGTCCATGCTGCTGCAAACGTCGTCGAACTGTTCGTGCAGATGGTTGTTGTCTTGCGAACGTCCCCATCTGGTGACTCACGGATCGAGAGGTGGCTGCACGATCCGTTACAGCCATGCGGATAAGATGCCTGTCATCTCGACTGCTAGTGATACGAGGCCGTATTATCCTCCTGAACCCACCGATTCCATATTCTGCTGACAGTCACTGGATCTCGACTAATGCGAGCAGCAATATCGCGATACGATAAACCGCAATCGCGATAGGCCACAATCCTTTATCAAAGTCGCAAGCGTGATGGTACGCAGATCTCCTCCTTACATGAGGCATCACAACAACGTTTCACCAGGCAACGCCGGTCAACTGCTGTTTGTGTATGAGAAATCGGTTGGAAACTTTCCTCATGTCAGCAGGTTGATGGTACCGCCACCGACACCAACCTGGTGTGAATGCTCTGAGAAGCTAGTCATTTGCATATCACAGCATCTTATTCCTATCGGTTAAATCTCGCGTCTATAGCAAGTCATCTTCGTGGTGTAGCAATTTTATTGGTCAGTTGTGTAAGTCTTCATTTGCCATGGGGGTGCTGTCACAGAGAGCTGATGTAAAAATAAACAAGCTAGTATACTTAGTTTACGTTTATTTCATAATGTCTAACAATAACTTTGGAAGTCAAGCTAAGGTTTTCCCGATCCAAAAGCAATTAACATAGATTATCTGAGGTGCGAACTCAAGGAAGTTCTGCAGAGGCCTGTTCAAGGAAATGTCGATAGTAGCTACTGCATCTCAATATATACTTATTCATCAGTGTATTAGTCATAAATAATATATCACGTTTTCAAATGAACCGCTCAATTCAAGGAATAAATACTAGAAATAAGAATAGTCTTCGTAAACATTTGAAGTCATACAATTTCGTCCAGAATATTGGCTGTTATTCACAAACAAACATTTTCATTTCCTCTCCGGTAGCCTAATGAACATTACCTATTAATAAATTTCTTTTTAAATGGAACCTAAAGGCATTGTCGGTGACCAGCTGTTTCCACTTACCTGACGAATTTCGCAATGGAACTGAGGTATACACTACAAATAATAGCAAAGCGCCTATTATGTAAAATCTGTCTTTTATAAATCTTCATTGCCGTAGTATGGTGACTGTTATTATGCATCGTGCATAGCCTTGGATCGATTCTGAGCATTAGGTGTGATACATCGAAGTTGGTTCTAACTCACAGAACTTCGTTAACAGTCAGATGTCCACATGGATGTCTTACACAAACAGCAGAGAGCAAACGCTGATGTTACTTTTCCTTCATGCATATTATTTGTCTTCTACGAGAAGCACTTGTTTAAATGCACTACTGGTCAAATAATTGTCATTTGACACTATTATCCATAGATATGTATTTATATTTATCTGAATTTTACTTGAAAATTGTTAATTATGCTTTCAGTCAGTATGTCTTTTTCTACAATATAGTGTTTACACCAAAGAGTGGCTTACTGCGATTTATGATCGCTCTTTCTCGTGAAATTAGAAAAAAAGGAACCATTACGATTTTTCTTGAGGAATGGGAAAGAGAAGCAAAATACTTTGTAGACTAGCTATTGTTGTGCACTGCGTGAAATGTAAGAAGCGATATCCTTTTTGTTATTGAGTCACGAGTGGAAGCAGCTGTTGCTGTGTGAATAACTCTTACAACTTTGAATCGATAACCGAATTAGAACGATCCCATAGCCTCAATTGAAAGCAAGACAAATTACAGTGTTATTTACTGCTAAAAAAAGGTAGGAAACTATGATTTCTCTACAATGATCGCTTGTGAAACTTGTGTACACTCGAGAATAATAATCAAATATATAGGACCAGTAAGAGGTCAGATATACCAATTATACTTTGTGTGTACATAAAAGGGAAGCGAAAAGAACACCAGTAGGAGGGAACGTCTGAAGGCAACCTACATTGTTGCAAATCTCTCCCAAAGTGAAGGTCACTATCCCCTTCCCCCCCCTCCCACCTCCCACCCAATCACACACTGCTCGCGTAAATGGCAGTGAATTGAATTTTTTCTTCTACACTTCATGATGCAATGTGTCTGCTGGAAGTTCTACCTTAATTAATATAATTTATGGTTCCGTAAGGCCGCACAAGAATTTTTCCTCTACCGCCAACGCAACTCCGAATAATTGTACCAGTTTCAGTGGTGCTGGAGTCAGCTATACCGAATCGAACACGTGTTTCCAATAAAATGACGGACAAAGTCTTCGAGCTACTTTCTGTGACTTTTAGCGAGAAAGCATTGGCGCAATTGTTAGCGTCGCGGCTGCACAATTTTTGCGCCCCATGTACGACAGCCGGTTGTTATTTTTCTTCATCTTTTTTCATTTGTCTACCAATGTCCATAGATGATTACTACACAAATTTTTCGAATTTGTATTTAAATAACGTTGCCGTTGTTCTTCTACTAACTCTATGTTTGGCGAATTAATTAAAATAAATGAATAAATGAATGAGAAAATTATTTGAAATGATTTTAGGTGAAACTGCCTCAGCATATTCTTAATGTAATCAGTGGCCAGCCCCAGTTTTCGATCAAGTGAGCAGTTATGCTTGATCAGTCGCGAAATTACTGACAAACATGAAATTATCAGCTATATTAACTACGTCCCCGAGTGAGACTCATATGAAGAAATGTCACTGTGGCACCCCAGCATTCGCGCGATGCTCATAGCGTTCGCAGTTTCTGTTTCGGATATTTCTCCGATCGTAATCACCGAAGAGGATATACCAAATCTTTCTGAGGAATATATATAAGAATAAAATATAGAATTAATATAAGAATGAAATACAAGAATATGCGAATTTAAAAAAGATTTTGTCCACTGAAAATATCATACACGTACATTACATAATATATGTATGATATTTACTGTTAAATATGATATTTACTGTTAAACACAGTTGCAATTGCACACTTGATACAATACTCTTCCCCTAACTTTGTAAGAAACGTTACTGCAGTATCCTTCACGGACATGGATAGACAGATGAAGATTCGTAAATAAATAACAACATTAATCGTGTTTCGAACACAGGGCTAAACTGAGATGTCGTGGCGCCAGCCACTATGTCAACATGTCGACTGAGGTTTCCCTGCGGCAACGGGCCAACGTGGTCAAGGGGTAGTGCCTTTGATTAATAACAAAAACGTTCTCAGGCCTCGGTTCTAAACCCCCCACACCTTACATTTTGATTAATAATCAGCATTGGCAGCCGAGGACTTCCGGCATAAGAAGTCACCCTTATTCAGCTAACGGCCTTGTCTAACAGAGCGGAGGACTGGACAGAGGTTCAAGGCACTCTCTTGTCCTTGGGATGGGAAACTACCTATAAAGGCCGAAGAACCAGCAATGATCAACGGTTTGAGGATGCATAAGGGAATGTAAACCACTGCATTAAAGACATGTGACGTGTATCCACAGGACATGGGGCCTGTTGTCTAAAAAGTGGGATGATGGTCTCTCCATTGCCAAAAGATTCCTGAATAGTACTCTGTTCGGATCTCCGGGAGGGGATATCCGATTGTGATGTGACCTTGAGAAGAAGACTGAATAACCAACGAAAGGATAACGTTCTAAGAGACGGGGTGTGAAAGCGTCAGAAGCTTTAACGTGGTAGGGAAGCTAGAAAATCTGAAAAGGAAAATGGAAAGGCTCGAATCTGATATAGAAGGGGTCAGTGAAGTAAAGTGGAAAGAAGACAAGGATTTCTGGTCAGATGAGTACAGGGTAATATCAACAGCCGCAGAAAATGCTGTAATGGGAGTAGGATTGGTTATGCATAGGAAGGTAGGACAGAGAGTGTAACTGTAAACAGTTCAGTGATAAGGTTGTTCTTATCAGAAAAGACAGCAAAACAACAGCGACAACTATAGTTCATATATACACGTCGACGTCGCAAGCTGAAGATGAACAGATAGAGAAAGTGTATGCGGATACTGAGAGATGAAAATCTAATAGTCATGGGGGTCTGGGATGCAGTTTTAGGGGAAGGAATAGAAGAGAAGGTTGCAGGAGAATATGGGCTTGGGACAAGGAGTGAGAGAGGAGAAAGGCTAATTGAGTTCTGTAATAAATTTCAGTATTAATAGCGTATACTGTATCCAAGAATAACAAGAGGATGACGTGCACTTGGAAAAGGTCGGGTAATACGAGAAGATTCCAAGTAGATTATATCATGGTCAGACAGAGATTCCAAAGTCAGATACAGGATTGTAAGGCATACTGAGCAGCAGATATAGACTCAGATCACAATGAAGTAGTGACGAAGATTAGGCTGAAGGTTACGAGGAAGGGGGATACCGAAGTACTAAGGAACGACGAGATACGACTGAAGTTTTCTAAGTCTAAAGATGCAGCAATAAGAAACAGCTCTGTAGGGCTCACCTGAAGAACAATGGACTTTAGTAAAAAGGGCAATCACAGAATTTCTAATGAGAAACGTAGCTACAAAGAAGGTAGTTGCGAAGGAAGGATAGGTAACAGAAGAAATATTTCAGTTGATCTATGGAAGAAGATACAACAAAAATGGTCAGGGACATTCAGGAATACGGAAATACAAGTCGCTGACGAATGAAATAAGAAGAAAGTGCAAAGAAGCTAAGACTAAATGGCAGCATGAAAAATGTGAACAAATCTAAAAAGAAATGATGGTTGGAAGGACAGACATAGCATGTAGGAAAATCAAAACAACCTTCGGTGAAATTAAAAGCAAGTGTGGTAATATTAAGAGTGCCATGGGAGAAATGTTCATTGAAGGCCTCTATGAGGGATAAGATTTGTCTGATGTGATAGAAGAAGGATCGATTTAGAAGAGATAGGAGATGCAGTATTAGAATCAGAATCTAAGAGAGCTTTGGAGGACTTCAGATCAAATACGGCGTATGGGAGAGATAACATTCCATCAGAATTTCCCAAATCATTGGAGGAAGTGGCAACCAAACCACAATTCGTATTGATGTGTAGAATGTATGAGTCTGACGTCATACCATCTCATTTTCGTAAAAACATCACCCACACAATTCCGAAGCCTGAAAGAACTGAGAAGTGAGAGAATTATCGCACGATCAGCATAACAGCTCGTGCATCCAAGTTGCAAACATGAATAATATGCAGAAGACTGGATAGGGAAATTAGAGATGATTTAGATGACGATCCGTTTAGCTTTAGGAGTGGTAAAGGCACCAGAGTGGCAATTCTGACGTTGTGGTTGATAATGTTAGCAAGACTAAAGAAAAATCAAGACACGTTCATAGGATTTATTGAACTGGGAAAAGCACTCGGCAATATGAAATATTGCAAGATATTCGAATTTCTGAGAAAAATTGAGGTTAAATACAGGAAGAGACTGGTAGTATACAACATGTACAAGAGCCAAGAGGTAATAATAAGAATGGACGACCAAGAACTAAGTGCTTGGATTAAAAAGTGTGTAAGACAATATTGTAGTATTTCGTCTCTACTATACAGTCTGTATACATCGAAGAAGCAACGATAAAAATAAAAGAAAGGTTCAGGAGTGATATTAAAATTCAGGGTGAAAGGATAATAACAATACGATTCGCTCACGACATTGCTGTCCTGAGTGAAAGTAAAGAAGAATTACATAATCTGCTGCATGGAATGAACAGTCTAATGAGTACAGAATATGGATTGAGAGTAAATCGAAGAAAGACGGAAGTAATGAGGCGTAACAGAAATGAGAACACCGAGACACGTTACATCAGTGTTGATGGTCATGAAGTACATGAAGTTAATGAATTCTGCTAACTAGGCAGCAAAGCAATAAATGACGAACGGAGCAAGGAGATAAAAAACAGACTAGCGTAGGAAAAAAGGCATTCTTGGGCAAGAGGAGTCTGCTATTATCAAACATAGGTCTTAATTTGAGGAAGAATTTTCTGAGAATGTGCTTTTGGAGACCAGCATTGTACGGTAGTGAAATATGGACTGCAGGAAAATCGGAACTGAAGAGAATCCAAGCATTTCAGATATGGTGCTATAGAAGAATGTTGAAAACCTGGTGAACTGATAAGGTAAGGAATGAGGAGATTCTACACAGAATTGGAAAGGAAAGGAATATGTGGGAAACACTGACAAGGAGGAGCTGTAGAGGAAGACAGAGATAACTCATCCAGCAAATAACAGAGTACGTAGGTTGCAAGTCCTACCTCTGAGATGAAGACGTTGGCGCAGGAGAGAAATTCGTGGAGGGGCCACATCAAACCAGTCAGAACGCAGATGACTAAAAAAAAGAGAGACATTTTCACTTACTGTTTACTTTGACTCCTCTTTCACTCAGCGAACTTCCTGGGAAATCGGGTTATGGCACATCTACATCCACATCTACATCCATAAATCACAAGCCACCTGAGGGTGTGTGCGGACGGTACTTTGAGTACCTCTATCGGTCCTCTTCTATTCCAGTCTCGTATTGTTCGTGGAAAGAAAGATTGTCGGTATGCCTCTGTGTGGACTCCAATCTCTATGATTTTATCCTCATGATCTCTTCGCGAGATATACGTAGGATGGAGCAAATATACTGCTTGAGTCCTCGGTGAAGGTATGTTCTCGAAACTTCAACAAAAGCCTGTACCGAGCTACTGAGCGACTCTCCTGCAGAGTCTTCCACTGGAGTTTATCTATCATCTCCGTAACCCTCTCGCGATTGCTAAATGATCCTGTAACGAAGCGCGCTGCTCTCCGTTGGATCTTCTCAATCTCTTCTATCAACCATATCTGGTACGTATCCCACACTGTGAACAATGTTCAAGCAGTGGGAGAACTGTAACCTACTTCCTTTGTTTTCTGATTGCATTTGCTTAGGATTCTTCCAATGAATCTGAGTCTGGCATCTGCTTTACCGACAATCAACGTTACATGATCATTCCATTTTAAATCACTCCTAATGCCTAATCCCAGATAATTTATGGAATTAACTACTTCCAGTTGCTGACCTGCTATATTGTAGCTAAATAGTAAGGGATCTTTCTTTCTATGTATTCGCAGCATATTACACTTGTCTACATTGAGATTCAATTGCCATTCCCTGCACCATGCATCAATTCGTTGTATATAGTCTTCCATTTCAATACAATTTTCCATTGTAACAAGTTCTCGATATACCACAGGATCATCCGCAAAAAGCCTCAGTGAAGTTCCGATGTTACCCACAAGGTCATTTATGTATATTGTGAATAGCAAGAGTCCTACGACACTCACCTGCGGCACACATGAAATCACTCTTACTTCGGAAGACTTCTCTCCATTGAGAATGACATGCTGTGTTCTGTTATCTAGGAACTCTTCAATCCAATCACACAATTGGTCTGATAGTCCATATGCTCTTACTTTTTTCATTAAACGACTGTGGGGAACTGTATCGAACGCCTTGCGAAAGTCAAGAAACACGGCATCTACCTGTGAACCCGTGTCTCTGGCCCTCTGAGTCTCGTGGACGATAGCGCGGGCTGGGTTTCACACGACCGTCCTTTTTGAAACCCATACTGATTCCTACAGAGTAGATTTCTAGTCTCCAGAAAAGTCATTATACTTGAACATAATACGTGTTACAAAATTCTACAACTGATCGACGTTAGAGATATAGGTCTATAGTTCTGCACATCTATTCGACGTCCCTTCTTGAAAACGGGGATGACCTGTGCCCTTTTCCAATCCTTTGGAACGCTACGCGCTTCTAGAGACCTACGGTACACCGCTGCAAGAAGGGGGGCAAGTTCCTTCGCGTACTCTGTGTAAAATCGATCTGGTATCCCATCAGGTTCAGCGGCCTTTCCTCTTTTGAGCGATTTTAATTGTTTCTCTATCCCTCTGTCGTCTATTTTGATATCTACCATTTTGTCATCTGTTCGACAATCTAGTGAAGGAACTACAGTGCAGTCTTCCTCTGTGAAACAGCTTTGGAAAAAGACATTTAGTATTTCGGCCTTTACTCTGTCATCCTCTGTTTCAGTACCATTTTGGTCACAGAGTGAACATTTTGCTTTGATCCACCTACCGCTTTGATATAAGACCAAAATTTCTTAGGATTTTCTGCCAAGTCAGTACATAGAACTTTACTTTCGGATTCGTTGAATGCCTCTCTCATAGCCCTCCTCACACTACATTTCGCTTCGCGTAATTTTTGTTGTCTGTTTGTTGCCTTGTTCTCCTTGTCAATTCACTCATTTTGTTCCCTTTGTTTTATATTAACTCCTTGTTACTTTTCACAACGTCCTAATCACACGTGGCATTTATGCATCATATCAATGGCGCAAAAGCTGAACGTATAAAAATAGAAAAAGTGAATATTTACTTGCGGAGATTCAGCAATGTCCGTGGTTGAAGGCAGACGGCGTAGCATGCGGCTGCGCGTCAGCTGATATATGCGGCGAGTGCGTTAGGTTCCACGGCGCGTCCGGAGCATAAAAATTCAGGGAGCGTCCGAACTCCGATATCTCGGTCGCCTCTTCGGGAAGCTCCGCGGGGACGGCGGCCTTTGCATGCGGAATGCAGGGCGGACGGACGCAGCCTCAGCCACAGCCCCACCAGGCTGCTGCAATACTTGCCAGACGGAGCTCTGCCGTCCAGCGGTGTCCCAGCGTACAGGCTGCGGCGCGGGAACTTCCTCCTTTGAAACGCGCCACACAGCGGCCGTTACTCAGTGTTGTGTGAGGTTGGACAGATTTGAAAGGGCGGACCTTAACGTTTATCATAAGGTTAAATTAGTAACAATCATGCAGTGGACGAAATAGGAGCACGCTTCGGCGACTTACTTTTCCAATGGCCGCTCGGCCACCACAACCCAGCGTGCATAGAGAGAACTATATCATTTAGCTACAATATAGCAGGTCAGCAACTGGAAGCAGTTAATTCCATAAATTATCTGGGAGTAGGCATTAGGATGGATTTAATATGGAATTATCATATAAAGTTGATCGTCGGTAAAGCAGATGCCAGACTCAGATTCATTGGAAGAATGCAAAGGAAATGCAATCCGAAAACAAAGGAAGTAGGTTACAGTACACTTGTTCGCCCACTGCTTGAATATTGCTCAGCAGTGTGGGATCAGTACCAGATAGGGTTGATAGAAGAGATTGAGATCTAGCGGAGAGCAGCGCGCTTCGTTACAGGATCATTTAGTAATCGCAAAAGCGCTATGGAGATGATAGATAAACTCCAGTGGAAGACTCTGCAGGAGAGACGCTCAGTAGCTCGATACGGGCTTTTGTTAAAGTTTCGAGAACATACCTTCACCGAGAAGTCAAGCAGTATATTGCTCCCTCCTACGCATGTCTCGCGAAGAGACCATGAGGATAAAATCAGAGAGATTAGAGCCCACACGAACAATACGAGACTGGAATAGATGGGAGAACCGATAGAGGTGCACAAAGTACCCTCCGCCACACACCGTCAGGTGGCTTGTGGAGTATGGATGTACATGTAGATGTAGAACAGTTTAATATCGCGTTTGCAGGTCGTTTACCTGATCGAAAATCGATTGTTAGTGGACACGCTTATGGGCACTGATAGTGTGCAGAAAAAGTAACCAGGACCCTCAACAATTGCCATTAAATGTACAGAAGTAAAGCTGGCAATTTAGAGGTCTTTTTTTTCAAATTTGTGGCAAGCTCCTATGGGACCAGACTGCTGAGGTCATCGGTACCTAGGCTTACACACTACTTAGTCTAACTTAAACTAAGTTATGCTAAGGACAACACACACAACCATGCCCGAGGGAGGACCCGAACCTCCGACGGAGGGAGCCTCGCGAACCGTGACTAGGCGCCTAAGACAACGCGGCTACGTCGCGCGGAAATTTAGAGTTCACCCAAGCGATTTGCACGCAAACATTCAGATGCTCCTGCAATTTCTGATTCCACAGTGAGGCGAATTCCTGATCAGGACTTGAAATTTCATCCACAGAAAGTGGCAGCGATGCACGCACTTAATCGACGCGGTTTTCTTTCACGAACAACTTCATGTGAAGTCGTGAATAAAACCTACCTCATGATGCCCTTGCGTTTTTCAGCGAATAGCCACATATTCATTTGTCTGGATGCGTGAATAAATAAAACAGGCGATATTGGAGTCGTACTAACGACTGAGATCTTCATGAGCAGCCACTGCATACAGAAAGTGGGATTGTTTGGTGTGCGTTATTCAAAATTTGCATTATTGGACCATGGTTTTCTAAGAGAACGAGTGGGCTGATACGATAATTTATGAACGTTTTGTCCAAGTGATTGAGGAGTTGATTCTTCCCCAACTTGAAGAAATGGATGTGGGGGATGTCTGGTTCCAAAACAAAAGGCACCATGGCTCATATGGCAATAGCGTCAATGACTCTGTTCGCAAATCCTCTCCACACAGCCTCATCTCTTTGGAGGGCACCCTTCAGTGACCGGCACATTCGACAGATTTAATCCCTTGCGACTCTGTTGTGAGGCTGTCTTCAATCTTCCGTGTCTAGCAGTCGCCCACTGATCATAGGGGGGAAGCAGAAAAACATCCGTACTGCCATTGCCAACATAGACAGACATACCGGACAAAGAGGCACCACAATTCCGATTTCGAGTCTCGAAATCCATTGAGCAGAATATAAATCACCATGGCCTTCAAAAGACCAAGAAACAAAACTTTTAATGTACCTCTATGTAAGGAAAAGAGAATTGGTATCTCCAATACCTTCCGTTTATCACATTTTTAAATAAGGAAGTCCTCATCCGCCACCCCCCCCTTTCAAGGCCACCCCTCTCCCCCCACGCCCCAAACCACAAAACTGCGCACCAGATGTAGTTCATCAGTTTACATTCTTCAGAAACGAAAAAATATTATCCACACAGATTCGAAAATCGAAAAGTCAGGTAAGTGTGATACCTGACTCACAATGAGCCCAAAATCTCATGAATCTAAGGAATCTAACACTGATGAGAATAATATGCAGAATAATGGAAATGAAAAGTGCAGATTTCACTGATTACAATCACTTTGGCTTTAAGGAAACTGAAGGCAACAGAAAAGCAGATCCGACATTCCGCCTGATAATATGAGCAAGACTTACGAAAAATAAAAACACGTTAGTACGAACTGTCGAGTTACAAAAAGCGATCGACAAAGTAAAATGGTCGAACATATTCGAAATTAATAGAATAAAAGGCCTGAGATTTAAGTAAAGACGGATAATATACACTAAAGTGCCAAAGAAACTGGTATAGGCATGCATACTCAAACACAAAGGTGTAACCAGGTGGAATACGGCGCTGCGGTCGTCAGATCCTATAAAAGACAACAAGCGTCTGGCGCAGTTGTTAGATAGGTTACTGCTGCTACAGTGGCAGGTTATCAAGATGCAAGTAAGTCTGAACATGGTGCTATAGTCGGCGCACGAGCTATGGGACACAGCATCTCCGAGCAAGCGATGAAGTGGGAATTTTCCAGTACGACCATTTCACGAGCGTTCCGTAAATATCAGGTATCCGGTTAAATATTAAATCATCGACATCGGTGCAACCGGAAAAAGATCCTGCAAGAACGGGGCCAACGACGATTGAAGTGACTCTTTCATCGTAACGAAGTGCAACCCCTACGCAAATTGCTGCAGATTTCAGCGCTGGACCATCAACAAGTGTCAGCCTGCGAACCATTCAATGGAACATCATCGATATGGGCTTTCGGAGCTGAATGCCCACTCGTGTACCCTTACTGACTGCACGAGACAAAGCTTTACGCCTCGCCTAAGAAAATCAACATCGACAAAGGACTGTTGATGACTGGAAACATGTTGCCTGGTCGGACAGGTCTCGTTTCAAAATGTATCGAGCGGATGGACGTGTCATGAATCCATGAACCTGCATATGAGCACTGTTCAGGCTGGTAGAGGCTCTATAATGGTGTGAGGTGTGGGCCGTTGGAGTGAAATGGGACCCCTGATACGTGTAGATACGACTCCGATAAGTGACACATACATAAGCGTACTGTCGGATCACCTGCACCCATTCCTGTCCATTGTGCATTCCAACGGACTGTCCAGAATTGCTACAGACTGGCTCCAGGAACACGATTCTGAGTTTGAACGCCTCCTCTGGCCACAAAATTCCACAAAAATTAATATTATTAAGCATATCTGGATGCCTTGCAACGCGCTGTTCAGAAGAGGCCTCTACCCCCTCGTACTCTTACGGATTTATGGAAATCCTTGCAAGATTCGTGGTGTAATTTTCCTCCAGCACGACTTCAGACGTTAGTCGAGTTCGTGCTGCTACACATCTGCGTGCTAGCGGGTTCCCTAAACTATATTAGGCAGGTGTACCAGTTTCTTTCTCTTCATCGTAAAATGTGGATAAGGGCCGACCAGGAATAATAAGAATGGAAGGCCGTGTACAATGTCTTCCGATTGAAAATAGTGTAAGGCTTACGCACGACTCCTCCCCTATGTTTAATGACGTAAATAAAAGAAATGGTCAGGAGTGGGATTAAAATTCAGGGTGAAGGCGTTGCTATAAAAGTAAAGTTAAAGTTTTTCTTGTGGCTCTAGCCCGACTAATAGGATCCGGCATACCAACATGTCAACCTCTGCCCCTGACGTCATTGGATGCGGTATGGACGGGAATGTGGTTAGCACATACCTCTCTCAGTTTCTTCGCCTTGCAACAGCTAATAATCGGTTGAGTAATTCCTTAATTGACAACACGAGGCTGAGTACATTCAGTTCCAATCATCCCACCAAAGAAACATCCACGGTCGTACTGGGAATCGAACCCTGGTCTTCCTGCATTTCAGTCAATCGCATTCATCACTCAGTGTCGGAGGCCGACGTGACATGCCTCTGCGCAGTGACAATGAAGCAGAAGTACAGGACCAGTAGAATAGAGAGAACGGTCTACTGAGCACAGAATATAGATTGAGCGAAAGACGAAGGAAGGCGAAAGTAATGAGGAGTAGGAGAAATGGGATTACTGAGAAACTTACCATAAAAATTTAGAATCGCGAAGTACACGAAGAGAGGGAATTTTTGTACCTTGGAAGTAAAGTAGTGTATGACGGACGAATGAAGAAAGAAATTAAAAGGCCGGCCGGTGTGGCTTAGCGGTTCTATGTGCGAGACCGCTACGGTCGCAGATTCAAAGCCTGCTTCGGGCATGGATGTGTGTGATGTCCTTAGGTTAGTTAGGTTTAAGTAGTTCTAAGTTCCAGGGGACTGATGACCTCAGATGTTAAGTCTCATAGCGCTCAGAGCCATTTGAATCATTTTTGAACGAAATTAAAAACAAACGATCACTGGCAAGGAGGTCATCTCTCGCCCTAAGAAGTCTTCTAGTTACTATCTCAAAATTGCCCACAAGACAATGTATTCAATTCGATAGTGGAAGACATCGGGAAATAAACATGTACAATGTTTTACAAAATTTTATTTCATGGAATAACTTTAAATTAAAACGGCCGTCTTACACAATTAAAAACAACAACAAAAAGGATTATTTTTCTTAAAGACATGCACATTGTAAAAATTAAATTAGGTAAATTCTTTTGTGGAATCGAACTGCTCAGCTCTTAATAGCTTCAAAATAACCGCCGGATCCTACGTTCCAAAAGGAAACCGTCTCTCACAGACAGGCTAACTACGATACATCAAGAATCACACACTTGAGTAGTCCAGAACACACGTAGGAAATAATTGCAACACATCTTAGAAAGAATGAAGGAACTATGTACTTTACACACCAAACAAAGCAGAACATTTTCTTGCGTAATGTGATCGAAAATGTAACAGGACTAAAACAAATCTTAAATCAGGGGCACCAATGAATAAAATATTACTCTTAACTAGATATAAATAAGATTTTAGCAATATTTTGTTAAGTAACGAGTATCAGAAGGTTAAAGAGGCCTTACGACAATAAGGTAACAAAAGTCATTGAATAGTGATGTGGTCATAAGAAGGAGGTGGCGAATGTGCCCATTCCACAATGTATAAAAGGGCAGTGCATTGGCTGAACTGTTATTTATACTTAGACGATTCATGTGAAAAGGTTTCCGACGTTATTATGGCCCCACGTCGAGAATTAATGGACTTGGAATGTTGAATGGCAGTTCCAACTAGACGGATGGGAGATTCCATTTCGGAAATCGTTAGGGAATTCAATATTCCGCGATCTACAGTGTTAAGAATATGCAGAGAATTTCACATTTCAGGCGTTACCTCACACCACGGACAACGCAGTGGCCAACGGCCTCCATTTAACGACCGAGAGAAACGGCGTTTGCATCGAGTTGTCAGTGCTAACAGTCAAGGAATACAGCGTTAAGTAACCACATAAATCACTGTGGGACGTACGAGGAACCTGTGGTGAAATTTGGCGTTAATGGGCTATGGCAGCAAACGACCGACGCGAGTGCCTTTGCTAACAGCACGACACAGCCTGCAGCGCCTCCCCTGCGCTCGTGACCATATCAGTTGGACTGTAGAAAACTAGAAAATCGTGGCCTTGTCATATGATTCCCGATTTCAGTTGGTAAGAGCTGATTATCGGATTCAAGTGATTTGGAGGCCCCACGAAGCCATGGATCCAAGTTGTCATCAATGTACTGTGTGACATGGTGTCTCCATACTGCTGTGGGCTGTGATTACATGGATTGGACTGGATCCTTTACGTCTTTGGCTACTTGGAGACAATTTACAGCCATTTATGGACTTTATGGTCCCAAACAGCTATGGAATTTTTATGGGTGACAATGCCCCATGTCACTGGATCACAGCTGTTCGTGACTGATTTGAAGAACATTCAGGACAACTCGAGTTAAAAGTTTGGCCACCCTGATCGCCCGACATTAATCCCAGCGAACGTTTACGGAACATAATGGAGAGCTCAGTTGGGGTGCAAAATACTGCACCGGCAACATGTTCGCAATTATGCTTCAAATGGCTCTGAGCACTATGGGACTTAACATCTCAGGTCATCAGTCTCCTAGAACTTAGAACTACTTAAACCTCTAAGGACGTCACACACATCCATGCCCGAGGCAGGATTCGAACCTGCGACCATAGCGGTCGCGTGGTTCCAGACTGAAGCGCCTAGAACCCCTCGGCCACCGGCGGCCGGCTTCGCACTTATACCGCATCTCGTGGTCGTGCGGTAGCGTTCTCGCTTCCCACGCCCGGGTTCCCGGGTTCGATTCCCGGCGGGGTCAGGGATTTTCTCTGCCTCGTGATGGCTGGGTGTTGTGTGCTGTCCTTAGGTTAGTTAGGTTTAAGTAGTTCTAAGTTCTAGGGGACTGATGACCATAGATGTTAAGTCCCATAGTGCTCAGAGCCTTCGCAATTATCGATGGCTATAGAGGCAGTATGGCTCAGTATCTCTGCAGAGGTTTCCAACGACATTTTGAGTCTACGCCACGTGGAATTGCTCTACTACGCCGGACAACAGGAGGGCCGACATGGCATTGGAAGGTATCCTATGAATTGTTTCACCTCAGTGTGTGATTTCAAAAGCATCTTGCTTAACTTGAATCACAGTTTGCCAAAATATCTGGTCAAAAACAAGAGACCATTAATTTTACCAAGAACAGAACTATGAAATACATTTAATTTAATTTTATCCGTATTTCGCAGCTTCAAACGTGACTGCGTTCAATACACTGGTGGTGTGAATTAAAATTTTTGATTCACACCTCCAGTGTATGAAATATATTTAGTTTTAAACCAATATAAATTAGAAATACTAAGCAAGGCAAGGAGCCTGCAAATAAGTTTATATTTGTTTTTACAGTGGCGAGATCAAGAAACATCAGTAATGTTACATGAAACCTACGGGACTCAGGCGAAACCAAAATGAAAACTAATCGGAGGGAGAACCGTCTGGGAAAAAAGTGGAACACTCACGATGTGCTGTAGAAAGCTCTCAAATACTTTAAGACTTTTAAACAACTTTAATCCGTGGAACGTATTAATACTACAGCAGGAAAATGTTTCCGTATCAAACTGCAAAACCCACGGTTGATACGTCTGCACTTTACTTCTCTTTCTACGAAAATTCGCAGGCAGTACGGGGAAATTCAGCCAGATTACGAATGTCACAAGCTGTACTCGTCGCGCCTGTCGCTCTTTAACTGAAACAGGCAGCTCGTTCAAGTGCACACAAACTCGTAATGTCGACAGTGATATTACAGGGCCGGCAAGCTTAACACCTTTCTGTCAACTCTCAGTTTAAACTCCAAGTAGGACTAGAACTCCACTCCAGCCTGCGAACATCTGCTATAAACGCTGTCTCCCAGCTTCCACACAAGGTAATACTGTACCAACTCCCCGGCATCATTTCCATATGTGAACACCTCCCCCAATGTCTAGCAAGACTCACTCGCTGTTGCTTTGGTTGGAGGTGACAGGACCATCATCCGACACTCATACAGCTCTCTAAAGCCCTATCGTACGACCCCGCCGCCGCCTAGCAGGACGCCGCGGAAGGCATTACCAAGAGACGCGGCCTCGATGTCTTTGGATATCGATAGTGGACCTGTTCACTAGTATCAAAAACAGGACTTAATAGAAAGAAGATGCTTCTGAGAATGTACGTTTGGAATACAGCATTGTGTGCTAGTGAATCATGGAGCGTAGAGAACCGGGAACAGAAGAAAATTGAAGAGTTTGAGATGGGGTACTACAAAAGAGTGTTAAAAATTAAGCGGACCGATAATGTAAGCAATGAGAAGATCCTCCACAGGATCGGCAAGGAAAGACAAGAGGAAGGTACAGGTTGATAAGACGTCTGTTAAGATATCGAGGAATAAGTTCCATGATACTAGAGCGAGATGTAGAGGGTAAAAACTGTACTGTAAGGCAGATGTTGGAAAATATCCAACAAGTATTTGAGGATGGCGGTGTAAGTGCTACACTGAGATGAAGAGGTTGGCACAGGAGAGGAATTCGTGCCTGTCATAATACATAATATTCAAATAAATAAATAAATAAAACGTCGAGAAACTTATGCTGGAGGGTCCATGTTGAATTTGGAAGGCACGAGAAACCTACTAGGAGACTGCAACAGAGAATTGGCTTTTATGACCTTGTCTCTTAAAAATATCGAGTTTCCATACCATCTGTTAGGCCAGCCGCGCGGAGTGGTCGCGTGGTTTGAGGCGCTATGTCGCGGATTACGGGCCCCTCAGGCCGGAGGTTCATGTCCTTCGTCGGGCATGTGTGTGTGTGTGTGTGTGTGTGTGTGTGTGTGTGTGTGTGTGTGTGTTGTTCTTAGCACAAGCCAGTTTAAGTTAGTTTAAGTAGTGTGTAAGTGTAGGAACCGATGACCGCAGCAGTTTGGTCCAATAGGAATAGACACACATTCGAACATTTTTTGTTATGTCAATTTTTAGCAAGGTAACTCTTTGAGATTTAAGTCGTAGCATTAAAGTGATCATCTGCTGTTGCGGATAGCGTCGCTCGCTTCTGACGGAGGGAAGTCGCATTGCAACGACGTGGCTTCTATTTGCCCGTGCTGCAGAAATAACGTTCACTCACCTAACGGTGATTTCTTCTTCTTCTGCAGTCTAGTCCAGGAGCTTCTCCGTTAAAAACGAATGATGCCCCTCTACTGGAGAAGCTGCAGTAGAGCCAGTAGGATTACATGAAATCAATGGGTGCCTCAAATATTTTTCAGTATCACGTTAACTGAGAGATTAGTTTAAAAGTAGTTTGTGAGTGAACACTTCTATATATTCGGACTTGTTTGATACAAAAACACAGCGAAACCCGTACTTATCGTATGTTCTAGTTACAGCACTCAGTGTAGTCACTGTTACTCGTAATAGGAAGTTTATGGTAGTTAACCAAACCCATTGCCAATAAGATTAAGGAACGGATTATCTATGAGAGATTCCTCTCTCAAATATTGCACAGTTTAGCCGCTACGAGTGTTCAGTTAGGAGTCTTGCTTATATAACACGCCACACAGATGTTAGTTACAGTTTACATATTAAAATCGGAAGTCACGTGTTCGGTTTTCTCAAACATTTGCCTCCACTCTGCGGCACTTCAGGGTCAAGTTTTGAACATTGTTCTGCAAAATTATCAGATTAGATTAGATTAGATTTACTTTCATTCCAATTGATCCGTAGTGAGGAGGTCCTCCAGGATGTAGAGCATGTCAGAAAAGCAACAATACATGACGAATATTTACAACACAAACAAATAAGCTAATGTACCATTCCACAGGTCCCATGTGGCAAGGTCGTCATATACGCTATATTAAAGAATCATTTTACAAATACTAATGCATTGAATATAAAACAAAAAAGTTTTTTATTTATTTAAAGGGTAATAAACGTGTAATACAACTACTAAATACTTATTTACAACGAACACATTACTGCACTGAAATTGTGCAGAAGTTATATTGTACTTATATATAGACACACAAATCAGTTGGTTCTACTGAGAAATTCATCAATGGAGTAGAAGGAGTTGGCCACCAATAAATCCTTTAGGCTTCTCTTAAACTGAATTTCTTTGGTAGTTAAGCTTTTTATGGCTGCTGGCAAGTTATTGAAAATGAAAATGTGTGTTCCTGAATAATGCACACCTTTTTGTACAAGACTAAGTGACTTTAAATCCTTGTGAAGATTATTCTTATTTCTAGTATTGATTCCATGAATTGAGCTATTGGTTTGAAAAAGTGATATATTTTTAATAACAAATTTCATTAAGGAATAAATATATTTTGAAGCAGTAGTTAGTATCCCTAGTTCCCTAAACAGGCTTCTACAAGATGTTCTTCAGTTCACACCACATATAACTCTTACTGCACGTTTTTGTGCCCAGAAAACGTTAGCTTGGCTTGATGAATTGCCCCAAAAATAATCCCATATGACATTATGGAATGAAAGTAAGCATAGTATGCCAGACATGTCCCCTATGTCTGACACAATTTGCATTGCAGATAGAGATTTGTTGAGACGCTTCAGCAGTTGTGTGGTGTTCTCCTCCCAGTTGAATTTATTATCAAGCTGTAATCCCAAGAATTTACCACTGTCCACTTATTCTATCTGCTTGTCATCGTATGTTAGGCATATACTCGTGGGACACCCCTTACAAGTTCTGAACTGCATGTAGTGTGTTTTTTCATAGTTTAGTGACTAAGAATTGGCTAGGGACCAGTGATTAACGTCCACAAATATTTTATAAGCTGACCTTTCTAAGACTACACTTGATTTGCTATTTATAGCAATGCTTGTATCATCGGCAAACAAAACGAACTTGGCTTCTGGTAATGTTACTGATGAAAGGTCATTGATATACACAAGAAAAAGTAAGGGCCCTAAAATGGAACCTTGTGGGACCCCACATGTAATTAGTTCCCAGTTGGATGATGCCTGATAGCTTGATACTTGTCTCTTGCCTAACAACACCCTTTGTTTCCTGCCAGAGATATAAGATTTGAACCATTTTGCAACATTTCCTGTTACACTATAATATTCTAATTTACTTAAAAGGATATTGTTATTTACACATTCAAATTCCTTTGACAGATCACAAAATATACCAGTTGCCTGCAATGTTTTGTCTAATGAATTAAGCACATTTTCACTGTAAGTGTAGATAGCCTTCTCAATGCCAGAGCCCTTTAGAAATCCGAACTGTGACTTTGACAGTATGTTATTTGAGATAAGATGGTTATAAAGCCAATTGTACATTACTTTTTCTAAACTTTTTGAGAACGCTGGCAAAAGTGAAATTGGACAGAAATTTGATGCTATTTCTTTATCTCCCTTCTTATACAGTGGCTGAACTTCAGCATATTTCAACCAATCAGGAAATATTCCACTGATAAATGACTCATTACACAGATAGCTTAATATGTTACTTAACTCAGAATCACATTCTTTAATTAACTTTGTTGATATTTCATCTTACCCACTAGATGTTTTTGATTTTAATGGTTTTATGATGGATATTATTTCTACTGAGGTAGTGAGGGTCAAATTCATATTATGGAAGTTACTTGAAATGTCTGGTCTGATGTATTCCATAGCAGCATCTACAGAACCTGACAACCTCATTTTGTATGTAACAGTTATAAAATGTTTGTTAAAAAGTTCTGCAACATTATACACGTCTGTCACCAATGTATCATTTACTCTTAATGCTACTTGTCCCTCTTCATGTCTGGTTCTACTGGTCTCCTCCTTCACTATATCCCACATAGTCTTCATTTTGTTATCTGATATGACTATCTTTTCCTTGTAATATATTTGATTTGATGTCTGTATTACAGTCTTTAATATTTTGCAATATTTCTTGTAATGTGCTATAGCATCAACATCAGAACTGTTTCAGATTGACAGATAGAGTTTTCTTTTTCTTTTACAAGATACCCCTATTCCTTGAGTAATCCATGGTTTTTTGTAGACTTTGCTCTAACCTTGGTAAGTTTTGGGGGAAACCAGTGTTCCAGTGTTCGAATAAGGTAAGCAAAAGTGTTATATTTTTCATTCATGCCATGAGCACTGTAAACATCAGTCCAGTGAATGTCTCTGAGGAGTGTCCTAAACTAATCAATTTTTCGCTTATTGATTACCCTCTTGGGCTCAGAATTAATAGATTTTATATCCTGTTCAGTATTAACATTTAACAGAAGGAACTGTATGTCATGGTCTGAGAGGCCATTGACAATTGGTTTTGTAATATAATTTGGTTCATTGGATTTTTCTATAAAGATATTATCAATGGCTGTTTGTGAGCAATTGGCTACCCTAGTGGGGAACTTTACAGTGGGAGTTAAGTTGAATGATAGTGTTACTAACTCAAATAAGTTCTTATTGGGAGAGTCTTTAAGGAAATCTACATTGAAATTACCAGCAACCACTATTTCTTTGTTTTTGGTTGTTAAATGTGGCAGCACCGCTTCAAGGTGGTTTACGAATAGTTTAAAGTTACCTGTAGGTGCTCGATATACACTTAATATTATGAAGGATTTTTTGTGAAATTCTACTTCTGTTGCACATGCTTCCATATGCTGTTCTAGGCAAAATTTATGAATGTCTATCTCCTTAAATTTATGACAGTTTCTGATGAATGTAGCAACTCCTCCTTTCTCCATTTCTGATCTACAAAAGTGAGATGCTAACCTAAACACTGTAACACTTAAAAATTCTGTACAAGTGGTCACATAATGTTCAGAGAGGCAGATTATGTCAGCTCTGTTTGAAGATTCTAATTAATCGATGCAGATAATGAATTCATTAATTTTATTTCTTAGTCCTCGAATATTTTGATGTAATAAAGATAGCTGACTTTTGACGCTGACTGAGTTAAAATTGGGTAGAGTTAAAATATCTGCTGACCCGTTGTAATTCCTTAACCAATAGCTGTTTACACTGATGTAATAAGCTAGAATTATGTTTTTTGGTATCTTTCTCAAACTGAATATTTGTCTCAGTCCTAACCTCTCTTAAAATTTGGATTCTTTCTGTCCTTGCTACCCTAAAAAGGGTCTTTTCTGAACCCTATAACCACTGGTATTTTATCACTCATGGCAGTGCCTCCCCCCTTTAACTTTCCTGCTATTTCACAGCTAGTTTACCCTTCCCCTTCCTGTTGAGATGAAGGCCATGCCTAGTATAATCCCACCTATTAAGAGAATCAACAGGAACCACACGTATGAGCGTCGCTGCACCCGACATAAGCATCTGTCCCAACTCCAAATTAACTCTCTTGACAGAAGAGTTCAAATGAGGTCGGTCATGGCGCCCAAGAACAGATACAAACTCAACACTAATATGCTTCGATGCTGATGCAAACTTCGCCAGGTCACACTCTATTACTGTACCCAGGATCTCTGTCAATACTATTACCTGCCCCACCCACTATAACCGCGGTGTCTTCCTTAATGAAATCTTTGCAAAGTGATCCTAAATCCTCTGTCACTTGCTCCAGGCCAGCACTAGGTTTAAAAAAATTGATGACCTGGTATTCTGACCCGAGTTCATCCTGCAAAAGTTGGCCCACACCTCTTCCATGGGAACTACCTAACATCAACACTTTCTTTCTCTTTACTGATTTCCCTACATTTTTACTTTTCAATTTGCTTCTGAAAGTTTGTTGTGCCCTGGCTACACTTACAACTACTTGAGGCTCTCCAGCTTCTAACTGAAGCAACAGGTCAAATCTATTTTCCACAGTCAAATGGTTCAAATGGCTCTGAGCACTATGGGACTTAACATCTCTGGTCATCAGTCCCCTAGAACTTAGAACTACGTAAACCTAACTAACCTAAGGACATCTCACAACACCCAGTCATCACGAGGCAGAGAAAACCGCTGACCCCGCCGGGAATCGAACCCGGGAACCCGGGCTTGGGAAGCGAGAACGCTACCGCACGACCACGAGCTGCGGACTTTCCACAGTCACCACGAAGCTGTCAGACGAAGTTCTAGGCCTGTTCCTCCTGTTGCCTGTTGCCACTTCCCACCTCTCTTTACCCTTCTCCCTCCTTAACCTGTTAAGATCTCCCCTGGCCATGTCTAACTCAGCCTGAAGGGCGGCAATTTTCCCCTCCTGTTTTAGTATCTTCCTATCTCTACTACAAATCCTACAAAACCACTGATGAGTCTCATTTACTTGCCCTATTCCCACGCCACTACAGTCGCCCACATGGAAAAAACTACAGCATCCATCACACCAAAGCCCCGACCTAACAATTCTACGGCAAGTCAAGCACTTTTCACTCATGATAAACGTAATAGAGTATTAAGAATAAGTCAGTTAAATTACAGATAAACACGAAAATATGGTTCCACAAATTTGGCCTACACGCAACTGTGTGTAAACAAAAACAACAGTGCAAAGTTTCTGAAATAACAACTTAAGCTTTACGCTACTTTCCGGAAATGCTAGTTAAATAATAAAGAGGTACGCTACAATTAAATTGCTGGAAAGAACAAATAAACTAAATTCTAGTAAACAGAAAATACGACTGTACGATCTTTTCGCGTTTTCTGCTATATTACGTAAAGAAAAAATGAAACTTTTAATGGTACACTTGAAAGGCACACTAATACACCTATTCACCAAGTAATCAGTAGTGAACTATATGTTTTATAATCTAAAATGACTTAACTTTACCAGAATACCAAAACTCATGCTAGTCGCCTGGCTGCAGGGTTGCTCCTTCTACCCGCATCCAAACATGATGACGGCTAAGATCCAAACTGCCTGTTTAGACTTCACACAGCAGTTCTTTAGCCAACAAAATGCGCGTGGACGTACTGTCCTCTGATTGATTTATACACATCATAGCCAGTCCGATATTAGTTTTTATTAAACCGCGCAATATTAGTATTAAACCGTGCAATCCAGCGTCTTTTACGTTTGATCAATCAACAACGTACAAAATGAACAAATTTGGAAACTCAACAAATATTAAAATAGCTCTCTCTTAAATAACAGAATTATAGTAAGATGTTTCTTGTTTTCCCAGTCCCACAACCTGGCTAGTTGTACATTTCAAAACTTCCCAGAGAGTGTAATTTACTTTCTGTGTACAGTCACAGCTCTCACGCTAACGTGTACTCAGTTAATAAACATAACAACATTCATTTAATATCTTACACTCCATTCACAACATTATAATATTAATAAACAAATTGACAGTAATTAATGGCGGTCATAATAATCGCAATAACTACAGTTTGGCTTCCAAAATAAGTTTTAATTACTTGATAATTTCTTAGTACGCAATAAGCTGATATCTTTCGGTCACAGTCTTAGCTATTTGTAGCTAGCTCCTGGATCAGAGCGCATCTGTCGTGCGATAACCATGACTCATTGTCTGAAGCTTCTTGCCTGCTACTGTCTCTTACTTAACATAGGCGCGATATGAGGTGATACAGCTCACAGCCCTTACGTTATACAAAATCATTACATTTTCAAAATATGATAAATTACAAAAAACAACCTTAAGTGACTGGAACATATAATTCTTACTCCAGAACCGGCAGCTCTGAAGCTAACCTAGTCTACTAGTTCACAAACTCATTTTTCTGACATTCTTTACAAAATAATAAATATAATTTAATTTTCAAGCAAGAAATTAACTTCTGTTTTGCGAGAAATTCAGATTACTTATAGCATTTTCACTTAAACACTGAAGCTATGCTTTTTTTTTAATATTTCTAAATATTTCTTTATTTATACTCTGCATTTTTTGGTCTTCACCTACAAGTATCTCTGCATTTTTCTCTCAGATGTGCGTCTGTGTATAATTATAGTTATATTCCTACCTTATATATTGCAATTCACTAGTGTCCCACATTTGGAATCGTTTTCCTTACTTCGTCACGGCACTATATTTGTGAGGCATCCATAGCACTCCATCTCTATTTAACATACAGTCCAGGATGCAGTTCATAGCGATTGACGTGAAACTACTGTTTCGTCTGAGACTATTGTTTTACACCCTGAAAGATAAGTAGCAATACGTGTATTTTCCTTAAAATTATTCCTTTCTTTATTTGTAATTATAATTTCAAATTATTTAATTGATACTCCTCATTGAATTTAAATCTTCACAGTTTATAGACAGTCACATGTATTGTAGGTAGGCTAAGAAGTTCTCAAAATCATCACAGTGAAATATTTGACCTAATACAGAAAGACGTTAATCCATAATCATGTAATTATCTACAAAATTGTTCGTATCACTTTTTTCAGTCTTTCTCTGTGACATTTGGGTTTGTTAATATTATTATAACTATCCAATGTTTTTAATAAAACTGTATCATACTACTCAGTTCATTTAAATTAGCCACATCCAGCAAGCTTTTTGTCCATAACAACAAGCCCTTCTACAAACGGCACTTTATTCCATGACTAGTTAGTTTACATATACCAGCTGGTTTCCTGACATATAACGTCAGGTATGATTTACTTCACTGTTTCACAACATCCTATCGTACATTCCGTCACAATATCAGTTCCTTCTACCTCCAGTCGCATCACTCCATCATTAATTTTCTTGTATTAATTCTTTCATTCACATGCCACCTCTAGTAATCTTTAACCATCACTGTGGTGTCACCGCCAGACACCACACTTGCTAGGTGGTAGCTTTTAAATCGGCCGCGGTCCGCCAGTATACGACGCACCCGCGTGTCGCCACTGTCAGTGATGGCAGACCGAGCGCCGCCACACGGCAGGTCTAGTGAGACGTACTAGCACTCGCCCCAATTGTACAGCCGACTTTGCTAGCGATGTTACATTGACAAATACGCTCTCATTTGCCGAGTCGATAGTTAGCATAGCCTTCAGCTACGTCATTTGCTACGACCTAGCAAGGCGCCATTACCCGTTTATATTGAGATTCAAATTATGTATCATCAAGAGCGATGTTATACAATTATGTATTAAAGTTAAGTATTATATCAACTACGTACTTTATTTGCTACTATTAATTCCCTTAACCGTTCCAGACCTCACGCAAGTCAGCGTGTAATTAAACGCGTGCATTTCGGCCTCCTCTAACAACACAGTGTGGGCTCTTCTGCCAACACTTCAATCACTACAGTATCCAATGCCTATTTTTAACACAACACGTCATTCTCAGCAAGAAATTACTGTATTTTCTCGTTAATTACTTACTTTGTTAATCATAGACCTCATTATTGCTCCTAAAAATTCCTTAGTACTTTTCTGTATTCTGAATTTCTTTACACTTCCAACAATTAACTTCACCACAACACCATCCCGTAATGCCTCTATTTTTCTCTGGACAGTGAAGAAGATAAAGATTATAGACAAGTTCAGAATGACAGAAGAGAAAGACTGACAATATCAACTGAAAAGGAAATAGTGTTGCAAATTAGTCGAGTTTCTGTTAATCGACAATCATCTGATATTGCAAAGAAGGAAATGACCCCTGAGGTCTTTATCCTCAGCTCCTACTTATGCATGCAAATCCTTCAGTTTTACCTTTATTTCATTATGGATCATTTCTAAATTCTCTGGATCCACACCCACTTCTTCACCACATTCATTATACCCTTTCACTTCTTCCTTTTTCCTACAAAATCATATAGGAATATTGTCCCTTTTCTCATATGTCAGTTTCTTTTTTGGAAATTATCGGAAAGTTGTGGTACAGTCGGACACCATTTATATTAATGGGTAACATCACTTCATATTTAACAGGACTCTTTCTTTTACAGTGGCTATAATTATTTGTATACCGATGACAATCATTATCACCAATTCTCCTTATTAGGTAAAGCATCCAACAATTTATGAATGACAGTAAAAAATCAGTGCTACTCTCAGTTAAACACTGCTCTTCTTCAACTTGTACACTCAAACAAATTATTGATTGTACTGCCTTTTCCCTAGTATTATTTACTTCACCTTCTTCCAGTAAATCGTGACCATCTTCCCTGCTATCAAAATATTCTCTATGTATGGAGATTACACACACATTGACCCAACTTCTCTAACTATTTACCCTCTTATAATTTATTAATCTATCTACTGATGACATATCAAAACACTTCTTCACATTCATCTCTTCTCTTTCCATAGTAAATAATTTTTGCACTAATTCTGCGACATCTCCAACCTCACCTAAATTTTTATAAATTGAATGATCCTAATTATAGTTATAACCCGATAGTGCATCTCCCATCGCTGCACAGAAGTCTTCACTAACAGCCTCCAGTATTTACTTCAACTTCTGTAACCGCTCATTATCTGTGTTCTCCGCTTTTCCGTGACAAGATTCGTCATCTGTTTCACTGTACACGCTTTCCAGCATATATGATGATTTATCATTTTACCTTTAAATCGTCTATCATATTCTCTATATTGCAGTGTTTACTTGGCCTTACCCTATTAAGAAACTCTTCCAAGCCACCATTAAACGGGAATGTCCTAACTTCATTTGTTCCATTAATTTCAGGTTATATGATTCCTTTCGATACTTTCAGATTCCTTTATTTGACTGTTACTATATACGAAGGGCATTACTTGCGGGTTATAATTATTGTTACTCTTTCTGCAAATGATAGCCCCTTCAGGGACGGGATCTGGTTTAGCGTACTCTGAGACTGTGATTAATTTTCTTCTCTTCCCCCAACCTGTTGTCTGTTTTGAAAATCTTCTTCCTCGCTTCTCGGAAAACGCCATCTGTGCACAGATCCATACTCTTTATTAACTGATCTGTGTACTGAAGCCGGCCGAAGTGGCCGTGCGGTTAAAGGCGCTGCAGTCTGGAACCGCATGACTGCTACGGTCGCAGGTTCGAATCCTGCCTCGGGCATGGATGTTTGTGATGTCCTTAGGTTAGTTAGGTTTAACTAGTTCTAAGTTCTAGGGGACTAATGACCTCAGCAGTTGAGTCCCATAGTGCTCAGAGCCATTTGAACCATTTGTGTACTGGAATATGGCGCCACTTCTAGGCTCCTCTCCGGTTATCGTCACGAGACACGCCCATTCTATTCATATTAACGTTTTGACGTATTTCTACGTTTTACTGGGGCCTAAAGTTCCTGTTAGCTTCCTCCTCTTCCTGTAATGATTTCTCAAACATTTAGAAATAAGTAATAAACTTGTTTATGTCATTCCTGGTTTAAAAATGGCTCTGAGCACTATGCGATTTAACTTCTGAGGTCATCAGTAGCCTAGAACTTAGAACTAATTAAACGTAACTAACCTAAGGACATCACACACATCCATGCCAGAGGCAGGATTCGAACCTGCGAGCGTAGTGGTCACTCGGTTCCAGACTGTAGCGCCTAGAACCGCACGGCCACGTCATTCCTGGAAGTAGCAATTGTTTTGGTACGCCAGTTCATAGGTAACTTCCCATAAAGTCCCGGAATTATTTGCTCCGGTTATAATTTATTAGTCAAACATGACAATTTAGTAACTAACAGTAAAGAAGCCCTTTTTACTCTTTTCCTCCTGGGCTAAAATTTTTTACCTTCCCAGAAACTAATTTGCAACTCCTTCTGCTTCTGTTTACTCCAATAGTCTTTGAAAAATGCTTCGTTAAACATTTCTCACGTATCATACTGCTCAGTAAAAGTAGCATGCCATGTTCACTTAGGAATGTAGGCGCAATAAAACCGATCCTTTGTCTAAGATATCCACAAAGTAGGCAAAACGTTTTTAAAATCATTCCGAAACTGTTTTGGAAGCACATTTCCAGACGAATCAAAGCACAAAAACTGTCTGTGTGCACTAAAACCACTTCAGAAGATTCCATCACCAAACTCTAATCCCCACAGTTAGTACTACTTGTAAGGTAATGTACTATTTTAAATAATCTATTGTCGTTCTCTTTCAGTTTAGTTTCCGCTGCCTAAGCTTGATTAGCCAGCCGGTTTGTACTAACTCGCTTTCACGCGATAAGACACAACTTTCACAGATCTCAAACAATTTTCACTTTCTGCATTAATCTTACGGTCTAAAGCTTTGTGGTCATTTCCGCAAACAAATTTTACAGCAGCAAGATTTTGCTCAGTTTTATGTACATCCTCCTCAACTTGGTCTTCTCTTTGCTTGTTTCCAATAGTCACTTATTTAATAAGCTCTCGTAATTGACTGTTAACATGTTCTGAGGATTTCTTTCAGTCCTTCTCAACTTGAGAAATGCTTTCGCCAACCTTAGTACAAAACAAAAGCAAATATTTTTTCCACATTTTCTTTTATACGGCACCCGGGTTTTCCAATTTCACATTAATTCAAATTTAAACTTTTTAAGTTTCACAAGCCAAACTATTAGTACTGCTAGACTACAGTTCGATTTTCTTATTAAGATTATCTGTCTGTTTTATTTATACTTCCATTTTGCGTAGTGCCCATCAATGCAGCAAACATTTCCCCCCAGTACAATTCGCTATTCTGCTTGTTGTAGTGGAAACACGATGTTTGATATCTGCTTCAAGTGCGTCTTGCTCATTTACTTTAAACTGACTAACATCAAATATAGTATTATCACTAAAGTCACTCAACCGATTGCTATCACTGTATAACATGTCTGCCATAGCTGCATTTGTCGAAAAATTTTGTTCCAGTCCTAACCTCAGAAAAGGAGATAACTGACTTACATCATCAAAATGAAACATCATTATTGTTCAGGAGTGCTTGTTGGATTGGTATTCATACTAAACTGTACCTTATCCCCTTCTTTCACATTTACGGACGTATCACTTCCTTCCATCCTTTCAAGTCTTTTAATACAAGCACACAACGAATAAATTACACTTAACATATCTCCAGTTGTCTGGTGTGGTCGCGGTATGTTGTCTCTGCTGGTCCGATCTCCACCTTCAGCTATACTAGTTTCATAGTCCTCATTCGCTGTGTATTTCATCAGCGTTGCTCCGATCCGTCGGCCATCGGATGCAACAACTGCAGCTGCCTTGTCCATTTCTACGCTGCGCCCTTCATTGTCTTGATGATATTTCTCATTCATCTGCCGTCATAAAGTATAAGGCTTCTCGGCGTCTAACTTCTTTCTCACTTTCACGTGCACTACCCTATGCTATCGTTCGTTCACTATGTGACACTGTCGTCTTTCTAAAGTGATCCCTACCGCGCCTTCGACCTTCTACAGCTTTTAATTTCGCAGCGGATAAGCGTTACCTAAGGATTATGGCTCGGAGGAAACCTGACAGCAGCGCCATTATGTTGAATAATGCTTTTCGTGCAGCCACAGGACTTCGTGTTACGACTCAAACTGTGCGCAATAGGCTGATGCGCAACTTCACTCCGACGTCCGTGAGAGGGCTTATCTTTGCAACCACAACACCATGCAGCGTGGTACAGATAGGCCCCACAACATGCCGAATGGACCGCTCAGGATTGGTATCACGTTCTCTTCATTGAAAAGTCGCATATGCCTTCAACCAGACAATCGTCGGAGACGTGTTTGCAGGCAATCCGGAAAGGCTGAACGCCTTAGACACACTGTACAGATAGTGCAGCAAGGTGGAGGTTCCCTGCTGTTTCGAGGTGGCATTATGTGTGGCCGACATACGCCGCTGGTGCTCACGGAAGGTGCCGAAACGGCTGTACGATGCGTGAAAGCCATCCTCCGACCGATAGTGCAACCATGACGGCAGCATATTGACAGCGTATTGGCCCAACATTCATCTTCATGGACGACAATTCGCGCCCCCGTCGAGCACATGTTTTGAACAGCTTCCTTCACGATAACGACATCGCTCGACTAGAGTGGCCAGCATGTTCTCCTGGCATGAATCCTTTCGAACATGCCTGGGATGTGCTGAAAACGGCTGTTAATGGACGACGTGACCCACCAACCACTCAAAGGGATCAACGCCGAATCGTCATTGAAGTGGGCCAATCTGGACCTACAGTGCCTTGATGAACTTGTGGATAGTGCGACAGGCATACATCAACGCAAAAGTACGTCGTACTGGGTATTAGAGGTACCAGCGTGTACAGCAGTCTGGACCACCACCACTGAAGATCTCGATGTATGATGGTAGAACATGCAATGTGTAGTTTCCATGAGCAATAAAACGGCGGAAATAATGTTTATGTTGATCTCTATTGTAATTTTCTGTACAGGTTCAAGAACTCTCGAAACCGAGGTGACGCAAAACTTATTTAGATGTATGTGTATAACTGATATTCTTTCTGTTGTTAGGAAAAAATAACAATTACGCACTTCGAGTGCGTAATTGGCATTTTCTATGCAAATAATATAATGAGTGAAAGTTTTAACCGAAAATATGATATAAACAGTAGCGGACTGAGCAATCTATACTCTGGTCCTAATATCTCAGTTGCAGGGATACCATGCTCTTGTGTGGTTTACAAAATTTTTATGATAATTCCGCGTTCGGGTAGTGTTAGTCTATACTTAAATTATAATAAACTCGGTGCTTCTGATATATCACGTTATGTACGAATTGGTGCAATAGCCAGATCAGATCATAGTATGTTTCTGGCCTCGATATCGCCGTTATCCGGTGTCGCAAATTCTAGTATCTTGTCATATTGCGTTGCCGTTCCCGATAGTGACCCAAGTTTTTGCTACAGCCAAGATACAGCGTCCGTGCTGACATATGTATCGGTGTATAAGTGTTTCCTCTGTACTATGTTTGTGACAATTGAACGAATCCGTAAGATGGATGCAATATAGCTCTGTGATCTCTGAAATGTTTTCATTGTCGACTTTGTACCATGTTGTCCTAACATTTGATGTAATCTGGTTGTTGTGAATTTTCTTCCACAGGTCAGGCCAACTGACATGAGAATACGTAGATTCCATTCTCTTTGGACTTAACGTTTTCTTAATATGGTGGTACCAGACCGTTGTGCTGCATATTTTGTCACCCTGATTTACGTAGATGTTCTCTTCTGTTTTGGATCTGAGAAAGCTGAACTTTGAATTTAATTTGCCAACAAAGATGGGAGCTACTTGGTTTTCTGTCAGAATTCTATCATAAAAAGACTTGTCAGCTTGGTAGAACTGAATTGTGATCTCTTAAGGACATTAGTCTACGTACTAATAATGCTTTGCATTTTGCGTCAGAAACTGTTAATCCCACCCTACCTTCTTCAAAGGATAATGTTAGTGTGCTGTATCTCTCTGTATATTTCCACGACATACGACACACCCAATCTCTTATAGTAGACTTTTGGCTATTGGCACTGGTACTGCCAAGATGGTCACTATGTAATACGTCCTGGATAAGATGAACCCGTTCACTAATTTTACATTTTAGATCAAATTGACACTCACATTCAATGTAGCTGTCAGATGGGTCTATCTTGGTTCAACATTGATTGCCAGTTGGCAGTTCGCATTATTTGTAGGTTTGATCTATCCGTAAATCTCGTATTTTTTTTGCTGTGGGTAACCATTGTCATTCTTACAGCAGTAAACTTTCACCTATGTTCATTGTCTTTTCTCTGATACAGTTGATCATGGCTTATGTTGGTGCGCAGTAAGTGTTCAGTAAAGGTTTTTCGCGCGGTATCTAGTCTTTTACCGACACAAATGTGCTCAGATCAACTGTAAATGTTCGACATTCGATTTTCTTGTTTGATAAAAAAACACTGCCAACCTGTACTAATCATGGGTTCGAGTTTTCACACTCACACGCAGTCACTATTACTCGTAATAGGCAGTTCCTGGTACCTAACTAAATCCGTTTCCAAATGGCTTGCCAAATGGTTTATCATTCAAATATTACACAATATGACCACTACGACTGTTTATTTTGGCGTCACGTCTTCTATAATATGCCACGCGGATTTTGGTTATTCAAAATTTACAGATTACTTATTAAAACCGGAACATCACATGTTCGTTTTTCTCACACCTTAACATCCACTTTGCAGCACCCCACGGTCCAGCTGTTATCGTTATTCTGCGAAATTATCACGTGTATTTAGAACTCCTTATGTCTCCATCCAAACATGATGATGGCTGAGCTCCAAACTGCCTCTTAGACTTCACAAAGCAATTCCTTGTCCCAAAAAACACGTGGGAACGTATTATTCTCTGATTCTCTGATACACATCATAGCCAATCCGATATTAGTATTAAACTGTGCAGTCGTCATTCTTTTCATATGACTAATCACCACTTAATAGCCCTTATGAACGATTTACGAAATGAACAAATTTATAAACTCAACAAATATCAAAATAACTGCTTATTTACATAACAGAATTATCGTAAAATATTTCTTGTTTTCGCAGTCCCAGAAACTGGATAGTTGAACACTGCAAAATTCCCCTGACTGTACTCTTACAATTCACTTCCTCTGTACAGTCACAGTTCTCACGCTACCTTGTACTCTGTTAATAGAGATAACTATATTCATTTAATATCTTGCTTTCAGTTCAGACCACATCTCACAATAATAAACAAATTAGCAATAATTAATGAGAATGATAATAATCACAATAAATTAAACTATTTGATAATTTCATAGTCCGTGAGAAGCTGACACCTTCCAGTCACAGTTAGCAGCTAGCTATTGGATGAGAGCGCATCTGTCAAGCGACAGCAACTGCCTGTAGATGTCTGCTCGCTGCTGTCCCTTAGTTAACAAGAGTACTGCGTGAAGATCTACGTCTTATCATGTCTGATTCTCAGTGCCCATCGTAATTTTGTTTTCAGTTTACTCAGGTCTGGAAGAATTCCACAACTACACATCACTAGCCTGAACGGAAAGCTATGCAAAAATAATTTATGAAATGTGCAGGTCATAGAAGTGGCATGAAATCGACAGTCTTCCTACTGGTTGATAACAGTACATTTATTTTATAACACGCTAACAGCATTCACTCTTAACAAAGCAATAAACCAGTCAGTACACATTAGACATAATGTCATCCACTCTGCTACATAGCAAACAACGATTCTCCCATAGCTCACTTTTACATTGGGGCACGTCAGAAAGTGACTATTTATAGTGTAAGAGCAATCATATGGTGATATGTCAAGAAGCACAAGCCTTGCGTTCCACTGAACCGTGGGCTTTATAACGATCTTCACCCTGAATTGAAACGAAACCGATTTTTTTTATCTAGTGTGAGGAAAAGTCTCTTATCGTAGATCTGAAACTTTAATCGTTTACCCAGATGTCCAAGAAGTTTAATTCTGTGTCACTGGTGTCATCATGGTGTTATGGTGTTATGGTGTTATCATAGCGATAAGCTGATCAGGGCGTGGCAGGAAGCCTCGCCGCTCTCTGCCGCAATGGTGGCACTGGAAGGGACCCTTTCCAGCGGATCGCGCTTAGCTAAAACTTAGCGCGATCCTGCGCGTCACCTCGTGCTGGGGCTAAGTCCCGTTCCAGGTCAACCGCCAAGATGGCGGCGCACACAGCCATCATGTTTATATAAGAATAACATGTCAGATTACTATTAAATGTGTATTGCATTTAAAAGTGTGCAATACAGATCTTGTTGCACATCGTATTTTCTAATTTCATAATTATACTTTCAATAAGACATGACACTGTGTGTTTTGCCTGCTAGCTCTGTTTGTTATCCAAGCCTGGTTCTCACATGCAATTGTACTGTGCCCAAATAATAGTAATTCGGATTCATCGTGTGGAATATTTCCAATGCTTAATAGCAAATCTGAGTTAATGAATATCAGAAGGACATACAAACAAACATTTAAACGTTTTAGTAAATTAAATTATGAAAGAAAGAACTTGAGAGTGGATAAGTTACTCTCTGACCCATTTTTCATATACAGAAAATTATGAAAGATTTTATTAGAACCTGAAGGACCTTGAGCGAGACTCTAGAAAGTTAACAGCCTGAGCAGATGTTGATGGAGCCTGGTAGAGCGGTAAAAGCGTGAGGCATTTTTGTGGTTCTTAGCTCGTAGAAACAGTATGTTGGGAGTCAGTAAACCTCAGTAAAACTTGCCCCAGTAAATTTTTCCAGACAGGCCCACAGCCATATAGGGCATACAGAGCAGCCCCTTGTGGAGACAGGTCTCCAGCAGAACAGGCTGGGCTGGGATCGGCGGACTGAAGGGCTGCGACTGCACAGTGAAGTCATAAATAAGGCACTGTGTGCAAAGCCGCGCGTAACAAAAATTCTCAAGTTTTTGTGTTCACTGATACTGCAAATAGGCCTGTGGCCCATTTCCAATGGCCGCCTCCGATGTAAAAGAAACTCTGGTGTCTGAGAAACGTTTAGAGATGGAATCTTCATACACCCCATAGCTAGGTCTAACACGCTCCATGGCACAGGCGGTTTAGATAGAGATCTATAAGATTGTATGTATTGGCTTCTTGTTGTGGGAAGCGACGTGACCTCTGAGAATAAGATCTTCCCTTTCCGCGAAAACTTAAGAAAGCCCATAACTGCCGGTTTCCTTTTCACCCAGAGACGCAGGTTTCGTTACTCTTGGCCTGGTTTGACATGAGTTTGTGTTGTAGTGTGAAAGTGGAGATTTAGCTCCCCTAGATCCCTATGATTGGCTCAAGATGGCGTGAAGGCGTATCGTTCGTGCACTTTGTGGAAAAAGGATTTTATTTATTTATTTATTTATTTATTTTTTTTTTTTTAAGAGGAGGTGCGAGGCAGTCAGGTCCTGGACCTTGTTCTGGTAAGAGGTCTTCTGGTCGATGCTCTGGCATTTGTGGTTCACGCTTGGGACCTGTCCTGAGATTTCACTTCCAAGCAGTTTAGACTGGTGATCCTGTGGTGAAGTTACTGTACCGACAGTGTGAGTTCACACGTCTACTGCTCTTTTGCCGAGTGCACACTTATTCGGTTTATTTTAACAATCTTAAAGTTTGGTATTCTTGTGCGCTCTGTCGTATAAGTGAGCCAAATTGGTCCTTGGTACGACCAGCGAACGGGTTTGTCACACACTGAAATCTAACATGATTTCAGGGCTCTGGTAGAGAGTAAATTGCGACCCGTCTAACTGATCGCTAAACCGTGAGATTTTTGCATTCCTTTCATGGCCGCTATCGATTCAGAGGTGCCGCCACACGTCTCACTTCCACCACACACATCTCGCCAGCTGCTAGTTACATCGCTGCACGAAGCAAACAGGGTAACGTACTGCCACTCCGGCCTTGTCAGAGCATACATATCTCAATCGCCCCTTGCTCTCAGCTGCACCAGTATTGAGAAACTTCTATAGAGTATCAATCAAAGTCTGCAAAGCGTCAGATCTATTCAGAATGCGTTATCCACATTTTTAGGGTCTGAGTACTTGACTCACTTCTACCACCCAGTATCCTTGTCCTCTGCGGTTTTTAACCAACTATTAGTTGTTGATGGTATACAATTATAACTTGTTTAGCATAATTTGTGTCTCTCTTTGTTTTGGGAAAATAAATGTTGTTAGTAAACTAAATTTTGCATACATTCTCGATCATTTTTATACAGTCCAAACAGTGTTACCTTTCAAAAAAATAACACTGCCACTACTAAACAGTCACAACTCTCCTCGTATCATATAGTTAAAGTGAAAGGCACGTTTCTCCAGAGGAATTTTTTTCGTACTTATTCCGTATCCTGGAAATCGCATTCCTTTCTAGCACACGGAACGTGGAATCCAAGAGATAGACCGCCATCCGCAGACGAAGTAAAGTGCTTCATTATCACATACGAGGCAGGATTGGTCTTTTCTTTCTTAAGATTCTGCACGTCATGTCCCATGATCATATCTGGCGACGTCGCTCAGTGGCTCTGGAACCGGAACACCATGATGAACCATGAGACGCTTTCGTTGCAGCCAGTGGGATGCACCATGTCCGCAGAACTCCTCACGCAGCGACCTCCTCTTGCTGGTGGTCCTCTGTTATTACGTGCCATTTTACCTACAGCTTCATATACGCCGCTGCTACAAAATCCTGCAAGGTAGCTACTTGGGCCTCCGCTGTGACTGCTGCATATCTTCTTTCCTTCTCGTACATTTGTAATTTCTTCGAGAAAACCTTATTTAATATTTCGTTAAGGTGTGCCCACGCATTACTTCTCTGAGAATTATAGAAACTTTTGACTGAAAACAGTGTGCCATATTTACATTTCATAATTTTTCTGTTTCTTTTTTTCTTACTTTCTACCTAGGATCATGTAACGGTCTTATACGAGTTGTCAAGCTAATACAATAAAAATCAATAGCTCAAAATAAGGGCACGTGGTCATTGAAGCCTTAATGAAGAAACCATCCTAGTATTTGCCTTAAGTGGTGTAGGAAAACCATCGAAAAGCCAAATCAGGATGGCCAGGGGCAGCGAACATCATCCTCCTGAGAATGAGGTCAATACAAGGTGCACTACCTCATTCAGATGTCCTTATTATACAATTTTTTGTCCACTACTGCACAATTTCAGCTAAGTAGCCATGTTCTAACTTTTCATGCAACCCTTGAGACAGACATATTTACGTCAGAGACAAACACGTCCGGTTCACTTCATGGGATATAAGAAAAGTTTGAAAGTGGCAACTCAGCTGAAACTGTGCAGTAGTGGAAAAGACAAGACATATAGCATAGCCTCCGGTAATAATTAGTATAAATCAGTCGTAGATACTCAACAATGGAGAAGCGCTATCTGCGGTCTTAGAATCGCAATTATTATTATCTTTGTCACTTTGTACAAGAAGAATGAGCGTATTTTTTTCTTTCATTATCTTATTGATTCTGATGTTCTAGCTGACGGACGCTAATTGTTCACAGTCTGTAACTTATACAATTATCAGTACTAGTAATAGAATTTTGATGAATATATATGAAATTAATAATTGTAAGATATCTTTTTGTCAGTAGTGAGTACCTATTCTGCATATGATATAGTATTGTAATAATTAAATTTTGCCTTGGTTGTTTTGTGTAGGCTCATTGACATCATTGGTAACAAAAATTATGTAAGGTCTTTTAACAGTGATTTAATGCTAGAAGTATTAAAAAGAATAATCTCAATAAATTGAGAACGGCGTCTGGTAACATTTTTCAATTCATATTAGGCCAGAGGTACAGTTTTTATTAATGGTAATATATATAAATGATTACGCTACCATTGCACATATCCTGGAGCATCCAGCTTTACAGAAAAAATAATTAAGCATTTTTTGCATTATTTAAACGGATTATCACGTAATATTAAAGAAAGATTCTTAATCCATCGTGAGTAAGAAGCATGTCTTCACGTTGAGATACGTGTGATATTTCTGGCGATAGCGCCCTGAGAAAAAGTTAACCGTGGCTTCTGACAAATATAAAAGTGTACTTTCAAAACCATTTCATACAATAGGAAAAATGCCACAGTTATCGTTGTATCAAGCAGTATTCAATTTAATTCATTCAAAAAAAAAAATGCGTGATAACTGGCGCACAACGTGGGGCTCGATGTTCCAGAAAATTTTATGTATGTGGAAAGAATATATTATTAACAGGAGAAAATTAATGCTTGTATATGTAATGTGTTTCATGTGTACGAGGAATATTATTTTCGACGTAAAGAGAAACGGAATACCTGGAACCCACCAATGATTTGGAGAAGAATAAAGACGACAATAAAACCGAAGGTAAGGGCTTCTGAAAATATCTCTTGCTTTCGTGTATCGTGTTGTTTGCCAATATTCATGGTTCGTACCGCGTGGTAGTTCTTTGTAAACAGTAATTCAAGTAGGCAAGAAAAATTGTATTTGCTGTACATTTGTGTAGAATTAGAAATTTTATATGGTATAATTATCTTTGTGGTGACTGCCATGTGAAAAAAATTGTGATAGAATAATGCCTCGTTCAGAGTCAAAGTGATTACGTAGTAAGACTACGAGAGAAGTTAATATGGAAGCAGGTTCACGAGAGGATAGTGATAACGAATTGGAGGAAACCCCCATGGGATCTACGTCCAATAGGAACATGCAGGAACATATTACTGATCATGAAATAGAAACTGCACATCAGCGCCCGGAAATCGAGCGTAGCGTTGATTGCAGCTTGTTGCCAACTGTTGCAGGTGAAACAGCTACGCCCGCAACTAAGCAAACAGTTAAGTTCATCGCGCCTGGTTACGACGCCGTGACTGCAATTTTAATGAAATTAGATCAGTTCCAGAAGTAATAGAAGGAGAGAAATAGAGAGAGGGAAAAAATACATTTAGAAAGGGAGAGACAGCAGGAGGGGATAGAAGGAGAGAGTGAACGAATACAGTTAGAAAGGGAGAGACAGCAGGAGGAGAGCGAAAGAGCAAGAGAAGAAACGGAAAAAGAGAAGGAAAACAGAAAATATGAACACCTAAAATGTTTGGATGTCATGAAAGCTGACATAACCAGTTTGAAACAAGCGTACCAGGAATTGCCAAATTTGGTAGCCAGCTTAACCACAGACGTACATAATCTGCAAATAGAGCAGAATAGCATGAAGGCAGATTTTCAGCATATTACCAAGAGGGCAGAAAATGAAAAAATGAAAAAAGAATACAGAATTGCCTCGCCGAACATACAAAAATGTCGTAGACAAAGTAGAAAAATGGATAGATAACAAAGAGAAACAGAAATATGATAAAATACGAACAAAACTGACATGCACTATTCGCGCAGTTCCCTCGACTGGTCGGATCAGTCAGACAGAACAGGAAAGAGTAAATAACAAGAGAATGGAGGACAATTATGTACCTGCTTCACATGTTTTACCCCAAAATCCTCAGTTCTCTGCCACCTATAGTACAATTTGCGTGGGATAGGCAGGAAGCTGTAGTCCTAACAGCGAACCGTTGAAAGATGTGGGGGCTGTGCCAACTGTATCTTCAATAATGATGGAGGCTATTTTAATTAAACAACGCGAGCTCCAAACCTTCTCCACCAACAAGAAACATATTCACCCAGTTGTATTCATAAAGAGTTTTCGAAACATAATGCCCAGAGCGTGGACAGAGAAACAAAGGATACAGTTTATTGTTTCGCACATACTAGGAGATGCTGCCCGATGGGCGACAGATGCAGCTGAAAACCTACACCCGTGAACAATTTGAGAAGGCATTTCTACATAAATACTGGTCGCCTTGTATTCACCAAAGACTTAAAAAGGAAGTATATCGTCCAGAGACATATAGTCCTAAACAAGGAAGCCTAAGTAAGTATTTCGAAATGTACATCAACAAAACGAGATTTTGTGACGAAGTAGTTTCAAATCGTGACTGATCAGGCTATTAAAAGCCAGACTTCCACCAAATATGAGAGAAAAACTAATTCATATTCCAGACAATGATTTGGACAACTTCTTGCCTGTGTTGGTTTCGATAGATTTAATTCAGGAAGACTTAAATTTGCAAAGACGCAATAGAAATAGTTACGATAAGAATAAAAAGAATTGTAATAGACAAAATGTTTGGAATAATTGTGGGAATTGTTCTAGTGGGTGAAACCACAATGGTAAACCTATGAACGGAAACCAGTCGTTTAACAGTCATCCGAATGATGACAAAAGTAATAACAACAGACAGGCCACGGTTTCCCAGTGGCTTTTACCCAAATGGGGAAGCATAGAACTAATCATTCCGAGGATAAGTAATAAAAAGGGCTGTACCCAACTTCAAAGTAAAATCATCTATGCGCAAAAATTGCGAGAAAGCACCTGTATTATTACAACTACCAAAATTACATGTGTCTGTAGTCACCTGTTTGGATGTAGGCGTATTTAAAACATACTAATATAATGATAAAAAAACGTCAATCTGTAGTCACCTGTTTCGACACAGATATGATAAGAATATATTAATACCATGATTAAATCAAATACGTCTGTAGTCATCTGTTTCGACGCAGACATAGACAATTCATAAAAAGAATTATGCTGTCGTGGAATGCCATTGTTTCTAGGCGCTGCAGTCCGGAACCGCGGGACTGCTACTGTCGCAGGTTCGAATCCTGACACGGACATGGATGTGTGTGATGTCCTTAGGTTAGTTAGGTTTAAGTAGTTCTAAGTTCTAGGGGACTGATGACCTAAGATGTTAAGTCCCATAGTGCTCAGAGCCATTTGAACCATATTTTGAATGCCATTTACAAGACTGTATATAGTAATGCAAATGGCATTCCAGGGGACTTGTATAGGACAGCCTCCGGTAAAAAAGAGTATAAATCACTCGTCCATACTCAAATATGGAGAAGGGCTATCTGCGCTCTTAGAATCGCAGTTATTATTATCTTTGTCCTTTTGCAAATGAAGAATGAGTGTACTCTTTGTTTCATTATATTATCGATTCTGATGTTCTAGCTGACGGACGCTAATTGTTCACGGCCTGTAACTGATACAATTATCTGTAGTAGTAATAGAATTTTGTTGAATATATATGAAATTAATAATTGTAATATGTGTTTTTGGCAGCAGTGAGTACCTATCCTGCATATGATTCACTACGTAATAGTTAAATGTTGCCTTGGCTATTTTGTGTAGGATCATTATTGTAGCGACGCCATTGATGACAAAAATTATATAAGTTCTTTTAACGGTCATTTAATGCTAAAAGTATTAAAAAGAATAATCTCAATAAATTGAAAACCGCGTCTTGTAATATTTTCCAATTGATATTAGGCCAGAGGTACAGTTTTTTTATTAATGGTTATATAAATGCTTATGATGGCATTGCACATAGGCAGCTATCCTGGAGCATCCAGCCTCACAGAAAAAATAATTAAGCATTGTTTCCATTGTTTACATGGATTATTGCGTAATATTAAAGAAAGATTTTTTATCCATCGTGAGTAAGACGGATGTCTTCACGTTGGGATACGAATAATAATTCTGGCGATAGCGCCCTGACAAAAAACTAGCCTTGGCTTTTGACAAACATAAAATAGTACTTTCAAAACCATTTCCTACAATAGAAAAAGCGGCACATTTATTGTTGTTTGAAGCAGTATTCAATGTAATTCTTTCAAAAAAATTACGGGATAGACAGATGGATATATGGTTCAAATGGCTCTAGACACTATGCAACTTACCGTGTGAGGTCATCAGTCCCCTAGACATAGAACTACTTAAACCTAAATAACCTAAGGACATCACGCACATCAATTGTCGAGACATGATTCCAACATGCGACCGTAGCAGCAATGCGGACAGATGGACATTCTGATCCCAATTATTAGAAGAAAATTAGCAGATTGTTGTGGAACCAGTTATAACCAAAAAATTGTAGAACTCTGTTATGTGACAAAAGAGTGAGGGAAGGTGAGAGAAAAATTGTTTCAAAGTTCTAACGGTGTCAACTACGCGACAGTGAAACCAGCTGCCAGCCGGGAAGAGTAAACATTTCAACCCGCAACAGGATCTGTCGAAACAGCCACCTCGTCACTTTTAAGAGAAATTGTGAGCAACTCAGTGAAAAATGGTCAGAATAATGCAGACCAATCGTCTTCGTTACTTCTGTAACATCATACAAGAGACACTACGTAGGACGCTACAACAACTATTGACTGCCTAAGAAGTAAAGACCCTGTAATAAATTCTTTAAGCCGGCCGCGGTGGCCGTGCGGGTCTAGGCGCTTCAGTCCGGAACCGCGAGACTGCTACGGTTGCAGGTTCGAATCCTGCCTCGGGCATGGATGTGTGTGATGTCCTTAGGTTTAAGTAGTTCTAAGTTCTAGGGGACTGATGACCACAGATGTTAAGTCCCATAGTGCTCAGAGCCATTTGAACCATAAATTCTTTAAGCAGATGTAACTTAACTGAAGACTGCTGACGACTCGAGAAGAACGGAATCAATTTGGTCATTGCAAATGACAGCGTAGGGAGGAGCCTCTCCTGGGCGACAAGAGCACTCGACACCCACTAGCTTTTGGCAGTCGATTAGTAGGATCGATGGTGTTAATGTTCGATAGACTCGATATGCTAGGTGTGGTGTGGTTAAATCTTTTCAGTGGGTTGGTTGTAGTTTTATTTTCACAGTTGCTGACCTAAGGGATTATCAACCTTCAAAAGCAACAGTTGATGCTATCCAGCTTCCAGTACTAACGACTGCGCAGCAGACAGTGCTGGTGGGAAAACAGAGCATCCACCAATACGACTCTGGTCCAGGGGAGAAGTTGCATTAAACTCCAGTTGCGGACAGGTCTGAAGAGAAGCCATACAGACCAGCTGTACCGATAGACCCTGTTCAGCATTCAGCGTGACTCCACGGCATCGAACACCGCGGTCCATCTGATGAGTCAAGGCGGACAGTGCTCCGATAGGGATCAAGAACTGACAGAAACAGCATGTGAATCAAAACATATACGTAGTGGTCACCGCCATCTCCAAACCCAGTGCGGGTGACTGGACGTGTCTACCTCCACAGCAGGCGGCAAAGCTATCAAGCTATCGCATCATTGAGTCATTCACTTACACTGCGAACAGATGCAACATCATCGGCAGCGGTGAGTCTGTCTTTGGAGTTACCTGATTCTTCTTCGGATTTAGTTACCACCAGTAGGCGCAGAACTAGCAGCGATAACTTGTGTTTTCAGTAATCAATGGCAAATTTCGCATATTGTTTTATTGCATCTAATGACGGCCGGCCGCGGTGGTCTAGCGGTTCTAGGCGCGCAGTCCGGAACCGCACGACAGCTACGGTCGCAGGTTCGAATCCTGCCTCGGGCATGGATGTGTGTGCTGTCCTTAGGTTAGTTAGGTTTAAGTAGTTCTAAGTTCTAGGGGACTGATGACCACAGATGTTAAGTCCCATAGTGCTCAGAGCCATTTGAACCATCTAATGACGCCGAACGGCTTCTCGGTCTGCATCCTGCTGAATTAATAGGGGCCTCTAGCCCAGCAGAGGGCAGCCCCTAGAGTTCTTTTTCCTTAGAAGAAATTCCTATGATTCATCACAACTGAAGTCCCATATACAGTAATGGAAATAAGTATTCATACACGACAGCATGGAAAAGTAAACTGCCTTTATTGACAATACGAAACCCAAAACACTAATTGGATATGCACTATACATATTGTCCAGTCGCCAATGCAGCTATTCTGGTATATATATAACGATAATGAACAAGCCTTTACAAAATAAAATGCAAAAACGTCTGCCAAGTTGTTTACTGCTCTGGGAATTTTCATACACCAACAGAAAATGACACTTCTAACAAAGCCGGAACATGTTTAATACTTCGTATGCATACCCTTCCTATGTATTACTTCTCGTAACCTCCATGGCATGGAATGGACCAATTTTCTTGTAGTTTCCGACGCGATACCTTCCCATTCTCGAAGGAGAGCCTCTTTCAAAGAGGGTTTACTACGGATGTCATGTTTTCTCACTCGTATTTCCAGCTTACTGCACAAGTGTTCTATGGGATTCAGGTCCGGACTCTGAGCTGGTATTTTAAGAGTATGTGGAGTGTTGTAGAGCAACCACAGCCGGACAATTTGCGCGGTATGTTTGGGATCATTGACCTGTTGGAAGTATTAATTTCTAGGAAGACCCAAGGCGTCAACACTCTGTTGTAAGTTCTGTTTGAGAATGTTCATATACACAAATCTGTCCACGGTACCTTCCACGAACACTAATTTTTCGACACCGGAGGCTGACATACAGCCCCATACGATCACTCCACCACCTCCGTGCTTCACCGTGTGTTGAATGTTGTTTCTGTCGAGGTCTGTATTCGGTCTTCTCCAGACCAAAATCCTGCCATCATTGTGCACGATATTAAATTTGCTTTCATCACTAAACAGTACAGTATCCCAGAAGTCTGCTGTCTTGGATACATGCTGTTTCGCGAATTCCATCCGCCACTTCCTGTTCTTTTTGCTGATGTAGGGCTTTCGTCTCGGGACCCTGGCTCTGTATCCCGAACGATTAAGAATGGTACGAACTGCCCATGGAGTGATGTCCTTTCGGAAGTGGTCATGTACATATGCGGATAGTGCCGACGCTGTCGTTTTCGGGTTTTTCTTGATGATTCTTAGTAACACTCTGGTCTCTCTTGTTGTAAGCTTCTATTGACGACCGTGTAGTTACTACATGTCTGTCCTTATATCGCTTCATGATAGATTGCACAGTCGCTCGGCTTCGTCCTATGATGTTCGCAATTTCAGCGTACGACTTGTGTTGAAGATATTGGGCGACAACGATGTTTCGATCCTCAATGGTCGTTTCCTTCCGCTTGTGGCTCTTTCTGCTGTTCTACGGTACTCACGTCCGACGTGCTGTTGCTTCACGGGCCACCACACGACTACACAAGTGTGGCGTGGACTCCGAGGCTGCGTCAGCCGTTTGTTTGGTTGAGAGTAGTCCGCTGCATGAATACATTTTGCCATGTCGTAGACCGCGCGGAGTGTAACACATTTTATTTTCCCAGAATAGATTCATGGCATACGGGAAGCTTCATTACCAAGAACGTGGTTATCTGACACCACATCATCGTACATATTCGTATCGGCGCTGAGTGTGATTTATATATCCCAATATACCATCGTAGTCTGTCACCAGCTACTGTATGAATACTTATTTTCATGCATGTACATGATAGGACAAAAAAATGGCTCTGAACACTATGGGACCTAACATCTGAGGTCATCAGTCCCCTAGAACTTAGAACTACTTAAACCTAACTAAGGACATCACATACAACCATTCGGTCGCGTGGTTCCAGACTGAAGCGCCTAGAACGGCTCGGCCACACCGGCCGGCCATGATCGGACATTTCTTCACAAGTACATCAACAGCAATTGTTGCTCCTCAGTTTATTCCCTTCGCATAGTTCAGGCGTTGCCCGTGCGAATCACTCGCTTTGAAGGCTTCAGGAATAGCTAACAAACTCGTGTTAGGCGCACGGACAATGCGTGTGTGTACCGGAACTGTAGTCCAGAGCAGCAGAGGGCTGCAGAAGCGTCGTCGCTGCAGTGCGAGGCAGTCGCCTAGCTGGGTAGGCATCCAGCCCTGCAGTCAGACAGGCGCGGCCCTTGTTCGGGTGAAATACCCGCACACGTAGCCGACGGCGTGTCGCACACTCGGCGGCACGCAAGAAGGGCAGAGCTCATCCGCAAAGGTGGTGGGTGGGTTTAAGGCCGCAGCAGCAGCAGCGGTGGCGGCGTTGCGTTGGTGACGGTGGTGCCTATTCATCGCGCGCGTAGCCAGCAGGCAGCAACCGGCAGACACCGGCCCCCTGCCAGGGGCGGGCTTTTAGCGGCCGCGGCGAATACAAACAAGGCGGCGCTAGCGCTGCACGGCTGCCATATTAGACTCCATTGACGTCCCGCGGCGCGCGCGCGCGGCCTAAGCCCACTTAGACACGCTCTACTTCGCAAAGCGCCGGCGCCGCCGCCGCTGCCTACTCCCGCCGGGACTCGGCGGGACGGTCGCCACCAGAATTTCATTACACGAAACATTCAATCAAAACAGGGCGCGCGGAGACAGTGCCGACAGACAATAAAAGGCAATGTGCGGCCAGTCGCCTGGGACGCAGTCGCGATTAAACTGTGTCCTCAGTGCGCCCACCGCCGCTGACCTTCTGGGAATCTCATGCTGCGGGCGCTTCCCTTCTGCGCTGGCAACCACTGTCCAGCTCCTAAAGCTCCACATTCACCATCAGCCAGTTTAAAGAGACGTGTAGGCAAGCAATTCCACATGGCTCCCTGTAAAACTAAAGTACAGTCTACTGATGCACGCCTCTCGTATTGACAAAATGGAGTTAGTGCTCAGTATTTAAATTGAAAAAATTTCTTACAGCCAAGATCACTTTAATTAGTACTGACTACTGACGACTGGTTTCGACACCGTCATCTTCTGACCTTCAGAAACTTCTTGGTTGAAAATCGCCTTCCATTACGGAGGAGTGCAGAATATACACCACATTATGATACGTTTGCCAAAAGTATACACAGATAAAGATACATGCTTGTTTCTGCACGGTGCTCTTTGTCTATGTGTGGTTCCAGTTTTGACAAACCTGAGTATAATGTCCGCCAATGGACTTGCCAAAGTGGTAACAGCAGTTCCCGTCAAATCACCGAAGTTAAGCAATGTCGGGCTTTCTTATAACTTCGATGGTGGACCGTCTGGGTCTGCCCATCTCTGTTGGCAAGAAGCATGTCTGGCCAATTGAGGAGCAGCTTGACTGAGAAGTAGGGGTTCCGGTCGCGAAAACTGACAATCGCTGGGAGAGCGGTGTGCTGACCACAAGCCCTTCCATTTCCGCATTCAGTGATGCCTATGGGCTAAGGAAGACACGGCGGTCGGTCGGAATTGTGGGGTCCTCCGAGGTCTGTTCGGACAGAGTTTGGTTCTAGTTTTTGTGTATAGTGTGCTATATATTCTCCACTATAATACGACATAATATAAGTGATAAACTCGCAGTGTAACACGATTTACAATAATTTTTTTTTTAATCACAATATAGTTTCAATTATCGGAAGCCGTCGTCAGTAACAAATATTAGTTAATGCGATTCTGACTATAAAAATTGTTTCAACTACTATGGGTAGTGTGTGTATTTTTCTGTTTGTGTTACCCCTAGATTGATTCCATAGCTTGAAAGCTGAGTTATGTGTAACTTTGTACCCATGCGAAAACAGGAAGCCATGTCTATCGGCCCTTGCATTTCATAAAAAGCGAAAAATCACGTAAAAAGCTCTTTCATTTCTTATATTCCTATTCCTTATATATGTAATAGTATTGCATTCAAGTTGCTGATTAATTAACATACTTTCATCTTCAATGTTGAATCTAGGTCTAATTATGTGTCCACAGGAAAATTGAAAGTGCTGCCTCTAGCCCTCTACATTTCGAAGAAGGCGTAAGATCACACAAAAAGCTCATTTACTCCTAACGTCCAAAATATTGCACTGAGAAACCTGATTAACTAAAGTACTGTCAACATAATTATTGAATTAGTATTAACTGTAATAATTCAGTGGATAACACTACTGAGTACAACGTTTATAAGACAAAAATAATGCGAAAACGAAGTTCAAGGATAACCCTGTGCGATTGAGAATGTAAGCAAAATTTAGTTTACTAACAACATTTATTTTCCCAAAACAAAGACAGACATATATTATGCCAAACAAGTTATTGATTGAATACCAGCAACTAACAGGTGGTTTAAGACTAAAATGAACAAGGATCCTGGGTGGCAGAACTGAGTCAAATACCCTGCCCCTAAAAATGTGGATAACGCAATCTGAATTCACCTGACGCTGAGCGGACTTTGATTGATCAAATCGACTGTAGTTTCGCTACGTAGCTGCAGCTGAGAGCAAGTGGCGATTGACATTTGTACGCCCTGACAATGCCGGGGCGGCAGTACGTTACCCTGTTTGCTTCATGCGGCGGTGTAACTTGCAGCTGGCGAGATGTGTGCGGTGGAAGTGACACGAAAGGTGGCACCTGTGAATCGATCGCAGCCACAAAAGAAATTCAAAAATCTCACAGTGTAGCGATCAGGCAGATAGATCGCAATTTATTCTTTACTAGAGCCCTGAAATCACGGTAGATTTCAGTATGTGACACACCCGTTCGCTGGTCGTACCAAGAACCAATTTGGCTCACTTATATGAGAAAGCGGACAAGGATACCAAACGCCAGGACTGGTAAACCAAAAACGAATAAGTGTGCCCTTGGAAAACGAGTAGTACAGTAAGAACTTCACCAGAGGCTCCCCAGTCTAAACAACTCGCAAGTAAAATCAGTCTCAGGACAGGCCCCAAGTACCACCCACAAATGCCAGAGCATCGACCAGCAGTGCTTCCAGACCAAAGTCCGGCACCCGAGTGCTTCGCAACTCTTCATAAAAAGAACACCGTTTTCCCACAAAGTGCACGAACGACATTGCCTTCACGCCATTTTGAGCCAATCACAGGACTCCCCTCTCACACGACATCACAAACTCATGTGGAACCAGGGCAAGAGATAAGAAACCATCGTCTCTGGAGGAAAAGAAACCCACCAGTTCCTGGATTTTTGTAAGTTTTCATAGAGTGCGAAGATGATTTTCTCCAAAGTCATTTCGCTTTCCATGGCAACAAGCACACAGATACAAACTTAAAGATCTTTATCTAAATTACATGTGCCTTTGAGCTTGTTAGTGCTAGCTATGAGGTGTAATAAAGACTCTATTTCTAAACATTTCTCAGACACCAGAGTTTCTTACACAACGGAGGAAGCCGATGGAAGTGGTTCACAGGCCTATTTACAGCATCAGCGATCACGAAAAATGTGAATTTTTATTGCGCGTGACTCTGCACACAGTGCCCGGTTTATGACTCTACTGTGTAGACACATTCCTTTTGAACTTCTCCCCCAGCCCAGGCATTCCCTGGCACTGCAGCAGGTAGCTTGGCATTGTTCTTCTGGAGACCTGTCTTGGCAAGGGGCTGCTCTGTCTGCCCTGTACGGCTGTGGGCCTGTCCAGAAAGATTTACTGAGGGATGGGCTCGCCGCCAACTGCTTCCAACTCCCAACATGCCATTCCTACGAGCTAAGAACCATAAATATACCTCATGCTTTTAGCGCCCTACCAGGCTCCATCAATGTCTGCACAGGCCAATAACTTTCTATAGTCTCGTTCAAGGTGCATCGAGTTCTAATAAAATCTTTAGTAATTTTCTGTGTACGAAAAATAGGTGAGAGAGTAACTGGTCCTCTCTCAGAGTTTTCTCTTAAAAGCTCTCATTCCGTGTCATGCTCTCTTTTCTATGCTCTACACTCTTTGCTCCTGCCTCTTCATAGCTGCCTCCGCTGGCTCGGATGCTCTTCTCTCTTTCTCAAGTACCTGATAATCGATTCCATTCATGAACCCCAGCTATCCTTTCATTCGCTATTTCGGCAAAAACATTTTCCTTGTTTACTGGAAAGGATATTAAAAAGATTAGCATGGGCTGCATTAAAAGTGTCGAGTTTCTTAACGAAATTTGTTTCTTTTCGCTTATGAAAGTCTCACGACCTTCCACCATGTTTTTGTAACTACCTCAACTGTAGATATTAAGATTATAATTTTCTTATGCATTTCCTCAGCTCATATGTAAGAACTCATGCTTTTTTGTAACAGATCGTTGCTTTTAGCACAGCTAGAATAGCACTTTTATACACACTTAATTTACACATTCGCAATTTCCTTAAGAAAACATTTTAATGTTTGTTTCATAAACTTAGTATCCTTCCAGCAAATTTCCGAGAGAAAAACCCGAGAAAATAAATAGTCTGCAGTATTTTTAAATTTTGGATTTTTCAGCAGTTTGCAGACTACAGATATGATGTTGTAAGAGGTCCATGACTAAGGAATTTTTTGCTGACGCACTCGAGCAGATTTAATTTCGATGGATTGCTCACGCGCTGCCTGCGATATGTAAGCTATAAGAGAATCTCAGACCAGACAGCAGTGTTGGCTGCAGTAGGAACTGTGTGTCAGTAGGAGTAAGTAGTAGCAAGCAGTCGTGTGTATGGAGTTGGCTGGGCCGGTCGTGGAGAGCTATGGCGGTGCCTGAGCGATGTAGTGAAAGGTAAAAGCAGACTCGCGCATATGTACTATTGTTATATCAAGCCCCATGTAAATGTTTTTAAAAAAAATCTTAATAATAATCTTTCTTATAAAAATTAACTTTTGACAATCATTCATCTTAACTTAAAGTATTTACTAATTTCTCCCATCCATGGTCATCCCGATTATAGTAAAGAAAAATCAGTTGTTTCTTTTTGTACATGACAAATCTATCGGCCAGAATTGCGCTGGGCTGTGGCAGAAAAATTTCTTATACGAGCAGATATATATGCGTTTTCCGACGACCTTATTGAGGTAAGAATTTTCAATTTATTCAGTATGATCTTTCAGGTCCATGACGCAGCACTGCTGACATCCAAATTTACCAGTTTAGATTCACAGTCAGTTAATTATTGAAAGGTTATACAAGTGAGCCACAATTTTATTGAGAGATTAATCACGTTACTATTGTGAGGTTGCGGAATAATAAACTGTTGGGAGATTACGCTAAACGTGGATGTTATATCTATTTTTACTGTTGGGAGGTTACAATGTTACTATTGCTTCGATATTCAACAGCTTCTAAATCACATAAATTGTTAGCTGTTTCACCTACAGCAACGAATGTGTTTCCCAGTTCATAGCTTTTCAGACTGTATTCCTAATTTGATCATTGTAGTGTCTATGACACCGTTAATTTAACAGATCACTGACTTCAGATGTGTCTGAAGGAGGAATCATCTGCACCACCGTTTTGATGAAATATCTTTAAAACTGTTTCATTTTTAAATGAATAATGAACCTCACACTATGCATGGTTACTATGAAAATCAACCACTGCTGAATGTGACTGATGTCATTACTTTGTCGTGTCATAGGTCCACAGTAATCGTCTGGTGCTTTGCTCATATCTTAGGCTCTACCACGCAACATCATGAACTAGTTACCCATCCGAGACCCGTAAATTGCTTGGTAACGATTGAGCATAACCGGACCATCACATTGTAAAAGGTCCACGACTAATGAATTTATTGCTAGCGCACTCGAGCACATGTAATTTCGATGGATTGCTCACGCGCTGCCTGCGATATGTAAGCTATAACAGAATCGCAGACCAGAGAGCAGTGTCGGTTGCACAAGGAGCTGTGTCGGTAGTATGAGTGGTAGCTCATCGTCTGGCGGTTGGGACGGTCGTGCCTGAGCGATGTAGTATAAGGTAAAAACAGCCGCGCCATATCTAATTTCTTACAACTAAATTTGTGCTATTGTTATATCAAGTCCCGTGTAAATGTTTTTAAAAAATCTTTTAAATATAATCTTTCTTATATAATTAAATTTTGACTATCATTCTTCAATTTAAAGAATTTACTAAGTTCTGCAATCCATGGTCATCCCGATTATCGTAAAGAAAAATTAGTTGTTTTTTTTTTATACATGACAAATCTAGCGGTCAGCATTGCACTGGGCTGTGCCAGAAAAATTTCTTATAGGAGCAGATGTATACGCGTTATCCGGCGACTTCATTGAAGTAAGAATTTTCAATTTATTCAGAATGATCTTTCAGGGCCATGACGCAGCGCTGCTGACGTCCAAATTTACCAGTTAATATCTGCAGTCAGTTAATTATTGAAAGGTTATATACGAGTCACATTTTTTATTGCGAGGTTAGTCACGTTATTATTGCGGGGTTACGGAATAATAAACTGGTGGGATGTTACACTTAATGTGAATGTTATAATTTTATAAATAATTTTATACATATTTTTTCTCTTGGAAGGTTACGCATGGCGACAACCGGCCAGGATCGTACTTTTTTTTGTGAATTTCTGAGAAATAGTCAGTTACATATCTGCTCTTATTTACCTAATGTTAAATGTAGTTTGCATATGGCGCAACCCTTTTACTAATTTGTTACCCCTTCCAATTTGCTGCTCAGTGTTGTTATTGTATTTGCTCCATTTTTGCTTTGCCTTTGTTTGATTTTGTGCCCACTTTGGACTTGTGAAAATGCCGCGAAAAACTGCCAACAATACAGCGAGATGCGTAATGAGTGAAAAAACCTACTTGAATAAGGTTCGGTGTCATAATGATAATCCTCCAGTTACAGATAATCAGTACGTGCCGACCAGAAAAAATGATGAACAAACAAATTCAATTATGTCCACTTAAATTTAACGACAATTGATGACGCGGCACGTTCCGATATAATGAACGCTGCCCAGTTTGTCACACTTGATTTTGCAAAATTTACACAGTGAGCAGATAAATGTTTCTAACGAAGGTGAACAATGTACTCAAAATATGTCAGATTTATTTGAATCCGATGTAGTGACCAACAGTGCACAGAAAATTAGTAAACCTTTTCATGAATCATAAAATGACCAAATGGTTACACAGAACGTGATAAATGCAGATATACCATCACACAGCACAGAGAATAGAGTCGCTAATTTTGGCTTGGATCAAGTTATGGCAGTCTGCTACAACTTAATGAATCGAACAAACAACTTAACCAAAGTTTCAAACAGTCGAATGAAAACCATGACAGGTCGTTCAAACAAATTAATGAAAAACTTGACACCTCTATTGAACAGCTTACTGAACAGATTACAGCCGTTGCGGATCAATGTGATGAAACTAAAAAACAACTACATGAGGAAATTAAGTCCTGTGCCAGGAATAATAGTGAAGAGAAATGCAATACACATGCTGCCACAACTAAATTACTTAGAGATGAAATCAGTGCAGTCGCTAAACAGTGTTCAGAAAACGCTACACAGTTACGCGACGAGTTTAAATTAATGTCAACAGAACTTTCACGCACTCTGGATGCGAAAGTCGACAAGAAATTTGAACAAAAGAACAGCCAATTGGACGAACGTTTTACTCACCACCTAAAAAAAAAAATGAAATGTGTTACCGTAAATTCATACAGGAACAGAACAAAGTAAAGAAACAACCCATGGAAACAATTAGTACACAGAGACAGGAAGAAAAGCGTAAGTTGTTTGCGAAAGCAAAAACATACGTAGACACCAACATTGCGACAGTATCAGACGAAATCAATACTATTAAACAGCTGAACACTGAATTGCATGGTGAAATCTCCGATCTAAAAACAAAAACAGACACTGATATTCAGACTTTGGAAAATAAATGCACAGTAGCCTTTCAGACAGTGACCAACAGACATGAACAATTAGACTTAATACAGGATCCTGATGCCATTAAAATAGAAATTAAGAAATTTAACAAAACCACACGTAAAATGCAAAAACAAATCAATGCTTGTGACACTAAAAAGATCAAGTAAAAGCACTGACTGAAGAATATGATTGACGTTATCGAAAATAACAATGACACCAAATCAGACGATACGTCACCGATATCGTTCAATCAAACACCCGAATTCCAAAACTTTGAGCAGACAATCAGTGAGATAGGTTCGTCCAACAATACATTGAGTAGAAAATTGTCATCTTTACAGCATGAAATGACAGAAAATAAAAATGTTTCACCCTCTAACACATCACAGCATATGCCACATTCGGAACATTTGTCACACTCACACAGCTAGTATACCTTACGTAATTTACAGAGAGTACGTGACTTAGATTCCGAACAGTCACAGACGAACAGATTATCATACAATCCTGAACCTGTTCAGACATTCAGGGACGATAACTTTCATTACAAACACTTTCTATCCGTTAGGAAATTTAAAAATGACAGAACACAGAATCACCCTTTGGACTGGATACAACAATTTAGCTTCGCTTTTCCACCAACTTGGTCCGCAACACACAAACTGGAATTTATTTGCAGTTTTTTGGAATGCGAACCGGCAACTCGTATGAGAGCGATCGCGATCGGTAGGAGAATTTCAGAACGGTTTTCTGTCAGCGTATTGGTCGAAAACGACACAGCGCGAAATGAAGGATCAGTTAATTACCTTACCGAATTATGAGAACTCAAATTTTCCCACTGTCACGCAGTTTTTTGAACACGTGGTACAACAAAACCAATATTTATGTGAGCCATACAGTGAAACAGCACTTATCCGATTATATATTTCAAAATTACCACGATCGTTGAGTATCACTCTTAACAGGACTGCAGAAAGAAAATATTTCGGCATTTAGAGATCAGTTACAGCTTTAAGAAGTTCAGCAATCAGACTATTCCTTCATAAACAAAAACGTTGACATCATAACCAAGAACAACAAGCATAAAGAAATTACGATCAGCCACGCTATTTTAATAGCAAAGGTGATAGACGCTCCAGGAATGACAACCACCAGAACTTTAATAACAGACAAAAATTTAATTAGCAGTATCATCAAAATTATCAGAAACAGCAAACACATTTTGGCAACAATACAGGCTTTTCCCCACAACAGCAACAAAACCAGCCGATTAGCATACCTAACCAACAATATAATGTGCAAGATCAATAAGCTTTAGTGTTTCGCCAACTACACGTAAAGCGTCGGCTCCGCCAAACAGTAACGCACAGCAACAAGGAAATCACTATGTACAGAAGACACATCATTTCAACTCCTATCGCAACGCGCCGTATAGTAATGACTGTCATGACAAAAGTAAAAGTAATGAGCACAGTTTTCAGCGTACATTTAATAACAGTCGGTCTTATCAGCAGCAGAGTCATCCACAACAACAGATTATCATGAATGAACCAGACAGCCGATATCATCCTGATCCTAATACGTCAGGACGAAATAAAAGAACACAACAAATAGTCGAAATGCCACAGCATCCTCCTGCAAATAACAGCACGTCAGAAAGAATTTGACTAGATGCAGCAGAGATTGCATCTTCCAGCAACTTAAGCAATACTTTTGACACACTGAATCTTGTTCACGAATGAGTGATTAGTTTTGACGACATCCGAGACACACTTTTACATGAAAAACCAGTTATTCAAAAAACCGTTTCCAACCCTGTTAGTGAAGTAAAGATTGGATCATCCACCTTTTCAGCATTAATCGATTCTGGATCACCTATGTCAGTTATAAATGAAGAAACTTTCAACAAATGTAACAAAGAGAACACCTATCCTACGTTACCATTAGGCAAAACTAAAGTAAAAGGAGCAGTATCTGGTAAAGGAGTAGATGTAAAATTACAGACACACTTATCATTTTGTATTGCAGATCACACGTTCCACACAGATTTTTGGATTGCTCCGTTATTGACAACATACGTTATTTTTGGGTACGAGTTCTTTGTAAAACACGACGCAATTATTGACTTTCGAAATTCTTATTTAATGTCAAAGGATTAAAAGGTACAGTTGGCATTCGAATTTCAGCACGCTTTATCCGCGGAAGAACAGGCAATTAATCGGACAGAGGTCATTTCTATATCGAGTAACATAGACTGTCATTCCGCATTGTTCACAGGTACGTATGTAAACAACTACAATACACGAGACGAAGCCGACAGTAACGTTATGCAAATAATTTCTGATAAAGTAAAACAAAGCAACGCAAATACAGATGACGTACGTACTCAACTACGCTAAATTCTTTTATAGCATGCTCCATTTTTTGACAACATATCTGGTACTAAGTTCCGGTTCTGCGTATGAATTTCAAGTTAAACAGTACGACACATTTAAAGCCAAACATTATCCCATTCCATATATTCACAGAGAAAAAGTTAAGAAAGAATTACAAGCTATACTAGACCAAGGAATTATTGAACCGGCAGTTAGTCCGTACATAAACCAGCTCCATATTGTTATGAAAAAGGGTGCATCACTTCGCCTCGTACTTGATTCGCGTCATGTCAACGACATTATTATCAATGAAACTGATCGCCCACAGACACTAGAAGAACTTCTACAACAATTTCTTGGTACTGCTATTTATTCTACATAAGATTTAAAATCGGAATTTTGGCAAATTCAGCTCCATCCGAACTGCAGAAAGTAACAGCATTTCTCTGTTTTTGTGATTGTTATCAATTTTGCAAACTACCTTTCGGTTTAACAATTTCTTCAGCAGCACTTATTCGCGGTTTGAATATTATACTTAGATTTACACATGACAGGCTAAGCAGATGGAACCTTTATTTACAGGAATTTAATTTTACAACTGTTCACATTCCCGGTACACAAAATATTTTAGCAGATGCACTATCCCGTTCTCTCAGCAACAATCAGCAAGACATCGCAACCGACTTCTGCCAAGTAAATTTTAGCTTCATGTACATTCAACAAGTTGCATTTGAAAATTTCATTTCGTCGTCATTACGAGACATAGCTCAAGAGCAGAGCAAGGACAACTTATGGAAAGAAATTAAACACCTTGGGCAAGATAGGAATAACGTTACCCTTAGAAATAATTATACTGTACTCAACAACATTCTGTTTCGTTTCGTCGCTGTCACACTGACAGCAACAACTGATTATTATGTATTTTAGACGAGCTTGTTAACAAATTAATTTGGTATACTCATTTAAGTTATGGACATTATGGAGCCTGAAAATAGTTTCTTACACTGTGACAGAACTGTTATTTTTCCAACATCGAGAAACGTATTCGACGAGTTTTAGCGTCATGTAAAATCTTCCAGAAAGATAAATCAGACACGACTTCACATAATCCTCCGTTACATCCCATTGCACCCGTTAAATTGAGACATATGGCCGCAGTAGACAGTTTTGGATCGATTCTCGGATCTAATAGAGGTTTTTGTTAAATCCTTGTCGCTGTTGAGCTCACTTCGAAATTTGTTACCTTCACTCCGTTACGCAAAGCTTCTGCTAAATCTATTTCCAATGCACTTGTAAAAAAATTTCTCTTTCGTGTAAGGCATATGTTTTGAAAGTAATTTCCGACAATGGACCACAATTTCGATCTGCGATATGGACATGTATGTTACGAGCTAGAAACATTTCTCCGATCTATATACACAGGTATCACGCTTCTTCGAACCCTTTTGAACGATTGATGAAAGAAATTGATAAACTATGTATAATACACTGCTATAAAAGACATATTGATTGGGACACACACATACTTTCATTGGTTGGTTGGTTGGTTTGGGGAAGGAGACCAGACAGCGTGGTTATCGGTCTCATCGGATTAGGGAAGGATTGGGAAGGAAGTCGGCCGTGCCCTTTCAGAGGAACCATCCCGGCATTTGCCTGGAGTGATTTAGGGAAATCACGGAAAACCTAAATCAGAATGGCCGGAAGCGGGATTGAACCGTCGTCCTCCCGAATGCGAGTCCAGTGTCTAACCACATACTTTCATTCCAGGATGTAATTAACTCCATACCACATGAATCTATTATGCCATCTCTGACTGTTATATTGAAAAATGTTGAACCATCCAACAAAATTAAAGAATTAGTTTCATTTCCTACATCTCGTTGACTATGCCGACATGTAATAGTTGACACTGCGCTCAACAATATCAAACGTGCAGCAGACCGCCGGACAAGACAGCAAAAGAAGGTTTGTACCCGCCGTGAACTTCACATTGGACTGAAGATATTAGAATGCACACACTTTTTATCAAACAGAGGAAAGAGTAGATGCAGTAAATTTGAGCTTCTATACGCTGGACCATATAGAATTCGCATAATTCCTCATCTGAATGTAGTACATGTCGAAACTTTGAGACCCAAAAAAAAAAAACAAGGGCAATTGCCATATTCCCAATACTAAACCATTTATTGAATAAACATACTTTATGACTTGTCGCACTGTAATGCCATTTGCAGATATTTATACGAACACTTACTAATGATGATCATATTTTTTCTTGTCAAGTGCCCGGCAAGGTAAGGTTAGCAGTTCGCTTTTCTTGTCGTTATACCTCAGACCGTGCACATTTTTCAGTTTTTTTGATGTGTATATAATGGTTTTCCTATCGAAAGTAGAATTGTCTCTGTATGCACTATGAAATCTTTAAGATATAAAAAACACCAGTTGAATTTGAAATTTTGCTTATGATATCACAATATCTTGACTATTCTACAATTTTTTGCTACTACATTATGATATTGTGCGTACATTTTTAAGCTTGACGATTGTCTATGGTTTTTACCTAATACGTTTTCTGTCATGGTATGCTGTATGCTTAGTCATATCACTAGAAATGAGTTTTCATTTAATGGGTATATGAATCAAATCCAAGATATTAATCCATATTCATCATTTTCAGAAAGCAATACCGAGTAAAAGAAATAAATTAAACAACCACAGTGGTTTACTATGAAATGGAAATTTTACCATCAGAATGAAAGAAAGGGGATGCAGTACTTTGTCATGAAAATAAATAGATCGGAATTAACAAGTATTAATAAGAATATACTATACACACCGTATGATAGCAGTCTTGACTAATTATTTTTCTTTCAGAATATGAGGCGATTGTGGCAGGCTGTCAGAGAAAACTACACATGATAATTTTAGTGATGAAATATGCTAGAAGTAAGAAACTCTGCAATATATGAAATAATGAATGATAATGAATAGTTATATGAAGAAAATGGTAATATGAATAATGAAGTTTTTCTTTGCTTATGATGATAATGATGAAGTTTATATATTTTCAAATAGTTAAGAGATGCTATGTAGTTATTTAAGTATTTGTTGCTGTTCTTTTTGACAGTATGTCATACGTCGCATAGTATAATGACTGAATGTTTTTGGAAAGATAGCTGGAGTACATACATATTAAGTACACGTTTCATTACGTGCTAATTCGAAGTTTACTACTTTTCAGCATGTAACGTACCTTCTCTGTTATGATATTGTTGTTTTGTGTTATTGTAGTTGTGGAGATATGAAATTATTGTAGCAGTTTGCATAGTCAGCCGTACTTCGGAATTTTTGACAATAAATGGAGCCTGAAACTTGCGTGAAGTGCGATTTGCGGCATAAGCAAAAATTAATTGCGGAGATGCAACCCACTGAATATCAACAGAAAAACCTTAGAACAATGCGCATGACTGACTAGACACATTCAGAGGGTACGTACATTCGCGTGTGAGTGGTTGCGATCTGATGAGAAAGATCTATATTAATTTTTTTTCGTAAATTAATTACGTTGTAACACACTCGAAGATTGAGAACGTGTACGTTCTATCATTCCCCGTGGCCTAGGTGAAAAAACTGCAATTATTTAAATTTAAGAATATTTCTTTTGCTATCGGACTCCTTATTTTATACGAAAATGAAGATTGCAGGTTCTGAATGTCTCGGCAAAAACACATCGGAATTAATCTTAGCGGCCACCAAAGGAAAGTAGCGAGCACGATCACGTACCTCTATTGTTGAGCAGCGCCGTCGTAAAGATCGTCGCCTCCATCTAAACTTCGCCTTCTCGAATTAACGGAATAATTTGTCCTCCATTGGTATGGGATTTAGGTTTGATCTTGACAGAAATTATAAACACATTTTTCATCATTTAACACCTTCATTTAACACACAAATAGATATTAAATTATACAGTATGTCTTTACAGCAGCACATCAGAACAAAAAGTAGTTAATACTAGAAGTAATAAAAGAATCTCGAAATTAGTCCTTTGTATATCAAGGATAAAACAGTTTTTCAGAGTATTCCTCTGGAATGACAGTCGAACAAATTTTCTTCTTGTATCTTTGAGATTAATTTACAACTTTTTTAGTTCCTTTTCATCGCCCTCTTGGGCGAATCGTCCGAAGAAATGTCAATTTTCTGGACAATGAGCCCAAACACTTAACACTTGACTGTTATACACACGTAATGGGAATGCACTGTCAGAGTCTTTCTTCCCATATCTTCATTCTACAAACATGGTTTTGATGCCAGTTATGACACATGGCAATGAGGAAAAAACGTACACTTTAGGATATACAGATCACTCGTAAAACACACATAAACTTACATACTATACACACAAAATCTTTAACACTGTATTTACATCGTATTTCACATAAAATCATCACATCTGGATAAATATACACAGAATTCTTACATACTCCTTTTACCTTCTTTCTCTTCATTTCTTTCTTTTTTATGTCGTACAGTATACACAAAATTATTTTATTATCTCTTTGTACATTGCATTATACAAGGCTATTACATTGTTTTATACATAGTATATCGCTGTATAAACAGCCTTCTCGTTCGCATGTTGACAATAAAATTAATTTTTCGTAAGTCTTTGTCTCCTGAGTAAAACAATTTTACAGGGAAGTTACATATTTTGTACGGATCTAGAGTGTGGGGCTAGCAGAAGTGTCTGGGGCAGCAAGAGGCGTTACCTCTTGCTTAGAGTTGCTTGTGATTTCCACTGCTTCCCTCTTCTACGCCAGAATCTGCTTAGTGACATCCTTTTCGTATTCTACTGTTGTCTCGTCATGGGTAATATAAACATGTAACAAATAAAAATTCACATGGATTAGTACTTCATATGCGTTGTCCAAAGGTAACGTGGGACGTGAATCATGAGCTATGGTAGTCAGACTTTATTTAGTGTGTCAGGAAACTGTTTTTCTACATGTCCTGGCACTTTGTTGCGTGTCCATTTAAACGTAGATATTGCTTTGCATTTAAATTGTCCTCCTATGTTAAGCCGTTAGCCAATAATGCGTCAGAAGCGCATAAATGCAGACGCAACAATCAGTTTGATGGCGCACTGCGCGCCGTTTGGAACTCAGCAGTTGCGTGGACCAACCGCCGTAAAGCGATGCCGCGCGTCCCGGCCCATACTTTTCGGTATCTCGTGCGGTGTTCGCAGAGTTTGCGAAAAGCCAACCGCACTTGTTTCAACTTGCCGTACACCTTGGCTGTAGGAAGGGACCACTGGTTTCCTTCTAAGTTCACTGCACAAAAGGTAAGTACTGCACTTCACTATTTGGCTTGCAACGGCGCACTGTCCTATATAGTGCACAAACACTCGTACCGTTGCAGGCTTCCTCGATTCACTATATCTCTTTTACCTCGAAAAAAAAGGATTTGTGATATGAAACGTATTTTCACTTGTCTATTTGCGTATAGCTCACAGGTCACTGACACTGAATAACTCATTCTTACTGGGTAAATATACACTGTCCTGTTCATTATCCAGTTCGTTCCGAAACAAAACTGTAGCTCATGATACCACTAGCTTGTCTTTTATGATAAATGCCCACGTTCGTTATTTGGATCTGTGTTTCTATACGGAACTATGTCAGCGTACGTTTTGCTCACAACATTTTATTACATAAATTGGTAGGTGATTGTGTACTCAGAGAGTACGTGCCTCTAATACTACATTTCGCGGTCGCGACACTGTCTGACATCTCATGGAGCATAGGAGAACACGCTTGAGAACAACAGCACTTTCTAACTTTATGTCGTACTACTGATGCACTTATGTATTGAATTGACAACACTAGGACATGAACGCACTATAAGTGCTTTTAGAAGTTGTTTCAAAATGAGGCAAAATCTGTTCATTTTCTTCCCGCGAGGGGGGGGGAGGAATTATTTCATCCTTTCGTCACCCAGTTTGTAACAAAGCATGGTACACATATCATAAACAAACGAATAATAAAAAAATAAGAAATAAGTAAATACATACATAAATAAATCACTATACTTAAATTGCTAGGTATTACAAACTACAGATTAATAATGAAGCTTGGCTGGTGTGCGCTACTGCCTCTAAAATCTGTGCTTGCGCATATGGTGTTTGTTTGAGTTCATGTTTGTGTTACTTTTTCCTTCCATCAAATATCTTCTGCTCAGATTGGACAAAATATTATAAACATAGCAAAAAAAAAAAGTGTACTGCATCTCTCTGAAGTCAGCATACATCCTTAATGTTTCCATACTGAAAAAATAGATTATTAAAAATCCTCTGACGTTATTTAGTGTCACTTAGTGTATTTCTCAGTGATCTTGGTAATGTTTTATTACGTCAATCGTCAGTCATAGTGACATTAATGTAACTTAGTGGCTTTTCTCCGCCGATTAAAGTCTCGCAGTATCTCGCCGAGCGCCACCTGTAAATAATTGTGTATGTTTCGGCGTTACCTCATTTTTTCGGCTGGTTGGTTTCCTGTAACTTACCTTGTACATACTCATTTCGTTATAAGACTCGGTGTTATGTTTGCCTCAGTTAACATTCTCAAATCGTGTCTCAACATCGTACTTGCATTCAACCATGTATTCATTCATTCATGTGGTCTTCAGTCCTGAGACTGGTTTGATGCCGCTCTCCGTGCTACTCTATCCTGTGCAAGTTTCTTCATCTCCCAGTACCTACTGCAACCTACATCCTTCTGAATCTGCTTAGTGTATTCATCTCTTGGTCTCCCTCTACGATTTTTACCTTCCACGCTGCCCTCCAATACTAAATTGGTGATCCCTTGATGCCTCAGAACATGTCCTACCAACCAATCCCTTCTTCTAGTCAAGTTGCGCCACAAACGTCTCTTCTCCCCAATCCTATTCAATACTTCCTCATTAGTTATGTGATCTATCCATCTAGTCTTCAGCATTCTTCTGTAGCACCACATTTCAAAAGCTTCTATTCTCTTCGTGTCCAAACTATTTATCGTCCATGTTTCACTTCCATACAGGGCTACACTCCATACAAATACTTTTAGAAATGACTTCCTGACACTTAAATCTATACTCGATGTCAACAAATTTCTCTTCTTCAGAAACGCTTTCCTTGCCATTGCCAGTCTACATTTTATGTCCTCTCTACTTCGACCATCATCAGTTATTTTGCTCCCCAAATAGCAAAATTCCTTTACTACTTTAAGTGTCTCATTTCCTAATCTAACTCCCTCAGCATCACCCGACTTAATTCGACTTTATCCTCGTTTTGCTTTTGTTGATGTTCATCTTATACCCTCCTTTCAAGACACAATCCATTCCATTCAACTGCTCTTCCAAGTCCTTTGCTGTCTCTGACTGAATTACAATGTCATCGGCGAACCTCAAAGTTTTTATTTCTTCTCCATGGATTTTAATACCTACTCCGAATTGTTCTTTTGTTTCCTTCACTGCTTGCTCAATATACAGATTGAATAACATCGGGGAGAGACTACAACCCTGTCTCACTCCCTTCCCAACCACTGCTTCCTTTTCATGTCCCTCGACTCTTATAACTGCCATCTTGTTTCTGTACAAATTGTAAATAGCCTTTCGCTCCCTGTATTTTACCCCTGCCACCTCCAGAATTTGAAAGAGCGTATTCCAGTCAACATTGTCAAAAGCTTTCTCTAAATCTACAAATGCTAGAAACGTAGGTTTGTCTTTCCTTAATCTAGCTTCTAAGATAAGTCGTAGGGTCAGCATTGCCTCACGTGTTCCAACATTTCTACGGAATCGAAACTGCTCTTCCCCGAGGTCGGCTTCTACTAGTTTTTCCATTCGTCTGTAAAGAATCCACGTTAGTATTTTGCAGCCGTGACTTATTAAACTGATAGTTCGGTAATTTTCACATTTGTCAACACCTGCTTTCTTTGGAATTGGAATTATAATATTCTTCTTGAAGTCTGAGGGTATTTCGCCTGTTTCATACATCTTACTCACCAGATGCTAGAGTTTCGTGAGGACTGGCTCTCCCATGGCTGTCAGTAGTTCTAAATGGAATGTTGTCTACTCCCGGGGCCTTGTTTCGACTCAGGTCTTTCAGTACTCTGTCAAACTCTTCACGCAGGATTATATCTCCCATTTCATCTGCATCAACGTCCTCTTCCATTTCCATAATATTGTCCTCAAGTACATCGCCCTTGTATAGACCCACTATACGCTCCTTCCACCTTTCTGCTTTCCCTTCTTTGCTTAGAACTGGGTTTCCATCTGAGCTTTTGATATTCATACAAGTGGCTCTCTTTTCTCCAAAGGTCTCTTTAATTACCTGTAGGCTGTATCTATCCTACCCCTAGTGAGATAAGCCTCTACATCTTTACATTTGTCCTCTAGCCATCCCTGCTTAGCCATTTTGCACTTCCCGTCGATCTCATTTTTGAGACGTTTGTATTCCTTTTTGCCTCCTTCATTTACTGCATTTTTATGTTTTCTCCTTTCATCAATTAAATTTAGTATTTCTTCTGTCACCCAAGGATTTCTACTAGCCCTCGTCTTTTTACCTACTTGATCCTCAGCTGCCTTCACCACTTCATTCCTCAAAGCTACCCATTCTCCCTCTACTGTATTTCTTTCCCCAATTCCTGTCAATTGTTCCCTTATGCTCTCTCTGAAACTGTGTACAACCTCTGGTTTAGTCAGTTTATCCAGGTCCCATCTCCTTAAATTCCCACGTTTTTGCAGTTTCTTCAGTTTTAATCTACAGGTCATAACCAATAGATTGTGGTCAGAATCCACATCTGCCCCCGGTATTGTCTTACAATTTAAAAGCTGGTTCCTAAATCTCTGTCTTACCATTACATAATCTATTTGATTTTAGTATCTCCAGGGTTCTTCCATGTATACAACCTTCTTTCATGAATCTTGAACCATGTATATAAAGTTGGGAAAAAATTTTCTGTAGGACAGTAAGATCACACAAGTTGTTATTCATGAATCCTACCTTTAGGTGCACTTTCCTTATATTAGATTACTGTACGTGTGATATATAGTACGCTAAACTTTCATTAGCAGTTAGAAACAATTTTTATAATTGCAGAATACAAAAAAATTTACATCTTTTTTTTATGCGATAGATTTATAGATAAAACATCGTGGTGTGGATACGTCAAGAACACGTAATACTTCCTCAGCAACCTATAGTGTACTTGCGACACATTTTTATCCTTTGTACCTTAGGGAGTCCAATATTTTTCTGTAACTTACACTGTACTTTATCGCATTAAAAAAATAACTTACATCTATATTCTTCCGAGGTCTGTGCTAATTGTTCGCTCCAGATACCTCCGTATATAAACTTAAAACTAAAGTACCACTGTGACCAAACAAAAACATTCCGTCATAACTTACAAGTGCACTTAGTGTTAAACATCGGTAGTCACCAACTGACGTCTTATGTCCTAGCTTACCTGTGTCTTGCGTCCACGTTCACTGACAAATGTAAACAATAATAGTGAAATGTTCTTATTCACTTAGCAGCATAAGATGTACTTTCTTTATCCTAATCGGGTTCGTTCTCTTTTTTACAGTAATCTATTTTATACGTGTGCGTTAATAGGTATGGCGTATGATACTTAATTATAGTAGAAATTACTTAAGTCTCTGTGTGCACACAGTCCTTTGATCTTGCCATTGTGAGGGTATGCAAGTAAATAACATCCGTCGTGCGGAATATGTACAATTACGTACGGACTAGTATATTTTATTTGCCTCTTAGCGTTTTTCTTGGCTAACAAGGAGGATTTCACATGAGTTTTAAGTAACAGCTTTTCTCTGGCTGCAAATCTGGTAACACCATGTAGCTGGTTATCATAATGCTTCTTTCGGCGTTGGGCTTGTTGTGTTATATAGATTAGCCTTATTTTTTCATTTAGGTCTAAGGTTCCAGAATGGAAACATCCCCCTGGCTGTGGCTAAGCCATGTCTCCGCAATATCCTTTCTTTCAGGAGTGCTAGTTCTGCAAGGTTCGCAGGAGAGCTTCTGTAAAGTTTGGAAGGTAGGAGACGAGATACTGGCAGAAGTAAAGCTGTGGGACCGGGCGTGAGTCGTGCTTCGGTAGCTCAGTTGGTAGAGCACTTGCCCGCGAAAGGCAAAGGTCCCGAGTTCGAGTCTCGGTCGGGCACACAGTTTTAATCTGCCAGGAAGTTTCATATCAGCGCACACTCCGCTGCAGAGTGAAAATCTCATTCTGGAAACATCCCCCAGGCTGTGGCTAAGCCATGTCTCCGCAATATCCTTTCTTTCAGGAGTGCTAGTTCTGCAAGGTTCGCAGGAGAGCTTCTGTAAAGTTTGGAAGGTAGGAGACGAGATACTGGCAGAAGTAAAGCTGTGGGACCGGGCGTGAGTCGTGCTTCGGTAGCTCAGTTGGTAGAGCACTTGCCCGCGAAAGGCAAAGGTCCCGAGTTCGAGTCTCGGTCGGGCACACAGTTTTAATCTGCCAGGAAGTTTCATATCAGCGCACACTCCGCTGCAGAGTGAAAATCTCATTCTGGAAACATCCCCCAGGCTGTGGCTAAGCCATGTCTCCGCAATATCCTTTCTTTCAGGAGTGCTAGTTCTGCAAGGTTGGCAGGAGAGCTTCTGTAAAGTTTGGAAGGTAGGAGACGAGATACTGGCAGAAGTACAGCTGTGGGACCGGGCGTGAGTCGTGCTTCGGTAGCTCAGTTGGTAGAGCACTTGCCCGCGAAAGGCAAAGGTCCCGAGTTCGAGTCTCGGTCGGGCACACAGTTTTAATCTGCCAGGAAGTTTCATATCAGCGCACACTCCGCTGCAGAGTGAAAATCTCATTCTGGAAACATCCCCCAGGCTGTGGCTAAGCCATGTCTCCGCAATATCCTTTCTTTCAGGAGTGCTAGTTCTGCAAGGTTGGCAGGAGAGCTTCTGTAAAGTTTGGAAGGTAGGAGACGAGATACTGGCAGAAGTACAGCTGTGGGACCGGGCGTGAGTCGTGCTTCGGTAGCTCAGTTGGTAGAGCACTTGCCCGCGAAAGGCAAAGGTCCCGAGTTCGAGTCTCGGTCGGGCACACAGTTTTAATCTGCCAGGAAGTTTCAGGTCTAAGGTTGTCTAGGAACAGACTGGTTAGGGTTTACCCATTCGTTATTCTCTTTCTTATTGCATATCAGATCAGATGGTGTAACTGCAGTATCGTATATTGGGAGATTGTTTACCACCTGTTCAAAAACGTTTAAATATTCAATCCACTTACATTGCTTGTTGGCTACATATGCCCTCATAAACCTATTCAGTTCACGGAATATTCTTTCAATTGGGTTGGCTTGCGGGCTCTACCTGGATATCAATATTTGTATAACCTGTTGTTCTTTCAGAAATTGTTTCCATGCATGGCATGTAAAATTGGTTGCGTTATCTGATAAGGTCACCTGTGGTTTCCCAACAGACGGGAAGTAGTCGTTTAGCAAACGTCTGATAATAGGCTCAGCTGCAGTTGTTTTCGTGGCATACAATTTCACATACTTTGAAAATACATCACATACTCCAATAACATATTTTAAACCTCCCCTGGCAGAGGGTAAAGGACCGATAGCATCTACGCATATTAGCTCTAGCGGTTTTTTTTTTTTTTTTTTTTTTTTAATAGGATGCAACTCTGTCTCGCAGTTCAGATTGACAGGCTTAACCTTCTGACCAATAATACAGGTTGTCAATATTGGGAAAGTAGCAGTACGTATTTAATTTCTTACACCACTTGGGGGCGCCGTAGTGTCCCCAAGCTTAGTGAGTATGCCAAATTAAACTTTTCACATATGCTTTGGGTACACAAACGCACCATGTATCGCTATCCATGTTTCTCCTGTAGAATAATACATCCTTATGCAACGTGTAATGCTGTTTTTTATAGGTAAAGGGGGGTTATTGTTTAACTGGGATCTGACTCTCCTCCAGCGGTCATCTTCTTCCTGTAATTTGGCCGTAATATTAGACATATCCAAAAAATATTTCCTAAATTTGGTGTCCTTGATGAGCAAAACTTTAAATTTTGTGTTGTCTTCTACCAATTCTTCGAACTCAGGTAATCCTTGTGGTAATATTGACAGTGCGTCGGCGATTACGTTTTCCTTGCCATTCACATATATATTTTCAAAATCATAAGACTGAAAAAATAATGTCCACCGCGCAAGGCGATTGTGTAGCAACCTACAAGTGAACAAAAAGCTTAATGCCTGATGGTCACTGTAGACTCGTACATGCTTGCCAAATAAATAATAGTTGAATTTCTTAAAGGCTTACACAATAGAAAGGGCTTGTAATTCTATTGTGGAATACCTGCCCTCGCAATCTGATAGAGTGCGGCTAGCAAAACAAATTATCTTAACACTGTCGGATCCAGCGCCTCCGTTCAGCTGAAACAGACAGGTTCCTAGTCCCGAAAATGAAGCATCCGCCGCTATAGAAAAATCTTTGCTCATGTCAGGATGTTTTAGAATATTAGAATTAACCAAAGCGTGTTTTATTTTATCAAAATCGGTCTGGCATTTAGGCGTCCAGATCCACTGTTTGTCCTTCTTTAATAGGCCCCGTAATGCGGGGCTATTGAGCAAATGGTTCGGTACGAAGCGGCGAAAGAAAGAGCACAAACCCACAAACGCCTTTAGCTGTCGTTTTGTGCATGGCGCGGGGAAGTTTTTTATGGATAACAGTTTTTCTGGGTCGGGTCTTATCCCTGGAGGTGAAATTGTGACCGAGAAATTTTATGTTTTTTCTCACAAATTTTGATATCTTAAGGTTAGCTGTGACACCAGCCGCTGAAAACCTCTGTAGCATTCTTTCCAAAAGCTCTATATGTTTCCCACGTAGGTGTTGCTATTAACATAGCATCTATATAAACTGTGAGTTTGTCAAGGAGCTCAGGTCCTAAGACAGTGTCGAGCGCAGTTATGAGAACACCGGCACTCACGTTCAGTCCGAACGGCAGAACACAATACTGGTAGGACCTACCTGCAAGTATGAATGCTGTATAGTTCCTAGTATCAGGTGATAGTGCGATTTGCCAGTACGAACTACGAAGGTCTACAATAGTTAAATACTGCACCCCATGAAAACGCTGCAGCTGTTCTTCCAGGTTTTCAGGTCGTGTTGTTACTGGAACTATAACCTTATTAACCTCCCTGGCGTCGAGAACGAGTCTGATCGAATTGTCGGCTTTCTTGACAAATAGTAGCGGACTGCAATAAGGCGATAATGAAGTCTCTATGATATTCCACGAGAGCATTCTCTTTATTTCTTGAGCCACTTCCTTCCCTAGGGAAGTCTGCTTTCAGTTTCATTGTTAGTTCTTTATTGTTTGTTCTATCGCTTGAGCTCTTTCTTCGAAGAATCGTCGCTGAATTACAAAGATCGACACTCTTGGGTGAGACGATCTCGATGTGCGCATACGCGGATGACGCTGAGATTTCAATGCTCAAGGCTACGTTGGATGTCTTTTGCCTTGTATCTAGTGCCCGCATCAGCGAAGGCAAATGTAAATTGATGAAATTACGATGCTTTAATAATGTATTCTTGTCTTGTTCTCCTTCTACGATTTTTACCCCCTACACTTCCCTCCACTACTAAATTGGTTATCTCTTGATGTCTCAGAATGTGTCCTACCAACTGATCCCACATTTTGGTCAAGTTGTGGCACAAATTTCTTGTTTCCCCAGTTCTGTTCAGTACCTTCTCATTAGTTACGTGACCTACCCACCTAATCTTCAACATTCTTCTGGATCACTACATTTCTTTTTGTCTAAACTGTTTGTCGTCCATCTTCAGTTCCACGCATTGTTACACTACAGACAAATACCTTCAGAAAAGATTCTTAATACTTAAATCTATATTCGATATTATCGAATTTCTCTTTTTAATAAATTCATTTCTTACCATTCCCAGTCTACATTTAAATATCCTCTTTACTTCAGACATCATCAGTTATTTAGCTAACCAAATAGAAAACTCATCTACTACTTTAAGTGTTTAGTTTCCTAATCTAATTCCCGTATAATCACCTGATTTAATTTCATTTCATTCAATTATCCTTGTTTTTCTTTTGTTGATGTTCTTCTTATATCCTCATTTCAAAACACTGACCCTCCAGTTCAACTGCTCTTCTAAGTAATTTGCTGACAGAGTTACAATGTCACCTGCTCTGTTTCCTTTATTGCTTGTTTAGTGTACAGATTGAATAATATCGGGGATAGGCTAAAAACACATCTCAGTCCCTTCCGAACCAATCCTTCCCTTTCATGCCCCTCGACTCTTATAACTGCCGTCTGGTTTCTGTACAAGTTGCAAATAGCCATTCGCTCCCTGTTTTTTGCCCCTTCTACCCTCACAATTTCAAAGAGCGTTATCCAGTCAACATTGCTTAAGGCTTTCTATAAGTTTACAAATGCTATAAACGTAGGTTTGGCTTTCCTTAACTTATCTGCTGTGAGAAGCCGTAGAGCCAGTATTGCATCGCGTGTTCATTCATTTTTCCGGAATTCTAACATATCTTTCTCAGGGTCCGCTTCTACTAATGTTTTCATTCATCTGCATAGAATTCATATTAGTAATTTGCAGCCATGACTTATTAAATTGATAGTCCGGTAATTTTCGCACCTGTTAGCACTTGCTTTCTTTGGAATTGGTATTATTGTATTCTTCTTGAAGTCTGAGGGTATTTTGCTTACCTCATACATTTTGCTCACCAGATAGGAGAGTTTTCCCATGGCTGTCTCTCACAAGACTCTCAGTAGTTCTAACAGAATACTATCTACTTCAGGGGCATTGTTTCGACTTTGGTCAAATTTTTCGCACAGTGTCTTATCTCTCATCTCATCTTCATTTGTGTCTTCCTCCATTTCCGTAATATTGCCCTTAAGTACGCAACCCGTCTATAGACCCTGTATGTACTTCTTGCACCTTTGAGATTCCTCTTCTTCGCTTAGGACCGGTTTTTTATCTGAGTTCCTGATATTCATATAGGTGGTTCTCTATTCTCCAAACGTCTCTTAATTTTCTTGTAGACGGTATCTATCTTCCCCCTAGTGATATATGCTTCTAAAGACTTCCATTTGTCCTCTAGCCATTCTGCACTTCCTATCAATCTCATTTTTAAACTTTTGCTTCATTTTGTTCGTTTTTATATTTTCTCCTCTCATCTATTAAATTCAGATCTCTTGTGTTATCCAAGGGTTTATAGTAGGCCTTGTCTTTTTACCTATTTGATCCTCTGCTCCCTTCAGTATTTCATCTCTTAAACCTACCCATTTGTCTTTTACTGTATTCCTTTCCGCTGTTCTAGCCAACCGTTGTTTAATGCTCCCTTTAAAACTCTCAACAACTCCTGGTTCTTTCAACTTATTCAGGTCGCGTCTCCTTATATTCCTACCTTTCCCATTTTCTTAAGTTTCAATCTGCCGTTCTTAACCAACAAATTTTGGTCAGAGTCCACATCTGCCAAAGGAAATGTCTTACAATTTAAAATCTGTTTCTTAAATCTCTGTCTTGCCATCAGTAATCAATCTGAAATCTTCCGGTGTCTTCAGGTCTCTTCCATGTTTCTTAAACCAAGTGTTAGCCGTGATTAAATTATGCTCTGTGCAAAATTCTGCCAGGCGACTTCCTCTTTCATTCCTTTCCCCGAGTCCATATTCACCTGCTACTTTTTCTCCTGTTTCTTTTCCTACTGTCGACTTCCAGTCCGCCATCATATTCCAAATTTGGCTCCTTTAACTGTCTGAAGAATTTCTGTTATCTCATCGTACATTTCTTCAATTTCTTCATCATCTGTGGAGCTAGTTGGCATGTAAATTTGTACTACCGTGGCAGTCGTGCGATTCGTGTCTATCTTGGCTGCGATACTGTTTTCACTGTGCTGTTCATAGTAGCTTACCGGAATTCCTAATTTCTTATTCATTACTAAACCCGACCCCATGTTTTATTTATAGCCATGTATTCACCTGAACGGAAGTGCTTTTTCATCTTAACCTTCCTGGTCCACCAGTGGCTGTAGCGTCCACGTGGTATCACGATGTAAACAAAAAAATGGTTCAAATGATTCTGAGAACTATGGGACTTAATATCTGAGGTCATCAGTCCCCTAGAACTTAGAACTACTTAAACCTAACTAACCTAAGGACCTCACACACATCCATGCGCGAGGCAGGATTCGAACCTGCGACCGCAGCGATCACGCGATTCCGAATTGAAGCGCCTAGAACCGCTCGGCCACTCCGGCCGGCACGATGTGAACAACCTGCTGTTCGCCAGTGAGCACCTATTTCATATTGGACTTAGTGTCACGGATCAATGTAGGCGCTCTAGAATATAGTTTTACCCGTTTCTAATTCGGTCTCGTATCCTATTGCGTCCACACCCTCTTACATTCCATGAGAAAAGTCAAATGCTGCTGTATGGCTTTTAGGCCACTACGTTCATTACATTGTGGGTGGAGGGAGAGATAGTGCACCAATATAGGACCACTGCATATTGGAAATGTTTACACCTGACACGGTATCTCTACTTATTCACCAAAAATGATGAACCTTGTTTTTCGTCGTCAAGGTATCTGTTGAGTTCACTAGATCTTGTGGTATTCTCGTCAAGGTGCCGTTCAGGAATATTGTTACGCAGTTTATTTAATTTTTGTGGCCCTGTTTGTCATATTTTTCTTCATTAATTAATAAAAAGAAAAGTAAATTTTTGCAGGCAACAAATGGAAAGATATCTTTTCTTTTTTAATTTGCGGAAGACATGTAGGATGAACTCCGATTCTTTTTCTTGTTTTTTTTCTATTTTTGTGTAGCAAGTTATAAGTATTCAGAGAAAATTTAAAAAAATAAAAAATAAAGATAAAAATAGAAAAGACCAATACAATGTGGGGAACCACCACGGTAACAGGCAGGGTGCAGGCACCGTGACAACACCACCACCCAACCTGAAACTAATTTGGAAAAAGAAGAAAAAGTTGTCAGGCCGGCTGATAGCCATGCAGGTGGCCCCGGTTCGATTCCCGGCCGTGTTTTAGTCCGCTCGAGGACTGGGTGTTGTGTTTACCTCATCGTCATTTCATCATCATCGACACCCAAGTCACCGAAGCAGTATCATCTAAAAAGACTTGCATCACAGACATCGGGCATATATGCCATACAACCCTTTCATTATTGCCTTTCTCTCTCTTAGTCGTATATTTCATTGAGTGTATGAACATGTGTACGTGTGTGCGTTTAAGAAATACGCTGAGAAAGAGGTGAAACTGTCGGGTTAGAAGACGGGTTTCAAATATTGCAGGCAAAGTAAATAGGGGCAGTGAATGCACAGCAAGTGTCGGGGAGAGGGTAATGATATATATGTGGCGGCCGCAATAAAAATTCCAGCTGTTGTCGCAGGCGTGCAGCTGTGTAGCGGTCGCAGCGACGGCCGCATAGATAAAGCCGGTCGCGGACAATCTGAATGGCCGTTCCGAGCACGGGCGGGGGTCGCGGTATGGAGGCGGACAGAGAGGGCCGCTATCGTTTTTCTGCATGCGTGCCGGTGCATTGTGTTGTAAAGATAAATAGGCCGGTACATCACACGCTTTCGGCAGTAACGGCAGTAACGCCCCCAGATAAGAGCGATAGCGCTGCGGGACTTCGCTGGGCAGCGGCGAGCGCTGGAGCTGACGCTTCGCTGCCACGTTCCACTGTGCCCGGCCACTCCAGATTCTTGTCTGCCGTCTGCAACCAAACTGCGTACATCAGGTCCTTCTGAGGACTCAGTCTTGAAGGATCTGAGTGTCCGCCTGCTCCTTTCGCAGTTCAGGTACACTGTGCGTGACGGAAGCGGAAGGCTGGGTTTAAAATGGTTCAAATGGCTCTGAGCACTATGGGACTTAACTTCTAAGGTCATCAGTCCCATAGAGCTTAGAACAACTTACACCTAACTACCCTAAGGACATCATACACTTCCATGCCCGAGGCAGGATTCGAACCTGCGACCATAGCGGTCGCGCGGTTCCAGACTGTAGCACCTATAACCGCTCGGCCACCCCGGCCGGCGGAAGGCTGCGTCCGAACAACTGTTACTGATGGCAGGAGGTCGCGGAGGATTAGCCCCTCTGGGTATAGTTATGCTACACACTGTTCTAAATTTCTTAAGAATTGACACCTTTGCTGACGCACGTAGAGAGGAGGGCAAAGTTGCCAAGTCCCACTCGAATCACTTGCGTAATATTACATTTCATTCAATTCGCACAAACTCGCAAATTGCACAAATTTTTCAATGAATACAAATGGAAGTGACGTCGTACATGTGTCTAGCGTATTCGCTTACATACCTCAGTTCGTAATTGAGAAAGAAAAGAGTAACTCAGGTATGATTTAAAAAGCTCAGCGAGTAGATAAACTTCCACTTATTAACATTTCTCTATATTGAGAGTTTAACGGGTGTAAGTGAAGATTTTTCTTTTATTGACTGAGGACAGTATACTGAACAACATCACGTCGTTATTTGCAGAGTAATAATTACAGCTATTACAAGTTCTAGGCCGCGCGGGATGAGCCGAGCGGTCTTAGGCGCTGCAGTCATGGACTGTGCGGCTGGACCCGGCGGAGGTTCGAGTCCTCCCTCCGCATGGCTGTTTGTGTTTGTCCTTAGGATAATTTAAGTAGTGAGTAAGCTTAGGGACTGATGACCTTAGCAGTTAAGTCCCATAATATTTCACACACATTTGAACAATATGTTACAGTATGACTGTACGAGTTCGAAGGATTGAGCAAATGTTGCTGGTAGACAGCTAATGAAATAAAGTTATAAACTAGATTTCCTCAGCACTTTTTTGTATGGACCTGAGAAACGATACACAATCCTGATACATCTACAACGTTAGTTACATTGATGGTGACGTCCCGTACCAACTGCGCAACTTCCCACGGACTCAGGTGTATCATAGCGCCCTGGTTGGTATGAACTTGTTTGAATGCCAGACACATTGCGCTGTATACTTTGAAGGTCAGCTACTATGAGAAAATTGGAAATTTGATATCTCAAACGCAGCAGATTAAATTAGGTGGCACTAAGTTCGGATATAATGAGGTATCATAAACTGTCAGACATTCGGTAGGCGAATTTGAAACTCAGGAGTTCCTTAGGAATACGTTAGCGGTAGCAGCAGAAACGATGCAGCTGTGTCAAGCCAGTCCATATAGCTTGGTCAGCCGTTTAGAGTGGTCTCGCAGAGCTGAAAAATGTCCACTGCCACATAAAACGGAAGACGGCACCGTGCGCCCCATTGTTTCATTGATTACATCATTTTGTTTTTGCCTCTGCTCTGTCATCCTTTGAGACTACGGTGCGAGGATTTCAGTGTTTTTTACTGTAGACGTGTATCTACGAGAAAAGCAACGATTTGCGACTGTTTTTGGGTAATTTTTCTCATGGATCTTTTGAAGAGCTCCTTCACGAGTTCCACCCCTGTGCCAGTTTCTTTCTCTCATAGAATAACTCGCATGCAGCATTGTCGGTTGCATATTGAAAGTATTCCAATATCTGTCTTCCCCTACAGCTTTTACCCGCTGCAGTTACTAGGCCTTCAAGTTGTTCCTAGATCTATTAACACATTTCCGATCAAATTACCTATTTTCGTTGCCAGTGTTTTCGACCTGTTCTTTTCCTAGCAGATTCTACGGGAAGCCCCATATCTTCTCTTATCAGTCCACCTTATTGCGAATATCTTTCTATGTTTTGAGGTTGGATAGTATCTCTGAGTGCATATGGCAAGAGCAAGCGATTAATGCTTATTTTCTCAGGGCAGGAGGGCAGGTGCTGAAGAATCGACGTGGGGACGCAAACCGATTAGTCTATAGAGACAGGTGTAGCCCACTTAGTGGTGCAACTACGAGTGTGCAGAAAAAATCAAGTACCAAATTATGTGACGTGTTTGCTGAAAGATTGACACAGAGAAAAAAAAAACAATCAGCAGAATGAAGTGTGTGTATATTAAGAGAGCACATATAGGGTATCGGCACTTACGCCCGTTACACTCTATGCACTGTCTTGGAGGTGTAGGAAAGATATTTCTAGTGATGACTGAGGATCGTGTATTGAACAGCACCACATAAGTAGTTGTTTCATTTACACGAACATGGCATAAGTAAGTCATTAATGTTTATTTTCGGCTGGTCAGCCGGTCAGGTACTGACGGATGATTCTGTGGAGGTAAAAGCATAGTCTGAACTGCCAGGCGTAGTCCACTTCGCGATGCAGTTACGACCATGCACCCAACATCAGGTAGTAAATTAAGTAATGTGCATGCTAGAATACTGTTAGATGCAAAGAAAAAACAACTTACATACCGCATACCGAAGTCGGTACATATTAGACACCAATGATAAGAATAACTTTATGTACAATATGTGATCAAAAGTATCAGGACACCCACAAAAACATACGTTCTTCATATTAGGTGCATTGCGCTGCAACCTGCTGCCAGGTACTCCATATCAGGGACTTCAGTAGTCGTTAGACATTGTGAGAGAGCCGAATGGGGAGCTCCGCGGAATACACAGACTTCGAAACGTGCTCAGGTGATTTGGTGTCAGTTTTGTCATACGTCTGTACGCGAGGTTTCCACACTCCTAAATATCCATACGTCCACTCTTCCCGATGAGATAGTGAAGTGAAAACGTGAAGTAAGACGTACAGCACAAAAGCGTACAGGCCGACCTCGTGTGTTGACAGACGGAGACCATCAACTGTAGAAGAGGGTCGTGATGTGTAATAGGCAGGCATCTATCCAGACCATCACACAGGAATTCCCAACTGCATCAGTATTCATTGCAAGTACTCTGACAGTTAGGCGGGAAGTGGGAAAACTTGGATTTCATAGTCGAGCGACTGCTCATAAGCCACACACCACGCCGGTAAATACGAAACGACGTCTCGCTCGGTGTAAAGAGGATAAACATTGGATGATTGAACAGTGGTAACACATTGCGTGGAGTGGCGAATAACAGTACACAATGTGGCGATCCGATGGCAGGGTGTGGGTATGGCGAATGCGCGGTGAACGTCATCTACCAGCGTGTGTAGTGACAACAGTGAAAATTGGAGGCGGTAATGTTATGGTATGGTGGTGTTTTTCGTGGAGGGCACTTGTACCCCTTGTTTTGCGTGGCACCTATCACAGCAAAGGCCTACATTGACGTTTTAAGCTACTTCTTACTTCCCACTGTAGAAGAGCAATTCGGGGATGGCGATTACATCTTTCAACACGATCGAGCACCTGTTCATAATGCACGGCCTATGGCGAAGTGGTTCCACGACAATAACATCGCTGTAGTGGGATGGCCTGCATAGAGTCCTGACCTGAATCCTATAGAACACCTTTGGCATGTTTTGGGACGCCGACATCGTGCCATGTCACACCGACCGACATCGATACCACTGCTCAGTGCAGCACTCCGTGAAGAATGGGCTGCCATTCCCCAAGTAACCTTCCAGCACCTGATTGAACGTATGCCTGCGAGAGTGGAAGCTGTCATCAAGGCTAAGGGTGCTCCAACACCATATTAAATTCCAGCATTACCGATTGAGGACGCCACGAATTTGTACGTCAATTTCAGCCAGGTGTCTGGATACTTTTGATCACATAGTGTATTAGTAGGAAGACAGTGGGCATTCTGGAACAAATACGCACACTGGTCATTCATTTGACTGTGTCAAGTGACGGCTCGGACAGCAGCGGTTGAAAGCAATTGATCTCTGATGTTAAAGATGGTGGCAAGCAACATCCCCATATCTATCACGTGACACCTCACGCTCTTCCTTATCTGTGACATCACAAACCAGGGGGACAGTAAGTTACGAACTTCTGTTCCAGTCACAGTGTAGTATTTTATCACATAAAAGTCAATCACAGGACAGTAGTATATTGCCCCTTAACACCCATAAATGTTGGGGGGGGGGGTGTATGTGTGTGTGTGTGTGTGTGTGAGTGTGTGTGTGTGTGTGTGTGTGTGTGTGTGTGTGTGTTTTATTGACAATTATTGCAGCGATCCTCGGTAGTAAGCTGTCACATACAATATTTAGATTATCTTAACTACCCGTCTTTTTTTAGTAACTCAGATAATATGTACTGCGATACCTTTAGTCTAAGGTAAGTGTATTTGACTTGTAATAAGAAACCACTCGGTGCCAGGTTCGAACACAGTCGGTGCTATAATACCGTATAAAAATCGTCAGCAATGGCGGCCTAAGACTTCCGGCATAAGAAGTCAAAAAGAAGTCAACCTCGGTCTGCCAACCGTCTTGTCAAAGAGGAAGAAGGAGAGAACAGCAGTTCAGAGCACTCTCCTGTACTTGGAGTGGGAAACTGCCCCATAAAGGCGTATGAAACAGCAACAATCAGTGTCATAAGGATACAGAAGGTAATCGAAGCCACGGCACTAAAAACTCACAAGGTGTATCCATAAGACATGTGGCCTACAGTCGAAAAAGTGTCATGACGGTCTCTACATTGGCAAAACAGTCCGGATCAGTCTCCTATTTGGACTGAAGCCGGCATGTAGCTCTTAAAACGGTCTGTCATTTTACATGATTGATTTTACTGATGTGACAAGCCTTCGTTTTCAGAGGCCTTAACTTTTACAAGTGGATGTACAGATCGTTGACGACACATGTCATGTGGAGATGTTAGATAGGTTTACTAACTGACTTATTGCTAATGTTACGTCTATTTCTTGTTCTTCTGAAGAATACGGGTCTAAATTCGTTGACACCATGGTCTCTCACCTCGCTCCACGCATTTTACCTGAACTACTGGTTCCATATTGCGTTTCTGTTGCAATTTTCGAAGTCTTTGTGTCCGAAAAAACTTTTTGAGGTATTGCTTAGGCCTACATTAAGCTAACTAATAGCAGCGACAATAATAGTAACTTATAATCTGCCTTTGATTTTATCTCGTCGTATGGGGGTCGCCATCTCCATGATTTGGCAGATACGTTTCATTTTTAATTCTGTGGCCAGATGCACCTCCTGATGCCACACCCATCAGCCTAATTTGGGGGGGGGGGGGGGGGGGAAGGAGGGGGAGAGGAAGAGGAACGGTCGTCTACGTTAATTGTTTGTGAATCATTTTAACTTTGTTCTATGTGTTACCAAATTTTCAGATATCGTATTTTATGAGGCGAGGATGGTGGACCAGCCGAGAACTCACATCACTGTCTCGCAATCTAGCGATCATCGCGTTATGATATACGAATAGGTCATTAGTAACGGTTTCACGTAAACTGTGTAGCGTGACACATAGCATCACCGCCCGACTGTAGGGCCTGTTTGCAAAACCCCCTTTGCGGAAAAAAATCTGCTCGTTTCTTTCGATTTACACATCGCTGCAGGTTCTCCGGAAGCTAAAAACCGTGTTGGATACTATCGATAATTTCTCATTGAGAGCCTTAGTCAAAAACAGCGACAACAAAAAGCCTAAACTCTGATATTTGAAAGAGCAACTGAATCCAGGTTCTCCAGAATACGTATTCAGTGCCCTAACTCACTGTGTCACTGTAAGGACAACGTGTGAAGGATATATTTCTTACTGTTTTTAGTTTACTAATTTCCTCCAGTAAATTTTCTTGTCATTAGAATGTCTTCGTTCATGCTCCATACGCTAGAGGCGACAGACGCACACTGTGCCTTGGAGATGGGCAAAACTGTTTTTTTTGAGAGCTTGGATAAGAACTGGTCACTCACTGGAATGAACAAGTTCGTTTTCGTGACTCACCACTCACCATTCACTCATAAAAGTAAGTAAAAGAAAGGTAGATTGTCTTTTTAATTCAGGTCACTAACCTTGTATTTTTATATGATTTTGTCCTGTGTTGTAAGAAAATATATGAAGAGGAGAATAATTTTGCTATATGTCCCTAGTAATTGTCAGATACAAAAGTTTTCGATTTCGTCTATTGCTAAAGTTATAAATATTACAACAAATTCAAAATATTTTTATCAATTGAAAAACCTTTAAGAATAAAGATTGATTCGTGTTATATTTTGATATTTTTATTGGAAAAAACACAAAAGAATTACAACTATAACTGAAGTGTATGCGCAGTCATCATTTACAGCCTGTATTATCGTATATTTTTCCTTAGAAGATAAATCAATCAATATTGTCATTTATGAACAAAATTTGACCCATTTAGTCTAGGTGAGTCTCTTTCTCTTCTCAGTACACATTGGTACTGCTTTTGGAAATATTCGTTGACAGTCCACTGATGCTGCTGTGATACATAATGCTTTTAGAACCAATTGATACAGCGTTGGCGACAGCAATTTTTTTGTTTCCCACCAATTCAATGTTTCTAGGGCAATATCCTCCACTAAATATTTATCCAGTTCGACAATTACTGCATTTTCCGTGTTGTGACATACTAGAAGTTGACTGATAGTTTCATTGAACTCGTACCAGACTGAAGAAGTCTCATATGTAATGGTGGTAACTGGTTGAGACATGAGCTCTGTTTTTTTCTTACTGAATAACCAACGCTTTCATTTTTGCAACAGCCTTCATGTAGCAGTTCTGAAACGTTTAGTCATCTGAAAATCTTTGCAATTGAATCAGGGGTCCAGTAACGTTGCCTGACTAATCATTTCGTTGCTGGTGATAGCAGCAAACCATTTTAATAACCCTTTAAGGAAGTTAACCGATGTCTTTGTTTCTTGAGAATATTTATTTTAAAAGGCTTTAGTTGCGATTCCATTAACCCTAGCAAGATTTTCATTATTGAGACCTGTTTTCTGTGAGGGCACCTCTTGGTGACCTCATCAAAGACTTTCAAAAGCTGTAAAGCCTACTGCATTATCTCCCAGTCTGTATCTTTTAAGTGTAAGTCGATTTTAAATCTAAAATAGCGAGGTACGAAATTATGCGATCTTTATTTAAAGTAAATCTTTTCAATATTTTCTAAGTAGTTCCATCTGGTTGGGACATCTTGTTTCCATTTTTAGTCTGTCTTTTTTTTTTAAATTTTCTTGCCTTTCAGCAAGTTGGCTTAAAGCCAAAAGTTTTTCCCTAAGAAGCACAATTCATTTGAACTCAGCAACGGTTTTTTGTATGGACTTCTGAATCGCGTCTCGTGCAGTTTAAAGAATGTGCAAAGCATGGGGTATGTGGAAGTTTTAAAAGCGTGATAGTTAATTTCGTGTTTTACCCATTTCTGTTACTATGGTAGTGATTTTAAAATTGATATTGTATTTGAGATAACAGAGTTTTGCCCAGTTTGAGATGTTTTCTGCGATCTGTCTTCGAGTTGTCACTACTCTAGAAGATACGACTTAAGTTCACTTTTCTCAAAATAATGTTACTTACACTCGCCCATGCATGAGACGTACGGTAGACTGCCTTTTCGGTGGTCGAAATATTTTTAATTTTTACTGCAAATCATTTTGAAAAGCTGTACATCTAATGGCGTGCATTTACGTAATGTGAACGGCTTTACAATATTAAAAAAAAAATCTTATTGATTGTTGTAAATGAAAAGCAATTGAGGGTGAGGATACCACAAAGGAAATTAATCGGGACTTGGTCCAGAACCTGAAGACGCTGATGGGCTGGATCGTGCTTGAGACTCAGTTTCCGTTTTTGGGAGGATCCTTCACTCGAGGTGGAAGCAGACAACAGCGATGACAGTTCACCAGAAATGATCTCTCGAATTTCTGCATCGATTGACGGCGATCGTGATAGGCTTCCAGGTCCACACAGTTCCGGAGATACTGTAGGATGCTTCGATTTCAGATGTCTCTTTACGTTTGATGAGATGCGAGGAGCCGTGACAATCACCTGCTGAAGGGAGCGGCATTTTTGTTTCTCTTCCATTTTGGTAAAATGGAACCGAACAACGCTCGTAATTCTTCTAGGCGAAAGCAATGTGGATAACATATTGTTGTGCAGCACTGAAAGCACACGAGTAAAATTAATACATTTGCTGTTACCATAGCTCATTTACATTGTAAAAGCTTAAAGTGAGTGCAGATATACATGCAGCACATTCTATAATTAGGAATTATAGAGTAGGAAGTAGGAAGTTGTGATCGGCGAAACCTAGAGCCACATCGTGAAGTCTGAAGCTACGAAAAGGTCTGAAACGGTCATAGTGATTAAGAAATTGGTGCAGACAAGCCTGACAATATGCGAGGATTTCACTACTGAAAGATAAAAATTTTGAATAATGTGATATTCGAATTTCGGCTACATAGCGTGTGAACAAGAGATGACAGGATAATGGTGTGGATAAAGGCTCGAAAAAAGCAGTGCAAATGAACTCAGAAGTCTGTCCTTTAGGAGCTACGGACCTGTCCAGTCATGCAGCGACTGTTTCTACCAGCGTGTTCGCATTGTTCCTGTCGAACATAGTAGGCCATGATTTTCGACTCATTTCGACGAACTCCGCCATATGTCTCAGGATATCGACATCCATGTCTTTCTTCTAACGAACTTGGACACCTGGCTCAATCCAAGAGTGTTCTCCTGTGCCTAAATATAGACTCCCCTGTCCTAAGACACCACAGAAGTAACAGTTGAGGAGGTGGAGTGGCATACAAAGACTTTGACTTATTACCGGGCCGGCCGAAGTGGCCGGGCGGTTCTAGGCGCTGCAGTCTGGAACCGTCAGACCGCTACGGTCGCAGGTTCGAATCCTGCCTCGGGCATGGATGTGTGTGATGTCCTTAGGTTAGTTAGGTTTAACTAGTTCTAAGTTCTAGGGGACTAATGACCTCAGCAATTGAGTCCCATAGCGCTCAGAGCCATTTGAACCAATTTTGAACTAATTACCGACCATGCTGCTCACATCCAGTGCTAATGCTGACAAACAAGAAAAATATATGTTCGTCGACATCAAATCCCTTAAAAAAAGTTTGCCTAATGTGTGTCCTCTACAGACTTTCGAAAGTAAGCCTATTTCAAAACTGACCTTTCAAAATTCGTTTCGACTAGTATCAAACAAATTATGCTGCGAACACTAACATAAATATTCTGCCCCTTCACTGTGAAATTCAAGTGTGTAGTTTCTTCTTCGAACGCAACAGTACTTCAGCTTGCACCTCCCCGTGGTGCAGCCCCATGCATATATTTGCCAGAAATCCACAAGCAAAGAAATTCGTACCTGAAATAGCATCTCACAACAGCGTTACCAAATTAACTCTGTTACGTAATAAATATGCTCCCCCAAAGACTGGAAACCTGAAGGGAACACCAGATCCTTGCTAACGGAAAAGCTAAAACAGTCCATGAATGTTGGAGACACTGCACATTGGACTCACAAATGAAATCCTGCCACTGAAAATGAAAATTATTACAAGGAGAAATCAAACAGAGTCAATCAAACAACATTTCAATACAGTAACATCTCAATACAGTAATATAAAACATAAAGACCAAATCCTATATGGAACAACCTGTAAACATAGACTATCATGTAATCTTTAAAATAACCGTTACATATAGTACCATGTCCACCCATAGTAATTAAAAGTTGCATAAAGGTTACTGATGCAACAACAAAAGCAACTTTAAATGCAACAGACATAGACTAAGACATAATAGAACATCTAAAATGAACATTCACACAACAAGTAAACAGAAGACCAACAACACAAGAAGATGAGGACTAGAACAAATCAAATAAGGATACAAGGAATTAAGAGCTGAACTCGGATGGAGAAGTGGTCAGTCATGAAACCGAGTTTCAGGCTGTGTCAAGAGTGCAGAGAACAGAGTGATGCCTCAAGTCGTTGTGTGGTCTGCTCCATGCAATTTAGTCCACGAGAGCTAGTTGCCCTGGTGGGGAGCAGTGAGCTAGTTTGCAATCCGATCTTTAAGAATGGTGTGGAGCAATGAGCTAGTGAACTACCTTGCAATCTGATCCATTTCAGTGGTGGGGAGCAGTGAGCTAGTGGTCCAGTCGATGGGAGTGGTGGGGAGCGCTGAGCTATAGGGAGGGAAGTGATGCCCGAATCGCTTTGCGTCATCCTCCGACCACGCGCTGGCCGAAGACCGCAGCTTTTATTATTGCTGCATAACATTACGAATCCGATGATAAGTCAAATTATGAGAATTACTCGCTCAAAAGCATGTAAGCGTTTATTGAGCCTCTGAAATTTGAGATATTCTTTTTAAACCAAGAATGGAAACATGCTGAAAATGTTTTCTCCGCTAATGTATCGTTCTGAAGATCTCGACTTCCGTTTGATTTGGTAGCTGCGTGGTTAGTGCGGCCACAGGTTCGGTTCTCAGCTAAATAGAATTTTTTTCCACTCTCAGTCTGAGTGTTTTGTTGTGCTTACTTTCATATGTCGTAATTAGCATTACTACTGAGATGGCTGGATGGATACTGCCATAAATTGGAAATAAAACGGAGTTTTCTTTATTTTCTGTTTTCATCGATGAGAAAATGAGATTTACAACAGATTTTTGTAGCTTGGGAAACGTTTCCTTAAGAATGTGACGTGTGGCGCCTTTGCAGCAGCATAGCGCAGAATTTTCTTCCCGCTCATTACAGCAAACAGAAACGCGTGTTGAAATCGGATGAGCTTCCACTCATTTTCTGCAAATTATCCATTATCCGCTATTGAGAAAGATCTGGTTCTTTTAATCAGTTCAGGAGTATGGTGCTCATCTCTACTGTGCAGTAACAGTTTCATTGCTGTTGTAGCTCCCGTACTTACGAAAGCGTGCAGTTTTCTAATATTATGAACAGGCAGTTTCCAGGTACGGAGTTAATCAAGAAATTGACTAAACGGTATCGTAGATTATGCATTTATAGTATCTGATTCCTCAGTAGCTCCGGCTTCAGCAATATAATGGTTGTATTTAATATATCTTGGTCAATGTATTCAAGGGATATTATTTTTGATGAAGTTACTGATCTACTCAGTTGGATATGGTCAACTTTACAAATTCAAGTAGCTCATCTTGAAAACAGAATGAAAAATGACATCCGTTGCAATGGTAAGGTGTCTGATGTGGTGCAGCCACTTTATTTCAGTGAAAACTGAGTATTGCTAAAAATCTGATATACAACCTCCTTTGAAGGTTTTTTTCAAACAAAGGATAAACAACAGACAGGAATTGGCATTCGAGTAAAGAATTCATTGACTGGCCTCTATAATAGACCAGGAAAAGACGAACTTTCTGTTGTCAAGAAAGCAAGCTGAAACGAGAAGGTATACGTGTACAATGATATATTAAATAATCTGTGGCACATCAGGAATAGAAGCGATGATACAAAATTAATGACGAACACATCGTAATCGATTAACTGTGCCTATTCCATGGAAAGTGTGAAAGCAGCAGCATTAGATCAGCGAAATGATAACTGGACCTAAGCAAAAGTGAAATCACTTATATCACAAGATACTGTCCTTGTGCTACGCCCCGCTAACTTATTGCCTAACGTATAAATTAAGTAAATTCCTGCACTAATAATTTCTATTCAGTTTATGTATAAAGTTAGTCTACACACAAATGACTGGGCGCACATCCCGTGACATATACACTATGTAGTCAAAAGTATCCGGACACATGGCTGAAAATACCTTACAAGGTCGTGGCGCCCTTCATCGGTAATGCTGGAATTCAATACGTTTTTGGCCCAAACTTAGCCCTGATGACAGCTTCCACTCTCGCAGACATCCGTAAGGCCTGGCACGACGTCGGCACTCCAAAACATCCCAGAGGCGTTCTGTAGGATTCAGGTCATGACTCTGTGCGGGCCAGTACATTACAGGGATGTTATTGTCGTGGAATCACTACGTCACGTACCGTGCATTATGAACAGGTGCTCGATTGTGTTGAAGGATGATATCGTCATCCCCGAATTGCTCTTCAACAGTGGGAAGCAAGAAAGTGCTTAAAACATCAACGTAGACCTGTGCTGTGATAGTGCCACGCAAAACAACAAGGGGTGCAAGCCCCCTCCATAAAAAACACGACCACACCATCACACCACCGCCTCCTAATTTTACTACTGGCACTACACACGCTGGCAGATGACGTTCACCGGGCATTCGCCATACTCACACCCTGCCATCGGATCGCCACATGGTGTACCGTGATTCAGTTTTCCACACTATGTTTTTTCCACTGTTCAGTCGTCCAATGTTTACGCTCCTTACACCAAGCGAGGCGTCGTTTGGCATTTACAGGCGTGATCTGTGTTTCCTGAGCAGCCGCTCGACCATGAAATCCAATTTCTCTCACCTCCCGCCTAACTCTCACTTGCAGTGGATCCTGATGCAGTTTGGAATTCCTGTGTGATGGTTTGGATAGATGTCTGCCTATTACACATTACGACCCTCTTAAACTGTCGGCGGTCTCTGTGAGTCATCAGACGAAGTCGGCCTGTACGCTTTTGTGCTTTACGTGTCCCTTCACGTTTCCACTTGATTATCACATCGGAAACAGTGGACCTAGGGGTGTTTAGGAGTGTGGAAATTTCGCGTACAGACGTATGACACAAGTGACACCAAATCACCCGACCACTTTCGAAGCCCGTGTGTTACGCGAGGGGCCCCATTCTGCTCTCTCACGATGTCTAATGACCAGTGAGGTCGCTGATCTGTAGTACCTGGCAGTAGGTGGCAGCACAATGCACCTAATATGAATAACGTATATTTCTGGGGGTGTCCGTATACTTTTGATCACATAGTGTATCTGTTGTGCCAAATCATGATTCCGAAAGTAGTGTTTAAAAGCTGGAAATGATCTCCTCTTAAAGACTTCACGAACAGATTTTTACGCATTTCATATTCTATAGACAAATTAATAGAGATTTTTGCTTAAAAGGAAACAGCCAGCAGTTTCTTAGCCATCGAGTTTGCCCAGCGAAATAACAGCTGGTAACTCAAGCTGCAGTGACGTGTTCAGGTTGAAAACTGTGAAAGCTAAACAGAGAGGCGGCGCACCCCTCGCCGTGTCCCGCGCACTCATTAAAGAGGCTGCAGCGGGCCGTGGGCTGATCGTTAGCCGCTCCCTGAGCGCGGCGTGTGGTTTCATGATGGCGGCCGCTGCCCGCTGCCCGCTGCCCGCTGCCCGTGCCTGTTGAGCCCCTGCAGGCGCAGCATAGGGCAGCTAATTACAAAGCCCACCCTGGCAGTGGCGCCGCGCGTCTCCATGGCGACACCACCACCCACGCCCTTCTTCTGCCCGGGGAGCTCAACCACCTGCTTCTGCCGCCAACACTCGCTGCTCTCGCTAGCGCTTTAACTTGCTCACAAAGCGCAGCGCAAGCTTTTCAAGTCTGAGATTACATGAAATACTCTGGAACACCTTCCTCGATAAGAAACGCCAGTCAGTGTCGTGTTAATTTGCGTGGTGACCCCCTACGCAAGGGACGCCTACTGCTGTGCTCTATGCTGACCATTAAACGTGCGGCACTGCGAAGGCGTTATACAACAACCGTCAAACTAACATGAGCTGTATTACCTGTTAGGCATTTCAGCGTAGTTGCAGGAAGTCGGCACAGGTAACGCCATCTGATTTCTTTAGATAAGGAAGATTACACAATGGGTTATCCATTCAGAAATAGTATTTGAATGTTGGCTTTCAGTGGAAAGATCGTGCCGTGTCTCACGTAAGAAAGAGCTCTAACAAGTGGCGGACTTCAACAGTAGTAGTACCGTGATATACTGACATTGTGATTCATAGTTCCGCGATATTTTCGTTTGCCTTGGTAGCGACCACACGACTGCCAGGGAATCTATGGTTTAGAAGGCTCATACTCAAAGCCATCCAGCACCTCAATGGCTCGATGCAAGTCACGCTCGAGATGATAGGTATATTGTCCGATCTACCATGCAGGCTAACGCTATCATGATGGATGTATTCGTGTTTAGTGCCACCAAAGAGAATGAGTGTTACTACACTGCATTCATCATCGTCATACTGGTCCAAACTCTGGTCTGATGCTGCAGGATGCCACTGCGCATACAACATGATTATCTCTGATTTGCACAGCCGGTAATTTGGACATAAGTTGTTACGTTTCTGACGTGTTGAGGCTTTTGGCTGTGCTCTATCTTCGAGGTCTCTGTGACGTTGTATTACAACAAGATAACGCCAGACGGCATATTGTCCATGCTGTGCTCACCTACATTGATGCACAGTGTGCTTGACTGTGATTGTGGCCAGTATGCTCTCTAGATCTCTTGCTCAGTACAACATCCGGTCATGCGTTAGTACAGATTGGCTTGCATCAGTTCGCCAACCACTGCAAAAGATATATATATATATATATATATATATATATATATATATATATATATATATATATATATATATATATATATGTATATATATATATATATATATATATATACCACACCACTCCTGACACCACTTTACAAACATTACGTGGACAGCACTGGATGTGTGAGAGAGAATATTGTCTTTCTTTGGCAGCACCAAAGACCAGAATTCTTGCTTGCTCTGTGCTCACATAATCCATAGGAGACCAAATCTCGAAGTTATAGAGTAGAAATAAATATAACACCAATAGAATACAGGCAAGAGAAGCTGGGGCTGTACTTAGCATTCTTGGTATTAATAGAAGCGAATGCAGGAATTATAAGGCACTTGCAGCATTTATTTTTGTGTTTGGTGAAAAGGCTGGGGTGGAGAGAGGGAGGAATGGGGAGGTAGGGTATGCCACTGAATTCTTTCTGATATTTGCCACATCCTTCAGTTGTTTCTTGGGAAATATCTACAAACACGTTCCCAACCTCCCACATCATGTTCTTTTTGCTGTTTGTTTCCTGTAGATATCCCTTCCTGTCGTACACAGCATCATGCTTGAACCATGCACCAATTAACATTATTGTTCACACTAGTATATAAAGGTATTTAACACAGTAACTTTCAGCATACTCATTTATTTCCAGCGTCCATTTCAGTTTCAATACAATATATTCATACGCTGCTGAAGGCAACACAGTCTACTCTTTTCTTCACGACACCAACGCATGGCGTGCGAGTCTCTTTTTCGCCACAGGCTGATGGGAATACGTGATGGTCTATGTAAAGCATTGCTTAAGAAAGGTGTTTTGTCACTCTCAGGTAGATGAATGGAGTGTACATTTTTGGTAGGAAGATAAGTCACAGTAAACTCAAGTCCCATGACTTACGGAGAGAGTGACATGGCACTGACACCATCTCACTTCCTAAATGGTGGCGAATTATAAAGTATGCCTGATTGAAAACGAGGCCTTCGCTGTAGTGTTGTTGTATATAATCCTGCTGGCTGGGTGTGTTTGCCGAGAGATGGCGTGGTAATATTCCCAGCTGCACAAGTGGAGCTAACGACTTCTTCGCAATTTTTTCATTTCTGGAGAGCTATTTCCGCAATTCATTGTATGATAGATCCTTCCCGATCAGCAGAAAGAGCTCTTGAAACCACAGTGAAATAGAAATAGTGAATAGCAGTTTGCGTATGAATGGTAACAATGGCGTTTATGAGGCAGGATGCAACGCACTTGATGCAATTCTGAATATGCTTAGTGGGATTCAGGGCAATATTCCCAGTTTCACAAATGGAGTTAAGGACTTTATGGCGTATTTAAGTTTTCAGAATAATAATAAGTTTTATTAAACCTTTAGTAAATACAAATACCTGATAAATCTTTCACAAAAATGCACCTCACTTAAACAGAAAGTAGATACCATCCCCTGGGCAGTCTGTTGTGTAATCCATACTGTGACACGTTATCACTAATAAAACCAACTCTTCGTCCAGGTCTTGGAGGTCCAAGGGATGTCGACCGACCGCCGTGTCATCCTCTGCCTTGTAGCCTCATGCTCAAGCGCTATGGAGGATATGTGGTCAGCATGCAGCATGGGCAATTAGCTGGCCAATTCGATGAAAATGCGTCAGGGTTTCGCACTATCGGTGCCACAATACGCAGCTGCCCTCGAACCTCTCCTACGGAAACTTAACAGTCCACTGCAAAGCTTGATCTTATTAGGAAAGAAAATCGAATGCCGAGCATTTACAGCTCATCTGAGGACATTTGTGTCGGCAAAAGGCTAGATACCGTAAGCAAACCTTTTACTGAACACTTACTGCGCACCAACATAAGCAATGATCAACTGTATCAGATCCAAGACAATGAACTTAGGCGAAATTTTACTGCTGGAAGAATAACAATGGTTACCCAAACAAAAAAAATCCGACGTTTAGTGATAGATCAAACATACAAAGAATGCAAACTGCCAACTGTTAATCGATGTTGAACAAAATTAGACCCAACAGACAGCTACATTGCATGCGAGTTTCAATATGATCCAGAAAGTTAAATTAGTGAAACAGTTCATCTTATCCATCGTGTATTACATAGTGTCTATTTTACTAGTACCAGTGCCAATAGTCAAAAGTCTACTACAGGATACTGGGTGTGTCATATGTCGTGGAAATACTATCAAAGAGAGATACAGCACACTAACACTATCCTTTGAAGGAGGTAGGATGGGATTAACAGTCACTGACGCAATACGCAAAGCACTATTAGGCCATAGACTAATGTCCTTAAGAGATCATAATTCAGTTCTATCAAGTCTTTTTATAAAACATTCTGACAGAAAACCAAGTAACTCCCATCATTGCTATCAAAATGAATTCAGAATTTAGCTTTCTCAGAACCACCATAGTAGAAAACATCTACGTAAATCAGGGCGACAAAATTTGCACTACAACGATACAGTACCACCATATTAAGAAAAGGTTAAGTCCTAAGAGAATGGAACCTACGTATTCTCAGGTCAGTTGGCCTGACCCGTGGAAGAACATTCAAAGCAACCAGCTTACATCAAATGTTAGGACAACGTGGCATAAAGTCGTCAATGAAAAGATTTCGGAGACCACAGAGCTATATTGCATCCATTTAGCGGATTCGTCCAGTTGTGACAAACGTAGTGCAGGAAACACTTATAAACCGATACATATGTCAGCACGCACGCGGTATCTTGGGCGCAACAAAAACATGGGTCACTACCGAGAACGGCAACGCAATATGACAAGATACTAGAATTTGTGACACCGGACAACGGAGATATCCAGGCCAGAAAAATAATATGCTCTTTATCTGGCTATGGGACCAATTAGTACGTAATGTGATACATCAGAAGCACCGAGTTTATGGTAATTTAAGTATAGACTAACATTAACCGTACGTGGAATTAAAAAAAAATTTGCAAACCACATAAGATCATGGTATCCCTGCATCTCCGATTTTGTGACCGGAGCACACAGATTGCTGAGTCCGCTACTGTTTATTTCATAATTGAGATTAACAGTTATGCATAGAAAATGCCAGTCACCCACTCGATGTAGAATAAAGGTGCTAAAAAGGAAAAAATGCTACAACAAAGAAAAAGAATTTTATTTCATTAATTGTTATTTTTTTCCTAACACCAAAAAAGAATTCCAGTTCTGCAGACATCGAAGTGATTGGATTTCGACAAAATATCAAAATTCGTGCATTCATAAAGAAGCGAAAGTTTCAGGTTTACAACAAAGACGACATAAAGTACTTCAAAAGACGATGAAATTAAAGTTTAAGACTGAAGAAGTATATACTCATCAAAAGAGACTAGATTATATTTATTTAATTTTTCCAAATGAGAAAATTTCCTGATCATTTAATTTGGAAATGTGAAGGTATTTAATCGAAGTAAAAATATTAAGAAGAGAAACTGCCTCATCAAATGAAAAGTCATCATCGAACTGTCGTAAGTTAAAGCAGCTCTCGTATTCGATGAGTGTACCTATGATACCTCGTCTTGGGATACGGACCGCAACATAGTTTTCAGAGGAAATTGTCATTAAAAGGAAAAATTACAGCAAATTATAGGCTGCATTAATGCTGCCGCCAGCAGAAAGAATCAGAACTATTTATGGCTAATGGCCATATGCTGAAAGATGCCAAATATGATGTTGGATTTTTCGAAGACAGTAATTCCGGGGAAATAATGTCGTTGGTGCGTTTGTGTAAATTGTAATGTTGTGTCGTATGAGATAAACATAAATGGCGAAACGCGTTGCTTCGTGAACATGCACTCGGTTTGTGGTCGAAAAGATGAATCGACTGTAAAAGGCGTTCCTCGTCTCTCCACGACTGTGATGCGCTGAAAGACGTGTAGAGCACTGGCTTATACTTTCAATCAAGTAATCTTAAAAGGTTCTGATGGTGAACGCTCGTGTAGAAGTACGTGCCTAGTGAGGGAAAGTGATTTCAATATTGTTCTTGTCATTTCGTTGTAAAATAGTTTCAGCCTCACGGTCGTATATTGGCAGCACTTTTTAAAAAATATAGAGTACCATATGTTTATAATTATGCAAAGTAAGCGTTGATTATTTGTCTCTGAGGATTAATTTTCAAAATTACAGCGATGTGGTTGTTGTTGTTGTGGTCTTCAGTCCTGAGACTGGTTTGATGCAGCTCTCATGCTAATCTATCCTGTGCAAGCTCCTTCATCTCCCAGTACCTACTGCAACCTACATCCTTCTGAATCTGCTTAGTGTATTCATCTCTTGGTCTCCCTCTACGATTTTCACCCTCCACGCTGCCCTCCAATGCTAAATTTGTGATCCCCTGATGCCTCAGAACATCTCTTACCAACCGTTCCCTTCTTCTTGTCAATTTGTGCCACACACTCCTCTTCTCCCTAATTCTATTCAATATTTCCTCATTAGTTACGTGATCTACCCATTTAATCTTCAGCATTCTTCTGTAGCACCACATTTCTATTCTCTTCTTGTCCAAACTATTTATCGTCCATGTTTCACTTCCATACATGGCTACACTCCATACAAATACTTTCAGAAAAGACTTCCTGACACTTAAATCAATACTCGATGTTAAGAAATTGCTCTTCTTCAGAAACGCTTTCCTTGCCATTGCCAGTCTACATTTTATATCCTCTCTACTTTGACCATCATCAGTTATTTTGCTCCTCAAATAGAAAAACTCCTTTACTACTTTAAGTGTCTCATTTCCTAATCTAATTCCCTCAGCATCACCCGACTTGATTCGACTACATTCCATTATTCTCGTTTTGCTTTTGTTGATGTTTATCTTATATCCTCCTTTCAAGACACTGTCCATTCCGTTCAACTGCTCTTCCAAGTTCTTTGCTGTCTCTGACAGAACTACAATGTCATCGGCGAACCTCAAAGTTTTTATTTCATCTCCCTGGATTTTAATACCTACTCCGAACTTTTCTTTTGTTTCCTTTACTGCTTGCTCAATATACAGATTGAATAACATCGGGGAGAGGCTACAACGCTGACTCACTCCCTTCCCAACCATTGCTTCCCTTTCATACCCCTCGACTCTTATAAATGCCATGGATGTGGTATACACCACAAATTCTGTTAAGAGTCGCACAGTAGTATCTGTGCGACTTTCCCATGGCACTCCTTAGTGCAACTTAATGCAACTCTTTCCATCGGCGTGTCTTCTGTCGTGCAGAAGAAAAGGCACTAAATCGGCGAGCAACTTGTCTGCTCGACAGAGCAGTCTTATCAAATAGTCCGTTCAAGGTATCTGCAGTCGTCCGACTAAAGACGTGGCTATTGACTGTGCTGCATCCAGATACCAGGTGCTTAAAATAAAATTGCACCTACTGAGACAGGTGCAGTTTAGGCCGTAATCATCGAATGGGCGCAAAACTTGTTAAAAATTCCAATTGTTTAATGTGGAACAGATTTACGCTAGAAAAAATTAGTTCCAGTTTTGGCCACCAGGTGAAAATGGGGCGCTGTGAATGCACGAAAGGCGTACAGAAATGTTTCCAAATTTCATTTATTAGGAAAGGGACGTGGGCAAAAAAAATCAAACATGTTAGAAGGGCACAGCGTTGATTTTGTTATTAACCACCACTTACGCAATATGTTCAGTATGAGCACTGCGAACGTCCATGAGATAGCGTAGAGCGCCAGATTTGCTGCTGGTGACCAAACCCGGATCTATATTTTTACCAGAGTAAATCCGTTCCTCATTAACGCATTAACATATCTTCCAAGTTTCGCTGCCATACGATAATTACAGCTAGTAATGGACCTCTGTAAGCAGCTGCACGGTAATTACAACCAACCGGGCACATTAAAGGAGTAGGCTATCATGTGTCAGACGCACGGATATCGCCGTGCGCCTTGCGAACACACAGGTCGAATTAGTTGCGGAGTAATAAATTGAAGATCTATAACGGGTTGGTGTGGTTATTCTACAACAAAGTGTCTCTTATACAAGCTGTACTACACAATTTTGGTGTGTGCCAGTAGATCAAAGTGACTAACAATCTGAGTGGTTCACGTTCCACAAGTTTAGTACGCATGATCGATAAAAATATTTTGGATCCCTAAAATGTTTGCATTCTCACGGACCGAGTGATGTGGCGCAGTGGTTACCACACTAGACTCCCATTCCAGACGTCGACGGTTTAATCCCGCGTCTGGCCATCCAGCTTTAGGTTTCCTGTGATTTCCCTAAATTGCTCCAGGCAAATCCGGCGATGGTGCCTCCGAAAGTACACGGCCGATTTCCTTCCCCTTCCTTAAAACATTCGAGGTTTTGCTCCGTCTCTAACGACATAGCCAAACGCCACCTTGGTTCCAGGCTCAGGTTCGCGTTCACCTTGAACTCAGCTCGCTCCCAAATGAGGTTACCCCAGCTTCGGTATACCGCTCGCGGTTTGTCGAACTTCGTTCGAAGTTCATTAATACGATCTTCATTTATACAGATGGCTCTAAGACCAATGACCGTGTCGGGTGTTCTTTTATTGTCGGGGCGCACAGTTTCAAATACCGGCTCCATGGCCATTGTTCGGTCTTCACAGCTGAGCTGTTTGCCCTCTATCAGGCTGTTCTTTACATCCGCCGCCAGCGACATTCTGCTTATCTCATCTGCTCTGATTCCCTGAGCGCCATCCAGAGCCTCAGTGATCCGTATCCGGTTCACCCTTTCATGCACCGGATCCATCGCTCTCTTCAGCAGCTGGCGGACGACGGTTCTCCGGTTACCTTTATGTGGGTTCCTGGCCATGTCGTTATCCCTGGGAACGAAGCTGCAGATGCCGCGGCCAAGGCTGTGGTCCTCCAGCCTCGGACAGCTCCTTGTGTGCCTTCATCTGATCTTAGCAGGGTCATTTGTCAGCGCATTTTATCGCTGCGGAATGCCGCTTGGTCTACACGTACTGAAAACGAGCTTCGGGCCTTGAAACCTCTCCCCACGGCTTGGACGACCTCTTCACGTACTTCTCGGCGGGAGGAGGTCGTTTTGGCCCGGTCACGGATTGGACACTGCCGATTCAGCCACCGCCATCTGCTGACGATTGCGCCGGCGCCTCTCTGCCCATGTGGGCAATTGCTGACGGTACGCCACATTTTAACGTCCTGTCCGAATTTTAATACACTGCGCATTGATCTTGGCCTGCCGTGTACTCTGGATGAAATTTTAGCGGATGACCCAAGAGCAGCTGCTCGCGTTCTTCGTTTTATCCACTTGACCAACCTTTCTAAGGACATTTGATTATGCTGTTTTCTTTTAATCCCTTGCCTGTTAATGTGCCTTTTATAGTGTTGTCCTTTTCATTTGCTGTTTTAACATTGTGCCTCGCAGTGCATTCGTAATTTAGACTGGGCGCTAATGACCACTGTAGTGTTGCGCCCTAGAACCACAAAAAAAAGACATAGTTGTCGACGGGACGTTAAACCCAGTCTGTCTGTGTAATTCTCGTTGCTAGTATTTTGTTGCGACGCACGTTACAGTCAAGCTGGTGAGTGGAAAAGATGTGAACTTTATTAGGGACATGCGTATAGAAGACGCAAGGTGAGTGGAAAGAAAATTCGCTGTGTTTACTTGAAGTGTACACGTCCACCTGCAAGGTTCTAACAATACCAATAGGTTAGAAATCAGATTAATAATGTTGCTCACGCAGCATATGTTCGCTTTATCGGGCAACAACAAAATTATTGACTGTGGATGGCATCGTCAGAATGGAAATAACGAAGCCGCTGTAAAAAAGTCATTAATTTTGGCACTTATCTTGAATGGATTCCCACGTAGCTTTAGACGAAGTTGTTATGGCTCGTCTTGTTGATTCTAGAGTGATTGCACTTTGACTGCTAGAAGGTCCAGATCTGTATTTTAGCAATATTTGAAGACCTAACAGATTCGTTTTTCAGGAAATTCTTACTGATCAAACAATCACAGATCAGAACAATGGTATGGTAAAAATAAATTTTGACTTGGTGTTCACGACCCACATTTTTATTAAACTTTTTTGTAAATTCACATATACTTCTCCTTAATTGTCACATCATCATGAAAACAATTTTGTATCGATCTTCATGTATTTAATTTCCAGTTTAACCAGACACAAGACTTGACTGTTCTTTTACAAAGCGAAATAACAACTTAACTTCTGCAAAGTGAAACCTGTGCGCATTCGCACCTAAACGGTTATAAGTCAAAGATTATTACAGTCTGACAGAAATGAATACACACAAGAACCATATTACTGTAATATATTGATACATCGGAGTACCTATAGAGTGTTGTTGTTGTTGTGGTCTTCAGTCCTGAGACTGGTTTGATGCAGCTCTCCATGCTACTCTATCCTGTGCAAGCTTCTTCATCTCCCAGTACCTACTGCAACCTACATCCTTCAGAATCTGCTTAGTGTATTCATCTCTTGGTCTCCCCCTACGATTTTTACCCTCCACGCTGCCCTCCAATACTAAATTGGTGATCCCTTGATGCCTCAGAACATGTCCTACCAACCGATCCCTTCTTCTGGTCAAGTTGTGCCACAAACTTCTCTTCTCCCCAATCCTATTCAATACTTCCCCATTAGTTATGTGATCTACCCATCTAATCTTCAGCATTCTTCTGTAGCACCACATTTCGAAAGCTTCTATTCTCTTCTTGTCCAAACTATTTACCGTCCATGTTTCACTTCCATACATGGCTACACTCCATACAAATACTTTCAGAAATGACATCCTGACACTTAAATCTATAGTCGATGTTAACAAATTTTTCTTCTTCAGAAACGCTTTCCTTGCCATTGCCAGTCTACATTTTATATCCTCTCTACTTTGACCATCATCAGTTATTTTGCTCCCCAAATAGCAAAACTCCTTTACTACTTTAAGTGTCTCATTTCCTAATCTAATTCCCTCAGCATCACCCGACTTAATTAGACTACATTCCATTATCCTCGTTTTGCTTTTGTTGATGTTTATCTTATATCCTCCCTTCAAGATACCATCCATTCCGTTCAACTGCTCTTCTAAGTCCTTTGCTGTCTCTGACAGAATTACAATGTCATCGGCGAACCTCAAAGTTTTTATTTCTTCTCCATGGATTTTAATACCTACTCCGAATTTTTCTTTTGTTTCCGTTACTGCTTGCTCAATATACAGATTGAATAACATCGGGGAGAGGCTACAACCCTGTCTTACTCCCTTCCCCACCGCTGCTTCCCTTTCATGTCCCTCGACTCTTATAACTGCCATCTGGTTTCTGTACAAATTGTAAATAGCCTTTCGCTCCCTGTATTTTACCCCTGCCACCTTTAGAATTTGAAAGAGAGTATTCCAGTCAACATTGTCAAAAGCTTTCTCTAAGTCTACAAATGCTAGAAACGTAGGTTTGCCTTTCCTTAATCTTTCTTCTAAGATAAGTCGTAAGGTCAGTATTGCCTCACGTGTTCCAGTATTTCTACGGAATCCAAACTGATCTTCCCCGAGGTCGGCTTCTACTAGTTTTTCCATTCGTCTGTAAAGAATTCGTGTTAGTATTTTGCAGCTGTGGCTTATTAAACTGATTGTTCGGTAATTTTCACATCTGTCAACACCTGCTTTCTTTGGGATTGGAATTATTATATTCTTCTTGAAGTCCGAGGGTATTTCACCTGTCTCATACATTTTGCTCACCAGATGGTAGAGTTTTGTCAGGACTGGCTCTCCCAAGGCCGTCAGAAGTTCCAATGGAATGTTGTCTACTCCGGGGGACTTGTTTCGACTCAGGTCTTTCAGTGCTCTGTCAAACTCTTCACGCAGTATCTTATCTCCCATTTCGTCTTCATCTACATCCTCTTCCATTTCCATAATATTGTCCTCAAGTACATCGCCCTTGTATAGACCCTCTATGTACTCCTTCCACCTTTCTGCTTTCCCTTCTTTGCTTAGAACTGGGTTTCCATCTGAGCTCTTGATGTTCATACAAGTGGTTCTCTTATCTCCAAAGGTCTCTTTAATTTTCCTGTAGGCAGTATCTATCTTACCCCTAGTGAGATAAGCCTCTACATCCTTGCATTTGTCCTCTAGCCATGCCTGCTTAGCCATTTTGCACTTCCTGTCGATCTCATTTTTGAGACGTTTGTATTCCTTATTGCCTGCTTCATTTACTGCATTTTTATATTTTCTCCTTTCATCAATTAAATTCAATATTTCTTCTGTTATCCAAGGATTTCTACTAGCCCTCGTCTTTTTACCTACTTGATCCTCTGCTGCCTTCACTACTTCATCCCTCAAAGCTACCCATTCCTCTTCTACTGTATTTCTTTCCCCCATTCCTGTCAATTGTTCCCTTATGCTCTCCCTGAAACTCTGTACAACCTCTGGTTCTTTCAGTTTATCCAGGTCCCATCTCCTTAAATTCCCACCTATAGAGTAATAAAACCAAATGAGAGAATAGTAAAAAAAAATTTGTCTGTTACTTCGCAGAAAAGTAGTAACCGAGTGAGGTGGCGCAGTGGTTAGCACACCGGACTCGCATTCGGGAGGACGACGGTTCAGTCCCGCGCCCGGCCATCCTGATTTAGGTTTTCCGTGATTTCTCTAAGTCGCTCCAGGCAAATTCCGGGATGGTTCCTTTGAAAGGGCATGGCCGACTTCCTTCCCCGTCCTTCCCTAATCCGATGAGACCGATGACCTCGCTGTTTGGTCTCTTTCCCCAAACAACGCAACCCAACCCAGAAAAGTAGTACGATATTACTCTTATCGAGAACTGGGGTTGGAGTGCCGTAGTGGTCATGTAAATAAAGAACCATTACATCGTCCACGTGAAATATCTGTCTGTTAAAGCAAGCCCCCATCATCACGTTTTAAGCAGGACAAAATGGTTCAAATGGCTCTGAGCACTATGGGACTTAACTTCAGAGGTCATCAGTCCCCTAGAACTACTTAAACCTAACTAACCTAAGGACATCACACACATCCATGGCCGAGAAAGGATTCGAACCTGCGACCGTAGCGGTCGCGTGGTTCCAAACTGTAGCGCCTACAACCGCTCGGCCACTCCATCTGGCTAAGCACGACACATTGCACGGTTACCGTCCTTAGTTCTCGATCATTACTTCGCAAGTCACTGCATGTTCGGAATGTCGTCAGGCCGCAGAGAAGAATAACAGAAGAATTGCCTCACACTGCGGCTCATCCTCCCATGAAATACCGCACCGCCAGACGCTGCTGCCTGTGCGGAGCAGCACGGCGCTGCCTGTGGTGCGGTGAGTGCGGTGTGCTGCCTCGGCCGCTGCCCGCTGGCTGCTGGCCGCTTCCTTGGATGCGGCCCTTCCGGCCGCCGGCCGCGCTCCGTAATGCAGTGCGCCTCTTAATTGCTGGCTGCCGACTGCGGCCTGCCGCCATAAATAATTCCCTGTCCGTAATTACGGCTGCACGGCGCACCGCAACATCTTGCAACAGACGGCCGGACCCACCTCTTCCTCTGCTCGCACATTCGGCGCAAATATTTCACGAGGATAATTGCAAGGGCCCAACCACACCACTGTACAGCAGACGCGAAACTACACCTCGAATGTGCAAAATACACTACTGGCCAATAAAATTGCTACACCAAGAAGAAATGCAGATGATAAACGGGTATTCATTGGACAAATATATTGTACTAGGACTGAAATGTGATTACATTTTCACGCAATTTGGGTGCATCGATCCTGAGAAATCAGTACCCAGAAAAACCACCTCATGGCCGTAATAACGGCCTTGATACGCCTGGACATTGAGTCGAACAGAGCTTGGATGGCGTGTACAGGTATAGCTGCCCATGCAGCTTCAACACGATAGCACAGTTCATCAAGAGTAGTGACTGGCGTATTATGACGAGCCAGTTGCTCGGTCACCGTTGACCAGACGTTTTCAAATGGTAAGAGATCTGGAGAATGTGGTTGCCAGGGCAGCAGTCGAACATTTTCTGTATCCAGAAAGGCCAGTATAGGACCTGCAACATGCAGTCGTGCAATATCCTGCTGAAATGTAGGATTTCGCAATGATCGAATGAAGGGTAGAGCCACATCTGAAATATAACGTCCACTGTTCAAAGAGCCGTCAATGCGAACAAGAGGTGAGCGAGACGTGTAACCAATGGCACCCCATTCCATCACGCCGGGTGATACGACAGTATGGCGATGATGAATACACGCTTCCAATGTGAGTTCACCGCGATGTCGCCAAACACGGATGCGACCATCATGATGCTGTAAACAGAACATGGATTCATCCGAAAAAATGACGTTTTGTCATTCGTTCACCCAGGTTCCTGTCTGTGATTCACCGTCCAGGGTAACCGCAGCAATGGTCTCCGAGCTGATAGTCCATGCTACTGCAAACGTCGTCGAACTCTTCGTGCAGATGGTTGTTGTCCGGCAAACATCCCCATCTGTTGACTTAGGGATCGAGACGTGACTGCACGTGCACATAAATGCACAATTCCGAAACGGTTGTTCACCTACAAATTGTCAAGTCACTAGTATTTATTAGGTACCTAAGTGAATGACTACCGTCAGACCTCCTTGCCTAGGGACGCCAGATGAAAGTTGATGTCGTCAAGACCTGGATGAAAATTGCGCAACGGATAATTGGGGAGGGGAGCTTGAGAGCGCTACCTAGAGAACGTGCCCTTCCTTTACGATCCTAGGCAAGGGGCTGGAGGGCTCATACGCTTATGTGTGGGTCCCTGCCTTCTATATCTTTTATTTTAAATGAATTCCTTTAACTTGACTCCGATATGATTTTTGGGGTATGTTAATGATTTATGACAATTGATTATCTATTTATTTTAAACATTATCACTCAACTTTACAGCGATTTCAGCAATTGTTCCAGTTTACAGATATTGCAATTTTACAACTTATATCTCGGGCATATTATATACTAAACTGCACCACATTTCTACGGGCAAGATGGAATTGCGTTGGCCAAATGTATACCACCATAGTCACCCAATATTTTACATGGGACATCCACTAATGGGCAAACTGGGGACCAGATACATTAACACAGGGGGTCAAATTTCCGAAATTGAACGAGAACATTCATTTCCTTACACAATCCGAAGCTGGAAATAAAAGTATTAGTGAAAATACTCAAATACCTCTCTTCCACGCGTGAACATCGAGACAGACGCACTGAGGGCATGTCTGCTCACTTACCCGTCTTCTGTAACACACCCAGAATATCGTGGGCACCCAGAGGTCTCCTGGGCCACGGTGGAGGGATGGTCGTACCACTTGGCCAACATCTCCACCCCAAATCTTGTGACATTGGAACGTCTTTGACTTTTAAAACCTGCCTGTGCTGTCTCTCTGATCCCCTACCCATGACTAAGGTTGGCACTACTATACTACAGAACTACATCTCAAGAAAGATTTGGCCACGCAGGGAAAGGTGTGAGGAGGATTAGGAAAGTTCATGTGCACATCCACATTCACGTACAAGCAATGCATAATACACGACGCATATAAATACGTATTATGAAGCCTTTCAACCCATCCACATAGGTTCTGTTGCACCCGCGGCGGGCCGCGTCGTGCAATAAAATTAGCGGCGGAGCCGCCTCTGTTTGCATTTCCCGTTGTGAGCGAGCAGCAAAACCTGTTGCCTATGGAGCGGAAACGACTGTACAGTTTCATAAGAAATAACAACATAAATGTATGTGTCCTTTATACAACTTGGTTTCAAAATACAAGGTACAAAATATGGTTCATTTCGTTAGCTCGTGATAGACCATCAAAGAAGATTAATTAAATGTAAATATAATAATCTATTCACGCTATATTTTGCAAGTCTCGTCATAGCTGCATAAATACCGGATGATCAAAAAGTCAGTATTAATTTGAAAACTGAATAAATCACGGAATGATGTAGATAGAGAGGTACAAATTGACACACATGCTTGGAATGACATAGGGTTTTATTAGAACAAAAAAAATACAAAACTTCAAAAAATGTCCGACAGATGGCGCTTCATCTGATCAGAATAGCAATAATTAGCATAACAAAGTAAGACAAAGCAAAGATGATGTTCTTTACAAGAAATGCTCAATATGTCCAGCAACATTCCTCAACAATAGCTATAGTCGAGGAATAATGTTGTGAACAGCACTGTAAAGCATGTCCGGAGTTATAGTGAGGCATTGGCGTCGGATGTTGTCTTTCAACATCCCTAGAGATGTCGGTCGATCACGATGCACTTGCGACTTCAAGTAACCCCAAGGCCAATAATCGCAAGGACTGAGGTCTGGGGACTTGGGAGGCCAAGCATGACGAAAGTGGCGGCTGAGCACACGTTCATCACCAAACGACGCGCAAGAGATCTTTCACGCGTCTAGCAATATAGGGTGGAGCGACATCCTGCATAAACATCGTACGTTCCAGCAGGTGTTTATCAGACAGGCAGGGGATAATGCGATTCTGTAACATATCGGCGTACCTCTCACCCATCACTGACGTTTTGCTATCCAGCGCCATCTGTCGGACATTTTGTGAACTTTTTTTTGTTCTAATAAAATCCCACGTCATTCCAAGCATGTGTGTCAATTTTTACCTCTCTATCGACATTATTCCATGGTTTATTAAGTTTTCAAGTTTATACTGACTTTTTGATCACCCGGTACTTCGACCTAAATCCACATGAATCTACGTACTCTGTTCACCGTAAACGACATATCACAGCACAGGCAACGGTCATCAGCCCCTAAGCTTACACACTACTTAACCTAAATTATCCTAAGGACAAACACATACATCTCACAGATATCATCCAACCTCAAAACATAGAAAGATGTTTGCAATAAGGTGAACTGATAAGAGAAGATACGGGGCTTCCTGTAGAATCTGCTAGGAAAAGAACAGGTCGAAAACACTGGCGACGAAAACAGGTAATTTGATCGGACATGTGTTAATAGATTTAGGAATAACTTGTAGGCCTAGTAACCGCAGCGGGTAAAAGCTGTAGAGGAAGACAGATATTGGAATACTTTCAATATGCAACCGACAATGTTGTATGCGAGTTATTCTATGAGAGAAAGAAACTGGCACAAGGGTGGAACGCGTGAAGGAGCTCTTCAAAAGATCCATAAGAAAAATTACCCAAAACAGTCGCAAATTGTTGCTTTTCTCGTAGATACACCTCTACAGTAAAAAACACTGAAATCCTTGCACCATAGTCTCGAAGGATGACAGAACAGAGGCAAAAACACAATAATGTAATCAACTGAAAAATGGGGCGCACGGTGCCGTCTTCCGATTGATGTGGCAGTGGACATTTTTCAGCTCTGCGAGGCCACTCTAAACGGCTGACTAAGCTATCTGGACTGGCTTGAAATAGCTGCATCATATCTGATGCTACCGCTAACGTATCCCTAAGGAACTCCTGAGTTTCAAATTCGCCTACCGAATGTCTGACAGTTTATGATACAGCATTATATACGATCTTAGTGCCACCTAATTTAATCTGCTGCGTTTGAGATGTCAAATTTCCTATTTTCTCATAGTAGCTGACCTTCAAAGTATATAGCGCAATGTGTCTGGCATTCAAACAAGATCATACCGACCAGGGCGCTAACGTTGTAGATGTATCAGGATTTTGTATCGTTTCTAAAGTCCATAGAAATAGTGCTGAGGAAATCTAGTTCATAAATTTATTTCGTTAGCTGTCTACCAACAACATTTGCTCATTCCTTCCATCTCGTACTGTCATATTGTAACATATTGTTCAAATGTGTGTGAAATCTTATGAGACTTAACTGCTAAGATCATCACTCCCTAAGCTTACACACTACTGAATCTAAATTATCCTAAGGACAAACACACAGACCCATGCCCGAGGGAGGACTGAAACCTCCGCCGGGAGCAGCCGCACAGTTAGAAATGGAGGCCTCTGCTATTAGGAGCAGTCTGTCCTAGAAGTGTATCATTTCAGCCCGACACCCTCAGACAAATTTACGTAAATGAAGGCGCAGAAAAAAGTCCTTATGAGATAGAAAACAAAAAGTGAAGGGACTGTATATACAGATTCCTTACCGCATCCATATTTTGCCCGCTAGTTCATGTTTATTGTAAATTACACTGAAAGTGTAATTTGCGTTCCTATAGTACACTACTGTCCATTAAAATTGCTACACCACGAAGATGACGTGCTACAGACGCGAAATTCAACTGACAGGAAGAAGATGCTGCGATATGCAAATGATTATCTTTCCAGAACATTCACACAAGGTTGGCGCAGGTGGCGACACCTACAACGTTCTGACATGAGGAAAGTTTCCAACTGATTTCTCATACACAAACTGCAGTTGGCCGGCGTTGCCTGGTGAAACGTTGTTGTGATGCCTCGTGTATGGAGGAGAAATGCGTACCATCATGTTTCCGACTTTGATAAAGGTCGGATTGTAGCGTATCGCGATTGCGCTTTATCATACCGCGGCATTGCTCCTCGCGTTGGTCAAGCTCCAATGATTGTTAGCAGAATATGGAATCGGTGAGTTCAGGAGGGTAATACGGAACGCTGTGCTGGATCCCAACGGCCTCTTATCAATAGCAGTCGAGATGACAGGCCCGCATGGCTGTAACGGATCGTGCAGCCTCGTCTCGATCCCTGAGTCAACAGGTGGGGACGTTTGGAAGACAACAACCATCGGCACGAACAGTTCGACGACGTTTGTAGCAGCATGGACTATCAACTCGGAGACCATGACTGCGGTTACCCTTGACGCTGCGTCACAGACAGGATCGCCTGCGACGGTGTACACAACGACAAACCTAGGTGCACGAATGGCAAAGCGTCATTTCTTCGGATGAATCCATGTTCTGTTTACAGCATCATGATGGTCGCATTCGTGTTTGGCGGCATCTCGATGAACACACACTGGAAGCGTGTATTCGTCATCGCCCTACTGGCGTATCACCCGGCGTGATTGTGTGGGGTGCCATTGGTTACACGTCTCGGTCACCTCTTGTTCGCATTCACGGCAATATGAACAGTGGACGTTACATTTCAGATGTGTTACGACCCGTGGTTGTACCCTTCATTCGATCCCTGCGAAACGCTACATTTCAGCTTGGCAATGCACAACCGGATGTTGCAGTCCTGTACGGGCCTTTCTGGATACAGAAAATGTTCGACTGCTGTCCTGGCCAGCACATTCTCCAGATCTCTCACCAACTGAAAATATTTGGTCAATGGTGGCCGAGCAACTGGGACGTCACAATACGCCAGTCACTACTCTTGATGAACTGTGGTGTCGTGTTGAAGCTGCATGGGCAGCTGTACCTGTACACGCCATCAAAGCATTGTTTGACTCAATGCCCAGGCATATCAAGGCCGTTATTACAGCCAGAGGTGGTTGTTCTGGGTACTGGTTTCCCAGGATCTATGTACCCAAATTGCGTGAAAATGTAATCAGGTGTTCCTTTATAATATATTTGTCCAATGAATACCCGTTCATCATCTGAATATCTTCTTGGTGTAGCAATTTTAATGGCCAGTAGTTTAATTACTGACCGGATTTAAAAATATAAAATGCAGTCATAATCTACTCTGTTAAAAGCTTAACACAGTTACACACGTGTCCGCCCTGAGAACTGTCAGGTGCTTAGCAGAAACGACCCTAATCCACCGCACTTGCAGTAGCGTCACGAACGCCACGCTAGACTGGGATGGAATTGAATCTGGCGTTATCAATAAAATACAGGCTCTTATTCGGCGCTGACGATAGCCGCGTATTCGATTAAAGCTCTCGTGGTGATATCCCCCACAATGATTTATTGTGGTGCGACAGAGGTTTCGGCAATTCGAATTTAGGCTTCTTAAGAGGGTCTTCACACAGCGGAATGAATTATCTGGTGTGAAATATTGTGGTTCGTAACTGGGACAGATATAAAATCCATCCTTGATCAATGTTGGTTTTAGTTGTACCTCTGTCGCAATTGTCGCAATTCGTTTTAGTTTCACCAGGTTTCATTAAGTGACTTGAAGCTAGTTCCATCTAGTTTTCTCCCAAATTCTGAGGCTGATTTCTTATCTATTCTATTTCAGTATAAGACAGTGCTGCATCTCTGATGAACTCTTACATTGCTTGGACGTTTCAGCCTCAGTCTACAGAATCTAGAGATCTAGTCACACTGAGTACAGGAGATGCTGAAAGCATTCATCCAAATCGACGTGCTTCCACGTAAGCACCCTTAACATCTTCACCCATAGTTTTGCTGTTCAATAGATGACTCGTACATTACTCGCAGTTTAGAAACAGTTTCCAGACGCACGTTGCATTATTTCATGTTCTGCAATATGGTTTCCATAAATGTTTAGAGCGCTGTGACGTGCCTTCTGATCGTGTCCTTTTCTTCAGTAAGTATATATAGTAACAACATCACGTATACGTTTCACATGGTAAGCTGTATGCTGTACAACTAATTTTTATTGTACAGTTATCTATTTAAAGGGAACTGGAAAATACTCCGAACAGTGTTGAGAAACATAAAAAAATCTGTCTTCCGTCTCCTCACGGTGTCTTCAGGTAAAATTCAACAGTTGCTTCTCCCTGAGTTAGGCAGTTTTGTTTTCAGTAATTTCCTCTGATTTGCCTCACAAAATAATTCGATGTACAATAGCTTATAGCTCATGTGCTTGCGCAATGTCAGTCATTATGTTTGCATGTCTGTCATTTCCATGAACGGAGGGTAATTTCCAACTTACAGAGCTGCTAGCATAGCTGTGATTTAATGGAGACTGAACGACTTTGGAAAAAGTTGTCTCTGAAAATAAACAATGCTTATGTTCTTTAATGAGTTAAGACAACACTAACGTGCATCTCTGTAAACGTGCTATCCTGTTCAACGCTGTATCTCGGCGCACTCCAAGATTTTACACCAGGTGATCGGATCGCCTTCGTTCGCTCACGCCTTCGGCTTGCATTTTATAGAACTGAAATGTGACACAAACAGTAAGACTCACAAAATCTACACGAGTGGAAAAAAATGTTCAGTTAGTATACTATGTATTGTGATAAACAGAAGTATAATCAACCATCATCTTGCAGTCTGTGCGTATGAAAGAGAGGCACTACCGCGATTTTAACACTCAAGAAAGAGTAAAAAAATTTCTCTTTTAACTATGCCACTGAACAAGATCTTTTTGAGACAATGAAAAGTATTGAATTAAACCAACTACCTAGATACGGAGAATGCATATGACCACTTTATTTCAGAAGTTTTTTTCGACTTTAATAAAAATCTTATTTAGGCCAGACACGTTTGGCTTCGTTTTACATCATCTTCAGTGGTTGGTGCTTTCGCATCATCTACCAACAACATTGTTCTACACACAAGCATTCGAATATTTCGACAGTATATTTAACGAGCACTAAGGAAGCTTTAAAGTAAAGAGAAATGTGTGTTGTCTCGATAAGATTTTTATTTCATCCCTGAGAGACGGAAGATCTCCCATATTGCAAATAAAACATCGACTGCGGAAGAGGCGCTTCTGAAAGATAAGTTTGTATAAGACCCAAGAAGTAAACTTTTGTGACTCTTTAACCTTTCATTTTCTGTTCTTTAATTTTCGTTTTATTATCTTTGTGTTTTCCAAAATACCTGTCACCACAGGTACGAAAAGGATGTGGGCCGGTATATATAGGTTAATTTTGAAAACGTAAATATCAGTACACAAAATAAAATAACTAACATTCGTTTAATATGCTCTCATTTTCCATATCTGATGGTTCATTTTCACTTTGATTACACATTCATTCTCTACAGTGTCTAAACTATGTAGATCTACTGTCGTGTTAAAAGGTATGCTAAAGGTGTAGACTAACAGAAACACACAGATCCCAGATGCACTGTGTAAAGAATGAAACTTATTACTCTCACCGCTGAGAAAGAATGATTTCTCCTTTCCGCTAATGTGTTCACTTGGGAAAAGTGCATCACTCGATATGACACAGGGCTCGTAGGTACATTTCCTAGGAACAGGGCTCGTAGGTACATTTCCTAGGAGCGAATAACGTGGTGGTAGTCCTGTCAATAAGTTACCGATGGCAAAGTCGGACACGACTTTCCAAATCTTACTTCTTTCATCTGTACTTTACTAAATTGTTCATTTTGTTTGGGGTAATATTCGCTTAAGCGAAAGAAACGTGATTCGAAGCCTGCAGTATTCTAACAGTGTTACGTAGCATTTCAGGTTTAAACATGTCGTTGTCTATTCTGATTCTCTTCGTGAATAATATTGCTAATTCGTAATACATAGTGTTGCTTCTGCCAGAAGTGCTGGGTTCGAATATTTGCGCCGAGGAAGATAGTGCAGAAGTTAACAAATGGACTTGCATTCAGGACGAAAGGGATTAGAACCCCTGTCCAGCTCTTCAGATTTAGATTTTCGGTGTTGTCTCTGAATCAGTAGAGCTGAATAACGGGATGACTCTTTTGATAAGCGCACCGCTGACTTCCCTGCTCAACATTTCAGAAGTCGAGTTTCCTTTCCGACTTCAGTTATCTTAACGTTGAGAACGTGTGGTGAAAAAATTTAGCGTCTTCGATTGACCGTCCAGAAAAGGACAAAGGAGACGTAAAGTAGCCCTATAATTCCGAAAACATTTCAAGTGCCTTTTTGCTGCCATAAAAACATGAAACAATTCATCGTTGACTCATTCGTCCTCCAGGAACGTTACACTAGGCAGCACTTTCTATGCTACTTGAAATGACTTCATTCCGTATCAGTCTGTGAATACACAATCATTCATTGCGAACACCTACGGGATATAGCTCCATATTCGACGGGTCATTCGAAAATATGTATTAGATATAATATTACCTAGAAAATATTGTTTTTGACATGTTAAAAACTACGTGGATTACCTGAATACATTGACATCGAAAACGAGAGTTCCCTTGCTGCAGCGTATACAGGAAAGATAGTATCACCTTCTGGAGTTTTTGGCATCATCATACACATCTGTCATCCCTCAGTTGTGATTTGTTTTTTAACATACAAATAGTAAGTGATTGTCAAATTGGGAGATAAATTTCAGGAAGAAAAGGAAGGATATGAGCAGCTGAGCTTTGCTCGATGTATGGAAGAGAAAATTTGATATGTCACAATGATTCGTCTGAGCTCTGGACATATTCAGTGTCTCAGAAGTACTCAAAATCAGTGGCGTCAATGAATTTTTATTTTGGGCATTAAAGCAGAAAAGAGAAATATCCAGTCTGAAATTACAGACACCTCCTGGCAACGGAGGGCAAGTGAAAAAGATAATAGCGATTTCAAATAATACGTCCTTTGAAACTTCAGCTGACCATATCTACAAGGGAAAAAAAGTATTTTTTTCCGAGAATGACGAAAACTAGTCCCCTAATGCCCTCTCAAAGTCTAACATTGGTTTCCTCTTATTCGTTTTAGAGACCCTGATACCGCTTCAGCAGGAAGACTGAAGCGCGATGGGAAAAAATGTAAAATTTTCCCTCTGCTTGGAATTTGAGTTATCACACTGCAGAGCCAAAGAAAGTGGTACAACTGCCTAATATCGTGCAGGACACCCGCCAGCACGCAGAGGCGACGCGACACGACGTGGCACGGACTCGACTAATATCTGAAATACTGCTGGAGCGAATTGACACCATGAATCGTGCAGGGCTGTCCATCAATCCGTAAGAGTGCGAGAGGGTGAAAATCTCTTCTGAACAGCACGCTGCAGATATGCACAATAATGTTCATGTCTGGGGAGTTTGGTGGCCAGCGGAAGTGTTTAAACTCAGAATAGTGTTCCTGGAGCCACTCTGTAGAAATTTTGGACGTGTAGGGTGTCGCATTGTCTTAGTTGAATTGCTCAAGTGCATCGAAATACACGATGGACATGGATGGATGCAGGTGATCAGACAGGATGCCTACGTACGTGATCTGTCAGAGTCGTGTCTGTACGTATCAAGGGTCTCACGTCACAACTGCACACGATCCATATCATTACAGAGCCTCCACCAGCTTTAACAGTCCCCTGCTGACATGCAGAGTCCATGGATTCATGAGGTTGTTTGCATACCAGTACACGTCCATCCGCTGGACACAGTTTGAAAACGAGACTCGTCTGCCCAGGAAACATGTGTACAGTCATCAACGGTCCAATGTCCGCCCTTAGTAGCTGAGTGGTAAGGGCGACGGAATGCCTTACCTAACGGCCCGAGTTTGATTCTCGGCTGCGTCGGAAGTTTTCTCCGGCCAGGGACTGGGTGTTGTGTAATCGTTATCATCGTTGGTTCATCCCCATAGACACGCAAGTCGCCGAAGTGGCATCAGCTCGAAAGACTTGGACCAGACGAACGGTCTACCCGACGGGAGACCCTAGCTACACGGAATTTCCATTTCCAACGGTCCAATGTCGGTGTTGACCATCCCTGGCGAGACGGAAAGCTTTGTGTCGTGCATTCGTCAAGGGTACACGAGTGGATCTTCGAAAGCCCATATCGATGATGTTTCGTTGAATTATATAAATTATTATAATATGTGTGTGTTCATAAAAAGAAAATGTTTATTGAAAGCTGGTTCATGCATAGGGCACTTGTATTTGTATCATGCAAAAGCTGTAGAGAAGTCCCCCCGCAACGGAAATGGAACGGTGCGATGTAAAAGGTGGTTTTGGCGGTGAAACTGAGCGGCTCATTGGTGTGAACGGTATGCAGAATGTTGCTAGCCATAGCGCGGTACACTTCGACAGTGCTAAGGGAGCCAATTGGAAGCTGCTTTATGAAGGATTTGACTCTGATGTGAATCTGGCTATTATTTGGTATTCTCGGCATAAAGGAATGGCTCTAACATGTTGAAAATCCGACGCCAAGAAGAGATTTTATAGATCATTCGAACATCATGAGCCGTGAGTACAGTTAGCTGCCATGTCGCTTGCCACCAATCTTCGCCACTACGTCACTAACTTCATACATTCAGTAATGTATATGGACTTGTGTGTGGTTTTAATAATAATCATAACAGTATAAATCCGTGTCCGGAAACATATTTGCTATCTTGATCACGAACCTATGCAGGGTCCTCACCTAAGTGCTACCAAAACCGAGTATCCTGATTTAAATGAACAATTCTTGCATTCAAGTGTTTAAAAGTGATTTTTTGTCTAATATAAATGGAGTAGTAAGAGTTAAAGCTAAAACCACAAAATGAATTTGGGTAGGATTTTGCTAAAGTATCCTTAGTTTATTACAAAATATAGTTTTGTAAGATTACAGTGCAAGATTGTGTAAATTTATTGTCTAGAATACCTGCTTCACAGATGAGAAATAGGCAAGTAAGTTAAGCTCATTTTCAAAAATAAGTAGTTTTGATTTCTATCATGAATGGTTCTTTTTTGAAGTTAATTAAGCCCAGTGTTGTATTTTACTGTCTCGCAAAGTAAATTATGAATTACTCCAAGTTAAGTGAATGATTAGCTTTTTGAATTAGTCTTTTCTACTGTAATAATCAGAGAGCGTTGACTAAAGAAACTATACTGGTTTGCCTCAAGCTTAATATTTTCAACTCATATTCAGATTTAATCTAGTTCAAAAGGATTTATTTTGACATCTTGGACAATTTAGGTGTATGGATCATAGTTAAACCACGCGCATTCTTTTACTGGATGGACACAGGAGATGGCCATTTCTATGCTCTGTGCCTCGTCAGGGACTGCTTTCAGCACCAAAGAGTTCTACGACACTCTGGTGGTCCTAAGTTAACTTATCGGTTGTGAGCCGGCTAAAGAAAGCCCCCAAGGCTGCAGAAATAATATGTACCACCAGATTAAAAGGAAAGAAGAAGCAGTAATTAGCAACACAATCATTCGCATTAGTGAGTATTGTCTGCAGTTTTCATGATGCATGAAGGTATTGACTATACTAACTTCTGGGATCAGCGTACTACGTAATAAAAAGTAATGTAACAATTTGTAGCCGGCCGCGGTGGCCGTGCGGTTCTAGGCGCTCCAGTCCGGAGCCGTGCTGCTGCTACGGCCGCAGGTTCGAATCCTGCCTCGGGCATGGATGTGTGTGATGTCCTTAGGTTAGGTAGGTTTAAGTAGTTCTAAGTTCTAGGGGACTGATGACCACAGCAGTTGAGTCCCATAGTGCTCAGAGCCATTTGAACCATTTTTTGTAACAATTTGTACACAAAATGATACATAACATTGGGTATTCATATTATCTGATGCTCTTTAAGTCAGTTTACAGTAGGAAGAATGAGCGTAATAGCAATGTTCACAGCACAGTAGGCCCTATCACAGCTGCAAGCAAGTCGGTGTTGATGACTTCGTAATATCTGGAATGGAGCCTTAGAACCCAGTGTGGTGCTTGAAGACGGTTTGAGAGGTGGGTCGGGAACCAGGGTGATAGTGAATCGTGTGAACAGTGTTACTGATACCAATGCACTCTGCACTAGCATCACTGGTTGGATGACTATCGATATACTGCCATAGAACTGAGTTGTTAGCTAAAGTGACTGGTAAATATTCAAGAACGAGCTCAGTTTAGTAGGCTTTGAAATACGATAACATCTTAAGCTCACGTCTCTGTACGGTTGCATTATCTTCTCTATCGTCGCTGGAGCTGTTATATACGTTATGGATTATGACTGTGCTAGATCAGAAAGTGACTCATGCGCCGGATGAGAAAGATATGATTCATTTTTAAACGTTACTCGAGGTTTTGTAGACTTTACGGGCGCTATCAGATGCATTCCAGTCCCTGCCGAGCATACACTTTAAAGAGTATGAACTGGACTTCGTCTACAATTCTTCTTAGAAGACTTTCATTTTGAACCTAGGAAGAGATAAGCTCAACAAAATATTAGTCACCCCACTAAAAGACCACAATCATCGCTTTTAACAGCTGCATATAGTGTAGAACTGTAGTATGACTATTCACTGATTACGTGAAGTCGATTGTATCGAATCATTGTATGGAGACGTGACAGAAAGTGGCTATGGACGTTGCCATGACCACACTGTGGATGAAGCTGTCGTATTCGTCGATCTATCTGTATGAACTTCTCAGGCACTGGTGTACTACTCGTAGCAACGTATGTGAAACAGTGGTAATAAAATGGTTCTAATCGGGAGCAAGTCTCGCCTTGTCTACAACAACCGGTTTGACAGCAGACAGGAGCTGCTGCTGCCTGAGAACGCGGTCCTGATCAACGTGTTACCAAGAGAAATGTACTCAACTACATTAGAGTGTTGCGTATCTCGTTAAAGGACATTCTTCGGGACGGCGTAGCAAATTCTCTGATAGCTAAATGGCACAGAAACTATGAATATCAGCAAACGGGAGGCTTTCCGAGGTTTGATTAACGATCAGGGCATCCATCATACTTCGAATGGCAAACTAGAATACCAAACATTAGATCCGCAAAATGTGTCTGGGACTATTTGTACCTGTGGGTGAAACGTAGCTTCCACCATCCCTACAGGCTGATTGAGTACGCTGTCCAGATCAACCTGTTACCAAAAGAAATGTACGCAACTAAATTAAACTGTCGGGTATCTCGCTAAGGGACATTGTTCGGAACGGCACAGAAAATTACCTGTCATCAGTGACCGAAATGACACAGGAACTGTGAATATCAGTGAACTGGAGGCTTTCCGAGGTTTGACGAACGATCAGGGCATCCATCATACTTCGAACGGCAAACTAGAATACCAAACATTAGATCCGCAGAAAGTGTCTGGGACTATTTGTACCTGTGGTGAAACGTAGCTTCCACCATCCACTTTCATTTTGAACCTAGGAAGAGATAAGCTCAACAAAATATTAGTCACCCCACTAAAAGACCACAATCATCGCTTTTAACAGCTGCATATAGTGTAGAACTGTAGTATGACTATTCACTGATTACGTGAAGTCGATTGTATCGAATCATTGTATGGAGACGTGACAGAAAGTGGCTATGGACGTTGCCATGACCACACTGTGGATGAAGCTGTCGTATTCGTCGGTCTATCTGTATGAACTGTCCAAGCACTGATGTACTACTCGTAGGAACGTATGTAAAACAGTGGTAATAAAATGGTTCTAATCTGGAGCAAGTCTCGCATTGTCAACAACAATCGGTTTTACAGCAGACAGGAGCTGCTGCTGCCTGAGAACGCAGTCCTGATCAACGTGTTACCAAGAGTACTGATTGAGTACGCAGTCCAGATCAACCTGTTACCAAAAGAAATGTACACAACTAAATTAAACTGTCGGGTATCTCGCTAAGGGACATTGTTCGGAACGGCACAGGAAATTAACTGTCATCAGTAAGCGAAATGACACAGGAACTGTGAATATCAGTGAACTGGGGGCTTTCCGAGGTTTGTAGAACGATCAGGCCATCCATGATACTTCGAATGGCAAACTAGAATACCCAATGTTAGTTCCACAAAATATGTCTGGGACTATTTGTACCTATGGGTGAAACGTAGCTTCCAACATCCGTGCAGGCTGACTGAGAACGTAGTCCAGATCAACCTGTTACCAAGAGAAATGTACGCAACTACATTAAATTGTTGCGTATCTCGTTAAAGGACATTCTTCGGAACGGAACGGCAAATTCTCTGTCATCAGTGAGCTAAATGACAGAGGAAATGTGAATATCAGCAAACGGGAGGTTTTACCAGCTTTGACGAACGATCAGGCCATCCATCATACTTCGAACGGCAAACTAGAATACCCACTATTAGTTCCGCAAAACATGTCTTTGACTATTTGTACCTATGGGTACAACGTAGCTTCCAACATCCCTCCAGGCTGATAGCTCCACGGGACCAGCGAGTTCCTTCATATAAATATATGCTACACCTAAAGAAATTTGTGGAATCTCCTTGCCAAATATTGGCCATTATCAAGGCTAGGGGCAGTGGCATGTGGTCTTGCAGGTGTGCCTAATTTATTTGTTTGGTGCTGGTAATTAACGGAGATATATGCTGAGTTCATCTGGCTGACTAGCAGCAAAGCAAATGGTGTGACTCCGAAAGCCCCAGTTATTCTAAGAAGCACACCGCTCCGTGCACCCTTTTGCCTTGCATAACACAGCTGTTTTGCCCACATACTGGCCACGGACCGTGGCTCCTAAACGCTGAAGAGACTGCCTTCGAGTGTAGGCGCGTATTTTTGCACTACGCTACCAGTTTTACAATCTGTCAGGGTGACAAGATGATGCCGCTTTGGTCTGAGATCTAGAGGAGCAGGTCGCCTGGCCAGTTATCGCCTTATACCATAACCTCGTGGCTGGGTGCCGCTGACGAGTGACCCCTGGCCACTGACAGCAGTAGCGTCGGCGAGAGGCCGCGCCGGTGGCGCGCTCTCGGAGCCGGCAGCGGGTCCGCAGTCAGACGGCAGACGTGACGCAGCGGGGCTGAGCGCATCTCGGCTAAGCACGGCGCGGTGTCGACGAGCCGGGCCACATATTGATCGCAGCCTAGCCGCCCGCCTGCCCTGCTGCGTGCTCGCCCCCACCCCCACCCACCTACCGCCCCCCCCCCAAACCCCACCCCAGACAGCCCCCTATGGCTGCCACCCCGCAGCCTCTTGCTGCTGGCGAGGCTGCAACTATTCCCATTTCCCCACGGGACTTTCGTCATTCATCATTACTTCTGGCCCAAGTTGCGCCTGCTCTTCCGGTGCCCTCGCTCGCTAGAAAACAATAAAAACCCGCTGCTGACAAATCTGTATTTCTAACTGAGCCGATCCTGCTGCGCCTTCCGGCAGATTCCCCGCCGTCTCCGGGTGTCGATAAGGGGAGGGGAGAGGTGGTAAATGTTGGCAGACCTGTTCACCTGTCCCCCCCCACCCCTTGCCAAGGAGCGGGAGGTGCCGGAGCCACAGTCCGCGGGCCTCATTGCATATTCTGCCCTGCAGCCCCCAGTACACGCTTGGAGGTATGAAAAAACTTTTATGCCGCATGATGAACGGCGGAGCCCGAGTCGGAACAGGCTGCCCCTACAGGGCCGTTCTAGCCGAAACACAGTAGGTTAGCAAAAGCACGTTCTCCATAACACGCAACTGACACTCAGGCGTCTCGATGATTTCCATTTGTATCCACACTTCCAATAATCAGCCCTGCTACTGAACGAAAGGTTACTATGTGCCACTGGGAATGAAACAACTCAATTCCTGTGAAATTATTGAATTTCCAACACCTGTATTCCATACGTTTCAAGTTCCTTTGCAAACGCAATATACACTACTGGCCATTAAAATTGCTACACCACGAAGATGACGATCTACAGACGCGAAATTTAACCGACAGGTAGAAGATGCTGTGATACGCAAATGATTAGCTTCTCAGAGCATTCACACAAGGTTGGCGCCGCTGGCGACACCTATAACTTGCTGACATGAGGAAAGTTTCCAACCGATTTTTCATACACAAACAGCAGTTGACGGGCGTTGCCTGGTGAAACGTTACTATGATGCCTCGTGTAAGGGGGAGAAATGCATACCATCACGTTTCCAACTTTGATGCCTCGTGTAAGGGGGAGAAATGCGTACCATCAAGTCTACGACTTTGATAACGGTCGGATTGTAGCCTATCGCGATTGCGGTTTATCGTATCGCGACATTGCTGCTCGCGTTGCTCGAGATCCAATGACTGTTAGCAGAATATAGAGTCGGTGGGTTCAGGAGGGTAATACGGAACGCCGTGCTGGATCTGGACGGCCTCGTATCACTAGCAGTCGAGATGACAGGCATCTTATCCGTATGACTGTAACGGATCGTGCAGCCACGTCTCGATCCCTGAGTCAACAGATGGGGACGCTTGCAAGACAACAACCATCTGGACGAACAGTTCGACGACGTTTGCAGCAGCATGGACTATTAGTTCAGAGACCATGGCTGCGGTTACCCTTGACGCTGCATCACAGACAGGAGCGCCTGCGATGGTGTACTCAACGACGAATCTGGGTGCACGAATGACAAAACGTCATTTTTTCGGATGAATCCAGGTTCTGATTACAGCATCATGATGGTCGCTTCCGTGTTTGGCGTCATCGCAGTGAACGCACATTGGAAGCATGTATTCGTCATCGCCATACTGGCGTATCACCTGGCGTGATGGTATGGGGTGCCATTGGTTACACGCCTCGGTCACCTCTTTTTCGCATTGACGCCACTTTGAATAGTGGACGTTACATTTCAGATGTGTTACGGCCCGTGACTCTACCCTTCATTCGATCCCTTCGAAACCCTACATTTCAGCAGGATAATGCGCGACCGCGTGTTGAAGGTCCTGTACGGGCCATTCTGGATACAGAAAATGTTCGATTGCTGCCCTGGTCAGGAAATTCTCCAGATCTCTCACCAACTGAAAACGTCTGGTCAATGGTGGTCGAGCAACTGGCTCGTCACAATAGGCCAGTCACTACTCTTGACGAACTGGGGTATCGTGTTGAAGCTGCATTGGCAGCTGTACCTGTATATACCATCCAAGCTCTGTTTGACTCAATGCCCAGACGTGTCAAGGCCGTTATTACGGCCAGAGGTGGTTGTTCTGGGTACTGATTTCTCAGGATCTATGTACCCAAATTGCTTGAAAATGTATTCACATGTCAGTTCTAGTATAATATATTTCTCCAATGAATACCCGTTTATCATCTGCATTTCTTCTTGGTGTAGCAGTTTTAATGGCCAGTAGTCTACAAAGATGATGGAATGTGAATTTGTCTGTGAGAAAACTCAGTTCAATTAATAATTAAAATTACCGCTGATCATACCACTTGGCATGCAATTTGAAGCTTGCCCAAGGAAGAACTGAATAAGCACAAAATCTCGAAATACAGTTACTAATTTACTGCAGGTAGGTATTGAGCGACGTGATTTGATAACAGATTCTCACTTTAGTAACTAGTCAACAAATTTGAAATAACACTCAGTTTAAGATGTTGAAGTACCCACATGCTACTTGACACTGAATATTAAAAATTCTGCAGCAACTCGTGCTTGTCGATCTGCGACGCTTTGCTTACAGTAATGCACGAGCCAGCCTTTCACTCTTATGCGGATAACTGTAAATATGAAAGGGGAATTTCCCACGTGCCTATAAGACACACACTAGGTTGCTGCTTTGTGTTGCCGGTTTCATTTTATTTCTCAACAACAACTTTGCTATGTATATAAAGAGGACTGTTGGGTGCACTCAAAAAACCCGAGTCTACTAAATGTCACAACTATTGTGTTATTTATTTATTGTGATATGTTCATCACAGTTTTATCGGAACTGTTTGGAGTTTAAGTTCCAGTGATTTCTCACTAAGATATCTTAATTCCTTTCACACTACCGTCTGTTTCAGCAAGTGTACAGATTTTATTGTTGTGTCTACAAGCAAAGAATCCACTCCAGTTATTAGATTCCTAACTGAACAATGTATTACTGTATTCGTTTCTTGGTCCACTTATACCTGTATATCACTTTAACATAGTCAAATGTAAACGAGGTAGATTGGAAGTAGTTGGGAAAAAGTAAGTGAACTGTTTATTACTTCAAAAGTAATCACCGTAACTGTTAAAAGTTGATCCCACTGTGAGACAAGACCGTCAATGCCTCCACGGAAAAATATTTTCTGTTGATTGCTGGACCATAAAGGTACCCAGGAGTGTACTTCTTCATCCGAAGTAAATCGATGGCGACGAATGTCTCTCCCCAGGGCTCCAAAAACATGTAAATCAGTTGGGGAGTGATCGGTACTCTACGGAGGATGTGTAAAAGTTTCTCACTGAAACTTCTACAGCGTACTAGAAAAAAATTTGGCAACACGTGGGCGGGCATTATCCTGCAACAGAATGCTGCCGTGCGTCAACCCGATGCTCACTGACTTTATGGAACACTGCAGCACACCACAGTTAACGCACAGCGGTACGTGGACACTTCGCAAAAGATAGAGCGCGCAGTGCAGTCGAACAGCCCAGCAATGTTGGCCGACGGCATCATTCTGTTGCAGGACAATGGCCGCACACTTGTCGCCAAAGCTGATTCGACAATGCTGTGGAAGTTTCGCCGGGAAGCCGTTATACATCCTTCATACAGTCTTGATCGCCCACGCGCGATTTCATTATTTTTGAAGCTCTGAAAAAAAAAATGTATTGGCCGTCGATCTGCTTCGAACGAGATATTACGCTCCTGCGTATTACGATGGCTCCGCAGGCTACCTCAAATATTTTTTCGTGAAGACATTGACCACGTTGTCTCAGAGTGGTATAAAGCTACTAACATGTATGTGTAATTAATTTCGGAAAACAGTCTACTTAACGTTTTCCCATCTGTCTCGTTTTCACTTCAGTGTCCTTTATACAACATCCACATACGAGGATAACAGCGTAACAAAGCCGATATTCCAATATAGCAACTGGAACAGATGGTGGACGCTGATCGTACAGGAAATTACACCAACCAGTTTCTTACGGTAAATCACAAATTCTAGTACTTTCTTTGAGCTCATCAGGTAATGCATGCAATGTTGAAAACAGCTTTGTTACATATCCTTTCATACTGAATTTCGATTTATTGCTTTTAGCGGAACAAAATGGGCAAATCCCAGATGACTGTAGTTATGTGGACATTGGGTCTTCGTCTAAGGTATGTTTCTGGTCTAACATTTCGTCTCCTAATTCTGGAAGTCGTCGATAGTCGTTAGTAGAATTCCGACATGCTGAGATAGTTCGATTTCAAAGACTACCTAGTGACGTCTGTGTAGCCTCCGAAGATGTCTCTAACGATAGGAGAAGCATGGAAACATCCCTTAGAACACGGCCTTATACCCATGTAACTACTCTTTTTTAAGTCAAAAACTCCTCTCCCTGTATTCACGACTCGTGCGTGGCGTATCTGAAGCTGGGCCGTCTGTCGAGTGATAATTTTAAGTGCGACGGCGCCTTCGATGCTACAGCAGATAAGTTGGCTGAGTTCAGCCACTAAATTTCATCTGCTACCCCGTCCCCACCTCTCTCATCACCCCCCCCCCCCTTCTCACTCTATCTCTCTCGCTCCCCCTCTCGATGATTTCAGTACAAAAAACCACACAATACCCTCTCCGTATTAATCACCTAAATAAGCAAAACTCTCTGAAAGTACAGGCGCACATGAACGTTACTATTCCTCAAGTGCTGGATGCAGCCTGACTATTCTTGTCGTATCTTGCTCATTCGGCTGATGATCAACTGTGGCAGTCGTCGGTCTCTGGTGAGGTCGGCTTTAGAGCGACTGCGTTATGTCGGCTTGGCGTTGAGGACGACTACGAGATAACGTTGCTGGATATACGAGGACTATTCAGAAAGTAGCTTACGTTTTAGAGTAGAAGAAACCAGACGAAAGGAAACTTTTTCTTTTTCTTACATGCTTCCAGAATGCTCACTCATCGTGTTTTTGTTCTCTTTTTCTTTTGCACAAGGCGTTGCTTTCATTTCTAATTACCAGAACTGCATAATTTTTTGTCTCGGAGTTGCATACCTTGCCTCGACATCAGATTAACAACCTTGCTAAACCCAGAATAGTTATCCATCGTAACTATTTCTTATACTGCTTAGGAAAAACGGCTCCCCGTTGTTACACATAATAGGAGCCTGTTTTCGTCCCAATGATTCGGAATGAGCGAGAGAGCTTAGGAAGAGCGATCTTCAACGACCGACTATAAGTTTTGAGTCACAGACGCTCGAAGCGTAGCTCATCACGGAGTGCAATGGCTTTGCATTCAAGAAAGGCAGGCCTGAAATCCTGTTACAGTCTTCCATTTTAAGGTTCCTTGTGGTTTCTAGGAACCGATTTAACCCAATGTGTGGATAATCATTTTGAAATAAGATTTTCTTCCTTATTATACCGTCTCATATGTTATTCTATTTTTAATTACCTCGTCACCGACTGAATGTTAAATGCTAAAGTTCCTCCTTACCTTATAATCATCTTTGTACAAGTAGTAAGACTGAATGGGAACTTAGTGCTTGAATTTACATCTACGCCTACTGATATTCCCCGTAAAATACTTTGGAATGTTTGGTAGACGGCACTGAGCACCGTTTTCCTGTTTCAATGCCGTTTGAAGCGGGTGAAGGAGTATTAAATGTCTAAGCGTGCATGTGATTCGTCTTCTGTTCTCTGCCGTCCTTTGCGAACAATACCTAGGAATACATTTCTAGACTATTCACTTATTACTGGTTTTTGAAACCCTGTAAGTGAGCTTTCGTAGAGCAACTGGTATCCATCCTCAAGCGCCTGGCAATTAATTTCTTTAACATTGCCGGCCAGGGTGGCCGAGCGGCTCTAGACGCTACAGTCTGGCACCGCGAGACCGCTACGGTCGCAGGTTCGAATCCTGCCTTGGGCATGGATGTGTGTGACGTCATTAGGTTAGTCAGGTTTAAGTAGTTCTAAGTTCTTATAACCAGATGGCAGTTATAAGAGTCGAGGGGCATCAAAGGGAAGCAGTGATTGGGAAGAGAGTGAGACAGTGTTGTAGCCTCTCCCCAATGTTATTCAATCTGTATATTGAGCAAGCAGTGAAGGAAACAAAAGAAAAATTCGGAGTAGGTATTAAAATCCATGGAGAAGAAATAAAAACTTTGAGGTTTGCCGATGACATTGTGATTCTGTCAGAGACAGCAAAGGACTTATAAGAGCAGTTGAACGGAATGGATAGTGTCTTGAAAGGAGGATATAAGATGAACATCAACAAAAGTAAAACGAGGATAATGGAATGTAGTCGAATTAAGTCGGGTGATGCTGAGGGAATTAGATTAGGAAATGAGACATTTAAAGTAGTAAAGGAGTTTTGCGATTTGGGGAGCAAAATAACTGATTATGGTCGAAGTAGAGAGGATATAAAATGTATACTGGCAATGGCAAGGAAAGCGTTTCTGAAGAAGAAAAATTTGTTAACATCGGGTATAGATTTAAATGCCAGGAAGTCGTTCCTGAAAGTATTTGTATGGAGTGTAGCCATGTATAGAAGTGAAACATGGACGACAAATAGTTTAGACAAGAAGAGAATAGAAGCTTTTGAAATGTGGTGCTACAGAAGAATGCTGAAGACTAGATGGATAGATCACATAACTAATGAGGAGGTATTGAATAGGATTGGGGAGAAGAGAAATTTGTGGCACAACTTGACTTGCAGAAGGGATCGGTTGGTAGGACATGTTCTGAGGCGTCAAGGGATCATCAATTTAGTATTGGAGGGCAGCGTGGAGGGTAGAAATCGTAGAGGGAGACCAAGAGATGAATACACTAAGCAGATTCTGGAGGATGTAGGTTGCAGTAGTTACTGGGAGATGAAGCAGCTTGCACAGGATAGAGTAGATGGAGAGCTGCATCAAACCAGTCTCAGGACTTAAGACCACAACAACAACAACAAGTTCTAGGGGACTGATGACCTCAGAAGTTAAGTCCCATGTGCTCAGAGCCATTTGAACCATTTTTAACATTTTCGTGGATCTTTCTCAGAGGTTAAACGAACACGCCACCCGTCGTACTGCCATTTTACGGATAGGTCAAATCCTGCCTTTTAATCCTATTTGGTATCTGTTCCAAGCACGCACTTTTCACTGTTAGTTCCTCCTCCATTAACGTGATAAACTACGTCAATTATTACAACTTAATTACCATTATTTGTTAGTTTACAGGAGCAATGAGTAAGGGACAGACATAGGTGGTTCAATTTACAGCACTTCTTTTGATCGTGCAAACTCGTTTTATTCGAATTAAATAAATAAAATATTTGTCGCTATTATACCGTGCCACGACAATCATTTCCCGCAGTTACTTTTTCGTAACCTGTGTAAAGCACTTACCAAATTATTGTTGAATAACGTATTTTAAGTCACATGCTTTAAAATCAATTAGCTCCGTAGATAATAACTTCACATTTTACATTATTTATACGAGGGCTGTTCCAAAAGTAAGGTCCAGTTGGTCGCTAAATGGAAACCACTGTGGAAATCAAAAATATTTTAAATGATAATTAAATGGACACCCTCGCTGCAACCAGGCGTTTATATAATTCATTGGAGACATGTTGAAAATGTGTGCCCTGGCCGGGATCTCCTGTTTACATGGCAGACTCTCTATCAATCTGAGCCACCGAGGGCACAGAGGATAGTGCGCCCGCAGGGACTTATCCCCGTGCATTTTCCCCGTGAGACCCACATTCCCAACATGTCCACACCTCTACATTCGTAGTGCACCTAACAGGTGTTTGCCCATCATACTCATTACTCGTGGAGGATTAATCTACCAAGTCCAGTACGAGTTCGGGCATAGCGTGTGCGTTCGCACAAGAAGGTAAATGGCCGGGAAGCCATGTTTTATCTATATATGCATCTATTAGGCGCACTACGAATGTAGTGGTGTGGAGATGTTGGGAATGTGGGTCTCACGGGGAGCGTATAAGAGATAAGTGTTCAAGTCTTCCCTCGAGTGAAAAGTATACTTTATTTATTTTAGCTGGCACGGTAGCTCAGCGTGTTCTGTCAGAGGGCTAGCTGCCCTCTGCAATAAAAAAACTGAGTTAATCGATCAACAACGAACATAAACGGATGTCTTACGACGTCTGCCCCGGTCGGGGCACACATTTTCATCATGTCCCCAATGAATTATATAAACGCCTGGTTGCAGCGAGGGTGTCCATTTAATAATCATTTCATTCTAGCAAAGCTGCATGGTCATTAACGTTAACTGTTCTTTCGGAAACAGATACTACCGTCATATTATTATTATTATTCGTTACAGTCAACTTTGGACTACGCTAAGCATCAGTCATTTCTTGTGCTTTTTCTTGCGTTCTTCCCAGTACTTCTTCATTTTTTCTGAGTGGGCTTCTTTACGTTCTTGCGACCAGGTTGTTCCCGTCTTCTTGGATTGCGTTCGGTCTTTGAATCCCTGTATTTTGTTGATGGCATTCCTATATTCCATTCTGTTGTAAACTGTCTCTGGTATAATGTTCATTTCTGCAATGTCTTCTTTTACTTCTTTCAGCCAGTTAATTTGTGTCTTTCTGCTTTCCATGTATTCCAGGATTTTCTTTGCCGTTCTTTCTGGTGCCATTCTTTTGACATGCCCATAGAAACTCAGTCTTCTCTTTTTAAAGGATGTTGTCAGTTTTTCAATTTTCTCGTATAACTCTTTATTGGATCGCAATTTATATTCTTGTCCATCCTTTTTAGGTCCTAAGATCTTTCTCAGTATTTTTCTCTCTTTTATTTCCAATTTCTCCAACAGACGTTTTCTGTTCAGTGGGATGCATTCAGTCGCATACAAACTTTCTGGTTTTATTACCGCATTGTAGTGCCTGAGCTTGGCATTGATGGAGATCGACTTTTTATTGTATACATTTCGGCATAGCTGGTATGCCGTTTCCATCTTTATTGCTCTTTCCTGTAGTGAAACATTTGGTAACCCTGTCGGTGTAATCCATTCCCCTAGATACTTAAATTTATGAACTCTCTTAATTATTCCATATTTAGTTTGCAATGTCTGTGTTGGGTCTGTTTTGTCCTGTATCATCAGTTCTGTCTTTTCATACGATATTTGTAGACCTGTCTTCTCAGCGATCTCATGCAGCATTTCTATCTGAATCTTTGTTGTTTCGATGTCATCTGCCAATATTGCCATGTCATCAGCAAATGCCAGACATTCAATTTTTGTTTTATTTCTTCCTAACGTTATCCCATTTTTCACTCCAGCTTCTGCCATCTTCTTTCTCCATTCCCTGACCACTTTTTCAAGGACAATGTTAAACAACAGTGGGGAGAGCCCATCCCCTTGTCTAACACCTGTTCCAATTACAAACAGTTGTGACAATCTACCCAAAAACTTCACTTGCGATTTTGTTCCCGTAAGGGTTTCCTGGATTAGACTTCTGCTTTTATCATCAATCCCAAATTCTTCTAATGTGTTAATCAGAGTTGGTCTATCAATAGAATCATATGCTTTTTTGAAGTCTATGAATGTAATTACTAGATTTTTCGATGTGCGTGCGCGAAGTTGTATTATGGAGAGTAGACTGAATATCTGTTCACTGCATGATCTTCCTTTTCTAAACCCAGCCTGATATTCACCCAGTTCTTTCTCTACCTGATTTTCAATCCTGTTTTGTAGTGCCTTGGATAGGATCTTATAGGCCACTGATAACAATGAGATACCTCTGTAGTTATTTGCATTTGTCTTGGCACCCTTCTTATGTAATGGATGAATCAATGCTGTCTTCCATTCCTCCGGAATCTTCTCTGTATTCCAAATCTCTTCAAACAGTGCCTCGAAATTATTTATTAAGTTTTCTCCTGCGTATTTCAGTAGTTCCGCGACTAACGAATCTTTACCAGATGCTTTATTGTTTTTCAATCCTTTCAAGATCTCTTTAATTTCTTCTTTATTAGGTGGTTCAGAGTCTGGTAGCTTATTCTTAGGCTTCTCAAATGTCAAGGTTTCATCAGGTCTTTTGCAGCTTAGCAGCGTTTCAAAGTAGTTCGCTAGGTGTTGGCAATTTTGTTCCACGCTGGTGATCAGATTTCCTTTTTCATCTTTGAAGCAGAGTGTCGGTGGTTTATATCTTGTTATTGTAGTTCTGAATGTTTGAAAGAAATTGCGTGTATTGTTCTTAGAAAATTCATCTTGTATTTTCTGTATTTGTTGTGTGTCATATTTCCTTCGTTCACTTTTAATGATTTTCGTCGTTTCACGTCTTTGCGTTTTGAACTGCTCCCAGTCAGTTGGCCTTTTGGTTGAGTTGTATTTCTCCCAAGTTCTGGCTCTTTTCTGTAGTGCTTTCTCACAGACCTCATTCCACCAGGGATGCTTTTTCTTTTTGGTTAGTAAAATTGTTTGTTCTGCTGCGTCTCGTATTGAGGTTGCAATTTCTTCCCATTTGTGACTTTTGATTTTATCTGTCTTTTCCTTGTAGTCGTCTAAGACTTGCTGATTGAGCATTAAGTACTGTACTCTGTATTTGGCTATTATTGTTTCGTCACTCTTGTGACTTCTTTCTGGTGTTAATTTCATCTTAATTTTGGTCAGATAATGGTCAGAATCAAAGTTGGCCCCTTTCACCACCTGTACATCTTGAATGTCCCTTGAATTATCATAACTTATTGCCACGTGATCAATCTGGAACTCGCCAAGTAATTTGTTCGGTGATTTCCATGTTGTTTGTTTTTTGGGATTCTTCTGGAATTTAGTTGTCATAATGTTCAATTTGAATTTCTCACAAAACTCTACTAATCTCTGGCCATTCATGTTAGTTTTAGTGTGTGCTGTAAACCTCCCTGTGCTTTTTGATAATTCGTTTCTTCCAATTTGTGCATTAAAGTCTCCTAACAGAATTGTAGTGTGTTGCTCAGGGATCTTCCCTATTGTTTCTTCCAGTTCCTCCCAAAATGTCTGCACTTTCTCTGGATTTTGTTGGTTGTCTTTATTTATTGGTGCATGGGCATTTATAAGTGTGTACTTTTTATTTTTATTTCTGAATGTTATCAATGATATTCTTAGGTGATTTAGATTTAAATTCTAGTACCTTAGTAGAAAATGAGTTATGTATCACAAATGCTGTGCCATATACCCGAAGACCTTTTGTATTCTTTACTATCTGTGCTGGTTTCCCTTTATTAATCCTGTACTGGTCTGCCTGTACTGTATCCTCATCTGGGTATCTTGTTTCTTGTATAGCCAGAACTTTTAGTTTGTGTTCATCCATTAGTTTTGTCAGTTCTTTTTGTTTACCTGTTCTCAGCATTGAGTTCACGTTCAGTGTTCCTATGAACGTTTGATGTCTGTTCCTATGTTTAGCGTTAGGGATCCTAGGACCCTCCGACTGGTCTGTTGCGCAATGATGCTGGGCCCCCGGATCCGAATGCCCAGCTTCGGTGGTATTACCACCACGGGGAGGAAACTTTCTCATTGCACCTTCCATTTCTGATACTTGGTTAAAGCTGTTGTTTCCAGAGGTATACACCTCCTTCCACTACCGTCATATATAGTTAACAATATTTTAGTAGCGACAGCTAGCTACATCTTCCAGCTACTTCTCTACATAGTCGCCGCTCCGACTTGGACGCTTGTCGTAGCATTCCACCAACTTTCCAATACCCTCGTCGTAGAAGGCAGCCGCCTGTGCTTTTCGCCAATTCCCTACGCTGGTCCACAGTCCGTTGTCTTGTTTTAATTGCCATCGGTTCATGGGAGCAGAGATGACAATAAGAGAGAACCACGTCCGGGTTATATTGTGAGTGACCAAACACTTTCCATCGAAAACGCTGCGGGAGCGTCCCTATTGTCACTGCAATGTGAGACCGAGAACTGTCACGAAGAAGGAAACGCATGACAGTTTTGTTATGTGGGCTGCATACTTGAGGCGAAATCTCTCACCTGCACTCATAATTGGCGGGAGTTACTACACTCCTGGAAATTGAAATAAGAACACCGTGAATTCATTGTCCCAGGAAGGGGAAACTTTATTGACACATTCCTGGGGTCAGATACATCACATGATCACACTGACAGAACCACAGGCACATAGACACAGGCAACAGAGCATGCACAATGTCGGCACTAGTACAGTGTATATCCACCTTTCGCAGCAATGCAGGCTGCTATTCTCCCATGGAGACGATCGTAGAGATGCTGGATGTAGTCCTGTGGAACGGCTTGCCATGCCATTTCCACCTGGCGCCTCAGTTGGACCAGCGTTCATGCTGGACGTGCAGACCGCGTGAGACAACGCTTCATCCAGTCCCAAACATGCTCAATGGGGGACAGATCCGGAGATCTTGCTGGCCAGGGTAGTTGACTTACACCTTCTAGAGCACGTTGGGTGGCACGGGATACATGCGGACGTGCATTGTCCTGTTGGAACAGCAAGATCCCTTGCCGGTCTAGGAATGGTAGAACGATGGGTTCGATGACGGTTTGGATGTACCGTGCACTATTCAGTGTCCCCTCGACGATCACCAGTGGTGTACGGCCAGTGTAGGAGATCGCTCCCCACACCATGATGCCGGGTGTTGGCCCTGTGTGCCTCGGTCGTATGCAGTCCTGATTGTGGCGCTCACCTGCACGGCGCCAAACACGCATACGACCATCATTGGCACCAAGGCAGAAGCGACTCTCATCGCTGAAGACGACACGTCTCCATTCGTCCCTCCATTCACGCCTGTCGCGACACAACTGGAGGCGGGCTGCACGATGTTGGGGCGTGAGCGGAAGACGGCCTAACGGTGTGCGGGACCGTAGCCCAGCTTCATGGAGACGGTTGCGAATGGTCCTCGCCGATACCCCAGGAGCAACAGTGTCCCTAATTTGCTGGGAAGTGGCGGTGCGGTCCCCTACGGCACTGCGTAGGATCCTACGGTCTTGGCGTGCATCCGTGCGTCGCTGCGGTCCGGTCCCAGGTCGACGGGCACGTGCACCTTCCGCCGACCACTGACGACAACATCGATGTACTGTGGAGACCTCACGCCCCACGTGTTGAGCAATTCGGCGGTACGTCCACCCGGCCTCCCGCATGCCCACTATACGCCCTCGCTCAAAGTCCGTCAACTGCACATACGGTTCACGTTCACGCTGTCGCGGCATTCTACCAGTGTTAAAGACTGCGATGGAGCTCCGTATGCCACGGCAAACTGGCTGACACTGACGGCGGCGGTGCACAAATACTGCGCAGCTAGCGCCATTCGACGGCCAACACCGCGGTTCCTGGTGTGTCCGCTGTGCCGTGCGTGTGATCATTGCTTGTACAGCCCTTTCGCAGTGTCCGGAGCAAGTATGGTGGGTCTGACACACCGGTGTCAATGTGTTATTTTTTCCATTTCCAGGAGTGTATTTATCTAGACATCTTTACGTGCTCACTGTGCGTTCAGAACCGTAAAGAGCGACGACACACGATAGACTGGCGTACTAGAAACACTGCCCAACACGTCTGTGCAAAGTTCCGTTAGGTTTTCTCTGTGGTTTCCTTTACGGGGCTGATCAAACTTCACTCTCTGAATAGCCCTTGTATATTTCCGAATTCATTGTACCATTGGAGTCGCTCATGACAAAATGGGGCTCTGAGCGCTATTGGACTTAACTTCTGAGGTCATCGGTCCCCTAGAAGAACTACTTAAACCCAAAACCTAAGGACATCACACAAATCCATGCCCGAGGCAGTATTCGAATCTGCGACCGTAGCGGTCGCGCGGTTCCAGTCTGTAGCGCCTAGAACCGTTCGGCCACTCGAGCCGGTCGCTCATGACAGTTTAGTATATAAGATGGGCACATCGTGCATATTTTCTGTAGATAGCTCCCCATAACAGAAGTCACACTACCTTTTATGCCAAATTGAAAAAGCTGCTTAACTGCAATTTGCACTTGCTACAAAGTGTCGACCTCTTTTGATTTCTTTGGTTGTTGAACAACAGGGTTTTACTTCGCTATAAATCGTAGCAATGATAGACAAAACCAAATTCCAAGCGTTCTAGTGTAGTAAATTTTGGTTCTTCCTCAATTCACGTTCTTGGCCATTTTCTGGTGGCTATTACTGCCGTCATTTCCTCTGTGTTCCAAAGCACAAGTTTCCTTTTGTTTTGAACTTCTTAATTTTTTACTCATATTCTTTAAGAATCTACTTTTTGTAGATGTTCTGTTCTCCCTGTTTCACTTTCGTTTATCTTAACTTATTTTATAGCTGATAGTATCAGTTGCCAAAGACAACACTCCAGGGCAGAGCACTTCTAGTGATGTACTGGTACTTTGAGACCAATACATTAGAAGGACAAGGAGACGAAAATCAGAGATGAAACATTCCAATGACGTCTAAATCCTTGAACATTAGAAGGACAAGGAGACGAAAATCAGAGATGAAACATTCCACTGACGTCGAAATCGTCGTACGTGGCGAACTAGCTGAATTGGATAATACTCAAGGGGTCATGTTGAAAGGACTGTTCTGACATTTTAGTATGGGTAACAAGGACTATTCTCCCATTAATATCTTTTCCTACTCGCTATGTCTAATCAATTTCGAAAAAAACTATTGCTTTTTCTTCAGGTATATCGCCGGCCACTGTGGCCGAGCGGTTCTAGGCGCTCCAGTCCGGAACCGCGATGCTGCTACGGTCGCAAGTTCAAATTCTGCCGTCCGCAGCTCGTGGTCGTACGGTAGCGTTCTCGCTTCCCGCGCCCGGGTTCACGGATTCGATTCCCGGCGGGGTCAGGGATTTTCTCTGCCTCGTGATGACTGGGTGTTGTGTGATGTCCTTAGGTTAGTTAGGTTTGAGTAGTTCTAAGTCTAGGGGGCTGATGATTTCAGATGTTAAGTCCCATAATGTTCAGAGCCATTTTTTTCTGGTATTTTATTACCGTGATCTATGTGATGTATCACCACCTCTAGTGTACCACTGAATCATCTAGTGTGGTAAAAATGGGGCTCTACGACAATGCTAAACGGCCTGAAGATGAAGTCATAGGTACTGTGAAATTGATAACACTTAGATTAAAACAACAAAGGAAACAGAGCGGAACTGAAGTGATAAGAGAATAGCCTTTGTTTTCCATAACAAAATATTTCACAGCTAAAGTATGTGATTTCTACCGCCATGTCAGCCATAAAATCATCCTGGCATTTCTTGGAAAGATTTATAGGGACTACGAGAGACCAAATACGAGTTGAGGGCCTGCAACTGACTGGAGAATTTGAACATTATGTACTAACTGTATGCCGCTGACGTAGGTGCGTTGCTATCATGCAACGTTCTCAAATTACAGAAGTTATTGGGTCTACGGCTTATCTGAATATGCTATATCTCTAGCGTTTTCCCACAGATAGGGATTTGTATGTCTCTCCATATATTCAGCAAGAGTATTTGAAAGGGCAGAGAAGGGAAGTACACAGCCGCGTTTTCCTGAGAAGACCTGCAGAATGAATGTAAGGATTTCCGTAAGCCCTCGCCCTATCCGCTCCAGCCAGTGTTGTTTGGTGGCGCTAGCTGTACACTGTAAGTTGACCGGTGCCAGCGTGAAACAAATGGAGGGTGCTGGCACACAAGCTAGACGTGTGGCTCTGCGAGGCCGGCATCAGTCACGATAAGCCGCGGCATCGAGCCGCCGCCACCGCCTCAGCTGCCCCATCCCACCGGCGCGACGTGAGCACACACTGACCACCGGACAACGCAGCACTCGCAGAAGCCGTGAGCCAACACCGTATCTTGCGCTAACCGGCGTGACCGTGGGTTTAACACACGATTCCGCTTTCGAGAGACATACGTGGACTAATCGTGGATTGTATTCTGCATTATTTTGACGGTCAATTGTGTTTCGAATATGCCTTCAAGACTGAAGAAGAGAGAACACTTCGATATGCACTACGGTACTACTGTGCTGTCAGAGAAGCACTAGAACAACTATGCACTGCCCATTGAAATTCTAATACCAGGAAGGATAGAAAGTAATGAAATTTTCTTATTGTGCATTTTTGGTACTGTAGGAGGAAAACAAGATTAGTCTTGTAGGGTATACTGGGTGCGATGTTGTATACGGAGATGTCATCTCTGGCAGCAATAACGCTTCTAACTGCGATGCGCATCGCGTCTAGCTGAGCGGGGATGATGAACACCGAATACCTCATTCCACGTGTGTCAGTGTCTCGCCCGTAGCCAGATGTTATTGGTGGATGAGATATCTGCAGAACGTCCTGGCCAGCGTATCAGTCGAACACTTTTCTGCATGTGGGTTGGTCAAGGCCGACGGGCAACATTCGATCATACATTGCTGTGTCAGAATAAAACCTTCTAACGTCACCCTAGCTACTGCGCCCGTATGACAATGAAATTCGGCAGGCTTCATTCTCCTCGGACCTCTACACGCGGCTACGTCCATTGAGATACCGAACGCGGAACCGTAAGAACTGGAAAGACGACGACGTTGCAACACCTCTCTGCCGTCGTGCCTCTCTCTGTTACCACATCAAGGGAAGCCGCAACAATGGCCTCCGTGACGACAGTCCGTGGTGCTCCTGATGTAGTCGCACGATCCATGTCTTCGTGCAAATAAGTTCCCTTCCAACGAGTGCTGGTAAACATGTCTCCTTCTACCACGAGGCAATGGATAAACCTTTCGTAAGGAACTTTAAATTGTGATTCCTGAATGAGAAATCTACTGCTTAGTCAAATGGTTCAAATAGCTCTGAGCACTATGGGGCTTAACTTCTGAGGTCATCAGTCCCCTAGAACTTAGAACTACTTAAACCTAACTAACCTAAGGACATCACACACATCCATGCCCGAGGCAGGATTCGAACCTGCGACCGTAGCGGTCGCGCGGTTCCAGACTGTAGCGCCTAGAACCGTGCGCCCACTACGGCCGGCACTGCTTAGTCGTTCCTTGTATACAGAATGTAGATGTCGTTATTGCTATCCACTTTTTGCGATCATTTCCACCTCCGAGTGTGCAGTAGACTTCAAGCATATTTTACGTTCGCTGCATATCACCATCATATTATTGTTATTTGAATGGTAACCGGCGAATTTAATCACATATAATACTAATAATAATAATGATAATGACAAAACTATTGAAACAAAACAGGACATGTAGGTTAAGTACTACTCCTAAATTTAATTACCTAGAATCATTAAACGAAAGAGTTCCGAGAGAAATAATGTATGGTGTCCGCACGAAAGATGGATTTTAAGTGAAATTTTTGCTGTAAATCTGGTTTTTTGTTCAACATCCATCACGAAATTTTGATAAGTACAAGACCACACTTTCTGTCGCTGAAAAATCCTTACATGAAGACGAAAAATTTGCAACAACCTACTCCGAGGGGTATCAGTTTGGGTTCAAGGGTAATGCAGGAACACGCGATGGAATACAAAGCATATTATTAATGTTACAGATTTTGTTAAAGAAATGCAAACATACGGATATCGCAATTGGAGACTCACAGAAAACGTTTATCAATAATAGGTTTTTGATATTTTGATGTTATCAGGGATAAAATACAAGGAGCAAAACGTTACTTACAACCTTTGCAGAGATCAGACTGCAGTTTTAAGTGCTGAAAGCCCTGAAAGGGAAATAGTTGTTGAGATGATCATAAGACAAGACTATCGGCTTTATCCGATGTTATTTAGTCTGTATATTGGGCAAGTAGTAAAAGAAACCACAGAGACAAAATAAAAGTTCAGATAAGTGGAATAAAGACATTGAGGTTTACTGATTGCATTGTAATTTGGTCAGAGAGGGTAAAGGACTTGGGAAATCAGATGAACGGGATGCACTGTATGTTGAAAATTGTTACAAGATGAATACCACCAAGAGTAATTTTAGCTTAATGGAAGACAGGAGGATTAAATGAGGCGATGCTGAGGGAAGTAGGTTATAAAATAATGCATAAAAGTAGTAGATTAGTGGGACAGCAAAATGACTGACGATGCGTGATGTACAGAGCATGTGTAATAGGCTGATATGCAGTAGAAGAAAAGCTTTACTGAAGAAAAGCTTCTTACTTCAAATATACAGGGTGTTACAAAGAGGTACGGCTAAACTTTCAGGAAACATTCCTCACACACAAAGAAAGAAAATATGTTATGTGGACATGTGTCCGGAAACGCTTACTTTCCATGTTAGAGCTCATTGTATTACCTCTCTTCAAATCACAGTAATCATGGAATGGAAACACACAGCAACAGAACGTACCAGCGTGACATCAAACACTTTGTTACAGGAAATGTTCAAACTGTCCTACGTTAGCGAGGATACATGCATCCACTCTCCGTCGCCCTGGAGAATAGCGTCCACTATACGAGCACGAAGAGTCTCTGCATTTGGTACCGGCGTTGCGTAGACAAGAGCTTTCAAATGCCCCCGTAAATGAAAGTCAAGAGGGTTTAGGTCAGGAGAGCGTGGAGGCCATGGAATTGGTCCGCCTCTACCAATCCATCGGTCACCGAATCTGTCGTTGAGAAGCGTACGAACACTTCGACTGAAATGTGCAAGAGCTCCATCGTGCATGAACGACATGTTGTGTCGTACTTGTAAAGGCACATGTTCTAGCAGCACAGGTAGAGTATCCAGTATGAAACCATGATAACGAGCTCCACTGAGCGTAGGTGGAAGAACATGAGGCCCAATCAAGACATCACCAACAATGCCTGCCCAAACGTTCACAGAAAATCTGTGTTGATGACGTGATTGCACAATTGCGTGCGGATTCTCGTCAGCCCACACATGTTCATTGTGAAAATTTACAATTTGATCACGTTGGATGAACCATTCGCAGAAGTGTACCCGAGGAGGCCAATCAGCTGCTGATAATGTCTGCACACGCTGTGCATAGTAGGAAACAACTAGTTCTCCCGTAGCACTCTCCACACAGGGACGTGTTCAACGTTACCTTGCACAGCAGCAACTTCTCTGACGCTGACATTAGGGTATCGTCAACTGCACGAAGAATTGCCTCGTCCATTGCAGGTGTCCTCGTCGTTCTAGGTCTTCCCAGTCGCGAGTCATAGGCTGGAATGTTCCGTGCTCCCTAAGACGCCGTTCAATTGCATCGAACGTCTTGCTGTCGGGACACCTTCGTTCTGGAAATCTGTCTCGATACAAACGTACCGCGCCACGGCTATTGCCCCGTGCTAATCCATACATCAAATGGGCATCTGCCAACTCCGCATTTGTAAACATTGCACTGACTGCAAAACCACGTTCGTGATGAACACTGACCTGTTGATGCTACGTACTGATGTGTTTGATGCTAGTACTGTGGAGTAATGAGTCTCATGTCAACACAAGCACCGAAGTCAACATTACCTTCCTTCATTTGGGCCAACTGGCGGTGAATCGAGGAAGTACAGTACATATTGACGAAACTAAAATGAGCTCTAATATGGAAATTAAGCGTTTCCGGACACATGTCCACATAACATCTTTTCTTTATTTGTGTGTGAGGAATGTAAGCCTGAAAGTTTGGCCGTACCTTTTTGTAATACCCTGTATACGAGGGTCGGAACTTTAATAGAGTCAACTATTTATTTACAGCTCGTACAAAATAGATACGTGTTTCAAAGCCTTACTGACCTTCAGAGTAGTCACAGGCATTGTGTATAACCCGTTGCCAGCGATGTGGAAGTCGTAGGATACTCTTAGCAATGCCAGATGTGTTGACAGTTCGAGTGGCGCGGTCTATTGCCCCGCGAATTTGTAGCAGTTCTGAAGCGAATGCCGTGAAATGTTTCCTTCAATTTATAAATCGAGTTGAAATCATGAGGGCTTAAGTCAGAGAATGCAGTAAGTGATATAGCAATTAGTCAGTAACAGCTGCCACTGTACGTGATTGAGCATTGTCCTGCAAACTGATGGTCAGGTCCTGCAAAAAGCGTCATCACTTCTGTCTCTAAGATGGTCGTAGGGTGTGTTCCAAAAATGAACAGCATAGAGACAAAAGTGTGACACGATTCTCCTTGCAGAAATCTAAGTCTTCATCGGATAAATGGGACCTACGGCTGTCAATTAGTCTGAATCAAGAATGGCCTGCGGATTATCGAACACGTGATACATGTTTTTTCCAGAAGCTAGTTTCTGTCATCCACCGGAGTAACGGACAGTAAATTTGCTCCAAGCTTCACAGTCTCTGATGAAATGATACTAGACTTTAATAGCAGGCCATATGAGAAATGGAGGCGCGCAATTTTGAATTGCAATAACAGCTGAAGCTATTGTGATGAGCGGATCTTTCTCAGCAGAGGTTTTCCGTCATATTTGACGTAATTCGAGATATTATTCTGTCAGGTCTTTGGACTGCAATGATTTCAATTTCACTTAACTCCCAAATGGCTCCAGTGGTCATTTCCAGTCTTGAAAATATTGTTCAGGTAGTCAAAAAACAACGCTGTATTGTGTTTGTTGAAGGTAATACCATGTGCCGAATTAGTTGAATGAAGAGTTCGAGCGGAGAGTTCCGGATGTCGTTTCAGAAAGCGTGGAAACCAATCAGGTCTCGCCAATCCAAAGTCGGTTCAAAACTTGGGTATTTTACGCTAGCAGTCACCTAGGTGTAGGAAAACCGTCTACTTCTTTTTGTGAAAGGCCGAAGTACCGGTATATGTCATTAATTTTAGTAAGGTATTTTTCAAGCATATTTTCCTGCTTTCGATATGATATACTGGACTTTGACTTCGTTGAATCTACTAAAGTTAATGAGACTGCTTACTTACACAACGACAGCGAGGTTGGTAAACGTTGTGAGACAACTTGCCGCTATGTAAGGGTCATTGTGTCTATTGCCATATTGGAATTATTTTAGTTCGTTTAAGAAATTTTTTTAAACATTTATCGCCACATATAGTGTCAAAATAATTCTTAATTTATGGATTCTAATTTTTATACATGCTTGTTTAGTAGGGGTGGTGTGTTGGAGTACACAATAAAATATCTTGAGTAACCAAAGTTTACCTTCAGTCTCAAGATAAGTGCACTGGCGCGTTTGTGGAAAGACGAAGAAACTGTTGTTACAAACATCATTGGTCGGTGGCGTATTCTAAAGGCATTTTAACGAAATACACAGTTCAGTCGCATTCATGTGATCACCGCCTATTTTCGACTTTAACGTGCAATAACCACTCACAAAGGGTGTATACAAGGTGTTCGGAAATTCCCGTTATGAACTTCTAGGACTTGTGGATGGGAACAAGTACATAATATTTTTAACAGGAACCCATGTCCGTAAACGTACCGTTTCGGTCCTATGACGACCTCAGTTCAGATGTTAACGCGGACACATCTGCTGAGGGAAAGAGAAAAGTCTCAGAGTCTCTTGTCTTGGTATGCAATAGGGTAGACAGGATGAGTGTACTATGTCAGACGGCCACGTGATGTCGAAATGTATGAGTACTGCTCTTTACGTATGCTGCGCACTTTCTTGTTTTCGAATTATGTAACCGCGCAAATTTTCAATGTCAATACAAAGTGATGAATGGATGTTTCCTTACATTTCGTTTCGAATTGTTAGCTACTAACAGTACTGCGTCACTCCTAATTCAGTTCAAATGGTTCAAATGGCTCTGAGCACTATGGGACTTAACTTCTGAGGTCATCAGTCCCCTATAACTCAGAACTACTTAAACTTAAGTAACCTAAGGACATCATATACATCCATGCCCGAGGCAGGATTCGCACCTGCGACCGTAGTGGTTGCGCGGTTCCAGACTGAAGCACCTAGAACCGCTCTGCCACAGCGGTCGGCGTCACTGTTGAGCAACTGATCTCCCACGTGAACCGAGGGTTATCACCATTGTCGTTCAGCAAATGTTGCAGCGTGAGGGCTGCCGTAGCAGGAGCCTGGTTCTTGCACTCATGTCAACTACTGGTCATCGACGACGAGAGCTGGAATTTCTAAGCCATTACTCCAACTGGACGACAACTGAATGGTGACAGCTAGTCTTTTCAGATGAATCACATTTTATTCGCCACTCGACAGATGGTCGTCGGCAAGTACGGCGTGTAACATCTGAAAGAAATCACCCAGAGGCGATCGTCGGGAGGGCCCAGACGGGAGGAGGGAGGGCTATGATCTGGGAAATATTTCCGAGACATCCCCTGAGTCATCACGACATTCTGGAAGTCACAAGTTCGCAACTATACTTGGGCTCCGCTTCCACCCCGACATGCAGTATGTTTTTTCTCGTTACTGTGGGATCTTCCAGCAGGACACCGCAACGTGTCGCATAGCTCGCAGCGTACGTGCGTGGCTCGAAGTCCAGAAGCATGGGTTTACCGTACTTCCATGGCCACCAAGGAATTGAAGACCAGTCGAAAATCTGTGGGACCATCCCCGGTCAGACTGATCACTCCACGGATCCTCTACTGAGAAACGTAGCGCAGCTGGCCACGGGACTGGAATCGGCGTGGTTCCACGTCCTTGTCGGTATCTTCCAGAAAGTGATTGACACTTTACCTGTACGTCTCGCAGAGGATCGCCCTAGACAAGGTGGTTATTCATGCTTTTTCAGGTGGTGACATTAATGTGACCGAACAGTGAAACACACTATGTGATCAAAAGTATCCGGACATCTGCCTGAAAATGACTCACAAGTTCGTGGCGCCCTTCATCGGTAATGCTGGAATTCAGTATGGTGTTGGCCCACCCTTAGCCTTGATGACAGCTTCTACTCTCGCAGGCATACGTTCGGTCAGGTGCTGGAAGGTTTCTTGGGGAATGACAGCTCATTCTTCACGGGACGCTGCACTGAGCAGCGGTATTGATGTCGTTCGGTGAGGCCTGGCAAAAAGTCGGCGTTCCAAAACATCCCAAAAGTGATCTATAGGATTCAGGTCAGGAGTCTGTACAGGCCAGTCCTTTACAGGGATGTTATTGTCGTGTAATCACTCCAACACGGGCCGTGCATTATGAACAGGTGCTCGATAGTGTTGAAAGATGCAATCGCCAAACCTGAATTGTTCTTCAACAGGGGAGAGCAAGAAGGTGCTTAAAACGTCAGTGTAGGTCTGCGATGTGATAGTGCCACGCAAGACAACAAGGGGTGCAAGCCCCGTCCACGAAAAAAACGACCACACCATAACACCACAACCTCCGAATTTTACTGTTGGCACTACACACGCTGGCAGATGACGTTCACCAGGCATTCGACTTACCCGCACCCAGCCATCGGATCGCCACATTGTGTATCGTGATTCGTACCTCAACATAACGTTTTTACACTGTTCAATCGTCCAATTTTTACGCTCCTTACACCAAGCGAGGCGTTGTTTGGCAATCACCGGCGTGATGTGTCGCTTATGAGCAGCCCCTCGACCATGAAATCGCAGTTTTCTTACCTCCCGGCTAACTGTCATAGTACTTGCAGTGGATCTTGATGCAGTTTGTAATTCCTGTGTTATGGTCTGGACAGACGTCTGCCTACTACACATTACAACCCTCTTCAATGGGCGGCCGTCTCTGTCAGTCAACAGACGAGGTCGGCCTGTACGCTTTTGTGCTGTACGTGTTACTTCACGTTTCTACTTCACTATCACGTCGGAAAAAGTGGATTTAGGGATGTTTGGAGTGTGGAAACCTCGCGTACAGACGTATGACACAAGTGACACCAAATCACCTGAGCACGTCTAAAGTCCATGAGTTCCGCGGAGATCCCCATTCTGCTCTCTCACAATGTCTAATGACTACTCAGGTCGCTAATATGGAGTACCTGGCAGCAGCCGGCAGCACAATGCACCTAATATGAAAAACGTATATTTTGGGGCTGTCCGGATAGTTTCGATCACATAATATAGCAACTGACCATTGTGCCCCTATGGCGAATGGGCTCCCACCTCCCCTACTTTGAAATGGAAAGAAGAAAGGTATAAAAACGAAATCGGATTACGCCACTGCCAAAGAGAATTAACAGAGCACTAGAAGACCTAAGTGGAATATAGCACCTAGTGTAGACGGCACTCCCTTGAATTACTGTGACTGGGTGAGCCAATTGAAAAATAAAGCCTGTTCCATCTGATGTGGGAATTATACGAAACAGGCGAAACATCCTCCTACTTCAAGAAGTATGTTACAAGCCCAGTAACAAAGAAGGTAAGTGGTGACTGACGTTAATATTACCGAACCTTCTATTTAATACGTTGCCAAATAATGAGACAAAATGTCTTGAAGGAACATAGAGAAATTTAAGATTTCAAAATGTTAATGAATATAGACCTTAAAACTCTGCGGATAACGAGGAGAGAAAAAAGTGAACGAAAGTTTTTTAGAACTTCTGCAGAAACCAGACCGCAGTTAAGGGACCCACGAAATTTGAAACGGAGACGAAAGCTGAGAAGAAATAAGACGCACTTACAACCTGTCCCCAATGTTATACAATCTGTACATAGAGCAAGAAGTAAGGAGAAACAAGGGAATATTTGAAAACGGAAATAAAATTCAAGGAGAAGAAGCCAAAAGTGAAGGTTTTCCGACGACATTATAATTCTATCAGATATGGTAATGTAACCATCACTTGAATGGAATAGTACTATCTCGAAAAGTGGATATATGGTTAACGTCAATCGAAGTGAAATACGCATAGTGTAGTGCAGTCAATGTAATCAGTGGACCCTGACTGAATAAGATTACTGATCGAGACACTAAACGTTTTGATATCTGGGCAGCAAAATAGCTGTCGATGGGCACAGCAGAGAGGGTATAATAAGCAGAGCCTTAACAGAAAAAAATTGGTAATGTCGAATGTAATTTTAAAGGTAGAAAGTGTTTTTCTGAATGTAATTGTAAGGCGTGTTGCTCTATATGAAAGTGAAACGTGGTCGATAGATAATCCAGACTAGGGGAACACTTACGTTCTTGTTTATGTAATGTGGCACTACAGAAGCATCTCTTACCAAACGCCTACAACGATAACCTAGTGGCCGGGTCCCAGTTGCTGATTCCATATTTAACAGCTTCTACTGGCAACAAAAATTTTATGGTTAATATTTCATTATTTACAAAATTTGAGAAGAAACTGAAATGTTGTCATCTTCTGTTAATCAAGGCTTAAAACATTAAGTTAAGTATTAAAGTTATAAACTGAGTATTTTTCTTGGGGCAGCGTAATTCAGGGTGTGCACATTACCGAGCCTATATTCATATAGTATTTTGACTTTGTAATGGTACACCCTCCCATAACATTACCTTAATTTTTAATAGAAGTAGCCGATACCAGGATTAATCTCGAAACTCGTATAGGTATATTATCTCGGCTGTTTCTCCTAAATAATTTCAAATGATTTTGTACACGATGAATTGTATTTCAGGCTAAAATGTAAAAAAAAGAAATTAATTTGTTAGTATTCTGTACGTACATTTAAAATTACGCTTCTTTTAAAAATATTAGAAATTACGAAATTTCTGGTATACTTAAAATTCATATTAGTAATTGCAAAATCTAACACAAAATTATTAAATTTATTTCTGTGCTCATTTATAAAAAAAATGATATAACTTGAAGATTCTTCCTTTGTCATGAAAGTATGTAAACTCCTTCGCTTTGTAAACTCTTCGGAATATTGTGAGTACAGCAGAATGTTTGTAGTAGTGGGCATGCCTCTGATACAAACGCAAGTACTTTGCTAATATTCTCAACAACAATGCAGTTGATGGTTGTACTAAAATAGAGATTGCTAAGTCAATGTGATTTAGACGAATGGGATATTATAAAAGAAAATCATAGCGACAGATATTTCTTCATCAGTTATTTAGTCATCAGGATCCCACAGCTTTAAATCGAAATTTCAGCCGCAAGAATGTACCCCTAGACCCAAGACTTGAATTCAACAAGATAGAAAGTGAAGATAAGTAAAAAAATTTTTGTTTGTTTGTCTTACACCTCTCGAAGATTTTTTAAATAATGAAGAGACTAAGGGAATTTTAATGGTGATGTGTGGCAGGATAAGATTACAATTTGTACTAGCGACTTCCAATAAACTTTGGTCATCAATTCAAACCATTTTTTAACTTTCTTATCGCTGACATATCTCACAAAATAATAAAAGGAAGAAAGCTTATTATTTACCACAGTTTGGCTGTTCGTGTAGTAAAACTTCGGCTTCGGGCATGACGTTTAATTTTATTACTTTTTGCTAATAACTCTTTTCGCAACACATTTTGCGGGTGTATCCACGTATACCACCGACTGAACCTGCAAAATTATAACACTGTACGATACGTAGCACAGTATATGACGTCACAAAAACTGATGTACAGTAAACTCCAGATTTCAATAAATCTAAGCAATGTTGCACATGGGAGTTCCATTCTTTAATGAATAGGGGATTATTTTTTTAGGGTGGGGGCGTTAATGGTGCAGAAGGTGAGGCATGTGGATCGAATAACTAATCTGAGAGTACTGAATCGTACTGGGGAAAAGAGAAATTTAGGGCGTAGATTGACTAAAATGGGTATCGGTCCGTAGGACACGTCCTAAGGCATCACGCAATCTACAATTTCGTAATCGAGGATATGTGCGGAAAGATTCGAAATGCTTAAGAAACACCAAAGGTTGATTGGAATGAAGTTAAAACGACGTAGGTAGTAGTAGTTATCGCGATATGAAGAGACTTGCACAGACTAACAAGCGTGGACAGCTGCATCAAACTCGTTTTACTACTTAAGACCGTAACAGCTGTAAGATATTGTTCATGTGTGAGTAGTATAAAATACACGGCAGGCAATTAAAATAATTCCAAGCGTTTATATTGAAGATATGATAGCGGAGTAGCGGAGTGTTTCATTCCATCCAAAAGCTTTCAACATGCAGGTAAATGAATCTGGTTCCCGAATATAATATAATTGCCTTGACATCGACATTCATAGTCCAACAGGCTCCACAGGTTCGTCAAAAATACCATAAGCCACATGCTGCATATTGTCTCTTGAGAGGGAGGCAGTCAAGTCATTGATGTCGGTAGGAATTCCATTCGTCCTACAGGTGATAAACGGTTGCCAGTTATACATGTGATCTAAACGCGTGCAGACAACCAGTTTTCTGATGCAGCCACTTTACTATTGCACATAATGAGCTACGTAAAATAGCATAATTATATACGCTTAGACTTAGAGAAAGCTTTTGACAATGTTGACTAGAATACTCTCTTTCAAATTCTAAAGGTGGCAGGGGTAAAATACAGGGAGCGAAAGGCTATTTACAATTTGTACAGAAACAAGATGGCAGTTATAAGAGTCGAGGGACATGAAAGGGAAGCAGTGGTTGGGAAGGGAGTAAGACAGGGTTGTAGCCTCTCCCCAATGTTATTCAATCTGTATATTGAGCATGCAGTGAAGGAAACAAAAGAAAAATTCGGAGTAGGTATTAAAATCCATGGAGAAGAAATAAAAACTTTGAGGTTCGCCGATGACATTGTAATTCTGTCAGAGACAGCAAAGGACTTGGAAGAGCAGTTGAACGGAATGGATGGTGTCTTGAAGGGAGGATATAAGATGAACATCAACAAAAGCAAAACGAGGATAATGGAATGTAGTCGAATTAAGTCGGGTGGTGTTGAGGGTATTAGATTGGGAGATGAGACACTTAAAGTAGTAAAGGAGTTTTGCTATTTGGGGAGCAAAATAACTGATGATGGACGAAGTAGAAAGGATATAAAATGTAGACTGGCAATGGCAAGGAAAGCGTTTCTGAAGAAGAGAAATTTGTTAACATCGACTATAGATTTAAGTGTCAGGATGTCATTTCTGAAAGTATTTGTATGGAGTGTAGCCATGTATGGAAGTGAAACTTGGACGGTAAATAGTTTGGACAAGAAGAGAATAGAAGCTTTCGAAATGTGGTGCTACAGAAGAATGCTTGAAGATTAGATGGGTAGATCACGTAACTAATAAGGAAGTATTGAATAGGACTGGGGTGAAGAGAAGTTTGTGACACAACTTGACCAGAAGAAGGGATCGGTTGGTAGGACATGTTCTGAGGCATCAAGGGATCACCAATTTAGTATTGGAGGGCAGCGTGGAGGGTAAAAATCGTAGGGGGAGACCAAGAGATGAATACACTAAGCAGATTCAGAAGGATGTAGGTTGCAGTAGGTACTGGGAGATGAAGCTTGCTCAGGATAGAGTAGCATGGAGAGCTGCATCAAACCAGTCTCAGGACTGAAGACCACAACAACAACGATGGAAAAATTGGTAACACCAATAAATAAATAATGTAGAGTAACGAAATTTCGGGAATACGTTTGTGTAGGTAACATTTTAGTGATTAACATTGCAAGATCACCGGTTAATGTAAGCGCGAGATGATCCAATGCAAATGTGAAATGCTGGCACATTAATAACCGGGGTGAGCACCAGAACGGTGAATGTATGCATCAAAACGTGGATGCATTGCGTTGTACACTTTTGTACGTGAAGGAATTCAGTTTGTGGGATGCAGTACCATGCTCGTTACGCTTGGTCGGTCCGTACATGGACGGTTAATGTTGTTTGTGGATGACATTGGAGTTGTCGTCCGATGATGGTCCCATATGTGCTCAATTTGAGACAGATCTGGTGATCGAGCGAGTAAAGGCAACACTGTAGAGCACGTAGTGTTACAACAGCTATATGTGGGCGATTGGGAATGCTGTTCATGAATGGCAGCACAACAGGTAGAATCACCAGACTGACGTACAAATTTTCAATCAGGGTGAGAGCGATAGCCACAAGAGTGCTCCTACTGTCATACCAAATCGTACCTCAGATCATAATCCGAGCTGTATGTCCAGTCTGTCTAGTTGGTCGCGGGATCTCAGCTGGCGCGTTTATAACCAACACATGGCCGCCACTGGCAACGAGACAGAACCAGCTTTCATCAGCAAATAAACAGACCTCGCCCTGCCCTCCAATGAGCTCTTGCTTGACACCACTGATGTCATACACAGAGGTAGTTTGAGGTCAGTACAATACACGCTACAGGGCATATAGTTCGCAGTTGTCCTTGCAAGTAACCGATTTGTAACAGTTCTTTATGTCACTGAGGTGCCAGCTGGGGCCAAAATTGCTGTTGCACTTGCAGTACAATGCACCAGACCCGTACACCAAACACTACGGCCTTCCGTCTCGCTGCTGGCCACGTGGTCGTCTAGTGACCTTGCATTCTCGTGACTACCGTTGCCAGCATTCAGGTAGAGTGGCTACATTCCTGCCAAGTCCTTACGAAATATCGCAGAATGAACAAACAGCTTCTCATAGCCGTATTATACGATCTCTTTCAAGCTCAGTGAGGTGTTGATAATGGCGTCTTTGTCGCCTTAAAGGCATTCTTGGCTAACATCAACTCACGACATCTAACCTGAAAGGTATCTGACGCTTACGACCGTTGCAGCGTGTATTTATAACAAACCTGATCTACGTACTCATAGTGGCGCCACTAGCGCCACTCCTATCCGACTGGCACGAAATTTCAATAGACATCATTTTTCAGAGATAAAAACACGCCTACCAACTTTTGTTTATGTCAGGCACCTCATTCTTGATGTCCCGATTTTTCTCCGTCAGTGAACTAGTTATTATACCCTGAAGAGCCAAAGAAACTGCTACACCTGCCTTATATCGGTAGGATACCCGCGAGCATGCAGAAGTGCCACAACATGACGTGGCAAGGATTCAACTAATGACTGATGTAGTGCTGGAGGGAACTGAATGAAACCATGAATCCTGCAAGGCAGTCAATAAATCCGTAAGGCGACGAGAGAGTGGAGATCTCTTCTGAACAGCACGTTGCAAGGTATCCCAAATATGCCCAACGGGAGTGTTTAAACTCAGAAGAGTGTTCCTGGAACCAATCTGTAGCAATTCTGGAATTGCCCTAGCCCGTCGGAATGCACGATGCACGTTAATGGATGCAGATGATCAGACAGGGTTCTTACTTGCGTGCCTCGTGTCAGAATCGTATCTAGACGTATCAGGGGTGCCATATCACTTCAACTGCACACGCCCCACACTATTACAGAGCCTCCATCAGCTTGAACAATCCCTTGCTGACAGGCAGGTTCCTGCACAGAGAGGGGTTCTAGGCGCTTCAGTCCGGAACCGCGCGACCGCTACGGTCACAGGTTCGAATACTGCCTCGGGCATGGATGTGTGTGGTTTCCTTAGGTTAGTTAGGTAAGTAGTTCTAAGTGTAGGTGACTGATGACCTCCGATGGTAAGTCCCATATGGCTTAGAGCCATTTGAACGGGCAGGGTCCATGGATTCATGAGGCTGGCACCGTACCCATACACGTCCATCCACTCAATACAAATTGAAACGAGGCTCGTTCGACCAGACATGTTTCCAGTTACCAACAGTCCAAAGTCGTTGTTGATGGGCCCAGGCGAGGCGTAAAGCTTTGTGTCGTGAAATCATCAAGGGTACACGAGTGGTTCTTCGGCTCGGAATGCCCATATCTATGATGTTCCGTTAAATGGTTCTCACGCAGACACTTGTTGATGGCCCATCACTGAAATCTGCAGCATTTTGCGGAAGGGTTGCACATCTGTCATTTTGAACGATTATCTTTAGTCATCGCTGGTCCCGCTCTTGCAGAATCTTTTTCCGGCCGCAGCGATGTATTTGATGTTTTACCGGATTCCTGATATTCACGATACACTCGTGAAATGTTCGTACGGCGAAATCCCCACTTCATCGCTACCTCGGAGATGCTGTGTCCCATCGCCCGTCCGCCGACTATAGCACCGCGTTCAAATTCACTTAAAACTTGATAACCTGGCATTGTAACAGCAGTAACCGATCTAAGAACTGCGCCAGACGCTTTTTGTCTAATATTGGCTTTGCAGATCGCAGCGCCGCGTTCTGCCTGTTTACATATCTCTATATGTGAGTACGCATGCCTATACCAGTTTCTTTGGCGCTTCAGTGTAATATGACTTAATAGTGAAGCTCTTTTAGAATTCGTATGGGTAAAGAAGTGAACCTAACAGGATGTATGAGGATGTGGGCGTCTGAAACGAGATCTGAAATGAAAGATTGAAACGAATATAATTTTGGTTATATTCTGAAATTTCGGGTTAATAAGGTCTCGTCCAGGCCGGAGGGTGAGTGCCGGTCTAGATGATCGTACTGTATAGAGGAATAGGACGAGAGAGGAAACAGTTCACGATTGAATTAGCAAGGGGACGGTCGAGAGGAACAGAGCCAGGGGCAGTTGGGCTAAGCTATACTCTCGGTAAGGAGCTGAAGAATAACAGAGACAAAGACATACAGCTTAAAGTCGGCTGCTCTGTATCAGAGCTGGAATACAAGAGAGCAACAAGATGAGACTCTGCACTCCAAGAATTGTTCGAGAATTGTTCCTCATGCAGGGCTACACCCGTCCTTTCATGGGACATGGAAACGCACATAGGCGACGAGCTGGTGACGTCACTGCGTGGAATTCCACGTTACACTATAATGCGGAGCGTGAAATGAAAAATGACATTACAGACTTTCGCTTCGTGGAGACATACTGGCCAATGAGATGTGACATCGTTTTTACGTCACAAGCTCAGCTTAGGAACTGCCATATTGTATGGATTAAACTTGATAACTGATGGGTTATTCTAGCATAGAGTACGTGGTGTGAGTATTAGCTGTTCCAAAGCATCAGAAAAAAGTGGATCTTTCAAAAACGTGTTGTTTTAGATATGGTTTTTTTAACAAAATGACAGGAAAATACACGTCAGGTGCTGTGTGTAAAGTTTAAATACTTATTTCTTCGTTTTAAATTTTCTTTATTTGATATTTTTGTGTTATAATTTGTGTTCAGTGGAAGTATAACGTTTCAATACTGCTAGACAGTGACGATCTATCAAAAACGCGTTGTTTTGATACAGTTTTTCATAGTTAAACATCTAATAATGACACATGTAGACACAGTCCATAGACAGTGTAAATTATGTACGAAAGCCTGATTGCTGTGTAGAGTTTGTAGTGTAGTTGATTGTGTGGTGAGCTGTGAATAGAAAGCTGATAGGTTCACGTCCACCTCCTTCCAGGTTTTTTCTTTTTCGTCACTTTTAGTTTTCTAAAAGATTGTGCGGTTTTCTTATTTATTCAATAGAAGTATTATCTACAATAATGTATGATATTTGTTGTAAATTATGTCTTTTTTCAATTATTATTGCAACGGTCAACAACTGGAGAGTTTCTCCAGTGGTCATAAATCTTAACGTGACTGCCTGTCTATGTCATAAAACAAACGCAAATTACACGTTGGAAGCTTCTGCTTTTATGAAACTGTTTGTAAAGTGCATATACTTATCTCTCTTTTTAAGGACTGTCTCAAGTTTGTATCTTTCCGATATGTATCTCTATCAGTCACGGTGAGAAGCTTTGAAAAAAATCTCCTTTTCCATTCAAATGAAATTTGCGAAATGAAACTCGACCTCGAAATCAATGTGATGAAGTACGTTACAACAGAGCAAAGCTAGTCTATGCAGTTTAGAGAATACAGATATTATGCATGCGCATGTTGACATTACACACTTTACTTTAACTATGGTCAAATTTAAACCGAAAATGGGATGAAGATTCATTTGAGTTAATGAATAATTTACACTAGTGCGAGTTTCAGGTGGTACAGCATTCTGTACTGTTTCTGAACCACCAGTTAGCTGTTCTATCCATCGATGAGTCCAGCGAGTATCTCCGTTCTCCTTCAACAGCTGATATCACTACACTGTACATCACTACACTGTACATCACTACACTGTACATCACTACAAGGAACAACTTGTGTTCCTTGAGATGTAACATGTCGTTTCAGAGCATGCAACAACCACGACAGACACCATGTCTGGCGTATTTCACGATGAGAAACACGTTCCGTGTGAGGACGTCTTATTGGTTAGCCTACAGATGTGTGGCTAATTTTGTCACAAAAGTACCAGAAACCACAGCGTCTGCTGATGCCACGGTTCTACCATGGCACGTAGGCTCTAAGGTAACTCTTGCTGGACAGTTAGCTGATTAGCACAACAGCACAGGAACAAAATTCATATTAAAAATACCACAATGACTACTCATTAATACCCTACAATTAGTATTAACCAGAGACAGGTACCTATTGTTGACGCTATGGTGTTCAGTCCTAATAATAGTTTGATGCCGCATTTAGCTAACCTGTCCAGGTTGTTGCATCCCACTGCTGATGGCAATGTACAGGTGGTGGAGCGGTCAGGACTTAGCAGGTGTGCGTCCAGAGCTGACGTTAAATGATTGAACAGGAAATTAGGTCATATAAAGAGAATATATTACAAGGAAGTTACCAGGATTGGCCCAGTCCAGGAGGTCGACCAAACTATACTACTGGCCATAAAAATTGCTACACCAAGAAGAAATTCAGATAATAAACGGGTATTCATTGGACAAATATATTATACTAGAACTTACAAGTGATTACATTTCCACGCAATTTGCAAGCATAGATCCTGAGAAATCAGTACCCAGAACAACCACCTCTGGCCGTAATAACGACCTTGATACCCCTGGGCATTGAGTCAAACAGAGCTTTGATGGCGTGCAAAGGTACAGCTGCCCATGCAGCTTCAACACGATATCACAGTTCATCAAGAGGAGTGACTGGCGTATTGTGACGAGCCAGTTCGTCGGCCACCATTGACCAGACGTTTTCAATTGGTGAGAGATCTGGAGAATTTGCTGGCCAGGGCAGATGTCGAACATTTTCTGTATCCAGAAAGGCCCGTACAGGACATATAACATGCGGTCGTGCATTATTCTGCTGAAATGTAGGGTTTCGCTGGGATCGAACGAAGGGTAGAGCCACGGGTCGTAACACATCTGAAATGTAACGTCCACTGTTCAAAGTGCAGTCTATGCGAACAAGAGGTGACCGAGACGTGTAACTAATGGCACCCCACATCATCACGCCGGGTAATACGCCAGTATGGCGATGACGAATACACGCTTCCAATGTACGTTCACCGCGATGTCGCCAAACACGGATGCGACCATCATGATGCTGTAAACAGAACCTGGATCCATCCGAAAAAATGACGTTTTGCCATTCGTGCACCCTTGTTCGTCGTTAAGTGCACCATCACAGGCGCTCCTGTCTCTTATGCAGCGTTAAGTGTAACCGCAGCCACGGTCTCCGAGCTGATAATCCCTGCTGCTGCAAACGTCGAACTGTTCGTGCAGATGGTTGTTGTCTTGCAAACGTCCCCATCTGTTGACTCAGGGATCGAGACATGGCTTCACGATCCGTTACAGCCATGCGGATCAGATGCCTGTCATCTCGACTGCTGGTGATACGAGGCCGTTGGGGTCCAGCACGGCGTTCCGTATTACCCTCCTGAACCCACGGATTCCATATTCTGCTAACAGTCATTGGATCTCGACCAACGTGAGCAGCAATGTCGCAGTACGATAAACCGCAATCGCGCTAGGCTACAATCCGACCTTCATCAAAGTCGAAAACTTGATGATACGCATTGCTCTTCCTTACACGAGGCATCACAACAACGTTTCACCAGGCAACGCCGGTCAACTTCCCTTTGTGTATGAGAAATCGGTTGGAAACTTCCCTCATGTTAGCACGTTGTAGGTGCCATCGGCGCCAACCTTGTGTGAATGCTTTGAAAAGCTAATCATTTACATATCACAGCATCTTCTTCCTGTCGGTTAAATCTCGCGTCTGTTGCACGTCATCTTCGTGGTGTAGCAATTTTAATGGCCAGTAGTGTAAATAAAGTGGGCTACGGGAAGGGAGGTGTTTCATGTTTAATTTGTTAAGTTCTGTTGGTGGCTGGTCATGGGGCGCAGAGACGCTGCCTCCCGTGAAAGAAATCTGTTTTACTTGAGGTCTGGATAAGAGAATAACAATTGTGTTCTGCTCTGTAGAACCCTCCAGTTCTCACAACAGTGACATGTGTCCCACACACACGATTGCGTAAACCAATTACGTGAATATGGCGAGCGTTCGGACAGCCATATCGTGGTATTTCATGGTTCCCATCGTTACTCTGCAAGAATGCATTACTTTCAGGTATCATATGACCATTTTGGGTTATCATTTGTATCCAATGGTACAATTTTGGTTCCCCAGTGGGGAAGACTATAGGTCCCCTATTCACGCAGAAAATGGTTCAAATGGCTCTGAGCACTATGGGACTTAACAGCTGTGGTCATCAGTCCCCTAGAACTTAGAACTACTTAAACCTAACTAACCTAAGGACATCACACTCATCCATGCCCGAGGCAGGATTCGAACCTGCGACCATATCAGTCGCGCGGTTCCGAACTGAGCGCCTAGTACCGCTCGGCCACCGCGGCCGGCTATTCACGCAGCTTGCATCGTCCAAGATGCGAGCACAAGGATGAATGTCGCATTTTTCCTGGCCACCAGAGTTACCGGATCTCGATATTATAGAGCCTTTGTAGTCTACTTTGGAGAGAAGTGCGCGTAACCGCTGTCCACCTCCATCATCGCATCCTGAACTAGCAATAATTGTGTATGATTCTCGTGAAAACCATACAAGACCTGGATTCGGATGCGACTGGAAGATGTTTTGAATGTCCACATTTCACACTCACCATATTAGGCACGGCAATCTGCCGTGTTTTTGGTATTCCTGTATTTTTGTTCATCCCTGCAGTTCGAGTAATTTGCGCCCCGTGAACTGTGCTGCCTGTAGACGTAGACACAGCATCTAACTGCAACGCTTGTCTCACTCTGTCAAAACTTTATCATAAGGTTTAACCTGTTCGTGAGGAGACTGTCGCAGAACCTTAAATTTTTAATTTCATTCAATAACGTTATTAAGAATTCGATATCAAATTTTTGATGTCACTTGTTGTCGGCATATAGGAAACCTTCAACTGACATAATGTACCGTGTAACGAGTTAGTCGTTTAGTGAGGTAGATAGGATACAGAGGTGTATGTCCCCTTCAGAATACGTTTTACGTTGATTGGCTTCAGTAACATGGTTACAGATTCCACTTACTGAGCGTCGACACTAACCTGTGATGCAAGGGTCCCTGGGGACGTTCGCTAAAGTAGTGGCATGGTGAGGCAGAGTTTACGAGCCCTGCCCCCTGGTGACAATTGCTGAGACGCGTAATCCCGATATGAGCGGTGGGATAAGGATAACGCGTACCGTGAAAGAGGCGGCTAGAACAACAACAGGTCGGGTAACGGCTCTTACGCCGGTCTGGACATCATCAGCGCAGGCACAGCGCGCGGCGAAAGCGAGCTCAATGGGGGCGGATGGCATGCGTGCCGTGCCGTGTCCGAATGAAGCCGTTAGCCGGACCGCAGCGCGGCGCGTAGCGCGGGGACCCCGCCTCTGCTGCCGCTGCTGTTTTATAGGAGATCGTTAACGCGAACTACACAAATAAAGCGGCGCCATTCTTGCCGCCTAATGGCCGATACCGCTACGGGTGGAACATTCATGAAGGTGATTATGTTTACGATAACACACAGTAGCCGGCGACGCCGTACCTGTTGCTGGGCTGCGCCCGGCCCGGCAGGGTCACTCCACACACGAACACACACGCGGTGCACTCTCACATACTCGCACGTGTCACTTCCGCCCGGGATAGCGTGCTCGGCAGTTCAGCCGCGATATAGCGTGTTCCGTGGCTGCACGTGTAGCGTAATCCGGCCCCCCACACCCACTTTTAATGGTAGCATAAATTACTACGAAAAACCCTCGACCGGCGCGTCTAACGCATCAAGTCTGACCAGTGACTTACGCCCACGACCGACCACAGCTTACGTTGCTGTAAACAACGCTGAGGTCTCCAAACGTTTCCAACTGTTATGAACTCATTCTCTTGCAATCTGGATGTGAAATATTGTAGAATATTAGACATAGGGTACCATATTCCTTTCCATAGCTCCCATCCACATTCAGTTGTTCTAATGAATAGCTGACGTCGAAAGATTGGTAGTGAACTATCTAGATGCTACCTGCCGCTCAAAATCTGTGAAAATAAATCACCATTCAAGCATAAGGTATCCGTATTTTGAATGTGAGGCATTTAACTGCCCCTAGCATGAATATTTATAGACGAAAATCTGTTATACACGAACAGGGTCAAGACCGTAAATGTTATTTAGCCACTCTAGTCTGAGTGACCTTTGCCCATATGTTTTGTGCGAAAATGTATTATCACCAAGGTGTGCTGCTGATTCTTTAAATTCACTGTCTAATGGTACTTGTCCCTCTGAATAACTACAATTTTCTGCGTGTAAGCGTGATGAAATCAAGTGCAGTAGAAACAACCGTTACCTGAAGTGGAAATCAAACGCTGAAGGAGGCGAGACGTCATTGGTGCATTACGCAATTCGATATAACGTTCGTATATTATCGTGACAGTACTAGAAAGTATCCAGAATGAGATTTTCACTCTGCATCGGAGTGTGCGCTGATATGAAACCTCCTGGCAGAATAAAACTCTGTGCCGGACCGAGACTCGAACTCGGGAACTTTGCCTTTCGCGGGAAAGTGCTCTACCAACTGAGCTACCCAAGCACGACTCACACCCCGTCCTCACAGCTTTACTTCTGCCAATACCTCGTCTCCTACCTTCCAAACTTTACAGAAGCTCTCCTGCGAACCTGCACAACTAGCACTCCTGAAAGAAAGGATATCCGAGTCTCGGTCAGACACACAGTTTTAATCTGCCAGGAAGTTTCATATCAGCGCACACTCCGCTGCAGAGTGAAAATCTCATTCTGGAAACATCCCCCAGGCTGTGGCTAAGCCATGTCTCCGCAATATCCTCTCTTTCAGGAGTGCTAGTTCTGCAGGTTCATCTACATCTACATCTACATTTATACTCCGCAAGCCACCCAACGGTGTGTGGCGGAGGGCAATTTACGTGCCACTGTCGTTACCTCCCTTTTCTGTTCCAGTCGCGTATGGTTCGCGAGAAGAACGACTGTCTGAAAGCCTCCGTGCGCGCTCGAATCTCTCTAATTTTACATTCGTGATCTCCTCGGGAGGTATAAGTAGGGCGAATCAATATATTCGATACCTCATCCAGAAACGCACCCTGGCGAGCAAGCTACACCGCGATGCAGAGCGCCTCTCTTGCAGAGTCTGCCACTTGAGTTTGCTAAACATCTCCGTAACGCTATCACGGTTACCAAATAACCCTGTGACGAAACGCGCCTCTCTTCTTTGGATCTTCTCTATCTCCTTCGAAAACCCGATCTGGTACGGATACCACATTGATGAGCAATACTCAAGTATAGGTCGAACGAGTGTTTTTTAAGCCACCTCCTTTGTTGATGGACTACATTTTCTAAGAACTCTCCCAATGAATCTCAACCTGGTACCCGCCCTACCAACAATTAATTTTATATGCTCATTCCACTTCGCAGGAGAGCTTCTGTGAAGTTTGGAAGGTAGGAGACGAGGTAATGGCAGAAGTAAAGCAGTGAGGATGGGGCGTAAGTCGTGCTTGGGTGGCTCAGTTGGTAGAGCACTTGCCCGCGAAAGGCAAAGGTTCCGATTTCGAGTCTCGGGCCGGCACACAGTTTTAATCTGCCAGGAAGTTCCAGTACTAGAAAGGTTCTATGTCCTGTTATCCCTCTAACCTCGTGCTGTGACAGTGAAACCTCGCACAACTTTTGTATTCCGGCTCGCCCAGCTGGTCGCGCCAGCAAGATTCAGGCGCTTTAGTCTCCAGACTAGGCCCTCGTGTCAAGGCATCGGCTGGGACAGCGCTATGCTGATCCTTGCTGTGACGGCGGCAGTACGACTTCATAGTGGCAACTACATAAAGCAGCTCCGGGTCCGACGAGCAGCAGCGGGGGACAAGATCCTGCAGGTGGTGTCGGACCAGAATGCCGGACATTTGCCACGCCGGACATTTGCCACGCCGGACATTTGCCACGCCGGATATTTGCCACACTTGCCCCTTCGCCAGCTAGCGATCCCTCAGGTAAGGGACGCCCTTCCTCGTGCTACTCCTGTCCGCTTTCAAACCGCCGTCTCTACATCTTACTCGATACAACAAGTACGCAAGGGACCTACTTCTTTGACATCTTGGCCAAATACACAGCTTCTTTTCCGAAATGGAAATATTTCTAACTTTTGGGAAACGAAACCAATACCGACGATTATGTCAGTATGTAGTTAGTTCTGCCAAGCGTAAATATAGATCCATCTGTCTGCACGGTAGCTTCCCTTCACGCTTATTGATTGCTATAGAAACAGTCCATAGCCATGTGAGCAACAAGGAAGGAACGCTGTAAAGAGAATGCGAATGTACGCTAACATTTCTTTTTGGTCACTGCATTTGTGCCTACTTTAATTACTACAACTGCATGTCCAAAAGACAATAAGGAAAGAATAAATGGCTGTGTGAATGTCTGAAAAGAAGAACGACATACTCCATATTAATTTACTCTCTAAAATGCGATATCTCTTGCGGCGAAACATTAGTTAATAAAGTGTAGCGGGACAATGTTCAATACATGACTGAAAATACGTTCACTAAATAGAGATAAGAACATCTATGATTGACATGTCATCTAAAGTCGACGCACAATTTTAAAATGTTAGAAATAAGAAAATGAAGTACTACTGAATGCTATGCTTGTAACGTACGTTGTTGTTCTACATTGTTTAGCTCTGGTATTTACAGGGTCAAGAGAAAGCATCCTAGGTTTTGGAGGGAAAAGCCGTAATTGTAATGATCTGTACTACAACAGAAACAAGAAGCACAACTTAAGGAAAAATAATGTAATGTGTGCTCCAGCTCACAAGCGACATTGAAGCAGATAGTTCCTGTGACTTAGTATGGGCAGAGATTATATTCGACAACCGGAATACATTAGAGCTTATATTCGACAACCGGAATAAATTAATAACTGGGTCCTTTTACCGACCTCCGGTCTCAGATGAAACAGTTGCTGAACAGATCAAAGAAAACTTGAGTCTCATCACAAATAGGTACCCTAACATACAATTATAGTTGGCAGTGACTTCCATCTACATTCCGTATGTTGAAAAAAATAAATTTTCAGACCCTATTGTAGATAGCAAACAACTTCCGTAATTGTTCTAAATGCCTTTTTTAAAAATTATTTTGAATAATTAGTTCACGAGGCCATTCAAATTGTAAATGGTGACGAAAACACACTTGACCTCTTAGGCACAAGCCGGCCGATGTGGCCGAGCGGTTCTAGGCCCTTCAGTCTGGAACCGCGCGACCGCTACGGTCGCAAGTTCGAATCCTGCCTCGGGCATGGATGTGTGTGATGTCCTTAGGTTAGTTAGGTTTAAGTAGTTCTAAGTTCGAGGGGACTGATGAACTTAAATGTTATGTCCCATAGTGCTCAGAGCCATCTGAACCAATCTCTTAGCCACAAATAATCCTGTGCATCACGGGCAGGGATTAGTGAACACACAGTCATAGCGAGGCTCAAATCCGTAAAAGAAAATTCACCAAAACTAAACACGAAAAATATCTATTTATAAAAACAGCTAAAAATTCGTTTGACGTCTTTGTAATAGACAGTCTCCAATTCTTCCAAACTATATAAGTGAAGACCATATGTAGCTTAAGTTTAAAGAAATAGTATCAACAGCACTCGAGGTATGCATACCAAATAAATTAATAAGAGACGGAATTTATCCCCAATGGCACAGAAAACACGACAGAAAGCTGCTGCAGGAGCACCGAAAACGGCACATATAATTTGGACGAACGCAAAATTTACAAAATTGGCGAAGTTTTACTGAAGCTCGAAATTTGGTGCGGATTTCAATGCGAGATGCATTTAATAGTTTTCACAACGAAACTATCTCTAGAAATGTGGCGGAAAATCCAAAGAGATTCTGTTTCTATGTTAAGTAAACCAGCGTAAAGGCTCAGTAAGCGAGGAGGAGCAGAAGGGGGAGACAAGGGACCAAACCCTACGGAGCAGATAAAATCGAGGCAAATGTCCGGCGTGGCAAATGTCCGTACACCGTCGGACCATGCATGGCGTGCCGACGTGTCTTGTTTGCCTCCCGGAGTCGCTGGCTCAGAAAGTCACCAACAATGGAGCCTGGGCAGCTAAGGGCAGATGTTCTTGGAGGCGACAGTACGGGAACGGAGGCAGCCGCATCTACCAGTGCCAGCGCTGTGTTCGCAGCGGATAGCGACGGAGAAGCCTTGGGTTTGCCCGCTCAGTGTGCCCGCAACTACACTTGTGCTGGTAGTAGTGAAGAACAAGGATCCGCCGGCCGAAGTGGCCGCGCGGTTCTGGCGCTGCACTCTGGAACCGCGGGACCACTACGGTCGCAGGTTCGAATCCTCCCTCGGGCATGGATGTGTGTGATGTCCTTAGGTTAGTTAGGTTTAACTAGTTCTAAGTTCTAGGGGACTAATGAACTCAGCAGTTGAGTCCCATAGTGCTCAGAGCCATTTTCATTTTTTTTTTTTTTTTTTTGACAAGGATCCGAAAAGTCAGGACACAATGTGGCCGTGTGGTGACGGTTCTGCTTGAACTGTGGCTATAAACCGGTATTGAACTGAAAAGACAGCGAGACCGTGGTGTACTCTGATTGTATTGTAGCTATAAATTAAATCGAAAATTCCCACTTATCCTGTGGTGTTTCTAGTTATGTATTAGAGATAGTCTTGTAATCATCAGTTTACGCTTGACTGGATGTTAGTTTGTTCATCAGTGTACATTAGGTTGTTCAAAAATGGTTCAAATGGCTCTGAGCACTATGGGACTTAACTTCTGAGGTCATCAGTGCCCTAGGACTTAGAACTACTTAAACCTAACTAACCTAAGGACCTCACACACATCCATGTCCGAGGCAGGATTCTAACCTGCAATCGCAGCGGTCGCGCGGTTCCAGACTGTAGCGTCTAGAACCGCTCGGACACTCTGGCCGGCCATTGGGTTGTTCACATTTGTTGTATGTTCTGCATGTGTTGTATGTTCAGCGTCTGTTCTACGTTCAGTGTGTGGTTAAGGTGTTGGTTATAGCAGGGTGTTACATTTTTAAGCTAGCGTTGTTGTTCACAATTATTCCCGTTCCCCTTGTAACGCTAGTCTCTGTGGGCCAAAGCAATAATCTTTTGGAGCATATGAATTCATTTATGATGGGTTAAGTAAAACTGTACGTTTATAGTGCCGCATTTGAAGCTTTTATTACTTGATTACTATAGGACGAGTATTTGTTCTTCTTTAAAGTGTTTTTTCTCGTGTGCGGTGAATTTTAAGATCGTGCAAAAGTGTTTGCTTTTTATTTATGTTCGCACAGTGGCATTGTAAGCTCATATTATTAAAACAAATCATCACAAGCCCTTGTAACGCCGGAAATGCATATCTTCCTATTTCCATCTATTGTACTATAATTCTTTTTCCTTGTTTTGTTACCTCAAGATATGACATTTCTGTGTCCTTATATATTGTAATTGGTTTACTATTTGTACATATATATTTATGCATTTATGTCGATGTATAATTGGTTGTTTTGTAAATATTATTTGTATTTTTACGCTGGGTCTTGCCTGGGGAAAACTATGCTATCGAACGAATACATCGATAGGTCGTGTGGAGAACCAAAGTGTTTAGGATCTTTGGTAGTGTTAACTCGGTCGCGTGGAGCGCGGGGAGAGGGAGAGCGGAGTCTCGCTAGGGTGGTGCAGTGGAGCAGGTGTGTTGTGTGAAGCTCCCGCGAGTTGCCGCGCTTTCGGGGTTTGGCAGCATGTAATTGCGCTCGACTTGCGATGATAGTTTCTGACATGGTGTCGCGGACGAGAAGCATTAGCTGGTGCACATCAAGAGCCCGTTTCGTCTGGTGACCGTGTCGAGAAGAAGGCGCGCCAACATCCAGCTTCTGCAACAGCGACGGCCGACAATGAGTGACTGTCGCCACCTCCTCGATCGACGGCTTCAAACCTTCAATCAACCAACAAGGAAGACAGGAAGCATGTAAATTTTTAGAACTGTATGGCAGACCTCAGCTTTTCAAACTTTTAAAATTGTTGCATCACAAAATTACAGCAACTTAGCATGAACGTTTGTTGCTCATTGTCCCAATTGCATTACCAAGCAGGGTCCCTTCCTTTTCCGGAATGAACCCGAGTGTCGTTGAAATTCAAACGCCAGCGTCATTCGATTTCACTGCTTTAATTTCAAAGTTAAGTTAAGGTATTCATAGCTGGCTACAATATTTAGATTACACAAGCACAAATTAAGAGTGCGAGTTTTGTTACCGTATTTTAGCTTACCTGTGACTGCAGCTCAGCTTGGTACGTACTAAATTTTACTATTGTTAATTGTTCAGAATCATTTAATTCAAGTTCAAAGTTAAATCTCTTATTTCTAAATTGCGTAGATTCAAGTGGCTTTTGAAATGATTGTTGAGGTAGTCCAAGACTAACCGTATTTTACTGAATTTCGATGTGCTTCAGAAAGAAAGCTCACTATTAACTTCACTCACTAAATTAACTTTCGATTTCCGGTTTTATTAATTCTTTTGCTAAATTAAGTCAGAGTGTAGCGAAATTTATTACTTCTGACAAACTTTCAGTTTTCACACTACACGTGTCAACCTTCAGTTGCCACGCTTCTAGTGCTAATTATATGTGTAATAACCTTTCTTTTTCAGTTACTATAGTAATTGTCCTTAGGACTGGCGACCGTAATTTCCCCCAAATCTCAAATATCTAATTACCCCTAGTGAATTGTTGACGTAACGGCCGCACATTTACTTTCTTTATTAACTTTACCCCTTTTCAAAATTAATTTCCACCAGTTTCATTAGCATTTTTCCTTTCATTTAGATGTAACCCTTTCCTCCCGCTTTACCGACAAATTAACTTCGGTGACGATTGCTTTTCCCAAATTTCCATTAGGTACACGCGGTTTAATTTTTCACTGTCATTAAGGTCGAAAACTGAGGGGGAGGTTACACTCTTCTTCCACAATTCCCAAACCAAGTACCGTTCCACAGGAAATCCTGCACTACAAAATGTACAGTACCGTTATAAGTGCGTAGTTGCCCCTGCGCAGTCGTCAGTTTCAATAAAATCCTTACAGTCGCGAGGCCGCGCCATTCTGTGGTCCTTCTCCTGTTTCTCCGAATATATTACCTAACCATAAAGTGCTTGTCTTTACAGAGATCGTATGGAGGAAGTAATCCTCTGTGCGGCCGGATAACGAGCAGCAGGCGGTAGCTGGGGGCGCGGCAGTTGGCTGGTGGCCGCCCCGCTAGCTTACCGTTAGTCTCGGGAGCGGCGCTTAAAGTTGGCTCGTTCCGCCTGGAAATGCAGCCCCGGTAAGTTTAAATCGACCATGTCGGTACGTGGCAATTAAAGTTTGCCCTGTTGCAGAGTGCAAAGCGGCTTTAAACTTTAGTGTGCCCCAGCGACCTGTAAAATCACCGCTCTCAGCTCCTGTTTAAAATGTATTATGTCCCAGGTAAATGAAACAGATCCGCTCGTCGCAATATACGCTGTTCTTTGCGACTCACAGCAATGCCCAGAGACCTTGAACAGATAGTCTAGAGCTTCTCTATAGTTTGACTGATCATTAAATGTCGGACACAATGGCTTGCAGTAGAAGCGTGGGAAATACCGTGGCATGAGAGAAGGAAGACATTGGAGTTTGAATACGACTTTTTGAGCCCGTTGGACAGTTCAAAGCCGTACGCCGCACCTTCTAAAATTCGCGAGCTCTGCTCTAAAACTCAGATTAATGTTAGCAAATATCTCAGATCATATCATGCTGCCAAGGGTGAAAACGTAACGGAGGTTAAAGTAAAGTGTGTATGTGTGTGTGCCCGCCCGGCTAGCCGCACGGTCTAACGCGCTGGTTCCCGAACGGGAAGGCGTGCCGGCCCCTGGCACGAATCCGCCCGGCGGATTAGTGTCGAGGTCTGGTGCGCCGGCCAGGCTATGGATGGTTTTCAAGGGGTTTTCCATCTGCCTCGGCGAATGCAGGCTCGTTCCCCTTATTCTGATCAGTTAGACTATGTCGGTGATTGCTGCGCGAACACTGTCTCCACGTATGCATACACCATAATTACTCTACCACGCAAACATTTGGGGTTACACTCGTCTGGTATGAAATGTTCCCAGGCGGGGTCCACTGGGGGCCGAACGGTACAATTACCCTGGGTTCGGTGTGGGGGCCGGCCGTTGTGGCCGAGCGGCTCTAGGCGGTTCAGTTCGGAACCGCGCGACTGCTACGGCTGCAGGTTCGAATCCTGCCTCGGGCATGGATGTGTGTAATGTCCTTAGGTTAGTTAGGTTTAAGTAGTTCTAAGTTCTAGGGGACTGATGACCTCAGATATTAAGTCCCATAGTGCTTAGAGCCATTTGAACCATTTTTCGGTGTGGAAAGCGGTGAGGTGGGTGGACTGCTGCGGCGTGTTGTGGGCTTGTGAACCACTGAGGGATACCGTGGGACGGAACTTCTCCGGCGTTTCTAGGTCCCCGGTTCAATATACAATGCACATGCAAACTCTGTGCACACACATGTTCTAACTTCAAAGCGTCACTGAAAGGACTTTGTTGAAACTGAAGGGAATGCAGGAGAGACAGAGGCTGGTTTAATCTTGGTGTATGTCGGAGGCGAAAAGGTTACTGTCTGACCTATAGTGCTGCACACCGTTTCTTAATTGACACATGCAGTTGAATAACATGGATGTTGGAACAGTAATTATATGCTGGCAAAATTAAAAATTTGTTGCTGTCTAATGGACAATCTTTTGCAAGACGGTAGTTTTACATACACTTCTCTGAAAGAGCTATGAGGAATTATTGATGATGTAATAATTTTTAGGTATTTCTACCTCTATGAAGAACTTACGGCACTTGGATGTTTATTTTCTTTACAGACGATTTTTTTACAGTGATTTAAAATGTGAAAACTGTCTCTTGAACTTATCCGACAAGTACTTACTCCTCTTAGGAGTAACCAAGATTTAATACCATGCAATTATCGCAGGATAAGTCAGTCGGCATGTAAGATCATATGCAACAGGGACTACATTCAGACTCATGAATTATGTTAAAGACGTTCTTTAATATTGCATCAGCGTACTGGGTAATTTGTTAAATATCGCAATCTCTCTGAACAGTAATTCGTTTCCTTGTTAGCGCACAAGGTCCGCTCTGCCGCCTCTAATCTCCTTTGTATTATAACATGTCAAAACAAATTTCCTGCTATTTCTTCTGCCTGATTCTGGTTGTCTCAAAACGTACGTTACTCCTGGTTCTTCGTTTATGTGGTACCGTACACTATTTATACTTGCCTAGATTGTATCTGTCAGTTAATGACTGGAATCTCACTGTCTCCTTAATATTTTGCTTAATTTACAGGACAGCAGTCATGTGGTTAAAAGGGCTTCTTCTAATATTTCCTTAGTACATATGTTTCAGTTTCCTGTTGCTGTACTTGAAATTAATATTACCGCAAACCTCTTTTTCAGTTTACCACGTCGCTGTGATTTTCATGAATTCTATTCTATTACAATGTTCTATAATCGTGCTTACTACATAAAACAACGGTCCAATGCCTTCAGCTTTATATCAGCAAGTTTCCATACTTCTAAATGCTGGAGTTTCTGATTTCTGTTTATCCTTGAGCCGAATTTTATTGGTCTAGCACAAAGAATCCACTGTCTCCGTAACTCCATCTATTAGGCATAATTGCATCTTACAAGTGTCGATTGCTGCTTTATAGCGCTTGCCAAATAAACAGAAGCACTCAGAAGACACGATCGGCTGTCCACGTAACTCCGTACATCTTCACATCTTCGGGAGGCACGTAAATGAATGGAGTTGCAGTTCCCTGTGACAGGTAGAACCGTCACAACACTGCATTTGTGTTGATCGTGTTTAGTGTTGTTATCAGACCTGGTAGAGCATTGTGTCTTCTTCGAGACCCACTCATTTCTTCTGTGTGTAATGAAAACCTTTCGCTTGAGTTTCACTTCATAACGGTTTTAAAGCTGAAGTAGCTAAACTAATACCTTCATTTCTAGTTTTCTTCTGAATGCATCTTGAATCACCCGCAGCTTTTTCGTCTATTTGTTTATACGTACAACTGGTCTTCTAGACTCAATCGTTCCTTCTGTATGTAAAAGTTTTCTTGAATGGAATTATCGTCACCTTTTGTTTCTAGCCTAGTAATTTCAGGCTATAGAAATTTCGAATGTCTCTCGACATTTCTTCATTTGTCGGTGTAGAATTCCCATTATGAATCATACTTCCAATTATTTTATCTGAGCCTGCTGTGAATGTGCGCTATGTTAGAACTCACTGCGTGTAACTGCATTTAGTAGTATTTGTGATTACACGATGATCTCTTCATGTGTCTCCTGATTTATTGAAATATTTCACGAGAGTGTTTGTTATAAGTAGAGTATAAATCACATATGTTTTCTTGCGTCTCGATCCTTCTGTCGATATTATAATGTCATATGCGCTGTGACAACTATATCATTCATCCCTGTTCTGACACTGTTTGCAAGTATTCAAATCTAAATAAACATCTATCTGCATTTATATATTTTTAGTAGTTACTTACAATTTTTTATATTTGCTATGACAAAGCTGTCTTATGGACATGTAGAGAAGTAGAATGGTAGTTGGTGTTGGTCTTGTGTAGCTTCTAAAACAGAGTCAGCCGAAACGTTTTCTTTAATAGTAACTGAGGTGAACGTAAAATTTTTTTATTACCACATAGTCTCCCGGCCATAATAATTCTTCTTTCTAAATTCATTTCACTAATTTCTACAAGTACTGTATCTATGAGGACCATGATCCAATTTGCTCTTAAATTACTTTGCTCAAGGGTTAGTGCGTGCCTGCCAGGAGGAAAGACGTCACCGACGACCACGACGGATGCCTGGAAAATTTTAAAATTAAAAAGATGACAGATCGCGGTAAATTTAAAAAAAAATACAAGATGAAGCTCGCAGGAAAACTTTTTCAGTCGGTCACAATGCAAAATGACGGTCGTCGGTAAAATTTTACAGTGAATGAAAGTGCAGTATATATTTTTTGGCAAAGCCTACCACATTCAAAATTATCCACAATAATTTAACATAGCGCAGATTATAAAAAAAAATTAAGAACACACACACACACACACACACACGAATCAAATTTATTTACCAAAATTAGTTAAGCATCTAAAATATCTAATATTCTGCCTGCATTTCATCATCATCAGAAACAACAACGAAAATCACTACAGTAGGTTGGTTGGTTGGTTTGGGGGATTAAAGGGACCAGACTGCTACGGTCATCGGTCATCGGTCCTCACTACAGAAGTTGAAAGAAAAAAATATTCCGTAAGATCCTTCGCCTCAGGTAACTAGTATTACTGTTATATTTTATTGTATGCCACATACATAGCGAAAGCGAAACTCTGAAGAAATTTTTAATTTGTGGCGTCTCGTCACATAATCCGAATTACTTGTTAACGTTTTAAGGTAGGGCACGAACAGAAACAAAGTGAACATGTTGATGAAATTAGTGTAACACCTTAAACAACCTGTGTACGTATTAATTCAGCTTTAAAGTCTCCACCAACAGCAGCAGATTATTGCGATCAAAAAACTTTTCACTGTTGGGTCTCCGGAGAGAATGCTAGTAGAGGCATGGCAGAGGCTCATACAGATAATTTCCATGGAATTCATTTCGTAAAACGGGGAAACAAATTCTCAGTGGGAAGTTACACAATTTTCCTAGATAGTTTCCAGCGAAAGTGCGAAAAACTCTGATTGCGTTGTATTAAGGTATTTGGGGACCTTACATGTCGTAGTAACGCTGTTAATGTTGACATACCGGTTTCAGTGTGTTGTATTTTACGTCTTTAAGCTGTGTGCGAAGCACGGTGTCATTTTTAGTTATCGTGTCTGGTAACGAGAAAATTTGCCGCCAAACTTTGAAAGATAGGAAATTGATGTCACGGAGCCAATGCTAAATGCATTGTAAGGCTCCAATGCACAAGATATTGTCTGAATAATAGATCAAGCACATCGCCAATACGCCATTCGAGCAATATTTCGAAATTATACAACATGGATTTGCAGATACGATCACAAGATTAACAACCCTAAACATTCCTGGAATTGTTGAGTTGGTGAAGTATGATACGCTGAGAAATTGCATCAAAGCATTTGAACAGATGCCAGAAATTGCTGACACAGCTGAAAGGGAGTTACAAAAGTGGGGGCAGCCACTCGTTGTGCATAAACATGTATGTATCAGTCCAAAAAAAAATTAAGACACAAACTTACGGTTCTTCACCTACTGATTATGTGCTACCACTCAGGCTTGTTTCTTTTTAATTCAGTGTAACAGAATCTGCACAAGATGGCGTCTATAGTACCCGATCGGAGCAGAGGTCAAGTTACCTGGTCGTGAGGAAAATTCGAACCATGCAACTACTCTGCAAAAAAATATAAACCTGGCATACATATTACATGAAAAATCTTTCATCTGCCATTTATTGATTCTTGTGCTTCTTCCAGAAGCTTATGCAGACTGCATACAGAGCCTCCTCCAGTCTTCTCTTTTCTTCCGCAGGAGTTCGTTATGCATGTTCCTGTTTCCAGTCTATTCAGACCTAGCCATATCTATTAATGCTACAGGCATGCTTTTTCTCATTCAACTTTGAGGAATATCCAGTCAGCTTGAGAAGGACTGATAGTCAAACTTACAACCGAGCGATGATCTACTACCGTAACCGAACAGCTGAGAGCCTGCAAGCAGCTGTACCAAACTAGCAATATTATTGTACAAGCAAAGATAAGTGAATCAGCAACAAAACACATTAAACTGTATTATCTTGAATGGATTGCTGTCAAGTCTGCATTTAAATGTCAAGTACGTACTAGCATGATAGACAATATGATTCGGTTTAGGGAGCCTACACATATCTTGGATGCCTGTTTTAACATTTTCGAGAGAGGAGATCATCTAATTAGCCAATCTCTTAAAATCAGTTTTTCGCTATCCCGCTAGTTTCTCAGGCCCAAGTCAGTCAAAGAAAAAGAAACTTATGTCAATGACAATACAAATTTTACGCCAGCTGAAATTAGTGATGACTTCCACACTAACGTTGTTGACAGTGTATTAAAGAAACTTGAGGCGTTTCAAGAGAGGGCTTAGAGGTGGACATTGATGTAAATACTTCAACTGCATGCTATTGTTAGTAAAAGTAAGTGGTTTTATGCAAGACTACTCACGAAACTGATCAAATTGATAGGAAATAAGCACACAGTAATAAGCGTTAAATCAAAGGACCGTGACTGCTTTAAATGGTCAATTTTGGTGAGTTATACGAACAAGACTACATGTTGTGAGTCTGAATATATTCAAAATGCGAACAACTTCGGCAATATAGAATTTCCCATAGACCTGAATTTTCAAATTTTCGAAAAACAGATACCTCTGTAAACGCCTACGGCGGCCGGTATTCAGATTATACACTGATGTGACGAAAATAATGGGATAGCGATGTGCAGATATACAGTTGGCTATAATATCATGAACATAAGGTATAAAACGGCACTGCATTAGCCGAGCTGCTATTCTTACTCAGGTGATAAATGTGAAAAGGATTCCCGCGTGATTGAGGCTGCACAACGGGAATTAACAAACTTCGAATGCGACATGGAAGTTGAAGCTAGACACACGGGGCACTCTATTTCATAAATCGTTGGAAAATACAATATTCTGAGATCCACAGTGTCAAGAATGTGCGGAGAACATCAATCTTTAGTTATAACCCCTCACCACGGACACAATATTCTGAGATCCACAGTGTCAAGAATGTGCGGAGAAGATCAATCTTTAGTTATAACCCCTCACCACGGACAATGCTGTGCCCGATGGCCTCCACATAATGATCGAGATCAGCGGCGTTTGCCTAGAGTTGGCAGTGCTAAGAGAGAAGCAACACTGCGTGAAATAGCCGCAGAAATCAATGTAGCACGTACATATCCGTTAGGACAGTGCGGCGAAATTCGGCGTTAGTGGCAGCAAACGACCGACCCAACTGCCTTTTCTAATCACAACATTTACCTGCAGCGCCTCTCCTGGGCTTGTAATCATATCTGTTGGACACCTGACGATTGGAAAATCATGGTCTGGCCAAATGAGTTCCTTGTTTCAGTTAGTAAGAACTGTTGGTAGGGTACGAACGTGGTGCAGATGCCACGAAGCCACGGGCCCAAGTTGTCAGCCAGGCATTGTGCAAGGTGGTGGTGGTTTCATAGTGGTGTGGACCGTGTTGACATGGAATAGACTGGGTCCTCTGGTCTAGTTCAATGTATGGTTATGTACATGGAGACCATTTGCAGCCATTCACGGGCTTCATGTTCCCAAACAATGATGGATATTTTATGGACGACAATGTGTCACGTCAGCGGACCACAACTGTTCGCGATCGGTTTGCTGGACAGTACAACCGAATGATTTGGCAATCTAGATAGCCCGACATAAATCGCATCGAATTGTGGGACACATTCGGGAGGTTTGCTCGTGTGTAAAATCTTGCACTGGAAACACTTTCGTAGTTATGGGCGGCTATAGAAACAGCATGGATCAATACTTCTGCAGCGGATTTTCACAGACATTTTGAGTTTACGCAACGTCGAGCTGTTGCTCTAGGCCGGAAAAAGGAGGCCCGTCACGATATTAGGATGCATCTTATGACTTTTCTCACCACACTGTAAATGAATGATTGTGGAAGACAAGAAAGATGAGAAGATAAACTCATGAAAGTCTCTTCGGGTTTACTGCCGCATAATAAAAGTAATTTTAGTATCCAGCAGCAAACCCGAAGAGACTTTCTACACTTATTACGCCGAGAAAGTCGACGGAGTCACAAGGCATGCTCATGTTAAGAAAAAACACAGAATCTTGAGCGACTAGAGATATAACGTGCATATTCACAGGACATGTACATTAGTATGTTCGGCAAAAATAATTAACATTTGAACCATATCGGCTCGCCGGTTCAAGGTCAACATCGATATCGCGGCGCAGCACTACATTCCGATAAAATGTGCCTGCGCCACTCACTGTGGCTATAAACCGAAGATAATGGATCAGTGTGACTTGAGTGGACATGCTGGAGGTCTCGCAGACGTATGCAAGAAGCGTACTGCCTAATCAGGAAATCTGAAAGAGGGCGTCTTATTGGCATGAGACAATATGGTGCTTCCGTCCAGGGAAATTACTGCTCGTGTGGGACGAAGTGTTTCGGCAGTGCAACTGGCGTGTGCAGAATGGTTTTTCAGGAAGTGGTAGAATACGACGAGATGGGTCGGGTCGCGCCACATAGACAGGTTCGATACCTCATGCAAATGGTACAGCAGGAGAGATCTGCGTCCTCCTTGACCCAAAAGTGGAACGGTGTAACACATCGCAAAATATCAGGGGTGACAATCCTCCGTTTGTTACAACATGGGTTAAGTGCGCGTCTTCCACTTCTCCAGATACCTTTGACGAATGTGTGGAAACATGCTACATGACAGTGATTTATGAAATGATCTCACTGGGGACAGAAATGTCACCAGCTAGTGTTTCCGGACGAACCCAGGTTCTGTTTGTTTGAAAATGATGGCCGCATTTTGGTTGCGCCTCAGACAGGGGAAGCGGCATCACAGTGACTGCATTCGCACAAGACACACAGCGCCACCTGAAGGCCTTATGGTGAGGGGAGCTACTGGCTACAACCACAAATCACAGTTGGAGTGTGTCCAGGGCACTGTGATGAGTGTGTCCTACGTGAATGACATCCTGCGAGCGTAACCATACTCTTTCTGCAGAACACCTCATACGCCATTTTTCAACAAGACAATGCATGACCAAATGTTGCTGCACGAACACTCGTTTTCTTCGTATCATACGATATCATCCTTTTGGCCTGGCCCGTCAGGTGGCCAGACATGTTGCCAATCTAAAATGTGTCTTGTACGATGAAACGACAGGTACAGCATTGTGAGCCTAAGCCAATCACCATAGATTAAATTTGGAGCCAGGTGAATGCAGCATGGATGGCAATATCACAGGGCTGCATTTGAGCCTAATACACGCCGATGCCATCACGCATGGAACAGGTTATCAGGGCCCTATGCCTACTAGGCAACAGGGCACATGCTGAACGGTTCAAATGGTTCAAATGGCTCTGAGCACTATGGGACTCAACATCTGTGGTCATCAGTCCTCTAGAACTTAGAACTACTTAAACCTAACTAACCTAAGGACATCACACACATCCATGCCCCAGGCAGGATTCGAACCTGCAACCTGCAGAATGTACTAATGTACATGCCCTGTGAATATGAACGTTTTATCTCTAGTCGTTCAGGGTGTTCTGTTTACTCTGAACATGACTTCATTTTTCGGTTTGTATTGTTACACACAAAAAAGCTCCATCACGAGAAACAGTTAAAAATTGATGTGCTACTCTTTGCTGATGGGTTAGAATACTTTCAGCGCCTTTTCCTTAAGGTAAATGAATTGGATCCTTCACATTACATTACTTTGGCTGGCTTGGCGTGGGATACTTTGCTGAAAGTAACTGAATTAAAATTTCAGCTTATTATCGATATGGAACAATTTCAGTATTTTTCGGTTTTGTTTTATTTTGGAGGGTATTCACAGCCTCAACAAGTTTTAAGAACGGAGGCGTGGGCCAAGTAGGTAGTATTCTGTTTATTATCCTAGCAATTGGTCTATTTCAAGCATGCATCACCTTCAAGCACACATTTGCATGGATAGTGAATGCGTGATAAATATAAAGACATTCACACTACAAAAATATCGTACAATTCAAAATATGTGCTTAAAAATGACCAGTCATGGATTGTGCGGCTGGTCCCGGCGGAGGTTCGAGTCCTCCCTCGAGCATGGGTGTGTGTTTTTGTCCTTAGGATAATTTAGGTTAAGTAGTGTGTAAGCTTAGGGACTGATGACCTTAGCAGTTAAGTCCCATAAGATTTCACACATATTTTAACATTTTTTGAAAAATGACCCACAGTTGAAATGGGCCAATTGAGCGAATAAATGACAGAGAACAGCCTACTTGGACAACGTTTTTCATCTCAGTTCCAGTATGTTGAAAGAAACATTAAAAGTGATGTGGCTTATTATTCTTGCAGGCATGAAGTTGCCAATAACAGATTCATGCCCAGCTACAATCACAAAATTGAAAAGTCTTACGTTATATATCTTTTGTTAATGGCCTAAGGAACTGGGTGACTCTGTAGTACATTTTGGTGACCAATTTTGTATAACTTTCTGCAGAGATTGTTGAAAATATTCATGTTTAAAACATACGAGTACCAGACGGTGGTAGAGTAGGGTACATTATAGAAGTGGACCTCGAGTACCCGCAGTGTATTCATAATTTTCATTCCAATTTGTCTTTATATTCAAAACAAATTTCACCATCATCTGATATTAAGAAACTGAAGAAACTGATTTTCACCTCATATGATAAGAAGAACTACGTTGTTCGTTAGAGCAAACAATTTTTACAACATAAATTGGTTTTTAGCAGGATTCTACGAATTTTATCAATTAGATCATCTCCTTGCATGAAGCCACACATTGAAATTAATGCACAAAAAGTATGAATACAACCAAAGATATTTACAAGGTCCTTTTCAGTTTCCAAGCTGATAAATAACAAAATAATAATGTTTCTGAGGAAAACCCACGTGTGTTACATGCATCACGTAAGACTAGCGATTTTGTGAGAAGACAGATATGATGCAACTGTATTAAGTAACAAACCAGATATTGAAAGCAGTGCTACTCTTAACGAAAATTTAATTACTATTGAATGGGAAAGGTTTGATGTGTTCCTTGATAAACCCATTGCAATATGAAAGGGAATATGGGCACTTCGAAAACGATTATTTTCGCCTATCGTTATGAACACACATTAAGCAAGTTTTCAGTAAATATGTAAAATTGTCCTATACAGATGTCGATGGCTTAATCAACATATTACACCTAAAATCAGCTTTGAGGAGACCGGGAATGATGTCCGTACAAGGTTAGATACATCAGGTTTCCCTGCAAATACAAATCACAACAACCTCTTGATAAATAAGAAAGAGGTTGGGTTAGTGAAGTATTAACTGAATGGTGTACCTATTATAGAATTGTCGGTCTAAGAGCAAATGTTATGCACTAGAGATCGAGTCTGGATGCATGGTGGAGAGAGCAAGTGGTATACAACAGTTTTCTGTTAATAGGCCAACCATGGACGATTATAGGAGAGGGGAGGGGTGCATTTCCTTATAGTTTATTTTTTTTATAAATAGCGCTGTGAGAAATTGCTGTGGTTAATTTTGAATGTTGTGGGCTTTGGTAAAAAGTATGTGTTGCACTGTCATCGGCTATAGAACTATATCCATCAGTTTCAACACTATCATCATGGTTTGCAGACAATTTTTACCTGCCACATCCATGTTGAATTTCTTTTAAATTTCCTGTAATTTGTCATCTTTGCTGTGTTGTTGTTGTGGTCTTCGGTCCTGAGACTCATTTGATGCAGCTCTCCATGCTACCCTATCCTGTACAAGCTTCTTCATCTCCTAGTACTTACTGCAACCTACATCCTTCTGAATCTGCTTATTGTATTCATCTCTTGGTCTCCCTCTATGACTTTCACCCTCCACGCTGCCCTCCAATGCTAAATTTTTGATCCCTTGATGCCTCATAACATGTCCTACCAATCGGTCCCTTCTTCTTGTTGAGTTGTGCCACAAACTCTTCTTCTCCCCAATTCTATTCTTTACCTCCTCATTACTTATGTGATCTACCCATGTAATCATCAGTATTAATTTTTAATTTTCCCAACCGGTTGCCATTTTTAATTTCTAAGTTTCATGGCATCTATGATTTTTAACATTTCCACTGCTCCCATGTTGTTGATATTTATTTTAGGTCCTTTATGACGTCATTTCTCCTGTCATTCAGGCAACCTGCACTAACACTTGCACCTTTTAAGTGTAAGATGTAGCAGGATTACCATAGGAGTGTTATCTTACACTGTTTATTGGATAGTTAAACCTGCACTTTAAGACATGATTTGTGAAACAGTATGAGCTCTCTTCAGATTTCACAGCTCCTCTAAAATATGCAGACTAAATGCTCTACTAAATACTCAAATTGCGAATCTTTAAAGTGTGGCAAAACGAAGTGTTCACTTCTCGGTGGTTCGGTTGAGGATAAGTATAACTAATTAGTTCATCTTAGTTAAGGGCAGTTTTTCACTATAAAACTGTATATCCTCAATGTCTGACCGTGTCTTCTCCTCACTGGTGGTAGGCTGTTGTCAACAGACTGTCTTCTGTCTCAAAAGAGTTCACTTCTGGCAGCAGAACGGTTATTACATATTATTGACATTATACTGAGTAGGAACCAGTACGTTTTGACTAGTAATGAGTTATCCTAATTACTGTGAAACAATCGAAAGTGCATTAATATTGAGTACGTTTTATCTTTCTTTAAGTACTGAGCTCAGTTTAACGTAGACACAGTTATTTAACTTTACAGTGACTCTTTTACTTCAGCCTAAAAACTTTGACTATTGACTGTCGAAAAGTAGGAAAAAAGATTACGTGCAAGCGTGGATTGAAAGTCAAGATATTTTTAAATCAGAAAGCTTGTAAGGAAGCTGGAGAAATGTTTTACTTAGCACGCGGCTGACGTACAAGTAAATTTCTCGAACTATCCACAGAGTAGGAAACTGTGTGCTTGCCTCTGCACGCGACACTCCCGTGTGTCGATCGATGGCTGGCAGTAACACGGACACCGGGTCCCAGTGAGAGTGTGCTCACGGGACACGTGACCGATGTCAGCCGTGCTGTGTGCAGAACGTGGCGGCCGCCACAGGTGATCCCCTGACAGTCCTGTTGTGTGGCGCTCACTGGAAACCTGTGTCAGAGGCTAGATACTACAGAACTAAACACCTAGAAGAAATGTTTACGTCATTCTTTCAGCCACTGTCCTATGCAGCCACATATGCAGAATGTTTAGGCCTTATTGCAGAATACGACCAAGCAACGTAAATTTCTGTTCGTCAGGCAGTAAAACATTCAGTACATTGCGAGCATAGACTCGCTATCCTTGTAGTACTAACAGGAGCTATTGAGACTAAGGTACAGCAACATAATTCATTAATGAGCTAAGGGTTCAGAAAGAGGTATGGTAGTAGTCTCGTAAGGCTGTAACATTTTTTTGTATTCTGAATATTGCACATCGGCTTTCTTCCTGTGTCACCTGCTTTGTCACCAAACTGGGCCATTAGAGAGGGTGGAAGGAATGGATTCTTCCAGTGATTCTATACAATATAAGAACTTCCTAGAAAAGTCCTGATACAACTTTCACTAGAATGTAATCCAACAAAAAGAAAGAGTACTTTAGGACATCAAAGCGCTATCCATTTACGTCTGGATAAGTGTCAATTTGACGACAAGGTCTGTGATGTCTCTGGACATCCAAATTGTGGTATCGATAGCTACGATACCACAGTGAAGGTACAAGTTCTTAGGTTGGCACTACGACACCGACACCGACGACAGCGCCCTCTAGCCGGTGCTGTGCGGCTCAGCGAACGCCGCTCCAGATTCAGCCCATTTGATCAAGAGCAGACGACCAAACAACTTAGCTTCTACTTTATAGGGGGCTAGCCATAGCTGACTGTCCCGTTGTTACTTCAATGATAGTTTGTCCAAACACTAGTAGCTGTTAGCGTTGATACCTGTACGGCTTCGGACCTACGTGCTCATCTCAGCCAAAGTTAAGTAACAATTATGTAACCATAATTTTGATTATAGTAAACTTGTAAAATGTACAAGCAGTACCGAAGTACTTCACCTATTCCTGCTCTTACTCGCTTCCTACATTCGACCTACCTTTCAGTTTACAGGAGCAGAACCCCGTTCAGGCGGGAAACAAAACAAATATGTCACAGAAAGGTTTAAAATGAATATTTAGACGGTCAATACGAGCCTGGTAAGGAAAATTTCATTCGATAAATTTAAATATTAATGTTCCATATTATAATGGGTCACTTACTCACCTCTTCTACCTTCAGCTCTTCTTACCTTCTGGGAATTTCTCGTAATTTTGGGTATGAAAACAGACTTCATGGTCGGCACTAGAATTTAAAAGAATCAGATTTGTTGTTTAGACTTATGTCCTCCTTTATAAACGAATAGACAATGCATTTCCATGTGCCATAATAAACTTACGTGAACAACTTTCGCGCTCGTCCTTTCGACCATGCATATAAAATTATGTCTAATTTCCGTAACTGCAGTAATAATGAGTTGTTGTTAGATGGGGGGACTGCACACATCGTGTAAACTGAAATACATGAGACCAGTGAATACACATGGTACCTGTCCCAATGCACCGAGGGTTGAATATCACCATTAAGTTAGCATAGGAGCTTGAAGATGACACTAATGTAGTGTCAAAACTGGTGGCCTGATTAACATATTTTATAAAAGGTAGAGCTGTTGGTATTACTTATTTCTACACATATATATTTTTGTGAAACGGTACTTCATTTGCCTGCATATATATCTACTTATACGTGAGCTTAATGCTATTCCAATTTTTTGAGCTATTGATAGTGTAACAAAGCAGCTGTTTTTGCGATAAGAAAGAGGGAGTGAAAGAGGAAAATACCGCATGACATCACTAGGCATGGAGAAATATCACTAAAATACATTCCATGACTCGATGGACTAAGTACCCTTGCTACCAACGAGATTGCGTTACTCGGCAAACGACAAGCGCGGAGACAGGAAAGATAAAAGGCCGAGATGCATCATTAATTGTCCAACGTAACGTAGTTCAGTTTCTAAAACCGGGAATTAACGAACATGGAGGGTATGGACCGGGACTACGGATAGATGGTGCTAAATGGGAGTGTGAGTCGGCTGGGAAGCGCGCCGAGACAGTCTGCGCACTACCTGTAAACTCTATGTCTGGGTGGCGCACTGATAAACGAACTGCCCAGTTATCAGAAGATCTCGGGTTCGAGTACCGGCCCAGCAAACATTTTCACTCGCCGCCGCTGATTCCGCATAAAGTCCCTATGCAGCTGATGTCATTATTTCCTTTCCTTTCCATTCTCCTCTCTCCCCCTTCAGTGTACAGTGTACATAAATAGTCATTATGTTTCGGCTCATCATTGTATTGAAAATAGCTGATAGTGTCAGAAACGTAATTTCGAGCTCGATGTATCTCGATGCAGATATACATTGCAACTGAGATATTTATGGAGCAGAGGAGATTGCAGAAACTGGTGAAGATATGTTGTTGTTGTGGTCTTCACTCCTGAGACTGGTTTGATGCAGCTCTCCATGCTGCTATATCCTGTGCAAGCTTCTTCATCTCCCAGGACCGACTGCAACCTACATCCTTCTGAATCTGCTTAGTGCATTCGTCTCTAGGTCTCCCTCTACGACCGGCCGCGGTGGTCTAGCGGTTCTGGCGCTGCAGTCCGGAATCGCGGGACTGCTACGGTCGCAGGTTCGAATCCTGCCTCGGGCATGGGTGTGTGTGATGTCCTTAGGTTAGTTAGGTTTAAGTAGTTCTAAGTTCTAGGGGACTTATGTCCTAAGATGTTGAGTCCCATAGTGCTCAGAGCCATTTGAACGATTTGCCATCTCCCTCTACGATTTTAACCCACCACACTGACCTCCAATACTAAACTGGTGATCCCTTGATGCCCCAGAACATGTCCTACCAACCGATCCCATCTTCTAGTCAAGTTGTGCCACAAACTTCTCTTCTCCCCAATCCTATTCAACACTTCCTCATTAGTTATGTGATAAACCCATCTAATCTTCAACATTCTTCTGTAGCACCAAATTTCGAAAGATTCTAGTCTCTTCTTGTCCAAAATATTTGTCGTCCATGTTTCACTTCCATACATGGCTACACTCCATACAAATACTTTCAGAAACGACTTCCTGACACTTAAATCTATACTCGATGTTATAAAATTTCTCTTCCTCAGAAATGCTTTCCTTGCCATTGCCAGTCTACATTTCATATCCTCTCTACTTCGACCATCATCAGTTATTTTGCTCCCCTAATAGCAAAACTCCTTTACTACTTTAAGTGTCTCATTTCCTAATCTAATTCCCTCAGCATCACCTGGCTTAATTCGACTACATTCCATTATCCTCGTTTTGCTTTTGTTTATGTTCATCTTATATCCTCCTTTCAAGACAATATCCATTCCGTTCAACTGCTCTTCCAAGTCCTTTGCTGTTTCTGACAGAATTACAATGTCATCGGCGAACCTCAAAGTTTTTATTTCTTCTCCATGGATTTTAATACCTACTCCGAATTTTTCTTTTGTTTCCTTCACTGCTTGTTCAATATACAGATCGAATAACATCGGGGAGAGGCTACAACCCTGTCTCACACCCTTTCCAACCGCTACTTCCCTTTCATGTCCCTCCACTCATATAACTGCCATCTGGTTTCTGTACAAATTGTAAATAGCTTTTCGCTCCCTGTATTTTACCCCTGCCACCTTCAGAATTTGAAAGAGAGTATTCTAGTCAACATTGTCAAAAGCTTTCTCTAAGTCTACAAATGCTAGATATGTAGGTTTGCCTTTCCGTAATCTTTCTTGTAAGATAAGTCGTAGGGTTAGTATTGCCTCACGTGTTCCGATATTTCTACGGAATCCAAACTGATCTTCCCCGAGGTCGGCTTCTACTAGTTTTTCCATCCGTCTGTAAAGAATTCGCGTTAGTATTTGGCAGCCATGACTTATTAAACTCATAGTTCGGTAATTTTCACATCTGTCAACACCTGCTTTCTTTGGGATTGGAATTATTATATTCGTCTTGAAGTCTGAGGGTATTTCGCCTGTCTTATACATCTTGCTCACCAGATGGTAGAGTTTTGTCAGGACTGGCTCTCCCAAGGCTGTCAATAGTTCTAATGGAATGTTGTCTAATCCAAGGGCTTTGTTTCGGCTCAGGTGTTTCAGTGCTCTGTCAAACTCTTCATGCAGTATAGTATCTCCCATTTCATCTTCATCTACATTCTCTTCCATTTCCAAAATATTGTCTTCAAGTAAATCGCCCTTGTATGGACCCTCTATATACTCCTTCCACCTTTCAGCTTCTTTGCTTAGAACTGGGTTTCCATCTGAGCTCTTGATATTCATACAAGTGGTTCTCTTTTCTCCAAAGGTCTCTTTAATTTTCCTGTAGGCAGTATCTATCTTACACCTAGTGAGATAGGCCTCTACATCCTTACATTTGTCCTCTAGCCATCCCTGCTTAGCCATTTTGCACTTCCTGTCGATCTCATTTTTGAGACGTTTGTATTCCTTTTTGCCTGCTTCATTTACTGCGTTTTTATATTTTCTCCTTTCATCAATTAAATTCAATATTTCTTCTGTTACCCAAGGGTTTCTAATAGCTTCGTCTTTTTTCCTGCTTGATCCTCTGCTGCCTTCACTACTTCATCCCTCAAAGCTACCCATTCTTCTTCTACTGTATTTCTTTCCCCCATTCTTGTCAATTGTTCCCTTATGCTTTCACTGAAACTCTCTACAACCTCTGGTTCTTTCAGTTTATCCAGGTCCCATCTCCTTAAATTCCCACCTTTTGGCAGTTTCTTCAGTTTTAATCTACAGTTCATAACCAATAGATTGTGGTCAGTGTTCACATCTGCCCCTGGAAATGCCTTACAATTTAAAACCTGGTTCCTAAATCTCTGTCTTACCATTATATAATCTATCTGAAACCTGTCAGTATCTCCAGGCTTCTTCCATGTATACAGTCTTCTTTTATGATTCTTGAACCAAGTGTTAGCTATGATTAAGTTGTGCTCTGCGCAAAATTCTACCAGGCGGCTTCCTCTTTCGTTTCTTACTCCCAATCCATATTCACCTACTACGTTTCCTTCTCTCCCTTTTGCTACTGACAAATTCCAGTCACCCATCACTATTAAATTATCGTCTCCCTCCACTATCTGAATAATTTCTTTTAGTTCATCATACATTTCTTCGATTTCTTCGTCATCTGCAGAGCTAGTTGGCATATAAACTTGTACTACTGTGGTAGGCGTGGGCTTCGTATCTATCTTGGCCACAATAATGCGTTCTCTATGCTGTTTGTAGTAGCTTACCTGCATTCCTATTTTCCTATTCATTATTAAACCTACTCCTGCATTACCCCTATTTGATTTTGTGTTTATAACTCTGTAGTCACCTGACCAGAAGTCTTATTCCTCCTGCCGGCGAACTTCACTAATTCCCACTATATTTAACTTTAACCTATCCATTTCAGTTTTTAAATTTTCTAACCTACCTGCCCGATTAAGGGATCTGACATTCCACGCTCCGATCCGTAGAACGCGTTTTCTTTCCCCCGATAACGATGTCCTCTTGAGTAGTGCCCGTCCGGAGATCCGAATGGGGGACTATTTTATCTCCGGAATATTTTACCCAAGAGGACGCAATCATCATTTCACCATGCAGTAAAGCTGGATGCCCTCGGGAAAAATTACGGCTGTAGTTTCCCCTTGCTGTCAGCCGTTCGCAGTACCAGCTCAGCAAGGCCGTTTTGGTTAGTGTTAGAAGGCCAGATCAGTCAATCATCCACACTGTTGCCCCTGCAACTACTGAAAAAGCTGCTGCCCCTCTTCAGGAACCACACGTTTGTCTGGCCTCTCTACAGATACCCCTCCGTTGTGGCTGCACCTACGGTACGGCTATCTGTATCGCTGAGGCACGCAAGCCTCCCCACCAACGGCAAGGTCCATGGTTCATGGGGGGGGGGGGGTTCATGGTGAAAATATAAGAGCATGGATATTTCTACAGCTTTCATGTCCTGCATCTCCCCTGTCACACTATTTAAGGAAGACGAAAACACTGAAACTACTCAAGAAATCATCGAATGCATTATCTCTCAGTAATATTTCAGCAATTTCCATTCAGTAACCTTTCTCTATGCAGCCTCTGAGCAACTCATATTCCCGTATAGAATTATTTACAGATATATGACAGTTTTAATATATATAATCTAGTGCACTATTGTTACTGTTCACCGTAAAACAGTTCAAAAACCTGTACTACCACCATAACCAAACGAGTGAAACAAAAGCCCAGACCATGCTGTTCTCTCTTCCAGTGGTATGGTGTACCCTTAATACCTATTTGCAGATTGTTACTTCTTACTCACTGGAAAGCGCTATTTGCGTCCGATAATACGTCAGGAAGTAGCATGGCTATAATGACCAAACATACACAGCTTGTGTTAAACGATATTTATTAGCTTGCACAATTTAAATAAACTAAATTAGATAAATGTAACAAGCACAATAAAATTTTTCTGAAATCCCTGTTGAAATCTGCATAGCAAACGCATAAAACATTAAGAAAATTTCTGTTGGTGTAAATACTTGATACAATCAAAATTTCCCAAACTCTGAACCCGCAAGGCTATCTTGTAGAATGACTTCTCTTTTGCAATATAAATTCATACCCAGGTATAACATTAAGGCATAACACAATGCACACAAGTAATAATAAAAGCTAACTTCTAAAACTTGAGCGCTCGGCAGCGAAGACAACGCACACATAAACTTCTGGCTAAGACACAATCCAGTTGATACCTGTACAGGTAGGCGTTAATTAAATAACTAACAATTAATAAAAAACAGCGCCTAGGCATCTAAACTTTCCCTGAGAACATACGCACATTAAACCCCCCTTTATAAGAATTAAACTTCTTAATTAGCATACGAGGTACAAATTTGATACAAACGGCTAATAAGAGAATACAGAATTAATAAGACGGGGCCTCCAGCAATCTGATCGGGTACTAATTACAGAATGACCCAGTTTTACAAGTTTAAATTCATATTTTGAGCAAAAGGCGCATCCGCCAAGGCGGCAGAGGAACGAGCTACAAAGCTCAACGACCTGTCAGAGCCAGGAACAAAGAGAGCACCAACACTCAACTGAAGGACGAGTTCGAGACAGAAGGCCAGGAACATGGAGCCCGGTCCAATGACACAGTTCCACTGGCAACGGCCTAATCGTCAAGCCCCGGTGCTACACTCAACTGAAGGACACTGGGCTCCGCCCAACTGAAACATATATCAACTACAACAGCGCACTTGCGACTGCACGTTGAAATTACATAAAAGAATGAAACGTAAGAATAAAACAGGAAGGCTCATCAAAGAAAATTTTTTCTTAAACTCAACTCAGTTCATTCAGACACTGCAATACACACGTAAATAAGATTGTTCCTCGAAACGTAATAGCAACAGCTGAAGGGTAAGAGCCTACCAGAACTACACTTACATGGAACCTAATGTAGTTTCATGACTCAACATAGTATGTAGTTATTCGTTAATTAAGGTGCAATTTGGGTACTTAATCACCAAAGTTACAACAAATGTAGATATACCATCACTCAATAATGAGGATTTCACCGGGTTTCCTTACGTATAGCTGCAGTTCCGTCATCAAGTGGTAGGAAACTAACATAGCCCAAGCCTCGTTATCATGTCCCGTGTGATTTAACTCTGACATATCAGACTCCTCACTGAAGACAACATTAGTTAAGCATTAACAAATATATATAGCACACAATTGCACCTGTCTAAATGAAACACACACCTTATGCTCAGCTGAACGGCTAATACCAGGCGACGCTCCGGCGCGGTGGCCTTCTCAACATGCACTGCGTTGCGAGAAAAGTCAAACATCACGCCTCGTGCCTGATCCCCAACCTTTCCGTCGTCTCCGGCCGCAGCACTCCCGTAATACCAAACGCAATGTGCACGCGCACCAAGTAAGGGCCAGTCTCCCGACCGTGTTGTAACGGCAACCGACCGACCGACCACACAATGAGACCTGCTGCCTTCTTTTCTTTCCTTTATCGCAATAAGAGAGAGGAGGCGGGGGGGGGGGGGGGGTGACTGGCAGTAGCTTAAGATGCCGCTCTATAGCCTACAGAATTAAAAAACATAATGAGAGGAGAACAAACAATAAAAACAGGCGATTAAACGGTGACTTTTAAAAAAGTGTCATTGCTGCCTCGACGCTACAGACTCAAATAGCCGAACGCGCGGTGAACAACCGACTCGCGGCTTGTCAAAGCGAAATCGATGGCAAAGATGACACTACAGGAAAGATGTACTGGCACCAGCCGCGCGACTTATCACTCGCAAATACTTCAGGGCATTCAAGCAAAACTAGACATAAAATAAAGTATCCAAATGTAACTCCTGTGTAGATGTCTGTGCCCTGGGATGAATGGCTGCGGCTTCCTGTCTAACTAGCGTGCCCTAGGTTTACGCAGGGAGTTCACGAAATACTTCAAATGGTTCAAATGGCTCTGAGCATTATGGGACTCAACTGCTGTGGTCATAAGTCCCCTAGAACTTAGAACTACTTAAACCTAACTAACCTAAGGACATCAGACTCATCCATGCCCGAGGCAGGATTCGAACCTGCGACCGTAGCGGTCGGGCGGTTCCAGACTGTAGCGGCTTTAACCGCTCGGCCACTCCGGCCGGCTCACGAAATACTGTTTTCTTTTTATTATTATTATTATTTCTGTGCCTATGGTACAGCTGTACACCAAGAACTAGAACACAGCAAGTGACACCAACTGCATCAGTACTGTAAGCAGAATCACTGACGACGAGAGAAAATGTGTGCTGAATCGGCCGCGCGGAGTGGCCGCGCGGTTTCAAGCGACCTGTCGCGGGCTGCGCGGCCCCTCCCGCCGGGGGTTCGAGTCCTCCCTCGGGCATGGGTGTGTGTGTGTGTTGCTCTTACAGGGTGTTTCAAAAATGACCGGTATATTTGAAACGGCAATAAAAACTAAACGAGCAGCGATAGAAATACACCGTTTGTTGCAATATGCTTGGGACAACAGTACATTTTCAGGCAGACAAACTTTCGAAATTACAGTAGTTACAATTTTCAACAACAGATGGCGCTGCGGTCTGGGAAACTCTATAGTACGATATTTTCCACATATCCACCATGCGTAGCAATAATATGGCGTAGTCTCTAAATGAAATTACCCGAAACCTTTGACAACTTGTCTGGCGGAATGGCTTCACATGCAGATGAGATGTACTGCTTCAGCTGTTCAATTGTTTCTGGATTCTGGCGGTACACCTGGTCTTTCAAGTGTCCCCACAGAAAGAAGTCACAGGGGTTCATGTCTGGCGAATAGGGAGGCCAATCCACGCCGCCTCCTGTATGTTTCGGATAGCCCAAAGCAATCACACGATCATAGAAATATTCATTCAGGAAATTAAAGACGTCGGCCGTGCGATGTGGCCGGGTACCATCTTGCATAAACCACGAGGTGTTCCAACACCAGAAAAATCCTCTGTTCTAAGGAATAAACCATGTTGCCTACAGCACACTTGCACGTTGTGAACAGCACACGCTTACAGCAGAAAGACGACGTACAGAATGGCGCACCCACAGACTGCGTTGTCTTCTATATCTTTCACATCACTTGCAGCGCCATCTGTTGTTGAAAATTGTAACTACTGTAATTTCGAAAGTTTGTCTGCCTGAAAATGTACTGTCGTCCCAAGCATATTGCAACAAACGGTGTATTTCTATCGCTGCTCGTTTAGTTTTTATTGCCGTTTCAAATATACCGGTCATTTTTGAAACACCCTGTAGCATAAGTTAGTTTAACTTAGTGTGTAAGTCTAGGGACCGATGACCGATACAGTTTGGTCCCTTAGGAATTCACACACATTTGACCGTGTTTTTGTGCTGAATCGGGATTCGAAAACAGGGAATCCTGTTTACTGGGCAGGTAACCAGTGCGCCACCCGGGCGCGTTGTTTACCTCGAATGCTCGGACTATCTCTGCACGTTCCACGGTCGACTCACACTTCCACCTAGCACCACCTATCCGGAGTCCCTCCGTGCGCTCTGGGCTCGCTAATTTTTAGATCCTGGCATGTTCAAAACAATAGACACCACGTATCATGTAATTGATTCTTCTTGATGGGCTGTAAGTACCGATGCACATTTACGTTCGACCTCATATGGGAATCTAAAAGTTACTGGGCATGGAGGACATGGAAAGGGACTGTGGATAGTTGGCGTTAGGGGGGCAGTATGAGCCGGCCAGGGCGTATGCCGTTATACTCCGTGCATTTGCGATGAACACTGTCCGGATGGCAGTTGCCTAGTAAGCTCGTTCGAGCCCCGCTCCGGCACTCACTCTCTCTTTCGTCACCGCTGATTCCGCACGAAATCCCGATGAAAATGATATTATTAATTCCTAGTCTTTCCTTTCCTTCCTCCCCTTCTCTCCCTTCAATTTACTTAATATATATCACAACTGTGGATGCCACGTCTGAAAGAAAAGATACCACGATTCGTATAGTCACGACCACTGCCAACTCTGTTGGCATCGCGGGCAGATGAAACCATAAGGCAAGTATACTACCGGAGAAGAGACGAAAGGGAAAATCTTTCTAGCACGACATGGGCCACCAGTGGGGAAATTCACTGAGAAAAGGGATTTACGCAAAGGGTAGACTGTTGATGCCTGGTGCTTGGTAACGAACATTTCGGGAAAGACAAAGCTGGTCTGTGGTTCACGTGCTACTGTAGAGACCATCAATGGGAAGTGGTTGAAGGGCAGTGAAAGGCGACAGGGTGATGAACGCCCACTCCTCATTACAGGGCGTAGAGACCGAAAGCTTGCCCGCTCTGTAAGGAATGATAGGCAGTGATATGTTGCATATGTGATGACGCAGTATAATGCTTGTGTACTCACAAGTCTTTCGGAGTTTAGCATTCAGTACATATTGTTGAACATGGGGTTCCCTAGCAGATGACGCTTGGGTGTTACCATGTTGACGAAACGACATTGTCCATTACGATTGTAGTGTGCACGGGATAATCGAGACTGGACGGTGACTCACTGACATGAATCACACATTCCACTGTGTCATTGGTCGTATTTGTATATGCCATCATCCAGACGATTGTCTGCTCGAAGCATGCACCACACCGGTGAGGGCAATGCTCTATTATGGGTGCAATTCACTTGGAGTTTCATGAGATTTGTGCTAGTAATCTAAGTCGTTTTAGATTGCCAGTAAGTTTCTTGATTAATGATGAAAGCTAGTTCCAGCTCAGGTGAAATATTTATTTATGATCCGTGTAGAAAAATATGCTTTGTTTCCTTTCACAAGCCAACAGCCTTATGCAGTGGTAACACCAGTTCCTCTCAGATCACCGAAGTTAAGCACTGTCGAACTTGGCGATTACTTGGATGGCTCATGTTCCGGGTCTGCTGACTTCTGTGGGCAAGCGGAGTGCACTCAGCCCTTGTGAGGCAAATTGACGAGATAATTGAAGAAGTGATGCTATTTCTTGATGATTCGCTGTTTTCCATAATTCTCAATAGTCTATTGCTCAGGGTAATGTAAACATTGCGACGACTTTTTGCTGAAGAACGTGTCGCCTTTTTATACAGGGATGTAAGTTTTGCAGAATATCGTTTCCTTTACACAGGAAATTCGTTACAATACTCTTATCGCACCGTTTTACGTGCATACGTGGAACTACAACCGCAGCAGTACTTCGTAAGCACGGTTTCAAAAATGGCACTGAGCACTGTGGGACTTAACTGCTGAGGTCATCAGTCCCCTAGATCTTAGAACTACTTAAACCTAACTAACCTAAGGACATCACACACATCCATGCCCGAGGCAGAATTCGGACCTGCGACCGTAGCGGTCGCTCGGTTCCAGACTGTAGCGCCTAGAACCGCTCGGTCACTGCGGCCAGCTAGCATGGGTTAAAATATAATAAATTCAATGAATTCTGACAGAATTGCGACGAGACGCCGATGGTGACGTCCAAAGCCGCGGCCACGTCCACGGACGCCCATGGTTGTGGTTGCGGCGGCGACCGCCAGATGGAGTGCCGTGTCCGGCGAGGCGAGCGCGCCGGATCAAGATAATGGCGCGGCCCCACCCTGCCCCGACCCCGAGCCCCGGCTTTATCGCCGGCACACCCCCGCCTCATGATTTGCATGGAAATTAGCCGGCCCCCAATGATGATGGCTGATATACACCTTGTAGTGGGAGTGTCGATACAGCTGCGATAGCGTCTTGTCTCGCACCTCAGCAGGCGACTGCGGCGGCGACGGCACGTGGCCGGCTCCGTGTTCGATCCATTCCCACCGCTGCCCCACTGTATACCGCTGCCGTGTTTCAATAACACAGTTGTTCTTCATTCTGGATCAGTTGTTTGAGCAGAAACCGACAGTCGCTAGAAAAAGAGGAAAATAAACAGCTCGAAATACCTGACGTAAAAGCATCATATTCATCTACATCTACATTTATACTCCGCAAGCCTCCCAACGGTGTGTGGCAGAGGGCACTTTACGTGCCACTGTCATTACCTCCCTTTTCTGTTTCAGTCGCGTATGGTTCGCGCGAAGAACGACTGTCTGAAAGCCTCCGTGCGCGCTCGAATCTCTCTAATTTTACATTCGTGATCTCCTCGGGAGGTATAAGTAGGGGGAAGCAATATATTCGATACCTCATCCAGAAACGCACCCTCTCGAAACCTGGCGAGCATGCTACACCGCGATGCAGAGCGCCTCTCTTGGAGAGTCTGCCACTTGAGTTTGCTAAACATCTCCGTAACGCTATCACGCTTACCAAATAACCCTGTGACCAAACGCGCCGCTCTTCTTTGGATCTTCTCTATCTCCTCTGTCAACCCGACCTGGTATAGATCTCACACTGATGAGCAATACTCCAGTATAGGTCGAACGAGTGTTTTTTAAGCCACCACTACATTTTTTAAGGACTCTCCCAATGAATCTCAACGTGGCACCCGCCTTACCAACAATTAATTTTATACGATCATTCCACTTCAGATCGTTCCATACGTATACTCCCAGACATATTACAGAAGTAATTGCTACCAGTGTTTGTTCCGCTATCATATAATCATACAATAAAGGATCCTTCTTTCTATGTATTCGCAATACATTACATTTATCTATGTTAAGGGTCAGTTGCTACTCCCTGCACAAAGTGCCTATCCGCTGCAAACCTTCCTGCATTTCGCGGCAATTTTATAATACTGCAACTTCTCTGTATACTACAGCATCATCAACGAAAAGCCGCGCATCAGCTCATCGAAACATCTCGTCTTTTCGAGGAACTCATTCGGGTTTAGTTCTGTTTGACGAAGAAAACAACAAGATCTGAATATTTACGATTTGCTCTCAAACGCAAGACTCCACATGGTGGAGTAACGATGAAGACGACGGTCTTGCAATAGGAACGAGTAGCGGTTGAGTCTCCGCCTGCCCAACCACATAATAGTTTAGCTCAGGTTTCGCTAAATCACTTCATACCGTGTGACTACAATGTTGATTAGTCGTGGCCATGACTGATTTCCTTCTGAAGTCTTGCCCACCGGAACTAGTTGCGATCTGTTACGATTTAAAACACAGAGTGAACGTTACGCTCTAACCTTTCTTCCTCACCAACGATCGACGACATTGCAACTCTTCATTTCATTGTTCCATCTCTCATTTACAAAATGGACAGTACTGCGCGCAGTAGACGTCGGCTCTTCATAGCCTGATTTGTCCGAGCAAACTGGAGACATGGGATTCCTGTTGGAAATATTTGGTAGGAAATTACCGCTTACGGCGTCAGCAATCAAGGGGAATTTCCCAGTATCCTTCGCAGAATCGGGGGACTAGAGGTGTTTTACTTTCGTGTTTGTGTCACACGAGATATATACAAGCTTTCTGTGTGTTAGTGTATGAAATGGTTCAAATGTCTCTGAGCACTATGGGACTTAACTTCTGAGGTCATCAGTCCCCTAGAACTTAGAACTACTTAAACCTAACTAATCTAAGGACATCGCACACATCCATGCCCGAGGCAGGATTCGAACCCGCGACCGTAGCGGTCGCGAGGTTCCAGACTGTAGCGCCTAGAACCGCTCGGCCACACCGACTGGCGTTGGTGAATGTGTGTGTGTGTTTGTGTGTGTGTGTGTGTGTGTGTGTGTGTGTGTGTGTGTGTGTGTGTGTGTCAGGAGCAAACATATGACTTACCAGATATATGTTAACAGTTTGCCTATCGTAATAACGCGGAATTCGGAGAATGGGCATCATATTTCGTATGACATTTCGTCATATGGCGAAATACAACTCTTCGAGCAAGCAGACTGTAATGATGTTAATGGATGGGCCAGCTATATGACGCCACTGTACTAATAGACGAATGCCTAGATGCTGAATTAGATTTCAAACAAATACTAGTATTCCCCTGATCACAATGTGTGTTTTTATTTTGTATAAGCGGAAAAATTATATTGGGATTACCAATATGTTTCCTTGCAAAACTGTAATCCATGATACAGTGACATGGATGTAAGATGTACCTGAATAGCGACATTGGGTGAAAATGATACTGTTTGTGAAGTACTTCCGATTTAAATACACAGCAAATCAGAATCTAGTGTAACGGCCTGATATGGCAATGAGGGTGCGCAACGTCTCTACATATTATGTATCAGGCTGTCAACATTAGGTAAAACTTACCGTCATCTAGAAGTCAGCAATGTCTCGTGATGGCTGTGTTTTGGCCGAGGTCCTTCGTCCTAGAACATCTTATGTATTCGAAAACTTATTTACATGCAAGGGGGCTTCTGACAACTCCAAACATTTGGTGTCTCCATGTTGGTAACACTCAATCACCAGCCACCTCTGTGTAAATGATCATAACCATCCACCATATGAAGAGGAAAAAATAGGGCGACAAATCGTCCTTACAAACTGCAGCTATGAGAATACCACAAGGGGACACAAGCAGTATCGTGTATGCTTCATCGTTGTGTAAGAAGAAATGGATGCTAGCCTAGTAAATTTGGTCATTCCCACAATATTGGATGAGTTGTAACGTCTCACAGCTGCATACTAATTGAGCGGTTGGTGAAAATTTCTCAGCAATAAATAGTGAGCTGTCACTACGCATTCTTTTGGTATAATCACGCTGGTCAGGGCAACCAAAGCGTTCTACAGTCAGTGTTTTGCCTTTCAGTGAAGGAAATGAGTTTCACGGATCCCCGAATGTATAGTACAATACATAAATTGACTGGCGGTTGGGAAATCTATGACTGGGGGCTACTGTACGGTCTGTAGCCACTACGCTGCTTGTACGTCGCATAATAACGATCCTGCTTCTGCCTCATTGTATGCTGTCTGCCTTGTAGTTACCTTCAACCCGGATTCTACTCCACCACTGATGCTATGACGCTATGGAAGGCGTTTAAGTCATAGTCGCCACGAACTGACTGGAACTGACCTCTTATCTGTCAATAAACTAGCCACACAAATATCATCCACAAATGTTCAGTATGTCGTTATGCTTCTACATGTCTCGAATACTGTGTACGAAACGAACATTGTACGCATTCAGGATCTCCACGTCGAACACATCTGCTCTTTAGTCCGGCGATCTCGTCCTGAGGTGGTATTTAAAGTCGCGTGTCTTCGCGTTATCCCGCCAGAGCTACATCTGCTAAATGGTACCTTGACGCACTGGTTCTTGGCAAATATCGAAGTGATCTCACCGACTCTAAGTGACGACGCTAGCAGTGCCACACTTAATGTTGCTACGAGGGTATAACGACTGCGGGGGTATAACGACTAATTATACATGGACACAACATTAAGATGAACCCTCCATCACACAAGGGCGGAGGTGACTCAGCTGAGTGGCAGGGATCGAGGTACGGACGGGGAGCTTGTCCGGGGTTCTCGGCTGAATATTACATGTGGTGGGGTGGAATAGCAGAGTTAGCCGACCGTTGTAAGTGCCTTCTCATTCAAATGTCCCGAGTCGGTTTCACACTTATACGAGTAGCAAAGGCGCTAACGTAATTCGAGTACCTACTCTACCGTATAAGACTTTATTACGTGATCGTTTCATGTATTTTACCTTAAAGCTGGTAAACTAGAATATCCTACTGCAAAATTCTTTGCTTTCGTTGTATTTTTGGCAAGAGAATTTCATTTCGTTTACCTATTGTTTGTAACAAGTTCACTAATTCATTTTCAACCGCTATGAAAATATGTGACTGGGCACCAGTCCTCTTGCGGGCGCTTCACGTAGCCACAAAAGAAACGCCGATATCGTTTACAATATGACAATATGGATTTGGGCGATCGCTGTAGAAAGGTTTATGAAATAGCTGTCGAAATAATTATATCAGAATGAAGACTATGGTATCCTGTATGTGACGAATTAAAGCAATGTGCAATAAAGGTTCGCGCTTCTTGAATACTGAGCAAGACCAATAACAAAAAGTTAATTTGTCGGAGTGTGGGTATAAACTACTTTAAACAGAATATCAGTTATATTGTGGGTAATGTTTTGCTAAGGAAGATGCGTTGGTTCACCATTTTATGAAAGGATCGAAACACCAAGTAAAACTGTTAGAGCAAAACGGAGAGCAAAACGGAGAGCAAAACGAATCAAATAAGGAAAAAAAGGGTAGTTGTTAGTATTTTCACAGTGAGAGTAAGGGGTGTTATGAACAAGACGTTAAAAATCCCCACCGGAAGGATCTGACCTTGGAGCTGAGGTGTCGCTTTAAGGTCACATTTGTATGGTTCTCATGAATATCCCGAAAAACGCGATTTCTAGCGAAAATTTTACCCAGTACGAACTTAAACTGCATTCAATTTACTACACATATGGAATGATCGTATGGCATTGATAGCCGGGAGACCACTCCTGGGTAAATTCGGCCACTGAGTTGCAAGTCTTTTCAGTTGACGCCACAATGGGCGACTTGCGTGTCAGTGATGATAAATTGGTGATGAGGACAACACAACACCCAGTCCCCAGGCGGAGGAACTCCCCATTCAGGCCGGGAATGAAACCCGCGCAGGCTGCATGGCAGTCAGTCGCAGCGACCACTCATCTTAGAAGAGCGACAATTTCCTAAAGAAAAATAGTGTCCATTTCTTCTCTAGGACTAATAGTTTCTTCGGTGCAGGGAATGGAGAAATCACTGATCATTAAAAATAGTGATTCGATGAACCATGATGGATAAGACTGATTCACGACGAATCGTTATCTTTGATGCAATTAGATTCGCGGCATTAGAACCTCATATTCAAGGATACTTCTGTATGTGAACAAGAGTAAAGACGAATAAAGATTCTGTTCCAGTTAAACTGTAATTTTATTCTACACTCCTGGAAATGGAAAAAAAACACATTGACACCGGTGTGTCAGACCCACCATACTTGCTCCGGACACTGCGAGAGGGCTGTACAAGCAATGATCACACGCATGGCACAGCGGACACACCAGGAACCGCGGTGTTGGCCGTCGAATGGCGCTAGCTGCGCAGCATTTGTGCACCGCCGCCGTCAGTGTCAGCCAGTTTGCCGTGGCATACGGAGCTCCATCGCAGTCTTTAACACTGGTAGCATGCCGCGACAGCGTGGACGTGAACCTTATGTGCAGTTGACGGACTTTGAGCGAGGGCGTATAGTGGGCATGCGGGAGGCCGGGTGGACGTACCGCCGAATTGCTCAACACGTGGGGCGTGAGGTCTCCACAGTACATCGATGTTGTCGCCAGTGGTCGGCGGAAGGTGCACGTGCCCGTCGACCTGGGACCGGACCGCAGCGACGCACGGATGCACGCCAAGACCGTAGGATCCTACGCAGTGCCGTAGGGGACCGCACCGCCACTTCCCAGCAAATTAGGGACACTGTTGCTCCTGGGGTATCGGCGAGGACCATTCGCAACCGTCTCCATGAAGCTGGGCTACGGTCCCGCACACCGTTAGGCCGTCTTCCGCTCACGCCCCAACATCGTGCAGCCCGCCTCCAGTGGTGTCGCGACAGGCGTGAATGGAGGGACGAATGGAGACGTGTCGTCTTCAGCGATGAGAGTCGCTTCTGCCTTGGTGCCAATGATGGTCGTATGCGTGTTTGGCGCCGTGCAGGTGAGCGCCACAATCAGGATTGCATACGACCGAGGCACACAGGGCCAACACCCGGCATCATGGTGTGGGGAGCGATCTCCTACACTGGCCGTACACCACTGGTGATCGTCGAGGGGACACTGAATAGTGCACGGTACATCCAAACCGTCATCGAACCCATCGTTCTACCATTCCTAGACCGACAAGGGAACGTGCTGTTCCAACAGGACAATGCACGTCCGCATGTATCCCGTGCCACCCAACGTGCTCTAGAAGGTGTAAGTCAACTACCCTGGCCAGCAAGATCTCGGGATCTGTCCCCCATTGAGCATGTTTGGGACTGGATGAAGCGTCGTCTCACGCGGTCTGCACGTCCAGCACGAACGCTGGTCCAACTGAGGTGCCAGGTGGAAATGGCATGGCAAGCCGTTCCACAGGACTACATCCAGCATCTCTACGATCGTCTCCATGGGAGAATAGCAGCCTGCATTGCTGCGAAAGGTGGATATACACTGTACTAGTGCCGACATTGTGCATGCTCTGTTGCCTGTGTCTATGTACCTGTGGTTCTGTCAGTGTGATCATGTGATGTATCTGACCCCAGGAATGTGTCAATAAAGTTTCCCCTTCCTGGGACAATGAATTCACGGTGTTCTTATTTCAATTTCCAGGAGTGTACATCAAGCAATACAGAAGAAAACATATCGTCACATTTATAACTTGTTCTAAATGAAAAGCAATAGACGACCCAACATACGTTATCCCATTGCGATAAAACTGTTTAATCATCAAGGGTCGGTAGCTCAGTATACACTGACGAGCCAAAGAAACTGGTACACCTGCCTAACATCGTGTCGGGCACTAGCGAGCATGCAGAAGTGCCGCAACACGACATGGCATGGACTCATCTAATGTCTGAAGTATTGCTGGAGGTAACTGACACCATGAATCCTGCAGGGCTGGCCATAAATCCATAAGAGTACGAGGGGGTTGAAATGTCTCCTGAACAGCACGTTACAATTCATCCTGAAAGGCTCAAAAATGTTCATGTGTGGAGAGTCTGGTGACTAACGGAACTGTGTCAACGCAGAAGAGTTTTCCTGGAGCCACTGTGCAGCAATTCAGGACTTGTGGGGTGTCGCATGCTCCTGCTGGATTGCAAAAGTCCATCGCAATGTACAATGAACATGATCAGATAGGGTGCTTAAGTACGTGTCACCTGTCAGAGTCGTTTCTAGACATATGAAGGGTCTCACATCAGCCCAACTCCACACTTCCACATGCCCCATATCATTACAGAGCCTGCACCAGCTTGAACAGTCCCCTGCTGACATGCAAGGTCTGTGGATTCATGAGGTTGTCTCCATACTGGTACACGTCCATCCGCTCGATACAATTTGAAACGAGACTCATCTCAGCAGGCAATGCGTTTCCAGCCATCAACAGCCCAATGTCGGTGTTGACGGGCCCAGGTGAGGCGTAAAGCTTTTTGTCGTGCAATCGTCAAGAGTAGAAGAGCGGACCTTCGGCTCCCGAAGCCCATATTGATGAGATTTTATTGAATGGTTCGCACGCTAACATTTGTTGATGGCCCAGCACTGAAATCTGCAGCAATTTTCGGAAAGATTGCACTTCCTTTACTTTGAATGATTCTCTTCAGTCGTCGTTGGTCCCGTTCTTGCAGGATCTTCTTCCGGCCGCGGCCATGTCGGAGAAAATGGTTCAAATGGCTCTGAGCACTATGGGACTCAACATCTTGGGTCATAAGTCCCCTAGAACTTAGAACTACTTAAACCTAACTAACCTAAGGACAGCACACACACCCATGCCCGAGGCAGGATTCGAACCTGCGACCGTAGCAGTCCCGCGGTTCCGGACTGCAGCGCCAGAACCGCTAGACCACCGCGGCCGGCCATGACGGAGATTTGACGTTTTCCCGGATTCCTGATATTCACGGTACATTCGTGAAATGGTCGCACGAGAAAATCTCCGCTTCATTGCTGCCTTGAAGATGCTGTGTGCCATCACTCGTGCGTTGACTGTAACACCACGTTTAAACTCATTTTAATCTTGATAACCTGCCATTGTAGCAGCTACAACTGATCTGACAACTGAGCCTGACACTTGTCTCATATAGGCGTTGCCGACCGGAGCGCCGCATTCTGTCTGTTTACATATCTCTGTATTTGAATACGTATGCCCATACCGGTTTCTCCTGCGCTTCAGTGTAAAATAAAACAGAATGAGGGAACACCGTCCAGAAACAGGAAAACTGAGATAAGAAAAAGTAGTAAACCAAATGGATGTTAAAGACGAAAAGATTCGTGTGTGTACGTGGTGAAAGTTACAGTCACACTGGCATGGTAAAGTAGATCACAAAGCAGAGCTTCTATGATAGTACGACAAGTCGAGTTTAGATAAAATGCTGCATAAAAGATAGACCGTCACCTTAAATAAAACGACTGGAGGAAGGAAAGTACAAAAATCTTATTCAGAGACATGTAAGCCTTGACATCGTCGTGACAGCATGAGATTCGCCTTGTCCGCCTAGGCGAACTGAGTACATGCGATCCCTCGCCTATGTGGGAAACGGGCGCACACGCTTAAGAACGTACGCAACGGAAGGTGACTTGGCCGTCCGGGGTGGTGGGGCGGTCCTAGGCGCTACAGTCGGGAATCGCTCGACCGCTACGGTAGCTGGTTCGAATCCTGCCTCGGGCATGGATATGTGTGATATCCTTACGTTAGTTAGGTTTAAGTAGTTCTAAGTTCTAGGGGACTGATGACCTCAGAAACTAAGTCCCATAATGCTCAGAGCCATTTGAACTATTTTTTAAGGAGACATGGGAAGAGTATTGTAAACAGCGGCAGAGGAAGTCGGGTAGCATCTCTAAAAGGAACTTTACATGTAAAATGTGAGTGAAACTAAATACAATCGTTGTTACATTTTTAATTTTTAAAACCTAAGGGGCAACGATGCATAGTGGAATACAACTATAAAATAAAAGGAGTTATGTAAGACTTTATTAATAAACTTCCTTAGGAATCGCAAATGCATAAACGAAGATATATGAATCTCACAACGCTTAACAGTTCTAGACGTCAAGCATGGAACGGCGCAGTTGAGAAGTGTAATTTGAGAGGATCGACTGTCAAATAGGTGCATTTGAAAACGATTTAAGTTAGGAAATAAAGCTATGCACTAGGTTATTCTATTCAAGAGTGTAGCTTTCACCACCTATTATTTTTACCCATTGTCAATAAGCTTCAAATCTTGAGCTACAAGGTTAATTTTTATATATGAATAGGTAAACTTACTCATGGCATTTTCTTTGCCCATGCCTGTAGTCATTCAAATTAATAATCAAATTAATTAATTTCATAGGATTGAACGTTTCCTTGTGTACCCATATACCACGACATAAAACAAAAACATGAATAGTTGAAGAAGTATAAAAGAGAACAGTGGAGTATTTAAGTTTTATTAATCCTATTGCAACATCATCTAGTTGATAAATCTTACACAAAAATGACAAATACAAATCAGAAAAGGAAGTGTTGTTTGAATGGTAAAGTATACGTTCAGGTGGAATCTCTATAAATTCTCCCCTAAATTAATTCCTTTTACAACGCACTCTGACCTTGTTTCCACTAATCCACTGTGAGGCCCAACTCTATTCAAATGAAATCAGCGAAGACCAAATATATTACAAACTGAGAACAGGGAGCTGTCAAAATCATTTAACAATCCTACGCCCTAGCAGCAGAATTTTACCCTTTCATCTTGATTCAGGCGGCAACAGAAAACGGCGTGATGGGGACGTGGAGCCATGCGCTGCCGCGGTTGAAATGTTCTGACGCGTCCACGAAAATTTGGAAACTACGCGGCCTAATCTTCTCTCTCAGAGCCCTGAAATCCCAGCAGATTTCGATGGGAAGTGCAACCGTTTGCTGGTCAGGCTAAACCAGTTTGACTCACTGACACGACGGTGCGTGCTGGAATTGTTGAACGGCAAACGGTCGACTCAGGACAAATAAATTCACCCTCGTGTCACCTGATACGTCCACGATTATATGCAGTTCCATAGTTGACACAGTGGGAAACTGTTACTGGCTCTTAGTCCACCACAAGATACAGGCCGCAAGTCACACTCACTGGGGAAAGACCTGAGGTTCCCCACCAGGGAAGGACCAGACGCCGGACGATGTGGCCGAGTGTTTCTAGGCACTTCAGTCTGGAACCGCGGGACCGCAACGGTCGCAGGTTCGAATCCTGCCTCGGGTATGGATGTGTGTGATGTCCTTAGGTTAGTTAGGTTTAAGTAGTTATAAGTTATAGGGGACTGATGACCTCAGATGTTAAGTCCCATAGTGCTCAGAGTCATTTGAACCATTTGAAGGACCAGAAGATGCATCAGGCAAATAATCGCAACCACTTTCCACCAGGTGTCTGTTTGGGAGCCAAATTAGCAAATACGAAACCGGCCCTGTATCGGACAAGCGAATCGAATTGTCCTCTGCTCATTTAATCTCCACTCTTGACTGGTCTCTTTGCCTGGTAGCTAATTCAGACACAGCACTGGGGGAGCACGCCTATGCTTTGCATACTGTGATTGGAGCCCTTAAGTGACCCCAGATCTCTCTTGTCTGTAAAAAGAGGGTTTTAGACACGGGAGGTGTCGTTAGCACAGTAAGCAGAGCCATATTTTTCGCCAAAAAACGTTCCACTAAACGGGACCTTTAGTCTCTCACTTATGGAGAGAACACATCTTTCCAGGCCGACCACACCCAGTTTCTGAAACAAGGTTGTTAAGCTTCCATGACAGTCGTGTCTGTGAAATATATGCTTTTACCGCTCGATGAAAGAACCTGTCAATTCCCTCGCATCATTGAGAGAGTGGGTTGGGGTGTTACAGTAGTCCTCCACCAAACACGTACACCAGCTGATCTGTACGCATCGCCCAAGCTTCTAATATGAGAACGTATGGAGTCTTATGACCTTCCCACTGTCTGCACAATAGCTAAGTTTACAGGAGTGTCTCTTAAATGACTTCCACCACCTACTGTCTGCCAGCTGGCTGTTTTCATGATGGATTGCTGACTCGCCCAGGTAAAATGTATTTGCGAACCGTCGCCCTTCTATCTGACCCTAAGCAGAAGAAGAAGAGGGTTTCGGCCAGAAGCTTCTCTGCTTCTCAGAACCGCTCACACATCCAGGTGCCGGCCGGTGTGGCCGGGCGGTTCTAGGCACTTCAATCTGGAACCGCGCGACCGCTACGGTCACAGGTTCGAATCCAGCCTCGGGCATGAATTTGTGTGATGTCCTTAGGTCAGTTAGGTTTAAGTGGTTCTAAGTTCTAGGGGACTGATGACCTCAGATGTTAAGTCCCATAGTGCTCAGAGCCATTTGAACCATCTGAACCATATTTAGGTCGCTGCACTCAGCACTTATAACCCACCAATTCATCTCTCTGTTCTCCATCGCCTCCACTATGGCCCCTTGGGCAAAAGTGCTGTACAGGTTACACATACTGTTATGAGAACATTCTGTCCGAAGTTTCGCAATAAAAAAGTCATAAGCCACAAATACCTAAAGCAATACTGGGGAACACAGAGATCATGACCTAAAATATGAACGTTAAGCTGACTAACAATGTTGTTAAAGTGAGAGAGTGGTGTAGCACATCCCAGTGTTGCCTGCATTCTGCTTCATTTTAAATTGGACTACCAGCTTATTGACGGTTAAAGAGTCTTATCATAATGGGACAAAGAATGTTGTGTCATCTAGTGCTTATAATTTGGAATGAATTGAAAATTTGAGTATGTGATTTTTCCTATGTAACTTCGTGTATAGTAGAATACATTTGAACTGTAACAGGATCTTAATTCGTTTTTAATCTTGTTTTCATACAGCTGTATCCGTGAAGATGTGGCTCTAACGCCACGAAACTGGCTGGACAAAATGTAAAGATTTCTCATATAGCTGAATCAGTCTTATTCATCATGGTTCAATTCTGCAGCTGTGGATGCCCACAATAATAAATTTGATGCAGTGTTTCAATAGTATAAAACCATTGTTCATTACTGAATTGCGTGGATTGAGAACAAGTATTAAATGTGTGTACAACGTCTGAGTGCAGTAGAACTGTATTATGGGACAAATTGTGTTCTGGGCGTGTGACAGGGTGGATGGGGCACGGGTGGGGAGTAGCAGCACGAGAGGAGGTAGTTGCCCGAGTGTGGTTATGCACTTCGTTCCTTCAGAGTTCTGCAAACTCAAGAGTGACTAGGTGATTCCCCACTCTTTCTTCACCACTGCATCACAAGAAACAGGTTGTTTCACGAAGTTATATCGGCCTGCAGAGTGAGCCTTATGAATCAGTGGCGACGCAGAGAGCAGACATGCCCGATGGGACAGGTGGAGTTATTTTCCACAAAGTGGATTACCTCTACATGGAAATCTGATACGAGTTACTAATAATTATAACGCCAGAAATGCATGTGAACAGAGTCTGCATAAGTCTCAGCACACTGTGCTATTGTACTGTAGTAGAAATTGATTCTTAGTCGTCCCATATTGCAGCTGAAGCGTCCATCCGGGAAAGGCAATTTCCCCCACCACGAGCACTGCTCGCTTTGCAATTTACACGGAGACTGTTCATCCACAGCATTTCCTGTCGCGTTATCTCATTTGAGTAGGCAAAATAACTTCCTTGAGCTCGTATTTATATAGTGCAGCTATTTTCAGTTTATTAAATGAGTACTTATTTGCAGTTGTTAAGAGAGCCGTTATGTAGAAAGCGATCCTATGAACAATGGCTGTGAAGCGTACAATATGTTAGTGTGTGATGTTGTCAATGACCATTATTAGGTTGGTGGGAAAGTGTAGATTGGTAAATGTGGAACTGTGCTGCAATCCATTGTTGACAGCATATTATAAAGGTATGTGATGGTGTTGTAGTCACTTGGTGGTTATTTGTTGATTGACCAGGAATTTACTTCAGTTCTCTCACCTTCAATTGTTTTACTGGTAGGTCATCAAGGTACAGCATGAATCTGTTTCATTTAGGAATTGCTGACACTTGTAGAGAGCAATGCACTGAGTGGAGCCACATCCAAGGTGGGTTTCAGCATGTCTCATGGGATCACCCTGATGCTGTTCATGACTAGAACAGTAATCTCCTGTAATGCACAGCTTGACTTACGATGAAAAATCCGAAGTTCCATTACACGTAGATGACCTACTTCTTGCAGAGTGACACAATTTACGCCTTTGTGCCTGTTGAGATGTTGAGAGAGCTGAGGCTGTGGTAATACATTTATTACGGTGAAAAGTATTTTAGTCAGCGATATGGAAAACAACGAAAGCGACATTGTCGAATACATACTGACAGCATGTTACACTTTCGACAGGCTCTTTAGTGTGGTGGATATTTTACAGCTCGAGTTGTTGAACTTTTCTACGTCAATGAATGGGACATTTTCTGCAGGAAATGTAATGTGTTTTAATGTGGTACTGGGAAAGATTTTCGTCAGAAGCTGCAGTTTTCGAGCTATTCAACAAAAACTTTAAAAATTTACTTTTAAAGGACCCAAACTCTCACGCTCACAACCCATTGGTGTGGACTTTTTATAGGATATTCATGACACTTCTTCCTATCACAGCACAAAAATTTGTGATTACACAACTTTTTCCCTAATTTTTCTTCGTTGGATCGGCTATAAAATTAGCAGTCATGACCCCGCGTCAAATTAAACGAGCTTTATTTCATCTGCTGTAAAAGTTATTGCCAGTGTTTTAGAGAATGTGGAAGCAACCTGTTTATTTGATGCCTTTGTACGTGATTCAGTAATATTGATGAGTACTACACAGATGTTATAGACCCAGGGAGTGGAAAAAGTGTGTGACAAAAGTTTTATATTGCAAAAGATTGAAAAACGTGTTGAGGTTCTACATCTACATCTGCATGATTACTCTGCTATTCACAATAAAGTGTCTGGCATAGGGTTCAATGAACCACCTTCAAGCTGTCTCTCTACCGTTCCACTCTCAAACAGCTCGCGGGGAAAACGAGTACTTAAATTTTTCTGTGAGAGCCCTGATTTCTCTTATTTTATCGTGATGATCATTTCTCGCTATGTAGGTGGGTGCCAACAGAATGTTTTCGCAATCGTAGGAGAAAACTGATGATTGATATTTCGTGAGAAGTTCCCGTCGCAACGAAAAAAGCCTTTGTTTTAATGATTGCTACTCCAATTCACGTATCATGTCTGTGACACTATCTCCCCTACTTCGGGATAATACAAAACGAGCTCCCCTTCTTTGTACTTTTTCGATATCATCCGTCAGTCCCACCTGATGCGGATCTCACACCACACAGCAATACTCCAGAATAGGGTGACAAGCGTGGTGTAAGCAGTCTCTTTAGTAGACCTGTTGCACCTTCTATGTGTTCTGCCAATGAATCGCAGTCTTTGGTTTGCTCTACCGTTTGCTCTACCCACAATATTATCTATGTGATCGTTCCAATTTAGGTTATTTGTAATTGTAATCCCTAAGTATTTAGTTGAATTTACAGCCTTCAGATTTGTGTGACTTACGCGTAATCGAAATTTAGCTGATTTCTTTCAGTACTCATGTGCATAACTTCACACTTTTCCTTATTCAGTGTCAATTGCCACTTTTCGCACCATACAGATATCTTATATAAATCATTTTGCAAGTCGTTTTGTTCATCTGATGGCTTTACAAGACGGTAAAAGACAGCATCACCTGTAAACAATCTAAGGCGGCTACTCAAATTGTTTCCTATGTCGTTAATACAGATCATGAACAATAGAGGGCCTATAACATTTCCCTGGGGAACGCGGGATATTACTCCTGCTTTACTCGATGACTTTCTGTCTATTACTGTGAACTGTGACCTTTCTGAAAGGAAATCACAAATTCAGTCGCACAACTGAGGCGATATTCCGTAGGCACGCAGTTTGGTTAGAAGACGCTTGTGAGGAACGGTGTCGAAAGCCTTGTGGAAATCTAAAATTATAGAATCAATTTGACATCCCCTGTTCATAATTACCTTTGATATTCTGCATCACAGCACTCAGCGAAGCCGAGATACACTACCTGATGAAACTTATCCGGGCGCATCTTAGTGGACATGGGGTGCGTTCATCTTTCGTCTTTATGACGGCTCGGGCTCAGCTCTTGCAGAGGTGTCCAAACGCCTGTGGAGGAATGACGGACCTTTCTTCCGCAAGAACCGAAACCAGAGAAAGTAGTGATGATGGATGGTGAGGGCTGGAGCGACGTCGACGCTCAGACTCATCCGAAAGGTATTCCATTGTCTTCAAGTCGGGCCACAGCAAAGTCTAGTCCGTTTCAAGAATGTTATTGTCAACAAACCAACGTCTCGCAGTAGCCGCTGTATAACAGAGTGCATTCTCAACTGATACAAACAATCGTCGATTCACAACTGCTCCTCTAATGTATGTAATACCTAGTAGTATAAAATTTATTTTCATATCCTTCCATAATTAGCATTTTCGGAAACGCAGTAAGGAGACCACACTATAAGCACGAAAAGCACACATTTACCGTAAGATTAGCTTCTCCATTCTTTTCTGCATGTGAGGGCAGGCAACATTCACCTCCTTGCTCTCTGCGACTGACAGTCTCCCAGATGTTGCCTAGATGTGGAATCTTTGATGTTAGACATTTACTCCAAAAGACATGGGGTGAGGATTAATTGCTGGGACTAAGGAAAAGACTGAACTTGCCTGAGCGAGGCAGAACTAGATAACTAGTTGTGCTAGTTGGATTAGCGGTTTTCATTTTAGTCCTCGCTCTTTTCACCACATCTTTGATGTGCTGACAATCCCGAGGCGTGAAGATGGGCTAGGAGTTGATGAGGGTTATATCTTTCTTGTAAACGATGTTGTGCAGGTTTACGGCTGCCTAATCGAAGTCGTATGGTTCGTGAGGAAGGGAGGGTTCAGGAGTATCGGGAGAGGTTAATGGATATAAGTGGTTGTGGTGCGGGTACGAACCATCTCGCAGGGATCCTGCTAACATGTCCATCAAAATCTTCGTGGCTTTCGGGTTGTCCGGCAGCGGCAGATAGTCGTAGTAGTAGCGGACGGCAGCCTTTTATGCCACTTTAGCAGCGACTTGTGCTGCTTCTTCCTCCTTTCCTTACAGCTGCTGTGCCGCCTCCTTCGCCTCCTCGACCACTCCCCAGGAGCCTGCGTTTCCACGTCTGCGAGGGAGGCGGTCGTCTTGGTCTCACATGTATCCTCTTCCTGGTGGGTGTCGGTGCCTCTTCTTTGCGAGACGCGATGGTCAAGGCTTCCGTCAGTTGCCACACCTGACGGCGCGTCTCTTCCAGTTTCCCTCTCAGGGCCGCCCACAACTGTGCTGCCACACACCTTTGTTACATGGCCATGCTGTTTTCACTTACAGCACTGCTGGGTCTTCTTCTTCTCGCTTTTCCTTCCGCTTCGCACTTCTTCGGCCAGATGCTCCAGTAGGACGGTGAGACGACGGGATCTTGACTTTCCCTTAACTTTGCCTCCGTTTCCGCGTCCGAACTTTGCCTTTGGCTGGTGACATAGGCGAGTGACGATAACGAAATGTGCCGCAGCGAGTCGAGCAGCGGAGTGCGTCGCAACGTCCTCCAGGCATTCGTCAAACCCAAACCCGTCATTCATTAGATCGCCACAGACTACGGCGTCACCCATCGTTCCAAAACACTCGTTTCCAATCAATCGATTGGCGTCGATTTTTACCCGACCTCAAGCGTCACTTAGCAAGGACCACAGATATGTGTCACTCGTGAGCAGATGCTCGAACATTGTACCTATTTATTTTTCACTCCTCTCACAACGTCACTGGGCCAGATGGTAATTCACGAGTGATTCCTTCCTCTGATTTCATGTGATTTCTGTGAACCAGGTTCCCCAATGTTTGACTGGTTTTGTCTGTCAGTACATGAGGCGTGCCTAGTCTTGTTACTAAAATGGCATCCAGTGAATGGTCCACGTTCGAGATCACTGAGCTCTACTTATCGGCCTTTTCTGCTGTTGCTCATACTTCACTGACCACATAACACTCCCCACCTCCTTTTATACTGGTAGTCAACTTCTCATTACGTAGGGCTGTGTGTATACTATTAATGGGATAGTGTATATGGACCCACTCTGATAAAAGAACACTCGTATGCTGAGAGACTGTGTTGTAAAGGTCCATCATTAAAATCTGGTGCACCTGCGCCATGACGTGCCGACAATTGCTAGACAAAACTGAGGCCCTAGGGATTGTATCTGAAGTAGCCATCTGGTACCCCAGTGACAGAAGTCTGCATTCCCTGATTAAGTCCGATAAAAAATTAAAAGTGGTTGTTATTGTTGCTGTCGCAGTCTTCAGTCCGAGACCGATTTGACGCAGCTATGCATGCTACTGTAATCTCTGCAAGCTTCCTCATCTCCGAATGAGTAATGCAAACAATATCCTTCTTCAATTACTTACTGTATTAATTTCTTGGTCTACCTCTAAGATATTTATAGCACACATTTCCCTCCAGTACTAAATTGGTTATCCCTTGATGCCTCACAAAGTGTCTTGTCAATCGATCCCTCCTTTCAGTTAATTTGTGCTACAAATCTCTTGTCTCCCAGGCTCTATTCAGAACCTCCTCGTTAGTTACGTGATGTACCCATCTAATCTTCAGCATTCTTCTATAGCATCAAATATCAAAAGCTTCTAGTCTCTTCTTGTCTATACTGTTTATTGTCTACGTTACACTCTCATAGATGACTACACCCTAGACAAATTTATTTTGAGAAACTTCCTAACACTTAAGTCTAAGATCGATGTTAACAAATTTTTCTTCTTCGGAAAAGCTTTCCTTGCCACTGGGAGTGTACCCTTTGTACCCTTTTAGGCCATCATCAATATTTTTTCTGCCAAAACAGCATAACTTGTCGACTACTTTAAGTGATTCGTTTCCTAATACGTATAATGTCCGCAGCATTACCCGATTTAATTCCATTCCATTCCATTACCCTTGATTTGCTTTTGTTGATGTTCGTCTCATATCCTTCTTTCAAGACGCTGTCCATTTCATTCAGCTGTTCTTCCAAGTCTTTTGCTGTATGTGACACAATTACAATGTCATCGGCAAACCACAGTGTTATTTCATCTCCCTGAAATTTAATTCCTACTCTAAATTTTTTTTGTGGTTTCCTTTACCGCTTGTTCAATGTACCGACTGAATAATATCGAGGATAGGCTACAACCATGTCTCAGTCTCTTCTCCACCACTGACTCCCTTTCATGCCCCTCGACCCTTATAACTGTAAATAGTCTTTCGTTTCCTGTATTTTACTCCTGCTACATTCAGAATTTCACAGAGACTATTCCAGTCAACATTGTCAAAAGCTTTCTTTAAGTCTGCAACTGTTATCACCGTGGTATTCCTTTCCTTGCCCCATTTTCTAAAATAAGTGGCAGGGTCAGTATTCGCTCGTGTATTCCTACATTTCTCCGGAAGCGAAACTGACATTCCCTGAGGTCAGCTCTCCTTCCAGTTACAGTATTTTTTTGGGGGGAGGGGGGAGTTGTCTATTTGTTTAGTGTGTTATCCATACCTAGGAATTGTTAGTCCCTATAATGACAGTCATTTGTAATTCATTCTGCAGGTAAAACTCAGTTTATTGATCCAGCTTGCAGTCACGATTAGTTGGTGTGACTTCTTACGTGTATTTAGGGACTGCATATTCCTCGTTTCAAGCTCTATTCTTAATGGTACGAAGTGTTAAAGTTTGCTCGTAGTGACGTAACAAATAGAATTTCCACAATCTTTGATCATTTACAATAAGCTTACATTTACAAGTTTTTATATAACATACATACACCAACATTAACCCTCTGTACAGTCGTCCCTGCCGTGACATAATTCAATGGTCTACTCCCACTGTAAATCAGCTGCACGCTGCACCATGTAAAAATAGGAGACTGACATGGCAGGTTTTCAATTATACCAGCACCCTGCGCAGCAATATGGTTTCACTTAACATGCCCCTTGATGACATATATTCCGCTGCAGCATCTAACAGCTCTCTTTGCGTGCATAGAAGCCACTGCATCTCTTCGACAGTCAAAATTTGCTTCCTAAAATAAACATTCGCATAGGTCGCTGAGCGACTGTTGTAGCTGTCGCACAGACTCTTAACTGTACCAGATAGCTTCATATTGTCACATAGAAGAAGGAGTATTTAGATGAATGACAAACACTAACTTCACTTAACGAAGATTTATTCAGCAATTGCACATGCAACATCACGAAGTGAACTGCCTCCGGCCAGAAAACATACAGTATATATACGGCTACAGAACATTCGTGCAATGAATCTTGGCCGGCCATTGTGGCCGAGTGGTTCTAGGCACTTCAGTCTGGAACCGCGCGACCGCTACTGTCGCATGTTCGAATCCTGCCTCGGGCATGGTTGTGTTAGTTAGATTTAAGTAGTTCTACGTTCTAGGGGACTGATGACTTCAGATGTTAAGTCCCATAGTGCTCAGAGCCATTTGAACAATGAATCTTGATATTTGTGGATATTTCTAGAATGTACTCGAACAGAATATAGAAATCAAAATTGTACGGTCCAGGTGAGTTTTGAAGAAACGACTCTCCAGGCAACAGTTTAGTAGTTTAACCACTACACCACGGTGCTACTGAACTTCTTCTGCGACATTGCTCCCTCCTTAAGAGAACAGTGTCTCTGCGTTACGTCGTCCTTGTCCGGGAACGAGTCATCGGTCCTGCATACTCCGATGACTGATTCTCGCCCTGGCGGTAATCTTCTTAGAACTTCTTTTTCCGCTACGCTCTTCGTCACCTTTCCGCATGTTGCCTGTCGCTGGAGCTACCAATTTACCCTGGGTTGCAGGGCCTCATTCGAAGGACGTGGGCCGTATCTCTGATCTTTCGTCATCTTGTGTCGGGGACGAAATCTTCAGCTTCATAAGTAACATCAGACAACTGTCTTACAACCTTATAGGGTCCAAAGTAGCTCCTGAGGAGCTTCTCAGAGAGACCAACCTTCAGAACAGGAGCGAGGATACAGACGAGGTCACCAGGCTGGTAGACAACAGGGCGGTGGTTCGCATCATACCTTCGGCGTCGTTTTCTCGAGCCTCTTGCTTGCGGAGTCGAGCTAACTGACGAACTTCCTCAGCTCTGGGTAACAACTTGCCGATGTAGTCGTCGACCACGTCATCAGGATGTAACGGAAACACAGTGTCCATCGTCGTCCTCGCCTCACGCCCATGCACCAGGAAAAAATGGCGTAAATACTGTGGTGTCTTGTTTGGCGGTGTTGTAGGCAATCGTCACGAAAGGTAGCACCTCATTCCAGTTGCTCTGTTCAACAATGATGAACATTGATAGCATGTCGTCCAAGGTCTTATTAAGGCGTTCAGTAAACCTGTTAGTTTGCGAACTAACCATGTGATGAGTAATGTTGCACTGACGGTTTATCTCTGTCACAGGTTTCGATTGTAAAACTTTCCCTCGATCCGTAATTAACGACCTTGGGGCACCGTGTTTTAATACGATGTGTTTCACGATGAATTTGGCTACCTTGAATGCTTCGGCTGTTTTTACGGCTTTTGTAATGGCATAGCGTGTCAGATAATCAGTGCAAACAGTAATCCATCTATTACCACTAGCAGACGTTGGAAATCGTCCGAGAAGGTCAATCCCAACCCGCTGGAAAGGCGTTTCGACTGGTGGAATTGGTATGAGTCGGCCAGGTGGTTTCTGAGGAACTGCCTTTCTCCTCTGACACTCTCGACAGTGCGACCCATAGTGACGGACACTCGTAAACAATCCCGGCAAAAAAATCTCTTGCGAATTGTATCTTATGTCTTAATAAATGCTAAATGTCCGGGCTCAGGTGTGTCATGGAATTTCTGTAGAACATCTAAGCGCATGTGTTTAGGAATCTCTGGTAGCCACCTCTTTCGAAACGGATCGAAGTTTTTCTTGCAAAGTAATCCATTAACTACCTTAAAATTTCCTTTCACATTCTCTGACCGATTTAAGGCAAGCATGATTTGAGATATCCCGGCGTCCTTCTTCTGCTCAGCAGAGAGATTCTGGAGTTCAGCGAGAGAGTCACTATCTTCATCAATGTCTTGATGGCCTTGCACAGGATTTCTTGAGAGACAGTCGGCATCTTGATGTTATCTTCCACTTTTGTACACTATGGTAATGCCATACTCTTGAAGACTTCGTGCCCACCTGGCGAGTCGTCATGATGGATTCTTAAGACCTGTCAACCAACAAAGTGAATGATGGTCTGTAACAACTGTGAATGGCATTCCATAAAGATACTGTCGAAATCTGCACATGGCCCAGATCACAGAAAGACATTCTCTTTCTGTAGTCGAATAGTTTCTCTGGTATTTTTTAAGTGTCTTGGAAGCATTGGCTATAACCTTTCATTTTCCATCCGAAATTTGCACTAGCACAGCACCGATCCCATACCCTCTGGCATCTTTGTGTAGTTCTGTAGGTGCTTTCTCATCATACAGACCAAGTACAGGGTCAGCTGTCAGAGCTTTTCGCAGCACATCGAAAGAATCTTGTTGAACACCACCCCATATAAATTTAGCATCAGCTTTTAACAACTCTTGAAGTGGCCTGGTAATCCTTGGAAGCTTCTCACGTCTTTAATACTTTCAGGAATAGGAAATTCCGTTATAGATCTCACCTTTGATAGATCTTGCCGCACACGTTTGACACAAGGTGTCCTAGTGTTTTGATTTCTGTTGCTCCAAAGAGACGCTTTCTTGGATTAAGTTTCAGTCCGCCTTGTTGGAGACATTTAAGAACGGCCCTCAGTCTTTCTATATGTTCATCAAATGTCTCTGAGAACACTATAATGTCATCTAAATAACAAAGACACATCGTCCACTTCAGCTGCCTTAGAAGATTATCCATCATCCGTTCAAAAGTTGCTGGTGCATTACACAAACCAAACGGCATTACCTTAAACTCATACAGGCCCTCAGGGGTTATGAATGAAATTTTCTCACGATCAGCCACATCTACTTCGATTTGCCAGTATCCCGAGCACATGTCCACGGTTGAGAAAAACTTAGTCCCTTGCAGAAAATCTAGTTTATCGTCAATTCTTGGAAGAGGATAAACGTCCTTTTTGGTTATCTAATTAAGCTTCCTATGATCAATACAAAAGCACCAGCTGCCATCCTTTGTCCTGACGAGGACCACTGGTGACGACCATGGGCTCTGTAAAGGCTGAATGTTGTCATTCTTCATTATTTCCTCTACCTCGTCACGAATTATTCGACGCTCCGTTGCTGACACACGGTATGCTCTCTGGCTTATTGGTTGATGATCTCCAGTGCTAATCCGGTGCTTCACAGTCGATTTTTCAAATTTGATCTTCACCTGTGGACTGAAGCAATCAGAGCACACTTGAAGAATGGCAAGTAGCTTCTTCTGTTGTTCCTTAGTGAGATCTGGTGATAGTCGAGCTAGAAGATCTTGTCTCGTAGTGGTAGCGCTATTTCCGCCCACAGATTCGGCATGGGAGGTTCCTATGACGCTCAGGTGTACATCATTTAACGGCTCAGCATCTGCTACGCACATGCGTCTTGGAAGGGTCTGTGGTTCTCGGCGACAGTTAACTATCCACAATTCATCGAATCCATTCTTAAATGAGACGACAGAGGCTGGAATGACCAAGTTATTCTTCATTGGTATGCTTCTCATACATCATTTTTGTAGTGATCGATAGCGAAGGATTTTTCTCTTCGGCAGTCTTACCTCCAAGGAAGGTCGCACCCTTTAGTTTTCCAGGTTGCGGCGGCGGCGGCGGCTTGATCTTCGAAACGGCGATGGGGACTTTGATGGGCGTGTTGGGGAGTGCCATCTTTAGCGGCTACCTCACGGCGATGGTGACCTACGTCGTCCTTCACCCACATCTTCTTGTTCATCTTCGTCGTCCCAGAATTGGCGTCGGTTAAGGTCGATCTGCTGTCTTCTGGCTCGGGCGTTATCAAATATCCGCCGCCTTTCTCGACAATAGCGCACCACATGTCCCGGTCGTCCACAGGGGAAACATAGTCAGTTATCCTGGGTCCTCCAGATGGCATTGTTGGAACGTAACTCCGCCTTGACTCTTTTGACCGTTTTAAAGGGGAATGAAGGACAAGAGATTGGGTTCAACGTTTGTTCCACTTTGTCCTTTATGACCTCTTGAAGCGTCACGGTTTTTTGCTCCCCGTGCAATCCAAGTGCCTTCTGAACTTCCTCTCTATCTGATGAAGAACACTGATGAAATCAGTTGCTTCCTCCATCACAGACATCGATACGACGTTTGGAAGCCGTTCAAACTTCTTGCGTGTAGTTATTTTTTGAAGCATTGTCTCGATATACTGATGATGATGATGTTTGGTTTGTGGGGCGCTCAACAGCGCGGTTATCAGCGCCCGGTCTCGATATACTGGCACCATTGTATGATGTCGTCTGCTGTCGAAACCTCCTTCAGGAGTAGGGCTTGCTACATGTCCTCATCAACACCCTTCATGAGATGTGCAACCTTATCTTCTTCCTTCCTTGTAGGATCCACTATTTTACACAGCTCCAAGACGTCTTGAATGTAGGATGCTGTAGTTTCTCCTGGACGCTGTGCCCTGCACTTTAATTTATCTTCAGCAATTCCGTCGTTGTGTGTCGACGAAATACTTGCGCAGTTCCGTCTGGAATACTTCCCTGCTTGTGAACTTCTCCTCGTTGTTCTCATACCATTGCTTGGCAGTGCCCTCCAAAATACGTTAGCTAAACACACGGTGTCATACCATTTGTTAAATTCAGCCACTTGTTTGGATATTGGCCATCGTCACCAGAGAATCCGGAAGGATGTCTCATGTGGTGGCATACAGTTGCTGTCATCGTAACGTCCTCTTCTTCTTCTGTCTCCGATAGATTGCGATCTGTTCAATATGACTCGAACTCGGGTTTCTCGCCGCGTAAAGGGCGGCTCTGCCGTGGGCTGATGAGAGCCACTGTGTCGTCGGTAATGTGCGCTATCATAAGTTCCGATACCCGGCGCCTCCACCAGAATAATGTCACGTCGAAGAAGCTGCAATTAGATGAATGACGAACACTAACTTCACTTAACGAAGGTTTATTCAGTGTTTGCGCATACAAGAGCGCAGAGCCAACTGCCTCCGGCCAGAATACATACAGTATATATGCGGCTACAGAACACTCCAGTACAATGATTCTTGACATTTGTGGATACTTCTAGAATGTACTTGAACCGAATACAGAAATTAAAACTGTACAGTCCACGTGATTTTTTAACTCACGACCCTCCAGGCAACAGTTTAGTGTCATAACCAGTACACCACCGTGCTACTCAGCTCTTTCTGCGACAATATACTTGAGAGAACAGCAACACATAGTCCTTGGTTAAAATGTGACAACATCTTCTTTTTGTGAAATAAGATTTTTCCCGTACATTAGCACTCCTGTCATTCCTCTCTTCTATAATATTTCCATAACACAGAGGTGTTTTTCTTACTATACTTCTCATTTGAATGGAGTTTACAAACATTCGGTGCTAGTTTCCTCATTATAGAAGCAGCCCATCGAATAAATCAAAGAACTTCTCCGTTTCTATTGACTCTTCGTTTCAATATTTGTGGCAACGTGCAAAAGTCCGCTACCCTATCTGAAATTCTACAGGTTTAGCACCTTCATCATGGCGGATTTTCTTTCTTAATTCTTCTTTCCCACATCTGCGTCTGAATGCGCTCTTCAGTTCTTCGATGCTGATATTTCCTTGTTCAGATTCGATCAGATGGTATGTATGTTCTCCTTTCTTTAAAAAGTATGGCATCTGGCCGATGCTTTCATGAGTAGTGTAATTAATAACGTCCTGAAATATCTCTCCTAAGACTTGTGTCTCCTGAAGCAATACGATGTGGCTAATTACGCTGTCTCTTTCTCATGCACCATTCCATCGGGTTACTACTGGGTATGGTATGGTGTGCAACACTTCAGTATTATGTGATGCCAGCTTGTTCCTTCACTCTCTTGATGTAAATTGCGGAACATTGACGGCTATGATTACCTTAGGAGTGCTACTGCTGCTTTACCACTAGCACTAGTAATTGTGTACAATGTTACGAATTTGGAAAATATATCGTACGTTACTAGAAAATACCAAACACTTCCTGTAGTTTCCGGAAGTGTGCCGAATAATAGTATACAAACTAATTCTAAGTCATTCTGAGCTGGAATAATCTGGATACTACCTTTTGTAGACCCTGGTCGCCGGTTTTGTAAAGGAAGCGTCGCTACTTCTGTGGCAGCCGAGTTCCCACTGTTACGATAGGTCGCAAAAATAATTGCTCTGACCACTATGGGACTTAACTTTTGAGGTCATCAGTACCCTACAACTTACAACGACTTAAATCTAACTAACCTAAGGACATCACACACATCCATGCCCGAGGCAGGATTCGAACCTGCAATCGTAGCTGTAGCGCAGTTGCAGACTGAAGCGCCTAGAACCGCTCGGCCACACCAGCCTTCCGATAGGTCGAGTCTGTGAATTCGTGAAACGGCTTTTGGTGCAGTACACCGCTAAGACAGCTTGTATCTGTCACTATTACAGAGCTATGCCACAGGATCAGGTAACAGGTTAGAAGAACGAGGTATCTATAACTCTTCAACAAATTAATAAAAAAGCCACAGAACTTAGTTAAAAAGCTTTACTTGTCATTGTGACCTGTTGAATGATTAATTCCGCAGCAGTGCATGTAATATAACACAAAAATGCCCTCAATGGCTAAGTGCCTATAATCGTATGTAAACTTCACAGTACATAGAAAATGCAACTGCAAAAGCTGCCTGTTCAATTCTAAGAGTTCACTGAACGACGATCTCTGTCCAAGTCCGCACTGGACGATGATGTATAACCAAGTGGGTGAGAGCTGGTCTTCTATCTTCAGAGTAGGCTTCTGTCCGTTGTCGTACGGTCGTACGGTCATTGGCGGATTGTACTCGGCCGGCAATTTGCCGAGGCGATGTCGAATATCATCCTCAGCGCCTCAGCCCTCCACCCTCAATCTCCCCCCCCCCCCCCCCCTCCCGGTGCTGGTGGAACTCGCGCAAGTGGCGAGATCCTATGGCTCTAGCACCAGCTAGCACCATTGCGCCTGTGGTGCTTTTGCCCTGGATCTGTCTTGCACGGAAGATACAGCGCTGCCTTGTTGTATTTTATTCTGAACCTTAATTTTCTGACTTCGATCGCAGGCTCTGATAATCTGCTTAATTGTTATTCTTGTATCTCTTAAGTTAAGCTCCTCCCTTAGTATTTCTAAATATTTCTGAGCGCCAAGGTGTCAGATCTAAGGCATATATTCTCTCGAGCTTTCTACAACTTACCAGGCCAACAGTTTTTCCAACGCGAATCCTCCTGTTCCTCTTTGAAATAAAACATGACCGTAGATAAGATAAGGCTTAGACAGTTAATCGCCATCACGTAGAACTTGGTTCAGTATCATCCTTATAGTTAGGTTCCTTCTTTTGTAACTGGGGAAATTTCTTACTAATTCTTATGACTACGGTTCTAATGGGGTCCCTTTGATTTACATGAATCTACACATCCCGTATTCTTCTGCCATGTTATCTTTTTGTTCGTCACAAATTTGAGTAAGGGCATCTGGTACTACATTATGATCCCCTTTGACGTATTTTGTCTGCAAATCAAACTGTTGTAGGAATACATACCATGTAATCAACCTCCAATGTAGTAATCTGCATTCATTTAGCTGTGTTAAAGCCTCGTGATGTCTTCAAACATAGTAAATAAATTTATTCGGGCTCGAGACAATGGCCAACCTGTTTTTCCACTGATACTGAAATTCTTCTCGCACCTGATTTGCCTACAGTTGGCAAACGCTATTGTTTTCTGCTGATTTACTCCCTTCTCTTCAGTTTCTTGAAAAGATACCGTCTGATTCTGTAACCGATGGTATCCATTGCTAGACAAAACGACAAGCTCAGGTCGAGAAAGCTCAGAGTTAGGGAATTAGCAAAAGTTCTCTCCATCTTCTCAAATGCTAGATAACATTCCGTGGTTCACAACCAAATGCTATTCTTCTTATATAGCCTCCATAAGTGTCGATTATTCAAGGCGCGATCTGGAATAAATTTGAGTTCAGAAATCCCATAGGCAAAATAGTAATTTTAATTGCGTCTTATTCTTTGAAGCCGGCCGGAGTGGCCGAGCGGTTCTAGGTGCTACAGTCTGGAACCGCGCGACCGCTACGGTCGCAGGTTCGAATCCTGCCTTGGGTATGGATGTGTGTGATGTCCTTAGGTTAGTTAAGTTTAAGTAGTTCTAAGTTCTAGGGGACTTGATGACCTCAGAAGTTAAGTCCCATAGTGCTCAGAGCCATTTGAACCATTTATTGCTTCTCTAGAAATGCTTCATTCTTTCTAGATCAGGCATTTTCTGCTGCCTCTGTAAAATAATGCCCTAAAATGTAATTTAGTCTTTCATAAATTCGGACTTGGTGGTTTTCACTGTCATTCCGCCCTCTGTAAGTGCCTTGAATAACTCTTCTAGGACTTGGTAACGTTCCTCCCATGGTTCTGTGGCTATCAGGTAATCAAGATAGGTGGTTAATCTAGAACTCAGTAGCAGTCTGGTCCCTTTAATCCCACAAACCAACCTACCAATCTAGAACTCAGCTGAGGTCTCGAAACAGCACCTAGAATCACGATTTACACCGCAAAAGATTAATACCAAAGGGCACCACTTTGTACTGGTAGGACCTTCCATAGATTTTCTACTATCTTCTGCCAATGGTACCTGCCAGTGCCCACACATTAGACTGCAGCTTGAAAAGTACCTCACTCCTCTAAACTTTTGTAAAATTTCTCACACGTTTTTTGATCTGTCTGTTCCAGCTCAACGATCTTATCAATGCGTTGGGATGCAGAACCTCCTGTACAGAACCGTATTGGTTGCTTACTATTACCAGACAATTGCTATAAGGTGAACTGGTTCGTCAGTCACCCCCCACCTCCCCCGCCCACACACAAACACACACACACGGCTCATCTTTCTAAGTTGTTCCTCCACAGGAGCTCTTTTAGCTAGTGATACTGAACAAGGCTTCATAGCAAAAAGGTTGATGAGGTTTGATTTTTAACTGATAATCTTGTATCACTACTGTTTGATCTGAAAATACTTGGTTGAGTTATAGTAACAAATCTCTTAAGGCATAGCACCGATCCCCAGTGATTTTAAATGCATGATTTACCATCTCCAATACGTTCTTTCTACTCTCTTGTTGCCAGCGGTATCCTGATTATTATATCTCTTTTCGTGCTTCTCTCTGTTGGGTCATTTCACTCCATTAGTTTTAACAGACATACTAGTACTTCTTGTCTTGACATGTGTCGTTGAAATGGTTTACCTTCTGCTCGGTTATCATCTGTGAACTTCACACACCTCCGCTCACAATATGTCTTATCCTTTTACTTACACAGAATGTCCAATTATAAGAAAACATCAGAATTCAGCTTTGATGCAACTGGAAAAATCTTGGTCCATCTCAGTGTTTCCTGAATGGATTGTCGTGTAGTCGATTTGATATCAAGCTTGTATTGCATGGAACTGGGGACCCAGAAAGAAAGGGGAGGCTTCGTCCCCGCCGTAGCTCGCAGTGGTACACATCTCCACAACAGGCTACAGCAGTCCACTCCCCCACCGCCGCCCCACACCGAACCCAGGGTTATTGTGCGGTTCGCCCCCAGTGGAAACCGCCCGGGAACGTTTCACATCAGACGAGTGTAACCCTAAATATTTGTGCGGTAGAGTTATTATGGTGTACACGTACATGAAGAAAGTGTCTGCACAGCAATAGCCGAAATAGTGTAACTGAGGCGGAATAAGGGGAACCAGCCATCATTCGCCGAAACCGCCTTAAAACCATCCACAGATTGGCTGGCACACCGGACCTCGACACTAATCCGCCGGGTGGATTCGTGCTGGGAACCGGCACGCCTTCCCGCTCGAAAAGCAGTGCGTTAGACCGCACGGTTAACAGGGCTGGAGATATTAAGCTTAAACTTCCTGTGGCCCTCTCGATTCTGAGCTTGGTCAGTGGCGTTATTGCAGTTTGATAATTCTTCACCAGATGTTGAAAAGGCTGTCAGAGGTAGCCGTGAGACTACTGTCACCCTCAACTAGTGCTACTCTCTGTACATCACTTATCCTCAGTTCTGCAAAGGACGGAAGACTATCTTCAGCTTTTCTGTTGTTCCATTCATCTTCTAATACACATTGTTCCATATCTTCACTTGAGTACATCATCGAAATTTCTCATCGACTGGTGACACTATTCTTGTCTGGCGGTTCTTTGACAGGTAGGTTTGATATATCCACTGGAACTTTGTCTGTATGTAGATGGCTCCACAACCAGTTTCTTCTTTGCCTTCATCAGTGTTATCCGTCCATCTTGTGCGTACAGCGAAAACCACAAGTCTTCGTTTCCCATCAGCTTGGTTTGCAGATTTGTAAATATCCCTCCTACCTTCAAATTAATGTAATTCACTATCAGTTCTACTGCATCTTCAAATCTCTCTTCATTAATACCTGTCAAATCACCATGCCTACCTAAACTCTCGATCTAGGACTTCTTTCTTGTCGTCTCCTTCATTAATCTCCCTCCCAGCATCTCCCTCTATCCCCTCCGTCATTTTCCCTCATTTCTATGCCAACAACACCTACTCCCTTTCCCATTACATTTTTTCTCCTCCATTTCGCACTGTTTCCCCATTTCTTCAATACGTGTACAGTCTACATCGTCTCTCTCTTTGTGATAGTTTCCGTCCACATGCTACTCGTTCTCTGTTGAGCCGAGTGAAGTCAGTCCTACTGCCCGCAAAACTCTCTTACCAGCTGCTAAATGTATCTGTTCGATATACCGGCGTGACATCAGCTTCAGTGAAAGAGGCGCCTTCTCTGCTCACTTTTTATACCGTCACCTCGGCCATTGGCGCCACAAGGATGGTACTCATTGTTATGCCTGCCTTGAACTGCACTTCGCTTCGCGTTGCCGTTAAATTTGCTAAACAATTGCTTTTATTACCAGTCATTACTCTTGTCTACTTCCGCTTATAATGTCGTAATCATTTGTTGGCCCTGGCCACTGTCTCACTCGTGTGTGGACATCCACGTACGCGTTCCTCAGTTTTCCTGATGGGTCTGATCCCTTCGCCTCCTATGCCAAGAACTCCTCCTCTCTTTCCCATGGCATTTTCTTCTCCTATATTTCGCACTTTCTCGGAAAACGTTCTTCTTCCGTTCAATGACCTCCTCCCACTACTTGCTGTACCGTTTTTGCTAATGTCTTCCATAATGCCTTATATTTTAGTGTATAATCTCCTAATTGATTTGTATTACAAAGTTTTCCATGAATCCTTTCACATTATGAAAACACACTTCCTCCTCTTCCTCCACTAGTCCGCACGGAAATACACTCCTGGAAATGGAAAAAAGAACACATTGACACCGGTGTGTCAGACCCACCATACTTGCTCCGGACACTGCGAGAGGGCTGTACAAGCAATGATCACACGCACGGCACAGCGGACACACCAGGAACCGATGTGTTGGCCGTCGAATGGCGCTAGCTGCGCAGCATTTCTGCACCGCCGCCGTCAGTGTCAGCCAGTTTGCCGTGGCATACGGAGCTCCATCGCAGTCTTTAACACTGGTAGCATGCCGCGACAGCGTGGACGTGAACCGTATGTGCAGTTGACGGACTTTGAGCGAGGGCGTATAGTGGGCATACGGGAGGCCGGGTGGACGTACCGCCGGATTGCTCAACACGTGGGGCGTGAGGTCTCCACAGTACATCGATGTTGTCGCCAGTGGTCCGCGGAAGGTGCACGTGCCCGTCGACCTGGGAACGGACCGCAGCGACGCACGGATGCACGCCAAGACCGTAGGATCCTACGCAGTGCCGTAGGGGACCGCACCGCCACTTCCCAGCAAATTAGGGACACTGTTGCTCCTGGGGTATCGGCGAGGACCATTCGCAACCGTCTCCATGAAGCTGGGCTACGGTCCCGCACACCGTTAGGCCGTCTTCCGCTCACGCCCCAACATCGTGCAGCCCGCCTCCAGTGGTGTCGCGACAGGCGTGAATGGAGGGACGAATGGAGACGTGTCGTCTTCAGCGATGAGAGTCGCTTCTGCCTTGGTGCCAATGATGGTCGTATGCGTGTTTGGCGCCGTGCAGGTGAGCGCCACAATCAGGACTGCATACGACCGAGGAACACAGGGCCAACACCCGGCATCATGGTGTGGGGAGCGATCTCCTACACTGGCCGTACACCACTGGTGATCGTCGAGGGGACACTGAATAGAGCACGGTACATCCAAACCGTCATCGAACCCATCGTTCTACCATTCCTAGACCGGCAAGGAAACTTGCTGTTCCAACAGGACAATGCACGTCCGCATGTATCCCGTGCCACCCAACGTGCTCTAGAAGGTGTAAGTCAACTACCCTGGCCAGCAAGATCTCCGGATCTGTCCCCCATTGAGCATGTTTGGGACTGGATGAAGCGTCGTCTCACGCGGTCTGCACGTCCAGCACGAACGCTGGTCCAACTGAGGCGCCAGGTGGAAATGGCATGGCAAGCCGTTCCACAGGACTACATCCAGCATCTCTACGATCGTCTCCATGGGAGAATAGCAGCCTGCATTGCTGCGAAAGGTGGATATACACGGTACTAGTGCCGACATTGTGCATGCTCTGTTGCCTGTGTCTATGTGCCTGTGGTTCTGTCAGTGTGATCATGTGATGTATCTGACCCCAGGAATGTGTCAATAAAGTTTCCCCTTCCTGGGACAATGAATTCACGGTGTTCTTATTTCAATTTCCAGGAGTGTATATACTCCACATTGTTCTGAATCCCTTATGATCAAAGTATCTTCATAAATTTCTCAAGAAGTTCCTCCACGCTTTGATTCCTGGCGCTGTAAGCCTAGCACATAGCATCATTGTTCATTAGGCTACATGTCTCATCTATTTGCTCATCGTCATTCCAATGAGTTGGTTTATTTATCCTCAACCATCTATAAATTCTTCCCTATGTGTCATTCGTTCTTTTTTAAGTTCTAAGTTACTGAGTTTCGTTTTCTCTACCTCTCGCTCGAAGCACTTTCCTGGTACCATCCCTCCCCCCACCCGCCAGCCCCTTCCCCCGCCCCCTTCTCACACACATATAGGCTAAAATTTTTCGGCTCTTCTCGCAATTGGTAATCTATCTGGGCTATTCTCTGTGCAACAGCATTTCCCTGTACCTGTACCGTTTCTAATCTGTCTTTGGTCTCACCTTATTTCACAGCAATTACCCGCACAATATCTTCTATAGGATTCACTTGTTCAGCAGCCTTATCATGCTTCCGTTCGTTATCCTCGGTCTGTGTCTATTCAAACGCATTCGCAATACATCTTAACCTTGAGCTTCTCACGGCATTTTTCTCAGTTCGTCTTTTCATTCTGATTCTATACCAGCAATAGCTCCTTTTAGATTGGTCTGAACGTCTCCTATCTTAGTTTCTAGTGTGTCTTGTTTCTCTAGATTCTAAATACCTATTTCTATTTTGCCTAGTTTCATACTAGAAGTTCATCCATTATGATATAAAGCTGTCTGAGCATAGGATTAGCAGTCATATCTCACAGTGACCTTCCTTCTTCCTATGTGTCTGCTTCTGTGTGGTGTTGGTAGTTTGTTGTCCAATGTCCCATCCTGTTGTTTCTACTGCCTTCTCCTTATACTCTACAGTACTATTTCTTACAACTTTTCCATTAGCTTCTACAATAGACGCAATGTTAACGTCCTTTAATCTAGCCTGGGCACAAGTAAACATAAACAATAGCGTAAACTCCACTCAAATCAGTGCTTCTGATCCGAATATCGTAGAACTCGTCAGTCGGCTGCTGTTATGTATGAGAATCACAGAAGTTCACCCCTTAATCGTTACATATATATTCTATCATATTTTTCTTGACTTTTACTGATTCTGATTTCCTATTGCTTTTCGGTTAAGGCTGTTTATGAAAAAGATTCAGGGACCATCATTCGACTACGTGTTCTATAATGCTTTACACAATACCCTACAAGTAAATACGCAACTGATGCCTTTCCCTATCTCGTCAAATAGCTTGGAAAATTTGAAGGTGCTTTACTGTAGAAAAACCTTCACCAAAACAGCTCGTAAACTCTTGGGATTAAAGCGCCACACGCCTGTCAGTTTAATCCATCCCATTGACAGTCTACTTCTATGCTAGTGTGTGATGTGTCGGATACTGTCTGGTTTTAGGTTGGTGTAGCGCTTTTGTTTTGCATGTTAGTGTTTCAGTTGCGATGGATTCGATTGTCTATTGCCATTTTTTTATTTATAGTTCACTGTTGCTGTCTGAATTTACATATTGTCATTTTGTTATTTGGTGATAGTGAGTGAGCCGTGTACAGTCGAAAATGGAGTGTCAGGCGGATAAATTGGAGAATTTCCGACATATTGTTCAGTTTGACTTCAATAGAAGGGTGACAAATAGCGAAGGCAGCCAGAAACATTTTCCCCTTTTATGGAAGTAATGCCACTGGACAGAACACGGCAAAGAAATGGTTTTCTCGTTTTAAGGAGGATCATTTTAACATTAGTGACCCTCCACGTCCAGGATGACCTTAGAGGTTTGACGAAGATCGTTTAAACGCATGGATCCACAGTTATCCAAGCCACTATATTCTAGAACAGGCAAACGCGGCTAACCGTTGTCATTAGATCACCGTGTGACATTAGCGTGCAATGGGGTATGTTCGAAAAATGGATGTGTGCGTCAACATGGTTCAAGCCAAAATCACAGAAATCAGCGTGTGGACATACGTTTGTCTCTACTTGCCCTTCATCAACTGGCTCGTGGACAGCATCGACGATTCCTATACTGCATCGTTACTGGTGACGGTAAATGGCTTGTTTATGGCAATATAAGAAAATGAGATCAATGGCTGAACGTAAACAAAGCAGGAGGTCCTCTACAACGACAGCGCGCCTCCACAAAAGATAATGTTATGCATCTGGTGAAGCAGTTACGATGTGGTGTACTACGAATTGCTTCCCCTACGTGTAACCATTATTGTCAACAGCTGAGACGACATAAGCAGACGCGATCCAACAACAACGACCAGGAAGACTGCGTGAAGTGGTGCTACTCAATGATAACGGCCAAGGTCTTTTTGCTAGACGAAAAAGAAAAAAAAACTCTACGGAAGTAGGGTTGGGAAGTCATTCCGCCCCCGCATTATTCACCTGATCTCGTGCCCTCACATTTACACCTTTTCTGCTGTCTACCGAACAACCTTCAAGGAACTTCCATTCCGAATGAAACTGGTCTCCAAACGTGCCCCAACAAGTTCTTCGCTTGTGATTTTTACAGTAGCGGCACCGAAAATTTACCCGAGTGCTGGCAAGTGTTTGTAAATAGTGAAGGAGAATATATTATTAATGACTAAAGTTTCTGTTACGTATATCTGTCGTGTTTATTATATTTACGGGAAAAGGCTACGAACTTACCCACCAGCCTAATAGATAGCGTCCATTTCTAAAAAGATGTTGACTGAGATCACAGATACGGGACAAAACTAAACGTCAATCGCATACAAAATAAATATCTACAAGTAAGATATATAAAAATTTAAAATATTCACAAACTATTTGGTTTATATTATTGTATTACTGCTACTACCAATTTGTCAACAGAACGAAACTGCTCGGTGTTTACCCCAGGGTCTTCAAAACACCGCTAGTGAAATTACAGTATGTTAGCGGCAAGAAAGAATCAAAGCATTCTTTGCCCGATAGCAATGGAGATACTATCGAAGACAGTGTTGCCAAAAAAGAGTTATTAAATATAGCCTTCCGAAATGCATTCACAAAAGAAGACGAGCTAAGAAACACACGAAACAAAGAATCAGCAGCGATATTACACGTATCTCAGATCAATCAACAAAGAAGAAAGTTTGTAATGCGTCTACTTTCGGATACTCTTTGACAGATTGCTACCAGTCGCTTTTCACGTAAGTTTATAGCGAACTTTTAAGTTAATTGTGGGTTCAATATAACAATCTATGTTGCTAACCTGGGGCCTTCCTTCTCTCTGATATACTGCCAGTAAGCAGCAGTGCAAATGCTGTTCATTGACATCCAGTTCATTACATCGTTGTTGTTACATGTTTGTTTGCTCCTTACCCTTATTCCGATGCCCCCAATACCCCATGCCACTAGTGTTTTCAAATGTTATCCTCTTTCTGTTATGTTTCCTAAAATGTTGTACACTCATAATTCTTACTAGGGATGAAAGCTCCATTTCTCCAGGTAACACTTCTCCTCAAAATGAATACACCTCAGCAAAAAACTGTGTATCTCTTTCTTATGATGCACTCTTTTCCTCTGAGACACTACAGTAATTCTGTTAAATGTTCCTCAATCAAGAAATGACCGTAGATATTTTTTGTTACTTTTTGCTAAAGTAGCATTAAATTTAAGTCTCATTTAAGAAACAGCGTCTAGTGGAGCGAGCTCAAAATACTTTTTGTCGGAAATAATATGTAAAAACAGCTCTGTTCTTCGCTATCTTTGGTCTAAAACGACAGCATAAGTACATACTTAATACCAGACCACTTTATTGTGTTACCCGACAACCGTCCGTACTCGTGTGGCCTTTGCAGACGGCCAAGTTCATGCCTGTGTGCGTATTCAGAAGCGTGATTTTTGCTTGGAAGTGAGGAACATTCAAAACTGTAAGCACAATAATAATAATAAATAAAAAGGAATTAGACAGCCGTAAGTGGTAACTTCCGAGTTTAATAACATCAGATCGTATCTGAATATCTTACGCAACAGACGTTAGAAATTAGTTCAAAATGGTTCATATGGGTCTGAGCACTATGCGACTTAACATCTGAAGTCATCACTCCTCTAGAACTTAGAACTACTTAAAGCTAACTAACCTAAGGACATCAGACACATCCATGCCCGAGGCAGGATTCGAACCTGCGACAGTAGCAGTCGTGCCGTTCCACACGAACCGCCTAGAACCGCTCGGCCACACGGCAGAAATTAGTACTGAGGTTATTATCGTTAATGCTTTCTATAGATGACACCATTAATTACTAGTCCCAAATTCTGATCGGTTACATAGACTGTGCACCAAATATTCTGCTCATCGTATATGACCAGTATACGGAGAGACTATGGTCAAAGAAAGACAGAGCTAATTTTTTACGTTCAACTGATGTTTGATCACTGAGAGGCAATCGAAAGGTTTGTATGTGTTAGACGAATGTAGGAAACCACCGTGTACTTTATGTATTATATGGGCAAAAGAACTGGCAGTGCACGACACGTATCGTCAAATGTGAGCTTTGGAGTGACAAATGTACCTTATGGACAGATAAACGCCGCTGAATCTAAACATTTAAGGGAGTAAGTGAAAACGCACATCGTGAACGTTCTGATTACTAAACTGTTTTCTAAATGATAACCTAAGGGATCACAGGAAACAATTGATGGGTCATAATAGTGTAAGATCGTCGGTGACGTGGATCGTACCATACGTTGGTTTTATACACTAAAGCGCCAGAGAAACTTGTATAGGCATGCCTATTTAAATACAGAGATATGTAAACAGGCAGAATACGGCGCGGCGATCGGCAACGCCTATATAAGACAACAAGTGTCTGTCGCAGTTTTTAGATCGGTTACTGCTGCTACAATGGCAGGTTATCTAGTTTTAAGTGAGTTTGAACGTGCTGTTATAGTCGACGCACGAGCGATAGGACACAGTGTCTCCGAGGTAGTGATGAAGTGGGGATTTTCCCGCACAGCCACTTCAAGAGTATACTGTGAATGTCATGAATCCGGTAAAACATCAAATCTCCGAAATCGCTGCGGCCAGAGAAAGATCCTGCAAGAGCGGGGCCAGCGATGGTTGAAGAGAATCGTTCAGGGTAACAGAAGTGCAACCCTTCCGCAAATTGTTGCAGATTTCAGTGATGGGTCATCAACAGGTGTTAGTGGGAGAACCATTCAACGAAACAACATCAATGTGGGCTTTCGGAGCCGAAGGTCAACTCGTGTACCCTTGATGACTGCACGACACAAAGCTTTCAGCCTCGCATCGGCTCGTCAACACCGACATTGGACTGTTGGTGACTGGAAACATGTTCCGTGGTCGTAAGAGTGTCATTTAAAACTGTATTGAGGGGATGGACGTGTGCCGGTATTGAGACAATTTCATCAATCCATGGACCCTGCATGTCAGCAGGGTATTGTTCAAGCTGCTGGAGGCTCTGTACTTGTGTGGGGCGTGTGCAGTTGGAGAGATATGGGACCCCTGTTACGTGTAGATACGACTCTGGTAGTCGACACGTACGCAAGCACTCTTCTGCGTTTAAATTGGCCATCAAAATCTACAGACGTTAACATTATTGAACATATCTGGGATGCCTTGCAACGAGCTGATCAGAAGGGATCCCCACTCCTGGTACCCTTACTGACTTAAAGACAGCCCTGCAGGATTCATGGTGTCAGTTCCTTCCAGCACAATTTCAGACATTGGTCGAGTTCATGCCACGTCGTGTTGCGGCACTTCTGCATGCTCGCGAGACCCTACACGATATTAGGCAGCTGTGACAGTTCTTTCGGGTCTTCAATTTATAATAGCCTTGCACTTAAGAGAAAAAAATCCGGGAAAATACTATTTCTCGAAAATTGGTGTGCGACATGACTTCCACCATAATCAGCTCTAAAGGATGTATATGATAATATCACTTCAATTGACCTTTTTCTATACGAAAGAAGCTGATTTAATTTTGGAACGTTAGGGGGATAGGAGAGAAGTCTACGTTCAACTCTTTCAGCCTGCACAAAAATTACATTCAAAGGAGTTGCGTTACCTACTTCATGACAGTTTTTAGGAAGCCAGGAGGATTAAAGAGATTATGCGGTATATTGAGACGCACTACATTTCCCTTTGGTACTAACATATACAGCGTGGTATCATGGGTTTTAGGAAATGAAGATTCATATTCAAATGAAGGAAAGTGGAGTCCCAAAATCGTTTACTTTTCTCATTTTAGTTTTAGCGCGAAAGGGCATTCTGCAGGGAAGCGTCCATTTTCTTCCCCATTCCAGTATAGCCTACCTCCTTCACCCTCTCTTACGGCACTCATGTAGGCAGTGTCTTCATGTGTCGTGGTTCCACTGGTACCAAGGCCTGCCTGAAAATGTGCTCTGGATTTGCTATCACTGAAACATCAATTGTGGATAGGTGTCTTACGTATGTGGAAGTGTTTTTGAAGTATATGATAAATGCTCTTGACTTTATCACAGAAAATTTCCGTCCTTTCCGTCATCATTCGAAGCAGAATGTCTGTACTAACTTTCAGTTTTGACTTCCTTCTAGTACTGATCCACACGATATATTACAGGAATTGTACATATGCGTAAGTGCACTAAATTCTGTACAATAAATAATGAAGAAGTCTCTGAAACGTTTCCGGAAGGAGGAGAAGGCAAGCTGAACCATTTTTGTTGTGTAAATTATGAAGACGACTCTGGGAAGTGTTAAGGAGCTGAAACCAAATTCACTGATAGGGGGTTAACTTTAAAAATTAGGAAAAACTTTTATTCTCCAATGGAGACTAAAAAATCAACGAACATATCAGATTAAAAATATGCTTTATTGCTTTCATGAGCTAATCGTGAATATATACTGATCATAATTTAAGCAGGTCTTAAGTACCTTACTGTGTCTCCAAACCTTTAAACAAATGCATTGCCACAGGAGGCCAATAAACTGTATTGCCATTCTCCCGGCCTCTTTGATCATAAGTAACACATTACAGGTTACTACACTAATATAGATATATGCATTTATATATAAATGAGTACACCACTGGGTTACTTGAAGCCATACTTTGGTTTTACAACATGTTTGTAACATAATTATGTACACTTTTTGCTATTACATCACGTCATCAGATATCTCTCAACATTGCTCTGGAGCCGTCAAATTAACAATCTCTGAAGTAGTTAATATATACAATTAATAATTGGAATTCATAGATGATAATGTCGTTATTTATATAATAAGAATAATTTGTATGAAATTGTTTCTGACGATATTACAATTTTTATTTAACTTTATTTTATTGCTATTGTTCGAGCTATACCAGCTGGCAGCTCGTATATGCTTCGTTTTATGTCAAAAATATTACAGACGCTAATATAAATCTCTTAAGTAAAAGGAATCTCCTACAGACGATTCTTCCTATAGGTGCGGAATGGATGTTTGCACATAAACTGAAGATCTTTTTACATCCATCGCTTTTGTGAGGAGAAACTCACGTGGTTAATGGTATTGCTTAAACAATACTTGGAATAATGTTTTAGGTACTACGTGAATAAATTTATGGTGAAATGTTTCGTGGAACTCTTTAATTATCATCCTTAATAAATTCTGTCAGAAATTAGTTTTGCATGTCTCATTTTAATAACAACGAATCAAACTTCCCATAGTTAAAGTATCAAAACATCATTCACACATACAATTCATCACAAGGCAACAGAACAGACAGAAAATTTTATCACGAGAAGGAATTCACGTATCAAATTTTATTTATAAATATTGGTGTATTTATAAGGCTGACTTATAGTAAGTGAAATTTCTTCCCTTTTGAGTCATTACAATTTACAACTTGTGTCTGCTTAATAGAATTCATATTTAGGTTTTAATGAAATAGTTTATTTTTTCTTCTTGCCACAAAAACAATTCCTTCCACCAACAGTTGCAGCTTGTTACTTACATCAGTCAGTGCTGGTAGAAAGCTGGTTCTAGAAACCATTTGCTCCAACTGACTGCAGATACTACTGACATGCATATTGATGAAGCCACTGACGATGTCAGCATGCGTGTTCTTCTTATTTGCTCTTAGGCTAAGCGTATTTCTTCATTGTGTCGTACTGACGAATACCAAAAAGAAACGCAGCCTTTTCTGCTGGAGTCAGCTCTGATTTCACAAAGTGAATATTACAGTAAGAGAGCCAGAAGTTAAAAATAATTTATTCTGCTAAATGGGTTGGGTAGTGGTTTTAAAGAACGCCTGTTAGAGTATTTTATCTAGTTTGTGTATTGGGGAGATTTTCAGTACCGTTTGTAATTTAACCACCTTTTAAGGGGTGCGGAATTATTTTGAAGCAACGCCGTGCGGCAGAAGAAAATTATTATTCATAATTCGATTGAAACTAAACTAGCGTCACTTCTTCAGGTGTTCAACTAAAGGAAACAAGTTACGCATGTTGCGGCCTCAATGAATGCCTACGCCTACCATTAACAGTGAAGGACAACCGAAACCCAAAAACAATATTTCTTTAAATTCTTTTGGTTTTCATACCAGGTTACGCTTACATGCTTCGGACTTCCTCCATTATTGTCATCAGGAAATAACAGTCGTACCTGATTCTGCGACAGCAAGAAGGCCAATATCATTTTATCCGCTGGAGAAATGTTAACGTTACTCCATTAAATTCATTGATGCCTACAGATTTATGACTACTTTTGAGGAAAATTTCACAATGTGAAAACATGCGAAATGTAACGGTGTTTTGTACATTTTTTTGTCAGTTTCTTCATTAATAACTGAATATTTGCGTACGACACAATTAAAACAACAGCAAACTAACGTCAGTACAGATCAGAGTGACATTAATTTATTTGTTAATCTGAATAACATGTAAGTTTTATTACTTAGGGTGAACCATTTGTTTTGTCTAAAAATTCTTGTTCATTAAGATGCAGTTCGTTAGGGTTGTTACTCTGTTACTACCCAGACATAAATTACTCTTTGCTTTCTAAAAAGAATAGTTGAATCTAATACGGTAACGGAAGCAAATGGAGAATATTTTACCTTACATAACTGCCTATATTCTTGTCAAAATAGCCACAAATAACGACCAACACTCGTTTATACTTTCATCAGTTATTACACAGTGAAAATGTGATCATTATTCATCCATAGACTGTGTCTGAAATTAGCTACATCTGCAAGATTAGTATTGACGTTTCAAATATCATGGATAAGTAATTTTCGGCACGTACCACCGTGTGATGATACAAAAGACAACATGTAAGACGAATAATTTCATTCTTGTTTTTATACCCAGCTCTGCAATGTCAAAGTATTCTATACAAAAAGGTTTGAATTGCTTAAAGTAATGAAATGAATGAGTGTAGAATTGGACATCGTATTCAGTAAGTTGCTTGAAAGTAGTGCAAATTATGATGTCAATAATATTCCCCGTATCTTCCATCAGATGGCTTAATGTACACTATCCCCACAAGTACGCAAAAATCTGAAAGAATGACAATGAACCAATATTTATGAGGTAGCATAGGGGGTAGGAATGAAACGTCATATTAAAATAGTGATTTAATCATCGAACCACACGAAACTAAGTTGCACGCTGCTGACCCACAAAATTTCTGTAACTTCTCTAAGTTCATATTCATCAGTTCTTCCATTATATCTTGATTCTCAGGATATTTAGACGAAACGTCAAACTTGAGAAATTAATAAGTGTTAATGTAAAACCACGGAAGTAACTGGACCTGTATAAAGTTTTAAAGTTGACGAAATGGTAATGTTTACGTAATGCTCAATGTCATCGTAGGAACAGGTAAAACGTTTCTGCAAAAAGTTACAAGACTAGCTCGTCCGTGCTTCGCGCTAAATGATATCTGTACATCAGGAGTCTATACTCCCTAAAATGTCAAAGAATTTTACAGGAAATGAAATTTGTGTTATTGTTTCAAGTAATTTTTGGATGAGTGGTTATGCTGACATAGACTTTCCCTTAAATTTTAAACAAGGAAATGTAATTCTGTTTCACGTCTATATTATGCTGTAACGTAACCGCAAATAGATAACTACTTTCGAGTAGCCATTTTCTTAGGTGGTATTTTTGCATAATAAAAAGTGAGAGCACGAGCACCTGAGTAGGTACTTGTTTTTAATAATGCTACAAAAAGTACTTCTCATTTTGTTAGTGGTATTGATCCATGATCATGAGTGCACCTCTTGACCTGCATCTCCATGGAGTGAACGTTGAATTATATGTCACCATCATCGATCACAAAGAAATTTCACACATTGTTCATAGACACTGTCAGAAGGATATCACACCATTTCTGGGATCACACCTAGTACTGAAGAACGGCCAGTTGCATGGAAAGACAATAGCCAAATGTACTTCTCTCTTACTATTACAAAAGCTGTATATACGAATCCTAGGAACTATCGTAGGGGCGCGACGGCATGTGGGGTACGACTAGTATACAGTGAGTATGAACGCTTCGAACACATCCTCGTTGGTAAAGGTCATTATAAACTGATAGGCCTCCCCGATATTATACATCGCCTCGATTTACTTATCAGCTTTCACAACTTTAAGTGAGTAGAGACCCGACAATGCCATTGTATCTGATACTGTGTTATTTTTCCGTCGTAAATTCCAGCTGTTGCAAACGCAAAACCGTTACAGTAAGAGTACTTCTCAATGATGCCGGCAGAAGGCCGGGGAATCGAAAGGTATGGTAATAGCACACAGACTTTCCTTAATTATGTCTTCGAGCATTTCCTCATCACTTGTTTTGTTAAAAATAAAAACATTTCATCTTAGAGCTGCCTATTACGCAGGACTGTCTATGAACACAATCGATCTTCTTGTGTCAATACTATGAATGTCTGTATGTGCCTACAAGTACACACCTGAAAAATGTTGTCAGTCTATGGCCGAACTGCTTAACTGAGTGTTAAATAAATTTGAACAGAAGGAAATATGAAAACAATGAAACCTTCTATCAATGATATTAAGGAGCTTGTATCTGTCAGCATTTCTCAACCTGAATTAAAATGAGTGTACGACTAAACATTTCTTTATCATTGATCGAAATTTTTGGTTTGTTATTACCATAAATAATACAGTAATGTAGCAGGTTTCGATTACCGATACCTCCTCAGATTTTTTCTGAAGTAGTGAGGTGTTGTGGGGAGTCTACTCAGCGCTTGTGAGGCCAGACGAGAGTTGCATGAGTAAAGAAGCAGCGGTGTCATCAGGATTCATCCGGTGGCAGTAACTGCGCGATCATAGGCAACATTCGGAACATCGGAACAGGCGTAAGGTCTAATACGTGAATGGTGTTACGTTAACAATAGGTCAAAACTGAACCGTTGCGGAGTTACGAGAGTAAAACGACAACCAACCTACAGCGAGGACACTGAAGTACGTCGTGCTAACGCACGTGTCTGGTTGTGTCCAATGGTTGCAGTCCCTCATTTCACTGAAAATGTCAACTTTTTAGTAATTCTAGGAGGAGGAATATGCTGTAAAAGATGTGAGAGAAAAAGGGTACTTAAAATAAGTTTCCTTTCCTTTTCCGCCTTTCCTTTTCACACTTACCGACCTACTCTACTTGAGCCAACAGAAGTTCATTCGTGCTCTCTATACATCCGCAAAAATTAAAATATGGAACTTCACAATCCTACAGGTCGACCATCTCAACGCTCAGTGCTTTTCCACTAAAACTTATTGTCTTAACAAACTAAAGGTGTTACGGTACTTTGAGCGTTCTTTATTTAATAGTCTAGCTTTAACCAGTCAACGCCACAGAAAATGCGAGCCTAACGTAATAAGCCATGGATAGGATTTAAAGTTTGTCAGCTTCGACTGTTCATTTGAGAACGTTATCGTCGGCAAAATTAATAAATAAATGCACTCTTTAGCAGAAAAGGGGAGTCAGTTTAACTGCTCATACTCGAGCGCCTTCGTAGCTTATTGGCTGTCATTTTATGGCCGCAGCTCCAGGACGGTGCATATCCGACTTAGGATTACCTGGGAAATTTTACTCGATTCTATGTCTCTCAGCCTGCTCTGATCTTGTTATCAAATTGCTTCTGTCTAACCTGTATACTGCAGCTATTCAGAAATTTGATCAACAGACGTTCCATTGTTTCTCAGGTGTGTATTTACAGATTACCGACTGTAACAGAACGTGGCCGAAGCGGTGCCAAACACTGTGCGAAATCTGCGTGGGACTAAAGCAGGGTGACACGCGTGTGCATCAGAACAGCTAGCCATTTGTGTTGCTGGTGGGACAGAGCGCTCAGCCGCGAATCAGTGGCAGGCAGTGTCATGGCATGCCGGAGCAGGCTGATGTATCACCACGCGCCTTGCCCAATCCATTATCATCCGCACAGCAGGACAACAAGCTGACACGCGTAGCGCAGTGTAACAACAGCAGCTCCGGCCACCACTACCTCTGGAAACAACGAACGCGGCTGCGCCCACGTCATTCTGGTAGGTTACAACAGGCGTTCGTGTTTGGAGTACGAACACTAGCGCCATTTGATGTCTATCGGCACTACGCGGAGCTGATAAATAATTTCTACGAACGGTGCTGCCACCTCGGTAGTTACAAGCTTAACTGCATTATAGGTCACTCTCATGCGATAAAGAAAGCGGAAGCAACAGCATTTTGTACTAGTTCATGTACACGGGCACTGAGTAATTTTGTTCGAGTTGGAGAAAATTTAACACAAGTTAAGGACAGTCGTTAAGCACAAAACGACCACTGCGATTATTTACGTTGTCGTGTTGGTATCTCAGGCACAGCAAACGGCAATGTGCATCACACAACTGTCATTCTTATTTGCGTTGAGTGAGCATTTAAAGTGGTAAGAGACATTCTCCTAAAGGAATAACACTATTTAGGACATTACAGATTTCTCTTCATTAATGATTTTTTACACCTGCGCTGTTAATTTCAATCAAAGTACTTCAACGTGGATATAAGACACTCACAGAGTATGAAGATAAGAAACAAATATCGTCGGATGAATATTTTATCGGATGTAGTTAAATTGATGTACAATATACACTTGCGGAACATTATTTTTCAGTGTGAAGTACTTTCATTTCTTCAGCATGCATTGCACTTTAACTTCTCTATTTACACGTACTGCTAGTCACCAAGCGAATAAGAAGTGATAGGTCTTCTCTTTTATCACAATGGAACAACTGGCCTCAGAAGGGAATACCAAAAGGAGAAGAGATAGACTAAACACTGTTAGGTGCATAAAATACAATAGCCATTTCTCGTAAGGACTTAATGTACAAGATACTTATGCCCAATACTACTTAGCAAAAGTTGGAACCACCAAGACATGGCCCAATAGATATTTGTGGAGTAATAGGTTTGGCTCTCGTTTCCTCACTGTTTCCACTATATTTTACAGACAGCAAGAGAAACCTGTTAAACTGAAGCAGTCTGTGATTACGCAGTCGTCTCAGAAGTCTGAACCAAGAGATTACATTCAGCCAAACAGTAACGCACTATACGTGAGGAGGAACGTTGCATCACGTATTCCTAAGGTACTTTATGTTTCATGTATCCCCAAGAAGATGCAAAAAATGTACATAGAGCGATCAGTGCAAAGTAATAACGCACACAATTATATTTATTGGTGCGCCAGCAGTGAGTTATTAAGTAAGGAAGAAAATGACTGGAAGAGTATCTTATTATTACTCCAACTGAAAAATGCGCATCACACATCACTCTTATCACGAATAATTTACGCCACATAGGTTGACACCGCTAAAGAGCAGTTACTGAAACCCCAACACACGCTGCAGACAGCGAGAAAGTAAAGTATAGAATACGAAAGTAGTGCATCATCTTTCTAAAGCAAAGATCAAAAACAAACCATAAATCCAAATACTTTTGGGGCTGTTAGACGGTATAAAATTCTACGCGAAAGAATTGATGAATTGAAGAATGTATTCAGGAGAGATTCTGTAAGACTTGTAACACATTAAAACTCTCTTCCGACTACTTTGAGGATAACATGCAGTAGAATAATAAAAAATGCATACATGGAAGCCAGATTGTCCTAATTCAGTTACAGAATTAACATAGTTTCAGGTGAACAACCAAAATAAAATTTAAAAGAAAGCACACCTTATAGTTATTAGGTTTAAAATAGAAAAAAAAGTGAACTTTGCGCCATATTTTATGCGGAATTCGATAGAAACCCACCATAGATGAGACATAGATGTCGAAACATATTTTAATTTGCCACGAATTTTTCATGAGCTTCCTGCTGAAACTGACTTGTGTCGGTTAAACGAATGATCTACGAAAGAGAGGAGGTTAACGTGAATGATGAAGAGAAATACCTCAAGCAAGTAAAAAAAAAAAATCTTAATTTTGATGTGTTTACAATAAGCGAAAAAAAGAACGGAATGACGTGGAAAGCGAAATGTAACATGGTAATTATCAATACACGAGTGTGCCGATATGACAGTGAAGAAAAAGGGACACTACGAAGAAAAAATGGTTATTCAAAGCATTACGGGCGGAAATGTCACAATTAATAAAATACTGAGGGCCACTATGCCGTGGTCAGATGGATTTCTCTTTAAAACCCAACTTGTCGTCCTCATCTGTGGAGGTGATTTTCAGGGGCATCGTAGCTTCTTATAATGTCCGATTCACACTCTAGCTTCCTACTGACTGCAGCAAAATTATAACGAGAATTTTGCAAGAGTAATGAAGAACGGCTAGAAGAGCTCGGGAGCAACTTTAGAAGAGGAGAGGTTAACAGATCATCTTTTGCGGAATACGCTTTGGAATCAGGAGACAATGACATTCGCACCTGTAGAACTCAAGTACTAGCGACTCTCAAACGATTTTAGTAGGAATGGGAGGACGTGAAATTGTGTGACATCTCAATCCTGGCGTTGGAGAAAATACGTAACGGTTTTCCACCATAGGGTGACAGCAACAATGGACGACGGCGACCGACAATGGCCAACTGCGCTCGGATATTCAAAGCATGTGACGTCAGCCACTGCACGGGAGCACGCAAAACGGGATTTTGATGCACTTACTTGCGAGCCAGGATATGAACCGCACACTCAAATAAGCTACAATCAACCATGAAAATTTCCTCCGTAGATGGGGACCGAACTTTCGGTTTTACTGTGGAGAACCACCCGGCCACGGCCAAATAGAGCGGAATATTTTATTAATTATAATTATCATTACACCCTCTAGGAATTATTAGTACAACGATAATTATGCAGTAAGACTTAAAATGTTGCCGCTAAAGCAGAGCAAACAATAACCGAAACCCTAAAATAGTAAATAATACTCTCACATTACCAGTTATCGGTGAAAAAGACAATAATCGCTTTGTTTTCAGTGCGTTTACACGTACTTCCATCCATAGTCCGTGTTGAAGAGACGGTAATAGCTGTGATATATTATAATTTTATGGCACTCTGAAGCCAATTTCCTGCTACGGTTGTGGTTCGATGCATCGATGTTTAGGGTGATTAGGTGTACGAACTAATTGGATTAAATTTTCTTGCAGGTTAATTAAACGCATTAGCAATATTTAACAATTAACGGTCAATAGTGGAAATTTTAAATTTGGTCGCAAATAAATGTACACTACGTGTATTCACTTCGAGTTAATGATCGTAGTACTTTTAGATTCTGGAACGTAAACATTAAATGCTACGGGCAACTTCGGCACATATGAATAGATAAACTTCGCCTACTTGATCAGCATGCGCCGGGGCAGCACAAGGCGATTTCCTCCTGTATCACCGAAGTAGGTAAATTATCTATCAATGTTAGTTGATACGGCCTCAAAATTGGTTGACAATCTTACCAAATACTTTGTACTTAGTAGTTTTCACGAACGGCGTACCACTCAGATATGACATGACACTGTCGTGTTAAAACTATAGCAAGCTACCGATTTGTAACTCAATAAAGTATACTCCAAGACAGAATGTTTCATAATAATTTGTTTCAGAAAAATTATCTCAGATACCTAAGAACGTCAGTCTACGATGTATATTGTCGAAGAGATTCATACTTCATACTTTTCAGATTCCTAATGTGCTTAATTATGGATGTCAGAACGTCATTTCGTGATATTGCGTCATAATTTATTGATGTTATTTTCATAAAATATATGTTTTCCAGTAAAAGTTTCATTAATTTTCATAAATCGAGACATCACAGCAGTGAGTCTGTTTACTGTGGGACAAAACTCCATGTAACGAAAGAAGTACGCTCCGAAAAAGCATTGAAATAATCTCACTATTTCAGCATAAATATTGCTTCGGGTTGTCTTATATTAATGCAATTTTTGTCTTTTTCTTCCAATAATATAATTATCTCGGAATTGAAGTATTTTGTGCATTGTACCCTGCGCAAGTTGGAAGATACAGTAATCACTTGCACGTCTTCATTGCCCAGTGAAGTTAATTGTTGTAACTATTGTAAATAAAACAGTAATAAAAAAGAATAATAATAAAATTCAATCCGAAAGAAATGAGGAGAAATGCCACATGCATTTTTTCAAGAGAACATTGCAGTTTGACTGGAAAGCCTGCGTAAAAATTTAAACGGTAAATAATAGTCGACTTCGTCATCAAATTCTTGATACCTACGATAAATTAAACACCGACGCACGTTTTATCTGCTACACCATAAACACGAAATGAGTAGCCATGTTTTGATATAGCTGAAGATGTTACCAAGGAGACAGAGATCGATAAGAAGTTGTAGTGTAAAATTATCTCAAAACAAATAATTAAGTTTACTACATTTCAGATGTTAGCGATTGTCTGCTGTAGCATATTATGATTACGTCAGTGTCATTATTACTTTTTCGGTCTCTCCCCTCACTGTTTTCAATTTTATCAACATATACTGAATGAAGGCGCTAAGTAGAAGGCGTTAAGTAGAAGGCAAAGTCACCATTCATATAATGGATTATGATTGGCTGGTACGTGTATGCAAAGGCATCATGTTAGATGACTTCGATGCAGCGGGATAAGTTTCGTACTCCAATCTTCCCTTTCCGTAACATTTGGTGGCGTAAATGCTTGAAGGTCGCTTGGCGATTCACGGAGAGGAAGCAGATGAATGGCAGCGAACTCTTTGTAATTTATAGATGGCCCTCTTGCGGCCCATTCGCTCTTACTCTCGAAGGCGCCGGCGATTCTGCCGGTCCTCCTCCTCCTCTCCGTCCTGGCCCTAGTTCCACTCTTTCCATCTTTTTGGTTTCTTTTCTTTTTACTCGCGCGCGGCGTTACTGCAGGCAACTTTATGGCAGCGCCAGCAGCGCAGTGGCAGCGCGCCAGCTGGCGCCCCTGCGTGCCAGGCAACCCGCGGGGCTGGTGGCCCACCCTTCCGTTTCCTAACTGCGGATGGCTGCTGAAGGTGTCTCCGTATTTCCCGCTGATTTCCACCACAATATTAGGTAAGCGCACTTACTTATGATGGGTTCTTCAGATGTGAGAGGTTGTAAATAATTTTATTTGACCGCGTTCACGGTTCATACATCATGTCACTGACTCATTGAACATATTGAATGGAGGATGCAGTGTTGACATTTCATTATATCTATCTCATAGTTCTGTGTACTGCAGGTGGTTGACCTTTCTACGTACAGACTTGTCTGTGTTGTTCTTGCGTCTGCATAAAGATTGGAATGCAATAAGGTGAATTTAAATATTAAATAAGCAGAGACGATATCGATATAAAGCATAATCAGTCTGAGCATATGCCTTATAAGCCAAAGTCAACAGTGCGTGATACTTCCACATCATGCTTCATGGAGAATGTAATGTTATTGTGTTATCTGTTAAGTATAACCTAGCTCAAAGATTATCATGTAGTTTGCCTAAGGTCATTGATGAGATTAATAACTGAATTTATTAGGGTGTCAGTTTTGTAGACAAATTCCTAATTCAATTACAGATTAAGGTGCTTGGTCACTAGTGAACTGCGCAATTCATACAAAAAGACTAACAAAATTTGTGTAGGCGATTAGAAAAAATAGTAAATCAAGTGACGTAGCAGCTAAAGTGGGAGTATTTGAAGTATCTGTTATGTTGTAGCATTCGGAAAGACAATGTGCTGTACGTGAACTCCTTATCTTTATTCCGAATACCGTATGGAGTTATACTGTAATAAATTAATAAAACATAACGAAGTAAAGTAGACGGATGCGAATCAAATTCGGAACAATTTAACTGCAAATGATTGGACAATTGGGATAAGCCGTGAATAATGTTGCTGGTCTCAGTTGACAGGAACAATATATAGACCTGTGTTTTTAAAGAAGAATCTCATATCGTATCGGTCTTTAATTGAAATCAAGAAAAACCTACTTTTTTTATGAAGAAATCTTGATGTAGAAGACCCATATTTCAGTAAAAGGGTAAAAAAACTATGATAAAATATACAGAAAAATCGAATGCGGCGAGGACACAGCTTGACGAAACGTAGTTCGAGAGACGTTAGTAGTACGCTCTTAATAAAAAGTGCTGAGGAATTCATGTGTAATATTATAAAGTAACGTTGGTTGATAGGGAGTAACTGAAAAATTGATACACTGAGAGCCAAAACTGAAGCATAAATATCAGTACAACAGCATATGGAGAAAATGTGCCAGAGTTCAACCAAAACAGTTTGGTTTCGATAAATGTATCTTAATGATATGTTCTGAAATTAAAGAACTACTAGTGAGTAGGAATCATATTTGTCACGTTACAATTACTCAGCTACCCAGAAACATAAAATATTAGTTTTGACTCTGATTACTAAAAAACATTCTTGATAGACAGATTAGGACTATTAAAAAGCATTTCTCTGGAAATATTGATACCTACCGAGGAAATATTAATAATGTACCTTTACTAAAAAAAAGTAAATAAACGGCATGCAAACCTATTACGGCACTGCAAAGTTTCCAGGCGTTCTCATCAGAGGAGCTAGAAACAATTCTTTGACGCAAATGTCTTCCTTTGCAACGATTATATAGGTATAAAACTTATTTTCTAAATTCGCACAGAGTATTAAGTTGACTTGTATGATACAGTAACAAACAGCGGTGAATACATCTCCCCAATCACTCATTTTAACAGTTTGCGGACCATCGGCAGCGTGCAGTCTGTCTCCCTTGAGAATTAACCATTTTACATTTATCCACATTCTGTACTTCTCGCTCAGTATCTAGGAGCTTTAAAAGAAGTGACAAGCACAATAACAACATTTCCGCCATTACATAAGTACTCTTTTATTTAACTCATGTCTATTCAGCGGTGGAGAACAGTAGTCTGCAGAGACGTAATTAAATATTCAGTTACTATCCATGTTCCTTCAGTATTCAGCCTTCTACCAGCACTCCACATCATGTCCAGCAAATAATGTGACCAACTACTCGTACACTGCAGTAAAGATACAATTTCTTTAAGTACACAACATAAATAACACAGAAATATTTAAATAACCACATTCATGTTAACGATAGTAGGTGACTAGATACTACACAAAAATTACCACGACATAAATTATCACAGCACAAACAATAATAACATTAATGTTTAGCACAATGACTAGAGGAGGATCTACGAGTATTATGGCAATAATAATATCAGATAATACCAGATCTTAGCTAACAAAGCACATCACATAAAATAATATCCTAAAAGCTAAGTTCCATAATATTGGAGACGAATTACCAGCAAACATATAACATTTTCATATATGGTACACAGACATGCAGACATACTATTAAGTGATATTGATACACTCTTTTTTCAACGTACACCAAAAATAGTTTCATTTCACCGTCATATTTCCACTTTATATCCACAAATTGACTCTCCCGTTTTTGTCTATCTCTTTGTTGCTCTGTTTATCTGATTATTATTGCTAGTGTTAGGGCAGATGTGATATTTTACGGGTCTTCATTAACAATACCCGATAGTTGGTATAACTAATAAAGCATCTCATTGAAATACTGCAGAACAAATGAAATAGGCCTAATGTTTCCAAACATGCTCCCTATCATCACAATAAAGAAAGAACTACCCTGAGACTTTTCAAATTTCAGATTAACTCGTTATTCAATTTCTTAAATTGGCATCAGTGAAAGCAACGTTTTACGTCATACAAAATTCTAATTTCAGCGTCATAATTCTCTTCATATGTAGATTTAAATGTTAAAAAACTATGATAATATATTTTTAAAAAAGTTATATACCTTAGTGCAATACTATGTAGGTACAGTGAATTATTTCAAAGCTTCAGTTTCACATGAAACAATCTCAAACATATGCTGCTAGTTTGCAGCAAAATTTGACCAAATAATCTGGTCACAAACTAATTAAATATGACTAAGAAATAGTTCGTTGCTCATTAATTGTTTTGGTAATGATAAATTATACATGCTAATAAGATAGCGTCCCTGTATCTACAATATACTCAATATCTTTGGGAATGGTGGCGGGGCAGTGTAGGCCGATTCTACGCTACTTCCAGTCGTGGAACAATTACCGTTTGCACGTATTCAAAGATGGTGTTGCCAGTAAATCAGATTTTCGACTTATTTTGTTGTAGTAAGCCAAAGAAAACTTTTCGAAATAAAGCTATAACACATCTTAGTGACAGTCTCTTAGAAAACTGCACTTGCACTCCAACTGTGTACTCTGTGGTCTGATATTAGAGAAGTGTGCTGTAAACAACGGTTCTGCCATTTGTAATCAATCTTCAGCGACAGCTTATATGTTGGCATACTGCTTGTGGTCATGGAGTTATAGTGTGTGGCCCGACTTAAGACGCTCATTCCTCTTGTTCCACAACTGGCCCACGCTCTCCCTCACTATCCTCCTCCTACGCCTATTCTCATCAGTTTGCCCATAGGTGCAGCCGTTGTCGTGTGTTCATGTACGAGTGCCGAGGAGTCAAACGGTATCAGAAAAATCTGTACTTCGTTTGTTGCTTCTTGCTCTTAAAAGCGGAAGAATTTTCTAAACTCCAACGATTACAATTACGCCGCCAAAGTAAATATGAAATCAGTCTTTCGTTACATATGGGAATAGTACTTTGAACTTACATCTTACGTAGGCCTAAGATAACTGGTCTTCTGCTGGAATGAGCCCATTAGACAGAAAAATCGTTGTGTCACATGTTAGCGTCGGTGGGTTGAAGGTATGGAGACACGTCACAGATGTACAAATCTTTGTTAGTTTCCCTCTAAGATACGTGATTCAATCTTAGTTAAATCTCTTAAACATTAACGTGGAAGATCGATGCTTCAAATAATTTCTGTAAATAATAAATATACGTGCTGAATAACATTTCAGAATTAAAAATTGCACTATTACTGGGACAGTAATAAAGTTTTAATTATCACCTCGAACAAACAAAAGTACTATGTTTTAAAGTACGTAATTATTTTTTTATCATTTGCAGGTACATGTCTGCAGTCCGGTACACTGGTACACATTGAACTCCTTGCGCCATAGTACCCATAGTACCGCGTGTTCCGGAAGATAAGCCAAAACAAAGTGGAATAGCCCGTTGATAAACTGTAGCATCGTGTGGTAGTTCGTTTTCGACAGCAGTGGAAATATTGTAGCTGCACGAGGCCAAACCAAACGGTTAAAGAAATCATCTTGGTTTGTGTGACGTAGATACAATATTTCCGCTCCTATCAAAACCGAATTACCTCAAGATACCGCAATTCATTGACGGTATGAGCCATTCTGTTTCGGCTCCTCTAGTGACGTTCTAGGGTCCTGTAGCGTGGGAATTTCATTCTGTATCAGAATTGCAGACATGCACCTGCAAACGAGTAAAAGGAAATAGTTACGTAACTTCATTTTTAGGTAACAGTTACATCTTTATCGCTAGCCCTCGTATAAGCGGAGCGGCTCTTGCTATATCTCAATAATGAACTAGAAAATTGTGAAAAGATTTAACCTGAATTTGTGCCTAATTTCATCAAAGCCGCAAGTGTGTTTCTTTGTAATCATAACACACAGAAGGGGTAAATACTAGAGCTTGCTTCTCATAACGAAACGTAATCTTCTCGTCTGAAGGAACAGTTACGTGCATTCTCATTTGCGATACTGAAATTGTGTAACGCATCAACGTCCTGAACTGCTGACAGTAAAGAAGACAATGAGTTTCCATTTCAGGCAACGGCTGCACCCCAAGCGCAACTTTGCATCATTAATACTGCTCTCATATGAGCTATTCTATACAAGCTGACTACCAGTCTTATACCGGTAACTTCCTATTTGCAAAAAAGGAAAATAGTGAAGAAATTATTCAGTACCCTATTTTGACAAAAATATTTCTGTGGTACAAAATCTCGCCTTCGCTGCTTACTTTATGAACTACAAATTCATTAGTGTCTACACTAGAATAATCATTCTTGAAAACTCATATCTTTGGTTTAAAATATCGGTAGCGCTTAGTGTATCGTGCTTAGCTCAAGCAACAAAGAGAGAGATAGGCCTAGATATAGAGAAAAAGGATTTTCCAACATGTTTCCAATGCTCAGCCAAGTTTCTATCATTCTCTTGTACCACGACAGGTAACTAAATGAAAAAGTGAACAGCGAATAACGCAACTTGAGACACGCTCGACAGTTGCGCTGTAGAAATTTCTCTTTAAAAATAATGCTGATGAGAAGATATGCTTATTGAGAACTTTTCTTTATAAATATAAGCTTCCCATGCAGCATTCTGTAAATAGTAATATACGAAACAATATTATTAAGAATAATTTCAATATATACCATTAAACAATTGTATGGTAGATTAACAGGGATATAGTAACTGACTTCATTGCCAGGGAGAATGAATATTAGGGGAACACGCTACCAACAGCCGTGCAACCGGAAACAATAATAGTGGACGCCTTGCTATTGGCAAAAACCAATTAGAGTCAACCGCGATTACCAAGCTTTCTCTGTCTCTCCGCACGGCAAATATTTTTGTTTGACTCTCAGAAACGCAGAAGTCAAATTTCATTTCCCTGTTAATTACTTTATTGCTACATTTATACCAATATTAACATGGTAGTCACTTCCATACACAACTCAGTCCACATTAAAGACGACATAGACACGACACAGCTGCTTACCTTGAAAGATCATGTTTCGAAATTGAAAGTGCATTGTGTTGTTCTTTGTCTACTCCCTAACAACGAACCTTGGAGGATGGGTAGTTTACTCTTACGCACTACTGCACATTCTGCTGGTGCTGTAATCTCTGTCCTTAGTTCTGATTGGTCCCTGGCTCCTGCCTGGGAGAGGCCGCACAGGGACTTCGTTGTACCGTATTAGTAGCCGAAGTCATTAGCTCGTGGGGAGGGTGCGGATCAGGGGAAAGGAATGAAACGAAGACTCGCAGAGAGCACTTCGTGAACCGGATCTGCTCCCTTATATATTGCCACTGAAGTCGCGGAATGAATGCAGTACTCTCCTGAAACTGCACTTCTTGTGTCGGTGTTCTGTAACATGAGTTTTGCACGGCGCAGCTTTTTTCTGTTAGACAAAACGAAAACTTCTGTGGAGTGAGATTAAATTCCACAATTATCGAATTTCACACTAATAAGAAGCCGGAAAGCTTAAGCCTTGAGAATGGTGATGATGGAGTATCACGTACAAAGTCGTCTGAATGTAGCTATATGCAATGAAACAGGGCACAGATTTGATAGTGTATCAAAGAACATTGAATTAGATAATGAAACGGCGCAGTGAGTATACGGATTTTATTGTCCAACGCTCCAAGTAAGAAAAGGTAAGGAGTAAATATTATCGACTACGCTGAAGTTGGGAGGATCGTATTCAAGACTATTCGGACTCGGTACAGCAAATACTCATGCGTTATAAGCAGGGGGCTAACAATGTACCAACCGTTGGGAATCAAAACGGAGGCAACTTTCACGAAGTGCTATCCGCCAGCCTTCAGGGAGTTGGGATCTGGTGGGTATCATGCGGTGCGTCCTTTAGTATTAGACGAGCTCTATCTCGACCTCGACCTCGACATCGTTCCCGTCCTGCAAGTGAGTGGACGTGAGAACCGTCGTCGTGTTGGACGAGGCAGTCGGCATCGGCGGCGGTTGGTTCTCGTCGTCCTTGAAGCACGCCGACTCGAGGTGCTTGTTGAGGTAGGACTTGAGCGCGAACGTCTTGTGGCAGCGCGAGCAGGCGAAGTTCTTGTCCTGCGAGTGCGTCTGCATGTGGGCGCGCAGGTTGGAGCGGTCGGCGAACGCCTTGCCGCAGTGCGCGCAGCCGAAGGGCTTCTCCCCGGTGTGCGAGCGCAGGTGCCCCTGCAGCAGCCACGGCCGCGAGAAGAGCTTCCCGCAGACGCCGCACGCGTGCGACAGCTTGTGCGTGAGCAGGTGCATGGCGAGCGCCGGCATGCTCACGTACGCCTTGCCGCACGTCACGCACTTGCGCGCCGCCTGCGAGTCGAGCGAGCGGTGCGTCTGCTTGTGCCGCGACAGGTTGGACGACGTGGCGTACTGCTTGCCGCACTCGCTGCAAACGTACTTGCCGCCGCCCGCCTTGCCGCCGGCTCCAGCGGGGGCGGTGCCTGCAGCGCCGTCTTGCGGCTGCCCCTGGGTGCCCTCCGCCAGCACGACTACGGCGCCGCCCCCGATGCCCGGCGGCGCCGCCTCCTGTTCGCCGGGAGACGCGACCGCCGCAGCCTCGCACGACGCCGCCGCCGCTGCCGCCGCCGCCGCCTGTACGGCCGCCGTGCTCACGATCACCGGAGTCGCCGCCGACGTCACCGTCTGCGTCTGCGTCTGCGGCTGCGTCTGCGTCGTGGTCGTCGCGGTGTTCGCAGGCACCGTTTCCGTCACAGCCACCACCGCCGCCGGCACCACCGGTTTGTTGACCTTCCTGTTCTTCGTGCGCCCGTCGGCCGCCATCAAAGCGTCGTAGGTATATATCACAGATGTCTTCTGCGCCGGTGGGGGAATCACAGTTGCCACCTGCAAAAAAGAAAAAAAAAATTGTACATAGAGCCCAGGGTATCATCTTACCATAAATACCAAACAACACAGACATCTGCTTTCTTATTCACTGTCGCCTTGATCATATTGGATGGACTTAGAATATACGAAACCGATGAAATTATTTGAAGCATCATCATAATCAGTATCTAGATATTAAAAAAAAAAAAAGTCACAAAACGAAGAAATTATCCTTATGGCGTAGAATTCGGTAGAAGTGATATACATGTACAGATTATCAAATGATTACAATTATATTTTCACGCTCTTTGGGTGGATAGGTCCTGACCAATAAGTACCCAGAACAACCACCTCTGGCCGTAATAACGGCCTTGATACGCCTGGGCATTGTGTCAAACAGAGCTTGGATGCCGTGTACACGTACAGCTGCCCATGCTGCTGCAACACGATACCACAGTTCATCAAGAGTAGTGACTGGCGTATTGTGATGAGCCAGTTGCTAGGCCACCGTAGACCAGACGTTTCTAGTTGGTGAGAGATCTGGAGAATGAGCTGGCCAGAGCAGCAGTCGAACATTTTCTGTATCCAGAAAGGCCCGTACAGGGCCTGCAACATGCGGTCGTGCATTATCCTACTGAGATGTAAGGTTTCGCAGGGATCGAATGAAGGATAGAGCCAGGGGTCGTAATACATCTGAAATGTAACGTCCACTGTTCAAAGTGCCGTCAATGCGAACAAGAGGTGACCGAGACGTGTAACCAATGGTACCCCATACCATCATGCCGCGTGATACGCTAGTATGGCGATGATGAATACACGCTTCCAATGTGCGTTCACCGCGATGTCGCCAAACACGGATGCGACCATCATGACACTGTAAACAGAACCTGGATTCATCCGAAAAAAATGACGTTTTGCCTTTCGTGCACCCAGGTTCGTCGTTGAGTACACCATCGGAGGCGCTCGTGTCTCTGATGCAGCGTCAAGGTTAAGCTCAGCCATGGTCTCCGAGCTGATAGTCCATGCTGCTGAAAACATCGTCGAACTGTTTGTGCACATGGTTGTTGTCTTGCAAACGTCCCCACATGTTGACTGAGGGATCGAGACGTTACTGCAGCCATGCGGATAAGATGCCTGTCATCTCGACTGCTAGTGATACGAGGCCGTGGGGATCCAGCACGGCGTTCCGTATTACCCTCCTGAACCCACCGATCCCATATTCTGCTAACAGTCATTGGATATCGACCAATGTGAGCAGCAATGTCGCGATACGATAAACCGCAATAGTGATAGGTTACACTCCGACCTTTATCAAAGTGGGAAACGTGATGGTATGCATTTCTCTTCCTTACAAGAGGCATCACAACAGCGTTTCACCAGGCAACGCCCGTCAACTGCTATTTGTATATGAGAAATCTGTTGGAAACTTTCATCATGTCAGCACGTTGCAGGTGTCGCCACCGGCGCGAACCTTGTGTGAATGCTCTGAAAAGCTAAGCATTTGCATATCACAGCATCTTCTTCCTGTCGGTTAAATTTCGCGTCTGTAGCACATCATCTTCTTGGTGTAGCAATTTTAATGGCCAGCAGTGTAGATATACAGAAAGAAAGTCACACCACCAGGAAATTATCCTTATTGGATGGAAATCGGTAGAAGTGATATACATGTACAAAACTAAAAAATGATTACAATTTCTGGAAAGTTGGTTGATTTGTTCAAGAAAAGATATTCAAAAATTGAGCTAGTTTTATAAGGGCTCCGTTTTGGGAGTGAGATACAAAACCCTACAAGTGTGGCAAAGCTGCAGAACAACAGTATAATATAACGTTTATCTGAAACGTTTGGCGAATTTATCATTTACCAGACATATTAACAATTTGCTCATTCACGTACTCATGGAGCGACATAAACCATATCTGGCATTTAATTGTAGCAGTACTAAGCGTGGAACCTCGGGTTAAAGTGCAGTGAAGAGAAGCTTTATCACTGATTGCAGAATACGGAGACAGAGAGGCATATGTCATCTTTAAGAGCATAAATAACAGAACCCACTAACAGAAAATGAGCTTAAGAATGGCTAAACTTCTTTTAGGTAGGAAAGAAAACAGTCGGAACTAGTGAAGCAATTGTCAACAAGCATAACCGAAAACTGGTAATGCGACAGGTGATGGCAAGTTTCTGCAAAAAGTTGGGCATTAATGACGACTAATAGCGACACAGTTAGTAACTCTCTATTCTGCATGACATCACAGCTTGCCTTTTAGTTCGATTTAAGGCTTCGCTGGTTTTATACAATATATTATTTTTTAATCTGTCACTAAAACGCTGTTAAAATTTTCTCTTCCTTCTTAATTACCTTATGAGGCCGTCGAGAAAATTTTTACTTTCAATTTAGCTTCTCCGATCATTGTTAAAACACTTGTGGAAGCTTGATTGACTTGTTGTACAAAAAGTTACTGCAACTTGTAGGAGCAGCTGCCACGTCTTTGACTTTCACTCTAATATGAAATCAACATAGGTACATAGCGTAGCTGTCTGAGTCACATTTCGAAAGGCATCCAAATAGTTGTGGCGTCATACTTCGATCGAGTTTAGAAGATACTTTCAATGCCGATTTCCGAAAACTTCATAAATGTTGCAGAAACTCCATTGTGAGCAATGAAGTTTGTGCACATGCACATTTCAACAAATTTTTTAACAACACTTGACGAAACGAAATGCTAATGACGACTGTCAGCCTAGGGGTGAAGATAAAGCGAGGGCAGCTAAGGCGGAGCAGAGGAGACGCGTGTGGCGCTCACCTGCTGGTGGTGGTGCTCGTGATGGTGCTGGAGGTGGGTGGGCTGCGGCTGCGGCTGCGGGGGCGGCGGCTCGGTGTGCACCACCTGGACAGGGCCGGGCGACGGCACCTGCGGGGGCGGGTTGTTCTCGGCGTCGGACGAGTACTCGGACGTGGGCGGCGTCAGCGAGGGCGGCGGGGGCGGCGGCGGCTGCGGCACCGGCTCGTAATAGCAGTCCGGTGGTGGCGCGCCCTCCTCCACGTGCTCCACGTGTACCACCTCGTGGACCACCTCGTGCACCTGCATCTGCATCTGCATCTGCATCTGCATCTGCAGCGGCACCGGCACCGGCTGTGGCTCGTGGATCAGCAGCTCGTGCGGATGCTGCTGCTCGTCCGTCACCTGGTACAGTATCTGTCGGCAAAAGCGAAAGCTGCGTTATCACAGTCATCGATTTAAGCAAAATGATGACAGTTTATGCTAAGAGCTCTTAATTGTTTTCTTCCCACTTTTGTGAACGTTACCTCACCGGAACTTCCGCGGATCAGTGGTTCAAATGGCTCTGAGCACTACGGGACTTAACTTCTGAGGTCATCAGTCCCCTAGAACTTAGAACTACTTAAACCTAACTAATCTAAGGACAGCACACACATCCATGCCTGAGGCAGGATTCGAATCTGTGACCGTATCGGTCGCGCGGTTCCAGACTGTGGTGCCTAGAACCGCTCGGCCAATCTGGTCGGCTTTCGCCGGTCAACCGAAATGTTTGATCCCGTATAAATTGTCACTAGACTTGGGTTAATTTTCTTACTTAAACTTTATATTCCGTATCTCTAAATATTTCTGAACGTAACTGACTACCAAGAAACTATTTTGATGTTAATATGTTTTTATTATTCATATCGATCCATTTCGTAATACCGATCTTGAACATGAAAATTAGTAAGCACAGCCGACTGGATTGGCCGAGCGGTTCTAGGCGCTACAGTCTGGAACCGCGCGACCGCTACGGTCGTAGGTTCGAATCCTGCCTCGGGCATGGATGTGTGTGCTGTCCTTAGGTTAGTTAGGATTAATTAGTTCTAAGTTCAAGGTGACTGATGACCTGAGAAGGTAAGTCGCATAGTGCTCAGAGCCATTTGAACCATTTAAATAGTCAAAAAACAAATTTACAGTAAATTTAATATTCTTATGTTTCAGTTTTCATGTAGACTAAATTTCTGTCTCCACTTGTTATTTTTCTAATTCTACTATCTATATTGAAATCCATTTCATCAAATAATAGGAAGCGTTTATTTTTCATATTCTCAAAATCTGCAACCTTTGTTATTAAAAATTAGGCTTATAAATATTTATGTAATTAATTATTTCCCAAAAACACATTATAAAGTTATCTTGAAGTAGTTTCAATTAAGACAGTCAAATTGTTACTAACTTGGACTACACCATGTTGTACAAGACACTCGAAGGTGGACTCGTACTATACTCGTATAATGTATTTTTGGCGCCAAGTTGGTGAGAGTTGCGTCGGACAGCGTAAAATATCGTTAAGATGCTGTCATAAGGTTCTTCGTAGCCATTGAGTTTGGTACGTGAGGTTCTCTGCTCAACTATCTTCTTTGTGTAACTCAAGAAAGTTGCATAACGAGTATGTGAAAAGTTTTGCTTTAAAACGAGTCATAAGTATATAAATAAATGAACAAAATAGTTAAAACCAATTTGAAGTTCCAGCGCCTTGTCATTTCAACAACCCTGGACAAAATCTTTCAATAGGTTATATGGGAAAAAGGGGCCAGCTAAGGTGCTGAGACCGAATTTGCAATAGAAGTACCATCTAGCTGCAAATACTATGGTTCTGCTCTTAATAAATTATTTAAATGTTGCTTATGCTTTTAAATAGCAAGAACAACGCAATAATTTTTTCTTCGTTATATATGGACAATAAATAAGGAAACTCTTTGTTCTACACGTCCATAAATGTCATTTTCTTCATGACTGCAGAAGACTGATAAGTGGAAGGAACATACGGATGGTTTATGTAAAGTAAATATATTTGAAGACAATGTTATGCATAGAAGGGCCGTAATGGATGACTATGAGATGGGAGATGTAAGACTGCGAGAAGAATTTGACAGGACACCAAAAGACGAAAATCGAAAAATGACCCCTAGAGTAGGCGGTATTTCCTCAGAATTATTAAGATCCTTGGGAGCGCCAACGATAATAAAATTGTTCCATATGATGAGCAACACAACATATGAGACAGTGTAACTACCTTTAGACGTCTAGAAGAATGTAACTATTATGTTACCAAAAAAGCAGGTGCTGACTAGTCTGAATATTACTAGGTTGCAAAATACTGATACGAACTGTTTGCAGAAGGAAGGAAAAATTTGTTGAACCGGACCTCGGGGAAAATCAGTTTGTAGAACCACCAAACGTCGCAATACTGACCCTACAATTTAACTTAGAAATTAGGTTATGAAATTCCAGTCTTCATTTAAAGTGTTCGTGGATTTAGAGAATGCTTTTCACTGGTTTACACAGTTTGATATTTGTAATTTACCAGGGATAAATACAGAAAGCGATAGGTTATTTACAATCTTTTGCAGAATTAAGACTACAGCTATAAGACTCGAAGACATGAGACCGTGTAGTGATTTAGAAGCAAGTGATACAGGTCTGTAGCACAGCCGCTATGTTATTCAATCTGTACATTGAGCAAGCAGTAATGGAAACCGAGCAGAAGTTTCACAAGGAAATTAAAGTTCAGTGGGGAGAAACAAAAGCTTTAGGTTCGCCGATAACACTTTAATTGTGTCAGAGACCGCATATAACGTGGAAGAGTAATTCAACAAAATGGACAGCATCTTGAAAAGGGGCTACAAGATAGCATAAATTATTGTATGACAACGGTAGTGGAATGTTACCCTTGAGAATTTGGTTGCAAAATGAGACACGAAACATAGTGGGTGAGTTTTGCTGTCTGAGGAGCAAATTGACTGTCGATGGCCGAAGTATACTGGACATACGAGGGCTGCTCGGAATGTATGATTCGATCGGGCGACAATGGAAACCACAGTGAAAATCGGTCGAACCTTTTCACGGATCACGTCGATCGCATCACGTCATTCGTTTTGGTTTTGAGCGCACAGTAAGCATGTGAAAATCCCTAGAATGCAGTGTCTCCCGCCGTTTATAAGGGCCTGGTGAGAGATTTCGCCTGATGATATGCAGCCCACATAACGATTCCGTCTTCATGTCAAATCTCGGCCGAACACTGCAGGCACAATAAAAATGCTCTTGCAGCGTTTTCGACGAGAACAATACAGCCCATAGTTCGCTACCACTGTGTTTTGTGAACTGCTGGGTACGAAGACAACATTTTGGCACAGACAACGAGTTGTAGAACAGAGTATAGAATTGGCACAAAGCACAGGCGGTTCGCTTCTTTGACAAGGGTATTGGAAAATTGGTTCAGCGCTGTGACAAATGTATACGCCGTAGCGGCAACCATGTAGGCAGTAACTGGAAGTTTAGCTAACTGTTGTAAATAAAACATTTCTCATTTTCACAGTGGTTTCCGTTTCGTGATCAATGGGACCCTACTTTCAGAATAGCACTCGCACACCGCAGACTCTAATAGTAACAAATTCGTTTCTGGAAAAGATATATTTTTTAGCATCGAATATAAAGTGTCTGGAAGACTTTACTAGAGTGGAATGTAGTCATATACAGAAGCGAAACAAAGATAATCCACTCTTCAAACAAGAACGGAATAGGAGTTTTGGAAATATGGTGCTAAAAAGAATCTTAAAGATAAAATGGGTAGATCGATTTAGTAATGAGCTGCAACAGAATCGAATTTGGGATAAGAGAAAATGTCAGGACAGGTTTACTAAAGGAATAGATTGGTTAACAGGACGCGTCCTAAGACATCGAGAAATTGTCAATTTGCTTATGGAAGGAAATGTGGCTGGGGGGAGACGAAGGCTCAAATACAGTAAACAAATTCAAATGAATGTACGTTGTAGTAGTTATTTGGAAATACAGAGACTCGCTCAGAATAGACAAGAGTGGAGAGCAGCATCAGAGCATACTGAAAACCATGGAAACAACAGTGAGTATTCTGTATTATGTATGATAGTACACGTAACTGTGATGACTGCAAAAAGAGGGCTTGTTTGTTATGTTAATATAGCTGCCGCGCTTAATGGCTGTATCTGAAGGAAAAATCGCAATAATTAATTTGACATAACCTTTGTTAATTCGAGAATGAGAAGACGTTTGGAGCTTCAGATACATATGCACTTTCTTTCAATCCCGGCTTATAACAGAAACTCTTTTCGTCTTGCTGGGGAAATATGAAAAATAGAAACATTATGCACCTCCGGGATTAGAACTGGCTACCTACGGGTACTACCCCTCTACCATGTGCTAGCTACCTCAACCCAATAGTATTTAGCCGTATGGCACCAGAAGAAACAAATTTTATTTTAAAAACCCTTCCTCACTGGCTTGTTTACTTAAACAAGAAAATATATCTGAGTATTCCGTGATAAACCTGCGATGAACGCCTATATTAAATGTAAATATACAGGGTAATTCCATGATAATGTTACAAACTTTCAGGTATGATGCAAGAGAGTATCTATATTTGTTTGAGATAAGGAAACCTGGTCCGGAAACGAACGGGTCAAAATTTACAAGCGAAAATCGTTCTGCCACCTCTAACTGTGGACCTCGTCTACTGCAAGCTCTTTGCTTTCCACATTGTGAGAGGTGATGGTAGAGACCAAAACAAGAGAAACATGTCAGGTGAGCACGGGTGCTTAGGAGCACACCTGAAGAGGTATGAACACTTGTTCATCTTTGCTGCTGTGAAACACACCTCTTCTACTGAACAAGTGCCCACAGCTCTTAAAAGTATGCATTTTACAGTCCATGTTTACTCGACAATTTGTTTCCTCTTTTTGTCTATACTACCTCTTACCAAACTGAGCTAGCACAGAGCTAGCAGTAGAAGAGGTCCACTATCAGAGGTATCAGTGCCAAATGTTCAAATGTGTGTGAAATCTTATGGGACTGAACTGCTAAGGTCATCAGTCGCTAAGCTTACACACTACTTAACCTAAATTACCCTAAGGACAAACACACAAACCCATGCCCGAGGGAGGACTCGAACCTCCGCCGGGACCAGCCGCACAGTCCATGGCTGCAGCGCCTTAGACGTATGAGTGCCATCATCGCTTATACCTTTTGGGCTCGGTCGTTTCGGGAGCAGAGCCCCTTACCTCAATTGATACATTTGCTCGTCTTCGTTGTCCTTGCTAGTTTGTATCATTATCAAGGAATCAGCCCTGTTTGTCAACTGAGAGGAAGGACTGAGAAGCTACTACTAACAACGCTCGTTAATTGAATTCATTAACCCGTTCGTCACAACTAAGACAGTGGAAGAGATACATTAGTTATAGCAGTGACCAGTCCTATCGCATTTATTCTTCCACTAATTTTGATTCTCCTGTTTTGAGCATTCTAAGCAGTAATGAATGAGTGTCAAGTTATCCTACAGTTGAGTAGGATAGCTTGTTGAAAACTCACTAGACAACGGAAAAATGTAGCAAATAATCTCCTGTATAGCGACAGTATTCTCATATTACATCTAAGCACTGCATCACTGGTTCTCAGTGTGGGCTTTTTCATTTCTCGACGGGTCGGAGAAAAAAAAAGTGTGACAGGGGGCGTCGGGGACGAACGTTTTGTATTTGCTTGGTTGACTGTTCTCTTACTACTAAAAGACAATATTTTAACATGAATGTAATTTCCCTATTATTGGTGCGACAATACATGGCATTCTGAATCCAATACAATTGATTAAAACGATGTTCCTAATTTCTGTGTGTTTAATAATGAGACTTCAAAAACGATCGTTTTAAAAACAAATTTAATTACAAAATACTGTTAAATACAATATAATAAGAGTTAACAAAAACAGCAGGGAAATGTCAATCCCGAGAACGTCGGAGCCGCGCATAAGATGTCGTACGTTGTAGCTGTATTTGGCACAGGACGGTGAAAATATGTGCCGTGTACTCAGTGACGTAACAATGGAATTTGGAAAAATATTTTCTCAAAATGGCTGAGAGGAGGAAGTATGACGAAATTTCGATTGGATACTTGAAATACGGTTTGAGCCCCCGGCTCAGATATGGAAAACTATGTTTGTGCCTCATTTATGAAAACATACTTTCAGATGAACTTACACAAAGGCTTCCATAATAACTTATTACCTTGAAACTGCATATTTTTCCAGATGTACTTATCAAATGATATATAACTAACTCCTCCCGAACAGGCCATGAAGGCCCAACGATAACCACCGGCCGCCGTGTCGTCTTCACCCCATAGGCGTCACTGGATGCGGATATGGAGGGGCATGCGGTCAGCACACCGCTCTCCCAGCCGTATGTCAGTTTCCGAGACCGGAGCCGCTACTTCTCAATCAAGTAGCTCCTCAGTTTGCCTCACAAGTGCTGAGAACACCCCGCTTACCAACAGCGCTCGGCAGACCGGATGGTCACCCATCCCAGCGCTAGCCCAGTCCGACAGCGCTTAACTTCGGTGATCTGACGGGAATCGGTGTTACCACTGCGGCAAGGCCAGTGGCCAAATGATACATACTTGGGTCAAAACTGTTAACCACAAAAATGCTTAACACAAAATCCAGTTAACGCATTACGATCATCAGTAATTTCATACCCTTTTCTCTTAATAGAAGGTAAAACCTGTTTACAAAGAAAATATGTCATCTCAGTTTCTTTTAATTTATCATGCAAGGTTTAACTTGGACTCTCTTAGGAACGAAAAAAATATTCCTGTCCCCAAAGTCACGTGTTAAGCGTTTTTCACTACAATACGCTAAGGTGACAAAAATCATGGGATACCTGCTAATATCGTGTCGGTCCTCAACCTACCCGGCTTAGTGCAGCAGCTCGACGCAGCATGGAATCAACAAGTCGTTGGAATCCCGTGCAGTAATATTGAACCATGCTGCCCCTATAATCGCCATAATCGCGAAAGTGTTGAGGGTGCAAACTTTTTGACTCGAAGAGAACTCTCGATTATGTCCGATAAATATTCGATGAGATTCGCGTCGGGCAATGTGGATAGAAAAATAATTCCCCCCAAATGTCCACAATGTTGTTCAAACCAATCGCGAACAATTGTAGCCTGGTGACATTGTCATCCATAAAAATTCCAACCTTGTTTGGGAACAAATGGTCTCCAAGAAGCCTAATACAGCCATTACCAGTCAATGATCGGTCGAATCTGGCCATAGGACCCAGTCCATTCCAAGTAAACTCCGCCCACACGATTATGGAGCCACTTCCATCTTGCACAGTGCCTTGTTGAGATCTTGAGTCTGCGCGACACTGGAACCCTATCATGAGGTCTTATCTACTGAACATGGCCGTTTAGGCTCCAACCGATGTCGAGTTCAGGGGATGCGCTGCAGATGTTGTGCTGTTGCCAAAGGCACTCGCATCGGTCGTCTGCTGCCATAGGTCATTAACGCCAGATTTCACCGCACTGCTCTAACGGATGTGTTCGCCGTCCGTCCGACATTGATTTCAGCAGTTACTTCACTCCGTGTTGCTTGTCTGTTAGCACCGACAATTCTACGCAAACGCCCCTGCTCTCGGTCGTTAAGTGAGGCCATATTCTACTGTATTGGCCATTATGAGAGATATTGCGTGAAACCTGGTATTACCGGCACACTCTTGACAGTTTGCATCTCGGAATATTGAACTCCCTAACGATTTCCGAAATTAAATGTCCCATGCGTGTAGCTCTAATTAGCAATCTAAGTTCAATGTCCGTTAAATCCCAACGTGCACCCATAATCACATAAGAAACGGATCTACATAAATCACCTGAGTGCAAATGACATCTCCGCCAATTCACCGCCCTTTTATAATTTGTACAAGCATAACTGCCGCCATTTTTATATCTGCATATCGGTATCACATGACATTTGTCACCTCAGTGGGCAGTTTTCAGGGGGGTAGGGCGTCAAACGGGCCGACTTGGAGCAGGAGAGGCATCACAGGACATTTTAATTTCCAGTGTCTATACTTTTACAAATAAATTCATCAAACTTTGTCAGCATCACCAGGAAGGATTCAGGATTCACACCCATTGCAGTGGAAGTTCGAAAACATAACAAAATAAAAATTTTTTACGTGCGAAATTTCATCAGTTTTTCACTTACTAATGGGTGCATTTGTTGCTATAGGTACACTTTTCTTCATAATTTAGGGAGATTCTTCGATGAATTTTGCACAGCATACATACCATACACACAGGTGTATGAAACTCTATAATTTATTTAATTTATGAAAAAACGAATGAACTGTTATATTTTAAACTTCATGTTTAGAAGAAACACAAATTTTATAGTTAATTACCTCAATTTTTACCACAGTTTTTAATAGATTTGGAAAATTCTAGAGGTTCATACACCATTAAGTATTGTTTGTATGCTGTGCAAAGTTCATCGAAGAATCTCTCTTACTTATGAAGAAAAGTGTACATACAGCAAGAAATGCTGCCATTACTAAGTGAAAAAATGAAGAAAAAAATTATTTCGTTTGCTTTTTGATCTTCCACTGCTAAGAGTGTGAATTCTGAATCCTTCCTGGTCATGCTGACAAAGTTTTATGAATTTGTTTGTAAAAGTATAGACAGTGGAAATTAAAATGTTCAGTGGTGCATCTCCTGCTCCAAGTCGGCCCGTTTGACGTCCTACCCCCCTTAACACAAGGTAAGTTATGGCTGTATTTAAATTAGAAGTGTTTGGGAACAGTATGAGGGTGAAGGGGGCAGGGGCTGCATTGCACCTTTCCAAGTCAGTAAAGGGGCGTCTAGTTAAGAAAAGCTGCGGCCCGACAGACATGCGACCAGGTTGCGCGCCGTGGTCACCTGTGTGGGCGGCGAGTCCGGGCGGTACCAGACGGTGGTGTAGGCGGCGGGCGAGGGCTCGGGCGTGGGCTGGTCGACGATGTAGCAGGTGGTGGCGCCGGGCGCGGGCAGCGGCGGCAGCGAGCGCGACAGCTCCAGCAGGTCGTGCGCCGCCGCCGTCTCCTCGGCGCTGCGCATCCGGAAGATGGGGATCCCCCCATCGTGCGTCAGCACCTCCTGGTGGCGCAGCGGCGGCCCGGACTCGCAGCCGCCCGCGTTCTCCTCGGGGCTGCCCGGCATGAACTCGTGCAGGTAGCCTGCACACACCGCACACGGCAACTGGTAAACGCTACTGTCCTGCAAGCGTCCACTTACCTTACAAGAGAACCCAAATGTCGACATTAGTCATTTCAACCATTCAAATTATTTTTCACGATATTATATTTTCAGTAACACTAAATGACCGACCATTTCTAAGAAATAATTTTCATTTTCCAATGACGACATTTGGAGAAATAAAATAAGCAGTGATGAAGGTGCAAGACGCTACTGAACCGCGGCTAATTATAAGCAGTGCGTCTCTGATTCAAACTTGATCAACACTTTTCACGTGCAAGTTCCTCGTTTTCTCATCCTGAATCAGATTTTAAGAGAAAAATTGTGCACTACGGAAAGAATTGTGAAATAATCAGTCCTAACAAATGATTCGAAATTGTGATCCATGCGGAAATCAGTGGTAATAAATTGAATTATGGGGTTCATCTACCTACTGAATTTAAAGATAAGTTTGTTTTTACCGTAATTTATTGCTATAAAAATTCAACAACAATAAAATAGTATAGTATCTCCCCAAATCGATAGAGATAAAAGTAAATCGGAACACAAAATCCGACATCATACACATCCATTCCCGAGGCAGGATTCGAACCTGCAACCATAGCGGTCGCGTGGTTCCAGACTGCAGCTCCTAGAACCGCTCGGTCACTACGGACGGCCTGGATCAGGAATGAGCTAACGAACATGCAGAGAAATTTCAAAACAAAGTCCCATCCTCCTTGCCAGTCTCATTGCCATTCGTCTTGGCAGCGTGACCTTACCACAGTTATTTGTCACTTGAAAGTGGACAGCGTCCACCGACCGGGGAAACAAATGCCAGAGCCGAAATCTATGAAGCGAAGACCACCATCCAAATCTCTTAACCGCGGGCTCCTAAGTCGAAATCCAAATTTCTGAATTCGTAATCAACGTCTCGCATGTCGAATCCGAAACCTATCTGTTTCCAAAACCACTCGCCTCGGACTTCTTCATAGAGAAGTCGCCAAAATCACTTGTCCCTTAATCATTTGTTTATATTTTGTACTTCCAGTGGGATACCACGTAACAGAACTTGTTATGTCTCCTCCGAAAAGTTTATGTCACTACTAGCCAGTCTCTTACTTCTTCAAGTTAAGCAAAGTTCTAACAATTCGTTGGAAAATCGCCGCTGTCGAGAAAGGGGCAGCCGGGCCAATGTGAGCAAGATCTGTGTCTGCTTTTCTCCGAAAATGGCACACAATCTCCAACCGTATCTACTTTCTGTGAGCGCCATCCAGTCACCTTGTGTGCTGCTCTTTTCTTCAGTAATTGTGTCAACAAACTCCATGGCCCAACGACAAAAAGTCGCGCGCCGGCTTTTTCCGAGGCTCATCCAACGTTACACAAGTTCCGCACTCACAAAGACCCGGCGAGAAGTTACTGACCATTGCAACCGCACTCTATTTCTTTATAACCAGCGTCCGGCTTGCGAGCAACAAGCACCGTAAAGTCAATTTTGGTTGGATGGGACACGAAGGTCTCACACAGCTACAGCTATTCTACGTTGCTACAGGCTGTTTTGTACAGCCCGTTTGCCAGATAGTCTCCAGTTTCGCCGGGAAAGCCACTCTTCTGCACCACCGTGGTGCCCTCAGAAGAATGGCCTGCTGAGCGACAACAGACCTACAGGCCTGGGCTCTCCGGGTGCCAGGGAACCAGCCTGATGGCAAAGTGTTTGGCGACCATAAGATAAACAAGTGGGCATTTGTCGCTACACAATCTTTTTGAGACAAAGGGCTCATCTGTATGACTAGTCATCATGATGTGGTAAAGGTGTGTGGTTCGATTTCTCTTTAAGTAATGTTAAGTTTGTCTGAGAGAGGGCGTTGTGTATATATTGCACTGTCTCAAAACAGTTGTGCATTAAATTAACAATGAGAGACAGATAATGCCTTACATCATTATCAGCCAAGGGCGAGGACAAATCTTGAGCTGGAGTGTTACAAACCTTCTGGCTTGTTTATCATATGAACAGCGAGTAAATTTCGTGTACATATTACGTTATGATGAGTGAAGAAAGATCTGTGAAAGGGGTGGTATGTCTGTGAAAAGTGACATAAAATCCATCAATGTCTGAGACATTACTATTATATTTAATTATTGATTTGTGTAACCTAATCAGATTAGGGTGTTCAGATCTTGTCTTACTTATGACTGGGAACGATACACATCAAAACCTATATCAAATCTTTCTCATTTCCTGTGCCTCCGTGTGACAAAATTATAAGTATCCGCAACATTGTAGTAAGGACAGCTTAACTGCAAACACAAATAATAATAATAATAAATAGTAACATCAACTTACATGAAGAATAGCAGTAATATTAATCAGTTTGACCACTTTAAAGCCGTAATTCACATCATCGCAGACAGAGGAGACTATGCCAGATGATAACATTCGGATATCAGTGATAGTCACAGTTAAAAAAGGGAAAGCAGACTATTTCAAGAGAAGACTCTAGACTCTGAAACAACTGGCAATGTGGAGAGGGTATTGATTAAAGTAAATTGAAAGAAAGAGTTGTTTTGATAGGAAATGGACGGTTAAATCTTCTTTTAAGTTGGTATGGAGTGTAATTTCTCGGAGATTCTGAGGAAGATAGTTCCAAGATCACATTGCGGATAAAAAAAAAATAATTTTGAGGAAATGATTGTGTTGTTTGCTGATAGTGAGAGCATTTCATTTTTCTGTTATGCTGTTGGTGCTGAAAATAAATAATGACTTCCACAAATTATTCGAAAAACGGAGAGGAACTTGCCCGCTGCGCAACATGAATATCTTAAAACAAATCGATGAAAAAACGGAGATATTCATCTGATTAACAACAATGGGAAAATAACCTTATCTTTTTAGGTAAAATCGGAAGCAGCTGGTTTCAAAATTTTTATTAATAATGCTGTCTATTTGGAAACCTGTTTTTGGAGACATGGCAGTGTTACCAAGAGACCATACAAGCTGGCCCCTTTCAGAGACAGTAAGAGAATTCGTAATGATCCTCCTTCATCCAGAATACGAACGCAGCACCAACAGAGAGGACAGGTCTCTCATTATGGACAAGCACGTGCTAACCGTTCAAGCCCTACTGAAGACAAATTATAAGAAAGTTAGGACGGATCCTTGCAAACCAGGGCGACCGGCCGTTGTGGCCTAGCGGTTCTAGACGCTTCAGTCTGGAACCGCGCGACTGCTACGGTCGAAAATTCCATTCCTGCCTCAGGCATGGATGTGTGTGATGTCCTTAGGTTAGTTAGGTTTAAGTAGTTCTAAGTTCCATGGGACTGATGACCTCAGATGCTAAGTCCCATAGTGATCAGAGCTAATTGGACCAAACCAGGACGAAGTGCCACTCAGCTCTTTTATTTACCAACAACTGCGGGGGACATTCTACAAGAACTATTGTAGTAAGTCTATTACAAACTACAAATGACACACTGGCAGCAATCTAATGATACCTTGAGTGCGACCATGAACGTGTCAGCCATCGACAGCTATTTTCTTGCGTTTACTACGGAAATAACACACAAGTAAAAACGTAAAGTATTTACAATTTCCATTACTTGTTCATTATTAAACTGTTTCCAGACCCTGAAAAAAAATCGCAAAGGAGGAGAAAATTGTTGAACAGCTTCTGCAAAACCGATTGTAACAGATGACCTGCCTTATTACCGTATATTGTTAATTTTTGCTTGTTGATCATCTCTGAATGAAACACAATTTTCGAGCCATACACGTTTCGCTTTTATTCTCTGCAAGGCATCTTCCGTGGCCTGGAATATGTACATGTTTTTAGTACTTATTTTGCATTTTGGGACAATGTATATATAAGTTATAAGCAGTTCTGGTGGTTGTAGTTAGGCGGTCACAAATAAAAATTAACACTATACCGTAATATTTCGCGCAGCTGAGGAAAATCTGTCTTCTTCATCTGTCTGAACGAACCGCCTTATTTTTCAAAATTGATCACCATACCTAAGCTTTAATGGGTAAATGTGAACTGCTACGTTGTAAGAATGAAGTGCAACGTAAATGAACTGTCAAATTCATATCACTTTTAAATGTACCTGCTCGCGAAATCTTTCAGCTGTACGTATTAACAGCACAAGTGTTTGGCAAAACTGCATCGACAGGCCTAATGTAATGAACGCGCATCTAAATCTTCCTCTCAGATCGATATAGGGGGTTGTCAGAAGCAGCCCGAGGAGCTTGTAATCATGTTGCCAGGTAGGTTGTGCTGAGAAATAATTGTTCAGAAAAAAATTCGATATGTTGCTCCATTTACGAATTAATTAGCACTAAAGTTAGTCAATCAGGCCGTTGCATGCGCAAATTCAAGAATTCCGCCAGAGACGGTGGTCTTCGTTTGGTTTCCTAAAACTGAACAGGAGGACGATACAAAAATTTAACATGGGTCGATAGAAACCGAGTCAAAGGCTGCGCAGTTTCGTATGATATCATCTAGGCTATTGCAACAACTGACAGAACAACTGACACTAATTGTATCTGGCTGAGCCGCTTGAATTTACACGTACAATGCACTCATTAGTTAATTTCAACGAGCATTTACGCGGAAACGACGCAAGATATCGATTTTTTTTCTTATCAGTTATTTCTGGGCACAGCCTACATTGCAACGCCCTCACAAGCTTTGCAGACTGTTTCTGGCCAATACCTCTGAAAGTGTTCTGAGCTGGCACTTGTGGTAGTGGCTTTGTGTTGTTACATAGCCATATTTAATTTTAAAAACTTCCAGTGACAACAAATTGTACGTGTCCGCTTACTTCACCTGTCGTAGAAGTTGTATGCCTACTGGAGGTATACAAAGACATGGTTCATTGTATCACGATATAGTAAATATTTTACAGCAAAACGTGTTCTCCTAAGGTCCCCAGAAGAAAGAAATTAGCAACTCAGAAGGGAAATCAGGGCAGAAAAGTACTGATATTTGTCGCTGGAAGATTCTGTCAGAAATATGAACTATTAGCTTAACATCCACTAATTAATATAGTGCACAGTGATCTCATGATTGTAACATTCGTGAGAGATCAATTATTGGCAGACGTCTTGTAAACAAGGGGAACGTGAACTTTTGTGTCTTACGGTGTGGCGTATGGTTACATTTAACGGTAACAGTAACAGGTAAAATCTACACTACAATTTACGATGGCCATGTTCATACAATGGTGATGACACTGTCCCAGAAGTGCAATGCTTTAAGTCTCTATTCACTGTATTAAAAGCGCATATGTGGTATTTTATTCAAAGACTACATTTGGACTAAGAACATCAAAAAATCTCCTTCAAGGGGTAAAATCGAACAGTGTCTACTTTCATTGACAGAAAATTGGTTCAAAAAGTCATTCTCGATATGATTTGCGTCATGACATTCGATATTTGGAGCGCAAAATCCTGGCGTTTCATGGAAGTGTAGTGTCTGGACAAGCATTCCATTACAAATGGCACTCTCCTGCCATTCGCGTTCCCGTTTGCGAACAGCGGCCGCAGAACAATGAAGTTTCCTTTTAATACCTACTCCACTCAGAGAGCCTGTCAACAAGCGAGAACTTATCGCACGGAGCGCCCTCTGCACAGGACTCGCTATCCGCCCGGCCGCCAGCTGGCCGCTTTAGCGAGATCGACAGCTCGGAGTGCACAGTAAATCCGGGTGGAGCGAGGCAGCGCTCCGCTATTTGGTTCGGCTGCCGGCCGTCCTCTGTAGCGGCTCTTAAATCACCGTTTTCACATTTATCTCCCCGCCGGAGTGCGAGGCTATAAATCAGCCGGTCCAAACTTCATCTCGGATCTGATTTATAAATTAACTGTGCAGAGCGAAATACATTATCGATACACGAAACGCACCGGTGGCAGGACGTTGTATAGAGATGTACCAGCATAAAGTGGAAATCAAAGCAGATACAGTCGATCCATTGCTATCGATTAAAGTGGCAAAGCCGACTACGGACAATTTGATTCGGTACTCTGTACAACAGTATTAACGCAGTTCCTATTCAATATGGTATACTTAAGTTGACTCAGTTACTTTAAAGTAGTGTGCCCCGGTAGCTGAGTGGTCAGCGCGACGGAATGTCATGCTAAGGAGCCCGGGTTCGATTCTCGGCTGCGTCGGAGATTTTCTCCGCTTAGGGACGGGTGTTGTTGTAGTCCTAATGATCATCATCTCATCCTCATCGACACGCAAGTCGCCGAAGTGGCGTCAACACAAAAGACTCGCACCAAGTGAACGGTCTACCTGACGGAAGGCCCTAGCCACACGACATTTCTTAGTGTCTGTCCCCTTAATTGAATCTGATGACGATATTTTCGAAACGCCTCATTAGGAAGAGTGGTCATAAAAAGACCTGTGGTTATTTTCCTACAATCACAGCCTGCACAATAGCTATTCTCATACTCCTATCTGGTATTAAAGCAGCTCGCCGCCGTCAATTACCACTCCGTGCCATATTCAGACGGGCTGTTCGTGTTCTCTGGCTGTTCATGCTCATTGACGACTTTAACTTTCGAATACTTCGCAATATGCTGCATTAATTGAAACAGTGAAGTACAAAAATGTCTCAAAACACCTGCGGATCACTTTATGTAACATCATGTTTCTTTCCTGACATACAAATAACTGCTATGAAAATGCAGTCAGATGCAAAATACATTAAGAATTTTAGAGTATTCACTACCAAGTGGCGAGAGGAATGGATATATTGGACAGGTTTTATACCTGCACGCAGCCGAGAGGAACATCAGTGAGAACACCACATCAACTCCAGAGTGTAGGCTTTCCGTGGTCAAATGGACCAGCATGGCAGGAAACCACACACTGGGTGTCAAGGTTCTGAAAGCTGCCAGCGAAAATGTGATTTTTCCAACGATCGTATCTGTGCTTCTAATGATTGCAGAGGTAACGTGTCAAGTGTTTCGGATAGCTCTTATGGGATGGCCATATCGTAGCTGTCTTACAGTACAGGGTCAAAATTGATGCAATAATCACTTCCTACAGCCCAGACAAATTAAGCAAATCTGCTGGTACTTCTTCATTAGGTATGATCTAGAATGGGCCTTAGACGGCTTGTAATACTACCACTTTTCATGGGCGGTTTCTGAGAGACCCACAAGACCCATGATTTTGGGTACCAAAATTACCAGATGTGGAGATGGCAATTCCATAATTTCACTTCGTGATAAATTCTCGAAATTTTCAGGATATTTTCTTAAGATTCTCTTCTAAAGAAAGAGACCTTTTTCACTACCATTATCCGTCACCGGCCACTAGAGGTTCAAAGTTATCATACTTATGCACATCAACGCAAAAATACATCATGTGATCAAAAGTATCCGAACACTACCAAAACACACGTTTTTCCTATTAGGTCCATTGTGCTACCACCTACTGCTAGGTGCTCCATATCAGCGACCACAGTAGTCATTGGACATAGTGGGACAGCAGAATGGGGTGCTCCACGGAACTCACGGGCTACGAACGTGGTCAGGTAATTGGGTGCATTTGTGCCATACGTCTGTACGCGAGGTTTCCACACTCCTAAACATCCCTAGGTCTACTGTTTCCGATGTGATAGTGAAGTGAAAACGTGAGGAACACGTACAGCACAAAAGCGTGCAGGCCGACCTTCTGTTGGTTGACAGAGACCGCCGACAGTTGAAGAGGGCCGTAATGTATAATAGGCAGGCATCTATCCAGACCATCACACACGAATTCCAAAGTGCATCACGATAAACTGCAAGTACTATGACAGCATTTGGACAGCCCGAGGGCAAACGGCAAAGCCAAACAGTGAGAAAGAGCCATATTTCCTCCACCCAAGGAATCCAGTTCTATTCACGCAAGTTCAGATGAGATCATAATGACTTCTCCTTCAACTGCAGGGGCCCTCTGCTTGTCGAGTTCCTCGAGCGTGAAACCTAATCATTTTGCAGTGCTATGAAGTCACTCTGCATAAACTGCGACGGGCCATAAGGTCAAAATTCCTAGGAATCCTGTTGAACGGAATTATTCAGCAGCTCGATGACTCACGCACCCACACTGTCAATCAGACGAAGATTACACTTCAACATTTTGGTTGGGAAATACTGCAACATCCTCTGTACAGACAGGATCTTCGACCGGATATTTTTCACATCTTTGGCGACCTGAAGAAAGACATACTTGGGAGTCGGACAAGGGAGTACGAAAGTAGATGCGGTTGTGGGTCCGTCATCACCGACAGCTATCTACGAAGTAAGAACAGATCGTCTCGTCTCCCAATGGGATAAATGTCTTAACGCGTATGGTGATTATTTTTGATTGGAACTATTCCATTGTCGCATTGTGGCGGGTGTTCCGTTTTCATTTGATTGCCCCTTGTAACATTTTAGTAATTGTTATGGTGATCACAGCGTCAAGAAACCTCGTCCGCACATTTTGAAGTAACGGAAAAGCTTCTGTATCACATTTTTGCTGTGTTACCAATGAAAAAATTTTATTAAGCCTTTTTCCAATCTCTGTTCCTGAGCTATTTAATTTTAATGTCAGGAAAATTTTTGTGGAACGCCTTACACAAAATAATTTCTGAGCTCTGAAATATTACTCTATCACTGCTTGTATCCAAAGGAAACTTGCGCTCTGCATCAGATACTGTGGCAGCTTCAATAATTGTAGGACGCATATTGCAATCAGTCAAGAGTCTCTCTGACGGACATGTCAGCTTTCTGTAGTATGTAATAGGCTTTCAGGGACACAGGAGGGTAGCTTGATGATTCATGAAGTACCTTTCACCAGCGTTCGTATGAGAACGATTTATTTGTTCCGTTGACAAGCGAGAAGTGGACAGAAGCTGAAGGATGACGAAGCGCGGACAGAGAGCGAGACAGCGAGTTATCCTCGCACGCGGAGAGACGTGACAGGGCAATCCGCGGGGGCGGCAGTGGCAGCGGCAGCGGGGGCGTGAGGCATGCCTCCCCTGCGGGCCGTAACCTCGCATTAAACTCGCGAGCGCCGCCAACTCGCCCGCATATTTCGGGCGCCCCAAGGCCGCCCTCGCCTCATTCCTCACCCGCGGCGCGTCCGTTCGGAGATGGCGCCATCTCGCATCCCTGTGGTACAAGGAACGCGTGGAGAGAGCGATTCAGCATTTGCCTACCTCGCTCAAGCAGGAGCTTTCCTGTTCCGCTGGTTTCTGGCTGCATAGTGCACTTCATACGTTAAATGTCTATTAAGGCCTGAACATTAAATGAGAAATATAGGTGCATTTGAACCCTTAATACCTTCAAAGTTTCTTATTGCAACGGCACTTCATATCAACATTATCGTATTTCGTCTCCTTATGTACTGTACTCAGCAACAAAAGCTAGTATTCGACTCATTATTTATTTCGGATTTAAAACTTACACATTGTAAGAAATGTAAGTCTTTGAGAGCTGTGTATGGTCTATTTTCAAGTGTAATTTTTTTAGTTACATGGCTATCAACTTTCTTAAGAATCCAAGCTTATGGTGAACGGTAAGTACCGCTTCCTTAAAATATGTAACAAACAGAAAACACAGAAAGTAAAACGGGAAAAGATCTGTCTGCTGAGTGTCCAAAAATGCAAAGAACAAATATGAAAATTAGTAAGACTAGAGCAGCAATAGCAGAAAATCTTTCGGAAGACAGTACTACTTCTATGTGAACTAAGACATTTATGTAAGAGAAAACTTCCACGACCGTTATCACTGTAGGTAAAGTCATTCAAGTCACGTGATCACATTGTCAATGCGTATAATTCTCGTAAACTTCGGACACTGATGTCGGGCATTATGCTCACTGCGGAATGAGAAAAGTGTCACTTCTTACACAGTGTGATGAAAAGTATCCGGACGACTCCAACAATATACGTTTCTCATATCACGTGCATTGTTTTTCCACCTACTGCTAGGTAGTCCGTATCAGCGACCGCAGTAGTCATTAGACATAGTGAGAGAGCAGAATGGGGCACTCCGCAGAACTCACGGACTTCGAACGTGGTCAGGTGATTCGGTTTCATTTGTGTCATACGTCTGTACGCGAGATTTCCACACTCCTAAACATCCCTAGGTCTACTGTTTCCGATGTGATAGTGAAGTGGAAATGTGAAGGAACACGTACAGTACAAAAGCGTACAGGCAGACCTTGTGGATTGACAGAGACCACCAACAATTGACGAGGGTCGTAATGTGTAATAGGCAGACATCTTTTCAGATCATCACACAGGAATTCCAAACTGCGTCAGGATCCACTACAAGTACTATGACAGTTAGGCGGGAGGAGACAAAACGTGGATTTTATGGTCGAGCGGCTGCTCATCACGCCGGTAAATACTGAACGACTCCTCGTTTGGTGTAAGGAGTGTAAATATTGGACGACTGAACAGTGGAGAAACGTTGTGTGGAGTGACGAATCACGGTACACTATATGGAGATCCGACGTCAGGGTGAGGGTACGGCGAATGTCCCATGAACGTCACCCGCCAGCGTGTGTAGTGCCAAGTGCCAACAGTAAAACTCGGAGGCGGTGGCGTTGTGGTATGGTCGTGTCTATCATTCTATCATGGAGGGGGACCCCTTTGTTTCGCGTGGAAATATCACAGCACAGGCCTACAGTGATGTTTTAAACGCTTATTGCTTCCCACTGTTGTAGAGCAATTCTGGGGCGGCAATTGTATATTTAAACACGATCGAGCAGCTGTTCATGATGCACGGCCTGTGGCTGAAAGGTTACACGACAATAACATCCCTGTAATGGACTGGCCTGCACGAAGTCCTGACGTGAATCCTATAGCACACCTTTGGGATGTTTTGGAATGCAGATTTCGTGCCAGGCTTCTTCGACCGACATCGATACCACTTCTCAGTGCAACACTCCGTGAAGAATGGGCTGCTACTCCCCAAGAAACCTTCCAGCACCTGACTGAACGTATGCCTGCGAGAGTGGAAGCTGTCATCAAGGCTAAGGGTGCGCCAACACCATATTAAATTACAGCGTTACCGATGGAGGGCGCCATGAACTTGTAAGTCATTTTCAGCCAGGTGTCCGGATACTTTTGATCACATAGTATATAGACTAGTTCTTATACACTAAGAAGCCTCCTTCTCTTCCTCAATACCCGATGAGATTACGAAATTTAGCAGTCAGTAGAACACCCAGAGGACGGTCATTTGCAACAGTGGCCGAAACGTTGGAGAACAGCACATATTGCCAATGCGAATACATACTCTGAAGAATTTTACTTACAAGGAACCCCTTGAGTGCGAGGCCAGTGAAGTTTACGCACTCAACGCTCCCCATATTCTCTACCATCCAACCACAATACTGGTTGAAAATGCCAACGAGGAGCGGGATTGGATGATTCCAATGGTGAGTACAGCATGAAGCTACGGAGCGTCGTTGAACTGTTTCGACGACGAGTAATTAACAACATTGCCACAGCGCTAGTGGTCATGATACACAGTAGAGCAATGGCAACGGTAAATAAAGAAAACATTGCATTATATCTACAAGATATATATCGACGTTGACACTACGTCAGAAAGGAACCCAAGGAAATTCGCAGAGTGAGAAAGAAGCGGCAGATAAAATATTAGTGTTTCTACAAGGTGCTTCAGTAAAATGTGGGGTGTCGTTTACTCTCCACTGTGCGGGCAGTACAGATGAGGAAAACAATGATGATACTTGCTTAAAAACTGAAAGTACATCTAAACATGTGTATATGACCATGTAATGCATAAGAAAACTACGGATGTTCAAAGAAGGACAAGGCGCACTTCTTAAAATAACTCGTGTTTACGCTCGATACAATAAACGGGATGTGCATGATAGTGACTTACTACGTTATGCACATCAAATTGCGCGTGACATAATCACAGTGACTTCAACGGAAGTAATGGATGGTTCCATAACTTCAAAAAGAGCTACGGAACTGGAAGACGTAATTTCAAACAATACGTCAACTTGACGATGCACAGCAAACTGCTGAATCGGTAGGAAAAATTTTAGATGAGATAAACAAACTTATCCAATCGTTCTGTAACGAATTTGTTTTCATCTCCAACCAATCGGGATTTGAAGAGAAAATTAATATGAAAGGAACCCTGAAACTTAAAGGTACCAACAGAGTTGTATCAAGATCAAGTAACATCAATGCCTTAACGCATTCGTATACAATTATGCCGACTATTAATCTGGATGGTAAATTGGCTGAAAAGTTATTTGTTGTGTTACTAGAAGCTGGAGGTGCTCCGTCCCCTACAATTCTTTCTCATGTGCGTGATATTGTATCAGGAATCAAGAGTGAAAAAATGGGCGTATGAGGACAACTACTGTATGAGCACTGCCTTTGGCCAATAGCTGGTCGAAATAACTTGCTTTCGCTTTATTTCTGGTGTGCCTACAAAACTCATACACCTTTAGAGCAAAGTATCCCTCCTGAGAAGTGTGTGATGTTGCAGTTCATGTTACCTGGAACCACTGGAAAAAAATCGGCATCTGACTTTTTCTTTCGGTGCCTGTAAGGCATATTGTCGCACTATCTACACACCTTTAAGGATAGCCAGTTTCACGATAAGCTCAGCGACAGACTGTTTCACATTCGGCTGCGTGCCATCACTTTCTATCACAGTTCTCAACACCCCGTTACACCAGTATGATTCTATATGCATTCATTAACCGTGGATTCCCAGCTCAGCGTCCTGCCTGATTTGTAACCCGCAAGGAATTCCCTTCGGTTTTGATGGTTCGAAAATTTGTGATCACTTTGATACGCTATTTTTCATTCTGTGTGAGTTAATGGTTTGTTCTGAACATTTCCTGAATGTCGACGATGTCGATATATCCCACAGAATTTTGATGTCCACACATCTCATGAACACAAATTTTATGTCGCGCTCCTGATGCACTTGATGAGTCGTTAGTAACTAATATTTTCCTGTTATAATTGTCAACACCACACATTCAAGTGAGGCTTACAAAAGATTGAACTTCTGACGTCGCACTCAAGGGGTTCCTTGTAAGATATATATCTTGTCATTAGTCGTTTGTACAAAATCTATAATTTATTTTGAATGTACATACTAAAGTGTCCTGCCTGAAGCGCCATGAAATGTCACTGAAGCCTTTGAAAGACAGATGTATATCTTGTCATTAGTCGTTTGTATCAAATCTATAATTTATTTTGAATGTACATACAAAAGTGTCCTGCTGAAGCGCCATGAAGTGTCACCGAAGCCTTTGAAAGACGATATAAGGCATTATCACTTACAGGAAAAATTTTTCCTCCTTTTGTTAAGTTGTGTGGTGGCTTTTTTCAGCTCTTAATCCAACTGATTTCATTCATTTTGTTTTCTTAATATTAAGCACATATCCTTTTCTAAGGCTTGTACGTTTTCAAAAAGTTAACTCTCGAACCAATAAGGAAACCAGTCTAACGTAATTCTGAAAATATGTCAGCAGAAAAACAAACGCAAGTGTTTCCAGGTCCTTCGCATTATATATAAACCCATGAATCATGACGTAGAAAAGGAAATGACGTATCGTGTATTTCAAATTCCTGTATCTGGCTATTTCTAAAAGTGGATTATTAACTGCCGAGCTATAGCCAAGTTTTAAGCAACTGGCTTGTAATCTCTGTTCCTCTGTAAATGAACGTTTCGGTGTTAAAACACGGTGACGTATTAACAAAACAGTTACTGTGCGGTAGTGAGCCCATTGTTTGCTTTTGCGGATATTTCAGACTGAAGAGTGATTTTTTATGGAATGGGATGGTCATGCTGGCGCAAAGTCTTGTATTCGGTACACCGAATTCGAATTTAGGACTGTTAACTGTTTACTGTTCTGAATGAAACTGGGGCTCATGTGAACCATACGAAGCTAACATTAAATCTACCATCAACTTGGTATCGAGAAAATTGGTCCCAAACACTACTACGTGTAGCACAGCACAAACGGTTGTGTCATGCCGTAGTTGTGGACGCTCTTGTTAGGAAATGTGTGTAGCTTGTTTTACGGAATTTCGTACCTGCTGTATGCCGTTAAACGAGGCACTGCGGCAAGTTGTTGGATGTACGTCCTTGAATCACGAAAAAAAAAACTGTTGCAGTGGTGACATTAGCAAGTAATTGCAAAACTTCCACAAATTCCAAAATAGTCTACAAATCAGATAAATATAAAATCGATTGTTTACTTACTGTAAGATTACGTTTTGCAAAACTGCACTGGAGGATGGGAAACAATCCAAAAAACGGTGAACAACATTTTCAAAGATTTATCGAAGCAGTGTGTCAGTTGAAGTTATTATTGCAATTATTACCTCATTTATAGTTATCATCTTTGGTGTTGTCATGAATCAGAGCTGGTGTCGATGTTGATGCGCAACAACTCACCTAATTGATTACGTTTCACAGTGGTACTGCATTACACATCAACTAAGCTCCAGTTGTATATTATTTCGGCATGATATAGGAACCTACAGTTGGTAGATCCATCGTGCCAGAAAAGGGGATACCTGTATACCGCATGAAGGAGGGAGTTACGAACAAAAAAATGTTATACCATGAAATGCGTTACTAAATAATAAATTAAAAATGACTTGCGATTAACCGTTAAAGATAGGCATAATTACAGGCAAGAAGGAAAAGTTAACAGGACACGTTAACACTAAGTATGCCTTTATGGTTGTACCCTTTTACGAGTTAAACAGTGGTTCACATCTTGAAAATGAATGGAAAGCTGAAACAGTGGGCAAAATGCAAAATGTGTAGAAAAAAAGATCAGCCTCGCGGGAGGCATTAATCCTCTTAGATAACGTACACATCACATTTATTTTGGCTAGAAGCCAAGCATATGATTTCCTGCGAGTTAAACACACCTGTACACAATGGGTGATTCCTAAGTTCCTCTGGCGTCTGAGAAGAGAAGTGGGCGAAAAGTAAAATACGTACAGAAAGGTGAGACATGTCAGTGGACGGAGTATCTCTACACTTTCTATTCGTAATACGCACTGTCGCCTAGTTGCGTGAGGGAGCGTGTGTGTGTGTGTGTGTGTGTGTGTGTGTGTGTGTGTGTGTGTGTCAGAACATGTAGAAAAATCAGCTATTCCGTATTTATAGCATCGAATTTGTTTGTGCCTCCAGATAGGCAATAAAATGAAAGATTTACAAAGATGGCTGGTATCGCACATCCTCAGGCAGTTCGAGCCTGCAACTTCAGTAAATTGCACTCATTTATTCACATTTGCTACACCTATACCGAACACTTGTAATGTGAATTAAAATCTTGAAGATATACTCTACCCAATGATGTGTGTCTGTTTTCTGCATATCTAGTGGTTTTCATGCAATTGTCTTCTGAAGTCCTGGAGGTACTTACGAATAACTCTATAAATAAAATGTTTTATGGTACAGCATGATGTATACCTTATTCATAGGAGTGTCATGAACACGACAAAACTGAGGAGTGAATGAGTTATAAAATTAGTTCATTTGCCAAGAAACTGATTTGCTAATGTGTATTCGTCACTTATATTTTTAGCAGAAAGTGAAGAAATCCTTTTTTTATTTTAATGGTACGCGCCGTATTGGCGAGAATATAAGCCTTACTTTTCACCAAAACTCGGTCACAATAAAGTATTGAGCAGTTCATCTGCAGGCCCTACAAATGCAGGTATACTTTCACGGGATAGAAATTAACTATTTGGAAAGTTGTGGTAAGCCCTATGGACCAAACTGCTGATGTCATCGGTCCTTAAGCTTACACACTACTTAATTTAACTTGTTAACTTATGCTAAAGACAACACACACACACACACACACACACACACACACACACACGCACCTATGCCCGATGGAGCACTCGAACCTCCGACGGGAGCAGCCACGCGAACCGTGACAAGGCGTCTTAAACCTCACTAGAAATTAACCTCTAGCGCTATATTCTTACTTCTAAATGACCTATAGGTATCGCTAGTATTTGGAAATTGATTAGTGTATATCAGGTAACAACACAACGTCTTGAATTGTTGACGATTCATTGCAGACAGTAAGTAGTATTACTGTGCTCACAGATCTGCTAGTGCAGCGAAACCCACAGCGCGTTAGCTTTCCTGACGAGAAAGTTAGTCTGACTGGGACAGAATCCATGCAGTGGATTAACGACGGTCGGTTTGTACACTGGTCAGCCTCACTTTGGGTTTTAGGCAGTTTCCCACTATCCTTTGGACGAATTTCGTCTCTGAAAATACGATATACAGGCAGTTTACATACGATAACCCGCAGAATACAGACTACACAATTCACAGACAGATAGCACACTCGGATTTCCTGTCTTAGGTTATCTTGATAACTGTGATATTAGGAAGGATATTCGACCACAAACTTAAAATAACAGAACAAAATCAGCTATTTTTTTTTTTTTAGAGAGAATGAACCCGGTAACAAAGGTGAACGAATAGAAAGAAATGGTGTTATTGTGATCACAGCTCCGTCATTTTACACTACAGAACCGGCACACTTTTTTCTCTCACTGAAGACCAACATATAGTCTTCACGAATGAGTTGTAACGTTGAAAGAAAATCATCAACAAACTTCGGGAATGAGATTTTCACTCTGCAGCGGAGTGTGCGCTGATATGAAACTTCCTGGCAGATTAAAACTCTGTGCCCGACCGAGACTCGAACTCGGGACCTTTGCCTTTCGGGCGCAAGTGCTCTACCATCTGAGCTACCGAAGCACGACTCACGCCCGCTACTCACAGCTTTACTTCAGCCAGTATCTCGTCTCCTACCTTCCAAATTTTACAGAAGCTCTCCTGCGAACCTTGCAGAACTAGCACTCCTGAAAGAAAGGATATTGCGGAGACATGGCTTAGTCACAGCCTGGGGGATGTTTCCTGAACACAGTTTTAATCTGCCAGGAAGTTTCATATCAGCGCACACTCCGCTGCAGACTGAAAATCTCATTCTGGAAACATCCCCCAGGCTGTGGCTAAGCCATGTCTCCGCTATATCCTTTCTTTCAGGAGTGCTAGTTCTGCATGGTTCACAGGAGAGCTTCTGTAAAGCGTGGAAGGTAGGAGACGAGATACTGGCAGAAGTAAAGCTGTGAGTACCGGGCGTGAGTGGTGCTTCGGTAGCTCAGATAATTGACCAATGCTGTGTTGCGGTTATTGCACGGCGCCAGATCAGCGATGGTGGTCAACGGAGGGAGAACTGAGTATTTTAAGATCTTAAGATCAGTGAGACAGGGTTGCCCCTCGTCGATCCTCCTTTATGCGATCGCCTTAGAACCGTGCCTCGCAGGCCTTCGCCGCCGTCTTACCGGGATCTCCCTACGGCAATTATCATTCAAATGCAGAGCATACGCGGATGATATTGTGTTCCTCGTACGGAATGAGAGGGAGACTCAAACAGCACTGGATTGGCTACAGACGTATGGGATGGCTGCTGGAAGTGTGGTCAACTACCGAAAATCACAATTCATGCATGTGGGGCGTGGACTAGAACCAGGAACGGAAAGACCCTTACCTGCGGTGGAAACCCTCCGCTGTTTGGGTATCACCTTTCATAAAGAGACAGCGAGAACGGCTGCGGACAACTACCGAAGGCTGTTACTCAGAGTCCGCACGGCAGTACGACTAAACGTCCTACGGTCGATGGATATGTTGCAGCGAGTGTTACTCGTCAACCTTTATCTCGCGCCCATGATGTGCCACCTGACACACCTTCTTCCCTTGACGCGCACGATGGCTATGAGGATTCAGGCGGCTTTTGGGTACTATGTGTGCCTGGGACAACTCTTTAAGGTACAGTACAACACGCTTACCCTCCCAGCGCGACAGGGGGGCGTTGGTTTAGTGAACGTGCACGAGAAGGCGCGTGCCATGTATATTAATACTATGCTCAAACGGTGGCGCAACAGGAATCACTCGCTTACGGGGACGATCATCGAAGAACTCGTACCCACATCGCATCTTCCTCCGGTCAGTGTCGGCCATATATCACCCCCTTTAACGTATGTGCGCACGTTCCTCGTGGAACACAGTTACGTTCGAGAGCGTTTACCGACGACCCGACAGTCGACATCGAAGGACGCGTACCATCTGCTTCTTCGACAGATCGCCCGGAATAGGGTGGAACGCAAACGTCCAGCTGTTGATTGGCACTTGGTGTGGCGCACGGTCCACCACCCCCACCTACCTACATCAGTCAGGTCAACATGGTACATTGTCGTCAACCGGAAATACCCTACAAATGAGAAAAAGTACGCAATTCATTTGGCGGATTCGCCCTTGTGTCAACGATGCGGCGTGCTGGATACGGACGACCATCGGCTGGTCTGCGGCGAGGCATTGGCTGTCTGGACTCTCGCAAGAAAAATAATAGCGTTCATGCGGCGCACTATCTATTCAGCAGTCTGTTCTGACATAGTATTTTTTCCAGAAGAAACGTATTTCCCGCGTCATAAGACGAACGCAGTGGCGTGGATCACAGGTATGACGGTCCATTACATCTATAGAGACACACGTACGAACTTACTGAACGTCCTGGATTACTGGCAATACTTGCAAGATGGACACACAAAACTATTACGGCTACAAAAGTACAAGGATTGGTATGCCAATTTCCTGGTAACGGTTTTTGCGGACCCGCCATATCCTTGGGGTGTGCCGGGTGCGCAAAGATGAGCGGCGGTGCTTTCGTTGTGAAACCGACCAAATAATGTGATCGACTAAGAACATTATGCGAGTATGCGACCTACGAAAAACTCACGCTTGAACAGTTAGCAAATGGATGTACTTCCAATTTTGTTTTCATATCCATAAATACTTTTCTTTAGGGTGCCGGAGGTGGCCCCATTTTGATTTTGTTGTTATTTCATGCTGCATGGTAGGACGGCAGCGAGGTTCCTTCCAGAACAGTTATCATGTGTCAGGACGTACTATGTTTATTTTGTGAATAATAAAGGTTTCTGTTTCTCCTACCTTCCTTCATATATATAAAAAAAAAGTTGGTAGAGTACTTGCCCGCGAAAGGCAAAGGTCCCGAGTTCGAGACTCAAATTTTTAACTTACATTATTCATTATTCGGAGAACACTTTATGAGATACGCTTCAAAACATGTAACAAGGACGAAGCCAATCTTTGGCTCTGGTTCCGTTTGGAGAATAAACTGTAAATCATTGTTTCAACAAGATAATAATGTACATGGGCAGAAGCTAGGTTTTTTGTCGTTTTTACACAATATCATCAAGGAGTTCAGGATGTACTACGGATGTAACACTGTGCATGGTAACGAGAAGGAGGACAGAGGAGGTTATAATATAAAAACATCTAGGCGAGTGACCATATTCTGAGCAGTTTTGTAAACTGCAAATGCAACATTAATTATTACCCACTGAGCTTGCCTCAAGCCTCCGCAGCCGAGGTCTCTAACGCACGCCTGTGGCGTGGCGCCGGACACTGGGGTAAGCGGCTCGGGTCCGGCATTAGGCGGGGAAAAGGAGGAGAAGTGATGGTGTAGAGTTTCGGATTCTGGTCTTTGCGCGAATATCACTGTATAAATACCAAACCCATCCACAGTGTCTCCTGAAGCGAGAGCATGCGGCACTCTTGATGATGATCTGTCCGTCGCATGGTGGCGCTAAGGTCGGCGCCCCCCTTGTGCTATGCGAGAGGAATTGGCTATGTGCCAGCACCGGGTTTCACTCTCTCCCTTCGTTTCATCCATAACGACACAAACCCAACGCTACACTGTACAAGCATTCCTTACATTCATCCACACAATACAGGTAAACAACTGACACTTCATAACATGGCGGAGGAAGGCGACGGCAAACCACCTCCACCAGGATCTGGTCATGAGTGATGGTGCAGGATTCCTCCATCTGCTCCTCCCCTCTACCAGCTCCCTCACCCCTCCTCGGGTCAATGCGTTATCTTTGGTTTATCCATGGAAGAGTCACGTACTGATCGAAAATTAGGATTAAGGGGATCATACAATTGGGCGCTTTGCCATGAAACAGACTTCCGAAGGAATGTCCGCCATACAGAAGCAACACAAAAGCCGCTCGAAATGAATTTGGGTGGGTAATAAACGCCAACTCAAGTCTCACTTTATCTTTTTCGGTTTGTCCGCCCCAGGTAGCTGAGTGGTCAGCGCGAGAGAACGTCAATCCTAAGGGCCCGGGTTCGATTCCCAGCTGGATCGGCGATTTTCTCCGCTCAGGGACTGAGTGTTGTGTTGTCCTAATCGTCATCATTTCATCCCCATCGCCGCACAAGTCACCCAAGTGTCGTCAAATCGAAAGACTTGCACCAAGCGAACGGTGTACTTGTCGGGAGGCCCTAGTCACACGACATTTTTTATTTTTTCGGTTTTATATTCTTCCCGTTCTTTTCAGCTTTATACTCACCCCCACCTCCAACCTTTCTCGGTCTCTCATTCTGTCTCCAGTTTCTGGATTTTTGTGGACTCAGAGAAGGACATATCAACGAATTATAACTAACACTATTCTGAGTAAAATCAGTTACTTCGTCGAGGACCGAGTTTACAGAAGGCATACGCAACACTAAGTATTCGTCCCCTCCGAGTCACATTTGTATCCAGTTGCAGAAGCCAAGAGTAATGTAGCGGGAAAATGATTTACTGCTTGTTTGCATGTCGCCGTAGCCAAAGCTATCCAGATTCTGCACAAAAATCGCCTTTTATGAAATACGGCCAAGCGCGGAGTTGACCTGCTTTCGCCCGTACGTCCGGGAGGCAAGGCCGCTGAAGTCCGCATCCACGTGCCCGGCTCGCGCGCTGCGCGGCGCAGCGCGTCGCGGCGTTTCTGCAGATCGTTCATGAGAGTAAAATATTTTTGGTAACGGGGCGGCAGGGAGGCGTGCGCGCAGGAATTATTCAGGAGGCCCGGCCCGGCCTGGCCGGGCGGCGGCGGCAGTCGTCGCTGCCGGGATTTATGGCCGGCGCTCGGGGCCAGATTCATCTCGCGCCGTGCCGTGCCGCGCTGCTCGCTGCCAACGCGGGAGGCCCTTCCGCTGTCGCGCCGCTCCACTCGCCTCCATGCGTGCATTTTTTTCCCTTCTTCCTCTCTCCTTCCTTGTTGTTTAGCTCTCAGATTTAGTGCTTCTCCTTGCACGATCCCAGAGATTGCCGGCACTAAATGCCGCAGTGTCTCCTGCTGCCTCCAGCGACGCTACAGTGAGCTGGGCCAAAGCAAGGAGAAAAAAGAAAAAGGAAGACGCATCAGTCCGCTGCTTTTAGGACGTCGTGCCTTATCTACAGACAATTGCGCTACCGCCTGCTCACTGAGAAAAGAACATAGAAATACTCTGTTATCGAGCGTAGTATTTATTTCAGGATCGCAATTAAAACTAAAATGTGGGAACAAACATTTGTAATGTCTTCGGGTCACTTATCTTGTAAAGGATATCATACTAAAGCGATGACAATGGTCAGGATTAGAGAGGTGAAGAAATTTCTATATACACTCCTGGAAATGGAAAAAGAACACATTGACACCGGTGTGTCAGACCCACCATACTTGCTCCGGACACTGCGAGAGGGCTGTACAAGCAATGATCACACGCACGGCACAGCGGACACACCAGGAACCGCGGTGTTGGCCGTCGAATGGCGCTAGCTGTGCAGCATTTGTGCACCGCCGCCGTCAGTGTCAGCCAGTTTGCCGTGGCATACGGAGCTCCATCGCAGTCTTTAACACTGGTAGCATGCCGCGACAGCGTGGACGTGAACCGTATGTGCAGTTGACGGACTCTGAGCGAGGGCGTATAGTGGGCATGCGGGAGGCCGGGTGGACGTACCGCCGAATTGCTCAACACGTGGGGCGTGAGGTCTCCACAGTACATCGATGTTGTCGCCAGTGGTCGGCGGAAGGTGCACGTGCCCGTCGACCTGGGACCGGACCGCAGCGACGCACGGATGCACGCCAAGACCATAGGATCCTACGCAGTGCCGTAGGGGACCGCACCGCCACTTCCCAGCAAATTAGGGACACTGTTCGCCACTTCCCAGCAAATTAGGGACACTGTTGCTCCTGGGGTATCGGCGAGGACCATTCGCAACCGTCTCCATGAAGCTGGGCTACGGTCCCGCACACCGTTAGGCCGTCTTCCGCTCACGCCCCAACATCGTGCAGCCCGCCTCCAGTGGTGTCGCGACAGGCGTGAATGGAGGGACGAATGGAGACGTGTCGTCTTCAGCGATGAGAGTCGCTTCTGCCTTGGTGCCAATGATGGTCGTATGCGTGTTTGGCGCCGTGCAGGTGAGCGCCACAATCAGGACTGCATACGACCGAGGCACACAGGGCCAACACCCGGCATCATGGTGTGGGGAGCGATCTCCTACACTGGCCGTACACCACTGGTGATCGTCGAGGGGACACTGAATAGTGCACGGTACATCCAAACCGTCATCGAACCCATCGTTCTACCATTCCTAGACCGGCAAGGGAACTTGCTGTTCCAACAGGACAATGCACGTCCGCATGTATCCCGTGCCACCCAACGTGCTCTAGAAGGTGTAAGTCAACTACCCTGGCCAGCAAGATCTCCGGATCTGTCCCCCATTGAGCATGTTTGGGACTGGATGAAGCGTCGTCTCACGCGGTCTGCACGTCCAGCACGAACGCTGGTCCAACTGAGGCGCCAGGTGGAAATGGCATGGCAAGCCGTTCCACAGGACTACATCCAGCATCTCTACGATCGTCTCCATGGGAGAATAGCAGCCTGCATTGCTGCGAAAGGTGGATATACACTGTACTAGTGCCGACATTGTGCATGCTCTGTTGCCTGTGTCTATGTGCCTGTGATTCTGTCAGTGTGATCATGTGATGTATCTGACACCAGGAATGTGTCAATAAAGTTTCCCCTTCCTGGGACAATGAATTCACGGTGTTCTTATTTCAATTTCCAGGAGTGTATATACTAAGATGATATCTGTTCTTTCGGACATCTTCTTCTTCTGTGCGAATGCACAAACAGTGCCCGAACTCTTACGGGAATCGGCAACGCACCGCGAGTGATGAGTATAATGGGCGGGGGCACTACGAATGTAGTGTGGGACAATACGTTGGGAATGTGGGTTTCGCGGGAGGCGTGTCAGAAATAAATCCCTGCAGTCGCCCTATCCTCTGCGTCCTCGGTGGCTCAGAAGCATAGAGCGTCTGCCATGTAAGCAGGAGTTACCGGGTTCGAGTCCCGCTCGGAGAACACATCTTCATCTGTCCCCGTTCACGTATGTCAATGCCTGTAAGCAGCTAAGGGTGTTCATTTCATTGTAATTTAAGAAATTTCTATTAAATGCATCTGTGTTACATACTTACGTCAGTGCTGTCACATCGTTATTCACACTTCTAACAAATCACTCTGTGCCTATGGTGTTCTTGCGCTAGATGGCGTATTACAAGAGATTCCATGATGATGTTACAAACTTTCAAGAATGACGGAGAAGTGTAAATGTATCAATTTTAAGTAAGGGTCCCTGGTACTCAAACGACCGAGCGGAAGTGATAAGAGAAAATCGATCTGATACCTCTGACAGTGGTTTACATCTACCGTTATTGTTCTTGCTAAGATTTTAAGGTCGCGAACCTAGATGAGCACTTTGAGAAGATAGTCATGAAAAGAGTGACAAATGTCAAAAATGAAGTTAACAGTCACGTCAGGAAAGACTGTGATTATAAGGATAGTATTTGTATGTAATTTCGCTACATTGTAATACAAAAACATCTGATGGAGTGACAACTTTGTCAACAGTTTTTGTAAATCGGTAATTTTTCCCTCTGATGAGCAGAACATGGCAAGTGCCATCACCAGATTTTCCACGAATTCGCTCACCGGAAGAGGAGTCAAATCAAGCGGACACATGTCTCAGGGTATCCGTAGATACTCGATCGTATCTCAATAAACGATGGACAGAGTTTTCGAACTACTTACGAGGTACTTTATATACCTTCTACCGCGTCGTGAGAGACAGTGAAATGGTAGCTTAGTGGTTAGCGTGGTGGCTTGTTTCGAATGAGACCAGGGATTTAGACGATGCCATGCCTGCTTTGACGCTGGGGAACGCCATTATAAAAAATCTGTTGTAAATGTAGCAGCTTGTGAAACTTTCGCGGGTAAATGGAATTCTTTATTACTGTATCATAGGATATTCGGTCTCTCTGATAGCTAGTTACTTGCGCCGTTACTAGTCCATCATCAGGGAAAATTATCCTAAGGTACTGAGGATTATTCAGTGGAAATTTTGTACGTCATGACCAGGGTTCGGAAGTAAGGGCTCTTAGATTGAGCGCTGGGCGAGGCTAAGGTGTAACTTGAGCAGACTTTCGCCTGTACCTTTCGACTTTATCGTTTCGGGTCAAGGGTCCCACATCTCATATTGATACATTTATCCTTCTGCATCAACCCTGAAGGACTGTAGCATCGTCACGAAATAACTGCTGCTGCGTCAGAAACGATACACAGCCTCACAAAGAGAGGGCGCGACACGGCTTACTCAGGCTTCAGAGAGGCACTACGTAGTTACGGTCACACGCCATAGAGCGTGCGCACAACGCGTATTATTTTATACTTTTGCCTAACATCACACAAATAGTTCCCAGGTGAAGATCCATCCCCCAAGCGTGGATATATGTGGCGTGCGGCTCCACTCACACCGAGTGTTTCAGCTGTTAGTTCAAAGGTGTCAACACGTTGCGTCAATATATCATTGAGGCTATCTACGGTCGCTACCCGGAGGACCGCGACTGGACGTTCTACTACTTAGACCAGCCATCGTTCACTGGATTCTGGACTAGACCAATGTTCAAAGACTGATCAGTGCAAGTGAACTTTAAGCCACATTATCACGTATAATCTTCCTACTTTAATTAAGTATTATAAAATTTCTATTAATAAATATTCTTTAACTGAAGCTAGTTCGTGTTGTCATTTGGTCTGCAGTCGTTTACGCAGTCCTAACTGGCCCCGTTACAAGGGTCCATATTTGCTGCGTGTAAGCAAGTCACCTTAATAACAGCAACTACTTTCGGTGGTAGGGGGTTAACTTTCCGTCACATTTATGTTTCACGAGGAAGCTATTCGCTGAATACAACAATGGTCTAAATAACAACACTGTAAAAATAAATCTACCTATGCGTGTTCAAAGTAGCCACCTAGCTACGAAACGTCAGAACCGTATACCATTACAACTTACGAGCTCGTCGTATACTGGGTTAACAGCAAACTGCATGCAGACTTTCCTGTCGAATTGGACTTATGAGCTCCCCTACTGGATCAAGAGGAGTTAAATTATTGGCCGAAAATAATGATTAACGCAGTCTCAATTACAAATTTTCTCATAAGGTAAACCGTCCTTGAGGCACTTCAGTTTTTATATATGACTTGAAGGTCTGACTTCAAGTAATGTAAACCTAAAAATGAAAAATTATGTCTCCGAGACGGTAAAAAGACGTAGACTACTCATTGAAACGTATAAAAAACAAGAAAGCACTGTAACAGACATATAATTTGTGTCACAGCCTCTTTCTGAAGTTCATAATGGACGTATCGGTTAGCTATAGCATAAGTAATTCCAAAACATAGCGTAAAACCCAGTGTAGAAATACACCACATCCTGCAGAGTGTGATAATCTGAATGATAAAAACTGAGAATTCCATCGAAAGAGAATCCCATTCATGTTCTACAGTTCCTCTCAGCTACAGGAGAGTCGAAAGGTCGACTGCGAGCTTTCCTAGAGTTTCTCATACATTTTCTGTAACATTCTGATTGGGAAACTGTTATGGCCATACCATTTAGTGCACTGTTGCTGCTAAGAATATCAGTGTCCCATACGACCTCAGTGAGGTCGATAACGCCGTCTTGCAGGACGAAACAATCACCTACTGCATGCACAATATTACGTATCTAGGCATCAAGAGCTATAGACCCTTGCAATCAGAATTAAATGTTCCTGGAAGTCCTCGTGTCGAAGTACGGACATTTAGTTGATGTTTAATTTGTTCCTGCGGCCAAAAGGGAATAACTAACCAGTATTTGGGTTCCAATCAGCATGGCGATGGGCAAATTCTGAAGTAACGAAAACCAGCTTCGTACAGAGCACCTTTTGCGACGTGGACCTGACTATTACTGAGTCCACATTAACTCCAATTCCTCAAGTTAGCATGTTACATCTATCGTACGTGTATGCTACTGAACGTATCAAGCTGCCAACTTGCATCGGACAACTCCAGAGGTAAAAGTCGTGTGACCTCTTCTAGATCTTCCTCGAGGCTCAGAAATGCTCTTGGTTGTTTGCAGCTTCCACAACGCAAGTGGCCGAACATCTCAACGAAGCGCCCCCACCATGCACGGATTCTTGGTGGGTGGATTGCGCAAGATCTGTCTCTCCTTCGTCAGAAATAGATTTTGTAGTGTTGGCTGAAGAGCCAACACCGTGTTACTAGAGGAGGCCGAAATGCACGCGTTTTAACTCACGCAGGCTGACGTGAGGAGGGAGGAGCTATACTGACGTGAGGTCTGGAACATGACAAGGAATGAGAATTCAGAAAGTGGACGTAATTAGCATGATACTTAACTTTAATCCATTAATGATGAACGTCGTTCTTGACGGTACATGATTCATAATATTATCTGTTCAGAAGACATAGTAACTGAATATGGCGCCTTGCTAGGTCGCAGCAAATGATGTAGCTGAAGGCTATGCTAAACTGTCGTCTCTGCAAATGAGAGCGTCTGTAGACAGTGAACCATCGCTAGCAAAGTCGGCTGTACAACTGGGGCGATTGCTAAGGAGTTTCTCTAGACCTGCCGTGTGGTGGCGCCACCTAGCAAGTGTGTTGTCTGGCGGTGACACCACAGATTTGACTAAAACTATTTACGTTTTTGATTATATCATTGTCCATATTTCTCAGCCAATATGTGAAGTTTAAAGTGGCATGAAAAATAAGAGAGTCGAAAATGGCGAGAACTACCAGAAAACTAAAAGGTGTCCTTAACTCAGAACTCTTGCCTGGGGACCAGTCCACGTCGATGCACTTGCAGTTAATTCCAGACAGGTAAACGCCTCGGTTTACATGCTGACCACACCTGCTGACAGCAAAAAATCACATTCGGTTCGTGAGATCACGTGCAGAATCGGCAAACAACAAGAAGTTGCTTAAGGCAAGACTAAGAAATGAAAACAGAAAGATTATCTTTGCCAACACAGGCGGAAACGACTGGAGGTAACGGCATACCCTCCATTAACACGCTCCTATAGCTATAGTCTGCTTTCTAATGTGCAAAATCATTGTGATAAGTGAAATACCTATAAAGGTAAGTGGACACTTTTGTATCGTATAAAATCATGACTCTGCCAATACAGCGAGCCAGTTGCTAACACGGGTCTTACGTAAGTAGCATGACACATACAAAGTGTTCACAAGGCGAAGAATAAATCCGCAGAGGTACATAGGGAGCTGAAGAAGCGAATACCGCCCACCTACTCCCAGTACATAGGCTGTCGAGAGATGGGGGCAGTGAGGGGCGAACAAACCGCGGTTACGTCACGCAGTGATAGATCGAGGCCCACGGGAAAGACAGGTCGCTGCGCGTACGTTACAGCAAGTGACACTGCAGGTCTTAACGACTCACAGCAGCCATCTCTGGAGGGGTGCGAGTAACTATTTCTGACGAACAAATTTATTTGCGCGGGCATCATCCACAGCAAGCACATAAATCCATACATAAACACACACTTTCTCTCTATCTTACACACCACACACACACACACACACACACACACACACACACAGAGAGAGAGAGAGAGAGAGAGAGAGAGAGAGAGAGAGAGAGAGAGAGGAGGGAGGGAGGGCGGAAGAGAGAGAGAGGGGGGGGGGGAGACAGAGAGTGGGAGAGAGATAAAGAGAATAGAAATAAACAGACGTCATTTTTGAGCAGATACCTCGTTAGGTTGGATACAAGTACATAAAGAAAAGAAAACAAGAAGAGACAGAAAGTGAACACACAGCAGTCGCGACTTTAAGTCATAGTTTTCAGCAAAATGTCTACGACTAGTTACGAAAGACTAATAGTGCTCCTCAGCAATTAGAGCAAAGAATATGAAAATTGTGAAGAAAACTTTCGTAGTATGAAAGCGTAATAATGTTTGCAAGTAAAGTTATAGTGCGAGCTCCTGCATGCGACCAGATGTGAGGAAACGCAGATGCCAACCAAAAACGCTAACTGTAAGTAATCACTCATTTACGGAAAAAATCAAGACGTGAACTGATTTATAATTTACAAATATCGCATAACAAAACTATATAATCCCACATTAATATGAAGATGTCTTAAAGTAAAAGGCGAAAAGCGAGTGGCAGAAATGAAATACGTTGCAGCAACAAAAGGCGGATTTTATGTACAGAACGAATACTTTTTAATAGGTCTCAACTGCGCCTTTAAATGTATGACAGCTCTCGATAGCACACGACAAAGTTAAAACCCTTAGGGCGTGCTTTTTCATTGACATACTGATTTCCTGTGGGTCCTGCACGTAGGTGAGTGTCCGCGAACTATAGCGGACAAGGTGACTAGTGTCACGTCGCAACTCGCACTCACTTGTCAATTTCTGCTCCAGCCGGCGTTGACAGTGTCATCTATTGGCCACTGTACCAGCAGTCAACTGAGAAGTGTTGCTCTTGTACGAAAGAAAAGAGTGAGACACGTGCTTAATAAAAGTTTACAGGGTTCATGAGATCGAAAATGTTAATTTCGTTTTAACTAATGATGCTTCGTGCTACAGTTCGAAATTAAAAAGAGACAGCAGTAAATCTCAAATTGTGGCAATGATCGTCGTTGATGTAGTAGTTTACTCGTTTAGTGAATCACAGGAAATTCTTTTTTTGTTGACTAATCGTAAACGAAAGCCCCCCAACGCCATGTAACACTGGGCCACTAGCCTATACAACCGCATATGCGAGAAACTCTCCTTCTAAGGGAAACAGTACGAGGTATGCCTACTGTCAATAACGCCCATTTTACACAAACACAATCAAAATTATCAATTTAAAGTAATTCACACATAGTGAAAGAATGCTGCAAAGCACTCTCGAACCGAAGAATTAGAATTGAAATTTACCTCTTTTTTCCGGGAGTGTCTGGTGCGCCGGAGGTTAGAGTCCTTCCTCGGGCATGGGTGTGTGTGCTCACTCAAATGGTTCAAATGGCTCTGAGCACTGTAGGACTTGACTTCTGAGGTCATCAGTCCCCTAGAACTTAGAACTACTTAAACTTAACTAGCCTAAGGACATCACACACATCCATGCCCGAGGCTGGATTCGAACTTGCGACCGTAGCGGTCACGCGGTTCCAAACTGAAACGCTTATAACCGCACGGCCACACCGGCCGGCCTGTGTGTGTTGTTCTTAGCATAAGTTAGTTTAAGTAGTGTATAAGTCTAGGGACCGACGACCTAACGAGTTTGGTCTCTTACGAATTCACACACATTCGAAAATTAGTTTCTGGTGATTTCCCACCATTGTCTTTGCAAAAGTTGCAAGTTCTTTTCACAGAGCTGAAGCTTGCTTTGGTGTACGTCACTGTTCATCCCATCGAGTGAAGGAGAGTGTGGAGTAACTCTCTATTTTTGCTCCCCTTATCGCAACATACAGCGCCATTACAATACTCATTATTTTTCTTGTTCTTCTCCTTAAAGGACTACCACCAACCCTACTCCGAGGAGTGCAAAGTGTATCTGCCCAGTAACAGCTTCGTCACTCATCAAAAAGATGTAATAATTTGCGCCACAACACAACACGGCACAACAATCATTTCGGAATGTTTACATACGTAAGTTCTGCATTAGATCGCTGAAGTCGACAGCGGCCAGAAACAAGTCATGAGACACTAGATGTTGCATAATTGCAGTTTCTACGTGGTTTTGCTAAAGAGATGTATTGACCACCGACGCCACCCAATTCGTATTGTATTAAGCATCATATACGCGAGATGTCCCTCCTAAGAGTCGTCAGGCGCGTTTTCTCTGGTGTGTCAGGCGATACTTACAATTTTGTTTTTGTATTGTGTAGCTCGAGTCGGCCCAAAGAAATACTTCTCATCACGTTTTTCACGCGATGACCAGTGTCGACGGAAAGCTTTCGTTTGTTTCCGTTATTAACAAAACAACTTTTATAGTGGAATTCTACCGAGAATTTCATAGTACGTCCACAGATTAGTCTAGTGCAATATTTACTTTATCGATATGCATTAAGAGAAACAGTAAAGCTCGAAGAATAACTAGTACTCCAATAAGGACAGCACTACCCCCTGCCTCCCCCTCCCCCCCTTCCCTCGCCCCACCCCCTCCCCCCCTTCCTGGGATGAGTGCTACCGCAACCTCGCAGCGCTACTGAGTAGCTACTGGACTGCTGTTTGTTCTTCTTGTTTTATTGTCTGTGTTAATTCATGTCGATAAAACGAATATCGGACTGGACTAATCTGTGGCACGTTCTGTCGAATAGGCACGTAAAATTGCAATTTAAAAATAAATAAGGGGAAATATACCGATATTCTGAGTTGACACTGAGGATCGCGTGAAATATATGACACATGGTAACTGTTTGGACTAACTCCAGCTACACAATACAAAAACGAAACCGAAAATATCTTCCGAAACAGCCATTAAGTTGACTATACGCGCTTCAACATCTGACCTGCAGCTCGTGCTACATGTCCTTGGATGTACTAACCAACCTAAAACCTACCATCTGTAATGGCGAATTATTTGTATGGAAATGACGTAAATAGCGATGTACGCCATTCTCAGCCATATGTTTACAGGATGATTTCGCTTTCCCGAAAAATGGGTTTTATGCAACTCACGATGCCGTCAAACACAACGTGCAAGCTTTCCATGTTCTCTTGCTCGCTACTCGCAATCTATTCCCCCCCAAAAAAATGAACATGATCTAATGTAGTAAAATTTTGTAGTGGAGTACGTTTTCGCTAGAGGCAGCAGTTGCATAAAACCCATCGCAGGGGCAAATGAATCACTCTACATGTATATAATAGGCATCTGTGTGACGTTAGAAGTGGGAGTGAAGGCAAGTTATATTTGTGGGTGGGTACAAAACTGATCCCTGAGATATGAAACAAAGACACACACCTGTGCCCCACTAGGCACTAAGCAGCTTTAACTGCCACAATATTGCACACAGTTGCTGCTTCTCGTCCTCAGGCATACCATTCACTCATCTCTCTTGCATGCTGACGTGTTCAGTCTGCTCTCCAAATCTCTGGCAACTAACAGAATTTTCCAACAGATGGTGGTCTTCCAGACTGCTGCCTTGCATTTTGAATTACCCAAACTACACTTTCTGCAGGCATGGAATTTGTGAAGTAGGCCCCATTTGTGACCTTTGAGGAGAGATGAACCACCAAACTACTTTTCTCTGAGACCATACTACAGACCAATTTGGCCTATGTCCTGACAAAGACCACAGTCGTCCATACGGCAAAACCAACAATGCAAATACTTCTGCGCATAGCATCATACTATTTTGTAAAAACAAATACTATAAATCTATCACATATTTAAAATAGTGATGACAATAAAGCAGAGAGATGGGAGAAATAAAGTGCTGCATGGGGTTAATTTCTTTCTCTGAAGTATTTTATTGTTTTGCGGAACTTCTGTATTACATTCTGGAGTTTCCAGTATATCAAAATAATAATTTATACAATTCACAGAATGCGCATTTGATGACCTGCTCGTATAGCTCAGCGAGCAGTCGGCCAGATCAAATGCACTTGGCGGGTTAGTGACCATTGGTATGATACCACGGCCAGCCTGAGTGTGGGTTTTAGGCGATTTTCCACGCTCGTTTAGGAAAATGCCTAGCTGGTCCGACAATCTCCGCCTCTACGTAGTACGTCATACAAACAGTTATTGTATCGTAACAGACATAACGAAGTTGGCAACATTCCAAAAGATGTCGCGCACGACTTCCCTTCCTTAGGTTGACTGATACTGTGACGCCAGTAGGGGCATCCTGATACACAAAGTTAAAACAAGAAACAAAAAATTAAAGCAGCTGTCTCCGTACAAGGGGATAATCGCCAGGAAAGAGTGGGAGCAACATGTGCATTTAAAAGCATTCTGCAATCTCTTTTCTTCTTTCTTAAGTGACTTCACAACTTCAGAACATCAGAACGTTCGCCAGAATTTCATAATGACTGTTATCTAACGAATGAAAATAAAATGACGGCAATGAAAGTACGCGAAAGGCAAAGTATTTCGTAGTATGTCCATAATAGATGTCCAGGCCTTTGTCGAATATACATATAAAATAAGTATCAACGTTTCCTTCCGATCTTGTTTATTTTAAGATTGAATGCAGATTTTATCACGAATTCTTAAGAAGTACATAAAAGATACCACTTATTGTGAAATCGGCGATTTTGTCAAGTTCAATCGAATTTCAGATCAAACTTATTTAGATCTAGCACCGTTTGGTGCTGCTATTCTGAGCGTGTTTTCTTGAGAGAGTCATATCTGTATTAGATCTGGACAACGAGGAGCGCGTACCATACAATGCATGCACAACTTGCTTGCCTGATACGCGTTTCACGACAGCGACTGCAGTAACCCGGTTCAAAACCGAGTAACTGTGTTTGCCTCCGAGACCCGAAACGAAGTTCTATCAGGACGACCGCATGCCTCTCTGTATTACTGGCTGCTATTCTTTCCTCGCCGGCGTTGCTCTTTTATCTCTTACAATGTAAGACCCCCAGCGCAGTGAGAACAAAAGCGAGATGCAAAAACGAGGAGCAAGCGAGCGGCTAGACTCGTGGGTAGTCTGCGAGGGAGGAGTGGGCGTGTGCGGGACGAAACCGGAGGTGGAGCGTAGTCGCCTGCGAAGGCCGATGCCGGCGCGAGATAAGGCTCAAAGTGGGGGCCGGGGCCTCGTCAGCTGCGAAAGGACGAACAGAGAAATGTGGCAATGCCGGCGAGGAAAACCACACCGCGCCCGGCGCGGCCCCTATTCCGTGAACGGCGCCTCGCCACCTAAAGAACAGCGTAGGTGCCGGTGAAGCTAACGCTTCCTTGCACTCCAGCGCAGCAGGCGGCGAGGGCAGAGGCGGACGTCACCATCAGCACAGCTCGCTGTTCGTCGGTCACCGAAAAGAGGGAGACGAATAAAAAAAAAGTATAGAAGAAGATTGTCTGGAAAGAGGTACGACTGCAAAGAGAAAGGAAGGACAAGACACTGATACAGGACACAGGGAGAAAGAAAGTTACGACAATAAGGAGTAAGGGACATTAAACGAGCGACTTACAGCAGAGATCAGTCTAGCGAGGGATCTTCTCAAATCCGAGGCAGAGGGCACTATAATATTACCACGTCACTGGAGTATCTCGTCTGACCGATTAGGTCAAACTTCACGTTTCAGATCCAGTTCGCATCTTGATTCTGTGCAAGGTTGGCGGCGTGGGCCTATAACGCAGGGGGTAATTTCAGAAATAACGTGCAATAATATATCATATTCGATAAGCCATTATGCAGCGAATTCTGCTAGTGGTAGAAGCGACATGAAAAGGATTTCTCAAATGCGGCAATTACTATAATATTAGCATGTAAATCTTGTGTCCGCCCAAGATACCCGAGACTTCGTACATTTTCGGCTTTTAAATCGAGTATTAATCTTCTAAACGATTTTCTTTCTTTTATTTTCAGATCACTGATTTCGTTTCTTTCCATTTCTGTTATAGCTGTTCTCAACCAAGCCGTTGTGGAACAAGAACACGTTTAATTTCCTAGCCTGTTCTATTTGTGAAAGACGTTCACACAACAATGTTCTTCGCTTTGTCTTCACATGTAATATTTTTGTGCAGTTTAGAACAACTTTACCTTATATCTCATTTTTACAAACTTTCTTGATTGTGTCGTAGTCACTATTTTTTGTTTATATCTCTTCTCAGAATTACTTCTACTCTATATGGAGCTAATACTGAAGCTCCGCCATTTATGTAGAACGGTTTACCATTACAGGAGATTACCTTTTATTCTGACATTGTTGTCGATAGCTTTATTAGTACGTATGTATCTACAGTTTTATTGATGCTTAAATTCATGGCAGATTTTGCTAATTCGGTTTGTGATGTGCTACCACCAACATATTTAAAAATTTCTATCATTACTACCTTTTAATATACCAGTTATTTTTATAAACCAAAAGGCATCGGAATGAGTGAAACTGCTTATCAGCGACATAGTTCACTTCCTTCTACCGCACTTAATAAATTCTCATATTCCTTTTACTAACAGCTGTATTCAGTGTCAATATTTTTGTGAATACATTATACTGACGTCGTCAACACTACTTTCAACGACAATGCTAGTCCTGCAAATCCTTAGGCCAATGTCAGAACTTGCACTTCAGTAAACAATGAAGTATAGATACACCTTGATAATACAAGTTCGATTGCTCAACTGATATTGTCGATAGGATGGCCACGTGTGCAATTTTAACTCTTTCTACGGATATCGCATAGATGTACACTCCTGGAAATGGAAAAAAGAACACATTGACACCGGTGTGTCAGACCCACCATACTTGCTCCGGACACTGCGAGAGGGCTGTACAAGCAATGATCACACGCACGGCACAGCGGACACACCAGGAACCGCGGTGTTGGCCGTCGAATGGCGCTAGCTGCGCAGCATTTGTGCACCGCCGCCGACAGTGTCAGCCAGTTTGCCGTGGCATACGGAGCTCCATCGCAGTCTTTAACACTGGTAGCATGCCGCGACAGCGTGGACGTGACCCGTATGTGCAGTTGACGGACTTTGAGCGAGGGCGTATAGTGGGCATGCGGGAGGCCGGGTGGACGTACCGCCGAATTGCTCAACACGTGGGGCGTGAGGTCTCCACAGTACATCGATGTTGTCGCCAGTGGTCGGCGGAAGGTGCACGTGCCCGTCGACCTGGGACCGGACCGCAGCGACGCACGGATGCACGCCAAGACCGTAGGATCCTACGCAGTGCCGTAGGGGACCGCACCGCCACTTCCCAGCAAATTAGGGACACTGTTACTCCTGGGGTATCGGCGAGGACCATTCGCAACCGTCTCCATGAAGCTGGGCTACGGTCCCGCACACCGTTAGGCCGTCTTCCGCTCACGCCCCAACATCGTGCAGCCCGCCTCCAGTGGTGTCGCGACAGGCGTGAATGGAAGGACGAATGGAGACGTGTCGTCTTCAGCGATGAGAGTCGCTTCTGCCTTGGTGCCAATGATGGTCGTATTCGTGTTTGGCGCCGTGCAGGTGAGCGCCACAATCAGGACTGCATACGACCGAGGCACACAGGGCCAACACCCGGCATCATGGTGTGGGGAGCGATCTCCTACACTGGCCGTACACCACTGGTGGTCGTCGAGGGGACACTGAATAGTGCACGGTACATCCAAACCGTCATCGAACCCATCGTTCTACCATTCCTAGACCGGCAAGTGAACTTGCTGTTCCAACAGGACAATGCACGTCCGCATGTATCCCGTGCCACCCAACGTGCTCTAGAAGGTGTAAGTCAACTACCCTGGCCAGCAAGATCTCCGGATCTGTCCCCGATTGAGCATGTTTGGGACTGGATGAAGCGTCGTCTCACGCGGTCTGCACGTCCAGCACGAACGCTGGTCCATCTGAGGCGCCAGGTGGAAATGGCATGGCAAGCCGTTCCACAGGACTACATCCAGCATCTCTACGATCGTCTCCATGGGAGAATAGCAGCCTGCATTGCTGCGAAAGGTGGATATACACTGTACTAGTGCCGACATTGTGCATGCTCTGTTGCCTGTGTCTATGTGCCTGTGGTTCTGTCAGTGTGATCATGTGATGTATCTGACCCCAGGAATGTGTCAATAAAGTTTCCCCTTCCTGGGACAATGAATTCACGGTGTTCTTATTTCAATTTCCAGGAGTGTATTTATTGCCTATGGAAATTTTTTGGCGAAGTTTTGTGTTCAGCTTCTGTACTGCATTTTACTTCAAGAAAGGTGTCATATTTAAGGTAATGTGCTTTAATACTATCCTAAACACCCCGTCTTTGATTTTTCGAGTTTACCCTAATTCATTTCAGGCAATTGCTGCAACATAACATCACATAATCAGTAAAATCGCGTCCTTTTCCGACCGCTGGGATAGTGAATCCTCTGAAATGATTTTATTGTTTATCGGACACATGTATTCGTTGTCACTATCACGAAAATGTCATCCGAGAAAAGTACTATATTAATACTTTTATGGGAATCACTACTGGAGAACTTTAATTCTTGGTAAACATCACAGAGAAGTTGACGTAATAAAAAGTCTATAATCCGTCGATTCCGATGTAAGGTTACCACCAAGTGGGACCAAGATCTCAGCTACGAATTTCTTTCTCCAAATATGATAAATTACAAAATTCAGTGAGATGTTAATTTGGAGATTACCTATAAACCGTAAGGGGTGTGATTCAAAACGTTTCACACGCATTATTTTAAAAGAATATTGATAATTAAGTGGATCGGTAATAGAGTTAATGAAGATTTTCTTCACAGAATTGGCGACGAAAGGAAACTGTGGGAAATATTATCTAGTAGAACGGATATGATGACAGGACGTATTACTTCATCTGGGAATAACTGCCTTAGGAATGGAGGGAGCTGCAGAGAGCAAAAGTATGAACAACAAGTGAAAGAGGACAGTGGGTGATACGGTACCGATCCGGAGCTCTGGATGCAGAGGGGAACGGCGTTGAAACACCCTACTTGGTTGACTATCGACACGCAGCATCTAGAGGCCAACAGCTTCACGAAACGGAAAAGAGAAACAATGTGAAACACGCTGGACACAGCCAACCACTGTGTGACACGCAACAAGAGCTACGCCAATTGCACGCATCCAAATTCGGTAAAAGTGACTAATCGGTATCGTGTACGACCGTGTGGCGTGCTGAAGAGGTGTAAATGGCAGAGTAATTTATTAATAAGTAGGTCGGCAGTGAAGTAGCACACTAGTCGGAAATAGTTGGCAGGATGAAGCATTGCCATTCCCTCACGGCGTGACGCAGGTGTGAACAGGAGTAGCGTAGGAAGTCTTTAAACGATTCGAATGCAATGAAATCTACGGTTTCTTTTATGCGTCTCGTGAATTTTGACTCGGTAAACACAATTTATAATATATATCACGAGAAGGCGGGGTTTTTACTTTATTTTTTGTTAATTTTTGCTTTTTTCCTGGCAATACTGACTTTTTAAAACTATTAAGACAACCTGTTTAGCCGGCCGGAGTGACCGTGCGGTTCTACACGTTACAGTCTGGAACCGTGCGACCGCTTCGGTCGCAGGTTGGAATCCTGCCTCGGGCATGGATGTGTGTAATGTCCAGAGGTTAGCTAGGTTTAATTAGTTCTAAGGTCTAGGCGACTCATGACCTCAGAAGTTAAGTCGCATAGTGCTCAGAGCCATTTGCACCAACAACCTGTTTACATATAATCTCAAATTTTGCTTTCAGCTAATTTTATTGAGTATGGGTTTCGTACACTATTTTCCCTGCCAAAGAAAAGCATTAACATTTATTACATCGTGTTTTAGCTGTTTATTAAGTTGAATTTACTGTGAATATTCATCAAATGCATAAACGCATTGAGAAATTCGCCAACAAACACTGCTGATTGTAAAATAATGATAATAAGTATTGATTGGCGTTCTGTGAATTCAGTTCACTGCCGGCCGGTGTGGCCGTGCGGTTCTAAGCGCGTCAGTTTGGAACCGCGTGACCGCTACGCTCGCAGGTTCGAATCCTGCCTCGGGAATGGATGTGTGTGATGTCCTTAGATTAGTTAGGTTTAAGTAGTTCTAAGATCTAGTGGACTGATGACCTCAGTAATTACGTCCCATAGTGCTCAGAGCCATTTGAACCATTTGAATTCAATTCACTGCAGGTGATCAGAGTTAGTTCTCAGCAAAATATATTATATGCTTGCTGGAGTAACCACTGTCAGAACTACTTCCAAAAATTAGATGAAGCCCGCAGTTACATCTACCCCCAAACACAACAATAACTTAAAAGACGTAAGAGAGGCTTAACACATGAATAAATTTGGCCAAATTAATTAGATAATAATCTTAAACCAAGTACCAAAGGGATTCTATGCTCATGACGCTAAACTTAAATTCGAGAGACAAAATTTCCAATCCTCATCCAAAGAGGGTTTCCGGTGGCTACCATACATCAGATGAAGTGAAAGGCAATAGAATTCTATAAACACGTTTACAACTGACTTCCTTGTCGATATGTACTAACTGCACTGCCGATGAGACGTTACTGCCTGGATTTTCTTGCTTTCGGTAGCCAGAAAAAAATACTAATCCTAGTGGAACAAAAGCTGTAGACTTCGACCCAATAACGACTGCTTAGAAGAGCCAGAAAGAGAAGACGTTATATGATGCAGTTCATAACGTTGTAAAATCGTTGTTACCAAAAATGAGCAATAATAACAACAGTGCATACAGAAGATACAACACTTTGCAAGTGCCAATATTCAACTCTGTCGATATTAACAAAAAACAGTGCGTTTGAAATAGATCTCTGCTGGCGTACGATGGCGTCAGCACAACATGCGGCATAGAGCTTCCGAGAGTGTCAACAGAGGCCAACGACAAGACTCGCTGGAGACACGCCGCCAACGCCATCTCAGCCGCCTGTAATCAAGATAGCCGCCGGGGACTGGAGGGCCAGTTAGCTAGCGGCTTAGCCAGTTAGTTCGAGCCTTTTACACCAGTTAGTTCGAGTCTGTACGCCGTGGAGTTCCAGCTTGTCATGGATACGGATCCTCAGACTTAGCATCTAGCACAGAGATGGGCAGCACATAGTGACTTAATAGTGAACATAGCGGACTTCTGCTTCAACAGCACTGAGACCAGAAGAGAGCTTGTACCATAGCACATGGAAATTTAATCAGCTCTTTCTTTACGAATAAATAACCCAGTTATTAATTGCATGCAGTTTGTGTTATAGAACGAGGTTTTCGGCCACCAACCAACATCATCTCCAGGTTTCCCGTGGTATAGCTCTACAGAGACAACGAGACGTCACAAAAGGGGCTAAAGAGAATAAAGAGAATATAACAAAATCTATAGGAAATCCGGTGATAAGTATACGTATCTAGGTGGTAATTGTTTTATGCCTATAAACTAACAAGTAACAAATATCATAACAGGCTCACAGTGATGGCTTTTGACATAAATATGAATCACATCTATGTTAAAGAGGACGTACGAGATACCAACGTAAGAAAGACAACTTTTTACTACCGAAAACACGTGAATTATTGTTTTCTTAGTGCGTTAGTTGCGTCCGGGGCGAAGTTTGTTCACCATTAAGCTTCATCTTCGGAAAAATGTTATTTCTCCCAAGCTACATTAACTTCTCATCACCAAATGTGTCTTAATTTATATATGATTTTGACTGAGGCGTGCCGTCGCCCTAGTCGATGCAGAATGTTGGTCGAATGTCCTGAGCATACATCTGTACGACACAAATCGAAACTCGTAAAATTGTACCTCACATTCGAGTGACGAATATTGTCACGACTGATAACAAAAAAAAAAAAAAAAAAAAATCACCATAGTTTTACAGCACCGCTGACATTTACATAAATTTATGCCATTATTCCTCAGAATCAGAGCAACAGTTGAACTTCACAGCAAGGAAGTGAAAGGTTTCCTTCTTAGGTATTATTGCTCAGGGGCTGAAATGGGCCGGCCGCTGTGACCGAGCGGCTCTAGGTGCTTCAGTCAGAAACCGCGCGACCGCTACGGTCGCAGGTTCGACTCCTGCCTTGGGGATGGATGTTTGTGATGTCCTTAGATTAGTTAGGTTTAAGTAGTTCTAAGTTCCAGGGGACTGATGACCTCAGATGTTAGGTCACATAGCGCTCAGAGCCATTTGAACCATTTGGCTGGAGTGGGGCCATTGACACGAGTCACAGTTACGTAGTTCTCTGTTAGCTGCACTACGTGAACTTTTCCCGACGTAACATGTAATGCTTCCCTATATAACAACGGATCTAGACGGAAAAAAAGTTTCGTGAAGTGAAGAGGTGTCAGTACTGTAAAGAAGCAACACATAACCGCTAGCACAAAAACGAAGCAGATTTAATTGCAACAGTATAAAGAATTGGGACTCGATGTACGAAGACAGAATGCTTCCGTGATGAATTTACAAAATTTGAGGGATAATGCAGGAGGTAAACGTATCAGTGTGACGTAAGGGACCCAGGTCCGGAAATGACCCACTCGAAACTTATAAACGAAAATCCTGACAGTGGAATACATATACCGGTATCGTTGTTGCTAAGGTTCTAGGGTAGGCATCTTTGAGAGGCAGCAAGAAAAATATGTCTTGTAAATATGGGGTCTAATATGCATATCTTAAGAGCTAAGAGCAATTGTTCAGTAGAAGAGATGTGTTTCACAGTAGTGAAGGAAAGCAAGTGCTTATAGCTCTTAACGTACGCATTATGGTGCCCATATTTTTGATGCTTTTTTTTCCTTGTTTTGGTCCATACTACCTACTCCAAAAATATGGAAACCAAAGAGCTTGCAGTAGAAGAGATTTTTGTCAGAGTATGGAAGATAACACGTGCTCGCAGCTTTTAGGCTATGCATTTTAGAGCCAATGTTTACTAGAGACTTTTTTCTTGTTTTAATCCATAGCATTACCTCTAAAAGTCGCCTTCTCTGCAATCTTTGCGACTACAGTACCAGTATATGTATTTCACAGCCAGAGGCCACAATATGATTTTCGCTTATAACTTTCGACTATGTAGTTTTCGCACCATGGCCCCTTCCTCACAGCCGGCTGGCGTGGCCAAGCGGTTCTAGGCGCTACAGTCTGGAACCGCGTGGCCGCTACGGTCGCAGGTTCGAATCCTGCCTCGGGCATCAATGTGAGTGATGCCGCTAGTTAAGTTTAAGTAGTTCTAAGTTCTAGGGGACTGATGACCTCCGATGTTAAGTCTCATTGTGCTCAGAGGCATTTTTTGAACCTTCCTCACATTCATACACTGACTCTTCTCCATCACCACGAAAGTTTGTAACATCTTCACGGAATAAGCTCGTATATTGGGCTCTAAGAGGTTATCACTGACAAATAAATTTTTATATATGCAGTTTCTGTTCTTTCCGATATCTCGTGTTACACTTCGGCCAGATTCCATTCACTAGTGTAAACACGGCGTGAAATTCTCGACTCTCGTTTGGTCGCTCTCACGTCGGTCGTACAATTCGCCTGAGTCAAGAGCTGCCCTTAGTCTGCTCACGGCCGCCCCGCTGTGACAGATTTATTCCCGGTGACGCGGACCTCGATCGCCTCGTTAATTCGGCCGCCCCTGGCCGGCAGAAGGGCGAAGTTCTCCACGCTCGGTGGAGTACTGAGCGTGCCTGGCGCGACCCGCACCCAGCAGAGGCGAGCCGAATGCTACCGGCGCTGTCGGGCGCTACAATTACGGGAGAGGGCGGCGCGCGATTCCCAATTAAACTGCTGCCAAGTCGACGGCGGAAGAGCGCCGTGCGGGCCTATAATCGATTTCCGATGTAATCAGCGTGCACTACTTTGTTTCGCTTTTATTAGGCCGGCCCGAGCGGGCAGGCCACGCCCTGTCTGCGCCTGACTGACTGCCGGCAGCCCGTCTCCAGACACGGCTGCACATGTTGTGGCGTTGCCCACAGAGGATTCAGTACAATGACAATCACACGTGATCTGGCACAATCGATATTGGCTACACTTAAGTGAAATTATCTGTGACGTTCTTCAAGTACAAGTCGTGACAGTGCTAGGGTTTGTAACAGATCATGTTATCATGTTACGTAACCTCCGAAGAACGTCAAGTTCCGTGACGAGCGCATGGGCGGTCGCGAAAGGCCGGGAACAAAGATTGAGTAGAGAAGTAATTAATGAATATGAAATCAGATTACAGTTTCGGACCAAACCGCTGCTGCATTCATAATTTGCGTATCAACGTTAAATAACAATTCAACCGAGAACTAAAGTGTCAAAATAATTACTGAATGGAAAGAGGTGTTATGTTAATGTTCCCGACGTACGGGTGATATGAAATCTGTCAACAGATATAGAATGTATCATTTGGAGAGGAATTAATAATTTGTTCAATATGGCGGCAGCCGTTAAAATGTTACAAGCTTAAATAGATCGTCTTCTCCCAACGTTATAGCGGCCGAAGCTGCACTTGGTAAAGAAAACTCTGGGGCAAAATGGACGTGGCCAGTTGTATGCCCCACCAGGAACCAGTTGGCCGCTTGACTACCCAGCAAGTTGACGCTAGGACTACTTTGTTCACCGGTCGGAACACTGGTGTCGCGTGTCGGCCTGCTAACAAAAGCCCTGAGCACTGTCGCTGCGAGACATTCTGGAACGTCTTCTTGAAAGGACCACCAGATACCGTCTCGTGTGCAACCACGTCATGCTTATAGGTAGGCTTCGCCATGCTGCTATAAAGTTTAACGATTCGTTACTTCGGGCACAATCTAGTGTAGGTGCTCGAACTCCACCGCCATTTCCGTCGTTTGGCGATAGTGAGTAGTTCGCGACACTACTGAAAAGCCTGCCCCTCTTTTTGTTGCCGAAACCTAGTTCTCATGGTTTAGTATTCTCTCTCCCAACTGTTCTCAGGTTAAACTTATATAGTTATAGGTCAATGCTCTTTCTATACGTAGTTCTGGGATAGTTGTTTTGTGTTAGTAGAGTACCTTGTTCTGTACTAATTTCAGAATAAATCATTTTGTTTTCAAAGTTCAAAATCTTTTATTTATCAGTGTTGCGATTTCTACCACTTTTCCCCGGATCGATTCAAATTAGTGGCTCCTACAAGTAGGGCCGTAGTCCATATCTTTGCACAGTCTGATACTGGGGAGAATATTAATATGATATCACAACGGCGTATCAATACTTATTTCGCCCGGGGCAAGGTCTTGCATCGGGCCGCTTGGGAGATAAGAACTGTGAGAGTCGATTTAGGTTTGGTTGTGCAAGATGCGACATAATTGCTTCGCCCTTGCTTTCATTCAGCCGTGTATGTTGAAACGCTCATGGTTTCTGCCACTAACGATCTAATAATGATATGTCACTTTTCTCCACACATACAGGACAACAAATTTGTCAACCTGAGATTTACGACGCTACTTCCATGTAACACCCACTGTAGTCTTGATAATGTCATTAATTTAGCGAGGAAGAGATCACAAGTTTCGTCACCTGTGTCATATCAAGTTGACGCGACGTCAGCGACGAGATCCTGTACAACTACCTTACTGCTGATATGTTGGTTGTTAGGTTTCATCTAAAGTTCCAAATAATCCCAGACATTTTCTATGTCATTAAAATCAGACGATTTAGCAAGCCACTCGAGTTGTGACAGGATACCTGAGTATTTGTAAAATGAGGAATGTAAGCGCGCACACATGTGAAGATGGCTACTGCCATCTTGGAAGACGGAAATTTTGACAACGTACTCATCACAAAGGTGTAAAAGAAAGGGCAACACCTGGTCACTCAGAATTTTGAATAAACATCTTGCTACATACTTACGCTGGCTGATGTGAATGAGTAGACGGACCTCATGGTAAGAAAAGCACACCCCCTCCCCCAAAATATCGCAGAATAATCTCCAGCAGAGCTAGATCCTCTACGCACCGCGAGTTATCCCTCTGATTGGGTCATCTGTCCACTCGATGCCTTGAATCGTCTGAACAGAGGCAATATCCGTGACTTGTCGAACCACACTACTCGCTTCCAGACAGCTATTTTCTCTGTTATTTGGGCCATCGAAAACGTGCAGCAATGGCCTTTTTCGAAGGGTCGGAATCAAATGGCTAATTTTTCATTGCTTGCATTTCCTTTCGCAATGTTAGTTGACATGTCCCGCAGCAGTTCCTGTGGAGTCTGAAACCGATACTAGTTTTTATAACCACTGTTCTTACGCCGCTTTACATGGCTGGAAGTGAGACACTATTCCTTGGCTACTAGTTGCAGAATCTACACTGATACAGCAGCAAATCAGTCAACTATATTCATGGTGGTGTTATGGGCGCAGCCAAAAATGATCGCTCACTTCTCTCGCGGCTCTATGTCATCCATAATACTGCGCAGATTCCTTACAACCGAACTGGAAGATACACATCACTTCGCTGACATTACTTCGGTGCCCGTTCTACGAGATCTGCGTCCCTCCAAAGCGACCAGTACTCTTTTAAGAAGCTGGCTAATAGTTTGTCCGACTAGCTTATTTCCGTGCTTATGTCTAGAAGAGTGGGATGAATCAAGTAAAGTCTCGATTCACACGTCGGCTAAAAAGAAAGTAGTCGCAGGTCGTTAAGAGAATGAGACTGTCGTATGATTATTACCCTTACGTCTAGGACTTGTTCTTACTAGAGTGTTTTGGGCATAAAACTGTAGTTCAAAAATCAGAATTATCGAAAGATTAAAAACTGAAAAGCGTAAGAAACAGTGTCGTCAGAAGAAAATAATTTAACACTTCCGATTAATAAATGTTTCGTTCATTCAAGTCGTCATCGTTGTAGCAAAATATCCTGGTACACAAAATTTCATTTCTTCTCACAGTTCTGGACGCATCTATGTTTTCTTGCCGAATACGCCGTCAGTGTCTACTCGTATAATACGTCTACTTACACATTTACTGAAATATTTCATCTCATATCGGAAGTCTATCGAAGAAGTGATTAACTTCATGTTTTGAAGAAAGAAGAAGGCAATGGACGTAAGTAAACATAGGCTTGAGAATTATTCGTGATTGATATACGATCACGAACTGAAAAAAAAAAAAAATATTCAGAGGTGTTAAAACATAAAAAGGAACCTACTTCCAAGAAATCCTAAATTAATAATGAATGCAATAAACACCATACCTAACAAAGAAAATACATTTAATATTTAACAGTGCTAACGTATAAGTGATGTAAAATCGTTGAAATATGAAATGTGGCTAGTTAAATGGCCAAAGTGTAGGACATATACCAATAGCGGAAATTAAATACGTTTTCTGACTAGAGCATTAAATAAAGTCAGAAGCAAAGTGGAGTATGTCAAGAAGACGAAATATATTCACTGATATTAACTACTTAAGTGGAAGTAAACTTTCTGAAACTGTACCCCTGGAGAAAGACATTCAATGCGCTTCTTTCTGATTCGCGATATCGACCAAAAATTACTATCATTCTTTGTCTACTGCCGCTGACAGTTGAAGAAAGCCCTTCAAAACTGAATTCTAAGAACGCATTCTACGAAGGATCTACGTGAGGGGCGACAAGAGGATGAGGAGGGGGGGGGGGAGGGAGAGAAGGGTAGGAGGATTACTTCTCGTTAATAATACTGAAACTGCACTTCGTTTAGTGAACAGTTTTTGAATTATGGAAGACAAATGTTTTATTCATTTTTCAATTTAAAAATGAGACATAGTGATGGGTGACAAAGTCTGCGCAAAAATTACGAATTGTGTTAACTCAGTGACCTATTATCTTTCCAATCCCGTTATCGTACGTCCAGTTTCTTCATAAAGTATATTGTATTTATTCTTGGAAACAGTTAATTTTCTTTTTACAAGGCACTTCACATTCGTATTTTATTCTTGTAATGAGTCTAACGAATCATTATTTAGCATTAATTTGTATGACTCCTTGACAAGCCAACAAGATAATTGTTGAAATGAGAGAAAGTAGCATAAAATGAACATGACGTCTTAGGAACTTAATGAAAAATAGAGCTGAGGTCTGTATCAGAAAAGAGAGAATGTAAAGCAAAGGAGGAGGATTTGAAGTTTTGTGATTAATAATGTAATTTTCTAGGTAGTTCAAGAATTTTCCATTTTTCTGTTCCCCGTTTCAGCATTATACCGAACATCTAAATGCAATTTTCTCTTCTGCAGTTTGCGGTACCATAATACGATAAAGGTTCCTGCTCGTTTCCTTACTCTTAACGTGGATGTGGCCGTAAAAGTAGCAGCGGGCTGTACTGTCAAAGTTGGCTCGGTAATGCGCCAGAGGGTAGGCCGGCCCGGAAGCCATTTCGGCTGGCCGCCTACGCACAAACTCGGAAGCGCCATCGCGGAGAGCAGTGCGCATACGCTACCTTCTCTTCCACTTGGCTCTTATAAGCAGCCAGAACCGCGCCCCACAACGGAAGGCACTGTATGAATTCGTCAGACGACATTATAACTGGCGAACAATACGTCAACAGTTGTGGTAACTCCTTTGGGACACACACCATCAGACTATCATTTCCTCGCCTATTAGTCTCGTTTGCTCTCTCCAAGCTCTGTGTAAAAAAAAAAAAAAAAAAAAAAAAAAAAAAAAAAAAAAAAAAAAAAAAAAAAAAAAAAAAACCTGATGTTTTGAATTAGAGGAGTTGAAAATAATGACGGGAAAATAACAGGGATAATTTTCGCTTTCTTGATCATAATGGATTTTGGTAAGTCAGAAGGATCATCCAGTCGATGGCGAGGTCATTAGAGAAGGACCACAGATTAGGATTGTGGAACATTGTGGCGAAAACTGCCTTATTCGTTTTCAAAAGAACCATCCCGACATTTGCCACAGCAGATTTATAGAAACCGCGAAATAAGCTTTATCTAGATAGTAAAAAGGGTTGGAGTGTGTGTGTGTGTGTGTGTGTGTGTGTGTGTGTGTGTGTGTGTGAGTGAGTGGGGGATTTGGATAGTAGACTTACCGAAGTAGAACCCAGTGTCTCAACCATTGTCCCGTATCGCTCAGTACAAACTTAAAGACGATGCTACAAGTGTCATCCGTGACATATAAAGACATTAACGTTTCTGAAGGTATACAATGAAAAACGCGACATTACATATTTTATATTTTCAGCACTATCATGTCATCGGCAAGCATGTTTAACGAAGCAGTTTAATAAATGGAGAAACTTGCAGCACAGTGATTGAATCAAAAGAACTGGATGAAATTCAGTCCGCTTACTAGTTTTGATGGGAAATACTGACGGATGAAACACTATTACGTACGCAAATCCATGAATATTTTCCTTAAGTAGTGTGTCACTGTAAGGATTTGTACTGTTTTCCGTCCACCTTAAAGTAAAGTCAGACTACGATCTGATGTTGACATTTTAATACAAAGCTGCGGTGGGTTTTAGATGCGTGTGCCTGCAGCATGAAATCTCTGATAATTTCATTTAGTTCTTAGAAGAATATATCAAGCAAATATTTATTTAGTTACAACCGCTTTAGGCACATTGCGTCTGAGTGACAAACGTACAAAAGCTTATGAACCGTAAGTGAGACCTTCTGTTATATTTAATGATATTTGCCTTTCTTAGTACTAAAGTTATGGATTGTTTACTGTAACTAATGAAGATAAGAAAGGAAAGAAGCACCAAGTTTACACCCTGCTGAGAAAGAAGTTACACAATAGGCAGTAGAAATAATAATTGTACAAGAATGGTCGAAAAATATGCCGCGAATCTTTTTTAAGGAAATACTTTAGAATTTCCTTGCTATAGTTTAAATAAATAGCAGCAAAACTACATCGGGTTGGTCGAAGGCCTCATATTCGAAGAAGACGGTTCACCTCGGAGCACAAGTACGAAATAAGTCTTAACTACCAGTAAAAACCCGTGTGTTATTCAGATTAGCGGTGGAAATGTGCCAGTAACTTTTAGGGACTTGTAAAACGTCTTTAGGTATTGGGTTCAGTTAAGATGATGGAACAAACTGACACATCTTCCAAATTATATTTTTGAATTTAGTGTTACATTATTCTGAAGTCCCTGCTACGAAGATGGTCTGTTCGATCGATAAATAAAGAGCAACTTCATAAAACGGTTTTCATCCTTTCACCTTACTTGCATAAGTGACCTGAGTTATGCTATTGCGACGAAATGTCGGAACTGCAGTACTATCACTCAAATCAGTAACACCATGAATAGAATGTAGTTCGATTACTGCAATGAAATATTTGTTAAATTGCTATTGCCTATTCAATATGAAGCAGTGTCAAATTTAGTCTCTAAAATACTGAAACCTCCAGGTTTACATAAATACTAAATTTTATACAATATCTCGCAGACAGACCCTGCAGTTTCTAATGGTATGCTGGAGGAGCGTAACGGACGTTTTATTGTCCCTTCTTTTGTGACACTTTCATTTTTACAGGGTTGATATGAATGATTAAAGCTTCTTGACTAACGCACTTTCAGATTTAGTTGTATTAGCAAAAAACTCATAAAGTCTTATGCACCGATTTCCGCTTTTCTGCAAAGGACTACCACGGTTAGTGGTGACTGAAGACATTAATGAACGTTGAGTCTGCTAATAAAATACTTGGATTTCATTCGCACCAGCACTTACAAAAGTGTTCCCACATTCCATAAGAGAGTGACTGAAGGATGCTGGTGGTATCAAGTACAATCGACATGGTATACATAGTTTGACTACAGGTTGGGTCTGTGAGGGGAAGTCCACATGTCGACAGAACGAGACTGAAGGAACGAAAGCACTTGTTTTCTATGTACTCCACAAAAGCTAACAAATCGAGCAAATACAGGCTGAATATTCCACAGCTGAACAACTGGAAGATTTTACGGAAATGACGGAAGCAGAAACTGCTACAAGTTTGATGTCTGAGGATCAAGAGAATCGGTTTTGGACGAAACTTGAGTGTAGTTCTACCGTAACTTTTTTTGTAAATTATACAGTGTCAGAAAACATTCTGCGATTCTGGATTAGAGGTCGACAACTCCCAAGCAACGCGTGCGCCTCACAGCGACAGTTAAAATATTATTCCCTCTCACAGTTCAAAGTTTACGACGCCTTTTTGTTAATCAAAAATGGCTCAAATGACTCTGAGCACTATGGGACTCAACATCTTAGGCCATAAGTCCCCTAGAACTTAGAACTACTTAAACCGAACTAACCTATGGACATCACACACACCCATGAACGAGGCAGGATCCGAACCTGCGACCGTAGCAGCCTCGCGGTTCCGGACTGCAGCGCCAGAATCGCACGGCCACCGCGGCCGGCTTATGTTAATCGATGAAGCACTTACCTCAGATTTGTAACAAGACATGTATTAAAGTTATCTAATTGCGTAAATAGAAAACGATGGTATGTACATTGTCTTAAAACGGCACTGTGATGTGCAAGATATGTAGTAACATTATCTAAGGCCTTTAACAGAAAACGATGATACGTATACCGTGTAAGAACAGTAATGTGGTGTACGAAGTTAGTGATTTTTTAACACGGCACTGGAAAACGGAGGGTTGATTACAGCGTGGGCAGTGACCAGATGTTTTTCTCATGGGCTTTACGTTCATCCACCCGAAACACATGTTCCTGTTTCATTTCTCTGCTTTTATGAGTTTATATGAAATATTTAGTTTTTGTCAGCGTTACTAACTAACGTTCGAGAGCTAGGAGCTTACATCATCAGTACCATTGAATAAACGAATAAACTACCATTGAAATCCTAGGTCGAGTGTGCTACCATCTTGATTATGGAGTCGATATTTGCAGAACCACTGTGCGGAAAACTCCTAAATAACCCGTAGTAAAAACAATATGTACTAGTCCGAATGCGCTCATAGCTCCAGAAAATGTCAGAAACTGATCTACTGTACATCAATCAAACTGCTTCAATTATTAATAATGATTCCGTGTGCGGGGTGACTTCTAGATGTGTACCGAAAATCAAACTATGTGCGGATAGTGGTGGAAGGAATCAAAAAGTAACGTACTATTTTTGTCGGAAATAAATATTTACGAATATCAGTTCACAAACGACAATCTGAAGCACATAAAAATAAAAGCATCACGCTATACAGATTTCATGGAGAATAAACGGACCATGTTGGCTGCACGAAACGTTTTAGTAGTGAACCAAGTGAGAAACGGTCGTAAGTTAAGAAATACCGTACTTCCACCGGACTTCACCAGCAGGGGTATCTGGCGACTGTCTTAGACTGAACTTGGCATATTTTTCCGCTGTTGTACCTAACGCATATTGTCAACACATACCAGTCTGTCGTAACTGCTTCTTCCGATATCCGTGCACGGCTGCTTCTTCTGCCCCCACAGATTGCCGAAGGTCGTACCTATATGTAAGCTACTTTGACCTTAATCAATGACTACACCACTGTCAGCAGTTCATATGGAGTTAACCAAACCAACTAAAAAAGATTTGCTGTCTGCTTTCTTCATTCTCTCATACAGTATGGATACATCTGACGGCGTTTTCAGTACCTCCTACAACAGCATACGGTGGCCTCTTTCATGTTTCGCCGAACTGCCGCTTATGGAAGCACTAATTTGATCGGCCGTCAGAGCGGTGTGTGGAAGGGATACAGCAGCAGCGCTCTGCTCCTCTCGCACCTGCCCACCGCCGCCGCCGTCTCCCGCCTCTGTCGCAATAAAACGCCAGCCGCGCTCTGCCTCTCGCCCCCCGCCCGCCGTGCCGTGACTGACGCCGGGTCAATCAGACGAGCGCTGCCAGTTCACGGCGCTTCCATTTCCGGTTCGTTTAGCTGCTTCCACCCCCGCACCTTGGGCCCTCCCTGTGGATTTTGCGCGTGTGCTCGCCGCCCGGCGCGCTGCCATCGAAACAAACTGGTAGCAGCTCCGTATCAGCACCGCCGAATTGCCTCGCGAGTCGACGGCACGGGGGTGGAGTAGCGAAGGGCTGCTTTCGGGGTCCCAGTCGAGCGGGTAATTTCTCTTTAACGGTATTTGCGCCCTGCACGAAACAGCGCTATTTCCTCCTTGAGCAACAACTGTGTCCTTAAGTTCGTTCTTGTGGGTCTTTGTTCTGACGAGCTACAATATTTAGTTTCATCGGTATACGAGCACACTCGGTTTCTTGTCGTCTGGCTGTCCAAAAGAGGTATATACAGCATGTTCCATTTATACGTACGTTTCATACATACTTCGGACTAGGTAACCAGCAAGTGACAATAAGAGAAGTAGCTTTGGCTAAGATGCGATTCAGCCCTTTATTGGGGACACACAGGTGCATTAAATGATATATATTTATTTATTTATTTATTTATATTCTGCAGGCAATTTGTTTCAAAATGACGTACTCCCCATCACACCCCCTCAGATTTAATGATAAGATGGACCAGTAGTCCGTCAAAAACTGAATACAGATCAAGCATGACAACAACTGTGGACAAAGTAGCTAAACAGAAGCAGCGAATGGTCCAAGCTCATTATGTGCACAATCAAGCGAATTTGAAGAGCACCGGCGTTGTGGTTATGTGGTCACGTTGTTGGACTACTACCAAGGGAGAGATCCGCAGGTGAATCTCCCTTCTAATCAACTATTTTTTCACAAAATTAAGTCAGTGTCGTGGTGAAACATTCGTCTGCAACAGGGAGTGGAGACGAAGGGACCTCCACACATAGGTACCTCCTATTTGTGACTCTTTGATACCGTTTTGGAAGTTTTGATTCTTCAATTCCTTTGTTATAATTTAGCTCACATCCGTCTATTTTTTGTTTTCATTTCTGTAAGAGATCTGTACGGCATCTCGTCTGCTCTCACTGTTCATCATATTTATTTGCGACGATAGTATACTCTTACCACATGACTCATATTGTATAACCAATGTATAGTATGATAACTGTCAAGACTACAGAAACAGAAGAGACACGTCAGTGACTGGACGGACAGTTCATGAATTTGAGAAAAAAAAATCTTAATAAGACACGAAAGAGATTTCAACACGGATCTCCCGCTTTGCAGTCCAACACCGTGACCACGTAAGGACGACAGCGTGGTTGTTATAATTCGCTCAATTTTACTTCTTTTTTCACAGTTCAGTACACCTTCTTCGGTTTTTCACGCATTGTCCGCTTTTGGCGGGCTATCCTCTGGGCTATTTCACCACTAAATCTAAGGGGGTTGCGAGGGGCAGTTTCCCTTGTAAGAATCATTGCCGGGAGAAGGTGTATGGATGCGACAATACAAATACTATGACATTCTTCCTGTGACAGAAATAAAAGGCATTTTGAAGTTTTCCATGCGAAACTTATTAAACATTTCCCCCCTGAGGGTAAAATCTACATAACCTCTTTGGTCCATACTCTGGCCAGTGCCCAAAGCCGTCATGTTCTACATCATTCACTGTTACCGAAGCTGCTATTTATTTCTTCTTCTAGATCAGCCGTCAGTCCTACTGTGATCTGTCCTGCTTCCTCTTCCCAGAAAATATCAGTCCATTTGCAATGTCTCAGGTAAGAATTCGCCAACACATCTGTATAATAACTTTTTTTCAAGACTTTCTCTTACCGTTGATAAGCAGTCTCCCTTCAACAAGAAAAAGGCATCAAAAAGTCGAAACAAACTGTCCTTCCACGATATTTCCTAAAGATGCACTTTATTCAGAAACTTTACACCAGAGGCAACAGAATATCTCTGGATCACACAGTTTAAGCAGTGCTTGCAAGCAACACTGTCCTTCCATGTACGAAATTGGTAACGAGTAGCAGAAAAGTGTACAATTTTGACGTTGCTTGAAGACAACATTGCCCAAGTTGAAACGATCACATAAACTTTTCCCTGGGAAAGGAAGATGCCAGATTGATTCTGAGGAATTATAATCCTCGCACGATATATGTCCCTTACACAATCACCGTTCGACAAAGTATTTGTCAATCTGGGACACAAACTAAGGAGGGTTAACAGAAGCAATAATAGAAAAAAGGTGCACAATTCGAGTGAAAAAGTCAAGGAAATAGCCAACTAACTGGAGGAAGGCACAGTATAAGAGAATAACGCGCATCTTAGAGAGCCTAACTCAGCTCACAAAATCCCGAGATCCACTTTCAGAAATGAGTCATAAAGCATATGCTTGCTGCTCTTTACATGTCGCATAATGACCAGGTGTTAAATTAGAGAAATTGTGTCCACATCAACGATCATTTTTCCTGTATCTCACCCGCGAGTGGAAGAGGAAATGGGAGTGGGAATGCCACTGGTACAGTATGTACACTCGCCGTACACCGCACGCTGGCGTGCGCAGTACAAATACAGAACATAACGAAGAAATTAAAATCTTATTTGCTGAAACTATATTCGACATCGCTGTAAAACAGAAGTACATTTAACAATAATAATTTCGCGATCAGCCGTCATGGACATTGTGCTGCTGTCCGATCGTGGTGTCATCCTATCGCTACACCATCATAATTGGGAGTTACAACGTTGTAACGCTATGCTTGACAGCATGTTGGAATGCAGTATCGTGTGAAATCGCAAGGATTCGACAAGTTCTCGGTAGGTTCCCAGAGATACTTCGCAACAGATATCAACGAAAGAGTTCGCCTGTAAATCACTGTCTTTTATCTCTGGGCGCGCAGCTCGCACTTCAGAGCGTCCCGAGTTTCTTTCACCGGTTCGTATCTGGCAATGGAATGGTCGTCGGGTAAGACATCAAGCTTGGAAGCATGCAAGTAGTCAACTGTTGTTTGGGTGCTTTCAGATAGTAACACATATCTTGTACATAGATTAACTTCGCCTCTAGCATAACAGCGCCCCCGCCGACCTATGTCCATAGCGCATTGTATGTTTCGAGCAACCGTGCGCCTAGATGATGACGTGTCCAGCCACGAACATCAACCTGGTGTAATAAGAAATGCTGTCCATCCAGGAAGCCGACACGTTTTCATCGCTCCACGGTTAAATCTCGATTATTTCCTGACCACTGATAAACTTTATTGACGATGCCGTGGGGTCAAAACGAGAAAACTTAGAGGTCGCCTTCCACGATTCATGCTCACCAGTGTGCTCCGAAAAACTTGTGCTTCCACCAGCATTTGCCTTGTCACCTGCTCGTCATTTCGCCGTCTTTTAACCACTTTCCATAAATGCTTAGGAAGGAAGCACACATACAGCCGACCATCTGTTTGGCGGCGATGAACGTAGCAGGCACACGCCCTTCAGGACCCCCAAATGATCGATGAGTGTGTCAGCACTAACGACGAAGGCGTCCAGTTCAGCAGCGAGTTGTGAATTTCAAAATTTTCCCGGCGAATTGACTGTTCAAACAAATTTCGGGCTTGCAGCCGGTCGTCGTTCAATACTTCGCACGATATTTCAACTGGGCACCTGCCAGTCATCTTCAGGTGAACCGTCGCAGACTGGCGATAACGTTTTTGTTTTCTTTATTGTTATTTTGAAACCTGTATTACAGGCAGGCCATGCAGCAGCAGACGACGCCGCTCTTTAGCCGCAGAGAACACAAATATACAAATGAAGACATTTAAAGAAAAAACATGGTGGACATATAAACGGAGGCAAACACTGTTTAAAATACAAGGTGCCGTTCATGGCCGTAGAGTCCGAGATAAAATTGTTCAGACACTTCGACACACACAGAAACGAAAATTGTCACACGTGAACGTAGGGGCACAAAACGAATAACACTGAATCACTGAAGCACAAAACGACGGCACACACAGAACACGAGGCGTTGATCTACGGCGCGCGAATGTTCACTATCCGTGTACGAGTCCGGTGACCTGCCAAGAGAGTAGGAGGGGGTGGTGGGAGAAGGAGAGGGGAGAGCATATGCCATGGGCAGAGGAGATAGGGGGGAGGGAGGAAGGGGGAGGGGAAGCCCGGGGGAAGAGGGAAGGAGGGAGGGGATGGGGAAAAAGGAAAGAGAAGGGAGGGAGGGTGCCTAATGGAAAGGACACAGGATGTGGGGGGGGAGGATCAAAGTTGATAGGAGGGGTAGATGGAGGGGAGGAGGACATCATCAGGGAGGGGGAGCTGGCGGAAGCCACCTTGGGAGAGGGTGAGGAGGGTGGAGAGATGGAGACCGGGTGGGACGTGGGAATACAGGCGCGGCAGCGGGCGGGGGTGGGAGAGGATGGGTGAGACAAGCGGATGAGGAGGATCGAGTTTGCGGGAGGTGTACAGGATCCGTATCCTTTCAAGGAAAAGGAGGAGGTGGGGGAAGGGGATGAGATCATACAGGATCCGTGTGGGGGAGGGGAGACGGATGCCATAGGCAAGGCGGAGAGCATGGCGTGCGATAACGTCCTCCGCTCCGCAATATATAGCGTACTGTAACTATTCTGCGCATGCGTCGAAAACTTAATAGTTGAACCAACACTGCCCGCCGGCAGCGCCCTCGCAGGTGGCATAGCGGAACTCAGTCGCCCTCTGTGTTGCTGTTTGCCACGGCCGTCGACGCACTCTGTCGTCTTCGATTTGAGCAAATCGTGGAGATGATGGGATTCCATGCACTGTCCAGCTGGTAGCCGCTGTCACGGTTTAACAGATTTTCCGCCAGTCGTATTTCTACGGATTCTTTAATAATGGAGTCCCAGAAAGACGTTGCTGTGGACAAAATCATTGTTTTCTCATACTCCATTGAATGTCCAGTACAAATACAATGTTCAGCAATAGCGGACTTGCTTGGCTGCAAAAGGCGGGTGTAACGTTGATGTTCAGTGCAGCGTTCTTTCACGGTGCGTGTGGTTTGACCTATGTAAGCCATACCACATTGGCATGGTATCTTGTAAATTCCGGCCTATCGTCGTAACAGATTGTCCTTAACTGATCCCACAAGGTCCGCAATCTTCGATGGTGGACGGAAAACCACTTTTACCTGAAATTTTCGGAGGATTCTTGCTATTTTAAACGAAGTGTTGCCAGCGAAAGGAAGAAAAGCTAAAGATTGTTCCGGCATGTTCTCCTCTTTATTCACTTCCTGTTTCTTAGTTTTAACTGTTAGTGCCCTGTTAATCTGCCGGATGGAATACCCATTTTCGCTGAATACTGTCTTTAGATGGGCGAGTTCTTGAGATAAGCTATCTAGATCTGAGACAGTATGAGCTCTATGAACAAGTGTTTTAAGCAAACTCATGGTTTGCGATGGGTGATGACAACTCGATGCTTGCAGGTACAAATCAGTATGAGTGGGTTTCCGGTAAACTGAATGCCCTAGAGAACCATCATTCTTCCTTCGAACCAGGACATCCAAGAAAGGTGAACAACCATCTTTCTCTATTTCCATGGTGAATAGGATGTTGCTATGAATGGAGTTGAGGTGATGTAGAAACTCCATTAATTTATCTTCTCCATGAGGCCACACTATGAAAGTGTCATCCACATACCGCCAAAAAACTGTTGGCTTCAGGGCAGCTGATTCAAGCGCTCTCTCTTCAAAATCCTCCATAAAAAGGTTGGCGACCAAAGGAGACAGGGGGCTACCTATGGCGACACCGTCAGTCTGTTCAACATATTCTTGATTAAACATAAAATAAGTTGAGGAAAATGCGGGCCTGAACAAAGCAGTGATATCAACAGGAAACATGTTACCAATCAGTGTCAAAGAATCTGCAAGAGGAACTTTTGTAAAAAGTGAGACCACATCAAAACTTACTAGAAGGTCTACACTGCTAAGACGAAGAGCCTCCAGTCTATTGATAAAATCAGCTGAGTTTTGTATGTGATGTGAGCACTTGCCTACGAAAGGTTTCAGTAAGGAAGCGAGATGTTTAGCTAAATCATATGTAGGAGCTCCAATGTTGCTCACTATTGGACGCAGAGGAAGACCCTCTTTATGAATCTTTGGAAGGCCATACAGTCTTGGAGGTACACAACCATGTGGTTTTAACCTCTTGATGGTCTCTTGCGGTAAGGAGGAGGAATTTAATAGTGCTGAAGTTTTTCGTTGCACACGTCCTGTAGGATCGTAATCAATCCTCCTATAGGTAGAGTCACTTAGCAGACCATACATCTTATCTTTATACACACCACGAGGAAACAAAACAGTTGCATTACCTTTGTCAGCTTTCAATACCACTACGTCAGGGTCCTCTCTCAGATTTCGTAATGCAGCCCTTTCTGCAGAGGTTAAATTACTGCGTTGAGTAGGAGCCTTCAACAGAGCATGGCAAGATGAGTGGCAGGTGCCCAGTTGAAATATCGTGCGAAGTATTGAACGACGACCGGCTGCAAGCCCGAAATTTGTTTGAACAGCATCGAGTTGTTTGATTGTGATACGTCGATCACCCCGAATGAGAGTATAAACACGAACCAACAATACCGGTGGTAAAGCTATATCCGGCCGGCCGGCATGCGGGAAATCGGACGGTTTTGCACGACGTTGTTGCGATGATGAGAGACACTTCGTCCAACGACTCACCGTGCTTTTGTTCTCTGCCAGGTCACCGTAGGCATTCTGCAACCGCTTATGAATATCAGCGATGCTCTGGTTTTCCGCCAAAAGAAATGCAGTGACAGGTCTCTGCTTGGTACGCACCTCCGATACACTCGCCGTTTTGAAAGCTCAATACAGTCCCGCCACCTATCGGAACTTCACGAAGCTTTACGGGCTCAAGCGGGAACATTCCACGATGTGCCCCAATAAATTCTGCATTTTTAAGCCGCAATTGTACTACTTATTTAACGCGACTTACCGCATCACGTGCCCGCAGCGTCATCGAGCGGCATTCATTGCCGCGTCGAGTCGTAGTGGTAATGTGTCGGATCATCTGGTTACTTATACTAGATGATTGGTGTGCTTAACACACGATTGTCCCAGCCTTCAATATCAGCTGTCCAAACTGAAGCATCTGCTAGCTGTTCAAGAAGCATATTAATTGACCCTTATATACCTAATGAGTCACGTTATAGATCTTCTGCAAGGATAAATCTGCAAGAATAAAGTTAGGAACAGAACTAGAGTCCTGGAATACAACTACAGAAACCTCAACGTTTACTACAGTACTTTTATAATAGCCAGCGTGAATGGAGCTAAGTCTATGATTGAAACTTTTCAGTACAGCCAACGTACATATCCATTCTCGTAAATATAGCACGATGGCGTGGAAATGACGCTTGCCTTGTTGGAAGTACCGCTCTGGCATTCATGCAGACTCGTTACGGGTACCACGAGAAACTCACATAAGAATGGTCAAGAGAGGAGTTCAACTCTGCTCTTACGAACAAATACCCAGTGTCTTAAAACAGAGCACCACGTTGAGGTGGCAAAATTCATGGGGTAGCGATATCCACGTATACAGATGGCGGCAGCATCGCGCACACAATGTTTAAAAGGGCACTGCATTGGTGGCGTTGTCGTTTGTACTCAACTGGTTCATGTGAAAAACTTCCGTATTGATTATGGCTGCAGGAAAGGAATTAACGGACTTCGAACGCGGGAGGTTAGCTGCACCTAGAAGCATCAGACATTCCATTTCGGTAATCGTTAGGAAAGTCAGCATTCCGAAATCCACAGTGTCAAGAGTGTGCCGGCCGAGCATACCAAATTTCAAGCATTACCTTTCACCACGGACAACGCAGTTGCCGCAAGCCTTCACCTAACGTGCGAGAGTAGCAGCGTTTGCGTAGAGTTGTCAGTGCTAACAGACAAGCAGCACTGCGTGAAATCACAGTATAAATCAATTTCAGGCGTACGACGAACGTATTCACTGGACAGTACGGTGAAATTTGGCGTTAACGAGCTATGGAAGTAGACGACCGACGCGAGTGCCTTTGCTTATTAGCATATCGATTGGACCCTATGCGCCTGTAATACTGTAACCTTATAGGATGAGTCCCCATTTCAGTTGGTAATAGTTGATGGTAGGGTTGAGCGTAGCTCGGAGTCCACAAAGCCAAGCGCCCAAGTTGTAAACAAGGCACTGTGCAAGTTGGTGGTGGCTCTGTAGTGGTATGGGCTGTGTTTACATGGAACTCAAAAAAATGGCTCTGAGCACTATGGGACTCAACTGCTGTGGTCATAAGTCCCCTAGAACTTAGAACTACTTAAACCTAACTAACCTAAGGACAGCACACAACACCCAGCCATCACGAGGCAGAGAAAATCCCTGACCCCGCCGGGAATCGAAGCCGGGAACCCGGGCGTGGGAAGCGAGAACGCTACCGCACGACCACGAGATACGGGCTTACATGGAACTGATCATTGACTGGAAATGGGTATGTTCGGCTTCTTGAAGAGCATTTGCAGCCATTGATGGACTTCATGTTTCCAAACAATAACGAAATTATTATGGTCGACAATGTGCCATGTCACTGGACCACGATTGTTCGCGATTTGTTTGAAGAACATTGTGGACAGTTCGAGCGTATGATTTGGCCTCACAGGAATCTCATCGAACACTTAAGAGGCACAATCCAGAAGTCAGTTCGTGCACAAAATCCCTCACCGGCTACTTTTCCACAATTACGGACAGCTGTAGAGGCAGCATGCCTCAGTGGTTCTGCACGGGACCTCCAAGAGACTTGTTAAGTGCATAACTCGGTTATTGATGCCTACGACGAGCAAAAGGAGGTCCGATTAGGAGGTGTCCGACGACTTTTCTCATCTCAGTGTACGTCGTTTTCTGAAATCGTGGGACGCGTAGAAGTTACAGGCCCGAGGAAAGGTCGTTGCGCTAGAGACGTCTTCCTGGCGAGACAACTCTAATAGGGACTGACACTTATTTGATAAGTATGAATGTTAGTTATTGGTGCTGAAAATTTAACCTTCATTAGAAGTTAGTAGCTTCATGTGGACATAGACAGCGGGAATATTCTGAAGTATTTCATCCTTCGTCAGTGGTAAATGTTGTGGCCGTAATAAATGTTTATTTAACGACGTCCACTATTTATTTGAGAAGTCCACAGTAGTTATCCATTAGCTGATACATCACAAAATTTGTCGAGTAGAATATGTTCGTAATACCAGTCACCTTTCAGAATGGGGTTTCATATATGAAGACAAACAGCTATTTTCACTAGAAGCGGTTTAGGGACAAGTAATGTGAACGTGTAATGAATTTACACGTACCTTAAGTGGGGCTAAAAGGCGGCATTCAATGCGACCATCATTTGCTTAAGAGCCTTATCTGTGAACTTGTCCAACAAGTGGGAACCTCGCGACCGGCGTTCGTAAACAGCGACCGCTGTTAGTAGCCGCATACTGCCGAGCTATGAACGTAGAGTGCAATCATAACATAAATTCCTAATATCAGACGCAGATATTCAGGCAAACATGTAAATGTTCCCAACGCTGACCGATGGAAGGGTACTGAAATTCTATGCGGCTAGCTGCGAATGACGTTTTATGGATAGTTATTGAATATGCAACGGTAGATGGAAGAACAGAGTGCGTAACAAGAGATCCAGAGACGTGAACCATATTGAGTGGATGTTTTATTATGTTTTTGAATATCATCGTTGTCAGTCCTGCAGAATCTACCAATTCTTCTCATTTGCTTTTCTTTTTGATGGCAGTTACCTTCGTTTTTCGCAAAATTAATCTAGTACGGAAGATGGCGGTGTTGTGCGTCTTAAAAAGAAATAACTAGCTATTATCCATACATATCATAAATTAAAGTCCCTCACCGCGGTTTTCTGTCTTTATCAGAAAGCTAAATTTAGGAACTACTATAGGGATTTTGATACGTTTTTCACCAACTGATACTGACTCAGGCGTAAGGTTTATGTATATAGTTTATTACCGTTACTACAGAAAACGCGTCTTGTGGTATACGAAGCCGCATCAGTAAAATCCCCTTATCGTCACTTCTTCGCAACTCCGCAATCTGTGACTTCTCCCGTGGACAAATTTCTTAATTGCTATTAATATCTAGACGTCACCCTCTGCGGCATTCATTTTAGAGTACTTTAATGTCTTTAATTTCCTTCATCGATGTGTCTGTAGGAATGTTAACAAGCATAAAAGTGTAATTTATAACAAATGATAATTCGGATATCGGAAAGTCGCAGTTCCGACGGGTGTAGCTTCTTCATACACTGCACCTCATTCCCTTATGTTTGAATTTTTTTTATGACACATAAATGGGCATGAAGCATGCCACCTGATCTACATAGCGGTTGTTTTTTTAGGCATCCGATCTCTAATACGTGGTGCAGTGTACGACTGGCCTCTTTCGTTGAGAAGGATAAGTCTGTAACAAACGTCTCTAGAGACACAGCAGTACTATAATAAAAAAATAACACTTAATTTATTCAAAGAATAAATCTGACCCTCCCCTGTTGTAACCTCAGCAACAGATAATACTCGCGCGGCAACGATAAAAAAATTCCATCCACTGATGCTACTGTGCTACCTTGATCGGCACAAGATCGCCTTCCTACATCATATAAACTCTGGATACAGCAGAATTATACTCCACTTTCGAAATTCATGTGCTGTAACATGCTTAAAAAAAGTACCAAGAACATGTGTATGAACAGATATGCTAATGAAGATTCTCGCAGAGCGTCACTTCAATAAAACCTTGCTGCGTCAACTCGCAGAGTGTCTTCGTCCGCGAAGTTTCGGAACTCACCTTCTGCAGAAGATGGTAGGGGAGAACACGCCTTCTGAAACGTCACGGGCACGCTGCGGGTCGACGCAGCAGGAAACCCGCCATGATTTAATCTAATGAGGATGTATTTAGAACGTAACCAATTAAGGGGCTCTCACTTGCCACTTTTACACGTATTATATCGAAAGTGGTATTATTTGAAGTAACCATTCGATGCGCTTTCTTGGCTTTCCCGTAACTTTCGGTTTACCACCGCACTGATCATGGGAGATGTCTCAACTCGTTCGCGACTGGAGAGAAAAGTCCTTGATAGCCAACGAAAAGACAAAAAGTCTCCGCAGACATGTAAAAATGTAAGGTGTGATTCAGGGAATTGTGATAAGGCTATTCGCGTTCATACACTTATCTTGGTGTTTAAGTTCAAAGTTGAACGTTTACCTCTTCTAAAACTACCTCTTAAAGTAGCGGAATGCTAAACTGGATAAACTACACATGAAAATATAGTTACCGGGAATTAGTAAAATTAAACAAATTCACAGCAGTAACAATGCGTAATGATATGAAGTGGCCGCCCAACAGCATATAAAGCGAGAAGCACGTTCGATTTACTGAGTACTTGGAAGCAATGTTTGATGTACGAAAGAGATTACTTTTAAGAAACTAGTAAATGGTAAAACCTGTGTTTGGATGCTTTGGCAACCATCCAGAGTTGGCAAACGTCTGTCAAAAGTACGGTTCTTAATTTTCCTCTAAATTTCACATACGCGACAAAGAACAAAACTCTACAGACTCTGAGTTCAACTAAATTCTTATGGATTACAATTACGAATAACTTAAATCTGAACCATCACATGGATAACGTTGTGGAGAAACCTAATCAAAGACTGCATCTTATGGGCAGAACATTTAAAGGATGCAATAGGATATGAGTGCTGATTTGCCCCGCGAGCTGTTAGAGCGTGGAACGGTAAAGAAATAGATTGAAGGAGGTTATTTTGTAAGGTACATATGCTTTGATGTGGGGCGATCAATATGGTTGCATATGAACACACTTCATAAGGTGCGATCGCAGTACAGACACTGTTATTGTTCCAAGATGACCGGTGGCCTTTATGCTTTGACTTCATGTAGCATGGCAAGTTCCATAATATTAGATATTGGCAGCATAGGACTGTTGAAACCAGCCATCTTGGATTAATAAAAGCGTCTACAATGTGATCGCGGCGTACGAAGTGCGTTAATATTGAAAGTGGTTTGATGAACCCTCTGCCAGGCACTTGTGAATTGTAGAGTAGTGATCTAGATGTAGACTTAAGAAACAGATGGCGTGATTGAGGGTAGCCAGACATTGTATGTTGCACCTCGCCTGCCCACCGCTTCCACTCTATTTTTTCATACTTAGTATACCGAAATCTATGGATAACACAATCACAATGATACTGTTACAGTTTCATATAAATAACTTCGATACTTTCGGATATATAAATTTTTATCTAAAACACGCAATAACCGTGCTGTTATTGTGTAACTGAGTTGGAGACTGATGAATTCATCTATAGTATCAGTTGGAATTTCAACCAAGAGGATAGGTTCATATAATCTAATTTTCTGTATTTTTTTAGGTTAATTACCACATATTTCTGACTTATTTAGAAGTACTTTGGAAAATTATTATTTCATCGTGTTTTGGGTGTGTGAGTGTTTGGGAGACAGAGTGAATGGAGGCTATGCATACAGTCAGAAATATTTTGTTAAAACTATGTAAATGTATGCGTGAGAAAGTTGTGCAATAGGGGAAATTGTGACTTATGTCCGAATGAGCTTGATTTTGTAAAAGGTGTCCAGAATGGTATGTTCTGCATTTAATTTATTAGTAATTTATTTTGTGGAAAGGAATCGTAGTTTGTTTTCATTAAATTTTATTTGCTTTCCGAATTACGAGATTTCTAGTCTAGATTACTTGTAGTAATCTGATTGGCTTACGTTAGAAATACCTCAAGCACGCAAGTGATTGCCAAGTTAACATACCAGTCGATTGGAATTCAACATTTCCCGAGCGTTTGAATAGGGCTTTGTGCTTCAGATTTATGATTTGATAGAGTCGTTCGGGATCCGTCTTTTGGTAAACACCTATGTTGAATCGCGCTGATCAAATTTGTACCCAAATGAAGAAATTCGAGCATTTTATCGGTTCTCGTGTTGCTGACGAAATGTGACTACATTGTTGAGCATTCTGTTAAAAGTTTGAACTTTGTGAGTTGTTTATTCGCGTGTGATCATTTCATGTCGTACATAACCTCGGCATGGCCTGTTTTGTACAGACTACGAGACATTACGGCGAGCTCTTCTTTACAAGAAGCCTACTGAAGGACTGAATGTGTTAACTCGCAAGTACTCGTCGGTCAGTGGCAGTTTATGACCGTTAAAATGTGGGGTCGAACTAAATATCTTCTGGCTGCTGTCGGGTGTGAACTTGTAAAAGAGACAGTCAATAACATTTTATAATTGATGTCGGGATATTAAATACGGAACTGATAGGCATTTTCCGTGTTTTAAATACAATGAACCAGCTTAAAGGAAATTTTAGACAGTTTTTCGAACGAGTCGTGTAAGAACCGCGAACGCTCGATAGTTTAACTTTCAGCTACTGCCCTTGGACTGGAGTTACGTGGCCTTTGCGTGGTAGGTATTTAGTTGAATTTTCATCAACGCTGCTTTTGTTGGCTAAACCAATACCTACTATGACAGAGTAAGGGGGCAGACAGCCTGAAACCTATCCAGGTAGGTGGACTGATTGTTTAAGGAATACTGAGTGATCAAGCTGCCCTGCCGCAAGGAGGCATGTTCTTATTGATTTTAATTTACAGCTTAATTTCATGTATCAGGGGCGTTCAATAAGTATTGCAATACGTTTGCTTTGAACACTCATTGGTTTCATTCAGGATTCCAGTACACCGTATTATTCCTCACTCCTCTGGCTACAAAAGACTATTTTTCAACATCATTCCAGTTCAGTAAGACCGCTTTATGTCATCTACATTGGAGGGTCTGTATGCCCGCACGGTACTGGTCGACGTCGGAATCAAGTATTGCTGCATCAATAACCTCCCCATCATTTATGTAAAGCTTCCCGCGGAGTGCATCCATCATTGGATCAAACAGATGGAAGACGGAAGGTGCGACATCCGAGTTGGAGGGTGCACGAGGAAAAAGACACCAATGAAGTTTCGTGAACTCCTGGCGCGTGCACAGACGTATATGAGGCCTCGTCTTGCCGTGGAGAAGGATAAGTTCTTTTGCATTTTTGTGGCCACGAACACACTGAAGTCGTTTTAACTTTGCAGTGGTCACATGTGTGTACGGCCCGCAGGCACGGCGGAGATCAGACAGGCTTGTGCGGCCAAACCCAACGACTCACCGTGCCAGGTTTGCCAGGTTTCTGTAGGCATTCTGCAAGCGTCTATGAATATCTGCGATGCACTGGTTTTCCACCTAAAAAACTCAATGGCAGCTCTCTGCTTGGAATACACCTTAGCCACAGACACCGTTTTAAAGGCTACGTATACTGTCTCACTTATCGAAACTTCAAGAAGGGGGAATATTTTTATGATGTCGCACAACAAATTCTGCATTTTTCAATCGAAATAGGCTGAGAGAAAAAATGTTATATTATTTATTGAATGCTCCCTGTAGCATCACAATTTGTGTTGCAGATAGTACATGTGAAAGACATCACAAACTGCAGCCAAAGATAAAAGTAACGAGGAAAAGACAATGCCCTGTTGAATAATAGGCGATTAAAATCAAATGAAATATCTCTTGCCAAGAATTATCGTAGCGGACTGTATTCACACAAATGATATCGTGTACGTTGATTAATGACCGACAACAGGTATGAAAATGAAAATCTGAATGCTTTTGAAGGTATGGAAGCAATTTTCTGCGGCAATTTATTATTGCTGGTAAAACTTGCACTCATAAATTTTCGCCAGAAATGACGTAACAATCACATAAATGGATGAATGCTGCTAGAGGTGTTCCAAAGAGGCGAAGTTGAAAACTTCCTTCTCAATCACTGATTCCCTTTCCTGCCCCTCGACTCTTATAACTGCCATCTGGTTTCTGTACAAATTGTAAATAGCCTTTCGCTCTAAGTATTTTTCCCCCAACACCTCTAGAATTTGAGAGAGAGTATTCCAGTCAACACTGTCAAAAGCTTTCTGTAAGTCCACAAATTGTATAAATGTAGGTTCGCCTTTCCTTAACCTATCTTCTATGAGAAGTCGTAGGGCCAGTACTGCATCCCGCGTTCCTGCATTTCTCTGGAAGCCAAATTGATCTTCCCCAAGATAGACTTCTACCAGTTTTTCCATTCTTCTGTAAAGGATTCGTCTTAGTATTTTGCAGCCGTGACTTATTAAACTGATAGTTCGGTAATTTTCACACCTTTCAGGGCCTGCTTCATTTGGAATTGGGATTATTACATTCTTCTTGAAGTATGAAGCTGTTTCGCCCGTCCCACACATCTTGCTCACCAGATGTTTTGTCATGACTGGTTCCCCCAAGGCTATCAGTAGTTCTAATGGAATGTTGTCTATTCCCGGGGCCCTGTTTAGACTTAAGTCTTTCAGTGCATTGTCAAAATCTTCGCGAAGTGTTGTAGCTCCCTTCTCAGCTTCCTCTCTGTCCTCTTCCATTTCCACAATATAGCCCTCAAGTTCATCTCCCTTGTATAGACCCTCTATATACTCGTTCCATCTTCCTGCTTTCCCTTCTTTGCTTACGTCTTTTCCCCAAAAGTCTCCTTCATTTTCTTGTAGGTAGTATCTATCTTACTCCTAGTGATATATGCTTCTACATCCTCACCATTGCCCTCTAGCCATTCGTGCTTAGCCATTTTGCTCTTCCTGTCGATTCTATTTTTTAGACGTTTGTATTCTCTTTCACCTGTTTCATTTATTGCATTTTTATATTTTCTTCTGTCATTGATCAAATTCAATGTATCTAGTGTTATCCAAGGATTTCTACTAGCGCTCGTCTTTTCACCTATTGATCCTCCGATACGTTCACTATTTCATCACTTTAAGCTACCCATTCTTCTCCTGCTGTATTTATTTCCCAAGATCTTGTCAATCGGTCCCTAATGCTGCCTCTGAAACCCTCTACAATCTCTGTTTCTTTCAATTTATACAGATCCCACCTCCTTAAATTCCTGCCTTTTATCAGTCTCTTCAGTCTTAATCAGCAGTTCATAACCAATAAATTGTGGTCAGAGTCTACATCTGCCCCTGTAAATGCCTTAAAATTTAAAATCTGGTTCCTAAATCTCTGTCTTACCATTATATAATCTATCTGAAACCTTTCGGTGCTAGCAGATTTATTACACGTATGCAACCTTCTCTCATGATTCTTAAACCAAATGTTAGCTTTGATTAAATTATGTTCTGTTGAAAATTCTGCCAGGCGGCTTCATCTTTCATTCCTTTCTCCCAGTCCGTATTCATCCCCCACTACTATTAAATTTTTGGCTCCTTTAACTGTCTGAATAATTTCTTGTATATCATCATACAGTTCCTCAATCTTCTCCTCATCAGCGGAGCTAGTTAGCATATAAACTTGTACTACTGAGGTGGATGGGGGCTTCGTGTCTATCTTGGCTACAATAATGCGTTCACTATGCTGTTTAGTAGCTTAGCGGCGTTCGTATTTTTTTACTCATTATCAAGCCTACTCTGATTTTATTTTGTATTTATATCTCTGTATTCACTTGACCAGAAGTCCTGTGCCTCCTGCCACCGAACTTCACTAATTCTCACTACATCTAACTTTAAATTATCCATTTCCATTTTTAAATTTTCTAACCTAGCTTCCCGATTATGGGATTAGAGATCCCACTCTCCGACCCGTAGATCCAGGTTTGTTTCTCTTTATAAGGACGTTCTCCCGAACATTCCTCGCCTGGAGATCCGAATAGGAGACTATTTTATTTCCAGAATTTGTTATCTAGGAGGAAACGATCATCATTTAACCATACAGCAGACCTGCATGCTCTCGGGAAAAATTACGGCTGTTGTTTACCCTTGTTTTCGCCGCCGCCTTACCAGCACAGCAAGGCCGTTTTGGTTAATGTTACAAGACAAGATCAGTCAATCATGCAGACTGTAGCCCCTGCAACTACTGAAAAGGCCTCTTCTCCTCTTCAGGAACCACACTTTTGTCTGGCCTCCGAACAGATACCTCTGCGTTGTGGTTGCACGTACAGTACGGCTATCTGTATCGCTGAGGCACGCAAGCCTCCCCACCAACGGCAAGGGGGCTGGGGTAAAAATAGTAAATAATATTTATATTTGTATTTTTATTTAAAAAATAATAAAATAACTTCTAAAAACGTACAGCCACTTCGCGATTTTCTTTGGTAGATATTTGACCATCCACTGTCCCGTATCAACGACGGATCAACAGAGATACGGGATAAGTGTTTCAATTTACAGTGAAACGATGCAGAGAAGTATCATAAATTTCTGGCGGGGTCAGTGTTGCTATTCTCATTCCTCCTTTTCACGACTTAATTATTGAGTCACCATCGCAAAAGTATTTGTGACCTGCAAATCGTCAGTACTACTACTAGCGGTGTACAAATTCCCCTTGCAGCCTGCTTGCCCCTAGCTCCTCTGCAACCATTCATGCAGGTCAGCCTGCCGCGACGTAAACACAAGAGTGCCTGTGTACTGAGGCATAGTGGGTAATGCGTCCGACACGGGCTCCCGCAAGCCCGGGCTACCTGGGTTCCCGCAGGCCTGCCGAGCTTCACGGGACCCGCTCAGCTTGCTGCGCCTGACAACAGGTTGCGCTGTCAAGCTACCGTGACTAGAGTAGCCAGGTAGTTAGCCCGCAGTTCATTTATCGCAACGGTGGGGGCAGCATAATGAATAGGACGAACGAACTTTAGTGAGATTGAAAAAAAATTGACAACTGGCGAATACATGCTGGTAACGAAACAGAGCACAAACGCCGCATAGGAAACGGTTTTGTGTGTTTATGAGGCTGATTCAAATAAATCGGTAGGTGTGTCTCAATGCAAACTATGTAAAAAGCTCTTAAATACTTATTCGGGAACCTGGAGTATGTTACGACATGTGTGCAAATTTGACAAGCAGTTCCCTCACTCCGTAAATATCTTGAAAGAGGACAAAAATTTAGAGGCCGAAAAGTGCGTCGAAATGTGTGCTAAGGACCTGAGACCATGTAGCGGTATAGAGGGAGAAGGATTTCATGGTAACCCGCAAACGATGTCAAAATCTTTTGTAAGGTACTGTATTCCATGCACTGTCCGAAATATTATGTAGACAGTGATATTCCTCTTGATGGTCAAGCGTGAAAAATTTCTTCAAGATCGGAATAAAGCTGTAGGTTGGTGTAGAAGTGTGTAAGCAAAGTACCCTCCGCCATGCACCATTCAGAATTTTAAGCAGACAGTGCCCTTCATCCTGCTTTGAATATCAAGTGTGCAAAATTTCATCAAGATCGGAATAAAAAGTACAATTTGTCGAATTCCGTTAGGTAAAGTAACGTCTGCCATGCACCCTACGAAATTTTATGTAGACTGTGACCTTCCTCTTCGTTTAAAGGTATAGTGTGCAAAATTTCATCAAGATTGTATGCAATACAAACACACCCACAATGAAAACGCACTTTCAGTTTTTCTCAAATTTTCCAATTTTCGGTCGATTTTCGAAAAATTTTATTTCATAAAAACCTTGTCCTGAGAATTACGAACACGGCAAAAAAAAAAAATTACCGAATTGGTCCAGCCGTTCTCGAGTTTTACGCTTATCAACACATTTGGCAATTCATTTTTATTTATATAGATAATAAGCCAGAAATATACGCATAAAGGAAGTATGTACAAATAAAACCCAATATTTTTTACCTGAAATATATATATAATGTTGGGGTTTGTCTTTTGGTGCTCACGTAAAATAAAAACTTTTAATTAACGTTCATAATATGCCAATGACGCACGCAGACTAAACGGCTGCGTAGCGCAGCTCAGCAGTAATATGGGCAGGCAAGCAAGTTTCCCGCAGCCTGCCCGGGTTGGGTTGTGCTTGGCTTGGCTGGGAGTGAAGCAGCCTGCCCGTTCTGTTGACAACGCGCGGCGACCTGCCCGCCTGGCCACCGGGCAAGCATGGGCGGGTTAAAAGCGGAACATGTACACCACTGACTACTACACTGCCATGACCAGACATATTCTCGTTTCGCTCGTATAGATGTAGGTACTCTACTGCATTGGCTCCATACTTAGCTTGCATTTATCGCGAATCTCTTGCCCAACGTAAAGTTCCGAGCGACTGGAAAAAACGCAGGTGACGCCTGTATATAAGAAGGGTAGAAGGACGGATCCTCAAAATTACAGACCAATATCCTTAAGATCGGTTTGTTGTAGGATTCTCCAACATATTCTCAGTTCGAATATAATGAATTTCCTCGAGACCAAGAAGTTGCTGTCCGTGCATCAGGACGGCTTTAGAAAGCATCGCTCCTGCGAAACGAAACTTACCCTTTTTCCACATGATATCTTGCGAACCATGGATGAAGGGTATCAGACGGATGCCATATTCCTTGACTTCTGGAAAGCGTTTGGTTCGGTGCCCCACTGCAGACTCCTAACTAAGGTACGAGCATATGGGATTGGTTCCAAAGTATGTGAGTGGCTCGAAGACTTCTTAAGTAATAGAACCCAGAACGTTGTCTTCGATGGTGAGTGTTCATCTGGAGTGCCCCAGGGAAGTGTGGTAGGTCCGCTGTTGTTTTCTATCTACATAAATGATCTTTTGGATAGGGTGGATAGCTATGTGCGGCTGTTTGCTGATGATGCTGTGGTGTACGGGAAGGTGTCGTCGTTGAGTGACTGTAGGAGGATACAAGATGACTTGGACAGGATTTGTGATTGGTGTAAAGAATGGCAGCTAACTCTAAATATAGATAAATGTAAATTAATGCTGATGAATAGGAAAAAGAATCCCGTAATGTTTGATTACTCCATTAGTACTGTAGCGCTTGACACAGTCACGTCGATTAAATATTTGGGCGTAACACTGCAGAGCGATATGAAGTGGGACAAGCATGTAATGGCAGTTGTGAGGAAGGCGGATAGTCGTCTTCGGTTCATTGGTAGAATTTTGGGAAGATGTGGTCCATCTGTAAAGGAGACAGCTCATAAAACACTGATACGACCTATTCTTGAGCACTGCTCGAGCGTTTGATATCCCTATCAGGTCGGATTGAGGGAGGACATAGAGGCAATTCAGAGGCAGGCTGCTAGATTTGTTACTAGTGGGTTTGATCATTACACGAGTCTTACGAAAATGCGTCAGGAACTCGAGTGGGAGTCTCTGGAGGAAAGGAGGCGTTCTTTTCGTGAATCGCTACTGAGGAAATTTAGAGAACCAGCATTTGAGGCTGACTGCAATACAATTTTACTGCCGCCAACTTAGATTTTGCGGAAAGACCACAAAGATAAGATAAGAGAGATTAGGGCTCGTACAGAGGCATATAGGCAGTCATTTTTCCCTCGTTCTGTTTGGGAGTGGAACAGGGAGAGAAGATGCTAGATGTGGTACGAGGTACCCTCCGCCACGCACCGTATGGTGGATTGCGGAGTATATTTGTAGATGTAGGTGTAGGAGTCTGGGGAGAAAGACTCCACTTTTCTGTCCTGAGTCAGGATTACAGGACAGAGACTGGGAAGTCTCTATCCCGACCACGTCCCGTCAGCAATTTAAACATAGCCAGGGGCGCGAGTAGAGCTGAACGTGAATTCAATTCCGGCGCGCAGGAGCAGGTGTCGGGCGACGCGGCGCCAGTGGCAGGTCGGCGCAGCAACAAGTTCCGGCCGCATTCCCGGCGACCAGCGACAGCCGATAAAGCGGCCGCCGCCCTTTGCTGAGGTGAGCTGCGCCGAGCCGAGGTCCGACCCGCTGCGTGGGCGGCGCATGCCGGACAGCCCCTAGCCTGCGGCCAGGCACGCCCGGCACCCAGCCGGGGACGTGGAAAACCGCTTGGCTAACCATTCTCTGCGCTCGCCGACGCGTACTCCAAAATTTCCCGATAAACTCAAAAGCGTGACACGAGTGATACAAGGGGCAGAGAAAACGTCACTCCAAACTTGCCGACGCAGAAAATACATAATGTTGCGGTTTTCATCTGTTAACGTAAAGAGTAGTTACCTTACACATAAAGGGGGGTAGGACGTCAAACTGTCCGACTTGGAGCGGGAGAGGCACCAAAGGACATTTTAATTTCCACTGTCTATACTTTTACAAATAAATTCATAAAACTTTGTCAGCATGACCAGGAAGGGTTCAGGATTCGTGCTCATAGCAGTGTAAGTTCAAAAATATAACTATATATATATATATATATATATATATATATATATATATATATATTTATACATGTGAAATGTCATCATTTTTTCACTTATTATTAGCTGCATTCGTTGCTATAGGTACACTTTTCTGCACAAGTAAGGGAGATTCTTCGATGAATTTTGCACAGCATACAAACCATACTTACAGGTGTATGAAACTCTAGAATTTTCCAAATCTATTAAAAACTGCTAAAATTGAGATAATTAACCATAAAATTTGAGTTTTTCTATACATTAAGTTTAAAGTGTAAAACCTCATTCATTTCTCCATTAATTAAATAAACTCTAGAGTTCCATACACCTGTAAGTATGGTTTGTATGCTGTGCAAAATTCATCGAAGAATCTCTCTTACTTGTAAAGAAAAGTGTACCTATAGCAACAAATGCAGCCAATAGTAAGTGAAAAAATTATGAAATTTCACACGTAAAAAAAAAATTTTGCTATTCATTTTAACTTACATTGCTATGAGTTTGAATTCTGAATCCTCCCTGGTCGTGTTGACAAGGTTTTATGAATTTATTTGTAAAAATATAGACAGTGGAAATTATAATGTCGTGGTGCCTCTCCTGTCTCAAGTCGGCCCGTTTGACGTCCTACCCCCCTTAAAATACACCACCGCCGCCTGTCCAGACTAATCACAGAAGCGAAGATCGATGGAGATCATGAAATAACTGTTTTGTAAAGGTACTTAAGAAAATGCTCGTTAGCTAAGTTTTCGATTTAGTAACCCTGCATTCCAGTTCATTTTGTCCATCTGCCCACCACATGTAGTATTTGGTAGTATGACTGCCAACCAGCACGTCATTGCAGCGCGCACTATTAACAGTTTATCCCTTCTCTTGAAAATTCGTCAACATAAGACACCCGGCTCAAGTAAGATTATCAGCAACAATTCCCTATTAGATACCAATGTCTTATTCACAGTGTGAGCACGATCGAGACGTTTTATATAGAGCTAACTTATGATCTTGTACCGCCATATTATTACCTACATGTCACACATATTCCTGCAGAAATTATATGAATGCGAGGTGTCTCGTTATTCGAACACGTACCGCGCGTACATAGACCTGATTCGTCTCGATGGGTAATGAATCCAAACCTTCAGTGCTGACGCACTTTTACGTTTGACAACCAATGGGAATTAAAATAGCGAGCATGTAGGACATGGACGTGGACACCGGATACGTGGCACTAGCTGTGAATTTGAGAGGTGGCCGGGTAGCATGCCGAGGAAGTTCGCCCGTTGGCCATAAACACCGTGACAGTGTGTCCAGGTGCCGCAGTGGTTAACGCGACTGACTAGTAAGTAGGAGATCCCTTGTTCGAGTCGCGGTCCGGCACACATTGTTACTTGTCACCGCTCATGCCGTATAAAGTCCCGGTACAACTGAAATCGTTAGTTCTTTCCCTCTCCGTTCCTACCTGCCCACTCCACCTTCAGTTTGCATCCTGTAGACATGTTCATCATGGACAATATTACACGCAAATCGTTAACACAAGATTCATTCCGCTTCACTCCGTAAGTAACGTCATTGAATCGCTAACATGTTTGCTGCTTCACTGTCTAAGTTCGCACTTCACAGCTCATCTCTGACAACAAGTCTTCAGTATTATTTCAAAATCTTCCAGAGTCCTATTTTCAAATAAAAACATTATCATTGTGTATGTTTATTAACATTTCACACAGACTGCGAGCTACAAGATGGTAACATCCTCTTCTTCTAAACCGTACATTAACAATGCCAAAGTCATTCCGAGCAGTATTCCCTACCGTGAATGTGCAGGCTCTACAGTCAACACGCCACCTCTTTGATCTATTACTGGGTAAACTTAGACGGGCCTGTACCACATTACTTCGCTGTGCATACTTTCCCATGCAGTTATAAAAAAATGTTTCTGTAATAAATACGTGAAAGTTGTACGGTAAGTGTGCTGCTCCCTCACACAATTTTCATTTTATGCGTATTTAACCAGGATTAGTCGCATTCGTAGGTGAGATAAGTATTTTAGTCAAGTCCAGTTAACTAAGTTAAAAAAAGGAAATGATTTTAAAAATAAAATAAACTCCGTATCTACATGTTGCTGTTGTGGTGCTCTTCAGTCCTGAGACTGGTTTGATACAGCTCTCCATGCTACTCTATCCTGTGCAAGCTTCTTCATCTCCCAGTACCTGCTGCAGCCTACATCCATCTGAATCTGCTTAGTGTATTCATCTCTTGGTCTCTCTCTATGATTTTTACCCTCCACGCTGCCCTCCAATACTAAATTGATGATCCCTCGATGTCTCAGAATATTTCCTACCAACCGATCCCTTCTTCTAGTCAAGTTGTGCCACAAGCTCCTCTTCTCCTCAATTCTATTCAATACCTCCTCATTAGTTACGTGATCTACCCATCTAATCTTCAGCATTCTTCTGTAGCACCACATTTCGAAAGCTTCTATTCTCTTCTTGACCAAGCTATTTATCGTCCACGTTTCACTTCCATACATCGCTACACTCCATACAAATACTTTCAGAAATGACTTCCTGACATTTAAATCTATACTCGATGTTAACAATTTTTCCTTCTTCAGAAATGCTTTCCTTGCCGTTGCCAGTCTACATTTTATATCCTCTCTACTTCGACCATCATCAGTTATTTTGCTCCCCAAATAGCAAAACTCCTTTACTACTTTAAGTGTCTCATTTCCTAATCTAATTGCCTCAGCATCACCCGACTTAATTCGACTACATTCCATTAACCTCGTTTTGCTTTTGTTGATGTTCATCTTATACCCTCCTTTCAAGACACTGTCCATTCCGTTCAACTGCTCTTCCAAGTCCTTTGCTGTCTCTGACAGAATTACAATGTCATCGGCGAACTTCAAAGTTTTTATTTCTTCTCCATGGATTTTAATACCTACTCCGAACTTTTCTTTTGTTTCCTTTATTGCTTGCTCAATATACAGACTGAATAACATCGGGGATAGGCTACAAACCTGTCTCACTCCCTTCCCAACCACTGCTTCTCTTTCATGCCCCTCGACTCTTACAACTGCCATCTCGTTTCTGTACAAATTGTAAATAGCCTTTCGCTCTCTGTATTTTACCCCTGCCACCTTCATAATTTGAAAGAGAGTATTCCAACCAACATTGTCAAAAGCTTTCTCTAAGTCTACAAATGCTAGAAATGTAGGTTTGCCTTTCCTTAATCTTTCTTCTAAGATAAGACGTAGGGTCAGTATTTCCTCACGTGTTCCAACATTTCTACGGAATCCAAACTGGTCTTCCCCGAGGTCGGCGTCTATCAGTTTTTCCATTCGTCTGTACAGAATTCGCGTTAGTATTTTGGAGCTGTGACTTATTAAACTGATGGTTCGCTAATTTTCACATCTGTCAACACCTGCTTTCTTTGGGATTGGGATTATTATATTGTTCTTGAAGTCTGAGGGTATTTCGCCTGTCTCATACATATTGCTCACCAGATGGTAGAGTTTTGTCAGGACTGGCTCTCCCAAGGCTGTCAGTACTTCTAATGGAATGTTGTCTACTCCGGGGGCCTTGTTTCGACTCAGGTCTATCAGTGCTCTGTCAAACACTTCACGCAGTATCGTAACCCCCATTTCATCTTTATCTATATGGCTCTGAGCACTATGGGACTTAACATCTGTGGTCATCAGCCCCTAGAACTTAGAACTACTTAAACCTAACTAACCTAAGGACATCACACACATCCATGCCCGAGGCAGGATTCGAATCGGTGACCGCAGCAGTCGCGCGGTTCCGGACTGAGTGCCTAGAACCACTCGGCTACCGTGGCCGGCATCATCATCTATACCCTCTTCCATTTCCATAATATTGTCCTCAAGTACATCGCCCTTGTATAGACCCTCTATATACTCCTTCCACCTTTCTGCTTTCCCTTCTTTGTTTAAAAGTGTGTTTTCATCCGAGCTCTTGATATTCATACAAGTGGTTCTCTTTTCTCCAAAGGTATCTTTAATTTTCCTGTAGGCAATATCTGTCTTACCCCTAGTGAGATAAGCCTCTACATCCTTACATTTGTCCTCTAGCCATCCCCGCTTAGCCATTTTGCACTTCCTGTCGATCTCATTTTTGAGACGTTTGTATTCCTTTTTGCCTGCTTCATTTACTGCATTTTTATATTTTCTCCTTTCATCAAATAAATTCAATATTTCTTCTGTTACCCAAGGGTTTCTACCAGCTCTCGTCTTTTTACCTATTTCATCCTCCGCTGCCTTCACTATTTCATCCCTCAAAGCTACCCATTCTTCTTCTACTGTATTTCTTTCCCCCATTTCTGTCACTTGTCCCCTTATGCTCTCCCTGAATCTCTCTATAACCTCTGGTTCTTTCAGTTTATCCAGGTCCCATCTCCTTAAATTCCCACATTTTTGAAGTTTCTTCAGTTTTAATCTACAGTTCATAACCAATAGATTGTGGTCAGAGTCCCTATCTGCCCCTGGAAATGTCTTACAATTTAAAACCTGGTTCCTAAATCTCTGTCTTGCCATTATATAATCTATCTGATACCTTTTAGTATCTACATGACAGGTACGAAATCAGATAAATCAGGAACACATGGGGTGTTGAGGAAGAAGAGAGAAAAAGTAACCGACATACGTGGTCTGCGCAACGAAAACTAGCCCATTCGTTGCGTATGGAGGATACTGGGGGAAAAGGAAGGCCAACAAATGTTTTTACACGTGGTCCTAGGTCATCCATCCGCGAAGAAGAAGAAAATAAACTCTTCCAGCTTCACAATACCACATACTCCTGTTAATTTGGTGTTGTAGCAAGAAATAATGAAGGTTATAGAAAATTCTTTGTTGTTCTTAGTGATGAAAACGAAATATGGAAAAACGATATTACACACTTCCTTGAGGCCATTTGTTGAACAACAATAAAAAATGCAGTGGGTTCTACGTGACAGGTTCACGTACACATGTCTTGTAGATAACTATTTACAAACAGCTAACTGCTTAGAAGATATTCCCACAGTATTTACACACTGTTGAAATTTATACGAACGATCCATGTCTTCATTTCCTTGCCATTATCCACTGTCTTCACGGGGACCACATTTGTTAATCTGATTTGGAAGTTTTACTAGTAGTGGGTGCCGGATTCTCGTCCTGCTGCCACCACCATGCTTCCTCCACTCCCCTCCCCCTCCCCCTTCCACGCCTGAGGTAGAATTTGTTTACCCCACCTGTGTGCGTCTACTGCCATCCAACTTGAAAATGTCAGAATGTTTTCGAATCGCACAACTGAAGCGGGACGTGGGTACTAATCCATTTGGTCAAATATGGGAAACAGTCTATAAGCTACATACAGGTTAGATGACACAGTGGCCACCATCGTTAATCCGGCGTCGGGGCGTCTCCGTGAATTCCGAAAGCGGCGTGCTAACGTCTACCGCTATGCGGGGGAGGGGAGGGGGTCACAAACAATCCATGTGACACTGAGAAGTCTGAAGCTGCCCACAGGCACAATACAGGATCATACCGGTGACCTGCACTAAACTCTGTCCAATCAAACTTGGCCCACAATGGAGTGAAGGAGTGAAATATGGATTAGTAGAATTCTTTGAGAACCTACCCGCGATAGTAAGGGAGCATGAGAGTCTTGCATGCAGATTAAATCTGTCTAACGGTGACAATTTCCCCCAACATCCCAGAGATTTCTTGAACAGACATTCAACAGACAATTAGAAATATGTAAACGTGTAGTTTGAAGTTATGTCAACGTATTTATTCCTCAGGAGTGCGTATATTTTACGTCCTTGACGCTTTCCACACCATGGCGTTTATGATAAATATAATCTCTGAGACCTGGATCAATCTATATTACACTAGACCACGTTTTTTTTTCTTAATTTTCTAAATGTGACGTTTCCCTCAACCTGTATATGAGCATTCCTTCAATTGCGTCAGAGCAAATACGTAGTACGATATGAGGTTCTCCTACTGTTAAATTCCAGTTTATCCTGTTAGAAAGTGAGGAAAAGAAAAATTAATACCTGAAGAAGTAGTTCCAATTTTGATACATACGCAGTTGTTTTAGGAAACAAATAAAGTTGTTAGTAGGATATTTACAATTACTTTTTATAGGTACCACCGGTAAGAAGAGTGAAAAACGCCAATCGCGTCTTATAGATCCGTTAAAGACCCGAGGCTCGTTTGTTCCCCAGCGGAGGCGTAGCTGCATGTCGCTCGAGAAATAAAACGGCTCACTGAATAACGTAATTATTCCAGTTATAATAGTTTCATCAATAAAGTAAATTTCATTTTGTAATGTATAGTTCAGTGAATCTCAGTTACAAAAGTGACATTAATTTCATATCATGAGTTTTTCACTTTCTCCGCTAGATTTTCATTGCTTGGTAAAAGTATAATCATATACGATATCAGAAATATGTTCGTAGGATGATCTTCAATTTATGAAATATTACATGTTACATGGACTTAGAGAAAGCTTTCGACAATGTTGACTGGAATACTCTTTAAAGCTTTTGACAATGTTGACTAAAATACTCTCTTTCAAATTCTGAAGGTGGCAGGGGTAAAACACATGGAACGAAAGGCTATTTACAATTTGTACAGAAACCAGATGGCAGTTATAAGAGTCGAGGGACATGAAAGGGAAGCAGTGGATGGGAAGGGAGTGAGACAGGGTTGTAGCCTATCCACGATGTTATTCAATCTGAATATTGGGCAACCACGAAAGGAAACAAAAGAAATATTCGGAGTGGGTATTAAAATCCATGGAGAAGAAATAAAAACTTTGAGGTTTGCCCATGACATTGTCATTGTGTCAGAGACAGCAAAGGACTTGGAAGAGCAGTTGAACGGAATGGGCAGTGTTTTGAAAGGAGGATATAAGATGAATATCAACAAAAGCAAAACGAGGATAATGGAATGTAGTCGAATCAAATTGGGTGATGCTGAGGGAATTTAGAAAATTTAGGAAATGAGACACTTGAAGTAGTCTGCCATTTGGGGAGCAAAATAACTGATGATGGTCGAAGTAGAGAGGATATAAAATGTAGACTGGCAAAGGCAAGGAAAGCGTTTCTGTAGAAGAGAAATTTGTTAAATTCGAGTATAGATTTAAGTGTCAGGAAGTCGTTTCTGAAAGTATTTGTATGGAGTGTAGCCATGTATAGAGGTGAAACATGGACGATAAATAGTTTGGACAAGAAGAGAAAAGAAGCTTTCGAAATGTGGTGCAACAGAAGAATGCTGAAGATTAGATGGGTAGATCACATAACTAATGAGGAGGTATTGAATAGAATTGGGGAGAAGAGGGGTTTGTGGCACAAAGTGACTAGAAGAAGGGATCGGTTGGTAGGACATGTTCTGAGGCACTAAGGGATTTAGTACTGGAGGGCAGCGTGGAGGGTAAAGATCATAGCTGGAGACCAAAAGATGAATACAATAAGCAGATTCAGAAGGATGTAGGCTTCAGTACGTACAATTAGATGAAGCAGCTTGCACAGGATAGAATACCATGGAGAGCTGCATCAAACCAGTCTTAGGACTGAAGACCACAACAAAAACAACATGGCAGTTATCATGTTAAGTAATTTTGAAGGCTGGTTGATTATATTTCAGACTTAGTGCACAAAAACGTTCACAAATCATGTCTGCTTGACGTTGATCTTTAGAAGGATTTATGTCCTGTGATTCGTATAGATCAAGATAATTTCAGCAACGTCATTTGCAAATGAAGATACATAGAATAATTTTTACGTTTTAGAACAACCTTTTGATAGTATGAGCAGCCTTGGCTGTGAAAGTAGGCAGTTACTACAGACGAATGGAAGTTAAATGAAATGTGTGCAATGTGGGTAGTGATGCGACTGTTTGTAACTACTCCGCTAGGAAATTTTTCTGTCCCAGTTCGTAAATTATTGTAATGTACTGGACTGAAATTCAACGGATACGAGAGAACAACGGAAAAAATTAGAAATCGTGTTTTTCCTTTTATCCAATATATACCACACCAATCGAATTTCAAAACTTTAATACGAGAAGAGTATCCTAAAATTCCTATTTCTCATTCGCTCACCAGACTACATTACGTGTATACGAATAATGGAGCATTCACGCACACCTTTATGTAGAACTTAAATAAAATGTTGTAGCTGATATCCTTTAACAGCTCCATTTGAAATGTGCATCACGAAAATGTTTTACCCCATGGCGGTGTATGCTATATTGTGTTGCTGTTTTAAAGCTGTCTTAGAGGTACCTACAGTTCAGTTATGAAATGAATCATATCCATTTCAATGTTCACTTCTTAGTTGGCACAAAATTATTATTTCCCGAACGAAATCTTGAGCGATCATTACATCATATACAGTTCTAGAAATTAAAGAATGTCCCGCATATTTATTAAAATTCAGGAAATAAAAACTTTCTTAATATACTCGTTGGAATATAAAACACGCAAAGCAGCCAGATACATTGTGTGAGATTATATGGACAGAGACCGGACGAAAAACTAGTAAAAATTTTCAGTTAGCTGGCTCTAATTGTACTGTCGTGTGGCATTTTCCAACTACGTTCCGTGTTGTTGAAATAATCTTTCTGAAGGAAACAGTTCGTCATTTGTTAGGTTCCGTAAATGGCAAATACAGTAAGACCTTGACATCTGACATACTAGGGAAACAACGAATGCTGGATTTCCAGATATACTGGATTGTCAAGGTCATGATTAAAAATCAGGTTTAAAAATGGGATATAAGCAAAACTAACAGTTTTAACATACAGAACACGTAATTGTCATTTATTGAAAACTATAGCTTAGATTAAAGTATAAGAAAATTAAAAATATGTACCAATTTTCTATAAAGACAAAACTGAAATAACATCCGAATATAGTACTGTTCTATTAAATCAGATTAAGCCTCGAAATTTTATTAAAGTTCAGTATACGTAAATAATTTTTTGTATACCCGTTACGAAATAAAGTAAACATTACTGATTTGGAAACACCGGAGTCAAGCTAATTAACAAAATTTTTCAAGAATTTGATGCAGCTTAGTTAAAATCACTGTCTTTAGAAACAGCAAAGACATCTGATGTTGTCAAGGGCATGGGATACGTCGCACTGTGGTTACCATTGACGATTTAGGTAAACTTTTATTCTGAGCCATCTAGAACATTATAAAAATGCTAAATTGTTTCTTTGCTGAGAATTACTATTTTGTACTAAGTGTTCCCCGTGGCTGCTTTTACATGTCAGTGCCGGCCGGAGTGACCGAACGGTTCTAGGTGCTACAGTCTGGAACCACGCTACCGCTACATACGCAGGTTCGAATCCTGCCTCGGGCATGGATGTGTGTGATGTCCTTAGGTTGGATAGGTTTAAGTAGTTCTAAGTTCTAGGGGACTGATGACCTCAGACGTTAAGTCCCATAGCGCTCAGAGCTATTTGAACCAACCATTTCACATATCAGTAATACTATTACGATGAGTGTGGTGAGTAAGTGAGCTGCTGTACGTGCACCAATAACATCTGCCCTCTCGCCTCTGCCTGTTTGGATAAGCATAGTTCGTGATGCGGTGGTCTAGCGGTTCTAGGCGCTCAGTCCGGAACCGCGCAGGTTCGAATCCTGCCTCGGGCATGGATGTGTGTGCTGTCCTTAGGTTAGTTAGGTTTAAGTAGTTCTAAGTTCTAGGGGACTTATGACCACAGATGTTGAGTCCCATAGTGCTCAGAGCCATTTGAACCTTTTTTTTTTTTTTCGTGATGCGCGCCCCGCTCTCCGCCTACCCTAGATGCCCCACCGCACGACGCGTCGGAATGCGCAGCGTTGCTGCTGAGCACTGGATAGAGCGCATACAGAGGGGCATCTGTTGGAGCGCGCATCTATGCATCGTGTTATTGGAGTAGCTACACATTATGCAACGTATACACTACGCCAAAAATAGTATGGAGATAGGGATTAAGCTCACTGAAGATTGTACGAGCTTTGTATTCTTTAACTTGACTCATATCACATAGCATGTATCAACCAGTAATAGCACTTTCACAGATACGACAAAGATAAAGCATTGAAGCGTAAATAGCTTTTTAAAAGAACAAATATTTTTCCTAATTCGCGTAATATGCTTGAAATCAATAAGTATCTTTCACTACACAATTTCTAAAGCAGCCTCCGGGTTCGAGCTATCCCTATACTAAATTTCATCGAAATCATTTCAGCGGGCTAGCCACGAAAACATAACAGAGTTACTTTCGCATTTATAATTTTAGTCTGGATAATACTTGCAATTGGGTTTTTTTTCTGGAGGCCCCATTTTGATAAAATATAGCCCAAACGATGACGGAACCTATCCTCAAGTCATCTGTGTAAACCCCATGAAAGAGATTAACGTGTTCAGGGAGGCAGACTGATATGACGGTTTTTGATAAGATTTTAAATCATGGTATCTTTTTTTTCGTTATTCTACTTTGGTGAAATGAAGCGTGTACGGTACTCCAAGCGATGCCCAAGTTATCTGTGAACCCATATGAAAATTCGTGTAGCAGTTTTGGAGAAGCTTGTTCAAAAAGACAGTCAGAACCGTTTTATACATTTATTACTAATACAGAAGAAAATGATGTACAGATTCTTAACTTCAGAAGCATTATATTGTTGGCGACTCTCTGATAATATCACAAAGGTGAATTTTAGGCGTTCCTTCTTCGTCACTCTTAAGTTCCTGGTGCCACCTGTGTGTTGAATACAGTATGTAATATTACATGGTCAGTCAGCTCTTCGTCGGGTAAATTCCTGCCAATCTCTTTCCATACATATAATAATTCTGCTGAAAATCCGCTCAGTTTATCAGTGGATGTAAAGTTTATAGCTTTTACAGATTCAGAGCGATTAGTTGTAGACTCATCATCATTTACATGGCTTCTCATCACGGCTTCTTCGATGAGTTTATGCCATGTTTGCGTTTTGTCGTTTTAGGCGCACTTTTGCTCTGTTTGGAAAACACAGTCTCTGTACTTGCAAAATTTTTACTGCGCTGTAGTCTACTTGACAGTGCTCCGAGTAGTTGAATATTGATACAATTACAATGACTTTGCTAAATAACTACTAAATAAAAACTGGCCAGGTGCGAGTCGGACTCGGGCACTGACGACTCCGTACAAACGTAATTATGTATCCATTCCAGGCATCGAGAATCTCGACGACTTTTGCCTGCTGTCGACATTGATATCGGCAATATAACAATCCGAGGGAGACCGAGATTTTAAAGAAAAATTTAATAATATAAATGTGATATAACGTCAAGCAGGAGGCAAGTGACCGTTATTATAATAATCACTATTCGTCTCTTCAGGCTGACTGCGTGACAATGGTAGAAGTCAAACATCACGATGGAATAACTGTGTCGCTCATATGACGTGTTTCAGAATTTATCCATCACATGGTACGCAAGCGAGATTACTGCACGTGGATATGGTTTTTTAAGTTGCATGTAAAACAAACCTTTGCTGACTCGTCTGCGAATGTTCGTTTCACATACAACTTGAATAGATATATCTGCATGCATTATGCGAAACAAGCATAATAAAAAATTAGTAATTTTCGAAGTTTTTCTTTTACTTGCACTGTAAAAACTATCTTTTTCCAAATTTCATTAGTTCCAGGCCAATAGGAAGTAATCTGTAGTTATAGATGAGGCAGTTTGCGTGTATTACTATACGTAACATAAAGTGTCACTTCTTTTGATTTCATTGACTTAGATGTTTCAATTTTCTTCAGCGCCAAGGGATCATAGTAAACGACAAACAGTTGTTAACAGCCAGACAACAAAGCTATCCAATAAGAGTTATGTTTTTACCGACTGAAGCACGCAACCCTGAAAACCACACAGGACCAATGCAAACGTAAGTACAGTAATCATAGGTCTAGTGAGCGAAGACTGTTTATACTAGCAAAAACTTAACAATTCACCTAACATATCTTCGCAGGAATATAATCATTCAGCGTGGCAGACAATAATTTTGCTGCCGAGATGCCCAACGGTTCCAATGTTCCGCAAGGGCGTCCGACCGTACTGCCAACCGCACCGAGCTGAAAGTAATGATAAACATCTGATGGGTGCCGGACTATCGATTCTGCCGGATTGTCGAGTGTTGGATTATCGAAGTCGTACTGTATGTTCTCCTAGATTTCCTTTCGTTGGCATGTCATAGTTCCACTAGCAAGGAGGTCTGTAACGTCCATGTTCCTGACCATAATTGTATACTGTACAATGGATAAGAAAATTTAGGATCTGTTAGCTCATGAGCAGTTTGGCTTCGGAAAGTTAAAGGCACCAGAGGCACAATTCTGACGTAACGCTTGAGAGTGTAAGTTAGACTTAAGTAAAATCAAAACATGTTCGCAAGATTTATTGATCTATAAAAGGCGTTCGACAATTAAAAATTATACAAGATTTTCAACATTCAGAGAAAAACTACCGTAAACTACAGGGAAAGACGAGTAACATACATCATGAATAGGAACCAAGAGAAAACAATAATAATGGAAGACCAAGAATGGAGTGTTCAGATTGGAAGGGGTGTAAGACAGGGACAAAGATTTTATCCCAAACTGTCCAATCTTTACATCAAACAAACAATGGCTGGAATGAAAGAAACGTTCAAGAGAAGGATTGAAATTCAGGGTGAAAGAATATCAATGGTAAGATTCGCTGAGAATACTGCTACCGCCAGTAAATGTGAAGTAAGCTTACATGGTCTTTGGAATGGAATGAATTTCCTAATAAGTACATAACACTGACTTAGAGTAAACGGAGAGAAAACGAAAGTACTAGGGAGTAGAAGATGAAATTTCTGATAAACTTACCATCAAATTAGGTAAATGAAAGAATTCCGCTTGCTTGGAAACAAAATAACGTGTGACGGACGAAGCAAAGACATAAAAAAAGAGACTAGTACACTGAAAGACGGTATTTTGGGCAAAAGAAGTCTGCGTGTCAAACACAGACCTTAATTTGAGGACGTTTCTTGGAAATATCTATTATGAAGTTCGTAGCACTCCCCCATACTACTGCACGAAAATTCCCGGAGCACACGAACTATTCCTGATATTTCACTTTTTTTAGTCTCTATTGATTGGGCTATTACGCCATCAACACGGTCGGCTCATAGTTGGTTATTTTATCAATATTATTGATCTATATGTACCCCAGTGCACTGAAACAAAAAACGACTTTTGTAAACGTTACGCTGAAACTAACTACGTTGACAATAGGATCAAAATTTGACTTTTACAAGCACAGAAGTTTTGTAATCAGAAGACCCGACGAAAACATCAATGTAACTGTTCATTTTATGCTGTTAAAATTCCCAAGACTTTTAGGTAAAATTTGTACAAACGTCAGTTTTACAATTTTTAAGTGCTAGACTAAGCAGGTGGCTTAATAAGGCCAGTCAATGAAGACAACAAAAGGTCGAATGTGGGAAATAATTCGTGCAATCGCAAATTTTTGTACCTCTAACAACGTACTAGAAATACTGATCGGTGGAGGCTGAGCGTGAGAGTGGAAGTGCGTTCTCGAAAACCACGGCCTCTAGGGAAACATCGCCCAGCGAGCGAGCGAGCGAGAAAATATGAAAATGTCGCTCGCGCTCTTTGAAGGCCAGATATAATTTGGTGGGTTGCGTAAAACATCGGTAGGGGCAGCTGAATCACCATTCATATATGTCGACTCTGAGGCCTTGAAGATATGAAATGTTCTAAATATTCAGTCAGAATAACGTAATCGCTAAAAACCACCACTGTTGAACATACTAATGCTCAGCATTTTAAAAACAGCGTTATCATTTCGCTACAATAACTGGTCGATTAGTACCCGTCTAAGACAAATAGAAGCCACTCAGTACTCAGATCTCAGTAATTCACATCCACGTAAATGTTGTTCAGAAAATATTTGTACAGTACATGGATAAATTAATCGTTTAAAAATTATTTAACGCTGTTTCACCTCCTGGTATATTGTTAGCTAGATAATAACAGGCGGAGGTTATACAATGAAATGCGCTAATCATGTTTTAACTGTTCTTACGGACTTAATAAAACACAAATAATCAACAAAACTAAAATATCAAATTGAATAGGAGGTAGGCAACAAGTATAGTAATCGACAGAGGTTACTCATTTTTATTCGTCAGAATATCGTTACGAGCCAGTGCTGCTTTTACCATACGATACAACCAGTAATAAACCACTGAATTCGGTCTTAGGTGAATATGGTGTTATATTGGAAGTGATAGATCCCCACGCTATCAAGGAAGAGCTACCGTTATCGACGAGCTTGCAAAATATCTTCGTTTGAGGTCTCTGCGGGGAAGAATCCTTCTTTCCGGAATCCTCATTTCAGATTCAGACAAGTGATCATTGGCGGCACCGTTTCCTGAATCGCTCTCTCTCTCCCTCCCTCTCTCTCTCTCTCTCTCTCTCTCTCTCTCTCTCTCTCTCTCTCTGTGTGTGTGTGTGTGTGTGTGTGTGTGTGTGTGTGTGCGTGTCGCGCGCTCCTCAGACAGCGAGAGAGACTGCCTGCAATCCAAATTCTCTCCGTTTTCCACTTCTACAGTGACGTAGCAAATGAGATCAGGGAGAACACCTGAAAGGAAGATTGCAGAGTCCTATACCTGGATATCTGGGAAATCAACTGCCTCTCCCTTTTGTATTTTACATTGTGAATCCAAATGAAACCTGTGTGAAAATATCTTTGTGGAAAATGACTATGTATTTTACCGAAATTGTAAAACATTTTTGTGTGTTAATCGAACGTAAATATTAAATTTATCTGCCTAAACGAAAACCTTCAGTAAACTAATATTGTCCTGAACCCTGAGCTGTGAAATTTATTACACGCTTTCCACATTAAAATTTCTTATGTAATCCTCTTAAAATAATCTAGCTGTACAATATGACATATGAGCCAAACACACTGCCTTTTCTTTTCCACTCAAACTTCATAAGTGATCAGAGAAGAATCAGAAAACATTGGTTTCGATATTCTTCCTGCTGGTGTTAGTAGTAACTCTTGTGATAATTTACAAACCATTATTACGGTTAACTGTAGCTAACTGTTCATCTGCGAGAGAAGTTCGGTACTTATGAATTCAAACGGCATTTGTGAAAGAAAGAATGGAAAACGACAACTAAAGTTTATTATATGGAGCATTATATGGCGAAAAATTTATCTCTTTTCGAAATATAACATTTGTTAGCCTCTTGTCCTATGGAGAAAAAATTATCTCTCTTGGAAATTCATTTGTCGGCCTCTTGTCCCTGAAACAAAACAAAAAAAGTGGGGACCTGAGGAAATGATAACACAAATGCCTAGGCATTCTATAAATAGCTTGCGCAAATACGCCAAAACGAGATAATAATTTCAAATACGTTTCCAGTTAGGCGTCCTTAAGTGCCAAAAACATGTTGTTTGTAATTGGTGGAATGTAATCCCTCTGCCAGTCACGATTTCAAATTTATTATCACATGCAGTTTAGTGCTGAGTGATTTGAATTTATGATACTAAATACTGGAGTTCCACAACAATTTCTTTTGTATGATAAAAGACGGAAATGGTGATCCGAAATTTCCTTCACGGTTGTTAATCATTACTATAGTCTAATAAACACTAGCGAACTATGTTTGGTGAAGATCATTGGACGCAGTCTGAGCCTATACGAGGTTAAAATATCTATGTTTAGTAGGCCTTTGGGTTATCAAAAACATTACATAATTATCATCATCATAATCATCATCATTTAAGACTGATTATGCCTTTCAGCGTTCAGTCTGGAGCATAGCCCCCCTTATACAGTTCCTCCATGATCCCCTATTCAGTGCTAACATTGGTGCCTCTTCTGATGTTAAACCTATTACTTCAAAATCATTCTTAACCGAATCCAGGTACCTTCTCCTCGGTCAAACTGACATATATAATTATTAACTGTCGAAATCTCAGAGACCTCAAACAATTAGCCTCAGATACACCTCCCCCACTAAATATGTTTCGCGTCTGCAATGAGTTCACACATTTGTGTAGACAAACACATTCACGCTCCCTCCGACCGCCTCCTTCATGTTAGTAGAGTTTTTTAAATCTCACCGGAACTGATACTTCCAGTGAACGGCCCCCATTGTACAACGCCTGAAAAAAAGTGAAGCATACAGAAGATGAGGGCGGATGTCAGTGTAATTTTGTACACGCACACAATATCGGCGGGTATGTAAATTATTTTAGTTGCACAGTGACAGATAGAACGAACACCAGAGTCACCAGGTGTCGTAGGGTAAATAAGGCACGTGAACAGTGTCAGATGTTGAGTGATCGATGTGAAAGAGCCGGAGTTGCCACTGGAGACAGCGTTGCCAGCGCTTGACAGTGTTTGAAAGAGATCTGATAGTGTTGTCTCCATTTGACTGCCTAGACGAATCGTGCAGTATCTAAATTTTTTTGGCCCTCAGTTTTAACAGTATCCCAGTGTTGGACTGCATGGGAGCGTGTGGTCAGTTATATCTGTCACCACGGTTTCGGTCGACCACGTCTGAGCACCACAAGGGAGGACCGGTGTATTGTGCACACTGGAATTCTTCCACACCTGCTTGCGTCTGAGAACAACTAATGAACTCATTTAACAACTGTCATTCATTGCCAGTCATCCCGCACCCATTGCGTCAGACACTAGCAGCTTATGAAAAAGGGATTTAACTTTCCATGTGTATGCTGCCGGTAACACCACAACACAAACGGATGTTGGAAGTCGCAGGACCAGAAAGCAGGGCCTGCATCGCATTGTGTTCGGCGATGAATAACGGTTCTTCATTACCTCGGACCACCATTGTCAGCAAATAACGCGGCAGCCTGGGGAGAGGTCTCGTCCTTCCAACGTTTTGGAGAGGCACATCAGTGTTACTCCAGGAGTCATGATGTGGGAGCCATTGGGTATGACTTTAGGACACGGCTGATAATTACAGAGAGACTTCTGTCTTCACAATGGTATGAGGACATTCTGCTTCTTCACGTATTACCCCTCAAGCTACAGTGCCGGGAGCCATTTTCCAACAGAACAATGCTCGTACACACGTCACCCGACTTTATGAACTGTCTGCGTACTGTTGGGATACTCCCAAGGCTAACAAGATCTCCAGTTCTGTCCCCGGTAGAGTGTGTATAGGACCAGCTCGGACGTTATCTCCGTCCCAGCGCAGGATACAAGACATCAAGGACCAATTACAACACTTGTGTGCCAGCATGTCTCAGCAGACGATACGATGGCCTTATGATACCCATCTCAACCGAATCAGTGCACACATTCAGGCTAGACGGTGAACAACATCATACTGATAATTGGGTCATACTCCAAGTTCTTTTTAAATTAATTTCGATTATGTAATCACTGAAATAATGTGACATACCACCTGTTCCCCTGGAGTTACATTTTGTTCCTGGAGTTACATTTTGTTCCTACCTCCACTTGAAGATACTCCTCTTTTTTCCTCAGGCACTATATATGATACAGAGTATCAATAATGCCTGTGCAAGAAAGCATCGCTGTTGCTGCTTAACGCTAAGTGAAGCTGCAGCGTGCCGGTGGCGAAAGATGGCAGAAGCTATGACTGGTTAAGGAATATTTGCCTCTACCGGCCGAACCAAAGAACTATTTGTTATTAGTAAAGATAACACATAATTCCAGATTTTACATGATGAGTAGCCATTGTCTATGTTGATAATGTTATCTGTCAACCTAATTTCAATCGATTACTCCAAGAGATGTCCCAGCTGTGAGATGCAGGAGTAAATTTCTGAATCTCGTCACGCATTATTCTGTGTCCTTAAACTAGACAGTGACCCGCCATGGAATTTTTCGCAGGTTTTAGCAGTAGTGTGTGGGGATGGCGTTTAAAATATCTGTCATTAATGGTGCGAATCGTCTGGTCAATGTGGGTTTTCCCACAATGAGAATGGATTCTGTAAACACCAGATTTCGTCAGTCCTACATCACCTTTGCCCGAACCAAGGACAGTTCTAATCTTGGTTGACGGATAAAACTTATTTCTAATAGTATCATATCTTTCTCAAATCCTTCCTATCTTTGAAGATGCGTTTCCAGCATATTCTAGGAAAACAACTGATCTACATACTTCTTTTACCGGTTCTGTAAAGGTCCTAACCCTACAGCACGGCGCATCAATTTGGCAGTGCAGCCATTCTGCTCGATCACAAGCTTAGGGAATCCTAGATCTTATGCAACTGTGGCAACGTCCTCAGAACCCCTTGTGTGTTCCTTCAGTGAATAACTCCTCATCACATTTATATGCCGGTTCTTACACGTTGGTTTCATATAAACACTACGTCCTAGAGCACCATCATCCTTCTTGTCTATCTATCCAATAACGGAAGCTTTCCACCCCATTCTAATCTCTATTGTCAGCTTGAAGTTGTGAAGAAGGCACAGTGTAACATAAAACAGCTGAATGCATGTAGATCATGTGGCCACACAATGAATGTATCGTCAGCGTACCTAAAACAACAGATAAATATTAAAAAAGGTTCCCCCATCGCCATCTTTTCTAAGTCTTCTATAAATAAATTGTCGACAATGGGGGATAGTGGACTCCCCATAACAACACTGTTAGTTTATTCACAATATATGTCTGTGAATAAAAATAAATAACCGTCAGCACATGACCTCATAGTTTCACCACTGGGGTATCCAGTTTTTCACTAATTAATATGCTCAATAATGTTCATCTCTGGGGAGTTTGTTGGCCAGCGGAAGTGTCCAGATTCGGAGGAGTCTTCCAGGAGCCACTCTGTGGCAATTCTGGACGTGTTGGTTGTCAAATTGTCCTGTTGGAATAGCCCAAGCCCGTCGGAATACGCAATGGACATGAATGGATGCAGGTGATGAGACAGGATGCTTACGTGCGTGTCACCTACCAGATTCGTATCTAGACGCATCAGGGGTCCCATATCGTTAGAACTGCACACGCCCCACACCGCTACAGAGCCTCCACCAGCTTGAACAGTCCCCTGCTGACGTGCAGGGTCCATGGATTCATGATGTTGCCTCCATTCACGCACTCTTCCATCCGCTCGATACAGTTTGAAACACGACTCGTCCGACGAGGCAACATGTTTCCAGTCCTCAACAGTCCAATGTCGGTAATGACGGGCCCAGGCAAGGCGAAGAGCTTTATGTCGTGCAGTCATCAAGGGTGCACGAGTGGGCCTTAATTCCGATAGCCCATATCGATGATGCTTCGTTGAATGGTTCCCATATTGACACTTGTTGATGGCCTAGCACTGAAATCTGCAGCAATCTGCGGAAGAGTTGCACTTCTCTCACGTCGAACGGTTCTCTTCAGTCGTCGTTGGTCCCGTTCTTGCAGGATGTTTTTCCGGCCGAGATTTCATGTACAGAGATTCAATAATTTAACAGATTTCTGATATTCACGCTACACTCATGAAATGGTCGTACTGGAAAATCCCCACTTCATCGCTAACTCGGGGGTGCTGTGTCCCATCGCTCGTGCGACGACTATAACACCACGTTCAAATTCAATTAAATCTTGATAACCTGCCATTGTAACAGCAGTAGCCGATCTAACAACTGTACCAAACTCTTGTTGACTTATATAGGCGTTGCGGATCCCAGCGTCGTATTCTGCCATTTTACATATTTCTGTATTTGAATACGTATGCTTATACCAGTTTCTTTGGCGGTTCACTGTATCTTGTTCTCCATTGTCCCACACTTTTTGAAATAGCTTTACTTTCACAATTTTCGGTTGTGCAGTCAGTAGTTAGAAACGTTATATTACTTTTTAGGCTTCTTGTATTTGTTTAATACTATTACTAATATCTTACAATAGTAGAGGAAAGTAGGTTACAGAGACGGCAAATCAGTATAAACAAGCACCTACACACTTGTACAGCTGACTTTGAACTCTAAAGTAATCATATTCTTCCGTGGAATTGTTACATACAAATTCCGAAATGTAATCAACGATATTTGATGCCATTATTCGTAAACAAAGTAATTCAGTTTCTTGATTGGTACTGGTGAATCTATAAGACGTTCTAAAAGCTGCTAAGATACTGACTACAACTTTTTCTTAATAATGTAATTCGGATACAGTGAAGGGCAAGCGCGTTATTTTGTAACATGTTTATGCTCATGAAATAAACCTTGGACTTTTCTATAAGCATGAATAGGGACGTGGCCATATTTAAAGATGTAATGACAGTCATTGAATATCCTAACCTAAAATGGTATTATATAAATAGCGACCTACCTGATCTTTTTTTGAGTATGACTGGCCAGTCAATTATGAAACATTAACATGCCCACTATTTCGATTCTATGTATTATGTGATATTTTCTGCTCGTAAATACGTTCTGCTGCAAGAGAGGTTGTAAACGTATACTCGGATTATATTACATATTTCATTAGTTTACAGTCGACATCTGCGTTTCTTGATCACTGAATATTTTCCTCTGCACTTCCAAAAACTAAGACAACGATTCGATATTTTAAACGTAATAGCCATAACTGTCAATACACTACTGGCCATTAAAATTGCTACACCACGAAGATGACGTGCTACAGACGCGACATTTAACCGACAGGAAGAAGATGCTGTGATATGCAAATCATTAGCATTTCAGAGCATTCACACAATGTTGGCGCCGGTGGCAACAGCTACAACGTGCTGACATAAGGAAATTTCCAACCGATTTCCAATACACAAACAGAAGTTGACCGGCGTTCCCTGGTGAAACGTTATTGTGATGCTTCGTGTAAGGAGGAGAAATGCGTACCATACTTTTCCGACTTTGATAAAGGTCGGATTGTAGCCTATCGCGATTGCGGTTTATCGTATCGCGACATTGCTGCTCACGTTGGTCGAGATCCAATGACTGTTAGCAGAATATGGAATCGGTGGGTTCAGGGGGGGGGGGGGGGGTTATACGGAACGCCGTGCAGGATCCCTGTGGCCTCATATCACTGGCAGTCATGACGACAGGCATCTTATCTGCATGGCTGTAACGGATAATGCAGCCACGTATCGATCCCTGAGTCAACTCATGGGGACGTTTGAAAGACAACAACCATCTGCACGAACAGTTGGACGACGTTTCCAGCAGCATGGACTATCAGCTCAGAGACCATGGCTGCAGTTACCCTTGACGCTGCATCACAGACAGGAGCGCCTGCGATGCTGTACTCAACGACGAACCTGGGAGCACGAATGGCAAAACGTCATTTTTTCGGATGAATCCAGGTTCTGTTTACAGCATCATGATGGTCGTGTCCGTGTCTGGCGACATCGCGGTGAACGCACATTGGGAGCGTGTATTCGTCATTGCCATACTGGCATATCATACGACGTGATTATATGGGGTGCCATTGGTTACACGTCACAGTCACCTCTTATTTGTATTGACTGCATTTTGAACAGTGGACGCTACATTTCAGATGTGTTACGACCCGTGGCTCCACCCTTCCTTCGATCCCTGCGAAACCCTACATTTCATCAGGATAATGCACGACCGCTTGTTGCAGGTCGTGTACGGGCCTTTCTGGATACAGAAAATGTTCGACTGCTGCCCTGGCTAGCACATTCTCCAGATCTCTCACCAACTGAAAACGTCTGGTCAATGGTGGCCGAGCAACTGGCTCGTCAGAATACGTCTGTCACTGCTTTTGATGAACTGTGGTATCGTGTTGGAGCTGCATGGGCAATTGTACCTGTACACGCCATTCAAGCTCTGTTTGACTCAATGTCCGGGCGTATCAAGGCCGTTATTACGGCCAGAGGTGATTGTTCTGGGTACTGATTTCCCAGGATCGATGCACCCAAATTGCGTGAAAATGTAATCACATGTCAGTTCTAGTATAATATATTTGTCCAACGAATATCCGTTTTTCATGTGCATTTCTTCTTGGTGTAGCAATTTTAATGGCCAGTAGTGCACATTTACTCCTCTGCGAGATAAGACGGTCATTGCCCTCACGGGAAAATGTGTTTGCCTACTGAAAGCGACTGTAACTGGGCGTACACCGCTTTATGCAGTGCAAATCGACGGCCACGAATGTCTTTCTTCAGGATACCAAAAGTATAGAAAGTGCATGGGGAAAGATCAGGGCTGTATGGGGGACAGTAAGGGCTTCCCAGCTCCGTCCTGCAGCGTCGTCGAGAGAATCGTGGCAACATGTGGCCGAATCCAGCGTTGCGTGAACATTTTGCAAAATTTGAAGGGCATCATCAGTTTCATACGTATACGAATGTTGACGTACAGCGTCATTCTGCTGCACGTTTATGTCCCATATGTAGCCAGGAATGTTTCGCTGGGAAGCCCTTAAAAAACCTCTAAACATTCCAGATTTGTATCCCTTGCGGTTTCTGTATATTTGGAGCGCTGGAGAAAGACATTCGTTGCCGATTTGCTTATGGAGAAGAGGTACGCATCTGGGTACAATCATAGTTGAAAACGCGACCGCAAACATTTTCCCATGAAGGCATTGACCGTCTTGTCTCAAAGTGGGGTAAATATATTAATAGTTACGGCGGCTACTTTTGAGATAATAAGCAGTTTTCCGTACGTCTCGTTTTCATTTGAGTGCCTCTTATATAAGTAATATCTTCCGCTATAAATCAGTAAGTTTCTTTTCCCCCATACTACAGAAATCAATAAGACCTACCGTTTTTTCGTACTGTCAAATTCCCTTTATAAGCTTATATGTTTCGATAAGAGGAAAGATTAACACAGAATCACAACGAATTGCCAGAGATCCCTGATATTTCCAGAGATATTACAAAAGAAGCAAGAAACAAAAAAACAATATCCATAAAGTGTGGGACACATAACACTTTGTGTAAATGAGGTACTTATTGCGAGTTATCCATTTTATTTTTTACGACCTTGCATTACAATGCTGTCGGTAATAGAAATTAAACATTTTCAAAGAATGTACACTGTAATAGATGGAAGCAGCTGTTGTATAAGTCTCTCATAGCTGCTATGTGGGAAGGGAAAGGAGAGTTAAAGGAAGCAAGATGCTCACTCGGCTGGTGGCTGAAGAGCGGCGGACTACCGTCGCTGCTACCCTTATATCCGTAGGTACGAGCGAGGGAAGCAACTTGGTGTTCTCTAACAAGCATTACGACTTCTTACCTGCAATGAGGCACTTTGGAGGGCGCTTGAATTTGCATAATAATAAAACACGAGCTCCCGCAATAAAGCCCGCGGCAGTACGTGCTCACTGCAGAGAGCCTGCAAACAGCGCGGGCTGCGACGCGGGCGCGCCGAACTCTCAGGGGCTTACAAGTCACTGGATTCCAGCAGACTACGGCACTGCGCCACTCGCTGTGTGCATTCTGCAGCGTGCGTACCATCGATTACGAGCGACCCACGTTACCACCCTCCCTACACTGGCCTGAAAACGCCTACCATATTTACGGTTGTGAGGTTCTTAATAATTATCAAAACATCCTCAGAGCGATTGGGTCTATTTTTATCGATTAATCATTCACTGCCAGAGCGCTCTCCAGCATGGTGGTTCACGATAGTATCTTTATCGATTGAAATCGAATGACGACAGTTCCCACTTACATTTTTCTGCGCGCAGTAGGCACGGTCAATGTTATCTAGCAGAAGACATTGTGTTCGTGTCTACTGAAAAAAAAAAATTAGATACAAATACTCCAAAGTGGATTTCCCCTGTGTGTTGTTGCGATGACTTGTCCAAAAACAGGTTCGACACAATTCTCCAAGGCAGTCTATTCTGTGCAAGCCTCTTTATCTCTATATAACTACTGAACCGCTGTCTGAATCTGCTTACTGTAGGTAAGTCCTGATCTCCCTCATCAATTTTTAGCCCCTACTGTTCGTTCCATTCTTAAATTAACCATATCTTGGCACATCGTGATGCAGCCTGGCAACCGATCCCTTGTTTCAGTCAGGCTGTAGCACACATTTGCGTTCTCTCCAAGTCATTTCAGTACCTCCATATCAGTTATTCGATCTGCCCATCCAGTCCTCTGAATTTTTTTTATAGCAATACATTTCATAAGCCTCTCTGAACCGCTTCATCATCAAAATTCTACTTCAGTATAAGGCTGCGCTACAGAGAAATATCTGCAGAAAAGTCCTTGTAACACTTCATCAGAATCGACAGAAAACCCAAACAGTCAGCAGTAGTTCAGGTATACACGCCGACGTACCAAGGAAAAGACGAAGAGATAGAGAAAGTATATGACGATGTTGAAGCTGTAGTTCAGTACGTAAAGGGAGAAGAAAATATAATATTCATGGGGATTGGAATGCGTTTGTAGGGGAAGGAGGAGAAGAAAGGATTACGAGGGAATAATGGCTTCGCAACAGGAATGACACAGGAGAAAGACTAACTGTGCTGCAATAAATTTCAGCTAGGAACAGTGAATATTTTGTTCAAGAACCACGAGTGGAGGATGCATACTTGGAAAAAGCTGGGCGATACAATAGTATTTCAGTTACCTTACATCGTGGTCAGGCAGAGATTCCGAAATCGGATAATGGATTCTAAGACATATCACTGATTAGAAACAAACTCAGATCACAATTTAGTAATGATGAACAGTAGGTTGAAGCTTAGGAGAATTGCACGGAAGAATAAGTGACGAAGAATGAGTGAGAAAGAAAATAGGATACCGAAGTACTGGGGAATGAAGAGATTATTGTTCCTCGAGGAGGAGGATACTGCGATAAGGAAATCACAGTAGGCAGTTCTGTTAAAGAGGAATTAACATCACTTAAACGAACAATCACAATAACTGGAAAGCAGAATAGGTTCAAGGAAGACAGCTGTAAAATAACCATGGTTAACAGAAGAAATACTTCAGTTGACCGACAAGAGAAGAAGCATAGGAATATTTAGGGAAATTCAGGAATACCGAAACCCAAGCGACTTAAAAATGAACTGAAAAGCAGGTGCAGGGAAGCTAAGACGAAATTCCTTTTAAAAACGTGAATGAATCGAAAAAGAAATAATTGTCGGAAGGAATGGTTCAACGGATACAGAAGTCTAAAAAACCTTCGATGACATTAAAAGCAAAGGCGGCAACATTAAGAGAGCAATAGGAATTAAACTGTTAAATGCAGGGAGACAGTGAATAGGTGGAAAGGGTAGGCTGAGAGCTACTGTGAGGGAGAGGAACTGTCTAATGAAGTGACAGAAGACGACAAAGAACTCGATAAGGAAAATATAATGCATCCAGCATTGTAATCAAGATTTAGAAGAACTTTGGATGACTTAAGATGTATTACGATAGAAGCGATAATTAATGAGGTCGACTGTTCAAACTTGAGTCCGCCCATCCAGATTTATGTTTTCCGTGATTTCTTTAAATCGCTTAGGGCAGATGCCTAGGGCAAATAACTTCCTTTGAAAGGGCACAGCCGATTTCCTTCTCCACCCTTCTCTACTCTAAGCTTGCGCCCGTCTCTGATGACCTCGTTGTCGATGGGACGTTAGACATCAATCTTTTCCTCCTCCGTAGGAATTTCTAAATTAATTCGGGGACGTGGAAGCGAAAGGACTGTTTACTTTGGTGTGTAGAATGTATCATACTGGTGATATACCATTAGAATTTCGGAGAAACACCATCGACTCAGTTCCTGAGATAGCAGCTGCCGACAAATAAGAGAATTGTTGCGCAGTCTGCTTAAAAGCTCACGCATCCAAATTTGAGGTCTGTTAGATGATGATCAATTAGGCTTTAGGAAATGTGAAGGCGCCAGGGAGAAAGTCTTGAGGTTGTGGTTAATAATGGAAAGAAGAATGCAGAAAATCAAAGCACATTCACAGAATTTGTCGACGTGAAAAAAAGAGTTCGGAAATGTCAAATGCTGCAAGATATTCTAAATTCTGAGAAAAATAGAGGTAACCTGTAGGGGAGTACATGTAATATACAATATATATAAGAACCAAGACGGAACAAGAAGACTGGAGGGCCAAGAACGAGGTGCTCAGATTAAAAAAAGCATTAAGACAGAGATGTAATATTTCGCTCATATTGTTCAGTCTGTACATCTATACACAGAAGAAAAAATGACAGAAATAAAATAAAGTTTGAACAGTGAGATTAAAATTCAAGGTGAAAGGGTGTCTATGATAAGATTCGCTGATGACATCGATACCCTCAGTGAATGTGAAGAACAAATACAGGACATGCTGAATGGAATTAACAGCATAGTAAATATAGAATATGGATTGAGAGTAAACCAAGGAGAGACGAAAGTAACGAGGAGTATCAGAAATGAGAATAGCGAGAAACTTAACATCAAAATTGATGGTCAGTAAGTAGATTAAGTTAAGCAATTCTCCTCCCTTGGAAGCATAGTAAAGACTGACAGACAAAACAAGGAGGGGAATTCCTGGCCAAGAGAGGTCTATTAATACCGCCTTAATTTGCAAAGAAATTTCTGAGAAAGTAAACTTCGAGCACAGCATTGTATGGCAGTGAACATGCACTGTGGGAAAATCGGAACAGAAGAGAATTGAAGTATTTGAGATGTGGTGCTACAGAAGAGTGTCGAAAATTACGTGGACTGATGAAATAAAGAATGAGGAGTTTCCCGCAAAATCGGCGATGAAAACATTGACAAGAAGAAAGAACAGGATGACAGGACGTCTGTTAAAACATCAGAGAATAACTTCCGTGATATTATAGGGAGCTGCAGAAGGAAACACCGTTGAGGAAAACAGAGACTGGAATACATCCCGAGTGACATTATTACATGTTTTAAGATATGTCTCGAATCCTAACTGTCCTTTCCTGAGGTCATCTTCTACCAGTTTTCCGTCCACCTATAAATAACTATGTTAGAAATATTGTCGCTGTGACTTACTAAACAAATGGTTTAGTAATATTCACATCTATCTACCCCTGCCTTCTTTGTAATTAGGATTATTACATTCTGTTTTATGTATGAGGGTATTTTGCCTGCCTCATTTCAGGTGGAATGATTTTGTCCTGGTATGTTCCGAGGATGTCAGTAATTCTGAGAGAATATCTCCTTTTCGATGTGCGTTATTTAAAGTTACATCTCTCAGCGCTCTTTCAAACTCTTCTCGCAACATCACTTTCCCATGTCATCTTCACCTACTCCAACACCCTTTTCCACAATATTGTCTACAACATTGTTTCCTCTGTACAGCCCTTCTACATATAGCCGTTCCTCGTTTCAGCCTTCCCTTCTTTGCTTCTTTTCTCTGCGTATGGCCAAAATTATAGTGTGAAATTAATACGAAAACAACGTGACTGCGATAATTTCAGCGTACTAACAAGACACAGTGTTGAAAGCTATGGCCCGTAGTGACCAGAAACAAGTGAATGGCTGTCCAAATGATATTGAAACAGATGCTCCTATCAGAAACATCACCGAAAATCTTCTTGCAGTGAATGTTTAATGATATCGAAACAAGCTCTCCCAGCTGTACTAAGTATCTCCAGTTTTTTCTGTAATTCATGCTCGTGAATAAAATGTACTCAGAAAATGCCTTTTCCCCTTTCATAATCCATTCATTATCCGTTACAGCTATAATAGAATGTCTTCTCTGATGCTGAATGACACGCATTTCAATACCTGCCGAATCACGGTAGACAGATATGCTCGGTTCAGAACTGGGTCTTAATTTGACAAATACTGGCCTGTTTCATTATTAGGTCTAATGTGTCTCTGAAGCAGTTTTCCATACCTGTTAGGAAAATCCTAGGAAGATCCTCCTTCTCAGTCAGTGGAACGAAATAAATAACAAGGGACAATGTTACTCACGTCCGCACCGTACTCGAAGCTGTGTGTGTTCTCTGAGTGGTTCTAAACGAGTAACAGTACTCGTGTCAGACAACCTCAACGATATCCTGACGTACATCACATCATCGCACACAAATCTGATATGACAAAGGAGAGAAAGGCCCTTTTCAGGTCGTCTGTACAGAAAATTTGATCCCAGTGTTAAAATATGCCAAAATGCCAAATTCTACATCTACATCTACATCTATACTCCGCGAGCCACCTTACGGTGTGTGGCGGAGGGTACTTATTGTACCACTATCTGATCCCCCCTTCCCTGTTCCATTCACGAATTGTGCGTGGGAAGAACGACTGCTTGTAAGTCTCCGTATTTGCTCTAATTTCTCGGATCTTTTCGTTGTGATCATTACGCGAGATATATGTGGGCGGTAGTAATATGTTGCCCATCTCTTCCCGGAATGTGCTCTCTCGTAATTTCGATAATAAACCTCTCCGTATTGCGTAACGCCTTTCTTGAAGTGTCCGCCACTGGAGCTTGTTCAGCATCTCCGTAACGCTCTCGCGCTGACTAAAGGTCCCCATGACGAATCGCGCTGCTTTTCGCTGGATCATGTCTATCTCTTCTATTAATCCAACCTGGTAAGGGTCCCATACTGATGAGCAATACTCAAGAATCGGACGAACAAGCGTTTTGTAAGCTACTTCTTTCGTCGATGAGTCACATTTTCTTAGAATTCTTCCTATGAATCTCAACCTGGCGCCTGCTTTTCCCACTATTTGTTTTATGTGATCATTCCACTTCAGATCGCTCCGGATAGTAACTCCTAAGTATTTTACGGTCGTTACCGCTTCCAATGATTTACCACCTATGGCATAATCGTACTGGAATGGATTTCTGCCCCTATGTATGCGCATTATATTACATTTATCTACGTTTAGGGAAAGCTGCCAGCTGTCGCACCATGCATTAATCCTCTGCAGGTCTTCCTGGAGTACGTACGAGTCTTCTGATGTTGCTACTTTCTTGTAGACAACCGTGTCATCTGCAAATAGCCTCACGGAGCTACCGATGTTGTCAACTAAGTCATTTATGTATATTGTAAACAATAAAGGTCCTATCACGCTTCCTTGCGGTACTCCCGAAATTACCTCTACATCTGCAGATTTTGAACCGTTAAGAATGACATGTTGAGTTCTTTCTTCTAGGAAATCCTGAATCCAATCACACAAGATTCTAGATGAGAACAAAATTGATCAGATAGCCACCAGGAAAATCAAGTAGAGACTGAAGAGCAGCTTCCCTTTAGAGGTAAAGTACCTGGATTTCATTTTCCTGGCTTTGTGGTGTAACAAAGTACATTCGGAAACTTATAGAAAAGCCCAACACTGTCACTATCAGCACCACGAAAATTATCATCAAAGTCATTCTTAGATTTGATGAAACAATTGTTGTGAACATCTATAAACCATATGGAAGCAAGTGGGCAGCATATATACTGAACACTCATGCTCACCCTACAGTGTACTTGGGAGACTTCAGCAGCCATCACGGAGTATGGAACTACAAACATAAAAATGTAAATGCGAACATGCTGGTTGACCAATTATCACTTTGGTTATGATGCTAAAGATCGGTGCGAATTCCGTTCTGGTGCCTGGAGGACAGGTCACAAATCTGATCTACGTTCCGTGTCCTCCGACAAAAATGGCGGGCTGCTACCAGTGTCAAGGAAAATCCGGGACTACTTAACGATCAGCAAATCGTCCAGTCTTACTCGAAATACACTACTCGCCATTAAAATTGCTACACCACAAAGATGACGTGCTACAGACGCGACATTTAACCGACAGGAAGAAGATGCTGTGAAATGTAGATCATTAGCTTTTCAGAGCATTCACACAAGGTTGGTGCCGGTGGCGACACCTACAACGTGCTGACATGAGGAAAGTTTCCAACCGATTTTTCATACACAAACAGAAGTTGACCGGCGTTGCCTGGTGAAACGTTGTTGTGATGCCTCGTGTAAGGAGAAGAAATGCGTACCATCACGTTTCCAACTTTGATAAAGGTCGGCTTGTAGCCTACCGCGATTGCGGTTTATCGTATCGCGACATTGCTGCTCGCATTGGTCGAGATCCAATGACTGTTAGCAGTATATGGAATCGGTGGGTTCAAGAGGGTAATACGGAACGCCGTACTGGATCCGTGTGGCCTCGTATCACTAGCAGTCAAGATGACAGGCATCTTATCCGCATGGCTGTAACGGATCGTGCAGCCACGTCTCGATCCCTGAGTCAACACATGGGGACGTTTCAAAGGCAACAACCATCTGCACGAACAGTTGGACGACGTTTCCAGCAGCATGGTCTATCAGCTCAGAGACCATGGCTGCGGTTACCCTTCACGCTGCATCACAGACAGGTGCGCCTGCGATGCTGTACTCAACAACGTACCTGGGTGCACGAATAGCAAAACGTCATTTTTTCGGATGAATCCAGGTTCTGTTTACAGCATCATGATGGTCGATCCGTATTTGGCGACATCGCGGTGAATACACATTGAGAGCCTGTATTCGTCATTGCCATACTAGCGTATCATCCGGCGTGATGGTATGGGGTGCCATAGCTTACACGTCTCAGTCACCTCTTATTCGCATTGACGGCAATTTGAACAGTGGACTTTACATTTCAGACGACCCGTGGCTCTACCCTTCATTCGATCCCTGCAAAACACTACATTTCAGCAGGATAACGCACGACCGCATGTTGCAGGTCCTGTACGGGACTTTCTGGATACATAAAGTGTTCGACTGCTGCCCTGGCCAGCACATTCTCCAGATCTCTCACCAATTGAAAACGTCTGGTCAATGGTGGCCGAGCAACTGGCTCGTCACAATACTCTTGATGAACTGTGGTATCGTATTGAAGCTTCATCGACAGCTCTACCTGTACACGCCCTCCAAGCTATGTTTGACTCAATGCCCAGGCGTATCAAGGCCGTTATTACGGCCAGAGGTGGTTGTTCTGGGTACTGATTTTTCAGGATCTATGCCCCCAAATTGCGTGAAAATGTAATCACATGTCAGTTCTAGTACAATATATTCGTCCAACGAATACCCGTTTTTCATGTGCATTTCCTCTTGGTGTAGCAATTTTAATGGCCAGTAGTGTAGAGACAAGCATACGTGTCATAAAATCATATACAAGATCTAGGTGGGACTTTAAAAGAGCCGATTGGTGAGAATTTTCTGAAAATGTAAAAAAAATGTGTGGGATGGATCCCACCAATAAATAGAAACAATAAGAGGGTCACTGGAGCTATACAGTCCAATGGGATTTTGAGTGGAATATATACTTGGATGGATGGAATAGTGCGGAATCCTGTACAAACAGTTTTGCCTCAACAATGACTGTAAACTAGCTGATGAGCTTCTGCACAGCGTCGACGCAGCTCGTCGTATGCAGTGGGCTCCAGCAGTTGAGACCTTACACTTCCACACCTCAACCAGAAAAGCCTGGTCCCTGCTGAGAAAACTTGGAGGCAACAACCCACCGAACCGGACAATGGAGGCTGTTACTCCCAAGCAAACAGAAAATAATATTTTGACCACCTGTAGTCCTCATAAGATTATACCACATAGAATTGAGGTCAAAAAGAAATTGGAGGCTCTCAGACTAGCATGTAAACCAGATCAGACAACTCTAGACCATTTACATCCCAAAGAAATGAAAGCAGGGAAGGCATCTTGTTTTGACGGTATCCATTTAGAAATCCTAATCCTAAGTTGGGAGTATGTAAAAAACTGGATAGCAGTGTTCTATATTTATATGCTCCAAATTGGTAACATACCCTAGAATTTTAAAAGAGCAGAAATCGTAGACCACTTGAAACCATGTAAACCAAATGACAAACCATAAACCTTACGACTCATTGCTTACTTAGCACAGTACATGAAGTTTTGGAAAGATTACTATATAAGAGGGTCAGCCACAATATTTTCCAAAACATGCCTGCTGAACAGGAAGGATTTCATCCACACTCTAGCTGCACAGACCAGATTCTCTCACTAACAACTTTTGTTGAAGAAGGATTCCAAATCGAACCAAAGACTTGAACTGTGTTTATAGCTCTAACATCAGTCTGTGAGGAGGCAAGAGGCTATATTCCCACTTTTATGAATCATATCATACATTAAAACTGGAAACCTCATCAGTGCTATGCAACATGAGCTTCCCAAATGTTATGGGCGATAAGATGTGCTCTTTGTTGAAGCTTAACTATGGCCTTCTACAGGGATAAGAGCTAGCTCCTCTTCTGTTTTCCCTGTATACAGCAGACATTCCAAAGGCAACGTCAAGGAAATTTACATGTGCTGACGATTGGGCTCTTGCTGTGACCCACAGAGACCTGAGCGTTACTGAGTCTGTCTTGAGTGAAGATCTACAAATTACTGGAATACACTTCCGTAACTGGAGGTTACAGCTAAGTTCTGCCAAAACACAAGTCACCATCTTCTACCTTGACAACAAGCTCGCAAACAAAAATGTAGCGGTATATTTTGAAGGGAAACATTTGTGCCGTTATAAAAGTCCGCGTTATCTAAGAGTCGGTCTTGACTGGACACTCGGCACTAGCTGAAAACTGCCGCAAAGAAGAAGAATAGAAATAACAACTTGCAGAAATTTTATGGGATGACATGGGGACCATCAGCTGCTACGTTAAGAACATCTGCTCTTGGACTGAAGCAAGCTGTGGCAGAATATTGGCCGGTAGTCTGCATCAACAACCCAAACACCAGACCCTGTTGATACACAGCTCAACTAGAGTATGCGCATCATCACAGGAACAATCAGAAATGCTCCAGTTTTCTGGCTGCCTATCCTCAGCTATATAGCTCCCACATTTTTGAGTCGTGTACCTGTTCTCAAGGAGGAGTTTACAAAAATAGCTGATGATCTTCATCGCCTTATAAATGAGGACATTCCTGTATTCTGTAAAATCGGACTTCGCACACGTCACTAACATCTACTGCATGCAAAATCTCTCGTGCACAGACCGATGGACAGAACTATGGCCGAACAACTCCACCCCAGGACGCCTAAAGATGTCCTGTATCTTGGGTTTGAAGAGCGTCGCAAGATCTGATCTGCACTCAACAGAATAAGGACAGATGGTGAAAGATGTATTGACTCAATGTACAAATTGAGATTAACAACATCACCCGGCTATGACTGTGGTGCAGAACGACAAATTGTTCGGCACATCATACGACATACATACATGTCCTAATCGATCCTTTTCTGGCGATCCGGAGGAGTTTCTGTTAGCAACTAAGGTATCAGTTGTGTATGTTCAGCAGTTGGACAGAAACTTGTGATCTTCCGTGCTTTGTAAATGTTTTAAATTTAATCAGCCTATAATCTTGAGCTTCTTTTCTGATGTGACGTTAGCCATACGCTAAATAAAAAATAAACACTTAACGACACGTTACCGTGACTCCCGTCACAAAATTAAGATGTCAACGATGGTACTCATTTCCAGAAAATAGTAACAGTTACATAGTGTGACACGAATTACTTGCAAACGCGAACTATGAACTTTTGGGAGGAGGACAACTAGGATAATCAGTAAGAAATTTGCTGCTTATGACAAGAGTGTCCTTACGTAAACACAATGTTAATAATGAGTTGCACCATCCGGGAAACACCTAATTCGAATGTCACACGTGCCGTATAATTTATTGATCATTCTCCTTTAAAGTGATGTGTTTTACATATTACGCCGTATATTGTCTTCATTCACTACGTAAGTGTGATGAGACGTTTCATAGGTTTTGCGTAAGGAATTGAATTCATGATGAGACACATGATGTTCTCACAACAAATGAACAAAACGTTGAATGATTGGAACGATAGTTATCATACATCTCGAAGCACATTTTCGAAAGCCATCTGATAATCGAAAGATATTTTCAATGATTTATTTTAGATATAGACGATTATTTGAGAATGTTATGACTTGTTGCAGATGAAGTCGTAATGAAGTTCCATCCTCAAGTAAATTACTATGCTGACATACTGATTTCTTTGAACTCGATAGTTGGAAACATATTGCCGTTGATATTCTGTAGACCTATTAATGTACAAAAACTTAAATCATGAACTATATCTGAGGGTAATAGAAGATAACGAAATTCGAAATTACTAATGTCGTGTCGCGGTTACTACATTGCTATTAATTTCATTAATATAATTTTACATGAAATCACATAAATCGGCTGTGAATGTTGGACCAGTGTGTTTCATGTTGCTATCTTTGTAATTAATAAGTGTATTTATCCACGACTAAATATTTCTGTATGACACTGCTTGCACTACTTCTCTTTGAAAATGTTTTCTTCTGTTTTCCGGAGCTAGACGTCATATTCATGTTAAATATTCTGATTAATTTGAACTATACGCATACTGAGTGTCGAGAGTTATTTCACTATAATCAAATTTCCAGCGCATACATCAGCGCCTGTAGGAGCGTTTACAATTTTGAAATCTGACAATTATCAGTATACAAGAGTGGCATTGAAATTTCGCGAAGTTTTGATAACGAATGCATGCAATCAATTTCATTAAAGACAGCTCTGACATAGTATTATTACACCCAGCGTTTTGAGCTGGTGTTCTTGGCCTTTTTTTACCTTATCTCCTTCTCTTACGGTTCTGGCGTTGTTATAAGGGTTCTGGCAATGTTAGTGGTAGCAGGTGGTCGGATGCCCTTGTTTTGTACTGGTAGAGGTACTGGTTAGCATTGATTTTTATGTTGCATGTCACGAGAAAAACTCTTTGAGACCTACCGGTGTTCGACCTTATATGTGTTACGCTGTTGTTCGATTTCATCATCATAAATTCAGGCTCTAGAAATCGACAAGCTCCTTTACAGACTTCGGAAAACTCCAACCAAATGCATCAGAACTTCATGCAAGGAATTTTAACCTTCGCCTGAGATGTGGCGGAAGAAATAAGGCTAACAAAGGTTTTCTTTCCTATTTCTTTCGTCAGTCTTGTAGAAAATTAGGCTGACTAGATTCGTATTCAGTTCCCTCCCTCTCTCTGACGCGGAGCGTCTAATTTGCATCAGGAATTAATTCAGGTGTCAAGTCGAGTGAATTATTTTATAATAGCCTGCGCGGGCTTCTTGTCCCAGCCGGCGCCTCGCGCGCAGATGAAGAAGCCGTGCGCACCAGATAGGCGGCGCGGCGCGTTCTGACGCGGGATCCACCGGCAGGGATATTAAAGAAAAAGAAGGCTCGCCCGGGAGGCCACGCCAGTTGGCGAGCGCCGCCATCAAATTTCCATCTCTGGCTGCGCGCGCGCAATGTTTTAGGAATCAGCCGGCAGGCGGCAGCAGCTGGCGCGGCGACGGCGCGTTGTCGCCAAACTTAGACGTCTCCAGGCGGCCAATGCTCCGCGCACCATCAAATGTTTGTTAGTCTCGCGCCACGTGTTTGCAGTATAGTCTGATGCAATTAGCAGTGTCGCACTGAACTTAAACATTTTCTATGCGTATGCAGCGAACAAATAACTTGCTGAAATTCTTCCGAATAAATTCGCTAAGACGCCGATATTCCGACAGGGAACCTCATCTTATATTCAAGGCATAAACTGCAGACTGATCCACCGTTATTTCATTATTCGTATTTCTGTTCCTCACCAGTCAGCGCGAGGATGGGTAGACTGGCGTACACTGCCTCCCTTCGAAGTAGATCATTTTATAAATATAGAAACATAGTCTTCTGCAAAAAAGAGTTTATAAAAATGAAATACGCACACCTTACCAAAATGATTAAAACAAACACTTGTACAGTACAGATTTTACGGAAACTATTGTTGTCTTTAAAAAGTCATAAAGTACATTATAATCTTCATAAAAATGGAGGTTTTCCACTTTATTGTATAGAGTTACAGGTAGTGAGAATTGGTAAGGAGGGTTGTTGGAATAGGAGTGTTTTGGTAATGATTTGGTAGAAACAAAAAAAAAAATCTGTTAGAAAACGAGAGAGGAAGGAAAATTTAAGAAGACGCATACAGAAAGAGGAATATTCTATTAAATCGCGAGAGATCTGTAGATCTCTGGGCATATTTCGTGGTCCGGTTGTCATAGGGTGTAACTGGTTGGTTAAAGTGTGGCAGAACATGAAGGTCGATAATCACGGATAATACGATAGCTCGTTTGGTGTTAAGATGTAGGAAATGCGTAAATGTTCAGTGTAAGACACGAGAGGTGAAGGGGCTGGGGCTGGGAGGAAATAGTCGGGTTAGGAAGACGAGACACAGTGAATGATTTCCGAGGAATTGAAGGGAATGGTAAAATTTCTAACCTAGTGATGTTCCAGTGAGCTTGATTGTGCAGGTGCAGACCGTGTAAGATGCCGTACAGGAAGATAGACTATCGGCAGGATGTGCGATAGTAAATGCGTGGTGAGCAGCACAGTACACCGAAAGGTTTACTAGTGAGGTTTCGAGAGAGTACATTCCTAGAAGAGCAACGTATTACCCCTTCTTACATACGCCTCGCGAAATGTCTACAACGAGAAGATTCGAGAAATTGGAGCTAATTCAAAGGTTTACCTCAAGTCATTCTTTCTTCGTGTTTGCGAAACGATCAGGGTAGATGTAAATGTAGGTCCCTTTGTCCTCATACTTTTTAACCAAAGAAAATAACGTGCAGTCTATCCTCCTGCACACAGTGATTATATTTTGGGTAGCGCCAGCATCTTATCTGCTGCTCGAAGCTAGGATAATGACACGGCAGGGAAGTTGCCCGTAGAAATATCGGCAGGATACGAAGAGTATATCCTACCACATTCCTATAAAATAATAAAACATTTTCACTTCTGTGCTAATTTGGCACTGTGACTTACAGCATAACTAGTAGTTAATGGTCAACGGGGCAGAAAGGAAGGGAAAGGTAAAGAAATAATTATATCAGCTGCATCGGGTCTTTATGCGGAATCAGCGGTGACGAGTGATAATGTGTGCCGGACCGGATCTCAAACCCGGTACGTCCTGCTTAGTAGGCAGTTGCGTTAACCACTAGGCCACCCGGACACTGTGTTTACCACAAATGCGCAATCAGTGGGGATGCGTGCGAGATAATCCACGCATTTGCAATAAACACTGTGTCTTGGTGGAGCAGTGGTTAACGCAACTCTCAGTAAACAGGAGATACTCTGTTAGCATCCTGGTTCGGCACATATTTTCACTCGTCGCCGCTGATTCTGCATAAAGTCCCGATGTAGCTGATATCATTAGTTCCTTCCCTTTCCCTTCCTTTCTCCCCCTCCACGATCAATTTACATAATTTGTCCGAAAGAAAAGAAATCACGCATTCATACAATATTTGGCAGTATCTCAGCACTGTCTCCAAAAACTACAGTTAACTCATGTGTCAACTTGAGTCACAAGCTGTTCACAAATAGCTACATCCCGTCAGTAATATACCGTTTAATTTGTACTCTAGTTCCCAACCAAACATATTATGTATAAATGTCCTTGCACATAGCTGAGAGCTTATTTTAATAGACTAGGCTCCAAAAATCAAATGTTAACAGTAAAAAGTATATAATTTTTATAAGAATAAACGTCAAAGCGAAGACCTGTATGAAAACTTTGAAAAAAGTCTATTTCATCTTTACTCCTTCCAGGAGCCACAAATTGAAGCTCGAAAATTTTCTCTCTCTCTCTTAGCTTGTGATTAGTAGCTCATTGGCGCCCCGGTGCAATTAGTTCCTTAATGTTGGGGAGTGAAAGTCTGCCGTTGCGTCACTCCATTCCCGCCTTTTCTAAGTACGGAAAGCTGCTTCATTTTACCCGTTTTGTAGACTTCAATTGGTCATATAACAATATAAATTTTTGGGAGGCATTTCATATAAATCATTTCATTCATCAGGGGAATTACCGCAATACAGGTGAAGGAAGTGGTATGATTTGTCTCCCGTGGCCGATTTCGTCATTCTGGAAGGCACGATGGATCAACACGCGTATTTACACCACTCGAAGTGTACGATGAGTTTACCGTACTCTCATGGCCACCAAATTCCGCGGATTTAAACCCAATCAATAATTGGTAGGGCACCTCGGTCGGTCGGTCGGTCGGTTATTTGGGGGAGGAGACCAAACTGCGAGGTCACCGGTCTCATCGAATTAGGGAAGGATGGGGAAGGAAGTCGGCCGTGCCCTTTTGAAGAAGCAATCCCTGCATTTGCCTGGAGCGATTTAGGGAAATCACGGAAAACCTTAATCAGGATGGCCGGACGCGGGAAGGGCACCTCGACCAGGTTGTTTGCACCAGGGGTCCTGAACCGAGAAACCTAGCGCAGCATGGCTTCACATCCCTGACGGTACCTTCCAGAACCTCAGTGACTCTCTTCCTACACTTCTCGCAGTGGTCTACTCTGCAAAAGGTGGTTATTCAGGCTTTGGACAGGTGGTCACACTAATGACACTGGGAAGTGTATGAGTTCCTCAAGCCAACACAGTAAATGGGAGGTCTCCATTTTCCTAGTCTGAGCTTAAATCAACTTCTGTTTGATAATATTTATTTTTCGCACTGAAGCCTTTTCACTACTCCGAATGCAGGTTCGTTGACTGAGTTCTTATTTCGTGTTTAATTTGGGTGTAATACAATAAATATACTTCTAGACATTTTAGTAGTCTGATTCTAAATCTTTCAAACATGCATTGTCCATGTGTTTTTTATCTTAGTCCTTCTTTCGGTCTTGTCTACTCGTGTTAACGCTAGGACGACGCATGCAAATGTAGTCCAAGACACTAAAGCCCACGAGCTTGTAAGAGCACCGCTTTATATACATTAAATTACTACAAGTATAGGCGATACTTTTAACTTAACAGGATGTCATACCACGCCACGAATCCTCCCCCACAACGTCCCTTTTCGAGACGGCTTCATTGCAGGTGGTGCCACTTTGCCTCGGAACGAACCATTCGTTCACTGTCCAGTCTCTATGCTGATGTTTCGACAGTTGACTGCACTTTCTTACCAGAGCACACACTAGTGGACATCCGTAGACTCAGTATTCTGATCCTCCAGTTCTCAGCTTAACAGGAAACTTCTACTCTTGCGATAGTTCTAAATTGAATAAATATTTGTCTTACAGAGATCCTTTGATTTCGTCATATAAGAGGTCTCTTGTGGGTTTGTTAAGATTGGTCTACCTACCACAGGCTAACGATTAATATTTTTTGTGACTCGGAATGGTCGTCAAATCATTTAAATGACACTTCGTCGCATATCCATTGCATCTGAGGTAGTGGTCTGTATCTGAGCTTCTTCGAGATGTTAAAGCATTCAACCCTCAGAAAAACCGAGGAAATGTATTTGTGGCATAATGTTGCAAACTTCGTGGGATGTTAAGATCTACTGACAACAGAGCTGAGATGTTTTGAGTGTATGTACCATAGATGATTCACATTATACCCGTACTTAAACTATTGGCATCTGAAAGCAGTGGATACATCTCCTATATAAAGGCAAAAAATTAATTCCCGACTGTGGAGAATCCTAGGCAGTTATTCATAAACATTCTCACCATTTCCCTTTCGATTTTCTTCTTTTCACGCTTTTTTCCCTTTGGAGAATCGTAGTTGAAAATCGACGTGCCTTATGTGTGCCAGAATGTTAAACAATATCCCATTGCATACGTTTCCATTCTAAACAGAAGTGAGACACGTTCAGTGCTGTAATTTCAGACGCATTTCGTCTTAGAGGGGGGAAAAAAGATTGTTGTACACTGCAGAGATGCAGCTTTCCCCCTTCCGACACTCGAAGCCTCAAGGACAACACAGTGACACATTTTTAGTACCGTAATACATTCAAGACAAATTCTTATCACTTGCCGGTCTACATTTTGTGAAAGCGAGCATACGCCAATATAGGTGACAGATATTTATTTTCAAAGGATTTCTTTTAGCATAAAACACTCTAGCAAAATTTGGTGCCCTTTTCCTCAAGTGTAGGAAGAAAATGTTTCCTTAGATGAAATGAATCGAATAATCAGTGCATGTTTAAGAACAAGACCGAGTGAATGATTTATAAATTGAAAACAAAGTCCCTTTCCGAGTACTGAAATTTAAACTGACACCATAATAATGATCCACAGCCACTGCACAGATATCAGCAAATTACGCCCAGAGACTGACTTCGTCGTAGCAACTTCCGATGAAAGTGTTCAGTGAATGGGGCTTCTAGATTACGCTTTCAGATGAGGATTTGGAAACAGATAAACCACATGCTAGATTGGATTAAAGTTGAATTGCTAGAAAAGTACCATGCTGTACAGTAGTATCACCAGAAATGATTTCAGATGTACGAACGCTCTTTTGGCAGATGGAGAATTTCCATGCACGTATAGTGCAAAATAGGCCGCAGAAGCCTATAAACCGTGATTATTGAAATTTTCCCGGCATAAAGAGTATTTCATGAAATTTCGGGACTGCAGTCAGATGACGTCGTCATCTTGCCACGATATTTCGGCTGTCAATCTTTCAACCGTCTTCAGGTGCGTGTTTTAGATTGCAGACGGCCAGTGCGTGTCACTAAGATTACACCAAAAATCTATTCGGACACACGTGTGCATACGTAAGCGCTATTTGAGCACTCTTCATCGAGTTTAGCGCTCTCTTAGAATATTGCTCTATCTGTGGAGCACAAGCGCACACATAATAGTGACGCAACATGTGCGCCCTCCGCCGGAATGCGGAATCGTGGAATTAAAATTCATTGTCCCACGAAATCCTTCTGGGATTTAATTACTAAGGAATGTGTGCAAATACGTTGGGCAAAAAATCATTTTAATCTGACGATGACTTTCAATTGGATATGGTATGGGATCCAGTGATTTCATTAATACCTTCAGAAAGATAACTTTTTATGTCTACTGACAATTCTAGCGACAATTTAGTTTATTGATTTGACATCTTCATTTTAACTCTGCTAGACTGCCTTCCGATAGAGGACGTGCATGTTCTGTCATCGTTACACATGCGCCTGCCTGCCGTAGACGGAGCAATACCCGAAGAGGACGCTAAATTGGACATAGGGCGCTCCTGTAGCGGCCGCCTATGCGCATGCGTCCCCACGTCAGTTTGTGATATACAGTGAGCGACATGCACTATCAATCTCCAGTCTAAAACACTCTCTGAAGATGGAAAAATGGTTGACGACTGAAATATTGCAGCAAGATGTCAACGTCATCCGGTTTCAATCCCGAAACTTCATGGAGTATTCTTTACCATGGGGTAACTTCGTGGAATAGCTTTTCAGCTGTCACGACTGGACATACAGTGGAGATTTAATGTCAAGGACATATACATTAGACGTTTCTAAATTTTGGTCAAGCACTATTTAATGGTGTTTTAATGATTTTCACTGTCTTTGCACGTAGTTTTGTACATTAAAGTTAATTTATTTATTCATTTGTAATTCGTTTGGATGTCTTTTTGCATTACTTACCTTGAGAAAACTCTGACAAGAGTGAATAAATTCATAATATTAGAAATGGAGGGAGAGAGAGAGAAAGAGAGAAAGGAAATAGCTCATTTTAGATGTAGATAGCCACTGCCTTTTCAAAAGCATTTCTCTAAGATATATGTGAAAATACAAACGACCTCTAAGCTGCTGTATGTATTTGGGATTAATTAAACCATTAGACGTCTTCCACATACGTAGTACAGTCTTGAAGCTCTGAGACTGTGCGCATAGCGGTGATGTAGCGCATACGAGCTCGTGGAGGGTGCCGTGGTATAGCTCCTTCGCAGGTAGTTTCTCGTCCCAACAGCAGGTGAGAGTTGCGTGCATACAATGTAAGCTTAACTATGGTTGTCGTTGCGACGGTGATCTGAAGGTGCCCGTAGCATCTCTAGTGTATCGTAGTTAGGACAACGGACAAACATCAAAACCTGTCACGAATTATGCGAAACTTCTAGCGACACATTTCAAACGATGCAGTGAGTTTAAGGTGACAATGTATTTAGTCGCTGTGTTGTGTTTAGGTTGCACCGAAGTTTTTCGCAATGGAGAAATACTTTTCAGGATAATGTGAATCTTGATCGGCCACAAACAGTTCGAACTGAACGCGAGATTGAAGTTGTTGCACTGTTGATGAGTACCAACCGCTCCATAACGGTAAACGATCTCGCACAGTGCGTGCTATAAAATGCTGACTGATAACTGGGCATGTCGCGTGGTGCTCAGCGCGGTGTGCTAAGCATCCTGGCTCAAGACCACCGCGATGACCACACGACGATGTGTGGGGACTAGTAGTGCTGACGATGATCCGATGTTTCTAAGTCGTATCATAATTGTACGATACGCAACTGAGGCGAAAATTCGCCATCTGAAAAAACGCCGGAATCGTCACTACGGAAAAAGCACAAGAGAGGTCAAGTAAACAAAACGCGCTGCATGGAAATCTTTCCCCGTTTACGCGATTTATTTCATCTTAACCGTCCTGAGCTTTGCCGAGTGAAGAACTGACCGTTGCTACACTACTGTGCCCATGCATTTCGTTGTGCCCTCGTCGAAGAGAAACTTGCAAGGCAACGGGCCACCGTTTAGGTGTACTCCGCGTACGGATATGATGTCGCACTATGGAATTTTTGCACAAAAACAGTCCCGCGAGGACGTAAAATTGATTTCGCTAGAGAAGTCATCATAGCCACAAGAGAAGCCTTACGGAAAAACAAGTGTACACCGTTTTAGGCGGCATCTTGTGAGACATGCAGGTTCTTGAGTGTGCCTATACTCCACCCGTCAGTCTCAAAACTTAATGACGGCAAAGTACTCTATACTAGCATTATGTACACGGTACTTGAAAATATAAGGCTATTGCATAACTTACTGAGGGTCCAGTCCAATATACGACGGCTTGAGCAACGCATAATCCAGCCCAGTCTCATCTACTATGTGGTTGTCAGCGCTCGCTCGTGTGAAATACCTTACTGAATATTCACGCTGCCGAGATGTGAATTACATAGCAAATGAACACGACATATACATCATTTGGCGAAAAGGACATCAGCCCAAATAGTGGGTAACGCATGACTTCATCCATCAGTATGAATCTTATTACTATTTGCCGTCATTTTTCCCCAATTCCTATTTCATTGCCGTTTATCGCAAACTAATCACAATTACCAGTCCTTTGCTACTGGATATTACTATTGGTCTTCAAGCATCAAAGAGTAAATACTTTAGGCGTGTTGAGCAAACTACAACGGAGATTACTGCTATATTTATTGCGATAATACAATTAATGAAATTTGATGTTTCTTTCAGGAATTCGGTATTTCTTGCAGCATTTTAGATCAAGGCTTAATCTAAATTAATTATAAACAATTAATACAAATTACAAAATTGGTATTATACACTCCTGGAAATTGAAATAAGAACACCGTGAATTCATTGTCCCAGGAAGGGGAAACTTTATTGACACATTCCTGGGGTCAGATACATCACATGATCACACTGACAGAACCACTGGCACATAGACACAGGCAACAGAGCATGCACAATGTCGGCACTAGTACAGTGTATATCCACCTTTCGCAGCAATGCAGGCTGCTATTCTCCCATGGAGACGATCGTAGAGATGCTGGATGTAGTCCTGTGGAACGGCTTGCCATGCCATTTCCACCTGGCGCCTCAGTTGGACCAGCGTTCGTGCTGGACGTGCAGACCGCGTGAGACGACGCTTCATCCAGTCCCAAACATGCTCAATGGGGGACAGATCCGGAGATCTTGCTGGCCAGGGTTGTTGACTTACACCTTCTAGAGCACGTTGGGTGGCACGGGATACATGCGGACGTGAATTGTCCTGTTGGAACAGCAAGTTCCCTTGCCGGTCTAGGAATGGTAGAACGATGGGTTCGATGACGGTTTGGATGTACCGTGCATTATTCAGTGTCCCCTCGACGATCACCAGTGGTGTACGGCCATTGTAGGAGATCGCTCCCCACACCATGATGCCGGGTGTTGGCCCTGTGTGCCTCGGTCGTATGCAGTCCTGATTGCGGCGCTCACCTGCACGGCGCCAAACACACATGCGACCCTCATTGGCACCAAGACTGAAGCGACTCTCATCGCTGAAGACGACACGTCTCCATTCGTCCCTCCTTTCACGCCTGTCGCGACACCACTGGAGGCGGGCTGCACGATGTTGGGGCGTGAGCGGAAGACGGCCTAACGGTGTGCGGGACCGTAGCCCAGCTTCATGGAGACGGTTGCGAATGGTCCTCGCCGATACCCCAGGAGCAACAGTGTCCCTAATTTGCTGGAAAGTGGCGGTGCGGTCCCCTACGGCACTGCGTAGGATCCTACGGTCTTGGCGTGCATCCGTGCGTCGCTGCGGTCCGGTCCCAGGTCGACGGGCACGTGCACCTTCCGCCGACCACTGGCGACAACATCGATGTACTGTGGAGACCTCACGCCCCACGTGTTGAGCAATTCGGCGGTACGTCCACCCGGCCTCCCACATGCCCACTATACGCCCTCGCTCAAAGTCCGTCAACTGCACATATGGTTCACGTCCACGCTGTCGCGGCATGCTACCAGTGTTAAAGACTGCGATGGAGCTCCGTATGCCACGGTAAACTGGCTGACACTGACGGCGGCGGTGCACAAATGCTGCGCAGCTAGCGCCATTCGACGGCCAACACCGCGGTTCCTGGTGTGTCCGCTGTGCCGTGCGTGTGATCATTGCTTGTACAGCCCTCTCGCAGTGTCCGGAGCAAGTATGGTGGGTCTGACACACCGGTGTCAATGTGTTCTTTTGTCCATTTCCATGAGTGTATATGTTATCAGCTAAAGATGTCTGTTGGGTTTTCTAGCTGTCTTGTCTACTCAAATGGTTCAAATGGCTCCAAGAACTATGGGACTTAACAGCTGAGGTCATCAGTTCTCTAAATTTAGAACTACTTAAACCTAACTAACCTAAGGACATGACACACATCCAGGCCCAAGGCAGAATTCGAACCTGCGACCGTAGCAGCCGCGTGGTTCCGGACTGAAGCGCCTAGAACCGCTCGGCCACCGCGGCCGGTTGTCTTGTCTGTGCCCAAAACCATGTAGCTTTCTCATATACGTCGCAAATAATGTTCTGTCTCATTCTCTCTCTGTTTCTTTCTCTGTTTATCTCACTTGTGTGTGTGTGTGTGTGTGTGTGTGTGTGTGCGCGTAGCAGTTGTAGTAAGTCCAAAAGTTCAATATTTGCGTACTCCGTAAGCCGTCTGTTTGCCACTGAGCGTGTTTCTGTTTTCTTCTTTGTTGCTCGCTGTATGAAATATTCTTCCTGCAAAATGACGAAGGCCTTTTATTTCTTCCAAGGACTGTCATGTCCGTTTTGATCAAGCGTTACGGTTTCTCTACTGTCAGGTTTCTTCATATGCAAGAAATGTACTTTCACTTTTCGGTGTTTTAGCACCATTTACAACTTACGTAATATTTTTTTGGGAGTTACTGGAATTTATTTAAAGTTGAAGATGGCATGTCCAACCATATTCTCCTAAACTATTGTAGTAATACTTTCATTTGTTTGTTGTTTATTTATTTGTTGTGAGTCAACAGTCTTCTGAAACAACCTACGTCCCCAATTGTTCCAAACGTACATTCTCAGAAATTTATCTCTCAGATTAAGGCCTATGCCTTATACCCGTAGACTTCTCTTGGCCAGAAGTGTCCTTTTTGTCAGTACTTTTTACGTCCTTCTTGCTCCGTCCATCATGGGTTACTTTGCTGCCTATGTAGCAGAATTCCTTGACTTCGTCTACTTCATGATTCCCATTCTGACGTTAAGTTTATCTCTGTTCTCGTTTCTACTACTTCTAATTACTTTCGTGTTTCTTCGTTTTACTCTCAGATGCATATTCTGTGCCCATTAGGCCGTTCATGCCTGGTAATTATGTAAATTATCTTTAATTCGGTTATTTATTTTAGAAGATGTTATAATTCCTTCTTTTCTTGAAAGTGAGACAGACTATGCATCTGAACATGTTGTGTTTTGTTCGTGGGCTGTATTGCTCCTATCTCTATTTGTAAGTTTTTCTCTTCAAGCTGTACATTTTCGTTTTTCTGTGCTTTCTGTCTTGGAAATATATCCACTCCTTTGTACTATAGTAAAACATTTCAGGAAGTCTTTATAATTATCTTTGTTTCAAGATATTATTTTGTACGTTTGTCCCATAAGCCTCATTGAAGGCAGTTTTCTGAACTAATTGTTTTGATTTGTCCGTATTATCATGTTATCTTCTTATCAGTTGTATCTACTCTGGGGATGTCAAAACTCTTTACGTTGCAAGATTTAGTATTTTTGATGTCACGGTAGGAGGGAGGAGGAGATTAGTGTTTAACGTCCCGTCGACAACGAGGTCATTAGAGACGGAGCACAAGCTCGGGTAACGGAAGGATGGGGAAGGAAATCGGCCGTGCCCTTTCAAAGGAACCATCCCGGCATTTGCCTGAAGCGATTTAGGAAAATCACGGAGAACCTAAATCAGGATGGCCGGAGACGGGATTGAACCGTCGTCCTCCCGAATGCGAGTCCAGTGCGCTAACCACTGCGCCACCTCGCTCGGTGTCACGGTAGTGTATCGTTTACCGTGTTAGAATTTCCGTCGCAAACAGTAGGTCGCAGTATTTGTCACGTTGTGAAAATTGTTTGTCTCATGTTTCGTATACGAATCACACGATTATCAGAAGTTTCTGCGTGTTGCACGGGTGTTGCATGGGTGCAGACGAAACAATTAGTAAGCAGAGAAAACAGCTTGTAACTTTACACTTCGAATCAGCGTGTCTGACAACGTTTGAATACATTCGAAACATTCAGCTCGTCTGTGACAGACATGCCAGTCTGTTCGGCCGTGTACATTTAAGCTGTGATTGATGCAACCTAAAGAGCGCTGGAGAACTGAGAGTTGTTTGTAGAGCAGTTAGTCTAAAGCCAGGTCTGTTTACAAGTACTACAACGAATATGGTCGGCGCTCCCACACGGAAGCCAGCTGCTTTAACTGCAGCCGGTGGACGAGCTATTGTCTCGGGACGGAGCACGGACAACGGCGATCCGTTCCCTAAATGTCCGCCGCTGCAACTGCGCGTCCGCGATGCACGCGCCGCATCGAGCCGGCCACTAATGCGCTGTTCAAACAGCGGCCGAGCCGGCTGCCCGGCGCCTGAAAATACCGTCGCCGTTGTTGCAAATGGCGCAGCTTGTTCCGGGGCAAACAGGGCGCGCGCGTCCTCGCTGAAAGCGGCCGCTGTTGGCGGAGCTGTTGGCGCTCGAGGACCGACACGACAGCACGCGGCCCCCCTGCCGTTATCTGCGTACCGGCATACAAGCACACACACGCTCTTCGCGGAACACCAACACTCCATCGTCTAGTCCTACTCGCGCGAACTGCACTGCTAGTGCCGGATATGCGGACACTGTACATAGTCCAGCATCGCACTCATTCGCTCTATTGCGACTTGTACTAGGTACTGTAATGAGAGAGTGTAAATGACATTCGCTCCTATCAGACGAAGCTGGCTTCATATAAAAGAAATAGCTTTTATTTATTTTTATTTTTGTTTGGAGACTACGAAGTAGACGAAGCTGGCTTCATATAAAAGAAATAGCTTTTATTTATTTTTATTTTTGTTTGGAGACTACGAAGTAGACGAAGTAATCTTATTAAATATTAATAATTCTTTGGGGTTATATGGCCGTGGTCCATGGAATTCTTCTATTCCTAACGTTTCGTCCAATACTACGTTGGACATCCTCAGAGGTATGGCTGGTCCTGCTGATTCCTGCCTATTGACGTGTCGGGCGTCGGAGAGCGGCCTAAATACCTAGGAAAGTGGGCGTTGTCTAGTTTGCACATAGTAGCAGAGAGAAAACTAGTCAAAGATAAAAGGTAACTATCGATAATAGTCCGTCATAGATAAAAATCACTTATCGATTCTGTAACGCCACTGTCCATATCTAGCTTAATTTCAAGGCCTCTTCTTTTTCTTCCTTTCAGAATAAAATGAAACTTGTTAGATCTTAAAATTTGTAATGATAATTGCACAGTTCTGATGGCTGTAAAGTCCCCTGTCAAAAGTGTATGACATGCACTGCACCGTTGGAAGTATGATAGGCGCTCTAGCGTTGGTATAAGACGTCTCCTGACATTTTTTCCTACTCTCCCTTTATTCCTCTACACAGACCCTATAGTGTGTCGACGTTCCTTCGTCTCTGACAGACTATTTATTTACCAGCTATTCATTACAGATATAGCTACTACATCATTTCACCTATGATTTTATGTTGTAATGCTGCGCTGATAGTAGTAACTCAGTCTACTTTCTCACCCTCGTGGTAGTCGACAATGGAAGTAAATCTCTATACCATCATGGATCTTAAAAACCACTGTCACCACATTAAAATGATGTGAGTGAGAAAAAAATGACCGTCAAAAATCTAACATACTTTTATTTGCACAATATGATAATTCTTAACAGAGGCAGATACCTAGAAACAGCTACAATGGAAGAGTTAACTCTTGTATTATAGAGTTGTACCCATTTATCTATTATCTATATGAAAATAGATTAAAAGCAGAGACTTCAGACACACACGCAGGGGCCAATTTCTTCAAATATGATCATATACAGGCCTACTCTTTTTTCGACAGTTCTAGAAGAGAGTTCACTCTCAAAAATACTTTCTTAAGCGCGAAATTCGTCACGCAAAGTATTATTCACCTCACATTACCTGCGGGAAGGCTACACTCATAAGCAACTGAATTGGAGTTAGCTGCTTCGTTGTAAAGAGATCACATACAGGTACACGAAAGGGGACTAATATTTATAGTTACTTTTCAAGCATATATTCTATCATATGTTATCAAACGATCATTTTTATTCCGCTTTGTTAGATTGCTTTTTAATCTCATATTCACTGGTAGATGACGCCAGATGGTTATTCCCAGTTTTTGGTGGTCCTTATGGTAATCTCTCCATTTACCAGTGCCCTTTCATGTGCTCGCTGCAGCGTACTTAGATGATAAACATGTGTATCTTTCGTCATTCAAGTTATGATCGGTTACTGGAATGTATTTGACACTGCAGAACCATTTTCGCTGGACTCCTTGTGTAGAGCCGGCCGGTGTGGTCGAGCGGTTCTAGGCGCTTCAGTCTGGAACCGCGCAACCGCTACGGTCGCAGGTTCAAATCCTGCCTCGGGCATGGATGTGTGTGATGTCCTTAGGTTAGTTAGGTTTAAGTAGTTCTAAGTTCTAGGGGACTGATCACCACAGATGTTCGGTCCCATAGTGCTCAGAGCCACTTAAACCATTTTCCTTGTGTAGAACGACATCAGCACAGCCATCCCTTAGTTTCGTTGCGATTCTGGGCAATGGCAATAAAGGTTTGACAGGTATGTTAGTGTGTTGTCGACATTTGTAAGTGGCAGCGCTGCAAGTACACGTGTAACAAAACAAACATTGCAAGTTATTTACAAATTTTGTCTTTAGTTAACCATCCTCATAGTTTTTGCTGTATCGATGACATCCATGATTATTTTTGTCATCTAAAGCTTATCTGTAGACTTCTTCGGTTCTGCAATTCTTTTCTACAAATAACTTATTTCCTTTATGTGAGTGAGATGCTTAAAGGATGGCTTGCGCTGTACAACACATGATTTCTGTTACTAATCCGTTCATTTTCATGTTACATGTGTCTGTTCAATTTTTTTTTACTCATTAGTCAGTATAATCAATAAGTTAATGTCATATGCTCAATTTACTATTTCTTTTATTACATAAGTGTATCTGTGTAAACATTCCTTAATTTTTTCCTCTATGTAGATATACACTCCTGGAAATGGACAAAAGAACACATTGACACCGGTGTGTCAGACCCACCATACTTGCTCCGGACACTGCGAGAGGGCTGTACAAGCAATGATCACACGCACGGCACAGCGGACACACCAGGAACCGCGGTGTTGGCCGTCGAATGGCGCTAGCTGCGCAGCATTTGTGCACCGCCGCCGTCAGTGTCAGCCAGTTTGCCGTGGCATACGGAGCTCCATCGCAGTCTTTAACACTGGTAGCATGCCGCGACAGCGTGGACGTGAACCGTATGTGCAGTTGACGGAATTTGAGCGAGGGCGTATAGTGGGCATGCGGGAGGCCGGGTGGACGTACCGCCGAATTGCTCAACACGTGGGGCGTGAGGTCTCGACAGTACATCGATGTTGTCGCCAGTGGTCGGCGGAAGGTGCACGTGCCCGTCGACCTGGGACCGGACCGCAGCGACGCACGGATGCACGCCAAGACCGTAGGATCCTACGCAGTGCCGTAGGGGACCGCACCGCCACTTCCCAGCAAATTAGGGACACTGTTGCTCCTGGGGTATCGGCGAGGACCATTCGCAACCGTCTCCATGAAGCTGGGCTACGGTCCCGCACACCGTTAGGCCGTCTTCCGCTCACGCCCCAACATCGTGCAGCCCGCCTCCAGTGGTGTCGCGACAGGCGTGAATGGAGGGACGAATGGAGACGTGTCGTCTTCAGCGATGAGAGTCGCTTCTGCCTTGGTGCCAATGACGGTCGTATGCGTGTTTGGCGCCGTGCAGGTGAGCGCCACAATCAGGACTGCATACGACCGAGGCACACAGGGTCAACACCCGGCATCATGGTGTGGGGAGCGATCTCCTACACTGGCCGTACACCACTGGTGATCGTCGAGGGGACACTGAATAGTGCACGGTACATCCAAACCGTCATCGAACCCATCGTTCTACCATTCCTAGACCGGCAAGGGAACTTGCTGTTCCAACAGGACAATTCACGTCCGCATGTATCCCGTGCCACCCAACGTGCTCTAGAAGGTGTAAGTCAACAACCCTGGCCAGCAAGATCTCCGGATCTGTCCCCCATTGAGCATGTTTGGGACTGGATGAAGCGTCGTCTCACGCGGTCTGCACGTCCAGCACGAACGCTGGTCCAACTGAGGCGCCAGGTGGAAATGGCATGGCAAGCCGTTCCACAGGACTACATCCAGCATCTCTACGATCGTCTCCATGGGAGAATAGCAGCCTGTATTGCTGCGAAAGGTGGATATACACTGTACTAGTGCCGACATTGTGCATGCTCTGTTGCCTGTGTCTATGTGCCTGTGGTTCTGTCCGTGTGATCATGTGATTTATCTGACCCCAGGAATGTGTCAATAAAGTTTCCCCTTCCTGGGACAATGAATTCACGGTGTTCTTATTTCAATTTCCAAGAGTGTATAATAACAGCAGGGACAGCAAAATCTTTGCTTCAATCCATTTATTATATTTGTATTTATTTCGTACGAGTCTACAATTGCTGTTTGGTTTCCTTACAAACGGTGAATTAGATTTTGATACAGGAAGTTTTTGAGAGCCAGAAAGAGAAGGTGCCAGTTTAGTTTCAAACGCTTTATGGATTTCGATGAGAACAATGCGTTGTTATCTGTTCTCACTTGGGATTTTCTCAGTGATTATCCTCAGACTAAAACCGACTGTCGTATTCCTCTATTGTTTTCTTTCAAGACTTATGGTGTTAAAATTTTGGGTAAGTGTAATACTACTCTGAAAACTGGTAGTCTTCACTTTCTTTTCTCGATTATTTTTTGAAGATGGTTGTGAGGATAGTTTTCCTGAAGTCTCTTAGTAGTTGTACTGTTCTGTATATACTGGACGTTTCTATTACGGTCCTTCGGAGTTAATAGAGGGGACCTAATAAAACTTTGATAGGGAACCCCTTTCCGGAAATGTATAGTCCGGATGTAAAATATGAAGACCGGATTACTTTCAAATCTCCTGCTTCACGTTACGCAGACGGAGGAGAAAACGATTTCCTGTGTGTTCTATTGTGTTCTACTCCCGCCAATGGCATAATCAGTGTTTCGCGTGCTCGTTGTCGGGTTCTCTTCTACGTGACGCAGGACGTCCTCTTCGAAGTCTTGAGTGCGGCGTGTCCATGAAGCACCAAATTCAACCTTGCTAGTCCAGTTTCTCGCAGTCGTCGTTGTAGTGAGAATAAAATGGTGTGTGATATTGTAATTCAGAGACTGAGATCATTTAATACGATTCTCATATTAAAATTATTATTTCTTAGATAACTATGACATAAAGGAGGTATCGTTTGTGTCAAACCCTGGTCTGATGTAAGACGATTCAGTCTTTAAACTTGTTACGTATCTTCATCAAAACTTCGTCTACTAAGTTCCTTCAGTAGTCCCTATATACCTACAATAGGCATTGTGAAACGCCCTGTATAATTCAATAGTGAGAACAAGGAGAGTTTTTCCTTAACCACTGATGCCTTGACTCTGGTCCAACCCTAAATGTTTCTGAGACAGAATCTCCTAAAGAACCTTGTTCAATTGTTCTCAAATCATTTTAATTTATGGAGGGAACCCGTGGTTATCAGCGGATCGTTACAGACTAGTAATATTATTATGGTTTTTTTTCGGTTCGTTACCCCATTTCCATTCGTTTTTGAGAACATTTTCACCATTCTTAAAAGGATTTTAATATGCATTCACGAGAACATGTAACATAAGAAAGAGTAATGTAACAACTCTCAGACAGATATTAAAATACTATGAAGTGATTGACGTAGCTGAGGAGAAGCCAGTTATAATGTCGTTGAGTCTATCTCTTGTTTCATACAGTGAATCCATAAACGTAGTGCACACTGACAGCTCATTGTCAGTAGACCTTTCAGCACTTATGTATCACTGTTAACGTTAAATTACCAATGCAGGAAAAAACAAAGTCGAGCCAGGACAGAGTAGTACTCAATGCATACTTGAAGAGGAAGAGTAGAGTGGCATTATTGAAGTGAACGTCAATTACCGCCACTGAAACGTCCGCAGCTCGTGGTCTAGTGGCTAGCGTTGCTGCCTCTGGATCGTGGGGTCCCGGGTTAGATTGCAGACCGGATTGGGGAATTTCTCTGCCCGGGGACTGGGTATTTGTGTTACCCTCATCATTTCATCATCATCATTAGTGAGAGTGGCTAGATCGGATTGTGTAAGAATTGGACTGTGTAAGAATTGGGACTTTGTAAGGGCGCTGATGACCGCGCAGTTGAGCGCCCCACAAACCAAACATCATCATCATCATCACCACCACTGAATAGAGTAAGTCTAATTGCAAACAAAGTACATAACTGCATTGTTGTTCAGCTATTCTTAGCGCTATACATGCAGAACAAGAGATGTCACAAGAATTCAAACACAGTGGCCGAGTCACGAGAGACCATGGATTCCTTGTATCAGAATGTTTCTAAACCTTCTCCAAAATTTTGAAGGTGGCGTTGCGGTTCACGCTCCATTATTGTATATCAATATTGCCACTGACGATGATCTCTTGATTGTGACTAGGCTTGACAGCAAACACTACATGCTCGAAGCAAATTTTTGATGGTTAATAATGACGATCTTAAAATTTTACAAGGCTGTAGAACACCAAATGCAGAAAATTTTTTGTACAAGTCACTTATTTCAGTTATTCGTAAGGTATCGTGTGGTTACGGTTTCCGAGTTTCACCTAAAACCTTCGTGTCAGTGCGTGTGTTACCGTCCGCTTCAGAGTTAATACACGGGGTACGAGTTGTGGGTATTCCAATATAGAGTACGCAGCAGTACCAGCACGCTCCAGCGCGCGCGCTTGCGTGTGGTTGTGTGTGTGTGTGTGTGTGTGTGTGTGTGTGCATAGGAATCTTGAAACCGCATGGAGGCGGCGGGAAGCCGCAAATAAGGGCCGGTCCTCGCTCGCTCGCTTTCCTTTCTGGTACCAGCAGCAGCAGCAGGCAGCAGCTGACATGAGGGTTTGTTAGTTCCGCTGGGTGCTGCCGCCAGAGTCGGCTAATTCGCTGTGATGTCGGGCCCCCTGCGCCCTGCGCCGTGTGCCGTGCAACTCTCTCCAACTTTGCACTTACAAGGCTGCCGCCCGCGATCGCTCTCTCGGCAAGGGGATAAAGGCGGGGAGGAAGGGGCGGGGGGGTAGCCAACGGAAACGGGGGAGGGGTCGGATCGGTTGCTTTCCCTTCACCCTCAACTTTCTGGGGATTCTTTCCAACTACAAACTGAGACGCTCGAGTCCAAAGTGATGCAACAGTCTAGTCTATCTCGCACATGTTGCTGTGACATTTACAGAGACAAAACTTTTTAATTGTTAGGAGGGGACGCTAATATCTTGCATAGACCAACGCTTCATACACACAGGAATTTACGAGACGTATTCCATAAAACAGCTGTTAGTCAACTACTTTCGTTCCTCCGTTTCTTTACATTCATGACAGGTGTGATACACCTGTTGTACAAAATTCATCCATATGTTTACTGTACATACATATATATGTAATCCTTACTGGGAAACACATCTATTCTACTGAACTTCTACTCTAGCTCTTAAGGTATTCATTTTAGGTCCCACGTTTACTAGACAGTTTCTTCTTGTTTTGGTCCGTGCTACCACCTCTCAAAACATGGAAAGCAAAGAGCTTACAGTAGAAGAGGTCCACTGTCAGAGATCTCAGAACGGGTTTCGCTCATGCCTTCCGACCTGGTCATCTTCTAACTATATTAATATATTTATATTATATATTATATATATTTACCCTATATTAATATATTTACCCTTCTCCATCATCCCTGAATGTTTGTAATGTCATTATGGAGTCCCCATGTAAACAATACAGAAGCAATAGTGTGGAGATTTACTTAAATTATAGTATATTATGATTTAATAAATATTTAAAGTACTTGGGCTCATGTGAAATTCTGTGAGTGAGATTACGCCGGGCGTACAAAAATGCTGTAATTTCATCAAATTCACGTCTTTCGAAAGACAAATAAGTAAGTGATAATTAATGGAAACCCCCAGCTGCCGACAGGTGTTGGCAATTTACCTCAATGTGGACAACTGGAAATGTGTGCCCCGACCGGTACTCGAACCCGGGATCTCCTGCTTACATGGCAGACGCTCTATCCATCTAAGCCACCTAGGACACAGATCAATAGAGCGACTGCGGGACTTAACCCTTGCACGCTTCCCGTGAGACCCACATTCCCACCTGTCGGCAGCTGAGGGTTTCGATTAATTATCATGGGTATATTTTCTTTCGGAAACAGTTACTGTCTTCGTATATAGAATAAGTAATTATCTGTTCAACGCCGCGTCATGAGGTAGAAATGTTTAGAAACAGCGGTCGGACATTCAACAAAGTTTCTCTTTGTTGCCTTTTCTTGGTGACATGCACCAGTCTTCTGAGAAAAACCAACATATTTTATCAAAAATAATAAAAAGAAAAAAAATGTTCCTACAATATATCAGACATTAGTGTTTCACATGTAAGTAATTAATATGATTCAATGCACGTTTTACGAAATTAATTTAGTGATTAAGGCATCTTCTTTATATAAATCAGATGCCAGCGTTCCACAATCGGTTTCAGTATTAGGAGAGGAAAAATTGTAATCCAGCTTCTCTGGCACGAACACACTACGGTATATTGGCAAATACCTTCCTACTTATAATCCATATGTCAAAACGCTTTGTACGCAGCTTATGGTCTTGCGGTCGCGTTCTCGCTCTCCGAGCACGGGGTCCCGGGTTTGTTTCCCGGCGTGGTCAGGGATTTTCACCTGCCTCGAGATGACTGGGTGTTTGTGTTTAAGCGTCATTTCATCATCCTTCATGCAAGTGGCAAGATTGGACTGAGAAAAGGTTGGGAATTTGTAAGGACGCTGATGACTGCGCAGTTGAGCGCCCACAATCCAAACCTCATCATCATCATCAAGGCGCTTTGATCCCATAGTTTTTAACTTTAAGCTGGAGTGCGATTCGCGTTTATACGCATCTTCTTATATTACACTTGCAAGGTCTGACTGTGAGTTATTAGGTGTGCAATGGGGGTACGCCATTTTATCGGACACGTTCCTAGCAAAAAGGAGAATTCACTACATGTTCATCTACAACTAGGATCTCGATCATGTAATTAAGAGTGATTTTATACCTGCTACATATTTAAGAATATAACATTGATTCGAACGGCCTTACAAGATTATTAACTCTAAGCTGTTAAATATTTGAAGGAAGTATGTTTCACTGACAAAAGACGCACGTTTAAATTGACCAGTTTTAGTTAGTGGTTGACGGAGAGAAAACTGTAAGATGAGCTGTGTGATTTGACAGTCGGCCTTTCTGGGTGCCACCCTCCTACCGAACAGTAAGGCGGTGGGAAAAGTATACTGGAATACGAGGAAGGTTCCGTCGTACGTATCCTGCGTGCGTGTGGCGACACAGTAGTCGAGTCGGGTAGTATCGTTTTACGAAACGTGATGGAATGTTTCACCATTTCTCTCGTTGTAATAGATATATTCTTGTAGCTTTATAAGAATCAACTCAGCTTCCCTCTCTGTTTTTATCTCGGGTTCGGTGACAGGCGCATTAAAATTTTATGTTGCCGCTCTGGCCGGCGGAACAGCGGGAGTGGCACTCAACTCGGAGAGACGGACCCGCGCCGCGCCGTTTGGGGGTCCGCCCCGCCGTACATATTTCATATCGCGCGGTCGCAACGGCCGCCATTAAGGACGGCAGGTAGCGACTCCCAACAATCCCCGTAAAACGCGGCCGCCTGTAGTGAAAGTCTTGCTCGCCAGTACCGGACACGGTCCACCGATTGATTGCCAGGGCCACGCTCGCAATTACGAGCCGTAGGACTTCCAGAGTTCACACTCTACCTTTCTCTTTCACAGTACACTAGCCTCTAAATACGAACAGTTCAGTCTCTGACACAAGGTCTGCAACCATCACTGCTTCAGGCCGTTAAGTAATAATAATACATTTGCTATAAAAAATTTACTGACGCGTTTCGGGCAAGATCGTTATCAGAATATCATAAATAAGACTTATGCTAAATATCGCGTCAAGTGGTAACCCTGCTGACAACGGCGTTCGTGGAGATACCTCTTGACACGATACGTTAGATTCAATTCCTTTCTGATGTTCTGAGCGTACCAACGGCCTTGCCGCAGTGGTAATACCGGTTCCCGCCAGATCACCGACGTTAAGCGCTGATGGGCTGGCTAACACTTGGATGGGTGACCATCCGGTCTGCCGAGCGGTGTTGGCAAGCGGGGTGCACTCAGCCCCTTTGATGCAAACTGAGGAGCTACTTGATTGAGAAGTAGCGGCTCCGCTCTGATATACGGCCAGGAGAACGGTGTGCTGACTACATACCCTTCCATATCCGCATCCAGTGACGTCTGTAGGCTGAGGATGACACGGCGGCCGGTCGGTACCGTTGGGCCTTCATGGCCTGTTCGGGAGGAGAGTTTTTCTGACCGTGGGTTATACTAGAAATGTGCCACTAGTATTTTTGAAAATATGCATTCTTCTAAATTAGCGACGTAAAACAGAGCTAAAGGCGACTTGAAATTAATAATTGCGGTCAGAGGCACCTTTCAGCTGATGTACAGTATACTGTATCTAATTCCACTATTGATGATATTGTTGCGCAGAATTGTTCTTTAGTGTTTTGAATGTCACTAGAACAATAGCTGACGTGTAAACTGAAATCTCTACAACTGCCTTTATATTTTCCGTCGGTGTACTTTGACTGTTGCGTTATTAAAATCCACAGGGTAAAAATAGTAGACAAAGCGTCCGTTAGTCTCGTGAAGAAGTAACATGACAAACACAGAAAGAAAGAAGTATCTTGTGAAACAGGACTTCGTGTGAAACCAGGTGACATGAAAGACTATTAGTCAGCTTAAATGAAATATGAAATAGCTTACCAAGGTAGTTTAAGTAATATTATCTGACACTAGCCAAATTTTCTTAATTAAAGGGCCCCTTAGATGTAGAGGCAATACGTTACTGGGCGTATTTGTAAGTAATTGACCATATTACCCATCTTATTCTTGGTTTCATATTGGTCGGGATTCAGTTTGTAGATTTGAAATGTGGTATAAGATTCTAGAACGGTAGCGGGTCCTGTTTATCAGAATAAATACGCCAGATGTTGCTTTCATATTTTCCTAAACGTGTAAACTTAATATTAGAACAGATTCCGTTATTTCTTCTTCAAGTATTATTGAAAGGCCCTTTCGGCTTATTCTTAAATTATTATAGAAATTTTTTGTATTCAATCCATTTTAAATTTTATAAGTGGCAATAGCCTTTGGGTATATTCAGAAATTGCATGTGTGCACTTTATTCTCTTTTATAATAAAAGTTTTACAAAAGGTGAATGATGTTATCCGAATCTCAGGCCAGACCTTCTACGTAATTTATCCTGAGCTGAGTGCCTGGGTAACATTTGAACTGTGTTATTCACTATTAAGTATTCCTAATTATTGTTAGCTTACACATGGCTGAAAACTTCGTAAGGAGAAAACGTAGTAGCATAAATTACGCATATTTCGGGTTGTTGCCTAATTCCGGATGGTTAATATGTGCCTTGCATTATGCTGGAACCTGTAGGTCGCCCTGACAACCAGTGGCAAAAGACATCCTGATACACCATTGCGAGATTGGTGCCAGCGCCGTTAATGTTTCTTTCTCCACAGCTATTTTTGTATTGTGATCACGATAAACGTCTTCTTCAGAGCTCCGTTGTCAGTCATTTCTCAAGCCAGGTAGAAGTACTTTCAAAGTATTGAGACAGTAGCTAGAAGCATGCTCATTCTTATTTAGCTGATAATATATGTCTTCCATTGTTTAATTAAGGGTTAAGTTGTGCCTAAATAAAACTAAGGGATGGTTCCAAATAGTAGGTAGAAGTAGGTTGCTGTAGGTCAGGTATCCGAAATTTGACGTTCCGAATTTTATTCCAGATGCCTCCAAGAAAGCGATATTTGTAGGAATCTAAAGCTACACGGAAAGCCGTGGAGACTGTACAGAAGAATGCAATGGGCTACTTCAAAGCATCCAAAAGTTTCATCTTTCCTCAGTCAGCTTTAGAAGACAACGTGAAGAAATGCAAAGAACAAGATATAAATGTAGTACTTAATCAGAGCACTCACAGAAAACCTTTACTTACCGGTACTCTATTCCAGGATTATTGACCAAATATATTAAGGACTTGAGACTACAGTTATTAGATATGCAGCATTCTAACTTTCAGTATGCAATAAATTATTAATTTTTTTCATTGAGGATAAGGCTACTGCGGGTAAAACATGGCTGAGAGCGCTCCTGAAACTACGGTTTGAACTGAGATTTCGGACACCTGAGAAAAATTCTGAAACCAGAGTTAAAAGCTTCACAAAGGAGGTAGTAGATTCTTTCTTTCAACTACTGTAAGATGAAGCGAAATTCCTGCAATTTCCTGCTCGGCAAATTTTCAATTTCAACGAGACTGGGATCATACTTGCACTACAGGATACATACAGCAAGGTTGTAAGTTTCAGACGATAAAAGTGTGTCTCAAAAATATCTTCAGCAGAACGACGAGCTCTTCCGATTTTTGTTGCACGTATCAATCCAACCGTCTTTTTCATTATTTTTCCGCACATTAATGAAGGCCCTGATCTTGGTAATGGAAATCCTTTAGGCTCTGTAATAAAGTGTCACAAAGCAGGTTACATGCGTCCATCAGTTTCCACTGAGTGGTTCGAACACATTACGGACAATGTAAAATCCACACGTGAGGAGGATACAGTGATGCTTATTTTGATGCACATCATTCTAATATGCGTACTCGTACCACTGACGTTGTCGATCATCCTCACCTCTGGGCAGGTCTTTTATGGTCCCACTGCGCATCCTTCCCAGTGTGTGAGGGAAAAAGACAGTGGGCCATTGATGGGTAGCGCATATAGCAGAGCCGTAACAACTGAAGTGACTGCAAATTGTTTCAAAAATATGGGTTGCATTGTTATAACACCCAGATTTTTACATCTATGGATTTTCCTCCTCAGCAATCTGCAGCATATGCTGGCAAGGAGGCAGAAGCTACAGCAGGACCACTGTCGACTGCTATTAATGGAATGGAAACAGCGCTTTCTGCCTTTGAAAACAGTACGTCTTCTCTGTTTCCACCATCAGTCCCACCACGAAGCAGCAATGCTGACGCCATCTCCTTTTAAAAACGTTGTGGAGCAATCCCTGGATAAGGGGAAAAAGAAAGTAAGTACCAAGACTAGAGGAATGACACCATCTTCACTAAAACCCACTGCAAGAGTTTCATTTGATGCATCTGATAGACCTTCAATATCTCACACTACCAAACGGGAGGTGCTGGTAAGAAAGAACAAGAAAACCATGAGACGGAAAGTTCATGGTGAGGAAATCTCCAATTCAAGCCTTGATGAAACCATGCTTAAAGACTTATCACACACATGCGAAGAGGACGTAGAGTGCCTTTACTGTGACCAACTGTAATCCACTGATACCTCTAAGGCCACCTCGATTACGTAAATCGGACGCCTTTGTTAGTATCATGAGCTTCATGCAGGTATCGATGATGACACTTGAAAAGTTTTCAAGTGTGACTTACGTATCACAAAGCACAAAGACAGAACACTTCTCTAGTAACGGCTGAAACGTCGCAGAGTAACCAAAACTTATGCAGCACACTGTACTTTTGAAACAAACATTTGGTGCGAATCACCATTATGTTAATAACTCATTAAGTTCTATTGTTTACTTCCCACCCGTATTTAGGGATCATGTACCCCAGATGTAAAAATTGCTCGTATTAATTTTTTGTCCTTCTATTACTAAACGACAAAATAATCTGAAGATTTTTTCAGGTAGTATTTAAAATTCCATAGTAATAGTATAGCACATTTTCCATGATTTAAGGATTGCTAGTTTGCTGCTAATCTAAAATTTAAAAACAGTATCCGATAATAGGTTACTATCCCCTACTGAGTTTTCTTCTGCACTAAATGTAAAAATTGGCAACGGCCTTGCCGCAGTGGATACTCAGGTTCCTGTGAGATCACCGAGTTTCAGCGCTGTTGGGCGTGGCCGGCACTTGGATGGGTGATCTTCCAGCCGCCATGCGCTGTTGCCATTTCTCGGGGTGCACTCAGCCTCGCGATGCCAATTGAGGCGCTACCCGACCGAATAGTAGCGGCTTCGGTCAAGAATACCATCATAACGACTGGGAGAGCGGTGTGCTGGCCCCATGCCCCTCCTATCCGCATCCTCCTCTGAGGATGACACGGCAGTCAGATGGACCCGGTAGGCCACTCGTGGCCTGAAGACGGAGAGCTTCATTAAATGTAAAAATTAACAAATTATCAAGTAAGGCGAATGCACAGTTGGAAATGTTCATTAAACACTATAACGAAGCGAATTCATAATAATTTGCTAAGCTACAATGCAACATACTTAAGCCAGTGCCGGCCGGTGTGACCGTGCTGTTCTAAGCGCGTCAGTTTGGAACCGCGTGACCGCTACGGTCGCAGGTTCGAATCCTGCTTCGGGCATGGATGTGTGTGATGTCCTTAGGTTAGTTAGGTTTAAGTAGTTCTAAGTTCTAGGGGACTGATGACCTCAGTAGTTAAGTCCCATAGTGCTCAGAGCCATTTGAACCATTTGAACTTAAGCCAGTAGTTTGTAAGTTACATGCATTTACATCACATAAAAAAGTAAATAAAATGTAAGGTATGAATGGTTTTCAGCTGAGTATCGTATTATAAGGACATCCTGGGTTATACACTCCGGATGTACATTTCATTGACAATATGCATGTAACTTAGGTTACGTTTCGAGAACGTACTTATATGTGTTGAACAGTATTCTGACGGAGTAGGGCACGCAGGCTGGCTGTATATATGAGTTTCAGTGGTATCACAAACTAGCTGCAAGCAAGGTTTGGATACTACACAGGATATTTAACACAGAGGAGAAAGCGTGTTAGTGGAAAGAACACAGTGAAGACCTCTAGGAGGGCAACGCGCTGACATGTTGAAAGAAAAAATGCATGTCTTTTTTTGGAAGAGGCAGAAGCCTCACTATTAGTGACCGAAATCGACAGAGCTTTGGAAGACTTGCGAAGTAGTAACAAGGCAGAAAGGATCGATAACATACATTCAGACTTCTTAATGTAATATGAGAAGTGCCACAGGAACGACTGCTGAAGTTAGCGTGTAGAACCTATGAGACGGGAGATACAACATCAGACATTCGGAAAAATAACATCCGCACAGTCTTTATGATAGCAAGGGCAGACAAATGTGCCGACTACCGAAACGCGAGCTTAATATCTCACGCATCAAAACAGTTTAAAGGATAATTTACATACGAATGCTAAAAGAATAAAGATCTGTTGAATGACTGTCAGTTAGAAAGGTAAAGGTACCGGAGAAGCAGTTCAGACCTTGCGTTTGTTAACAGAACCAAAACTGAAGGGAAATCAAGACACCTTCGTGTGGCTTGTTTACCTGTATACAGGATGGTCCACTGATAGTGACCGGGCCAAATATCTCACGAAATAAGCACCAAACGAAAAAACTACAAAAGTTGAAGCTCGTCTAGCTTCAAGGGGGAAACCAGATGGTTGGTCCGCTAGATGGTGTTGCCATAGGTCAAACGGATATCAACTGCGTTTTTTTAAATAGGAACCCCCATTTTTTATTACATATTGGTGTAGTACGTAAAGAAATATGAATGTTTTAGTTGGACCACTTTTTTCGCTTTATGGTAGATGGCGCCTTAATAGTCACAAAAGTATAAGTACGTGGTATCACGTAACATTCCGCGAGTGCGGACGGTATTTGCTTCGTAATACATTACCCGTGTTAAAGTGGACCGTTTACCAATTGCGGAAAAGATCAATATCGTGTTGATGTATGGTTATTGTGATCAAAATGCCCAACGGGCGTTTGCTATGTATACTGCTCGGTATCCTGGACGACATCATCCAAGTGTTCCGACCGTTCGCCCGATAGTTACGTAATTTAAGGAAAGAGGAAGTGTTCAGCCACATGTGAAACGTCAGCCACGATCTGTAACAAATGATGATGCCCAAGTAGGTGTTTTAGCTGCTGTCGCGGCTAATCCGCACATCAGTGGCAGACAAATTGGGCGAGAATCGGGAATCTCAAAACCGTCGGTGTTGAGAATGCTACATCAACATCTATTGCACCCGTATCATATTTCTATGCACCAGGAATTTCATGGCGACGACTTTGAACGTCGTGTAAAGTTCTGCCACTGGGCACTGTAGAAATTACGGGACGATGACAGATTTTGCGCACGCCTTCTATTTAGCGAGATAGCGTCATTCACCAACAGCGGTAACGTAAACCGGCACAATTTGCACTATTGGGCAACGGAAAATCCACGATGACTGCGACAAATGGAACATCAGCGACCTTAGCGGGTTAACGTATGGTGCGGCATTATGGGAGGAAGTATAATTCGCCATCATTTTATCGATGGCAATCTAAATGGTGCAATATATGCTGATTTTATACGTAATGTTCTACCGATGTTACTACAAGATGTTTCACTGCATGACAGAATGGCGTTGTACTTCCAACATGATGGATGTCCGGCACATACCGCGCGTGGGGTTTAAGCGGTATTGAATAGCATACTTCATGACCGGTGGATTGCTTGTCGAAGCACCATACCATGGCCCGCATGTTCACCGGATCTGACGTCCCAGGATTTCTTTCCGTGGGGAAAGTTGAAGGATATTTGCTATCGCGATCCAGCAACAACGCCTGACAACACGCGTCAGTGAATTGTCAATGCATGTGCGAACATTACGGAAGGCGAACCACTCGCTGTTGAGAGGAATGTCGTTGCACGTATTGCCAAATGCAATGAGGTTGACGGACATCATTTTGAGCATTTATTGCATTAATGTGGTATTTACAAGTAATCACGCTGTAAGAGCATGCGTTCTCAGAAATAAGAAGTTCACAAAGGTACATCTATCACATTGGAACAACCGAAATAAAATGTTCAAACGTACCTACGTTCTGTATTTTAATTTAAAAACCTACCTGTTACCAACTGTACGTCTAAAATTGTGAGGCATATGTCTGCGACTATTGCAGCGCCATCTATCACAAAGCGAAAAAAGTGGTCCAACTAAAACATTCATATTTCTTTACGTACTACGCGAATATGTAATAAAACATGGGGGTTTCTTTTTTTAAAAAAATGCAGTTGATATCCGTTTGACCTATGGTAGCGCCGTCTAGGAGGCCAACCATTGTGTGTGTGGGGGTGGTGGGGTGGGATGGGGTGGGGGAGGTTCCACATCTCCCCCTAAACCACTGGACTGATTTCAACCAAACATAGTACACTTTGTGTATGTTCGACACCTCCCCTTAAACCACTGGATCTATTTTAACAAAACTTGGTACACATATCCCTTACTGTAAAACAACAATCTATGTTGAGGTAAGAACTACCTGATTATTATAGCTCAGGAAATATGAACTAATAAACACTGAGTTGCATGAAAAACTGCCACATTTCGCATGAAGTTTAAATTTATTACTCGTACTTCTTTGGTACTAACACTATTCGCAACAAATTTTGCAGACAGCATTCACACGTGGTGCTCAATGTACCTACACATATTAATCATTGCACGACATATAGTCCAAGAGATATGGCAAGACAAGCATTGTAGTATGCAGTATAGAGAACCGAAGAAGCTGTAATTAGAGATTTGTATATTATTCATAGTTGTTTGTACGACTGTTCCAGAATTTCAAAGGTGTTTTCACGAATGAATTTTTTTCGATATTACCCTATAAACACAGTTATTTTTTCGTTTCCTTTTCTAATAGAAAATTGGCAAAATGAATACCCGGGAATGCCGAGTTTGTCAGCTAGTAAGAATATAAGACCAAGAATGAGGCGCACGGAGTAAAGGTATGCATACACTTCACTACAGTTCATTCTCAACATCTAACCGTGAAAGACAGGAATAAAATAAAATAGAAGAGTGAGATGAAAATTCAGTTTGGAAGGATATCAGTCATGAAATTCGCCGATGACATTGCTATCCTGTGGGAAAGTAACGAAGAATTACAGGACCTGCTGAATGGAATGAACAGTCTAATGCACACAGAAAACACCAAAGAATGGAGAAAATAATTAGGAACAGCAGAATGAAGCATTAAAACTGGGCACCACGAAGATGACGAACTGAAGAAGCGGACAAGCAGAGGTATATAATGTATTCTTGCCCCAGAGATGTCTACTGCTATCAAACGTAGACCTTAAACTGAGACGGAAATTTTTGAGTGTACACGTGGGAGACTCTGGAAGATGAGTATTGAAGTGTTTGAGAAATGGTTCTCTGTACAAGTATAAAGAAAAATAGGTGCACTCATACGAGAAGAAATGAGGAATCGGCGAGGAATGGAAAATATGGAACATACTAAAAGAAGATGCGACGGTACGTAGTTCTTGTAGTAATCCATTCCTTCTTGCTCTGCACTCAATGCAGCTCGAAAAGTAACAAGCCCCTTACCTTGCGCCTTCATATGTGACAATCCACTCAGCGGCCTGGTAAACCTCCTTTCGACACAATGCACCGCGCTGCTACCCGTTTCAGACACTGAAGTCTGTGCCCAGCGCTTTCGTTCACTATGTTCCTCCCAGCTATACTCCACCTTCCCTTGACCCTCCACCAACGGTAAACGTCATCTGTTATTTCCTGTACATGACAAGTAAATGTTACTTCGAACTAATTCCGAAGTCTGTACGGCACTCGCTTACGAAAGACTGACAGCCTCAAAAATATTTACTACTCCTAGAAAGCTGAATATAGCGCAGGTATTGTGATGGTTCTATTCTGTGCTATATGAGCAGCCACATCGGTTCATTTAAGGGGATATAAGTACACTACATCTACCCGTTGAAGTACTCAGTCCACATATAAAAGATTCTAATAGGAATCCTGCACGAAGCGCGCACGATTCCGCTGATTTACGATGCCTACTTTTTCCCAAGGTCCAATCAGTTGAGAAGTGGAAAAGAGAGTAAAAATCCAAAATGTTTTATTTGCAACTTTTAGCTACACCTTCCAGGTATTTCTCTACAAGGTTGCCACTCCTACTTAAGACATTTGTCCTAGCGTGCTACCAACTATCCGCCATTTCTCTACGCTGGACTGAAGCTCGTTACCTGCGCCAAAATCCTGGCGTCATAGTCAGCGGCTCATATGAGAAAATAGATGAAAATCAGTGGGACGCAATTCTGGGATGTCTGGTGGGTGATCAAAGGCTTCCCAACGATAACACTGCTGGGGTGTTTATGTTGCAGCTGCATTGTGCGGCCGAGCATCGTCGTGAAGAAGGACAATGCCTGATAACAACTTTAATGTTTGCTTGTTCTGAACTGTCAGTCATAGAAACCTGCCTCGAATCGTATGACCCACTCGCTGAACATGGTCATTGCTTGACTCTCGCTTCCTTGTCAGACCGTTTGCATCTTGAACACTTGTGTGGCCAGCTTCAAAATATCTGCACCACTGCCGCACTTTGGTGCCGGGTATGACAGTTATATTATGTGGGCTGAATAAAATCAGACGGGACCCCCCCAGCGTGAAGAATGCGAATTACAGAACACAATTCACACTTGACGAAAGACACTATTGGTCTAGGCATTTTTATGTCACACTATGCGCTTATAACTGAAAACTGCGACGTGACGCGATCGACTGGCTTACTATAAAAAAATAGCCCTCGTAATTTACGACTAAAAAAGCGCGAATTATCTGATATATCCCAATGTGAATTTAGTTTGGTAATCAAATTTGCCTCAGTTTACGGAAGTTCTTTTGTCTTGTCTCTTGGGTGTTTAAATTACTCTATGTACTTCCGTCACAATTAACACTGAAGTTGAATTAATAATCAAATATCCTTATTCCCTTGTTTCCAACACTTTTTATGAATTTGTCAATGTTTCTACCTCAGACGTAAAATGTATATAGTGATGAATAACTTGAAATGGATATCACAATGTAAAACTCATAATTCTTTCGTTTCGCGAATTCCTGTAGATCATTTTGATTTCAGACTGTAATTTGGATTCGAAATCTGCAAGTACAGAGGCAGTCATGGAAACAGACTGTGCAGTCAAGTCTCTCTCCAATATTGCTATTGTTTCCACCAGAATTATTTCGCTTTATTTTGTTAATGTCTACACAGAAACAATTAAAAATTACATGTTTATGTAAACTGAAGAACAATTAGATACTTTCAGAAGTTCAAGCACGATTTCAAAAATTGAATTTGCCTCTTTACTTCAGTTTACTGGAGTGATGATCTATTGAATTGCTCACGGTATTACTTGGACAAGTTTGCATCTGAGAAGTGTATTCAGTATTTCTTATTATTTTCCTCAGGAGACGCTTTCCTGACTAGAGTCAAGAGTATTCATCTCATTACAACCTTACTTATTTTAAAAATAAATTCATTATATTCCAGTGAGCACTTCTTAGTTTCCTTTATGAGAGTAGATGTCAAAACAATCATATTCTTACTAATAGTAAATCTCAGCATATTTCGTACAGTATATGATTGCGTTTTTGTGAGTGCGACGAAAACTAAAGCAATAAGGGCTCTCCAGTTGTTAGTTTGCTTCATTGTTTCAATCCCTACTCGAACCACAGCTACTAAAGCACTAATGTGTAATATTTGATACGGAGACTGCCTTATTACCAGATGTTCGACTGGAACCCTATTGGACATAGAGGCAAACGTTGAAATGCCTCGAGTGAAAGAGGTTTTACCTCTAAGCAACAGAAATTTCTTTACAACTTCCGGAGGTATGTGACCATAGACATTCATACAACAGGCACGGATGTTCACCTTGGTACAGTGTTTCAAGAACGACAAGATACATAACCATGATTCGTGTCTATGGCGGAGGATGTCCACCATAAATTTCTGTTGTTTAATTTTCATTCTCTAGATAAAGTAGACTGGTGCAACAATGAACAAATGTAAGAGTCATGGACTTTTCAATCAAGTAGTCGGCGAAATGGTAGTGATGCCGAAGGGGGTCTCGGATCCGTACTGCACAATTTCAGAGTATATTTCCAGTTCTGGCAATTGTGTTACACGTAAGTAAAATCTCTCGAAAGCTTTAATCACAACCGGAGAACTGGGGCTGTCAATACACGAAATCTGCACACCAAGTACGAAAGTTTGTAAAATCGCTGTGCAAATAAATTAAAAAATCGCTGTGCAAATAAATTAAACGATGACGAACTCGACATGCACACAATCTAAAACTTGTACTACACGCTTCATTTTGAAATTCTGATAGTATAATTCGACTGAGAGATATTGCTTCTGGACTCGATATCGTCATGAAGAGCGCACCACTACTTTTTCATAAGCATACCAGTTCCAACGGCGTATTCGCCTTGGATGCTAAGGAAACTCACACAAGCCCACAAAATAGCTACGATTTGATTGTCTCTTGTGATTTTATGTACTTCTGAACTCGAAGGAAAACATTCCCTCAGTTTCTAAGTAACATTGTAGCATCAAGAGATATCAGTAAAAAAAAAAAAAAGAAGAAGGAACAGATTTCATACATTTGTTGCATCCAAAAAAGATTGAAACACAATTCCAACGTTCCTAGACAGAGAAAAGTTAAAATTTTTACGCATTCAGTATGATCACCATGTGCTACACGACAAATATTAAAACGGTGGCTCATTTCCTGCCACACACGAAGGAGCTGATTTCTCGTCAGCGAATTCACAGCTTCATCAGGTGGAGATCTCCCCAACATTGGCTTAACACTCAATCGGGTTTTATACTGACTAACACTGGCAATGGAAGCCTTACCACTGCTCAAGGCCTTGCTTACGTAGCCAACATGACATTCGCCCAAGTGTTCATGAAAATAATGAAAAGTTATTTTGGATGCCGTCTCTCCCATAAACGTGCCGCGCCCTTTCATCTGCGGACAATGGTGACAATGTGATGCCTCGTCATAAGCTTTGGTCTGATTGAGCTGGATGAAATCATCTCAGCGCTGCCGCGAAAGTTAGCAGTCATGTTCCTTTGCTGCATTGTGTGTTGTTCGTGGAAGCAACTAAATTGCCACTTTCCTACTCTGTGGCGAACGTTAATCTCTTCAAATGTTCGCTCAACTGTGTGTTGCGTAGTGACGTATTAATTATATGCATGAGCTAAATAAATGTCTTAACGGTTAATGATTTCATTAGAAACGGTCCACAAATTCCCTTTGACAAGAATAGCGGATAGAAATTGATACGGCATTAACAAAGAATCCGATCGAGAAATCTGAGCAGCAGTAAATCTACTACGGAGTGACGGGAAGGGGGTTTGAACCGCAGTTTTCCATAATCTCATCTTTCACTTTCATTGACATATTGATATACGTGGTGTTACCTTAAAGTAACGGGAATTTTATAATTTAACGGGCCTTACACATCCGATTTTCAATTTTTTTGTCTTGTTCATACATATGTTCCTGATGTATGTTTGCATTTCCAGCTGTTTTGAATATTTAGTTTATAGTTGACAGTCGAAAAGGTTATGTGTGTTTTCGAATTCTCATCGAATTTTTCCTTCCGAAAAGGATGGATTAAGGAATTTGCATTAAATTTTGCTTGAAAAATGGAAGTAAGAGCAGCGCCGCATTCGAAATGTTGCCTGTGGCTTTTGGCGAATCTCTACGAGCAAGACAAGAGATTACGAGTGATATAAACATTTCAAAGAGAATCAAGAAGACGTGACGACGATCACCCTGGACACACTACCAAATCGGATGCTGGCGACAATGCGGAAGAAGTAAGGTAGATGGTTCTGGAAAATCGCCAAATCACCATTAGAGAGTTTGCAGATGATACCGTCATATTCACTGACTCATACCAAGCAGTTTTTTCGGATGTTTTGTGCATGAAACATGTAGCAGGAAAGTTTTTTTCCGAAACTGTTGAATTTCGACAAAAACGACGTCGTGTAGATATCACTCAGGGATTTCTGAATGAAGTCAACGACGATCCAGAACGTCTAGAAAAGGTTACATCACGTGCCAAAACATGGGTATTTGGGTAAGACGGCGAGACCAAGGCCCAGTCGTCCCAATGCAAACTGACTGAACAGCCATGACAGAAAAAAATTACACAAGTTTGACTACATGAAAAGATTTTTTCACTGTTTTCTTAGACTACAATGCGAAGTGCATCATGGGTTCATTGCTTATGGTTATACGGTCAATAAGGAATACTTCCTGAAAGTTCCGCGCCGTTTGCGTGAAGCAGTCCGAAGAAAAAGACGAGAATTATCACAAAACCACTCTTGGAAATAGCATCCCAATAATGCTGCAGCTCACACCTCATTGCTCGTTCGTGATTTTTTGGCAAAAAACAAATCCATTATGTTTCCTCGGCCATTTTATTCGCCGGAAATGGTCTCCTATGATTCCTCTGTATTTCCGATGCCGAAGAGAACCATCATAAAAGGACGTTGTTTTGTCGCCGTTGATGAGATAAAAACGGAATCACTGAAGGACTTGAACACCATTAGAAAAAGTGAGTTCCAGAAGTGCTTCCAAGATAAGAAAAACCGCTGGCACAACTGTAATATATCTGAGGAGTGTTACTTTGATGAGAACAAAGTTTATTTGTTCTTGAGACCCAGAAAATATTAGATACAGACTCCGAGGTAGATGCCATTTTCCTTGACTTCCGGAAAGCGTTCGATACGGTTTCGCACTGTCGTCTGACAAACAAAGTAAGAGCCTACGGAATATCAGACCAACTGTGTGGCTGGATTGAAGAGTTTTTAGCAAACATAACACAGCATGTTGTTCTCTATGGAGAGATGTCTACAGACGTTAAAGTGACCTCGGGTGTACTACAAGAGAGTGTTATGGAGTCATTGCTTTCGAATATATATATATATATATATATATATATATATATATATGACCTAGTAGATAGTGTCGGAAGTTCCATGCGGCTTCTCGCGGATAATGCTGTGGTATACAGAGAAGTTGCAGCATTAGAAAATTGCAGCGAAATGCAGGAAGATCTGCAGCGGATAGGCACTTGGTGCAGGGAGTGGCAATATAAAATTAATTGTTGGTAAGGCGGGTGCCAGGTTGAGATTAATTGGGAGAGTCCTTAGAAAATGTAGTCCATCAACAAAGGAAGTGGTTTACAAAGCACTCGTTCGACCTATACTTGATTACTGCTCATCAGTGTGGGATCCGTATCAGGTCGGGTTGACAGAGGAGATAGAGAAGATCCAAAGAAGAGCGGCGCGTTTGTTCACAGGGTTATTTGGTAAGCGTGATAGCGTTACGGAGATGTTTAGCAAACTCAGGTGGCAGACTCTGCAAGAGAGGCGCTGTGCATCGTGGTGTAGCTTACTGTCCAGGTTTCGAGAGGGTGCGTTTCTGGACGATGTATCGAATATATTGCTTCCCCCTACTTATACCTCCCGAGGAGATCACGAATGTAAAATTAGAGAGATTCGAGCGCGCACAGAGGCTTTCCGGCAGTCATTCTTCCCGCGAATCATACGCGAGTGGAACAGGAAAGGTATGTAATGACAGTGGCACGTAAAGTGCCCTCCGGTACACACCGTTAGGTTGCTTGCGGAGTATATATGTAGATGTAGATGAAAGTTCAGTTGTTGAATAAATAAAGATTTTAAAGAAAAACAAAAATTTCCCTAAAGAACAGAGAAATTTCTTGAACAGAAATGTGTGTAAATGGTATCAGTGCAGCTCACTGTTAAGTGAAGTTTGTCAGTGACGGCTCATGTTTCCTACGTGGTTCGATCAGTTCAACATGTGATACCAAAAGCTGATAAATGGCAGAAGTAAATGCTCGTCAGTACTTACAAATTTTAGTTTTCTCGGAAAGCGTCATACAGCTGCTGCGAGCAGTTCACATTCAGCTGCTCCAGCAGAAGCGTACCACTTGTAAAACCTCCCACCCACGCTGCGAAATTTTCGCTGCACATACGGTCAACAGTTGGAAAGCACGAGAAAGGACGACAGAGTTGGCAGCGGGTGAAACACGTGAAATTTGCAAGAGTAATTGCATCAGGAATTTGCATGTGAGGGGAGCCGCTTCCGGCGAGCAGCTCGTTACCAGACTCAGTTTGTTTTGTACATAATACCGACGACAAATAACGCAATCCACGGGCCGCGAGCCGCCAGCCTGCTTCCACTGCGTCAACACGGCTGCGCCGCGCCGACTTTCACAGCCGAACGGAACCGGCGGCGGCCGAGGCGGGGCGCCCGGACCCCACCCCGGGACGGCTGCCATGGCAACCGGAAGCCACGTGAAGAATGTCTTGATGACGAGCCAGCCGGAACAGCCGGGGGAACAAAGAGATGACAAGTCGAGCAAATCTCAAATTGCAAACAGCGCCGGCATCCGGGCGGAGTGTGCCGACAAGAGGCTGGCGCGGGGGAACGTGGCGCTGGTGCGCAGATGAGCTATTTGTCGCACATTGTCTGTATACAAATTGCTTCGTTGCCGGCTCCGCAAGTCTCTCTGGCCGCTGTATCCGTATCTGAGGCGCACAGGGAGGCGTCAGCAGACGCTGTTTTACAGCGATCCAATAGGGTTCTCGTGCTGACGCTATATCACCTTCGAGAGTATGTGGCAATATTTTACATTGTACGCTTCATCAATCGGCGGTGGTGAGGCTATCAAAGAGTAAAGAGAGGGTAGTCTCACTTGCAGACAATACGACTACCAACTTATATTGCTGCTTCTTGCACAATGGCGTCAGTCAAGAGCCAACTTGATTGGCGCAATAGTTACTTTTATACGATATTTTTATTTTGCTGTGTTGTGTGTGCTTCGTTCAGAGCAATAAATTGGAGTGGTGTATACACGGCGATTCACCTGACTGCAAAGTGTTTTGGTAGCGTCCAGTTAGGTACCTATCATCTTAGTTGCTACGTTTGACACCCTCTGACTTACAGATGATATAATAACCAAGGGAATTGATAATTACACCATACTGCAGTTACAATGAAGAAGTTGTGGCAGCCAAAAATAAAAATTTCAAGGTCTTTCAAAATTGCACTAAAAAAAGGTAAAGCAGCTGTCACACCGATGGTTCTTTTGAACACAATAGTGCTTTAGTAGACATGGTCCCGTCGAAGGTGCTAAGTCCTTGCCTTTCTCCCTACTTTGAACTCACTTACCCATCTAATTCTAGCCCGACGTACGGTTTAACGTGAATGGCTAATGGTCAAATGTCTCTGAGCACTATGGAACTTAACTTCTGAGGTCATCAGTCCCCTAGAACTTAGAACTACTGAAACCTAACTAACCTAAGGACATCACACACATCCTTGCCCGAGGCAGGATTCGAACCTGCGACCGTAGCGGTCGCGCGGTTCCAGACTATAGCACCTATAACCTCTCGGCCATTCTGGCCGGCGCTTAACGTGAACTCCGAACCACAGTACCAATGTACCAACTGGAAGACGTTACTCAAAGTGAACTGAATCATTCAAAGTGAACTGAATCAAAACAGTACTGCATAGTAAAGTATTTGCATTTCTTGTTTAAAAATGGTACTCTATTACAAGGCGAATATATACTTACTTTGTCCTTGTACGAATGCTGAAGTAATACGAAGACAGTTCGGAAAAACTTTTGATTTGGGTCTTAACAGAGAATGTAACACATGTACCTACGTTCGGCTGTTTGTATGTCAAAGCTAAATTTTTAGTCTTGTCTTTAAATCGTCTACCGTATCTTCCTTAACAGCTAGTCTTAGAAGTCTGCCAGCAAAATCAGTAGATAAGATTCCAACCGTACATTGAATGGTTCAAATGGCTCTAAGCACTATGGTACTTAATATCTGAGGTCATCAGTCCCATAGGCTTAGAATTACTTAAACCTAACTAATCTAAGGACATCAAACACATCCATGCCCGAGGCAGGATTCGAACCTGCGACCGTAGCAGCAGCGCGGTTCCGGACGTCATACACGGCATAGATGTTTCTGGCTGCCTCCGCTGCTGTTACCACTCTACTGAATTTAAACAGAAGATTATGTCGGAGATGTTCCGATTTCTCCACTTGGCACTCCATTTCCTTGTGTCCACAGCTCCACTCATTATTTCCAAATGACGATATCTGAACACAAGCAGCAAGAGTGAACTACAAATAAAAAAATGAAAATCGATAAATAAGCCTTTAGATCCGGTATACCAACATGAAAAACAAAACCGCTACGATCTTATGCAGCAACGTAATCCATTATTGCAAGGACGTCAAAACTGAAGTATTAAATAAGAAAATTATAACAAAATCAGAAAATCAATTAAACAATCATAATTATTTAAATACAGCCATATCAGCGCGTGATTTGCTCTCGGTTACATGTTTAAGGGGATTCCGGTTTGATGTTCATCTTCTCAAAGCATCTCAGGTATGTTCTACGGAGCCAAACCCATGACACTAGGCTGGGATAAATACTTCTGCAAAAAATTGGTTTACAGGAGCGTCTCGACATTTGGGGGTACTGTCATCCATGAAGAGTGGGTCACGCCCGTTTCACTACTGAAAAGTCGCAAATGTGACTTCAGTTGTGAGTCTGTATTCTGCTATAAAATATAACTCCTGTCTACACTAGAAGAAGCCACCACTAACATAGCCTGCACTCTCCACTACAGTCGCAAGTGTTGACGGTGTAGATGTTATCATTAGAGACGATCGGTGCATAACACTGCAGCATGCCGAACATTTAGCATGGCAGTGTGTTCTTCATTATTCACCAGCATCTTGGATATAATTACTGTGTGCCACATGGGTCCCACGGCTGCTCACCGATGCTCACAAAGTACAATGTTTCCAATCGTCACTGGCATTTTCGGAAGGTATTCTGCGGAGGGCAACAAGCTACTGCAGCGAGTCGTCATTGTGGACCAAACGTGGGTCCACCACTACACACCCACCCCACAAAGAAAATGTCGATGGAATGGGTGGACACGACGTCACGAAAAAGAAAGGAAGCCAAGGTCCTTCCTTCTTCAGGAAACGTGATGGCGAAAGTGTCCTTTGACATGGAAGGTGTGTCCACGTATAATTTATGCCGAAAGGCACGACAATCAGCTCTGTTTTGCATTGTGAAGCGTTGCACTTGTTGCGTAAGGCAATTAAAGGAAAGCGCCGGGGAAGATTGAGCGCCGGTGAGATTTTGTTGCATGATAGCGCAGCACCGCACTCGGCCCGCCAAACGCCAGGGCCGCTGCAGCAATTCAAGTTGGAGGTATGCCAACTTCCTCCAAATAGTCCAGACCTAGCACCATGAGACTGTAACCTGGCTGGCAAACTGAAGGAGGTCCTCAGTGGTCGACGATTCCGAAACGAAGAGGAGGTGAATGCATGTATCCATGTGGTTACATAGCGCTGGAGGTGATTTCTACGCATCCAGAATCGAAAAGTTGGTTACCCGTTCCGAGAAATGTTTACAGTCTCTTGCGGACTACGTGGAAAACTGAATTTGCGTTATAAGTCGTCATAGCCGTGGTGCCTATATGTACGTGGTGGCCACAACTTGGAAATGCAACCCAAGTTTTTGATTCGCCCTGGTAAAAGTGCATGGGTATATGTATGTATGATCCTCACCTCCTCCTAAACCATTGGACCGATTTCAACCAAGCTTCGTACACATATAGCTTACTGTCAGCCAAGAATCGCTGTGGGGTAAGAACCACCTACATACCACAGCGCAGTAGATATCACATCCGAAAAAATGGGAAGCTTGAAAAAAAGCAGCATCATGCATGACTTTAAATTTCACATATGAATGTTCTATGCTACGAAATTTACTCGCAATAACTTTCGGAGGTAGTATCCACATATACCAGCAAATGCACCTTCAAAATTATATCGTGGTACCACAAACACATCATGAGGTATGATGTCATAAACACTGATTTGCGTGAAAGACTGATGCATTGTGCATGACTTTTAAATATTTTACTTCTTTTTTACCAACCCGGTCGCAACGTACTTCGCAGACAGTATCCACGTATGCCGCTGAATATACGTGACAAATATATCGTTATATGATACACAGTTTAAGAGATATGACATCAGAAACACTGAGATGCCTGAAAAATGCCGCATCATGAGTGAAGCTTTAAAGTATTTACTCTTGAACACTAAGAAACTTTTACAGTCTAGTCAAATTAAGGAAATTCCTGACAAATAGCAGCGCTTTTAACAGCTTTCAACTTCGAAGTCCAAACGGCTGCAGGCGAAAACAATAGCCTTATATAGAGCTATGAAGAGGCGTTATCACGGAAACGTTTAGAAAATTGCGTTGCAGACACGCGAAGCAGCTGCGCGTACAGAAACTGTCAAGGATCACTTCATACAGAGTGTACCGCAAGAGTACGCTTAAGGTAAGGATAAACAAAAGCAAGTGTTCGTCTTCGTCACAGGCGAAACATGTTTCTCTACTGTACATATGCCCTACTGAAAAAGCGATGTGTTAGCATATGAATGTTTAGCTGACCTCTGGTTACTGTAAATATACATTGGTACGTTACACATATTTCTTTGTACGACTGTTTCATAATTTCAAAGGTGCTTTCAAGAATACATGTAAATGAATCTTTTTCGATATTACTCTACAAATGTAGCTCATTTTTTTATTTTAGTTTTTAACAGAAAATTGTCAAAATAAATACCCGGCCAATGCCGGGATTGTCGGCTAGTTGTATATATTCACGAAAAGAGGAAAATATAGTTCGGAGAAGCCCGCATCTCGTGGTCGTGCGGTAGCGCTCTCGCTTCCCGCGCCCGGGTTCCCGGGTTCGATTCCCGGCCGGGTCAGGGATTTTCTCTGCCTCGTGATGGCTGGGTGTTGTGTGCTGTCCTTAGGTTAGTTAGGTTTAAGTAGTTCTAAGTTCTAGGGGACTGATGACCGTAGAAGTTAAGTCCCATAGTGCTCAGAGCCATTTGAACCATAGTTCGGAGAATACGATGACGGGAAAGTTAATGAAACTCGGGCACATATCGCAGTACATCTTGACTGTCTTGTCGCACGTAGTCCACAAACCAAGACTGCAGGCTCACAAATTTGAGTGGCACAATACATAACACGCCGTACAGGTAAGGTTTGAACGAGAGGTGTTCAGGAATCATCACGAAATTCACCCGGAGGTCTGTAGTATAATATATCTTAAGGGCTATCGGATTTCAAATGATAATAAATAAATAAATAATAGAAGCAAACAGTTCCTTCTGCATCTCTTCATTTGATACAGTGTTTCTGTGGCCGTCATTCGTCGTTTATCCACGCTTGCAACCGAAGGCAAAGTCTGACACCCAGTACTTTTTGTATGACCTACCAAAAAATCTTTAAATCCTGTAGCTCCCAAGTACATTATGAGGTACAGATAAATTACTTCCTAATCTTATACAAAGTAATAGTGGAGCATCTTTTGAGTAATGAAGGAGCATAAAATGGTTAACAAATGCTGAAGAACCATAACTCTCAGAAAGGCTACCTTTGGAGTCTTTCGCTTGTGCAGGCCTTCAATGTTCTGTGGATGCCAACAAAAACAGATACCCACGATCCGAAACTTTAAACGCCGCCCACATGGTCGCGGCTAGGCCATAATCCGTGGGTAGCCATTCACAAATTGGTTTATCGGGTGTCCGCAGTTGTATTGCAGGGTTTCCCCCCGTGCTGCAGACTCAGGGCCATCAGCTGAGCGCCATGCCGGCACGCATACCCAGGGCTTCGGCCTTCTCCGAGCCGTCTCACTCTTCATCGCCACGCGCTCGGGATTTTCATGACGCACCGCTACTTTGTTTCTTGCTGACACTTAATGAAAACGGATCGTGACAGTCACTGCAATGCTATGAATGTGTACACCTAATTTTCAAGGAATTTAATATAATTAATTATTTTTGCAGGCATTTTTGTTTCATACAGTTTGAATTATTCTAAATATGAATCCCATGATGTTACGAACATCTTTGACGTGTAACTTACTGTGGTATTTACAATGAGATGTATAAAGTGTGAGGAGTTACCACTCTTACACAGCCTCTCGTCATTTTGAAATTGTTATTTACAGCTGGCAGGAGTGACCGAGCGGCTCTAGGCGCTTCAGTCTGGAACCGCGTGGCCGCTACGGTCGCAGGTTCGAATCCTGTCTGGAGCATGGATGTGTGTGATGTCCTTAGGTTAGTTAGGTTTAAGTAGTTCCAAGTTCTAGGGGCTGATGACCTCAGATGTTAAGCCCCATAGTGCTCAGAGGCATTTGAACCATTTTTGTTATTTACAGATTACGATTAAATCGAGGTAAGTAATAATAAGATGTACATTTTTTAATATAGAGAGAAGGAAACTCGTCCCGAACACGCCATGAAGGCCCAAAGGCACCGACCGGCCACTGTGTCATCCTCAGACCATAGGCAGCACCGGATGCAGATATGGAGGGCCATTTGATCAGCACACCGCTCTCCCTGCCGTATGTAGGTTTTCGAGACCGGAGCCGCTACTTCTCAATCAATGAGCTCCTCAGTTTGCATCACGAGGGCTGAGTGCACCCCGCTTGCCAACAGCGCTCGGCAGACCGGATGGTAACCGTCCAAGTGCTAGCCCAGTCCGACAGCGCTTAACTTCGGTGATCTCACCTGATCCAGTGTTACCACTGCGGCAAGGCCGTTAGCACACAGTTTTGAATATACAGATTCGTAAAATTATCAATCATGGTACAGGTACATCTCGAAACCTACATGGATGTGTGAAGACGACAATTAAAACTCAGAAAACGCTTTAATGTTTCGAAATCTGTCCAGACAGCTTTACCTCTTACCATCATATCGCATTATTAGTTATGCAATAGTGTCTCCAAGCCAGTTAATCGAAAGGGTAGCACGTACATAGTGGGCACTTGGGGATCATCTGCACGGCATATGATCTTGTGAAATGGTGTTCCAACAAGGGAGTAAAAGAAAATTGTGTAGACGTATGACCTAAAACCATTCACTTCGAAGATAGCAGGCTTATGACAATAGTGCTGTAACGTGGGTGACAACTGTCTTCAGAGGAACTGGGGTTCATTTTGGGAAGTGAGGAACTGGGGTTCATTTTGGGAAGTGAAAAACTGTCAGAAGTGAAGTACCTTCTGCACATTGCCAATGGGAATACAGGCGTTTTGGTCTGCTGTAGTCCAGTGTCAAGAGTAGCACTATACGCAGAAGATAATGTTCAGGACTTATACAGACTAGGAGTAGATCCCAGTCGCAACCTGCTTCTCTGAATTTTTCAGATATTTACTGTGTAAAATATGAATATTTGATTTGTGTTACGCTCTTGAACGCTGTGAATGAGCTTTAATATGGTGTAACGGATGCTTAAAAATAGGTTTCGTGAGTCAGCAGGGATACTTGCAAGAGAATGGCAGTCAGTACGGGAGTATTACTGTTGCACTGAGTTTCAGATGGTTACTTTGAAAAAGTAATCACGAAGGAAATAAGACAGGAGCGTGTTTCAAAGGACTATCATAAAGAAAGAGAGAGGTATCAGATGTATTTTCAGTATTTACCTGTCGTCTGCCCCCTGGCGCAGGAACTTCCATTCTTAGCTCGTACAGGTAGCTGTTTCACACCTTGCATATTTTCTCCTGTGTTTGAAGAGTTGCTGAGAATCGTAACTAATCTACCTGACCACCCTAAAAGAAGTATGCTGAATTATGGTCAAGCATAAGAAAAATCGTGTTTTTCTTGAGTTAACAGTATTAGTCAACTATCAACAGAAATGAATTTCATAATCAACAGCAACTTCCATTACAGTGCATTAAGCCTCCTCAAATTCATAGCCACTGTATTTAATATACGAACATTGAGCATCACCTTTTTGTCTCTATATGTCACTGACGTTTGCATCATTCGACATTCTCCTTGCACACATACTACTTGTTTTCATACCCGTATTTCTAATATAAACAAATGGGTTTAAAGTTAGGTAGTAAACATATGGTCATTCATGTCTGACCGTAACGCATATAGCAGCTGTATGTAGTGCATAAACATGCCACAGCGTCATTGTGCCATCATCAGCGATGTAATTAGTCCTGAAAAACTTTATTTCTTCTGTGAGTATTACCGTATTTTACGTACATAACCGTATAGTTGCAAAATATTTTTGGCCAACAAACTTACTTTTTATAGATGGAGAACTGTTAACTTACCAAGGAAACTCACAACAATATTATTTCCTTGCTGTTAGTAATCTGTCCGGTACTGTTAAGGAAGTGCTGCAGAACTTAATATTTTAGAAGATAAGGTATTAATCAAAATAGACATAAAATATTTTAGGCACACTTGCGTTTCTATGATTATTATTTAAAACATGCTTGAATTTTAAACAACCGAGGAAGTGCAGAATGATGATCGCACAGACGTGCTGAAATACATTTAGACAAAGATCGTTGGTTGTACAATAGGTGAACCTTGACATGTTGCTCAAAATTGGTATACTGAAATGTTTAACGGTGACGCATTTCTAGAGCTGTTACTGCTGATATTGCTCTATTATTAAATATTTCCGAAGAGCACATCCATTGAATTATTGAAACAACTTATCACTAGTTGCGTTGTGTTAGATTGGACCTTTTGTCGCCTTCTCTCTAGTAATTGTCAAGTTATTTTATTATTATCAATTCAATCAAGAATATTCTTTTTCTGTTTTTACTGTCTTCAAAAGAATGTCGTGTACAATCTCAACAATCAATGGCTTCCATTCTCATACCGAAGGCAATAAAATTCCAAAGAAATACATTGCGTTAAACGGTGGCAGACAAGAAGATGACGCCAAGAAGCCACTAGAACGACTCACTCGCTTTGGCACGCTTCAAAAAATAAATAAATACATGTCACACATGTTGCGCGACTGATACACGATCTGTGTACAAAGAACTGAGAAACTGATCAGTCCCTGACAGTGTACAGAGCCGTAAGCAAACAAAGACAGAACTGAAGTGACTGTGTTGGCACGCGCTTAAACTATTTACAATCTCGCATTTGGCGCTCGTCTCACTTAGTGCCTAAGAAAAGGTATAAAAATAAAACCAATGATAAGTAATCGATTTCTGTCTGCTGTGTCATAGGTGAAAGGATCAGATGGCCAACTTACTAGACTATTATATTTGTGTGCTCTGACTGACAGGAATGTTGTAATAAATAATAAATAGGTAAGAAAAATATAATTTGATAGTTACAGAGTCTATGATCATACACTGTCTGTATCTTCATATTAGAATGAACCACAGATATACGTCCGTGTCTCAAGGAACACAAACTGTTCTATTAGTTTCAGCTGTGGTAAATATTACGAATTTGATTTTCGTGTTGCGAATCTAGATTGACGTCAGCTTCTTGTCACAGTTCCACCAGATATGCATGTAACGGGAAGATAGAGGCATTGTAATCATTAATGGTATATGCATGCCTCGACGACCTAAAATAACGATAAAATATTTGACTCCCCCTGTGCGGGAATCACGAAATGGACGAACGTATCGGTTGTGGACTCCGTGACATAGCAAGTCTTGGCTGGTCCTGGAGGAGTGTTCGGCTTGCCGAAGTAGTTAAGGCGACCGCGTTCAAGTCCCAGTCTGGCACAACTTTTCAACTTTCAAACAATGGTGTCAATCCGGATTCACAAAGTGAGTAACAATTTAGAAAATATAATTGCTGAAAATGCTGCAATGGGAAAGTTTTTTCCTTAGATAGTATCCACCGTGCATTTTAAATCTAAAATAGTATGAAATACCTCCATTCTAAAAGTATTATCGAACACTTTATTATGTCTGTTTGCAAAATTGACTGCATTACAACGTCAAAAACAAACGGTGGTAAATACGTTAATTATTCTAGACGAGATTCGATGGTCCTTATTCTTAGCCAGAATCATAATTATGTCGGCCACATTGTTGCACGATTCTAAAAAATTGCCCAAGAGCGAATAGGACTCGCGCACTGAGAGTTCAGTAGAAACTTAATTACGTATGTGTATAGTTTACCCTCCTGTGAATCGAGAATCTCAATGATTTCTGCCTCCTATTGGTATCGATACTGGCAAGATATTGGTTCCATAAATTCCAAGACAGTTTCAAAATCTGTACTGTGGTTCCTCAGACCAGCCCAAAGATATGAAAATAGGCGAGCAAGGGACTTCAATTTATACAGGGTGTTACAAAAAGGTACGGCCAAACTTTCAGGAAAAATTCCACACACACAAAGAAAGAAAATATGTTATGTGGACATGTGTCCGGAAACGCTTACTATCCATGTTAGAGCTCATTTTATTACTTCTCTTCAAATCACATTAATCATGGAATGAAAACACACAGCAATAGAACGTACCAGCGTGACTTCAAACACTTTGTTACAGGAAATGTTCAAAATGTCCTCCGTTAGCGAGGATACATGCATCCACCCTCCGTCTCATGGAATCCCTGATGCGCTGATGCAGCCCTGGAGAATGACGTATTGTATCACAGCCGTCCACAATACGAGCACGAAGAGTCTCTACATTTGGTACTGGGGTTGTGTAGACAAGAGCTTTCAAATGCCCCCATAAACGAAAGAGGGTTGAGGACAGGAGAGCGGGGAGGCCATGGAATTGGTCCGCCTCTACCAATCCATCGGTCACCGAATCTGTTGTTGAGAAGCGTACGAACACTTCGACTGAAATGTGCAGGAGCTCCATCATGCATGAACCACATGTTGTGTCGTACTTGTAAAGGCACATGTTCTAGTAGCACAGGTAGAGAATCCCGTATGAAATCATGTTAACGTGCTCCATTGAGCGTAGGTGAAAGAACATGGGGCCCAATCAAGACATCACCAACAATGCCTGCCCAAACGTTCACAGAAAATCTGTGTTGATGACGTGATTGCACAATTGCGTGCGGATTCTCGTCAGCCCACACATTTTGATTGTGAAAATTTACAATTTGATCACGTTGGAATGAAGCCTCATCCGTAAAGAGAACATTTGCACTGAAATGAGGATTGACACATTGTTGGATGAACCATTCGCAGAAGTGTACCCGTGGAGGCCAATCAGCTTCTGATAGTGCCTGCACACGCTGTACGTGGTACGGAAACAACTCGTTCTCCCGTAGCACTCTCCATACAGTGACGTGGTCAACGTTACCTTGTACAGCAGCAACTTCTCTGACGCTGACATTAGGGTTATCGTCAACTGCAGGAAGAATTGCCTCGTTCATTGCAGGTGTCCTCGTCGTTCTAGGTCTTCCTCAGTCGTGAGTCATAGGCGGGAATGTTCCGTGCTCCCTAAGACGCCGATCAATTGCTTCGAACGTCTTCCTGTCGGGACACTTTCGTTCTGGAAATCTGTCTCGATAGAAACGTACCGCGCCACGGCTATTGCCCCGTGCTAATCCATACATCAAATGGGCATCTGCCAACTCCGCATTTGTAAACATTGCACTGACTGCAAAACCACGTTCGTGATGAACACTAACCTGTTGATGCTACGTACTGATGTACTTTATGCTAGTACTGTAGAGCAATGAGTCGCATGTCAACACAAGCACCGAAGTCAACATTACCTTCCTTCAATTGGGCCAACTGGCGGTGAATCGAGGAAGTACAGTACATACCGACGAAACTAAAATGAGCTCTAACATGGAAATTAAGCGTTTCCGGACACATGTCCACATAATATCTTTTCTTTATTTGTGTGTGACGAATGTTTCCTGAAAGTTTTGCCGTACCTTTTTGTAACACCCTGTATATATATATATAGAGAGAAAATTTAATAAAACATTTATCTACTTACTGAAATGACCACAAATTATATTTTCTGTTTGCATGCAGTAAAGTTCGTCTATTATGCTCTGCACGGATGTCGAATGAAATGAATGTTCAGAAGGGAAAATGTATTTTTTCCGTGATATAGTTAGAAAATTCCGCCTCGATAGCTGAGTGCTCAGCGCAGCGGTCTGTCACGCCAAGGGGGCTTGGGTTCGATTCCCGGCTGGATCGGAGATTTTCTCCGCTTGGGGACTGGGCATTGTGTTGTCCTCATTATCATTTCATCATCATCAATGAAAAACAACGAGAAACCACCACAGGAATCACTTCCCTAGACGCTCATGCGGTGGACCTCTGACGAGGCTTCCCCCATGATAAGACTTGCCTTAAGGCAGAACAGAAAGTTTTTGATTAGAAAATAACAATTTTCGGATTTTTGCCTTTATATGTACTGTGAAGTCTTACGTCTCGCCAAATTTCATGATGCTAGGTCATTGGGAAGCACCCAATAGGTTCTGATGAGAGAGTTTTCGTGTATTAAAGTACGTGACAGAAGTGGCCGTATATTTTGTTAGCACTGACTTGGAAGCTAAGAAGTTTTACACTACCGAGTGACTATAGACCTGAATATGTTACAGAGAGACGGAAAACAAAACGATTCAATGAGTGTTCTGTTTTTACAGACTGGTAGAGGGAACCCAAAAACCATCCGAAACCATGTTACTCGATTTCTAGTGTACAGGGACTGACAAGGGAGAGGCCACTGTGTAAATGAGAAATGAAAACCGCAGCATTCGACAGACTCAAAGAGCCATTTGATGTGTTCGACGGCCTCACCTGGAAATTGGAGGATGGGGACCGTAACGCATCCACGACAAGAGAAGCTCTGGTGCAGACGACGCGGGAGCTCAACTACCTGGGACGGGTGCCCCACTGGGGTGCGTTACGGTCCCGTGGTCGAATCGAAGCTAATTGCTGTGCAGTGTACTGCGAATCAGTCATCGCTGTCGGTAGCTGCGCGCTACGGGTAAAGCTCATTGTGATCACGGAACACGTCCGCGAGACCCGCAGCCGCGTCCGGCCGATGCAATATTGGCAATATTTGTCCGGCGCCGGCGCCGACGCACGCTTGGCAATTACGAGGCGCGCGCGCCGCTTTGTGCGAGAAGCCGTGAGGCAGACCGGGCTGCCGCTGCCAGCTGCAATGGAAATGAGGCCGCCTCTGCCTGTATTTGAACTAATTGACCTCAGCGCGCGACCGTAAAGCTACAAATACGGGGGCGACTGTCATCCGCGAAGCGGCGCTGTTTATGCGGACTAATTGAGCGTTGAGCAAACAGGCGACGCACGCGTGCCGCCTGCCACCCACGCCTCCCGTGTCTGCCCCGCTGCCGGCTCGGGACTTCATGGTCGCCGGTGGAGACTGTACGGAATTTTTCTTGCGACCTTATATCGCAGCTGTGAGCCACTGCCGTGGAGTGGCACAGTCGGCAGAACAGACAATCGTGATGATGCCAGACTGAATCTTCCGCAGTGCAGTTGAGTGTCTGCAGCATCGAGACTTTTTGACAGGTTAAAACCGATTGTCTGACCGGAACAGGAACCCAGAGTCTTCATTTTCACTGGCTATGGTTCAAATGGCTCTGAGCACTATGGGACTTAACATCTGAGGTCATCAGTTCCTTAGACGTAGAACTACTTAAACCTAACTAACCTAAGGACATCACACACATCCATGCCCGACGCAGGATTCGTACCTGCGACCGTAGCAGTAGCACGGTTCCGGACCGAAACGCCTAGAATCGCTCGGCCACAGCGGCCACACTGCCTATGATCCAACGGCTGAGTTACGCAGACACGACACACGATCAGCCCTCAAAGCTTTACTTCCGCCGGTTCGTCTCTCCTGCTTTCCAAACTACGTAGCACCTGTACTTCATACCTTGCTGGACTAACTGTTCTGGAACAAAGTGTATTGCCGAGAAATGGCCAGCCACAGCCTAAGGTACCGACTCCAAAATGAATCGTGCAGACAGAAGTGATATGTGACATCTTTCGACTGTCTGACGGATTAAAACAGTGTGCTGGACCGAGAATCTACGTCGGAATTATGCCTTACAGGTGCAGTGTTCTCACCCACTAGGCTATCGAGGTCCGACTCATGATCTTCCCTCACATTATCAGTTAATCTTCTAGTTCACACACTTCATTGTATATTCTACATACCGATTAACATAATTTTGCGATCGAAGTTTCAGTGAGCCGACAGTTACAGGATATGCCGCAGCCAATCGTAATCCTATATCGAGCGCCTCTCTAGGTGCAGGAACAGCCATGACCCATGGCTTATTTGCTAAGAGCGTTGCCCAAGAAAACCAAGACTCTGGCCTCGAGTACCGTTGTGACAGACAATTTCAATCTGCCATAAGTTCCTGTGGTGTATTAGTATTAAACTGCTCTTGGTTCACGTGAAGATTTTTTTAACGTTGGAATTGACGGATTCTATGGATTCCGTAATAAAGGTATTCATCTGAAAACCAAGTAAGCTCTTATATCGGTTTCGTATATACTCAGCAACCAAACTTCATCATTTACATCAGACATCTATCAAAGTCCCCAACTCATTCTGGAAAGTCCCCAATATTTAGGTATTACTTACAGTTAGCTAACAATGACGTTTTATAAGATTTCTCACATCCTTGCAAGAAGATAAATATACTGTAGGCCGAATACTATATGTATCGTGAGGAGTATATGGAAACCAAGGTTAGTTATTTAACTGAACCTGTTAGTACGTCTTGCTTTAGTTAATTATAGTTTAAACAGTTAGATGACATTATTTTAACATTTATCGTAGTACACACTGTGATTCACATTTCAGAGAAGCTAAAACTGTGTGGTTCAAATGGCTCTGAGCATTATGGGACTTCTAAGGTCATCAGTCCCCTAGAACTTAGAACTACTTAAACCTAACTAACGTAAGGACATCACACACATCCATGCCCGAGGCAGGATTCGAACCTGCGACCGTAGTGGTCGCGTGGTTCCATACTGTAGCGCCTAAAACCGCTCCGCCACCCCGGCCGGCTAAAACTGTGTGTCCGACTGCGACTCCAACACGCTTTCTTGCCTTTGACGAACAGTGCGGTACCTATTACGCATCCAGAAAAGTCAGTCACGCTGAATTACAAATGGCTCTAAGTAGTATTGGACTTAACATATGAGGTCATCAGTCCCCTAGAACTTAGAACTACTTAAACCTAACTAACCTAAGGACAACACACGCTGAATTATGGCCTCACTTAGTCACTAGTTTTTAACATACACTATGTGATCAACATACGTTTGTCATGGTAGGTGCATTGTGCTACCACCTACTGCTAGGTACTCCATATCAGCGACCCCAGTAATCATTAGACATAGTGAGAGAGCGGAATGGGTCGCTCCGTGGAGCTAACGGACTTCGAACGCAATCAGGTGATTGGGTGTCAGTTGTGTCATACGTCTGTACGCGAGATTTCCACACTCCTAAACATCCTTACGTCCACTGTTTCCGATGTGATAGTGAAGTGGGAAAGTCAAGGGATACGTACAGCACAAAAGCTTACAGGCCGACCTCGTCTGTTGACTGACACAGACCGCCGACAGTTGGAGAGGGCTGTAATGTGTAATAGACAGACATCTATCTCGATCATAACTCAGGAATTCCAAACTGCATCAGGATCCACTGCAAGTACTATGACAGTTAGGCGGCAGGCGAGAAAACTTGGATTTCATGGTAGAGCGGCCGCTCATAAGCCCCACATCACGGCGGTAAATGCCAAACAATGCCTCGCTTGGTGTAAGGAGCGTAAACATTGGACCATTGAAGAGTGGAAAAACGTTGTGTGGAGTGACGAATCACGGTACACAATGGGGCGATCCGATGGCAGGGTGTGGGTATGGCGAATGCCCACTGAACGTCATCTGCCAGCGTGTGTAGTGCCAACAGTAAAATTCGGAGGCGGTGGTTTTACGGTGTGGTCGTGTTTTTCATGGAGTGGGCTTGGACCCCTTATTGTTTTGCCTGGCACTGTCACTGGACAGGCCAACATTAATGTTTTAAGCACCTCGTTGCTTCCCACTGTTCAAGAGCAATTCGGGAATGGCGATTACCTGTTTCAGGACGATGGAGCATCTGTTCATAATGCACGGCCTGTGGGAGAATGGTTACACGAAAATAACATCTCTGTAATGGACTTGCCTGCACAGAGTCTTGACCTGAATCCTATAGAACACCTTTGGGATGTTTTGGAACACTGACTTCGTGCCAGGCCTCACCGACCGACATCGATACCTCTCCTCAATGCAGCACTCCGTGGAGAATGGTCTGCTATTCCCCAAGAAACCTTCCAGTACCTGATTGAATGTATGCCTGCCAGAGTGGTTAAAAAAAATGGTTCAAATGGCTCTGAGCACTATGGGACTTAACAGCTATGGTCATCAGTCCCCTAGAACTTAGAACTACTTAAACGTAACTAACCTAAGGACATCACACAATACCCAGTCATCACGAGGCAGAGAAAATCCCTGACCCCGCCGGGAATCGAACCCGGGAACCCCTGCGAGAGTGGAAGCTGAGGGTGGTCCAACACCATATTGAATTCTAGCATTACCGGTGGAGAGTGCCACGATCTTGTAAGTTATTTTCAGCCAGGTTTCCGGATGCTTTTGATCACGTAGTGTGCTTTCCAAAACCAATAAAGGCTTTCCCATAATACTTCGAAACTAACACATCTTTGGAAAACTCTCTATTTAACTGTTTCGCACCGTCAATGAAGTTAATTGAAGTGACATGTTCTGCTCTTTGTTTAAAACGCCGTGTTAGAGCACTGCCCTCGAAAGGCGTCTAAACTTTATTAACCTTAAAATTCTATATGTGTGAGTCTGTCGAAATTTAGTTTGACGGCAGTTCGTAACGACAAATCTCTTCACATATTTTGCTGATGCTTCTCCCAACACCACGAAGGTGTCACAAGCAATTTAAAGATGCAGTCAGGCAATACATCACTAAATGAAGCAGTAAACTGTCATTTACAGATTTTCTGCCTTATCCTCACTCACTACAGTATTGTTCAACACTTCACTAAATCGATGCAGCAACATTGTAACTGCGTGTTTGTCAAAAGAAAACTATGAATTCTAGAGATAAACAGTGCAGACCTTTGGAGAAGACGGTGTCCGCCCTAGGTTATTTACTTTGCTGTAATGTGCTTTGCAATTAAAAAGTACTGTATAACTTCCTAAGGCTGCAGTTTCATACTGTGCAGTCTGTTATGTTTATAAGAAGGCTATTTCTCAAGAGGGGTGCTGATCATTTCTGCGCCCGTTCACTCTGATTTAAATCATTTTATCCGAATTCTGCGTTTGACACCTAAAATTTTGACTCACCGTCACTTCATGGCAGTTGTCTCGAACTTCTACATTGGGATTCGCATTTCGTATGCCATCTAGCAGTAAGCTGAAACGTCATGCACGCGTGATTATTCTAGATATCACGTTGGCATTTGTCTTTCGTTTGTGAGCAACATCTTTTAACGTAATAAAATCTAATTTCCATGAACACCACTAAAAGAAACTCGAATTAAATTTCAGGGAGAATAAATTAAAATTTCAAGATTTTACGATGACATTATAATTTTGTTGGAGACGCCAAAGGACTTGGAAGAGCTATTCAACGGAATGGATGGCCACTGGAAAGATTATAGGACCAACGTCTACAAAAGTAATACAAGGCTATTCGAAGTAATCCAATTAAATCGGGTGATGTTTGAGATTTGGATGAGGAAATGACAACTAAAAGTATTAAATGAGTATTGTTATTTGGGTGGTGAAATTACTGAATGCTGATTAAAAATAGAGAGCTAAGCATCTCTGAAAAAGAGAAGTTAGTGAACCTCTGACACGAATTTAAATGTTGGAAAGTCACCTGTGAGTGCAGCTTTTTGTCTGCACTGTAGCTTGATACGGATAACCAGTACAGACAGAATGAGTATAGCTGCTTTTGAAATGTGATGTCACAGAAGACTGCTGAAGGGAATTCGGGTAGAGAGGATAACAAACGAAGCGATATTGTATCAGATCGGAGAGAGGAGAGAATGACCGCTCAGCTTCACTGAAAGAAATGTTTAGTGATACGTGGTATCCTGAAAGATTACGGCCTCGTCATTTTGGTCTTGGAGAGAAGTGTGGGATGTAAAACTTTTAGATCGAAACAATGCTCTAGTACAGCATGCAGATTCAGCGGGAGTAGATTGCGTTAGTTTTACAGGAAAGAGAAAGGGTACAGCTGCATTAAACCACTGTAGGGAGTAAACACTGGGATAAGAACAACATCAAAGTCATCTGTATGGTAGGCAGATAGCTTGTCAATTTTGTTCGCCCAGCATTTAGCTGACGTAGTTGTAACACCACTGTGAATGTATTATGTTTAAGAAAGTGAAACGTGTCTGTACGATTAACGTGAAAGTAATCATTATTTTTTACACTTCAGTGAAAAGAGTAACTATAATACAAAGTAGACTTGGCCACTGTTTCTATGTTTCGATACAGTGTATCGATACGTGGAACTGTTTCAGTGTTTCGGAACGGCTGTGGTTCACTGTTTCGAAACAGTGGTGTTTCATTCCACCCCTGTCTCGGATAACCGGACCAGATTCGATCCCGAGCCATACACAGAAACTGTATAGTTGTTTCATAATAAGGTTGTTTCAGTCCACCTGCGCTTGGAACGGACTAATTGTATCGAAACAGGGATATTTCATTCCGCTCTGTGTCGGACGAGATTCGGGCTCGGCACAGGTACTGAAACACAACATACCACTTCATGAAACACTTTCAAGAGATTCTAAATCTTTTTGACAAGAAATAGCATGAAGCTTAAGATATCCGAAAATAAAGCTTCGTTTCTAGCTGACTGTTCTATTTCGAAATGGCGTAACATCTGCTTTATAAACACTAACAAAACAATAAAACAACGCATACTATTCACATTCAAAATAATAAATATGTGAAAATCATTTAGTTAAAATACACATTTTTTATAACCAACGCTTCTCTGCTCATCTGCAATAATCATATTAAGAAACGCAAGTAAGCCTACAACATTTTGAATAATAAAAGGCGTAGAGTGACATTTATTAGACATATACATAAATCTGACGTAGGTATAATTGCACGCAATCTGTTTGGCGTATCACTGATAGTGTAATGGTGAACGAGAAGGGCTGGGAAGCATGGTGAATTTATAGTAACGGTTCGAAACACCTTGAAAGACAAAATTTTTTTCTGTTACATTTTGTTATTTATTCGAATTATTTGGCGTTATTTGTGAGTCTATAGTCACTGTGCCTATTATCCACAATGATTCCCTTCGTGTGCATGGAAATTAGCAGAATGGGTATATTACCCACACTAACACAATATGGGAATTCCAGTAGCATATCCGTTGTTTCTGCAGTTTGCTCCCACCTCCAGTTCCGTTCGTGGTGGTTCACCTATCTTCAGCTACGGCTGTCCTCATCCAATTGAAAAGTATGAAAGTCACACGACACGAAAGCAGCGCATTTGCTGCAGGAAATACGAAACTGCCAAGACACCTAAGTGATAGTTTCATACTTTCTGCGATATGATTAGCGCTCTCGCACCTCATTTGTGTTTATATGAACATACTAAGACAGTAGACATTCAAGATGTTAAATGTGTAGGGATATTACATTACAAAACAGAAACTGTTTCACTGTTTCGAAACAGCGTATCGAAACATTACATTGTACTGTTTCATTTGTTTCAAAACAGTTACGTGTTTCAGTTTGCCCATCTCTAATACAAAGTACTTGTCCTAGAAAACCGATTCGCTTCTGAAGATGGACGATTTTGTTTTTTGGCAACACCAAACATTTCTTCAAGATACTGGAAAGAATTTTTTTCTCTTTGTGCATTACTTTTATTGTCCTTCTTTAGTCGCGGTATCACTCCTATGATAAATGGAAGTTGTATACCAATAAATCTCAAATTATGATAGCATTCCGGTATCGTTAGTGGATGTGTAAAGCAATTACCGCAAGTGAATCACCATAAAAGCTTCGGCGAAGCAGTTGTTTAATGGCAGTAGTAGTGCGCCCTGGGGACAACAGGTGTCTCTGACAACGCCGCGGTTGAGAGTGGCGAAGATGAGACTGGTGACGGCGGGGTCGCCTGGCCCTGGTCTCAGTCCCTTGCCGCCGCTTGCCATTTGCATAACGCGGCTGGCGCTGCCGGAGAACCGCCCCGGACGAGTTTAGCTTAACAATGCAATTCACATGTAAATACGCGGCGCGGGGCGCAGAGTCGCGCTGAGAACTTTGCGGCTGGCTAAGAAAATACCGCTGCTACGTTCATTTGGCAGCTAGCTGGTCTGTGGAGCTCCTCACTCCTAGGTAGCTTCTGCTGTCTGCTCGAGATGGTGACGTTGCATGAAACTCTACTTTTCGTAACACACGACTGTCTGACACGACTCGCGCGGCCAGAGGTTAGTGACCATTCCCAAAGAGCTATGAACAAAACTTGTCTCAACTGCATCTATACTTTTAACTTTTCCTTCTCCTGAATACCTTTTCAGTTTCGCTCTGGGCTCCTTTCAGTGGTTCGTGCACCTCGTGCCCTTGTTGAGTTTAACATTAACATTAACTATTGCTGTGATATGGAGGCAAGATCAATGAAAGCGTGCTGTGGGGTCAGTGCGCAGCAGCGTCGATACAATGGTGGAAGAGATAACAACAGCAAGCTTTATGGTTTTTGGAACTGGGGTTTCAGACTTCGCAGTGTTAGATCAAATCTTCTGAGTTGTAGTTTAATGTGGAGTGGTATAACAGCTATTCCGTACCTTGGTAAAATGAAAGTAAAATACTACCATCAACGAATGTTGATTTTTACGGAAAGTAGATGCCAGAATACAGTGTCTGATACAAATAAGTAATATGAAAAAACAAGAACGAAACGAAATCGAATGGGGCGGAATAAACGAACGATGACGGATTAAACAGACCACCTGCCGCAGTTTACACTAATCTGGAATGGAAAACAGGTATCACGCTCCAAACGACGATTGAGGACACTTATCTCATTATTTAACAGTATTACAATACTGAACCAGTTTCGTTTCTTAGAAGCTGAAGGTAATTCGGTCAGACGTTATGATACTGCTTTATTTTAGGTGAGTTGCTACGGGAATGTAGCACGTAACCTACATGTAACTGGTACATGTTCCTCTACATTTAATATTTAGGGGAATTTGGATGCTTACTTTGGAAAAGGTTGTTAGGATGAGGATATTCCTCATTGCAGTCCTAAATTAGGTCCTCGTGGAGGTTGTTTAACGTTGCCATTCCTCCATGCATCTAAATTCCCCCACGCATCTAAAAGTATCAAATGCGTATATGTCGTTTTTAATAGTGAGTGCAGTGTAGTGTTGCATCTAGGTTGTTATGAGTGAAAGTAGCGAGACGATATAATTGTAGTCATCACCTTTCGAAACAGCTTTAATGGGGTGAAAAAAGTCCTCATACGACGGTCGCGTTATAAGAAGAGCACACATTATCAAATGCTGCACAGGAGTTTCTGTTTTTAAGCATAGAGCTGTCGCTGCCTCTCTTGATCTGGAATTGCGCGCCACTGCCTCGACTTCCGTTGAGGGGTTAAAATTAAGAATAAAAAATTGACTCTTAAAAAAGTTCCACGGCTATGATGTAGAGGTGGAACCAAATCGCGTTTAGCTTTTCATCGGGAGTTGTCTTGCCGTATAAATGGAAACATCTAAACAGCAGAAACGTAAGTCCCTCTTCTTCAGAAGTGTTATTTCTAATGGATTTGTTTCTGGCTCGTGATAAATCCTTTGAAATACTAACGGAAGTTATTACGCTTTAGATTTCTAAAATATCCTCACTACTCTGTGATTAATGCTCGTAACACTACACTCAGCTAATTTTCTCATTGCGCAAAATTGCGTAAAACAGAGTGAGCCGCGAATTATCTGTTAGCTATTGCCTGCATTATAATAGGCTTTACGAGGTGAGTGGTGTAAATTTTTCTGCTCGAACTCCACTTTCTATACAGAACGTAGATGCCTCAGTAGATCTAAAGACCTCAAGTCTATACGAACTTTTCATATTTCGCACATTAAAAGCCGCTAAGAATGTCTGACTGTGGCTATCCAAAATCTTATCAACCAAGAAACAAATTACACCAATTACTAACGAAAAAGAATACCTTAAAGGAAATATATCCAAGTTTGAAATAGTCAGAAGTAAGTTATTCCAAAATGAAGTGTTTCACCAAGTGCGACGAAAGGAGATTTCGAGAGATATTGCCACGCATATAAATTCCATGGTATCCATTAATGTAAGAAAGTTAATATTTGATCATTCCATTTTCTATGATTGTAAATATAATCCCAAAATTTAAGGAAAAGAATCATTAGATATTGAATCTGTCTTACAAATTACGTACGGACGTGGTAAAGTGTAAATTAATATCAGGAGCTACTGAAATACTCAGTGAGTTGATTCTCCTTAAACAGTTTAATAACGTATCTCCTTAAACAGTTTAATAACGTAGAACTTGTCATAGACAGTTTAATTACGTATTGTTTGTTAGTCCATGCAGTGATTGAGCTGGCTTCCTTACCGAATACTTATGCACTCAAAATTACGACTTTTCAATCTTTTAATTAGGTAGAGTGGTGGTGAAAGGCAGTCTTTCTTTGTCGCTTAGCTGCAGAAATACGAGAAAACGAATGAATGGTGGCCGCATAGAAACAAACAACCCCAGGATTGAATAGAAAAGGTTTTGGAGAACCACAAGAAATCTGAAACAAAAAATGTAAGTTCCTGTCTCCACTAATGAAACAAGTAAATGAACGTTTTTACGCGCAGTTTACTTTGAGGACTAACCATTTCTGCTTCGTTAGACGCACGTTAGCCAAAATGTACTTTTTCACTACTTCCTAACATTTTTGTGATAGTTTTCTAATTTCTATGACGTAATGATTGGGAAGAACTCACCTTCCTATTTTATTAACTCTACCACCGTTTAAGGAACTACCGATAATTTGTACATATTTTTTGTCAGCTAATTTTGTTTACAGTTTTCATTTTATATTCGCGTTCTGTTGTGTTAAATTCGTCACCAAACAACATCTGTTACGTGACTCTCTTTTCTACTGCGCGACAATCAATAGTTAATTAACAGATCTTAAAAGGCCTTTGACATCGCTTTACACTTACTAGTACTATTGTTCAATGCAGGTGAAATGGTCTCATCGTTACAAAGAGTTGTGATATAAAAGTCATGCGTTATTGAAAGAAGCAAGCAACAACAGTTTTCATTCATCTTAGTCGACAAAAGAGTCGTCTGAATTGCAGTGACATACGTATAGCAACAGGTTATTGCTCTTTGGACTCTTTTTTTAATCTGTCGCCCTTTTGAAACTAGAAACTGGTGTTAGAGAGGATACCTAATTCTGCTTCCTGTCCTTAATGAAACTTATGAAGCACACTGGGCATTTTACTAATATCTGATTATTTACGCTAGCAACAAAATCACAAATATATCAAATTAGATGAATTATAGTTAAATACTTTTAAGACAAGAACACTCAAAGATAGAGAATACTTTAAAACAAAAGCAATCAGTTATATAAGCCGGAATACACTGAATTCAGACCAATTATTAGGAATTTATTTTGGTTTATTTGTTCAAATTACTGACGTCGATGGACTCTCGTAATCAAATGATTATGATGTAAAATTCACAACTTAGGAACTCACTTGGATCTTTATGACGAATGACCGAAATTTAGACATATGGTAAGTTGCAGCCGAAAGAGAAGTTCCTTTTTTTGTGCTTGTTGAGTGTTCCAATCTAAGGACTAGGATTACCATCATGACTCGTATCTTCCATAGGACTCTGTAGTTTGTGTCGCTGCTTCTGATTTGCCCTTTATTTTCTTGTACCAGTATTTGTAAATCATTTATATGCTTTATATTTTTATAGGTGATACAAGAATAGAAAAAAATATGGTACCATTTCTCTCACTGCCTTTTCGACAAATTTCAAATATCAAAAGGATTTTAAAGACAAACAGACATACGCTATATTTTGAAAAGATGTAATAGTTACTCTTCAGTTACTCAGATATAATCCCAAAACACACAACTAATGTTAGACACCGACCGATTCTCGGGAACAGTAAAGTTTCAAATTCTTGTCCACCTCTCTGCCTTAAGATTCCATGGTTTCCCTAAATCACGTTACCTGATTGCGAGGTGATTCCTTCTAAAACCATGCCGTCTTGTCTTCCACACTTTTCTCCGACTTGGATCGCTAACGATCTCCTGTCGCAAAGACGTCGAACAATAATCTTCCTTTCTCTTCGCCACTCTATTTATGATTTCTATGTATGGGAGAGTTCATTGGAAAATTATTCATAATGCATTACTTTCACTTGCTAAGATTAGCAGCTCGCAGTAAACAGTACAGACGTCAGTGGTTACCTTTAACTATATAAATGGTTGCGACACTGTACCCTCCTAGGCAGTACGCGGATGATCACTGCTTTTCATCGCCTGCATGCGATTATTCCACGTACGATCTTTTTATCGCTGCATGTTGTGCCACCTTTCTGTCTGAAATGTTCATGAAACTACCCTCTAGCATAGCTTATCATGTACGTGGTACTCTCTCTCATATTTTGTGTTAATACAAACTGAATTGCTTGTCCTTGTACTGTTTTTGTTGTTCTCCATCTATCCATTTGTTAAGGATCCAATATCACACAGAAACACCCTAGAAGACGACGACGGACAATTTGCTGTAAACTGTCTTCCTAGTAGATTTGTTGCATTTTCTGTGTGTTCTACCATGAATACATCGTCTTCGATTCGCCTTACCAACAAAATGTTCTATATGATGGGTCCAGCTTAAGCTGCTCGCAGTTGTGATCCTCCGGTATTTAGTTGAATGTGCACTCTGCAAGTTTGTGCGATGTATTGAGTAACTGTAATTTAACGGTATTATGTTAGTACTAGTGTGAAAGAACTCATACTTTTTATTCTTCGGTGACAGTTGTCCATCTTCGGGCTATGCAGATGTAAGGTTAACGTAAACTCCGTTCACAAGCCCTGGCGGACCCAACGGGACCGACCGGCCGCCGTGTCGTCCTCAGCCCACAGACGCCCCGGATGCGGATATGGAGGGACATGTGGTTAGCACACCGCTCTCCTGGCCGTGTGTCAGTTTACGAGACCGGAGCCGGTACTTCTCAAGCAAGTAGCTCCTCAGTTTGCCTCACAAGGCTGAGTGCACCCCGCTTGCCCACAGCGCTCGGCAGACTGGATTATCATCCATGCAAGTGCTAGCCCAGCGCGACAGCGCTTAACTTCGGTGATTTGACGGGAACCGGTGTTACCACTCCGCAAAGGCCGTTAGCACTATGCAGATACCTCATCGAAATTATTTTGTAATTCATTTTCATGTTTTGATGACTTAAACAGTCAGTAAACACAGTATTATCTGATAAAATTGTCCATAGCATAAATCGGCTGTGTACACTATCCAGACAACCTTATATACTGCGGAATACAGCACTAGATCTCACTAAAGGCCGACCCGCCAATATAATTGGAGGCATAGAGTGTTGTGTTGTCGTTAGAGAAGCAGTAACGGCAGAATGGGGGTGTCAGTGGAGCTCAGTGACTTCGAAAGTAGACTATTCATTGGACATCACCTGAGTAACAAACCTATCACGTACATGGAAACAAATCTAAGGTTGTCCAAGTCGATTCTAGGTTACGTGACTGTGAAGTGGAAACGTGAAGAAACAACTACAGCTAAACCAAGGCCATGCTGACCGCTGAAGGACAGGGACCATCGTGCATTGAGGAAGATGGTTGTAAAAACCCGCACGAAATCACTTGAAGAAATTACTGTGAATTCTAAAGTGCTACCAGCGCTGCAGCTGGCGTAGTGACTGTACGTAGCGATTTAAAAGGAATGTAGTACGATGGTCGATCAACTCCTCATTAGCGACACATTTCTCTTTTGATGATATGCGACGTTTGAGGTAGTGTAAAAAGCGATGCTACTGGACAGTGGATGACTGGATGCGAGTGATTTGGAGTGATGACATGTATTTCGCGGAAACTGGATCCGAGTTTGGAGAATGCATGGAGAGTCTTACCTGCCGTCATGTGTAGTGTCAACAGTGACGTGCGGAGTAGATGGTAATGCGTTATGCGGCTGGTTTTCATCCTTAGAGTGTGGTTCCCTTGTAGCGCTTAAGAAGACGCCAAATGTGAAATGTTATGAAGACATTTTACAGCACTGTATCCTGCGTGCAGTAGAGAGACAGTTCGAAGACTACAGTTGTTTGTCCCAGCACGACAATGCAACCCGTCATAAAGCTGCATCTGTGGGGTAATAGTTTGTATATTCGTTGAACAGTCCTGAGATAGAATGGACTGAGCAGAGTCAAGATCTGAACTCTTTTGGATGAGTTAGACATCCAGGTGCGAGCATCCAACATCTTTACCGAGTCTGGTTTCGGTTCTTGAAGAAATGAAAATGGCGTGTGGCTAGGGCCTCCCGTCGGGTAGACCGTTCGCCTGGTGCAAGTCATTCCAGTTGACACCACTTCGGCGACTTCCGTATTGATGGGGATGAAATGATGATGATAAGGACAACACAACACCCAGTCCCTGAGCGGAGAAAATCTCCGACCCTGCCGGGAATCGAACCCGAGCCGTTAGGTATGACATTCCGTCGCGCTGAGCACTCAGCTACCTGGGGCGGTCTTCTTGAGGAATGATGAACCCATTCGTCTGCAGACCTACAGATATCTCTTTGGAAATGTCACCAGCAGAGGTCATAAAGGTGTAGTATGGACCGACTGTGTATTAATATCCACTAAGAAATGTCCGAAGACTTTTGATCAGATAGTGTAGGACAAGAACAGGAGAGAGTCTCTAATACTTCCATAGAGCAGCCAGTATAATTCAGAGAGTTAAGTTTTCCAACAGAGGACTTGGTGGTATAGGAACTAGTCACGTGAAGCACATTCTACGAAGTTTCCGTATATACTATAATTTGTCGTCTATGCGATGTTTATCGATTCGCCTAGCCATGGTAAACAGATGACGTACATTCTGGCACAGGGGTGTGAAGCACTGTGCAGTGACGCCATCTAAAATCTAACGCTTCCAATCAAGATCTCAAGGCACACCGTCTCTCTCCTCCGTAACGAGACAGCTTCGATACAACATGCAACAGTAGTCACTCAGAATTGTCATTTGTACGGGTCACTACAGACGCTTCTCTCAGTAGAGCTTTAACTCCATCAAGGTACACCGGGCGACAGGGCAGAGGAGAGTTGGTCGTTGCCACCGTGATCCAGCTGGGTGACTACGGGACAAAACTCGTTACCAGCTGCAGCGCGACCGCGGGCCCGGACAAACAGACGTTCCGGCATACTGATGACCCCGCCGCTTTAATCTAGAGCCGCACTGCCAGATGGCCACCCTCTGCTGCCTAATGAAGCTTTAATTCCGTCCGTGGCAGATCCTCAAGTTTCAGCGTATTGCGTGCGGCCGCTGGACTCAATTAAAACTCGGCCGGCACGAGGCAGGTCGCAGGCGCAGAAGCAGGCACAGGGCCCGGTCAGCCGCGGCGGATCCCTGTTGTGATTAAAGCGCAGCAATCCGGCCGGCCGCGGATTATGCTGCCGACGGGTCACCCCGAGCAGCACATGGTGCCCCGTCGGCAGAGCGGCTCCTGTCGAGGGATCTGGACGACCAACGCGAGAGTCTAGCTCGGCGTCAAAAGCAACATCTGCGGACCGTTTCGCAGGAAATATAATCCGGGGAGTGATTGATTAAAGCTACTGTCAGTCACAGTGTCTTATTATGCCGGCAAAATCGAGCTGCAACCACGAAAAATACAGAGGTTCCAAGTTCTTCTCCACTCACTGATCCTTCAATGTGACACTTTTCTCAACGATGGATGAAATGACGGAGACCATAGTTGCAGGTATTCTCATTTTGGATTTTCAGGAAACGTTCAACCTCTAAAATCACCTCGTTGTCATTATGGAAATTTCTGCCTCGTAATGGTTTTTTCATCTGAGGAAATACAAGGAACTCACTGCATGTCAGAACAATGCGAGGACGAAGCAGGATTTGACAGACCAGGTAAGGAGTATGTATAAATGTGTGTGTGTGTGTGTGTGTTCTATGCAAAATGAGCTGAGCCGCTGACGTGGAGCTCCTCGCCCAGGTTCGTCTTGGAGGTCTCCAGCAACCACGTTACGAGATTTCGGTAGTACGCTCCTTATACGGTTTCCTTCTTAGCAGCATAATCAGTTAGTACCATGCCACAGCAGCGCAAAAAAGGCAAACGAAACACTCAGCAGCACCATTCCCGATAATGGATGAGTCTTCGTACTTTTAGGCGGTGGTGCATGCTCATGTTTGTGTTTAGATCGGGGTCATAGCGATACTCCCTCCACTCGCACCTGGTGAAGTCATCTGGTGTGGTCTGACAGACATGTAAAATTTTCTCTTCTGTCTCGGTTCAGTGCGCGTTGTAAATGGATATGAGTTATAACGGAACCCATCGGACAGCGACCGTGTGAAATGTTCAAAACTAATCCTTGAGTAATATTAATCTTAGATTACTAAACCCTCGCAAATTTTACGAACGCAGTAGGGTACAAGACAGGACATTTTGTACTTAATTTGGTATGCAACGGACCATTGGAGATCTAATAATTGTAATTAAGTCGCGAATGACCTATAAATTATGACTTCCTGTGAATAAAATCTGGAGTGTTGAATTAAATGATGGTTTAATAGCAATGTAACATTTCCCGCTTCAGTGTCCTAGCGATATATTTTTCCAGTTGCTTCGATATTGGTGCAACTATGTTCGAGCACCTGGGCCCCAATTTCCCCTCCGCTCCTAGTTCTTTACAAAGAGATGGTCTGCCGCTTCGTTCTTTGTCTGACCACACTGGAAGGGTCGGCGCCACTTACTCACTGTGCCATATGATGTTGCCTTAAATTTCCACCAACTGAGCGTCAATCGTTGCAGCCTTGTTTCTCTTCAGCTTCGTAACTTTGCTTCGCCTGTTTGACTCCACTGTCATAGTGATGCGGCGCTGAGAAGCGAGGATTAGCTGTCTAAGCATAATGAAGTAAGTTTATTTTTTCGTGGTCATAACCCAAAGTTTGTGACTATCCCTCGTAGCATAAAAATGTTAAGATTATCGTTGTGGTGTCGTACATGATTCACATTTATTTATTGATTAAAGATAACATTTTGTCATTAGTCTTTGGCTCTGTTTCTACACGACTTCGACGTTACAATAAGAATTTAGGAAATCGAAAATTTCGAGAAAAAGGACAAAAGTTTTCTCCATGGTGCAGATACCGCGCTATCAACAAAATTTTCTTTCAGTACCTTTGTAAATGTTCCAAAGTAACATCATCAGTGTGCTTCACTCGATGAATACTTAGTTTTATTCTTCTTTGTACGACCATCGAAGTTTTGTATTTCAGTCACATGAGGAAATTGCAACACTGTGAGGTTTTCATTGGTTTATCCCCAGGGAATTTCATACAAACCTGTCGAAGGTCTGAAAGCAACCAACTTTTTCATTTTAAATATTTAAGAAACTGAAAACTGGATTTAAATACGCCAGACTTTCCTGACTTAGTCTACATGGAGAGGGTCCCGACTGCAATCGCAGCTGAAATTATCGTCGGACAGCGGGCACCACCAACGAATCAGAAGAAAAGGAGGTGATTTATTTTGTGCATGAATTCCTTACTGTCAGAAACTTAGCAAAAAAGTACGGAAACTATGAAGATTATTCAAGGTATGAGAAAGTTATGCTCAAGAGGGGTTTACAGGTACTGAATCACTTTCTCAGTGATAATCCTACTTTTATAAAAGCTTTTTCATTAGTATACTGCCTTCACACGTAATATCTTGTTCTCTCACTTTAGTAAAAAATATTTCGGAACTACAACTAAATCAAAATGACGTTTTAGGGTGTTACATAAATATAGTTGACTGTCGACGAAACTTTCATCTTCTATATCTGAGACACTTTTCTATATTTGAATATGTCAGCCTCAGCTCCTGAACAAATTTCTGCATAACGTTTATTAAATGTACCGAAGAAATTTTATAAGAAGAGTTGTTACTGGCCTTGGGACATGGGTCGACTGTTTTTACGCAGCGAGACACTAACCAAAGTAACTCGTGCAAGACGGTAGGTCTGCTACGAAAAACGCAAAGTCGATTTCATCTTTCGAAAAGTCCAGTTATTCTAGGGTTCTTCCTGCTGGTTTGAGCGCCTGACTGAAAAACTCATGAGAAGCGGCTTATCTGGAAAAGGCAAGAATATGTTTTCGTCAAGACACTGCATATGTTCACAAAAACGTTACCACATTGAGACAAAACGATTCGATATATCTGTTTTTGAATAATTCGTCATATTCACCAGATTTCTCATCCTGTAATTTCCAATTTTCTAACACGAAAACGTTTTATTTCAATTGGAAAGGCTCTGGCTGACACAGAGTGATATTTTGCAGACCTTTCAAAATCGGACTTCATGACTGGAATCCCTGGGAAACCGGTGCAATAAGAGCATTGGGCTTGAAGGAAATTACGTCTCTGCACCTCTCATGCTTCACACCTTCTCCCAGCGAAAGTCTGAAAAATTTGATCCTGCTCTCGCAATGTTGTGAGAAAAGTTATTAACGCCCTTATGTTACGGAAGAACAGTACCTGCTACACTATTAGCAATTAAGATAGCAGATTTTATTTGGAAGATAAATCGTTTTGAAATTTTCTGTGCAAAGCTTGTTATAATTGCAAGAAGCATCCTGGACTGAATTACACTCCTTTCAAAACATATATTTCACACAAAAGCGAAATGGGCGAAGTTTCGGAATATAGTGAGAAATTTAAGCCATGTCCACCACCTAGACTATATCTTGGAAACTTTGTGTCTACTTTTTTTGTCAAATGTAAGAACGGCTACTACGTTGCAGTTAGGTGGCCCGTTTCTAGTATTTACTCATCTCCATATGGAGATGATGTAATTTCTAACGTACTCAATCAATCATGAAGTGCTAGGGTCCGTTTGTCAAGTATCTGACATATGAAAATTCTTCGACAAGTGACTATTACCTTCACAATAAGAGCCTCTTGGTTTGATAATGAATGAATACTCGAAAACGATCACCAACATTTAGTGATTGTGATAGAAAATAAAATAAGAAATCGCATTTCGCTCTTCATTTAGTTAAAGTAACCTCTAGCACCCAGCTCAACTCCATTTGCTCGAATCTGACCATCGCCCACTAGTGTGGAACTTTTACTTTTTCGATGTTCATTTGCATGGAATACAGGTATCGATTACATTTCACCAGTGAAAGTATATTGTAATTACAAGTATGAAATGCTATCTGAGCATGTGTTCACGATTTACTCATTCTAGTGTGATGTTTATTCGACCGAGTAAATATTTTTCACAAGTGCAGCCTTTAAACTTTCAGCTGTTTCATGTTGGTAGCCTGTTATGTAAGGTGAGAACAACAAATTTCCGATTTTTTCGATGATAAGAAGAAGGAAGATCGCGATTTAACGTCCTGTCGACCAACGTCATTGAAGACGAAGCACACGTTCTGATTACGCAAAGTGAATAGAAAATCAGCCTTGTCCTTTCAAAGGCACCATACCTGTATTTTTCTGCAGTGGTAGAGAAACAAGGCAAAACCTTAATCCCGTTAGCGGGACGGGTGTTTCAGCTGTTGCCCTAAAAGCTAAACCTACTAGTTTCAAGCTTCATCTAATTTGTATTCTTTCACACAAAACATTTGTATGGCAATATCTATTTGTACAGATTTTTACAAAAAAAGCAAGTCTGCGTCTCACGCATATGATAATTTTATTGCGGCAATATCTGTTTTTACAGAATTTTGCAAAAGAGGCAAGTTCGGGCGTTACTCATATGATAGTTTGCGTATGGTACAGATGGTGTAAAATAAAGGAAGGGGAGGGACAATAACGATTACAACTGATTGCTGCAGAACGCAAAATATCATAAAGCTTACTTTTCAGACCATAAATCCTATTATTTGTATGTTTGGGATCTCCTTAGTCACTTGAGGGATTGACAGCATACGTCTGTTCCATCTTCATTTCATGCATATTTTTGTGGGCTTTACTTTTCCTAGGTGGTATGTGCGCTTTTATTTGTTTCATCAGTTAGCTCTCGTTGTTTTAAGAAGTATTATCCTATTCTGTGATTTTTACTGTGGCGAAAAATTTAGAAAACACACTTTTAATTCTGTTCTTCCATATCTCTTATTGGCTACAGTCGACATAACAAAACTGTTTGTACGAATAATGGCTAAGTCCACAATCGCACATTCTCGTCTTGTACAGCAGCGTCACAAATCTTGGCAACATTCTCGCCCCGTTAATACCCATGTTGGGTTATAGCAGCAGATATTATCGTACCACCGAGACACTATACAAACATTAATACCAATAACGATCATGAAATATGTAGCGAGTTGCCTGGCAGCGCTGCATGCGCTCCTAAGAATATAGACACACCAAAAAATTTTTGCATCACTCCGGCCCCCAGACTCCTGAAGATAGACATTGACACAGTATCTTTGACTGATCAGAGATGGCACTAAACCCGCCCAAAAATGCTCTCAGTCTGTACATGTGGGCCAATCACTCAGGAATATCATTACCTGTTTTCAGATCGAAATGGCAGAAACTGAGAGGGTAAAAGGAAAGCATATCGGGCGCCACCTGCGTGCTCGTAAACCACCATACCGTAATTTGCAGAAATTGTTTGACCTGTGCGTAGACAGACATCTAGAATGATTTTCAAGGACTTGTAGAATCCATGCCATGCAGAATCTCTGTTGTACTGTGTTTGAAAAGTGGAATAATATGCTATTAAACAGGTGGTCACAATGTTTTACATCATCGGTGTGTGTGTGTGTGTGTGTGTGTGTGTGTGTGTGTGTGTGTGTGTGTGTGTGGGAAGGGGGGGGAGTGGTTGGATGGGTCTATATATATATATATATATATATATGTTTCCACTTTCTCTGACACCATGCGTCACCGCTACCACACACAGTTAAGTTCCATAAAATTCGTGCGTCACCCATCAAATACATGCATCGAAACAAATGAACAGCAGATAACTACAATAACAAGCTAAAAGAAAGCAAAAACCTTATGTGATGTGATGAAATTAATAAAAATGCACGTCAGACCGTCAGAAGTTTTGCACATCGTAAATAACGGGAATAAGGGCTAGAAGAACCAAAAATTGTTAAGTAACAAAATAAATGATGCGAGTTTCGATCTGAAATAGAACAGAAACAGAAAATAAAAATGGTTTGTGTTGTTTTGCAGATGACAAGCTGTCAATCTGCCAACATGAATGCACTATGCTAACAACATGTAAGGTCTGTTCAGAACTGTGAGAATATTTACAAAGCAATCTTGTATTCTAGGCCTAATTTTCGACACTACAAAACATACAATAATTTGTATGCCAGTTAGATGCACGTGCAATTGAACACCTGCTCAAAGTAAAACAAAATAGATGCCTAGTTATCACTTCTTCATATTATGTAAATAGCTTTAGCTATAAATTTACATGTAAGTGTATTAGAACTATTTTTTCAGACTCGGTAAGAGAAATATCGCACTGATGATAGCGCAATAAGTACTGAACATGTGTGGGAAAAGTAAAACAAAGAAACAGTGTCCTGCATAACGCAGAATATCTCATCAATTATCTTAGCAAGCACGGAAAGACAAAACAGCATATACATTCAAAAGATGATGGGATAACTTCTTAAACTTGCCACCACAGTAGCTGGATTCAGACTCATATTTTTTGTAATTGGATTTCCAATGTTGTGATTTTTTGAAGCCATATCGTGATTATAATCTTGTGCCAATTGTTGATAGGAATCGTATATATTCTGCAATAGAGAAATCATGAGGAAGCCGTGAGCATATCATTTATTTGCCACGCTATTCCACGCATAAAATGCAGCTTCTTGTGTGGAATTCATGGGACCATCTTTTTTTTCAACGTTAGTCAACTTTGATTTCACATAACCATATGTCAGACCTAGAAATTAAACGATATTATTTACACAGGTTGAAATGATACGAGGTTCCTTGAAGTAAGTACAGGTACATGTTTTTCTTCTGCAGAAACAACAAGGGAGCGAAATCTTTTCTCAGGTTCTCAGCGCATTTCTAAAATGAAGCGTTGCTAGATTTATATTGACTCCCTCCTATATATTTTGTAAGTGTTTTTCTGCGCTATTTCTCAGACTGTGACACAGTGCTATTATTCGTACATGACTTGCAGTATTACCTCATATGCATGCTAAGCCCCCGTTTACGTGATGTGGATAACATTGCGTGTTCACTATTCGATTAAAGTACGCTTTCCGGAGAACGGGTAATCGTTTACTAGTATGAAGGTTGTTCACTGCCTATATTTACCTCTGAAAACAAATTAACAGTTGCTGGCTAGTAATATTAAGCAAATATGACGTGAAGAGCGGACGTTGTATAACTTATTCGCCAACTACGATAAGTATCTTCGCCTGCCATTTAATATCCTTCGTGTGCAGAAAACAGCAAACGACGGTAATAAATAACTCAATTTTACAACGTATTCAATAAAGTCTATACTCGAGATTTCATTCGCTAATGATTTAGATTCATGACTACTTGTATTCTAGTCGTAATCTAAAATTTGACATTGCCCCAAGGTCATTACACTACCAACAATAAGGTCGATGAAGAATGTAAGCGGTGTTGCAGCGGGGAAGACTGCAGACAATGGGGACGAACCCAGGGGAAATTTTCTAGAAGCAGAATACATAAGTCTGTCACAGACATACAGCGCGTGCGTCTCTAACAATATGAAAAACATTTTCTGCTGAAAATAGATTTATACATTGATACGTAAAATTTTATGACGGAAGTAACTTTCGCACCTTGTGCCTCTGCCAAGTAACACAGTTTGGTGAAAGGTTAACTACTCATAGATGTAACTGCTATAGTATAGTACAGTACAGTACAGTACAGAAGGTGAGGGCAAGAAATACGCTGTGAGACGAACAAAGAAATGGTTCAAATGGCTCTCAGCACTATGGGACTTAACTTCTGAGGTCATCAGTCCCCTAGAACGTACTTTGTTGTTGTGGTCTTCAGTCCTGAGACTGGTTTGATGCAGCTCCCCATGCTACTCTATCCTTTGCAAGCTGCTTCATCTCCCAGTACGTACTGCAGCCAATATCCTTCTGAATCTGCTTAGTGTATTCATCTCTTGGTCTCCCTCTACGATCCTTACCCTCCACGCTGCCCTCCAATACCAATTGGTGCTCCCTTGATGCCTCATAATATGTCCTACCAACCGATCCCTTCTTCTAGTCAAGTTGTGCCACAAACTTCTGTTCAAATGTTCAAATGTGTGTGAAATCTTATGGGACTTAACTGCTAAGGTCATCAGTCCCTAAGCTTACACACTACTTAACCTAAATTATCCTAAGGACAAACACACACACCCATGCCCGGGGGAGGACTCGAACCTCCGCCGGGAACAGCCGCACAGTCCATGACTGTAGCGCTTGAGACCGCTCGGCTAATCCCGCACGGCCACACATTTCTCTTCTCCCCAATTCTATTCAATACCTCCCCATTAGTTACGTGATCTACCCTTCTAATCTTCAGCATTCTTCTGTAGCACCACATTTCGAAAACTTGTATTCTCTTCTTGTCCGAACTATTTATCGTCCATGTTTCACTTCCATACATGACTACACTCCATACAAATACTCACAAAAACGACTTCCTGACACTTAAATGTATAGTCGATGTTAACAAATTTCTCTTCTTCAGAAATGCTTTCCTTGCCATTGCCAGTCTACACCTAGAACTTAGAACTACTTAATCCTAACTAACTTAAGGACGTCACACACATCCATGCCCGGGGCAGGATTCGAACCTGCGACCGTAACGGTAGCGCGTTTCCAGACTGTAGCGCCTAGAACCGCTCGGCCACCCCGGCCGGCGAGACGAACAGAAACGACAATTTTATTCAATGAGAGTAATTTCACTGAAGCCATCGCGATTTACGATGTTCCAGATGACGTTATAAAATGTCGGACATGATTTTAAATTCGGTGTCTGATCACGACGAACGGCAGTACATGCTCTGCAACGTGTTTCAATGCTAGCCAGAAGGTTTTGAGCCGCACAGAGTAGCCGCTCGCTCTGAGGCGCCTTGCCGCGGTTGTCGCGGCTATCCTCGTTGGAGGTTCGAGACCTCCCTCGAGCAATGAGTGTGTGTGTGTTGTCCTTAGCGTAAGTTGGATTAAGCAGCATGTAAGCTTAGGGAGCGATGACCTCAGCAGTTTGGTCCCATGAGACCTTACCACAAGGTTGGTGATGATGTTTGGTTTGTGGGGCGCTCAAATGCGTGGTTATCAGCGCCCGTACAATTACCCAATCTTTGCTCAGTCCAATTTCGCCACTTTCCTGGATGATGATGAAATGATGAGGACAACACAAACACCCAGTCATCTCGAGGCAGGTGAAAATCCCTGACCCCGCCGGGAATCGAACCCGGGACCCCGTGCTCGGGAAGCGAGAACGCTACCGCGAGACCACGAGCGGCGGACTACCACAAGGTTGTAAAGAGTTACTATAGTAGAGCGTTCCAGTGCTCTAGCAATTCGGTTGACAACTGCTGGATGGTCATGGTGCATGAGAGCATGCTGCATTACGTTTCCGCACGGCACGCCGCACGTGCTCCATGGAATTTAAGTCAGGGAAACGGGCAAACGAGTCCAGTCATCGAACACCCTGTAGTTCGATGTGACGTGTAATATTATAAGAATGGGGCCGAATGCAGCCTTCAAAACATTTATATAGCTAACAATACGTGTGACAACAAAGTTGACGGGTGAGGGTACCATGTGCAAGGATTTTTGAGGTCAGTACGCCCATGCGACACTGTGCGTCCCCACAGTATTGCGGAAGAGTCGTGCAGTATCGCCTACTTACAGTACCAGTCACTACTGAGATTTCCTTTTCCGTTTCCAAATGGCAGAAGGGTACATTAAGCAGAAGCAATCTTGTATATCCAGTTCCACTGGAGCCGGATTTCTCCTTCCACTCTGCAGTAGCCGGCCGAGGAGGCCGTGCGGTTCTAGGTGCCTCAGTCCGGAACCGCAGGACTGCTACGGTCGCAGGGTCGAATCCTCCCTCGGGCATGGATGTGTGTGATGTCCGTAGGTTAGTTAGGTTTAAGTAGTTCTAATTTCTAGGGGACTGATGACCTCAGCCGTTAAGTCCCATAGTGCTCAGAGCCATCTCTGCAGTAATTTAATTAGCTCTTTGCGTACGGAAGATATTTTGAGGCCTGTGACACTCATTTGTAAGATAAGTGATCAATTTTGGTGCTATATTTGCCTTATTTATGTTATATAAGGAATGATATCTAACAATCGTTTCATTATAATTTCTATAAAAGAAGGTACAATATGTTGTATAGTACCAACGACTAGGTACTCTTTCAGCATCGGTCAGAAGTAATATCAACTTTTAAATTATTGTATTGTATGGGTCTGGGGACCTAGAAACGACGGAGAGGCTTCGTCCCCGCCGTAGCCCGCAGTGGTTCACGACTCCACAACAGGCTATAGCAGTCCACTTACCCCACCGCTGCCCCATACCGAACCCAGGGTAATGGTGCGGTTCGGCCGCCAGTGGACCCCCAGGAACGCCTCATTCCAAACAAGTGTAACCCCAATGTTTGCGAGGTAGAGTAGTTTTGGTGTATCCAGTGTCTGCGCAGCAATCGTAGACTTAGTGAAACTGAGGCAGAATAACGGGAAGCAGCCCGCATTCGCCGAGGCAGATGGAAAACCGCTTTAAAAACCATTCACAGAGTGGCCGGCACACCGGACCTCGACACTAATCTGCCGGACGGATTGGTGCCGGGGACCGGCACGCCTTCCCGCCCGGAAAGCAGCGCGTTAGACAGCACGGCTAACCAGACGGGCCAACTTTTAAATTATGTTTTCTTCTTATTACCTGTTTTCAGATCGAAATGGCCCGAAAATGAGAGGATAAAAGTAAAATTTAAGGAGAAGTGCATGAAATTGGCTGAAAAGAGCTTTGTATGTTTGGAGTCATTTGAATAATAATGAGTGCCTTGTACCAAGTATAGAGGCTGGGCACTTATTGGATATGTGGATCAGGAGATTACTTTGTATTTTATTAGGGATCCCTGTAAAACATAGATCTAAACATTGCTGATCTGAGCTGAGATAGTAACAATAACTTCCCATAGTTAAGTGTTTTATTATTATTGAATAAGTATCAGTTCGGTGTATCATTAAATTACCACAGGAAAGATATTTATCGATATTGCAGGACACTTTCTAGAGGTCTTGTAAATGTAGCTCTTTTACTTTCGATGCAAATAAGCACGACAAATAAAAAATAAAAATGATTTTACTTTGCTTTTCATAAAACATGTCCTGAGATAAGGGATAGTGTATAAGAGAAAAGTATATAGTAAATATATGTAAGAATAGTATATAAGAAATAAGAGAATAGTAGTTAAACACATGAAAGTGACAAAAATTAAGCCGACCAATACTGCACTACTACATCCTACGTATGGACTGCCAAAACAATTAATCTTACAGTATTGCTGCGTGCATTACGTGTTCCAATCTCTTGTTATATGAGTGTATGGTACAATGAAATATCAGTCACTGTCTCCTAAAAACATACTAGTTTTTGCGAAATTAAAAACATTTTGTGCGTCCTCCAAGGAAGACGTAACTGCAAGAAACGTCATATCTTAAAAATCCTGTATTCAACGTCTTACAGCTTTGTGCGTTGTACACATGAAGCACTCTGAAACTTAGGTCAAATAATAGAAGCATAGAGAATGATACTACGTGTTGATGGGACATGCTGCTCAAGTTTGTAAGGTTGTTATTTTGCGCTTTTTTTGGTATTTTTTGAAAATCCGTAAAGGAATGCATCCTTATCTACTTTACCTACGCAAAGCACGTTGTAACGCTCTAGTGTAAGATATAATGAGAACGAATAGTCAGCATTTCACATGAATGGAGCATTTGTGTTAGATACGTCTAGATAAAACTGTAATTGTAGATAGGTGTAACTCTAGATAGAAGCATAATCGTAATGTTTAGTACGGAAATTAATGGCTAGTTTTCAAAAGCTTTCAGTAGGTGTTGTGGCAAAGCTTACAGGTAGAAAGAGAAAATTATATTGTGCTGATGTCAACTTCTATGAAACATCTCCCTTATTACCACCAGTTTCTACAACTATATTTTCTGATAGGACAATGCGTCATCACGAGCATATTTTACAGATATTCAGAAGCTGGGATGTGTAATGAGTCAGGCTCCGACGTTTAGTTTGCGTGTTTGGCGCTGATTCAGTGCCAGTAACCAGGTGATACTGGTACAATAAGAGTTTTGAAAAGACCAAGTTTAATTCTAGAGTTCGACCTCATCTGAATTTATCCAGTAACAGAAGTACAAGGCGAACTTTAAAACTATGATGTTGGAGAGAAAAGTACAAACATTGCTCATGACAGCATTTTTTTCCGTCTTCAGGCTGGTTTTAGATGCCTGTCATGACGCCTTCTCCCATGCCAGCATTTTCATGTCAGAGTAACATTTACACTAAACAGCGTCAACCATTTTTTGGACATACTGGAATCCATTTTATCCTCTCCAGCCGCCGCTAGTACAATGGAAGCTACTCTCTTACGTCTTAATAGACGTCCAGTCACCGTGTACTTTTACCTTGTCAGTATTTTCGACATGTTACTCTCTTTGCTGTTTTTGCAGAGAACCTCGTCTTTCCTTATATTGCCGGTCCCACAATATTTCAATATCCTTTTATAGCAACAGATCTCAAACGAGTCGATTCTCTTCTTTTTTTATTTCCCACTGACGATAATCCGCTTTATGGAGACATTCATGGGGGGACAACTAAAAAAGTCGTTATAAATTTAAAAATCACAGTTGGTGATTCTTAAAACACAAAGAAGACACTGAAGGCACGTGCACAGGCTAAAAATCTGCCACAGTATTAAAAACATTCCAGAACAGCACAATTAAAACCCACTTGGAGCACACGCGATGAAAAATAAAACTTCCAGGTGTGACCTGCCGATGGAGAGGCCGAAGAGGATGGGAAAGGAGGGGAGATCAAGGGGCAGCAGGGGAGGCGGCGGGATGAAGATGGTAGGGGCGTCAGTGGGTACACTAAGAGGCAGGAGACTGGTGGGGCAGGAGATGAAGAGGGAAGACAAGGCAGGAGGGAGGGCAGACACACTGAAGGGGAGCACAAGAGAGGGAGGGGGAGTAGGAGGGGAAAGCCGCTCAGGAGGAGAAAGGGAGAGGAGAGGGAGCCCTGAGGAGGGGGCAGGAAGATGGTGTTAGAGTTGGTAGGAAGGGTAGATGTCAGGGCGAAGCTCATCGTCCGGGAGGGGAAGATGGTGGAAGTTGCGTTGGGAAAGGAGGCGGAGGGTGTGTAGATGGAGAGAGGGTGGGACACAATGGTAAATTCGCGGCAACAGGCTGGGGGTGGAGAGGAAGGGAGACACCAGGGGGTGGGGGGGGATCAATGCAGATGACAATATATAGCATGTGAATGTGTTCAAGGAAAAGGAGAAGGTGGGGGAAGGGGATGAGGTCATAGAGGTTGCGCATGGGGGATGGAAGGCAGATTCGGAAGGCGAGGCGGAGCTCATGGCGTTCGAGGATTTGGAGGGATTTATAGAACCTGGGAGAGGCGGAAATCCAAGTTACGCTGGCATAATAGAGGATGGGGTGGGTCAAGATTTGTAGGTGTGAAGGATGGTGGAAGGATGCAGACCCCGTGTCCGGCCAGACGGGAGTTTCAGGAGGCGGAGTCTGTTGTGAGCTTTGTTTTCGAAGGTAAGGAGATGGGGAGTCCAGGTAAGGTGGCGGTCGAGGGTGAGGCCAAGGTATTTGAGGAAAGGAGTGAGGTGGATAGGACGACCATAAATGGTGAGGTAGAAATCATGGAGACGGAAGGAGCGAGTGCTGCGGCCTATGATGATCGCCTGGGTCTTGGAGGGGTTGATATGGAGGAACCACTGGTAGCATCAAGTGGTGAATTGGTCAAGGTGGGTTTGGAGGGTATGTTGGGACCGTTGAAGGGTAGGATAAAGGGCTAGGAAGGCGGTGTCATCAGCAAACTGGAGAAGATGAACAGGCGAGGGAGGTCTGGGAATATCAGCAGTGTACAGGAGATAGAGGAGAGGGGAAAGGACAGAGCATTGGGGCACGCTGGCAGAGGGATCCCACTCTTGAATCTGTCTTTAATTTTTGTGATTGCTTTGTTGATATACAGACTAATCAGTAGAGGAGATAGAGAGAGAGAGAGAGAGCTTCTCTGTCTTACACTGTTTTTAATATGAGCTCTTCGTTCTTGGTCAACCTTTCTCATTCCTGGATCTTGTGTATACAGTATATTACGTATCATACGATTGTGAAAATGAAGCAGCCGGTTGAGTTTTTATGAGAACAGGGGATTACTGGAACGCACGCAGAGACGCACAGCAACGTAATCTGTGCCCACGCGGGACCGGCCCTGGCGGCGGCGCGGCGCAGCGCCCTGCTCCGGTTGCTCGTCGCCTCGCCGCCGCCGTTGTTGATCTTACAATAACCAGTAATGAAATTAGCCAGCCACGGCTGCACAGCGTCTGCGCGGCTCGTGTCGCCCGCAAACGGAACGCTGCTCGCCTCTCCAGGATAGAGCGGATTAATAATGCAGCCGTGGGTCTCGGATAGCGCCGCGGTCCCCGGATAATTTAATACGGGCCAACCAGCCGGCTGGTGAATTATGCTAATGATGATTTGTGGCCGTGAGGCGGTGGCTTCCTGGCGGCACGGGAGTGTGGGGGAGGAAGGGATGCGTTCCGTCTCCAGTGTCCGCTGGCTGTTCACTTTCATACGTCGTTGATTTCTCATCTGATAAAAGAGTGTCTAGCAACCTGCAGAATGATACATAATAGTTTTACAAAAACAAGCACAATCTCCCGAAATATCTTTAAAAATTATGCTTTTCCGTTACAAATGTCCCCAAGTCTCCGCGAATGTTTCCTTCTACCAGCAACTGAATGTACGAGGTAATGAAACTTCCTGACAGATTAATACTGTGCGTCAAAGTGCAATTCGATGAGGGACTTCCAGATTTCACTAGCAATATTCTTAAAAGGTACCCGGCGAGTGTGATTTCGCTAGTTTTATCTTAAGTAAGGCTCATTTGAAAGACATGTGGGATGAATTATGATACGAAATATATTTGCTGCTAATAACTCTTCATGTGCGTCAAGAGGGCATCAGAAAATGCGTCTCCGGGAGGTGCAGATATCAACTTCTTACGGGGAGTATGTATCACATTTCACAAAATCAACAAAGCCGCCATTCAAAATATGTTAAAAAAAACGTGAACTTGCACTATGAATACTAAATGAAAAATGGTGCGCCACGCCACAGTGATCACAAAAGTTCGCACCATCAAGATCGCAGGCGAACGTTTTCGGAGTTCCAAACGCGCAGGGCGTTCAGCTAGGTATCAACTCTTAAAGAATGCATATAGAATCGTATTGGTGTAACGGGGTGATAAGACCTCATGGAATGTAATGGTACGCAACTGAATGCGAAATCGTCCATCGCGAAGCTTATTGTGAAACAGGCTATCCTTTAAGGCGTAGTTGCAGAGAGTGTGATAATATGTTTTACAGGCAAGAAAAAACAAACACCCAGAGGCCGAATTCGTGCGGTGGTTCCAGGTGGTACGAACATCAAAGACACATAATTTTCTGGAGGGGGTGGCTTGCTCTAAAGGAATATTGTTTTTATACGCACACTAGGAATCAAGAAATTGACGAGCTGTTGGTCAAAAGTAGTGTTCATACCATAGCTATAGTTCTCTTACGCCCATTTTCCAATTCTCGCTTGCTGTGACATAAGCATTCCTTACTGCCCTTGCAAGACCACGCACACGAGAAAGAATCATAGGGGATAGGGAACCTCCAACTTCTCGCTCCGCAATAAATAACTTTCCAGACAATTTGCCATGCATATTAACAGTAGACATTGAAGTTATCTGGTCTTGATACAACTCTCTTGGCACCTCCAATTCCCAGGACTCCTTTCACATCAATTTCCTCTTCTTGTCCCTATGCATCGGAGTTGGAGACAAATTCCTTACTGAACGATAGGATGAGTTTGTTTCCCTCATGTACAAATTCCGCAGCTTTCTGTGCTCCTTCAAGTTCACGCTTTGTCTGAAATTTCGTAGTAGGTCACTGTGATGAGCATCCTGTAAATTATATCGAGCATCCTTGAAAAACGCAACGTAACAAGTGTGCCTTATCCTCCCTTGAATATCCTAGTTTTTCTTAGGCGGACTTATTCTAAACCTATTCGTAATTGTTTCTTTTACTGTGCCGTGAATGACCTTCCATGTACGTAACCACGTTTTATATCCGCTCCTTGCAGAATGCGTGTCCTTCATTATGTTTCATTGTAGACGGGGTTTGCGACTCCCTATCCGACAAACATTATGAATAACACGGCTCGGCACCTATTTCAGTCTCATATTCATTTGTTAAGCGCGTATCGTAATCATTGTACTCCTCATGTGCACAGTCCGCACCATCGAGAGTACACGACACCGCTCATTCCACTGACTCGTGTTGCAGAAAAGCTAATATTTCTTGTGCTACTTCTTTTTGGCTCTGCGGAATTCCTTTCTGAGGAAATATCAAATTCTGCAGCTCTTTTTTTAGACATAATTCAGAGTTTACTTTGTTAACCACTGCCATCGCTCCACTACGGTCGCAGGTTCGAATCCTGCCTCGGGCATGGATGTGTATGATGTCCTTAGGTTAGTTGGGTTTGAGTAGTTCTAAGTTCTAGGGGACTGATGACCTCAGAAGTTAAGTCCCATAGTGCTCAGAGCCATTTTGAACTAGTAGCACTGTAGCACGTTACTCGTCGACTTGAGTAGTTCAGCTACACTCCGTAATCTCATACTGTTTCCATCATTGGATACCTCTAGGTCTGCTCTCTGTTGCCATTGACTCAGAATATTGTGGTTGCATTTTAGACAATGTGTGAGACGTCGAATGCCGTAAACATGATTGGCCACTTTGCGACCTCATACTCATTGCGTTCTTTCTTAAGGCATTATCTCTTCATATACATGTTCGCACTACGCAGTTGCACTCGCTGCAGACTGACAGTCTCATTCTGGAGACAAAACTTAGGTCGTGGCTAACGTATTTCTTAGTTGCCGAGAGGTTGCATTACAAAACATTAAGTGCAATCCTGTTACGATCGAAAGAATTTCGAAATTACTATTGCGGAGCAATGAAGCACACCGTTAGCATCAGCCCTGGCTGTCGTAACAGGCCCGCATCTCGTGGTCGTGCGGTAGCGTTCTCGCTTCCCACGCCCGGGTTCCGGGTTCGATTCCCGGCGGGGTCAGGGATTTTCTCTGCCTCGTGATGGCTGGGTGTTGTGTGCTGTCCTTAGATTAGTTAGGTTTAAGTAGTTCTAAGTTCTAGGGGACTTATGACCACAGCAGTTGAGTCCCATAGTGCTCAGAGCCATTTGTGGCCATTTGTCGTAACAGCTGTTGCAATCTTATGTCCCTAATGATATGTTATTTGCAATTTGTACACGTTTTCTTAATTCTCAAAACTTTAGCGACATCCCTTGTCTGACTCACAAACGAAGTTTATGAGGAACATAATGAAAGTCATCGTTAATCACAGTTTTGTCTGTGAGTTCTCGAACGTTCTCCACAGATGACTGCATTAGTAAATAATACACCCGTACCACATCATCTCTTAAACATTCTAAATTCAGATAGTTTACCATGGCCTAGAAGCAAGATTATGCGGAAGAAAATTATTTGTCCCATTACACTGTATCCTACGCAGTTTCCTCATGCTGAGTACACTGACCAATGATTTAATAATTTTATTTTTCCGTTCCGTCTGATGAACTGTTAACAGTCGTCGGCTGACTAAATAACTAAGGAACAACCACACGTGACTCCTCGTTTCCCATCAAATGGCTCTGAGTACTCTGGGACTTAACTTCTGACCTCATCAGTCCCCTATAACCTAGAACTAATTAAACCTAACTAACCTAAGAACATCACACACATCCATGCCCGAGGCAGGATTCGAACCTGCGACCGTAGCGGTCGTGCGGTTCCATACTGCAGCGCCTAGAACCGCTCGGCCACAACGGCCGGCCGTTTCCCATTGCTAATATTCGCGTAGAGCCTTATACTTGTATATCTATACTACATACTCATTTCTACCGACATTTCTGTCACAACTCAAGAAGTAAACTAGAGCTTCCACCTCTGACGCTACATTCGTGTGTCTCTCTTCCAGCTATCTAAATCCTATTTTAGAAACATAAGGTGTTGAAACGCGTGTCTAATGTTATAAATAATTTCTGAAGCTAAGTCATTATACACAGAGGTCGTGAAAAATCAGTTCTGTAAACAACCATGTTTGCATTTCAGCAAACAAAGTTTAATCATGGAATTCCAAAGCGAGAAAAAAAGAGTGCAGATGTCCCACGCTGGTCTTTCTACCCAGTATAAATTTTATGTGTCGGCCTGCAGTAAGAATGAAGACATTGAATGCCAAAACCGACATGCTTTCACTATTGCACTTCAATGCAAGGGTAAGTACCAGTCTGTCTTGGTTAAAACTTATTTTGAAAAAAGTGTATTTCACAATTTTCTTAACGTCTGTCGAGAGACGATTCATAACTGACCGAACAGTGACGTGCAGAATCGAATAAATCTAATGACTGCTACAATATTCTTGCCAAAACTTTAACTGTGACTGTTGCTACGCAAAAATAAAATTGTGTAACCAAGTGGTACAATCACTCATACTTCATTTGATTAACGGCGTAGCACTACTGTCCATTTTCATATGCCATTACGCGTGTTACAAGTCCGCCATGTCTCTGTTCCAGTCTATACCTCAAATGAAAGCAAATTACTGTCACCCGTCCAATTCGAATTTACGCTTTAAATTACCAGCTACTTCTGGAGTCTTCACTACCATACCAGTCACTCTTCCGGCATACCCAATGTTAATAGATACCTCAGATATTTTTATGATCAACCAGTAATCAGTAACAAAGTACCTTTTCAAAAATGGTGCACAAATATCTGTGCTGCTTTTAACACGAGTTTAAAGTACTGGAAACATATTATTTTGCTTTAAAAGTATAGGAAAGTAAAATTGTGCACTTCACAAACGCAAGAAAGAAACTTAAAATACAAACGACTTAAAGAGATTAGCTGCCAGTGGGTACTGATTTATATGAATGGGGTAAGCTCCAAAATTTGTGCCAGACCGGGAATCGAACCCAGGTCTCCTGTTTACTAGAAAGATGCGCTGGCCACTACGCCATCGGGACACAGTGGCCACCAGAATCGCAGGGACTACTCCACTACGCCTCCCGTCTCAACAAAATTCTCAACTTATCCACACAGTACTAATGAGGTGCCTGTGCTCATTAGTCGGGAAATTTCACCGATTCCCGTAAGTATTCGAGCTCGGTGTGTATCTGCACACATCACTGGGCGTCATCGCCTTAGTTATATATCAGACCACGTTGACCATGCGTGGTTCGTGCTGCCTAGGTTGGCGCTATGGCCACATCTGGGAGGCACCTCACACAGTGAAAAAGCGAACCGCGTGCATGTCTGTGGTGCGTGTTGCAGGGTGGAGCTAAGTCGGCGGCGTGCCACTGCTCTAGCGATCGCACAGCGGCGGCGATTTATGACTGCGTATTAAACACAGCTCCGCAGGACGCACTCGCCGCCAAAAACGCCGATAAATCAGGACGGCTTGCTGCAGCACAGAGCGGCGCGATGTGAGCGCGTCGGATCCGTCGCTACGGCGCGCGTCACTGATGCTGCTGCCGCTTCCAGGGAACGCAGCGTCTCCTTCCACAAACTCACTCCGGTCCTACTAGATAACACCAGTATATCAATCGCACTAATTTATTTTCTGTTTTGCGAAGATCAAAGTATGCTATTCCCTGAAAAGCAGTCTTTAGCAGACAGCGAAGTAAATCTTGACGGTTGCTCTTACAATACGTACTGAACGTCCTGTTTGTGCTAGTAAACATTAAGCCGTTTGCTACGGTTAAGAATGACGAGCTTTTATGTCTAGGCCACAAGACGTTATGTTCGACACGTAACTGCCTTTAAGAGGGTCTTTCAATAAGTATTGCAACACCATTTTTTCCTTCCAGTTTCGGTTCATAAAATGCGCAATTTGTTTTGCGACTTGTGGTATATTCCCCCTTTAGCTCCTATAGTTTCATGAAGTTCTGACATCTGGCGGCGCTGTACGTAGCGCTCAAAATGGCGTTTGCAGCAAAGGTGCGTTCGAGCACAGAGCTACCATTGTTTTTCTTTTGGCGGGAAACCAAACCAGGCGATTGCAGAACGTCTACGGAGACATGGCAGTCAACAAAACGATGGTGAATCGTTGGGCGAGGCCTCTGTCATCATTGCAACAAGTTCGCGCAAATTTGCCAGATCTCCCGCGTGCTGGGTGGTTACACAACTGTGACTCCTGCAACGCTGCAACCAGCGGATACCACCATTCGAGGTGCTCAATGGATCAAAATCATACACCTCGTTACTCAGCTGGACACACCAGTTCATCAATTGGGATACTCAAAGGTGTGTTCCCGCTGGGTTCCTCACCGCCTAACCGAAGACCATAAAGATCAACGAAGGACCATCTTTGCAATGAAGAATGCACTCTGCGGGAAGCAATATCTGAATGATTAGGAAACTATGTCTTCAGCAAGACGTTGGCTCTGACGTCGATGAGTAGAGTGGTACTATGCGAGCATACAGGCCTTCCCAGTTAGGTACGTAAGGCCGTCGCATTAGACGGAGATTATGTTAAAAACTACGGTTTTGTAGCCAAAAGAATGGGGAATTGTTCTGGCGTAACCACAAACGCCGGAACGAAGATGCGGAACGCAAGAGCAAAGAAGGCTGTGAGGAACTGGTGGCCAATGGTACGCGGAATTGGACCACACTGCGCCAGGCGAGCACCCTGCAAAAAATGCATACAAACGACGCTCCTGGTAGCTTCGCCCGCTCAGAACGGCCTGAGTCTGCAACATGACTAGTGCTACGCAGTCAGATTCTCGTAACCCATATCAAGTGTTTCCTTGCACTCCGTGTATACCAAGAACTGCATTGTTTTCATGTCGCCTCTCACTAGCGACATTTGCTGTAGCAAAGTTAACTATTGTCAATTTGCTTTTCTAGAAATAAAACTAATAACGCTATTTGCTTGAAATGTTGAATAGCATTCCGAGAACGCTGGATCTCTTGGGCACCCTATAAACAACGAGTGTGCAAAACCCCACAGGAATAATATGCAGTTTTGGAATCCTGAATAAGAGCTACCGGATTTCAGAAAAAGTGTGTTGCATTACTTATTGAAATCCTCTCCTAAATTACAGGTGCTCAAAGGAATGGTTGGAGCGGAGAACGCAGCCTCTCTATAGCTTCTGATAGTATGTGAACAACAGAAATGTAGTTACACTCTATCAGCTGCGAAGAGGATACAACGCAAGACAAGATGTAATCACAAGGGACAATTACAAATTTTTAATTACTGCCACCAAAAACAAAAGTACGAAAATATATTTTGTTTGCTTGCTTGCTTGTAGGAGCATGCCTGCATTACTGACTCACATTGATATCCCCGTACCATAGCAGCGTTGCACGCCGCTACAGGAACTAAAGCAAAATGACTGAAAAAACCGAGTACGTTCGAGGGATACTCATAAACTTTTGAATGTTGGTGTTGAGGTTTACAGTCCGATGACTTCTTCGACAGATTCTCAAAACTGTTCTATCCTGTATAAGTCTCTTTGTCTCGGGCTAAATACTGCAACCTACATCCATTTTTTTCTTGAGTCATCAGTCTTCTGACTGGTGTGATGCGAGACGCCATGAATTCCTCTAGTGTACCAACCTTTTCATCTCAGAGTAGCACTTGCAACCTACGTCCTCAATTATTTGCTCGATGTATTCCTATATCTGTCTTTCTCTGCAGTTGTTGCCCTCTACAGCTCCCTCTAGTACCATGGAAGCCATTCCCTGATGTCTTAACACATGTCCTATCACCCTGTCCCTCCTTCTTGTTAGTGTTCTCCACATCCTCTCTGATTCTGCGCAGAACCTCCTCACTCCTTACCTGATCAAACCAGCTAATTTTCAATATTCGTCTCTAGCACCACATCTCAAATGCTTCGATTCTCTTCTGTTCCGGTTTTCCCACAGTCCATGTTTCACTACCGTACGCTCTCAGAAATTTCTTCGTCGGATTAAGGCCTATGTTAGATACTAGTAGACTTCTCTTGCTCAGGAATACCCTTTCTGCCAGTGCCAGTCTACGTTTGACGCCATCCTTTCTCCGTCCGTCAATGGTTATTTTGCTGCCTAGGTAGTACAATTCCTTTACTTCATTTACTATGTGATCATCAATCCTGATGTTCAGTTTCTCGCTGTTCTCATTTCTGCCACTTCTCATTACTTTCGTCTTTCTTCTATTTATTGTCAATCCATATTCCGTACACATTAGACAGTTCATTTCATTCAGCAGATTATGTGACTCTTCTTTACTTTCACTCAGTATAGCAATGTCATCAACGAATCTTTTTCCTTTCACCTTGAATTTTAATTCCTCTCCTTCCCGCCCTTCTTCGATATACAAATCGAACAGTAGAGGCGAAAGACTAAATCCCTGTCTTACACTCTTTTCAATCCGAGCACTTCGTTCTTGGTCGTCCAGTCTTATTATTCCCTCTTTGCACTTGTAATAATGTATATTACCCGTTTCTCTCTATAGCTTAATACCAAGCGAGGTGGTGCAGTGTCTAGCACACTGGACTCGCATTCGGGAGGACGACGGTACAATCCCGCGTCCAGCCACCTTGACTTAGATTTTTCGTGATTTCCCTAAATCGCACCAGGCAAATGTTGGAATGGTTCTTTGAAAGGGCACTACCGAATTTCTTCCCCGTCCTTCCCTAATCCGATGAGACCGATGACCTCGCTGTTTTGCCTCCTCCCCCAAACAACCCAACCCACTATGGCGTACCCTTATTATTCTCATGATATCGAACATCTTGCAGCATTTTACATTATGGAGGGTTTTTACCGGGCTGACAAATCCCATGAACGTGTCTTGTTTTTTCTTTAGTGTTGCTTTCGTTATCAACCGCAACGTCAGAATTGAATCTCTAGTGACTTTATCTTTCCTGGAGCCAAACTGATCGTCATATAGCACAACCTCAATTTTTTTCCCCTTCTTCTGAATATTATTTCTGTCAGCAACTTGGATGCATCAGCTGTTAACCTGATTGTGCGATAATTCTCACACTCGTCAGCTCTTGCCGTCTTCGGAATTGAGTGGATGATATTTTTCCGAAAGTCAGATGGTATGTCGCCAGACTCATACATTCTACACACCAACTGGAACAGTAGATTTGTTGAAACTTCCCCCAATGATTTTAGAAACTGTGGTGGAATGTTATCTATCCCTTCTGTCTTATTTGATCTTAAGTCCTTCACAGCTCTCTTAAATTCTGATTCTGATACTGGATCCCCTATCTCTTCTAAATCGACCCCTGTTTCTTCTTCTATCACATCAGACAAATCTTCCCCATATAGAGGCCTTCAATATACTATTCCACCTATCTGATCGCTCCTCTGTATTTAACAGTGGAATTACCATTACAATATTAATGTTATCACCCTTGCTTTTAATTTCACCAAAGATGGTTCAGACTTTCCTATATGCTGAGTCCTTCCGACAATCATTTCTTTTTCGATTTCTTCACATTTTTCATGCAGCCATTGTGACTTAGCTTCCCTGCGCTTACTGTTTATTTGATTCTTCTGAGACTTGTATTTCTGTATTCCTAAACTTCCCTGAATTTTTTTTTTACTTCCTTCTTTCATCGATCAACTGAAGTATTTCTTCTGTTACCATTGGTTTCTTCGCAGTTGCCATATTTTTTATGTTTTTCTTTCCAGCTTCTGTGATTGCCCTTTTTAGAGATGCCCATCCCTGTTCAACTTTCCTGCCTACTGAGTTATTCCTCATTGCTGTATGTACAGCCTTAGAGAATTTGAAGCCTGTCTCGTCATTCCTCAGGACTTCCGTTCCGAATTAAACAGCATATTGATTCTTCCTGACTAATCTCTTAAACTTCAGCCTACTATTGATCACCGCTAGATAATGATCTGAGTCTGTGTCTGCTCTTGGGTAGGCCTTACAATCCGGTATCTGATTTCGGAATCACTGCCTGACCATGATGTAATCTAACTGAAATCTTCCCGTATCGCCCGAGCTTTCCTAGTATACCTCCTCCTCATGCAATTCTTGAACAGAGTATTTGCTATTACTAGCTGAAATTCGTTACAGAACGCAGTTACTTTTCTCGTCTCTCGTTCTTTATCCCAAGCCCATATTCTCTGGTAACATTTTCTTATTCTCTTTCTCTTACAACTGCGTTCCAGTCCCCCATGACTATTTGATTTTCACCTTTTACGTACTGTATTATCTTTTCTATGTCTCTTCATCAAAAGCTTGCGATGTCTGCGTGTATACCTCTACTATCGCTGTCGGTGGTGGTTTGCTGTCCATTCTGACAGAACAACTCTGTCACTGAACTATTTACAGTAACTCACTCTCTGCCCTATTTTTCTATTCGTAACGAATCCTACACCCGTTATACCATTTACTGCTGCTGTTGATATTACCCTGTACTCATTCGACCATAAATCCTTGTCATCTCTCTATTTCGCGTCACTCACCCCTACTACATCTAGATTAAGCTTTTGCATTTCCATTTTCAGATTTTCTAGCTTTCTTAGCAGGTTCAAGCTTCTGATATCCCACGCCCCGACTCGTAGAACGTTATCTTTTCGTGTGTTATTCAATCTCTATCTCATGGCCAACTCATCCCAGGCAGACCACTCCCAGATGTCCGAATAGGGTACTATCTCGGAATCTTTTGCCAACGGAGAGATCATCACGACAATTTTTCATTTACATGCCACATATTCTATGGACATACGTTACGTGTCTTAATGCAGCGGTTTCTATTGTCTTCTGCATCCTCATGCCAATGATCATTGCTGATTCTTTCGCCTTTAGGCCTTTCGGGAAAGTTTCTCACCCCAAGGAGAATGGAATCCCCTGAACCTCTTTCTGCTCCTCCGCCCTCTTTGACAAGGCCGTTTGCAGAATGAGAGTTACTTCTTATGCCGAAGGTCTTCAGCCGCCAATGCTGATTTTTAATCAAAATTCAAGCGGTGGCGGATATCGAATCCAGGACCGATGACGTTTCGATTACTAAGCAAAAACGCTGAAGCTTGAGCACGGATTCATCCTCTACATCCACCTGAGTCAGTATACTGTAGTCAAGCCTCGGTTTCCGCCTACAATTTTTCCCTCTCATACTCGGTACTAAATTTATATTTCACTGCTTCAGGATGTGTCCTGTCAACTGACTCCTTCTTATTGTCACCTCATGCCATAGCTTTCTTTTTCTCACAGTTCTCTTCCGTATCTCTTCATCAGCTAACCCACTCCAACAGCTTATCTACAGAATTATTCTATAGCACCAGGTTTCAAAAGCTTCTAGTCTTTTGTTGTCTGCGCTTCGGAAAAACAAAATAACGTAATTCATAGTTTGTTTATTTGCGAAAATATGTTGCAGTGTTGGTACACACTGAAGTTACCATACTGCAGCACAGTAGCACGCCACTAAAGCTGCGAAGTCAAAAGTATCGCAGCCCGTATCACTGTCACTTTGTTTTTTCTCCCCTTGCGGCGTTTCACGGTCCTGTAGTGTGGTGGTTTCTGTTTGTACCAGGACTGCATATATGTAGCTGCAAATGCTCGAAAAATTAATTACGTATCTTTGTTTCTCTGTTTTTTTTCCGATGATCACCATTTTACAACCACCCCTAGTAGCGTTATAGATAATGTTAAAGTTGCATAGGTTATGTAACATAGCAAGCAATGATGGCAAAAATGACGATGCCTCTGTGGCTTTGTCAAAAGCATGGCATGCGGGACTGCATTTTCTATGTTTTACGCCAAAACTCAGTTGTACGTGAAGAACATTATTCCAATAGCAGAAGACCCTAAATGCATTATTTTGACACCGGGAACCTATGGTCGACTACGAATATTAAAGACGCTACGAGGTCTTGAGGGAGCAACGAGTGCCGTGAAAGCCGAATCAATATATACAGGTAAGATTCTCAAGAAAAGTCACACAACAATTTTTGCCCTGGCAAAAATCTGCGAGAACCTAGTTCGTTCCAGACACAGACATACAGTCAGATTCGATAACAAACAATTATCCACGAATTAGAACAACTCTGGATAGTGTCCGATCTGTATAAAATAATTCATCAATAAAAACCCGTCAGCTTGAACGTGAAACTTATACTTCGAAAAATATGATTTGCAGAGCACTGATTTAGTAGCAATTCCTCCCAGCCAACCTGTGTGGCCGAGCGGTTCTAGGCGCTTCAATCTGGATCCGCGCGACCGCTACAGTCGCAGGTTCGAATCCTGCCTCGGGCATGGATGTGTGTGCTGTCCTCAGGTTAGTTAGGTTTAAGTAGTTCTAAGTTCTAGGGGACTGATGACCATAGATGTTAAGTCCCATAGTGCTCAGAGCCATTTGAACCATTTAATAACTTCTTGAGTTTCACCTTCGTTTCTCGTGAGAAAATTAATCGTAACATTGCTCTTGTCGCAATGTATTGGTGAAGGTGCTTTAGTTTCCAATCCTCCAGGCTCATAGGATCAACTATTATTTGTGCATCAAGACAGTATTGCGAACTACACTGGAATCATGGGTAGCGAAACGTTACCTTTTGGCTATGGACGAAACGTGAAACACAGTGTGCTAATATGCAGCACTTTAATTCGACTCCAACGTAGTGCACAGGCCTTCATTACTGCAGATATGACTGTTCTGACAGAAGGAAACAGTATCGCAAATGAAAGAAGTATCATAGGTGAAACTTAGGATCGCAGTACTGTGCTGGTTAATTTATTTGCAGAACTAAACTGTGGGGTTCAAGCTCATGAACTCGTTGCTTATGATCGAGGCAGGCGGTGCAGTGACAGGACACAAGTCTCATATTCGAAAGGACTGTGGACTTAATCTGACCCACACCTCAGCGAAATGAATCTATGCTCTAAGTAAGGCCTCTACTAAATAGCTAAAACGTCATTAATTCCTAAATTTTAACTCCTTTATAAGGTGACGCAGCACTACAGCCAGAATGATTTTAATAAAATTGACTCCGGCCGTGGAGGCTACTTGTTTATATCACAAAACTTCGCCCAAGTGGAACGCAGCCTGAAGAAGTACGACAGACTCGCAACGCTGGTTAGGTGTGTAAGCTGAAACTAAAGCCTCTTCGTGTCAGAAAGTTATTAAGTTGTACCTGCAACTTTATCCCTATAGAATTTATGTTTCGCAACAACCTAAATGTGTTGGGTTCTCTAGGAGATTTCTGGTGACAGTTTCTGAATGATACTGTATAGGGTCACTTGGAAACTTTATCATTTCTGCAGGGGGAGCCTGACTCACTGTATGTAGTGAAGTGAACAAATTTAATGTCGGCCTTTTGCATCATAAAATCCTAATCGGAATGTTGAACAGTGGTTTTTCAATGCTGTGACTGCTATTTGACACTCAGTTTCAGCGTTCTTTTACAATGGCCACTCTGCATTCCATGATTCAGGTGAAGAGTGAGAAATATGATTATTAGTGCGTGTTGAATTTGCTGGAGAGGTTGTGAAACTTGGAAAAAAGGAAGTGTGGGGTGAAAATCTTTCTATGCATTATGTGGCATATCGGTGGAATAGACGTTTAGCGTGGAGTTATGTTCCGAAGGATCTAGCAGAAAGGGAAGTGTACAGAGATGGTTTAGACATGAATCCCGGATGAATCTTTGGGATTAGGAACACCGTTGAAGGTACCTGATGTGGGAAAGAAAAGTAATGGACCATTTATATTTGGCCGTGCTGATACATATGAAGACGGACTTCAATGTGTGAAGTAGGAACTACTTCGTAATGGGTGGGGAATGGGTGGGGTTTGAGGGATATTTTAGTGCAAAAGTAGCAGAGCATAACAGTATGAGATTATGGAAGAATTTATGGAATGGTTGGTATTGATTTCCTGTAATACGTGGAGTAGCGGTACACGCAACAATGCCGATGAGAAAATGAAGAATCTGATTAACCTTACTCCAGGATTAACGAACTTGCTTTCAAGGTACTTGGGAAAATTGCGTAAAATTGCAAAGAATTTAAATTTAAGATGACGACTGTTGTGACTCACATACGACAGTGCAATGAAGACAGCTATTGCTTGGAGTAAATTTGGATTTTTATTGGTAACTGAAAGCAAAGAAAATGATCTGGTTTGCATTTCACGTCTAATTTAATTACGTATAACGTTTAGTTAACAAAGTATTGGACATATGACCTTCATCTGCAACAATCTGAACAAATCCGTCATATTATTAACACAAGTGCCACAGATCACGTTCTTAATATGCATGTTAATTTCTTCTTTTAGGATGCAGGTGAAGTTGTGGCAGTTCTGGTGTTTCGCGCTAAACACTACATCAACATCAAAACAGAACCAAAAAAAGGGCCCTGCAAGGAGACACTAAAATTAGTTTATGTTACTTCCTAGCAGATTAAAACTGTGTGCCGGACCGAGACTCGAACTCGGGACCTTTGCCTTTCGCGGGCAAGTGCTCTACCAACTGAGCTACCCAAGCATGACTCACAACCCGTCGGTGTGTGTGAGTCGTGCTTGGGTAGCTCAGTTGGTAGAGCACTTGCCCACGAAAGGCAAAGGTCCCGAGTTCGAGTCTCGGTGCGGCACACAGTTTAATTCTGCCAGAAAGTTTCGTATCAGCGCACACTCCGCTGCAGAGTGAAAATCTCATTCTGGATTAGTTTATGTTGTTTAAACATATGTAAATTCTAGTGCACACGAGAAGCCCACAGCTGTTATTAATTATTTACTTTTGAGTAATTAATTCCTTTGTTAAAATAACTTATTTGAAGCATGTGTTCGTGATGGTTAAACTTTTGAACAAAATCTGTGCAGCGTTGCAGGGTACAGTATTTCAGCAAAGAAGGTTGTGAGCTAGGCTCCGATCGAATCCGTTGGTAGCTCAAGCAGCCAGAGTATGATCCTTGGCCGTTTTCCACGGTCGAAAAATTCTGGTACACGAATCAAAGGACACGATTCAAAGAGAGATGGCTCATATGAGATCACTCATTTGGTTTATAGTGACGACAAGAAGGGTATACAGGTACAATTTTAAGTAGAAAATAAATCTGTCAAACCATAAAAACTGTGGACCCCACATAATTGTACACTACTGGCCATTAAAATTGCTACACCAAGAAGAAATGCAGATGATAAACGGGTATTCACTGGACAGATATATTATACTAGAACTGACATGTGATTACATTTCCACGCAATTTGGGTGCATAGAGCCTGAGAAATCAGTACCCATAACAACCACCTCTGTCCGTAATAACGGCCTTGATACGGCTGAGCATTGAGTCAAACAGAGCTTGGATGGCGTGTACAGGTACAGCTGCCCATGCGGCTTCAACACGACACCACAGTTCATCAAGAGTAGTGACTGCCGTATTGTGACGAGCCAGTTGCTCGGCCACCGTTGACCAGACGTTTTCAGTTGGCGAGAGATCTGGAGAATGTGCTAGGCCAGGGCAGCAGCCGAACATTTTCTGTATCCAGAAAGGCCCGTACAGGAACTGCAACATGCGGTCGTGCATTATCGTGCTGAAATGTAGGATTTCGCATGGATCGAGTGAAGGGTAGAGCCACGGGTCGTAACACATCTGAAATGTAACGTCCACTGTTCAAAATTCGAACAAGAGATGACCGAGACGTGGCACACCCATACCATCACGCCGGGTGTTACGTCAGTATGGTGATGAAGAATGCACGCTTCCAATGTGCGTTCACCGCGATGTTACCAAACACAGATGCGACCATCATGATGCTGTAAACAGAACCTGGACTCATTCGGAAAAATGACGTTTTGCCATTCGTACACCCAGGTTCGTCGTTGAGTACACCATCACAGGCGCTTCTGTCTGTGATGCAGCGTCCAGGGTAACCGAAGCCATGGTCTCCGAGCTGATAGTCCATGCTGCTTCAAACGTCGTCGAACTGTTCGTGTAGATGGTTGTTGTCTTGCAAACGTCCCCACCTGTTGACTCAGGGATCGAAAAGTGACTGCACGATCTGTTACAGCAATGCGGATAAGATGCCTGTCATCTCGAATGCTAGTGATACGAGGCCGTTGGGATCCACCACGGCGTTCCGTATTACTCTCCTGAACCCACTGATTCCATATTCTGCTAACAGTCATTGGAGCTCGACCAACGTGAGCAGGAACGTCGCGATACGATAAACCGCAATCGCGGTAGGCTACAATCCGACCTTTATCAAAGTCGGAAACGTGATGGTACGGATTTCTCCTCCTTACACGAGGCATCACAACAACGTTTCACCAGGCAACACCGGTCAACTGCTGTTTGTGTCTGAGAAGTCGGTTGGAAACTTTCCTCATGTCGGCACGTTGTAGGTGTCGCCACCGGCGCCAACCCTGTGTGAATGCTCTGAAAAGCTAATCATTTGCATATGACAGCATCTTTTTCCTGTCTGTTAAAATTCGCGCCTGTAGCACGTCATCTTCGTGGTGTAGTAATTTTAAGGCCAGTAGTGTATGAATACAAAGAAAACCTACTGCGAGCAAAAAGAACTTGGTGAAATTATTAATTGTTATGAATATACAAGCCCAGATGATGCTTGTCTAGGTGAGTATACACCATATTAAGATGTTACCATTTTTCAGTACGGCAGACGGATTGAACCGTTGTGTTCGGCTAGTTGGTAATTTGAATCTCTCGCGGACGCTCTGGTAGACGTCTAATACGTGAAGGTGGCCGGTTGGTTTAGAGTGGACGTCTAGTCCAGGTACTGGGGCGCAGTTTCCAGCACTCAGGCAGCACTCGGCAGAGGGGGTGTTGCGCTGCCGGCTTCCAAATGACGTGTCCAGGCGCGGTGCAGCGTTTCGGGGCTGTCGCTGTTCCTCGCGGCAGAACTCGGCAACGCACACAATGGTCCTCGAGGGCAGGACACCATTAGCGGCCGCTGATTGCCACAATTACGCTAAGAGCGAGCACGTGGTGCCGCCTCGCGCTTCCGATTGCAGACGGCGGCGGCGGCACAAAAGCTCCGCCACTCCGCCGCTACACTGCGCTACACTACGCTACTCTGCTCTGCTCCCCGCGTCGCATGCGAAAGGGGGCCCGCGCGCCTGCCGGCAAAACAGTCCCCCGCTCTTCCCGCCGCCGTAATTATCTCCGCATGTGTGATATGCTCTCACCCTACCCCATGCGCACTCATTCCCCGTTTCCAACACTGGTGCCAGTGCGATTCTATCATATGGCAGGCGCCTGAAGGCTGCTGTTCCTATATTACCACTGTCATGGACTCCATCTTAATTTCCAAATCCACTTTCATATACTACAGTCCACACGAATCTGATACCAGTTCTCTCCTCTGACGTAATGAAAATCTGCGTTATTCGTATATTATCCACACCTTGATATTATTCTCTACACAGATATTATTCCCTAGGGCACCTCCTTCATGTTACAATGGTAAAGTATCCTCGCCAATAGCGATATGACACGTATGAAGGCTAATTATTGATTTTGTATCCCACCTGGAAGGCGGCGCGTGGGTGTGCTCCTGTAAATTGAAGGGTAGGCCGAATGTAGGGCCGGCCGGAGTGGCCGTGCGGTTCTAGACGCTACAGTGTGGAGCCGAGCGACCGCTACGGTCGCAGGTTCGAATCCTGCCTCGGGCATGGATGCGTGTGATGTCCTTAGGTTAGTTAGGTTTAATTAGTTCTGAGTTCTAGGTGACTGATGACCTCAGATGTTAAGTCGCATAGTGCTCAGAGCCATTTGAACCGAATGTAGGAAGTGAGTAGGAGGAGGAAAAGGTGAAGATCTCTCGGTTCTGCTCTTAGAAGTGGTTTTGCTATATATCACAATATTAATTGAATACATAATTTTGCACTAAGGTGCGAAGCCTTAGACCCGTTGTAAGTACATGGTATCAACAGCAAGCGAAGTGTCGCAGCCGTCCGCTCTTGATCAAATCGGCAGGATCTGGAGCGGAGCTCGTAGAGCTCTTACGTTCCGGCTAGAGTGCGCTGTCGTCGGTGTCTGTTGTAGAGCCAACCTAGCAGAGCGCACCTACGTTGTGGCATCGTAGCTGTCGATACCACAATTGAGATTAGACAAAAGATGCATATGTTACTGATTTGAAATCTCCGGAAGTAGCCGAAATCATCAAAGGAACAAATGATAACAATGAAAGCAATTTGGAGTCAGTTGAAGTGAGCATGGGAAAAGGCAAAAGTTGAAGTGGGTCGAATTCCCCTACTACCACATAGAACAATGGTATTATACTATAAATCATAATACAGACCTGTTTTCATTTATCTCATTCGCGATCAAAGTTAATAATTTTCTAAAATTACAACAAGCAGCCACGTGTGTACTGCGGAAGGTACCACAGGTACGTTACCCTTTCCTGTTTCAGTAGCGAATGATGCGGTTCTGAATGACTCTCCGAGTGAGCTCGAGTCCCTCTAATTTTAGCTTGATTGTTTTTCCTCTGGACATACGGGGGAGGAAGACATATATTGGTTGACTCTTCCTATTATCGCGCTAGACGTGGACCCTGCGACATACACTGAGGTGACAAGATAGTGTCGGAAGTTCCATGCGGCTTTTCGCGGATGATGTTGTAGTGTACAGAAAAGTTGCAGCATTAGAGAATTGCAGCGAAATGCAGGAAGATCTGCAGCGAATAGGCACTTGGTGCAGGGAGTGGCAACTGACTATTAACATAGGCAAATGTAATGTATTGCGAATACATAGAAAGAAGGATCCTTTATTGTATGATTATATGATAGCGGAACAAACACTGGTAGCTGTTACTTCTGTAAAATATCTGGGAGTATGCGTGCGGAACGATTTGAAGTGGAATTATCATATAAAATTAATTGGTAAGGCGGGTTCCAGGTTGAGATTCATTGGGAGACTCCTTAGAAAATGTAGTCCATCAACAAAGGAGGTGGCTTACAAAACACTCGTTCGACCTATAGTTGAGTATTGCTCATCAGTGTGGGATCCGTACCAGATCGGGTTGACGGAGGAGATAGAGAAGATCCAAAGAAGAGCGGCGCGTTTCGTCACAGGGTTATTTGGTAAGCATGATAGCGTTACGGAGATGTTTAGCAAACTCAAGTGGCAGACTCTGCAAGAGAGGGGCTCTGCATCGCGGTGTAGCTTGCTGTCCAGGTTTCGAGAGGGTGCGTTTCTGGATGAGGTATCGAATATATTACTTCCCCCTACTTATACCTCCTGAGGAGATCACGAATTTAAAATTAGAGAAATTCGAGGGTGCACGAAGGCTTTCCGGCAGTCGTTCTTCCCGCGAACCATATGCGACTGGAACAGGGAAAGGAGGTAATGAAAGTGGCACGTAAAGCTCCCTCCGCCACACGCCGTTGGGTGGCTTGAGGAGTATAAATGTAGATGTAGATGTAGATGTAGACAAAACGCATCGGATATCTGTCAGACTTCCTCTTGCCCGGAGTAGTGCCCCAACGCGATGTGACATGGACTCAACAAGTCGTTGGAAGTCCCCTGCGGAAGTACTGAGCCATGCTGCCTCTATAGCGGTCCATAATAGCATTGCGAAAGTGTTGCTTGTGCAGCATATTGTGCACGACCTGACCTATCGCTTACGTCACGTGAATGTTCGATAAGATTCATGTCAGGCACTTTGGGTTGAGGAGAGAACTCTCAGCGCTTCGTTAGAGTAGCCTGTTCCGCAAGCACTGAACTTCGTGCGTCCAGACATAAGCTGTGAAGCCTATGATGGCCGTGGCATTTTGAAAGAGGAATTTTGATTGGTTCTCACTGATTGCAACGGTAGTTTGTAATTATCTGTTGAAGTTCTGACAGTTCTGCACAGAACGTTGCTTGCTTTGTGTGCATTTGTATGAATGTGTTGTGCAGAGTTACGGTTTTTATTATGAGGGACTCTAAGGTGGCTTTCGACGAAACCGATCGATATAGAACACATTCTCACTCTAAGGCAACTGGTCTAAAACAGTGGCAATATGATAAAGATATCTACTTTCTGCTCGTCGATTTTAAACGCACATACGACAGCAACCACAGGAATAGCCAAACTTTAGACTACCTGGCAGGTTACTGAGAATGTTGCAAACTTGTACGGGTATGACAAGAGCAGCAGTGCGTTTCCAAGGGGTTATATTAGATACCTTCGAGATTGAGACATGTCTCAGACAAGGGACTAATCAGTCACATATTCAGTTCAGTGTCATCTTAGACAAAATAATAAGCTAATGTAAGGAAGAAGAGTGCGTTAGAGCACAGATGTAATTTCAATTGTCTCGCATATCCAGATCATATAGTATTACTAAGCAAATCGAACCATGCGCTGAGAGAAAGGCACCGGAGAAAGGACAGCAACACACAGAAAGTTGAGCTAAAGATGAATCAAGAAAAAACGGAGTTGATGCAAGGAGGAGGAAGACAAGAGGAGGAAGAATTTCTTGAGATAGATGGCACAAAGTTCAAGGGAGTTCACCAGTTCAAGTACTTGAGACTTTGATTTATTAGTGATAACAGCGTAAGTGTATACATCAAGGAAAGAATAGCAGTGGGAATGAAATGCATGTATTCCCTCAGTGTGACGCTCAAGTCAGCGAACAATAAAATGAGAATCTATAACACAGTGATATCCCCAGGAGCTATTGCGGTTCAGAAACCTGGAGCGTCACTAAACGAGAAAAAGGAAAAACTGTTAATATTTGAAAGAAGAGTAATGAGGAAGATATGGGGACCAATCTCACATAAAGGGGAATGGAGAAGGTGGAAAACGAGGAAAAGCACCACTTGATGCAACAACCAACAATCCTACAGAAGTTTGAAGAGCAAATAATCCAGTAGAGCGACCATATGCCACAAGGAAGGCAGGAGAAGAAGGCACAGGAGAGGAAACCAAACACCTGACGCCCCATAAGACAACTAGAGGCAGCGCTGGAAAGACGACCAGGCAAAGGACCTAGCTGCACTGCGGGTTGAAGACATCTGGGGGAACCGAGCACAAAACAGAAAGGAATGGAGGCCAGCTGTGGAAGCAGCGCTTGCTTCGTTTCTTAATTTAACTGTAGCATTCTAAGTAAAGAAAGTTGACCTTTCAGAAGTATGCATACAGCTTTCTCTGGGGCAACAGTTAATTTTTTGTTGATGCACAATCACTGCATTCTATGGAGAACCCCATTCGGCATTTGCTCCAGCTGAGATCTTGAGCCAATACAGCGTTGGCATCTACTTGCTCGTTTGGCCAATGTCAAATCCTACAATACTGGACAGGAAATCGATCACTGTGGGCTCCTTTTAATAGTTCTCTTTATTGCTTTCTGTGTGTTAGCTGACCATTTCATAGCTATACCCCTATAGTAATCGATGGAAATGGAAATGAGCGTTTTGCGTCAATGGTCGGGAAGCCCGTTGGGGGGCAGGTCCGGCCGACTTGGTGAGGTCTTATTACATTCGACGCCACATTGGGCGACCTGCACTCTGGATGGGGATGAAATGATGATGATGACAACACAATACCCAGTTCCTGAGCGGAGAAAATCCCTGACCCAGCCGGGAATCGAAACCGGGCCCGTAGGACGGCAATCCGTCGCGCTGATCACTCAGCTTTTAGGACGGACACAGTAATCGATCAAGCTGTAGTACAGATACTGCGATACCTGTAGATCGCGCATCCGTGTAAACAGCGGAAACCATAAATTATCAAATGCTCCCGTGACACCAGTTAATGTTGCAATCCATTTGTTTTTGTTACACGAGTCCATTGTTTCGATCACTTTGTTAAATGTATCTTCAATACATTTCCCTTTCCTGAAGCTAAACTACCACTGATTAAGTCTGTTAGGCTCACTGTGGGAGTGTAGCCTGTCACAGAGGAATCTTTTCTGAACATTTCCAAGTGTGAAAAACCTATAGTTTTAATTTGCCAGGAAGTTACGGAACAGCGCACACTCCACTGAAAAGTGAAAATCTCATTCTGTAAACGTCCCCCAGGCTGCGGTTAAGCCATATCTCCGCAGTATCCTTTCTTCCGGGAGTGGTAGTTCTGCTACAGTCTGGAACCGCGCGACCGCTGCGGTCGCAGGTTCGAATCCTGCCTCGGGCATGGATGTGTGTGATGTCCTTAGGTTAGTTAGGTTTAATTAGTTCTGAGTTCTAGGGGACTGATGACCTCAGATGTTAAGTCCCATAGTGCTCAGAGCCATTTTGGTAGTTCTGCAAGGTTCGCAGAAGACCTTCTGTGAAGTGTGAAAGGTAGGGGACGAGGAACTGGCAGAATTGAAGCTGTGAGAACGAGTCGTGAGTCGTGCTTGAGTAGCTCAGTTGGTAGAGCACTTGCCCGTGAGAGGCAAAAGTTCCGAGTTCGAGTCTCGGTCTGGCACATTGTTTTAACCTGCCACCAACTCCACTTCAGAGTGAAAATCTCATTCTGGATTTCCAAGAGTGTTAAAGAGACAGACTGTTCTGTAAATTTTAGTATTATCCAAATCATTATCTTCCAACTTTTTTTTAACTACAGGTTCTCGTAATGGCCGTGTGGCAGTCACCCTACAGACTTTCAAGAATCGTTTAATCGTCTTGTTAGGAATGGAACAGTTCGTACCTTTACTTGTCTCAGAATTTCAGCGCCAATATTATCGTATCCTGGACCTTTCCCATTTTCCAGTTTCGTCATCGCAAGGGCTACTTCTTCAGCAAACGAAGTAATTATCAAAGTATCGGTGTATTCATTGTCTAGCGGGTATCTAACCCATGGAGTTCGTTATTATCGTGATCTTTATTGGAGAGCAGTGTGCCAAGGAGCTGATCCACTGATTCTCTTCATACACGCGTCATCGACCCATCTCCAGTTTTCATTACGCGTAAAACGAATGAAGTATCGATTAACGTACTCTCTACGGTTTACCCCACACATCAGCCTTTAGGCGTTTTGACTGGTTTGTCATTTAACTTTCCCACTGCCCATATTTGTGCTTATCAAACCGGCACTTGGGATTTCCATATTGTGCCAGACGGGCTACTTTTATTACTGCGTGAAGTACCTCTGTGAGTCCCTTCTGGCTCACTTGCACATCGTCTACTGTCCATCAAATCTGCTGACCATAGTATCTTTAATGGCACATTCGGGTTACACGTTTTCTTTATTTTTTGTAATGCCTGAGGTCTCAGGTCGATACTTTCTGATATTATATTGGCATTTGGCACTGCTTTTCAGAATTTATCCAATTTCATTTCTTAAACCTTTGTACCGTAATTAGGTTTTGATTGCTGTTAATTCTATCGTGAACCGTGAATGTAATTATATTGTAACCGCCGCTGCTCAATCCAGAGTGGACTGTTCACTTGGATATTTCATGCACAATTTTTCTTTATGATAGTGCGATGTCTGTGGTAATTAATGCACCGGCTCTAACAGTTCATGTTCCTGAATTATGTCAAACCTTGTAGCCCCGTATCAACTGCATGTCTTGTAAACCAGAGCAAATCAGGTTTGGCTCAAATGGCTCTGAGCACTATGGGACTTAACTTCTAAGGTCATCAGTCCCCTAGAACTTAGAACTACTTAAACCTAACTAACCTAAGGACATCACACACATCCATGCCCGAGGCAGGATTTGAACCTGCGACCGTAGCGGTAACGCGGTTCCAAACTGAAGCGCTTAGAAGCGCACGGCCACACTGGCCGGCAAATCAGGTTTTATCAATAGGTTTTCCCCTTAACATATTTGCTAACAACCCTGATTTTTTAAAAAATAAATCTCTATATGTAGTCAGAAAATCGTGAGTATGTATTTGTGACAATCAATTCGTTGTTTTGGTGTCAAAATGGAAGAAGGGCCGAATGTTCACTACGCTTGTCCGAGATTCGGTTGATTGTTAGACCTCTGTTTATAGCTACTGCTTTTGCAACTGCTGATACGCTTTCTAGATACACTACATCTCCGTTTCCACTTAAGTCCTTGTTATAAATTCAGCCATTACGAGGTATCTTCACATTGCCTTTATTTGCAGCATTGTTCAAAATGTTTCAAATGGCTCTGAGCACTATGGGACTTAACATTTGAAGTCATCAGTCACCTAGAACTTAGAACTACTTAAACTTAACAAACCTAAGGACATCACACACATCCATGCCCAAGGCGACCGTAGCGGTCGCGCGGTTCCAGACTGAAGCGCCTAGAACCGCTCGGCCACACTGGCCGGCTGCAGCACTGTCAAAGTCATTATGGGATGTGTGTTTGAGTGTAGCACTGTGGGAATGGGAGTCGAGGCTCGAATTCATTTCGTCCGTGTGATGGTACAAGACATCTACACACGTTGTGTAGATCGAGAGAGTCTAGTTTTAAAAAGTAGGTTTGACGTTGCAAGCCATATAATTCTGTAATATCTCTAGGCAGATTATTTGACTTCAGTATTAATCATCAGACTTAACCATTGAATCACACTACACCACTGTACAAAAAATTACGTAGTTCGCCTTCGTGTACCGTCCTCTTTCCGTACGCAGACAATCTCGATGGTCGCATCTGGCGCTTTTAAACAGAGTACACGTTTGTCTGCGAGAAAATTCTGTGCCTCGGAAGCACGTCGTAATCCACACGAATACGACGCGTGCTAGCCTAGATGCGTCCCGAACCAGTTGTCGCCAGAAAATGTGCAATAGCTTTTCTTTAGAGAGGAGAAAGAAAGCGGGGACAGCAGCAAACAAAAAAAAGAAAGTAGACCTACAGTGCGAATGAGAGCGTCGAAACGTGACGCGACTCGAATCTTCAAACATAAAACAACAACGGAGAAAAGGTCGCCGGAGACAAAAACAAGTAAACACAATAGGGGGAGCCAGCGAGGCACGGGCCCGTGGAAGTAGGCCCACAGCGCCACGAGGTGTTTTGTCGTCTCGCCTGCAGTTGGCCGTTGCGCCCTCCAGATAGACCGGCGGGCCCTGGCGTGTGACGTGCTCGCCGGGTCGCGGGGTAATTGCCTGATTACAGCTCGCGCGCAGGTCGCGTTGCCAGGTTGCGCGCCGCCCTTGTAATCTGGCGGTGGACACTGCGCATTACGCTAATAGCTCTTCCTGAAGGTGCCACTGGGCTGGCCAGGCGCCGGTCGTGCTATCCCCGGCACATGGAGCGCTGTGTACCCACGGCCGTCCGCGCAGGTGTACTAGGGTTACTCAAAAAATAACTTTTCTGGAGGCGGGCATAGCAATTTTTGAGACAAACGGGCATGAGAAAAATACTCCGTCTCGAAACTTACATGCTTTGATTTTCTACTGGGTGGTTATGAAAAACTGACGGTGCTACGAGTGCTGTAGTACGGACTGTATACATCATCATCAGTGTTCTGCCTAAAGGCAGGTTTTCACATGGTAGTTGTCCAGGCTGTCCGGTCTTCTGCCATCCTCTTCAGGTCTGCATAATTTCCTCTTCCCTTTATCTTCTCTCGCCAACCCTTTCCAATACTCTTTCATTACTCACTCTTTCCATCCAGCTTATTCTGTCCACTCTCCTTCACATCCACATCTCAAATACTTCTAACCTTTTTTCATCCTCTCGTCTCAGTGTCCATGTTTCTGCCCCATATAGTGCCACACTCCAGACAAAACATTTGTCAAGCCTTTTCCTGAATCCTTTATCTAATTTGCAACGTAAGGGTCTCCTTTTTCTGTTGAATGCCTCCTTCGCTATGGCAATTCGAGTTTTCACCTCCTGGTAACATCTCAAGTCTTGAGTTATTGTGCTTCCGAGATACTTAAATTCACTTACTTGGCTAATGGTAGATTGTCCTATTTTAATATTGGACAGTCTGCGTCTTGTACTGATGACCATACTCTGTTTTTGCTGTGTTTATTTGCATCCCATATTCCACAAAAGCTTCATTCAGATCTTTGAGCATGTTTCTCACTGTCCGCTCACTTTCTGCCACTAATACGTCATCAGCAAATCTTATACATTCTATTCTCTTTCCACCAATACATATCCTCTTTTCCCATCTAAGCTTTTCGCAATAATCTCTTCAAGGTATACGTTAAACAACAGTGGGGAAAGGCAACAACCTTTTCTAACACCTCGTCCAATGCTGCTTCCTTCTGACATTTTATTTCCAATCCTTATTCTTACTTTCTGGTGTAAATATAGATTCTGTATCAGTCGTTTCTCTTTCAAATCTACTCCTTTCCTATACATCGCAGAACGCTAAAACGTTTAAGGTATGTTCATTAATCGACGCGATGGCGAAATATACTGCAAAGAATTATTGTCCCACTTTCTGCTACCAGGTGAAAATATGACGCTGTAAGCAGACAAATTGGGAAATATTTTTTGGTTTGAAGTAAGTATACAGTTAGTCGCTTGCCGACGTGTGTTGATTTCTTTTCTGAAGTGACTGTTAGAGTAAACAAAGTGTATGTAGAGAAGAAAGACCGTGCTGGTAAAGTTGTCTTCTCAAAACGGCAGCAATAGCAGTGCTGCATTGCGGGAATACCACTGACTGAACAGTTGCGAAGAGAGCCCATATCAATAAATAGGATAGAGAATACGCTCAAGAAATCTTAAAAAATAGTTGAATTAGGTGCTGCAACAGTAAGGGAGGTGGTCCATTCCCATGGCAATGGTTGATGAAGTTACTGTACTTATAGCTGACCGTGCAGCACATGCCTCATGTTCTGCAGCCAGTGCGCGAACTGTGTGACACGATCTGTGTCTCTCCTGGTCAACATTTTACAAGATTTTGCGGTGCATGTGACACTAGTATTCCTAGAAGATTCAGAATGTGCATCAAATGAAACCTCAAGACAGACTCTGCCCCTCGTTTATTGGTGTGCATGAAAATGGATGTTGTGTGCCTGTGGACGGACGAGGCATATTTTGCTCCATACGCTGCCACGAATGCACAGAAATGTCTCAAGTGGGGTTTCACTCCGCCACATATTGTGCAGGAACATCCACTACACTAAGAGTATGTAACTGTGTGGTGCGGTTTCACAAGATCCTTCATTCTTGGTCCTGTTTTCTTCCCGGAGGACACCTCGCCGGCCTGTTAGGTATACAGTGGCATATGCAACGGAAGTGTTTCAACTCATAACAGTGTTCCTAGAGCAATTCTGGGCGTGTGGGGTGTCGCATCGCCCTGCTGATATTGCCCCAGTCCGTCTGAATGCACAATGGACATGAATATATGGATGTGATCAGACAGGATGCTTACGTACGTGTCACCTGCCAGAGTCGTATCACGACTATCAGGGGTCCTATATCACTCCAACTGCACACGCCCCACACCATTACAGAGCATCCACAAGCTTTAACAGTCTCCTGCTGACATGCAGGGTCCATGGATTCTTGGGGTTGTCTCCATATTGGTCGATGAAATTTGAAACGAGACTCGTCTGACCAGGCAACATGTTACCAGTCATCAACAGTCCAATGTCGGTGTTGACGGGCCCAAGCAAGGGTAAAGCAGTCAGCAAGGGTGGACGAGTGGGACTTCAGCTCCGAAAGCCCATATTGATGATATTTCTTTGAATATAATGTTTCGTGGAATGTTTGGTACGCTGACACTTGCTGATGGCCCAGAACAGAAATCCGGAGCAATCTGCGGAAGAGTTGCACTTCTGTCACGCTGAACGATTCTCTTCAGTAGTCGTTGGTCCCGTCTTTGTAGGATCTTTTTCCGACCACAGCGATATCGGAGATTTGACGTTTCCGGATTCCTGATTTTCACGATACACTCGTGAAACGGTCGTACGGGAAAATCCCCAAATCATCGCTGCCTCGGAGATGCTGTGTCCCATCGCTCGTGCGCCGACTATAACAGCACGTTCAAAGGGTTCAAATGGCTCTGAGCACTATGGGACTCAACATCTTAGGTCATAAGTCCCCTAGAACTTAGAACTACTTAAACCTGACTAACCTAAGGACATCACACACATCCATGCCCGAGGCAGGATTCGAACCTGCGACCGTAGCGGTCGCGCGGTTCCAGACTGAAGCGCCTACAACCGCTCAGCTGCAGCGGCCGGCAACACCACGTTCAAACTCACTTAAAACTTGATAACCTGCCATTGTAGCAGCAGTAACGGATCTAACAACTGCGCCGAGACGCGCAGGATTAGCCGAGAGGTCAAAGGCGCTGCAGTCATGGACTGTGCGACTGGTCCCGGCGGAGGTTCGAGTCCTCCCTCGGGCTTAGGTGTGTGTGTTTGTCCTTAGGATAATTTAGGTTAAGTAGTGTTTAAGCTTAGGGACTGATGACCTTAGCAGTTAAGTCCCATAAGATTCACACACATTTGAACATTCTTGAACTGCGCCGACACTTGTTGTTTTATGTAGGCGTGGCCGAACACTGCGCCGTATTCTGCCTGTTTACATATGTCTGTATTTGAATAAGCATGCCTATACCAGTTTCTTTGGCGCTTCAGTGTATTTACAATTATGGGGGGAATGGCGATTAACGCGGGACTGCTACGGTCGCAGGTTCGAATCCTGCCTTGGGCATGGGTGTGTGTGATGTCCTTAGGTTAGTTAGGTTTAAGTAGTTCTAAGTTCTAGGGGACTTATGACCTAAGATGTTGAGTCCCATAGTGCTCAGAGCCATTTGATTTGAATGGCGATTAAAATTTCATTCTTGATTGAGTATTTTCAGTACAGAAAAAAACGATTCGTACCCCTGGCGAATGGCGTGAGTATATATGACGGATATTGGTTATTTCTAACTTACTGTAACTTCTTAAGTGGAGATCGCAACATAGCATCCCCAGAGGACTGGCAGTTGTAACTCATCTGCCATCTGTCAGACCGACAGACTGCACACACACACAGTTAACATTAGTTCATTGATTGAAGAAAGAATGGTGACGAGGTGGACTAAAACAACAAGATGTGATGTTGGCTCGAAGGATTACATCACAAGAAGATTGTAGTATCGGTCGGGGGAGGGGGGTGGAGGGGGGGGGGGGTCTGCGAGTAAACGGATGACCACAGCTCGGATACGCATGCTGGTTACAGGTTGAGTGTCGCCACGAAGCGTCGAGAACAGATTACTAGAATACATATTGAGATTGTGAGTTGTCATCCGTCGTTATCGATGATGGAAGAGACCTGCATGGTGCAGAGACAGAGTCAACTGGGTCGCTGAGCGAGATTCTGTGCTCTTCAGTGATAAGTCTCGTTTCTGTTTCCGGCAGCCAGATTGACGGAAGCATATCTGTGGACGACCTGGTGAAATTTTACATTTGGAAGTGATTCTCGAGACCAATAGTCCTCCAACTCGATGAATCATCATTTGGGGAGCTATTGGATATAACAACAATACAGATTCGGCAATTATTGATAGTATCTGATAATTTATCAAACGTATTTGGCAAACCTTGTTACACTCTTCATGACTACGCTGCTTATTTCGGCAGGCTAATTCAAGAGCTCACACGGTAGTTTACACAAGGAACGCCTCGGGGGACGGTTAGGTCCTTACACGGACTGCCCGGTTTCCTAATTTGTCACCAATGACGCATCTCTGGGATACGTTGTGATGACGTATACGTTCATACCAGATTTCATCTACCAGTCTTCAAGAACTGGCACAGCACGTCTTCAAGCAGATCAAGAGATTTTACAAGATGACATTCGGCGTTTGTTCGCATCAATGCCACGACGAGCAAAAGGGTGTATTTGGGCATACGTGACACTGATGCTGACGACGGAAATGGTACTAAAGTTTATTCGTTTTAACATCTCCACAAATTTTTATAAGTATCGGACTGTTGATCCATGGTGTAACGTTTAGCATTTCTGTCCATAGAGGAAGAGTGATAAATGGGGAATAAATATTTCGTGCATAGTATCACACTTTGAGTTAATGAAATTTTTTTTTTCATTTTGTATGTCAATAATAGCCAGTGTGGCTCAGTTTCATAAAATCTACAAATGTGGAGCAAACTTCAAAATGTTCTTGTTTAGCAAGTACAAAAGAGTGGTACATGTTGTAATAATCTATGTTGGCCGGCTGCTCACCCTCTATGCATCTCCAATGGTAGCAACACTTTTTCCACACAGAAATTTCCTTACCTGTGGGAGTAAGTCGAACACAAAATATGCCCGATCTGATAGTTTAAGTTTCTCAGTGCGGTCTTGCTATATATTTTCCGTGGTTCCCGTAACGCTAACGCCAGTATGGTGTCTTAGGATAGAATACGACCCTCCTTCACCAAACCTGACCGTCTGATTCGTTTCTAATGACCTCGTCGGGACAGGAAGCTGAGTCTAATCTCCGTTTTTTTCTTTTCTTTCTCCCTTCCTTCCTTCATTCCGTTTCCACTGTTGCTCAGTTACAGAGGTCACTGGCAGAACGATCGCTCAGTAGGCGTCAGTATTCGGGTTTCCTTGGTTAAGATGCTGTTCATAGCCTGCTTATTACAAGAAAGAGAACTCTACTACAATAGAACCATTCATCTGTAGGGTAGTTGAAAAGGCTTTTATGTAGTAATGAGCCACGTAATATAACATGGCAATCGAAGGGGCATATCTGCATATGGTATACGCCTGATCCATTTGTCAACACACTTGATCAAGAATGCTTTGCAGAGATACGATAGTTATTGTATTGTTCTTTCCCAGGTAATCAATAAAAAATACGTCTTTCCAATCCAAGAAACCACTGGTTATAATCGTATCAGACTACAAAATCGACTTCGCAGAATTTAATGCAAGTTGATACATCCCGTATCATACGTTTGTGCAGAACACGATCCCACATCAAATATATCTACACGGAAAAGAAATCACAAGGAGTTGTGGGACACAAATGAAAGTTGGTAGGCGTGATTCCCCATCTACACTACTGGACATTAAAATTGCTACACCAAAAAGAAATGCAGGTGATAAACGGGTATTCATTGGACAAATATATTATACTAGAACTGAAATGTGATTACATTTTCACGCAGTTTGGGTGCATAGATCCTTAGAAATCAGTACCCAGAACAACCACATCTGGCCGTAATAACGGCCTTGATACGCCTGGGCATTGAGTCAAACAGAGCTTGGATGGCATGTACAGGTACAGCTGCCCATGCGGCTTCAACACGACACCACAGTGACTGATGTATTGTGACGAGCCACTTGCTCGGCCACCAGTGACCAGAGGTTTTTAATTGGTGAGAGATCTGGAAAATGTGCTGGTCAGGGTAGCAGTCGAACATTTACTGTATCCAGAAAGGCCCGTACAGGACCTGCAACATGCGGTCGTGCATTATCCTGCTGAAATGTAGGGTTTCACAGGGATCGAATGAAGGGTAGAGCCACGGGTCGTAAGACATCTGAAATGTAATGTCCACTGTTCAGAGTGCCGTCAATGCGAACAATAGGTGACCGAGAGGTGTAACCAATGGCACCCCATATCATCACGCCGGGTGATACGCCAGTATGGCGATGACGAATACACGCTTCCAATGTGCGTTCACCGAGATGTCGCCAAACACGGATGCGACCATCATGATGCTGTAAACAGAATCTGGATTCATCCGAAAAAATGACGTTTTGCCATTCGTGCACCCAGGTTCGTCGTTGAGTAGACTATAGCAGGCGGTCCTGTCTGTGATGCAGCATCAAGGGTAACCGAAGCCATGGTCTCCGAGCTGATAGTCCATGCTGCTGCAAACGTTGTCGAAGTGTTCGTGCAGATGGTTGTTGTCTTGCAAACGTCCCCATCCGTAGACTCAGGGAACGAGACGTGGCTGCACGATCCATTACAGCCATGCGGATAAGATGCCTGTCATCTCGACTACTAGTGATACGAGGCCGTTGGGATCCAGCACGGCATTCCGTATTACCCTCCCGAACCCACCGATTCCGTATTCTACTAACAGTCATTGGATCTCGACCAACGTGAGCAGCAACGTCGCGATACGACAAACCGCAATCGCGACAGGCTACAATCCGACCTTTATCAAAGTCGGAAACGCAATGGTACACATTTATCGTCCTTACAGGAGGCATCACAACAACGTTTCGCTAGGGAAAGCCGGTCAACATTGGTTTGTGTATGAGAAATCGGTTGGAAACTTTCCTCATATCAGCGCGTTGTAGGTGTCACCACCGGTGCCAACCTTGTGTGAATGCTCTGAAAAGCTAATCATTTACGTATCACAGCATCATCTTCCTGTCAGTTAAATTTCGAGTCTGTAGCACGTCATCTTCGTGGTGTAGAAATTTTAGTGGCCAGTAGTGTATAAGATGATGTCTGTTCAAATTTCACACCAGTCACACAAGAGTGGCCCTATTAGCAGATCAGGTGTGCTTTAAGTACACGCGGCAACGGTCGTGAGCGTAAGTTATCCTTGAGATTGGACATGGTGACTTGATGTTAGTGAAGAATGTCTTTAAGGCGGCAGAGACGCCATTATCAACACCTCACTGACTTAGAACGATATCAAGTAAAATGACTACGATAAGCTGGGTGTTCCTTCTGTGATATTGCAGAAAGACTTAGCAAGGGTGTAGCCAGTGTACATGGCTACTGGCAGCGGTAGTCGCGAATGTACGGTCGCCCGAAGGCCGACCTGCGAACGGTCACGTGACACTACCGCGAAAGAAGACCATTGTGTTCAGCGCATGGTTCTGGCTCAACGTACTGCATCTACAACAGCAATCTGAGGAGCAGATGGTACCACAGTGACACAACGAACCGTTACAAATCGGTTAGTTCAACGATACCTTCGATCCCGACGCTCTGTAGCATGCTTTCCACCGACCCCAAACCACAGCCATTTGCTCTGCAGTAGTGTCAGATGAGAGCCGTAATGTCGCGGAATAGTGAAGAGTAGGGAACGTGGAATATTGTCAAAGCTTCGTTGCCTATGCCGAGAGCCAGAGGCAGTAAGTTAGCCAAGAGCTAAGAGGATTGCACATATATCGGAATGTGTCGTCACACAGGGGCAATGGCCTGGTTACCCACAACAGGCGAGAAAGAATTGCTTAGCACGCGGGTTTGTGTTAGACGGAGACTTTCGTCGATTGCAAGAGAGAGGTATAGCGTCAGCTATACTGCATTTCAAAACTTCGCATAAGTCTGCCGCAACAACACGTAACTCTGTCGCAAGAAAACTTAAGGGGCGAGTACGACAGATGAATCAGCAGTATAAGTGGAACGAATATGGTCATTACACACGAGCATGACGTCACAACGTCGCTCGTGCTTCCTTTAAATACGCCAGCTTTGATAGCAACAAGGCACTCGCACTCGCACTCAGACTTGCAGTTAGATGTGTACTGGGTCGCTGCGTAGCGCTCAGCTCGGTGATCGACGTGTTAATCTTTATTAAGGAGATGTTGCAGTAAGGGCGGCCCATCCAACAGCAGATGTGAGGGGACAGTATCAGCTCTGGTCCTCTCTGTTGCCGCTGTCAATCATCAACCCAGGATTAGCAGACATCGCGGCAGACTCGCTCGCCGCCAATGCTGACCACATCAGTGAACCGTCGTCGAGATCGTGCGGGACCTAGGACCTGTGCATCCGCCGTCACAACCGGGTGAGCCGACGACGCAGGGGGACTGCAGCCCGTTACGCCCGTCCACCGTGGACGAGCCACCAGGAGGAGCAGGGAAGAAGACGGGGTGGGATAGAGTACACTCCGCACTACGAAACGCTTCTGGTGCCGACAGCGCCGGGGACTCCAACCCGGAGCCTCTACGCACAGCAGCCTGCTGTCCGCTGTGAGCCGGCCGGCCAGCCGGACGCCGCCAGCCACGCGTGGCCGAAGTAAGGACTGTGCGGCCCGGATCTGGTGTCATCGCTACGAGTCAGCGAGGGCTCGGGGAAGGTCGTTGATATCACCAAGCCACATTGTACTCCGAAGGAATAAAGGTGTTATGAATTAATAATGTTTCTTTGGCGTCTCGGACGCTTCTACAGCCATTTCCTAGCATCCTGACAACTGGAGAGGTCACTGCTCGGCCATCCAGTCCACTGTAGGCGACCGGGACCACCGGGGCGCCTACAGAGCTCATTGGAGGGTGGGGTGCAGGTCTGTTGTGTTTCCTGATGAAAGCTGGTTCTGTCTCGGTGCCAGTGATGGTCGTGTCTTAGTTACAGGGAGGCTAGTTGAGGGCCTGCAGCCAACCTGTCTGCGTGCTAGACGCAGTGAACCGACGCCTGAAATTACCGTCTTGCGTGCGATTTCGTATGACAGCAGAAGCACCCTCATGGTTATCCCACGAATCTTCTCTGATAGTTTCTACGTCAGTCTGGTGATTTCAACTGTTGTTCTGCCATTCGTGAACGGCATTGTAGGTGGTGTTTTCCAACTATCCAACTAGATAACGATCGCCCACATACCGCTTTTGTAAGTCAACGTGCTCTGCATAGTGTTGCCTTGACCTGCTCGATCACCAGATCTGTCTCTAATCGAGCACATATGGGATATCAGCGGACTACAAAACTAGAATCCCTGTATTGTCCGACCTAGTACAACAGGCATGGGACTCCATCCCACAAACTGACGTCCTACACCTGTACAATACAATGTATTCGCGTTTGCCTGCCTGTATTCAATAGTCTGGCTTACCTCGCAGTAGTATTAACCTGGGATCTTGCAATTATAGCACTTAAATTTGTTACCTAGACAGTTTGCGCCAGCATATATATTTAAAAATGATACGGACTGCCGAGCGCAGCCTCAGAAACAAACGTAGAACTATGCCCGATTAAATAAAAGTCTTAGCCGATACATCTACCTTGTAGCAACCTGTATTGAAGACAGCCCTTGAGTCAGACTGCACGACTTTAAGCGAAACCCCTGGTGCCGCTTGGAGCCTGGTGCTGGATGTTGGCAAACTACTGAGTAATAGGCCAAGCCGTTCACTTTTGTACTATATCACTAACCCTATTGGCATCTCACCATCGTTCAACTTGACTTAAACCTTGAGAGAAAGGGTACATTCCGCGACCATTGCAGAACATCAGCATGACGTAATTTATGAGAATATTTCGACACACGGCTTCTATCCTTTTGGTTTTCGTAGTTTCCCGAAAATCTCCTCAACATCCCAGTCATTATAGACGGGGAAAAACCTGACTTATGGAAATATCTGTATATTTATAAAATCATTCCTCTCATTTGATTAAGGGAGTGGGAGGAAAGCCAATGTTTGGCTGCCCTGATCGGGATCTGAATCCTACGCCAAGAGAATATGGGCTCAGTGTATTAACTACCGCACCATATCGTTCCGTGAAAAACTATATTGTCAAGCACACACTTCTGAACAAGAAACAGCTTTATAAATTCTATGCTCCGCCTGTTTAGAAGCACTGACAGGAACTGAAGCAAAAGGATGTTATCGTCGGAAGTAGGGAGACGATGTAGGAATTTAAGTCTTTTTTTAAGGAACGGTGTTAGCAGTTGCACATATACGGAGAATTTCCAACGATCTATGAATCCTATCGTATGGATCATAAATTAGGTTAGTTTTACACCTACAATCACTTCAAAATTATTATTCCCCACATATGATCTGACAACACAAGATCCAATGGGTACCTTCACGACAGGAGATCTCGAACTGTAAGCCTAAATATTGGTGCACACTCAAGTATCAGGAATGCTGTCGGCCACTCTGTCAATTCTGTAGATTTTGAAGAAATTCGAATTACGAAACTGCTTACTGCAGTCAGGAATGGCAGAGCCCATCGGTACACAAGATATCAAAATGATTTGTTAGTTGTTAATATAGTGATGGGAAAGAAGAGGAAATCACTCTTCATGAGACTTTGTACCTTTCAAGTTCTTTAGACTATATATTAAATGCTACTTTCCTTTCCTCACTGATAATAATGTTCTCGAAACTGAACTATTGAATTAACGAAGTTGCTCTATGTGTATGGAATTCAGCGTAGCTCTGGGAATTATTTAGCGAACGTTACAGTTCCGAATGTATTCCACTGGTTGCTCCTGTAATCAGTTTATAACACAAGCTGACAAGTACGCATTCTGGAAGAATAGGTACGCCTAAAATACGATTTCGTGCATACAAATGGAACATTATCCAGCTGCAAGACGCAAACTTGCTGCGCTGGCATTCATCAGTTTTCCCTAACATCAACGAAGCATAGGAAAACAATTTAAACTCAGATCAAGAATTTGTCATAACAAGAACGTCAGTGACAACATTCTCTTTAAATCATTTTAGACAGCATGACATAATGAACATCGAACTAACGGATCTAATTACATCCCTTACGAAAAAACAAAATTGTGGCTATTGGATTTTCGGTGGAGGAAAAGAAGAATAAAGATATTCAATAATAAGTACAAATCAAACAGGAAGAAAATAATATTTCCGAGAGCTGAGTTGAATTATCATAAAATATAATGCTACAAGACATCGGTGAATGGAAGTATTAAAAGTAGATGCGTTACAGTTTACCACTGCTATTGCTTGGACAGTACTCTAACAGCTGTATCAGTTTCTACAGCAAATCGCGAGAATGCATCTTTTTACGACACCTTATCAACTACATTCAGCCGCACATATCTAGCCTTCTACTTCATTAATCATGTGTGTTCACGGTTAGAGGTGAAGGTCAGCGTAAACAGAGCTCCTCACTTTTTTTTTAATTTTTGTTATTGCTAGCGTTAGATCCCGATGGAGCTGCAGCTCTTGCACTGAATTTGGCCATAAATACAATAATGAAATTCAGCTTCTTGAACTATCTTTCTTAGCAAGAAAAACTCCTTCCGCCACCAGTAAGGTCAGTAAGGTTTTAAGCTTCACAATATGAAACATAAGGACAGTATCGTTAAACTATCCAAGCAAGTGCGAAAGAATAATTCACCTTTGCGTACGAATCTCAATATTAGTCAATCACGGTATTTGTCAGACTAGAGTTCTGGAATACGAAATAATTCAGATCAAAATTCAGCGACAGGTTATATGTTATTCAGCCATAAATGTATGGATCTACTTAAGCTATGCTAATCTACTTGCGAATGTGCTATCATTTTACAAGGTGAATACATTAAAGATCTATCGAAAATTCATAGCATTAACGCTCGAGTTGACATTGTAATAATTTCGGAGACGACATATTACCTAAAAGAACAGCTGAATGGAATTGACAGTGCATCAAAAAGGGCGTAAAACGAACACCAACAAACGTAAAACAGGAGTAATGTTGATGAATTAAATCAATCAATGCTGAGGGAAGAAGATTAGTAAATGTGACTCTAAAAGGAGTGTATGAGGTTTTTCAATTGAGGAGAAGGTTAACTAATGACGACCGAGCTAGAGAGGACATAAAGCGCAGCTTAGCAATAGCAAGCAAATTATTTTTGTGAGAGAGAAGTTTGTTAACACGGAATATAAATTTAAGTGTTTGGGAGACATTTATCTAAGTATTTGCCTGCAGTGTGGCGTTTTATACAGGAGGAACGTAGATGATTAATACTTCAGACCAGAAAGGATGGTTCAAATGGCTCTGAGCACTATGGGACTTAACATCTATGGTCATTAGTCCCCTAGAACTTAGAACTACTTAAACCTAACTAACCTAAGGACAGCACACAACACCCAGCCATCACGAGGCAGAGAAAATCCCTGACCCCGCCGGGAATCGAACCCGGGAACCCGGGCGTGGGAAGCGAGAACGCTACCGCACGACCAGAAGATGCAGGCGACCAGAAAGGAGCAGAAGTTTATGAAATGTGGTGCAGAAGATTGTCGACGATCAAATGTGTAGATCGGAGAACTAATGAGAAGATACTGAATCGAACTGGCTAAAAAAGAAATGTATGACACAAGTTGATTAAAAGAAAGGATCGGTTGATATCAGAAATCTTGAGGCATCAAGGAATCGACAGTCGAGGGGAGGACTGCAGGAGGCTTGACTACAGTAAGCAGGTTGAAATCGACGTAGGGTAAAGTAATAAAGCAGAGACGAAGAGGCTCCTTCAGGATAGAATAGAGTAGAGAGCTGCATCCAGCTGTCTCCGGACTGAACACCACAACAACAATAACAACAACAACACCTAACCTAAGGACTTCCTGTCTGTCAAAGTTTAAGCATCGTCTCTTTACAGCTGGAGGGGCACATGAGAATTATTCCTAGATAATCACCAAGCAAGGTGGTTAGCACAGTGGAGTCGCATTCCAGAGTACTACGGTTCAAACCTGCGTAGGGCAATCCTGATTTATGTTTTCCGTGATTTCCCTAAACCGCTTCAGGCAAGTTACGGGATGGTTCCATTGAAAGGGCACGGCCGACTTCCTTCGCCATCTTTCCTTAATCCGATGGGACCGATGACGTGCTGTTCGGTCCCCTCCCCGAAATCAACCATCACCCAACCAACCTGGATAATCATTGTTGTAGAGGGCTGACACGTATTTTTCCTGTTATTTTAATCCCAACTGTAAAGCTGTTCTTTTATTGGGATTAAGAATCAAAATAGTAACTGTCCACTTACTCCTATTTTCTGACAAGTGTCTGCACTGTAGCTATTCCTGGCAGAACAGAGTGAGTGCAGGGGGCTGTCAGTATCTGACGTGCCGCGTGCCCGTGGCAGGGGCGCTGCGTGAGGCGTCGGCTGTGTGGTAATCCCCTTGTGAGGTTGTGGGTGGCCGGCTTCTCGGCGCGAGGCTTCCTCCCACACCGCCGCGCTAGGGCTTCCGCCAGGCAGCGGCAGCGTCAGGTAGCCCAGCACGCAGCAACAAGCGTTCTAGCCAGCGATATCGACTGCCCCGAAATAACCGTCCCGGCCGCCTCACTCACTCGCTCTTTTGTCTCACTCTGACGTCACTCATAGCTCGTGACTTCGATACTCGACTGAGTGACCGAGTTTGAGGCAGTGCTACTTTGCGTAACTATAAATTACTGGATGTAACAATTACCAGTACAGTGTAGTTCATGAACTCGACACGGCATTAAAATGTTTCTACATATAACTCAGGTACCGGGTTGCTTTGATTATAGTGCAGTTACTTACGGAGGTCCAATGTGGGCTGCAATTATCGTATGTCAGTGAAACTTGGTATATATGCTAATGCGTTAATGCAGAACTGATTAACATTGGAAAAATAGGAGTTGCAAATTTGGCCACCAGGTGCAAATCTGACGTTGTTCAGTATAACGTCAACACCTCCGCTATGGTGTAAGTGGTGGTTAATAACAAAATATACATTACGCCTTTCTCACTTGTTTAACCTCTACTGCCCGCGGCCAGTTCCTAATCCATTACGTTTGGAAACATTTCTATGCCTCTTTCTTGCATTCACAGCGCCAGATTTGCACCTGGTGGCGAAAACTGGAACTATTTTTCCAGCCTAAATCGGTTCTGTATTAACGCATTTGACAACCTACTGAGTTTCGCTGTCATGCAATAATTATAGGCCACTCTGGAGCTCTGTGAGCTGCAGGACTTTAATTATAAGCACCTAGTGTTGTACCTCAGTTATATAACAAATTTCATAAAACACCTAAAATGCACACAGGTCCTTCTACACTGTAATTGTAAGTGTCTTCGGCCCTCCTGTCTTCTCGCTGCCTACCAGTTGACATAATAAGAAACAATTGTAATATCATGATTTCCGATTGCTTTCAATCTATATTACAGACCAAATTTTTTACATAGTACCTTGACAGTGACCACTGACGTTTTCTCCGAGTTTACAGCGGTACAAACATAACGACAATCCAGCTGTCTCCTTCATTACGTGAGATTTCCCTCTGAAACGACACGCTCATTTCCGATCATTTTATTAAAGGTTATAACACGGGGTCAACTCTTTTTCCACAAAGTCGCTTACAGGATGAACAACCTTGCCAGGGAAGTGGCAGGTAGTACTGGCTAGGGTAGCAACAGCCATAGTGGCAATGTATGTCTTGACAAGCAAGTGCTAATCATAACGTACGCAGCAGACATAACCCCTGAACAGCTAAATATGATCATATTCAATAAAAATCACAATGTGGAAGCCAAAAAATTCAGAAAAAGTGAGCCAGTTATCATAAGAAGACAGAACGTGACATTGAATTTCATGATAAGTATAACTTAGTAATACCAAGTGTGCATAGTACCCTAAAAACGGTCACTCATGAGAGTGTACATAGGGGGATAAAGTTCAGTTCATAGTTACAACGACATGAAGTTTCCTACAGATAGTAAACGGTGGCCTTGACAGGTTTCTGACTGGAGGCTTCCAGAGGTACAGGACGTAGGACGCAACGTAGTCGAACTGGGGCTCCGTAAGTAGCAAAAGTGTTAATTGAACTGATAGACTTTAGACACTTTACAATATACTATCAATTCCGTGTTTGTTGTGATTGTTCTTCGATGCTGAACTGCCTCCAATATTAGACACAAAGATACATAAAAGTGCAACACATAAAATCTGCTTTGCACCAAGCACTGTCACTTATTCAGTCAAAGTCATTATGGTGTATAGTTTGAATGTCGGAACTGGTCATGGAAGAACGAGACAGACGCCGCACGGCAGGTGACATGAAAAAAAGTATCGCTGCAGTTTGAGAGGGAAGTGCCGACAGGTACTTCAAATAGTATAGACTGCCTTTTACCTCTATAGGTCAATCGGTAGAGAATAAGTAAAGCAGTATTAAGGAATGATAAAAGCGCCGCCTAATCTTGATATGCACTAGGAATTTCATATATGCCATGGGGTACTGTGTAATAAACTGACTTGTTTCTAGCGACAGTGTGCCACTCCACCGTTGGGGCCAGCTTACTTTGCCAGTTACATGATGCTACCAGTTTTTACGTTTCATTGTTGCAACTTTTCGTGTATTCTGAGGTGAACGTGTTTCGATTAGGTAAAGCACCTCAATAAAAGTAGTAAGGGATACAGCAATGAGGCGCAAATGATGCTTATTACATGTCTAGATTTGGATAACTGTGTGATCATTTCCAGCGCTGTAAATTTTAAGACTAACTGACCCTATGACATGAATATCTCAGTTGGGATTAAGTGCCTGTATAAGTGTTTTTAATGTTTTGATTTACATTTACTGCACTGAAGATGGCCACTCAGTGGCCGGAATCTAGATGTGCAATAAACATAATTAACGACTAATTGTTATACCCTTTACTTCTTGAAATGAGTACAATCGCAGGGCACAACTGTTTCCTATGAAATCAAACCTGGCCCGTTCATAAAATCTTTATAATGTGTTCATTTATCTTACGAATTAAAATGAATGGCCAAATATTACGCGAAGGGTTGTACCATTTGAAGATGAGACGTGTAGGGAGCCAGAATCCTGCACCTAGATGAGGAGCGTGGGACAAGCGTAGACACAATATCTGAGAAAGCTGTCACAGGCAGATGTTTACGGAACGCGTGGCTGTGGCAGCACTTGGCGACCTTTAACACAGGATGATAATGTATGTAAGACGCCTCTGTCGTTGCATAACGGAGGTTACACAACACTTTCTGATTGCGAGGTGCTTGGGTGAATATTCTGCATTACATGGACAACAGTCCCCTAGGCGCAATACGTCGCACGGGACGGTCACAAAAGTTTGACCAGCGGACGTCATGTCACCTCCGCAGAGTCATACAAGGAAATCGACGGTCTGCTGTGAGCCACATATCTTCAGATTTCAATTAGAACTGTACCGCATTGGATTGAGCAATCGACGAACGACTCCTTTCCCTTGCTGACTGCCCCTCACAGAGAGCCAGTGTCTGGCATGAGCTCGCAAATATCGTTCATGGACCCTGTAGCGTGATCTGATCAGCCCGGGCTTCAACTGCGAGCAGCTGTTTGAGTTTGTGGCGTACGCTCTATGATATTATCGACCATACATGTGAACATAGCTGAGTCGAGGCAGGAAGTGCTTCAGTAATTGTCTATACAGTACTCATTTGGTCATAAATATGTCGTGTATGCATCTTCAGGGACCACTGACAGGTGCACATTTTGTGGAAATTCTTGCAGATGATTTGTACCCTTTTCTGTCGTATAGAGTAGCCTGATGGATATGCCGCGTTTCAGTAAGACAAGGGGACGTGGTTGCACGCAGGTGGCTCCATGTACACCTTGCCTTCTTGAACAACACCGCCACGCTTCCCCCCAGCCCTCACCCCTCTCCCCCAAACCCCGTCCCTAATTACTCGATCTTAACACCACTGAGCATTTGTGGGATGTCTTTGACATTGGAACCATAACCATTTATGTACGAACAGTGTCGGCAGTGGGCCAGTAGTTCTCCAAAACTATTACACACCTCCATTCATCGGTGCGTTACTCATATTTTGTGGACTGCTGGAGTAGTTACTAACACCATATTCAGTATCTTTCCTTCATTTCTGCTGTTCCTCGCATTATTAGTTTGGGGGACACAGAAAACTAGCGATAGCACCATAAATATTGGTTTGAGCGAGGAAATTGTACATAAGTTTTCGACTCCTTTCAGCACTGTGGCTACTGCCACGTCAGCGACATTTCCACAAGGATTAGTGCTGGAAAAAACGGGACCTTAATTTCATCAAGTGTGGTGGCCACACAGAGCAGCAAATAAACTGTCGGGCGTTGGCAGTCTGGTGGTTAGGTACACGCCCCTGAGAAGCAATTTTTCGAGAATAGCAATGGACAGTTTTTCGTAGGATGGGAATTCAGTTTTAATACTATGTTTATTAGTCGTGCGTCGTTGTCTGCGCCACATACATGAAAGGAAATGATGACCCCACCCTACACTAAATGACAAGGCAAAGTTTGACTTCCTACATTACAAATTGTAGGAATATCGCGATATAGTTTTTGATTATTTTCGAATGTCAGTTATTTCATTCGAAAATCTGTTATATGTAGTTGAAACTGACATCTCTCATCTCTAAAGCAAATCAGCGATTGTTCTTTTGGACTATTCTAGTAGTTATCGAAGAAGGGAATTATTGTTTCATATTCTTTGATATGAAAAGCTATGGTCAGAAAAAAGATTTTATGTGTTCACATCAACTAGTCCAGAGAAAAAACATTACGTATAGCCACTAAATTTGCCTCAATCGGAACCTCTTGCGAACTGTCGTACCCGAACAAGCCTTCCATTTCTATTGGTTACTGATGAGGCATTTGCACTATGTGAAAACCTGTTAAGAAATTTTCAAGAAAAATCTTGAAGACAGTTCCTCGGCTACAGATTATCAAGAGCTCATTTTCTCAAAGTGAAATTTGCATTTTAACAAGTAAATAGCAGATTTCGCACCGACGATAAATGTGAGTGTTGAATTTGCCGACATTACAGTTGCACTATGTTGCATACTTCACAGTCATATTTAGGTTGTCGACAGCCATAACTTGGTGACACTCTGTCATTTCCGTGACAGGTATATCTGCATACGAAACGAGAAGTAACACAAGCTGAAAGTTGGTCAGAGACCACTTCGGAGACTATTTATGTTCGAGTCATGGAAGAGTGGCTTGGTAAAACTCCTGTAATGAGTGAGTCTTAAATGGTCGTCCTAACCTGTACATGGCGAAGACCAGACTTCTAAATAGAAATTCTTCCAATACATATGTGGCATACAGCAAACCAGTGCTTAACAGTATTGGTTAAAAACAGTCTTGGTTGCAATTTTAGTTTTTTATTTTTCAATGACGCTTTTCGCATTATTTAGCCATCTTCAGGTTATCATTTTATGTGTACGCGAGTGACGCCAAGATCTGCATAACGCGTTCCCGTTCACAGGAGCGAGTAACAGGTAACCTGAGCCCCCATTTTATTCTGTTACTCGCTCCTGTGAGCTGGAACGCGTTATGCAGATCTTGGCGTCACTAGCGTCCACCTGGAAAGATAACCTGAAGATGCCTAAATATTGCGAAACGCGTCGTTGAAAAATAAGAAACTAAAATTGTAACCAAGACTGTTTTTAACCAAAACTTCTAAATACATGTCAAGTAAAATGTAAAACATTTTTTAATTTATTTTTGCAAATCCATTTTCACCCACGACCCACCACCAAGATCTATGACAACTGTAGGCGACGACAGAGTCTTCCTATTAATGGTTCCATGGTCTCGGGAGGTTGTATCGTAAATACATTGATATTTTTATACCTCCAGAATTAACCGCCCACGTTCCGGTCGGGAGTGCGTGACGGACTGAACACTACGTGAAAAATCTCAGGTAGCTGGAATTCACCGAAGAACCGAACCTGTGCAGCTGCAGCGTGAATTCCAGCACTGTGTGGCAGCCCTGACTTAAACTATGCATTTCCATTTCTACCACGGTTTTATCCAGCTCGAATGCCGCTGGGTAAATTGCACGAGAGGCCGTAGCTTATCAGGTGGTCGTTTGATTTCCTTCTCACTTCGAACAATTATTCTGTTTTGTTACTTACAGCTTCAACTTTCCACTCATGTCTGTTTCCCATCGGGGTATCCGCATCCCTGCACAGAACAAAACCCGTGTCGCCCACTGGCAGCAGTCTGAAGCCCAACCCCTTCCGCGATCGCAGCGCCGTGGCATGATGGCGGCCGACACGGGCGACGCCGGCTGATGCATATCACGCCGTGCCGCCGCGGAACTAAATGTTTATCAGCTCATTTGCATATCGCAGTCAGCGCGAAATCGAGTGCGCCGGACCGTGACACGCCGGCGGACACCCACCACCAGCAATTTTTCGGAGCGTGCCGATGAGAGGTATTACCGCGCTCGCTGCTCACTACCAAACCACATGCAATACGGTACTTCCGCTGTTGGCGAATAACAGCAGGGAGAACTCACACAGCGTCCAGTCGCTATACGTTGTGTTATAGCATAGTGCTGTCTAAGGACTAGCTGTAACGACAGCTATAATGTTGGAAGGGCAGACGTTGTGTGATGGACACAATTACACCTCGCAAAATGTTACTTGCTTCCAGCGCATTCGTACTCTATTTCAAGAACACCTGTCAATCCTATGAGAAAACGAGTAAGAAGCAAAATAGTAAACAATCTGTTTTATGAAATGTTAGCGGTTAACGTCACTAGTCCGCACCTTTATTTATATATTAAGTACATCATGCCCCACAGCTATTACCTACTCGACATACGTTAATCTTCAACTACCAAGACCTACTGATATAAAATACTTGATTTATCTTCAGATACATTTAACATACCTGCAAATGATCTGGAGATCCAAAGTGGTGATTTTGCACACACAGACTCACACACACACACACACACACACACACACACACAAATATATATATATATATATATATATATATATATATATATATATATATATATATATATATATATATATATCAGCGTTTGGTGTCCCTTTCTGAGTTCTTATTAATGTTTTTTGCCCACGTCTTTTTATATGGAACTGTAACGCAATATGCAAAATGTTCTTACTTCAACAAGCTCAAGTATAGAAAAGCAGGATGTGAAGAGGCCCTTACGACGGAATGTAGCAAAATGTCTGCACTGTACGAATATTTGTAATAGGAATACGTACTCTGTTGAACTAAAACATTATGACCACTGTCACTCGCGAGAGTGAATGCTGCCTGGTAGCTCTGAGGGCTCGTTACACGGTGAGGAAAGTATACAGGGTGATTCCGTGATGATGTCATAAGCTTCCAGGAATGGGGAAGGGTAAACGTATGAATCTGAGGTAAGGGACCCAGCTTCGAAAACGACGGAGTCAAGAGTTATGAGCGAAATTCGTTGTAATACCTCTGACAGTGGAATAAATGTACTGGAATTGTAATTGCTATGATTGTAAGGTATGCAACTTTCAGAGGTGATGGTAAGGACCAAAACAGGAGTATAAGTTCAGTAAATATTGGCTCTAAAATGCAGATCTTAAGAACTATGAGCGCTTGTTTATCTTCTATACCGTCAAATACAGCTCTTTTATACTGCAAGTCACTTGGTATCAATATTTTTGGACGATGTAGTTTCAGCCAAAAGAAGAAAAAATTTGCAGTACATATAGGCCATAAAATGAATAGCATAAGAACTATGGGCACCTGTTCAGTAGAAGAGATGTGCTTTATTGTAAGGAAGGTAAACAAACAGTCGTAATATGCCTTTAGAGCCCATGATTACTGGACATTTTATTCTTGTTTTGGTCTATACAACCGCCTCCCAAAGTTGGCGAGCCTACAGTCTTAGCAACAAGAGTACCGGTACCCGTATTCCACTATTAAGGGTATCATATCGAATTTCGCTTATAATTTTCGACTCTTTCATTTCTGAACTAGGGGATTTGCCGCAGATTGATACATTTACTGTTCTCCATCAACCGCTAACGTTTGTAACATTATCACGCAATAGCTCTGCATAATCCGAGGTGAAACGAACGATAAGTGTTGCAAATGAGATATTCACTGACATAAGCGACTTCAACGAAGGACGGATTGTGATTGCTGTGGGCTGGCCTTGCGCCTAACTAGCCAGCAACCTAAACCACATCCAAGTTACGCGGGCAGCACACTCCCTTATATAAGGTACTCGAAGGTTGCTCGGTCATCAGACGGTGACCAAAGCGCCAGTAGTGGTCGCTGATGCAACCAACCTCTTTCTTATGCCAGCCTCGTGACAGGAAGCTAGGCCGAATGCACCCTGGCGCCGAGGGCGAATGTGGCTAGCACACTGGCCCCGAGCACCCAGTTCCCGGCGAGGGGGCCTCTGGGAAATGAACCGAATGCTTAATTCACTTCTACAATTAGGAACTAACTCAGGCCTTGTCGCCACGACGCTATCAACACCCAAGCCAGCCTCATCACTCTGTGTCCTGCAGTGTGGCCTGTCTAAAGACGCTGTTCCGACGGGAAGACTGAGTATTGAATTCGCATTTTTTTTGGTGATTGTTTTAGTTCGGCCTCGTGGAACTCAAAAATCCTTATTTGGTACTTAGGCTCTGACTGTTCCCCAATGCACTTTTGTTTTACGTTGGTGGTGTTTATATCGCGCTTTGTCCTTATTCTAAATGTGCTGTTAACACTGAATAGACTTAGATATTATACTAAGTGAGGCAAAACTTTACTGAGACGGGGTTTTGTCTGGAGCGTGTTAAGAACTTATGGTGAGAGTTGTTTTGTATCTTTAGTGTGCCAAGACTTCATACGGTAGTTTCTTTTTCTCATTACTAGAAAGCTGTACTGTTTTTGTGTTCTAATTAATTTTCGACTTTCTTGAACTAAGGTGGCTCCGAATCTTAAGACTTTGTTTCCTCCTTCCAAGGGTTGAAAGACTATTTGGGCTTAACCAAACGAACTTATTTTTGTTCATGAGCCTCATTATTTGTCTTTAATCAGTTGAATTGAGGTTCTCTGTCTTCAAATAAACTTTTATTCGTTTGATACAAATGGTTCAAATGCCTCTGAGCACTATGGGACTAAACATCTGAGGTCATCAGTCCCCTAGAACTTAGAACTACTTAAACCTAACTTACCTAAGGATATCACGCACATCCATGCCCGAGGCAGGATTCGAACCTGCGACCGTAGCGGTCACGCGGTTCCAGACTGAAGGGCCTAGAACCGCACGGCCACACCGGTCGGCCGTTTGATACACCTGGGCTGTTTATTTGTGGACCACCTGCGGCGGACATATCAGTTATGGCCCGGCGAGAGAGAACAAGCGCCGGCCGTTATGGCCGAGCGGTTCTAGGCGCTTGAGTCCAGAACCGCGCTGCTGCTAGGATCGCAGGTTCGAATCCTGCCTCGGGCATGGATGTGTGTGATATCCTTAGGATAGTTAGGTGTAAGTAGTTCTAAGTCTAGCGGACTGATGACGTCAGATGTTAAATCCCATAGTGCTTAGAGCCATTTGAGCCAACTTTTGGAACAAGCATTTTCGAAACATTGAGACTGGTCGGCAGTTCCTGTGCTGCTGTCGTTAGCATCTGCGGAAAGTGATCAAGTTCCGCGAAACCGTGAGTAGTCGACGATGTGTCGGACGCACACATCTCATCACAGAACGTGCTGACTGGTCAGCGTGACTGGCTGCCGTCCTAAGTGGCCCGGGTTCGATTGCCGACTGGGTCGCTCAGGGACTGGGTGTTGTGTTGTCATCATACACATTTCATCCCCATCCGGCACTCAGGTCACCCAATGTGGCGTCGAATGTAATGAGACCTGCACCAAGGCGGCCGGACCTGCCCCGTAAGGGGCCTCCCGGCCAATAACGCCAAACGATCGTTTCCATTTCCATCACAGAACGTGGTGTACGGAGGATTCCGCGCTGTGTAGAGCACGATAAGCTTCCAAGTTAAGCTAGCATGATAAGCTACGATGTAGGACACATCTCCCAGCAGCTTACAACACTGGTGTGGGGGACAGCGTGTATCAATGAAAATATGTCGGCTGCTCGGATGAATCACGTTTCTTGTTAACCACGACAATGGTTGTATCCGGATAAACTATCATACAAGAGAAAGACTGTGCGATACGTGCACCGCGCTAGGCGCGCAAATATGTGTCTGTGTATGTGTGTGTGTGTGTGTGTGTGTGTGTGTGTGTGTGTGTGTGTGTGTGTGTGTGTGTGTGAGTTGGATTTACGAGGGGGGGGGGGGGGGAGGGGGCGATCAATATTATGCTATGGTAGTAATCGAAGGCACCATGATAGTGGTGGACTACGTTGTGGATCACCTAGAGCCTTTCATGCCTACTGCCATCTTCTAGCAGGCTGACCGTCAACGTTACAAGGCCGGAACCATGACCTGTGCATAAATATCTGGCACCTCATACCTTCGGAAACCTCCCTAGCACTCGTCGAATCCATGTCACACACAATCACTGGTCTATTTTTGCGTTCCAAATGTGGATTAACACGTTGCTCAGCACATGATCATAATGTTTCGATTCGGCATTGTAATTACAAAGTTAAGCGCCCTCTGATGTTCTGATAGCAGGTAATACTTTATCGTATACTACCTTACATATCTCGTGCAGTACAATTTGTCTGACTGTGACTGACAAACGTACACACCTGTTATCCGTCCGTTCTTGTTCTTCTGCTTAAGCCCTCATTCGGTGCTTTTGACAGGACTGCTTTCATTCGCATGTTACTATGTCTCACGGAGTAACTCGGAAGTAATTTTCGACATTATAAAGCAATATCCGTAGAATCCTCCTTGAAACTAAATATGACAATGAAGTTTCGTTCTTAAGCCTTTGCCGGAAGCGAAATCCGATTTAATAAAGTCCTGTTATTAAATAGCTCGTTCGCTTACCACTGTGCTGCGTGGAAAATGAAACACCGGGAATGATAAGAAACGGGACAGATTAAAAACCTCGTAGCAAACAGTGATTCCACGGAACTCGATACTAAGTTCAGAAGGCTGTTCCCTACTGAGATTCATGAAGTACATGAACTTATTGTGTACTGTTATCACATAATACGTTTGATTTCATCAGTTGTACCTATTTTTCCACACGCACGCTACAAACAATTAAGTACAAATATCTACTGTTATTTACAACGCTATGGTAAATTAACAATGGCAGAAGGTAAACTTTCCTGTACATAAATTTCTAAATATCTTAAACCATAAAACATGAAGTTACATTTTCTTCTTTATTTCGTAAAGCAATCGTTACAAACCTCTTAGTAAAAAGGTAGCTTAAGGCTTAGCTTTAACAGTTGAAGGTGCACTACGTAAGATGCCGGAAGTTTTGAAATGTAAACGATAAAGCGCTGTCAACGCCGTTGTGTCACAAACTGTAATGGGACAACATCTGCAATCAAGTGTTAAAGACTTTCTCCAGAAGAGGAAAGTGTGCGCAAAGTTCGTTCTGCACATCTTGACTCACAAACAGAATAATAACGAACACCTCTTTTCTGATAAAGCTTAGTATTATCATTATAAACGTCCCAAAAAACGATAAAGGTCGAAACAGTGGAAACATAACCGATATTCAAGTCAATGTGATCTGTGACTTCGCCAATATCCCGAAGAAAGTATTTTATGACAGTTTCATTAGGTTCTCATAACATTTTGTGCAATGTACTCAACGCGGGAGTTGACTCTGTAGAAGACCACTATCTTAACGTTTAATTTCTATTAATATTGTCCCGACATTTTCTGGGCTCACAATGTACATATCTCAAGACTAACAACCCAGCACGCAAAAATTGTTGAGCTTTTATTAAAACCGCCTAAAATATTGATGTAAAATAGGTTTTCCCCCTTGCTATTGGTCAGTATTCAAATCATGTGACACCCATCTTGCAGGCATCGATCTAATACCAATAATCCTCATGTCACCTGTACCGTCACCGTCCTTCTGAAACAAGTGTCTCAGACACTTTTAGTCGCCGTTCGTTCACTACAATTTGGTGGCCTTTCTCGATATATCCATATGTAACTTCTGGACTGTGCGGCTGATCCCGGCGGAGGTTCGAGTCCTCCCTCGGGCATGGGTGTGTGTGTTTGTCCTTAGTATAATTCAGGTTAAGTAGTGTGTAAGCTTAGGGACTGATGACGTTAGCAGTTAAGTCCCATAAGATTTCACACACATTTTTTTGTAATTTCTGGGCATCCTACACATAATAATTACACCTAATTTGATCTCAACTGCCTATTCATCAACTGATAAAAATAAAAGAGAATACCTACTCCTTATAAACCTTTTTTCGTATCTCCATGATTCTCCATTGTCGACAAAACATCGAAAACGAAGATTTTTACTACATTACATAATTACAGATTACCTATTTGATCAAAATACATACAAACACTTATTTTAATAACCGTCTACTTAAAATAGTTCCTCTGATGAAGCTGACATGTGAACATGTGACAACGTGTGACTCTTGAATCTTTGGTGGCTGAACATTATATTTCCGCCGGTCATTCCACAGATTACACGAAACTTGAGACGTAGCACATAGCATCATCCTATTGAGACACAGTTGTCAAGGAAGCTGTGGAGATAAAACTGGCAGAATACATCAGCAGCAGAGACAAGTGCTTCCATTTCGACAGTTTTTTGGAACCTTTTATTGCACGGCTGCACTCCGAAATTAATTTTTTTCTACTGTTTCCTTATTAACAATTTAAATTAATAACCACCTATTTAATAAGCACGGTCAGTTACAATTGTGTTTAGACTAGGTGACAGCAACATATCTCTGACGCGTAAGTTTCATTTTATGGCGCTGCTGCCAGCCGCTTGTGTTATGTGTGAAATATACGCATTTCACTCCACACTATAGCTTTGTATTACGTGGTTTTAGCATTTCAGCCTATAAACAGGCACGATTGGACACTCAAAACACAGTCACGGATTCTACATGAAGGAGGTCGTAAACTTCACAGCCGAAATATCAGAAGGAAAGATTTGCTAACCAGGCTGCACTCCGAGGAAATGAAGTAATATGTGACAAAATAACAAAAACCATATATCCACGCCACATCTGTAACATGTAGATATGTTTTCTTCTTACCGTTGTACATTAACAGAATTCTGAAAGGCTTAAGAAGCAGGAAGACCATCCCGTTTACTGAATCTTCTTACCGTGTGCGTAATTTCTTGCTAACTATCCACACCTGTCAAATTGTTGAGTATTATTACTGTCCTCAATTCCAAATTTTTACAATCTTCCTTTTACTGACAACGTAAGGCAGCGAATGGTGAAATACGAAATAGCCAGCGTATCCAAACAGACACAAATCACGAATATTAGACGGTAGCTGAGAAGGTTTTCTCAAAACTGGGAGAGTTACCATTAGTTACTTTCCACGAAGCGAGCTAACCGTGACCGAGATATGGCCTAGGAGAATGGAGTGGAGGCATTTCCTGTGAGATGTGGCTGACGCAGATAAACTGGGTACATCCGGAAGACGGATTGTCGCGGAGTTGGTCTCATTAATCTGAAGTTGCAGACATGTCATGTTGCCGCCTCCTGCTGGAGAATCTGGTGCGTAGCGTGGAGAGATGGGGCAGAGGACAGCGAAAGAACTCTGAGTCTTTGGCGCCGTTTATTGGTTATTTATGTAGCTGTCACAGAAGGGAGCGCAACGTCGAAGCTGCCGTGATAGTTTGAGGAAGCGATGCCTGAGTGCAGAACTTGCAGGGAAGAGTTTCTACTGCTGCTGCTGTCGTGATGCATTGAAAGTTATATATCTCGGACGTTTCCCTAACAAGAATATCTGCTTTAGCTTTCCCCATGCAGTAATGCTGAAGCTCAGTTTACGGAGGGCATTGCTACGAAACAGGGAGCTGCAAATCAGGTCTCTTGTCTCAGAGCAGACGGAAACCTGTGCTGCTGTTGCAAAGGGCTACTTTCGAAATACTTTCAGAGAAATTCGTCTTTGCGACCAACCACTATGACCAGCTTATTCCATAATTTGTAATTTAGGAGTTTTCCATGATCAATATCATAAACAAAAATGGAGTATAGCTTAAAAACACTCTGTCAGCACAGAATTTTGTTATTAGTGGACGTTGAATGGGTCTGGTCCATGAAACTTCTCTTTTCCTGAATTTTCATCCAGAGATGTTTTGGACACCGTCAGAGGTGCTACTGTTTCCGCTGAAACCTGACGACTGATGAGCTAGACATCCGAGAACGATATAAATGCCGCAAAGAGGCAATATGATAGAAGTATAAAAGTGACTGGCAGAGATAATCTTTGTCACAGACGAACTTAACTGTCGCACTGTTGTCTGTCAAGGATAAAAATTATCTGTCGACTCTGTGGAACCACCATCCAAATATTACTGTTTCATATCTTCTTCTTTTCTAAAGTGGTTTACGTTTTATCTCATTGGATTGTACAACCAGAGAACTAACCTGGGACCAAGAAGTGCTATACCGAATTCTTAAGAAAGAATTAAATGTATTTATCCATTCATTTAATTTTACATATGTTACAATCGAAAACAATTTAGCTGCTTTAGTACATCCGAGGCTGCAAACAGCAGAAACTGGTACCGTAATGAAGTATTTGTTTATTTCCACTAAAGCTACAAGGCATTTCATTGTCATCATAATAAGGGGCACGAAGACAAACTGAACTACGATTTCTTGAGCATATGCTAAATACTGAAGCTGTTTTCAGTTACTATAAAATAAAATATCTATAAATGTGCATTTTAAATGCAAGTCATGGCATTCCATTGAGAACACATTACATTTATAGTCGAAGATATTTGTTGTACTATGTTGATAATTATTACTTTAGAATCGTCTAATAGCAACAGAATTAGATATGTGTGTGTGTGTGTGTGTGTGTGTGTGTGTGTGTGTTCAAACTATTTTCCTTTAGGTTTTACACATTGTACACTCCTGGAAATTGAAATAAGAACACCGTGAATTCATTGTCCCAGGAAGGGGAAACTTTATTGACACATTCCTGGGGTCAGATACATCACATGATCACACTGACAGAACCACAGGCACATAGACACAGGCAACAGAGCATGCACAATGTCGGCACTACTACAGTGTATATCCACCTTTCGCAGCAATGCAGGCTGCTATTCTCCCATGGAGACGATCGTAGAGATGCTGGATGTAGTCGTGTGGAACGGCTTGCCATGCCATTTCCACCTGGCGCCTCAGTTGGACCAGCGTTCGTGCTGGACGTGCAGACCGCGTGAGACGACGCTTCATCCAGTCCCAAACATGCTCAATGGGGGACAGATCCGGAGATCTTGCTGGCCAGGGTAGTTGACTTACACCTTCTAGAGCACGTTGGGTGGCACGGGATACATGCGGACGTGCATTGTCCTGTTGGAACAGCAAGTTCCCTTGCCGGTCTAGGAATGGTAGAACGATGGGTTCGATGACGGTTTGGATGTACCGTGCACTATTCAGTGTCCCCTCGACGATCACCAGTGGTGTACGGCCAGTGTAGGAGATGCCGGGTGTTGGCCCTGTGTGCCTCGGTCGTATGCAGTCCTGATTGTGGCGCTCACCTGCATGGCGCCAAACACGCATACGACCATCACTGGCACCAAGGCAGAAGCGACTCTCATCGCTGAAGACGACACGTCTCCATTCGTCCCTCCATTCACGCCTGTCGCGACACCACTGGAGGCGGGCTGCACGATGTTGGGGCGTGAGCGGAAGACGGCCTAACGGTGTGCGGGACCGTAGCCCAGCTTCATGGAGACGGTTGCGAATGGTCCTCGCCGATTCCCCAGGAGCAACAGTGTCCCTAATTTGCTGGGAAGTGGCGGTGCGGTCCCCTATGGCACTGCGTAGGATCCTACGGTCTTGGCGTGCATCCGTGCGTCGCTGCGGTCCGGTCCCAGGTCGACGGGCACGTGCACCTTCCGCCGACCACTGGCGACAACATCGATGTACTGTGGAGACCTCACGCCCCACGTGTTGAGCAATTCGGCGGTACGTCCACCCGGCCTCCCGCATGCCCACTATACGCCCTCGCTCAAAGTCCGTCAACTGCACGTACGGTTCACGTCCACGCTGTCGCGGCATGCTACCAGTGTTAAAGACTGCGATGGAGCTCCGTATGCCACGGCAAACTGGCTGACACTGACGGCGGCGGTGCACAAATGCTGCGCAGCCAGCGCCATTCGACGGCCAACACCGCGGTTCCTGGTGTGTCCGCTGTGCCGTGCGTGTGATCATTGCTTGTACAGCCCTCTCGCAGTGTCCGGAGCAAGTATGGTGGGTCTGACACACCGGTGTCAATGTGTTCTTTTTTCCATTTCCAGGAGAGTATATTGAGGTCACAAATAGTTCTGGCTCTTTCTGATTATCTATGACGTAGTGTAGCACATATTTCTTCGTACAAATTTCGTAGCTGTTGGCTCTACAGCTATTCTTCTTCTGCTGTCTGACGCACGAAATTATGTATTGGCCACTGCAGATGCATTGCAAATAATGAAAGGAAAACGCATATGTCAAGGAAAAAATACAGTTCTATTCGGTACAGATTAGATAATTCTAACGTATAGTTACCAACGTAATACTGCGCGCAACAGTCAAAGAGTACAAGTTCCAGAAAATACATGTAAGGATCCGTAAGGAGGAGGACTACATATGGTATTCCCAAACCCAGTAACCTTAGCTAACCTTTTTATTGTCGTTTAGAAAATCAGATATCTGAAAATATAGAAATTGTTGAAAGGTTTAAATTCATACGTTGAACAGATAGTTATGTGGATGACATTATTTGTCTGTTTGATGAGCCAAACAAAAAAATACATGAACTGCACTCAGAAATAAACAAAGCACATCAAAATATGAAGCTCATACTTGAAAGAGAAAAAGAGAACCAAATACATTTTCGTCAGATAAAAATAAAAAATAAAAATGGTGAACAGTCCTTTAAAATCTGTAGAAAACCAACAGCCATGCGTACAATAGCATATTGCACATCCAGTCATAAAGAATCTAGCTGCACTAAGACACATGCTACCTAGAATAAGCACGACGACACCCATTAAGGTAAAATATGAAAAAAATGTGTACAATCGTACAAACAGCTAGGAATAATATGTATGGTACACATATAGTACACAGGCTCAATCGAAAACTTAAAGCACAAGTATGAAGCAAACCCAACACCTCCAACACAAGCAGACGGTGAAAACTTATAAGACCCTAACCCACAAATTCACACTACACACATACAGAATGAAAACATCAAATAGAAGTAAAGCCCTTGGTACAATATTACTTACATATATAAACTATCACACAGAGTAGCAAGCATATTAAGGAAAGAGGACCCTTATATAACATACAAAACTGTGCAAACTTTCGAAACAAACTTATACCGACCTAAACACAGGAGGGCAATCTTCAGGGATCAAGAATATGCAAATTCCACTGTCAAAGATGTGATCTAGTGTGCATAGCCGTAACATGTAGGAATTTTGAAACACAGTGCAAAAAACACATCAGGTGATCGATACATGAAGAAACCATTCTACATTTACAAAACACTTAGAACAAGATAAGAAAATATTTGTGACAAATAATCACAACAAATACCTTGCACCAATGCAGGAACGTCACATCCAGAATGCCACAGAAGAGTAAATGCGTATGATATACGACACCATTCCACATTTACAAAACACTTAGAACAAGATAAGAAAATGTTTGTGACAAATAATCACAACAAATACCTTGCACCAATGCAGGAACATCACATCGAGAATGCCACAGCAGAGTAAATGCGTATGATAAACGACACCATTCTACATTTACAAAACACATGTAAACAAATGTTCATTTTCTAGTGCTGTGCAAACGAAATGTCATTTGTATATATTCCAGGCCACTGAAGATGCCTTGCAGATAATAAAGTCGAATCGCGTGTGGGAAGAAGAAATTTTTTATTTAGTTGTTATTAGACGGTTTTAAAGCAATAATTATCAACAAAATATTACACGCAACTGAGTACGCAGCACAAGAAATAGTTGACGATATTTGTACAAGTAGTAAACTTTAATTTTATCTCCCACGCTCAATAGTGCATTGTTAAAAATGAAATTATTTTTTCGTGATAGTGCCTAATTTTGCAGTGTGAAATGAGGGGTGAAACAATTTAAAGGTATCTGTTGATGATATCTATCCATCATGCCACCTATATGTGGCTGTGGTCTTTAGTTTGTTGCAAATTTCCGAGGTACTGCATCTGACGCAAGTTTTTTCATCTTTGCATAGCTATTCAACCTATATCAACCTTAACTTTCTTTGTGTAGTGAACCATCGATCTTCCTCCACGTATTTACGTCAACAATGTCCACCATTACCGAAATGACTGTTCCTCGATACCTCAAATTGTCGACTTGTATAAAATTAATCTATTCCTTCATTCGACTCAGTGCCATTTCATTAGCTATCATATCTACCCATCTAATCTTTCGTACTCAGTAACAAGATATTTCGAAACCTTCTGTACTGTTTCTTGCCGTTTTTACCGTATTTTATTTTCTCTGCACCTCTGCGAGTGTCAGTTACCTTGCTACCTATATAGCAGAAGTCGTCTACTAATCTTAGTGACTCGTTTCCTTATTTGATTCGGCAGAACTACGAAATTTAAGAAGACTACGTTCCTTTACACTTGTTGTGTTGGGGCACGGTACATATTATAAACGGCCAATTCAATTCAACTGAATTTCTTATTCCTTTGCTGTTTCTGACTGCGTTACATTCTAACTGGAAAACATCAAAGTTTTTATTTTTTCCGATCGAACTTGAAATTCCTTTCTAGCTTTTCCTTGCATTCCTTCACAGCTTCAATGTACTGATTTAATGACATCGGGGACAGGCTACAAACTCGTCTCCCTCCCCTTTCAACTATCCCTTCCGTTTCATCTCCTTCGGCTCTTGTGTCCGCTGTCTGATATCTGTGCAAATTGTACGTGACTTTCCACGACATGTACTTTATTCTTGCTAGCTTCAGAATTTCAAATACTGCATTCCACTCAACCATCGGAAAAGTTTACTCTAAATAAACAAATTCACAAAATGTAGCAATGACTTTTTTGGAACTACGTTCTGAGGTAGGGTCGTTTTGCCTCGATTGTCCCTAAACGACTCCGGAACGCATACTTAGTACTACTCTAGGCTGGCTTCTACCAGTGTTTCGATGCTTCTGCAAACAATTAGTGCTAATATTTCTCAACGACCATTAATTAAACAGAAAGTTCGGTAATATTTAGATGTATCAGTATCTGCCTTCCTTGCAATTGGATTTCCTGCCGTCTGTGAATCTTTTGGAAATTTGGTATAAATATCTGAATAACTGTCATTTAAGGAACGATATTAAAGAAAATCTTTGCCTTAAGCAAAATAGTGAAAGAATTCCGCAAAGAAAAAAAAATTATATAAGAATGTCTAAGTAATTAATTCAGTATACGATCGCGTTAATCGAAAGTAGAAAGAATGTATACACACAGTCATAATGTGAAAACAGAATACTGTGTTGCGCATAACGTAAGGATTAAAGTAGCTTTTCCATGGTGAGTCAACGCCAAGTGATAGCGCGATGAAAGTTGGACCATTCATAGAAAGAACTGCTACAGTATAGTACAGAACGTAACTGAAAGAAATACGCTGTGAGACGAAAAGAAATGACATATCCAAAGACAACAATAAACTGAAGTAACCACCATTTATGGTGCTCCGCTGGACATCATGAAACGTAGGAGAAGATTCTTAATAGTGCGTGCGATCACTACGAATGTTACGACGTTCAGCAAAGTTCTGGCAGCAAGGTTGGTACAAAATTCTTGTGGTAGGGCGTTCCAGACCTTCACCAGCGCGGTTGACAACTGGTGGTCGTTGGTGCATCTCTCCAAAGCATCCCACGCATCCTCGGTGAGATTTAAATCGGGGAAACGGACAGGTCAGTCCACTCGCAGAATGCCCTCCCATTCCGAGAGCTCCTTCACTCGCACCGTTCGATGCAGTCACATATTCTGTCATCCATAAAAACATAGTGGGAGCAGAAAGCACCACTGAAAAGACTCACATTGGGAAGGAGTACCGTCTAATTATAATGTTGGCCGACAAGTGTACCGCTTTGAAAGTCTTGGAAGTCAGTATGCTCATACAACATTACGCCTCCTCATACGACAACACGTGGACTACTAAAACGAATATATTCGACATTGTTCCTGGGTGCATTTCGTATTCCCGCCTTTCACCACCTAAGATACGTCCAGAATAATTATATTGATTGAATCTGCTCTCATCCGAGAAGAGCACTCAAGCCATTCCTCGTTGGTCCCGTCCCTACGCTCTTGGTACTATGGCAAACGATGCCGCGGATGTGCGTGTGTCACTGGAAGACATCGTGCCAGCCGGAGAGTAAAAGACAACTCACACACAGCTGCCGTGCCACTGTGAAGTACTGAACCGTGTCATAATATCAATTTGGTGGAAATCATAAAATGCGGGAGCATGGTAGCAGAGGTGTCCTAGTCGTGTACAGTGCCTTGCAGTTCTGTTAAATATGCTTGCAATTTCACCCGCTGTTGCACAGTGTAGCGATAATCTACTGCTGTTGTAGATCTTGATCGACAACCGCCTCTCCTTCGGGCAGCAGCGGCTGTCGTTCGGAAGGTTCCCCATGCACGTGAAACATTGCTGTGAGCAATATCAAACTCGCGGGCCGCAGGAAGTCATCTAAATGTTGTCTCTGGACAATACTGTAATGAAGAATGCCACCACAAAGCCCTGTCACTTCACTGCTCGCTGATTGACACATATTGCTTTTTCCCGTTGCTTGAACTACATCATGTTGCGGGTGTGCTGTTCTTGGCGCCATAGTATCGCTGAACTCACGCAGTGTGAAGTTAAATATCTATACACGACCAGGACACGTCTGGTAACATGCTCCTCCATTTTCACTTTTGCGACACCGCCATCTTCTTTTTATTTCATGTTTATTTGCTCTAATTTTTGCTCTCGATCGTTATAATGAAACAGTAGTTCTTATCTGTCTGTGCTTGTTTCATAACACGTTGCAGACTGTCTTGGCCATTTCCCTCCACAGTCTGGAACAAACTGCAGTCTATAGGGCCGTTATCGGCGCTTGTTGTGAAGCTTGTATCAGGCGCGATCAAAGACGGCCGATCGGCAGCACAAAGTCAACGGTGCGGCGCGAGGCAGATGTGTGGGTTTGGGATCACGCGAAGCGGTGCTTAGCACGGCGCGTCTATCGCGGCGGCCATCTTGCGGCGTGCCGCGGCGCTGGCAGCGCCTGTTTTGTAGCCTACCTGGCATACGTATCTTCCTCACTACCTTACGTACTGTTCGGAGTGCATTAACACCTAGAACTGTTAACTCCAAGTGATGTGCGGCACATAACGTTAGAGAGTTTCGGAACATATTTTAGCAGGATGTGAAACGTAAATTTTAGAGCAATCATTCATAATGCTCAGACTCCACTACTGGGAAATAATCCAAGGCGGCTCGAGTAGTGAAAACAGTAGGATCTCAGCCGCTGCTGATGCTGATCATGTGCTTAAGGAGACCAAACATCTATGGCCATCAATCTCTTATTCACTCCCCAGGACCGAATCAGTTTGTCTGCGAGCAAATATGAAAATGTTTTCCAAATTTTTGCGTATCGTGTATCTGTTGTCGGACGTGGGAATCAGCTCTGGATTCATCTGGTGGGATGTGGGAAGCCAACTAAATACCGCATCCAGGCTTGCCGGCCCATTGGTCCAGCCCACTTCAGGCACTTTGAACTAACCATAAATGCTTCTCCACTGTTGCTGCCCATGTCCGGACCAAGCTACTCTGTACTCTTCGCACACTTACACAGCCTGTGGCATTTATGAAACAACGAAAACATTATCTCTGGTCAACTTCATAGTTTTAACCCAAAATATTAACAGTTTTGGCCATTTCATGCGTTTTGTCGAACTGCTTTCGCATCCCTTCTCTCAGCTCCATCGCTGCCAGTGTCCCATGTTTAAAACAACCTGCTAGCAATCCTTCTCTGCCACATCTCTTTCTGTTTCCATCCTTTATTCCATAACTATTTCCAAATTTTGGGTCAATACTAGATGCAAGTCCTCTAGAAAATTGTGTGGGATAGAATGCCTAGTAAACCCAAACCTGCCATGATACATAAAAGTTAAGGCATAGAATGGGCGAATAACGGATTACATCAAAGGTATATTCCAAATGATCTCGAACGTACCCTAATAAAACTTGATTGCTAATTTACTTGTCCCAAATCAGAATAACACCTCTATGTTTACAGCACAGGTCATCACTACAAACGAGGAGTCGGTTGTCTGCATACCGCACGGTATCTCAATCGTCAGTGATTTTAGAGGTGCGGAAGAGTCAATATAAGGCCCAAAGTTAAATAAGTAAAACTGTTACACAGTAGACAGCGGAAATGGCAAAACAACTGCGAGTTGCAGAAGCAAATTTTCGACTATTTCATGGACTTTAGGACATTCAAGAACATTGTTTGACAAACAGAATATCCAATCCACTAAAGACGATTGAGAAATTCGTCGGCATTCCATTGCTGCCTGCACAGTCATCTCTATTATCAAGAGCTGCTTGAGGTAATATCGTCAAAAGACTATTGTAGGTAAGTAACAGGAGCGATATTCCTGTAACACTTCCGTTTTCTGAACACTAGATGATTAACAACAATTATATTCGATCAAGTTAGCTAAGCCACTTTATGAGTTGAAAATTGGAGTTGTAATATTCCTCAACGTGACAGGCGCGCTTAGCGTATCTCAGACACGAACGAAGAGTAAACATTTTATACAAACGTCCAGGAGACGACTAACTTGTCATTATGCATGAAATGAACAATTATTCTGTAATTACAAAATTAAAAACCTGTATGACTCAAGGTCTGCAGCTGGGGAAACACGAAGCCTGAAAGAGATGAGCACAGCTTCCTTTATAGACTTGATAATGATGCCCTTGTTAGAGATACAGTGAAACCAAATCATCAATAAATAACTGTGAAAGATTGAGAAAATGAGCGAGGAGGCGCAATGGTTAGCAAACTGGACTCATATTCGGGAGGACGATGGTTCAAACCAGCGTCCGGCCATCCTGATTTAGGTTTATCGTGATTTCCCAAAATTCCTCCAGGTAAAAGCCGGGATGGTTCCTTTGAAAGGACATGGCCGATTTCCTTGCCCATCCTTCCCTAATCCAATGGGACCGATGACCTCGCTGACTGATCCCCTCCCACAAACCAACCAGGTTGAAAACTTAATTTTAGCTAAAACGTGTAGCGAATTATTGTGGTACACAAGCACAAAGAACCTTGGGAACATTGGATCGTGATATTTCGGACACTTTTTACCGTCTTCTGCGTTGTTTCATAAGATATCGTTGAATATCATGGCATACGAGCAACTGGTCAAATTCACAGTTGCTTACGACTTACTAGGGCTGGGTAGACGCTACTCGTAGTCGAACGGGCTCGAAATTTCCCGATACGCCGCAGGTACTGCATCGAACCTGCTCGAACAGTCACGTGACATTCGACCTGTGCCGCGCGAATGAAAGTTATATGCGAAAAACTACGAATTAGCTCGGCTTAAAATGTAACAGATTCCTGATTCAATTAATGAAATTACATTCTATCACTGTGTTAACTCCTGTTGTATTTGAACAAATCTTTAATAAGACTTTTCAGACAAGATGTATGACTAAATACATATTTAACAAGATTTTTAAGCAAAGGTAGTAATAGAAGGTGATATTGCACAGAGAAAATCGTGTCTCTAAATGTATTGTTCTCTTTTATTAAGTTATTATAGTCTATATTCATTTTCAAACGCACTGACCAAAGCAAATAGTGGTATAGATCCATCTTCACGTACCAGAACAACTTGCTGGAAGGTGCCAGTTTTTAGTTAACTCGAAAACAAGATGAAATCAGGGAGAAACCTACTGGTAATTAGGTATTAAATGTATAACATAAGATATTAAATATATTTAACAAACTAAACTGCGATGGCGACAATGAATTACAATGGCTAATGGAGATAATGCCACAAAATGTCACCAGATCGCTGGACAAGCAAAAACTCGATAGTAGTACTGAATCGTGACTGATGCTTTTTATTTATTTTTTAGTGTGCGCATGACCTGCGCTCCAGGAGGTAGTGCATGTTTCACAGCTATTTTTATTATTAAACTCTTATTGTTCATTAATACAGCAAAGACACGTCGATGAGATAGTACCAACAGCAAATAGTAGACCACGTGGAGTCGAAAGCTCGGGTAAATCTCGAAATAAGACATACAAGACATATGGAAAAGTGACACATGCTACTGCAGAGAACATCTATCCAAGTTGAGATTCCTAATACTTACTGTTTCGTAGTTGCACTAGAAGTCATGCACGTCAGAACATGTATAGGCAAGGCATGATCTAGAACTCTGCACACGTTCAGAGCACCCACATGCATACAGATCTTTCTCGCCTGACTGCAGACTCACCTCAGTACCAAGCCACGGTGTCTGAACAGGAAGATGACGAAACAGCGAACGTGCCACAGTATATGGCAAAGTAGTAACGCAAAGGACATTGAACGGCTTGCATGCGGCTGGATTTTGTATTTTTCCAAAACACAGATCACAAACATAACATATTTTCAGTATTGTTGGATTACTTTTGGTAGCCGACCACACAATAAAATTTAATCTGGCATTAACTGTCCGAATACGGACAAACACAGCCATATTCACAGGTTTTCGTCACTCTGGTCGCACGTAATCGTGAATTACTTACTTTCATGATCGGAAAAAGGCTTTCACATACATAGCGTCAGTAAGCTCAGGGAAATGGACGGTGTTTTTAGTCAAAAGTTCTCCTTTACAAAACGCAGTTTCCTGCTTAAATGCATCAAAATTTCCCATCAAATTAGAAATAAGTTGCTTCTGACCCTGCAGTATCTTACAGAGGGCAAATGGCAGTCAAGTACACTTAAAATGAGAGGGCTGAAATCCATTCTCGATCTTCTAATTTTGGTTCCTGCTCTCCTTTATCCTTCTGAATTTCAACAACAAGTTGATCTTAAATCGGATGATGATTCTAGGAATGCCCCTCAGCTTAGCCAACGTGCTTCTCCACAGTCTGCGTTTAGTTCCATCCAAAATTGTTAAAACTAACGGTGTAGTACTGCATGTGACTACAGAAAATTTACTATTTGTACCATTAGTTGATGCCGTCTTGAATGCCTGAAAATTTAGCACAAATGCTTCTTGATGTATAGAACAGCGAATCCCATACAAACAGTCTGTAGACTGTTGTAATTTTTTGCTGTTTAATCTTCAACTAAGTCTTTAAATTTTTTGTTGACTGTGTTTTATTAATGCTGTTTCACATCAAACTAGCGTTATCTATCAGTTGCACAACTGTATAATAGATAATAGGAATTCTTATTCTTCTCTTTACAAGAGAATTACTCATTCATTTTAGATGCTTTTGACCGTAGATCGCTAGACTCGGTAGACTATTTCTTTTTGTGCGAACAACCATTGTACGTGTGAACTTCCATTACACTGCGAGCAAATATCGCTGGATAAACAGCGCTGACACTAAAATTCTACCGGACTGAAGGAAGTCCGCACCAAATGCCGGCAGATACAGTGCTGGATGAAGAGCTAAATGAAATGTCTCGTTGTACCGACTGGTACCTATCAAAACCGAGACGTAATTCCGGCAAAGGCAGTGCTGCATGAACAACTAAATGGAATGCCTCGTTGTACCGACTGGTTTCGAGAAGGACCAATCAAAGCCGAGACGTATCGAATAGTGCCGAGATAGGGCGACACCCGGACGTGGCACATGCAGCACATCGTGCACGTACGCATATTTGCACGACTTGACTGTCCGTGATACAGGTACTCCTTTACTCAATATTGTCGCATAGAAATAGTTGGCGCCCGCAGATACCAAGTGAACAGATTTCGATAGCGGGCTGCCGTCGTTCGTTGCTCTTGCAGTCACCACAATGAACTGCAGCATGTGCTCTTCTGTCCGTATCACATTGCCTCATCACATTGGGTGTTCATATTAAGCACCTGTAATGTGAGGTACGAGTTTGTAGAGACGCTCTGTCCACAGAAAATGTCTGTTTTCTGTATGTCTGCCCAGTTTTCACAAAGTATCTTCTGAAACTTTGGAGGTACTTACGGATAACCATGAATGAACGATAAGCATGCATCCCACGACTTCCCTACTTCCACGCAGCTTACCACAAGCATTCGACTGGTGCCTGGCGTGAGCTGATTCAGCCGTGACTCACGCACCTGTACGCGTGTCCGCGCTGACTCACGCATCACCTGTCAGTCCGCACCCCTGCCTGTCGCACCCTGCTAACAGTCGGCTGCCACGCAACGCAATGCCGCAGCACACCCTGGGGAAGTGACGAACCCGAGCTGCCAATACAGGTGTAGTCCAACGAACACTTTACGTTCCGGCTTAGATACAAGTCGACTCCTATCTGGTGCATATACTAGAAGTAAATCATTTTCTTTACTCTGGGTTAACAGCAGCTAAGAATTTGTTAATTATTACAACCATTGTTCCACTAAGGCTATCGTCAGAAAATGGAAAGTTTATTATTGTTCAGTTCACGCCAGTTTCGCTTGTTGCATCATAGTTACGTGATATGTAAAACATAATTAACATACATCGAATGTGTTCAAGTGTGGACTATCAAGTCACAAACATAGAACTTTTCGGGAAGTACGATGAAATAAATTTTATGCTACGAAAAAGTTACAATAGATGCATCCATACATATTTCATTACAGTTTTGATTTTCATTTTGCATGAAAAATCAGGACCTCACTGTTTTGACACCGTAAAGGTCCTCTTTACGGATCAAGAAACGTTTTCTACCGACGGTGAAGGCCATAGTGCGTCAAGTAACATGTCGAAGGAGACGTGGGACACAATTTTGACCAAAGTATCAGAAAGTCCAACCTTCGCCCTACAAAGTGCATTGACAACAAAGGTGACTACGTCTAAAAATAGTGTTCCATGTGCATTTGCGAACTTTAAATCTTCTATAAATAGAGCATTTATTCTATTTTTGGTGAACGTTTGCGCAAGGAAGACTAACTAGAAATTACATGTTAGTTCATTGTGAAACTGGGGAAGAAATGACTTGTATCAGGACAGGATACCTCTACGACAGGCACCGTAAGCTGGCTTGCGACTGTATATCTATATGTAGCTGCAGATGTAGAAAAAATTACATTCCTATTCGATACAGAAACAGCCAAAGTTCCAAGACTCACTTATTTGTCAAACAAATGACTTGTTTCGGGTTCTGAACTCATTTTAAAATCATCCAGAGAGACAATGAATTCAGGTAACTCGCAAATAGTCGTCAATTAAATAAATAAATCGGCTGTTTTGTATCGAACTGGTCAACACGAGTTTCTGTCCTGCAGTTATTCCAGCATGGTGGGAATCCAAAAATTACATTTTTGTAGAAACTGTGGAGCTGTTTCTTTCATGTGGTAAATGTAAAGTTATATATATATATATATATATATATATATATATATATATATATATATATATATAAATTTTTCTGCTTTCTCCTGTTCTACGTACTCTTGATAGTAACAGAACACCGGCCGAAATTATATATATATATACAAATTTTTCTGCTTTCTCCTGTTCTACGTACTCTTGATAGTAACAGAATACCGGCCGAAATTTAAGTATATTACACACATCAAAGAAAGTTTTGCATCACCTCGGTTCGGAAAGTTCCGGAACCTTTACGGAGAATTGGAAGAGAGATCAACATAAAGATCATTTCCGCCTATTTCGTAGCTCACTAAAACAACACATTGCATGTTGTACCACCATACAGCGAGACCTTCAGAGGTGGTGGTCCAGACTGTTGTACACACCGGCACCTCAGATACCAAGTAGCACGTCCTTTTGCATTGATGCATGCAAGTATTCGTCGTGGCATGCTATCCACAAGTTCATCAAGCCAATGTTGTCCCATTCCTCAACGGCAATTAGGCGTGGATTATTAGATTGTTTGGTGGGTCACGTCATCCATAAACAGCCCTTTTCATTCTATGACAGGCATGTCCGTTACGGTCCATGTACGTAGAATATGCTGGCCACTCTAGTCGCCAATATGCTGCCGATATTGTTGAACTATCGGTCGGAGGATGGAATTCACCTATCGTACAGCCGTTACGGCGCCTTCCATGACTACCAGCGGTGTACGTCGGCCCCACATAATGCCACCGCAAAACATCAGGGAACCTTCACTTGCTGCACTCGCTGGACAATGCGTCTAAGGCGTTCAGCCTGACCGGGTGGCCTCCAAACACGTCTCCGACGATTTACTGGTTGAAGACACATGCTATACTTATAGGTGAAGAGAACGTGATGCCAACTCTGAGCGGTCCATTCGGCATGTTGTTGGGTCCATCTGTACCGCGCTGCATGATGGCGTGGTTGCGAAGATGGACCTCGCCACGGACGTCGGGATTGAAGTTGCGCATCATGCAGCCTATTGCGCACAGTTTGAGTCGTAACCCGACGTCCTGTGGCTACACGAAAAGGGTTATTCATCATGGTGGCGTTGCTGTCAGGGTTTCTCCGAGCCATAATCTGTAGGTAATGGTCATCCACTGCAGTAGTAGCACTTGGGCGGCCTGGGCGAGGCATGTCATCGACAGTTCCTGTCACTCTGTATCTCCTCCGTGTCCGAACAGCATCGCTGCGAAACGCCTTGACACTTCCCTTGTTGAGAACACTTCCTGGCACAAAGTAACAATTCGGATGCGATCGAACCTCGGTATTGACCGTCTAGGCATGGTTGAATATGTCGCTGAACTCTTTTACTTCTTGCTTGTAGACATAGCATTTCACAAAAGATTTGACGGTGGTTTTTTCAAACCTTTTTGTTAAATAATTAAGTATTAAGATCTAGAACAAGGACGAGGAAGATCTGAGGTAAAATGTCTCGCTGTTGCTGACCATATGCTTAGATTTCTAAGGATCGAACAAATGTATAGAAAAAAATGGTTCAAATGGCTCTGAGCACTATGGGACTTAACTACTGAGGTCATCAGTCCCCTAGAGCTTAGAACTACTTAAACCTAACCTAAGGACATCACACACATCCACGCCCGAGGCAGTATTTGAACCTGCGAACGCAGCGGCCGCTCGGTTCCAGACATTAGCGCCTAGAACCGCTCGGCCACTCCGGCCGGCCACATGTATAGATAAAGATATAAACACTCCAGGAAATTGCACCTAAAACCGGATTACAAATACCGTATGAGAAAACAGACTACATTGATTAGAGACAAAACCGGGAACGATGTTACAACCACAACACATTAACATCAAAAGTGTTGTTAGCTTTAAGTACGTTTGAGCATGTATACAATCAAATGAATTAGAGAACACCTCAAATAAAAAAAAGTCGAAGAAAATGGAATTAGCGTACTAAGTAACCCAAAACCGATGCAGTGAAAGTTCAGTATCGATCCAGGAGAAAACAAAACGCTACGCAACAGTAGTTGAAAAAGAAGCACTATCGGAACTGAATGTCTAATACTGAATAAAGAGATGAACACGAAGAAATAGAAAAGAATGAAACGAAAATATTCAGAAAAATTTTACTAACATAAATGAACATAGACAACAACCGGGCGGAAAGGAGAAATAAAATCTATACAAAAACAGAAAGCCATCACAGACACAATATTGATGAGAAGATTACAGTTCTACGTTCACATTTACAGAATGAATGAGAGTAGGCTAACGCAGAAAGTTTTTAATTTTTTCCAAGTTAAAAAACACCTGGAACATACAAGACAGGATTTGTAAAAATTTTACGTCACATAAGACACCATACCGGATAGGGAAACTTCAGGCTATTGATCAAAATTGCCCATCCATCAAAATAAAATAAAAAAGAATTAACAGGCGCAGCTATCACCCAACGCATTAAGAAGTTCTGAGAAGGTAAGAAGAAAAGATTATAGCTTGGTCGTAGGTTCTAATCGGTCTATAAATGGCCAAATTCTGCTAAACGTTTATATACGTGGTGTTGCATCCACGAATGGCACTGCAGGCGCTGACTGTGGCATCCAGACGATCGTACAGACCGCGAACACTGTCCAGGGATACGTTATGTCACGCTATCTTGACATGGTCAAGTAGTTCTGTAAGATTTGTTGGTTGACGCGTTACTGCTTCTCCCATCACATTCCACACGTTCTCCGCTGGCGACAGATCCGGAGATCGTATTGACCAGGGAAGTTGCTGCACGACTTGGAGAGCATGTTGAGTTTCACAGGCAGCGTGTGGGCGAGCATTAACTTCTCGGAACAACACATCGCCTTCGTGGCGCTACAGTGGCAAAAGTACAAGCCTAATAACATTCTCCACGTATCCCTCCAGAAGCATCAAAGGTGAACGAGAGTTGTAGCTTATAGCACCCCAGACCACGAGGCCTGGGGTTCGGCAAGTGTGTCTTGGACGAATGTACTCTGTTAGACTGCGCTCACAAGATCTACGTCGTACGCGCAAGGGACTATCGGCTGCGAGCAGGCAGAACCTGCTTTCATTGTTGAAGACGAGGGCGCGTCATTCCAAGTAGCCCTCTGACGGTAACAGTCGATTCTGTGGTCTGAGTGGAAGACGGGCTAGAGGAGTAGGTGCCTGTAGTCCTACTCCTAATAACCGGTCCGCAACAGTCCTTGTAGTCACGCCTGGGGTCACAAACACTCTTAATTGTGCCGTGGTAGCTTTACGACCTTCCACTGCCGTCCCTACAATACGACTATCCAGGTGGCCGTCTGTGGATGTCCAGAACCTCGTCTACGGGCGTGACAACTTTCACGTGAGCACTGATACCAGCATCGATGCACAACTGACTCAGCACTTCCAACTTGTGCCAATTCACCGAAAGGACCATCCCGGGGCATTGCTGCCTGTTGCTTCATACGTTCGCACTACTCTAAGCTTTCTGGCTGTGAGCATTCCCTATTAAAGAGTAGACACAGATGTCACTCTGGTAGCTATGCCAGTACGCTATATGTTGACGGATGTTGCTGAACCCATTATCAGTACATCTACTATGCCTCAAGTTGCACATCGTGTCACTGAATCAAAATCATGGTCGTCTTTCCAGGTGTACAAATTATTTTCGACAATATACAGGGTGGTCCGTTGATCGTGACCGGGCAAAATATCTCACGAAATAAGCGTCAAACGAAAAAACTACAAAGAAAGAAACTTGTCTAGCTTGAAGCTAGATGGCGCTGCCATACGTCAAACGGATATCAACTGCGTATTTTTAAATAGGAACCCCCATTTTTTATTACATATTCCTGTGGTACGTAAAGAAATATGAATGTTTTAGTTGGAGCACTTTTTGGGTTTGTGATAGATGGCGCTGTAATAGCCACAAACATATGGCTCACAATTTTAGACGAACAGTTGGTAACAGGTAGGTTTTTTAAATTAAAATACAGAACGTAGGTACGTTTGAACATTTTATTTCGGTTGTTCCAATGTGATACATGTGTATTTGTGAACTTGTCATTTCTGAAACGCATGCTGTTACAGCGTGATTACCTGTCAATACCACATTAATGCAATAAATGCTCAAAATGATGTCCGTCAACCTCAGTGCATTTGGCAATACGTGTAACGACATTTCTCTCAACAGCGAGTAGTTCGCCTTCCGTAATGTTCGCACATGCATTTACAATGCGCTGACGCATGTTGTCAGGCGTTGTCGGTGGATCACTATAGCAAATATCCTTCGACTTTCCCCACAAAAAGAAATCCGGGGACGTCAGATCCGGTGAACGTGCGTGCCATGGTATGGTGCTTCGACAACCAATCCACCGGTCATGAAATATGTTATTCAATACCGCTTCAACCGCACGCGAGCTATGTGCCAGATTTTCCGTTGTCCAATAGTGCACATTATGCCGGTTTATGTTACCGCTGTTGGTGAATGACGCTTCGTCGCTAAATAGAACGCGTGCAAAATATCTGCCATCGTCCCGTAATTTCTCTTGCACCCAGTGGCAGAACTGTACACGACGTTCAAAGTCGTCGCCATCCAATTCCTGGTGCATAGAAATTTGGTACGGGTGCAATCGATGATGATATAGCATTCTCAACACCGACGTTCTTGAGATTCCCGATTCTCGCGCAATTTGTCTGCTACTGATTTGCGTATTAGCCGAGACAGCAGCTAAAGCACCTACTTGGGCATCATCATTGTTGAAGGTCGTGGTTGACGTTTCACACGTGGCTGAACACTTCCTGTTTCCTTAAATAACGTAACTATCCGGCGAACCGTCCGGACACATGTATGTTGTCGTTCAGGATACCGAGCAGCATACCTAGCACACGCCCGTTGGGCATTTTGATGACAATAGTCATACATCAACACGATATCGACCTTTTCCGCAACTGGTAAACGGTCCGTTTTAGCACGGGTTATGTATCACGAAGCAAATACCGTCAGCACTGGCGGAATGTTACGTGATACCACGTACTTATACGTATGTGACTATTACAGAGCCATCTGTCACAAAGTGAAGAAAGTGGTCCAACAAAAACAATCATATTTCTTTACGTACTACACGAATATGTAATAAAAAATGGGGGTTGCTACTTTAAATAAAGGCAGTTGATATCCGTTTGACCTATCCCAGCAATATCTAGCGGGCCAGCCATAGCGCCATCTGGTCTCCCCCTTCAAGCTATGCTAGTTTCGTTCTTTGTAGTTTTTTCGTTTGATGCTTATTTCGTGAGATATTTGGCCCGGTCACTATCAATGGACCACCCTGTATAACTCCACCGATCACTCTTAATTGCATATTTTGATCAGTGAGGAAGCTCTAGAAATGCGTAACATGTTGCGGGACCCTCTCGTGGCCATTCAGCAATGTTGCGATGCAACGAAGTGCTGCGCTGGCTGCAGGGGCGGTGTGCCACCACACAGAGCAGAGGACGGGCGGACTGTCGCTCAGGTCCCCTCGGCTCCTGCAATCGATTGCCAGTTAAAACACGCGCCAGGGCAGGGCAGGGCCCGCAGTTCATGTTGCGGGGGCGCCATAACGGCCGCTTGTAAAGCATCGGCGCTTATGCGGCGCGCGCCATAAACAACGCAGCTGTGGCTGCGGTGCGGGAGGCGTTAAGCGCGGGGACGCTGACAGGTGCGAGCGCCGGGGTGCGTGTATCTCGCGCTTCCGCCGCTGTCGCCCCTTTGTCAGGCGACCGGCCGGCCGCAGCCACCAGCCAAATAAACAAACGCCGTCCGGATGTGACGGCTGCGAACGTCATTTGTCATCATCCACAATGTGCGAGCAGTCGCGCGCGACGCGCACTCCCGGCCGGCGCATCGCGGACCGAAAAACTCGCAGGGCCACTCGCCGCTGTGATATTCCGCCGCCGGTCCTAGCGGAAGCGACACCGTACCGGGTTACGGGCGGCGAAGCGTGCGCGCGTTGAGGTGCGTGAGGCAGGGCGTCTCTGATCCGGTATTCCAGGATGGCCAGTTGTTTGGTGATCGAAGCGAGTGAGGAAATGAAACTGAGCGGCAATATCCCACGGCCTTTTATTGCCATATCCCCTTTTGAGTTCAGCTAGTAGCGAGCCATCTCTATAGGTCGCCGTTTGACACAATGCGGCAATAAACGTATGTGCAGTCTGCAATAACTGTGAAAAGCTTCAGGAATGTAAAAGCAGGTCAGGACAGCATTCAGTGCGACACAGCGGACCAGAAAGCCCTCAAACGTTGCCATTATCCTTAACGAATATGGCGATACTTTCAATTAAATTGATATTAAAATCTCTAACAAGAATAATCAAAACATTTTAAATCAAATATGTCATGTTCATCAAACATCCTAGTGCATTAAGATTGTGTATCAGATTACGAACATAGTAATTCTGTCAGAGACAGCAAAGGACTTGGAAGAGCAGTTGAACGGAATGGACAGTGTCTTGAAAGTTGGATATAAGATGAACATCAACAAAAGCAAAACGAGGATAATGGAATGTAGTCGATTTAAGTCGGGTGATGCTGAGGGAATTAGATTAGGAAATGAGACACTTAAAGTAGTAAAGGAGTTTTGCTGTTTGGGGAGCAAAATAACTGATGGTGGTCGAAGTAGTGAGGACATAAAGTGTAGATTGGCAATGGCAAGGAAAGGGTTTCTAAAGAAGAGAAATTTGTTAACATCGAGTATAGATTTAAGTGTCAGGAAGCCGTTTCTGAAAGTATTTGTATGGAGTGTAGCCATGTATGGAAGTGAAACATGGACGATAAATAGTTTGGACAAGAAGAGAATAGAAATGTGGTGCTACAGAAGAATGCTGAAAATTAGATGGGTAGAGCACATAACTAATGAGGAAGTATTGAACAGAATTGGGGAGAAGAGGAGTTTGTGGCACAACTTGACAAGAAGAAGGGACCGGTTGGTAGGACATTTTCTGAGGCATCAGGGTATTACAAATGTAGCATTGGAGGGCAGCGTGGAGGGTAAAAATCGTAGAGGGAGACCAAGAGATGAATACACTAAGCAGATTCAGAAAGATGTAGTTTGCAGTAAGTACTGGGAGATGAAGAAGCTTGCACAGGATAGAGTAGCATGGAGAGCTGCATCAAACCAGTCTCCGGACTGAAGACCACAACAACAACATCAGATTACGATTCGAATCTGGAACTTCATATTTGTGGAAAATGCTGTTTCTGACTGAACTGTCCTTGCATGTCTCACGTTTACAGAACAGTGCTCACTAATAGAGTGAAATATACATTCTTAGAACAAATATGCATGACATTCGTCTTTTGAGAGGAAAACCAAGCCTGTCAAGAGTCTGAAGGCTGTCTATGCAGCACAGTGTTTTTTATAGACATGTTCTTGTTGTAGGTGAAACGCCCTTTCGGTCTTCAAGCCCTGGAATTAACTTACACAGCCATTTACAGGGGAGCCTGGGTGAAATTTGACATTTTTCTCAGTTAATTACAATATCACGAGTGGACATAATCTATAAACGACAGTAAAAATCACTATGACAGAATGAGCATGGAACTTCTGAGCTCTCTGTTCGCAATTTGACACATATTCAGCCAGCACATTAATTGCGCTTTCCAGGGCCTCAGCATTTGAACCTACCATTACATAAAGACATTTGAATACACATTCACTCTCATAATGACATAGGAGACTAACTATTACTCACAGATTCGCTAACGTATCAATAGTTTTGTTATGACGAGTGATGGGAAGTACATAAACTAGTTTACATTCAATAATATCAGCTGCCCTCATATGTCTGTCTGTTGCCATAAGCGTAGCTCGTGATGTGCGCCGGCCATCACCCCCCTTCCCACCACACAGTCCAAGAACACGAACTAAAGGCACGCCCAACGTGGCTGCTGAGCGGTAACTGTTTTGGAGACGTGGGCAAATGTGTTCATCTATGCATCGTGCTATTGACGTAACTACACATTATACAACGCGTATATTATGAACAAATTTCATGATTTTTAAGATGGCCTACGTTCTCTCATGTCAAAACATGATGTCCCATTCCCTAGTTCACACTCTTTATTTACTTTCTAAAGTAGCCTACTTCCTTCCTTCGTGTACAAGCTGTCTCCATGACAAATGGCATCGAAATCGGTTCAGCAGTTAGTCGTGATAGTGCAAGAGACAGAGATACCCTCCCATTTAATACTATCAGGATGGAAGTGTGGATTGAACACATTTAGAATTGTATAAGCATTGTACTCATTACGTTGAATCTTATTACGTAGAACCTGTCAACAAATAAAAGCACCTTCAGAAATACGATAAAATTAAACAGCCAAAGAGTAAATACCTTACTCCAAAAATTAAATATTTTTCCTTAATTCGCATAATAATCTTTAATACAGTATGTATACTGTTCCACACACTCACCGTTCAAGCTATCTCCAGATAAAATTTCATCAAAATCGGATAAGCAGATCAGTTGTGAGAGGTTAATATAAACACGGTTTAGATTTTATAATATCGCTATGGATGTTTACTGCTACAAGGGAATGTATAATGTACGTAACTGACCTATGCCACAAGCAGAAACCTTTAAGAGAAATCAGTTCAAAGATATGTTCGTAATCAAATGTATGTCTTCGTACGCTCGACGATTCCACCGGTATTGCGAATCCCTTGTACCGTAAACGGTAAAAACGTACATTGAAATGTTGTTTGGCTGTATCATAGCCTGTGAATAGAACTCAAAATTTAATGCTGTATAGTTAAAAATGCGCGACACTAGTAATGACATAAATAAATGTCTTTTAAAGGTAATTGGTTCTGTTCTTATTCAGTACCTACAAACTAGTTTAATGCTCGTGTAGAATACGTTCGCCCACAAGAGATAACACACAATGTCATTACCTCTTTATCTCTTATTGTTAGTGGAACTCTCTCCACAAGACCGACCAACATCATAACAATAACACCATATGCAATATAGGTAGCTACAGGTGAATATTTCTTACGGTCGTAACAGGAAACTAAAAGAGCCACGTACTGCCAAATATGTTTTAGAAATCGTTAGCGTAAAGCAATAAGTACTGTCTCAATTAAGGAAGTCGGCTTTTCGTGACGTAACAGAAATGGTAGTACGAATAAAAAGGAATCCCTCTGCACAGTCATGTTCACTAGCCCGCATTGTTTCCGCGGCATAACACTTCTCACACACACCAGTTTTAGCTATGGTTATTTTATCGCAGATAATAATAGGACAGTGCTATTTTTTAAATTTCTTAGTTGAACTACTAAAACGCAATATACTTGGCGTGATGGCAGCCTCTACGAAATACCTGAGAAGTTACACCTAAAATTCACAGTTTTACAGCCGTGACTAGTTCGTTAGTACCAAGGTTTTGGACTTAGCACAATTAAAATTTTCTTTGCGATGAGGAATGCGCAATTTATATTACGTAGTATCACGAATACTGCTTCGCTCACAAAAGATCACAGAGATACAATTCAAGATATTCACTTAATTGAAAATGATGGACTTCATCAATTTTTATTTCGGACTGTCTAAAATTTATTGTGAGCTGTTGTAAATACATTATTATATAGATAAAATTAACTTTGATCTGCTGTAAATTATGACGACAGTATAACCATTTCTATCAGGACGGCTGTGAGAGTAATGACTCTGGTACAGTCGCCGGATACTATGAAAGAATTTTTGCCAAAATAAACACAAAACACAGATAAATATAGTTACAGGAGGTCAATGAGTCACTGGAACGGACTTCGAATAAACAGAGAGGAATGTTTCCCCGGGTTTCTCTCATGCGCTATTTGTGAAAATTGGATAAAGTAACAGAAACTGGGACCGCGCGACCGATACGGTCGCAGATTCGAATCCTGCCTCGGGCATGGATGTGTGTGATGTCCTTGGGTTAGTTAGGTTTAAGTATTTCTAAGTTCTAGGGGACTGATGACCTCAGATGTTAAGTCACATAGTGCTCAGAGCTATTTTAGTAACAGAAACCAAGCCAGCTGGCTCTTGGACCACCTGAATAGCGATTACATTTTGAAACGTCTGCCTGATCGGACGGTAGTTCCGAAGAAACAGGGACTTGAGACAAACCAAATAACACGGTAGGTTTTTCACCTCGACAGCGGGCGTAGTCAGTGGCATTTCCAGAAGGGAACCCCTGCGCCATTAATAGGAGGAAGAGTCGATGCTAAACCTGGCAGGACTACACAGAAGTTGGAGACGGCAGCCCTAGTACTGGCCTTAATTGAACGGCGTGCGTTTCGTGACCGCCACTTCAAAGGCGAGAGACCGGCGAGGCACGTGACAGTAATTGTTTTCGGCCCGCGGCTGCGTCATGAATTATACCGTCGGACATTAACGGCCACCATCTACAGCACAACATAACAACCGCGTCGCATCGCCCCGAACAACAGGTAGCAAGCAAGGCAGCGAGCGACTGCGTTGCACGGAGAGGCGGCATTCATTGCAAAAGGTACGTTTGCAAGCAGCACTCACGGACCTAGTGTTTTCCCATTAACATGAATTATTTGTTGTTTCACTAAAGTACTGAATTGGGCTGACATCTAGACTAACAAGCTGGAATGTTTTCATCGGAATATAATACCGAATTAATATATCTCGCGATTTAACAGTTGCGTCACCTCTCCTTATCCATATTGAAAAGATACAATTATTACGTATTCCACACACTTCATACTAGTCAATGTATGGTTCCTCGCACCTTCCGCCATCTCATATTCGATTTGTAGTCTTATCTTCCATCCACACATAGCAGATTAATTAACTTAAAAACACATGTACTTTTTCCTTCCTCTCAAACACGCGAAACATTATTTACATTTTAAGTAAAAATATACTAAATTAACAGATATTTTAAGTTTAAAGGACGCAGATATTTTAAGACTCATTAAAATTTCAGGTATTTTAAGACTCGTTAAACTTTCAAACCAAACACGTGTGGCAGCTGGAATGAAATGACAATAAAATGGTCGGCAATGTGCTATATTTGACACTATCCAAAGACTTCCCCTCCTGGTGCAACAAATTTGATTTGTCTGTGCCTGTGTCGCATGCTCGTTGATTTCGCTGATTTATATATTTAAGTAAAAATATACTAAATTAACAGATATTTTAAGTTTAAAGGACGCAGATATTTTAAGACTCATTAAAATTTCAGGTATTTTAAGACTCGTTAAACTTTCAAACCAAACACGTGTGGCAGCTGGAATGAAATGACAATAAAATGGTCGGCAATGTGCTATATTTGACACTAGCCAAAGACTTCCCCTCCTGGTGCAACAAATTTGATTTGTCTGTGCCTGTGTCGCATGCTCGTTGATTTCGCTGATTTGTTTCGTCAAGCACTTCCTCATTTGGCCCTATGAGACTGGGTAGTCGCCGTTGCATAGCCCAGAAAATAACAGGTAAACCATCTTTGAGTCACTGGCTATAAACGAATGCTAAAAGACTAAGGCAAAGATTCTACACTAAGCTTGAGATGGAACACCCATCTATTAACCTTTCAAAATAGTCTGCACTACGGCAAAAGCACAAACATTCCCAACTAATTTAACATGATGATTATATCCATAACTACTCTGTAAACAGATTGCTTTAAAACTCATTATAAAAATCAGTCTTCAGAAACCTTTGTCTTTTCTACAGGCAGAAGACTTGCTTCACACTTGTACCTAGGGAGATCGCTGACAGAGAGGATGGAAAGAACGTCGAGAGGAGACGGAACTTCTTGTTCAGTATCACTATGTCGGTCAGATGCCAATGGCCACAACAACGACGTCGGCTCACTGAACGACATGCACGGCAAATCAATTTCCTTCGCAATCGCACAGCTACGATTCCACACGCTGTAAGAATTTTAGGAACAAAATCGCCACAAGTATACCTGAATACATGAGAAGCCATACTCGATGATTGAACACTGACATTTTATTGAAATTAATTTCACTGGTTACAGCACTGGTATCTCTGGAACGAGTATGTACATAAAAAATTGTGAGTTGCAATATATAGACTATGGAGTGTTCCAAGAACTTTTAATTTCTGAAAACTGAGATCAATAAGTAACAGAGAAAGCTTCATTCAGTAGATAAAATGTCTGCAATCGGTGCACGTATCTTACAACATATCACTCAATTATTTATTAATATTTTGTTATTTGGCAGATTTGATGAATATCGTCGGCTGGCTCTGAGCACTATGCGACTTCTGAGGTGTATCAGTCCCCTAGAACTTAGAACTAATTAAACCTAACAAACCTAACGACATCACACACATCCATGCCCGATGCAGGATTGGAACCTGCGACCGTAGCGGTCACTCGGTTCCAGACTGCAGCGCCTAGAACCGCACGGCCATGCCGGCCGGCTATCGGCGGCTGCCATGCACTGATAAGAATAAACGCAAGTTGACGTAGCTAATTTTCTGGAGAATGCTAAGGCACACATTCTCTTTAAAGTATAGAACGTAGCATGTCCTGATAAACACACGACTCCAAACTACTGCCACATTGAGTGAATAACATACCACTAGATTTCTCATATTTCTTTTGAACATGAAGTCAACAAGGTAATCTTAGGAAAACTAAAAATTTAAAATTTTGTCGAGGGAAATTCTTAGTTTCATCCGTTGTATGTTAATTTCAAACATTTTTCAAAGCAAACATGAGCGATCGGTTACATTGTCAGTTACCTGATGCTTTGTAAGGAAAAATTACAGAGTTGGGTTTTCTCTTCACTGGTTGTCAATAGAGTGCTCTTTTAAATAAACACACAATTTTGAGCTGCTTTTTACAGCCAGCAAAATATGATTCATCTGATAGTAAAAAATATCCGTCTCTTCCCCTTCTGACCAACGTTTGTGGCTTTTCTAATGTAAACCTATGTTCATCCAGACAATGTTGTCAGGTTTAAGAACAAGACGTAAATGCTGGAAAACGAAATGGTGAATATGGTGCTTGTGGAAGCCATTCGAACGACGATCACGCAGTTATATGCAAACCATTTCAGGTGTGTTGTCATAGTGGGAGACATCTTGATTTTCTAAAATATGAGGATCCGCAGCATGAATAAGAAAGATTAGGTTGAGGTTTAATGAGCCGTAATCGTGCCCTGTGGCCCAGAATGAATTTCCTGGTAGATTAAAACTGAGTGCCGGGCGGAGACTCGAACTCGAGACCTTTGCCTTCCGCGGGCAAGTGTTCTACCAACTGAGCTACTCAAACGCGACTCTCGCCCCCTCCTCAAAAGTAGGGGACCAGGTACTAGCGGAAGCGAAGCTTTGAGGACAGCTAGTGAGTCGTGCTCGGGTAGCTGAGTTGGCAGAGCACTTGTCCGCGAAAAGCAAAGGTCGGGAGTTCGAGTTTTGATCCAGCACACAGTTTTAATCTACCAGGAAGATTCGGGCTCTGTGGTGCTTTAACTCTGCGAAGATAGTATATGAGCACAATTCTATGTAAATCCAAGAGAAGCGTAGCGATAGTCGTTGCTACAGATGGAACCACAATGAATTTCTTTGTTGTACATTTACTCTCCGCTTCTTTTTTTGTGAACTTTTGTATCTGACCCATAAGAATCCACTTTTTATTTGCAGTTTCAAACAACAGGTACTACGTTTCGGTTATCACTCGTCGGGATCGTACTTCCGAATTCGCTTTTGGTAAATGGGTAACATTCGTAGTACCAACTGAAGGGTATGTTTTCATATATCTTTGCAATATTAGCTGGCTCGCGCACATTTAATCGGTGATCCCTGGACAGGACACAGCAGATTTTGGTAATAACCTCGTCGGTCGTACCAATGTATGGACGTACAGAGCAGCCGTCATTTTCAGTGATACATTATCACCCTTAAATTTAACAATTCACTTGTTGACTGTCCTTAAGTGTTGTAGTCATCTGAGGCCAACCTGTAAAAATAACACACCCTAGCTTGTCATTCGATGATAACACGTGAGATCACCAGAAACCAGCATTCTAAACGATCAGCTTTCGATCTTCACAGCATAGTGTTTAATATTTTAGTGTACTGTATGGAACTGGGGAGCTAGAAACGATGGAGAGGTTTCGTTCAAAATGTTCAAATGTGTGTGAAATCTTATGGGACTTAACTGCTAAGGTCATCAGTCCCTAAGCTTACACGCTAATTAACCTAAATTATCCTTATGACAAACACACACACCCATGCCCGAGGGAGAACTCGAACCTCCGCCGGGATCAGCCGCACAGTCCATGACTGCAGCGCCTCAGACCGCTCGGCTAATCCCAGAGGTTTCGTCCACGCCGTAGCCCTCAGTGATTCACAACTCCACAACAGGCTACACCAGTCCACTCACCGCAACGGCGTCCCACACCGAACCCAAGGTTGTTGTGTGGCTCGGCCTGTTGTGTGGCTCGGCCCACAGTGGACCCCCCCGGGAACTTCTCATATCAGACGAGTGTAACCCCAATGTATGCGTGATAGAGTAATTATGGTGCACGCGTACGAGGAGAAAGTGATGTGCAGCAATCGACGACATAGTGTAACAGGCGGAACATGGGGAACCAACCTGCATTCGACGAGGCAGATGGAAAACGGTCTTCAAAACCATCCACAGAATGGCCGGCACACCGAACCTCGACACTAATCCGCCGGGCGGATTCGTGCCGGGGGCCGGCACGCCTTCCTGCCCGGAAAGCAGTGCGTTAGACAGCACGCCTAACCGGGCGGGCTGCATAGTATTTTAGTTGCACACTTCCAAAGTCGTAAAATATCGACCACGTCCGTCGCCTCTTTGCGTTACGCAGAAAGCTACTAATGAGTCCCTCGCGTGTCAGAAAAAAAAGTCTATTTTCCCGTATCAAAATGAAATTCTCGTCATTCGAATTATCGTTGCAAGTCTGTGCAAGTGCTGGGGTACTTTAGGTGGGGGATGAAAGGTCGTGGTTTGGATTTGCCTTCTTTACTATTTGTGCTTCATATTTCAGTTTCTTGGGGAATGGTTTCCTATAAAATAGATAAACCTAGGACATTAAGAAACACAATTCCAATGTACGCTGTGGGCGCGCCATATAAAGTGCTCGCAAAGCAAACGAGGGAGGCACCGGCACCGGCAGCGGCAGCAGGCGCTGACTAGGCATCCCGCCGGGCAGGGGTCCCCAGTGTGGCGGCGCTAGCCCGAGGGGGGCCAATCTGAGGCCACAATGCAATCAGCGTCGCCATCTCCCGCACAATAAAGGGGCCGGCCGGTTTATCAGGAAATGAAACAAACCGAGACGCAGGCCGCATTTTGTCTGATTGCGAGCTCCAGCAAGAATTACGATTCGGTGGACAATAACGCTCAGCAGGTACGAAGCAACAACGGGTGATACAAACGGTTCGTGATAGTTCATACACGAAGTGAATTTCCAAACAACCTACACAGGCCATTCATCTTATTATTGTTGGCCTTATCACGGGTAGTTTGTGTATGGAGGAACATCGGTGTATTTAGAAACTGCCAAATTGTACTACACCCACGGATTTCTGTTTTTAATTTTGTATCTCTTCTCTGGACGAGAAAACAATGACGATTATATTTTAGTTCCTTTCTCAGTTTACCTTTAAATACGCTATTTGGCTGAGTGCCACCTTCATTGCTGGACGTATAATTCGTTTACGTGGACTACACAGGGTTAATGGGAACACCACCGACAAAATTCGGAGGTCATCCATGCTCAGTTTCTATTGTCAATCAACGGGCCAGTAGGCTCTGGTGGCTCGTTAGAGACCAATTGCGTTTCATTCGATTTATTTATTTTTTGTATCTATATAACACTGAAAATATACACAAAACATTGCCATTGTTCACGGTATGCACTGTCTGTATGGTTTGCAAACAACATTGTTCCATTCACTCACGGGATTTGGTGTTGACATCAGTCATGCCCACTTTACTCTTTGCCCTCAAGCGTATATTCAGTGCTTCTCGGTTCTGTTTCCGGTTTGCTTTCCCGGCAGTATTTGTTGTATGGTAATAGTGATGCATATTTATTTATTTATTTATTTCATTAACAGTGCAGAGTAATCCACCAGCTTGAAATGCAAGGTGGGTCGGATGCTTCTGAATCCAACAGAAAATACTTATCACTATTACAACGATATTCATATACAGTTGTTAATGCTTTTTTATAATATAAAGAACATAACATAAACTTTTTTCTAACGTTTCAGCGAATTGGATGCTTAACAGTTGTTAAAATGGTTCTATAGAATTAGTTTCTGCCTAGCTGATGAAAACATAATTTATACATGCAAATGTCAAAGAAAAAAAAGTAATACAATGAGTGTGTTGTAATTAATTTGCAGTATGTTGAGGGAAGTGTTATACTGTATCTGGATGTATAATATAGTCTGTGTATCATGTTGGTTGGTAATGGCCTTTTTCTACCTATTTCAGGTGAGAAGGTCCCTGTTGAACCTCGAGTTAATGTCATCTGAAATGGTTTGTGCTTCTGTATGTTCACTGTGTTTTTGTGTATTGGTATATTACTGGGAGTGTTGCAAGTCACGACACGACGTGATATTCAGCAGCTGTTTGATTGTCCTATTGTTAGTAGTTGCGGTATATTCTATGTGATACCTTAAATACATATACCTGGTATTAACAGATTCAATACTGACTGAGCATGTGAGGAACGGAATATATGAATTTTAGCTTTACATGGGAAATACACTTGTTGTTGTTGTTGTTGTCTTCAGTCCTGAGACTGGTTTGATGCAGCTCTCCATGCTACTCTATCCTGTGCAAGCTTCTTCATCTCCCAGTACCTACTGCAACCTACATCCTTCTGAATCTGCTTAGTGTATTCATCTCTTGGTCTCCCCCTACGATTTTTACCCTCCACACTGCCTTCCAATACTAAATTGGTGATCCCTTGATGCCTCAGAACATGTCCTACCAACCGATCCCTTCTTCTGGTCAAGTTGTGCCACAAACTTCTCTTCTCCCCAATCCTATTCAATACTTCCTCATTAGTTATGTGATCTACCCATCTAATCTTCAGCATTCTTCTGTAGCACCACATTTCAAAAGCTTCTATTCTCTTCTTGTCCAAACTATTTACCGTCCATGTTTCACTTCCATACATGGCTACACTCCACACAAATACTTTCAGAAATGACTTCCTGACACTTAAATCTATACTCGATGTTAACAAATTTCTCTTCTTCAGAAACGCTTTCCTTGCCATTGCCAGTCTACATTTTATGTCCTCTCTACTTCGACCATCATTTTGCTCCCCAAATAGCAAAACTCCTTTACTACTTTAAGTGTCTCATTTCCTAATCTAATACCCTCAGCATCACCCGACTTAATTCGACTACATTCCATTATCCTCGTTTTGCTTTTGTTGATGTTCATCTTGTATCCTCCCTTCAAGACACCATCCATTCCGATCAACTGCTCTTCCAAGTCCTTTGCTGTCTCTGACAGAATTACGATGTCATCGGCGAATAATACACTTATGATAGTAAATTTGTTAGTAGAAAAAGCATGCAGTTCTTTACTACGTGAGTGTGTTATTCCTGAAATAACTTAATACATAACATATTTAGTTTTTTACATACTTTATACAGAAAAGTGACGCACAGCAGTACGGATAGGTTTAGCGGCGACGAGATGACCCATATGTACCTTACGTGTATGTTCACTGAATACAATGGTGAGAGACATGGCGACAATACGCCGATCTGTTCACACAAGTACTAACGCGAATGAACTTTAGCATCCCTCTGAAACAATTTATGTTACACTGCGCGTTGTATTGTTCGCTCTGTTTATAGAATATACGGGATTGTTCATTGTTCTGGACGTATTTTCACATAAAGAAAGCTAACTGTGGTAAGTCGCCGACTAAACCATACCAGTAAACCCCGATTCCTTAAAAGTTGAACTCCCATGTATAAAACATCTTCAGCGCCTGATTATTTTACAAATGATTTAATATGTTAAATATTTTACGTGAAGAATGAAAGCGAGAGGAAGCTTAGGAAAGGTTTGGAATTATGTTCAATGTTTGCTGGATGTTGCTAAGTGTTCTCACTATCAAACACTGGACGCGTTTAGTCTGATAATTCACGCATTATTTCAAACAAAACGTAGTTTCTCACTGATCTCCATGTTTATATGTTCTCTCTTGTGAACTATGCGTTAGACAATGATATAATTTTACGGGTGCATTCAGTGGTTACTGTCCGCAAAACATGTTGCGAATAGAGTTAGTAGTAGAGAAGAAATAAATAACGTCATACTGGATGCTGAAATTTTTCTAGAAGAACACTTAAATGTAATAATCGATAAACATTTTTCCTTTCATCATTTTTTGGGAGAGTATTGGTGGGAAGAAGTTCCTTACATCTACATTTACATCCATACTCCGCAAGCCACCTGACGGTGTGTGGCGGAGGGTTCCTTGAGTACCTGTATCGGTTCTCCCTTCTATTCCAGTTTCGTATTGTTCGTGGAAAGAAGGATTGTCGGTATGCCTCTGTGTGGGCTCTAATCTCTCTGATTTCATCCTCATGGTCTCTTCGCGAAATATACATAGGAGGGAGCAATATACCGCTTGACTCCTCGGTGAAAGTATGTTCTCGAAACTTCAACAAAAGTCCGTTCCGAGCTACTGAGCGTCTCTCCTGCGGAGTCTTTCACTGGAGTTTATCCATCATCTCCGTAACGCTTTCGCGATTACTAAATGATCCTGTAACGAAGCGCGCTGCTCTCCGTTGGATCGTCTCTATCTCTTCTATCAACTTTAAAGATTGAAATTATGTACAAAGTTTGTTGAAAGTCGCTAAGTGCACTCACTCATTCTGAAACACTGGATGAATATACAGTGGGTACTTAGCGCGCGGCGAGTTTTGCTGGCAAAAGACATATACATAGTTTCTAACTGTAATACTTGCCTGGTTATGTCAAACGATTAACGTAATGACTAGATCATCACAGCATTTGAAATTTAGAAATACAGTCAATAACTAAGCGAAATATTCTTGGTGGAAAACGAGAGCATTGCAGAACTTCATAGGCGGAGACCTGGTGGTGAATAAAAGCACGGTGAATCGTTGCGGGAAGCATTTGTCATCATCCCAAAAAGGTGGCGCAAAACTGTTCGATCTCCCGTGGGCCGGCGGCCGCACACAGCTGACTCTGACAATGTTGGAACGTGCGGACACTCTCATTCGAGGCGATAGACGGATCACAGTCAAATTCTTGGTTTCTTAACTGCACGTCTCTGTCAGTAGGGATGACACATTCGTCCAACGGCTGAAGTAATCAGAGGTGTGTGCCCGCTGGATTCCTCGCCGTATAACGGAAGACCATAAACAACAACGAACGTCCATCTGTGCGGCATTGCTTGCACGTTACGAGGCTGATCGTGACATTTTTTATCGAACTTCGTCACAGCCGATCAAACTTGGGTTCATCACTTCGAATCGGAAACAAAACGGCAACCACTTAGTAGCGCCACACAACCTCTCCTCCGAAGAAAATGTTCAAAGCCTCATGCTCAACCGGTAAAATCAAACGACTCGGAATGGGTTATTGCATTTTATGCCCTCCCTCATGGTGCAATGGTCAACTCTGATGTGTATTGTGCCACCCTCAGGAAATTGCAGAAACGATTTCGGCGTGTTCATTTCCACAAAAATGCAAACGAGCTTCTCCTTCTTCGTAACAACACGAGGCATCACACTAGTCTGTGCATCTGAGAGGAGCTCGCAAAACTTCGCTGGACTGTTCTGCCTCATCCAAGCTGCGGCATGGATCTCGCACCTTCCGACTTCCATCTGCTTCACCCAATGAAGCATGCACTCCACGGGAGGCAGTACGTGGATGATGCGAGGGTTACTGATACAAGACTTTGGCTTTGACGTCGACCAGTAGTGTGGTGGCAACTGCCTTGCCGTAGTGGCTATACCAGTTCCCGTCAGGTCACCGAAGTTGAGTGCTGTCGGGCCTGGCCGGCACTTGGATGAGTGACCATCTGGGCCACAAAGCGCTGTTGCCATTTTTGGGGTGCACTCAGTCTCGTGATGCCAATTGAGGAGCTACTCGACCGAATAGTAGCGGCTACGGTCAAAGAAAACCTGCATAACGACCGGAAGAGCGGTGTCCTGACCACACGCCCCACCTATCCGCATCCTCATCTGAGGATGACACGGTGGTCGGATGGTCCTGGTGAACCACTTGTGGCCTGCAGACGGAGTGGCCCTTTTTTTTTTTAGTAGTGTGGTACTATGCGGGCATAAAGACCCTCCCACTAAGGTAGCGTAAGGACGTTGCACTCAATACAGATCACATTGAAAAACAGGGTTTTGTAGCAAAAAGAGTGGGGGATAATAAAGTGTGTGGGAACCCTGAATAAAGCCAACTTGCTTTCAGGACAAAAATGCGCGGTATTACTTATTCAACACACTTGTAGATCACTATTTTGGAACGTGCCATCAGTCAATACTGGTCCCTTACGCCAAAATGCTCAAATAATGTCCACGAGCGACTTCCGAAAATACTTCGGTGGAGTTCGGATTCATCCTGTATTGTAGGGCATTGAAACATACCTTTAAACGTGGTTTTTGACTAATTTCCAAAGCCGCAGAGGAGTAGTTGTCGAAGGAAACAGTGATACATATAATAGAATTTACCACTACGTTTAAACAATGGAGAGTCCATATGAGAAGAATTTAATGCTGTTCACTGAAATGCGTCTCAATAAATTGTTGTGAATTGTTAAGTATAATATCCAAAACTAAACACTGCCCCGTTATTCAACGTATATGGGCAATTTTAATGTACCAGCTATGTATCAGCAGTCTTTTTATTCATAATTATTATATTCCTAACTATTAGCATATCTCAGTAGGCTAAGTGTCAACATGACACGTTCGCGCGTTGGCGGTAGACTCTAAGTTAGACGATTGGGACATTGAAATTTTCATCGCATTAGTTAGTCGCCAAGTGCAATAGACGTGGTGACGTACAGTTTCGGACCTACACACTATTCATCAATCTCCCGGACCAAACTCCAGACTACACTTGCAGTGACTCATAAAGTGAGGACATGTGGCAGTGTTTCGAACGAACCATCCCTCGGTTGGAACATCAAGCATAGCAATGTCTTTGGAGCTAGCAAGAGGTGTAGCCATATGACGGCATCAGTGTCCTACTCGTCTCTCATAGCAATCTCATAGTCATGAACAACAAAAGCATCATACTAAACCTTTGGTTTTGAGTTTCAATTTATTACCACGAAGTTTTAACCTGTTATGTGGAAACTCTAAATACGACGCACCTATTCATTAATCAAGGTGACATACAATGATTTATATTTTATTATGCAGTAACAAATTATGTTAATAGCACCCTTTTGTAATATTAATAGCAAAATAAAACAGAAAATTTTCAATAAAATCAATTAAAAAACATAAAATAAAAGGAATTAACCCAGTTCCCATGTGAATAACTTACAGGTTGTATTATTAGATGTGTTACAGGGAGCGTCGGAGTATCTCGAGTTTTGCCGACTAACTACAACTATATCTAAAGCTGAACCTATTGTTACTACACTATTCTACATTGCCCAACCTGGTATTTGCGTGCCTCGCCAATTCTCGACTTTACGCATACTTACGCATACGCCCTTAGCATTCGTTCTTTCTTTCATTTAAGAAAATCATATTTATTTTTATATATCTGTAGGTTATAGTCGGCCAATGGCATTGCCTTAGTGGTAACACCAGTTCCCGTCTGATCAGCGAAGTGAAGCGTTGTCGGGCTGGGCTAGCACTTGGATGGGTGACCATCCCATTGGTCGTGTGCTATTGACAGGCAGGGTGCACTGAGCCCTTGTGAGGCAAACTGAGGAGCTTCTTCATTGGGAAGTAGCGGCTCCGGTCTCGTAAATTGACAAACGCCGGGAGAGCGGTGTGCTGACCACATGCCCCTCCATATCCGCATCCAGTGACGCTTGTAGGCTGAGGGTGACACGGCAGCCGTCAATAGCGTTGGGTTTTCATGGCCTGTTCGGACGGAGTTTACTTTAGTTTAGTTTTAGTAGGTTAAAGTGTCTCTTAATTAAATCTATACGTGCCTATCGTTATCTATAACGGAGGAAACGCTTTTTGTGAGTTGTTGACGTTATTTTAATATTAAGAACGTCTGCTTGATCTTATAGAATGAAAGATAAGCAGTTCCTTTGTCGCTATTCTATGTGCAGTGATATTAACTGTGGTCCACAGGTTTTCGTTCCTTACAGTTGTGCACAGATCGCAGTGAAATTGTCTGTAGTTTCTCTCTAATTGAAAACGATACGATCACCAGGTCCTTCTTTTCCACATTCACAGATTGGTAAGTTACTACATCCCACACCCAAATATTTGGGATGTGTATCGTCACCCCCGAATAGGTGCACCACACCTCGACTAGGGCGATGTCGCGTAGTTTCAGTCTGTTCCCGATGCTCGGGAATATGCTATGAACACGCCGTGCCGTGACCCAGTCGGATTGCCATTCATCTAATTTCGAGGTTTGTAAATGTCTTCTATCAGTAATATGTGTTCCTGTGATCTCGTGTACATGACCATATTGTCCACGCCCCAACCAATACAGCGTTGTCCTGTAACGTACCACGATATCCATCGGGCGTAAGCCGAGAATCACCAGTAGCCCCTCGACAAGTATGGTGAGTAATTCACCGGTGAGCCTTATTAGAGTACGCTCCTCTCAATTCCTCGCAATACTGTTTTGTAGCTGCCTAATCGAAGCGAAGCACACAATGGCAATGAAGATAGCTTTGTGGTATCATTGCACCACATATCCACTCACATATCATAGTCAGCTGCGCCGCATTGAGACAGCAAACGTGACAAACAAGACTCACATTATGCGAAGGAAACGTGCCTCCATGGGTGGGGAGGGAAACCATTTCCAATTAAGCGTCCAAACCGCCTTTGGCGTGTCTCCCAGTTACCAATGCCGTACGATTTCAACTCTTCTTATTTACAGAATTATCATAGCAAATTGTAAGAAGTGTCGTATTACAATGAATTTGTTTCCCAAAGCTCTTTTCCATCGGTAACAAAATACACCCGTACTTTTGTTTTTCACAACGAAATGCTCGTTGTTTTGAGCACTATCATTAGGCTGAATCCTTGTTTGAATTAGTTTAATCCAATATAAGGTTTCTAGAGTGTGCATGTTATACTGCTCATTTAATTTTTACAAATGAAGTACTAATGCCCAAAAAAGGGCCACATCCTCAGAGCTGTCAAGTGGAATGATTATCGAAAAATTAAAGCCCTGAAAACTTAAAAATGAGTACCGCAGAATGTGACCGAATAAAGATTTTCGTTGCATAATGTGTTTCAACAATATTTTAACGATACGTGTCACGTACTGAAGTAACTGTACAGAATTCTTGCCACCGAAAGCCGTATTTCGAGGGTAGCATTAGCAGTAGATTCGTGCAGAAAACATTTGTTACTCCTTCAGTTCGGAAAGACTTTGTAAGCCATAGATGATTGATACCACAGTCCCTAAATATTCTCAACATACCCTAGAGTACGCGACATGCAGTTCCTGCCAAAAGGTTGAGTAGGTACCCAGCAAGACAATTCATCGTGACTTTTAGAGTGCCATGCCAAATTGTTTGCGATTACTAATGGAAATCTATTAATAAATGACTTTCAACAAAAACAAAACATCAGCGTCCAGTACAAATTAAGGCTCCACTGCAGTTCACCAGAACGCCATTTTTGGCTCTCTTTTTACCCTGTTTCCGTTCGTTTCGCTGGTTTGATCTCGACAACGTAAGATAATAACCCTGGAACTCCACGATATCTCATTCTCTCCTCACCAAAGTGAGGAGCGTGGTATCTGCGTTTTATCGTCATGGCTGCAATGATGAGAGTCAACAGGACAGCTCTGCTGCTTCACAAGTGGCAACTTCTGGGCGATCTGTCGTATATCCCTGGTGCACGTAAAACAAGCTAATATTCACACAGCACCTGAATCAATGTGTAGTTACTGCGCATATTTGTGATTGTTGTTTTAAGAGTACAAATTAAGGTTTGAAGCTATGTTCCCTCTTAATTCGCTTAATAATCGCTGCTGTTGGTACAATAACTTGTATTACGCTCAGATTTTAGACTACGTAATTTTGTTCACAGCTGACAACGTACAGCACTTCGTCAAATCTTTTAGGAGATCGCTGTGTAAGACGCATTTTCGCCTGTGTAATGATTGAGGCCTAAGGTTCTGCTGATTTTAATCAGGACGTCTGCCTGTTATCACTTTCATCCTTGTCAAATGGGGAAACCATTACATCAACTTTGAGTTTCAGTATCTCCCTTGCTTTCATTCAGAACCACTTCATAATATTACTAATACAGATTCAAACTCAAAGCTTATACGAGGTGCATTCAAGTTCTAAGGCCTCCGATTTTTTTTCTGATTAACTACTCACCCGAAATCGATGAAACTGGCGTTACTTCTCGACGCAATTGCCCTGCAGACGTACACATTTTTCACAACGCTGGCGCCATGATTCCATGGCAGCGGCGAAGGCTTCTTTAGGAGTCTGTTTTGACCACTGGAAAATCGCTGAGGCAATAGCAGCACGGCTGGTGAATGTGCGGCCACGGAGAGTGTCTTTCATTGTTGGAAAAATCCAAAAGTCACTAGGAGCCAGGTCAGGTGAGTAGGGAGCATGAGGAATCACTTCAAAGTTGTTATCACGAAGAAAATGTTGCGTAACGTTAGCTCGATGTGCGGGTGCGCTGTCTTGGTGAAACAGCACACGCGCAGCACTTCCCAGACGTTTTTGTTGCAGTGCAGGAAGGAATTTGTTATCCAAAACATTTTCGTAGGATGCACCTGTTACCGTAGTGCCCTTTGGAACGCAATGGGTAAGGATTACGCCCTCGCTGTCCCAGAACATGGACACCATCATTTTTTCAGCACTGGCGGTTACCGGAAATTTTTTTGGTGGCGGTGAATCTGTGTGCTTCCATTGAGCTGACCGGCGCTTTGTTTCTGGATTGAAAAATGGCATCCACGTCTCAACTATTGTCACAACCGGCGAAAAGAAAGTCCCATTCGTGCTGTCATTGCGCGTCAACATTGCTTGGCAACATGCCACACGGGCAGCCATGTGGTCGTCCGTCAGCATTCGTGGCACCCACCTGGATGACACTTTTCGCATTTTCAGGTCGTCATGCAGGATTGTGTGCACAGAACCCACAGAAATGCCAACTCTGGAGGCGATCTGTTCAACAGTCATTCGGCGATCCCCCAAAACAATTCTCTCCACTTTCTCGATCATGTCGTCAGACCGGCTTGTGCGAGCCCGAGGTTGTTTCGGTTTGTTGTCACACGATGTTCTGCCTTCATTAAACTGTTGCACCCACGAACGCACTTGCGACACATCCATAACTCCATCACCACATGTCTCCTTCAACTGTCGATAAATTTCAATTGGTTTCACACCACGCAAAATCAGAAAACGAATGATTGCACGCTGTTCAAGTAAGGAAAACATCGTCATTTTAAGTATTTAAAACAGTTCTCATTCTCGCCGCTGGCGGTAAAATTCCATCTGCCGTACGGTGCTGCCATCTCTGTGACGTATTGACAATGAACGCGACCTCATTTTAAAACAATGCGCATGTTTCTATCTCTTTCCAGTCCGGAGAAAAGAAATCGGTGGCCTTAGAACTTGAATGCACCACGTATTACTGACAACCACTATCCAGATGCGATCGTGTCACATCACAGATGAGTTACAAAAAGACCAATTGAAGGCTATTGGCGCCGAACGGCCGTGCAGTTTGAGGCGTCATGTCACGGACTGCGCGGCTCCTCCCGTCGGAGGTTCGAGTCCTCCCTCTGGCATCGGTTTGTGTGTTGTTCTTAGCATAAGTTAGTTTAAACAGTGTGTAAGCCTAAGGACCGACGACCTAAGCAGTTTGGTCCCTTAGGAATTCACACACATTTGAACATTTGAAGGCTATTGCAACTTATGTTGTGGAGAGAACAGGAAGTGGCGTTTTAGATACAGTTAATCCTGTGAGTGAAAAGAATCGTGCCAGGTACCTACTATTTTCTCGTAACGAACACATTTTAATGTAATAGCACACAGCAGTTCTGAGCTAAATCCTAATATTTTTATTTCACACTAAGTCAATAACAAACTAGAAAATCTGACGTAAAACCGTCCCAGGCTCATAAAAAATTAACATTGCACGCAATGTCAATAATAGTAGTCGAAAGGATCAGATAGGAAAATGCAGTTCTACTGTGGTGGAGAAGAGGATTAAATTACTTTCGAAAGCGTCCCTTTGTGTGCTTTACAACTGTAGGAAACTGAAAGCGGATTGCAGTTCAGGAAAGAGCCTTTAACTGGAAACAGAGACCGACCTTGTATACTGAGGAAGAAATCATAATTAAGCTAACGACTGAGGAACTAAAGACGATACACAAAATGAAGAATAAAATAGTGTATAAAAGTGGTTTTTATGGAGTCTAAGAAAACAGGTGCATTGGTATTTTGCTTGCTCGCTGCTTGAATTCGAACTAGGCTGTGATAGCTACATCGCCTGCATCTTTAGAGCGCTTAGCAACTAGTGTTAAGCAGTTTTGACGACACAATGTGTCTTCTATGAATCACGTTGAAAATTTCTTTTAACGTTTCGTGGAAAATAGCTGAGCTACCTTGTTTGAGAACTGAAACCACTTAGTGTAGAGGAACGTAAAACCGTGCGAGTTTTCTCACAATGTATAATTTTTGTTCTTGACTAACTTGTAGTAGTGCATTATAAGCTACAGTTGCCCCAAACACCCATAACACTCACTCAAAACTGGTGTCAGAGTGTTTACGCAGGAAAATGAGTTTTTGGCAAATCACTGTGGGTAAACTGAATTGAGGACGTCGTATCGCTTAAAAACCTTTTGAGAACTGGAGCAAAAGTTAAAATCAGCTGAAAGCTGGAAGAAAATTAGTTAACTTACGTAGACCAAATAGGATATGGTATAAAATTAGACGTGATGACTGGGTGTTGTGTGATGTCCTTGGGTTAGTTAGTGCTCAGAGCCATTTAAACCATAAAATTAGAATCGCTAAATAAAGCTCTCAAAACTGAACATTTTTCCCTTGAACATTTTTGTTTGTATTTTGATGATTCCGTCTTATCATCAACACAATCATCTTGCATTGGGGAGTTAACCAACACTTACGTAATTAACATAAATTGTAACATATAGTGAAATTAACATTTAAAATTGTAGAAAGAAATAAACTCTTTTTCCTTAACCTACAGCATTTTTAAGGGAGACAAGTTATAGCTTCTTCAACTGGAATGTATCTTTCCGTTTGAAATTCGTTTGAAAACACGTTTTTTTTTTAATTTTAGTTTTAGTGGAAAAATACACTGCTAGGTACTGAAACTTCAGCACCAAGAAAGTGGCTTGCAAAAAACTTAAAAATTAACATTGATTAACTGCTTGCTTCGATAGGCCTATGATTATAATTTCAGCAGAACCGTTCAAAATAGTAACATCAATTACATTCAGTACCAAAGTAAGGATTACTAAATGGATCTCTTATTCAGAAATAGTATTTGAAAGTATATTGCCGGCCGGAGTGGCCAAGCGGTTCTAGGCACTACAGTCTGGAACCGCGCGACCGCTACGGTCGCAGGTTCGAATCCTGCCTCGGGCATGGATGTGTGTGATGTCCTTAGGTTAGTTAGGTTTATGTAGTTCTCACTTCTAGGGGACTGATGACCACAGCAGTTGAGTCCCGTTGTGCTCAGAGCCATTTGAACCATTTTGAAAGTATATTCTTTATAAGAATACTGCGTTCTGCGCCGTGTAAAACATGGAAACATCTACAAGCCTGTGATGGGATTCTACTGTGGCAGGATCGCTGTTTAACCAGGGTGTGATTTACCGTTCCGCGATAGTGCTCTCCGCGTTTATTGTGGTCCCAACCAAGACCGTCATGTGAAGTGAAATAGATGGTTTCAGGAGGGCTACATTCAGTGCTCTGCAGGATTACAACGATCCCACGCGGCTATCACCTGAGACGACAGCCCTTTTGCTCGCTGGCCGCGCGGTATCATACAACCGCGTCACGTACTTTAAGCCAGAAAACCCCCTTTCTAGCAGCAAGTCAAGTATCCACAAGGACAGTCAGCAGCACCAGTGACTGACAGTACTGCGACCGTTGTTACAGGTGCCGTTGTGCAGCAATAGAAGAGAAGCGCGCCGACGAAGTGGTGCGTCCAACGACAAAACTGGACACCAGAAGTGATAAAACATCGTCTTTTGAGACGATTCCCAGTTCTACGTAGAGCATCACTACGGACGTGTTCATGCTTGGGGGCTCCGAGGAGAAGAAACGTTGGCAGATTGAATTTATCATCATGGTATAGGTCTATCACCTGGGTGATGGTTTAGACTACCATTGGGTACAGAACACGATCACCTGTGGTTCTCACAACCGATGATTTGGATAGCAGCCTTCACATTTAAGGTGTTTTAAGACTGGTGGCTGTGTCCTGTTATCAAAGTCTCCGTGTCGTTACCTTCAGGAAGATAACGCAATACTGCATGTTGGCCCGGCTGATCTGGTTCATAAATGGTTCAAATGGCTCTGAGCACTATGGGACTTAACATCTATGGTCATCAGTCCCCTAGAACTTAGAACTACTTAAACCTAAGTAACGTAAGGACAGCACGCAACACCCAGTCATCACGAGGCAGAGAAAATCCCTGACCCCCCGGCTGCTCTGGCCTACTTCGATGCAGAGGATGTTTCACTCTCGTTTGGACCTGTTCTTACCCACTCAAAACATGTTCTCATTAGTTTATGAGATACTGGTACGCAACCATCCTCCAGCCTGACAAGATGTCCACATAGATGAAGGAGCTTGTAATGGCGTATTTACATCTTTTGGTGAAGGTGAATTCGATTACATGTCCAGACGGCTAATAGCGTTCGTTGCTGCCACAGTAGCACCTCTGAGCATTGGATCACCCAAATCACATACAAATTAAATCACCGTACCTCGTACACTGTACACGCCAACAGCCACCGAAATTGAGCATTGTCAGGCTCTGCTAGCACTTGGATGAGTGAGCATCCGGTCTGCCGAGCGCTTTTGGAAAGTAGTTGCACTCAGCCTTTAATGAGGTAAACTGAGGATCTACTTAACTGAGAAGTAGCGGCTCTGGTCCCGTAAACTGACAGATGGCCGGGAGAGGGGTGTGCTGACCACATGCCCCTCCACATCCGCATCCAGTGAGGCCTGTGGGCTGAGGATGACATGGTGGCCCATCGGTAGTGTTGGGCCTTCATGGCATCTTCGGGTGGAGGTTAATTTTTACTATACTGTATATTTACAGAGAGCACAACGTTAAAATTTGATCTTGTTCCACATGAAATTTTACATCCAGCAGTGTCTGCTAAATCACTTTTTGGTTTGTTCTATCGACGTTCGAGCCCCTTTGCTGCACCTTAGGTACCGCGAGTTCCCCTACAGATGAATGGGACTTGTTTGTTCCTCTAATTTCTAATATCATTTGATCCATTGATGAATAAACATTATTGATAGCGTGTGTGTTTGATCAGCTACCGAAAGAAAATGAATGACATCTGACGGTCAATCAACAATGAGCCTAATATATATATATACGTCTAACATTGTTTTTATAGCAACATCAAAACGAAAATAGACGACTAGATTCGAAAGTGAGTGTACTTTACTGTTAAAATTAAACGGCGTACCTTGGAAAAGTAAGAAAACATATTTCCCTCCCCCAGTGTTATAAATCAGATTTTAAGCATCTGCATTGTCCCAAAACGAGTCCGGTGCTTTTCCCCTTAGGATCTGTTTAACATGTCATTTGTAGGATATTTGTTTTAGTTATTTAGGTTGATTCAGTTACTCCTATCTATGTGTCTTAAGTAACCCACCATGTCTTCATATGCCAGTCGCTCTCTACGTGCACAACGTTAATCCTACAAAAAAATGAGCAGAACCTTTTAGGAGTCAATTTAAGGTATTTAAATGTTCTGCTGGAAACCGTTTTCGCTAGAGGCCGTCATATTCTAATTACTCAGAAGAAAACGTACCAAAAGTGACCTTCAGACGCATTTTGTTCAAATGGCTCTCAGCACTATGGGACTCAACTGCTGAGGTCATCAGTCCCCTAGAACTTAGAACTACTTACACCTAACTAACCTAAGCACATCACACACATCCATGCCCGAGGCAGGATTCGAACCTGCGACCGTAGCGGTCGCGCGGTTCCAGACTGTAGCGCCTAGAACCGCTCGGCCACACCGGCCGGCAGACGCATTTTTCTTTCATAACTCGAAACATGGAATGTAGTCGAATTATATCGGGTGATGCTGAGAGAATTAGATTTGGAAATGAGACACGTAAAGTAGCAAATGAGTTTTGCTATTTGATGAACAAAATAACTGATGATGATCGAAGTAGAGAGGATATAAAATGTAGCCTGGCGATGGCAAGATAAGCGTTTCTCAAGAAGAGAAATTTGTTAACGTCGAGTATAGATATAAGTGTCAGGAAGTCATTTCTGAAAGGATTTGTATGGAGTACAGCAATGTATGGAAGTGAAACATGGACGATAAATAGTTTGGACAAGAAGAGAATAGAAGATTTCGAAATGTGGTGCTACAGAAGAATGCTGAAGATTAGATGGGTAGATCACATAACTAATGAGGAGATATTGAATAGAATTGGGGAGAAGAGGAGGTTGTGGCACAACTTGACCAGAAGAAGGGATGGGTTGGAAGGACATGTTATGAGGCATCAAGGGGTCACCAATTTAGTACTGAAGGGCACCGTGGAGGATAAAAATCGTAGAGGGAGACCAAGAGATGAATACACTAAACAGATTCAGAAGAATGTAGGTTGAAATAGTTACTGGGAGATTAAGAAGCTTGGACAGCATTGGGTAGCATGGAGAGCTGCATCAAGCCAGTCTCTGGACTGAAGACCACAACAACTCTGAAACCGTGGCCTCCGGCGATACCGAATCTCAGTATAAAATTTAACTACATCTCTTACAGAAACGTCCTCCTAATTTTTCTTGTAGGACTAGTACTTTGCCCGCAGCAAGCGAGAGAATATGAAAATCTCGCACTTGGTTTTTGGAGACTTCTCGATTGCATAAGACTCGTAGGTATGTGAAAATGAATCACCCTGTATAATCGAATCAGTTTCTTATACGGAAAACGCTTCTCGCCAAAGGAATATTTGGTACTGAAAGAACTATTCCACGGTAGTATATTCTGATTTCGAATTCAGAAAGTGACTTCGTTTTCTTCTCTTCCCAACAGTTTCAGGGCAGCTATCGGTTTACCATTCACGTTGTAGTTACTGGTTTGACAATAACTCTTGCACGTTCATTTTTAGAGTTAAAGAGCTGTTTCTGCAGTTATAGACCCGAGGAATCTCTCAGTCTGGTATACGTTTGGGTGACAAACATTACGCCGGCCGGGGTGGCTGAGCGGTTCTAGGTGCTACAGTCAGGAACCGCGCGACCGCTACGGTCGCAGGTTCGAATCCTGCCTTGGGCATGGATGTGTGGATGTGTGTGATGTCAAATGGTTCAAATGGCTCTGAGCACTATGGGACTCAACTGCTGTGGTCATCAGTCCCCTAGAACTTAGAACTACTTAAACCTAACTAACCTAAGGACATCACACACACCCATGCCCGAGGCAGGATTCGAACCTGCGACCGTAGCAGCAGCGCGGCTCCGGACTGGAGCGCCTAGAACCGCACGGCCACCGCGGCCGGCTTGTGTGATGTCCTTAGGTTAGTTAGGTTTAAGTAGTTCTAAGTTCTAGAGGACTGATGACCTCAGAAGGTAAGTCCCATAATGCTCAGAGCCAACAAACGTTACATTATTTTCATGAGCTATCGTGTTAGACGAATATGCATCGATGTTAGTCGAAATTCACACGTCATTGGACATTCTGTACAAGCATTAATTTGATGTATCAGCAATTTTGGGTAAGGGAGCAAATCTCTCTACATTAAATTATCTGTCGATGAAATATTCTACCGTCGAGTGCGGCACTGCTGCCAGTCGGCTATCAGGCCGTTACTCATCCGGGACTCGTTGGGTGCCGGTCCAGAGTAAATTATGAATTCGCTGACAAAGAAAGCGCGCGTTTTGGAAGCTAATTTCCCGTCGGAGCGGCGGCGTTCGGCGCGCCGGATATTCGGCCGCGTCCGCCGGCGGCTGGCAGCCGGTGGCAGCGCGAGAGGCGAGACGCGGGGGCGTGGATACGAGCGTCAGCGCGGCCGCCGGCCCTGGCGTGGGTCTGGCAGCGGCGCGGCGGTCGCCTCTAATTAAATGTCAATGGGCACTCGCGCGGCGACAGCGGACGCAAATTGCTGGCCGACCTGCCAGACATGACGGCGGGGCCAGCCAGCGGCCAGCAGCGACAGCCGGCTCTCGCCGATCACTGCTGCCTTCCCCAGACGTTACGTCAACGCAGAGCTCTGTAACTTGCGACAGTCAATGCACAATGCAGACGGAAATATTCCAAGACCAAAGGAGCAAGCGAGGGAAATTCAGCTGACAAATGCACTGACGGAAAGAGGAAGTGCCAGATCATCAACACCACGACCGAAGTGTAGAAAACTGAGACTCTATTCTCTTTCTTTCTTTCCTTTGCCTATAGGATGTGTCGATTAATATTGCATCATTATGGGAGCATTTTCAGTACAGAGAATAGCCGTTTTTCTCAAATCACGAACGTAAGTGTTGACTGTTGGCTGTTCACTGGAATTTTTCAGGTGCAGACTGCAACAAAGCATGTTCAGACGATGTGGACTTACAGCTAGGCGTCGTTTTTCGGACATCTGCATCTAAATCTACAAAATGTGCGTGAATTCCTAAGGGACCAAATTGCTGAGGTCATCGGTCCCTAGAATTACCGACTACTTAAACTATCTTAAACTGACTTACGCTAAGAACAACACAGACACTCACGCCCGAGGGAGGACTCGAACCTGCAGCGCGAGGGGCCGCGCAATCCGTGACATGGCGCCCAAGACCGCGCGGCCTCTCCGTGCGGCCTCACTCTGCATCATACTCCGCAATCCGCATAATGGTATGTGACGCACAGTACTTCTGATCCAACGTAACCTGATCCACTCGCGAATGGCACTTGGGAAGAATGCTCGTTGGTAAGCCTCTGTATTGGCCCTAATTTCTCGAATTTTCACGTTGTGGTCATTATGCAAGATGTATGTGGGAGACATTAATACGTTGCTGCACTCTTCGGGACGACGGTTCAATCCCGCGTCCGGTCATCCTGATTTAGGTTTTCCGTGATTTCCCTAAATCGCTACAGGCAAATGCCGGGATGGTTCCTTTGAAAGGGCACGGCCGACTTCCTTCCTCGTCCTTCCTTACTCCGATGAGACCAATGACCTCGCTGTCTGGTCTCCTCCCCCAAACAACCTAACCTACTCTTTCGGGACAGTGTTTTCTCGAAATCTCAATAGTAAACCGCTCCGTGATGCACAACATCTCTCTTGTAACGACCGCCAATGGAACTTGTTGAGCATCTCGGTAACGCTTTCTCATCGACTAAACGATCACGTGATCAAGCGCTCTTTATTGTATCTCCTCTATCTCTTCTGTGAGTCCTATTTGGTAAGAATCCCACATTTATGAACAAGCGCATTACATTTCCTTAAGATTCTTCGTACGAACCTCAGTTTGGCATCTGTTTTTCCAACTATTTGTTTTCTGTGGTCACTCCACTTAAGGTCGCTCTGGATGGTTACTCCTAGGTATTTTACGGTAGACACTGTTTCCTACTTTCTCATCAATAATGTAGTTGTACAGAAGTGGGTTTCTTTTCCTATGTCTGCACAGTGTGTTACATTTATTTACGTTGAGGTTCAGCGGTCGTATTCCGCACCATTCAGCTCATTCTGAAAATCGACACTGTCTTCTGTGCCATGTGCGAACAGTCTTAAAGACCTTCAGATGCTTTCTAGTAGACCCAGAAAATAGCCTTACCATCTACTGATTTTGTTTCGCTAAGAGCGACCTATTGAGTTATATCTGCAGGGAAGTTTGAATCCAGACGCAAATCTGTTCCGATGCTCGAAAATCTCGTAATTTTTTTTCGCTAAACGGCAGTGCGGGACGATATCAAATGCGTTCCTGTAGTCAGCACAGCACCAAAATGAGAACTGTTGTCTACAGCCTGGTAATCACACAGACGAAAAGAACGATCTAAGTCCCGCAAGATCAGTTTACGCAGTCTGCGTTGATTTTACACAGGAGACATTTGTTCTCCAAAAACAACATATATGTGAGCTTAAACATGCTTCATAGCTCTACAGCAGACTGATGTGCGTGATAAGGACCTATAATTATGTGCATCTGTTCGACACAGCTCCTCGAAGACGAGAAACATATGCGATTGTTCCAGCCCTCCACTGCTCCAGCTATCTACGATAAACTGCTCCTGGAAGGGGAGCGAGTTCATTCACATAAGCTTTGAGGAATCTTAGGGGTACCTCATCTGGTCCTGATGTTCCACGACTAAGCGATTCCGCGATCGATTATCTCAGTATAAAACATTTGGAATTTCATACGCTGACTGAAAGTTGGAACTGCGTCACCATCTTCTGCGGTGAAACGATTCGGAAGATCGAATTCAGTACTTCGATCTTCTCTCTGTTCTATTCCGTTTCAGTGCCAGTATGGTCACTGAGTGAAAGAATAGAGGATTTCAAACCACTAACGCATTCTATGTAAGACCAACACCTTTTACGGTTTTTACTGATATCAGTTGACGAAATTTTACTTTAAATATCATTGAAACTAATTGCTCTCCTTACTCTTATTTTCGCTTGTTCAGCTTTCTTTTGTCCGCTGGTTTTGACTTCTTTTGAATTTGATACGAAGTTCACTTTTATTATGTAGCGGTTTTCTAACACGACTATTAAACCACGGAGGGTCTTTACCATCTCTGAAGATCTTGTTCGGAACATACTTGTCTAACTCATATTGAACAACATTTCGGAAATTTTCCCATTCGTGCTTCACATCTTCATCCTCATCACTGAATATTTGATGCTGACTGCTCAAATACTATGCAATGTGTGTCATGTCACTCTTGCTAAGCAAAAATGTCTTCGTACCTTTATTAACTTGGCTTATAAATTGCGCAGTCATACTTGCTATGTCTAACGATGACTGACACTTTCCTCTGCATTAACTTATTCGGTAAGTTCAGGTCTGTTTGTCGCTAGAAGTTCTACGACGTTCCTTTCACTAGTTGGTTTTCTAATTGTATGCTCGAAGTAATTTTTGAACAAGACATTCAGAATAACGCCACACGAATCCCCATCTATGGCACCAGTTTTGATATCATGACTCTCCCAATCTACACCTGCCCAGTTGAAGTCACACTCCATTACAGCAGCATAATCAGGAAAATTACTGACGATGATCAGTAAGTTCTCTCAGAAGTGCTCCATCACTACAGATTCTGACCCTGGTGATCTACAAAAGCATTTGGAGCAAGGATTTTGAGAAAAGTCAAATTATTGGCATAAGTTACATGGGAGCCTCGAAACAACAAATTGCACAGACAGTTCGCACTAGTCCCAGAAACTACAGAACAAATGTTGGTGAGATAGACTCCGAAAAATTGCGGTAAAGGGGGTGGGCATGGGCCACTCCAGAAATATGTCAGCACGAGAAGATCATAGAGCTGTTTAGCTGGTTCTGACGAATGGGTAGATGACAATAACTGAGAAATAGCCAGAGATTACAGGCAGAGTGTCACTATGAATCGTCGGTATTAGATTACTGGAAGCTGGGTTATGATCTTGAGTAGCTGTTTGTCACTGACACCGTACTATAAACAAAACACTAATGTGTGTAGTAGTCTTCTCGTCTGGGACATTGTATGGCATACTGTAGTGTTCGGCGATGAACAACACTTCTGTTCCGAAAGTGTCCTTATATGACCAGTTTAAATCTCACATGAAGCAGTGATTCTCGACATCTATAGCTCTCCTACTCCTGGAATCATGTTGTGGTGAGCTATTGGATATGACCTCGCGACTGATGTGATAATTATACAAACGAGTAGCAGTAGGGAAGGATCCATTCATTCCCTTTGTAGATTTAGCAAAAGCTTACGACACAGTCCCTGGATCTAAGCTGTGGGAAGCTATGAAAGATATAGGTATGGATGATCACCTTTTTACAAATTATTATTGAAATATATAGATATAATGTGGCACAGATTAAACGAGGTTCAAAGTTATCAGAACCTATTAATGTCACTAAAGGTTTGCGTTAAGGTTGCAGTATGTCACCTATCTTGTTCAATTTATATGTAGAACTGGCTCTCCGAAATTGGAAGAACTGCTGCCGGGGAATGGGAATCACTGTCAACGATCTATAGATACTTTCATTAAGTTTTTCTGGCGATAAAGCTATCATAGCACAATATGATTGTGATCTTGAGTTCATGATGGGGACTACAAATGAGTCTAACAAAAACAGAGTATTTGGTGGTGAATAGTTATCCTACACATCAATGACAAAGCAGTTATGAGACAGGTAGAGAAATTTAATTATCTCGGTGCACATATTGATAAAAATGGACTGGGACATACAGAACTAAAACACAGAATACAGCAAAGCAGAAAAGTTTTAGGGTGTATGAATTCTTTTTGGTGGGGTAAGAATATTTCCAACAGTAATAAGAAAAGGGCAGGTAAGATATCGGTTGAATCATGCTATGCTATGGATCAGAACGATGGATCTTAAATGCGTATCGCAAAATAAGACTAATAGCTGTGGAAATGGCTTATTTGTGTAGGAGTGTCAGAATATCAAGAATAGAAAGAAAAACTAGTGATGAAGTAAGAGCTAGAATGAAGGCAAATGAAACAATGATAGATAGAATCGAAATAAAATAATTATAATCGTACGGACACATAATGAGAATGACAGATCATCGGTGGCCGAAGTAGGTTTATGAATGGAAACCACCCGGCAGACGAAAGCGCAGAAGACCACCACTGTTCACATAAATGGAGTAATGGAACATCGCAGCATCGACAAAGAAGATGCGCTGAATAAAGAGACTTGGCGGAGGATAACAGGAGTACAACAAGATGTTGTTATTAATTAATCTTTGTATTGATTAATCCTGTAACAATAATAATAATAAATAAAGGAAGATGAATGATCGTCTGCATGTGATTGGTAAACTCTGTGGTCGCAGCCCCTACGAGCAGGGTACTAAACGACACTTTCGATCAGGGAACAACATGACATTTTCCAGCAGGATATCACAAGACCGAACTCTGCAATTTACACTATACACCCCTCGAGGAATGTATGGATGTCTGACTGGCCTGCACGGTCCCTGATTAGTCACTCGCAGACCATGTTTTGGATATGATAGCAGCCACCAACCAGCAGTCTTCATGAACTGGCACAACAAGTATCTAAGATATGGTAACATTTAGATTATATTTCTTTCCATATCAAGAGTACAAGAGTATATTCGTGCCAGTGACGTGTCACTCGTCTTACCGATGCTGATGACGGAGATCAGGCCCTAACGTAATTAAGGTGTTAGGATTTAATACCCGTAGTGTGATGAACATTTCTACAAAGCCTGATAAAGATCATACTGATCCTCCATGTTGTAATTCTTTCCACTTCCGTCATTGTGTAACACATTCGTGATTTGATCTATGACTGTGTAACAGAACCTATTATGTTACACTGGACGCTGAAAGCTTATCAGGAACGAGCACATTTTATGTCCGTTTAAAACATGTAAGATGTATCACTTAGGATCAGACTCTTCGTTGGCGATGTAGTTGTTTATTGGGAAGGGTCATCGTCAGGAGATCGTGAGGAGTGTCAGAAATACTTGGAGAAAACATACGCTTTATGTAATCAATATAAGACCTCGTTAAATGGGAATGCATGCAAGATAATGCCTGTAACAAATGAAAACAAACAGATTGTATCCAATTACAGGATTAGGGCGAAACATCTTGAACACATATCGTAAATATTTAGGGGTTAACACTAGTACGTGGTATGGAATGTGATGATCAACTAAAATCAGTTTTACGAAAGGCGAATGGAAGACTCAGATTTATCGGAAGGGTTCTGAGAAAGTGCAGCGCATGTGTAACGCCAAGTGCATAGAAAACGCTAGTATCGTCAGTTCTGGAATATGATTATAGCTTTTGTAGTCCGTATAATTTAATCATTACAACAGACACCGAAATAAATCAGAGACGTGCTGCGAAACTTGCAGCGTTGTGACACCATATTCTTTTCCATTTGTCTAATGTCATTTATTTCCTATGTGGAAAATGAACGTATGTAGTTATATAAGTTAGACGAAGAACAAATGCTGTGACAATTTTTATTGTTTTGATACATTATCTTGATTAATTCGTGAATCTCTTAAATCTATATATGGTTACGTTTTCAGTTTTAAGGTGTTCTGCCCATTTTGACCCACCAGAAAGTACAGGATCTTTAGGTTTTCTCGGCATGCACGTAAGCAACACATACAATTGTTTGAAATTACTGCACGCACTGTTTACAACCGTTCTTCATATTTCTTCAGCTCCGAATATTTTCCACTTTATCTCAGTTTTTAATCTACCATAAAATTAGGTCCATCCGATGCACTAAAGCTCCAACAACCAAAACAGAGTCTGTTCATGTGAAGTATGCAGGAAGAGTTGCGATTTGGGTTTCAGTTCGTGTTATGGGGTGAGTTAGATGCTACAAATATTCAAGGAAACGTAATAGATAACTTAGTATATAATCAGCAGGACTTAATGTTTACTTGAATATGCAAGAAGTGCTCACACTGGCTGGCTAGTGTGAAATCATAATTTTATTACCCTTAAATCTTGGTCGGCCTGGTATATAGCCATAACTGCTCCACATCCGAGTTCGCAAATACCGAAGAACTGTAGGAGTAAACAAGTAATAAAGTTATGGAAATGAGGGGTTATAAAATTTTGTTGCCTCGACTGATGGATCTGAATAAACGCTTTCTCACAGCGAGAACCGAAAGCAGTAACAGTCTTCGGTTTGGGCTCAGACAAACACAAATTTACCTCAGTAACACATAGCACGAATTCAGGCGATTTCCGGCATGTTTACTCGATTATAGTTAAACGTGCTAGGCGATAATTAGACTCTGCGTTGTGTCACGGAATTTAATAGTAATTTATGTAATTTTGGTATAAGGTGGCGGCTTTCCACATCTGGCTCATAAAACTTTTGGCAATAGGGATTACTTACAGGAATGAAGTCAGACTCCAGTCACAGAATGTTGGCTACCTTCTCAGAATTTCAGTTTTCTAATACAACACTTATCTTACCTCGAAGTACACAAATATGAAACAGCATTACGAAACAGGACGTGACCTGTACATAGAGGTCACTGAATGCGTGAATAGATACCTGAGTTCCTGAGCATTTTCAGTACCAATTAGAAGTAATACTTTATGACCTACAGAAACAGCCACTATTAGAAGAAAGTGCAACGTGTCTTCGGGTAACGACCGAAGGTGACATGTATTAATTCATGGGGTCGGAGTTGTGTTAGTCTATAAGATGCTTTGTAAGAAGCTTCAATTTAAGAGAACTGTGAGTCGGTGGCTTCCACGACGCTCAGCGGAAGACTCCGACTTCTCAGACTTGTTGACATGCCGGCTAATTTTCACAAGTTAAAATCGGTATCGAGTTTCGTTACTGATGATGTGATATAGCAAACGTTTGTATCAACTTGGACCACTGACGAAATGACAGTCATTGTCATTGTATCTAACTTGGTAACGTTCATCTAGAAAGTGTTTTAAGTGCAGTGTGTAAAGACGAAAAGTTTTTATACTTTTTAGTCTCTGCAGGTGGACATACTGACACAGCAGTACATCAGAAGGTAGGTCATTGATTATACATTCCAAACAGGAATAACTGAGTGAAACAATTATATCAAAGTCTAACAGCCGGCCGTAGTGGCTGAACGGTTCTAGGCGCTTCAGTCTGGGACAGCGCGACCGCTACGGTCGCAGGTTCGAATCCTGCCTCGGGCATGGATGTGTGTGATGTCCTTAGGTTAGTTAGGTTTAACTAGTTCTAAGTTCTAGGGGACTGATGACCTCAGAAGTTGAGTCCCATAGTGCTCAGAGCTATTTGAACCATTTTTTGAAAGTCGAACAACACAGTAGCACTAGGCTCGGAGATTGCAAGTGGCCAGTTCGTATTATGTCCTGGACGACAGAGAGTCACTGGGTGGCATGACAGAAAATAACATACAAAATAATTCCAAGTACTGAAAGGATCAAATTCAGACATCGTTGACTGAGATTGGTCGTACTACGAAAACGGTCACCATCTAAACTTACAAGTAGAAAAATATGTAGCTTCAGATCCATTCCTTTTGTGTCAGACCGCTTAAACGAAAATATACAACAAACTGCAGAAGACGTATGCAGTCAACCGCTACTCCATTGCCGCTGGGTTGATCGATTGTAATTAAAATTATAGTGGTATAGGGAAAGGGTTAACGGTGGGAAAACTAGTACAACCCAGATGTGGCCCACGTCATTTCAGCCCACTGGACAACATATTGGTTCACCCTTAAAATACGAGTGGCTCACAAGTGTAAGTGGCCCTTAAAACGACTCACTGATCGCTTCGGCGCACCGTAAATCGTGTAGTGGCTTACCAGGCGCTCGTGTGACGGTCCATCAAGTAATGGCATTGAAGTTGTGTACCTGCGTAAGTCGACTGTGAGGACTCGGTACAGTAAATTTAATTGATGTGGGAACGTGAAAATATGCCATAAATGATCCACTATCCATCGACGTGCAACTTCGTGAATGCAGTTACCCGATTTATTGGTGTATAATAGTGAGCTTTCCAACGTATCTAATATGGATGGTATACTACACGTAGATATGTGAAGTTTCATTAGGTCATCTGTAGTTAAAATATCCTAAACTACCAACCATAGAGGCGGATGTCACACCTTGTAAGTGAAAATCGGTTTCAAAACTACCAGAAATGTGTGAGGACAGGTGGCCGAATAGTGCCTGAATAGTCCAGCCAGTACGAGTGAACCAAGAGTAAAACGAGAGTCGAGCATGCCTCGTAATAACAATGCACTCTCTGTTGGAGAGTGAGAAAGTCATTCTGAAGGTAATCCTTAGCATGTGTATATCCCATTTCTCTGCGATATCTTTTGTTCCGGGTACACAAACAAATTTGGATAAGATATTTTGCTACATGCGCAAAATTTAATGAGAGAACAAGCTGGTTATTCACAAAAGTGTCCCTGATTCTATTTAAGAAACATACTGAGGTGCATGACTGAAATCAGGCTGGCGCCGCATAATTCAAATGAAAACAGATACGAAAAATTGTCTTCCTGCCACTCATTAGCGCACTTACAAACATTGGCTCGTACTTTCTGAATAAAAATTCGTCTCTCGAATCTATGCTTCCAATAGTTTCTACTGAAGATATTGATATAAATTTGAGTTTTCTAGTCATAAACAAGTGTTCGTGGTCGCTCCTCATGCATCCAAAATAGAATTTTGTATTACAGGGATTAATAATAGCTACGAGAGCAGTACGGTGTACAAGGGCAATGCTACCGTTTCGTTCAGGCCAAGTGCTACCAAAAATGAAAATCTTAGTCCTCTACTTCTGCTTATTAATGACAATCATTTATGTAGCCATTGAAATGTATAGTGTTGGACAGAGGTACTGGAAATTTCCTCGGTAATTCTTTTTGTATACTACAGACCCAGACAACATGTAATCTTCGTAATCAGATGTTGGCAGAAAATGATCAAGTATTGCTAGTAAAATTAAGTGATGTAGTGTTCCGTACCTTACAGCAAACATAGAAACATGGAAAAAGAAATTTCGGTCTTACGCAATGTTCGATTCACAGAAGTTTATAGCAGTCCATAATAATATATGTCAAGCACCAACTTTATATGCGGAATAGCTTTTTTTGTATGAGTTTTTTAGTTAACAATGTTGGCTGTTAACATTTCAAGTTAAATAACTGCAGTACTACGCTATGGTAAAACGATTTGATTAGAAATATTTTTCACAACATCTGAAGTTTTACAAATGATTGTCGTGAACTACGTCGCAAAGGTACATTCGCAAATGGAGCTATCGAGAAAGACTTTATGCTATCGAATGATCGGCGATTAAAGGTGTATCAAACACCTTACAACATAGCGATTTCATAAAAAAAAAGTAAGATGCAAGTCACATACAGTTAACAATAAGAAAGATTTCTCGTAAATGAGTGTCGAATATATGAGTGCAGACCATCATAAAAATTGTAAGCTTTTTCAAATGAATCCAAGTGATTTTACGCCTTGAAAATAAAGATATTGACCCATTAGGTCACACAGTAAATATACAGTAATCAAAGCAACGGTTGGAAGCCGGTGGTCTTGTACAATACTGAAGTATTGTTTCTTCTGGATAGAATTTTATCACTTGTTTTTTTCTGGGATGCAAGAGAATTATTCTTACCCATTACCTTTGACCGGGTACAACCGGAATTTGTCTATTTTATGCAATTATTCTGTGCTGAGCGCTGAATGGACCAACAGAGATAATACTTGAAAAAAAAAAACGGAATAAAAATCGCATGTATACAAAACACTGTTCTTGCCCACATAGGTGAGTTAACAACATGAAAACTTAGGGGTATTAAGTACAAACTGCTGTGTTATCGAACTACCACACCATAACAAAAAAAATGAAAGAGGATATGGCAGGATATGGCAGCTAGATATTGGTACTCCGGATGTTGAAACTAGACACTGATAGTACGTAACGCAAAGTGCATTAATGTGATACAAATCTAGATTGCAAAATAAGTGCAGTTTCACTTTAGCATCAAACTCAAAGTACCGGGTAATCAAAAAGTCAGTATAAACTTGAAAACTTAATAAACCACGGAATACTGTAGATAGAGAGATAAAAATTGACACACATGCTTGAAATGACATGGGGTTTTATTAGAACAAATAAAACCAAGTTCACAAAATGTCCGACAGATGGCGCTGGACAGGAAAAAGGTCAGTGACTGTGCATGACAATCGTGTATAAAAGGAGCTGTAATGAGACAGAGTCGCAGCATGTAGACGTTACGTGAAAAGGCGCTTTTAGTGAAGCTGTATTATCAGAACGGGGAATGTGCTAGTTCAGCGTTACGATCCTATCACCATAGGAAGGTGATTCGAACCGGTAAAGATCCGTTGACAAATGCAGCTGTGGCGAGAATGATTTCGAAGTTCGAAGCCACGGGTTGTTTAGACGATAGGCCCCGTAGCGGCCGACCGAGCACAAGGCGTAATGCTGCTGAGACAGTTCAGGAAGAAATGGAGACTGTAACGGGTTTGTCTATGCACGGGGAAGTCAGCGCTCGTGCAGTCGCACGACGCACCGGCATTCCGTACACTACTGTTTGGTTGGCACTTAGGCGTACCCTCCGATCCTATCCGTACAAAATCCATCGGCATCATGAACTGTTACCTGGCCATTTAGTGAAGCGGAGGGCATTTGCGGTGTGGGCGTTTCAAAAGATGGCAGAAGATGACGATTGGTTGAGGAACGTGTTGTGGACCGACGAAGCTCATTTCACGCCCCGATGGTCTGTCAACGCCCACAACTGCAGAATTTGGGCTACCGAAAATCTTAGAACTGTCGTGGAAACTCCATTACACGACGAGAAAGTCACGGTACGGGTTGGATTTACCACATCTACCGTTATCGAGCCTTTTTTCTTCGAGAAAGTACGTGATTCTGGATTTGTAACTGCTACCGTGAGAGATGAGAGGTACGCCGATATGATACAGAATCGCATCATCCCCAGCCTGGCTGATAAACACCTGCTGGAACGTACGATGTTTACGCAGGATGGCGCTCCACCCGATATTGCTAGACGCGTGAAAGATCGCTTGCGAACGTCGTTTGGTGATGATCGTGTGCTCAGCCGCCACTTTCGTCATGCTTGGCCTCCCAGGTCCCCAGACCTCAGTCCGTGCGATTATTGGCTTTGGGGTTGCCTGAGGTCGGAAGTGTATCGTGATCGACCGACATCTCTAGGAATGTTGAAAGACAACATCCGACGCCAATGCCTCACCATAACTCCGGACATGCTTTACAGTGCTGTTCACAACATTATTCCTCGACTACAGCTATTGTTGAGGAATGATGGTGGACATATTGACCATTTCCTGCAAAGAACATTATCTTTGCTTTGTCTTACTTTGTTATGCTAATTATTGCTATTCTGATCAGATGAAGCGCCATTTGTCGGACATTTTTTGATCTTTTGTATTTTTTTGATTCTAATAAAACCTCATGTCATTACAAGCATGTGTGTCAGTTTGTAGCTCTCTATCTACATTATTCCGTGATTTATTCAGTTTTATAATTTATACTGACTTTTCGATCACCCGGTATTCATGAATTGCAGCTTTTTATGTAATTTCTATTCGTGGAAATCTACTCATCTCGAGAAGTGTCATAATGAAACGAATGAAATCAATGTTGAATACGACCTGTATTGCATTTATTTCGAATTGAATTTCGCTTATAAGTCATCTGCTCAGAAAAGTTTCGGAAGGGTTGTTTGATCACGCACTTGAGCTGAAGCACCTGAGCCAGGAACACGACCGGACCTAGAACAATATTGTGCCATTCGTTTCCTAGCGGAACTCCAACATTCCGACTCTGCTGACAAATCTCGCCCCGCAGACGGATCTGGCCGCAAAAGGAACATTTACAGTGAGATGGCAGAGTTAGAAACTAGGAGCGGCGAGCGAGGACAAACAAAAGGCGGCGCTAGCGGACAGCGGCGGCGTCGCGGCCGGCAGGAACAATATTGTGACTGCGGCTGAGCGCTCGGTGCTCGGCGGGCCCGTATTTCCGTCGCGGTGCGCGCCGGCGAGTAATTGCACAACCTAAGAGCGCCGCCGGAACAGCTCCCCGGGCAGTGCTTCGTACACGCCGGGCGCCGCAGTGTCACAAATCGCCTGCGTGCTGGCTCCCCACACGTAGGCAGCCCTGCGCACCAGCGACTCTCGACCTGCTGGGAAACAGCAATGCCAACAAGCGGCGCGTCACGGCTCTCGCCGGCAAAACTACATCACTGCGTGAATGGTCTCACCGGGAGTTCATTTTATGTACCGATACCTCTACTAATCTGGATTGAATTTGTTCGCAAAATGAAGAAAATAAATAAACACTTCTACAGCTGCAGTACTTACTATCCATCACACAGTAATACGATTTACACCACCTAACTTCTTGTATGACGGTAATGGTATAGTACAAGAGAAAATAAGTAAAGTTGAAACGCTGTTAATTGACTCTCATAAGTTCAGCGACTGTCGCAGAATGTGATCGGCACCACATGATAATAACGCGAGCAAAGGCAGAGTGTTCCACACGGCTTGGGCCACAAAGCACAGATATCCTTACGACATACCTCCGAGTCCATCACGTGTAGTCGAACATCGCTGAGTAGAGAGTGAGAAAGAGAGAGAGAGAGAGAGAGAGAGACGCGGAGTAGAGAGAGGCGCCATATGCAGAGTCACGTGGCAGTGAAGGTGAGAAGACTGTGGCGTAACGTGGCTGTCGATGATATGCTAGATGTGGCTGCCTGAAGAGAAACTGAGTCCCACCTTCTCTGCAGCTGGTATAATAAATCCTTTTTGCACAAAGGCTATCAATAAGTCGCCAATTCGATGATTTGCATGTCCTTCTCATGCCCCGAAATCTTACTGCGGAAAGTAGACTAACAGTTTAACGTGAATACGAACCAAGCGTCTTTCCTGGCAGTACTTGACATCATTGAAAGGTGAAGGCTATAACGAAGTCAAAATGAAATGTTCAGTGGTCTGATAGGGACTCGATCCGGTGTCCTTTCGGTTTCCAATGCGCGCTTCTCCAGTGGACCATCAGGCCTGTGCGCACCATTATGCTTAATATCGATTTGCTACAGAATTCATTAGCATATTCTAAGTTCGAATATAGTAAATTTCCTTGAGAGGCAAAAGCTTCTGTCAAAAAATCAGCACCGATTTAAAAATCATCACTATTTCTAAATCCTGTTTGCGATTGCGATGTGCTACGAACCATTAATTAAGAGTAGCGCCAGATTCTATTAGGGGGCTGGAAAGTAACGTCGTTTTCCACAGTGAATTCAAATACATACATTACTAACCAGTTTTTATTTGTAATCCACGATGAAATTACCCTCGTTACCAACATCCTTTTGCTATCTAGTGTGCAAATATTAAACGCCGGATCGATAAAACTCAACTGATTTTTGAACAAAATTGCTGAAGGTGTCATCATCCAACGTTTCACTTTCTTTGCCACTTAGAATGTGTTGTAGCGATCGGAATAAATGAAAATATGATCGCGCAATATCGGACGAGTGTGGTAGCGAGGAAATACCTTTCAACCCAATTCATTAATTTTTTCCAGAGTTCGTTTTGGCAGAGTGGTCGTGCATTATCGTGTTGCAGAGTAACGCTTCTTCTGTTGAGAACTGCTGGTCACTTTAGAATTAAATATCGATTTACTCGATCCAGTTGTTCACAGTTAAGGTCAGCATTCATAATTTGTTCAGGTTTCTGCGCTACAAAACGAACCAAACACACACAAGCGCCATTTTCGGGAGTAAACTTAGCTTAGGTGTACTACATGGCGATTAATTCGGAGAGAGCCATTGCCTTTAGCGTTATGGATTATCATAGAAGAGCAATTTTTATCTCCAGTCATCAAGCGACTATAAAATGCTTCGATACTGTATCGCTGAACGAATAAGTTGCATGTGGTGGATTGGATAGTTTTGTTTGTATTTACCAATTTGCTTCCAATGTTCGTGGATGGTCGACAAAGATTGGTTAAGCGTGTCTGTCAGTTCTTCGATTGTCTAACATGGATTTGCTTCCATTTCCGCACTTAACATGTCATTGTCTACAGTTGTTGGTCTCCCTGTTCTATACGAGTCGGAAAGGTCAAAATTTCCGGACGGAACTTAGAAAATCACCTTTGGTATTCACGAACGTCTAACGGTCTTGAATAAAGACAACTGTTGCCTTCCACCCTAGCGAAACTCAAAAGCAACGATGCTAGATATGTACCTCTTCTGGTATGTGACTGGACATTTGATCATGAATTGGAAAAGAATTAAAATTTAATAATTTACGAGTAAGCAAGTCACTCTAACTTAAATACGTCATGGATTTGACTTTGTAGTATACAATTAGCTGATACATGATGAATATCGACAGATACAGAAACGACATTACAGAGTGTTTCAAAAAGGACTTAACAACTTTAATAATTCATATAAAGTAATTCATAGTACCTTCAGAGGTGATTGAAGTGTCAATTTGTATGGAAATACATGAAGTTTTATTTCGAGTACTTCGCTAGTGCCGAATTGCAGCGTAAGGAGCGCTAGCAGCAGTTGCGATAAAGATGGCTGTCTTCACTGGATCCGAGCGTGCTAGCTGTATGTTCTTGGTTGAAGAATCGAAGTCAGCGGCAACAGTTCAACGTAATTAGCGTACCAAGTACGCTAAGGATCCTCCTAGTAGGCCTACAATTTATGAGTGGCATAAATGTTTTGTAGAAACAGGGTGCTCGGCAAGACATGGGAAATCATCAGGTCGTCCAAGCACAGCGGGATAGTGTACCTGGATATGTTACAACAATTTTTGATGCCACAGACCGTTGAGGGTGACCTAGAACGAAATGTTTACTTCATGCAAGGTGGTGCACCACCCCATTAACTGGCTGACGTTCGGGATTTTCTAAGTGACCGCTTTCCAGGTCAATGAATTGGCCGTGATGAGCAAATTGCATCGCCCCCACATTCCCCAGACCTGACACCACTCGATTTTTTTTATGGGGATCCACCATGGATATCGTGTTCGTACCTCCAGTGCCGGCTTCTGTACCTGTATTTAGAGCAAGAATTTATGCCGCTACTCAGCAAGTTACACCTGCAATGCTACAGCGAGTTTCGAAACAAAGTGACGTCCAATGGGATGTGTGCAGGATAAGCAACGGAAGCCACATACAACATCTGTAATTGAAAGTAAGAAAATTTGATGCGTTTCCTTACAAAATAACACAAAACTCAGCTCTATATCTTCTTTCAATAAATTTATATGAATTTTTAAAGTTGTAAAGTCCTTTTTAAAACATACTTTAAGGTCCCCCTAATATATTCCTAGATTTACAGAAGGCATTTGACACATTGACACGCTGTAGACTGTTAACGAATAGGTTGTCAGACATTTTAGTGGCACTATGACGTTTATGTAACAGAACCTAGTACATTGCCCTGGGTGGCGTGTGTTCTTCAGAGACAAAGGTATCGTCAAGACTGTTGTATTTAAGTTTTCAGCACACATAAACGATCTGTGGTATATGTTGAACAGCAATACGCGACATTTTCCCGATGACGATGTAGTGTACGGGAAAGTGTAGTCATTGAGTGATTCTAGAAGCATACAATATGGCTTGGAAAAGTTCTCTATTTGATGCGATGAATGGCAGCTTGCTGTAAATATTGAAGAATGTAAGCTAATACAAATGAATAGGAAAAAATCCTGTACTATTTGAACAAATTATTATTGTCTGCTACTTGACACAGTTACATCGCTTAAATACGTAGGAATACTGTTGCAAAGCGACATGAAATGAAACGAGTACGTGAGTTCGGTTGTAAGAAAGGCGAACGATCGACTTTGGTTTATTGGGAGAATTCCAACACATCTGTAAGGGACGGTCAAAACTTTTTCCTTGGTGCAGCGTATAAGCAATGTATGGAGACTCCGATGTGGGTACATAAGTACCGACGTATAGGAAAAGGATTAGTGCGGCACTCGTGTTGTTCCGACGTTCGAGTGATAAATGCGGAAATATGAGCTATGGCAAATTTATTACCAAATGTGTCCAAACAGGACAAAGTGCTAGTATTCCTTTCTTGACTGTCAAAGGACAAACACCGCAGACATCCATCAGAGAATGTAAAATGCGTATGAGACAGAATGGTTGCCGGAAAGCACCACTGTGGAATGGTGTGGCAAGATTCGTGCTGCTGCTGCATGATAACGCACGTCCCCATATTGCAAAACTCGTAACGCTGAAGTTACACTAAGTGGGAGATATTCGAGCACCCGCACTATGATCCTGACCTTTCCCGCTGCTATTATCACGCCTTTGGACCTTCAAAAACGGCCGTGAAGCGTTGATGATTGCTATCAGATGAGGATGTGCAGCGGATAGTTACGGACTTCTTCACGCAGAAGGAGACAGTGCTTTACCAAACGGGTGTCTGAAACCTGGTGCGTCGGTGGGATGTTTGCGTCAATATTCACTTCGGTTTTCCCTGGATGGAATACCGATTCTGCACTGTACGGTCTTCGAAAGGAAACTTTTTCATAGCGTCTTATATAAGGAGACCGCATACACAACATTTGTACGATTTACTGAGACAGACTGCAGAACGATTCTCTATCACCACCGTACATTTCGCACAAGGACCGTGAACACAAGAGGAAACCAGGCTCGTTCGGAAGCGTAGAGAATTACGTATTCCGTAGCTCAATTCGCGAGAGGAACAGTAAAGTGAATGACTAGAGACGGTAAGCACTGCCCTTCACCACTCACCGTGTGGTGGCTTGCAGAGATGTACATGTATATGAATGTAAGGTTACCTCGCAAACTGCTCCTTTCTGGACGTATATTCACTGGACGTTCTTACTTCTATTACTGGGTATTATCACTCTAATCAGTTTTCGCTATTAACTACAATAGAACCTATATTTGCTGTTTGGACTCAGTGCTGAATTTATGAAATCAGGTAAAGCGCTGTAACATAGCTGCTTAATCTACTAAAAAGTTTCTTTATTGTTAAGTTACGAAGAAATTGCACTTCTGCGTTGATTTCACTGCGAATGTACAATTTACAATAATCAAAAATTATCAGGTGGAGATGTCTCCTGGCATTCTGCTGTTGGACTGTACATGTCCATCGTACTCAGCACCGTAAAGGGATTCCGGGCGAACAGTTACACGCGGTAGTCCGCTGCTCCTCTTGTCGGCTGTAACTGGATCGCCAGACAGCGCAGCCGTGGCCACCCCACACCACCGACCAGCTGGGCGGTAACTGTCGACAGACACGGAGCTATCCACGGGCCGCGCGAGAGCAGGGTGGGCAGGCCAGTGTCAGCCGCATTGAAATATTGACACCCTGCCGGCGAGGCCGGCCTGTCGGCAAACACAGCCAATAACGTCAGCACGTCCGCGCCCGCTCGCGTCCAGCTCAGATTCCTCGCCCGCCTGCTGGCCCCGACTCACTACACGTTCCACTCTGCTCGCCCTCACGGCACTATACGATGCCCGCTCCTCAGCCGAAAACAAATCCATGCAACTTGTTGGTTTTTTTGCGATTTTTAGTTGTACTTCAGAGTACCAATATGTTAAATCCCTCTCAAAGACTTTAATTTTTACTACCTATTCGTCCTGCAAATAAGATACTAAATAATGCAGCGGAGTGTGCTGAGTTTTAAATCTTCTTAACATTCACCGCAATATTCTTTTTCCATGAAGGCATTGAGGGGCACGTCTGCGAACTTTGGAAAGTGGCACTGAAAATGTAAAACTGTGGAGACTTTTGTAGGTCCTGCACTGGTATCTCAGTTGGTATTGCATTTACCCGCAAAGGGAAAAGGTACCACGTCCGAGCCGCAATCCAGCGCACAGTTTTAAGCTGTCTGGAAGTTTCAGTACATCAAGAGTTTCATTCTACATTCTGTAATTTGTAGATCAGTGTTGGACGCGTAATAGGTGGTGCTTCGTATGTTAGGGTACTGTATACTCAATTTTTTCCGCACTATTAAAACGTCGTTATTACTGAAACAGATACGATCGTCTTTACTGCACCAATGTATAGTGAGGTGAACAGTATTAAATTTCCGTTGCGGCCGAGCGGTTCTAGGCGCTGCAGTCCGGAACCGCGCTGCTGCTACGGTTGCAGGTTCGAATCCTGCCTCGGGCATGGATGTTTTTGATGTTCTTATGATAGTTCGGTTTAAGTAGTTCTAAGTTATAGGGGACTGATGACCTCAGATGTTAAGTCCCATAGTGCTCAGAACCATTTGAACCATTTTTCAATATTAAATTTCGAAGAAAGGACCGATTCCAGCCTCAGTCTGGCATCGAAAAAAAGCTGAAAATTTGTGGCAGACTTCGATTCTAAACGGGATCTCCCACTTAACGTGTGCAGTTGCGTTAACCTCCTCGGCCACCCGGAGACACTCCCCGGCCGACCTAAATTTTTACCTTGTCGCATGCTGGGTAGTGTCCAATGTCCATCCATCTACTTGCTCGCAGCGGGTCCTGCATCCCGCAAGATGCTCGGACCCTGTTGCGCATCCGCACTTATGTTATCGAGGCAGTCTTTGCCAGACACACACACACACACACACACACACACACACACACAGGCTAGTGTGTATGTGTGTGTGTGTGTGTGTGTGTGTGTGTGTGTGTGTGTGTGTGTGTGATTGTGCGTGCGTGCGTGGTTGTGTGGCACCATATTCAGGGAATGAGTGTAGGGGGAGCAGATGCAGGAATACCACAACCCCGTCCTAGTGGATATTATTTGCCGTTGCTTTCTTCCCACCTGTTAATGATGTGATAACCTTATAGGTGTCGTGTGGATGACTGTGATGAGTACTTGTACAGCGTAGTTTTAGGTTTGCGTTGTTATGGATGAAGGGAAGGGAGAAGGTGAGACACGTAGCCTATTCCTCTCGAAAAGCACCAAGCGGTCCGCCGAGATTAACGGACGGATCACCGCCAACAGTGTCACAAGTCTCACTTCTTGAGACACAGCAGAGAGGTTTGGAATTTAACACACGACACTGCCGTAAAGAACAGTGGTCAGAAACTGTACGTTACCAACTCTCCTTCTCTCGCCTACTGCCAGTGAATATTTCATCCACCAAAAGGATTCGAACCGGTTTACCTCTGAGTCTAGCGCTCCACGGCTATACATCTATATGGGTCACCGTAATGTCAACCTCCCGTATTTAGATCTGAAAACTAAAATCTGCTAACTCAGCTTTAGTGCTTGCCCGTACAGACCAAGATACCTTCGAACTTTCTTTTCAGGTAAATCTTATAGTAATGCGCAATGTGGCGTAGTAGTTATATTCTGGGCTCTAATTCTGAAGGATAGCGATTCAAATTTCGATACGATAATCGTGATCACAGTCCATAATGACATCATCACCAACGGAACGCTAAATAATCCTTCTTTAATCCAAAAACTAAAGTTAGGTGGTGGTAGTTGACAGTTCTGACGTCCACTTAGATGTTTCGGCGAAGGAACTTTCTCATGACCGAGTGGTTCCAGGCGCTTCAGTCCGGAACCGCGCTGCTGATACGGTCGCAGGTTCGAATCCTGCCTCGGCCATGGATGTGTGTGATGTCCTTAGTTTAGTTAGGTTTAGGTAGTTCTAAATGAAGGGGACTGATGACCTCAGATGTCAAGTCCCATAGTGCTTACAGCCACTTGAATCATTTGAACTTCCTCTTCGTGAGACACCTAAGTTCAGAATTATTCTTTCATCGGTATCTTCATGGACAGCTTTTACGAATTTTGATTTTATACCACTTCAGCAGTTACACTATCCTGTCTTTCAAAGGCATAAACAGTACTAACATTCTGTCAGTTAATAATGTTCTCTGTTCCAAACACATCTTCAGTGGAAAGTGATTTCTTATTCCGATAATGGTGGAACTAACGTGGCTATTTTTCAGTACAGTAGGTGAGGGTAATGCACTATGGGGGGTAAAAGGCCACACCGAGTCTTCGAATTCACTGCTATCGATGCAGGAGTTGAGCACAAGGCAGCAGAATTGCCGTAGCGTAACTTGTTCCACGAAAGTTCGTTTCAACAGGTCACTACCGAGGCGAGAAAATGATAAGTCTTGTTTCTTACTACTCTGATGTTTTACTTTAACTACGTATAATGTAGGATCTGGAATAGTTCGTTGAGACTACTGCATTTAAGATTCACTTATTTTTTTTATTGTAATTTCCATTCACTCCCCACCCATATAGATAGAGCAGGCAATTGGAGTACCGTGCCATCGAACGACCAGTCAGGGACTTTCCAGCCAGCCGGTAGCGCAGTAGAGGCACTCCAAATCGGGTACACTAGGCAGTGGATTGCCAGTTCCAGCATGTGTCTTACAACCAGGGGAAAGCTCTCGAAAACCTCAGAACCTGGTGATAACAACTATTTTAAATTTAATGCTGAGACCACACTTCCCAGACACAATACATTGCATGTCACAGATACAGTCAGAACAGATGTTAGTAAGACCGCGAAATTTTTCCGTGGGTACGGTTGTGTAAAATTTTTCTGATCCTTTCCACTGTTCGTACGTTATTAATGTTCATAAAACTACACAGGGAATACATTACGAATTACTATCAGCGGTTTCTCTCAAACAAAGCATGCCAAAATTTACAGTGCAACTACACTATATTAAAGATAGTTCCTCAGTCCCAGCAGCACATGTCATGATGAAAATTTGCTTCTAAGGACCGGAATAATATTAATTAAAAAACAATAAAATCTGATAATTCAATCTCTCTACGATGTGATAAACGATATTGCACACAAAATTCAACAGGATTCACGGAGTATTTCAGTAAAAGCCTAATGTTAGGTGCGTGCGGTATGATGCGCCTTGCCCACGGTTCGCGCTGCTCCACCCTCGCTCGCGGCGGAGGTTCGAGTCCTCCCTCGGGCATGGTAGGTGTGTGTGTTGTCCTTTGCGTAAGTCAGTTTAAGTTAGACTAAGTAGTGTGCAAGGCTAGGGGCCGATGACCTCAGCACTTTGGTCCCATAGGAACTTGCCACAATTAATTAAATTATTATTACACGACTAGACTTCGTGTCTCACAAATAGGCACACAGATGGAGGCGCCAGTGATCTTCATTGAACCATATTAGCGAATTAAAATACAGAAATACTTGTAAACGTAATCGATTCACATACTAAAATAAAAATTACGCAAAAATTATATTTCAGCTATTGAAGTAGAAAAAATATTTCAAGTCAATTCTCAATATGACAATCAGATGAAGAATAAAGAAGACGGTCTGTTTGTTTATTTTGTGTGAGTCGTATGCTAAAAGTGCCAAAAAAGCACCGCAAAGAATTTGAAGGATAATGTCTGAGGAACAAGAAGAATGAGTGTTTCTTATAGCAGCACAGGTATAATCAATGAATGAGTAATGAGGAAAATGAAAATGAGAGACGAAGTGTCATGACGAGGATAAGTCAAGGGTTTCAGACAGGACTGCCAAAAGTCTCAGTAATTAATTGGTCTTATTGTCAGGGTCGATTTAGATTTGGATAAAGAAGGCTGCGGAGAGTGCATAGGTGTAATGTTATAGCGAAATGCTAGCATCATATTACTACTATAATTGGGGAAAAATAGGCGGTGATTTCTGTATACTTTCTATGATAAGAACGAAATGGGCAGAGTTCTAGGGTGGTAACGAGGTAAGGATGAGTCCGTAAAATGTTAGATAGCATGTGGACGAAGAAATCGAAAAAAATTGCCTCATAGGCTGAAGAAGGATTTCAAGAGCTCACGGTTTTAGAATTTCTGGTAAAGTTGTCCTAAGGCGAAATGTTTCAAAGAGGATGCGCAGGTGTACAGCATAGTGGAGTGACGTACTCCTCACGTATTTCTGAAAGGTTGGAGACATTCTATTTGGACAGGTACTAAGGAGATGTACAAGGTCGACCACTGACACTCGGCACTGGCGCAGACGCTGGGGAGTTGCTTCCACGGCTTATTTGTTTGTGGCAGGGGCACCAGCGGCGCAGCCCATCGACGTGACGTGTTTATCGAGGGCCGTGCTTCGGAAGCGGGCGACAGCCGCCGGATAAACAAGGCGACGCGTGACAATCTGCCCCGCCATCTCGCGCGTCCGGCGCCATTAATCATCGCGGGTCTCCTTGGTCTGCTCCGGTCGGGTAATTAGCATCTGCATTAGCTGCCCCTGCCAGGGTTGGCAGGCTCATGCTTGCGGCAAGCCCCACGAAACGCCACGTTTCAAATTTGTTCTACCGTAGCATAAAACTTTATTAGCAGTGAATGTCCCATAGTTATTTTATTTACACAGTTGGCTACACTTTTTCTGTATCCAATTGAATTAATTTCGGATGTAATTGGAATTTCAGCTAATTATGCGTGACGCACAGCTCTTTATCTACACAATGAAACGCATGGTGGAGGGCACGCTTTATTGCTTTATATCCACCGAGGTGACGAAATTCGTGGAGTCATGGAATTCCTCCTAATTTTATGTCGGACCTCCGTTTTCCCAACATAGTGCAGCAGTTAGACGTGGCATAGACACAAAAAGTAGTTGGATGTTCCTGCAGAAATATTGTGCCATGTTGCCTCTTTAGCCGTGTTGCGGAACTGTTGCAGGTGGAGGAGTTTGTGCACTAACTGAACTCTCGATTGTCTCATAAATATTCGATGGGACTCACGTCTATCGATCTGGGTGGCCAGACCATTCGATCGAATTGCCCAGAATGTTATTCAAAGCAGTAGCGAACTATTCTCGTCCAGTGACACGGCTCATCCGAATGTATTAAATTCCAGCGTTATTTGGCAACATGAAGTCTACGAATGACTGCATATGCTCTCCACGTAGTCGAACGTAACCATTTCCAGTCAATGATTGGTTCCATTCGACCACGGAACCCTGTCCATTCCGTGTAAACGGAGCCCAAACCATTATGAAGCCACCAAAAACTTGCACATTGTATTGTTGACTACTTGGGTCGACGGTTTTGTGGGGACTGCTCCACAGTCGAACACACCACTAGCTGTTACCGACAGAAATCGGGCTCATCTGACTAGGCCACGATTTTCCAGTAATCTGGGGTCCAACTGATATGGTCACGAGACCAGGAGAGACGCCGCAGGCGATGTCGTGCTGTTTGGAAAGACACTCGCGTCGTTCTTCTGTTTCTATAGCCCATTAACGTCAAATTTCACTTACGGATACGTTCGTCGTACGTCACACATTCATTTCTGCCATTATTTCGCGCAGTGTTGCTTGGTTGTTACCACTGACAACTCTACGCAAACGCCGCTGCTCTCGGCCATTAAGTGAAGGCCGTCGGCCACTGCGTTGTCCATGGTGAGAGGGAATGCCTGAAATCTGACATTCTCGGCACACGCTCGACATTTTGGATCTCGGAATGTTGAATTCCCTAACGATTTCCGAAATGGAATTTCCCAAGCGTTTAGCTTCAACTACTATTCAGCGTTCAAAGTCTGTGAATTCCCGTCGTGCGGCCATAATCACGTCGGACACTCTTTTACATGAATTATCCGTGTACAAATGACAGCTTCGCCAATCCATTGATCTACTGCTTCGCCCTTTTACATATCGCCATCCCATGACTTTTGTCATCACAGTGTGTTAATTCCATTGATTGATGGAGTGCGGGAGGAGAGGTTTTTGTGAGATCTATCATTGCCTTCATGGTGGGAAAAACAGGCAGGGGCACGAAGAATATTCATAGTTTCTACCATATGTGATGGCTCTGGGACGTTTGTATGCAGATTGGCGTGAAATCCTGTGTTTCACTCATTAGTCAATTACGCAAGCATGTCACCATTTGCACAGACGTTCATCGTATGCACCAGTTAGTTCGATCCGATATTTCGAGGACCAGTACAAGCCACTGGTATTATCTTTACATTTCTTGTGCTAGCGAGTTATGCTTCCACCACATAACGCTAAATTGTGATATGTGGGTCATTTGTTTTCTTCCATAAATAATATTTAATGAGTGCCTGAGAAACTGTAAGTAGGCTGTTTAGATTTTCATATTGGTAATGCCACGTAGCGCTCTGTATGAAAATCACTGGCTGTGCTGTGTGCAGCCTGTGGCTAGTTTGCATTGTTGTCTGCCATTGTTGTCATGAACTGCTATAGCTGGATGTGAACAGCGCGTAGCCTTGCTCAGTTGGAGGTGAGCCGCCAGCAGTGGTGAATGTGAGGAGAGAGATGGCGGAAGTTTTGAAATTGAACTGCTATATATATTATGATTATTAAGGTAAATACAGTGTTTGTTCTCTATTAAAATCTTTCATTTGCTAACTATCCCTATCAGTAGTTAGTGCCTTCCGTAGTTTGAATCTGTTATTTAGCTGGCAGTAGTGGTGCTCGCCGTATTGCAGTAGTTCGAGTAACGGAGATTTTTGTGAGGTAAGTGATTTGTGAAAGGTATAGGTTAATGTTACTCAGGGCCATTCTTTTGCAGGGATCTTTGATAGTCAGATTGCGTTGCGCTAAAATAATATTGTGTGTCAGTTTAAGCACAGTCGTATATAAATTGTTCTAAGGGGACGTTTCAAAACAATACGATGAGTGACACTGTTGTGGCGCTTTGTGTTGGTAAGGATTGTAATTACAAGAGGATGTTAGCTGGGCAGAGTGTAATCAGTGACGGACATATGGTAGCGTATGACTTGCACTGTAGATCAGGGAAGTAAACATTGTCTAAAGGAAAAATATACTGCGAGACAAATAACAGGACTTTTTGTGGACCTCAATCTATGTAGTAAAAGCAAAGGTCTCGCAGTATTATTTCACTGAAAGACAAGAGTCGCCAAGTCTTACAATACTACTAAATTTGGACTGTGGTTTGTGAGGGGTATAACAGGAACACATGAACAATATGTGAGTATGGACCACGCAACAGTATAAACTTCAGTTTCCCAGTTGCTACTAATGAATCAGACCTTTCCATTTCTTTAAGCGTCAAATGAAGAACAAATGCGCTTATTCCACTTCAGATCTCTACATTATAAAAGCCGAGATCGTACGCTCCATAAAGCATCAACCCAAAAACTTGTAAACAGTTGTCCACCATCCCGTTAGAGTGGAGCACAACTATTTTTTTTTGGGAGGTGGGGGGGGGGGGGGAGGTATTGTGATATAAGACTTATCCTCAATTACACGCCATAAGAGAGATTGTGGAATGTCGTTACGTATATGTACGTACCGACTATCATTTTTTTCACGACAAATCGAATATTTTATTTCTTTGATATTTTCTTCAATGATCTTGCTCTTCTCATGGCTTGCTACAAACGCAGAGCATGAATTCGATTCCTGATGACTGCTGGGTGTGGTAATTACGCTTCGTGAGGTCCAATTTAGAACCTAACTGACTGTATAAGCAGGCAAATTTACACGCAAAGCTGCTAACGTGATGTCGAAAGCTGCCACCATAGACGTCTCACGACATTAATTTTACCACACAGTACCACATTTACAAGTGAAATAAGGAGTTACATTTCAGATTTCATAAAACTATTGTATAGTGGCTTTTGAAAGCGGAGGTGAAGGATGAAAATGATCGTGAAAGCTATGCAGAGATATGTAAATAAGAGACAACAGATGGATAGTATTAAAAATGAAGAATACTGCTCAGCAAAGTATCAGCTTGATCGAAGTTAAATCTTTGATGCAAAGTCATGGTTTCAACTTGCAAAGAGACCTATACTCCAGAGCATATTTTTCAGATAAGTTTTATAGCGGCTTGGGACTTCGTGTGACGGGACGTAATTTAAAAGTCAACTGACCACAGTCGTGCCAAATGGTTGTATTCGTCAAAAGTGTGGCGTACATCTAGCCGAAGGTCAGAAGCTGTGCATACTAATGAGTACTAACGATGAAGAACGAATCAGTGCCCGATCACGGACGTCTTAGTACTACTTCATTCGACCGAGGTGTCTGGAAGGAGCCTCGTCATTGCCGAATAAATGGTTTGGCCAGCCTCAGGATGTGGCCCATCACTACCAATCACTCCGCCTCAGAATTGTGCATGGCCCCTGTGACTCACTGCAGAGTCATTCCATTCACGGGAACGGAACAGAACGCCAAAGTAGGGATGTTACAAGCGTCTACGCCATTTATAGAGTCCGTTCGATTGGCCCGAATTTAGGTGAGGTTGGGAGACCAGTGTAGTCGGGAGGGGTTTCTCTGTTGAGTCATCTATAGGATGACTTTTACTGCAGTTTGGCAGCCAAAGACGCAGGAGAATTTCGTATCTCGAATGCGTCTGGCCCTGGAGGAGAAGTGTGTGAAATCGAGCGCTGCTCCTGGCACGCGCCTTGGGCGTAGCAGCCGTCATTCGGAAGCCTGATTCCGAGAAGTCCATCCGGGCAGGCAGGCATTAATTTTGCAGGCGCGAGGCAGTACTAGCTGCAGCACGCACACGCCGCTGTCCACTCGCCGTGTCGATACACCGCGCTCATGTAACAGCTGAGACGTCACACCGATCGCTATTCCAATATTTTTAGAAAACGCGGGTTTATGGAGCAGAGGTACTTTACGCAGTAAGCGCATAACCACATTATGAAACACAACTTTGTTTGTGTGACCATCTTCCGCAGCAAACACACAAATACTTGTTTTGTAAATAAAACTGCATTTTTCTGCTGCTAGCTACTTTGTTTAAAATAAATTTAAAATATAATACAAGCAGAAAGCTCCATACCACAGACCACAACACAACAGAACCAAACAAAAACATTCTGTCCCATAATGACTACACAGGTTAATCAGAAAAAGATGAAAGATAACACAATGACATACAAACACAAACTCACCCATAAAATCACCAACATTTTCAAAAGACATGGAATAAAAACAGCATACACAACAGACAATTCTATACAAAAATACACCCCAAAACCGACAAAAAACAGAGACGTATCCCAGAAATTAGGTATATATCGACTACAGTGTAACACTTGTGAAGGCACATACGTAGGACAAACAGGTTGAAGATTTGATGTCAGATACAAAGAACACATGAGAGCCTGGAAATATGGGACAAACCACTCCACATTTGTAGAAAAATTAAGAGAAAATGACCACAAACCTACCACTAGAGAAGATGACATGAAAATAATTAGAATCAACAATAAAAAGCGCCTCCTAACCATGCAAGAAAATTACCACATACAGAAAACCAAAGCAGAAGGGAAAATCCTCTTGAATGACCAAGTACACATGCAAAGCAATTCATTATTTACACTAATAGATAAAACAAAAGAATAATGTTCTCTCAAAGGATTAATATAATAATACTGTCCAATATAATAATAATGGAACCCAACATTTTCCCACTCACTCATCCATGAACCCCCCACCGAATACTGAAACGAAAAGTCAAATCAGCTGTTACTAAAGTGTTTTCAACCACTCGCTAACAGCTAGGACACCCCCCCCCCCAAAAAAAAAAAAAAAGAAAAATCTCGTCATCATAAACAGACTTTAGTCCCGAACATAGACTTCGTTAGGTTGGCAACAAATAGGTAAACATACCAAAGAGGATGAAACACGTAATGGAGTCGCAATACTTACGTTGTGAAAAACAGTGTACGACGAAGTAGTTGTTTCGAGTGACAAAAGAACCAAAAAGAGTGATAAACACGGTGAACAGAGTGAGAAACGTCAGAACACAAAGTAGTGATTATATGGCAGCGATAAAAGTGGTAGTGCTACCTCCAGACCAGATGTGAGGAATCTAAGATCATCAGATCGTAGGTAGTTACTTTTTACAAAAAAATCTAGAAGTGAACTGTTTAATAATCTAAAACTAACAAAACTGTATCGTTATAGATCCCACTGATGATGCCTTAGAACAGGAAAAGGCGAAATGCTTATGGGAAAAATAACGTAACTAGCAGGAGAAAAAGGCAGTTTTATTTACAAAACAAGTACATTATGAAACGTTGAAAAGCCAACGATTTTTTGCAAAACACGAATCTATCTGCTGAAGATGCGCCTTTCTCCTCAAAATCATTTCTATCCATAGAGGCTTCAATTCCAGAAAAGTTGTCACTGTTTTTGCATGATGACTTACAGCTCTTTCTCTGTCCTAACGATACATAGGGTGAACTATGTAAGTTTTCTACACCTTTTATTTCGTGAACGGTTAAACATACAGAAGCACTTAAAAATAGACACACAGAGTCTCGCCGGCCATAGTGGCCGTGCAGTTCTAGGCGCTACAGTCTGGAGCCGAGCGACCTGCCTCTTGCATGGATGTGTGTGATGTCCTTAGGTTAGTTAGGTTTAATTAGTTCTAAGTTCTAGGCGACTGATGACCTCAGAAGTTAAGTCGCATAGTGCTCAGAGCCATTTTGAACCACGCAGTCTCGACCACAAAACATATCCTCATACCATGATGGTAGGCGGCGGCGGTGAATTGAGTGGATGTTGTTAACTCCACGAATGTCAGCTGCCACTTTCAGCGCCACCAGTTTCACCAATGCTTCCACACCGAACACTGGCGACAGTCAACCAGCCGCTACCAGCGAAAAAGTACCTACTTTATTGATACTTAACTTGAAAGGCTGCTGTCCTGTTTGCCCTCATGTGTTTCAGGAAGTTTTGATCGTAAATGTAAGTGAAGTTGCGAATTTCACAAATGTACTCAAGCTTTCTAATACGGAGCTTAGCATGTAATTTCATAGACTGAGGATACAGTCTCCGCACCCAGCCTCCCCCCCCCCCCCCCCACTTCCAAAAAAATCACTTCCTTTTCAATATATATATGTTTTTACACTGATACTGTTGTAGATATTGTATGCACACGCTTACACAAATGCAGTGTATCGTGAAACAAGCAGCTTGGGGTCGACAAAAATGAAACTGAGTGAGCAAATAAACGGAAAACTGTGGAGGAATGTAGAGTAATATTACGAATTAACTCTGCAGGCTGTATGCAGTGTTGTGTAACATTCTGAGTGACTAAACCTGTTTGTCCATCCAGCACTCGAAGTTAGATCCTTGCCATCCGTTAGGAGTATCACAACTACTTTGTCATCCGTACATCTAACTACCAGCCCAAAAAATACACTCCTGGAAATGGAAAAAAGAACACATTGACACCGGTGTGTCAGACCCACCATACTTGCTCCGGACACTGCGAGAGGGCTGTACAAGCAATGATCACACGCACGGCACAGCGGACACACCAGGAACCGCGGTGTTGGCCGTCGAATGGCGCTAGCTGCGCAGCATTTGTGCACCGCCGCCGTCAGTGTCAGCCAGTTTGCCGTGGCATACGGAGCTACATCGCAGTCTTTAACACTGGTAGCATGCCGCGACAGCGTGGACGTGAACCGTATGTGCAGTTGACGGATTTTGAGCGAGGGCATATAGTGGGCATGCGGGAGGCCGGGTGGACGTACCGCCGAATTGCTCAACACGTGGGGCGTGAGGTCTCCACAGTACATCGATGTTGTCGCCAGTGGTCGGCGGAAGGTGCACGTGCCCGTCGACCTGGGACCGGACCGCAGCGACGCACGGATGCACGCCAAGACCGTAGGATCCTACGCAGTGCCGTAGGGGACCGCACCGCCACTTCCCAGCAAATTAGGGACACTGTTGCTCCTGGGGTATCGGCGAGGACCATTCGCAACCGTCTCCATGAAGCTGGGCTACGGTCCCGCACACCGTTAGGCCGTCTTCCGCTCACGCCCCAACATCGTGCAGCCCGCCTCCAGTGGTGTCGCGACAGGCGTGAATGGAGGGACGAATGGAGACGTGTCGTCTTCAGCGATGAGAGTCGCTTCTGCCTTGGTGCCAATGATGGTCGTATGCGTGTTTGGCGCCGTGCAGGCGAGCGCCACAATCAGGACTGCATACGACCGAGGCACACAGGGCCAACACCCGGCATCATGGTGTGGGGAGCGATCTCCTACACTGGCCGTACACCACTGGTGATCGTCGAGGGGACACTGAATAGTGCACGGTACATCCAAACCGTCATCGAACCCATCGTTCTACCATTCCTAGACCGGCAAGGGAACTTGCTGTTCCAACAGGACAATGCACGTCCGCATGTATCCCGTGCCACCCAACGTGCTCTAGAAGGTGTAAGTCAACTACCCTGGCCAGCAAGATCTCCGGATCCGTCCCCCATTGAGCATGTTTGGGACTGGATGAAGCGTCGTCTCATGCGGTCTGCACGTCCAGCACGAACGCTGGTCCAACTGAGGCGCCAGGTGGAAATGGCATGGCAAGCCGTTCCACAGGACTACATCCAGCATCTCTACGATCGTCTCCATGGGAGAATAGCAGCCTGCATTGCTGCGAAAGGTGGATATACACTGTACTAAAGTTTCCCCTTCCTGGAACAATGAATTCACGGTGTTCTTATTTCAATTTCCAGGAGTGTAAAAGTGTTTGGAATCACTTCGCGATCTGGCATACAGGGGAATGTTCCTTGCTTCAACAACAGTACTAAGCTAAATAGAGATACAAAAAAGGTTAAAGCTCTTTCGGACTTTAAAAGTAACGGAGAAAAATTATCAGCGTAGCTAACAAACCTCTTTCATTAAGGAAATTAAGAGACAAGTCGCACGATGTATAAACAAGCAGACACCACCCACGCTCCCTGACTCACACAAACACACACACACAGACAGACACACACACACACACACACACACACACACACACACAAACACACACACACACACACACACACGTACATGCACACGCTTACACAAATGCAGAGAATGCGAGTAAGAGAGAGGGAGAGCAGGGGTAAACAGACAAAGGAAGAATGAAAGAGGCGTAATTGTGGGGTTTTGTGTTGTCTGTTTGTGAATTGCTTTAAGCTGAAGAAGAAGGTTCTAAAATGCGCTTGATGTTTAACGTATGGTCTACTGTAAGATCGTCAAAGACGGAAAAAATTAAAGGATCATGAAACGTTGTGGAAGAAACTCGATATCCAAACTATTCGTTCACACGGCATAAAAATTGTATTAGCGTTAGCCAGCTGATGACGAAGAGATTTTAGTATACTCATAATCGACAACGTCTGTGACGATTCGTCTATTTTGTACCAAAAACTGTTTACGACGAAATTTGCTTGTTATCAGAATGAAGCAGTCTGGTAATGTGGAAAACTTCTGTTAAATACACGGATATCGAATTAATTTCTTCCGAGTTAACTAACTCTCTGCAAGTAAGCAAAATCGAAAGCAATAAAAATCGGTCACTTCCAACAAAACCTAAAAGTATTCACTTCAAATACTTTTGATACTAACACAAACACACACACACATACACACATACACACACACACACATATATATATATATATATATATATATATATATATATATATATATATATATATATATATACCGGTACATAAATACATACAAAAACGTATGCAAAATCATTTGACAATGGTGCAGACATAGCATTACGATCGGTAAACAGCATGAAAGCAAGAACTGATTTCAGTGCATTCGTGATCTGTAGAAATTAGTTGCCAATCGTTATGTTCTAAAATATTAAGTCTTTGTGGGATAAGACAGACACTCCAGCATATCGTAAACAAATGAAAATACTGGATGAACGTTTCAGGACAAATACTAGTACGTAAAGGGCAACTACGTTACTCTGTAGTTAACACTTGGGCGCAGGTAATTATACAAGTATGAATTTCTAAAACGACCTATGTAATATCTTGGAAATACATAGTAAAGCAAGGTACCGTGGACATCGAAGTCATTAGAGACGGAACACAAGCTCGGATTTCGTCAAGGATAGGGAAGGAAATCGGCCTTGCCCTTTGAAAGCAACTATTCCAAAATTTGCCAGGAGTCATCTGGAGAAATCATGGAAAACTTAAATCTGGATGGCTGGTCGCGGGTTTGAAACGTCGTCCGTCGGAATGCGAGTCCAGTATGCTAACCACTGCGCCACCTCGCTCGTTGAAGTATTCAGTAGTTCACTTACGTATCAATATCAGTGTCTGATTAAACACGTTTCTGAAAAACTAACATCGCAAACGTTGCTGACATAGCGTAGTTACTACCTGCAATGTGAGTGCAAACAAGGCTTAACGCTGCTAAGAACGTAATGTAAGAGTGTCTTCACATTTTTATTTTCCTCCTAGCTACTTTTGAGATACATTTCTCGTTTTATATTAATAAGATTGCCCGTCATTTCGTGATCCACTAAGACCACTCTTAAAAAACATAAAGTGACATACACATTTGGTTAGGTCAGTCTTAAATATAAAGAACTATACCGCATTTCAGTATCTCTTTGATGTTCTGAAGTATTAAAAGAATTCACGTTGTGTGCGATGAGATACCAATGACGGTAAAATACACAACTGCTACACGCCGTTGGATTTTCAAAGAACCGATTTTGGTTGAGCATAGATTTAAGGAAAGAATACATTTCGCATGTATCGTATTATGCTGCACGGAGAAAATAAAGACGAAGCAATCTGATTTAAAATAATCAATTATTCACTTCTCTGCAGGACTTTAGAGCGTTTGTGTGCTATTGTAAATTCACACATCTCCACACTTAGCTGCTGTACGTGGACAGCATTTCGAAAACGAGACGCCAACGCGGCGTATCTTTCAGCACAGGAAGCTCCACACAACATCCCGCTGCGTCCAATTTTTTTACGCTGACAATTTCAGAAGAGGAGAATGAGTAACTAAATTTTGTTTTACGATACGCAGCATGTAAATATACTGCACAGTCCGCGCTATCACAAAACGATAAAAATGCTTTTTATGGTCTGAATAAATGTGGCGGTGCAAATAAGTGTGGGCGAGGTAATTCTTTTAAATAATTTATACTCGCCACGCAGATATGTGCAGTGATTAAAAATATGAGCATTCATCTACGTTCGCTGCTTTTTGTTCCGGGCGGGGCCGTTGATAGCCGCGTAGCAATTTATTCTTCTGTACCGGCGCGCCGCAGTCCGCGCAAAACGAAACACAGCCTCTGGCCTCACCCCGTCGACGCGGACGTATTACAAACGCCTCTTCCCCTAACACGACCCGTATTAGAAACATTTCTTTATTTCGACAGAAAGCGCAATTTCCGTTTGTTCCACCAATTCTCGGTATGGCACTTATGCCTCTATCTGTACGCTTTTTCCATCACTTTTTATTATTTACTGAATCTGGCGTCCCCTGTTCTTCTTCTTCAATCTAGACGTCAGTAAGAAACAAAACAAAACAAGGAATACCGCACAGAAACAAAAACGAAGTGCTTCAGTTTGTACTTACTTCTTGTAATTCATCAACAACAAAGACATTAATTGTGATGAACCCTGGAATATAGATTCACATTTTATTCAGAACAACTTACGCGGCTCACTACAGTAGATAAACTGTACATAAAGAAAATTTTAATCATTCGAGGTCATGAATTTATTTATTAGGTCGCCAATATTAAGTCTGTAAATGCAACTGACTTCCTAAGTGGTTTTGGAATGTATAAGATAACTGTAACGTGATATTAGACTTAACTTCTGAGTAAACAAACACAGTAGTCGGCCACATGCCGAATACTGCAGTGCTCCAGCCCGATAATAAAACTAGAAACGTTTGTCCAATGATTGGCTGCGCGGAAAAATGAGCCAAAAATAACAGAACAAATGAAAGAGCTTCTAGCTATTGATTAAGCAGAAATACTCAACTCAGGAAACGTGGTAGTTAAAAGAATATGTGTTTGGTTCAGATCAACTGAAGCGTTCTAAAAGCAATCGACGTAAGCGTTTTACTGATGAAGAAATTAATGTAATACGCCAGTTGAAGATGAAAGAAAGTCAGAAAAACATCTTGGTATAACTTCAGCTGGACAGTAATACGCTGGTTGTCGTAGTTCTTCAGGTAATTCAGCCCACATACCTGGAGCTCAACCACCATTAACACGGAAAATTGTTTACGGATTCACATATAAGCGACAATTGTGTCATATCGGAGAAATGAAAGGAGTGGTCGCCATTAATTCGTATTTTTGCCTTTACAGAATTAGTACCGTTAAGTAGTGTAGAAAGTGGTATCGCTAAGCTACACTAAGAAATATTTCAATACTTGAGTAAGTAAGGATTCAGGCAAAAATATCGAAACATAAGGCTTTGTGTTGACAGTACAGTATTTCAAATAGTCTTATCGGCTTAAATAAACAATTTTAGTTACTATTTCGTGTATAATATTTTCGTGTTAATGTTTACGCAAGAATGTTAACATCGCATTTAAAGAACTGTTCATTATCTGCATGAATTCTGTAATTATTTTAATTTTGTTTGTTGTCGTGAAAGTCAAAATAATTATTGATCATTAGAGGATTGTTGTTGTTGAGAGTAGAGTGTTAGGAACCATAGAAGACGAGATGTAGGTGGAGTTGATGATATGAGAAAACATATTAGTGGTGATAGTTCATCTGGTTAATGAATAATCAAGACTTCACTGAAATGTGAGAATGTGGGCGATTTTTTTCACGAAAAAGAAAAACGAATGTCTAATGAATTATGCAAGGAAAGAAAAGTGCGTCAAGACTGTGATGATTATCAGCAGTGGACTAAATAATAAATACATAATCAAACAGCGATAACACGTATCACACTGAATTCAAACACGGTACCGACTTTCATCGTCTAATCTTACGATGTCCCTACTCTTTTATGTCAAACTCCATTGACAGGGCTAGCTTTCTGCAATACGAACGACAAAAAATCAATGGTGACAAGCAGTTATTCTTCCGTTTCTGCCTGGTGAGATATGACTAAGTTTCGGAAATCAAGGTGATTGTTTTCATCGTGTTGTATAGTTAACAAATCAATGAGACTGAGCGTAGTTTAGGGAAAACCATAAATTCAGGGACTTAATTATTTAGAGATCATTTACTTAAATTGCATTGATGTTCTTAGCATGGAGTGATTCTTCAGTGCTAACAGTTGCCGTATGTTGTTGCTCATTTGATATTAACAAAGACACTTGGTTTATTCTTTTATGTATAATTGTATGCTACTGCTTTTGTATAGTAACAATGTGATACGAAAGGATATAAAATATCAGATTTTATCTTGTGATTAAACTAATAATTGTCAGTAATTATCAGTACATATTCAGAAGTACGCATACTGCATCTGATGCCAGATAGGAAGGATTTTTCAGCGCAGTCGGGATTTGTATTCAATGTGATCCAAAACGAAGCATTAGTAATCACTATGTCACACAATTCTTTTTTCATTCAACCTACGCCCAATTTTGGAAAGTCCATCCAATACCACGTATTGTGTGTGTGAATGTCGTCCATCGAAGATAGAAAGGAATATCCGAAACGGGACACTGCTTGAATAAAAAAGGGATTGAACAAGACTGCGAACGTCGTGCTTCATTACACCACCATAACTGATAGATATACTCAAGTGTGTTCATAAACATTAGTCGTCTGAGTCAGTTTCCAAAAGCCAAAATATGGGCATACTTCAGTCACAATGCTGCGTCTTCACGCATAGCTATAAATACTTCCACGGACAGCATCCAACTGATCCCGTTCTAGTAACCACTGGGCACCAGCGAGAAGCACCACATCACAAAAGCCGAATCGTCAAATGGGCCAATAACATTCGACCTTAAATTATAATTCATGAAGTTTATCACCTCCATTCGTCTCCTTGTCGGACACACAGTCACATGAATAACTGGGTTTATGGGATTTTTTTTAGGAATTTCGGGCGCTGTAGTGAAGAAACTGTATAGGAGTTAAAGTTATATTGACACTTAGTATTACATCTCCTTATCTAGATCAGCTGCAATATTGCTCGGGACGAGGTCTACTACGAAGTGCAATTTTATTAGTATAGCCATGGAAGTTAAACAAATTGACTAAGGTGTCTCACCATTTCGTCAACAGGAGCACCTTACGTACAATATACCATGCGCTGATGAGACTGGAGCGTCATGTGAGTCACTATAAACCTCCGTTCCCTCTCCTCAACGCCGTAAATATTTTAGTAATAGCGTTTATATTTTAATGTGTATATATTTTCGAATGTCTTTGGTAAGTGTCGGAGAATAAAGTAGCATAAGAACTAGCCTCTCGAAAATAGCAAGAGATTTTAGCATTTACAACCTTCTGTTTGAAAAGGATACTTTTTAGTTGCTAGCCCACTTCGATGGGCATGCTCTCCAACCGCCTTTAGGTAACATTCCACACATGAAAAGACGCATGTTCGCATATTGTCAACAAGAAATCTAAAACGGTTCTCTCGTCCACTGGCGTAACCGGCAATCCGTAAGTTGTTCAGCCAACCAAGACACAAAACGGAAGACTTTCCACTAAGAAAAGTGTAGCACAGAGACTATTGGAACTTAGGCAGAAATGATTGGAAAAAAAGGCATTCCATATATAGCCATAGTCTCCATATCTGTGTTAACTACTGTAGCTTTAAGTGATATATTGATAATGATGATCACAAACAGCAGTTTTATGTTGTCAGGTAATGACCAATACGGATACAGAGTCACACTTAGCGCTGGAAACACGTTTATTATGATCACTAATGTACAGCCAGACAAGAAATGAACTCTACGACGTAAACTGCAGGTATTTACAAAGATATCTAATATCCCAAAATACGCAAACGTTACAAACAAGAGATATTTCAAGAGCCTTCCAGAATACATAGTTAAAGGAATAACTGCTATACGTCAGATCCGAACCTCCAGCCAACGACGCTAACCCCTGCATCACAATACTACGACATCGCTAGCGTCGTTGCTCCCTACCCTGGAGAAAGAGCGAACCGCTGTTTCAGAAGTTCTCATTAGAGCCAATTACATCACTTCGGATCTAGATCTTATCATTGGTCCTCTTTATGGTGGGCTGGCGGAAGCTCGCGTTCTGGTCGTGTTATTACATCGTCCTCAACATGGAACAGAAAAGGGAGGTAATGACAGTGGCACGTAATGTGCCCTCCGCCACACACCGTTGGGTGGCTTGCGGAGTATAAATGTAGATGTAGAAGAGTTTTGAGGGTAGCCCCTCCCGTCGAAGCTTTCCAATTGTCGAGTGGATCATCACTTATCTTGAACCTCTCATCGTCGATCTGCGTCTCTGGATTGTAGTTGGGCTTTGGGCGATATATACGGTGTCCTCTTAACTGAGGATCGTAACTCTCGACTTCATACGTGACATCCGACAAGTGACTAAGAATGTGATACCACCCAGTGCAGCACTTTAGTGACTTTTCTAATAGTCTTACTGTCACCACATTCGTGAAAATTCATATGAACTCTTCCAGACTATATATCTCCGGCCAGTGCTCGGCGTTATAGCGATCTCGGTCTTTCTCCTGGGCGTCCAGGGTTCGTATGCCACCCGGATGCCTTGCTTCTTCGATCCTGGTGACACGGTGTCCCACTTATTCCTCCGTTTTCACCCCCGGTTGAAACGGGACCGGTGTATCCACTGTCCTTTGGACCTTGCCACCGTTGAGCAGATGAAACAGTGCAGATTTTAGTGTTTCCCTTCAATGCATTGTTTGAAAATATCAGGATGGGTAATGTTGTATCCTGGTCTCTGTGTTCGATATCGACATACATCGAGAGAAAATCTACCGACACCCTTTGGAACTGTTTAGCAAGGCCATTCGTCTGTGAATGGTAATTATTTGTCATCCTGTGGATGATGTCACAACGCGAAATGACCTCTAATTCTAGCCTCGGCTGGAAAACTTTTCCACGATCTGAGATCATCACGTGTGGTTCAAAAGAATGTCTTCCACAAGAAATTTTTCAATTTCCGGACCTTCAGCAATCAGCACTGTTTTGATGACACCATAGTGGTTAGTGCAGAATATTATTCATCGATTCCTATTCGTCAACTTTAGGAACTTTTCCAAGAGATCTATTCCATCTCGGTGCAATCGCACCGATGGAGGATGGGTTGGTACTAGATGGCCCGGTGTGGCAAATGCTTCCGTTTTCTCATGCTTTCACTCTTGGAATTCCTTACATTGGGTCACATAGTATCTAACAGGTTGATAGAGACTTGGATAGTGGTATCTGAAGCTGATTCTGTGTAGCCTTCACGAGTTCCAGGTGACCATATGTTGGAGCATTATGGAAATACCTCCGTAAAGCTGGCTATAGATGAGCTGGGCGGATGAGCAACCATTTCTGCCCCAATGAATCAAGGTCTCTCTCGCATATTGCTCATTTACCAATTGTTCTGCTCGGTTCCTCCTTCATCAAGGCTTCTATGGCTTTCAGAAATGCTGGATCGCCCTTGTATTCATCTTTTAATGCTGCGGTAGCTGAGATTTCATCCGCGCTGCTGCGTTCCATCAAAGGATGTTCTAAAAGGCATACGGCGTCCTTGTGTTTGTGTCTTCGTTCTTATACCACTGTGATACCGTTCTCCTGGCCAGCATAGAGAATGGTGGTCCTTCACAACAGTGAGTCGATTAGTAAATAAATATGGCTTGAACTTTTAGATAACGCTGTTTCTTGGTTGTAAACTAGATCATCTTGGACTTGGAAAACAATCTGGAAGTTTAAGCTATCACCTTTTCAGCACCTTCCTGAATTTGCACTAGAAATGGACCAACTCCACAAACGCTAGTGCCAATGTGAGGTTCTGTCTCGGCTTGCCTGTCACGCAATGCTAGGACTGAAGAAGGTGTCAGCGCCTCCTTAAGGGCAAGGAAAGATCTTTATTGTATCTCGTCCCAGGTGAATTTGGGATCTCCCTGCACTCTTTCTTGCAAGGGACGTGCCTTGGTACAGACGTCCTCTGCGAATCGCAGTTAGTATGGGACTATTCAGAGAAAACTTCTTACAACATGAGAATTGCTGAGAAGTCGAAAAATCTGTGACTGCTGGTTTGGCATGGTCTTCATCGCCATTCTTATGATGCCACAAGAATTTTATTTATTCGGCAGCAAAGAGTCGCCTCCCAGATTTAGAGGGTCTGAACACATTTCAGCGTTGTTGCCAGGCGGCTTAGATATTCCACTAAGGTCTGAAAAAACGACAATATCATCCAAACAGCAAAGACATGTCCTCCACTTAAGATGTTGAAGCAGATTTCCTATCACATGTTCGAAGGAGGCTGCACCGATACACGATCCAAACGAATTAACATCTTGAGACATGCAGTCAGCCTCATCAAACAATTCGCTAGTAGTCTTTCTGTAGAAATAGTTTTCTCTTTACAACCAATCAATATGCGTCAAGTTACAGCCAAGCAAAGAGCGATATCTTGCTTGACATAGATCAATATCACACTGGTAAATGTATGATAAGAAACTAATTAGACAATATGTAGTGAAAGAAAGTATTGGACTAACAGCTAAGGAGGACAAATTTTTCGTCCTTGGGGATCAAACTTTCCCAGTCTCACATCAATATCCTTTCTGCTGTTATTTGTGCAGGAAGAATTCACCACTTGAATTTTTCTCACTTCTTTCGGCACGCCTTCTTGCACCTCGTCCCAAGCGAATTTGGTCACTCCCTGCTATATCAGCTTCGCTTTTGCTGTTAAGTAATACCGTAGACAATGAATGGTATAGACCGCACATGACGTCATTATTTCGAAAGCAACATCTCGATCAGCTGACTAATGACAATTTACATTTGCCGGCGACATCACGAATACTGTTCAGTCTGTGTTAATTGTAGTATTTCCAATAAAAGTTTCATTGTTACAAAGTTGAAATCTTGTTGATACACCGTAACATATGTGACGGGAAGTAACACTCCATTCCTCTTATATTTAATAGTATGTATTTATGTCTAAATATTACGAACTGAATGATAAGAATCATAAATATATGTCGTAATATTACGTTAGTTCACATATATTAAACTCGATGAGCGACTCTAACCGTGCAGATACCTATGCACGAAGGTGTACGAAAGGCACTACAGTTTTTCGGTTTCAAAAATTTATAATCTGAATATTTCAAATATCAGGAAATAGAATGCTCTTTCTCATTCGGAATCTCATCTGCCGTACATGATTTCAAGCATCGTTCAAAGAATCTTCAAATATCTCTAATCCGTTTTATTCCTTAATTTCAGACAAATAGTTTCACGAAACACTTCACCCTTCTGGGGCATCGGCCTGCCTAAGTAAGATTTTTAGGCACTTTTTCAAGATATTCTAGGAAACTCAATGTTATATCCTATCTTATTGTCAGACATGCAACATGCATTCAGTTAAAATATGAAAATACGTAGTAAAAAGCAACACTTTTATATTTTCACTGGAACATAACTTCCTCCTAGAAGCCGGCCGGTGTAGCCGATCGATTCTAGGCGCTACAGTCTGGAACCGCGCAACCGGTACGGTCGCAGGTTCGAATCCTGCCTCGAGCATGGATGTGTGTGATGTCCTTAGGTTAGTTAGGTTTAAGTAGTACTAAGTTCTTGGGGACAGATGACCTCAGAAGTTAAGTCCCATAGTGCTCAGAGCCATTTGAACCAGTTTTTCCTCCTAAAAGCGTTGTTTCGCCGATACTAGCCTGTTGGATAAACAGTGAATAATTTAGCCGAGATGTCTTTTATGTACTCATCAGTTTTCATTTGTATCAACGGTATCATACGTTCCGTAACTACAAGCAAGTCTGCTACAATCAACGAGAGACAAGCAAGTGCTACATTTCGATTTTTATCTTTTGTTTCATCGGAGAAAGGCAGTGACGGGAATTTCTCTGGAGAAAAATGATGTAGATAACTGACTGACCGGATTTAGTTATCAGTCAAAGCTTTATAAATTTTTCTAAAATGATAATAATATTAAAAATAAATAAATGTTCAAATGCATGTGAATGGACCAAATTGCTGAGGTCGTCGGTCCCTAAACTTACACACTACTTAAACTAACTTTTGCTAAGAATAACAGATACATCCCGACGGAGGACTCGAACCTCCGGCGGGAGGGGCCGTCAATCCGTGACATGGTGCCCTACACCACGCGGCCACTCTGCGCGGCCTATTAAAAATAGAAGCGCCCCACTGATGCAGGATAGGTAGTGGATAGGAGGGTAAGTGTCTGAGATATTAAAGGTAGTGTATACGATATACACCCTAAGAGAAACTGGAGTATCTGAGAACGAAACAGGCATCAGTCAATAGATAAAAATGAAAGCAATCGTCAAACCCTGGTTGCGGTATTGCCGTTCATTAATGTTCTCCCATATAGACGAGACAATCCATGAAAGGCGGTCATCAATCTAGTTAAGGAAGGTTTTCAGTTTCCGTGTGTAAAAGATTAGACTGTTCAGATATTCGCTCAGTTCTTAGCACCAAAATTTGATCCTACAAGTCTCTAGAATATTTAAATAAGCTTAGAAAAAGGCCTTCAACCATATTTCCAACGCGTTTGTAATAACTTCGGTATTTTACATCACACCAATGTCAGCAGTGTTGCCACAAACCTAAGCGTGCAGTAATGTCCGGAAGACTAAATCCCATAGAAGCTAGAATCTACCGCAAGCTCTTCTCCGTAGCACTTCATATAAAGTCTTACCAGACAGCAGTGTTAGTGGAAGCTACTCTCACGTCTTTAAGACAACGGCGGCCGAATCAGTGGCGGTGAAAGAACAGCCGTGGCCGTGTTATTTTATATAAGCTGGTGCTCGTAGCTTGTTTGCGCCGAGGATGTACCTGGAGGGTTTTGTTTTCAGACGGATCTGCCAGCGCCGGCGCCGCCTCTGTAAACAACAACAGCGGCCGCTTGCGGGACGCTGTCTTCCTTTATCGATTTCCGGATTACGTCACCTATAGGCAGCGACCATGCGAGCGATCGCTCCGAGGCCTCGCTTAATATCCGTCAGTATCGACCAGGAACGCCGGGAGACGCCTTCGCTCCAATGAAGTTAGTAAACTTCCCTGCCACTTGCTCCTAGTTGTTTGTCGTTTGTTCATTCGCCGGGCGATATTAAAACTCCGGTAACAGATTAAACTTTCGGCCCACTACGGACTTATTTACGGAGTCCACCGTGCGTTCGCGTTGCAGACAGCAGACAGCAGATATGTCTTCCGTTTCCACCTCAATTTTGGAAGAGTGGTAAATAATTCTTCTTTGCTAACATTTTCTCGCAAGTGGTCTCGTCACCCACTTGGTTCCCCAAGAAAACTATGCACATTACTCTTTCATACACTTCTAATATAAGCTGCAGTTAGTAACTCTACATTAAACTGTTCATCAGATGAATGTATGTAAGTATTGAACTGGGGACCTAGAAACGACGGAGAGGCTTTGTCCCCGCCGCAGCCCTCATTGGTTCACAACCCCACAACAGGCTACAGCAGTCCACTCACCCCACCGCCGCCGCACCACAGACCCAGGGTTATTGTGCGGTTCGGCCCCCAGTGGACTCACCAGGAACGTCTCATTCCAGACGAGTGTAACCCCCAATGCTTATGTGGTAGAGTAATTATTGTGTACGCGTACGTGGAGACAGTGTTCGTGCAGCAGTCGCCGACATTGTGTAATTGAGACAGAGTTAGGGGAACCAGCCCGCCTTCGCTGAGGCAGATGGAAAACCGCCTTAAAAACTATCCACAGGCTGGCTGGCACACCAGACCTCGACACTAATCCGCCAGGCAGAGTCGTGTAAGGGACCGGGATGCATTCCCGCCCGGAAAGCAGTGCGTTAGACAGCGTGGCTAGCCGGGCTGGCGTTCATCAGTTACTCTATATTATACTGCTCGTATCAGCTGCATTGAAAGTCACTCTTCGTACTAGCTCTGGCGTCTGCTTGTGCCTGTCTCTAAATGTGCCGAGAATCATTACTTCGGTGGGGGGGGGGGGGGTGAATAAGTGTGGATGGGTCTAACCATCAATGAGATTTACGCAACTTTTATTTTCACTTCTTAAATCCCTATTACATGGATCTCAGATCGCCTTTGGTGAACACCATTTAATTTTATGTATTCTAAATTCTGATACAGGCATCCTCATACCATTTAGGAGCGTTAATTGTAACGAAAAAATTAAAATCTGTGCAGTCCACCATTACGATGACAGCTTATAACAGTTCGGAGAATCTAAATGATGTTTCCACAAATGATAATACTGAAAGGCTGAGTATTATGCTGCATGGATAACGTTCATTATTTTATTATGAACTCAGATATTGAAACAAAGATTTTCCCATCGGGAACGATGTATTTTGTAATATTAATTCCGATATATGTGAAAAGTGATTCAAAAGTACATAATTTTATTGAGAAAATTCAAGTGTTACATACTTGGATCAATAACTGAAGTTGAGAACATGAAATTTAATTAAACATACCTACTGTTTACCGTAACAACAGTTACCGAAAACGTTACGCATATCTCGATCCGTTTACTACATTACTTGGCACGTATTCACATCACTCCAGTTCCATTGATATAGGTAGTGCAAAATATTAAAGAACTAACAGTTTACAGTAATATAGGTCATAATGATTGACATTCACAACTATCTGCATATTTCTGAGAGTATTACATCATGTTTACGAAAGTAGTGAAAATAAATTAATCTAATGTGACATTGCTTTGATCGATTTACAACGACAATTTTATTATTTCGGTAAATTTTAAGATAAATATACTGTCGATATGATGAGTGATGTTATTCTTTATTCTTCGTCAGTTATTATCGTATCCGTCACAAATGCTAAATAAAGGAAATGTGATTATTTCTTCAGTTAGTATCGGGATATCACTGTACGACAAAGAGTAATTGTCTCTAAATATTAAATAATAGCGTATTATGCATCCACATTAGGTCTGAGTAATACGTGATAGTCTTCATACAGTACGACAGACCATGTACATCCGATTCACATTACTGCTATACAGAAATTTTGAAAAAATAAACATTGCAGATGTTTAGTGGTGTACTATTAGAGTGTGAAAGAGTCGTGTCATTGATCTTAAAACTCTGCAGTGGATATATGTATAGAGATGGTGTTCTATGAATACGACACTAATTCTCCCGTCTACATCATATTTCCCGCTTAAAGATCACGGGAGTAAAATGAATGTAAGAAATGTAGTGAGGCATACAGACACGCATTTAACCCTCGCTCCATACGTGAATAGAGCTTCCCATATACTATTATTTACGAAGTGTCTTCCATCGTAAGCTGTACTATGGTGTGCGGAGTATAATTATGTGAAGATTTAAAAGAATAATACCGTTGGCTGTAGCTCCCTTCTCGTTCTCTTTAACTTCTGCTACGTGCATTGGGCTTCACGACTGATCTCAAGCAAAAGGAATGCAAAGACTGGCTGATGAAGGACTTATGGTCTTTACGGTGTGTACCGCTTTACTGTGACTGGGTGACTTGTGCTTTTGAGAGAGAGAGAGAAAGAAAAGAGGGAGACGGGGAAGGCATCAAGAGGGAGAAAGACAGACAGACAGAGAGAAGAAGAAGAGACGAACGCCAGAGATCGTGGGACGAGGGAGTAGAAAAAGGAGGAATTCAATTTCGGAAACGTCGATTCGCGGATTCACGATCCAATTTTCCGGCTGTGGCCGCGCCTGCAGCCTGCAGCAATGGCGGCCGAATGTCAAAGGTTTGCACGGCCGGCGCGTGGCGGCGCCAGCTCCCGGGGCCACTTGCCGCGCCGCTGTTTCTCCGCGACCTGCATTTATATTAGCTGCTTATCATAACTCCGCGCTGCCTCCGGGCTCTTACAGCTGCAGTCTCCGTGTCCACTGCCGTTGCTCCTGCTGCTGTTGTTGTTGTTGACTGTCGTCGAGACACTTGCTGCAACGGCTCTGGTGTTCTGCTGGCGTAACGGTATATAGCGGAGGCGCCATAGCTGCCGAAAGCCCCACCCTCTTGTTCCAAAATCTTACCCGTTGCTGACGTAAACACAGCCTTCATTCTAAAGAGCTTATCATATAACTCCTTTTTGTTTCCCTTGTTTAACTGATGTGAAAAGCTGCAAAAACACAAATCCTTTGCCAGCGCCGGCCGGTGTGGCCGTGCGGTTCTAGGCGCTTCAGTCTGGAGCCGCGTGACCGCTACGGTCGCAGGTTCGAATCCTGCCTCGGGCATGGTTGTGTGTGATGTCCTTAGGTTAGTTAGGCTATGTTCTAGGGGACTGATGACCACAGATGTTAAGACCCATAGTGCTCAGGGCCATTTGAACCATTTTTTGAACCTTTGCCAGCAATTTGTAAATTATTAACTGGCCATAGTTCTCGTTAATAGGCTTTCTACATTGACAGCTGTAGCTTAGTCTTTCGAATGGAGGATCATGAATGGAAGTATTTAAATGGACGTTGTTGACAGAGGTGTTTCTGGTGACAATACGGGATAAATGATAAGCACGTATGTGCAGTTCAAGATTGAAAATCATCTCAAGAGAAAATTCACGTAAGGTATGTGGTAACTGGTAAGTTCCTATGGGACCAAACTGCTGAGGTCATCTGTCCCTAGGCTTACATGCTACTTAATCTAACTGATACTAACTTACTCTAAGGACAACAAACACACCCATGCCCGAGGGAGGGTTCGAACCTCCGATGTGGGGGAACCGCGCGAACCGTGGCAAGGTGCCGTAGACCTCACGGAAAATTCAGGTAAGAGCGATTTTTTCTCCACGAGAACACTAGTCTAGGAAACTTCGTGAACTGATGAATACCGAGCAAAATATTTTTGTGGGATCATTTGTGTATGTGAGTTCGCATTCCTTGTCTTGTACCAGAAAAGTAAAGCGGAAATTTAAACTGATGTACAGTTATTAATGTTTGCCCTTGTAATATTGCTTGGCGGAAATAGATTAATTTGCAAACACTTTTTTTAAAGAAAATTGGTATTTAAAATTTTATTTATGAAGTAAAATATTTCTTTTGGCATTTAAGTAGGTGCGATGGTTTCTGGAACAAAAAACTGGCATTTCTGGGGGTTGAAGCCAAGTATTTACTGACATTTTATTACGATTCTTCATATGTAATGCAATATTTTGCTGTATTGAACACAACACAAACTAGATTATGTAAGTAACCCATTGCACTGCGATTCATTTCTCCAAGACAGCCACAATTCTGTCTGACATACACAAATCGATACACGCACAGTCAGCACGAGTCCATATTTTTAACTGGCCTACACTACTGTGAGCAGGAAATTAAATCTAGCATCCATCCCCACGTTGCCAATGAAGATTTTGGAACAAGTTTCCTTGGATTTACAGGAGGCGATGCTTTACAATGGGCCAGGTTCCAACACAGACCTCTCTGTACGCTGCGTTGTTGTACAAAGGAGAAAATAAAATAAAAATCAGAATACTTGTATCTGAAACTGCTGAATTGTAGGGCTAAGCTGAAGAGTAATTGATAACATTGAGTTCAGAAAGGAGAACAGAGAACTTGTTATAGTTAGCTTCCCAATAGCGTGCATCAAACAATTTTGAATGAATAAAATTCATTTCTACACACATGTCCCCTGTGTGACATCAATATACCAAAACCAAATAAAATTGTCGGTGGAGCGAAGTGCTAACCGCATGCCTCTCCATACCGCAGCTAATGACGGCATTGGTGAACGACGAAACGACGGTCGGTCGGTAACGATGGGCCGACGTTTCATCCTTCCATCTGGACGCAATTCTGCATTCGTCTATGTAATGACTTACGAATTCTTTCAAATGCCCTCGCATCATCTCGTAACTACTGAAAAGGCTGTCGAACTTGCTGCTCTAATTCTTCAAGTGTAAATTTCACTTCTGATATGACCACAGAGAGAAAAAGCACAGGACTGACGTCAGGTGATCTTGAAGATGAAGGTACAGGCCGTGCATGACTTACAATTTTGGTCTGCAGGGGAGCATTAGGTATCGCTTTACTTCTGAAGCAAAATATGCCTACTCCACGCCACGAATGGACCACACTCCCCAAAGTTGTGAATGTGGAACATCCTCCAGCAATCCTGGAAGATTCCGCTGCAGAAATCAAAGACACTCTCGTCCATCAAGCTCATTTGGTTGAATGTCTGTGAGGTGGTCGCTTAATACTCCCTACCACACACTCAGTGAGGGACATGGCTGATGTGGTAACTCATGAGGAGCTTATTAGTAACCTAAAATCCGAGTCAACTACATGACGACTTAACCGGAAAGCTTAAAACTGAAACAAATTTGTACTAGCTAGTGCAATATTTCACAAAGAAGTCAGTTGCAGCTCGTAACCACACGCTCATGGTAAACTCACAGGCGGCTCGTTTGCGGATTCATGTGCACCGATAACGTATTCCTTCTGCTGTTCTATAATTTCATTTGTGTTAATTTTCGATATTAATTATCATACCCCCTGTACATGGGGGCAACAGCATTAGAGGCAGCCAAGCAATACGCAACGAAAACGAGGAATAAAAGCACTGCAACGAATTCGAGAACACGCAGCATCTGTCAACTCTTGAGAAAAGGAGGCCGGAGTCGTTTGATTTGAAGTGTCAAATAATCTTCAGTCCCCTACGTACGGTCCTTGCACTGCTCGCAAGAGTAAAATTAAACTTACACCTGTGTGCATAAAACTGTCTAAATAATGAAGCTTGAGTGATCGGGAATAAGCCATGACATGTGTTTCAAAAAATACTCTCTGCGATGCACTCCTCAGTGTTTTGATGAGAATGGATATAGACGTCAAACGACGCAAAATATAGTCGTATGAAGTGAAACAATAAGTGTGATAATTGCAGATAACGATAATATCTCAAACATCACATAAAACTTGCAAAGTGCAACGCTACTTATAGCACGCTTCGTAGTTTCCCTGGCACAAGAAGTATATTTTAACTGACTGTTGAGATCTTCGCTGTGGCTACCTTTATCGTATAATAAGCTGTGCCCTTGTTCTCTAATTAGATCACATATTTCAGTTCTTTGTCATGTTATATGCTTTCTTGGTAAGCGTGTTTACCAACCACGCCATCAGATAAGCCTCACGATGGAACAGCTCCAAGGTACTGTCTATATGTGTGTGGGTCCCGATTTTCTAGAGATCTCTCAGACTACACAGAACTGTTATTAAATTCAGTACAGTAATACCGGATGGACCAGTACAATGGTAATTTCAACTTAACCACACCATCACTCATGCTGCTGAGACGACATATTGTGATAGTGTAGCGTATGATCGCATAAGGCATAAAATGCATCAGCTCAGTTACATCCATTAACGAATTCAGAAGTCACTTTATCTTCCCCGATATGCCTAGTTCGGCAACAACGTTGGAGGCCCAATGAACTGTTGGAAGATACGAATTTGAACCTGTGATTGTTTGCTGTCTAACATTCAAATCTAGTTAGATATGTAAGGCAGACATGTTTCGTCTGGTTCAGTGGGGAAGAAGAAATCCAGAATATAACAAACATTTAGTTTCACATCTCAGTCTCTTATTATTTTTCTCATTTTTCGCTTCCTTTTGAGTCTAGTTAGATACTGCAAAAATGTCATCAAACTGGGACTACCGGTTTAGTCTTCGCGATCAGGAAACGGATTGGCCAAAGAACTGACGAAGGAATCGTTTCGCGCCACCAACGTTTCTCGCGTTAATCAAAGCTATGTACAGGGAATGGACATTCTTGTTGTTTTATCAGGATAACTATAATAATAAATGCAGTTGTAACTTTAGAATCAATTATATCGGAGTATGCATTAAAACAAACTATGTCTCCGCTAGATACATTCTTCCACTGTCAGGGGAGCCAACATTTCATATTGTTCAGTATCCATGACATCCAGATGTATTAATTTCGTTTTCCTTGTTAGTAATTTACGATTCACCGTAGTGCATCATTATCGTGGTCTGCAGATTTTGTATCATATAATCAACCACAGCAATTGTTCGTTACATAAAATAAAAGGCATAAAAAATTTCCAAAGTGAGATACAAACTCATGGTGACTTGTTACTAACGACAAAATTCGCTGACGACACTGCAGTCATCTCTTAAAATGGCGAGAATTTCCAGACCTGCTAAATGAACAATCTACTGATCACTAAGTGTGGAACGAAAGTAACCCGAAGAAAGACGAAAGTATTGGGGAGTATCATAAACGAGATGATCAGCAAACTTCCATGGAAGAAAACAATTGCGTAACGTAAGAAGGAAGGAATATGTAACGAAACTTGTGCAGGCAAAGATGGAGTTTTATGTCAATAGATGGCTACTGAAGATGAACAGAGGTCTTAATTAGAGAAATAAATTTCTGAAAATGTGTTTCTGGAGCACAACATACATGTGAATCTTGGACTGTGGGAAAAAATAAAGAAAAAGAGAAAAGAAAAGTCTGAGATGTGGTATTATCGTAGGATGCTGAAAATTACGTGTATAAATAAGAACTAAGATGGATCTCCGCAAAATCAGAAAAAAAAGAACACGTGGAAAATTATCTTCAATTAGGGACACTTAGTCAGTTAGTTACATGTTCCATAAATCATTTGAATGATTCTTTTATCGAATTTATGTGGAACAAGTGAATTTCCAGGGAATGTATACCTCAGTAAAGTTAACATCAATGGACATACTATTATTTTAGTCTTACTCATGCAGCCACACTTACAAACAAGTTTTTATAGCTAGCTATCACTTTTGAAGTAGTTGTCAAGGAAAATGATTTTAAGTTAGATTTAAAACTTGCTTTGCTACCTGTCAAAAGTTTCATATTGGGAAAATGATCAAAGGTTTTCGCTGTGCATATAGAACTTCTTTTGAGCCGTTGAAAGCATTAATAATGTGTAACAAAGGTCTCCTTTCCACTAGTGTTGTATGTTCGGACATCAATGTTCTCCTCAAACTGTGATGGATTATTTGTAAAGAATAAACTTATCGCCCGCTGCTTCACTAGCGTCGATTGTATGGTCTGCAAAGATTTCTTGTTTTTTTTTTTTGTTGCTGTTTGGATTTAATTATGTTTTTATGTTTTTCAGAAATTGCAACACCTTCTAAGCACTTCACGCTAATTACGGTCATATAGGCATGGTCTTTCCCAATAAACTTATGACCAAAACCCCATTCTACTCGCTGGAGTTCAAAATGTTTATTAATCATTTTTGTATTCTTAGAGACATACTTCCTTAGCAGCTTTCATCCCCCAAGAAATATTTCTTTATATGTAAGCGAGAAATGAAATACTGACTTTCATAAATTAAGCTTTAAATTTTTTTATTGCAACGAAATACATTTTTAAAAATTTTCGTCCCCTGTTTCGCTTCCTTAGGGGTTGTATTTCCAGAAACACTGAAACATGTATTTTTTTTCTAATTGAGAAGTCAGATACCAGATGTCATAAATGTAGCCTTAAAGTCCTTTAGTAACTATTTACTAATTATTTACTTTCAAAAAATTTTCAGCCAGTGGTTTACCTCCTTAGTGATTGAATTTCTAAAAATGCTGAACCATATGTTTTTATTTTATTGCTGAGGAAGTTCGTAGTTCTAGCTTCGAAATTCTCTTCTTAGCGACACACTTTAAAATATCCTTTCGTCCCATATTTCATCCCCACAAGAGTGGATTTTCGGACAATACCTTCTTAAACGATGCCTACCCTCTCCAATCTTGAAGTGTCTATCCTTAGAGGTTTGGGCTTGGTGATAATAAGTCAGTCAGGATTTCATTAACGAAAACATGTATTGTGACGGCGCAGTTAAAATGGCTAGCTCCTTGAAGAGGTACCTACATGACGTCTGTGGGTGAACACCACATAATATTCTTACTGTTCGATTTTGTGCGACCAATACTTTCTTTGTTAGTGATGAACTACCTAAGAAAATTATTCCGTAAGACATTACTGAGTGTAAATATGTATAATATGCCAAAATGTTGATTATTTTAGTTTCAAGATTACTAATTACAAAAAGACCAAAAGCAGAGGAACTTAACTGTTTGAGGAGCTCAGTAATATGTTTCTTTCAATTCAAGTTTTCATCAGTATGTACACCCATTAATACAGAGGATTCACTACAGCTCATTTGCTACATCAGTCGTTGTTATGACTATTTTTCGTACAGAACTGAATATAGTGTTCTTATTCAAAGTGTAGGGAGAAACCATTTTCTCGTAACCAGTTTATAATTCTTTGGAAAACATCATTTAGCATTTCTTATGTTCCTGTATCTATAATGGGAATTGTTATAACTCTAGTGTCACGTGCAAAATGAACCACTTGTTGAATGTTAAGCGGAAGGTCATTTACACATATAAGGAGTAGGAGTTGACCCAAAATTGGACCATGTGGGACCCCGTTGTGATTTCTTCCCGTTCACTAATATTTTCTACCATTTCGACATTGTTTGAATTATTCAGTATAACATTTTGAAGTCTGTTTGTTGGTGTGATTCAGATCAGCCGTGCAAGAAGCCATCATTTCCATAAACATCGGGTTTTTCTAAGAGTAACATGGTATATAGAATCAAACGCTTTGGAAAGATGACAAAATACACTAGCTGGCGACATTTTATTATTTAAGGCTTTTACTGTTCTATGTGTACATTCATAAATATCATTCTCAGTCGAACAGTCCTGGAATACAAATTATGATATGCTAAGTAAATTGTCTCCACTTATGTGTAAGTACATTACATTTTCGAATATTCTGGAAAAAGTCTCAGTAAGGAAACTGGATGCCGCTTAAAGTCTGTCTTGTCATAGAGATTTAACAATTGCATATTTTAAGCTGTCTGAGAAAATTCCCTGTGCGAATGACGAATTGCATATATTACTCTAAGGACATTACGAACAGTCAAGAATATGGGATGGAATTTAATGTAAGTCAGAGTGAGATGATTATCACAAAGAGAACGAAGGAGAGAGGAAAAACTGGAATAACTGATCGTGGGGAACGATTTAGGAGAGTGGAGGGTTTCAAGTACCTAGGGAGCCTGATTCAGGAGGATGGAAAAAACGACAGAGAAATAAACGAGCGGGGGAGGAAAGCAGAAGCATTTCGGAAGAGTGTCAGATGCCTGATATGGAGCAAGGATTTACCCCAAATCAGTAAAAATGTTGCAAACCGGTCATAGTATGTTCCGATTCTGACATATACATCTCAAGCCTGGGTTATGAAAGGAAGAGAGAAAAGAAAAGTACAAGCTAGAGTCATGAAATTCTTGAGGAACAGTACTAGAGTGACAAAGATAGACAGGTTAAGAAATGAGACGATCAGAGAGTTAATGAAGGTGAAACCATTACAGGAGGAGATACAGAAATGAAGGCTGAGATAGTATGGGCATGTTAAGCGAATGGAGGAGAAGTGGATATCCAGGACAATACATGAGATGAAACTGGAAGGAAAGAGACCAAGAGGAAGACCGAGAGGCAGATGGCTGAAGGGAGTGGAGGAATGCGTCCAGAAGAAAGGAGAAGACAGGACCAAGGTGAAGACGGAGAGACGGTGTCAAGACAGAAGACGATGGAGAGGATTATGTTCCAAACAGACGCGGCTAGAGGCTGGAAACTGTCCAAGACGATGAAGATGATGATGGCTAGAGATATTACTAATTAAGTTGGAACAACTTTCTAGAATTCTGTTTGAAATTCCATCAACACACGTAAGTGTTTGGTTTTTAGAATTTTAATGATTGTATTATTTTCAGCGAGGATATTGGTGATATTTAAAGTTGCTTAAAGTGTTGTGGAATGACTTTTTAATATATTCTATTACTTCTTTAACTAAATCACTTAATTTTATTTTTGCTGCTGCATTTGGTAAGTGATCGATAAGGGCACTTGTAGCTTATCAGTAGCAGCCACCACATTGCGATTTAGTGAGTATCATGGCAGCTAAATTAAAACTTCCACGGATACTAGAGGAAACCATAGAAGACCAAAATAGGAGAGGAAAATAGTGGTTAGAGTTTACACGAGAAATAATTGAGGCAGAAGACCTGAAATGGGAAATTATTACCAACTTAACCTTGAGCTTCCTTATCAAACCATAATTTGCGCCTATGTTTGATTGAACACTACCTATACTCTGAAGATCCTGTTTTAAGAAAAGTCTAATTTCTTGTTTAATTTCCTCATCCATCGCCCTTACAGTGACCAGCCGAAAATGGAGTGGCGGAGGTATACCGTTGGACTACGTCAAACACAAAACAGTGCTCTCATAGTACAAATACTGACGCAGAAATCGATATAACAGCAACGTAGCCAAACGAATCGATCTTGCGATAATATGTTATCTTTATGTCGTATAATGGAAATTGTTGAAGAGACCGAGCGTGTCAGCTCAGTGATTAACACAGCGGACTCGCGTTAGGGAGGACGACGGTTCAAACCCGCGTCCTGCCATCCTGATTTAGGTTTTCAGTGATTTCCATAAATCGCTTCAGGCCAATGCCGGAGTGGCTTCTTCGAAAGAGCATGGTCGCTTTCCTTCTCCATCCTTTCCGAATCCGAGCTTGTGCACTGTCTCTAATGACTTCGTTGTCGACGGGACGTTAAATACTAATCTTCCTCGTCCAGCTGTTGAAGAATTTAAAATCTCTCTACTTCACACGAACTGCAACATTTAAGGAAGACACAAAACTACCATTTACCAGCGCACAGACTAGCTTAAATGATGAAAATGTTAACAGCAGCGGGGAAAGCAAGTTGTGCACAAAATGCTAAAACTGGTATTTGAAGTGGCATGAAGTATCTTAAACTTCATTTAGCCATCGAACAATCTCTAGGCAGTACCTAAAGTAAGCAGACACAGCATTCTGCAGGAATACTTGGGACCATCAATAAACCTCAACAGCAAAGTTGTCATGTATAGATTATTAGGTAAACGTGCTCCCACTTCCACTAGAAACAGCAATACCCAAGGATGAGGTTTACCACTCAGATGCTCGGGCTGTTTGCAGTTACATAGTATGACGCAGTATCTTGAGGAACATTCGCTGCTGAAAGCTGATTTACAATCCGCTCGCGAGTAAGTCGGAATACATATTGTACTGGCGCATGAAGAGAAAAAATTCGCCTGAAGTTCTAAAGCATCATTTACACGTTCTCTTCAAAACCAGGCTCAGAGAAAAAAGAATCGAACACCGTAAAACTGCAGTTCTGGGGGAGCTCAGCTCTCACCCGTTCTCCGAGTTTTCTCTCGATGCATCAGCCAAAGCTATAAATTTTATGGTCGTCCGGAGCACTTTATGGTTCACTCCCGGAATGACATTCAAACGCATGGCACAGAAAGTTTACGGGCACAAGAGGAACGAACAGTAAGAGAAACTGCGGTATGATGCAGCTTGACAGTTATCGAATGTGAATAAGTCACAAACGGTTATCATTGCTAGCTGTTAATTCAACAGCAAAATGTTGTGTCCTGTACGCTGTTTTACGTACAACGTTAGGCTGATAACATAACGGCTCACTCAGATGTCACAGCCTTAGCGGGTTAATGGACACAGCGATATTAGCTGCAAGGGCAATTTATTTCTTTGAAGAAATGCTCACGCCTTACCTTAGCAAGTACGCCAAGTGTGACATATAAAGAAACAAACACCGTCCGAACTGTCCTTGAAGGCCCAACGCTATCGACTGGCCACCGTGTCATCCTAAGTCCTTAGGCATTGCCAACAGCACTAGCTCATAAAATAAAAACTGTATGTGAAGTATGGCACAATACAAAACTCTGTTATCTTCGGTAAGCGACTGGAAGAGAAAAACACCACCAGAAAGCGCTGTACGGAAAAAACAGAGAAATTAGAGTCGTTCAGATCAAATGTTGTTTAATTACTTTGAAGCACTGAACAGAACTATCTGCTTTCTGTTAGAGTACGACACAGTCCCCCTCTTCTCCTGCATAAACAATCGAATTTAGTGACATGAAGTACTTTTGACTGCCACTGCTTTTCATATTGCCAAAAGTTGATTTTTATTGATAAATTAAGTGTGCAGTTGTTATAGAAAATCATCAGGTCCATGAGTCTTCCTCAGTGATAATAACAGAACTCAAAACCTTCAAAAATTTCACGTCCAGGCACATGATATACCTCACCCCATCATCAATGATGCTAGGAAGTGTAAGGATTCCCTGGAAATGTCATCGTTGCTGAGAGGTTAGAAAGTAATTTAAAAACCTTGTGCCGAAATACCGTAAACGCATCCAAACCAACGGCGGATCATTCATTAGTTCTGAAAGACAGTGATAACTGATGTTTGTGTTCATCAAAAGAGAGAAATAATTGTTTCTTTTTAAATTATCATGCAACAGTCTGGTCATTAAAACAGTCGAAGTGTAATTTACAACAACTTTGTAGTAGGTCCTGACCGCGCATAGTTACGTGTGATTATTGTTAATACCTATCCAACACCCACAACTGATGGAGTCCAATAAATTTTTCCTTGAACTCATCTGACTGTTGTCGTCCTCAGTCGGTACTTACTTACGAAAACAAAAGTAGATCTGTACGATAATGACTTGCAGACAAAATTCATCTGTTTCCCAGTACTGTTAGAGAAACATGCTGTAGTATCATGTGATAAAATTTAATAACCACCAAGATAAAGCGACGTTTGTAAGATATACACTATTTCTTCTGTTTAATGACAGAGGATGTAAGGAGCAGGTTGTAGAGTGCTTCAGAAGCCATCCTATATTCAGATGAAGTATAGTGAAGATAACATGACAGCACAAGTAACATTGTGTCCCCAGTTATTTAGTTACGTAAACGGTAACAACACATACTCCTGGAAATCCATAGCTACGGAGAATGTATCAGATTAAAGAAAAAGTCTCCTTCCAGCTATGAGACAACTTTTCATTCATTCCTACAATACATCATCAAGACTGAACAAAAATCACCTGTCGTATAAAGTGTTCTTTCCTACTATTTATCTAGTGAACAGTACAGCCAGATTTGGAAAAGTAAAATCATGATTCAGAACCAACGCAAGCATTTGGAAGAATACAGTTAAGAGTTAGAATCTATTGCTCAAATTTAAATCTAAGAAACAGTTAACCAATTTTTCAGGGTACGTATTTATGGTGGTCTATTCAACCACGGTTTTCATGTTTCTAATATTACATTCGACAATGCTGAAGGCTATTTGCTGGCAATTATGCAGTGTATCTGTCCATTTTCGAAATGATGTTCTTATTATTTCCAGCTGAGAGTACTTATTCCATGTTAAATCAAAACTTTTCTTTTTATTCCGGTTTGGACTATGATGGTAAACAGCATGTGCTGACAAATGATGTGCAACGCTGTAAGCACGCAACAAACATGATACTTATGACAATGAAACACAGTACTGGCGTTGTTGTATTGCCTACTACTTTCGTGCCATTTCGTTTTCATATAATTGTACGGGTGTGAGTTACGTTCCTTCAATGTGTTGTGCCCTTAGATTGCTATCTGAATAGAGTGTAAACGATAGCTATTTACAACGTGACACAGTGGTGTAGAGGAAATCAAGGAACAATTTGATATAAGACATTTGTGTTCTATCAAGTCGGGAATTTACCTCAAATTATTTGTATAGAAATTACCTAAGCTACCGCAAACAGGCCTAGCGTATGACTTCCAGTATCCCCTCTCTCACTTCGAGCAAACCAATAGTCTTAGAAAAAGAAAAGAATAACTTCTTTGTAAGGTAAATTCTCACTACATGTGGCAGTCTTCGAATTACTCAATAAAAACGTATAAAACTGATTTTCAGGCGCACCCCCATCCTAACAAACATCCCCTATCTGCCAAGTTTCATTATGTTATTCGTGGTACTTCCTCCATCTACTGTACAGGAATTTGCGCTGTACCATTTATTTCCTATATTCGAATTTTTGGTCTACATAAGACTGAGTTATTACTGTACTGGCCTAATTAGTGCACTTACAAAATGTGAAATTGACCTTTGTGTAAATTTTACGCCAACTTTACGATTTGAAGAGTTTAAAATTAAGAATTTAATATTTTTTTTATCTGGCGTTTTTGCTACGAAACTTCAGGGATTGTTAGAACTGAGATCGAATTGTAAATGTAATTAAATTTTGCGTAACGTTTGTGAAAGTTTAAATTAATAATCTTAAAGACAGTGCCGACCGATTACATTCTGTCAATAAAGAACAAAAATGTCGAATATGGGAACCAATTGGTGCAGTCACAAAGTTTTGTACAATGGTAATCAGTTGGGCCTCAAACAACATACTAAAATCCTTACTAGGGGGAGTGAGTGCAGAGGCAAAGGTCACTTTTGTACGTTTGCCTTGGATAGCGCGAAAACAGTTGCCATTATCCAACTACGTATCCCACAACAAGAGTGAACTACATTAAATTTCCTGCAATAGAAGGTCCTATTCAAATTTTCTGTAGGCCTAATAGTTTGCACGAAGAGAGCGAGAGAATATTCAGAAACTCTCGCGTCGTCCGCCCGGGGTAGGTTAGGTGTTTTTTATAGGGGGAGCTCCATATTTCTCCTGGTAGATACGCTAATGGCGATTGAATGGTCGGGTCTATTTTTCATATCCTCTCATGTTCGTGAAAGGACGTCCACTGATTTCCCCATTCCTCTTACAACAAAGCTTTCTGCCGCGATTTGGTCATTATTTACGCAAACTGGCTCCGTGGATAATAGTCGAGTGCGGGATAATTTGTTCAAACATTCATGAAATGGTAAGTCTCTGAATCTTTTGAGTTTCGTCCACTCATGTGTTGTTATATGTGTATAAAAATTTCTAAGTTGAGATAGCTAAAACCCCTTTATTTGGTAACTACTTCCAGCTCATTAGCGAGCCATCTCCACATCAATAAAACTGTTATTACTTGATCCGGTGTGTACAAGCTACCAAGCGTTACACATCGTCATAATCTGTTCACCTAATCACTCTTATTGTCATGTAGAAACTAACGTAGATCGTCGTGGTTACATGCAATATATCACTCGTCATGTGCGTCACTTGCAATGTTTCAGGAACAAGAAAGTAGTATTGCAAATGAGGCATACGGATACTTTAAGTAACCATGACGACTTACTTTAGTTTGAAATTACAATGAAATGAATACCCACAGCTGCACACAGGCGTTGATATAAGTCTACGAGCACTTTAGTTTGTAGATGACAATAAGAGTGATTAAGCTGCGTAGATTATTACGATGTGGGTGGTATTCACGGAATGAAGTAATAAACATTTTATCGTTCTAAAGATAGCTCATCCATGAGATGAAACCCATTATCAAATCTAAGGTGTTTTATCTGCACACTTTAACACAACATATCGCATATATTCCAATTTTACAGTGTCAGATAACAACATATGTTATTGCTTAATTCTGTTAGACATTTGGTGGGGCAATATTGGCGCATACTGCCAGCCGTGGCATAGGTGTGCATTTAAGAGTTACTGTCACAATCCTCGTTGCGTCTTTAGATGGATATCTACTTTGCCGCCATGGCCACTTCTATAACAAACAGGATACATAAGCACTTAGGCTATAGTTTTCTCTTTGCATTAGCTCCCTAACTAGCACAACCCAGTTTCATCCATATGTCATTTCTTGACTTAAACTTCGTTTGTCCCGTTGATTCCAGCTTTTTTTATGCCATATTTCTGTCGAGGGTCACAACTAAATATTTGGGATATTGCCTATGTCTAAGTTCTTTTGTGTTATACTGCATTCATCAGTTCTTTGTTTTCCATTCTTTTGGTTCTTAGAATGAACTGACTTCTGCTTCATTAGAGCTTGGGCAAACTCTCGATTTTTTGTAATAGTGGATAAGCTTCTCTAGATCGTTAGGGTTTGTTCGACTTCCTCGAACGAGTTGCTCTGATTTGCTTGCGCTAGGTAATCGATGTAGATAAATTTCACAGAATCAGTGTTGACTCTGTCGCAGGTGCACAAACCGAATCAGTTACGATCGGGGCCGAATTGTACCAAGTGCTCTCATTTGTTACTACCGAATTAACTGCGCTATGTTAGACACGGAATACCTTCTCTCAGGCACAAATTTATAAGTGTCATCGTTTCAATATATTTTAAGAAGTACGAGTAACAAGCGAAGCTTAGTGTACTACAGAAAACTGGCACGCAACATTTGAAACTACAACATACTCCCTTTGTGTAAACAGAGTAGAATTAAAAGTAATTTTTTTCAGTGTAGCAACTATCAAGACTAGTTTGAAGCCAGACGTGCATAGAAAGATTGGTTTTATATCTGATATTGTACCTGTTGTAGTAACTAAACTTAAAAAGCAAGTGTGTTTATATTTTATTCACTATAATAATAATTGGCATTGACAAAGTACAAACCGTGTTCACAAATATCAAAGCAATTCCACCAAATCACAGTGGCAGGTGATATAAGAAAAGTTTCTTTATCTGTTTAAGGATTTATTGCACATTTTAGTTACCCCATCGTACATAAATTAGTAATTATAAGCCTACACACCAGTTCAGATTTAACTACTTCTTCATTTTCTAAACACAAGTACAAAAAATGTATAGATTCAGTAAATAGGAAGCAACAACAGGAATAATATTTATAAATTCAATGAGCCGTGATTTCTGAACTTAGTTGAATTTCTGTTAACGGCTAGGCGCAGACAGCGGGTGAATGCGGCAAATGCAGTAGCTGAAACAGCAGTACTTTCGGTAACATATAATTTAGTGACTTTTGGTCTTCGCAGAGCAAGTTATCTCGAATTATGTACAAAATCCACTCACAATGCATCTGAAAGATTTGATGATAAACGCAATGCGGATCGCGCTCAAGGACCCAAACGGAAGCTGCATGCATTACTCGACGAAATGGCTCGGTATCGTAAACAGGTAAGGTTCCCCATCGATAATGAGAGATGAGCGATCTTAGAAGGCCTGCTACATCGCGAAAAAGATACACGAGGAAAAAGCATTCGCACTCCCAGATTCGCGCTCTACACTGTGACATATAAAGATCTGTTTCAATACTAATTGTTGATAAGTACGCGGTTTATAATCTGCGGTAACTGATAACACGAGCTTCAGAATCATTACTAAACGAGTATCATACTTCGGAATGTATCTTTTGGAATCATGCTGAATGAACCAACCAACATTTATCTTTGGAGGAAGACGAGATTACTGTTTAGCCTCCCCACGACAACGATATTATTAGAGACGAAGAATAAATTCGGATTTGGGAAAGACGAAGAGGGAAAGCGGCGTGCCCTTTCAGCAGAACCATCCCGGCACTTGCCTCAGGCGATTTAGCGAAATCACCTAAAATATAAATCAGAATGGCCGGACGCGTGCTTGAACCGTCGTCCTCCGGAAAAAACGATCTTTTTCAGATCCTGTAAATGGTCACTATGCTGAACAAAATAGCGATGCCTGATAAACGAAATCTACGAACATTGTATGGAATGGTACCCTACATATCAATCGCAAAGAAGGAAGAACACCGAGGACTGGAAGAAATACAACAGTCACAGCGTAGTATTTCGAACATCACTGAGAAGTTATTTTGCATACGAGCAGTTCTGTGAATTTAGGTGGTACGAAATGTGTAAGCAGTAAGCAAACGAGAAGAACACAGCCCAGGAAGATGTAAGAATGACTGAGAGCCAGTTTTGCACAATGTGCAAAGTGAATAACAGGAAGTTGAGCAGCAGTCAAAATTAAGAACGAAAAACAATATAGCTCTGTAAGTTGTGTACATTCTAGGTAATATCTTAGTCTCCTCGAGAACTACAAAAGTAATAAGGAACTTTTAAAAGTAAGTTTTGGAAGGGGAAGAAATCAAACGAAGTGTGAAAATCTTTTAATCATTCCACACTGTCATAATTAAGAATAGACTGTAACGAAATATAATAACGGAATGATGGGTATTGCTTAGATCTGTACACCCTACCTGTATAAATTTGGCAAAAAATAAATAAATTTCACTGATATATACATAGTTTACCAGCAATACTATACGTGTGAAAATAACAGCTATACATGCACTCAAATGAGACTTCGAAAATGGGTCGAATTTGTATGGATAGATACATAGTGATCATGATTCAACACTTAATATGTTCGTCAACGTTTAGCTAAAGACACAAATGACTAGGCACACTCCCATCAAAATGGAACAATTTATCACACGAGACAAAAGAAAAAAAATCTCTCATCCGTTGGTACAAAGCGTTGTATATATAAGTAAAACCATACATATCACTTATATTTGCTTCATAAATATATATAAAAACGTTAAAATTCGTTTCGGGTGGCGTTACAAGTCCTGTCGGTAATGGTTTATTTCATGTCTAATTTCTGGTTTAATAGTGTGCATATATTTTGTAAATTTTAATCGTGAATACATGTAAAGACATTGCGCGAATGCAGTAGCAGTCTGTAGCGTCGCGTGCTGATGGTCAATTTACTATGCGCTATGAGTAAACCAACAAAAGGAACGGTGCTTTGACCAGGCAGTAGCAGTCCTCACGAATTATACAACAGTGGTCTATAGAACTGACCGTGCTACGATGATAACTTCGTTCACAGGTATAAATTATGTGTATCAGTAGTTGATTTTCGTTAAGAAAAATATGTACTTAGTGTTATTGAGTAGTTAGTAAGGGGACCAGTGTCATACAAGTCATCGCAGTAGTGCCACGTTTGACACCTTTCATGACGTGTACGTAAAATGAACACTTACTTGCTTCAACTTAGAAAATCTACTGTGGTATTAAAGAAAAAATGCAATAAAATAAGTAGCAAGCATAATATTAATGAGAAAGGAAGTTAAAACAATGTCAGAATAAGAAATCAGAAAAACTGGGACAAGAGTATTCAGTGAAAATAAAAGAAAACGGATTTAAGACACAGATTACAAACCTTCATAGCTGCATCATTACGGCTTTTAACTTTATTTTAGGTTGGTGAGATGCACATGGCACTTCCCCCTTTATTGTACCACAACGTCAATTATGCATACAGGAGAGAAGATGGCAGCCATCTACACTTGTGCTGCCGACTAATACCTATTTTGCACTAAGTGGATACGTGGAGCGGAAGAAACTGGTTAATAGAAACACCTTATGATTTGGGTCGTGGATTGCTCAACGCTAACTCACTAATCGGGGAATGGCGACTTTGGTTAGCTAGACTGTACAGGATCACGATTCATGTGGTGTTCTCAACACTGATCTGCTAAAGCTCATTCCTATGAACGCTGCTCCACCTCTATACAGTTCGCACCAGTGAACATTTAGGTAACAGCACGAAGTAGACAGAACTAATGAAACTTTCGCAGAAAGTGAAGTGTGAACGTAGAATTAAAATAGTTGAGTATACCTTAAAAACTGTTTTCCACAAAATAATTGATCTGTTCTCATTCAAATGGCTATAACTGCCTTGTCAGATACGTGGGGAAGCGTAATACATATGTTCAACAATTAATGGTAGGATTTGTTCTCACTTTTACTGCTCGTAATGCTTTATATACGGAAAACAAAATGCTAGTTATGTTTTTGTTCGGACCCCGCACTCACTTGTAATGGTCGTTCTTTGGAAAACATTTCACAGAATATTTTTCCGGCTAAATACTTTTATGGCGAAAATTTACGAAATAATACAGTGGCGAATTTCACAATACTTGGAGTTTTGCTCGATATAGTCCTAAATATAGATAACTTAAGAATTTCAACTCCGAAAACCGTATAAATTAAGAACTATTATTATAGATTTCTTCAAGGCTACAGTTCTTTCCGCATATCGGTTCGACATGCTGTGCCGGTGCACGTTTGCCGGCAGCTTTTGTTTCAGTTTTTATTCCGCTTATAAGCTATAAGCAAAAACGAACGTAAATGGCAGAAATATTAGTAATGTTTGCGATTACACGAACATCTTGGAAGATTGACAATGGAGTTACGAAATGATGCACCCTGTACATGGGGATATGTTGTGGGAGGGTACCAATCCACTGATGATCACTATCAGTCAACATCTATGAATCCAAATTTCTACCTGAAGAATATGGAAGGAAATATTGCAAAAATCATCGCAGTATCGTCTCCTTTTTTATACTGAGGCGCATAGGGACGCTTGTATCGGTATGTAGGCTTTTATAAGTTCAATTTTGTTTCAATCATGTGCTTGCATTAGCCATAAAATGTAATTGCGTTTTACTAGTAAATATATTTACAATTTTACAGTAAGAACCGCGATGTAGCAGATTCAATGACAATCATAATTAGGACGCTGAGAGTGAACTATTTCGACGGCGCTTGAAGCACGGTGCAATACGCTGCTAACTGAATTTGTTGAGAAATGTATGCCGTCATCAGCTTACGAAAATTATGTGCGGGGATCATGAGGAAAGTCCGATAAGCTGAGACACAGGTCATAATGAAAAATGAAACTAGACAACGTCGTACTTGTCATGTTGTAGAATTACGAAACTTGTTTTATGCACAAGAATTATGACCTTTTTGTAGAACGTAAATCTCCTGTAAAAAAATCAAGATGGATTCCGCAGATAGAGATTTTGCGAAAATCACCTCGCTCTGCTCCTCCATGAGTTCCACAGCGCTGCAGTCAACGCCGCTCAGTTTGTGGCTTGTTCCTTGACTTCAGTAAGGCATCTGACACCGTCTCGCACTGCCGTTTAGCGAGAAAGACACGAAGTTATCGAATATCGGACTACTTCCTTGCAGACACAACTCAATACGTCGCTCTTAACGGAACAAAATCAACATTTGTAATTTCCTGAGTACCCCAATAAATTGTGATAGGACCGTTACTATTTATTATGTTTAAAAATGATCTAGTAGAAGCCGTCGCGAGCTCTTTAAGGAGGTTTGCAGATATTTCGGTTGTCTATGAGATGGCAGCGACGCCAGAAGACATTATCAGTATGCAAGGGATCTGTAGAGGATTGATGAATGGCACAAGCTCTGGCAACAGACCGTGAATGTAAAGAAAGGTAACATATTGCGTATACACAGGAAAAGATGCCCACTACTGTAGAATTACACTATTGATGACACATTGCTAGATATAGTATCTAACGTCAGAGGTCTAGGACCAACAGTCTAGAGCGACCTTACGTGAAATGAGCACTTAAAACAAATAATAAGGAAAGTATATACCAGATTGCTATTCATAGGAAGAAACTAAGGAAAGCGTAACTCTTCCACAAAGGAAGTGGGTTATAAGCACTAGTTCAGCCAGTTCAGAGCATTGGTCATCAATCAGGGATCTTTACGATGTATAATTAATAGGAGAGAGAGAGAAAATCCAACGAAGAGCGGCGAGTTTCGTTACAGTATCGTTTAGTTGGAGCAAGGGCATTACACAAATGCTCAACAAACGCCGGTGACATACTTTACAAGGGAGGCTTTGCGCATCACTGCGAGGCTTGCTATTGAAACTTCGAGAGAGCTTTTTCCCGGTAAAGAGGTTAAGGTTTAACGTCCCGTCGACGTAGAGGTCATTCGAGTTGTTACATGAAGAGTGGGACAACACATTGTTCGCTTCCATACAAATTTCGTGAAAAGGCCGCGACGAGAAAATTCGAGAAATTAGAGCTAATACAGAAGCTAACCGACAATAATGTTTCCCGCCCGCCTTTCGTGTGGTGGAGCAAGGTAGAGGGGGATGAGTTAGTGGTACTAGAAGTATCCAAAGCCATACACCGTTAGTGGCTTGCGGAGAATGATGTTGATGAAGATGAAACAGTACTGTAAACTGCTACGAGACGGTACGTAACGTATACTGGGATAAGGAATTAACACTGTGTGTGCGACTGCCTGAAGTATGACGATCATAGTAGAGATGTGCATCGCTTTATAGTATCAGGAGCGATGATGTCTATGGAATTTACAATTGTTAACGGGTGCTTGATGGAAGATTCACACACCGAACATGTGAGGTGCTTCCATCTGTGTTCGGTAGGGTTCTAATGTGCCTTATTCAACCTCTAGATAAGAATGTAATGTCTTAATTTTTCTCTTCCTCCTTTTTGCAGGCTCTCTGAGCCGTGTAAATTTACGTATTATACCGGTACTGCTGAAAGATCCCAAATTTCTGAAAAAAGACAACAAACTACAGGTGAATTCCAAGGGTAGTTCTGTAAGTATATCGGTAAAGAGTGCTTTCCATCTGAAGTATTAGTACAAAATTCTCCCCAGACTATAACCCTGTTTCCATCGCTTTGTGTTCGTCACTCGTTGTAACATGTTTGTTCAACGTTTCTAGATGGACTCGCGAGGTCGACCTGTCGATCTAAGCAGACGATGAGTCTTATTCCTCATTAATAGGAGTCAACTTTCGAGCGATTCGGGCAAATTCTTTTCTGTCGATGTACCATAATTACCACAGGTCCAGATACGCTACGTGCCGGCCGGGGTGGCCGAGCGGTTCTAGGGGCTACAGTTTGGAACCACGCGACCTACCTCTAGCACGGATGTGAGTTATTTCCTTATGTTAGTTAGGTTTAACTAGTTCTAAGTTCTAGGGGACTGATGACCTCAGAAGTGAAGTCCCGTACTGCTCAGAGCCATTTGAACCATTTTTTGTTGCTACGTACGAAGTGCATTCTGCCGTGATGTAATACGAACGTCAAATTTTTTGGAACATTGTTCTAGGGAAAACATTTATCAATTAACATTATAACTTATTTCAATACACAGTATTGTGATCGCTTTTAAATTGTTTACTTTTACTTGTAGAATACTGGTTTCGATCTTCTAAGAGATCATCTTCAGATTTCACATTCCTTGATGATTTTAAAAATCGTGAGCGTCAAGCAGATCCATCTGTGCGGGCGCGGAGAACACAACAGTTGCATAAATGAATCTTCTCCTAGCTAACGATTCCTACGGCCATCAAGATATGTCAGATCTAAAGATAACATCTTAGAAGATTAAGCCCGGTCATCTTAAAGTAAAAATAAACAATTTATATGCGATCACGACTGCGTGTACTGAAATAAGTTATAATACGAACGTGCTTGTATACTTGTCTATTTGTATCATCAGTTTTTGCATTGTGGAATGTATGTTGCCTATATTCACTTCAGACATGAAAAACACATATTTCTTTACCATAACTTTTTCCTTTTTGTGCCTTTCATTGGCTCTGAGCACTATGGGACTTAACTGCTGTGGTCATCAGTCCCCTAGAACTTAGAACTACTTAAACCTAACTAACCTAAGGACATCACACACATCCATGCCCGAGGCAGGATTCGAACCTGCGACTGTAACGGCCGCGCGGTTCCAGACTGTACTGTTGTCTACTATTAAAGAAAAAAAAGTGAGCGAGTGAGTGAATGCGTCTGAGTGTGTATGACTGCTGCTGGCACCGGTGCTGTTTACCCACTCAGGGCATCCTTTCACCAGAGGTGTATGAGAATACGTTGCATTCGAGACGTTTCATCTACGCTACTCCTATTCGCTTCGAAGCTTTTGAAACTCATGTAAATAGCTTGTATTGTATTGTATGTATGTTAACCGGGGATCTAGAAACGACGGAGAGGCTCCGTCCCTGCCGCAGCGGTCCACAATCCCGCGACGACTACCGCAGTCCACTTCATCCTTCCGCCGCCCCACACCGAACCCAGGGTTATTGTGCGGTTCTGCCCCTGGTGGGCACACCAGGGAACGCCTCACACCAGACGAGTGTAACTCCTACGTTTGCGTGGTAGAGTAATGGTGGTGTACGCGTAGATGGAGACCTTGTTTGCGCAGCAATCGCCGACATAGTGTAAATGAGACGGAATAAGGGGAACCTGCCCGCATTCGCAGAGGCAGATGGAAAACAGCCTAAAAACCATCCACAGACTGGCCGGTTCACCGGACCTCGACACAAATCCTCCGGGCGGATTTGTGCCAGGGACCAGGCGCTCCTTCCCGCCCGGAATGCCGTGCGTTAGACCGCACGGCCAACCGGGCGGGCCATATAGATAGCTTACTCTTCGTTCGACAACAGAGAGTGAAAGGAACTCTGACTTACATTGTTATTATGCATCTGATTCGGCAGTGCTCACGATTTGGCATAGGGTACGCCATGACCTTCGCGCTGCAAACCTCAGTACGCAGTACGAGGTCATTATAAGAACGTTCGACGGTGAACAGCATCCAGGATGTGAAGTAGAGGAGGCTCACGCAACAGGTCGACTTGGGAGGAGGAACAAAAGTGCGCCTAGGTAAATGGCGACGAGACGGGAGCGCGCGCGGCCGCGGGCTGCCGACGTCACCTGTTGATCTGTCAGGGGCGGCGGGCGGTGGCCGTGGCCGCGTATGGTGGACGCTGCGGACGGCTCGCCCTCTCTAGTGCCGCCGCCTGCGACAAATAGCCGCGTTAGCCGCACGGTTTGCCGCCTGCCTCCCTCGCCGCGAGCAGAAGTCTTAAAGTGCAGGTGCCCATCCTTCCTCCCTGCCCGCTGGGTCAGCGGACTTCTGCTGACAGTGAGGTATTCTGGTACTACTGGAGAACAGTGCCCGCCCAGTAGCGTTACTTTTATTGCACTACGTGCAAAATCGATCGTTTCCATTCACATGAAGGGTTACTTGCCCAGGCGCCTATACTGGAGGAACTGTTGACAGTTTTTTGTACAGACGACAGCTCTCAAAGTGGCCAGTGTTTTCATGAACATGCAACCCATAGTGGTTGCTCAGTGGTTCAGACAACGGACTCGTGTTGATGAGCATTCCAGTTACAATATCCGTTAGGCCATCAAAACGAGATTTTCTGTGGTTTAATGTAATCACTTAAGTCGAATGTCGGAATGGCACCTACGAAAGGACGCTGCAAGTGTCCTCCAAATATTCCTGAACCCGAGACTGAGGTGTGCCTCCAATTATCTCGTGTCGACGGGATGGTGAATCTCATTCCTCATTCCTTTCTTGCTGAAAACTCAATAACACACAAGTTTATCAACTGAAATAACAGAAAAATTTCCATCTGCTTTACACACGTTGTTTTTTTAAAAACTGCTATTTGTAACTTCGTAGAAGTTGCTTTGAGAAAAATCCTTTATTTGCTCTGATTGCTTTCGGACACCACGTTCATTATCAAACCATCACCTTCATCGTAAGTATTGAAGCATAACACAACCAGTATAATATACCACTGAAATATGTTGTAGATGATGTTGCACATGTTACACGTGATTCCCGATTGTGACTACGAGGTGCATTCAAGTTCTGAGGCCTCCGATTTTTTTCCAATTAACTACCCACCCGAAATCGATGAAACTAGCGTTACTTCTCGACGTATTTGCCATACAGACGTACACATTTTTCACAACGCTGACACCATGATTCCATGGCAGCGGCGAAGGCTTCTTTAGGAGTCTGTTTTGACCACTGGAAAATCGCTGAGGCAATAGCAGCACGGCTGGTGAATGTGCGGCCACGGAGAGTGTCTTTCTTTGTTGGAAAAAGCCAAAAGTCACTAGGAGCTAGGTCAGGTGAGTAGGGAGCATGAGGAATCACTCCAAAGTTGTTATCACGAAGAAACTGTTGCGTAACGTTAGCTCGATGTGCGGGTGCATTGTCTTGGTGAAACAGCAGACGCGCAGCCCTTCCCGGACGTTTTTGTTGCAGTGCAGGAAGGAATTTGTTCTTCAAAACATTTTCGTAGGATGCACCTGTTACCGTAGTGCCTTTTGGAACGCAATGGGTAAGGATTACGCCCTCGCTGTCCCAAAACATGGACACCATCATATTTTCAGCACTGGCGGTTACCCGAAATTTTTTGGTGGCGGTGAATCTGTGTGCTTCCATTGAGCTGACTGGCGCTTTGTTTCTGGATTGAAAAATGGCATCCACGTCTCATCCATTGTCACAACCGACGAAAAGAAAGTCCCATTCATGCTGTCGTTGCACGTCAACATTGCTTGGCAACATGCCACACAAGCAGCCATGTGGTCGTCCGTCAGCATTCGTGGCACCCACCTGGATGACACTTTTTGCATTTTCAGGTCGTCATGCAGGATTGTGTGCACAGAACCCACAGAAATGCCAACTCTGGAGGCGATCTGTTCAACAGTCATTCGGCGATCCCCCAAAACAATTCTCTCCACTTTCTAGATCATGTCGTCAGACCGGCTTGTGCGAGCCCGAGATTGTTTCGGTTTGTTGTCACACGATGTTCTGCCTTCATTAAACTGTCACACCCACGAACGCACTTTCGACACATCCATAACTTCATCACCACATGGTTCCTTCAACTGTCGATGAATTTCAATTGGTTTCACACCACGCAAATTCAGAAAACGAGTGATTGCACGCTGTTCAAGTAAGGAAAACGTCGCCATTTTAAGTATTTAAAACAGTTCTCATTCTCGCCGCTGGCGGTAAAATTCCATCTACCGTACGGTGCTGCCATCTCTGGGACGTATTGAGAATGAACGCGGCCTCATTTTAAAACAATGCGCATGTTTCTATCTCTTTCCAGTCCGGAGAAAAATAATCGGAGGCCTTAGAACTTGAATGCACCTCGTATTTGCAAATGTACTGGTTCTATAAAGTTTCTGTCCGCCCCCGGTAGCTGAATGGTCAGCGTGACAGAATGTGAATCCTCAGGGCCCGGGTTCGAGTCCCGGCTGGGTCGGAGATTTTCTCCGCTCAGGACCTGGGTGTTGTGTTGCTCTGATCATCATCATTTCATCCCCATCGACGCGCAGGTCGCCGAAGTGGCGTCAACTCGAAAGGCCTGCACTAGGCGAACGGTCTACCCGACGGGAGGCCCTAGCCACACGACATTTTTTTATGAAGTTTCTGTAATTATGATGAACGCGATGGCTTGATAATGGGCGTGATGTCCGCAGCTAGTCACCGCAAATACAGAATACTACTCATTGCAACTTCGACAGAAATACAATTTTGATTTTAATAAAATAAGACGTTGATAAGGTTTTCCTGATTATGCTGGAGATTAAAAAAAATACTTTTTTGTTTTGTTTTGATAATCAGTATCTTGTTTGTTCACTGCGCCTCATCAGATCTGAAAATGTGATTTTGAGCGCAATTTGTTCAAATGGCAGAGGATGCAGGAGTGAGAATGTGGTTTAGATCTACAAATGATATGAGAAGCTCATCAGATGTGATTTTCTAAATTATATACCAACAGCGTTCGAAGTTTGAGGACATGTTTTCAATTCGATATACCGAAATGTGGATGAGTATGTGTATTTTAAGAGAATTACACACCTTTAATGGTATAGTGACTCCTTGACAAAAATATGTGGTAATGGAGACAGAAAATGTAGTACATTACTCATTCCGCTTCCTGAAAGAAAGTCACTGTAAATGTGGACAACTAATTTTTATAGACTCTCTATAGCCATTTAAAGGAACACAGCTTAGTTCAAAGAAAATCATTGGACCTCCAATACACCGTTAGATGAAGACTGAACATGTGGCAAATAATGTTCACCTTTGTACACTGTCAGCGCTTGGAAGCTCTATTACGATATATTTAGTAGTTCTGTAAATATTTTGAAGGTAACAGTTTGGTTGACTTGCTCTCTATGCAAAACACAACAGTCATGTCCTGGTATATCTCGACTTCTGCTACCCAGCTTCATCTGGGAGGCACTCAGTCCACAGAATCTACTAAATTTTGCTTTTCTATTAACAGCTTCTAAAAAACTGATCCTTCTATATGACTTCAAGAGAATTTTGCTATAGCTATTGCTATGATCACGTATGTTGGTCCTGCAAGAAGGAGTGCAGTTCAGTAAGAATCACCCTGTTTAAATCCTTTAGCTTGGGTAATGGATCTTGTCGTTAACTATCTTTTTCTGGAAAATGACTTTTGTACCGAGGCATGTGTAGACCTTTAGATAAATATTTTCGTACTTAATTGCGTTTCACTCATAACACAAGTAGTAACAAAGAGTAATATGTCCATGATTGTTACATTTATGTCGCTGTCTGATTTAGAAATTTCTAAGTGGCCAGTATGAAGTTATATTTTCTAAAAATTACGTATTTATAACCTATAAAGTCACTTGTTCCACATCATTTCAACAGAAATCATGCTGATTATCTATGTAACATAAAGCTAAGTAACTTCGGTGTTTTACACATCTTTCTGCTGGTAGCTTTGTGTAATAGGTTGTTGTAGGGGCGATGAAATAACTATCAAGGACTATTTTCTTGACCAACATAGGAACCTGAAATAAAGTAAATAACCTTTCTTTGCGATTCGAAGATTATAATCAACAAGAAAATATATACTTCTGACAGTACGACAATTCTTTGTTTACTGCAAAAGTGGTCACTCAAAACAGAAATACTCCTTTTGTATACAAGACATAAATGAAAATTACGTACGAATATATACACCAGTTTAACCAATCTCTTTCATTGGTGCTGTTCTGAACATAATGTGCCAAAATAGGACAATCTGAGGACGTAAATGTAACAGCAGAAATGTACATGATAGGTTCAGTTGGCATGAGACAAGAACTGCATGCAGCTTTTAAATGAAATACCTCACAGTCAGAACAGGAGACTCCAGGGCAGTCATCTGGAACGAATCTGCAGTTAAGATTTGAAGGCGAAATAGCTCTTTTGCCTGTGTATTCGGAGCTTAGTGGTTTACTCATTGCGTACTACGAAAAGACGTTGGGAGCGATGTTGTGGCATACGTCTCTAGACTGTGATGACTTAGCGACGTCATCGTATGTGAATACCTAGTCACTGCTGAACATGGTTCGCGTTTTGTCGGCACATTCAGGCGAAAACATGTTAAATGTTTATAAGGAGCAATAAAGAACGCTTTTAATGTTCGAGACGATTTCCTTCTTAAATTTAATAGCGGCTGTAACACCGACAAAAGCGTATGCGTTTCCAGAACTATGTATTTGTGCATACGGGTAGCTTCCAAATTTCTTATTATTTTAGCCTACGTAATTCGTATTGCTGACCGCTTATCACAACGAACATGAACGACCTAGTACATAATGTTGGTTGATCTCTGATGACAAGCGTCAGATCTCGAGGTGTATCCACCTGGAGCCTCCTTCACCGGAACGGTACACATGGGGTGCAAACATGGCATAGGTAAAATTTATTCTACCACAGGAAACTTGAGCTGGGGATCTATATTTAACAGTCCTTATATGTTCCTTATCTTGTAAAGATTTGTCCCCCAGAGCGGTCCCTTTGTGTCTAAATCACTCTTCATATTAAAATGACAATCTATTTCGACATACACAAGGTGGTCCATTGATAGTGACCGAGCCAAATATCTCACGAAAAAAGCATCAAACGAAAAAATTACAAAGAACGAAACTCGTCTAGCTTGAAGGGGGAAACCAGATGGCGCTATGGTTGGCCCGCCAGATGGCACTGCCACAGGTCAAACGGATATCAACTGCGTTTTTTTAAACAGGAACCCCCATTCTTTATTACATATGCGTGTAGTACGTAAAGAAATATGAATGTTTTAGTTGGACCACTTGCTTCGTTTTGTGATAGATGGCGTTGTAATAGTTACAAACGTATAAGTACTTGGTATCAAGTAACATTCCGCTAGTGCGGACGGTATTTGTTTCGTGATACATTACCCGTGTTAAAATGGACCTTTTACCAATTACGGAAAAGGTCGATGTCGTGTTGATGTATGGCTATTGTGATAAAAATGCCCAACGGGCGTGTGCTATGTATGCTGCTCGGTATCCTGGACGACATCATCAAAGTGTCCGGACCGTTCGCCGGATAGTTACGTTATTTAAGGAAACAGGAAGTGTTCAGCCACATGTGAAACGTCAACCACGACCTGCAAACAAATGATGATGCCCAATTTGGTGTTTTAGCTGCTGTCGTGGCTAATCCGCACATTAGTAGCAGACAAATTGCGCGAGAATCGGGAATCTCAAAAACGTCGGTGTTGAGAATGCTACATCAACATCGATTGCAACCGTACCATATTTCTATGCACCAGGTATTGCATGGCGATGACTTAGAACGTCGTCTACAGTTCTGCCATTGGGCATAAGAGAAATTAAGGGACGATGACAGATTTTTTGCACGCGTTCTATTTAGCGACGAAGCCTCATTCACCAACAGCGGTAACGTAAACCGGCATAATATGCATTATTGGGCAACGAAAAATCCACGATGGCTGCGACAAGTGGAACATCAGCGACCTTGGCGGGTTAATGTATGGTGCGGCATTATGGGAGGAATGATAATTGGCCCCCACTTGATCGATGGCAATCTAAATGTTGCAATGTATGCTGATTTCCTACGTAATGTTCTACCGATGTTACTTCAAGATGTTTCACTGCACATACCCCGCGTGCGGTTGAAGCGGTATAGAATAGCAATTTCAAGACAGGTGGATTGGTCGTCGAAGCACCATACCATTGCCCGCACGTTCACCGGATCTGACGTCCCAGGATTTCTCTCTGTGGGGAGTGTTGAAGGATATTTGCTATCGTGATCCACCGACAACGCCTGACAACATGCGTCAGCGCATTGTCAATGCATGTGCGAACATTACGAAAGGCGAACTACTCGCTGTTGAGAGGAATGACGTTACACATATTGATAAATGCATTGAGGTTGACGGACATCATTTTGAGCATTTATTGCATTAATGTGGTATTTACAGGTAGTCACGCTGTAACAGCATGCGTTCTCAGAAATGAAATGTTCACAAAGGTACATGTATCACATTGGAACAACCGAAATAAAATGTTCAAACGTACCTATGTTCTGTATTTTAATTTAAAAAACCTACCTATAACCAACTGTTCGTCTAAAATTGTGAGCCACATGTTTGTGACTATTACAGTGCCATCCATCACAAAGCGAAAAATGTGGTCCAACTAAAACATTCAAATTTCTTTACGTTATACATGAATATGTAATAAAAAATGGGGGTTCCTATTAAAAAACGCAGTTGATATCGTTTGACCTATGGCAGTGCCATCTAGAGGGCCAACCATAGCGTCATCTCTTTTCCCCCTTCAAGCTAGAAAAAATTTAGTTCTTTGTAGTTTTTTCATTTGACGCTTATTTGCTTATTTCGTGAGAAATTTGGCCCGGTCGCGATCAATGGACCAACCTGTATATCATGAAGTCATTAAATACAATTTTAACGAAAAGCAACAGAACTTTACTCAATTTTCAAATGCTCGACGCAACATAGAAATTGTCTAAATTGCTTAATAATTGATTACAGCTACTACAACCAATAAAAAGAGACTGACGTTCGGTGGAACAAATTATGGTACAATACTGAATTTGAAGAAGATAAAATAATGCTAGAAACACTTGGAATAAACATGGTGAATTAATAATCCTCAAGGTTGGATACGGACTAGTTAAATGATGGGACTATCTGTGGTGCTCTCTCAGCCACTTTTATAACCATGCGCTACAAACTAACGGAAGCAGTCAATTTATTTCATTCCATACAGAAGACGCCAAACCAATGAGCAAGATCAAAGAACTGGTCTATTAAGTTTTGTATCATTCTGAGAAGTGCACTGCCTTCAGATTCCTCGGCCGAATTTCGGTCTGGTTGCTACTTTCTTCAAAGTTCCATTTTTATACTGCTTTTATAACGCTCCGGTTGTTTACGCCTTCATGTTTCTCGATTTTATGTAATAGGTCGTTCATTCTGGATCGGCAAAGAGCAGTGAGTGCTGCTTTAGAATCGATTTTATCATCTTAAATCTAAATGGGAACGGAAATACATAGTTCTGAAAATTTAACCACTATTGTTGGTGTTAGAACCATCCGCATATATATGCAGCGAATTATCGAAGAGGATTCCACTTCAGCCGCTGTTTATTGTCGTTTAAGTCCTTGTCTGGCATATATTTTTGGTTATCGCAACAAAGTCACTGAATACTTTTCCTGGAGTCGGATAGCGGTATTGAGCTGTTAAGGAAGATGCCCATGCTACACTGATTTTGAAATTCTAAACATACTCCGCACGTTAGGAAATGTCAATTAGATGGAAGAGTATGTTTTCACAAATGCTACTTACGTGTACGGTGATGCAGCAGTTACACACTGGGCATACCACTGTGCTAACATGAAAGTTTTGCAATAAAAATAGAAATTAAATAAAAATAAATTAAGGCAGCATAGGAGACAATTGTGTTTCGTAATAAAAGTAGAACTGAAACGAAAATAAAAATATATTAAGGCACTATAGGAGACCGCAGATACGGTTAATGGTACCACCCATAAACAAAGCAACCATCGAAGAGACCAATGTGTGACCGATTTATTTTTCTTCTTTTTCGCGAAACGTGGCAGTCCATAAGGAATTTCTACATCTGAATCGATACTCCGCAAGCCAACTGACGGTGTGTGGCGGAGGATAGCTCTGGTACCACTAACTGGTTTCATTTTCCCTATACATTAGCGAATGGGGCGAGGAAAGAATGATTGTCAGTAAACCTCTGTGTTAGTTGTAATTTCTTGAATTTTCTCGTTGTGGTCATTTTGTGAGACATATGTGGGAGGAAGTAATATTTTGTCAGACTCTTTCCTCAAAGTGCGCTCTCAAAATTTCAGTAGCAAAGTTTTCCGTAATGGACAAGGCCTATTTTGTAGTGTCTGCCACGGGGGTTTGTTGGGCATACGTAACGTTCTCGCGCCAGCTGAACGATCCCGTGCTAAAACGCGCCCCTCTTCTCGAATGTCTTCTATCTCTTTTATTAGTTCTATCTGGGTAGGGTCTCAGATTACTACCTCGTTGAATCAGCATAGAAATTTTCATGCGCTGTAACAATTTGGGAGGCATTGCTGAATAAATGATCTGGATTACGTCGATCAAGGGATTATGTTCTCCACAACATAGCTCCAAATCGTACTGCGTAGAAATTCGGACATTTCTGAACGAAAAAATCGGATAATATTTTTTCCGCACTTGTCACTGAACGGTTCTGCTTCTTTGCAGCCATTCCCTATTCCCTTGAGAGGCAATTTACCTTGCATAGAAACTTTTTTCTGTCACAGTGACTTGAAACCAAAATCACTGAATACGTGAATCAGTGTTTATGAAAACAAGAACTCCGAACTAACTGACTATTCAGCAGGGGAAGGTTGGTTCAGCCTGTTTCAAAGCTGTTTATAGTAGAGAGCGCGGCAAGAGAAATCGGCTCGTACTGCCCTCAACCCACGAGAAGTGAATTCTCTTCTCTATAAGACCCTCTCTTGTACTGTAGTTAACTTTCGCCCTCTAATACTAATTGCTCTATTGCTTACTTGTGAGAATACATCAGCCTTTACCATAAAAAACTACCATTTACACCCATGAGTGCCTTTATTTATCCATTGTCTTCTTACTGCAACACAAGTTCGTCTTTTTCGACTCTTCAGCCACCGGAAGAACAGCAGTTTACCAGGAAATTCTCAGTAATCTAGTCGACGTATTCCTTATGGAAGACGAGTTATTTACGCGGACGTTAATAGTAGCGTATCCAGGATGTGATGTAGGGAGAAGAGAGGTCGGATTCATAATGATTTCCTTGAAGGTAGAAAGGTGGAGGACACGTATTTGGCACAATACAAAATTCAAACCTACTGAAAAGCAGATACGTATTTCAAACACATTTACTTAAAGAAGAGAGTAAAGTTTGTATGTGATTTGTGAATATTATTTTGCTGCTAGGCGCGTAATATTCAGGTACACACTAGTAATTTCTAATTTAACATTTTCATTGGTTTTTTAGATTAGCTAACAAAAAGAAACTATTACAACACGGAGCTATCTCACATTATCAGCGGCAAGAAGAATAGCAGCGAAGGGCAGTACTGTGAGATATCATAAGAAATGCCTCTCGGTACACCCGTTTCTTCTTCAAGTGACTAACATCATTAACTTCCGGTCTTATTTCTACTATAGATGTTTCTCCAAAGAAGGTGTAATTACGACCAAAATAGCTACAAAAATTACTTACTGGCAGTAGTATTAATTGTGAAGACGTGTGGCTCCAACGGTTTGGTATATCTAACAGCAATAAGAAATTGAGGTTTTAATTTTAAGGACATAAATGGAGGTCTTTAGAGGCTCAGAAGCATCTTTTACCATAATGATAAAAATTGGTCAGGTACGAGTAACACTCGCGCTCTGAGGCCTCCGTACAACATTAACTACGTATATAGACAGTTCATCCATCCCGGGAATCGAGGGCCTCGATGATTTTTGCCTGTTATCTCCAGTGATATTGCTAAGCTATCGGCCCTGCGATGCCGGGAATTCCAAGGCCTTCGAGAGGGTCTTAATTTTAACTTTTAAGTCGGATAACATATGAAAAAAGAAAAATGTTTTGTGTGATATAATTACAGTTAACAGTTATGTAATTTTTTTGCTTTACTTGCCAAATGTCATGATTCTAGGTCAACGGAAAATACTTTGTAGGTTTTAATGAGAACTTTCGACTATCAAAATATGTGACATAAATGGCAGTACATTTTGATTTTACTGACTTAGAAGCTAAACTTTTCTACACCACCAATGGAGCGCCGGCCAGAGTGGCCGAGCGGTTCTAGGCGCTACAGCCTGGAACCGCGCGACCGCTACGGTCGCAGATTCGAATCCTGCCTCACTCGTGGATGTGTGTGATGTCCTTAGGTTAGTTAGGTTTAAGTAGTTCTAAACTCTAGGGTACTGATGACCTCAGAAGTTAAGTCCCATAGTGCTCAGAGCCATTTGAACCATTAGAACCAAGGGAACTTAGATAAATTTCCACTTCTTGTGTCTATATGTCCCTGAGAAAAACGGTTTTTAACAGTTGGACAGACAAGCGGTCGTGTAACTAAGAGATCCTGTAAGTGTTTTTACGGATTGAGGCACGCGACTCTAAGACTTGATTTATGACTTTAGTTGCATGTTTTCTTATTATATAGATCACGAAAGTAACGTAATTATAAGTCTAACGCGAACGTGATTGCGTAGAAGAAGAAATTCATTTTATTTAGCAATAACAAATTCTTCGTATGTATTATTCATTTTCACTGAGACGGTCTGTTTTAAAAACTGGACGAATAATTCCTAGCAAGCCTTGGCGACAAGTATTAGCAATAGAGCGTCGCTGAAAATTGCAGCACGTCGTTTGCCCACATGGCGCTCGGTCGTGTTCTAGTGCGCCGCTAGGGAGCTCCGCTAAAACCCATAATCAGAAGAAGCAGGCCGAGTATGTTTATTGCGATCATTAGCAGCGCCGCGCGCACAAGAAATGTAATTACTGGCGCACTTGTTCAACAACTTGCGCCGTTGCCGCTGCCTCCGCCGAGAGCTGTGACGTCATCTTGCCGCCCTGGCGAGACCACTTCCCCGCGGGCCACGCACCCTTAAAACAACTAACCGGGCTTATTTAGGGGGAGGCCCCAGGGAAGGGGTGGACACCATTGATGGGCGGTGGGTGGAGGGTGAGGGGCACGCGAACCGAAAGCGAGGAGGGGCAGAGTAATGAGATTAAATGCTTAATGGTGAAGGTTTAAAACGCAGATAAGAAAGGGAGACAGCGGCGGTGGGAAAGCGAAGAATGAGTGTGGTGGAGGAGGAGCGGCCGAGGGTCGATGTTGCGGAGGTTAGTGCGGACCTCAGCTGTATGATTACAAAATGGCGGCCCGCCGGTGGCCGCAGATAACGAAGCGCGTGCGTCACGCTTTCCCGGCAGTGGCGCTGAAAGGCCACTTTAAAGGGCAGCTACCTGCTGAGCTCGCTCCGACAGCGTACGCTGCATTTGTTTACTGTGTGGCTCAACTGATAAACGGGTAGGCCGACCTTACGCTAAGTGTCCACGCAGCGTACACCTCGAGAATGTTTCATTCGTGTAAATGAATGTAACACTACTGTAAGATCCACATGGACCAATGTTAACAACAAATATGAACATATTCAAAGCTGCTTACCACAAACGTGAAAGTTATTTTTTTATTTATCAGTCTAAAGATACACAAATACATTTAGACCCATTTCGACTTCTTAGTAAGCCAGAAAGCAACAACCGTTTTCAAACAACAGCCTAATTTGACAGATTTTTTTTTTCATAGTGGCTCGCTGTGCATTCTTGTGGCCATCAGCTAATAGTTAGCCAATCGCGAATCGCGTTTTCAGACGGGCGTCCTCTATCCGGCTCCTGGTATAAAATAGTTTCCGTATGCCAGTACTTAAGTAATTTTTACGTTTTCATTTTGAGAAGACTTTCTATCAAAGTCAGTTTCGTACTGGAAATGTTTCTAGTCTTCTATGTGCCTTGTCGTAGCTATACTAACATCTTCAATTTTTGTAGTCCTGTAGTCCTCAAAAATGGTTCAAATGGCTCTGAGCACTACGAGACTTAACATCTGAGGTTATCAGTCCCCTAGAACGTAGAACTACTTAAACCTAAGCACATCACACACATCCTTGCCCGAGGCAGGATTCGAACCTGCGACCGTAGCGGTCGCGCGGCTCCAGACTGATGTGCCTAAAACCGCTCGGCCACTCTGGCCAGCTCTGTAGTCCTTAGTTGTGTGTAATATTACTGTATACTACTGTATACTGATAATTTTTACTTTATGGACCGTCTGGCTACAACTGAATGAAACACAATTTTCGTGCCATATGTGTTTCACCTTTATTTTCGGGAAGGCATCTTCAGTGATAGTTTGCGTGGACGATTTTGTACAGATTACGCCCCTGTTGCATTTTTGGTGTTGTTTCTCTTCTTATAAATGCCAATTTGCGGTTTTTTCGCACATTTCCCAGCACTAGGAATTGAAAACTTGTTTTGATGTTCAGCTCCTAGTGCTGTGAAATGTTGGAAAAAACCGCAGATTGGCATTTATAAGAAGAGGAAGAAAACCAAAAATGCAGTGGAAGCGTAATATGTAGAAAATCGTCTACACAACCTGCCACTGAAGATGCCTTGCAGAAAATAAAGGCGAAACGCGTATGGCAAGAAAATTGTGTTTCATTCAGTTGTAGTCGAGGTCCATAAGGTAAAAATTATCAGTATACCGTTATATGTGACGTTTAATATTTGATGCTATTATGTGGTTGTCTGAAGCCTTCATTTGAACAGAGCACCAGAGATTACATTGTGATATCATCTCCCGACGTGTTCAGTTGATGGATCACTGTATAACGGAATCAGATGTGTACAGCTGTGTATAGGTGTTGATTTGATTTGTAATTAAGCTTTACACTATTATACTGTCACATTTTTCTTTCTTTCTAAACAGACTATCTCATAACGTCTTACCAAGAAGTCAAAACAGGTCACTACACGATGGTCACTATGTTCCCATCAACCAGTACACGTTGTCTGGAAATCATAAAAGAGTTCTGAGTAACCTCAATTGACAAAAACTCTGAGGAAGACAGTTAGTATCTCGCAGTAATCTACAAACAATTGGTGCTGTGAATGGAATATGCGAATATGTGATTTAAACCTCGATCAGGTGCGCCATTTTTCATAATACGAGCAGGCGAATGGAGTACTTTGTACACATGTACAGAATAACTGTCTTTATGTTCCAAAACGAAAAATATATGAGAGGAAAAACTTAAATGGTTCAAATGGCTCTGAGCACTATGCGACTTAACTTCTGAGGTCATCAGTCGCCTAGAACTTAGAACTAATTAAACCTAATTAACCTAAGGACAAAACACACATCAATGGCCAAGCGGTCGCTTGGTTCCAGTCTGTAGCGCCTAGAACCGCACGGCCACAGGGAAAACATACTTTAATTATAGTTTAACTAAACAACAATAACATAAGCTGACATAATATGCGCTAAACCACTGTTTAATTAAACAATACTAAAACAAAGTTTCATTATGTCACTTTGTTGCCACAGTTAGGTATTGCCCTGTATCAACGACCCAGTTGCATAGAGTCCTAGCCAACCGCTTATTCGATTATTGATTATCTTGTAGCCGGCCGAAGTGGCCGTACGGTTCTAGGCGCTACAGTCTGGAGCCGAGCGACCGCTACGGCCGCAGGCTCGAATCCTGCCTCGGGCATGGATGTGTATGATGTCCTTAGGTTAGTTAGGTTAGTTGTAAGTTCTAGGCGACTGATGGCCTCAGAAGTTAAGTCACATAGCGCTCAGAGCGATTGAAACCACTTTTTTTATTATCTTGTAGACAATCGCCTCATTCTGGGACTGTGCAGCTAGCTCGTAATCTGAGTCACTTTGTTGCACGGCACGTAAATATTTTCTTACCCACTTCGCTCTTCATTTTATATTACTGCTGCTCACTTGGACGTATAACATCACAATTTATCACTGTGTAGGCTAATTCAATAATGAAGGAATAGTTGTGGGCTCTCAGTTGTGGAACAACAATGCAACGGTGCAAAACAATTTCTTTTGTGGTTGGCGCACTTTATACGTAGTCCCACGTGGTTTTCCAAGCGATGAATTTGCTATAGTGAATGTAAAACATAGTAAGCACCTCAAATCAAGGTACTAATAACAAGGGCCTGTAGTATAACTGTAAATAATAAGGCATAACAATACTAAAATGGAAAACAAAAACGCTTTATGTAGCTAGTACTATTGTCTTTTCAAGATGCATCTTATACGTCATTATATTGTAAAGATAAACTAACTGAAGAGAAGAGATCCTATTGAACTGTAGAGCACTACAAGGACGTTGCAGGTTATAAGGATACATTGGGTTGTTTTCGAGTCACGTTTGGAAGAAAAGGGATCACAACTTGACCGAAAGAAGACATGGCTTGATTGGACAAATCATGAGGCAGTACTGAATCGTCAGTTTGGCAATGGAGGAAAACGTGGGGGTAAAAACTGGAGGAGGAGATCAAGGTAGGACTATTAAATGTAGCCTTAAATGAGTGTAGGTTGCGTCAGTGTTGTGGAGATGAATAGGCTTGCACAGGACAGAAGAGCTGCGTGAAACCAACCTTCGAACTAATGACCACAAAAACATCTGAGTAACTCACCGTTTGAAAGTGACCGAAGGTACGAACGTATTGTGACAACAAATACATTTGCATGCGAATGGAACTTTTAGTAAATCACACTGACAATAACAGTTACGTGTGACTAGTCTCGAAGAGGAAGAGCACGCTGGAGAAAAAATAAGAGAATATTCGTCAGCTTGGTAGTTATCCGTGCTCGAAAATGAGGATATAAGCAAGTATTCTACCACTGTGATATGATTTCTGGGGTTTCCTCAGAATTACTGAACAATGGCATGTATTTAAATTTTCGGAACAAGTAACCAATCATTTTTGTGTCTATTCCAGCTGTCTGTATACAGTACGATTTAGCAGGGTAGCTTGAGAGCATAAAAAACATATTAACAACAGGTAATGTATTGTGGTGCACGCATCTATATTCTGAGGCAACATTATATAGTAGTCTGTCAATGTAAGAATATCGGAAAACTTGGTTAACATGGACGCAGATTTCAATTTAAGCAAGGCTTCGGATCTGGCACTCAATTTATTACGATCAAGTCAGCAACCTCATCCGTCAAAACCGGAAAACGCCGAGGCAATTTGCTTTTCACCGACAACAGCACACACGCAGGAAAACCAATACACGTTAAGGGGGTAACCGAAGATGGAAGTCGATCTGTGCTGTAACTAGAGGCGCTACACCCACAATGAAAGATAGTGTGGCTGCAGTGGAGTTAAGATATGACACATTAAAACGGAATCGTCTACTCTGATAAAAATGCGATAACTTTCCTCTGTTTTGAAATGAAAGGAGTCTTAGAAATGAGACAGAACGATATATAAACTAACACAAACATTCTAGTGAACTACAGAAAATAAATATGTAGGCATGTTACTTAGTTCATCGCATTGAAATGCTAGAAATTCGATCGTAAATGTTAAAAAAACAAAAATCAGTTATACAATTTTATATAGATGATGCACGACCATATGCAGTGAACTCTGTATTATGGACCTGTACACTGAGGAACTAGATATTAAGCGAAGGAGGAATTTCAAAAAGGAAATTAAACCTCATGTAGAAGAAATGAAAGATTTAAGATTTGCTTACGACTTCAAAACTTGGACAGAGAAAGCGGACTATTCAAAACATCAGTTGGGCGGAGTGGATAGTGTCTTGAAAAACGCTGCAAGATGAATATCAACAAAACTAAAACAAAAGTGCTGAAATAGAATCGAATTAGATTCGAAATTAAGGCACTGAAGGTAGTACATAAATTTGGCTGCTGTTCGCATAGCAAAGTGACGACGACAGGAGCAAAGAGGATCTCCATCGTGCAGTCTCGCAATTTCAACAAAAAAACAGAAATTTCTTGAAAGCTAATGTAAAATCAAATGCGAAGAAAACTTATGTGTATGATTTTTCTGGAAATATACGGGAGTCAAATGGGGACGACAACGAATATGGACAAGAAGACAATAGAAACTTTTGAAATATCGGATAACTAATCACTAGGTACTGATTCGAATAGGAGAGAAAAGAACTTTATGGCATAACTTGATTGAGAGAAGGGATCAGCTGAGAGCAGACAGCCTTAGATATCGACGCATAGATAATTTTTTGAGGTAGGAGGTGTGCGCGTAAAAGTTGTACAGAAAGGTCAAAGATTGAGTGCTGAATACAGATTCAAATTGTTTTATGATACAGCAGTTGCATTGAGGGTAAGAGACTTGTACAAGGTAGGCTAGTGCGGAGATTTGCTTCAGATCATTCTCTGGTATGAATGCCACAACAAAAAACGCTACTAAGAAGTAAGATTGACCTGTGTAGTTTAAAGGCGATATTCAACAAGGTATCTTAAAAAGATAAATATGAAATTTACAACTGACAATGTAATTCTTATTAGTTCTTGATAGACTCAACACGAATTTTATTTAAACTAGGTTGGCTATCACGGCCGGCGTCTTTTTCCGTTAGACCTTCCGAGTTGTGAGTCCGTGGTCGACGTATACTACTCCCTGACGTTTCGTCTCCAACTGCGGGAGACAACTTCCGAGGCAAGCCGTTTTATCTCGAAAGATGTCTTCCGCGATTATAGACGAAACGTCAGGGAGGAGTTTTATACATCGACCACTGCCATTCAGCCTGGATGTTTTAACTGATGAATGAATTTTACTTGTGTATTTTCTTCCAATTAATATTGCAACTTGTTAAAATTATTTGTAGAGGGGACGTTCGACACTACAACAGCGAGCTGAATCGTTGCATTTGAATCAGCGTGCGATCACTGACAAATAATCTTACAGGACGTCAAGAAACACATTAAATGATTTGAGGAACATAATATTGAGCATAACTTTCAGTAGTGAAACGTGCACTACGTGATTAAAAGTAACAGGAGACTCTTATGTAATTGACGACTAAACCTACGTCTATATACATACTCCGCAAGTCACCGTAAGGTGTGTGGCGGAGGGTATCCTGTAACACTACTAGTCATTTCCTTTCCTGTTCCACTTGCAAATAGAGCGACGGAAAAACGACTGTCTATATGCCTTCGTACGAGCGATAAAGTCTGTTATCTTCGTGTTTCTTACGCGGAATGTACGTTGCCAGCAGTAAAATCGTTCTGCAGTCACTTAAAATTCCAGTTCTCTAAATTTTCTCAATAGTGTTCCTCGAAAAGAATGCCACCTTCCCTCCAGGAATTTCTATTTGAGGTCCCGAAGCATCTCCATAACACTTACGTGTTGTTCGATCCTAACTGTAACAAATCTGTCAGTCTGCCACTGTGTTGCTAGGATGTTTACCTTCAGTCGGAACTGGTTGTGATTCGAAACACTCGAGCGTTACCAAAGAGTAGTGCCCACTACTGTTGAATACACGGTCTCCTTTACATATGAACCACGCTTTCCTAAATTTTCCCAATATATCAATGTTGAATATGCGCCTTCCCTATTACCGTCCTTACGTACTCGTTCTATTTAATATTGCAATTCAACGTTATTTCTAGCAGTAAACTACTATTGATATTTGAACATTACGGGGTCTTTTTTCTTATTCATTTGCTTTAGCTTACATTTTTCTACGTTTAGAACAAGCTGTCATTCATCACTCCAACTAGAAATGTTGTTTAAGTCACCTTGTATCCGCCTGCAGTCACTCTTTGAAGACACCATCCCGTACAGCATAGCGACATCGGCAATTGATCGCAGACTGCTGCCCATTCTCTCCATCAGATCAGTTATGCGCATAGAGAACAAGAGCCGTCCTATCATAGGTCCCTGTGTCATTCCTGACGACACCCTTGTCTCTGGCGAACACTCACCGAAGAGAACAACGTACGAGGCTCTAGTATTTAAGAATAGTTCGAGCTGCTCGCATATCACGAGAGTCATACTCGCAAGTATAAGAGGAGTCGGGGTACATTGTGTTGTATGTACACAGGTACTAGTATCAGAATAGGTCGGCCAAAAGAGTTCAGTGACTTTGAACACTGGCTAGTCATTGGATGTCACCTGAATAACAGATACATCACGGACGTTTCAACCCTTCTAAAGCTGCCCAAATCGACTGTTGGTGATGTGACAGTGAAATGGAAAAACAAAGGAACAACCACAGATATGACGTGACGAGGCAGGATTCGTGTACAGACTAACAGAGACCATCGAGTATTGCGAAAGATGGTGATAAAAATCGTATGAAATTTGCGGAAGAAATTAGTCTTGATGTACAATGTGTTATCAGAAGTACAACCAGCACAACGATTCTGCGAAGGGAATAAAACGGTCGACCAGCTCCTCATGAGCTACACTTTTCTAAAGTAAGTGCTAAGCGAGTCTTGAGACGGTATACAGACCGAAGCCTCAGTAGATGACTGGAGACGGGTGATTTGAAGCGATGAAAGATGCTATGCGCTGTGATAACCCGATGGAAAGGTTGGATACTGACGAATGTCTGGAGTACGTTACCTGGAATCACGTGCAGTGCCATCAGTGAACAATTGGGCAGCTGGTGTTGCGGTAAAGGATATGTATTTCGCGGTAGGGCGTGGTACCACTGTTACCGTAAAGAATACATTAAATGTGGAAGGATATGATCACATTTTGCAGCATTATGTTCTGTGTACAACTGAGGAACAGTTCAGAGGCGATGACTGTATCAGCTGAACAATGCAGCCTGTTATAAAGCAGCGTCTGTGAGACAATGATGTGTGGCCAATAACAGTTATGATATGAACTGGACTGCGTAGAGTAACAAACTGAATCCAATGGAACTCCTTTATCAGGACATGTTATAACGTCTACTTCACTCCAGGAGCCAGTGTCCAACACCATTACCTTCTTTGATTTCGGATCTTGTGTAAGAACGGCCTTCCATTCCTCCACAGACATTCAGAAACAACATGGCAGGGTTCCCCAGCACAGGTCAAGCCGTCATAAAGGGGAAGGGTGGACGAACGACGTATGAATGTCTACTGATAAGCGTCCTGACACTTTCGATCAGATAGCATAGTTTTTCGTGGCGTACTGTAAGATTACAAAAGAATAGTTATTTTCTTCAGAATTATTATTCAGTCAATTCTATTAACAGTCCAATTTGTAAGAATGTTTGCTAACTGATACGGAATATTAACAATGTTAGCATCTCTACGGACTTAAAGTGATGGTAGACAAAGTACGAGCACTTTTATTTATTGTTCTTAACATATTTATTTCAAATGGTTCAAATGGCTCTGAGCACTATGGGACTTAACATCTGAGGTCATCAGTAGCCTAAAACTTAGAACTAATTAAACCTAACTAACCTAAGGACATCACACACATCCATGCCCGAGGCAGGATACGAACCTGCGACCGTACCTAACACACATGCTGGCTACAGATGCTAAGCGTTTCGGAGCAAACTCGAAGTTTCTCAAGCCAGGACTACTCTCTTCTGAAATGCTTCGAGTGGCGTTCGAAAGAAGGCAGCTGTATTTGAAAATAAAAAACAGAAAAATAATTCCTTCACTAAGCCATAACATTAAAATGTTACCAACAGATTCTAAAAAGCTGACCCTACGGTCATAACGATCTCTAAAATGTTGACTCAAAGTTTGTGTCAGTGTATACCGGATGGTCAAATGAAGACGAGAAAGATGGAGAAAAGGGACTGAGCTTCATTATTTTAAAATTAGTCGCCATAACTGTTAATCCATTTATGTAACTGCAGGACAAGACGGTCAGTGTCTTCATGGAAAATGTTTGCGGCTGCCTACGGAGACCCGATTGTACCCGTACGTGCATTTCCTCTTCCGGAGGAAATCGACGACCGTGAATGTCTTCCTTCAGGGCTCTAAAAATATGGAAACTGCGTGGGGAGATATCGGAACTGTACAGAAGAGGTATAAGGGCTTCCCAGCGAAACATCTGCAACGTAGTCGAAATAATCTTTGGAAAATGCGGACCCATTTCCACAGTTTTGGAGCCTGAAGGAAATATTCGCGACCGTCGATTTGCTTCGGATGAAGATGTACACGCCTGTATACTATCATAGTTCCGAAGGCAAACGCAAACGATTTTCAGTGAAGGCTTTAACCTACGTGGTTCACAGTTGCCTAAATATACAATCACTTACGTTGATTACTTTTGAAACAATGAACACTTTACTGAATTTTTTCCATATGTCTCGTTTTCGTTTAACTTTCCTTTATACATTATGTTTCGGATGTCAAAATAACGCCAGGCAGTCTGCATCAGATAAAACCTGTTGAGGTCATCTGTAACTTCTAATTTGTCGATTAAATCCCATAAGAATTAGAGCCTATATAGCCGGGGAATATTCCTCCCATGGTAAAAGTGGCATACAGTTGTTCCTGGGAAGGCTTCATATTTCCACTAACGAAGGTGTTTATTGTTTATTTCACCTTGTATTTCACCACATACGACATTTTATACGCTATCTTCAACACTTTTGTTCTTAGTGAATGGTGTCGCTCACAGATTATTAGATGACTAGATGGCTAGATTACAAAGAGCACATCTGACACAGCGCCGTTACATTTCGAACGAATATATCACATTTTCCCGGCATCAGTGATTTACTACGTGAAAGGACGCTAGATGAAACGAGGGTGTATCCGGGGAAGGAAAGAAATAAATTTCCAATGAGATAAAATGACGTGCTTTGCTCCACAGATGACATAACTGCTTGAAAAGAGGTATCATCAAGTGAATAACTATCTGCTCAGGGGCTGAGTCGATATTACATAGATATTAACTGTGATCCAGTACTGTATAAAGATCAAACATAACTCTGGTCAAAGCCAGAAAGCCTGCCGCAACCTTAAAGAATAAGTAGCGACTTCATGGAGTTGAAGAATTAATCTGTTTAAGATGTGGAGTAATAGATGTTACTAGAAGAAAAAAGAGAATCTTAAACAGAGTCCACCAATAAAAAAGAAGCATTAGATAGTACAAGAAAGCTATTAACCTGAAATAAATTCAGTGATGGCTTCCGCTTGGAGTTTTCTACTTTGCAGCAGCAGCTAAATGAACTGAAACATTGAGGACAGCCCTATAAGTGGATTCATTCACTAATTAAGATTTTTTGAGTTACTTGAAAAGTACTATAACCACAGGGGTTGCTAGTTGGTGTATTTTGTAAAGTGATTACTCACTACTATCGTACATACGTCCATGTTAAGAACTGTTGGGCCAAAGAGGAACAAAAGTAGACATGTAGTACAGCTCGAGAAAAAGACAAGAAGAGTAAGTTTTGCTCCTTCAGTGAAAGCGTCGAAGTTAAAAAAGTGAGGGAAGAATAGAATTCACTAAAGGGCTGAGCAAAAGCTCATCCACGTATTACGGAACACGTATTGTTTACTAAAATCTGAAAGACAAAGGCCGCAAACCTCTCTATTGGTTGATTCCATAACAAACAAGGGCATAATCAAATGAAATACATTTGTCGATAGTCTCTTGCTACATTCATCATATTTTGTTCTCAAGAAATGCTAGGAAACGGCACCGAATTTTTTTAAGTTTATACATTCTTGTCTTCTGTGTAACTGTTCGCTTGTTAATAAAGGACTCAAATGTATTCTGACATAAATTACAGAAAATATCCGTAGGTTAGAATTAATTCTATCCTTTCTATTGACATCTGGCACTGGATATCTGAGAACTGGGACAAAAAGTTGATACTATTTTTTCATAAATAATGCATAAATTTCTGCAACACATTGTATTTAACAAGATGCTGAGAAAGTTACGAAGATTTTCCTGAAACGAAGTGACAACATATCAGTGAACCATTGGCTAAAAATAAAGCTTTATTTAGTGTAGGGCCTAATATTAAGTTACCAAAACGTATATTAAGACGAACCATGTAAGAGTTTCGTGCAAAGCATTTCACCCACCAAATAAAATTACAGTATAGTTCGTCTTAGCTGTTACCGTTATTTCAGAAGAGAGGAAAGCACAGTACAGAAAATAAAATCACTAGAACCAAAGGTGTTCATTACAAACTCATGTACGAAATACTTACTGTTTCATACAAATTTCTGGGTCATTCTGTTAGGTTAAACTATATAAGCGCAGAAACACAGGACAAAAATTTACGGTGAAACATTACTTTCTGACTATCAGCAAATTTTCTGCATTAGACCAGACAGTGCCTATCAATTTTTGGTCCCGTCCATTCTCAATGTAGTAAGAGCTGACTGGTTGAAGATATTTCTTGAATATCATGATTCGGAAAGCGCTATATCAAAATTTTAATTGCTAAATCTCTCCAAATATTAATTTTAATACGTCACTTGACATTTTACATGATCAATCACGTCTGCTGATTTAGATAAAGCAGTTCAGCATACCATGGCAGCAACTGGTAAATTTAACTAATTCATGAATCTGTACATTTAAAACCCTTCAGCGATACTGCACAGAAGGAATGTGAAACATCTATTGGCTAGTCCCGTTGTTTGGCCAGAATAGTTTCCTCACATCTTTCTATATTTTGTTCAGCTTCCGATATGATAGAACAAGAAAAATTTATCTACAAATACGCACCTTAGAAAAATGAAAAAAAAATTGTGAGAGAGTATGAAAGTCGAATTGCCTAAATTTCGTACCACAGAATATTTCTGAGCAGAGGAAAACGATTGAATATACTTATTATGTGAAGGTAATATAATTTTCTTTCGGAATACTCTTTCTGTGAAATATAGCAAGGAGTTCATGTATGTCGTATCGACTATCAACTGCTATACCTTGTGTCGTGATGAAATTTACGTGAAAGTTAGGGGCAAAACATTACAGCTAACCGGTTTATTCGGCATTAATCCCTTGAACTGTATTTTTTTTAAGAAAAAAGAAAATGTAGAGTTCCTACGTCGGAGTCAGGAAGGCATGAAAATCATGCCGATACCAATAACTTTATAAATGATATATTAGATACAAAGGTATCTTCAGGAGTGCCATACAGAAGTGTAACAGGAGCGCTGTTATTTTCTACATACACAAATGACCTGGCGCACCAGGTACGCAGCAGTCTGCGGTTCTTTGCTGGTGATGCTGTCGTATATGGGGAAGTGTCGTTGTTGAGTGACTGTAGGAGGACATAGTACGACTTAGACAAAATTTCTAGTCGGTGTGATGAATAGCAACTAGCTCTAAATGCAGAAAAATCTACGGTAATGGAGATGAGTAGGAGAAACAAACCCACAGTGTCCGAGTACGGCGTTAGTAGTGGGCTGTTTCACCATGTCCAGTCTATTAAATATGAAATGGAATAAGCATGGTAGGACTGTGGCAGGGGAGGCGGATGGTCGCCTTCGGTTTATTGGGAAAATTTTAGGGAAAGTGTGGTTCATCGGTAAAGGAGATCGAATAAGGGACAACAGTATGACCCATGTTGGGTACTGTTGGATCCGCAACAGTTCGAATTATAGGAAGATACCGAAGCGGTTCAGAGCCGTGTTGGTACGAGGGTAACCCCAAAAGTAAGGTCTCCTATTTTTCATAAGTACATAGACCTGTTTATTTCTACAGTGGTTTACATCAGTCTACAGCTTGAACGTTTAGCTATTTTGCGACATAATCACCATTTCAGTCGTTGCATTTTTGTAGGCGCTGTGGCAGTTTTTGTATCCCCATGTCATACCAGCTCGCCGCCATGCTGTTCAGAAAGTTATGAACCTCTTCTTTCACCTATTCGTCGGAGATGAACCGCTATGACCACAATTAATGCTGACAGGTACTGTGAGACTGAAAAAACTCAGACGGGGAATTCAGAACAGGAGAAGAGGAATACTGAGCAAGGGCGTACACATTCTCCATGACAACGATCGCCCACACATCGCTCAGCGAACCATTGCTCTCCTGCAACAGTTTCAGTGGAACATAATCACCTACCCATCCTATAGTCCTTACTTGGCGCCAAGTGACTATCACCTGTCCCCTAGGTTAAAAGAACATTTGGCCGGAAAGCGATTCAGCACACAAAGACTGCCAAAGCGTCTACAAAAATGCATCGAAAGAAATGGTGATTATGTCGAAAAATAGCTAAATGTTCAAGCTGTAAAGTGATGTAAACCATTGTAGAAATAATCAGGTATATGTACTTATAAAAAATAGGAGACCTTACTTTTGGGATTACCCTCGTATAAGTGTTACCGGCAGTTTCGAACAACAGGCAGTTATAACGGAGATGCTTCTGGAACTGTAATGGGAATCCCTGGACGTAACGCGACGTTCTTTTTGAGAAGCACTATTGAGAAAATTTAGAGAATCTACATTTGAGGCTGACTGCAGAACGATTTTGCTGCCGCCAAACTCAATTTCGCTTGAGGACCACAAAGATAATATTAGAGAGATTAGAGGTCGTAAAGGGGCATACAGACAGTCGTTTTCCCCTCGCTGTATTTGCAAGTGGAACAGGAAAGGAAATGGCTAATAATGGTACAGGGTACTCTCCGCTACGCCCCATGTGGTGGCTTGGGGAGAATGTATATAGATGTAGATACAGATGTAGATGTACCTGTGACTGATTAATAAAATACAGCACTATCTCAGCATTACACGTACAATATATGTTATCCATCAAATCGAAATTCTTCTGTCGCTTGTGCCATAAGCGAAACTTCAGAGAACATATCGCATAAAAATGTCTTCAGCCATACAGTTTATGCCTAGAGTGGGGAAGAACGTGTATTAAACGAATTCCAGGTTTCTACTATAAATGTGGAATTATACATTCAGACCCATCTGAGTGTAGAGTAAATGCAGATGCTTCTTCCTTTTGACAGAAAGTTCAGATAAACCACTACGAACGTTTGACCTCGGCGTCACCAGAACGTTAAACCTTATTATCCTGCTTTTCATTTCTATGAGTATAAATAGTATCCGGAACAGATTCTAAAGTCCTGTGTTTATTGCTAGGTTAGATCTCTTATGAAACACCACAGTTTTTTCACCAATAAACGAATGCTGGTTCCAGACCGACACCATGTAGGTCTCTGGCGTAGGTAAATTTCAAGCACCTTCCTATCATGATCAATCAGTACAGACTTATATACATATAGGATAAAGATCAATGTTTAATTCATCTTTATGTGTTGTTATTGAAATCTAGTGTATTATTCATTAATGATTCAAAATCTATCAATTTAATGCATGAATTGAACGCACGCAGTACAATATACCATGTGGGTTAGATATCAAGTAATGTTAATAACATTCATTTTAAGTTAAAAATGTAATGCATCTCGTTACTGATTTTCAGACGCTCTACTTCCAGAGTAAGAATAGCAAGCGAATGCAAGTTTCATTGGTCTGAATTAAAAATTATTCATCGGTAGCTGTGTTTCCACTTTACACCGATTTATTGTTTAAATATTGTGCCTATCTAAACATAAGAGTATATTTAAGTACCGCGTAAAGAGAAAACGGTATTAGTTAGTTTCACAGAGTCTCTCGTGGAACGTATATACATATTCTTAGCATGTATTTAGGACATGCAGTACCCCTCACGTTTTAGTCTATGTGTTGTACAGGGTAGCTTCGAAATGTGAATTATTAGTGAAATTAATGTTGTATATTTTGATATTTGTAATAAACTATTCGATGCATGTTTATTGCAATTATTTCTCTGTTAGAAATTTTTCTAAAATAAATAAAGTAGTAGATGTATCATTTTGTTGCTTTTTACGATTCTGCCTCATTTCAAAAATATATTATCATTCTTTACCTCGTTCCAAGACAGTGAAATTTGTTAGAGGAAATAAAGTATGGAATAAACAAATAGAAACTCAAAACCACGGCAACTGCTGAATTAATCGGTTAACTTAATCGGAGAGGAAACATAATTTTTCAGATAAGTGTTTTTATCGTTCGAAAGTAAGCATCCCTGAGTTTCTACGTACCTTTAGCCTTGCTGGAGGCGTCCTGTGTGGTTCATGTCAGGGATCAGACTCTGAACATAGCTATGGCTACGTCTTGATAAAAATTCCCAGTGACTGCATGATTCCATCGACTTTTTAATTTATTAAAGCATCCTCTGTGACTCGTAGCAGCCTTTATTCCAACTTCGTCAGTACTTCCTGAGTCTACCGCTTCACTTTATCTATCTCGGACACGTTTTAATCCACGATCGCTAGTTTCAGGATTGTATTTATCATCAGTATTAATTAAAGTTAATTGTTTTACTCTGTGTGATAAACATAGATGAGAAATTTAATACTTAATAATGATTTGGTTTTCAAATGCTATTTAAAATTTCTGGTAATGAAGTCAGCAACAGAACAGACTTTTTTCGTGACGTTTCAGAACTCGAGAATGTTTCAAAACTGCAGCGAGGCTATTAAACGTTGCAAAAGAAGAACCAGCACTAATCAGAATGTTGTTGTTGTTGTGAAACTGCACAATCAGCCAATGCACGCATTCAGTGGCTCTGAAGGTGGTAATGGAGATCATATTGTTCCTGGCAGGTAGTCCAACAGATTCCAGGGATTCTGCTGTTTATGGCCACATTGTGATGCCTCGGTTGTTTTCTGTAACGAACTCTGTGCCTTTTTTACCGTCTTCTCTGCATTCAATACTTTTTACATTCAGAAAATTGCATGACAGGATCTTCGAGGAACTGCAGATGTTCTACTGCAGTGTCATTTATAGGTGTTTATGCAATGACTAATTCAGAATTATCGAGGAAAAGGATATGACCATGTGTCTGCAGAGACATAAAAAGAGAACGTCTAAAGTTTTACAGTAAACTTTAAAAATGCCGTATTCCGTACGATGAATTTACTGGGTACAGCTCATGGACTTTCGATCACGTGAGCTTCCTCTGACACTTTCCACCAATTAACAGCAGATTATATTTCCTCCTTATTCTCGACGTTCTACATTTGATTTAATAAAATAATGTAAAAAGATAAGTGATTATGGGATAATGATATTTTATCTTCTGTTTACATTTGTCAATATGTCAATAATCAGGACACGATACCTGCACGCATATAGCTTTGCAGATTAATATCTGCACATATGTTCAACTGTTTTCTCGTCACTGGAGTCGCATTCGGGAGGACGACGGTTCAAACCTGCGTCCGACCATTCAGGTTTAGGTTTTCCGTGATTTCTCTAAATCGCTCCAGACATATGCTGGGACGATTCTTTTGAAAGGCCACGGCCAATGTCTTTCCCCGTCCTTGACACAATCCGATCTTGTGCTCCGTCTCTAATGACCTCGATGTCGAAGGGATGTTCAAGCCAATCTTCCTTCCTTCCTTTTGTTTTCATGACTATCTATTCAATCATTAACGTTTCCATTTGCGAATATTTTCGGTCATACTATAAGAGATTTGTGATTTAAACATGAGTTAAAAGATTTTACGTGCCAATATATATGTGATTGGTACAACACCGTACCAGTTACATTTTAAATGTGTGCTAAAGGAGAAACATGACTGCATTTTGTGCAAAAAATTAGACGGAGATAGTTTATTTTCTGACGATGAAATTTTTGGCTTCTGTCTGCAGTTAATACTAGAAGTATTTAACGATCTAACTACCGAGAAACATTCATCTTCTGATGTGGTTCGCAATCCACGTAATCTCTGCTGTACTTGTGAACTATAATGTAATGTGTTGCCTTCAGTTGCTATGTTCGAACGATCTGGACGAAAATATCTGTGCACGCAGAAAATGTATCTGGAAAAATGTACAGGATCATTACATGCCTCTTCTACGATTGCTAGAACCCCCTTCAGATTTAAAACAATATCGCTGGACCACTCGAATACAGCCGACATATTGACGAACGCACTGATTGCAGTGTGTACTGGTAAAAAGTAACTCGTATCTTACAAATTTCATCAGATTTTCTGTTATATATACCACAAACGATAATCGAAAGAATAATTCTTGTGCAACATATTTTCCGTTTAAGTGGTCACGTCGCCATGTTGCTTTGCAGACCATTGATTCAGCGAATGTCGCGTGTTGCCTTCGTCAGGATACTCCGCATATTACTGGATAAATTCCGGATCCCTATCATACAAATTGTAATTTTTTTCCTGCAATGTAAGACCAGATCGCAGCATTGGAGCAGCAGAAAATAAGGCAAAAAATGTTGGTAACGTGGTAAAATGCACGTAGAAGCTTCCTTGCAGGCCGCAACGGTCACGAAAGGCTACGATCGGGTGTATTTTATCGTTGTTTGTTTAAAAATTTCACTCATAATTTAGTGTTAAGAAAGTATAAAGTAAAATTCTAAATTCATGTAAATACATAGCAAGCAAACATTTAATTTTCTGTAAATAATGTGGTATTATTCGAACCTAAATATCAGTAAAAACATACAGGGAGAGGAATCATACAAAAAGAAAAGAAAATTCAATGCACAGTGCCAATATGTAGCAAGTATGTGTTATTTAATTAGAGAAAATGATGCTAGAACTGTCTGCTGTTCTGCTCTGTTCTGTCACTGGACAGATAAGAAGTAGTCGACATTTTTCTCAACATTCGCTTACTATTTCACATCAGACATTTATTCCTGTTAGCCCAAGAAAGAAAAAAAAATGAAGGTAATAAAAGACATATGGAAAGAGACAGGAATGCTCAATAATTATAAATAAAGACGATAAGAAAAAATCATCAGCTGAAAAGCAAGAGCTGAAGTGCTGACAAAAATGTCATCGTTTTCTTATAATCAAGAAAATAGCTTCGCAAGAAAATCTCTCTCGTACAATCATGAAATAGTGTAAGAGACCGAACGAAATCCGAAGTAACAACTAACGTGATGTATGTGAAACATACTTATTTTACAGGTGCAGTGAAACCTAGAAAGATGATCCGTATCAGAAAATATGTCAAGTGTTCGCGTGCAGTGCTACGTTTTTAACTCTTCTTAATAGGCACAGAAAAACAAATCTCTTAGAAACATAGAATTAAAAGTTTACCTCTTCTATTAACTTGTTAATGCTAATCTATTCTGTGCAAGCCTCTTCATCTCCTCATAGCTGCGTAAACCTACTCCATCTGTACTTGCTTACAGTACTCAAGTCCTGGTCCTCCTCGACAGATTTTACTCCGCACATTTCCCTCCATTACTCAACCGACTTTTTTCCCCCTCATTGGTTGTTCGATATAGACTTCTAATTTTCAACGTTCTACTATGACACCACTTTTCGAAAGCCTCTATCTTCTTCTTGCCTGATTTGTCTATCTATCATGTTTCAGTTCCATTCAAGTCTACACTGCAGACAATACCTTCAGAAAAGACATTACTCTTCTCAGAAATTTAAAACTTTTAATGTACATTCTCAAATATGCCTCCACGCTATATATATATATATATATATATATATATATATATATATATATATATATATATATATATATATATATATATAACATTGCAGCATTTTCTGTAATACACTGAAATTCTCCCCCCAAAGTTACTCAAATTTAGCACTCAGTTCATTTCCATCTAGACTATTTGAAACAGCATTAATTCAAGGTAGCACACGCAACATATCGCAAAGATTTATTTCTATGTGGTTGGACAGAATTTAATTTTCAAGTGTTGATTACCAATATTGTATGGAACAACGTACTGAAATGATTAGTATCCTAGTAGTTCAGGTACGTCATACTTTAAGTTCCAAGAAGTAGCGTACGTACTGTAAATCAGATATATTTGAAGGAGAATTCTGCTCCACAACTATATACACGTCGCAGGTTTGAATAGGCTTTTTATATTCATCTTCATCCCGAAATAGTCTAATCTTTATCTTTACATATTACCGATTATATTCAAGACTGACTATGCAAAACATGAGGTGCCTAAGCATAATAATGCTTCCAAGACGAACATATCCTTCATAGCGAAGGCAACATAGTTATAACGGCTCTCTAACTAGTGTATCACAGAGAAATTACCCAAAATATTCGTGGTGTAAATATTCATATGTTTCTGTAAAATTGTACGACCTAGGCAGGTATAGTGTTACGCAAAGCATTAATGTATATCAGTAAATGCGGTTACTTCAAAACCAGTGTGTAGATTAATCGAGGAGTGTGGTTTCAGTCCAAAATTAAAATCTTATTTATTTTTCTCAGAAGCAAATAAACTGCCAGTTTGGAGCTTCCGTGAAGGTGTTACGTAACGAAGATCAATGAAACCACAGGCTGCCTATAAATGATTTTGTACGGACAGCTATTTTAGTTCTATCATTTATCAGCTGAGAACAGAAACAAAGTCTAAATAAGAATATTTAATAATAAATTTTATTCCTCTATTAGGATTAAAAAACACAGAAAATCATCTTTGTTTTCAATTTGGAACTTCTGAAACTTATGCTAATTTATGTTCTCGACATACTTATGACGACGTGGACTCCTATCTCGGCTGATTATGCTACTGTACAATATGAATGTTCGTTCAGATACATTCATTCTTGATGATCGGCCAAAATCCTCCCCAAACTGTAGGGAATATTATAGCAGACATTGTGGTAGAAGGTGAGTTCCATGGCTACTGAGCTTTTAGTTCGTTATAAGTAGACGGCAACTTGTTGTTCGTTAAACACACTTGTTGCTGAAATGTCAAATAGTGCCACAAGTTGAAAAGTCACCACATGAAATATACTGAAATTCTAAAAATTTTCGCCTAACGCCTGAACGGTTTTGGAGCCCGACCACTACAATGATGACCTGTTTAAATAGCGCTAAGAAACTTAGCTTGTAGTTGTTTCCGTGTTATGATATGTGGCCAATGTCTGCTAAACAATGATTTAATTTTAAATAAAGTAGCTTCATTATATGCAGTAGCAGAGAGGCACATAATAATCTCTCAAAAAATTCATTCCAATTATTATGCCGTCAGGAATTTTGTCTATACGGATGATGAGAGGCTGATGCTTATAATACCTATTGTGCTCAACAGAAATTAACCAAATCGTTAAATATAACCCACTGTTATTTTAGGGTTATGCTACTTCGCAAGAAACGTAAAAATTCCTCATATACACTAGTTTCCAAAATTGCGCAGAGGATAGGCTAGCTATGCCCTGACACGTACAGTCGATTAAGTTGAAATACTGGCCCATATTTTAGCAAATAATCAATGAAAACTACATGTACTGGAGGTACACGAGGAACGAATCTCTAATCATACGCGTAAATTTCTGTGTATTGAACTGTTTGTTTCAGTAATACCAGAAGTTTGGAAACTAGCTCCTTGTATAAGATTCGTGTAATAAAATGGGTTAGGTACGTGAACTGACATAAAACTTAAGATTAATGCATGACGGTTTATTTTCAAGTTTCTACTAGAATTGCGGCGGCTAATATAGTGTCTCCTACACGTCCTCCAAGCAGCCTACAGTAAACCACGACATGGAGAAAAGGCTTAGAAATCACAACACTAAAGGTTTGGGCAAAAAGCCAGACGAATGCATGAACCGTACGAATGGTACGTCCGAATATTTTCACGTACTATTGAATACCGTTGATAGTAACAAGTCAGGAAGTCTATTTTTTTCTTTTTTTTTGTATAACAACACGACGCTGCTTGTAGTATTGTGGTGTCGCTGCTGTTGTAGGTTAAAAACTCTCACTCGTGCACTGTCTTTCTAACACAATATTTTCGCGAGGGCTCTCATTGTCATCTTCATCAGCGGTTACATTACACCGTAATTTCAGATTCGTGAAAATTTAATTACTATTATTTATGACAGCGCTGCACAACAGTGAAACCAAATCTTAATATTCAATGGAACAGGACACCAGTGACGGAAAGCTATTATTTTATTAATACAGTGAAAGTCTCTCGTCATACATTTTCCCCTACGGGGCAACAGTTATTAAATTATTTCAGCTTTTCACAAGTTTTAGGAATACTACCACTCATATTGCAACAAAGTTTACGAGCAAATAAATTATGCCTGTTCATCAGTAAGACACTGAGCAGATCGCATGAACCCGTCTTACGGGAAATAATGCAATGATGAAGGAAACAGACAGCAGAAGGGAGAATGTATTTATTTAATTTTTTTTTAATAAAGTGATTCTCACCATAGATTTGTTCCTCTAGTGACCGCGCATTTCATTGCAATTTTATGGACATTTAATCCAATGTTACTATTACGAGTGACAACGAGAAACCAACAACCTGTTAGCAACGGCTACTTTCCAGTATGTCAGGCACTAACTGCATTTAGAGTAAACAGATGGAAAGGAGGAGATCAAATGTGGAAGAAATGCGGGGGCAGTATTTAAATACCATTGGAAAAGGAGCAGCGCTTGTTCTCGGCACTAAGCGAGCGTGGCGACGTGAGTTGCGGGTAGCGCAGCGTCAGGGGCAGGGGCCGCCGCTGGCCGCTGTACGGAACGCATTGAGATACTCACTGTGGCTGGTGACGGTCTCGAGCGGCCGGAAGCTGTTGGTGGGCGGGGGGCTGGGGGGCGCTACGGCCGCCTCGGTGGGGCTGTTGGGCCCCGGCGGCTCGCCGCTGGCGTCGCGCTGCTGGTGGTGCGGGGGCGGCAGAGCCCAGCCGCCGGCCGAGCCGCCCCCGCCGCCTCCGGACCGGCCGGAGCCGGCGCCCGCCCCCTGGTACTTGTTGCACGCCTTCTTCACCATGTAGCAGCGCGGCATCTTGCTCGGGCGGCTGCCTCTGTCGCGCACTCGACGGTTCGCTCCTCCCTCCTCTTCGTCAGCGCGGGAGTTCCGTCTAATCCTTCTCTCGAGAAGCCGCACGTCCGTTTCAGGGACTCCCGGTTGGAATTATCGCGGAATTCATACTCGGATACAGAAAATGATCAAAATACTCTTCTCTGCTCTCTACTCTTCCAATAAACTCTCTAAAATATTTTGTATCATCTAATATAAACGACTAAATATCAATATGCGTGTCGAAATATAATTAGCTTCTCTTCTAATTGTATTCAAATCTGAGACTTTAAATATTGCTTTCGTTGTCTTGAAGGTACATTAATTGTATCCCAGTAGTCGAAGAAACTGACCCTCCTTTCAAAATATTGCTTGAGGTTGTGTATATCGTTAGGCGTCAGACGTGACAGGAGAGAGAGATATCGACAGTTATTGTACACAGTTGGGAGTAAATACGACGTACAGACAAAGATACACAGTCAGAAGCGATAGCGTTCAGTTAACAGTAGCACTGAAATCGGAGTACCAGCAGCAGTGAGAGAAATCGGAAGAAAGTCAGAAGTGCTGCTCCTGAGAGAGAAAAGAGAGAAAGCTTAAAGTGGGAGCGAACCGAAGAGCTGGCTCGGGCGGCGTCAAGACGGGAAGCGCATGGGACCTACCTTGTGTACACGAATGCAACAAGTTGCATCGCCGCCAACTTTGGAAAACCACCGCACACGCATACACTCCAGCAAATATCGCGCCGTCCAACGACTCCGCACCGGGGACCGAATACAGCACACGAGCTCACACTCCTACCGTCGGACGGCTCGGAGATTTCAAACCGTAAGTAGCGTAATACCAAATGTGGCGCAGAGACGTGAAGGAATCCCTTCGGAGAAAGCACATATCTTGGACAAATCTGTATTGCGAGGTAAAACGAAACAGGTGGCTCGCCACACCGGATTTCTGCGCAACTCCGAGGTCGCCCGATTCTGGCTAGCGCTCGTCCCTTCCTCTTTAAAATGTCTCCCGCACTGTAGCGAACAATCGAAACGACGAAGCTCGAAGCACCGCCCTCATTTCACATAGCGTCTCTCATATTTCTTTCTCTTCTTCTTGCCGTTGTTCCTCGGTTCTACTGCGCACGAGAGTGGCAACATGAAACGTTCCCGTCGCGCCGCGAGACAGCTTTCAGGTTTCGTCGGTACCCGGCATCACATAGGTGGGAGAGCAGACCGAAACCGTTCACTGTGATGCAGTTGGAGCTTTTCCATCCGAAACGGCCACACGACTCGGCGATCGGAGAGTACGGGGCGCGCGCAGCGGTCGAGGGAGTGGCTCGCGGAGCGGCGGCTCGAAGGGGACGATGCTGACGGTGGCTGGCTTCTGATGTCGGGGGACCTGTGGCCGCGAAGGAACGGCCGTGGTCGAGGCTGGCCACCGACCGTCGCTGGTGCTGACACCTGTTAGCTGGCGCAACAATTGGTCTCGGCGGTGGCCGGCTGTGCCGCAGCACCAGCAGCAGCAGCAGCAGCAGCAACAGCAACAGCAGCAACAGCAGCGATGGCGAGTGGTGCGGCGGTAGAGGCGGCACACGCGCGCGCACACGAGAACAGGGAGAGAGAGTGTGTGTGCGTCAGTCAACGAGGGCAGGGACGGCTACATGGCGAGTTGCGTGTTCGCTTGGCGTCGGCGGCTCGGATTGACTGGTGCGGCTGGCGCGCGACATCCAGCTCGGCCGGCTCACATGTCGGCTCCGCGCGTGCCCCGGCCGGCGCGGCGCCCCTCTGCGCATGCGCCGCCGGCGCTACCCCCGCAGCGCGCTGGCGCCGCGGCGCTACACTCGCGCCCGCCGATCGATTCTCGCCGCCGTATCTGGCAACACCTGTTACCGCGCGCGCTGGCCGGCGAGCCTCGCCTATCGACCGACGCCGCCCGACGACGACGCCGACGCCGCCGACGCCATCCCCCCAGCGCTCCTCGTCCGCCCCTTCCCCCTCTCACTCTTCTACAAACACACGGCGCAGTGTAAATCATACATGCAACTCACCCTACCGCCTGAGCTGCTCTGGCGACTGCACTCTCGTCGCTACAGCTGAAGTGATTATTCTCGCCAAGACGGCTTCCATGTTAATACACGTATCTGTACATAATTTTTAGAGTATAAGATTTGCGATGGCAGTATTTTATTCTCAAGGATCCAATTGTGATGACCGACGATTCTGAAACCAAATTTAAAAGGTGACTGTATAATGCAGAATCTGTGATTCGTCTCTATCTTACTGAAGGATAACAGAGGGTACCCTTGTACTTGTACTTGTGCCTTATTCAAACATTTTTGCTTTGTAGTCCGAGGTCCATCACGTCATGTCTCACGAGCGAAGTACACGCCACACATCACGTATGGTACGAGCCCTCACAATGATATCCGTCCATGCCACGACACTCGATATCTGCCGGAAGAGAGACGCTAAAGATATATTTATGCGAGCAGCAGCCCACCAAACATTCTAACTCAAGACAACCCAGATGAATCAAATTTTCAAGGCCGGCCGGTGTGGCTGAGCGGTTCTAGGCGCTTCAGTCTGGAACCGCGCGACCGCTACGGTCGCAGGTTCGAATCCTGCCTCGGGCATGGATGAGTGTAATGTCCTTAGGTTAGTTAGGTTTAAGTGGTTCTAAGTCTAGAGGGATGATGACCTACGATGTTAAGTCCCATAGTGCTCACAGCCAAATCTTCAAATATGTTTCTGGAATGCTGCTGCGTAACGTCTCTGACAATCGCCGATATTTAGAGAGCTAAAGAAAGAGCGCAGTGTATGGGAATTTCATACCTTGGTGGGCAGGACTAAATCAGCCACAAACCAGAAGATGGCAAATAAAGATAGACTACATACTCTGCTAAGATTTTTTAATTCATCTACAACCCATTTACTTGTGAGTTTGCTATCTCGAAACTGAAGCAGACTGTAGCTTGTTTTGGCGTATATTAGTATTACTCTGTAACTGTTTGAAATATGTAGTAATGTTCAGATAATTCATTATTTCCTCAGATAACACTGCTCTCTAACAAAATTTATTAACATTCTAATTATATGCTTACTACGAAGTAAGGTATCGGTCCTTCCGCAACTACTCTTACTTCAAAAACAGAGAACGCCAGCTTTAGAACATCTTTTTTTTTATTTATTATCGTGTCAGGATCATTCAATTATGACCATATGGCTTTCGCCCAAAACTTGACCACTTCCAATGAATTTTTTCTCCTTGGTGAAGTTCATCTTCTGTTCAGGAGGCCGGACACACCCCGACAGTATGGTCTTCTCCACCGTCCCACGGAATATCTTCTTAATCAGTGTAGCCCCATCTTGTAAAATTAACCTGTTATCTCTCAACTTCATACCTCGGCATGTTCAGCGTCTTCCAAGTGGTCCATTTCTCACCATGACCAAGAGGTAGGGTTTCTGAAACTCTAGTCCAGCCAGGGGAAAGGTAGGCCACAGTCCCAGTTGTTGCGACCCAGCTTTCTCAGAAGTGGTTCCAGATGCCATCGATGTCCTTGGGAAACTGCTCCTTCAGTCACTGTGGGTGCGGCTCTTGCCCATACAGAGCATTCGTTCTCTCCTGCTCCACATTATTTCTTTCCTCATTCGCAGCTATTTCTCTTCGAATAGGAGATAGTGCCATTCCTGCGAGGAGGTACAGTCATTCGACTGGAATGATGTTATGATTTCGCAGGTGTCACTGAGATCTACGTGCATCTGTTTGGCATACGTTGTATTATACCAAACACGACATGCATACTCTGGAGTAGCACAGTGCCATTGCAGAGGTTCGAAGTTTCAGACTGACTACCCCATTGTGATACAACCTCTTCCAATAGTATAGTGTTTCTGAAGTAGTGCAAATCCTGTGTATAATACATACGCAAACACAAGGCCTTGATAAATTAACTTTATATTTCTATAGACACAATTGCCTTGACAAAATTGGAGCTGTGGCAGAATGACGTCTTATTCCAGTTGGATGGGCACCATATCACTCATTGCTAAATGCCTGTCAACCACTGGATGAAAAGATACTGTGTAGATAGACGAAACAGGATGGTACGTTCGATGGCCTCCAAGATCAAGTGTCCACAGACCACTACAGATTTCCCTATGGTGTTCTGTAAAGGATCAGGTGCACCGAACCAAGGTTACAGACCTACAGAACTTGCACAAATACATTCGCAATCCATTTTTGACAATTCACCGTGCAGTTACTGTGGAGTATGTGGAGAGAAACTCAATACAGCCTGGACGTTGTCCGTACAACTGGAGGGTGTATACACTGACCTGTATCACTGAGACAACAAAACTTATGTTGTCACATATTCAAAAGCCGTTGTTCGTACCAACGAGGGAACTTCAAAAGCAAGTTAAACGTATCATGGGTCAGAGAGCCATTCGAGAACCGCTGTGTAAACATTCTCCTCGTTGGAAAACCTCTGTCCCCCGATATGTTGTTTCACCTTGTCTAACAAATGAAATACTGTTGTACAAATGAGGACTTTTCGATAAGCGTCACCCACGTCTGTGCGGCATTGGTAAAATTTATGATACCATGTCACTAAGGCTACCGCGACATTGTCTTTGATCCATACATAGACATAATTTAATGTAGAATCATTGTGTACATCAGACGTTTTTCGCCCAAGCATCGTACTGTCCCGCATACTTCAATGCTACAGTACGTTTCCAGTTGTCATGCTGTGATGCACCTTTCGTCAGTCCGGAACAGAGTGGCGTCTCTAGGAAACCAGGAACATGTAATCGCTTCTGACAACGCGCCACTCTTGTTGCATAATAGTCTTGGCGTGGGTCGACATGTGTAACTTACTTTCGAAAGTATCTAGTTTTAGCGTTATTAAATTCTAAAGCAGTAAAGGTAATTTATGGGTTCCTCGCACATTACCTGTGTAGTCAAAGTGAAGCGAATACAACTGAATGACAAAAGGAAAACAAGTTCGCCTTACAAACAGAGTATAATGTAAGGAAGGGTAATCCTTCTCACCACCGTCGTTTACATTTCACATAAAAAAAAACAAAATAGGAATATAAACAAAGTTAATGATAACAATGCAGGTGTAATCAGGAGAGATGTACTGCTAAGGAATACAAATCAATACGCTTTCTGCGCGAGAATAACAAAAAGCCACAAGAATTTATGTCAATATACAGCTTCCTTATCATGCAAATTGGTTATCGATAAACAAACCTTGGGCGAATGTGATGAATGCAACTAGCTAAATAAAAAAGTACTTTCTAAAGGTCGAAACAAACACAGCCTCTTTAACAATACTATGCCAATATCTGGAAGTATAGCTGAAATCTGTATGTTGTTGTATTTTACCGGATGATCGTTACATGAGAAGTGTTCTACAGCTGCAGAATTGCTCGGCCGTAGTAAGCGTGTGCGATACGTAAGTCACGGCATGCGCTAAAAACCCGCCAAATCAAACTTTACAGACCCTAAAAGGGCTCTAATCTCGGAAATTCGTCTAAATAACACAATTAACTCCGTACATCTTCAGAAAACGACCAATACTGTATGGAATGCTACCTATGTGAGAGTAAAAAACTGTGGACTTCGGTACACCTTAATTATTTTCATCACTCACCCGATTCACGACAGGTCAATAACGCAACACGCATCTGCGTGTGTTCTCTTTCTGCATACGCCGTCTCGCGGTTAATAGTTGGTGTAGGGATTAAGTTGTCACCCATAGCGCTCTCTCATTTCATTTCTGACTTGAAAATGTCGTATTGTTCCCCAGTCGAAATACCGGCGGCATTCTCGTAACTTATTCGAACATTTTAAGTAATCTCGACTGCTGCGCAGCATACAATTGCTAGCCATTCTGCTGCACACAAAAATAAGTCCTTGCAGAAACTGTAAGTCTGTTGCAGAAAGTCCGCAGCTCGTGGTCGTACGGTAGCGTTCTCGATTCCCACGCCCGGGTTCCCGGGTTCGATTCCCGGCGGGGCCAGGGATTTTCTCTGCCTCGTGATGACTGGGTGTTGTGTGATGTCCTTAGGTTAGGTAGGTTTAAGTAGTTCTAAGTTCTAGGGGACTGATGGCCATAGATGTTAAGTCCCATAGTGCTCAGAGCCATTTGAACCATTTTTTGGTGCAGAAATAACGAAACAAACATGTCAAATTTAAACATACGCAAAATCCCCAAATTGGCGATGTTGTACAGAAGCTCGGAATTTAGCGCGGAGTTCAATGCGAGATGCTTATAATAGTAGCCACAACGAAACTTTGTCTCTAAACGTGAGAGAAAATCCAAAGATGTTCTAGTCGTATGTTAAGTATGTTAGCGGCAAGAAACAATCAGTGCCTTCTCTGTTCGATAGCAATGGAGATACTATCGAGGACAGTGCTGCCAAAGCAGAGTTACTAAACACAGCCTTCCGAAATGCCTTCACAAAAGAAGATGAAGTAAATATTCAAAAATTCGAATCAAGAGCAGCTGCCAACATGAGTAACATAGAAGTAAATATCCTCGGAGTAGTGAATCAACTTAAATCTCTTAATAAAACCAAGTCTTCTGGTCCATACTGTATACCAATTAGATTCCTTTCAGAGTAGGCTGATGCAATAGCTCCATACTTCACAATCATATAAAACCGTTCGCTCGACGAATGATCCGTACCCAACGACTGGAAAGTTGCACAGGTCACATGATCAATCAAGAATGATAGTGGGAGTAATCCACTAAATTACAGGTCCATATTATTAACGTCGTTATGCAGCAGGATTTTGGAACTCTTATAGTGTTCGAACATTATGAATTACCTCGAAGAAAACGGTCTATTGACACACAGTCAACATGGGTTCAGAAAACATCGTTTCTGTGAAACAAAACCAGCTCTTTATTCACTTGAAGTGTTGAGTGCTATTGACAAGGGATTTCAGATGGATTCCGTATTTCTGGATTTCCGCAAGGCTTTTGACACTGTACCACACAAGCGGCTTGTATTGAAATTGTATGTTTACGGAATATCGTCTCAGTTATGTGACTAGATTTGTGATTTCCTGTCAGAGAGGTCACAATTCGTACTAACTGACGGAAAGTCATCGAGTAAAACAGAAGTGACTTCTGGCGTTCCCCAAGGTAGTGTTATAGGCCCTTTGCTGTTCCTTATCTATATTAACTGTTTGAGAGACAATCTGAGCAGCAGTGTTAGGTTGTTCGCAGATGACGCTGTCGTTTATCGACTAATAAAAACGATTGGAAAATGATTTAGAAAAGATATCTGAACGGTCTAAAAATTGCAGTCGACCTTAAATAACGAAAAGTGTGAGGTCATCCACATTAGTGCTAAAAGGAATCCGTTAAACTTCGGTTACACGATAAATCAGTCAAATTTAAAGGCCTTAAATTCAACTAAATACCTAGAAATTACGATTACGAAGAACTTAAATTGGAAGAAACACACAGAAAATATTTTGGGGAAGGCCAACCAAAGACTGCGTTTTATTGACGGGACGCTTAGTGATATGAAACAGATCTATTAAGGACACTGCCTACGCTACACTTGTCCGTCCTCTTTTAGAATTCTGCTACGCGTTGTGGGATCCTTACCAGTTAGGATTGACGGAGTACATCCACGCCATGCCCGAGGCAGGATTCGAACCTGCGACCGTAGCGGTCGTACGGTTCCTGATTGAAGCGCCAGAACCGCTCGGAAAAAAAAAACATCCACACGAAATCACATACCTTACATGTCAAAATGTATTACACATGTTTATAACTACTGCATATCACGGAATCAGTACGATTTAGACAATGGCACTTTACTGTAGACGCAATATGGACATAAAATCAAACCAGACGCGAAAACAAATGTGTAACTCCAATTTACAGTTGGTCGGAAGGACAGGCACCATACAGCAGTAGTCTCATCAATGTTGTATTCGCAGGTTACTTGAGAATGGCAGTAAACCCGAAAGAGCTGACGTAAAGAACATTAAACATATTGCAGCTAGTCTGGGAAGTTCCCTTTTCAAAATATGAGAGTCGTTCGTAACCATACAGAAAGCTACTTTTCTTCCGCCCTTTCATGTAAAATAAATGCCGTCGTCTGAATTAAGTTCCTAGTTACATCCAATACCACTGACTGTATGCCAAGAAAGGCTTCTTGTAATGAAGAATGGACATTGCAGGAATACTGCTTCACAAATTACTTCAGACATGGTGGACCTAGGGATGGATCATAAATTGAGCAGTTTTGTTGATTACTATTCCCAAAGCGTACTTACTGACATGCAGTTAAGTGTTGTCCCGTCACTTAAGACGTTAAAAGTATATTATTCATGTTCAAGACGGTGGCAGGATGCCTCCTAAAATGAAGTCCTACACCCCCCCCCCCCCCATTGCCCCATCACTGTACCATCTGCGAATGCCGCGTCGGAAGAACTATTATCGGTAAAACTCCCTATGAGCTATCATCTTACTGAATCCACTAATCTCGTAGTTCATTTGTGTGATGTATGTTGACGGAAATAAAATGATTCCCAAATCTTTGATCAATTTACGCTCTCAGAACTATATTAGTGAACATGTCCTCTTGTAGCATCTGCCACTGTAGTTAGCTGAGCATGTCCATAACGCTCTCTAATGTACTAAGCGATCCCGTAACGAAAGCCGTCACCTTCGTTGGGTCTTATCTATCTCTTCTCTTAACTCAACCTGGCAAGGGACCCAGACTCACCATCAACACTCAACAACCAACTTTACAAAATTTTTGTGAGTGATTTCATTCGTGAATGCATTAGTTTCCCTTAAGGTTCATTCTCCTAATCAATCTAAGGCTGGCATGTGCTTTTCCTAAATTTTTTTATATTTACTTTAAGGCATTCCAGATGATTCCTCCTAGGTAGTTTACAACAGCTAATGTACGTTTCCAGCAATGTGACCTTAACAGTATTATCGAACGGTAGTGGACCGCCTTCTCCTGTTTACGTGCAATACGCTACAGTGGCTTACATCTAGGTTCAACAGCATTACCTGCTCAAGTCATCGATCCTCTGCATTTCACCACAGTCTTCTGGGGCTGCTACCTTCCTATACACAATTGCGTCGTCTGCGAATAGCCTCAAGGACCTTACAGCATTATCCACTAGATCACTAAAATACGAATATATTTTAGACAGTAATAGATCTTTCACTTGTCCCTGAGGTACTCCTGAAAATTACCTATTACCTATTTTGTCCCTTTAAGAATGACTGATGAGTTCTATCGGCAAGGAGGAGCTGGATCGAATTCAATACAGGCTTCTGCTTCGAATCTGATGGCCTCGAAGCCGTTTGGACTCCAACCTCAGTAAATATCCTTCATACTTTCCCTTCTTTATGTGTGAGCATTGTTTAAGGTGAATAACGGGACAATTCCTGCATGGCCACTTTTCCTCTCACTCCTGTCATATCTGAGCCACGTGTATGTTCTATCCGTACATATCTACGTATTTAGATTATAATAGCACGTTAAAACATAGCCTTTCATCTCACTGTAGTACTCCAGCTATGTATTTACATAACTGGCATAACAACAGAACTAGCGACAGGTTACACTAAGAGTGATGTCTTTTGAGATACAAGTGCAGGAGTGAGAAGGTAAGGACAGTGTGAAAAAGCGCTTATTCAGTCGCATGTGTTCAGGTTCTTCAACTCTTCCTACATTTCCTGCGACGCCAGTAGCGAGCATCACCCTAACATCGCACTCGCAATTAGTCACAAGAACAACTGGAACACAGTGTGCAAAAAGCAATCATATGAATTACTAGAAAACTGCATGCGAAAGACATTCATACGTCGCTTTAGAAGCTCAAGCGTAAAATGAAGTCTTATGAATTACTAGAACACAATCTACTGAAGTCAGGCATATAAGCTACCGGAGCACTGATCACAAACAACATAGACATCTGGGGTAATAAAACATGGCTTGTTAGCAGCACAGATACAGGCTACTAGAAAATCCCTACAGTGGGATGGAATGTAAGACATTCGTACTCTGTAAAATTAGGTCGACGTTTAGGTTACATTTACAATCCGCTGCTTTTACTTTTCATAAACATTGATCACTTCATCTGTAACCTGTGAATTATAAAATTTTTCTTGGGTGGTGGCCCAAGTTCAACCAATACTGCAGCACCTCCTGTGTAGCATTTAATTCTTAAGTTACATATCACTCACTTATGTACAAAATCTAACAAAGAAATTTCTATAAACGTAAATGTTTCTCGAAGACAATAATAGTGACGCACAAATATTTTAGAAAATATTCTGCTAGAGGAACACAGCGGGTTCAAGACTGGCACCTTTTGCTCAGCCGATACATTTTTCAACATAAAAATATTAAGAATTATATACATATCATCAGACTAGTGCATCTGCTGTTTAGTGTCACCTTGAAAGTCTTTGACGTAGAATACGGTTGTATGCTGTACGAAATATTAGACAGGAACAACATACCACATCACTTGACAACAGTAATTTAACTAAACCACAAGCATTTCAAGAAATTACCAGACCTCTGTAGAAGAATGCTAAACTTAAAACAATTTAATGATTACGACAGAGCTAAAATTTATCTCTCATATTTCTTAATACCTACGTTATTTATATTCTGAGACAATGACAAAAGGCGTTTCCCACTCACAACTATAAAGAACGAAATTAACTAACGACAAGCTTCTCTGCTGCGTGTCAAACTCTTATTGGTGTAGTGAGAAGACCCCTATAGCTGTTAAGTGCTGTTGCTTAACTATTTCTACTCAAACACAGAACGTGGATTTTAAATGTCTAAAGACGGTGGAAGTAAAATTGTAATAAACGAATAGAAAATAGACACAGTAAATGAGTTCATCTCTTCGCAAACGGGAGTGATACACCAACGAAAACAAAAAGTTTCAGTTAAATTATTAAATAAATTCAATAAAAAGGTGGCGAGAAACACCCTAACAACGTTCCAGTATCAACAGGCTGCTGCAAGGACAAGGTTTTTGCTAAGAACGGGTAGCAATAGCCTGCCTCACATAATTATAAGCATGGCAATTGGACAATAATTTGGAGTTAATCACACTACATAACAGATTGAATAGTGTAGAAATAAGTGGAGGATAATGTCAGAAGAATGAATGGACACAAAATACCTAAGATAATATATAATTATAGAGGAAGAGCAAGAAGATTACTTGGCAGGCCAATAAGCTCAGAAAGCAAGAAATTACGTCCCGTCATGGGATAGAACAAGAAGATCTAGCTCCAGTGGCAACAGACACAAGGAAAATAGAGGCGTATCTCCTTCGAAAGAATCTGTTTTTAGCTTCTCCAACTTGTACATGGCTTTAGGTTTGCCGTATACACACGGTGTCCACGAGAAGTATAGCTTTTTCATTTAGTCTTTACAAAATTTAGCATATATCTACAGCAATGTAACTAACAGATAACTGTTTTACACATATTTCCATTATTGAAAAGCCAAACAGACGTTTATTGGTTAAATCCTACATCAGGCAAATTGCTTCCACCATTGGCGATACATTCCTGAAGACATTCCTGGAAGATCTTCATTATGGTCTCAAATATGTTTTGAGAAATGGCATCTGTCTATTCCCGAACTGCGCCTTTCAGCTCATCAGAAGGCAATCGTCGATCAGCCGCGTAAATACTTAGACGAAATAGAAAAAAAAATTGGGGTTAAAATTCTGGTGACCTCACCAGGCAAGGTTGGTGTCCAAGGAATATCGAAACTCTTATTAATTGGCAAACCCATTCAGACGACGATTTGCACCGTAACAAGTCACATTTTTCTGAAATACTTGGCAGCAATTGCGTCTGCTGACTCTACCTCCCGCTCGTAACTGTTAAGCCAAGTGCAGCTTATAAGGATGACAGTTTAAATTCTGTTGCACAATTATATGCACAGACATGCGAGGAATTTGTAATGTTCTGGAATGTCAATGGACAGATCGCTGTGAGCTTCGTTGCACAGTTGTACTAACATGTCGAATATCTTTTCGGCGTTCTGATTGTCTTTTCAGGGCCCTCGTGCTTGACACTGAGTACAAAACCCGCCTCACGCCATTGTTTTAAGTTTTTGGATATTTTTATTCTGTCCGTTACGCGGGGAATGGCGGTCTCTTCCTCGACCCATGGCGTGTTGTACGGCCGCAACGCTTTGCGCACGACTGAACTCCCGCACATTCGGAAGGATTACTGAATGATCAGTTGCACTGAAAAATAGACACTATTTTCATGCTATGGCATCTCTTAAAAATGTGGAAATTAGTCGATTCCTTTGACATATTAAATGTAATACACGAAACTTTCTTACGTATCAAAATCATACTTTTTGTATACTTTTATGTATGTGCTTTGCTGCTCACACAACTTCACACGTACATAGATGTGATTAATTTACCATAAATTATCAATCTGTCTACCTGTGTTTACAATAATCACATACAATATGTGTAGTTTCGGACACGTCATATCATTATGCTTCTGTGAAGAAGATATTGACATCTACTAAATAAGTACTAAGGAAGTTTTTGTAATACACTTCTTACACTTTACATAAATTTATGAGCAAGAGCTAATGTTTATAACATTTTTAATTTTTTAGGCTTCTGAAGATGACCAATTAATTCGGGATTGCTGTATTGACGTCGCCAGGAGGAGACATAAGGTTAAGCTTCGTCGATGAAGCAGAAAGATAGATCTACTCTACTAAGATTAAAAATACGTGCCCTGGCCGTATTTTATGCGATAAAAATACAAGGAAAGCTACCATTTCTTTAACTGGAGCCTTATGCTAACTTTTATAATATCACAGGGTGCTTCAGGACAACTATTCCAAATGTGTGTGTGTGCTGATATTTAAGAAACAGGTTTTACGGAAACAAGTAAGCAGTTGGAAGGCCAGATACATATGCAGAGCCATCCACAAGAGCACCAGTTGGCCGTATATAAACTATCTGTTGGAAGATAATTTCCAGAATTGACCACCAGTGACCACCAGTGTAAAAGCAAGAGGAGAGTATTGTGTTCACAGTAGAGACAATAAGAGCCAAATGTGTTAGTGAGGAGAGTTCAATGACTTCGAATGTGGACTAGTCATTGGATGTCGCCTGAGTAACAAAACCATGATGGGCATTTCAACCCTTTTAAAGTTGCCCACGTTGACTACAGATGACGCGATGGTGATGTCGAAAAGCGGCGGAGCGAGCACAGCCAAACTGAAACAAGGCAGACCCTATGCACTGACGGACAAGGGTCGTAGAACATTATGACTCTCGTAAGGCACACATATCTGCAGTCAACGTAAGCAAGTCCTGAGGCGCTTTAAAGAGCGGCACCTGTGGACAGTGGATGGCAGGAAACGAGTGATTTGTAGTGATGAATCACACTAGGCCCTGTGGTGATCCGATAGAAGCTACGGATTTGGTGAGTGCCTGGATAGCGTTACGTGCTATCATGTGTAGTGCCAGCAGTGATGTGTGGAGAAGATGGCGTAACAGTATGGTAGTGTTATTCGTGGCTACGATGTGTTCCCTTTATTGCGCTTGAGAGAACTAAAAATGCAGAAGAATGAAACCTGATATTACAGTGTTCTGTATTGCATATGATAGAGAAACAATTCGGAGACGGTGACTGTTTACATCACATTGACAATGCATCCTGAGATAAGGCAGCATCTATGAACCAATAGTTTGTGTACAACAGCACTACTGGAGTAGAATGGCCTGTCCGCAGTCTAGACACGAACCCAGTGGAACGCCTTTGGGACGAGTTGGAACGTCGGCTTTGCTCCAGACCCGACGGTCCAACTTCACTACATTCTCCTGCTTCGGCTCTCGGAGAAGAATTCATCCACATACATTCAAGAGCTTCATTTAAGGCGCCCTATAACAACGAAGGCCACAAGGGTCGATTCCAGCAACCTGACTTTCACTTTTAGCTCATTCCTCGGATACTTTTGGGAAACGTTTCGAAAGTCAACAATTAATATTTTTAACGTGGCTTCACTACAGCAACGGTTGCAGAACAACAGGTATAAAAGATAGCCAACCAGTTGCAATAAGTGGTGGTTTTCAAATAACCTTTACCATGGTTTCGACTGATTTAAACCCATATTCTTCAGATGGACAAACCAAGCATCTGTACGGATGCTACACTCCCTTCCGAGACTATGAAATAATGTACTCTTTTGTGATGAAGACGTCAAAGTCTTGTTTAAGGCATAGTGCACTGCACACTGTAACACACGTGGAATTCTGTTTCGGAGAACTGTAGCACACACTTTCGAACTAACTACACACAGTCACTGTGCTGCTTAGACTTCTGGTAGCACTTTTCATCCGAGAAGTGATTCCTTCTCCTGATTATATGCTAATTTGTACAACCACAAAAGCTCGAGGTCCACGTCCGTCAGTACGTAGGGATTGAGTGGTCTTAGCTTTGCAGTGGTTAGTCCCTACGACAACACAACACCGACTTTTGTACTGGTGTACCTACCTCTCGTGACGTCTAGGGTCAACTCATAGTGCTTGCCGGATACTTTTTGGTCAGATAATGTACACTACTGGCCATTAAAATTGCTACGCCACGAAGATGACGTGCTACAGACGCGAAATTTAACCGACAGATGTGATATGCAAATAATTAGCTTTTCAGAGCATTCACAAAGGGTTGGCGCCGGTGGTGACACCTACAACGTGCTGACATGAGGAAAGGTTCCAACCCATTTCTCACACACAAACAGCGGTTGACCGGCGTTGCCTGATGAAATGTTGTTTTGATGCCTCGTGTAAGGAGGAGAAAGGCGTAACATCACGTTTCCGACTTTGATAAAGGTCGGATTGTAGCCTATGGCGATTGCGGTTTATCGTATCGCGACACTGCTGCTCGCGTTGGTCGAGATCCAACGACTGTTAGCAGAATATGGAATCGGTGGGTTCAGGAGGGTAATACGGAACGCCGTGCTGGATCCCAACGGCCTCGTATCACTAGCAGTCGAGATGACAGGCATCTTATCCGCATGGCTGTAACGGATCGTGCAGCCACGTTGCAATCCCTGAGTCAACAGATGGAGACGTCTGAAACAGAACAACCATCTGCACGAACAGTTCGACGGCGTTTGCAGCATCGTGGACTATCAGCTCGGAGACCATGGCTGCGGTTACCCTTGACGCTGCATGACAGACAGGAGCGCCTGCGATGGCGTACTGAGCGACGAACCTGGGTGCACGAATGGCAAAACGTCATTTTTTTCGGATGAATCCAGGTTCTGTGTACAGCATCATGATCGTCGCATCCGTGTTTGGCGATATCGCGATGAACGCACATTGGATGCGTGTATTCGTCATCACCATACTGGCGTACTACACGGCGTGATGGTATGGGGTGCCATTGGTTACACGTCTCGCTCACCTCTTGTTCGCATTGACGGCACTTTGAGCAGTGGACGTTACATTTCAGATGTGTTACGTCCCGTGGCTCTACACTTCATTCGATCCCTGCGAAACCCTATATTTCTGCAGGATAATGCACGACCGCATGTTGCAGGTCCTGTACGGGCCTTTCTGGATACAGAGAATGTTCGACTGCTGCCCTGACCAGCACATTCTCCAGATCTCTCACCAAGAGAGAACGTGTGGTTGATGGTGGCCGAGCAACTGGCTCGTCACAATACGCCAGTCACTACTCTTGATGAACTGTGGTATCGTGTTGAAGCTGCATGGGCAGCTGTACCCGTACACGCCATCCAAGCTCTGTTTGACTCAATGCCCAGGCGTATCAAGGCCGTTATTACGGCCAGAGGTGGTTGTTCTGGGTACTGATTTCTCAGGATCTATGCACCCAAATTGCGTGAAAATGTAATCACATGTCAGTTCTAGTATAATATATTTGTCCAATGAATACCTGTTTATCATCTGCATTTCTTCTAGCTGTAGCAATTTTAATGGCCAGTAGTGTATATCGAAGAATGTACGCTGTACAGAATTATTGCGTTCAGGTCGAAAACGATTCCCTCCGCTCATTTCTTCTCACCAAAAGTAGAATGTCACGGATAAGCTTGTTGGGTTGTGCTGGGGCCTCACCGTGGGAAGGTGCCATTATGAATAGACATGCTGAGTCACATGTTAGCTCTTAGTCGGAGAGGTATTGTGAACGCTCAGAGCTACGGAGGTGAGGGTCCACATTTCGAGAATCCCGTTGATCAACAAATCTCTTCATCGACGATGATATATGTTCGCATCGTGTTACCTCGAATGATGAATTTCTTGCAGATAAAAATTTTCTTTGCATTCTTGTCTCAGGCGACGGACAACGTTACTCTTGAAATAAAGCTAACCAGTAGCAATCCACCCTTTCGACAAAGATTTTCCGGAGGTTTCCGCTGGTTGTAAGGGAAATTCCGGAAATGGTAATCCCCTCCATCCTATTCTAAACTGGGAACCCCTATGCCTCACTATGAGCCCGTGTATCAAGAACCGCGACTCTGTAATGGGCCGAATCTCACACAGTCCACTCTACCCCTTGCAGAAAATAATGGAAAGCGCAAAAAAAAAAAAAAAAAGATGGAGGTCCTAGCCCACCCACCAGTCGCCCTCAATCGCATGATCTGCAGTGGTCTACACATATCGAGAAATTACTTTTTTCAGTAACCCCATCAGTAAAAATACACGGTGTAAAAACTATGTGTACACGATTTTTGAGTGTGTAGACTAGATAAAAATGAAAACTTTTTATGTGACACAAACGTCCCTACTGCTAATGTTTCCCCACTTCGAGTCCACGAAAAGTTTGAAGCTACTGATGGTTATACTGAGTTCGAAATGCCACGTAATAGAAACTGTTTTATACGTGTTATTAACTGCCCATGGATACTGGGAAGAGACGAAGCATTTTATGTACGAGATTCATACAGACGCACCTGGAGAGCTAGTAGACCGTTCGGCCGAACATGCGGCAATTATTCGTGAAACACCTGGTGGTTCAGTGCGTGCTACACGATCATTAACACCCAGACGCCAGTTGTTTATTAATGTAAACGGAGAACATTTTCAGCGCCACTTCCAAAACAATATTCATTACACGAAGTTTGAACACCGTCTCTGAACGTCACTAGTCCCAAAACCTTTCTGGATCCCTAACGGGGAAACGGTGAACCTGTGACACTTATGTCAGTTAGGAATGTGTTCTTTTATCTTTTCTAAGCACTATAAAATTTCGTATATGTATTACATTTTACAAACCGTATGTACATAAACACTAGGCTTTCATACATTTTTGTGGGACTTATTTTCCCAAAAATGAATAAAGAAACAGCGACCATCCACAGGTTCTCACCAAGGTTTACCGGTGGTTGCCCTTGTGTGTGAGGCAAATGCCGGCACTATAAATACTCTCTCAAATACTCCGAACTAGACTCCCTCTGCCCCACTAACGGCTCTCTTCGGGTATTTTGGTCCAAAAGTCTCTGATTTTACAATGGATGAGAACTCGAGCGGCCCACTCAAAATTTATGAGTAGAGAATGATAAGGAAAACAATAGTAATAAATATGGGCTGAACGCTAAACAATAATTTTTGTGCACAAGACTCCGAATTACTGCTCGTCAGACTCCACGAAGGTCTGCAACCTTTGCACGGTTCTTTATCACTAGTAGCATCCTCTTGTCGTAGACCTGAAAGAAATCACACATATTCCTTTCAAGCATTTGTGCCTACTCTGGTAACAAAAGCCGCTCTTAATAGTTTTCTAATTTTCGAAGAGGTACTCGTAGCAACTTCTTAACTTTTATCTGAATTATTAAAACTTCTAAGTAAATTTTTTCAACTCTTTTGCAAGAAAAACGTTTCAAATTAATCTGTATTTATCCACATAACGTAAATCAGAACGTGGTCGGCAAATAGGCTCTTTTCCATTCATTGTGTTTAACTGCTGGACAACAGGTATCCTAACGATCGCTGATTACTTCCAGCACATATGTTTCTGGAATGCTCTCTTTAGCTACATGAGCCAAATTTAAGGGGCGAAGAAGCCTAGGGTGTGCACATAAGCAACCCAGTAGCTTCAAACAGCTGAACATCTAACAGGTTATTGGAGGCAACACGTAGATGCGTCAGAGCAGTGAACATTGATTTTTCTGCCATATACTTCCTTCCATAGCTCACACTATCCTAGCATTACATGCAAACATTGAAACATTTATGAAGGTAAATCATCGGAGTTATAACTCAGTAGGCAAAATAGCATGTTACAAGGAGGCTATTTATGTCGTGCCGTCAGTGTGTTGGACATAGAGCCGAAAATGTGATTATTAAACTACAAAACGGTTTGTGGCTTATGGTTGAGAACATTCGAAACCAGTATAAAGAAATATATGCTGATGCGGTCATAGTGGCGGGATAGTACTAACTTCTCTGTGTCTTTTCAAACTCAACGTAGTTTTGAATTCTGAAATACGATAACCAGTAGGCCTAATGTTGCGCTTAAAGCACACGTTTGTAACAATAAGATGTTGATATTATTTTGAATGATACGAAGAAACCTTATATTGCATATTACCAGTATCTTAGATAACTGAAACAAAATCCGTTCAATACATGGACCGAACTAAAGTAGAAACTCTGAGGTTTTCTTTTGAAATTAAATTTTGCGTAAACATCGGATGAAGGTAAGGAACAGATGATGACAGTACGCTTCCTGTGATAAAGCCACTGTAACTCCAATCCGCATAATGGATCGCACTTTATGTTTTCCCTCATCGTTGGAAAATACATTTTGTATGGTCAATACGAATCAGTAGGCGCACGGCTAAGTTTTTTTCAGTAAAATTCCACTTTTCTCTAATAATGAGGAAAGGGTCAAGTAACACATCTTGTTGATGACGTGCTCACGGTGAAAATATCCATACCACCATATATTTTGGTCCTATGTATCTTGAAATAAAAAGACTCAAAAATTTTTTAACCTTTGTTCGATTTCTGCGTTTATTAAAGGAAATAATAGGAATAACCTAGCGACTGTTATCTACCCTTTTTTTTCAGTCAATCGGAGTAGCAACGTAGCAAGGCGTGGTTGGGCAGAGTTACGAGACCAGATCAGTCAGATGTCCAGACCTGTTATCCTACGACTGGTGAAAGGGCTATTATCCCCTTCAGGAATCACATACTCCACCGTTCTCTCTACAGACACACCTCCAAAGTGGCTGGACCTACGGTACAGCTCTCCGTGTCGTTGAGGCAGACAACCAACTTCAATGTTACATGGTCCATGGTCCATGGTTCATGGTGGGGAATATTGAACTACCCTTTTCGCAAGTGCCTAAATTGTTGTAGTGGACTTTAACCTTTAACTGGGTAGTTGAGCATTTATAACATAACTAGGGACGTTGAGTGTTCAGTACACACGATACTGAGATTTGGATTCTTTCTTAAATTGTTTATTATACAATAAACGTTGCTTTTAGTCGTTTATTAATTCATTCAAGCACAATTTTAATCACTAAGGCACTTGAATAATTATCCGTAACTGATAAAGCAATAACATGTGTGAAATGGTTTCAAATGTTCGTATATATATTATTTTTCAAATTAATAAAATAACAAAAGCTTTAACCGTTTTAAAATTATAGTGAGATGTTAACAGACAAAGCAACAGGTTTATTTATATAACTTAAAACAATCATTCACGTCAAAAGCATAGAGAAAAATCACATTTCAACACTGAACTTTTTCATCAACAGTGGAAGAAGATTCTGAATTGATACTCGTACATTTAACACTAAATGTTTTTCATATTATTTAAACACATAAATTGGTTACACTTACAACAGAAGAACTTTTTTTTTCTCAGCATTTCTTGGACAAGCTGTGCATCTTTCTGATGTGCATTTATTATTTTGAACTGCTGGAGTAAACTCTTCCCTATTTGAGATTTTAGCTGCCTTTAGTCGGATGGATCTTGGTACAGCCGAGCTTGAAGGTCTTTTTAAAACCTGAGGATGCACAGGCTCCTGCCCCACCTGTCTTATAAATTGCCTTCTTTCCACATCAAAACGGGATGTTGCTCTTCATTATAACTTGAGCATTAAAGCAAGCAATATCTACCATCCGAAAGAACATCACTAATGGCCATGGTTTTGTTCTTCTTTCATCGGTGTATGTTACACACAACTTGTCAACTGTGTTAACTCCGCCTTTTGTAACGTTGTAGAAGGTAATTATCTCAGGTTTCTTTCTGTCACCTGTTGTAGTGTCAATACTCTTGGAAACTGAATGCATTGTTGACGACTGTATAACAGTATAACATTTTAACCTTTTTTGGTACATATGAAAGGAAAGTGATGTCCCCTTTGTAAGCAAAAATTGTAATTGCAGTTTCTCCCCCTTTTACGACAGTGAATTCAGTAGGAAGCTGAGGCTCATTGTGCCAATAAGTGTTAGCCGCTTTTTCAGTAATTCTTGAGCAAGAAAGATATTAGTGAACCATTTATCTGTTGTTATATTTCGTCCAGTTCCTTAAATGCCCTCAGTAAGTCTCAAAACGATGTCTTGGCCTGAATTAGAAATTTAAATAGGCCCTTCAGGCTGTTCTTCCGCATACACTTCCATTTTAGATGTATACCAAGTCCTTGCATCACATAATGACTTTATTTTTATAGCGTATTTGGCAGGTTTGCTAGGAACATACACCAAAAAGGGACATCTACCTCTGAAGGGAACCAGCTGTTCATCAATTGCGGTATAACTTCGAATGCTGTACGCACTTCTGCAGTTTTCATTGAACAAGTTGGATACTTCCCATATTGCAGCCATTTTATCCAGTTCCTTACGTTGCCCCCTATCATGAATATTATCAAATCTCAAACACCTCATAAGAAACAAAAATCTGTCCAGGGATGTAGTAGCATGAAATATTTCTACTCCTAGTCCCTGTGAAGAAAATAGATCTTGTAAATTCATTTCAGCTGCTCTATAAAAACCAGCAATTATAAGTAGTCCAATGAAAGATCGTATTTCTGTTACATTAGTTTTCCGGCATCCGTTTTGTTCTTGTAGAAGGCCTCAATGCGATCAATATAAGGGTTGGTGCACTCTACTATTGAGCGAATTATTAGCTCATTTATGAACACACCAAAGCATTCTACAGCAGTCTTGCAATCTTTAACGGTTAGTTTGGTACCAGGAAGCTGAGCTATATTTTGCTTCTTTGTTCTGATATTATTAGGCTTAGGTGTAGTCATCCATTTAGTTACTTTATGCTTATCAAGCATAAACCTCCCTGGTGTTGTTGGAAAGGAGGAAGCCGTATCTTCACTAGCATCGTCATCAGATGGATCACTTGCACTTGAATGATCGCTTTCTTCACACTGTTCTTCTTCATTGTCATCCGAATCTTCAATCTCTGGAATCTCACAGTCTTCATCTTCATTAAAAACTTCCTCCAACAGCCTTCTAAGACGTTTCCGCTCCTCCTTATATGCCACCACGATGTGCACCGCTCAACACAGAAAGTCGCAGTTCTAGGTAGGTGCTATCAGCACCCCAGGGTTTAAAAGTTGTTGTGTACATTGTTGCGTATTTTTAAAGACACGAAAAATGGTTTTGCAACAATGTGCATCCCTTTGAACAAAGGTAAAAAGGCGTTCAACAGTGTGACCAATACGCTTCACTAAATACCAGTAAACTTTTACACCTGGGGTGCTGTGAACACCATAATCCCCAGTTAACAGCGATTCATGAATTTACATTGGCGATATAGTTTTCGAAAATATAATTTTATGGTATCACATTATCGAATTATACAACACTCCTACGACATGGTTACATTGGAAACTTATTTTTTTAAAGTATTCAGCAGATAAGTTATTTTAAATTAAAAAAGAAATTATTGATATCAGCAGCATCTCTCTGTTGGAACATATCCTCATACAGTTATCATGCCATTACGCTTCTCAGTATAGCTCAACACAGACTATATATTTTCATTGTTCTAAGAACACTGAAATCATCTCAGCAGCGTGACAATACTTCTATCTTGACTTGACTATGAATGTTAAATGTGACTCAGGTACATATGACTTGAGGTTATATTGAAATTAGCATATGACTTTACACAAAAGTTTTGAGTACACAGCTGAAAGTAGTACAGATTGTACAATAACTACATCCCTCTCTCATATCAAGATACATATCAGGTACAGATTATTAAATAAAACGTTTGTACACATATAAACGGAAAATGAAAGGGTCTGGTGTATCAACATGTACAACTGAAAACTTTTAATCTAAGCCAATTATCTTCTAAATCTACATGGATACTCTGCAAATCGCCTTTAGCTGTCTGGCACGAACCACCAAAGAAAAAGTTAAAATTTATGTCGGTTTCATTTGCTGCCGTTTACCCGTATACATCCCAGTTACCATAGTGACGCGATTCAACGTACACTAGCCTTCATACTGAGAAGACATCTAATTTTTTTAGAATGGACCAGATAATGCGAAGTGTATATCTTATCATTCCATTTGTAAAAGAAACAATACGAACTTGCGTCTTGGTCTGCGTTTGATTGCACCTGTAAACTAGTGAATATGTGATTGTATTCATGTTATTCAGATAAATTTTGGAACTGCCATGGGTCAAGAACTAGTCAAAACATATACAATAATGAATGGAAAATATAGATGTGACATGATTCAGATAACCAAATTTTATTGTTCATGTCCCAGGTGTTATGACTTATGGTTAAATTATTACAAGGAAAAATCATAATACACTCCTGGAAATGGAAAAAAGAACACATTGACACCGGTGTGTCAGACCCACCATACTTGCTCCGGACACTGCGAGAGGGCTGTACAAGCAATGATCACACGCATGGCACAGCGGACACACCAGCAATCGCGGTGTTGGCCGTCGAATGGCGCTAGCTGCGCAGCATTTGTGCACCGCCGCCGTCAGTGTCAGCCAGTTTGCCGTGGCATACGGAGCTCCATCGCAGTCTTTAACACTGGTAGCATGCCGCGGCAGCGTGGACGTGAACCGTATGTGCAGTTGACGGACTTTGAGCGAGGGCGTATAGTGGGCATGCGGGAGGCCGGGTGGACGTACCACCGAATTGCTCAACACGTGGGGCGTGAGGTCTCCACAGTACATCGATATTGTCGCCAGTGGTCGGCGGAAGGTGCACGTGCCCGTCGACCTGGGACCGGACCGCAGCGACGCACGGATGCACGCCAAGACCGTAGGATCCTACGCAGTGCCGTAGGGGACCGCACCGCCACTTCCCAGCAAATTAGGGACACTGTTGCTCCTGGGGTATCGGCGAGGACCATTCGCAACCGTCTCCATGAAGCTGGGCTACGGTCCCGCACACCGTTAGGCCGTCTTCCGCTCACGCCCCAACATCGTGCAGCCCGCCTCCAGTGGTGTCGCGACAGGCGTGAATGGAGGGACGAATGGAGACGTGTCGTCTTCAGCGATGAGAGTCGCTTCTGCCTTGGTGCCAATGATGGTCGTATGCGTGTTTGGCGCCGTGCAGGTGAGCGCCACAATCAGGACTGCATACGACCGAGGCACACAGGGCCAACACCCGGCATCATGGTGTGGGGAGCGATCTCCTACACTGGCCGTACACCACTGATGATCGTCGAGGGGACACTGAATAGTGCACGGTACATCCAAACCGTCATAGAACCCATCGTTGTACCATTCCTAGACCGGCAAGGGAACTTGCTGTTCCAACAGGACAATGCACGTCCGCATGTATCCCGTGCCACCCAACGTGCTCTAGAAGGTGTAAGTCAACTACCCTGGCCAGCAAGATCTCCGGATCTGTCCCCCATTGAGCATGTTTGGGACTGGATGAAGCGTCGTCTCACGCGGTCTGCACGTCCAGCGCGAACGCTGGTCCAACTGAGGCGCCAGGTGGAAATGGCATGGCAAGCCGTTCCACAGGACTACATCCAGCATCTCTACGATCGTCTCCATGGGAGGATAGCAGCCTGCATTGCTGCGAAAGGTGGATATACACTGTACTAGTGCCGACATTGTGCATGCTCTGTTGCCTGTGTCTATGTGCCTGTGGTTCTGTCAGTGTGATCATGTGATGTATCTGACCCCAGGAATGTGTCAATAAAGTTTCCCCTTCCTGGGACAATGAATTCACGGTGTTCTTATTTCAATTTCCAGGAGTGTATTTCTAAGAAATAACTATCTAGCACAAATATTGAATTCTTTTCTGATGATACGACACACACACATTAGTCATGTGCAGATGTGCAGAATTGAATTCACATTACCATGGATATAATTTTGTCTTGAAATCAGAATTATCTCGACCTCTGTAAAATATTATATTCCTCTTATTCACAGTGAACTAAGGGAAAACTATTTTTGGGCTTCACACCAAATAAGTCATAATTTTTTTAAGTTAATTGGACCATTTAGTCATGAAGGAAACCAAATGCTAACCTTTTTGTCAGGCTTTATTGATTGTGATAATCCAATGTGCTCATCGTTTATTTAAGGGGGTTGGTCATCAAACTGGCTGACTTGGAGCAGGAGAGGCTTCAGAGGACATTTTACTTTCCACTTTCTTTATTTTTACAAATAAATTCATAAAACTTTGTTAATATGACCAGAATGCATTCAGGGTTCACACTCATAGCAGTGAAAGTTCAAAAAAATAACAAAATAGATTTTTTACATGTGAAATTTTCATACTCATAGCAGTGAAAGTTCAAAAAATTACAAAATAGATTTTTTTACATGTGAAATTTCATCTTTTTTTCACGTGCAATTGACTTCATTTGTTGCTACAGGTAAAAATAACTTGCATTACTTGTAAGCAACATAGGAAAATATGCTACCCACATAGAGCGAAGCATGAGTGTTAATTGAATTAGAAAGTTAAAAGCTGAACAGCAAATAAATACAAAACGAGAAAACCAAGACAAACATTACTAAACTCGGAAAACTGTGCCTGCATAACACCTGAAAGTAATTAAAAACCCTAACAAAATAAAATTAGTAGTTGACAAGAGTAGTAAAGAAGAGCTTGAAGAGCTGTTATATATGGCACGTGATAACGAAAAAGTGTAAAAGATAGAATAAACAATTGTAACAACAGAATATGTCGAGTACATAAGCAATCACAATAAAATAAATAAATAAAGGAAAATGGAAGATTAGAATCGAACACAAAGTGTGGAAAGTATTGGAAAACCATGATGATTAAGTGAAGTTTATAAGAGGGGAAGTATTGAAACTTCTTAATTAAGTTTTTTACTTAAACTGCTGAATGAAATTGAACGTACACAGTCTACTTTCTCTTTACTTATTCTTATCATATCAACACTGACCACAATATCCTAACGCAACGCAATCTTACTGCTCAAAAATGCTAACCTGACTTCAAATAATTAATACAAAAGAATGGCCCTCAATAAGAAGAAATCCTAACAATAATCCATACATATCATAATCCACTTACATCATAGAATATCTTCATTACACAAACTACAGCAATGCATCAAACACCAATAAAGCCAGCTAAATAAAAGATTCTAACTACTGAAGGCTCTAACTACTAATAGGCGTGTGGTTAGTAAAGGAAAGACTTTATTGCAGAGCAAACAATGTATTTAGCAGATTTTACCTTAATCAAGTGACAGCCAGTTGAAAAAAATTATACAATCATCAGTAATAAATCTCCATGACGGATACACACTCTGACCGTCCGCTAGTGCTAATACTGCAAACCTCCAACATTGGTAATTATTAGCCTCTAACCTCCATCACTGCTGATTACTCACAAACAACTTCCATCATCGCTGGCTGTTACCCTCGAACTGCGAGTCCGACTAGCCGTAGAATATCTTACAGAGTGCACACAGCGCTGTGAGAGTTATTAATGCAGAGCGCTATATAGCGCTGGCAACATACAAACACATAAACAGCCTACTTACAGTAAGTAGCTGTGTTTGGTCATTTAGTATTAAATCAGGACGCTGAGCCAGCTCTTTCTTGATTTGATTAACCAACGGGTTGAGTTTTTGGCCTTTCTTTGCTAAGTGAAAATGGGACTGTGGCTGAAAATTGTGATCGTATACATTCACTCTCATACAGACTAGTTGATAAATATTTGTGGTGTCATTGTAATTAAGGATGAGGATGTCACAATACACACGAAAAACGTCTGCATCGGTGATAATGTTTTGTCAAAGCAGCTCATGGTTTCCAACGCAGATTTGGCCTGGTTAATAACAATGAGGTAACCAGCATTAAATAATACTTTTAATGCACTTAATCAGATAAAAAAGGTCAGTTATTTAGAAACATGCTTAAAAGAGGCTTTACCGATGCCACTGTTCTGGAGCACCAGCGTCACATCGTATGTATTTATGTCATCTCACATATGGCGCTACAAAAAGTAACTCAGATTCGACATGATAAACGAAATAATGTGTGTGTTGCCAATCCGTAGCATACTGTTAGAGACGATGAAACTGATGATGCAAGATACTCGAAACTACTTCCTGATTAACCACAGTAAGATGAATAACAAAAATGTAATCTATTTTTATAAAGGAAGTACAATACCCAACAGAGTCGTTCGTCGACATGTAAAACTTTTCATACCTCTCTAATACATTAGCAGTAGATTATCTCACTGTATTCCGTAATGCAGAAAAAAGGATAAATACCACTTGAGCTCACGGCACGAGAAATACAGAAGTATTTCGTGTGTAAATACCGTCACAAACAACTAAGGTCAAAATCATGCAGTTGGCGAAAGATCCTAACTGCCAGACAGCTGTCTCTGCAGCGTTCTCTTAATAACAAAAACTCAAATATCTGTGAAATGTCCATGATGTTGTCAGTCACTGATTTGAGTACACGGCTTCGAAGATTAATTATTATTTTTATAGGAACTTGCAGACATGCATTTACTGCATCGTTTCAAAAGATGTAGTGTCTGGAATGTTGAAAGAATGTAAGAAAGAAATTTGGCAAGGCGTCATTCTAACAGGATGAAATTTATCGCAGAGGATAGAACTTCCGAGAAACTGGGTAGTTGAAGCTACAAAGAGTTGGCCAAGGATCACTAGAAACAAATGTTTGCATGGTGGAATGCGAGGCGATGGTCTTAGATCGCTTGTAAGGTGATCCACCAACAAGCACCAGTTAACTTTACCGTGCGACTCACTCTCAGCAGAATACAGAGTGGAGAGTACTGCTCAATAGGCAGTTACAACCCATAACGACGTGTGAAAGCAATGGAGCCCAATAATTTTGAACCTTGACTTCAGTTTTATCAATTGATTGTATTATGCGCGTGCACTTCATGTGTCGGTCGCTACAGTTTTTATGAGTTTAAATCGTTGCTTTTTGTCTCGTAAGTTGTTTATTTTAATAAAAACTGCCTAATAATTACTATTAATTCCTTGTATCAATTTTCTCATGTTATCATCTTCTACCATCTGTATAGGGTACACTCTAAATGCTTAGGATAGTTTGTTCATAGGCTTGACACATACCGGAAAAAGTAAATGAGCCCTCTTGCTACGGAAACGTCGTATGTCTCTGACATTGAAAGTGGTCAATTTGTAGTCAAAATTTTAGAAATCATTCTTGACTGAAGCACAGCGATCGCTATAAAATGTTACAAATCAACAAAAACAGTCTCGATCGCGTTTTCAGATATTTTATTTGTTGACAACCGGTTTCGGCCTTTTCCTCGGACCATGACTTCTGCGGATCTCACTCCGTCTGCCTCCACCAGCAGCCGTAAAGATGGTCCGAGGAAAGGGCCGAAACTGTTTGCCAACAAATAAAAAATCTGAAAACGCGATAGAGACTGTTTTTATTGATTTTCAAAATTTGCTGTTGATTGTACAAGAAAAAAGCGCGAACTAGCGATTGTTTCACCACTGACTGATCATAATCTCTGAAAGCAGCTCATTTCGTCTTTACTGTGTAAACATATCTTCGTTTTACATGTATATACTCAACTTCATTTCGTCTCTGAATATGAGAGGACATGCTGAAAAGTAGTTTTTAGGACGAGAAATTCCGCCTTATGCAAGACACCTTTTCAGTTTCGTTTTACTCAGACATGTTTCAGCGCTTTTTGTGCTATCTTCAGTGGCTTATTTTATTTTTTACTGTAAAACTTTTTTAAAGTAAGAAAATAAAATAACCCACTGAAAATAGTACAGAAAGTGCTGAAATATGTCTGGGTAAAACGAAACTGAAAAGGTATCTTGCATAAGACAGAATTCCTCGTCCACGGACATAACAAATACTGCAACACCACAAGACGATTAGTAGTTTTTTTATGTGATAACTCGTAAAGCCTTTCAAATGAACAAACGTCATTAACATTCTAAATCTGTATTCTTCACGTCTACATATTTAATTCTGAACATAGTCACGCTGGCGCGAACGTATTTCTTGCACGAGAGGCCAGTCTGTTGATACCGTCATTATAGAATGTTGGACTTAGTTGAAGTAGCCACAACCCCACCTCCACTTGCACCACTTCATCACCATCAAAGCGAAGTCCTAGAAGGTGTTCTTTAAATTTTGTAAACAGATGAAAGCCGGATGGGGCCAAGTCGGGACAGTACGAGGGATGACTGATAACAATGAATCCAAGGTGTCGAAATGTTGAAGATGTCCTATTCGGAGCCATGTAGTGGCAGAGGACTGAAAATATGTATTCATGAAGAAAAAATTTGTAGAATGTTAACGTTGTTTGTTTTACTCCAAAAGCTTTCAGACTTTCCACATAAAATCGGAGGTATTATTTTTGAGCACGCCCTCGTTTTAATGGTATTAACATTCGAAACTGCAAGACGTATTTCACAAGGAACTTTAAAGAACCATACCATTACTGCTAAGCAACAATTTTGAGGCAAATCATAGTTTCCCTCAGGTTCTTTTATCATAGACATTGATCATGAATTCTGTTTGCCGTGGCTAAATTAGTATCTTCAGTGATGTTAAACCCAAATGTTGTAAGTCGTACTGAATACATTAATATTAAAACAATGCATATATTCACATAGTACAAAGAGTGCTCCTTATGACGCAGAAAGTAAATTCTTAATATAAAACTTCTTGATCACTAAAAGTCGTCAAACTTATAGCATCTTGTATTTCTCTAACTCGCATTTTCCTCCCTCTACGTTTTTTTTCTGTTTTATACATGTACAGCGAAAGGTACGTGGAAGAGGTTACTTCCGTTGCACCGATCACAAAGATTACTTCCCATTCCAAGATGATTTCTTTCATTTCTCTGTCCTAGCCCACTTTTGTGTGACTTGTGATATTTGACAAATGTTGTCGGATTCCACCCCTAAAATTTATTCCTGCAAAATCGTAAGAAGAATTTCTTGAAGGATATCGCATATTTCTGGGATTGCCAGAGACGTATCAGCATTTATTGCGAACAAATGAGCCCTAGACCACGCAAGCATCCTTTCTGTGCAAACGTTCGGCGTTCAACATCTGCATCAGCATATACAGGGTGGTCCATTGATACTGACCGGGCCAAATATCTCACGAAATAAGCATCACACGAAAAAACTACAAAGAACGAAAGTAGTCTCGCTTGAAGGGGAAAACCAGATGGAGCTATGGTTGGCCCGCTACATGGTGCTGCCATAGGTCAAACGGATATCAACTGCGTTTTTTTAAAAAATAGGAACCCCCATTTTTATAACATATTCGTATAGTACGTAAAGAAACATGAATGTTTTAGTTGGACCACTTTTTTCGTTTTGTGATAGATGGCGCTGTAATAGTCACAAACGTATAAGTACGTGGTATTACGTAACATTCCGTCTATGCGGACGGTATTTGCGTCTTGATACATTACCCGTGTTAAAATGGGCCGTTTACCAATTGCAGAAAAGGTCGATTTCGTATTGATGTATGGCTATTGTGATCAAAATGCCCAACGGGCGTCTGCTATGTATGCTGCTCGGTATCCTGGGCGACATCAACCAAGTGTCCGGACCGTTCGCCGGATAGTTACGTTATTTAAGGAATCAGGAAGTGTTCAGCCACATGTCAAACGTCAAACACGACCTCCAACAAATGATGGTGCCCAAGTAGGTGTTTCAGCTGCTGTCGCGACTAATCCGCACATCAGTAGCAGACAAATTGCGCGAGAATCGGGAATCTCAAAAACTTCGGTGATGAGAATGCTATATCAACATCGAATGCACCCGTACCATATTTCTATGGACCAGGAATTGCATGGTGACGACTTTGAACGTCGTGTACAGTTCTGCCACTGGGCAAAAGAGAAACTACGGGACGATGACAGATTTTTTGCACGCGTTCTATTTAGCAACGAAGAGTCATTCACCAACAGCGGTAACGTAAACCGGCATAATATGCACTATTGGGCAACGGAAAATCCACGATGGCTGCGACAAGTGGAACATCAGCGACCTTAGCGGGTTAATGTATGGTGCGGCATCATGGGAGGAAGGATAATCGGCCCCCATTTTATCTATGGCAATCTAAATGGAGCAATGTATGCCGATTTCCTACGTAATGTTCTTCCGATGTTCCTACAAGATGTTTCACTGCATGGCGGAATGGCGATGTACTTCCAACATGATGGATGTCCGGCACATAGCTCACGTGTGGTTGAAGCGGTATTGAATACCATATTTCATGACAGGTGGATTGGTCGTCGAAGCACGATACCATAGCCCGCACGTTCATCGGATCTGACGCCCCCGGATTTCTTTTTGTGGGGAAAGTCGAAGGATATTTGCTATAGTGATCCACCGACAACGCCTGACAACATGCGTCAGCGCATTGTAAATGCATGTGCGAACATTACGGAAGGCGAACTACTTGCTGTTTAGAGAAATGTCGTTACACGTATTGCCAAATGCATTGAGGTTGACGTACATCATTTTGAGCGTTTATTGCATTAATGTGGTATTGACAGGTAATCACGCCGTAACAGCATGCGTTCTCAGAAATGATAAGTTCACAAAGGTACATGTATCACATTGGAACAACCGAAATAAAATGTTCAAACGTACCTACGTTCTGTATTTTAATTTAAAAAACCTACCTGTTACCAACTGTTCGTCTAAAATTGTGAGCCATACGTTTGTGACTATTACAGCGCCATCTATCACAAAGCGATATAAGTGGTCCAACTAAAACATTCATATTTCTTTACGTACTACACGAATATGTAATAAAAGATGGGAGTTCCTATTTAAAAAAACGCAGTTGATATCCGTTGGACCGATGGCAGCGCCAGCTAGCGAGCCAACCATAGCGCCATCTGGTTTCCGCCTTCAAGCTACACACGTTTCGCTCTTGTAGTTTTTTCGTTTGACGCTTATTTCCTGAGATATTTGGCCTGGTCACGATCAATGGGCCACCCTGTATACTGCGCAAGATACCGTTCGGCGCCTGGCGGAGTGTACCCTGTTCCACTACTTGCCATTACCTTTCCAGTTCTACTGGCAGAGCGAGGGAAAAACGACTGTGTATGCGCCTTCGTAGGAACCTCAGTTTACCGTATGTTAACTTCATGGTCCTTACGTGAAATGTATTTCAGTGGCAGAAGAATCGTTCTGCAGTCAGTTTCAAATGTCGATTCTCTCAACAGTTTTTCTCAAATAGAAAGTCGCCTTTGTTCCGTAAAGCTTGCATGTTGTTCGAACTACTGGTAAGAAATCTAGCCGCACACCTCTTAAATGCTCCGATGTCTCTCTTTAATAAGATTTGATGCGGACCCAAACACTGGAGCAGTACTCAAGAATAGGTCACACTAGTTTCCTGTTTGTGGTCTCCTTTGCAGATGAACCACAATTTTCCAAATTTCTCCTAGTAAACCGAAGTCGACCGTTCACCTTCCCAACCACAGTCCTCATATACTTTGATACCGCTTTGCAACGTCACTTCAAGACATTTAAACGAAATGACTGTGTCAATCATTTTTCTGTTAATCTACCGACTATACTAGACCGAATGTTTTCAATAAACGCTTTGTTGTTGATAAGCGGTACTACGTCAAAATGGTTCAATGGCTCTGAACACTATGGGACTTAACTACTGAGGTCATCAGTCCCCTAGAACTTAGAACTACTGAAACCTGACTAACCTAAAGACATGACACACATCCATGCCCGAGGCAGGATTCGAACCTGCGACCGTAGCGGTCACGCGGTTCCAAACTGACGCGCTTAGAACCGCACGGGCACTACGTCACTATACAAGTAATGAGTGAACGCAAATGGTCTGATGTGATTATAATTAATGCTGTATGATCTCTCATTTAATACTGCCGCAAACGTTTTCTTGCAGTAAGTTGCTTGATGCCAGTAATTCCAAAAATGACGCTATTAATTTCAGAAATGACGCGTAATTAATAAAGACAGAGGTTTACGCTTTGGGAATTGCAAACCCTTATATTTCTCTACACTAAGTGATTCTTGCGAATCTTTGAGCAGAAATATTTTGTCAAGCTTGACTGAACATCGTCATTATTCTCTGTAAGCGCCTATGTGACGAAGTAGTGGGGTGAATATGATGCTCTAACCGCATCTCGTGGTCCACTGGTTAGCCTTGACGTTAACTGTTCGTGTTCGGTCAGAGGACTAGCAATCCTCTGTAAGAAAAAAAAATAATAAAAATAAAAAGAGATCTAAGTGAAGTTCTCATATTTAAACTGAAAAATGATGTGCAACATCCCCCCAGGACCACTGGCGAAAATATGACGCAGAAACAGATCTAAGGAAACACGAAAACAATCTAAAACAAGAAAAGTGTTTAACATTGTTGCCTTTAGATTGTCGAGTCACGGGTTAGATCCATCATCATCGGCGCCCAAGTGGCGTCAGATAAAAAGGACTAGCACTAGGCGTGTAATAACACCAAATAGGGCTTCCCAGGCAATGGTGGCATAGGATCATTTCAGTTTTGCTGTGATCAGCACTGACCATGTTTCCAGAAGTCGAAAAGTGTCGTTAATTCCGCGAAACGCGAGCAGTTTCGTCGGCTAACAAAAGTCCTTGTAAAACGACTCCGTCTTTTATGGCTTGGTTCAAATGGTTCAGAGCACTATGCGACTTAACTTCTGAGGTCATCAGTCGCCTAGAACTTAGAACTAATTAAACCTAACTAACCTAAGGACATCACACACATCCACACATCCATGCCCGAAGCAGGATTCGAACCTGCGACCGGAGTGGTCGCTCGACTCCAGACTAGCGCCTAGAACCGCACGGCCACTCCGGCCGGCCTCCGTTTTTTACCAGATCATTCCAAAAAATGATCGCCACGACTGGAAACTGCCTACAAACGGGTCGTCAGTGCTGCATAATGGAGGAATATGTGGACATTTGTGTGAAAATAAACTTTCTCTTCGAACTCAAAGTAGCTCGTTCTTCGTTTCACCTACTGCAAGAATTCACCTGGATTTTCAGAAAACCTGATACTGAAAATTACCAACAAAACAGCACAACACTTTACACACGGTGATGTTTCTTGATTAAAAAACGGTCACCGAAGCTACTAATAGTTGAAATCGTCTGTCTTACAACGAGCACTGTTCTGTAAATTACCAGTGTCAGTCGTATTACGGAGTATCGCGAACATTTTGGGCGCACGTGTAACTGAGAGTGTAACGGAGCACTGGTTGAACACGGAGCGGCAGTAACAGGTGGCGTGTCGTACAGCAGGAGACTACGCGCTGGTGCGCCGGCTTACCTTTGTGCGCGAACAGCATCAGCAGGCGAGAGCAACAAGTAGGTGCCTCCCCTCATATCTAACAAGTTGCCGCGCGCCGCCCGGCCGCCATCTTGCGACAACTCACGCAATTACGGCTCAATAATGCAGGGCGCGATATCGATTTCCGGTGGTTCGGCAGCGCTGCAGGGGCGGCGCACGCGGCGTGCCCGCTCCCGCTCTCTAATACAGTCGATACTAGAAATATCGATCTGCCTCTCTGACCTTCCCTCGCTGCTGTCGTCACCTACTGCCCCATCCCCTCGCGGCTATCCAGCCGCGCGCGCAGCTGAAGTTCAACTACCACGTTTGCGCATAGCTTCCCTGTCGGTCATTGTCTATTGATGTCTGTGCATATTATGTCTACAACATGTTTGTACGCTGAGATTCCTTTCCTGCGCTCTCTTTACACCGCGCACTCCGTCATCATGAACTCGCCGTCAGCAGGCTTTAAAATCCTCCTTCACTCTTCTCTCTGAACCTGATATTTTTAAAATCTAAATCAAACATTACTGGTGCAGTCTCTACTCGTTCTGCATGTTTTGTCTCATTTCAGCCATTTGTAAAGACTTTTCACTAGTTCATGCATTCATCAACTCACGAAGTCAGAATTGAGACAGGTTTAGCAAAATTACATAATATTGTTTTACATGCATATCAGAATACTTTTTTCAGCCGTACATAGCGATTGATTTATCATGACGAATTCATTATGTATTAAGCTCTTGTCATTTCCGTCAATTCTTCACTTTGATGGATGCTGCAGATTCTCCTGTTTGCTCAGAAAACTTGAAATTACACCCAGGGAATCAACGTGTGAGTCTTGTTACTAGTATACACTCGTTCGCTTCCCTCATAGCCGTAAAGACACCAGATGTAGGACTCTCATCTCCCTCTTTAACATTCAACTGGCAATAATTCAGTCACGTTGGGTATCATAATCAGATGTCATTGATATTCCTGTATTGTAAATATCTGCGGCCGTTCTTCACCAGCTGCGCCTTCAGTTACGTACATCATGTAGCTATTAAGAATATTAACCTTCTTTTGAAAACTGAATGTTTATTTTAATTCCAAAAAGACATTGTCTTATAGGCCCTAGATGTAAAGACTACAGATTTTCAATTGACTGTACGACACAATTACGTGTTTCACTAGACATGTGACAAACAAACAATTTGAACGAAGTCTTTCGCAACGGTACGTTTTATAAAACATTCTCGGACGTCTTTCGACGATATCTACCGTCGTCATATTCAGGATCAACTGACTGTTGCTCCTGACGATGACAATGGCGGAAATCCTTGTGAGCTCGAGGTTTTACCATGAACTGGCGTAGCCAGAAGTTCGAGGTTTTACATAGTCAATTGGAAACATATATTGTTTTCATCCAGTGCCTACACAAGAGCCCAAAGGGCACACGAAAGAATAAGAAACATAAATACCCCTGATGACGCTTAATATAGTGGATGAAGCAGAATAAAAATTCAGGTGAAGGATGCAGATAATAATGTCTTTATCTATGTGTGTGTGTGTGTGTGTGTGTGTGTGTGTGTGTGTGTGTGTGTGTGTGTGTGTGTGTCTGTGTAAGTTCAAATCCCCTCCTAAACTAATGGTAGGATTTCAACCAAACTTCGTCGACATATCCTTTACTTGTAAATTATAGATTGTAGCAATCAGTCGTCCTTTTTAAATTTTATCATGCAGATCTAGATTTCGGCTAGAAGCTAGCCATTCTCATTGCACTATTATTTTCGCTCAAGGCATGTAAGTCCCTTCACCGGTGAAGCCCGATCAACAGGGACTTACATGCTTTGAGCGAAAATAATAGTGCATTGAGAATTTCTAGCTTCTAGCCGAAATCTAGATCTGCATAATAAAATTTAAAAAGGACGACTGATTACTGCAATATATAATTTACAAGTCAATATAACAGTCGCTGAGTGCAACCGCTTTCCGAATGGAAAGTAACCTGATGATATCCTTTACTGTTAGGCAACACCCAGATACCTTAGTTCAGGACGTATGACGTCGTAAACAATGAGATGTGTGACGAACTATCCCATAGTGCATGATATTTATATGTATTATTTTTGTGCTAGTTACTGTATTCGCAATAATCTTCGTATATAGTATCTACATACGGAGCTTAATGCACCTACAGATGTATATCACGGTACCACATATAGTTCAGGAGATGTGACGTCTTAACTCTGAGACGCATGAAAACTGCCGCATTGTGCGTGACGTTTAAATTCATTATACCACTGTCCAATTTCCCTCTATGGATAACGTATACATGGACTCAGAAACTTACTCTCTTATCACTGGAAACGACAGACCCACGAAAACACTATGGTATGTGGGAAGGAGTCAGATTAATTGTAAAAGGGTAAACAATTTACTGTATGCTTCGTTGACGTAAAAGAGGGCGTGTTAGTTGGTCAGAGTGACGGTAAATGATCGGTCTCTGACAAAATATCTGTGACACTGTGACGTTTAGACTCGTGTAGATCACGCTGCTACTGCAGTGGCGTGTGTTTGAAAACGCAGTATGAAAACAGTGAGAGGGAGGGGTAAATGCTGAATTACAGGATGGCAAACTGTGACCGCCACCGAGCGAGGTGGCGCAGTGGTTAGCACACTGGACTCGCATTCGGGAGGACGACGGTTCAATCCCGTCTCCGGCCATCCTGATTTAGGTTTTCCGTGATTTCCCTAAATCGCTTCAGGCAAAATGCCGGGATGGTTCCTTTGAAAGGGCACGGCCGATTTCCTTCCCCATTCTTCCCTCACCCGAGCTTGCGCTCCGTCTCTAATGACCTCGTTGTCGACGGGACGTTAAACACTAATATCCTCCTCCTCCTGTGACCGCCATATTGTCGGTTTTATGACCGTGCAGCTTCTTATATTATTTGCCTTATGCTGAACCGCTGTAGCTGGTATCGACCGCTGAGCATTCACCTTGGGGGGGGGGGGGGGATTCTGGCAGGGTTTGGACGTGAAGCAGGCACTAATAATTTATCACTTTTCGTGAGATGCTGTTGAGGTTGAGTACTTTTCTCCGAGAGGAATTCGTTTGACATTTGTTGACTTATGGTTAAGGTTGTATTAGTTGTTCTTTAGTATTGTGGTGACATCTATTGTGCGGACATCTATTAAACTGGTGTGATGACGATATTTTTTTGGCATTTTACTGTGTACAAGTATGTCAGCGTTAGTAGCGTTCGTGAGGTCAGGTTCAATTCCAGTACAAGGTTTGCCTTTGGCTGCCACTACCTCCTTAAACTTATTGTGAGTGTTCGTAAATAGTAACAGTTGTTACAACGCAGTGCATCTGGATTTGATGAGACTAAGTTCACCAAATTTTCTATTACAACACTACGCATTGGTGCCTATATGTAATGTTTTGCCTGTAAGTTTTAGTAGTTAGCTGTGCTCCAGATGAGGATTATCTGTGATTCACTGTTATTTGAAGCCGTTAGGTAGGGCAGTTACCGGGGTAGCCAGCTAGAGATGAAGTCTTTTTAACCTGTCAAAGGTTTCTCGGGGCATGAAGACAGTTCTGAATTGTAGAGGGGTTAATGCTCGATATATCTTACGTTGGTTAAAACGGATCACTTGTTGTATTTAGTTTTTCTTCTCTGTAAGAGGTTATACTACAGCGTATATGAAGTTGGCAAGAGTTGCATTTATCAGTACGTTGTGAAACGTGAAAGTTCAGTCTTACAGAGTGGTAGTTGGCCCTAGGGTTTTCTGGTTCTGGTCTCTCACCTGGACGTTCTATGAGAGGTCTTTTACGATTGTGAAAAGAATAAACTATCAGGATTATACCTTGATGCTACAGTGGAAAGCTTTAAGATTTTTTGTGTTGCTGATTTGGATTGAGTAATTTATTAAGTTAGCCAAACTTACAAGGTGGAACAAAGACTGATTCGTGACCCTAGTTATCTTGGTAAGAAGGAGTTGACGTATTGGATTACTATTAGAGTGGCTAAACTCTAGGGAACTAAACTGTAGGGGACTGACTCGGAGTTGGAACAGGCGAAGGCAGTCCGATCCAAGCCACTGGTATTGTCTGAGGATGAACAAAAGATTGAATCTGCACTTCCTATCATTGATAAGGCATTTGAAGAGTTTGATAACTCTCGGTTTCTTTTAGTTAAAGATGCTGCTTCCACACGCTTGATACGAAGGTGAAACATTATAGGAACCGAAATAAGGATTTGTTGTTAGCGATCAGCACTACTCCTAATGGACAACAGCCGGGAGAACTGCAAGAGAAGTATTTTACACTGTCCTTGTGGTTAGCTAGCCTTAAATCAGGGAGTACTGTCATTCCTCATTTCAGCAGGTTGACGAACCTGCTTGAAGCTTTTTTACAGGTAGTGGGTGAGCTTTTAGGATGTTCCATACCACAGGCAGTTACGTTTTTCGTGTTTTTTGGCTAAATTAGAAGAGAAGGGAGGAGCCTTAAATGAGACAAGAAGAACTGTTACAACTAATAGTCATGAAGGTTAATGGTGCCTTGTTGAGAAGGTGCAAGGTGCCATTATTCAGGGTGAAACATTGAAAGCACTTCGTAAGAGGATGTGACGGAATTCGTACTGATAGGGCCAGGCAGAAGCTCATTAATTCACATTATAGCTGCGAACAAGGGCTTAAAGAGCACTTTACCTACTATGTAGGTAGAGTTGAGTAGAGTGCAAGAGTCTTGTGTCCAGAATTTAATCAGTCAGAAGTTTTGCGACATATTCTCGAGTGTACGCAGCCGGAAGACTGACAGAGAGCTATGTTGTGTGAGAACCCCTAGGATATTTGTTTCTTGAATGGTATGGCTAGAAACGCGAAGGGGGGGGGTGGAAGGGGGAGGGGCGCTTAAGTCGATGAGTGATGGAAAGAGAAACGAACAACGGAAACCAAGCCATGTGAGATACCTTGCATGCAGCCCAAGGTAACTTAAGGTGTTTTGCTTGTGATCGTCCTCGCTGCCTAACTAGGTGCTGTGTGGGAGGCAGTCTAAACAGTCTCGATACATATGCTGTTACATTAATAATGAACCCGTTAGTGGGTTTGTGGATCAGTGCAGCATCGTACTAATGTTGGATCAGTAGTGAGTCAGCAGAAAGTGTAGTTGTGTCAAACATAGAAAAACGGTCAGGAATCTATACATACGGTAATAGCTAACAACACTCAAATGGAGCTCAGAGGGGTGTTGCTCTTCTTTAAATATAACGCTTTATGTGGCAGTTTAAAGCTAGGATAATTGCTAATTTGTCTAATTTGTCAACTCCTTCTATTGTTGGCTAGGATGTCATAAGGAAGAACTGAGTAGTTGTTGATCGCACAGACGGTAATTATTATTTCAGGTTTGGTCCAAATTTCATGTTTACTTTGCGTGAGCATGATGGTGGGCGAAAGAAGCTAATGCAAAAAGTATTGCAGAGGATGATGGGAAGACAGCACCAACAAGGGAAATGCCACAGAAGGATTTGGAGCATTTGAGTAACCTGCAGAGGCTTCAAGTTCATTAACCAGTGTATGTGCCTTAGTGATATCTTGACTGTGAAATTTGGAATTACTTCTCATTTGGAGTATAAAATATAACTCACAGATCAAATTCTCGTTAGGAAAGCCCTATCTCGATTATCACCAGCTAGAGTAAAAGACTTTAAGACGGACATTGAGAAAACGTTAGAGCAGAGAGTCATTATACTGTCAAAATCACCGTAGGGATCGCCATTACTTTTAGTATCGAATCCAGGAGGAGGCTTAAGACCTTTTCAGATCATAGCTGACTTAACAGAAAGGTATTTTTTAGATCTGTTCCACTTCCTAAACTCTATTCTTGTTTTTCCTGGTTCAATGATGCATTGATGTTGACAGTATTTGATCTGAACCAGCCTTTTAATCAGGTGCGCCTACATAAGGCCGCTAGGGATGTCATTGCATTCATCACAGACTGGAATATACACTCCTGGAAATGGAAAAAAGAACACATTGACACCGGTGTGTCAGACCCACCATACTTGCTCCGGACACTGCGAGAGGGCTGTACAAGCAATGATCACACGCACGGCACAGCGGACACACCAGGAACCGCGGTGTTGGCCGTCGAATGGCGCTAGCTGCGCAGCATTTGTGCACCGCCGCCGTCAGTGTCAGCCAGTTTGCCGTGGCATACGGAGCTCTATCGCAGTCTTTAACACTGGTAGCATGCCGCGACAGCGTGGACGTGAACCGTATGTGCAGTTGACGGACTTTGAGCGAGGGCGTATAGTGGGCATGCGGGAGGCCGGGTGGACGTACCGCCGAATTGCTCAACACGTGGGGCGTGAGGTCTCCACAGTACATCGATGTTGTCGCCAGTGGTCGGCGGAAGGTGCACGTGCCCGTCGACCTGGGACCGGACCGCAGCGACGCACGGATGCACGCCAAGACCGTAGGATCCTACGCAGTGCCGTAGGGGACCGCACCGCCACTTCCCAGCAAATTAGGGACACTGTTGCTCCTGGGGTATCGGCGAGGACCATTCGCAACCGTCTCCATGAAGCTGGGCTACGGTCCCGCACACCGTTAGGCCGTCTTCCGCTCACGCCCCAACATCGTGCAGACCGCCTCCAGTGGTGTCGCGACAGGCGTGAATGGAGGGACGAATGGAGACGTGTCGTCTTCAGCGATGAGAGTCGCTTCTGCCTTGGTGCCAATGATGGTCGTATGCGTGTTTGGCGCCGTGCAGGTGAGCGCCACAATCAGGACTGCATACGACCGAGGCACACAGGGCCAACACCCGGCATCATGGTGTGGGGAGCGATCCCCTACACTGGCCGTACACCACTGGTGATCGTCGAGGGGACACTGAATAGTGCACGGTACATCCAAACCGTCATCGAACCCATCGTTTTACCATTCCTAGACCGGCAAGGGAACTTGCTGTTCCAACAGGACAATGCACGTCCGCATGTATCCCGTGCCACCCAACGTGCTCTAGAAGGTGTAAGTCAACTACCCTGGCCAGCAAGATCTCCGGATCTGTCCCCCATTGAGCATGTTTGGGACTGGATGAAGCGTCGTCTCACGCGGTCGGCACGTCCAGCACGAACGCTGGTCCCACTGAGGCGCCAGGTGGAAATGGCATGGCAAGCCGTTCCACAGGACTACATCCAGCATCTCTACGATCGTCTCCATGGGAGAATAGCAGCCTGCATTGCTGCGAAAGGTGGATATACACTGTACTAGTGCCGACATTGTGCATGCTCTGTTGCCTGTGTCTATGTGCCTGTGGTTCTGTCAGTGTGATCATGTGATGTATCTGACCCCAGGAATGTGTCAATAAAGTTTCCCCTTCCTGGGACAATGAATTCACGGTGTTCTTATTTCAATTTCCAGGAGTGTATTTGATTTTTTAAGGGTACCTGTTAGTTTAACCACTAGAGCAGCTGTAATTTCACAACACATAGATTCTATTTCCAGATATTAAATTTGAATTTGTTTCCATATCTTGACGATCCAGTTCTGTATAGTAGGACCATGGAGGAAGGTTGGAATCATTTGAATTAAGTCCATCATAGATTAATTTATGCTATATCGTTAGTTAATCCAAATAAGGTGAATTTTGCACAGAGATCAATTCAGTCTTTAGGTCACATAGCCTCCATGGAGGGAGTAATCATTGATCCAGAGAAAGTGCAAGCAGTTCTCAATCGTCCTAGGTCTACAGATGCCAAAGGAGCTGCCAGTTTCATTGGAATGGCAAATATTTTTAGGGAATACCTTTCTCAATTTGCCCAAAATGCAGCGTTGCTGAATCATATTAGACGAAAGGGACAGAAGTTAGAACGGGATCCATCACAAGAAGCTGCATTCCAGGCAGAGGCCCGCCTTTACAATACCAAGTTTCGTTAAAAAAAAAAAAAAAACATTGTACACATGGACGCATGAATATTTGGCCTACCAACTATGATATTAGAGGAAGGAGATCGAGGTAAACGACCGGCTGTGTACTGATTGGTAGGATTATCTGATGCAGTGAGAAAATTTTTCGTTTCTGAATTGGAGGATTTGGCGGTTCTTTCCGTTCATAAAAATTTTCGTTGAACGTTCTACCTTTCAGATCTAGAGTGATGACCAGTCGTTGAACTTGACCCTGGGCTGGCCTCGTAAGACCCTGCGAATAGCGCAAGGGACTACCCAAATAATGGCATTTAGGTTCTAGATTTTGAACATTAAGGGAAAATGCGTCTTAGTAGACTGGTTAACTAGCAAAATACTGCGTAAAAGGATACCAAGCAAGTCTTCTCACCCTGAGCAAGTTTCTTTAATTCTAACGGACTTTTCATCACTGTACAGAGTGATAAGACAGCATCAAGTCCAAGATGCAATCATTAAATCCATTAAGGTTGGACTAAATAGAGGCGATTGGTGCCTGCATACTCACTTAAGGAACGAGCGATGAGCAAGAGAGCGGAGGTTGATGAAAAGACTAAGAAGGTGGTACCTACAGAGATAATTTCGTATACAGGGTGTTACAAAAAGGTACTTTCAGGAAACATTCCTCACACACAAATAAAGAAAAGATGTTATGTGGACATGTGTCCGGCAACGCTTAATTTCCATATTAGAGCTCATTTTAATTTCTTCAGTATGTACTGTACTTCCTCGATTCACCGCCAGTTGGCTCAATTGAAGGAAGGTAATGGTGACTTCGGTGCTTGTGTTGACATGCGACTCATTGCTCTACAGTACTAGCATCAAGCACATCAGTACGTAGCATCAACAGGTTAGTGTTCATCACGAACGTGGTTTTGCACTCAGTGCAATGTTTACAAATTCAGAGTTGGCAGATGCCCATTTGCTGTATGGATTAGCACGGGGCAATAGCCGTGGTGCGGTACGTTTGTATCGAGACAGAGTTCCAGAACGAAGGTGTCCCAACAGGAAGACGTTCGAAGCAAATGATCGGCGTCTTAGGGAGCACGGAACATTCCAGCCTATGACTCGCGACTGGGGAAGACCTAGAACGACGAGGTCACCTGCAATGGACGAGGCAATTCTTCGTGCAGTTGACGATGACCCTAATGTCAGCGTCAGTGAAGTTGCTGTTGTACAAGGTAACGTTGACCACGTCACTGTATGGAGAGTGCTACGGGAGAACCAGTTGTTTCCGTACCATGTACAGCGTGTGCAGGCACTATCAGCTGCTGATTGGCCTCCACGGGTACACTTCTGCGAATGGTTCATCCGACAATGTGTCAATCCTCATTTCAGTGCAAACATTCTCTTTACGGATGAGGCTTCATTCCAACGTGATCAAATTGTAAATTTTCACAATTAACATGTGTGGGCTGACGAGAATCCGCACGCAATTGTGCAATCACGTCATCAACACAGATTTTCTGTGAACGTTTGTGCAGGCATTGTTGGTGATGTCTCGACTGGGCCCCATGTTATTCCACCTACGCTCAATGGAGCACGTTATCATGATTTCATACGGGATACTCTAACTGTGCTGCTAGAACATGTGCCTTTACAAGTACGACACAACATGTGGTTGATGCACGATGGAGCTTCTGCACATTTCAGTCGAAGTGTTTTCGTACGCTTCTCAACAACAGATTCGGTGACCGATGGATTGGTAGAGGCGGACCAATTCCATGGCCTCCACGCTTTCCTGACCTCAACCCTCTTGACTTTCATTTATGGCTACATTTGAAAGCTCTTGTCTACGCAACCCCGGTACCAAATGTAGAGACTCTTCGTGCTCGTATTGTGGACGGCTGTGATGCAATACGCAATTCTCCAGGGCTGCATCAGTGCATCAGGGATTCCATGCGACGGAGGGTGGATGCATGTATCCTCGCTAACGGAGGACATTTTGAACATTACCTGCAACAAAGTGTTTGAAGTCACGCTGGTACGTTCTGTTGCTGTGTGTTTCCATTTCATGATTAATGTGATTTGAAGAGAAGTAATAAAATGAGCTCTAACATGGAAAGTAAGCGTTTCCAGACACATGTCCACATAACATATTTTCTTTCTTTGTGTGTGAGGAATTTTTCCTGAAAGTTTGGCCGTACCTTCTTGTAACACCCTGTATATTTAAACATTTTCATCAATGCCTGATAAGGGACGGCTGGCTCTGAGCACTATGGGACTCAACATCTTAGGTCATAAGTCCCCTATAACTTAGAACTACTTAAACCTAACTAACCTAAGGACATCACACACACCCATGCCCGAGGCAGGATTCGAACCTGCGACCGTAGCAGTCCCGCGGTTCCGGACTGCAGCGCCAGAACCGCTAGACCACCGCGGCCGGCCGATAAGGGACGTCATGGTTGTATAAGTACATGAGAAGAAATTCGCAGGAAGTTTATTTGGAAGGGTGTGGATAGGGACGTTAAGGACAGAATAAATAGTTGTCAAATTTGTGCTGTGAGTAAGCCAACACAGGACACTAAGGTCGGTTACTTGATGTCCACCACAGTGAAGGCCCATTTTGAAAAATTATGTGTGGACTTTGCTGGGCCGAAGCCTATGGCACAAATGTGTTTTGGTCTGTGTTGACGTCCTTCCCAGACTGACATGATTGTATCCCACTACGAGTGCTATTGCACAAACAATGGTGCAGGCTTTACAACAATTATTTCCTGTGTTCGGCCGTAGTAAAATGTAACTCTCTTTTGCTTCCATTTTTGAGGAATTTTTGTTTTGATTTAGACATTAATCATATTAGAAACAATCCCTACTTAAAAATCCGTTATATGCCGAAACAGTTAATGGGAACCTTCGGGCAGCGTTTATCACTTGTCATCAGAATAGCCAAAGTAAGTGGGATCAGTCGTTCTACTGGCTCATGTTTGCCTTTCACACTGTCAGGCATCAAGTACGTAAGCCAAATCTTGCTCAATTGCTTTTAACACTCACAGTTAAGTCGCCCCTTAGTAATGTTTGTGGCACGCAGGATTTGTTACCCACCGCGCGACCACTACGGTCGCAGGTTACAATCCTGCCTCGGGCATGGATGTGTGTGATGTCCTTAGGTTAGTTAGGTTTACCTAGTTCTAGTTCTAAGTTCTAGGGGACTGATGACCGCAGAAGTTCAGTCCCATAGTACTCAGAGCCATTTGAACAATTTGTTACCCCCTCGTATTAGTGCTGAAAAAACTGCACAGAAGTGAAAGGCAGCTAAGGTAAACTCCCATAGAGCACATCGACAGGAAACTGAGAACTACAGTGAATCCATATCGTGAGGAGGAAGTGGTCTTCGTCAAGAATTACCGGCTCAAAGGACCATTTCACATAATTAGGTTCTTGACACCTGTCACGGTTCAGTCTGTTGAAGTAAGGCAAGTTAACGTAAACAGGGACCAGATACCATAACTGCAAATTGGTGGGGAGGGGGAGGGGTGTAAGATCACGGTACATAAATCAGTCAAGTCGAGAGTCCTCGAGTCTTTTACGACCTGTGACAACACAAATAGCGAGGGGGAGTTTACACCGTATGGGGCTCACCGCGAGATTTTCTTTCGGCTTCGGCCGTGGTCGTCTACAGTGTTAAACTGAAAGATCTACTGGTTCAAACTCTAGCGTAGTAGGTAGGCGGACAATGCCCTCTAATGTTAGCTAAGGAAGACCCGACCTGCGGCCCAGTGAGCGGGAGCGAGTCGGACGGAATTTTCACGTTGGTGTGGTGGGCCACGGCACATTGTGTTCTTTGAGAACTGCTACGAGTTATTTTGTTCTTTGTTATTTTTGTTTTGTAGTCAATGTCCTTTGAAGAACTGCATAGTTAGAGATAGCAGTCTACCTCGATTAGCTTCTGGCCTTCGATATTTGCAAGTTCAACGATGTTGTGTTTTTCTGTTAGTTTTAGCTATTTTCAAGGGAACACGAGCAGGAATTAATAATTTATCAGTTTTCGTGATATTTAGTTATGTTTGCTTACTTTTCTTTGAGAGGAATTCGTGTGACGTTTGTTAAGCTGTGATTAGCGTTGCACTAGTTGTTTTTTAAATATTTATATGATTTTAAGTACTGCGCCGATGAGCCTCACATCCATTAAACCTGGCGTGCTGATGATACGTCGTTTTAATTTTACCATATACAAGTCCGCCGGTGTTAGAAACATTCATGACAGGGCCTCTGTTTGGAAGTATTTCCTCAAATTGCGTGTTAGTAAATAGTAACGGGGTGACGCTGGTCGTGATCATAATGCAGCGCATCTGGAATTGATGAGGCTTAGTTCACCAAATATTTTAATACGGTATTAGGCACTGGTGCTCATATTTAATGTTTTGCAACTACGTTGGAGTTAGCTGTTTGTACTTCAGTAGCTTTCCAGATAAGGTTTCTCTGTTGGTTACTGGCATCTGAAGTTGTTAAATAGGACAGTCAGTAATGTATCCGGCTGAGGGTGAAGTCTGTTGTAGTATTTAATTTGCTGTGATATGTTCCTGAAGGTTGCGTATGTTCCTGAAGGTTGAGTGAGAAGCAGCTAACGAAGATGTTATCTACAACCACAAATTGAAAGTTGAGTCTTGACTGTTAGTACATCTTTTTTATTAAAGTTTGAGTTCACAGTTTTGCTGGCATCATCAATGGAATTACGATTTTTTAAAAGTTTTATATCATTATATTTTTTCTTTTCTTTGGCAGTAATATATCTCACTAAAGACGGAGGGGATGATGACTCTTTTGATTATGGTGAGTGGTTTTGCCAGCGTATCATTGAGTACAGTGAATATTTGTGAATAATGTATGTATCATTTCGGTCTAAAATAAACTACACGATAAGTTATTAACATACTAATCTTTGTCAGAGTGGAGTAGAAACCTATATTAATCAAAATTAATACCATGTACAATAAAATTTTTGTTGGTGATGTGAAACATCACCGAAAATTTCTAAGGAACATCAGATGGATAAAGTTTCATTTTTGTACTCACAGTTCCTTGAACGTAATTCGTCGCTAAAACAGAAAGCCCCCCCCCCCCCTCCCATGCACACACATCGCATACAACACTGCCAGGAAAATCACCATGTTTTACATGCAACAGCACTATTACTTGCTGTGCTAAATAAACATTGCACCTTATATTTTGCTCACAAATACATGCAAATGTAGCAAAACTAAAGTATCAAATTGATGTAGTCTTGGAAATGGAATCACTCCTTATGTTTTTACTCATAAAATGTTTGATTACGAAATAAAGTCTAATAGATCATTTGTCGTGAAGCCAAGGTCAGCACACAATTTCAGGCACTTTTTCTTGAATGATCAGTCTTTTGAATGCTTTGATACGGCCCACCACGAATTCCTCTCTTATGTTAGCCTCTTCATCTTCCAGCCTACATCTTCAATTATTTGTTGATTGTACCCCAAACTCTTTTTACCATTGACAGCTCCTTCTAGTACCATGCAAGTTATTTGCTGATGTCTTAATAGATGTCATATCATCCTGTCCATTGTTCTTACCAGAATTTTCCATAAAGTCCTATCCTCGCTGATTCTGCGGTGCATCTCCTCATTCCTTATGTTATCACACTACTAATTTTCTGCATCCTTCGGGTACGTCACATCTAAAAATGCTTCGATTCTCTTCTCTTCTGCTAGCCGGGGTGACCGAGCGGTTCTAGGCGCTACAGTCTGGAACCGCGTGACCGCTACTGTCGCAGGTTCGAATCCTGCCTCTGTCATGGATGTGTGTGATGTCCCTACGTTGGTTAGGTTTAAGTAGTTCTAAGTTCTAGGGGACTGATGACCTCAGAAATTAAGTCCCACAGTGCTCAGAGCCATTTGAACCATTTTTTCTCTTCTCTTCTGGTTTTCCCACAGTCCATGTTTCACTACCATACAATACTGTGCTCCAAACGTACATTCTCAGATATCTCTTCCTCAGATTAATGCCAATGTTTAATACTAGCAGAATTCTTTTGGCCAGCAATGCACTGTCTGTCATTTGTAGTCTGATTGTTATTTATTCCTTGCTTCGTCGTCATGTGTTGTTTTGCTTCCAAGACAGCAGAATTCCTTAACACATCTACTTCGTCGTAACAAATTTTGGTAGCTACGTTTGTCACTAATCTCGTTTCTGCTACTCCTCATTACTTTCGCCTTGCATCGGATTACTCTCAGTCTATATTTTGTTCTTATTAGCCTGCTCATTCCCTTCAATAGGTCCTGTAATTCTTCTTCACTTTCCCTGAGGATAGCTATGGCACCAGCGAATCTTGTAATTAATGTCTTTCCACCATGAACTTTAATCCCTTCTTGAACTTTTCTTTTATTTCAGCCACTTCTTCTTGGACGTATATACGGACCAGTAGGGGTGAAAGACTACCTATCAGTCATATTCTACTTTTAACACGAGCACTTCATCCTTCGTCTACCATTCCTACTGTTAGGTAACTTGGATGCACGAGTCGTTCAACTGATTGTGCGATAGGTAATCGCACTTAAATTCCAGTGCTATCTTTGGATCGTGAGGATGATGTTCTTCTGAAGGTCTGACAGTGCCGTCAGACTCATAAATTCTACACATCAATTTCAACAGTCACACAGCTGCTACTTTCTCCTATGATTTCAGAAATTCTGAAGTACTACAGTCTTATGTCTTATTCGATTGCAAGTTTCCAAAGCTCTATTCAGCTCTGACAGACACTGGATCTGCTATGACTTCTATATCGGTTCCGATTTCTTCCCCGATCACACCTTCACGAATGTCCTTCACTTTGTAGAAACATTCAGTGCAATCTTCCCACGTATACGCTCTACCCTCAGCGGTCAGCAGTGGAATTTCTAATGCACTTCTAACGTTGACGTCCTTGCTTTTAATTTCACCTAAAGCTGTTTTAATTTTTCTATATGGTGAATGAGTCCTTCCAATATCCATTTTTTCTCCACATTTATACTGCAGCCATTTCGCCTTGGCTTCTCCGTAAATCCTATTTATTTCAGTTCTAAGTGACTTTTCTAATTTTCTAATCTTCCAAGTTTTGTCTTTGCATTTTTTTTAGAAGTGCCCATTCCTCTTCAGCTGAACTGCCAACTGTGGCGTTCATGTATCGCAACATCCACATTTTAGAGAACTTCAAATGCATCTCATCACTCCTTTGTATTCCCGTATCCCACTTCTTTCCACATTGATTCTTCCAAGCCATTCTCTTAAATCTCTGTTCACTCTCCATCGACACTGGACTCGCATTCGGGAGGACGACGGTTCAATCCCGCGTCCGGCCATCCTGATTTAGGTTTTCCGTGATTTCCCTAAATCACTCCAGGCAAATGCCGGGGCGGTTCCTCTGAAAGGGCACGGCCGACTTCCTTCCCCATCCTTCCCTAATCCGATGAGACCGATGACCTCGCTGTCTGGTCTCCTTCCCCAAACAACCCCAACCCACTTTCCATCGTTACTAAACTGTGATATGAGTCTACGTATGCACCTGGACACACCTTACAATCCAGTACCTGATATCGGAAAACCTGTCTGACCAGCTGGAATCTTCCAATGTATCCGTGTTTTTTCCAAGCATACCTCATCCTCTTGTGATTCTCAAACAGCGTGTCCGCTGTTATCATCTGAAATATATTTCAAGGCTCAGTTAGTCTTTATCGTCTCTCATTCATACTGCCAATCCCATATTCTCCCGTAACTATTTTTTATATTCCAACAACCGCTTTCCACTTCCTCATAATTAATAGATTCGCACTTTCCTTTAAGTACTAAATTAGCCGTTCAGTATTCTCATTTACTTTCCCTGTCTCTTCTGCTTGCGACATCGGTATGTGTGCGTAAACCATCATTTTCGGTGTTGTTTTGCTGTCGAATCTGATGGAAAAACCTATCACTGAACTGTTCGCAGCACCTAACTCTATGCCCTGTTTTGCTATTTATAAGGAGTCCTACTCCCGTTTTACCATTATCTGCTATTGTTGATATTGTCCTATATTTATATGGCCAGAAATCCTTATTTTCTTCCCATTTCATTGCACTGAGCTCCACTATGTCTATACTGAGGATTTTCATTTCCCTTATCAGGTTTCTTGCATTTAAGCCTGTTTTCTCACCACTAAAGAGATTGATTCATAACAGGTTTATGCATGATTGGTGACTCACAAGTACATGACAATGGAGATGATATAGTAATCCACTATGTAACATGCCAAGGAATAAGAGACTTGTACAAAATCAGGCAACTAAGGCAGTCCGTCCCAAATGTATCCAGCATGAATAGATACATCCAGCTACGGTTTCCACTAAGTTATAGCGGCCAACATGGCGAATTTCCTGACTTTCGCAAATAATTTTTATCGTTTGTAGTCACCGAAATATGACACCACCTAAGATTTTTTTTTTTCTGACGAAAATATATACCTTTACTGTGCCAATTGAAAGAAGCTTCTAAGAGAACTTCAGCAGAATAACAGGTATGGGACTGTATCAAAATAACAGCGGCGCCCTACAAAACCAACAAGTTTCGGGTTCACAACTGGGTTGATACTAAACACTTTTATGTTACTAATCGGTTAGTTCACCATTGGCAATGATTTCTGTATTGGATGCATTAAAAGTTTCATTTCGGAGTGTATACAACATCTAAGTCTAGGTTCCGCTGTAAATGGCTGGTACAACTCACAGTAGGGGGAGGAAGATGAAATATCGTTTTCTGCTGATAGTTCCCGGTAATGCACACAGTCTGATGTGTTGAAACCTGAAAATCCCCTTTGGTTAATAAACGTAATTGGACGCTAGCTAAAAGTTGTTGCTGGCTAAGAATCATTACGCATATGTACAGATTGTAGCATAAAGAGAAGACGTCAGATCATTCTGGAGAACATAACCACGCGCTGTAAGAATCCACAACTGCTGATAAAAAGCATAAAAAAACAAGTACAGTTACATGGAACTGTAGCGAGCGATGCAGCAAGATACACGAGCGCTCAGAAATGAACCGCGGCCACAATAAATGTCCGTCTTCTACAAGTGGCAACAGCACTCACGACTGCTGCCAAGCAGATAGGATCATATTTAAGAGGTAGTTATATCCAGCGGCGGGCATTATCTAAACGAACATCGTTACGCTGCTTCTCTGCAGGAGATCTTAACTCTGACTGGAGTGCTGTTTCTGTATCAGATTGCTAAACAGCTAGAAGCTGAAGTAAACCAAGTTCTACGGTTAGAGCGACATAAGCGCAAAATGATTCCATCTTTATTCAAGCCGCTCTATTGCACGGTAAGTAAAAGGTGGTAAAATATTTTCAGTTTATCGTACTTTGGTCAATTAACGCGAAAAGACCATGCTTACGATGTTCAGTTCTTGTGCCACAAATGCAAATATGAAGCAAAGTTTACTTGATTTTTATATACATTCCCCGAGTCACTCGTTCTCTCATTCTCAAAAAATGGAAAACTATAGTGCTACGACAAACACGTGAAGTACTTTATAACTAACGTACTTCGTTATACACAGTCATTAGCACTAACAGATATCTCATACATTACTTAATGATGCTTGAGTCAGCTGCAGCAAGATTAAAATTTAAGATTGTTTACTGAGTGATAGTCGCCTTACGATTCACAGAGTTGTGGTGCTCAAAAAGAGTAGTATCATTTCCAAATCTTTCTCGAAGTTCACACCTCAACTCAAACGAGCGTAAGGAAAGCCTTATTCTGATATAAAAAATAACATTAGCTGGACGTTCTCATCTTCCGTTTTAAAATATACCCCATCGTTTTCAGAAATATGAATCAAACATTACGTTTTACAAAATGAAGATAACTCAAAGGATATCAATGTTATTATTATCTGATGAATATGATATCCCCAGAAAAAGAGACGTTTGATTATGGACGATGCTGAATGGTATAAAATGGACACACAGTATTGATTCAGAATAAACCAAAGAAAGAAGAACGACAAACTTAACGTGGAAATGGAGAACTGTGCGGTAGAGAACGCGAAGGAATTCTTTTACTTCAGAAACAAAATAATTTAGTCAAGACGAAGCAAGAACAAATAGGTATAAGTGGACAATACTGACTATAGGAGGGGACAGGACGATAGGACGTAATATTAAAATATTAAGGAATAACATTCACGGTATTAGAGGGAACCGTAGAGGGCATAAAAGATAAGGAAAGACTATACGGGAATGCATCAAACAAATAACTGAGGACGTTGGCTGTAAGTGCTATTCAGAGATTAAGAGGTTAAGACAGGAGAGGAAGTTGTGCCCAGCCGCATGAGACTAGTCATAAAACTAATGAAAAAAGGAAAACTTATTCTATGTGGGAACATTACCACTACTGTACGCGACTGCTTCATTGATTAAATTCTTGTACTTCTCAGTTATAAATGATAATACACAATACACCTAATGACGTAAATACACGTTCTCGTAAAAAAAATATCTGGACACCTTTATGTAATGCGGAATTGAGCGCTAGATGTAGAGCGATGGGCCCGTCAGTATAAAAGGGGCGGAGAGTATTGTCTTCATAGAGGTGCAGAATGGGAAGCTTAGGAGAGCTCAGTGACTTCGAACGTGGTCTGATCATTGTTTGCTACCTGAGTGACATATCCATCAGCGACATTACAACCCTTCGAAAACTGTGAAAGTCAACTGCTAACGCCGGCCGGAGTGGTCGTGCGGTTCTAGGTGCTACAGGCTGGAGCCGAGCGACCGCTGCGGTTGCAGGTTCGAATCCTGCCTCGGGCATGGATGTTTGTGATGTCCTTAGGTTAGTTAGGTTTAATTAGTTCTAAGTTCTAGGCGACTGATGACCTCAGAAGTTAAGTCGCATTGTGCTCAGAGCCATTTGAACCACCAACTGCTAACGATGTGACTGTATTGTGGAATACGCGAAGGAACACCACAGCTAAACTAAAACCATATGGACCTCATGTATACTGACGTACAGGCGCCATCGACCACTGCAGAGGACAGTAGAAAAAAACGTCTGAAATCAGGAGAATGAATCACTCGTAAGATACACCATCAGTTCAGGCAGCACAACGATAGTGTGTAGGGAGTTGGAAACAGAGGGCTATAACGGCGGAGAAGTTCCCCGGAAGCCACACGCAACGCTTGAGGTATTTTAAAGATTGAGGCCAGTGGACAGTGGATAGTTGGAAACGAATGATTTGGAATGATGAATCACACTATAACCCATGACTAACTGCTAGAAGGAAGAACGGAGGAGATGGTGTTACGGTTATTAGATTCTTTAAATGGCCTACACACATAAATAAATATTTGTAATGATTCGTATTCCGCCGTCCCCGTGCGGCAAAGATATGGTAGGGTGGTATGATTCTGTCTGACAGAAAAGTGAAAGCTTTACTATCAATCTTTTTTATGTATCTCAACTGTTTTCTTTTTCACCGATCTCAGTGTCTGTTTGTCCTTTGAGCAGGTGTGATAAAGACGTACGTCTCTCCTGCACTCTCCCAAGTGTGTGCTAATTAGAAGTTGTAATATGTGGAATTCGGAAGTTTTCATTCTTACCAGCGAGCTGCGTGCTAATCAGCACATCTCGATGCGACAAGGACTTTTATTTTTAAATGGACCTTCTCGGAAAAGAAGGTAACACGAAGAGAGAATAGCCAACGCAGCATTGTTGTACATCGTTGGAGAGACGAGATAAATATCAAGCCGTACACCAAACCTCCACGGAATTAATCTTAAATCAATGTTCCAGAACTGCTACGACCTTTCTTAACCCGCACGCGCCCATACCTGCCTGCGTTTCTGGGCTTACAATTTCTGTTGCGGCTAAACGCGCATTTGCATAACTACGTCAGTTCTGAGCAGTTCACATTATAACCCTCCCTAACCACTATACGGTAAAAGGGGTGTTTTTCGTTTTTAGGGTGTGGTCACCTTTTAGCATTTAAGTTAACACCAACTGCGGAAGGATATGAACACATTTTACAGCTCTATGCACTGCGTACAGTAGAAGATCAAATCGGAGATGATAACTGGTTGTATCAGTTATAAAGCAGCATCCGTAAGGCAACGGTTTGTGAACAGTAACATTCTTGAATTGATCAGGCCTGTCCTGAGTCCTTACCTGAATCTAATGGAACACTTCTAGGATGAATTAGAACTTCGATTTCGTTGCAGACATGTGTATCCAACAGCACTGTCTTCTCTGGTTTCGGCTCTTGAGGTGGAATGGGCTGCTATTTCTCCACAGATATTCAGATATTACCACTTCACTATATTCAGATATTACTGAAAGTGACCCCAGCAGAGTTCAAACCTCCATAATGGGGGAGGTTGGACACATTACACATTAATGTCACCTAGTAGGTGTATGTTAGACCACAGCCAGTAAACCCTCGAGTCTTTAAATAATAAGTCACGTTAATATAACAGCTTCAAGCGTCTGATTACTTTAGAATTGACTTAATGTGTTATGAATTTGTCTTTATGCACATAAGGAAGAGAAATTTAGGAAATGTTTTAAATATGGTTAAAGTATGTTGGAAGTCGCTAAGTGTTGTCATTATCAAACACTGTGGGAGTACAGTCTGCGTAGTGAGCGTTGCGTTTTAAGCAAAACCTAGTTTCTCACGGATCTCAGTGTTCATGAGTCACATCTCGTGAACTGTACGTAGCAGTATGATGATATAATTTTGCAGGTACACTATGTGATCGAAAGTATCCGGACACCCACAAAAATATAGGTTTTCCATATTAAGTACATTGTGCTGCCACCTACTGCCAGGCACTCCATATCAGGGACGTAGACATCGTGAGAGAGCAGAATGGGGCGCTCCGTGGAACTCACGAACGTGCTCAGGTGATTGAGTGTCACTTGTGTCATACGTCTGTACGCGTGATTTTCACACTCCTAAATATCCCTAGGTCCACTGTTTTCGATGTGATAGTGAAGTGGAAATGTGAAGCGACATGTACAGCACAAAAGCGTAGAGGCCGACCTCCTCTGTTGACTGACAGAGACCGTCGACAGTTGAAGATGGTCGTAATGTCTAATAGTCAGACACCTACCCAGATCATCAAACAGGAATTCCAAACTGAACCAGAATCCACTGCAAGTACTATGACAGTTATGCGGGAGGTAAGAAAACTAGGATTTCATGGTCGAGCGGCTGCTCATAAGCCACACATCACTCTGGTAAATGCCAAACGACACCTCGATTGGTGTGAGGAGTGTAAACATTGGACGACTGAACGATGGAAAACGTTGTGTGGAGTGACGAATCACGGTACACAATGTGGCAATGCGATGGCAGGGTTTGGGTATGGCGAATGCCCGGTGAACGTCATATGCCAGCGTGTGTAGTGCAAACAGTAAAATTCGGAGGCTGTGGTGTTATGATGTGGCTGTGTTTTTCAAGGAGGGGGCTTGAACCCCTTGTTGTTTTGCGTGGTGCTATCACAGCACAGGCCTACATTGATGTTTTAAGCACCTTCTTGCCTCCCACTGTTGAAGAGGAATTCGGGGACGGCGATTGCATCTTTAAACACGATCAAGCACCAGTTCCTAAAGCACAGCCTGTGGCGGTGTGGTTTCACGACAATAACGTCCCTGTAATGGACTGGCCTGAACAGAGTCCTGACTTGAATCCTATAGAACACATTTGAAATGTTTTGGAATGCCGACTTTGTGCCAGGCTTCACCGACCGACATCGATATCTCTCCTCAGTGCAGCATTCCGTGAGGAATGGACTGCCATTCACCATGAAACCTTCCAGCTCCTGATTGAACGTATGCCTGCGAGAGTGGAAGCTGTCATCAAGGCTATGGGTGGGCCAACAACGTATTGAATTCCAGCATTACCGAGGGAGCCACGAATTTGTAAGTCATTTTCAGCCAAATGTCCGGATACTTTTGATCACGTAGTGTATATTAAGTGATAATGTTGCGGGTACATTAAGTGATATGTGTAGATACTGTATACAAAGTTTAGTGCGAATAGCATTAGTGGTAAAGAAGTAATAAATTAAAACGTCATGTCTAACGCTGATGTGTAACTACATAAACAGTGAAAACTTAGTAAATGACGAACTTCCTTCCTTCCACCAATTTGTTGGAGGTGGGGGGTGTCAGCAAGACAAAGTTTCGTAAAGGTTTCAAAATGGTTTTAGCCTTCTTTGGAAGTCGCTAAGTGGTCTTACTCCCAAATACCCCGTGAATGAAATCCGTATATTTGTGGGCCATCAGTTACGCTGCCTTAAGACAAACACACAATTTGTAACAGTAATACATGTGCTACTGCGTTAAATTTCTAACATAAGATTTATCTCTTAATGGGTATATTATGACACCGTTTTTAATTTATTAATTCGATCAATATGAACTTGAAATACTGAAAATCGGGTTTCTATTGTCCTCATGGTGCAATTGTTCTATGTTCCGGTTTTCGGGATAGCGTTTTAGTAATACAGAAACTCGCCCAATTTTTTCATTGATTTTATATTTATAGATATAGCTAAACTTTCAGCTGAATACGTAAATATGATACATAGAATCAGATCTTTTGTGAAGCTGACTAATTAGAGCTCGTGTTACATTCATAAAATAACATTTTTCTTTTAAAATTATTATTTCCATAATTCATCGGCTTCCGACTCATTTATTCCTCCTACACAGTCACAACTTGTTTCTCATCCCATAGACGTGATGAAGTGACTCAACAAGTAAGTGTGATAATTTTACAGAATTTTGGTATGAGGGCAATATGCACATCACATCAGTTTTAACGTTGATAATACATACTATTTCGGTGCTGTCATCAAAAGAATATATCAATATTTCACTGACTGCTAGATTCAGCATCTCTCTAACACCAGGCCGTCAAACATGTCAGGATTTCCATAGCTAACTACAAATCCTTCGGCTTTTGCTTAAAAGTGATACCAATTTGCAGCTGTTTCTACACTTCCTGCTGAAACAAACGTCGTCAACTAATTAATCAATTCTACATCAACGTCGAATCCATTACAGATAATCACGAAGTAGGTATTACATCAAATCAAACACAATATATCGAACGCAGTATCATCAGCCGAAAAATAGCTAAGATCCGTTTAGTTCTTTTAAATAGAGGAACATATATCTTTCAGCGTGAACCCTCAAAATGCAAATAATACTGGTATTTTATATCTACAATACAGATATTTTCTATGGAGAGATTACTAACGCTGTAGACCAACTGTTGCTTACTAGTTTTCTAATTAGTATAATTTTTGTCACGACTCTCAGCTCTTCTAAAATCGTCAGAAGCCACTAGAAATGAACGATGTTGTAAGTGTTCGCAAGAAAAATCTAATTTAAATTGTGTATTAAGGTTCTTCCCTTCCTATTTTGCATATTAAATGTTTTGTTACGAGAAGAACCATCAGACAGCTGAGTTTCCTACATGAGAACGAACACTGAAGACGGCTTAGTGATTGACTGCTGTTCATTCCACTGAATACGACATTCGTAACTTAGAACTTGGTTTACCGTTACATCAAAATTCTTTCTTAACATTCTGGACAACGTGTGGTACCAAACTGTGACCGTCACGGAAATAATTATTTAATCAACAAAGTAAGCAAATTTGTCAAGGCACTTACTTCTGCTTCGCGGACGTCGACTGCAAAAATGAATAGTGTGGCAGTTCCCGTGTCGTCGCCCGGCGTGGTCCATCTGCTCGTCGAACAGACACGGACTGCTCCGATGCGCAGTCACATTCACAATCTGAGAAGCCATTTGTTTGCGGACAGGCAATAAACATTTGCTACAGGTTCAAAGATTCTCTATGTAGTAACCAAAGATATTCGTAGAGACACTCTTCTCGAGAGCACTTACGAGAATATTACGACCTTAGATCACTTTCGTAACATTTACCGTATTATAAAATGGGATTCGCAGGTCAGGGCTGACATAACGTACACACTAAGGCCATAACGACGAGAATGTTCTTTGTTGTTCTCGCTAGACGCACTAATGTCGATAAAATCAATTTAATTGTGTAATATTTTCTCTTTTTCTCACAGTGTTCTGCCCATTCCCGATTTAAGTTTTTATTTACTTCGATGCTACGATGCAGAAACATTTGTCTTCAGTGTACTCTGTAGTTCTCACTGTTATCTCGATGATTAGACTCAGAAAACTATGTTATTGGATATAAATTCAATGTCGTTTGGTTAAGATTTGTTCATTTTCCTTTTTAAACTCTTCATTCTCCGCTCCTAGCAAACGAGCGGCTGGTCAAGATCCTTACCATTCTAAAGATGTAGTTCAATAGAGCCACTTTAGGCTCATCGTCTTTAAAATTAGTAATTCCAGTTGATATTTTTTTTTCATGAACTTCAAATGAAAGTGCTGTTTCTCCCTTAAAAGAATTTTAAAATCCACACTGAGTTCATTACGAGTCATTATCAGTAGTACTTGACTCTATTGTATGGAACTACTCTTTATTCTGGTTCGCTTAGCGCTTAATATATCGATTATTGCTTAAATCTCTCAGTTGGATGTATGAAAGCATTGATTATGTAGAGCGCGTGTCATACGCCTAACGAATTCGTCGCCGGGGCTACTTATGTATCAAAATATGCGTTAATGTGACTCAAATTTTCGTGATTTAGGCCTATTAATGTGCTCTACGTTGTTGTATATCTGACCCATTCTAACTCAACTGGAATTACTAATTTGAAAGACGATGAGTCTGACGTGACTCTATAGAACTGCGTCTTTTGAATGGTACGGATCTCGAGCAGTCCGCTCGTCTCCTAGGTGCGGAGAATGAAGAGAGTTTAAAAAGGAAAATTAACAAATCTGAAGTTCATATTACATTATTTATGATTCCTGGAGAGCGTAGGTAGAATTACAATCTTAAGTGATATTGTGTGGTGACGAGAAGTGGTAGTTGCTCCCTCCATGAATGCCGATACAGGCATTTTATTCATTGTATAATTATCACGAATTTCTATCAGTCATTGCCTGCGACTCCGTTAAACTGATGACATATCATTAACATTGTCGAGCTGGAAGAGGAATCTGTGAGTTAAGCATTCAGTTCATGTTAGCTGTTCACTTTTATTTTTCCTCCACGCTGTTCACGGGAAATTTTGCCAATTTCTTGATGCGGCAGGGTTTAGGCGTTATTTCTGCAGTCACAGAGGATTCGAACACTGACGCAACCGTGCTAAAACAGTGCCGTCATTCTCTTCTTTGTCACTTGCTAGTACGCCCTTGTCGAGCTTCTGAAAAGGCCCGGTCCAACCCTATGGCACGCGGATTCTTTTCCTATATCCCAGTACTATATGATAATGACAGCAGTACACATTTCCAACTGCCATCCCCATTTCTCATAAGCGCTGCACTACTTAATCATAAGAGTATTTCACTGTTTGTCTGTGGTTGTAGAGCACTGTGATGGATTGCTAACTCTATATTCAGTTTTATACGGCACAGCTACTGCTATGGACGTTGAAGAACACAGTCTTGTGATACTGTAGGTCTGTATTTTATCTATGGAGCCCCATACATAAGTGGAAAATAGAAAATGCTAATTTTTGGGCAAAAGTGGTATCAATTGTCCTCTACAGGAATTTGGATCTTGTGAAACTCTATTATATGGTACACACTGCCACAGGCAATCATAAAGCTACGAATTAAGCAGTCCATTTAGCGAGACTGCGCAATAACGTGACAAACTGAAAATACGAGGACTGCCTTGATTCAGCCTTGGGCGCTTAAAATCTCTTCTGTCTGCACATTTGAGAGTTATTTAGGCAACTGGTCATATTCACCTAGTGGCAAACTGCCCAGCCCACCCAACAAATCCTTCTTTCGAAATACATTTAATTCACCTTCAGTTATCGCAGTCAATATGTCATCAAAGTTAATAAGCATTGTTTTGTAGTTTATTCGCTGTTTGAAAAGCATTAGCGTGGCATTAGTGTAGACACCTAGCATGATTTTCCAACTCGTTAAATTTTATGTTTCATATTTTTAATTTAAATGTCAGCCTAACACTAGTGCATAGGAATAATTTCTTTTCTATTTTTCTATCTACACTTCATAAATAATTGGGTACTCTGGATTTAATCATGTGTGAATATAATCTCTGATCGTGAAATGAAAAAGGTGAAATTCATATTAATGACATAAAAAAAAGTACTGACCACGCACTACTGAAACATCGTTTATTTTTACGTATTAAAGTAATGAAGATTAATTTCATGCTGCTTAGTGGATAATGATCGATCATTCGACATACAATAAGTTTTTTTATAATTCGTTCCAAGTTTGGTTCTTGGAATACGACATTTTTTGAATCACAAGATAAACATAAATTTCAGAATCCTATTCTCTCGTGGATAAATTTCTGCTGATCTTTTGTATCTACATTCACCTCATGTCGAAACTGGTTTCTGTACACAATGTAATAAGGAAATTCGATTGAAACATAAGATATCAATTACAATAATTTTTAATTCAATTTGAAACAAGGCGTTGAAAACTACACTTCACTACTAATTACAGCGTAAAATAGTGATTTTACTTGTTTCATGTCATTTTTTGTCTGATATATTCACTTTTTCCCGGAACATAAAGAGGTTTGAAATTGGTATCAGATGGCCGCTTCAAGGAAAAGAGGGAAATGCTCGCTCTGAGGAACGTACGTCAGGGGAGCATGCAAAACAACGTGCGGCACCATCACGAGAGGGATATTGTTTAGGAAAAGAATGAAAGTAATCCAAAGGTAATCATGAAGTTATACAGCCCAATCTGGTGATGCGATATCTCTATGGTAATGGAGCAAATTATGAACAAAAATAATATTGCAAAATTCCATGGTACACAGGATATACGATGATGTCAGAGACAAAAGAGCGCTCCGAGGGCTTCTTCATACATATACTACATTTCAAATGGTTCGACCAATCGGAAGTGTGAGAGTACTCAACAACCAGAAAGACCTCGTCCATGACAACCAGCACAAATTCCGAAAACAGTGGTCTCGAAAAAGCCAACTCACGCTCTTTTCACATACTGAAATACCTGGATCAGAGTAGTAAAGTATGGACTTAGAAAAAAGAAGAGAATTGTCATTACGTCACACCGAACGAGGTGACACAGTGGTTAGTGCACTGGACTCCCATTCGGGTGGACGATGGTTCAAACCCGCGTCCGGTCATCCAGAGTTAGGTTTTCCGAGATTTCCCTAAATCGCTCCATGCAAATGTCGGGATGGTTCCTTTGAAAGGGCACGACCGATTTCCTTCCCCATCTCTGACACAATTGGAGCTTGTGCCCTATCTCGAAGGACTTCGATGTCGATGGGACGGTACAGCCAATCATCCTTCCTTCCTTCATTACGTCTCAAACTTGAACCCGCAGCCCGCTGTCTTATATAGCACAAAACATTACGTTTGTGCGTTTATACCTCCATGGTTCATCGCTCCGATACTTCCCATGATGTCACTCTGACGTGAACTGAGCGAGGTGGCGCAGTGGTTAGCACACTGGGCTCGCATTCGGGTGGACGGTGGTTCAATCCCACGTCCACCCATGCTGATTCAGGTTTCCCGTGATTTCCCTAAATCGCTCCAGGCAAATGCACGGATGGGTCCTTCGAAAGGGCACAGCCGACTTCCTTCCCTAATTCGATGAGACCGATGACCTCGCTGTTTGGTCTCCTCCCCCAAACAACCCAACTTCCACCCCCCCCCCCCCCACCTGTCGACTTTTGTAGTCGTATCCCTAAATAGTATATGGTGCTTTGACTGTATGCCAGCTGGCGTTGTTTATGGCTGACTAGTCGATCGAATCGTAATCTAAAGTTTACAGGAATCGCATTTCATTCGTAAGTGGAACCGTCCAAGCAATATTTTCTCTTGCGTACATGAATTATGGCTGTGTTGTTTACCTTTATTCTTCCTCTAGTACCTTCCGCCGCAGAAGTCGAACACGCGGCAGAACAAATGGATGTGGTCAGCCGATAGAGGGCTCCGCCTCCGCGGCGGCTCTTCCGCGCAGCGGCTCTCGCGCAGCTAGGGCGCCACCACTAAGCCACGTGCAGACAGCGGCCAATAGCCGCTCCCTCCGGTTTCGTATATACGGACCCGCTCTGCCCTAGTCCAGGACATCTCCGGCGGTAATTCGTTTGAATAGCGCCCTTCAATTGTGTCATTACGGTACCAATCGAAGAGATAGGTGTTGCAGGTGCCAGCCAGCCAGCCATCCACCCATCCATCCAGCCAGCCAGCCAGCCCGTCAACTTGAAGCAGTCCAGCCAGCAGCCAGCAGCAGTCCCCGCCACCAGCCCGCAGCCTGCAGACCACAGCCCACAGCCAGCAGCCAGCAGTGGTTCCCGCCAGCAGCCAGCAGTGGTAGCAGCCAGCAGCGGTCGCAGCCAGCAGCCAGCAGCGGTCCCAGCTGCCACCAGCTGCAGCAGCAGCAGCAGCGGAGGCGTCCCCACCGGCCAGCCAGCCGGGTCGCACCCCCGCCAGTGACAGCAGAGTGGGGCTTCGGCCCCAGTCTCCTTCGTCCTTCATCATTCTCGGTCCCCTTTTACTCTGTGTCTCTCGTCGCCCTGCCCGTCCCTCGTTTGCTTCTTTGTATTGTCCTGTGTTTTTCCCCTTATCATAATGTCAACCCCGACCACCTTCTACAGCCAACACCACTGCCATCATATACACCTCCCCCCCCGCCACTGCCACCACTATCACGTGGTGTGCCCAGTCACCCCAACCTCAGTCCATCCCCCCACTCCTCACTCTCCCATCTCCCCCACTATTTGTCGCCCCATCCCCGGCTGCTTCCTCTCGCGCGTCCTCTGATCCCTTCCCGCCACTCCCTCCCTCTGTTTCCACGGCACCCACTAGGGTGGTCGCCCGGAGGGCCACGGCCCACGCTCAACTCTCACCTTCACCTTCATCATCACCGCCGCCTTCGCCATCGCCCTCACAATCTCTGGCGCCGAATCCAGCACCTGGACCTGCCACTCCCCGCCACATTCCAGCTGCTCCCGTCCCCCACACCTCCTCCGCCGCTGTCAAACGCCCCAGTGGCACCCCTGCCTCCTCTTCTCCTAAAAAGGCTCCACCTCGTCCCACTTCCCCGGCCCAGAATGCCATGGATGTCTCCCCACTTGTCCCTGCCCCCTCCTTCTCCCCCTCCACCTCCCCCTACCGCTATCTCCTCTCCCGTCCTGATCCCTCCCTCCTTGAGACCCAGAATCTCACCCTCTTCCTTCGCCAGCATTTTCCCAGTGCCCCCATTTCCCTCCTCACTCATTGCCGTGATTCGGTCATCATCTCCTCCACCAGCCCTACCCTTCACACGGATCTCCTTTCCCACATCCCTGTCACCTGCTTTGGCCCTCATGCCTCCCTCACTTCTGCTCCTTCGCCACCTCCCTCAACCCCAACCTCCACATCGCCTGCCGACCCTCACTGCCGTGATCACTCGGCTTAGTCCGACGATCACGGAGGAGGAGGTGTTGGCGGAGATTCAGGCACATCCCCATCTGGAGGTGCGTGCGGTTCGCCGCATCCAAAACTCTGCCGGCCCCACCCGACTTATGCGGGTCTTTTCCGAGCACACCCCCTCCATAGACCGTCTCCTGAAGGAGGGTGCCCTCCTCTTTAACCAACGTTATAAAGTTGACCCCACCCCTTCCGCTTCAGAATCCCTCCGTTGCCAGAGGTGCTTGCGGTATAATGCACACCCGACATCTGAGTGCCGCGAGGCCCCCACCTGCCCGCACTGTAAGCAAGCCCATTTCTTACGGCAGTGCCCCAATCTCCAGTCCCCCCCCCCCCCTCCTGTAATACCTGTAACCTCCCTCGTCCTACCTACTCCCAGAAATGTAAGGCTCGAGCCCCTCCTACCACTCCTGAACTCACCGTTCCTGTCCACCCTCTGGATGCCCCCACCCGACCCCACCAATTCCCTTCGCCCACCCCCTACCACTGAGGACATCATCAGATTCCTCACCATTGACCTCCAAAATGTTCACCCGTTCCAGCGCCCCCACACCCTCCAACAGATATCCCTCGGCGCCCGCTCCATTTTCCACTTAAAAATGTACACCACCCACTCCAACAACCAGGCCCATTTCACCTTCTCTTGTCTTGACACCCTTGTCTAAATTCCTGTCATGGCGCGACAGCACCGTATCCTTTTCAACAACATCCGCTCCCTTCCCGCCAACAAGGACCTCTTCCTGCACACCCTTGCCACCCACTGCGTGGATGCCTTCCCCCTCAATGAAACCTTCCTTCAACCCCACCACACCATCCACACTTCGCCCTACCTCCTTCACCGCTCCGATAATCCCCTCCCGATTGCACGTGGCGGAGTTGCCATTGGTCACCACCGCCAGATCCCAGTTCGGCTCCAACCCCTCCTTCCCGACCCCACCGAACACCTGATCCTTAGTCTCTTCTTCCCAGGCCTTACCGTCACCTGCGCCACCATCTATGTCCGCCCTAATGTCCCTATTCCTTTCGACTTCCTCTCCCACACTGACCGTATCTTCTCCTCCTACGTGATCGCCGCAGATCTCAACATCCATAGTCGTTCCGCCGCCAAGTTACGGCGGTGGCATTGGTTCCTCTCCCCCCTTCAAGGCGACCTCATCCCCATCTCCCAACACACCCATCCCGAATCCAACTCCACTCCCAATGTTATCCTTTCCTCCCCTAACCTCCTTGGCCGCATAACGGTGGATGTCCTGGAGCCTATTGGTAGCGACCATCTCCCTGTCCTCACCATTTCAGACGGTCGTCGCCCCCACCCCGACCCTCGCAATGACCCTCCCCCAAAGTACGTCTATGATATTCCCGTCCCAACTGGAATGCCTACTGGGATACCCTCTCCACCCAGGTCGATAGCCATCCCTTCACCTACCACCACCATGACGATGTAACCCATGCCGACTCCTTTCTCCAGCAGACCTTGTCTGAGGCCGTGGAGGCCTATGTCCCTACTGTCGCCATCCACCCCATCGTCCTACCTTATCCCCAAAGGCTATCCTCCACCTCCGTGAATCCCGCCATCTCTACGGTGCCTTCCTCCACACGCGTGACCCGGACACACTATGACGCCACAGGCAACTCCAGCGACACATTCGAAATTTGCTCGCGGCTAAGAAACGCCGGGCAACAGACATGCACCCATTTAAATGCCACCCTACCTATAAACTCGTCCAAGTTCTGGTCAGCCTTCCGTCGCCTTACCGGAACTACACCCTCCCCTACTATCCTCTTATCCATGATGATCACCCCTTCCCTAACACCCTTAGTAAGGCCAATCACTTTGCCTCCTACCTCTCCAATGTCTTTTCCATCCCCGATGATCCTCAGTTCGATTACTCCCATTTCCCCAATGTCCGCGATCGAACTGATACCTCTGTCCCTCTCCTTGCACCTGGTTTCCAGTACTTGGACAACATTGCACACACAGAACTCAATGCCCCTATCACTACACAGGATCTCATTGCTACAGTCCACACAAAACGCAACACTGCTCCTGGTCATGATCGTGTCACCTACCGTCACCTTCGTGAAGCTCCTGTCTCTTTCCTCTCCACCCTGGCCAGGCTCTACAATGTAGTCCTGTCCACCGGTTACTACCCTGACCTGTGGAAAACCTCCCGTATCCTGATGTTCCTTAAACCTGGTAAACTGCCGTTCGCCATCTCCTCCTGCCGTCCCATCAGCCATACCTCGGTCTTCAGCAAGGTCCAGGAATCTATCCTCACCCGCCACATCCACCAGCATCTCCGCCAACACCGCCTCCTTCCCGTTACCCAGTGTGGATTTTGCCCGTTTTCTCTTCCAACGACCTTCTCCTCCACCTCACTCATCTCCTTTCCGAACAGCTCAATTCTCGTCGCTCTGCAATCTTCCTCTCCCTGGACCTCGAACGTGGCTATGACCGCGTGTGGCATTCTGGTCTCCTCTTCAAGCTCCAGACCTTCGCCCTTCCCATTAACTACGTCCGTCTGATCAGCTCCTTTCTCTCCCACCATCCTTCCTACGCCACCATCCATAACACGGACTCCTACACCTTTTTTCCCTCCACCGGTGTGCCCCAAGGCTCCGTCCTCTCCCCCGTTTTATATACGGCGGACATACCGCCGCCGTCACCCTCCCCCCTCCGGACACCTTCTCCAGTTTGCCGATGACACCGCCTTCCTTGCCCTTGCCCCCACCCTGCAGCGCTCCCAACACCTTCTCCAATCCCATCTTGACCGGTTCACTGCTTGGTGCAACCAGTGGTTGCTCAAGGTCAATCCCTCCAAAACCCAGGCGATCATTGTAGGCAAAACCACCCCTTCCTTCCGCCTCCTTGATTTCTATCTCATCATCTATGGCCGTCCTATCGCCCTCACTCCCACCGTTAAGTACCTTGGCGTCACCCTCGACCGTCGCCTCTCCTGGACCCACCATCTCCGGACGATCCAAGCCAAGGCACACTCCCGACTCCTGTCTCCTCAAGCTCCTCTCCAGCTGTACGTGGGGTCTGTATCCCTCCACCATACTCCACACCTATAAATCCCTCAACCGCCCTATCCTTTGTTACGCCCATTCATCCCGGATCAGATCCTTGAACGCCATGCTCTCCACCTTGCCTATCGCATTCGTCTCCCCTCCCCCACGTGGATCCTGTACGACCTCATTCCGTTCCCCCACCTCCTCCTTTTCCTTGAAAGGATTCGGATCCTGTACACCTCCCACAAACTCGATCCTCCCCACCTGCTTGTCTCACCCATCCTCTCCCACCCCCGCCCGCTGCCACGCCTGTATTCCCACGTACCACCTGGTCTCCATCTCTCCACCCTCCATACCCTCTCCCAAGGTGGCTTCCGCCAGCTCCCCCTCCCTGATGATGTCCTCCTCCCCTCCATCTATCCCTCCTACCAAGTTTGATCCTCCCTCCCTCTTCCTGTGTTTGCTCCTTTGGGCACCCTCCCTCCCTTCTTTCCCCCCTTCCATCCCTCCTCCATTGCTCCCCACTCCTCCCAGGGCTTCCCCTCCAGCCCTTCCTCCGTTTTTCCTCCGTCTCCTCCGCCATTGGCATTCTTGTTCACCCCTTTCCCTCCCACTCCTCTTTCCTCCCCCTTGGCACGTCCCCGGACTCGCACACGATCTGTGGACTTTCGCGCGCCGGAGATCATAGCCATCAGTTTCATGTGTGTGTGATGTCGTTTTGCGTTTTTGGTGTCCGCCGTCACGCTTCTACGTTCACTTGTGCCGTCGGATTCATCAGTGTTATGTGCGACGTGTCAACGTGTTTTCAGTGTCGTTATCGTCGAGTGTGAGCGGCTCCGTGTTTTTTGTGTATCTGTGACCACTACTTTTTGCCCGTCGCTGTGTTCATTCTGATTCTCCATTCTGTGTCCTGTTATTGTCAACACTATGGCTGGAGAGCGGCGTAGCATGCCGCTGCCAGCCTACCTGATTGTTTAGGTATGAAAATAACAATAAAGGAAAGAAACCTAGTCCAGCCAGTCTGGTACTCGCTCTGGATTTCGTTTCTATCTCGGCGGTACTGCGTTCTGCTCGATGCTCGTTGTTGACCTTTGTCTGGGTCTGGTTCTGACTGGATTTGCTGTTGGTGTTTGGTGTTGTGGTTTCCACAAGCCTCCGTTGTTTATCTCTTACTTGTTGTGTCGGTCATAGTCGGTCGTGGTCTGTTGTTGTCAGTTGTCGTTGGTCTGTCGTCCGACTCGTCCTGTGTTTACCCGGTGGTGCGTGCTCCACCGCCGGCGGCCTCCCCGCCTGGCGGCTCCGATCCGCGGCCCAAGGCGTTCCCGCCGTTGGTTGTGGTTACTACACTTCCTGTATTTTTCATTGCCTTCCAAACGTAAACGATCCGACATCCGAGCCACACTGTGTCAACGGCCTCGTCCCCGCACAGCATACTGTTACGTTGGTGCAGCATCTCATGCCCTAAAACACTCCCGCTGATAACTATTCGTCGTTCACATTTCCTGCCTTTTTAAAAAAGATTCTAGCTAGAGCAGTCGGAGATAGCGGTCAAGTGTTGTAGTTTTGTGTGTATAATAGTATGAGTGTGTGTGTGTGTGTGTGTGTGTGTGTGTGTGTGTGTGTGTTTCTTCCTTTTTGGAGAAGACTTTGGCCGAAAACTTATTTGAGCACTCTTTTCTTCGCGCCTGCCTGTTGCTCGGCGAGTGAGTAGCATGAGTAGCAATCTAACCGCTGTATGGTGTAGTTATTTCCTCGTGAAGTTCGTTGTATATAACCCATTGCACTGCAACAGCGACAGTGACGTACATATTCACAATACCAGAAGAAAAATATGACCTTCATTACCCCACATTAAGGTTGTCTGTGCGCAGTGGTTAGACACTGGACTCGCATTCGGGAGGACGACGGTTCAATCCCGCGTCCGGCCATCCTGATTTAGGTTTTCCGTGATTTCCCTAAATCACTCCAGGCAAATGCCGGGATGGTTCCTCTGAAAGGGTACGGCCGACTTCCTTCCCAATCCTTCCCTAATCCGATGAGACCGATGACCACGCTGTCTGGTCTCCTTCCCTAAACCAACCAACCAACCAAGGTTGTCTGTAGTTCAAAGAGGGGTTCACAATGCTGCAACCGAAAGTTTTGATCACTTACCCATTGATATATAATGCCTGACAGACAGCAAAGTAAAATTTAAAACTAAACTGGAAACGTTTGTCCTTGACAACTTCTTCTATGCCGCAGAAGTCTGTCTATTACTGCAATGTGCAAATGGTGGAGAGTAGGAATTACTAACACCTCTGTTTTTTCAATTAAATAACCACAAGAAGCTAATAAATAATAACCGAGGATCCGTAATTACGAAAAGAAAAAAACTTATCATAATATAAAACGACTCGTTCCGCGTTATTAAGATTTGTCGTGTAAATGATACATGGAACATGAAACTATTAACTGGTGTACCATGAAGCGTGGTATGGACTTCTACATTTCGAAAACTTCAAAATAAAACTGAAAAGAAAAGTGAAGCAGATGATCAAAGTAGACGTACATTCCAATTGTGATATGTTTGGTTGTTCCCGAAAAACTAACGGAAAGAAGCAAACAGACCATTCTTGGGGAGGTAGGCCTATATATTACACAGCCTGGGCTATCATTATCATAAAAAAGACGACTTAAATACATATTAAGACAAAATATCAATTTCACGACGTCTAAGCGTTTGTCCGCAGAGCAGAACAAGTAATTAGGATTGTGGAAAGGGCCAAATAAGGTTGGCGTCAGCTTCACCTTCTAATCTCAATTTATTGTATTTTAATATCACATTTACAATCAAAGCGGCACATAGCCGAACCTTTACCAAATGAAAAGGCCTCCAAACAAGAAACCTTTTAAAAAATCAACAAGATAAAAATTCTTTTAAAATATCAGTAAAAAATAGAAAAAGAAGCATCACAGCTAGGTGGAAAGCCTCAAAGCAAAGTGGATAGAACAAACATATACAAGGTACAATACCAATGGCTGAAGGCCACAATTAAGTTTCAAAATTTTAAAATATATTACCATAATCTTTTCAAGGCAGAAGATAATTTTAAGAATAGTGTTACAAGACTGAAAGCCAACAATTAATTTTGCAAAATTTTTAAGGAAAAAAGAAAAAGTAGCCATAAGCCTTAAATTCTAAGTGGCTGAAAACAGATAATTAAACACCGGTGGGAAAGACAATGAAGAAGATAGCACTTACAAGCCTCCATGGAGGTCTGTCTGCCCTCGTTCACTTAGGCGAGGCAGGTGGTGAGCCCAACTACAATTGATCCGTCGGAACCCAACCAGGGGACAGCCACGGACCGACCGATACAACGACTTGCCTTACATCAATCAGTACATGAGAACTCAAACACAAAAGGCTAAAAACGTGATAATCCACAATGGACTGTGTATTACTTGTCAAAATTACACACCATGTTGGACAGCGACAACAGGTGAGGAAAGGACGCTGCCTGAAATTACGTTAGTGGCCAGGGCAGTTAACCGGAACACTAACGGCCACTAGGCAGAAAATTCCGCTCGTCCACTTGAATTGTGATCAACCAATTGTTAGCTACACCGTATCGCGGCTAAATTTCAGCAATACAAACACTCCCAAAACAGCGAACCACCGAAACGAACCACACAACATGAACGGACGTGGCTCGGGTACTTAACACACCACTCAACTTTGACATCCTAGGTCGGTGAGCCACGAAGCTTGTAGCGATCGGACACCTGCACAAACGCTCCGACACTGCGCGGGGACCGCCAACGGAGCCGACTGCACCGCACGGAGATCCTCCCTGTTCCGCACAAATCGACAGACTGCCTGCTGATCTGTCCGCGACTGTATCTTCGTCGCGACTGCACTGCTGGTGCGTCCCCACTCACTTCCAGACACAAGATGGCCGAAATACTGGTTCTGACCCAACCATGCAGAGGAAACACGCGCACTGGCTAAACGACATTCCTGCGCCAGGAAAGGCTCGACCCAAGTTCCACAAGATGGTAATTAAAGGGGCCGAGAAGCGCTCAGAGAACCATTTACACGTCGTCCGATGAGACGACCGACCTGTCAGAGCCAGTGCGTCGACAAAATTTAAAACAGGTTGTCACTGGAAATCACACCAACTACACACACCGTTTGACAAACACTTGCACGAAGACTTGAACGACACTCAGCAGTAACTAAGCACGCACGAAGACAAATCGGTAGTCGATGCACACACACACAGCCGAGTCATGAACGATCGGCCAGCCAAAACGCGTCGCCCAGTAGGGCGACCGACCGACGATCCACCAAGACCGTGGCCCGGCTCAAGTGATGCGTGGCGGCAATGGTCGGGCGAGCCATGTCGACGTAGATCTCACTGCTGCTCCAACCCCACTGCGCTAGTGCCGCATTGCAACTCCCCGACTGGCAGGCCCAGACTGCGCTCCAGACGCGTTCCAACTCACTGGCAGACCCGAACTCGCAACCTGAACTCGCTTACGATAGGCAACGACCGGAAAGTAATAGCAGTCGAGCAAAGATACTACGAGAGGGAATACATCGATACGCCCTGCTAGCGCCGCTCACGGTCAGGCAAAGCAAGAACTCAGTGACAGTAGTAATTTAAATTAACGTAGTTAGGTGGAAGTACGTTAAAACAGGGTCTAAAATAATGGCGGGAACAGGAACCACGCACGGCTCAAGATTCCCTTAAGCATATTTACAGTACTGCTCAATGCCAGAGAATGCATAAAAATTATATCTTTTTTTTACCATGTAGACTGCTGTTATTGGTCACACGCTGACTGACGCATCATATGTAAAATTTCAAAGTAAGAAGATGTAGAAACTAATCCATTGACAATCTAACAATACAAGAACTGTGTTCTGCATGGAGGTACACCTACAGGCAGTTCAATTTCTTTGACATTTTAACAATCGTTCACTTTGTTGTCATGAACAAGACACATTAGCACGCCTTACGTCTTCCCTCATCACACAAATTTATGGGCTATTTAACGAATAATACGTAGGGTTTCTTCTTCTTCTGCTTCTTTTGCAAATGGGGCCATTAAAACTTTTGTGCATACGTATGAAAGCTGAAAATTTAACAAACAAAAAGGAGTACCAGTAAGTAAACAGAGTTTTAGCTTCATTTGCTACCGATACAGATACAGTAAAAGTGGAATTAAAAGGATTATGAAACCATGCTTTTCATAACACTTGTCGTTTATTCTAAATATATCAACAAAAAACAAGTTACACTAACGAGGCCAAATGTGTCATACTACGTGAGCAAATACGCATTTAAGAATAGAGAAACGTTCGAAATGGCCTTCCGGACACTCTATTATCCATGTAAGCACTGCAATTTTTAGTATGTGAAATCGTTGTTGGTTGCTCACAACAGAAAAATGAACAAGAAGCAATCGTAAACGGTTATCTGCAAATTTTGGCTATTTCAGATGGGGGCAGGCCGCGCCCACTCTGACGTCAAAACAACGTACAGCGTAATCTATAGTCCCATCTATCTTCTTTTTTCTCCTCCATAAGTAAAGTGGTTGTAGTTTTCTTGGCTTCCGAAAAGCATTTGGCTCAGTAACACACCAACGCTTGCTAACGAAAGTTCTACTGTATGGTATATCAGAAGATATCTATCACTTGATTGCGAATGTCTCGGTAGAGCTGACGCAGCTTGTTTCCTCCAATGGATAGTCATCGGCAGATGTAAAAGAAGCTTCACGTGCTTCTCAGAGAAGCGTGTTAGCCTTTTGCTGTTCACGTTAAATGTTATGGACATGGCAGACAATATTAATACACTCCTGGAAATGGAAAAAAGAACACATTGACACCGGTGTGTCAGACCCACCATACTTGCTCCGGACACTGCGAGAGGGCTGTACAAGCAATGATCACACGCACGGCACAGCGGACACACCAGGAACCGCGGTGTTGGCCGTCGAATGGCGCTAGCTGCGCAGCATTTGTGCACCGCCGCCGTCAGTGTCAGCCAGTTTGCCGTGGCATACGGAGCTCCATCGCAGTCTTTAACACTGGTAGCATGCCGCGACAGCGTGGACGTGAACCGTATGTGCAGTTGACGGACTTTGAGCGAGGGCGTATAGTGGGCATGCGGGAGGCCGGGTGGACGTACCGCCGAATTGCCCAACACGTGGGGCGTGAGGTCTCCACAGTACATCGATGTTGTCGCCAGTGGTCGGCGGAAGGTGCACGTGCCCGTCGACCTGGGACCGGACCGCAGCGACGCACGGATGCACGCCAAGACCGTAGGATCCTACGCAGTGCCGTAGGGGACCGCACCGCCACTTCCCAGAAAATTAGGGACACTGTTGCTCCTGGGGTATCGGCGAGGACCATTCGCAACCGTCTCCATGAAGCTGGGCTACGGCCCCGCACACCGTTAGGCCATCTTCCGCTCACGCCCCAACATCGTGCAGCCCGCCTCCAGTGGTGTCGCGACAGGCGTGAATGGAGGGACGAATGGAGACGTGTCGTCTTCAGCGGTGAGAGTCGCTTCTGCCTTGGTGCCAATGATGGTCGTATGCGTGTTTGGCGCCGTGCAGGTGAGCGCCACAATCAGAACTGCATACGACCGAGGCACACAGGGCCAACACCCGGCATCATGGTGTGGGGAGCGATCTCCTACACTGGCCGTACACCACTGGTGATCGTCGAGGGGACACTGAATAGTGCACGGTACATCCAAACCGTCATCGAACCCATCGTTCTACCATTCCTAGACCGGCAAGGGAACTTGCTGTTCCAACGGGACAATGCACGTCCGCATGTATCCCGTGCCACCCAACGTGCTCTAGAAGGTGTAAGTCAACTACCCTGGCCAGCAAGATGTCCGGATCTGTCCCCCATTGAGCATGTTTGGGACTGGATGAAGCGTCGTCTCACGCGGTCTGCACGTCCAGCACGAACGCTGGTCCAACTGAGGCGCCAGGTGGAAATGGCATGGCAAGCCGTTCCACAGGACTACATCCAGCATCTCTACGATCGTCTCCATGGGAGAATAGCAGCCTGCATTGCTGCGAAAGGTGGATATACACTGTACTAGTGCCGACATTGTGCGTGCTCTGTTGCCTGTGTCTATGTGCCTGTGGTTCTGTCAGTGTGATCATTAGATGTATCTGACCCCAGGAATGTGTCAATAAAGTTTCCCCTTCCTGGGACAATGAATTCACGGTGTTCTTATTTCAGTTTCCAGGAGTGTATTAAGCTCAGTTTTTATGCAGATAACGTATAAAAAAACCGCCCATCTATCCAATCAGATCTCGAAAATGTTATGCAAAAATTGATGGCGTACATTAAACATTTGCAGATGGAAAAGTGCGCACTTTATAAACCGCAGAAAAGCAGTAACCTCTGACTACAATAGGAAAGAGTCGGAACTGGCGTCAATCGACCCATACGAGGAACTGGGTGTAACGGTCTGTGAGAACATGAAGTGGAATGAGCACATGGGCTCGGCTGAAGCGGAATCAGGCGGTAGACTTCGGGGAAAATGTGGGCAGTCTACGTAGGTAAGTGCATACAAAAGAATGGCGGGACACAGTCTAAAATACTGCTCAGTTGTGGGGGAACCTATCTGAACTAGGACTAACAACGGTTAGTGAGCGTGCACAGACAAGGGCATCACGAATTGTTACAAGTTAGTTTGACTCACGGGAGAGGGTCACGGAAGTGCTGGGAAACGGGATTTGACTAGAGCCTGAAGATTAGCGTTAACTGTCCTGCGCAAGTGTATTGAAGCCAGTATTATGTGATGAATCTAATAGCGTATTACAGTCCCCCCCCCCCCCCCACCTCTTCTCGTGTGGACCGTGAAGACCATATTAGACGAATTACACCGCGCATAAGGAACCACTCGGATAGCCGTGCGTCTTAAGGCAACGCTTCCGGGAGGGGAAGTGCTCCGCCCCCGATCGAATCTGCCCGACAGATTAATGACGGCAGTCGCTGTGTCGGCCGTCTTGGATGCGGCATTTAGACACGTTCTCGCCGGGCTGATACCAAAGTGCTGTCTCAGTTACACGTTCGGCAAACATTTAGAACACTTCCGTTCACTTTCATACGAATAACGCCACATGCAGACACTTGGGGTACATGGCACGCAACGGGGTGCCAACAAGAAGGGCATCTGTCCATCCCTCAAACTAACCGCGCCAAATCCGCTAATAATCATGCCGAACCTGCTGAGATGCGGGACAATCGCAGAAGAAAGACGACAGCGCCGACAGAGACATTTAAGCAGTCATTCTTCCTGCGCTTTGCAGGGGAACGTAAGGGAAGAGACCCAACACGTCGTCCGGCCGCTGTGGCCGAGCTGTTTTAGGCGCTTCATTATGGAACCACGCTGCTACTACGGTCGCCGGTTCGAATCCAGCCTCTGGCATGGATATGTGTGATGTCCTTAGGTTAGTTAGGTTGAAGTAGTTCTAAGTCTACGGGACTAATGACCTCAGGTGCTATGTCCCATAGTGCTTAGAGCCATTTGAACCATATTTGAAGAAACACGACGTAAAATATTCAGTGCACTTCACAGTGGTTTGCATGGTATCTGCAGATATGTTCGACTCTGTCGCTTCAGTACACCACTGACGTAAAAGATCATCTCTTCAGACAAAACGATGTATAAGATTAACGTTATCTCTCTCAGTACGGTGTAGCGTTTTAGAGCATGTATCCACGCTCAAGTTTAAAATCCTTGGAAAACAAAAACCTGAAAAATTTGGTTCCTCTTTCGGGTGAATATTGTGCGAATGGCGTTCAATTAATGCAGCACATTTTTTTCTTTGCCAATTTCGATTGAAAAAAATGCGGAATTCGTTGTGAGACACTGTGGAAAATTCTCTCTTAAGCCTCTATAGTTCCCACAGGTGACGGCGCTATATGTAGCCTTAAAAATGGCATCTATAAAGAAGATGCGTTGCAAACAGAGAGCTGTCATTGAGTTTCCTTTGGTGGGAAACCAGAGAATGGCAGATATTTGTAGGCTCCTGCAGTTTGACTACGGAGACCTCGCAGTGAACAAAAGCATGGCGAATCGTTGGGCAAGGGTCTGTCGTCATCGCAACAAGGTCACACACACCTTTATGTCCCACGTGCTGACCGGCCGCACGTAGCTGTGACTGCTGCAATGCTGGGAATAGTGGGCATCCTCATTCCACGTGACCGATGGATCACAATCAAACACCTCGCTGCATTACCGGACGTCTCTGTTGGAAGGGCTGACACACTCGTCCACCAGTTGGGGTAGATGCATGCTCGCTGGATTCCTCACAGCCTAACAGGACACCATAAAGAGCAACAAAGGATCATCTGTGCGGCTTTTCTTCCACCTTACGTGTCTGATTTTGTCAATTTTTTGTGAAAATCGACACAGGCGATTAAACATGGGTTCATCACTTCGAACTGGAAACAAAACGGCAGTCCAAGGAATGGCCTCGTCCTAAGAAAAAGTTCAAAGCCACACCATCAGCCGGTAAGGTCATGAGGTCATGGGTCAGCCATCTGTGACTCTGAATGGTTTATTCTGTTTGATGGCTTCCCTCATGGTGCAACGCTCAACTCGGTAATGTATTGTGCGACGACCAGGTAATCGAAGAATGGACTTCAGCAGGTACGTCGCCATAGAAACGCAAACGAACTTCTTCTTCTCCGTGACAACGCAAGGCCACACACAAGTCTACGCACCCAAGAGGACCTTACAAAATTTTATTGGACTGTTTTTCTTCATGCACTCTACAGCCAGGATCCCTCAGCTTCCCATTTCCATCCAACCGTTTGGCTCAATGAAGGATCTACTCCGCGGGAAGCAGTACGTGGATGATAGGGATGTTACTGATGCAGACTTTGGCTCCGACTTTGAGCAGTTGAGTGGTACCATCGGGCATACAGCCCCCCCCCCCCCCCCCGCCAGTAAGGTAGCGTAAGGCCGTCGCACTGAACAGAGATTATGCTGAAGAATAGAATTTTGTATCCAAAAGAGTAGGTAATAATATGGTTCGTTGGAATCCTGAATAAAACTGACCTGCTGTCAGAAGAAAAATGTTACAACACTTGCTGAATGCCCCTTGTACATCTCATCTCCACAGGTTAACAGAAGACGCATTCTCTTGCCTGACGGTTATTGATATTTGTGCACGTTAATCTCAAATGTATAAGAAATGCTCCTGATTATTAGTAATAGTAGCCTTTCGCTCAAATGAAGGTTTTGGTACTCCCTGCAAGTGGATCATTACACTTTTTTTTTCTTTCCGGACGTACATCCTTTTGCCAGAATTTAGATTACGGCATTAAAAATTTAAATGTTGCACAGAATATCACACATAGGGACTTTAGATAATTTACAATTGGCGTTAGCTTCGCTGAACTGATTCCTGGAAACATTCTCGCAACTTCATGGCTCGTTTCTCCTGTTCTGTTGAGGATAATCTGCAAAAACCTTAAGCGTATTCCTGTGTTACGTTGTTGATTATACTCATCAGCTTCTAGTCTGTAAAGGACTCTTGCAATTTTCTTCATCTGTCTTTAACATTTCTGGTGTTAATTTCATCTACTGACTCGTTCCATGACCTCTGAGATTTGGTCCTCAATTAGGACCTACGGAAGTAGAGGTATAAAACAGAAACAAAAAAGAAACAACTGCTTAGTGCATAGTGGTAGGTACCTCGCTCGAATATTATTGATTTTCTTTCCTATTCCACTAGCCTTACTTCCAAAGATCGCTGTTTCAATTCCCCGATCTTTTCTGTTACTAGTGTGAGCTATACCGACCTATTAAAATCCTAGCAGTGATTATCTCTTCTTTCTCTTCTTTTTGTTTGTTGTAGGCGTTATATTACATTCTCCCGAATTTAAAGAGGGAGCTGTCATTCATTACGGCAAGTGGAAATTTTGTCCAAGACTTTGTATGATTCCTTACCATCGACCAAATACGATATTTCCTTATAGACGGAAGCGTCTTCACCGAACAAAATGGTCGTGCTCCTGATCCTGTTTCATATATCGTAGGCGTATATGGCAAACATTAAGGTCACTGCCGATGTTGCTTTCGTATCTATGGAACAAACAACGTCCGGTAAAACATCTTCACTCCTGAAAAGCATCACAGAAAAGCTGAAGAAATATTTTTTGGTGATTCAGCAACGCAAAAACAGACGTCCACGTGTTTGGACTTCCAGTCCCACTTACCATGAAAACGTATTAGCCTTTGCTTTGTATTTTCTCCTCCTTAACATTAAGAAATTTATTTTATTTGAAACACTCAAGTGCATATGCTAATGTACAGAGAAAACAGGTTTCTTAATATTAACATTTTTTAGATACAGCATACAGTTTCTAATATAAGAGTATTTGATGCTCCAAAATATCTTCATAAATGAATGAAAGTAAGTATCATACAAAACCTTCTCGAAATAAAAAAATAATAAGGTGTTTTACATCAAGGCGGAATCAGTTTCTGACATTCTTGTTTTTCTATGCTAACACGGGAAAAATGGAAGAGTTTCAAGATAAAATTATGACTTTTAAAAATATTTTTACCTTTTGTAGAAGTATCAAAACAGTTATTTTCCACAATACGTTAATAAATTTCATATTTGATGCACATGACGTCCTGGAATTGCAGCTAGGTTTGCTGTATTTTGCCAGCGGCCTTGCCGCAGTGGTAACACCGGCTCCCATCAGATCACCGAAATTAAGCGCTGTCGGGCCGGGCTAGCACTTGGATGGGTGACCTTCCGGTCTGCCGGGGCTGTTGGCAAGCGAGGTGCACTCAGCCCTTGCGAGGCAAACTGAGGAGCTCCTTGACTGAGAAGTAGGGACTCCGGTCTCGTAAACTGACACACGGACGGGAGAGCGATTTGCTGACCACATGTCCCTCCAATTCCGCATCCGGGAACAACTCTTGACTAAGGATGACATGGCAGCCGGTCGGTACCGTTGGGCCTTCATAGCCTGTTCGGGTGGTGTTTAGTTTAGGTTTTCTGTATTTTGAAAGGTTCGTTGCATCAAGAAATTTTGGTAGGTGCTCAACATTGTCACATCTAACTTCAGCAATTGGTTGCGAAATAGCTGTTCTTGGTTATCTAAGCAGATTTTCCACATCATCTACGTCTTCGCTGTCAGAGAAACTCACTGTTCACGAATGTTCTCCTAGCAAATAGAATGGCATATTTATAATAAATTGTAACTTTCCTAGCACGTATTGTGTATTCAGTCGCCGACACTCTTTTTATTTGCTGTTTGGTACATCACCAGCAACTGGCAATCACATGTCCATAAAACTATTAAAACTGTATAACAACCATTTTACTCTACGAATGTAACATTTGTTCTATGTTAAAAATCAGTCGCAATGATCAAACTTTCTCATGATTTCATTAGAGACTTTCACAGTCATTAGTTGTAGAACGTGTAACATCCTTTTCTCTTATCTGCGTTTTGACCTGAAGTCCACGTTCTAGGGAGCTCAGAAAGCGCCGTTATATTATAATAAAATACTGAATGTATGCAAATGTGAACTAATTCTCACCATTTAGAACAGTTACCGAAAGTCTAATACATACATATAATATGTATTTATACCTCATTCCGCTCTGTAGAAGCAGGTATTTTCAGCATACTACGAACTCAAAACTAACAACGAGTCGTTCTTTACCTGAAGCTGCATTTCAGTGTTAAAACTAAGAAACAGAAGTTGCAGAATTGTGGAAATAAGAGAAAAAATCCGCGCGTTTGTGGAGAAAAAAAATTGAACCTAGGTCTACATTCGTGGACCGTGAGAACGAGCAAGTTCATGTAGTCGATTCTATTATTACAGGTATTGTTCCACTGTCTTGTCCCATAGACTGTTAACAAGAGAGCGGTTCTAGGCGCTTCAGTCTGGAACCGCGCGACCGCTACGGTCGCGGGTTCGAATCCTGCCTCGGGCATGGATGTGCGTGATGTCCTTAGGTTAGTTAGGTTTAAGTAGTTCTAAGTTCTAGGGGACTGATGACCTCAGAACTTGAGTCCCATAGTGCTCAAAGCCATTTGAACCATTTGTTAACAAGATATAAACATTAAACGAATTCCTTAGTTCAAAATACAGTGGAGTTATTTGTTTATTTTCTCAGCAGTTTCATCATCCCCGCGTCTCTACCCTTCGAAAAGCGCTCTTAACGTCCACCGGGACCGGCGGTTTCATACCTCGGCCGGGCAGCGACCAGCACCCGTAGCGGACAAAAGAACAAGCGATAGGCGAGCAGAGCGCCATAGCCCTCCCATAAAGAGGACCGTTTCCTCCTCGAAATGGAACGCATTCAAAACTGACGATTAAGGGGGAGGGCGAGAGGCCGCCGAGAAAGGCTTTTCTGGGGAGATAGCGTGATGTACGGCGCCGCGACAATGGCCGCGGCCAAACACAATGCCGGCAGGGGGCCCTGTGCCTGGCGCCCAGGTGCTACAATCAGAGCCCGCGGCTACAACTACAGCTACAGGTAACGACCGCAGATAACAAACGGCCGGCCACTCGTTGCTGCCCCGGCAGCCGAAACTTCCGGATCGTCCTTACAATCCTATCTCGGGCGCTCACTTTCGGTTCCGGGCAACGACAACTATACGATGGAACGAACTATACCTTTCGTACCCACTATCGAACGACCTCCGATAACAATTCGTTTCTTTCTTTTTAACAGTTGTAAGAATCACAGTCCCCCTCCTTAGCTGAGAGGTCAGCGCGTCTGCCTACCAAGCACGGGAATCGGGTTCGATTCCCGCCCGTCTCGGGAATTTTCTCCACTGTCTACATTGTCATTTCATTATCATCGAAGAAGCCGACCTTGCGGAAGATCAGTTTGGATTCCGTAGAAATAATGGAACACGTGAAGCAATACTGACCCTACGACTTATCTTAGAAGCTGGATTAAGGAAAGGCAAACCTACGTTTCTAGCATTTGTAGACTTAGAGAAAGCTTTTGACAATGTGGCGTGGAATACTCTCTTTCAAATTCTGAAGGTATCAGGGGTAAAATATAGGGAGCGAAAGGCTATTTACAACTTGTATAGAACCCAATGGCGGTTATAAGAGTCGAGGAGCATGAAAGGGAAGCAGTGGTTGGGAAGTGAGTGAGACAGTGTTGTAGCCTTTCCCCGATGTTATCCAATCAGTATATTGAGCAAACCGTGAGGAAACAAAAGAAAAATTCGGAGTCGGTATTAAAATCCATGGAGAAGAAATAAAGACTTTGAGGTTTGCCGATGACATTGTAATTCTGTCAGAGACAGCAAAGGACTTGGAAGAGCAGTTGAATGGAATGGACAGTGTCTTGAAAGGAGGGTGTAAGATGAACATCAACAAAAGCAAAACGAGGATAATGGAATGTAGTCGAATAAAGTCGGGTGATGCTGAGGGAATTGGATTAGGAAATGAGACACTTGAAGCAGTAAAGGAGTTTTGCTATTTGGGGAGCAGAATAAGTGATGATGGTCGAAGTAGAGAGGATATAAAATGTAGACTGGCAATGGCAAGGAAAGCGTTTGTCAAGAAGAGAAATTTGTTAACATCGAGTATAGATTTAAGTGTCAGGAAGTCATTTCTGAAAGTGTTCGTATGGAGTGTAGCCATGTATGGAAGTGAAACATGGACGATAAATAGTTTGGACAAGAAGAGAATAGAAGCTTTCGAAAAGTGATGCTACAGAAGAATGCTGAAGATTTGATGAGTAGATCACGTAACTAATGAGGAGGTATTGAATAGGATTGGGGAGAAGTTTGTGGCACAACTTGACTAGAAGGAGGGATCGGTTGATAGGACATGTTCTGAGGCATCAAGCGATCACCAGTTTAGTATTGGAGGGCAGCGTGGAGGGTAAAAATCGCAGAGGGAGACCAAGAGATGAATACACTAAGCAGATTCAAAAGGATGTAGGTTGCAGTAGGTACTGGGAGATGAAGAAGCTTCCACAGGATAGAGTAGCATACAGAGCTGCATCAAACCAGTCTCAGGACTGAAGACCACAACAACAACATATCATCGACACGCATGTCGTCCATTGTGGCGCCAACGGAAGAGACTTTCACGTTCGCGACCGAACTTCCCCAGCTGGGGACTCCTGGCCGCCAATACCAAACGATAATATCATCATTTCATTTCAATAAACACTATTTTCTTACAGGTACCACTCCAGCAGGTGATAGTGCTAGAAATTCCATTATTTTAAATTGGCGGCGAAAAGGCGGAGTGGAGGTAAGTGAACTCTAAACACGTATGTAACGTCACCCAGTTTTCGACTTCTTAACGACTGACTCCTACCCTCACAATTTCCTTGAGTCTCCATCGCCTAACGTGCATCGATGTGTTGCTTCTCTTCGAAATGGTTCAAATGGCTCTAAGCACTATGGGACTTAACATCTGATGTCGTCAGTCCCCTGCTTCTCTTCGAAATCTTGAAAGTGTCTTCCTTTGAAATGCAAATTTTATCCAGGGTAATCCTAAACTCACCAACGGCCTTGCTGCAGTGGAAACACCAGTTCCCGTCAGATCACCGAAGTTAACCGCTGTTGGTCTGGGCTAGCACTTGGATGAGTGCCGAGCGCTGTTGGCAAGCGGGGTGTACTCAGACCTTGTGAGGCAAACTGAAGAGCTACTTGATTGAGAAGTAGCGGCTACGGTCTCGTAAACTGGCATACGGCCGAGAGAGCGGTGTGCTGACCACATGCTCCTCCATATCCGCATCCAGTGACGTCTGTGGGCTGAAGATGACACGGGGGCCGGTCGGTACGTTGGGCCTTCGAAGGTCTGTTCGGACGAAGTTAATTATTTAGTTAATTGTAAATTCACACGACAAAATTTCGGAGGCTGTTCAGTGATTTTGTCTGAGTTTATGGCACCATGAACACGTCGTCTCGGGTACCTTGTAACAGAGCAGTCATGTAATCATCTTCTGTTCGGTGAGTTACTGTGAAAACAAATTCAGAACAGCGAGAAAGCCAATAACTGGGAATCACAAAAAACTCCATAACGAAACACAGAGTGTACGAAAATGCAAAAGCATACTGATGTCGCTGCGGGAACATTTTAGCACAGCTTCGTTGTGCCGCTCTTTAATTGCTCAACGTGAACTCAAGAGCGAGATGCATATCGACCATCTTCTTGTCTGAAAAATATATCTAAACTACTGTCTATCACTTTTAGCACTAGCGTCCAGCCTTCCTGATTTAGGTTTTCCGTGATTTCGCTAAATCGCGTAAGGCAAATGCCGGGCTGGTTCCTTCTCCATCCTCCCCGTTGTCGACGAGACGTTAAACCCTAACCCTCTTCTCCTCCTCACTTCTAAAGCACAACTAACTCAGCCAGGAAAATAAACACAAGGCAGATCCGAGCAGTACTGGATGCACTCTCCAGAGTAAAGACTGACGTGGCCATTACTGCTGTCAGCAGCAAGTAGCGCCACTGAACAGAACAAGTTTGTTTCCAACCAAGACACACAGCGCGTAACGTCAATCTTTTGCGCTCTTGTGCAGATATGTTCAGTGAAATACAGATAAAAAGACAATAAGTATAACAATTAAAATGAAATTCAATAACTATGTAACGAGACATCTCTGACACAGAAACAATCTGAAATTAACCCTGAACAATCTCCGAAATCGTTGCGGTGAATTTCGTTTTCAGCCTCGTATTCCGGTCGACAGCGGGAACATACGCGTAAATATTTACGCAACTGTTAAAAATCCTCAGGTGGTTGAGCCTTGCTGGAAGCGAGGTGCCGTTGCCGGTACCCCGCACGTCGACTCCCCTGTATAAAAGGGGGGCCATAGATAGTGACCGGGCCAAATATCTCACGAAATAAGCGTCAGACGAAAAAACTACAAAGAACCGCGTCTAGCTTGAAGGGGAAAACCAGACAGCGCTATGGTTGGACCGCTAGATGGCGCTGCCATCGATCAGACGGGTATCAATTGCGTTGTTTTTTAAATAAGAACCCTATTTTTATTATATATTCGTGTAGTACGTAAAGAAATATGAATGTTTTAGTTGTACCACATTTTTCGCTTTGTGATAGATGGCGCTGTAATAGTCACAAACATATAAGTACGTGGTATCACGTAACATTCCACCAGTGTGGACGGTACTTGCTTCGTGATACATACCCGTGTTAAAATGGACCGTTCACCAATTGCAGAAAAGCTCGATATCGTGTTACTGTATGGCTATTGTGATCAAAATGCCCAACGGGCGTATGCTGTGTGTGCTGCTCGGTATCCTGGACGATATCATCCAAGTGTCCGGACCGTTCGCCGGATAGTTACGTTATTTAAGGGAACAGGAAGTATTTAGCCACTTGTGAAACGTCAGCCACGACCTGCAACAAATGATGATGCCCAAGTAGGTGTTTTAGCTGCTGTCGCGGCTAATCCGCACATCAGTAGCACACAAACTGCGTGAGAATCGGGAATCTCAAAAACGTCGGTGTTGAGAATGCTACATCAACATCTATTGCACCCGTACCATATTTCTATGCACCAGCAATTGCATGGCGACGACTTTGAGCGTCTTGTACAGTTCTGCCACTGGGTACGAGAGAAATTACGGGACCATGACAGATTTTTTGCACGCGTTCTATTTAGCGACGAAACGTCATATACCACCAGCGGTAACTTAAACTGGCATAATATGCACTATTGGGCAACGGAAAATCCACGATGGCTGCGACAAGTGGAACATCAGCGACCTTAGCGGGTTAATGTTTGGTGCGGCAGTATGGGAGGAAGGATAATTGGATCCCATTTTTATCGATGGCAATCTAAATGGTGCAGTGTATTTTGATTTCCTACATAATGTTCTACCGATGTTACTACAAGGTGTTTCACTGCATGGCGGAATGGCGATGTACTTCCAACATGATGGATGTCCGACACATAGCTCGCGTGCGGTTGAAGCGGTGTTGAATAGCATATTTCATGACAGGTGGATTGGTCGTCGAAGCACCATACCATGGCCCGACCGCACGTTCACCGCATCTGACGTTCCCGGATTTCTTTCCGTGGGGAAAGTTGAAGGATATTTCCTATCGTGATCCACTGACAACGCCTGACAACATGCGTCTGCCCATTGTCAATGCACGTGCGAACATTACAGAAGGCGAACTACTTGCTGTTGAGAGGTATGTCGTTACACGCATTGCCAAATGCATTGATGTTGACGGACATCATTTTGAGCATTTATTGCATTAATGTGGTATTTACAGGTAATCATGCTGTAACAGCATGCGTTCTCAGAAATGATAAGTTCACAAAGGTACATCTATCACATTGGAACAATCGAAATAAAATGTTCAAATGTACCTACGTTCTGTATTTTAATTTAAAAAAATCCTATCTGTTACCAACTGTTCGTCTAAAATTGTGAGCCATATGTATGTGACTATTACAGCGCCTTCCACCACAAAGCAAAAAAAGTGGTCCAACTAAAACATTAATATTTATTTACGTACTACACGAATATGTAATAAAAATGGGGGTTCATATTTTTAAAAAACGCAATTGATATCCGTTTGACCTATGGCAGCGCCAGCTAGCGGGCCAAACACTGCGCTATTTGGTCCACCCTTCAAGCTAGACGAGTTTTGTTCTTTTTAGTTTTTTTCCTTTGATGCTTATTTCGTCAGATATTTGGCCCGGTCACTATCAATGGACCACCCTTATACAGGGTGTGTCACGAGGTTTTCCCTCTGTTACTGGAGGGTATTACTTAGGCTATTTCGAACAAAAAATGTTAATAATGTAATCGGATCAGATCCATAATTAAGGAGCTACAGTAATTGAAAAACTCTGGAAAATGGCAGAAAAATTTTATTGTTGGATTTCACTATCAAAAATGCACATAATTAATTTAAACAATTTTGTAGCAGTCTCTTGCATTCAGAGTGGATATAAAGCAAGTGTTCAAAATTTCACCCCCTCATTTGAAGGCAAAGATTCGCACGGGAGTGAACCGCACGAGTAGCATTTCGTAATTTCGCATGCTCGTTCCTTATGACGTTGCGGCATTGCAAATATGTTGTATCAATTCTTCTCGTGTTTCCACCTTAACTTCGTACACGATGTCTTTCATCTACCCCCAGATGCAGTAATATAGGGGTGTTAAATCTGGAGATCTGGCAGGCCAGTTGATATGGCCACCGCGACCTATGCATCGATTTGAGAATTGCTGATTAAGATAAGCTGTTACCACATGGTGGAAGTGTGCAAGTGCCCCGTCATGTTGGACGTACATGTGGCGTCTTGTTTCCAGAGATTTGCAAGAAGCTGCGGTAGGTCTTCTCGTAAAAAGTTACTGTACATCTGACCATTTAAATTTCCGGGAGAATATACGGTCCCAGTAACTGGTCACACGAAACACCACACCAGATATTGACATTGAATTTGCGTTGAAACTGAGATACTATCGTGGCATAGGGGTTTTTCGTCTGCCCAGACATGCATGTTATTCATCTTGTTGATGCTATTGCTTGTAAAGGTTGCCTCATCACTGAACATTATGAAGCGATAGAGTTGCCATTTCCATTTAACCAGTTGCAAAAGTCAAACCGTTGGCACAATCATGTGGCTCACATGGAAAGGATACAGTCCATTCTCATGGAGAATCCTACATACCTTAGAATGTGAAAAGTTTAATCTGGTAGCTAGGCGTCTTGTACTTGAAAGATGACTGCCCTCTACTAAGTTAAGAATGTGAATACGAATACTGGGAAGAGTACCAGTTTCTAGCAATGTTCGATATGTTCCACTAAATGCTTTGCCACTCGAAATCCTACAATTAGGATAGCGACGGTGATATTAGGAAACAGCAGCTTTCCCATTGCCATCACAGAAGCCCAAAATGTGCATCGTCTCTCCATACTCCTGCGATGAAAACTTGTACGGCATCGGAAAGTGTACAGTACACAGGAGACAATAACATGTTACAGTGACTGCAGTATCAGCAACGTGGTTGTTATGCAAACATACCACTCGCTGCACTTGTCTGCCTAAGACTGATCGTGTGTCCTGTGAACACAAGTGTAGCGCGATCCATACACCGTGGCATGTTTCGGAATTCTGTTGTAGCTCCTTAATTATGGATCTGATCACATTACTGTATTTAAATTTTTTGTTCCAAATAACCTAAGGAATAGCCTCCAACAACGGGGGGAAAGCCTCGTGACTCACCCTGTACAACATGCGCGTGAAGAATCCGCAACAGAGGAAATCACTCATGTGCAGTGATTTGCAGGTAGGTAGCGCCATACTCATTCTAAATTCTAAAGGTGGCAGGGGTAAAATACAGGGAGCGAAAGGCTATTTACAATTTGTACAGAAACCAGATGGCAGTTATAAGAGTCGAGGGGCATGAAAGGGAAGCAGTAGTTGGGAAGGGAGTGAGACAGAGTTGTAGCCTTTCCCCGATGATATTAAATCTGTATATTGAGCAAGAAGTAAAGGAAACAAAAGAAAAAATCGGAGTAGGTATTAAAATCCATGGAGAAGAAATAAAAACTTTGAGGTTCGCCGATGACATTGTAATTCTGTCAGAGACAGCAAAGGACTTGGAAGAGCAGTTGAACGGAATGGACAGTGTCTTGAAAGGAGGATATAAGATGAACATCAACAAAAGCAAAACGAGGGTCATGGAATGTAGTCGAATTAAGTTGAGCGATGCTGAGGGAATTAGATTAGGAAATGAGACACTTAAAGTAGTAAAGGGGTTTTGCTATTTGGGGAGCAAAATAACTGATGATGGTCGAAGTAGAGAGGATATTAAATGTAGACTGGCAATGGCAAGGAAAGCGTTTCTGAAGAAGAGAAATTTGTTAACATCGAGTATAGATTTAAGTGTTAGGAAGTCGTTTCTGAAAGTATTTGTTTGGAGTGTAGCCATGTATGGAAGTGAAACATGGACGATAAATAGTTTGGACAGGAAGAGAATAGAAGCTTTCGAAATGTGGTGCTACAGAAGAATGTTGAAGATTAGATGGGTAGATCACACAACTAATGACGAGGTATTGAACAGAGTTGGGGAGAAGAGGAGTTCGTGGCGCAACTTGACTAGAACAAGGTACCGGTTGGTAGGACATATTCTGAGGCATCAAGGGATCACAAATTTAGCATTGGAGGGCAGCGTGGGGGGTAAAAATCGTAGAGGGAGACCAAGAGATGAATACACTAAGCAGATTCAGAAGGATATAGGTTGCAGTTGGTACTCGGAGATGAATAAACTTGCACAGGATAGAGTAGCATGGAGAGCTGCATCAAACCAGTCTCAGGACTGAAGACCACAACAGCAACAACAGCGCCATACTCATACGCCCACTGCCGAAAATCGCTATGCTTACAACGCGGCCAGACGTTTCTCACTACAAAACCAATGTAGACCAATGCTATGACAGTTCTGTTATCGAAATATCGATTTTCTCCTCGTAATTTAACATCAGCCAATGCAGGGTTCCAAGATGGGTTAAGTTGAAATCCCTAATCCGTATCGATGAAATTATCAGCGGTACACATATGCATTACTTCCTTACTGACGCAATCTCAAAAAGATGATGCTGGGGATAAAACTTCCGTCTTTTTATAAATCATTCGATTTCCTGTATCCGGACAGTGTTCTGCAATTGCCGACCTTTACGGCTGTCGTAGGTGTGTATGACGCTGATGTTCAACAGAACGTTCTTGCACTGTGCGACCTGTCTGGCCTATACGTGCCGCCCCACACTGATAAGGAATCGAATGCACACTACGTTTGCTCAAGCCAAAACCATTCTTAACCGAAACGAACAGGTTCCTCAGTTTTGCAGATGGTCGAAAAACAGACTAAATGTCGTATCTTCCGAGGAATCTTCTGATTCTTGACGACATTGCATCAAAATACGGCAAGAAGGCCAAAGTGGTGGGTGTCTTCGTATCTTCATTCTGCTCCATGGATTGAACTTGCGTGGACCTGAACGCACTGCGTATCCGTGTCTCAGAATAACCATTTTGTCGGACCACTGTCTGCAAATGTATCTCACTCGACAGGATTTGAGGATCGTACACCACACGCGCACTGTGAACTAACATACGTGCTGCATTTCGCTTTTAACTGTCGACGTGCGTACAGGTTTCTTTATCAGATCAGTAAAAAAAGTGTCCGACCATTCGTTGTTGTATACTCGTGGGAGATAGATGTCGTGATAAAGTTCATCGGCTTGTACTTGTTTTCGACCATGCGCCATTGTGTTAAATCAATTGTCATCACTGCGATTCTTTATTTGGTGGTACAAAATTAGCACGGTTCGAGAAGTTTCATATTACATCTTGTAATGAATAATAATGTTTCGGTACTAGCCAAAGTAATGTGAAACGAATTTATAAAGATCTCGAGAAACTTTAAGTTTGTTTCAACAACAAAAAATAATTCCGTCAGGAGACAGAAGTTTATATTGGATAAATTGAAGCAGCTAGTCATAAAAAGGAAAATCCTTGACTTCTATATGGAAAATCAGTTTCTAACAGCAGCAGTCGCTTTGCGAAAGTTAAAAACTGAACTTGAAGTTATGCACTATGTGAGTAAAACAAACCTGTGGGTTGTTGTTCGGGAATTGAGCTACAGACACTAAAAGTTCAAAAATTAGTCTTGAATGTTAGAAATAATATAGTAACTGAAGAAACAGTAGAGTTACTGTAGGAAATTAAAAATACTTGCGATATACTGAGTGACCCTTATTACTACCATGTTTTGTGAAGTACGAAATTTCTATAGTTTGGAGACTTGACGCGGTACAAATCATGTCATAAAGTCCTCATGGTGTGAATAAAAAACACTTTATGTATCATAAAAATGAGTGGTCGAGGTGGAATGGTACTAAACCTACATAAATATTTCTCAGCTGGTGTTACCAGTGCGCACAAATTGGTATAGGTGACCTACAGTACAACTGGTCGTTTCCTCCACTTGAGACGGCACAAAGTTAAGTTACAACTTCCGCGAGTTACCTTATTGAATCAGCGCGTAAAAGTTCCTCATACCTTTTCTCTCCAGTTCTCTCGTTGATGTATATAGGTTCTTTAAGTAATTCTCATAATGTACTGGATTCGTTCAGAGATGCAAGCAGTCAATCTATGTTATTATGACTGGAAGTGTTGGTAGCTAATCTACTTGAAATAATTTCCTGAATTCCATTACAGCTCATTTATTAAAAAACAGCGGTTGATCTTGGCGCGTTATAGAAATCTCGAATACTCTTCGTATAATTTCGTAATGATTTATCCATTGTTGGCCAAATTGTGCCACACCTCAGAATGACGGGAAAGGTGGTCTTCAAATGCACCTCATTTCTGGAAAGAGAACTACAAATCTATGTCCAATGTAACAATATTTTTACTAATAATGTAACAACAGTTTCCCATACCTAACTCGTAATACGAGTTAGGTATGGGAAACCCTTGATGCTTATATCCGGTAATAAAGACTTTCAAGAAGTTTCCTCAGAACACATTGTTACTATGTAGGCCCTCTATCGAATGCACTAGAAAGGAATGGAATCGACAATAAAAGTTCCACACACATAAATTGCTGGATGGCGTCATCACTGGAAACTCTCCCTTATATTAAACGTCGTAAGATGCATAATGGCTCGTCGAATTCACATTAGGTATTTGTTCAGATCCCATTAAAATCTGGAAGCGAACATTCTGGCAACGAATGCTCTCGGAACAGGCACATATATAGGGGAAGCACAGTCGCTGTCAGGTAGTCAGTTTGAAAGCAACAATCGTCACCATAACTTGCAAGTGATAAAAAGTGAACAACTGCGATTATTGGCTATTACCACTGACTGTAGTCAGTGCTATGCTTAGTGATATTAGAAATGCGCGGAATGTGACTGTATGTGTTTTAGTGCTAAGAGTGCTAGTGTCGCCTTTTTCAGTGCGAATAAAGTGTTTATTTGATAATAATTAGCTTCTAATTTTACCTATGTCGTAACAATATAATAAAATGGATCGCTGTGTAATAAGAGAAAGAAAAGTAGAAACGTCTGAAGATTCCGGTCCCTATTCAGCCGCAAAAACATCTCCAGATGTACACGCAGAGCCCAGCACTTTGTCGAAAATACCACAATAAAGCTCGTCGACTGATATTGACAATTATTTGGTATATTAGCGTTAGGAAATAATTGTGATGATACAAAAGACAAACTTCTCAAAGCTCCAAGGAAACCTGAAAAATGTTATATCTTCCTACTTCCTAGCACAGCAAGAATGGACGGGATGAACGCAGACAAGTGTACGATAATCACTTTGAACAATATCTATGGCTGGTGTTCTCACAATTTAAAAAGGGACTTCTTTGCACTAACTGTTCAATTTTTGTGAATAATTAAATGGTTGGAGGAAAGAAATCCATTATCGCCCAGAAACTTGTGACTGAACCACTAACAAAGTTTGCAGAACTTATTGGTACAGATGAGACCTTGAGACCAACTCTCAGCTCAAGTATCACGTCGAAGCGTCAACAGATGGAAAATAATTTTTGGCGACACGAGACAACCGCGAACTTGAGGTCATGAATCAGTTGTCAAGACAGAGAATGGAAAGTATTAGGGAAAACAGAGACCGTCTTGTACCTACAATAAAATGAATTATATTTGATGGAAAGCATAATATTCCTCTGCGGGGGCATAGAGATGATGGAAGTCTATTAGAAAACGAAGATGATCGTGAAAGTATAGTGAGTAACGAGGGAAACTTAAGAGCTCTTCTAAGATATACATTTGACCCAGGAGCCTTGCAACTAAAACATCACCTTAAGACCATTAAAGCGGACGCCACTTACGTAAGTAGAACAACTTGTAACGAACCTCTTTCATGCTGTGAAACAGTGATATTATCGGGAGTACTGGAGGAAATTAAAGATTCTCGTTATTACAGCATAATCTTCGATGAGACTATGGACATAGCGCATATCACATAACTGAGTTTAGCGGCACGATATGTTGATGGTGACGCAAATTACACGAAAGATTTTTGGGTTTCGTTGGCATCCATGAAGATAACGACTGTAGTGGAAAGAAGATGAACCTCAAGAGAGTGAAGATAAAGAGCGTAGCGTTACCGGTGAAGTATTAGGGTCTACGATTCTAAGGATAATGGAAAGCCTTTCCCTGTCACTGGAGAACTGTGTGGGTATAGGGTGTGATGGTTCCTCAGTTAATATGTCAGAATTGGAAGGAACTGTGGCTACAATAAAAAAGAAAGCTATCAATCCGCAAGTAGCAGCGTGTCGCAGTCATCAGCTCAACCTCGCTGTCTCTCACAGCTGCAAAGTTACAAGTGTTAGATATTCGCTTGGTACTATAGAAAAAGTATCGTTCTTCACAGCGCCTAACAAGCGGATCGCAACATTGAAGAGTCATCCAAAACACTTGATGCAATCACATTGTCAAACGGGATGGGTTGAGCAACATGATTCCGTTATTCAATTCGCAGCTGATCTCGGAACAGATTGCAAAGTTCTTAAAGAAATACACGGTTGGACGGATAGATAGAACAACGGCTGCCAAAACCAGTATTCTCCTTCCAGCTGTCTCTAATTGCGAGTTTACTGTCACTCAGTTTACACTGTGTGACATTACGAGCATAACAGATCCAGTCAACAAAATCTGACAAGAGCCTCGCTTGGACGTCGCGATGGCTAAAACAAAATTAGATTCGACGCTCAAGGTGTACGACGGCTTGACAGCTAAAGCTGATAGCCACTTTGCTCTTATTGTTGAAGATCCGAAGGCACTTACGGAAGACTTAGACGTAGAGATGAGTATTTCTCGTCTTAGAGGGAGACAAAGACACAGGGAAAGCTGCGATCATAATGATGATGCTATGAAAAATTGGAAAAGAACTGTTCTTGTTCCTACACTGAACCATGTTACGGCTGACATGAGAGAACATTTTGCTGAAGAAAATATTATTTAAAATTCAACATACTTTTGCCCACACAACTACTGAAAACTGACTGTAATGATCTGGCACATAAATGGAATCTGTGCTTAACTAACATACCGTTCTTTGAAGAAGAATCACTCTTTTGATTAAAAAGAGAATTATGGGTAGATTCTTCAATACAAGCAAACGAGCATAAACGCCCTTAATGATCGTGATTCTGTTATGCAAGTGTTGTCTGATGTCCTAGATCTGACCATCCTATGTTGCACACACTGTACAAAATATTTGCCTGTCTACTTGCATCTGATGCTAAGTAGAAAGAAGTTTCTGAACATTGCAGCGTACAAAGACGTGGCTCAGGTCGACAATGAAGGAGGATCGACTTAATCACTTAGCACTGTTGAATACTCATCCTGACACTGATTGTCCTGTTGACGAAGTAATTAACAAATTTGCCAGGAAGAATAGGCACATTGAATTCATCATTTAAGGAAGAGAACCAAAATTGTAACTCTTTTATATCATAAGATGACATTGTCTTGTATGTTTGTATAATCAGTTTAAATAAAACTTTCTTAAACTTTGCATGCAACTTGATTATTTTTTACTATGGTAAAACTGGAGGTAGCTCAGGATATCTTTAGCGCCCCTTCCCTGAGGCGTAACCCTTCTCCTAGTTATGAGTGGGCTGGACCATTCACTTTTCGATACTTGTGTGCTACGGTACAGACGATCGGAAATTTCAGTGTGTTCCATCAGTGAAGACATGTACCTGGAGTCAAAAATAACCTTGTTATGTAACTTCATTTTGTTGTTGTGGTCTTTAGTCCAGAGACTGGTTTGATGCAGCTCTCCATGCTACTCTATGCTGTGCAAGCTTCTTCATCTCCAAGTACCTACTACAACCTACATCCTTCTGAATCTGTTTAGTGTATTCATCTCTTGGTTACCCTCTACGATTTTTACCTCCAAGCTGCCCTCCAGTAATAAAATGTTGATCCCCCGATACCTCAGATCATGTCCTATCAACCGATTGCTCCCCAATTCTGTTGAGTACTTCCTCCTTAGTTACGTGATCTACCCATCTAATCTTCAGCATTCTTCCGTAGCACCACATTTCGAAAGCTTCTATTCTCTTCTTGTCCAAACTATTTATCGTCCATGTTTCACTTCCATACAGAGCTACCCTCCATACAAATACTTTCAGAAAAGGTTTTCTGACACTTAAATCTACACTCGTTGTTAACAAATTTCTCTTCTTCTGAAACGCTTTCCTTGCCATTGACAGTCTACATTTTACATCCTCCATACTTCAACCATCATCAGTTACTTTGCTCCCCAAATAGCAAAACTCCTCTACTGCTTTACGTGTCTTATTTCCTAATCCAATTCTCACAGCATCACCTTATTTAATTCGACTAAATTCCACTATCCACGTTTTGCTTTTGTTGATGTTCATCTTATGTCCTTTCAAGGCACTGTCCACTCTGTTCAGCTGCTCTTCCAGGTCCTTGGCTATCTTTGACAGAATAACAGTGTCATCCGCAAACCTCAAAGTTTTTATTTCTTCTCCGTGGATTTTAATTCCTACTCCAAATTTTTGTTTTGTTTCCTTTACTGTTTCCTCAATATACAGGTTGAATAACGTGGGGGGTAGGCTACAACCCTGTCTCACTCCTTTCCTACCCACTGCTTCTCTTCCACGCCCCACGACTCGTGTAACTGTCATCTGGTTTCTGTACAAATTGTAAATAGCCTTTCGCTCCCTGTATTTTACCCCTGCCACCTTCAGAATTTGAAAGAGAATTTTCCAGTCAACACTACTGAAAGCTTTTTCTAAGTCTACTTTATTTTATTGAGGCAGAAATTAAAATCTTATGACTACAAATGGTTCAAATGGCTCTGAGCACTATGCGACTTAACTTCGGAGGTCATCAGTGGCCTAGGGCGTAGAACTAATTAAACCTAACTAACCTAAGGACATCACACACATCCATGCCCGAGGCAGGATTCGAATCTGCGACCGTAGCGGTCGCTTGGCTCCAAACTGTAGCGCCCAGAACCGCTCGGCCACTCTGGCCAGCTCTTATGACCACATCGCGTGTACTAACAGCTAATAAAGTGGTAAGACAAGACCACCAGCTTAATAGCTTGTCTGTCCGTCTTTGGAACTAAGTATATAACTGATTCTGCGTATCAATGATCCAACACTTTTTTGGTAGGTATGTGGAGGTATGTTGCAGTAAACGTCTACATACAAGTTACGTAATTCGCGTAAATAACGGGTGGCTGATTTGCGTGCGCAGTGATGGCGTCCGATAGGGTTTCATAGGATTTACATCAGGGGAATTTGGCTGCCGGGGAAACAACGTAAGTTCACCATAATGATGTGTGTGTTTGTGTGTGTGTGTGCGTGTGTGTGTGTGTGTGTGTGGGTGTGAATTCCTGAGGTACCAAACTGATGAGATCATCGGTCGCTACCTAGACTTACACACTACTTAATCTATCTTACGCTAAGAACAATCAACACACACTCCCATGCCCGAGGGAGGACTCGAACCTCTGGCGGGAGGGGCCGCGCAATCCGTGACATTGCGCCTCAAACTGCGCAGCCAATCCGCGCGGCTCACTATAATGATCCTTAAACCACTGTAGCACGGTTCTGGCTCCGAGACACGGACAATTATATTGCTGAAAGATGACATTACTCTCGGAGAAGACATGTACCAGGAAGGGTGCAGGTGGTTTTGCAGCTGACAGCGTGTTTTCGGTTTCTACCACAGGTCCCATGCAAGAGCAAGAGAGAGTCTCCCATAGTAAGGGTGTTTCAAAAAGTTTTTTCAAATGTAAAAATGCACACAAATTTATTGGCAGAAGATACAGAGATGGTTTAGTGTTATTTTGTGGGGAAACATATCAAGTTTTTTTTATTTTTAATTTTTTTGACCTTAAACTAAAGATGTGTGTGGCTTCCGTTGGGTATCCTGCACACAGCCCATCGGAAGTCCATTTCGTCCCAAACCCTTGTAGCATTGCAGGTGTAACTTGCAGAGTGGCAGCATAAATTCTTGCTATAAGTTCAGGTAAAGAAGTCAACATAGGAGGTACAAACACTATATACTTGATGGATTCCCCCCCCCCCCCAAAAAAAAAAAAATCGATGCATCACGACCAATCCAGTGACCTGGAAAGCTGTCACTGAGAAATTCTCGGACGTCAGATAGGTAGTGGTGTGGTGCACCATCTTGCATGAAGTAAACATTTCGTTCTTGGTCATCCTCATCGATCTGCGCCATGAAGATTTGTTGTAACATATCCGGGTACACTATCCCGGTGGTGGTTCTTTCACGGAGAAAAAAGGGGCAGCACACTTTATTCTTGCTCAATGTACAAAAAAGTTCAGTTTTGGGCTATCACGAACATGATGCAATGTTTGATGTGGATTTTCACTGCCCCAAATCCTAAAGTTATGCGTGTTAACCTTGTCACTTAAGTGAGAAGTCGACTCGTTGGAAAAGATTATTTTGTCCAAGAAATATTTATCTTCTTGTAATTGATTTAGCATATCTGCACAGAAGTTCTTGCGAGCAGTTTTGTCAGTGAGTCAAATGCAGACGGTTTCTCAGCACACGCCAAACAGTCGTATGTGGGATTTCCAGTTCACGAGATGCACGCCTGGTCAATTTCGTAGGGCTGTTGACAACATGTTGTCTCACTCGTTCAGAGACGTCGTCAGATGTGCTTGAACGACCTGATGTTTTTCCATGCCTTACCGAGTACCCTGTTTCTACAAAACATTTATGCCATTCATCAATTTTAGGCCTATTATGAGGTTCTTTAGCGTACTTGGTACGGAAATTACTCTGAACTGTTGTCGCCGACTTCGATTCTTCAAACCAAAAACGCAGCTACCACGCTCGGGTCCGGTGAAGGCAGCTATCCTTAATGCAACTGCCGTTAGCGCTCCTTACCGTGCGATTCGGCACACTATGCGAGACAAAGCTTCATGTATTTCGCTACAAACTGGCATTACAATCACATCTAAAGGTACTATGAACTGACTTATATGAATTTTGAAGGTTTTAAAGTCCTTTTAGAAACTCAGTGTATAACTCTACGCCCACTAGCCTGCGTCCGTGTCGCGCTGCATGTTTCGAACTGCCGTTTATCTCGATGACGGCGTTTGAGGAGACGACCATCGACCTAGTGTAGGAAAAATGAGATTCACCCGAAGAGCCGACATGTTTCCATTGATGGACGATCGAATCCCAGCGATCCTGTTCGCACTGCAATCGTAACTGACGATGTAGTTGGATCAACGTGTGAACACGTAGAGGTGGTCTTCTGCAGAGCTCCATGTTCAAGGATGTACGATGAGCGGTGTGCTCCAAAACACTTGTGCGTGCACCAGCGTTGTGCTCTTTTGCCAGAGATGACACAGTTAAGTCATATATCCTACTTTACAGAGCAGATAAACCTGCGAACCCCAAGTTCTGTGAAGAGTCATGGACGTCCAACCATTTGGCGCCTAGCGGTAGTTTCACTGCCCTTCTTCCTCTTTCTGTAGATGCTCACAACGGTAGCACGTGACCCTTCAACCAGTTTAGTCATTTTCAAGATACTCATTCCCTGGCTCTGCCCTTTGTCAAAGTTGCTTAGCTCAATGGATTTGCCCATTTTCAGCACAGAACTTCGCTAAAGCGATACACCATTCGCCTCTGTTCTCCTTATTCTGCTCAATATTTTCGTTACCTCGTCACATGCCCTCAACGCCATCGGGTCTTGAAGTTTGCTGCGGACATTTTCAGTGAAGGGTCTGAATGTATGTAGAGGAATTACACCCATACCTCCTCAGCTGCTGAAATCAGATCAGGTTTGGACGCTAGGATCTCTGTCGAGAGCGAAGACGACGATGTAATTCATCCCAAAGGCGTTCCATTGGATTCAGTTCAAGATTGTAGAAAGGGCAGTCTGCTTCAGGACTGTTATTGTCCACAAACCATTGCCTCACAGAAGTCGCTTCATTGGAAGGGCCAGTGTCACGGTGATATAAACAGTCATTGTCTGCGTAGTACACAATGCGTGAATTATCACCACAAATCACTCTTTTCCATTCATCGACTGTCCAGTGGCATCATTTTTTTTACAACCTCAAGCGTCACTCAGCATTGACATCAGAAATGTGCGGCTAATGAGGAGCGCCTCGATCATTTTAAACCCGCTGTTTTTAATTCCTTATGTACAGTCATTGTGGTAGATGGACTGCTTGTAAGCACATTCGAAATCAAGAGTGATTTCTTCCCCTGGTTTAATGCGAATTTTCTCCAACCACTCCCCGCAATGCTTGACGGTTCCTGTCAGTTATTACATGAAGTCTGCATTGTCCTCCTTTAGCTGTGGTGGTTACTTCACTTTTCCACTTCACAACCACATCACTAACACGATTTGTGGAACCAAAGAGCCATTGGTTTATCAATGATGGATATATTACTCAGAGTGACATCCTGTAACTCGTCCAAATTTGTAGTCATTGAAACTTCATTATGCACCCATTCTGCTGTTGCTGCTTCTACACTGAAAACACGAACTTCCCACCTACTGGTAAACTGAAGGGTCCTCTGCCCTGTCAAGATGTGTATAGGTCAGCTCGGCCTTGCAGAGGGGTGTTGGCGTACTTTTGATCAGATAGTGTATATCAAGCATTGAGAAATGTCAGGTCTTCTCAGACTGTCGATGGTGCTTCCTGTTCGCTAATACTGTTGGTTTTTCTTAGATAAATAGTTTGGATATGTAATTAACAAGTTTTCAATAACATTATCGGTTGTAGTTTGTTAATATAAAGTTCGACTCTCTGCACATCTGTTTATGAATTCAAACCCATAATAATTCCGCATTGACTGCTTTCAATTAGTTAACAATTTTCAGACGCTTTAAACAGTTTGACATACGCATAATTAACGTAATCGATTGTGCCTCGTTTTGTGGAGACTCACTTCACATTATATTATGATTGTACTTTTCGGCATTTAAATGATGTAGAAAATTAGCGGGGAATATTTGGCGTCATTGACATATGCAGCTCATTGTAATGTAATTTTAAAAAGCATTGAAGCTTGTTAAACTCTGGTCAAACACGGGAAACGCGATTGTTAATGATGTCCGCTGTGCAGGAATTTTCTGGATATGTTAAGCGGCGTAATGCTTATACAACACGGCACGGAAGCGCTACGGCAGATGAGGGATAATCCTACATAAGAACTGCAAATTAAGACTGTGAAAGCTGACTGAATAAAATCACTTCTTACTGCATGATTGCTAATGTCTTACCATTCAAGTTCCCGTTGGCACTGTCTCATAACCTCATCAGATATTATATAAAGACTAGCAAGCACACATTACTTCGCATCCGTGACATATTTCCACGATAGAGGGTCAAATGACCATCTGGTACCATTTCAGCACCATCTACAGCGCTCTGAAGCCGCCAGTGTCCTCCAAGGGGCTGAATAATATCTGATGACAGGTAAATTGAAGATGGAGGGGGGAGGGGAGGGGAGAAAGGAAACGAATTACTGCTGTCAGATGCATCGGGGCATTATGCGAAATCAAGGGCGACGAGTGAAAGTATATACCTGAATGGGATTTGAACCTGGGATCTTATACTGACTAGGCAGCTGTGATAACCACTGCACCATCCGGGACACAGTGCTATCCCACCTGCATCTCACGGTCGACCCACATTCCCATCGAGCGCTACCTATCCTCAGTCCCTATCCATTTCCTCCATTCTCGCTACATATTCGAAAGAACAGACATCACACTTTCATATAATTGATTCGCCAAATGGGCAATGGATCCACCTTCCTCAGTGCGGATGCACAAGTACATCCTACCTACTTCGGGGATACCAGTTAGCAAATCTGTCTCAGGCGCTGCAGTCATGTACCGTGCAGCTGGTCTCGGTGGAGGTTCGACTTCTCCCTCGGGCATGCGTGTGCGTGTTTGTCCTTAGGATAATTTAGGTTAAGTAGAGTGTAAGCTTAGTGACTGATGACCTTAAGAGTTAAGTCCCGTAAGATTTCACACACATCTGAATTTTTATTTTGGGGATCCCAGCGTAGCCAGCATGGAAGAAATGGATAGGGACTGAGGATAGGTAGCGCTCGATGGGAATGTGGGTCGACCGTAAGGCGCAGGTGGGATGGCACTGTGTCCCGGATAGTGAAGTGGTTATCGCACCTACCTAGTCAGTAGGAGATCCCAGGTTCAAATCCCATTCTGGTATATACTTTCAATCGTCGCCCTTGATTCCGCGTAATGCCCCGATGCATCTGACAGCAGTAATTCGTTTCCTTTCTCCCCTCCCCTCCCCCCCCCCCATCTTCAATTTACCTATCATCAGATATTATTCAGCCCCTTGGAGCACACTGGCCGCTTCTGAGCGCTATAGATGTTGCTGAAATGGTACCACATGGTCATGTGACCCTTCATCGTGGACGTATGTCACGGCAGCGAAGTGTGCTTGTTGGTCGGTTGGAACTGAACTGTGAGGTAGAGGTGTGATAGATTGGCAGCATGAAGCTGTCATATTCAGACGCGCCGATGGCCGCACCTTGAATGAAACTGGGCGATTTGTTGGTGTATCAATTTTCAGTGCCCCACTATCTCTACAAAGAAAGTGTATACTCGCAGCCATGTAGTACAGTCTCCTCTTTTTTAGCTGACTGCTTCAATGCGGCCATTCTCATACAGTTTTCACCTATAACGCTCCCTCCAGTACCATGAATCTCTTCCCTGATGTCTTAACACATGTCTTATCATCCCGTTCCTTTCCACATATTCCATTCTTCGCCGATTCTGTGAAGAACCTCCTTACCTTACGATTCCACCTAATTATAGGTATTGTCCTGTAGCAACACTTCTATAACTCTTCGATTCTCTTCTATTCCGGTTGTCCCATTAGACATGATTCACTCAGACAATGCTCCAAACGTACAATCTCAGAAATGTTTGACACTAGTAGACTTCTCTTGCCCAGGAATGACCTCTTCCCTTCGCTTGTCTGCTTTTTATGTCCACCTTATCCGTGCGTCATGGGTTATTTTGCTGCTTAGGTAGCAGAGGTACCTAATTTCGTCTACTTCGTGATCAAAAACTCTGTTGTTAAGATTCTCGCTAGTCTCACTTCTGCTACTTCTCACTACTTTTTCCTTTTATTTTGTTCATTTCATTCAACAGATTCTGTAAATTTCTTCACTTTCAGTGAGGATAGCAACGTCAACAGCGAATATTATCATTGGCATCCTGTCAACTGAAATTTTACCCCACTCTTGAACAGTTCTTTAATTTCCGTCATTGCTTCATCGATGCAGAGATTGAACACTACGCGTGTCCTACCCCCTGCTTAATCCGAGCACTTCGTTCTCAGATTTTTCAGTCTTGTTGTTCCCTCTTGGTTCTTGTACATATTGTTTATTATCATTGTTTTCCCATAACTCACTCCTTTTCTTCTCAACATTTAGAACTTCTTGCACGATTTTTACTATTGAATGAATGCTTTTTCTTGGTCGACACATTCAATGGAAATGTCTCAATTTTTCTTCACTCTTGCTTCCACTATCAAGCGTAGCGTAAAAACTGCATTTCTGGTGTCTTTGCCTTTCCTGAAGCCAGACTGATACTTATATACACTCCTGGAAATTGAAATAAGAACACCGTGAATTCATTGTCCCAGGAAGGGGAAACTTTATTGACACATTTCTGGGGTCAGATACATCACATGATCACACTGACAGAACCACAGGCACATAGACACAGGCAACAGAGCATGCACAATGTCGGCACTAGTACAGTGTATATCCACCTTTCGCAGCAATGCAGGCTGCTATTCTCCCATGGAGACGATCGTAGAGATGCTGGATGTAGTCCTGTGGAACGGCTTGCCATGCCATTTCCACCTGGCGCCTCAGTTGGACCAGCGTTCGTGCTGGACATGCAGACCGCGTGAGACGACGCTTCATCCAGTCCCAAACATGCTCAATGGGGGACAGATCCGAAGATCTTGCTGGCCAGGGTAGTTGACTTACACCTTCTAGAGCACGTTGGGTGGCACGGGATACATGCAGACGTGCATTGTCCTGTTGGAACAGCCAGTTCCCTTGCCGGTCTAGGAATGGTAGAACGATGGGTTCGATGACGGTTTGGATGTACCGTGCACTATTCAGTGTCCCCTCGACGATCACCAGTGGTGTACGGCCAGTGTAGGAGATCGCTCTCCACACCATGATGCCGGGTGTTGGCCCTGTGTGCCTCGGTCGTATGCAGTCCTGCTTGTGGCGCTCACCTGCACGGCGCCAAACACGCATACGACCATCATTGGCACCAAGGCAGAAGCGACTCTCATCGCTGAAGACGACACGTCTCCATTCGTCCCTCCATTCACGCCTGTCGCGACACCACTGGAGGCGGGCTGCACGATGTTGGGGCGTGAGCGGAAGACGGCCTAACGGTGTGCGGGACCGTAGCCCAGCTTCATGGAGACGGTTGCGAATGGTCCTCGCCGATACCCCAGGAGCAACAGTGTCCCTAATTTGCTGGGAAGTGGCGGTGCGGTCCCCTACGGCACTGCGTAGGATCCTACGGTCTTGGCGTGCATCCGTGCATCGCTGCGGTCCGGCCCCAGGTCGACGGGCACGTGCACCTTCCGCCGACCACTGGCGAAAACATCGATGTACTGTGGAGACCTCACGCCCCACGTGTTGAGCAATTCGGCGGTACGTCCACCCGGCCTCCCGCATGCCCACTATACGCCCTCGCTCAAAGTCCGTCAACTGCACATACGGTTCACGTCCACGCTGTCGCGGCATGCTACCAGTGTTAAAGAGTACGATGGAGCTCCGTATGCCACGGCAAACTGGCTGACACTGACGGCGGCGGTGCACAAATGCTGCGCAGCTAGTGCCATTCGACGGCCAACACCGCGGTCCCTGGTGTGTCCGCTGTGCCGTGCGCGTGATCATTGCTTGTACAGCCCTCTCGCAGTGTCCGGAGCAAGTATGGTGGGTCTGACACACCGGTGTCAATGTGTTCTTTTTTCCATTTCCAGGAGTGTATGATCTGGAATTTCTTTTCCGTTCTTATGTGTAATATTCATGTCAACAACTTGGACACATTACCTGTTAAGCTTATTTCAGGTCAGATCTCGCACTTACCAGACGTAACAATCTGCGGAATTGCGTGGATGATATTTTTCCGAAAGTCTGAAGGTGCGAAGCCAGTCTCATAACTGTAGATTCTACTCACCAATCTGAATAGTCATTTTGTGGCTACATCCCCAAATGATTTAGAAAATCCAATCGAATCTCATCCATTTTTTCTGCTTTATTTTCTCCCAGGTCTTGCAATTTAAAATCCTAATACCGGATCACCTATATCTTCCATGTCGTCTCCTGTTTCTTTTTTCATCACGTCAGTGGGCAATTCGCCCCCTCATAGTAAACTTCAGTTTACTTTTTCCACCTGTGTGCTCTCTTCTCTGCGTTTAGCAGAAGAATTCCCATTGCACTCTTAATGCTGAAGGCTGTTTAGACTTTTCTGCATACTCATTCACTCATTCCGATGATCATTTCTTCTTAGATGTCTTCACAACTTTACTGCATCCACTTCGCCTTCAATTCCTTCTCATCACTCGTTAGTATGTGCTTCAGTATTCCACTTCCACACTGTTTTTACTGGACGCTTCCTTTAAACTTCAGCCCACTCTTCATCATTACTAATTTGTGACCTGTGTCGGTTTCTGCTCACGGGTACCCTCACAATCCGATATCGGATTCGGAATCTCTCATGTGATACAACTGAAATCTCTCCGTGTCTCCAGGTCTTTTCTAATTACAGCTACTCTTTTTGTGATTCTTGAACAGATTATTCTCTATTACCATCTGAAATTTATTGCAGGTATCAATTAGTCTTTTACCCCCCCCCCCTCCCTCAGCCGCTCGGAATGACCGCGTGGTTCTAGGCGTCATGTCGTGGACTGCGTGGCCCCTTCCGCTGGAGGTTCCAGTCCTCCCTCGGGCATGGGTGTGTGTGTTGTTCTTAGCATAAGTTAGTTTAAGTAGTGTGCAACTCTAGGGACCGATGACGTGAGCAGTTTGGTCCCTTAGAATTTCACACACATTTGAACACATTTTCTCCCCTCTCATTCCTGCTACCAAGCGATTATCTCGTAGCAAACCTTCTCACACGAACGACCAGAGTACGAATTATAGCTCCTCCAATGCACTGCTGTTTTGTACCTCGCGTATCGCTGTCTTTATATGCGCATGTTGCTGTCCATCGTTTGCTGTCCCTTGACTTTCGTCACGTCAGTGTTTTTCGCCCATTTTCAGATTGAGCCCACAGGCTGAAGATTCAATACCCGCTCCCTCCTTTTAAATCATTGGTCGGCGCCACTGTGCAAGTGACAACAGAAACGCAAGCGCCACTGTCGTCGTTCGGTGACGAAGACATATGAAAGGACGGAATCTGTGGTTAACTGGTCGATGCGTGCAGGGATATCGATTTATTGATAGGAGCTGCACTGCAGCGACGCCTTTGCGACGTTGTTAAAGAAAACGCCGGTTTCCATACTTCGTTCAAGATGATGTCAGCTTTATTGGGATTTCCCTATTCACCGTGATTCCCCTTTCAGAATCTCTATCTCTTACTGACAAAAGTGTTGATAAAGGAGGTTACAGCTTTGAATAAACATGTTTTGATCTCAATTTAATTTTTACGTAATAATGAATGTTTTGAACGGACTGACGATGTTGCTACTGGTAGTCCGTTGTCGCTCTTGGCGGACAATTCTTTTATGGAAGACACTGAAGGAATGGCACTGGAAATCGTCTAAATCCATTCCATGGAATTACTCAATTTAAAGTGACAATGGAAAGCAGGGATGCATTCCATTCTTAGATGTTTTGGTTCATTGCAATGATGATGGCATCTTGGGACACGCGGTTTATCGGAAACCAATTCACGCAGACATGTATTTACATGTAGATAGCACGTATCAGTGTCAAAAAGAGCAGTCTTCATGATGAGCTCCTACACTTAAAAGAAATTTCTGAAACGAATGGAAACGGGCCACAGCAGATACGTACGGCGCTACGGATAAAAGCTAAGGTGTAATCAGATCCATCGTTTTCTTGCCATATGTGGGACGTCTGTCATCAAAACTAGCTCAGATGCCGAACAAAATACGAAGTTAGAGATATATTGCTCTCCGACGATTTCAGCAGCTATTTTGGGTTCAGTCAAAGATGACTTGATGCTCCACAAGGCAAGATCCCTTGCGAACATGGCTTTTCACATGTCGGGCAGACGACGCGTGTGGTCCATGAGAGCTACACGGAGTACTGAGCACTCCACAGACGCCAGTCCCTCTGTGCGGCGTGAAAATGTCGAAATCATAGAGCAGATTTCGTCTTTTCGGACTCAGTGGTGAAGGAATGATAATAAATTCGTTTGGCAGAATTTAATAATTCCATACAGATATCGCTGTTGCGCAGGTCGTAATTATACAATGATGCACCAGCATGGATCGATCAGCTAACCACAGTTCATGCATAGCTCTTTGTCCCAAACGAAGTCAGGCACTTATGTACATGTGGCTGCAAGGGCAGGACGCGGTTCGCGGCTTTAAAAGAACGGAGCGAGTGTCTGTCGACTCACCCGAAGATGGCCGACTGATATACGACCGAAATATCAGGTGGAGAAATAGAGTCTTTGCATCCGTATGCCCAAAAATTAATAGACCGTTCATTGCTCCTTGAAGAAGGCACATATGAACCAGCGAAATATCAGGTGGAGAAATAGAGTCTCTGCAGCCGTATGCCCAAAAATTAATAGATTGTTCATTGCTCCTTGAAGAAGGCACATGTGAAGCAGACTGTTTATTTTAAAATTATGAGTGACCGTGTGTCCCCTTTCTTCGTCATGTGCTCATCCAAGATGACAACGTTCGTTTCAGCCGGTAGTCATGCATCCTATCACATTTCGACTGGTTCGCTGAATCAGCCGATCCTAATGCCATAGAAAATTTCTGATTTTGGAGAAGAGGACGAAATTAAGCAGACAACATCCTGGCAATTTGGTAGCTTACGGGATCTAATCACTAATGAATGGCTTCAACTTAATGTGGTATATTAGTTCTAAGACTGGTTCTGCCTACTTGCAGTAGATGGCAGTAGAGGCAAGTGACAGGTCGGGTCATACAATAGGCTTGGGCATTGGTAAACATAAGGCCATCAGAATATTAGTCGATATGTGATAGCATCATAAAGTTAGTTTGTACTGAATAAATCAACTTATGAGCCCAATTCTCGTCATTTCCGAGAAGTTTTAATTTCGTGTTTTAAATGAAGAAATATGCTGCTGAGGCTCATGAAATATTGCGTCAGACATAGAGTGAGGCAACTACGAGTATTATTGACAAAACGTACAAAGAATGGTTTCAACGCTTCAAAAACCGTGATTTTGGCGTCGAAGACTGGCACGACGGTGGAAGACAGAAGGTCTTCAATGAACATTCACAGGAGATTGTTACCGAAAACAGCTGATATGTTTGAGCGGAACACTGAAAGACAAACCGTCACCATACAGCGGTAGACAGTGCTTCACCCCATGTCGCGAAACCGTAGAAACATGCTTGGAATCATTGAAATGCGAAGTCCTACACCACTCGCCAAAATCTCCAGACGTTGCTCCCTCTGTCTACTACTTTCTTCGACCAATGGAACTTGACCTGTTTGATCAGCATCTCTGGTCATGTGAACAAGTCAAAAATTGTATCGATTCCTCGATCTCCTCAAAAGACGCCTAGTTCTTCCGCCACGGGATTCGTTTGCTCCCTGAAATATGGGAGGAAGTAGTGGTCAGCGATGACCTGTGCTTTCAACTGTAAATTTTTTTTTAGTTTTTCACGATAAAGCCTCGAACTTCGAAAAAAAAAACGACGGAAGCAAAATTATAGAGCTAAGACACGTGGATACTGTTTATCGTCAGACTAGGGCCAGATCAAGGTCAGAGGCTGTGTCACTCTGTATTAACGTGATGTATCTCTGGGGTGAGTAATCTTTTGTCCAGTGTGTTTGTAAGGACACTGTAGAAGGTACTTCATACCCTATTTTCGTAACAGCATCCAGGATTTCTTCCATGAAGCTCAACTTAATCAGGTTTTCAGTTTTTATTATTATCATTGCATGTTCTGTTCCTTTGCTATCACTGATTAGGCAACGTATTTTGCTGCTGACGTACGGTACCAAGTAGTATGGTACGAAATTTCAGGTATTGCGAGAAAGTTCAAAGATTAATGAGTCGATTGAGAGAATATTGCGTTAAAAGAAATATTGGGTGCTGTGTATTACTCCTAATGAACTATTATTAATTGTTGGTACGTTACATTGTGATCTTACCTAGGTGGAGGACTTCGTTTTCAAAATGAGGTCCAATTACTTGAAATCGTGTAATACATACCGCTTCTTGTGTGCAACTGCTGCAGAAGAGTGTGTCGCAAGTAATAAAGTTTTGTACGTTTCTTTCTGCTTGATGCGACTGTCGAAATGCGAAGATATGAATTTTGTAAGTTTTCCTCCGTTTCATCCAGTTGTTATACAGAACGTTATGCTGTAATTTTATAACAGAAATATCTGTTCGCCAGAAAATCCTCCAGTCGAACTGCATCAATTAAAATGTTTTCCTTTCACGATTAAACATCTGTAACTCAATCTCGTATTTTAAGGAAAACAAAGTACACGATCGAGTTCAGCCCCATGTAGTGGTTAATAAAAAAAGAAAAGAGAGAAGAAAAGAAAAAGAAAAAAGGTTGAAAATGTGGGAAGAAATCGTAAACGAAAATGTTCTTTTTTTAAATCGTTAATGACCGTGAAAAAAGGGAAAGAAAGAAAGAAATGCAGATCGGACTTCGTATTACAGAAAAGCTATAGTTGGGGTGGTCCTTGTGGCGTTTTTGAGCAAAAGTTAAACCAACTTCCACTACAAAAATTATTGAAAAGAAACAGAGAATAACAAAATGTAACTGACAGGGGGAAGTGGCGTAGATAAGAGTTCATCCTTTACCAGGTTAACTTGTCTTCTTTCGTGCGGCGTCCAGGTCTTCAAAAATCTCCTTCATTTCGGCGTGAAAAGTCTGCTCCGAAATCTTGCAGTCGTCCAGGAATCACTAATTTATACCAATTAAAATCATCTTGATGCTGTATGCAATTTAATTTACTTTGCTACTTCCATCCTCCGAATTTCTTAACAACTTCCACAATATGTCTACACATTAAAATCAGATCAAGACTAGCTAATAAGGTTTTTTTTACGTCTTCATCAGATCACGTCTGCCTTAAGCTTCGGCTATCAAGAGACAATCAAGAAACGGATAGAAAACAAAAAAAGAGTTACAATTTTAGTATTTTCTCTGCCGTCGAGCGCTCATACCGCTGCGACGGGATATTTTTTATCTGAGGGAACGAGTGTAGCGCGGCGAAATTCAAAGTCCCGCTACACCCTGAAATCAACTCCGCGAGTAAATGTGGCCAATTATTCTGGTAGTATGCAGTTATGACCTTTTGAAAGTGCAACTTTTAAATACGCGGAAGCTTCGCTAGTTCGTCACTCGCTCCGACCTCTGCGACCGCTTAATGGCAGAGCGCCAAGTGTTGCACGCAGAAGTAACAACCAGTACCCTTCTATTGAAGAATAGTTCAATTCCAGCAAATGTGCTTTACTCCGACAGTGTCAGCTTCACAATCTAAAGAAAATAACGCACACTACAGAAGTGTTAATGACTGAAAGGTGATACACTAATTTTACAAAAAGACGTTCTTTAGTTTCAATCATTTACAGAGACTTTGCGAGTCGCAACATAAAAATAATCAAAATGTAGAGATATCTGGCACCAGCTACATGTTTGAAACTGCACACTTTGATACAATGAACAATGTATGTTATCAATATCAAAACAGGACTTGACTCGATGTTGAAAATGATCTGGCCGCTCACTAGTGTAGCTACTACGATACCAAGCCTATTGGAAGACTGGCCAAAATACGGTGCGCGTAATACCCTGTAAAGGAGGGACTCCATCTGAAAGATGTTCTTAGTCAAGTGGAAGTTCACATACACCCCCAGAAGTCATGTCAACGTGCTAAACCTGCGAGTAGAACCCTTCAATATGCGAAAGCCAAATATATTACATCCGGTGGATGACAGTATCTTCTTGCACCTGGTGGTATCATCAGTACAGACATTGAAGTGTCTTCTTCTACATTCTCTTCATTCACTGACAAACTTTTGTGGCCGAAAACGAATCATCGATTAAAACTGCTCCACTGTCACTTTGTACGATTTTAGAAAACGGACTCTGTCGACAATGTTCCTTGTATATTTTTCCAGAAGGTAAGTTGACTGCTACAACATTGTCCACATGAAACACACTTTCACTCGGCGCCCAAACGTGCCAGTCGGCTCTTTTAAAACTACAAACAAAGGTGACAGCAAGTGTCCATCTGTAGGTGTTGTTGGCGTTATTATGCAGCTGTGTGTCGTTTTACTGATAGACTGCACGACTGTATCCTGTCTTTCTTTCTTTTTTCGGCAAGAGATCGATCACTATGTTCTATGTCGCACGCTTTCTGTCTACCGACCATATCCATAAGAGGTCTGATGTTAAAAAGACAAACTCTTCACATGCAGCAAGTATTGCAGACTTATTACCCATCTGTTTAGTTATAGTAACATGGATTAGTTTTCACGGCAAAATTCAATGTTTCTTCTCGAGAGCGTACATCCACTCTGCAATCGCAAACTTTTTTAGTCCCTCCTACTTTGCGACTTGGACGCTCCGCTTCTGTGTATTCACCTAGTGGATTCTGATTTGCTTCCTGAAATCGTTATTAAATTTATGTAGACAGATTGTGTTGACCTTGGGAAGCTTTTATTGATACGTACGCTGGTTTTCAAGGTATCTGTTCGAGATGTACACATCTCCTTGTTTTGGGGAGTAGTTTAAGGTTCCTCTTAATGGTCCTGAAAGACATATACCCTATCTTTTCAGTTTTCCAAACGGTGACATCTCGTTTCGTATACTCCTCTGTTACGGGCAAAGACAAAGTGCTACCTAACGATATTATATATTCAAATCAGGCTTCATCATCACTTACTTCCTGTTTTTCACATCCCCATACCGTTGTACTAATGATGCTGATCGACGAATGTGACTGTGGTGAAAGGATGCCCCCATTACAGTCATCGTTATTCTCTAGGAAATAAACAGCGAACGTCAGCCCACTATTTTGGTTTATGTCTAGCATGTCTGTTACACTAGTCAACAACCATTTTGCATCAGGGATTTGATACATCAACTAGTATGTATTTTGGTGTGTAGAATCCGAATACACCTTTCAAAATGTTCTAGCACGAACCATTTTTGAGTGTTTAATTTTTTTATTTTTAATTTTCAATATTTCGCTTTTTGCTGTTCTTCTGTTTTGATGTTTTATTGTTTGTTTTTGATTTGCAGAGGAGAGCTAGAAGATCTGCAGATCATCAGTAAAGGGTTGGCGTGCTAATCCAGTGGTTTGATAGAGATCCTCAGTGAGTGTTTCCTGTGAAAGATAGCGCAAACTTTTTGTATTTAAAACTTGCACTAAGAAAAATGACAACTAGTAAATCTCGTTGGTGTCTAAACTACCCCGACAACTTTTGTTATGTGTATGGGAAATTCACTTCAAAAGCGGAAAGAAAACCAATCACTGATTTGATTAACAAGGCATATAAATTGTATTTTTAATTGTCCTGTTGGTGATCAAGATAAAAATTTTGCACCTCATATTGCCTGCATAGTCTGTACTACAACCTTAACCAAGTAGTCGAAAGGAAAATGCAGAGCCACGCCATTCGCTGTTCCGATGGTATGGTGTGAGTCTAATTACAATTATTCAGAATGTTACTTGTCTCTCACAAATATCTCGGGACATTCAAGCAAAGCTAGACATAAAATAAAGTATGCAAATGTATCTTCAGTGCATTTTCCTGTGCCCCATGATGAGGGGTTGCCTGTTCCTGTCCGTAACTTGAAAGCCACGGAATCAGACACCATGTCAAGTGAACCAGAAAGTATTGAACATACAGAAGAGTACTGCCCTCAATATTATGATACTTCGCCTCAGCTCTTTAATCTAAAGGAATTGAACGATTTGGTTCGCGATCTAAAACTTTCGAAACAGCAAGTTGAACTCTTGGGGTCGAGACTACAAAAACGGAACCTTCTAGCTCCAGGGACAAAAATTTCCTGTTTCACATCAAGAGGTGCTTCCTTCCCTCAATATTTCGATGTGCAGAATTCAATGTGTGTATGTAGGGATGTCAACGATCTGGTGATGTATCTAGGTGTACAACATAATCCACAGGAGTGGTGATTATTTATTGACCAGTAAAGCCAGCTTGACAGTAGTACTACTGCATAATGGCAATGCATTTCCATCGATACCTTTGGCTTACGCAGTAGACATGAAAGAAACTTATGAAACCATGGCTTTACTGGAGTTGAGCGCGATAAAATCATTTGGCCTCTCCTTCATATCAAGTTGTGCCTTATCAAGAACTTTGTAAAAACTCTGGATAAAGAAGGTGAGGCCTTCTATCATGTAAAAAAAAAGTTTCCCAAATTAAGTGAGGCAAAGCTGAAAGAAGGTATATTTGTTGGACCACAAATAAGAAAATTTCTGAAAGATCCAACCTTTCATATCAAATTCACAGATATCCAGTTAGCTGCTTGGTCTTCTTTTAAAGCAATTGTGAAGGGCTTTTTGGGCAACAGGAAAGACAAAAACTACGTTACCGTTGTGAATGATTTTTAGGACAACTATAAGAACATGGGGTGTAGAGTGTCGCTTAAAATTCACTTTTTACATTATCACCTTGATTTCTTCACGGAAAATTTGGGAGCCATAAGAGATGAGCATGATGAATGCTTTCTCCAAGACATTTTTACCATGGAACAACTTTACCAAGGCTATTGGAACCTTTCGATGATAGGAGAATACTGCTGGGGTCTTGTTAGGGAGAGTTCCGTCCTCGCATTTTTTAAAAACCATAGACGATTAAAAGTGAAAATATCTTCTGAACTAGTTTGGACCTTTTATTGGCATCACCCCCATACATACATACAAAATGGCATTCATTTCAAACGTTCTGAATGTGTATTTTTGTTTGACTTCATTGTGTCTATTTTCGATTTACCTGCGTACTCACCATCCCAAAATTAGGTAAATCCACCCATTTACAAACCAGATGCAGAAAAAATGTTTAGATATGTTAACTAATGTTACCTGTGCACTGAAACTGAAAGGTGTAAATAACAGCAGAAAACAAGCATCTTAAGCTTTCTTTTGCCTTGTATAAGCGTTAGCCGCATAAGCACATATAACAGTGCTTACCAGTCACAAGTATCAGGAGGTCTCGTTCTTTGCCGTTCAAACGTTGAAGTTCGCCCGTCATTCCGTACCGTTCCGGGTAGTGCTGTACTATCACTTGTTGGTCCACCGAAATTATAAATACAAATTTCTTATCCACTCCACTGTACAGAACTTCGCACTCCGGCATTAAGTTGGCGCAGTGAAGCGAAGCGGGCGACAAGTAAGAGATGCGGGCGCGTATTTAAAAGCTGTACCTTCAGAAGATTCTAACTACGTACTGCCAGAATAATGGCCCGAATTTTTACACGATGTCGATTGCTGCAGCTGATATCTTCAACGAATGCTTTTTTCTCCTTGCCAGTGCTACCTTTAGATTCTTGTGTGGTTTGTAAAGTTAACAGTAATCTACACTATTGGCCATTACAATTGCTACACCACGAAGATGACGTGCTACCGACGCGAAATTTAAACGACAGGAAGAAGATGCTGTGATATCCAAATGATTAGCTTTTCAGAGCATTCACACAAGGTTGGCGTCGGTGGCGATACCTACAACGTCCTGACATGACAAGTTTCCAACCGATTTCTCATCATACACAAACAGCAGTTGACCGGCATTGCCTGGTGAAACGTTGTTATGATGCCTCGTGTAAGGAGGAGAAATGCGTACCATCACGTTTCCGACTTTGATAATGGTCGGATTGTAGCCTGTCGGGATTGGGGTTTATCGTATCGCGACACTGCTGCTCGCGTTGGTCGAGATACAGTGACTGTTGGCGGAACATGGACCCGCTAATGCGGAACGTCGTGCTGGATCCCAACGGCCTCGTATCACTAGCAGTCGAGATGACAGGCATCTTATCCGATAGCTGTAACGGATCGTGCAGCAATGTCTCGTTCCCTGAGTCAACAGATGGGGACGTTTGCAAGACATCAACCATCTGCACGAACAGTTCGACGACGTTTGGAGCAGCATGGACTATCAGCTCGGAGACCATGGCTGCAGTTACTCTTGACGCTGCGTCACAGACAGGAGCGCCTGCGATGGTGTACTCAACAACGAACCTGGGTGCACGAATGGCAAAACGTCATTTTTTTCGGATGAATCCAGGTTCTGTTTACAGCATCACGATGGTCGCATCAGTGTTTGGCGACATCGCGCTGAACGCACGTTGGAAGCGTGTATTCGTCATCACCATACTGACGTATCACCCGGCGTGATGTTATGAGGTGCCATTGGTTACACGTCTCGGTCACCTCTTGTTCGCATTGACGGCACTTTGAACAGTGGACGTTACATTTCAGATGTGTTACGACCCGTGGCTCTACCCTTCATTCGATCCCTGCGAAACCCTACATTTCAGTAGGATAATGCACGACCGCATGTTGCAGGTTCCGTACGGGCCTTTCTTGATACAGAGAATGTTCGACTGCTGCCCTGGCCAGCACATTCTCCAGATCTCTCACCAAATGAAAACGTCTAGTCAGTGGTGGCCGAGCAACTGGCTCGTCACAATACGCCAGTCACTACTCTTGATGCACTGTGGTACCGTGTAGAAGCTGCATGGGCAGCTGTACCTGTACACGCCATCCAAGCTCTGTTTGACTCAATGCCCAGACGTATCAAGGCCGTTATAATGGCCAGAGGTGGTTGTTCTGGGTACTTATTTCTCAGCATCTATGCACCCAAATTGCTTGAAAATGTAATCACATGTCAGTTTTAGTATAATATATTTGTACAATGAATACCTGTTTATCATCTGCATTTCTTCTTGGTGTAGCAATTTTAATGGCAAATAGTGTACTTAAGGAAGATGTTTTACATAATATAATTGTTTTTTAGAGCTTTGGATAAAGCCTGCCTGCAGAGTGTGACGCGTTAATTGTTTTGAAAAATTCGGTGTATAAATTTGTGAACGTAAGTGTGAGATAGCGTGTAATAAACATTTGGGAGTACACCAGCGCATGCAGCACTGGCAACGTCCAGATAAATGGCGAACGGCAAAGAATTCAGTGATTCCTCACGTTACCGTGAGGAAAGCAAAGAAAGATGTGCTGCTGCAGAGTATTATACGAGGGACGTTCAGTAAGTACTGCACACATTTTTTTCTCTGGCAATTTTAGCTCGAGAAAATTTTAATTTGCATGCGACATTGTTTAACATTTCAGCGTTATCTCAAATATTTCCAGTAACTCCCAGTAAATGGCAACTATGTAACCAGTCTTCAAAATGACGTCAGCAGCCGAATGGGTTCTAAGTAATAAACAGTTACTGAATTTATTTTGGGGAAAACGAGACCGTCGCAAATACTTAAAGGTGTTTACAGAATTTCCACTGATGCTGGATAATGGTTAAAAGCACGGTAAAGTCGCTGGACGAAGCGGCTGTCGTCAGTGAAACAAGAAGGAAATCTGTCTGTTCTACCACTCATACGTCTTCCGCACTCTATTCCGATGCCTGCAGTTTTGCAAAGTGCGTACACTCTTATTCGAGGTGGTCGACGAATCATAATCAAGCTACTCAGTGGTTTACTTGACATCTCCGTAAATTATTTGTGACCACTGTTTCTAGAAGCTTAATTGAAGTGTATAAAGATGAAAGGAGGACCACCTGTGGCAATGTTCTTGGTAGGCATGAGGCTGATTGTGATGATTTCTTGTCAAAAATTGTCACAGGAGCCTAAACATGGATTCAACATGTTGAACATGGAACAAATCGGCAATCCATCGAGTTACATCATAACGCGTCTTCTTAGAAGAAGTAGTTCGAAACAGCATCTTCAACCGTTAATGTCGTGACTGAAGTTGTCTGGGACTCTGAAAGGGTTCTTCACTTTGATGCCCTCCCTCAAGGTTAAGTGACTGACTTGGAGGTCTGTTAGGAGACTCGTAGGAAACTGAAGAAACGATTACAGCGTGTTCGTGGCCACAAAAATGCGAACTCACTTCCCCTTCTCCACCATAACGCAAAGACTCACAAGTGTGCGAACCTGAGAGAAGATCACGGAACTTGGGTGGACTGTTCTTCCATACCTGCCCTACTCCCCTGATACCGCCGACTTCCTGACTTGCATTTCTCTGCCCCCCTGAAGGATGGGCTCTGTGGGAAACGCTACAGCTGTGATGGGCAATTTATTAGTGCAGTAAGGACTTTGCTGAGACATTGTACCTCGACGGGGCACAGGATCTCATATTAAAATGGTGGAGGGCTACAGAACTGAACTGGAGTTACGTTGAAAAACAGGTTTTTACAGCCGAAGAATTGGTGGACAATGTAATTTATATGAATCACAATTAAAGCCATTCTGTTTTGCGAGCAAAATATGTTCCGCTACTTATTGTTCGACCCTTGTTTTGTATGAAAGCGGGTAGAATTACTTCAAACTGATGACCATTGAGAACGGATCACAATCAAGAGCGTTGAGTCGTGAAATTTGTTTATACATTGCTATGCCGCATTTTTGTGGGTTAACACCGAGCTATTTGCAGCGTCTGTTGCAGATTACTATACTCCATACGCCGAAAGGACACTGATATAATAGTAGCGCTGTTGCCAGCTTTCAAGTGCGAGTTGCAAAAAAATGGCTCTGAGCACTATGGGACTTAACTTCTGAGGTCATCAGTCCCCTAGAACTACTTAAACTTAACTAACCTAAGGACAGCACATACATCCATGGCCGAGGCAGGATTCGAAGCTGCGACAGTAGCGGTCACGCGGTTCCAGACTGTAGCGCCTAGAACCGCTGGGCCACACCGGCCGGCCGAGTTTCAAAAGCCTGCCATCAATACTGAACACAAGGACGCAACCATGATTTTGTAAGAGGGGTGGGGGTGCCGATTTATTGAAGAGGACCTTAAAAAGACCTCATGTTTTTCGTTTATTTTTAAAATTTCCATAAAGAATGATAAACCTTCGAGTTTTCACTAAGCGGGGATATAATCTTCTTACTTAGGAGTGCTGTATTTTGGCAAACCACTAAGAAGCAGTCATGCTTCAATCTACCTTGATATCCCAAATCATTTTACACTCTTGTTCTTTCAGTCTAGATTAAGTTGAAGAAGCATTCAGGAACGAATGAGCGCTAATCTTTTGGAACGCCGGAATTATTACCAACAGGGTTTTTGGAATAATGAGGGTTCTGTTTGACAGTGAATCTAGAACAGTTTTTGGTGGCGGAAACGCAAAGGATCCGGAATTATTCAACTTTACACTTTCCCAAAGTTCCTCATTTAAGTATGCATCTATCACATCTTGGAATGTAGGAAAGATCACTTTCTGCATTGACGAGTGTCCTGACAGACATATGCCTCAACGTGCATGGGGACAATTTGGATTGTTATTTATTTATCGTATGGCTTTTAGAGCAGGGAGTCTCCGAAGAGAAGCTTGGCTTTTCTTTGAAGTAGCTCTTTTCATGTAGGAAGAGGGGTTGCATTTTTAAGGGAATTGAAATCTGTAAGGAAAGAAAGGTATTCGGAATGAATTGGTTGTCGCCTATTTTAAGGGATCCACCCCGGCATCTACGTAAATTGCAAATAGGAATCCACAGAAAACCTCTTTCAAGGTTACTGGCATATGGATTCAGACAACCTAGCCTCCCGAATCTAGGAACTGCTAACTCAACGGCCCGACACGCAGAACTACCTCAAGTGGATGGAGAAATTGGAAAAACAGGTTGTACATTTTTCTAAAATAAAATAAAATGCATGACCACAAAAGATTCAAGTCCGACATTGCATGGTTTTCCTTTAATTGTGCGTGTGTAATCGTTGGCTAGTGCATGAATGCATGTATATTTTAAGATTTAATTGCATGTGTGTGTGTGTGTGTGTGTGTGTGTGTGTGTGACTCAGACCATGTGCAGTTACCCCAGACATCCTAGCAAACGTATGGGACTAATGGTGACTGTCGGCCAAAAGTTCGTCGTCCATCACAAGCAGGGCACGTGTAACTTTTGCGAAAGGTAAATGAAATCTTTGATCCTAAACGTGATTGTTGAAAGTATCACAAGTTTGCATTAAAAGATATGTCCTTGTAAAATCTGATAGGTATTTTCATTATAAAACTCCGTTGTCCTGTACGCAGATTAAAATTAACGCCAACCTGCTGGGGAATGAGACGAGTCATTTAGCAACATGTTTATGTACGACTACATGAATACTCCGCAAGCCAACGTATGGAGGATGGTGGAGCGAATCTTGTCCCACTGCTAGTCACTTCCATTACTGCTTCAGTCGCAAACTGAGCAACAGAAAACTTAATGTCTACCTGTCTCCCTACGAACCCTAATTTATCTTACTTATCTTCATTGTCCTTGAGCAAAATACACGTTGGCGGCAGTAGAATCGTCCTGTAATGAACTTCAGTTATCGGTTCCCTATGGTTACCCAATAGTGTTTCACGAAAAGAACCTAGTCTTCACTCCACGAAATCCCACTCGAATTTGCTGTTATTCGACGTTGTCAAATAGGAAGACAAGCGATCTATTAAGTTAAAATGTATGGATTAAAAATCCTAGGTCAAGATGTAGGGAAGCAGCCTACTCACGCCTTATCCAATTCACGTCAGTCTTTCAATTGTGTGCCAGCCAGTCCGCTGTAACTACCTCTGACGTCATAAATGTTGCGCAATACTTTAAAAATCAAGTAAATAACCTGAAACGTTTCTAGCATGTCAGGAGTAATACAAAATCAATATGTGTCGGATATCAGTTCAATAACTTTAACCATTTTCGAAATTTGGATTCTTTTCTGTAAAAATCATTGGCGCAACAGAAAAGAGCTAGAAACTTAAAAATTTATATTTAGATTCTTTTTGCATAATAATTTAGTAGAAACAGTATTCTGGATCTCACAAATTAAAATTTTAGTTGAAATTCATGGTTTTCTGGTTTTTGTCTTAGAAATTAAGGAAGCAAGATAGATTAAGCAGGCGAATAAATAGAGCTAGGATGTTTAAATTTAAGTAGAAGGGAGATCCGCTATAATCATAAAATGTGAGAAGTTTCAACAGAATAACTATAAAACTATAGCTACAGCGTATCTCCAAAGAGCAAGTTCAGAGCTCGTCTACTGCATGTAGTGTAATTAAATTAATTCTGTCACCCAAAATATTTGACTTAGCCACGTCAGACTTTTATTAGGATTACTTACTTGTGTGCTGATTGCACAATTAAATTGAAAGCTTCATCGGCCATCAGCAAAGGAAGCAATGACTTATTCGATAACTTAAAGTGGTGCATTACTAGCCCAGCGGCTAGTCGGGAGAGCAAATTTGATCAGGCGTTCCCTTAGCCGTCCGCACCGCGGCTTTATTTCTAAGAAAGCTGCGTGAAGGAAGGAAGGCCCCAGCTCTCTCCAGACGCTGATTAGCGCACCACCTGTGCGGGGAGTCGCGCCGCGTCGGTATCGTTGATATAAACAGCCTCGGATGCAGTAATAAGTTACTCGGGATACGCGTAACCATGAAATCGTTTCCGAGTGAAGTGTTAATTTTGGGATGACGTTAATGATCTATCTTTAGTTTGCGTATGTCATATTTTCACGTGCCGCCGCAGGACAGACATTCTACCATTATTAGCGTGGCGTTTGATGAACATTATCATCAAATTATGGCGAGCATTCACTTAAACATTTAATTTGAACAGTTATAGTGGCATCAGCGCATTAGACTCTGAACTGCTCTGGTAGTTGGATTGTGTGGATTCTTTTTGGTCTGTGACTTTCAGAATATAGTGAACATTTTAGAGAGAATGGTTTTTGATTATGAATCCCAGTCAATCTCCTAATTCCTCAGAGCTATAAGCTGTAGCTGTAAATGTATTTCTCAGATGAAGTGGGCACTAGGAATTCTAATTACAGGCTCCACGTTTTGCTAATCACTTTCTGGTTGCCAATATTGTAGTTAGAGAGCCAGTGTTGAGAACGGCAAACAGCATAAATACAAAACATTTATTCTATTATTCCATCCGCCGCCCCACAAAGACTACAAAAACGTTATTACTGGTAACTACAATGAAGAGCCAAAGAAACTCGTACGCCTGCCTAATATCAAGTAGGGTCCCCGCGAGCAGGCAGAAGTGCCACAACACGACGTGGCATGGACTCGACTAATATCTGAAATTGTGATGGAAGGAACTGATACCATGAATCCTGCAGGGCTGTCCTTAAATCCATAAGAGTACGAGGGGATGAAGATCTCTTCTGAACAACATGTTGCAAGGCATCCCAGATATACCGAACAGTGTTCGTGTCTGGTGAGTTTGGTAGCCAGTGGAAGTATTTAGATCAGAAAAGTGTTCTTGGAGCCACTCTGTAGCAATTATGGACGTGTGGTGTGTCGCATTGTCCTCCTGGAATTGCCCAAGTCCGTCGGAATGCACAATGGACATGAATGGATGCAGGTGGTCAGACAGGGTTCCTACGTACTTGTCACCCGTCAGAGTCGTATCTTGACGTATCAGGGGTCTCACATCACTCCAACTGCACACGCCCCATACAGTACAGAGCCTCCTCTAGGTTTAACAGTCCCATGCTGACATGCAGTGTCCATGATTTCATGAGGTTGTCTCCCTACCTTTACATGTTCATCCGCTCGATGCAATTTGAAACAAGACTCATCGGACCAAGCAACATGTTTCCAGTCATCAATAGCCCAATGTCGGTGTTGACAAGCCCAGACGAGGCGTAAAGTTATTTGTCGTGCAGCCATCAAGGATACACGAGTGGGCTTTCGGCTCCGAAAGCCCATATCGATGATATTTCGTTGAATGGTTAGGACGCTGGCAGTTGTTGATCGCGCAGCACTGAATCTGCAGCAGTTTGCGGAAGGGTTGCACTTCAGTCCCGTTGAACGATTCTCTCCAGTCGTCGTTGGCCCCGTTCTTGCAGGATCTTTTTCCGTTCGCAGCGAATTCTGAGATTTAATGTTTTACCAGATTCCTCATATTCACGGTACTTTCGTGAAATGTTCGTACGGGAAAAAGCCCTCTTCATCGCTTCATCGGAGATGCTGTGACCCATCCCTCGTCCGCCGACTATAACACCACGTTCAGACTCACTTAAATCTTTATAACCTGCCATTACAGCAGCAATAACCGATCTTACAACTGCGCTAGACACTTGTTGTCTTATACAGCCGTTGCCGACCACAGCATCGTATTCTGTCTGTTTACATATCTCCGTATTTGAATACGCATGTCTATACTAATTCCTTTGGTGCTTCGGTGGAGTTTCAGCTCATTGAAGACCCATCGTAGGATCAATATAAAATTATTATTATTTTGTTCGTTGTGTATCAGCCAACAGACATTAGAAATCGTCATAATCTGTTGACCTGAATCGCTCTTACTAAACTGAAGAGTCGTATGGACTCGTACATGCTGAATGTAAAGGTTGTTATTGGTTACAAAAAGTTTTATGACACCGGTCCAGTGCTCATAGTGACAAACTTGTGTGCTTGTTATTCAAAGCAATTCAAATCAACAATTGTTTAAAAATGGTTCAAATGGCTCTGAGCACTATGGGACTCAACTGCTGTGGTCATCAGTCCCCTAGAACTTAGAACTACTTAAACCTAACTAAGCTAAGGACATCACATACACCCATGCCCGAGGCAGGATTCGAACCTGCGACCGGAGCAACAGCGCGGCTCCGGACTGGAGCGCCTAGAACCGCACGGCCACCGCGGCCGGCAACAATTGTTTACTGAAATTTATATGACACTGGTCAAGTGCTCATAGTGCCAAACTTGTGTGTTTGTTATACAAAGGATTTCCACTCTACACATTACGACCATGTGTAATGCCCGGTCATTGATATACTCTAAACAAAATAATAGTTTTTCATTGGCCTGAAGATGTCTCGTCAGTGAACTGAAACTAGTTATCAATAAAGACGTTTCTGCGATCTTGACCTAGGATTTCTTACCCATACATTCACAATTGTATGTACCTCCGTAATGATCCTGTATTGATCGATCCTATTTGTGACAAAATCTAGTAGCACGCCTATGAATTGCTCCGATATCTTAGTTTAATTCGAACTGGCGTGGGAGCAAAACTCAGAAATGGGTCGCTCTAATGTACTATTCCCCGTTTCCCTTACAGATGAACCACACTTTCCTGAAATATTTCCAATAAACCACATTTGACCATTGGTCTTCCCTACTACCGTCCTTACGTGCTCGTTCCATCTCACATCGCTTTGCAACGTAGCGGCTAGACATTTAATCGATCTGACTATCTCAAGTAGCACACTGTTAATGTATTAAATAGTATGAGTTTGTTTTCCCTACTCACCTGCATTAGTTTACATTTTTCTGCATTTACAGTTAACTGCTATTCATCAAAACTACTAGAAATGATGTCTAAGTCATCTTGTTGTCTTCTGCAGCCCTGAACGACACCTTCCTGTACACCACAGCGTCATCAGCAAAAAGTTGCACGCTGCTTCCCATCCTGTCTGTCAGATCGCTTATGTGCTGTATAAAGAGAATACCGGCAGTCCTATCACATTTCTCTTGGGCACCCCTGACGATGCCCGTGTCTCCGAAAAACCATCGCCGTCGCACACTACGTTCTTGGTTCTATTGCTCAAGGAGTTTCGAGCCACTCTCATATCTGGGAACCTAACCGTATGCTTGTACGTTCGTCTGCAGTGGCCAAACGTGTCAGACGCTTTCCGGAACTCTAGGAATGGGGAAGCTACCTGTTTACCTTGGTTCCCAGAACAGTGTGCGAGGAAAGCGGAAGTTGAGTTCCACACGAGAGATACTTTCTATGACAGTGCTGGTCTGTGGACAGAAGCTTTCCCGTCTTAAGGAAATTTGTTATATTGGAACCAAGAATATGTTCTAGAATTTTTTAGCAAACCGATAGTAGGGATGTTACTCTGTAATTTTACTGGTCAGCTTTTTACCCTTCCTATGTGTAGGAGCCACGTTTGCTTTTTTCCAGTCGCTTGGGACTTTGTGCTCTGTGAGAGATTCTCGATAAACTCATGCTAAAGCTAAGTAAGTGGCTAACGCTGCAGAGTACTTTTTGTAAAAGCGAAGTGGGATTACATGCGCACCTGGCGAATTACTTGTTTTCAACTCTTTGAGTTCCTTCTCTACGACAGGGATGCCTATTTCTACGTCCTTGTGACCTGTTTTCGACGCTCAAACGACGGTATGCTAGTACGACCCTCCTGGGTGAACGATTTCTTAAACGCAATATTTGAAACATCGAATCTTCTTTTGCTGTCTTCTATTGTCAAGCCAGACTGGTCAACGAGTGAGTGGATAGAATTCCACGTAGGAACGGAACTTTCTCGGGTTCCCTGGAAGAACTTTTGCTAAGGTATGAAAATGTTAGTTGTATCCTTGGCGCATCGGCTCGTGAATTTCCACTAGCACCTTGTATACAAGCAACAGAAGTTCTGAAACTTCCTGGCAGATTAAAACTGTGTGCCGGACCGAGACTCGAACTCGGGACCTTTGCCTTTCGCGGGCAAGTGCTCTACCACTCGCCCGCGAAAGGCAAAGGTCCCGAGTTCGAGTCTCGGTCCGGCACACAGTTTTAATCTGCCAGGAAGTTTCATATCAGAGCACACTCCGCTGCAGAGTGAAAATCTCATGCTGGGAACAGAAGCGCTGATTACAATTAACGCAGAGACAAGGCTGTGTGCGGAGAACTACGACTTTTGTTTTAGATGTGAATGGAATAAGACTCTTTGTGGCTAATACTGGATTGAATTTTATGTTTACGAAAATGAAACTTTCTTTCGGAGGGTAAATATTTTGTATGACGCACCTGTGAAAACATGACCGTGAACTTTCTATGTCCAAATGTGACGATTTGCATAGTTCCATTCAAAACTAACAGTTTTATGTATTACTCGAAAAAGATTTCACATAACTGATAATATGAAGCGAGCAACTATCATATTTGAAGTTCTAAAAAGCCGTGAAATCCGCCTACAGTCTGGAAGCAAGCATATTGTGATAGATCGTGCAAACAACGTTTACTATAGTGAAACAAGTAATGCTGTCCGATCTGCCGAGATGCGTTTCAAATTGAACGGTCCTGTACACAGAATCTCTTGTGTATACTTGACTACTGTAAATCCACTCGCTCCAGCGTTCATAATAAAAGGCTATGTTTGCCAATCAGTAACGTCACTTATACTTTTATGTTGTACAATACGATGCATTATCATTTTACCCTCTAAAATTGTGCTGAGTGGGTTGAAGCCTCACTGAAAAACTTAATACGTATTTATACCGGGTGTAAGAAAACTAGTGTAACAGAACTACGTATACAAAATTTTATTGTGTTTGGAGGAGATATAAAAGAAACATTTATACATATTCATTTCCGCTCTAGGTGTCAATGAATGTTTTGACGTAAATGATGTTCGGAGACATTGTTGAACTGTCGTGTGATGAATATTGTTTTGTAGTTATTGATGGAAGCATCGTCCGTTTAAATCAATGCACTGTTATCACCTGTGTGCTAATCATTGCGTAACACGTTCAAAGGAAACAGATGCTTCGCCAAAAGGAAAGACGCTCCATGAAGAAGTTATCTGAATGGGACGCAAACGGTAGATGTGATGTAAATGTACAGACAAACAAATGATAAAAATTTCCAAAAAATTTGATGATTTATTCAAGAGAATGAACTTGACAAACTGAGAAATCAAAAACGCGTGGGTCCACCGCTGGTGCCTATTCAGATAGTTGTTCGGCTTGTCATTGACTGACAGAATTGTTGGATGTGCTCCTGGGGGATATTTAGCCAAATTCTGTCCAATTGATGCGTTACATTGTAAATCCCGAGGTGGTTGGGGGGCCTTGTTCATAATGATCCAGAGCTTCTAAAATTGGGAGAGATTTTGTGACCTTGCTGGTCAAGAGCGGATTTGACAGGCTCGAAGACAAACAGTAGAAATTTTCGCCGTATAAAGGCAGTTATTACCTTGCCGAAATATAAGCCCAGGGTAGGTAGCCGCAAGGGGCAACAAATTTGGGCGTAGGATATCGTCGACGTACCACTTTACTATAACGGTGTTGCGGATGCCAACCGAAGGGGTCCTACTATGAAACAGAATGGTATCCCAGGCCATAAGAGATGGTTGTCGCGCCGTACGGTTGAAGATAGTCTGGTTGGTACGCCATCATTCTCTGGCGCGGCTACAGACGTATTCGATGGTCATCGGGTCTCAGTTCGAAGCCTGATTCATCAATGAAAACAATTCAACTTGAATCAATGAGATTCCAGGCCGAAGACATGTCTGGAGGCGCTCCAGACAGCGGTGGGATACCAACCTGACTGGTGCCCGCCGTATGGCTCGACAGAGTGGAGTGCCATTGATGTGACGAACATGCACAGACAAACATATGATTATAATTTCAGAAAAAAAACTGAATCATTTATTCAAGAGGAAGAGGTTCACGAAGTTGAGTCAATGAGGTTCCAGGCCGAAGATGTGTCTGGAGACACCCCAGTATGTCCTGAAGAATAATTTTATTTCATAGCTGGACGCCTTCGGTTGTCATTCGCAGCACCCTTACAGCCCAGCGGTACGTCGCCAGTATTCTATGCTCCATTTTGTTACCCTTCATGGCAACCCATCCCGAGCTTACATTTCATCAATATAATGCCCGCCCGCACGCGACTAAAATTTCTACTGCTTGTTTTTGTGCTTGTCAAACCCTACCTTGGCATGCAAGGGCTCCAGAACATTCCGCTTTTGAGACTGCTTGGAGCACTATGCGCAGGATATTCCAACAACTTGGACTTAATCCATCAGGAGGACATCCAACAACAGTATCATTCTTTGAGAAGGCGAGTAGCTCCTTACATAAGGGTCAGAGTTGGATCAACACGTTATTGATTTGCTCAACTTCGTGCAGCTCTTTCTATTGAGTAAATCATTCAGTTTTTCTGAAATTGTACTAAATTATTTGTCTAGGCAAGTACATCACATCTATCGATTTCCGCCCCATTTGGATTCTGGTTCCTCCTTGGTGTACCGTTTTTATTATTTTTCCCCGTCTGTTACACAGAAAATACGGCAGTAATGACAACTTAACCTTCGTGGTGATAAGAAGTAATTGCATTGTAAATCAGATTCCAAAGTCAACGGGTTGCTTACTAAACGACGCCAACCATTATTTTAATTTGATTTAACTTTAATTCTGAATATTATCATTATTAAATATACGGGATAAGCCTTTCGCCACATCTAATGAACTAGGTACAGCTGTTGTGCTTTCTATCAAGAGCATGCAGTGCCTTTCTATTGGTCGGTCGGAGAATGTAATGAAATTTGCCCTCAAGATTTATCTCCAACGCGCAACGACATCCGACTAAACGACTTCAGTACAATTTGGGAACGAATTTCATCGATAATGTAAAAATACATTTCTGAAGCAGGACAGCTACTCTTGTTTATCACAGGTTGTGGAAGGGAGCGGTGGAAAGCATGTAGGCGAGAAGACTATCGAATAATCCTCCATGAAAAAGGACATTTATTAAACCAAAGTATATGAGGTGCGACAATAAAGTAATGAGACTGACGTAAAGAAATGTTGCTTACCGTTTTAGTCAAGTTCAGTGTTGTCTCCTTGAAAGTAGTTCCCTTATGATTGCACACAATTTTTCCAGCGCTTCTGCCATTGATAGTAACATTTCTGGAACTCATCTTCTGTAATATCCTCCAAGACACTCGTCACAGCTTTTTGGACATCTTGTGTTGCTTGAAAATGGTGTCCCTTGAACGCCGTTTTGACTCTTGGAAATAGAAAAAAGTCGGACGGAGCGATATCTGCTGAATAATACTAAAATTTGTTTTGAGGCTAAAAATAGTTTTACTGACAGAGCATTATCGTCATGCAGAATCCAATTATAAGCAATGTTGGCACGGACATGAAGAACTCATTTACGAAGTCTTTCTAAAATTCCTTTGTAGTAATATTGGTTAACTGTTTGTCCAGGAGGCACCCACTTTTTATGAACAAGTTGACATTATTCCGCGAGGCTGATGGTCGTGCACTGCATTCTTCATCTTCAACATTCGTTCTGCCTTCACTAAACATTTTATGCCAACGAAAAACTTGAGCTCTTGACGTAACCATCTCTCCAAAAGCCTTCTGAAGCTTACCATAAGTTGTCATCGCTTTTTCACACAATTTAACGCATAAAGAAATGGCATACCGTGGCGCAATATTATGCAGTTCCATTTCTGTGACGAGAGACAAAAACACGTGTTAACCTATTACAGCACAACTCATGACTGAGCAGTTGCATCGATGTGCCGCTTGGACTAGAAGCAGCTTATAGACCAAGATCTAAGGTATTGTGCCTATGTAGATCAGCAATCATTTAACAAGTAAAAATTACCTTAAACTTAGGCCCCTTAGGAGGATAATTAATTAACAAATTCTGTGAACATCATTCTTTCACCAAAGGACTGTACTATTCAAAAGGCGGGGAAAGATTGCTCTAGTGAACGCATTTCAATTTCAAGCACTCGCTACATCAGCGGAGGGAAGACACTAGAAGATAAATTCACCAATACTTCATGCGAATTGCAAGCGATTGCCGTCAAACCTGGTTTGTGACCACTCATTCTGTTCACAACAGTCTGTAGAGTACTATGGAGAAATCTTAACGAGGGTGCCTAGTGAAAATGAAGTCGCCCTTCTGGAAACTATGTTGAAAACCGATAAAGTTTACTCAAGCGAAATTTAGCGACATAACTCCCTTCATAATTGACTTAAGTACTCAACAGATTACCTACACCGGGAAAAGAAAAGACTAACAGGACTGTCTACCAAAACGTGTTATACCAAGTGTGGTTTAGACCAGCACGTCTTACACACCACACCGTCAGACCATGGCTTCGTGTTACCAAAAATCTACCTATGACATCCCAGATATGCTCTGCTCTGGTGCATTCTCTCTGACGGGGTGGAGGGGTTGGTGACCACGAGCCGATCTTCACGGAAACGACCCCACGGGCCGAACGCTCCACCCAATCAGCGTATATGCCAAAAATACCGGCGCCCATTACTCAGTCTCCCAGAAGGTTACAAAAAAAAAAAAAAAAAAAAAAAAAAAAAAAAAAAAAAAAAAAAAACAATTCGAGCAATGCAGTGTTTTCTCCGGTCCAGTCATGCCAAAAACCACATCTTAGGGCTAAATCTTCAACGGACACTGCCACGGTTCTGAAACGAGACGCAGTAAAACTATCCTGTTGCTACGATCGCACATACCCTCCCAGTTGTTCACACATTAGTACATAACAAAGCTAACATTATTAAGGTAAGGTTGAGGGTAACACAGAACTCATATACGACATAAAAGGAAATAAAATCAATAAAATTGATTCCTCATGTAATCCTTCTTTTCTGGGCTAGGCGAAGCAAGTCAATCATTAGTTTGATAGAATGTGACTGAGACAGACGCCGTTCAATACGAAGTGGTCAAAACAATTTAGAACGTTGGCCTAAGAGAAGTCCATCGACAAACCCTTCAAGGACTTCAAGTGTGGAAACGGCGCACTAGTGACATTTGCGTCACAAAACAAACGTGTTTATTTTTATCGCCTCAAATAACTCTTCAAATTTGTACGCTACTGGCCATTAAAATTGCTACACCACGAAGATGACGTGCTACAGACGCGAAATTTAGCCGACAGGAAGAAGATGCTGTGATATGCAAATGATTAGCTTTTCAGAGCACTCACATAAGGTTGGCGCCGGTGGCGACACCTACAACGTGCTGACATGAGGAAACTTTCCAACCGATTTCTCATACACAAACAGCAGTTGACCGGCGTTTCCTGGCGAAACGCTGTTGTGATACCTCGTGCAAGGAGGAGAAATGCGTACCATCACGTTTCCGACTTTGATAAAGATCGTATTATAGCCTATCGCGATTGTGGTTCATCGTATCGCGGCACTGCTGCTCGTGTTGGTCGAGAACCAATGACTGTTAGCAGAATATGGAATCGGTGGGTTCAGGAGGGTAATACGGAACGCCATGCTGGATCCCAACAGCCTCTTATCACTACTAGTCGAGATGACAGGCCTCTTATCCGCATGGCTGTAACGGATCGTGCAGCCACGTTGCAATCCCTGAGTCAACAGATGGGGACGTCTGCAACAGAACAACCATCTGCACGAACAGTTCCACGGCATTTGCAGCATCATGGACTATCAGCTCGGAGACCATGACTGCGGTTACCCTTGACGCTGCATCACAGACAGGAGCGCCTGCGATGGTGTACTCAACGACGAACCTGGGGGGCACGAATGGCAAAACGTCATTTTTTTCGGATGAATCCAGCTTCTGTTTACAGCATCATGATGATCGCATCCGTGTTTGGCGACATCGCGGTGAACGCACATTGGAAGCGTGTATTCGTCATCGCCATACTGGCCAATCACCCGGCGTTATGGTATGGGGTGCCATTGGTTACCCGTCTCGGTCACCTCTTGTTCGCATTGACTGCACTTTGAAACGTGGAGGCTACATTTCAGATGTGCTACGACCCGTGGCTCTACCCTTCATTCGATCCCTCTGAAACCCTAAAGTTCAGCAGGATAAAGCACGATCGCATGTTGCAGGTCCTGTAAGGGCCTTTCTGGATACAGACAATGCTCGACTGCTGTCTTGGCCAGCACATTTACTATATTGGTTAATATTAATTAATTTACTATTTTGACAAATTAATGTGTTGAATTTAGAATTCATTTATGTAGATTTTTTTTCTACAAATAGTGCCGAGCAACTGTCTCGTCACAATACGCCAGTCACTACTCTTGATGAACTGTGGTATCGTGTTGAAGCTGCATGGGCAGCTGTACCTGAACACGACATCCAAGCTCTGTTTGACTCAATGCCCTGGCGTATTACGGCCAGAGGTGGTTGTTCTGGGTACTGATTTCTCAGGATCTATGCACCCAAATTGCGTCAAAATGTAATCACATGTCGGTTCTAGAATAATATTTTTGTCCCATGAGTACCCGTTTATCATCTGAATTTCTTCTTGGTGTAGCAATTTTAATGGCCAGTAGTGTATATGTAGTTTGCACATGTACATTGGGGTAAACAAACATTCAGACAGTACCAACTTCATGTTCAAGTGATTTTGGGAGTCACATCATCGGTGGAAAGCGTGCTCCCGCTTGATGCACAGATTCCTTATAAGGTGAGCTGGGAAAAGGTCTGCAGTTGGGTATCGCGGGTGAGGCGTGTGGTCGCGAGGTCACATTGGCTGCCGCGCCGTTAAGGGTGGCCCGTCGCCCCCTGAATGGCGCCATCTCTGCCGCATCAAATATGCACGAGCCGGTTACAAAGGCGCCGCGCCACGTAGCGCCGCGCCTGCGGTGCCGGCGGCGGCGGCGGCGGCGGCGGCGGCGGCGGCGGCGGCGTGGGTGTCGGGCCGTCGTCGCTGGCTGCTCGGTTTGGAATCCAAACACGAGCCGCACGGCGCCGCGTCAATTACACTCGGTCGACTCACTGCGGTCGATTGTGCGTGTCTGCTGTGACCCGATCGGTGCCCGATTAGTCTTCTGGTAACCCGTGGCCGAGCACCTATTCGTTACAAGTCGTTCAAAGGGACGTCGACAGCTCTCTGAAACACGGCTACAAAAGACTTGCTGTGCGGTCAATAGCAAGAGACGCGCTCCTCACTAAATCAATCGTCTATTTTCTTTGCAGACAGGCTCTTCACTATTTTGGGAAAGAATGATTTAAAGGAAATGAAATTCAATGTTGGAGGTCTCTTGCTCCCGAAATTGCCGTTAGTTGTTGCCGTCCTGACACGAGGCATTGTCGTGGACTCGGACGAGAAATAACACCCTAACGAGACAGTGCCTACTACATGTGGAACGTGCTAGTTACCGTGATTTACAAATGTATTCGCAGTGAATTTTGCAGACAGTATCCATTGAATGTACCTGCAAAATTACATTATTGTACGTAGTGTAGGGGCGCCTGCCAGGTTGCTCAGCGTGCTCGTTCAGAAGGCTGGTTGCCTCTGTAATAAATGCTGTGACTCGACGTGGCCATTTGGATGCACTTTTAGTAAATTTTCTCGTCTTGACCACACTTTAATTTTTCCAACAGATTAAGTCTTTCGAGTTTCCGGCATTTCCAGAGGCTTAAAAATAAAATAGTAGACTGATATCAGAAGATATAAAAATATGATACATTTCACCACCGATATGCAGACGTAACACTGGAAGGCTGAGAAGGCATATTCTACTTGTTGTCTGCGTCTCTTATAAATGGCGAAATGTATCATATTTCCATATCTTCCGTTACCTGTCTTGTGTTGTATTTTGAACATGACAAAAAGTCGAAACGTGTAAGGTGTTGTTGGGAAAATATAAGTGTGGGCAAGACATTGTTGTTGTTGTGGTCTTCAGTCCTGAGACTGGTTTGATGCAGCTCTCTATCCTACTCTATCCTGTGCAAGCTGCTTCATCTCCCAGTACGTACTGCAGCCTACATCCTTCTGAATCTGTTGGGTGTATTCATCTCTTGGTCTCCCTCTACGATTTTTACCCTCCACTCTTCGCTCCAGTACTAAATTGGTGATCCCTTGATGCCTCAGAACATGTCCTACCAACCGCTCCCTTTTTCTAGTCAAGTTGTGCCACAAACTCCTCTTCTCCCCAATTCTATTCAATACCCCCACTTTAGTCATGTGATCTACCCATCTAACCTTAGCATGCTTCTGTAGCACCACATTTCGAAAGCTTCTATTCTCTTCTTGTCGAAACTATTTATTGTCCATGTTTCACTTCCATACATGGCTACACTCCATACAAATACTTTCAGAAACGACTTCCTGACACTTAAATCTATACTCGATGTTAACAAATTTCTCTTCTCCAGAAACGCTTTCGTTGCCATTGCCAGTCTGCATTTTATATCCTCTTTACTTCGACCATCATCAGTTGTTTTGCTACCAAAGTAGCAAAACTCCTTTACTACTTTAAGTGTCTCATTTCCTAATCTAATTCCCTCAGCATCACCAGACTTAGATATGAGACAAGTTATTAAAAGTGCTTTCAAGGGCGAACTTGGACGGGTGTCATGTGACGTCCACACAGACTAAATGGCGAGAACAATAAAGAACTAAAGAAAAAAGGTAAAAAAAGCAGCTTATTTGACTACTGATCAAAAACCAACCTGGGTCCCGGGTTCGAACGCTGTCACTGCTTAAATGGTGAATCAAAATCATCACCTTGCCAAAAAGCAAGAAAATTAAGTTTTATTTAATCCTGTACTAATGTTGTTGAAAGTCTATGACTGTAAAACCAATGCTTTATTGGTCAAATTTTGAGAATGATTTGCAAACATATTTCATACTAAGAAATAATTGAATAATGAGAAGTTTCATAGTGACTCAGTGAGTTTGTACAGACGTTTCGATACTGTATGTAAACAAGTAAAACAGTCATGCATAAAAATAACTACTCTTGTACCTAATAAACACTGATCAGTCAGAATGTTATGATCACTGGCCTACTATCGATATAAAATCGTCCAGGCGACAGCAGCATCACTTGGCGAGGAATGACTGCTAGTCAGACACACGCACGTTGCATATGAAGTATCAGTCAGCGTGCTGTCCTTGTGTAGAATGGGGAAGGCGCGCGATCTATCTGAGTTCCACCGAAGCCAGACTGTGATGGCCCAGAGGCTCGGCACGAGCATTTAGGAATCTGCAAGACTTGTCGCGTGTTCGAGGACAGAGTACACGTGTATCTGAACACACAGCATACCGAACACTCCGCAGTCGACGACCTATTGATGTGCCAGTGTTCACACCACGAAATCGGCCACTGCGACTGAAATGTGCACGTGACCATCGGCACTCGATGTTTCCGCAGTGGCAGAGAGTTGCATGGTTTGAAGAATCCAGATACTTTGTTCATTATGCGCGAATCCATCGTCTTCTGGGGGAACAGCTCCTTGACACCTGTACTGCGCGAAGGAGACAAGCCTGCGGCAGCTACACTATGCTCTGGGGAACATTCACGTGGGCATCCAAGGAACCAGTGGAACTCGTGCAAGGCACCATGACTGCCAAGGAGTATCGTTGTATGTTGCAGACAACGTAGACCGTTTCGTGACGATCATGTTTCCCTGCGGCAGTGGCAGTTTTCAACAAGATAATGCGCCATGTCCCGAGGCTAGGAATGTGATGGAGTCTTTCGGGAAACACAGTGGGGAGTTTCAACTGAAGAACTGCCCTCCCCTCCTCCGCCTCCCCCCACCTCCCATCATCTCGCCACATCTGAACCTCCCACATCTGGAACGTGATTGAACGTGGCATCAGAGCCCATCGCCCCCGCCGCTGAATTAACGTGGATTTGGTGACTTTTGTGTGCTAGCTCCCTCCAGCGACCTACCAAGGCCTCATTGCTACCACACCACTACGCGCCGCCGCTGTTATCCGTGCCAAAGATGAACATACCAGCTATTAGTTTGGTGGTCATAATGTTCTGGCTGATCAGTGTATATACAAATAAAGGTTTAGGCTTTATACTAAAGCACTCTCTGCATTACTAAATAGTATGAACACTGTGTGAACGATCTGTTACAACATACAGTATCTTTGTTGAAAATAATAAAATACATTAGTAGCCGTTTTTTTTATTTTTTCTTACTGTTCTTAACGTGTACTGTGGACCATCAGCTATGGAAGTGAATATGATATGTGTGAGTTTATATCTAACAGGGCGACAAGAAATCCGGAAGTACAACTTTTTTTACAAATTCGCTATTGTGTGGAAAGATACACACACCAGTAATTAAAAAATCTCATAAAAGGCACCATAATACTGCACCATAATACTCATGCCTAAAAATGGCATATTAACAAAAGACGTCTTAATAATTTCAATCATTTTCCTTTACGCGCCGTGCATGAAATAAATAAAGTCGTGACTAAGAGCAACAAAATTTGTTTTATACCGAAGAAAACTGTCATGAAGATTAAGTTTGCGTCCCATCTTTAACTCAGTTATTGACACCAGAACCCACGCTCGACGTGGAGGATGAATGAAAGCAACTGTGGGGCAACAGTGAGGGTATTTCCTTTAAACACTTTCGGAAAATAATACGTCCCTAACGCGGGTCATTTGTCTTAATTATATTACCACCTCGTTTGAGCTTTTATTTCCCCATCTACTCCATTAGGTAAACACACAGGTGTGATGATACAGTATGTGAATGGAGGCAGGTGCTTGTTAGAACTCTAAGGACGGGAGACGTTATTTGCAGCTACAACAGCCTACGATATCTACATGTCTCTTTGTCACGATGACTATGTAAGTAGGCTATGTAAGTAGGCTGTTTAGGTTCTTATATTGGTAACGCCGCCGCCACGTAACGCTCTCTGTATGAAAATCACTGGCTGTGCTGTGTGCAGTCTGTGGCTAGTTTGCATTGTTGTCTGCCATTGTAGTGTTGGCCAGCGGCAGCTGGATGTGAACAGCGCGTAGCGTTGCGCAGTTGGAGGTGAGCCGCCAGCAGTGGTGGATGTGGGGAGAGAAATGGCGCAGATTTGAAATTTGTAAGATTGGATGGCATGAAGTGCTATATATATTATGATTATTAAGGTAAATACATTGTTTGTTCTCTATTAAAATCTTTCATTTGCTAACTATGCCTATCAGTAGTTAGTGCCTTCCGTAGTTTGAATCTTTTATTTAGCTGGCAGTAGTGGCGCTCGCTGTATTGCAGTAGTTCGAGTAACGAAGATTTTTGGTGAGGTAAGTGATTTGTGAAAGGTACAGGTTAATGTTAGTCAGGGCCATTCTTTTGCAGGGATTTTTGAAAGTCTGATTGCGTTGCGCTAAAAATATTGTGTGTCAGTTTAAGCACAGTCATGTACAATTTTTCAAAGGGGACGTTTCATATGTCGACCCTTAGCCGAGGATACCTCACTGCAATCTTCTGATTTTTTTCTTGTAGTTTGTGTAATTAGTGTAGTTATTGTTTATTGCTGGTGCGTAATTGTAGAGAGAATCTCCTTTGTAGTTGCAGTCTTTCATTGTTGTACAGTAAAACAGTTGTGGTATGCATGTAGATTTTCACCAAGTATTTCGCAGCTGCGCTTGCAATTAACTACATATTATTTTCAGTGCTATGTTAATGTGTTCCCCTATTTTTGCTCTTCAAATTGTGCTTTTCTGTGTTATCGTGTGAAATATTGTGACAATAATGGCGTGTGAAAAAGGTAGCACTAGGCTACAAAATAAACTGAGAAATAATAGTGACGACGAGCGTAGCTTATCAGCACTACTGTGTAGTGAATTAACAGACATTCGAAGTAGTAATTTGGTAATTGTGCATAAGGAAATGTAGCGGGCGGCAACCAATGGCGTAGACAGTGAAACAATTAGTGAACAGGGGAGCATTATCGATCGATCGGTCGGCAACAGCTTCCCTTAGGAATCCGAAATGACAGGACACAATATTGCAAATACTGTAGACTTAGGTTTTGGGTCCTCACCGTTTTCTCAAATGAGTCAAGACACATTATCTGCTTGTCAAAATGTGAATGTTGCCGGTGAAAATGCACTGCCAAAAAGCATAGAGAAACAGATTCCAGACACTAATACATTATTATTGCAATTAATGCAACAAATGGAACAAAATCAGAGACAAATGGGACAAAGGCTTCAAAAGTTAGACACAATGGAACAACACCAGAAACAAACACAGCAACAGTTAGACACAACGGAACAAAATCTTCGGAAGTTAGACACCACACTTGAACAAACACGTGAAGATTTAACTACTGAGTTACGTAACATTGAATCGAAATGTCAAAAAGTCTGTAATGACGTAAAAACACAAATTTGTGAGCATTTTCAACCTATTTTTTCGCGGCATGAAAATGCATTACAGAATCACGAAGCAGCCATAAAAGAACTGCAAACCATTGTTCATGAAAATCATGAGACCTTGTGGGCTAAAATTGACTCAGTTGCATCTACCGATTCGGTTATGCAACTTGCAAAAACTCAGGAAAACTTAAAGGACACAGTAGATTCGATTTCAACACAAATGGACACTCTGAAACTTAGTTCAGAAAAACACACTGAGGAAATGTAATCACTATCGGAGAAAGTAGCCGAACTTTCGGATCAGGTCACTAACTTATCTACAAAGGTAGATGATGATGTGAATGTCACAAGACCCGTAGCCTTCACTGACACAGAAGAGTGCGAACAAATTAGGAAATTCAAACAAAATGAGAATCAAATTAATACGCAACACCAAAGAGAAATCCGGGAAGTACAAGATCAGCTGACACAGGTAATACAAGAATTACGTATTTCAGAGGCCACTCGCGCTCCAATACGGGAAGAGGGACATAGAAATACGGAACAGTCACAAAATAATAACTCAGGGCACTTCGGAAATTATGAAAGAAACTGGCAAGGTACACCGAATTTTGAGATGGAACCGCCGACACGACGTAACAATGACCGATATGCTACTCGCCGACATGATGATTTTGACTATAAGCTGTGCATTACTACACGTAAATTCAAAACGTTTCAGAATTCTGCCAACGACATTCATCCACAAGCGTGGCTCGATCAATTCTCTCATTGTTTTTCTCCCAACTGGTCATTGGAGCACACGTTAGAATTTATGTGTGGCTACTTGGAGAATGAACCAGCAGTAAGAATGTGATCGGTCATTCACGATTGTCACAGTGAAGAAGAATTTTACCAAGCCTTCCTCTCAGCATATTGTTCTCAAGCCACACAAGACCGAGTTAAACATAGCATCATAATGATGAAACACTTCGAACAATCTGAATTTTCCAGTCTTGTGAAATATTTTGAAGACATGTTGCATAAGAATCAATATCTTTCAAACCCATACATCCCCTCAGAACTTATCTGCATTTGCTTAATCAAACTGCCTGAACATTTACGACATATTATTTTAGCAGGACGTTGCAAAGACGACATTGAAGCTTTTCAGGGACTGTCACAAGAACTGGAAATTGACACTGACAATCGCGGAACGCGAAAACAGGAGTACAACAATTACAGGTCACATCTGTCACAATTCCGCGATGACAGAAGTAATAAATGGACACGACAAGGCTATTCTTACAAGGTAAATCATGACCAAAACAGACACCACCCCTATGACAACCGTTGGCAGAGTAGTAATAATTACAGGGAAAGATCACCTCTCCGTGGTAATGACTATCACAGAGACAATCAGAGAAACAGACAATATGGGAACCAAAATAATTATTATCAAGGGAGACAGAATAACTTTAGACGCAACGGTCCAGCGTGCAGTTACGACTCAGGGAGAAATTCTCCACCACGTGACCGACAAGAAAGAAACTAGGAATCTACCGACATGACGACAGACAATATGATCGTAACGACAGACCTGAACTGCATCAGAACTGGTGGGATTTAAACAGGGCAGGGCCCTCTCGTCACGGTGAATTTGTAGAAGTTAGGTCTCCAAATCACAGTAACGACGCGTGCCAACAAAGAAACAGACAATGACTCGCACCACAGGGAGCCACGTGCGCTCGCTGGCTCAGGGAAAAATAACATAGATGCTAACGTTGAGAAAAATTCCAGTATCCTTTACCGACGTATACCACATGATAATAGAGTTAAAGTTGAAACTCTGCATACTGAGAAGAGCACAGGGTTACACCACATCTCACATGTAAAACCGTTTATTGAGAGATAAACTGTTTTTTAATTTAGTCTGCTATAAAAATTTTCACTTCACGTTACTAGTATGCTTTGTCAGACTTAAGAAACTGTTAACATGCAACAATGTTTGAAGTTAAATATCCAGTCAAGAACCAAGAGAACTTATTTACACAGAAATTACGAATGCATTGTTATTGTGTGGGTGCATTCTTGCTTGTTAGTTGCACGATTACGTACCGACTATAAGGCTTACATACTTAGAACATATAGAACATATACTACTAATGAGATTTTAATGCAACATTTTGGTTTACTTGAAAATATATTCTGGATTTAAAGTACTTTCTGTGAGATACGAGATGACACAGTGGTTGGTTTGTGTGATAGCTACACGATTTTATCACGACGCTGCTAATGAGTGACAATTTACAATGTTGCTTTTGCGGTGTATCTGTTTTATATCTGCACAGTTTTTTCTGAATACTTCTGTAAAGTGAGACATGTTTTAGTGGTGACTTTTGTGCTATGGCTATAAGGAGCCAGCCTTTTCCATAGGACAACAATACGTTACAGCACAGTACTTTCCTCATCACGGCAATAAGCGTAATAACAAAGATATCTATACGCAAAGCATTTCACTTTTGTGTGTCATGAGGTAAGTACATTGACTTCTGCAGAACTTAGCTTTCGGAGGAGGATAACTACGACACTTCCACAGAGATTATCTTATAACAAGATGCACATTTAGCGCTACAGGACACGCATTTCAGTGATTAATTTTGTACTTAAAACATTTATTTGTAAAGATTTTTGAATTACAAAGAAAGTTTTCCGTGATACATTTCATTCCATTGCTGTAATCTGTAACACCTGCGGGTATAATTACATTAATCCTCAGGGGGGTACACGCCTACTTTGTGTACCATGTGTTTGGCAAGCACAAGGAACCCTAGCTAATATGGTGTTTGCTTATACAACTTTACACATCGGTACCATATTTCTCTAACACAGATGACACAGCTATCTGATCATTTAACTGAGAGAGACAAACTTTTTTACTACGGCAGTGACAGATGTTTACATAATTACACCGTTGGATAACTTCACACTTACGAAATTGTATTTTGTCTGTACTTTGTGAACTGTTCATTTTTTTTCGGACCCATTGTGATATTATGAGAGCTTTGAATGATATATTTGGTATGGGATCACGATTTTTAAAGTACGTTTGAGGCAGATGACACTTTTGACATGAGCAGAGAATTTTTTTTAGGTTTTGAAATTATTGGAGGAAGCTACGACGATTTTGAGAGTTGACTGAGGTGTTATGATGTTATTATTACGATGACTAGGTGTATTATGCTGTTGCGGTATGTTTATGATCAATAAGCTGATGCTGTATGAGTTATTTGATTATGCTACGTATCTATTATGATGAAATATTGAAGAAGTGTCGACGAATAAGGTAAGGAATAAAGAGTAGTGGTTAGGGACTCTGGTTTGTGAAAAAGGTTGTTGGAAACCAAGAATCGTACTTTAAGAGTTATGAAATGTGTGTAAATGCGTGAATGTATTACAATGCCGACGAAAATTTTTTGGACACTGTTATATCAATAGGATTTTGTTTCTACAGATTTGTAACACAAATTCTTGACCTGTGAAATATTTTTATATGAGACTGTCACTGTAGCGGAAACTGCTGTCGTAAATATTTCCGTAAGAAAGTTAAGTGACCACCTGCACGTAATGCGTCGTGGGTACCCAGCTGCGTCAGACGCCTGGAGAAAAAGCCATTAGTGTGTGCGTTCTCAGAGGCACAGGTAGAAAAAAAAAGGGGAGGCCATTAACCTCGCTATTGACATTCCTTTATAGAAAGCACCGCAAATACGACACGCTCATTACTTGGAAACATTCTTACATCTGCACACCTGATTATGACAAGTATCTTTCTACGAGAGTTGAGAGATTTTTTTACTACTTTATGAAATGCCATATGGCTAATGAATGATGTTTCATGCCTTCCTTTGTACATATTTTCATTTTTTTAATGTCTAGTTTCTAGCTGCACTGCAGCATTGGTTAAAATAGAATTTTATAGATGTACTAATATAAATATTTTCTGTCTACAGATCCAGTAAATACTAATTTTGTAATACATTTCCCAAAAATGGGGGAGCACAAAGGCATTTCACTTCATAGGAACTGCATACATAATTTTCTTTTGAACTACTTGGTAATTTTTTTGGTAGAGTAAGTTTTTGTGATGCATCACTCTAGTGTTACGATGTGACATAGGTATTAAACATGGCCATTTTTACTGTAATATTTTTTCTGCTTGAGCTATGTCTTGTTTAGATATGTTATTTCATTTGCTGCTGCTGTTTGGCAGGCATAGTGTTACTGAATTTGACTTTGTGTTACTCTGCTAAGCCAGTTTACTACTGATTTATTTTTCTTGCTTGCTGCTCATTGTCTTATATTAGTTGTAATATTGTTGCTTACTTTGCCAATTTGAATTTTTTTGTCATTGCTGTTCGTGTTAATTGTTTTGTGCTGCTGCATTGCCTCGTCCCTTAGTTTAGCATCTGAGCTCAGTAGGTTTAAGTTAGCTTAAGAGGGGGTAGCCTATAAGAGAATGAGTTGCAATGAATTTGAAGAAATGCACTGAGAGGTTATACGAGAAAAATACAGAAAGCATGCTTGGATAGGGTTTTTTTGGCTGGAGCAAATATCGAAATAAGACGAAAGATCTATGGAATGAAGTTTTGGGTTGGACTGCAGTACCAAATGTTACACTGAAAACGAACCCTGTCCTTTCCTTTTGTGTTTTCCCACTATGTGTTTTCGTACCCTTGTGTATTTGTTTTCTTCCTGTCTCTGTGTAGTTTCATAGAATTTTTTCTTCTTCTAATACTAAGCTACATTTACTGTGATGAGGAATACTGTTATCCTCAAATATAATTTGCGTTAATAATATGTTATTTACCTTGTAAATATGCTTAGACATTATTTATTCTGTTTTGTTTTAATGCCCATGTGTAAAGTTGATGTTTCAAAAGTTATTCTGATCTTTTATATATTTACTTATGTCATAATACCTGTAACACTGATGTATATGTTATTTCGATTCTTTTGTAAAGCTTGTACTACGAATGTTATCTGTATTGTTATGTTGTTTAATGATGTATGTAGTACCTTTGTAATTGTATTCTCATGTTATAAAATCGTAATTGACACCGGTTCATCATATTAGTAACTTGTAAGTTACATTTCACTGCACACGTTTCTGTTGGTCATAGTATATGGACAATATGTGAGAAGTAGGGACTGTTAGTGTTTGCACGTGTGTTGATAATTCAGCAAGGGACTGGATAACAGTATTGCTGGTTCTAAGGACAATTCCAAAAACTTTGTGAGTGTACAAGTGGTGGTTATGGACTTGCTATATTCTCCGCAAGACTCTTTGATGGTGAATGTGCACCTGCACAGTCGCAACAGATGGCTGCTGGCTGTCTCTACAAGGACTACAGTGGGTCTGCATCTTTGATGACCCACCAATACCACTAACTCTACAAGGACTGCAGTGGGTCTGCACCTCTGGTGGTCCACCAATACCGTAATCTCTACCAGGACTACAGTGGGTCTACTCTGTGATGACCTACCTACCAATAATCTTCAAAACTTCGACTGACTCTGCTGTGGGTTTGCTCTGTTGTGGCCCATTACCTGTCTGCAGGTCAAGAGTCAGCACTGTCTTTCCGTTGGAAGGACAACACTACTTCTTCAAAACTGCATGGAAATCCACTACTTCTGTGCGCAATTTCTTTTACTAATGACACTTTGTGAAAAAAAACTGTATTTACTATCATGATGAACAATCTGGACTGTCTTTATGGACTGTGAGAAAATTTTAGCTTTTGACCAACATTGTATCAATAAGTGTGTGTATTTGATATCTTTGTTATTGTAATTATGAAAAATTTTATCAAATCTTTATTGGCCACTGCCCAAAACAATTTGTAAAATTTTTTGTGGGGGCATGGGGGCTATGTATGTAGGCTATGTTAAGTAGGCTGTTTAGGTTCTTATATTGGTAACGCCGCCGCCACGTAGCGCTCTCTGTATGAAAATCACTGGCTGTGCTGTGTGCAGTCTGTGGCTAGTTTGCATTGTTGTCTGCCATTGTAGTGTTGGCCAGCGGCAGCTGGATGTGAACAGCGCGTAGCGTTGCGCAGTTGGAGGTGAGCCGCCAGCAGTGGTGGATGTGGGGAGAGAAATGGCGCAGATTTGAAATTTGTAAGATTGGATGGCATGAAGTGCTATATATATTATGATTATTAAGGTAAATACATTGTTTGTTCTCTATTAAAATCTTTCATTTGCTAACTATGCCTATCAGTAGTTAGTGCCTTCCGTAGTTTGAATCTTTTATTTAGCTGGCAGTAGTGGCGCTCGCTGTATTGCAGTAGTTCGAGTAACGAAGATTTTTGGTGAGGTAAGTGATTTGTGAAAGGTACAGGTTAATGTTAGTCAGGGCCATTCCTTTGTAGGGATTTTTGAAAGTCAGATTGCATTGCGCTAAAAATATTGTGTGTCAGTTTAAGCACAGTCATGTATAATTGTTCAAAGTGGACGTTTCAACTAAAATTCACTTATAAAGTGGATAGTATACACAATGGCGGATTTACTATATCTTTCCCCACACACTTTCGGGGCCGGCCGAAGTGGCCGTGCGGTTAAAGGCGCTGCAGTCTGGAACCGCAAGACCGCTACGGTCGCAGGTTCGAATCTTGCCTCGGGCATGGCTGTTTGTGATGTCCTTAGGTTAGTTAGGTTTAACTAGTTCTAAGTTCTAGGGGACTAATGACCTCAGCAGTTGAGTCCCATAGTGCTCAGAGCCATTTTGAACACTTTCGGGCCTTACCCATTTCATGATGCTGGGTGTTTATCGTACGTGCATATACTACCTCTTCGAGAAAGTATTCACCTTGTAGACTTTAGTTGGACCCATACGTACCTGGTAACAAGTATTGCCTAGTGAGTCTCCTCTGTTACACGAACAATGTGCTGTCGAGTATCATCGATAACGTTTAAGCCAATGCTGTAGCTTATTTGTCATTAAATCAACTGAACTTTAAGACTAGCTATCAGTACAAATGGATAGATGCTGATTAGTGTTGGAATCTCCGACAAGTACCTAGGACTGTAGCAACAACTGTGGATGGATGCAGTCCTGCTATCTAAATTCGATAGTACATTAAAAGCTGTTACTTACTAACGACGGGGAAGACATAAATCTAAATAGTACATTTCCACTTGATAGAAATAACTTCGTTAGCTCATACCAAACTAAGAACTAATCACACCATCATAGCACTATGTTATGACATACGAAATCGTAAAGATGAGAATGACGAAACACAGATCATGCCCTGCAGAAACACAGAACCAAAACCTGCTCATGACCTATTATTCCTCTAATACAGTAGCATGAAGACAAAAATTGTAACGGATCCATCGTATGGCTCTACCGTATCACGTGTACTACTAAGCCTTGGTTATCGCCCTTAAACCGGAATTTCATGTTGTAAATATTTTCTTCTCCTCTTATTTGGAATAAACATATAAGTTTACATTCTGTCACTAAAGTAGTATCGCGAGACAGTTGAATGAAATTTTGTATGTCTGTCGTTTCATGTATATTTAGCGGGCCAACAGTTTTCCTTTGATACTGAGGAGACCAAGGACGCCAAAAACTCTCCTCTAAAGTATAACTCTTGGTTCGGTCCTTTTATTTCCAGCTTCTTCTGCAGAAATCAATGGGAACTTCACAGAAAACCACAGTTAACTATTTCATATCCTCACCTTGGTACAGCGACATGATATTTTAAACTCCTCCACAATACAGTGCACAAACTACGAACTTAAGCCGAGGAAAAAAATCTTTCGAAATTGGTTTTCATCCAGAAGATTTGTTTGAAGCAGCTTTTCACGCTAGTCTGACCTGTGCAGGTCACATATTTGCGCAGCTACGACACCCTATGTCCATTTGGAACCGCATATTGTGTTCATGTGTTGGTGTCCCTCTATAATAATTTTCCTACATACTTTCCTCCATTATTGAATTAACCATTCTCCGACGCTTCTTAATATGTCTTGTGCACATGTCCCTTCTTGTAGTCAATCTGTGCCATTCTTTTCTACCTCATTCGTTGCAGTGCCACTTCATTAGTTAGTGCCCAGTCCATTCGTTGTTTTGTAGCACCACATTTCAAAGATTCTTTTCTCCTCTTGCATTTACTCTTTATCATTCAAGTTATGCGCAGTGGAAGTGTACATTCCAAACAACTATTTTCAGAAACTACTTTCTGGCACTTAAATATATTTCTGTTAATAAATTTCTATTTTTCAGAAACGCATTTTATTGCATTGTCTGTCTTTACCTCGGCCATTGCCAATTATTTTGCTCCTCAAGTAGCCAAATGTGTCTACTATTTTTAGCGAGTCGTTCCCAACCTAATACCTCAGATTCACGTGAATTAATCTCCGACTGCGCTACCGAGCAAGCGAGGTGGAGCAATGGTTAGCACATTGGACTCGCATTCGGGGTACAGTGATTTAAATCCGTGTAGGCGATCCAGATTTAGGTTTCCGGAGATCTCCCCGAATCGCTCCAGGCAAATGCTCCTTTGAAAAATAAAGGCCGATTTGCTTCCTTATCCTTGAAACAATCCGAGCTTGTGCTCCATCTCTAATGACTTCGCTCAACGCGACGTTAAACTTGAATGTTATTTCCTTATTTTATTTTTGTTGATGAGTTGCCGGCGACTGTGGTCGAGCGGTTCTAGGCGCTTCAGTCTGGAACCGCGTGACCGCTACGGTCGAACGTTCGAATCCTGCCTCGGGAATGGATGTGTGTGATGTCCTCAGGTTAGTTAGGTTTAAGTAGTTCTCACTTCAAGGGGACTGATGACCTCAGATGTTAAGTCCCACAGTGCTCAGAGCCATTTGAAACAATTTTTTTGATAACCTATAAATATTGTAACTTTCCCGAAAATTCATAACGGATTTCGGGGAGCGGAATACAGTTTACTTCGTCTGAGTATGAGCTATCAACAGAGTTTACTATTTCCTCATTAGGAAAATGAGGTTGATATCGACGTCTCTGTTAAACAACATAATTTGACACGATGCTGAATGTTGTTTTGTGAGCATTCCAGAGTGATGATCTGTATAAGAACAGAGAAAGGATATCTTAAACGTCTCCAAAAATATTTGAGATAGGTAGCTGAGCTAGGTCACCCAGTATGACTGCGTCATAGCAAGAAAGTTCCTCCTTGTCTTCGTCATCTCCCCATCAATTCAAACGCGTGCACGTGACTGGGTTTGCTTATTCCAGGCTAGAGGTTGTAATACATGTAGATAGTCTACATCACGCAAGTAGACATTACATGTTATACATCTAGATATATGTTACTGTAATAGTAAGGCTACATATGTATGTAGATATTACTGGCTGTGGATACACGCGAGCTGATAAGCTTGTGGCGTCATCTGCTGGCTGTTGATGTAAACCTTACAAACGTGTTAGTTCAAATATTTGTGAATTACCATATTCAGATTTTCTTTAAAGTTCATAGTGTAAAGTCATTTGTTATGGAACGCATTAAAACAATGAAAGTTATTAAATTGGAAAATATTTGTGAACAACACTTATTATCTAAGTGGTCAGTAGAACACTGTAGCACTTCTGACAGAACTGTTTCTTGCGCAGCGAATACATAGCAGTTACGAGTGTGGCTAGCGAGAAATGCGAATAGAAGCGAGACGCAGAGCTGAGCATTTGAAAATCAGGAGTATCAAGAGGATTATATGTGTGGAAAAGACGACCGCAATGTTACTAGATGGTGTACACTAGGACTAAATAAGTGCGAAACTGCTCATTGTCGAAGCCGGACGTGCTGGCAAAATCTTTCTCCGTGTCCACAGTTGCGGTAATGCACTGAAGAATTGCTATAACGAACTGCTGTACCTCAGGCCCCTTTAAGTGTCATAGAGTGACATCTCAGTAGTTTTACATGCATTGTAATGGACAATATAGTACATAACATTATGTTTAGTTGTTTTCTTTGCCGGCCGGAGTGGCCACGCGGTTAAAGGCGCTACAGTCTGGAACCGCGCGACTACTACGGTCGCAGGTTCGAATCCTGCCTTGGGCATGGATGTGTGTGATGTCCTTAGGTTAGTTAGGTTTAAGTAGTTCTAAGTTCTAGGGGACTGATGACCTTATAAGTTAAGACCCATAGTGCTCATAGCCATTTGAACCATTTTTTTTGTTTTCTTTTGTCCGTATATGATATATTATCCTAGATCAATCTTTGTCCCTTTGTACTGAATTATAAACAAGGACCATGAGTCATTGTTGCTTTCTAATTAATAACCTGAAGACTTAGTCAAAAATCGATTTGCATAATTACTGGCTCAAAATTTTAGAAAAAATTACGTTTCATTACACCAGGTAACTATCACGTTGACATTATGGCACAGTTTCTGCCACTACGTTACATTTATGTCGATGACGTTGCTGTAATAATTTATAATCAATGTAGCATGACTGCGAGCATACACATACAATGTGCCTGTATAACACGAACCTAAAACTGAATCTGTTTCTGTGCTTTAGACTTGGCTGCTGCAATTCGTATGCTGTACTATTGCTGCATTGTGAGTAAATCGGCGTTGTGGATCGATAATAGAAAGAGTTATCCTCATTTAAGTAACATTTTTGTGAAAAGTGTTTTACGAAACTTTATTGCGTGGATGTCTTTGTGTGCAATATTTTGGAGGGGATAATTTTATATGATTCTTGTGTCTAGATGTGTGATCATGTTGAAAGCCAGGGCTACATCCAGTCCTGATATTAGTTTGTTTGCACTCCGTGCTTAACTTCTGAGAGAGAAAATGCAATACAAATTTGTCACTGCACTGAAATAATATTAATTTTGGACACACAAGCAGTGGCAGTAGCTCCCCATATTTAATTTTTCAGGCAGGTTGGCGCTGCTTTAACAGGGTCATTCTGTTGCTGCACTAACTGTACGTTTCAACGTAAGTCTGAAATTAATTTATACTTTTTTAGAGCTGTTCCGCTACAAGAGAACTTTCTTCTCATGTGTTCATGCTTTAGTTTACGAAGAAGTGCAACATTTATAAATTTCTATTGACAATTGTTTCTAAAGCTGGAATTAAATTGTAACTGTTAAGGACGGGCGTGTGCGGGGAGCGCGGGCGCGTTTGTGTGTGTGTGTGTGTGTGTGTGTGTGTGTGTGTGTCTGTGTGTTTATTGGGGGGCGGGGTGCCTGTTTGAAAACTATTTTGCTTTAACTGTCCATGACGTGTTGCATTTGGAGTTCTGTATTATTCACCAAGAAATTACTGTTTGCTTTACCTTTTCAAGACTTTGTGTTTGGAATGGCTGTATGGGTGCAACTGAAGGCCAATAAAACGAAAGAAAAGATTTTCACAATTTTATGATTGATCAGTACACTTCCAGTATGTCTGATGCAAAATTAAGATGACATTGATATTAATAGCTACTGGGCATAGAAAAAGGAAACATTTTTCCGAGACGGAAGTCTTACAAGCAAATTCACGGTTTGGACGCTGGGTGGAGTCAAAGTTCGAGAACGACTCGGAAATGGTTTCGAGTTTCTGTTACACACTTCTTTAAGAAACACAAAAGGAGCAGTACTTAGCAACGCTTGATACCTGAGTTTCCACACCGCGGATGCACACATGTAGTCGAATTGGAGGTCAAAAGTTTGAAAATTATGTATAATATAAATATTGCATGGTGTCATTATCTTATTGGGCTCCTTAACGAAATGTGGAGCACAGGCCCGTCATTACGTTCGAAACTTTTTCCAACCATAACGCCACACAGAAGTTAGACGACGAATTTCCGAACAAACGTCCCGTTTCGATAAATAATCAGTTTATTGTGCCACACTACATGCTAAGAGTACCCGCTAATTTTGGATACTACCAGGGGCTTTACATACAAAAACCCGGACGATTGCAAGTAGGGCTAGCGCTCTTTAGCTTCCGTACAAGAAGAATAGGTCTTAAAAAACGGACAGACAGACAAATGGAGAACAAACGGCAAAAAACCAAAATTGTCATAAAATGACGAATTAACAACTTTCAGGATTATTCCCTTTAATTGAACTGTGAAATCCTGCTGCTTCGAAAATTTCATGATTTCGGGAAATACCGCTATACGTTGTGGTGAGTGAGTTAGCGAGTGCTAAAATACGACCGTAGTATGATAAGTTTGCCAAGAATGTAAGGAAAAATGTTTGTACCGTAAACAGGACAACTTATTTCTCGATACAGTCTCCTTTGAAGATTACAAAGTCGGTTCAGCAATACTCCACGTCTTTCATCTCATCGTAAAATAGGTTCTCTACAAAATACTCGTTGTCTTCAATTATCGTTTCCTCATTTGATGAAAATTTCTTCCTAGAAAGCCAAAGTTTCAAGTTATGGATTAGAAAGAAGTCACTTGGGGCTGATTCTGGTGAATAGGGTTAAGAGAAACCAGTTCGGAGATAAAATCGTGCGACTTGGCCACTGTTATCGTTGATGTGTCGGATGGTCCATTCTCTTGATGAGAGAGAACAACGTTGGAATATTTTTCAGCTAATGTAAGTTTCAAGCAATCCAACTATGAATTATAAAAGAGTGCAGTCTTAGTTTTGCCTTTTTCCAAGTAATCCATGAGAATTATTTCTTGGGGACCCCAAAAAACAAGGGCCAGTATCTTGGCAGCTGACAAAGTGGCCTTTGCCTTTATCTGGTGCACTTCCACCAGCCTTGGTTCACTGTTTTGACTGCCGTTTTGACTCTGGTGTGTAACTGTGGGTTCAGGATTAATTAACAGTCACAGATCGGCGCAAAAGGTCTTACGTATTGCAATTACATATCACCAGATATCGTGTTGAAATGTTGTACCGGATGCGCTTTTGGTCGACGGTGAGGAATCACGGTACCCACCTCGCGTATATCCTCTTCATAGCCAATTCTCCGTGCAGGATATTGAGCATTCGCTCAGTTAAGATGCCTACATTCTTAGCTATCTCACGAATTGTTGTTCGACATTCTTCCATTACCATGTTATTCATTTTGTCAGTGATTTCCTTTGTGGTGACCCGAATTGAGCAGCCAGAACAGGATGCGTCTTTGGTGCTTGTCCAGCCACTTTTAAATTCGTCAATCCAAAAGTAAAGTGATGGTGAAGAATCTGTGTGAACTTTATACACTTCTGTTCTGATTTATGCGGCAGTCCAGTCCTTCAAATGAAAATACTTAATAACAGCATAAAAGTCAGTTATCTGCAATTTCAATCTCACTCGACCTACTGACCAATCCAGACAATTGTCAGTAATGAACTATACGCTGTATATTGTTGAAATTCTTTACGCTATCCTTGGAATAATCGAGTTTACCAACCATGAAGACGCAACAAAAATGTTCCATTCTTTCATGGAAATTTACCGGACTCAACAACCTACCCTCGTATGCGACGTAATTCGCATTATTTTTTGATTGCGTTGAGGCAGAAGTTCACATTTTTTACACCACCAAGGACCCATAGATCTCAGTTGTTGTTGTTGTGGTCTTCAGTTCTGAGAGTGGTTTGATGCAGCTCTCCATGCTACTCTATCCTGTGCAAGCTTCTTCATCTCCCAGTACCTACTGCAACTTAAATCCTTCTGAATCTGCTTAGTGTATTCGTCTTTTGGTCTCCCTCTACGATTTTTGCCCTCCACGCTTCCCTCAAACACTAAATTGGTGATCCCTTGATGCCTCAGAACATGTCCTACCAACCTATCCCTTCTTCTAGTCAAGTTGTGCCACAAATTTCTCTTCTTCCGAATTCTATTCAATACCTCCTCATTAGTGATTTGATCTACCCATCTAATCTTCAGCATTCTTCTGTAGCAACACATTTCGAAAGCTTCTATTCTCTTCTTGTCCAAACTATTTATCGTCCATGTTTCACTTCCATACATAGCTACACTCCATAAAAATACTTTCAGAAACGACTTCCTGACACTTAAATCTATACTCGATGTTAACAAATTTCTCTTTTTCAGAAAAGCTTTCCTTGCCATTGCCGGTCTGCATTTTGTATCCTCTCTACTTCAACCATCATCAGTTATTTTGCTCCCCAAATAGCAAAACTCCTTCACTACAATAAGTGTATCATTTCCTAATCTAATTCCCTCAGCATCACCCGACTTAATTCGACTACATTCCATTATCCTCGTTTTGCTTTTGTTGATGTTCATCTTATATCCTCCTTTCAAGATACTGTCCATTCCGTTCAACTGCTCTTCCTTTGCTGTCTCTGACAGAATTACAATGTCATCGGCGAACCTCAAAGTTTTTATTTCTTCTCCATGAATTTTAATACCTACTCCGAAATTTCTTTTCTTTCCTTTACTGCTTGCTCAATATACAGATTGAATAACATCGGGGAGAGGCTACAACCCTGTCTCACTCCCTTCACAACCACTGCTTCCCTTTCCTGTCCCTCGACTGTTATAACTGCAATCTGGTTTGTGTACAAATTGTAAATAGCCTTTGAAAGAGAGTATTCCAGTCAACATTGTCATGGATATAAATTTCACCTCCATACATCATGACATTCCTGAGAGAGAGTGCTCTTAACCGATGATCAGACAGACAACAAAGTAATCCTGTCAGAGTTCTGTTTTTGCCGACTGAGGTACTAAACAATAAAAATAGTTGCTAGGATTGAGTAGAACACTTTAATAACGTACACGATGGCGCGAGGTTGGGCGCTCCCCCCCTCCCCCGTCCCCCCGTCCGCCCTAAGCGAGGCTAACGATACGCTGCGACCACGAGATCAGAGACAGGTGCTGCAGACCTACCCGTGTCACTGCGCCCGCCGCGAACGCTGTTTACACTGCTGCGGTTATTAAACCTCAGTTTTATGGCTTCCCGATTGGTAATCTAGCAGTTATCACGAAATCAATACGTTGTTATCGTCTGGCACGCGGCCACAGTCCGAACCCGGGGTCCAGCTGGGCCCTTCGTTAAAATATATTTCGTCGTTTATTTTATAATCTGCGTAAATAACGAAACCGGCTATCACTGACCAAAATGCAGTTTTAATGACCAGATTAACATGCAGCGACTTCATTCGGAGCCAGTGTGCGGTCCCACGTGGTCGCGCACCGCCATGGACAAATGCCCAGATCGCAGCCCTGATTCGCTGGTCTGCTGCCGCTCCGTTAGCAGCAACTGGTTACCAATGGTTCAGTGTGGCGTGGCTGCCAGGCATGATAGTGTTCGTCGATCGCAGTACTTACCCGTCTGCCTGGCAATTTCACACAGGAAATTAGCACAATTTCAAGTTGAAAGTTCCGCACTCTTACAGATTTAGCTCTGTAACATTTCCGAGGAACATTTTTTTTTCTTTTTCTGGCTATTGCGGGGTATTGGTCCCGGCATTTTGCGGTAATTTCTTTCACAAAACTTTGTAGAGGAGCCGGAAACACTCTGGCCGTCTGTCGTAAACCTCTCATAAAAGTTGTAGCTCGTTTGATTGCTAGAGAAGACGGTGGCTGTTCGCTGTGTTACGAACGAGAAAAGCACTGCAACCAATCATAAACTGGTTTCGTGTCTAGGTCACTCTTTTAAATACGACCTATATTTCTTGGCAGGGTAACATGCTTCACATGCAGAGGGAGAGCGTTCGATTTCTAAAATAACAATGACCTATGTACAGAACAAGCATGTGAGACTGTGAGCTCCTTCCGTATTTACTCCTCGCGGGATATTATTTTCGTTTAGTCCTGACGTGCGGGCTCCATAACAAGTGAACTTGCAAACTTTATGTGTAGAATGCTATACTGACTGGTTCAGGAAAGGCCTGTGACCATCACAGGTTAACATGAAAGTTGTCAAATACGGAACGAAAGATATATTAAATGCTTCCTTAAAACATCCATCGCGACAGTTATTAATTTCTTTAATGGGCATTTGCACTACCATACAGAGAGCCCTGCACGTAATCTAAATCATAGGACTCAGTAAACAAGCCAGATCAGTAGCTCAATCAACAAAGACCATAAACTCCGTGAGCGAGAAAAAGTTCGTATAGTCGCAATTTTTTTACCTGGGTAGACGGGATTTTCATGAACAGCATACTCAAAATAATGATATTTGGGCTGTCAGAGTTGCGGTGAGGGAGGGCGGGCGTGTAAAAGTCGCTTGTTTATGTTTCTCTAGAATGTCTCAAAAACCGCGGTTTCTACAAAGAAAGGTCTTGTTCGTATTTTCTCTAGGACTACTAGTTTCCTCGTTGCAGGGGATGGAATAATCGCAGACTATTAACGATAGTGTTTTCATGGTATAAAATTGATGTTTATCGTTAAATGAAGTAGGTTAAGAATATATACTAAATGTGTGCACCATATCTACTAGCAGTAGAACCGTGTTAATGGATAAATTGTGTTCTGTCGGTGTTAATGTGGAAAAGCGAGGATGGAGGTTGCTAGCGTGAGTGAAGATAGGTCGCCGGATGTGGTCATATGCTTCCTTACGCCAAAGGACTGCAAAATGAAGAGCGATCAGGTAATTCCCATTCCCACTACTTCGCTATGTCACAAAAATCAACTACTGGGTATTTCACAAAGCTGTACGCACCCTTTCACACCTCTTCTTATGATTCGCTGATCACTGGCAACATACTGCGCTGTCGTTTCCGGGGAGGGGGGTGTTTATTTTCCACGAAGTGTGTTATCACTGCATTCAACGCAGATATCTGTTGTTAATAATACCAACGCAAGATAAGCACATGGACTAATTCTACGTAAATCTCCACACACTTTTCAACATTGCTAGAGGGGACCTTGGTTCTTAATCACTCGCTTTTAAGGTTACAGCCAGATTATTTCTCCTCAGAATTTCCTGTATATGTCTATGATGTAAAGAGGAAAGAAAAACAACTTCACTGAACTCGTGTTTATATTGTATAGTGGAGTTATTTTCAGTTTATTGAATAGTTGTTTTCAGTTATTAAGTGAGCTTTTATGTAAAATATAAACAATGACTGATATGTGCTGATTTTTTTAAGTGTGATGTCAGTTACCTATATAGTGTAGCCGGAAACGGATTGAACTGATAACTGTGGCGCCTTGGTGCTATCTGACATTGACATCATATTGTAAAGCCATATAACAGTGCTGTAACCACTTGGAGAATGGGCTGCACTGACTGGAGCCACTTACCACGCAGTCATAGTATATCCTGCAATATGAGTGTCATTATGTGTGACGCAATAGGACTGATCATATTTAAATCTCAAACAATAATCCGTTTTTAATACATAACTTAACTTGTTTTCAATTATTTTAAGTTCTATAATACCAGGGAGGTCTACAATTACTACAGAGGGAAACAGCTTAAGCCTCTGGACCTCTTGAAATGTTGGTTAGTTGATAACGCTGCTGTGATGCATTTGACACACTCAGGCTACAAAGAGTTTTACAGCCGTTGATAGTGGAGAGAATGAATACGTCATTGTCGAATACATCTTGACAGCATATTACACTTGCGACAGGCTCTTCAGAGTGGTAGTCAAATGACAGCTCCAGATGGTCAGGTTTTTTACATAATAGCCCATTTTACAACTGCAAATAAATACTGACTTAATATTTTGAAAATAACTACTCTACATCACTCACGTGATAGAACTAGACAGGAAATGCTGGAGCGGCATAGCCTGACATAAAATGAATGGCCACGAGCGCTCGTGGAGGAGGAACTTGTCTTCCCGAGAAGAACGCTACAGCTGCCGTACATGAAGACTACGAATCAATTTTCCTCTAACTTTGCAGAACAGTGTGCAGAGATTTACATGGATTCCGTCTGTATGCGTTTCATTCGTTAGCAACATTAATAATTCAAATCGGTATTCCTTCAAGTCTTAATGACTATGTGGGAAATAAATACCGGCGAGCCCTGGGAAGGGTAGGTATAGCTTTGTGAAATATCCTGAGTTGCTTCTTTTTCACGTAGTGCATTAGAGAGAAAGGGGACGCGCCATCTCACTCTTCATTTTGCAGACCCATGGAGGAAAGTGCATTACCAGAACTAGGCGACCTACCTTCCGTTTTGCGTCTACCCTCCACTCCCATCTTTCCACACCACTCGCAACACAATTAATCCCTTAATATGGTTCTGCTGCACTTAGATATGGTAAGAACATTTAGCCGGCCACTGTGACGGAGCGGTTCTAGGCGCTTCAGCCCGGAAGCGCGCTGCTGCTACGGTCGCAGGTTCGAATCCTGCCTCGGGTATGGTTGTGTGTGATGTCCTTAGGTTACTCAGGTTTAAGTAGTTCTAAGTCTAGGGGACTGATGACCTCAGATGTTAAGTTCCATAGTGCTCAGAGTCATTTGAACCATTTTTTTGGAAGAACATTTAATAGTTGTTATTAACCCACGACATTTAACATTACACATTAATTTTGTACCACTAAAACACTACTTTTAATAACTGCGATTTTTCCATCCCCTGCAATGCAGAAACTCTTAGTACAGAAAAAAATAAATAGAACCACTTTTGAAGAAAATTTGATGTAATTGAGTTTGGCACCGGGGATCATTTTCGCTGGAAACAGCGGTATTTGAATTATTCAAGGAACACATAAAAAAGTGACTCTTTGAACTCCTCCAACCCCCCACACACACACACCACAGGATCAGGATGTTTTGTATGTTGTTCTTGACATGCCTCCTACATTGGCAAAAAGTACTGGCTACACGAATAGTTTTCCCTACTTTTCCTTCGTTGACTGGGACTACAGTACGGCCTGCTGGACACCCGTCTACACAGTTCACTTCCTTTCACGCATACTACTGCACATCACTCCTTGAAAGCTGGTGCCGCCAAACCACGCCCATTGTATTGTTCAGAACAGAAACAAAGAGCAACGCGCTGTCACATTCACACAACATTACAAAATTAGGGAAACTGAAAGTCTACACGCACACGCACACACACACACACACACGCACACATACACACAAAAGTGGAGAGCCTAAGGCACACATATATCTCGCAAATTAGTTTTTGAATACCAATTATTCGTGGAAAGAAACTATTCATTCTCATGAGTTCCGTATAACTTGTACAAGAACTGTACGATGTGGATTCAAGATGGGTTGAATTGCCAAACTGGCTACAGCTAGCGGAATGAGTTTTCCCTCTGCATTGGCGTGTTGAGTCTACGTGGCTGTCGTTGACTTACCAGGATTTGAACATGCAAACTTTGTCTTTTGTGATCAAATACTCCAAGTTCTGAGCAATTCAAGTACGACGAAGTTTGCAGAGTAACGTTTGTGAAATTTTGAATTTTTTTTTTTATTCTTGTGTACGATGAACTGACTCATACAGTTTTAAAAGTATTTCAAGATTTCACTGTGAACTTAATATTCATAGAAAGACGGAATTACAGTTATAAGCTGTAACATTAGTTTTCTAAAGCAGGAGTGCATGTAACACGAAAATAAATTAAACGCCTTAATTTGTTTGACATCGGACGTCATTTGACGACTACTTTCTTTTACATAGGTATATCGATAGTGAATTTTATTCCTTCAAACGAGACACGGCATTTGATACGACCGTGGGATCGCATCCAGGAGTAGTGGTATTAAAATTCCCGATGTCAATAAATGTTACACGCTGAGGTGGCAAAAGTCGTGCGATAGCTCCTACTACCGTGACGGACCTCCTTTCGCCCTGCGTAATATTGCAACTCGACGTAGCATGGACTTAACAAATTGTTGGAAATCCTCTGGAGAAATATTGATCCATACTGTTTCTATAGCGTCCGTAATTGCGAAAATGTTGCCGATTCAGCAGTTTGTGCACGAACCGACCTATCGATTAAGTCCCATACATGTTAGATGGGTTTCAAGACGAGTTATCTGGTTAGGCAAATCTTTCGCTCGAATTATCCAGAATATTCTTCAAACCAATCGTGAGCACCTGAGCACCTGTGGCCCTGTGACAAGGTGCATTGTCACCCATAAAAACTGCATCGTTGTTTCTGAACATAGAAGTCCATGAATGACTGCAAACGGTCTCCAAGTGTCCGTAACAGAGGACACAATTCATTCTATTCCATTCAAACACAAGACAAACCATTTTGGAGCCAACACCAGCTTGCGCAATACGTTGTTGGCAACTTGGTCAGTTCCTTCGTGGGATGTACGCCACAGTCGAACCCTAGCCTCAGCTCTTAACAGATGAAATGTGGATTCAGATGACCAGGCCGTGGTTGTCTAGACGGCTAGGGTGCAACGAATATCATCACGAGGCCAGTAAAGGCGCGGCAGGTGATGTGCTATTAGCAAAGGCACCCGCGTCGATTGTCTGCTGTCATAGCCCATTAACGCCACATTTCGCCGCACTGTCCTACCGGATAAGTTCGTCGTACGTCCCTCAACTGTGGTTATTTCATGCAGTGTTGTTTGCATGTTACCAATGACAGCTCTACTCAGACGCCGCTGCTCCGGGTCGTTAAGTGAAGGCCGTGACCACTGCACTGTCCGGGGTGAGAGGTAATGCCTGAAATTTGGTATTCTCGACAGCCTCTTGACACTGTGGATTGCGGAATGTTGAATTCACTAAGGATTTACGAAGTGGAATGTACCATTCGTCTAGCTCCAACTACTATTCCGTATTCAAAGTCTGTTAATTCCCATTGTGCGGCTGTAGTCACGTCGAAAAGATTTTCACACCAATCACCTGAGTATAAATGACAGCCCCAACTCTGTACTGCCCTTTTATGCTCTTTTATACCTTGTGCACGCGATACTGCCGCCATATGTATACAGGTTGGTCCGTTGATCGTGACCGGGCCAAATTTCTCACGAAATAAGCGTCAAACGAAGAAACTACAAAAAACTTAACTTGTCTAGCTCGATAGGAGGAAACCAGATGGCGCTATTGTTGGCCCGCTAGATGGCGCTGCCATAGGTCAAACGGATATCAACTGCATTTTTTAGAAGAGGAACTCCCATTTTATATTGCATATTCGTGTAGTACGTAAAGAAATATGAATGTTTTAGATGGACCACTTTTTTCGCTTTGTTAATAGATGGCGCAGTAATAGTCACAAACACATGGCTCACAATTTTAGACGAACAGTTGGTAACAGGGAGATTTTCAAATTAAAATACAGAACGAACTAGGTTTGAACATTTTATTTCGGCTGTTTCAATGTGATACATGTACCCTTGTAAACGTATCATTTCTGAGAACGCATGCTGTTACAGCGTGATTACCTGTAAATACCACATTAATGCAATAAATGCTCAAAATGATGTCCGTCAACTTCAATGCTTTTGGCTATACGTGTAACGACATTCCTCTCAACAGCGAGTAGTTAGAATTCCGTAATGTTCGCACATGCATTGACAATGCGGTGACGCATGTTGTCAGGCATTGTTGGTGGATCACGATAGCAAATATCCTTCAACTTTCCCACAGAAAGAAATCCAGGGACGTCAGATCCGGTGCACGTGCTTCGATGACCAATCCATCTGTCATGAAATATGCTATTCAATACTGCTTCAACCGCACGCGAGCTATGTGCCGGACATCTATCGTGTCGGAAGTACATCGCCATTCCGTCACGCAGTGAAACATCATGTAGTAACATCGGTAGAGCATTAACATCGGTAGAACATTACGTAAGAAATTAGCATACATTGCCATCGATAAAACGGGAGCCAATTATCCTTCCTCCCATAATGCCGCACCGTACCTCAAACCCGCCAAGGTCACTATTGTTCCACTTGTCGCAGCCATAGTGGATTTTCCGTTACCCAATAGCGCATATTTTGCCGGTTTACGTTAACGCTGTTGATGAATGACGCTTCGTCGCTAAATAGAACGCGTGCAGAAAATCTGTCATCGTCAAAAAAATGGTTCAAATGGCTCTGAGCACTATGGGCCTTAACATCTGAGGTCATCAGCCCCCTAGAACTTCGAACTACTTAAACCTACCTAACCTAAGGACATCACGCACATCTATACCCGAGGCAGGATTCGAACCTGCGGTCGTAGCGATCGCGCTGTTCCAGATGGAAGCGCCTAGAACCGTTCGGCCACTCAGGCTGGCCATCTGTCATCGTCCCGTAATTTTCTTGTGCCCAGTGGCAGAACTGTACACGACGCTCAGTGGTGCATAGAAATATGGTACGGGTGAAGTCGATGTTGATTTAGCATTCTCAACACCGACGTTTTTGAGATTCCCGATTCTCGCCCTATTTGTCTGCTACTGATGTGCGAATTAGCCGCGACAGCAACTAAAACACCCACTTGGGCATCATCATTTGTTGTAGGTCGTGGTTGACGTTTCACTTCCTGTTTCCTTAAATAATGTAACCAACCGGCGAACGGTCCGGACACTTGGATGATGTCGTCCAGGATACTGAGCAGCATACATAGCACATGCCCGTTGGGCATTTTGATAACAATAGCCATACATCAACACGATATCGGCCTGTTCCGCAATTGGTAAACGGTCCATTTTAACACGGGTAATGTATCACGAAGCAAATACCGTCCGCACTGGTGGAATGAGATGTGATACCACGTATTTATACGTTTGTGACTATTACAGCGCCATCTATCACAAAGCGGAAAAGTGGTCCAACTAAAACATTCATATTTCATTAGGTACTAAACGAATATGTAATAAAAATAGGGTTCTTATTTTTAAAAAAACGCAGCTGATATCCGTTTGACCTGTGGCAGCGCCATCTAGCGGGCCAACCGCAGAGCCATCTGATTTCCCCCTTCAAGCTAGACGAGTTTCGTTTGTAAGTAGGCTGTTTAGGTTTTTATATTGGTAACGCCACGTAGCGCTCTGTATGAAAATCACTGGCTGTGCTGTGTGCAGTCCGTGGTTAGTTTGCATTGTTGTCTGCCATTGTAGTGTTGGGAAGCTGTATGTTAACAGCTCGTAGCGTTGCGCAGTTGGAGGTGAGCCGCCAGCAGTGGTGGATGTGGGGACAGAGATGGCGGAGTTTTGAAATTTGTAATACTGGATATTATGAACTGCTATGTATATTATGATTTTTCATCACTATTAAAATAAATACATTGTTTGTTCTCTATCAAAATCTTTCATTTGCTAACTATGCCTATCAGTAGTTAGTGCCTTCCGTAGTTTGAATCTTTTATTTAGCTGGCAGTAGTGGCGCTCGCTGTATTGCAGTAGTTCGAGTAACCAAGATTTTTGTGAGGTAAGCGATTTGTGAAACGCATAGGTTAATGTTAGTCAGGGCCATTCTTTTGTAGCGATTTCTGAAAGTCAGATTGCGTTGCGCTAAAAATATTGTGTGTCAGTTTAAGCACAGTCTTATATAATTGTTCTAAGGGGACGTTTCATATGTCGACCCTTAGCCGAGGATACCTCACTGGAATCTTCTGATTTTTTCTTGTAGTTTGTGTAATTAGTGTAGATTTTTTTTAATGCTAGCGCGTAATTGTAGAAAGAATCTCCTTTGTAGTTGCAGTCTTTCATTGTTGTTGTGGGATGCATGTACATTTGCACCAAGTATTTCGCAGCTGCGCTTGCGATTAACGAGATATTATTTTCAGTGCTATGTTAATGTGTTCTCTTATTTTTGCACTTAAAATTGTGCTTTTCTGTGTTATCGTGTGAAATATTGTGACAATAATGGCGTGTGAAAAAAGGTAACACTAGGCTCCAAAGTAAACTGAGAAATAATAGTGACGACGAGCGTAGCTTATCAGCACCACTGTGTAATGAATTAACAAATATTCAAAGTAGTAATTTGGTAACTGTGCATAGGGAAATGGAGCGGGCGTCAAATAATGGTGTAGGCAGTGAAACAATTAGTGAACAGAGAAGCATTATCGATCGATCGGTCGGCAACAGCTTGCCTCAGGAATCCGAAATGACAGGACGCAATCTTACAAATACTGTAGATTCAGGTTTTGCGTCCTCACCCTTTTCTCAAATAAGTCAAGACACATTTTCTGCTTTTCAAACTGCGAATATTGCCGGTTCAAATGCATTGCCGAATAGCACTGAGGAACATGTTTCAGACTCCAGTGCATTGTTATTACAATTAATGCAACAAATGGAACAAAAGCTTCAAAAGTTAGACACAATGGAACAAAATCAGAGACAAACACAGCAAAAGCTTCAAAAGTTAGACTCAATGGAACAAAATCTTCAAAAGTTAGACACAATGGAACAAAATCAGAGACAAACACAGCAAAAGTTAGACACAATGGAACAAAATCTTCAAAAGTTAGACACAATGGAACAAAATCAGAGACAAACACAGCAACAGTTAGACACAATGGAACAAAATCAGAGACAAACACAGCAAAAGCTTCAAAATTTAGACACCACACTTGAACAAACACGTGAAGATTTAACTACTGAGTTACATCACATTGAATAGAAATGTCAAAAAGTCTGTAATGACGTAAAAACACAAATTTGTGAGCATTTTCAACCTATTTTTTCGCGGCATGAAAATGAATTACAGAATCACGAAGCAGCCATAAAAGAACTGCAAACTATAGTTCATCAAAATCAAGAGACCCTGCAAGCTAAAACTGACTCAGTTGAATCTACCGATTCGGTTACGCAAACTTGCAAAAACTCAAGAAAACTTAAAGGACACAGTAGATACTATGAAAATTGGTTCAGAAAGACACATGGAGGAAATTAGTTCATTATCAGAGAAAGCAGTTGAACATTCGGATCAGCTAAATAATTTATCTACGAAGGTAGATGATAATCTGAATGACACAAAACTGGTAGTCTTTACTAACACATAAGAGTGCGAACAAATTAGGAAACTGAAACAAAATCTGAATCAAATTAATGCGCAACACCAAAGAGAAATCCGGGAAGTACAAGATCAGCTGACTCAGGTAATACAAGATTTACGTATTTCAGAGGACACTCGCGCTCCAATACGGGAAGAGGGACATAGAAATACAGAACAGACACAAAATAATAACCCAGGGCACTTCGGAAATTATGAAAGAAATTGGCAACGTACACCGAATTTTGAGATGGAACCGCCGAAACGACGTAACAATGACCGACATGCGACTCGCCGAGATGATGATTTTGACTATAAGCTGTTCATTACTACACGTAAATTCAAAACGTTTGAGAATTCTGCCAACGACATTCATCCACAAGCGTGGCTCCATCAGTTCTCTCATTGGAGCACAGGTTAGAATTTATGTGTGGCTACTTAGAGAATGAACCAGCTATAAGAATGCGATCGGTCATTCACGATTGCCACAGTGAAGGAGAATTTTATCATGCCTTCCTCTCAGCATATTGGACTCAAGCTACACAAGACCGAGTAAAACATAGCATCATGATGATGAAACACTTTGAACGATCTGAATTTTCCAGTCTTGTCAAATATTTTGAAGACATGTTGCACAAGAATCAGTATCTTTCAAACCCATACAGCTCCTCAGAACTCATCCGCATTTGCCTAATCAAATTGCCTGAACATTTAAGAAATATTATTTTAGCAGGACGTTGCAAAGACGACATTGAAGCTTTTCAGGGACTGTTACAAGAACTGGAAATCGACACTGAAAATCGCGGAACGCGAAAACAGGAACACAACAATTACAGGTCACATCCGTCGCAATTCCACGATGACAGAAATAACTGGACACGACAAGGCTATTCTTACAACGCAAATCGTGACCAAAACAGACACCACCCATATGACAACCGTTGGCAGAATAATAATTACAGAGAAAGATCGCTTTTGCATAGTAATGAATGTGACAGAGACAACCATAGAAACAGACAATATGGGAACCAAAACAATTATTATTACGGGAGACAGAATAACTTTAGACACAACGGTCCAGTGCGCAGTTACGATTCAGGGAGAAATTCTCCACCACTTAACCGACAAGAAAGAAACTACAGGCACTACCGACATGACGACAGACGATGTGATCGTAACGTCAGACCTGAATTGCATCAGAACTGGCGGGATTTAAACAGGGCAGGGCCCTCTCGGCAAGGTGAATTGGTAGAAGTTAGGTCTCCTAATCCCAGGAACGACACGCGCCAACAAAGAAACAGACAATGACTCGCACCGCAGGGAGCCACGTGCGCCGGCTGGCTCAGAGAAAAATTACATAGACGCTAACCTTGAGCAAATTTTAGCATTCCTTACCGACGTATACAACATGATAATTGCTTTGAAGTTGAAACTCTGCATACCAGGAAGAGTAAAGGTTTACACCACATTTCACATGTCAAACTGTTTATTGAGAGATAATCTGCTTTTTAACTTTGTCTTTGCCATATAACTTTTCACTTTACATTACCAGTATGCTATGTCAGACTTAGAATCTGTTAACATGCAACAGTGTTTGAAGTTAAATATCCAGTCAAAACCAAGAGAACTTATTTAAACAGAAATTACGAATGCATTGTTATAGTGAACAGACGACTTAGTGTTGTTATTTGTACATTCTTCCTTGTTAGTTGCACGATTACATACCGAATATATGGCTTACATACTTAGTACATACACTGTTAATGAGATTTTAATGCGACATTTTGGTTTAGTTGAAAAGACAATCTTTATTTGAAGTACTTTCTGTGAGATTAAAATTGACTTAGTATTGGTTTCTTTGACAGCTACACAACTATATCACGATGCTACTAATATGTGACACAATTTACAATGTTGCTTTTGCGGTGTATCTGTTTTATATCTGCACAGTTTTTTCTGAATTCTTCTGTAAAGTGAGACATGTTTTAGTGGTGACTTTTGTGCTATGGCTACAAGGAGACAGCATTTTCCATAGGACAACAATACGTTACAGCACAGTACATTCCTCATCACGGCAATAAGCGTAATAACCACAATATCTATAAGCAAAGCATTTCACTTTTGTTTATCATGAGGTAAGTACATTGGCTTCTGCAGAACTTAGCTTTCGGAGGAAAATAACTACGACACTTCCACAGAGATTATCTTACAACAAGACGCACAGTTTAGCGCTACAGTAAACGCATTTGAGTCATTAATTTTGTACTTACAACATTTATTTTTAAAGATATTTCAAGTACAATGATACAAAGGTTTTCCGTGATACATTTCATTCCATTGCTGTAATCTGTAACACCTGAGGGTATAATTACATTAAACCTCAGGGGGGTACACACCTACTTTGTGTACCATGTGTTTGGCAAGCACAAGGAGCCCTAGCTAATATGGTATTTGCTTACACAACTTTACACATCGGTACCATATTTCTCTAACACATAATTACACAGCTATCTGATCATTTAACTGAGAGAGATAAACATTTTTTTTATTACATCAGTGACAAATGTTTATGTAATTACACAGTTGTATAACTTCACACTTATGAAACTGTATTTTGTCTGTACTTTGTGACCTGTTCATATTTTTTTGGACCCATTGTGATATTATGAGAGCTTTGAATGATATATTTGGTATGAGATCATGATTTTTAAAGTACGTTTGAGGTAGATGACACTACTGAAATGAGCAGAGAATTTTCTTTAGGTTTTGAAATTATTGCAGAAAGCTACCACGTTTTTGAGATTTGACTGAGGTGTTATGATGTTATTTTTACGATGACGATATGTAGTATGCTGTTGAGGTATGTTTATGATCAATAAGCCGATGTTATTTGAGGAATTTGATTATGCTACATATTTATTAAGATGAAATATTGAAGAAGTGTCGACGAATATGTATATGTGTAATAAGGTAAGGAATAATGAGTAGTGGTTAGGGATGCTGATTTGTGAAAAAGGTTGTTGGAAACCAAGAATCGTACTTTAAGAGTTATGAAATGTATGTAAATGCGTGAAAGTATCACAATGCTGACGAATATTTTTTGGACACTGTTATATCAATAGGATTTTGTTTCTACAGATTTGTAACGCAAATTCTTGACCTGTGAAATATTTTTATATGAGACTGTCACTGTAGTGGAAGCTGCTGTCGTAAATATTTCGGTAAGAAAGTTAAGTGACCACCTGCACATAATGCGTAGTGGGCACCCAGCTGTGTCAGACGGCTGGAGAAAAAGCCATTCAGAGGCACAGGTAGAAAAAAAAAGGGAGGCCATTAACCTCGCTATTGACATTCCTTTATAGAAAGCACCGCAAATACGACACGCTCATTACTTGGAAACATTTACATCTGCACACCTGGTTATGACAAGTATCTTTCTACGAGAGTTGAGAGATCTTTTTACTACCTTATAAAATGCCATATGGCTAATGAATGATGTTTCATGCCTTCCTTTGTACATATTTGCTCATTTTCTTTAATATCTAGTTCCTAGCTGTACTGGAGCAATGGTTAAAATAAAATTTTATAGATGTACTAATATAAATATTTTATGCCTACAGATCCAGTACAAAAAAAATAACTGTATGATGTACTTAAAACAAAAACGAAGGAGCACTAAAACATTTCACAGGAATTGCATACAGAATTTTCTTTTCAAGTACTTGGTAATTTCTTTTGTAGAATAATTTGTGGTGCACCACTTTAATTACATAGACATTAAGATGTGAATATACATTTCCCTAGTCTGCATTATTGTCTTTCGTGTAATTTTTTTTTTTTTTTTTTTTTTTTTGCTTGAGCTATGTCATGTTTAGATATAAGTTATTTCATTTGCTGCTGCTGTTTTCCACGCATAGTGTTACTGAATTTGACTTTGTGTTATTCTTCTAAGCCAGTTTACTACTGATTTATTTTTCTTGTTTCTGCACATTGCCTTATATTAGTTGTAATATTGCAATTGCTTTGCTAATTTCTATAATGCAAATCTGCATTTTTTTCATTGCTGTTTGCGTTAATTGCTTTGTGCTGCTGCATTGCCTCGTCCCTTAGTTTATCATCTGAGCTCAGTAGATTTAAGTTAGCTTAAGAAGGGGTAGACTATATAAGAGAATGAGTTGCGATGAATTTGAAGAAATGCACTGAGAGGTTATACGAGAAAAATACAGAAAGCATGTTTGCATAGGATTTTTTTGGTGGAAACAAATGTTGGAATAAGACAAAAGATCTATGGAATGAAGTTTTCGGTTGGACTGCAGTACCAAACGTTACACTGAAAACAAACCCTGTCCTTTCCTTTTGTGTTATCCCACTATGTGTTTGTGTACCCTTGTGTATTTGTTTTTTTCCTGTCTCTGTGTAGTTTCATAAAATTTTTTCTACTTCTAATACTAAGCTACATTCACTATGATGGGGAATACTGTTATTCTCAAATATAATTTGCATTAATAATATGTTATTTACTTTGTAAAGATGTTTAGACATTATTTATTCTGTTTTGTTTTAATGCTCATGTGTGAAGTTGATGTTTCAATAATTATTCTGATTTTTTATGTATTTACTTATGTCATAATTCCTGTAACACTGATGTATATGTTTATTTCTATTCTGTTGTAAAGCCTGTACTACAAATGTTATCTGTATTGTTATGTTCATTAATGATGTATTTTGTACCTTTGTAATTGTATTCTTATGTTACAAAATTGTAATTGACACCAGTTCAAAAAATGGCTCTGAGCACTACGGGACTCAACTGCTGTGGTCATAAGTCCCCTAGAACTTAGAACTACTTAGACCTAACTAACCTAAGGACACCACACAACACCCAGCCATCACGAGGCAGAGAAAATCCCTGACCCCGCCAGGAATCGAACCCGGGAACCTGGGCGTGGGAAGCGAGAACGCTACCGCACGACCACGAGATGCGGGCAACACCAGTTCTTCATATTATTAACTTGTAAGTTACATTTCACTGCACACGTTTCTGTTGGTCATAGTACATGGACAATATGTGGGAAGTAGGGACTGATAGTGTTTGCCCGTGTGTTAATAATTCAGCAAGGGACTGGTTAACAGCATTGCTGGTTTTAAGGACAATTCCAAAAACTTTGTGAGTGCATAAGTGGTGGTTCATAGACTTGCTATATTATCTGCAAGACTCTTCAATGGTGATTGTGCACGTGCACAGTCACAACAGATGGCTGCTGGCCATCTCTACAAGGACTGCATTGGATCTGCATCTTTGATGACTCACCAATACCATTATTTCTACAAGGACTACAGTGGATCTGCGCCTCTGGTGGCCCACCAATACCATTATTTCTACAAGGACTACAGTGGGTCTCAACCTTTGTTGACTCACCAGAACAATTATTTCTACAAGGACTGCAGTGGGTCTGCACCTCTGGTGGTCCACCAATACCACAATCTCTACCAGGACTACAGTGGGTCTACTCTGTGATGACCTACCTACCAATATTCATCAACTTCGACTGACTCTGCGGTGGGTTTGCTCTGTTGTGGCCCATTACCTGTCTGCATGTCAAGAGTCAGCACTGTCTTTCCGTTGGAAGGACAACACCACTTCTTCAAGACTGCATGGAAATCCACTACTGCCGTGTGCATTTTCTTTTACTGCTCAGACTTTGAGAAAAACACTGCAATTTTACCGTGATGAATGATCAGGACTGTCTTTATGGACTGTGAGAAAATTTTAGCTTTTGACCAACATTGTATCAATAAGTGTGTGCTTTTGATATCTTTGTTATTGTAATTATGAAAAAAATTTTCAAATCAATATTGGCCACTGCCCAAAACAATTTGTAAAATTTTTTGTGGGGAGCATGGGGGCTATGTAAGTAGGCTGTTTCGGTTTTTATATTGGTAACGCCACGCAGCGCTGTGTATGAAAATCACTGGCTGTGCTGTGTGCAGTCTGTGGTTAGTTTGCATTGTTGTCTGCCATTGTAGTGTTGGGAAGCTGTATGTTAACAGCGCGTAGCGTTGCGCAGTTGGAGGTGAGCCGCCAGCAGTGGTGGATGTGGGGACAGAGATGGCGGAGTTTTGAAATTTGTAATACTGGATATTATGAACTGCTATGTATATTATGATTTTTCAACACTATTAAGGTACATACTTTGTTTGTTCTCTATCAAAATCTTTCATTTGCTAACTATGCCTATCAGTAGTTAGCGCCTTCCGTAATTTGAATCTTTTATTTAGCTGGCAGTAGTGGCGCTCGCTGTATTGCAGTAGTTCGAGTAACCAAGATTTTTGTGAGGTAAGCGATTTGTGAAACGCATAGGTTAATGTTAGTCAGGGCCATTCCATTGTAGGGATTTCTGAAAGTCAGATTGCGTTGCGCTAAAAATATTGTGTGTCAGTTTAAGCACAGTCTTATAAAATTGTTCTAAGGGGACGTTTCACGTTCTTTGTAACTTTTTCGTTTGATGCTTATTTCGTGAGATATTTGACCCGGTCACTATATAAAAACTCTAATGCCTAAAGTAGAAGGTACAAAATCTAAGGCTGTTCGAATAATACCAGACAAAGCGATTAGTAGGGAAGCACACCTAACTTTTCTACTTCTCCAGATGTGGAAATCAAGTGCATTCATCCTGCTGTACTATTTTGTGTATACTGTTCATATTTTGAAGTGTATTCGCAACAACTAATTCAATCAAAAGCAGCAGATCCTCTGTTTATTCGACTTCAGAGACAGTTTGACTGAAAGACACGTGATAAGAAAATGGCAGTTCATTTAATTCTTTATTTCCAAAATCAATACAATGCCATAATGGCAACCAAGTGTCAGGTATTTTTAGTGATATGACAGTTGTAACTTTTGACAAATTCTTTGTAACGAAAAGAATAGAAAACTGCAGAAGTACTTCTTCATTTATAAAAATAACAAATTGTTGGTGGTATGAAAACGTTGCTTGTGGCTCAGAGACTAAAAAATATTTTCAAAGAAACTGCGATTACTAATTCCCATTATGTATGGCTAGGCGTAAGGAAACTTGCGAGAGAAACGTATTCTCCTTTGAAGCAGACGACTGCTCCTTTGATTGACTTCAGTGGCTGCCGGGTTCCTACTAAACAAAACGCAGTTGATATCCGTTTGACCTATGGCAGCGCCATCTAGCGGGCCAACCACATAGCCATCTGATTTCCCCCTTCACGCTAGACGAGTTTCATTCTTCGTAGGTTTTTGGTTTCATGCTTATTTCGTGAGATATTTGAACCGGTCACTATCATTGGACCACCGTGTATGTGCATATCTCTGGCTCATGACTTTTTGTCACCTCAGTGGAAATCAGAATACCACGAAATCCTGGCGTGTCCACTTTTACGGTGGTTGTGGGTATGTGAGTATATTGTTGTCTGTGTCCTGGTCTATTTTTTGTACAATCACGGTGCCTTAGGGGCGCTGAGCTGGCGCCGCTGCCTGTTGCTGTGTAGAGACCAGTGGTTGCCCGAGGCCTTTGGCCGGCAGAGTGTCGCAGGGCTGCTACGCCACGCCGACCTCAATAATGCAGCTGCAGGTCGATATCTATCAATGTTTCCGAGCGACTCGAACAAGTAGCCAGCTCGCCCCCGAGGACTCTATTAGTGTACGCTACGGTGCCCACATTACGCTACGCCCTTGGCCCTCTGCTGTAACCAGTTCACGTACAAGTTCCTACAAGGGAACTCCCTTTTTCTTCACTTATTCACAAGCGTACACCAGTCGATGCTACGGCTGTTATTCTTTCGTTACATGTTTTCGGAGGGTAAAGTTCAGCGACAAACCCTAGGAGATGAGAGAGGATATAGGATCAAGGGCCCTCTTAAAAACTGTTACGGACAACGTTATTTGACATAGGTTGGACTGTTATTTGCATAGACGACACTGTTTGTGATGCAGAAAAATGTGATGACAATGCCACACTGTACGTATTTATAGGAGGATAAGTCAATTATTATCCGCAAAAAGTTGTAAAATTATTTTAATCAAATAGGAAACTTACAAGAACATCATTTTTCGACATTGTCTCCTTGCGTTTCAACACAATTCGTCCATCGTTGTACAAGCTTCCTGATGCCCTCATAAAAGAAGGTTCTCGGTTGAGCTGCGAACCAGGAATGTACCGCTTCTTTCACTGCTTCGTCAGAGGTAAATCGACGGCCCCTTAATGCCTGTTTGAGTGGACCAAACAAGTGATAGTCAGAAGGGACAAGATCGGGATTATATGGAAGATGATCCAGTACTTAAAACTTGAGTTTTTGGAGCGTTTCAGCAGTGTGGGCAGCAGTATGCGGACGGGCGTTGTCGTGCAACAACACAACAACACAACACCTTTTGACAGCAATCCTCGGCGTTTGCGTCGAATTGAAGGCTTTAACCTTGCAGTAAGCATCTCACTGTAACGTACACTGTTTATTGTTGTGCCCCTTTCCCCATAATGTTCCAGTACTGGACCTTGTGCGTCCCAAAAAACCGTAAGCATCAGTTTTCCTGCGCACGTTTGGGTCTTGAACTATTTCTTGCACGGCGAATTTTGATGTTTCCATTCCATACTTTATCGTTTACTCTCCGGCTCGTAATGATGGATCCACATTTCGTTACCAGTAATGAACCTCTTTAATACATTGTCCTCTTCGTTACCATAGCGATCCAAATGCTTTATGCAGATGTCCAAGCGCATTTGTTTAGGCAACTGTGTGAGTTGTTTTGGGACGCATCTCGCACAAACTTTCTGAAACCCAAGTATGTTGTGGATGATTTCGTAGGCAGAACCGTGACTAATTTGCAAACGATGTGCCGCTTCGTCAGTAGTTAATCGTATGTCTAAGAGGATCATTTCACGTGAGCGCTCAATAGTTTCATCATTTGTGATTGTAAACGGTTGTCCGGCTCCTTCATCGTGCGTAACACTTGTGCGACCATTTCGGAATTTTTCAATCCATTCGTAGATACTCCGGTGTGGCAAAACAATGTAACGAAAGTCTTCGGTAAATTTCGGCGCCAGATACGTCTTCCGACCACGAAAAACGGATCACTGAACGTTGCTCTTCTTTGGAGCAAATAAACAGGGGAGCAGCCATGATTAACAGTACGGCAGCGATAACGCAACTAGTCTAGCAGCTTGAAAATTGCAAAGATCTAACAACAAAGTATGCGTCATCAACGTAAAACGACAGTAATACTACCAAAATGAAGAAAAATATAACTAAATTGTGAGTAATAATTGAGTTACCCTCGTATTATTTCAGTACGAAATTACATTCACTGCTGCAGCAGTGATTGTCAGAAGACATGGGCAGCTTTCACACTCCACTATGACAGAGGATCAGTACACAAGTACTTAGCGGATAAGAAAGTAGCAGTCGGTGACTGTTTTCAACTAAGGCAAAAAATATAAGTTCCCATAAAAATTTGACAGCAATAAACATTACTTCAAATTTTAATTACCATGTTGCACCATGGCTTCGCTTAGCCTATCAGAAGAGTCCTATGATGGAATTAGCAGAGAAGTGTCGTGGCAGGGTCTCGCAGGATTCCTCAAGAGCAGGGGCCGGTATGTGCTCCTGTTCAAGAATCCGTTCAAATGTGTGAGAATTCCTAAAGCGTGCTCAGGAGAAGATAGAGACGGAGATCACAATTTAGGATTGATGAAGAGTGGGCTGAAGTTTAAGATATGAATTAGGGAGAACAGTGCTCAATGAGGTGGGATACGAAAGTACTAATGAATTAAAAGATACGCTTGAAGTTCTCTGAAGCTATACATACTGCGATAATAAATAACCCAGTAGGTAATCCGGTTGAAAATGAATGAATATATCCAGAAACAGCAACCGAAAGAGTTGGGAAGAAAGACACAAGTGCTAAGAAGATAACTTCGAAGAAACCATGGGTAACAGAAGAAATACTTCAGCTGATAGACGAAAGAAGGAAGTAGAAAAAAGTTTAGGAAAGTTCAGGAATACAGAAAAACAAATAACTTAAAAATGAATTAAATAGGAAGTGCAGGGCAGCTAAAGCGAAATGACTGCAAGAAAAATGTGAAGAAATTGAAAAATGAATGATCTTCGGAAGGACTGAATCAACATACGGAAAATCAATACAACCTTCGATGAAATTAAAAGCAAAGACGGCAGTATTAAGAGCGCAGTGGGAATTTCACTGTTAAATACAGAGTAGAGAGCAAATAAGTGGGGAGGGTACCTTGAATGCCTCTTTGAAGAGGAGGACATGTCGGGTGACGTGATGGAAGAAGAAACAGCATCGGCAGAGAAGAGAAAGGGGACTGAGCATTAAAATCAGAGCCGGCCGGAGTGGTCGAGCTATTCTAGGCGCTACAGTCTCGAACCGAGCGAGCGCTACGGTCGCAGGTTCGAATCCAGCCTCGGGCTTGGATGTGTGTGATGTCCTTAGGTTAGTTAGGATTAAGTAGTTGTAAGTTCTAGGGGCCTGATGACCTCAGAAGTTAAGTCCCATAGTGCTCAGAGCCATTAAAATCAGAATTTGAAAGAACTGCACAATACTTAATATCAAATAAGGCAGAAGCGACAGATATGAATGCATCGGACTTTCTAAGATCGAAGTGGATAGCGGCAACTCCTCAACCTGGTGTGTAGAATGTGTGATACTGACGATATAGCGTCATACTTCCGCAAAATATTATCTACACGATTCCGAAGACAGCAAGGGTCGACGAGTGAGAGAACTGTCGACAATCAAATTAACCGCTCATGTATCCAAGTTGCAGACAAGAATAATATACAGAACAACGGAAAAGAAAACGGGGGTCCAGTAGATGACGATCATTTTGGCTTTAGGAAAGGTAAAGGCACCAGAGCGGCAGTTATAAATGTGCAGTTGACATTAGAAGCAAGATGAAGAAAAATCATGACTCGTTCATAGGAATTGTCAACCTGGAAAAGACGTTCAGCAATATAAAATAGTGCAAGGTGCTCGAAATTTTGAGAAAAACAAGGGTAAGGCATAGGACAAGAGGGCTCATATACCATATGTACCAGAACCAAGAGGAAAAATAAGACAGGAAGACCAAGAATGAAGAGCTTGGATTGAAAAGGCTGTAAGACAGGCAAGAAGAAATTTCTGAAAGTGTACGCTTGGAGCACAGCATTGTGGGAGAGTGAAATGTGGGTTGTAGGAAAACCGGAACTGAAGGGAACGAAGCGTTTGAGATGTGATGCTACGGAAGATTACTGATTAGATGGACCAATAATGTAAGAAATTAGGAGCTTCTCCGCATAATCGCAGAGGAAAAGAATGTATGGAAGACACTGACAAGAAGAAGGGACAGGGTGATAGGATATGTGCGAAGACATCAGGGAATAAGTTCCATGGTACTAGAGGGAGCTGTTGAAGGTAAAAACTTAAGAGGACGATAGAGATTAGAAATCTTTCAGCAAATTATTGAGGATGTAGGGTGGAAGTGGTACTCTGAGATGAAAAGGTTGGAACAGGAGAGGAGTCAGTGGCGGGCCGTATCAAACTTGTCACAAGTCTGATGACTGGAAGAAGGAGAAAAATATGAGTCATGGCTGCATCCTTACATAAAATGTTATATATAAAATAACAGTTAAGCAGTTGGCAGCTAGTTGTGGAGAGATAAGGTCCAGAGATCACAAAGTAAAGTATACAACAATTTTAATAACAAAAAGGTTAACTTCTTACAATGAGAAAATATAAAGTGAAATACAGTCGTTCAAATGTATGTGACTACGATGATGATTTTAAAAGACAACAATGATCCCCGCACTTTGGCCAGCCAGAATGGAATTACCCGATAGTTCAAGCACTAAGCAGTTGCAAGGGAGTTTTTAATCACCCTTCGGCGTTGCTCGTTAACAGGCAATTCAAGAACATTAGTTGATTAAGGATATGACTATACAGAGAAACTACGCAAACAGCGTAATGCCAAATGATAAAAATCTATTACGACTGGGTAGCTCAAGTAACACAAGTTTATGTGAAGTTTACATTACGAAATACGATGGCTCGGGCGTAGTGATCATTTTCCGCAAACACTCAGCAATGTTAATCGGAGAGATTATACCACAAGGAACTTTAATAATATTTACGACAGATGGGTGGTAACTGAACTAACGGCCGGAGACCATCAACAACTTCACAGCTGGCAAAGGAGCTCCAGAACTGACATACATTACATTAAATTAGTAACTGTCTTGAAGTATCTTAGGTTAAATACAGAGCTGTACTGTGCAATGGCCGACCAAACATCAAGTTAAACTTATACTAAAGGCCACCTCAAGACGGTGTTGCTCCGATTTACTTAAACAGAATTTGGGAGAAATCAGTTACATTAAACCACACACAATTGAAATATAAAACACCAGAGCAAAGCAAACGCTTAAATTCATGGGTTACTTGATAGCCTTAAATTCAGCGGTTTCTTGACAGCTAATAGCGGCAGTAGGCGACAAAATGTACAGACGGAATCGCTAGAGCCGTTGGCAGAAACGGAAAATCAATAAACCAATAAATGATTGTTAGACAGTTGACTGGTTAGGAAAATAGCAACATGAGAGGTAATGCTGGGACACTGTAATCAGCCGGACAGATGTCTTAACAGAATAGATACCTTATCCACAGGTGAATGAGGGATTTACGAAACGATTTGGTGGATGCAACCAGATCGACCATTGCACATAATGAGGCTTTTCTCTGTGTTTTCCGCAGATAAATGAAGCATTAAATAAAGACTAAACTGATAAACAGCATTCTAATTAAATACAAAACGCCTATGAATTTTAAGCCAACTTCACAAGCACTGGAAATGTTAAACACTATTTCAATATAGCACAAGGCCCCAGTGAATTAAAGAACGCTGACGATCATTGAATAGATAATATACCAAGCAGATAACTTACAGTTGACATTAACATTTTCATAAACCACAAGACACTAGTGAATTACAGAAGGTTGCTGAATACTGAATAAGTAATTCGCGAGGCAGGTAACTTACAGAATGATTTGACAGGGAGCGTAGCTTGCGCACACAAACAACACGTCCCGATGCTTAGTCACGTGGCGAGTAGACGAAAAAATCCAAATCTAATACGTGTTCATCACAAATCGCGAATATGCACCCAGAAAACCGACTGTACACGTCCTATTAGCAAAACACTATCTAGCGCCTTTGCCTCACAGCAGATGGCTGGAGGAACGACGTCAAAATCAAGTAGGTCGGAAAGGAATCAGCATACTGTGGCTTACAAACACGGTGAGAACAATATTACTGCCCGCTACAAGAGTTCTTAGCATGTAGTTCACAATATGGGCATATAAAACGAGGCTCGTTTCCTCCAAAGGTCAAACAGCTATCAGTTATACTCCACCCGGCGTGACGGTGCGAATAATACTCCGCAAGCCATGCAGCTGCCCTCTAACTACGCTGATAAGTCAAAACATTCTGACTACTGCCCACCGCCAGGTTGGATGCCACCCGATGACTTTGTGGGCACATCAAAATGGCTCTGAGCACTATGGGACTCAACTTCTGAGGTCATCAGTCCCCTAGAACTTAGAACTACTTAAACCTAACTAACCTAAGGACATCACACACATCCATGCCCGAGGCAGGATTCGAACCTGCGACCGATAGCGGTCTCGCGGTTCCAGACTGCAGCGCCTAGAACCGCACGGCCACTTCGGCCGGCGTGGGCACACCACGCGCTAAGCAAAATATGTAAGCGCAGCAGAGACGCGTGAGGATCACCCTAGCGAATATATGGGCTACAAATGGGGAAACCTATTGAGATAAGCAACTTTCTCAAAGGACAAGTTATTAATGCGCGAAACCTGTGAACGAGTACCTCGGAAACGGTGAAGATGGTCGGATGTTCACTTGCTAGTGTCGTGAGCATCTGCAGAAAAAGACAGAAGGACAGTGAAACTACTACTAGGCTCTAAATGGTAGCACAGCCACTATTCTTCACAGAACATGGGGTTCTAAGGCTTGTCTGCTCTGTAAAGAAGGATGGATGGGATCTGAGCCATCTCTGCCGAAACTGCACAATGCTGGTGCAGGCTCAAGTGTTTCGGGGTGCAATGTTTACCGTACATTGTTGATAATGGAGCCCCGCTGCAGACCATCCATACCTGTTCGCATGTTAAACCAACGACAGCGTCAACTGCGATTGCAGTAGACACAGGACCATCGGAATTGGACCGTCGGTCAATGGAAACAAGTTGCCACTTCGGGTGAATTACATTTTTGCTACACCAGACTGATGATCGTCTCCACAAACGTTGTCACCGAGGTGAACGACGGCTCGAAAAGTGCAACGCGCCACGGAAGCAGGCTGGTGGGAGCAGTATTATGCTGCGGGAGACATTCTTCTGCCCTTGCTCGGGTCTTTTAGTAGTAATCAAAGACACTCCGAGAGCTGTGATCCACCTGCATCCCTTCATGCTTGATGTCTTGCCCGACGGCGATGTCATCTTTCAGCAGTATAATTGTCCGTGTCTCGGAGCCAGAACCGTACTACAGCGGTTTGAGGACTCTGGTACCGCGCGCCGCGGAATTTCAATCCGCGCCAGACGTCATGGATGTCGAAGACCCATAGAGGTCTGTGCACCATCGCGCCGTAAGCTGTGGCGGCGCGCGCCTCCTGGCCTGCATTTAGAGTGAGGGCGCCACAGTGGAACACGTGGTTCTAGCGGCCAATAGCGGCGCCCCCTATAGCGTACTTAAGCGCCTGACTCTCGCTCAGCCGCCCCAAAACCCAGGCGATCATTGTAGGCAAAACCACCCCTTCCTTCCGCCTCCTTGATTTCTATCTCACCGTCTATGGCCGTCCTATCGCCCTCACTCCCACCCTTCAGTACCTTGGCGTCACCCTCGACCGTCGCCTCTCCTGGACTCCCCATCTCCGGACGATCCAAGCCAAGGCACGTTCCCGCCTCCGTCTCCTCAAGCTCCTTTCTGGCCGTACGTGGGGTTTGGACGCCTCCACACTCCTCCACACCTATAAATCCCTCATCCGCCCTATCCTTTGTTACGCCCATCCAGCCTGGATCTCCGCGCCCCCTACCTTTTATAAATCCCTCCAAATCCTTGAACGCCATGCTCTCCGCCTTGCCTATCGCATCCGTCTCCCCTCCCCCACGCGGATCCTGTATGATCTCATCCCCTTCCCCCACCTCCTCCTTTTCCTTGAAAGGATACGGATCCTGTACCCCTCCCGTAAACTTGATCCTCCTCACCCGCTCGTGTCCCCGATTCTCTCCCACCCCCGTCCGCTGCCGCGCCTGTATTCCCACATCCCACCTGGTCTCCATCTCTCCACCCTCCTTACACTCTCCCAAGGTGGCTTCCGCCATCTCCCCCTCCCTGATGATGTCCTCCTCCCCTGCATCTACCCCTCCTATCAACTTTGATCCTCCCCCCCCCACCTCCTGTGTCCTTTCCTTTAGGCACCCTCCCTCCCCCCTTTCCCTTCCCTTCTCTTTCCTTTCCCCCCTCCCTCCTACCCTCTCCTCCGGGCTTCCCCTCCCCCTTCCTCCCTCCCCCTCTCTCCTTTGCCCATGGCATCTCTGCTCTCCCCTCTCCCATCTCCCCTTCCTCCTCCTCCACCTCCACTCTTGGCAGGTCCCCGGACTCGTACACGCTGAGTGAACATTCGCGCGCCGGAGGTCATCGCCATCAGTGTATCGTGTGTGCCGTCGTGTTTTCTGTTCAGTTTCGTCGTCACACTCCATTGTTCACCAGTGCCATTGTCTTCTTCAGTGTTTGTGCGTCGTGTCAACAGTTCGTAGTGTGGATTGTCATCGGGTGTGAACGGCTTCTTGTGTTTTTATGTTCATGAGTCTACTGTTTTTTCCCGCCGTTTTTCTAAGTGATGTCTCTTCTCTGTTTATTTCCTTGTACTCTCTTCGGCTGAAGAGCAGCGTATTGTGCTGCTGCCAGCCTACCTGCTTGCTCAGGTGTCAAAATAACAATAAAGTAAAAAAAAAAAAAAGCTCAGCCGCCGGCCGTGGTGGCCAAGCGGTTAAAGGCGCTACAGTCTGGAACCGCGCGGCCGCTACGGTCGCAGGTTCGAATCCTGCCTCGGGCATGGATGTATGTGACGTCCTTAGGTTAGTTAGGTTTAAGTAGTTCTAAGTTCTAGGGGACTGATGACCTTAGAAGTTAAGTCCCATAGTGCTCAGAGCCATTTTTTTGAACCTCTCGCTCAGCCACCTATCTCCTGCGGTGATTCGAAAGGATACCGCCCTTCGATTGTGCCATTCCAGCAGTAATCGAAGCGTTAGGGTTTCAGGTGCCAGCCGAGCAGCAGCGGTCCAGCCAGCAGCAGCGGTCCAGCAGCAGCCCTCCAGCAGCAGCTGCAGCAGCAGCAGCAGCGGCCCCGGCCCCAGCCCCGTCCGCGGCAGCAGCAGCTGCGGCGTTTCTGCCAGCCGTCGCCATCGCCAGCGCCAGCAGCGTGGGACTCTGGTCCTCGTCTTCGTCCGTCTTCGCCCGCCCCCGGTTTTTTTCTCTCCTTTTCGTCCTGTGCTGTTTTAGTTCATCCCTGTCGTCATGTCAGCCCCCACCACCACTGCCACTACTACCACCACTGCCATAGTGTATACTTCGCCCTCCGCCGCCACCACCACCATTACATGGTGAGTCCAGTCCTCCCCCCCTCTTTCCATCCCTCCTCTTCTAACTCTCCCTTTGCCCTCGCTCTTTGTCGCCACCTCCCCAGCTTTTTCCTCCCGCTCCTCTCCCTCTGATCCTTTCCCCCCACTCCCCCAGCCTGTCACTGCAGCTCCAGCTAGGGTGGTGACCCATCAGGCCACTGCCCATGCCCAGCTCTCCCCATCGCCTTCGCCATCACCGCCACCACCATCGCCGTCGCTGTTCCGTCGCCTTCACCATCACCATCTCCAGCGCCGACTACTGCGTCGACGTAGGGACCTGCCACTTCCCGCCACCTCCCTATAGCTCCCATCCCTCATGTCACCACTCACCCTTCTGCCGCCGTTAAACGCCCTAGTGGCACCACCATCTCCTACGCTCCCAAAAAGCCCCACCCCGTCCCCCTCCCCCCCCAGGATGCCATGGATGTCTCCCCACCTGGCCCTGCTCCCTCCGCCTCCTCCTCCTCCTCCCCCCTCTTTATACAAATACCTCCTCTCCCATCCCGATCCTTCCATTCTTGAGGCCCAGAACCTCTCCCTCCTCCTCCGCTAACACTTCCCTGGTGCCCCCATCTCACTCCTCACTCTCAGATGGTATTTAGTTCTCATCTCCTCCCCCAGCCCCACCCTCCATACTGACATCATCTCCCACCTCCCCATCACCCAGTTTGGCTCCAATGCCTCCCTCACCCCTGCTCCTTCTCCTACCCGCCAACCCCTACCCCCATGTTGCCCGCCGACCCTCACCGCCATTATTACTCGGCATAGTCCGACGATCACAGAGGAGGAGGTGTTGGCGGAACTCAAGGCGCATCTCTCGCTGAAGGTGCGGGCGGTCCACCGCATTTTTACTCGGCCGGCCCCACCCGCCTTATGCAGGTTTTCTCCGAGGACGCCCCCTCCATTGACCGTCTCCTGAAGGAGGGTTCCCTCCTCTTCAACCAGCGATATAAGGTCGACCCCTCCCATTCCCCTCCTCAATCCCTTCACTGCCAGAGGTGTCTGCACTACAACGCGCACCCAACAGCCGAGTGCCATGAGGCCCCCACCTGCCCGCACTGTAGGCAAGCACACTTCCTCTGGCAGTGCCCTAACCTTCAACCCCCTCCCTCATGTAATACCTGCAATCTCCCCATTCCACCTACTCCCAAAAGTGTAAAGCCTGACCCCTTCCTGAACTCACCGTCCCTGTCCATCCTCTGGATGCCCCCACCCCTCCAGGCAATTCCCTTCTTCCCCCCCCCCCGCCACTGCTGAGGACATCATCAGGTTCCTCACTATTGTCTTGCAAAACGTCCACTCTTTCCAGCGCCCTTACACCCTCCAACAGGTCTCCCTCGCCGCCCATTCCGTCTTCCACCTAAAAATGTATGCCACCTACTCCAACAACCAGGCCCATTTCACCTTCTCCCATCAAGACACACTTGTCTAAATCCCTATCATGGCGCTACAGCACCGTATCCTGTTCAACAACATCCGTTCCCTTCCTGCCAACAAGAACGTCTTCATGCACACCCTTGCAACCCCCCGTGTGGATGCTTTCCTCCTCAATGAAACCTTCCTCCAACCCCACCACACCATACACACTTCCCCCTACCTTCTCCACCACTTTGATAATCCCCTCCCGATTGCGCGTGGCAGAGTTACCATTGGTCGCCAGCGCCAGATCCCGGTTCAGCTCCAACCTCTCCTTCCCGACCCTACCGAACACCTGATCCTTAGTCTCTTCTTCCCCGGCCTTACCGTCACCTGCGCCAACATCTATGTCCGCCATAACGCCCCTATTCCTTTCGACTTCCTCTCCTACATTGATCTTACCTTCTCCTTCTACGTGATCGCTGCTGACCTCAACATCCATAGTCGTTCCACCACCCAGTTACGGTGGTGGCATCGGTTCCTCTCCATCCTTCAGAGTGACCTCATCCCCGTTCCCCAGTACACCCGCCCCCAAATCCAACTCCCGATGTCATCCTCTCCTCCCCCAACCTCCTTGGCCGCATAGCGGTGGACGTCCTGGGCCCCATTGGTAGCGACAACGTCCTCCTCACCATTTCATATGGTCGTCACCCCTGCCCCGACCCTCTTCATGACCCTCCCCCAAAGTACTTCCATGACTATTCCCGCGCCGACTGGAATGCCTACCGGGATACCCTCTCCAACCAGGTCGGAGGCCACCCCTTCACCTACCACCACCCTGACGATGTTACCCATGCTGCCTTCTTTCTCTAGCAGACCTTGCACGTAAGAAGAAAGGACAAGACCTGATGATCACAGTAAACTTTGGTATGTTTTCCCCAAAGGTAATATTGAAATTTACGAAACGCCCAAACTACTGCTAACGCTTCTAGCTCAGTTACGGAATAAGATCTTTCACATTCTGTGAGGGTTCTACTGGCAAAACTGATAACATTGACTTATTCCTTACCATCCTTTGTTATTATTTGAAACAGGCACGCACCGAGCCTCTGATAACTAGCATCGGTGCTTAAAAAAAATCCAATTCCATATTTGGGTGTTTCAGGATAGGCGCGTTAATCAGCGCCTGCTTAATCTGCTGAAAATCATTTTCACATTCTTTAGTCCACAACCAACTGTGGTTTTTACGCAGTAAGTTTAATAGTGAACTACTGTTCAACAATTGCTGTGGCAGAAACTTCCTGAAAAACGAAGCCATTCATAGAAAACCTTTTAATTGTTTCTTAATATAGGGAGTTGGGAAATTCCGTATCGCATCTAGTTTACTGGGGTCAAATAGAATTCCTACTGGTGAAATAATATGCCCTAAGAATTTTATTTTTTCCTTTCCGAATTCAGACTTTTTAAAGTTAACTGTGACATTGTATTCATCAAATTTTTGAAAAATCCTTTCCAAAATACTTACATGTTCATCCCATGTTTGAGTTGCAGTTAATAGATCATCAACGTAGAGTGTAACCTGGCTAAGCAGTTCCGGTCCAATGCTTCAATAAATACACCAGCGCTCACATTTCATCCGAAAGGTAGCACCCTAAATTGGTAGCTCCTCCCGGCATTTATGAAAGATGTATACTTTCTACTCTCTTCATGTAATAAAATTTGCCAATACGAAGCTTTCAAATCAAGGGATGTTAAATACTTAACGTCATGAAACTTTAATAGCTCTGGCCTTGTTCTTATAGGAACGATGATTTTGTTTATTTCCCTCTCGTCTAACACCAACCGCACCGTTCCGTCAGTTTTACCAACTGCGAGAATCGGACTGCAGTAAGGTGAGTGCGATGTTTCAATAACCCTCCACCTAATCATACGCCCTATTTCTTTTCTTACTGCCTCTTTCTTTGCCCAAGGGGTGCCATATGACGTTCTACAATATGTTTCATGCGGGTATTCTTCCATTTTATACTCATATCCCTTAATAACATTAGGTTGTTTACGAAAAATTTTATGATATTTGAAGAGTAATTTTGTCAGTTCACTTCGCTGTTCATTGTTAAGACAAGTGGATTTACTTATTTTACTGTCTACTATTTGCTCATCGAGGATCTCCCTACCAGCGTCATCAAGTTCCATCTCCTTTGCCATTAAGGGTTGAGGGTAGACAAGTTTAACATTAATGTCTGGTATCGGCCTAATCTGATTTGTCATTGTAGTTCTTATTAAGTCCACAGTCAGTGTGCGCTCCCCTACACGAAATTGACATTCCCCGCTGCCGATATCTATTTTTATCCCATATCTTCTGAACACCTCCATACCAAGTATACAGTTCACTATAAGTTTGTCTACCATCAAGAAAGTACACTGCAAAATTATACCGCATATGCTAATGGGTATGCTGGCCTGTAATTTTATAACTTTAGATTTACTTCAGCTAGCAGACATTAGGCTTGTCGACGCGCCAGTATCCAAAACAACTAGTACATCTATGTTTCTCACCTTTACCTTTATTGTTGCTTGAATAATTTCACTTACATGGCGTGTTGTTTCTTTCTCTTCGATAAACAAGTCTTTTTTCATTTGTGCGTCCTTATCATACCTTAAAAATAGATTCCGGATATGCTGTATGTGTAGGTTTGTTTCAGTGTCTGCTTCCCCCTTTCCGTTCCTGTTCGTTTTAGTGTTTAAGTCGCTCATATTAGTACTGTGGCACACTGACACTTGATTACCTTCCTTCTCCACGCTGGATTATTATTTCCTGGGGCCGGTAAAGGTATTGTTTCATTTTCTGCCGTCACTTCTACTATGTTTACCATATGTTCGCGTGCTTGCCAGTTCGTGTCCCGGTTGTTTCGATTTGACTGTACGGGTTGCCTGTTATCTCTCGGATCCCTGTGTTGCATATTCCGTTCCTGGTAATTTGCATTTCCTTGTCACCTGCCGGCCGCGGTGGTCTAGCGGTTCTGGCACTGCAGTCCGGAACCGCGGGACTGCTACGGTCGCAGGTTCGAATCCTGCCTCGGGCATGGGTGTGTGTGATGTCCTTAGGTTAGTTAGGTTTAAGTAGTTCTAAGTTCTAGGGGACTTATGACCTAAGATGTTGAGTCCCATAGTGCTCAGAGCCATTTGAACCATTTTTGAACCTTGTCACCTATTGTCGAAATTTTATCTCGAATTTCTATTGTCTCGGCCATTACCGTACATATGGGGCTGATATTTAGTTTCGTACCCTCGGTCACCCTGTGGCTGATGGGTAGACCGATTGTACGGATTTACGTTGTGGCGCGGCGGTGCATACGGATGCCATTGATTCATACGCACACGACCGTTATAATTTCCAAAGCTATTGCCGTTACCGTAGTTCTTCCCCTTTGGGTTGTGCCCATTACCGTTACGATAACTAGGCGTGGCTTGCCCATCCTCATGAATCAGATCTATTGAGTCGAGCACTGAAAGAAAATACTCGAGTTCATATTCGGCAACTGGTTAGCACACTGGACTCGTATTCGGGAGGACGACGGTTCAATCCCGTCTCCGGCCATCCTGAATTAGGTTCCTTTGAAAGGGCACGGCCGATTTCCTTCCTCATCCTTCCCTCACCCGAGCTTGCGCTCCGTCTCTAATGACCTCGTTGTCGACGGGACGTTAAACACTAATATCCTCCTCCTCCTCCATATTCGGGAACAGTTATTAATTTTTCCCTAACATTTGCAGGTAACTTGTTCTTTAAGATTTTCAGTACATCGACATGATATATCGGATTATTCCAATAACGGGTCTTGTTTAGGTATTTTTCAAAATAGCTTCTTAGCCCCCAGAATTTTGAATGATATGGTACTGGGTTAATCTCCGTAGCCCACAAAAGGGCGTCACCCTCGGTGTGTCCTACTACATATTTAATCTTTTGAGCTTCTGTCCAAGTCCTGGGCAGTACATTTCTAAAGGCTCGGACAAACACTACCGGGTGCGTTCGGTTTTTCTCATTTGAGAATACGGGAAACTGTCGATGTTTTATTAAGTTCTCATCCATTAACAACGCTGTCCAGCACGGCGGAACAGCATTTCCCTGCGGTGATGGTATATTTGTTACAGCAAAGTTTTGCTCGCGTCGCGCGTCGACATGCGATCGCGCGGCGTGGGTTGCGCATTGTTGTCCGCGCCACTGATTTCTCCCACTGGCGGATGGCTGTTTATCGCTCCGCTTACCGCCCCCGGCGATGATATTACCGTACTTTGTTTGTTAACTATTTCGTCTCTTAACCGTTGTTCTAACTGTCTGATACCATGTCCTACGCGTTTTACGATTTCTTCTTCCTTGTCCCCCATTACTTCCTTTACCGCTTCCACATAGGTACGCTGTTCACGTACTCATTTTTCTGCGAACGTTGTATTTTCGTCCTTTGCATTGCTCTTTACCCATTCATAAAGCTGCACAATGTCTGAGTTGATCCTCTTGTGTTCTAACTTGAGTAATCCTACCTCCAATTTGATTTTTTCTACATTTTCTGGCAAGTCGTCACAGCAAGAATGTGGTTTCGCTACTTCTGATTGTACATTGTCTAAGTTGACCTGCGTATTCTTTTGCATTGCCTGTAAATTCTCTTGGGTTTCTCTAATTCCGGATAGCTCCTGTCGATACGTGTGTGTTAGTGTTTCAATTTTTTCGCCCATTATGCCTTTTAATTTCTCACCCATATCGTGAACCGAAATTTGTACTTGTTCATTAATTTTCCTAATCACCTCCGTGGAGATTTGTGAAATCTGCTGTGTGTCCAGACTATTGAGTTCTGTGCGCAAATTTTTTACCTCGTCTGAAATGTGCGTTATGTTTCCAGATCTCGGACTTTACTGTGGTCATGTCTTCCTTTATCGTTTGTAAACTTGGCATTTTAGTCTCTAAACCCGACATTTTTGAATTTATGTCTGCTTTCATTGCATTCATGCTTGTTTGTATGGTTTCTGTTAGGGCTCGAAATAAGGCTTGCATATCTTCCGTATTCACTTCCGGCCTTCGCCTGTCAGCGTCTGCGTCCGTACTGCTCTCATTTAAAATATTCTCTTGCCTCGAGGTGCCATTAGTTACGTCTACTGTAATCAACGTATTGCTTGTAATTAAATGTTCTGTATTCATGGGCGTCGAATGCAACAATGGCATGTAGCGCCCAGCATCCAAATAATCACCGCTAAACGGTTCCAAACCACTCATTGTTGCATTTTGGAAATGAACATCCACTACATTGGCATTCTGATTTTCGAATGACATTTTCTTATTGTTTTGACCCTCCATTATAGAAATCCTCATACCACTAAAGTTATCAAAATAAAAATTTTCTTTTCTAAGATTTTGCTTCCGCGCTACTTCTCACGCGAAAAAGTATATACAGTTGTATGTAATTGTAGTCTCAACTGTTCTTCAATCAATATATTTTCCGTACTAATAAAGAAATGTCATTATCTCTACTTGACTACAATAGCGTTAATCTCTGAACCTTTAGGTTCTGAATTTTAGGAAATAGGTGGAAGCATTGTCTAATAGGTCTACTGGGAACGCATTCTCCATATGCATTGCGCGGTCCTACCTCATTGTTGTCTTGTAAATGGTACTTCCTCTATTGTGCTTTGTTGTGTGCTCTTGGTATTGTCGCCTTCTTCCTTCTAATTTATTTATTATTTCCTTTTGATAGTATTTCTTCAGTATCACATCACCGTCTCCGTAACATCATCAGAGTACATGGAACATAAAGAAATTGTTAACATGCATGTATATTCATTTTCCTAACAATACTAGTACTCAGAGTTTTGCCCACTACGTATCGTGCCTGTCACCTGTCGCCACTTTATAATATAATAATGGAATAGATGATAATAAAATATTTGAAGTGCGTGGATTTTTAAAATGTATTGAATTAATGAGATTAATTTTTCGGCATGAATGACAAGCACAATAAGCTGAGCTTTGCCTGGAAATAAGTTCGTATTAGTTCATATTATTTTGCAGGGCGATGTAGTTTCTTTCTCCGGTGTAGATTTGTGCTTACCATTCTTTATAAGGCTACGTTTCGTCGTCGTGTTCACCTTCGAAGTCTCGACCGTGTTCCCATTAAGCTTATCGGATCTTCGTAATTTTCCAAAGTACACAGGTGGGCTTCAGTTCTTGTAATTATTGTACTATTTGAAATAACAATTCACTCGACCTTTCTGTTAATAAAACAATACTGTATTTTTCTAACCGGTGCACATATGAAATACATACTCCTCACTTATTCATAGCGACCCCAAAATGGCGGTCTACAATTACTCGCTAAAAATGGCGTGCTTCTCACTCGTTCACTCGCTGAGCGCGAATCCTTCCTTCCTCCTACCGGTACCAGAAAAAATCCTCTGTTTTTTAACAACTGAAAGACAAAAAGTACATGACGGTAGGCATAGGCTCTATGATGGGCTACCGCTTCATCTTCTCTCTTTGCCTTTAAAGAAGACGAAAGCAGAAAGGAAATGCAAAAGGTTTATCACAAATTACTCATGTTGCTTTAATTTCGTTTTATTTATAAGCTCTTCTCTCATTCGAGTCTCCATCTGCGTAATTTTGCCCATAGTGGAAAATTAACTCATATTTTCAATGTTTGCGTGATTACTATATGTTTATATGACGACTACCATAAAAATGTACCTCTTGCAGCGAAAAATATTTCCAAGCCATCATTCCGCAACGAATATAAATAGATTATTTGGTCTTTTGTTTTTTAACCAAAAGATCGGCGTTTCCTAACATTTAACTGTTATTGCAGATAAAGAAACAATGAAAATCGCATGTAAAGTGATTCCAATCCTTTTTTCAAAGCAAAGTAAGAGCAAATGAAATAATTACTATGATGATTAAAATGACGTGACAGATCATTAAAAAATAAAAATACGTTTAATCCAAATATTTTAATGAAATAGTGTTCTAAAGTATTTCGATAAAGAGTTGAAAATAAAAAAAGAATATTAAAGCACCTGACCAAATTCGAACCCACAACCTATGGCACACCAGGAAAATGCCGCTATGTGTGTGATTAGCTTTGAAAAGCTCTAGAATATGATACCAAATTAGGAATTTTTTCGTGATTACTGACAGATGAAGTCCCACCAGGGCGAATGACAGCGGGCTATGGTACTTGGGGTCTTAACCGGTATAACTTTCACAAGTTCGATCTCAACCCTACCTACCTCTACTTGTGAATGGTCAGAAGACATTTGACAATGCGCCACTATTAACGACCGAACGTTGTGGCTGCATAATACGTCGCGAGTGTAGACACGATACCTGAGCAGCCTATTACAGATAGGTGTGCTGTGAACACGACAGCAGCTCGTGAGTTAACCGACTCTGAACGTGCAATATAATAGATGCAAGAGGTATGGGTCATAGCATTCTGGAGATGACACACAAATTCTGGTTTGTGATGTCAACAATGACCAGGTTGGATGCTTAGCAACGCAAATGTGATTTTTCCGTGTACATGAGCTGCCGCACCCTACGAACAGAACTGCTTAACTAGCGGACGTCACCTCGGCTCTGCAAAGCCACAAAATGCAGTCAGTAGCCTATTGTCAGTCAGATCAGTGCTGATTTCAATGCGAGGCGTCAAAACCATTTTTACACTCGGACTAAGGAGACAGGCACTGCGCAGAGGCTTCACCAGCCAACGCCCGAACAGTGTTCTGTTAATGACATCGAGAGTATCGCATATGCTTCACGAATCTATGGTGCATGCTACGCCTGCACCGGTAGTTTTATAATCCGGGCGATGTACGACCTAGACTTTTTCATGGTCTACTTCAATGCCTCCAGCACACTAAAGGACATTCATTTCCTAAAAATTGACTATTAGACCAATACAGTTTACTAGGAAGCTTGGCGAAAAGTTCATAAACAAGAGCACTACAGGAATAAATCCCATGAGATTAACAGTGTTGTCAAAACAAGACAATTGCCGTTTAAATCTATAAATGTCTATTGAAAATAATTCACACATATACGAAGGATGCCCTTGCACATTTTCGCGTATTTAAATGAAAACAAAGAGTAATAAATATTAATATTGTGGAGTACAGCCGGATAAATGGAACACATGCGTGCGAAGTTCGTTTCACAGGCCATTAATCGCGAAATTTGTAAGAAAGCACTCTAAGTCCGGCAAAACATTTTCTCACTATTAACGACGACGTAAAATTAAGTTTCGTTATTCTAAGTTATTACAGCAAAAACAAGCGCAAGGGTAACTCATGAGAGTGAACTGCAGCAAAATAGTTCAGACTGTCAGCTGCCTCGCGTCCCACAATTAATGTTCGTAGGGCGCTCAAACTGAAGTCATAGAAATTACCATTAAATATTGCAAGTTCATCTAAAAGTTTGAGTATGTACCCGCATTTTGCAAAAATTATTCAAACTCGTTATTCTGCGTCCAGTGACTGGCACGAAGTTAAAATAGCTGCTTCGCCACGCAGACTACTTCAAGTGCAGCTAACTACACCCCCGATACAATATCAATTCAAACAGGTAAAAGCATTCCCGGACTAAGAAAACTGAAACCCACGGTCCTAATGTCGTGTTTGCGATGCTGCTCACCGTTAAATGCTTTTCGTTACGTCACCCACCAATGAATCCACAAGATATTCAAACAATGACCACAATAAAAAATTACGTCTATGTGAACCTATACTCATAATGAGAGTACTCCCACAGTTATTAGAATCATTTGTGGCTTCTCGAAAGAAAAAGTATAGTGTTACGTAACTTACAAGCGAAATTCCCAAACATGCTTATATCTAGTTTTGCAATCTGAAGCACATACATCATAACATTAATACGTGAACACGAAAATTGAAATACCGATTTTTAATATAAATTAGACAAGGAAAGCAACGACACTTATATTATTCAAAAAGTACTTTGCCATCGATGTCGCACAAAGAAATAAGCATGTGCTTGTAGCTGTCAAGAGTGGCAGAAAGGAAGTAGATGTTTTTCATATTCGTAGCTCTGATGATATCTTCTCAATCACGTATTAAGACCTCCTACATAAACACTAAAACTGGACTCATACCAAAGTCTGCCCTGCGTATCGATCAGGTGCTACGGTAGAAATGAGACACGAAAGTAACAACGGCTCAGGATATTCGAATTCTAGGGACATTCATATTTTAACGTAGCATACGGTTCGGGAAAAGTAAATTTACTCCTGTTATGGCTCTGAGCACTATGGGAGTTAACATCTGTGATCATCAGTCCCCTAGAACTTAGAACTACTTAAACCTAACTAACCTAAGGACATCACACACGTCCATGCCCGAGGCAGGATTCGAACCTGCGACCGTAGCGGTCTCGCAGTTCCAGACTGGAGCGCCTAGAACCACTCGGCCACCCCGGCCGGCAATACTGAGCACATTAGCCAGTTGTCGGAATGTGTGTGTGCAAATCCGGCCGGCTGCTCCCGTTAACACAAAATTTATTTTTAAACGCACAGAATCGGAGACTCACTTCAAATTATCGACCAATTAAAGAGTAATCAAAGAATTATTTCAAGATTATCGCAACTACATTGCAGCATTTTCTATGGGTCAGTTGTGAGGCTAAATAGTTTTACGTGGAGTGTGTCACTTTAAGATGCTCGACAATTTCCATTAGAGACCTGATTCACAAACTCAATTGGTCGAATTTCGACCACAGTCGATGTTAGTATTATAAAAATGTATATGGATGTATGTTCCTCATCTCCTTCTAAGCATTTGTCCGATTTCCACCAAACCTGGTACACATATCCCTTCCTGTTATTCATCAGTCGCTATGGAGGTAAAAACGACCTATTTATCGTAACTCAGGACATATTACTTCACAAACAATTATATGAGTCGTTAAACACTACTGCATCATGGAAGAAATTAAAATTTATTACTTCTTTGTTAGTGACACTATCCGCAACACATTTTGCACACAGTATCTACACTCATGCTCATAAATTAAGGATGATGCTGAAATGCTGATACTTGGTGGTTGGTTTGCAGATTTAAATTACCTCGAGGTATGACCATGTGGTACATTTGACCTGCGGTCGTCGCACGGTGGCGCTGGCAGCAGTCCACTTATGCAGAGGTGTGTTGGTGCATGTCAGAGTACGGTGCAGCGAGTAATTGTGCAGACGTTTTCAGACGTGCTAATGGTGACTGTGTGTTGAAAATGGCTCAAAGAACACATATTGATGACGTTATGAGGGGTAGAATACTAGGGTGACTGGGGGCTGGTCAAACACAGTAGGTCGTAGCACGGGCCATCCGTGTGCCACAGAGTGTGATCTCAAGATTATGGCAAAGATTCCAGCAGACAGGAAACGCATCCAGGCGCTACATTACGGGACGCCCACAGTGTAAAACACCACAAGAAGACCGATATCTCACCATCTGTGCCCGCAGACGGCCACGGAGTACTGCAGATAGCCTTGCTCGGGACCTTTCTGCAGCCACTGGAACAGTTCTCTCCAGACACACGCTCTACAGACGAGTGAACAGACATGGTTTATTCACCCGGAGACCTCAAGGTGCATTCCATTGAACCGTGGTCACAGGAGAGCCGGCAAAGCCTGGTGTCAAGAACACAGTATATGGTCATTGAAATAGTGGTCCCAGGTTATGTTCACGGACGAGTCCAGGTATTGTCCGAACAGTGACTCTCGCCGGGTTTTCATCTGCAGTGAACCAGGAACGGATACCAACACCTTAATCACCTCGAAAGGGACCTGTATGGAGGACGTGGTTTGATGGTGTGTGGTGGGATAGTGATTGGTGCACGTACACCCCTGCATGTCTTTGACAGAGAAACTGTAACAGGTCAGGTGTATCGAGACGTCATTTTGCACCTTTTCAGGGGTGCAGTGGGTCCCACCTACCGCCTGATGAAAGATAACGCACGGCCCCACCGAGCTGCAATCATGGAGGAGTACGTTGAAACAGAAGATATCAGACATAAACCCCATCGAGCATGTCTGGGATGCTCTCGGTCGACGTATCGCTGCACGTCTTCAAACCCCTACGACACTTCAGCAGCTCCGTCAGGCACTGGTGCAAGAATGGGAGGCTATACCCCAGCAGCTGCTCGATCACCTGATCCAGAGTATGGCAACCCGTTTTGCGGCCTGTGTACGTGTGCATGGTGATCATATCCCATATTGATGTCGGGGTACATGCACAGGAAACAGCGGTGTTTTGTAGCACATGTGTTTCGGGAGGGTTTTCTCAACTTATAACCAATACCGTGGACTTACAGATCTGTGTCGTAGTTTTGTGTGGTGCCACGTTGTGTGGCACCACATTCTACAATTATCCTTAATTTATGAATATGAGTGTGGATTCGCCGCTGATTGTACGTAACAAATCATATCATTATATGACCTATAGATCAATATACGTGACAGCATAAATCCCATCTGAGGTCCATGAAAAACTGGTGCTACATGCATCACGTTTAAATTTATTAGTTCTTTGCTTCTAACTATATTCTCAACATGTATCGCAAACATTATATAAAAATCCCGCTGAATATATCTACGTAGTACAGGGTATTTCCGAAAGAGCATGCAAAATTTAACGGGACATGGGAATACTCCACTGAAAAATTTGAGGTAGAGAACCTGTGGTGGGAGAAGCCAGCTTAAGGAGATGATAGGAATAAAATCACATTACTGTGTATGTTTCTGTTTACATTAGCTACAGTTAACTGCTAACACTCTGTATATTGTCATTCGACACATAGTTCGAGAGATATGACGTTATAAACAGAGAGACGCGTGGAAAAATGCGGTATCATGCATGAAATGTTAAAAATCATTTATTCTTTACTACCGCGACACCGCTACAGTCGAGTCAAGGAAATCGCTGACACATGACAGCGCTTGTGGCACCTCTTGACTGCGAAGCGTAAATGGCTGCAGGCGGAAACAATAACAGTCTATAGAGCTATAAAGAGGCGTTGCTACACAAACGTTTCCAAAATCGAACTGTGGACACGCGAAGCTTCTGCAGCCAACATACAGAGATAAACATCACAGATAAACTGTGTTTTGCATACTATGTTTTTTACTTTAGATACTGCTCCTACACATTTGTATCATATGCATATAGCTTTGTACGACTGTATCAAAATTTCAAAAGTTTTCACGAGTGAGCCTACATGGAAATGGAATTTTGTCTATATAAACACTACAAACACAGTCGATTTTTGGTTTTCATTTCCAATAGATAACTGGAAAAATGAATTACCCTGGGAATGCAGGGTTTTCCAACTAGTAGCTACAATAAAATCATAAAATACATGTCGCCCGCTTGAAGAACGTGTATCCATCTGCTATTTAGGTACATATCCTCCAATGAAAACATTTTAGATTTTGTTATTAGACCTTTTCTAGTGGTTTAATATACTTTTGTTCAGAACTTTTGTTCTTTGTGGCCAGCAGAGCAAAATATACAGGGTGTTTCAAAAATGACCGGTATATTTGAAACGGCAATAAAAACTAAACGAGCAGCGATAGAAATACACCGTTTGTTGCAATATGCTTGGGACAACAGTACATTTTCAGGCAGACAAACTTTCGAAATTACAGTAGTTACAATTGTCAACAACAGATGGCGCTGCGGTCTGGGAAACTCTATAGTACGATATTTTCCACATATCCACCATGCGTAGCAATAATATGGCGTAGTCTCTGAATGAAATTACCCGAAACCTTTGACAACGTGTCTGGCGGAATGGCTTCACATGCAGATGAGATGTACTGCTTCAGCTGTTCAATTGTTTCTGGATTCTGGCGCTACACCTGGTCTTTCAAGTGTCCCCACAGAAAGAAGTCACAGGGGTTCATGTCCTGTATGTTTCGGATAGCCCAAAGCAATCACACGATCATCGAAATATTCATTCAGGAAATTAAAGACGTCGGCCGTGCGATGTGTCCGGGCACCATCTTGCATAAACCACGAGGTGTTCGCAGTGTCGTCTAAGGCAGTTTGTACCGCCACAAATTCACGAAGAATGTCCAGATAGCGTGATGCAGTAATCGTTTCGGATCTGAAAAATGGGCCAATGATTCCTTTGGAAGAAATGGCGGCCCAGACCAGTACTTTTTGAGGATGCAGGGACGATGGGACTGCAACATGGGGCTTTTCGGTTCCCCATATGCGCCAGTTCTGTTTATTGACGAAGCCGTCCAGGTAAAAATAAGCTTCGTCAGTAAACCAAATGCTGCCCACATGCATATCGCCGTCATCAATCCTGTGCACTATATCGTTAGCGAATGTCTCTCGTGCAGCAATGGTAGCGGCGCTGAGGGGTTGCCGCGTTTGAATTTTGTATGGATAGAGGTGTAAACTCTGGCGCATGAGACGATACGTGGACGTTGGCGTTATTTGGACCGCAGCTGCAACACGGCGAACGGAAACCCTAGGCCGCTGTTGGATCACCTGCTGCACTAGCTGCGCGTTGCCCTCTGTGGTTGCCGTACGCAGTCGCCCTAACTTTCCAGCACGTTCATCCGTCACGTTCCCAGTCCGTTGAAATTTTTCAAACAGATCCTTTATTGTATCGCTTTTCGGTCCTTTGGTTACATTAAACCTCCGTTGAAAACTTCGTCTTGTTGCAACAACACTGTGTTCTAGGCGTTGGAATTCCAACACCAGAAAAATCCTCTGTTCTAAGGAATAAACCATGTTGTCTACAGCACACTTGCACGTTGTGAACAGCACACGCTTACAGCAGAACGACGACGTACAGAATGGCGCACCCACAGACTGCGTTGTCTTCTATATCTTTCACATCACTTGCAGCGCCATCTGTTGTTGAAAATTGTAACTACTGTAATTTCGAAAGTTTGTCCGCCTGAAAATGTACTGTTGTCCCAAGCATATTGCAACAAACGGTGTATTTCTATCGCTGCTCGTTTAGTTTTTATTGCCGTTTCAAATATACCGGTCATTTTTGAAACACCCTGTATCTTTTAATGACATGATTATTTATGAACAATAGCCAACTGCACTACTGTATAAGTTGTTTACGTTTTATTTCATTATCATTTTGCACAGAGCATAACTTAATCATAGCTAACACTTGGTTCAAGAATCATGAAAGAAAGTTGTATACATGGAAGAGGCCTGGAAATATTGGAAGGTTTCAGATAGATTATGTAATGGGTTTAGGAACCAGGTTTTAAATTGTAAGACATTTCCAGGGGCAGATGTGGATTCTGATCACAATCTATTGGTTCTGAACTGTAGATCAATACTGAAGAAACTGAAAATAGGTGGGAATTAAGGAGATGGGACTTCGATAAAATGAAAGAACAAGAGGTTGTAGCGAGTTTCAGAGAGCGCATAATGGAACGATTGACAAAACAGGGGAAAGAAATACAGTAGTAGAAGAATGGGTACATTTGAGAGATGAAATAGTGAAGGCGGCAGAGGCTCAAGTAGGTAAAAAAACGAAGGCTAGTAGAAATCCTTGGGAAACAGAAGAGATATTGAATTTAATTGATGAAAGGAGGAAACATAAAAATGCAGTAAATGAAGCAGGCAAAACGGAATACAAACGTCTCAAAAATGAGATGGACAGGAAAAGCAAAATAGCTAAGACGGGAATGCTAGAGGACAAATGTAAGGATGTAGAGGCATATATCACTAGGGCTAAGATAGATACAGCTAACAGGAAAATTGAAGATACCTTTGGAGAAAAGAGAACGACTTGTCTGAATATCAAGAGCTCAGATGGAAATCCAGTTCTAAGCAAAGAAGGGAAAGCAGAAAGGTGGAAAATGTCCACAGAGAATCTATACAAGGGCGATGTACGTTTGGATAATATTATGGAAATGGAAGAGCATGTAGATGAAGATAAAATGGGAGATATGATACTGCGTGAAGAGTTTGGCAGAGAACTGAAACAAGGCCTCAGGAGTAGCCAACATTCCATTAGAACTACTGACAGCCTTGGGAGAGTCAGCCGTGACAAAACTCTACCATCCCCTGAGCAAGATGTATAAGACAGGCCTAATACCCTCAGACTTCAAGAAGAATATATTAATTCCAATCAGTTTAGTAAGTCACGGCTGCTAAATACTAACAAGAATTCTTTACAGACGAATGGAAAAACTGGTAGAAGCCGACCTCGGGGAAGATCAGTTTGGATTCTGTAGAAATGTTGGAACACATGAGGCAATGCTGATCCTATGACCTATCTTACAAGATAGATTAAGGAACGCAAACCTACGTTTCTAGCATTTGTACACATAGAGAAAGCTTGTGACAATGTTGACTGGAATACTCTCTTTCAAATTCTGAAGGTGGCGAGGGTAAAATACAGGGAGCGAAAGGCTATTTACTATTTGTATAAAAACCAGATGGCAGTTATAAGAGTCGAGGGGCATGAAACGGAAGCAGTTGTTGGAAAGGGAGTGAGACAGGATTGTAGACTGTCACCGATGTTATTCACTCTGTGTATTGAGCAAGCAGTAAAGGAAACAAAAGGAAATTCGGAGCAGGAATTAAAATCCATGCAGTAGAAATAAAAACTTTGTGGTTCGCCGATGACATTCTAATTCTGTGAGAGACAGCAAAGGACCTGGAAGAACAGTTGAACGGAATGGACAGTGTCTTGAAAGGAGGACATAAACTAAACATCAACAAAAGCAAAACGAAGATAATGGAAGGTAGTCGAATTAAATCGGGTGATGCTGAGGGAGCTAGATTAGGAAATGTGAAACTTAAAAGTATCAGATGAGGTTTTGCTGTTTGGGTACCAAAATATCTGATGATGGTCTAAGTAGAGAGGGTATAAAATGTAGACTGGCAATGACAAGGAAAGCATTTCTGAAGAAGACAAACATGTTAACGTCAAGTTTAGATTTACCTGTAAGCGCCAGGATGTCTTTTCTGCAGGTATTTGTATGGAGTGTAAGCCTATATGGAAGTGAAACATGGACGGTAAACAGTTTAGACAAGAAGAGAATAGAAGCTTTCGAAATGTGTTGTTACAGAAGAACGCTGAAGATTAGATGGGTAGACTACGTAACTAATGAAGAGGTATTGAATAGAATTGAGGAGAGGAGAAATTTGTTGTACATCTTGACTAGAAGAAGGGATCGGTTGCTAGGTCGTGTTTTGAGGCATCCATGAATCACCAATTTAGTATTGGAGGGCAGCCTGGAGGATGAAAATCGTAGAGGGAGACCAAGCGATGAATACACTAATCAGATTCAGAAGAATGTAGGTTGCAGTGGCTACTGGGAGATGAAGAAGCTTGCACAGGATAGAATAGCATGGAGAACTGCATCAGATCAGTCTCTGAACTGAAGACCACAAGAACACTCATTCACAATGAGCCCATTTCGGCAAACTGCCATCGTCAGGTGCTCTGTAAATACATAGATAAGCTATGGTCATAACATAATAGTTTTGTAACTATGATCTGGAAATTAATAATATATCGTTAGGTGTACTTGTTCGTAACATCGTTGCTGTCATGTCCTATCTGTTTTGGAACTTTCACTTTTTCCAGGTGTACAGTGGAGCTGTCTATCGGACGTTGCTTGTTTTCCATATATAATACGCTCCTGGTAGCTTGGATGACAGTGGGTCAGCGATGTTTAAATGTTTACATAGTTACCAACATAAATAAGTGATGTTCGAAATTCAGTAGTTTTTATTAATTTTCCATATAGGTTTTTAGTTAGTTATAATTTTGCCTATATTTAGTTTTAGTATTATTTGACATCTTTAATTTACGTATTTAATTTTTTTATAATAATTGTTGTTGTTAATTATTTATGTCGGTGTTCTGTCTCTGCATTGTACTATTCATGCTTTTATCTCTGTTACTATGAATATGTGTTGTTTAGAGCTACTGATATTATCATTTTACCCGTTTTCCCGAATTATAATGTGAATAAAGGTTTCTATATACTTTTTGTGCTTTAGGTCGGTTTCTTCGTTCAGTAAATTTGTTGGGTTTCTGTATGCATGTGAATATATCTCCATTTCCTCAACGATGTTCATCAATATTCCCTTTTGCGTAATATGGAGGATTTCTAGTGCTTCGTTTATGGGTTTTACATAGTGTTTCTCTGATTGTAAATGTTGAAACAATGTGGATGGGTTTTTTCACTTTCTCTGTTGTATCTTTGTAACCAATTTTGAAGTTTCCACCAGTTTGCCCTATGTAGAATTTGTGACGTGTGCTACACGAAATTTTGTAAAAGCCGGGATTGTTGTGTTGGTTATTTTCGAGCTGCCTTCGTGAATTTTGTGTTTGAGGCTGTGTATGTTTTGAAATGCAAATGCGACATCGGTTTTGTTGAATAATTTGTTGATTTTGTTAGAGATGTTTCCTAGACAGGTCGTGGGTACGTATTTTGTTTTCTTCTTTGTCGATGTGTGTATGATCAGTGTTATTTCTTTACGTATCTTGTGCCTTTCAGGTTTTGTTTTATTGCAGTATAATTGTGTTACAATTTTTGGGTTGTAATCGTTTTGCTGAGCTATGTTTTCTAAGATTTTAATTTCCCTCTGGATTACTTCGTCTTCTAGTGGTAAGTGTATTAATCTGTTCAGAATTGTGTGGAATAACGCGAATCTGTGGGCTTTTGGATGACATGCGTGTGCTTTGATAATACAGTCTGTTGTGGTAGGCTTTCTGTAGATTTCGAAGCAATGTTTGTTGTTAGTGTTCTTAATAGTTAGGTCGAGGAAGTTGTTTTATTAGTTTCGTGTTCTATGGTCAATATATTTTTCGTCTATGTCAGTTGAGTTACCTTCTATAAGCGTTAAAGTGTCGTCTACACATCTGTAATAGTAAGCATATGATTTATGATTAGTTGTGTTTTTTGTTTCAAAACGTTTTTCTTCCAAGCTGTTAAGGAATATGTCAGCTATGGTTCCAGCAATACAACATCCAAATGGGACTCCATATTAATACATTTAGTAATGGTTATTTACATAAATAGTAATTTAAAGTATATATAATAGCAAATGGTAGGTTGTAAGTACCTGGGTTGGTTAGATGAGGAACTGGGTTACTCATGCTGTCTTCACACTATGTGTAGCTTGCGTAGGATTTATGGTTGTGGCACATTTGCATATGTATATTTTATGAAACAATCTGTAACTCTTATATACACGCACGATATGAACTATAGTCTACAGTTGTGTTTGCTGACGTTGTCAGCTTCCATTTGATACTTCATTCAATCTAATAGTTTCAATGGTTTAATTATTAATAGGTCCTGTAGCCTAGTATAACATTCATAAAAACTGCTGTAACTTTCTTAACCGACTTTGAAGCCGCATTGAGCTCATATTATTGCCGCGATATTTATAAAACGCTTACTTTTAATGTATCATGTCTGTAACGTGTCCATATTACAGTCTGTTGAGTAACATCGTGATGGGTTTACGTTGTAGAAAAATGTGTTTCACAACGAAGTAAAACATATACATACATCATATATGAACAGAAATGATGCAGTTATAAGTAATAATACATCCAGTCGCTCGCTGTGTCGATAATTGTCTTTCATCTCCCCAGGCAAGCTTGAAACGATATTTTCCGCTAATTCATGTGGAGGAAACCTCCAAATGCGCCAATTTGCGTTGAAAGCTGTTTCAAAGTGAATTTTGCTTGCGCTTGATGCAATAGTAAGACTGGATTTGCAGAAAAACGTTTTTCACGCTTTTGCAGACACTTTACCAACTGAGGCACATTCTTGAAAGTCATCCACATCTTTAACCAACTTATAGCGTGTTAACCACCTGTGTACAAGTGAATTTGATTCCTCCATGTATTTAGACGCAGCAGCATGACATTTTCGGACCTTTGAGGTGGCTACAAAGAAACACAGACTCAAAATGCGACGCGTATGTTGCACTCATGTCACTTTTGTGTATCTCAGGGAAGAATGAAAAGTAAAGTAATGCTATTTGGACACTGTATGAAGGAAAAAGTTCCCTCTATTTGGATGTGATAGAACCTAGGCGATATTTCTTACCATCTGTGTTTAATGCCGACTTCGCTCCTGCTTAACAGATCGTATGTTTCATTCGGTATAGTCACCACCTTGCCAGTGTGTCATCGTCGACCACCTCATCTCCGCTTGGGTGGGCCGCCAGGCACCATTCTACGTCCACCGGTCACTTTCCTTAACTGATCCAGCCCTGCCGGGCCACCCTACTGACAGTTAACACCTCCACCGCCAGCACCTTGCTCCGCGAGCCAGTTGCTAATAATCACACGCTGCGTGTCAATTACTGTGGCTTGTGTCCTAGCATAAAGTAGCTCAGTTACGGCCCGCACTGTCGTAATTAGCTACCATTGTGTGATTGCAGGGACCAGCCGTAAGAGCACATTATGCTGAGATTTTGAATAACATCAGCATTAGTTTTTCGGCTCAGGTTACGCTGATGGAGATAATGTGTTTGAAAAAGGAGAATTCAACATGACCACATGCACTTGACTTGATGAACTCTCCGAAGAATTCACGAGGATGGCTTGACCTCCCAGGTTACAAAATCTGAAGACATCTACATTTAAATCTAAATTCATACTTCGCAAATGCGTGGCAAGTGTACCTTATACCACAACTAGTCATTTCTTTCCTGTCCTATTCGCAAATAGAGCGAGAGAAAAACGGATAATTAAACATCTCCGTACGAGCCCTAATTTCAGGCACCTTATCGTCATGGTCCTTACGTGTAATATACGTCAGAGGCAGTAGAATCGTTCACCAGACGACCTCAAATCCTGGTTCTCTACATTTGCGCAGCAATGCCTGACGGAGAGAGCTCCATCTTCCCTGCGGGTATTTCACCTTCAGTTCACGAAGTGTCCCCGTAATACTAGCGTGCTGATGTAACTTACCGGTAACAAATTTAGCTGCAAGTCTCTGTATCGCATAGATGTCTTCCTTTAATCCGAAAAAGTGTGGATCCCAAACATTTGACCAGTATTAAAGTATAGGTCGTACTAGCGTTCTTAACGCAGTCTTCTTTATAGATGAACTACACTTTCCCCAAAATTCTCCCAATAAAACGAAGTCGAGCATTAACCTTCCCTACTACTAATCTGACGTGCTCATTCCGTCCCATATCGTTGTTACTGAGTCAAGCTGCATCCTGTTCATACTGAATTAGAATGTTACTGGTTTTTAAGGCTCACTCGCATTAACTTACGTTTTTCTATATTTAGAGCGAGCTTCCATCCATCACGCCAACTACAAATTATGTCTAAGTCATGTTGTATACTCCTACAGTTTCTCAACGACGACGCTTTTCCGTATACAAGAAGATCGTCAGCGAAGAGCAGTGAATTACTGCTTACTCTGTCTGCCACATCATTTTCGTACGTAGAGAATAAAAGTGGTCCTATTACACTTAGCTGGATTTTTTCTGACGAAATCGTCGTCTCTGATGAACACTCGCCGTCTAGGATCACATACTGGGTTCAGTTGCTTAAAAAGGTCTTCGACCCATTCACATAACTGGGAAACTAAACTGTGGACTCAGACCTTCGTCAACAATCTGCTTTCCGAAAATCTAGGTATATGGAACCTGCCTGCAGCCCTCCATTATGGTCTGTAGGATATCGTGTGAGTAAAGGGCAAGCTGAGTTTCACAGGAGCGGATTACAATGGAGCAGCATCTGAGGGATGCTTTCGATATATGTGCACGCTCAATGAACCCAGCAATAACTAGAAAGCATTTGTCTGTATCACTAAAAGACACGTCCATCGATATCTTTCTAGAAACGTTACACCTCTTGGAATCATGCTTCGTCGTGTTGAGTTTCGAGGGTTGAGGAGGAACGATATGCTACTAAAATCACGCCCAGGGCCTTCCCGTGGCATGACAACTGACTGTACATTGTTCAACGGTAACATCACTCAGTCATGGGTCATTTCCGGGACGATTTGCTATGCAAAGTGTCTGAAAATAGAATATCTCTCTGTCGTAATGGTACCACTCTCGAAACGTATCTTCTCAGTGAGGCTAACAGTGGCAGAACGCCAGTGTGGAGGACACACGAGTCCTACAGGGGCCTTGGGAGGGTAGCTTGAGGCAGGCGCCCAGCTAGAGGCAGCAGGGTTGCTAGGTAGGGCTAGTGGTACGGCAGGGACGTATAAGCCACAGGTCGGGATGCGGCCCGTGTAAATCACAGTGGCGGCAGGTTGCGGGGCTATTTATGGCCGTCGGGGCTCGGGGTTAAACGCCAGCCCCGCCGTAATTGCAGCCGTTGCTCAGCCGCGGGCGGCGCTCACTGTGCACCCAGATGGCCGAATCACTTTATGCTCGTTTGTGAGCTGACACGGGCTCCAGTATCTGCACGAGTACTCCACAGTGTATTAATCTGGCTGATCTCGTCGGCGTTGTCAATCTATTTGAAATTTTATGAGTAGCTTGGCGACATATTTCTCCCTCTTCAGGAGGAGAAGGAGATTAGTGTTCGACGTCCCGTCGACAATGAAGTCATTAGAGACGGAGTACAAGCTCGTCCATCTTCAGTACACAACGCTTCAGATGTTCGTGAGGTATAGGGAGTGATTGATGTGCCCCTATCTATGGGTTTTATGTAACGTGCAATACCTTCAAGCCGGCCGGAGTGTCCGAGCGGTTCTAGGCGCTACAGTCTGGAACGGCGCTACCGCTGCGGTCGCAGATTCGAATCCTGCCTCGGGCATGGATGTGTCTGATGTCCTTAGGTTAGTTAGGTTTAAGTAGTTCTAAGTTCTAGGGGACTGATGACCCCACAAGTTAAGTCCCATAGTGCTCAGAGCCAATGCCTTAAAAAACCACGCACGAGACTTCCGTATTCTCTCGCTCGCCACGCGCAAACTGTTTGTACTACAGATAACATAAACAGGACGCTCTGCAGGAAATTTAAGGTATTTCAATTTTGTACTGCGATACGTTTTCGCTGGTGGCCACGATTTTTGAGTTTTTCTAGAAAAATGAGTTTGAATGTCAGATTTGCACTTTTTTCTGGAATAATTCTAAAACTGCCACCTTTAGGAAAACCTATTCCAGTACAAAATTAAACTACATTAAATTTCCTTCAAAAGGACTGCGTTTATTTATTCTGTATAACTAATAGTTCCCATGTAGCAAGCGAGGGAATGTGAAAACCATGCACTTGATATTTGAAGGTTTTGCAGGTTGCATAAAACCCGTAGGTGCGGGCTGCTGAATTACCCAACATGTAGAACCTACACATCAGACGTTTACCATATATGCAAATAGTTGTAATGTCAGCCCTTTAAACGTATGTGCATTATTGACTCCTAGTAGCTCTGGCGAAGGAAATGAATAAAGAGTTGGACAAAATTCAGCATCGTGTAATGAATGACAATTTTTCAAATGTGAATATGTGTAGGATACCTACAACAGAAATAAAGATCTGTACAATATTTGGTTACAAGATAAGTAGTAAATATTTTGAGCACGTCACAACATATATATTTTTTGGGTGATGCTAAGAAGCAATATGGAGTAGAATAGGCGAATGGAAAACTCGTTGGAAGGGCTCAAGGAATATGCAGTGCAACTGCAAAAGAAATCGCAACAAGAAGCTAGACTACGGTTCCATTATTCCATATCAAGTACTAATTTTTGAATATTTCAGTTTAAGATAATCCGTCGTCTAGCTAATATGCTTTAAAATGTATTAAAACAATCTTCATCGCAATAAAATATTTACTGTCAGAATGTAACCGTCTTCAGACCATTTATACCATGGTGACAGGTACTGAGCAATTGACGTTCGTTGAGTCACAAGACCTGCTGCATTCACTGCCACTTCCTACCATCATGTTATAAATGCTCTAAAGATAGTCACATTCGGACAGAAGCCGGTTACCATTACAAATATTTATCAAGTAAACATGACTACAGACATGGAACGAACTGAAATACGGTATTCAACAACACCAACAGGTTAGTGTAGCCCAAGAAAAAGTGTAAGAGAAATTCACGGGAAACGCAAATAGAAATTCTAGGAAGGAGGATGACGTAGTTCTTGTGACAATCTGTTGGGTAAATTTAGAGCACCTGCATTCGAAACAGACTTTGCGACCATCGTATACCGTGTACGTTAGAATCAGTTAAAGGAGATTACGTCACGTTCAGACATACGGGCATTCAACTTTCCTTTTTTCGATACACGAGTGGAAAAGGACAGAACACAATATATATAAATGACCTAGTAGATAGTGTCGGAAGTTCCATGCGGCTTTTCGCGGATGATGCTGTAGTATACAGAGAAGTTGCAGCATTAGAAAATTGTAGCGAAATGCAGGAAGATCTGCAGCGGATAGGCACTTGGTGCAGGGAGTGGCAACTGACCCTTAACATAGACAAATGTAATGTATTGAGAATACATAGAAAGAAGGATCCTTTATTGTATGATTATATGATAGCGGAACAAACACTGGTAGCAGTTACTTCTGTAAAATATCTGCGAGTATGCGTGCGGAACAATTTGAAATGGAATGATCATATAAAATTAATTGTTGGTAAGGCGGGTACCAGGTTGAGATTCATTGGGAGAGTCCTTAGAAAATGTAGTCCATCAACAAAGGAGGTGGCTTACAAAACACTCGTTCGACCTATACTTGAGTATTGCTCATCAGTGTGGGATCCGTACCAGATCGAGTTGACGGAAGAAATAGAGAAGATCCAAAGAAGAGCGGCGCGTTTCGTCACAGGGTTATTTGGTAACCGTGATAGCGTTACGGAGATGTTTAACAAACTCCAGTGGCAGACTCTGCAAGAGAGGCGCTCTGCATCGCGGTGTAGCTTGCTCGCCAGGTTTCGAGAGGGTGCGTTTCTGGATGAGGTATCGAATATATTGCTTCCCCCTACTTATACCTCCCGAGGAGATCACGAATGTAAAATTAGAGAGATTCGAGCGCGCACGGAGGCTTTCAGACAGTCGTTCTTCCCGCGAACCATACGCGACTGGAACAGGAAAGGGAGGTAATGACAGTGGCACGTAAAGTGCCCTCCGCCACACACCCTTGGGTGGCTTGCGGAGTATAAATGTAGATGTAGATGTAGAACATGGATATTATTGGTACGAATGCCCTACACCAAGTACTTTACGTTGACTTGTGGAATAAGTATGTAAACGTAAATGATGGGATCACAGGTAGCCTACTGGGTGCTTATAATTAAAGTTTGGGTGTGTGTAAGTGTGTATTAAACCGGGGACCCAGAAACGACGGAGAGGCTTCGTCCCGCCGTAGTCCTCAGTGGTTCACAACTCCACAGCGAGCCACAGAATGTCATCCACCCCATCGACGCACCACCGCGTTCGTGGAGACAGTGTTTGCCCAGCAGTCGCAGACATAGTGTAACTCAGGCGAAATAAGGGGAGCCAGCCCGCATTCGTCGAGGCAGATGAACTTAAAAAAAAAAAGAACCACCCAGAGGCTGGCCGGCACACCGGACCTCGACACTAATCCGCCGGGCGGATTAGTGCCGGGGCCCGGCACGCCTTCCCACTCGGGAAGCAGCGCGTTAGACCGCGTGGCTAGCCGGGGGGGGGGGGGGGGGGCGGCGTAAACTGCAGGTACTCGCAGAGGTCTAATGTGGGCTACAATTACCGCATGACAGGAGAGAGTGGTAGATATTATAAAGTGTTAATGCGGAACAGATTTGTAATGGAAAAAGATTAGTTCCAGTTTTGGCTACCAGGTGGAAATCTGAAGCTGTGGATGCGAGACAGACGTATAGAAATATGTTCACATATACGAGATTAGAAACAGAACGTGGTAGAAAAGGTCGAAAAAGTGACAACGGAACAATGTTGATTGTGTTATTAAACGTCACTTACTCAGGTTTTTCAATATGAGCGACGGACATGTCAACGAGATGCTGCATCCGTAAAACGACGTGATCAACAGTTGCTAGCAGCAGTTCTAGTGGAAGTTGTGTATTGGCCTTCAGAGTAGTTAGGATCCGTACGTGTCCCTGGTGAATGAGTTCTTGTAAATATCCCCAGAACCAAAAGTCACATGAATTCAAGTTAAGTGATCTTGCAAGCCAGGCATCTCGAAAACATTAGGAAATGACATGTTCGTGGAAGGCTGCATTATGCAGATCTTTCAATGGGCGAGCGACATGAGGTGTTTCCTCATCTTAAATGCAAACAATTGATTCCACACAGCTGTGCTCTTCGAAAGCAGTAACCACACGAGAAGACCGAGAATAAAGGTGCTTGTGAATCGACACCACACTTTCATATACGGCAAGATCAATGGCTCTTTTTGCTCAACACGCGGTGTAACAGTACCCCGAATTCGGCAGTTCTGTGTATTCACTGCACCCTGTAGTGTAAAATATGCCTAAGCACACCACGGAATACTGCCCATTGCCCATGAACATGTCACCAGTTTCCGTCGGTGGCAGAAACGGAGTAACAGATTCAGAACGTTGCTACGGCTACTGAGGTTCCAGTTCATGCGCCGTCTGAATCTTGTACGGGTACCATTGTAACATGGACCACGAAACTTTCCGTACCACTGACCGTGGTACAGACAATTCTCGTTACACTGCTCGAGCACTAGCACTACCCAAGCCACCTACAGTGAGTTACAGCAACGGCATCCTCGTCAGTAACCTCCACTGGCAAAGGACGCCTTCCTCTTCCAGGTGTCACACCAAGTTCACCCGTTCCCGAATTTCATCGTCATTTTCTTTAAATCATCTAATGACATCGAGTTTCTCCTCAGACGTTTCAACCGACGTTACTCTCTCAGCGCAGTACTATAATTTCTGCCGTCCACATATAACAGTGTCACGGTTCAATATTTTTTTTGTGGGATCTAAAATTTAAAAACCTCTCACACACCGGCCTGATTTAGCTTCACTGATCAGGATAGTAAAAACATGCGTATATTAAGGGAATTTTTATTGACAAAGCAGGCTTATCACATTCACACAGTTCAATACTGTTCAATCCTGATTAAATTGAGCTTAACTTAAATTCCATAAGGCAGTGAAGCAATTTCGAAGTCTCGGTGCGACGAAAATTGTCAGTCGATCTCCTGGAAACATTTGTAATAATTATTAACTTTCGGTGATCACGTCGGGAAGACCGGAGATCTGCCGGTAAGACCGTGTTAGCCTATTTATTTGAAGTAACTGGAGATCTTGAGCATACAAAACGGCAGGTTCGTCCAGTGTAAATCAGACGTTCACCACTAATCCCGTGCAACACAGCGTAGTAAGCAGTCACTGTCAATAATAAACAGTTAAATAATACGCGAACACACTTACTTTAGTTTAGTTCATGTATTAAATTCCTTCTCATACACAATCTCATCAACTAGCCCAACAGTACATACATATACATCCTCCTTTCACGACTAATCGGCAAGAAGTCCTCTTTCTTTTTCATAAGAGAAAACATAGATAGCAGAGAAGCTATTCCATGGAGTAAATGGACGCTCCAAGGAATAATTGGGCTTGAAACTACTTTGCATTGATAATCGGTAAGATAAGAAGAGATATTTCGAGATATGTACTGAGTTAAATAATTTATAAAATTTCTGAAGATATCGCGGAAAGACCGCTGCAAGAGACATTACATCGCCCCTCGCAGCGAGCAAAATTGCATGTATCCACTTTGCGAGCTAACTATTGGCTCAGCTAACTCGTTAGAATTTGTGGAACATACGATCCTATACATTTTAAGAAGTTAATAAGACTTTTTTTTTACAAGAATTGAAAAAGATTTTGTATCTTCGTTACTAGATACCTAGTTGTTGCTTTCACGTGTACTGGGGCATACCCGCATCCCACGTACACAACCAGGGAAGATGGACTTATATAGTTGTTAATCAGGTCTACCTATTCAGGAACTGGCCTTCACAGGGAAACTCCGGAAAACCTGGAGGCTTAGACCCCAACTAGGTATCACAGATGATAGGAAAGACAGAATAATTTAGAAATTTGAGAGATATTCTAGAATTCAAAGGAAAGATAAAATCTGCCTCATAGCCAAAAAAATCTTTACACATGCAAATTTTTTACAATCTTCTGAAAAATTTTCTTCATCGATGTCTTGCTGAACTGCGGTGAAACTTATCGAACAGGAACATGGGACACGGCACGGAGGACAGGCGTCGCATTGGCGTACCAGACAGGAGACGTAACGGATTTGAGAGACCAGAAGGAACCTCAGGAACAGGTACTCAGGATTGTGGCATGAAACAATCGAAATTCGTCTAAGGAATGGTCAACTATTAAAGATTCCTGGAAGAGAAGGCTTAGTCGAATTTTTCCAGATTCATTTTGAACTCAAATATGGACCTGATCCATCCAATCTTCCATCTGAGGAATGGGAAAATCCTTTCGTCTTATACTTTCCACACCTAGGTGTCTTAATCGATACTGTAGTTGCACAATATCACAACTCCAGATCGGAAAACAATTTTGAAAACATGGATAATTTCATCCATCTTCTTGAGTAAGCCAAAAGGTTCTAATCCTGGTTTTAATTGTTTATTTATTTAATTTGTTTTTTCGTTGGCTTTTCCAGGTGGAAGTAGATCTGAATCTTTCCTAATTTGGTTTCAAGTACGAATGTGGATAGCTTGTCAGAATATTAAAAACTTTATTATTTGAGACAATTTCCAAAAAAAATTATATCCTACTCATACATGATTAAAATGAAATTTTGCTGAAAGAGAACGTTTAATTAAGTCTTGCTGCATGACCACTCCAACTGAAATAACTCTTACTTAGTATTTATTGACAATCAAATTTTTCTCTTTTATACTCCAAATGCCACATTTTCTCATGAACATATATGAATGCAATATAACAATAAACAAATCAAACTGGAAAATGACACATTATTACAAATTCAATGAAGAACTTTCTTATTAACTCTAATTTTATGAACACACACTAAGCTGGTTAATTAAATTCTCTTGAATAGAATTTAGCTCGCGCCAAAAAAAAAAAAAAAAAAAAAAAAACAGCGAGTCTTTATATCTGTGGACAGTAGCAATCGATTCTAATTTCCTAACGCGGTTCATTTGTTCTCCTGTGAACTGTCAGTTTACAAACACTAACTTCACACGCAAGCGCCGTATTCGATCATATAGTTTCAGTAAACTTATTCTCACTGGAGATTAACACTCCCTGAATGCATATTATTTCACACGCACAAGCTTCTTTGGTGATCATCGTGTAGACAGATAAACCGTAAGTCTTCACAGCAGCAATAGCTACAGTTCCACTTACTTTTCTAAATATTCCTATACTATCACAGAAGCAATCGCTTACTGTTCATTAAACTATCACAGATGCTTGGCATGCAGTCATTTAACCTATCACAGTAGCTGATGCATACTGTCCTTCGCACTTCAATTTTTTTTAAACACTCAAATACTTCGTACAGACTTTTCATTTAATTTGTAACACTTTCCTTAAAAGTACCTCTTTAGGTCTACATGGGGAAATAATCCTTTTATTCTTCCAGATTCCGGATATGCTAATAAATACGCACCAGGATTCGGTATATCAACTATTATATATGGACCTGTATAAATTAGATTCCATTTTCTGATGGTCTTCTGATGGATAAAACTCTGCTAGCAAATGCAATTGGACAAAAGGTTTTTAAACCATCGATGTACCTAATTTGAAATAAACAAGATCCTAATCCCACATCTGAAGAATCAGTGGCTAAACAGAATCCGACATTCAAATCAGGGTGGTATAATAACGCAGCATTTATCAGTTGATCCTTAATTTCACCATTGCTATGGTACATCTTTCCTCATGAGCCGGATTAGTGCTTCAGAGTTCATTGCTTGAGTTTTAATAAATCGACGAAAAAATGAAGCCAAGCCTATAAAGCCATTCAGTTGTCTTCTGTTTCTTGGAGTTGGAAAATTTTTTATCGCACTAATCTTCGCTTCTGTTGGAAGAATGCCTTTTGCTTTAATCATATGTCTTAAGAATTTAATTCTCTGTAGAGAAAATTGGAATTTTTTTAGATTTGCCGTTATACCAGTTTGATTGAACACAGCAAAAATCCTCCTAATAAGTTGTACATGTTCCTCCCAAGTTTTAGAGGCAATTAATAGATCGTCCACAAAAATTGTTATTCGACTACGTAGTTCTGGTCATAGGGCATAGTCCAACGCAGAAATAAAAACTCCAGAGCTGATATTGAGACCAAATGCAACCACCTTGAACTGATAGCTTCTCCCTCCATATATAAGAGCAGTATATTTTCTTGAGTCCTTGTCTAACTGGACTTGCCAGAACGAACTTCTCAAATCAATACTGGTTAAATAGGATACATCTTGAAATTTCTGTAGTAACTCATCGATGTTCTCCGGATGTGTGTGCACAGGTACTATAATTTTGTTAATTTCCCTTGCATCTAATACCAATCGAACTTTTCCTCCTGGCTTTGGTACAACAAGCAACGGAGAACAATATGGGCTGTTCGACGGTTCAATAAGATTCCAGTTTAACATTTTTTGTATCTCTTCCGGAACTGGTTGTTTTAATCGCCAGGGAATGGGATAGTGTGTGCGGCAAAATGTCTTATGGGGCTTAATCTGTAATGTACAAACATATCCTCTAATAATTCCGGGCCTTTCATCGAAAACTGACTCATATTCTGTTAATATATTGAATAATTGCTCCCTCTGACTATCCGCTAGCCAATCTGACTCAGCAATCTTCTGTTCGACTGATTGTCTGAAATCCTCTTCTTGAATTGACTTGATCGGTAGTCGGTACGTAATATTATTTTCAGCACAAATCAACTGCACAGCAGCACCACGGAAATATCGCTCATACACTGCCTCCATTCTCAGTAAGATCAGTGTAACAAATTAATCTTCGATTTTAAAATGCACCTTTCCTTCTACCAAGTCCAACTTGCAATTGCAGGCTTGCAAAGTTCCAATGCCAAGAATACAATCTGCTAACAACTTTTCCACTACAAGGAATGTGCATTGTTTAGCTACATTTCCCAATTTTATCTCTATAAGCGCTTGTATTTTGACGTTCCGGGATTTCGCTCCCACTGCACCTATAACTCGGCAATTTTGTACTGGTAGGACAGGGATTTTCTTAATTTTACTAATTCTGCGAAACAAAGTTCCGGATACTACGTCTGTAGATGAAGCTGTGTCCAATACAACATTGTTTAAAATTCCTCCCACTTCTGTGATGATCTCAGACACAGGAACCCATTTATCTTCGACTACACAGGCCTCTAAGTCTCTCGTCAATTCATCTGTCATTAATTCGCCTTCACTATATCTCAACATTGCCACAGAATTAATATCGTTTAAAACAGGTTTGCCCCTTTTGTATTCCCCGGCCGACTTTACGGAGCATAAAGCGGCCCTCTTCAGTTTAAATGTCGATTAGTATTTCCTCTTGAATCATCTACTACCTCTGTTATGACTGGTTGTTGTTGATGACTGGTTCTGTTATTTGCTTCAAATCTAGGGTCAGAATTTTTGTACGCATTATTATTATTTGAAGACTGCTGGTTCTGGTAATCTCTTGCATTTCCTAACATTGGGTTGTATCTGCTACCCGTTTGATTGTCTCTGAATCTGCCCCTCGCATCACAGTTATTGAAATTTCCATATCCGTTGCAATTGTTTCCGTTGAATCTCTTGACTATTCCTAGTATAATAATTATTAAATCCGTTTCCGTTTCGGTTTGCGTTTGGCGCCTCAATCGCTCTCCTCTGCATAACCGGTTGTCTTGGCCGATGTTCATCTTCCTCGATCATATCTATAGTGTCAAGCGTAGTCATGAAAGAGTCAAGGTCATGCTCATTAATATACAGCATTCTATTTCTGATGCTGGCCGGAAGTAGAGATTTTAATATGCCAATCACGTCTTGTAGAGGCATAGGCTTATCCCAATACCGCGATTTGTTTATATATGTCTCAAAGTATTTCTTTAAAGACCCACGTGAAAAGGAAAAAGGTTCAGGGTATAATACCTCCTGCCTTAAACGTTCTTGTACTCCTTCAGACCAGTATTTGGATAAAAATGCTCGTTCAAAATCTTCATATGTGTCCCAAGTTGATATCATATCAGATGCCCATATAGCTCCTGACCCCTGAATATAACCGGTCACGAAACTAACCATTTGCCACTCACTCCAATTTTTTGGCAATACTCCCCTAAAACTTCTTACAAACACTACGGGATGAACATTTTTTTTGTCTGGGTTGTAGATCTGGAATTGACGTTGTTTCAACATTTTCTCCTCAGTATTGCTTTTACAATTACAGTCATTATGACTACCCTCATAGTGTTTTGATTGATGTTGATTGCAAAAACGAACGTGTGCATTAATGTCCCTGTCTGTACTTGGTCGGGTAAATAATGTAGCTTCATTGATAGATCTTGTTATGGGTTCATTTCCTTGCGTGGAACACAAATCTTCTCGAGATAGATTTAAAGATCGCTCAATGTCTGTACTTGGTCGGGTAAATAATGTAGCTTCATTGATAGATCTTGTTATGGGTTCATTTCCTTGCGTGGAACACAAATCTTCTCGAGGTAGATTTAAAGATCTCTCAATGTTTTCTTTCCATTGTGTAAGTTCTTCGCCTAGTTGTTCTTTGGCTTCTCGAAACCTTTCTTGTTATGGGTTCATTTCCTTGCGTGGAACACAGATCTTCTCGTGGTAGATTTAAAGATCTCTCAATGTTTTCTTTCCATTGTGTAAGTTCTTCGCCTAGCTGTTCTTGGGCTTCTCGAAACCTTTCTTAAATAAATTTTCTTCAGAACTTTGGGGCATATATTGTCTGAAGAAATGCTTTGTCTTTCTAAACTTAACTGCGAGAATTTTCCCGCGAGAATGTTTACCTTATGATCAACCTCGTCTTGTCTCTCCTTTATGTTATTTATGGATTTATCCAAATTTTGGATGTCCTTCGGGATCTTGTCTTGTGATTGTCTCAAATCCTGCATATCTGCTGACATCTCATTTACTTGTTGCTTTAATTCATCTTGAACTTCAACTAATACCGGAATTACCGCCATAAAACATTGCATCTGTTCTTGTGCTTGAACTATCTGTGGGACTGACTCGACCAGCTCTTTAATAGTATCAAGCTTAGTAGCAACATACTCAGTTAGCTCTAGGCGTAACTTCTTCGCATTTTCATTACACTGCTGAGTGACTTGCTCAATTTGAGCAGCTAATTTTAATTCTGTCTTTTCATTCTGATTCAAATCTTCCGCAGTTTTATTTAACTTATCATCAAGTTTATGAAAACTCTCTACTAATTTATTATTTAATTCCGCTTGATTAGCTTCTAATTGCTCCTGGACTTTCACTTGATTGGCTGCTAATTGTTCATTCATTTCCCTTTTAATCTCTATTTGCGCTTTAGTTAATTCCCTTTTAGTCTCTATTTGCGCTTTAGTTAAGTCTGTTACATTTTTGGCTAACAGTGTTAACTGCTGAATGATTACAGTCAATGGGTTTATTTCGTCCTGCTCAGATGACATCGAAACACTTAAGCTTTGTTGTGGGGCCTGACTAATGCTGCCGCTAGGCACTACTTCAGTTAAGCTAGCGTCTAATGTTCCACAAACCTCAGAAACAGCTGAGGGCTGTTGTGATTCGCTCTGCTGTTGCATTGCCATTTTATAAGCCACCCTAGTAAGAACCATTAATACACAGAACAACAAATATATAAAGTTACTCGCATCTGAGTTAATAATGTCACTGACCTAAACTTTGCATAATACTCACTTATAATAAGCACTTCCTGTCTAAAGTTCAACCAAACATTCACTTAATCAATCTGATTCAAACCGATAGACATTTAAATAGTTATTCTAAATTTCTATCTACAAAATTTTAATTGTATATTGTCTGACCTGAACGACGTTCTCGTAGGTTGTGGCGAAATTGTGACTTCTGGAACAGGCCTCGTCTTCTTTTCTCTCGTGTACATGCAACATAAAATTCACACAATGTTTAAGTAATGCTCAAAAATGAGTCCTGTCACGGTCGCCAAATTTAATTTTTTTTTTGTGGGATCTAAAATTTAAAAGCCTCTCTCACACCGGCCTGATTTAGCTTCACTGATCAGGATAGTAAAAACATGCGTATATTAAGGGAATTTTTATTGACAAAGCAGGCTTATCACATTCACACAGTTCAATACTGTTCAATCCTGATTAAATTGAGCTTAACCTAAATTCCATAAGGCAGTGAAGCAATTTCGAAGTCTCGGTGCGACGAAAATTGTCAGTCGATCTCCTGGAAACATTTGTAATAATTATTAACTTTCGGTGATCACGTGGGGAAGACCGGAGATCTGCTGGTAAGACCGTGTTAGCCTATTTATTTGAAGTAACTGGAGATCTTGAGCATACAAAACGGCAGGTTCGTCCAGTGTAAATCAGACGTTCCCCACTAATCCCGTGCAACACAGCGTAGTAAGTAGTCACTGTCAATAATAAACAGTTAAATAATACGCGAACACACTTACTTTAGTTTAGTTCATGTATTAAATTCCTTCTCATACACAATCTCATCAACTAGCCCAACAGTACATACATATACATCCTCCTTTCACGACTAATCGGCAAGAAGTCCTCTTTCTTTTTCATAAGAGAAAACATAGATAGCAGAGAAGCTATTCCATGGAGTAAATGGACGCTCCAAGGAATAATTGGGCTTGAAACTACTTTGCATTGATAATCGGTAAGATAAGAAGAGATATTTCGAGATATGTACTGAGTTTTCGAGATATGTACTGAGTTATATAATTTATAAAATTTCTGAAGATATCACAGAGAGACCGCTGCAAGAGACATTACATCGGCCTCTCTTCACGATAGACATACTATTCAGACAAGTTATGGCTTGCCAGATGGAGGTGTGGATGTGATACCGTCATACAAGCAGTCTACAGCGCCGGATATGCACCTGGTGGAGAAGAATTGGTACTATTTTTTTCCAGCGAAAATCGGTTCCGCATTAACACCTTAGAATTTTTGCACTTTAACAATAAGTATTCGGTAAATACTTTTTATTTGCAGTGCTTCACATGGTAAGAATAAGACAGCTTCAAAACTCATTATAATCTTAATCTACATTGGTATTCGATCACTGGAGCAAGTGTTGTACTTTCTTGCTCTTCGAAGCGAACATATCACAAGATTTTTTCCATCAATAAGCAAGTATGTCTACAATTTCCCTTCACCTATCGGATCTTAGGACAAGTTTCGTTCAGTTAGCTGGATCTTTCTCATGAAAGGTGCCATTGGACTGAATATAACTTGATAGAAGGAAATAAAGTTTCACAGTAACGTAGCTTTGCGAAAACTGAAGAACAGGCCTCTTATACGGGCTCAAAATCGGAGGATTCTCAATGATCTACACTTCTGCGTCTCAGAATACGAGACTGATGTTGAACGAAGTGGTTTATTCAAGATTAATCATTGATCTGAGTCTGACAGACTAACGGACTTCCTACTGAAAAAGGAAAAAAAAAACGCACCAACGAATTCTGCAATGGAAAAAAATGTTGACTAGGAAAGGTGTAAAATATAAAAGACATGTACATGCACTTTTTTTGAAGATGTCATTGTTCACTTTCCCGGACTGAATGAAATATTTAGAAATGTTGAAACTGGTATTTTATTTTTTTCTGATGCTATGCTGAATACTGTACTGTCGTAGGCAAATGACAAAATAAGAATAATTAGAGAAAGTGTGTGAAATCTTATGGGGCTTAACTGCTAAGGTCATCAGTCCCTAAGCTTACACACTGCATAACCTAAGGACAAACACACACACCCATGCCCGAGGGAGGACTCAATCCTCCGCCGGGACCAGCCGCACAGTCCATGACTGTAGCGCCTTAGACCGAATAATCAGAGAAACGTTCAGTGAACAACACTCATTGTACCTAAAATAACTGTACATTGTACAATTACAGCTTTTCTTGAAATATTATACGCCAGGATGTAACAAGACAGACCATGAAGATCATTTCCTTCTTACGAAGTTGGCATTTCATGTGATTGTGATGTATGCTTCACATTTTTGTCTACTTTGAGACTGATGATATTGCACTTCGGTAATATGACCAAGACAAAAATCAGGCAATTGTATTGTTATCTCCGATTCTCACCGGTCAAGAAGTAAGCCCAGAAAAGGGAAAGCCAGATGTCATAAATGGATAATACAACGAAAAGTTTGCGACTGACAAATAAGATCAACTTTACAGCTATTATTCTGTATGGAGATGAATGATAATATGGTCAGTGAAAATATTTTCAGCCACATTGAACATTTATGGTCAAAATGTATCAATATTCTGTTTCAAAGAAACAAATCTCAGATAAAAACAAACGTGTTTCGGGAATGGTCTTGATTCCCAACATACTGAATACACATGTATTCAGTACTGATGATATTGCACTTCGACTTTTGACTCTCTTTCCTCAGGACTTGCAAAGAATGAAAAGCACTTTTCAAGGGATAGGTAGACATTAACACACCTTCAGTCAGGAAGATTGTAGAGTTTAGAGCTGTAATCTGTGCCTAAGACACACACAGAGAGAAAACTAAACAGGTGTGAAATGTTTACTGTTAATTATGCCCAAAATGCTCATTAGGTAAAAATCACAGGTAGTGAGGCTTTTTACCCTGTTTCATATAGTAAATAAATTTCTGTATTTGCCAATTATATTTTGATTTTTCATTTCTATTGTGCCTACAATGTTTTTTTAATACCTGTTGTTCGTCGTGTCACTGCTGTTCTAATAAGTCTAAATTCGGAATCACTGAAGCTGAAATTGAAACCAGAATACAGTGGTATCTAAAATTACGGTTGGTGGAGAGAATTGTTTTTGACAAATGATTTAAAAATAGGCTAGGTAGTGAAAGTTCAGTTTACTTTTTACCTGTCGTTTCTTGAACATGTTTAGTAATAACAAATGGCACCCACATCGAAGACAACACCATCTTTAAACACGTCGTCTTTAAACCTATCAGAACGTTTTACTTGGAATAAAGTGACTTTTTTTGAGTCATCAATCTTCCGACTGGTTTGACACGGCCGGTCACAAATACCTCTCCTGCGCCAACATCTTATCTCAGAGTAGCCTTTATCCTAAATTATTTGCTGGATGTAATCCAATCCCTGTTTCCCTCTATAGTTTTTACTCCCTACAGGTCCGTCTAGTAACATGGACGTTGTTCTATTTAGTCTTATATTGACCTGTGATAGCCTGCTTTATACGTCCTCCTTACTCTGTCCGTCATGAGTCATTTTGCTGCCTAGGTAGCAAAATTCCTTAACCTCGTCTACTTCGTGATCACCAGTCCTGATGTTAAGTTTCTCGCTATTCTCATTTCTGTTATTTCTCTATACTTATGTCTTTCTTCGATTTACTCTCAGTTCGTATTCTGTGCACACTAGACTGTTCAATCCATTAGCAGAACCTGTTTTTCTTCTTCACTTTCTCTGAAGACAACAATGTCATCAACAAATTTTATCATTGATAAGTGACTTAACAAGGCAAAACTACAAGAAAAAAATATGAAACCCTTTGTTTACTTAATACGTGCTGTTACTATGTGGAGTTACTTGCATTAATGCCTGTTCTGTGAGATCATCATCTTCGAGAGATTTGCGTGCGCGGATACGTAACTCCCTTCATCTTCAAAAGTTAAGTATAAGGGATATTACTAGTAAAAGTATCATTCTTATATACTCTGCACCAGAGTTTTCATACAGCTTAAAAGATCTTGTTCTTCTTTTTTCTTCTTGTAGATATAGAACATAACATCGATATTCTAATGGCTAATTGGAATGGAGTAACATTTCATTTTCATCTATTAGTAAAGACGATATAATTGTAAATAATACGTCAATCAGTTTCAACGATGATTAAATTCGATGGTGTTAGTGTTAGATGATTTGAGTTGTGTTTAACAACAAAAACACTTTCAAAAACTGTTCACCAAACCAATGCGCCACTTCAGTTGGTCACTTCAAATAAATAGCAAACTTGCCTGTAAATGTCCGCTTCTCAAGTTGGGTGAGATTAAGGGAAGATACAAGAAAAACAGGAATACTTCTTTATTGCGGTCTGAAAACGTGAATGTTATGAACCGAGTAATCAGAATCAGAAAACTTCCAAGTTCGATTTCCCAATCGGCATTAAATTTTTTTTTTAAACTTCGCGTTAAGATGCGTATAAATTACAGGCCATTATGCTGGGATACACAGAAAATTACCTAAAAGGTTGCAAACAAACATGCTGTGGTGAATGTTCACACAAAACAAGATAAGTATTGCTCAAAAATGTTCCATTATTGAAGGTTTGTACCCTCATCGTCTCTGATTATCTTTCTTGTTAAAATGCATTAAACTTCGCGAAACTTCTGCTCTGAAGCGTGATAAAATATTTGGGAGAAACAACAAAAATCTATCTGTTAATGTGTACCATATTCAGTATTTTGGTTGTTGTAGAGGAAAAATAAAACGAAAGAAAAAAAAAGTGGTTCCATTGTATGTATTGAAACATCATAATCATGTGAAAGACATAAAGCTATTATTATAGCTGCCGGTTGAAAATTGACTGATCGTGGTGACACTAACGACGAATTATTATGCTCATTGGTGATACAGGTGGGCAATGAAACAACACTTACCATTCATTGTTTTTACGTGGCTGTCTGCGGAATTGGACAGTGTTGATTTAATGTGCAAACCAGACGATTCACACACAGGTTACTTTTCAGAAGTATACCTCCTCGCATGAATCATGGACCTTGTCGTTGGTGAGTGGGGAGGCTTGCGTGCCTCAGCGATAGAGATAGCCGTACCGTAGGTGCAACCACAACGGAGGGGTATCTGTTGAGAGGTCAGACAAACGTGTGGTTCATGAAGAGAGCAGCAATCTTTTTAGTAGTTGCAGGGGCAACAGTCTGGATGGGTGACTGATGTGGCCTTGTAATACTAACCAAAACGGCTATGCTGTGCAGGTTCTGCGAACGGCTGAAAGCAAGGGGAAACTATACTCGTAATTTTTCCCGAGGGCATGCAGCCTTTCTGTATGGTTAAATGATGATGGCGTCCTCTTGGATAAAATATTCCTGAGGTAAAATAGTCCCTCATTTGGATCTCCGGGCGGGGAATACTCAGGAGGAGATCGTTAGCAGGAGAAAGAAAAATGGCGTTCTACGGATCGGAGCATGGAATGACAGGTCCCTTAATCGGGCAGGTAGGTCAGAAAATTTAAAAAGCGAAATGGATAGGTTAAAGCGAGATAAAGTGAGAATTAGTGAAGTTTGGCGGCAGGAGGAACAAGACTTCTGGTCATTTGAATACAGGGTTATAAATACAAAGTCAAACAGGGGTAATGCAGGATTAGGTTTCATAATGAATAAAAAACAGGAGCGCTGGTAAGCTACTCCGAACAGCATAGTGAACGCATTATTGTAGCCACGATAGACACGAAGCCCACGCCTACCATAGTAGTACAAGTTTATATGCCAACTAGCTCCACAGATGACGAAGATCTTGGATAAATGTATGATGAGATAAAAGAAATTAAACAGTCAGGGGGGACTGAAATTCGATAGTAGAAAAAAGAAGAGAAAGAAAAGTACTAGGTGAATATGGGCTGGTGGTAGGGAATGAAAGAGGAAGCCACCTGGTAGAATTTTGCACAGAGCATAATTCAATCATAGCTGACGCTTGGTTTAAGAATCATGAAAGATTGTTGTATACGTGGAAGAGGCCTGGAGACACTGGAAGGTTTCAAATAGATTATTTAATGATAAGTCAGAGTTTTAGAAACCAGGTTCTAAATTGTTAGACATTGGACCCTGACCAAGGTCTATTGGTTATGAACTATAGATTAAAACTGAAGAAACTGCAAAGAGGTAGGAATTTAAGGGGATGGGACCTGCATAAAATGAAAGAACCAGAGGTTTCAGCGAGTTTCAGAGAGAGCATAATGGAACGATTGGCAAGACTGGGAGAAAGAAAAACAGTAGAAGATGAATGGGTAGCTTTGAGGGATGAAATAGTGAAAGCAGCAGAGGGTAGAGTAGGTAAAGAGACGAGGGCTAGTAGAAATCCTTGGGTAACAGAAGAGATATTGAATTTAATTGATAAAAGAGGAAAATATAAAAATGCAGTAAATGAAGCAAGCGAAAACGAATACAAACATCTCAAAAATGAGATCGATAAAAAGTGCAAAACGCCAAAGCAAGTATGTAGAGACATTTATCACTACGGGTAAGATAGATACGGCCTACAGGAAAATTAAAAATACCTTTGGAGAAAAGAGAACCAGTTGTATGAATATCTAGGGCTCAGATGGAAAACCAGTTCTAAGGAAAGAAGGGAATGCAGAAAGGAGGAAGGAGTACATAGAGGGCCTATACAAGGGCGATGTACTTGAGGGAAATGTTATGGAAATGGAAGAGAATGTAGATGAAGATGAAATGGGAGATATCATACTGCGTGAAGACCTAAGTAGAAACAAGGCCCTGGTAGTAGACAACATTCCGTTAGAACTACTGATAACCTTGGGAGAGCCAGCCCTGACAAAACTCTACCATCAGGTGAGCAAGATGTATTAAACAGGCGATTTCCCCTAAGATTTCAAGAGGAATAAATTCCAAGCCCAAACAAAGCCAGTGTTGACAGGTGTGAAAATTACCGAACTATCAGTTTAGTAAATCACGGCAGCAAAATACTAACACGAATTCTATACACAACTTGTAGAATCCGACCTCGGGGGAGATCAGTTAGGATTCCATAGAAATGATGGAACAATTGAGGCAATACTGACCTTATGACTTATAAGATAGATTAAGGAAAAAAACCTGTGTTTCTAGCATTTGTAGCCTTAGACTGGCAGGGATCAAATACAGAGAGCGAAAGGCTGTTTACAATTTGTACAGAAACCAGATGGCTGTTATAAGAGTCGTGGGGCATGAAAGGGAAGCAGTGGTTGGGAAGGAAGTGAGACAAGGTTGTAGCCTATCTCCTATGTTATTCAGTTTGTGTATTGAGCAAGCAGTAAAGGAAACATAAGAAAAATCTGGACTAGGAATTAAAATCCATAGAGAAGAAATAAAACATTCGAGGTTTGCCAATGAAATTGTAATTCCGTCAGAGACAGCAAAGGACCTGGAAGAGCAATTGAACGGAATGGACAGTGTCTTGAAAGGAGAATATAAACTAAACAAAGGCAAATCAAGGATAATGGAAAGTAATCGAATTAAATCGGGTGATGCTGAGGGAATTAGGTTAGGAAATGATACCCTTAAAGTAGCAGATGAGTTTTGCTATTTGGGAAGCAAAATAAATGATGATGGTCTAAGTAGAGAGGATATAAAATGAAGACTGACAATGACAAGGAAAGCATTTCTGAAGAAGAGAACTTGTTAACGTCTTGTATAAATTTAAGCGTAAGGTAGTCTTTTCTGATGGTATTTGTATAGAGTGTAGCCATATATGGAAGTGAAACATGGACGGTAAACAGCTTAGACAAGAAGAGAATAGATGCTTTCGAAATGTGAGGCTACAGAAGAACGCTGAAGATTAGACGGGTAGGCCACAATACTAATGAGGAGGTATTGAATAGAATTGGGGAGAAGAGAAATTTGTGACAAAACTTGACTATAATAAGTGATCGGTTGGTAGGTCGTGTTCTGAGGCATCAATGGATCACCAATTTAGTATAGGAGGGCAGTGTGGAGGGTGAAAATCGTAGAGGGAGACCAAGAGATGAATACGCTAAGCAGATTCAGAAGGATGTACGTTGCAGTAGGTCTGGGAGATAAAGAAGCTTTCACAGGATAGAGTAGCATGTAGAGCTGCATCAAACCAGTCTCTCGACTGAAGGCCACAACAATACCAACCTTGAGTCTCCGGAAAGTATGCACGCCGTTCACTCTAATGTACCATTATGCCCAGAGAAAATGGTACCACCACCTAGCATCAACAACGTGAGATTTCCAAAGAAGTTGATTAAAATACTTTACAATATCGGTATTAAAGTTACGTGGTTTAATACATAATTTTAAAACAGTGTCTAAACAGTGATCTTATTCTAATCAAAATTCTCAGCATACTATCGGTGCATTAAGCTGCTTTGATGCAATGTATATCGACATTAATGATGCGAAATCTATGAATGCAAACAATAATTTCGAAACGAATTTTCGTTCAAACTTTGAATAACATGGTTTTTGGCATATCAAAGCGGACTGTCCGTAAAATGATTGATGTGATTTGTGAAAGTATATACCGAGCTGCTGCTCTAATTTCCGATCGTGTATCTAGTGCAATGCAACATTTAAAGAGATATGTTTGCTATTGCATTATTAGACATACCACAGTTTCTGACAAATCAATAGCTGTAGGAAAGTTTATTTTAGAGTTTCGAAGACATTTCTTGTAGATTTTCATGATGATTATGAGGTGAAGAAATTTGAGACCAAAAAATGTCAAATTCTGTTGCACAGGCATGGATGAATTAATATACCATCTAACTACCCCAAATATCCATGACCTTCAAGAGGTACACATAGATGCTTTGACACTTTGGATTACCCAGACAGTGGGGTTAGTGAAAGATAATTCCTGGGATGGGCAGGGTAGATTGTGAGAGAAACATTTTAAATATTTTTAATGTAATTCAAAGGAATAATAGCAAAAGAAGTACGCTCCCAAAACTGGAACACATTGTGTGATATGTACAACAGAAGTCGTGAAACACTCATCAGAAAAGTAATTAAGCATCGATGATTACAGAAAAAATTTATTAAATGATGTTGAAAAATCGACTGTTCATTATAAACTGAGGTAGCAAAAGTCATGGGATACCTGCCAATACTGCGTCGGATGTCCTTTCGCCCTGCAAATGCTGCAAATCGATGTGACGTGGACTCAACAAGTCGTTGAAAGTCCCCTGTAGAAATATTGAGCCATGCTGTCTCTATAGCCGTCCATTATTGCGAAAGTTTTGCCGCTGTACGATTTTGGACACAAACTGTGCTCTCGATTATGCCCCATAAATGTTCGATGGGATGAACGTCGGATGACTAGGGGGGCCAAAGCCTTCCCTCGAACTGCGCTGAATGTTCTTCAAACCACTCGTGAACAATTGCGGCCTGGTGACATGACGCTTTGTCATCCATAAGGATTCCACTTTTCTTTGGGTACTGGTACATAACGTCCATGAAAGGCTGCAAATGGTCTCCAAGCAGCCGAACATAACCATTTACATTTAACTATCGGTTCAGATGTACCAGAGAACCAAGTAAATTCCATGTAAACACACCTCACACCATTACAGATCCACCAAAGGCTTGCAAAGTGGCTTGTTGACAACTTTGGCCAATGGCTTCGTGTGGTCTGCATCACACTCGAACCCTGCCATCAGCTCTCACCGACTGAAATGGGGACTCGTCGGATCCGGACTCGACTGACCAGACAACGGTTTTCGAGTCGTCTAAGGTCCAACCGATATGGTCACGAGTCCAGAAGAGGGGTTGCAGGTCATGTCATGCTGTTAGCAAAGGCACTGTCTTCGGTCGTCTGCTGCCATAGCCCATTAACGCCAAATTTAGCCGCACTGTTCCCATGGATGTGTTCGTCGTAGGTCCCACATTCATTTCTGCCTCTATTCACGCAGTGTTACTTATCTGAGGGAACAGGAAACAAATATACCCATAGGAACAGAATTCCTGAAGGTCTTAGACCAGTAATAAAGTCAGCATATTGAGATCCAGCACCCCCAGCTCTTCTGAAAAAATACCTCACCGAAAAAACTCAAAATGTAAATGAGTCTTTCAACAATGGTGTACGGATCAGGGTTGTGGGCTTGAAAACAGTGAAGATTGGGATTAATGATGCTTTGATCACCTTCAGTGACAGAAATGAAGGCAGAAATCTGGCCTTAACACAGAAGCAATCCTATATAACTGGATAGACAGTGTGTCTCCAAGGCCGAAATTATAGGCAAAAATACAACACCAGCAGCGGCATCCCTCAGATAGAGAAAGAGGCTCCATCTAGTTGATCCTTAAGAAGATAAAGATTAAGAAGATAAGTAGTACAATGTTGTGGAGTTTTAGGCTGTGGGCCGTGCGGTTCTCAGCGCTTCAGTCTGGAACCGAGCGACCGCTACGGTCGCAGGTTCGAATCCTGCCTCGGGTATGGATGTGTGTGATGTCCTTAAGTTAGTTAGGTTTAATTAGTTCTAAGTAATAGGCGACTGATGACCTCCGAAGTTAAGTCGCATAGTGCTCAGAGCCATTTTTTAGGCTGTGTCTTCATTCAGTAGTGAGTTTTCCTTTCTTCAATTTTCAAGTGCGATTTCTGATAACTGCTCTTTTGCCAGTTTCCTTTTATCTCAGAAAATAGTTAAGGCAAAGGTCTGAAATATTTATCTAGCAAAGTTACATCTTTGATAGTAGATAAACGAATATATAAGGTATGACTCTGTGTCTTAGTAAACTTTTCTTTTATTACTTCGGATAAATCATGAGAAAACGGGATATAAATATGTTAAATTTAACATTATCAGGATAGGGCATCGTTACCTTCCATAAACTATGTCAACCATCGCCGGCGAAAACTGTGTCATATCCGATCACACTAGACCTCGTATTGTCAGAATGTAAGCGAGTTACTTTTTAGTAGTGTCATGTGTACACTTTTTAATAAATTTGTAAGAATTCTGTAACGATTGAAGCTCTTCACCACTTTAAAGGAGGAGGTGGGGATGGCGTGGCTTGGCGTAAGGGTGAGTGGCGGGGAGAGGAAAGTGTATTTCCCTCTTGCTGGTCTCTATAACGAAACCACTCGAGACTTTCTTCTCAGTTTTCCAACTGAGCTGCAGCTCTGTATCTAATGACCTCTATCTTGACGAGATGCTGATCGCTACACTTCGCTCTTTTTACGAAGTTCAACAGCTAAGCAAGTACCGAAATACTACGCTCTGGGCCAGGACGGACAAATAAGACAGTCGAGGAGAAGCGGTCGGCAGTAGCAGCAGCAGCAGCAGCAGCTGACAAGCGGTAGCACTTGAAAACCGCAGTCTTTCATCTGCAGAGATTGCGGCCGGCGGACAAAGGCTCGGTCAGCCGCAAAGCCGCCAGTAACGGCACCGCAGAGGGGCGCCTCCCGTCTTCTTCGACGGCGGCAAATTGAAACTTCCATTAGAGTGCGGTTGTGCGGCGGGGGCAGCCCGGCTGGTTTGTCGGCGAGTTACACACAGGCCGCGGCGGCACGCGACATCAAACGACACGGAGCAGCAAATCGATTCATTACCAGGACCGCACAGCGGCACAACACACCCACACAAAGCCGGTCTGCTGCCGATGTGCGTGGGCGGCTTCAGAGCCAGCGGGCTAGGTGGTCTCCTGATGCTACAGGTTATCATCAAGCGCTACTGTACATACGAAAGTGCGCCGTGTTAGACGGTGAAACACCAATCCTATACTTACCAGAGTTTGTAGAGTCGTTCTACACATAGCAGGTGTTAAGTTATTGAACATTCATTCCATTCGGAACTGTTATCCGTCATCTGTATCAGGATGAGGTGTGATTTACCCAGCCGGCCAGTGTGCCCGAACGGTTCTAGGCGCTTCAGTCTGGAACCGCGCGACCGCTACGGTCGCAGGTTCGAATCCTGCCTCGGGCATGGATGTATGTGATGTCCTTAGGTTAGTTAGGTTTAAGTAGTTCTAAGTTCTAGGGGACTGATGGCCTCAGAGCCATTTGAACCATTTTTTTTATTTACCCACAGTGTAAGTAGGCTGTTTAAGTTTTTATGTTGGTAACGCCATGTAGCGCTCTATATGAAAATCACTGACTGTGCTGTGTGCAGTCTGTGGCTGGTTTGCAATGTTGGAATTTGCTATTATAGTGTTGGGCAGTTGGATGTGAACAGCGCGTAGCGTTGCTCAGTTGGAGGTGAGCCGCCAGCAGTGGTGGATGTGGGGAGAGAGATGGCGGAGTTTTGAGAGCGGATGATCTGGACGTGTGTCCATCAGAGACAGTAAATTTGTAAGACTGGATGTCATGAACTGAACATTATTAAGGTAAATACATTGTCTGTTCTCTATCAAAATCTTTCATTTTCTAACTATGCCTATCAGTAGTTAGTGCTTTCAGTAGTTAGAATCTTTTATTTAGCTGACAGTATTGACCCTCGCTGTATTGCAATAGTTCGAGTAATGAAGATGTTTGTGAGGTAACTGATTTATGAAAGGTATAGGTTATTGTTAGTCAGGGCCATTCTTTTGTAGCGATTTTTGAAAGTCAGATTGCGTTGCTCTAAAAATATTGTGTGTCAGTTTAATGGGTGATCAGAATAAGTAAAGAGAGAAATGTCTGAGTACGTTCAGTTTTGCTCATCTGTTAGAAAATCAAATAACGTAAGGGGTTTAAGCACAGTGCTTTATAATTTTTCTAAGGGGACGTTTCAACAGGAACTCCTATGTTCATTGTGACATGGAGGCAGACAACATCGGAATATCAACTCGAGTAATTTCTATCCATACGTAAACTGTATGTTATGGCAATTTAAGAAGATACTTCACTGGTGGCTGGTGTGAAAGAATACGTCTTTCAATCGCACCTAAAACATGCTATGTAGCTGACAAATCAGGCGACCAAGCAGTGTCAGTCAAGGATACCTCCATTCCTCAAAGCATCTGTAGTATAAACGGTAGTTTGGAGCCGTCCACTATCCTGCTAGAATTTGCCATTTAGTTCCCTGCTCACGAACGACATGACATCAGGTACCACCAATGTTGTCACGTATGGTGAGATTTAGACGCTCTTTCACGATTGCCAAATCAGTCTATTGTCACAACCAGTAGACCCCTGTAACCTGATTTCAATAGGTCTCGAGAGTCGCTGCTTCTTGTGACTTTTCACCAGCTCAGCTATTGACAGTTAGGTTCAATGGTTCAAATGGCTCTGAGCACTATGGGACTTAACAGCTATGGTCATCAGTCCCCTAGAACTTAGAACTACTTAAACCTATCTAACCTAAGGACGTCACACAACACCCAGTCATCACGAGGCAGAGAAAATCCCTGACCCCGCCGGGAATCGAACCCGGGAAGCCGGGCGTGGGAAGCGAGAACGCTACCGCACGACCACGAGCTGCGGACGACAGTTAGGAATCCATAGCATAAGCACTAACAAAAGCGAGACACGACAGAATGACAATGTACCAGAGGACTGTGGCTCTACATCATGTCATTCTGAATTGTTTGTGATATCGTATATATGTTAAGCAAGATATTCGAATCCACCTTCCAGTAAGCGCTCCGACGGATCAATGTGACTCTTGGTATCCCCTGTCCGGATATCAGGTGTTGTGATTATTCTGTTGGTCAAAGCCTATCAACAATCTTAGGATCTTCTTGTGGTGTAGTCTTTCAGGAAGGGCGGACATCCACGCTCTTTGCCAGACATTTTTCCTGAGACCGTCTCGTCACCACTTGTCCTGCAGTCTTTGTACTACAGTCTGTGCCATCTGTTGGTATGATGCTTCCTGTTCTCTCATGCCTCTGATACTGCCTTTTTCGAACTACGAAAGATGCCGCTAAGTTATCCGTGCGCTTCCTTTCTTTATGCTGTGTTGCGTGATGCGATCTCCACATGAAAATTTTCTTTTTATTTATTTATTTATTTCATAAATGATTGAGCCCCTCCACGCTCACATTGACGTGGTGACCATCACAAAATATCTTCTGTTACCTCTGTATTTGTTAGTTACTAATCGAGGACTTTAAGGGTTGTAGGGTCATGATAATATCAGTGCGTCTGGGTAGGGTTACACATTAACACGGTCGCATCGACGAGATAGGTAGTGGAGGAAAATCGAAAGAGGTTTCAAGGGCAGAGGAAAAAATGGTTGCTAAGACAAGCGCCAAGGGTAATAAACCTCTGCGATAGTCTGGTCGGGTAGCAAGAGCAGTAGCGGTTTCTTGCCATCTGCGACAGGTAATGCAAGGGTAAGATGGTTGTCAGTTATGGCTAACGTGCAATGCTCGATAACGTTATAGCTTACGTCGTCATGAAGACTGTCAGTTCTTTCTAGGAGGGGTATGGCTAGACTGGACACCTGCGAAGTCTCCTGGGCCAGCTGCAGCGTCTGTATCCGTACCATGCCAAGATTGTTAAATAAGTGGTGTTTCGGCATAAATCTGTAACTATGTAAGGGTTTGATTGGGTTTGTTTGCGTTTACAGTACAGTACGGCTTCCACGCGTTGCCGGTTGGTCGGCTACTTTACACCTGGCGGTGACAGTTAATTTTGCTGTGGTGCACAAGTTCACCAGTATTTTTTATATTTACTATTAAAAACAGTCTTGATCACGATTTATTTATCAAGGTGACCGGTTTCGACCACTGCTGTGGTCATCTTCAGACCATTGAGTAGGAACCTCTTTCTGTTGGAGAATATACTAGTAGTGATTCTCCAACAGAACGAGGTTCCTACGCAGTGGTCTGAAGATGACCACAGCAGTGGTCGAAACCGGTCACCTTGATAAATAAATCGTGATCAAGACTGTTTTTAATAGTAAATATTTGTAATACATTGATCACTGCCACTCCCATAATGTATTCGAAAGTAATATTTTTTTTTATATATTTGTGTATTGGTATTATCTATAGGTCCTTAATTGACCCTAAGTAGTAGTGTTTTTGGGCGATTGTGTTTTCGCCTATGGATGTGATCGTACCTAGATCAAGGGTGGAAGGATTGTTCCAATGTCTCGTGTTCTTGTACAGTCGTGTGGTAAATTTTTGAGTATCTCCGTGAGAGTTTCAAGGCAGTACTCTCTGTGAAGGCCCGCGATGTGTGTGTGTCATAGAGCATTGCGTATGATACGTAGAACTTTGTTCTGTATGATCTACAGGCTGCGAGGGGTGTTGAACCTGTGTATTCCCAAAATGGAGCTGCACACTTCAGCAGTGGTCTAGTTAGTGTTGTGCACATGGGCCTCGACACCCTCCGTTTCACCGTACTTTGTCTGTTGAGCATGGGGTAAGGCTGTTTGAGCCTCGTGTTTGATCGGTTGGTTATGTATTCAATGTGGTCCCCCCAAGAAAGTTTTTGGATCAACCAGATACCGAGGTACCTGACTTTATTACAGAGACGTGTGTGTGTTGTGTTATTTGTCTGCAGTTTTGTTTGTGCAGGTGTTTCGGTCTGCGTGCGAACAGAACAGACTACCACTTGTCGACGTTTACAATAACACGCTATCGTTCCAACCAAGGCTCGGCAGTTCTGACTGCTCTCTGTAATCGTTAATTAATGTTAGTCGGTTTCTAGTCTTTCTCTAGGATTGCTGAGTCTTCCGTGTAGGTGGCTAATGTCGTGTTTTGTGTAGCTTGGATGTACAGGTTAAACAAAGTGGGGGGGGGGGGGGGGTTGCCAGGCAGGATGCTGTCTTGGGGTGCTCCCGTTTGTATACCGCGTTGCATTGACTATTTCCCCTGAACGCCAGTGTGGAAGTATCTGTTTATGAGATATGAGTGTATGAGACGTATGAGTCCGTCGGGGAAACAAGCATCACTGAGTCTGCGAATGAGACCGTTGTGCCGTAGATGATATAAGGCCTTTTCAATGTCCAGGAACACGCCCCTATTGCTCTGTCGGTGTTACTGCCTCGTGTGATATGTTCCAGTCCACGGTTTTCTACTATGCGGAGGAGTTGTGTGGTGATTCCTGAATCAGAATTGCTCCGGCGTCAGGATGTTATTAGTGATGCAGTGCCTAGTGAGACGTTCAAGAATAACCTTCCCAACAACCTTGCTGAATGAGCACAGTTGGCTGATTGGTCAGTAATTTTGCGGGAGGGAGCGGTATTTCACTGACTTCCTGAACAATAGGACCTTGGCCACCTTCCAATAGTCAGGGAAGTGTTGGGGTCGCTGGATGGCATTCGCAGTGTGTGTTAGGTTCAAATGGTTCAAATGGCTCTGAGCACTATGGGACTTAACATCTGAGGTCATCAGTCCCCTAGAACTTAGAACTACTTAAACCTAACTAACCTACGGACATCACACAACACCGAGTCATCACGAGGCAGAGAAAATCCCTGACCCCGCCGGGAATCGAACCCGAGAACCCGGGCGTGGGAAGCGAGAACGTTACCGCACGACCACGAGCTGCGGACTGTGTGTTAGGTACTCGACAGCTTAATCCATAAGGTCCAGGAGCACACGCTTTTGAATGCCATCAGGACCAGGAGCTTTTCTAGCTGTGGTGTGCATGATGACTCAAGAGATTTCATGTGTCCTAGTACTTCCTATTTAGTCGCGTGTAGGTTGGGCAACAAGTCCTGTGATCCCTTGGTCCGTATCAAGTGTGAAAGCGGGTCGGAGGTAATCAGATTCGGTGTGAAAGCTACTGTTAGTGTTCTGTCCATCATATCACTATTCTTGTCCGAGAAGTACGCTGGTCCGTCAGGTTCTTGTGGATTTGGTATGTAGTGTCTCTCCTTTGTGAAGTGACGGGTTAGTTTCCACACACCAGGTTGCGTGGGATCTAGCCCTGCGAACGTGTTGTCCCACTTTGTGAATTTAAATGTTTATATCTTCTCCAATGAGATACCGTTGAGCCTGTTAATCTGCTGTTTCTACTGCGGGCGCCTGTTGCTCTGCCAATATATCCTAGGTTGGTTTCTCATTAAGGCCCCCCCTGGATTTCCGGGGCAGGACCGCTGAGCGTTGTTGTGGTGTGATTGCTGGAACAATGTCGTCTATTGCACCCTGAACCGCGACTGTGAGGGCTTCAACGGCTTCGTCAATCTGTGTTGTTTTCGTAATGTCGTGAGTCTCTGGGATACGACTATCAAGCGTTTTCTTGACCAACGCGCAGTTCGCGCGCTTGTGGTTCACTGTCCTGCGTGGTTCATTGCACTGCAGTGTCTCTTACGTGTGAAGCATAAATTTGAGGCTAGTGCGTTTACAACTTTAGCACTGAGTTTGACACTGATACCCTTGATGAGGGTCATATCTATCACGTCTGATCTGTGCACCCTCTGATGAGCGTCGGCTCGGCCGGCGCTAGTGTGATGTAGTTTAGGTCTAGTGCATGTTCGCATAGTTTTCTGTCGTTGGCGATTCGTATGCGTGAGTTCCAATCAGGGTGTTTAGCTTTGAGATCGCCAGCAGCTATTACTCGCGGTATTGTGCTGAGTATTGTGCTGATATCGCGTGTTCTGATGTTTCCAGGAGGATTGTATACCGATAACAGTGTAGCGTTCGATCCGTTAAAATTGACCCTGACGTCCGTGGCCTCTAATCTTTCAAGTGCAGGGAGCTCGATGTTTATGTGTTCAATGTCTCGATGTATTATGACTGCTGTTCCACCTGCAGCCGCGCCGTTCGTTGGGTTGGTACGGTAGACGCAGTAGCCTGGAAAGCGTAGTTGTCTGTGTGGCTGGAGTGCAGTTTTATTCACGAATGCGATCCTGATTCCCTTCTCCTCCAAGAACGCGGCTAGTTCAGGCCGTTCTTTGCCGATCCCGTCTGCGTTCCAGAAGTGGATCTGCGTCAGTGTTTCGTTGTCTCTGTGTTGGGGCAGTTGTGGTGTATTAGTTATGGAAGAGTGTAAATAGTGTGGTGAAAGCTGTTTGTATGACAGCAATGCGCTGGCCTGGAGAGGCCATTGCGAGCCGTGTACCATATATGATAACGAAGCCTATAACCTTTTGGAAGATTTGTTGTCACGTATGCATGGGGGCAGTGCGTGCACTGCACCTCCGATTGTTGTAAAGATGTTAGTTACGACGGCCGATGTGTTGGTAGTTGTGTTGATGGCCGTTGGTTCTTACAGTAAGTGATCAAAAGTATCCGGACACCCCCAAAAACATACCTTTTTCAGATTAGGTGCAGTGTGCTACCACCTGCTTCCAGGTACTCCACATCAGTGACCTCAGTAGTCATTAGACATCATGAGAGAGCAGAATAAGGTGTTCCGCGGAACTCACGCACTTCCAACGTGGTCAGGTGATCAGGTGTCACTTGTGTCATGCGTCTGTATGCGAGATTTCCACACTCCTAAACATCCCTAGGTCCACTGTTTCCGATGTGACAGTGAAATGGAAACGTCAAGGGACACGTACAGCACAAAAGCGTACAGGCCGACCTCGTCTGTTGACTGACAGAGACCGCCGACAGTTGAAGAGGGTCCTAATGTCTAATAGACAGACATCTATCCAGACCATCAAACAGGAATTACTAACTGCATCAGGATCGACTGCAAGTACTATGACAGTTAGGCGGGAGATGAGAAAACTTTGATTTCATGGTCGAGCGGCTGCTCATAAGCCTCACATCTCGCCGGTAAGGGCCAAACGACGCCTAGCTTGTTGGTGTAAGGAACGTTAACGTTTGACGATTGCACAGTGGAAAAATGTTGTGTAGAGTGACGAATCACAGCATAGAATGTGGCGATCCGATGGCAGGGTGTGGGTATGGCCATGCCCGGTGAACGTCATCTGCCAGAGTGTGTAGTGCCAACAGTAAAATTCTGAGGCGGTGGTGTTATGGTATGGTGGTGTTTTTCATGGAGAGGGCTTGCGCCCCTAATTGTTTTGCGTGGCACTATGACAGCACAGACCTACACTGATGTTTTAAGCAGCTTCTTGCTTTCCACTGTTCAAGAGCAATACGGGGATGGCGATTGAATCTTTCAACACAATCTGTAATGGACTAGGCTGCACAGAGTCCTGGCCTGAATACTATAGAACACCTTTGGGATGTTCTGGAACGCCGACTTCGTGCCAGTCCTCACCGACCGACATCGATAGCTCTCCTCAGTGCGGCACACCGTGAATAATGGGCTGCCATTCCCCAAGAAACCTTCCAGCACCTGATTGAACGTATGTCTGCGAGAGTAGAAGCTGTCTTCCAGGCTAGCGACGGGCCAACACCATATTGAATTCCAGCGTTACCGATGGAGAGCTCCACGAACTTGTAAGTCATTTTCAGCCAGTTGTCCGGATACCTTTTTATCACATAGTTTATGTTGGCATAGTTGTAGGGGAACACTTCCGCACCGAAAGAAACAATCCAACAACAAAACGCACAAACACAGTTAAACAGTCAACAACGTAGCCAAACGAGAACTCACATTACTCTCCCTCACCCCTTCACCGCACCGTCAGCACAGGCACCTCAAACAAAACACAAAACATACACACAGGTCAGGCATCACTTATATCCATACTGTACTAACACCATTCATCACCTGTCGGTAAGCCTTTCTTCTGTACTGAAGATATTAAATATTTTGATCAACATATCTCAGTTCAATAACAGTAATGTGATCATAGCGTATGTTCGTGCAATAACCACTGACAGACGGCAGAAAAAGCACTAGCAGTAGAGGCCATCTAAATTGTATCGAGGTGATGCGGAAAAGATTACAGTCGTTGCCGTATTCAGAAAGGGAGCAATTTATCTGGCGTTAAAATTGGCTTTCGGGTGAAGGGAGGAAGCTCTTCCGTAACGCCTATGTTTATAGACTATTTGAATGCCGTCGATATTAAAGTATGTTGAACATAGGAATACAGCTCTGTCCAAAACCGGCGCCTAGGAAACTGAGGATCACTGTAGGCCATAGATGACAGGGGTGAACGACGAGTGCGAAGATGTGTACAGGCGAATAGACCTGCAATTGTTGAGCAACCGACTGCCCAAATGTACAAAAAGTGTATTCTCAACCAACGTTTAGCGAACGTTGCTGCATATGGACCTCCGAAGCAGGCGCCTGGTTCATGCTACCATAATGACTAGTGTTCATCGGCGATGAAGACTGGAATTTGCACGTCAGTACCGCAACCGGGCGTCCGTTGAGAGGTGACTGGTGGTCTCTTCAGACGAATCTCATGTACAGGCAGACACTCTTGATCAGACATCAGAAGAGTCAAGGCTGCAGGGGGAGCTTCATGGCTTTATGGTATGCGGAATGTTTGCTTGGCATTACCTGAATGATCTCGTCAGTCTGGGAGGCACAACAAGTCAGTACAAAGATGCATCTGTTCTTGGGGATCAGTCCACCCCAAAAGCATTTCGTTCTTTCTTGGCACCAAGGTATCTACCAAGAGGATAATGCAACGTGTCACATAGCTCAAAGTGTACGTATTTGGCTCGAAAAGTTCAGGATGAGCTTTCCGTACTCTCCTAGTCGTCAAATTCGCCGGATTTTAACCCAATAGAGAATCTATGGGACCATCTCGATTGGGCTCTTCGTGCCATGGATCCTCAACTGAGAAACCTAGCGCAACTGGCCACGGCATTGGAGTCGGCATGGCTCCTCCGGCATGGGTCCACTCGCACGGCTTCACATCTCTGTGGGTCCCTACCAGAATCGTATTGACTCTCTTGCTTCATGTCTCGTAGCAGTTCACGCTTACAGTGTTTGTTATTCATGCTTTTGTCAGGTGGTCACACTGATGTTGCAGGACAGTGTAGAGCATCAGTTTCGTAGCGTTCGTTCAGCGTGTTCGTAGCGTATTTCAAATTCCATCAGTGTATGAAATTCAGACTAGTCCATAGGAAGGATATTTATAACAGGCGATCAGTGTGTGGCACAGCATGAAATTAATCTTCGCCGTCAAACCCAGTAAGAAAGCTATACAAGCTATACAAAATGAGACGGTAGTAAGGATCGTAGCGGTTTTAGTTCATTTAACGCTCTCACAGAATGGCGACTTCGTCAAGAACACAGGTTTCAGTTAAACGTCTCGCTCACGTTGATGTTTGGATTGCAAGTAGGCTTATATTGAGGGTCTCATTTTTATCAGTTTCATTAACAACGAAATTAATGAATAACAAACTCGTTACATTCTGTTGTAGCACAATGCAAATGTGAACATTTCTGGCAGATTAATACAGCGTTCTGGCTGAGGACTCAAACCTACCTCGCCCCTTCCGTAAAAAAAAAAAAAAAAAAAAAAAAAAAACCTCTTATCAATTCAATTATCCAGGCACGACTCATGACCTTCCGCTGTTGCCTCAGTTCAGCCGAAATTCTCTCAATTCTCTCCTGATTTTTAAAATTGACAGCATACTGATCCATTACCAGATGAGACATATATTACGATAGAAAGTAGAGCGTTAGAGTATGCGTAGTCGCAGTCCTGTCAGCCACATAGTTTTAATCCGTCGCAAAGCCTAACTCAGAAGAGGTGTGTGCGCCGTTGTGAAAGGTTAATTCTGGAAACTAGTCCTGGGCTGCGGCTGGACCATTTCTACAAAACTGATAGTTTAGCTTTGCATGCAGAACTGTACGACTAACTATACAAAGTACAACATAAATGCGGATGGTGAGTCTTGGATACATCTCAACTCGTAAGAGTATTCCCTGGGAGAGACAGGATGGGTGCCAAATTCAACTGCTTATCAAGAGGGTATGGACGAGAGTGACACTGCCTGTCTTTCCAAGATTCTGTGCCGTGAATCGTTACTTGGTGGCTTCGAAACGAAAAGTCTAGCTTTGAATCCAGGCATGGCACGTGCTTTACGAAGATCTAACACACATAGGGGGATGGGGGAGGGGGGAGGCCAGAAACAAATTGAAAAGCTTATAAGTGTGTTGCAGGGTAGGCTTTACTGAGAAATAATTATTCTGACAGAAATTTGATACGTTGCACTGTTTCCGAGTTAATTAGCATTGAAATTAGACAATCAGGCCGTTGCTCACGGAAATTCAAGCCGGCCGCCAGAGATGGTGTCACCGAATGTGATCTTCATGTGGTTTTCTAAAACCCAATAAGAAAGCTATACAAAATGAGACGGTAGTAAGGATCGCACAAGAGCCAAAGACTCAGCGCTGTCTACAACTGACATTAATCATATCCGGAGGGTCGCTCGAATTCGCGCGCCTAGCCGCCTGGTTGACTATGCTCATTGCTAATTAACTCAGTAATGGCACATCGTATCGATTTTTTTTTTTTTTTGTAGCGATTGTTCTCCTACCACTCAACACGCTTACAAGCTTTTTCGTCTGTTACTGACCACACTGTATATACAGGATACAACGCGTATAAGTGCAGATATCTTAATAAGTCGTCCTTTCGTATGTACGTACATCAGTGTGTTAGTTTCTTTTTCTCTCTCGAACATTCTTCTCACAAACAGGTCACAAATCTTAAGATCTGATAATTTCTGTTCCGCCAAAACTACACCAATAAGTCGAGTACAACTGCCAGTATAGACTGACCATTTTACATCCGCACTACAACACCAAACTTGCTGCCCAGTGGAATATAAGCATTAATGGCTTAGTCTTGCCACATGTACTCCAAGGAACTAACTAATCTAGAAACATATATGTTTAATATTTATACTTATTTGTTTGCAAATGGCACACATACAGAAGTCACGTTGCACATTACACAGTCCTCAGTCACCAACAAAAATATTTGCACTTACGCCCATTACACAAGGTGTAAGTAGGCTGTTTATGTTTTCTTTATGTAAGTAGGCTGTTTAGGTTCTTATATTGGTAACGCCGCCGCCACGTAGCGCTCTCTGTATGAAAATCACTGGCTGTGCTGTGTGCAGTCTGTGGCTAGTTCGCGTTGTTGTCTGCCATTGTACAGCGGCAGCTGGATGTGAACAGCGCGTAGCGTTGCGCAGTTGGAGGTGAGCCGCCAGCGGTGGTGGATGTGGGGAGAGAGATGGCGGAGTTTTGATAATTTGTAATACTGGATGTCAATTATGAATATTAAGGTAAATACATTGTTTGTTCTCTATTAATATCTTTCATTTGCTAACTATCCCTATCAGTAATTAGTGCCTTCAGTAGTTTGAATCTTTTATTTAGCTGGCAGTAGTGGCGCTCGCTGTATTGCAGTAGTTCGAGTAACGAAGATTTTTGTGAGGTAAGTGATTTCTGAAAGGTATAGTTTAATGTTATTCAGGGCCATTCTTTTGCTGGGATTTTTGATAGTCAGATTGCGTTGCGCTAAAATTATTGTGTGTCAGGTTAAGCATAGTCTCGTGTACAATTGTTATAAGGGGACGTTTCATATGTCGACCCTTAGCCTAGGATACCTCACTGGAATCTTCTGATTTTTTTCTTGTAGTTTGTGTATTTAGTGTAGCTTTTGTTTATTGCTAGCGCGTAATTGTAGAGAGAATCTCCTTTGTAGTTGCAGTCTTTCATTGTTGTACTGTAAAACAGTTGTGGCATGCATGTAGATTTGCACCAAGTATTTCGCAGCTGCGCTTGTAATTAACTACATATTATTTTCAGTGCTATGTTAATGTGTTCTCTTATTTTTGCTATTCAAATTGTGCTTTTCTGTGTTATCGTGTGAAATATTGTGACAATAATGGCGTGTGAAAAACGTAACACTCGGCTCCAAAGTAAACTGAGAAATGACAGTGAAGACGAAAGCAGTGTGTTGGCCCCACCATGTAATGAATTAACTAATATTCAAAGCAGTAATTTGGTAACTGTGCACAGGGAAATGGAGCGGGCGTCAAACAATGGCGTAGGCAATTAAACAGGTAGTGAACAGGGAAGCATTATCGATCGATCGGTCGGCAACAGCTCGCCTCAGGAATCCGAAATGATAGGACACAATTTTGCAAATACTGTAGATTCAGGTTTTGCGTCCTCACCGTTTTCTCAAATGAGTCAAGACACATTTTCCGCTTGTCAAAATGTGAATGTTGCCGGTGCTAATTCACTGCCGAAAAGCACCGAGGAACATGTTTCAGACACCAGTGCATTGTTATTACAGTTAATGCAACAAATGGGACAAAGGCTACAAAAGTTAGACACAACGCTTGAACAAAATCAGAAACAAATGGGACAAAATCTTCAGAAGTTAGACACAATTGAACAAAATCTTCAAAATTTAGACAAAATGGAACAAAATCTTCAAAAGTTAGACACCACACTTGAACAAACACGTGAAGATTTAACTACTGAGTTACATAACATCGAATCGAAATGTCAAAAGGTCTGTAATGACGTAAAAACACAAATTTGTGAGCATTTCCAACCTATTTTTTCGCGTCATGAGAATGCGTTACAGAATCACGAAGCAGCCATAAAAGAACTGCAGACTACTGTTCATGAAAATCATGAGACCTTGCAAGCTAAAATGGACTCAGTTGCATCTACCGATTCGGTTACGCAACTTGCAAAAACTCAGGAAAACTTAAAGGACACAGTAGAAAGACACATGGGGGAAATTAGTTCATTATCAGAGAAAGTAGTTGAACTTTCGGATCAGCTAAATAATTTATCTTCGAAGGTAGATGATAATCTGAATGACACAAAACCAGTAGTCTTTAATGACACAGAAGAGTGCGAACAAATTAGGAAATTCAAACAAAATCAGAATCAAATTAATACGCAACACCAAAGAGAAATCCGGGAAGTACAAGATCAGCTGACACAGGTAATACACGAATTACGTATTTCAGAGGACACTCGCGCTCCAACACGGGAAGAGGAACTTAGAAATACGGAAAAGCCACAAAATAATAACACAGGGCATTTCGGTAATTACGAAAGAAATTGGCAAGGTACACCGAATTTTGAGATGGAACCGCCGACACGACGTAACAATGACCGATATGCTACTCGCCGACACGATGATTTTGACTATAAGCTGTTCATTACTACACATAAATTCAAAATGTTTAAGAATTCTGCCAACGACATTCATCCACAAGCGTGGCTCCATCAATTCTCTCATTGTTTCCCTCCCAACTGGTCATTGGAGCACAGGTTAGAATTTATGTGTGGCTACTTAGAGAATGAACCAGGTATAAGAATGCGATCGGTCATTCACGATTGTCACAGTGAAGGAAATTTTTATCATGCCTTCCTCTCAGCATATTGGTCTCAAGCTACACAAGACCGAGTAAAACATAGCATCATAATGATGAAACACTTCGAACAATCTGAATTTTCCAGTCTTGTGAAATATTTTGAAGACATGTTGCACAAGAATCAATGCCTGTCAAACCCATACAGCCCCTCAGAACTCATCCGCATTTGCTTAATCAAACTGCCTGAATATTTACGACATATTATTTTAGCAGGACGTTCCAAAGACGACATTGAAGCTTTTCAGGGACTGTTACAAGAATTAGAAATTGACACAGACAGTCGCGGGATGCGAAAACAGGAAAACAATCACTACAGGTCACATCCGTCACAATTCCGTGACGACAGAAACGATAACTGGACGTGACAAGGCTATTCTCACCACACAAATCGTGACCAAAATAGACACCACATATATGACAACCGTCGGCAGAGTAGTAATAATTACAGGGAAAGATCACCTCTCAGCAGTAATGACTATCACAGAGACAATCAGAGAAACAGACAATATGGGAACCAAAATAATTATTATCAAGGGAGTCAGAATAACTTTAGATGCAACGGTCCAGCTCGCAGTTACGACTCAGGGAGAAATTCTCCACCACGTCACCGACAAGAAAGAAACTACAGGAACTACCGACATGACGACAGACGATGTGATCGTAATGACAGACGTGAATTTCATCGGAAGTGGCGGGATTTAAACAGGGCAGGGCCCAGGTCTCCAAATCCCAATAACGGCGCGCACCAACAAAGAGGTAGCAGACAATGACTCGCACCGCAGGCACCCGCGTGCGCCGGCTGGCTCAGGGAAAAATAACATTGACGCTAACCTTGAGCAAAATTCCCGTATTCTTTACGGACGAATACCGCATGATAATTGCATTCAAGTTGAAACTCTGTGTACTGAGAAGAGGAAAAGGTTTTCACCACATTTCACATGTAAAACCGTTTCTTGAAAGATAATCTGCTTTTTAACTTTGTCTTTGCCATAAAACGTTTCACTTCACATTACTAGTATGCTTTAGAAACTGTTACCATGCAACAATGTTTAAAGTTAAATATCCAGTCAAGAACCAAGACAACTTATTCAAACAGAAATTACGAATGCATTGTTATTGCGAACAGATGACACAGTGGTTAGTTAATGTGACAGCTACACGATTTTATCACGACGTTACTAATGAGTGACAATTTACAAGTTAGTTTTGCGGTGTATCTGTATCATATCTGCACAATTTTTCTGAAATACTCTGGAATGTAAAACATGTTTTAGTAGTAACTTTTGTGGTATAGCTACAATGAGACAGCCTCTTTCGTAGCACAACAATACGTTACAGCACATTATGTTCTTCATCACAGCAATAAGCATAATAACTAAGATATCTATACGCACAGCATTTCACTTTTGTTTATCATGAGGTAAGTACATTGACTTCTGCAGAACTTAGCTTTTGGAGGACGATAACTACGACACTTCCACAGAGATTATCTTACAACAAGACGCACACTTTAGCACTACAGGACACGTATTTGAGTGATTAATTTTGTACTTAAAACATTTATTTTTTAAGATTTTTGAATTACAAAGAAAGTTTTCCGTGATACATTTCATTCCATTGCTGTAATCTGTAACACCTGAGGGTATAATTACATTAAACCTCAGGGGGGTACACGCCTACTTTGTGTACCATGTGTTTGGCAAGCACAAGGAGCCCTAGCTAATATGGTATTTGCTTATACAACTTTACACATCGGTACCATATTTCTCTAAAACATAAATTACACAGCTATCTGATCATTTAACTGAGAGAGACCAACTTTTTTATTACGTCAGTGACAGATGTTTACGTGATTACACTGTTGGATAACTCCACATTTACGAAATTGTATTTTGTCTGTACTTTGTGAACTGTTCATATTTCTTCGGACCCATTGTGATACTATGAGAGCTTTGAATGATGTATTTGGTATGAGATCATGATTTTTAAAGTACGTTTGAGGCAGATGACACTTTGGACATGAGCAGAGAATTTTTTTTAGGTTTTGAAATTATTGGAGGAAGCTACGACGTTTTTGAGATTTAACTGAGGTGTTATGATGTTATTTTTACGACGACGATGTGTATTATGCTGTTGAGGTATGTTTATGTCAATAAGATGATGCTACCATATATGAGGAATGTGATTACGTGTTTATATGTATATGAATAATGAATAGAAGTTAGGGACTCTTGACTTGTGAAAAAGGATGTTGGAAACCAAGAATCGTACTTTAAGAGTTATGAAATGTGTGTGTAAATGCGTGAACATATCACAATTAAGGCGAAAATTTTTTGGACACTGTTAATTCATAGGATTTTGTTTCTACACATTTGCAACGCAAATTCTTGACCTGTGAAATATTTTTATATGAGACTGTCACTGTAGCGGAAACTGCTGTCGTAAATATTTCCATAAGAAAGTTAAGTGACCACCTGCATGTGCGTCGTCAGCACACAGCTGTGTCAGACACCTGGAGAACAAGCCATTAGTGTGAGTGCCTCGTCAGAAGCACAGGTAGAAAAAAAAGAAAGGGGAGGCCATTGTCAGCGCTACTGACATTTCCTTGTTGAAAGCATACTGTGGAGCTCGTAATTTATGATATTTACTGCAATGCCTAATGAAATGACGAGAAATATTTTTACATCTGCACATCTGATTACGACAAGCGTCTTTCGACGAGAGTTGAGAGAATTTCCACTAACTCATGATATGTCACATGACTATTGAATGATATTTTTATGCTTTGGTTTGCGTAATTCCTTATTTCATTTGATATCTGGTTTCCAGCTGTGTTGCAGCATTGCTTTTATAAAATAAAATGCATTTGCTAATGTGAACACTTTCTGTCAACAAATATATTAAATAATTATTTTATGATCCACATTTTTTAAAAAAGGAGCACTTGGAAAGGAAAGAACAATAAGAAGGAACTAGTAACAGTAACGCATAATTTTCTTTTCAGGTACATGGTAATATTTCTTTTTACAATAAGTTGTTGTGGTGCACCACATTAATTACATAGACATTAAGATGTGAATAGACATTTCCCTTGTCTGCATTGTTGTTTTTACTGTAATATTTTTTCTGCTTGAGCTATGTCATGTTTAGGTATAAGTTGCTGCTGTTTGCCAGGCATAGTGTTACTGAATTTCACTTTGTATTACTCTGTTAAGCTACTTTTACTACTGATTTATTTTTAGTTGCTGCACATTGGCTCATGTTAGTTGTAGTGCTGCAATTGCTTTACCTATTTAAATTTTTTGTCATTGATGTTTGTATTAATTGTTTTATGTGATGCTGCATTGCCTCGTCCCTTAGTTTAGCATCTGAGCTCAGTACATTTAAGTTAGCTTAAGAGGGGGTAGACTCTATAAGAAACTAACTATGATGAATTTATAATAAATGCATTGAGAAGCTATCAGAAAATGATCTGGCAAAAAAAAAAGGATACTGTACAGTGGAGAAAAACTATTTTTGACAGAGGATGTGAACAGAATACAGAAGGCAGGCTTAGATAGGACTTTTGGGAATAATGATGAATGAAGGGAGATCTCCAAGAAGCAAAGAAAGTTTTGTTTGCAAAATACTGCAATGAAACAAACCCTGTCCTTTCCTTTTGTGTCATCCCTCTATATGTTGTGTACCCTTGTGTATCTGTGTTTTTCCTGTCTTTGTGTGTTTAGCTGATGAGAGCTATGTTGTAGACTTTTTCTAATACTCTGTTATTTACTTTGTAAAGATGTTAGACATTATTTATTCTGTTTTATTTTAATGCTCATGTGTAAAGTTGATGTTTCAAAAGTTATTCTGATCTTTTATGTATGTACTCATGTTATAATTCCTGTAACACTGATGTCTATGTTTATTTCTATTCTGTTGTAAAGCCTGTACTACAAATGTTATCTGCATTGTTATGTTCTTTAACGGTGTATTTTGTATCTTTGTAATTGTATTCTTATGTTATAATATTGTAATTGACACCAGTTCATCTAATTAAGTAACTTGTACGTTACATTTCACTGCACACAGTTGGTCATAGTAAATGGACAATATGTGAGAAGTAGGGACTGTTAGTGTTCGCACGTGTGTTACTAATTCAGCAAGGGACTGGATAACAGCATTGCTGGTTCTAAGGACAATTCCAAAAACTTTGTGAGTGCACAAGTGGTGATTATGGACTTGGTATCTTCTCTGCAAGACTCTTCGATGGTGATTGTGCACCTGCACAGTCGCAGCAGATGGCTGCTGGCCATCTCTACAAGGACTACAGTGGGTCTGCATCTTTGATAACCCACCAATACCATTATTTCTACAAGGACTACAGTGGGTCTACACCTTTGCTGACTCACCAATATCATTATTTCTACAAGGACTGCAGTGGGTCTACACCTTTGATGACTCACCAATACCATACTCTCTACCAGGACTACAGTGGGTCTGCTCTGTGATGACCTACCTACCAATATTCGTCAGAACTTCGAATGACTCTGCTGTGGGTTTGCTCCATTGTGGCCCATTACCTGTCTTTCTGTTGGAAGGAGAACACCACTTCTTCAAGACTGCATGGAAATCCACTATTTCTGTGTGCAATTTTTTTTACTAATGAGACTTTGTGAAAAAAAACTGTAATTACTATTATGATGAATGATCTGGACTGTCTTTATGGATTGTGAGAAAATTTTAGCTTTTGACCAACATTGTATTAATAAGTGTGTGCATTTGATATCTTTCTTACTGTAATTATGAAAAAATTTTTCAAATCAATATTGGCCACTGCCCAAAAAAATTTGTAAAATTTTTTGTGGGGAGCGTGGGGGCTATGTAAGTAGGCTATTTATGTTTTCTTTATGTAAGTAGGCTGTTTAGGTTCTTATATTGGTAACGCCGCCGCCACGTAGCGCTCTCTGTATGAAAATCACTGGCTGTGCTGTGTGCAGTGTGTGGCTAGTTTGCATTGTTGTCTGCCATTGTAGAGCGGCAGCTGGATGTGAACAGCGCGTAGCGTTGTGCAGTTGGAGTTGAGCCGCCAGCAGTGGTGGATGTGGGGAGAGAGATGGCGGAGTTTTGATAATTTGTAATACTGGATGTCAATGATGAATATTAAGGTAAATACAATGTTTGTTCTCTATTAATATCTTTTATTTGCTAACTATCCCTATCAGTAGTTAGTGCCTTCAGTAGTTTGAATCTTTTATTTAGCTGGCAGTAGTGGCGCTCGCTGTATTGCAGTAGTTCGAGTAACGAAGATTTTTGTGAGGTAAGTGATTTCTGAAAGGTATAGTTTAATGTTATTCAGGGCCATTCTTTTGCAGGGATTTTTGATAGTCAGATTGCGTTGCGCTAAAATTATTGTGTGTCAGGTTAAGCATAGTCTCGTGTACAATTGTTATAAGGGGACGTTTCAAAGGTCCCATTCAGCGATGATGTTACGAACTGTCAGGGATGATTGGGAAGTATAAATGTTTAAATCTGACGTAGAGGATCCTGATCTGGAAACGACGGAATCGAAATTTGATCGCGAAAATCGGTCTGATCACTACGAGAATGCAATAAATATACGGCATTGCTGCTGCTAGATTCACCTAATCTCACATACTTGTTTTTTTTAACGTGGGGCCGCAGTAAAAGCTTTATATAAGAGACAGCTGCCGAGATTGAAGAGGATTTTCTGGCAATAACTCTTGCTGCCTGCAACGTTGTTCAAACAACACTGGGGATATTTGAACGGGTACGGGAGAACTCCGTGCGATGATGCCACGATTACATTAATGCTGGGCGACGCCATTTTGAGCAACTTTTGTATATGTGGCAGCTTGCGTGAGTTGTGCAAGTAAATGGAATTCAGTATTACTGTACCGTAGATTTAGTATTTTCGGTATACTGACAGATGACAATTTAAGTGTAAGTACCATCAACAGGTGAAATTTCGTGAGGGTATTGGGCAATATTCAAAGGGAATTCTGTGCCTCATAATCAGGGTCCGGAGCTTGGGGCTTGTGATAAGCTTGAGTAGATTTTTCACTCATATTTTCCTACACGATCTTTGCTGGACTAGGGTGCCTTACCTCAAATTGATTCTTAAGGTTCGTTGCATCATCACGTAGTCAACGCCCTGTCCACCACCTCCCCCTTCCTCCTAGCCGCAGAAACACATATCGGAACAATATTTTTTATAATCAGACAGAGGTACACAGTGCTGAAAAGATTTTCTTCTTTGACGCTTGTGTTAGAACTAAGATGGCCCACACAAGATGGCAAAAATTGTACGAATTACCCTTGGAGTATTTCTCCGCTTAAGAGTCTGTAATGCATGTCTATTGTTTCATACACTAACACACTAATTTAGCCACCACCTGTACTGTACATCTACATGAAATTATCCACTCACAGAACGGCAGGTGCTAGCACTGGCAGTTGAGGGTATATAAAACGTTTCGGGAGACACGCACAACAGAACAGTTACTGTCGTAATGCGGAGCGGAGCGATTTATCTGACGCCCAAAGGTGCATGATCATCGGCTTTTGAGTCAAGGGTGGAAGCAATTCCCAAACTGCTCAGTTTGTCCACTCTTTGCGTGCCACCGTGTTTCTGAAGAACACCAAGCATGACGAAATGGCGCAATCCAAAATCGGCGCCGACGCAACTGTGGAGCACCACAGGCCATAGATGACAGGGGTGAAGACAGTTGCGAAGCTATGTTGGGGTGAATAGACGTGCAGATTTAGAGCAACTGACAGCCCAGATGAACCGAGAGACTATCAACAGTGCCTCGTCAACAACCGTACGGCGAATGTTGCTGCGTTTGGGCATCCGTAACACACGTATGATTTATGAACAGATGCAGACCGCCGTTCATCTGCGACGAAGGCTGGGATTTGCACTTCAGTACCGCAGCTGTAAGTCCACTGATTGGCTACAGATGGCGTTTTCAGATCGATCACGTTTTATACTCCATCCGCGTGAAACGTCTGGAAGCAAACACCCTTAACGATCGTCGGAAGGGTCTAGGCTAGAGAAGGGAATGTTTTCGTGGGATTTCCTGTGTTATCTCGTCATTCTGAGAGGACACATCTATACAAGTTAGCAGCTGTCCTTGGGGACCATGCAAACCAATAAATGTAGTTGGGTCCAGAATGAGATTTTCACTCCGCAGCGGAGTGTGCGCTGATATGAAACTTCCTGGCAGATTAAAACTGTGTGCCGGACCGAGATTCGAACTTGGGACCTTTGCCTTTCGCGGGCAAGTGCTCTACCAACTGAGTTCCCAAGCACGACTCACACCCCGTCCTCACAGCTTTACTTCTGCCAGTACCTCGTCTTCTACCTTTCAAACCTTACAGAAGCTCTCCATCGAACTTTTCTTTCAGGAGTGCTAGTTCTGCAAGGTTCGCAGGAGAGCTTCTGTAGAGTTTGGAAGGTAGGTGACGAGGTACGGGCAGAATTAAAGCTGTGAGAACGGGGCGTGAGTCGTGCTTGGATAGCTCAGTTGGTAGAGCACTTGCCCGCGAAAGGCAAAGGTCCCAAATTCGAGTCTCGGTCCGACACACATCATTAGTCTGCCAGGAAGTTTCAAATGTGGTTGGTGTTTCCTCGGCATGATGGCAGCTAACAGCAAGACAATGCAACGTCCCACACAGACCTCAGAGTACGTGCGTTATTTGGAGAGCACCAGGATTGGTTTATCATACTCTCTGGCCAACGAGCTCCCCATATTTTAACCCCAATCGAGAATCTGTGGCAAAACTTCGTTCGAGCTTTTCGCACCATTGATCCTCAACCGAGAAAACCAGGCGTGAGCATGGCTCTGAATCCATGGCAGCACCTCCCAGAAACTCAATGACACTCTTCCTGCATTTCTTGCAGCAGTCCGCACTGAATATTTGATTATTGAGACTTTTGACAGGTGGTCACTTTAATGAGACTAGACAGTGTATGACTTCCGTAGGCTCAGCTCGCTACCACTTTGCGTGTATCATAATAGGGTCCATCAGTGTTTTCGCACCAAGAGAACATCGTTCCAAAAGTAAACATAATAATAATTTTGCAAATTTATACGAGACTGGGATTTTTCATCGCAGACGTCAGCAAGCAAATTTCGTCGGTAATTGTTTTATATCTGTCATTTTGTTACCGTAGTTTTCTAACGAATTACTGTTCTGATACGGTTCATATCATTCAGCATTTCTACCTTGTGTGATTTTATTCATTCCTGAGTATTTGATTTACTTAACATCCCTAATAACATGTTACATAAATTCCTGGAATGATTTCTATTCCTCCTTCTAAGCCTTGCTTCTCCACTCCTGGATACCTCACCATGTTACAACAATGTCTTTTCTTTATGTTTCTATAGTCTTCATTTTCGAATACAATGCCCATAAGTTTTTTCACAGTTAACACCTTTGACATAGCTCTTCCGCACTCTTCTTTCCCATAGACGTATTGTTTCAGCTCAATCCCACGTCAGTACTTTACACTAACATAGCTTATATTTTGAAAAAAGGTTTCCAGACCAGTGCTGTGTCTCCACACTAAACATACAGTGAAGCAGACAAAATAATAATAATAAGAAGAAGAAGAAGAAGAAGAAGAAGGGGAGGAAGGAAGAACGAGATGACAACGGAACTGCCGGTTGTGATGATGCCGTACATGTAGCCTCAGAAAGGATGAAACGCTAATTAATTTGATAACTAAACGACGTAAAACTTATGCCGATAACAGTAGACACATTTGTGTGATACCTAAAATAAAAAAGCCTTGTAAGCCGAGACAGACCAGGTGCGCCATCTGGCGGAGTCCTGCCCTTAGATACACGTCGGCGATAAAGTATCCAGACCACGTCATTTGACGCGGTGTTCGGCTACTCCTTGTACTGAGGTTTTCCCTCTCTCGGTATTGACTGTGGATTTATTTTGTATGTTTGTACAAGCTTGACGTGTTTTGGACTGTTTCTAGTCAGATGATCGCTGAGTGAACTTTGTTTATATCGGCTACACGGAATCGTCATTTGTCTCGCTGGTTGCCACTCCTCTTTGTACCGCGTCGCAATGAACTTCTGCCACCTATGCCGAGGCTGATAGTAAACTAACTAGATTCTTGAGTCAGTTTATCCCTATACAGATTCTTAGAGTTGCTTACTGGTTACGTTTAGTGTTTTTTACTACTTTCTACCGGTTTTCACTTTCGGAAATTTTCATTCTCGATTCTGCCACTCTTAATTGCTTGCTTCTTTCCTTTGTTTTCTCTGATTTAGTTTGTATGCTTTACCGGTTGCACATTTCATTTGAAGATTATTGAATCTTCAACATGAAGCGAGCAGTATAATGTAACCTTGGGTCTCTTCCCGTCGTACATAATTATTTCCTTTCTGAGAACTGATTTACTTTTTTAATTACTATACTTAGAACGAAGAGTCGACTGTGATGGTAGTGATGTCTTGTAGCAAATCACGAACACAGGTTACTATTTCTTACTCTTGTTTATGCGCAGGCCATTCGGAGAGTAAGGTCTACTCGAGTGCAAAAAGTAAACCATAATGAAAATCCGATGAAGTTTTGCTCAGATGTGTTTTGCAGTGCCTCTAGTACGTCCGTGGATCGCGCATGTCGATTTTTTGGTTTTGAGCGCACAATGAGCCTAGAAAAGAGCGTCTCTCGCCAAGACTAAGGGCCTGGTATGAGATTTTGCCTGACGTCATGCAGCCCACGTAACGTAACTGTCATGTGTTTGCTTCTTCATGATATTTCTCAGGCACTCTCTGCAGGGGCGATGAAGATGCTCCTGCAGCGATTTCAGTTCAAAATGGCTCTGAGCACTATGGGACTTTATATCTGAGGTCATCAGTCCCCTAGAACTTAGAACTACTTAAACCTAAACAGCCTAAAGTAATCACACACATCCATGCCCGAGGCAGGATTCGAATCTGTGACCATAGCAGCAGCGCGGTTCCGGACTGAAGCACCTAGAACCGCTCGGCCACAGTGGCCAGCGCAGCGAATTCGATGGGAAGTGTTTCATCACCCGCAATGCTGCCCTAAGTGGCTGCCCCTGAGCTTCATTTCTGCTCAGATGAGGTACTGGCCATGAAGACAACATTTTGGAACAGACAACGAGCTGTAGACTAGAGTAGAGAATTAGCAGAAAGTAAAGCCTTCTGTGACAAGGGCATTGGATAGTTGATACAACGCCACGAAAAATGTTTGAGTCTGAGTGGCGACTATGTAGAGATGTAGCTGGAAGGTGTAGCTAACTGTTGCAAATAAAATATTTTTGATTTTCACAGTGGTTTCCACATTGTCACCGATTGCACCTTACCTTCCGAATAGCTCTAGTATCTTTATTCCTGCTTCATTTTCGTAGGTATTTTGTAGAAATGTATTCTATTTTTAAGTACCTTCCCTCTCCCCCTCCCCCGCTCCCAACCCCCTCATAGAGTTCCCAATTAATTGTCACTTATTTAGTGGGAAGTTCCTCAGAATTATAAGATCTCATTGTTCCTTGTGTGGAAACATAGTGCTTATCTTTGAGAGTATAATGACACAATAGGGGCACAGATAAATGCACTGCAGCACGCTATGGAAATCAGACTGACTCTGAAAATGACATCAGTGTGGGGAATTATCGCAAATTTCAACTGCAAAGGTGCAATTAAAATGCCGTAAATGAAACACACTTGCCAGTAGGTGTGTAGCAACCTCGCGTGGGTGGCAGGGACAGTCAACTATGAAGCTATGTATACCTGCCGTCCCGGTTTAGGGACCATAGAATGTATATGAAGGAATTATGTATATTTTCCGTGCCAAATGCGTGTTCACACGGCGTGGACTCGACGTTAACCTGCGGGCGAAGAATGCAGAATGAGGCTGTTTCCCCCGGCTGGCGCTAATCTTATCGGAGGCCGTTAATTCACGGGCGTAAGGACCCGCCGGTTTTACTCATTACGTCCACTACGTTATAACGAGCGAACGCTAGCCACTAAATGGGACCGCGATTCTGATCTCGAGCCGGCGCGGCACAATTACCCGCGGCTAACTACGGTAATTCCGCAACTATATGTCAAAACGCTCGTTACGGTGGGTCGCGCGTCGCCGACAATTAACAGGCGTCAGCAGAGGTCGCGTTGCGCTGCTGTTCCACTGGCAGCGACGCCGTGCGTTCAGATTACGCTGGATGGCTGGTGTTGCTTTAATACTGTGCGTCCAAAGGCACCGTCCGAGATGCCGTTGACACAGTGTCCTGACAGAGGCTCGCTCAGTGGTGTAACAAAACAAACAGTACCCTTATTAGCCTGAAACGTTCCTTACGTCCGTGCTTCTAAGCTGATGTAGCATGGCGCCAGTTCAGACTCACAGTGGCGGTTAGAATCCAGTCACACTTGGACTTCGTCCTGCGTGAACGATCTGTTTGCAAAAGCGGCGCGACGATCACGGAAAAATATCAGCCGCCAGTACAGCTGCTCTCTACGAAATCTACAGTTCGATAGTTTCTTTACAGTTCATGAATGGCGGTGAAAATGTAGGATTACAGGCAATACTGGTATCATTGGTAGGCAAATAAACATACATGAATGTGTGAGTGAGGAACTGGGAGCCAAAGATTTTTCTTCGTTTTTGTGTTTGTTTGGTTGTTTTTCTTTTACGAATTTTTAGAAACGCGCATGAGTCAATGCTAGTTCACTGTGTATTTTACATCCGTTCAGGATATGAAGTGTATTTTATATCTAATAGTTCGTTAAAGGCGTAAAACTTCTGCCCTTTCAAGTAATCAAAGCCATTACTTGTGATCAACTACAGTTTACGTGCAAAACCACACACACACACACACACACACACACACACACACAATCAGTAACATGTTTTATATAACTGCGGCAAAGTACTGAATCGTTGTTTGATACAGTTTTGTTTTGCAGTTTCTTTATAATTTTCTTCTTTTTGTTGTGAAAATTGCTTCTTCTAGCACTATATCATGAGTCTGTATAGTTTTCCTTATTTTTCTACATCATCCATCTGTTTACATTACAAATCAACAATTTTGGAACAAAACCTGAAGTAAACATCGACAAGTTCAATTTTGCTATAACCATTGTTTATTTTTAGGTAACAGACACTTGGATAACCATGTAGAACAAAGATGTTCTATAGGTTATATGACTTTTTGTATGTCCACGCTCAGTTTCTAGACAGTTTACCGCCTTCGATTTTTAGATGAAACTAGTAAGTATTTGTGCTAAATTTCTATGGGACCACACTGCTGAGGTCGTCGATCCCTAGGCTTACAGTTGGCTACCCCGTACGGTGAATCTAGTAATACACTGATCACATATGTAAAGCAGGTGATAGTTATTAGGTAACACCCAGTATGTATGCAACACATCTGCTACAGAAATATCAATAAATTTATGAAAAACAAAATATAGAAATTAATGTACGCTACAAATGTAATGACTGTAACATTCTAAGGGAATCAGAATATGTAGTTCATTTAAACAATTTTAAATCATGAAGTTAGGGAATCCGCTATGGGTTTTCGACCGTCATTCTTTTGGACGACCTTGGCGCGAGCACAGCAAGGAAGAAAAACAATGAAAACCAGTTGCATTTGAGCCTGGACTTTGTTAAGTACCGTGGCGTGCCATATCTGGCGGTGTTAGCCTTAAACAATAACAAGTCGGTGTGAAAATGCTTAATATTTTGTTTGGCAGTAGTTTATAATTCCTCAAGTTGTCTCCAGTTTATTTTCTGTAGGGAAGTAGGAATATCCGACAGGTTTTATATGATGGGATATGGAGCCGATGATGCAGCAGGTTAACATGACTACCGCAGTTCGGTGGCACTTATAAATTAACTCCTTGACTGGAGACGTGAAGAGCCTATTCAAATTTTCCTACAGCAAGCACCAACTTCAACACCGACACGACTACATCAAACAAGGCAATACATTTTCGTATTAACAGGCTTTAGCAGTGTGTCAGAATGTTACAGACAACTCCATGGTTTGCCAAAGTTCTAATACAGTTTTGATAAAGGTATTTGTTAGAATCACTGTCCCAAACTTATATACCGATCCAAAGTTCAATGTCTATTTTGTTACATGTAAAGATTGTGTCTCTCAAGAGACCACAGTTCATTAATTTTCGTATTACGACAGTCTTGCTGTGTCATATAAAAGTAACTTCTAACAATAATTGTCTACTTGCAATCTGAAGAGACAAGAAGTGTGGTCACTTTGATATGGCAAAGTAAAGTTCAATTTAATGAGATGTCGTACCTTTAAATTTGCTTTATCAGAATATTAACTTTACGTAATTGTTCAGAGTAAAAATGGCAGCTGTTAAGCCACTTAAGAATATCTCAGTCTGCATCCATCTTGTTTCCAAGTAAAATTGTTGCCATAAAAGTCATTACATAAATTTACGTCTGGCAGGTTTAAAGAAGTATAAACTGAAATAAAGTACTGAAATGGCTCATTGAGAGCTGGTGACCATACCAATCTTCGTAGATATAGTTTCCTTTTAATGGATCTGTCGTAAGGCTATACAGCTGCAACCTGTTTGCTGCAGGAGTGTGGACAAAACCAAATCCAGGTAGGTCATATAAACTTTTCTGTGTGTAATAACTTGTGTTGCTTACCAACCCTGAAAATCGAACCCCAGTATCTATACCTCGCTTTGGAGACAAATTAAAAAAAATTGTAGCCTTGCTAATAATAGTAGTCGATTAGGTAGCACATGTCAAAATTTTTGTTAGAGGTTGTTGTTACTGTTAGTAAAAATAGTGTAATGTTGTGCAGTTTTATTGAAAATGCTATATGGGCGAACTAAAAGCTATATTTTTCTGAGAAGCGACTTGTAGTCAACGCCGGAGGGACGAAGATTCATCTTTTTGTGAGGCTGTCTCGGCAGGTAGAGGTACAGTCGTGGACAAAACGAGCGAGACCCCTCGCCTTTTTGTTATGCTGATCCGCACAGCTTTAAAGTCTGCTGCTGCATAGCATAACAGGCGAGGCGACGAAGTCCTACCAACATACTATGTACAGACGTGAAATTGGCAAACTAACCGAACTTTGTCAGACTGTTTTCAATCATGTGTAAGACTATATTAATTCTGATTAGTGTGTTAAACACAACACGTAAATATAATATATAAATGAAAGAAGAAACGCTAATTACTATGAACTGTACTAATAAAAATGAATTTCAGCTTATGGAGATAACAAAACTGTTCTAGTAAGACAAAGTACCCCAGATCGTTACGAATTAGAAAAATATTATGCACACTCAGCCACGGAAAGGTTTGTGTCAACTTTCAGACTAGTCATAGTGGATTACCGTTGCTGACCTACGATGAAAGTGTGCAAATTTAGCAATGGGTGAAGATTCATAACGAAATTCAGTTAAAAATCATTCAGTGCCACACGTAAGTTAATTCAATTATTGACAGAAGCGGAAAAAGGAAGGCAGCAACAAGTATGAAATTCTACAAGAGTTTCATATTCACATCCACAGGGCTCCACTACAGAATAAATGTAGCAATAAAACGTATTGGAGGCGCGAGAATTTCTTAAAATTGCTTTACTGATAGTCTATCTGCCTCTATCGAGATTAGAACCGAAAACAAACCACACCCCCCTTGCAGTAGCAAACACCTTTCACTAAGCTAGCAGACAACCCAAGCAAACAGCCCTCTATTATTACCCCAGACACCAATAAGCCGGCAATTTCGCAATGAAAATGGCAAAATGATCTGCAGTTTCTGTTGCATAGAGCTTTCTGGACTCTAAAACATGAATTGTCTACCTTTATGTCATCTTCATCATTCGGGATGTTTATCGAAATAACAAAATACTGTTATTAGCGAGTAGTGGCAACAGGTTCTACACAACGCTGGTGACTACTTTGAAGGACAGTAACATGTGCAAACATGTAACTCTTTTGTATCGGTTGTGAATAAATAGTTGCCACTATTTAAGTTCCAACCATCCTACAGTCTTACATATGATTTAAAACAATCTGACAAAGTTTGGATAGTTCGTCAATTTCACGCCCGTGCATAGTATGTTGGTAGCACTTCGTCGCCTTGCCTGTTATACTGTGTAGCAGACTTTAAAGCTGTGCACATCACCGTAACGAAAAGGCGAGGGGTCTCGCCCGTTTTGTCCACGACTGTACATGCGCGGGTTGCCGAAAACCCGAGCGCAAAGTGGATTCACCTTCGGTCGGGTGGCTAACGCTGCAAAACGGTAAATAAATTATTCTTCACATTATTACCTTCCGTTTAAAGCAATATTAGCCGCTCAGACAGCTAAATATTGTCGTATTTGAAGTTAAAAAGCATTCCTTTCCTCGGTACGTAACGTTAAAAACGGTTAGATTACACCCGATTTGGACATTTAAAATACAGAGTTGTTTTGTCGACAACAACGGCTGTTCATGGTGCCGTGTGTGCCATTAGCAGGGCCGTCCATGCACTCCGGTGTTCCCTGTGGTGCAGTTGTAGCAGGTAGCTGATGGAGAGCGAAGAACGGGAAGCATTCTCCAAAGTGGTACGACAAGCAGCCGCTGGTAGCTAATTAATGCTCAGCGCGGGATGTGGCCACTATGTGGACTCAGACAACCTAGAGTGTCGTGTCTTTTTCCTGGGTGACAGGACAGCAATTGCAGTGGAGATGCAGACAGCGGCTTCCAGATTACAAGAGCAGCACTAAGTGGATACTTTAGTGACCAACAGTAGTATTTTGGTCAGCCGAGAGATGCAACATAGTGTGGAGTGAAGTGTACATCTTATGTCGGTTGATCAGTAATATAACACACGGAAGGTTCATGGGTGGAAAGCGGCGTGTTATGCTTGCCCTGTGACAGCATGCTGAGAGGGCAGATGTTTAGCCATTTTGATTTTATTATTTACGTTGCGTGAGCATGATATTTTGTACGTGCCGTTGTAGGTCACAGAGGGACATTCTGTCATTACAACGCTGTGAGTCTCACTGACTTCTTTATGCCATGTTCCCGAAATTTATCTCGCCACTTTATCTTGTGAAAGTGATCTATTTTGCATGTCATATTGTACAGAAAATAGGTTTGAGAAGTTCGTGTAGGTAGCCCCTTGATGATTGATGATAGGTTTGCATTGACGACTAGTTGCCTGGTGATGGGAAAATCTTATACGGGGCAGCCAAATGAATATGAGAGCAATTTAAAGAAATAAGTAGTCTGTTATTTGAGAAGTAACCGCCACTGTGGCTGGCTCTGAGCACTATGGGACTTAACTTCTGAGGTCATCAGTCCCCTATAACTTAGAACTACTTAAACCTAACTAACCTAAGGACATCACACACATCCATGCCCGAGGCAGGATTCGAAACTGCGACAGTAGCGGTCGCGCGCTTCCAAACTGTAGCGCCTAGAACCGCTCGGTCACCCCAGCCAGCTAACCGCCACTGTAAGAGAAGATAGTCAGTTCCTTCAGCCAAAAATGTCTGCGGCTACCTACGGAGCCATGTTGCCCGACGACATCATGCCAAGGTTGCTTTTACTATGCTGCAGACTTTTCGCTTGGAAGTCCGTTCATATTCTCCTTACAGTCCCGATCTCTCCCCAAGGAATTCGGTATTTTTGGAGCCACGAAGAAAGTCATTTGTGCCCGTTGATTTGCTTTCGAGGAAGTTACATGGGCAGTCGCAAACGTGAAAGCACTACCGGTCTTGCTTCACGGTGGGATAACGTAGGCTATTGACAGTAATGTTCATTACTGCTGAAATAATAAACGGTTCTTTACTTTCTTCAAGCTGTTTCGTTTTCATTTAACTGTCCCTTTTAGATTTATATTTAGTTTAGTGCTCGTGTAGATAGCCTTAACTAGTTAGAGAGTTAGCTGTCTCCTAATGTTCTGTTCTGCAATTAATTTCATAACCTACTTTTATTGTTATTTCCTTGCCTTTGACGAGGGGCCTTATATTGTAAGCTCTTATTGTTCTCGCTCTGATTTTGTTTGCTAGTGCCAAATCAATTAGAATTTCATTTCCATTGTACTATAGATATTACATGTTCCTAAACTCTTTTTGACTCCTATCTTCAAGAACTGTAAACTGGGCTGTAAATTAATTTCTGTTTTCTTATCTTTTATCTCTTGTCAAGAAGAATATTTCGTCTGCAATGAATTACTTTTTTAACTGAGCCACGCCATCACGTCCCCCAGCCAGGAGTCCACACCACCCAAATCCTACGACATAACAGTACAAAGCCACTGGAGGAAAAGTAATACATGTTGGTATATTAATCACCATCTACATTATACAAAAGTAATGACAGACCACCATTTCATTAATACTGTTTCAGCATTCAAGTTCATTTAGATTTTGATAAATGTGATAACCTCTAATGCAGGCTTCCAACAACAAACACAGTGAAAGGGCAAAATAACTTTGGCAGACGGATGGGGCAGGTAGTCAAGCGCAATGTTTGCTAGTTAAAATGGTTGCTGCCTAGGTGGTAACCCAGAGTTGCCTGTTGCCATCCAAAACATACCGCAACTCCATTGTAGTATTTAAATCTGGTGATCGCTGCCAGGATCCTGAATTAATGGCACTTTCTGTGACCGTCATTACTAGATTTCTGTTTTCACATGTTGAAATTCAGTTGGTGCGCTGGGGTAAAGTAGTTTCGCGTATCTATAAGAATTTTTGGCACTAAATATTTTAATGATTTGTATATTTTGTGCGTGTTGTTGGTTTGTATTTTTCATTCATATATTTTTGTGATATCGGTATTACTTGTTGATTGTTCCTAGCGAAGAATGACGTTGTGTTAAAGTGTGAGATGGTAGATTATCTATGGCTATTGCATTTATTGTAGATTATGGTTGTTTTTATTTGATATGCCCTGTCAGGGATTTAGAATTAGTGCCTCGCCAGAGCAGATTTCAGTGTAGAATTCTGTGGCATTGCGACGAGGAGCAATTGAAATCTCTCTGGAGTAGAAACTTGAATGCATGCTCACAAGAAGCAAGGCACGTTGGCTTCAGAGTAGTGGAAATATTCGAATCTCGTCACAAATGGATAAATTGAAGGCCTATAGCATTTATCAGGAAAAAGTAGCGGAGAATTCTCAGGCAGGTGTAGGAATTGACCTTGCGCATATGTCGAACGCAGAATTTTCTGATTATGACGAGGTACTTCAATGAGACAACGAAAGCGAAAGTGAAACCTCAGCGTAGCGCCATGTAGGATCTGCAGGCACGGCAAGACGTAGCGTTAGGAGAGTAGCGGAGCAAACTCACCACAGAACGATGGAATCGGGTTCCTTGAGTCCTGGAGGTATTAGCGGTGGATCTCAATTTGAGGGCCTCTTTCGATCTATGAAGGATGCGGAGAAGAAGAGGCATAAATCGGAAGAAAAGTGACAAGAGTGAGAGGAAATAGCTACGAAGGAAATGAAAGAATAAGGCACTAAGGAGACGATGGAGATAGGATGGCAGCTGAACAGCTTGTTGAAACTACAGAGCAGGTTTAGAAGGAAGTCACGGCGTTAGAGAAGAGATAGAATGCTCCACGAAAACATCGACAATGGCGCAAGAGTTCGCGAACGAGGCAAAACGGGATGTGGGCGGCAGGATTAGTAGCACAAGGTACACACAAGAACGCTTTGTTAGCTAAAGAATATCTAAAACAGGCCAAAACCGAGATATGCAAAAAAAAAAGGCCACGCTCCAAAATCGTGGAAAAAGCAACGTACAAGAAATGCAAAAGAAAATAAAAGCGCGAGAACGTGAAGCACATCGAGCAGATCGAGCACAAACAGGCAGAAATATCAGAGTTTAAAGGGGTGCAGAGTCGTATCACCGAATAGCAAACCGAACAAGCAAAAGACGTCCAACAAGCACGTCAGCGGTTGCGCAATTGGAGTCATGATCTGTTACGGCAGCACACCCCATGATCAGGAAAGGAGAGGAGACCATGTGTTGCGCCATTTAGATGCGTAACATGAGACTACTTCGCGGGCACAAAGGCGAATGCCGTAGGAGAACACACCAGCCGTCATAGGGCGCACGACGGAGCACGCAGCGTCGGAGATGCAGAGTATGACGGAAGCCGAACCAGAACACAATTGTGTAAGTCATCGGCGAACGTAAATATTACTCCGTGATTCTGACGACACAAGGGGAGGCTCTAACAGTGGAGGATCGTGTGGACACAGATTTATGGAGATGCTTGCTGCAGGAACGGGGGAAGATTCGTTCGCAGCAGTGTCGAGTCATTCGACCATAAACAATTATTATCCATTTAATATTCCCAAGGGTACAAAGAGAATACTAAAACATTAAATCCAAAATTTTGGATAACCGAGTACGATAAAGTGCTACCAGAATCGTGGCCACTGAAATGCAAGCTGGAATTTATGTGCCGGTTTTTAGAGGGATCGAATGTGGAACATATCCGCAGTGTCGCTGAGTTTGTCGCTCGTATACGGAGTTCAGGGACGCGTTCCTCAACGCATATTGGTCGCAAGACACGCAGGAAAGAGTCAAACAGGAGATTATGCTGAGAAAATTTCGAAAAGCGTCAGGGTCCGTAACTCGGTGAGGTTCTTTGAATCGCTAATTAAGAAGAATCAGTTTTTGGACCACCCGTACAGTGCCAAGCAAATTACGAGGTACTGTTTCGTCAAATTATCACTGCACTATCAACAACGTGTCATCGGTAAGTGCAACGATACCACTCAATCCTCTAATAGTGCGAATTGCACTATGTCAACGATATAAAAAAACGCAAGAGGCAGAAACAGAAACAACGACTGCACTTGGTAAGGCTCATCAGAAGGGGGTGACAACAGACGAAAATTATCGACCACATGGAAACAACATTATTTCCATCTATAGAGGGAGTAACCAGCCACCGTGGGAGAGGAAGTAACCAGCCACCGTGGGGGAACAGAGGTAGACGAGGCAATTACAACGATAATTACAACGAACGGTACAACGAACGGCAAAAAGGTAACTGGAAAGAACAACGTATAACACTACTGCTCCGCTCGTTATACTGACGTGCAATTTACCTAGTGGCGACAAGGTTTATTTTTGTCACAAGGCAGCCTCGTATAAAACTACAGCGGTAGTAAATTTGCCAAATATAGTCTTAACTTGCAGTAAATGTTACCCTCTGAGAGGAATTTAGAAATTTGACCGAGTTTTCCTGACGGAAAATTGGAGTCGAACCTTAATTTCGTAAAAATAGCCGTAGGTAGATGACAAAGAAATAATTTTGTAAGGAGTAACAGTAACTGATTACTGTTAAATGAAATAGTTATACGGTCGGCAGCCTCATTCGGAATAATAATGTAAAAGCATTATTCATCAAGAACCTGTTTTTACTACTTCAAAGCGAGCATTCATTGAATACCGTTCTATGAAGTGCAATGAACACACCCTAGTCGCCAAATTACACAGTGGGTAGCAGTAGTTGTCACTTTAGTGATTAAGTAGTCACTAGATTTGCAAATGAGCCCTTCGCTTGTCTACTTTAATCATTACTTTTGTCTTTAACTAATATTGCTTAAACCTGCCCTTCACTAACCACACAAGACCAGGTAGCACATAATAATAGTGAAGTACAATTAATACACACATTCACTATACAGAAGTGATTGGACACACAGTATACAAACCTTCTATCTATCAGTGATTACTTCAAGAATCATCAGCTAGAAACCTACTAAGCTGATTTATTCTTCTTGTTATGATGGAAAATAAATGTGATCCCACAAACTAGCTCTTTCATTGTAACAACAAAATTGTATACACTTTCAAATTTATGTATCATTAAGGTAGGATTGGAATACTCTTTCAATTTGAGATAATTAAAATTGTACTATTTTAACACTCTTTACCCAGACAATAACCTCTACAAAACAGAGACAATTTCCAGTAAAATTTAACTTCAACCTACCTCTAGACAAAGTGTTTATAGTACAACTTGTGAAACAAGAAAGTTTTGAAAACAATTTTAAATCAGTAAACATTAGTACTGTCTTTTCTAAGTAATACTCTTTCCTAAACTGATTTTTAAGTTCATTTTCTAGTTAAGTTTGGAAACATTCTAACACGGACAGTCGCTGTTATATGTATGACAAACAAGTAGTTCTTGCCCAGCACGTTAAGTGTACTGGCATAAAGCTTTGCCACACATAAAAAAAATGCAGCATAGAATTGTTAATGCTTTTTATGCAAAGGACATTCTCGGATTTCATTACTAAACGGAGAGAATCCTACTTGGAAAAGTGCATAGGCTGGACACTTTGCTCAAACACATGTTTGAACATTAGCATTATGTTTCCATAGAACCAAACACAACATCACTGGTTTACACATTAATACATTTCTGATCTTTCGTGAGTGTGACGAAGTGGTTGTGCCATGAAGGTGGCGAGTATGTGGCGGCTAGGTGGTCTTTCCATAGGCAATAATGAGCTCTATTTACCTCTTCATGGCGTTGTTAATAATAATATTAGAGCTTTTCCCAAATCAAGACCACCATTTTACAACCGCATATTAAATCCGAGGCCACACCATTCCACTTGTAACACTATAAGCCTTACTCGGTACCTGCGCTGTTTGCTCGTCACTTAGTTGCTGTCGACTGTCTACTGTGCTCTCTTGTTTGGTGCCCAGACGAGCGTCTCATCCATCTTTTCCTAGCACGCCAACTCGCATTCGTTGCAGAGGGGAACTACATTGGGTTTTTCTTTATATAATACAAACTCCCTATATATGAACCAGTTACAATGTAATTACCAACAAACGTATTTTAAAAAATCTCATCATTCAAGCATGTTAAGAAGTCAACACGAATAAACATAATTAAAAGCTACTCTCCTCCAAATAATAAAAAGAACTTGACTTGCAAAGAGTAAATATGTCACAAAACCTTTACATTTCTTTAAAGTAGATCAAAGACATTACGTATTAAAGAATATATGCTTTACATTACTCATAATAAATAAATAAAAATATTTACAATATTAAACTGTGGTGTTACAAACGAAGTCCAAACAAGTTTTAGTGCGGTACACCACACCACAGCAACAAAGAAACAACTTGGAGAACAACAGTCAATGCCAGTAATAAAACTAACAATATCATAATATCCAGAATAGGGCACACAACCCGCCACAGAGGGAACGAAGCAGAAGTTTAGATAGGAATTGACGCTCTGCTGCGGACACAGCTCAAAACAAGGCCACAGGAACAATCGGAACGAGCAACATCAATATGCTAGAATATGACGACACAAGAGAGCTCTTGCAGGAGGAAAAGGAAGTCATGACACGATAGTCGTCATTGACGTCACCATAGGCAACATCAGCCTGACTGGAAATGTGGATGGTAGAAGTCACATTACGGCAATCTCGGAATCTGCGTGCAAGAGATGCACTGCAAATCACCCATGGACAGCACTCGCGCTGAAGGAAACGAAATTACTGGACTCTGAGAGGAAAGCACACGGACGTGCAGATGTAAACCAACCTTGGAAGCTAATTTTCTGGTCGACCCTTCGCTAGCAATTGAAATAATATTCGGCATGGATATCCCGAACCAACATCAGGACGTATAGGACGTGGGATGTGAAGAGCTCACATTGCAAAAAGATGTTGCCAAGAAAATTACATGTACTGATTATGCAATAGAGGCGAAAATTTCTCCAGAATGCCTCAACCTAAATTACGCCACAAAACGGGTGGAAGATAGTAATTGGCGTCGTTGCACCGTGAAAGAAGATGGAAAAACTCGTAGGTAGGTGCGCAATGTCATTGATAACATGCTAGGGAACGTAGAAAACATTTCAATGAATGACAGGGAAGACCTGGAAGAAGTCATGCTTGAAAATGCGGATGTATTTCTGCCGTAAACGGGAGTTATCCGTGATTTTGAATATGCATTCCGAGTGCGTGAGCATACAAAATTCTTTGCACCACCTTACCAGTTCCCCCTGGCCAATCGTCACAAGCTTTTCTTAGAGATAAAGAATATGCTAGACGAAGACATCATTGAACCGGCGACCTCCACATACAACAACACTCTCAAGTTAGTAGGAAAGTCTGATTGCTCACTCCATTTGGTACTGGAATCATGGCAAATTAAAACCATCATAGAACCAGAAAAAGATTGTCCCAAGAAGCTGGAGTAACTCCAACAAAGCTTCTAAGGCGCAAGAGTATTCTCGCTCTTCGACTTACCATTCAGTTTCTGGCAAATTGAACTCCATCCAAAAGGCAGGAAATACACCGCATTCCTTGCCTTTGGTAGATGTTGCCAGTTGAAACAGCTGTCATTCGGTTTAAACGTGCCTTAATCTGCCACCATTTGTGGACTTAATGGTATTTGAAAGTATTCCTTGAAACAAAGAATAGCCTTGACATATCCAGACAAGTTCAAGACAATGGCAAAATTTGCAACTTCAACAATTGAGAAACAAATTATGTCACCTGAGAGGAAGAAGGCGCCGTCGGACTGAGACGATGTGGCGGAAGATGATCTCCACACCCTCAAACCAGCGCTGGTTAATGCACCGATTTTGTCGCACCCCAACCTGGCGGAGGAATTTTGCGAGGGACAGCTCATCTTCCAGAAATATCAGTAAGGAGGAACATTGTGCATAGGACCATTGGTTTCGGAAGCTGTGTCCTCAGTAAATGCCAGAGAAACCACTCGATAACTCAGTTTGAAGTATTGACGATTAGGTTTGGTTTCAAAAAATTTTCAATTATTTCTGTATGGGAGCAAAAAAATTCTTCAACGATCAGAAAGCCTTGGAGTTTCTACTCACGGTGAAGCTTAGCAATAAGAGACTACGAGATGGGCACTCTTGCAACAGAAGTTAGGTTTTACTATTACGCACATACCAGGGGAGGAGAACGTAATTGGGGATGTGCTATCATTTGCACCTGTGGCACTGGAAAGAAGTGGCGCAGTCCAGCTAGGAGAAAAATTCTATTGTAATATATTAAAAAGTTGGCCTTTGAGAATTACGACGCCAAGAGCCTAAAGGACATCAGCAGCAATCAAGACAAGGACCCAGCTCTGCCTACTCTGAAGAAGAGATTAAAGGACAGGACGGAATCTAAGTTCACGCAGTTCTACCTACTGTGGAACGGAATCGTATTCTTCCGCAGTGAAGGGAAGGACCGCCCTGGCATGTTCGTATTCCAGATGAGTTTGTGCCCAAGGTTATCTGCCACACTCACCTTAGCTATGTACATTTGGACACAGGAAATGCCACCTGAAACTACGCACACTGTGCCGCTTTGAAAATATGGAAGGACGAATTCGGAAGGTTTTCGCGGTGTGTAAAGCCCGTTAGAAACAGAAACAATTCGGTGACAATGCAGGCGCCTCTGCACCCCATACTTCTAACCAGACAAAAACCTCTCACTGCAACCGATTTAATGGGCCGTCTTGAGTGCTGAGGCAGAGGCTATGGCTGCATCCTGGGAGTAGTAGAGCTGACATCCAAGTAAGTCATTTTGACCATCCTGCATTACGCAGAAGCGCAGACAGTGTGCTGAGCCTTCTGCAAATATTCCCTCACTCAGGTAGGCCATATACATAGAACTACCTCCGCCAATGAACCCCAGTTCCTTTCAGAGAAATGGAAAGCTATGTTAAGGAAACACTGGATAAATTAATATATGTATCCGTAAGGCATCCCCAATCGTCCCCGGCAGAAAGGATAATGAAAATCCTGGGAACCCTTTGCGTATATACTGCGCGAAACGACATGCCAGCTGGGATGTTTCCCTGCACGACTTCAAGGGCGTGATGAACGAGTTGCCGCATGGAGTCACTAAGGTAGCACCAGTAACTATTCTCAAGAACAGGCAAAACAGAGATCTAATCTGTTAAGTCATACACTTCCACCCGTGAATCTGAGTGCAGCACACGCAAATTGTTGGCGAGGCTGCGTAAGGCGGGGTTGAAAAGGAAAGAGACCTGGTATAGAAAGGCACGTATAGGAGAATTCCGCATTGGACAAACCGAGTTGATGAAAAGTTTCCGTCTGTCTAACAAGCAGAAACAGTTATGCCACAAATTCTATTCTACCTACAGTAGACTTTTCTAAATCCGCAGGATCACTCTTATGAACACACTGGAAGTCGAAACCTTGAGATCAAGGAAGTCCCTGGGTATTCACGATATCTGTCATGTGAAACCATTTATAGAATAGGTGTTTATAGTGGTTCAGGTAGGTCAGAATCAATTTGACAAAGAACATCAGGGGATTACCAAATTCTAGGTGACATTGTGTAGTACTGTCTGCATCGTTCGTTTACAGAATTTCTGAAATTAATGTATCAGTATTGGTTATGGTACGACTCCTTGACGTACGCGGTGAAATGCATAGCTTTGTCGTTACAGCATCATATCAACGCGTTCAATTTCTGCTTGACAGTCAAAGTCAGGACTGTATAGAAATTTGTCATAAGTGACAGCTCTTTTTAACTGACACCTTTCTGTGACATGAAAACCTCTGCCCGTTGACTGAACTGTGCCTAAGGCCCAGCCTGTGTTTACCTTTGTGACATATGGCCATTTTGTCTTCCGACCGCACTGTTGTTGTCCATTATCACGCTCCAAGGAGTATAACAATGTTAGTCAAGAAACGACTGCATTACGAACATCAAATTCAGCTGTATCGGTCTCGTAGAAGTGTCTTCCCTAACATCACTGCGACCTATGAGATTATTTTTGTCCCTTTTCCGCGGTGTCTTATGCACTCTCCATGAGATGGGAGTCTGTTGCTTTCAGCTGTTGAGCAGTCATTCCACTGCGCATGATCGTCTCGATTTTCGGGTGTGTTGTGAGTGGTATTACTGCCTACACATTAGGTACGTGGAGACGCTAAGTAGGGATTCTGGGCAATCGCCAGTCATGCGATTAAGCTTTCCTCGAGGTATTTGTGATTTGCTTGCGCCTAGGGAGCACCATAGGTAATGCACACTATGGAGAATAAATATGTACACAGCGAGTCACGGTGGTGTCGTGTACCTTAGGTTCAGGAAAAGGACGTGTCCAGTGCGAAGGGGACCACTGGTAAGAGTGAGGACCGACCTTCATCGGAGAACCAAATTTACCTTTTCGTATTTTATTGCAGGGGCGATTCAACAAGAGGAACTGGTGGCACTTTTGTAACAAGAACAACAACAAGTAAGCGGGGACGAACGACATTTGTAAGTTTCAGATGTGCGCATGCAGGAGCAGATGCCAAAAAACAGAGCACCACTTCAGCATTGTGTGACACCGCTGCCAGAAACACCAAGAACAGGAGTATACGTAGCGTAGTCATAATCTATGAGTAGATAGGGTTCACAGGTAAAGTTGACAGGTGTTGGATAAAGAGTATAAGTTAATACGAAATGTTGTGTGGAAAGAGCAGGTTGGGTGAAGAGTGGATAGAGTATCAGCCTATCATAGGCGTAATGCATGATGGGAAATAATACGAAAAGCACTGTCACAGACAGACCAGAGACACTTGACGCCGTCGTCCTATACTTACGACAAGTGTAAATGTTAACGATGTCATTTTTAGTCCATACAATAACACAGGCTTCTCTTTAAAGTATTTTTTTTTTGTTATTCCGATCACACAAGTAAATACATAGAGGCACTCAATGTATTTATCCTATGAACTTATTATTTGGGTTGTTATCTTAGAAAATGGCTCTGAGCACTATGGGACTAGAGCTTAGAACTACTTAAACCTACCCAACCTAAGGACATCACACAACACCCAGTCATCACGAGGCAGAGAAAATCCCTGACCCCGCCGGGAATTGTTATCTTAGACATAAGAAACTATATAGGTAGAGCTTTGTAAAGCACTGACACTGAAACGTACTACGAGGAGATTGCAGATTTTGGGGGCTGTCAAACCCACTATTGACGCACCCTGTGGGGCATCGAGAGGCAACACCCTGCGGCCACTGACATTGAAAATGTGGTACCGTGAAGGAGAACGCTGAGGAGACGTGGTCCAGAGACCTACCAAGTGGATGTTTGGTTGGTAGCACTTACTGAGTACCGGTGCCGCATTAGCAGCCCAGCGTAAGTGAAAGTGGAGGGGGAGCTATGCCATGCACCATGGCTGCTGTAAACCGGTTCGCCTCAGGTGGCTGTGAATGGAGGTGGTCCTCTGGATAAGGGTGGTCCACCATTGATGCTACGTCACTTCCTCAACAGCCTGACAGTCGGGCCACGTGCTCAACAAATGACGACCGACAGCAACCACCGACTGAGCGGTTGTGAATGGGACTGCTGGACTGAGGGCTTATCCCTGACATCACGACACGCCTGCAAACGGACACACAAACGAGCTGGCGCCACAACAAGGCCGAGAAAGATTCTCCAGTTGGACACACTACATTTACAGATGGCGTGCAGAACTAGGTGGCCACATTCAGCACCAGTTGCTCCTCCAGCCGTGTACCATGATGCTGCGGGCACCAGCGACATGGAAACACCATTAATTGCACACTCGTACAGTGGGAGAGAGGAAATCCTCACTAGGAGATGGGTTGTACGTCAAATGCATCGATGTCTTACCACTTAATCCAAGGCGAGACTGCTCTCTTCCAGCTACTTGAATGAGAGATGAGACAGGATCTGAGACGCCACTACCTCAGTGGGGGATGTTGCCCCCTATCCAACCACACTGGTGTCTCATTCCCTCCCATTATATGTCTTGTCGATCGCGCCAAATTCTACCCCAGACTGCTAATCACTGCTAGAGCGAGATGATGACAACAATCCAAGTGCCTCATTGATGCTGCCATGGCCACCTAAGGGACCAGAACCATCCGCAGCTGCTTCTACATAAAGTTCTGAGAGAAGGGCGACCCTCATTCTGCGTCGACGTTGCTACACCTTGATGCTTCAGCCAGTTCAGCGACCATTTGTGTGTGTTTAGCGCCATGTTATATCTGTTCGTCTTTGTAAATGTAACATGTCTCCTCTGGGCCCCTTGTAAAGATAGCGATAGGATGATTCATATTTCACATAATCATGTAATCCAGTATCTTTTCCTGAAATTAATTTTTTGCATTTAGAGTAGATTATTTGGCAAGCATTGGTTAAGTAGCTTGACGCGAGTGATTTTCAAAGGTCTATTACACCGTCCTAGGAAATGAGCATAGTAGATGACACATGTTATTTATTTGTTTAGATTTCGATAATGAGTTACAATTATTGGTTTATGTATCAAGGGAGATTGAAACGTTGTGGATGATTGAGTAAGGGCAAAGAACTGAGGCTGAGAATGTTGCAAAATCCGCAGAATTGTAATATGATTGGGAACGTCAGTCGTCTCTGATCTCAGAAATGGTATGTGTGCATAAGAAAAAAAGAAAAGGGAGAAGTACCGCTGCAAAGCCTTTTAACCTCTTAGTAATGGTCTATTTGAAGGCTGGGAATTAACAATGACCTTTGTGTCGACATCAATCACACTATACTCTGCAACGTTCACCTATGCATGCATGTAACATTGTGGGAGTGAGTCTAGGTGAAGCTACACATCTGGAAATTAACTGTGGTGGGCGGCAGTGAGAGAGGCTGAGTCACTCTCACACTATTCTCCGTATTCAAGTGTACAATTTAATGTACATTTTTCACCCAAGTTATAGTCTTTGTTATCAGAACGTTATCAGCTTGACTAGATATAGATGGAAGCGTGTATATGGTTAATGCATGTGGCGTCTTTATGGTGGCTCCAGTTGAATAGTTTTTTCCTGAATTTGAGAACAAGCAGCCAGTTTCGTCATTTAACAGTAAATCTTGCAGTGAACATTTGGGGCTTGAAAGCCACGTGCAGCTCCTAGGGAAGAAACGTCTCGTAGCAATTACTGGTGACACAATGCTGCGCCCAGGAATTTCTCACATGGAGTGTAGAAAATGCGTTTGGTCGAAGAAGCAGAAAAACAGCCTACCTGGACGTACCTGTTACAGTTTTTTGAGAAACATCAGGTCCTCAAAATAATTTTAGAAGAAAGACAACATTTACGGCGGTTCTGAAAGCACTTCTCTTAGTTTATCCCGGGCCCATGGTCGGACACGCGGTAATGTTCAGACCTTCCAGATAATGATCTTTATGATAAATGTGTTGGTCACGTCAAAGCTATATGGAAACTGAAAATAACACGCTGCCTAAAGCGGCCATGGAAAAAGAAACAAGTCGGGAGCACAAGTGCGCCTCTTCCCTATACGGCGATTTGCGAGTCAGGGATTGACAGCTTCTCCTGAAAAGATAAGAATATTGTTAACGTTGATTAGAATTAGCATTCTCCGATGAGTGAAATAGACGAACTCGTGGAGTTTTGTGATTATTTAAAAACCCTTGAGGAGGTAGTTGCGTGAGTACTTTTCGGCAGTTTTCCGATGTTGATGGGAAGTGAGGGGAGGAGAAACTTGGCCTTCCGATTCGGACTCCAGGCTGCAGTGGGTCTTCTGATTCAGACGCTGGTCTGGAGAGAGTTATCTGATTCAGTTTCTAATCTGTAAAGGACTCTGTTCGTGACTTTTATTGTAAGTCAGTTGCGCTAGGAACACTTGTCTTCGGCGTGACTTCCCACTAGCTCTGGTCTTGACTTGGGAGCCAGAGGTGAGGACTTAGCTACCGTGATTTAGACCTCAGTCATCTCGGACAACTCACTGTGCCAAGGGAAATCTTACTCGTGACAGATCGGCCACTCTGATGTTTGATCTCCTTGTGCACACAGCCATATAAGTGATGGAACTGGTCCGTGGTATGACTGGCGAATGGGAGGGTGAGACTGGAATCTGACAAGATTTCAGGGCTATGTCAAAGAGTAATTCTGAGTCGTCTGACAGATCGCCAGCCGCGACTTTGCATATTTTGTACCCGTGACAGAGAATTACGGGAGGAGCACATTGCTGCTGTGCAGACGCCTAAGCCACGACCGTCACCTGAGACATCGCTGCCCATCTAGAAAATGGGTATTGTATGGCTGCTCCGGCTTGTTAGTGCAAACAAAACACAGCTGCACCAATGTACTATAAATTCTGTGTGGAATAAACCCATCAAGTTCTATTCAGAATGAGATTTTCACCCTGCGGCGGAGTGTGCGCTGATGTGAAACTTCCTGGCAGATTAAAACTGTGTGCCGGACCGAGACTCGAACTCGGGAGCTTTGCTTTTCGCGGGCAAGTGCTCCCGAGTTCGAGTCTCGGTCCAGCACACAGTTTTAATCTGCCACGAAGTTTCAAGGTCTATTCAGTGTAGATAATTTCAGATTACGTTATCCATATTTCGAGCCAGGGTTAATAGTTCAATCAATAAAACCTTAGTCTTTGCCAACCAGCCACCACACAAAGTTGTTTACAGTTGGTTGCATATTTAAGCTGCTTTCAGATGATGTTTTATTTTTGTCAACTGGCTTAACGTGTATTTTTGTCCAAATTTTTAGCACTAAACTTGTGCTAGTAGTTTTATGAAACATCAGTACCATGTTGATATATTAATCACTCATCTACAATGTACAAAAATAATGACAGACCAACATTTTATTAATACACTCCTGGAAATTGAAATAAGAACACCGTGAATTCATTGTCCCAGGAAGGGGAAACTTTATTGACACATTCCTGGGGTCAGATACATCACATGATCACACTGACAGAACCACAGGCACATAGACACAGGCAACAGAGCATGCACAATGTCGGCACTAGTACAGTGTATATCCACCTTTCGCAGCAATGCAGGCTGCTATTCTCCCATGGAGACGATCGTAGAGATGCTGGATGTAGTCCTGTGGAACGACTTGCCATGCCATTTCCACCTGGCGCCTCAGTTGGACCAGCATTCGTGCTGGACGTGCAGACCGCGTGAGACGACGCTTCATCCAGTCCCAAACATGCTCAATGGGGGACAGATCCGGAGATCTTGCTGGCCAGGGTAGTTGACTTACACCTTCTAGAGCACGTTGGGTGGCACGGGATACATGCGGACGTGCATTGTCCTGTTGGAACAGCAAGTTCCCTTGCCGGTCTAGGAATGGTAGAACGGTGGGTTCGATGACGGTTTGGATGTACCGTGCACTATTCAGTGTCCCCTCGACGATCACCAGTGGTGTACGGCCAGTGTAGGAGATCGCTCCCCACACCATGATGCCGGGTGTTGGCCCTGTGTGCCTCGGTCGTATGCAGTCCTGATTGTGGCGCTCACCTGCACGGCGCCAGACACGCATACGACCATCATTGGCACCAAGGCAGAAGCGACTCTCATCGCTGAAGACGACACGTCTCCATTCGTCCCTCCCTTCACGCCTGTCGCGACACCACTGGAGGCGGGCTGCACGATGTTGGGGCGTGAGCGGAAGACGGCCTAGCGGTGTGCGGGACCGTAGCCCAGCTTCATGGCGACGGTTGCGAATGGTCCTCGGCGATACCCCAGGAGCAACAGTGTCCCTAATTTGCTGGGAAGTGGCGGTGCGGTCCCCTACGGCACTGCGTAGGATCCTACGGTCTTGGCGTGCATCCATGCGTCGCTGCGGTCCGGTCCCAGGTCGACGGGCACGTGCACCTTCCGCCGACCACTGGCGACAACATCGATGTACTGTGGAGACCTCACGCCCCACGTGTTGAGCAATTCGGCGGTACGTCCACCCGGCCTCCCGCATGCCCACTATACGCCCTCGCTCAAAGTCCGTCAACTGCACATACGGTTCACGTCCACGCTGTCGCGGCATGCTACCAGTGTTAAAGACTGCGATGGAGCTCCGTATGCCACGGCAAACTGGCTGACACTGACGACGGCGGTGCACAAATGCTGCGCAGCTAGCGCCATTCGACGGCCAACACCGCGGTTCCTGTGCCGTGCGTGTGATCATTGCTTGTACAGCCCTCTCGCAGTGTCCGGAGCAAGTATGGTGGGTCTGACACACCGGTGTCAATGTGTTCTTTTTTCCATTTCCAGGAGTGTACTATTTCATCATTCACATTCATTTAGATTCTGATAACTGTGATAACCTCTAATCCAAGCTATCAATAACAAACAAGTTAAAGGGGAAAATAAATTTAACAGATGAATGCAGCGAGTGGTTTGCTGACTGCAATCAGGGTGGTAGCTCCGAATCTTCTGTCACCTTCCAAAACATACCATAAGTCCAATGTAGTACTGCAACCTTTTCACATGAATCACCTGAGTAGAAATGACAGCTCTGCAATGCACTGTCCTTTTATACGTTGTGTACGTGATACCACCGCCATCTATATAAGTTCAAATGGTTCAAATGGCTCTGAGCACTATGGGACTCAACTTCTGAGGCCATTAGTCCCCTAGAACTTAGAACTAGTTAAACCTAACTAACCTAAGGACATCACACACATCAATGCCCGATGTAGGATTCTAACCTGCAACCGTAGCGGTCTCGCGATTCCAGACTGCAGCGCCTAGAACCGCACGGCCACTTCGGCCGGCTCTACATAAGTACATACCACTATTCCATCTCAGTGTACTTCTCCTCAGTTTCTGTCTTTTATTCTGTAGTGTTTCCTTTTTGTGGGCTCTGTTAAAAGTAGACGGCATCTGTATAGTTTGTGCAGTCTGCAACATACATAAAATTTGTAGGAATGGATGCTGACACTCATCTGAAGTAGTATGAATAGAACGTCATCAGCGTTTTTTATCCATAGAGTCCTATCAACATTGCATGACAGCCAGTGCCTTTTAGTTACATACTAGCGACGAAAGTATAACAGATTGTTAGCTATCGAACAAATGGAAAAAATATGAACTCTAAAATTTAAATCTCCGCGAATGAGACGGTGATATATTTTATTTACTTTATTTGGGACCGCTTTCAGCTGGTCATGGAAGAGTTTTTCTAATGTTTTCTTTCCATCTTCAGGTTTTTATATATGTACAATGACTAAATAGCATCTGTCAATTTTACATTCATTTGTGACAATATTGTCAGTAATGATGTAATATTCTATTTTTTATTTATTGTTTATTAGTATTAGCACTCACAACTCGTATATTTTGAGGCACTCCACTGTATATCCTACTCTCCTTCCAATCATGAATCCTGACTGGTGGGGCTGCTGGTTAATCGGATGTGGCAAGTTAATTTTTTAAGGGGTGGCCGAATGCCCTTCCTGTCACCGTGCTGTAACGCCCCCCCCCCCCCCCCCCCCAGGAAGGAATTACTGTACCCGAACTGTCTGCGGCTAGTGTAATCCATGGAAGAGTGCGAATGTGTTCAGATGTCTGCAAGCCGTGCAACTGAGAAGGAATGTGGCTACCAGCCCAGCATTCACCTAGCAAGATGTGGAAAACCACCTAAAAACCAGATCCAGACTGGCCTTTACACTAGCCCTCGTCGTTAATCCGCCGGGAGGATTCGATCCGGGGTCAGCGCGCCTACCCGAGTCCAGAAAGCAGAGTGTTAGCGCTCTCGGCTACCCTGGTGGGTTCAAAATGGTTCAAATGGCTCTGAGCGCTATGAGACTTAACAGCTATGGTCATCAGTCCCCTTGAACCTAGAACTACTTAAACCTAACTAACCTAAGGACATCACACAACACCCAGTCATCACGAGGCAGAGAAAATCCCTGACCCCGCCGAGAATCGAACCCGGGAACCTGGGCGCGGGAAGCGAGAACGCTACCGCACGACCACGAGCTGCTACCCTGGCGGGTTCTGCTGTATATGTTACTATAGTGGTCTAACTCTATTGTGCCTTTCAACGTTTTTTTTTTGTTTCTTTTGTAATAATCCTAATTTATGATCTACAGTAATCTGAATAATTAAGGACCACAGAGATAAAGTAACATAACTTATTAATTAGTTTCGATGAATACGAATGAAAGTGAGGTAGCATGTTGGCAAAGGCGTCCCAGTCGTGCAGAGAATGTCGGACGCCACATTACCTGAGATAATCGTGATTATAGCGCCAAATGGGGCTACACTCCATAACACTAAGTACTTGAAGGAATGGAATAAGAAAGTGTGTGTCAGTCAGCGAGCAGTTACCGTGCACTGTGATGATGTTCTTCATTATAACAAGACCCAGAGCAAGTATCTGGATGACGTCACTCGGGAAGATTCATCGGGAAACTGGAAGAAGGCCAGGAATTTGGTATTCCTCGCAGCATTGTTTCACGTGCATGGGGAGCGTACCAGACACATGCACTGCTGCCTGAGAGATAGGAGATGGTCGTCCATTGTCAGCTACAGCCGATGACTACTATATTGTGCAACAGGCAAGAAGAGACCCACATAGAACAGCTGGTGCAATTGCAACCGCTTTTAACTGGATTTCAAGGCACATAATCTCACGCTTCATTGTGGCACGCGCTACAGTCTGGAACCGCGCGACCGCTACGGTCGCAGGTTCGAATCCTGCCTCGGGGCATGGATGTATGTGGTGTCCCTAGGTTAGTTAGGTTTAAGTAGTTCTAAGTTCTAGGGGACTGATGACCTCAGAAGTTAAGTCCCATAGTGCTCAGAGCCATTTGAACCAAAGCCATTGTGGCACGACGAGTGCATAACGGTGGAATCTTTGCACGACGACCAGTATATTGTGACACATTGACATCCCCACATCAGCAGCACCGTTTCTGATGTTGCCAAAAACGTGGGGACCGGACCAACGAAGAGTAGGTTCTTACTCATCTCGGATGAGAGCAGATTCAATCCGGGTAGTGATTCTGGATGTGCCCTCACTTGGCGAGAGATGGAAACACTTAATGAACGAAGGAATATTGTCTAACGTGATCGTTTTGGTGGCCCAGGTGTTACGATGTGGGGAGGAACAGTGTTGAATGGGTGCACTGACCTGATACTCACCGGTCATTGTTATTGTGACACTGTGCCCCTTCTCCGTAAACGTCATTTCAGGGCACTGACTTCATTCTTATGGACTATAATGCGCAACCGCATCAATAGCACAGGTTGAGAAGTTCTTGGAACGAGAAGATATTCATTTAATGAACTGGCCTGGCCTTTCTCATGACTCAAGTCCCATCAAGCACGTATGAAATGCGCTTAGGAGACGTATTTCAGCGAGTCCTCATGCATCAACGACCACCCAGCAATTGCCACCTTGCTGGTGGAGGAATGGAACGTCATACAATAAGAATTCCTTAATTTCTTTGTAGTCAGCATGGAAATACGTTGCAAAGTATTCACTGATGTCCGTGGTCATCACAAAACCTTTTAAGAACCATATCGCGCATTTAGTAATGTCCAGGGGGCTATCAAGTGTCCCTGGGGCTTCATTCTAATTATTATCTTTGAATAGTCATTCTTTTTCGTCTCATTGAGTATTTCTGTCAATTACCTTCTGTACTATACTATAACAGTTCTCTCTTCATATGGTTGAAGTTTCATCGCGAAATGTTGCTTGGCAGTGACACATAATGCAAAAGCTACTTTCTTCCTTAATTTTTGCACACCACTGCAGCTTTGTCTCGTTGTATCTAGTCCCCCTTACGCTGCATGTAGCTACTTTTATTTTATTTGTGGTACCTAATTGTATCCTTGACTTCCCGAATTCATCTTCAGAATCCATCTTTTTTCATCCGACGCCATGTGTTGTGAAGAGATGCTGTATGCACAAAATACCCTAATCGCGTTACGGGTACTGTACAGGTTAAGACTGGTGATAGGGCTGCCACCTCACAGCTTGCAAGCCCGCTGAGTAATACTTGTACTTCGGAGTACCATTCTTAGACTGACTGCCATCCAGGCTGTGATCTCTGACAGCCCTGAAAAGATGTCTTCCACCTCTTCTACCGGTGGGACGCTGCACGACATTCTCTTCCGACATCCTAGCCGTCGATATGTTCTTCACTGAGTTTCGTGCATCCGGTTATTCATTTTCCAAGTCAGAGATTTTGTATGGTCAGATATTCTTCCATCCACCATCTGCAAAGGCACCCTATGGGTGACCAGCAAACCTTCACGGTAACTTTCGTGGATATTCCGCTTCTGTCACGCTCTACATTAGATAGTGGGCCCCTTTCTCAATCCTTCATCTTGTAACAATGAAGAAGACAACGCCTGTTTGGGAAGAAAAAAATATAATAAACCTTTATGAAACATAAGAGCACTAAGTAGCCGAAACAGGTAAATAAATTAAATTTCTTCCATGCAATCGTTTGCTTATTATTTCATTGTATAGGAATGTTATACCTTTCAGTTGTCTCTCTGCTGTTCATTTCCTCATTAACCACTACAGAATCAGCAAGCTGTATACCAGTATCAGCATGATTTTGACACTTGCGGCCTCTCCATTCGGTTCTTATAGATATTGAAATTTGAAGGCATTATCTGAGAAGGAGCATGGAAAAGTTGAGAGAATTACAAAATTCTACTTTGGGCGTAATCATCGTTTCCACTCAACGTCGACGCGTAAAAGTGGCATGTGGTATTTTAAACCTAAATGAAACATACTAACCTAAAATTGACTCTTAAAGACAATTATTCTATGTTAATGTAAACATTTATATTTTACTGAGATGTGAATGAATGAACAGGGTGAGAATCTTTTGTAGAATAGCAAAAACTTGTTTCATCCAAGACAAAAGAAAAAAAATATCAATAAAGACCTGTAAATTAACATATGACCATGTAAAAAGGGCAAAACGGCAATTGCTCGTTGTCTTCTATGTGGGGTGCAAACAGTGGCACATCTATTGGTAAGTTCAAGAACAAGGCACAACCTTAAGCACAATAGCTTACAAAAAGTGGGAAAGATGTCTTATGTGGCAACATTGTCCAACTGGACTGATACGTCACAACGTAAAATCACGGGAAAGTACAGGATTCAGAAGCCAGGCGTGTACTGTCTCAATAACTTCACGTATACATCGTGCAGAACACAGTGTAAATATGGCCTCGTGCGAGAACAGAAACGGTGTCAACTAAGTCACTCTGGTAAGCTACACCTACCATCTGTTCGAGGTCAGCAATGTATGGCCAATTTATGTCCATTGAAAGGAGGAAAGGAAAATGGGGGTTAAACATTCCGACGCCTACGAGGTCATTAGAGACGAAGGAAATTCTCAGGTAGGAGAAGAATGGAGATGGAAATCCGGAGCGTCCTTTTAAAAGGAACGATCTTGGCATCTGCCTTAAAAGATTTTAGGAAAGCATGAAAACATTAAAAGTGGATTGTCGGACGGGGTTTGAACTGACGTGCTATCCCTACTGAGTGTTACTGATCGTTCCCTTGAAATTGTATATGCTCTGGTTACTTAAGTAGATTTTAAAATATGGTTGCCAGTTTTACCGAGAAACAATATTGCACTCGTTGTGTTACTTTTCATAGTACGTTATGCTCTCGTTTCTCGTGCGCTCTCGACAGGCACTGCCCCTGCAGCGCAAAGAGCTGCAGCCCGCAACGCGCCACCTGCCTCCGTCAATCAGGCACAATCAGCTTTACGCGCGCGTAAACCTCCACCGCTCCGACAGCGGCCCTAATACCTGCTAAGCCCGCGAGGTGCTTAACGACAGAGGCAGCTTTATGACAGTGTTTTAGATACATCGCCCACTCCGTCTATAGAAAGCTCTCGACATTACCGGCAGAGTATACGGAAGTTTATCATGCAATGTCTGGGCGTACACGCTTCTTCCCTCTACCGCTTCCCTCTATCTCTACATAACTTAACATACGTTTTAACTACGTGAACGACACCAGCGAGTAAAATGGAGGCTACTTCTTTACCGAGTATGATACCATTTATAGACGCTGAACACTTGAGTGAATCAGCAATAACGCACATTCGTACCTGATATCTATTCCTAACTCACTGGATCATTTAGCATCGTTCATAATACCTACATTCTTCATAGACTTATTTTCAAATGGTTACGCAGTTTCAGCGATGAGTGGATGCTGACTAACGGAGGGTAAGCTCTTGTCTGACCACGACAAATCGAGGGATGTAAAATATTATCTTATCACTGACTTCGAAGGCTAAAGTAACTGTAATGTTTGTTTGGTCCTTTTTCATGAACATAATCTGTATATGAGGTGGATCCCACGTCTGACACGAGCCGTAGAGGTTCACGTCATTTTTATTCCTTTAAGTAACGTTGACTAATTTTATTTTTTCAGCGCCTAAAACTACTTGCAAATGACCTAAGGTCGAAATTAAAATAGTCGATACTGAAATAAACTGTACCGTCAATGGTGAAAATGATGTCATTAAAAAATCCTACGGGTATGAGATTCTTCGATACTGAAATAAACTGTACCGTCAATGGTGAAAATGATGTCATTAAAAAATCCTACGGGTATGAGATTCTACAGCAAATACAACAAATTTAAATGTTAAGAATCCTGTTCTGACTCTATTTATCAGGGATGTAGCCTTGTGCACAAGTGAAGCGTGGCCCATAAGTAGTTGAGACAATAAGAGAATAGAGACCTTTGAAATGTGATACTATAAAAGACCGAACAACTAGTATTGTGCATAAGTTGGTAGCCTTTTGCAGAAGTTGATTAAACACAACGGATACACGTAACACAGACCTCAGTCATCAATAATATATTCTCTTTCACCATTTACAACAGTAGTGGTGGCCCTTTTTATGTATTGGTATTGTTGGTATTTATACATTAATTAAAGTTGGAGTTAGTATTACTCTGCCTGCTTCACAACTCATAAATTATTTACGTTATTGGCTGTTATGGTACTTGTCACAGTTAGCTTGCCAGACAAGCTGTTTTTAAATCAAAAGACACCAATAACATAGAGATGCATTAAAATTTCTGTTAATATACAATGCTGACGAGATTATCGCAATGTCCGGTAAGTGGGGATCAAGTTGAAACTTAACTGAAATCACGTTAAATGGATATACACTCCTGGAAATAGAAATAAGAACACCGTGAATTCATTGTCCCAGGAAGGGGAAACTTTATTGACACATTCCTGGGGTCAGATACATCACATGATCACACTGACAGAACCACAGGCACATAGACACAGGCAACAGAGCATGCACAATGTCGGCACTAGTACAGTGTATATCCACCTTTCGCAGCAATGCAGGCTGCTATTCTCCCATGGAGACGATCGTAGAGATGATGGATGTAGTCCTGTGGAACGGCTTGCCATGCCACTTCCACCTGGCGCCTCAGTTGGACCAGCGTTCGTGCTGGACGTGCAGACCGCGTGAGACGACGCTTCATCCAGTCCCAAACATGCTCAATGGGGGACAGATCCGGAGATCTTGCTAGCCAGGGTAGTTGACTTACACCATCTAGAGCACGTTGGGTGGCACGGGATACATGCGGACGTGCATTGTCCTGTTGGAACAGCAAGTTCCCTTGCCGGTCTAGGAATGGTAGAACGATGGGTTCGATGACGGTTTGGATGTACCGTGCACTATTCAGTGTCCCCTCGACGATCACCAGTGGTGTACGGCCAGTGTAGGAGATTGCTCCCCACACCATGATGCCGGGTGTTGGCCCTGTGTGCCTCGGTCGTATGCAGTCCTGATTGTGGCGCTCACCTGCACGGCGCCAAACACGCATACGACCATCATTGGCACCAAGGCAGAAGCGACTCTCATCGCTGAAGACGACACGTCTCCATTCGGCCCTCCATTCACGCCTGTCGCGACACCACTGGAGGCGGGCTGCACGATGTTGGGGCGTGAGCGGAAGACGGCCTAACGGTGTGCGGGACCGTAGCCCAGCTTCATGGAGACGGTTGCGAATGGTCCTCGCCGATACCCCAGGAGCAACAGTGTCCCTAATTTGCTGGGAAGTGGCGGTGCGGTCCCCTACGGCACTGCGTAGGATCCTACGGTCTTGGCGTGCATCCGTGCGTCGCTGCGGTCCGGTCCCAGGTCGACGGGCACGTGCACCTTCCGCCGACCACTGGCGACAACATCGATGTACTGTGGAGACCTCACGCCCCACGTGTTGAGCAATTCGGCGGTACGTCCACCCGGCCTCCCGCATGCCCACTATACGCCCTCGCTCAAAGTCCGTCAATTGCACATACGGTTCACGTACACGCTGTCGCGGCATGCTACCAGTGTTAAAGACTGCGATGGAGCTCCGTATGCCACGGCAAACTGGCTGACACTAACGGCGGCGGTGCACAAATGCTGCGCAGCTAGCGCCATTCGACGGCCAACACCGCGGTTCCTGGTGTGTCCGCTGTGCCGTGCGTGTGATCATTGCTTGTACAGCCCTCTCGCAGTGTCCGGAGCAAGTATGGTGGGTCTGACACACCGGTGTCAATGTGTTCTTTTTTCCATTTCCAGGAGTGTAGTTCTATATTAGAGAAACTGACTGCCATTACTGTACGTTTATTTTTAATTGTTTTTGTTGCTGTGTTGTTGTTGTGGTCATAAGTCCAGAGACTGGTTTGATGCAGCTCTCTATGCTACTCTATCCCGTGCAAGCTTCTTCATCTCCCTGTACGTACTGCAACCTAAATCCTTCTGAATCTGTTTAGTATATTCATCTCTTGGTCTCCTACTACGATTTTTACCCTCCACGCTGCCCTCCAATACTAAATTGGTGATCCCTTGGTGCCTGAGAACATGCCCTATCAACCGATCCCTGCTTCTAGTCAAGTTGTGCCACAAATTTCTGTTCTCTCCAATTCTATTCAAGACCTCCTCACTTGTTATGTGATATACCTACCTAATCTTCAGCATTCGTCTGTAGTACCACATTTCGAGAGCTTCTATTCTCTTCTTGTCTAAACTATTTATCGTCCACGTTTCACTTCCATACATGGCTACACTCCATAGAAATACTTTCAGAAACGACTTCCTGACAGTTAAATCTATACTCAATGTTAACAAATCAAATTTTGCTTCTTCAGAAACGCTTTTCTTGCCATTGCCAGTCTATATTTTATATCCTCTCTACTTCGACCATCATCAGTTATTTTTCTCCCCAAATAGCAAAACTCAGTTACTACTTGAAGCGTCTCATTGTCTAATCTAATTCCCGCAGCATCACCCGAATTGATTCGACTACATTCCATTATCCTCGTTTTGCTTTTGTTGATGTTCATCTTATATCTTCCTTTCAAGACACTGTCCATTCCGTTCAACTGCTCTTCCAAGTCCTTTGCTGTCTCTGACAGAATTACAACGTCATCGGCGAACCTCAAAGTTTTTATTTCTTCTCCATGGATTTTAATTCCTATTTCGAATTTTTCTTTTGTTTCCTTTACTGCTTGCTCAATATACAGATTGAATAACATTGGGGAGAGGCTACAACCCTCTCTCACTCCCTTCCCAACCACTGCTTCCCTTTCATGCCCCTCGACTCTTATAACTGCCACCTGATTTCTGTACAAATTGTAAATAGCCTCTCGCTCCCTGTATTTTTCCCCTGCCACCTTCAGAATTTGAAAGAGAGTATTCCAGTCAACATTGTCAAAAGCTTTCTCCAAGTCTACAAATGCTAGAAACGTAGGTTTGCATTTCCACATTTTTAATTATTTGTCATTATTGGAAAATATTAAAATATTTATTACGACTCTAGGCCGTTGTCATCTAGCACAATGGCGATGACATCTGGACCAGTGTTCCCCTATAAAATTTGCATAAATCGTTAATATATATCACTTCATGAATATAGGAATTGTTACAGTAAATTATTAGCGACACTTATAAGTAATATTTGATTATATTTAGGCTAAATATTACATGAAATTTACACGTTTTCGTGCCTCGTCACAAAATGGCTTCTTACACAGCCAACAAACAAAAGGGAAGTATGTCTGATCCTTTATGAAAAGGAACAGAGATTATAATAACAATCACAGATCATATTAGTTGATTACATAGCCTTTTAGATTTTTCTGCGATAGTATTTATTTCGATACGACGTCAGTTTTGTAATATTTGCTAAATTCTTCATTATTATTTTTTCACGTTATGTGGCGTACCGCCACACAGTCTGCCAATGCTGTGGTAAATTTTCGAGTCCACGACTGCAGAATTCACGTGATTTTCAGGAGGATAACTCGACGAAGCATGTTCATTCGGTATCGAATTTCCTTGAAGGTTTTTCGATAGAGATCGGAAAACGAGAAAATCTGAGAGCGGAAAATCAGATGAATAAGGCGAATGCGGAACGACTCCCAAGTTCGACTCCGGCACAGCGTTTTCTGTCATTCTAGCAGAATTCGGGTGGGCGTTATGGTGGAGGATTATCACTTCACGCTGTCGTCCTGGTCTTGTTCTTGGACTGCGTCTGCAAGACATCTCAGTTGTTGACAATAAACGACAATAGCGATGGTTACACCTCGGGGATGCAATTCGCAGTGCACCACGGCGTCGCTGTTTCACCAGATACTTAAAATTATCTTTTGTTGATGGTCGCAGGTCTTTGTTGGGGAGTTCCTCCTTTGTTTGGACTCAACCATTCTTTTATTTTCCTTATGCCTTGTCTTAGCATAAAGACATCGTTTCTCGACACCAGTAATGTTACAGGATAGGAATGACCGGGGTTGTTCACGAGCCAATGGATGACGATCAATGAGAGGTGCCCACCTGGTCACCAGCTGATTTATTTTACATTTTGGTTAGAGTCTGTGGTACCCATTCACCCGATGCTGGATGGAAATGATCACAGTTCATCACATTCTCCATTTCTCGAGTACACTGAGGCGTATCATTGTAGATTATTACGTTTCAACGATCTTCATCAAGACCCCAAGATTTTCCTGAGCGGGGGGAGTTACTACTGTCAAAACGATCCGTCTTAAAACGATAAAACCACTTTATTACCATGCCAGTCCAATGGCAATATCCTCATACAAGGCACAAATGTTTCTGGTTGCCTCCGCTTCTGTCACACCTCTGTTGAGCTCAAACAGAAGAATATGTCGTAAATGTTCCAATGTCTCGGCTTGGCACTCCAGTCTAGCGTTCACAGCTCCACACTATCTCCAAATGACGAAATTCAAACAGCAACAGTGAACTACAACTACCCACCAACTTAATGCTAATGAGGAGGTACTGAGCCCAAATGGCGAAGAAACAAATCTGCCACTTCTTGACTAAAAGAAGGCAGCAGTTGTTAATACGTATTCTGTGGCAAGGAAGCCAATCTGATAATTCAGAGAACTGTTGGGGTTATATAATATAGAGTGAGAGCATGGGGTGTATCCAGAAACAAGGTATAAACGGTCATAAACTGCAGTTGTTATTACGAGATAAAAATTATTGCACTGGAGAAACTAGCGTGGAGAGCTTCATCTAACCAGTCTTCGCGATGAAGATCAAAACAGCTAGACAGAAGGACATGCCGATAAATAAAAAATAAACTTTATATTGGTTGACTACAGTCGTGTACTGTGGTCCAACGAGTCGCTGTTTTGCCTTATTTCAAGGCTCTGAGCACTATGGGACTTAACATTTGTGGTCATCAGTCCCCTAGAACTTAGAACTACTTAAACCTAACTAACCTAGGGACATCACACACATCCATGCCCGAGGCAGGATTCGAACCTGCGACCGTAGCAGTCGCGCGGTTCCGGACTGAGCGCCTAGAACCGCTAGACCACCGCGGCCGGCTCCTTATTTCAAATGACGTGCACAAATGGCCCAATGACACATTTAACCCATGGCACACGTAGGCTGTAGTTCATGTCGGAAGTGATTTTGTTGTGTTTCGCACCGTGACTTGAGCTCAGTCGTTCGGATTATAATGAAAATGAGCCATCATTTTCGGTGACCAAGTATTTCCCGTCCTTCAACATTCTTACGATGAGCATTCTGGTGACATTTTTGTCTTGCAACATGACAACAGTCATGGTTATAAGGATGCAAGCATACATCCCAGTCTATACAAGGGCTATTGGGTAAGTGAGGTCTGATCGTCGCGAAATTGAGACCGCTGTGAAAGTCAAGACAGGTTCAATTTGCAACAGTTAGTTACTCCTTTCGACTACTTCTCTGCATAGTCGCCGCTCCGACATAGACATCTGTCGTAGTGTTGTACAAATTTTCCAATACCCTCGTCATAGAAGCAAGCCGCCCGTGCTTTCCGCCAATTCTCTACCCTGGTCTACCGCTCGTTGTCTGTGACAAAATGTTGTCCTCATGGCCAGCGGTTCATGTGAGCAGAGACAAAGTTCAGGGGGAGCCAATTACGGGCCGTATTGTGGGTGATCAAACACTTCTCATCAATTGTCAAGAAGAACGAAACGCATGACAGTTATGTTATGTGGGCTGCCTGGTACCAGGCGAAATCTCTCACCAGGTCTTCATACTTGGCGGGAGACAGTGTTTATTTGGACATCTTTACGTGCTCACAGCGCGCTCAGAACTGAAAAGAGCGACGTGACGCGATCGATGCTCATACTAGAGACATTACCCAACACATCTGTGCAAAGCTTCATCGAAATTTCACTGTGGTTTCCATTTCGCGCCCAGTCGGACCTTACTTTCCGAATGGCCCTAGTACACTGACTGAAGCGACGAATGAAAGAAAATCTCTATCGAGGCTGAGATTCGAACTCGGATCTCCAGATCTGTTGAACGCTCAGGCCTAGTGACGTTTCTTTTTCAAGGATCACATTTTATTCGCTAATTTTAATGTTGTATTTGGATTCTGCAGTTAATAGCGTAATTCTCTCTGCTAAGCAGCAATGTCGAGTACTACAGTGAGAGGTAGGAAGACGGTCCCACTCTCTGAAGAAACGTAGAGATAATGGACGCACCATTTGGCACTAAAATACGACAGTGGGGTGTGGCATTATTAATTCAGTCAACGATGGAAATTTTGGGAAATAAATCGTGTAGCCGCTAATTTTTGTGCAGTGTTAGAAGGGAGTGCCCTGAACAATATACTAAAAATACTATCCAATGGTGTGTGAGCTTTGTGGTTGGGGTGCATTTGTAGGTCATTTTTTAAAGTTTTTTTCCGAATTGCTCGAAAACCCCTGCTTCTTGCGGAAATATTTCCCCACGGAAAATTACACTCATTTAAGTATCCTACACAAAAGGCCCATTAGTTTTTTCTGTAGCATTAACAGTTTCTGCTTTGCAGCGAATAAAAATCCGCAGATATTACAAATATTGTTCTAGTGGTATAAAATTAATTTTTATCTTTACGTGAAGTGGGGTAAAATAAAATATTAAATTCTTTTACCACATATAGAGGCAGTAGGGCCGCATTAAGCGATACACTGTCTTCTGAAGTAACAAGATGGAGAGGAGAGCTGTGTGGGGTAGAAGGGCAGCTTGAGGTAGGTCACTGGATTGTGTTCATAGGTCTGCAAATTGAAGGTCAGGCAAGTGAGTCCTTTCTCTGTCTACCCACAACGCCACGAGAAGGATCTACAGGGTGTTTCACTAAGATATATGGGCAATCCACAGTATTCCATATGAATCGCTGGCGGCGCACTGGGCAGAAATGCCTAGGAACTGTTGATTTTGATCAAAATGTATTAACACTACGGGGAATGAAAATATGAGTTACTAATAACATTAACGTAAGAAACGCATATGGACAGAATCTACATAAAAATCTGCACACTATTTTACGTCGATAGAGGTGACATTGATTCTTAGTCATCCAGTACATTGATAATTGTCTCTTCTTTTAATTTGCTTGTGTATCTCTCTCCATGTTTCATGCCTCCTGATGTAGCCTTGTCTAGTACTAATTTTATTTTATTTTATTAGTTTTGTTTATTATAGAAACTGTTATGTAGGCATGCTATTCCTATTTTGTGTTAAAGGTTTTCCTATCTACTCCATTGTTTTTTATGTACTCTTCAATTATTACTTTTTCATTGCATTAGCACGAAACTGTAAAAGAGGTTGGTTACTTACTGTATGTTTCTACTTCAGTGTAGACGTGTCACTTCTCTTCCAATGTTGTTTGCAAACATTGTAATTTCTTTGGTGGCAATACTCAGGAAATGTCTGAAGATGGCCTTGTAAGCCGAAAACCGGTTAACAATAGAAGTAATATTGTAGAACAAAAGCAAACTGTTGTTTATCATTCATTACAGATTTATTACAACCAACACTTCGGTGAGCTAAATAAGTGATTACAATTATTTCCTTTCATTGAAGTTACGTTATCTTTCAGGTGCCTTATTTTACACCAAACCGAAACCAACATAGGGAACATGATCTCTTTTGGTCTCAGGCGTTGAAATTTTGGGATTCGTATGTATTTATTTTTATCAGTAACACACTGTTTTGTCAATTTTAGTTGCATGAAGCATACATAGTTATAGCTTTCTCTGTTATGGCTCCTATGTGGAAAATAACATACTCGACATTTGTGGCCCAATACTGCAAAATTTGAATCATGAAATGAAAATATTGGCTGCCATACTTTCATATTTTCAAAAATGCATAAACTGAATACGTTAGCTCAATAACATCTAGGCTAGAGGAGCTATAATTACCAAAAGTGGTTGTACAGATCGTAATGGCGGACAACAATAGAGTAAGATCGCAACTAATAAAACTTTTTATTCTGAAACTGATTTACGTAAGTTAACAATTACTACACTTATTATAAACCTTTTAATATGGAACAGAGGAAGAGTGCGTCTTGCTAAGTCACCGGTACTACTCAAAAGGATATAATGTCTTCTCTTACGAAAATTAACATAGTATATATATTCTATAGTCATTGCCTACACAGATAATAAATCGTGCTTATTGTCTTTCTCTTTTCACTCGATCCTCTTCACACGAAAAAATATCAATGTTTTTCACATATTGCAGAAAAATATTAAGTCTTTCTTTTTCAAGCATTTTCCCAGGGAAAAATACGCTAGGAGGTGGCACATAGCCCCCTCGACTGTTTAAGATATTTACATGAAATGTTATGGCAGAAGTTCATCTCGTGTATTACATATAGCCGCATCAGTTTTTACAATGAGTGCGTTGAACTAAAATTACAGGTTTTACATTACTTGGGGTTACAGCGTTTCATAAATATTTTATTTCATTTAGAGTAAAACAGCATTTTGGTTATTGGAGAAAATATTTGTATTACTGCTTCTGCGCTGCCCCTTCCGCCGGAGGTTCGAGTCCACCCTCGGGCATGGCTGTGTGTTGCTCTTAACATAGGTTAGTTTAAGTTAGTTTAAGTAGTGTGTAAGCCTAGGGACCGATAACCTTTGCTGTTTGGTCCCTTACGAACTCACATTTGAACATTTATTACTGCTGTGTTTACTAGTGGTGTATTGTACTATGGTAAGTCGTCAAGGTAGATGTAGTCTGAATAATACTTCGTAGACTTCATGGGACTATATTTGTCTTTGCTCCACCATTTCGATTACGGGACTGTGGCAAACGCAGGATTAAAATGTTGTGTTTGGCAGGAGAGCCAACACCGTGTAACTAGAGAAAGCCGAAAGGCACGCGTTTTACCTCACGCAGGCTGGCGTGAGGTCTGGAACAGGACAAGGAATTTAGAATTTAGAAAAAACGGACGTAGCTGGTGGAATACTTAACTTTAATCCATTAATGGTGAACGTCGCTCTTGACGGCACATGATTCAGTATCAATAGTAACTGGTAATGGCGCCTTGCTAGGTCGTAGCAAATGACGTAGCTGAAGGCTATGCTAACTATCGTCTCAGCAAATGAGAGCGTATTTTGTCAGTGAACCATCGCTAGCAAAGTCGGTTGTACAACTGGGGCGAGTGCTAGGAAGTCTCTCTAGACCTGCCGTGTGGCGGCGCTCGGTCTGCAATCACTGATAGTGGCGGCACGCGGGTCCGACGTATACTAACGGACCGCGGCCGATTTAAAGGCTACCACATAGCAAGTGTGGTGTCTGGCGGTGACACCACAAAAACCACCCCGGAGCGTTCAGACTACTTCACCTGACATGAATTGAGCAAACTAAATTCGTATGTTGTATTTTTTTCTCAGACGTCAATAGGCTGTGACCGTGTATATGAGACTGTAATACTTACAAAAGAATTTTTTGAAAAACATCAGTTCTTTAACGAAGTTCACAAAATTCATTGAACATAATCAATCCCGTCCAAGAGTTTGCGTAGAAGTTTTCATACATTTGGAAAATAGTATACTTGTGGTTAACAATCTGTTTACGTTTTCTTATAATGTTCTGCATGAACTCGAAGTTTGATTGTAAATAAATGTCATGTTTGTATAGCAAATTATCAATGCTTTTGTTAGATTTACAGTCTTCATTCTTGCTTTATATAATTACTCGTGACGGTTATAGACAGCTGACGCCGTACGCCGGTCCCGAACGCGTCGTCCGCCGTTGCAGATGTGATCCGGCTGCGAGAAGGAAGGCAGGAATCCACGCCGCTCTCCGCGCTATGAAGCCCAACTGCAGCTTGCTCTGGAGCTAGTACAATCAAACTGCGTGAAAAAATGAACAAGCGTAATCAGTTCACACAGGTAATAATTTGGTAGCCTGCAAGGAAGGGAATTAGTGTTTGTTACGATTCATACTTCACCCACTCATAGTCTTTAGTATTTAATGTTTGTGTGAGTCTTTCTTATCACTACGTAGTCCAGCTTACCTGGAGAACTGATAATGCACACTGCACCACAGTTCACTGTTTATCGTGTCCGTAAGCGACGCACGGGATTGCATTTTACTACGTCAACATTCCAATATATTTTCCGATTTCAAAACACTGATTGTTGGCCGCTGCGCTGTTACAGTCCGAACCATAATATTTTGCACTATAAATGCTTTCCTTCAATCCTACTTCAGCTGTGGTTGTTATTTTAGTTAGTTCTCAAGTTATTTATCAAAATTGCTTCACCACGACCATGACGTGCTACAGACGCGAAATTTAACCGAAGAATCTGTGATATGCAAATGATTAGCTTTTCAGAGCATTCGCACAAGGTTGGCGGCGGTGGCGACACCTACAACGTGCTGACATGAGGAAAGTTTCCAACCGATTTCTCATACACAAACAGCAGTTGACCGGCGTTGCCTCGTGAAACGTTGTTGTGATGCCTCGTGTAAGGGGGAGAAATGCGAACCATCACGTTTCCGACTTTGGTAAAGGTCAGATTGTAAGCTATCGCGATTGCGGTTTATCGTATCGCGACATTGCTGCTTGCGTTGGTCGAGATCCAATGACTGTTAGCAGAATATGGAATCGTTGGGTTCAGGAGGGTAATATGGAACGCAGTGCTGGATCCCAACAGCCTTGTATCACTAGCAGTCGAGATGACATGCATTTTATCCGCATGGCTGTAACGGATCGTGCAGCCACTTCTCGATCCCTGAGTCAAAAGATGGGGACGTTTGCAAGACAACAACCATCTGCAGGAACAGTTCGACGACGTTTGCGGCAGCATGGACTATCAGCTCGGAGACCATGACTGCGGTTACCCTTCACGCTGCATCACAGAGAGGAGCGCCTGCGATGGTGTACTCAACGACGAACCTGGGTGCACGATGGCAAAACGTCATTATTTCGGATGAATCCAGGTTCTGTTTACAGCATCGTGATGGTCACATTCGTGTTTAGCGACATCGCGGTGAAAGCACATTGGAAGCGTGTATTCGTCATCGCCATATTGGAGTAGGCCTATCACCCGGCGTGATGGGATGGGGTGCCACTGGTTACACGTCTCGGTCACCTATCGTTCGCATTGACGGCACTTTGAACAGTGGACGTTGCATTTCAGATTGGTTATGACCCAGGGCTCTACCCTTCATTCGATCCCTGCGAAACCCTATATTTCAGCAGGATAACGCACGACCGCATGATGCAGGTTCTAAACGGGCCTTTCTGGATACAGAAAATATTCGACTGCTGCCCTAGCCAGCACATTCTCCAGATCTCTGACCAATTGAAAACGTCTGGTGAATGGTGGCCGAGAAACTGGCTCGTCACAATAAGCCGGTCACTACTCTTGATGAATTGTGGTAACGTGTTGAAGCTGCATCGGCAGCTGTACCTGTACACGCCATCCAAGGTCTGTTTGACTCAATGCCCAGGAGTATCAAGGCCGTTATGACGGCCGGAGGTGGTTGTTCTGTGTACTGATTTCTCAAGATTTATGCAACGAAATTGCGTGAAAATGTAATCACATGTCCGTTCTAGTAGAATATCTTCGTCCAATGAATACCCGTTTATCATCTGCATTTCTTCTTGGTGTGGCAATTTTAATGGCCAGTAGTGTAATAATTGAATGTATTTTCAATCATGTTAAGAGTTTGAAAGGCATTCACAGAATGTCTCTTTTCATCACTGATCACATCTGTACGAACTGTTTTATCAGTGTAGCGCTGTAAACATCGTTCATGTAGAGTTCATGTTTAGCATAAATTAAATAAGCAGTCTGCTTTTCGATGTACTTTGACGTGGGCACCATCACTCTTCAGTCCACTCTTTCTCCAATTTCATTAGTCACATTTATTTGTTATTGGAATACCTCTTGTCAAAATGCACAGTTGATCATAGTTACATTATTGCCTGGCTAGCTGTTCACGACTCACGGACATATCAAAATTCCACACGTCATCGTTCCTGCGTAACAGCCTATACTCGCACGCCATTATGTAATTACCGTACAGAGGAGGGACATTTGAATTGAAAGTCGCTGACTGCTATAGGCAGACAAATACGATATTACAGTGCCATGCTCCAAAGACACACTGCAGCGTTCTTCTGAACATCACAGGCACTGCAATATCGTACAAACTGCAACGATCTCATACATAACGTTGTGGGGAAGGCAAACAAAAGACTGGTATTTATTGGAAGAACACTTAGAAGATGCAACACGTCTGCTAATGAGACCACCTACATTACACTTGTTCGTCCTCTACTAGAGTATTGCTGTGCGATAGGCAATGTTTACAAGATGGGATTGTCGAAGGACAGCGAAAAGGACTATAGAAGGGCAGCTCCTTTTGTACTATCGGTAAGTATGGGTGAAAGTGGAACGGATATGATAAGTGACTTTTGGGTGGCAATCATTAAAATAAAGGCGATTTGCTTGGTGGCCATAGGTCCTCACGAAATCTCAGTGACAATCTTTGTCCTCTGAATGTGAAAACATTTGTCACCAACCTACATAGGGAGTAATTATAATTCTGATAAAATATGATAAAATAAGGGAAATCAGAGCTCGTATAGAAAGAATTAAGTGTTCATTTTTCCTACGCACTGTTAGAGAACTGAACGCCTATGTAGTCTGAAGGTGGTTCGGAGGACAGTGTGCCAGCTACGTAAGTGCGAAATGCAGAACAGTGACGTAGATGTGTATGTTGATGATACGGTTAGAGATAATTTATTCTACTGGTGAAATATAACATTATAAGATAAATAGTCGATCCATTAACGTGATTTCGATTTACGGGGAGCAATAAAACAAACTGTTAGTGATTTATTTAATTTTATTGAGAAGGACACGGTCGAGCCATTTGGTGATCGAAAAGTCCCATGTGTCACTACCTTGGCCTGTTTTGTGATACGGGTTCTATTTGGTAAATTATTGAAGCGCTTACTGTAAGGGGGTTTATGAACTCTAACCTAGCATTAGTGAGGTCCATAAATATTCAACAAAATATCGCATGGTCTAATGAAATTCGGTATTTTACATTATAGTGTTCCGATGCACTATACACCAACAAGAAATGTGTGAACTGTCCCGAATCTTTTGTCTGAAGAGAAAGAGACTCGTACCGCAATGTATACGTTGACATGCGTGCTGACGTAGGGAGAGGCATCCACGAGAGGCCTACCAAATCGCTTATCTCACATTTTCGTGAAGCCTGCAGCACACACCACATGATAAAATTGTGTTTCAAGCTACTGTAGTATGGGCATACCATAGTCATAGTCATAGTGATTTGTCATCGCCGTACTTGGCGTCTGTGACTGTCTCTTCCGGATGGCGAATCTGTGGCTGGACGTTGTTCCCACATTGTATGAAGAATGGGAAGCAGTAGATTACTCTGATTCAAATCCTGTTTTGTTCCCGCAGTTGACGTGCAGCAGAATTAATACTGTAATCAGTGACTCAACCTCATCAGAGCTACGGGGGTATACCTCCTGCCGGATGGCATTTGACACCGCCAATCTCTGTCCCGTCGTGACCCACTCAGTTACCCACTGTGGACGAGAGACTTAGTCAACCTAAGCGACGCGGGTTTATTCAAAGTGGTTCAAATGGCTCTGAGCACTATGGGACACACATCCATGCTCGAGGCAAGATTCGAACCTGCGACCGTAGCAGACACGTGGTTCCAGACTGAAGCGCCTAGAACCGCTCGGCCACACCGACCGGCGACGCTGGTTTGTGTGCAGCAGTATCATAGTCCACCATGCTCTATTAACAGCTTGCTTTATTCGGAATTACTACATCTTTTACTAATTTTGTACCGTACTTATGACAAATTGTTACATTCTTAACACAAAAATTGGACTGAAATACAACTTTACAGCATTGTTGTTCCGGTACGTTTGAATCTGAATTGAAAATGAACCCGCGTCCATCGTCATAAGAATTGTGTTAACGTAAAATGTGAAATTTCGATGCTGATGAATTGTGTTCTGTATCTTCTCTCAAGCAGTAGACCATATCATGTGATGAGGCTTTAATCTGTGTCTGAAGTATCAGTCTTCTATTTGGTCTTTCAATAGATGTTCTTCATCTTTTTGTAGTGAAGGGGTATTCTTACGGGTAATCTTTCATTTCTGCAATTTGCTACAATGATTTGTTCATTTCCTTTCTTTTATAATCTACTTCAACTGCTTCACTTTCGCAATCAGAATAATAGTCTTTAGTTCATTGTTTCTTTTTTTTTTAGTCCCTTAGCTTGTAATCGGCTTACAAATTCAAAGACGTATGTCAGCTATGACTGTTTCCGGCCTTTCATCTTTAAGGGGAGACGGTGGCAGAAATCATGAAAGTCACAATTTTGTATTTTTGTATTTTTTTATTTTTTGGATGTAAGTATAATTGACATATTATCCCAAAACTTTTTCTTTGAACTTCGTACTACAAATGATATAAAAAATTAAAACCGGAACCAGGGTAATGAGCCATGCCCACTAACCGGGGACGAAAAATTCTCTTGCTCAGTTTTGCCTGTGACCCCGAAAAATATACCTTTAGAAGTCTGTGATTTATGAATACAACACTGCACTATTGTATAGAAGGTTGTTGAACTAATTTCTGGTCCAAGCAGTGTGGCGTGGAAGGCTGTGGAGCTTTCTAAACAAGTTTTGTGTTGCGCGGAATTTGAATCAAGTAGGATTTATTGTGTCATTCTTTGGGCAAGAGTGAATATATTAATCGTTTTTCACAATGTCTAGGCCTTTTAAAGTATCTAAAAAGTATAGTAAGTCCCATATTTCCAATATAAAGCGAAGAGTTGATGTTGAAGCTAGTGTCGGGTCTGCAGATGCAAACATTAGCTTGTCTCCAAGTGCATCTGAACTAAGACTTGGGAAAGATATTGTGTCAGAAGAAACAAATCATAAGAGAAACATTGGTTTCGGGATTGTGGATTTGGAATCAGAGGTTCTCGCTCTGTTTCTGGAGGAAATGTGCGTTTCGTTGATGATGGAAAGAGAGCAGGTTTGGATTGCACATTGCATATTTTATGTCAAAACTGTGATGCTGACACACCACTCAAGACATCGATGGCCAGTCGAGAATGTATGAAGCCAGTATGAGATTTGCTTATGGACTAATATGTAAAGTGATTGGAAGAAATGGTGGAAACATTTCATGTGGTATTTTTTTTTAACATACCCGGTCCTCCTCCAAACTTTCCTACTATGAACATTACTCTATCAATGCAGTAAGTGAAGAGAGCATGAAAATGGCAGTCTAGGGGGCAATCCAATAAAATTGTGTTGCAACTAATATCAAATATATAGCATTTTCCTGTGACAGTTTCTGGATAAAGAGGGGCACGTGTCACTGCACAGAGTTACAACAGACATTAGTGTCGACAATGGAAAAGTAGTTGACTTATAGGTGATGCCCAAATATTGTTCTGCGTGGTCCTTTCACAAGAAATATAACGATTCAAATAAAGAAACAGAATGGCCAGAAGCTCATAAAGCTATCTGTAGCAGGAATGATGTGGGTGTTTGGTAAGTAAGATACACACAGTATTTAGCAATTGGAAACTCTAGTGGTTTCAAGAACGTAGTGCAACCCAGCCCTATAGAAAAGACTACGCTATTGAAAAACTGAAGTGCTTAGGAAATATTCAAAAGAAGATGGGAGAGCGAGTCAGAAAACTTGTTGCAGGCAATAAAGGCAAGCAACTAGAGGATGTGAAGCCACTGGGAGGTATAGACTAACAAAGAAGAGAATTGACAGCCTGCAAGTCTATTACGGTGCTGCAATTAGAAATAATCTCGCAGATGTGGGCAGTATGAGGAAAACAGTATGGGCCATTTGGTTTCATTACTTGTCAACAGAAACTACACCTCAACAAGGCCTACGCTCTAATGAATGGTGCAAGGAAAATGGTGAAGCTTCCAGCCATAAAAATTACCTTCCTTATGAGCTTGTAATGGACATTAAACCAACTTTTCGAGCACTGGCTTCACCAGAACTGTTAGAAAAATGTCCGCATCGAAAACCGTATAACACGAAAACTTTGTGAATGATCATACATTTTCTACGTGTTTTACGAAGTTTCATTAGTTGTACTGAATATTATTCTTGTAAATATGTTGTCAAGTTACAAATGCTATTTGCTATTTCAGAAAGAGTATACGCATGGAATTTTAACATTTTGTAAGTAGACATGTTGCTCTAGTCAGGGAAAAGATATTGTCAAAGAGTGTAATAAATTGTAAATGCACTATCGCTGGGTGCACCAGAAAAGTAGCACTTCGGAGTCGCGAGGAGAGGATTCGTGTCGTTGGTTGTGTGTATTCGCCGGTGCGCCTATGCAAAAGTGCGGAGATAAAAAGTCTGCTTCCGAAGTACGGAGCAGTGAAAACTGAAACATTTGGTTTGGTGGATGTTTAATATCGGCAAGCTATGGCATTTATTTGGCATAGTACAAATGTAGCACGAATAATTTACATAACAACTAGAGTACTGTGGGCCCTTGTTATTGGCTATGATTTGGCAAGAAGACCAATCTGTGTCTATTTTACCGCTAAATGAAGTCACTCGACAAGGGAACGGCATCTTAAAGTTAAGTAAGATCTTGACATTTTATAACTAGAACTGTAATAGGCTGACCAGGGTAGCTGGAATTTTATTGCTTAAATAACATTGTTTTCGTGCATATTGCATCGTAAAGTATTTTTGTAAGTCATCATACAATTAGTATCCATCATATCCCTTTGTATGAATCGAGATAATCAAAAACTGAACTGAAAATGAAGTGAACATTATAATAAATTAAAATCACCAGTTTGCTTTTGTTCTACAGTATTGTAGAACAAAAGCAAACAGGTGCTTTTCACTTACTATAATGTTGTTCTACCAAGAACCGACGGAAGATTCTGTTAACAAGTCAATATTAATTTATTAGACTATAAAAACTTAATGTTTCCAACTTTTGGTCAATTACATAATAATGAAGTTTTTGGCTGTAGTACAAATAATGTCAGAAATAGAATGATGCAAAAGCCAGTATTAATTCATTTGCTAAAAATAGAGTAACTATCATAATAAAAAATTGGTACTAAAACTTTACGTAACTTGGACACTGAATTTCATTGTCAAAGCACAGTTCTAAATTAAAGCTTGTGGCATGATTTATAATTTTCATTACAAAGAAATATCAGAGTAACTGCTAGGTAAATGACAGTCCTTACCAATGAGTAAATGCAAACAATCTTTCTGCTTTCTACAATTAGGACAGTCAGTATTACGGTGAATAACGTAACAAAAAACTTCTGTCCACAGCCAGTAAACAGTCTTACTTTACTTGATCTTTGAAAATTAACATAATATGTTGTATGTGTTTGCTATTGGAATACTATTTGACTACTGTGACATGTGTGGTATGAAGTACTTCAAAGTGTGCGTTAGCTTCTGTTCCTACGTTATGACGCCAATAACTATTCTTACGTAAGATTCCCTACGAGTATAAAGCACAGTTTCAATTTAATTACTTTTGTTCCGGTGAAGAACTGGCGACCGTCGATTCTTTCCGTTAATGAAAACTTTGGAAACCTTTTTCACAAATTTTCCACTAACTATCGTTAATTAAAAACTAGTTTACGTAATAAAAATAAATAGAGTTAACCGAATTTCGTTTCTAATCATCATTGCTAAAGTACTGATCTGTGGTGATTCGGTTATAACTTCATCTACTTCTTTCAGTTTAGCATTATTCTTCGGAGTAGATGCCCTTTCCCCACAGATTAGGGACCTTAGGTACACGGTCATATAGAAAAGCCTAACTAGCCGGAGAGGTAGGAGGGTTATAAACGCAAAATCCAAATGAAAGTTTTAATGGTCCTACTTGGAAGGGATGTCCAAACACACTGTTTGTTTCCGCTGGCTGGAGTGGCCTTGCGGTTCTAGGCGCTACAGTCTGGAGCCGAGCGACCGCTACGGTCGCAGGTTCGAATCCTGCCTCGGGCATGGATGAGTGTGATATCTTTAGGTTAGTTAGGTTTAATTAGTTCTAAGTTCTAGGCGACTGATGACCTTAGAAGTTAAGTCACATAGTGTTCAGAGCCATTTGAACCATTTTTTTGTTTCCAATTTGGTAGTGAAGATCTCGGTTTTGGAAGCTGCAACAGTGATAATGATGGTAATGTGGCAAGGCTTCCCATCCTCAGCAACTTGGCTTTACACCTAGAGGCTTCACCGAACAGATACTGCCGGTCATCGATGAGAAACGAATCGCGAAGGCGGAGACTTCATTACAGTATATAGAAAAAATTGCTAGGCAAAGCTGCAAAGGAGTTAAAAGAGCAGCAGAGGATGATGAGGAAGAACTGGAATATCGATAAGGGTAGTTTCAGCTAAGGTATAATTACAAATTTTTGAAACATTTCATTCAAACTTTAAAACATTTTTTCTGCAGCTTAAGGTTTTTTCCTTTCAGGGACACATATAAGAAACTATTGGAAGGATATCGATAAAATTTAGCACACCTATTCTTTAACTTGGAGGCATTATTTACGTGAAACAAAATTTTAATCTAGACATCATAAACAGTTTATGGTCGATAATATATGGAAAATTTATCCGTAAAAAATGTTCAAATCCAAAATATCACAGAAAATATTAAATAATTTATCAAAAATTTACTGGACTTAATTGTATATTTATGAGTGTAGATTACTTTACCACATAAACAATTTGCCAAATTTATCTGGAAATGAAGAAAAAGTGTACCTTAAAATAATAATGTAACAAAAAATTCTAAATTCTCTCACGGCATTAAAAGTTTATTAAAAATCCTGTAAAAATTATTGAAATCATAATGGATCCCTGTACACAAGTTTGAAAAATTTCAGAGACGTTGAACAAAAAGTGACAGAGGTATGGATTTACAAACATATCATTGCAAGAGTGCCACTGTTCCCCCCTTAATAATCCAGGCCCTCGTAATTCTATCCAGACACGTTTCCTGTGCTTTTTGGCTTTCATACTACATCACAACATGCACAAAATGCATACCACACGTAAAATCACCAAATAAATTTCTTCTCATGGAGCTCCGCGGTGTGGCCGCGCGGTTAGAGGAGCCATAGCCGGCTACTGTGGCCGAGCGGTTCTAGGCGCTTCAGTCCGGAACCGCGCTGCTGCTACGGTCACAGGTTAGAATCCTGCCTCGGGCATGTATGTGTGTGATGTCCTTAGGTTAGTTATGTTTAAGTAGTTCTAAGTCTAGGGGACTGATGACCTCAGATGTTAAGGCCCATAGTGCTCAGAGCCATCTTGAAAAATTTTTTTAGTGAGGCGCCATATTACTAACCGTGCGGTCCCTCCTGCCGGAGGTTCGAGTCCTCCCTCGGGCATGGGTGTGAGTGTTGTCCTTAGCGTTAAGTTAGTTTAAGTAGTGTGTAAGTCTAGGGACCGATGACCTCAGCAGTTTGGTTCCTTAGGATTTCACACTCATTTGAACATTTTTTCTTCTCATGGACTGTAGTAAGCATCTCATTTATCAAGGTTATCCACCAGTATTTCGTTTGTACGATATCTCCACGAAACAATATTTTCTCATCGATCTCGAAGATCAAAATAAAAGTTAGTGCAGATATTCTCCTTGTTTAGAGTTGGCTATCGTGTATGCATGAACGCGTATTTGCTTTAAATTTTCAAAATGTGCTGCAATACCTGAATGGCTTGAAATTAAATACACCCGATGGGAAACGAATGTGTTGTTACGCCATGAAGCTCCAGCTTGATATTTATCCAACATTGTGGATAAGTTCGTCACATAACGGATAAAAATGATTGAGTTATCAAGTGACTGATGCTGATCTATGGAACAGGGCATTGAGCCGTGTTTCGTTAATATACTGTTACCGTGTAATCAGTTGACCTGTTTTATTGGTGGTATTAAATTCAGATGAACGATTTCGCAGTCATACAATTTCAACTTTACTCGTCTATTTATCATGGATTGCCAAAAACACATCTGAAGATGAAATTATATGACGTCACAGTCTGTCATGTAAATCAAATACCTTTAATAAAACAGCTGAATATGCACTCTAAAACCAAGAAAACAACTACCGCCACGGAATAACCCGAACGGGGCAGAAAACGTTAGACGCGACGTACATGTATAGACAAACAAATAATTAGAATTTTAGAAAAATTGTATGATTTATTCGAGAGAAACAACTTCACAAAGTGCGGCGGAGCGGGTGTTAAGATGTTCGCTAGCACTGTGTGAATCAAGCTGCAAATTAATTTACACCTACCTCAGTAAAGCGTTCGTTCGCCATCCGTTGCATTGCATTCGTACGTACTATGTAGAGAATGTTGAAAGCAGCGCTGAGGAAAACCATCGTCCATACTTGCGGCTGCATAGTCCGCGTAACTGATGTAACAAAATAAACCTGTAAATCTCTAGTAATAACGGGTAAAGGTGGATGCTTCCTTCCTTCATTGAAAATGTCCGCTTCCAATACTATTGCTTTTTATTGTGTTTTAGTTACGGTGTCAACAAGCCCACATTAACCCGAAATATTACAAGATTAATACAGTCAATACCCTGCTACGAAATGAGTTTCACACTCGGCCCTTTACAGTGGATAAAGGAAGATTCTCGCCAAAAAATGACCTGTAGATGGATACTGAACACGCCACGCATAATTCTTCATAAAGGCCGATAGTTTCACACGCATTTTTCTCTACAACAAAAACTCCAAAGTCTCCCAAAATTCACAGACCTGTCCGTAAATGCATCTGCTTGCACCGTGATATAAACCGAACGCGAAATAACTTCTTCAGTTTACAAATAACTTTTCGGACACGTCTGACATGACCTTCTCGCCCGGCAGCTAGTCCACAACTCTATGAATGCCGTTGCTTTCAGGGCATATAACTCATTCCAATATGCGGCAGACACATTACTCTGACTGGTTGATGAAAACGAACAGCCAATCAGATCAATCTTTCAAGATCATATTCGCGCCTAAACTGTTCTGAGCCAATCACTACATCAGATTCACTGGCTTCGCTTCGACAAGCAAATTATTACTGTAATGTTTATTAATTGAAGCTAAGCGAAAATTACTCTTGAGATAAGTTTAGGAAAACATTACTCTAGAAACACCTTTTCTGGCTGCCTTCTTACAAAAACAAGTACGCTTGGACAGACGTTATCAGCATTGTGGGTACAGACATTTTTCCCACGCTGTGATTGCGTAATGCATGAGATAATATTAATCTAGAAATTTAACGTGTGTCCCACATACATGCTCTCTCTCACTCTCATTTATCCTCACAACGACATAAGACACAAACAATAATTTTGTCTGAATTTTATATTACGAAGATGAAAATTAAAGTTCTAATATGAAAATCTTAATTAATTAATTCTGACTACTAAGAGTTCTGTTTATGTTTTCAAATAATACCAGAAGATAAATTGTTATTGTTCCTATCTGAAATTACTTCCTTAAATGTTGGTTAAGTACTTTTTAATGGGTTTTTTATATCTCTATTTTAGGTAGCGTATCAAATTTTGACACAAAGTTCGTCTGAATAACAAAAGGTCATGTACCAAAATGGGAACAAAACAAATAACATTTAACATAGCTTTTTAGCTTCTTTAGTGAGGTGAATAAGTGATTTTAGAACGCACCACAGTGAACATTCTCAAGGTCCGCTTTAGCGACAGGTGTGTCTATGACGCATAGGGCAGGGCACAAGTCGGCCGCCGCCGAATGCTACGAGTACTGTACAGCAGGCTTCCAAAACAGCTTGCCATAATGAAACAAAACTTACTGGAAAAATCAGCAGTCGCGTAGTAGCTGCGACGCCACAAAAGTTAGCAAGGCAAAAAAAGGGTTTGTCTACCTCAGGCCCTGATAGGAGCGGTTATTTGATTTTACCTTGTTTAACAGAGTTTTTAGATGTCCTCATGACCCATATCGTACCAAATTCTGTGCACTCGTTGCGTTAGAACGTCGTAGTCAAGAGCTGGATGGACGGCTCTGCTCGTAATGCTCCTAACGTTCTCGGTTGGAGAGAGATCCGGTAACCTCACTGGCCAAAGTTTGGTTTGGCAAGCATGACGACAACTCGCCGTCTGCAGAAGGGCATTACGCTTCTGAAATGTAAGGCCAGGATGCCTTGCCATGAAGGGCAACAAAACGGGGAGTGGAATACCGTCGACATTGCGCTGTGCTGTAAGGGTAATGCGGATGACAATGAAACGGGCCCTGCTATTAAATGAAGTGGCATCCTAGACCATCATCCTTGTTAAATGAAATGATCGTATGCACTGTTGACCGGGAGGTCCCATTCGGGTTCGACCGCCAAGAGGAAGTCTTATTTCCGTCGGCGCCACATTGGGCGACTTGCGGCCGATGATGCAGATGAAATGATGAGAAGAACAACACAACATCCAGTCTTCGAGGGGAGAAAATCTCCAACCCGGCGGGGAATCGAACCCGGGCCCAGTGCATGGGAGGAAAGCATGTTACCACCCAACTAAGCAGGCATCATCCCTGGTTGTGAGGCAGTATTGCGTGTCGCTGTTAGGATGGTATCCTACGACTCACTGTGGTGACTCCAGACACGTCTTCACTGGTCGTCGTAGCCGGGAAGCTCGTTTACTGAATTTTCTTTAAGGATGAGTACCACCATAAACTGAGTCCCGATGACCAGGAATACACTACTGGCCATTAACACTGCTACACAACGAAGATGACGTGTTGTAGACGCGAAATTTAACCGACAAGAATAAGATGCTGTGATATGCAAATGATGAGCTTTTCAGAGCAATCACACAGGGTTGGCGCCGGTGGAGACTCCTAAAACGTGCTGACATGAGGAAAGTTTCCGACCGATTTCTCATACACAAGCAGCAGCTGACCGGCGATGCGTGGTGAAACGTTGTTGTGATGCCTCGTGTAAGGAGAAGAATGGCGTACCATCACGTTTCCGACTTTGATAAAGGTCGGATTGTACCCTATCGCGATTGCGGTTTATCGTATCGCGACATTGCTGCTCGCGTTGGCCGAGATCCAATGACTGTTAGCAGAATATGCAATCGGTGGGTTCAGGAGGGTAATACGGAACGCCGTGCTGGATCCCAACGGCCTCCTATCGCTAGCAGTCGAGATGACGGGCATCTTATCCGCATGGCTGTAACGGATCGTGCAGCCACGTCTGAGTCAACAAATGGGGACGTTTGCAAGACAACAACCATCTGCACGAACAGTTCGACGACGTTTGCAGCAGCATGGACTGTCACCTCGGAGATCATGGATGCGGTTACCCTTGACGCTGCAACACAGACAGGAGCGCTACATCACAGAGAGGAGCGCCTGGGATGGTGTACTCAACGACGAACCTGGGTGCACGAATGGCAAAACGTCAACAGCATCATGATGGTCGCATCCGTGTTTGGCGACATCGCAGTGAACGCACATTGGAAGCGTGTATTCGTCATCGCCATAGTGGCTATAAACAGTCATGAAGGTGTATGGTGCATTGGTTAGACGTCTCAGCCACCTCTTGTTAACACTGACGGCACTTTGAATAATGGACGTTACATATCAGACGTGTTACGACCCGTGGCTCTACCCTTCATTCGATCCCTGCGAAAACCTTCATTTCAGCAGGATAATGCACGACCACATGTTGCAGGTCCTGTACGGGCCTTTCTGGATACAGAAAACGCTCGACTGCTGCCCTGGGCAGTACATTCTCCAGATCTCTCACCAATTGAAAACGTCTGGTCAATGGTAGCCGAGCAACTGGCTCGTCACAATACGCCAGGCACTACTCTTGATGAACTGTGGTATCGTGTTGAAGCTGCATGGGCAGCTGTACCTGTACACGCTATCCAAGCTCTGTTTGACTCAATGCCCACGTGTATCAAGTCTGTTATTACGGCCTGAGGTGGCTGTTCCGGGTACTGATTTCTCAGGCTCTATACACCCAAATTGCGTGAAAATGTAATCACATGTCAGTCCTAGTATAATAAATTTGTCCAATGAATATCCGTTTATCATCTGCATTTCTTCTTGGTGTAGCAATATAATGGCCAGTAGTGTATTTTTGGAAGCACCAGGATGAATTGTCGCTTCTCTCCTTGGTACCAACGTCACCAGATCTCAGTATTATTGAGTCTTTTTGGTCTACTTTGTAGAGGAGCTTACGTGATCGCTGTTCACCTCCATCACTGTTTCCCGAACTTGCCCCTGTTTTACAGGAGACGTGTAATATTCCCCTGAAAACAATAGAGGAGCTGTATGCATCCACTCCGAGACGACTGGAAGCTGTTTCGAATGACAATGGCTTACCTACACCATATTAGGCATAGTCATGTTTTTGGAGTTTGTGTAATTTTTTCACCCGCTGTACGTCTTACGTGAAGTATTTTGTGAGCAGTATTTGCAGAACTGCAAAGTGGTACAGAGGGAGCAGACGGGCAGTAGGTGGGAGTACAGGAGCTCGGAGCCGGTAGCGCCCGTGTCGGACGCTGGCGGGGCGCCAGCGGACTTGCTGGACACGGCGGACAGCGACCGCGTCAATTTATGCGTTCTCCAATACCTGCCGACACGGCGCCGGCCGTCCTCGCCTCGCACGTCATACGGCGCCCGCCGCGCCACTCCGGGCACCTCCCCCCCCCCCCCCTCCCACTGTGTGTCACCACCAGCCGGGCCGAGTGCGCGGAAACGCTGCGCTCGCGCTTTTCCTGTCCCCGACCAGTGCCCTGTAGCTAGGATGGCATTTCACAGCTGCCGTGTCAGACTTGCGAGGCGAGTGCTGTACCGAATGAACGTCTCTCGGTAAGACAGACTCGGAACTACACGGCTGATTCCTAAAACCGCAACACTACACTACCGGCCATTAACATTGATACACCACGAAAATGAAGTGCTACAGACGCGAAATTTAATCGACAAGAATAAGATGCTGTGATATGCAAATGATTAGCTTTTCAGAGCATTCACACAAGATTGGCGTCGATGGCGACACCTACAACGTGCTGACATGAAGAAAGTTTCAAACCGATTTCTCATACACAAACAGTAGTTGACCTTCGTTGCCTGAGGAAACGTTGTTGTGATGCCTCGTGTAAGGAGGAGAAATGGGTACCATCAGGTTTCCGACTTTGATAAAGGTCGGATTATAGCTTATCGCGATTGCGGGTTATCGTATCGCGACATTGCTGCTCGCGTTGGTCGACATCCAATGACTGTTAGCAGAATATGGAATCGGTGGGTTCAAGAGGGTAATATGGAACGCCGTGCTGCATCCCAACGGTCTCGTATGGCTAGCAGTCGAGATGACAAGCATCTTATCCGCATGGCTGTAACTGATCGTGCAGCCACGTCTCGATTCCTGAGTCAACAGGGGGGGGGGGGACGTTTGCAAGACAACAACCATCTGCAGGAACAGTTCGACGACGTTTGCAGCTGCATGGACTATTAGCTCGGAGACCATGGATGCGGTTACCCTTGACGCTGCAACACAGACAGGAGCGCCTGGGATGGTGTACTCAACGACGAACCTGGGTGCACGAATGGCATAACGTCATTTTTTCGGATGAATCCAGGTTCTGTTTACAACATTATGATGTTCGCATCCGTGTTTGGCGACATCGCGGTGAACGCACATTGGAAGCGTGTATTTGTCTTCGCCATAGTGACGTATTACCCGGCGTGATGGTATGGGGTGCCATTGGTTACACGTCTCGGTCACCTGTTGTTCGCATTAACGACACTTTGAACAGTCGACGTTACATTTCAGATGTGTTACTACCTGTACCTCTACCCTTCATTCGATACCTGCTAAACGCTACATTTCAGCATTCTGAAAGTATTTGTATGGAGTGTAGCCATGTATGGAAGTGAAACATGGACGATAACTAGTTTGGACAAGAAGAGAATAGAAGCTTTCGAAATGTGGTGCTACAGAAGAATGCTGAAGATAAGGTGGGTAGATCACGTAACTAATGAGGAGGTATTGAATAGGATTGGGGAGAAGAGAAGTTTGTGGCACAACTTGACTAGAAGAAGGGGTCGGTTGGTAGGACATGTTTTGAGGCATCAAGGGATCACAAATTTAGCATTGGAGGGCAGTGTGGAGGGTAAAAATCGTAGAGGGAGACCAAGAGATGAATACACTAAGCAGATTCAGAAGGATGTAGGTTGCAGTAGATACTGGGAGATGAAGAAGCTTGCACAGGATAGAGTAGCATGGAGAGCTGCATAAAACCAGTCTCAGGACTGAAGACCACAACAACAACAAACAATGCACGAGCGCATGTTTCAGGTCCTGTACGGGCGTTTCCGGATACAGAAAATGTTCGACTGCTGCCCTGCCCAACACAGTCTCCAGATCTCTCACCAATTGAAAACGTCTGGTCAACGGTGGCAGAGCAGCTGGCTCCTCACAATACGCCAGTCACTACTCCTGATGAACTGTGGTATCGCGTTGAAGTTGCATGGGCAGCTGTACCTGTACACGCCATCCAAGCTCTGTTTGACTCAATGCCCAGGCGTATCAAGACCGTTATTACTGCCTAGTTGATTGTTCTGGGTCCTGATTTCTCAGGATCTATGCACCCAAATTGCGTGAAAATGTAATCACATGTCAGTTCTAGTATAATATATTTGTCCAATGAATACTCGTTTATCATCTGCATTTCGTCTTGGTGTGCAATTTTAATGGCCAGTGGTGTAGAAAGGATAGCAATTAACGAAACATTTCTTATTGTGCGTATCCATTATCGCTACAGCGCCGAAGACCTGTAGCAAATGTATCTGAAAATGTGTTTGGGGGCGGGGGAGGTATGATTTAAGTTCAGTTTCTTTTTGCTCTAGGAACGTGGGGCGAAACGTTTTTGTTTTAGATAAGATCAGTGGCCTTTTGCAGAACTATTCGAACATTTGCCGTAAAGTAGGTATATTACACTATGTTGAGCAAAGTTCGAAGGGCGAACCGGAGCTGGCTGCCATGCAGATAGTGGTAATAGATTAATTCCTTTGGCGAAAGATGTTAATTCGCCTGAAGTTAATGCCCAGCTAATGGCACCATTTGTATGTGCACTGATAGGATTTTACGAGCAAAAACGATCACTTTTAAATAACTTCGGACTGGAGCGAAGGTGTCGGTGCAAACTTGGTCCACCGATGTATTGGACCCTGGTCTAACTGTAAAATAAATTTGAACAGTTTTTTAAAAAAACAATCTGATTTATTTGAATTTTACGTACAAAAGCACGTTTTTCTGGAAGGTTTCTGAAGCGTCACACCACTGTACTCTATATGAATAGTTTCAACTTTTGCACGAAGGAACACAAATGAAAAGGCAAATACAATTTTTTTTTGTATAATAATTTTTATCCGTTGTGGAGATACGATGGTTTAGAGCCGAACAGAATCTAGCAAATAAACTTCGTTCTAACGCGAACTGAATCCGCAGGATGCATTCTTACGACAAAATTGAAAACTCGCTTTCAAAAATCTAGCTTCATTCTCATTGCACATACATAAAAAAATATTTTCATAATTTTTTTATGTGAGACACGACGAATACACTAATGGTCGTCCTGTTCTTTTATGAAAGCTTTATCCGTTGCCAAGATAAACGCGACATGGTTCGAAAGAGAACAAAAAGAACTATACCGGATTATCCGTCGCCCGAGTCAACAAAATTCTACATCATTTGCCAGGTTATGACGGTCTAATGTCAGAATTGGGGCAGAGTAGAAGATGGAGAGTACAATGTAAAATGCACAAAAGAAGGCGGATACGTCCAAGGCAGCGCTGTCTGGCACCACCGAAGACATTTAAATGAAAGCATATCGACGTATTTGCAGTTTCTCGCATCCCAAGAGCAGTGAGCTGTGTTAGACCCAACCTCTGTCACGTGTATGGTGAGGGGTGTATGAACAAACGGACACCGATTGATGTGCTGCTATGGAGTTCAAGTCGTCTAAAAAAGTATCAGAGAGTAGGGGTGCATCTATAATAGGAAGTATCTCAGGCGGGGATGCATGTATCCTAAACTTTAATGAGACATTGTGTCATACCCTACGACGTGACAAATGCCATGCTGGATGACGTGATGGTATGTGTCATGTGACACACACGACATCACATATCACGTTATTTTACTTGACACTGTGCATTATTTCACATGACCTGAACACTAATACTGACAAATCAGAAAACGCGAATGTATCAAAATTGTTTGATTTAAATGTTTTTGAAGCTGCCTGATCAGTCCGGAAGCTAGTTACCTTCTCTTAAATCCCCAGCTTTGCTCACCAAAAATTCCAAATATTCATCTTTTTTGGTGCTGCGATAGGAGCATATTTTATTCTGGTACTAGCAATACATAATTAAATTTCTAACAGATTTGGAGGAACTCAGGGTACGAAATTTAGTACACACAGTTGCCACCTCTGCAGCATCAGCTGTTTAACGTGGCTGCGCATCTGAACTTAGGTATCGGTACGTCATACCATGCTGCTTCGACGCCTTGCAAGAGTTCATCAACTGTATTAACTGGAATGAGGAAGGAGTGGCTTTGGACCAGCTTCTCGGCAATTCAGAACTAGTAGTTTTGAGTGTGTGGGATTCCTGTTGTGTTGTTTATTAACGGGTGCTCTCTGAACTCCTTTGCTCCCTTCAACAGTGCACCACGGTCATTCAACATTCCAGGTAATGTGGCCCTGTTACAATGCAACGGATTATGCTGGAATAGTAGGAACAAATTACTTACTGTACACAAGGGCCACCACTAGGGTGTGGCATCTAGGAAATAACTGACGTTGGAAAGGCTTTCATGAGAAAGTTCTAACAGTGAGGCTGCAGTTTAATTAACGTGATATTACAATAGTCGTGCCATCAGGAACAATAAAACAATATTTATCTGTTAATGAAAGTCCTTCAAAATCACAACATACCACATGGCTTCGTTTATGTTCAGTTACAATAATTGAATAAGTAGACAGGCAAAACCATCCAATAAATAAATTACATCCTAACGAATAAATCTATAAGGAACTTCCACGAGACGTAATACTTGCAAGGTGAACACAGAAGCTCGTAACCCAATTTCCCAGAAACTTCGCTCTGTGGATGAAAAGCCTAAATAAACGAAACGGCGTCTCGGTTTATCCGTAGATACTCTACCATGTTTGAGAAATTGACCGCAAAACTTTTTGACGTAGTTTAGATGCCTATCAGCACACGATAAGATGGCGGCCTTTTACCTTTTGCGTCCCGGGTTCGAATCCGATTACTGTTTATAGTTATTAAATTTTTTGCATTTGCTTGTCCATGTCTGTAGAAGAACTACGCGAATGTTCCTTATCAAGTTAGGAGATAGAAGGGCGTTAAATTAAATGTAAAATTCCAACTGCCTTTCACAATAGGTGACATAATTTTATTACGTCATATACGTGTGTTTGATATTTTCAGGTGTTACAATATTTTTAAATTCTCATATTCTTACATAAATTCTTAATTCTTACATTTTATTCTTCAGAAAGACTGGCGCATTCTCAAAGATGATACCGTTGGTAGAAAAGTTCGAAAGATAGAAATTCAGAACATCACGAGCATCGCGCGAAAGCAGATTTGCCACAGCAACATTTCTTCCAACGAATCTCACTCAGGAAAGACAAGTTGTTATCATTGCTCAAGATTTGAAGCGTTGGCAATAGTCTCGCTGAAGAACAATGTATAACGGACCACTTTTCTGGAAACTGGAGCTTGAAGTTGATTGTGAATCAAGATACACAACAGAAATTTCACCAAAAACAATATAAAACAATTTTTTCATCCACTTATTGCTTTTTCTTTTCTTTTTTCATTCATGCAACTGACATACATTAGTAGATGAATAAGGACAACATTATTTCATTATACATTAGAAAACATTCGTGTAATAATCCTCTACGGATGTAGGTAGATAAATGACAAACAAAAATCAAAATAATTATCGGGTTTGGAACAGGTGGGAGAGGTGTGAAAAAGAGTGTGGCCACGACGCCAGCCATTGCGCCATCGCATCCGGTGGATCGTTTACTCGCCAAAAGGCACATAAATTAACACGAAAAACTTTGTCATTTTCTAAGAAACAGTCGGATATGTACGGTTAAGCCGACACACGAGTTCGTTACTTTGACACTTCTTCCACAGAGTGATGTTTCTGAGAAATCAGGTAATGATACTTGCCGTGTTCTACTCGCTGGTATGAGTGGTGCCGCTCCTGGGGAACAAACATCCAACGTGTCTCAAAATTCATCTTAGAGAGAGCTGACTTACTGTGTTTCAGTAGATTGATTTTCCTACTACCTCCAACTATTCAGTTTCCACATCAGCCAACATGTTAGTACCAAAGCCCCCTCACACAAGGTCACGCCTCTTTCCCTTGTATTAAAACTATTATTTACATTAATTTACATTAATTTAAAGTACATCTTCCTTCCTTAAACATCTGTGTTTGACCTTTTTTAATTATTAAAATAAGCTCACTCACTGTGCTTGTGACTTTTGTGTTAAGAACGCGAGGATTTCTCACCAGTGTCTGATGCCGGCTGTTTTGGCCGTGCGGTTCTAGGCGCTTCAGTCTGGAACCGCGTGACCGCTGCGGCCGCAGGTTCAAATCCTGCATCGGGCATTGGTGTGTGTGATGTCCTTAGGTTAGTTAGGTTTAAGTAGTTCTAAGTTCTAGGGGACTGATGACCACAGATGTTACGTCCCATAGTGCTCAGAGCTATTTGAACCATTTTTGCATCAGTGTCTGATCACTTGATTACGTGATCTGTTTGAAAATTTATCCTTTGGGAGGGTAACGGGTGTATGGAATGCCTCGCAGTTTCCACAATGGTAGTTTTAGCGGAAAACACCGTAGATGTGAAGATGAAATGAATTCGCAGTTGCGAGTACAAACAACCATCATCTGCATAAGACGGAGACTGAAACCCGGACTTTTACCAAGCGGTCGTCTTAACCGCCCTTTTTTTGCTTTGTTTCGCTGTTTTCTTTTAGGCACATGCTCTGACCACTTTTATTTTAAGGAAGGCAGGGGAAACAGAAACCTTTATTATCCACAAAACCACAGTTAGTATGGTATGTAATTACACATTATAACTTTCCTTGAAGGATCCTCGTTGGCATCCTATTTTGAGATAACAGTCCGCAGCTCGTGGTCTTGCGGTAGCGTTCTCGCTTCCCGCGCACGGGGTCTCGGGTTCGATTCCCGGCGAGATTAGGGATTTTCTCTGCCTCGTGATGATTGGGTGTTGTGTGTCTTTCAACATCATTTCATTGTCATTGACTCGCAAGTCGCCGAAGTGGCGTCAACTAAGAAGGACTTGCAATACGGCGGCCGAACTTCTCCGCATGGGGCCTCCCGGCCAAAAATTCCATACGATCATTTTTGAAATAACAGCAAAGTCAAAGTGAGGCCACCTCCGGTACCCTTCAACATTAAAAAAAGGTGTTTGTATATATTTAAACAAAATTGAAAAAACATTCCATTGCTAGCTTTGCAACTGTCAGTTCTTCCAGGGTCGCATATTCGTGTAATTTTCCTTAGTTTATCACTTAACTTAGCGCACGCGCCACACTCCAACTATCTACCGGGTTCGCAAAAGTCGTTCCTAGGAAATTTGCATACCAGTCCTTGCACTTTTGTAGCCGTTACATTTTTCTATGTCCGTCTTGCACCTATTGCCAATAATACAGTATGTTCATACTTGTATCTCGATATGTGTAATGGGCCGTCATTTCTGTGATCCCCGCCACAGCATTCGTCGTATGACGCGAAAAATCCGTTTCCTCTGGAAAAAATACAATATCAGAAGCTGTTGCTGTATGTGCAGTGCGCCGCATGAACGCTATGATTTTTCTTGTTAGAGTCCAGTCAGCCAACGCCTCGCCGCTGACCAGCCGGTGGTCGTCCGTATCCAGCATGCCACATGGCTGACACATGGGCGAATCCACCAAATGTATTGTGTACTTTTTATCATTCATTTGGTATTTCTGGTTCACTACAATGTACCATGTTGACCTGACTGTTGTAGGTACGTGAGGGTGGTGTACCGTGCACCACATCACTTGCCAATTAACTGTAGGGTGTTTCTGTTTCACCTTGTTTTCGGCTATCTGTCGAAGAAGATAGTGGCACACGCCCTTCGATGCCGGCTTCGGTAACTCCGCCCGAACGTAATGGTGCTCAACGATGAACATGCGCAAATTCTTTAACGGGGGTGATATATGTCAGACACTGACCGGCGAATTTTCGATGTTGGTACTTGTTCTTCGACGATCGTCCCCGTAAGGGAGTACTTCTTGTTGCGCCACCGTTTGAGCATGGTATTAATATACATGGCACGCGCCTTCTCGTGTACGTTGACCAAACCAAGGGCCGCGTGGGACTAGCCGAGCGGTCTTAGGCGCTACAGTCATGGACTGTGCGGCTGGTCCCGCCGGAGATTCGAGTCCTCCCTCGGGCATGGGTGTGGGTGTGTTTGTCCTTCGGGTAATTTAGGTTAAGTAGTGTGTAAGGTTAGGGATTTATGACCTTGGCAGTTAAGTCCCATAAGATTTCACACACATTTGAACATTTTGAACTAAACCAAGGCACCCTCCTTGTTCTGGGAGGACAAGAGTGCTATTTTTTTTTTTTTTTTTTGGTCATTAGTCTACTGACTGGTTTGATGCGGCCCGCCACGAATTCCTTTCCTGTGCTAACCTCTTCATCTCAGAGTAGCACTTGCAACCTACGTCCTCAATTATTTGCTTGACGTATTCCAATCTCTGTCTTCCTCTACAGTTTTTGCCTTCTACCGCTCCCTCTAGCACCATGGAACTCATTCCCTCATGTCTTAGCAGATGTCCTATCATCCTGTCTCTTTTCCTTATCTGTGTTTTCCACATATTCCATTCCTCTCCGATTCTGCGTACAACCTCCTCATTCCTTACCTTATCAGTCCACCTAATTTTCAACATTCGTCTATAGCACCACATCTCAAATGCTTCGATTCTCTTATGTTCCCGTTTTCCCCAGTCCATGTTTCACTACCATACAATGCTGTACTCCAGACGTACATAGTGCTATACTGTACCTTAAAAAGCTGTCGCAAGGTTACATAGTACCCAAAAGCCGCCTGAATCCTCAGAGCCATCGTGCGCGTCAAGGGGTGAAGGTGTTTTAGGTGGTACATCATGGGAGCAAGGTAAATGTTGACGAGTGACACTCGCTGTGCGTTTAGTCGTACTGACGAGCGAAGTCGGAGCAATAACCGTCGTTAGTTGTCCGCAGCCGTTCCTGTCGTCTTATGAAACGTAATACTTATGATGGGCAATACCAAAAAATCGGGGGTTTGCACCACAGGTAAGGGTCCTTCCGTTCCTGGTTCTGGTTCACGCCCCACATGCATGAATTGTGATTTTCAGTAGTTGGTCTTGCTGCCAGCTGCTGTCCCATACGTCTGCAGCCAACCCATTGCTGATCGAGTCTGCCTCTCATTCCCGACGAGGAACACATATTCATTAGCGTATGCTCTACATTTGGATGGCAGATGCCGCATGGAGATGCTAGTACGTCGGCGGCAAAGCCCTGCGGCACATAGTTCTGAGGTGATCGCATACAGAAGGAACGACAAGGCACAACCCTTTCTGACGGATCTTAAGATCTCAAAATATTCTGTTCTCCCGCCGTTGATCCCATCACTAATCTAGGGCAGTGCAACAGCCGCATCACTGCAGTGGTCAGTAGTGGTGAGACACCCATCCTGTTCATCACCGCCGCGACTTACACATGATCCACCCGCTCAACGGCATGATCGAAATCTACAGCAACCAGTGCCCCCGGAGGCGGCATGCGACCGCGAGAAGGATGTAGTCGCGATAGTTTCCCAAGGCTGTGTGGATATTTTTGTAGTAAGCTCCTGCTAAGGACAACACACACACACACACCCATGTCCGAGGGACGACTCGAACCTCCCACGGGGGGTGTGTGGATATTACTGATACCGCCAAGAGACATCTGATGGGCATGTATTCGATCCACCAAAGACGTTTTGGTACGATTGCCCAATATGCGCAAAAAGAACTTGCAGTCACTATTAAGGAAGCTCAGGGGCGATAATCACATATTCGTTTGCCGCCACGTGGACGTGAATTCTACATGAACCGACACTTCTTGCTTCAACAGCTCATTAAACATGCATAAACACATCGGTGTCGTATTGGTCCCAAAGGAAGGGTAAAATTCCAGCTGGAATCCATCAGCGCCTGGGAATTGTTGGTGGTACCTCGTATAATCGCTTCCTGCAGCTCCTGGCACGCAATTTCTGATAACACGTCCGCTTCCACGTTAGCACGCGTCGCGTCTGAGGTCTCTTCCAGGACGGTTCCCAGCTCCGTCTGGACCATCCCTTCGCTCGTATACAATGTGTTGAAAAACAACGGAGATCGTCGAGATCGACAGCGTGAATTGACGTCCTTCGTCTTCTTTCCTTTACCACGTACTGCATCGAGGGAAATTCGTTGGCCAGGCAGTGCTACGACCTCGCGCGTATCTTCGTACTTGCCATCCTTAGCGTCGTAAGTTATATCAACTTCTCGTTTACTCGTTGGACGACTGTCTGGCGTTCTGGTGTAGGTGGTTGAGCGAATAGTTCCTCGTCGGGGGGGGGGGGGGGGGGGGGTGTAAAGTGAAAGTCAGAGGTCGTGCGCTGCCATCGAGAAACCTCCTTCCCATAATCTGTTAAAGTCCTTCGTAAAGCTGGCTTGCGCACTCGATCTACCACTGTAGGACAGAACCATAAGAATTTCTTCGACGGAGACAGCCATGTCACGTGTCCGCCACCATGTGTCGGTATTCTGCATGACGCATGTGGGAACGATCATCTTCCAACTATCCCTTCGTCTCCATACCTGCTGTCTGGTAAGGATAACCGTACAAATATATGCCTCATGGTCTGTAAACACGGTCGGATAGTTCAATAAAATTCTTCAGGGTATCAGACCGCATCGTCACAATTTAAAATGCGCCAACGTTTCGGCCAGCGTTGCAGCTAGCCTTCATCAGGGCCTTACGTTAACGTAAGGTCCTGATGAAGGCTAGCTGCAACGCTGGCCGAAACGTTGGCGCATTTTAAATTGTGACGATGCGGTCTGATACCCTGAAGAATTTTATTGAAGAAGACAACGGCCGCGGAAGCCTACGCTTACACGGTCGGATAGGTTTCTGCTTCTACCGTCGGCGGGGTCAGGGATTTTCTCTGCCTCGTGATGACTGGGTGTTGTGTGATGCCCTTAGGTTAGTTAGGTTTAAGTAGTTCTAAGTTCTAGGGGACTGATGATCATAGATGTTAAGTCCCATAGTGCTCAGAGCCATTTCTACCGTCAGCATCACTAACTCCCTTGAAACAGTGCTTCGATCCAAACGGCTAGCGGAGTGGCTCACATGAAAACTATATCCCGGTTTGTTGAGGTACTTCAGGTCCCAAGCATCGACTAATTCCCGTTCACCAACTCCCGAAGTTCTTGGCTAGGGGTACAGTTAGGATGTTGGTCCTTCCTGTCGATCAAACAATTAAAATCTCTACCGGCTATGCAAGTATAGTATCGTCCCCGGAACAACCGTGTAACCTTATGGGCGTAAAAATCTGCCCGTTCTCTTCTATTATCAGACCCTGACGGCCCGTATATACCGGGTGATGAAAAAGTCAGTATAAATTTGAAACATGAATAAATCACAGAATAATGTAGATAGAGAGGTACAAATTGACACACATGCTTGGAATGACATGGGGTTTTATTAGAAACAAAACAAAATTCTAAAGTTCAAACAATGTCCGACAGATGACGCTTCATCTGATCAGAATAGCAATAATTAGCATAACAAAGTAAGACAAAGCAAAGATGATGTTCTTTACAGGAAATGCTCAATATGTCCACCATCATTCCTCAGAAATAGCTGTAGTCGCGGAATAATGTTGCGAACAGCACTGTAAAGCATGTCCGGAGCTATGGTGAGGCATTGGCGTCGGATGTTGTCTTTCAGCATCCCTAGAGAAGTCTGTCGATCACGATACACTTGCGACTTCAGGTAATCCCAAAGTCAATAATCGCGCGGACTGAGGTCTGGGGACCTGGGAGGTCAACCATGACGAAAGTGGCGGCTGAGCACACGATCATCACCAAACGACGCGCGCAAGAGATCTTTCCCACGTCTAGCAATACTTTGTTTCTTTTTTTCTTTTGGTTCTAATAAAACCCCATGTCATTCCAAGCATGGCCGGTCTGTGTGGCCGTGCGGTTCTAGGCGCTTCAGTCTGGAATCGGGTGACCGCTACGGTCGCAGGTTCGAATCCTGCCTCGGGCATGGATGTGTGTGATGTCCTTAGGTTAGTTAGGTTTAAGTAGTTCTAAGTTCGACGGGACTGATGACCACAGATGTTAAGTCCCATAGTGTTGAGAGCCATTCCAAGCAAGTGTGTCAATTTTTACCTCTCTCTACATTATTCCGTGGTTTATTAAGTTTTCAAATTTATACTGACTTTTTTTGATCACCCGGTATATAGTGATCAAACGTACTCCACCTACGGAGACAGCAAATACTCCACTTAGTCTGCACGTATCCATTCCTTCAGCAGTATCTCAGTGTCAACGCCTCTCTGGTCAGTAGGGGAACAGTAAATATTACAGCACTGAAAGTCCGAGGAGTGAAGTACCCGAACTTCCTGTAACAGCGCTATGTCTATGTCTGCAACCCCTAATATGTCACTCAGCATTTTGATATTTACAGGCGTCCCAGTGCTGTTTATGTTAGCAGACCCAATCCGATAAACTTGTTATATAGCTTTCTACCGTCCCCCGCCGTCCCCTCGTGTGATCTGCCGTTACTATATGCATTCTTCCGGTCTTAAACCGTGAGAGTGTGTGAGTGCAGCTCCTCCAGCATCATCTGTTCCTCACTGGGGTCGGTCTTGTGACGACTGCCCCAGCCTCCCATCGTTGTCGTGCATTGTAGGCGCCAAGCCTTCCCAGTATCCTGTTGCCATTTATCGGACTCCTCCGCTGTGTTTGGAGCATCGTCATGGGAAGGTCGTGTCGCCGTCCCGCCGTCCACCCCTGCATCCGCGCTACGCAATCCTTATGTTTCCATGGTCGTCTGCTCGGTATCCGGAAGTGCCTCAGCGTTGCCTGCTGGATGTGGTTAGTTGTTCTTCACCGTGAGACGGCGCAGTTTCCATTTCCGAACCTCGGAATCAGAGGTCAGAACGGGCTCTTTACTATCGTGGATGACTTTGGAATCGTGTACCGCAGAATTATCGACATCTGTAAGTGCGGTATCCGAAGGTGCCACGAGCGGCACAGAAGAAAGGGTGTCCTGTGAGGGCTGCAGGCGGTCCTGCCCAACGCGTTTGCTCCAATAGGATAGCCACGATCGGCCTCTGTATGTGCGATCCGTTACGTTTCTCCCGTGCAGCCTACGTCATCGCGTTATGCCGCGACATAGGTCACGGGGAGCATCGTCTGATGCGAGGTGTGTGTGTGTATGTGTGTGTGTGTGTGTGTGTGTGTGTGTCTGTGTGTGGTGCATCATCCCGTGGCAGCTGTAACAACCTTCGTTGGGTACGCTCAGAACATACGTGTCCCTCCTTCCCACTCCCTGTGCATGTTGGTGGTTGTCCATCATAGATCACAATCGCCCTACAAACGGCGATGTACAGGTATGACAACATGTTTTCTTGTTTCGATAAGTATTTGTCTGACGCCACTGAGGACGGGATATGTTTTCTAAACTCGCACGTTTTTCAGCCACATGCGATAGAACCGTTGTGTAAGGACGCAAAGGTGTCTGCCACCAGTTCTTCTCGCACTTCGAATGGGAGCTCAAAAACGCGGATTGTCGGGAGTCCCATGCCGGCGTGTTAAACTGTAACCGCTCCCACATTCCCATCCTAATAACAGAAAGGAAGTCGTTATCGGTGTCGGAGTAGTAGTTCGTCACATATCGCTTCATTGATGAGTTTGACATAGACTACGCTGCTTGCTATAGATAAGTGTATTCCCACTAGAACGTGAGGTTCGGCTTTTACCTCGTCCCGTAAATAACGCTCTATCTCGTAAGACGTCTGTCGAGTATATTCGTTAAGAAAACTCAATATCTGTGTCTCTTTTCTTTGAAAGACAATGCCACGATTCGTTCTACGTACCACCGTGACACACCGCTACACAACGAAAACACCTCTCACGCTCTCGTGCGGCAGGGACGTCCACCGTCCGAAACGCTGCACCGCTGAAGCTGTGTGTCCTCGACCTACGGCAAGACCCAAACTTCCATATGTCATCTTTCCTGCCTCAAAACCAGTACTCGTACACACGTTATATAATTCTCGTACAGGAGAGGACATTGTAATTGAAAGTCGCTGCCCGACATCGGCGGATAAATACAATACTGCAGTGCCTGTGTTGCTACGAAGAACGAAGCAGTATTCCTTTGGACATGTATGCATGTCCGAAAGAGCATTGTATAGTACTTTGTACCAACACAGGCACTTCAGTATGGTATCTCAGGTATGTGTCCCTCTGGCGCCCTCCGGACTTCGTCCCGCCAACTCGGCGCCAGGGCAGTTCGTTCAAGGAAGGCCAAAGCACATCCGCTGTTCGTCACCTTACAAGTGCTGGTCAAGACAAGTCGTGTGACTGTGACTGAAGGCAAAGAAATAATTCAAAAGCCAAGATCGCTTGAATACTGTTTCCTAGATGACCGGTTTCAACACACTAAAGGTACCATGATCGTATCTGTGAAGATATAAGATGACAGGTGTGAGGGAGTGCTTACATGAGTTACACTATATACATTACTATTAGTACAGTACCACATACCTGAATGTAGATTAACGTGTATAAATCATTTGGATATAACGATACATGAGGCAGATTAAATAATTAATTTTTTAATTTTTATTTCTGCGATACTGAATTTATATCAACTGGTCTGCCTCATGTAGCGTTATATCCAAATGATTTATACATGTTAAGCTGAAAATGGCTCTGAGCACTATGGGACTTAACTTCTGGTATCATCAGTCCCTATAACTTAGAACTACTTAAACCTAACTAACCTAAGGACAGCACACACATCCATGCACGAGGCAGGATTCGAATCTGCGACCGTAGCGGTCGCGCGGTTCCGGACTGTAGCGCCTAGAACCGCTCGACCACTCCGGCCGGCCATGTTAAGCTATATTCAGGTTGTAAGTAGGCTGTTTAGGTTTTCTTATTGGTAACGCCACATAGCGCTCTGTATTAAAAATCACTGGCTGTGCTGTGTGCAGTCTGTGGCTTGCTTGCATTGTTGTCTGCCATTGTAGTGTTGGGCAGTTGGATGTGAACAGCGCTTAGCGTTGCGCAGTTGGAGGTGAGCCGCCAGCAGTGGTGGATGTGGGGAGAGAGATGGCAGAGTTTTGAAATTTGTAAGACTGGATGTCATGAACTGCTATATATATATATTATGACTTTTGAACACTATTGAGGCAAATGCATTGTTTATTCTCTATCAAAATCTTTCATTTGCTAACTATGCCTATCAGTAGTTAGTGCCTTCCGTAGTTTGAATATTTTATTTAGCTGGCAGTAGTGGCGCTCGCTGTATTGCAGTAGTTCGAGTAACGAAGATTTTTGGTGAGGTTAGTGATTTATGCAAAGTATAGGTTAATGTTAGTCAGGGCCATTCTTTTGCAGGGATTTTTGAAAGTCAGATTGCGTTGCGCTAATAATATTGTGTGTCACTTTAGTCCCCTTAGAAATTCACATGACATTGCAGGGTATGTGGTACTGTACTAATAGTAATGTATATAGTGTAACTCATGTAAGCCTTCCCACAAATCTGTCATGTTATATCTTCACAGATCCGAAGATGGCACCTTTAGTGTGTTGAAACCGGTCATCCAGTAAACAGTATTTGAGCGATCTTGGCTTCTGAATTATTTCTACAACAGAGTGATCGTCCCACAACACAATATGTGTTCACTGCAAAATGAAGGCAAAGACACATAGCTTCGAAATCGTTGCTCACCGCAGTTGCGAAATGACATCTGTAATTGGATTATTATGTATAAAAGTTCTACAGCTGCTCACATTCATCAGGAATTGTGTGTAGCTCATATTTCTGCAGTAATCAGATTAGCAAGGTTGGACACCTGTGGTGAGGCTTAACAAGTGGCCCTATAAAAGATCATGGGGAGAGCAGACTCGCAGCTCCGCTTTCCACACCGATGCACTCGTTCAACGAGCAGAACTATGTCGATGAATTCCCTCTTGTCGGACACTTGGCTATTTACGCATTGGACAGAGAAAGCCCAGGTACTGAAGTAGAATATGAATACCCGCATCTGTACCGTGTTGCCCATACCAAAGATGAAATACATTTCTCCTGGAAACTTTTCAGCCAACCATCCTATGATTCGTACCACACGCCAACGAATATTACCTCTTCCTACACGTGAAACAATGGCTTAGAAGTGATTACTAGGAACACTGACGTAAGTTGCTAGGAAACAAAAAATGCCAATTTCAGCTTTTTCTCTAGAACATATCTTTATAATCTAAGGGTCCTTCTTTTCCGAAAATGCCTTGTCTATTTACAAAATGAAGACAGTAGGAACAGAAAATGGGAACAGTAACCATAAAAGACAGAGAAAAACAGTGTGATAAATTCGTGCTGTCTGTAGTAGGACAAAAAATTAAATGGAAATTAAATGTAAATAAATGAAACAAACGTAAACCGTCCTGTGTCAGGACCTGTCCAACTTCGCGGTCGATGTGGACAGAGCGAGAACTACTGCCGAAATATATTCCTGCGAAAGCTTACGAGTACTCTTTCTCTCCCTTTTCGCCGTTGTTCATGTAGCGGTGGGCTCTTGAACTTCCGTTGGTGGGTACGAGGTTGGCTTTTGTTAATCCGAACACGCCTTCGATCACTGGAAATTGCCTCGCGTACATACTGCCAACTAACCTGCACTCTTAGCGCAGATCATCAGACAGGACATTTTCTTCAGTCAGGGACGGAACAATACGAATGAGACTCGAGTACACCAACGTGTGTCACAGAGTTTCATTTCAAACCTAAACCGTGCTCGCATTGTCACACCTTACGGCAACAGAGGTTGTTACCGCAGAAGGTTAGTCCACCCATGACTCAGCTATACCGCTCCTAATTGACAAACATCACAGCGACGTCATTCGAGCATTATTCTCCGTTGAAACACTTTAAACACTAAACAACTGCTTTGTCTTCTACGAGGACAGACAACTGTTGGTGACTGGTACCCACAAATCGTTAATCTGATGCACCCCGATATGGAAAGCAACATGCACGCTGTAGCCTACTATTCAGCTGCGAAGTCAATGTTGTGGTGCAGTGCATTCGCTAGTCCATATTTTCCTCTCTGCGAGTATGTGTGTGTGTGTGTGTGTGAGAGAGAGAGAGAGAGAGAGAGAGAGAGAGACAGACAGAACTTTTTTTCTTTTAAATGTGTTCTTATAATAAAGCTATTGCTTGCACGAGAGTTAGTAAAAGTTATCATTCAGTTATACAGGGTCATTCAGAACTGCCTCTGGGGTTTAAGGGGATGGCTGTGCAAGATATAGAGACAACAGGTACACCTCAGTGGACAAGAAATCTATCTAAGTTTTAAGTTATGTTAAAGGTGCACATCATGGGTACCATTTGACATACGACAAACTTCAATACGTGCGTGAAATTCATTGACGTCACTGGTATGAATTTCTGGGAAGGTGTGACAGCGGCCGACTTTCGAGATCCGTTCAATGAGTTGCCTGTCTGCAGACATGAACTAATTCGAAGTGATTTGTTTACATGTTCTGAACACGCCTGCGGCATAGCGCAACTATGCTACGGTGTTCGTTAAGAATAGAGACTTGAAGAGACGCTCTGTAAATGGTGTGTGTCATTGTTCAGCGTGTTTTCTAGTTTTCACGCAGTCTTCTTCTGAAACTCCGGAGGTCTCTGTAAATAGCCCATGTACACTATTTGAAAAAAAAAGTAGTCAGACAATCGTATGCAAAGAGGAAATGTCCGTCATATACTATGTGATCAAAAATATCCGAACATCCCCAAAAACATACGTTTTTCATATTAGGTGCATTGTGCTGCCACTTACTGTCAGGTACTACACATCAGCGGCCTCAGTCATTAGACATCCTGAGAGTGCAGAATGGGGCTCTCCGCGGAGTGTGGAGTGTGGCGCTCCGCGGACCTCACGGACTTCGAGCGTGGTCAGGTGATTGGGTGTCACTTGTGTCATACGTCTGTGCGCGAGATTTCCACAGTCCTAAACATCCCTAGGTCCACTGTTTCCGATGTGATAGCGAAGTGGAAACGTGAAGGGACACGTGCAGCTCAAAAGCGTAGAAGCCGACCTCGACTGTTGACTGACAGAGACCCTCGACAGTTGAAGAGGGTCGTAATGTGTAATAGGCAGACATCTATCCAGACCATCACACAGGAATTTCAAACTGCATCAGGATCCACTGCAAGTACTACGACAGTTAGGCCTAGAGGTGAGAAAACTTTGATTTCATGGTCGAGTGGCTGCTCATAAGCCACGCATCACGCCGGTAAATGCCAAAAGACATCTCGGTTGGTGTAAGCAGTGTAAACATTGGATGACTGAACAGTGGAAAAACGTTGTGTGGAGTGGCGAATCATGGTGCACAATTTGGTGATCCGATGGCAAGGTGTGGGCGCGGTGAATGCCCGGTGAACGTCATCTGCCAGCGTGTGTAGCGCCAACAGTAAAATTATGAGTAGGTGTTATTATGGTATGGTCGTGTGTTTCATGGCCTCTTGCGTAGCAATGTCACAGCACAGGCCTACACTGATGTTTTAGCACCTTCTTGTTTCCCACTGTTGAAGAACAACTCGGGAATAACGATTGCATGTTTCAACACGATCGAGCACCTGTTCATAATGCACTGCCTGTGGCGGATTGGTTACAAGACAACATCATCCTCGTAATGGGCTGCACAGAGTCCTGACCTGAATCCTATAGAACACATTTGAGATATTTTGGAACGCCGGTTTCGTGCCAGGCCCCACCGACCGCCATCGATATCTTTCCTCAGTGCAGCACTCTGTGATGATTGGGCTGCGATTCTCCAAGAAACCTTCCAGCACCTAAGTGAACGTATGTCTGCGAGAGTGGAAGCTGTCATCAAGGCCAAGGGTGGGGCAACACCATACTGAACTCCAGCATTACCGATGAAGGGCGCCACGAACTTGTAAGTCATTTTCAGAAAACACAGTATTTGTCACGAGGGGCACACCTGCTAGTGTTAAAGTAGGCGGGGAGTATTTTGTTGTTAGTGGAGAAGCAGTAACTGAAGAACGGGCCGCTCAGGAGCGCTGTCTGACTTCCAGCGTGGACTGGGCTCTGGGTGTTGACGCGTCTGCTCACAAAAGAAAGATTAATTAATGACAAGCAAGGAACGCAGCTATGGCAAGTCCTTTCAGTCTGGAGGCTATCAGACAACAGAGAGAGATCCGAGCAGGAGCGCTCTTCACTTACTTTCTAAAACAAGGTCGGTTGCAATGAGCCACAGACTGATTGCCGCTACATCTTTAAAACATTATTTATTATGAAATAATAATTAAATTTCGCACAATTAATTTGCGTAAGGTATTTAGGTTTAAAGTTAATTACAGTAAATACACTAATGGCCATTCAAATTGCCACACAACGAAGACGACATGCTACAGACGCGAAATTTAACCGACAGGAAGAAGATGCTGTGATATGCAAATGATCAGCTTTTCAGAGCATTCACACAAGGTTGGCACCGGTGGCGACACCTACAAAGTGCTGACGTGAGGAAAGTTTCTAACGGATCTCTCATATACAAACAGCAGTTGACCGGCGTTGCCTGGTGAAACGTTGTTGTGATGCCTCGTGTAAGGAGGAGAAATGCGTACCATCTCGTTTCCGACGTTGATACAGGTCGGATTGTACCCAATCGCGATTGCAGTTTATCGTATCGCGACATTGCTGCTCGCGTTGGTCGAGATCCAATGACTGTTAGCAGAATATGGAATCGGTGGGTTCAGGAGGGTAATACGGAACGCCGTGCTGGATGCCAATGGCTTCGTTGGCGTCGTATCGCTAGCAGTCGAGATGACGGGCATCTTATCCGCATGGCTGTAACGGATCGTGCAGCCACGTCTCGATCCCTGAGTCAACAGATAGGAACGTTTGCAAGACAATGACCATCTGCACGAACAGTTCGACGACGTTTGCAGCAGCATGGACTATCAGCCCGGAGACCATGGCTGCGATTACCTTTGACGCTGCATCACAGAAAGGATAGCCTGCAATGGTGTACTCAACGACGAGCCTGGGTGCGTGAATGGCAAAACGTGATTTTTTTCGGATGAATCCAGGTTCTGTTTACAGCATCATGATGGTCGCATCCGTGTTTGGCGACATCGCGGTAAACGCACATTGGAAGCGTGTATTCATCATCGCCGTACTGGCGTATCACCCGGCGTGATGGTATGGAGTGCCACTGGTTTTACGTCTCGGTCAACTCTTCTTCGCATTGACGGCACGTTGAACAGTGGACGTTACATTTCAGATGTGTTACGACCCGTGGCTCTACCCTTCATTCGATCCCTGCAAAACCCTACATTTCAGAAGGATAATGCACGACCGCGTGTTGCAGGTCCTGTACGGGCCTTTCTGGATACAGAACATGTTCGACTGCTGCCCTGGCCAGCACATTCTCCCGATCCCTTACCAACTGAAAACGTCTGGTCAATGGTGGCCGAGCAACTGGCTCGTCACAATACGCCAGTCAGTACTCTTGAGGAACTATGGTAGCGTGTTGAAGCTGCCTTGGCAGCTGTACCTGTACACGCCATCCAAGCTCTGTTTGACTCAATGCCCAGGCGTATCAAGGCCGTTATTACAGCCAGAGGTGGTTGTTCTGGGTACTGATTTCTCAGGATCTAAGCACCCAAATTGCGTGAAAATGTAGTAAATTGTCAGTTCTAGTATAATATATTTGTCCAATGAATACCATTTTATCATCTGCATTTCCTCTTTGTGTATCAATTTTAATGGCCAGTAGGGTAGCTAAGCCACTGGACAGTGGAGCGATGGAACGATGCTATGTTATGTGACAATCTGACGAAAAAATTTAGCTGTTAAATGTAGTGCAACGGCAAAGTAGTGAGAATGTGATGTTACATTAAAGAGATGTTTTTCGTGGTTGGGTTGGTGTCCCTGTTTTGCACAGAAGGAAACTCTAAATGTGTAAAGATATGAACACATTTTACAGCATCGTTTACTGCGTACAGTAGGGGAACAGTTTGGAGATGATGATTGTATCAGCATGACAATGCACTCAGTCGCCTGTCATAATACAGCTTCTGTGAGGCAATAGTCTGTAGACAATAACGTGTCTAATGTGGACTGACGGGCTGACCTGACGAGAGTTAGGACGTGAGCCCCGTGGGACACCTTACAGGTGACTTAGAACGTCGACTTCGCTGCTACCTTCTCTGATTTTGACCCCTGAGGAGGGATGGGCTGTCGTTCCACGACAGACAGTCAGAGAATTCGTTGAAAGTGTCTCCAGCAGGGTTCGAGCCTTCATAAAGGCGAAGCGTGAACGTGTTCCATATTTATGGCCGCTAACATTTGTCCGGGTACTTTTGACCAGACAGTGTATCAACGTGCACCATGTAGGATGGAAGGCACGATTAAATAGATCATAAAAATAAATGTTGTCACAGACTTGGATAAAATCTGAAATAGTGCACAAATGGCCGTCAGCAATCCTGTCAGTATAAACTTTGAGTACGCACGATTTCCACAGGAAAGGATTCAGAAACGCAGGGCCGGAGAATGAAAGAGCCAGTCTAGCAGTGCACAGGCTGTGCGCCACGGATGGGAGCACCCGATGCATCACAGAATTACTGTAGCCGCTGTCGGAGAGCGCGCCAGCCATCTTGTATCTTTCGCACATTCAAGCGTTGGCAGCGAGGGGTGCGGGGATCTCCCCCAGCGACACACCTGTCGTTCGCGCCTCCCGTCTCCAAATGAAAATTGTTTCGGCTCTGCACGCACGCCTCTCGCAAACACTGACTCACACGAGCGCAGAAAACAGAAGCGCGGGTGCGGGTGCCCCACTCGTCCCTCCGTCCCCCATCCATTCGCACACTCACACACACACACACACACACACACACACAGAGAGAGAGAGAGACAGGTACAGATACAGATGCTCGCGCGCGCGCAGACGCACCCACCCACACACTTACACCCACACACACACACACACACACACACACACACACAAAGGAACTCGGCCGTCGCCCCATCCTCGTTCCCGCGCAGCCCTCCTGCCTCCGACAACAGAAGCACTTTTCCCCTGCTAAGTGTGGCGCCGGCGGCGGTGGCGAGACAATAAAAATATAAAAATCGATTTAGAGTGTCGGTGCTCGTGTGAGACAATGCGGGCCATTGTTCGGCGCTCTCGGCGCGGCTGCGACCTCGGCTTCGCACCCGGGAACAGACAAATGGCTGCGCGCTGCCCGCTGCAGGTGCTGGCCGCAGCGGAACTGCAAGAGGCCCGACTGCTCCAGTGTGGCGCCACTGCTGCCACAACGAAATCTCTCTGAAAAAGGGAGCGCGTCACTCCTGCTTACAAAAAGGGTAATAATAGGTCGGGCGCTCAGAACTACACAGCGGCACCACTTAGGTCGTCTGCTGCAAGATCCTGAAGGATATTATAAGCTCGCACTTTGTAGCTCCCCTGTCAAATAACACTGGGCAACAAAAAAAATAATTTTTGAATGTTTCGAGCACTTCATGAGGCAATTCCTACTAATTTTGGATTGAGAAAAACAAATATGACAATGAAAAAATTTTTTAACTCTAGTTTCTATGATATACAGAAAGTGGAAGTATTACAAATTAAAGGATTGAGAGAAAAGGATACATTTTAATTATATACATGCTACCAACAATGAAAGTGCATTTGATTTTTTTAACTGGTAATTACATGCAAAGAGTTCTAAGTTGCTGGAAACATACTCCGCAGACGGTCATGTCTGAAGAGAATCATAAAGTGGCCTATTGACTTCGTCGTATTTTAGCTTGCATCTTGTAACGGACTTCCGCAGAATCCCTACATAAAGACCAACACTAGATACCAAGATCTCTAATGAGATCACTCAATTCCGCTTGACTCAGTCTGTGCGATTTAACATCTTTTCCCTCAAAATCAGGGTCATGGTACGTGGACGGCTTGTTTGGTTCTTCTTGTTCCACACTGTCTTCGTTTCCTACTTCAAATACACAATTATAGAAATCATAGGCACAGCGCAAGCCATAGATCGTTTCTCCCTTTTCAGCCATTCTCGCAGTGTAACTGCACATGCTTTGCAACATATATGTGGAGCCCAAGACTTTTCAGAGTCACAGTAACAGTATCTATGTTTATGACTTACAAACAGCTGAAGAGCATTTGTGTTTTGTTATTTGACAGGTGTGCCAACTCCCAAATTTAAAATCTTCACTCTAAAAATTAAATGTCACTTTATCTTCATAACAAGAGCTAATCTGTCATTTTTATGGTGATTTTTTAATTCAGCAGATGGAAATACATGTAAATTTACTATTTTTAAGCCCGAAACATTTTCATTGTTGCCCAGGGTAATCAACATGCTTTAAGGAAAACAAATAGTGCGCCGTAACAGCTTGACGTTATATGGAGTAGATTTTCGAAAGGTGTTCGACGCTGTAGAACAGCCATGTCTGCTTTTAATCGTTCAAGGTCACTGGTAACACAGTGGCAAATATTTCATTGCCTCGATGAATATTTGATTAATAGAACCAAATGCGTTACACCGGATTTAGAAAGTTGTACAGTGAGTTACGTAATTGGGGTGTGCCCAAAGGAAGCTTAGTAAGACAACTGATATTGTGAATTTTAAAATAATACCTGCGTACTGAATATTAAGAAGTTTCAGGATTACTAACAGTCATCGTTAATTACAATCTCCGATATTTTGACCAGGCACTTGTCAGTCATTATTAGGTGAGCCATAGACGGCAGAAGAAGCGCGCTGTGCCTATTGCGGTAGGCTGGAGTCTACCGAACATTTTGTCGACGTGGTATGGCTTACATAGGCAGACCATGTGCACTGTGGAAGAACACTGTACTCGCTTTCTGTAACTAAGGAAGTCTGCTGTTGTTAATCATTGCATCTGCACCGAATATTCAACTGAGAGCGAAAAACGTAATTTTAGCCCAGCGACATCATTTTCGGCCTCTATTATTAAAGAACACGTGGAAACACGCATGCCGTAAAACCTAATGAATCGTGATAGAAGCTACCAATTAGATAAGACCCTGTCTTGTTAAACTCGTGACACCCTCACCACTCCCCCTGATTGCTTCATTTCCTCTCCCAATCACCTTTACTACATTTTTATCCTTTCACCTTTTCCCACTTCCCCTTCCCTCTCCTACACTTCTACCTGATACTAATTTAACTGACCGCAGTTGCAAAACACACTACTCGTGTGTGAAATTCTGACACAGAAAAAAAGAATTACTGACGTAACTACTTACAAAAATTCTACCTCTATGTACAATTATTTTCTACTTATTGTAAAACATTTGAAAGCACATATTTAGTTTGACTTCATTTTAGATCTGAAGATGACCTGTAGAGATCGAAACATGTCACGTAATTAAAAATGTGTAACTGATACTGAAGAATAAACGAGAATTGTTTTACATATAATTACAGTTGCTGATCCTCTCGGGGCAAATATGACGGCTGAAGTCCACTACTTCCTTCATACGAAGAAGACAGAATACGCCGACGACTGCGGCGAGCGACGACAACGACAGCCGAGTACCGAAGTTCCACCACAGAGGTCACTGTCCGACGGGTTGTGTGGTTCAAATGGCTCTGAGCACTATGGGAGCACTATGGGACTTAACTTCTGAGGTAATCAGTCCCCTAGAACGTGGAACTACTTAAACCTAACTAACCTAAGGACATCTGACACATATCCATGTCCGAGGCAGGATTCGAACCTGCGACCGTAGCGGTCCAGACTGTAGCGCCTTGAACCGCTCGTCCCGGGTTGTGTGGTCAGTCTGCCGACCCTCTCTTGGCGCTTGCGTGATATACACATGGCGCGCTAATAAATTGGGGGCGGATGAAGTCTTCTGCAGTAGAGGAAGAGGTCCACTGTCAGCTCTACCACTTAGAGCCAAGGACTGCAGGGACGGACCTCCTTTCCAACAGCAAGTTTCTCCACAAGCAGTGTCCGGCTGTCGACCACTTCGTGGCTCAAAAATGGTTCAAATGGCTCTGAGCACTATGGGACTCAACTGCTGAGGTCATTACTCCCCTAGAACTTAGAACTAGTTAAACCTAACTAACCTAAGGACATCACAAGCATCCATGCCCGAGGCAGGATTCGAACCTGCGACCGTAGCGGCCTTGCGGTTCCAGACTGCAGCGCCTTTCACCGCACGGCCACTTCTGACGGCACTTCGTGGCTCTTTTCAACGCAGTAATGAGGACTGGCAATTTCCCTGCAGTTTGTACGCACACAGAAGTCGTAAACGTCCCCAAGCCTGGGAAGGAGTGGCGCTGTTCACAAAGCCATCGATCAATAAGCCCATTCTCTAGATTATCGCAGGTGTTAGAGAGTTTCTTCCAGCGATGCCTCTTCTTACATGTGGAAGCCACTTTTTACCAGAAGGCTAAGGCTGATTTCGGAAGCGATACCCTACAATCCACCAAGAACTATGCATGTGGAAGATGCAATCTATTCTTTGGAATCGACTCCGTGTGCCAAGAGGAACTAATGTACAGGGTTATTACAAATGATTGAACCGATTTCACAGTTCTACAATAACTTTATTATTTGAGATATTTTCACAATGCTTTGCACACACATACAAAAACTCAAAAAGTTTTTTTAGGCATTCACAAATGTTCGATATGTGCCCCTTTAGTGGTTCGGCAGACATCAAACCGATAATCAAGTTCCTCCCACACTCGGCGCAGCATGTCCCCATCAATGAATTCGAAAGCATCGTTGATGTGAGCTCGCAGTTCTGGCACGTTTCTTGGTAGAGGAGGTTTAAACACTGAATCTTTCACATAACCCCACAGAAAGAAATCGCATGGGGTTAAGTCGGGAGAGCGTGGAGGCCATGACATGAATTGCTGATCGTGATCTCCACCACGACCGATCCATCGGTTTTCCAATCTCCTGTTTAAGAAATGCCGAACATCATGATGGAAGTGCGGTGGAGCACCATCCTGTTGAAAGATGAAGTCGGCGCTGTCGGTCTCCAGTTGTGGCATGAGCCAATTTTCCAGCATGTCCAGATACACGTGTCCTGTAACGTTTTTTCGCAGAAGAAAAAGGGGCCGTAAACTTTAAACCGTGAGATTGCACAAAACACGTTAACTTTTGGTGAATTGCGAATTTGCTACACGAATGCGTGAGGATTCTCTACCGCCCAGATTCGCACATTGTGTCTGTTCACTTCACAATTAAGAAAAAATGTTGCTTCATCACTGAAAACAAGTTTCGCACTGAACGCATCCTCTTCCATGAGCTGTTGCAACCGCGCCGAAAATTCAAAGCGTTTGACTTTGTCATCGGGTGTCAGGGCTTGTAGCAGTTGTACACGGTAAGACTTCTGCTTTAGCCTTTTCCGAAAGATTTTCCAAACCGTCGGCTGTGGTACGTTTAGCTCCCTGCTTGCTTTATTCGTCGACTTCCGCGGGCTACGCGTGAAACTTGCCCGCACGCGTTCAACCGTTTCTTCGCTCACTGCAGGCCGACCCGTTGATTTCCCCTTACAGAGGCATCCAGAAGCTTTCAACTGCGCATACCATCGCCGAATGGAGTTAGCAGTTGGTGGATCTTTGTTGAACTTCGTCCTGAAGTGTCGTTGCACTGTTATGACTGACTGATGTGAGTGCATTGCGAGCACGACATACGGTTTCTCGGCTCCTGTCGCCAATTTGTCTCACTGCGCTCTCGAGCGCTCTGGCGGCAGAAACCTGAAGTGCGGCTTCAGCCGAACAAAACTTTATGAGTTTTTCTAAGTATCTGTAGTGTGTCGTGACCGTATGTCAATGAATGGAGCTACAGTGAATTTATGAAATCGCTTCAATCATTTGTAATAGCCCTGTATAAATTGCTAACAAATGAGTCTCAACGCCATGCGTGAGAGGGCTGAACATTTACCTGAATGTACATACCTTCTCCGTAAGTGCTGTCGAAGGAGTGTCATCAGGTCGTTCCATCGCCATTGGTGTACCGACCGGATCCATGCTTTGCTCTATCCTGTACGTTGTATGCTGCAGACCCGGCAGTGAAGCTGGCCTTATTCAGTGACGACACAGACATACGCACCAAGATCCTTATGCAGGCATACTGCAGCGGAGACCTGAGACGGAGATAAATGATCTCGGCGACAGGCGACAAAATGGCTGCTGCCACGCAAGCCAAATAAGGTGCAGGTCAGTTGCTCTCCTCAGGCCAACAGCTGGGGGTATACTCTTCCAAGTTTTTATTCCAGTTTCCACACTCCGGATATGGATTTTCTAAGTCTAAGACCTGTTGGGCTCTCACGTATGTTTTTTGGAGTGCTGCAGTATTTGATGTTAGGTTCCTAGTTTGCTTGTTTATTACGTAGGTGGGAACTGATACAACGGCGTTTTTTGGGAAATCGATCGGAGAGAGCTATGTTTGAAGTATTCATCCATCATCATTTTCAGTATGATGTTGGTGTTGTTTCAGCTTCCCCAAATGTTTGGTACTGAGCAATCAAAGCAATATCATCGGTCGAATGTAGCTAAATTAAAAACGGATGGGGCCAGACAGGAATTTGTAGGATGCCATCATTATTTTGTTCGCCATGTTGCCAATGGTTATCTTCCGGTACGGAATAACGTTGATGAATCTTAACAGTACTCTACCAAGGCATTCTTATCATAGGCTGCATTTAGAATAATCCCATTTTCATCATCCCTATTCGAGTTTGCTGTATGTGGTGTGTTTTGTGATGGCTGAGCAGGCTCCGTCATGAACAATCCTCTCCAGAAGCTTGAGGGAGACAGTAAGGAGAGCAGCGGTGCGGAAGTTTCCGTCTTTTGAGAAGTCTTTGATTGGATTCATCACTGCTATTATGTAAGTACATTATTAATGATAAACAGCGTAAGTGTTGTTAACAGAATAAATATTTATTCTGACGTGAACTGTCCATTGTTAATAAATCTGGTGAGCGAAAGCTTTTGAGATGAGGTGAGACTCGAAGCGGAATTATTGCTCTGCACGGATAATGTTTTCATTTTTCAGAAACTCACGTAGCTGTATACGTTCTAGTGCAAAGTAACCGAATACTTCACTTGATGGATGTTTTAGGTCGGATATTCGGCATTTCTGGAAATCTCAATAACTTCGAGAAGTGACACGGAAAGGCCAGGGCAATGGTTAGAGCGCAGATTAGAAGCAGGATTTTAATCTAAGTAAGAGGCAGCTATGTCTGGCACTATCATGGTGTTGTAACTGAGTGTCATAACAGTAGGTTATTTATCACAGAAGACAAAGGAAAGAATCAGGTATTTCATTTAACGAATTTTCACTAAAAATGGAAACCGTGAACGTGAGTGTGCCTGTGTCAGTTTTCCCTGCACAATCTGGCAGGCAGAGAGCCCTTATAACATTGTAGGTTCAGCAGGAAGTGCCCTATGACCGTACATTTCAGGCTTTCAGTGTGGTCGGTATATTCTTTGTTGTTTTTTGTTTTTTTGTTTTATGAGCATTAGGCAAAGTACTATTCCTTTGCCAACGATCTATTTCCCATAAAACAGAAACCACCAAATACGCAAATTAGGAGTTGTATACTTCGGACCCTACAGCTGTGATGTCTAACAACATCCTTGAAGAAATAATTTTATTTTATAGTCAACGTTTACGCATACGAACTTAATACAAAAAATAATTGCCCCAGAATCGAGGACGAAAAGCTAGAGATATACACGATGCTTTAGCGGAACGACCAGTTAATATTTCGTGCAGTAACCAATCAGAAAAAGTTCGACGTCATTTTCAGAGCCAGTTTCAATATCCACAAATATTCAAAATGGTAAACCACATGCCAGTTTTCACAACACTGAATTTAGCTAAGGTAACTATAAAACACAAATGCGAAGTCACATCTGTCGTCACAGTAAGGTTTCCGCATCAGGAGTTTACATAACAATCGACATAAATATGCAATACGTCAGCAGCTTTGGTCCATGATATTAACAAATATCTAGGAGAGAAACAGGTACTGTTCATCCAGAAACGCTTCTACATACTAAAAGGATATCATAGCAAAATATTCAGAAAAGATGCATCAGACCTAAAAGACCGTATTTTCCTTTTTCAGATAAAAAGTCACGTCATTTAACTTTGAGCTATGTAGCTTGTCAAAATCACTCTCTCCCTGTTGTCGCGATAATAACTTCCAACATGTTGTAAATATTAGAATTTTAATTTTCAAGTCTGCGTCTACATCTAGATCTACATAAATGCTCCGCAAGCCACCGGATGGTACCTGGCGGAGGGTACCCTTGCTTCTGGTAATCATTTCCTTCTCTTTTTCGCTCGCAAACTGTCTGTATGCATTGGTATGAGCCCTAACCTGGCTAATCTTATGCGAAATGTACGCTGGCGGCAGTAGAATCGTTCTGCAATCATCCCCAAATACCGGTTCTCTAAATTTTCTCAATAGCACGCCTCGAAAAGAACGTCGCCTTCCATCCAGAGATTCCCATTTGAGATTCCGAAGCATTTGTACAATATTTGCATGTGGTTTGAGCCTACCTGTAACAGATTTAGCAGCCCACCTCCTTTAGTCTGAACTGGTGCGGATATCCAACACGCGAACAGTATTCAATGGTGGGTCGCACTAGTATCATGTATGTGGTCTCATTTACAGATGAACTATTCTTTCCTACAATTCTTCCAATGAATCGAAGTCGACCATTCGTCTTCCCTACTACTATCACTACATGCTCACTCCATTTCATAATGGTTTGCAACGTCATTGTTATTGCGTCATGCAACTCCCTACTAATCCTGTATTCGATTATGATGGATTTGTTTTTCCTACTCATCTGCATTAACTTACATTTTTCTGCATTAATGACAAGCCTTACATGTTAATCACGTTTTGATCGTGAAAGCTACGCTGAACTACTGCACCCAGGAAAACAACTCGTTTTCGTCTGGTTAGCTTTTTTCCGCAGTAACTACTCGCTGTAATCTTTACGAAATGCGTCCTGTCAGCTGAAAATAACTTTCATTCTTTTCTTAGGAATATTTATATATTTCCCACATGAGTACCATTCACAGCTATATCTGCGCCAATAAGTTTAACTGCTATGTGTTTCTCACCTTTCTGCGTCAAATTTGGGTTCACAAGTAATTACCTATGAGATTTACATCTAATACTTAATTTCAGATATCTCTGGTCCTTTCAAATACTAATAGATTGTTGAAAACAAGTGTACTATGAAGCAAAAATTAATAATTCCCACTACTTAATTTCTAATACCTTTGAAATCTATAACATCACAAACACAGCACTAGTTCGTTAGTCAAACTATGGCGATAGAATTCGCTATGGAAAGAACCATACCGGCAGTCGACTCACGTATTGCATAGCATCCACAGAAAAATCTAGTCAGATCATTCAAATAATACACGTACATACATACCTGTCGGAGGGTACCCTGTGCTACTGGTAATCATTTCCTTCTCTTTGTCGCTCGAAAACTGTCTGTATGCCTTGGTATGAGCCCTAATCTCACCAATATTAAGCGAAATGTACGCTGGCGGCAGTAGAATCGTTCTCTAATCACCCTCAAATGCCAGTTCTCTAAATTTTTTTTTGTTAAACATTCACGGGAAATAGATTTAATCACATCATGTTTGGTACCTAAACCGCGCAATGAATAAAAGTATAAATTAAACGTTTGATAATGGTATGTAAACTAAAATATTCGACCTGCTCAGACAAACTGAGATTAAATTTCAGCGGCGGGAGAGTAATGAACTATATGCACAAAACTCAACTGCCATTAATGAACGGGAAAGAGCAAATAAAAAAGTGCTGAGAGGAACCTAAAAATGTTCTGAGTGAGGTTCCAGACGACACAAAACTCCTAGATCACAACAAGAAAGAGTTAGAACACATATTGCATGCAACTGATGAAATAGAAAAAGTTAACTATAAATGGAGCTAAGACGAAGATAGTGAAAAAAGTGCGATGAAGAGTTGGCCTATCACATTGGTGAACACACTGAATGCACTATAGTTGTATGAGACGGGTACGTGTTTGAAATTAAACTCAAGTTTTCTTTGAATCTTTCAGCAATTGTGTCATCTGAATTGTGAGAACGGTAAAAGGATCCAGTTATTATTTTACATTCTGGTTGCCAAAAATGACTTACGCCTATACTATCTACTTCAATTTCGCGACAAGATGAACTACTTCTAACAGCAACAAACACGTCACTGTCAACCGGGTTTAGACTATCCTTTCGAAACACTGTTAGATTTTCTGCAAAAATTTCGACCGAACTTATCTCCTACATTAGCCAGCTTCCAGTGCTGAAGATCTGAGCATCAGTGCTTTCTATTAGGGCTTGGAGCTCTGGTACTTCCCAACACAGCTACGACAAGTTACAGCGTTTATACCGATGCTTCTTTTATCTAAGTTCTTCCTGTGTTCGGCCTACACCCTTTGAGACTGAAACTCTTTTTGTGTTTTCCCGAGACGCTCTAACCTAGAAGATCGCCCAGTCCACGCCACACATCCCCTATTACCCGCGTTTCCGCCATATGCGTGTAGGTGGACTCCTATCCTTTCCAGCAGAACCCGAAACCCAACCACCCTATGGCGCTAGTAGAGGAATCTGAAGCCTACACGGTCGCAGAACCGTCTGAGCCTCTGATAGAGACCCTCCAATCAGCTCTGTTCCAGAGGTCCGCAATCTGTCCTGTGGCGTATCCCCATGGCCGGCCCACAAAATTGACGCCGATCCACTGCAGCTTGAGGCTGTGTAACAAAAGCCATCACAGCCTGGAGCTAAGAGTGAAGTACCACCAACTGGACTCGCATCCGCACTTCTATACTTGGAGCCACTAAAACACGGCGAAGGATACAGTAAATTTATGGGGTATGTGATACTTGACTCTCTTGTTATCTGTGGCGTCACCAATGAATTTACAAGCTTCTTAAAAAAATTAAAATCGTTCACTTGAGTATTGCCTTTGCACGAATTGTGAAGCAAACGCATTCATCCCATTTATGTCCAACATGAGAAAAATTAATGCTGTTCGCCTTCATTGTAAGAGGCTTCAACGATCAGCGATATTTGTGTCGACCTATTGTATTTCTGGTGGAAACTCTAAAGATTCAGCCTCCACACTTCTGTCTACATCATTCTGATCACCTGTTTCATGCAAGGAATTCACATGTGGCAAAATAAATTCACCTTCCTTTTCGCAGTGTTCCTATAATGTATGATATTGCCTTTCAATATGTAATTCAACATTACTTCCTAATCTGTCCACAGACAATTTGGAATAAGAAGGTACCCCAAAGTCAGGGTCCGTCAAACATGAACAGTTGACGTAAACCTGGGTACTGAGTCCATAACGCAAAGTCCCAGGCACGATCTCAGAGCCAGCTTTCATGAAAGAAACAATAATGCATAGAAACCTCCAGGCAGATTAAAACTGTGTGCCGGACCGAGACTCGAACTCGGGACCTTTGCCTTTCGCGGGCAAGTGCTCTACCAACTGAGCTACCCAAGCACGACTCACGCCCCGTCTTCACAGCTTTACTTCCGCCAGTACCTCGCCTCCTACCTTCCAAACTTTACAGAAGCTCTCCTGCGAACCTTTCAGAATTAGCACTCATGAAAGAAAGGATATTGCGGAGACATGGCTTAGCCTGGGGGATGTTTCCAGAATGAGATTTTCACTCTGCAGCGGAGTGTGTGCTGATATGAAACCTCCAGGCAGATTAAAACTGTGTGCCGGACCGAGACTCGAACTCGGGACCTTTGCATTTCGCGGGCAAGTGCTCTACCAACTTTTTTTTTTTTTTAATCTTATTTTGTTCGCTTTTGTTCGTTGCATGTGCTCGGTGCGGACGTCGTAAGACATCCGTTTAAGCTCGTTGTTGATCGATTAGCTCAGTTTTTTTATTACAGAGGGCTGCTAACCCTCTGACCGAACACGCTGAGCTACCGTGCCGGCATACCAACTGAGCTACCCAAGCACGACTCACGCCCCGTCTTCACAGCTTTACTTCCGCCAGTACCTCGCCTCCTACCTTCCAAACTTTACAGAAGCTCTCCTGCGAACCTTGCAGTTTGGAAGGTAGGGGGCGGGGTAATGGCGGAAGTAAAGCTGTGAAGGTACCTTCTACATCTGACATCATTAGTGAAGAGCATATACGAAGATACATAATATACGAATATGTAGTTTATCACCGGCCGCGGTTATCGATCAGTCCTAGGCGCTTCAATCTGGAACCATGAAGCTACTGCAGTCGCAGGTTCGAATCCTGCCTCGGGCATGGATGTGTGTGATGTCCTTAGGTCAGTTAGGTTTAATTAGTTCTAAGTCTATGGGACTGATGACATCAGATGTTAACTACCATGGTGTTTAGAGCCATTTGAACCTTTTTTTTGTAGTTTATCTCCTACACTATTTGATGTAAACATAGACGAAGCTGTTCGTAGTTGGAGGCTGTGAGCAAGGACTTGGCTTTCATGTGCTGGTACTACTTCTTTATGCTAAAGACCTGCATCTAAAAAATCTGCAGCTAGTTGTTCACTATTTGAAATAAAATATTCTACAAAGGTACTGAAAACTTAGGTGGAGAGAAATAAAAGCACTTCTCCTAGAGATAAATATCAAACGGTCTTACTTTGTCATTAGTCATAAAATAACAGAGCAAGCCAAACACTTCAGGCCCAGATACAATAAAGCGAATAAATATAGAAATATTTTCGAAACAATCAGCAAATATTTTTTTAAAAGATAACAACGTGACTGTAGTTTTGTCAGACTATTTTTCTACCAACACTGTTTATGGATGAGAAAGAAGTACGAAACACAAATCTACGGTAGAAAGAAGAGGTTTATCATAAATCTCATAATATGCTAAAGAACAAAGAGAATCACAAACTTCATAAATCAACTACACATATGCCACACAAAAAAAGTTAGTATAAAATAAGTGAATTAAAAGAAAATGGCTCGGAGCACTATGGGACTCAACTTCTGAGGTCATCAGTCCCCTACAACTTAGAACTACTTAAACCTAACTAACCTAAGGACATCACACACATCCAAGCCCGAGGCAGGATTCGAACCTGCGACCTAAGTGACTTCAGACTGAACGCTTATGAAGAATGAATGCTGAAACGTTATCAGGAATAATTTCTAAAATTAAACTGAAACGGAAACGCGACCAAGGGAAAGGCAGGAAGAAACCTCAAAACGAAAGTGACGGTGAAAGTTACTGGCAGCGATGGGTGTACGGGAACAGAAGGACAGATTCAGCACAAAGAAAAAGAGAAATTAGTTTCGATGAAATCAAAGGCAAGGGCGTGACTTACACTACCAGAAGCAGAGTCTCAAAGCTGTTTCGTGGAAACAGTGCCTTGTAGACCTCTACGAGGAGGAAGTATAGAGGATGCACTACTAGTCAGTTTGAAAGTGGAAGACTTTCAGGTAAACAAAGTAGAAGGGTTCTCGAATAACACATATAAGCTGTAGGGAAAAAACGGTAGTTCGCACTATGTGACAAAACATAGAGGGAGCAGCTGGAATGGAAGAACAAGAGAGAAGTGTTTGGATTACAAGTGATTCAAATCAGAAGTGCAGCTTTCATCCATACAGTTCAATATCTACATCAAAAAGGCAATACCAGGAATGATAGGTTTAGGAGTTGGCTTCAAATTCAGGGTGAAATGATATCAGCAATAAGATTCGCTGAAGACATTGCTATCTTCAGTGAAATTGAAGATGAATTATAGGACCTGTTCAATTAGATGAAATGTCTGATTTTGCAGAATATGGACTGAGGTCAAACCAAAGAAAGAGTGCACTGTGAGAAACCCGGAAAAGAAGACGGATGTGGTCTTACGGTTGCATTCAGATAATGGAGGTAACAGCTGAAAGTTCGAGGATATATCCTGAAGTAATGCGGTAAAAGTCCGAAAATGTTTTATAGAATATTCGTAGGTCACGAAAGAATCGCCTGATTCCTTAAGAGTGTCTCAGAGGGTGAGCCAACGAAGCACTGGTGACAGTGATACACAACAGTATACGAAACGAGTGCCGCCCAGGCGGTGCGCATGCGCGGTGAGAGGCGTTGCTGTGTGTGGGAAGAGCGAGCGGGGCGACGGCCGCTACGCGTGACACCTGTGGGGCGGAGCGATGGCCGTGGGAAGCGTCAGCTGCGGGGGCGGAGGTGGGGGTGGGGGCGGCCGTGGCCGTGTCTGGCACCGGGGACAGCCGCGGCAGCCTGCAAAAGAAGCGCAACACGGCGAGGCCGTCTCCCTGGTGCTGCTGCTCGCGGGCCGCGCAATCAAAGCGACACGTGTCGCCTGTAGCGTCTATGAAGCATTTGGCGCTCTCTGTCAGCGTGGTACACTGACTTATCCTTTCGGCAGACCTCATTTTTACGCCTACGAAAAAGGCTTTTGAAGTTCTCAGATGCCCATATACAGGGCGAGTCAAAAGTCGCAGTCTCGTTATCTCGAAAACCCTGCAGGGAAGGGGAACCCCGAATATTCCAGTAAGGTATGGGTGAGATGGTTTACCTTATATGGTATGGGCACCATCTTAAATGTAAGTTTTTTTTATGGAAGGGGGGTCGTGTAGTATATCAAATACATCAGCATTTTCTGACAAGTTCATTCTGTACACAGATTCGAAGTAGCAGTTAAGGTTCAGAAGTTACAACACCGGCAGGTAACTGAGGATGGATTTGTCCAAGGGGGTCAGAACTGAGACTGTTGTGTAGGCAGCTCATTGTGCTCATGTGGGAGCGATATATATGGTTGTAAGACAATCAACTGGTAGCCAAGATCGCAGGAATTCTTTTTATTCCATGATTACCGGTTTCGGCGAAACTAAAGCCGCCATCATCGGATCTTAGGACACATACAGGTTACAACATCAGGCAGCGTGTTGTAGGCAACTATTAATATCACCATTGCTTGCCTGATGTTGTAACCTGTATGTGTCCTAAGATCCGATGATGGCGGCTTTAGTTTCGCCGAAACCAGCAATAATGCAATAATAAGAATTCCTGCGATCTTGGCTACCAGTTTATTGTTTTGCGACTGTTGTGAGGTCTGGACAACTGAGTTTCAGTGTCATAGCGGCACCCAGAAAGACCTCCAACTTCCACAACACTATCAGGTGCTTAGTTTCCAATTTACAAGAAACTGGGATTGTGCCTCGCAAAGCACGGAGTCGCAGTCCAAAAAGTGCTACTGACGAGAAAGCCTCTACAATGGTTTCGGCGTCTTTCGTGAAGAGCCCTTACCGCAGCGGGCGAAGTTTTTCACCATAATGTGGTATCACCCACTCATCGATTGTACGAATCTTTCAAGCTTATCAACAGCACCCATTCAGGATTCAGCTACTCTAGTACCTAGCAGTGGATGACCCAAACAGACGTATGCAATTTTGCACGAGGGCTCTAAAGCAATTTCACAAGGTATATTGTTCAGTATTGAGGCAAACGCTTTTGTAAATGGTGAAATCAACCGTCACAACCACAGATACAGGAGTGACCGGAATTCCACCTGGATGGAATCACCAAGGTAACTGATGACAAAGGTTATGACGTGGCGTGGAATATGAGGCACCCGTGTAAACAGACCCATTTTCGTTAACCAGAACTTAAATAACAACGCTGTATGGAAATGCTGCAAGAAGTAGTGGTTCCCTTAGTTGTGAATGATGATGGCAGCTTTCCCTCCTACCTTGAGCAGGATGGATCTCCACCACGCTACGGAGCTGTTCTCCGTCAGTGTTTAGATGGTCCATTTCTTGGTAATTGGATTAGCCTGCGTGGTTCTGTGGAATGGCCACCCAGATCACCTAATTTCAGGCCAGTTGGCTTTCATCTGTGGGGTCTTTAAAAAATGTAGGGAAAAATGTAGGGAAAATAAGAAACAGGCACCATCTCCAGCAACGCAATGCCATAATCTCTGCGGAAATCCTCATGCGAGTGCGTGACGATTAGATTCAGCGCCAACGAATGTGCGTTTACCGACAAGGACCGAGAGAACAGTCCAGCCTGAAACTCCAAAAGGTGTTATAATTTTTGAACGATAGCTGCTACTTCGAAACTGTTTACAGAAATGAACTTGTCAGAAAATGCTGATGTTAGCTGATATATCACCTGATCCCTTTTACATTGCAAAAAATTGAGTTAGATTCAAGATGGCCGATTTCAAGACCAAGACCTTGTTCGTTATATGCCACAAAAGATAGACCACCTCACCCATGCCTTACTGGAAAATCCAGATTTTTCCACTCCTGCGGGGTTTTTGTCATAACAAGATGTACCACGGATTTTGGCTCACCGGGTATTTCGTTTAAGATGGGGAATTGTAAGCGCATGATACTGAAGTCTATTTTTACATTTCAATTTCGACGTTTTAACTTTGAAAGAAGTGTTTGTGCTCGCGATTTTATTAAATATTGTTAGCACTGATCACGATTTTTCGTGATCATTTCTCAAAGTTCGGTATGTTCTTTGCTTAGCTGAACCCGCACGATAGTAGGCTTAATCTCGTAATACTTGGATGCATTTGTACTTTTTTAGTAGATGATGTACATGAGTTTATGTTGCCTGATATTTTGCAAACCAGTAAGTTTGCCAACCCTCGTTTGGTGATACGTGGAAGAAGGGTGAATGCTATAATAGTCCAGGTTGTATACGTAAATTGCCATCTCTAGCAAGTGTTATAAAGTCTTATAAAGACCAGATGCGTTTCGTTTTATTTTAAAGCATGTTTAGAGGTCACTGAAATAATAAGGACTTTTATCTTACAATTTTCTTTGTTATGATCATTACTGGTTCGCATGCTTTACTGATTACAAAAAAGCAGTTTTAATTCCTTTGGTTACTCATGGTGTTTTGTCGTTTATCCCATTCTTTTTCGCCTGCCATGCTTGTGTGTTGAGTATCTGCAGACAGCACTTTCAGTGCACTCAACTTTTTTACATCTGTGTCGGGAAGTATTACTGTCCTCTTGCCATTTTGCGTGTTTTGTATTGCTTTTGCGGGATGCTCTCGTCTTTTGTTAGTTCCGATAGTGGTGAATGCGTCTGAATCGCTCCGTCAGTGTTTATAAAAAAAATGGCTCTGAGCACTATGGGACTCAACTGCTGTGGTCATAAGTCCCCTAGAACTTAGAACTACTTAAACCTAACTAACCTAAGGACAGCACACAACACCCAGCCATCTCGAGGCAGAGGAAAATCCCTGACCCCGCCGGGAATCGAACCCGGGAACCCGGGCGTGGGAAGCGAGAACGCTACCGCGTTAGTGTTTATATTTTCTGACTAGGAAAAGAGTGTATATGTGTGTGTGTGTGTGTGTGTGTGTGAGAGAGAGAGAGAGAGAGAGAGAGAGAGAAACAGAGAGAGAGAGAGCGTTTTGTGTGTGTGTGTGTGTGTGTGTTTGATAGAGAGAGAGAGAGAGAGAGAGAGAGAGGGAGAGAGATGTTTTTCCTGTAAATTACTTTTTTCCTTCTGTAAAGAACTTTTTATTTCTGCAAATAGGCCACCTGGGGACCATGTTCCAGTTTCAGTTCTTCGTTCTTTGTTCTTTTCTTTTCTTACAGTATGCCTTCATCTGTTCTCTATGTTCCTTCTTTCTGTCTTCAGACTAATTTGAACCAGTCTTTTTAGCTACCCTGCCTTGGAATCCTTCCATTTGCAATACTTTCTCCCGAAAGGCTTCTCTGTTCTTTACATCGTCAGTTTTTATATTCATTCTTTCTACGTGCGTTTTTACTTCGTTGAGCCAGCTTTTTGTGGACTACTTACCCCACAAATGTTTAAAAATCTTATTAGTTAATCTGCTGACTTGCATTAGAAATAAATGTCCAAAAAAACATGAGTTAGAATTATTTTCTATATTTTGGTCTATTTCAGCATTACTTCGTAATTTACGACCTTCTGCTGTGTTCTGTGGTCCTAATACTTTCCTTATAATTTCTTGTACTCCTAATTTATCTGAATTATACCCTAATGCTAAGCATTGGCTTGAATGTAGACATTGTAGCTTCACTACTGTGTTGTAATGCCTTATTTTGGCCTTTTTGGATAGGCACTTTTTATTGTAGAGGCCTTTGGTGATACCACATTCTCTTTCCATTTTATGCAACCTTTGCTCTATTGCAGATTTTCCTAAAGCTCTTTCTTGAATTATCTCAGCTACATAGCACTCTTTCTATTTGGCCAATATCTGTTTTCAGGAATTTTGGAGAACCCTTAACATTTGTTACAATTTTTTTTTTTTTTTTTTTTTTTTGCAGAAATTCTTAAGCCACTTCTGCTGGCCATTTCTTTCAGGAGGTTTATTTGTGTTATTGCAGGTACTGCATTTTCGGGAAGTATAGTAAAATCATCTGCAGATGCAAGACAGTTGATTTCGATCGTTTTGCTTCCTCTTCCTACTTTTTAGGCGAGATGCTGGGTTCAATAAGTTTTTTGTTCCAAATTCTTACTATTTTCTTCAACATAATATTAAAAAGAATTGAGGATAGGCCGTCATTTTGTCGTACAACTGTTTTAGTTTTGAAATGCTGTGACATTTCTCCCATAAATTTTACTTAACAGAATGTATCTGTAAGTGTTTCACGGATTAGGTTCCACAGTTTTGGCTTTATGCCAAACTCTCAAATTATTTTATGTATGGTTTGTCTGTCAACAGAATAAAATGGGACAGATGACCCTGTAGTTTGATTCCTTTATACCCCAAACCAAGCAATCACCAAGAATCAAAAGCTTTTTTGAAATCCAGAAACATAACTACAATATTCTTTTAATTCAGTAATCTGTGGCGAATTACTAACTTGAGATGAATTATTCGTTCGGAGCATGACCTTCCTTTCCTAAAATCACCTTTTTATTCACCTAAGTGACTGTGTAGTGCTGTTTCTATTCCGGTTAGTAAAATCTTGCAAAATATATGATACGCTACTGGCAGTAAAGAGAGGCCCCTGTTGTTGTTTACATCCTGTTTATTACCTTTTTATGGAGTGGATGTATCAAGGAAATTTTCCATTATTCTGAGATTTTTTTGTTTACTGGATTTCTTCAAAGAGTAAATTTAGCTCCTTTGCTATATTAGGTAAGGACCACTTCAAAAGTTCAGCTATAAGAGAATCATCTTCACTAACTATGCTTACATTCATTCGCTTATACCGTATGGTATTACTCGTATATTTTGGGGTAACTCTTCCCCTTCTAAAACTCAGAAACGGGCGGTTCAGGCAATAAGTGGTGTAAGTTCATTAACCTCTTGTCGACCCCTGTTCACGAGTCTGGCTATTTTGACATTGGCCTCTCAATATATATATTCCTTACTGTCAATTCTTGCTGACAATATTCGCTTATTCCCAAGAATAAGCAGCTCTCACTCGGTTAATACTCGGCAGAAATCGGACCTGCATTTGGATCAGACTTCCTTAATTCTTTTGCAGAAAGGTGTGCAGTATACTGCTGCGTCCATTTTCAGTAAGCTACCACAAGTATTCAAAAACATTAGCAGTAATCCACGCGCTTTCAAATCGAAACTGAAGAGTTTCCTCATGGGTCACTCCTTCTATTCTGTCGTGGAGTTCCCTGAAAAATTAAGCTCATTCTTGCTGTATTGTTGACTGCGTTTACTAAACTTACGACTTGACATTTTTAGGGTTCATAAAGATTTAATTTTTATCTATTATTACTTTTATGTCGGAATTTCATGTAGACACGTTCCACGACCTCGGAGATTTGCTCCTCAATTTGTTCCTATGGAACTTGACGTGTAAATAAATAAATAAAATAAATTTGTTGTTTTTGAGGGTTTTAATTACTTCTTGAATTTCTTCTATAGTTGGTGGTAAATTTTCTTGCAAATTATACTGAGAATTTCAATTTATGACTTGGTTAAGGACAGTTCAGAAGCTGATGAAAATATTTTGCTAGTATTTCACAATTGCTTAATCCAATATTGCAGTTCTCATTTTTGAAACAGAGATTTGGAGTTTGATATCCCCTTAATTCGTTCTTAAAAGATTGACAAATGTCACGAGTATTATTTATTGTCTCTTTCCAAAAGTTTCTCCTTCTCAAATGCTCATTCGGTATTTCTGATTGAACTGGCTGTTTCCTTTCTTTGTTGTTTAAACTGATCATAATCTTGATCTTTCTTTGCGAATTTCCATTTTCCCACTTTTAAGTTCTCTCTGCTATGGCTTCTTCACATATTTCATTCCACTATATATTTCTTTTGTTTTTTATTGACCCAAATGTTTTCTGCGCAGCATAATTAATTGGTTTGGCTATTTCATGGCAGTTTCCATATTTAGCGACTTTAATTTTGTCTTGATACATTTGTATTGATACTTTTGTTATAGTAAGCCTGTCTGTATTATATTTTATCAACCATTGTTACGTTCTTTGTTCTTTATTAGATAGGAGTTGACACACACTTTAGAGAGGTCATAATAAAAATCAAATTCGGCATTCCTTACTACTTTCTCAATCACTATTTCCATTAGACTTTTTTGCGAAGTAGCCATATGATCTAACTGAAATTCTCTGAACATTGGGTTGGAAGATACCCACGTTTTAGCTTTTCTTGGGAGTTTCCTAAAGAAGGTTGACATTAGTTTCAGATGAGAGCTTTGAAACTAACTGATTAGCCTCATACCATTTGCACTGGGTCTTCTATGTGCTGGGTAGTGTCCTACTACATTTCTAAATTTCTTTTCTCTGTCGATGTTTGCATTGAAGTCGCCTAATAGTAATGTAGTGTTCTTCTTTGGAATTTTAGATATTTCACTTTTAAAACGTCCTATAATTCCACTGTCGTTTGTGGATTTCTCCTGATATCGTCATTCATTGGTGCTTAGCAATTAACAAGAGTGTATATGTTGTTTTTGAATTTAACTGTTAGGAAAGATAGCCTCTCTGAGGTGAATTTAAATTCTATAGCATTTCCTATTATACTTTTATGAACATAGAAAGCTCTACCGAATAATCTCATCTGATTCATAATTTTGATTGCTGGTTTGCCTTTGAAGATTCTGTAGTTACAAGTATCAACTACATTTTCATCAAGGAACCTTGTTTCTTGAACTGCTAAAATCTGAATTTTGTTTATCTCTAAAAATATTTGTAGTTTTTATGTTGACCAGTCTCCATTAGAGAATTTACATTTAAAGTGTCAAGAGAAATTTCCTTTTGAATTTTATTTTAGAAGGATTCCAAGGTTGCTCCGATTTCCCTTCTGACAGCAGCTGTTGGGACTCACCAGAACGCTTGTCTCCAGTGCATTGCGTGACGCAATGGTGGATTTCTCTCTCGAGTTACCACCTGGGGTAGAGTATTCACTTTGTGGACTTTCCATACTGCAGTTGAAATTGTATTACATTCAAAGTAAGGAATTGAATTCCAAGATAAGGTCGGATAGCTAAACCGAAATTTGACTTTTTGTTCGTTTGATTCACTGCAAGAGGTTCTTCCGTTCTCTCCACCATTGGGAATTAAATCAGACTTCCTCTTCCGCCTTCGAGACAGTTGGCTGGGTTTCACCTGTAACACTAGGGAGGGCCCTCTCAGGGCACTACCATCCAGGGCCAGATGGACTCAATTTTTTTTAACAGTTTGCTACATCTCCACGTCCTCCGTCTCCATCGCTTGCTATACAGGGTCCCGAGCTAGCGACCGGTAATAGCGGAGTTGGTACATAATTTATTTATTGATAAGCCTGGAGAGAGAATAAGAATGCAATAAACAACAAACAAACAACAGTAACGAAAAGAACAAAAACTTTTCATTGTAAGAAGTAGAGCATGCGAATTTTTAATGATAATAAGAATAAAAATTTTAAGAGAAAGAACCATATTCTTACAATGGCCATGGAAATAAAACGAGACAAGTCTGTTCTTAACAAGAGTTTTAATACAGTTGCTAAAGACGGCAGTATATGTGCAAATGCGCGAAAAAAGCGGCCGAAAAAGAAAAGATAATATGAATATCATTTTCCTCAACAGCAGTGAACACCACAAGAACAGCATTAGCCTAAAAAGGCGAAGACAATTAAAATGAAATGCGTTACCAGTTCAATGTCACAGACAATCTAATTGCCCTGTACTACTCAAGCCGTGTGTATTCGAACGTGACAACTACCTTCTCCATAGGAAGAAGAATGCAGTTGGTAGTTTGTAAAACGGAGAAGACAGTGTTTTCTCATTTTATGAAACGCCATAGCCAGACAGAAGACAGTTAAAATCGGAGGCGGAATTTGCTACATGAGAGTTATTAAATAGTCGTTAAACAGGTGGACAAAAAATTGTTACAAATGAGAGTAGGGAACTGAACAGCAAATACATGTGTTCCATAGATACCAGCTAGGTTAGTCGAGGGCGCTAATGTGCTGCTTCCTGGACTCGAGTAGGCGCGCCGGCCCCGGATCGAACCCGCCCCGTGCATTACCGACGAGGGTCGGTGTGCCGGCCAGCCTGGATGTGATTTTTAAGCCGTTTTCCACATTCCACTAGGTGAATATCGGGCTGGTCCCCACGGCCGGTCTCAGTTACGCGACTCGCAGACAGTTGCAAAAACGTTCGCACTATTTCATGGCTGACAATAAGTGCAGACAGCTGGGGTGCATTAATTTCTGTCCCGGGGTGGGGGTGGGGGGTGGGAGTGGTATAGGGTGGCGATAGGAAGCGCATCCGGCCACCCTCTGACGCTCCCATCGCCAAATCCGTAGCAACGCAGCCGACTCCGCATTGAAATGGGACAAAGGCCCTAAGCAAATGATAATGTGTTCCATAGATATTCTGGTTCAGAGGGCATTTGTCACATACAGATGAAAATTGGATGGGAAACAGTTTAGAATATGCAACAGAAGCTTTCTAAAAGGCGTGTGAGAAAAAACAGTAAGGGTGTCTGAGCGATACCATGAGGTGTCAAAGACTTTGCCACGGTATTTGGGGACCCTGAAGGGGTTATTTTGTTTGGTATCCTCCATCATGGTGCAACGATCAAGACTGAAGTGTATTGTGCAACCCTCAGGAAACTGTAGAAACTTCAGTATGTTCGTCGCCACAAAAATGAAAACGGAGTTCTCCTTCTCCATGAGAATTCACGGCGTTACACATGTCTGCACACTCTAGAGGAGCTCACGAAACCTCATTCGACTGTTCTTCCTTGTCCTCCGTACAGCCAGGATCCCATGCCTTCTGGCTTCTATGTGTCTGGCCCAGTGAAGGACGCAATGCACAGGAACAAGTACGTGGGTGATTGCAAGACGTTGGCTCCGATGTTGACCAGTAGAGTGATACGGTGAGGGTATACAAGCCCTCCCTGTAAGGCTTTCGCACTGAAGGGAGATTATGTTGAAAAATAGGATTTTTTAGCCAAAAGGCAATCTGTTTTGAGAAATAAATGTGTTGTTTACTTATTAAAGGCTCCCTGCTAAAACAATGATCATTAGACAAAATTTAAGTGTGACTATAGATTAAAGCAAATAACACAGGAAGACAGTTATTCAAGTGTATGAAAAAACGTATATTAGTTACAAACTATGGCATGCACACACTTCATTCAACATGTAAACATCACTACAGATATTCGGAGATGCCTGCCATCATTGGCTATGAAGTGGCGCAGACGAATAGCGAAATTTTGAATGACCCACTGAAGTATCGGAAATCGATGCTCTCGATGACCTCCTGAATGGCTGTTTGCAGCTCAGCAATGGTTTTGGGGCTATGCTGTACACCTTGTGTTGTATACAGTCCCACAAAAAAGAAATCACATGTCTTCATATCCAGAGTCTATGGCGGCCAATCTCGGCCCGCGTCAGTGGCCTCTGGGTACCTCAGAGCCAGAATCCGGTCTCTAAAGTGCTCCTCCAGGACATCAAACACTCTCCTGCTTCGATGGGATCGAGCTCCGTCTTACATGAACCACAAATTGTCGAAATCATGGTCATTTGGATACTGGGGTTGAAATGATATTCCAAACACTTCACGCACTATTCGGTAGTCACTGTGCTATCGAGGAATATCGCATGCATTATTCCGTGACTGGACAAGGCACACCACATAGTAACCCGTTCAGGGTGAAGTAACCTTCTCAGTTTTGGTTATTGATAACTTGATACCAGTTTATGAGTTTAATGTGTACAGCACCGAAGATGAACACTATGTGATCGAAAATCGATGCTGCTATCAATAAAACATCAATATTACGACCAACGCTGACCTTCCTTTTAATTTAAGCGCCAATTTTGCTTATCGAAGAACTCATCCAAATGACAGAGGACTTCGTCGCTAAACAAACCATTCATGGGCATAATACACTACTAGCCATTAAAATTGCTACACCAAGAAGAAATGCAGATGATAAACGGGTATTCATTGGACAAATATATTATACTAGAATTCACATGTGATCATATTTTCACGCAATTTGGGTGCATAGATCCTGAGACATCAGTACCCAGAACAACCAGCTCTGGCCGTAATAACGGCCTTGATACGCCTGGGCATTGAGTAAACAGAGCTTGGATGGCGTGAACAGGTACAGCTGCCCATGCATCTTCAACACGATACCACAGTTCATAAAGAGTAGTGACTGGCGTATTGTGACGAGCCAGTTGCGCGGCCACCATTGACCAGACGTTTTCAATTGGTGAGAGATCTGGAGAATATGTTGGCCAGGGCAGCAGTAGAACATTTTCTGTACCCAGAAAGGCCCGTACAGGACCTGTAACATGAGGTCGTGCATTATCCTGCTGAAATGTATGGATTCGTAGGAATCGAATGAAGGGTAGAGCCACGGGTCTAAACGCATCTGAAATGTAACGTCCACTGTTCAAAATGCCGTCAATACGAACAAGAGGTGACCGAGATGTGTAACCAATGTCACCCCATACCATCACGCGGGGTGATATGCCAGTATGGCGATGACGAATACACGCATCTAATGTGCGTTCACCGCGATGTCGCCAAACACGGATGCGTCCATCATGTTGCTATAAACAGAACCCTTATTCATCCGAAAAAATGACGTTTTGCCATTCGTGCAACCAGGTTCGTCGTTGAGTACACCGTCGCAGGCGCTCCTGTCTGTGAAGCAGAGTCAAGGGTAACCACTGCCATGGTCTCCGAGCTGATAGTCCATGCTGCTGCAAACGTCATCGAACTGTTCGTGCAGATGGTTGTTGTCTTGCAAACGTCCCCATCTGTTGACTCAGGGATGGAGACGTGGCTGCACGATCCGTTACAGCCATGCGGATAAGGTGCCTGTCATCTCGACTGCTAGTGATACGAGGCCGTTAGTATCCAGCACGGCGTTCCGTATTACCCTCCTGAGCCCACCGATTCCAAATTCTGCTAACAGTCATTGGAACACGAGCAACGCGAGCAGCAATGTCGCGATACGATAACCCGCAATCGCGATAGGCTACAATCTGACCTTTATCAAAGTCGGAAACGTGATGGTACGTATCTCTCCTCCTTACACGAGGCATCAAAACAACGTTTCACCAGGCAACGCCGGTCAACTGCTGTTTGTGTATGATAAACTTTCCTCATGTCAGCACGTTGTAGGTGTCGCCACCGGTGCCAACCTTGTGTGAATGCTCTGAAAAGCTAATCATTTGCACATCACAGCATCTTCTTCCTGTCCGTTACATTTTGTGTCTGTAGCACGTCATATTCGTGGTGTAGCAATTTTAATGGCCAGTAGTGTAATTCCCATCATGCTTGTGGCCTATCGCGTCGTTTGTACTTCCTTACCGTTCTGAATTTATAAGTATTATTTTCATATAGTTCAATAATTCTTTCCCTGTATCTTTCTTTTTTCCGGCTTTGCTACAGTTGATGACTAGTTTCCGTACAGTGCTCTCCTCCAGTCGTACGTATGAGACTAGCAGACTTCTTTTGGTGAGGAATCCACATTTGCTGGTGCTAATCTGCTTGTTGTGACTCAGATGATACGGAGGATGCCTCACCCTTTCACACCCGCCTCGCATTACTATTTCGTCTCCAGTCTAGTTCCAAGAGAGATAGCCACGGGACACTCTTGTAAACATGTGCTTGCGTTGCGATCGGTCGGCGCAGATAAGCTGTTGGCAGCGAGGCCGACACTGGCCAAACACGGAAGACCAAACACCATTTGCCAGCGGCGGCGAGCGCGTCCGCCCGCGCCGGGCTACCTGCGCCGCCGCCCCCGCCCCCGCGCGCGCCGAGGTCCGCGCCGGCCGGCGCTATCGAGCCGTGCCACCCCAGCGGCGCGCCGCCCCCACCGCCGGCCACCATCTGATGCGACGCACGCACTCCTGCGCCCGCTCACAATCGATAGCGTCGTGACAAGTGAGCTACGCTCTCCTACACGTCACGGCCGCCCACGCGCCTCCCCGACCGTGCGGCTAATTTTAGCGTGGGCCGGCCGCAGGGCGCGTATCCCCGTAATTCCACTCCCGCTAATCCGATCGACGCGTTCCACCGACTGTCCCCGGAAATCACTGCGCAAGGTCGGAAATGAGTCGTAACAGGTGCGCGGCCGTGCGCCAGTCAATATGCGCCAGCCGGTCGTAGTTGAATGTTTCACATGGCACGTGCATCTGCCCAGCAAGAAGAAAAGGGACAGCAGGCAAAATTATTGCATCGTTGAGAGGATGAGCGAAAAAGTCGATTATACGGACGTACAGGTTTAATGTTGGAAGACTCCCCGAAGTCGGTTTGGCCTGCCTTCACAGCGCTAAAGTGAAGCTAAAGAAGGTTTTCTGAAATTCCTCCACCAAGTCAGAAGTAATAAGTATTCGAGAATTAGACACGACAACGCCAGCCGACAACGTCACTTGTTTGGAGTTAGAGACTGTCGGTGTAACGAAGCAGCTTAAGTTACTTAATAGTTCAAAAATGGCTCTGAGCACTATGGGACTTAATTTCTGAGGTCATCAGTCCCCTAGAACTTAGAACTACTTAAACCTAACTAACCTAAGGACATCACACACTCGCCGGCCGGTGTGGCCGTGCTCTTCTAGGCGCTTCAGTCTGGAACCGCGTGACGCTACGGTCGCAGATTCGAATCCTGCCTCGGGCATGGATGTTTGTGATGTCCTTTGGTTAGTTAGGTTTAACTAGTTCTAAGTTCTAGGGGACTGATGACCACATTAAGTCCCATAGTGCACAGAGTTATTTGAATCATTTTTTTAACATCACACACATCAATGCCCGAGGCAGGATTCGAACCTGCGACCGTGTAAGTAGACTGTATAGGTTTTTTTATTGGTAACGCCACATAGCGCTCTGTATGAAAATCACTGGCTGTGCTGTGTGCAGTCTGTGGCTGGTTTGCATTGTTGTTGGCTATTGTAGTGTTGGGCAGTTGGATGTTAACAGCGCGTAACGCTGTGCAGTTGGAGGTGAGCCGCCAGCAGTGGTGGACGTGGGGAGAGAGATGGCGGAGTTTTGAAATTTGTAAGGCTGGATGTCATGAACTGCTATATATATTATGACTATTAAGGTAAATACATTGTTTGTTTTCTATTTAAATCTTTCATATGCTAACTATGCCTATCAGTAGTTAGTGCTTTCCGTAGTTTGAATCTTTTATTTAGCTGGCAGTAGTGGCGCTCGCTGTATTGCAGTAGTTCGAGTAACGAAGATTTTTGGTGAGGTAAGTGATTTGTGAAAGGTATAGGTTAATGTTAGTCAGGGCCATTCTTTTGTAGGGATTTTTGAAAGTCAGAGTGCGTTGCGCTAAAAATATTGTGTGTCAGTTTAAGCACAGTCTTGTATAATTTTTCTAAGTGGACGTTTCAACCGTAGCGGTCGCGCGGTTCCAGACTGTAGCGCCTAGAACCGCTCGGCCACCCCGGCCGGCTACTTAATAGTCTTCAACTTCACCGCACCAATTAGGTTCCCCTCATTCTATAATATACAAGTTTTCGCTCGATAAAACATTCGTACGTAGTATACATACCCTACTCATGAACTACCACCTTAAAGCAGTGAGAAGCTTGTATGTGTCAACGAGCCACAATGCTATGCTGATGTAAAGTATGTTACTTTCAGCATCACCCAGCCAGATTGGTCTGCAGGTGAGAGACCAGAGAAAGAGAACATGTGGTGTCACCGCCAGACATCACACTTGCTAGGTGGTAGCCTTTAAATGGGCCGCGGTCCGTTAGTATACGTCGGACCCGCGTGTCGCCACTATCAGTGATTGCAGACCGAGCGCCGCCACACGGCAGGTCTAGAGAGACTTCCTAGCACTCGCCCCAGTGGTACAACCGACTTTGCTAGCGATGGTTCACTGACAAATTACGCTCTCATTTGCCGAGACGATAGTTAGCATAGCCTTCAGCTACGTCATTTGCTACGACCTAGCAAGGCGCCATTACCAGTTACTATTGAGATTATGAATAATGTACCCTCAAGGGCGATGTTCACCAATTATGGATTAAAGTTAAGTATTCCAGCAGCTACGTAAGTTTTTTGCTAGAGTCTAATTTCCTTGTCCTGTTCCAGACCTCACGCCAGCCTGCGTGAGCTAAAACGCGTGCCTTTCAGCTTCCTCTAGTATACCGGGTTGGCTGTCTTGCCAATCCACAACAGAATCCCTACATGACTGCCTTCTTAGGTGTAAGTAGTCGGCTAATCACAAGTGCCCTTACCTATGTCTGGCATTATTTAGATTTGGTTGTATCAGACTACTGTTTTATTTCCTGTTGCCCTCTCTGGCCGACCCTTCCTTTCCTGACCAGTCAGTGTGAGGCCTGTGGTGTCTTTCACTTTCAGTCTCTCATCAGGAAGATGTGAAAGGCTGAGATGGCGGAAGAGAATGATACATAAAATACCAACGCTACAACAGGCGGAAGACATCTATGTAGGACAACCAGACCTCGGAGCCTGGAAATCGCAGACTGTCTGGGAATTATACTCCGAAATATACGCAGTGAGCTAGGAATCTGTGTAATGGCAGCCCCATGGTCTTAACCTGCGCAGTGCTCATAACGTTCCCAGTAGGTTTCTTACATACTAGCTCTCTTCGCAATACACAGCCGGAGCTGAAAAATTGTGGATCTTGGAGACGACCTAGGCAAGTTAATGTAAAACGGTTAGGTATCACAGAAACGGTAAAGATAGCTACATGGAACGTAAGTGGAATGGGAAACAAATAAATGGAGTTAAGAGGGAAGCAAACTGATACAGCTAGTATGACAGGAACAAAAATCGACGTAAAGAGACATAATCGGTCTTGATCGATATACAGTGCAATATAACGAAGTATCTCAAAACACACGAGTGAGTTGTCATGGCAGACCTAAAAATAAACGATGGTAAAGAAAATTTATAGAACATTCCTTTGTATATGAAAGAATTATAACATGTAAATTTTTAATTGACAGACGACATTCAGTCATTATAGGTGTATCTCCCCCTGAAGAAGGGAAGAAAACAGAAACAAAACTGTTGTACTATGAACTGCAAGTGGTCTTCAATCTCGGGTTCGAGTTTGTGGAGACTTAAATGCTAGAGTAGGCATATGTCAAGAGTTGCAAGAGTGGTTTGACAAACAACACCTAAACAAAAATGGCTTAGACATTAGATAGTTTGGAACCTTATGCCAACTGATGATCATGAATATATTTCAATGACAAATAAGAGATACATGATATTATAGGCAATGCTACATGATCGCCAACGACAGGATATGTGATCAGGTTCAAGATGTACACATAACATAAAGAGGAAGTGATATTTGTTCGGATCACAATTAAGTCATCACAACAGTTAAAATGATAGCTAAATGGAAGAAACAAAAAATATTAGAAATTTTTGTCAAAGGAGGCTACTTTAATATTTGCCTCACAAACGAATTATTCAGGAAGTAGAGAAAGAACGGCAAAATATTAAGGAATTCATAGAAATAACTGCCCTTGAAGCATTAGCAAAAAAGAAGAATTTAAGGAAAAGTAAAAAGTATTAAACGTTTGGAAAGAAAATATGGCAAATGCTATTGAACAAAAATAAAGAACGCAGAAATACTCTTTGAGAATAAAACACCAAAAACTCTAGAGAACTTCAAGAAAAAATTGAACCATGCCAAACAAATAACTAGGTTAGTGAGCCAAATGTGAAAGGATTATTTTATAACAAAAGGAGAAGAGGAAATAAGTGAGAAGAAAACTTTTGCTTATAAACTAACGGAACACTGGACCAGAGCAGAGAAAGGTACTGGAGAACTATGTATCATCGATGAAGATCAGTGCACATAATTTTATTTTTAAAAATATGGCAAATAGAAGATTTAGAACTAAAGGGAAAGGAGATCCAATTACATACATACATAAAAAAAAAATTTTCAACACCTCGGTTCCGACAGATCCGGAACCTGTGCAGAAAATTAGAATAGAGATGAACATAAACATCATTTCTGCCCTTTTTATTGGTCATTAAAACCACACATTGCATATTGTACCGAAATACAACGAGACCTTCAGCGGTGATGGTCCTGATTGCTGTACACACCAGTACCGCTAATACCCCGTAGCACATTCTCTTATATTGATGCGTGCCTGTATTCGTCGTGGCATACAGACCACAATTTCAACAAGGCACTGTTGGTCCAGATTGTCCCACACCTCTACGGCGATTCGGCATAGATCCCTCAGAGTGGTTGGTAGGTCACGTCGTCCATAAACAGCCCTTTTCAGTCTATCACAGGCATGTTCAATAGGGTTCATGTCTGGAGAACATGCCGGCCACTCTAGTCCAGCGATGTCGCTATTCTGTAGGGAGTCATTCATAAGATGTGCACGATGGGGTCGCGCATTGTCGTACGTGAAGACGAATGCCTCGCCAATACCGACACGGTTGCACTATCAGTCGGAGGACAGCATCAACGTATCGTACAGCCGTTACGGCGCCCTCAATGACAGCCAGCGACGTACGTAGCCCCACATAATGCCACCCCCAAAACAGCAGGGAACCTCCACCTTGCTGCACTCGCTGGACAGTGCGTCTAAGGGGTTCAGCCTGACCGGTTTGCCTCCAAACACGACCCCGACGATTGTTTGGATGAAGGCATATGCGACACTCATCGGTGATGCCAAACCTGAGCGGTCCATTCGGCATGTTTCTGGGCCCATCTGTACCAAGCTGCATGGCGTCGTGGTTGCAAAGATAGGCCACGCTATGGACGTTGGGAGTGAAGTTGCTCATCATGAAGCCTATTGCGCACAGTTTGAATCGTAATATGACCTCCTGTGGATGCACTAAAAGCATTATTCAACATGGTGGCGTCGCTGTCAGGCTTCCTCCGAGCCATAATCCGTAGGTAGCGGTCATTCACTGCGGTAGTAGGCCTTGGGCGGCCTGAGCGAGGCATGTCATCGACAGTTCCTGTCTCTCTGTATCTCCTCCATGTCCGAACAACATCGCTTTAGTTCACTCCGAGACGCCTGGACACTTCCCTTGTTGAGAGCCCTTCCTGGTACTAAGTAACAATGCGGACGCGATCGAACCGCGATATTGACCGTCTAGGCATTGTTGAACTACAGAAAACATGAGCCGTGTACCTCCTTCCTGGTGGAATGACTGGAGCTGATCGGCTGTCGGACCCCCTTCGTCTAATAGGCGGTGCTGGTGCATGGTTGTTTACATTTTTGAGCGGCCTTAGTGACATCTCTGAACAGTCAAAGAGACTGTGTCTGTGGTACAATATCCACAGTCAACGTCTATCTTCAGGAGTTCTGGGAAGCGCGATGATGTAAAACTTTTTTGATGTGTGTATTAGTACTACAGCAGATGAACTGCAAGTGGCTTTAGAAACTGTGAGAAACTGGAAAGTGCTTGTGTGGATCGTTGGTACTAATATGGAACTATTAAAATATTCCGGCCACATTTGTGACTCACGATAATTACGATCTTTCAAATGAATGTTGGCACTCGTGCAAAACAACGAACTCTCGGAAGATATCTGAAGTGATATCAGTTTTTAAATAGAAAAACTGTTAAAGTTATAGCGGAATTAGTGTCCTAATCTCAATTTATAAAATATTTACAAAAGTAATTAATAATTGTGCCTCTCATATTAGAAGAACAAAGTGGACTCTAGAAAGGCGAATTATACAGTGATAATACATTTGCCATAAAAATAATTTTAGAGAAACTACGAGAAGTAAATTTAGAGACACATATTTCTTTTATTGACTTCGGAAAATGTTTTAACAGTATGAACAGAAAGAAACAACGGGACATAATGATTACAGCTAGCTATCCCACACATACTACTGAAGCAAGTAGAATCTTATAGAAGGAGACAAAAGTAACAATACGAGTGGCGACAGTTAAACTGGAGAAATCTCTAATAGTCCTCTTACAAACTTCTAGGACTGGTATAGGGGATGAATGACTGTAAAAGTTAGATGGAATTGGATTCGTCCGTATTCCCATTTGGAGGAGATGATACCGTCGTAAATGAATATTATTCTCCACCAAAAACCCAATTAGAGTGATTTCCAACGTGAATCTTCCGATAAGCTTGTTATTTCGACGGACAGGAAATGCGAGATTGGAAATGATGTCCAGAAACGTCCCGTTTCTGTGCTACAGCCATTTGAAAGTATGTTTACTATGTATGATGATGATGTTTGGTTTGTGGGGCACTCAACTTCCCGGTCATCAGAGCCTGTACGAAGTCCGAAGTTTTGCACAATCCAACCTAGCCATATCACAAATGATGATGATAACGAAATGATGAGGTCAGAACAACCAGCCCCCCCCCCCCCCTGGCCGGGAATCGAACCCGAGACCTCGTGATCCAGAGGCAGCAACGTTAGCCACTTTTTTTCTCCAAAGCACTTCTTTAATGCAATTAACTGAAATAAAACAAAAGAAGTCATTACGACAGAAACAAAAGGGTTTAATTTAGAAAAACGTATATGAAGCAGTAAAGCGTTAAGTTTAACTCGCCCACACCTTCTTTCCTCCGTCACTGCTACATCGTGTAACATTTAAATCCAAACAAGAGTGTCCACAAAAAAGGGGGACGTTTCAACTCATCCAACTCCTTGTCGATGAAAAACAAGATACAACATATTACAAAAAAGCTCACGATAACTTGGCATCGTGACCCACGTCCAGTGGGCTATGGACATATATTGAAAAAAGGCATAAGGATCTGCGTCATAGCCACTCACCATCACGTAGTGGACATAATGACCAACAAATCACATGATGGCATTGTTCTTGGATCGGACAAATAAAGATGAATCGGGACGCACGAGAATCCAGTCCCCCCCCCCCCCGCTTCACCCCGAGATAGCCTCCCCCAACGTCCTGAGGAAAAAAGCCAGCTGTTGGCGAAGCCATCTCCAATGTCCATGACTGTAGGAGATCAACCGATGATGTAATATATCAGTTTCATGGCAACGACTGCAGCGACCCGTCTAATTGAGGCCAATACGAAAACGTCGTACGTTGGTAGGTACAATATCATGAACAACTTGGTACCACGAGGACGTCACTTCCATCGGGAAAATCTGGAGGCTACGTTAGACAGTGTTCCAATTCGTTTCTGGCGACAGGGCTTCCACTGAGGGAATACTATGAGGAAATGACCAGTGGCTTAACAGCATTTTGGGGAGAGATTCGCTTGGGAAAGGATGTTTACTCGTAAATAACTGACTTCAAGAAAAAATTCCTTAACGTGTCGTTGTTTATAACTAATCCTGCCAGGTATTAAACTCACCGTTCGGATACAGTCATCAAGGCAAGTTGTAAGTGACTAGCGGGCGCTTAGACATATTAAAACGGTGCTACGGATGAATAAGGCAGAAGCCTTAACCCGAACGTCAGGGAGCCCAAACCTCCCAGCAGACGGGAGCACGCCATGACCCCATTCTTTCTTTCTTTCTTTCTTTTGCTACTGCCTTTATCCCACACTGTGCGCAGGGTCGGCAGAGTTAAGAACGGATTTGGCACGGTTAATTTTGAGGGGTGGCCGGATGCCCTTCCTGCCTCCACCCCATAACCCCCAGGACGGAATTAGTGTCTGTCTGCGTCTAGTCGAAATCGTGAAATAATATGAATGTGTTTCAAATGTCTGCGAGTCGTGTAACTGAGGCGGGACGTAGGGACCAGCCCGGTATTCACATAGTAGGATGTGGAAATCCGCCTAGAAACCACACCCAGGCTGGCCGGCACACCGGCCGTCGTCATTAACTCGCTGGGCGGATTCGATCCGGCGCCATGACCCCATAACGCACGCGAAATATAGAGTTGCGCCAGATAAACCTGCCAGCTCAACTTTGCAACTTGCAGTACATCATCGCATAAAGTGATAAGATGTGTGCAACAAAATAAGCCTTGGAAGTAAAGCTGTGAGGACGGGGCGTGAGTCGCGCTTGGATAGCTCAGATGGTAGAGCACTTGCCCGCGAAAGGAAAAGGTTCCGAGTTCGAGTCTCGGTCCGGCACACAGTTTTAATCTGCCAGGAAGTTTCAAAATAAGCCTTACTTGACACATACATTTCCACGACCCATACATTATGAAGAAGGGTACGTCAGGTACAGAAGAGACAGGTAATGCAGTGCTGGTGGCGAATGGCATCACCTGATCGTCAAGAAGAGAACCCGTAGATTCCTGTTAGTCCCCCGTCTCGGTGTGGAAGAGGGGTGGTATTTCACTGAAACACTGTAAGGACTGGCCATCTGAATATGTGAACGCACGTGAACCGTCGCCTCTACTGGTGAAGTGGGGAACGCAGAGTCAACACAATTTCAACATCAACAGAAGCAGCTACAACATCTCTGGTAGTGCTGGAATCACATTTAACGCCAGTAGACAACTCATTACCGCCAGAAGATGCACCCTCTGTGAACACCGTATCAGAAGAACGAGACTGGAGTGCGGCGTCCTCGAAATCTGTACCGTTCTCAGTCCACCAGTGTTTGGCTTGCGCTGCTGCAGCCGTCGTCCCCTCATGCCGCACTGGGACGCGCTGGCAACGGTGGAAATTCGGGAGGAGTAGGGGTTAATGCAGCCCCTACATCGCTTAAGGCTGGAATTTGACTGACAGCAGACTGCGATGACACTATGTCTGATAAGGTTAAAGGAAGACGTTTTTGATAAGACGACGTCATAACAGAAATGCGGCGCGAACAATCGGATCTCAGATGACCGCTTTCGTTGCAGAAAAAACAAGTTCCTTCTTGTCCTGCATACGTAACATGCATCCGGTAACCACAAACAGTTAATCGGGGAAATATGTTCTTTTTAACGCACATGTCCATAGTGCGGATACCATTATAACACTGGATGCGATGTTCTGCTGACTAGCGTTCCTATATGCCATATCACTCCAAACGCTGTTTTCAGAAATGTATCGTTCACTTCAGGAGGAAGGTTATAAATTCCAACCGGAGTATACTCGAGTGCCACATTTTCAAGGAGGACTAGACTAACGGAACCATCTCGATGTGCAAACAACACTTCAGAACCAACCCGAGAGAGAAGCCGTTCTACTTGAACGGGATCATAAAACTTCACAAAGAATGCATACAAATCAGAATCAAAGTAAGTAGTATCTACCTGATCAGGTGTAACACGGACATCAGCCAACCAATCGTGAATTTCTAAAGAGCGAGGTTGAACACGGCGCGTACTCTTGTCAAAACTGAAACGAACAGTACCCCGACGAGGAACAGACTTAGGAGACTCGGCAGACACCATGGCGCGGGCACACAAAATCGACAACAAACTCCGCTACGCAACTACGACGTGAGTCCAGCCGATACACCAACAAGACTGAGTAGCTCCGACGCAAGCGGTGCTGCGGCACAGGTGGAAGTTAACGACGACCTGCTCGCTCGACGCGCAAGGCGACACTTTCCACTAGACCACGAGCTGCGGACGTGTTTGCTAGGTAAGTACGCAGCAGGATAGTCATGGTGGAGAGCGCTTAGGTCGGATCGGCTGAAATCATTTGACGTCTGTCCTGTCTATCTGACCTGGTTAGAGCCTGATTCATGTGTATGTAAATGTTAGGGTAACGTGACTGAATACACTTTTGCAGAATACATCGATCTGATACTTCTGTACGGCGAAGCACACCGTAATGGAAGAGCTGCTCGTCGCCTTTACCAAGATAGTTATCCACAACGTCTGACTACATCGCATACCCAGTTTACCACAATCACGCTTCGAGAGAGGAGTGCCTTAACCGTCAGTAGGCGTAAATGTGGTGCTCCGAGGAGACGCATGACACCCGAACTGGAAGGGGCCATACTGCATCACGTTAAAGAGAACTCGTCAACAGGTACACGAGAAACTTCCTGCAGATTAAAACTGTGTGCCGGACCGAGACTCGAACTCTGAACCTTTGCCTTCCGCGGGCAAGTGCTCTACCATCTAAGCTACCCAAGCATCACTCACGCCCCGTCCTCACAGCTTTACTTCTGCTAGTACCTCGTCTCCTACCTTCCAAACTTTACAGAAGCTCTCCTGCGAACCTTGCAGAACTAGCACTCCTAAAAGAAAGGATATTATGGAGACTTGGCTTAGCCACAGCGTGTGGGCTGTTCCCAGAATAACATTTTCACTCTGCAGTTGAGTGTGCGCTGATATGAAACTTCCTGGCAGATTAAAACTGTGTGCCGGACCGAGTCTCGAACTAGGGACCTTTGCCTTTCGCGGGCAATATCAGCAATAATTCCACTGAGTCGACTACGCGTTACTAGGCCATTCCCTTGCATGTGAAACAGATGTGAGAGGGAACAAATTCTAATACATCTACTAGTTCAGCAATTTCAGCTGTGGACATCATCTAGTAATTTAATAAATTGTATTTACTTGTATTTGTGCTTTCTTCTATAAGTATGGTGATGTATAAGTTCACCATATCTAGGAAAATAAAGCTTGTATTGATTGGGATCTGAACTTCTTCGATGTCTTGAATTGCTTTGTAATGGTTTTTCTGCTGAATAAGAGGTTGGAAATTTATATGTTTGTTTTGTAAAACTGAATGTAGCTGCTTATAACTTTGCAGCCGGGACGTTTCGTATAAATAATAATGCCTTTAATAGAGACATTAGTTTTGCGAATTTTGGTTAGCACTGCGACTTTCCAGAGGTTTGATTCATTATTATTAATCTGTAGGTGTCTTCACTCGTGAACAAGAAATAGGTTTTATTAAAATGCTTCTTTAGTCTAATGCAGAACCGTGTGGGAGCATGTGAGATATCTTGTATGTGGTCATGTTGAAAAAACTCATCCATCTTATTTACGTATTCACATTTGTCAATAACCACTACTAGAATCTTTATCAGCTTTTAGTGTATTTGCCTCATTGAGCTTCTTGATAATTTTAAGCAACTGGTTCTACAGTTCAGCAGTTTTTACTGGATATTCGTTTGAGTAGTATTTCTCTCTTAGTTCCCTTGATTTGTGAACTCATAGTACTTGTTCCGTTTCCTTCAGTTTAGAAAGGTCAGGTACCAAGACCACTCTTGGGAACAATCTATGGGAGCTCTGATTCTTCATGGTAGAAGTTCAAGAGGTGATTAAAATTCATGGTGAAAGAATAACATTCAATAATGTGAAGAAGAATTACAGGATGTATTAAATGAAATGAACAGTCTAATCGTAAAGAATATGGATTGAGAGTAAATGAAAGAAACACTAATGTAATGAGAAGCAGAAGTATGAGAAGAGTAAGAAACTTAACGTCAGAATTGGCAATCACAAAGTAGAAGAAATTAATGAATTCTGCTTCCTAGGCAGCAAAATAACCCGATATGGACAGAGCAAGAAGGACCTAAAAATCAGACTAGCACCGGCAAAGGGAGCATTCCTGGCCAAGAGAAATCTACGACTCTCAGTCATAGGCCTCAATTTGAAGAACAAGTTTCTGAGAAGGTACGTCTGGAGCTTTGGGTGGTAATACAACATGGTCTATGGAAACACTCGAACAGAAGAGAATCGAAGCATTTGAAATGTGAGCTGGTCAGGAGGTTCTCCGCAGAATTGGCAAGGAAAGTTACATACGGAAAACAATTCCACAAAGAACAGATAAATGATAAGACATCTGTTAAGTCATTAGGGAGTCAATTCTGTGATACCACAGAGGGATCTGTAGAGGGTAAAATCTGTAGAGGAAAACAGGAATTGGGATACATCTAGCAAATTATACAGAACATACACTGCAAGTGCTACTCTGGGATGAGAAGGAAGGCACAGGAGAGGTGTATGTGGCGGGCCGCATCACACCAGTCAGAATACTAATGATTAAAAAAATCTTGGTCTAGTTGATACACTGCTTTTGTAGCTCATCTCCGCATCCTTTCAGAATTGTTACATCTTCTGCATATATATGGATATTAAGTTTTAAATGGGAGGGAACTAGGATCTGGGAGTGGTAAGGCGCTTGATGTAAAGAAAATAATACTTGCATTGCATGTTTTATAATAGCACAGAGAATTTAAAAGATAAAAAGAGAAAAAAAAGTCATTGACTTTCATAACATCAGAATACTGCCTGAGAAGTGTTAACGAAACTGAAACTTCTATTTACTTAGCAATCGATTTTACAAAGATCCCAGTACACATATAGTGCGGTTATAATAGATACTTCTGTACTGGATCTAAAATAAAATGTGAGCATCAGTAAATCCACATACATAATTAAGGAAACGCTAATCCAAAACAATGGGGCTGAAACGCATGTATTAAACAACACGTGAAAACCAGCTTCAACTTCGCGTACGGCCCGATGGTTGCTCATTTTAGTACATGTGTTACAACATTCACAAGTATAATTAAGGAAAGACAAATCCAAAACAATGGGGCTGAAACACGTGTATTAACCAACACGTCAAAACCAGCTTGAACTTGCATACGCCCAGATGGTTGCTAAAACATACATATAGAAATAACATAAAATATACATGAGTAGCAAAAAGCTGAAGGACGCAAACGTGTCAGAGGAAATGAGGGCATACAATTGAATCATTTGACCCATAAGTTTTTTAGCAGAGTAGAAACTACGTAACTAAAGGAACTACGGAACTACAATCATCTTCAACTCTTTCCATCTTAACTGACAATATGTGAACTTAAGAAAAAGCAGCACAATTACAATTTTGCATATAAACGTCTCACAATAAAAAATTATAAAATACTCTTAGAAATACACATATACCAACTGCGCTCATATAGCAAATGCCTGACGAACGTCTCTTTTAATGGATCAGGGTTTAACTTGGGCATTTTCATATTACCTGGATGCTGATCCACGTAAAAGGCATCGCCCACAATGGCCAGCAGAACAGGACAGCTTATGGGAAGATCACCAAACGAAACTCAGTAGCAAAACAGAGGGGCTTTATCAAACTGCAGCAGACACTTAACAGCATGACGCTCGCCGTAATTCCAGCATCAGGCCCAAGAGAATTTAGGACAGTGGATGTTGGTACATCAACCAAGCAATGCAGTGGGAAGCACGGTTAGCCGAATTCTACAGTATAGCTGGGTACCGCACTGACAAAGGAAAATGACGACCCTCCAGGACGTATTGTAAAGCTGCTTCAAGTAAATACCCGCTATCTAAATCCAACGAGCAGACGTCTACAGCAAGCAAGCTCAGTGAGCGGTCCGGCAAGGCTCCTGCTTTGTCACTCAGCGAGCAGAGAGCCCCTTGTGTCAGCTGCCCACGGGACGGTGCAATGGCGCCACCCCATGAGATACCAGAGTAACCATAACTAAGCAGAGAAACCAAAGATGTCGATGTGAGCATAGAAACGGCTCGGATATATTTATTTTTGCCAGTCTGTACACGAAGATTTACTACCTGGCACTAAGTTTTAATCAAAGCATTTATACAGTGTGCTCTAAAATACCCCTTATAAACTTCTAGGGCTCGTTGAGGCGATGGAGTAGATAATATTCTGAACTAGAATCCATCTCTCGAAACCTACCGTTTCCGTCCTACAGTCATTGCAAAACATCTTGGTAACGAGACCGCTTTTACAAATAATTCAGTATGCTTGACTCAGTACCTCACTTGCTTAATAGTTTCATTCATTAGTAATCACATAAAGAAAAAGAAAACTTAAACAATTTTCCCAGACACTATGTTTACAGCTGAACTTAAACCGTTTTTGTCCTTCTCAAAGGATAGTTAATATTCTAACACACTACAAGTAAGCTTCGATTTGCCGACAACCAAACTCGGTGCACACATTGTACCTAGGAATGATGTTGGAACACACGCTCTCTCATACCTGGTGTCTCTGCAAGCTGTCCTGCAGCGACCACAACTCGTACCACTAGATCTTCTTCTGTCTACAAGAGCCTTATAAACCAAACTCTTCATTCGACACCAGAGGGAAAAATCTAATTGTGTCAGATCCGGTGATCTTGGAGGCCATGGGATTGGATCACCTCTGCCTATCCGTCTATGTTCGAATCGCTGGTCCAGATGTTCCTGAACATGAATTGGAAGTACGTTGATCCTCCGTCATGCTGAAACCACGTGTCTTCACAAACGTTCAGTGGCACAGCATCCAACAACACGCCCAGTATTTGTTGTAAGAAGATCAAGTAGACGGGGAACATGAGCTTTTATGGAAGCATGTATGGTACAGTCACATCAACATCCTGAATATCTGCCCAAACATTGATACCAAATCTGTGTTGGAATCTCTGTACATGCATGAGATACGGCTTTTAGTCTGCACTGACGTGGCTGTTTCGAGAAGTGAGAACATAATCCGTAGTAAAGTTACATTCATCTGTGAAGAGAATTCGCCATGGAGATATTAGGGGCTCGATGATGCAGAGGCGCAGAAAATGGGTACAGAACTCAACACGCAATGCAAAATCGATTGGCATTAGTGACTGTGTCCTCTGGAGTTGGTATGGGTCTGTCTGTTGATCATGCAGAACATCGACGATGCTGGGAGCAACATCAACTGCCTAAGCAATTTCTCGTGTACCTGAATTAGATTTTCACTCTGCAGCGGAGTGTGCGCTGATATGTAACTTCCTGGCAGATTAAAACTGTGTGCCGGACCGAGACTCGAACTCGGGACCTTTGCCTTTCGAGGGCAAGTGCTCTACCATCTGAGCTACCCAAGCACGAGTCACGCCCCGCTAAGACTGATGCAAATTTCATTTAAATTAATTTGTACACAGTTGATTTCAGCTACACGATACGTTAAACAATTGTAACTTATCTCTTGAAAATAACTTCATAAACTATGTTCGTAACTCTTCAGAAAGAGTAAGGCTCATACGTTTACCCATATAAATAAACATTGAGTTTACCTATTATATTGGAAGTTACAGGAAAAACGCTTCTTAAACATCGTCTATAACCAGTGAATGTTTCTCGATTATTTAAATTAGATAAAATAACAAAAAACGTACATAAATCTACAGAGAAAAAATAGACTTACTATACACGTACGTGAAATTCCGAAGTGAAACATTACTCCCAGAAATAAAGCGAGTACATCAACATCTTCACCCTTGTTTAATCGCCTAACCGTCAGCTCAACCATTTTCTCCGTGAGCGAAAATAAACTTCGTCGCATACACAAATTCAGAGTATTCTGTTCAGTCGTATGGGCTTCAATTCCTCATAGAAATTAGCTAAACGAATTTTAGTTCTGTTGTACTGAATCAGTACACTATATACTGTCACTCTACTTTGTGCTTCCTGTTTTCACACTCTGTTTGTCACGACGTGTAGCAATCAGTCCCTGCCTGTTCCCAGTCTCTGCCTCCCTCCCTCCCTCTCTCCCTCCCTCTCTCTTCATCCTTATCCTCCTTTCTCTCTCTCTCTCTCTCTCTCTCTCTCTCTCTCTCTCTCTCTCTTTCTCTCTGAGTATCTGTCGTAAGAGGATGTATATATGTACATTCATCCCATGTCTTCAAATTCCGATCTAGTTGGCTCCCGCCAGTCCACGCTCGAATTAGAATCGTATCGGAAACCACGCCGCAGAACTTTATTGAAACTTTGCTAATAACCTTTACGCGGCCAGGCGTGAAATGAAGTAGAGATATAAATTTCGGGCAAAATGGAACGGCTTACTGTAGCCCAGCACAATTGCGGTGACGATTTGTTCTGTCGATTATCGTTGCCTCTGAAGTTTATCCGGGACAAAATGGTGGTTTGTGGTTCAGTGAATCTTGTCATAAAGACTTTCGCTATCGTATGTAATGAGAGTTCGTTCTAAATTGGTGGGCACGTTACTTCGAACAATGCTCAGATCTATTGTTTATTTATAACCTCAGATGCTGAAATTTGCTTTTTTGTCATGTATTCGACGTTCTGGGAGCTGCACTCGTAAGAAAATAAATGTATGGCTTCATTATGCTGACAAGTATAGAACTTCGCTCCCTTCACACAAATTCCAAGGGATTCATATTTGGGAATATTTAGTAGGTGATTTTCAGTTCCGAAATTCACTACATAACAAGGGGAAGCATCAATAGAACGTTGTTTGGAACCGGGGAATCTGCCATCATGCAGTTTATTGCTTCTTGCCACCAGAAGTGAAGATCGCACAACATATTGACACCGTCCAACTGCAAGGTTACAAAGATTTAAGTAGTTCAAAAATGGCTCTGAGCACTAAGGGACTTAACTTCTGAGGTCATCAGTCCCCTAGAACTTAGAACTACATAAACCTAGCTAACCCTAAGGACATCACACACATCCATGCCCGAGGCAGGATTCGAACCTGCAACCGTAGCGGTCGCGCGGTTTCAGACTATAGCGCCTAGAACCGCCCGGCCACCACGGTCAGCTATTTAATTAGCCTATAGCAATAAAAACAAGGTAACGAACGAGTGAATAAATACATGTGAATGAGCGAGGGCTCTCTCAACACGAGGATCAGTATTCTGAATTACTGAAATGATGTCTCGTGCAATTCATGCGGTTTTTATGCTGAAATTAAAAGAAAACATATTCCACGACAGTGAAGAAATCGACAGTTGCACTTAGCTATGAACCAACACAATGAAGAATATAGACCCATCTCCACAAACGGGTAATTCCTTTTTCCCATTTCTTCCCTCTGTGGTTTTTGTAATTTTTTCAGTCCTCCTGTTAATTAAAAATAGTTTAATACGACTACTGATTGATAGTGATCAATTGTTTTTGTGTTATGTTGAATGAAACAAACGTAGTACGTATGGAGACGCGTTAGCACTGAAATGCTAATTGTGCGAGACAACAAAAATTTATTTGTATACAGTAAGCCTCATTTCTGGTTAAAGATCTAGTATAATACAATATGGCATACTGGAGTTATCAAAGTTATTCACCAAAAATAAAGCCAAGAGATAATTAATTATTGGCAGATCTGGCGGTAAGTGCGTTTCACTTGCAACGTGAACTTAAAATATACTTAATTACAAATGTTCTAAAAACTTCAAAAACGCTGATAAAGTTGAGGAGAGAAGGAGCAGAATTTTCACGCTGAAGAACGAAACTTACAGTTTGGTCCATACAGTTTATGGGCCTCTATGTTGATTATGTGGAAAAGTGAACAGAATGTTTCCCATAGATATATTAATTTAATATAAGTGCCGCGTTTCTGATTTTTAGCTTTCGTTCCTGGCTTTTCAAGTAGCAGATTTTTATAGACGCAGGGGTTAGAACGTAATACTGATATTTAAGGATTAATGTCGAAAGAAGAGAAGTACAAAGTGTCATATATACATACATTTCAACACTTGTATTAAATTCAGCCGGCCGCGGTGGTCTAGCGGTTCTAGGCGCTCAGTCCGGAACCGCGCGACTGCTACGGTCGCAGGTTCGAATCCTGCCTCGGGCATGGATGTGTGTGATGTCCTGAGGTTACTTGAAAAAAGAGACAGCATTGTTCGTATATTTTTTTACTATCGCAAAATCGATTTTCTGTCACTGAGTGACCATCTTCAGTGCTATATTGTATAACTTAAATTAGGATGCACTGTTGTTACTAAGCTTACGGCAATCACATAGACAGTGCATCCTAATTTAAGTTATACAATATAGCACTGAAGATGGTCACTCAGTGACAGAAAATCGATTTTGCGATAGTAAAAAAATATACGACCAATGCTGTCTCTTTTTTCAAGTATACCTGTTATCTGGTCGTAGTGCACAAGACAACATGGAGTCGCCAATCAAGTCCTTAGGTTAGTTAGGTTTAAATAGTTCTAAGTTCTAGGGGACTGATGACCACAGATGTTAAGTCCCATAGTGCTCAGAGCCATTTGAACCATTTGTATTAAATTCACTATCTGATACCAAGTACGTTTCAGACCAGGAGACAAAAAAATATTCGACATGAAACCCAAAAATATTTTACGGTACATCTGCGTGCCCCGTTGCTTCAGGAATCGGAAAATGATTGAAACTACGCTTGATATATCCAATATAGGCGAAAATATGCCAGCTTATCTGCAACAGTACGATACTGCCTCTGTGTCCACTCACTGTGGGCAAGACATTTTACGACGTGATGTTTGTTTGTGACGTGAATGCATCTGACGGCCATAGCAAACAAACGCAGCAACCTTCCAAAGTCTCCGACACAGATCCTGGGCAACGATATCATTGGCCAAGGCATGTGTTGTGTTGCTTGCAAATTTTTGCGAAAAATAGTCATTGTGATGCCATGTTCCAACTTGTGGCCGATCTTTCGTGTACGATAGTTGAATGTTTCCTCCTTTATCCGAGTTTTCCCAACGACTAGAATTCCCTGGGACGACTGGTCACATCGCCACATTGTGGACAGGCACTAAGACGCGGCTCCAATACTCTGGTCTTAGGAGACACTATGTTATCATCAAGACCGTCACTGTATGTGTTGCCTGAGAGTACTATGAGAGTAGTGGTCCATAGCGATGTCGTTCTGAAATCATATATGTACAGATTTCTTGGTACGTATTGATCTAGTTTCGATCTGAGGATGTAAATGTCCGACCATGCAGACTTAGCTTGTTCAAGGAGTACTTTCAGCTTCTTGCTTAGTTTTACATAGTTATTAAATCTGAAATGATGTGAATGTTTGACTGTTTTTACTGCAGTTATCTAAGAAGTAAAATAACGCATGATGTCGAAACGACGAGGATATGAGAAGTGCACCAGCACAGGGAAAGAGCGTATTGTGCCCTAAAAGAAGTCTGCTAGGTAGAACTTAATCCAAGAAACGAATCTCTCGAAATGTCCCAGCGTTGTTATATGAATCATAGAATGTGTAGAAACCAGAAAAAAAAGAAACTCTAAGCTTTAATCTGAGGTAGAAATTTCTGGAAATTTACATCTGAAGCTCAGTGTTGTTTGGAAGCGATAATGGACTGTGAATAAACCGAAAAACTAGAGGGATAAAGTCGAACAGAAAGATCCTGAAAATCAGCTTGACTGAAAAGACAATATATGAGCTAGTTAAGGAACACATGAAAGACACTTATTAGTACGAGGATATGTGAGAAGACAAAAGGTACTAGAGGGAACAGTAGAGAACCAAAACTGCTGTGGAAAACAGAGGTTGGAAGACGTCCAACAGACACTGAGAAAGTCTAGCGTAAGTGGTCCTCTAAGATGAAGAGGTTAGCACGAAAGAGGAAGTCGCGGCGAGCACCATGAAACCAGTGTGAAGACTGATTAATACGGCTGTTTTCCTGATACTAAAGCGTTTCTTAATACATCTAACTCGCTTTTGGCCGCGTACGAGATACTCTTTGTGCTGTTGCAGTCACAATCTTCTGTCCTTTCTCAGACTGGTGCAGCAGTTTGATACTAAACTTCGGGTAATGTGGAGAGACAGCGCGGCCGATTTTTTACTTGTAGGAGCATTGTGTTGCGCTCGTACGCCGGCGGCGCCGCCCTCGGACGCAGCTGATGTTTAATTCCGGCGTCGGCGCTGCCGTGATTTGCGCTGCGGACGGCGGCTGCCGTGGCCGAGCTTACCCGCTTCTCGGAACGTTTTATTACAGTTTTATCGTCGATGGCGTGGTCGATAGTCGCATTGCATGCAGCAGCCAGTCGAAGGGTCGTAAAGCACGGCACGCAGGGCCGACCGCCACGAGCCGACTCCTCAGGCGTCGGGTGGGAAATGCCTCGCGTTTCACTTCGAACGGCCTCTTCCACTTCCCGCAGCTGACATTACCTTCAAGAGCACTTGACTGGCTAAGTACGCTGATCAAGGGGTACAAGAGGCGTATCGCTTTTGTACTGCCCATTTTGCCTCATTCCTAAGCATTAAACACTGCTGAGGTAAAACGTTATGAAACCCTGCCTAGATGTGCGTAAGGTCCACCTTTAGAAACGGGACATCCGTTAATTATGTGAGCACAGAATAGAGGAGGGAGGGGGTAGGTAAGGGATCCGGAAAAAAAAATCAAATGGCTCTGAGCACCATGGGACTTAACTTCAGAGGTCATCAGTGCCCTAGAACTTAGAACTACTTAAACCTAAGTAACCAAAGGACATCACACCCATGCCCGAGGCGTGATTCGAACCTGCGACCGTAGCGGTCACGTGGTTCCAGACTGTAGCGCCTAGAACCGCTCGGCCAGCCCGGCCGAAGGATCCGAAAAAATCTCAGGAAGTCTCATATAAAGTGGGGGGGGGGGGGGAGGAGTTGTTTGGTAACGAACATCTCATGTCTAATATGTCAGTAAAAGGTCAGTTTTTGAGAAATTCGTCGTAAAAGTTAACTCATTTTGGTGGAGCCTTTTGTCCGTCGTCTCTATCTCTCTGTCCGACCGAATATTGCTCAGGGTTGGCACGTGTACAATAAACAGTTTCTAGTCACTGTTCAAAACACTGTTACCTCTGCTTTCCTAATAACACATGGTTTTGTTGAAGTGTTAGAATCATAATTAAAAGAGAAACGAATTCATTTTCACCCGACTGTGGAGTAAACCTCATGACATAGGAGGCAGGTGGAGGGTGAGTGCTGTGGGCGCTGAGTAGTGGTGGAGTGTGGTGGGTTCCATCACATTTCCACAAATTTCACCTAGGGAAGAGGGGGTCTGAACCGATGCGGCTTCCGGAAGGGCGCGCGTGTTTTCCCATTGGCGCCTTCCAGCAACTCTTACCCTCGTCGTATCATCTTTGCTGAGTTATGTGTTCCCTCTGGGGCTTTGTGGTAGCGAGTGGTGTTCCGGACACTTAGGTGGACGGGCGTGCCTAAATACTCGGCGTCCTGGCGATTGCTGCTAGTTAACGCCGTTGACCATTGGGCTGTTGGGGGTGCGTTTCCCTGCACCTGGAGAGCGTCATGATATTGTGTGCGGTGCTGTAGCCAAAGTACCGCAGTTGTTTGGCAACCTTAAGGCCAAGCCAGATTAGGATCCGTTGTGGAGACATATTAGTATGCAGTTGTCGACAAGAGTCTTGCCCCGATGTGTTTGTTAAAGGATGGGATTTTGTGTAAACAAGGAGGCAAACTTGGTGAGCCAAGGATTTGTCTTCCTGATGAGGTAGTCCACCCCCCCCCCCCCCCTCCGTCTTTCATTAAAACTCCGTGGTGGGTGGTCACTTAGGTCTTTATAAAACCTTCGTGATGGTAAGTGATCATTTCATGTGGCCTCGTTGTACAAGGTTATTCGCCGTTTAGTTAATGAGTGCAAGTCTTATAAGAGGGATAAAGGGAACACTGACTCGTCCAGGGGGCTGTGTATGAGTTCACGCTGTTGACACACAGCCGACTTGTTGAATCTCGAGGATAGTAGTGCTATACTGTCTGGCTGCGGTAAGAAGCCATGGTGTCCTGATCCTAACACTGAGTTGATCCAAGGTAATCTGTGACGTATCATATTTGTATGAGCTGGAGTGGGATGACATTCATACGAGAAGTACATGTTATGGCAGAATCAACGGAGTATCCATGGAAGCAACCGCTGTCCTCATGGTTTACTGTAAATAACCCTTTGCTAAAGATCTGTTCGCAAATAATTAAGTTGACCACATTTTCTTCTATAATAGAACGGAATAGAAATTCTAATTTGATTTAAAACCAAACTTGTGGCTGTCATTTTAAGGAATTCGATTAGAGAACGTTTTCATGAATATATCGTATTAAAAATGCATAAAAATTGAAAGTATTTGTTCCACCGGTCGTTATTATGCTTAACGATTTGTGATACTAAATGAAGCAGAATTTTATTGAGTGAGGATGTTTAAAACATTTTTCTGTCCTCAGCCTGATTTCAGTTAATAGGAGAGGTTTGTTGTTCAAGTACACCTGAACTTTTGTATTAATATTGACTCAAGTCATTAACAAATTATGAAGTGTTCAAATGTTAACTTGGACACAGTCAATAGATTCCACCATTTTATCCTGTGTACCCAGCCAGGACGCTACATTTCTGCTATTCTCACCACTTTCCGTCTTTCTTCGATATACTTTCAATCCGTACTCTACACTCATTAGACTGTGAGTGCCATGCAAAAAGGCCTGTAATTCTTCTTCACTTTCACTGAGAGTGACAATGTCATTTAATTCTTGACATCCTTTCACCATGTATTTTAATCTCACTCATGAATCTTTGTTTTATTTCCATCGTTGCTTCTTCGATGAACACATTCAACAATAGAGGCGAAAGACTGTATCCGTGTCTTACACTCTTTTTAATTCGGGAACTTGGTTCTTATTCGTCCAGTCTTACTAATTCCTGTTGGCTCATGTCACTTTTGTATATTTCCCTTATTTTACTGTAACTTACACTCACTTTTATCAGAATTTTGAACATCTTGCTCCTTTTTTAAGTTGTAAAACGCTTTTCCGGCAAATCATATGAAGCCGTCTTGAGGTTTTTTTAAAGTCCTGCTGCCAGTATGCAACCATTTTGCATTGCTTCCCACGACTTCTTACTTATTTCATTACTGTCTTGTGTTGCTGTGTCCCTGTCTTTCACTGCACATATTTTTTACTGTGCTGTGATTGTGGCCGCATAGCTAAAGTCTCGGCTTCCTCTCCAGGTGGCGCCAAAGCTTGGAGCACGGCACAGCCCACAGGATTAGCGGCACCTACTGCGCAGGGTAGTGCCGGCGGAAACGTGCCGGTTAGTTTCTACCTTGGTGTCTGCAGAGTCTTGTTGCTGAAGAGGACAGGCAGTGACTATGCCTTGTGTGGTGCGCCCTGTGCTTGAGTCTCCAAGTGAAACATTCGTCAAAAGTTTTGCACAGTCGTCTCTAATTTTTGTATTTTTTGCAGGAGGAGAGTGAAATTTTTTGTGAACATACTTGGAACCTTTAGCTATAAGTTGGTGTAAAAAAGTATTTTCTTTTATTTACACGTGGGCCATAATGGACCGTGAAGTAGATGTCAGGTTGCGACAACGGTCGATTATGGAGTTCCTCTTCAAGATCGGCGATGACTCTGCCACATCGCTTCACAGGAAGTTGCTCCCTGTTTATGGGGAGGACACAGTGGATCGCAGCAGTATCCAGCGCTGGTTGCAGAAGTTTAAAGAAGGTGATTTCTCTCTACTGGACAATCCAAGATGCGGTAGACCAACGACGGCAGTGAGTGATGTGAATAAGAGGACCATTGAATAAGTCATCCAAAATGACAGATATGTGACGACACGACATCTTGCAGAAATGACTCGTTTGTCATTGGGTAGTGTGGTATCACTGGAGTACAGAAAAATCTGTGTACGTTGGGTGCTCAGATTATTGACAAGAGAAATGAAAACGATGAGGAAGAATGTGTTGAGGGTCTCATGAAGACCCTTACTGAAGAGTGGAAACAGTGTTTTGAAGGCTCCATTACCCAGGATGAAACATGGTTGTGTCCGAACCTGAGAGCAAAACCCAGTCCATGGAGTGGTGTCATCCGGGTTTCCCTCGGAAGAAGATAGCAAGACTTTCACCAATAGCAGGCCGAAAGGTGATTGCCTCCTTCTACTGGGAACAGTGTGGTGTCATTTTCATTGACTTTTTGGAACCTGGTTCCACAATTAACCATGATCGTTACTGATTGTCATTGGACAAGCTGCTACGTGCCATCAAGACCCGCAGACCACAACGTCAGACTACACCACAGCAATGCCAAACCCCATACAGCACTTATGAAGCAGGAGAAAATCAGGAAAATTGGTTGGAAAATTGTTCCTCATCCTCCCTATTGTCCGGACTTGGCTCCGTCTCATTTTTACCTCTTTGGTCGTCTGTAGGCCCACCTGCGCGGTAAAACAGTTGATAGTGAGAAAGACCTTATTTCCTGTGGCAAGCGATGGTGTAAATGTCAATCCCCCAGAATTTTACCAAAGTGCATTGACATCATTGAAAGAACGTTGAGCCAGATGCGTCACAGCTGTTGTAGGCTACACTGAATAGGCTCAATGTATAGCTAAATTTTCCAAGTATGTCCAAAAAAAATGTCATTCTCCTCCTGCAAAAAATAAGAAAATTAGAGACAACTGTGCAAAACTTTTTGAACGCCCTTTGTACATCATTTGAATTATCCGAATGACCCGTCGACAGTACATGTTGCATGTTTACAGTAATTAACTTACTGCACTGCATTTGTAGTTTAGAACTGATTTGCTTGTGATCTTACATTTTTCGCAAGTGGATGTATTTGCCTGACACTTTACTGTCTATATAAGTCTACTTTATTATTATTATTAAGGCCTTTGACATACGTCACGAGGGTTGGGACAAAAGGAATCGCAAGCGGTCTTGTTTTCGGGATAACAGCCCGGTTACAAGTTGCGACACATACAGATGAAACGACAACGTTCGAACTACACATGTGCATAGTGAAGAACACGCCAACGTTGTACCTAACGTGGTTATTACTGTAGCGTACAGGACAAGACTGGTTTCATGTCGCAAAAGGCACAGCACAGCACACATACCTTTCATATGACAAAAATGAGTGTAAAGACTCTCAGAACAGTCTTCTGCATCGTTCACCACACGCTGCGAACGATGCGGAAGGCGCTGAATACCATCTTCGCCAGCACGTGCCCCACCATGTCTGAATCGAATCATCTGTTACCGCACACCATTGCCAATGTACTCTCGTGTCGCAAACGACCTTTAACTTTCGTATGAAATAAAAGTCACAGGACCAAAAGTCGGTAGAGAACAGCGATTACTCAACTTCTTTCCGTCCCCTGCATCACAACTGCCATCGTACATCCTATACTTTATTTGGTTCTGCGTTGTTGGGCATTTATGATTGCAGTGTGCACAAGAACCCGACTCCCCTTCCCACCGTGATACTGTGCGGTATGCGAGGGCATTATTCTCAGTGGCTTCCACCAACGCACCGTGCCAATTTCTTGCATTTCTTCTCGGAGAGAGGCTGATGTATATGCGCTGCTCAATACGGTTACTTACACCTCGTAAGACTCTCGCCACATAGTGACTTGACAGCATACTCAGTGCTAGTTCCAGCAAACAGTCATCTGTTGTTCTGAATACACACTATGCCTGCATGTCTTCCACACGACAAAGAGTAGTTTGTGGGATCTGCAAGGAAAAAAGAAATAGTTGCAATGACTCTTGCTCCAACCCTAGTATTTTTATTTTACTGTTTATTCGTAGCACCAGTCATATTTCCAATACTTTATTTCATTTTATTACTGATTCTTAAAGCTAGGTACCTTTCTTGGTGTAACCCGGTTATGTTTACTTTTCTGCAGTAAATTGTTACGTATATATGTGTATTTGCGCTACGGAAACAGCTACCCACTCCCACTCTCCAGTCTATGTTTTGGCTAAATCATACCACCATTTCAATACTTCCTTCTTTCGTCGATCGCCTATTCTTCAGCCACCCAAGATTTCTTCGCAGTTGTCTACCATGATCAAGGGTGGCCTGTCCAGTTCCTGTAATTGCTCTTTTCAGAGATGTCAATTCCTTTTCAATTGAGCTTCCTGCTGTATCATTCATTGTCGGAGTGTCTACAGCTGTACATAAAGTCAGACGCTCATTCTTCCAACAGCCTAGTCAAAGACGACGGAAGGGCGGCCAGAGAATTAGGGCACTGTCTTGTCCTTGGGGAGAGAAACAGACATTAAAGGCGCAAGAATCAGCAATGAAACGGCATGAGGTTGCAGAAGGCAATGGATCCACTGCATTAAAGACACATAACGTGTATTCACGGGACACGTGGCTTGTAATTCAAAAAGAGTCATGATGATCGCGTTGGCGAAAGATTCCGAGATAGTCACCCATTCGGATCACAGGAAGGGGACTGCCAAGTGGGAGGTGACCATGAGAAAAAGACGGAATAATCAACGAAAGGATAACGTTCTACGAGTCGGGGTGTGGAGTGACAGAAGCTTGAGCGTGGTAGGGAAGATAGAAAATCCAAAAAAGGGGAATACAAGGGCTCAGTCTAGATATAATAGGGGTCAGTGAAATAAAATTTAAAAAAGACAAGGAATTCTGATCTGATGAGTATAGAGCAATATCAGCATTATCAGAAAATGGTATAACGGGAGTAAGCCGGCCGGAGTGGCCGAGCGGTTCTATGCCCTACAGTCTGGAACCGCACGACCGCTACGGTCGCAGGTTCGAATCCTGCGTCGGGCATGGATGTGTGTGATGTCCTTGGTTAGTTATGTTTAAGTAGTTCTAGGTTCTAGGGGACTGATGACCACAGCAGTTGAGTCCCATAGTGCTCAGAGTCATTTGAACCATTTAAACTAAAAATGACCTATACCTTTCATGAATCACTTACCTCACAAAAATCTTCGTTACTCGAACTACTGCAGTACAGCGAGCGCTAATACTGCCAGCTAATTAAAAGATTCTAACTACTGAAGGCACTAACTATTGATAGGCATAGCCAGCAAATGATAGATTTTGATAGAGAACAAACAATGTATTTACCTTAAGTTAAGTCCCATAGTGCTCAGAGCTATATATATATATATATATATATATATATATATATATATATATATATATATATATATATATATATATATATATAACGGGAGTAAGATTCTTGATAAATACGATGGTAGGGCAGAGAGTGTGTTACTGTGAACAGTTCAGTGATAGGATTATTCTTATCAGAATCGACAGAAGAAAACACCAGCAACGGTCCTTCAGGTATACTCGCATCCGTCGGAAACTGAATATGTAGAGACAGAGAAAGTATATGAGGACACTAAAGGGGTAATACAACACGTAAACGTAGATGGAAATGTAATAGTTATGGGAGACTGGAACGTAGTTGCAGGGGAAGGAGTAGAAGGAAAGGTGACAGTAGAATATGAACTTGGGACAAGGAATGAGGAAGGAGAAAGACTAATTTAGTTTTGTAACAAGTTTCAGCTAGAAATAGCGAATATTCGGTTCAAGGATCACAAGAGGAGGAGGTATATTTGGAGAAGGCCGGGTGATGCAGGAAGATTTTAGTTAGATTACATCATGGTCAGACAGAGATTCCGAAATCAGATACTGAATTGTAAAGGGTACCCAGGAACAGATATAGACTCAGATCATAATGTAGTAGAAAGAGGTTTATGAGATTGGTCAGTAAGAATCTATGCGCAAAAAAGTGGAATACGGATGTACTAAGGAATGCTGACATATGCTTGAGATCTCTAAGGCTATAGATACTACAATAAGGAAATGCTCGGTGGGAAGTACAGTTGAAGAGGAATGGGAAACTTTAAAAAAGGGTAGTTACCCAAGTTGGAAAGAAAAACTTAGGTACTGCGAATAAACCATGGGTAAGAGAAAAAAATGCTTTAGTTTGATCAATGAAGGAAGGAAGTACATAAATGTTCAGGGAAATTCAGGAATACAGAAACACAAGTCTCTGAGGAATGAAACAAATAGGAAGTGCAGGGAAGCTAAGACGAAATGGCTGCATGAAAAATGTGAAGGTATCTAAAAAGGAACGATTGTTGGAAGGACCGACACAGCATACAGGAAAGTGAAAACTAAGCAAGGGTGGCAACATTACGAGTGCGACGGGAATTCCACTGTTAAATTCAGAGGAAAGAGATGATAAGCGGAAAGAGTTCTCCCTGTGGGAGGAAACAGGCCTCTGTGACAGGAAGCAGGAGTCGATTTAGAAGAGATCGGGTGTCTAGTATTAGAATCAAATTTTAAGAGAGCTTTATAGGAATTAAGATCAATCAGAATTTCTAAAATCAATGGGAGAAGTGGGAACAGAATGACTATTCACGTCGGTGTGTAGAATGTATGAGTCTGGGGACATACCATCAGAATTTCGGAAAAATATCATCTACACAATTCCGAAGACTGCAAGAGCTGACAGTTGCGAGAATTATCGCACAATCAGCTTAATAGCTGATGAATTGAGGTTACTTACGAGAATAATAAACCGAAGAATGCAAAAGAAAGTTGAGAGTGTGTTAGATGACGATCACTTTGGCTTTAGAAAAGGTAAAGGCACCAGACGGGCATTTCTGAAGTTGTGCTTGATAATGGAAACAAGAAGAAAGAAAAATCAACACACTCTCATTGTATTTGTCGAGCTGTAAAAACGGTTCGACACGGTAAAATGGTGCAAGGTGTTCGAAATTCTGAGGATCTGACGACCTGGAGAAAGCGTTCGACAATGAAAAATGGTGCAGGATTCTGTGAGAAGTAAGAATAAGCTATATGGAGAGATGGAGAGACTGGTTATATAAAATATGTACATGAGCCAAAAGGGAATAGTAAGAGTGGATAACCGAGAACCAAGTGCTCGTATTAGAAAGGATGTAACATAGGGATATAGTTATTCGCCCCTACTGTTCAGTCTGTACATCGAATAAGCAATTATGAAAATAAAAGAAAGGTTCGCGAGTGGAATTAAAATTTAAGATGAAGGGATGCCAGTGATAGGATTCGCTGATGACATTGCAATCCTGAGTGAAAGTGAAGAAGTATTGCAAAAGTATGCTGAGTGCAATGAACAGTCGAATGAGTACAAAATATGAATTGAGAGTAAATCGAAGAAAGACGAAAATAATTAGATGTGCCAAAAATGAAAACTGCGAGAAACTTAACATCAGGATTTATAGTCGCGAAGTAGATGAAGTTTAGGAAATCATGACAGATAGAGCAATTATGGCCTCAAAAGTAGAGCAGCACTGTCAAAAAGGCCACTGGAGGCCAAGACAATTCTACTAGTATCACACATTCGCATTAATTTGAGAAATAAATTTCTGAGAATATACGTTTGGAGCACACATCGTATTTAGTGAAACATGGACTTTTGGGAAACCGGCATAGAAGAGAACCGAATGATTTCAGATGTGGTGCTACAAACGAATGTGGAAAATGTGGTGGACTGTTAAGTTAAGGAATTATGAGGTTCTGCACAGAATCGGGGAGGGAAGGAATATGTGGAAAACATTAACAAGGAGAAGGAACAGGATGACTGGACATCTGTTAAGACTTTATGGAATGAGTTTCATGATACTAGAAGCATCTGTAGGTGGCAAAAACTATAGAGGAAGACAGAGATAGGAATACATCCAGCAAATAATTGAGGATGTAGGTTGCAAGTGCTACTTTGAGATGAAGAAGTTGGAGCAGGAGAGGAATTTATGGCGTGCCGCAACAAACCAGTCAGAAGACTGACGACTGAAAACAAGAAAATGAGATTGATGTTTTCTCGATTTTGGTCGGTGTATTAATTGAGAAGAATACCTTTCTCTGTTTCTTTTTCGAACTCTTGGACGATAGTAGCACAAAAGGTACCGCACGATCGTTGTTCGTGGAATGTATTTTATTTCATCCAGAATCAATATACGTTCCACAAACAAAAATCGTGCGATGCCCATAGTGCTTCGTTCGTCCAAGAGTCCCAGAAGGAAACAGATGAAGGCAATCATCGAAAAGAGAGTTTTGGTCTCCGTATCAGGTCTAACACGCGAGCCTAAAAATGGTTGATATGAAGGCCGGGAAATGCATGCGTGTGACGCCAGCGCATAAACAGAAGTAGGCGTGACGGTAGGGGAAAGGGACTGAGGAAGACCAGGCGCCAACAAGTGCGCGTGACAAGACGCTGTACGCCGCCCGAGCGTTAATGGCGCACGCGGCGCCCGGCGTCGAAGCCGCAGCCTGTTGCGCCGCACGACCACACACGGCACACCTGTGCGCGGCCTAACAGCTGCTACTTGTTGCGTCCGCACCGCAGCGCGGACCCCGCAGTCACACTAGCGCCGTCGAGTGTCCGTTTATGTCACTTCCAATTTAACTATCATTTTAGGTTTTCCTCGTTTCTGATGGTGATGTAAAGTCCGCTGCAGTGCACATTGATAGTAACTGCCTCCTTAACTTCATAGTAACATACATGCACAAAGACATATCTGCCACTAGTTGGTTTTATTGTTTTAATGCTACAGTGTAAGATGAAATGTAAAAATGTAAATGTCATGTGACTAGGGCCTCCCGTAGCGTGGACCGTTCGTCGGGTGTAAGTTTTTCGATTTAACACCACTACGGCGACTTGTACGTCGATGGTGATGAAGTGATGATGATTAGGATTACACAACATCCAGTCCCTGAGCGGAGAAAATGTCCGACCCAGCAAGAAATCGAACCCGGGCCCTTAGGAATGACATTCTGTCGCTCTGATCACTCAGCTACCGGGGACAGATGAAATGTTGACATTCAGACTTGATGCGTCACTTGAATCAGTCTTAGTTTATGTGTTACATAGATATCCAGTACATAATGCAAGTCGCACTATCATACACCCGTGATCAGAATGTCTTGGGTAACAAAACTAATGTCATGCGTAACTATAAATACCATTAATGGGACAAAAACATCTGCTGAAGTGATAGAAGAAGAAATGGGAGTCGATATAGAAAATATAGGGGGATTTGATATTAGAATCAGGGTTTAAAAGAGCTTCGGAAAGTTCCGATCAAATACGGCTGAAGACTTAGATACCATTCCTTCGAAATTTCTAAAATCATTGGGGGAAGAGGGAGCCAAATGAGAATTCATGTTGGTTAGCAGAATGTATGAGTCTGGAGGTATATCATTAGACTTTCGGAAAGTGTCGTCCCCAAAATTTTGAAGATAGCAAAATAAAAAATGTGAGAGTATTACCGCACATTAAGCTTAGTGGCCCATGAATCCCAGTTGCTGTCGAGAATCCATGGAGCACAATCGAAGAGAAATTTGAGGATCATTTAAACGTCGATCTGTTTGGCTTTAGGAAAGGTAAAGGCCCAGAGAGCAAACATTGCAGTTGAAAATAGAAGGGACACTTAGGTACAATCAATCACGTTCATAGATTTTGCTGGCCGGAGTGGCCGAGAAGTTCTAGGCGCTACAATCTGGAACTGCGCGACGCGCTACGGTCGCAGGTTCGAATCCTGCCTCGGGCATGGATGTGTGTGTTGTCCTTAGGTTAGTTAGGTTTATGTAGTTCTAAGTTCTAGGGGACTGATGACCTCAGCAGTTAAGTCCCATAGTGCTCAGAGCCATTTTTGAACCATAGATTTTGTCAACCAAGAAAAGCGTTTAACATCAGCATACATATTCCGCAGGCCGCCGTTCGGTGCGTTGCGAAAGGTACCCTTTTCCACGAATTATTTCCTTTCCCTTTCCACCAGCCAATAGAGCGACGGAAAAATGACTATGTGTCTAAGGCCCAATTTCTCGTATCTTCATGGTCCTTATACGTTGACGGCAGTAGAATCGTTCTGCAATCAGCTTCAAATGCAGATTTTATAAATTTTCTAAAGAATGTTCCTGAAAAAAACGTCGCCTTCTCTCCAGGGATTGCCATTAGAGTTTTCGAAGAATCTCTGTAATACTTACGTGTTGTTCGAACCTACCGGTAACAAAGGTAGCTGCCCGCCTCTGAACTACTTCGATGTCTTCTTTTAATCCCATTTGGGGTGCGGATCCCAGACACTCGATCAGGTCTTATTAACATCCTATATGCGGTCACCTTTACAGATGAACCACACTTTCCCAAAATTCTTCCAGTAAACTGAAGTCGACCATTCCCCTTCCGTACCACAAACATCAGAAGCTCGTTCCATTTCATACCGCTGTGTAGTGTTGACGCCCAGATATATAAACGACGTGAGTGTGTCAACCAGCACACTACTCGTGATTTATCCGGACATTATGGGATTGTTTTTCCTACTCACCTGCATTAACTCACATTTATCTAAACATAAGGCTAGCTGCCATTCATAATGTTGAAACGTATTCGAAATTACCAGGAAAATAGCTGTAAGCTGTTGGGAAAAACGAGTAATATACAATATCTACAAGAATCAAGGGGAAAAACAAAACAGACCTTTTATAATTAGGAAGGGTGTATGTCCGAGATGTAGTTTTTCGTCCCTACTGTTGAGTCTATACACCGAAGAACCAATGACGGCACTAAATGAAGGTTCAGGAATCCGCTTGTCCGCAGCTCGTGGCCGTGTGGTAGCGTTCTCGCTTCCCGCGCCCGGGTTCTCGGGTTTGATTCCCGGCGGGGTCAGGGATTTTCTCTGCCTCGTGATGATTGGGTGTTGTGTGATGTCCTTAGGTTAGTTAGGTTTAAGTAGTTCTAAGTTCTAGGGGACTGATGACCATAGCTGTTAAGTCCCATAGTGCTCAGAGCCATTTTGAATCTGCTTGAAAGTCAGGACGACAGTATATGAGTCGTAAGATTTGCTGATGACACCAGTGTCCTCAGTGAAAGTGAGTGTGAACTGAAGCACCTGGTGACCAGAGTAAACATTCCGGTGAGCACATACGTTAGGTTAACACCAAACAGAAGAACGAAGAAAATTATGTATACTAGTAGGACTGAGATTAATTTAACATCAGAATAAGGGACTGAAGTAACTGGAGTCCAGAAATTTGGTATGTGGGAAGCAAAATGACATTTGAGGGATAAAGCAAGGAGGTCATAAAAAGCAGACTACCACAGCCGAAGAGGGCACAGGTTGTCAACAGATTAGTCTACTGTAGTCCGATCCACGAAAGATGAAGTTGGGAGAGGTCAAGACACAGGAACGGATTGCATTTCTGTTGGTGTTTTACACTTTTTGAGAGTGTGTGACCCACAAATTGCGGTTCTCGCTTGCTTGTGCAGAATTTCTTGCTCACTGTCACCATTAGCAGTGACAGATGCCAACAAATGGAATACCGGTTCAATAAATAACTCACTACGCTATTGTGCAACGCTCGCGTTCGCTCCGACATTCACAGCAGAGCGGTCAGAACACTGCGTAACGCTTAGAGGCTGTCGCAGACGGCGTGACGTAGATGCGCACGACAAGTCTAAACTCGATCGTTATAGTTCGTGACACAAACTATACTATCAAAAATAGGACTTATTCAGAGGAAGAAATATGTGAGAAAGTACGTTTTGTGCACAGCATTGTAAGGAAGTGAATCATCAAGTGAGGGAAAGCCAGAAAAGTTGAGAATCGAAGCGTTTGAAATGTGGTACTAAAGAGGGATTTTGAAAATTGTTTGGAGCGATAATAAATAAATCAGGAGATTGTATGAATATTCGGCGAGAGCACTGTTTGGACATCACCGAACAACTTACGAGGGTTGACTGAAATGTAATGCCTCCACCTTCGTAACTCTTCAACAGCTGGGAGCATTGGTAAGCGGCAGGCAGGTACTGCCTTGTTCCGTAGCCTCTTCTCTACAGCTCCAGTTGGTGGGAAGCCTTAGCTTTGAACGGTTCTGTTGTTAAAGCGTAAAATATGGAACCCTGTACTGACGGTCGGTCAATGCGACTTAAGCAACGTGCAGTCATTGAATTCTTGACAGCAGAAAAGTGTCACCCAAAAGGAGATTCATCAGAGAATGAAAGCAGTTTATGGTGATTGTGTTGACGTGAGTACTGTGCGTCTTTGGGAGAGTAAGTTCAAAGATGTTGAAGCGGGAACATCTGACCTGCATGACAAACTAAGTGACAGCAACCACAGAGTTTCACAACCAACATGTTGATTTCGTTGATTGTGGAACGACAATAAATTCAGAGCGTTACATCACGACGCTGCGAACTGTGAAGCGACGGCTAACAAGCATCCGAAAGGAAAAGTGAAATGTTTTCCTGCAGCATGATAATGTCAAACCACACACTTCACGTGCCACCACAGCAGAACTTCACCACCGTACGGCATGCTCCGTACAGTCCAGATTTAGCAATATCTGACTTCCCTCTGTTCCTGATAATAGAAGACGACCTGCGGGGACATCATTATGCTTCTGATGAAGACGTTGAGAGGACTGTCAGACTGTGGTTGCGGAACTACAGTGTCGACTCCTTCCATGACGGCTTCAGAAAACTAGTTCATCGTTGGCAAAAATGTATCCAATTGCATGGTGATTAAGTGGAAAAGTGGATATTGGTAATTAAAGATCACATTCTAAGGATTATTTCTGCGTTTGATTTATTAAATATGCCTATCCAAACCCAATTAACGAAGGTGGAGCCATTACTTTTCATTCAACCCTTAAACATGGTGCTGGAGGGAGCTGTAGACGCTAAAAACTGGATAGACTAGATTATATCCGATAGATAAACGACACCGTAAGGTGTACCTGGCACTCAGAGGGTTGGGTTGGGTTGTTCTTGGGGAGGAGACCTGACAGAGACATCATTGGTATCATCGGATTAGGGAAGGATGGGGAAGGAATTGATAGCGAGTGCCTGCTACATGGAACCAGATGTAGCGAGAATCCTTGGCGGAACACTGGCTGTAACGAGAACCGTATGCACGTACACAGGCCCTTAAGAAGAGCGCATCTTGCTTACTTTGTGGGAACGAATACTTCACGTTCCGTAAGCGACACGCTTAGTTCAGAGTTCACTAACGAAAACCCTTCATTGTAACATCATGTGAATCATATTTAAGATGTATAAGCCTCGTTCCCTTTGAGTCACTCGCTTTTAAAGTTCGAGTCTCTCACCTTCACCAATTTTCGTTGATGTAAAACGTACAAAGCGAAGTATTTTTTTTTTTTTTGACGACACAGTGTTGGAGGTCATCAGTTTGAGTGAAACATGCTGATTTGCCAGACAACAGATTTGTGACGTAGCATAACACTTGTCACCGCATGACATTAACGCCATTTATCTACAGGTCGAGAACGGTTCAGCCTATCCTCGGCCGACATTCTTGAAACACCTCAGATGTAACACAGGTACCAGTACGGTAGTCATATGTCGCATAAACTCTGACTGCTCACTCACCTCTCTTCGCGACACACACGTACCTTCCCACATTCCACGAGCCGGCGTTACCTTGACTGATTTCTGAGTCCTTTATTTTCTTTTGTTTTCTCCCTTATTAATTTTTCTCTTGCAACCTTTTTTTATTCGTGACTGCTATGCAATATTTCTATACTCTAGACCGCGTTTAACAGTTTTGAAGATTGTGTAATAAGACTGATGTGCCACGTTTGCATTTAAGTACACAACGTCGTCTGCTATAAACTTAGGAAGCGAGTGGTTTTTTTTTTTTTTTTTTTACGGATGTTTACAGGAACTCATAATAGCAGATCAACCAGTATAACCCTTCACTGAGTAAGAAAGGCAGTAGCAATTGTTCATGTTCCAGTTCCTGCCAAAATCGAAATGATTACCAGCTTTATGGCAGCATCAGCACTAGAAAGCTAAAACTATTGAAGCGTAGTCAATGAAATATCAACCTACTTTTATGAACTTTATAATCTCTTTGGAATTTGTATGTGCTTATTACTGCAATTGTTTCGTAAGTACCCTAACATGAACATCGAATAGGTTTATCAAACAGTGCATTCAAAAAATAATACAACTTAAAACATTTTAAAATATGAAATATGTTTGAGAAGAAGAGACGACATCGAATTTAGGCATTAATTATCATCCATCTATCGAGTTGTAAGTACAATGGGAAAAAATATGATAGCTGTGTTTATTCGCAAGCAAATTAATTTGCATCTGAGGCATGCCAACGGGCAGCAAATATGCCGACATAATTTATTAACTGATCAACTAACATACCTGGGAAGTGATTGCTTTCAAAAGCTAAATTTGTCGTTTTAATATATGATCTACTGACACATTTCTCTGATTAGCATAACAATACTTTTTGTTTGTGACACGCTATGAGGGCTGAGTTACTGTGCATAAACTAGTGGAACTATGGTGCATAGCTAGTGACAGGATGAAAAAAAGACGTTACATGGTGAAGTGAGATTTGGGTCCCAAAATTGCATCTGTTAAGTACAATGTTAGGTTTCAGAAGCCTTGACATATGGTCCAATCGGTATTGATTTTTCCTTACAAACATTATCATGTGAAAAACATGGCATTTATTGTTGTGGATATTGCTTCTGTTATTCCTAATTTTTAGTCTATACTGAAAACCAAACAAAAATATTCGCCGTTATCTACAACAAATTAGCCGTCACAAAGTGTCATGTATTATCTTTTCCTGAAGCCTGACAAGTAATTATTTGTAATTGTTGTTTCCAATGTCTTTCTGGGGAAACGGGAATCACAAGTTCGTTATTTGTCGGGGTTTGAAGAACTTCTATCTCGTAATTTTTACGCACAGCACTTTTTGTGCTCTCTGTCTACGAGAGGAAGATTACAGGATCCGTTGAAGGAAGCGAAGATTAATTGATGTGAGAGTTAACCAAGAAAAGACGAAACTAACAAAGAGTAGCAGTGTGAGATTAATGACAAACTTACATTAAAACTGGTAAGGAAATTCAGCTTCGTTGTGAAGAAAACACTCCATGACCGGCAAAGTAAGCAGGAAATAGAAACCATACTAAAGCAAGAAAAGAAATCATTCACGGCGAAAATAAGTCCACAAACGTGTGCCTTAACTTGAGAAATAAGTATGTGAGAATTTACCCGGATTTGACGCAACTCAATCAGGTGCTTGGAGAAAACTGAAAAAGAGACGCGACACGTTTGAAGTGTGGTCTTACAAAAGAACGCAAAAATTAAGTGGGCTCAGACGATAAGAAATGAGAGGGTTCTTCATGAAATCGGCGGGGAAAAGAATATCATACGAAAAACATAACCAAGAAAAAGGGACGAAAGATCATGTTTTCAGAAGTCAGTGAATATCTTCTGAATTACTGGAAGGAACGATAGTGGGTGAAAAAGGCAAGGAAATATTGGAACATAGCAAATAATTGAAGTCCTTAGGTGAAAATTTTACTGTTAGATTATGAGGATGTTACACACGAAGAAGTCGCGGTGGGGCACGTCAAACCAGCTAGGAGACTGACGACAAAAACAAGATTAGTAAAGACATTTCTGTCAGTAAATGTCTGGAGCACTATCAACTTCGTCATGTCAGAATACGTAATTAAATTTTCGTCATATAGTATTCTGTGTCCTGAATGAAAATAGTTTTTCATGTTTTTTGTGAGCGAAGTTGTTACTGGTACACTTTTGATTACATTTATGTATTAGTTTTGCTTATCAGTCAAAGAAACAGCTCGTTCATGCACGCAGCATGACATTTGGGCAAAGTAGGCAGAATAATAATATGTAAGAGAGGCATAAGGATATACGAAATGCACATAGTATGAGATCTCGGGCGCTTGGCTTAGGCGTATGTTGTATTGAACTCTGATAATGAAATTTTCTTTAAGAGTTTTAAGTTCTATATTCCTGATGACAGTAAACAGATCGTCGTTGTGAATAAAAAAGTACATTGAGCAATCTAGGCGGCTTTAGTCACAGAAATTAATAATATCTCTACCTTCGGTAGGAATTACACTCTGAATCTTAGTAGCATAGGTCGCATACTTGCTATGTTTTTGTTCAACACTGCTTGAAGAACAACAGAAACTCTCTGAGTGGTGTTTACATTGTTTCAGTTCGGGAGGCGCTAAACTCTGACTGTGTCTCACATTATGTACAGCACTTCATTCGGTTATTTTCTTGCAGAGGTCCTCAGGCTTCTTTAACAATAAACTCTGATATTTTAGTATACAGCATTTGAGACTTTCACTCGCCTCTCTTTCCAGTAACGGCTAACTTATTTATAATCCTCATGTTCAGATTTGTGTGAATATGATAACTTCAAAGAAACTGAAGTTATGCTTAGAACTATTTCGGCGTCAGGACTCAGTGAATTCAACCCTGTGCACTTTTAAGTCAAGTAATTCACTAAATACTTGAATTTCCACAAAAATTTAAAAGATTTCAAGGACATTTATCCGGTGGTGACGCTTTGTAACAGTGAATTCGTTCCTTTAATATTGTCCTTTAGAACACCTAATATTGTGTGGGGGTGTACACACAGAACCCGCAGTTTTGAGAAGCTTTACCGCGTCATCACCAAAGAGCATAATTAAAAATGGATACGTAAGTTAATTGGTGTGGACGCACGTGAGGTGAACAGTTCACTCCTTAACTTTTACAACATTAAGGTGCGACAGAGATAAATTACTAGTCGTACCCAACTGAAATCTAACTTCAGTCGCTTGTTATTTACTCCTTACGCTTCATAAAATATTACCAACTCTCTGCACTCCAACAAAGAAATAGTGCACTAAGCAGTCTCTATTTTAAGCGATTATTTAACGCACAGATAATGCAGCGTGAACTTACTTCACGAGTGAACGAAAGCGCTAGAACGCTTTTAAATGCTTGTTTGAAGATTTAACTACGGCTGGAGACCAATTTAGGCGGTGATCGATTTATCGGCATGGTAATTGCGACGTCAGCGGCGGGAAGGGATTCGAACCATCAGTTAACGAAATCTCGCGTAATTTCCCGTCGCACGCAATCCTCGCGAGCGCACGCCACGTTCGAGTCGGCACGCATCGCCCCATGAAATGCGTCGGCAACGAAGTTAGCCCGCGCTGCACAAGCCGCACCATCACAAAAATACGTAACGACTTGGTTCTCGTTAGAGTAACTGGCAACCATAACTCACATTACAGTGTTTGGCTGAGAGAACTTCTTGTGTTCCTTTAGCTTATACTGCGCGTGAACATCTACTTCGAGACGGAGAGGAGGTGATGATATGCTAGAATCATTTAAGCGTGGTTTTCGTATTTTAAACATGTTTGACTCACAACGCTTCTTCAGTAACGCCTGCTTCTAGAATTGATTGATTATCTGCTTGACACATATGCGCCTAATAAACGAACTTGTCCAGAAACACTACTCTTTTCTTGTGTCCCCTATTAACGTCAGATAAGGGTCGCGAACTGTCAAGAAAAACTCACGATTCCTCCAAAAGAAGGTACTGCTGATACAATAGATCCATATTTAGCAATTATATACAACCGCTCGCTCACAGAAATATCCGCACCTAAAGACTGGAAAACTGCTCAAGACACACCAATACCCAAAAATGGAAATAGGAGTAATCAGCAGAATTACAGGCCCATGTCACTAACGTCGATTTGCATTAACGTTTCGGAACATATAGTATGTTGTAACATTATGTAGTACCTCGAAGAAAACGATTTATTGACTCATAGTCAGCACGGATTCAGAAAATGTCGTTCTTGTGCAACAAAACTAGCTCTTTATACTCAAATAGCAATGAGAGCTATCGACAGAGGATGTCGAATTGACTCCATATTTTTAGATTTCCAGAAAGATTTCGACACCGTTCCTCGTAAGCATCTTCTAACCAAATTGCGTGCCTATGGAATATCGCCTCAGTCGTGCGACTGGATTCGTGATTTCCTGTCAGAAAGCTCACAGTTCATAGTAATAGACGGAAAGTCATCGAGTAAAACAGAAGTAATATCCGGCGTTCCCCATGGAAGTTTTATAGGCCCTCTATTGTTCCTGATCTATATTAACGACATAGGAGACAATCTGAGTCGCCCTCTTAGATTGTTCGCATACGATGCTGTCATTTAGCGTCTTTTAAGGTCATGAGATGACCTAAACGAATTCCAAAATGATTTAGATACGATATCTGTATGGTGAGAAAAGTGGTAATTGACTCTGAATAAAGAAAAATGTGAAGTTATTCACATGAGTACTAAAAGAAATCCGCTAAATTTCGATTACGTGATCAGTCAGACATACATGAAGGCTGTAAATTCAACTAAATGCTTAGGGATTACAGTTACAAGTAACCTAAAATGGAACGATCACATAGATAATGTGGGGAGAGCAAACCAAAGACTGCGATTAATTGGCAGAACACTTAAATGGTGCAACTGGTCTACTAGTGAGACTGCTTACACCACGCTTGTCCGCCCTATTCCGGAGTATTGCTGTATGGTTTGGGACCCGCATTAGGTGGGATTGACGAAAGACATCGAAAAAGTTCAAAACGGGCAGCTCGTTTTCTATAGTCGCGAAATAGGAGAGATAGTGCTATAGACATGATATGTGAATTGGAGTGGCAATCATTGAAACAGAGGCATTTCTCAATGCGACGGGACTTTCTCATTAAATTTCAATCACCATTTTTCTCCTCCGGTTGCGAAAACGTTCTGCAGGCACTAACCTGCATAAGGAGAAATGATCATCACGACAAAATAAGAGAAATCGGGGCTACCACAGAAATATTTAAGTAATCGTTTTTCCCGCCAGCCGTTCGAGATTGGAACGGTAGAGAAACAGGTTGAAAGTGGTTCATTAAACCCTCTGCCAGGCACTTTATTGTGAAGAGCTGCGTAATCACGATGTAGATGTAAATGTAGATATACTGTGACCTACCTCCTTCGTTTATCAATTAAATTTCGTTAAGACGCTTTAAATTAATGTTATCCTGGCGTTTCTATTTATTATTATTATTATTATTATTCGTTACAGTCAACTTTGGACTACGCTAAGCATCAGTCATTTCTTGTGCTTTTTCTTGCGTTCTTCCCAGTACTTCTTCATTTTTTCTGAGTGGGCTTCTTTACGTTCTTGCGACCAGGTTGTTCCCGTCTTCTTTGATTGCGTTCGGTCTTTGAATCCCTGTATTTTGTTGATGGCATTCCTATATTCCATTCTGTTGTAAACTGTCTCTGGTATAATGTTCATTTCTGCAATGTCTTCTTTTACTTCTTTCAGCCAGTTAATTTGTGTCTTTCTGCTTTCCATGTATTCCAGGATTTTCTTTGCCGTTCTTTCTGGTGCCATTCTTTTGACATGCCCATAGAAACTCAGTCTTCTCTTTTTAAAGGATGTTGTCAGTTTTTCAATTTTCTCGTATAACTCTTTATTGGATCGCAATTTATATTCTTGTCCATCCTTTCTAGGTCCTAAGATCTTTCTCAGTATTTTTCTCTCTTTTATTTCCAATTTCTCCAACAGACGTTTTCTGTTCAGTGGGATGCATTCAATCGCATACAAACTTTCTGGTTTTATTACCGCATTGTAGTGCCTGAGCTTGGCATTGATGGAGATCGACTTTTTATTGTATACATTTCGGCATAGCTGGTATGCCGTTTCCATCTTTATTGCTCTTTCCTGTAGTGAAACATTTGGTAACCCTGTCGGTGTAATCCATTCCCCTAGATACTTAAATTTATGAACTCTCTTAATTATTCCATATTTAGTTTGCAACGTCTGTGTTGGGTCTGTTTTGTCCTGTATCATCAGTTCTGTCTTTTCATACGATATTTGTAGACCTGTCTTCTCAGCGATCTCATGCAGCATTTCTATCTGAATCTTTGCTGTTTCGATGTCATCTGCCAATATTGCCATGTCATCAGCAAATGCCAGACATTCAATTTTTGTTTTATTTCTTCCTAACGTTATCCCATTTTTCACTCCAGCTTCTGCCATCTTCTTTCTCCATTCTCTGACCACTTTTTCAAGGACAATGTTAAACAACAGTGGGGAGAGCCCATCCCCTTGTCTAACACCTGTTCCAATTACAAACGGTTGTGACAATCTACCCAAAAACTTCACTTGCGATTTTGTTCCCGTAAGGGTTTCCTGGATTAGACTTCTGCTTTTATCATCAATCCCAAATTCTTCTAATGTGTTAATCAGAGTTGGTCTATCAATAGAATCATATGCTTTTTTGAAGTCTATGAATGTAATTACTAGATTTTTCGATGTGCGTGCGCGAAGTTGTATTATGGAGAGTAGACTGAATATCTGTTCACTGCATGATCTTCCTTTTCTAAACCCAGCCTGATATTCACCCAGTTCTTTCTCTACCTGATTTTCAATCCTGTTTTGTAGTGCCTTGGATAGGATCTTATAGGCCACTGATAACAATGAGATACCTCTGTAGTTATTTGCATTTGTCTTGGCACCCTTCTTATGTAATGGATGAATCAATGCTGTCTTCCATTCCTCCGGAATCTTCTCTGTATTCCAAATCTCTTCAAACAGTGCCTCGAAATTATTTATTAAGTTTTCTCCTGCGTATTTCAGTAGTTCCGCGACTAACGAATCTTTACCAGATGCTTTATTGTTTTTCAATCCTTTCAAGATCTCTTTAATTTCTTCTTTATTAGGTGGTTCAGAGTCTGGTAGCTTATTCTTAGGCTTCTCAAATGTCAAGGTTTCATCAGGTCTTTTGCAGCTTAGCAGCGTTTCAAAGTAGTTCGCTAGGTGTTGGCAATTTTGTTCCACGCTGGTGATCAGATTTCCTTTTTCATCTTTGAAGCAGAGTGTCGGTGGTTTATATCTTGTTATTGTAGTTCTGAATGTTTGAAAGAAATTGCGTGTATTGTTCTTAGAAAATTCATCTTGTATTTTCTGTATTTGTTGTGTGTCATATTTCCTTCGTTCACTTTTAATGATTTTCGTCGTTTCACGTCTTTGCGTTTTGAACTGCTCCCAGTCAGTTGGCCTTTTGGTTGAGTTGTATTTCTCCCAAGTTCTGGCTCTTTTCTGTAGTGCTTTCTCACAGACCTCATTCCACCAGGGATGCTTTTTCTTTTTGGTTAGTAAAATTGTTTGTTCTGCTGCGTCTCGTATTGAGGTTGCAATTTCTTCCCATTTGTGACTTTTGATTTTATCTGTCTTTTCCTTGTAGTCGTCTAAGACTTGCTGATTGAGCATTAAGTCCTGTACTCTGTATTTGGCTATTTTTGTTTCGTCACTCTTGTGACTTCTTTCTGGTGTTAATTTCATCTTAATTTTGGTCAGATAATGGTCAGAATCAAAGTTGGCCCCTTTCACCACCTGTACATCTTGAATGTCCCTTGAATTATCATAACTTATTGCCACGTGATCAATCTGGAACTCGCCAAGTAATTTGTTCGGTGATTTCCATGTTGTTTGTTTTTTGGGATTCTTCTGGAATTTAGTTGTCATAATGTTCAATTTGAATTTCTCACAAAACTCTACTAATCTCTGGCCATTCATGTTAGTTTTAGTGTGTGCTGTAAACCTCCCTGTGCTTTTTGATAATTCGTTTCTTCCAATTTGTGCATTAAAGTCTCCTAACAGAATTGTAGTGTGTTGCTCAGGGATCTTCCCTATTGTTTCTTCCAGTTCCTCCCAAAATGTCTGCACTTTCTCTGGATTTTGTTGGTTGTCTTTATTTATTGGTGCATGGGCATTTATAAGTGTGTACTTTTTATTTTTATTTCTGAATGTTATCAATGATATTCTTGGTGATTTAGATTTAAATTCTAGTACCTTAGTAGAAAATAAGTTATGTATCACAAATGCTGTGCCATATACCCGAAGACCTTTTGTATTCTTTACTATCTGTGCTGGTTTCCCTTTATAAATCCTGTACTGGTCTGCCTGTACTGTATCCTCATCTGGGTATCCTGTTTCTTGTATAGCCAGAACTTTTAGTTTGTGTTCATCCATTAGTTTTGTCAGTTCTTTTTGTTTACCTGTTCTCAGCATTGAGTTCACGTTCAGTGTTCCTATGAACGTTTGATGTCTGTTCCTATGTTTAGCGTTAGGGATCCTAGGACCCTCCGACTGGTCTGTTGCGCAATGATGCTGGGCCCCCGGATCCGAATGCCCAGCTTCGGTGGTATTACCACCACGGGGAGGAAACTTTCTCATTGCACCTTCCATTTCTGATACTTGGTTAAAGCTGTTGTTTCCAGAGGTATACACCTCCTTCCACTAAGACTTAGTTCGCTACACTAAGAAGTTAATTCAGGCCGCTCCTCTGGAGTACAGACGCCTTTCGCAGCCGCTTCTCTGAAGTACAGACGCTGCTGATTGAAGATAACTCTTCCGCTCCAAAAGCCGTTGGGACATATAGTGTCTTCTTCCGCCTTCTAGACCGTTGGTTAATCTTCACCTCTTCCGCCAGTTCCGCCGTTCCGATGATCTTCATCTCCGCCTTCACTGCCGTTGAGGTCTTCACCGTTACCCTGGCAAGGGACCCTTACGAGGTACTATCACCCGGGCCAGGTGAACCAAGGTTTTTTAACGAGGTTGTTACTCCTCCCCCTCCTCCTTTTTCAACCGGGCTTGGGACCGGCTTTGGCGGAGTTGGCGTTTCTATTTATTACAACTACTTTTATGTCATCGTTCAATTTTAAACCACGCAATCGTTGTGATTGTTTCCATTGATTGATCGAAAACCGTGTAGTCGGGCATCAAAAAGTTCTTGATTAATTTACATGCCAGATGGCACATTTATTTACGTCGAGGACCTACTGCCTGTACTTGCTCGCTGCACCTATTTTCATCGGATCTTCCTGAAAATCACTACAGTCTGCTAACGACACAATCGCGGGAAGCGCTTTGTCAGCGAACTTCGAAGTTGGGTTTCCAACATTTTCCGCACGTTATCTGCGTGGTAACATTTCGCCATAGAGAGTGCCATTGGTTGGATTGAAAGATCGTTTAATTTAGTATTCACTCCTGTGAAGACATTTCAATTGACTATTAGTGTATTTTTGGGATTTTAAATGTCTTTGATCCTAGAATTTTGTACTTGATTTACTGACCGCTTTATAGATATTAAATCATCATTAGATGCATTTTAAAAGGCAAAAAGAAGGGGAAATAGGTTTGATGCAGCCCGTCACGGATTCCTCTCTCGCGACAACCTTTTCATCTGTGAATGGCCCTCAATTATTTGTTGGATATATTCCAGTGTTCTTCCCTTTTTCTTCTTCCTTCTTTCTTCCTTGGGTAAAGCCTGTTCCGTCAGTACGCCTCTTCTACCTTGAGACTGTCATTAAATCGTTTCCTTGTACAGCTTATATTCCTTGTACCGGCAGGTGAATTACTTCTTATGATTTTCACAGTCGTCCTGTCTATGCATTCGTTCCCATCATGCTTTATGTTACACACCCACTCATAAATGAAGTCCATTTTACTGTCTTTGCTAGTGATTCCCCTTCTCTCTGTATCTCTCAGAGTCTTCCCTCAATCCTTCGTACAAGTTTCGTTTGCGTAGTTTCCGAAAGTCTTCTAGTACTGAATGTTTCTGGTCATGTCTCAGCTGTGTATATCGCAGTTCGTTTCAATGTTGTTTTGTATGTTCTTGTCTTGCGTCTTTTCCTAGGGCCTGTTTTGAAATTATTTCATTTGCCGAACCTGCCACTTCTTTTTAGTGTTTGCTGCTTTTTCTCTAACCTACTTTTCGACATTCACACCGTTGGACAGTTCAGTACCAAGGTATATATCTGTTGAGTAATTTTTCCATCTACCTCCATTTTCCATCTAATCGATTCAGCAGATAAGGTCATAAATTTACTGTTTTGAGTGGATGTGACCATATTTAGGCTTTTGGCTGCTACTTTAAATATACGTAAAACTTTCTGTAGGTTATCTTCACTGTTTACTATTGCAACTGCATCGTTAACATAACAATGATTTTATTCCTTCACCTTCCATTCTAAAACCAATATCAGCCACTACCTTCTTTAAACCTCTTCGGTGACTTTAGTAACCGGTCAAGGCGTCATCTTGTCTAACAGCACAGTTAACGCGTATACAGCTAGTTACGCTTTCTGCAAGGCAATAAAACAACGATAAGCTGCCTAACGCATTGTGCATGGCGCATTGGATTTACAGCCGTACTGCTCCTCTGCTAGGGTAATGATGTTTCTTTTTTGTTTCAATTGCTTATTATTATCGTCATGAATTTAAGAATAGAAGTGAGTATATTCATGCCTCTCTCACAGGGACCTTCTTTCCTATCTCCTTCGTTGAACGTGAGAACAGTGATACTAGTCCACCTCTCATTTGGAATTTTATTACGAGTTATAAGATTGTTAACTAACCTAGTTTATTAGTCAGTTAATATATGTCATCCATACTATGTAATTAATTGGAAAGCCTATCTTTCCCAGGTGATTTCTTATGTTTAGCGGACTTGTAGCTTCTTCTACGTCTGCATGTGACACAATTACGCCGCTGTTTACTTGTATACTGGTCTGTGATACTTTTTTTTAATTTGTGGTAGTTTTTAGCATTAAACAACAGTGTTAGACATTTAACCTACGATTCCTCATTTACATCGTTAATTTTCCATAATTTCTTTTACTTCTGTCCCCTCTTCGTATCACTCTCTAAATTTGTTTCTACGGAACACAGTAGTGATATTCTGTAATTTTATAATTAAATTCTTCTTAAAACGGTTCTCTAACGGTTTTGTATTATTATGAGTTCCTTTGTGATTTCCCTAAATCGCTCCAGACAAATGCTGGGATGATTCCTTTAAAAGGGCAAGACCGACTTCCGTCCCAATTGTTAATAATATCCGAGCTTGTGCTCCGTCTCTACGGACCTCCTTGTCGACGGGACGCTAAACCCTAACCTTCCTTCCTTGTTTTTTCCAATGTGTGTTTCCTCCTAGAGTTTGTAGCTCCTGTAGCTCCCTGTGGTTCCATGGAAGTAATTGCCTGATGGCTTAACCCAGACGTATCACTCTGTCCTTCCTTCTTGTCAATGTTTACGAAGTGTTCAAAATGGTTCAAATGGCTCTGAGCACTATGGGACTCAACTGCTGAGGTCATTAGTCCCCTAGAACTTAGAACTAGTTAAACCTAACTAACCTAAGGACATCACAAACATCCATGCCCGAGGCAGGATTCGAACCTTCGACCGTAGCGGTCTTGCGGTTCCAGACTGCAGCGCCTTTAACCGCACGGCCACTTCGGCCGGCTACGAAGTGTTCCTTTCCGCACCTCCTCGTACCTTATATTAGCAGTCCGCCAAATTTTCAACACACTAAATAACACGCCGAGAAGGCGTGAGAAACGTGTCATCATTTTTATCAGACAATGCTGCCGGCTTGAAAGACCGATGACGAATTGGATGGCGTGCGGTTTGGGCATTGAAGTTAAAAGAATGTTGGCCAGAAAAATAAAATGTGCACCGGTTACAACATAATGTCATCTAATGAAAAGTAGGCTCTCAGTAAGAATTCGTTAAGCCAATATTTTAGCATATTATTTACCTGAGCTGATCAAATCGGTGCAGTTGGGTTGCAGTCAAGCACTGTGACTGAAACATAAGCATATATATTTGATGGATTATGCTAGACGATCATACGAAAATACACTACTGGAAGTTCATAGGTATGAATGGAAAATATAAGAATATCGTGATCCATTCAATGGCAGAATATTATCATACAGATGTCGCAACAGTGAGCCCTATTGCAACAAAACTTTTACTTAACGTTGTTTATGTGCAATGTGAACTGTAATGGCATTATAACTCTCTTCTGGGTTTACCTGCTACGACATTTATTTCCCCCGTTCAAAAAAATGGTTCAAATGGCTCTGAGCACTATGGGACTTAACATCTATGGTCATCAGTCCCCTAGAACTTAGAACTACTTAAACCTAACTAACCTAAGGACAGCACACAACACCCAGTCATCACGAGGCAGAGAAAATCCCTGACCCCGCCGAGAATCGAACTTCCCCCGTTCAGCTGGACGTGCTGCGTTACAGTAACAAGTCTTCAATCCTATCACAAATTGGTCTAACTTTCGTAAGGTTCAGCAGGTGACAGAGAGGAATCTTCGTGAAGTCAAGCTTATCGGATCAGCTTAGACGTAACTGTCTATTAACATTCCGACCAAGAGCAGAGCAGAGTGAGACATCTAACATGCTCATTGTTAGCAAAATCTATATTGACTTTTTATAACGAAAAGGTCATAACTGGTGAGCAAGAAAATATTTCAGTAATCCTAATACAATATAGATCATATTGGATATGACACAAGTGATTTTTCAGTGGTCTAAACGTTCTGTCGTCACTGTACGACGAAGATGCCTCTCATTACCGTCCTTGCTTTCAAACAGACTTCATTCGGCTGTTGTTTGGCAACAGAACAGTGGTTTCGCATTTTCGCTTAAGCATCTGTTTAATCTGTCTTGCTTTGCTGACGGTTTTTTAACATAGCTTTCAACTAACGTGGAGAACCACCGTGTTCGGTGTATGAGCGTCTAAAGCGTATTGTGCAACATTCACGAAATTCATCTGTTGATACTCTATTTCTTTATCTGCAGCTTACTTATATTCAGGTGAATATTGCACTTCCTGAAGTGAAAATTCTTTTACAAATTCATTAGCATAAGACTTAAGAAGTTGCCGCCACAAATCGGTTGTGAAACTTTGCAAGAAAGTAGGCATGACATCAGAGTCATCGATGGTTTCACTGCTTATTCCGGCTTAATAATACGCATTATTTAGAAGCCATGTATTAGATCCAAACGGTGTTCCCACTTTTACAACCCATAACAATCCGGTATTATGAATCATTGCTTCGCTTCAGGGTGTTTCATTATCAACAGGTGTCACAACGTAGACGTATGGAATTTATAAAATCTAGTTTGTGAGTGATTCAAGTAACTGTGATAACTGTTCTTTCTGGAATAAACCTTGTAACAGGCCGTCTCTTTAATTCACGGTGTGAAATAAGAATTTTTGCAACGCATCGTGGGCTACATAAAACGTATCTCACTTATGAAAACATTGACTTGATTAATAACACCTACGTATTTGGAAAGAATATCTGAATCCTGCCCCTTCTCACTGACAGAAAGAGCGAACGGCCATCTTCAAAATAAAACGATAACTGCACAAGATTTTTACAACGGTTTTCAACCGAAATATTGGTCGAATAAATCTAAAGATATCTGCAGGCTGGAAATGTCAACAGTTATTAGCTATCAAGAGAAAACCATGGAATGGTCTAAGAGTAAAACTATATCAATGTCTTCTTTGATCGCGAGTGCACTTGTGAAAGAAACGCAAGAAAAATTTTATTTTACCTTCAGTTGATTTAAGCATAAAAACGGACCACAGACTGAATTTTTGTACAACAATTTAATTTAGGTTTAAGATACAAGATGGCAGTTACAAGAGTCGAGGGGCATGAAATAGAAGCAGTGGTTGGGAAGGGAATGAGACAGGGATGTAACCTATCGCCGATGTCATTCAATCTGTATATTGAGCAAGCAGTAAAGGAAACAAAAGAAAAATTCGGAGTAGGTATTAAAATCCATGGAGAAGAAATAAAAACTTTGAGGTTCGCGTTTGACATTGTAATTCTGTCAGAGACAGCAAAGGACCTGGAAGAACAGTTTAACGGAATGGGCAGTGTCTTGAAAGGAGGATACAGGATGAACATCAACAAAAGCAAAACGAGGATAATGAAATGTAGTCGAATTAAATCAGGCGATGAGGAGGGAATTAGATTAGGAAATGAGACACTTAAAGTAGTAGATGATTTTTGCTATCTGGGGAGCAAAATAACTGATGATGGTCTAAATAGAGAGGATACAAAATGTAGACTGGCAATGGCAAGGAAAGCGTTTCTGATGAAGAGAAATTTGTTAACCTCGGGTATAGATTTAAATGTCAGGAAGTCGTTTCTGAAATTATTTGTGTGGATTGTAGCCATGTATGGAAGTGAAACATGGACGATAAATAGTTTGGACAAGAAGAGAATAGAAGCTTTCGAAATGTGGTACTACACTTCTGAAGATTAGATGGGTAGACCAGATAACTAATGAGCAGGTATTAAATAGAATTAGGAGAAAGAGAAATTTGTGGCACAACTTGACTAGAAGAAGGGATCGGTTGGCAGGACATGTTCTGAGGCATCAAGGGATCACCAATTTAGTATTGGAGGGCAGCGTGGAGGGTAAAAATCGTAGAGGGAGACTAACAGCTGATTCAGAGGGATGTAGGTTGCAGTAGGCCTGGGAGATGAAAAAGCTTGCACAGGATAGAGTAGCATGGAGAGCTGCATCAGACCAGTCTCTGGACTGAAGACCACAACAACAACAACAACAACAACAAGATACAATAGTTTTCATGAATATCAGATACGAATAATTCTGTTTACTTTGCTCTGTTCGATATAGGCATAGCAATACAGAATTGAAGAATTTAATTTTGCAGTACAGTTATGCAATTTTCTTACCTAAAAGACTTAAGTAACTTTATGTTAATCTTCTCTAATGTCATTTTAATCGGTTAGCGTTATATTCTTTTAGGGTCTCTGTCTTACTGTTTGTCACTGACAGTTAATGAACTCTTCCATAAAATTAGAAGCAAAATGTTCAAATGGGTGTGAAATCTTATGGGACTTAACTGCTAAGGTCATCAGTCCCTAAGCTTACACACTACTTAACCTAAATTATCCTAAGGACAAACACAAACACCCATGCCCAAGGGAGGACTCGAACCTCCGCCGGGACCAGTCCCACAGTCCATGACTGCATCACCCTGGACCGCTCGGCTAATCCCGCGCGGCTAATTAGAAACAAAACTTACAACATGTCTGCGTTACAAATGAACCATTTGTGGTGTTTCAAAATATGTCACGCTACACAAAAACTGAAGTGGTTTAGTGTTTCAGACCCAGGACACTATTTTTGTGGGTCGACTATAAATCTTCATTTAATTGATGAGTGCATGCCTGATTTCTGCTAATTCCTTCCCTGTTGTTGACCACCGGACGTTGTGTTTGGTCTGAAATGGCCTCCACATCGAACAGATGAGTAAGGAACAAAGCAAAACGTTGTCGGAGTTCAACCACGATTACAAATGGAATCGCATGATAAGGTAGTGCTTGAGGGACGTAATAGTGAACTACAAGTTATTACGATATTACGAAGTGTAACTTCGTTACAGGCGATCTGGTTCATTATTGTTAAATGTTGCTGTTTCAATCGAAGAATCGTATGTATCTATGCTGCCTCCTGTTTAGCTCCATAGTATCTGTACTGCTGGAAAATCGCGATTGTGTCACAAAAGAAAGAATGTCAGATATCATCTCCCCACTTTGATCGGAACAGTTCCAATTATTTATTCCCACGGCGGACAACTGCACTGTTGCCAGTTGCTGATGTCAAACTAGTACTTTAGCAATGACGTAAGAAATAAGTTTTAGAAAATATAATTGCTCACATGCAGAGGTTCGCTGCTGCACTTTACAGATGCATTTTCCGTGGAAATACGACAGTGGCAGAGTGCCAGTGTTGTGGACATAACAGATTTCGTCCGCTCGCGGTAAAGCGAGTGCACGGAACTCTTTCTCTTGACGCTACACAAGGTGTAAAACCAAGTGATTCAGAAGAAACGTAAGACCTAACACGCACTGCTTTAAGGACTCCACACTGGAAAACGTTATTTATCTCTTTTTCCGAAGGATATATACTTTTTAGCTTGGAGTATCAGATTTTTTTGTAAGTTATATTTCTCGATCTGTGAGGAAAGGACAGTGTAGGGTATAAATTAGTTTCCAAAATGCACAGGGATCAGAACTGAGATTCGATAAGAGGTAGCGTAGTGTCCGAATACAAGTAATAATGTCAAGTTAGCAGAGAGTCTAAAGAGTTACGAATACGGTCAAAAGAAATTTCTCAGGCTATGAAGGAGCTACCCAGTTACCAGGTTCGTCTTAGGTATCATCATTCTGTTGTTGGAGACATAGTAAAATAAAAGAAAATTAGTCGGATTCTAGGATAAATGGAAGGAAAATGATTATATCGAGGGCTAGGGAATAGAAATACTGTACCAATAATCAAGCAGTAAGTGACAGCGCGAGTAAAAATGTGCCGTCCGAAAGTGCAAAATGCAATATTCGACAAGCCGATACCGATTGTCATAAGAATACCACGTATGCTTGTATACAAATGAAAATTTCATGGAGAAGTATTGTAGAAGTCAAGAGGAATTTGTATTACACTGATGGTCACCAAATAGAAAAAAATGAACATCGTACACGACTTAAGGAATCAGCATGAGAGTTGTAAGAAAATAAATTTATAACGGTAAAACACATACAAGAACAGACAAGGACCAAACACCGACGCAGGACGACCTTCCTCGACACTCAAATGAGTATGATTACGAATCCTAGCTCTCTGTTTAGATTTACACGTGGTAGTCTTCAGGATCTATATCAAACCAGTAACAGGGTATGCCACTTTATCTAAGACGATTAGCTGCGCGGGGTAGCCGCACAGTGTAGACGTCTTCTTGTCACGGTCCGCGCGACTGCCACCCCCCCCCCCCCCTCCGTCGGAGGTTCGAGTCCTCCCTCGGGCATGGGTGTGTGTATTGTCCTTAGCGTAAATTAGTTCAAGTTACATTAAGTAGTGCGTAAGCTTACGGACCGATGACCTCAGCAGTTCGGTTTCATAAGACCTTACCAAAAATTTCCAAAATAAGACGATTAATAACAAGTATATTAATGAACTTGGTGTTCTAATGCTGCAGTTGATGTCGTAAGTGCTATGGTTATTGTGCTGGTGGAGTTTGCAGAGATTGATGGCCTGCTCTTGGTAACATGTACATATAAAAGGATGGAAATGTGGAAAGAAAACTAGAGATGAAATAAAGGAGAAGAAATAACGAGTACTGAGCGAGGTGGCGCAGTGATAACACATTGAACTCGCTTTCGGGTGGACGACGGTTCAAACCCACCTCCGGCCACCTTGATTTAGGTTTTCCGTGATTTGCCCACATCGCTTCAGGCAAATTCCGGGATGGTTCCTTTGAAAGTGCACGGACGATTTCCTTCCCCGTCCTTCCCTAATCCGATGGGATCGATGACCTCGCTGTTTGGTCCCCTTCCCCAAATAAACCAACGAACAAGTAAGTGTGTAAGGGATAGAGAAAGGAGGACATTGCCAAGGATACACAAAACAAGGTCTCGTTTTCGGATATGATGTTGTTTAGTTTTCGAGGGATAAAGGCTACGAAATGGCTTTATGGTTGGTAAAAAACTGAATGAGTAAAGTGTCGATGGAATTGGAGATGACATGCACTTGGTCGTGGAAACAGGCTGCAACAGCAAAAGCTATCAGGTAACATTTATGTTACCTGATAGCTGTATAGATGCATAAGCTGATAGATGTATAAGAAATTATACGTGGAAACATTTTTAATCTTTTTGTGGTTTTCTTACAACCTGTAGGCCGTTTGTAGGAAACACGTATGCACGTATCTCGATCGTTGAACAAATTTTCTTTCAAATATATTAGTTGCGTGTTCTCTACCAGCTGATTATTGAATTCTGAACAAAGTGTTCTCCTTTTTCTCTTCTATGGAGTTTGGCAGTGTAGTACTTTCTTCGGCCGTTGTTCACCCCCTAATCTTATCCTAAGCCCATACCACTTTAAACACCGTTTCCCAGCTCTTCGAAGGCGTATGTGGGAGTTTTCATTCGCTTCCTGGTTCCCTTATTCGAGATCGTCTTTGACCATGAAACTCTACAACATTTCTCAAACCATTCATTTGCTCGTCTTCAAGTTTTCTGTTTTGTTTTGCCAGTTCCACACTATTTAAGAATGGAATTTTAGCTTTTTTGATTGCTTGTGTAACTTTTGTTCTTCTCTGTCTTGTTTATTTTTACTGGAACCGCAATCTAAGATAATAACTCGCAGATATTTACTCTTGTAGAAATGCCTCAACTGTTTTCCATTTATGAAACTTTGTGCTATTTAGTTACTGCAGACATATATTTTGTTATAGAAAAAAATATTGCTAGTCCGGTCTTATTGTACATTTCCCAGATTTCATTCAACACGCATTTCTTCATAGTCATCTTCAACCAATAACCATATGTAAATTACATTCGTAATTTGCGTCACTTGGTCATGTCAGGGCAAAGTGTTTCTTTGAGACTGATTTGAAAAGCACAGCATAGTGTGTGCATCGTCTGCTGCATCACTTCTAACCTCCCAGCTACTGAGCGTCTTGACGAGATAGTAGAAGTAGAGCTTGTAAGTGTATACTTACGATAATCATGCGAATCTGGAGACATTTTATATTTTGTCACTCATTGAGCTGTAACGGCAGGACTTTATTATGGAAAGGATCTTCACCAACTGTAGTGTGCTGCTGCCCCAGAAAGACTAGTGAGATCACCATAAAAGTTATGTGCGTCGGCTTCAGCACTGTCTGTAAATGAACAGGAGGTTAGAATTGTATGGGAGTTACATAGCATTACTTATTTGGTAATGTGTTGTAAATCTGAAATTTTGCGGCACGCGTCTGTTCTGTCCTGCCCAGTCAGTTGGTCTGCATGGGTGTGGTGCTGAGCTTACACCAGAGAGTACGTTCGATGTGGTGTGGACAACAAGATCTCTGAGCTTTGGTGGAGTGGGGTGAATAAGTTGGTGGAGTAGAGTCGACAGTTAGGAGAGCCGGCAGTAGCATCGACTTGAACAGAGCATGAGGCCCCTAGCGTTAGTGGAGACAAGTTACGAAGCGGCGCTTGTGCCTGGTATGGTACGCCAGCCCACTTGTTTGCGTTGGCATCACTAAACCAAGAAGTTGTCACGGACTGGGATCGTGGCAGAAGCTAGTCAGTCGTATGGAGGAAAAGCGGCGCCAACACCTTGAACCAATGCCGGAGGCCACCGCTGAAGTGGCTGTCAAATTGTTGGGTACCATCAGATCGCTGCTGGCTCGTCCGTCGCACTTGCATTGCTTCAGCATTGCTGACCTCAGTAGTCGCCGTTGACCGCAGTTTAGAAAGTAATAGAGCAGGAGAGTGAGTTCTTTGGTGCCCAGAAACCATGCACGGAGAGACCAGTTAAACCGTCCAACTGAGTAGTTGAAGTCGTCTTTTGCCAGCGTCCAGAAGAAGCTGGGAGCTCGCAGTCTGAGAACACGCACGGTAGAGAAGTTAACTACCTCAAAACAGTGCAGGGCACGAAGTGGAATGTAGTTTTACGATCCACATAAGTTAGTGGCAGACGTTAATAGTTTTTGGCCGAGTAAATTACGGTGGTGTTGCGTGCGCCGAGATGGAGGAACTCGGCTTGTGTTTGTTGTGGGGGCGACGGTGTATGGCTATGCCTTGAGGAGTTTAGTATAGTGAATTACAGAATTGCGTGGTGTGGCTGTGATGTATGAGCGTATTATATTTTATTGGGAAAATACTGTATACCTAGAGATGTAATCCCATCACTGTATACTAGTGAGAAGCTACTGTGTATTCTACAGCATTTTCCATGTCTGTGTAGTAGTTAGTCTGTGTAGTAGTGCTGTCCTTCAGGATTAGTTTAGTAGAGGGTTAAAATGGCTGTAAGCACTATGGTATTTAACATCTGAGGTCATCAGTCCCTTTTGGTAGAGGATGAAGTTTGATTGCAGTAGAGTCTAAATATGTTACAGAAGCAGTTGCTTTCGTTAGTTATTGAGTATGACACTATGAGCCGATTTATAATGATCGTTTTGTGAAGTCATACGACCGAAATGGATTTTTTCCTCAGGTTCATACATTTATAGATATTTTAGAATAATTATTCTGTTTTATGTATTGTCCTGGTCCATTTAAGCAAGAATTTTTAATTCAATATGTGGGTCGAACACTGTTCATTTCTGGTATTGGTTCAAATGGCTCTGAGCACTATGGGACTTAACTTCTAAGGGCATCAGTCCTCTAGAACTTAGAACTACTTAAACCTAACTAACCTAAGGACATCACACACATCCATGACCGAGGCAGGATTCGAACCTGCGACCGTAGCGGTCGCGTGGTTCCAGACTGTAGCGCCTAGAACCGCTCTGCCACCCAGGCCGGCATTTCTGGTATTAAAAGTTTGTCTGATGGTACTATTTCAATAATAAAAAACAAAATTTTAGTTTAATCAGAAAATATGCATGAGCCTAGATTTTATTTTACTGTAACTTTCTTTAAGTTATTCCCAGCAACTTTCACTGACAGGCATACTTCATCGAGTAGGAGACATTTCACTAAACTCTCGGCAAAAGTAACCATTTACGGGCACATTTTGACAATAACTCATTTACAATTGTTATATTGTGTGGCATACTATACTGAGTGTGTTTGACAGGCAGTATTTCAAAGTTTTCTCATCTACTGTGTATCTTTATGTACGGATATTGGTGGATCAGTTTTACTAAAATGGAGGCACTGCAATCAGTAAACGTATTGAAACGCATTACATTGCAATACATTCTTATAGCTAATTTGTGCTGCGTTACTGTTACTGATTCGTTTATAGTAAATTTATAATACTTATAGCTTAACTCTACTGCGGTTTAGTAGGTGTACCTGAGGTAGCCCGCTGACTGTTTTACCATAACAGCCATTTACACACCAGTACGCAGTATCCTTTGGGCGGAGCATTGAATACAGTGCGCGTATCGTCTTTATGACCCTGAAGCTTAAGGTAGAGTCAATTTTTCCAGAGCCTGTGACCCAGGGCCGTACCGAGGGCTACCACCGATAGAGAACTGGAGAGGTGTGGATTCATTAAACCTCTACGAAGCCAAACTAATCGACTTCGCTTTCACAACACATCCAATTGCTCAGAACTCTTCAACCCAATGGAGTACGAATATAATGTTACGATTAGGAATATATAATGTTACGATGTTTTGCAGTAATGAACTGTCGGTGTAAAAACATTGTGTTATAATTATACCGCCACTGTTTATTAAATACTGCTCGTCCGAAAGAATACACGGTGTTTTACATTTCAGTTCGGCACATTTGTTGAAATTGCACACTTTGAACACGCAGGCTATGGAAAAGAACCCTTACTTTCAACAGAGTACTGTCTGTGTCAAAAATATAGCTTCGTTTTGCATCGTACATTGCCTCCACGCGAATATTTGCTCCCAGATTATTGTGCAGCAGTTTGTTGTTGGACTGAAAATGTTACGCCAAGCCGGCCGTGGTGGCCGTGCGGTTCTAGGCACTTCAGTCAGGAACCGCGTGACCGCTACGGTCGCAGGTTCGAATCCTGGCTCGAGCGTGGATGTGTGTGATGTCCTTAGGTTAGTTAGGTTTAAGTAGTTCTAAGTTCTAGGGGACTGATGACCTCCGATGTTAAGTCCCATAGTGCTCAGAGCCATTTGAACCATTTTTTTGTTACGCCAACTTTAGCCAGTAACTCGATAATACACCTTATGACGACACTTAGCACATTCTAGCCTAACGAGTTGGCAGTCCAGTTAATATCCGGATCCTGAGGAAATTTGCTACAATTTACAATTTTTTAATAAATTCACTAATGCATTTACCTCTTTAGGCAGTGTATCAGCTTAACATTCCACCTTTCTCTTTATGAATAAGTATACGTTTAGTACAAATAAATTATACATGGATTTGTAAATATTACTCCAAAGATACCGTTTTTCAGCAGTTGTATTTATCCCCGAAGTGGACAAAATTTTCTTAGTTATAGGGAATGGTAAGCTATTGATTTAAAATCACTTTTCAGCAGGAAATTCTAAATGCTTCATTTATAGATAAAGTCTTTCCTTATGAACTGTTTTTTCTCATTTTTACAAATTTCAGAACTTCTCTCGGGTGTGAAATCTTTCAAAACACTCGGGAACACAAAGGCCTGTGTTACCTGGCCTACAGTAGTATGTGGCCTCTTTCCCAACTACCTTTCCTGCAGCTTTCCCTTGTTTCCTTGCATCTTCTAGCTGGGTTTGTTTTCTTTTCTGTTGGTGGCAGTTTCTCAGGAAAATGACGTGCTGTGAGTCTGTTTTGCACTTACAACTCCAGATGCTGAATGTGTGTCTTCGTTTAGTTCCGCTCCTCCTTTTTAAACTAATTGCTTTGATAATTTACTGATAAAATCTGCTAATGCACACTTTTCTGATATTGTAAATAATGTTGGCTTTCACAACTGCCCTCATAAAAATATGGAAGAAAATCTTTTTCCGCCGGTTTAGAGTCTTTCGCTAGAAGGGATAGTAGCTTATCAGCTGGTCTCCTCTGTCAAGAGCTGTTTTAGACAAGCTGTAGCCCAGGGCAACGTCTGGCTTTACTACCTCAACGTATGCACTCTTGGATTTTTCATTGATATACCACGCAATCATCTTATGCTGTGTTGACAACATGTGTACAAAACGTTTGTCTTTCCATTTCAAGCAGAAAAGATGTTATTTGCGACCAAATATCAGTTTTGGATTTGTTAGGTCTCTTGGCAGACATATCACGTTATTTATCACAGTTCCAACCACCAAAGTATCTCTTTCCCATAGTTCTTTAAGGACTGTAGGACTTCTATAAAATCTGTCCAAGTATACCACACGTCCTTTTCCCAAGTAAGAGGAACATAACCTCAGCAGCAGGAATTTGACAGAATTTTTAACATTTCCTTTTCCTCCAATATAAACTTCGGTATTGGACATGTAACCTGTCTGAGCATCACTTACAACATACAATTTCCTTCCCGCCGGAGGTCCGAGTCCTCCCTCGGGCATGAGTGTGTCTGTTATTCTTAGCATACGTTAGTTTAAGTTGTGTGCAAGTCTAGGGACCGATGACCTCATTAATTTGGTCCCTTAGTAATTCACACACATTCGAACATTTTTGAACACACAGTTCAAAAATGGTTCAAATGGCTCTGAGCACTATGGGACTTAACTTCTGAGGTCATTAGTCCCCGAGAACGTAGAACTACTTAAACCTAACTAACCTAAGGACATCACCCACACCCATGCCCGAGGCAGGATTCGAACCTGCGACCGGAGCGGTCGCGCGGTTCCAGATTGTAGCGCCTAGAACCGCTCGGCCAGAACATACAGTTTTATCCCATATTACTCTGTTTTGTCTTTCACATAAACACGAAATCCAGTTCTTCCTTCAAAACGACATATTGCTTCATCCACAGTCAGATTTCGTGATGGATAAAAGACTTTCCTGCATCTTTCTGTGAAAAGACCCAAACAGGTCTTATTTTACGCAGAGGGTCATGGCCTGCTTCTTGTTTAGGTATCCATAGCCCATTATTGTTCACATGCAGCATCTTGAATATGGCAAAACATCTATCCCGTGACATTATCTGAGAAGCAAATGATGAAGCAAGCACAGGGGGTTTCTTTAGGACATACATATGGAAAACGATTGCAAAAAATTTATGAACTTCATGTAATCTCGCTGCTCTCCATTTCTCCCATAAAGATTTTGGTTTGATTCTGTTCTGACGGCGAAGATCAGAAACTGTATCAGTAACATATATATTTGTCTCTGGCTTTACTTTTAGAAACATGCTGTGAATAAAATGTACCAACACCCAGTCTAGTTCTTTTGATAACTTATTGACAGGAACCTGAATTCCACTCGTTTCTTCAAACAGAGGTAATTCTGGAAGTGCATCAAAATGTCACCATTCATTATGAAGTGCAGGCTGTTGAACTGAATGACAAACCTGACTAATAGTAACTTGTGCATCAGATTCTTCATACTCACTACCATCACATCTAGCAGCAGCATAGGTTCTGCTCTCCAGCTCACGTGAGTCATCGTCGTCTTCTGAAAAATCGCCGATATCGTCCGAAAGATCAGCACGTTCTGAGCCATCTCTCAAGAGTTCTTCAATCTCTAAGTTTGACAAGCGATGTCTGTTAGCCATATTCACTATATACATGTTTTTACACACGGGAAGGATGCACAAAATAGCACAACATGGCAGCCCACATAGAACAAAACAACCTTCAACAATATCCGAGCGCTCACGTAATTCACGTAATATTGATACCATTCACGAGAGACTAGCGCCCGCTAGCTATCAACAGTACACGGCAAGCGAAACAATTAGTCTTCCCACTTACAAACGTAAAACACGCGTTTAAACCACAAGCAAATAAGGCGCAAGTGAACAACGTATGATACACGTCTGTCGGATTTTATGATTAAAACACAATGAACGTATCTAGTACGCCCGTCGGCTCTGGTGTGTTAACAACACTCCCCGATAAATTCTACGTGGCACTGGCTAGCATTTCATGCCACGCACATTGTTTCCGAACTGCAGCTCGAGACAGCAATTTCACTTGGCCGAAAGGATGCGGTTAGGGGCACTAAAAATCGCAAACAGGCGATTGCCGGCGGGTTTATCGAGCAGCGGCCGCACAAAAGGAGGCCGTTACACCTTTGACTCCAACTAGGCACCTGTACGTGGCAGCATGCAACAGATCGATATTCAGCTGTTACCGCCGCCCGACGAGCATGACAGGAATAACACGAGTTACGGCCAGCGCGATCTTATTTAACGACGCCTGTTATTTCCTGCCCCCTCTACTCTCCCATCCGTCTGCCTTCGTAGCAACAACGTCGTTCTGACTACCTCAAATGCGTAGAGGGTGGAGAAAAACGCAATGACCAAATTTATCGGAGTCGGAAATTGAAGTCAGTCGATCTCAGTGATGGATACGATACAATGTCAAGTAAGATTCATGCTTTCGAATGTTCCCTATGCCACCGCAATCTCCATTCCCATTTCTTGTAATATGGTCGATAAACTAAAAACAGGACAGGTGGGTCATAAACATTCAAACATTTTAAGTATTCACGAATTTTTGTTGTTGTTGTGGTCTTCAGTCCTGAGACTGGTTTGATGCAGCTCTCCATGCTACTCTATCCTGTGCAAGCTTCTTCATCTCCCAGTACCTACTGCAACCTACATCCTTCTGAATCTGCTTAGTGTACTGATCTCTTGGTCTCCCTCTACGATTTTTACCCTCCACGCTGCCCTCCAATGCTAAATTTGTGATCCCTTGATGCCTCAGAACATGTCCTACCAACCGATCTCTTCTTCTGGTCAAGTTGTGCCACAAACTCCTCTTCTCCCCAATCCTATTCAATACCTCCTCATTAGTTACGTGATCTACCCACCTTATCTTCAGCATTCTTCTGTAGCACCACATTTCGAAAGCTTCTATTCTCTTCTTGTCCAAACTAGTTATCGTCCATGTCTCACTTCCATACATGGCTACACTCCATACAAATACTTTCAGAAACGACTTCCTGACACCTAAATCTATATTCGATGTTAACAAATTTCTCTTCTTGAGAAACGCATTCCTTGCCATTGCCAGTCTACATTTTATATCCTCTCTACTTCGACCATCATCAGTTATTTTACTCCCTAAATAGCAAAACTCCTTTACTACTTTAAGTGTCTCATTTCCTAATCTAATTCCCTCAGCATCACCCGACTTAATTTGACTACATTCCATTATCCTCGTTTTGCTTTTGTTGATGTTCATCTTATATCCTCTTTTCAAGACACTGTCCATTCCGTTCAACTGCTCTTCCAAGTCCTTTGCTGTCTCTGACAGAATTACAATGTCATCTGCGAACCTCAAAGTTTTTATTTCTTCTCCATGAATTTTAATACCTACTCCGAATTTTTCTTTTGTTTCCTTTACTGCTTGCTCAATATACAGATTGAATAACATCGGGGAGAGGCTACAACCCTGTCTCACTCCTTTCCCAACCACTGCTTCCCTTTCATGCCCCTCGACTCTTATAACTGCCATCTGGTTTCTGTACAAATTGTAAATAGCCTTTCGCTCCCTGTATTTTACCCCTGCCACCTTTAGAATTTGAAAGAGAGTATTCCAGTCAACATTGTCAAAAGCTTTCTCTAAGTCTACAAATGCTAGAAACGTAGGTTTGCCTTTTCTTAATCTTTCTTCCAAGATAAGTCGTAAGGTCAGTATTGCCTCACGTGTTCCAACATTTCTACGGAATCCAAACTGATCTTCCCCGAGGTCGGCTTCTACTAGTTTTTCCATTCGTCTGTAAAGAATTCGCGTTAGTATTTTGCAGCTGTGACTTATTAAACTGATAGTTCGGTAACTTTCACATCTGTCAACACCTGCTTTCTTTGGGATTGGAATTATTATATTCTTCTTAAAGTCTGAGGGTATTTCGCCTGTCTCATACATCGTGCTCACCAGATGGTAGAGTTTTGTCATGACTGGCTCTCCTGAGGCCATCAGTAGTTCTAATGGAATGTTGTCTACTCCCGGGGCCTTGTTTTGACTCAGGTCTTTCAGTGCTCTGTCAAACTCTTCACGCAGTATCTTATCTCCCATTTCATCTTCATCTACATCCTCTTCCATTTCCATAATATTGTCCTCTAGTACATCGCCCTTGTATAAACCCTCTATATACTCCTTCCACCTTTCTGCTTTCCCTTCTTTGCTTAGAACTGGGTTGCCATCTGAGCTCTTGATATTCATACAAGTGGTTCTCTTCTCTCCAAAGGTCTCTTTAATTTTCCTGTAGGCAGTATCTATCTTACCCCTAGTGAAACAAGCCTCTACATCCTTACATTTGTCCTCTAGCCATCCCTGCTTAGCCATTTTGCACTTCCTGTCGATTTCATTTTTGAGACGTTTGTATTCCTTTTTGCCTGCTTCATTTACTGCATTTTTATATATTCTCCTTTCATCAATTAAATTCAATATTTCTTCTGTTACCCAAGGATTTCTATTAGCCCGCGTCTTTTTACCTACTTGATCGTCTGCTGCCTTCACCACTTCATCCCTCAGAGCTACCCATTCTTCTTCTACTGTATTTCTTTCCCCCATTCCTGTCAATTGTTCCCTAATGCTCTCCCTGAAACTCTCTACAACCTCTGGTTCTTTCAGTTTATCCAGGTCCCATCTCCTTAAATTCCCACCTTTTTGCAGTTTCTTCAGTTTCAATCTGCAGTTCATAACCAATAGATTGTGGTCAGAATCTACATCTGCCCCAGGAAATGTCTTACAATCTAAAACCTGGTTCCTATATCTCTGTCTTACCATTATATAATCTATCTGAAACCTGTCAGTATCTCCAGGCTTCTTCCATGTATACAGCCTCCTTTCATGATTCTTGAACCAAGTGTTAGCTATGATTAATTTATGCTCTGTGCAAAATTCTACAAGGCGGCTTCCTCTTTCATTCCTTCCCCCCAATCCATATTCACCTACTATGTTTCCTTCTCTCCCTTTTCCTACTGACGAATTCCAGTCACCCATGACTATTAAATTTTCGTCTCCCTTGACTACCTGAATAATTTCTTTTATCTCGTCATACATTGTTTCCATGTTTAAAAAATTTAAATAATCATAGCGAGTAACCTTTTAACTACAGTAAACACTACGAAAGCATCATCTGAAACAGGTTTTCCTATTCTAAGTGGATGAACTGCATTTAAGTTCTCTCTAAACAACAATTCAGTTTTCCAAGGTTGGTTGTTACTTCGTAGTATATCGACGGTAATAGCAGCGTTTTTTTTAACGTAAAAATGTAACTCTTATAGGATCATTAGTCCTATGTGTTCCTGTCTGTAAGACTGATAAGATCCTTTTTTTCTGAGGATCTGGCATGGGTACGTGGGTGAAATTTATGTCTCACACTAAAGTCTGCCGTCCGCTGGTGGACCAAACATTTAAGCTTCTACATCATCGCAATCAAAATAAATGGTTATTTATGGCATGTGACATAATAGATACTTGCCAAACTCACTCATCAAATACCTAGAATCATGAAATTCGCCGGGAAGCAACATTTCACATAAAAAGTAAAGAAAAACATCCGAAAATTGTTAATTTGTAAGTATCAGGTATAAAAAATATTTTTTTGCCATTTATTACACGTCAGTCTGCCTATCTGCTAAGATTCCTTTTCTGGGGAAAGCGTATAGGAGTCAATTTGAAATTTATGTTAGGTACTAAAGTCTAGGGACCCTTGGCGATGTAAATAGACAACATGAAACATGTCACTGAGTGTCGTTTCGTTTTGAGTCCCCAAGGTCAGCCGGGTCCTCAGGGTCACATGGCGGCTGTCAATGTGACGCTGAGATAATGGTCCGTTTAGGACCTTATCTGGGCAAGCACCCATGCCACCAAAAGGTTGGCGCGTGTACAGGTTTTAGTATCAGCGCCCTTTGCGCCATTAGTTATTCGTATCGTTTTTCGCGCTATGTTTGCATAACATGATAATGGTATATGAGGCCTGGGTTTGATAGTTGATGTACCATGTCGTCTACAGAAGTATCAGCGTCATCTTATGCATCGTCGTCGTCTGCGTCACCTGTGCCAGAACTCACACCCGTAAGTATATTACAGAATAATGGTGTCTTCATTAGTAGATTTGTCCCGACATGTAATTGTAGGGAACCTCCGTAATGCATTAGATGTATTGACTTTGTCTCTACCAATAGTACTGAAGAAAAATATTCTTTTTAATTTCCGACGTGAGAAGTTTAATTATGTGTTAGGACGGTTCAGGTTAGGTAACTCTTTTATATATACTCAATCTTAATGTGCCTATGATACATGAAATTTTACGAACCGCGGCAGATTGTGGTAAAAAGCTTCGTTCAGAGGTATACAAATCGTGGGCTGAGATATGTCATTTAAAAATGTGTAACTTATATGACGGTATATTCCGCCATGTTGTTGTGGTCTTCAGTCCTGAGACTGGTTTGATGCAGCTCTCCATGCTAATCTATCCCGTGCAAGCTCCTTCATCTCCCAGTACCTACTGCAACCTACATCCTTCTGAATCTGTTTAGTGTATTCGTCTCTTGGTCTCCCTCTACGATTTTTACCCTCCACGCTGCCCTCCAATGCCAAATTTGTGATCCCTTGATGCCTCAGGACATGTCCTACCAACCGATCCCTTCTTCTAGTCAAGTTGTGCCACAAACTTCCCTTCTCCCCAATCCTATTCAACACCACCTTACTAGTTACGTTATCTACCCACCTAATCTTCAACATTCTTGTGTAGCGCCACATTTCGAAAGCTTCTATTCTCTTCTTGTCCAAACTATTTATTGTCCATGTTTCACTTCCATACATGGCTACACTCCATACAAATACTTTCAGAAACGACTTACTGACACTTAAATCTATACTAGATGTTAACAAATTTCTCTTCTTCAGAAACGCTCTTTCCTTGCCATTGCAAGTCTATATTTTATATCCTCTCTACTTCGACCATCATCAGTTAGTTTGCTCCCCAAATAGCAAAACTCCTTTATTACTTTAACTGTCTCATTTCCTAATCTAATTCCCGCAGCATCACCCGACTTATTTCGACTACATTCCATTATCCTCGTTTTGCTTTTGTTGATGTTCATCTTATATCCTCCTTTCAAGACACTGTCCATTCCGTTCAACTGCTCTTCCAAGTCCTTTGCTGTCTCTGATCAAATTACAATGTCAAAGTTTTTATTTCTTCTTCCTGGATTTTAATACCTACTCCAAATTTTTCTTTTGTTTCCTTTACTGCTTGCTCAATATACAGATTGATCGGAGAGAGGCTACAACCCTGTCTCACTCCCTTCCCAACCACTGCTTCCCTTTCATGACCCTCGACTCTTATAACTGCCACCTTGTTTCTGTACAAATTGTAAATAGCCTTTCGCTCCCTGTATTTTACCCCTGCCACCTTTAGAATTTGAAAGAGAGTATTCCAGTCAACATTGTCAAAAGCTTTCTCTATGTCTACAAATGCTAGAAACGTAGGTTTGCCTTTCCTTAATCTTTCTTCTAAGATAAGTCGTAAGGTCAGTATTGCCTCACGTGTTCCAACATTTCTACGGAATCCAAACTGATCTTCCCCGAGGTCGGCATCTACCAGTTTTTCCATTCGTCTGTAAATAATTCGCGTTATTATTTTGCAGCTGTGGCTTATTAAACTTTTAGTTCGGTAATTTTCACATCCTGCAACACCTGCTTTCTTTGGGATTGGAATTATTATATTCTTCTTGAAGTCTGAGGGTATTTCGCCTGTCTCATACATCTTGCTCACCAGATGGTAGAGTTTTGTCAGAACTGGCTCTCCCAAGGCCACCAGTAGTTCCAATGGAATGTTGTCTACTCCCGGGGCCTTGTTTCGACTCAGGTCTTTCAGTGCTCTGTCAAACTCTTCACGCAGTATCGTATCTCCCAATTCATCTTCATCTACATCCTCTTCCATTTCCATAATATTGTCCTCAAGTACATCGCCCTTGTATAGACCCTCTATATACTCCTTCCACCTTTCCGCTTTCCCCTCTTTGCTTAGAACTGGGTTTCCATCTGAGCTCTTGATATTCATACAAGTGGCTCTCTTTTCTCCAAAGATCTCTTTAATTTTCCTGTAGGCTGTATCTATCTTACCCCTAGTGAGATAAGCCTCTACATCCTTACATTTGTCCTCTAGCCATGCCTGCTTAGCCATTTTGCACTTCCTGTCGATCTCATTTTTGAGACGTTTGTATTCCTTTTTGCCTGCTTCATTTACTGCATTTTTATATTTTCTCCTTTCATCAATTCAATATTTCTTCTGTTACCCAAGGATTTCTACTAGCCCTCGTCTTTTTACCTACTTGATCCTCTGTTGCCTTCACTACTTCATCCCTCAGAGCTACCCATTCTTCTTGTACTGTATTTCTTTCCCCCATTCCTGTCAATTGTTCCCTTATGCTGTTCCTGAAACTCTGTACACCCTCTGGTTTAGTCAGTTTATCCAGGTCCCATCTCCTTAAATTCCCACCTTTTTGCAATTTCTTCAGTTTTAATCTACAGTTCATAACCAATAGATTGTGGTCAGAGTCCACATATGCCCCTGGAAATTTCCTACAATTTAAAACCTGGTTTCTAAATCTCAGTCTTACCATTACATAATATATCTGATTTTTTAGTGTCTCCAGGATTCTTCCATGTATACAGTCTTCTTTTATGATTCTTGAACCAAGTGTTAGCTATGATTAAGTTATGCTCTGTGCAAAATTCTACCAGACGGCTTCCTCTTCCATTACTTAGCCCCAAGCCATATTCACCTACTATGTTTCCTTCTCTCCCTTTTCCTGCTGTCGAATTCCAGTCACCCATGACTATTAAATTTTCGTCTCCCTTCACTACCTGGATAATTTCTTTTATCTCATCATACATTTCTTCAATTTCTTCGTCATCTGCAGAGCTAGTTGGCATATAAACTTGTACTACTGTAGTAGGTATGGGCTTCGTGTCTATCTTGGCCACTATAATGCGTTCACTATGCTGTTAGTAGTAGCTTACCCGCACTCCTATTTTTTTATTTATTATTAAACCTACTCCTTCATTACCCCCATTTGATTTTGTATTTATAACCGTGTTGTCACCTGACCAGAAGTCTAGTTCCTCCTGCCACCGAACTTCACTAATTCCCACTAATCTAACTTTAACCTATCCATTTCCCTTTTTAAATTCTCTAACCTACCTGCCCGATTATGGGATCTGACATTCCACGCTCCGATCCATAGAATGCCAGTTTTCTTTCTCCCGATAATAACGTCCTCTTGAGTAGTCCCCGCCCGGAGATCCGAATGGGGGACTGTTTTCCCACCGGAATATTTTACCCAAGGGGACGCCATCATCATTTAACCATAGAGTAAAGCTGCATGCCCTCGGGAAAAATTACGGCTGTAGTTTCCCCTTGCTTTCATCCGTTTGCAGTACCAGCACAGCAAGGCTGTTTTGGTTAGTGTTGCAAGGCCAGATCAGTCAATCATCCAGACTGTTGCCCCTGCAACTACTGAAATGGCTGCTGCCCCTCTTCAGGAACCATACGTACGTCTGGCCTCTCAACAGATACCCCTCCGTTCTGGTTGCACCTACGGTACGGCTATCTGTATCGTTGAGGCACGCAAGCCTCCCCACCAACGGCAAGGTCCATGGTTCATGGGGGGAGGATATTTCGCCATAATGAGTTCAAAATTAATTTTCGGTTTTTTGAATTATATGTGGCCTTTAGTCCAGTAGCTGGTAACGATTCTGCCATGTTCAAAATATGTGAACGATGTTTGGATAAATGTATTGCATTACAATTTTATGAAAGTTTTTCAACAGTGCTAAGTGTTATACATCAAAGTTTAATATTTAAATCAAGCATACACCAGTTGTAATACTTCGAACACCCTTGTGCGCAGGAACTGATAAATTGGTGCAGATTTTGTGCGAACACACCGTTAATTCGTAGTGTGCTATGTGGTGGGTTTATTGATAGTGCTAGTGATTCAGATTGATGATGATGACGTGGTTGTAAATCTGTTTGCAGATTGGTAACCATGGACGTGATCCTGGAGATAATGACCCTAATATGGACGTTGCTGGAGGCGCATACAACAACTCCAACTCTGAAGGCTGTGCTGTTTCTGATGAGCAATATACAGTCGAAGCTGGAGGACGTCGATGGAGTTTTCGGGACATCATTATCACAGATCCTGAGTTGTTTAATTCAATACGAACACGCTTCGCAAAACTATTTGTTTGGTTTGAATTCCTTATGCGAATATGTTAAGTCAGTCGAAGGTGGTACTTCACAGATATAATTGTCACCCGATCACAGGAAGAGCAGAAAACCTGATTGCGTTGCACAAAGACACCCTGGTGAAATTATCATGTATCGACAACATGGGGAGCACATCCACGTCATCCACGATTGCGTATACTCATCCCTACGATGTCGATGCCGGCTCAGATTTGATCCAGTTACTTCCCCCTGCCTCAAGAAGTCTCAAAGACGAACAAGGGCCATCGCAGTCATCTCTGACATCGACTGGCTCAATGTTCTGTTATACTTCTTTGTGTCGAAGGGGCCAGGCAGGGAAAAAGTATGGCTTAGAGGAGCCGATCGGTGACTTTCTGGTGTCTCTGAAATTATACAATGGCAAAATAGCGTCGCAGGATCCCTCGCAGTATTGGAAGGGCAAAGAGGTGGACATGCTTCTGAATGTGAACAAGAACACAAAAATAATGCAATTAGTAAACACCCTCATTCGCGAAGGCAACGAATCCCTACAGGGAAATGGTGTGGTCCTTCGATCGCAGCGAAAAAGATACTTTCCCTACTAATGTCATCTAATTGTATTCCTCCAGAGAATATAACAAATGTTATTCCAATATGTCATCCATTTTACATGCATATAATTGACCCTAAATTTAAACGCTATTTTGAAATGGGCTTACAGCTATATAAAAAGACTGTGAATGACCTAGACCTGAAAGGATTAGAAAAGATTTTATGTTCCGGATCTGAAAACAATTTTTTTATGCAAATTGTGATACTATATGTCACTATTATTACACATTAGGTGATTCTGTAGCATGGCTCAATAAGTTACTATTGTTTCAATCAGGAGGGGATACGGATAAATCTCCTGAGTTTCTTACAAATGTTGTGTCCTGGTTTAAGAAAAAATGACTATATCAATGGACACAGATTGATAATAATGATGTTTATATTCCAAATAAGAAACCAAATACCTTGTGTGTAGTTGGTACTCCTAACTCAGGTAAAAACTGGTTCTTTGATTGTATAATATCATTAGCGTTAAATGTAGGCCATATAGGCCGATGTAATAACAAAACGTTCAGTTTGCTATGCAAGATGTAGTAGATACAAGAATTATTATCGGTAATGAGATATCCATTGAGGATGGTGCTCTGGAGGATTTCAAAAAGGTTTGTGAAGGTATTGCATGTAACATAGGAGTGAAATATAAAGGTGATGCCTATTGTTTGTTCCCATACAGACTTTAAAGACATAAGAGCGAAAACCATTCGATGGTCAAAATATAATGAGTTAAAAAATGCTACTAAAAAACCATATCCTCTAGCATTTCTTGAGCTATTACAAATGTATGATGTGTCATATTAAGGTGAATAAATTGTAACACCAAATAAAAGAAATATGTCCTTTCATTTGTATATGTAAATACAATTGTATACACTTTGTAATAAATACAAATATTAAATTTATGTCTGTTTTATTTCATATTGTCCTTTATACACAGATGAGTCCTCATTCCCTGTTACAGTAGACATGTAAATCATATCAGATATCTGAACATTTGGTACATTTGCTCTAGGATAATGGGTTTCTAAACCATCAGAATATACAGAACATTCTGCAATAACTTCAAACAAGATTTGAGTATCTGTATATTTCGTAGTATCACTATTTAAACTACTGGTACTTAAAGCATATGTAAGATTTATCCCTCCATGAAGGCTTGGTTGAACATTTGTATCATGAAGTCTAATGTTGTACCTAGAAGAAGCTATATCAGCCTTTTCTATTAAATTATTATAACCAGAGTTGTTTGAATCCGTTACAGGAGTAATAGCTCCTACTAACTGTTCCTCAATCCGTCCTGGTTCCAATGGAGTTTCAGAAAAACTATCACATGTCATAAAAGGATTACAGTCCTTATCCCCATTAACTGTGTACCGTTGAGGTACACCCTGAGCAGTACATGTAACAGGAGACATATCAACATTAGATACTTTTGGAACTTTAAGGAAACCTAAAGTTCGATTATATTCATTGTTAACAATAACGCTTCCTGTACGAGCATCTGCATCTACTTCAGAAACACATGATTGAACCCCAGTTATGTAGACATTTTTCTTTTGTTCTTGACAGACAAGCATAATAATATTTCAAATTAATAGGCTGTCCAAATTGATGCGCAGGTACCGTAGTTAAAAAATTATCCTCATCATTTTTATACCCGTACCATGATTTCCAAATTGGAGGAAAGTTACGTTTATGATCTATAGAAGAAGTTTCCATGGGAGCTGGAGTAACAAATGAAGTAGGCAACAAATTCTAGTTATCATATTCCTGTTTTGATTTAACGTTGCAAGTTCTGTCTCACTTGAATTTGTTGGGAAAGCTATTCTGGGGTTTCGTGCAATTACTTTCGCAGAACAATGCACAATTCTACTACCATCTGGCAATAAGTCAAATTCAGATGGGGTCATATACAGAAATGGTCCATCCACAGGAATTTCAGCTAAAGGGGTAATCATAAATACAGCATTTTCAAGAGTAATTGCTTTATAACGTCGTATTTAACACTCGTACACTAACTCATCGAAATGAAATGATACGATATCAGAGACATTACTAGTATCATATGATTTAAGTTACAGGGTGACCATAATAAAACTTAAACTTTCAAACCGCTGTATAAATAACGCCACTGGTCAGAATGATGTCAAATTGCGAAGAAATATTATCGGAGAAGGGGGAAAACGCATGACAGAAGAAAAATAAATAGTTACAAAATGTAGCAATAGATGGCGCTGCAAGCATAATAATTTAATAGTGGTCGACTACAAATGACAAATGAGTCATACAAGAATGCCTAAGGTGTACGTTTGACGTTAAACAAACTGTACTACTCAGTGTGCATGGGTGTACAGGTGTGATACGGTTAGTTACGTACGCCCATCCTCCACGGTTAGGTCATATCACATTGGATGGGAAAAATCGGTTTTTATTTGTCCTGAGGCCAAAAACCGCATGAAAAGCATCAGTCAGATACAAATAGGATTATTAATTTCCCTATGACTGGCGCAAAACGTGTTCAATATGCTGTCCACCGTTTTCTGAAAGTTGAAATCGAGAAACAGCATGTTCCACAACTGATCGAAGTTTTTCCGGGATCACATTCAGCGTGTGTGGCGCAATGCGTGCCTTCAATGCAGGTACGTTTGCAATCGGAACACTGAACCCAACACCTTTCAGATAGCCCCACAGCAAGAAGTCACACGGATTAAGATTAGGTGAAATGGCTGTAGGGAAACGGCGACTGATAATTCTAGCATTTCCGAAATGGCGCATCAGCAGCTGCTTAACTGGATTTGCAATGTTCGGAGGTGCACCATCTTGGATAAAAATGATCCCATAGACACATCCACGCTGTTGGAGAGCTGGAATGAGTGGTTGCGCAAAAGACACTCATTGCGCTTGCTATGGACAGTACAGTATCTGTCTCTTCGGAAAAATATGGCCCTAAGATAAATTATGCTGTAAACCGGCACCACACTGAATTGATACTGGTTGATTTCGGTGTGGATTTTCCGTTGCCCATATTCGACAATTCTGTGTACTGACATATCCTGTCAGATGTAAGTGGGCTTTGTCTGTTCACAAAATCTTCCGTGGCCAATCATTGTCCACTTCCAGGCGAGCAATAAATTCCTAATCGAAGGTCTATCTTGCTGGCAGGTCAACAGGAAACAGCTCGTGCACATGGGTGATTTTGAATCGATAGCAAAGAAGGATGTTTCGTAGGATTTTAGGCACAGTGCTCACGTGTATGTCCAATAATCGGGCAATTCTCCATGCACTACATGTTTGCACACCACCACTCACCTCCTCCTGCACTGCTGTGGCCACTGCTTCCACTGACGTCGAATCAATTCGTTTCCTCTCTCTACCAGATTGCACACCAAAAGAACCCGTCTTCTCGAATTTCCGAACCATTTTCTCCAGACCAACGGCAGTCATCGGATCAACACCTTTCTTCAAACCTTTCAGTGTGCGGAACTTCTGCACAGCGACGTGTGCACAGTCATCATTCCTGTTATGCAGCTTTACAAGCAGAGCGCGATCCTCCATTGAAGCAGTCATAGCGAACGTCGCAGACGCGAAAGGAGGAAAATCCGTCTACTCGACGTGTTTCAATGGGTCGTGCGCACGACAGGTGTTTTCACGTACGTATTCTGAATATACAGTGCCATCTATTGATCAATTTTTACACTAAATTTTTTCTTCTGCCGTACGTTTTCTCCCTTCTCCGATAATATTCCGTTGCAATTTGGCGTCATTCTGACCGGTGGTGCTATTTCTACAGTGTTTTGAATGTTTAACTTTAATTATAATCACTCTGTATATAGTCCGAAGTGGCGAGTGAAAATTTGTACCGAGGTTGGGAGTCGAACGAGGGTCTCCTGCTTACTAGGCAGGTGCGCTAGCCCCTAAACCACTTTGCGCTTCAATTTGCAAAACTAAACAAATTATCCTGGCACGCTTCTCTCCTCGATCCGAATTCTCCCTGCCGCTCCAGCCTACGTTAAATTTCCTCCTTACACATGAACGGTAAGCAGGAGACCCACGTTCTTTTCCCGGCCTTGGTAAAAATTTTCACTCGCCGCTTCATTCTACATACACAAAACCATATCTGTATGAGACCACTGAACTCTCTCAAATTCTGTTTTAATTTGTTTGAGTTCCTGGCTGGATCTCCCGTTTACGTTTCATGATGAGGTGCTATTCCAGAACACGGACAGTGTCGGCATTTTTGTTCGTATGTGAGGGAATAATTTAAAGTAGATTGGGGCGGCAGTGAGACTTTGCATCGAGGAGTGAGGTGTGCCAGCCTAATCCGTGTAGATTTCCAAACCGCTGGACAAGGTGGCTTAGTGCCTAGCTCACCGGCCTAGTAAGTAAGAGGAATCGTGTTCGATTCTCAGCCTTGGTACAAATTTTTACTTGCTACTTCAGACTGTATAGCCCTACATAGAAACACTGCAGGCCGGTGTGGCCGAGCGGTTCTAGGCACTACTGTCTGGAACCGCGCGACCGCTACAGTCGCAGGTTCGATACCTGCCTCGGGCATGGATGTATGTGGTGTCCTTAGGTTAGTTAGGTTTAAGTAGTTCTAAGTTCTAGGGGACTGATGACATCAGGAGTTAAGTCCCATAGTGCTCTGAGCCATTTGAACCATAAAATCACTGATCTAAACTTAGTAATGAATCTTCCGTATACATGTCGGACGTGGTGGTTCATTAGTGAAGAACTTAACTAAGAAAGGGAAAGATCGCGGTACCGAATCTCAGTTGGATCACAGATGGTTCAGACTTCGTTTCAAAGAGGCCTTCATCTCTCAACGATTGGTTTCCCTGTCTAGACAAGTGCGAATACGACCCGCGCTCTCAATACATCATTTCGTACTCGCATTTGTCCCATTTTTTAATTCTAGCCGTCATTGACATCTGGCGTTTTGTTTCTTGCAGAGTCCGCAAAGGCCGATGATAGATAAGTTTCGTAAACAATTTCAGACGATGAACGACGCTTGAAATCCGCATGCGGTCATCCTGAGATTTTTTCCGTGCTGTTGTACAAGCGTTTGTGGAGCGTCTTCAGCTGATGCCAGGACAGTGGTTTGCGGTGCTGTTATCTTGTTATTGTTGCATCGAATTCTAAATACTATGGTCATTCCAGAAAGTGTTGGTAGCTATACTATATCGTGCGAAAGTGTGCCATGTCCGTAACTGTAGTAAATATATTCGAAAGCCCACGCCAAACATCATGAAATCAACCGACAGATTGAGACCGCATACGAGGATGGCTCAGGATCAGCGCCTGAAACATTAAGTGTTAGGTTGGCAGCGCTGCAAGATGGGTCATCCACTATTCACCTTACTCACCAGACCTCATTTCAAGCGACATCGACGTCATTCCACAGTTGGGGATACCACCGCGTGAGAGGCGCTTTGCAAAGAAGATGAACGTCCTCACGGCATTTCGGCGACTAACTACAACGGACAGTCGATCTAGAAGCAAATTTAAAACTTTGGTTCTTAAAGTAATTCAGGGAAGATAACACACACACACACACACACACACACACACACACACACACACACACGCCGAACACAACGTTTAGCAAAACACAGAGGGACAGAGTCAATGTTACCTCACCTGCTAGTTCGTAGTATTTCACTATCGATACCTTTGACTTCGGTCATCTTTGGTGACACTAGTTTTCAGTGTGTATCTGTTATCTTTCCTGAATTACTTTAAGAACCAAGGTTTTAAATCTGCTTGTACATCACATGTCCCCTGCAGTTAGTGCCTTGAAAATGGCGGAGTGTACTCCTGCCGAAATATTGGCGGTCGCTGTAAATATTACCTGGCTGAATTCCCGTGAGTTGTTTGAAAATTGTTTATGCCAGAAGAAACTCAGGTTTCACATTATTTACCTCTACGGGGAGGAAATGTATCGTTGTTTACGAAAGTTGGATAAACTAAGTAGCTGTTGAGTCAGACTGCAATGTGCTTTGTCGTTGTAATTGAGGTGTCGTGATGAAGCTCGTGTCCCAACATTTGCCAAGGTTGTGCACCATATTAATTCTCCTGCCACCAATCGCATCAAGCAAGGTGCGGGCTTGACGCTTCTGCGTGATAGGATTCCTTTTACTCGTCGCCGTTTCAATTCTGTTTCCATTGTTTCGTATCCGTTTAATGGTTGCTTCAAAATTGTCTGATGTCGCGTGGGATTGGTTGGACTGTGCTTCATGGAATCAAGCTGATTGAGAATACAATTCTGTTACTGCTAGGCATTTGGCAAGGTTTGGACGTTTCCTCCGCTCGCAGTCTTATTTTATATCTCGACGTTCTGTGATAAATCTCACAGATAAATCTTATGACCACGCATCCATATCCGTGCTAGAGATGGGTTTAAATTTTGAACCCACAACGAAGAGTTTGTCGGTAGACGATTTTATTAGTTCAATCATGTAGGCAGTTTGCAAACTACCTCCTGAAGCTGCAGAGGAGGTTAGGAGGGATGCTTGTCGTGTATTGACTAGGGCTCCTCCACCTAAGAGTAATGTAACAGCAGCAGAGAGTGTTGCTTTACGCTCTGCCTAAGTTGATCCTGACATTGTTGTTTTACCTGCGGACAAGGGCAATGACACCGTGTTTTAAACAAACAGGATTATGTACAAAAGATGCAATGTTTATTATCTGATTCAGCGTATTGCAGGATCGATGCCGACCCACGAAAAGTGTTGACAGAAAGACCGATAGGCCCCTGAAGGAAAGTGGTTTGTCGCAGAACACTTTCAAGAATGTTAACACCTGCTGTTCCCTCTAGGTTATATCACCTTCCGAAGATACATAAGGAAGGGGTTCCTTTCCGTCCTTTAGCGAGCAATATCGGGGCTCCTACGTATCGTGTAGCTAAACATCTTGATTCTCTGTTAAGCCCACACAAGTTGGTCGGTGTGAACATCAAGAAATCAGCTGGTTTCTTACTTCATTTGGAGGGAATGCGGTTAATGAGGTTATGTTTGGTGTTGAGTTAACTAATCTCTTTTGACATGTGTTGACATCCACTTGCTTTTTATTCAACGACCAGTATCACGACCAGGCAGATGGAGTTGCAATGGGTAGCCCGTTGTCTCCCGTGATTGCAAATTTGTTTATGGAAGACTTCGAGGAACATGCATTCTTCTTCAGATATGTTGATGATACTTCTGTTGTTTGACCTCATGGTAGGTCGAATCCGAATGCCTCTTTAGAACATCTGAACTCGTTCCACCCGAACATTCGTTTTATGATGGAGGTGGAAGAGGATGTTTGCCTTCCCTTTATTGACGTTTTGGTCAGGAGAAAGGTTGATGGATCATTGGGTCATGCAGTTTACCGGAAACGTACTCATACTGGCGTGTATTTCCAGGGTGATAGTTGTCACCATCCGGCTCAGCGTGAAAAGGTACTTCGTACCCTGGTACACAGAGCACATGTTATTTCCGGCACTGAGAGTTTGTCAGTTGAGCTGGCTCATCTTGAAGCTACATTTCGTGAGCATAGTTACAGTGAAAGAGAAATTGAACGTGCTTTGCGCTATCGACCAACTGCGAATATGGTGACTGATGATAATACTGAGTTGACATCGAAGTCTACTGCCTTTTTGCCTTACTCAGGAATCCTTTCCTATAAGATGGGTCATATTTTACGGAAACACGATGTGAAATATGTTTTCCGAACTCCATCTAAAACTGGAGCTCTTTTGGATTCTGTTAGGATGATCTTGGTTCTCGTGAGGCGGGCGTGTATCGCATTCCTTGTACCTGTGGCATGGCATACATTGATCAGACTATCAGGACCGTGGAGGAACGATGTACTGACCATGAACGGCACACACGATTACAGCACCCAAGTAGATCGGCTATTGCCGAACATTGTTTGGGTACTGGTCAACCTATGTTACATAACAATACCGAAATTTTCGCATACACGTCCACGTATTGGGACAGTGTTATTAAGAAAGCTGTTGTGATTAAATTAGCGAGCAATCTTGTAACCAGGGATGGAGGTTTTTCTTAAAAAAAAGTCTCTGCATGGTATCCTGCTCTCTCCGTTGTCAAAAAACAGAGGGACAGAGTCAATGTTACCTCATCTGCTAGTTCCTGCTCTTTCACTATCGATACATCTAACTTTGGTCATTTTTGGTGGCACTAGTGTTCAGTGTGTGTTTGTTATCTTTCCTTAATTACTCTAAGAAGCGAGGTTTTAAATTTACTTGTACATCGCCTGTACGTTGCAGTTAGTGCCTAGGAAATGGTGGCGTGTACTCCCGCCAAAATATCGGCGGTCATTGTAAATATTGCCTGTCTGAATTCCAGTAAGTTGTTTGATAATGGAAGCGTCTTTTCCACCAGTCTCAGAGACGAGGCACATTTGTTATTGAGGTCAGTGGCTTCTCGGCCTCAATGCGAATTTTCTCTGGGCCATCAGTCATCTGACTGGTTTGATACTGACCGCCACAAATTCTTCGTTTATGGCAACCGCTTCATCTCTAAGTAGAACTTTACCCAGCGTCCTCATTTATACACTCCTGGAAATGGAAAAAAGAACACATTGACACTGGTGTGTCAGACCCACCATACTTGCTCCAGACATTGCGAGAGGGCTGTACAAGCAATGATCACACGCACGGCACAGCGGACACACCAGGAACCGCGGTGTTGGCCGTCGAATGGCGCTAGCTGCGCAGCATTTGTGCACCGCCGCCGTCAGTGTCAGCCATTTTGCCGTGGCATACGGAGCTCCATCGCAGTCTTTAACATAGGTAGCATGCCGCGACAGCGTGGACGTGAACCATATGTGCAGTTGACGGACTTTGAGCGAGGGCGTATAGTGGGCATGCGGGAGGCCGGGTGGACGTACCGCCGAATTGCTCAACACGTGGGGCGTGAGGTCTCCACAGTACATCGATGTTGTCGCCAGTGGTCGGCGGAAGGTGTACGTGCCCGTCGACCTGGGACCGGACCGCAGCGACGCACGGATGCACGCCAAGACCGTAGGATCCTACGCAGTGCCGTAGGGGACCGCACCGCCTCTTCCCAGCAAATTAGGGACACTGTTGCTCCTGGGGTATCGGCGAGGACCATTCGCAACCGTCTCCATGAAGCTGGGCTACGGTCCCGCACACCGTTAGGCCGTCTTCCGCTCACGCCCCAACATCGTGCAGCCCGCCTCCAGTGGTGTCGCGACAGGCGTGAATGGAGGGACGAATGGAGACGTGTCGTCCTCAGCGATGAGAGTCGCTTCTGCATTGGTGCCAATGATGGTCGTATGCATGTTTGGCGCCGTGCAGGTGAGCGCCACAATCAGGACTGCATACGACCGAGGCACACAGGGCCAACACCCGGCATCATGGTGTGGGGAGCGATCTCCTACACTGGCCGTACACCACTGGTGATCGTCGAGGGGACACTGAATAGTGCACGGTACATCCAAACCGTCATCGAACCCATCGTTCTACCATTCCTAGACCGGCAAGGGAACTTGCTGTTCCAACAGGACAATGCACGTCCGCATGTATCCCGTGCCACCCAACGTGCTCTAGAAGGTGTAAGTCAACTACCCTGGCCAGCAAGATCTCCGGATCTGTCCCCCATTGAGCATGTTTGGGACTGGATGAAGCGTCGTCTCACGCGGTCTGCACGTCCAGCACGAACGCTGGTCCAACTGAGGCGCCAGGTGGAAATGGTATGGCAAGCCGTTCCACAGGACTACATCCAGCATCTCTACGATCGTCTCCATGGGAGAATAGCAGCCTGCATTGCTGCGTAAGGTGGATATACACTGTACTAGTGCCGACATTGTGCATGCTCTGTTGCCTGTGTCTATGTGCCTGTGGTTCTGTCAGTGTGATCATGTGATGTATCTGACCCCAGGAATGTGTCAATAAAGTTTCCCCTTCCTGGGACAATGAATTCACGGTGTTCTTATTTCAATTTCCAGGAGTGTATGTTGCATATATTCTAGAATGCTGAAAATTAGATGGGTAGATCACATAACTAATGAGGAGGTATTGAATAGAATTGGGGAGAAGAGGAGTTGGTGGCACAACTTGACAAGAAGAAGAGACCGGTTGGTAGGACATGTTCTGAGGCATCAAGGGATCACAAATTTAGCATTGGAGGGCAGCGTGAAGGGTAATAATCGTAGAGGGAGACCAAGAGATGAATACACTAAGCAGATTCAGAAGGATGTAGGTTGCAGTATGTACTGGGAGATGAAGAAGCTTGCACGGGATAGAGTAGCATGGAGAGCTGCATCAAACCAGTCTCAGGACTGAAGACAACAACAACATATTCTAGTCAGTGTCTTCTCTATAGTTTCTAACCTCTACAGCTCCCACAAGTACCACGAAAATGTCTTAACAGATGTACTACCGTCCTGTTCCTTCTTCTTGCTTTTCTGTAGATTCCTGACCTTGGTAATTCTGTGGAAGACCTAATTTCTTACCTCATCAGTCCACGTAATTTTCAAAGTCAAATCTCAAACGCTCTAACTCTCTAGCCTTATGGTTTCACTTCGGTCCACGATTCACTTCATACAGTACCATGCTCTGAACATACATTCTCAGAAATTTCTTGCTCAAATTGAGCTGATGTTTTAGGTCTGCAGACTTCTCTTGGTCAGAAAAGTCCTCTTTGTCTGTGCTGATCTTCATCTTGTGTTCTTCTATTCGACATATAACCGAATTTTATCGTTTCCAGATACACAGAGCGAGTCAGCCACCCCTGCCTATGCGTTTTATGCAACCTGCAACGCTTTCAAATCCCACGAGCAAGATTTTCATATTTTCTCCCTCGCTATGAGCGAACTTTTAGCCATATAGAAAAAAGGAGCAGGATCTTATGTAGGAAATTTAATTTAGTTAAATTCTGTATTGGGATACACTTTAACCCAAGGCCAGAGTTCTGGAGTTATTCAAGAAAAAAATTACAAAAGTTACCATCAAATGCATTTTTCTAGAATAACTCCAGACGCTGCCCTCCGTGTAAAACGTATCCCAGTGTAAAATTTAAGTACGTTCAATTTCCTGCAAAAAGGTCCTGTTCATTCTTTTTCTGTAATGCTAACAGTTTGCATGTAGCAAGCGGAAGTATATGAAAATCTCGTGGATGGTTTTTGAGGGCGTTGCAGGTTGTATAAAATCCATAAGTAGCGGCACCTAAATGATCAAGTATGTCTTGCTACTGACATCTTTACGTGCATTATAACGGACAAGAGTTGATTAATAGTTACTTAGAGTGTTGCTCAAAAGATTGGCTAATCCTATTTAATTTATTTGTTTGGCCTAATGAAACGCTGGACTCGGTTTTGTAAATTATTGATGTGTCCATTTAAGAACAAAATGGTTGTCAATGGATTATGGTCATGAAACTTATATAAGTTTGGAATGTGTCTCCGTTGATGACTACAGTAGAATTTTCTCTTCTTCTGCTTTTGTGATTTCCACTAATTGCAAACTATATTATCTATTCCTACTGCGACTGATGTTTCTTCCATTATTAAATTGAGGAAACACAAATTCAGTTCAGTTTTAACACTATTGATTAATATAACTCAACTCTCTATGCTACATACATTTAAAAAACAAAAACAATTATTTTTACTGTATTGGTTGCACAATTTAGTTCTATAAACCCTAACACGGAACGATGTGGATTCTCGTAGGCGCCTGCTTACAGACGCAGAAATGATGTGATGATGTTGCTGGCTCTACAGGAACAATACAGCATAGCTCCTCTACTGCATTCAGTGAATCGACTTGCGAGATCTACTCTTCATTACTAAATTTATTGCTACTGCTACGGCTGGTCGGGGTGGCCGAGTGGTTCTAGGCGCTACAGTCTGGAACCTCGCGACCGCTACGGTCGCAGGTTCGAATCCTGCCTCGGGCATGGATGTGTGTGCTGTCCTTAGGTTAGTTAGGTTTAAATAGTTCTAAGTTCTAGGGGACTGATGACCTTAGAAGTTAAGTCCCATAGTGCTCAGAGCCATTTGAACCATTTGAACCTATTGCTATGTATCAGTATTAGCGTACAACTAACAGTGGCAGATAATCAAATCCACAACATAACGGAGCTGCGCTGAATGCGAGCTTGAGAGTGTAGACTGAAATAGGTATTGCTGTCGTCAACAGCAAGTAAAGTGAGTGAATGGAAAAACTTTGTTTCCAAGCAAGACAGAGAACACACAGAGTCAACATTTCACTGTAGTGCACTATTTTGAGAGCAATGCATATGCACCCCCATCTGCGCAGTCACTCTGTAACGATATGTCGGAGGCCGTGGATCCCACATACCAGAATGTCCGCAGCTCGTAGTCTAGTGGCGAGCGTTGCTGCCTCTGGATCACGTGGTCCCAGGCTCGATTCCCGCCCGGGTTGGGGATTTTCTCTGCCCGGGGACTGGGTGTCTGTGTTCTCCTCATCATTTCATCATCATCATCGGCATCATCATCATTCGTGACAAGTGGCTAGATTTGACTGGGTAAAAAAATTGGACTGTGCAAAAATTGGGAGTTTGTACTGGCACTGACGACCGCGCAGTTGAGCGCCCCATAAACCAAACATCATCCCACGTACCAAAATTCAAAAGTTATTCCTGAACAATACCTGCAAGTTTGCCGGCAGAGTTCTTTTTCTATTTTCTTTTTTTTTTTAAATATTATGGGACTTAACTGCTAAGGTCATCAGTCCCTAAGCTTACACACTACTTAACCTAAATTATCCTAAGGACAAACACACACACCCATGCCCGACGGAGGACTCGAACCTCCGCCGGTACTAGCCGCACAGGGTAGAGTTCTGCCTCACCCACTATGTAGGGTACTGCACCCTTACGAGATCTGTCCGACGAATTTCTCGAGCTTGTACACCACCCTGTCATTTCCATTCTAAATCAACTCCTTCTGTCGGTCATCAGTGATGACATAGATTATCTGACCACAAGCAGTGCCCGTTCACAGAATTTATGCTGAAACTTTTAAGTGGAAGTTATGGAACAATGAAAGAGTACTTGCCAGTACTGTATTCCTAGTTATTGAGAGTTGTATCATTTTAATGCGGCTGGACGTTTGTTCCTACCAATTAGCTGAGAGTTTTTTTAAGACACTCCTTTGTTCTGAATTTCTTCTATGAATCACTGCTATGAGTTTTTATGTTCTGGAAGGTTGATGCACAATTCAGTGTGATGTTTTTGACCTTTGCGTCGCTGTCCTATGCCGCTGTTCCTGAGTCGGTTGCAGGTGGTCTAGTACGAAACGGCTTCGGCGGGTAATGCCGTATAGAGGTGCGGCACGCCCCTCCATTACAGGCGGCAGGCAATCGAAAACCGTTTAACTAAATGTATACCCGCCCACGGGAAAGCTCCGCCTCTACGTGATAATGAAACGGATATTTCCGAAGGCTGCGCTTAGTGGGCGATCCGTAAGAAAGGAGGGGAGCTAGCAATTATTGGCGAAACACGTTACAGTCGGAAATCGAATGCACAAGAAGAAGGAGGTGGAGGAGGAAGGACGAAGGACAGAGCCGATGAGAACGGCTGGCGCGGGAGCTGCATCTCAGATAGGCCAGTCTCCGGTATCGGCCTCCACACGGCTACAGAGAACGCCGTCGCCGCCCAAGTTTTAGACGTTCCTCCACGAAAATCTTCTTCACCCTACGAAATTTATATAGCTCTGTTGCATTCCTCACTGTAGCGCTCCGTTCTTACATATTTCAGCAGGGTTCACCCAATATAGTTTATCTAATGACGTACACTTAGCTCTGTTTGTCAAGAAACATACTAAGCACCACATTTCATTCAGCTCCGTAAACCAACTACTACATGTGCTGTGATAGGTCACAATAATCAATTCACAAGACAATCAAAGTCTAAAAGAAATAATCAGGCACTGAGAACAAGATCAGTGGTTTTCCACAGGGTTTAATTTTGTCTCCGATCCTCGTTAATGCATTCGCGTTGGATTTCCACGTTATGCTTCTGCTGTATACTTACAAAGACAGACAAACGCTAGCAGATGGCATACATAAGACGTACTAGTAGTCAGCCAATATATTCCCATACTTTGACGCAAATGGAATAAGATTAACTTTTCAGTTGGTACATTCACCAGGTTCCAGGTACCAGCTAAAAGAGTCCCTAATGGAAGACTACTGGGATGCTAAACAGATGTTCTCACAAAGCTTGAACGATGCATAAATGCACACATGTTTTAATTATGCAGACCAGAACTCATTAGAATGTTGATTCAACGTTAGTTTGCTCTAACTATATTATTTTGCCGCACGGGGTAGCCCTGCGGTGTGCGGAGCCTTGTCACTGTTCGCGCGTCTTCCCCCGTCGGGGGTTCGAGTCCTCCCTCGGGCGTGTGTGTGTGTGTGTGTGTTGTCCTTAGCGTAAGTTAGTTTAAGTTAAATTAGTATGTAAGCTTAGCGGCCGATGACCTCAGCAGTTTGTTCCCATAGGATCTCATATGTATATATATATATATATATATATATATATATATATATGAGATATATATAGCTTTTGTTTTGAAACCAGTACTACATCAAAACAATAAAATCTGCACAAGTTTATTGCCGTAAACATCAACAATAAATAAAAGGATTTAATCAAGTGCCACACCGACACTTAAAGCATTTACCCTATTTATTAATGTAATTTCCGTTCAATGTGACAGTCGTACGCGCCGTTACGGTAAGGGCCTGTATGCCCGCATGGTACCACTCTAGTGGTGATCCTCTCGTCGTAGCCAAAGTCTTGCTGCATCAATAACATCCCCATCATCTACTTACCGCCGCATACGGTGTGCATCCTTCGTTGCGCCAAACAGATGGAAACTGGAAGGTGAGAGGTCTGGACTGTAAGTTGGATGAGGAAGAACAGTGTGATAAAGTCTTGCGAACTCCCACCGGGTGTGGTGACTTGATCGATGGATAGTGGATGGAGAGGGTTGTATGGGCGCACAACGGTAAGGTCTTCAGCGCCCGCTCAGTAACAGATTGAGACGGGTGTCAAGAAAATACTCAGAACAGTAAGATAAAACAGAACGTAAAACACAGGTAACAAGCTTGGAAAAATATGGGCCTACCCACACCGAAGCGTGGGACGAAGCATGCCGTCAGCAGTAAAATATGGACAACACAAGAAGAAAGTGGTAGAGGGAACTAAAACAATATAGTAGATCGAAGTGGCTGGCTGACCGCAGGGAAAAAGGGAGCAGCCGGCCACTGTGCAATACACTAAAACCTCCAACCTAAAAGCTTAGGCCAGAGTCCAGACACATCACAAAACTTTAAAACCCTAGGCACACACGCGTCATCATTAGCTAAAACACAGGGCAGATCCCTAGCAACTTGTGCTTCTGCCCTTGCATCACGGTATAAAATGCAGTCTGTTAAAATGTGGCGGACAGAGATGTGCACATCATAAGCATCACAAAACGGGAGTTCTTCCCGCCGTAATAGAAAGCTGTGTGTGAGATTAGAGTGCCCTATCCGAAGACGCGTGAGGGTCACTTCTTCCCGCCTGAGCAACCGGCAGGGGGAACGCCACGACCGAGTTGTTGACTTCACCAACCGCAGTTTATTGGCCGTCACCGCCTGCCGTTCTTCCTCCCACAACTCCATGCACTTCTCGTGGAGTGCTGAAATGACAGACTGCAAGGGAATAGGACACTGGACCACATCCTGCTCTCTGCAGGCTTCATTGGCAGCACGATCGTACTGTTCATTGCCCCATATTCCCACATGACCAGGCACCCAGCAGTAGGACACCTCCTTACGCCGCCGTTGGAGCAAGTACAGTTGGTCACATATCAGCTGGCTACTGTACATCGTCATTGTTTGATAGCATTGACCGTGAAAATATTTTATATTGACTTGCACGCACAGCGTGGCAAATACTATTAATTCAGGCTACGTAGAGAAATAATGCAAGTGTTCGCCTTTCTATGTACATAATAATGAAACGACCTGACACGATAAGCTATCGGCTGTTTTCCTTCCAAAGAGTGTGTGCGCTGCCCTGATACTGAGACGTGAACCATTAAAACCCATAACCTAGATTAGTGTGGGTGATCCTAAAGGATTCTGCAAATTCTGCAGACACATTTATAAGAAAATTGACTTATTATTCAATAATGAAACAGAAAAAGAAGTGTGCACCAGAAGAGGAAGACCCGACTTCCATATTTTTATTTTCAAAACTGAATAACATTTAGATAAATTCTTTGCTTGTTACCACTATACAGGTTTGTAACATTGCGTTTATCAGCTGCGACATAGCTCTCATAAAACATGATCATTTTATCACGACATAGATAATAAATGACATTTACTATATTTCTGTATTTGAAAGAGTCGTTTCAATATACAAGTTAGGTACAAAGAAAAATAATCTCCACATGACATAAAACGCTGTTAACAAAATGACAGCTGATGAGAAGCGCATCCTATAACTCAAGAACTCCGTGGTATTCCTTTGAGCTCGAACTTGTTAACAGAACTACTTTAATATCTGATAATAAAGAATAAATTAAATAAATTAGATGAATAATTTTTATGTAAATCTGACAATTTTCCAATGAAACAGAAATTTTATGTAAGTCTGACAATTTTCGAATTAAACAGAAATTTGTTTTCCCGCTTTGTGTATTTTACCCAACTTTGCACAAAATGGTAAACGAATGTGTGAAGTAATTTACTTAGATTTTAGATGGGGTGATGTTTCAAAGCTGTCAAATAACTTTGGAAGTTCATTCCAGATGACCAGCAACTGTTTATTTTTATGCTCAGTTCTACCTGCTTCAGTCAGTAGATCACTATCAAGCCGATAACCTGACGGACAGACGAATTCTTTGAAATGCACGAGTCACAAATATTATGGCGTCAAGTAACGTAGAAATTTCGTAACAAACTGTATCCAGCTTGTCACTACAACGTTTGAAGCGAACAACTTCGATATATATACAAAACCATAGCTACTGTTTACAATAAATAATCTCCAAAAGACATAGATATGTAGATTATGCACACTAGATGAACAGATATTTGAAACGTATGAAAACTGTAACGGACATGTAGCAAAAAAAAAAAAAAAAAAAATTAACAACAACGATCAAAGGCAAATTGCTATGAATCTTGACGAAAGATCGAAAGAGAGTGTCTTTAGTTGTAATATCGATACTGTAAGCGTATCACAGATGCATGGAGTATTTAGGGGTATATCGTACATGTACATGTCTGTGTTATTTAACGCCATAATTTTTAGTTTGTCAGCATTTTGTGACTTGTGCACTTTCAAGGTTTTGTCTGTCGATTAGGTGAGACTGATATGGTCTACTGAGCGAAATCGGTAGTTTTTAGCATAAAAACAAACAGTTGATGGTCATTTACAGTGATGTTTCGCAATACAATTCTTTGCTTAAAGAACAAGAAGAATAATTTACAGGAAGTATCATGCATGAGCTAAAGTAAATAATTTTTGGGCTAGACGTAACAGATATGCCGTCTGCTGAGGCAAGTACTTCAAGAGTCAAATACTCGTTTCCTATTGGGTTCCCTCTTTCCATGACATGTCCCACTGAATCACATAATAATGAATCAGTCTATGTTGATGTATTTTTGAACACCATTCCGCTTTTCTTTCATATTTTTTACCGCCATTCTTCTGCCCCTCTTTCTGATTTCCCAGTGTCCACAGAGTTCATTACATGAGCGTCTAAATACTTTCGTCACAGTACGCCATGCAATGCATATTTAATTACAAGTAATACAATGAAATATTCTGCGATTTCTGGCAAATGCCTGTTAATGCTTGACGTTAGTAATAAAGTCATAATAGCTGCTCCATGAACAGATAAGCCGCTATAGGGCCAACACCGACTTTCTCAATTTTACATGCGGAGTCGTTCGCAGTATACAGTCGAACACACACACAGACACACACACAGCCACACACACATATGGTATACATACGTTGTACGGCGATGTTATTCTGCAGAAAAGCTCACAGCACCTATGACTGGTTATGAATGCCGGTGTTAGTCATATTTGTGATGTTAGACCTCTTAATTATATTTCACTACCAAATGCACGGTTATCTTCGGTGCATGTAGACAAGCGTAGTGATTTCCATACCATCTACCTTCTCTACTGTCTTATCAACGTGCGTTGTCCCTCATATCTCTCCTCGACCTTATCGCTCTTCTCTGCACAACATAGCAGAAACATCTGTTCCTATCAGTGCACCGTTGTTTGTGTTCCACTGCATCGTTCAGCGACTTTCTCGAAGTCCTTAGCAGCAGGAGCCCGACTGTGGAATACTATACTACACTGTATTAGAGAACTAAATAACATCTCCAGCTTCAGGAGACAGTTAATGACACATTTATTGCATCAACAATAATGACTGCTATTGCATTTGTACACACTCGTTACCCCTACAAATTCTTCTTTCCTACTAGATCTTCCTCATTTCCCAGCATTCTTAGCTGGTACAGTCTCCTTAATTTCCTTTTCCCAGAACTCACTGTTTGAAAACATCTGCTTTGTACACTGATAAATTCTTTTTATCTCTGTCAGTAACATTACTGTTGTTCCAAGAGATTTCGGGATTACAACCGGCCGTCGTAAGCTTTACTCCACGACATTTCAACTCGACACCTGCCAGTCATTTCAGGTGAGCCGTCTAAGAGTAACATAGCCTTTTTTTCCTTTACTGTTACTTTATTCCCCTGGCCCACATGGGCACAGGAGGCACAATCCGCCCTCTGCAGCTGAGTGGTACGTTTAGTAAAAAGATGAAAACGATACATGTAAAGGCCGATGAAGGGGGACATAAGAACATAATAACATACACGTACACGGAGACGTTCATTATGGGACAGTTAAAAAATTTCCACATAATGATAAAAAATACACCTGGCGATTTGTGTAGCACATAAAGATACACTGAAGTCACATGCAACTTAAAGGTTGCCCACAGTATTAAAACACACCAAAACGACGATACTAAACCCACTGCACAAAACGAAGCACACATGACCAAGATTAAAAACTGCCAGGAAAGACCTGCCGAGAGATAATAGGAGGGGTCAGAGGGGGAGGGGGCTGGAGAGGGTGGAAGGAAAAGTAAGGGGGTCGAGGGGCACACCAAGCAGCAGGAGAAGGGCGAAGTGGGAGATTCAGAGGGAAGGCAAGTCAGGAGAGAGGATAAAGAGGCAAAACGTGTGCACTGGAAAGGGAGGGGGTTAGGAGGGTGGTAAAACCCACTCAGGGGAAGGGGAGAGGAGGAGACCTGAGGAGGGGAAGAGAGAAGGTGGTAGTATGGGTAGATGCAATGCTCATCTTCCAGGAGGGTTAGGCGCTGGAAGTTGCGTTAGGAAAGGAGGTCGAAAGTGTGGAGATGGACACTGTGGTCAAGGTGCAGCAATAAGCGGGGGGGGGGGGGGGGGGAGAATAGACAACACCAGGATGTGGGGGGGGGGGGGGGATCGAATCTGTGGACAATGTATGGGGTGTGGGTTTGTTTGAGTAAAAGGAGAAGATGCGGGAAGGAAATGAGATCATAGATGATCCATGTGGGGGACAGGAGGCAGATACGAAAGGCTAGGCAGAGTACATGGCGTTCAAAGATATGGAGGGCTTCGTAGAGTCTGGGAGAGGCAGAAATACAGGTGACATTGGCATAACAAAGGATGGAATGGATCAAGGATTTGTGTGGAGGTTGGTGGAAGCACGCAGTCCCAATGTCCAGATGGCTAAGAGTTTCAGGAGGAGAGGTCTATTGTGGGCTTTGTGTTGGATCGTAAGGATACAGGGAGTCCAGGTCAGGTGACAGTCGAGGGCGAGGCCAAGGTAGGAGCGAGGTGGATAGGACGACCATAAATGGAAAGTTAAAAATCGTGGAGATTGGTCTTGGAAGGGTTGATGTGAAGGAGCCACTGCTTTCTACAGGTGGTCAACTAGTTGAGGTGCATTTAAAGTCTACGTTGGGACCATTGAAGGGTAGGATAAAGGGCCCGGAAAGTTATGTCGCCAGGAAATTGTAGGAGGTGAACAAGCAGGGTGTCTGGGCATATCTGCAATATACAGGAGGTAGAGGAGATGGGAAAGGACGGAACCTTGGGGCACTCTGACAGTGGAATAGAATGTACGGGTATTGTGGATAGTGACATAGGAGGAACGACAGGAGAGAAAGGAAGCAATGAGACGGACGAAATTGAAGAGCATAGGTCGAGTTTAAAGAGGAGCCTGAGACCCCAGACATGGTCATAGGCGTCCTGGAAGTCGAGGAAAACAAAAATAGTGGAGGGATGGAAGTTACTTTGGAGGAAAGAAGAACGGTAAGGTTAAGGAGCTGGTCGTTGTCTGAGAAGGAGAGGTCGTTGTCTGAGAAGGAGGGCCGGAAGTCACACTGTGTACGGGGAAGGAGATGGTCCTGGTTAAGGCGGTGATGAATATGGCGTGAAAGGTAGGAGTCGACGACCTTACTGAACAGAGGCAGATGGGACGAAACACCGTGACAGAAGGACCACACCACCCGGCGGCAGCGCCCTCGCTGGTGGAACTGGGTCAGCTCATCCGATGTGGTCTTACTGTCAACTATCGGAGCACTATACAAGGCGAACCGGTGAATGTGTACGCCAGCGAATATGCCGCAGTGCTGTGGGGTTGACGCAACTGCGATGCACACTGCGGTGCTCCAGCGCGTCCTGAACAGTGTGCTGGGACTCACGCCGCACAAGCCGCCTCGTTCGTTATTCAATGAGGCTGCTGCATGAGGAAGCAAGCATCCCCCTCCTGCGGGATCGCTCCCGCCAGTCCGCCTTCGTGTTCAGAAACAAAGCACAGCACACTGACAGCCGTTTAATTCGTGGTCTGGGCTGCCAGGTCCACCACAACACGTTGGCCTTACCTACCGCGGGAGTAGTGCTTCCCGCGGTGCTATTTCCGACTATAAGAGCGCCTCTATGTCACGAGACACCAATTCAGACAGATAAGCTAACATCACAAAACATAGACCTATGCAGGAACAGTAGCTTGTCTGCTTACCCTGCCCCCACACCTGGCTGATGATGCCAGCGCTTTCAGCGAGAGATCGAGCATCTTCGCCAGTCTTCGATGGCTCACCGGAAGATGACTGGAGGTGTAGGAATTTGGTGGAGTGAAGGTTACAACGACCAGTCCCAAAATTTCTTCGAACATTTAATTCGCCGGGAAAATTTTAAATTTTACAACATTATTTTTTTGACGTTATTTTGTTTTTACTATTATCCTTGTTAGCACCAGCAGCTGCAAGGGTAGTAGTAGAAGTACTGCCATTATTATCTTTATTAGTTCACAGTCACATTGTCTCTCTAGACACTCAGATAACTTTAGTGGTGTTTGTCATATCAAAATTATTATTGATTAGGTAACGATTTTGTAAAAAGGTGCTCTATATGTGAATCCCTAGACAGTATGATGACCATAATCAGATCTGGTTAATTAAATCAATAAAAATTTACACCTCGGAAAGTCGAAAAGGATGCGTAGGTGATAATTGCGATCCTATTTCAAGAGGAAACATACATGTTTCCACCGGACATTGTTATTCAAACAAGACGGCGACAGTCACTACATTGTCCGTATAATACATATTAATTAATAGGAAGAAATGATCGTCGTAGTATTGGATAACAGATTTCTGCTGACTCTCCATAAATATTTACGGAATGACAAGAATTCTCGAGAAGCGGAACAACAGTATACGCACAAATATATCCTTCGCTCCCTATGCATCACTTCCATGACAGCTGCCAATGGTAGCTGCGCGTCACTTCCAAGACAACTATCAATAGTGACAGAACTTCAGTATCACAATCAATTCCTTAGTCACTGTTCTTTGGATCATTAACACAGTGTTCATCTTATACAGCTTCTAGTATGTGAAGTTAGACACCATCTGTATCGATGCCTAATGAATTAGCCTAATGAATTAATCTGCAGGAATCCTCTATAATTCTGTTCCGAGAATTGATTTGTCCTCTACCGATTTCAATAGCTTCGTTCCTGAGGAAAACTACAAGATACACAGTATCTAATAGATGTAATTAGTCAACTAGGATCTCAGTGTCATGAATACAACATACTGTGATATGGATAAGAAGTATAAAACTTTTCCCACCCCAACATATGCGGTAAGAAATGGCAGACTGTTTGATTTTAATGCATTGTTAGTTATTTAACAAACTTTTAGGTACTAACAAAAAGAAAAACAAATAGATGTTTAGCCAAAAAGGTAGATATATCGGCCTCAAAATGAATTAAAGCGTTATTGCCGCTCTTATACGCCTCTGTACGTTGTGAGAACTCATTGGCTGGCAGTAAAATGACATTTTCTGTTAAACAGAAACATCGTCGTATGTTTAAATATTTCTTTACATTTTCTTAAATGATCATATGTGGAACTACATCTTGCAAATAATCTATATCAGTTCCCTTTGAAAACGATAGTGGGACATTAACAGTGATTGTCAGTAGAGATCGCTATAGCTCGGAAATATTCAAATCCAGAGGATATGAGAGCCAAACTCTCAGTAATTTCCAGCCTTGTCGTTCAGGGCACTATCATCCTGCCAGATGTGAATGTGAGCGAAGAATAATTTTGCGCTCTTCAAGGGGCGTAATCACGTGAAACGATGTCATTCACTTACCATTATCATTCCTTTCAATGCCAAAGTTGAATCCGTGGATAATGGAGGTGGATAATCGAAGTAGGTGCAGCCAAATTATTGCGAAACTTCCATGGACGATAGCCATTCTCGCGCGCTTCCCTTTCTGTGCACTCAAACACAATATGAAAAAGAGAATGGTTTCAATATAGACCATGGAGACAACGCTGGATATTTATTTTCATTATTAATTCAGGTTTTCTTTTCCTTGCACAAATTCACTCCTGATGACTTTACTTACAAGTCTTGTTTAGGGTTTCGTGCCTCAAACTGTAAAATCGGAACCCCTATATCGTCACTCTGTCTGTCTGTATGGCTGTTAAGAACACTTTTTCTTAAGAACGGTTCGCCAATCAGTCTTAAATTTATATCACATGTTAAGGTCTATGTTTTCTTGGCGATGTAAAAATTTTAAGCTTCTAAGTAATTTCAGCCAAAACATACGGCCATTTATGTCACATACTTTGATAATCGTAAACTCTCTCATCAGAACGTATAGGACACTTCCAGTAGACCTGCAATCATAAAATTTGGCAAGAAGTAACGTTTCACACTACAAGCAAATGAAGAAATCAGATAATTGTTAGTCTGTAATTATATCAGACGAAAAATTTTTTGTAGTTTTTTTATCCAGCTGTCTGTTCCTCTGTTAAGACCCTTTTTTCTCTGGAAACTTTTGTTATATAAAGTGCACACTTACGTCGCATATTAAGATCTATGGTCCGTTGCCTGTATAAACAATTTAAGCTGCGAAGTCAATGCAATTAGAAGACTTGGCGATCTGTGTCACTTATTCTGAGACTCGCTAACTAACTCACTGGGTAATTTCCGTCGACCTACAATCATGAAATTCGGCAAACAGCGAAGTTTCACACTACAAGGAAGGTAAAAAGTCTGGAAATTGTTAAATTGTAATTGTATCATACAAAAAGATATTTTTCTCTTTGAGTTTACGTTACATTCATCACCCTTCAAAAGCATAACAAACGATCATTATTGCATGCAATCATAGAGTGTAAGTTCCAGTCAGGTTTTAGTACGTAAATAAAAAAAATCTTTTATTATATATTCACCCCCACCCCCCGAATATATAAACTGCAGTCCGCTGTTCGTTTCTTTTTGTATGTCTGGGCAAGTCTGCGAAAATACTGTAAGGATTTTGATACAGTTCTTGAATTCCCGGACCAATATCTTGCAGGTGTCGATATCGATAACACGCAAAAATCGTCGAGATTCTCGATTTTCAGGATGGATTAACGATACATACAGGGTACTCTAAAATTCCCCTTACAACCTCCTAGGACTTGTAGAGGGAACTGAGTACTTAATATTTTGAACTCGAAACGAAGTCCGAAAAGTTACCGTTTCCGTGCTACAACCATTTGAAAACAGGTTGTTAACGCGACCGCTTTTACAAGTAACTTATTAGGCATGACCAAGTACATCACCTGTTTTACAATTCCATTGAATAATAACGAAAGAAATGAAGAGGAAATTTATCAGTTTTGACAAACACTGTGCACACAGTTAAACAGTTTTTGTCCTATTCAGAGGAGAGTTAACATTCTGATCCACTACAAGCAAGGTTCGATGTGGCGACAACCATTTTCGGTGCACACATTGTATCTACGAATGAAGTTGTGGTACACCCGCTCTATCGTAACTGGTGTCTCTGCGAGCTGTTCTGCAACTACAACAACGCGTGCCACCAGATATTCTTTTGTCTCAACAGGAGTCTCATAAACCAGACTCCAGTGGATTCAAATACGGTGATATTGGAAAACATGCAATTGTGCCACCTTGGCCCATCCATATTTGTCCGAATCGTCCAGATGTTCCCGAACACAACGAGAAAAGTGAGGGGATGGGCCGTCATGCTGAAACAATGTCTTGACGGACGTTCAGTGGCACAGCATCCAATAAGGAAATATATTGTCGTCTCGATAGGCCAACACAACACCATAAGGCTGTAATTCACAAAGAAAATCCAGAACACACTATTATACAAGTGTCTTCATATATTGGTCCACAGCCTCGACGTCATTTCTGAACGATAAAACCACCGTAAATGCCTGCTGTTGGCTTCAAATTTGAGAGAATATGGTGGGCAATTGAAATTATCATTCAGACACTCATGTATGTAATTGCTCCAGTGGGTCACGTAAAAGCTAGAAATCAATGTTTCCTCGGTGCCTAAGATCCTTTAACATTGGCGATAGTCATCTAGGAAACACACATTTGGCAAAGGGTATAACTGGGGGTAAGTCCTTCCTCTAGGTTTGAAGGATTCCTGATATTCTTTGTTCCACACTTCAATAGTTGAAGCTATTATTCTTCGTGTGAACTTGGTCACTTAGAGTATAGAAAACCATTTTCTTCATCCTGTGTTGTCTCCGTAAGCACGTTTTCTACCACTACATTAAATTAGCAATGAATCTACAGTCAGTACGATCATTTAATAATGACAACAGTTCCTGTCGCACGCAGCGATTTTATTACCTCCGTCGTACTATAAATGCTTCTGGGACTGTAATCCAATTCTATGCCGAATAATTCTTTCCGTTGTTGGTAATCAAACTGTAGACAATATGGAGCTCCACTGTAAAGAAGTGATGTCCAGTGCAAGCCCACTCGGCGTTCTGGCCAAAGACGGGCAAAATCGCCAGACTGACCTCCATATCATCCTCAACCAATGGCGTCATCGAGATGCGGTATGGAGAGCCGGGTGTTCAGCGCACCGCTCCCCCAGCAGTTGGTTTAGCATTCCTAGAGCTGCTACGTCTCACTGAAGTAGCTTCTCAATTGGATCCACGAGACTAAGTGCACCCCGTTTCGTCGTTCCACGAAGGGAAGGTTCCTTCCCTTCGTGGAGGGAATAGAATCCAGGTACCCGATATGACTGTCAGGTGCTCTGACCACTCACTACGGAGACAGACACAGTGGAAGAATTCTGTTGTTAAAATTTTAGTGTATACGATCCCAATAAGCGTCTGCGCATCCTTAGTTACTTAGCGAGGCGCCTGTGTATGTGCGCTCGATTTTCTGTCCGGAAAGCAGTCCGACAGTATAGCGCAAGCGTCGATGATTGAAAAGTGTTGTCTAATAAAACTGCGGCTGAAACACCATGCTCTGGTATAAAAAATTAAGCAGTGTACTGTCTTGGCTATCTCCACCTGATGCATTTCGTACGAAGTCCATCAGAAATGTCGCCAAGCATTGTCTCTGTGTGAACTTGTTTAACATATTGAAATATTTCCAGAATGAAATTTTCACTCGGTAGCGGAGCGTTCACTGATATGAAACTTCCTGACAGGTTGAAACTCGATCTCGAACTCGAAGATGCCGAGTTCCACTCTCGATCCTGCACACAGTTTTATTCAGCCAGGAAGTTTCATATTGAAATATATACACTACATGATCAAAAGTGTCCGGGCACCCCAAAAAACATACTTTTTCATGTTAGGCGCATTGTTCTGCCACCTATTGCCAGGTGCTCCATATCGGCGACCTCAGTAGTCATTAGACACTGTGAGACAGCAGAATAGGGCGCTCCGCGGTACTCACGGACTTCGAACGTGATCAGGTGATTGGGTTCACTTGTGTCATATGTCTGTACGCAAGATTTCCACACATATACACACCCCTAAGTCGACTGTTTCCAATGTGATAGTGAAGCGGAAACGTGAAGCGACACGCACAGCACAATTCGTACAGGTCGACCTCGTCTGTTGACTGACAGAGACCGTTGACAGTTGAAGAGGGTCGTAATGTGTAATGGGCAGACATAGGTATTCCAAACTGCATCGGGATCCACTGCAAGTACTATGGCGGTTAGGCGGGAGGTGAGAAAACTTGAATTTCATGGTCGAGCGGCTGCTCATAAGCCACACATCACACGTAAATGCCAGACGACGCCTCGCTTGGTGTAAGAAGCGTAAACATTGGACGATTGAACTGTGGAAAAACGCTGTGAGGAGTGACGAATCACGCAACACAATGTGGCGATCCGATGGCAGGGTGTGGGTATGACGAATGCCCGGTGAACGTCATCTGCCAGCGTGTGTAGTGCTAACAGTAATATTCGGAGGCGGTCGTGTTATGGTGTGGTCGTGTTTTTCATGGAGGGAGCTTGCATCCCTTGTTGTTTTGCGTGGCGGGCACTATCACAGCATAGGCCTACAATGATGTTTTAAGCACCTTCTTCCTTCCTGCCGTTGAAGAGAAATTCGGGGATGGTGATTTCATCTTTCAACAGGACCGAGCACCTGTTCATAATGCACGGCCTGTGGCGGAGTGGTTACATGACATTAACCTCCCTGTAATGAACTGGCTTGCATAGAATCCGGACGGAACACCATTGGGATGTTTTGGAACGGCGATTTCATGCCAGGTCTCGCCGACCGACATCGATGTCTCTACTCAGTGCAGCTCTCCATGAAGAATGGGATGCCATTCCCAAGAAACCTTCCAGAACCTGATTGAACGTATGCCTGCGAGACTGGGTGCTGTCATCACGGCTATGTTTGTGCCAGCATCGTATTGAATTCCAGCATTACCGATGGAGGGCGCCAGGAACTTGTAAGTCATTTTCAGCCACATGTCAGTATACTTTTGATCACAAAGTATATCTTGTAGGTTGTTGTACACCTCTTCCTATAATGTTTGCATTCTTCCAGTAAAAAATTTATATTCTTCCTGCATTGGCTGCATGGACGTTAGTGTATGAGAATGCCTAAATATTCACATTTTACCCGTTCTTCCACCACTGTGACAAATAATTTTGTTATCTGGAGCACAGAAATACAAGTACGAATCTAGCTTGATTCTTATCCCAGCGTTCCAGTACCCTTCATATCCTCTGCATTTCTTTGGAACCGATTCTCCCCAAGTTCCTTGTATTCTTTTTAGTGCTAATGAACATCACAGGACACAACGACTACGGCTGTAGCAAATCCTTATTTCTACAATGGCTGTCATTGTCTTTTCTATGAACGCGTTATTTCTACTCTTACATGCCTGTATTTACTGCAAGAATTCATTGGCTAAGATTGGGATGGTGCCTGCTGTTAAAAAAAGACTTCCTTTCTGCAGATACAGTTTTCCTTGAAAATTTACATACTTCTTGCTATTTACTTACAAATAAGATTTATATATATAACGTTGAACGGTTCGCTACGGAACCTGTACTGGCTTGCTTTGCGGATTCTGTTGTCAAAATTTTCTAAGGAATTCATTTGTCGGTACTGGCAAGTTCCAAAGAATGGTTTTCTCCTTGGTTTTGACATTATCTTGCAACTGCTAAGAGCATATATGTATGGCAGTTTGGACAATTTTTTACATACGCACTTGTAAAAGTCCATTGTGTTGAAATCAACGGCGATGAATAGAGAATCATATTTAAATAATATAAAGCGTCACTGGTACCATGAACTTCTATAGTCGACGAAAAATATATTTCTTAAAGCCTGTTGTGCGTCTTAAAACTGAAGATTCTGCAACAATCGGTATGTTTTGCTGGTAAGAACCGTCTACCTTCTGGATTCCAAAGGGCTTGCTACATTAGGAATGGAAGGAGGAAAGGTCTCGGACTGGCTGTGAAGTATTGTTCCATATTCTTTTTACATTTGGAAGAAGTTCATTTTTATGTTAAATTTAGCAGAAATTGATATTGGATGGAAGTTGCTTATGGTCCTTTTCTCCTACTCGGTGTCGCTCGTAGCTCTAATAATACGGCTTCAAATTTACACTAGCTTCCCTCACCGTAACGAAAGCATATCCTCATCCAATGAGTTGATTCTGTTCTTGAATTCCGATTCCAGGAAGTCTGCAAAACAGAAGTCGACTGGTACCATGACTTTTTATTAGACTGTAGACATTTTCAAGACGCTTAACTGGTGAGCCAAGAAGTCAAATCTACTGAAAACTATGGCTGTTCCAATAATATGTGTCTTCTAAAAACTTACTTCTCTTATGAGTTAACTATTTCCGTATGCAAGTGAGTTTTGTGAACTAAGTCTTTCTTATTTATCTCGTGTAAGTTTCAGTTTTATTGATTGTAAGTTCTTTATACTAGTCACCAGTTATTGATGTAGTCTTTAATCAAGAACAGTAATATGTTTTGGGTACCTCAAACCACTGACCACAGCCTCTCTACAAGATTTCTAGAATTTCACGCACATTGGTACAGAGCCAACTGTTTCCAACAACTGCATTGATAGCTCTTTCGCCGGACGGAGTGGCCGAGCGGTTCTAGGCGCTTCAGTCTGGAGCCGCGCGACCGCTACGGTCACAGGTTCGAATCCTGCCTCGGGCATGGATGTGTGTGTGTCCTTGGGTTAGTTAGGTTTAAGTAGTTCAAAGTTCTAGGGAACTGATGACCTCAGATGTTGAGTCCCATAGTGCTCAGAGCCATTTGAACCATTTGATAGCTCTTTCGTTTCTTGCGTGAAATACTAGGTCCCTGTCTCGTAACTATAAAATAAGCTTTATTCCTCTTCGAATTGTCGAAACGTTCCTGATATTCAGTTTCAAACTTTATTTTGTCCAGTAGTGAGCAGAATATCATCCATAAAGGAGTTTTCATTATTAAATCCTTAAGTAAAAGACAACGCTCGTTATCTTTTGGTATTCCTACAGCGTTAGCCTTTATCTACACATTTATTTGCCGATCATTGAACACGGACCTGTAGAGTAACACGATATCAATAGCGCGCTATGCAAATTCACGATGATACGATCTATAATTTGCAGCTTGTGTAGTTCTTTTAAGTGAATCATCTTAGAATGAAGTACATCATACTGAAACTCGCCTATTTTCTCATAACTGTTGAAACTGAGGAAGAGAAACTGCTTCTGAAGCTTTACTAAATACAAAATACGTTATGTACGTAACTATTTTTTAAAAAAACTTTAAAGAAAAAATTGTTACTTGTGAGGTATTGACAGTTTACTTACATTACTGCCCAACACACAGCAGCGTTTCAGAAATACTGGAGATTCGGAAATTCCGGTTACGAACTTCTAGGGCCTGTAGAGGGGAGGGAGTACGTAGGATTTGGAATAGGAAATAATGACCGGAAACGTAATGTTTACGTTCTCTGACGGATTCAGTTCGTATGTTTAACTCACCCGCTCCTGCCTGAAGAATTGAGTTAGGCGAGGCGCAGCACAGTTATTAGATAACATTTCGAAAGGAAACATAACGAAACATCCATTTATCATAGTTTCTGCAAAGTTTAATTTACGATACTCCTGTAGAGATTGATCTGCTGGCACGAGTTCTGATCGTTGCATTAAAAGTTGGAAACACACCATGTGGGATGGAGACTGAAGTCAGAACATGCATCGTAGGTACAATGTCTGTAACAACGTGATCGCCACATCGAGCCGCTGTTTTAATGCATCAGCACTGTTCTGTTAGTACAATACTCTGTTTTGTTTTTGTTTTGGAGTAATGTAAACACTTAAAGTTTAAGTGTTAATACAAACAAATGTGCTTAAGTCTTAACTGGATGTTTCCTTTCGAGCTGCTACCTAATAATGGCATCAAGGGATAACCAATTTAGTACTGGAGGGCAGTGTGGAGGGTAAAAATCGTAGAGGGAGACCAAGAGATGAATACACTAAACAGATTCAGTAGGGTGTAGGTTGCCGTAGGTACTGGGAGATGAAGAAGCTTGTACAGGATAGAGTAGCATGGAGAGCTGCATCAAACGAGTGTCTGGACTGAAGACCACAACAAGAAAAACAACCTAATAATAGTACTGCCTCACATCTAATTGAATTCTTCGAACAGAAGTTGATTGAATTAAACATCTGAATCGAAACCGTGGTAAAACGGAAACGCTGCCTTCCCGGACGTGGGTTCCTGTTTAAAGTACTGTGTATTCAACCCCTCTACAAGTTCTAGAAGTCTGTTTCCGAACACCCTGTATATCATTTCTATACACGCCACTGGTAAAAACAAAATTGCTCAGCTTCTGCTCACCCCGAACGGTTTTCTGTAGTCACGTATGCTGTGAAATCTGCAAAAGCTAACGAAGTGTCGTCAATAATGTAAATTATAATCGCTGTTACCTTGGTTCAGAAATATTTCTCCTGACTACAGTATATGGTAACTAGCGCCCGCTCCGTTACTCGACATACTGTTGCAGAATACTCGATATGAAATTCTATACGACAAGGTCTCCTCTCTTACCCGAAATTGGTAGTAGCCCACGGAAATTCTTTAAGGGCAACAGATGAGCCCGCTGTGCTGGGCTGGCTGCTCCATTAGGCTTATCTCCAGAGGTTGTGTTCTGACGGCGCTGCAGCCCCGATTCGCTGGAGACATCCGCGGAGAACGGCAGGTTGCGGACGACATGGCAACAGTTCGCGCCCCATCGCGGCGCTGATGTACAATTTCCTGTAGTAAATTGCTTATAGCCTTGCGGATCGCGGGGGCGGTGCGGAGGCGGCAGCCGCATGGAAGAAGTGGGGGTGGCGCGCCTTGTCTGGCCTTGGCCGCTGTCGCTGCTGCTGCAGTTGAATCGTCGTCGGCGCTGCCTGAATCAGAACCCACAAGACAGAGCCGTTTGTTTCGGAAGTACATATCGGCCACACCTGACTTCGGTCACGTTAAACTCAAGATCTTTTGCATCTTAGAAGTATCGCTGATGTGCTGTCATGTAACCACGTAAGAAAACACAGGTAATGAAATGCTAGGCCCAATACATTGTCCCGTACATCAAAAGCCAGAATAACCATGTTTTGCAGCGCGAGACCTGCAGGAAGAGCGTCACTGTGTGACACCACAACTCTGTGGATTATCATGCGTTTTCTACGTGTTTTACGAAGTTTGTTTTATTAGTTGTGCTGAATATTATTCTTGTAAATATTTTGTAAATATTAGTATGAGGAAAGCAGTATGGGCCATTTGGTTTCATTACTTGTCAACAGACACTACACCTCAACAAGGCCCAAGTTCCAATGAATGGTGCAAGGAAAGTGGGGAAGCTTAGAGTCATAAAAATTACCTTCCTCATGGGGTTGAAATGGCCATTAAACCAACTTCACGAGCACTGGCTTCAGGAGAACTGCTAGAAAAAGTCTGCATGGAAAAACGTGTAACACCACGACTTTGTGGATTATCATGCGTTTTCTACGTGTTTTACGAAGTTTGTTTTATTAGTTGTTCTGAATATTGTTCTAGTAAATATGTTGTCAAGTTACAAGTGGTATCTGTTATTTAAGAAAGAGAAATCGCATAAATGTTAACATTTTGTAACTAGACACGCTGGCCTAGTCAGGGAAAATCTATTGTCAAAGAGTGCAATAAACTGTAAATTCATTATCGTTGGGCGTGCGAGCACGCCAAAAAAGTAGCAGTTCGGAGTCGAGAGGAGATGATTGGTGTCAATGGTTGTGTGTATTCGCCGGTGTGGCTAAGCAAAAGTGCGGAGATGAAAAGTCTGTTTTCGAAGTGCGGAGCAGTGATAACTGAACCGGTTGTTTGGCGGATGTTTAGTATGGGCAATCTACGCGTATGTCATTTCTTGGGCACAGTACAAATGTAACAAGAGTAATTCACATAACACCAATAGTACTCTGGGCCCTTGTTATTGGCTATTGTATGGCAAGAAGACCAACCTGTGCACTGTTTTACCGCTAAATGAAGCCGCTTGACAAACCAACGGCATCGTGAAGTGAAGTAAGATATAGATATTTTTAAACTAGAATTGTAATAGGCTGACCAGAGTAGTTGGAATTTTTTGTTTAAATAACATCGTTTTCGTGCACATTGTCATGTAAATAATTTTCCTAAGTCGTTATCCAAGTAGTATCGCTTGACAAACCAACGGCATCGTGAAGTGAAGTAAGATATAGATATTTTTAAACTAGAATTGTAATAGGCTGACCAGAGTAGTTGGAATTTTTTGTTTAAATAACATCGTTTTCGTGCACATTGTCATGTAAATAATTTTCCTAAGTCGTTATCCAAGTAGTATCGCTCCCATCGCTTTGTACGAACCGAGATAATCAGAAAATGAGCTTAAAATGAAGTGAACATTAATTTATTAGATTATCAAAACATTATTTCTGCAACTTTCGGACAACTACGTAATAATGAAATCTTTGACTGTAGTATGAATAACGTCAGAAACAGAATGATACAAAAGCCAGCATTAATTCATTTTCTGAAAATAGAATAATTTTTATATTAAAAAATTGGTAGAAAAACTTTACGTAACTTGGATTCTGAATTTCATTGTCAAAACACAGTTCTAATTCATAGCTTGTGGCATAATTTATAACTTTTATTTCAAAGAAATATCAGAGTAGCTGCTAAGTAAATGATAGTCCTTACCAATGAGTAAATTCAGACAATCTTTATGCTTGCTACAATTACGACAGTCAGTTTTACAGTGAGTAACGTAACGAGAGATTCCTGTCCACAGCCACTAAACAGCCTTACTTTAATTGATATTTGGAAATTAATATAATATGTTGTATGTGTTTGCTATTTGATTGCCGGCCGCTGTGGCCGAGCGGTTCTAGGCGCTTCAGTCCGGAATCACGCTGACCGTAGGTCAGCAACTGGAAGCAGTTAATTCCATAAATTATCTGGGAGTGCGCATTAGGAGTGATTTAAAATCGAATGATCATATAAAGTTGATCGTCGGTAAAGCAGATTCCAGACTGAGATTCATTGGAAGAGTCCTAAGGAAATGCAATCCGAAAATAAAGGAAGTAGGTTACAGTACGCTTGTTCGCCCACTGCTTGAATACTGCTCAGCAGTGTGGGATCCGTACCAGATAGGGTTGATAGAAGAGATAGAGAAGATCCAACGGAGAGCAGCGCGCTTCGTTACAGGATCATTTAGTAATCGCGAAAGCGTTACGGAGATGATAGATAAACTCCAGTGGAAGACTCTGCCGGAGAGACGCTCAGTAGCTCGGTACGGGCTTTTGTTGAAGTTTCGAGAACATACCTGCACCGAGGAGTCAAGCAGTATATTGCTCCCTCCTACGTATAGACCATGAGGATAAAATCAGAGAGATTAGAGCCCACACAGAGGCATACCGACAATCCTTCTTTCCACGAACAATACGAGACTGGAATAGAAGGGAGAACCGATAGAGGTACTCAAGGTACCCTCCGCCACACACCGTCGGGTGGCTTGCGTAGTATGGATGTAGATGTATATGTAGATGCTACGGTCGCAGGTTCGAATCCTGCCTCGGGCATGGATGCGTGTGATGTCATTAGAATAGTTAGGTTTATGTAGTTCTACTTCTAGGGGACTGATGACCTCAGATGATAAATCCCCTAGTGCTTCCAGCCATTTGAAATTTTTTTTTCGTATTTGATTATTGTTTGAGTACTGCGACATCTGTGGTGTGCAGTACTTGAAAGTGTGGGTTAGGCACTGTTCCTACGTTATGACCGCAATAACTATTCTTACGTAAGATTGCTTACGAGTATGAAGTTCAGCTTCAAATTAATTATTCTTGTTCCGTTGAGGAACTGGCGATCTTTGGTTCTTCTCATTAATTACATACTTCGAAAACCATTTTTCCAAATTTTCCACTAACTACTGTTTACGTAATAAAAATATATAAAGCCAAGTGAACTTTGTTTCTAATCGTCAGTGTTAAAATGCTGAACAGTGCCGACTCGGTTGCAGTTTGATCTACTTCTCTCGGTTTTGCATTATTCTTCGGAGGAGATGCCTTTTAACCACAGATTAGTGACTTCAGGTACTCGGTCTTATAGAAAAGCATAATTAGCCTTTGAGGTCTGAGGGTTATAACTGATGTTATAGAAGGTGCCCACAGGAATGTGGAGGCATGCCGACTGCAGTGACGTGGCCGCTGCGCTATATTCCTCTGGTAAGGATACGTGGCGCGAACAGCCCGTTAGAGGTGATCCCAGAGAATTTGGTGGGCAGTGGAGTACGGTAAACTTTTTCTGCTGCTCTTCGAACCAGGCACGTACACTGCCCAGGTCACAACGCTCCCTCCTGGTTGAAGGCGTTTGCTTTCAGACGTTTCACGCCATGAACGTCAACGGCCATTTGTCCGACGGAGCATAAAATGTGATTATCTGAAAAGGTCACCTGTCATCACTCAGTGGACGCACAGTTGTGGTAGCGAGCAAATTCCATCGTTCGTCGCCGATAAACAGGAGTCAGCTCGGATATGTGATCCAAGTGCCTGCTACGAAGGCTCATGCGCAGCGACGCTCCCTGAACGGTTGCTGAGGAGGCACTGTTGGGAGCCTCTTGGTTCATCTGGGCTCTCATTTTCTCCAGTGTTGCTCGTCTATTAGCCTGTACTATCTCCACAGTCTTCGTTCACCCGTGTCATGTATGACCCGTGATATACCACCTTACCTGAAAACATTTTAGCTCTCACAGCAACTCTGTAATTCAAGTTTATACTAGGAAGGAATAATATTACTGCCTGTTTAACAATATGAACACACAACTTCAAAGCAACATGATTATACTCTTGATTGTTTTACATTTATCACGACCACGTCTTCTATAGCCTATGATAGTTATAAAATTGTAATGATAAATATGTTCCTTCTAGGTAGTAATCCCTGCAGCGCTCGCCAGCGTTGCTTTTTGCGTAACTCCGACAAGCTACCAGTTACTAGCCATTGGCAAAATCAGTTACTAAAGCTGCTCTCCGTAAGCGCATTTCATTAATTAGCTATAATAGTTTAATTCAATTCCTCACCGGGAAATCACTCCACGTGGCTTTAACTATTTAACACGGGACATCTTGTGGAAGACATCAAATAAACAGTTCATTCCGACTCGCTCGATTATGAAAACATAGTTTCGAGAATCAAAATCTCGTAACAACAAAGTTGTGATGCATATGAGACAGATCGCGTGCAGACGTGGAAACTGTAGGGACTGACTAGCTCGACCACTGTAACAGTTTTCTACACCTGCGCAGACTGCGTTGAGATCATTATGCTCTGAACATCTCGTTCCCACAGCTGACTCTAGTAACACAACCCATTTTGATCGTTTTTTAAGTCTTGTCTTGCCATTTCAGTGATCAGATAATGTTTTATTGAACGGAAATCTTTTCCTGAGCGAAGCGCAACAAATATATGACTACATCTAGCAAGATAAAACTAACAGACTTTTGAAGACATGGTTTGCGAGTCGGCGTTTTGTGACACTAGATATTCAGCGTCAGTGAGAGAGGGAAGAATAGGTCATTATTTTGTCAGGGGTAGCGGGAGGGAAAGCGACACTTTGTGGACGGGAATAGGTTTTTTCCTTGCTTCAGTGGATGAGGTGTGAGTGATACTGTGGTGTCACCGCAAGACACCACACTTGCTAGGTGGTAGCCTTTAAATAGGCCGCGGTCCGTTAGTATACGTCGGACCCGCGTGTAGCCACTATCAGCGATTGCAGACCGAGCGCCGCCACACGGCAGGTCTAGTCTAAAGAGACTCCCTAGCACTCGCCCCTGTTGTACTGCCGACTTTGCTAGCGATGGTTCACTGGCTACATACGCTCTCATTTGCTGAGACGACAGTTTAGCATAGCCTTCAGCTACGTCATTTGCTAGGAACTAGCAAGGCGCCATATTCAGTTACTATTGATATTGATATTGTGAATCATGTACCTTCAAGAGCGACGTTCATCATTAATGAATTTAAGTTAAGTATCACACTAATTACGTCCGCTTTCTGAATTCTAATTCCTTGTCACCGAGCGGGGTGGCGCAGTGGTTAGAGACTGGACTCGTATTCGGGAGGACGACGGTTCAATCCCGCGTCCGGCCATCCTGATTTAGGTTTTCCGTGATTTCCCTAAATCGCTCGGGGAAAATGCCGGGATGGCTCCTTTGAAAGGGCACGGTCGTCTTCCTCCCCCATCCTTCCCTAATCCGATGAGACCGATGACCTCGCTGTATGGTCTCCTTCCCCAAACAACCCAACCACAACCCATCTAATTCCTTCTCATGTTCCAGACCTCACGTCAGTATAGTTCTTTCCTCCTCACACCAGCCTGCGTGAGCTAACACGCGTGTATTTCGGCCTCCACTAGTAACACTAGTAACACAACAGAAACATTGATGGTTCCACTTTTATTGACATGTTACATCGTGTTTTAACTCGCTCAGTCCTCGCGGCAGCGGTGGGGCGCGGGGTCGTAGGGTGCAGATTCCAGTAACCGCTGATAAAAGGCGACGACTCGTTTTGCAGCAGGGCACCATGCGGCGTATTCTACCCTCAGTAAAGTGCCCGTGACCATCTGCGGCGGCACGCGGTCTTCTTGTGAATCCGCTAACAAGCGGCGCGGAGTACTCCGTCCTGGAATCAGCCACCCTCAGGTTCGGCGTCTTCCGGAGCAGTTCATCAACTTCTAGGTTCACAGGTGACCCATTTGGTGACGCCACAGTTCCTTCGTCCTCACCAGCCACCTGCATAAGTACCACACGAACTTCTTTCTGGTAACATCTGGGGTGGCATCTTCGGCGTTGACCTACTGGCGCGGTACCGACATTATCTTCTGTCGAGTGGCGTAGCGGCTAATTTCTTGCAGCAAAGTATGACATCCGCTTACTAATGAAATTTCGTCCGTTCAGGCGACGTTCCTTCATCTCTTCTTTCTCCCATCCAGGACCACTTCCTGCTCATTTGTCGGAGGTATTTACCTAAGTTTCTGGGGCGGCTACTGATTCTTCGGTCTTTGATCTATGCTACTCACGGTGGGCAGAAACGTGACCATTGTCGACTCGCGACCTTCCTTGTTTCACCTCTCTGCTGGCGTGGTCGGCAATAGCCCTGTCGTCCTCCTCCGTATCTCTAGATACGTCATGCACATGACTTCAGTATGCTGACAGATCCTGGAGAATTGACCACTGATGTGCGAACTGCGCTGGTCGTTGTTGTCCTTGGAAGCACAGGCCGACTGCTCGGTCGTTGATCTCTCGAAGTGCTGATTGCTACTGCGCAAACTTCGCTAATCATGAGCCCCTTTGTTCGGCTGCTGCTTCCGAATAGTGTGGCTTAACGGTTCAAAGTATCTAAAATGTTCGCTTAACCTATAATAATTCTTCACGTAATTTACTGGTTTTTCTGCCCGGTTTCTGCTTTGAACAGTCATAAATAACACATAATTATTATACAGAATCATAACAAATAATTATTATAGATAATTATTATACTGCTTACATTGGCAAGAACGCCTGCGTGCTGTGGGAGCTACCTTCAGTATGGACTGAGGGTCAAAAATTTAAGTTACAATTTCAAAAGCCACACCTTATCGGTAATTTCGGAATTCATATAAAACTTTCAAAATTGCATGGACAATTATATATCTACGCAGATAATACCAAAATATGAATATCAATAATGTTTACTTCAATTATTTACTCCAGAATCTATGTAGAGAAAAAAAAATGCACAACCCAAGTTGTCAATCGCTTAGTGGTGAGCAAGAAACAAAATAATGCTTATTGTATTTTCATCTCACTGAAATTTTGCATTCAATACTCAGTCGTTCTTATCAGCTGCATGCGCCGCTACAGTGTTTGCTAAAACGACAGGCGGAAGTCCAAGGGCAGTATAGAGCACTTACTGAGATGCAGCGCACCCCAGCGTTCTTCCAATAACCAATCAGGAGGCGTGGGAGAGATGCCACCATGTGTCTGTCATGAGAGAGACCTTTCTGAATCTCCATTTCTAGTAATTAGCATCTTTTCGAGGACAGATGCTTTAGCCCATCTGTAGACGCTCTCCTGTACTTAGTGGATCTAACCGGGCAAATAGTTTTACGCCGTCTGTCATTGTCTCTTTTGTAACATGTATCAACTTCAGTGTATTTCTGTTACTCAGCATGTGGCCTGTACTATCACCGTTCCCTTTTAAAATCTTTCACCTTTTGGCCATCCATTTCTGTTACCTACATCCATCCTGGTAGTCGCTTTGTAACCCGAAACTGCAATAAAGGCAAACACTTTCTCGTACGCAAAAGGTAACCTCGTGTCCGTTAAAGATCCGAATTTGAGCAACGAATCTCTGCTCTCTCCCCAGCACTATCTTATTGCATTATTCTCTTATTGTATTTAATTTCCCATTTCGTGTAGTGGAACGCGTTTCGGGTTGTGGCAAGATCACGAAATTCAACCCTAACCACTCACTCACGTGTTCATGCAAAGTGCGCTCATAGTGATTGCGTGTCAATGAAAGTTTTGTCTAAATCGTAGTGATATTAATATTGGTCTTAACCGTGGTTATGTCGATGACTATGTTATTCAGTTAATAAATAATTAAATAATGATTAGAAGAATCTTTAACATGCAGACAAATATCCCTTCTAAATCAGTAGAATAAGTCGGATGCCATCAGCACAAGCCGACTCCACAAGGATAGAATAATCACTGGGTTACATATTATCATGTGCAACCCCAGTCCCTTTGATAACCACTAAATACGAAAGAATCAAGACATTTCTCATTCTCGGCCTCCGCCCCCCCCCCACCTCCTCTCCCCCTCCCCATCTCCCTCCCCATCCCCCTCCCCCTCCCCTCCCCCGGCTGTGGATCAGAAATAAAGCAATTCCACGCATGCTTGAGGACTGTTCCAACAGAAAAGGGGAGTCTATCAAAGAGAAATTTGAATAAAAATAAAGAAGGGACAAATACGAGTGGTCATAAGGAATAGGTATAGGAAAGCAAGTAGCAGTTAAGTTTCATTTGGTCTATCCCTCACCCACAATTATCATTTCTCTTCCGTTTCTCACCTCCCGCACAACATGTCTACTTTCAGCCTTACCTATGCATGCAGGCCATTGTGCGGGGACTTGCTGCTTTGTTTGGGCTCAACCATTCCTTTCTTTCATTTATATTCGCATGAAGACACTATTCCTCGTCCCCAGTAACGATACAAGGTAGGAATGATAGGTATTCTCCACGAGACAATTGATGACAAGCAAGCAGAGATGCTACTATATGAGCCCGGTGATTTTTGTCACTTTGGATGAGAGCAGTCGGTACTCATGCACCCGCTTTTTGAATCTCCCCTATGGTGGAATGACCATAATTGTTGCCATTTGCCAGTTCTCGAGTACGATGAGGTGGATCATTGTGGCTTAATGTGTTCAAACGATCTTCATCAAACCCTGAAGATCTTTCTGAACGTGGAGAACCACTAATGTCAGAATGATGCTCTTTAAAACGAAAAACCAGTTTTTGTTTTGCCGTCATCCGTCCAACGGCATTATCCCTATACAAGGTGCAAATGTTTCTTGCTGCCTCCGCATCTGTCACCCCTCAACTGAACTCAAACCGAAGAATGTCTTAAATGGTCACATTTCTCCACGTCGCACTCCGTATTGTAGCGTCCACAGCTCCACTCACTATCTCCAAATGACAAAATCACAACATGTAAACGCAAATAGCTACAGTCAACTACAAATAAAACTTTACAATAAATGAATAAACCCACAGCGACCGTAATACCAACATGGAAAACAAAAACGCTACGAACTTGTGCTCCAACCTAATATTTCATGTGACATTTGCATTGCCTGTGTTTTCCGAATTACGATGTTCTTTTGGACAGGCATGCAAGCGTGGGCCTGGCCGTAAGTCGTGATCGGATAGCCAAACGGTAAGGCGATAAGCGGGAAATCCGGGTTCGAATCCCATTGTCGTCATACGGGTGATGCCTGGCCGTATTCGCAACTGCAAATACATATCACATATTTCATATAATATTGTATGTGTAAGATTACACATTTTATTGGGTTTGAACTTTCTATCTCAATTCTCTTACATACATAATAACATCGTAAAAAATATTTACTTCATCATCATTTACTTGGGCCTTTGTCCCGCTAAAACGCGGGGTGTGCCTTGTTACTATGGACTTGGAGATGTTAGTGTCAGATGATGGGCAGATGCTCTTCCTGCCGCCACCCCGTACCTCCCCGGGACGGAATCAGTTTACCCCAGATGTCTGCGTCTAGTGTAAGCCATGAAACAGTGTGAACATTTTCAAATGTCTGCGAGTCGTGCAACTGAGGCGGGACATGGGGACCAGGCCAGTACGCACCTAGTGGGATGTGGAAAACCGTCTAAAACCCACATCCAGGCTGGCCGGCACAGCAGCTCTCGTAATTAATTCGCCAGGCGGATTCGATCCAGGTCCGCCGCGCCTACCCGAGAGCAAGAAACAGCGCATTAGCGCCTTCGGCTAACTTGGTGGGTCTAAAAATGAAAATCCATACTTCACGCTCTTGATAATTAACCAAGTTTTATTTCTTTCCATCTACCACAGCGGTTCCCAATCCATCAGCTGTAGCCCACTTATCGGCCACAAGTAATGTGGCACTGGGCAGTGAACGCTTGTCGAGAGTCCAAGACAAGATAAACGTTTGGAAATATTTTGAAAATTTGAGGTAAGTTCCAGCGCGACCAAACTGCTGAGGTCATCGGTTCCTAGGCTTACACACTACTTAATCTAACTTACTCTAATTTACGCCATGGACAACACGGAAACACCTATGCCCGAGGGAGGACACGAACCTCCGACGGGGGGAGGCGTGCGAACCGTGGCAAGGCGCCCAAGACCTCGTGGCTTCCCCGCGTGGCATGTAAAAGCTACTTTCAACTTCAGTGATTTCACTCGTCAGTCTCCACGGTCAGCGAGTACAGAATGAAATAAGAGTTGAAATGCCCTATCGCTATCCAGTACCATTCACAAAGGATAGGCCTGCCCTCTTTTTCTTATCTTATACAATAAGAATACATCTAAAGAAGCTGCTATTTTCTTTTTTCCAGGTGGCTGGTAGTGTACACCCCTGCAGAATATGCTACAGGGCTAACGTGAGGCATTGACTGCCTCCTCATGGCGTAAACACAGAACATGCCAGAAGCCCATCATAGTCTTTTCCAAACGCTGGTGTCTCAGACACAACCCTTCGTCAGAGCGACTCGCTCGAATCTGATCATTTAATACAGAGACAGAACAAGATGGAAGGAAGGAAGGAAGATACATCTTTTGCGTCCGTCTACAGCTTATTAGAGACGAAGTGCCACAGTCGCTTCCTTTCCCTCCAGTGGTAAGAAACTACTGGAGGGAAAGGAAGCGACTGTGGCACATATAAGGATTTAAAGTACCATCGCCGCAGTTACATTGAGCCATCTGGGTGACCGCAGAAAACCGATATGTGGATGGCCGACAAGAAAAGTGAACACGGGTATCTCGAATGTGAGTTGAGGCTGTTAGCCACTACATCTCCTCACTCAAATGCCATGGCTATAATTCTGAATAAGAATTAAATGAGTTTTCTTAGCTGCTAATTGAAATTGTGTTTGTGCAGGTTTGTAAAACTGATAGTACGATACTGCGCTTCGGCATGTACGACAATTACTATAGGTAAGTAGTAGAAAAGTAACGACAGAGTGAGAGAGAAAAGATAAAATTCTTACTGAACATTTCCTGTAATTTTCACGAGTATAATTTCAGAATATCACTTTCGTCGTGCTATAGCTCTGTGCAACGTTCACTTATCCCACAATTATGTACAAAATCCAACAGAAGAAGCATTAACACCGCCATTTTATGTACGGAGATGCGGGTTTAATGAGATTTGGAAACTGGACATAATGAAAACTGAGTGGATGACTGCAATGACTGAGGTTGTAGTGATTTGTAAAGACTGTTTTCTCTGTTAATTTCCACAAAAATATCTAGCTCATACTGGTAAGTCGCTAAAAGCTGTAACAACTGATGCACACCTGCCTTACAATCAGAATTTAACGCCGTAGTTCCGCACTGTGTCAAAATGCATCTAACAATGTCAATATAAGAAAACTCGTTAAAGAAAGAAATGACAGTGTGAAACCGAAGAGAATGAGTAACGCTTAGGTACTGCAACGCCGACAGCTCTGTTTGTACTGTCACCTACACGCCACCGCCGTGTGTGAACGTTGCCATTTAAATTCCTACAACCAAGTCGGTGGGATCAGGGACCAGTCCCGGCACTATTGCATCACTTACGTGTGTAAATCCCCCTTCAGTCAGTGATTGTGTGTTTTATCATAATGTTGTGTCTGCTGCTGGTTACTGCAACTTTATGTTAATATCGATTCTTGCTTTCGGACGGGGTCTTGGCGTAAGGTGAAACAGTCAGTTTCTGTAAGTATTGAGACTGTCAGTAAACCAATGGCGAGTCAGATCTCGGATTTGTGTATTGTCGTCACGAGGAAGAGCAAGTGTCACAGTGCGTGATTTGTTTCGAAACGCTGTCCAACGAATGTGTGAAACAATCAGAACATGAAACACCTTTATCAAACATCCCGAATGTTTAGGAAATTCATTTGATTCTTTTCAAATGAATAAAAGGAACCTTTCTATGACTAAATACATCATGAATAGTCTTAAAAACAGAACACTTTCTTATGAGCTATATTTGTTAACTGCAAAGAAAGGGTCACCTCGAACTAAAGGAGAGTAACTTATTATATCCACAGCCAAATTAATAAATAATGCTTTGTTTGACGAAAAATGAACACAAAAGATAAATAAATATCCTTTATCAAATACAACTATGAAAAGAAGAGTTGATGAAATGTAGAAGCAACTGGGGAAGAGACTTTCAAATCTGTCGAGAAATTTGAGAAAGAGATGAAGTACATTGATGAAATTGTTTAGGTCTGACAACTGGGAGAGAGAGAGAGAGACAGAGAGAGACAGAGAGAGAGAGGGAGATGGAAAGGGAGAGAGGGCGGGGGGGGGGAGGAAGGAGCACGTTTTATGTCTGATATTCATACTGGCTTAGTGGTCAAAGTTGTGTCAGTTATTTCCTTATTTCAGTCGGCTCTTGCAGCACACAGAAAGACTTGCAGTTAACGAGTGTGTCAAAGAAACTCTTAACAATGCAGTAAAAAATGTGTACTTCGTAAGAGCAAGACCTAGAAACTCGAAGCTGTCTGGTGTTTTGTGCGATGAAACTAGCAGCGAACACACGTAATTTATACTTCACTGCCACGTTCTGTGGCTGGCTAGGGGTAAACTATTGTGAAGACTTTTCGTACTCAGCGAATAACTCATAATTTTTCTTATGGACTGAGAGCGGAGAACTTTCAAAGTCGTACTGAGACCGTGTGATCGATGATAAATGGTTAGCACAGTCTGCGTCTTCACCTGATATTTTCTGTGCCCTCTCTGATCTTGACTCTCCAGGTCAAAGACGTTCATAAGTTTTTCGTGCAAGACACAGATACAACGGTCGTGAAACTTCAGCAATGGGGTCAAAAAGCAGAATTACGTTCCTTCGACGTATTTCCGCTCCTACATGATTTTCTGGAAGCGACTAGATGAAAATCGACAAAACAGCTTCTACGACAATCATAGACCGTCTTAAATCTTTGATCTAGTCTCAAATATCCTTGACTTAGCTGTGTTCTTAAATTTAATGCAGATACTTCCAATAGGCTTTATTATGAACACACATTTTCTTTAAACAGTAGCTTTTCTGAAAGAATTAGTTTTCAAAAACTATGATTTTCAAAACTAATAATAATTTAATTTACTTACTTGTCTCATACTGCGATTATACGTTTTACTCTTCATTCATATGAATGAGAAATCTACTAAATAGACTTACCAGAGCACTATCTAAGATTTTTTTCCTTTTAGGAAATAATTCCCTAAATTAAGGGTGTAATCCAATGGATCAAAAATCTTTTTGAAGAAAACTACTGAAAAACGTCATCAAGCGAAGAATACCCGTGTGACCCAGAGCCTAAAATCGTTTATCAACACAACCAATTATGGACAAGTATTCGACAAGGGCATGCTGCAATTGCCAAAATTGTGATAAGATACTTGATAAGCTTTGCGACAGCGACTCTAAATGAATGAGTCTTTTTAAATTCAATTTTCTTGAAAATACGTATAGGAACAGATTTAATGTAGAAAGTTATTTGAGACTAAAATAACCAGATTTATTCGAGATTCTGATTATGTCCTGGGGAGAAACAATGTCAAAAATCCCACTGAGTTTTTTTAACACTGAGCACTCGATTTTGAGTTTTCATATAGTTGCAACAGTTAACTGAATATAATAAAAATATTGCCTTAAAAACAAGTATAACTATTTTGCAATACTTACGATGCAGTATGTTTTTCTAAAGGTTTGAATTTTGTACTTGTATTGTAAGTAGGCTGTTTAGGTTTTTAGGTTGGTAACGCCACGTAGCGCTCTGTATGAAAATCACTGGCTGTGCTGTGTGCAGTCTGTGGGTAGTTGGCATTGTTGGAATATTCGCTATTGTAATGTTGGGCAGCTGGATGTGAACAGCGCGTAGCGTTGCGCAGTTGGAGGTGAGCCGCCAGCAGTGTTGGACTGTGGGGAGAGAGATGGCAGAATTTTGAGAGCAGATGATCTGGACGTGTGTCCATCAGAGAGAGTAAATTTGTAAGACTGGATGTCATGAACTGATGACTTTTGAACATTATTAAGGTAAATATATTGTTTGTTCTCTATCAAAATCTATCATTTGCTGACTATGCCTGTCAGTAGTTAGCACCTTCAGTAGTTTGAATCTTTTAATTAGCTGGCAGTATTGGCGCTCGCTGTACTGCAGTAGTTCGAGTAACGAAGATTTTTGTGAGGTAAGTGATTCATGAAAGGTATAGGTCATTTTTAGTCAGGGTAATTCTTTTGTAGGGATTCTTGAAAGTCAGATTGCGTTGCGCTAAAAATATTGTGTCAGTTTAGTGTTGATCAGAATAAGTAAAGAGAGTAATGTCTGAGTACGTTCAGTTTTGCTCAGATGTTTGAAAATCAAATAACGTAGAGGTTTATCAGCACAGTAATTCATTAATTTTTCTATGGGGATGTTTCATATGTATCAGTTCATGACATCTAGTCTTACAAATTTACTCTCTCTGATCGACACACGTCCAGATCATCTGCTCTCAAAATTATACCATCTCTCTCCCCACATCCACCACAGCTGGCGGCTCACCTCCAACTGCGCAATGCTACGCGCTGTTCACATCCAACTGCCCAACACTACAATAGCGAATATTCCAACAATGCCAACCAGCCACAGACTGCACACAGCACAGCCAGTGATTTTTATACAGAGCGCTACGTGGCGTTACCAACATAAAAACCTGAACAGCCTACTTACAGTATATTTAAAAGTTGGGAAAATTAATAATGGTGAATGATTGCACAACGATTGTGACATAATGAGGTTTTACTGGGTGCAGCTGTCCTGACGGAACACTTTCTCCTTTTATCTAAATCATTTTGCGGCGCGGACCGAATACATTGTTTGTACATTTCACAGGGTTCGGTAGGGTGGGGCATACTTACGACAGTTTGACCCAAGCAGATCTCGTGAGACCACTGGGTGTCCCCCAAGAACGATACTACGAAAATAGAAAGCACGCCTCCCAATGTGAGGAAATCGTTTTTACCATGAGAGTCTCTAAACAGAGACACACATTTCAGAAGCGAATCTAGGACTTCTCTCTGTCAAAACTGCACCTTTGGGGCAAGGACTATCGATCACCCTGTATATGCACGCCGTATTGTTCAGTCTGCCCGTAGTCATGGGAGCGAAGGCTCCAACTGCTGCATTGCATCACGCAGCTTCACTCAGGCCCTAGCATGTTAGTGAACTTCAACCACCCAATAAGGTGAAGTCGTGTTGAAATTACGTGCTCCAACTTAACAATATTAACGGAATTCCCCATCAGTATTTGAGAGAACACGACAATAACATTAAAAAGGAAGCACTTTCCTGATGTTCTGCACCGACTAATTATCACGGACCGACTTCTGGCTTCTTAGGTCATCGTCAGAGGGAACTACAGATGAAGTTACATGGCACTTACAAGGTTATTACAAATATCCAGATTCAATTTAGTTTAATCGAAAATCACTCATACATTGTGGTGTTAAGGGATGATTACATCTGGGATTTGTATCGACACAAGCATGCACATCAAGAACACGCGTCTCCGGGACATGCATCGCGACTCGTATGAACTCGTTACTTGCAAGTTTGATTGTGCGTTTATCATTAGCAGTTGCTATAAGTGAATTTGGTGGCGCAGAAATGTTCGGAATTCACGATGGCTTCCCATTGCAATGTGGAAGACCTTACATATTTACGTCCTGGTTCACTTGCCCTTTCGGATGAAGAAAGGAGATGATGTTTGGTTTGTGGGGCGCTCAAGTACGTGGCCATCAGCGCCCGTACAGAGTCCCAGTTTTGAAACAGTCCAGTTTTTGCATAGTCCAATCCAGCCACTCTCATGAATGATAACGATGGTGCTGAAATGATAACAGAATCACCCAGTCCCCGAGCAGAGAAAATCCCCAACCCGGCTGGGAATAGAACCCGGGACCATGTGATCCAGAGGCAGCAACGTTAGCCACTAGACCACGAGCCGAGGACGAAGGAAGGAGAGAAACGCAGAGGAAGTGCAGGTGGTGGCAACGATCGTTCCTTCTCTAACAGGCTACTCCCAGAGCTTGCACAATGCTTGCTCAAGAGTTAAGTCTCAAAAACTATTTGAGCAGGAGCGTGGAAGATTTCGGTAGTTTGCTGTCTCTGATGGCTCCTCTCGTGTCCAGAACTAACACGAACTTTCGGGAAACGATTCCACCAGAGGATCGCTTGGAAGTGAACCTTAGATTTTTGGCGACTCAGAATTCCTTACTCATTTCAATGTATACTTCCCTCGAATATCATGAAGCTCAATATGTAGTATTATACTTCGGGTTTGTGAGGTCACTGTAGAAGTCGTATCCCAGAAAATGAACATAGGAGGAGATTACTAAAAGTTATTAATTGTAACAATATACAATAATAACATAAGAATACATAATATAGGAACAATATAATATAAACTAATGTATTTTGACTTATTCCCATTAATAGTTGTGAAATATACCTTGCTCAATAATTTTGTCTTAATTTTTCTCCAGTACAGACACATACAATAGTATTTGAAAAAATAATGTTTTATGATTTTTATTGTTTATACCGACAATGAGCAATTACTATTTAGTTTGATTTTCTATCATATTAGCTCTTCAGTTTTCTTTTGTTAACCAAAAACAATTTCAGTCATTCTGAACTCTAAAATGATCACGGAACTTTTTCAATTTGTGCATGCATGATCAGTATACTATACTTGAGACAGAAATATCTGATGTAGAAGGCGATGTATTACTTACATTGATACTCAAAAAAGATGAATGTATCATGACCTGTTACCTAAGAAGGAGATGATATTAGTGGTGTGGGAAAAACTATCATCCTTCTTTAAGCATAAGTCATAAGCTATACAAAAGAAATAAATTTTCAAAGATTTACTAACAGTGAGATACGTTTTAGTGATTTGAATGCCTCTGCCAGTAATAAATTATCAAATTCCTTATGACATTTCCTGCTCAATGAACATATCCAACAATGTTAACTTTCGATTTATTTTATTCATTCTTAGACATTAATTTTTTGCGATATATTCATCAAATCGACATTTGCCTCTTGCAGAAAATTATAAATTCTGGTTTCTTAATTGGCTATTATTGTTGCACAGCCATTTTCAAAAAATATCTTAAATTGTTGGTAAACCCTACCTACATGACTAAAATAGCCCGATTTTCTATTTGCTAAATTCTCTCGCACTGTCTTTAATGCTTTTATTAAGCCTTCTCTGCTCTCTTCTTCCACTAACCTTTTTGTTGTTTTCTAACTACATAAATTAGCACTTACGCCTGAATTTGCAGCGGTCTGCCACTTTCATCTGTAATTTCTTCATGCTCCTCGCCTTTAGGAGGAGGTGTTTCGACTTACACTACTTCTTATGTAGGCTTATCGAAAGTAAATTCATCCACCTCATGATCCTCCAAATGAAAAATAATTTCTTCTCTGTCTGGGTTGATGCTACGATGACCTTAAAAAATACAACACTGTTCTAAGACTGAGGTATACATTATATTCAATATATCTTAATGTATTAAAATATTTTCGGATAGTCCATATGTAAGTGCAATTAAAACAAAAATGGTCAGTCCAGCTTCCTGCGAATGAAAACGATCGGCTAGAAATTGCCAAACGACATGAAGAAAAAATGAATTTCCTCGGGTGTTAGAGAGTTACAGATGGTACGCACAATGACAGTGTGCCACCACCAAATAGTGGAGAGTTTATTTTGATGAAAAACAGAGCTTCAGCAATGTTTTGCTAGTAACTGATCACGCTAATTATGAACAAATTTATGCTGATGGTGACACCGAAGGGTCCTTTCCAGATGGTGGTGTTCTTAAAAACACCACATTTTGTAGTATGTTAGTGGAAGAAACTGTATAGATACCATCACCGGCTTCTCTTTCTGGTGGGTATAGGCCTGTGGCATATGTTGTCATAGGAGACGAAGCCTTTGGCTTAGAATAAAATATCATTAACCGATTTGCAAGTGTGCACCTCAAAATTAGTTGACAACGTATTTGTAATTATAGGCTTCATAGAACTAGAAGGGTTACTGAAATACTGCCGAGTCCACAAAAGGCTTCAGTGGTGAGAGTATGTTGCATGTATGTACATAATTTTCTTCCAAAAACTAAATCTCAAATTTATATACCCCTAGAACACACAACAGAGATGGGCTTGATGGGAACTTAATACGCGGGTTTGGAGGGACAGTCATACACTGATGGAATTGCTGTTGATAACTGATCGAAGAACATTACTGTTAAATGACAAAAGAATACGCAGAATTCTTCTGCAGTATTCAGTGCTCCATAGCATGGCTGTATCAGAAAGAATTTCTTTATGTGATTTAATTATTGTAAATTTGTAAAATATTGGCAAGTATATAATTCAGAAAATTATGTCAAGTTTACTTACTGGTACTACTTCCTGAGTGCTCCTATTTGAGAGTGGTCTATAGTTATCTATGAGGAACTTCAGGCTACCAAATTCGTACCAAGTGGGGTGGTACACACTACTAGTACTGCTGCCAGTTCTTTTGCTACTTTTTATCTTAATTATTTACCTTCTGAATTGACTCTTTATGTTGTGCCACTTACCCTCACACTCTTTTCTAGAGCAATTAAATAGCGTTGGTATGCCGTCTCATTTCCCATATTTTCGAATTTTTATAGTACTGGGATTTCATATCGCAAATGTATGTATTTAAACGTTCCTTACAAATAAAATGAAGAACATTATGCTTGTCCAACAATTCTTTACTGCTATAAACTAATTGGAAGGACCACGAAGAAAAGACACACACAACACACTACAACTTCCATTAACTGCGCCAACACATCCACTACACCACGAATCGACACGAATCGACGGAATCCACGCAACACTCAAGATCAGGCCGCCACACCAGTAATCGCGATCGTGCAGTTATTGTTTGTTTTCCATGGATCACTGTTGAGTTGTGTTTTGGTAGTTTCTGTTTAGTCTGTTCTCCACTTTACTGCTGTGTTCAGCTACAGTACTGTGACGTGTACTTAAAATGTGGCTCATCAATGTTTCAGTGAAGTTGTTCCTCAGTCATTGTCGTTGATTAATTTTTCAGTGACGTTGTTTGGCAGACACTGAAATTTATCCGTGTACGAGCGATGTTGATTAAAGTTTTCACTGCACTTTATTACTGCATTGCCCTTTTAGTTGCATCTTTTCCATCGTGCTTCTGTCATGCATTCCATCGATTTAACGTTGCATCCAACCATGAGTTCGTGTTAAACTACGTATGTTAGTGTATTTGTCCTTAGCATAAGTCACGGGTCTATTTGTGATGCCAAGATTCTTCCTCATTCATCCATTGAGTATAATTATTATAAGGTTCGTCTTTTGTATTTCAGTGATAAAGAAAATCTCATCTTCGATTGAAAGGTTTAATTCATGAAAGCTGCCACCATGTGCTTACTTTTAAATATTTACTGCTCCGAGATCGTATGACACATGGTGTAAAATATGCGAGATCGGTTGATGTAAGATTGCCATCATTTCTATTGTTAAGATTTAGTGCATTAGTTGTGCTAAGGTTAAGTGAAAAGTTTGATATATGTCACGTCAACTGATATGTGTCGGGTACGTATGTCTGTAGAGTTTTGTGTTGAAGAGTAGTTTTAAAGGAATAGAGAACTAACTTGTATATAATGACTTGCTAGCTGAAGGATTTGCTGTTGTATTCACAAATGTAATGAAATACAGGTGGCTGTTAAACTGTGTTACTATCAACGATTTTGTATTTGCTGTTACTACGAAGCGTTAGATGCTGATTGTCTATTTATCAATAAAGATGACTTGAAATTTAGCTCCAGTGAAACCACCACCACACTCCACTCTCCTTCCACCCTCGCATGGTTGCAAGTACTACATTCAACAAGAATTTCTTAATATAATGACTTTCATATAATATAATGAGCAATAGTTTCCTTTGTAAAGGGTTTATATACCATCTTTCGTGTATTTTCTTTACGTATATCATTAATATTTGTATAAGTCGCACGTCGGTTCATCTGTGAGTAGTTGTAACTCTCACTTTTCATATGCCTATGGGGTTAGAAGTCGAAAGTCGATACGTGACCAAATAAATAGTACTTGTAGAACAACAAGAAATTGTTTCCTTTTTAATATTCGATCTTATCACTTTGTCCCTTCTCAGTAAAATCAGTTCTTTACTGCTGAGTGCTTCATGTGTATGCGACAACTTGGACGAATAGAAGACACACGACTGTAACACTGTGAACCCAGTACACTGCTTTTCATAATCTCAGAATGATATACCTCTTAGCGTTACGGAGCGTGCCTTATCTAAAGATGCACTAAGCACCTAATCTTTGCAGAATCTTTAGGAGCATTTGATCATATTTTCTGGTCTTATTTTCCACCTTGCTTCAAAATATATTCCGAAAGCTTGCTTAGAGTTGTGGTCGTGGTTGAGGTTACTGTGTATGCTACTGTACTCTCCATCCCCCCCCCCCCCCCCTCCAGGCCGTATCTTTGAGGTCAGTCACGAATGTTGTACAATAAGAACGATGGATGGTAAGTCTCCGCGTGAGCTGGAAGCTCTATAACTTTACCCTCAACTTTGTGCAGTAAGCCCATTATCTTCCTTCCCTAAGATCAGCCTGTCTGTCTGTAATCCTTACTTACATTTCTTCAGTCCATTGTATTACGCAGAGATTTGAGACTGATGCACAGTAATAGTCGATTGAACCAGGGTGTAGGTAACTACTTTACTCGTTGTTGAACTACAGCTGCTGAGGATTCTTCCAGTGAAAGCTTGGCACCTGCATTTTTTCTACAATATATGTTTTCGTTACACTTGAATCATTTTGTATGCATACACTTAGATATATAATGAATGTGACTGCTTCCATTGTTGGTCTCCCAAATGTGTAATCGTACAATGATGGGTATTCCCTTCATAACTAAAGACAAGATGAGAACATCGTGAACATTTTTAATGCAATTAAGGAACAGACTGTCCAAATCGTATTATAAATTTATATGGATTATCGTTTCCGACCATGTCCTTGTCATCCTCAGATCGAATATCTGTGTAGCGAAACTCGTCAATAGGGCGACGATTTTTGCAGTCGCTTTGCCGTTTATCGTTTTTCCATGCCCAGAGCCGAATTCTGTTAATTATATTCACACCTGTCATTACTTGCACTCCTTGAAGCCTGCCTTAGTTTCACACATAACATGCTGCTTTATATTACTCTTAAATGCCGATGTAGCAATCCTCTGTATTGCTGTTGGAACGAAGACCTCCAGTAAACCAGAGGACTAGGTTACACCGCGTTCGTCTGAGGGTGGGTTTGCTGTTCTTGCAGTGTAGCCCATGCACCCATATCCTAGTTTCGAAGCCAGCTGTGCCATTAAATATAGTGGCGTGGAACACCAGCTTGCTATTTATGATATTGGCTCAAACTACGGTTTCCGCTTCTTCTGTGGATGGCTTAATCTTCTAACGTGTGGAGCGTTTTGGTTTTTGTGTAATCTGCCGCACCACTTAGCGCACAAGAAGTGAACTCAAAAGGAAAATCAGCTTGTGAACTCAGGCATTTCCAGGTAGGGAGTTCTCAGACGTGCCCACTGTCAGACTTCAGAAGAACTGCTGTTTTCGGTGTACCTCGGGTATGTCAATGAGGAAGGGCGGACCTCTCTGTAACTCTGTAAGGACACACAAACGGCCCTTTCCCTGTACTTAGAATTTTTTTATTACGCAAGTTACCACATAAATTCAGATTCAGGATACGAAAATGCTAATCTTATGAAAATCTTATACATTCTAGAAGATCGTATGTGAAAGATATAAGACAGAAAGGTACATTCATCAAATTTAACAAAACTTAATAAGAAAAAGTATGACAGAAGTGCAAGTGGAAATCTCAACAGAAATATCCGTCAGAAATATTCACTGTGAAACATAAATTAAGCTACTGTAGCTGGGCAATGTTTCCCATCACCTGTATGACTTATCCTAATTTAACGTCAGGATGGCGTGGCTCTCACGAACACGAGGGACTTCTAGCGATAGTCAGAGTTTACGTAGTTCTAACGTGAAGATACGCTAGTGACTTCAACATTTAGTACCTCAGAAATGCGTCATTTACCTTTCGAAGTGTGCAGCGACAGCAGTGGAGGTGGCTGGCTGGCTGCTGCGTGCGACGTGCCTCGTACCTGACAACCTAATAAGACTACGCTGGCCTCTGACACAATATAACCAGTCGAAAAGTTCCCAAAATTTCCGTGAAACCGAAGACTGTATGTGCCCCAAGGCAAAGACAAAATAGCTCTGTACACTCGACAAAGCTGGACGACGTGCACAATATTGCCCTCAACGTTAACTGGAGCGACTCATCTTGTTTTCTCTGCTTTCGAGATCTATGAGGAATTCAGCATAAATACGGCTGAAACAGAGACTACTGAACCAAAAGTGTTCTCATTAAAACCTCTCTCTGCATCACAACGGGGCGTTAAGCGCCCCGTGCAACACTCGACGCCTCTCGAGAGAAGAGAGCCCGAATTATCCAATCTACTATACTGTCGTGAGCTTCCTCTGCTGTGCCACGACCTCGCCTCGCCCAAACACTGATATCTGGCAACGAGAGCGCTATACATTCCATACTTACTGTTCGAGCTTATCAGAATCTTCCTAGTAAACTTGTGCGTCGTAATAACGTCGACATCTCCCTCCTTGTCTCCCTTTCATTCAAGCAACGTCTTGAGAGTTACTGTTATTGCGTTTAAGTTCCGCCAGTGCAGGTGTCTTTACCTATGAGGCCCATGCGCTGTTCACGACAGGATCACATGATCCTTGTGTTTACTAACTGCGACTCAAAGAGCTTTTAACGTTGTTGCTTTAATTTGTGGTGTAAGCGGTACTGATAGACAACAAAAGCAGGTTAAAAGCTGTGAGCTGTCTGGAGAAGTTGACCTTGCATTACTGCGCAACTGTTTCACCAGGTATCCAATCTAGCTTACCAAATTCCCAACCAGACTAACATTAATTATAGTCTTTTAATAGTCATACGACAACCGGTGATATATAGAATTTAAATAAAAAGAAATAAATCAGTTTATATTTGGAAATTTATTTTAACATTGATCATTGAAATTTTGGCATATTAAACTTGAGTCATAACTAAGCTGGTGCCTTATTTAGGACTGTGAAAATGTGAGTTTGTAATCTTACGGAACACATCAAATATGGAGCCAAGATTGGGAGACTGCATACAACACTGCATTCATAAAGTAACACAAAAAGAACGTTGAAACATACGCAAGAGGAAATTAACCACAACCAACTGATTCAATTTTCACCCAAAGAAGTTACGTCCGTAGCACAATCCTGTCCGTCATGTGATTACCACACACTGGTATACTAAATTCATACTAACTCCCTGTGAAATCTTCCCGAAAAGAGTAGCTGAGTGCTACTTTGATGATTACACCACATGCTTCACGTGGTCAACTTGGTTTACACAAAGAGGGTAACTCCACAATAATTTTGATAATTAAAATAAATTAGATCGAAAAGCAATTTACAAAAGAAAAACCTCGAACTTGATACTATCGTCTTACTATTAACCTGATGGGTCAAACAACTGTATAAGCACGTGGTACTGGTCTCAAAAAGTACACCCCACGTGGGTTGAACATAAAGAAAAGTTGCTATATTGAAAAATATTGTCAAGACGAGACGTTATAATCTCACGCACATTCACATTTAAGATTGATGGTCTTAGTTAGAGTTACTGATCAACATCTGGTTCCACTTTACTCACAAAGTAGTGACAAAGCAACTACTGGAAGATATTCTGAACTTCAAACTCGAAATACACTGCGTTGCAATTTAAGATAACATTAGACATTTTAGAGCTAAACCTGAAATAAAGGTGATTAAATTTTCAGTTAGGCTGAAGTTAAGAAATCCATTGTCCTACGCACTTAGCAGACACGCGCTTAGCCGGAGATCTTACCACTTCAGACGCTCGCCACGGACAGACTGCCGTGGTCCCTTCCTGAGGGTGGCTCACAAATACAAACGGAAGTGGCCAGAGAGGCAGCTTCTTATACTAACATGACAAGGGACGGACAGAACCATACTAAGGATAGAAACCTCTTTGCTTTTAGAAAGCGTAGCTACCTGTTACGACGTTGGTCCTAATGTTCTCTAGCAGACAGGCTTGTCTGCTACCATCCAGCATGCAACTAGAAATACATTTGCTCATTCATCCTCTCACACAGAAGGGAAGGGGGATGACAGTATCTTATCATATACAGTATATAAAAGAAAGCGGATGTAGGTTCCGTATGAGACTGTGTGACATGAATTACATATAAACTGTGTTTTAAAGTGTAGTAGTGTGACAGATCGTTCTTGTTTATGTGTAAAAGTAACATGTTTCACTGCTCAGTCTCCTCCCAGATAGAAACACCACAGTAAATTTAGAAGAGGAAATTTATGCCGTAAATGACAACAGATTTCAGAAATAAACATGAAAGGAATCCAACAGAGACCTTTCAAGCTTTTTCCACTTTCCTCAGAAATACGCAAAGGCGAGAGTCCAGACCATTGTCTTAAATTCACTCCCTTTGGTGAAGGTCGGTTTGTTGTGCCTCATTTACGTTTCCTAAAGTGGATTTCCATTTCTCGCTTGTGCGTCCTAACGTGAGCGACTGACCTCTTTCACTTGGTTCCACGTTTTTTATAAAAATATGTGCATTTATCTGAAAGCAAATTAGGAAGGGACTATTAATATAGTGTTCATGAAAGCCACGCATGTGTCCAATGCTCACTGCACACTTCATTATGCAAATTAAGTCAACCGCGTCCAAAGTATCTGTCGTATCGGCGTGTCGTGGAGAATCACATTTGAGGGGTAAACTACCTCGCCATCTTTATCATCAAATTCCTCCTTTCATCCAGCTAGACTTTTAAATATTTGCAAACACTGCTGCGTGATAGGGAGGTGTTACAATTTTAAATGCGAGCATTCCTGTCCAAGATACCTAGCGTTTGAGCGTAAGCTGTCGCTAGTTTTGTGTACTGCTGTAGATACTTTGCTATTCGCATCTTCTTGAACACATCGCCCACCCATTCCTCACCTGAAACTTCCGCAGGTACCGCCAAGATCACGTATGCCTTTACTCCATCGACTAAGTTCTAGTCATCGAAGAGAGACAGCATAGGTTGAATAAGTAGGTTTCAGAAGGTACAGCCTTTATAACAGCCTTCCGTTACCTTTTAAAGACATTTGTTTCCTAGTGCGTTATTTAATAGCATGAACGTTACAGCAATCTATGACGATACGTTTGATCGGTGGCAGCCGTAAGATGTCGAACGCGTTCGCGATGTCATTCATGTTAACAATTTCTAGGGCCCTGCTGATGGCGTCGTCAATAGATTTTCTTTCCCGGAAGCCTCATTGTCACTGCCTATGTAGGAGGAGCTTACTGTAGGCCTGAAACTATCTAACTACACAACGGGCTCCTCTGGATCTTGACTAGAATGTTCAATAGCCATATCTTCCTACAGTTCTTGAGAGCTATCTGACCCTTTCTCTAGTACTATTAAATGTTGTGACACTTTTCAGCATGCGTAAGTCATTACTAAGATCTCACTAAAGTGGGGGATGAAGTACGTCAGAATAAACTGTCGAATCGTTTTTACAACTACGGGATCTATTTCGTCCGCAGTTGATGTTTGATTCTTATTTCGTGATCGCAATGCTCCCTCATGTTGTGCAGAAGGTGTTACCTCAACTGGCTCTTTATGATACAGGTCGACTATTTTCCTGAGTTACACCTGGTATTCATTATCAGCGTCGGTGTGGTTGTCAGAAAGAAGCAAACCAAGCCGACACAACGCTTAGTCCATCTAACGTGTTGTCGTTGGTGTTGTCGTTCTTCGATCACCTCTTCTGATCGGCAGAACTAATAGACCTTTAACGTCCTATGTAAACAACCTATGTAGTCTGTTTACGTGAAACTGCATTTCTTCCCTCAAGTATTGGCCCCCATGTGCCCATTTTGTTTCTGTCAGCTTTGTATTGTACTGTTTTCTTGTACAGTTACAATCATCTGGCTCTTTCCTATTGTCCTGCTTAACGGTGATAAATCATCCTCGTCGCTGTAAACGCGACTGGAGCTGTAAGATCCCTAGTGTTTTTACTGGTATGCCCATACGTTTCCTCGGAGTGTAGACTTCTTGACAATTTTAAATGCACTGTGTACCCATATCTAAATGCAGGGTATGTATCTCATACAGGCAGAACTAAGTCCGTCTCAGTCAGATTTATCAATGTCTTTCCTTGCCAGCTGCACTGTATTCAGTTCCCTAATGTTATTGCCATACTGTAGCTTACATTCAGTCGCGTTGTGGTCACTTGAGTTTAGGTACACAAACACTTCCCGGCCTTCAGTTCAAGCAGCTGCCTTCTCTGTTGGCGGTTGCTGTACTTGTATTAGTGGCCACTTCTGCTCTGCCTCTGTCAGTAGGCGGCAGTCACTCCACGTTGGGAACCAACAGGTTCATTTCTTCCGTCCCCTCCCGTTGGATCAGACCTCTCTTGTGACGTACAACAGGATACCACAGGTTTGATGTCCATTTTGTGTCAGTTACCACTACTGCCTTTATTTCGTCAGTCTGCGGCGCCGTGCTGTGCGAATGCAGCCTGCCGACAGGGCTGGCGCTGCGGCGCCCCGAGCCCCGCGCCACGCGGCTCGCACGTGGCAGGCAGGCAGCCGGCTGCGGCCGCGGCTGCTGCTTATGCGGCGCCGTCACGCGACGTCCCCGCCTCAGCCACAAACACAAACACGCGCCACCCGCTGCTCGGAATATATGGCTACCGCTTACGGAGCCCGACAGCCGGTCCCCAGGCACCGCACTGTAGAGGAGAAGTGCCGGCCGCCACGTAGTCGCAGTCCCGCCAGCCGCAGCGGCCGTGCTGCCGCTTCCCGCCAACTCAGTTTTCTTCAAACGAAAGGCGTTGTAACGGTTCTCGTCACAAAGCGCCGCACATTCTGTGGATATTCATCGCCTTACTTCGAATGATGTTAAACGTCGACGGGAATCAGAAAATCTCAAGGCATAAGACTCATAAAGTGGGTTGCAGTAGACAAGCAGTGAGAGCAGTGATCAGGCAGTCGAGAGCAATAAACGAGGAAATGGGAATACCAAAGACCCATGTGGGAGACAAAAAGGACAACTGCCTAGCCTTTGCAGATGACATAGCAATAGTAAGTGAGACGGAAGAAGACGCAAAGACACAACTCGACAACTTAAGTAAGGTAGTCGGAAAGGTGGGACTGAGGATCGCCTATAGCAAAAAAATGGTTCAAATGGCTCTGAACACTATGGGGCTCAACTGCTGAGGTCATCAGTCCCCTAGAACTTAGAACTACTTAAACCTAACTAACCTAAGGACATCACACACATCCATGCCCGAGGCAGGATTCAAACCTGCGACCGTAGCGGTCTCGCGGTTCCAGACTGCAGCGCCAGAACCGCTCGGCCACTTCGGCCGGCTCGCCTATAACAAGACAAAGATATTAAACACCACTGCAAAGTGGGAAACACCGGAAGGCACTGTGGAAATGGTGGACAAATTTAAATAGCTGGGAGCATTTATAACAGGAAGGAACAGGAGCAAGGAGGGAATAACAGAGAGGATAAAGAAGATGAGGTCAGCGTTCTGCATGAAGGGAGAGGTATACAATAAAAAGAATATATCCACAGAGGCAAAGATAAGCCACTACAAGGCAACAGTGAGGAATGCAGTATTATATGCTGCTGAGACGATGACACTAGGAAGAAATGGGGCAGAGCAACTAGAGAAAGAAGAGAGGAAAATACTGAGAAAATACTAGGTCCCAAAAGAGGTGCAGAGAGGTGGATGCGAAGACCTAGGGAACAATTGTACCGAAACATGAGAACAGTATCCGGGGAAATCAGACTCAAAAGGGCAAGGTTTGCTGGGCATCTAGTTAGGATGAGTATGGACAGAATGACGAAGAGAGTGTGGGAAACAACAGGGCGGACAAGGGGAAAGACAGGAACCAAGTGGGCTGGAATTGGGGATCAAGGTCGAAGGAAAGGAAAATTGGAGGAACAAATATACACCGACAAATATGCTGGAGATCAATGACAGAGAAGAATACAGGAAAAGATTAGAATGTCACCAGTGGAGCCGCCAGGAGAAACGGAAACTGAAGATCTCGGAAGAAGAGCGGGAGAGGAGAAGAGAAAGAATGAAGAGGTTCTGGCAGAAGAAGTGGAAAATGCAGTGCACGAAGGGGCTACCCGTGGTCCAACAGAGGCCGTAACGCAAGAAGAAGAAGAAGAAGAAGCAGCCAATGGGTCTTGGCACAGGAGCAACGCGCATGCGTCATCTTTTGCAGCAGATGTTAGTGTCAGAAGAGTGGTGCAGGAGACGGTGGTTAACAGAATGTGGTGTATGACTGAAAATCGGGTGGAGCTAGTGAGGAGACATCAGGGCACACTCACCGTTTCAGCACCACTACGAAATGTCTTAATAATAATTATTCAATAAAACAGACCATGGATACAGAGATGAAAGCAAAGATAAATATCCTTCTAATTTTCCCGTATTAATTAAATTTTAGGTTAATTTTAGAGGAGAAAGGTTGTACGAAACAACTACCGGTATGTTACCTATCTACATGCCATGGATGTCATTCAGTCGATTTTCCCGTTTCACTGACGAAAGTTCAAACTCTCAGCCACAGGAGAGCTCCGAACTTTAGCACGTAACGTGGTGGTCTATAGTGCAACTATGGCGGCACATGAGAACAGCATGCTGTAATCGAGTTTCTGTCACACATGGGCCACCCTCTCCTTCAGCATGAAAATGTCAGACTACACAATCTGACGCCGTGGAGTCACTGTCATCGATCATCCTCTTACACAGTCCTGACTTGACCACATCCGATTTTCATTTATTTCCAAAACTTAAAGAACACCTTCGAGGACTTAACTTTAATGCTGATGAAGTGGAGCAAGAAGAGGTGACTTTGTGACAGCACAACAAAGTTAAACATTCTACAGTGGTGGTATCAAAAACCTGGGGTCTCGTTGGGAGAAATGTGTTCGTCGCCAGAATGACTATGTGTAGAATGTTAATAAAATTTGTTTTATTTAAAACGCTTCAAATGTTGTCACATAAAATATTCGCAGCATTTCTTTCCAGCATGCCCTGGAAACTTTCCATACGTTTACACCATCTGCCATTATATAATTGACTGTCAGAGTAGTATCATACTCGAATGAGCATAAAGGAACCGATGCAGGAGTGTTAAATCACTGTTCTAAACCAGGTTTTAGTAAGATGGTTTGCCGTTGCTTTTCTTCGACCTGTTATGAAGTGCCGAGTGCGTATCTACGATGAGCGTACTATTGCTTTTGTATTTTTACAGAGCCAGGGTGATATCCGGTGACAGCATGTAGATTACTCCTCTGAAATAGCACCAAGCTGATCGCCAAGCTTAATGACCCCCTTCAACAGACGTATCACCATCAACAGGATCACAGGACATCACTTCATGGGACACTGTGTAGGGATTTGGAATTCAATACAGGACAGTAGCGCAAAGACTGCTACCCAGGAATGTATGGCAACACCTCTTGCTGGCCAACACTAAAAGTGAAAATTTTCCAGCACCAGGATTTGAACCAGCTTTCCTCCAAATAGAACGTCACCACACAGGCATGGGTTAGACACACCACTGTGGAAGTGGGTAGGTAAATGCTTACAGGTGTGACACTCTGTGACAGGTAGAACAGTTGCAAAGTAAACGAGTGTTATCATGCCTGATGATATATATAAATGGCGTGAAAAGCGTCAGATATTTGAGTGATCACTGTGAAGGAGATGGAGATGCCATGTTCTCATGTGAGACAGGATTTGCGGCACTTGACTGAGGTTGAAAGGGGTCTCACTATGGTTGTCAGTTTGGTCGACTCGAGCGGTATCCAGATTTGTGGGACCTCGGGATGTCACACTGGCCCAATGTTGGACTGCATGGAAATGTGACGGCAGACTATATTTCATGTAGGTTTCTGTGGACCACGTCTGACCACCATAAGGGAGGATCGCCGTAATGTGCACATAGTAACCCTTTCACATCCATGCTTCCCAACTAAGGAAAACCAACGCTCTTGCTGCAACATTACCATCCTGCATTTTTGATCGAAAACTAGCTGCAGGCGGACTAGAATATTACCGATCCATGTTGTAAGCTGCCGTTAACGCTATAACACAAACGGCAGTGTTTGGAGTGGTGCAGGAACTGGGAAGCATGACTGCTGATGAATGGGGTTACATTGTGGTTAACGACGACCCTGTTTCTTCACAACCACTGGTGAACATCGTGGACGAGTATGGAGGTACAAGGAGAGATGTCCTTGTTCCAGTATTTTGGAGAGGCACAGCAGTCTTACTCCTGTGGGCATGGTGTAAGGAGGCATTGAGTGTAATATCAATTCACAATGGTAGTAACTGAGGGAACTCAGACCGCACAACATTACGTCATGGACATCTTGAGTCCTCATGTGTTACCACTCATGCCCCAATATTGCAGTGCCTGTTTTCGACAGGACAATGCTCTTCCACACGTGGAAAATGCCTATGAACTGCCTGCGTGTTGTTGAGGTCCTCCTGTGGCCAGCATGATGCAGGAATGTATCCCCGATAGACCATGGACAGGACCAGTTCAGAAGTTAATTTCGTCCCAGCCCCAGTATCCAAGATGATCAAAGGACTCGTTCCAACAGTGGTGGGCCAGCCTTCGTTGGGCAACAATATAACTCCTTTGACAATTTTCCCAACCGAATCAGTGCATGCATCAAGGCAACAGTGACTGCTTCGTTATACTGTTCATACTGACAAGTTCTTTGTAAATTTGACTCACTGTAGTAATCACTGGACTAAGATTTCATGTCTCCTTTACAGAGCAGTTTCATTTCCGCCGTCCTTTTAAGTGCTTCTTCACATTTTTTGTCAGGCAGTGTGTATATACATACAACTAGTATACAAAACAAAACAAATCTTTTTCTCATAAAACAGTCCAGTTTCCTTTGGTACCTTTTTGCTTAAAAAATAGTTGACGTAATATCAGCTGGAAGCGTGTGACTTTTTGACGTCTGTATAATAATTTAGTACGTCGTCGATCGCTGCGATTGCGCAAACAGCATCCATTTTCGGCTGCGATAAAATACATTTCAAAGCTTGGTACATAAACTGAAGAGCGAAAGAAACTGATACACCTGCCTAAAAACGTGTATGGCCCCCGTGAGCACGCAGAAGTGCCACAACACGACGTGGCACGGGCTCAACTAATGTCTGAACCAGTGCCGGAGGGACCTGACACCATGATTCCTGCGGAGCTATCCATACATCTATACGAGCACGAGGGAGTGGAGATCTCTTTTGACCAACACATTGCAAGGCATCCCAAGTATCCTCAATAAAGTTCATGTCTGAGGAATTTGGTGGCCAGCGGAAATGGTTGAACTCAGAACCTGAAACCACTCTGTAGCTGTTCTGGACGTGTGGAGTGTCGCAGTGTCCTGCTGAAATTGCCCAAGTCCGTCGGAATACACAATGGACATGAATGGATGTAGGTGATTAGACAGGATGCTTAAGTACGTGTCACCTGTCAGAGTCGTACCTAGACGTATCAGGGGTCCCACATCACTCCAACTGCACACGCGCCCCCCCCCCCCATCATTACGGAGCCTTCAGCAGCTTCAACCGCCCCCTGCTGACATGGGGCCCATGGACTCATGAAGTTGTCCCCATATCCCTTCACGTCCATCCGCCTGATACAATTTGAAACGGAGCTCGTCCGAGCAGACAACATATCTCCAATCATCAACAGTCCGATGTTGGTTTAAAAGGCCTCTGGTGAGGCGTAAAGCTTTGTGTCATGCAGTCATGAAGGGTACACGAGTGAGCCTTCAGCTCCGAAAGCACATATCGATGATGTTTCATTGAATGGTTCGCACGCTGACACCTGTTGAGTGCCCAGCATTGAAAGCTACGCCAATTTGCGGATGGGTTGCAATTCTGTCACGTTGAACGACTCTCTTCAGCCGTCATTGGTCGCGTTCTTGTAGGATCTCTTTCCGGCCACAGTGATGTCGGAGATTTGATGTTTTACCGGATTCCTGATTTCATGGTACTTTCATGAAATGGTCGTAAGAGGAAATCCCCACTTCATCGCTACCTCGAAGATGCTGTGTCCCATCGCTCGTGCGCCGACTGTAATACCGTATTCAAATTAATTTAAATCTTGATTAGCTGCCACTGTAGCAGCAGTAACCGATTTAACAACTACGCCAGACACTTGTGGTCTTACATAGGCGCTGCCGACCACAGCGCCATATTCTGCCTTTTTACGTATCTCTGTATTTGTATATGCATGCCTATACTAGTTTCTTTGGCGCTTCAGTGTATATACGAAGATGCAGACCAGGCTCGAACTTCTACTGGAATAGGCGAAATGCCGCGAATAATGAGGATAAAGTGGAAGCGACACTACATTGGTAATGTGTGGATGAGTTGAGAATTTGAGTATGATGGGAGGCCTGCTAGGGTAGCCGCGAAGGTGTGATAATCACTGTGTCAGGATGGCGTAGTGGTCAGTGTATCTGTCTAGTAATCAGGAAACTCCGGGCCCAATCCAAGCCCAGCCACAATTTTTTACTTTCCCAATTGATTTAAACCAATGCCATCTCACAGCCAATGTCTGTAAATTCTTTCTCTTAAATCTGTATGTCGCTTAATTGCCTTCACGTAATAAAAGCAAATCACGTGTGAAGAAACCAAAGAAAAAATCCAGGGCTACAAGAGATCCTCAAATGTGCGCTTCTTAGTTTTCACAACTTTTTGTTTCCTTTATGGAAAAGTTCTTTATGTGCTGGAAAGACTACAGTTCGTAACAGGCGCATTAACAGTGGATTTTTTTTAATATACTGACGAGTGATTCTTTGCCGCCTAAAATTTCCTCAAAACGTTTTTTTTATCATATTGAGGTTTCTGAGTGCGCAACAACATCTAATGAGCAGAACCTTTGTTCAATGAAACCTCAAAGCCACCGTAATATGGTTAACAAGTGGAACTTCATAATTCAATATTTGTGGAAACAAATATTATGGTTATTATAACAATGATGCACTATCTTCTACACTGTAGCTCCTACATAACTTTCTCGCGTGTCACCAGGAGCCTCTGCTGCTTCTATTCAGTTTGCTTCTATGGGCGTAAGTTTATACATGTTACAGAAACGTAATGTGTCAGGGAGGCACACGGGAAAAATTATGATCCATAAGTAAGTATTGTAGCTGTTCCAAACGCAGGAGACAATAGATTCACTATGATATCTATCCGCTGTCACACGTATTAAGTTGCGCAAAACGTCCCACGTGTAATAAAGTAGAAGAGTCCAGTAAGGAGTAACAGCTTTAGCTTAAGGTCTAATGGTTTTGAACGACTTCTCTATTTTCCTTGCATTCAAGTTTGTCACTAAAATTAATTATCGTTGAAAATGACTTGCAGTACTTGAATCACGGATTTAAGAGAACTGTTACTGGTTATATCGTGAGTGGTCTTGAACCAAAAGTGGTGAGTATACCCCTTGAAAAAAGACTCATAAGTTACTACTAACTGAATTATGACCTCGAAAAGACCCCTTAGATGTTTGTCCTGTAATTACGCGCAGCGAATATTCTCATATTCTGTCCCGCATATCTGGGTTCTTACAATGATAGTCCTACCTCATACTCTGTGATGAAACACATTAATGTGACAGTGTATGCGGTGCACCAGCTTTAATAAATTACGAGAATGCGAGATCGTGATGATGGTAACGGTAGTGTGGGGCTACGGAAAACTATATTTCAGCGTGCAATTAATATTAATTAACACATTGACTAAATGTGTGTACTAAAATACAGAAGAAAATTTCAATATATGTGGCCAATAGCTGAAGGTATTTAATACGTGGCGACGTGTTGCTAAAGGGAAAACGCCACAAAATATGGAAGTAGTTATAAAAAGCACAGGGACGTTATGCTTTCTAAAGGAACTACATGAAGATCAAGGATGTCCGTATAGTTCGGAACAAGAATTATTAAACGTTGTTACACAAGTAACGGTCCAAATCCTGGCTTCAGGGCAGCTTGTTGAATAGAAACCCGCAACTATTATTCTGCCAAATTGGGCTTGAGTTGCACTGGAAGATTAGCACAAAAAATGGTTCAAATGGCTCTGAGCACTATGGGACTTAACAACTGAGGTCACCAGTCAACTAGACTTAGAACTACCTAAACCTAACTAACCTAAGGACATCACACACATCCATGCCTGAGGCAGGAGTCGAACCTGCGACCGTAGCAGCAGCGCGGTTTCGGACTGAAGCTCCTAGAACATCTCGGCCACAGCGGCCGGCAACATTAGCACAAACTACAATGTAAAAGTAGATACTGCTGCCACGAAACACACACTAGCTCTGCAGAATAGCTCGTTGTAGTTGTCATGAAGCTGCTTTGCTGACTGCAAGTTCATACCACAAGAGAAAAAAAAAAAACAATTAACTTTTACTCTCTCCTGCTAAACGAGAAGTACACCGAAGGTAGTTTACAGCAAGCACAAAAATGACGGAATTTCTTGTTACCATTTCCATAATTGGCAACGCGGCCTGTCTAACGCAAAAGAGACAGCTCCTTATCTGACGAGAAACCGTGTAAGATGGTCCACATACACGGAAGTTTCCAGCTGCGTCTCTGCCAACGGAAGTGGACGCCACGTTCCCTGACCTACTTCACCAAAGGAAACGAAGCCTAACCCACTCGTGGCATAGGTCCAAAGGCATTCTTACTTCAGGTGTGTTGGTACTATAACGGTATTTTCGTTCTAACAAACTTCGTCTGCTACAGTAATAACAGCAGAGTGTTGCAAGATAATTATTGTACATACATATTTCAATGCAAGTACCGACAATAAATAGAGATAAAGGTAAGCCAAAACACACTGACACTTTGAATGCATTACTCACAGTGCAATAATGCGCAGCACACTCAGTGTGGTGCAGAGGTCGTGACACAAGCCTTTAGTTATGTTCGTTTCCCATTTTTTCCTTGAGTAACCTAGAGAAAATATACTGATCCTCTCGATAGAGTAAGCATGGCAGTTTCGTTCTTTAACAGGATAACGTTACGTTACTGCATCCTGCCGATTTTCCTGCAATTTTGTCTAATGGTTAATTCATTAAAGATACAAATATTCATTTTATCGTTATATATTGACAGGGACCGTACAATGTAAAGTATAACCAGTACTCCATGGGGGACTGCACCACTCCGGCCTGCGCTGACCGCTGCCGCAACACATCTGCAAGACTGTCAATGCTGGATAGTGGTTTCACTCTCTCTGCTAATACAGACCGAAAAAAAAGTATCTTACTAGAACAATTTGGGCCATCCTATGGAATGGATTTGTAAGATCTCGCTTTAAAATAATTTTTTTTGTAACGTAAAACTGAAAGTTGCGAGCTCTATCTTCTTCCCTCCTGATTTCTACTGAAAATCTCGTGCTTGTACTCTTCTTAACTTTACTATCACAGAGATCGCCAAAACTTTATTTTTTTTATTGGTCCTGTGCGCAAGAAATAACTTACTTGGTCTTTCTGCTGCCACTGCTTGATCTGCTGCATTCCATTATTTAACAAAAACATAAAAAACCTGTAATTCATGCTGAGTGCAACGCATGTTCTGTATGGCGGCACCTGCTGTTGCTGCGGCTGATGCTGCTGCTCACTACAACTACATATAATTCAAGAGAAAGGGTTTAGTCAAATCTAAACTCGATGAATGATAACCCAAACAAAAAACTATATTCTGAAAGCGATTCTTTTTCATTCAATTAACAAAACGTTAGAAGCTCTTTCAACAATCGCTTTGTTTGTAAATCTGCCTCCAGTGGCATTAAAGCAATATTACAAATTACTCAAACTCTTGAGACAGACTGAAATATTTCTCAATTGAATACATAGTGAAACAATTCCCTGACAATTACAAAAGAAATCAATGACAAAAATCAATACTTAATCTAACAATGGTTTACCCTTAAGAATTCAACTCCAATCATTATCAAAATTACCGTCTGCTGCTACCCACATACACAAACCCTTTTCCTTAAATTAATAAGCGCGCTGCAAATTATAAAAAATATCAACTAAATAGCATATCCTGTGTTGCTGCTGGCGGACACGGCAGTACGGCAACTCGGCGACGACCCCTCGCCCAACACACGTGCGCACCACAGCAGGCGGGCTCCTACTAGAGTTGAGGCGATTCGTGAATGAGTCGTTCATTTGAACGACTCTAAATAAAGAATCGTAAGAATCGAATCGTGATACGGACGAATCGTCGTTCAAAAGAATCGTAAGAACGATTGCGTGTTTCCGAGTCGTGACGATTCTAGGTTCCAACAATTCATCGATTCTTAGTACGCTATGCTTCGAAGGCAACTTCCGAATCATGCCGAATGATTACGACCGCCAGATGGCAGTCAAGTGGAGGATGCGTGTGAACAAAGGAAGCTCGGAACGAACAAACGAAGTTCGTGAGCCTTTTGAAGTAATAGGTTTAACATCAGAAGAGGCACCAATGTTAGCACTGAATAGGGCATCGTGGAGGAATTTTATAAGGGGGGCTATGCTCCAGACTGAACGCTGAAAGGCATAATCAGTCTTAAATGATGATGATGATGATGATGATCAAACATTGTCACTGTTTACAATGTATCGCAGTAGTAAAGAGTAAGTTGAGACGAACAGTTGGATGCGGGGCATTTGTGGTCTATCAAGTCGGGAAACTACCTCAAATTGGCCTACAAGAACTACCTAAGTTACAGTGCATGCGCGTCGAGCGAGTTTCTCAGAATTGTCGCGCTCTCTTCGCACAAACCATTAGTTCAAGAGTAATACAGAATAGGACATTTTTGTAGAAAATTTAATATTGTTTAATGTTGTAATGCGACACTTTTTGCTGGAGGGTGCGGTTTTAGAGTTATTCAAGAAAAACGTACAAAAGTGATTTTAACTGCGTTCCATCTCGGAAACCATTCGGAGTAGGGCATACGTCCATTTGAAGTTTTTTGTTCAGAATCCCTAATACTGTCACCCCTCGAAGCATGTACCTTTCCTCCTGGCTTACCCTGTATGTATTACACGGGAGTAATATCCACATTAGCCGGCCGAGGTGGCTGAGCGGTTCTAGGCGCTTCAGTCTGAAACCGCGTGACCGCTACGGTTGCAGGTTCGAATCCTGCCTCGGGCATGGGTGTTTCTGATGTCCTTAGGTTAGTTAGGTTTAAGTAGTTCTAAGTTCTAGGGGACTGATGACCTCAGTAGTTAAGTCCCATAGTGCTCAGAGCGATTTGAACCATTTTTTAATATCCACATTATGAAGGTACACTTAAAATTCATATTGTACGGAAGTTTTATCGAAGTGTGTGGCTTACGAGTTCAGCTTATCTAGTTCTTTACAAGAGAATCGGAGTGCATTATTGACCAGTTTCATTGTACACGATCACTGTAGTTGAAAACTGATGCTACAGAAAGTGACCACATGAATAAAGTTGTCTGAGGAAAAGTTATAGATTCTGTCTTGCATTTTTTAACATTTGTACTAGTCATTCCTATAAAAGGTATTTCAGTGCCTGTTTTATTAAGAAGAACTATTCAATGTTCCTTATTATTTAATTTCTGCAAGTTGTGGCACAGGAAGGACGACGTATGCAAGTTCGGGTCTGACGTGAGCCGCGCAGACCCATGAAATGCCCAATAAATAACATAATAATTCTGAGTTCACGCTCTAAACCGTGAAAAAATGGTTCAAATGGCTCTGACCACTAAGGGACTTAACATCTGAGGTCATCAGTCAACTAGAACTTAGAACTACGTAAACCTAACTAACCAAAGGACATCACACACATCCATGCCCGAGGCAGGATTAGAACATGCGATTGTAGCGGTCGCGCGGTTCCAGACTGAAGCGCCTAGAACCCCTCGACCACATCGGCCGGCCTAAACCGTGAAACTAAGCATTGTAGGGATAAATAAAAAACTATTTGAAACGAATAACTGACAAAAAGCTGACTAGAAGGGCTGCAATGCCGTCTAGTGCGGAAGAGAAATCTCGAGATACCTCGTAGAAGATAGCTTCGAGTTGTGGTTTCAGGTCTAGCGGTCGCGTAACCCACATAGCGTGAAAGAAGAAGACAGGGGAGAGTCCAGCACAGTCAGCGACACCACTCATTGTCTCTGCCATCATCACAAGATATACGTCATCCGTTTCTCAATGAAACGTGCAGTTCGACGTGAAATGAGAACATTTCTCTCGGATACCTCGACTAAGACACTTACGCCCTGCGGCGGTCTTGCAAAAAAATATTATCTGTAATAACGGCGACTGTCGACGGCGGGCAGAGAAATGAATCGTGAAAAGAAGAAAGAGCGTTGTCTTGTCAGCGGCGGCGATTTCCCGGTACAGGCAGTGGGGGGCGGCATTCTACGGTGGATAGTGTAGACGGAGGTGGGTGTCGGCTATGGGGAGGGAGGGGGGGGGGAGGGGGTGCCGTGTTCCGGCGCGCGCCAGGCTGCTGGCGGAATTCAATTTCCTGACCGCTGATGACGCATGACCCGACACCCGCGGCCGGAACCACCCGCTGCAGGGGCGGGCGAAGCTTCGCTCCTCAAGGTGGCGGCTATAGCGATCTTTCCAGCCTGTGCTCCTTCATTGATTTTTTAACTCTACCGACAAACCTCTGGCGGTAAAAAGATAAGGTTAATAAGAGTACAGTTGGCAACCTCATGGCTGATCCGTAAGACAGCTCCACAAATACACTTACGGAATTGGAAAGAGTTACGCCATGAAAAAAAGGTCTCATATCTGCGAAAGATTATGGTGTCGTTCATCACATAACAGATGTAAAAAGACTGAAGATCCATTGCATCTGAATGTTATGTCCATCATCATGAGACGTTGAGTCCACGACGACCTTACTCATTCTTGTATATGTTGCGGTATTAAAGCAAACACCCTCCGATATAATTTTGACGAATTTCTTGCCATACCTGCATCACGTAGTGTGTAAATTCATGGAGACTGATGAGTAGAACTAGTATGATGATAATGTTTGCTTTGTGGGGCGCTTAACTACGCGGTCATCTGCTCCTCCCGTACAGAGTCCAAACTTTTTCAGAGTCCAATTTATTACACAGTTCGATCCAGCCACTGTCACGAATGATGATGATGGTGACGAAATGATGAGGACAACACGAACACCCAGACCCCGGGAAGAGAAAATCCCCAACACGGCCGGGAATCGAACCCGGGACCCTGTGATCCAGAGGCAGCAGCGCTAGCGACTAGACCTCGAGCTGCGAACATTTTCAAGTGTGAATCGTAGATCCTTTAACGACGATCGCGTGTATGAACTAATTCCCAGTGTACTCTTCTTGTTGATTCTGAACACCGACTGTGCCAGAACTTAAAAGAAGCTAGAAGAACCGAATGAGTTTCTTTGACAAATTAGCTACAGGTATACAGCGTGTCCGTTCTAAGAGCTGTGAGGCCTATTTTCTTTGATGTCTCGATTTATGTGTCCAGTTTCGATTTTCTGTGTGTAGCTGGAGCCAATCCAAGTAAATGCTGCGCATCTCCTCTTTCATGCGACGCCCGATGTCGACGGAAACACACAATTTTTTTGAGAGTTGGCAATACTCTCTTAGGATGTAAAGGTTGGCTACAGCGCGCATACACAAGCTCTGGAATCTAAGATATTGTTGTCGCGCCTCGCAGCGCACGGATCAACTAGTGGCAGTTCTGAAGCCAGTGTAGGAGGTAGACTTGAGCAACACGATACTTTTTCCCAATTCGATTCCTACAACTCAATTCACATTGCGAATCGATTCCTACGATTCGTTCACGATTCATCGTAGTCTGCGATGGCACGACTCTTACCCAAGGCAAATAGTTCTACATCTTACTCACAGATGGCAGGACATGTCTGAAACTGTCAGTGGGGTTAGAATCGAACTGTGTCATGATAAGATATGCCAGAAATAGTTTATTTAAGAGTAATCATGCATATGATGTTACAAGTGTGATTCTCGATTTATACGTGTAATGCCTTAATTGATGAAAGGTCACGTTTGATTTGATTGCATCTGTTGTTTTATTTCAGTATGCCAGGAAAGAGGAGTCGATTTGTACGAAAGGTGGTGCAAAATTACGTGGTATGCCAGTTTGTTTGTGTGGCTTGAACGTATCTAACTACAGACGTAGTGACAAAGATTTACGAAATTGCGATATAAAATACTTATTGTGTAAAATCGAGTTTTTTCAGGAAACACACCAATATAGATAAAATTAAAAATCAAAATCCGTATCTAAAAATAAAATTTTATCCAAACTGTTAAAGTCGTTCCCAATAAACGAAATTCGCGTTTTTATTTAAAAAATTATTTTGTGTTAAATCGCGTGCTGTAAGGAAAGACACCTATATACAGATAAACATAAAAACCAAAACCTTGACTAAATTCAATACGTACTAACAAAGTTTTACGAAATGGCGTTATAAAAACATGTGAAATAGCGTTTTTATAATATAAAATTGCGTTTTTACGAACGGAATTATGTAGGATATATATATATATATATATATATATATATATATATATATATATATATATATATATATATATATATATTGTAAAACTGACTTTTTACGAAAGAATGGAACTATGTAGGTGAACTCAAAAAGCGAAAAAGTCTAAATAAAAAATTTCATCCAAATCGTTAGGACCGTTTTCGAGATACACGAAATATAATGGTTCAAATGGCTCTGAGCACTATGGAACTCAACATCTGTGGTCATCAGTCCCCTAGAACTTAGAACTACTTAAACCTAACCAACCTAAGGACATCACACACATCCATGCCCGAGGCAGGATTCGAGCCTGCGACCGTAGCGGTCACGCGGTTCCAGATTGAAGCGCCTAGAACCGCACGGCCATACCGGCGGGCCACGAAATATAATACATAATCCAAATGCTATTGCTCGTGTGTAAAGGAGGTGTGTGTGTTTTGCACTGTATCTGCAACAAATAAGAAGTACGTATTTATTCATCATACTTGGATTTATTGATTTTAATCGTGTGTATTGGGAGCTGTGTACTCGCTGTATATCGTTTCTGTCATCACTAGTTCGTGTATTACTCGCGCAAACTAAGCTGACGTCGGCGCGGTGGCTGATGGTAGCGATAGTAAATGGGAAATACTTTTACGCTCGTTCCCGTCAGCCACATATCGAATGTGTTCTATCTCTGAAAACCATTCGCAGTAGGGCATATGTCCATATGAAGCTTTTTATTCAGTATCACTAATACTATCATCATCAAAGCATGTACGTTTCCTCCTTACTCGCCCTGTATCTTTCCAGCCTGTGCTCCTTCATTGATTTTTGAACTCTACCGACAAACCTCTGGCGGTAAAAAGATAAGGTTAATAAGAGTACAGTTGGCAACCTCATGGCTGATCCGTAAGACAGCTCCTACACTGGCTTGAGTTGTAGGAATCGAATTGGGAAAAAGTATCGTGTTGCTCAAGTCTACCTCCTACACTGGCTTCAGAACTGCCACTAGTTGATCCGTGCGCTGCGAGGCGCGACAACAATATCTTAGATTCCAGAGCTTGTGTATGCGCGCTGTAGCCAACCTTTACATCCTAAGAGAGTATGCATACAGAATTATTACACGAAAATCAGATGATTTTCTTCAAAATGTCGGTCATATTTTGTATTTATTCATGTAACTGGCTACATTCTACATCTACACCTACATCCATACTCCGCAAGCCATCTGACGGTGTGTTGTGGAGGGTACCCTGAGTACCTCTATCGGTCCTCCCTTCTATTCCAGTCTCGTATTGCTCGTGGAAAGAAAGGCTGTCGGCATGCCTCTGTGTGGGCTCTAATCTCTCTTAGCGAGAGATTCGTAGGAGGGAGCAATATACTGCTTAACTCTCGGTGAAGGTATCTTCTCGAAAATTCAACAAAAGCCCGTACCGAGCTACTGAGCGTCTCTCCTGCAGAGTCTTCCACTAGAGTTTATCATCTCCGTAACGCTTTCGCGATTACTGAATGATCCTGTAACGAAGCGCGCTGCTCTCCGTTGGATCTTCTCTATCTCTTCTATCAACACTATCTGATACGGATCCCACACTGGTGAGCAATATTCAATCAGTGGGCGAACAAGTGTACTGTAACCTACTTCCTTTGTTTTCGGATTGCATTTCCTTAGGATTCTTCCAATGAATCTGTCTGACATCAGCTTTACCGACGATCAACTTTATATGATCATATCATTTTAAATCACTCCTAATGCCTACTCCCAGATAATTTATGGAATTAACTGCTTCCAGTTGCTGACATGCTATACTGTAGCTAAATGATCTTTCTTTCTATGTATTCGCAGCACATTACACTTGTCTACTTTGAGATTCAATTGCCATTCCCTGCGCCACGCGTCGTTGCAGATCCTCCTGCATTTCAGTACAATTTTCCATTGTTACAACCCCTTGATATACTACAGCACCATCCGCAAAAAGCCTCAGTGAATTTCTGATGTTATCCACAAGGTCATTTATGTATTTTGTGAATAGCAACGGTCCTACGACACTCCGCTGCGGCACACCTGAAATCACTCTTACTTCGGAAGACTTCTCTCCATTGTAATTATTGTTGTTAGCATTATCGCTGATCACTAAAAAGTTTGGAAATATTTTAAAATGGGTTGTAAGTGAAATTCTTCTTTGTTGAAACCAGGGTAATAACTGTGGAACATATCTCTGAACTTACGTGTTTGAGAGGAACAAGTGTTGTTATATGGAAAACGTGCTTGTAACAAGTCGTAAGTTTGACCTCGTGACGACTGGTTGTAATGTAACAAGAACTGTAGAGAAAAAAATTAATAAAACGCCTTCAGCGTTTCATTTTAGTGAAGTACACAGAGGGCCCTAAAGCCTGAAAACAATTTTTCAGGCAGGAATATCATGCCTCTTAGACTAAAGTACGAAAATTGTCGGTTTTGATGTGTCAACATCCATGTGTCATGTTTCAAGCGCCAGCTTCTCGTGAGTAATCTTTGATGCAATATATGTGTCTACTGGCACATTATCGGTGCAGTCGCTTCTGAAAACGCTGCATTAGTTTACCTTGTCAAAAATCTTGGAGACGAGTGAGACCTCGCCGACGAGAAGTGATAGCGCGGTTTCCTGTCGGCACGGCTTGGAAGTTCAAAGGAAACAAGCGCACGTCATTCTATTATGTTCTAGTCTGTTTTGGCGGTTGGCGATGTCCATTTAGCTTGCGTGTGTTATGTCTGGTACTGAGTGTATGTGCTTTGAAATGTGTAACTACACCCCTGTGTTCGCATACACGCCGCTATCCTGAAATTTCTCATACAATATTTCTCCATGCGTCTACTCTGGAAGACAGTGTAATATTTTTCTATGGTTACGAACTTGCCGAGCCACATTACAAGAGGAACAGCTTTTCAGTGACGAAGCAGTATGATTAGCAGAGTGAGCACGGCGGTTACGATTAATGGGGGCAGCTCTCCTTCTGTTCATAGGGTGTGTGTAATTCGTAATCGAGTTCAACGAACAGTATTTTTCCATTTCACTGATGAAGTATTCCATTTGTAAGGCATGCGACCAGCCAAGCTTGGCATGTAGTAACTCTATGGAAACGTCCTGATCGCTAAAAACTTTATTTATAACGCGTTTCGAATCCTCATCATGAGATGACTGTGGCATAAAAGCTATGTCTTGGTTTGTCTCGGTCTTTGACTTCAACGCCATCCGGCGCCAACATAATACAATACGTTCCTCAACTCTGCTATTCTCAGTATGGCAAGCGAAGTCTCCAAGTAACATCTTTTGCAAGTATCGCCTAACGGTAGATGTATATAAGACTGTTAGTTTTTCTCACTTATGGGTTTTCTTAAGCAAATCGTAGGTATTTGTAGCTAGTATGTAGGGCCTACGTCCATTCCTGATGTGACTTCTGCCTCGTAATTACTACGTATTAGCTTTTCTCATTTGTATTTTGTGTAAATTTTGCCACAGTAATCTGATGATAATGACTCGAAATGCGTCATAATCAAAGTTTTTAGCGATCAAGACGTTTACATGAAGTTGCTACATGCCAAAACAGGTTTCCCATTCACCAAAAACTTCTTACATCTTGTTAGTTTTGAAACTACTCTGTGAACTAACTCTTTCTCTGGTCGTGTCTATGAATACCACGAAGCTTTTCTATTATTAACTACAAAGTTAGCCTTAACAAGTATTTGTGTCTTACAACTTTTCGTAATCGTTCGTTACAACAGAATCTCTTTCAGTTATTTACACTTCCTCCCTTCGCGAAATTACATTTTGTCGTAGTTATCTCTAGGATATGAGGCTGGATACACTGCTATCTTACAGTAACGATAAGTAATTATGATTATGCACCATCAGCATAATCGTTATTGCCAACAGAACGCTTCTCGAACTAGATAGTCAACAGAAAAAGATTGCTTGTGTTATTGTAGCATATTTATTACAGGTTCCACCAAGTAATTCTACGTCCAGAACTGCGGCGCAGCAGTGGTGGCGCCATTTTCTATGTATTTTCTGTTTAAAACTGGCGTACTGAAAACTATGCTATAAAAAATGGGTTCTCTGGATAGTAAGCGAGAGCCAAGAATGATCCCGACACCTACTCCCTCTGTGAGAGGTCATACAAGAAATATTTAAGTAATTTCCAAAGCCCAATTAGCTGTCGCGCTAAGTGTCAACATACATCGAGAAAAGTGAGAATTTTCAGCAGGATGCTACAAACTATGCCAACAAAGAGCAGAAAATACGTTAAACAGATTGATCTGTAATAATTTCATTTTATAATTCAACGAAATTCCGATGGTTTCCTATTATTTGTTTTTTAATATTTGGCTAAATATTCTGCAAACAAAATCACAGAGATACTTGTGCCAATCACAGAGATACTTGTGCCGTTTTTTGTGTAAAGTACTTTTAGTAAATGCGAATATTCCTCTGGTTGGAAAATTGTTGCCAATATATAGATTACTAATAGTCCACGAAAGCTCAAATAGCAATGTATACTGCTGAGAATACGTGGTGAAATGAGATTGGAAATTGTAACATTGCAGCAAGAAAACTGCGATTTATAAATGATTTGTGTCTCCAGACGTTAACCTTCTGCTGTCTTACATTAATATGCTTTTCCTTTGATTTTTTGCGTCCCTATAAGACTTAGACAGAAATTATCAAATGACATGGAAATTCTCTTTCGTATATTACGAACCAGAGTTTTAAGTAAGGTACGTGATGAAAAGCCTTTTGTAAATGAACAAATACAATATTTTCCTTGAAACTGAGCACTCTCCTTCTTACTGCCTATTCGTTAAGTACAAGAACAGTGCGCATCGCTCTTTTGCAAACCTATTCCGTTTATTAAACCTAATGACGTTATTACCGTAACTCTGTTTTCCCATAAGCTTCGTGTCACATAAAATACAAGGGGTGGACAAAAATATGGAAACATCACAAACACGTTACTATGCCTAATACGGCGTAGGAAACCAGTTAACATTCAAAACAGCTTCCATTCCTCTCACAATAGACAGATCCAGGTCCTGTATGATTTTCAACCGAATCTTATACCATTCTTGTTGCAAAATGTCACGTGTAAGCTGTGTGAAAGGGGGCTATCTCTTCTTCAAAAACCGCATCACCATTGACCAACGAAAATTGTACCGTGGGGCGGACTAGACCAGCCGAAATGGTCACATAGTCCGTGGTAGTACTGCGATTAGTAGTGTAACCATGGGGCCCATGGATTACCGTTATACGGCTGCCCGAGTCATCACCGAATCCCAAAATGTTTCACTCTCGAAAAATCAGAAGTTGGGAACAGCCTGCAAAAAGAGTCATCCTACCAAATGACTTCGTTCGATTACTCCACAGTCCAGGTTTCATGGCTCCAGCACCATGTTTTCCTGTTTTAAACATTTGCTTCACTGATCAACGTTTATGAAATTTCAACTCGCCCTGTAAATCCCTGTGTATAGAACTGCCTTAGTGTCATTCTGATGCTGACAGGGTTCGTGAGTGTGATATTCAACTCCCAGGTGACATTTGTAGCTATCGCCACAATCCTCTGCAATGACCTTCTGTCACTATCGCTCAGAAAACATTTTCGTCCGTGTTGTGACTTAGCTGATGATATTTATCCGTTTTCCTCGTGTGCGGAATAAATCGTCGATATGGTGCCTCTTGCAACACCAAACACTTCTGCTCGCCCGGTTACGGAAGCACCCAGAACACGAACACCAACAATTTGCCCACGCTCTAATTCACTTACCTCCAACGTAATGCACTCGCAACTACAGAGAACACACTCCGACCACGGCTAACATCCGCAGCTTATTACGACACAGCACGTGGCTGTTCGTGGTCAGATGGAATAACCTGCAGCTTTAACTACCATCTGCATTCACATTCCAGAATGTATTTCTCGCTGTCTTTCCACATCTTTGCCAGCCACATTTATTTATTTCAACAGTACCAGGGAAGCTATTTCCTGATGTCTTAACAGGATGGCAGGACATCTGAAAGACATCAGGGAGTAACTTCCACTGTACTAGAGGGAGCTGTAGCAGGCAATAACTGTAGAAGAAGACAGATTGAAATGCATCCAGCAAGTAATTGAGGACGTAGGTTGCAAGTGCTACTCTGAGATGAAGAGGTTGGCACAGGAGACTGAAGAAAAAGAAGCTGATGTATTCCCGTTTTGGAAAGGTGAATTAATTGAGAAGGTTACCTGCCTTCCGGACTTAAATATCTTTGATAAGACTGATTTTAACTGACTCGGAGTCTCAACTGAAGGTATGTATTTTCTTATTATAGAATTTCCATCACATTTTTGTTATATGAGGTATGTCCGTATGGACTTCCCTTAGATCTACGTCATTAAGAGAGAAAAACCAGTGTTCTCTGTCCTGTTGTGTTTTCTACCGCGAACCTTCCAGCACGACTCTTCTCTGCGATAAGGCTTCACAAACAAGCTAACATAGTTTCAGGAGATTAACAAATAGCAAAATGTCCCCCCCCCTAACTTCTCTAACATGGAACTCGTGAAATTCGTCAGGGATGGTAAGACCTGCTAGGTAACAGGTCAAAAGCTATTTCTTTATAATCTCCGTAAACTCCATTATGTTCTCGAAACTAGTATCTTACGTGTCGTGCGTAGTAAAGATCTGTAGAGGTAATGTCACGGTTGGTAGAATACAGAACAACTCGGAGTTAAATGGATCTATAACTTCTTCTGGTTTATTAGTAATTATTACCGCTAAATTAAGTTTTCAACTCATGTCGAGCTTAGTTTTCAAAAATGGTTCAAATGGCTCTGAGCACTATGGGACTCAACTGCTGTGGTCATAAGTCCCCTAGAACTTAGAACTACTTAAACCTAACTAACATAAGGACATCACACACATCCATGCCCGGGGCAGGATTCGAACCTGCGACCGTAGCGGTCGTGCGAGCTTAGTTTTATTATTATTATTACTTTGTTATTTGAGCGCTACAGATCTGTAATTTTTGATTAGCCATGCTTGACTCTTGTGTTGATATAATAGTGCATACAGATTTGCTACTGCATTAGAATCATTCACAGTTTAAGAAGCTTCATAGTACACCAGATAATAGGCCAGGTGATAAAGTTGATTTGACCTTCTCGTTGTCTTTCTACACTCCTAGGGACAATTCTTACAATATTTTCACTGAAGATTGCAAATCCTCCTAACACTCCTGCCTACAAATCCTAAATATTTTATACGTGAATTAACCAGCGCTTGACATACAAAGACTGCTACTATTACTGTCCATAGCGTTATGTTTACACACATCAGCTGAATATTAAGCTTCAGTTCATTGCAGAAGATTTAAGGTAAGTATGCGTTTGTTGAATGCTGTTAGAGATGTGAGGAGGTAACGCTCAACTGAAATTGTTTACTAATAATGCAAAGAAATGGTGTTAGTCAAAAAAATGGTTCAAATGGCTCTGAGCACTATGGGACTTAACTTCTGGGGTCATCAGTCCCCTAGAACTTAGAACTACTTATACCTAACTAACCTAAGGACATCACAAACATCCATGCCCGAGGCAGGATTCGAACCTGCGACCGTAGCGGTCTCCCGGTTCCAGACTGTAGCGCCTAGAACCGCTCGGCCACACTGGCCGGCGGTGTTAATCAATTAAGGAAGTTAACGTACACGGTATTCGATAAGACACATCACCGGCTGCTCTTATTCACAAGAGGACTGAAGCAGACTACATATCGCTGAAGCGATGACAGTGAGGCACCCGCCTGAACCAAAATAGGATCGGAAGGCTCTCGACCAAAAGGTCAGTCATTATAAATAAAGTAACCAATTGTCAGTAATTAACTGCAACGATATTTGATAGCTATGGCAGTAATGGTGTAATTGCAAGCGTTTTAAATTGCCATGCGTAGGATTTTAGTTCAGTTCTTGGGACTGTCAGCGATTTGTCCATGTGTTTGGGAGGGAGGGTGGGGGTGAGTGGGTGGAGGATTGTAACGGACTGTGCTCATCCTCATGATACCAGCTGACTAGCTACTTATATGAGAAGTAGAGGCTCCAAGAATTGAAAACCGAAAAAGTCCGGGAGAACGGTGTGTTAACCCCACCGTTACCGTATGGCACCATAGTGACGCCACTTGGCAGAGAGTGACACGACGGCCGTTTGGCATTGCACGGTCCCATGGATATGGTTGCACGTTTTTATTTTTTAAGATAGCTAGAACAAACGAGGCGACGATCGGGCGTGCGCTTGTTGTCGTTTATCACGGAGTAGCGCCTGGTGAGATGTCAGAAGTTATCTAGACTATTTAGAAAAATCTGCATAAAAGTGGCAGTAATAATACTTATTCATGTAGAGGTGAGTCGTGAACTGGGCGTGAATAGCTCATTTGGTTGTGTATTTAGAAGCGAAAGCAAAAGTTTCGGATTTTAGTCCTAGTTCGAGTGCCAGTAAGTTTTAGATCAATACACACTTCGCTAGAAAATGAGGATTCATTCCTAAATTATCCATGATGGCTATAAATTCTCGTGATCCCCTCAGGAACAATATGTTGACAAGGGGGTAATATGCCTCAAAATGTCCGCTAAAACGATTTATTTCGCCGTGGCAGACTCCAGAAATGATCACACCGTCACGGAGCGCTACTATTCCTTATTAAGGCTTGGCGTAAACATATCATAATATCGCCTTATTTTCCGAAAACAAAATAATAAATAATTGTACACTGAGGGTAAAATTCTTTGCATGGTCGAAATTAGAGGTTACTTGGCTGTAGAGCACTTCTCCATTTTCGTACATGTACTTTACGTGACGAAAAGATTAGTTTCATTCGTAGAATACCATGTGACACCAGAAATCGTGAAATTGCAACGTAACGAAGCGTGGGGTGTGGAGGGGGCGGGGAGGTTGGGCGAAAAGATCGTATTGGGAGACCAAGGTTTCTGTGCAGTAAGCAAATTCAAATGGATGTACTCGTAAGCTGCAATCGTTACGCAAAGTTGAAACAGTTTGCGCAGAACTTACTGGTGTGGAGAGCTGCTGGCATCCAGTCTTCCGAAAGAAGATCACAAGAACAACACGTCATCTTCAATTATAGTGTGCAGCGTGTTCGAATATGTGACGACAACAACAACATGAATGTGAAGGGAAATTATTATTAGTGTGCCGGCAACGACGAGGTCATTGGAGTAGTATCACGAGTTCACTCGGAACATGGAAAGTAGAGGGAATTCGCCTAGTGCTTCACACGCACGCACGCACAAACACACACACACACACACACACACACACACACACACACACGCACACAAACTTTCTCAGTCTATTTAGGAAAACCGATATTTTTTTTTTTTTTTTTTTGCAGGCAAGGGTTCTGAACGCCGCTACCCCAGATTTTAAATCCAGCTACTCTAGTCGAGGAACTGAAACTATACTTTTCTGACAGATAGTATGAAACGAGTTCCTCACTTACTTACACTGAATGAAATGTTAATGAATTTATCCCATTATCATCTGGTGTCCTACGAAGAGGACAGTTGCTTTCTGCAACCACTAGTCAATCGTGGTACGTGCTAACAATGTTGTCTGTGAGGCAGGTACAAAAGTGGCAAGTAGCGTGCCGACAACACCCCCCCCCCTCCCACCCCCGCCCCTTTCACCCGGTCACAGAATTTATTTAATCCTAGGATAAGGTTCTTAGACAGTGTATACACAAATCTACAGGCCAGGATTACTGCACTTTACCTTTCGCTTTGCTAGTAGGGTTATGAGAAAGGTAAGTGAATAACTTTATCTTGTACACTACTAGTCATTAAAATTGCTACACCACGAAGATGACATGCTACAGACGCGAAATTTAACCGACAGGAAGAAGATGCTCTGATATACAAATGATTAGCTTTTCAGAGCATTCACACAAGGTTGGCCCGGTTCCAACACCTACAACGTGCTGACATGAGGAAAGTTTCCAACCGACTTCTCATACACAAACAGCAGTTGACCGCGTTGCCTGGTGAAACCTTGTTGTGATGCCTCGAGACATTCGAGACATCACGTTTCCGACTTTGATCAAGAGCGGATTGTAGCCTATCGCGATTGCAGTATATCGTGTCGCGACACTGCTGCTTGCGTTCGTCGAGATCCAATAACTGTCAGCAGAATATGGAATCGGTGGGTTCAGGAGGGTAATACAGAAAGCTGTGCTGGATCCAAATGGCCTCGTATCACTAGCAGTCGAGATGACAGGTATCTTATCCACATGCATGTAACGGATCATGCAGCCACGTCTCGATCACTGAGTCAACAGATGGGGACGTTTGCAAGACAACAACCATCTGCAGGAACAGTTCGACGACGTTTACAGCAGCATGGACTATCAGCTCGGAGACCATTGCTGCGGTTACCCTTGACGCTGCATCACAGACAGGACAAACACGAACCTGGGTTCACGAATGGCTAAACGTCATTTTTTCGGATGAATGCAGGATCTGTTTACAGCATCATGATGGTCGCATCCGTGTTTGGCGACATCGCGGTGAACGCACATTGGTTGCGTGTATTCGTCATCGCCATACTGGCGTACCACCCGGCGTGATCGTATGGGGTGCCATTGTCTCGGTCACCTCTTGTTCGCATTGACGGCACTTTGAACAGTAGACGTTACAATTCAGATGTGTTACAACCCGTGGCTCTACCCTTCATTCGATCCCTGCGAAACCCTACATTTCAGCAGGATAATGCACGACCGCATGTTGTAGGTCCTGTACGGGCCTTTCTGGATACAGAAAATGTTCGACTGCTGCCCTGGCCAGCACATTCTCCAGATCTCTCACCAATTGAAAACGTCTGGTCAATGGTGGCCGAGCAACTGGCTAGTCAGAATACGCCGGTTACTACTCTGGATGAACTGTACTATCTTGTTGAAGCTGCATGGACAGCTGTACCTGTACACGCCGTCCAAGCTCTGTTTGACTCAATCTCCAGGTGTTTCAAGGCCATTATTATGGCCAGAGGTGGTTGTTCTGGGTACTGATTTCTCAAGATGTATGCACCCAAATTGCGTGAAAATGTATTAACATGCCAGTTCTAGTATAGTATATTTATCCAATGAATACCCGTTTATCATCTGCATTTCTTCTTGGTGTAGCAATTTTTATGGCCAGTAGTGTAGTTCAAAGTTGATATGTTATTTACGCCAGCTGCATAAAATTAGTGATGAAAAACATTATCTCCTGCTATAAAAATTCGTGTTGAACATGTTCTATAAAAAAGATTCTTGGCTTTTATAGTGCATGAGACCTATTTCCTTTTCTTTCAGGAATTCTAATGTGTATCTGCGCAATACATTCAAAATCTGTCTACAAGGTGAGCAGTTCTGAGCAGATAGACGTAATCACGTATTTTCAACTGATGGAGATGACGACGGAACGAGATGCTTCATGAACTATGATACCACAAAAAGTAGAAGTCAATACGTCGGAGGACTACTTTACAAGCTACCTAAAGATGAGAGGAATTATGTCTACACCGAATAGGTTGCTGGAATTAACTGATCACTTCTTCAAAAACGTTTTTAATGTTGACTTGTTCTGGGCGTAGCCCCTCTTCAGAAGGTCTGCCAAACAAAATAAGTCCTAAGCATAAATGTAGTTCACAGCGTGAAAATACGGAAAATAGTATAAAAATGTTTGAAAAATTATCGTATCAAATAGGCCATTCAAATGAAACTGTACAGTACCAGTAACGATTTTATTAACTCAAAAATGTAGTGATACACAGTTCACATACTCAAAAATAGTCGTCAAAATTGTTGGCACATTTATCCCATTGCGACATTCCATCCTTGAAGAAGCTAGTAGCCTGCTGTCGGATCCAGTCCTGGACCCAATCACGCACGTCGTCGTCCGTTGCGAATCGACGTCCGCGAATAGCTTGTTTTAGAGATCCAAACACATGAGTCAACGGTGAAAGGTCGGGACTGTACGGTGGACGAGCTAGCAATGAGCCTTTTCAGGACGAGCATCGTCTTCCAGCGACTCGCACCCCTCAAGGAATCGTTTGCGCCATGCCACAACACTTGAACGACTCACACTGCACTCATCGTACACAGGATTCATCCGTCGATACATTTCATTGCCTCCAACTCCGTCCGCCGCCAAAAATCGAATCACTACTCGTTGTTTCTACTTATTCACTTGCATGTACGGTAGTGGACGATAACTTGTGTTACCATCTTCTCGTCGGCGTGAAACAACACTGGCGCTATGCAACATCAAACGGCACGCACGCGTCAGTCTCCCTACCAATAAAGGCGCCACCATATCTACAGTTAAGTGGTGCCACCTTACGTGTAAGGCAAAGATTGACGCACTGACCAGGTTTCATTTGAATGATCTTCGGACATTGAACTAGTCACTTGTTCAAAACATTTTTCATTTCGTTGGCACATTTTAGGGTGCACCCCACCTTCAGAACGTCTGTCAGAACGAAAGAACGAAATCATAAGAACGAGCATAATTCACAAAAGTGTGTGTGTGCGTGAGTGTGTGTGACTCTGGAAGTAATGAGATGTTAATTACGACATGAGATTTTTATTTGTATTTCTACATAACCGAAATACTATATTGTGTCTATGTTTCATGACACCACCCTCTAAGTGGCTTGCCCAGATCCATGTACAAAATGACCAATACGTGAAGGAAAATTGTTACCTTAGTAAAGGACGGTGTTATTTATCTTACGCAAGACAGATCAACACTGACACTCCCAAACTACTATGTCTTTTAGGTTGCGACTTTGTTTAATCATAACGAGGAAACGAAGAAACAACCTCATAGGTGTATGTAGCTGTGGTGAAATACATTTACTTCTCTAGGTTTCTGAGGATCTTACTATGTTATCTGTATCGCGAATGAAGTAATAATTTACATCCTGCTGAAAAACTTAAGTGATAAGCAAGCCTCATACCATCTAGTGCTGGAAGCTAGTTTTCATTTAGCAGCAGTGTACATTATAATTTCATTCGTATAAAATCTGATAAGAATGTACATTCTAGTCTGCATCTACAGTACATGGTTGCTCTTGAAATCACTCACAAATTCCTGGCAGAGGGTTTATCGAACCATCTCCACAGTGATTCTCTGTGTTCCACTCTCGAACAGTGCCCGGTAAAAAACGAACACCTATATCTCTCCGTTCTAGTTCTGATTTTTCTTATTTTATTGCTATTATTGGTACTCCCTATGTAGTTCTGCGCCGACAAAATATTTTTGCACCGGGAGGAGAAAATTAATGATTGAAATTTCGTGAGAAGATCTCGCCACAATAAGAAACGCCTTTGTTTTACTGACGAACACCTAAATACTATATCATGTCCGAGAAACTCTCTCCCCTATTTCTCGATAATACAAAAGGTGCGCCCTTCTTTGAAGTTTCTCAATGTGCTTCGTTGATCCTATCTGGTAATGGTACCACACCACGCTGCAGTACTCCAAAAGCGGACTGACAAGCACAGAGCAGGCAGGTCTTTTTGTAGATCTGTTGCATGTTCTAAGTGTCTTTGGTTCGTCTCCGCGACAGCATTTTAAGTGTGCTCTTTCCAATTTAAGCTGTTCGTAATGGTAACTCCTAGGTATTCAACCAATTTATGGTCTTTAGTTTTAACTAATTTGTCGTGTAACCTGTGTTTAACGGATTCCTTTTACTTCTCATGTGGATGACCTCACTCTTTTCATTGTTCATTTTGAATCGTGGAAATCTCTTCATAATTTCGAACTGTAGGACCCTGTGTGATTCAGCCTCTTCGGCATCTGACATATGGCTCTTTGACGAATGTTCTAGTTTTCTCCTTACTGAAGTAAATACTATCTCTGTTTTCCTTTCCATGCCTTTCACACGAGGCCAGTCAGAACCGCCTATTCTGTTAACTACAGTACCCTCCGACACTATCGATGTGGGTAGCTGCTAGATAGCTAAACCTGCAGTACGTAGTGATACAAAAATAGGTATAAAATATTCATCTACGTAAGCCAATAAAACATAAATCTCTTCTTTTTTTATACTAATGAGTAAATACACAGCTATGAGATGGAGAGACTCTGTAAAGATAAATTAACTGTTTTACTTTTCAAGTAAGACGTAAGAAGTCGGTTTTACTACTTAGAAGACGCGAAATATGTACATACGAAATGTGTTATTAAGTTAGTACAAACCTGAGACTTTAGATATGACGGGAAGCAAGAGACTGGCTTCATACTGCATCATTAAAAAGAACTCTATGGGCATCCGATAACTTTACACAAGCGACATGGCAGTCGCAGACGTCCGCAGAAGCGATAGAAATAACGATGCAAAATATGAAAATTTTACTGCCAAATAACAACTTTTTAATACACGAATCGTAATAAATGTTCCAAATAACTTTACCGCTGTAATATGCAAAGAAGTTCACAAGTCATTTAAAAGAAAGACGCAAGGAAAGGCAGTTTACGAAGTTGAGGGTGAAATATGGACGCTCTTTTAAGAATGTGAAGCTGCCCGAGGGAGAGAAAATAAGAAGCCGCAATAAAATTAGAAAAATGAGAAAAAGTATGTGAGCGTAAAAGGTGGAGAGGCGGCGGCGCCTGCGGTCGAGAGGAATGCGTCCATCAAAAGCGAATATCGCGTGGTGGTAGGACGCTGGTGTGGTGGTGGAGTGCGGGGGCGGGGGGTAGGACTAACAGGTGTCAGAGACGGCTCCTCCACCGGGCTCTGTCTGCGTGGCCCACTTTTAAGCTCTGCCTTGTAGTGCGCTCAGCTACTAGACGCAGGGCAGTGTCATATCCTGTGTAATTTCCTCGTGTTTCTAAGAGCAATCCTCAAGCAACCCGTTAGCGCCCAAATTACTAAATATTTCTCTTCCGAGAAATAATAAACCCTTTAAAAGTATCCAACAGCGTATAACTGTGTTTCTCGTTCACAATGTTTTCATAGTTGGTATATACCAGGATGCCTACATCGTCAAAACTGTGACTATAATTTTTCTTAGACCGTACTGCCTTTATCTGACTATTATTCTTTTTTGGAAGGACGATAGTAAGGATCTGAATGAATTTCCGTTTCCTTGTCTCTAGATGACTATTCTTTAGAATAACTTAAGGTGCAACATGAAGTCGCTCATTAGCTCTGCGAACATGAATAAACTTGAAGGGGATTATGTTAAAACTGAACAGGTTGCTGCTCATGTGTTGAAAAATGTTTCATTATGTTGACCCTTTTCAATGGCAGCCCACCTTCAGAGTGTGTTCTAAAACAGAAATACAAAGCCATAAGATCAAGTATAATTTAAAAAAGTCTTCAAGATTAAAGATTCGGAAGGTATTATAAAAACTTTCAAAACTTAATGATACCAACTGGAATAGCATTCAGTCGTTTGGGGGATGTCAATGCAGAACTGTCATTCGTGAGATACAGAACACACTCCGTTAATTTAGTAATAATACTTGTTCACCCATTAGTCGTTTTGCACAACATGGTGGACAAGTCACTTTGCTATTTGGGGAGCAAAATAACTGACGAGGTAGAGAGGATAACATGTAGACTAGCAATGGGAAGGAATGCGTTTCTGAAGAAGAGAAATTTGTTAACATCTAGTATAGATTTAAGTGTTAGGAAGTCGTTTCTTAAAGTATTTGTATGGAGTGTAGCCATCTATGGAAGTGAAACGCGGACAATAAATAGTTTAAACAAGAAGAGAACAGAAGCTTTCGAAATGTGGTGCTACAGAAGAATGCTGAAGATTAGATGCGTAGATTGCATAACTAATCAGGAGGTACTGAATAGAATTGGGGTGAGGAGAAATTTGTGGCACAACTTGACTAGAAGAAGGGATCGGTTGGTAGGACATGTTATGAGGTATCAAGGGATCACCAATTTAGTATTAGAGGGTAGAGCGGAGGGTAAAAATCGTAGAGGGAGACCAAGAGATGAATACGCTACGCAGATTCAGAAGGATGTTGGCTGCAGTAGGTACTGGGGTTAATACTCTTCATAAAGGTAACTTCTTGTGTTATCAATATTTTGGGAACTATTAGATATTAGCAACATTTCAATTATTTCTTGAAAATAAATCATATCTTTCTGTACTCTATATTTGTGCAGGTAAAGCGCTCTCTCTCTCTCTCTCTCTCTCTCTCTCTCTCTCACTCTCACTCTTTTTTTTTTTTTATTTTGTAGCAACCGATATTCCGTTACCTGTATTCAGAAATCTACATTTCTACATCTACATAAGTACTTGATCATTGAATATTAGTGTAAATTATTTACTATGTAACTTTATGTATCATGAACATAAATATGAAAGACGTAAGAATAGTAAGCATTCTACATAGAATTATGACAATAAACACATGGATCAATAAACTTGAAATACAAGCACTCACATAGAAATAGTATCATAGCAACGGGACAGCATACTAAAATAAAACATTAAGATCTTGTTCTGCAATACATCCTGAAGACTTCAGTGAGTCATGTCGCATAAGATATTATGTAGCACCAAATGCGTTACAGCAGAGTGTTTACATTCCATTTAAATTCCTTTTGAACACAGTTGTAAATTAGAACGTTCCCACATTGGACTGATTACTGTAACGAGGAGCACTGTAACACCTTGAAAGGCTCTGGCTGGGCTTTAATTTGTGATGTGATGCAAGCTGTCATAATTTATCAGTGTGCTGAGGGTCGAATAATGAGAGAGATTAAATTAGCTAAAGGGAGGAGTTAAGCTGTAATGAAGTTCGTTAAAATGTGAAGGAATATTGGGAGCCAGAAGCCGAACGTGGGTTAAATTCTGTTGCGCAGTTTAGTGGTATGATACCTTGGCATAAGTGTTTCTGTGGGGTGCCGAGATTAACAGCCCGAAGTAAGTCATGTTACCAGCCAGCAGAGGACGTGACAAGAAGCAGCTCGCCGCACGCCAGGGTCTCAACATCGAGGGCAGTAATCGGGTCAGACACGCCAGTCGAGATGTACCAAAATATTCCACCGATCTGCAGGGGAAGAAGAACTGGAGACATCAGCGGCAGAAAGCCATATTTATGGACCGGCTGCCAGCTCTACATGATCCATCGTGAGTTGTTGGTGTGCAGTGTACCCCTGCGCCACTCAGCGCCATCATCCGTTGGTAGTCGTCACTGCCATCACAGTCATCGTAATAATTACTCTCGCAATGCAAGTCGCTGCCGCAGTGAGGCCATCGCCTTGACCATGGTTGGACGCCACCAATAGGCAGCCACCTGTCATGGCAGTCATTGCTTCGGGTGCGTTGTGTTAACCCACTGTCGCCATCTTCGTGGGATGCTGCCGCCACAAATGCCGTGACCGCGATCGCTGCAGCTGCAGCAGGGAATTGTCGCTAAGACAGGTCACTGACCTGTCCTGCTGCCACGCCCCCCACCGCCACCACAACAGATGCAGGTGACGCGTGGTTCCAGCCACCGCAGTAAGAGCGGGCAAGGACTGAGCGCGGCCGCCGAGCAGATTCGAGTTACGCCAGCGCAGCTACAGACGCAGCAGTGGGCGCCCGGGTAAACGTCTGCCGGTCACATCCGTTGCCGCCCAGAATATTACGAGAGGAACAAACTTGGCCCAACGGGCCCACAACCAGTGTATTGCAGTCGATCTGTAAATGTTGTTATTCTGTCATTAGGAGGCATCCATGGATGCACCCCTACCGTCCTCTTCCTCAATCCTAGCAGAGAACCCACGTTCGAATTCGGCAATGTGCAGTGGAGACCCGTGCCTGTAACATTACCCGTTTACACTTGTGTAATATTGGGAAGACTGCTGAGGCACCGTGGTGGACGGTTCCTGCGGACTTAAGAGCTGGCAGTATAGAGCACCTACAGCAACGATGTCCCACGCAGCAAAGGAAATAAGTGCCAATTTCTGTTGTTTTGGTGTTGAGCCTGTTGGGTTGCCCCTTTTCCTGTCTTTTGCCTGTCATTTTTTGTATTCCTTGGGCATACTTATCTCTTGATGAAATTGTAGTCAAGGCAAACGAATTCTCTCAAGGGATCATACTGACAAATTACAGATAGAGGTATATGAGCTTAGAGCGACAGAGTGGGAGCAGTCACATCTCAATCCATCCACCCTATATGACACTTCTGTGATACAGGTTACCCCCTTTTCAGGGAAACGGGGGGAAGGTGTCTTCATCTTTTCTGAAACTTTGGCTGCAGTCGCCAAATTGGGCGGGTGGAGTAAGGAGCACTTATTACGTGTCGCTAAATCGATGTTAAGGGGAAACGCTAGAGCACATGTTATGTGTAATGAGAATCTGTGGTAGGCTAAAATATTTGAAATTTTTCAGGAATGGTTACTAGAGAGATATTGTAAGAACAATACCGCATGATATTGTCGGGAGAAATTTACTAAGGTTTTTTTTAGGAATGATGAATCTACTGAAAGTTTCACCGACTGTATTCGTAAAATCAATGTAGGTACCTATGAGTTCACGGGTGATCGTAGGGTTACATCGATAATTTTGCAGGAAGCAGAGCAGAGGGCTCTTGATGCATTTTTGAGGGGGCTACAATAGGAAAAGTTCGTTTGCAATTTCCTAAGTATATGAGTGAAGCAGTGGATGTTGCACCATCGTTAGAGGAAATTGAATCACAGGTTAGGTCACGTGAATGTAGGACATTGTTTAGTACGGACATAAACTGATTTCGGAGTGGGAGAAAGGCTCATGTACAACTAGATCGCGGGGAGCAAAGTTGCAGGTATCGTAAGAAATTTGGTCACTCAGATCGGAAATGTAAAAAGAATCGGCAACAACAGAAGTCTCAATCGCAGAGCTGATTTTACGGGCAGTAGTTAAACGCCGCTAGGAGGGTATTGTCCACTGTGCCATGCTCACAGTAAGTTAGCATGTGTGAGAAAACAGTGACAGATATTTCTCTGAACAGCTCTGTGGGGGATAAATTATGTAAAACGTTGTTGGATACTGGTTCTCAGATATCACTTCAAGTAAGCGAGCATTTGGGGCAAACGGGTTAACTGCACCACGCTGGACTTTAAGTGGCGTAGGTGGAGGACATGCTGGAGTGTTGAAGTTCCGGGTGGCTGAGGGTAACTTCCAAGTGGATGTAGAAGTTCTCCCCATGGTTAGCGGTAGTTACCGTGTGGTTGTCGGACTTGATTTCCTGATTTGCACATTGCGCCATAATTGCCCTGGAACGGCATACAGTAGAGCTGATGGAACTTTGTTTCAGCTAGGCTCTGCAGCCGGAATACCTTCACTGTCGCAAGATCCACCCCCTGGCCAGGGGAACCCAATTAAACTGGGTGCAAGGTCCCTTAAGGTCAATTCGTGGAATCGCACGCCGAAAGGTAGAGTAAAGATAGTCTGGATCGATATTGGTACTGAACTGCGACGGATTCGTTGTGCGTCGTTGAACCTTTGGTCGACAACATAGTATCAGATGGAATTGGTTGGTTTATAAGAGGTAGCATATCCTACATCCAGGAGGTAGGTGGCACGAGGATGGTGCCTGTCATTATTGATTATGTTGGTCCCAAGGAAGTAAAGTTGTCGCAAGGTACCCTAGTTGTGAATTTAGGAGTGCTACAAACTACAGAATACCAGGTCTGTCGGCTAGTCAGAGCTAAGGACTACGGTAGTATATTAGGAAGCACAGGATAGAGCATTAATGGAGAAGCTGTTGAGTGAGTAAGTGGAATTGTTCAACCCCTCTCCATTACCATCAACACCGCTAGTACAGCACCATATTCGTACTGGAAATGAAGCACCATCTACAAACGACCGTGTCGTTCCAAGGCATTTAGAGAGGATTATGACAGAGTTTATAGATCAGCAACTTAGACACGGCATGATAGAGCCTAGCCGCGCAGGATTCGCCGAGCGGTCTATGGCGCTGCAGTCATGGACTGTGCGGCTGGTCCCGGCGGAGGTTCGAGTCCTCCCTCGGGCATGGGTGTGTGTGTTTGTCCTTAGGATAATTTAGGTTAAGTAGTGTGTAAGCTTAGGGACTGCTGACCTTAGCAGTTAAGTCCCATAAGATTTCACACACATTTGAACGTTTTTTGGATAGCACTTAGTTGTAGTCCCTGGTCCGCTTCTCTTGTAATTGTAAGCAAACATCACCAGATGGTGGCAAAGAATATCGTTTGTGTTGTGACTACCGGTTCTTCAGGCACAAAACGGTGTCGGATGCTTATCCTATGCCTAATATAAAAGAGACATTGGGTAACCTGCTTCAGTGTCAGTACTTTACGTCGTCGCTGCATAAAACTCAAAAGTTCACCAGAGCACAGGGTTATACACGTATGAAGTAATTTTTAGTCACAAGATGCCGTCGCCCGTTGAGTTTTCCAAAATCCTGCCACAAGAAGACATCCCCTCAGTGAAGGATTTCACTAGATGAGTGAAACTTACCTGGAGTCTAGTGCAAAAGATGAATATGAAGGCTTTAGCGAAGTAGGAAAGGGCGCATGATGAGTAAGCAATGTTAACTAAGTACCATGTGGATCAGTGGGTTATTTTAACGAATCCTTAAGTGTCGAAGGGGAAAACAGAGAAGTTTGCGCCACAGTGTAATAGTTCTTACCAGGTAAAAAAAGAGGACGTCGCCGGTTGACGTTAAATTGCAGTTCCCCATCCGCCCTTCCATAATCCGCGTAAGCCGAATTCCGCCGTTTAAGGACAATTTGCCTCTTATGACGCCAGTTTCTGTACAGTGGAACAGAAACGACAGACGAGGAGGAGAAAAAGGAGAAAGCAAAGCGAAGGAAGCAGGATAATATGGCGAATCATCAGTATCTGCTAAGTTCTAGAACAGGCATGTGGGACTGATATTAGAGTTTTCTTTTCGCGTACCATCTAGGATGACAGGAACCATAGCCATCACTGTGGTCCATTCCTTAATTTACGTACCTGACCTGCCTTCCTCGGTTTTGGCCCCCCCCTCCTCCCCCCTCCTCCCCACCCTCCCCCCCGCCACCGGACGCCTTAACGCCTTTCGTTTGTTAACGATGCCACTGATGAGGACATGCTCACCGCGCCGGATCAGGTGGTTGCCACCCAACAGGGTGGTGTTACCGTGGAACACCACCGAGAGTACGATAAAAGCTGCAGAAATAAGCAGCAGCAGTACCAGTTGGTAACTAATGGTTCATCAATATCAGTTGATTGTATGTACCTTGTGGTGATCGAAGTCACGTATTTCTTGTTCAAGAGAAGTTTCCCAAATTCCACTCCTCCCAACCTTCATGGTATGGGTTCGAACCGAACAGAACGGGACACCCCCGACAAGGCAGCGTAATGAGTGGTCATGAAACCGAAGACTAGGTGTGCTCACCGACGGTAAGGAACAACTGTGTATAAGAGGGACAAATGTAGTGTAATTAGTAAGGGACAAGCCACATTGTACAGTTCAAAGGTTGTGGAAAGAGTTAATTTGATACAAATCCAGTATTTGCAGGGGGCTCAAAAGCGTTCAAATCGAGTCGAGTATAAACAGATGTAGAGGCAGAATGCGGCGATGCATTATTTCCGTGGAAGGGTGGAGTGTATGGGGTCGAATGATGAGAATGATAAAGTTACTTAAAGATAGGAATTTTGCAGTAGTGAAATTAGTTGAAATATGAAAGAATATTGGGAGCCAGAAGTGCTATCATACATAGGCAAAGCTGTGTCAGGAGAGAGCCTATTTAAACAACACGAAGTAGAACAATGTGTTACCAGCCAGCAGTGGACGTGACAAGGAGGAGCCCGCCCGCACGCCAGAGTGTCAACGCCGAGGGTGGTAATCAGGTGTGTTACGAGAAACACGAGAATATTTCACTGACCTACTGACAAGGGAACCTCCCCATCGCACCCCCCTCAGATTTAAAGTTGGCACAGTGGATAGGCCTTGAAAAACTGAACACAGATCAATCGAGAAAACAGGAAGAAGTTGTGTGGAAGTATGAAAAAATAAGCAAAATATACAAACTGAGTAGTCCAAGCGCAAGATACGCAACAACAAGGCTAATGTTAGCTCAGGAGCGCCGTGGTCCCGTGGTTTGCGTGAGCAGCTGCGGAACGAGAGGTCCTTGGTTCAAGTCCCCCTTGGAGCGGAAAGTTTACTTTCTTTATTTTCGCAAAGTTATGATCTGTCCGTTCGTGCATTGACGTCTCTGTTCACTGTAATAAGTTTAGTGTCTGTGTTTTGCGACCGCACCGCAAAACCGCGCGATTAGTAGACGAAAGGACGTGCCTCTCCAATGGGAACCGAAAACATTTGATCGCAAGGTCATAGGTCAACCGTTTCCTCCACATGAAAACACGTCTGATATATTCTATACGACACTGGTGACGGCATTTGCGTCGCATGACAGGAATATGTCGTCCACCCACCTAACTTCTGCACTTGGCGAACGGGTAAAAAGATTCTCCTACTCTGCCCGATTTAGGTTTTCTTGTGGATGTGATAATCACTCCCAAAAAAGTGATGAAAACATAAGAGTTTGTCACATAAACTGAAAATAAAAAAATTAAAATTTTCACACGAGGGAAGATTTGAACCAAGGACCTCTCGTGCCGCAGCTGCTCACGCTAACCACGGGACCAGAACTCTACGGAACTCATTTTATCCTTGTGTTGCCTATGATGCGCATGGACTACTCAGTTTGTATATTTTGCTTATTTTTTCATAGTTCCACACAACTTCTTCCGGTTTTCTCGGTTGATCTGTGTTAAGTTTTTCAAGGTCTAGCCACTGTACCAACTTATAACTAAATCTGAAGTGGGTGCGATGGGGAGGTTCCCTTGTGAGGATGAAGAACAGCAGACATCAGAGGCCGAAAGCCATACTTACGGACCGGCAGTCAGCTCGCCAACATCGTCCATCGTGAGGTGGTAAAGCCGCCACGACTTCGGCGTCTACACTGCCATTGCAATGATCGTAATAATCACCGTCGTAATGCAGGCCGTCGCCTAGGAGGCCTCACCCAGTTATGCCATCGTCGGACGCCAGCAGCAGGCAGCCCCCTGTCAGGGGAGTCATCACTTGGGGTGCGTTGTGTTAACACACTGTCGCCATCGTCCTGGGACGCTGAGGCCACAAACACTGTTACTGGGGTCAGAGCCGGAGACGCTGGCCCGTCGACGCCAGACAGCTACAGCAGAGGATGGTCGCCGCCCCTAGCCATCACCACAACAGAGGCCTGGTTCCAACAACCGCAGTAAGAGCCTGCAAGGCGGTAGCGCGGCCTGCGAGGCAGCAGATTCGAGTTACGCCAATGCGGCTGCAGACCTAGCACGGGGCGCACGGGTGAGGGCCCGCCAGCCACCACCGTCACCGCCGTGAATATTTGGAGCGGAACAAACCTCGCTCAGAAGTCCCACAACCGGTTTATTGGAGTTGATCATTCTTTCATCAGAAGCCATCCGTGGACACACTCTCACCACCCGCTTCCTCACACCCAACAGAGAATCCATGTTCGTATCTGGCGACGGCCAGGGTAGTCCCATGCTTGTAACACAGCCCGTTTACATTTCTATCAGATACAAACATTAACAAATGCATGGAGTCAGGAAGGATAATCAGACAGACTAAACGTGGCCTTTACAGACATGACAATCTGAAATCAGGTTGGAAAATTAAAGTAGCAGCCACTGTTTCTGCAACATTTACGCATTTGGCTACGAGAGAATACCTCTATTTTCCCTTTACATGGGTGTCAGGACACATATAAGCTTAAGTTGTGGAATCTCTATAAATTTCCTTACTTGTGCTTCCATATGAAAAAACATCAGGCACTTTAAATCCACCTAAGAAATACAGACTTCCCCCATAGACAGCTCTCGGGACGGTATCACTTCCTCACAAGTTAAAACATGATATTGCCGCTTCGACTGTAAAATCACGGCGCATCATAGCAGTGGCCATAACACCACAAATCTTTGGCTGAGTGTGTAGCGTTAGCGAAGTCACCAAATGTTTCATGCTCGTAATGTACTTGGATATGAAGCATCGTTACCAAATAACTTGGTGAGGTGCAATCTTAAGCTATATAAGCTTAGATAACGTAAAGAGAAAGATAAGTAATTTGCTGTTTACGAGCATCTGAGTTTATATGGTACTTCGTAAAGGAGGACGTGTTCCTCTGGACTAGTATTAGGTTTATTTATTTATTTTGCAACATCGATTCCACATGTACGCCGTTGTCAATTGATAACTCTCCATGAAGTATGTCAGTACATATTCCATGGCTATAATGATACACCGACTTAGTGTCTTACCATATTACATATTGTATTTGCAATTTTTAACACAGATGTCCTTAAAATAACTTTCTTGTTTATTGTTAGTGGGAAGTTAATGAATGAGTGAAAATGTAAAGTGAATCATCAAAACCTGGATTACAGTAACTAAAATACAATTTCGCATAATGTTTTCAAGATATATAAATATTGTTTTGCCTTTGCTAATTCCATTTCTTCGAAGGAACCAACATGCTGTGCATAGCTTTTTATATTCAAGGGCATATCACCTTGGATTTGTTTATCTCCGTTTAGTATCAATGTAAATTTAAGATTGTTACAACTAAATTGGGCAAATTCTCTTCTCTTTCTCCAAGTTGTTCTATGTTTATCAATTTTAACATAATCCCTAACTTTAAATTAACACAGGTGAAGGTCAGTATTTTAATATCACTAAAATTGCGAATGAAGCACTATTGTGTTTGATGTCAAAAAATCGTATTTTTATCATTCTATGTTTCGTGTAACTGTGGTGTTTTACTGATTTCTGCATCTGTATCTTATCAAGTCGTTTTAAGGGATCTAGCAATGAGAATTTTTTTAACATTCTGGTCCTAAGAACCCTACTGAAATTTCTGAAGCTTTCGTAGTGTAATGCTGAAAAAATGATAAATTTTATATTTATCTCTTATTTTGAATCTGACATTATAGAGTTTCCATCCCAAATCACTGTGTAAGTATTTGACATCCTCACACTTCATCACAAAATTTTCTTTTTAATGTAGCATCCTCAGGATATTTAGAATAAACAACAATGACTGTTAGTAGACATTTGTCCTGAATTCTTTTGCAAAGGTAATTATACCAGTATCTGTTGTAGTTCTTTCTTCCCGTGGATGCATTTTACATACAGGAAACGTAATTATATACAATAGTTGCCTGAATGTTAACAGCTTAGTTCGTTGAAATGATATCTCTAAGAAACATTTGTTTGTATTATATAAAAATGAAACACTTGCAGACATTTAGTATGAAGAATTTCGTTACCATTTTAACTGACATGAAACCCTATTAAGAAACTATATTAGAACCGTATCAGGGAAATACCATTAGATTGACTACATAAGACATTCAGTTACACAAAGCACACTTAAAAGTTAGTTGTACTCTCAAAAATCTTTGATATATTAAGATCTCAAATATACTTTCACCATTGTTCTGCTGCAAAAATACTCAGTCATCTTACACACTTACAATATCATTCATGTTAATCTTCACATGTTTTTCACACTGGCTGACGCGTCATTGTCCTAGTCAGTATAGTTCAGTTCCGTAGCACAGAAACTCAAGTTGAACGAAGTATTCTTTGATGTACAAAACGTGAACCACAATGGAGTCATATTTTTTCTTAATGTATAAACCAGTACGAAAGCTACAAATAATTCAATACCTTCTCTTGCTGACAGTACGGGAAATTTAACGGATGATTATAAACAAAGGCCGAAATTCTAAAACTAGCTTTCAAAAACTCGTTTACGGTAGAGGATTGCAGCACCATTCCCCCTTTTAATTATCGAAAAAACGCAAGGATGGCTGACTTAGTTGTTAGTGTATCTGGGATTGTAAAACAGTTAAGATCCTTAGACGGCAGGAAGGCATCTGGCCCAGGCGGTATCCCCGTAAGATTATATGTTGACTATGCTACAAATATAACACCATTCTTATCCAGCATCTATCAGAGATCATTGAACCATCGCAAAGTTCCACGGGACTGGAAGAAGGCCCAGGTCATGGAAATATATAAAAAGGGTAGAAAATGAGATGCACATAATTGCCGGCCAATTTCACTGACGTCGATTTGTTGTAGAATCATGGAACATACTTTGTGTTGAGACATAATGACCTTTATAGACTCTGAGAAGCTCATCTGCAGAAACCAGCACGGTTTTAGGAAACAGCGGTCATGCGAGACACAGCTGGCCCTCTTTGTCCATGATACACAACAGGCTCTAGATACCGGCTCCCAGATTGATGCTCTATTATTCGACTTTCGAAAGGCGTTCGACTCAGTTCCGCACTGTCGCTTGCTCCAAAATTGCGCGCTTACGGTGTATCCGATGACATATGCCGTCCTGAATGGGATGATTTCAACAGAAACAAGCGTAATTTCAAGTGTGCCCCAGGGCATCGTAATAGATCCGCTGCTTTTTACGATTTACATTTACGATCTGGTTGATGGTATTGACAGAGGCATTAGACTGTTTGCCGATGATGCTGTAGTCTAAAGAAAAGTAGTATCACACGAAAGTTGTGAACAAATCAATGAGGATTTGCAGAAAATAAATGCGTGGTGTAATGACTGGCAGCTATCTCTCAATATTAGTAAGTGTAACTTACTGCGTATAACAAGGCGAAAATGCCCTTTAATGTTAGAGTACAAAATAAATGTCTAGTCTTAGGAAGCGGTAACATCCGTCAAGAATCTGGGTGTGAGTATTCGAAATGATCTCAAATGGAAAGATCAGATTACACACGTAAGGAGCAAGGTGAACTGTAGATTGCGGTTTATTTGTAGAATCCTGAAGCGATGCAGTGCTTCAACAAAGGAAATTGCTTACAATACGTTAGTTCGTCCAGTCTTAGAGTATTGTTCGTCTGTGTGGGACCCTTACCAATTGGGTCTGATTCAAGAGATTGAGAAGGTCCAAAGAACAGAAAGTTTTCTTGACTGCTACACACAGCCATCGCGAGAGCGTTAACAATCTCATTGAAAGTTTGAAGTGGGACTCACTTGCAGATAGACGACGCGCTATACGGAAGGGGCTGCTCACTAAATTCCGAAATCCGATCTTCGCCGAGGATGCAGAGCATATATTATTACCACAAACTTTCAAGTCGCGCAGTGATTACCATTCAACAAGGAAGGCTTTCACAACCGGATGTTTCAGCTCCTGAGAATTTTTCCGGGTTGTATGGCCATGGTCCATGGAACTCTTCAATCCCTGACGTTTCGTCCAAGGGTACGTTGGACATGTTAGGAGGTGCTCCTGGTTTTGCTGAGTCTTGCCGACTGACGAATCGGACGTCGAAGACCGGCCTCAATGTAATCGAAAGCGGGCGTGGTCTGGATTTCACGTGATAGCAGAGATAAACATTCTCAAAGATAAATTTTTTTAAACTATCGATTATAAAACGTCAAAGATAAAAACTTCTCAACGATTCTGTAGCGCCACAGTCCATATATCATTGAGTTTCATGGCTTCTTCTTTTCTGTTAAAATTATCCCCATGTTTATATATTTTGATGGTTTTCTGTATAGCCGTGGATAACAGTTCGTCATAGTACATAAAACTTCAGTTTCCAAAAATTTCACTACTTTGGCACCTGATTGAAGAGCGTGTTCCGCCACGGCTGATTTGTCTGTTTTCCCCTCTGTCTGCAAGTGGTGTATATAAGATTCCGCGTACGTGTGGCAAGGTCTACATTGGAACTACAAAGAGAAGTGTGAATACACGGTCGAAGGAACATAAAAGTCTTCCATAAATCTATTTATAGTTGTGAAACCTGTTTATCTAATTAATTGACAAGTTTATTGCTTCCCGACATTTATTTACAATGCGCATTTCACAGATCCACAAACTGAACCATTAAAGCTAACATAGGTGAACGATGTGAAATTGAATTGAATCTGTCACAAGCAGTGACGTACCATACGTCTAATGGAAGTAGAGATGCATGAAATATTTTGCTGTTTTGGTATTTAATGAAATGCATTTTGGATAAGTTTTACGAGCATGGCAGTGTGACGGTCGAGTTCGGTTTATGGAGAATTTTGGGAAAGTGTGGTTCATCCGTAAAGGAGACCGCATGTAGTGCGCCAGTGAGATATGTTATTGAGTACTGCTCGAGAGTTTGGAATCAGTATCAGGTCGGATGAAAGGAAGATATGGAAGCAGTTTAGAAGCAGGTAGCTAGATATTTTAACAGAAGGTTCGAACAATTCGCATGCCATAGCGATCTCAAATGGGAGCCCCGGAAGGGAGCACCATTGGGAAAGTTCAGAGAACCAGCATTTGAAGCAGACTGCAGAACGATTCCACTACCACTAACATACATTTCACGTAAGGACTACGAAGATAAGCTATCAAAAATCTAGGTTCATACGGAGGTATACAAGCAGTTGTTATTTCCTCGCTCTATTTGTGGAACAGGAAAGGAAATGAGTAGCAGTAGTTGTACAGGCTAACTCTGCCACACACTGTACAGTGCCTTGCGGAGTACGTAAGTAGATGTAGACATACACAACCTCAGCAACTGCAACTTTGAACATAAATAATTCAAACATTTCATTAGCAGTGAAATTAATTACATCTTCATTACATAAAATTAGAAAACAAATCATCTTTAAAACTGTATTCACATAATAAATATTTTAAATCTATGGAACACAAACATTTAAATAAGGTTTTTGTTAAAGAATATTGTAGTGCACATAAGTTCGTTAGTGCATGGATAGAAAAATGTTTTGATTCAAATGGCTCTGAACACTATGGGATTTAACTTCTGAGGTCATAAGTCCCCTAGAACTACTTAAACCTAACTAACCTAAGGACATCACACACATACATGCCCGAGACAGGATTCGAACCTGCGACCGTAGCGATCGCGCAGTTCCAGACTGTAGCGCCTAGAACCGCTCAGTCACCCCGGACGGCAAAAATGTTTTAAGATCTATTCACTCCACTATACTATAATGAATATTGATCAGACGAACATTTCATTATCAATTTCACATTTGTTTGTGCACTTTGAGGTTATTAATTTCATGCACTCGTTTTCATTCGTAGTGGAGGAATTTTCAATACTGTTTTCAGTGTACTCGGTGTAAACAAGAATGAAAATTGAATATCCATTTTTTACTTTACTCTAGTAATAATCGGGTCCGTAGCCAAATAGTTGCTCACACGGTAGCTCCGTACGCTACGTCAAAAGACAGTACACCCTTTATAATAAAATAGGGTTTTTATTAAAGAATATTGTAGTGCACGTAAGTTCGTTAGTGCATGGATAGAAAAATGTTTTGGTTCAAATGGCTCTGAACACTATGGGACTTAACTTCTGAGGTCTCAGTGAAGATCTCCCTCATCTGGATGATGCCATACGTTATTCTTTATCCTCAGTGATGAAAAACAACGTCAATTCTTTTGGACATGTCCGAAATAATAAACAATATTTTCATCCTGCAGTCACTGTGAATCAAGATACAAAAGAATTAAAGAAATTAGCTGAAAGTGGGCACTGATTTCAATCAATGGCGAAAGTTGAAGAGTTCCGCCGGAGCGAGATTCGAACTCAGGTCTTCTGTTTACTAGGCAGATGATTTAAATCGATGCTCACTGGTAACTAATGTCTTTTAATTCTTTGTTGCTTGATTAAAGAAAAAGATCGAAATTTTAAAAAAATTATAATAGCGTCAATGCGAAAAAACCTGTTTCAATTACCGATGCCTAATCAAATTTTCTTTGTGTGTTAGGGCCGTCTGCAACGAGCTCAAAGCAACCTCGTGATGCCCAACGGGTAGCTGCTTGGATAAGGAAGCGTCAGGATTCATCCGCTGGCAGCGACGGCTGGAGGGACAGGCGATGTGCTGATCACATTTGCCACGAACAAATCCACTGTGGATGGTGAACTGCAGCTGTGATTTAAATTAGTGGTTTACATAGGTATAATATGTAAGTACTCTATTTTTTTATTTGATATGAATTATGAGTCACTGCAGGAGTTACAGGAACATTATTTTCTGGATCACGTGTAGCGAGACACTGTGGTCATCACCCTGGCAGAAAGATGACGAATTTAGGCATAAGTTTCAATGTAGGCAGCAGTCGATCAGTCGGAACGTTCGTGACTGGTGTTAAGATTTTTATTTTAGTCTGATAATAAACGTTTTACCTAATTCACTTCGTCAAAATCACATAATTAAGATTTCATGCAAACAATATTCCATGTAAACTACTCAGTGCAAGTCAATATCACGACAATCAATTGCTGCCGTTCCCTGAAGATATATCTAGTTGATGATAAGGTAGCGTGCAACTGGATGAAGCAACACCGTTTCCTCAAATATCGCATTTTCTTTGAAATGCCAAGCCTTTAGCCATATTTCTTGGAGTTCAACAATCTTTGCCTGTGAAGAAAATTGTGAAACTATTCCTAGAGTAAATAATGTGTTAATGAAATTACACTGAAATTGAATGCGCGATTAGCTAGGGCCTACATTCGGGTAGACGGGTCGCCTGCTGCAAGTCTTAACTTGATACCACCTATGTGACTAGCGTGTGACTACGATGAAATGATTATGAAGACAACACAACACCAGCATGCGGAGAAAATTTCCGAGCCAGCCGGGAAACGAACACGGGCCCATTACATAGCATTCTGCCGCACTGATCGTTCATCTATGGAAGTGGACGATACTCCACTGATATGTAGTCTGATGGAAGGACGAAGAGAATAAACATTTTTAAAATGAATAATGCATTCTGACAAAGAAGACCTCTTGACAATTCCAGCAATAAGCAAAATGAATTGCGAGTACTGTTTTAAGTCAGATTATTAAAAACATGTTTTCAGTCTTTCCTCTGTTCCTATAATAGTTAATCATTATGAGGATGCAACATATTTTAAGCGAATAATCTCCTCCCTTCTCCTCCTGTTCGTATTTCCAAATCTAGCTAGAAATATTTAATTTCGAAACATATTGTGAGTACTGATAACGTCCATTGTGTTCCTACAGGGCATATACAGTACATGGAATGATTACATTTGCAGATCAACAACACATGAAGTTCGGAGGTACAAGATATCTACCCATGCTGAAAAACCCATATTAGTACATGGTGCATGTTATGTATGAAGCGGAGCCGGCCGGGGTGGCCGAGCGGTTCTAGGCGCTACAGTCTGGAACCGCGCGACTGCTACGGTCGCAGGTTCGAATCCTGCCTCGGGCATGGCTGTGTGTGATGTCCTTAGGTTAGTTAGGTATAAGTAGTTCTAAGTTCTAGGGGACTGATGACCTCAGAAGTTAAGTCGCATAGTGCTCAGAGCCGTTTGAACCATTTTTGTATGAAGCGGAACTATGGGCCTCATGAGAAAAGGGTGACCCGGCTGAGTCACGCGATTTGACTCTTAGTCTGACCACGATGTGTGGCTATTTATTACACGCTTTGATTACGTAGGCTGATGTGAGGATCAATGAACTATACTTGACGGGTTGTATCTGGAACATCTTAGGTCATTAGAAAAAAAAATGGCTCTGAGCGCTATGCGACTTAACTTTTGTGGTCATCAGTCCCCTAGAACTTAGAACTACTTAAACCTAACTAACCTAAGGACATCACACACATCCATTCCCGAGGCAGGATTCGAACCTGCGACCGTAGTGGTCGCTCGGTTCCAGATATAGCGCCTAGAACCGCACGGCCACTCCGGCCGGCACTAGGTATTTAGAAAGTTAGTAGACAGGAATAAAATTAAATACTTAGCTTTAATTCAGCATCAGCGGTGAACGTCGACCTTGACTTTGTACAATAATATTTGCAAGTGCAGTTATAGAATGAACTGCAAATACTTCTTTACCATTCTGATTGCTTCACACATATCGATCAATATTGTCAATGCGTAAGCTGTATGTGGCGCCTGGCTAGGTCGTAGCAACTGACTTAGCTGAAGGACATGCTGACTAGCGTCTCTGCAAATGAGATCTCTGAAGCTATAACAAGTGAACCATTCCTATTAAAGTCGGCTATAGAACTGGCCAGTGGGCTAGCTTGTCTCGTAAGACCAGCCGAGTGGCGGCGCTCGGTCTGCTAGCGTCGACAGTGGCGACTCACCGGTCCGCTGTGTACTGACGGACCGCGGCCGATTTGAAGTGTAGAACCTAGCAAGTGTGGTGCGTTGCGGTGACACCACAGTGCAGCCTCCATGCACCGCATTGCTGGCGCTGACCATGGCATCCAGTCGATCGTATGGATGGCGAATACTGTCCTGGGACAACTTATGCCACTGCTGCTCGACCGGTTCAAGTAGTTTTTAAGACTTCAAGGCTGAAGATTGCCTTAATCATAAAAAGACTAGTGATACTAGTTGTAATTATTTTTACATAAAGAAAATTATGATCTTCTCAATAACATTCAAATCGTGAGCTACATCTTTAATTAGTATATATGAAATCTGCGAATTTACTTGCTTTCCAGAATCACTCATACAGCCTGGTCCCTGCACCCAAAATTTATGGCCACTAATCCATCTCTCTCCCTGATCTCTGTTGCCCCCACTACGGTCCCAGAAGTACAAGTTCTCTACAGGTTACGCATGCCGTTATAAGAACAGAGAAATCACGACCTAAAATATTGAATATTAATCTGATTGACAGTGTTGTTAAATTGAGAGAGGTGCGTGCCGTCTCATAAAGAGTCGCGCGAGTCGCTTCTCGTCCCATCATATCCCACAAATGCTCAACTGCAGACGAGCATGGAGGTCGTGCTGGAGAGAGAAGATACTGCAGGTCTTGCAAAGCACGTTGAGTTTTACGAGCAGTGTGTGGGCGAGTGTTATCCTGTTGGAAAAACAGATCGCCTTCCTGTAGCAAGAACTTCAAAATAATAGTTTTGGTAACGTTCTCCGCATTTCGAGTGCATGTTAGCCTCCCATCCAGACACATGAAAGGCAGCTCACAACTCCCCAGACGATAAAGCCTGTGGTGGGGACTGCGTGACTTGGACGAATGCACTCTACGGGGGAGCACTCACCACATCTATGTTGCACCCTCAAACGACTCTCACTTGCGTGTGTGTTCATTGCTGAAGACGACATCGCACTGTTCCGAATTCCAAGTCATCTTCTGAATGCAAAAGTCGAGCCGTGCATGTCGATGTTGTGGCATGAATGGAATATGGGCTATAGGTGTGCGTCTCCGTACTCCCACTGCTAATAAGTGCTTCAGAATGATTCGTATCGAAACGTTTGGGCTCACAAGCACTCTTATTTGTGCAACTGCTGCACTTAAAGTAGGACGATCCTGGCATGTGTGCTGTGTGGTCGTCCAGAAACTCGTCTACATCTGTCAAAATCTTCACGTTATAACGATACAGCCTCACCCAGGACTCATACGAAATATCCGATACTACTTTTTTTTATATGCTTCCGGAAAGTTATCGGACAATTCAGTGCTTCCTAAGGCCTTGGATGAGTGTCTTTATACATATCATTCCGTCCTATTTGATAAAAGACTTGATACTCATAGCGAAACCACATGGAATGTTCTGGAAGGACGTGCGTTGTAATAATCATCGGTGGATTGTTGTCATTGAGAAAATTATGTACATATACTTAATTAAGTAACTAATCAAGAAATTGAAGTAATAAGTCCTTAGTAATAAATAACTAGAGATTTCAGAGACGTCAGCATGAATAATCAATGCTTCTAATTAACAAAATGGTGATCTAAAAATCAGATAACAGAAGACCTCCCGATCGTGATAAACAGCTTACAACTCAGCTTACAACTTATTACCAAGCTATGTATTTTCATTTGTTATTCATTTTTACGTATTCCTCTGCAATTAATATTCATTGAAATTAGATTTCGTATTAACTCTCCAATTGTTTACACCTCACAGTTTTCCAATTTCCAGAATTTGAGGCCTTATTTGTACATTTTATGTATGTAATCGGATAAAGCATGAGCTCTGTACTACCATTGAATGTTAGCAACCATGTCCGTACAGTAATTAATAACATAACTAAAATAATACAAGATACATAATTGTAATTAAAGTTCAGAATGATTTTCTTATGGAAAACTAAAGATTAACAATGACATTGAATACTGTATTATGTACCTTATTTGGCTGTATCATCAGTTTCTTTATGTTTTGTAAATTTTAATTTTAACATGAAAATCGTATAAAATTAATAATGCTTTATTTTGGAAGATATTTTTAAAATTCTATATAAAGCGATGCAGCGATGCTGTGACAAGTCAGTTTTGAAGTTACTTTTGGAAGTCAAAGAGATCAGTGACGTCTGTCCGTGTTTTGTTTATATGACGAGTGTGCAGTTCGGATGTCAATTAATGTGAATAAATTTTGGGGAGCATGAAAATTTCGCATTCATTCAACAATGGACCAGGCAGAAGAAACTTAAGTAACGTGAGACCTGAGTCTCGCCTGGCGTATACAACTTTCAAATAACTTCCGGGAATTCAGCCAGGTAACACTTTCAGCGACCGCCGATATTTCGGCGGAAGAACACTCCGCCATTTTCAAGGCAAACTACAACGGACAGGCAACGTCTGGAAGTTATTTGAAACTTCAGTAAGATTCAACATGAATCGTTAAAAAGTGACCACTGATACCACCATCATTGCACAACTAATGTAGCACGTCCATCTTGAGTGGCAGTTCACCGAAAAGACCAACCCTCCTCTCGAGGGGCAGAATTTGACCACTTTCAAATTCGTTCAGTTGGCTGTAGGAAGTTTTGCGTTAGCAGAAGAGCCAACACTGTGTTACGAGTGGAGGCCGAAATGCACGCGTTTTAGGTTACGCAGGCTGGCGTGAGGAGGGAAGAACTATACCGACGTGAGGTCTGGAACATGACAAGGAATGAGAATTCAGAAAGTGGACGTAATTAGTTTGATACTTAACTTTAATCCATTAATGATGAACGCCGCTCTTGACGGTACATGATTCACAATATTATCTGTTCCGAATACATTCCTGAAGATAGTAATTATAGTAACTGAATATGGCGCCTTGCTAGGTCGTAGAAAATGACGTAGCTAAACGCTATGCTAAACTGTCGTCTCTGCAAATGAGAGTGTATGTAGATAGTGAACCATCGCTAGCAAAGTCGGCAGTACAACTGGGACGAGTGCTAGGGAGTCTCTCTAGACTTGACCTGCCGTGTGGCGGCGCTCGGTCTGCAATCACTGATAGTGGTGACACGCGGGTCCGACGTATACTAACGGACCGCGGCCGATTTAAAGGCTACCACCTAGCAAGTGTGGTGTCTGGCGATGACACCACAGGAAGCAAGTGTATTTCCGTTGCCTGCTTGCCTCACTGCACTGAATTGTCTGATAACTATCCGGTTGCATATAAAAAAAGGTAGTATTGGACATTTCACATGGTCCTGGGTGAGGCTGTACCGTTATATTGAGCTCTCTGCTGTGAGCATTCCCTAGAAAAGCGTAGCCACAGATGGCACTGTGAGGGCTATGCCAACAAGCTATCTGTTGGTGGACGACGTTGAAATCATTATCAATATACACTCCTGGAAATGGAAAAAAGAACACATTGACACCGGTGTGTCAGACCCACCATACTTGCTCGGGACACTGCGAGAGGGCTGTACAAGCAATGATCACACGCAAGGCACAGCGGACACACCAGGAAACGCGGTGTTGGCCGTCGAATGACGCTAGCTGCGCAGCATTTGTGCACCGCCGCCGTCAGTGTCAGCCACTTTGCCGTGGCATACGGAGCTCCATCGCAGTCTTTAACACTGGTAGCATGCCGCGACAGCGTGGACGTGAACCGTATGTGCAGTTGACGGACTTTGAGCGAGGGCGTATAGTGGGCATGCGGGAGGCCGGGTGGACGTACCGCCGAATTGCTCAACACGTGGGGCGTGAGGTCTCCACAGTACATCGAAGTTATCGCCAGTGGTCGGCGGAAGGTGCACGTGCCCGTCGACCTGGGACCGCACCGCAGCGACGCACGGATGCACACCAAGACCGTAGGATCCTACGCAGTGCCGTAGGGGACCGCACCGCCACTTCCCTGCAAATTAGGGACACTGTAGCTCCTGGGGTATCGGCGAGGACCATTCGCAACCGTGTCCATGAAGCTGGGCTACGATCCCGCACACCGTTAGGCCGTCTTCCGCTCACGCCCCAACATCGTGCAGCCCGCCTCCAGTGGTGTCGCGACAGGCGTGAATGGAGGGACGAATGGAGACGTGTCGTCTTCAGCGATGAGAGTCGCTTCTGCCTTGGTGCCAATGATGGTCGTATGCGTGTTTGGCGCCGTGCAGGTGAGCGCCACAATCAGGACTGCATACGACCGAGGCACACAGGGCCAACACCCGGCATCATGGTGTGGGGAGCGATCTCCTACACTGGCCGTACACTAGTGGTGATCGTCGAGGGGACACTGAATAGTGCACGGTGCATCCAATCCGTCATCGAACCCATCGTTCTACCATTCCTAGACCGGCAAGGGAACTTGCTGTTCCAACAGGACAATGCACGTCCGCATGTATCCCGTGCCACCCAACGTGCTCTAGAAAGTGTAAGTCAACTACCCTGGCCAGCAAGATCTCCGGATCTGCCCCCCATTGAGCATGTTTGGGACTGGATGAAGCGTCGTCTCACGCGGTCTGCACGTCCAGCACGAACGCTGGTCCAACTGAGGCACCAGGTGGAAATGGCATGGCAAGCCGTTCCACAGGACTACATCCAGCATCTCTACGATCGTCTCCATGGGAGAATAGCAGCCTGCATTGCTGCGAAAGGTGGATATACACTGTACTAGTGCCGACATTGTGCATGCTCTGTTGCCTGTGTCTATGTGCCTGTGGTTCTGTCAGTGTGATCATGTGATGTATCTGACCCCAGGAATGTGTCAATAAAGTTTCCCCTTCCTGGGACAATGAATTCACGGTGTTCTTGTTTCAATTTCCAGGAGTGTATTTGCTGTCCTCCAGCTGGCAAATGCCGTCATCAGATCAAAGTCTACGTGTGTTAATTTTTTTTTCTTTTTTTGGCGTTGTATGATGGAGCATAGCTTGATCAGTCAACCTGCTGGCGTCGTCTATAGTACTACCTAAACTGTTATTGACGTTTTTGTTGTTCAGTTCAAGTGAATGTAGGGACAGCATGGATCGACCTGGAAACACCTCTCAGACGTGCCGTTGCTACGCAAGGTACCCACTTGGGGTTCTCGAGCTGCAGGCGCCAGTCTGGGCCGTTACTGGTGCCGGTGAGAGCCCCCCGCAGCTCTGCGTGGGGCGCCACGGCACAGTGGCGCAGCGGCGGTGGGCCGCGGGTGGCTTTGGCCGCCTCTCCGTTTGATTTATCTGCGCTGCGTGGGCGCGGCCCGCACGCCGCAGGAATACCGCACGGCCGGCTGCCGCCGGCACAGGTGCCACTGCACCGCCCCGCCCTCCGCAAGCGAGTCGTCGCCCCCCTATACTTAACGCCGCCTTCAAGTGTCGCCCACCTCCCTGTCAGCCACACTTCGGCGTCGACGCTCGCAGAAACTGAGACGATGCTAAAGCCTTCACCCACATTCACTGTGTCTGCTCGTCGTAGCCTACTTACTAAGTTGAATGGGTGGGTTCAATAATGTCGTAGACACGAAATCCAGTTTTCATAAAGTTAGATAACATTATTGGGATAGTCTGAATCACACAGTCGTTTATTAAAAATATTACCAGTTTCGGCTTCTAGTAGAACGCCACTTCAGCTAATGCACCATCCAGTTGACTTTGATAAAGCTACCCTAGTCGCAAAATTGCAGTTGCAAGCGCCATCAACGTCAGCGAGATGGTGCATTAGCCGAAGTTTTCTACTACTAGAGGCCGAAACGGGCCTTGCCTTTAATAAACGACTGTGGGATCTAGACTTCCATTTGCTAACTCTAGGAAAACATACGTATTGGTTCTCTGCAAGCTATCCTAGGTTGTGTGATAAAAAGTACTTCACGTACCACTGTCACTCCCTCCCTCCTTCCCTCCCCATCCCACCACTTTGTTAGTCCTCTGTATGAACTACTTCCGGCCACTGTGGCCGTGCGGTTAAAGGCGCTTCAGCCCTGAACCGCGCTGCCGCTACGGTCGCAGGTTCAAATCCTGCCTCGGGCATGGATTGTGTGCATATCACACACATCCATGCCCGAGGCAGGATTCGAAACTGCAACCATAGAAGCTGAGCGGCTCCGTACTGAAACGCCTACAACTTCTCGGCCACAGCGGTCGGTCAAGATGGTTTCGCTCTTACTAAACCAACTAGTTATTAAGTGGAACTGCTTCCAGCAACCGTTTGATTGTAAAGGGACGTTCCATCTGTTTATGCGTAATATGCAAATTTGTTTATATTGAGGGTCAACTACCCATCAGCGCGTGAAATGTTTATCCTGTCCATGTCTTTTTGCATTCGACTACAATTTTCATGTAGAGTTGTGTCTACTCTAAGCGCGTTTTTTGTAAAACACAGATTTTGAGAAAAAATTTGTCATCTTATCTGTGCTTTCCTTTACTGTTTATGGTCCATTCGATAATATGTATTTAGGGGAAAAACATAGCCCTAACAATTAGTTCTAAACAAAATTAATGCTTATGGTCTGTTATGTTCACTGTCACACAACTTACTCCTTACCTGTTAGAGATACTACGTAAAGCCTAACCTATGAGAACTACTAATTAAACTAGGCCGATACGCGGCAACGTTTGGCTAGCTTGGATCATTTGGCTTAATGTAACAAATTCAAAGAATGGACAGAGAATATGATTTAATGTTCTTTCGACGTCGAAAGACGTAACCCAAGTTCAGATAATATGGGAAACAAGCCATACCATTTTCAAATCAACCCTTTCGATATTTGTTTAAACACATTCCCGATGACTGGGGAAAAGCTCTCAGTAAGAAATGTGATCCAGAATGAGATTTTCACTCTGCAGCGGAGTGTGCGCTGATATGAAACTTCCTGGCAGATTAAAACTGTGTGCCCGATCGAGACTCGAACTCGGGACCTTTGCCTTTCGCGGGCAAGTGCTCTACCAACTGAGCTACCGAAGCACGACTCACGCCAGGTACTCACAGCTTTACTTCTGCCAGTACCTCGTCTCCTACCTTCCAAACTTTACAGAAGCTCTCCTGCGAAACTTGCAGAACTAGCACTCCTGAAAGAAAGGATATTGCGGAGACATGGCTTAGCCACAGCCTGGGGGATGTTTCCAGAATGAGATTTTCACTCTGCAGCGGAGTGTGCGCTGATATGAAACTTCCTGGCAGATTAAAACTGTGTGCCCGACCGAGACTCGAACTCGGGACCTTTGCCTTTCGCGGGCAAGTGCTCTCCCAACTGAGCTACCGAAGCACGACTCACGCCCGCTACTCACAGCTTTACTTCTGCCAGTACCTCGTCTCCTACCTTCCAAACTTTACAGAAGCTCTCCTGCGAAACTTGCAGAACTAGCACTCCTGAAAGAAAGGATATTGCGGAGACATGGCTTAGCCACAGCCTGGGGGATGTTTCCAGAATGAGATTTTCACTCTGCAGCGGAGTGTGCGCTGATATGAAACTTCCTGGCAGATTAAAACTGTGTGCCCGACCGAGACTCGAACTCGGGACCTTTGCCTTTCGCGGGCAAGTGCTCTACCAACTGAGCTACCGAAGCACGACTCACGCCCGGTACTCACAGCTTTACTTCTGCCAGTACCTCGTCTCCTACCTTCCAAACTTTACAGAAGCTCTCCTGCGAAACTTGCAGAACTAGCACTCCTGAAAGAAAGGATATTGCGGAGATGTGGCTTAGCCACAGCCTGGGGGATGTTTCCAGAATGAGATTTTCACTCTGCAGCGGAGTGTGCGCTGATATGAAACTTTCTGGCAGATTAAAACTGTGTGCCCGACCGAGACTCGAACTCGGGACCTTTGCCTTTCGCGGGCAAGTGCTCTACCAACTGAGCTACCGAAGCACGACTCACGCCCGGTACTCACAGCTTTACTTCTGCCAGTACCTCGTCTCCTACCTTCCAAACTTTACAGAAGCTCTCCTGCGAAACTTGCAGAACTAGCACTCCTGAAAGAAAGGATATTGCGGAGACATGGCTTAGCCACAGCCTGGGGGATGTTTCCAGAATGAGATTTTCACTCTGCAGCGGAGTGTGCGCTGATATGAAACTTCCTGGCAGATTAAAACTGTGTGCCTGACCGAGACTCGAACTCGGGACCTTAGCCTTTTGCGGGCAAGTGCTCTACCAACTGAGCTACCGAAGCACGACTCACGCCCGGTACTCACAGCTTTACTTCTGCCAGTACCTCGTCTCCTACCTTCCAAACTTTACAGAAGCTCTCCTGCGAAACTTGCAGAACTAGCACTCCTGAAAGAAAGGATATTGCGGAGACATGGCTTAGCCACAGCCTGGGGGATGTTTCCAGAATGAGATTTTCACTCTGCAGCGGAGTGTGCGCTGATATGAAACTTCCTGGCAGATTAAAATTGTCTGCCCGACCGAGACTCGAACTCGGGACCTTTGCCTTTCGCGGGCAAGTGCTCTACTAACTGAGCTACCGAAGCACGACTCACGCCCGGTACTCACAGCTTTACTTCTGCCAGTACCTCGTCTCCTACCTTCCAAACTTTACAGAAGCTCTCCTGCGAAACTTGCAGAACTAGCACTCCTGAAAGAAAGGATATTGCGGAGACATGGCTTAGCCACAGCCTGGGGGATGTTTCCAGAATGAGATTTTCACTCTGCAGCGGAGTGTGCGCTGATATGAAACTTTCTGGCAGATTAAAACTGTGCGCCCGACCGAGACTCGAACTGGGGAGCTTTGCCTTTCGCGGGCAAATGCTCTACCAACTGAGCTACCGAAGCACGACTCACGCCCGGTACTCACAGCTTTACTTCTGCCAGTACCTCGTCTCCTACCTTCCAAACTTTACAGAAGCTCTCCTGCGAAACTTGCAGAACTAGCACTCCTGAAAGAAAGGATATTGCGGAGACATGGCTTAGCCACAGCCTGGGGGATGTTTCCAGAATGAGATTTTCACTCTGCAGCGGAGTGTGCGCTGATATGAAACTTCCTGGCAGATTAAAACTGTGTGCCCGACCGAGACTCGAACTCGGGACCTTTGCCTTTCGCGGGCAAGTGCTCTACCAACTGAGCTACCGAAGCACGACTCACGCCCGGTACTCACAGCTTTACTTCTGCCAGTACCTCGTCTCCTACCTTCCAAACTTTACAGAAGCTCTCCTGCGAAACTTGCAGAACTAGCACTCCTGAAAGAAAGGATATTGCGGAGACATGGCCATCTGCCAGGAAGTTTCATATCAGCGCACACTCCGCTGCAGAGTGAAAATCTCATTCTGGAAACATCCCCCAGGCTGTGGCTAAGCCATGTCTCCGCAATATCCTTTCTTTCAGGAGTGCTAGTTCTGCAAGTTTCGCAGGAGAGCTTCTGTAAAGTTTGGAAGGTAGGAGACGAGGTACTGGCAGAAGTAAAGCTGTGAGTACCGGGCGTGAGTCGTGCTTCGGTAGCTCAGTTGGTAGAGCACTTGCCCGCGAAAGGCAAAGGTCCCGAGTTCGAGTCTCGGTCGGGCACACAGTTTTAATCTGCCAGGAAGTTTCAAGAAATGTGATGTTTCTAGCCGGCCGCAGTGGCCGTGCGGATCCGGGCGCTACAGTCTGGAGCCGAGCGACCGCTACGGTCGTAGGTTCGAATCCTGCCTCGGGCATGGATGCGTGTGATGTCTTTAGGTTAGTTAGGTTAAATTAGTTCTAAGTTGTAGGCGACTGATGACCTCAGAAGTTAAGTCGCATTGTGTTCAGAGCCATTTGAACCATTTTTTTGTGATGTTTCAACCTCACTCACACCAAATGCAAATCAAATGGCACAACCATTCTTCCACCTTGCTCTGCCTATTAAATCAACTTAAAAGGGTACTAATTGTTTCAAAGGCTAAGCGAGACACATCTAGGTCATTTTACACTACTGGAAATTAAAATTGCTACACCAAGAGGAAATGATAAACTGGTATTCATTGGACAAATATATTATACTAGAACTGACATGTGATTACATTTTCACGCAATTTGGGTGCATAGATCCTGAGAAATCAGTACCCAGAACAACCACCTCTGGCGTTGATACACCTAGTTCATTGAGTCAAACAGAGCTTGGATGCCGTGTACAGGTACAGCTGCCCATGCAGCTTAAACACGATACCACAGTTCATCAAGAGTAATGACTGGCGTATTGTGACGAGCCAGTTGCTCGGCCACCATTGACCAGACGTTTTCAATCGGTGAGAGATCTGGAGAATGTGCTGGCCAGGACAGCAGTCGAACATTTTCTGTATCCAGAAAGGTCCGTACAGGACCTGCCACATGCGATCGTGCATTATCCTGCTTAAGTGTAGGGTTTCGCAGGGATCGGATGCAGAGTAAACCAACGGGTCGTAACACACCTGAAATGTAACGTCCACTGTTCAAAGTGCCGTCAGTGCGAACAAGAGGTGACCGAGACGTGTAACCAATGGCATCCCATACCATCACGCCGGGTGATACGCCAGTATGTCGTTGACGAATACACACTTCCAATGTGCGTTCACCACGATGTCACCAAACACTGATGCGACCATAATGATACTGTAAACAGAACCTGGATTCATCCGAATAATGACATTTTGCCATTCGAGCACCCACGTTCGTCGTTGAGTACACCATCGCAGGGGCTCCTGTCTGTGACGCAGCGTCAAGGGTAACCGCAGCCATGGTCTCCGAGCTCATAGTCCGTGCTGCTGGAAACGTCGTCGAACTGTTCGTGCAGATGGTTGTTGTCTTCCAAACGTCCCCATCTGTTGACTCAGGGATGGAGACGTGGCTGCACGATCCGTTACAGCCGTGCGGATAAGATGCTTGTCATCTCGACTGCTAGTGGTACGAGGCCGTTGGGATCCAGCACGGCGTTCCGTACTACCCTCCTGAACCCACTGATTCCATGTTCTGATAAGAGTCGTTGGATCTCGACCAACGCGAGCAGAAATGTCACGATACGATAAACCGCAATCCGGCCTTTAAAAAAGTCGGAAACGTGATGTTATGCATTGCTCCTCCTTACGCGAGGCATCACAAGATCGTTTCACCAGTCAACGCCGGTCAGCTGCAGTTTGTGTATGAGGATTCGGTGAAACTTTCCTCATGTCAGCACTTTGTAGGTGTCGCCACTGGCGCCAACCTTGTGTGAATGCTCTGAAAAGCTAATCATTTGCAAATCACAGCATCTTCTTCCTGTCGGTTAAATTTCGCGTCTGTATCACGTCATCTTCGTGGTGCAGCAATTTTAATGGCCAGTAGTCTATTTGAATCGCTGTCATTCTATGACCACAAATCTAACACAGTTAACTCTCCTAGTTACTAGGCGAGCTGGCGCCGTGGTTTGCACACTGAACTCTCATTCTCGAGAACAGCGGTTGAAATGCAGGTCAGCATGATTCAGGTTTTTCACTATATCTCTAAATCGCTACAAGCAGTTGCAGGGATGGTTCTTTTGAAAGAGTACGGTCGAATGCCTTTCCTATCCTTGAAACAATCGAAGCTTGTGCTCCGTCCCTAACGATCTTATCTAACTATCTGAACAATTTTGCTCGATTTAACACGCTCTACACCACTACACCCTTAGTAAATGACGCCACTCAAGGATTATGCCTTAGACCTCTTGTGACTGGCCGACTATTCGGTACGAGGGGCGATCTGCGATCTTGGGACATGTGATCAGCATGTCGCCAATCCCTACAGCCGTTATTGCTAGTAGTTGAATCCTAGCGACACCGCTGCTTCTTTATTCACGCAGCTGCTCATTTATTCTCACAAACGCTGAGTGGATATCGTTCCAGTCCTCCCTTCCCTAGATATAGTCTGAGAAGACACTGGAAACAGAACTCTGGTCTTTACAGACTGCGTGATACAACTACTTGTGATTGGCTATTCACCCACAAGAGTCGTCACGTGTACACGGAACTTACATAAAATTCACTAAGGAAGAGCTAGTTTTAGGGCACATCATATAGAAATTCTCGTAATGCCTCCGTAGCCGAGTGGAGAACATTACTGACTGCCGTTTGGTAGATGCGCGCTAAATATGTCTTACCGCCTGCAGTTTCACCTTAGCGGAAGAATTGGAGCTGTGTGCACTCAGCCTCGCGATGCCAACAGGAGTAGCTACTTCAACGATAGTGATTCCTGTGTCTGAGAACTTGACAAAGGTTCTATCTGAATGGAGCCATTGACAGGTGATGACACAGTGACTGTTCGGCACTAACTATTTGGTCTCCACTAAAACTCAAAGTTAGTTTATAAACTACATTTACAGCGAGCGCAGTACAGTCATTAACACAGCAGTTCGTAAACTATGTAATAAAAAGTATCCTCACACTTGGCTGAAAATGACTTACAAGTTCGTGGCGCCACTCATAGGTAATACTGGAATTCACAATGGTGTTGGCCCACCCTTAGCCTCGATGACAGCTTCCACTATCGCAGGCATACGTTCAGTCAGGTGCTGGAAGTTTTCTTGGGAAAAGGCAGCCCATTCTTCACGGAGTGCCGTACTGCGGAGAGCTACCGATGTCGGTCGATGCGACCTGGCACGAACTGGCGTTCCAAAACATCCCAGAGGTGTTCTATAGGATTCAGGTCAGGGCTCTGTGTAGGGCAGTCGATTAGAGGGATGTTACTGTCGTGTGACAACTCCACTACAGGCAGAGCATTACGAACAGGTGCTCCATCGTGTTTAAAATTGCAATCGCCATCTCCGAATTGCTCTTCAACAGTGGGAAGCAAGAAGGTGCTTAAAACATCAGTGTAGGCCTGTGCTGTGATAGTGCCACGCAAAACAACAAGGCATGCGAGACCCCTCCATGAAACCCATGACCACACCATAACACCACCGCCTCCGAATTTTACTGTTGGCACTATACACGCTGGCAGATGACGTTCACCGGGCATTCGTCCTACCTACACCCTGCTATCGGATCGCCACATTGTGTACCTTCATTCGTCACTCCACACGTGTTCCCACTGTTAATCGTCTAATGTTTACGCTCCTTACACCAAGGGAGGCTTCGTTCGGTATTTACCTGCTTGATGTAAGGCTTATGAGTAGATGCTCGACCATGAAATCCAAGTTTTCTTACCTCCCGCCTAACTGTCGTAATACTTGCAGTGGATTAATACTTGCAGTGGATCCTGATTGCATTTCGAATTCCTATGTGATGGCCTGGATAGATGTCTGCTTATTACACATTACGACCTTCTTCAACTGTCGGTGGTCTCTGTCGTCATCAGACGAGGTCGGCCTGTGCGCTTTTGTGCTGTACGTGTTCCTTCACGTTTCCATTTTACTGTCACTTCGGAAACAGTGGACCTAGAGATGTTTAAGAGGGTGGAAATCTCGCGTACAGACGTATAACACAAGTGGTACCCAACCACCTGACCACGATCGAAGTCCATGAGTTACGCGAAGCGCACATTCTGCTCTCTCGCGACGTCTAATGACTATTGAGGTCGCTGATACGGAGTACCTGGTTGTAGGTGGCAGCAAAATGCCTCTATTATGAAAAACGTGTGTTTTGGGGGTGCCCGGATACTTCTGATCACATAACGTAAATACGTATAAATTTATGAACCAATAGGATGATTTATTCAAGAGAAAGAGATCCCCAAAGTGAACAACTGGTTACACGTTGGTCGACCTCTGGATATTTTTCAGGCAATTATTCGGCTTTGCGTTGGGCGTCCTCCTGATGGATATCGTGCCAAAATCTTCCAACTGACGCTATAGATTGTCAAAATTGCAAGTTGATTTTAGGGGCTTGCCCATAATGTTACGAACGTTCTCATCTATGGACAGATCCAGCAACCTTGCTCTGGTGAAGATAAGGTCTGGCATGGCCGAAGACAAGCAGTAGAAATTCTCGTCATGTGTGGGTGGGAATTACCTTGCTGAGATGTAAGTCCAGCATGGCTTGCCACGAAGGGCAACAAAACATGTATCAGAATATGTCGACGTACGACCGTGCTGTAAGGCACCGCAGATGACAAGCGAAGCGGTCCTCATAGGAAATAAAATGGTTCCCCAGGTCATCAAACCTGGTTATCGGGCCTTATGGCAGGCAACAAATTCGTGTCCAAGCGCTGTACGGGGTGCCTTTAGACACGTCTTCGCTGGTCATCGAGGATCATTTCGACGCAGGACTCATCACTGAACACAATTTTACTACGGTCAATAAGATTCTAGTACGAATGTGTCCGACATCACATCAGACGGGCTTGTTAATGTACAGAGGTCAAAGATACCTGGTGCATGGTGCAACGTCAGATAAGCCTCCTTTCTGTAAACCGTGTATTAATGGATGCGGAACCTGAAGCACCAGTTGCACTTCGGATCACTGGTAATGATGAATTAGGGGCTCTGAGTGCCTCTGTGTCGTTTGTTCGGTCCTCTCGTTCTAGTTCACACAGTCCTGTCAACATCTTCAAATAGTGGCACCGCTAATACTGACATGTCGAGATATTAGCCGATTACTTCAGCCGGATTCTTTGAACCAAACTACATGGTCTCTCTCAAATTCCGACATTTGCTGATACTGTTCAAGCGCTTGACGAAATATAGTTTCTCTTCAACTGAGAACACGGAATGAAATTCACAAAGACTTTACGCCGTAGTCTCTACATGTCCCGTTTTTGTTATCCTAGCCAGCTGCGCGGTGAAATCACGCTGCAGCGTCACACTTTCATCCATCGGCCGCCAAAGTTTAAAAATTTTCTTTCTTAGAGAGTAAATCGTGTAACGATTTCCTGTATGGTTCTCGAAATACGTGTAGCAAGATGAGAAGATGACTATTGTCAATGATTAACATAACAATAAAAATCTAAATTTCCTTTATCATACGTTAAAGAATATCCATAAGACTTTAACAAGTGCCTAATCTCGTTACGAAGCATAAAACTACAATCATTTGTATTTTTAGTTAATATTCCGGGAAACAGCGATCTGCAGGTTACGTAAAATTATTGAAGAACAATCTCGATAAGACAGTCATTTAGTAAAAATGTGACTGGTTTCAGTTTTTAATAGTGGGCCATCATCTACAGATAACGTACTGCAAAGAAAGAAATTAAAAGTGCTGATTTACGTAGTTATTATTGGTTAGTTAATTAGAAATATTCTTTATTTACTTATTATTATAAATAAATATTCTGTATGTGTGCTTTTATTTTAATTATTGGTTGGCTTATTGGTTTTAGTTGGTTTACCGTAGTTCCTTACTTCCTTTTATCTTTACTGTCCTGAAAACTTGGAAAATACAAATATTTCGTTTCAAATTCCACAGGAGAGCAAGAGCTGTATTCCGCAGCGGCGATCTCGCGGAAATTCCTCGTCGTTATATGCTCCATCCGAAATCCCAAAAACCTATTTTCGCTATGCAGATCGTTCAGGAAAACTATGTGCTATTTTGTTTCATCAGTCCGGATAATACGTCCATCAATTTAGCGAGTTAAAGTTTATTAATTCGGAGATAATCTCTCAACGAAATCTGACCGTGTAAAATGCAGGTTCGCACTATCGTTCCAAACATCGCCTCTTAGCGATCCACGTCTCGTAATATCTGTACCGCGATAATTAACTAATTTCGGTATGGAAATGTACACAACTTGAATATTTGATGTTAGTTATTGGGTTTTATTTCGTGCAAAAAGCTATTCGAACCTGTATTATACACCGTAATAGCGTCTCACAACAATACAATCTCTCTCCTCTTACACGTCCGATATCTCCATTTCCTTCACAAAGAGCCGATAAAACAAAATCTTCGATTCGGTAAGACACAGAGATGCGTTCGTAGTAAAGAAGATCCGATACTCGACGTCGGTATAAGCCATTCACCATAATAGGTAAGTCAGAAAACATTAAAGGCATATACCTGAAGTAACGTATCGCTACTCAGTCGGCTGGCTTTGATGACGCTTGGAACAGCTGTGCGGGCCACAGTCGCAAAAATGCAGCTGATGTCTGAGCAGGCACGAGTTAAGTAGAGTGAAACAGGGCGCGCACTTCTTAAAATCTTTTGAGCTGTTCAGTACTTACAGCGAAACACACCAATTTAAAGTAACAGACAAGCGGAAAACCGTATGACCTTGCGAATAACAGTACGTGTAACAACTATGAGGCTATTAACAACCACTGCGCGAAGAATATCAATACAATTCAAATAACATCGGTTCAAAATGTGAAAGTGACTTAAAAATATTTTCTATCTAAAACCGTTTATCTAATCTCCAGTGGTTCACTCGCTACGCTATAGAATGGTAGAACTCAATATATTCTGTTGTTAAATTTTTAATTATTTTTTAAATAAATTTCTGCATCATTTTGCAAGATTAATATTTCTTGAAGTTGTCTCGCCAACAAAGAATTTTATTTTATTTATTTAATGTAAACTGTTACAAAGACAGGGTCTCGAACATAATGTCAATATTTTTCCTGTTCGTTCCCTCTTAATTTTATTTTACTAGGTTTACTTATTAATGTAAACTGTTATGCAGCCAAGGCATTCTAATTAACTGTTAATGTTTTTCCGGCACTCTGTTAAATATATCATTTACAGCGTGTTTGTGCCTCAGTCCAAATGTATAACATTTTTCCGTTATTATTTATAAACATTGTAATTTCTTCTGCGACGATGTCATGTTAAAGTCTAATGATGGCCTTGTAAGCCGAAATCAGGTAATTGCAGTAAATTAATCTTGTAGAACGTAAGAATTATGGTGCTTTTTACTTATTTATTCACATGTGTTTAGTTTCTATAAAACAATCACTCGTGGGCGATGTTAATTTGGTTACACGTCACTGGAAATAAAAAAAGGAAAATATTTCAGCAGCGCATTTGAGACGATTTCCATCAGACAGATCGCTCGCAGTTAGTGAATGGAATGCGACATAAAAAAGAAAAGATCTCTGTCTTACTCATTCATATTTTAGTAAAAGAAATCAAATTGAGGCCATACACACAAATCTTCGAAGAACTTCCAGCAATGTAATTATTTATTTTGAAATGGCAAATTTCTTTCACACAAATCACAGAACTAACAGCTACTAATTGTTGAATCATGATCTAGATAAGGAAACTCTGTCTTCAAATACACTGGAAAGAAAAACTAGAAAAAATGCAAGACAGAAAAGAAAGGATTTATCCGCATGGGGTGAAAATCGGTTGAGGTCTTCTGGCTACTACATTTTAAGTAGAAGTTCGTCAATGGAATAGAAGGAGTTGTCCAGGAGAAGTGATTTTAAATTAGATTTAAAACTTGCTTCGCCACCTGTCAGATATTTAGTATTATTGGGCAAATGATCAAAAAAATTTATTTCTACATACTGAATTCGTCTCTGAGCCACTGACAAACAGTGCATAATAAAAGTATTTTCCTTTTCTTTTAGTTTTGTAGGTTCGTATATTACTGTTCTTCTCAAATTGTGATGGATTATTTATGATGAATTTCACTAGAAAAAATATATATTGTGTTGGCAGAATTAAAATGTCTAACTCCTTGAAGAGGTACCTTCTTGACGCCCGTGGATGAACGCCATATATTATTCTTACCGCTCGGTTTTGTGCAATCAGAACTTTCTTTGTAAGTGATGAGTTACCTCAGACAATTATTCTGCACGACATTATTGAGTGGAAATACGGAAAACATGTCAGAAGGGTGATACGTTTGTTTCCAAGATTAGCAATTGTACGAAGAGCAAAAGTAGTTGAACTTCATTGTTGGAGAAGCTCAGTAATATGCTTCTTCCAGTTCAAAATTTCATCAATATGTACACCCAAAAATTTGGAGCATTCTACCCTACTTTCTAACTGCTGCTCATATTCTACACCAGTTATCGGTATGGCTCTGTTTCTTATACAGAATCCACTGTAATGTGCTGTTTCAAAATTTAGGAAGAGTTCATTTTATAGAACCAGTTAATAATTCTTTGGAAAATATCTGCCGCTTTCCCCCTAATGGAATTTATGATAGCCCTAGTACCTTGTGCAAAAAGTACTAGTTTTACTTGTTGAATGTTATGTGGAAGATTACTCACATGTTATTGAAGAAGGAATAGCAATGGATCCAGGATTGAACCCTGTGGGACTCCCTTTGTGTTTCATCTTTCTGACATTGTCTGAATTATTTACCACATTCTTGTGCCTTCTGTTTGTCAAATCTGATTGAAACCAGTTGTGTGGAAAGCCATCAATTTAATGAAACTTGAGATTTTCTAAGAGAGTGTTATGGTTTACACCATCGAAGGTCTTGGAGAGATCACAAAAACATCAGCTTGTGAAATATTATTTAACGCTTGTACTACTTGATAAGTGAATGTATAAATAGCATTCTCAATCGAGCAACATTTCTAAAACGCGAACGGGATGTGCTAAGTAAATTATTTCCAATTAATCGTGCGATTAGTTTTGAATACGCTATTTTTTGTAATACTTGTGACAAAGATGGATATCCTCCTGAGGTATATAGCCTCAAACACTGGTCAAGTGACGCGTCAGATCGTTAGAATCCCGAGCTGATTGGAAGACAGAACCCGTAATGCTCCAAACGATCTCAATTGCAGAGAGATCTGCCGACCTCGCCGGCCAAGTTATGGTTTGGAAACCACGACGACAAGCACTGGAAAATCTGTCCCTGTGCGGAAGAACATTATCTTGTAGAAATGTAAGCCCAGGAAGGGCAACGATACGGGGCGTATATTATCGTAGACGTACTGGTGTGCTGTAAGGGTGCCATGGTTAACAACGGAAGGAGTCCTGCTATGAAAATAAGTGGCACCTCAGACCATCACACCTGGCTGTTGAGCTGTATAATTGGCAATAATCACGTTGGTAACCCACCGCTGTTTGGGTCTTATCCAGACAGGCCTTTGCTAGTCTTGTGGCTTATTTCGAAGTGAAACTTATGTCTGAAGAAAATTCTACCCTTGTCAATGATATTACAGACAGAAAACGTATCTATTCCAGCGAGCGGTGGAATAACAATCTGACAGTCACCCGCCATATGGCCCGGAAACGATATTCTAAGCCCCGTATTGTTACCATTCATGTCAAACCGTCGTGGGATTACATTTCAGCCAGATAATGCAATCTCAAACACGTTGAGAGTTTCTACTGCATGTCTTCGTGCTTGCTAATCCCTACTTTAGCCGGAAATGTCGCCGGATCAGTCCCTAATTCTGAACGTGTTGAGCTTTATGGCCAGGTCCCTCCAAGCAGCTCGTGATTCTGACCATCTAACGCGCCAATTGGACAGAATTTGGTGCGGTATCTCTCAGGAAGATATCCACCCAATCTATGAGTCACTGCCAATCGAATAACTGCATGCATAATGGCCAGAGGCGGGCGAAGACGTTGCTGACTTGCTCTATTCGTGAAGATCTTTGTCTTAACGAATCATCCAGTTTTTATGTAACGGTATTCATTTGTTTGTTTGTAAATATACGTCACATGTGTCGATTTCTGTCACATTCGGATAATTCCTTTGTGGCGCGTCGATTTTTCCATCTTAGAGAGTAGTTCAGTCTCATAGGCTTTAAATCCAATTAACACACTGATATTACTTTGATTCAAGGTAGTAAAAAAGTTTATTAACATTTATTATTCGTGCCGTCATTCATGGCCATTGCCATCACAGTCTACGACACATTTGTGAAGTTTTGAGAGAACTGGCATAACAACGACAGGCAAAAGATACTGTTATTAATATTTTTGCATAATTATTTGTCTTTATGTCCTTATTCCAATTTAAATCCCTTCACATCTTCACTTTTGAATGGAATATTTGTAATACGAGGTGCATTCAAGTTCTAAGGCCTCCGATTTTTTTTCTAATTAACTACTCACCCGAAATCGATGAAACTGGCGTTACTTCTCGACGTAATCGCCCTGCAGACGTACACATTTTTCACAACGCTGACGCCATGATTCCATGGCAGCGGCGAAGGCTTCTTTAGGAGTCTGTTTTGACCACTGGAAAATCGCTGAGGCAATAGCAGCACGGCTGGTGAATGTGCGGCCACGGAGAGTGTCTTTCATTGTTGGAAAAAGCCAAAAGTCACTAGGAGCGAGGTCGGGTTAGTAGGGAGCATGAGGAATCACTTCAAAGTTGTTATCACGAAGAAACTGTTGCGTAACGTTAGCTCGATGTGCGGGTGCGTTGTCTTGGTGAAACAGCACAAGCGCAGTCCTTCCCGGACGTTTTTGTTGTAGTGCAGGAAGGAATTTGTTCTTCAAAACATTTTCGTAGGATGCACCTGTTACTGTAGTGCCGTTTGGAACGCAATGGGTAAGGATTACGCCCTCGCTGTCCCAGAACATGGACACCATCATTATTTCAGCACTGGCGGTTACCCGAAATTTTTTTGGTGGCGGTGAATCTGTGTGCTTGCATTGAGCTGACTGGTGCTTTGTTTCTGGATTGAAAAATGGCATCCACGTCTCATACATTGTTAAAATCGACGAAAAGAAAGTCCCATTCATGCTGTCGTTGCGCGTCAACATTGCTTGGTAACATGCCACACGGGCAGCCATGTGGTCGTCCGTCAGCATTCGTGGCACCCACCTGGATGACACTTTTCGCATTTTCAGGTCGTCATGCAGGATGTGATGATGATGATGTTTGGTTTATGGGGCGCTCAACTGCGTGGTTATCAGCGCCCGTACAATTATCCAATCTTTGTTCAGTCCAATTTCGCCACTTTCCTGGATGACGATGAAATGATGAGGACAACACAAACACCCAGTCATCTCGAGGCAGGTGAAAATCCCTGACCCCGCCGGGAATCGAACCCGGGACCCCGTGCTCGGGAAGCGAGAACGCTACCGCGAGACCACGAGCGGCGGACGTCATGCAGGATTGTGTGCACAGAACCCACAGAAATGCCAACTCTGGGGGCGATCTGTTCAACAGTCATTCAGCGATCCCCCAAAACAATTCTCTCCACTTTCTCGATCATGTCGTCAGACCGTCTCGTGCGAACCAGAGGTTGTTTCGGTTTGTTGTCACACGATGTTCTGCCTTCATTAAACCGTCGCACCCACAAACGCACTTTCGACACATCCATATCTCCATCACCACATGTCTCCTTCAACTGTCGATGAATTTCAATTGGTTTCACACCACGCAAATTCAGAAAACGAATGATTGCACGCTGTTCAAGTAAGGTAAACGTCGCCATTTTAAGTATTTAAAACAGTTCTCATTCTCGCCGCTGGCGGTAAAATTCCATCTGCCATCTCTGGGACGTATTGACAATGAACGCAGCCTCATTTTAAAGCAATGCGCATGTTTCTATCTCTTTCCAGTCCGGAGAAAAAAAATCGGAGGCCTTAGAACTTGAATGCACCTCATACTTCACTTGGTCAAATCGTAGCTTTTAATTGTTCCCATGTGAGCGCCGGTTACACCATCCGCCATGACTCCATACTTTCCTACCAACACCTATAAATAATTACCATGGCTACCACACAAATATACAAATATTTTTATATTTGCGGTATTTTTACGATTCAGATATAGTTCATCAGTTAATTTCTTAACACAAACGCATAAACCACAGAAAACAATATTTCTTATTAATGACAATTACCAATAGCAATTCCTCATCCGTCAATAGCTATACTAACTCATATAGACGGATGTTCTTCTGTGAAATCCTTACTGAATTGGAGTACGTGTCGATGGTCTTTCTATGACTTTCGTCAGTATCACTCAGCTTATAGGAGAGCTTAAATTTCCGTCTCATTATTCTATTAGCTTACACAGTCGAGTGGCTTTAGAGAGATGGAGCGGCCGATACGGCGGAAACTGAGAAGCCTGGCAACTGCTTCGAATCCGCCGCAAGGGTAAAACCAGTATTGAGAAGGTGACCGTATAGGCAATACAGTCGTGCGAAAACAAAAGTAAGGGCCAAGAAACGCGTTTAAGGACGCATTCAGCTGTGGAATAGAACCGAAGCACCCGCTCACAGTGTTTGACCAACTTCACAGAAAGAAATTACAAAAAATTCCATTAAATCAGTAAAATTAAGGGAAAAAGAAATATAGAGAAGAGGGACACGTCCAGACAGCTAGTTAAAGTGCTGCTTATAGGACGGGGAGGTTCGCCGCCCTGCGGATTAACGGTGAGAGATGGGGTGCTGGTCAGCCTAGATGTGGTTTTCAGGTGGTTTTCCACACCCCTCTATGTGAATACTGTGATGGTATCCATGTCCTGCCTCAGTACACAATTCGCAAGCATTTAGAATGTCTGTTCTCACTTTCACAATACTCACAGTACAGGCAGTTGGTTGGGATACACACATTCAGTTCTGGAGCGTAATGGGGCGATGATAGGTTGGGCACTTAAACGAACCATGAAAAATGTCTTAATAACCAATCAGAATGGACTAGTGCATAACAAAAATGAAAAAGAAGAAGAAGAAGTATAAGAAGAAGAAGAAGATTAAAATTAGAGGAAAATATGTCAAAATTTTATTCCATTAAACAAAATATCATTTAAGTAAAACATCATTTGAAACAATACGTATAACCATAGTACGATGCAAGAAATCAGAATCCCAATGAAATCGGCGCAATTTAATAAACTGTCAGTTTTAGATATTTAATGGAGAATACAGTAATTTTGAACTAATTAAACATACTTACGTGGAAATACATGACAAAATAAGCCCCACGAAATAATCAAGGACATCACGTAACAATTGGTGCAGTTCTAATCTCATCTGTAATGGAACATTTGCGGTAACGAAAATTTCAATACAGCTTCCATTCATTGAAACACTTGTACATGCTCAATGAGAGATTATATGAAAAAATTAGCTGTCAATCACTTGGAATTTGGCATAGCGAAACAGATCAAGGAAATCAGCCCGTAAACTCGCGCATTTTCATACTTTTAACATGAAGCACAATCAGTCCGATTTGTGAGTTTTCCGATAGACTGTGGGCTCTATAAGGGCTCAGCTGGTACGTGCTTAACCTGGGCAGATATGCGACACATGATCTCAGCTGGTACATGCTTAACCTGGGCAGATATGCGACACATCATTCACTTTTGAAGTGTTTAAAATTTTGCGTGCAATACGTCAACGGACTTGTAAAGTTCCTTCATGTGTTCATGGATAAATTTTACTAACTCTAAACTGCAGTGTGGTGCTCGAGAGTTCGTAAATTCTTCATGATTTGGCACATCAGTTGATCGTTGTACACACAGCGTTTCAGCCACGGTCTTTTAGTAACCTGTAGCCCCTACTGTGTTGAGAGCGCCTTATATGGCCAATCATACTTTGCTTACAATACAGTTTTTAGGAATTAGCAAGGAAGGATAGGGCGAAATGCGGGATGTATAGCCACTCCCTAAGAAGCCAGTGAACGCTTAAGTGGGTCACACATTATTATTAAGCTCTTACATCCAACTAATATTAGTTATAAGTACTAGGTTAACCTTTGTTCTGCAGCATTTTGTTAGTGTGGGTTGCCTACATTAGGGACAAGCATACATTCAGCGACAAACCTATTGGTCTGTTTTGATTGATAGGTCCTTAACCTATTGTTCTGGTAAATGGATTGGGGATAATCTACCCGTCTGAGAAAATGCCCCATGTCTCCTGCACCTGTCCTTCTCCGCCTCCCCCACCCCTCTGGCACTCCACTCGCCGATAAAAACGTACTTTTGATATCAGATTGATTGACAAATTAGTTAAATCACTCGATTAATTAACCTACCCACGCTGGGAGATCCCCCAGCCTTCCCCTCTCCTCCCCCAAATGGAAACTGATGGAAATTGATTGCAGTGTATGGAATATTGTTTAAAAAATTTCTGGCAGACAAGGCAATGGGTGAATAATTGCTTCTTTAAACAATTTATTGGATCAATGCGCTGTCTGGAATATAGTTAATTTTTTATTTAAAGATTTTGTTGCAAGATTGGCTGCGGAGTATGGAATACTATTTATGTCAAACTGAAAAAACCACACTCAACATAAAAGTCAACAAAATAAATGAAAAGTAACCCACTGAAGATAACATAAAAAGTGCTGAAACATGTACGGGTGAAACAAAACAAAAGAAATGTGTCTTGCATAAGGCGGAATTCCTCATCCTATTTCTGGAGCAAGAAGAAGTGCAACACCACAAGAGATTATGTCAACATTATAAGGTTAACAAGGCAGTACAGAATTTTTAAAGAATTGAGGTGTTTCTTATGCCAATCGTGAAATCAATACCATCAACCTAACTCACCACATTTGTAAGGCGGCAGAATAAATGAAGGTCAGATTCGCACCATACATAAGAGCTTTATACATCGAAACGGGAAGGTGAATATGACACCTAACTTAACTCGGTGGTAATGAGCAAATTTGCCTAGCAGTATGTATTGCAAAAAGGGATGACACCGAATTGACAGTAATTAACACACCGTTGTTATAATCCATGTTTGAGTGGAAAGTAAAACAAGCAGCGAGAGGCGTTTTAGTTTGGAATTCAGAGGGACGAGGGCAGAGGCAAGGCCGCACTACATGGGGTACCGTGGAAACCACTTAAAGGGGTGTCCCAGGCGGAAAATCAACGACCAACCAGGTGACTCAGATGGGGAGAGCGAATGTAACGGCCCATCTGAGGGAGGACAGGAAAGAAAGAGTTTGGAAAACTGTGTTTTGGAATTATAAATTGATACGAAATAAGAACAGTGACCCATTTCGATCACATGTCCAGCAAGTGGTACACACATGACAGAGTGAATGTACGCATTTAGGCGTTTGGAACGGGCACAAAGCATCCGACTGGCGGAAACGCGCTAGGAAGGAGAAAAGAGCCAAAGTTTCGATGCACTTTTATGGTATGGACTTTGCGATTGATAGAGAGAGTTTCCACAAAATAAGAGAAACGCTCCTATTGTCGAAAAATGCCCTGACGTGAAGAACAAAAGAACCCAGGTGGGGAGACAGTTCAGCTACGAGTAAGACAAGATGGAAATTTTTGTGGACTCTTCTCCGCACTGGCGCCAAGTGCAGAACGGAACGCATAATCCTGTTTACGGTGCAGATGAGTAATTAGTGTGAACACTGCATTCACAACGGCTGAAATCCAGCTAGAAATTAGCTGTAGCATTGTTTAGCTGCAATTGTGGTGAAACGAACCATCCAGTTAGTTAATTGTTCTTGCGAGAACTGAGAGGGAATTATAATATGCATGCTGCTCCCACCATGCGCGCGTATATCGCCAAATTCTAAGACTGGGGATGAGTACATGTTCTCTCACATAACGAGAAATATAGGGAAAGTTTCTGCTGGAAATTTCAGCAAAGGTGTAATTAGTTTTACAGGGATTTCAGCGGAAGAGAGCAGCCTAGCAGGTGACAGCTCATCGCAGCTTAAGGTAAATACTGCGTGCAGAGGCATAAACTTATTGGTTCACCTGCTTGCATCCACTGTAATCTCGAACGACCTTGAGTAATCATTTGCTCAATTTGTCACATAACTAACCACCTACCTTAGACTTGACTGTCATCCTAAAAATAGTACCAAACTTTGAACTGGAATCTGATGTTTGTGGTAGTACTGACTAACAGCATAACGTAAGTGTACGAACAATTTTGTAAAGAAACTTCTAGTTAAACTTTAATATTTTAGGATAATTTAAGCTTCTGAGAGTTAATATTTAATATGGTTGTGTTTAAGATTATTTCACTTTTTTATGTTGACAATTTGCGTTATCCTGACAACTGTTTAGTTGTCACAGTGAAAACTGTGTAAAAGTGTGTATTTTTGTGCTAATATCGCGACATTAAACATGTCATTTCAGCTTCTACAGTTGTTTTCAATCCTTGAATAAGTAAATCACAAATATTTCACCTTACACATTTAATTACACCATTAAAAATCTTTTACACTGACATCAGGGCGTTGCACATTCACGCCCCAGACTACGTTGCACAGGTCAACCATTTTGTGTATTCCCTCACATGTGGGCCACCCTACGCTTGTTCAGTTACCATGACTGGCAGAGCAAATATTGTGCTATTCCCAAAACAAAAGTGTCCAGTGGCGGCAAGCATTTGATATCGGTATCTGAATAATTCCTGCCGAACCACATACTCTCTCACTCTCTGTAAAGAGGCGGCATATCGAACCGAATTCACTTGTTTGCTGTTTGTGATACTAGCAATGGAATATCTGGCGGGATTGCATCCTTCATCCATGCATTTGATATCGGTATCTGAAGAATTCCTGCCGAACCACATGCTCTCTCACTCTCTCTCAAGAGGCGGCAAATCGAATCGAATTCACTTGTTTCCTGTTTGTGATACTAGGAATGGAATATCTGGCGGGATTCGATCCTTCATCCATCCGGTTTCCAAACCCTACTGCATTTGTCCTCTTGCCTCCTAATGGTGGTAACTGCCACAGTTAGGTCATGAGGTATGAAGTCAATTGCATTGGAGGAAGCTGAAAGTTTCATATTTCAGCTTAGTTGCATGCTATGGCTTCAAACAATAGCTGGAGGATTGGACTGGTGTGCTTGCCTGCAATATCACTATGGGAAACGTTAAATTGATCAATCAGGATATCTCCATTGCGAGTAGGTTTTTCAAGCACTATAGAATTCCTAAAAGGGCTCCCTCACTTGGTTACAGTTCATGACTGCAACTCCTACCCCCACTTCCCATGACATAATATCTGTAATCAGCAAGGAATGTAAAGAAGTGCAGTATAGTAGCCACCATTAGGGGTCTCCCACATCTGTGTCTATCATCAGGCCATTGCCATGAAGGTCAGTACCACCCAGCGTCCTAATTACAGATCACGTTACTGTATACCACTGACCACGGACCAGATATCGGCCTCCTTTGATCTCGCAGCCCCAAAACAAAACACCAAGTAGTGGCATTCCGTTGATGGGGAAATTCCAGACTGACTTCCTGCCTCTGTCTCTCTCAAGAGGCCACACGCTGTTTGCTTCTGTAAACCAACGTCTCTAAACAAGCACAAAGAGGTTTTCATCGCTCCTCAAAAAACTGTGTTCCTATTGGCGATTGCAGGAGACGAAGGGAGAGCTGCGGGCAATTTATATATTGCACTATCGTATCACAGTATATACTTAACAATTTTCATGAATCAAATAGATTGCTTAAAACATTCTCTACCTTCATCTTACGATAACCCTTGTTCGTAACAAAACGTATTTTCAGCGTTCACGAGCAAATGTTTAGAAAATCAAGTAACGAAAGTTCTGCCAGAAATAGATGGTAGTGTTAAACGTATCCGAGATCTTGAATGCATCTCCTCCACCGCAACGTTCCCACTCAACGTATCTGGTGAAAAAATTCCTTCCGGTAATACACAGGATATAAAATGTAGACTGGCAATGGCAAGGAAAGCGTTTCTGAAGAAGAGAAATTTGTTAACATCGAGTACAGATTTAAGTGTCAGGAAGTCATTTCTGAAAGTATTTGTATGGAGTGTAGCCATGTATGGAAGTGAAACATGGACGGTAAATAGTTTGGACAAGAAGAGAATAGAAGCTTTCGAAATGTGGTGCTACAGAAGAATGCTGACGATTAGATGGGTAGATCACATAACTAATGAGGAGGTACTGAATAGGATTGGGGAGAACAGGAGTTTGTGGCACAACTTTACCAGAAGAAGGTATTGGTTGGTAGGACATGTTCTGAGGCATCAAGGGATCACCAACTTAGTATTGGAGGGGAGCGTGGAGGGTAAAAATTGTAGGGGGAGACCAAGAGATGAATACACTAAGCAGATTCAGAAGGATGTATGTTGCAGTAGGTACTGGGAGATGAAGAAGCTTGCACAGGATAGAGTAGCATGGAGAGCTGCATCAAACCAGTCTCAGGACTGAAGACCACAACAACAACAACAACAACAATACACACTCACGATCGTGAAGTGCTCTCCATCCACCGACGGCTGGGAGACACGGTCGCGCCTTCCGCCTCCGGCAGGGGCATCATATCGTCAGGCGAGTGCCGATGAGGAGAGACCTCCACATGCATTGGCTGTGCCGTAAGCTGCGTGCTCATCTCCCAGCAACCACAGGCCCGCCGTACCGAAGGCTCAGAGGCTGGAGACAGCAGTCAACTGATCAATTTACATTGAGGTAACGATCACCCAGTGCAAGCACCCATCATTTTGAGTCTTCTCACGCAACACACACATCTGCTCCTGTAACTGTTCACACAGCACCCTGGTCACTTCGGCAGCACCTGTTGCTGTGAACCAGATCAGAGAAGCCAGTGCATTCTTTGTACCTAACCGCTTGTCACAGGGTGAGCTAATCAGATGCTTCTGGTCGCCGAGGCCTCGCGACCACTTCTGCCGGCAGCCGCGGTTCACTGTGAAACAAACAGCTATGCTTGGCCGTATACAGTAGCACTAACCCATTCCACCACAACACAGACACGATGGCCAGTTTTACAGATCCACTTTATCCAATTTGAGACAGCGGTATTGTTGACCATACTCCTCGAATTTCTGACGCTAAATGTAAGGCATAAGCCATTTTTGTACTGCTTAAGCTATATTTCCTCTAGGTATTCTCTTATCAAGTAGGAAAAAATGTTCTAATCAGCTTAAGGGGGGACGTACACAAAACAGGTTAAAAATAATTTAAAAAATTGCCACCAGATAGTTCCGTAGCATGTTACGAATACTAATTTTCACAAATTCATTCGAACTTCAAATGATAAAAAAAGTTGTGTTCTTTCAGTTACTGTGCAGCGCCACGCCCACTTTTCTAGCGACACTATTCCTGTTTGCGATGTTTTATTATTTCCTGCTGTCATAAAACCATCGGAAGAGTATGGAACGCTGTAGATACGTTTACGTCGTATTATCTTTGCCTTCCGCAAGCTATCATTGGCATGTGTTGTCTGTGGTGCGGAAATATATATATATATTAGTTCTGGTGTTAGTGTGAGAATTATGACTGTGTTCTAGCTTTTTCTGTATGATTTACAGTTTAAAATGCCAAGGTGTAGTGGTAAAGTGTTTACGAAAGTGTCTAAAGCTCGCTATTTACGTGTGAATAAACAGTTTCTACAAGTGGGTCAACATAATTCAGCGGAGGATAATTGTGAAGATAAGACGACGAGTAGTTCACAGAAGAAACTTGGAAGTGGTGTAGAGTTTCAGTCCACTAAAGACAAAGTGAATAGTGGTTTTAGGATAATTGATTTCGAAATTATGTTTTCCATTATTAGAAATTCATGTGTAACATTAAGGTACCAGTTTATGGTGTAAATCCATATAAAGTCTTTTATTTGCATTTCCCGGAACTTTCATTTTCCAGTGTATGAGGAACATTTTCCTCTGAACCATTGGAGATAGAAAAGTGAAATTTTCTGCAGATTTAGTTCATACTATCGTTCCTGTGGTACAAATTATTTGTAAGTGTATTTCAGTCAAAATTCTTTACTTTTCTGTGAAATTCATATGCATAATTTTTTTAAATGAATTGTAAAACCTCTAAAACTGATATTGAAAAACTGTTCCACAAGTCTGCTTTTCTGATTACTCACTTTTGGTTCGTGATAGAGTGCTACGAGCATGCCCTCCCTCAGTCATAGGACGCCTCCTCACTTTCAAACTCTCTTAAGGTAAACAAATGCTTCACCATCCTATGAAGCTAACGGTTCAACTGGCTCTGAGCACTATGGGACTCAACTGCTGTGGTCATAAGTCCCCTAGAACTTAGAACTACTTAAACCTAACTAACCTAAGGACATCACACATATCCATGCCCGAGGCAGGATTCGAACCTGCGACCGTAGCGGTCGTGCGGTTCCAGACTGTAGCGCCTTTAACCGCTCGGCCCACTCGGCCGGCTCCTATGAAGCCTCTTAAGGTAATAGCACAGGGAAGTGGTAAATATCGGTTTTATACTATGTATCACTTGATGAAATAGGTGATGCATGTGATTTTATTACGATGGTCGTCTCTCCCTGAATGGGCGAGAGACTGAAATTTTGTTGAAAGATGCCACTGCAACGAAGAGATGTCGCCTGATTACCACTCCAACTCATATCCACAGTACACTAGCCATCACTTCCTCTCGCCACACGGCATGTCATTGATAACAAACTGATAGGCTAATTAATTAAATTGATCATGAGGGTCACTTTGCTTGGCGAGTACTTTTTTCAGCAGTCAGAGTACACTTGCCAGGCAGTACCAATGGGAATTCCTGGAGGGAAGACGAAGTTCTTTTCGAGGAACACTATTGAGAACCAACATTCAAAGCTGACCGCAGAAGGATTATACCGCCGGCAACATACATTTTGCTTAAGGACCATGGTATTAGAAACACAATCAAAACGACTATGTCAGTGCCACCCCGCACAAAAAGCCATTTCTACAGGCACACACAAGAGTCACTGACGAATCCAAGTTAAAAACTCTACATGCTTATAATCGAGAAATGATATTGCTTCCGAATGAAGTTGTCTTCTACACAAATACCGCGACATTGAATACTCATAGCTGTCACGGGGTGTCTATCAATAGATAGAAAGCGTGGGTTCATGTCGCAATCAGTGTAAGCTTGTAATAAAATCATCCTTATCATCGAATTTAGGGAGAGATTCGGCTAGGGAACGTGGTATTAAGCTGATATTTACAACTCCCTCTTGCTGCAGCCAGATATTTCCCACGTATTTGTAATGCATCTATCTGGATGTCATGTAGACAGAGCAACAGACATGCTGCAATATATCCACGAGGTTATAGGCGAGGGAAGATGATGGCTGGTTTAAAATTATCACATACAGTACATGGTGTGTGATGTGAGGAATCACTTAAAAATGCAATGTTAGATAAAGATCTTAAGAAATGTACAAAATGCTATGATCAATACACTGCCTTGTTAGATCTTATTGTTATGCTTTCTTGTAGAAATGCTGTCTGCAATCCGGAATCAAGTCTTTCCATTCTACCACATATATCCTATTGAGACGTCTTTTAATGATTACAGTCACTGGTGAATCGTATTTGTGGCACTCTCATATATCAAAACCAGTCGGCTTTTTCGAAAGTAGCTGCTAAGGACGCTGTACAGAAAAAATCACAGTGGATCAGACAGTCCTTCGGCATCTTGTAGCTATTCATCAGTCTCTATCCCATCCTCCCTGCAGCTTTGTCCGTCTGATCGTTCCAGTTTAATTCGGAAATGAGCAGAAGTAGGAGAGCCAATATCTAGGGCCTTCTGCATCCTGCGGAGAAACAGAGCGAGCTGAGTTAATGACACTGGACGATGTTTTAACAACTTGGCGGAAATGAGAACATGTTGTCGTAGCTCTGCCAACAGCATATAATGTATAAGGCCAGCGCCTCACAAAGCTTTCTCCGGCAACACGAGGCAGTAGAAAAGACAGTACAAGCAGTTAAGTGGTGTTTCTTATCGTGGAAATTAGGTACACTCCACATCATTGGGTAACTGGAAGGAAGACAAGGCTTTGGCCACTGCATTGAAATGCATTCCAAAACTAAATACAGGTTCTGCAGTCAGCAGGAGATGTATGTCCTTCAGGGTACATTCATGTCTGTCTCCCAAATTTTGTCTCCATCCTCATTACAACTTACCATTCGAAAGTGAAAACTATGAACTACAAAATCTCCACTAACGTCACCCAGTAGAGAACTCGATAAGGTTTTACTGCTACTCCCCCCTCCGATACATCGAAAACAAATACTGTCTGCGTTCTCCCGTCAAGCATACACTATGTGATCAAATGTGTCTGTACACTCCAAAATACATACGTCTTTCCTATAAGGTGCATTGTGCTGCCACCTACTGCCAGGTACTCCACATCACACATCTCAGTAGTCATTAGAGATCGTGAGAGAGCAGAATGTGGCGCTCTGCGGAACTCAGGGACTTCGAAATTAGTCAGGTGATTGGGTGTCATTGTGTCAAGCGTCCGTACGCGAGATTTCCACGTTCCTAAACATCCCTAGGTCTACTCTTCCCTACGTGATAGTGAAGTGGAAACGTGAGGGTCTATGCACAGCACAAAAGCATACAGGCCGACCTCGTCTGTTGACCAACAGAGACTGCCGACAGTTGAAGAGGGTCGTAATGTGTAACAGGCAGACATCTATTCAGACCATCACAGAGAAATTACAAACTGCATCAGGGTCCACTGCAAGCAGTATGACAGTTAGGCGGGAGGTGAGGAAACTTGGATTTCATGGTCGAGCGGCTGCTCATAAGCGACACATCACGCCAGTAAATACCAGACGACGCTTCGCTTGGTGTAAGGAGCGTGAATATTGGACGATTAAACAGTGGAAAAACTTAGTGTGGACTGACGAATCACGGTACACAATGTGGCGATCCGATGGCAGGGTGTGGGTATGGCGAATGCCTGGCGAACGTCATCTGCCAGCGTGTATAGTGCCAATAGAAAAATTCGGAGGTGGTGGTGTCAGAAAATTGCTAATCTAACTTAAACTAACGCTAAAGACAACACACACACCCATGCCCGAGGGAGGACTCGAACCTCCGATGGGTGGACCGGCCCAGACCGTGAGAAAACGCCTCAAACCTCGCAGCTACCCTGCGCGGCTGTGGTGGTGTTATGATGTGTCATTTTTTTCGTGGAGGGGGTTTGCACCACTTGTTTTTTGCGTGGCACTGGCACAACACACGCCTCCATTGATGTTTTAAGCACCTTCTTGCTTCCCACGGCTGAAGAGCAATTTGGGGACGGCGACTGCATCTTTCAACACGATGCACGGCCTGTGGCTGTGGTTACACGACAGTAACATCCGTGTAATCGACTGGCCTACAGAGAGTCTTGACTTGAACCCTATAGAGCACGTTTGGGATGTTTTAGAATGCCGACTTTGTGCCATGTCTCACTGACCAACGTGGATACTTCTCCTCAGTGCAGCACTCCATGAAGAATGGACTGCCATTTCCCAAGAAACCTGCCAGCACCTATTTCGACGTGTGCCTGCAAAAGTGGAAGCTGTCATCAAGGCTGGGCCGACACCATACTGAATTCCAGTATTACCGGTGGAGGGCGCCTCAGACTTGTAAGTCATTTTCAGCCCGGTATCTGAATACTTCTGATCACATAGTGCATGTGGCGATCCTCTTAAATATACAAGGGTCTAATGGGGCCAATAGCTAGTGATCGAAGTCGCTTGCACAAACCTTAACGACTATCAATCACTAGAGAAGCTCCCTGTGTTGCTCTGTCATAAGCAATTTGAAAAATGGTTTTTTTCGGCTCCAGCACATCCAAGCAGTGCTTGACTACAGTTTTACACATGGACACACATTCTGGTTTTTTTTTTACACTATGACTTCGAGATCTGCATCAGGCGCAAAAACGACATTAACTCGTTTCGATTCATTGGCTCTCACAGGAAGTTGGTCATCACATAGTGTAAACTATGCTGCTCCCACAACACAAAAGATGGTTGAAATACAAGACAGAGGTAAAGTTTCTTATTAAAAAACGTGTGGAAGACATTAAACGTATGGAAACTGGATGTATTTGTGCCACTTTGTTAGCATTTACAATCACCTGCCCAACGGTGATGACCTCTACATTTAATCTCATCTTTCACAGTGATGGGCAGCAGATGTCTAGGCGTTCCATTTTGAAGAGACCAAGAGCATTGATTCTTTATACTGCAGAACGAAAACATTGCACAAATACGGCCTTCAGAAACAGACTATTTCATGCATGATACTCAAGATGAGGGAGCCAGTTCATTCAATAAGACCTCCGGCAAACAAACACAATGAAGTATTTAGAAAATTGCCCCTTGAGAAAGATCCGGCTGTTTAAGAACAAATGTCCTTCACAAAGTCTTGGAACAGCATGAAACATTACATCTCACAAAACACACAACTGATACTATAAAAAGAATTTTGTGCTCAGTGGTGCATCGGGGTTTGCTTACAAGCCTGGTTTAAAACTGGAAGGAGAATTTTGTGAGAGACCGAGAACCAAACATGGGAGCTTCCTCAAATATAGTTGGATACCTGGCATGTGATACTCGCATCAGTTATTCCTTCGTTGAAACAGCTGTACAAAGATGGAATCCTTAAGGTTGGCACTATTAGAAGAAACCGAATTTCAAACAGTATAATAGCAGTTGTGAAAGGAATACAGAAAAAGGAACGTTTGTATTCAGTTAAGCACATAGCTGATAGCAGTAAAGCAGATGACAACATAAGGGCGGCATTAGGTAATTTGTTTTGTTACATAAGTGGACGGCCGAAGTCCCCCTGACCTCCGATCACAAGGATGGAAGTACAAAAGCTAGATGTTGGTATGGTTGGTTGGAGGGATAGTAAGATGCCAAATCTAGCGTAAATATTTCTAGGGAAAATGCCTAAATCACAGTTGCTACGCTATGACAAATCTCAGAAAAAGAATATTTCCATCCATAGGCCATTGATTGTTGGAGAACATAATTGGCACTTGGGTGAGGTAGCTCTGATAGGCAGTATTATGGGGAGATACAAAATATTATTGAGGAGCAAGAGATGGCATGTACTATGTTTTACTGTGTTATTGACATGACGAGGAAATCCCTAGTCGCAGCACAAATGTGTGCTGAAAGAGATGGCATTTCTAGAGGGAACATTGAATTTAGCAGAATTCCCTCTTGATTAAGCAGAAGTATTGCGCAGTCTAAACACAAGACCATCTGTATGTAGAAAATCAAGGGGTTCAGCGGAAGAGGAATTTAAGCAAAGAAACAGAAACGCCCGCATAGAGTGTGCCATCAACACCTGTACATCAGGACCACGTTGGTCATTGACCAACATGGACCAACTAGGGGGTCAGTTAAAAGTTAGTTATGCACAATCGTGTATTAACTCCGTGTCAACAAAGTCAACAATTATTTCAAGATATTTCACATCGAGAAGCATACATATAACGCTATCTTCGTATATAACAAACTATGGGTTGACATCGCAATGCTTCAGAACAGCAACACAAACATTTTCCAATAAAACTTGTGTTCTTAGAAAGAAATTCTTTTTTCATAACTTTTCTCTCGTATCATAAGAACATAATTTAGCTATATTACTCAGATTTAAATTTTTTGCGTATAAGGGATAAGAAGCATGTCACTAATTTATAAAACATGTATGTGCACTTATTGGTCCAGTTAGATAAAATAATGTAATACTAAAATTGATTGAACTAACGCACATATCATCGGTCAAATGCATAGGGATGCATACCGCAGAAGACGAGTCACTGTAAAGTCCAAACAAACACCGGAAATAGGATGGTCGGTGCTTTGCAGTACAGGGCAGAGGGCAATGAACAGTAAATCTTTTGAAACACTTTTGATTCCTAGAAAGGCCAATTAGAAATGTAATAAGAACCATGCCCTCTTAATCCAGATCTCTATAGTCTCATACGGTTTCGACTTTGGAGCCTGCAGTACCCACAAACTATGCTGGACACCAGAGGCAAGAGGCAGCTTAAGTTATCGAACCCCACGCGCACATCGATCAAACATTCCATCCGGAAAGTCATTGGCGAGAAACAAGCATATGTTGATTCGGCATCAGAAATAATAAACATACACGGAAACCCTTTATTCGACTGGCGCCCGCGCACTTCCGCCGAGTTGTTTTTGCGTTCGCCGAGACGTAACGGCAGAGTTTTCCCAAAAAAAGAGGGGGGGAAAAAAGGATGAGCTGGAATTGGCGTCATCTGTGCATTTCCCATTGCGCTGCCATGCGGACGAAGAGAAGCAAGCAGAAAGAGAGAGAGAGAGCCAGAGGGTGAGAGGGGTCGGTAGTGTGTCGGCTGGCGGGGTGAGGGGAGGGGGTGGTGGGAGGCCGAGAGGGGGCTGCCGGCGCTGAAAGCCGCTCTTACCCTGTGCTCCTTTCCTGCCTCCACGGTCGCTTCCTCTCCCCCCCCCCCCACCCACCACGCCAGAGCCGCTCCCTCCCCGGCACTCACTCAAACTTTTTCCTTTAGCGTACCCCTTGCAATAATACAACATCCGGGTAATTGAAATTCCGAGTACAGCCCCCCTGCAGCGGCGGGCCCGGCGCTTCCCTCCCTGCCCCTTGCGGACCGGGCCCCGGCCGGCGCAACATCTGTGCCGCAGCAGGCACGTAGGCGAGCCCTGTTTTGTTTAGGAGACGCTTCAATTGTCGCATCACCGGCGCCCGGCCCCTCTCACTTGCGATATTAACTCGGGCCTTTCTGCGCCGCTAAAATGTATCCAGTGTCGAGCCGGTCGCGTTTGTGTCGTCACCCGCGACGGGGAAAACACCGAGAACGGCGGGATGCCGTGCTGCGCCCAACGCTTAAATGGCCGAGAGCTGTGTAGGGTGCTGCTAGCGCCTACCCGCAGGTGCATTACCGCTACTTTTCTGCCGTGCTGGCCTTGTGCTGAGACCTTAGAATGCAAATACAATTAATGTTATAGTCTGATGCACACGGTCTCGACACCGCTGCTGAAATGTTTAATTTTTAAGCATCCCGCCATCCCCACACAGTATCATTCTTAGTGCCTGTTCTCTACGTACCTGAATAAGATTTTCACTCTGCAGCGGAGTGTGCGTTGATATGAAACTTCCTCGCAGATTAAAACTGTGTGCCGGACCGAGACTCGAACTCTGGACCTTTGCCTTTCGCGGGCAAGTGCTCTACCAACTGAGCTACCGAAGCACGTCCTCATAGCTTTACTTCTGCCAGTACCTCGTCTCCTGCCTTCCAAACTTTACAGAAGCTCTCTTGCGAACCTTGCAGATCTAGCACTCCTGAAAGAAAGGATATTGCGGAGACATGGCTTAGCCACAGCCTAGGGGATGTTTCCAGAATGAGATCTTCACTCTGCAGCGGAGTTCGAGTCTCGGTCCGGCACACAGTTTTAATCTGACAGGAACTTTCTACGTACTTCTTTGAACAGTGAATAAACGAGAGTATCCATGCGTCTGTCAAAAACCTGGTTTGATGCAGCTCCTCATGCTACTCTATCCTGTGTAAGCCTCTTCATCTCCGACTAATTACTGCAACATACATCCTTCAACAACAAGAAAACGAAGGAAGAAAATGCTGTATGAAAATAGAGGGAGAGGAAATAGAGCAAGGAAATAACTTCAATTACTTGGGGAGTGTAATAATGGATGATACGTATTGCTCAACAGAAATTAGGAAAAGAATTGCAATAGCAAAAGAAGGAATCAAGAGGATACAGAAATTACTTTGTGGACCACTAAATAAAGATCTGAGGAAAAGACTTGCCAAATGCTACATCTGGAGCATTGCACTATATGGTGCGGAGACCTGGACATTGAGGTTCAAATGGCTCTGAGCACTATGCGACTTAACTTCTGAGGTCATCAGTCGCCTAGACCTTAGAACTAATTAAACCTAACTAACGTAAGGACATCACACACATCCAAGCCCGAGGCAGGATTCGAACCTGCGACCGTAGCGGGCACGCGGTTCCAGACTCAAGCGCCTAGAACCGCACGGCCACACCGGCCGGCCTGGACATTGAGGAAGGAAGATGAAAGAAGATTAGAGCACTATAGATGTGGATATGGAGAAGAATGGAAAAAGTTAAGTGGGAAGACCAAGTAAGGAATGAAGAAGTATTAAGAAGAGTTGGAGAAGAAAGAAACATGCTGAAAGTCATCACAAAGGGAAAACGGAACTCGATTGGACATTGTTTGAGGAGGGACTGTTTATTGAAGGAAGGAATAGAAGGAATGGTGGAGGGAAAATCTGGAAGAGGAAAAAGAATATATCAAATGCTGGACAATATCAAAGGAGGCAAATATTCAGAAATGAAAAGACTGGCTATGGATAGACAAAAGTGGAAGAGGCTTAACCCATGACAAGACTTGCCGTAAGGCAGAATATCATGCATACGTACATACACATCCTTCTGAATCTGCTTAGTGTATCCGTCTCTTGGTCTCCCTCTACGATGTTTACCCTCCACGCTTCCCTCCAATACTAAATTGGTGATCTCTTGAGGCCTCAGAACGAGTCCTCCCAACCGATCCCTTCTTCTAGTCAAGTTGTGCGACAAATTTCTCTTCTCCCCAGTTCTATTCAGTAACTCTCATTAGTTACGTGATCTTCCCGTCTAATCTTCGGCATTTATCTGTAGCACCACATTTCAAAAGCTTCTATTTGCTTCTTGTCTTCACTGTTTCGCTTCCATACATGACTACACTCCATACAAATACATTAAGAAAGGACTTCCTGACAATTAAATCTATACTTGATCTTAATATATTTGTCTTATTCAAAAACGCTTTCCTCGCCGTCGCTTGTCTACGTTTTATATCCTCTCTCCTTCGACCATCCTCACTTATTTTGCTCCCTAAATAGCAAAACTCGTCTACTACTTAAGTGTCTCATTTCCTAATCTAATTCCCTCAGTATCACCTGATTTAATGCAACTATTTTCCATTACCCTCGTTTTACTTTTGTTGACGCTCATATCCTCCTTTCAAGACGTTGTGCATTCCGTTCAACTGCTCTTCCCAGTCCTTTGCCGTTTCTGAGAGAATTACAATGTCATTGGCACATCTCAATGTCTTTATTTCTTCTACCTGGTTTCCTTATTTCTTCTCCTTTGTTGTAACTCCCACTCGAGATTTTTCCTTTGTTTCCTTCACTACCTGCTCATTATACAGATTGAACAACATCGGGGACTGGCTAAAACCCTGTCTCATTCATTCATTTCTCAACCACTGCCCCTTTCGTGCCCCTCGACTCTTACAACTGCCATCATGTTTCTGTACAAATTTTAAATAACCTTTCGCTCCCTGCATTTTACTCCTGCCACTTCCAGAATTTGAAGGAGAGTATTCCAGTCAACATTGTCAAAAGCTTTCTCTAAGTCTACAAATGCTAGAAACGTAGGTTTGCCTTGACTTAACCTATCTTCTAAGATAAATCGTAGGGTCAGTATTACCTCAAATGTTCCTACTTTTCTATGAAATCGGACCTGGTCTTTCCCGAGGTCAGCTTCTGCCAGTTTTTCCATTCGTCTGTATTGAACTCGTGTTAATATTTTGAAACCGTGACTTATTACACTGAAAGTTCGGTAATTCTCACACTTAATGTTTTCCAACACGCCGCGTATAAGTATGGGACTTCCCTGCACTCGTACTTCTGGTTCTATAGGTGATAAAAAGATAGATTCAAGTGTTTTGCATGGTCCTTGGGCTACGTGCCATTTTTAAACACTACAGAATGATCGTCTTAGTGTCATTATCATACGTTACAGGGTCAAAGTATAAATATTACTCACTTCCTCCTGATTAGACAAATAGAGAAAATTTATTGTTTCATTTTGCATTTGATTTGTTCTACAGTGGGATCTATGGGATCTATGGAGGCACCATTAGTTCATGGGCGGTTCCCCGAAAAACCCCACAAAAAGAATTTTTGCAATGTTTTCGCAGTCACCAAAAACCAAAAGGCAGCTGAAGATTTCAAGACGGTTATGCACAGCAAGTGATTGTAAGTTTTACACTGTCTTCGTAAGATGCAGATATGGAAAAGTCTTGAAAATTTTCTACATATATTTATCCGCTTGCAAGATACAGAGGTTCAAAGCTACCCTAACACGTAATATACGGTACGAGGAGAAATCTAAAGAATTAGTAACCAGAACAAACTGCTCAAATTTTATCGGTATATGCTATAGGCATATATCTAGAAGATGCATCTCCCCGATTTCAAAAATAATTACTCATTATCGAGAAAAACCACAAAAACTTGGTTTTCGAGTACCAAACTCTAGGCGCGGGTTCTGAAACGGCTACGCACACGAAATGATTGTAATTTTTACGACGTATTTCTATGATCCAGATCTATAACAACCTTGAAAATGTTCGTATCTTTATCCTTTCCCGAGATACACAAATTCAACGTTACCCCTCTCGTACATGTAAAATACACAGGCAAAAGTAGACGTGAGGCGAAAATCTAGTTTATGATGTGACGTAGCAAGGATAAATATGCTCTAAGCGTCTCGACATCATCTCCGAACCCCATACTGCAGTTGCACATACACATGAAGCACCTACAGATCTTTTTTATGTGAAGTAAGGTCTGAGGTGTAAAATTAGTTTTGTGCTGCTTCAGCTTCACGTAAGTAAAGCTAGAATGAGGCAATTGATACTCTACTTTTCAGTCAAATTTTTTTAAAGAAACGAGAACGTATTCGCATTTTTTGCTCTCTGATAGGTGCATTTTTCGGCTAGTAATTAAATGATTGAAAGGTGCAAGCACTAGAAACCATTAATAAATTAATTATGCCATAAATTGCAACAGGAACAGAAAAGCTGGAAACGGACAACATATTATACAGGGTGAGTCACCTAACGTTACCGCTGGATATATTTCGCAAACCACATCAAATACTGACGAACCGATTCCACAGACCGAACGTGAGGAGAGGGGCTAGTGTAATTGTTTAATACAAACCATACAAAAATGTACGGAAGTATGTTTTTTAACACAAATCTAAGTTTTATTTAAATGGAACCCCGTTAGTTTTGTTAGCACATCTGAACATATAAACAAATACGTAATCAGTGCTATTTGTTGCATTGTAAAATGTTAATTACATCCGGAGATATTGTAACCTAAAGTTGACGCTTGAGTAACACTCCTCCGCTGTTCGATTGTGTGTATCGGAGAGAACCGAATTACGTAGGGATCCAAAGTGAACGGTGATGGACCTTAGGTACAGAAGAGACTGGAACAGCACATTACGTCCACATGCTAACACCTTTTTATTGGTCTTTTTCACTGACGCACATGTACATTAGCATGAGGGGTGAGGTACACGTACACACGTTGTTTCCGTTTTCAATTACAGAGTGGAATAGAGTGTGTCCCGACATGTCAGGCCAATAGATGTTCAATGTGGTGGCCATCATTTGCTGCACACAATTGCAATCTCTGGCGTAATGAATGTCGTAGACGCCGCAGTACATCTGGTGTAATGTCGCCGCAGGCTGCCACAATACGTTGTTTCATATCCTCTGGGGTTGTAGGCACATCACGGTACACATTCTCCTTTAACGTACCCCACAGAAGGAAGTCCAGAGGTGTAAGATCAGGAGAACGGGCTGGCCAATTTATGCTTCCTCCACGTCCTATGAAACGCCCGTCGAATATCCTGTCAAGGGTCAGCGTAGTGTTAATATGCGGAATGTGCAGGTGCACCGTCATGCTGATACCACATACGTCGACGCGTTTCCAGTGGGACATTTTCGAGCAACGTTGGCAGATCATTCTGTAGAAACGCGATGTATGTTGCAGTGCTTTCCGATACACACGATCGAACAGCGGAGGAGTGGTACTCAAGCGTCAACTTTAGGTTACAATATCTCCGGATGTAATTAACATTTCACAATGCAACAAACGGCACTGATTACATATTTGTTTATATGTTCATATGTGCTAACAAAACTAACGGGGTTCCATTAAAAAAAAACGAAGGTTTGTGTTAAAAAACATACTTCCGTACATTTTTGTATGGTTTGTATTAAACAATTACACTAGCCCCTCTTCTCATGTTCGGTCTGTGGAATCGGTTCGTCAGTATTTGATGTGGTTTACGAAATATATCCAGCAGTAACGTTAGGTGACTCACCCCGTATACTGCAATGGATTGGAAGATGGAAAATTCCAAAATGGGGTAACTTTAATGGTCAGCAAAAGAAAAGCAGCAGCCGAGAGTTTATTGACTCACTTTTTTAGATGTTTATAGTTTTGCCTGCTACGTCATTCGTCAATTAAAAGCCGTTGGCATCCATTAATATGAAATCTGGCTGCCCATTTACTAGCACTGAGAGCCTTAGCCTGCTGGCTAGAAAGTTTTTTACGCCTCACATCAAGAACTGAGGACGTACGAAGTATTACTTCTGGGTATGGACTAGGATCTCTGTAGAATCTCTGTGTACTGTAGCGATACAGCAGAGTACAACTAGACCACACGAATGTTCTGTATTTACAATAAAAATGTGGGCAGACACACGCAGTCTATGGTAAAATACAGGAGGGAATACTCAAGACACAGTTTGCAATAGACTCAGACTGATGTGACACTGAGTTGCAAAAATTTGTTTCCGCAACAGAATTTCCTGTCGTATTGTGTCGCCGTATTATAATATACTCCTTGCGAGAACTTGGTCGAAGCACATTGCATCTGTCGTTTCTCGCTTTGTCATTAATTTAGCTCGGCGTTTTTTGGTACATTTCGCTTCGCTAAGCAGTCTACGGTTTCATTATAAATGACGTCACCGTGTCCTGCAATCAATAAGAATTTTCTACTTGCTTATTTGTAGTGACTTATCATGATATTTATTATAGGAGATATACTATTGGTCCATTTTGGTACTTGAGGCTCTTCAGTATGCTTATGGTATTAGTTAATAACGTCATACTGCTTCGAACGCAAGATTTGCGTTATTGAACTCATTCCCTAACTACGATGTTTTCCGCATTGTAGATTGTTTCCTCCTTAGCTAGGAATGTAGAGCCTCAGTTTTCTCATACATTGCGACAGCAATACGCCTAGTAGGCAGTAAGCTACACTACTGAATCGACATCCGATGAATGCGAATAATATCTTTAATATTAAGTAACTCATCCACGAAAGAAGTGGCTTATAATGCGCTTGTTTGCCAGATTCTTGAATATTGTTCATCTGTCTGGGATCCCTATCAGGTAGGACTGATAGAGGAGATAGAGAAGATCCAATGAAGAGCGGAGAGTTTCGGTACTGGATCGTTCAACTGGCGAGAGAGCGTTACGGAGATGCTAAACAAACTCCACTGGCAGACGTTACAAAAGACGCGCTGTGCATCACGGAGAGATTTACTATTGAAATTTCGGAACAGTACTTTTCAGGAGAAGTCGGATAACATATCACTTCCCCCCACATACATCTCACGTATTGACCACGAGGAGAAAATTCGAGAAAATTGAGCTAATACTGAGGCTTACCGACAATCGTTTTTCCTACGCAGTATTCGGGAGTAGAACAGGGTTGGAGAGATCAGATAGTGGTATCGAAAACACCATCCGCCATACACCATTGGGTGGCATGCGGAGTATGATGTAGAGGTAGCTGTAGATATTGAACTGTAACGTGGTATTTTCAGACTGGAGCGTATGTGGCGCGATAAACTTCAGCCATAACAAAAAGAAGGAAGCATATTTTTCATTTTTAAGGTTTTCTAAGTATCCTGAGATGTATGAGATACAACACTATAGAAACAGTTGCGAATAATACACCTTCTGTCTTCCAGGAAGAAACAGGGAACGACAGCTGACATGCATTTGTTTCGGAGAAATATGAATACCGTATTATATTAACCATAAGACGATACGGTCTATAAGACACACCTCCATTTTTAAGCATTTAAAAAAATAGGGTTTTTAAAATTTTTATTATTCGATTGCAAAGGTCAGACTGAAACAAAAGAAATTCTCGGTTTATAAAACCGAACTGACCTTTAAAATCCCTGAAAACGTCATCTTCTAGTTTGGGGCATTTTAGGTTCAGTCCTCTATTTGCACGTTTAGTCTCCCTCATTTTTTTCAGTTCTTCTTTCCTAGCTCGCCAATCGCGAATTCATTTTTCTGCTAATGGAGGTCCAAAATGCCGCTCAGCTGCACAGTTTCCATGTTCTTCTGCATACGCTATTACTTTCAGTTCATCACATAAATACCTTTTATTTCTTTCCATTACGAAATTAGCCACTAATAAAACTATAGTACTTTAACCGATAACACAAATCACTTTCAAGTTCACTGGCACCATACACTGCAATGACACATCATAGTCTAGACAATGTTCTGGGTTTGTGTTGGCGGAGTTGGAGGGAGACAGTGTTAGTAAGCTTGTGAATCTTCGCAACTCGTGTGCGTCGCATCGGTGTAGTTCCCGCTATTTGAATCCAATGTTGCCTGATAGATATGTTTCCTGCGGTATCGAATACACGGCCAGTTTTAAGACTGTCGGGAATTTTAAATCAAACACTAGACGTTTTTAAACTGATTTCGTGTGTAAGAAGCACCTGAATTTCTGGGACAGTTTTCGAAGAAAAGGTGTGTCTTATAGTCTGTAAAATACGGTACCCATTCTCTTTATTATAATATCCGCTTGACACACCTATATGTAATCAAGAATGTAATCGCTGTTAATTTCAAAGCGCTCACAACTACACATCAGGCTCAAGCGTTGACCATCGATGTACTGAGAAACCGCAAAACATATCATTTGATAATTATGGATCGATTAGAAGTATAGCTCATTTTTAGCTAACCTGTTAAAACGGGACCATACCAGCCAACAATCCATGATCATGAAATTATACATTTTGTGGTTCTCCAGTATGTCGATAGGCGATACGTGTTCCTGATGATGTAGCCGTTAGCGTTTCAAAATCGAGTAAATAGTTCATTACCTCCCGCAACAAGTTTAGACACGATACTCGTATAAAGTGCGCGCATTTAGTGAGGATTAACGTTCCATATAGGAGCATAATATGGATACTAACTTACAAAAGTCACGACCTTTTGCGGGAATATTTCGTATATGTGTCGGTCAATTTTGTTTGCTACACTTGGAGCCACACCAGTCACTGCTGAAGAGACAACTGCTAAATAACCGCAAAACATATCGTCAAAAGAAATAAACCGTCACCCGATACGAAATAAAATAATTCCACGAATGTTTCAGTATAAAAAAAAGAACAGAATCTTCAAATTATACGTCTTCTGAAAATTTTGTAATTAGAATTATTAAACTATTCAACTGTTGTTGTGTTGCTAAATTAAGTTATTCCATTCGAGAGTTTTGGTTCACTTAGCATTTACACTCCTGGAAATTGAAATAAGAACACCGTGAATTCATTGTCCCAGGAAGGGGAAACTTTATTGACACATACCTGGGGTCAGATACATCACATGATCACACTGACAGAACCACAGGCACATAGACACAGGCAACAGAGCATGCACAACATCGGCACTAGTACAGTGTATATCCACCTTTCGCAGCAATGCAGGCTGCTATTCTCCCATGGAGACGATCGTAGAGATGCTGGATGTAGTCCTGTGGAACGGCTTGCCATGCCATTTCCACCTGGCGCCTCGGTTGGACCAGCGTTCGTGCTGGACGTGCAGACCGCGTGAGACGACGCTTCATCCAGTCCCAAACATGCTCAATGGGGGACAGATCCGGAGATCTTGCTGGCCAGGGTAGTTGACTTACACCTTCACGTAGGGTGGCACGGGATACATGCGGACGTGCATTGTCCTGTTGGAACAGCAAGTTCCCTTGCCGGTCTAGGAATAGTAGAACGATGGGTTCGATGACGGTTTGGATGTACCGTGCACTATTCAGTGTCCCCTCGACGATCACCAGTGGTGTACGGCCAGTGTAGGAGATCGCTCCCCACACCATGATGCCGGGTGTTGGCCCTGTGTGCCTCGGTCGTATGCAGTCCTGATTGTGGCGCTCACCTGCACGGCGCCAAACACGCATACGACCATCATTGGCACCAAGGCAGAAGCGACTCTCATCGCTGAAGACGACACGTCTCCATTCGTCCCTCCATTCACGCCTGTCGCGACACCACTGGAGGCGGGCTGCACGATGTTGGGGCGTGAGCGGAAGACGGCCTAACGGTGTGCGGGACCGTAGCCCAGCTTCATGGAGACGGTTGCGAATGGTCCTCGCCGATACCCCAGGAGCAACAGTGTCCCTAATTTGCTGGGAAGTGGCGGTGCGGTCCCCTACGGCACTGCGTAGGATCCTACGGTCTTGGCGTGCATCCGTGCGTCGCTGCGGTCCGGTCCCATGTCGACGGGCACGTGCACCTACCGCCGACCACTGACGACAACATCGATGTACTGTGGAGACCTCACGCCCCACGTGTTGAGCAATTCGGCGGTACGTCCACCCGGCCTCCCGCATGCCCACTATACGCCCTCGCTCAAAGTCCGTCAACTGCACATACGGTTCACGTCCACGCTGTCGCGGCATGCTACCAGTGTTAAAGACTGCGATGGAGCTCCGTATGCCACGGCAAACTGGCTGACACTGACGGCGGCGGTGCACAAATGCTGCGCAGCTAGCGCCATTCGACGACCAACACCGCGGTTCCTGGTGTGTCCGCTGTGCCGTGCGTGTGATCATTGCTTGTACAGCCCTCTCGCAGTGTCCGGAGCAAGTATGGTGGGTCTGACACACCGGTGTCAATGTGCTCTTTTTTCCATTTCCAGGAGTGTATTTTACACTCACTCATACTTGAATATCCTACTGACACTTCAAACGAAATATATATAACTATTTAGTAAAGTACATAGGAAAACATGTTTAATCTGACAGCACAAATGACACTAAGCGCTGAGCTGCTTGCTCTTGGCTTGGTGCGGAAGTGTCGTTCCAATTGACAAACGGTAACAACTTTCACACCAAGGCTTGTCCCGACTCTCTCACGTTCGCGTGTTAACCTTGCAACTTTCGAATCCTTGAGAGACGGTCACATCTCACTGAATCGTGAGACTGCAAATTCATCAACATCTACATTTAAATCTACATATACGTGGATACCTAGCAAATCACACTTACGTGCCTGGCAGATGGTTTATCTAACCACTTTCACAATCGTTCTCCACATCCCATTCTCGAACAGTGAGCGGTAAAAACGAGCATCTGTATTTCCGTGCGAGCTCTGACTTCCCTTCATGTTTTTTCTTTTTCTTTTTCTTTCTCATCAGTCTATTGACAGGTTTGATGCGGCCCGCTACGAATTCCTCTCCTGTGCTAACCTCTTCATCTCGGACTAGCACTTACAATCTACGTCCTCAAATATTTTGCTGGATGTATTCCAATCCTGTCTTCCTCTACAGGTTTTGCACTTTACGGCTCCCTCTAGTACCATGGAAGTAATTCCCTCATGTCTTAACAGATGTCTTATCATCCTGTCCCTTCTTATTTGTGTTATCCACATATTCGTTTCCTCTCCGATTCTGCGCAGAACCTCCTCTTTCCTTACCTTATCAGCCCACCGAATTTTCAACATTCGTCTGTAGCACCACATCTCAAATGCTTCGATTCTCTTCTGTACCGGTTTTCCCACAGTCCATGTTTAATTACCATACAATGCTGTACTCCAGACGTGAATTTTCAGAAATTTCTTCCTCAAATTAAGGCCGATATTTGATATTAGGTGAGTTCTCTTGGGCAGGAATGCCCTTTTTGCTATTCCTAGTCTGCTTTTGATGTTCTCCGTGCGCCATCCGCCATTGGTTGTAGCAGAATTCCTTAAGATCCTCTACTTCGTGACCATTAATTCTGATATTAAGTTTCTCGCTGTCTCATTTCAATTACTTCTCATTACCTTCGTCTTTCTTCGGTTTACTCTCAGTCCACACTCTGTACTCATCACACTGCTCATTCCGTTCAGCAGATCATGTAAATCTTCTTCACTTTCACTCAGGATAGCAATGTCATCAGCGAATCGTATCATTGATATCCTTTGACTTTGAATTTCCATTCCACTCCTGAACCTCTCTTTTATTTCCATCATTGCTTCCTCGATGTACAGATTGAACAGTAGGGGCGAAAGGCTACATCTTTGTCTTTCACTCTTTTTAATACGAGCACTTCGTTCTTGGTCGTCCAGTCTTATTATTCCCTCTTGGCTGTTGTACATATTGTACATGACCCGTCTCTCCCTATTCTCCTCAGAATTTAGAGCATCTAGAACCATTTTACGTCGTCGAACGCTTTTTCTAGGTTGACTAATACTATGAACGTGTCTTGATTTTTTTTGTCTTGCTTCCATTATTAACCGCAACGTCAGAATTGCCTCTCTCGTGCCTTTACGTTTCCTAAAGCCAAACTAATCGTCATCTAGCGGATCCTCAATTTTGTTTTCCATTCTTCTGTATATTATTCTTGTAAGCAACTTGGATGCATGAGCTGTTGAGCTGATTGTGCGGTAATTCTCGCACTAGTCAGCTCTTGCCGTCTTCGGAATTGTGTGGATGATGCTTTTCCGAAAGTTGGATACTATGTCGCCAGACTCAAACATTCTACACACCAACGTGAATAGTCGTTTATTACCACTGATTTTAGAAATTCTGATGGAATGTTATCTGTCCCTTCTGTCTGATTTGATCTTAAGTCCTCCATAGCTCTTTTAAATTCTAATACTGTATCCCTATCTCTTCTAAATCGACTCCTGTTTAATGTTCTACCACATCGGAAAAATCTTCCCCCTCATACGTAGAAGCTCTCAGTTTATTCTTTCCACCTTTCCACTCCCTCCTCTGCATTTAAGTGTGGAATTTCCGTTGCACTCTTTATGTTATCAACCTTGCTTTAAATGTCACCGAAGGTTGTTTTGACTTTCCTGCATGCCGAGTCTGTCCTTCCTACAATCATTTCTTTTTCGATGTCTTCACTTTTTCCTGCAGCCAATTCGCCTTAGCTTCCCTGCACTTCCTATTTATTTCTTGCTCAGCGACTAGTATTTCTCTATTCCAGAGTTTCCCGGAACGTTTTTGTACTTCCTCCTTTCATGATCAGTTGAAGCATTTCTTCTGTTACCCTTGGTTTCTTCGCAGTTACCTTCTTTGTACCTATGTTTTCCTTGCCAATTTTAGTGAAGGCCTTTTATAGAGATGTCCATTCCTCTTCAACTGTACTACCTACTGAGCTATTCCTTATTGCTGTATCTATACCCTTCGAGAACTTCAACAGTATCTCGTCATTTATTAGTGCTTCCGTATCCCACTTCTTTGCGTATTTATTCTTCCTGACTAATGTCTTAAACTTCAGCCTACTCTTCATCACTAGTATATTGTGATCTGAGTCTATATCTGCTCCTGGGCACGCCTTATAATCCAGTATCTGATTTCGGATTCTCTGTCTCACCATGATGTAATCTAACTGTAATTTTCCCGTATACCTGGCCTTTTCCAAGTATACCTCTTCCTCTTTTGATTCTTCAACAGAGTATTCGCTATTACTACGTGTTACTTGTTACGGAACTCAATTAGTCTTTCTCCTCTCTCATTCCTTTTCCCAAGCCCATATTCTCCTGTAACCTTTCTTCTACTCCTTCCCCCACAAATGCATTCCAGTCTCCTATGACTATTAGATTTTCATATCTCTTTACTCACTGTATTACCCTTTCAATATCCCTGTACACTTTCTCTATTTCTTCATCTTCAGCTTACGACGTCGGCATGTATACCTGAACTATCGTTGTCGGTGTTGGTTTGCTGTCGATTTTCAAAAGAACAACTCTATCACAGAATTGTGCCTAGCAACACACTCTCTGCCCAACTTTCCTATGCATAAAGAATCCTACTCTTGTTATACTATTTTCAGCTGCTGTTGATAATACCCTACACTCATCTTACCAGAAATCCTTGTCTTCTTTCCACTTCACTTCACTGACCCCTACTATGTCTAAACTGAGCCTTTGCATTTCCCTTTTCAGATTTTCTAGTTTCCCTACCACGTTCAAGCTTCTGGCATTCCACGCCGAGACTCGTAGGCCGTTATCGTCCAGTTGATTATTGAATCATATTAGAACAAATAAGCCCTCGGTCACAAATATTACGCCAAAATTGACCAGGTTTTGGCGCTACTATGAGCGTCGTCTTCAGAATTAAACTAACTGTTCTAAAACATATTAGGTATATAATACATTAATAAAATGTACTGACAGGAAAGAGGTGCAGTAGTTAAAAGTCACATTTAAAAAAAATCTAAGCTGGAAAGACGGCGTCATGAATAGTTGTAAATAAGATGGCGAGCCGCTAAGGGCTGCTCGTACTTGAGTGAACAAGAGTTGCAACAAGATTATTGAATCTTTTTCTCATGGTAACCCGCCTCCCCCCCCCCCACCCATTTCGCTTGGCAGTCCCCTCCCGGAGATCCGAATGGAAGACAATTCCGGAATCTTTTGCCAATGGAATGATCATCATGACACTTCTCCAATTACAGACCACATGTTCTGTGGATACACGTTACGTGGCTTTAATGCAGTGGTTTCTATTGGCATCTGCATCTTCATGCCGTTGATCATTGCTGATTCTTTCGCATTTAGAGGCAGTTTCCCACCCCTGGAACAATAGAGTGCCCTGAATCTCTGTCCACTCCTCAGCCCTCTTTGACAAGACCGTTTATTATGGTGATTGTTCCTCGTCCCTTTGTAGGTCGACGGAAACCAAATATTTTTGCATTCGGATGAGGACGTTGGTGACCGAAATTTCATGAGAAGATACCGCCGCAATGATAACGCTTTTATTTTAGTGATGTCCACCCCAAATTCTGTGTCATGTCTTCCCTATTTATCGATAGTACAAAACGTGCTGCCCGTCTTAGAAATTTCTCGATGTACTCTGTTAATCCGAGCTGGCAAGGATCCCAGACCGCGCATCAGTGCTCCAAAAGAGGACGGACAAGCGCAGTGTAGGCAATCCCTTTAGTAGATCTGTTGCATCTTCTAAGTGTTCTGCCAAAAAGAAAACGTAGTCCTTTGTTAACCTTCCCCAAAACATTTTCTATTTGTTCTTTCCAATTTAGATTGTTCATATCTGTAATTCCTAGCAGAATTTATGGACTTCATATTTGATTCTCTTATGGTATAGCCAAAGTGTAGCGGGTTCCTTTAAGCGCTCATGTGGATTACCTCACACTTCTCATTATTTATGGTCAATTGCCAATTTTCGCACCGTAGGGATATCTTGTCGAAATCGTTTTGCAATTTTTGATCTTCTGACGACTTTACTAGGCGGTAAACTACAGTATCATCTGCTAACAACCTAAGACAGCTGCTCAGATTGTCTCCTAAATCGTTTTTACAGATCAGGAACGCCAGAGGGCCTCTAATACTTTCCTCAGGAAAGCCATAAATCACTTCTTCATTTTAATCGATGACTTTCCGTCAGTTAGTACGACGTGTGACCTCTGTGACAGGGAATCAAGAATCCAGCCTCATAACGGAGACGATATTCTATAAGCAAGCAATTTCATCTCAAGTGGCTTGTGAGATACGGTGTCAAAAGCCTTATGGAAATCTAAAATTCTTTTTGAAATCCCTTGCCAATAGCAATCAACACTTCGTGTGAATAAATAGCCAGTTGTATTTCAGAAGAACAATGTTTTCTAAATTCGTGTTGACTGTGGGTCAACAGAACGTTCTCTTCGAGGAAATTCATTATGTCCGAAAACAATATGTCTTACAAAATCCTGTTGCATATCAACGTCAATGATATGGACCTATAATTTATTTGATTACTCCTACTACATTTCTTGAATATTCGTGTGACCTGTGAAACTTTCCAGTCTTTGGACACGGATCTTTCATCAAGCAATCGCTATTTCCATTGCTATCGCGCAAAGAAGGTATTGACTGCGTCTTGTCGCTAGAATAATTCACATACCACCAGAACTTCTGTTGATTTTCTAGGAGGTTTCGAGACAAATTTTCGTTGTGGAAACTATTATAAGCATCTCTTAATGAAGTCCGCGCTAAATCAGTGCTTCTGTAAAAGATAGCCAAACTTGGGATTTTGCCTTCGTTTAAGTTTGGCTTGACTATTTCTTTGTTTCTGCAACATGTTCTTCAACGGCTTTCCCAGCGATTGCAACCAATCTATGACTGGAATTTCCTATATTTCAGAAGAACAGCTAATATCTACACGTTAGCTCCGTAGACCTGACCACCTACAATCACTAGTATGATTATGCTAGAAGAAGGAACTAGAACGATTTAAAATGCATAAACGTAAGTAGACAATGTACTAATTTACTTTATTAATTTGAGAAAAAAATTTCCAGTTCATTCACCTATTATGGTTATTGAAGTATCAGCGGATGTGCCCTAAGGAAGCACAATAAGACCGCCAATATTCACAATATATTCGGAAACGACTGATCAGCAGACCAGTCAGACTGTTCACAAACGATTATGTTGGCCATAGGCAAACCATTAAACTGCGGTTTTTAAAAAAATTCGAACTCCAACGTACAAAAAACTGTTCAAATGGGACTTAGCAACTTTTATCATCAGCCCCATAGAACTTAAAACTACTTAAACCTAACTAACCTAAGGACATCACACACAGCCATGCCCGAGGCAGGATTCCAACCTGCAACCGTAGCGGTCGCGCGGTTCCAGACTGAAGCGCCTAGAACCGCTCGGCCACAACGACCGACTCCAGCGTACAGAACATCTTCAAACGCCTGACTACTTCACAGATGAGTTACTACGAGGGTAATCCCAAAAATAAAGTCTCCTATTTTTTTTATAAGTACATAGACCTGTTTATTTCTACAAAGGTTTACGTCAGTTCACAGCTTGAACATTTAGCTATTTTTCGACATAATCACCATTTCTGCCGATGCATTTGTGTAGACGCTGTGGCAGTTTTTGTATGCACATGTCATACCAGCTCGCCGCCATGCTGTTCAGAAAGTTATGAACCTCTTCTTTCACGTCGTCGTCGGAGCTGAATCGCTTTCCGGCCAAATGTTCCCAAATAGTCCCAAGTCAGGACTATAGGGTGGGTGGGTGATTATGTTCCACTGAAACCATTGCAGGAGAGGAATGGTTTGCCGTGCGATGTGTGAGCGAGCATTGTCATGGAGAATGTGTACGCCCTTGCTCATCATTCCTCTTCTCCGGTTCTGAAGTGCCCGTTTGAGATTTTTCGGAGTCTCCCAGTACCTGTCAGCGTTAATTGTGGTCCCAGCGACCCAGCTCCGACGACAAGGTGAAAGAAGAGGTTCATAACTTTCTGAACAACATGGCGGCGAGCTGGTATGGCATGGGCATATAAAAACTGCCACAGCGTCTACAAAAATGCTTCGACAGAAATGGTGATTATGTCGAAAAATAGCTAAATGTTTAGTCTGTAAACTGATGTAAACCATTGTAGAAATGAACAGGTTTATGTACTTATGAAAAAATAGGAGACCTTACTTTTGGGATTACCCTGGTATGTTATATGAATAAATGCAGACTGAAATGACGAATGAGAATTTGTACTAAGGATGGGATTCGAATCCAGGTCGTCTGCACAGTAGAAACAATAAATGTTTATTCCCTCAATATTTTTCTGTGGGAGGCGTCAGCAAGAAGAAGCTTCGTAAAGGTTGGAAAGTATGTACATACTTTGTCTGAGGTAGTCAAGTACTCTCATTCTCATACACTGGGTGAGTAAATTCCGTGAATTTGCACTGCGTCCGTTCTGCTGCCTCAGAAAACACACACACACACACACACACAGAATGTAACTGTAATTTTCGTCTCACAGTGTTAAACGTTTAACATAAGATTATATCACTTAATGAGTAGATTAAGACAGCTTTTTAAACTTTTAAATTCGTTCACTAATTACGCGAAACATTGAAAATCGGCTTTACCTGCACTGTAACTGTTGCCGGGTTTCGAGTTCCAGATTTCAGGTTCCGGAATAGCGCTCTAATAATAGAGATATCGCCAACGGAGGATCATGAGGAAATGCAAGAACATTTGAACAAAATCTCTATTTGTTGTTGTTGTTGTTGGTAGGACTGACATGGTGAAGGTAGTGGATGACAAAAAAGGTAAAATATAGTACCCAATAAATATTCTTGGATGGTGCCAGATATTAAATTGAATTTGTGAAGGAAAAGTATATAACAGCAGCAGATGAAGAAGGCGGAGCGGAGCTAGACGTTAAAAACAGAAAGTACAAAATTATATATCAAGAAGTGGTTACAGACAAAATGAAAAATTGTAGATGTATGAATGATTGTGCCGATGATAGTACTCGGTTCTTCGCCTGGTTTAAGCAATGCCACCACTTTTACCCTGCTTCAGATCTTCAGGATTATCATTCTGGCAACACAAGTATTCTTCATTTTCAGGGTCCAGCTGATAGTAACAGGATCAAAGTTCGGTATTTGCTCTGATCTCATCTCATCGAAGCCAACGCTTGATAATGGAGGCGTGACTGAAAAAAGGTCATGATACGCTCATAGGGTTTCTTGACCTGGAACGAGCGTCAAACGGTGCAGGCTAATCGAAGTTCTGAGAAAGGTAGGAGTACACTCCACGGAACGACGGATAAAATATAACATGTACAAGAACCAAGAAGAAACATTAAGACTGGAAGGTCAGGAACGAAGTGTTCTGATTAAAAAAGGGTGTAAGAAAGGGACGCAGTCTTTCGTCCCTACCGTTCAGTGTCTAGATCGAATAAGCAATGACGGAAATGAAAGAATAGTCGAAGTGTGAGATTAAAATTCTTGCTGAAAGGATTTCAGTAAGGGGATTCGCTGATAAAGTCACTGTAATTAGTGAAAATGAAGAAGAGTTACAGGATCCGTCGACTGTCATGGTCTAATGAGCAGAATTTTCCGTATTTGACGTCTCTCATTTGAAGGAAGCGAAGCCAAATAAATCTTAAGGCTTCTCCATCAATTTCCGTAAATACTGACCAACAGGCTGAGAGAAGTTCAATATCATCATCATCTCATCGATGATCTACCAGTTCGCACCATATTGCTTATCCCCTTCCAAAATGAAACAGTGCGGCAGATTACTGACAAGTCACTTGCTGAATGTGTTATCAGGACATCCACCTCGCCTTTCGTTTCACGCATATTTGTGGTACACACGGTAAATGGCGTCGCTATAGACCATTAGCAGATTATCTTGCTCCCAATAAAAACTTTATCTTACAGTTTGTTTCCTTACCAGAATTATACAGTTGTTTCATATGTATCCCGTAACGTTTCGGGACTGAAGCCGAAATATGTCAACACCTCGCCACGATATTTCGACCAACAACCTTTGCGCTATCTTCAGGTGCGTGTTTTAGCCTGAAGGTTGCTAGTCCACGTCGACAGTTTTATACCAAAATTGGAGCGAAGGTGCACGTGCTTAGGCCGCCAGTATATGACCGCCTTCTCTATTGAGATCAGCGCTCTCTTGGAATACTGCTTCGTCCATGGCACGCCCTCTGTCGGAACATGGGTTAATGGAGGAAAGGTTCAGATGACAGATTAATAAAATTAACTGCCGATGGAGCTGTCACTAGGCATCAAATGATTCCTTTCTTAGGATACTAAAGACATGACGATGTCCACGCCTTATCTGGCTGAAATTCACCATCACGATTAATAAAATCTTCTGCCAACAGCATTGCCAAAGCTGTCTTGTCGGGGCGAGATTTCCGTGGCAGAATAATCCATAGAATGTCCTGCGAAAGTACAATGGTCAGCTATGGCTGACTTCCTGGACTCTGAATGGCGGGTGTAGCAGTCTTGTTCAATGCGCCTTTCACGTTCTGTGCATGTGGTCTGACCAATACATGCTTTGCAATACTGGCAAAGTATTCTGTAGACTCCAACCTTCCACAATCCCAGATTGATCTCTACGGAATCGAGCAGAACACAAGCATTTATAGGTGGCAGAAAGATTAACACAATTTTTTTTAGGATAACACCTCATTCTGCTCTTAATCTTTTAAGTGGGCACCATTCTTCCTCCATGAAGCTGTGCTGACCTGATGTGGATAATATTAATTATCTTAGAACGCGATTTGTATATGTTATAGCTCCAATGCTAGTGTCATACACAACATGTGCCTGAGACATCAACGTTTGAGGCTGCCAACAGTCTGTGTAGGGTGATAGCAGCTAGGCAACTGCAACTATAGGTCCTAGTCTTATGGTACACGGAATATTCCTGCGACCCATATACTTTCTGCCTGATAAAAACGTCCATAAAGATCGTATAGTTACTGTCTTGTTTCACATAGTTTGACAGCCGCGTTATTTTTCTGTGTTAGACCTCTTCCATTAGGTTTTTCTTGACGGAAGAAGCCAGGCGTCTCACAGCATTCTGTACTAATTGAATTTTTTTTATTCACTGACTTTACTTTTGGTTTGTCAACAGGTGCAACAGTTCTTTCGGGTCTATTGGACCCTTGGATCAGTGGCGCCTTACAGAGGAAGATTTCCAGTGTACTTAGAGTCAACAGGTCGCCTATGGTGCAGTTTAACTTGCGCTAAATAGAGTTCCCATTTTCTCTATTCCAGATTTTGAGTGACCTTTTAGAGTCCAAACTGATGCTTCCAGTTCTAGGGCTGCAGCAGTGCTCCTGCAGGAACATGAAGGATAATTTATAAATTTTTCGCCTTGGATAAATTTAAATGTCATCTCAAACGTAAGGAATTCTTGTTGGAAACTGACAACCACGCCAGAAGCTAGGTGCTTGTGAGAGTTCGTGAAGCTTATAGGATTGCGCGTTGGGATCTCCGCATTTCTGCCTTTCTCTTTACAGTAAAGAATACAAGGGGATCAGATAATCAAAATGCGGATGGCTTGAGTTGTATGTTTGAGGCCGATGATGCTGATTCGGAGATGTTTCAGGTACAGACGTGGGATGCGTGTTTCGAGGGCATTAGCCGAAATACCTTCACTATTCGGTAAACTAGTGGTAAACCAAGATCAGGATCCAGATATTAACGGTATTAAACAAAAGCTTTTCCGTGGTGAATATCTGTAGGGTTTCCAACTTAATAAAGGACTACACTGTTGCGACACGCGTTATGGTGAAAAAATTTGTCTTTCTAACGGACTTACCCCCTACCGTTTTTCAATATTTTCAGAAGTCCTTTCTCGCAAAACGTCTGGGGATCTATAGCATATTTAAAATAAGTATCACCTCACCTGGCGTACGTTATTCAATTTTCTGTGACATACCTGAAGTTAAAGGGTTTCAAGTCTGTTGAATATTAGGGTACAGTGTCATTATTGTCCAGTTTCTTAACATCGTAGCGGCACTGAAGAGTTACACGGTTTCGTTCGTGAAAGCCACAGGGAAGTCACACATATCCATATACACCGTCCTATCTCCGAGAGGTTCCATTTTCTTGTTACTCATCTAGAAGTAAAAACGAACAGCGAAATTCTTGTAATGATTGTTATTGTCGGCCACTACGTCCGTTCACGACCAAGAAAAATACAGTGTCCTTGAGATTTCGGTTCTGATAATGTATTGCTAGTGATCTGTACTCCACATGGAATCCAGATTGTTCGTTAAGCTGAACCTGATCCATGCAATAACTTTCCCAGATCGGCTACCGTTTGTCCAAAAGTGAATACACCTCCGGTATGTGAAACGGCCATGACAACCGTGTGCTGCCTGTACATTATCATAGTCTGAATCATTCTGTGCAAGAGAAGCGGACCTGCCAAATTCCTGTATTCCGCTTTATTTAGACTATTTTGGTAGATTGTACAGTTTCGGCACACCTCGCAATGTGGGTGTATAAATTTTCTATCAGCAGCAGCTTTCTTTCTTTCACTGCCGTCGCACAAAGTAACTGAGAGGGAACTTCCACCCAACTTAAACATACGTATGGCCATATTATGATTCTCTGCAGCCATCCTAGAGGGTAGGAAAATTACATTAAAACTGCGTGTTTATGTCTATTGCGTTCTTCCTTTGGTTGCGGCCTGCATCACTTGATTACTAATACGCTACTGGCCATTAAAATTGCTACACCACGAAGATGACGTGCTACAGACGCGAAATTTAACCTACAGGAAGAAGATGGTGTGATATGCAAATGATTAGCTTTTCAGAGCATTCACACAAAGTTGGTGCCGGTGGGACACCTACAACGTGCTGACATGAGGAAAGTTTCCAACCGATTTCTTATACACAGACAGCAGTTGACCGGCGTTGCCTGGTGAAACGTTGTTGTGATGCCTCGTGTAAAGAGAAGAAATGCATACCATCACGTTTCCGACTTTGCTAAAGATCGGATTGTAGCCTAATGCGATTGCGGTTTATCGTATGGCAACAATGCTGCTCGCGTTGGTCGAGATCCAATGACTTAGCAGAATATGGAATCGTTGCCTTCAGGAGGGTAATACGGAACGCCGTACTGGAACCAAACGGCCTCGTATCACTATCAGTCGACATGACAGGCATCGTATCCGCATGACTGTAACGGATCGTGCAGCCTCGTCTCGATCCCTGAGTCAACAGATGGGGACGTTTGCAAGTCAACAACCATCTTCACAAACAGTTCGACGACGTTTGCAGCAGCATGGACTATCAGCTCGGAGACCATGGTTGCGGTTACCCTTCACGCTGCATCACAGACAGGAACGCCTGCGATGGTGTACTCAACGACGAACCTCGGTGCACGAATGGCAAAACGTCATTTTTTCGGATGAATCCAGGTTCTGTTTACAGCATCATGATGGTCGTAGCCGTGTTTGGCGACGTCGCGGTGAACACATTGGAAGCGTTTAATCCTCATCGCCATAGTGGCGTATCACTCGGCGTGATGGTATGGGATGCCATTGGTTACACGTCTCGGTCACCTCTTGTTCGCATTGACGGCACTTTGAACAGTGGACGTTACATTTCAGATGTGTTACGACCCGTGGCCCTACTCTTCATTCGATCCCTGCGAAACCCTACATTTCAGCAGAATAATGCACGACCGCATGTTGCAGGTCCTGTACGGGCCTTTCTGGATACAGAAAATGTTCGAATGCTGCCCTGGCCAGCACATACTCCAGATCTCTCACCAACTGAAAACGTCTGGTCAATGGTGGCCGAGCGACTGGCTCGTCACAATACGCCAGTCACTACTGTGGTATCGTGTTGAAGCTGCATGGGCTCAATGCCCAGGCGCACCTAGGCCGTTATTACGGCCAGAGGTGGTTGTTCTGAATACTGATTTGTCAGGATCTGTGCACCCAAATTGCGTGAAAATGTAATCACATGTGAGTTCTAGTATAATATACACTCCTGGAAATGGAAAAAAGAACACATTGACACCGGTGTGTCAGACCCACCATACTTGCTCCGGACACTGCGAGAGGGCTGTACAAGCAATGATCACACGCACGGCACAGCGGACACACCAGGAACCGCGGTGTTGGCCGTCGAATGGCGCTAGCTGCGCAGCATTTGTGCACCGCCGCCGTCAGTGTCAGCCAGTTTGCCGCGGCATACAGAGCTCCATCGCAGTCTTTAACACTGGTAGCATGCCGCGACAGCGTGGACGTGAACCGTATGTGCAGTTGACGGCCTTTGAGCGAGGGCGTATAGTGGGCATGCGGGAGGCCGGATGGACGTACCGCCGAATTGCTCAACACGTGGGGCGTGAGGTCTCCACAGTACATCGATGTTGTCGCCAGTGGTCGGCGGAAGGTGCACGTGCCCGTCGACCTGGGACCGCACCGCAGCGACGCACGGATGCACGCCAAGACCGTAGGATCCTACGCAGTGCCGTAGGGGACCGCACCGCCACTTCCCAGCAAACTAGGGACACTGTTGCTACTGGGGTATCGGCGAGGACCATTCGCAACCGTCTTCATGAAGCTGGATTACGGTCCCGCACACCGTTAGGCCGTCTTCCGCTCACGCCCCAACATCGTGCAGCCCGCCTCCAGTGGTGTCGCGACAGGCGTGAATGGAGGGACGAATGGAGACGTGTCGTCTTCAGCGATGAGAGTCGCTTCTGCCTTGGTGCCAATGATGGTCGTATGCGTGTTTGGCGCCGTGCAGGTGAGCGCCACAATCAGGACTGCATACGACCGAGGCACACAGGGCCAACACCCGGCATCATGGTGTGGGGAGCGATCTCCTACACTGGCCGTACACCACTGGTGATCGTCGAGGGGACACTGAATAGTGCACGGTACATCCAAACCGTCATCGAACCCATCGTTCTACCACTCCTAGACCGGCAAGGGAACTTGCTGTTCCAACAGGACAATGCACGTCCGCATGTATCCCGTGCCACCCAACGTGCTCTAGAAGGTGTAAGTCAACTACCCTGGCCAGCAAGATCTCCGGATCTGTCCCCCATTGAGCATGTTTGGGACTGGATGAAGCGTCGTCTCACGCGGTCTGCACGTCCAGCACGAACGCTGGTCCAACTGAGGCGCCAGGTGGAAATGGAATGTCAAGCCGTTCCACAGGACTACATCCAGCATCTCTACGATCGTCTCCATGGGAGAATAGCAGCCTGCATTGCTGCGAAAGGTGGATATACACAGTACTAGTGCCGACATTGTGCATGCTCTGTTGCCTGTGTCTGTGTGCCTGTGGTTCTGTCAGTGTGATCATGTGATGTATCTGACCCCAGGAATGTGTCAATAAAGTTTCCCCTTCCTGGGACAATGAATTCACGGTGTTCTTATTTCAATTTCCAGGAGTGTATTTGTTCAATTCTTATTGGTGTTGCAATTTTAATGGCCAGTAGTGTAAGAAACCTCCGGCAGTACTATGTAGCACAGCATTCTGCATCAAAATTCCATTTAGGTGCAGTGCTCCGGTGGATGTAGAACTCTCCTTCTTTCGTAACAGTTGTCAATCAGTGTACTTTCAGCACTATAATTTGACCTCATGTAGCTGGTATTAACAGATGGATGCATGATACCTGACATAATAAGAAGAAAAGCAAAGATTACTAACAAGGTAACCTCCCCATCGCACCCCCCTCAGATTTATTTATAAGTTGGCACAGTGGATAGGCCTTGAAAAACTGAACACAGATCAATCGAGAAAACAGGAAGAAGTTGTGTGGTACTATTAAAAAATAAGCAAAATATACAAACTGAGTAGTCCGTGTGGAAGATAGGCAACATCAAGAAGAGTGTGAGCTTAGGGCCGCCGTGGTCCTGTGGTTAGTGTGAGCAGCTGCGGAGCCAGAAGTCTTCGGTTCAAGTCTTCCCTCGAGTGAAACATTTACTTTCTTTACTTTCGCAAAGATATGATCTGTCCGTTCGTTCATAGACGTCTCTGTTCACTGTAATAAGTTTGCGTCTGTGTTTTGCGACCGCACCGCAAAACCGTGCGATTAGTAGACGGAAGGACGAGCCTCTCCAATGGGAACCGAAAACATTTGATCGCAAGGTCATAGGTCAACCGATTCCTCCACAGGAAAACATGTCTGATATATTCTATACGACACTGGTGACGGCATGTGCGTCACATGACAGGAATATGTTGTCGACCCTCCTAACTTGTACACTAGGCGAATGGGTAAAAAGATTCTTCTACCTTGCCCGATTTAGATTTTCTTGTGGATGTGATAATCGCTCCCAAAAAAAGTGATGAAAACGCAAGAGTTTGTCACATAAACTGAAAATAAAAAATTAAACTTTTCACGCCAGGGAAGACTTGAACCAAAGACCTCTCGTTCCGTAGCTGCTCACGCTAACCACGAGACCACGACGCTCTAGAGGTCGCAGGTGACTTGATGTTGCATATATTGGACGTGAAATACTCAGTTTGTATATTTTGCTTAATTTTTTATAGTTCCACACAACTTCTTCCTGTTTTCTCGATTGATCTGTGTTCAGTTTTTTAAGGCCTATCCACTGTGCCAACTTATAACTAAATCTGAGGGGGGGTGCGATGGGGAGGTTCCCTTGTACGACGCTCTGAAATTAAGTGCCAAGTAGGCGATGTACGTTTAAAATACTATAACAAACTAAGATGCTTGAAGAATTCAGGCATAACAGCTTATTTTTCCTATAGAGACCCTTGAAAAGTTGTGCAGTGAGATATATTTTACAAATTGGTGTGCAAATTGTTAATATTATATGCCACACATTGTGCAACTTTCACAACATTATCCGACGAGACGCCTGTAAACCAATGACGCAGACGCACAGTTGTTGTTCTACTTTAGCATTCGTACAGCAATTCTCTTACGACGTATGTTGTTGAGTCTGAGGAAACGTACACTCTCAGCTGCTAAGTAGGTTTCTTTGACAGATTCGCTTGTCAAATCAACACAAAGCTTACAAAAAAATGGCTCTGAGCACTATGGAACTTAACATCTGAGGTCATCAGTTCCCTAGAACTTAGAACTACTTAAACCTTACTAACCTAAGGACATCACACACATCCATGCCCGAGGCAGGATTCGAACCTGCAACCGTAGCGGTCGCGCGGTTCCTGACTGAAGCGCCTAGAACCACTCGGCCATACTGGCCGGCCACAACGTGGCATCCACAACGAGGGCGTAATCCTTACCCAACGAGCTTTATACGATCCTGTAGGCAGAGTATGTGTAAAAGTGAGAGTAGTTTTCTCACTTGCTCCGGTTGGTACAGTAATCTCTCTGCTATTTGACCGAAGTATCCAGCAAACGAAATTATTCCGATGTTCACCTACATGACCAGGAAAGCAAGTAGTATTCTTTTGGATTCCAGAGCACCTCGGCATGAAGCGAAATGAAGTAGTTGACGTAGCAGATATGAAAGTTTGTCAGCAACACACTGCAGGAAAAGGTGCTGTTCAGCTGAAAATAAATTGCGGTCTGTGAACCCAACTGTCCAGCCGCGGTGATCTCGTTGAGATCACGGAAACGGGATGAGGTGGTTTTGACACATCTCCTTAAAGATCGTTGTCCTCTGACCTATAGTTCTTTCTACTCCAGCAAGAGGACTATCCATTGTTTGGCACTCGTGGGATCTACGTTTCAGAATACATCAGTCTGAGTTTTACGTTTACTTTTTGTGTTTGGCCACATCGCCCTCGATAAGTTTGAAAATCGACATCGTTTCCACCATGTTATTTTACGTCCGTCATTTACTACGCATTATAAGTTACGTACGGACTTTTTATACTATTTAAGACGATGATCTGTACACATCCAATATGCACTTCAGAGTGAACTCAAGCTCCACCAGCTAGTTTCTTAATAAAAGTCCTGATTTAAACTAATAGCAACGTCGAAACTGTGTTCCTTAAAAGTTTTATACGCAACCTGGCAAAAAGTGAAATACGCAGAAAAAATGGTCGGATGTCAATGTAGCGTGTACACGTATACACCATCGGAGTGTGTGTAAAGGATTAGAGTTGTGTTTCTTTGTGACAGGTAGAACGTTCACCAGATTGCACTAGTTTCGCTCGTGTCTATTGTTGTTACCAGGCCTGTCATGGTGTGTAACTCGCCAGAACAACGTCAGTTATTGAGTGATAACTATGAAGGACACAGAGATAATGCGTACTCGCGTGGTACCGCGCTTTGTACCTCACAGAGTGTGAAAAGTGGCCCATTATGGGTCTCCGTAAAGCGGGATGGTCGAATCGGGCAATGTACATACTCGTGGAGCATTCAGATGTGAGAGTGACACACGTTGGATTGCATGGGAACGTATGGGCAGGCGTACTCGTTGTGAAGGTGTGTCCGACCACGCATGACCACCAAAAGGGAGGGTCATTGCCTGCCATCCGAGAACAAGCAAAGGACTCCTTGATACATTCTGTATCACCACGATCTTTGTTCGGAAGATAGTAGCAGCTCGGCTAGGGAATTACTATCCCATGCGTATTTTGCCGTTAATACCACAATATAAGCGACAGAGTCTGGAGTAGTGCTGTGATCTGGATGCATTGATTACTAATGAATGGCATCACTTTTTATTCAGAGAGAGTTCGTTGTTCTACACGACCTTCAGTGACCCTCTTGGGCGAGTACGGCGGTGACTTGGGGGTGGGTGGCGGTGCGGGGTGTGGGGGGTGAAGGGTGGGGAGCGGGGCATAGTGGCGATATTCCTGACGTCATTGTGACTTCAGCTCACTGTTGGTAGTGGCTGAGAAACCTCTGTCGGGACAGGGGTTCGTCACGGAAATCATACGTCTTCATGTGCTACCTCACATTCGACAGTTTCACCGTCCATTTATAAGCAATAAAGTGCTCGTCCACGCATTGCACGTGTCTCTATGAACTGTCTGAATGGTGATGAGGTATTCCCATGACCAGTAAGGTCCCCACTGTCCCAGATAGAACATGCGTGGTACCAGCTCGGAGGTACCAGCTTGGACGTAATTTACGTCACAGTGCCAGTGTCTAGGATATCAACTACCAGTTAGAACATTTGTTGGCTAGTTTGTCTCAGGAGATGATATAAGTTCTTTGTGATACCCTAACTAACTGAATCAGTGGTTACATCCGGGACAGAAGGGATGAAACGTCGCATTCATAAGTGGGCTCATACTGCCAAGCTGTTCGTAAATTAAGCTTGCAACTGAAATCAACGAAATAACGTCATATACCCTTCCAAAAATACGTTAAGTTACATTTTGTTCATTTCCCTCCCCCTCCTACCCCCTCCCCCACTCCCCACTCCCCCCCTCCCCTACCCCCTCCCCCGCCCCCCGCGCGCTTTTGGGTACTTCTTTATTCTTTTTGCCAGGCAGTTTATACAATGGCGAGAGGGCAACAACGACTAGATAAGTCTGGCATGCATGTTTAAAATTTTAGCAAGTGTCTATACTCCAAAATACTCTCGTAGGCTGGATATGTCAGAGATTCAACAATGGCTTGCTCATCCAGTTCAAGTTCACTGACCAGACAGTTACAGGTATCTGCTGCAGTGTTTTAATATCTGCTTCATCGCACATTGAATGCTGAAGACAGTTTGTCATTGTATTTGTGTGCACCTGTGTTTGTTTCTGTAAGAAGTCTTAAGAGAATATTTTACTTTTTATTTTAGTGAGACTATTGGTCACCTTAATCACATTCGTCTTTTCACTATATAGTCTGGGAGGGCCTTAGTGTGTGCACTCACGTAAAATTATCAAAATTATCGACGTACAGGAATATTTACGAGTCCTAAGCTTCCAAGATTATTAAATCAGTGGCGCCGAATAGAGAAAAGTATTAAGATGGCAGTTCACTTTTGAGGGATTATGTTTATCAGCACAGTGCGGTCCACAAAGAAAGCACGGGCGGACTTCGTAAGCTGTAACTTTAATGAAAGCAGGTATTTGCGGCTCCGCACCTGAATCTGCGATACGCGGATAAGTGTCTCCGCCAGGCCGTAGCCCCGTGGGACTTAAAACAATATATCAGCCGCGCTCCAAAAACCGGTGCAGATTAAATTATGCAGATTGCGGATCCCGGTCGCTTGTTAATGGTGTATTCCGGAGGCGATTAAGAGCAGAGTTTTATAATTTACGGATGTATTCTGGCGCTGCCACTGCTGCGCCGTTATACGATATTCAAATGACTGCTGGCTGCTGAATTAAAGGAGAAACTGGTTTAGACCAGAGCTGGCCCTGAAGGGAGGAGAAGTGGGGGAAGGGATTAATAAAGCAGGGAGTAAAGGGTAGGGGGAGGGAAGGTGGGGGAGGGGAGGGGGAGATATAGTGCTAATGAGCCCGCTCGCAGGACGTGCACTCCTCATTTCCATCATAATGGACGGTTTCGAAGCTCCGCGGATCAAATAATGGCCATTAAAATGATAGATATTCCGAAAACTCGTCTCGCCGCGAGGGTTTGTTCGACTAGAATTCCTGATAATGTACTCCTGTACTCCTGTTTGCGACGGCTAGCGCCCTCCTATCTCACTTCTCCCATCCCCCTCTAAACCCACCCCCTCTCCGCAAAGCCACGTGTCGCGTCCTTTCATTAGCATTGCGTTTCTTTTGCACCACCGCTTCCATATAATAAATTTATGAATCATTAAACGCAGCTTCTCTGCTCTTTAGTATCAAACTTCTTTCTTACGTTTCAAGAGTGGTCTCCGAGAACAATAGAGGAAAAATATTAATGTGTTTAATGTATCTTCAACAGGTCCTTTTGTTGCCTACTCTGTATACTTTCGCAGAAGCCTCTTCTGACGAACCTCTTGCTATCGACTTCTTGTTCTTCTTCTTCGTCTTATTCCTGGCCTTATCCCGTATTTGCCCGGGGTCGACATGTTGTCTCAGCTGGCGTATTGCTAAGGGCAGTAATAGGCGAGATAGTGATACCACTACTTTCTCCTATGAGAGAACTTAAGTACCACTTCTATCTGCGTCTAGTGTTCTCATGTGCAAGTGTGTGAATGTTTTCTAAATGTTTGCGAAGCGTGTAACTGAATCGGGACGTCGTTGCCAGACTGGTATTCACATAGTCGGACATGGAAATCCACCTAAGTCACATCCACAATTGCTGGCACACAGGTTCTCTTGTCGTTAATTCGCTATGGGCTGGGCGGATTATAGCACGGTTCGGCGCATCTCCACGTGTCCTGGTGGATCCTTCTCTGAGAATATACTTATGTGGTCAGTTCCCCTTCTCGAAGCAAAATTGTCTATAACTCTAAAGGGATTATTGCTGTATACAGCAATTGTCGTAGAACACATTAGCCTACGTGTAGCGTTCATTATAAGAAAAGACCTCAGGATAGATCATCATGTATGAACTGTATGTAGTATTGGTGATTTATCAGTATGGAATCAACGCCGAATTGGACTAAACGATGTTGAGAAACTCAGCTTGCACAATTGCCATACTCGATTAGAGCTCTTAGTTTAGCGGTTCTAGGCGCGCAGTCCGGAACTGCGCGACTGCTACGATCGCAGGTTCGAATCCTGCCTCGGGCATGGATGTGTGTGATGTCCTTAGGTTAGTTAGGTTTAAGTAGTTCTAAGTTCTAGGGGACTGACGACCACAGATGTTAAGTCCCATAGTGCTCAGAGCCATTTGAACCATTTTTTTTTGAGCTCTTAGTTTCGAGCTAGAGCTCTTAGCGCTATATACGAGCAGGTCCTCCGTAGTATGATATCAAAAATTGCTCACTGTAAGATTGCGTTATTTTTATTCTTCATATTGAGGGGCATTACCCGCATTTTCAACGACGAGAACATTTTCAGCATTCTGACACCACAACGATCGATAAGCAGATGTTGTGGCAGTGATATCCGCCTTGCCGAGGTCGGGGTAGAACTAGGGGTCATAATAACAAGCGAACAATTATACAAAACACTGTTGCGTACATTCGATACCCATAATCTTTGCCATTCGTTTGTAAGTTATACAATGAAAGTGTCATGATGATCTCTCCATTGGCAAAAGATTCAGGAATAGACCCCCATCCGTATCTCCGTGAGGGAACTGCCAAGAGGAAATGACCACGAGTAAAAGAAGAGGTAGGGAAACTAGAAAATCAGAAAAGGTGAATGCAAAGGCTCAGTCTAGATACAGTAGGGATCAGTGAAATGAAACGTAACGAAGACAAGGATTTCTGGTCAGGTCGGTGTAAGGTAATATCAACAACAGCAGAAAACGTAATAAAGGGAGTAAGAGTCGTTGTTAATTGGAAGGTAGGGCGAACACGGTGTTACTGTGAACAGTTCAGTGACAGGGTTGTCCTTATCAGAATTGACACCAAACCAACACCGACAACGACAGTTCCGGTATACATGCCGACGTCGCAAGCTGAAAATGAAGAAACAGAGAAAGTATGTGAGGATACTGAAAAGACACTACAGTACGTAACAGGGGATGAAAAATCTAATAGTCATGCGGAACTGGAATGATGTTTTAGGGGAAGGAGCAGAAGGAATAGTTATAGGAGAAAATGGGCTTGGGACAAGGAATGAGACAGGAGAAATACCAATTGAGTTCTCTAGTAAATTTTAGCTAGTAATAGTGAATACTGTGTTCAAGAATCACACAAGAGGAGGAGATATGCTTGGAAAAAGCTGGGTGATACGGGAAGGTTTCAGTTAGATTGCATCATGATAAAATAGCGATTCCGAAATGAGGTACTGGATTGTAAGGTGTACTCAAGATCAGATATAGACTCAGATCACAATGTAGTAGTAGCATTGGTGAAGAGTAGGCTAAAGTTTAAGAGACTATTTAGGAAGAATCAATATGCAAAGAAGTGGGTTACTGATGTACTAAGGAATAACGACATAGACATGAAGTTCTCTAAGGCTATATATACTTACATGGGAATAGCTCAGTAGGCAGTATAGTTAAAGAGAAATGGACATGTCTAAAACGGGAAAACACAGAATTTGGGAAGAAAAACACAGGTACAAAGAAAGTATCTACGAAGAAACAGTGGGTAACAGAAGAAATACGTCAGTTGATCGATGAAGGAAACAGATACAAAAATGTTCAGGGAAATTCAGGAGTACAGAAATACGACTCACTGAGGAATGAAATAAAAAGGATGTCCAAGAAAACTAGGACGAAATGGCTGCATGAAAATTGTGAAGAAATCGGAGAAGAAATGATTGTTGGAAGGATTGACTCAACATATAGGAAAGTCAAAACAATCTGCGGTGAAATGGAAAGCAACGGTGGTAACATGAAGGGTGCAATGGGAATTCCACTGTTATACTGTAAGTAGGCTATTTAGGTTTTTACGTTGGTAACGCCATGTAGCGCTCTATATGAAAATCACTGACTGTGCTGTGTGCAGTCTGTGGTTGGTTTGCATTGTTGGAATTTGCTATTGCAGTGTTGGGCAGTTGGCTGTTAACAGCGCGTAGCGTTGCGCAGTTGGAGCTGAGCCGCCAGCAGTGGTGGATGTGGGGAGAGAGATGGTGGAGTTTTGAGAGCGGATGATCTGGACGTGTGTCCATCAGAGATAGTAAATTTGTAAGACTGGATGTCATGAACTGATATATATATATATATATATATATATATATATATATATATATATATATGCCTATCAGTAGTTAGTGACTTCAGTAGTTAGAATCTTTTATTTAGATGGCTGTATTGGCGCTCGCTGTATTGCAGTAGTTTGAGTAACGAAGATTTTTGTGAGGTAAGCGATTCATGAAAGGTATAGGTTATTGTTAGTCAGGGCCATTCTTTTGTAGGGATTATTAAAAGTCAGATTGCGTTGCGCTAAAAATATTGTGTGTCGGTTTAGTGTTGATCAGAATAGGTAAAGAGAGTAATGTCGGAGTACGTTCAGTTTTGCTCAGCTGTTTGAAAATCAAATAAGGTAGGAGGTTTATCAGCACAGTCGTTCACAAATTTTTCTAAGGGGATGTTTCAGTAAAGAGGAGAGAGCGGATAGATGGAAAGAATAGGAGTACATTGAAAGCCTCTGTGAGGGAGTGCATTGTCTGGCGTGATAGGAGAAGAATCAGGAGGCGATTTAGAAGAGACAGGGTATCCAGTATTAGAATCAGACTTCAAAAGAGCTCTGGGGTAGAACTGAAGGTCAAATAAGGCAGGAGTACCGTTAATATGCTATCAGAACTTCTGAAATCAAAGGGGAAGTAGCAACAAAACGACTGCTCACCTTGGGGTGTTGAATGTATGAATCTGGCGAGATACCATCTGACTTTCGGAAATATACCATCCACACAATGCCAAGACTGCAAATGCTGACAAGTGGAGAATTATCGCGCAATCAGCTTAACAGTTCATGCTCCAAGTCGCTGACAAGAATAGTATACAAAAGTGTGGAAAAATAAATTGAGGATGTGTTAGATGACGGTCGGTTTCCATTTAGGAAAGGTAAAGGCACCAGAGAGGCAATTCTGAAGTTGTGGTTGTTAAATGAAGCAAGAGTAAAGAAAAATCAAGACACGTCCATAGAATTTATCGACCTGGAAAAAGCGTTCGACAACGTAAAATGTTGCAAGATATTCGAGATTCTGAGAAAAGTGGTGGTAAGTTATAGGGAGAGACGGATAATACACAATATGTACAAGATCCAAGAGGGAATAATAAGTGTGGGCGACCAACAACGAATGGTCTGATTAATAAGGGTGTAAGACAGGGACGTAGTCTATCTCCCCTACAGTTCAATCTGTACATCGAAGAAGCAATGATGGAAATAAATTAACAGAAGAGAATCGAAGCGTTTGAGATGTGGTGCTGCAGACGAATGTAGAAAATTAGGTGGACTGATAAGGTAAGGAATGAGGAGAGCCTGTGCGGAATCGAAGAGGAAAGGAATCTGTGGAAAACACAAGAACGATAGGACATCTGTTAAGACACAATTGAATGACTTCTATGGTACTAGAAGGAGCTGTAGAGGGAAAAAGCTGTAGAGGGAGACAGGGATTGGAATACAACCAGTAAATAACTGAGGTCGTAGCAAGCAAGTGCTACTTCGAGATGAAGTTGTCACAGGAGAGGAATTCGTGGTGGCCTTCTTCAAACCAGTCATAAGACTGATGACTCAAGAAAACAAAATTTAATCTCATAGCGATTGACATATTCTATGTATCCATTTACGTTTGCTGTGAAGAATGTGACTGCCACTCAAGTGGTGTCTAAGGGTATAAGGATTCGAATACATTTGGGACAGAAAGCAAATTCAGCTTTGATGTTCATTAAAAACGCTCGCTCCTCCTTGCTAGAGGATGCGATGTGCTGAAGCTCAATCAGAGATTATCTGGTTACAGACGTGAATCCAGTTCATGAGTTTCTCGTGAACAAAATTTGTTATTCACAAAACAGAAACGGCTACATGTTTCTGTTAAGTGAGTCATTCTCCTAATGTCTGATTCCCCACTTCTTCACCGTGATATCTTACCCAGACTCTGTTACTCGGTACCCTTTTAAGCTGGAAGTCTTGAGCAATAACGTACAGTCGCCCGTGAAAGGGGTCTGCAAAGTGTAGTTCCACACACACAAGATCACATACAAGTTGAGAAAACAGATAAAAACGAGTTTAGTTAATGATTTTCCTAAGAGCAGATTTGCAGCCTTCAAATTTGTATCGACTCTATTGAAATTTATATTTATACCACTCTGATGAAACGATTGCTTTCAACCCTGACGTTTATTTTTCTCCTTTACAACGCATGTTTGGTTTCCATTGCGGTTTCAAAGATCATATTTACTCTATCTTTTTTGTGAAGATACATCTGTATAGAGGAAGAGAACTGTTGAAGGAAATTAACGTGAAGAGAATTAACTACGAAAATATTGTTTCCAGAATGAATTTTTCACTCTACAACGGAGTAAACAGGGTTTAGAAAGTTCCCGGGAGATTAAAATATCATGTACTGGGACTCGAGCCCGAACCCTGGCCTCAGATGGAGAGTTCAAAATTCATTCCGGAAACAATAACTTAGGCTATGGCTAAGCCAGTTTTCTGTAACAGTCTTCTCTCCGGGAGTGCTGCTACAGGGGAACTTCTGTGAGATATGGCAAGCAGGAGAGAGAGGATGGCAGAAATGAAGGGAGGAGAGATGGGCCGGAGGACGCGGTGCCTTAGCCGTTCCTGCGTAGCTCAGTGGATAAGGAAGTTTCAACGAACAGTAAGAGTCCACAAAAAATTCCCGGCAAGGCACACAGTTTTCTTCTGCTAGAAAATTTCAGACTATTTATTAAGTATGTGTTGTGCATCATAGATTTATGAAGAGTTCTCATCCAAACGATTAGATTACCATGAGGCCTGCGGAGAAAAAAAGTGAAGAATCACAACATAGAATATTACTTTAGAGAGCACAAGTTGTAGCCGTCTAAAACTATCTCATTATTTATAAAAATCGTACAAATGATGAAACGAAGAAAAACGGTGCCAACTAGAGGGCTGAAAGTAGAGGACACACAGTGAGACGTAGAAACTAATAGCGAACTGAAACTCAGCGCCTTCTGTAGTTCCAGCAGAAACTGGTCCATATTTAAAAATACACTTCACAGAATTTTTTTTAATAATACGAATCACTCTTAAGAAACCGAATATACTTGCCCAAATTAGTTGGCAGCATTCATATATGACGCCTGAAGATTTACAAAGAATTTCAGACTAACAAGCCTGTACCTGTATTGGCAACCGAAAACTATCTGTAGTAAACAATTTCGTAAAGTTCAAAATGGCTCTGAGCACTATGGGAATTAACTTCTGAAGTGAAATCAGTCCCCTAGAACTTAGAACTACTTAAACCTAACTAACCTAAAGACAGCACACACATCCACGCCCGATGCAGGATCCGAACCTCCGACCATAGCTGTCGCGCGGTTCCAGACTGTAGAACCTAGAACCACTCGGCCATCCCGGCCGGCCGTAAAGTCCAGAAGCTTTGGACACCCATGATGTTTCCTTTGCCACTGAAATACGGCAGACGCATGAAAACACGTCAGAAGCATTTTAATGACCAAAGTGAGCCTTTATTCTACCCCAATAAAATATTTATGGACGTGTATCACCATGTAAGCAAAGTAGTTCATAAAAGTGAACTACTTAATTCTCCTGTCACAAGATATCATAGATGTATGGCAGCTGGCCGTTATTACTATGTTCAGAATCAAATAAATTTGTATGATCTCCAGTTAAATTAAGGTAATGCACTAGCCTACTAATACACTCTCTCAACAATACTTCCTAGAAAAATAAATTACTAACCTTGTTGCTTTGTTTTATGGGAAATAAAAGAGTTACATTAAATACAGTTAACTCTTTGTTTTAATTTGAGAGTACTGTCTCGGACTGAAAATACAGGGTATTACAAAAAGGTACGGCCAAACTTTCAGGAAACATTCCTCACAGACAAAGAAAGAAAATATGTTATATGGACATGTGTCCGGAAACGCTTACTTTCCATGTTAGAGCTCATTTTATTACTTCTCTTCAATTCACATTAATCATGGAATGGAAACACACAGCAATAGAACGTACCAGCGTGACTTCAAACACTTTGGTACAGGAAATGTTCAAAATGTCCTCCGTTAGCGAGGATACATGCATCCACCCTCCGTCGCATGGAATCCCTGATGCGCTGATGCAGCCCTGGAGAATGGCGTATTGTATCACAGCCGTCCACAATAAGAGCACGAAGAGTCTCTACATTTGGTACCGGGGTTGCATAGACAAGAGCTTTCAAATGCCCCCATAAATGGAAGTCAAGAGGGTTGAGGTCAGGAGAGCGTGGAGACCATGGAATTGGTCCGCCTCTACCAATCCATCGGTCACCGAATCTGTTGTTGAGAAGCGTACGAATACTCCCACTGAAATGTGTAGGAGCTCCATCGTCCATGAACCACAAGTTGTGTCGTACTTGTAAAGGCACATGTTCTAGCAGCACAGGTAGAGTATCCCGTATGAAATCATGATAACGTGCTCCATTGAGCGTAGGTGGAAGAACGATACTAAAATGAGCTCTAACATGGAAATTAAGCGTTACGGACACATGTCCACATAACATCTTTTCTTTATTTATGTGTGAGGAATGTTTCCTGAAAGTTTGGCCGTACCTTTTTGTAACACCCTGTATATGCTTAAAATTTCGGCATTGTGAGGTCTTTATATAATAATTTGGGAGATAAAAGTCATAAAAGGCTGCGAACACATTATGTTAAGTTTCAGATAAATGTTAGTTTTGGAAGCTTTTGTTACACTGTCCGTTAAATATTCAGTTGAATTAACGTTCTGTATAAGCAGTGAACGCACTTTCCTTCTTTATTTTCACTCAACGTCTCTTTCTTTTAATCTGTATTTTCACTAAATTTTCATATTGACGTTAGTAAATTGTCATCTATCGAGTTTCCTTAACTGGCTGAGTTTACAAGGGAACAGTCCAATCCAGCATACCGAAGCCTGCCTGGAACGTTTTGTACAAGGAGAATACACCGAAAGACATAGTAAAAATTTTAGCTGTTGAGACAGGCTGCAGGTATTTTAAAAAATTTTGAAAATTTCCAAATTCGTAGCTCGCCAGATTGCTGGAGAAATGTACACTCTTATCTCAGCTGTAGCAGACAGCCCATACGCAACAACCTTTGATTGAAGGATCACCGGTAAGCAGATAATGCGGCACAAAGCGTTTATAATTTCAAAAGTAAATTACAGTTTCCGTTGATAATTTCTCTAACACAATTACTACAGTTTTAAACACGGCTGCTATTCAACAACCGTATACTAGTTTCAACATCGGTTGCCAACCAGTAGCAAATTACTGTTCGGTACATTGACCTACTAAGCGTGTCTTCATCAGAATGAAATTCTGAAAAACCGTAAAATTGCATTTGTAAAAGGCAATGGACCGATTATAAAGCAGCTACCCTCAAATCAAAAATAAAATAACGTGTTCCAGCCTTTGTCTGATGAAGACACTCTAAGTAGGTGTCGCAACTTATGTCAATACACCGAACAGTAATTTGCAACCGGTTGGCTGTATAATCCTATGTTGAAATCTGACACAACTGTTCTCAGATGCTATTCCATCGATTTACAAGTCATTTGATATCCATGACAATTGCCAGTCGTCTTTGTAATAAGTGTTAACAATGGTGTTGAGATCCAATTTTATTTGTGTTTCCTTTCTATATGCTTGTTAATAGTAATACGCTGTCTTCGTACAGGTTCCATAGCTCCATAGTGATATGGAATCCAAATAATGTTTTCAACTGTGCAAAGATGAAATATGAAAAAAGTGGTATGCAATTGAAATCCCTAGTTGTCATGAAGACCTACATATTTCCTATTTATTAGCTAATTTCTGGGACATTCATTCGAATGAGGAAATACAATTGGAAGAAGTAACTCTGAAGATGACTATTGTGCAAATTAAAGCCCAGAATTAAAAATACAATACCTTCCCAGGCCAAAGAAATAACAAAGAAAAGGCTGTAACTTTTTAGTTAAACGATGACGGGAGTAAACACTTGAAAGTTCAGCAGTATGCAAAGCTGGTTTCATTTAGTAAAATGTAAACGGAATTGTGTAAATGGAGGAAAGATATACAGAAAGCACGAAATATGCGCCAAAATTAATCTCATAGAAGCGTGAAAGAAAAGCAGTTTGAAACATTTAGAATCGCTCGTGAGAGTCAGTGTAGCGTTATTGAGGGATATCTACGAGATTAGACAGACTGAAATGCAAATGAGGTAAACATTACTGATGGCGTTGCTTCTTCCACCTGGGTAAATGGATTCAGGAAATCACACGGAAAAGAAAGTTGTAAAATTACGAAGTTTACTTCAAATAAACGTGCACAGGAATTGTCATTAGTAGCTAATACTATAGAGAAACTTGTATCTGATGTGAAAATAAAGCTTCTTATCCCTTAAACTGCTGCATAAAAAGCCATGTCATGTTCCACGGAACAACTGCATGAAAAATCGATCTTTATCATTTCGAGTGAAGTTCGTACAACAACTTTGAAGCACAAGTGAGTTTTATATGTATCCTCAGGAAACTTAAGACAAAAGAATTTACAAAAATGATTGTTTAGTCCTAAAAATCTAGTAATCTACGTAAGAAAATCTGGGAAAATAATGATGACGTCCCACTCCGAGGAGCGTAGGGGACGTATGCGGGAGACCCGCACCGCCGTTTAGGCAAGGTCTTAATTAGGCAATGTCTTATCCAATGAAAATCTGTAACGCAACCATCTGTGTGGCGTGCTTATATTTATTATTTATATTTTAGGACAATTAATCTCTAATAAAACGCACCACATGTTGTAATGAAAGCATGAAAACCGTCTGAAGATGAATCGTAACGATTCGGAACCAGTAACAGTACCGTTTGAATAGAGGAACTGAAAATAAATTTGTGGCTGGTTGCTGTCTTAACACAATCAACATTTGTCAATAAATAAGTCATTAAAATACAAATTAATTAAACATTATCATTAGAACCATGTGACGGGAACTGTTGTAAGATGTCTCATGTCAGTAACTTCAAGTACTGACAGATGAAAGTCGTCTGTAATGTAACATCATGCACTGCCTTCATTTTCTTTTGTCTGCTAGTCATCTGTGTAACAATTGCAACAGACAGTTTAGCTGTCGACACAAACTGCCAGTTTTCAAAAAATTAATGATTTGAGACATTTTTGGGATATTTTAAGTGCTTAAAATTTGCATGTCTGGACTTTGGACTTTATTCCTTCTCTTGCCACGGCTACATGTGCTTATTCGCCGATTCCTCGCTAGGCAGGAAGGACTGTACAACCCGCTGTTAACAACCGTTCTTGAGTAACTTTAAAATACTTCAGAAATACTTGTAGTGCGCCTCAGCAGCTAAAATTTTGACAGTGCATTTCTTTTAGTGTATTCTTCCCTTGCGAAAAATTTCAGAGTAGGTTTCGACACATCGGACTCGACCGTTCTCTTACTGGATGTGTGTTGGAGTATCTAAATATTTATAAGATCCACATTTTAAAAATTAATACTCTTAATGTTTGCTTTTTGCAGTTCATATTCATTCCGATATTTGATGCCTAAATTTTTAAAACCTGCTTCAGCTACCAAGACAAGTTCAACAACAAACAGGATTATAGTCCTACGAATCAACTAACTGCTGCACTTCACCGTATTCGTTATGACGTGTTTTGGGGCAAATGTACATTCGATCTCTTCACACAATGGGTTGTACAGACATTTTTCACTTTTAAATGGCAACATTTTCAGCATCTATGGCGTTACTAATGCCTAAATTCAATATGAAGAATGAAACCAATAATGCATATATTGGCGCTATGATCATATTACAAAAGAAGTAAACGGTGTGCTAGCAGTGTATTCCGAAAAGAAATAGCCGGCATAAATATATCACTTAAAGTTGTTTATGAGGTTAATATTTGGCAATTAACCTGTATTCCTGTACACCTCCCAATACGTATTATTCTATAAGGAGTGTTAATAGATCAGCAATTTAATTCTTTTTCTGTATGAAATGACATTTACTCACAAGAACAACCATAGTGCATTGAGTTAAGTTTTCATTTTGTATCTGCTGCGTAATATTCTCGAAGGTAGTGATATATATTGTGAACCAAAACTCCACAACAAAATTTCACGGGCTGATAATGGATGCCTTTTGAGTATTTTTGTATAAGGAACCTCGTCTCCGGCGGCTCATTACAGCTTTGTAGTTTAATTACGATTTATTCGGTTTGTTGCCACAGGCGTCTGTGTTTCTGTGTAAATACTGAAACGTCCCCTTTGAAAAATTAAGCAAGACTGTGCTTAAACTGACACACAATATTTTTTTTTTTTTAGCGCAACGCAATCTGACTTTCAAAAATCCCTACAAAAGAATGGCCCTGACTAACATTAACCTATACCTTTCACAAATCACTTACCTCACAAAAATCTTCGTTACTCAAGCTACAGCAATACAGCGAGCGCCACTACTGCCAGCTAAATAAAAGATTCAAACTACTGAAGGCACTAACTACTGATAGGCATAGTTAGCAAATGAAAGACTTTAATAGAGAACAAACAATGTATTTACCTTAACAGTCATAATATATATATAGTAGTTCATGACATCCATTTTTTCAAATTTCAAAACTCCGCCATTTCTCTCCCCACATCCACCACTGCTGGCGGCTCACCTCCAACTGCGCAATGCTACGCGCTGTTCACATCCAGCTGCCCGACACTACAATGGCAGACAACAATGCAAACTAACCACAGACTGCACACAACACAGCCAGTGATTTTCATACAGAGCGCTACGTAACGTTGCCAATAAGAAAACATAAACAACCTACTTACATAGCCCCCATGCTCCCCACAAAAAATTTTACAAATTGTTTTGGGCAGTGGCCAATAATGATTTGATAAAATTTTTCATAATTACAATAACAAAGATATCAAATGCACACACTTATTAATACAATGTTGGTCAAAACCTAAAATTTTCTCACAGTCCATAAAGACAGTCCAGATTGTTCATCACTGTAAAATTGCAGTGTTTTTCTCAAAATCTGAGCAGTAAAAGAAAATGCACACGGAAGTAGTGGATTTCCATGGAGTCTTGAAGAAGTAGTGTTGTCCTTCCAACTGAAACACAGTGCTGACTCTGGACATGCTGATAGGCAACGGGCCACAACAGAGCAATAAGAATATTGGTAAGTAGGTCATCACAGAGTAGACCCACTGTAGTCCTGGTAGAGATTATGGTATTGGTGGGCCATCAAAGATGCAGACCCACTGTAGTCCATGTAGAGACGGCCAGCAGCCATCTGTTGCGACTGTGCAGGTGCACGTTCACCATCGAAGAGTCTTGCGGAGAATATAGCAAGTCCATAAACCACCACTTGTGCACTCACAAAGTTTTTGGAATTGGCCTTAGAACTAGCAATGCTGTTATCCAGTCCCTTGCTGAATTAGTAACACACGTGCAAACACTAACAGTCCCAACTTCTCACATATTGTGCATTACTATGACCAACAGAACTGTGTGCAGTGAAATGAATGCTTACAAGTTACTTAATTTGATGAACTGGTGTCAATTACAATATTATAACATGAGAATACAATTACAAAGGTACAAAATACATCATTAAAAACATAACAATACAGATAACATTTGTAGTAATACAGGCTTTACAAAAGAATCGAAATAGACATATACATTAGTGTTACAGGAAATATGACATAAGTAAATACATAAAAGATCAGAATAATTATTGAAACATCAACTTCACACGTGAGCATTAAAACAGAACAGAATTAATAATGTCTAACATCTTTACAAAGTAAATAACATATTATTAATGCAAATTATATTTGAGGATAACAGTATTCCTCATCATAGTTCATGTAGCTGAGTATTAGAAAAATTCTACAACATAAGTCTCATCAGATAAACATATAAAGACAGGAAGAACATAAATACACAAGGGTACACAAACACATAGTGGGATAACACAAAAGGAAAGGACAGGGTTGGTTTTCAGTGCAACATTTGGTACTGCAGTCCAACCCAAAACTTCATTCCATAGATCTTTCGTCTTATTTCAACCTTTGCTTCCACCAAAAAAATCCTATCCAAGCATGCTTTCTGTATTTTTCTCGTATAACCTCTCAGTGCATTTCTTCAAATTCATCGCAACTCATTCTCTTATAGGCTACCCCCTCTTAAGCTAACTTAAATCTACTGAGCTCAGATGCTATACTAAGGGACGAGGCAATGCAGCAGCACATAACAATTAACGCAAACAGCAATGACAAAAAAATGCAGATTTGCAAAGCAAGTAGCATTATAGAAATTAGCAAAGCAATTGCAGTATTACAACTAATGTGCAGCAAACAAGAAAAATAAATCCGTAGTAAAAGTGGCTTAACAGCGTAATACAAAGTCAAATTCAGTAACACTACACCTGGCAAACAGCAGCAGCAAATGCTATAACTTATACCTAAACATGACATAGCTCAAGCAGAAAAAACATTACACTAAAGACAATAATGCAGACAAGGGAAATGTATATTCACATCTTAATGTCTATGTAATTAAAGTGGTGCACCACAAGAAGTTATTCTACCAAAAAAAATTACCAAGTAGTTGAAAAGACAATTCTGTATGCAATTCCTGTGAATGGAAATGTGTTTTTATGCTCCTTCGTTTTTTTTTGAAGTACATCAAAGTTATTCTTTACTGGGTCTGTAGGCATAAAATATTTGTAATAGTACATCTATAAAATTTTATTTTAACAAATGCTGCAGGGCAGCTAGAAACTAGATATTAAACAAAATGAGTAAATAAATACATAAAGCAAGCCATATGGCATTTATCTCAACTAGAAAGACATTAGTCATAATCAGGTGTATAGACATAAAAATATTTCTCGTAATTTCATTAGGCATTGCAGTAAATATCATAAATTAAGAGCTCCACAGTGTTATCATGTTTTCAAGTTTGAGGGTGTCGTATTTACGATGCTTTCTACAAAGGAATGTCAATAGCGAGCATAATGGCCTCCCTTTTTTTTTCTACCTGTGCCTCTGGAAAGGCACACCCTAATGGCTTTTTCTCCAGGCGTTTGACACAGCTTGGTGCCCATGACACATTACGTGCAGGTGGTCACTTAACTTTCTTACGGAAATATTTACGACAGCAGTTTCCGCTACAGTGACAGTCTCATATAAAAATATTTCACAGGTCAAGAATTTGCGTTACAAATCTGTAGAAACTAAATGCTATTGATATAACAGTGTCCAAAAAATTTTCGTCGGCATTGTAATACATTCACGCATTTACATACATTTCATAGCTCTTAAAGTACGATTCTTGGTTTCCAACAACCTTTTCCACCAGATTCCCTAAACACTACTCATTAATCCTTATCTTATTCGTCGACACTTCTCCAATATTTCATCATAACAGATACGTAGCATAATCAAATAACTCATATAGCATCAGCTTATTGATCATAAACATACTGCAACAACATAATACCCATTGTCATTGTAATAATAACATCATAACATCTCACTCAACTCTCAAAATCGTCGTAGCTTCCTCCAATAATTTCAAAACCTAAAAAAAATTCTCTGCTCATGTCAAAAGTGTCATATGCCTCAAACGTACATTAAAAATCGTGATCCCATACCAAATATATCATTCAAAGCTCTCATAATATCACAATAGGTCCGAAAAAATATGAACAGTTCACAAAGTACAGACAAAATACAATTTCTTAAGTGTGAAGTTACCCAATGGTGTAATTACATAATCATCTGGCACTGATGTAGTAAAATAAATGTTTGTCTCTCTCAGTTAAATGATCAGATAGCTGTGTAATTATGTGTTAGAGAAATATGGTACCGAAGTGTAAAGTTGTATAAGCAAATACCATAGTAGCTAGGGCTTCTTGTGCTTGCCAAACACATGGTACACAAAGTAAGCATGTACCTGCCTGAGGATTAATGTAATTATACCCTCAGGTATTACAGATTACAACAGTGGAATGAAATGTATTACGGAAAACCTTTGTATCATTGTACTTCAAATATCTTTAAAAATAAATGATTTAAGTACAAAATTAATCACTCAAATACGTGTCCTGTAGCGCTAAATGTGCGTCTTGCTGTAAGATAATCTCTGTGGAAGTGTCGTAGTTATTGTCCTCCGTAATGTAAGTTCTGCAGAAGTCAATGTACTTACCTCATAATAAACAAAAGTGAAATGCTTTGGGTATAGATATCTTAGTTATTACGCTTATTGTTGTGATGAAGAAATTACTGTGCTGTAACATATTGTTATGCTACGGAAAAGGCTGTCTCATTGTAGCTATACCACAAAAGTTACTATTAAAACATGTTTTACTTTCCAGAATAATACAGAAAAACTGTGCAGATATGAAACAGAAACACCGCAAAAGCAACATTGCAAATTGTCACTCATTAGTAGCGTCGTGATAAAATCGTGTAGCTGTCACATAAACTAACCACTGTCTCATCTGGTATCTCACAGAAAGTACCTTAAATCCAGAATGTATTTTCAAGTAAACCAAAATGTTGCATTAGAATCTCATTAGCAGTACCGGTAAATGTTCTAAGTATGCGAGCCTTATAGTCGTTACGTAATCATGCAACTAACAAGCAAGAATGCACACACACAATAACACAGTGTTGTCTGTTCACAATAACAATGCATTTGTAATTACTGTTTATATAAGTTCTCTTGATTCTTGACTGGATAGTTAAGTTTAAAACATAGTTGCATGTTAACAGTTTCTAAGATTGAAAAAGAGTACTAGTAACGTGAAGTGAAAAGTTTTATGGCAAAGACAAAGTTAAAAAGCAGATTATCTTTCAACAAACAGTTTTACATGTGAAATGTGGTGCGATCCTTTACTCTTCATAGTACTCAGAGTTTCAACTTTAACGCAATTATCATGTGGTATACGTCGGTAAAGAAAACTGGAATTTTTCTCAAGGTTAGCGTCTATGTTATTTTTCGCTGAGCCAGCGGGCGCACGTGTCTGCCTGCGGTATGAGTCATTGTCTGTTTCTTTGTTGGCGCGCATCGTTACTGGGATTAGGAGACCTAACTTCTACAAATTCGCCTTGCTGAGAGGGCCCTGCTCTGTTGGAATCCCACCAGTTCTGATGCAATTCAGGTCTGTCGTTACGATCATATCGTCTGTCGTCATGTCGGTAGGTTCCATAGTTTCTTTCTTGTGGGTCACATGGTGGAGAATTTCTCCCTGAATCGTAACTGCACGCTGGACCGTTGCGTCTAAAGTTATTCTGTCTCCCTTGATAATAATTATTTTGGTTCCCATATTGTCTGTTTCTCTGATTGTCTCTGTGATAGTCACTACCACGGAGAGGTGATCTTTCCCTGTAATTATTACTGCTCTGCCAACGGTCGTCATATGGGTGGTGTCTGTTTTGGTCACGATTTGTGTTGTGAGGATAGCCTTGTCGTGTCCAGTTATTATTTCTTTCGTCGCGGAATTGTGACGGATGTGACCTGTAATTGTTGTGTTCATGTTTTCGCGTTCCGCGATTTCCGCGGTTGTCAGTGTCAATTTCCAGTTCTTGTAACAGTCCCTGAAAAGCTTCAATGTCGTCTTTGCAACGTCCTGCTAAAATAATATGTCGTAAATGTTCAGGCAGTTTGATTAAGCAAATGCGGATGAGTTCTGAGGGGCTGTATGGGTTTGAAAGATACTGATTCTTATACAACATGTCTTCAAAATATTTCATAAGACTGGAAAATTCAGATTGTTCGAAACGTTTCATCATTATGATGCTATGTTTTACTCGGTCTTGTGTAGCTTGAGACCAATATGCTGAGAGGAAGGCATGATAAAATTCTCCTTCACTGTGACAATCGTGAATGACCGATCGCATTCTTACAGCTGGTTCATTCTCTAAATAGCCACACATAAATTCTAATCTGTGCTCCAATGACCAGTTGGGAGGAAAACAATGAGAGAATTGATGGAGCCACGCTTGTGGATGAATGTTGTTGGCAGAATTCTTAAACGTTTTGAATTTTCGTGTAGTAAATAACAGCTTATAGTCAAAATCATCGTGTCGGCGAGTAGCATATCGGTCATTGTTACGTCGTTTCGGCGGTTCCATCTCAAAATCCAATGCGCCTTGCCAATTTCTTTCATCATTTCCGAAGTGTCCTGTGTTATTATTTTGTCGTTGTTCCGTATTTCTATGTCCCTCTTCCCATATTGGAGCGCGAGTGTCCTCTGAAATATGTAATTCTTGTATTACCTGCGTCAACTGATCTTGTACTTCCCGGATTTCTCTTTTGTACTGTGTATTGATTTGATTTTGATTTTGTTCGAATTTTCTAATTTGTTCATACTCTTCTGTGTCAGTGAAGGCTACAGGTCTTGTGTCATTCAGATCATCATCTACCTTTGTAGATAAGTTAGTGACCTGATCCGAAAGTTCGGCTACTTTCTCCGATAGTGAACACATTTCCTCAATGTGTTTTTCTGAACCAAGTTTCAGATTGTCCATTTGTGTTGAAATCGAATCTACTGTGTCCTTTAAGTTTTCCTGAGTTTTTGCAAGTTGCGTAACCGAATCGGTAGATGCAACTGAGTCAATTTTAGCCCACAAGTTCTCATGATTTTCATGAACAATGGTTTGCAGTTCTTTTATGGCTGCTTCGTGATTCTGTAATGCATTTTCATGCCGCGAAAAAATAGGTTGAAAATGCTCACAAATTTGTGTTTTTACGTCATTACAGACTTTTTGACATTTCGATTCAATGTTATGTAACTCAGTAGTTAATTCTTCATGTGTTTGTTCAAGTGTGGTGTCTAACTTCCGAGGATTTTGTTCCATTATGTCTAACTGTTGCTGTGTTTGTCTCTGGTGTTGTTCCATTGTGTCTAAATTTTGAAGATTTTGTTCCATTGTGTCTAACTTTTGAAGCTTTTGCTGTGTTTGTCTCTGATTTTGTTCCATTGTTTCTAACTTTTGAAGATTTTGTCCCATTTGTCTCTGATTTTGTCCCATTTGTTGCATTAATTGCAATAATAATGTATTAGTGTCTGGAATCTGTTTCTCTATGCTTTTTGGCAGTGCATTTTCACCGGAAACATTCACATTTTGACAAGCAGAAAATGTGTCTTGACTCATTTGAGAAAACGGTGAGGACCCAAAACCTAAGTCTACAGTATTTGCAATATTGTGTTCTGTCATTTCGGATTTCTGAGGCGAGCTGTTGCCGACCGATCGATCGATAATGCTTCCTTGTTCACTACCTGTTTCACTGTCTACACCGTTATTTGCCGCCCGCTCCATTTCCCTATGCACAATTACCAAATTATATTTCGAATGTCTGTTAATTCACTACACAGTGGTGCTGATAAGCTACGCTCGTCGTCACTATTATTTCTCAGTTTACTTTGAAGCCTAGTGTTACGTTTTTCACACGCCATTATTGTCACAATATTTCACGCGATAACACAGAAAAGCACAATTTGAAGAGCAAAAATAAGAGAACACATTAACATAGCCCTGAAAATAATATCTAGTTAATTGCAAGCGCAGCTGCGAAATACTTGGTGCAAATCTACATGCATGCCACAACTGTTTTACTGTACAACAATGAAAGACTGCAACTACAAAGGAAATTCTCTCTACAATTACGCAATAGCAATAAACAAAATCTACACTAATTACACAAACTACAAGAAAAAATCAGAAGATTCCAGTGAGGTATCCTCGGCTAAGGGTCGACATATGAAACGTCCCCTTTGAAAAATTAAACAAGACTGTGCTTAAACTGACATACAATATTTTTTTTAGCGCAACGCAATCTGACTTTCAAAAATCCCTACAAAAGAATGGCCCTGACTAACATTAACCTATACCTTTCACAAATCACTTACCTCACAAAAATCTTCGTTACTCACGCTACAGCAATACAGCGAGCGCCACTACTGCCAGCTAAATAAAAGATTCAAACTACTGAAGGCACTAACTTCTGATAGGCATAGTTAGCAAATGAAAGATTTTAATAGAGAACAAACAATGTATTTACCTTAACAGTCATAATATATATATAGTAGTTCATGACATCCATTTTTACAAATTTCAAAACTCCGCCATTTCTCTCCCCACATCCACCACTGCTGGCGGCTCACCTCCAACTGCGCAACGCTACGCGCTGTTCACATCCAACTGCCCAACACTACAATGGCAGACAACAATGCAAACTAGCCACAGACTGCACACAGCACAGCCAGTGATTTTCATACAGAGCGCTACGTAACGTTGCCAATAAGAAAACATAAACAGCCTACTTACAACACTAGCACTTCGATGGGAATAATTGTAACATGCAGGCATTTGACACGGAAAAACCCGTTTCGTGTAGGTGCCTATCAGAGATGCAAAAGCACAGTGATGAGGTCACGTCTCCGCAGGAACAGGTCACCATATCGTCGCTATACCATTGCTACATTACGTTAAGCGATCTCACACACGGTGCCTCCTCGTCATTAAGTCTATCCCCACTGCTGTGTATCACTTTTAACGCACAACTAACAATGCCGTAGAACATACCTGGAACATAACAGAGCCCTGATCCAACGTCACTGCCTTGTTGAACACACCAGTTGCTGTCAAGCAACGCCGGACGTGGTCGGTACTTTCTTGGGTGATCGTTCGGGCACCTCACGCGTTGTTGCCGATTTTCTGTTTGTCTTTCCGGCAAGTGGGAGGGGGCGTGATGGTGCAAAGTTCATGATAACCAGTCTTCGCGCCAGTGTCCTGGACTAAATTCCAAACTTCTTCGCAGTGTCTCGTGATGTGAGGACATGCGACTCTGTTGACGAAGCTCCGTCGGTCGGACGGGGACGTTAATCCCGGCGGCCCCCCTTGATGCTATTAGAAAGGAAAGAAGGAAGTAAAATTGGGTTTAACATCTCGTCGACATCGAGGTCATTAGGGAAGGAGCACAAGTTCTGATTCTGTCAAGGACTGGGAAGGAAATCGGCCGTGCCCTTTCAAAGGAACCATCCTGCTATCTGCCTGGAGCGATTTAAGTAAAACACGGAAAATCTATATCTGGATGGCCGGACACGGTGTCGAACCGTCATCCTCCCGAATGAGAGTCCAGTGTGCTAACCACTGCGCCACCTCACTCGGTTATTACAAAAGAGTAGGCTGTGTGCAGGAACCAGGTTTCACTCTCGCACTTCTCTCGTCATCATACAACGCCAACACGGTACCAGAACACACAGACACGCACACACACACACACACACACACACACACACACACACACACACACACATTACACTGATCTTCACGTATTAGATACACGTAACACGCAAATCTCACACTTCGTGAAGGAAAGGTGCCAATGTGCGCGTACGCTAGGAAAAACCTTTACAACTAGGCGGCTTCATCTGACCGTCTGGATCTTCAAGCCAATAATGCCATTCGCCTTTACTTTACGTTTTACCGAGCGGTACTGAGTGCTGGTTTGCAGGCGCAGACTTAAGTGGACATTGCTGTTTTCTACAGTTGTTATTGTGAATGACTGGAACAGTTTCCTTTGCCGATATTTGCACTGTTATATATTATTTTCTGTGCAACATAGATACAAAGGTAGTTTGGGCAATAAATCAAAAGAAATGCAATAAGCCTGTAACAAAGTGCCGGAGACCGAGAGTCCCTTATTACAAAATACACAGAGCTTATCCGATGGGTTTATGGTTCCCCTGTACAGGGTGACAGAGCTAATGCAGGCCATCCCAGATATACGGTGTCGATAAATCGTCTTTACAACTTCAAGCTTTAACAAGTTTAAAATTGTTCTAGGTAACAATCTAGCTTTTTCAACAAGTGATAAGATACACCTTTCTCATATAATTCACCGACTACACACATATTTTGTACTATTCATGCATGCAACTGTGTCACTTATGCTTAAATATGTAATGTAAATCCCTTCTCTTAGTTGTGTGTACTTCCATAAAGGACAATAAATTGTTTCATTATTCACTGCGCGACAAGAAAACAACAGTGCTGTAGGGCATACACTAATTAGTTATTATTATTATTGTTATTATTATTATTGGCAGTGGTGAGACATAAAGCTTTGGTAGGCTTAAGTCTTCCAGTATCAGTCAGATCATAAATAACGTCTGACTTAGAAACAAATAAGTATAGTGTTCACATTTGAACTTCGTTAATTCTGAGTGGTGTTGCAGCTTATAGTGAAGCAGTGTCGTTGAATCAGTGTCGCTAAGACGAGTAGTAGTGATGCAGAGGAAGAAAATCTTATAACAATAGTTTACCTTCAATGTGCATAGGTTCGTTTCTTTCCGGTAGGAGTTGTAGATAGCCGTGCGGGATTAGCCGAGTGGTCTGGGGCGCTGTAGTCATGGACTGTGCGGATGGTCCCGGTGCAGGTTCGAGTCCTCCCTCTGGCATGGGTATGTGTGTTTGTCCTTAGGATAATCTAGGTTAAACAGTGTGTAAGCTTAGGGACTGATGACCTTAGCAGTTAAGTCCCATAAGACTTCACACACATTTGAACATTTTTGAGTTGTAGATAGCACTCGCACAGCACTGAGAGTAGCTTCGTCATTCTATAATAAACGTTGTCTTATGACTCACTTGTCGTGGTTTAACAAAAACACCCATTTATATTCTGTCATTTTAAAAATAAAAGTTTTCGAAAACTTTTTTTTCACAATGTTGTGGCGGGTGGAGATGGAGCGGAGTGTAATAGTTAATATCTGATTTCGTCAAGAGATACTGGTCTCAAAAAGGCTGGGAACCGTCTAATCGCACGGACTCTGTCCAGCTGGTATTCAGTTTCTCTCCACGTACACTCCACCTTTTCCATGCATACTTCTTTCCTCACAAACCCCCATAGGACGACGTTAGTTGGTATGAGCAGGATGGTACTGGGGACCGGGGTCATCCCGTTCTACTCATCCAGGAACTGACAGTCGAGCATTGGAACTTAAATAGTGGCAACCATTTATTCACAACCTATACAAAAGAGTTATATGTTTGCACCTGTTACTGTCCTTCAAAGTAGTCCCCAGCGTTGAGTAGAACCCGTTACCAGCGATGTGGAAGGCGTAGTATACCGTTAGCAGAACCTGTTCTGTTGATGATGCGAATGTAGCGGTCTACTGCCTGTCGAATCTCTGGAACAGTTTTGAAGCGATTGGCACGAAGTGGTTCCGTCATCTTCGGATTGAAATGAAAGTCACAAGGACTTAAGCCGAGGAGTATGGTGGATGGTGCAGTACTTCCCAGTCCCATCGACCGAACAGAGCAGCCACAGCTTGCGCTGTATGCGCCCGCGCATATTCCGCAGAAATGATAGGTGGGTTGCGCAGAAAGTGTCGAAGCTTCTTTCGCAAAGCTGGTCGCAGGTGAGGCTCAAAAAGGGAACAGTAATTCTGTGGACTGATCCAACTCCGTGGTTCCTGTTTCGAAAACTTAGTGACACCGTTACGTTATACCGCTCGCTCAGAAGTGACTGTTTTTCCCTCGATTGTGCGCACGTCGGTGACGTGGGACGAGGGTTTCCATTTTCTTGGAGGTAAAGTAGGTATGACAACAAAATGTGCTATCAGCGACAACAGTAGATTCCATTGCATAGTGTCTCCACAGCTGTGTTGCCACTATTTAAGTTCCAACCTACGTATTTAGAAAAGGCACGTGATGGTGCCCGATACTGCTGGAAAATGGCATCAAATCGCAGACGATGCAATTTCAGCATTGCAAACTCTTTTAAAATGTCCACATAAACATCACTGTTGACGGTAGACTGACCAATAACGGACCAATGATGCAATTTGGCATAAATTCACACTATTTACAATAAGACTTCTTTTTTCCTTTCATGTGTTACATGACTGCGCTCTGATCGCTTTGGGTTGGATAATAGAAGTCATGGAATAGCGATATACACGCATACACATGGGGTAGTATGGCGAACACAGGGTATAATGGAGGAGCTGTCATTTGTACTCAGATGATTCATATGAAAAGGTTTCCGCCGCGATTATGGCCGCACGACGGAAATTAACAGACTTTGAACGCAGAATGGGACATTCGATTTCGGTAATCGTTAGCACACTCAATCTTCCAAGATCAACAGGGTCAAGAGTGAGCCGAGAGCACCATATTTTAGGCGTTGCCGCTTGTTACGGACAACGCAGTGGCCGACAGCCTTCACTTAACGACCAAGAGCAGCGCCGTTTGCATAGAGTTGCGTTGCTAAGCGGCGATCTATACAGAGTGAAATACGGGCAGAAACCAATGATGCACCTTCGGCGAACGTAACCGTCAGGACAGTGCTGCGAAACAGCGCCGCAAACCGTTGTCGAAACCAAGTCTCCCAGAAGTCTGCCCTACGGTACCAAAAATAATATTAACTCATGTACAGCTCTACATCTACATCTATATCTACATTTATACACCGCAAGCCACCCAACGGTGTGTGCCGGAGGGCACTTTACGTGCCACTGTCATTATCTCCCCGCTACGGTCGCAGGTTCGAATCCTGCCTCGGCCATGGATGTTTGTGATAGGTTAGTTAGGTTTAACTAGTTCTAAGTTCTAGGGGACTAATGACCTCAGCAGTTGAGTCCCATAGTGCTCAGAGGCATTTGAACCATTTTGAACCATTATCTCCCTTTCCTGTTCCAGTCGCGTGTGGTTCGCAGTCGCGTGTGGTTCGCGGGAAGAACGACTGCCGGAAAGCCTCCATTCGCGCTCGAATCTCTCTAATTTTACATTCGTGATCTCCTAGAGAGGTATAAGTAGGGGGAAGCAATATATTCGATACCTCATCCAGAAACGGAGCCTCTCAAAACCTGGACGGCAGTCTACACCGCGATGCAGAGCGCCTCTCTGCAGAGTCTGCCACTTGAGATTGCTAACGCTATCACGCTTACCAAATAACCCTGTGATGAAACGCGCCGCTCTTCTTTGGATCTTCTTTATCTCCTCTGTCAACCCGACCTGGTACGGATCCCACACTGAGGAGCCACTTCCTTTGTTGATGGACTACATTTTCTAAGGACTCTCCCAATGAATCTCAACCTGGCACCCGTTTTACCAACAATTAATTTTATATGATCATTCCACTTCAAATCGTTCCGCACGCATACTCCCAGATATTTTACAGAAGTAACTGCTACCAGTGTTTGTTCCGCTATCATATAATTGTACAATAAAGGATCCTTCTTTCTATGTATTCGCAATACATTACATTTGTCTATGTTAAGGGTCAGTTGCCACTCACTGCACCAACTGCCTATCCGCTGCAGATCTTCCTGCAGTTTGCTACAATTTTCTAATGCTGCAACTTCTCTGTATACTACAGCATCATCCGCGAAAAGCCGCATGGAACTTCCGATACTATCTACTAGGAAAATTCATATATATTGTGAAAAGCAATGGTCCCATAACACCTGTGGCACGCCATGTTCATAGTGCGCATTTAGCTCAAAAATTTGCATTTTTCGGTTTCCACATCACAATTTGTTTATGGCTTCCTGCGAACTCAAAGCTTTTTCATACTATTTCCATTCTGTACTGACAAAATCATGTAAGAACCTGCACAACAAACATTACATTGGTAGTGTATCTTACCTATTGAGTTTTCTAGCATATACCATGTAGTTTTATTTCAATTACAATAAGTGCAAAACCATCGAACCATGCTGCTCAACAATGATTCACAATCACACAGCGTATAGGCCTATAATGTCAACTACACCACTCTTGACGATGGGTGCAAGAGAAGTACAAACACGGAAAAGTATTTCATATGCGTTTGATATGATTATTGCGTTTGTGTAATACTTTCAGGTGAATTAGTGTAACCATTTACATAAACAACCTGGATCGATTCCATGAGTTGAGTTTTTTTTGTATGTAGCCAACGTCTGTATATTAAACATATAGGATGATGGTTGTGGAGCAATTTTATTATTATGTAGAATCTGAAAATCTAATTTATTCTTCAACGTTATTTCCACTACCATCCAGCCCCTTTAACATACCGACTACTGATTCCCAATCTTACAAAAATCGGTCTCCCAATTTGTCAACTCCTGATGAGCGGCCGTTTTGATGCAGCCGTCACTGTTGTAGACGCCAGTTCGTCTCCTGTGACAATGCGGCTCATAAATGTACCGTCATGTGGCACTTATGGAAATTCAGAGCAATGGCTACTCGATTGGCCGTCAACAACAGTCAATATTTTCGGTATCCAGCTTGAGTACAATTTCGAGTAGTTAGAGAGTTGAAAAACAATTTCGCAAAAACTATTTCATGAAAAATGAGAAGAATCACTGGATAACGACTAATACTGAACCCGTCTATTTTCTTCAGCTTTTTCTTGGAATTACTGTACCAAGTGGTTATAAAGGAACTAAGATTATGGGATGAACAAAGCCATCCGCTTCACATTTGATACTGAACATATTTAATCGCATTACTTTTCTTACCTGCCCAATGCTCGTGGTGTTTTCTCCATAAATGTCACTAATATGCCGATGAATTTCGATCACATTCACACCTTAATGGCACAGAACACGAAAAATTGTGCATGTATAAAACTCAGCGGAATTTTTGATCAACAGATGCATTTTAAATAAGCGCAAAGGACTTAAACGAACGACTTATATAATTGTTTATTTTTCTGTTGTTTCTACTGACTCTGCGATTTTTGATTCTACGGTAAGACGTTAAATTCTGCGCGTGCTGTTTTTTCTTTCATAATGACAGTACTACGAAATGGCCATAGGTTGCGCGGCGGTACTCATTCCCATTATCATTTGAATTCCTATGCCTAAAATACCGTTGATGTACTGTAGCTACAGTTAAGAAGGGCGATCAAAATGTTTCCCTTTGAGGGCGTTGCCGCAGCGTATACGCAACATAGCGCGAATCTGATGAGGTACATAGTCACCGACAGGTACGCAAGGGATTAGAATGCCGTTCGTGACTTTCCGACGGGCATGCAGTATATGCGGCAACGTGTAATATGGTGACGTTATCACCAAATGCGTCCAAACAAGGCCTCGAAGGGGCTACGATTCTTGACTAAGAAGGGTGTGCAGCAGGCAGTTACGGACTCCTTCACGCAGCAGGATACGGTGTTTCATCAAATGGATATCATCAGTCTGGTGCGTCGATGGAATGATTGCCTCCACGGTGGTTTTACCTGACTGAAAAGTGATTCGGGACTAAACATCCTTCGAATGGAAACTTCTGTTAGCCAATTACATAGTCAGATACACTCTTTCTTTCTCGATTTGAGATGATATCCAAAATACACTTCACAATAATGTTAAAATAATAGGAAATATGAATCACTATAAAACGAAGTATCACAACAGAGCAGTGAAACACAGCCACATAACTGTGTACTCGAACTAAACACATTGTAGCAGTAGTTAACCTACTAGTCATCAGTAATTGATTTCGATTCAGCATCATCTCTATCCGATCTTAGATTGTGCGAAGACTGTTCATCTAACCAGGGGCAACAAAAGACCCTGAAGAAGATCCCAACAGAGCGATCGCAACGTCGGGTGCGTAAGGAGAAACTGAAGAGGAATATGATGCATCCTCACAAAGTAGAATCTTTTACCATCATATTCCTCCTCACTTTGTCCCTGAGCTCTTTCTTGCGGACAGAAAACAGATACGCTCACACATCTCCTGTGGCAAACGCTACAAAAGAGGCCTTATGCATGACGGCTCAGTTAGTGTTATAATTCCAGAAAGAGTCAAACAATATACACTACTGGCCATTAAAATGAAAACACCAAGAAGAAATGCAGATGAAATACGGGTATTCATTGGACAAATATATTATTTTAGAGCTGACATGTGATTACATTTTCACGCAATTTGGGTGCATAGATTCTGAGAGAAATCAGTACAGAGAACAACCACCTCTGGCCGTAATAACGGTCTTGATACGCCTGGGCATTGAGTCAAACAGAGCTTGGATGGCGAGTACAGGTACAGCTGCCCATGCAGCTTCCACACAATGCCACAGTTCATCAAGAGTAATGACTGGCGTATTGTGACGAGCCAGTCGCTCGGCCACCATTGACCAGACGTTTTCAGTTGGTGAGAGATCTGGAGAATGTGCTGGCCAGGGTAGCAGTCGATCATTTTCTGTATCCAGAAAGGCCCGTACAGGACCTGCAACATGCGGTCGTGCATTATCCTGCTCAAATGTAGGGTTTCGCGGGGATCGAATGAAGGGTAGAGCCACGGATCGTAACACATCTGAAATGTAACGTCCACTGTTCAAAGTGCCGTCAATGCGAACAAGAGGTGACGCAGACGTGTAACCAATGGCACCCCATTCCATCACGCCGGGTGATACGCCAGTATGGCGACGACGAATACACGCTTCCATTGTGCGTTACCGCGATGTCGCCAAACATGGATGCGACCATCATGATGCTGTAAACAGAACCTGGATTCATGCGAGAGAATGACGATTTGCCATTCGTGCACCCAGGTTCGTTGTTGAGTACAACATCGCAGGCTCTCCTGTTTGTGATGCAGCGTCAAGAGTGACCGCAGCCATGGTCTCCGAGCTGATAGTCCATGCTGCTGCAAACGTGGTCGAACTGTTCGTGTAGATGGTTGTTGTCTTCCAAACGTCCCCATTTGTTGACTCAGGGATCGAGACGAGGCTGCACGATCCGTTACAGTCATGCGGATAAGATGCCTGTCATCTCGACTGCTAGTGATACGAGGCCGTTGGGATCCAGCACGGCGTTCCGTATTACCCGCCTGAACCCACCGATTCCATATTCTGCTAACAGTCATTGGATCTCGACCAACGCGAGCAACAATGTCGCTATACGATAAACCGCAATCGCGATGGGCTGTAATCCGACCTTTATCAAAGTCGGAAACGTGATGGTACGCATTTCTCCTCCTAACACCACGCATCACAACAACGTTTCACCAGGCACGGCGGTCAACTGCTGTTTGTGTATGAGAAATCGGTTGGAAACTTTCCTCATCTCAGCACGTTGTAAGGGTCGTCACCGGCGCCAACTTCGTGTGAATGCTCTGAAAAGCTAGTCATTTGCATATCACACAATCTTCTTCCTGTAGGTTAAATTTCGCGTCTGTAGCATGTCATCTTCGTGGTGTAGCAATTTTAATTGCCAGTAGTGTATTTTTGCTCTGTATATTCCGCGTAAAATCTATGACGCAGGATTCAATTGATTCCAACTCGCACGGAGACTTATTCCGCACACAGCTCTGCCTGGAACAAGTGACAGTGCAACGCAAAGTACCCACGGCCAAACAACGTACGGTGTTTTGAGGAGTGTGTCTGTGGATGTTTGTTATGATCCTTAAGCAACCACTGTTGTAGTTGCGCTGGGTTCACTGCTGCTGTTCTTATTGTACGTACGAGTATAGGCTTCGAGCCTTTTCGATCTTCTGCACTTGGTTGCCACGTATTTCGTCCTGTGCTTTATCATAGATACCCAGAGTACATGATAATCTGTCCGCAGCAGGCTTAAATAAAGTCCAGGCTTCGGTATAGTACAGATGAATGCCTGCGTTATGGCGTCTCTGAGTAGCCAATAGCTACGCAGAACGTACGCGCAGAGCCCAGACCGAAGATCTATCATGGCTTAATTAACAGCGGCACTTAGCGAGAACTGAAAACACGGCCCGTGCTACAAATAGTAAAGTACGCTGAAGATATTACCGGAGCAGCTGGGAACTTGTCGGCGTGTTGAGGTAGTTGCGTTAACAGCGGCGCTGCGCGCCTAGCCGCCTACCGTGGCCGTAATATCCGGTGACGCCCCTCCGCATTCCGGGCGCCGGTTTCCTTTCGCGACAGGTGCTTTGATTTGGCAGAGTGTGCCGCGTGAGTGACGTAGAGCGGCGGCGGCGTGCGCCCTGGCGTCATTTGAGATATTAAAGGCGAGCCAGGCCGGCACGGCAAGCACGCAGCCCGCACGGGCCCGCCGCGTTATTGAAGCACGGCGCGCCGGCTGAGTCGGGAGGCCCAGTCTGTGGAGCTGCCTGCGCGTGGCTGCCGTGTACAGGGGCGGCGCCGCTGCCACCCTGGCCGCAGGTAGCTGACGAGCTGCCACAGGCGTGCGGGAGGGGGGGGGGGGGGGAGAGAGAAGCACAGCTCAACCTCACTAGTCTGCTGCCGTGCAGCAATACAAAGTAGCCTAGAGAAACTACACTGCCGGAAAAAAATCAGTATACCCTTTCATGACATGATTACCCTTACAGATCAGTAGTAAAGGTGGTTCTGATGTTCCAGATATCGACCTACGCTGAAACGCCCATATTAATACGTCGTGTAGCCTCCGCGGGCTACAATGCAGGCACTGACTCTGACAACCAGTCGATCGTGCTGAATATTGTCCTAGGATATGTTTCTCTCCTCAGATCGACCCGTTGACGTAGTTCTATAAGAGTGGATAGGCAAACATTATCCTATTTGAACAACAAATCACCTTCCCTTTGCCGGCCGTAGTGGCCGAGCGGTTCTAGGCGCTACAGTCTGGAACCGCGCGATCGCTGCGGTCGCAGGTTCGAATCCTGCCTCGGGCATGGATGTGTGTGATGTCCTTAGGTTAGTTAGGTTTAAGTAGTTCTAAGTTCTAGATTGATGACCTTAGAAGTTAAGTCCCATAGTGCTCAGAGCCATTTGAACCATTTTTTCACCTTCCCTTTGCAGGAACAAAAAAAAAAAAAAGAAAATGGGTCTGAGCACTATGGGACTCAACTGCTGTGGTCATAAGTCCCCTAGAACTTAGAACTACTTAAACCTAACTAACCTAAGGACATCACACACATCCATGCCCGAAGCAGGATTCGAACCTGCGACCGTAGCGGTCGTGCGGTTCCAGACTGTAGCGCCTGTAACCGCTCGCCCACTCCGGCCGGCTTTGCAGGAACAGCAAAAGAAAAAGTCAGTCAATATTCTACACATATCAAGCGTCTGTTAGTGTCTCCTCCAAATACACCAAGGGTGAAGGAGAGTTGTAGCTAATCGCACACCAGACCATAAGACTTGGGGTGCTTCAAAATGGTTCAAATGGCTCTGAGCACTATGCGACTTAACTCCTGAGGTCAGCAGTCGCCTAGAACTTAGAACTAATTAAACCTAACTAACTTAAGGACATCACACACATCCATGTCCGAGGCAGGATTCGAACCTGCAACCGTAGCGGTCGCCCGGCTCCAGACTGTAGCGCCTAGAACGGCACGGCCACTCCGGCCGGCACTTGGGGTGGGACCAATGAGTCTTGGATGAATGCATTCTGCGAAACAGCTCTCACCAGGTGTGTATTATACACGCAAACGACCATCCCTCTGCTTTCAAAAAGTAAGACCACGGCGCGTCATTGCATCTTTAAAATGATCAATGTGTAAGCGAGCATTATCCTCTTGGAACAGCACATCGCCTTCCTTCTGCAATAACGGCAAAAGAACGAGTTTAACAACATTCTGTATGTAGCAAGCACAGGTTATCGTCCCCTCCAAGCAGTGCACGTCGATTCTGCCGCATGAGTGGGAGACGGGCTAGAGGTGTGCGTAGCCGTGGTCCCACTGCTTATAATCGCAGTTCGTGTTGACACCTCTCAGCTCACAAGTTCTCTTATTTGTGCCGTGGTAGCTGTACGGTCTGTTGCCCTTGCAATACGACGATCCCAGTGGGCGTCTGTGCTTCGTGGCAGCTCAGAACGTCGACTGTGCACGCGTCCACGAAGGTACACTCACACATGACGCATATTTTACACTAACAGTATTTAAAAATTCAGTTGCACGTGCAACTCCTTTAATACATCAAAATGCGATTCAAATGACGTCACAGGTACTACAGAACAAACAAGAAATTTCCAGAACTGAACTTATCTCTGTATCTAGCTGCAGTCGTCCAAACAATGACCAAAACTTCTCTTATGTGTGTCGTGAACGAAGATGCGAACGGCACGTCGCTGAAGAAGTACCCAAAACACTCAGGACACAAAAGAGCTGTCATGGATGTTGCTACCTTATTGTAGAATTTGCATCTACCATCACTGGCACTCGGAAACAGTTAACCTGCCATTTATTAGCGTGGTTTTGGAATGATGCAAATTCGCGACGCCCGTTGTGCTAGTCAGTGTCACCCAAAAACTGGTACGCCATTGACAGCCCAAGAAAGTTAAGTTCAGGAAGTAAAATGTAACTTTTAACCAAAGACAAGTAGGCAGATACCACAAATCTAAACTGCAGTGTCGCGAGAACTAAGTATGTTCCTTAAGTACCTTGTGAGATAACTTTGATATTTAGTTTGCCGTTTTGAGACGGAATTCCATCGAAGTTGATAGAACACCCAACATATTTCTTTACTCATCGAACATCAGAACGAGAGGACCCTGAATTCACAAGAAGCATTCACAAACCAGCGCCCTCCAAGTTGCCATCCAGGAAAGTATAAACGCAGAAGCGAAAATTATTGATACGACATTGTCTCATAACAGAAGAACTCAAAACTACTCTGAAGAAATGTGAAAAGCGAAGTGACTCGGTACCGGTAAACAAGTCGGACAGAGTGTATTACTCCGTATGTTTATTAAAGACGCCGAAGAGAAATACACTCCTGGAAATGGAAATGACACCGGTGTGTCAGACCCACCATACTTGCTCCGGACACTGCGAGAGGGCTGTACAAGCAATGATCACACGCACGGCACAGCGGACACACCAGGAACCGCGGTGTTGGCCGTCGAATGGCGCTAGCTGCGCAGCATTTGTGCACCGCCGCCGTCAGTGTCAGCCAGTTTGCCGTGGCATACGGAGCTCCATAGCAGTCTTTAACACTGGTAGCATGCCGCGACAGCGTGGACGTGAACCGTATGTGCAGTTGACGGACTTTGAGCGAGGGCGTATAGTGGGCATGCAGGAGGCCGGGTGGACGTACCGCCGAATTGCTCAACACGTGGGGCGTGAGGTCTCCACAGTACATCGATGTTGTCGCCAGTGGTCGGCGGAAGGTGCACGTGCCCGTCGACCTGGGACCGGAGCGCAGCGACGCACGGATGCACGCCAACACCGTAGGATCCTACGCAGTGCCGTAGGGGACCGCACCGCCAGTTCCCAGCAAATTAGGGACACTGTTGCTCCTGGGGTATCGGCGAGGACCATTCGCAACCGTCTCCATGAAGCTGGGCTACGGTCCCGCACACCGTTAGGCCGTCTTCCGCTCACGCCCCAACATCGTGCTGCCCGCCTCCAGTGGTGTCGCGACAGGCGTGAATGGAGGGACGAATGGAGACGTGTCGTCTTCAGCGACGAGAGTCGCTTCTGCCTTGGTGCCAATGATGGTCGTATGCGTGTTTGGCGCCGTGCAGGTGAGCGCCACAATCAGGACTGCATACGACCGAGGCACACAGGGCCAACACCCGGCATCATGGTGTGGGGAGCGATCTCCTTCACTGGCCGTACACCACTGGTGATCGTCGAGGGGACACTGAATAGTGCACGGTACATCCAAACCGTCATCGAACCCATCGTTCTACCATTCCTAGACCGGCAAGGGAACTTGCTGTTCCAACAGGACAATGCACGTCCGCATGTATCCCGTGCCACCTAACGTGCTCTAGAAGGTGTAAGTCAACTACCCTGGCCAGCAAGATCTCCGGATCTGTCCCCCATTGAGCATGTTTGGGACTGGATGAAGCGTCGTCTCACGCGGTCTGCACGTACAGCGCGAACGCTGGTCCAACTGAGGCGCCAGGTGGAAATGGCATGGCAAGCCGTTCCACAGGACTACATCCAGCATCTCTACGATCGTCTCCATGGGAGAATAGCAGCCTGCATTGCTGCGAAAGGTGGATATACACTGTACTAGTGCCGACATTGTGCATGCTCTGTTGCCTGTGTCTATGTGCCTGTGGTTCTGTCAGTGTGATCATGTGATGTATCTGACCCCAAGAATGTGTCAATAAAGTTTCCCCGTCCTGGGACAATGAATTCACGGTGTTCTTATTTCAATTTCCAGGAGTGTATATTGGAAATATTGAATTTTCCGTTAAAGCTAACAACATGTGGTTGGTAAGTAATGATCTTAAGAAAATTTATTTCGTATATTTTAGTGATATGGTTGAAACTGATTACGTTTTGTCTTTAATTGTAACACTTTTTAGGAAAGTTACCAAGAAACGAAACCAAAACTAAATTGTGGATGGAACATGTTTCATGTTTGAAGTGACAAGTTCAATTCAATGATACGAATTCTACGATAATGCGGCCATTCGTAACTAGTGTCAGCTCCATACTTAGAAAATTTGGGAAACAATGGTAATTTTTGCATGCCAACAAACCTGTCAAGGCTTTGTTACAAACTTAACAGATCCTAGGAGACGAGGTAATGGCAGAGTGAAGCTGTGAGGACGGGGCGTGAGTCGTGCTTGGGTAGCTCAGATGGTAGAGCACTTGCCTGCGAAAGGCATACGTCCCGAGTTCGATTCTCAGTCCGGCACACAGCTTTAATCTTCCAGGAAGTTTCATATCAGTGCACACTCTGCTGCAGAGTGAAAATCTCATTTTGTTAACAGATCCCATCATTGAGCAACAGAGTGATCAGTTTACGAGTCACATCACAAATAAAGTAGGGGCTTTAGCTTTAGATGATAAATCTGTGCTTCTGCTGATCTACATCTACAAACCTACCCAGCAACTCTCACTTAAGCGGCTAGCAAAGGGTTCATTGCAGCACTTTTACAATGTTCCTGCATCGTTTACTCTCGAACAGCGTACAGGAAAAGGAACAGTTAAACCTCGTTTTGCGAGCTCTGATTTCTCTTATCTCATTACGTTGATAATTTCTCCCTAAGTAGTTTGAAGCGAAAAGAAAGATTTCGCATGAATAGGAGAAGGCTAGTGACAGAAATTTTATGAAAAGATCTGCCACAGCGAAAAACGTCTTTTTTTAATGATTGCCACCCTAAATCGCGGATCACAATTGATGAAATTCAGTTGAAATCATCTTGGCTAAAATTCTGGAAATGTTACGGGAGGTGCCTTAAACACTGACAAAGTTTTGTGTGCAACCAGTACCTATGGTATACTTATTCTTCCTGTTCTTGTTGATTGTGTATTCTTATATATTAAAACTCTTGTTCCTAAATTAGAAGCTACAAAAATCTAAGGCTGTTCGGATTATACCAGACAAAGTGATTAGTAGGGAAACACACCTAACTTTTCTACTTCTCCAGATGTGGAAATCAAGTGCATTCATCCTGCGCGGCCTTCTACATATCACCTGCTGTACTATTTTGTGGGTACTGTTCCTCTTTTGAAGTGTATCGCCGGCCGAAGTGGCCGAGCGGTTCTAGGCGCTACAGTCTGGAACCGCGTGACCGCTACGGTCGCAGGTTCGATTCCTGCCTCGGGCATGGATGTGTGTGATGTCCTTAGGTTACTTAGGTTTAAGTAGTTCTAAGTTCCAGGGGACTGATGACCACAGCAGTTAAGTCCCATAATGCTCTGAGCCGTTTGAACCATTTTGAAGTGTATCCGCAGCAACTAATTCAATCAAAACCAGCACATCCTGTGTTTATTCGACTTCAGAGACAGTTTGAACTGAAAGACACGTGACAAGAAATTGGCAGTTCATTTAAGTCTTTATTTCCAAAATCAATACAATGCCATAATGGCAACCAAGTGTCGAGTATTTTTAGTGATATGACAGTTGTAACTTTGGACAAGTTCGTTTTAACAAAAATAATTGAAAACTGCAGAAGTACTTCATTCATAAAAATAATAAATTTTTGGTGGTATGAAAACATTGCTTGTGGCTCAGAGACTAAAAAATATTTTCAGATAAACTGCGATTACTAATTCCCATCATGTTTGGTTATGTTTATAACATTAATTGAAAGGCGAAAGGAAACTTGCGAGAGAAACATATTCTACTTTGAAGCACCTGACTGCTCCTTTGATTGACATCAGTGGCTGCTGTCTGTCTCCGAAAAACCGATCATACCTGCCATTTCGAAAAGTACAGATCAACAGTGTCGAAGAAAGAGAAAAGCATTATTTGCTGTTCCTAATTACTGGATGATCAGTTGATAGTGTTAAAAGGTCGTGGACGGTTGACACGTCCTGCAGATGATGTAGTGACATGTGTAACATCTGCAGAAAATTCCATAGTGACATCCGATAACATCGTAATCATTCTTTTTCCTGCGTTTCAAAGTAAAAATAGGCATTCCCGTCGATCAATTGGGAGTTGCGAAATATTTTTTTGTGCTTCTCGGAGCTGAAGAGGCTTACACAGGATGAGAGCTGCATCGAACCAGTCTCTGGACTGAAGACCACTACAACACAACAACTATTTTTCTGTAAACACTTTGGTAGACAATAAAATGACGAAACTAAGATTAAATTAATTTTGTAGAAAAGGTTCAAATAATGTCACACTCTACCGCAGATTGCAAATTTCCGCTGATGTGTGAAATAAATACTTGTTGCTTTTAGTTCTTCTTCCACTCTCAGTACCTATACCTCTCTCTCGCTCGTGTGTGTGTGTGTGTGTGTGTGCGCGCGCGCGTGGCTGGCCGGATTGGCCGAGCGGTCGTAGGTTCGGATCCTGCCTCGGGTATGGATGTGTGTGATGTCCTTAGGTTAGTTAGGTTTAAGTAGTTCTATTTTCTAGGGGACTGATGACCTCAGACCCATTTTTTGTGTGTGCCTGTGTGTGTGTGTGTGTGTGTGTGTGTGAGAAAGAGAGAGAGAGAGAGAGACCGCGCGCCCCCAGGCTAGGAGCAGTAGATTCTGTGCCTCTTTTTTACTCGGGAGCATTTGAAGTAAAGTGTGGAAGATTCAGGAAGGTTTGTGCTAATTTATAAGTATGAAACAGTAGATACAAGCTTAATGAGGTATTGGTCGTACGAAAATAAAATTAGAATAACTACGTACTTCAGATATCTTTAATCTATTGTCGCTCTTCTCAACTTCAATTGAAATGACTGAAGTGAACACGGTCAGGATATTGAGAGATAAGAGTTACTGAATTTAAAACTCGCATTTGCAGCAAGTATGACTGAAGCAAGTTACAAAAAGTTATTTTACCTTTTGGAGCAATAGTTTACGAAATCTTAACGATGTAAGCCTGATAAATATGTTTCATGTCTGCGGATTTACGTATGAAAACGCAGAATGTGCGGTCAGCGATAAAATTGTTAAATGTTTTCGTGTATGTGATTCTGTTGAATATTACGTGGAGCAGTGCCTCCCAAACCGCCCTGCACTGCAGACGCCAAGTCTAGACGTAACGATACACGATGTAAGCCTTTGTACGTAGATGATGTTGCTTCTGCGCGTCCTACGTTAACGCCTTACTAGATGTTGAACTTTGAGACGCACCCTCCACACATTCAAAGTACACTGAATGAGAAAATTTTAGGTTGCAATTTAGCAGCATGTCTATCCTCAAGACACATTTACACACATAGCTCTAAACAAAAAGACGAACAGCAAGTGGATTCATAGATGGCAAGACAAATTTACGGTGAAAATTTAGGCTCCCTGACGCTAAATCCATACTCACAGCAGAAACACAGCGATCTATCAGAGTCAGGCATTTAAAATGCTACGATGTCAACAACACCAAAACATATCTTGTATATCACATTACAGAAGCAATTCAGGAGCTCTCCCGTCTAAATTCAATGTAGACAAGTGTAATGTGCTTTGAATACATAGACAGAAAGATCCTTTATCATTTAGCTATAATACAGCAGGTCAGCAACTGGAAGCAGTTAATTCCATAAATTATCTGGGAGTAGGCATTAGGAGTGAGTTAAAATGAAATGATCATATAGTTGATCGTTGGTAAAGCAGATACCAGACTGAGATTCATTGGAAGAATCCTAAGAAAATGCAATCCGAAAACAAAAGAAGTAGGTTACAGTACACTTGTTCGCCCACTGCTTGAATATTGCTCACCAGTGTGGGACCCGTACGAGGTGGAGTTGATAGAGAAGATAGAGAAGATCCAACGGAGAGCAGCGCGCTTCGTTACAGGATCATTTAGTAATCGCGAAAGCGTTACGGAGATGATAGATAAACTCCAGTGGATGACTCTGCAGGAGAGACGCTCAGTAGCTCGGTACGGGCTTTTGTTAAAGTTTCGAGAACATACCTTCACCGAGGAGTCAATTAGTATATTGCTCCCTCCTACGTATATCTCGCGAAGAGGCCATCAGGATAAAATCAGAGAGATTAGAGCCCACACAGAGGCATACCGACAATCTTTCTTCCCACGAACAATACGAGGCTGGAATAGAAGGGAGAACCGATGGCGGTACTTCAAGTACGCTCCGCCACACACCGTCAGGAGGCTTGCGGAGTATGGATGTAGATGTAGATGTAAGTAACACCACTATTGTTTCATGGCTGAAGACGCGCAGTGAAATAAAGGGAAATTAACAAGTAGATACTCCACCCAAGAAACATGTGTAGACTGGTTTAGTGAAATACAATAAATTGTCACCCGGCGATCTCCTACATACCATAAAGAATAAAATCGTGGACAGATGGAATTGAAACCTGCACCGTCCTTACGAATTAAATGAAAACACCATGCCGCAGTGATGCCTAATCTTCCACTACGTCCATGGCACCAAAACTGCAAATCAGCAGAGACTTGGTAGTGACAATGGCACAACTCAATTTTAACCATGGAAGATGCCAGCACCAGTTCTACCACCTCAACATGATTTCGAGACCTTCATATGAATGCTGCGGTGTGGAAGTTGTTAACATTTTCTTCGGCTGTGACAGAAGATAGCTACTATCACAGCGTGTTATGTCCTATGCTAGTGAATTACCATCGGACATTCGACGTCTTTTAGCGACAGAATAACGAACACAGTATAAACCCCTATATGGTTCTGTAGCAGGACAAAAGAGAATATAGAAAAAGCGATTTTTTTATATTGTTGTACGTCTAAGGAAAACTTACGTTTCGTAACGTCGAGTTTCCTTTTATTTTAATGAATGTATATTAATTTCCTTAGAACTTGGACTTAATTTCGGCTTAAATGAATGTGTAAGTAGGCTGTTTAGATTTTCTTATTGGTAACGCCACGTAGCGCTCTGTATGAAAATCACTGGCTGTGCTGTGTGCAGTCTGTAGCTAGTTTGCATTGTTAGTGCCCAAAACAATTTGTAAAATTTTTTGTGGGGAACATGGGGGCAATATAAGTAGGCTGTTTAGGTTTTCTTAATGGTAACGCCACGTAGCGCTCTGTATGAAAATCAGTGGCTGTGCTGTGTGCAGTCTGTAGCTAGTTTGCATTGCTGTCTGCCATTGTAGTGTTGGGCAGATGGATGTGAATAGCGCGTAGCGTTGAGCAGTAGGAGGTCAGCCGCCAGTAGTGGAGGATGTGGGGAGAGAAATGGCGGAGTTTTGAAATTTGTGAGACTGGATGTCATGAACTGCTATGTATATTATGATTTTTCAACACTATTAAGGTAAATACATTGTTTGTTCTCTATTAAAATCTTTCATTTGCTAACTATACCTATCAGTAGTTAGTGCCTTCCGTACTTTGAATCTTTTATTTAGCTGGCAGTAGTGGCGCTAGCTGTATTGCAGTAGTTCGAGTAACCAAGATTTTTGTGAGGTAAGTGATTTGTGAAACGTATAGGTTAATGTTAGTCAGGGCCATTCTTTTGTAGGGATTTTTGAAAGTCAGATTGCGTTGCGCTAAAAATATTGTGTGTCAGTTTAAGCACAGTCATGTACAATTTTTCTGAGGGGACGTTTCAAATGTAATGCATTGTTGTTGTCATAGTGGTACTTTTATAGCCCGTTTCCTTTTGACGCTTTTAGGCAGTTAAACATTTAAACAGTGATAAAACTGACTGCAATGGTGATGTCCAAAAGACATTAACAAATTTAAAAGAGACCTGATACAGCAGTGTATAAGTCTTGTAGATCTTTCAGAATCATCCTCTTCGTTCTTTATGTTCTCTAAATAGTCACTAATGATTTAACACAACATTGTCTAATTTACTTTTCAGTTTTTCTGTTCATTTATATTTATGGTTTTTAGAAATAGGATAATCAGCTTTCATACAGTAATCTGAATACTGTAATATGGTTATAGAGCTCACATAGACTCTACGTAGGCTAGTAAAACAAAATGTGGCCATTCACAACTAAACAAGTGGTTGAATAACAAACCTTTCACTGTAACAATCATCGTAATTGGATACAGTGGCGAAATGAATGTATGAATATTGTGTCTGACAAGAAGGGTTAGACAATGACTACTGGACGCAGGTTGAACAAACCGAATAACACAGTATTTGCACTGGCTGTGTGCTCGCTTCCGACTGACCGTGGCTTTATGCACGATCCCCTTTCAAAGACGAGCATAGAACGGCATAACAGAATGTTAAAATACAAAGGTATTACATTTTATACATTACATTAAAGGCAGACAAAGTAATAAATCATGAACACATTCGACACTGAAATGAATTTGTTTAACCATAAGCCGTATCCAAGTAAACTGGTATAAAAAAGTCTCTTTTTACTGGGCCAATGTTTTGTTGTGGACCTGGATCTACAAAATCCCGTGAAGAATATTCTTAAAAGTTAAACATCTCTAATTGAAAATTTCACAGATTAAGATGTTATTAATTTTTTTGTCGGTTATATTACCGTCTCACATTTATTTTAAAGTAGGGATACTTTCAATCAAAATTGATCATCTCCAGGTCCATGTAGTTGAGTAAGGAGGCCGTATAGTCTTACAGGAATTACTCACCAGAATACGTGTTATTCTAGGAAAGTTATACGTTTTTGTAATCAGAAAAACTAGGACTAAAGAACTATAACAGCGAAATTTTGAAAGGCTTACATTTTAAGATTCGAATATTCTATAATACGCTAATTCTGAATGAGAATAACTTTCGAATTTTCAGAAAAGATAATACGTTTCACAGAAAGGCGGGAATGAGGGCTTTTGAGAAAGAGAGAAGAGCCTTAAAACAAACAATTATTTGCGGAGTCGAATTCTGAAGTGCTCCTCGTTAAGATGGGTTTTAATTCGCGTACATTTCCTTAAATAAAATATTTCCTCAAAACTTAATTACGCTGTTATCAGGGGCCTGAAAGTAAAACAAAGCAAAGTAAAAAAATTTAGTGAAATACAGCATAGAGGAGAACTTAATAACTTTAGTGATATATGTATTACGAATGAAAAGATGAAAAGGAGAAAGTATAGTATTTGCATTGGGTGTGACTCTGTTGTCAGTGCTACGCAAGAGCAAGTCCAATAAGGGGATTATCACAACAAGCCCACTCAAGATATCACTTTACTAAAAGCTTTTATATTTTTACACATTTCAGTTTCCAAGTATCTGATGTCAGAAATGGTTAGAAAGACGGTGTAGCTTGAAATCATTGCAAAACATGAAACGTTTATCATGGTTTGGGGCCACTGCCACGTAATACTTTTTAAAGAAAGTTCCACCCTTTGACTGTATGGATAGTTTCTTCTACTATTATATCAAGATTCCGGCCTTCGGCCTTTCTCGAGTACCACAATATTGGGCATGATCAGGCTTCTATAAACGAAGTCATCGACGAAATATATTAAACGTGGCTACGTAATGCAGGGGTCACAGCAAAGAAACACCAACACATTCTTAAAGTGTCCGGCAGAAATAAAACAAACATGTGTGACGCACATTGAATAATTTTGCTATAAAAGTACCACAAAAAGCAAAAAAGCAATCGTAACACGAGCAGGCACCTCAAGCCACACAAGGTGTAGACAGGCACAATTTTATCAAGCCACACTAGGTGTTTGCAGGCACCATTATGTCAACCCTTTCTAGGTGTGTCATTTGAGATAGTGGTGCCTAGACATGTGGCGACTGTTTTGGATGATAATTTTATACCATAGTTACCCAACGTACGGCAAAGATATTTGTTTTATTCCTGTTAGACACTTTGTGATTGTGTCCTCGTTTCTGTGCACGGTATAACTAAGTTTGGTATATTTAGTCGATGATCTCGTTTGTAGAAGTCTGATTATGATCAACACTGTGATACTTGAAAATAGTCAAATTACGAAATCTCGATTTTACTGAAGAATGGTCGAGCTACACAGTCATATGGCAGAACTTTCCCTTCTCATGCACTCTAGGATTTAGTTTACCCTAAGACTAATTTTTTTTTTTTTAGTCATCACTCTTATGAGTGGTTTGACGCGGCCCGCCGCGATTTCCTCTCCCACTTCAAGTTTTTCATCTCAGAGCAACACTTACAATCTAATTCTTCAGTTTTTTGCTGGATCTACTGCAGTCTCTTTCTTCTCCTGTAGTTTTTACTCTCTACAGCTCCCTCTAGTACCGGGAAAGTTATTCTCTAATTTCTTAACACGAGTCTTATCATCCTGCCCTTTTTCTTGTAATGGTTTCTGTATATCCCTTTCCACACCCATTTTGCAGAGAATCTCCTCATTCCTTATCTTATCAGTCCACCTAACTTTCAACTCTTCTATAACATCTCAGGCGCCTAGATTCTGTTCTGTTCCGGTTTTCCCACAGTCCATGATTCAGTAGCAAACGTACATTCTCAGAAATATCTTCCTCAGGGCCAATGTTTGACACTAGCACACTTCTCCTGGACCGAAATGCCCTTTTTGCCAGTGATGGTCTGCTTCTTGTATCCTCCTTGCTCCGTCAGTCATGGGTCATTTTCCTGCCTAGGTAGCAGAATTCCTTGACTTTGCTTACTTCGTGATCCACAATTCTGATGTAAAGTTTTTTGCTATTCTTATTTCTCATACTTCTCATTAGTTTTGTGTTTCTTGGATTTACTCGATTTTCCCTTATCCACATATTGTTTGTATTATATTGTTCATTCCATGCAATAGATCCTGTAATTCTTCTTCACTTTCACTGATGTTATCAACGATATCTGCGAATCTTATCGCTGGTATCCTTTCACCCTGTGTTTTAATCCTGCACTTGAATCTTTCTTTTAGTTTCGTCATTGTTTCTGCGATGTATAGATCGAACAGTAGGGGCGAAAGGAAACATCCTGTCTTACACTCTTTTTAATCAGAGGACTGTGTTCTTGCGCTCCCACTCTTATTGTTCCCTTTTGGTTTTTGTACATTTTACATATTATCCATTTTTCCTCTATTATTCCTACTTTTCTCAGAATTTCAAGCATCTTGCACTATTTTACATTGTCTAGCGCTTTTTCCGAGTGGATAAATCCTATGAACATGTGTTGATTAATCTCTGCAGTCTTGCTTCCATTGTCAGCCGCAACGTCGAAATGCCTCTTTGGTCCATTTATCTTTCCTAAAGTCAAACTTATCACGAAACAACCCGTCAATTTTCTTTTCCTTTCTTCTGTATTTTATTCTTTTCAGAATCTCAGATGCATGACCTGTTAAGCGGACTGTGTGATAACTCTCACACTTGGCAGCTCTTGCAATCTTCGGAATTTGACGTTTCTCCGAAAGTTAGATGGTATGTCGCCAGACTCATACAGTCCACACACCAACGTGAATAATCGTTTTGTTTCCATTTCCCTCGAAGATTTAGAAAGTCGGATGGAATGTTAGCTGTTTCCTTAGCTGGTTTAATCATACCTTCCAATGTTATTTTAAATTCTGACTCTAATACTGAATTTCCCATCTCTTCCCTATCGACTCCCGTTTCTGCATCTATCACTTCATCAGACAAATCCTCCCCCTCACAGGGGCATTCAGTATACTCTTTCCACCTATCTGCTATATCCTTCGCATTGAACAGTGGAATTCGCAGTGAAGTCTTAATGTTATCGCCATAGATTTTAATTTCACCGAACGCTGCTTCGACTTTCCTACATACTGAGTCAGTACTTCAGACAATAATTTTTTCCTCAATTTCTTCACAGCTGTCATACAGATTTCGCTTTAGCTTCCCAGCACTTCCTGTTTATTTCATTCCCGAGTCTCTTGCACTTCTGTATTCCTGGATTTCCCTGAACATGTCTGTACTTCCTTCTTTCGTCGATCGGAGAAGTACTTCTTCTGTTACCCATGGCTTCGTTGCATATACCTTTCTTGTACCTAAATTTGTCTCTCCAGCTTCTGTGACTGCCCTTTCTTTAGAGATGTCCATTCCTCTTGAAATGAAGTGCCTAACGAGGTATTCACTACCGCGGTATCTATATTCTCATGGAACTTCAAACGTTTCTCTTCATTTCTTAGTAATTTTGTATCTTATTTGTTTGGGCATAGTTCCTTCTTGACTAGTCTCTTCGATTTCAGCCTACTCTTCATAATTACTAAATTTTGATCTGAATCAGAACCTGCTCCTGGGTGCACCTTACAATCCAGTATCTGATTTTGGAATCTATGCCTGACGATGATGTAATCCAACTGAAATCGTCCCGTATCTCCAGGTCTTTTCCCAATTTACGTCCTCAGCTTGTGATTCCTGAACGGACTATGTCTATTTCTATCTGCAGTTTATTGAAAATCTCAAATAGTTTTCCTACTCTCCCGGTCCTACTACCAAGCCCATATTCTCCTGTAATCCTTTCCTCTCCTCCTTCCCCTACAACGGCATTCCACTCGTCCATGACGACTAGGTTTTCATCTGCTTTTATGTATTGAACTACCCATTCTGTATTCTCATATGCCTTCTCTATCTTTTCATATTCTGTTTCCGACGTCAGCATGAACACCTGAACTACTGTTGTCGGTGTCGATGTTCCAAAATATGTCTACCTATTCTAGGAATTTACAAGCTAAGACACAGGACTCTTTTTGTGGTTCGTTTGAGGGCTAACTGACTTGGGTGGGTTTGCCAACTGACTGACGACAGAAAATTTCGAGTCAGGTAAAAACACAAATCCGCAGATTGCCTTTACCTGTTACCGGCAGCAAATCAGAGACGGTTTGAGAGGCCACTGACAGTATCGGCAAAGAACAGAGAATTCGGTAAGGCAAGACAGGAAGAGAAAGGCCATTCGGTAAGCAATATCGTAAGAGAAATACAACCATAGGTGAGCAGAGTGAGAATCAGATATGCCTTCATTCAAAAACTCGCATCATAATCTACTGATGTGGATTCAGTGGTATTGCTAAGTGAATTACTGTCAATATCGAGTGTACATTTCAATTTTGTACCGTGTAAATTATTATTCTTTAGCTTACATTAAAGTAATGTACTAACCACTAATATAACCAAAATATTATTACAATAAAACGTTTTCTGTATTTTATTATTATCATAAAATCCTAGGTGCCTGTGATATGTCGAAAACAAGAGTAGCAGCAAATTATATTTTTAGGTAGGGAAGAAGTGGTACGAAACTATGACCATGCCTCAACCGAACCTGGATGCTGTATTACGTGGCTGGAAAATACGGTAACCTGCTCCAAATGAAGTAATGCCTGAAAATTTAGTTCGGGAAAGATTTATTTTACAAGGAAGTGCTTCACCTTCTTTTACACAAGCGACTCCTTATGTTAACACTACATTGTCACAAATGGTCACTCTCGTTTAGGCGCCGACGCCAAACCTGCGATGTTCCGAGTGCTGTCTGTTGTCAAAGTGACCTTGTGAGGGACTATCCTTACATTAAATTGGAATATAGTAACGACATTAAGGAATAATTATTAAATGCCGAAGTCACATTTATAGTGAATGTTTTTGACAAGGGTCAACGATAAATTCTCAACGCTCCTGAAATGTTAAGAATAGGAAACTGTCCCTAAAAAATTATAGAACATCATTTATTCGCTAGATAAAATACATACGAGCACCAAGGCTCTTTTTCCGTTCTTACCGTTTTTGTCTTGTTTTTACTGTGAGCTCCAAATAAATTCCGAAATTATTTTTTACCATCAATAAAGCTAACTTTTTCACAGTTAAAACAATTTTCATTAAAAACATAACTTTTTACGTATTTATATGTGCAGAGCCTAGGCTTTTCTTAGTTCAGGTACAGAATTGTAAAACCTAAATAATTTTTAGCATTTAACTATTTGGTCTCTGAAGTGATAACACATCTAGCAAAAACATTAAATCCTCAAGTAAGCCTTGCAATGTGGTGTTGTAGAGTTGCATCTAGGTAGTCTTTTAAAATTCCTTTATTTGTTTCATGGCTTAATGTGAAGAATAATGCTGTATAAATGTGTAATGTTTTTCATTCAGTGTAAGTTATATGTAGGTTTTGCCCAGCTTTAAACATTTCATCTGCGTAAAAAATAACATCAAGGAAGTAAGGAATAATAAGCACTCAGTCTGCAGTGGGACTCAGATGTATTAATATGGACAGGTGTGGTACGTCTTTTCATTAGTAGAAAATCAGGGCATTTTGAAAGAAGGAAAAGTTTTATTGGCCGTAACTAGCTGAAGGTGAAATTTAAACAAGATAATTCGAAGCCTGGAAGTGTAGTCCACAGCGCGATTCAGACGCTTGTGAGTGGACAGGAGCGAGCATGGAATTGATCAGTGGAAACCTATTTTGTGGAAGGGAGAACGATTTTAGTAATGGTTGAAAGTGGAAGAGCTTAAGAACATCAGAAGGACAGTATATAGAGAGGAAAAACGGATAATATCGTGGAAGAGGCAAGAATACTTTAGAATTGTTTAGAACACGGTTGCTGCGCCTTTTTTCTAATAACTCACCAATATATCGAGAAGAGGATTTACTCCGAAGCTTGACACAGAAGAGGGTTCCGCAAGAACTGAAGAGAATTGGAGAAAAGACGAACTGCAAGAGAGGTGGCATATTTTTAGATCAGCGCAGAAAGCATCGGGAAGAGGAAGTAATCGTACAAAGAGAAATCAGATGCACTGTGACAAGTTGAAGCAGTATATCGAATTATTTCATGTTACCTTGGGAGTAAGTAGACTGAATTTTATCCGTCCAATTGCTGTGTTATGAATGGAGACTGATCTCTATTGAAATATAGGTCACAGGCCGTCTTGTGCGAATGTAATAGAGGCGTTATTTAGTCGTACGCATTTCGCTTTACTTCAAAGAATCATCACTGAACTCTGTAACAATTAGGTTTTTCTTACGATCGTAAATAGTCTTCATGTTTCACAGTACTAGTATTAAACAGTATTAAATTACAGTTACTACTCAAGATTTTTTGCTTTCTACTTCATTCTGAATGTTCTTCCACACATGGATCCTGGGTTTTAAGAATATCGTACTTCACTCACGCTGGATATATTTGCGTTTTGATATTTTTCAGAGGCACTTACACCTTGTACAGTTTGTTTTAATGTTCCGCAGTTAGAATTTTCAGTCATACAGTAAAATAGGAACTGTGTAAATATTGGAGGTTGCGTGTGAGTCATGATAGTGCACTTCTACGTTTCCGAGTTGAAGAGGTAAAATATACAGTAATTCTGCTAAACAAAACGATATTAAAGATAGGACATGTTGTTGTTGTTGTTGTGGTCTTCAGTCCTGAGACTGGTTTGATGGAGCTCTCCATGCTACTCTATCCTGTGCAAGCTTCTTCATCTCCCAGTACCTACTGCAGCCTACATCCTTTAGAATGTGCTTAGTGTATTCATCTCTTGCTCTCCCTCTACGATTTTTACCCTCCACGCTGCCCTCCAGTACTAAATTGGTGATCCCTTGATGCCTCAGAACATGTCCTACCAACTGATCCCTTATCCTAGTCCAGTTGTGCCACAAACTCCTCTTCTCCCCAATTCTATTCAATACCTCCTCATTAGCTATGTGATCTACCCATCTAATCTTCAGCATTCTTCTGTAGCACCACATTTCGATAGCTTCTATTCTCTTCTTGTCTAAACTATTTATCGTCTATGTTTCACTTCCATACATGGCCACACTCCATACAAATACTTTCAGAAACGACTTCCTGACACTTAAATCTATACTGGATGTTAACAAATTTCTTTTCTTCAGAAACGCTTTCCTTGCCATTGAAAATCGACATTTCATATCCTCTCTACTTCGACCATCATCAGTTATTTTGCTCCCCAAAGAGCAAAATTCTTTTACTACTTTAAGTGTCTCATTCCCTAATCTAATTCTCTCAGCATCATCCGAGTTAACTCGATTACAATTAATTAACATCGTTTTGTTTTTGTTGATGTTCATCTTATATCCTCCTTTCAAGACACTGTCTATTCCCTTCAACTGCTCTTCCAAGACCTTTGCTGTCTCTGACAGAATTACAATGTCATCGGCGAACCTCAAAGTTTTTATTTCTTCTCCATGGATTTTAATACCTACTCCGAACTTTTCTTTTGTTTCCTTTACTGCTTGCTCAATATACAGATTGAATAACGTCGGGGAGAGACTACAACCCTGTCTCACTCCCTTCCCAACCACTGCTTCCCTTTCATGTCCCTCGAATCTTATAACTACCATCTACTTTCTGTACAAATTGTAAATAGCCTTTTGCTCCCTGTATTTTACCCCTGCCATCTTCAGAATTTGAAACAGAGTAGTCCAGTTAACATTGTCAAAAGCTTTCTCTAAGTCTACAAATGCTAGAAACGTAAGTTTGCCTTTCCTTAATCTTTCTACTAAGATAAGTCGTAGGGTCAGTATTGCCTCACGTGTTCCAACATTTCTACGTAATCCAAACTGATCTTCCCCGAGGTCGACTTCTACCAGTTTTTCCATTCGTCTGTGAAGAATTCGCGTTAGTATTTTGCAGCTGTGACTTATTAAATTGATAGTTCGGTAATTTTCACATATGTCAACACCTGCTTTCTTTGGGATTGGAATTATTATATTCTTCTTGAAGTCTGAGGGAATTTCGCCTGTCTCATACATGGGCTCTCCCAAGGCTGTCAGTAGTTCTAATGGAATGTTGTCTACTCCCGGCGCCTTGTTTCGACTTAGGTCTTTCAGTGCTCTGTCAAACTCTTCACGCAGTATCATATCTCCCATTTCATCTTCATCTACCTCCTCTTCCATTTCCATAATATTGTCCTCAAGAACATCGCCCCTCTATAGACCCTCTATATACTCCTTCCACCTTTCTGCTTTCCCTTCTTTGCTGAGAACTGGATTTCCATCTGAGCTCTTGTCATTCATGCAAAGTGGTTCTCTTTTCTCCAAAGGTCTCTTTAATTTTCTTGTAGGCAGTATCTATCTTACCCCTCGTGAGATAAGCCTCTACATCCTTACATTTGTCCTCTAGCCATCCCTGCTTAGCCATTTTGCACTTCCTGTCGATCTCATTTTTGAGACGTTTATATTCCTTTTTGCGTGTTTCACTTAGTGCATTTTTGTATTTTCTCCTTTCATCACTTAAATTCAGTATCTCTTCTGTTACCCTCTGGTTCTTTCAGTTTATCCAGGTCTCATCTCCTTAAATTCCCACCTTTTTGCAGTTTCTTCTTTAATCTACAGTTTATAACCAATAGATTGTGGTCAGACTCCACATCTGCCCCTGGAAATGTCTTACAATTTAAAATCTGGTTCCTAAATCTCTGTGTTACCATTACATAATCTATCTGAAACCTTCTAGTATCTCCAGGGTTCTTCCATGCATGCAACCTTCTTTCATGATTCTTGAACCAAGTTTTAGCTATGATTAAGTTATGCTCTGTCCAAAATTCTACCAGGCGGCTTCCTCTTGCATTTCTTAGCCCCAATCCATATTCAACTGCTACGTTTACTTCTCTTCGTTTTCCTACTACCGAATTCCAGTCACCCATGACTATTAAATTTCCGTCTCCTTTCACTAACTGTATAATTTCTTTTATCTCATCATACATTTCATCAATTTCTTCATCATCTGCAGAGGTAGTTGGCGTATAAACTTGTACTACTGTAGTAGGACATAATGTGACGTATTATAGAAACAACCGAAAATGTACGTCCCCTTTTCAGCAAGCTTCAGCATCGATTTTTATTCAGAAGTGCTTTTGTAACCCAGTGTCTTAAGTAGCAACCTAAGTCTGGAGCAGATTCGCACATTTATGCGAAACCCACGTCTTCAATACTCATTATTCTGGCGTTCGTCTTGGATCTAAGTATCTCACTCAATGCCGAACAGGCATTACACGTCACTAGTGCTCATCTATAAAATTCTTGGCATAAAGCAAAAATAAGTGCCTTGACTACATAACCGTTTTCAATAGCAAACAGTTAACCTTTTAATAATACTTATCTTAGAAGACTTTCTGATATGTGTATATGTGTACGTACAGGTTATTGAAAAAAGTGTCGCTACGCGTAGTGGCCGCACGGTTTAAGGCGCCATGTCACGGATTGCGCGGCCCGCGCGCCGGAAATTCGAGTCCTCCATCGGGCATGGGTGTGTATATTGTTCTTAGCATAAGTTAGTTTAAGTAGTGTGTAAGTCTAGGGACCAATGACCTCAGCAGTTTGGTCCCTTAGGAATTCACACACATTTGAACAAAAAAGTGTCGAATAACTTGAGAGGTGCTAGTACTCATCGAAACAACAAAAATAAGTTCAGTAAACACGGGTCTGGGAACGCGAGATGAACACGAGTTTATAGGAAAGGCTGTAAGACACTCGTTTACGAATATTAGCACATTTGTTGCATTGGCACTGCTTGAAATGTGTCGGGAGGGTAAAATGATGTCTTTACTCACAGTACCCTATCTACCATTAGGCGGTCTGCAGTCAGTGTGTGGTTCGAGTCGTGTTTTCTTCCAAACGTGGATTCACTTATAATATTACTGTTATTACACTGTTTGTACGTAAAAATGGTGTAGTACATTCACATTTTCTCTATTTCACCACTTGTTAGCAATGGACAAGTGAAATGGAGGATATAATCTTCTGCTGTGGTTTAGCAAATTGACGTAGAATGCGAGCCCGTGCCATCAACGCTGAAAAAAATATGCACAGCGCAGAGTTCGGCAGACTTCTGCAGTGTCTGAGGGAGACAGGTACCCTTTTACCTCGAACAACTGACAGTGTAAAGCCCAGCACATACCACTCGCCTGAAACGGAGGAGCGTGTGCTGCCTCTGGGACCAATGTGCGACCATTAGCAGCAGCGGAAGACGTGTCTCACTCTCTTACCACGGGGGGGGGGGGGGGGGTTCTTCATGAACAGTTGCTGTAACCATATCATCTACAGTGCGTTCAGGCCATAAGATCACAGGATCATCACAGAAGACGGCAGTTCTTTCAATGGCTGTTGCAGAAGTAGGTAGCAGATCCATTGTTCACATCCAAGATTTAAATATGCCAATCAGGCAGGGTTCACAAGAGAATTTGTTGTGAATTTCCATAACTATCATATATGGGCACATGCAAACCCCAAGCAATTCAGCAAAGAGGACATCAAACCGATTCTCAATCGAAGTATGGCAGGTATACGTGGCGATAGATTAATAGGGCCGTATGTGCTACCACAAAGATTAACTGGGACGCATTATCTGGGATTTCTCATTAATGTATTGCCTACCTTGCCGTAGGCCGTGCCATTGCAGCAGTGAATACAAAAGGTGGTTCTTGGACGATGGCGCACCAACACACTTTCGTCACAATGTGCGCGAACATCTGACGCAGATATTTCAGGAACGCTATATTCGTCGGAGGGGAGGGGCGGTCCACACCTTGGCCTGCTCGTTCCCCAGGCTTCAATCGCCTAGACTTTTGGTTAGGAAACACGTGAATGAATTGGTCTACGCCGCGTCAGACGATGTACGGAAACTAACGGTTCGAGTCATCAATGTGTGCCAGCAGGTAAGACAACAAATGGGTGTACTGCAAATGGTGCGTCATTCCTTGCGCCGCAGGGCAGAGACGTGCATTGTCATGAATTGACTCCACATTGAAAACCTCCTGTAAACACGTATTTGTCACAGAAAGTTTGCATTTTCGAACGCATGTTTATTGAACTCATTTCAGAATGTGTGCACTAGGTGTTGTGTGCTGTCCTTAGGTTAGTTAGGTTTAAGTAGTTCTAAGTTCTAGGGGACTGATGACCATAGATGTTAAGTCCCATAGTGCTCAGAGTCATTTGAACCATTTGAACCATTAGAATGTGTGCATTTCGGGATCCATGTTTACTGCACTTATTTTTCTTGTTTCGATGACTAAACCACCTCTCATTAGACACTTATTCGAACATCTTGTGTATATTGTATTTGTGAAAATTTAATAGTAGTTTACAGTAGGAGATATTGTGATTTACGTCAGTGATTTACAGCCTTCACTAAAATTTGTGAAAGAGTCTTAAATAAACAGCAGTGATAGGCAGTTGTCAGAGAATAAGCAGAACAAAATTGGGACGATTTTAGTGTGTTCAATGCTCTACACACTCAAGATTTTAGAGCTACACATTCGGCGCAGTCAACGTATCATTGACGTCACTGCCTCAGTCACGGCGTATACTGTGGCAGATTTCTAAGAAGCCAAGTGACGCGCACCCATTACGAGTAGTCGATTTTGACAATACAGTCGCTTGCGTAGAGCCGACGTAACTCTCTGAATGGCATCGACTGATTCATGAGCCATCTATCGCCGTCTGAGAAAACTACATGCAAGGCTCCGTAGATACTCGCAGTACCGTTCTTCCGTCTCTTTCTCAGCAGAGTTGCATCTGTTATTGACGTGGCTGTGCATTTTTGGAGCCTTTAGAACTTCGACATATCTGATTTTCGAGAGCAGCTTTACGCGCTAACGATTGTGCTGTCCTGCACAATAATGCTTCTCTGACCCATCAAGAATTTGGATCAGTTTTTGGCGATTCTACCATTCGGATCGAGACAGTTTTCTTTGTCAGGGCCATTTCAAGGTAACCAGAAGAGTTACGAATAGAAAGAGGAATATCACGACCTTAACAAAAACAACAACACAGCTGCTACAGCCATTAATCGCAGTGATCGCGCTTTCTCTAAATATCATTTTGAAAGGTTCACACTCTTTTAAAGAATCATCTGCACATGTGTAGGTTGTGCGTACAACGGATATGGCTGTTGTTTGCTCTAAAGAAAAATCAGAATCGTATTGATGTGTACTGCTATTAGGGCGTGGAAGGTGGTGATGTACGGAGCAAAAAATAGTCACTGCTTGTGAAACGTCTGTATATTTTGATGAGAATGAAATGAATCCAAGTAGCGCAGAGTGGGTACAACATGGCCAACCACTCCCAAGTCATGGTCATCACATAAATCGATTACAAAGGCATGTTGTACATTCATACAGTTCTAAGACATACCATAGGCACCACAGCACGCTGCAGATTGGTCCTAAGGCCTATTGGTAAGGGATCACACACCTTATGACAGAATGAATTCGTTTGACAGTGAAAGCTTCGTTAGAATAAAGCTAGGTCTCACGTTGCCCAAACTATGATCGTGGTTTTGACTAGTTTAAGTATTTCTAAGATTTTTCGCCCAACTTACACTCAAAACCTGGCACCCAGCAACTTATTCGTCTATCTCACTAAGAAAAGTGCCCTAGAGGGACGTCGGATTCAAACTCCATACATCCTAAGAGGAGATTTTGAAGTGCATGGTAAGTGCATCAAATTGCGTTGTGAGTGTGTAGAAAGAAAGATAAGATTCAGTTTGCCAACTCCTGAAACAAAGTTCTTAGAAAATGAGTACGAGTACACTGAAAGTTGATCGCATTGTGCGATTCTGAGCTCTATTCTGATGAGAATGCAGAGGCATTAGAATAATCGGGGTTGATGGGAGCCCGGGACATACCAAAGGAGAGACGGTTTGACAAACTTCCAAGTACTCATATGGGATTCTCCGCCCGTCTCTGTGGTGTACTGAATGAAAGCTCTAGTAGCGCAACATGCCTTACTATGTTCATCATAAGTGCAACCCTAGTGTAAACAAAGGCGCATTCAGTGATTGGTCGTCGGCAGTGGTGTAGATATATAGCGAGCTGTACTGCCAATGGTAATGAACACTTCTTATCCATCAGGCTTTTTCGTTTCCAGTCAGACTCAATGATGCACTCTCACCCATTAGTTTTCATTTTCTTCGCATCACCTTGTGACATATTTCTATCCCGCATTTATTGTTTCTAATTGGATAGTTTTGGGGAAGAGACCAAACAGCGAGGTCATCGGTCTCATCGAATTAGGGAAGGACGGGAAAGGAAGTCGGCAGTGCCCTTTCAAAGGAACCTTCCCGGCATTTGCCTGGAGTGATTTAGGGAAATCGCGGAAAACCTAAATCAGGATGGCCGGACGTGGGATTGAACCGTCGTCCTCCCGAATGCGAGTCAAGTGTGCTAACCACTGCGCCACCTCGTTCGGTATATTGTTTCTAATCTCATGAGGCAGTCGCTTTGGCGGTATCCATTTGTGCCCAACTAGTCTTAATCGTAATCGTTGTGAAAATGAGGGAAGCTGCTTTGCGTCTGGTAATGACTCATGGAACGAAAATCTGTAGAAGTGCGGAGAAAAAATGATCACGACAAATGTTTTCTAAACGCTTTTAGGAAAAAAGTTAAAGTACGTCCACCGCTGTCGATGCGGCAGATTACAGAAATAGATCACATCTAAGCCTACGAGCGTCTCCATACGTATTCCTAGAGTTTTAGGTGAGCAGAAAGAAAAACTAAGTACGGTGTTAACTGTGCACTCCTCACTGCCATCAATGGATGCGACTGAAACCGACATTCATTTGAATTGAGCCAAAAGTGCAACTGGATTATTAATTTCGACCCCATTATTTTGGGCAACCATCTCAATTAAGTCTCACTTCTGCAACTACGGACCCCCCGTTTCGTTGGGATCTACAAATGAAAAGCGCATGTGTAATAGTTAAGCAAGGAAGATAACAAAAGAATGGACGTAATCACTTCGGAAGTTTTGAGGAATAGTGTTCTGCGACCACACCCGTGTGAAAAATATTAGCATACTTCTTTATATTATTTTATCGTTGATGTAACAGTTTTAGAAGAAGCAACAGGCTGAGGAGTGGAAGCGCGTGAGGGTTGTCGGGACAGAGTTGTTTCTTAGTAGTTGGCGGTCAAATACTTCCGGAATACGAAGTCACCCACATTCTGCAAACGGCACTGTCAAAGATGGTGGAGGAGCGGATGGTGTTTCAGGGAGTCTCTTGTCCTTGGGATGGGAAACCGCCCCTAAAGGTGAAATGATCAACAGCGTGAGGATGCAGAGGGCTATGGAAACCACTACATTAAAGACACATAACGTGTATCTACAGCACATGTCACCTACATCTACATCTACATCTATGTGATTACTCTGCTATTCACAATAAAGTGCCTGGAAGAGGGTTCAATGTACCACATTCATGCTGTCTCTCTACCGTTCCACTCTCGAACGGCACGCGGGAAAAACGAGCACCTAAATTTTTCCGTGCGAACCTTGATTTCTCTTATTTTATCGTGATGATCATTTCTCCGTATATAGGTGGGTGCCAAAAGAATATTTTCGCAATCGGAGGAGAAAACTGGTGATTGAAATTTCATGAGAAAATCCCGTCGCAACGAAACACGCCTTTGTTTTAATGGCTGTTACTCCAAATCACGTATCATGTCTGTGACAGTATCTCCTGTATTTCGCGATAATACAAAACGAGCTGCCCTTCTTTGTACTTTTTCGATGTCATCCGTCAGTCCCACCTGATGCAGATCCCACACCGCACAGCAGTACTCCAGAATAGGGCGGACAAGCGTAGTGTAAGCAATCTCTTTGGTAGACCTGTTGCACCTTCTAAGTGTTCTGCCAATGAATCGCAATCTTTGGTTTGCTCTACCCACAATATTATCTATGTGATCGTTCCAATTTAGGTTATTTGTTATTGTAATCCCTAAGTATTTAGTTGCTTTAACAGCCCTCAGATTTGTGTGACTTATCGCGTAATCTAAAAAGTAGCTGATTTCTTCTAGTACTCATGTGAATAACTTCGCACTTTTCTTTATTCAGGGTCAATTGTCACTTTTCGCGGCATACCGATATCTTATCTAAATCATTTTGCAAGTCGTTTTGATCATCTGATGACTTTACAAGACGGTAAATGACAGCATCATCTGCAAACAATCTAAGACGGCTACTCAGATTGTCTCCTATGCCATTAATATAGATCAGGAACAATAGAGGACCTATAACACTTCCTTGGGGAACGCCGGGTATTACTTCTGTTTTACTCGATGACTTTCCGTCTATTACTACGAACTGCGACCTTTCTGACAGGAAATCACGAAACCAGTCTCACAACTGAGGCGATACTCCGTAGGCACGCAGTTTGGTTAGAAGACGCTTGTGGGATCGGTGTCGAAAGCCTTCTGGAAATCTAAAAATATGGAATCAATTTGACATCCCCTGTCGATAGCACTTATTACTTCATGAGCATAAAGAGCTAGTTGTGTTCCACAAGAACGACATTTTCTGAATCCGTGCTGACTATATGTCAATAAATAGTTTTCTTCGAGGTACAGTATATGTTCTAAAACCCTACTGCAAATCGACGTTAGTGGTATAGGCCTGTAATTCAGCGGATTACTCCCACTTCCCTTTTTGGGTATTGGTGTGACTTGAGCAATTTTCCAGTCTTCAGGTACGTATCTTTCTGTGAGCGAGTGGTTTTATATAATTGCTAGATATGGAGCTATTTTATCAGCATACTCTGAGAGGAACCTGACTGGTATACAATCTGGACCGGAGGCCTTGCCTTTATTAAGTGATTTAAGCTGCTGTGTTACACCGAGGATATGTACTTCTATGTTTCTCATCTTGGCAGTTGTTCTTGATTGGAATTCAGGAATATTTACTTGGTCTTCTTTGGTGAAAGAGTTTCGGAAAACCATGTGTAATAACTCTGCTTTAGTGGCACTGTCATCAGTGACTTCACCGTTGTTATCGCGCAGTGAAGGTATTGATTGCGTCTTGCCACTGGTGTGCTTTATGTATGACCAGAATCTCTTTGGGTTTTCTGCCAGATTTCGTTGTGGAAATTATTAAAAGCATCTCGCATTGAAGTATGCGCCATATTTCAAATTTCTGTAAAACTTTGCCAATCTTGGGGATTTTGTGTTCTTTTAAATTTGGTATGCTTTTTTCGTTGCTTCTGCAACAACGATCTGACCCGTTTTGTGTACCATGGGGGATCAGTACCAGCACTTATTACTTTATGTGGTATATATCTCTCAATTTCTGTTGATACTATCTCTTTGAAAACATTCCACAACTTTTCTACACTCACATGATCAGATCGGAAGGAGTGAAGACTGTCTCTTAAAAAGGCGTTAAGAGCATTTTTATCAGCTTTTCAAATAGATATACTTCGCGTTTCTTTTTTATGGTTGTAAGTGTTACGGTATTCAGCCTAGCAGCATCTGCCTTGTGGTCGCTAATCCCTGTATTATTCACGACACTCACTATTTGTCCAGGATTATTTGTTGCTAAAAGGTCAAGTATGCTTTCGCAACCATTTACGCTTCGAGTGGGCTCATGAAGTAATTATTCTAAATAATTTTCTGAGGAAGCATTCAGCACAATTTCGGATGACGTTTTGTGCCTGCCGCCGGCTTTAAACGTATAATTTTTCCAGCATATCGAGGGTGGATTGAAGTCACCACCGACTATAATTGTATGAGCGGGGTACTTCTTTGAAATGAAAATCAAGTTTTCTTTGAACTGTGAGTCGGGGGGTCGGTAAAACGATCCAATTAATAGTTTAGTGCGATTGTACTGTTTCACATGAACTATCGACTTCAATTTCGCTACAAAGCAAACTACCTCTGACAGTAATAAATACTCCACCACCAACTGTATTTAATCTACCCTTTCTGAACACTGTTAGATCGTTTGAAAAATTTCGGCTGAACTTATTTCCGGCTTTAGCCAGCTCTCTGTACCTACAACTATTTGAACTTCAGTGCTTTCTCTTAGGACTTGGGGCTCTGGTTCTTTCCCAACACAGCTACGACAATTTACAACTACAATATGAATCGTTTCTACAACTACCTCACTGTGTTTTACCTTCCCACTTTCTGACGGACGCCCCTTCTGTGTTTCCCTGAGACCCTCTAACCTAAAAAACCGCCCAGTCCCTTCCACCAGCCCCCGCTACCCGTGTAGCCGCCTCCTATGTGTAGTGGACTCTTGACCTATTAATCGGAACCCGGAAACCCTTCACCCGATGGCCCAAGTCAAGGAATCTGCAGCCTACATGGTCACAGAACCGCCTGAGCCTCTGATTCAGACACTCCACTCGGCTCTGCACCAAAGGACCACAGTCGGTTCTATCGACGATGCTGTAGATGGTGAGCTCCACCTTAATCTCGGAATCAAGACGCAGTGTTTACCATTTCCGCTAGCCGCCCGAAACCAGACAGAATCTGCTCCTATCCAAAGCGACACACGACATTGGCACCGACATGAGCCACCACCTGCAGTTTTATGCACCCTGTACTCTTCATGGCATCCGGAAGCACTCTTTCCACATCCGGAATGACTCCTCCCGGAATGCACACGGAGTGCACACTGGCTTGCTTCCCCTCATTGGCAGCCATGTTCATAAGGGGTTCCACTACGCGCCTAACGTTGGAGCTCCCAACTACCAGCCAACCCACCCTCTGTGAATGACCAGACCTTGAGGGCCGAGAAGCTTCCTCTGGATCGGTGTGGACGACTGCATCCGGCTCAGAGGCATCGTCAACCACAGATATCGCCCGAAACCTGTTCGTCAAACGAACCGGAAAGGCTCTACAATCGGCCCCACGGAAAGTTTTTCGCTGCCTGCCAGACATTGGAATGATCTCTCACTCGACCACGAGTGAGGGATCAACCTCAGTGGGGGCAGTACCCGGAGAGATCACAGCAGTGGACCGATCGGAGAACACGTGAGACGTGTTCGACGTCCCTCGCACCCCGCGTCCGATGTCCCACAGCGACGCCCCTTGTCAGCAGCTTCAAGCTGTGTGACGGAAACCAATGCAGCCTGAAGCTGAGAGCGAAGGGTCGCCAGCTCAGCTCGCGTCTGTACACAACAATCACAGTTCCTATCCATTACTGCACTCCTCCTGTTTGAAGCTCGTAAAAATACGCTCCTGGAAATGGAAAAAAGAACACATTGACACCGGTGTGTCAGACCCACCATACTTGCTCCGGACACTGCGAGAGGGCTGTACAAGCAATGATCACACGCACGGCACAGCGGACACACCAGGAACCGCGGTGTTGGCCGTCGAATGGCGCTAGCTGCGCAGCATTTGTGCACCGCCGCCGTCAGTGTCAGCCAGTTTCCCGTGGCATACGGAGCTCCATCGCAGTCTTTAACACTGGTAGCATGCCGCGACAGCGTGGACGTGAACCGTATGTGCAGCTGACGGACTTTGAGCGAGGGCGTATAGTGGGCATGCGGGAGGCCGGGTGGACGTACCGCCGAATTGCTCAACACGTGGGGCGTGAGGTCTCCACAGTACATCGATGTTGTCGCCAGTGGTCGGCGGAAGGTGCACGTGCCCGTCGACCTGGGACCGGACCGCAGCGACGCACGGATGCACGCCAAGACCGTAGGATCCTACGCAGTGCCGTAGGGGACCGCACCGCCACTTCCCAGCAAATTAGGGACACTGTTGCTCCTGGGGTATCGGCGAGGACCATTCGCAACCGTCTCCATGAAGCTGGGCTACGGTCCCGCACACCGTTAGTCCGTCTTCCGCTCACGCCCCAACATCGTGCAGCCCGCCTCCAGTGGTGTCGCGACAGGCGTGAATGGAGGGACGAATGGAGACGTGTCGTCTTCAGCGATGAGAGTCGCTTCTGCCTTGGTGCCAATGATGGTCGTATGCGTGTTTGGCGCCGTGCAGGTGAGCGCCACAATCAGGACTGCATACGACCGAGGCACACAGGGCCAACACCCGGCATCATGGTGTGGGGAGCGATCTCCTACACTGGCCGTACACCACTGGTGATCGTCGAGGGGACACTGAATAGTGCACGGTACATCCAAACCGTCATCGAACCCATCGTTCTACCATTCCTAGACCGGCAAGGGAACTTGATGTTCCAACAGGACAATGCACGTCCGCATGTATCCCGTGCCACCCAACGTGCTCTAGAAGGTGTAAGTCAACTACCCTGGCCAGCAAGATCTCCGGATCTGTCCCCCATTGAGCATGTTTGGGACTGGACGAAGCGTCGTCTCACGCGGTCTGCACGTCCAGCACGAACGCTGGTCCATCTGAGGCGCCAGGTGGAAATGGCATGGCAAGCCGTTCCACAGGACTACATCCAGCATCTCTACGATCGTCTCCATGGGAGAATAGCAGCCTGCATTGCTGCGAAGGGTGGATATACACTGTACTAGTGCCGACATTGTGCATGCTCTGTTGCCTGTGTCTATGTGCCTGTGGTTCTGTCAGTGTGATCATGTGATTTATCTGACCCCAGGAATGTGTCAATAAAGTTTCCCCTTCCTGGGACAATGAATTCACGGTGTTCTTATTTCAATTTCCAGGAGTGTATGTAACAAGCGAAAGGTGTACTCGCCTTAGTGTCAGCAGGAACTAGCGGTGCGCTCTCGCTGACGGTCTAACTGACTCTAACAGACCTGTAACTGAAAAGTTTCGCGATGATCTCTCCATTGGCAAAAGATTCTGGAATAGTCCCGATTTGGATCTCTGAAAGGGGACTGCCAAGGAGAAAAGGACGGGGATAGCCTTGACAAAAAACATTGATAACCAACAAAAGGCCAACGTTCTACCAATAATGGAGTGGAATTATAGAAGTTTGAAAGTGGTGGAGAAATTAGAAAATCTGAAAAGGAAAATGCTAAGGCTCAGTCTTCATATAACGTGATCAGTGACGTGAAATGAAAGAAGGAAAGATTTTCTGGTCAGCTTAGTCTAGGGTAATAACAACAGCATTAGAAAGTAGTATAACGGGAGTAGGATTCGTTATGAATAAGAAGACAGTACGAAGAGTGTGTTACTGTGAAAAGTTCAGTGAGAGGGTTGCTCTTATCAGATCGACAGCAAACCCACACCTACAACAATAGTTCAGGAATACATGCCGAAGTCTCAAGCTGAAGATTAAGACATAGAGAAAGTATATGAGGATATTGAAAGGGTAACACAGCACGTACAGGGAGATGAAAATGTAACTGCCATGGGGGACTGGAATGCGGCTGTAGGGGAAGGAGTAGAAGAAACGGTTACATGGGACTATGAGCTTGGGACAACAAATAAGGGGAGAGGAGGACTAATTGAGTTCCGTAATAAATTTCAGTTAATAATAGTGAATACTCTGCTCAAAAATCACAAGTGAAGCAGATATACTTAGAAAAGGCTGGGCGGTACATCATGGTCAGACAGAGACACCAAAATTAGATACCGGATTGTAAGGCGTACCCAGGAGCAGATACAGACTCAGATCGCAATTTAGTAGTGTTGAAGAGTAAACTGAAGTTTGATAGATTATTCAGGAAGAATCAATACGCAAAAAAGTAAGTTACAGAAGTACCAAGAAATGACAAGATATGCTTGAAGTTCTCTAAATCTATACATACAGCAAGAAGGAATAGCTCAGCAACCAGTAAAGTTGGAGAGGCATGAACAACCCTAAATGGGCAATTACAGAAGTTGGAAAGAAAAACATAGGTACAAAGAAGGCAACTGAGAAGAAACCATGGGTAACGAAGAAATACGTCAGTTGATTGATGAAAGAAGGAAGTACAAAAACGTTCAGGGAAATTCAGGAATACTGAACTGCAAGACACTGGGGAATGAAATAAATACGGAAAGCAGGGAAGCTAAGATAAATTGCCTGCAGGAAAAATGTGAAGAAATCGAAAAAAAGAATTCTCCGAAAGACTAAATCAGCATGTAGGAAAATCAAAACAACATTCGGTGAAATTAGCAGCAAGGATGGTAACATTAAGTGTACAACGGGAATTTCACTGTCAAATACAGAGTAGAGAGCGGATAGTGGAAAGAGCACATTGAAGGCCTCTATGAGGGGGAAGATTTGACTGGTGTGATAGAGGAAGAAACAGGAGTCGATTTAGAAGTGATAGAGGATCCTGTATCAGAATCACAATTCAGGAGAGCTTTGGAGGACGTGAGATAAAATTAAGCAGAAGGGATAGATAATATCCCATCAGAATTTCTAAAATCATTCAGAAAAGCTGCAACAAAACGACTATTCACATTGGTGTACAGAATGTATAAGTCTGGCGACATATTGCATGGGGGCTTAATTTAAATAACTATTATGCAAATATTTTTTAGCTGTAAGTCCGATTACGCTGTGTCGTAAACGGCTGGCCCTGACTAGTTTTTGTACGCAATCTGACTGCATGGAACAACAACAAAGAATGAAATGAAAATTTTCATTAACACAATTAATTAATTAAGTCCCCAGCAACTATAAAACCAACGCCACAACAAGCACAAGTGTAGCTGTTCTGTATGTGGTAGTATGACTCAACGCACATCTGGCACAGTTCTTCTTCAACAAGACAAGAATTTTTAAATACCAATTATACTGACGTGATAAAAGAAAATTAGAAATACTATAATTGTGCAAGAAAACCAAAATTACACTCTAATACAAGAACACAAGCCAGATGCTTTGTTGACTGAACCTGTAATGACACATTATTCAGGACCCTGAAAGAATAAAAGAACATAGTGTTGTATTACCTTCATATATATTGAAGAAAAGCACTCTGATCATTACAATATCTCCATTGGAATAACATCTGCTATCTCTCCCATCAAATAACTGCATAAACATGGAACAACACTCTCCACTACCACATCTCACTCCAACTTCACGACAAGCAGAGTCCACCACAACTTCTCGGCAAGAACTGCTTGCCGCTACGTCTCAATAATCACTGCCAGTGGAGGCGGCGGAACAATACTCTCTGCCGCGATCTCTGGCGCTGTGGCTCAGTGTAGCCACCTTTCATATGCCCCTCCTCCACGGGCTAGAATTTGATGGTATTTTTGCCAGCATTGGTGGTGAAAATACCACCAAATTCGTCAAAAAAAAAAAATACAGACAAAAATAAAAGATAATATTAATACGTAAATATCATATAACTAGATAAAATTTTGGCTTTGCACTGACCTTACAATAGCCTAATATATAAAATACAGTAAGGAATACAAATTTTTTCATACATATGACTTTACATAATAGTTTACACAAATATCATGTGGTTAAACAGTTCAATCAATAGCGTCAGCAATGACGAATATGTACAGGTAAGAGTCTCATAACTTCTCACAAACAGTAATACACAAAAAATCAGTTTATACAAATATTCACATAAATCCTTTCCAAAGTTCAAGAAACAAGTAGTTGACAGTTCCAGCAGTAGCACCCAGCAATGCTGAATAGGTGCTACAGCAACAAGTGACATCATCTCAGTAGAAGCAGTCCATCAGTGGCACCCAGCAATGTCGAGTAGGTGCAGATACCATCAGGCGACATCATCTCAGTAGAAGCAGTCCATCAGTGGCACCCAGCAATGTCGAGTAGGTGCAGACACCATCAGGTGACATCATTTCAGTAGAAGCAGTCCATCAGTGGCACCCAGCAATGTCGAGTTGGTGCAGACACCATCAGGTGACACCATTTCAGTAGAAGCAGTCCATCAGTGGCACCCAGCATTGTGGAACAGGTGCAGACAGCATCAGGTGACATCATTTCAACAGAAGCAGTTCATCAGTGGCACCCAGCATTGTTGAGTAGGTGCAGACACCATCAGGTGACATCATTTCAGCAGAAGCAGTTCATCAGTGGCACCCAGCAATGTTGAGTAGGTGCAGACACCATCAGGTGACATCATTTCAGTAGAAGCAGTCCATCAGTGGCACCCAGCATTGTGGAACAGGTGCAGACTCCAACAGGTGACTTCATTTCAGTAGAAGCAGTCCATCAGTGGCACCCAGTAGTGTTGAGCAGGTGCAGAAAGCAGTCCATAATATTCACTATCACTGATCACACTGTTCATCAGATTTTATAAGCAGAAAGTAAACATGTCCTATTGGCACCAATCATGTAGAAAAAGTACAAGTAACAGTCCATAATATTCACTATCACTGATCACACTGTTCATCAGCAGAAATTAAACATGTCCTAGTGGCACCAATCATGTAGAAAAAGTACAAGTAACAGTCCATAATATTTACTATCACTGATCACACAGTTCATCAGCAGAAATTAAACATTTCTAAGTGTCACACATCATGTTGAAAAGTGCAGGTAACAGTTCATAATATTCACCATCACTACTCAGACTGTTCAAGCATGAACAATAGTTTGAATATACATACAAATGCTTTTACACTAAACATACAAATCATAACAAACACACAAATGATGTCAGATAATTGTCATATTAACTATTACAAGTACACAAACATCAGTAAACCTATAATATTTATGGGTGTCAGTGCAAGCCACTACAAACAAATAAAATAATATTTAGGAAATAGGTGGGTAGGATTAGGAAAGGAAAACACACAAAACACACTCACTCATCTTTCATCCACATTGAGTACTACTGTGTAATTGAATAGTGTTAACTGTGTAACTGCAATTCTGTCAAAATTTGATGTTCATCATGTGTATCAAGTGGTAGTGGCAGCAATGTATAACAGTCAATAATAGTTAAGTCAACGTCATAGTCATCATGTCAAGACCAATGTTTGCCAAGCCAGATCAAAATGTACGGTTGCTGAACAACTGTCAGTGTGCCAACATATGCAAATACTTCCTCTCTCAAAAAAAAAAAAAAAAAAAAAAAAAAAAAAAAAAAAAAATAATAATAATAATAATATGTACTGCTTAGTGATATAACAAAGTGTGTGTAGACAATCTTCCTTCCACTTTAGTGTTCTAGTCTGCTATCTTCATCCTCCTTGTTCCATATAGACCAACAAAAAAAAATATGCACCTCACTTACTTTACCTCTTATACACCGAAACTCCAATAATCATTAACTTCACACAATCTCAATAATACCTCTTCAATACGTCGATACATATAAACCTTAATACATATGAACCTTATTACCAATATCATTTCACTTCCATAACAACTCTTTCCTCTAGTCAGTCTCCTCGAACAAGTACAGATAAAATCCTAATGCAAACCTCTACATCCCATACAATCCGAAGGCACATTGTCAACACACAACCTCTGTGTAATCCATCTGAGCCAAAATCTTCTACTCATTATGAATTATAAACAAAGAAATGCATACATGACCTCTAACAGACTTAGTTCGAACAACTCTCAGTAATTAAGTACGATTACAGAGTGTGAATGATCATAATATTTCACAGTGTGTACACCACTTCAAGAATTACGGCAAACAGAAGCAAACATGTGGAGTATTTCTTGTGTCAAGTGTCACTTCCTATTTCAGTTGCTCACAAAAAATGCAGTGTAATAACTGTCAATGGTCTAAACCTAGTTTTGGTATGTCATGTCGTTAGCTTCCTTCCTATTAGCATACATTTATACAGCTTCCATAAAACCTCCAGCTCATGTGACTTCTATGAAGTTTCTTGTACTAATGTCGTTCGTCGGATTATAGCAGTTCATTTTCTTATCTTAAAAATATAAGGCACTGAGCGTAAGCAAAACAAGCAATAGCGAGTAAATATACCAGTAGAGAACATAATGTCAACAAGTGGATGCAGCACAATTCTTACAACGAGGCTCTGCCAAGCGAACAATCTGTAACCTATACCATAGTGTAACCTAAACTCTATGTTCATACACAGTATATCAGCATTTCTATATACTAAATTAAAGAGTAATTATGACAACAAACAGAAATGTGTAAATATGCAATCCATACGCAATGCAGCAAATATGTATCTTACATAATAAACAGGTCATTAGCATCGTATCAGCGTAAGCAAATAAATGTGCATATGTAATCTTAATAAATAAATATGAAGGCGCAAGCAGATAAATCACAAAGTATAACTTACATACCTAACCACATCAGCACAATCAATCAGGTGACAATTATAATTTAAATAAATAAGCACAGCAGGCACATAATTAAAAAATATGACATTAGTGAAAAAGCAGTGCAGCCAAGCGATGCATAATATATACAAATTACAACCCAGTTCATTAATAATCATTGTCAAAATCAGTTAACGTACGCAAGCACGTCGTTTCACAAGTAAATTCATAGAACATGAAATTTAGCACAAAGTATGAATCACGTATTCGCGAGCAGCAAATTACGTCTAAAGTACGTACCTAAGTGGAAATATGTTACCTGAAAATGAACTCAATTAACAGTTACCTTTTTTTTAGTTTATTAGTTTCTTCTTGGAAATTACATTCTTCCTGAAAATTTCTCGATAGCAAGTCGTCTTAATGTCGGACACGCACAGAATTTACCTGAAGTTCTTAAATATTTTATACAACCGTATCCTGAATAATACTGAATGTTAATAACAGAATTCATCAAGTCACTATAGCTTTATACTGAATTTAGTCGGAGAAATTAGACTGTGTATTTGTTTATGGCTGTCAGTGCATTCGCACTGAGCGCTCGATCAGCTGTAGGCGCGTGACGTAGAAAGCAATTGTTTGAGGTCAACGACTGCCTTGTGCGGCGCGCAGACTTGACTGTTGCTTTGAGTATATGCCGCCGCCCAAACACAGCGCGGTATCCTTGTACTCTCTGCATGTTTACATGTAGCTGTTAGTTTCTCACAAGTATGTCATTCCACAAAATTTTAACGTTAGATATATGATGTATTCCCTTAGAGCGTCGTGATTTCAGAGTTTCTACTTCGACAGTGTTATCATGAATAATTTTGCGAATTCTATATGGGCCGTTATAAAGCAGAAAAAATTTGCGACACAAGCCTTTTCCTTTGTGAGACAAACGATGAGGCTTAATTAACACTTTCTGACCAACTGACAAGATTTTTAGACGACCAGGACGCTTAGCTGATTACTCTCTTCTAGCAGCCGCAGATGTAATATTTCGTAGAGCCAGGTTGACAATTTCAGAAAGCCGCAGTTTCCTTGTAGGCGGAAAAGGAACGATTTCAGAAATGCGATTTGTCGGTGCTTTGTTTTTTAATATCAGTAAAGGCGGTAAAGAAGTTGAATCATTAGGGAGTTCATTCAGAATGTTTTGAAAAATATGAAGATACTGATCCCACGTTCTGTGATTCTGATGACAATAAAGACGACACAATTTATTGATTTCCTTCATCCATCTCTCTGAAGCGTTAGATTGAGGGTGAAAAAGTGAAATGAAAATTGGTTTAATTTTACGACGCCGTACAGTACGAAGCCAAATTTTAGAACGAAACTGTGATCCATTATCTGATATAACCTTATCAACATGACCCACTTCCTTAAGAAAATGGTTAATGAAAGCATTAGATACTGAACGAGCTGTTGCTTTGCGTAAAGGTGTAAAACACACATATTTTGATGTCAACTCCACTGCTACGAAAATGTACGCAAAACCATTAGTAGAACGAACCACTGGACCGAACAAATCAACTGCAGCCATGTCCTTTAATTTCCCTGGAATGATAGGAAACAACGGTGCTCTGTGAGAAACTGTTGGCGGCTTAGCCTTTTGACATAATTTGCATTTGGCCAGAACAGATCGAATACGTTTTTCCATATTACTGAAGTAGCAATTTTCCCGTAATTTATGAAAACATTTTCTGGGACCAAAGTGTGCATAACTCAAATGCGTATACCAAATCAGCTTATTAACCCACTCATCAGGAATACAAACTAACCAAACAGAGTTGTCGACCGATTTTCGTTTAAAGAGAATGTCATTGCGGACTAAATAAAGCTGTCTAATCGCTACGCTTTCCTTTCTCCTCCACTTCTCCTTAATGTCCTTCCAGATTGGATCCTTATTTTGCTCCTTAGCGATGTCCTGGAGCGAAGACGAAATAAAGTTCTCAAACGCAACACCTTGAATATACATCAAACAATAATTGTTTTCCTTGTAGTCCTCTTCAGCACTTTGTTTCAAACCCATAGGTGCACGTGATAAAGCATCAGCAACAATATTTGAAGAACCCTGTATGTAAACAATACTAAAATCAAATTCCTGTAGGTACAACGCCCATCGTGACAATCTGCCATGAGTTAATTTTGTTGACATAAGAAATTCCAGAGCTCGATGATCGGTGTAAACCTTAGTATGTCTGCCAAACAAAAATGTGCGAAATTTTGTGAAAGCCCAAACAACCGCCAAAGCTTCAAGTTCCGTAAACGAATAATTCTTTTCTGATTTAGAAAGAACACGACTTCCAAATGCAATAGTCTTTTGTACTACAACGCCGTTTTCTTCTATCTCTTGAAATAAATGTGCACCTAGGCCTTTGTATGATGAGTCCGTCGCCAAACAAAAATCTTTAGATAAATCCGGGTGTGAAAGAAGTGGAGCAGCAACTAAAGCATCACGAAGTTGTTCAAATTCTGTCTGAGCTTCCTCATCCCAACACCAATTAGATTTCTTTCCAGATAGTTCACATAAACGAGGTGTGGCCAAAGCGTCCAATCTAACAAAGCGTCTAAGAAAATTACAGACACCAAGGAAACTACGAACATCACGTTTTGTGGTAGGAACAGCATAATTACGAATAGCGTCTAGTTTTTCTGGATCAGGAAGAATGCCTTCTGTAGAAATAATGTGACCGAGAAATTTCACCTGAGAACGACCAAATTCAGATTTTTCTAAGTTCACCGTAATGCCAACTCTTGCAAAAATACGTAATAATGAATCCAAAATTTTGTTGTGCTCACTCCAAGAATGTTTAGCAATAAGAATATCGTCAACATATGAAGTAATATTGTCACGAAGATAAACAGGTAAAATTTCATTTAAGCTACGAATGAATGCTGCAGAAGATACAGTAAGTCCAAACGGTAATTTCCTAAACTGGTAACAGTTACCAAAGGCTAAAAAGGCAGTGTATTTTCTACAATCAGGGTGGAGTTCTATTTGCCAAAAACTTGCGCGCATGTCAATCGTGGATAAAACTTTAATTCCATGGAAATGTTGAAGAAGTTCATCTAAATTTTGTGGGCGGTCAGTTTCAGGAATGATGATATTATTTATCTGTCTGGAATCCAGAACCAAACGAATTGACCCATCCTTTTTAAGAACAACGTGTAATGGGCTAGTATAAGGACTGACTGCAGGCTCAATAATGCCCTGATCTAACATGTACTGAAGTTCATTCTTAACCTTGTCTCTGTAAGCCAAAGGAATAGCGTACGTTTTCCCGCGAAATGGTGTGTGTTCTTTTACTTTAAATAAATATTGTAAGCCTTGTATAGTTCCCGTGTGATGACTAAACACTGTAGCATGTGAAGTCAAAATTTGGTGCAGCTCTTCTCTTGCAACGTCATCTGGCACTTCAGCTTTCTTAACCTTTTCATTAATTAATTCTTCGCTATTAATTATATCATCCATCGCGTGTCTGTATCTATTGTCATTGTCATGAATAAACACATTGTCGTCATAATGCTCAACGAAAACATCAGAAGTAAGAAACCTTAAACATTTTGTATCTGACTCAGATCTTGTTAAACACTCGAAAAATTTCAAACATTTCGGCATTCCGGCAACAGTCAAATTCACACTTCCTTCTTTAAAGTTCAAAATTGCCTTATGTGCGTTAAGAAACTCCATACCTAATATAATTTGTGTACTGAGTAATGGAACAATAATAAAATTAGCAGAAAATTCGTATCCGTGACAATTGAAATTTAGGTTGGTCTGTTGTTTAACTTCTACACCTTTTCCAGAAATCGCTCCTCGAATTGTAGTTTTACAAATAGGTAACACAGGACAGGCAATAGTCCTTTCACATATACGAAAAACTGATTCACTAATGACGTTCAATGGGCTCCCAGAATCTAAAACTGCAGTGAACTTATTCTTACCCACACATACTTCAATAACAGGATGTAAAAATGCGTCTACATTATTTTCCTTTTCGTCTAACAAAATGTCTCTCATGTCTTCCAGGCGTACGTAGTGTAAAGCCGTAGTGTCATTACTTTCTGAACCGTCTATATTGCTGCCAGAAGCCGAAGCTGCTAGTCATTGTCGATTGTTTGCGTCACGTCTTTGATTATTCGCGTCATTTCGCGGATCCATTTCTACGATTTGCACTTGTCTCTCTGAAGTTCTGTCACGTGGAGGATGCCAATTAGGTCCCTCCTGTCTGTTAGATACAAATTCTTGGTTGTGTCTGTTATTAAAATTTCTGTTTTCCTGTCTGTCTGCATAACTACTTCTTGTGTAATTTCGACTGTCACTTCTGAAATTATTGTTGTATCTACTACCCTGATTATTTCATGTAGTAAGAATTTCTAATACTGTTTGAACAATTTCTGTCTTGATAATACCGATTACTGTTTCCGTATGATTGATCATTCCGGTACGAATTACCGTTATTATAATTGTCTGTGTAATTTCTGTTAGAACGTCTGTTATTGTCATAAGGCTGGTATCTATTGTCCTGTCTGTTACGTCTGTCATTGTCAAAATTACCCATATAACGCCCGTTCCGATCACTATCCCTTTTCTCTGAAAATCTATTGTAATTACTGTTACTGAAAAAGTTACAAGAAGTCCCGTCGTCGTTGTCATACTCAAGTTCATGCAACAAAGTCTTAAAAGTCTCAATGTCGTCTTTACATCTTCCAGCTAAAGCAATTTGTCTTATGGATTGTGGCAGCTTAGTTAAACAAATGCGAATTAATTCAGTCGGGCTATAAGGGTTGGAAAGGAACTGATTCTTTCGAATCATGTCTTCAAAATATTCCGCTGGCGTGCGGAACTCAGACTGTTTGAAATTACGCTGCATAATAAGACTGTGTTTGACTCTGTCTTGCGTGTTTTCGGACCAATATGCCGATAGAAATGCATGATAAAAATCATTTAGGCTATTACAATCTCTAAAGAGTGCGCGCATCCGCGTCGCCGGTTCGTTTTCTAAATATCCACACATGAATTCCAGTTTGTGACTTAGTGGCCAATTTGGTGGAAGTGCATACATAAATTGATCTAACCATGCACATGGATGTATGTCATTCTTAGAATTGCGGAAGATCTTAAATTTCCGAACAGTCAAAAAGTGTTTATAGTCAAAGTTTTCGCCTCGTGGCGACAAAGACCTACCGCGTCTGTCCCAGTACGAATGTCGATTATTGTCAAGTTCGCGCGCCTGGCGCTCTCCTGTTGCATCCCGTAAATGAAACAAATTACTTTCTTCAAACCCCTCTGCTATCTGTGATTCTAAATTTCTTTTGCCGTCTTTTCCTACGATTTCGCCTTCAATTTGTTTGACTTGCTTTCGTAATGCCTCAACTTCCCTTTTAACGCGTTCATTAAATTTTCCCTGATTTTCAACATGTTTATTTATGTTCTGATACTCTTTGGTTTCTGCAAATGGCAATGGTGCTGTATCATCCGAATCTCTGTCCTCATGTAATCTAAGATTTGTCAGTTTATCTGAAATTTCCTCAATTCTTTCCGATAAGTCACCTAATTGTTCTTTCTGATTATTTACGTCTTCCATAAGTGTCGCGACTCGGGTTTCAGTATTGACACATTTGGTAGCTAGCTGTTCATATTGTTGTGTTAGGTTATGTAATCTGTCATTTGGTACTGATTCCTCGATTCTCTCAAATATTTCTTCCTTATCCTTTGCACGTTGTAAATTTAACTCTGAAAATTTCTGTACTATCACGCGATCTCTTTCTTCCTGTTCTCTATCCTGTTCCCTTTGTCTAATCTCTACTGCAATTAATCTATTATTGTGAGAATTCAAAATCGGTTGTACTTCTTCTCTGATTTCTTTCTTTAATTCATCTTTCGTATTTTTGAAACATGTCCCTATTCGTGAGTCTAACCGTGTTTCCATTGTTTCCATCTGTGATCCCAGTGAGTCTAACCGTGTTTCCATTGTTCCCCTATCAGTTTTAATTTCAGATCGCAAAGTTCCCATCTCTGTTTTAAACTTAGATTCCAACTGTGATCCCAGATTTAATATTGCACCCATCAACTGCTCCATATTAGCCGGTTCGAAATTCTTTTCGCCCCTAACATTTCCCGCAAAACTAACTTCCTTCTGCATAGCCATAAAGCTATCTGTGTCCGATACTATTTCAGAATTTTCTATCGTTGATCTCGTATTCTGTGAATTTTCTGATTGAGAAAAATTTTGAAATGGTTTCGGACAATTTTCCCGACTTATTACATTGTTTTCCACTTCATTATTCATCACACTGTTCTCCTGTGTTGGCGAGTTCGCCATGTCAACAATTTCGTCATTCTGACTATCCATCATTTTTGCCTTTTTCATCGATCGCGTAATCATTTACAAAGCATACAAAACTCGTCACTGTACGAAAATTACTCACAATGACTCTTTATCTCCAACAATACCATTCACACGAGATCTATCCCTCAAACACGATTAACGAACGATTGAAATAATTGCACTAGATTGTCAAACGCGTGTACAAGACAACAAAATTAAATTATGAAATACCATTAGAAGAATGACAATTACCAAATCTACACATGCAATCTAGACTACAATTACTAAACTACAAATTACTACAACAATACTACTGTCTGCTATTTTTACAATCAGAAGATTCCAAGGGACGATCCGAAGCAGCGATCGCCACGTGCATGGGGGCTTAATTTAAATAATTATTATGCAAATATTTTTTAGCTGTAAGTCCGGTTACGCTGTGTCGTAAACGGCTGGCCCTGACTAGTTTTTGTACGCAATCTGACTGCATGGAACAACAACAAAGAATGAAATGAAAATTTTCATTAACACAATTAATTAATTAAGTCCCCAGCAACTATAAAACCAACGCCACAACAAGCACAAGTGTAGCTGTTCTGTATGTGGTAGTATGACTCAACGCACATCTGCCACGGTTCTTCTTCAACAAGACAAGAATTTTTAAATACCAATTATACTGACGTGATAAAAGAAAATTAGAAATACTATAATTGTGCAAGAAAACCAAAATTACACTCTAATACAAGAACACAAGCCAGATGCTTTGTTGACTGAACCTGTAATGACACATTATTCAGAACCCTGAAAGAATAAAGGAACATAGTGTTGTATTACCTTCATATATATTGACGAAAAGCACTCAGATCATTACAATATCTCCATTGGAATAACATCTGCTATCTCTCCCATCAAATAACTGCATAAACATGGAACAACACTCTCCACTACCACATCTCACTCCAACTTCACGACAAGCAGAGTCCACCACAACTTCTCGGCAAGAACTGCTTGCCGCTACATCTCAATGATCACTGCCAGTGGAGGCGGCGGAACAATACTCTCTGGCGCTATCTCTGGCGCTGTGGCTCAGTGTAGCCACCTTTCAATATCATCTGACTTTTGCAAAAATATCATCAACACTATTATGAAGACAACAAAAGCCGATACGTGCGATAATTATCGCACAATCAGCAATACAGCTCATGCATCCAGATTGCTAACAAGAATAATATACAGAAGAATAGAAAAGAAAATTGAGGATGTGTTACATGACAATCAGTTTGGCTTTAGGAGAGGTAAAGGCACCAGAGAAGCAATTCTAACGTTGCGACTGATAATGGAGGTAAGACTAAAGAAAAATCAAGACACGCATTCGACAATGTAAAATGGTGCAACATGTTCGAAATGCTGATAAAAGTAGGGGTAAGCTATAGGGAGAGACGTATAATATATAATATGTACAAGAGCCAAGAGGAAATAATAAGAGTGGATGACCAATATGGAAGTGCTCGGATTAAAAAGAGTAAAAGAAAGGTGTGTAGTCTTCGCTCCTACTGTTCAGTCTGTACATCGAAGACGCAATGATGGAAATAAAAGAAAGTTACAGTAGTGGGAGAGGAAATCAATGATACGATTCACTGACGACAGCGCTGTCGCGAGTAAAACTGAAGAATGTGATTTGCTGAATGTAATGAGTTCTGAATATGGATTAAGTGTAAATAAAAAAAACAAATTAATGAGAAGTAGCAGAAATGAGAACAGCGACAGACTTAATTTCAGGATTTAAGGTCACGAAGTAGATGAAGTTAAGAAATTCTACCTAGGCAGCAAAATAACCAATGATGGACGGACCAAGGAGAACAGCAAAAGCAGACTAGCAGTGGCAAAAAGGGCATTTCTGGTTAAGAGAAATCTACTAGTCTCAAACATAGACTTTAAGATGGGGAGGAAATTTTTGGGATTGTTCTTTTGGAGCACAGTATTGTATGGTAGTGAAGCATGGACTGTGGGAAAACTGGACCAAAAGAGATTTGAAGCGTTTGAGACGTAGTGCTACAGACGAATGTTCAAAATTAGATGCCGTTATAAGGTAAGGAATGAGGAAGTTCTGCGCAGAATCGGGGAGGGGAGGAATATGTGGAAAGCACTGCCAAGAAGAATGGACAGGATGATAGGACATCTGTTAAGACATCAGGGAATGACTGCCATGGTACTAAGGTGAGCTATAGAGGGTAAAAACTATAAAGGAAGACAGATACTGGAATACATCCAGAAAATAACTAACGACGTAGCTTGCAAGTGTTACTGCATGATGAGGAGATAGGTAGAGGAGAGGAAATCGTGGCGGGCTGCATCAAACGAGTCAGGAGACTAATGACTCAAAAAAAAGGTCACTATTAGAGATTCCTTTTTATTTCTTTTATCGCCTTTGCTACGTTTTAACCACATTCGTTCCAACTAATTTTCGTATGGACGCAGATGATCTAAATATTAACTAGATTAATCGTTGCTCCGTTACCGAAAGAGGTAACGTCATTAAAGGTTAAAGCACAAGCCTAAATATAAACAATACATGATTAAATGTCGAATTGACAGTTATATTTATTGGAGTAAGCCTTTCTTCCGTCAACAATCCATAGGTCTATCAGAAAATTTATTGGAATTTGAGGTTAATCGATAATCGTTAATTCGTATCGGTAAACTTTGTGTTTTGGGCGTAGTGGAATGAGCAAGTGAAGCAAACACACTTTCACTGTTAGTACCTTTTCTACTGGATCACAATAACCAATTATGAAGTAGCGCAGTGCCGAAAAGAAAAATATGAACGCGGGCACATCATAAAATCCATAATCAGAAAGTAATAAAATAACCATTGTCCATTAGTGATTCCCTTCTGGCTAAATTATCGTATCAGCAATGTCTTCTGCAACTGAATATTTAATATCAATAACTCGGTAGCAGTCGAATAAAATCAGAGTAGCAACAAACATAAAGGCAGTCAAATGAGCTCTAGCTCAAACTTCTCGAAAGGAAGAATACAAAACCAAATGAAACGGAAAACAGCGTGCTCTGTAACTTCAAGAAAAACTCATCCTATACTTGTGAATTAGTACACTAAATTATTTTTACGATACGTTTTGTTACTCTGATTATTATTAAGCTTGCATGTTGAAGTAAAATTTTTAAATTTACTTTATAACTTACTTCACAAGTGTAAAGCAAAAGGTCCAGGTAAGGCGGCTGCCACCATATCGCAAATTCTAGTTCTGTGACGTGAAGGAAAAAGCAATTTCTATTTAAACAAGTATAGTACAAACGTTGTTGACAATTAACAACTGGCATCCCTAAACACTCCCCTTCAGCAGGATCACCACCTACATGGAACCTGGCGACCTAGCGCTACTACTGTGCTACGAGGGACTTACCGAAGGAGCAAGACACCAGGTTAGTGATACCGCCCAGATGCCTACAGTGCCACTGAGGGCGTTTTACTCTGCCCGCAGTGATAACATTCCTCCAGCTTTGAGTCCACATGCTGAGATGGAAATGCATGTCTGCCACCAAATCATGGCACATCGTCTAGGCATGATGTAAATTATGGAAACTGCAATCAGCAACTTTTTAGATCTGCCTAAGTGGAAGATAAAACACGTATTGAGAACGCCTATGATGCTAGTAATCACTGCATACTAGCCAAGAAAGTGGAGTGCGATAATGTCCTTCCTACTTTCAGTGCAACTCTCTCCTTGTACCAGGTGGTTACAATAAACTGCAGGTACTCACGGCGGTCCTGTGTGGGCTGTAACTACCGTATTGCATCGGAACTTGGCAGATATGCTAGGTGTGTTGATGCGAAATCGATTTACTCTGGAAAATAATTAGTTGCGATTTTGGCTACCAGGTGCAAATCTCGCACTTTACACAATCTCTTCGATGTCTACAGTACTCATACTGAACTAATTGTGTAAGTGGTGGTTAATAACAAAATCAACATTATACCTTTTTCACTTGTTTGACCTTTTCTGTCCGCGTCCCATTACTAAATCTTCATATATGGAAACATTTTTACATGTCTTTTCCGCATTCACTGCGTCAGATTTGCATCTGGTGGCTAAAATTGGAACGATTTTTTTTTTCAGCGTAATTTGGTTTCGCATTAACGCATTAGAACATCTACCGAGTTTCGCTGCGTAAGATAATTACAGCGAACACTGGACCTGTGCGAGTAGCTGCAGTTCAATTTTAACCACCCGGTACTTAAGGATAAAGGATTTTTTATGAATGTTGGCAGCAACAATGTTGGACCAAGGAGAACGACTTACAGAACCTCGCATTCATTAGTTCTCTCACACCGTGAACTAGCTACACCACACCTTTGCATACACTTTCGACAGCATTATTGTCTTAATGCAGTCTGATCATGTTTGCTTTTACACAGCAAGCGACGGTCTAGGAGAAGCATGAAATTGACGCAACGATAACAGCTGTCTCATACTGGGTAGAGGACAATAGGCTATCCGCAGCATACAAGCAAGGAGGACGTGAAAAGCAGACTAGCACAGATAAAGAGGACATTCCTGCCCAATAGAAGTCAACTAGTGTCAAATACAGGCCTTAATTTGAGGAACATATTTCTGATAATGTACGTTTGGAGCACAGCATTGTATGGTGGTGCGTCACGGACCGTGCGAAAACTGGAATAGAAGAGAATCGAAATGCCTGAGACGTGGTGTTTCAGAAGAACACTGAAATTCACATGGGCCAATAAGGAATGCGGACGTACTCTTCAGAATTGATGTGGAAAAGAACGTAAGGAGATCACTAACAAGAAGAAGGGATACATCGTTGGGACAGTTTCAGAGGTCAACTGCATGAAAACTAAAATACACTCCTGGAAATGGAAAAAAGAACGCATTGACACCGGTGTGTCAGACGCACCATACTTGCTCCGGACACTGCGAGAGGGCTGTACAAGCAATGATCACACGCACGGCACAGCGGACACACCAGGAACCGCGGTGTTGGCCGTCGAATGGCGCTAGCTGCGCAGCATTTGTGCACCGCCGCCGTCAGTGTCAGCCAGTTTGCCGTGGCATACGGAGCTCCATCGCAGTCTTTAACACTGGTAGCATGCCGCGACAGCGTGGACGTGAACCGTATGTGCAGTTGACGGACTTTGAGCGAGGGCGTATAGTGGGCATGCGGGAGGCCGGGTGGACGTACCGCCGAATTGCTCAACACGTGGGGCGTGAGGTCTCCACAGTACATCGATGTTGTCGCCAGTGGTCGGCGGAAGGTGCACGTGCCCGTCGACCTGGGACTGGACCGCAGCGACGCACGGATGCACGCCAAGACCGTAGGATCCTACGCAGTGCCGTAGGGGACCGCACCGTCACTTCCCAGCAAATTAGGGACACTGTTGCTCCTGGGGTATCGCCGAGGACCATTCGCAACCGTCTCCATGAAGCTGGGCTACGGTCCCGCACACCGTTAGGCCGTTTTCCGCTCACGCCCCAACATCGTGCAGCCCGCCTCCAGTGGTGTCGCGACAGGCGTGAATGGAGGGACGAATGGAGACGTGTCGTCTTCAGCAATGAGAGTCGCTTCTGCCTTGGTGCCAATGATGGTCGTATGCGTGTTTGGCGCCGTGCAGGTGAGCGCCACAATCAGGACTGCATACGACCGAGGCACACAGGGCCAACACCCGGCATCATGGTGTGGGGAGCGATCTTCTACACTGGCCGTACACCACGGGTGATCGTCGAGGGGACACTGAATAGTGCACGGTACATCCAAACCGTCATCGAACCCATCGTTCTACTATTCCTAGACCGGCAAGGGAACTTGCTGTTCCAACAGGACAATGCACGTCCGCATGTATCCCGTGCCACCCAATGTGCTCTAGAAGGTGTAAGTCAACTACCCTGGCCAGCAAGATCTCCGGATCTGTCCCCCATTGAGCATGTTTGGGACTGGATGAAGCGTCGTCTCACGCGGTCTGCACGTCCAGCACGAACGCTGGTCCAACTGAGACGCCAGGTGGAAATGGCATGGCAAGCCGTTCCACAGGACTACATCCAGCATCTCTACGATCGTCTCCATGGGAGAATAGCAGCCTGCATTGCTGCGAAAGATGGATATACACTGTACTAGTGCGGAAATTGTGCATGCTCTGTTGCCTGTGTCTATGTGCCTGTGGTTCTGTCAGTGTGATCATGTGATGTATCTGACCCCAGGAATGTGTCAATAAAGTTTCCTCTTCCTGGGACAATGAATTCACGGTGTTCTTATTTCAATTTCCAGGAGTGTACATACAGAAAAAAGTTGTATCAATGATAGATCGTCTGTTTTAAGTTTTTTAAAACACTTTACAGTGCACGATATGGCGACTGTTTGTGAGGGTGAAAATGTCAATACATGCGTGTGTTTCACTGAAGTCACTTATACGAATCGCCTCGGAAGGCACTACAGAAGCGCGCTTCGGTAATCTGTTCACTGGTATTCCCTTTCTGCATTCATGAACTAATTCTACATGACAGACTTTAGCAGTTTCCTTGTCTACATATTCTGGCACGTATGCTCCAGTGCAACTTCTCCACGGTGCGTATTACGAATTGCAATTTCAAGATATTCTTTATCCACTGATATGTGTAACTTTTCTCTATGTCCCAGAATTTCTGCGCAGCCTTCTCCTGAAGCCCTGAAGGTATAGATAACCCTGTAGAGGCAGCACCGGACATTCGACTTGCAGTTTCAGCAGGCTGGCTGCTCACTTTGAACAGTTACTTACGCACAGTTGTTGAACCTGACGTGAGACATGATGCGCCAACAACATCAGTTATTGCAAAACATGCATTGCTCGAAGTCTGAACCAAGTACCCACAGGCAGTGACAGCCCAAAGAACCAGGAGAGAACAGTTTGCTCCGTTCGGAATTCTCATATGCAATTAGAATAGAAGTACAAGGTTTCAAATAAAATTACAATAATGACGGAAGAGTGTATGGCGATATTGGAAACGCATAAGTACTATCATACATTGACCGAGCGAGGTGGCGCAGTGGTTAGCACACTGGCCTCGCATTCGGGAGGACGACGGTTCAATCCCGTCTCCGGCCATCCTGATTTAGGTTTTCCGTGATTTCCCTAAATCGTTTCAGGCAAATGCCGGGATGGTTCCTTTGAAAGGGCACGGCCGATTTCCTTCCCAATCCTTCCCTAACCCGAGCTTGCGCTCCGTCTCTAATGACCTCGTTGTCGACGGGACGTTAAACACTAACCACCACCACCACCACCACCACTATCATACATTGGGCTGAAAAAAGTCGTGGAATACCTCCTAATATCGTGTCCGACCTCCTTCCGCCCAGCATAGTGCAGCTTGACGTGGCAAGGACACAAAATGTCGTTGGAAGACCGATGCAGAAATATTGAGCTATGCTGCCACTATAGCCGTCCATAATTGCGAAGGTGTTGTCGGTGCAGGATTTTGTGCACTAACTGACCTCTCGATTGTGTCACGGAAATATTCGATGGGATTCATGTCGGGCGATCTGAGTGGTCAAATCATTTGCTCAAACTATCCGTAATGTTCTTCAAACCAACAGCGAACAACTGTGGCCCAATGACGGAGCATGGTGATCCACAAAAATTCCGATGTTGTTTTCTAACATGAAGTCCACGAATGGCTCCTAGTGGCCTACTTCAGTCACTGATGGCTTCAGTTGGACCGTAAGACCCAATGAATACCATGTAAACACAGCCCACACTATTATGGAGCCACCAACAACTTGCGAGGTGCCTTGTTGACGACCTGAGTCCACGGCTTCGTGGGGTCTGCACTACATTCGAACCGTACCATCAGATCTTACCAACTGAAATCAGGCCTCATCTGAGCGGCCCATTGTTTTCCAGTGCTCTAGGGTCCAACCGACATGGTCACGAGTCCAGGAGGGGCCCTACAGTCATGTCATGCTGTTAGCACAGGCACCCACATCGGCCGTCCGATTCCGTAGCCCTCTTAACTCCGAGTTTCGCCTCACTGTCCTCACAGATACATTCGTGGTACGGCCCACTTTGATTTCTGCAGTTATTTTACGCATTGTTCCTTGTCCGTTAGTACTGACAACTCCATGCGAACCTCGCTCTTCTTTGTCGTTAAGTGAAGATCGTCGGTCACTGCGTTATCCGTGATGAGAGGTAATGCTTGAAATTTGGCTGGAGGAGCTTACGGGCGCTCAACGGAGAGGTTATCAACGCTTGAAATGTGGTATTCTTGTCACAGTCTTGACTTTGTCGATTTCTAAATATTTAATTCGCTAACAATTTCCGAAATGGAATGTTCCTTGTGTCTAGCTCTATCTACCATTCCGCGATCAAAGCCTGTTAATTCCAGTCGTCGGGCCGTAATTACGCCGGAAACTATTTCACATGAATCAATTGCGCAGAAATATCTTCCCCAATGCACTGTAATTTAACATCTTTATATGCGATAATACCGCTATCTTTATATGTATATGTCGCTATCCCATAACTTTTATCAGCTCAGTGTACTGTACTGCAGGAAAGTTTTGTTTCTTCCAGGAGTCTAAATACGCATGTACTTTCTTTAAAGATTTTCCACTGAGGTGTAAAAATCGCAAGATAGCCCAGGAAATAATTGCAAGTAAAAGAGAAAATAACAGCCGCATTGTCTCCGTGTAATGAATAAAATGGCGTGAAAAGATTGTTAGGACTACTACTATGGATAGTGGCACACTATATGAGCAAACGTACCCCGACACCCCACCAAAACATACTTTCTTCATATTATATGTATTGTGCTGTCACCTACTGCCAAGTACTCCATATAAGCGACCTCAGTAGCCGTTAGACGTCGTGAGACAGCAGAATGGGGCGCTCCGCCGAACTCACGGACTTCGAATGTGGTCAGGTGACCGGGTGTCACTTGTGTCATACGTCTGTACACGAGATTTCCACACGCATAAACATCCCTAGGTCCACTGTTTCCGATGTGATAGTGAAGTAGAAACGTGAAGAGACACGCACAGCACAGAAGCGTACAGACCGACCTCGCCTGTTGACTGACAGAGACCGCCGACAGTTGAAGAGGGTCGTAATGTGTAATAGGCAGACATCTATCCAGACCACCACAGGAGTTCCCCATTGCATCAGGATCCAATGCAAGTACTATGAAAGTTAGGCGGGAGGTGATAAAACTTGGATTTCATCGTCGAATCGCTGCTCAGAAGCCACACATCACGCCCGTAAATGCCAAACGGCGCCTCGCTTGGAGTAAGAAGCGTAAACACTGGACGATTCAACAGTGGAAAAACGTTGTGTGGAGTGAAGAATCACGGTACACAATGTGGTGATCCGATGGCAGGGTGTGGGTATGGCGAATACCCGGTGAATGTCATCTGCCGTCCGCGGTGGGGGAGCGGTTCCAGGCGCTTTATTAGGGAACCACGCGGCTGCTACGCTCGCAGATCCGAATCCTGCCTCGGGATGGATGTGTGTGATGTCCTTAGGTTTGTTAGGTTTACGTAGTTCTAAGTCTATGGGACTGATGACCTCAGATGTTAAGTCCGATAGAGCTTAGAGTCATTTGAACCATTTTGAACGTCATCTGCCAGCGTGTGTAACGCCACCAGTAAAATTCGGAGGCGGTGGTGTTATGGTGTGGTCGTGTTTTTCATGGAGGGAGTTGCACACCTCGTTATTTTGGGTGGGACTATCACAGCACAGGCGTACATTGATGTCTTAAGCGCCTTCTTGCTTCCCACTGTTGAAGAGCAATTCGGAGATGGTGATTGCATCTTTCAACACGGTTGAGCATCTGTTCATAATGCTAGGAATGTGGCGGAGTGGTCACATAACAATAACATCCCTGTAATGGAGTGGCCTGCACAGAGCCCTGACCTGAATTCTAAGAACACCTTTGGGATGTTCTGGAACACTGACTTCGTGCCGCCGGGCTGGGTGGCCGAGCGGTTCTAGGCGCTCAAGTTTGGAACCGCGCGACCGCTACTGTCGCAGGTTCGAATCCTGCCTCGAGCGTGGATATGTGTTATGTCCTTAGGTTAGTTAGGTTTAAGTAGTTCTAAGTTATAGGGGACTGATGACCTCAGAAATTAAGTCTCATAGTGCTCAGAGCCATTTGAACCATTAATTCGTACCAGGCCTCACCGACCTACATCAGTACCCCTCCTCAGAGCAGCACTCCGTGAATAATGGCCTGTCATTCCCCAAGAAGTCTTCCAGCACCTGATTGAACGTATGCCTGCGAGAGTGGGCCAACACCATATTGAAAATCCAGCTTTACCGATGGAGGGCGTCACGAACTTGTAAGTCATTTTCAGCCAGGTGTCCGGATACTTTTGATCACATAGTGTATAACGTAGTAAGTCTGACTCCTTACACGTAGCTGGTTCTCTCGAAGGTCGGAGCTGAGCACGTCTTTTTTCTAACAGAGGCATCGTCTTAGTGTTTTGTAAGAGGTCCATGATTAAGGAATTTGTTGCTAGCGCACTCCAGCAGATGTAATTTCGATGGATTGCTCACGCGCTGCCTGCGATATGTGAGCTGTAAGAGAATCTCAGACCAGAGAGCAGTGTTGTGTGCAGTAGGAACTGTGTAGCAGTTGTACTAGCGAGCAGTCGTGTGTGTTGAGTTGGCTGGGCCGGTCTTGGGGAGCGATGGCGGAGCCTGAGCGTTGTAGTATAAGGTAAAAGCAGCCTCGCGCATATGTACTATTTTTGTATCAAGTCCCATGTAGATGTTTTCCCGTACGAGCTCTGATTTCCCGTATTTTATCTTTGTGATCGTTCCTCCCTATGTAAGTCGGTGTCAACAAAATATTTTCGCATTCGGAGGAGAAAGTTGGTGATTGGAATTTCGTGAGAAGGTTCCGTCGCAACGAAAAACGCCTTTCTTTTAGTGATGTCCATCCCAAATCCTGTATCATTTCTGTGACACCTTGTCCCGTATTTCGCGATAATACAAAACGTGCTGCCTTTCTTTTAACTTTTTCGATGTACTCAGTCAGTCCTATCTGGTAAGGATCCTACATCGCGCAACAGTATTCTAAAGGAGGACGGACAAGCGTAGTATACGCAGTCTCCTTAGTAGGTCTGTTACATTTTCTGTGTTCTGCCAATGAAACGCAGTCTTTGGTTAGCCTTCCCCGCAACATTTTCTATGTGTTCCTTCCAATTTAAATTGTTCGTAATAAAATTGTTGGCAATAAAAGAAAGATTCAAGAGTGGAATTAAAATTCAAGGTGAAAGGATATCAATGATACGATTCGCTGATGACATTGCTATCCTGAGTTAAATTGAAGAAGAATTACATGATCTGCTGAATGTATGAGTACTGAATATGGGTTGAGATTAAATCAAAGAATGACGAAAGTAATGAGAAGTAACAAAAATAAGAACAACGAGGAATTTAACATCAGTGTTGATGGTTTCGTAGTAGATGAAGTTAAGGAATTTTACTACCTCGCCAGCAAAATAATCAATGCCGGACGGAGGAAGCAGGACATCAAAACCAGATTAACACTGAGAAAAAGGGGATTCCTGCCCAAGAGGATCAAACATAGGCCTTAACTGAAGGAAGAAATTTCTGAGAACATATGTTTGGGGCACATCATTGCATGGCAGTGAAACATGGACTGTGGGAAAACCGGACCAGAAGAGAATCGAAGTATTTGAGATGTGGTTCTACAGACGAATGCTGAAAATTAGGTGGCCTGACAAAGTAGATTCTGCGCAGAGTCGGGAAAGAAAGAAATATGAGGAAAACACTGGGAAGGAGAAGACACAGGATGGTAGAACATCTGTTGCGAAATCAGGGAATCATTTCCATGGTACCAGAGGAAGCTCTAGAGGGCAAAAACTGTAGAGGAAGACAGAGATTGGAATACATCCTGCAAATAATTGAGGACGTAGGTTGCAAGTGCTTCTCGGAGATGAAGAGATTGGCACAGCACAGGAGCCGCGTCAAACTCAAACACCAAATGGGGCTCTCTCGCTTGTTTCTCCTAAATAAATTGCCATTATCCAACAAAGTGTCCGAAGGTAAAGGAAGCAGTGCCGAGATTCTAAAGAAAGTTTTACTTGATTTCTTCTTGACCTCATGCATAAATAAATCATTATGGAAAAGAACGACGTAAAGTAAATAGTACTATTAGTTATTGTGAGAAACTTATTAGTAATATATATTTTGGAAAGAATAACTCCAGTAAATTAATAAACCTGAAACTAACCTATCACAATTTGAACGCTCTGTCCTAACGTAACAACGTTAAAGAACGTACTAAATTATTATTTACTAGCAACTATTAAATGAAAAGGAGTAATCTCCATATATTCAGTTATGAATTACCATAATAACATAATTAAAAGTAAATGACAAATAGTCACAACAATATCGTCACAAAAGGATTGAATCTATCTAAAAGCAAGGACTTTAGATTTCGGAAAATGTGAGAAAAATGTATAATATTAACAGTTAAATATTGTTTATAGAAGAAGTTTTATTTTCGGTTAAAACCTGACAAACAGAGCTTGTGGGTGAGGTATGTAGTGGGACGCGAAATTGAAGCGTCACCCATCCACCAGTGTCAGCCCAGTTTGCAGGTGAATATAAGTTTAATTTAGTATTTTGTTTATGTATTTTTTAATATTTGTAATGTTTGTGAATTATCTAAAGTTTTGTATTTATCTTTATGTTTCATGTAAGGAGAGGGCGGCGCAACGAACGGAGTCAGCATCTTCACTGCCGGGACCAGAGAGAAAATTTCTGGCCACTATACGTCGCGGGTCGACAGCCAAAGAGCAACAGAAGATCCTGAAACCGGGTTGTTGCGTCGTGCTTTTAAAAACTGAAAAAATAAGAATTTGTGATGTTTATACAACAATGACGTCATATAAAGTTTAATTATGTTGTAAATGTTCAGACCTATCTTGTCAAGGCTCATGTTCACGTCTATATGTAGTATATATGAAGATAATAAACTAGTGTATACTACAAAAGTTTAAATAAGTGTTTCGGGAATTTATTTATGAAGAATTATGTTAAGGAATAAGTATTACTGATTTATTTGACAAGATTATTGATTTTTGACAACGTTCATCGCGAGTTTGAGTCTTAAAAGTTTATTCAATGTGGTTTTAATATTTATTAAAGCAGATAACTTGCATTAATATAATTTCTGAGAAGAAACAAACTACATCCAAATTGAAAAAAGTTTGCGCAAACCAATTGGACTGCGTGACGTATTTCTGCGCGTTCGACACAAATGATGATGTTTTAATTACAGTTTCGTTCAAGAACCATTCAGAGACAACTTTAAAAAGAATTTAAATAATTTTGAAGTGTTTTGTAACTGACGTAGGTGACGAAGTCTGCACATGGTCATATGTCAAAAGAAAATCATTTATACAAAACTTACGTCGTTACACTACACAGTGAACAATACAAATAATAGGTGGACCCAACACAAAAATAATAATCCTGAGTTCCGACGTAAAGACGTAACGAAGCGCATACGCAAGCAAACTGTTTAGACAACAAAGCTATAATATCCCTAAAGATAAGTCTGAGTCTTATAGTTTAAAAGACTTGTTGGAGGTAGTGTGAAAAAATGTTCAAATGTGTGTGACTTTCTAAGAGACCAAACAGCTGAGGTCATCGGACCCAAGACTTACACGCTACGTAAATTAACTTTAACTAACTTCAGCTGAGAATAACACACACACACACACACACACACACACACATGCCCGAGTGAGGACTCGAAACTCGGGCGAGAGCGGCCGAGCTATCAGTGACAGGGCGTCTCTGACCGAGCGGTCACCGTGAAAAATGTCTGTTAAATGTGATGAAGTATTGGAACTCAGTCTTGTGTATAGTGGTGAACCTTGTTTACGGCGAGTTTGTTGAATTCCATGTTCGAATAATTTTCGATTACTGATCACCAGGATCTAAGTGTTACTCTGACTGTCAGTAACCGTGTGTTAATTAAAAGAATGGTATTACAAAGACAACCGTTATGCAGGAACTTAGGCACATCGTAGTGAAGGTGCTCATATGGATTGTAATTACTCGTTCTCAAGGCAGGATAGAATACCCGACTGCATGTCAGCAATCACATTTCAAATAAGACATTGGGAGCCGTCAAACTTTTTCTTTGAACTGAGGCGAGTACAGAAATATATGACTCCAGCAAAATGTCCTGAAAGTGGGTCACTTTTATACAAAACTTTTACCAAAGAAAAATCACGAACGCTATCTGACCACGAACCTGGAATTCTTTATAGATATATAAGAATTCAAGTTTCCAGATGTCTCTTTACAGAGCTATGTGTAAGGGACGCTATGCAGAGATCACTACAATTTTAGCTACAGTTTGGAATTTGTGTGTGTGTGTGTGTGTTGCACGGGTTTACGGGAGCTCAAAGTTGGGAATATTAGCACTGTTAAAAATACGGTCTAAGGCGCTGCAGTCATGGACTGTGAGGCTGGTCCCGGCGGAGGTTCGAGTCCTCCCTCGGGCATGGGTGTGTGTGTTAGTCCCTAGAGTAATTTAGGTTAAGTAGTGTGTAAGCTTAGGGACTGATGACCTTAGCAGTTAAGTCCCATAAGACTTTAGACACATTTGAATACTTTTTGTTAAAAATACAAACAGGAAACGGATGTGGATATATATCCCGAGAGAAATGGATGAGCAGATTCTTTGTCGTGTCCTGACATAGGTGGGAGAGGGACAAAAAGGGGGTTACTGGTCAGTCTGCGCTCCCGAGCGGTACAGAGTGGAAGGCAGAAGAACAATTCACAGTGAAGGCATTTGATTGCTTTCTTCTATCTGAGCAAACACTAGTACAGGCATTTACTAGAAATGCAGGTGGTGAGACTCGGTAGGAAACTCATTGTGGAGACTGTTGGATGAACAGGGTTTTGAAATAGTAGTTTATTCCAGACAGGACTAAGTAATACACTGGAGGCTAGTTCTAGGGTTAGAAAAAGCACGAGTAACACTGTTACAACAGAAGCCAGTGAAGAAGTCCCAGGAGTGGATGCTAACCACAGTAGCAAACACTAGCAGCATCGTAAGGTAACAAATTAGTTGCAAAACAAAACATACTGTATGTGACACTGTTCACTGAGCACTCCAAGTGAGAGAGCAGACTTACACGGAGCTGGACCGAGGCTGGAGTCGACGGACGCGGATTCGGAGCCCAGAACCCTTGTGAGCCTACTGCCGTTGCTGTTCTCAGGGCTGGAATCAAGCTGGGTTTATAAGCTAGTACGTGCCTGTTGGTTACAAAGTTCTACGGTGACAACCTACTACAGCGTCTAGACGACATATGAAGTCGCATGTTACTTCCTTGAAGAGTAACTAACGCCCTGGGACCGCTTCTGGGGGCGCCTGCATTTTCGCAAGGCTCTCCCCTTACGGTTTACTTCATGTAACAATATCTCTCCTAGTTTCGTCTGCCCTCAGCATTGTCTCTGCTTCCGCGCCTTGGAACACCTGTCCTCCTTTCTCGCAGCTTCAAGATAACATTACAGTACCAAGGAATAATCACTATATTACATCTTCAGCGTATCTCTAAATTACTCTCCTAGGCTTATATCTGTTAACGTCTTGTAAATCACTGTTGTCACTACTCTCCAGACAGGAACCGCTGAATGTGTCAATAATTTCGCTACAGGTACCACAGAATCCGGTTAGCATTTCTTAACATACTGAAAGCACAGTGTGCGTATGCGTGTTCTCTACCAGCGTTGCCACCGCTGACGACAAATCTGTACACAGCCTGAGGATGAAACGACCTGCACCTGAACGTCGAAAACTGGGAATTCTGATTTTATGACTTCTGCCGTTTCACCTTCTCGAAAAGATCTCTCGCAAATGGTAAGACTTTAGAGCTATGAAATGGCGCACTTATAACTAGAAGTAAACCTTGTCACTAATAGTCAGCACTCCTGCATACCCCATATTAATTAACATTTATTATTCTGATACTGAGCGTTATCGTACTTTTGCTGCTTGTTGTAAATTAATTAATAAATGCTGATTCAGACTTGCTTTCGTTATTTGGAGGCAATTATAGTTTGCTTCGGAAGCATCAGTAATCAATAAGAGCGCAACAGATGCCAATCGCTGGGTATTAGCGTGTTTCTATGTTGGCACACAGCCGATATCGCAGAAATCCGTGGTATGTCATATCCATAATAATATCGCTACAATATGCAGAAGTATTCCATGTTACGCGCGTCACACGTGCTTACGCAAAATTAAACGCCAGTCGAGCGCTATCGTTCTCCTGAATATCTCCTGTATACCGTGCCGCCCCCTGCCGCGGAGATAACATATTCACAATCTATCTCAGCCTACATGTAGTCGAAATCTGACTGTCGACTGATACAACTACTGCATTTACCGTTCATCGTAATGTTTCTACCAAAGTTGACTCTCTTTACAGAGATGTAAGTTAACTCTTTAGTGCTCCCAGTCCATGGCGTATGTGGATGTTTCGAAATTCTCCTTATAATCTATTATAAGTGTAGGAGACTCTGGGTTGAATCTTTGAATGGATCTCACTACCGGTTATCATCAAAGTAGCGACCATCACTGCAGGATAAAAAGCAGACACAAAACACATTTCCCCATTGAGTCTGCCAACAACGGCGTTAAGACGTCCCCAGATGTGTGAGACGTTTGTTGTTTCCGAGAGATAAAAGTCGACATACTGACATAGTTACACATGCCAGAGAATAGCTGACAACGACGAACCGTCAACGCAAACAGAGCAAAGATAGCACAGAACCCATACTGATGACACAGCCTCCCTTACACTCATACGAAAGAAACCGCAGTCATTCTTTATTGTTATCACTTTTAATTGTTCAGTTACGTCTCATCCATGTACCTGAGCCTTATCAGTCTACTGATGCCCCATGTGTATCATTACTGCTGCAACATACCACGATCCAGACGAACTGACAGTCACTATTTGATGTATGGAATAAATAGACAAGAGGCTCATGAACTGTAAGAAGTTACTACTGAACGAATGATAGCAAGGAGGGTTCACTGCTTTTCTATCCACTCGGTTATCTTCAGCAGTGATAGTGATAAGTGTGGAGAGTAAATAGTCGGATGAATATATTCACATTGACATGTGAATACTGAACATATATCTTGTTTTTTTGTATCTTTTAGTCACTGAGTATGAGTATTTATTGATTTCCACCTATATTGACAGCTTTTATCTTTGTTAACAAGCTGTGTTGCTCGTTACCCATTTGTCCTTCGTCAATCTATTGATTCCCCACATTTATCTACATATATACTCCACTAGCCACAAAACGGTATGTGGCGGAGGGCACAATTAGTGCCAAAATCATATTCTCCCCCACCCCCCCTGTTCTATCTGCGGATCGCGCGAGGGAAAACAACTGTCTCAACGCCTCAGTACGAGCTCTAATTTCCCGTATCTTTGAATGGTGATCATTGCGCGATTTGAAAGTTGGTGGTAATAATATATACTCTACATTACATCCTCGGTGAAGATCGGATTTCGGAATTTAGTGGCCTACTTCAGTCGCTGATCGCTTCAGTTGGACCATAGGACCCAATCAGGATCTGTTCTGTTTAGCTCGCCGTCTGTCTGCATGTGTGTCCCACTTCAAACTTTCTATGAGATTTGTAACGCTCTCGCGATGGCCAAATGTACCAGTCACGAATCTTTCCGCTCTTCTTTGGACCTTCTCAATCTCTTGAATGAGACCCAACTAGTAAGGGTCCCACAAAGACGAACAATACTCTAAGACTGGACGAACTAACGTATAGTAAGCAATTTCCTTTTACTGAAGGACTGCATCGCTTCAGGATTCTACCAATAAACCGCAATCTAGAGTTTGCCTTACCCGTTACTTCTGTAATCTGTTCATTCCATTTGAGATCATTTCAAATAGTCACACCCAGATACTTGACGGATGTTACCGCTTCCAAAGACTGGGCATTTATTTTGTACTCGTACGTTAATGGGGATTTTCGCCTTGTTATATGCAGTAGGTTACACTTTCTAATATTGAGAGATAACTGCCAGTCATTACACCACGGATTTATTTTCTGCAAATCCTCATTGATTTGTTCACAACTTTCGTGTGATACTACTTTCCTGTAGACTGCAGCATCATCAGCAAACAGTCTAATACCGCTGTCAATACCATCAACCAGATCGTCTATGCAAATCGTAAAAAGCAACGGACCTATTACGCTGCCCTGGGGCACACCTGAAGTTACGCTTGTTTCTGTTGAAGTCACCCCTTTCAGGACGACAAACTGCTTCCTGTCTGTTAGAAAACTTTCTTTCCAACCGCATATGTCATCGGATAGAGCGGAAGAGTGCACTTTTTTGGAGCAAGCGACAGTGCGGAACTGAGTCGAAGGCCTTTCGACAGTCGAGAAATGTGGCATGAATCTGGGAGCTGCTATCTAGAGCCTGTTGTATATCATGCACAAAGAGGGCCAGCTGTGTCTCGCATGACCGCTGTTTCCTAAAACAGTGCTGGTTTCTGCAGATGAGCTTCTCAGAGTCTAAGAAGGTCATTATGTCTGAACATAAAATATGTTCCATGATTCTACAACAAATCGATGCCAGTGAAATTGGCCGTTAATTATGTGCAACCGATTTTCTACCCTTTTTATAGATTGCTATGACCTGGGCCTTCTTCCAGTCCCGTGGAACTTTCCGCTGTTGTAATGATCTCTGATAGATGATGGATAAGAATGGTGCTATATTTGTAGCATAGTTAACGTACAATCTTACGGAGATACAGTCTGGGCCAGATGCCTTCCTGGCGTCTAAGGAACTTAATTGTTTTACAATCGCAGATACGCTGAATACTAGGTCAGCCATCCTTTCGTTTGCTCTATAATTGAAAGGGGGAATGGTGCTGCAGTCCTCTACCGTACACGAATTTTTGAAAGCTAGGTTTAGAATTTCGGCCTTCTGTTTATCGTCATCAGTTACATTGCCCGTACTGTCAGTAAGAGAAGGTATTGCATTATTTGTAGCGTGCATAGATTTTACGTACGACCAAAATTTTTGGGGGGTATTTTTAGAATCTGCAGATAAAATATTGCTTTTAAATTCGTTAAAAGCAGCAGCGATTTAGCAGCATGCAACAAGTAGGACCAAATGACATTCATCACCGTTTTCAACATATGTTGTTCAGCATTCTCTCAGCGCTGCACATATCCCCCTACTGTCCTCTGACTGGCCCAGTGCGAGTCGAAACGTGGCGGTATGTCAACAGAGATACCAATTCACTCTGCCAAGTATTAACTCTCAAACGCCCTTATATTAACGCCGAAGAACTTGTTTTTACATTCCCTGATGTTTCACAGCTCCTATCTCTTTAGACCTAATTTCAAATTACTCTTTGCAGTTAAACATCTGGATTCACTGACAGGGCTACGTGTACATAATAACTTAGCTATCTATCTTAATGGCACATTGCTAGTATTATGTATCACATCCTACAAGTAGGGAATCATTCCTTAAGGAAGTCGCTATTTTCACACTCATCATCATAGAACTATTCATTTATTTATTTATTTAGCATATGGCAAGTACAAATCACGTTTATAGGGAAATAAGCTGGTACAATAACTTTATAACTTTGGCACTAAAAAACAAGACATAAAGAATTAAATACAGTTATGTCATGAACAACATATATATAATTACAAATTAACATTTAGGTTTTTAATATATTGAACTGCACTTCGAGTCGCATCCAGGAAGTCCGTTGTTTGACCTGAGTAGGCTCTCAGAGGGCACTCTGCATGATGTGCCGGATCGTCTGCTTCTCAGCGCCGCAGTCGCACTTTGGGGATGGTGCTCTTCCCCATTTGTGCAGAGAGTCCGCACATCGACCGTGGCCCGTCCTGATCCTGTTGAGGATGGTCCAGGTTTTACGTGGTAAGCCAAAACCTGGAGGTCTGTTCGACGGTTTCAGTAAGGTGTTTACCTGTGGTGGTGCTGATTCTTCCCATTCCACTTTCCAGCGTTCTTCAAGACAGAAACCATTTTCCTCCAGATCTTTGGCCCTTATAAGAGGTGGATGTCTAGAGCGCAATCTATCTCTGACAATGCCATTGCTCAAAGCGTGAATCGGAAGTTACGGGTTGTCTTGTATTTTTTTAAATTCTCTGAGAAGCGCATGTTCTCTTTGTAAGTGAGGTGGTGGTATATGGCTCAGTACAGGTAGCCAGTGAATGGGGGTTGATTTTATTGTACCTGAAATAATCCTCACAGTTTGGTTCAGTACTGTGTCCACCATCTTGGTATGAGCGCTCTTTAGCCAAACAGGGGAACAGTACTCTGCCGCAGAGTAGACAAGTCCTAAAGCAGAGCATCGCAAGGTAGAGGCGGAGGAGCCCCAGCTGGTACCACATAGTTTCTGAATGATATTGTTCCTAGTATGGATTTTTGCAGCAGTGTTGATGAGGTGTTGTTTATAACTCAGGGTTCTATCTAATGTCACTCCCAGGTATTTTGGATTTTTATTATAAGGCAGAATATTGCTATCAAAATATATCTTAAGGCGTCTGTTAGCCAATTTATTATTCAGGTGGAAACACATAGTCTCAGTTTTAGTTGGACTAGGTTGTAGTCTCCATTCACGAAAGTACGTTCCCTGCAAGCACAAGTCGCTTGTCAGGACAGTCTCAGTATGCTCCATATCTCGATGTTGTGTAGCTATGGCCCAGTCATCTGCATATCCAAACTTTTCAGATTTAGTATTAGGCATATCGGCTATATACATGCTGAAAAGTAGCGGTGCCAGGACTGATCCTTGGGGCAAGCCATTATTGAGCTTCATTGTTTTGCTCCTATAATTTCCAAGTATCACCTGGAACGGTCTGTTGCAGAGCATCTCGTTGGTAAGGTTAGCCATTTTCTAACATGCACGATGCGGAGTAGTTTGTAAATCAGGCCTTGCCTCCATACAGTATCATAAGCCGCTGTCAGATCTATAAATACCACGGATGTTTTTTCTTGTCTTTGGAAGCCTGCCTCGATGTAGGAAGGTAGTGAGAGGACTTGATCTGTGCAGCTCCTGTTCGGCCGGAAGCCTGCTTGTTCCACAGGGATACACTTTAGGATATCTGGACTTATTCTGTTACATATAAGTCTCTCCAGTAGTTTGCAGATCATGCTAAGAAGGGCAATTGGGCGGTAGCTGCTTGGTTGGTCATTCGGTTTACCTGGTTTCGGTATCGCTATGGTATTCTTCCAGTTTCCATCATGCAGGAGAAGAACTGTGCAAGCCATAATTTTGCAAATTTACCGCAGTGAATCAGAAACTCTGGATGAATTCCATCAAAACCTGGGGCTTTCCGTGGCTTGATGTCTCTCAGAGCCAGTGTTATCTCTTCGATTGAAAAGGGCTGCGAGTGTAGTGAATTGTTTCCTACTAAAGATTTCAACTTTTTAAGTTCCTTTTTAACTTTTTATGGTATGAGCTTGATCCCCTGGAGCTCTAGAGGTTTTACTGATGTGCGCTGCAACTGTGTTTGGAGAAATAGAGCTGGTTGGTCGTTGGTTCCTGCTACTGCCACCAAGCTTCCGAAGTATCGACCACGCCTTTCTGCTTGATTTTGTGAAGTCCATTTCCTCAACAGTCTCTATCCATTTAGTGCGCCTGGCAGCGTCCAGACTGTGAAATAAGTCATCTGCAATCTCCCTATTCCCGTGCTCTAGGAACTGTATATAGAGGCGCTCACTCTCTTCGTTCCACCCCGGCACGTAATCTTTTCTAAATCCCCGGGGAATGCTGTTCTCAGCTGAGCTGATGACTGCTCCCACAAATCTTTTGTAATTTTTATAAGTTGGAGGTATCCATCCAAGGCGTTTATCAAGTTTTTCTCAGAAACTAGCCCAGTCCGCTTCCCCAAAGTTCCATCTGGGCCGAGGATACGAGGAAATTAGGGGGATAGTAAGCCCTATTTCTATGAGAACCGGACGATGTTGGGAGTGAGGGAAGTCCGCAAGTATTCTGCGGGAGGCTGGTATAGGTTTGTTATTAGTGTCAACTGTAACAAAGGATAGATCAGGGTGGGTTTCAGTTCCCCATGCAGCTGACTTAAATGTACTTTGGTCTTTGGCGTCAAAGATTAGCTGTGTATTGCAATCTTCAGCCCATTTCACCAAGTCTTTACCATTCTGGTCAGATGTGCGGTATTTCCACAGTTCGTGGTGGCTGTTGAAGTCACCCACATGTATTGTGGGGTGAGGCAGTGGTTGTAGAACTTGTGGAGGCCACGAGTGGCCTGGAGGTTTGTAGATGTTGTTTACTGTTAGTTCACCTACTTTTACAGTAACTTCGTGGATATCACATGTGGTAGACGTAGAAATAAGGACTGCATCCTCTATGTCCTTTCTAACGTACGTTGCTGTACCATAATGCCTGTGATGTGTAGCACCTATCAAATCATAGCCCGTTATTTTACCTCTTGATCTTAGCTGCTCATCGTTTTCTGTACGGGTCTCCTGGATTGCAACTACGTCAATGTCGTACAATGTTAAAATTTTATGCATGTATTGGCATTTGGCTTTACCTATGCCTTCAATATTAAGTTGGCAGACTCGTACGATCGGTCCGAGCTGTCTAATCAAGTTGACCTCAGAAGCACACTCAGCATTCCGTTTTCTGTGAGTCATCGTGATTTGATTATGACCAGGAGATCGTTTACCGATTGTCTGGTCGCCAGTATGGTGCTAGTTCATTTAGCGTTACCCAGGGTGCACGTGTAGTTTTCAACTACGGACGCGAACTATTCATTAACCCTCGCAATGTCGCGTTTATGTTCTTGATGATGATAAGAGGAAAGTGAGAGAATGAGATATTTGAAGAAAGGAATCGTACAACTTTTGTTCACATATAATATATCTATAGCAACAGTGGCAGATGGCCTTACCTCATTGACACTGAAGAGACGTGCAGTATTTAAATCAGGACATAAAGAGTTGTTTGGTGATCAGGAATAGTATACCACCAATTCTCTCCTCCCGCTGATCACCTAGTAGCGGTGATGAAAGATCTCTAACATAAAGTGTCCTGTCGCCCTCATTTGCGTATAATATTATGGTGATAATTTTCATGATAGATATGTCTGTGTGCAACTGAATAAAACCAAATTTACCATGCCAGACGTGTACCGCCTTTATGTTTTAAATGGCTTCATCCCATCAGCACAGAACAAGACACGAAAATATCATTAGGGTAATCAGGACAGAATCCTCATCGGAACGCAGGAAACTTCCTCATCCAGAAAGCTATTGCAAGAAACTAATAGGTGGTAAATGATCAGACTCATATAAACACAAACTGTGTATTAAATCTGATTAAAGAAACAAATACCAAAAAAATTACGTAAATATTTACTAATTCATACAAACGCACACGCACACACACACATCGCCTTCATTTGCGTATAATATTATGGTGATAATTTTCTGGTTAAAAAAGTCTGTGTGCAACTGAATAAAACCAAATTTATCATGCCAGACGTGTATCATATCTTACTAAAGAAACAAATACCAAAAAATTACAGAAATATATACTAATTCACACACACACACAGATATCAAAAACAAGCATTCGATAATAGGTAACAACATTCAATAGTCAGCAACAACACTGAGAACAGAACGTTCAGAAAACGTGTGTCCACAGTATTAGTACTGCGGTAGTGAAAATTCGAACCACTGAAGGCATAAGAACAGTTTTAGAACCTGTAAAGCTAGTGCACGTGTAGAGATGCATTTACAAACACTGAAGGTACAAATCTGGATCTTTTCAGAAAGTCAGTAAGTGACAGAACTCTTTGTAACGTAGATTTCTTTGTCTAGCATCTCAACCAAACTAGTAAACACACAAGTATGTGCACTCATTAGGCCCTGCTGATGCATGTCGAAAAGTAAAGGCGAATGGTGTATGAAAGTATAAAATTAATTTTATTCTGTTGTACATAGACGGATTTAACTAGTGAATTATAAACACAACTATCTTCAATTTTCGAAAACCGAACCGGTCGCTGGAAGTGGCACATGAGCGCGTGAGCTGTTGTTATTGGCCTAGGCTGCTGAGGCGGATGTAATATCTTCATCATATTTAACACTAAAGTGATATTTTAGTGATACAGTAGCTGGAGATATTTTGGGCTAGGTGTATCAGATCTGGCCCAGTACAAAGTCGCTATTGTTTTCACCTTATTACCAGGTGTACCGGCAACGCCACGAAGGAATTCCCAGTTTGGATATGTCTTAAAATCCAATGATCCCTCCCGAAAACCTCGGTCGGCATCGAGGGAATGGGACAATTTTTAATTTATGTTTGGGCCAATGACTTCCCTTGGACCAGATAAAAATCAAATATTCTTGTGTGTGAATATGTTTGAATATTCAGAGTTCATTAAGTGCAGGAAGTAGCAGACAAACGTGTTTCATTGCTTACTTCCGGTGGTATGGTGATCTGAATGTAACGGGTGTTCCTCACCATCTCACGGTAGAAGAGTGGATGGTACTTCTGAGGAATATCATTTTTTATGAGAGTCGTCAAATCGGAATAGTAGGGGTTGAGGGACACCTTAGCTTTATTGGCAATCACACGAGCGCCGAGATACGTCACATCAGAAGGCAGTAGTACGTCACTAATCTCATTAGAGCATCTGCAGCTGCGGGCCACGGCAGAGGCAGCCCACACACGCCCGGTCGCCGGTACGCACAGACGCGTCGGCCGGCCCACAGCCCTTGGGCCATTTGAGGCAGCAATCAGCTAATATCTTCCAATAGGCCGCCATTTGCCTACAGGCTGATAGCACTTAAGTCACATTAAAGGCCTACGTGGCCATTAAGCGACTGTTGCGCAATTGATGCCCGCGATTACCTTCGGCTTATCGCGTTTGCGGCGGGTGGCCGGGGGCGACCCACACAGCATAGTACTGGGTCCGGTGGGCCTACTCGCAAAGCTGCTCTTCTCACACGACTAGCGTAATTTGCTTCATTTCCACTTTATTGCCAGCAGTCTGATCTTTTTCGCGATTAATGAGCTGCGTTGCGAAACTGGGTCCGTTGGTGCACCGGAAGCAAAACGTCAGGCAGAAAAAAACGATATGGCTCCCCAGTCTTCCATCTAAAAGCGAAACTGTTGTTCTCTGGAGCACGACAGATGATCGTAGATGCGAAATATTAGCAATATTTTAACCTGTTGTGTTTCCTACCGCTTTAGCAGTTTCACATCCTGACGTATCGTGTCATTAATCGTCTCTTTACACATGTGCTCAATAACGTCTTATATGATACTTCCTGACATATTAAACACATGTACAGGACCGAGACCATAACCTAGGACATCTGACTTTCACTGGCATGTGCTCATTCGTCTGCTGTCCAATTCACAACCCCACCACCTCCGCCAGTAACTCATCTCTCAAGTTCCATACTTCACAGAAGTTCTCTTGCATATCTTGCGAGACGAGCACTACTGGAGAAAAGAAGGAAGGACATGAAGTCTGGCTAAGCCACAGCTTGCGGCTGTCGTATCTTTCCTATATGCCTTCTCCCATGAGTGATGGTCCTGTAAGCTATGCGGGAGAATTTGTGTGAAGTTTGGAAGGTAGGAAATGAAATACTACCATAAGTAAAGCAGTAAAAACCGCTCATGAGTCGTGCTTGGATATTCAAGACGGCGAAAGGCAACGGTCCCAGTTTCGAGTTCCGTTCTGGCGCAGAGTTTTAATCTACCAGGAAGTTTCACAGATTTTTGTTATCAAAATTCTGTCAAAGTAGTCATGTCCATAGAACAAGATGCCTTGTATGAACCTCTAGTGCCATAAATTAAATGTAATGCAACAAGTAGAAAAATAATGAATTCGTGGTGGATAGAAGAGCCTTAAGGCAACATTAGAAGAATTGCTGTAGAGTCATTTTTAAGAATTACGCTTCAGACCCAAAAAGAACATGAAGGTTAACAATATGTCTTCAGCTAATGCAAACTCTGAATGGTAGACATTTACGATCACGTGTAGGGTCGGTCATACAGCAGCTTGAATGCGTGAACAGTATTATAGCGAATCACCTATCTCCAAGCGCTTTCGTTTGTCTTCGATTAAAATTTCAGTATGAGTTTTGAGTTGTGTTTCTCGTGCAGTTCTCTGTTTGATACATCGTACGAACCATTCTCCATCTGAAAATTATAGCTTGCATCCAATATGGATGGTAACACAGCTTCACATGTGTTACCCTCTCCCGTCTCATACTGACAGGCATAAAGTGGCTCTTTACCCGGCTGTTGTTGTTGTAGAACGATGACTCCTCGCCTGTGGACCACCCTACATTAATTTGGTAGAGTCACAAACAGCCTACAGTTTTAGGTCATCTGCGGTGTAGCAATGTGTATTCTGCTGGAGTAGAGGAATTAGTACAGGGTGTTTCTGAAAAGAACGTGGAAAAGGAGTGGGCTGGTAGAGAGAGACGTAACAAGCACATTTCACATAGCAACCCATATTCTCATGCCTTAGCGTACGGTGCTAAGCGTCGTTGAACAGCGTCTCACGCCGCTTAGAAGATAGGCATACAACATGCCATCGGAACCGTCGTGGTAGCAGGTCTGCAGGGCAACGTTTTCAATGTATTTTTGACGTCAAGGTAAATGAGAAGTCAGAGCGCAAAAAGTGCTCGAAATTGCGTCTTCCTGTTCGAATGAATGGCATGCAACGACGCTGAAGTGACCATCGCACTCTTTCAAGCATTCCTGGCAAAGTGTAAATTGCATAGGCTGCCATAATGTTCGCTGTCCGCTCTTCATCAACCTAATTGGGTGTTTCATAGTCCACAGATTTCAGGTGACCCCAGAAGAAAAACGAATAGGCATCAAGTCAGGGGAACGTGAAGGTCATGTCACCGATACACCGCGCCCTATCAGGTTCTAACCCCGTAGGTTTCATTCAGATGCATTCGCACTGCATGTGCGAAGTGCGCAAATTCACCGTAGTGTTGGTAACACATTCGCTGTCGCACTCTGAGTGGAACACGTTCTAACAGCTCTGGCAGAGTTTCTCAAAAAAGAAATATCCATTCGCGTTCAGTCGCCTGGGGAACACGTATGGACTGACCAGATTATCGCAAACCAAGCCGACCCAAATGTTGGACAGTAAAGGGATATTGGTGACCACGAACCAAGGCGGAGTGAGTTTTTTCCCGTGCCCATGCGTGTTGAAAATGCCCTTTCGTGTAAGGGATGCCTCATCCGTAAAAATTACGTGGCTCGGAAAGTCCGGTTGAATTTTTCCAGTGGTTTTTGCAAAGGGCTGATTTTTGCAACGGGGTGCCCTTTGCAATAACCACTGTCAGAATTCAACTCGACGTGGAAAATCGTCTGGGTTCAGGGCGTGACCCTTATGTGGCGCCGGCCGGAATGGCCGAGCAGTTCTAGGCGCCTCAGTCTGGAACCGCGAGACCGCTACTGTCGCAGGTTCGAATCCTGCCTTAAGTAGTTCTAAGTTCTAGGGGACTGATGACCTAAGATGTTAAGTCCCATAGTGCTCAGAGCCATTTGGACCTTATGTGGCGGGATTGGTGTAAATCATGTTCATGCCACACTCGCCAAATTGTGGAATTACTTACACTCATCTCCCGACAATACGCCACGACCTTATCGTTTTCCAGCAGTGCTAACGCCTGCTCTTCGAAGCCTGGTATGAGCACTGTGCGTTGACAACCGCGTCCGTCAGGCCTCCGAACCTGTAACGCGAAATAAATTCACCGGGTTTCGAAGTAGGCCTTAAATACACGTGCCAGGGGAAATCGCACCACAAGTGAACCTGTCTCATCTGTGGGATGGCAGTAGATGTGCGTGGATCTGGCACTCGACTATTCCGAAACTGCCAAACGTACAAACGTTGGGCAGAGTGAGCGTTTCCATCCGCCACCCATATGGCTAAATGGCTCAAATGGCTCTGAGCATTATGGGACTTAACATCTGAGGTCATCAGTCCCCTAGAACTTAGAACTACTTAAACCTAACTAACCTAAGGACATCACACAACACCCAGTCATCACGAGGCAGAGAAAATCCCTGACCCCGCCGAGAATCGAACCCGGGTGCGGGAAGTGAGAACGCTACCGCACGACCACGAGCTGCGGACCGCCACCCATATGCACAGTCTATTAAGTCTCTCCTTTCCTCCCAAGAATAGCGCTCCATTTCCCGCCCGGTCCCATAATAACAAACACAACTGTCGCCGTCTTTTTTACAAAGTGACGCAGGGTGAAATATTCTCCACAATGTGCATAGGTACAGCTCTCTATGCAACACCTTTCAGACAGGCATTTGCACAGCCAGAAGGAACGCGTTCACGTTTCAATAAGAGGCGAAGAACCCGTATAGTGTTGTCGCGCCTGGAATATCTGCAACTATATCGACCACAGCGTTGGCAAATTAAAATCATACAGCTTCATCCCGACCACTCTTTCGCCTTTATGTCACGTACATGGAAATCGTTGTCTTGCAGACCCGTTACCACGAGGGCTCGGATGGCATGTTGTGTGCCTACCCTCTTGACCCGCGCGACGCTGCTCAATGAAACCTGGCGCCGTACGCTAAGAAATGCGGACATGAGTTGGTATGTGAAATATGCTTGTTATGATCCACTCTACCAGCCTACTCATTTTGTACAATCTTTTCATATATATTCTGTATATATACATTAGTATGCCTAGAATTGTGACAAAGATAAAGCATAGTTTCAGAATTTGTAAGGAATTAATGCAAAGTATGTGTCACTATCATCTAACCATATTTTTAGTTTGTATCTGTGACAGAAGTGTCGTAATTGTCCCTGTAAAGCTGCTATATACTTGCTTACACATTACTGAATTTAACAGTGATTACAATGTGTTAAAATGTCACTGAAAAGAGTGTCCAAAGACTCATTATTTGAAAGGACCACTTGACTTCTTGAAATACATTCCTGGTTGCTGTGGATGAGCAAAATACAACTTGGGGCAGAATAGGCAGATTCAGTTGACAGCGTTCTGCAATACTTTGGGGAAATTACGACAAATTCTTAGTTTTCTGTTTATGGAAGAAATGTTCCTCTGCTTGGACGTTTGGGCAGTGCATATAAATAATGCTGTCGTACACAACCTGAGAAAAACTTAGAAGTGGCTTTAATTCTGTATTAAGTTTTGTACACATTAAATCTGAGATAACAGCTAAGGAGCACACGGGTTTACCGCCACAAAGTGGAGGGAGCGACGAGAACATTTACATATTATTACAATAAATTAAGGGATTTTGATTTTCAAGATACCAAGAATTTTTGTGTTTTTACAGAAATTAAGTGTCATTTATAACCTCCGATTTTACTCGAGAGAGTGCATGTTTATTCTTTAATACTTAATGTATCATGATAGTTGTTATATTTTCACAGAAATTAAATATAGTATTTACTCAAAATTTTTGTTATCCTTTACTTCTCTTAAAAAATAGTTTTCTTGTCCGTACCGTTTCACTGGTTATGCTGGTAGTGTGAGAGTACTTGGTAACACCGTATCCTCTGTGTACGGCTCGCTGTACTTGCTTTTCCTTAAAATTCCGGACATTAGCAAAAATGTCCCCCTATTATTACTTTTATTACCTTGTTTCGATATTTGTCTCCGTTTGCATCCGCCTCTTTTCGTTCGCTGCCAAAAGACCCACACATTGTCAGCAACAATATAATATTTCAATTCAACAATACTGTTATTCCATTCTTTGAGTATGTCAGTTCAGATTTATCACAGCTGTGGTTTGCAGAAGTACGAAAACTGTGATTGCTAAACTAGAATTTTCTACTACAGTGCTATTAGATAATGCGTTTTTCGATATTTGTACTGAGTGGTCTGTCATCACGTGCAATTAGTGAAACCATCGAGCCCAGAAAAAAAAAAGAAAACGTGGCCATACCCGAGTGTGTTGCGTGTGATTAAACACTAATACTGATATGGTTCGCAGTAAATTGAAAAGACACTTGTCAAAAACATATCCTTCTCTGTTAAGTTAATATGTGAATTATTTTCCTCGGCTGTTGGAACTAAATAAGAAACAAGTGAAGGTCATGATTACAACAGTACGTGTTTCGAAAAAAGTACAAGAAGTTAGCTATAAAGTAGCCGAACTTATCGTAAAGGAAAAAAAAAACTACACAGAATAGCAGAAATGTTAATGCCGGAATGTAAACAAACGCTAGAAACAGTCCATAGTTCATAAGCTGCTGCAGAAACTACAAAAATTTCTTCCTGTGTTGGCACTATCAGTCGCCGAATCAGTGATATGCTCTGTGATATCGAAGACATTTTGAAGGAGAAAATAAAGAGATGTCGTAAGTTCTCACTTCAGATCGACGAGTCCACCGATATTGGCGATTACGAAGAACTTCATTTCTACGTAGGGTATGTTGATGGGGATGTAATTGCAGCTAATTTCCTTTTTTTGCAAGGAACTACTCGAACGAGCGACTGGTGAAGACTAATGAACATTCGGTTCGTAATGAATTAACGTGGGAGAACAGCGTTAGGGTTTGCACTGTAGAGCAGCTTCCACGACAGGCCGAGTGAAAGGATTCGTGGGTAAAGTACGCGCGATGGATCCTAACTGACGAACTGACAAGCGTCTCATTTGCCATCTCTTCTAGAAATTGTGATGGACGAAGTAGTAAAATCCGTGAACTTCGTCAAATCATGGTCCCTAAATATGAAGCTCTTAAAGATTTTGTGTCAAGAAATGGGATTGCAGCCCACTACACTTCAGCTATATACAGAGGTACGACGAGATAAGATGTTAATGAGAATGTTTGAACTTAGAGATGACGTACTTGCATATTGTACTATTGAAGGGCATGATTATGCAGATTTATTTGCACATGATGAAAAGTTGGCATATCGTTCTGATAATCACGTACACTTAAATGACCTAAACAGAAATCTGCAAGGTAGAAAGAAAGATATTCTGAGTGTTATAAATGATATTCAAGGATTTATTAATAATTTAAATTTCTGGATACAGAAGCTGCAAACGGACTGTGTGAGATGTTTCCAAATATGAGGTTCATTGTTGACGATAACAAGATGTAGAAGGACTTCATCAAAGAACATTTATTATTCTTGTAGCAGAGTTTCAAAAAATTTTTTGAGGCAGTGTTGAAGAATCTGAGTGAGTTCGTGATCCATTTGTGGAATCGAAACATTTAGGCTTAGACTTGCTCGAGACGCCGGCGAATTTAAAAGCAGACAGAAAACTGCAATAAAAAATTTTCTAAGTGCCTTCGAATACATTTGTGTTGGCAGTAAGCAGTGAATACCCGGCTGTCTTCGAGATGGCAGTTAATGAGCTACTACCGTCTTCAACTTCATTTTTATGTCACTTGGGCGAGCGGTTCCCACGTATATTCGAATCCTGCCTCGGGCATGTCCTTAGGTTAGTTAGGTTTACGTAGTTCTATGTTCAAGGGGACTGATAACCTCAGATGTTAAGTTCCATCGTGCTCAGAGCCATTTGAACCATTTTGTGTGCCCTGGGCTTCTCGACATGACTGAAACTAAAACATCAGAGGGAGAGAGACTTAAATCCATCGAGGCTAGCCCTGTCAACGATTTCGCTACGAATTAGCCATCTGTGTGCAGCTTAACAGACTCAAATATCACATAGAAGGTATATTTACTTTACAACTCGTATTAGAAATGTTTGTTTTAAGTTAATAAGTTCTTAATAAATAAATGAGTCTTTTTCTCTGATATAATAACAGTAATAATAATTGATTACATAATTCGTAGTCATGTTAAGTTTCACAAGATTTTAAGGAGACAAGATTTTGGTGCGCTGTTTCCAATATAGGCGAATCAGGACGTACTGTGAAAATAAAAGGCTGCAGAAGACTGGTGTACGTAATATGAAAATTATACCACGAGGATGAACAACTGACGAAAAAGTCAATCACAATTTGAACCATCGTAACCCAAGAAATGTTCATATATAAAAAATAATAAGCAAAAGATATGCAGGAAAACTCTAGTGGAGTTTGGAAGGCAGGACATGAAGTTAAGTCGTGAGGAACGGTCGTAACCCATCAAGCAGGAAAGTCGCATTCAGGAGCACTGCAGTTCAACTCCAACCTGACCATTCGGATATACGGTCTGGGTTTTTTTCATAAATTGATTAAGGAGTGACCAGGTACTTCTTTTGAAAAGTACACGGCCGATTTATATTCCCATAACTACCCATTCCGAAATCACTCCTCGTTCGCAAATGACATAGTCATCAACAGGCCATGAAATTCTGAAGGTTTTAATTTCTACAAAGCAAAGCAACCAAAAATTAAAAATTTATGAGACTTCTAACGTTCGTAATGTCGTACAACAGAACAAAACGATTCTCTTACTCACTTCAACTCTAACAATTACTTACAAAGCATTACAAGCAATTAACGGATGGACGAAATACCAGACATGATCTACGGCTAGATGAAGAAACAGCAGTATATGCCATATCTGACATTCCAACTCGTGGGAGAGTATTTTATTGGTGGAATACATCAGTTTCCGAGTGTGAAACTGGCTTAGCATTCAACAATGACATTTCTCACAAGAAAAGAATCACGATGGACACGACGGCCCATAGAGACATCCATAGCAACCATGTAAGATCATGACGACTGTGATTTCCTGGAAGACGGATGTACGTCTAAAGCGTTTCACGGTTTCCCACTTTGCAGTCCACGCCGTCACTTCCTCGCCACTTTCTTAAGAAATTGTGATAACTGAAATGTTTTCGAAGGGGAGAGCTGTAACTGCATCCCTGAATTATCGAACGACATACCGTTTAAAGTAGTGAACTTGTAACCTCCCCCTTCTTCATCGACCTACCACATTGCGATGTAATTGGCCGTGATCTGGTATGCCTAATGAAATTTTACAATGAGTAAGGCTACCGTTACTCAAGGAAAATAATACCGATTCGTAAGAGGAAAGTCTACAACAGACCCTTCTGAAGCGTGAATCTATTCTAAACCTGATCTAAATACTACTAATAATTGTGAAACGGGTCGAATATAGTGCAATCTCTCACGAACCACATAGGGGAAAAAAGTACCACGTAATATTTAATCCAAAAGAAATACTGACTAGCAAAGAAAGGATAATTAATGATCGCCAGCTCACCAGGGCTACGAATATCCAGATTTTTAAGAAAAGTAACGGCAAAGAAAATAAAGCAAATAATCACTGGCGTGGTAACAGAAGATTTTCCCACAACATAAGAGTTCACGAGGAAATAAATGAATGAAGAAGCAGTGAATTTTCAGTTCCTTAATCTGTCATGCTAAATTTTGAAAGTAAAGTTAGTGAAGTTGCTGGTTAAGTAAATGACTGATTATAACTGAAATTTTCTTTCGTAGAGAAATGACCTTCAGTAACAGCAGCATAACGTGATAAAAAATGAGGAAAAAGGTTATTGGAAGACTGAATAAAATTTGCTTTAAGCACTTAAGCAACTGGCTTCCTTTTAACATAACAATAAGATATATACCAAACCATCAGAAGTCAATCGCTAAGCTAAGTACTGAATAAATAAAATTCCACATTGTTAATTCGTGCCGTAGTTATTAGTTTTGGCAGTGAAATTTTACGTTACTTTAAGTGAGTGAATTTAATACCCAAACTGCTATTTAGTTATGCCTCTATTATGCAATACAAGAAAGAACAGTTGTCGAAGCAGCAAAATTTAATTGAAACTGGTCATTAGCAAATGACAAACTGGCAGTAAGCAGTTATTCAGTACTCACATTTCTATGACACTCGGTGATTACATGTGAAGGAAAGGGACTGTGTGCTTGGTAATGATGCCTGAGGACAAGGACAACACAGGGGTCCTACCAGTTTTAACAATTACAGGTTCTTATTTACGAAAATTATGAAAGTTTGTGAAAGAAATGCCACTGGATCATGCCTGTACAGTATTCGTTAACAGTCTTAGGATATTGTAGCTGTGCAGGCGACGAAGAATGTAACAGACGACAATGCTGATCCGCCGCTGTTGCTGCTGGTTAGGAATCACGAGCCGACTCCAGAGCCGCGGGTAATTATGAGACAGGCAGTAGTTAGAATTGCAGCTTTCCTCCACCTGCTCACTCCTACCGTGCTCTCAATACTCCCAGGTTAACGAATTACGTACGCCTACACTGGTGCAATTATATCTGTACACCGCGTCTGCGGGAGCGCCCAACATTCACTTCCGCTCTCTTTCATTACTGAAGCTGCTCTGCTTGCTCTCTGCCTGCAGCGTTACACTCTCCATATGTAAAGGTAGACAATGGCACACCTACTGCCATTTCGTACTTGCTATACACACATTAAAACCAAGTTCCCTTGGCTATCACCCATCAATTTATAATGTTTACATTATAATTACAATCAATTATATACATTCATAAATAAATACACTATTACATCCATTAAATATGAAATATAATTTCTGTATCAAAGGCTACGGATTCAGAATTACTGTACAGTACAAGTTATCAACGGATATTAAACGGCGAAAAATTTTGGATGGTGCAGAAAGTACTTTATCTGCACGTTGGGTGTTGCATGTGCCCCACATTCCATGATGCTACTCCTGAAGGGAAACAGAATCAGGAAATGTCAGAAGAAATGCAGATGCGTAAATGTGTTCAGTTTTTTCTACCTAAGTTTTGTCAGTCACTCATTAAGCTTCTCATTAATTATCATAATTATGTGTATGCACGTAGTTAGCATTACAACACTGTGCCATTGTAACAGAAAGCATCATAGTGTACCATAACATACACTACTGGCCATTAAAACTGCTACACCAACAAGAAATGCAAATGATAAACGGGTATTCATTGGACAAATATATTACCGGCATACTACAACTGACATGTGATTACCTTTTCACGCAATTTGTGTGCATAGATCCAGAGAAATCAGTACCCAGAACAACCAACTCTGGCCACAATCACGGGCTTGATACGCTTGGGCATTGAGTCAAACAGAGCTTGGATGGCGTGTACAGGTACAGCTGTCCATGCAGCTTCAACAAGATACTACAGTTCTTCCAAAATAGTAACCGGCGTATTCTGACTAGCCAGTTGCTCGGCCACCATTGACCAGACGTTTTCAATTGGTGAGAGATCTGGAGAATGTGCTGGCCAGTGCAGCAGTCGAGCATTTTCTGTATCCAGAAAGGCCCGTACAGGACCTGCAACATGCGGTCGTGCATTATCCTTCTGAAGTGTAGGGTTTCGCAGGGATCGAATGAAGGGTAGAGCCACGTGTTGTAACACATCTGAAATGTAACGTCTACTGTTCAAAGTGCCGTCAATGCGAACAAGAGGTGACCGAGACAATGGCACCCCATACGATCACGCCGGGTGGTACGCCAGTATGGCGATGACGCATACACGCTTCCAATGTGCGTTCACCGCGATGTCGCCAAACACGGATGCGACCATCATGATGCTGTAAACAGAACCTTGATTCATCCCAAAAAATGACGTTTTGCCATTCGTGCACCCAGGTTCGTCGTTGTGTACACCATTGCAGGCACTCCTGACTGTGATTGAGCGTCAAGGGTAACCGCAGCCATGGTCTCCGAGCTGATAGTCCATGCTGCTGCAAACGTTGTCGAACTGTTCGTGCAGATGGTTGTTGTCTTGCAAACGTCCCCATCTGTTGACTCAGGGATCGAGACGTGGCTGCACGATCCGTTACAGCGATGCGGATAAGATTCCTATCATCTCGACTGCTAGTGATACGAGACCGTTGGGATCCAGCACGGCGTTCCGTATTACCCTCCTGAACCAACCGATTCCATATTGTACTAACTGTCATTGGATCTCGACCAACGCGAGCAGCAATGTCGTGATACGATAAACCGCAATCGCGATAGGCTACAATCCGACCTATATCAAAGTCGGAAACGTGGTTGTACGCATTTCTCCTCCTTACACGAGGCATCACAACAACGTTTCACCAGGCAACGCCGGTCAACTGCTGTTTGTGTATGAGAAATCGGTTGGAAACTTTCCTCATGTCAGCACATTGTAGGTTTCGCCACCGGCGCCAACCTTATGTGAAAGCTAATCATTTGCATATCACAGCATCTCCTTCCTGTCGGTTAAATTTCGAGTCTGTAGCACGTCATCTTTGTGGTGTAGCAATTGTAATGGCCAGTAGTGTATTTAAAAACAGAAACTTAAATCATTCAAAAAATCATTACGTTTGAAATTTTACATGTGTTACGAACATTGACATTTCACGTCAGTACTGTACAATAAAACGTAAATAACGTTGTTAAAGGTATACAGAAGAATGACTAAAAGGATAAGAAACAAGATATCACTACCTACAAAATTTACTTGACGAAGTTTTCCATTCTCTGCCTCGTGATGGCTGGGTGTTGTATGCTGTCCTTAGGTTAGTTAGGTTTAAGTAGTTCTAAGTTCTAGGGGACTGATGACCATAGATGTTAAGTCCCATAGTGCTCAGAGCCATTTGACCCATTTGAAGTTTTCCATAAATACGATTAACCTTATAAGATTGCATTTCTCATTATGAGAGATCATGTGTTTGAAGAACGCGTCGAGAAAAATTTTAATGTTTACAACAAAGCTTTACGCTGGTTGTGCTGAAAAGACGATCGTCGCGGATGAGTCGCCACATGGCATTGTTGTGTGAGCCACAGCGGCACGCTTGTTCTTATTGTTTGTACAGTGGCGTTCCAGAATGTCCACCTCCCTCACATTCTTTGAAAACTCCCTCCTGAGTAATCTCAAGGAGTTCTTATATTTTTGTCACAATGGATAACTCGACACTGTCTATATACACACGTATACACAGTCCTGAAACTTAAACATTGCCGGAGTGCATCTGTATTCACTTGTAAAATACCTGGTATAAGAGAATTTTTACAACACATAATTTATACAATTAAAAATGATACATATACCAGAGTGACGTTTATACACATTGACTATGGCTTGGGTTTTTCTTTCATTTCAGTTGCTTTCAGAACATTTACACTTTAAGGTAAATTTCTCGTTATAATTTTTCGCAAATTCGTTGATGACTGTCGCGTCCAAGAAATAAATCTGAAATAAATTTAGAAAATTATAGTATTAAATAAGTTTTTACTGGAAATTCTTTCTCTGATTAATCTGTTCTTAACTGATACAATTTAGGTCAGCAATGTTACGTACACCTAACAGCTTGCCAGAATTAGGAAAAGCTAAGCAATAAGCGTTAGTCTGAGATATATTGACAATATCAAATGGTCCATTATAAATGAATTCAAAATTTGAAATCGCATTGTCAGTCTCGCTTGATTTTTTGTTCGCTGTAACGAGAACGAGGTCACCAATGGCTAATTTAGCAAACCGCGCTTGCGCGTCATGACGTCGTATTCGCGCCTCGACTTTCTTGTTCATCACCTCTCGTAAACGTTCTTTCTTCACCTCAATTTTTTAGACTAATTCGCCGAGGTAAATCGATAATCTCTTCCACCAACTCTTAGACTTACGGCCTATCAGCATTTCCTCTGACAGAACCCTGTAGATTTGTGCGTCAAACATTCACAATCTTTTCAAAATCGTTTACATATTTTCCGCACGCCCGGTGATTGTGGTGACAGTTCAGTTCGGAAAAGATCGCCCCATCTCGCGCATGTATCGTTCCTCCGCATTTCCGGACTGGAAATACCCCTAGATCTGTATCTCCTCATCTCCATTGCTTCATTGAAAGTAAGCTTTACCCCATTATCGGACAAAATCGCTTTTGGTTTGGCTATAAGCTCAAAGTAATCGTTTGTGAGTTTGTTATAAACCGCTTTCGCTGTTGCTTTTCTTATCGGATATTACTTAATGAATTTCGAAAGGACTTCCAGTACTACTAACATGTATGCGAAATTACCTGAGGTCCAGGGGGCCATAGAGGTCCGTGCACACGAACTCTAGAACAACGTCAGGTCTTTGCAGAGGACTACGATTTGTGCAGTTAGTCACCTTCAGCCTCTGACACTTATCAAAATATTTATGCTATCTGTTATTCCCTTTAACAGGTTGTTAAAATTCAGTTTCAGCCATTTCCTCTGTACATTTTTTTGGCCAGCAATGACCATAGGTTAAGTGACAATAGTCTACTATTTCGATGATGTGCTTGGTGGGTCAAAACAAGCGCGAAGTGTCGCTATCCTCATCCATGGGTATATACAGGATATTATTGTATATCCTACAACACTTTCTAAAGTTTCCTCCGTCTTTATTCTTTTCGTCATACCTAGTCTTCACTATTTTGAAGCATTCGTCCTCTCTTAGATGACGACGCGTATTTTTACAAATTCTTCTTCCGTTCTTTTACGTCTTGAAAGTAGTACAGTTTCAGTACACCTTCGGATTCGTTATCCCATAAAAAGTCCTCATTTACATCAAGGTCCTTCTACAAAAATCCATCACGCTCTGATACCGATAGCAGCTTACCTGGCAGTTTTTTACTTTTCTGTTCTTGGACATTCTTAATTTCTATCTGTCTTTTCTGCTTTTGTTCCAGCTCTTTTGACCCTAACACTGTAAACTTTTTATCAATTTATCGATTAACGAATCTTGTATTATCAGCAATGTGCTAATTGTGAAGTCAGGAAAATTTTCTTCGGAAAGGTGGCTACCATCTTCCAAATTGCTTGGAGAAATATGCTCTGCTTCTGCTTCTGATTCTCGTCCCGAGCTCGCGCAACCCACACCTCTATCATCTGACTGTACGACGTCAGCCTTAATCTCGTAGATGTAATCTATTTGGCTTTCAACCACTCGTACCTGGTGATCATCAGCATACACTTCCCTCCCCAGATATTTCGCCCCGATTTTCTTCTGGACCAGCGTCGTTAGGGTTGGCCGCTTCAATTACTACAACATTTGGACAAGCCTGCCTCTTTAGTGCAGAGCTTTCCGTTTCTTTGTAAACGTTCATTTCATGCGAGTTGAGAAGTGTCCAATATTGTCGGTTCTCCCCTTTATCACACCTCCCGTATAATCAGCCGAAATTCTGCAGTTCGTCATATATCTGATCGAACTGACCTAGCCTACCTCCTCCCGTTCCGCGTAGCCCTGCGTGATAACGGAAGTTTTATCCGATATCGGCTTCTTTAATTCTGCCGGCAAGTCACACTGTACTGAAAGCCTGCGGTTCCGTTGTTGCTTTAACAGCGGCCGCCTCTTCCTAAATGACTGCTACTCTGTTTTCATCGTTATTACGGTCAGTGATTGCTTTATCGACTACCGTTTAAACTTCAGTTATTGTTACCGGAGGTGCGTCACTCGCTGTGTCTTCTTGCACGTTCTTTCATCGCCGATTTATCCATTCCGATCCGTCGTAGCGACGTTTGCTCAGACTCTCTTCTGGGCCACTAAGGTCTTCCCACACCAGGTGGGCCCCAAACTGGCAAGACTAATGGTTTCCCACAACTCCCATACAATCTCCGATTCCGTCCGTCAATCACGCAAATATTCTGATCTGCGGATCCAATGTCCGAAAAATCCTTTCATTGAGCCGCGAGGGTTTGCGTGGCAGGTTTTTGACGCTTAGAAATCGCGCCACTCTCCTGCTTCTGCTCCGACCAATATTCTTTCAAGAACGCATTCTCAAATTCTTGCAATCTCAAGTTAACAACATCGATGTTTAAGCCCCATCCCTTAACCACACTCTCTAGCAAGTCGATTGCAGCGTTAGTTTTTCTCTCATCCAACCACGATTCAGGTAATATCCTTTCACAAATTTTAATGAAGTCGGTTGCGTGCAGTCCACCCTGTTTGTTGGGAGGATCGAAACTTGTTCGTTTACCTTTGTTACTTCTTGGCAAATGATCATTCCCTCTTTTTGTCGTCACACGTAGTCCACTCATTCTAGTATCTTTCTCTGACACTAAAGTTCACAAATTCATATCCTTTGCCCTATCGTCTTTTCTCGCTATTTTACTTTATTTTCAATACTGGAATCAACAGTCTGTTCCAGTTTCTCTTAGATCCTCTTTACTTTTGTCTCAAAACGACTATTTATGCTCCCTATTTTTGACTGTCCCTCTGTCATGTCGTGCTTAAGATGATCGATTTCGATATTCATTACAATCATTTCTTTCATGAGTTCATCTATTTTCGTCGCGCAGGGTAAATGCGTGGCCTGAGGCGTCTGTCACGGTCCATGCGGCTCCCGCCATCGGAGGTTCGAGTCCTCCCTTGGACATGGGTATATGTGTTGTCCATAAAAAAAAAATGGTTCAAATGGCTCTGAGCACAATGGGACTCAACATCTTAGGCCAGAAGTCCCCTAGAACTTAGAACTACTTAAACCTAACTAACCTAAGGACATCACACACACCCATGCCCGAGGCAGGATTCGAACCTGCGACCGTAGCAGTCCCGCGGTTCCGGCCTGCAGCGCCAGAACCGCTAGACCACCGCGGCCGGCTGTTGTCCATAGCATAAGTTAGTTAATGTTAGATTAAGTAGTGTGTAGGCTTAGGGACCGATGACCTCAGCAGTTTGGTCCCATCAGACCTTACCACAGATTTCCAAATTTCATCTATCTTCGCGTTAACAACTCCAATATTATTGTTAACAACTTTCATTGGTTTGTCCTGATCATCGAATTTACTTAATTGTGGATCAGTTTTACGTTTGGACTGAGCATTAATTAATAAACACTGAGCATTAATTTTACAGATCAACTTGCTCAACAAATCGTTTACATTTCCAGATATTACTGTTCTGACTCAAACTCTCGTTGTTTCTTAGTGGTTTCCTCGTAGCCGCCATCACTGAATTCGGTTTTTATTTTCATTCCAAATTTCATAGCATTTGCCAAAGCTAGAAATTCCATTTTCAGCAGTTCCTTTGTTCAGCTGTAACGTCTGCGATGCTAGCCGCCAGTTCCTCAACAATAGGTTTCGTTGCCAGAGTTCCCCTTTCATCTACCGACTGTTCCTCGTTAAGTACAATCAAATTATCAATTTCATTTATGTTGCATGTCTTGCTGATTAATATAAATTCAGAAATTTTGGTGCCCTACTTACTACAGCCGTTCGTGGGCAACTTTATTCGTAGCGAAAGGGTTTAATTCGCTAAGAATCTGCACAGTGAAAAATTCGTTCCAAGAACAATACCAAATTGACATTGTCCTGTCAGTAGGGTCTCCACGTGTAACCGCCCCATTCCTAATCGTCATAATGCATTGCAACATAATTGACCGTGATCATGTGTGCCTAGTGAAATTTTACAGTGAGTAAGGCTGCCGTTCCCAAAGGAAAGTAATAGCGGTTAGTAGGAGCCAAGTCTACAACACTATATCTTTAATTGAAATTTTACGCTAATTTAAGTGAGTAAACTTAATACTCAAAATTGTAAATAGTTAAGCCTCTGTAGTGCATTACAAGAATTAACAGCTCGCGAGGCAGCAAAATTTAGACTGAAACTGGTCATTAGCAACCAAACAAAACTGGCAGTAAATAGTTGATCAATTTTCGTATATTTACGACACTCGGTGATTGCATGGAAAGGACAGGGACTCTGGTTGGTGATAATGTCTGAGGACAATGACAACAAAGCTGCCCTACAAGTTTTAACTATTGCAGGTTATTATGGACGAAAATTATTAAAGTTTGTGAAAGAAATGCCACTGGGTAATGCCCGTACAATATTAATTAACACTCTTACGACGTTGTATATGTGCGGACGACGAAGAATGTAGCCGCTGTTGCTTCTGCTGATGGTTGAGAACCACGAGTCGTCTCCAGAGCCAGGGCAATGTGGGACAGGCAATAGCTAGAATTGCACCTTTCCTTCGCCTGTTCATTCCTACCGTTGTGTCAGTAGTAGCGTGTTAACGATGTAAGTACGCCTACATTGGCACAGTCATAGCTGCACATCGCGTCTGCTGTAGCGCCCAAACATACAGCACTTTCGCTCTCTTTCATGACTGAAGCTGCTCTGCTTGATCTCTGCATGCAGCGGGCAGAGTCTCCATACGTAAAAATAAACGGCACAGCTACTGCCATTTCGCCCTTTTACCCAGAAATTTACAAAATTTACATTATAATTATAATCAATTATATACACTCCTGGAAATTAAAATAAGAACACCGTGAATTCATTGTCCCAGGAAGGGGAAACTTTATTGACACATTACTGGGGTCAGATACATCACATGATCACACTGACAGAACCACAGGCACATAGACACAGGCAACACAGCATGCACAATTTCCGCACTAGTACAGTGTATATCCACCTTTCGCAGCAATGCAGGCCGCTATTCTTCCATGGAGACGATCGTAGAGATGCTGGATGTAGTCCTGTGGAACGGCTTGCCATGCCATTTCCACCTGGCGCCTCTGTTGGACCAGCGTTCGTGCTGGACGTGCAGACCGCGTGAGACGACGCTTCATCCAGTCCCAAACATGCTCAATGGGGGACAGATCCGGAGATCTTGCTGGCCAGGGTAGTTGACTTACACCTTCTAGAGCACGTTGGGTGGCACGGGATACATGCGGACGTGCATTGTCCTGTTGGAACAGCAAGTTCCCTTGCCGGTCTAGGAATGGTAGAACGATGGGTTCGATGACGGTTTGGATGTACCGTGCACTATTCAGTGTCCCCTCGACGATCACCAGTGGTGTACGGCCAGTGTAGGAGATCGCTCCCCACATCATGATGCTGGATGTTGGCCCTGTGTGCCTCGGTCGTATGCAGTACTGATTGTGGCGCTCACCTGCACGGCGCTAAACACGCATACGACCATCATTGGCACCAAGGCAGAAGCGACTCTCATCGCTGAAGACGACACGTCTCCATTCGTCCCTCCCTCCATTCACGCCTGTCGCGACACCACTGGAGGCGGGCTGCACGATGTTGGGGCGTGAGCGGAAGACGGCCTAACGGTGTGCGGGACCGTAGCCCAGCTTCATGGAGACGGTTGCGAATGGTCCTCGCCGATACCCCAGGAGCAACAGTGTCCCTAATTTGCTGGGAAGTGGCGGTGCGGTCCCCTACGGCACTGCGTAGGATCCTACGGTCTTGGCGTGCATCCGTGCGTCGCTGCGGTCCGGTCCCAGGTCGACGGGCACGTGCACCTTCCGCCGACCACTGGCGACAACATCGATGTACTGTGGAGACCTCACGCCCCACGTGTTGAGCAATTCGGCGGTACGTCCACCCGGCCTCCCGCATGCCCACTATACGCCCTCGCTCAAAGTCCGTCAACTGCACATACGGTTCACGTCCACGCTGTCGCGGCATGCTACCAGTGTTAAAGACTGCGATGGAGCTCCGTATGCCACGGCAAACTGGCTGACACTGACGGCGGCGGTGCACAAATGCTGCGCAGCTAGTGCCATTCGACGGCCAACACCGCGGTTCCTGGTGTGTCCGCTGTGCCGTGCGTGTGATCATTGCTTGTACAGCCCTCTCGCAGTGTCCGGAGCAAGTATGGTTGGTCTGACACACCGGTGTCAATGTGTTCTTTTTTCCAGTTCCAGGAGTGTACATTCAGAAATAGAAACAATATTACATCCATTACATATCAAATATAGTTTGTGTAATAAAGTCTAGAGATTCAGAATTAAAATACAGTACAAGTTATTAACGGATATTAAATGACGAAAAATTTTGAATGGTACAGTTATCTACATTTTCGGTCTCACATACTGCTACTGGCGATGCACTCATATGGTACACAGCAATATGAACAGAGGGCAGTAACACTCAAGCACTTTTCATGTCAGGCGCCCCTAGTTCCCACCCGTCGCCACCGAGTCGCGCTCATAAAATGGAGCCATCTTATGCTCCATATGTCTATTGTGACGTCCGTCACCACAAAGGGCGCAGACACCGGGAATTACTGTAGTTTCTACTGTCACCAAAGAGGTCACAGTTGCCAGGTTATTCCACCGGTGACGGATAAATGGAAACGCGCTGTTTCTCTGCCAGCTTCAGTTCGCGCAGCTCGTCTGTAGCAGTTGGTGCAGCTCCAACAACAATTCCACTCTACCGTTATCGCCCGCTGACGCATGTTGTCTGATGCCGCCGTTATAGCCAGTCGGTGTAAACGAGTTATTGTCAGACAGTAAATGCCAAGTGTCTATGTGATAGCAGAACGAAGGCTTGCTCGACCCGGTGACATTGCTGCTGGTAAACCTTTTGGGGTATACGATCGTGGTCAACGAAACTCTTCTGTTCCTAACGTTTCGTCCAGAAACGCGCTGGACATCTTCAGTGGCGTAGCGCCCTCTTTGAGTCTTTCCGACTGACGCCGGACGTCTGAGGCGACACATTTGGTGTAGAAAAAGGATTTAACTCCAGCCACATCCTCTTTTTATACAGTATACAGGGTGAGTCACTAACTATCGCCACCAAGAATAACTCCGAAATTATGGTAGGAGCTGAAAAGTCTGTGGGACAAAAGTTGCATGGGACAACGGGGCCCATAATATGACGGCTTTTTCTTGCTAGGTGGGGTCGCTTCAGAGAGATGAAGGTCTATAATTTGGTACTTATTTTCTGATACCGGCTATCGAGACGAATCCAATGATGTGTAACAATAGGGTCTTTAAAGCTCAACAGAGTTCACAAAGGTGGCATGAACGTCCTTTTACATAAGGTATTCTAAATCAATGCAGCGCTGCAATCTTCTTATCATGGCCTGAGTGGTATTCTCTATCACATCGGCACTTATCGAAGCACTTGCTCTGATAATTCTCTCTCGCTTATCTTCAGGTGTAGTTGGTACTTTTTTATAAACAATGTCTTTTTACGAATCCCCACAAGAAAAAATCCATAGACCCCAAGTAAAACGAAGGAGCCGGCCACGACAAATCTCCTCCGCAACCAATACAGCGATTTGGGAATTGTCTCTGCAACTCATTTCTAGCCATCAGCAAAAAAATGTGCCGGACACCTGTCGTGATGAAACCACATTCTGTTTCTTTTTCTTAAAGGTATTTCTTTCACTAACAGACCTGATGTTTCTTGCAGTAATGTGATGCACTTCCTACCATTAAGGTTTCCTTCGATGAAATAGGGGTCTATATTTCTGTCCTCTAGAATGCCTTACAATACATTCATCAACCTCGATTTCTGGTGTGCAACTTGCCGCAGCCAACATGGATTTTCAGTCGTCCAATATTACATGTTACGCAATTTAACATTTCCATGGTTCGTGAATTAGCCTCGTCAGTAAATAAAATCAAATTAATAAATATATCATCCTTCTGAATCTGAAGTTGAGCCCATCGGCAGAAGTCAATGTGATGCATACAATCCGTACCAGTTAATTTTTGGTGGAGACTGATATGGTAAGGATGATATTTATGGCGATGCAGAACACGAACAGACACTACACTGGCTCATACTAGATTCCATCGCGATTTGACGCGAACTAACAAAAGGATCTCGAACCACAGTGGCGAGAGTACCAATTTCCGTTTCCTTTGACGGATATGTTTCCGATGCGTTAAAGATCCAGTTGTTCTCAATTTATCATACCCATATTTAAATGTACGACATGTGGGGTGAGTTGTTGTTGTTGTGGTCTTCAGTCCTGAGACTGGTTTGATGCAGCTCTCCATGCTACTCTATCCTGTGCAAGCTTCTTCATCTCCCAGTACCTACTGCGACCTACATCCTAATCTGTTTAGTGTACTCATCCCTTGGTCTCCCTCTACGGTTTTTACCCTCCACGCTGCCCTCCAATACTAAATTGGTTATCCCTTGATGCCTCAGAATATGTCCTACCAACCGATCCCTTCTTCTAGTCAAGTTGTGCCACAAATTTCTCTTCTCTCCAATTCTGTTCAATACCTCCTCATTAGTTATGTGATCTACCCATCTAAGTTGAGGATATCTTTCAGCGTATAAGTATCCAGCTCTCACCAAATTTAGTTGGCATTCTCTGTTAAATAAGAAGCATATCGACTTGTTCGTCGAAGGAACACTTCATTAACATTCCCTTGATTGGATGATACTAGTCTTATCGTTCCTATTAGTGTTGTATTACGAAACCGTCGAATGGTGTTTACATTTCAATGGCACGTTAGTTGGATACGCCGTGTTCGGCGAATATTTACTATTTGCACGATATGCGAGAGAGAATTGCCAGAGCGTGTGCTCCGATAAGTGCCGACATGATAAGTAATACCACTCAATCTACGATAAGAAGATTGCTACCCTACATTGATACCAATGGTCATCACTTCGAACAACTTCTGCAAATGGACTTTCATGTCGTCCTTTTGATCTTCGTTGACCTTCAAATACCTTACTGTTACACATCATTGGATTCGTCTCGATAGCCGCTATCACAAAATAATTAGCAAACTACAGCATTCCATTAAAAAAAAAAAAAAAAAAATTGACCTTCATATCTCTGAAGCGGCCGGCCGGGGTGGCCGAGCGGTTCTAGGCGCTAAAGTTTGGAACCGAGCGACCACTACGGTCGCAGGTTCCAATCCTGCCTCCGGCATGGATGTGTGTGATGTCCTTAGTTCGGTTTAAGTAGTTCTAAGTTCTAGGGGACTGATGACCTCAGAAGTTAAGTCCCATAGTGCTCAGAGCCACTTTCTCTGAAGCGACCAAACCTTGGAACAAAAACCAACGTCATATTATGGTCCTCGTTGTCCCATGCAAGTTTTGTCCCACAAACTTTCCAGCTCCTATCATACTTTCGGAGTTATTCTAGGTGGCAATAGTTAGTAACTCACCCTGCATATGTCGCCCTCAGACGTCCAGCGTCAGTCGGCAAGACTCGACGCCGGGGCGACGCTCTGAAGATGTTCTGGACGAAACATTAGGAAGAGAAGACTTTACTGGACCACGACCTTACACCTGACAGCGCAGCTCTGGACGAAACATTAGGAACAGAAGAGTTTACTGGACCACGACATTACACCCCGAAAGATTTACCAGCAGCAATGTTTACCTGCTATCCTCATTGAACGCCAGAACTGTTAGATACAGTAGCCTAGACTGAACTTCTTTAGCCGAGACGCGGGTGACTTTGCTTCAGTGTCTGTTGTTATCTACGTTCTACATGAGGCACTAGTTTCGAGACTGTGATTACTGCTGGAACTTTGGAGCGGCTAGTTGATAGGTCGAGCACGGTGGCGGTAGGAGAGAAAGTGAGACCAGTGCCTTGGAGGGCTCACTGACTGCAGCGGCGTGGAGTGGGCGTGGCGCAGCCGGAGAGTGAGGGCAGTACCCTGCTAAGAACAGAGCTGGAGCCACCGGGCGACTAGCAGTACGCCGCGCAGCTGTGTGTTGTGTCCTGTCCGCACTCGCGGTTGTGTGAGCCGGTGTTGCGCTCTATCAAGCAGAACGAAGTACATAGAACTGTCTAATATGTACACTCAGTTTCTTTTCAGTTTCTTTAATGGAATAATTGTTTTATTTTCTGTGTTCAATGCGTTAGTAAGTTACAAAAAGACATGAATTATCCCGAAATACGTGTAAGAACAGCCGAATCACACTGATTCTGTGGCGTAAGCTGCAACTCATTAGTGAAGGAATACTTCCGAATATGTTTATACATGCAGCTTTCTCCGCTGAAAGCAAGAGAATATAAATACATATCAAGGGCGAAGTATTTGAGGACAATATTATGGAAATGGAAGAGGATGTAGATGAAGATGAAATGGGAGATATGATACTGCGTGAAGAGTTTGACAGAGCACTGTAAGACCTGAAGGTGGCAGGGGTAAAATACAGGAAGCGAAAGGCTATTTACAATTTGTGCAGAAACCAGATGGCAATTATAGGTGTCGAGGGACATGAAAGGGAAGCAGTGGTTGGGAAGGGAGTGAGACAGGGTTGTAGCCTCTCCCCGATGTTAGTCAATCTGTATATTGAGCAAGCAGTGAAGGAAATGAAAGAAAAATTCGGAGTAGGTATTAAAATCCATGGAGAAGAAATAAAAACTTTCAGAAATTTTCCCGGCGTATTTCTTCTTCTAATAATTTCCGGGTATGCAGCCGGATCCCGTCGACATTCTGCCACGATATTTCGGCCCAGAGACGCCCGGCCATCATCAGGTGAGTACACAACTACTGAAGAGCCCAGGTGCAGTCGCGGTATTTATGCTGAATCTCGCGCCCGAGTTGTACGTGCTGCCCTCGGTGGTGGAAATAAAGGTTCATCTAGTCATTGAGTATCGAATGACACTGTCGATTCCGCTGTGATTGTATAATTTTAATAACAGGATTCCAATTTTTATCCAGCTGAAAGCCGTTGTCACGATTTATAAGATTATTGGCAAGACGTATTTCCACTGATTCCTTGATTACGGAATCCCAAAAACCGGAAACCGGGGATAAAATTTTTGTTACATTGTATTCCATTGAATGTCCCAAAGAAATACAGTGCTCTGCTACTGCCGATTTTGACGGTTGCCGCAGACGGGTGTATCTTTCATGTTCTATACATCGTTCATGGACAGTTCTTGTCGTCTGGCCAATATATGCAGCGCCACATTCACAGGGAATTTTGTAGACGCCTGCCTTCTTCAGTTGTAAATCGTCTTTAACGGATCCAACCAGGGCCCGGTTCTTAGCTGGTGGACGAAAGATAACCTTGATTTTATTTTTCTTCAGTAATCGGCCTATTTTCGACGACACATTCCCGGCGTATGGAAGGAACGCAGTTGATTTAAAGTCATCATCTGCGTCCTCAGTGCGTTGCTTCTTGTTATGATAGTTGCGCATGGCCTTCCGTATTTGGCGAGAAGTGTAGCCATTCTCTTTGAAAACCTTCTCCAAGTGTTCTAATTCTGCGTGGAGATTTTCATCATCCGATATTATATGCGCTCGATGTATTAAGGTACTGAGAACACCGGCTGTTTGTGCTGGGTGATGGCAGCTTGACGCCTGGAGATACAGATCTGTGTGAGTCGCTTTCCTGTACACAGAATGTCCTAATGACCCATCATTTTTACGGCGTACTAGCACGTCTAGAAATGGTAAAGTGCCCTCTTTTTCAATCTCCATCGTAAATTTGATGTTCTCATGTAATGAGTTTAAGTGATGAAGGAATTTCTCCAGTTCCTGTCTGCCATGAGGCCATACAGCAAAAGTATCATCTACGTACCGCCAGAAGACCGTAGGCTTTAAAACAGCAGACTCAAGTGCTTTCTCCTCAAAGTCCTCCATAAAGAGATTAGCTACCACAGGCGACAAAGGGCTCCCCATGGCGACGCCGTCTGTTTGTTCAAAGAATTCGTCATTGAATAAAAAGTACGTTGAGGAGAGTATATGTTCAAACAAGGCCGTCATTTCTGCACTGAATAAGTTACCAATAAGATGTAATGATTCCATTAAAGGCACTTTGGTAAAAAGTGAGACCACATCAAAGCTGACTAATAAATCCGAGCTGCTAAGCTTAACATCCTTCAAGCGACTGACAAAATCCTCGGAATTACGTATATGGTGGCAACACTTACCCACATACGGCTTTAGTAACGAGGCCAGATATTTTGCTGTAGAATAGGTCGCAGCACCAATATTACTCACTATTAATCGTAGTGGGGCACCATCCTTGTGTATCTTCGGAAGACCGTAGAGTCTTGGTGGTACTGCATTGTGTGGTCTCAATCTCTTGATAACTTCTTCAGGTAGAGAACAGTCGTTCAAAAGGGTAGTAGTTTTCCTTGATATTCGGCTTGTTGGGTCCTTTTCAATTCTACGGTACATAGAATCATTTAGCTGACAATATATCTTCTCGTTGTAGGCTTCTCTTGTCAGAAGAACTGTGGCGTTACCCTTATCCGCAGGCAGTACGACTGTGCTAGTATCTTCTCTCAGGCTGCGGAGAGCAGCTCTTTCAGCTGGCGAGATGTTACTCCGTTGTGGCGCACATTTCAACAACGTTCGGCAAGATTCACGTCGAATTTCGTCTGCAGAATCCACAGGGAGACGTCTAATGGCTTCCTCAATGGAACTGATGAAATCCGTTAAAGGCAGTGAGGCAGGTGTAGGAGCGAAGTTTAAACCTTTCGCAAGCACTGACATCGTCGCATCGTCAAAAGATTTCTCCGTGAGGTTCACCACGGATCGTCCTGGGCCAAGGCAGACTGGGCTCACAGGGACAGTACGAACAGACAAAGTGCGAAGTTTAGCCAACTCGTAACACGAAAACCGCAAGAAGCTATCTCTGGACGATCCGTGGTGAACCTCACGGAGAAATCTTTTGACGATGCGACGATGTCAGTGCTTGCGAAAGGTTTAAACTTCGCTCCTACACCTGCCTCACTGCCTTTAACGGATTTCATCAGTTCCATTGAGGAAGCCATTAGACGTCTCCCTGTGGATTCTGCAGACGAAATTCGACGTGAATCTTGCCGAACGTTGTTGAAATGTGCGCCACAACGGAGTAACATCTCGCCAGCTGAAAGAGCTGCTCTCCGCAGCCTGAGAGAAGATACTAGCACAGTCGTACTGCCTGCGGATAAGGGTAACGCCACAGTTCTTCTGACAAGAGAAGCCTACAACGAGAAGATATATTGTCAGCTAAATGATTCTATGTACCGTAGAATTGAAAAGGACCCAACAAGCCGAATATCAAGGAAAACTACTACCCTTTTGAACGACTGTTCTCTACCTGAAGAAGTTATCAAGAGATTGAGACCACACAATGCAGTACCACCAAGACTCTACGGTCTTCCGAAGATACACAAGGATGGTGCCCCACTACGATTAATAGTGAGTAATATTGGTGCTGCGACCTATTCTACAGCAAAATATCTGGCCTCGTTACTAAAGCCGTATGTGGGTAAGTGTTGCCACCATATACGTAATTCCGAGGATTTTGTCAGTCGCTTGAAGGATGTTAAGCTTAGCAGCTCGGATTTATTAGTCAGCTTTGATGTGGTCTCACTTTTTACCAAAGTGCCTTTAATGGAATCATTACATCTTATTGGTAACTTATTCAGTGCAGAAATGACGGCCTTGTTTGAACATATACTCTCCTCAACGTACTTTTTATTCAATGACGAATTCTTTGAACAAACAGACGGCGTCGCCATGGGGAGCCCTTTGTCGCCTGTGGTAGCTAATCTCTTTATGGAGGACTTTGAGGAGAAAGCACTTGAGTCTGCTGTTTTAAAGCCTACGGTCTTCTGGCGGTACGTAGATGATACTTTTGCTGTATGGCCTCATGGCAGACAGGAACTGGAGAAATTCCTTCATCACTTAAACTCATTACATGAGAACATCAAATTTACGATGGAGATTGAAAAAGAGGGCACTTTACCATTTCTAGACGTGCTAGTACGCCGTAAAAATGATGGGTCATTAGGACATTCTGTGTACAGGAAAGCGACTCACACAGATCTGTATCTCCAGGCGTCAAGCTGCCATCACCCAGCACAAACAGCCGGTGTTCTCAGTACCTTAATACATCGAGCGCATATAATATCGGATGATGAAAATCTCCACGCAGAATTAGAACACTTGGAGAAGGTTTTCAAAGAGAATGGCTACACTTCTCGCCAAATACGGAAGGCCATGCGCAACTATCATAACAAGAAGCAACGCACTGAGGACGCAGATGATGACTTTAAATCAACTGCGTTCCTTCCATACGCCGGGAATGTGTCGTCGAAAATAGGCCGATTACTGAAGAAAAATAAAATCAAGGTTATCTTTCGTCCACCAGCTAAGAACCGGGCCCTGGTTGGATCCGTTAAAGACGATTTACAACTGAAGAAGGCAGGCGTCTACAAAATTCCCTGTGAATGTGGCGCTGCATATATTGGCCAGACGACAAGAACTGTCCATGAACGATGTATAGAACATGAAAGATACACCCGTCTGCGGCAACCGTCAAAATCGGCAGTAGCAGAGCACTGTATTTCTTTGGGACATTCAATGGAATACAATGTAACAAAAATTTTATCCCCGGTTTCCGGTTTTTGGGATTCCGTAATCAAGGAATCAGTGGAAATACGTCTTGCCAATAATCTTATAAATCGTGACAACGGCTTTCAGCTGGATAAAAATTGGAATCCTGTTATTAAAATTATACAATCACAGCGGAATCGACAGTGTCATTCGATACTCAATGACTAGATGAACCTTTATTTCCACCACCGAGGGCAGCACGTACAACTCGGGCGCGAGATTCAGCATAAATACCGCGACTGCACCTGGGCTCTTCAGTAGTTGTGTACTCACCTGATGATGGCCGGGCGTCTCTGGGCCGAAATATCGTGGCAGAATGTCGATGGGATCCGGCTGCATACCCGGAAATTATTAGAAGAAAAAACTTTCAGGTTCGCCGATGACATTGTAACTCAGTCAGAGACAGCAAAGAACTTAAAAAAGCAGTTGAACGGAATGGATAGTGTCTTGAAAGGAGGATATAAGATGTTGTTGTTGTTATGGTCTTCAGTCCTGAGACTGGTTTGATGCTGCTCTCCATGCTACTCTATCCTGTGCAAGCTTCTTCATCTCCCAGTACCTACTGCAACCTACATCCTTCTGAATCTGCTTAGTGTATTCATCTCTTGGTCTCCCCCTACGATTTTTACCCTCCACGCTGCCCTCCAATACTAAATTGGTGATCCCTTGATGCCTCAGAACATGTCCTACCAACCGATCCCTTCTTCTGGTCAAGTTGTGCCACAAACTTCTCCCCAATCCTATTCAATACTTCCTCATTAGTTATGTGATTTACCCATCTAATCTTCAGCATTCTTCTGTAGCACCACATTTCGAAACGAGGATAATGGAATGTAATCGAATTAAGTCGGGTGATGCTGAGGGAATTAGATTACGAAATGAGACACTTAAAGTAGTAAAGGAGTTTTGCTATTTGGGGAGAAAAATAACTGATGATGGTCGAAATAGAGAGGATATAAAATGTAGACTGGCAATGGCAAGGAAAGCGTTTCTGAAGAAGAGAAATTTGTTAAAATCGAGTATAGATTTAAGTGTCAGGAAGTCGTTTCTGAAAGTATTTGTATGGAGTATGGCCATGTATGGAAGTGAAACATGGACGAAAACTAGTTTGGACAAGAAGAGAATAGAAGCTTTCGAAATGTGGTGCTACAGAAGAATGCTGAAGATTAGATGGGTAGATCATAACTAATGGGGAGGTATTGAATAGGATTGGGGAGAAGAGAAGTTTATGGCACAACTTGACTAGAAGAAGGGATCGGTTGGTAGGACATGTTCTGAGGCATCAAGGGATCACAAATTTAGCATTGGAGGGCAGCGTGGAGTGTAAAAATCGTAGACGGAGACCATGAGATGAATACACTAAGCAGATTCAGAAGGATGTAGGCTGCAGTAGGTACTGGTAGATGAAGAAGCTTGCACAGGATAGAGTAGCATGGAGAGCTGCATCAAACCAGTCTCAGAACTGAAGACCACAACAACAACAACAACATCATGCACGAGAACATACAGTTATGTTATTATTATAACAGGATGGCCTCCATGAAGATTCGAACCAAGCATCAATAGATGTGGACAGGTGGCGGATAGCCGCAATGGACAGAATACAATGGAGGAGGAAATTTGTAGCAGCGTGCGGTCCACTGGGCTTAATCACGTAGAAGACAAAGAAGATTATAATAGGCACTTACCTTGAGACTTAAGAAAAAAATTTATCGAGTCCAGTGGTCTACCCTTTCTTACACTGCACTTGACTTTCTAATACATGAATATTTTTGTAAATGTAATTACTTACGCATCAAAAGCGAATGTGTTGAATATTCGTGTCGTTTGTGGCTCAGAATTAGTAATATCTGTGGAATTGGTGTCTTCTGTGTTGGGTAATAGTTTTATTCCTTTTGGCGACTTATTGTCAAATCTGTGTGATTCCCTCTTAAGCTGCAGATGTAGCAGCTTACTTGACTCGTTTAATAATGCAGGTATTACATTCCGTATATATTTCATAAGTGCCGCACTCACGGCTGAAAGTGTAGCGAAAAAAACTCTGCTCTGCTGGGCAGATGTACGACTCCTTTCTGTAACAAGTCAAGTCTTTCGGTGTTTGCTAGCATTTCTTTGTTATTAAAGAAAAACGACATTATTCAATAAAATTCTGTACATTACAAATTGTCCCGTAATGTGCCGTTTCGTATATCCCAATGTCCTTGGGAGCCTAAATAATCAAGCATGTGGTGCATTGTTTCAGTTATTGTCGGTTTTTTGCGCTACATTTACTCCCTACCGTAAAACACTATGTTACAAATCAATATAAACGTTAGTATTCGCACTCATCCGATATTGTATTAAGAAGTGCCGCTTGCTGGCCGCTTAGGGCGCTGCTATCGCTGTGGGTAACAAACACGAGACGCAGTGTCGCGACTGTTATGTTGGACTCTGATACACTGTATCTCCGTGTCTGCAAACGGCGTGTGTTATCATGGCTTAGTTCAGAGAGGGGATCGCGATTCTCGGCTGTTTGTTCGATCCTGAAGGATCGCCGCTGCAGGCACAGCGTGTGGAACAAGCTATTGCCGATAGTGAGCGGAAAAAGCCCAGTTTCGGGTGCTCTAAGTGTGCTGATATCTAGGGGAATAGAATTACTGCACTAACAGTGAAGGACGCAGGGAGAGTTGGATTTCTGGTAAGCACTTACCCCGTTCTAAATAGACGTGTTGTGTTAAACCTAGCTGAAGCTCGCCATCCTGGTTACCAGACAAAGATGTTTTTTAACTTAAGTGACTGTTTTAGTGTTTGCGTAGAAGTGCGATAGAAAGACGATTCATTAATTCTAAAGAGGGCGTTCGCGACGTGATTTTGGTGCTATTTAACAATATTTAAGTTTTCTAGTACTTACTGTTGTATCATTTTTGTGAATTAACCCGATTTATTGTAGGTAGCAAGGTGTGGTGTCAGCCGTAGTATATTGCTGACGTGTTATTTGTAACTGCTACAGTTTTCAATGCAACATTGGTTAAAGCACTTGTAACGCACAGCGGACTGCATCTGAATGAAGTGATCATTATACTTAATTCTGTGCTCCTTTTCTTATGAATAAAGATACTTCGTGACTTACATTCTTTGTTTGTAATTAAATGAAGTAAGCAACAGTTAATTATGCCAAGGTCTGGTAGTTGGAAGAATTAAAAGACTATATGCTTACTCAGCTTCCCTTGATACTGCAAGTGCTTAGCAGCTTTTGTGTTGCAGGAGCTATTGATGTAAACTGAAATTGGTACTATTAAATTGATGGAAGCCGCAATTGCAATGAGTGATATGAGCAGAAGACTCACCCTAGCGTTAATGCTTCCAACTAAAGGACCTCATTTTGGATACGAGGCGCCTTACTTCCACTTACTGTCAAAGTGGTTGGCCTAGTTCTGAGATTTCATTGCTCATCCTTCAAGCGATAGAACCTTTTTTAAAATTCTGAATTATCTTGATTTTTTTTAATTTCTTGTAAAGTTTTACTCAAACGATTTTAAAGTTACGAAAACATTTCATGTTTTGATTCACTGCAAGGTTTCACTTAAATTTACAAATTTTAATTAAACTGCCGTTGTCGTGCAGTAAAAGTGAATGAATGCAGGACCTAAATTACAAGAGACTTCTGGAAGCTGTAAACTGAAATATATGGTCCCTGATGTTTATTAAAATAAATAAGTTATTTTAAAATAGTAGTTAAATGCAGCTGAAACTGTAGCACCGCAAACAAGAACACGTAAACACCCATGGTGGACAGATAAGTGTGACCAACTGATAAATCTCAGACAACAGGCGTGGCAAAATTGGTTGTGCAACAAAAATCAAAAGACTCTGGCAGATCTCAAAGATACCAGGAAAACAGTCACAAAACCAATACGAACAGTCCTTAAACAACACGAAGACAAAAAATTGCAAGACATAGAAAATGATTTCAAGAAAAACAATTCCCGAAATTTCTACAGAGTATTCAAACAAAAATTAACAAAATACTCTCCTCCATCACTCCAGTTCAAAAATGACCAGGGGGAAATTGCTCATACCAACACCGAAAACTGTGAAATTCTTGCAAAATACTTTTCTAAATTACTAAATTGTGAAAAGCCTGCAGAAAAATTTGAGTTCCATCGTACACAACGAAACCCAGACTCAAAGCAACCAAGTTTACAAGAGATTAAAGAGATAATTTAGTCACTGAAAAATAACAAAGCATCAGGAGAAGACCAAATCATCGCAGAATTATGGAAAAATGCAGGAGAAAATCTTATTGCAAAACTCAAAGAAATTATACATGAAATCTGGAAAACTGAAAAAATCCCCACAGATTGGAAGACTGCAATCATACATCCTCTGTACAAAAAAGGAAGTAAAACAGACCCCAACAACTATCGTGGAATCTCTTTATTGTCAATAACATACAAAATTCTGTCTAAAGCACTACTAAACCGCGCAGAACCTCAGCTGGATTCAAAACTAGGCGAATACCAAGGTGGGTTCAGAAAAGGTCAATCTTGCGTAGAACAAATCCTTAACTTGAAAAACTCAATGAAATATTTACATAGTACTTCAAACAAAAGTTATGTCATCACGTTTGTCGACTTTAAAAAAGCATATGACAGTATAGACCGAGAATCCCTTTTTGAAGTATTAGCAGAATTTGGACTAGATCAAAAGACAACAAACATCATAAAAGAAACACTCACGGAGACCAAATCCAAAGTAAAATTTATGGGAGAATTGAGCAGAGAATTTGAAATAGACACAGGAGTACGACAAGGGGATGTACTGTCCCCAGTGCTCTTCAATTGTGCTCTTGAAAATGTTGTTAGAGAATGGAAAAAAAGCAGGTGCACCAGCACACAGACTGGGACCAAGACATAAGGGCATAGAATTGCTCTGTTTAGCATTTGCTGATGACATGGCACTGATCGCACAAGACATTACCGATGCACAGTAACAGCTAGAATTATTACAAGAACAGGCAGCTAAAATAGGATTACAAATTTCATTTGAAAAAACAAAATTTATGATTGACGTCAAAGATGCACCTTCTGATCTCAAAATTGGTAATAACTACATTTCTCGAGTAAAAGAATTTAAATATTTAGGTGAATGGATTGCAGAAAATTGTAATGAAAAGAAATCTGTCGGATCAAGAGTCCAGAAAATGGAGACGGCGTTTCAGTTAACAAAAAACATTTACAAGAAAAAGAGTCTCTAGTGGAACTGCAAAATACGACAGTACACAACAATAATTAGACCCGAAGCTCTCTACGCATCTGAGACACTAAACCTTCAACACTGAACACTAAAAGAGGGATTAGAAGTGAAAGAACGTAAGATAATGAGGAAAATCCTAGGACCAAGAACTAAGGATGGGGTACATTATCCAAAACCCAATGCAGAAATATATAAAAATATCTCCAAAATAACAGACACAATGCGCATGAGAAGAATCCAATTCATGGGGCACTTAGAAAGAATGGACTCAAACAGGTTAACGCACAAAATCCATACATTTTTAAAGAACAAAACTACAAGACCGAACTGGTACAAACAGACGGAAAAAGACCTCAGAGAATTGGGGTCTCCAAATCTACATGATAGAAATGAAATCAGAAAAATCACAAACACACGGGGTTCTGAGGAAGAAGAGAGAAAAACCAACCGACATACATGGTCTACGCAACGAAAGCTAGCCCATCCGTTGTTTATGAAGGAATACCGGGCGAAAATGAAAGCCAACAAATGTTGATTACGCGTGGTCCTAAGTGATCCATCCGCGAAGAAGAAAGAAGAAGTTAAACATCTCTTGTCCCGGCATCTCTCCTACTCCAGAAGCTTAGAGTTGCCCGATTGGTCCAAACTGATTGAAATTGGTCTGCTTAAATTTTTTTTATAGTATGTTGAAGATACGGGACTTCTATATATGAGATCGATCTGTTTCTATTGTTTAGACGTCAGTTCCACGTACTGTTCTTCACTCTGAGCTGAGTATTTTATTGCACGTTGTGTTAATAAATACACTCCTGGAAATGGAAAAAAGAACACATTGACACCGGTGTGTCAGACCCACCATACTTGCTCCGGACACTGCGAGAGGGCTGTACAAGCAATGATCACACGCACGGCACAGCGGACACACCAGGAACCGCGGTGTTGGCCGTCGAATGGCGCTAGCTGCGCAGCATTTGTGCACCGCCGCCGTCAGTGTCAGCCAGTTTGCCGTGGCATACGGAGCTCCATCGCAGTCTTTAACACTGGTAGCATACCGCGACAGCGTGGACGTGAACCGTATGTGCAGTTGACGGACTTTGAGCGAGGGCGTATAGTGGGCATGCGGGAGGCCGGGTGGACGTACCGCCGAATTGCTCAACACGTGGGGCGTGAGGTCTCCACTGCACATCGATGTTGTCGCCAGTGGTCGGCGGAAGGTGCACGTGCCCGTCGACCTGGGACCGGACCGCAGCGACGCACGGATGCACGCCAAGACCGTAGGATCCTACGCAGTGCCGTAGGGGACCGCACCGCCACTTCCCAGCAAATTAGGGACACTGTTGCTCCTGGGGTATCGGCGAGGACCATTCGCAACCGTCTCCATGAAGCTGGGCTACGGTCCCGCACACCGTTAGGCCGTCTTCCGCTCACGCCCCAACATCGTGCAGCCCGCCTCCAGTGGTGTCGCGACAGGCGTGAATGGAGGGACGAATGGAGACGTGTCGTCTTCAGCGATGAGAGTCGCTTCTGCCTTGGTGCCAATGATGGTCGTATGCGTGTTTGGCGCCGTGCAGGTGAGCGCCACAATCAGGACTGCATACGACCGAGGCACACAGGGCCAACACCCAGCATCATGGTGTGGGGAGCGATCTCCTACACTGGCCGTACGCCACTGGTGATCGTCGAGGGGACACTGAATAGTGCACGGTACATCCAAACCGTCATCGAACCCATCGTTCTACCATTCCTAGGCCGGCAAGGGAACTTGCTGTTCCAACAGGACAATGCACGTCCGCATGTATCCCGTGCCACCCAACGTGCTCTAGAAGGTGTAAGTCAACTACCCTGGCCAGCAAGATCTCCGGATCTGTCCCCCATTGAGCATGTTTGGGACTGGATGAAGCGTCGTCTCACGCGGTCTGCACGTCCAGCACGAACGCTGGTCCAACTGAGGCGCCAGGTGGAAATGGCATGGCAAGCCGTTCCACAGGACTACATCCAGCATCTCTACGATCGTCTCCATGGGAGAATAGCAGCCTGCATTGCTGCGAAAGGTGGATATACACTGTACTAGTGCCGACATTGTGCATGCTCTGTTGCCTGTGTCTATGTGCCTGTGGTTCTGTCAGTGTGATCATGTGATGTATCTGACCCCAGGAATGTGTCAATAAAGTTTCACCTTCCTGGGACAATGAATTCACGGTGTTCTTATTTCAATTTCCAGGAGTATATATACTCCCAGCGAGCACATCAGTAACTGACCTGCAAGCAATCTATCTTGTCCAGCAAATACACTACTGGCCATTAAAATTGCTACACCAAGGACAAATGCAGATGAGAAACTGGTATTGACATTTGACAAATATATTATACTATTATATTATATATTATACTATTATATATTATTATATTATTTATTATTATATATTATTATATTATATATTATACTAGAACTGACATGTGATTACATTTTCACACAGTTTGGGTGCATAGAACCTGAGAAATCCGTATCTAGAATACTGCCTTGATACGCCTGGGCATTGAGTCAAACAGAGCTTGGATGGCGTGTACAGGTACAGCTGCCCATGCAGCTTCAACACGATACCACAGTTCATCAAGAGTAGTGACTGGCGTATTGTGACGAGCCAGTTGCTCGGCCACCATTGACCAGACGTTTTCAATTGGTGAGAGATCTGGAGAATCTGCTGGCCAGTGCAGCAGTCGAACATTTTCTGTATCCAGAAAGGGCCGTACGGGACCTGCAACAAGTGGTCGTGCATTATCCTTCTGAAATGTAAGGTTTTGCAGGGATCGAATGAAGGGTAGAGCCACGCGTCGTAACACATCTGAAACGTAACGTTCACTGTTCAAATTGCCGTCAATGCGAACAAGAGGTGACCGAGATGTGTAGCACCCCATACCATCACGCCGGGTAATACGTCAATATGGCGATGACGAATACACGCTTCCAATGTGCGTTCACCTCGATGTCGCCAAACAGGGATGCGACCATCATGATGCTGTAAAAAAAACCTGGATTAATCCGAAAAGATGACGTTTTGCCATTCGTGCACCCAGGTTCGTCGTTGAGTACACTATCGCAGGCACTCCTGTCTGTGATGCAGCGTCAAGGGTAACAGCAGCCATGGTCTCCAAGCTGACAGTCCATGCTGCTGCAAACGTCGTCTAACTGTTCGTGAAGATGGTTGTTGTCTTGCGAACGTCCCCATCTGTTGACTCAGGGATCGAGACGTGGCTGCACGATCCGTTACAGCCATGCGGATAAGATGCCTGTCATCTCGACTGCTAGTGATACGAGGACGCCGGGATCCAGCACGGCGTTCCGTACTACCCTCCTGAACCCACCGATTCCATGTTCTGCTAACAGTCATTGGATCTCGACCAACGCGAACAGCCATGACACGATACGACAAACCGCAATCGCGATAGGCTACAATCCGACCTTTATCAAAGTCGGAAACATGATAGTATGCATTTCTCCTCCTTACACGAGGCATCACAGCAACGTTTCACCAGGCAACGCCGGTCAACTGCTGTTTGTGTATGAGAAATCGGTTGGAAACTTTGATCATGTCAGCATTTTGTAGGTGTCGCCACCGGCGCCAATCTTGTGTGAATGCTCTGAAAAGATAATCATTTTCATATCACAGCATCTTCTTCCCGTCGGTTAAATTTCGCGTCTGTAGCACGCCATCTTCGTGGTGTAGCAATTTTAATATCCAGTAGTGTATGTTGAAAATACGGGACTTGTATATATGAGATTGATCTGTTTCTATAGTTAAGACGTCAGTTATATTTCCACGCACTGTTCGTCACACGGAGCTGAGTATTTGATTGCACGTTGTGTTAATATATATATATATATACTCACAGCGAGCACATCACTGCTCTGCAAGCCATCTATCTTGTCCAGCAAATACTTTTTCGCAGTAGAGGGATTGCTTTCTGCTACAATGGATGTTGAGCATTAGATGCGAATAAACACTTATTGTTAAGAAATTTTTTCGTGGCTCTCTCCTGACTAACAAGGCAAACTTTAATAAAAGCCTGTGAAGGCTACATGTGCAGTCTTCTTTATATCCCACAAAACGTTAGTGACACAGAGAATTAGCTTATGCTAACAGAGTTTATCGAAGTCAGAGCACCACGTCGTTGCTCTCGGCAGCAGGAGACACGGCACGTCGGTCCCGCTGCTAATACTGGCGCTGCCAAAAGTCTGCAAGAGAACAGGCGCCGCTGGCCAATCAGGGGCCTAAGTGCGGCCTGCTACAATTGAGCCAATTACTGCGGCAATTTCCCATCCCATCGCATCCCGGCCCATGCCGGCACTCGCGCACCCGTCCGCTGGCTACTGCGCCTCGTCCTGGGATGGGCTCTGCATAACGTGCGCCTCTGGCGAGCCGGGCAGCTCATTGTGCTAACTTTCCCCTTGTTCACTACTCGCACTGAAAGATGACCCACGCCCTCAACACGTCGTCAGAGTCGCGTGTTGCACGTTGGGCCACCAGCTAAGATGATAAGATGTAGACTTGGCCACTGTTTCTATGTTTCGATACAGTGTATCGATACCTGGGACTGTTTCAGTGTTTCGGAACGGCTATGGTTCACTGTTTCGAAACAGTGGTGTTTCATTCCGTCCCTGTCTCGGATCTGGAGCCAGACACAGAAACTGTATCGTTGTTTCAAAATAAGACTGTTTCAGTCCACCTGCGCCTGGAACGGAGTAATTGTATCGAAACAGTGATGTTTCATTCCGCTCTGTGTCGGACGAGATTCGGGCTCGGCACAGGTACTGAAACACAACATACCACTTCATGAAAAACTTTCAAGAGTGTCGAAATCTTTAGACAAGCAATAGCATGAAGCTTAAGATATCCGAAAATAAAGCTTCGTTTCTAGCTGACTGTCCTATTCCGAAATGGCGTTACATCTGCTTTATAAACACTAACCAAACAATAAAACAACGCATACTATTAACATTCAAAATAATAAATATGTGAAAATAATTCAGGTAAATTACACCTTTTTTATAACATACGCTTCTCTGTTCATGTACAGTAATCATATTAAGAAACGCAAGTAAGACTACAACATTTTAAATAAAAAAAGGCGTAGAGTGACAGTTATTAGACATGTACATAAATTTTATGTAGGTATAATTGCAAGCAATCTGTTTGACATATCACTGATAGTGTAATGGTGAACGGGAAGCATCGTAAATTTATAGTAACGGTTCGAAACACCTTGAAACACAAAAAATTTTTTTTGTTATATTTTGTTATTTATTCAAATTATTTGGCGTTATTTGTGAGTTTATAGTCACAATATCCACAATGATTCCCTTTGTGTGCATGGAAATTAGCAGGATGGGTATATTAGCCATAGTAATGGAATGTGGGAATCCCAGTAGCATATCTGTTGTTTCTGCAGTTTGCTCCCACCTCCAGTTCCGTTCGTGGTGGTTCTTCTGTCTTCAGCGAAGGCTTTCCTCAGCCAATTGAAAAGTATGAAAGTTACATGAAACAAAAGCAGCGCATTTGCTGCAGGAAATACGAAACTGCCAAGACGCCTAAGTGATAGTGTCATACTTTCTGCGATATGATTAGCGCTCTCGCACCTCATTTGTGTTTATATGGACATACTTATACAGTAGACATTCAAGAGGATAAAATGTGTAGGTTTATTAGATTACAAAACACAAACTGTTTCACTGTTTCGAAACACCGTATCGAAACATTATATTGTACTGTTTCATTTGTTTCGAAACATTTACGTGTTTCAGTTTGCCCATCTCTAATAAGATGGCTGTCGCTCACAGCTGTGGCAGAAACACACGATCCATTCACATTAATGTTCGACGTCAACCTTTTATAACCACTCGCAGGCGACAGGTGGCAACACTAGCAGGTACGTAAAGCGTTTCGAGGTGGACACTGCTGTCGTATTTGTGGTTTATAAATTTGTCAAATAAAATTTCACGTCATTGGAGATTGTTTAATGAAGTACCGTATATACTCGAATAATCCGAGCATATTTTTTCCCGAATTTTGGGACGAGAAACTGGGGTGCGCGGATTATTCGAAACATTGTTGGTACTGCTCCGCCTCCAACAATACATCCCATTATACTGTTGCATTGTTGCGGCCTCAGTCTGTGACGCATCAGTAGCACATTAGGAGTGAAGTATTAACGTCTTCAAACTTGTTAATTATGGCTACAAGTTCTCGTTATCGCTCGAACACTGCTAAAGAAAAAGTGAAAATTATTGAAGAAGCCGAGAATATTGGAAACCGTGCAGCAGGAAGAAAGTACGATGTGAGCGAGAGTTGTATTCGCGACTGGCGAAGAAATAAAACGCAGCTTCGAGAAACTAATAGTAATCGCCGGACATTTCGCGGCCAAAAAGCGAAGCATCCGGACCTCGAGAAAAGGCTCTGCGATTATGTAGATGAAAAGCCACAATACGGATGCGCGGTGACGAGTGAAATGTGTTAACTTAAAGCATTGTCTTCAGCCGAAGAACTAGGCATTACCAGTTTCAAAGCTAGCCGGGGCTGGATATCAAGATTTTTCAACCGAAGTGGTTTAGGATTCCGGAGGAAAACTACTATCGCTCAGCGGCTTCCAGGCGATTACGAGGAAAAAATAGTGAGTTTTCATCGTTATGTGATACGGTATTGCTTTAATAGTAATCGCAGTTGTCACACTATAATGTTTAACATCTCTTCCTGCATTTGGCGCTACCCAGTGCTTGGGTGTTGGTTTTAGTATTTTGCTGAACTGTGTATTAATGCTGGGTTTGTGTGTTCTAGAAGCCGTTATTGGTGTGCGCAGGCCCTGTTGTCACTTGAGCTCTAGAGCACGGAATTCAGACGCGCGCCCGATGTGAACGTCAAACGTCGAGAATATGCTGATTGCTGTGTAGGTCTTTCAGCCTATCGTAACATCATATTGCCGAATCTTTTCCATAATAATTAATTCACGTATTTATGAAATCTTACTGTCTGAGTATTTTTGAGACCTAATAGCTTGTACAAATTGTTATTTTTCATATTCACAAGACCTGCTAATTGACTTCATTTCACAACTAGCGAGCTCAGATTTGCAGTTATATATGTGTGAAGTAATTTTTTTTAAATTTAAAGTTGGGGCTATAAGGCTGTTTTTCTTTTAAAATTTTTTCTGTAGTTATCATTGCTTTTATACTATGGAATAATCGGTGTATGGTTCAAATGGCTCTGAGCACTATGGGACTTAACATCTGAGGTCATCAGTTCGCTAGACTTACAACTACTTAAACCTAACTAACCTAAGGACATCACACACATCCACGCCTGAGGCATGATCCGAACTTGCGATCGTAGCAGCAGCGCGGTTCCGGACTGGAGTGCCTAGAACCACTCGGCCACAACGGCCGGCTAATCAGTGTAGATCATCGCAATGTGCAAATGGTAAATAATGATTGTGCTGTTACCAGTGGTCTGTTTGTACCATCAAATTGGGTTAGCATGCCACTCCAGCCGCCCTTATGCCCTGCTTACCAATGCTATACCTTACCAGTAATGAATCAGTTAACGCCAGGTTGTAGGAGAAGTACTTTCACATATGTTTTTTATCTTTTTCTTTCGGTAGCTTTTGTGTTGGTTCATTATAACTTTTTTCGTTTATGTGTAAGTAGTCACATAAGCTCACCGAAAAGACTATCAGTTGCTGTCTTTAGGATATCACATTAGTCACTTTGCACAACTGCACAACTGGTACCCGACGGTCGTAAGACTTTCCAACGTTGACGTAAGCCGTTCACGCGAAGTCGTTTGTACCCACGTGTTGGCTAACGGAACCACAACAGTAAAACCGGTCGACGTGGAGATCTGAAAAATGTCAGGAAAAGGCTTTCGTCTGTGGATGTACCCTTAACCACGTTGTGAATGTAAGTGGGCTATTTGTTGGTATGTCAACGCACTGTCCAGTGTATACACAAAGAACAGTCTATCACACACAGGCATATAATACTGCGTAAAGCCGTCGACACACTTCAGAAAGTCAACGCTGAGCTTGCTGAGTATCAACGCTGCTGAACGTTCAGAAATGATGCGACCTGTGCATGCAACGTGGTACACACAATCGCAGCACGACTCAACGGCAGTTGTCGGCTGAACTTTGTTCTCTAATGACACAGCTCGTTCGCGACAATGGACAGGAGTAAAGTTTCTACGGTAGCTCTACTAAAACGCACATTTCCTCCCTTATCCATATGTTACTCATGTTGTTCTGTCTGTAGCGTACATAAATAAAAACTTCAGCATCCAAGAACATAATGTAAGGCACAAAGAAAAGTACCACGTCCAGCCAATAACTACACCGATTTACAAAAGTTCCGTTACAAATTGTGCGATACAAATTTACAGTAGTTCTGCACATAAGACAAAATTATTTCTCCATTCGCAGTTTTTAACAAAACCCTAAGGTCATTCTTAACTGATTACTGTTTCGTATTCAGTAATAGAAACTTTACGACATGTGAAATATAAAATTTGAAATACTTTGTAAAATCCTTTACTGCGTTAAACTAACAAGAAAGTAGTAGAACCTATTAGAAAATACGAGTGTAAGTTAAAAAACAATGAAACCATTACAAGACACCAATCACGAGATATAGGTGACCATCCCTTGCATCATTTCCTGAAAGGTTTACTCACACTTATGTTACTAACCGACATTCCATGATAACAAGCTATACCAAGAAAAATGCGTTTTTGATGGATCATTAATGTTCTGTTGTCATGAAACGGCGTACTTTCATAAGACGCAAGCTGCAAAAATTCCTTAACCGTCATTTTATTATAACAAATATTACAAATAACAACGAGTTTTCGATAGATCTTCAATCTGCTGGTGCTTAGGAACGGCATGCATAAATATGGGCTTCAACTGAAAGCCAGTACGGCGTCTCGCAGTTCTTAACTGAAGAGAGATAGCGTCGTCCGATGTAGGTGTCGCTGTTCCATCTCACTGATCTACGTTCAAACTAGACATTGCGCTGCACCTACGGAAAGATTCCCCAACGCGCTTTCGCCATGCTGCGAAATCTGCGTCATCTGTGTGACGACGGCTTGAGAGCTGTGGCCGCAGAAAGACAATGCCTGCTGCCACACATCGTCAGTTGCAAACACGATAGGGCAATGCTGCTGTCAGAGAACGCACGTCGGTCCTATCTAGCTTCCGAGCGGAACTGGCGAAGCGAACTGTATGCAGCTGTCGTTTTAGAGACGGTTACCTCACAAAAGACAGCGACGAGATGTAGTTAACTGCATTTCGTCACTGGGACAAACAACACAGAAAGTGGCAAGTAGTTGACAGGAGTTTTCATGTGATGCAATGCATCGAGTGCCGAATCAAGTATTTAACCTGCAGTGTCTGGAGGCTATAGTTGTGGGTGGGGGTGATTTTGTGATATTTGTGGTTTTTCGTCACATGACTTATAGCCAATCATTTTCGTAACAGTGTACATTAAACTAGTTTTTTTTTTATTCTGAGATCTTCGTCTACCAACTGTACCTTCTTCTACACCTTCATGAGGCATACGCTGCGCATAGTTCTATCTTCCAAGATCAGGATTACACGTTCACATTCGTCATTTGGAGAATTTTCAGACGTCTCTACTGGCCCTCTAAATCACTTGATCCCCAGGTGATTGGGAACAGTGCATTCTACATAGCAATAAACAGCATCGAAATTTGGTAGTTCTAATGTGTCTGATAATCATTGTACGGGTTCAGCTGAATGTAAAATACCTGAAAGTGGGAGAGTGTGATAGGTCTTGTCTGGCGTAATCACAATTTTTTCCACGGTGCTTCTGGATGAAATAAATAAATTAAATTAAATTCTCATTTTTTATATTAAATACTCGTAATAACGGTATTAACTTATATTTTTCTTTTGCAAATCGGCCACCCTACACAGGAGTTGTGTTGTTATTGTGTTTGCAAATCTTTTTGATGAAAGAGATCTCTACTTGCGTGGCCTAGCATATTATGCACACGAAGGCCCCGAGAGGCACCTGTACACTTCTTCATTTAACTGCGTCTTGAGAAGTTGGACGTTCAAGTAGCGTTAGGACTCATCCATTTTTATACATTCTGTAACCTGTTTGGCATAACTTCATATGGGAACTGGTATAAATAATACTTTTAATTCCCCGATTAGACGATAAAGGTCACGTGATAGTAGATCGACCGCCATGTCCTCATCAGTGATTCATCATATGATAAGGTATGGCGGGGTACAGACTCGGCGCACCGTCGTTGTCGACGTTTCGATGAGATTTTGCTGGTGACGAAAGTAAACTATAGTCTACTGGAACCTGCTTGCACTCACGCGGGACCTAATACGGGGTGTTCAGAAAGTCTCTCCGCAGTGCCGTATGATTGTTAACCGCGCGTGCCGTATGCCGCAGTGAATATATCGAAATGAAACTCTGTGAAATACAAGTTATTAATTTATTGAATATTCATTTTTACTTACAAATTTTCACATTAAATGTTGAAAGTGTCCCCCCCAGTTGTTGAATACACAATTCAATTCGTCTAATCATGTTTGAAAACACAAGTTGTAACATTTCTTCTGTAACAGAGACACTGAAAGTGGATATTGCAGTTTTCAATTCATCGATGGTTTTTGGACGGTTTTTATAGACAGTTGCTTTCGCTGCACCCCAGAAGAAAAAGTCAGGTGGTGTTAGGTCAGGCGATCGTAGAGGCCAAAGTCCCTGTGAAATTACGCGATCACCAAAAACATCAGCAAACATTGAAACGCGAGCTGTGTGCGCGGTTGCACCATCTTGTTGAAAATAACCGTTCAGTATTTCACTTAACACAAGTTCTCCTATGAATGGGTACAGAATATCACTGCAGTGTCGTTGTGGAGGCGAACAGTCATACGGCATGCGTGGCTAACAATCATACGACACTGCGGAGAGACTTTTTGAACAACCCATATAACTTTATTTTCAGAAAGAACCTCAGCACAACATTTATTCATCGAGCAGGTAAGCTGAAAAGCCATTACTCTAGAGTAATTGACAATGTAGCAGATGCCGTAACATTTTTCCTGTATGATTACAACAGCGAGAGAGTGTACCAGCTAGACCGTTTTAATTAGATCTGTTCACTCACTCGTCTGTGGTCACGTAGTAACTCCAGCCTCCCAGAGGATGACACAGGATTTGGAACGACATTTTGTCAACGAATTGGGAAATATACATTTACCTGCTGTCTATAGATCGTAGCATTTCGCAATACAAACCACCACTGCAGTTGTGAAAACGGAACACCATACATCCACTGAAATCCAAGTCTTAACCTTTTCTTGTATTACATTGTACCAGCAAATCTCCTTTATTTACTTCGGATACAGGACTCGACTCAGCACCCTGCCGATCAAATTTGCATATGCTGTACTCAAAACACTTCGTTCATCTCACGGTTAAGCCCCATGTGCGCGGTAATTCGGTGCACCCTAACAGTGATTATACGTAGTGCACCTACGAAGACTGTCGAATATGATCAATCTCCTGGTACAAGGGGTATCGTGTGTGGAGGGAAAATGTTACATGGCCTTACTGACTGTCCAAATATTTGTACACGGGACACTCATCCGTCAAAGTTATTGCGACTCTGTACTACTTTCCCAAGTGTGACTTTTCGTGGATGCTTTCGGCTCTGACTTGACCTTTACGGATGAAAATGCGCCGCGGCTTCGAAGGGCGCAGGTGTAGGAGCTCTTCGAACAAGAGGACATTCGTCGAATGGACTGGCCTGCCTTCCCTCCGGCTTAATTCCCGTCCATCACGTGTAGAATGCGTTGGGGAGACGGAGTATTGCAGCGCGTGCATATGCATCAATGTTGTTGTTATCTTTGAATAAAAGCGTCATTTCTATTCGTCTTATTGATCTTCCAGATCTATTCGCTAATTTACTGTAGCAGTTCACTGTATGGGCCGAGTCTCATGGAACTAAGCTACTTGGCAGAGTGCAACATGTGAAAGTTACTTTCATCCTTGAGTTATGCACAGTAGTATACCTTACAGAAGAATACCGAACACGTATGAGTATTAAATCACCGACTCATATTTTTATAACATAAATTATGAAATTTTCAGAACATTAGTTAAAGACACGAGTCACCGGTACCAGTCATTGTACAGTCAAACACTCAGACAACACTTTTTGCAACATTACGTTAATGCATAATATAAAACTGAGATACGTTCTGGCATCGATTAGTTATATCAGAGACCAGGGAGACAACTATACAGGAACAGTAAGCCACAGCCTCAGTTATTGTGGTGATCAGAGGGCAGTTAACGTGGAAACCTCGCTGGTGTCCAATCCTTTGGTAGAAACTGTTCGTATTTCAGTTCGGCGGAAGTTAGGGTTTAGTTTCGTATGGTAGCCACCATCTGTTGAACAGTAGATTCAGTGTGGGACAGTAGAGAGTTACAAAACCGTTTAATTTCATTGATATTGAGAGTTACGTTGAGGACTTGCAGTTGATTCAACCAGTGACCTTGATCAATGAAACGCAATGGTAATTAACAGCGTTTCGTGGAATAAACCGTGTTAGGTAAACGTATGAACTCATACAACATAATGATTCGGGCCTATTTTGCAGTGCGCCTGCTCTGATAATTCAAATTCCTGGTCTCAAAGAAAGGCACAATTTGGTCGAACTTAAATCTGACACAATAACTATATAATGTAATATAGATGATACAGTGTGTCACCTAAAACAATTCTTTGCACTGGCCCACATATATTAAAGTTTTGGAGGCTTTCAGCAAAACGCTGCAGACCAAAATCTAAAGGGAACAGGTAATTAAGAAGGTGCGCAAAACTCTTAAGAGCCACAGAATGTAACGTATTAAACTTTATTGGTGAAAGTAGTAAGTTGCTGTTCGACCTGGTGTGTCAGCTCGTAGTACCTTTTCATGTCTAACAGGAATGAAATAAGCCCGATCGTGCAACTTCAATATCACCTACCTGTAGCCAGATGGGACGACATTTGCAGCGCACAATCAGTTTGAAAAACTGCAAGGGTCAGTTTTCAGCAATTACCCATATTGTATCATCGATCACTTTTCTATGTTTGTCTACTCTTTTTTCTTATTGCTTCTTCTTCTTCTTCTTCTTCTTCTTCTTCTTCTTCTATGAGTTTCTGTGCACTTGAGACTACGTAAGTATTAAAACTTTTACGAAGCACTGGTATCCGGAGTAGAATAGGCTCTGTAACTCAAGTATTCACACATTATCTTCTTGAAATAGAATCGAATATGGTCCTGTGGCACAATGCTGATGTTGTGTAAGAAAAATAGCCGGCCGATATGGTCGAGCAATTCTAGGCGCTTCAGTCTGGAACCGCGCGACCGCTACGGTCACAGGTTCGAATCCTGCCTCGGACATGGATGTGTGTGATTTCCTTAGGTTTAAGTAGTTCTAAGTTCTAGGGGACTGATGACCTCAGATGTTAAGTCCCATAGTGCTCAGAGCCATTTGAACCATTTGGAGAAAAATAACGGTAATCAACAGCCGAAGTGGATTTCCCACATCGCCTCTCATGAAACTTAAATTAGATATCTGAGAGACGGAGAGGGAGTGAGAGAGAGAGAGAGAGAGAGAGAGAGAGAGGGAGGGGGGGGGGGAAGGAGACAGAGATCGTTAACAGTTTTCTTATTGTAAAGGTATTATAAGTAACATTACCTTAATTACCTATTTATGTCAGCAAGGAGGGACATAAATTGTAACGCTAATGACAGTCCACAAGTAAATGTTGTCTCCATAGGTTCAAAGGTAAAACAATTTTCTCAGAGATACTTTTTAATACATAACTTTAATAGCCGTCAATATTTAATTAGAAGTTACAACAGTTTCATGCGTCCAATTTTTGAAAGGGAACATATATTGATTTGTACAAAAAGAAAGCGCTCTCGTGCAGGACGGTACCGTCGGCCTTGCAACAAACTTGATTTGCAACACCTATTTGACCAGTTTTTCAGAATAAGCTGATCTACAACTGGCGGTTCGCCTTCTCTTTTTGGGCGCTGTAGGTATTACTTCCGACCGGTGGAACGTTAACACGTCGGCCACGTACCGATATTTCGTTTCGTTTACCACCCGCCTCCCTCCCCTCTCCACAATTCCCGATAAAAAGTAATCACACCAAGTAAAAACAATGGACGGCAGGCGGGTTTGCTGGCGCCCAGCACGGTTATATTTACGGTGCGCCAGAGTTCGGTTACACTGTAGTGGCCATGGACGAGTTGGAGCTGTCGCTACCTAGGACTGATGACGTCACACTTCTGCGTCACACCTCACTACTCATCTCGTTCTCCTTCATCCGACGGTGTGTACATTTTATCTGACTGCCGGCTGCTTAGAGCTGATGTGAACTGAGAAAACGTGCAAATTAACGATAAAACAGTAATTATTGTAGCTACTATTACCTCTTGTTGCAGTTGTAATACACAGATATGTAATGAGTTGATCGACGTTTCGTATTCATTATCTGATCCCTCCCACATTTAAAGTGGCCAGCCTGAAAATGAGGCACTCTTCCTATAAGTACACACAAAAGATGATCTGGTTTTGCTCTGTCGGCAGTATGTCTCAAATTACAGAAGAATATTCAACTTCTGTCGTCCCTGAGGTGCGTTTACACTGCCATGTGTATCGGCACATGTATGAAGATACATGTATATGCGACTTTGCGAGATGTATCGCGACTTGTATGAGTTGACAAGTATCAACCTCATACATGTATGAGCGTGCGTTTACACTGGTTGATATGTATCACTGTGCGATAGCTTTCGACGACGATTTGGAAGATTTCACATTTTTATGTGCTGGTACACTTGCTCTTTTGGAAGATGACAGGAAGAAAGGGCGGAGGAAGCGTAGATGGTGGCAGAGAGAGTTTCTCGCGAATTAACGCTAAAGGATGGCGCATATTTTAGAAATTATGTTAGGATGAGTATGGAGGATTTGCGCGGTTTGTTATCACTTGTGGCTCCTCTTGTGTCCAAAACCAACACAAACTTTCGGGAAGCGATTCCACCAGAGGATCAGTTGGCAGTAACACTTCGTTTTTTGGCCACTGGGGATTCCTCTTGAAACGAAGATTTCATTGCAAAACATTTGCATTGTCGCGCGATTGCTAATGCCAACGTCTCACACACGATTGTCGGCATCCGTTGTCAACATTATCACGCGAGGCCGCCGGAATAATAGCAAAAAATTGATATACGTGCCAGATGCATGAAAAAATTATAGAATGTATTACATACTCTGATATATATAAAAATTTTACCTTCACTTCTTGGAATAACACTTGCACAATGGCCTCGCAAACACGAAGAATAATGTTGCATATGGCACTTTTTGATGTTCTATGCAGATACATTAACGTCGAAACGATAGTCGGCACCTCCAAAACTCGAACAGCCGCCAAAGAGCCTGGTACTACGCATGCGCTAATTGTCAAAATAAGCGGCAGGCGACAGGACGACAGGAAATGATAGTACTGCGCATGCGCGAGTTCAAATGTCGCTCATACATGTCGCGTATATGGCCAAAAAGCGATATACAAAATGTATACGCGACATGTATGAGCTCGAGGGTCCGCATACAAGTTCCGTGAATTTTTGTACGAGGTGATGTATCGCGACATGTCAAATTGACATGTCGCTCATACATGTCGCGATACATGTATCCCAGTGTAAACGTACCTTTAGAAGATTACTGGGTTACTTTTAGAACAAGGTACCGCCGTGACGACGTCAAAGCGTCTAATACCACAAAACACTCGACCACAGATGCACATTACTGTTTTATTATTATTATTATTATTAATGGTGTAGTAACTGTACATCACTTTAGGAATACACTTTAAATGTTAACATTATTTATAATTTTCTACTCACATTTTGTATGTAATTGATCACATCTGCTGTAACATCCTAGGAGTCAGGAGTTCTTTCCATGGTATCCAGGAATAGATTGGCTCTAAGCACTATGGGACTTAACATCTGAGGTCATCCGTCCGCTAGATTTAGAACTGCTTAAACCTAACTAACCTAAGGACATCACACACATCCGCGCCCGAGGCAGGATTCGAACCTTCGACCGTAGCAGCAGCGCGTTTCCGGACTGAAGCGCCTACAACCGCTCGGTCACAAGTGCCAGCGCAGAAACAGATTCATGGACATTTTACGCTTATCTAGGTCCTAAAACAGAGAAGGACAGAATGTACTGGTACGCTAAGCAATGGCGGACGTTATTAGTTTCTTCAGTTTTGGATTACAGGAAATTTTCAGGAACGAGCAATAGGTTGTGAAACAAAGTAAAGAGGCATTACCTAATAGAATGTAACATACATTTTTACAAACAACTCTTAGCTGAAAGAATTGTACCACTTCAATAGCTGAACAAAAAACCTTTGATTTGATAAAATAAGTCTATGCCAATTACATACTAAATCGTAAAATAAAACATCAATTGAAACAATATTTCGTAGAAAGAAATAAGTTAGTATTCTTGTGCGCAATGCGTTTTACAGGAATCTGATTGCGAAGGTCGGCGGAATGGAAACGATGTTGCAAATTCTTTCTAAATCCCGTACGAGCCCCCAGTTGCGAAGGCAGGCGGAATGGGAATGGGACTCCAAACGCTTCTGCTCGTTGATTCTCGTCGTCTAACTCAGGGTTGATCTCCTAGCCTTTCCACCGCCAGGACGTGCGCTTAACACCTGTTAAAGTGCTTAAGTAAAATACTTTAGGTGCTGGCGACCGACAAGTATAAATGTCAACCAGGGTACAGTTTAGGAGGCCGAGCCGGTCGGTGTGGCCGTGCGGCTCTAGGCGCTTCAGTATGGAACCGCGTGACCGCTACGGTCGCAGGTTCGAATCCTGCCTCGGGAATGGATGTGTGTGATGTCCTTAGGTTAGTTAAATTTAAGTAGTTCTAAGTTCTAGAGGACTGATGACGACAGATGTTAAGTCCCATAGCGCTCAGAGCCATTTGAACCATTATTTTATTTTTTAATTTTTTTTTTAGGAGGCCGAAGTTAAATGACGAATCGAATGCGAGTGTTAAGTTCGTTAAAATTCACAAGTTCCTATTCATAACTAAATATAGTTAACAGGTGTTATTTTCCAAACAGTCACGTGCTGTTTTCACTACTGCTCGAGTCCCCAATAGCGATACTGAACACGCTATAAAGTTCGCTAAAACAGGCCTATTCCCGACGATCTGTAGTCCACACGACAGTAGCGCAAATTACTGTCACATGCCACAAAATATTGAATGTGCCGACTGGTTTAAACACAGTTGAATTCCAGTGGCATTGCTTCAGAAGCGTGGTGAAAGTAATCAGAGTCTAACCTGCTCGTATCAAAAACTTGGTCTCGTTGGTACCCCTAAACACAATTCGGAATGCTAAAACATAAACAGAGTCCCATACTAGTACTGTAGCGGCTGAGTGTGGTGACACTCGAATTTTCCAGCGAAGTTCCTTTTACTTGCAAAATTACTAAAAAGAACAATGCGTGAAAAACACAAGTCTCTACTGTGTGCCACACTGAAAATATCGTAAGTCCGAACTCTTCGCGAAAAATTCTCTCTTCCGTTTGCGCACACACGCGAAATTCGAATAGTTTAACAGTTCTGGAATCGCAAAACTATCACCAAAGTGTCGCATCGAACAACAGAGATCCGGCGTCGGCAAAACTAGCAGAACGCTAACCTGGAGCTCTTTGTCACTTAAATACCCTCAATCCGAAGTTCGCCAAGGTACGCAGAAAAGTAACCCTATGGGGGACTGGCATAATTTTAGTGTTCTAGCAACATTTATTTTTTCGAAAAAAAAAGACATGAATTATGCTAAACAAGTTACTGATTGAATATCGTAAACCACTAACAGGTGATTCAAGACTACACTGGACATGGATCCTAGGTGGCAGGTACAGTATAACTAGTGGAGTTAGTAAAGTACTCTGCCCCTAAAAATGCGGATAACGCAGTCTGAATTGATCTGACACTGAGTAGAGTTTGATTGATCAAATCTACTGAAATTTCTCCATATAGGTGCAGCTGAGAGCCCGAGATCTGCCAACGCCCTAGCAATGTCTGAGCGGCAGCACGTTACCCTGTTTGCTTCGTGTGTCGATGTAACTTGCAGCTGGCGAGAAGTGTGCGGCGGAAGTGAGACGTGAAGGCGGCACCTGTGAACCGACCGCGGCCAAGAAAGAAGTGCAAAAATCTCACGGTCTAGCGATCAGGCAGACGGATCGCAATTTACTCTCCACCAGAACCCAGAAATCACGGTAGATTTCCGTGTATGGCACCCGTCCGCTGGTTGTACCGAGGACCAGGATTTGAGGTGCTGGGGTGTAGAAGAGTTTGTAGCCCAACCACAAACGCAGTGTGCCACGTCCTCCAGTGCTCACCTCGCTCAGGCCACCCACGGAAGTAACCCTACTTGTATAGGAATCAAGCGAAAAGTATATTAAGCTCTCAGTACAAATACTCTCATTACAATAACCTTATTCGGCCTGTTAGCACCGTACAATGACATAAAACATTAATAAAATTGGGGCTATGCTGGGGAATGTAAAAGATGACCTGGGACTACGCAAGCCAGGTATTTACAACATACCGTGCCAGTGTGTGATTTCATACATTGGACAGACCACCAGAACTGTGGACATCAGGTGCAAAGAACACCAGAGACATACCAGACTCAGACAGGCAACTAAATCAGCCATAGCGAGCATTGTCTGGAACTTGGTCATTCATTCAATAGATTACAATAACACCAAGATTGTGACACAAACCTCAAGATTTTGGGACAGTGTCATTAAGGAAGCCATTGACGATTTAATCAACTGTGACTCGAGATACCTAATCAGCACTGCCTGGAATCCAGCGCTTGAGCTTGTGAAAACTCAACACAGGACACTCCGGGATTCTACAAGAAATAGAAGTGCAGACCGAGAGAAGAGCCGTGAGACAAGGTATTAGAGACCAGATTTGACACACCCCAGATCATGAACTCAAGTTCAGAAGACTGTGAGGCAGGGCGCGGACGGCGGTCGGAACACCGGCGACCAGAGAGGGCCAATGTAGCCGCGTCTGGCGGGCACGGACCGCAGACGGAACACACGACGGGGCGCGGACCGATTACGGAGCGCCCAGCACGAAACAGAAGTGGAAATCATAGTAACAGTCATGAGACAGAGTACCCAACATCTCAGATCGGATCTGACATACCTCAGATGAAGACCAAAACCGTTAAGGATGGTCAAAACGGGCGCGGACGGCAGTCGGAACATCACCGACTGGAGGGTCCATTGAAGCCAAGTCTGGCGGGCGCGGACCACAGACGAAACACTCGACTCGGCGCGGACCGATTAGGGAACGCCAGCTCCTTCCAGGCATAAATACTGGACTAGATCGACCAAAGGACCAGTCTCAGGTAGCACCTGAAGAATACAGCGAGGCACACTGTTGAAATATCGTGCGAGAACGACGCGAACATCCGGCTGGATTCCAGAATATCCAAGATGTCATTAATAAAATTGATGAAAATGAGAGGCAACATGCAAAAGATGGCATGGAACCTCTCAAGGTCCCTAGTACTAACCACACATGCCAGAGTCTCGACTAGAAGTGCTTACGAGACCAGGGTCCGACACCCGAGTGCCTCGCACTATTCCAGAAAAAAAGAAACCCGGTTTCCCGTAAAGTGCACGAATGATACCACATTCACCCCATCTATCACAGGGCCCTAGAGGCACTAAATCTCCCCTCCCATATGACGGCATAAAGTCATGTCAGACCATGGCAAGAGTTAAGAATCCTTTGTCTCTGAAAAAAAAAAAAAAGGAAGCCGCCTATTCCTAGCTTTTTTAAATTTTCGCAGGGGGAAAGAGGATTTTTTCCAAAGTCATGCCGCTTCACATGGCAACAAGAGAATAGATACAACCTTAAAGATCTTTATCTAAATCGCCTGTGTCTTGGAGCTCGTTAGTCCTAGCTATGAGGTGTAACAAAGATTCTCCAAACATTTCTCAGACGCCGGATTTTTCTTTTACAACCGAGGCAGGCGATGGAAGTGGTTCACAAGGCTTTTTGCGGTATCAGCGAACACGAAAACGGGTGAATTTTTATTACGTGTGGCTCTGCACACAACGCTCGGTTTATGACACCATTGTGCTGACGCATTCCTTTAGACCATCGCACCAGCCCAGGCTCCTGCTGGCGTCGCGGCAGGTAGCTCGGCATTGTTCTGCTGGGGACCTGTCTCAACGAGCGGCTATCCTCTCTGACCTGTATGTCTGTGGGACTGTCCAGCAAGTTTTAGTAAGGAATGGGCTCGCCGCCAATTGCTTTCAACTCCCAACCTGCCGATTTTATGAGCTAAGAACCATATAAATACCTCATGCTTCTAGCACCCTACCAGGCTCCATCAGCGTCTGCTCAGGCCATTAACTTTCTAGAGCCTCGCTCAAGGTGCATCAGGTTGTAAAATTTCTTTAATAATCTTTCGTATTCAGAAAACAGGTGAGAGAGTAACTTGTCCTCTCTCAACGCCACATAACAGCTTTCCATTGATCACCACTTTTATGCACAGCTTTTTACGCTGAAGAGCAATCTTTATTCTGTCGTCCGCTCAAATTCTCATCGAAAAACGTGCATCACACAAATTTGTAGCTGCAATAGTTTGCCCAGAATTTATGTTTCAATGTTTTGCAATTATCTCTGCAGTGTGCGAAAATAGTTTTTGTCCATTTGTGCCACTAAATAACATTATAAGGATTTGAAGCATGCTTTCTGATGCGCTGATCAGAATTTATTTATGTAAGAAAACATTAAGGAAATATTGGAATAACTAAGCAAAAATCATGCCCGCTCCTGGAAAATAATTGCAGTTTAAAATCTGATTTCCAACATACCATAATAACTACAAATATCAAAAACTAATACTTTTTAAATGTGTGCATTGACACCCAGTATCTAACACTGGCTTGCTGCTCGTTTATCTGTTTTATATTATTAGTTTTAATTAATTATTAGCAACAAATTAACGAAATTGGTGTTTTACCATGGTAATATTAATGCTGTAGTTTATACAAATATGTCAAGCGGAGCGTTTCGACGAGATTTTGCACCTGCACTGGTTCAAAAGTTCTAAATTATTCAGAAAGTTGCTCATGTAGCAGCTATCTTTATTTTGCAACTTTTGATGTAAAATTCTTATAAATCGTATCAGCGTCTCGTTTGATTCGTCTCAACACCTCTTTTATTTGCCATGTTGTGCATTGTCACACCAAATATGCGTTTGCGTGTAATCAACGCAAATGTGGATAAAGCATTGTCTTAAAGCCGTGTGTAAGTAGGCTGTTTATGTTTTCTTATCGGCAACGTTACGTAGCGCTCTGTATGAAAATCACTGGCTGTGCTGTGTGCAGTCTGTAGCTAGTTTGCATTGTTGTCTGCCATTGTAGTGTTGGGTAGCGGCAGCTGGATGTGAACAGCGCGTAGCATTGCGCAGTTGGAGGTGAGCCGCCAGCAGTGGTGGATGTGGGGAGAGAGATGGCGGAGTTTTGAAATTTGTAATACTGTATGGCATGAACTGCTATATATATTATGATTATTAAGGTAAATACATTGTTTGTTCTCTATCAAAATCTTTCATTAGCTAACTATTCCTATCAGTAGTTAGTGCCTTCCGTAGTTTGAATCTTTTATTTAGCTGGCAGTAGTGGCGCTCGCTGTATTGCAGTAGTTCGAGTAACGAAGATTTTTGTGAGGTAAGTGATTTGTGAAACGTATAGGTTAATGTTAGTCAGGCCATTCTTTTGTAGGGATTTTTGAAAGTCAGATAGCGTTGCGCTAAAAATATTGTGTGTCAGTTTAAGCATAGTATTGTACAATTTTTCTAAGGGGACGTTTCATATGTCGACCCTTAGCCGAGGATACTTCACTGAAATCTTCTGATTTTTTCTTGTAGTTTGTGTAATTAGTGTAGATTTTGTTTATTGCTATTGCGTAATTCTAGAGAGAATCTCCTTTGTAGTTGCAGTCTCTCATTGTTGTACAGTAAAACAGTTGTGGCATGCATGTAGTTTTGCACCAAGTATTTCGCAGCTGCGCTTGCAATTAACTAGATATTATTTTCAGTGCTATGTTAATGTGTTCCCCTATTTTTGCTCTTCAAATTGTGTTTTTCTGTGTTGTCGTGTGAAATATTGTGACAATAATGGCGTGTGAAAAACGTAATGCTAGGCTTCAAAGTAAACTGAGAAATAACAGTGAAGACGAAAGCAGTGTGTTAACGCCACCATGTAATGAATTAACAAATATTCAAAATAGTAATTTGGTAACTGTGCATAGGGAAATGGAGCGGGCGTCAAATAATGGTGTAGGCAGTGAAACAATTAGTGAACAGGGAAGCATTATCGATCGATCGGTCGGCAACAGCTCGCCTCAGGATTCCGAAATGACAGGACACAATCTTGCAAATACTGTAGTATCAGGTTTTGCGTCCTCACCGTTTTCTCAAATAAATCAAGACACATTTTCTACTTTTCAAAGTGCGAATATTGCCGCTTCAAATGCACTGCCGAATAGCACTGAGGAACATGTTTCAGACACCAGTGCACTGTTATTACAGTTAATCCAACAAATGTGACAAAGGCTACAAAAGTTAGACACAACGCTTGAACAAAATCAGAAACAAATGGGACAAAATCTTCAAAAGTTAGACACAATGGAACAAAATCTTCAAAAGTTAGACACAATGGAACAAATTCTTCAAAAGTTAGACACAATGGAACAACACCAGAGACAAACACAGCAACAGTTAGACACAATGGAACAAAATCTTCGGAAGTTAGACACCACACTTGAACAAACACGTGAAGATTTAACTACTGAGTTACATAACATTAAATCGAAATGTTAAAAAGTCTGTAATGACGTAAAAACACAAATTTGTGAGCATTTTCAAACTATTGTCTTGTGACAGCCAGAGCGAGAGCACCAGCAGCAGCGAGTACTGTTTGTATAAAGCGTTTATTTTGCATTTTGTTTACGACCTTCCACTAAGGAAGGGATTCTATTTGTGTTTATCTGCTCTGCATAGTAACTAACAGTTCTTGATAAAACTTTACGTAGTTTTCGTGTTAGATTTCTTAGTGTTTTCTTGATCGTTTAGAACAGAAAGCGCCCTAAAACCGTCTTTTGTTTGTTTCGCGGCCGTTAGCCACTAGTCACTTGAATCAGCAGTTGTCTTGTGACAGCCAGAGCGAGAGCACCAGCAGCAGCGAGTACTGTTTGTATAAAGCGTTTTTGTACTTATTTGCTGCGCTTAGCTTTTAAATAGTTTTTCTGGGAAAACCTAGCGTAGTTTTCGCGTCTCGTATTTCAGTGAGTGTTTCTTGATTATCAGAGTAGCTCATCAGAAGATTATCTTGGGAATTTGTCACCGTATAGGGTAGGGTAAACATAGTCATGTGTAGGGACTGTGGTTGTTGTGAGCGGACGCAAGGAGAATTGGCCACTCTTCGGGGGCAGGTGGAGGCTTTGTCTGTTAGGCTCATCGAGCTCGAGGCGCAGGCGTCGGCTCGTAGTGGCGTTGGGGCAACTGTGGTGAGACCTATGCCTACTTCGGTGGCCTTGGAATCACATGGAACCCCTGATGTCGCTGCGTCTTCCGGCAGTGAGCATCTTACCGGTCAGCCATCACTCCAGGGTGAATGGCGGACAGTGGTGGGCTCGCGCGTGCCTGGCCGAAAGGCGAAGGTGGGATCTGGCCGCGTGGCAGCTGCCTTACCCCTTTCCAACAGGTACGGGGTGCTTCCTAGTGGTGATGACATCGTTTCCGAGCCACCACAGGATGCCTCGCCTGTTGGGCCAGTGGCCGATTCTCCGGCAAGGTCCCGACAGTCACAGAGGGCGGGCCTATTAGTTATAGGGAGCTCCAACGTTAGGCGGGTTATGGAGCCCCTCAGGAAAATAGCGGGTAGGTCGGGGAAGAATGCCAGTGTGCACTCGGTGTGCTTGCCGGGGGGTCTCGTCCGTAATGTGGAGGAGGCCCTTCCGGCAGCTATTGAACGCACTGGGTGTGACCGGCTGCAGATAGTAGCACATGTCGGAACGAATGACGCCTGCCGCTTGGGTTCTGAGGCCATCCTTGGTTCCTTCCGGCAGCTGGCTGATTTGGTGAAGACAACCAGCATCGCACGCGGAGTGCAAGCTGAGCTTAATATCTGCAGCATAGTGCCCAGAGTCGATCGCGGTCCTCTGGTTTGGAGCCGTGTGGAGGGTCTAAACCAGAGGCTCAGACGACTCTGCGACTATAATGGTTGCAAATTCATCGACCTCCGTTATTGGGTGGAGAACTGTAGGGCCCCCCTAGACAGGTCAGGCGTGCACTACACACTGGAAGCAGCTACTAGGGTAGCAGAGTACGTGTGGCGTGCACACGGGGGTTTTTTAGGTTAGAGGGACCCCCCCTTGGGCGAAACGATAAAATAACTGACGGCTTACCAGAGAGGACATTATCATCGTTGATAAAGAACGTCCGTCCTCAGAGACCAAAAACAGGAAAAGTTAACGTAATATTGGTAAACTGCAGGAGTATCCAGGGCAAGGTTCCTGAATTAGTATCTCTTATTGAAGGAAATAGTGCGCATATAGTATTAGGAACGGAAAGTTGGTTAAAACCGGAAGTGAACAGTAACGAAATCCTAGACACAGAATGGAATATATACCGCAAGGATAGGATAAACGCCAATGGTGGAGGAGTATTTATAGCAGTAAAGAATTCAATAATATCCAGTGAAGTTATTAGCGAATGCGAATGTGAAATAATCTGGGTTAAGCTAAGTATCAAAGGTGGGTCAGATATGATAGTCGGATGCTTCTATAGACCACCTGCATCAGCAACCGTAGTAGTTGAGCGCCTCAGAGAGAACCTGCAGAACGTCGTGAAGAAGTTTCGTGATCATACTATTGTAATAGGGGGAGACTTCAATCTACCAGGTATAGAATGGGATAGTCACACAATCAGAACTGGAGCCAGGGACAGAGACTCTTGTGACATTATCCTGACTGCCTTGTCCGAGAATTACTTCGAGCAGATAGTTAGAGAACCAACTCGTGAAGCTAACGTTTTAGACCTCATAGCAACAAATAGACCGGAACTTTTCGACTCCGTGAATGTAGAAGAGGGTATCAGTGATCTTAAGTCAGTGGTTGCATCAATGACTACAAGTGTAATAAGAAATGCCAAGAAAGGAAGGAAAATATATTTGCTTAACAAGAGTGATAGGGCACAAATCGCAGAATATCTGAGTGACCACCATCAAACGTTCATTTCTGAGGAAGAGGATGTGGAACAAAAATGGAAAAAATTCAGAAACATCATCCAGTACGCCTTAGATAAGTTCGTACCGACTAAGGTCCAAAGCGAGGGGAAAGATCCACCGTGGTATAACAATCATGTACGAAAGGTACTACGGAAACAAAGAAAGCTTCATCATAGGTTTAAGAGTAGTCGAATCATAGCTGATAAGGAAAAGCTGAACGAAGCGAAAAAGAGCGTAAAGAGAGCAATGAGAGAAGCATTCAACGAATTCGAACATAAAACATTGGCAAACAATCTAAACAAGTTTTGGTCATATGTAAAATCGGTAAGCGGATCTAAATCCCCTATTCAGTCACTCGTTGACCACGATGGCACCGAAACAGAGGACGACCGAAGAAAGGCAGAAATACTGAATTCAGTGTTCCGAAACTGTTTCACTGCGGAAAATCGTAACACGGTCCCTGACTTCAGCCGTCGCACGGACGCCAAAATGGAAAATATTGAAATAAACGATATCGGAATTGAAAAACAACTGCTATCACTTAGTAGCGGAAAAGCATCCGGACCAGACGAGATACCCTTAAGATTCTACAGTGATTATGCTAAAGAACTTGCCCCCTTTCTATCAGCAATTTATCGTAGATCGCTGGAAGAACGTAAAGTACCTAGCGACTGGAAGAAAGCGCAGGTCGTTCCCATTTTCAAGAAGGGTCATAAATCAGATGCGAATAATTATAGGCCTATTTCGCTTACGTCAATTTGTTGTAGAATAATGGAACATGTTTTGTGTTCTCGTATTATGACGTTCTTAGATAATACAAATCTCCTTCATCATAACCAACATGGATTCCGCAAACAGAGATCATGTGAAACTCAGCTCGCCCTATTTGCCCAAGAAATTCACAGTGCCGTAGACACTGGCAAGCAGATTGATGCCGTATTCCTGGACTTCAGGAAGGCATTTGATACGGTTCCGCACTTACGTTTAGTGAAAAAAATACGAGCTTACGGAATATCGGACCAGGTTTGTGATTGGATTCAGGATTTCCTAGAAGAAAGAACACAACATGTCATTCTTAACGGTTCAAAATCTGCAGATGTAGAGGTAATTTCGGGAGTACCGCAAGGAAGCGTGATAGGACCTTTATTGTTTACAATATACATAAATGACTTAGTTGACAACATCGGTAGCTCCGTGAGGCTATTTGCAGATGACACGGTTGTCTACAAGAAAGTAGCAACATCAGAAGACTCGTACGTACTCCAGGAAGACCTGCAGAGGATTAATGCATGGTGCGACAGCTAGCAGCTTTCCCTAAACGTAGATAAATGTAATATAATGCGCATACATAGGGGCAGAAATCCATTCCAGTACGATTATGCCATAGGTGGTAAATCATTGGAAGCGGTAACGACCGTAAAATACTTAGGAGTTACTATCCGGAGCGATCTGAAGTGGAATGATCACATAAAACAAATAGTGGGAAAAGCAGGCGCCAGGTTGAGATTCATAGGAAGAATTCTAAGAAAATGTGACTCATCGACGAAAGAAGTAGCTTACAAAACGCTTGTTCGTCCGATTCTTGAGTATTGCTCATCAGTATGGGACCCTTACCAGGTTGGATTAATAGAAGAGATAGACATGATCCAGCGAAAAGCAGCGCGATTCGTCATGGGGACATTTAGTCAGCGCGAGAGCGTTACGGAGATGCTGAACAAGCTCCAGTGGCGGACACTTCAAGAAAGGCGTTACGCAATACGGAGAGGTTTATTATCGAAATTACGAGAGAGCACATTCCGGGAAGAGATGGGCAACATATTACTACCGCCCACATATATCTCGCGTAATGATCACAACGAAAAGATCCGAGAAATTAGAGCAAATACGGAGACTTACAAGCAGTCGTTCTTCCCACGCACAATTCGTGAATGGAACAGGGAAGGGGGGATCAGATAGTGGTACAATAAGTACCCTCCGCCACACACCGTAAGGTGGCTCGCGGAGTATAGATGTAGATGTAGATGTAGATGTATTTTTTCGCAGCATGAAAATGCATTACAGAATCACGAAGCAGCCATAAAAGAACTGCAAACCACTGTTCATGCAAATCATGAGACCTTGTGGGCTAAAATTGACTCAGTTGCGTCTACCGATTCGGTTACGCAACTTGCAAAAACTCAGGAAAACTTAAAGGACACAGTAGAAAGACACATGGAGGAAATTAGTTCATTATCAGAGAAAGTAGTTGAACTTTCGGATCAGCTAAATAATTTATCTAAGAAGGTAGATGATAATCTGAATGACACAAAACCGGTAGTCTTTAATGACACAGAAGAGTGCGAACAAATTAGGAAACTGAAACAAAATCTGAATCAAATTGATACGCAACACCAAAGAGAAATCCGGGAAGTACAAGATCAGCTGACACAGGTAATACAAGAATTACGTATTTCAGAGGACACTCGCGCTCCAATACGGGAAGAGGGACATAGAAATACGGAACAACCACAAAATAAGAACACAGGACACTTCGGAAATGATGAAAGAAATTGGCAAGGCGCATTGGATTTTGAGATGGAACCGCCAAAACGACACAATGACCGACATGTGACTCGCCGACATGATGATTTGGACTATAATCTGTTCATTACTACACGTAAATTCAAAACACTTAAGAATTCTGGCAACGACATTCATCCACAAGCGTGGCTCCATCAATTCTCTCATTGTTTTCCTCCCAACTGGTCATTGGAGCACAGGTTAGAATTTATGTGTGGCTACTTGGAGAATGAACCAGCTGTAAGAATGCGATCGGTCATTCACTATTGTCACAGTGAAGGAGACTTTTACCATGCGTTCCTCTCAGCATATTGGTCACAAGCTACACAAGACCGAGTAAAACATAGCATCATGATGATGAAACACTTCGAACAATCTGAATTTTCCAGTCTTGTCAAATATTTTGAAGACATGTTGCATAAGAATCAATATCTTTCAAACCCATACAGCCCTTCAGAACTCATCTGCATTTGCTTAATGAAATTGCCTGAACATTTAAGAAATATTATTTTGGCAGGACGTTGCAAAGACGACATTGAAGCTTTTCAGTGACTCTTACAAGAATTAGAAATTGACACAGACAGTCGTGGGACGCGAAAACAGGAAAACAATCACTACAGGCCACATCCGTCACAATTCCGTGACGACAGAAACAATAACTGGACACGACAATTCTATTCTTACAACGTAAATCGTGACGAAAAGAGACACCACCCATATGACAACCACTGGCAGAGTAATAGTTACAGAGAGAGATTGCATTTCCGTAGTAATGAATATGACAGAGACACTCATAGAAACAGACAATTTGGCAACCAGAACTATTATTATCACGGGAGACAGAATAACTTCAGATGCAACAGTCCACCATGCAGTGATAATTCAGGGAGAAATTCTCCACCACTTAACCGACAAGTAAGAAAGTACTGGAACTACCGACATGACGACAGACGATATAATCATAACGACAGACCTGAATTTTACCAAAACTGGCGGGATTCAAACAGAGCAGGGCACTCTCAACAACATGAATTTATGGAAGTTAGGTCTCCTAATCGCAATAACGACGCGCGCCAACAAAGAGATAGCAGACAATGACTCGCACCGCAGGCAGCCACCTGCGCCGGCTGGCTCCGGGAAAAATAACATAGTTGCTAACCTTGAGAAAAATTCCAGTATTCTTTACCGACGTATACCACATGATAATTGCGTTAAAGTTGAAACTCTGCATACTAGGAAGAGCAAAGGGTTACACCACGTCTCACATGTAAAACCGTTTATTGAAAGATAATCTGCTTTTTAACTTTGTCTTTGCCATATAACTTTTCACTTTACATGACCAGTATGCTTTAGAAACTGTTACCATGCAACAATGTTTGAAGTTAAATATCCAGTGAAGAACCAAGAGAACTTATTTAAACAGAAATTACGAATGCATTGTTATTGCGAACAGACGACTAGGTGTTATTGTGTGTGTACATTCTTGCTTGTTAGTTGCACGATTACGTAACGACTATAAGGCTCACATACTTAGAACATATACTGGTACTGCTAATGAGATTTTAATGCAACATTTTGGTTTACTTGAAAATACATTCTGAATGAAAGTACTTTCTGAGAGATACCAGATGACACAGTGGTTAGTTTATGTGACAGCTACACGATTATATCACGACGTTACTAATGAGTGACAATTTACAATGTTGCTTTTGCGGTGTCTCTATTTTATATCTGCACAGTTTTTCTGTATTATTCTGGAAAGTAAAACATGTTTTAGTAGTAACTTTTGTGGTATAGCTACAATGAGACAGCCTTTTCCGTAACACAACAATACGTTACAGCACAGTACTTTCCTCATCACGGCAGTAAGCATAATAACTACGATATCTATATGCAAAGCATTTCACTTTTGTTTATCATGAGGTAAGTACATTGACTTCTGCAGAACTTAGCTTTCGGAGGACAATAACTACGACACTTCCACAGAGATTATCTTACAGCAAGACGCACATTTAGCGCTACAGGACACGTATTTGAGTGATTAATTTATTTTTAAAGATATTTGAAGTACAATGATACAAAGGTTTTCCGTAATACATTTCATTCCATTCTTGTAATCTGTAACACCTGAGGGTATAATTACATTAATCCTCAGGGGGGTACACGCCTACTTTGTGTACCATGTGTTTGGCAAGCACAAGGAGCCCTAGCTAATATGGTATTTGCTTATACAACTTTACACATCGGTACCATATTTCTCCAACACAGAATTACACAGCTACCTGATTATTTAACAGAGAAACGAACATTTTTTATTTACTACGGCAGTGACAGATGTTTACGTAATTACACCGTTGCATAACTTCACACTTACTAAATTGTATTTTGTCTGTACTTTGTGAACTGTTCATATTTTTTCGGACCCATTGTGATATTATGAGAGCTTTGAATGATATATTTGGTATGGGATCACGATTTTTAAAGTACGTTTGAGGCAGATGACACTTTTGACATGAGCAGAGAATTTTTTTAGGTTTTGAGATTATTGGAGGAAGCTACGACGATTTTGAGAGTTGACTGAGGTGTTATGATGTTATTATTACGATGACTATGTGTATTATGCTGTTGCGGTATGTTTATGATCAATAAGATGATGCTACCGTATATGAGGAATTTGATTATGCTATGTATTTATTATGATGAAATATTGAAGTGTCGTCACAAGATTGACGTGTCGACGAATATATATATATATATATATATATGTATATATATATATATATATATATATATATATATATATATATCTGTGTGTGTGTGTGTGTGTGTGTGTGTGTGTGTGTGTGTGTAATAAGGTAAGGAGTAATGAATAGTGGTTAGGGACTCTGACTTGTGAAAAAGGATGTTGGAAACCAAGAATCATACTTTAAGAGTTATGAAATGTGTGTATATGCATTAATGTATTACAATGCCGACAAAAATTTTTTTGACACTGTTATATCAATAGCATTTTGTTTCCACAGATTTGTAACGCAAATTCTTGACCTGTGAAATATTTTTATATGAGACTGTCACTGTAGCGGAAACTGCTGTCGTAAATATTTCAGTAAGAAAGTTAAGTGACCACCTACACGTAATGAGTCGTGGGCACCCAGCTGTGCGACAGACGCCCGAAAAAAAAAAGCCATTAATGTGTGCCTTTCAGAGGCAAAGGTAGAAAAAAAAGGGGAGGCCATTATCCTCGCTGTTGACATTCTTTTGTAGAAAACATCGCAAATACGACACACTCAAACTTGAAAACATATGATTACACTGTGGAGCTCTTAATTTATGATATTTACTGAAATGCCTAATGAAATGATGAGAAACATTTTACATTTATTCTCTTTCTAGTTAAGAGATTACTCATTTTGTTTGATATTTAGTTTCTAGCTGCACTGCAGCATTGGTTAAAATAAAATTTTATAGATGTACTAATATATATATTTTATGCCTACAGGTCCAGTAAATAATTTTATGATCTATTCAAAAAAACGAAGGAGCACAAAAAGACATTTCCCTTCACAGGAATTGCATACAGAATTTTCTTTTCAAGTACTTGGTAATTTCTATTGTAGAATAAATTGTGATGCATCACTCTAATGTTAAGATGTGACATAGGTATTAAACATGGCCATTTTTACTGTAATATTTTTTCTGCTTGAGCTTTGTCGTGTTTAGGTATAAGTTATTTCATTTGCTGCTGCTGTTTGCCAGGCATAGTGTTACTGAATTTGACTTTGTGTTACTCTGCTAAGCCAGTTTACTACTGATTTATTTTTCTTGTTTGCTGCACAGTGCCTTATATTAGTTGTAATATTGCAATTGCTTTGCCTATTTAAATTTTTTTGTCATTGATGTTTGTGTTAATTGTTTTGTGCTGCTGCATTGCCTCGTCCCTTAGTTTAGCATCTGAGCTCAGTAGATTTAAGAGAGCTTAAGAGGGGGTAGCCTATAGGAGAATGAGTTGCGATGAATTTGAAGAAATGCACTGAGACGTTATACAAGAAAAATACAGAAAGCATGCTTGGATAGGATTTTTTTGGTGGAAACAAAGGTTGAAATAAGACGAAAGATCTATGGAATGAAGTTTTGGGTTGGACTGCAGTACCAAATGTTACACTGAAAACAAACCCTGTCCTTTCCTTTTGTGTTATCCCACTATGTTTTTGTGTACCCTTGTGTATTTGTTTTCTTCCTGTCTCTGTGTAGTTTCATAGAATTTTTTCTTTTTCTAATACTAAGCTACATTCACTATAATGAGGAATACTGTTATCCTCAAATATAATTGGCATTAATAATATGTTATTTACCTTGTAAATATGCTTAGACATTATTTATTCTGTTTTGTTTTAATGCTCATGTGTGAAGTTGATGTTTCAAAAGTTATTCTAACCTTTTATGTATGTACTTATGTCATAATTCCTGTAACACTGATGTATCTGTTTATTTCTATTCTTTTGCAAAGCCTGTACTACTACAGAGTTATCTGTATTGTTATGTTCTTTAATGATGTATTTTGTACCTTTGTAATTGTATTCTTACGTTATAAAATTGTAATACACCAGTTCATCATATTATTAACTTGTAAGTTACATTTCACTACACACATTTCTGTTGGTCATAGTATATGGACAATATGTGAGAAGTAGGGACTGTTAGTGTTTGCACGTGTGTTAATAATTCAGCAAGGGACTGGATAACAGCATTGCTGGTTCTAAGGACAATTCCAAAAACTTTGTGAGTGCACAAGTGGTGTTTTATGGACTTGCTATATTCTCCACAAGACTCTTGGATGGTGAATGTGCACCTGCACAGTCGCAACAGATGGCTGTTGGCCGTCTCTACAAGGTCTACAGTGGGTCTGCATCTTTGATGGCCCACCATTACCATTATTACTACAAGGACTGCAGTGGGTCTGCACCTCTGGTGGCCCACCAATACCATACTCTCTACCAGGACTACAGTGGGTCTGCTCTGTGATGACCTACCTACCAAAATTCTTCAAAACTTCGACTGACTCTGCTGTGGGTTTGCTCTGTTGTGGCCCATTACCTGTCTGCATGTCAAGAGTCAGCACTGTCTTTCCGTTGGAAGGACAACACTACTTCTTCAAGACTGCATGGAAATCCACTACTTCTGTGTGCAATTTCTTTTACTAATCAGACTTTGTGAAAAAAAACTGTAATTACTATTATGATGAATGATCACGACTATCTTTATGGACTGTGAGAAAATTTTAGCTTTTGGCCAACATTGTATCAATAAGTGTGTGCATTTGATATCTTTGTTATTGTAATTATGAAAAATTTTATCAAATCATTATCGGCCACTGCCCAAAACTATTTGTAAAATTTTTTGTGGGGAGCATGGGGGCTATGTAAGTAGGCTGTTTATGTTTTCTTATCGGCAACGTTACGTAGCGCTCGGTATGAAAATCATTGGCTGTGCTGTGTGCAGTCTGTAGCTAGTTTGCATTGTTGTCTGTCATTGTAGTGTTGGGCAGCGGCAGCTGGATGTGCACAGCGCGTAGCATTGCGCAGTTGGAGGTGAGCCGCCAGCAGTGGTGGATGTGGGGAGAGAGATGGCGGAGTTTTGAAATTTGTAATACTGCATGGCATGAACTGCTATATATATTATGACTATTAAGGTAAATACATTGTTTGTTCTCTACAAAAATCTTTCATTTGTTAACTATGCCTATCAGTAGTTAGTGCCTTCCGTAGTTTGAATCTATTATTTAGCTGGCAGTAGTGGCGCTCGCTGTATTGCAGTAGTTCGAGTAACGAAGTTTTTTGTGAGGTAAGTGATTTGTGAAACGTATAGGTTAATGTTAGTCAGGGCCATTCTTTTGTAGGGATTTTTGAAAGTCAGATTGCGTTGCGCTAAAAATATTGTGTGTCAGTTTAAGCACAGTCGTATATAATTTTTCTAAGGGGACGTTTCACGTGTCTAGGACGGAGTAAACCCTTGTGACGTAACGCAACCGCCAGCTGCTGGAAGTCCAGGTGGAGCATTCTGCCGCTGACCAGTCGCTCGCAGCCGTCTTTCCCAGCTAGCCTTACCATACGCCGTGCGCGCCCTTTAAACACGACCCACGATCAAACGTCTCTCCCCAAATGACATCAAATGACTGTCGTGTCACATAGTACAAATGTAAAAATCGTATCCAAACCGTTTTTGGAAATAGATCTGAAATGCTGTAGTACGTTAATGATATGAGGGTAATCCCAAAAGTAAGGTCTCCTATTTTTTATAAGTACATAGACCTGTTTAGTTGTACAATGATTTACAGCAGTTTACAGCTTGAACATTTAGCTATTTTTCGATATAATCACCATTTCTGTGTATGCATTTTTGTAGACGCTGTATCAGTTTTTGTATGCCCATGTCATTCCAGCTCGCCACCGTGCTGTTCAGAAAGTTATGAACAGGCGTGATTGTCACTTGGTCTCAGGTGTAAAGTGATATGCCCAGGTTTCGTCACCCGTGACAATTGAGTCCAGAAAGTTGTCCTGTTCGGCTGCAAGGCGGTGAAGAAATGCGCGGGAAGCATCAACTCGTTGCCGCATGTGGTCCTCAGTCACCATGTGTGGCACCCGTCTTGCGCACACCTTCCGATAGTTCAATGTCTCCGTTAACATTCTGTGAGCGGTGCGTCGGGAAACCACAGGAACCAACGTGCAGAGATCATCCAGGGTGATCCGCCGAACTTCACGCATGCTTTGCTCAACCTTCAAGACTGTCTCCTCAGAAACTGACCGTCTCCCGCTCCTTTGTTCGTCATGAATTTTGGTCCGGCCAGCTGCAAACTCTCTACACCATTTACGAACATTTTTGACATCCATGCACCACTCGCCATACACTTGCGTCAATTGGCGATGGATTTCAATCGGCGCAGTGCCCTTTGCGTTCAAAAACCGAATAACTGAGCACAATTCGCAGTTGGCGGGAGCTGCCAGGCCAAGACTGAGCGCCTCAGCGTGACGTGCGCATGTTTACACAAAACGCGTGAAGCACTCTTCATAACAGTGTGACCAATTGCCACACAAACAGAGTTCTGTACTTATAAAAAAATAAGAGGCCTTACTTTTGGGATTAGCCTCGTAGCTGGATCACACAAAACCCTAGGCAGTATGAGAAATACTTGACCCACCACAAACGTATTTACACCTACTAGCTCTTCAGAGGTGTAAAAGCTCAAAGAAACGTGCGATGAGATAAAACAAATAATTCAGTACGTTAAGGGTAACGAAAATTTAATTCCGATGGTCGACTGAAATTCGATAGTAGAAAAAACAAGAGAACAAAAAGCCTTATGAGCATAAGGTGAACGATTAAAAGGTGGAGGCACATGGTAGTGTTTTCATACAGTACAGTTTCATCAACGCTATCACATGGTTTAAGCTTCATGGAATAACATTGTATACGTGCAAGAGATCGGTAGACAGCGGAAGACTCCAGCAACTGGAAATCAGATTTTAAACTGCAATTATTTTCCAGGAGCAGATCTGGATTTTAGCCACAATTTACTGGTTATGAAATGCTGACTAGAATAAATGGCAGTAAGGTAAGAAATAAGGAGACGCTACGTGGCTAAGTGAAACGAGCCAGTTTTGGTGAAACTCTCAAGGCGGAGCGCATATGCAGTGGTTCGGTCCCCGGGTTTAAAAGGACGGAGCAAGTGGTGGAGTGCTAATCACCTCGGCTCACTCTGAAGATGGCTTGACGGTATTCAGCCCAAATATTAGAAGAAGAAGCTGAATTTATGTGGCTGCACGCCCGAAATTTTAAGGAACTCGCATAAGCATATATGAATATGAGAAGTAGATGCTGCTTACAGGAAGTTTGAAGAAACTTATGGAGAAGAGAAGCGCAACTGTGTGAACATCTAGACCTGAGAAGGCAATCCACTACTAAACAAAGATTGGTGTATTATCGAATGATCAGCTTAACAAGCCACAATTTCAGAAAACTGACGGGAGTTATTTACAGAACAATGGAAGAAGTGGTAGAAGTCGACCTTCAGGAAGAACAGGCTTCGTTCTGCAGTTCGTCTGGCTTGCTTACAGCGACATGACCGAGTTATGCTGGCAGCCTACCAGCAGGAGAGAACCGATACCTGCTTCACTGCAGACTCTCGGCTTCCCTTAGAAGATAGGGCAAATAGAGACAAACGTGTTTATAGAAAGTGTAGCTTTAGACAAAGCTGAAATATACTCACTGAAATTGTGAAGTAATCAGAAATTCAGAGAGCGCAATGTTATATGCAGCTTGCACAAAGCCCGAAAGCAGTAATTGAGAAGGGAGTTTGACAGCATTGAGGAAGCAGTACAGATAATTACAGAGAAATCTGGAAAGGTAGTTCACGGATATAAATTAAAGGAACGACAATGTTTGCTGATAACACTGTAATGCTATTAGAGATGGCAAGAGACGTGGAAGGTAAATTAAGTGGAATGGAAGGTATCTCGAAAATAAGTTACGCGATGAACACAAATAGAAGTAATAGAGGTGGATCTGGGATATTCGAATTAGGTGATCATGTGGAAAGGAGATGAGGAAATGGGAAGCTGAAGAGAGTAGACGACCATTGAATAACCGACGATGACAGAAGTAAAGAGGCCATAAAATATGGAGTGGTAGTAGCAAGAAAATATTTAGTGTAAAAGAGAAATATTTTGTTTAAATGTTAGCATCACTTTCCTACAAGTATTTTTACGCTGTATGTCCTTATGTGGAAGAAAGCTTGAACACTAAACGGTACGGGCAACAAGAGAAAACAATCTTCGCAATTTGTAACTATGGAAGAATGCTGAAGATTAGATGAATAGCTCGAACAAGTAAGGAAGTGCTACTAAGGAGGGCAGAAAAGAAACTCATGATATAACTTGACAAAAAGAAGGGATGGTTTGTTAGGACACATTCTGGGACATTCACGCACAGTCATTTTGATAAAGGATGGAAGTTTCGGGTGTGAATATTGTAGAGAGAGACGAAGACAGACTACAGTACGTGCGGTAGCGTTCTCGCTTCCCACGCCCGGGTTCCCGGGTTCGATTCCCGGCGGGGTCAGGGATTTTCTCTGCCTCGTGATGGCTGGGTGTTGTGTGCTGTCCTTAGGTTAGTTAGGTTTAAGTAGTTCTAAGTTCTAGGGAACTTATGACCACAGCAGTTGCGTCCCATAGTGCTCAGAGCCATTTGAACCATTTAGACTACAGTAAACATGTCCAGGTGGAAGTTGTTTGCAGTTGTTATACCGGGATGAAGAGAATTTCACAGAATACACATTTCGTGTCCTAAACAGCCAGCTGTAGTTCTACACGTCTTCGGAATGGCTGAAGGAGTATTCATCTCAGTTTCATAACAAAATCCCAGCATGCTCGCAAATTAGGACAGCAATGTGGCAGTAAGGGCCGTCTCAACTGTATACTCAAACCAGACAGCTGGCTAGGTCACCATTCGGCTAGGTCACCATTGTGAGAAATCAGCAGGTTTCAGCACGTTTGGTTAACTATGAGTTCTTCGGTTAATGGTTTGGCATCATGAACAGAACAATAGAAAAGTATTATCTCTACAGCCAACGAAGGAAGCCTTCTTCAACACCGTTGCACACTGGTTAACAATGCTCTATGGGAGCAGCCACTCTGTCTGGCAATGGATAAACGTCTGCCCTGTACAGTAATTCTAAATGTCAGAAGCGACAGCGCTCCATTGCTTCCTCTCCTTCCCTTCCTCTAGGCCACATCAGCCCGGCCTACTCGTAACAAACAGCATGTGCACTCCGCGACTGGTTTTCCTGCAATTTCTGCTGGTCGGAGTGGCCGTGCGGTTCTAGGCGCTACAGTCTGGAGCCGAGCGACCGCTACGGTCGCAGGTTCGAATCCTGCCTCGGGAATGGATATGTGTGATGTCCTTAGGTTAGTTAGGTTTAATTAGTTATAAGTTCTAGGCGACTGATGACCTCAGAAGTCCCATAGTGCTCAGAGCCATTTGAACCATTTTTGAACCTGCAATTTCGTTTACAAATGAGATTACGACGTTTTGCAAATCATGTGACTGAATTCTGTGAATAATAGTATTCACAAATTTTATGTTATGACTGCATAAATATCATAACCAAGGAACGAATTATAATTAACTATATACTGTAGAAGAGAAGTCTTGTGGCTTTATCAAGAATATTGTTCTGGAGTCTCTAATGGATACCTAGGTTTTTTTCAAATAATAATTAGTTCCCGGTTATTGGAAGATGAGGCATATACAGTAATAATGCAAGTGAGCGTTACATCACAATGTAAAAGAGTTAAACGAGCGTCTCCGATATTTAAGGTCATGGGTTGAGGATACATAACTTCATACATGTGTAAGTAGGCTGTTCAGGTTTTTATGTTGGTAACATCACGTAGCGCTCTGTATGAAAATCACGGACTGTGCTGTGTGCAGTCTGTGGCTGGTTTGCATTGTTGGAATTTGCTATTGTAGTGTTGGGCAGTTGGCTGTTAACAGCGCGTAGCGTTGCGCACTTGGAGGTGAGCCGCCACCAGTGGTGCATGTGGGGAGAGAGATGGCGGAGTTTTGAGAGCGGATGATCTGGACGTGTGTCCATCAAATGGTTCAAATGGCTCTGAGCACTATGGGACTTAACATCTATGATCATCAATCCCCTAGAACTTAGAACTACTTAAACCTAACTAACCTAAGGACATTACACAACACCCAGTCATCACGGGGCAGAGAAAATCTCTGACCCCGCCGGGAATCGAACCCAGGAACCCGGGCGCGGGAAGCGAGAACGCTACCGCACGACCACGAGCTGCGGACCGTGTCCATCAGAGAGAGTAAATCTGTAAGACCGGATGTCATGAACTGATATATATATTGTGACTTTTCAACACTATTAAGGTAAATACATTGTTTGTTCTTTATGAAAATCTTTCATTTGCTAACTATGCCTATCAGTAGTTAGTGACTTCAGTAGTTAGAATTTTTAATTTAGCTGGCAGTATTGGCGCTCGCTGTATTGCAGTAGTTCGAGTAATGAAGATTTTTGTGGGGTAATGATTCATGAAAGGTGTAGGTTATTGTTAGTCAGGGTGATTCTTTTGTAGGGATTACTGAAAGTCAGATTGCGTTGCGCCAAAAATATTGTGTCAGTTTAGTGTTGATCAGAATAAGTAAAGAGCGAAATGTCTGAGTACGTTTAGTTCTGCTCAGCTGTTTGAAAATGAAATAACGTAACGGGTTTACCAGCACAGTAATTCACTAATTTTTCTAAGGGGATGTTTCACATGGTAAATCAGTAATCAATGATATAGCGCAGCCTCTTTTCTAAAATTTTATTGTATGTGAAATATAAACGTTATTCGCAATAATTCAGAAATGAGAGAAAAATTGTAAGGAAAATTGTCAACAAGAGGGCGTCTGGAAATAGATTTTAGCAGACGTTTATTGAATTATTAACAGAAAATATATGTACCTCAGTAACACGTACTGTTATTTGTGTGATTGACATTCCCAGAGCAGCTGATATGTTGTTCCAGTTTATCATCTACAGGATGTTAGAAGATTCTCGTAACAAACTTCCAGGACTAGTGGAGGGAAGTGAGTACACCATATGTTGAATAGGAATCCATTTCCGGAAACGTACTGTTTCTGTTCTACGACGGTTCCACTTCTCCTTGAGGAAATGAATTAGGCGTGACGCAGTCAATTATTGTGTAACAATTCGAAATGAAAGGTAAGGTAATATCCATTTATCACTTAACCGCAATTTGTTTGTATTAACACGTAAACGTTACGTGTTTACACTACGCCAAACAAAAAAGAAAACGAGAAAGAAAGCGTGCTGTTAATTAGAGGTGGAGTGGTTGCTTGGATCAGTGTGTGGTCTCATATTAGTGTCGTTCCTGTTGACTCTATCAATAGGGTGGGACTGTAGTAGGCATGCCCTTCGCATCAGCAGGAAAGGGAAGGGAAAACTATCTGCGCTAATAGCAAATAACTTAAAGGGGACACTATCACATGTGATAAAGTGCAAGTGGCTACAAATGACAGAACAGCAGAATTTTTAGACTAGGAAGTGAAGAATCAAAAGATATTCAGATACAGGTTGAAAATGATGCTCACATTCATAGAAGAAGCTGCCAGAAAACAAATTTTAATTTACACAATCCATGCCAACAGCGCCTAAGTGAAACTGGAGATGTTCAGAAACTGACAGAAAGTTACGTTCAGCCAGCTGTAATTCAGCCAGTAAACAAAATGAATTATCCTTATTGCCTTAGAATATCTGAAGACTGAGGGATAAGTTTAATGAGTTGCTTACCTGTGATGAAGAATTAGAGCTGGCCTAACTAATTGATACAATCTGCCTGTCTGAACATCATGTGACTCCTGGTATAAATATGTTAAATGTTACAAGATTTAAGTTAGCCACTTATTCGACTTCTGTAGAGAAAATATGGAGTAAGGAAGAGTTTCCATATTTGTCAGAAAATGTTTTAATTTCAAGAATAATGAATTGATCAGTTTTGCTCAGAGCATAACCTAGAAGTTTGTGCAATAGAAGTGGTATTTCATAACAAGACCTTTCTAATAATAAGAATATACAGAGCACTTTGAGGAAACTTTAACCTCTTAATAAAAGATCTGGAAGCTCTGTTGCCCCATCTCACAGTAAAAAAGAAGGAAATATTGGTTGCCGGTGATTTTAATGTGAATATTGATGCTGCAACACATATACACGAAAATGAAAATAAGAGGTAATAAATATGTAGGCGAATATGTAATGTTCTTAGTGGAGTTAAACACAATGAAAGGGGAAGCGAAGGTGCGGCATTATGCCTGCGTAAGAGACGCGAAAAAGATGTCAAAAGCTTGCACATATATAAGCGAAAAAATACTCATAGTAAGACCGAAACTGAGAAGATGCAACGCCACTATCATAAGGGTATATGCACCAGAAGCATTAAAAAAGGATGGGTCTAGAATCTTCTGCGAAGAGCTGCAGAAGACTCTAGATAAGTACAGTGCTAATGACCAATTTATTATGTTGGGTTATTTCAATGTCAGAATAAGAAATATCATAGTAACAAACATTACAGGGCCTTTTAGAGGAAACAGAAAAATTGTTAGAGACTTTGCCATTTGCAGTAATTAAAAAATTACAAAACCACTTTTTAAGAAAAAAGATGTACATAAGTATACTTGAGCAAGAAGTGTTAGATCGGTAACTGACTACATTTCAGTAAGCTAGTGGGTCAAACAACAAATACAAGAGTTTATGAAGGATAAGATATAGAATCACATTATTTTCTACTAATCTCTAGAATAGATCCTTCTGCAAAATTAAAGAAGATGGGAAAAAATTAAGTAACCAACAATATCAAAGCATTTATGAAGTATATTGCAGGAAGAGGACAGCATTAAGCATCTTTACCAAAACAGATTGAATGAGGAGCTACTGAACTTCCAAACTAAAGACAACATAGAAGAAGAATGGAAAAATCTACAGACTGAGATATATAGAGTTGCAGGAGAAGCTCTCAGTAAAATGAAAATAAAGGAAAAGAAAGGGCCTAAAAATTTAGATTGAGCATCTAAGAAAAGCTGTTAAAGAAAAATAGGATGCATTTGTAAAAACATAAGTAACGTCATAGCTGCAATCTTATATGGAGACAAGAAATATTAATAAGTGTGTAGTAAGAAAGGCATGCCAAGATCATAGGGATAGATTTATTTCTAATTTCCAGAATGGCCTCTAACTTTTTAAAAACTTTAAAACAACAGAGAAAGACATGACACAAATAAACAATACTGAAGGAGAACCGTGGATAATTCATTACAAAGAATTATGGTATGATGATACAGCAAATAAACCAAAACTGAAACAATAGATAGTAAGGGATTAAATGAAATACACCACAATGAAATAAAATCAGACCTAACATCTCTCAAGAAGGAAAAAGTGACAGGAAGAGATGATATTAAAGTTGCATTGTTATAATAGTGAGAAATGGTGCTTCATCTATGACAGTTATATCTGTTAAACGAATATTGTAAGAGCAAAAGTATTCCCAAAGACTGGAATACTGCTAGAGTGATACCAGTTTTTAAAAAGGAGACAAAAGCATATGCAGTAACTACAGAGGAATAAGTTTACTAGACCCAGCATACAAATGAATGCAGATACTTTAAAGAGAAGACTTAAAAACATAACAGAAGCAGTACTGCAAGAAAAACAGATGGGTTTTAGGAAAGGACGATCTATGACAGATTCAGCTGATATTTTACAGCAGATAATACAAGAACGTGGAGAATATAATAAAGAAACATATACTGCCTTCATAGATTAAAGAAAATTTTTTGACAATGTCCATAGAAAGGAAACGGAAGATAGTGATGAATTGCATGTATCCAAAACTTCTAATAAATGCCATAAGAGATTTATATTAGAACATTGCTATCAATCTAGATCTCAACGACAAAATATCTAATGAGAAAAAGCAATTAACAAGGGAGTACGACAAGGCTGTTGTATCTCCCCAAATTTGTTTAACATTTACATACATGATATAATGCACATGTAGAAAACAGAATTTCGAAAAGGTGTATGACTCTTTCAAATAACTTACTATATGCTGACAATACAGTGGTATTAGCAGATAAAGAAGAGTGATCCTAGCAGATAAAGCAATTTACTTGCTTAAACAAATAAGTGCGAAATTTGAGATGGAGATATCAACAGAAAAGCTAATACAATGGCCTTGTTGGTGAAAGAACACATTTTGAACCAAAACAGTGGTAGATCAAAAGATTTTAGAAAATGTGAACCGCTTCATTTACCTAGGATGGGAATTGACATATGGCTACAGCTAAGATGTAGAAATAAAGCTTAGTAAATTTAACTCGGTGTGTGGAACAATTGACGAAACTTTAAAAACAAAACTAAGAATGATACTCAAATTCTACAAAACTGTTGCAGTCTCCAGACTGCTTTGTGGAAGCGAGACCTGCATGGTTAGAAAAGAGCAGAACATGAACTTTCGTTTGTAAAATTTGCATCACCCAGTTATCGAAACAAACACAGGGAAAACCAATTTTCTGCTGCACAGTCTCACAGTCTGTCGCAAATTCGACTTTACTTTAGAGTCTTAAATATGCTCGGAAAACGTCAAAGTCAATTTTTTCATACTGCGTTGATCTGTTTTGGGGGAATGATAAAGTGTTCTGAACTCCACGTACTATAAATACAAAAAATTACAGATATATTCTTGCCGTGTGGTGTCCTTGTAAGTAGGACTCTCGCTATTCGAACAGTATTAACATTATTGGTTACGTCAGCTTCCATAGACATGACATCGACAGTAATAATTTGAATATGGTTGTAATATATTTGGTAACACTCCTATTACTGATAGTGTTAGTTGCGTGTGAAAGTGATGTGACGATGATTCCATCCCCTAGTACGGGAGCGCCATCTTCAGAAGCGGCAAGAAATGCTGATTGTCAGACTGCCACTCACTCCACGAAGAGAAACTTCAAACAAATGAGGTAGTTAGGCCGGAGAGGGAAGAGAGGAAAAAAGATTCAACCCTCTGACATACCAAAAAGCCATTACCTTAACAAATGGTGCTCTCAGCTCTGGAGTGTTCTTTAAAAGAGAAGAGCCCTCATAAAATTACGGAAACTTTTGTTACGGCTACAAAGTCTTCCATCGCAGCATCTGATTAGTGAGTACAGAGTTGGGATGAAGATTGCGTGCTAGATGGTATATCCCACATTCTTCAGTCTGCGGTACTCGAATTGTCTGAGCAAAGAAAATAGACTCGGGAAACCGCGATGAAATATATATATACGTGAAGGAAGTTTGCCGGCTTGTGTGCATATAATCGCGTCTGTCTGCGGTGGTGCACTCGACGTTGCCCCACCCATTGCTGCTGCCTCCCTCGCGGGGAAACAAAATTCCTTTTAATTTTGCTCGGAAAATTCTCATTAATTTCGTACAGTTGGCCGTAGAAGCGCGCCGCAGGCGCACCATCGCGGTCGGAACGGGCCAAGAAATTGCCTTCGGCCGAACTCGGCCGCCCTCCTGTTTTTAATAAAACTGGAGCCGTCTCCCGCTACGAGAGGAAGGCCCTGCTGGAGTGTGAGTCAGCCCTGGAGCACTAGCGCCGGAGCAAGAAGTGGCGCTGCGTCGCTGCTCATCTGGCGTTTCCGATGTGTGACTGCAGTGAAGGTACCACTGTAATTGGGTCAGAGGGTCTTTCTTCAATTTTCATCATCATCGTAAATGCCCCCCAAAATTTACCGAATAATGTGATGAAACTCGGTTGGGGTAATACGGGGACCTTACTTCAGCAGGTTAGTAATACAGTACACCTCAAGGGTGTCCACCCATAAAAGTTATAAAGCGCACTGGCCAAAAGAGTCCGAGAAAAAGGGCTCCGAAGTTTTACACTACTGGCCATTAAAATTGCTGCACCACGAAGATGACGTGCAACAGACGCAAAATTGAACCGAGAGGACTAAGATGCTGTGACATGCAAATGATTAGCTTTTCAGAGCATTTTTACAACGTTGGCGTTGATGGGGACACCTACAACGTGCTGACATGAGGAAAGTTTCCAACCGATTTCTCATACACAAACAGCAGTTGACCGGCGTTGCCTGGTGAAACGTTGTTGTGGTGCCTCGTGTAAGGAGGAGAAATGCGTACCATCACGTTCCTGACTTTGATAAAGGTTGGATTGTAGCCTATCGCGATTGCGGTTTATCGTATCGCGACACTGCTGCTCGCGTTGGTCGAGATCCAATGACTTCGCAGAATACGGAACCGGTGTGTTCAGAAGGGTAATACGGAACGCCGTGCTGGATCCCAACGGTCTCGTATCACTAGCAGTCGAGATGACAGGCATCTTATCCGAATGGCTGTAACGGATCGTGCAGCCACGTCTCGATCCCTGAATCAACAGATGGGGATGTTCGCAAGACAACAACCATCTGCACGAACAGTTAGACGACGTTTGCAGCAGCATGGACTGTCAGTTCGGAGACCATGGTAGCGGTTACCCTTGACGCTGCATCACAGACAGGAGCGCCTGCGATGGTGTACTCAACGACGAACCTGGGTGCACAAATGGCAAAAAGTCGTTTTTTCGGATGAATCCAGGTTCTGTTTACAGCAACATGATGGTCGCATCCGTGTTTGGCGACATCGCGGTGAAAGCACGTTGGAAGGGTGTATTCGTCATCGTCATACTGGCGTATCACCCGGCGTGATGGTATGGGGTGCCGTTGGTTACACGTCTCGGTCACCTCTTGTTCGCACTCACGGCTCATTGAACAGTGGACGTTACATTTCAGATGTGTTCCTACCCGTGGCTCCACCCGTCATTCGATCCCCACGAAACCCTACATTTCAGCAGGATAATGCACGACCGCATGTTGCAGGTCCTGTACGGGCATTTCTGGATACAGAAAATGTTCGTCTGCTGCCCTGGCCAGCACATTCTCCAGATCTCTCACCAATTGGAAACGTCTGGTCAATGTTGGCCGAGCAACTGGCTTGTCACAATACGCCAGTCACTACCCTTGATGAACTGTGGTATCGTGTTGAAACTGCATGGGCAGCTATACCTGTACATGCCATCCAAGCTCTGTTTGACTCAAAGCCCAGGCCGTTATTGCGGCCAGAGGTGGTTGTTTTGCGTACTGATTTCTCAGCATCTATGCACCCAAATTACGTGAAAATGTAATCACATGTCAGTTCTAGTATAATATGTTGTTCCAATGAATACCCACTTATCACCTGCATTTCTTCTTTATGTAGCAATTTTAATGGCCAGTAGTGTATTTGCAGCTCATATACTGGTCAATTTATATGCTTTGGCATCACAACGAAATTGCTGCGCCTATAGCGGCCTCTCTTGTCACACGGGCGATCCATGTTCGATCCTAACTTCGAGTAATTTTTGATTTTGTTTCTTTCACTGTTTTAAAAACTATATCAGCTTTAAAATATGTGTAAATACATCCTCCACACATAATGAGCTGCACTAGAAATATTTTATTTGCCAAAATCGATTTTAAATAAAGTTAATTATCTAAAATATTACGAATTACATGATAAAGAAATTAATTTTATTCATGAAACGACATTTATTGGTAATTAATTTAAAATGTGGAATTATGATTAATATTTTCTTTTTAAAAAGTTAAATAATTTCAAATTCGTTTTCAGTGGAGGTAAATTAAAGCTTTAATTACCTCTGTAGCCATATTTCGGGTAGGGTTTTCTCTGTGTAAAACCTTTTGCCATATCCTTTTTATTTGTCAGTTCCGTATATTCGTATCTCACATACATGCATCAGAATATTAATTATCATAAAAACATTGAAAAAATAATTTGACATCTTGTACAATTTCTGAAGGACGTTTGTTTACACGAACAAACAAATTTCAAAAGATCTGTTGAGAAACATACCCCGTTAACATTCATGGGAAATTCTATTTCATCAGAAAGCGTGGAAGTGTACAAGGCATATCGAAAATTTCATCAAAATTGGCGATGGCATTTGATGATCCATTATTGACTCTATGTACACTCTTCACGAAGCGCAATTATGTACTCGCTTTATTAGATTTTTTTTATCTGTCCAGAAAAGTAGAAGTCACGATGTTGAACAACAGAAGTACATATTGGAGGAATCACTTTATTTGTACATATTGGTTATTTCTAATCAATTTGAAAGATTTCGTAGCGTAGTTCAGGCTTTGTTTGTCTTCCCCAACAGTCAATAATTAGTAGAAATTGTTCTTTTCCCACATAAGACCTTAGACAACCGTTGAGAATGTCGATATACAATCCTGTTGTTAGACTCTCATATTAGCATCTCAGATGTCGATGATACATTTTAGGTCACTAGCTTTACTTAAACGCTGTTATAATTTTTACAACAATATAAAAATATTATGTAAATATAAGATCGAACCCGAATCGCCCACGTGGTAAACGGTTCCGCCACAGATCCAGCCATTTGACCATGCTTCCATGGCTCATGACTGACCAATGTATGAAGTGCTCTTAAAAGCTTAGAGTCCTTTTTCTCGGAATCTTTTGGTTAGGCCACTTTGCAACTTTTATAGCTGGATTCCATTGAAGTATACTACTGACCTGTAAAGTCTCATACGGAACTGGGTTTCGGAGGCCGTAAGGCCCCTTATAAGATGTTGAGTGAAGGTTCGGGTTTTACTTCTTTCCATCCTCTTTTGTAGCGTTCAAACCTGAGGTTCCTTACAATCAATTACATAAATATTTTGTATGACTAACATAATATCACAGGACTGAGGCAAAACATTCACCATGTATGTAATAACAAACCTACAACATTACAAACTACAGCTCACTGTACAGACATATATCAAGTTGGGTTACAAAAGACTAGTTTGTAACTAATTTTTAAACAAAGGTTGGTTTACAAAGGTTCTTGCACTCACATATTGGATATCATGCTTCGTCATTATAAAAACGAACAAGTTACTATTTACAGTGATGGTTGACGTATGGTGTATATGAGTCTGTGGTTATAACATTAATAGATTCATCCTGGTATTGTAATATTGATTAATGAAAAGGCGTCTCCAATTACTGAGTATAGCTTTATTTAGTCTAACATTGGTTTCGGATTTTTTGTTAAACCATTGTCAAGTGGTTCTGAAAATGGCATAACTGTGATAAATATATCCATATACATAACTGAAGAAACGAAGCTAATGTATGTATGTGTACACACAGAATATAAAAGTTCAAGTAGAGAAGTAATGTCTGAAAGATATAAGTACAAGTCTGGCTGATTTAAGATTTTACTTGTCTAATGATATCTTGGGAATATTGTGTCCTCAAGATTGTGTAATTCATTACATTATTCTTTGGATTGATGAAGGTTTGTTTTTTTGGATTCCTCACGAATTATAATTTGTGTGGTTTGCAAGTAAGAGGTTAAATGTAGTTTTTTAGTAAAAATGTGGCATAACTGAAATGAGCAGGTCATTCAGGTCAGGTACAGAATCAGCTTTCCAGGTGCAAAAAATTGAAAGACAGGGAGCTTTACAGGCTGTTTGCACAGCTTGGATGCTAGTATGGCTTCGGTATTCTCACGATATCATTCAACAAGCAAGATTTTAAATCGCTCAGAATTGCGCTTGTGTCTTTACAACATTACCTCACTGCTATAAATTTTATGTTCTGTCTGCACGTATTCATGAGTAAGGCTTGTTTCTCCATCTTCAATTGTATAGATGTATACGTATATCTAACATATTTATGGAAGTTCCAGAACCACTTGACAATTCCTTAACATAAAAGCCGAAACCGGTAGCGAACTAAATAAACTTCTATAGTGCAACTGGATTAGTCTTTCATTATTTAAACAAACAGTTGTGGAGCACATGCTGAAACTGATCATACTCCATTGCTGCCGTGCTAACATTTTCAACTTTTCACTTTTATTTTCGTGCTTGTCATGTGTGTCATTTGTGTGTAATTGATGAATTAGTGTGTTGGCTGATAAAAAAGTTTGTGGTACAAGTTTTCAAACACGAAGTGGATTGCTTATATAAAAATTTTAATTTTTAAGTTTTTGTAGCTCGTTGAATTTCTAACTAGCCGTAGCTCATTTAATATTATTTTCAGTGCCTTATTTTGGACACCTTGAAGTTCGTTAATATCCATAGACGCTGCATGAATCCATTTGGTACAGGCATCAACGTCAAATTTTCCTATTTGCGGACGGTACAGTATTCTGTTTGGTAAATGATACATGGGAGCAAACATACGGTTTCTTTCGTTCACTGTTAGTTGACAAATCCCGCATTGTCCTTATATTCATTTTGTCAGTTTCCTATTACAAACTAAAACAAAAAGTATCTATTTTTAGTGTAATATCGAAAACATATCATTTCCACGTATTGGTGAAAACACCTTCGAGATTATGAAACAATGGTACAAAGAAATATGCAATTCCGTGTTGATGACATCGCGTCTCTTGGGCCATGTGTTGTACAATGATATATTTGTGTAGGTGCATTCAACAGCGTATGTGGATGCTGTCTGCAAAAATTGGTGCGAATAGAGTTAGTAGCAAAGAAGTAATAAATTTAAACGTTATGCACGATGCGGCAGTTTTTCACTCATCTCAGTGTTGATGACGTCATATCTTCTGATCTATGCGTCACACAATAATATAACTAGCAAGATGGCGTCGAGCAAGTGACGCACATTAGTTTGGTCCGCAAGTTTACCAGTATTTTGGAGGTTTTATTAAGCAGTTTTGTAGATATTACGAAAATCGAGTGGCGAATATCTCATGACTAATTACAATTCGATTATGAAAATCTGTAACCTGGAACTACATTTCAAACGGGTAACAGTCGAGCAATTTGCAGCGCCGCCAACGGCCAGGTGGAGTCGAGCCGACACCACGAACTGCGGCCACACCACCCGGTATCCTCGACATCGATGAGCTTGGAAAGGCTGAGTGCGGCGCTCAGGCCACAGACACGCTCAGGCTTGTTGTGCAGACGTTACCGATGCTGTCACTGCGGCGGTGGCGGCTAAAATACAGGAGACTCCGGAGAGGAAGGCAAACGAGATCCGTGCTATAAACACATCTTCGAATGAAACTGAATATAGCGCATGATTGCCCGCAAAGAAGCTGATCAAGACATCTGACGAGCAGAGGTGCATACAAGAGACGCAATAATCTCAGACAGTGTTCGGGGTTCTCGAGAGCAACAGCGAGAATACTGAAGAATTAGTGATCAGTCTTTTCCGAGAGAAGCTATTCTTTCTGGTGACATAGACAGTAGTCACAGGATCTTAAAAAACCTGGACCCATAATAGTGGAAGTTGCGTCGTACAGGTAAAGATCTGAACAAACTCGCGAGGTCAGGTGTGACAGTTTGGGAAAGGTATGCAAGCCTTCGGAGTCGGAACACCTCTCTTCAGGCCGTTCTCGGCTTTGGAGCCGCTACTTTTTCGTGTAGCTATTCACTTGACATCACAATGCGGCGTGGGCCCCATTCGTGTCCCCCACCACGGAAAAATCACTCCCAGAACGGCGAACTGAAGTCACGTCGATATGAAACTTCCTGGCAGCGCACACTCCGCTGCAGAGTGAAAATCAAATTCTGAACTCAGGTTCTCTGCATGGCGGTCAGCTGCGATGACCACTCAGCTGTGGAGCCGGACTTCTCACTATGCAGTCACCAACAAATTTGCCATTGTGGAGCAATCAAGATCAGAAAATGTGGTGGTACCGTTTAATTTTGTCTGCGTTTCAGATGTAAACTCCAGAAGGCCAATAAATATACCACTAACTTATTTCAAGTGGTCGTAAGCCATAGCTTGTGGAATGTAATAAATATCAGGTAGCCACATATCAGTTCGAAAGGAGATACGATGAATCCTACCAGGTGAAGACCAGTGAGGGAACGAACAGTACTGAAGGTCTAACAAATATGCTATTTTGAGACACGACTAATGCCCCAAGGGTGCGAAATTGATTAGTAATACACATAAAATAGATTGGAAATGGAAGACACTTTTATACCTTAAGGACCGCAGACTAACTGCGAGAGGCTGAGCAAAACTGTACAGTGATAAAGGATTGGGCTACGTTCAGAAACTAAATGGAAAGATTTCAGAACCAGGAGTGGTAGAAAATAGTCTTTACAATGTGGACGATAATTCTGCGGCTTGTGTCAGGATATTGTCAACGCCTGTGTGTCCCATTCATCAGTCCATGACATCAAATGCTTCTTAAAAGACGTGCGCCAGTGTACATGATAAATTGTCTCAAGCATAAAATTAGAAGTATATGCACTTGCCACTGTTGCGTTTAATGACCACGGTACGATTTATTCGTGGAATTGTGTCATATTATTTATCTCGCCGCGTACCATCGCGATTATTTTGTCATTTAAGCGTCGAGTAGGTCGGCGCTGCAGCGACAAGTGCGCGCGCGGAGGCGGCGGAGCGAGCCGTGTCTGGCTGCAATACAGCCGCCGTTACGGTAATGACCGGCACTCGGGAAATCTCTGCAGCCGGGGTTTCCCCGCGGCGCGGATATTGCTGTTGCGGTAACGGCGCGCAGTTAGAAGCTAACGGCTATTGGCGGCGGTGACAGTTGGCAGCCGTGGGCCGCAGCTGGCCCACACTGTAGGGTGTGGGCTGCCCGCCACGCGCTCTGGGCGACTCGCCACGCCTCGGTGGACCTCGCGGTTGCCGGCCCATCTCAGAGGTTCATTTTGTCAGAATGATAACAGTGTGAACGCAAAACTGAAGCGAGGATACCCACGATTAGGTGGCATAATCTCAAAAGGTTCCTAATTACGTCGAAAAACTAACTACACTACTGGCCATTAAAATTGATACACCAAGAAGAAATGCAGATGATAAATGGGTATTTGGACAAATATATTATACTAGAACTGACATGTGATTACATTTTCACGTAATTTGGGTGCATAGATCCTGAGAAATCAGTACCCAGAATAATCACCTCTGGCCGTAATAACGGCCTTGATGCGCCTAGGCATTAAGTCAAACAGAGCTTGGATAGCGTGTACAGGTACAGCTGCCCATGCAGCTTCAGCACGATACCACAGTTCATGAGGAGTAGTGACTGGCCTAATGTGACGAGCCAGTTGATCGGCCACCATTTACCAGACGATTTCAGTTGGTGAGAGATCTGGAGAAGGTGCTGGCCAGGGCAGCAGTCGAACATTTTCCGTATCCAGAAAGGCCCGTACAGGACCTGCAACATGCGGTCGTGCATTATCCTGCTGAAATGTAGGGTTTCGTGGGGATCGAATGATGGGTGGAGCCACGGGTCATAACACATCTGAAATGTAACGTCCACTGTTCAATGAGCCGTGAGTGCGAACAAGAGGTGACCGAGACGTGTAACCAACGGCACCCCATACCATCACGCCGGGTGATACGCCAGTATGGCGATGACGAATACACCCTTCCAACGTGCTTTCACCGCGATGTCTCCAAACACGGATGCGACCATCATGTTGCTGTAAACAGAACCTGGATTCATCCGAAAAAATGACTTTTTGCCATTAGTGCACCCAGGTTCGTCGTTGAGTACACCATCGCAGGCGCTCCTGTCTGTGACGCAGCGCGAAGGGTAACCGCTACCATGGTCTCCGAACTGACAGTCCATGCTGCTGCAAACATCGTCTACCTAACTGTTTGTGCAGATGGTTGTTGTCTTGCGAACATCCCCATCTGTTGATTCAGGAATCGAGACGTGGCTGCACGATCCGTTACAGCCATGCGGATAAGATGCCTATCATCTCGACTGCTACTTATACGAGACCGTTGGGATCCAGCACGGCGTTCCGTATTACCCTCCTCAACCAACAGATTCCATATTGTGCTAACAGTCATTGGATCTCGACCAACGCGAGCAGCAATGTCGCGATACGATAAACCGCAATCGCGATAGGCTACAATCCGACCTATATCAGAGTCGGAAACGTGGTTGTACGCATTTCTCCTCCTTACACGAGGCATCACAACAACGTTTCCCCAGGCAACGCCGGTCAACTGCTGTTTGTGTATGAGAAATCAGTTGGAAACTTTCCTCATGTCAGCACGTTGTAGGTGTCCCCATCAGCGCTAACGTTGTAAGAATGCTCTGAAAAGCTAATCGTTTGCATGTCACAGCATCTTCTTCCTCTCGGTTCAATTTTGCGTCTGTTGCACGTCATCTTCGTGGTGCAGCAATTTTAATGCTCAGTAGTGTATGTTTCCTAACTGTGTAATCGGGTGAATGTCTCGTTGAAACAAAATAGAGATCTGACGACATTGCTCGACGAAGAAAGTCTGATTCAGTAATGAAATTATGAATATCTCTTCCAGTGACATATTCAGCGATATAAACAGCAAATAGTTTCACAGAAGCAATAAGCGTAGTGCCTGTTACTATAATGAAGTCTTTCAGTTCTGCTGGTGGTGCGACATGTCAGCGTAAGTAACTGTTAATATTTGTGCGAATTTTTGTTCACTGCCACACAGACGTAAAACATAAATGAAACAAATACTTAAGGCAAATGTCAGCAATAGCTATCGGTAGGTCCTCTGCTTTGATAATTCCTCAGTGTCATCCATAACATACGTGAGTCTGATTTACCAACAACGATTCTGGAGTAAGTGAAGACGCATTTTCTCACTTCGTAATACTCTCACTTCAAATAGAATTAACATAAAATGAATCTCAGTTACTTTGAGCTGTGATAATTTACAGGACACAAGACCCAAAAATGAGAACGAAACTAGGGCTGCTACAGCCACATCCTTAACAACATACAACAATCATGCATGTTACCTAACAAGGAACAGAAGTTAATATCTGTGTCACATAGCTCGTCTGATTAAAATTACTAAGATATACGTAGCCCAGACTGAGGTAAATTGCTATTTCTTTTCAATTGTTAACCAAGATAAAGATAGGAGGCCATGAATACTCTGCAGGAAGTGGTATAGTGCTTCATCGTAGTCACCTTGGTGCGTTTCAGTGGAATCCATGAAAGATAAGTTGGGGAATGTGCCTGTAGTTTTACAGCAGCTCACTCAGCAAATCCCCACATCCACACAGTCGAATGCCAGATCTGCAAAGCGCTGTAAAACTAGTTTTTTTTTGTTCATGCTCTCTTCTAGCATCAGTCGCAGGTAAACCACTGACACTGTCCCTGAAATATTGTAATGTATAATCCTTACACCGCACCTTTGGAGCAAGTATGGTGGTTAAAAAGGAAAAAGGTATAAAAAGAGAAAAATTAATTACTGTAGCCTATAGCTGCACTTTTATTTTTTGAGAGTGACTGCCCGTTTAGGTGTCAAGTACTTGCATTAGGTCATACTAAGAGAAAATGCAGTACACAGTTAAAAGGTTATTTAGGAAACATTTGCAAAATATTTTTCTCTATGACAGCTTAAGTAACCTTAAGTAACCTTAAAATACAGACAACCCCTTACTAAGGGCGTGCAGTCATCAAGCCTGCCTACCACAGTAGTGTGTCCTACAATATAACTCCAAGCTAGGCGTAACTGGGACGAGGTGTGGTTAGAGTGCCTCTTATGTAAAGAGGCATTTTTATTTCTAAAGAAATAATCACAGTGTAAGAGATATCTCAAAACGAAAACCACATAAATGATGAAATATAAGAAATATAAAACATAATGAATAAAAACATCAGTCAATGATGATACGATAGGGAGCGTGGGCATGGGCCACATTTTAGTGTGCAGGTGGTTTTACTGGACGTAATTTCAATTCACCAATTATTAACGTAAACGTAACCTGACAGTATACTTCACTTTAAAGCGAATTCACCGTAGCTGATTCGGCACAGTGTAATCTTCAAACATACATTGTATTAGGGGTATTCAGTACACAGTTTGTGCTCGTTGATACCTTAATATGCACCTACTTCAGCGCGTTAGCTGTCTTTTCTCTGCATCTAACAGTCTTCCCACAAAGACACCACCCAATTTTCTACCTGATGTTTTCTGAATGGCCCCAACTGTGCCGTAAAGTGGACTACATCTGGTAGCACAGACTCTCTGTTTTGCGCCCATGCAACCATTGTTCAATAACTGACCAGCTGCTAAGGGAAAATAAACACTAATGACTTGCTTGTGCAGTGTGTACTTGAAGGAGGTTCTAACCAATCTAAAAACATACTGCTCGGAACAGCTATAGTTATTAGTAAGCAAATGAAATAAATGGTTCAAATGCCTCTAAGCACTATGGGACTTAACTTCTGAGGTCATCAGTCCCCTAGAACTTAGAACTACTTAAACCTAACCAACCTAAGGACATCACACACACCCACGCCCGAGGCAGGATTCGAACCTGCGACCGTAGCGGTCGCGCGGTTCCAGACTGTAGCGCCTAGAACCGCTCGGCCACCCCGACCGGCAAATGAAATAAATATTCGTGTAATGTCGTTCAGTACAATGTCCTCAATCCTCAATAGAAATATCTGCACTTACACAACTGACACGCTATGTATTTCATCATAGTTGGCAATAAGATGACAAATCTTTCATCTTACAACTGATAGTAAAAAGAATACACTCCTGGAAATGGAAAAAAGAACACATTGACACCGGTGTGTCAGACCCACCATACTTGCTCCGGACACTGCGAGAGGGCTGTACAAGCAATGATCACACTCACGGCACAGCGGACACACCAGGAACCGCGGTGTTGGCCGTCGAATGGCGCTAGCTGCGCAGCATTTGTGCACCGCCGCCGTCAGTGTCAGCCAGTTTGCCGTGGCATACGGAGCTCCATCGCAGTCTTTAACACTGGTAGCATGCCGCGACAGCGTGGACGTGAACCGTATGTGCAGTTGACGGACTTTGAGCGAGGGCGTATAGTGGGCATGCGGGAGGCCGGGTGGACGTACCGCCGAATTGCTCAACACGTGGGGCGTGAGGTCTCCACAGTACATCGATGTTGTCGCCAGTGGTCGGCGGAAGGTGCACGTGCCCGTCGACCTGGGACCGGACCGCAGCGACGCACGGATGCACGCCAAGACCGTAGGATCCTACGCAGTGCCGTAGGGGACCGCACCGCCACTTCCCAGCAAATTAGGGACACTGTTGCTCCTGGGGTATCGGCGAGGACCATTCGCAACCATCTCCATGAAGCTGGGCTACGGTCCCGCACACCGTTAGGCCGTCTTCCGCTCACGCCCCAACATCGTGCAGCCCGCCTCCAGTGGTGTCGCGACAGGCGTGAATGGAGGGACGAATGGAGACGTGTCGTCTTCAGCGATGAGAGTCGCTTCTGCCTTGGTGCCAATGATGGTCGTATGCGTGTTTGGCGCCGTGCAGGTGAGCGCCACAATCAGGACTGCATACGACCGAGACACACAGGGCCAACACCCGGCATCATGGTGTGGGGAGCGATCTCCTACACTGGCCGTACACCACTGGTGATCGTCGAGGGGACACTGAATAGTGCACGGTACATCCAAACCGTCATCGAACCCATCGTTCTACCATTCCTAGACCGGCAAGGGAACTTGCTGTTCCAACAGGACTATGCACGTCCGCATGTATCCCGTGCCACCCAACGTGCTCTAGAAGGTGTAAGTCAACTACCCTGGCCAGCAAGATCTCCGGATCTGTCCCCCATTGAGCATGTTTGGGACTGGATGAAGCGTCGTCTCACGCGGTCTGCACGTCCAGCACGAACGCTGGTCCAACTGAGGCGCCAGGTGGAAATGGCATGGCGAGCTGTTCCACAGGACTACATCCAGCATCTCTACGATCGTCTCCATGGGAGAATAGCAGCCTGCATTGCTGCGAAAGGTGGATATACACTGTACTAGTGCCGACATTGTGCATGTTCTGTTGCCTGTGTCTATGTGCCTGTGGTTCTGTCAGTGTGATCATGTGATGTATCTGACCCCAGGAATGTGTCAATAAAGTTTCCCCTTCCTGGGACAATGAATTCACGGTGTTCTTATTTCAATTTCCAGGAGTGTAGCTGTAATTTTTCCAGCACATTATGAAAAACAACATGCAACCATATAGACACTACTGAGACAATCGTTCAACAAAAGTGATAATAAAATCGAATGCTGATGATCAATTTCCAAACAAAAATATGACAACAAATACTTAAAAGTAAATGTAACAGCAGATTCGCAGTGAGCAGTATTTTCTCCTTAAAAATTACAGAAGACATTTAGAAATAGTTAGCAATGTCTTTAAAAATAAGTCTTCGACACAACACTTTCGACAGACATAGATAACAAGTACAAATCAATTAGCACGGTACACATCGAAATCTTCACATAATCTCAGGACAAGTGGCACATTAAACTTTGCATAGTCAGAAGGAAGAAAGAACCTAGGTTGCCAAGACAATAGTAACTTTATTGACTGTACCATAGCCACAGAGTGTAATGATTTATATTTTGAGGCATCTTCAGAATTTGTTTAGGAACTGCAGATAACACAAATATTGGTATACAAATTGTACATCAATATTTGCTAAGATTAGAAGTGTGGCCCTATCTAAGCGAAACTGCATATCTTCGCTGAAGGCGCACACTAGACGTTTGCGTACTTATGGCTAATGCATTACTCGCAGTTCCTAAACTAATTCTGAAGATGCCTCAAAACGCTAAACGAATCAATAAATCTTCTGCTGTCTTTGAAACCTAGACTGTTTCTCCCTTCTGAAAACATATCATGGTCGCTGTACCATAGCCACAGAGTGAAAGGATTTATATTTGCACAATCAAGTGGTGGCCATTTCGATAATCTCGACGCTAGCAGTACAGTACAATTTTAAGAGTAATCGAATTGTGGAGAGCTTCAAAATTTAATTTATCAATAAAAACATCACTTAAAATACACACAGCTACAGGTATAAGTGAGTAGAAGACAAGCCAGACCTAACACTGATTTTAAAGCCTTGGACGAATGAGAAACAATCTTGGCACTCAATACAAGTTCGTCACCTCTGCTAGAGACCAATGCACTAATATGCACGGTTTATCAAAGACACACGTCCATACGAGGAGGCAATACTAACTCATCCCAACAACTCTCACAAATGTGACAAGAGAGACACAATTACAAGGACAAAGCTGTAACGAATTGTACTGACAGCCAAAACAACGTAGCTCATACACACGATCAACCACAATGTCTGCCCAGCGATGTTACAAGTATACCTGTCAACGGACGGCCAGTGTGGCCGAGAGGTTCTAGGTGCTTCAGTCTGGAACCGCGCGACCGCTACGGTCGCAGGTTCCAATCCTGTCTCTGGCATGGATGTGTGTGATGGCCTCAGATGTTAAGTACCATAGTGCTCAGAGCCATTTGAGCCAATTTTTACTAGTCAACGATACTGTATACCGAACAACTTTGCTCCAACATTGAGGAAGCACGACTTGTGTACCCATGATATTGCTGCACCATCCGACAGCACTATGGAGGAAAACATACCTAACAGTGTCTGTCAAAACATATCATAACAGAACACACGGTGAAGCACTGCGATCAAGCAGACAATGATGACACACCAGCGATTAATGGCGTGGCGAATATCTGTCCCGTTGCAGCCACAGCTGAGCACCATGCCGATCCTTTCGGTCCCGCATCCACACGTACCGGATCGTGCACCTATGCGAGTGCCCTACTCTATACACCGCAGTGAGAAATCTGCCTACAGACAGCCTGTACCTGTTGAGTGTAACACTGCAGTGTCTGCCTGGGCCTTATATTCAGTACACGGCACCGAGGAAATGACACACAGGTAGTCTGCAGTATTTGCCCGTAACTGCACAACATCCTTTCCAGTGCTACAGTTTACAAACTACAACAAGAAGCGGCAGGCAACCAGCCAGAACTCTATGCCAAAAGCTCCCTGTCACAGCTACGTGAGTGGAGTATAGAGGCTGGCTGCTATCCAACGCTCTCCACCCCAGGTAGACTGGTGCACGACTTCCTTTTTACTTCTTGGCCAATGATAACACGAGCCACAGGGCATTCATGGCAAGCCTTTCTAACATCGATTCTTGGTACGGCTCAAATAGCGCACTTAAGTTGTTATATTTCCATTCACAGTGTTGACACTCTTCTGTCCAGTGTTGCAGTTCGGTGCAGTAATTTATGTGTGCTGTTATTCGCTGGAATGTGACGGAAGACGCAACAACGGTCGTCGTGCCAACAGTCCATGGTGCTCCAGACACCTATTCTTTGTCTGTATGCACACGTGACGTCATTGTGCCATACTATGTGGTCAAGAGTATCAGGCACTAGTCGTTTGGAGCCCTCAAGATTCTGTGTGGAAATGAATTTGATCATTCCGAGCCCATCGATTCCGTATTCGCATGACAGTGATCACATCACAGCCAACAAGATCAGCAATATCACGGAACAGTAAACCACTGTCTAGGTAGGTTATGACGCTGCTGCTGTCGCATTTTGACAGTGCTCATATACGTTTCTTCATCTTGCGTGAGGCATAATACGTTCTTCTAACAAACAACTGTTTCTGATGTTGTCTACGGAATGTAGATGGGGTTACTGCTTCTGATGTTGTGAGTCTGCACTGAAATGATGATCATTTGCTTTGCCAGTCATCTTCTACAGTTTTTGCCAGTTTGACGTCTGCTCATGCCACCTTCAGGGTGCCACAAGTTTAATGGCCAACGGTGTATGAGGGTGGAATGGTGTAAGCAGCAGAACACATTACTGGTCGAAAAAGAAAATAAAAGTGAAATGTCTCACGATTTTTTTTCTGAACAGATGGAAAACGAGCAAGGTATGGCTAATTCATGAAAGTAATAGCAAGAAGAAAGAGTGTTTCGTGGAGGCAGTAATAAAAACAAGACGATTACTATGTATGGAATTTAGGAAACACTTGACTCAGGCCCGGGAGATAACTTCTGTAACTTGTGCAACGAAGGACTGGACTGTACGTGAGTTACATTTTACACCATACGAAGCAGCAGTAGCATGTAAAGACGTACTACCAAAAAGATGAGTAGAGTACCTGTGTGGTAGCTTCTAACCAATGAATGTTCGCTAGAATGGATAAGAATATTGTGAGGCACTAACAGGAGGAAAACGCAGCACGACTCAGTGTAGAAAAGCTAACGAAGGGCAACAGCAGACGGAATAACTGGAAGGCATCAGCAGAGTGTAAGGCTTTTATATCCTCCAAAGAAGAATTTTTTTGTTATTCTTTGTGGTATTTGTCGGAAACTGATCATTACTTTCATCTCAACTGACCTGCTACGTTACTGCAGGTACCGCTCGTTCAGCGAGTGCTGCTAATTAGAGCAGTCGTTAATCCCTGAGAGCGCGTTGTGATGTAGTGATGTTGTTGCTTTGCGTGTGCGCTTGTCGAAGCAGACTAGCCACTGATACTGTGTAAGAGCGGGCGTTGGTTGGTCGCTTTCGTTAACGTGTTTCCATGTTAATTATTCGCACTGCGTCCTGACAGTGATAAAGTTTCAGTGTGAAGCGATTAATGTTGTACTTTGGCATAGAGGACGTTCCTAAAACGGATTGTAGTTAAACTGTTTGAAATGAGTAATAAGGTCCATAATGGAGCTTGAAGTCTGCGATTCACTAATAACCGTTCTCACTCGAAACCGTCATTTTTCGTTTCCTAAAAAGTACAAGACAAAGGAAATATATTATTACCTTCTCGGATTTGAGAGAGGCAGCGTGATCATTTGATTTAGCATCACATCTGCTGGCCGTGTTATAAGAGAAGTTCTGCACAGAGGGGCTGGTGTGCTGCCTCTGGATGATACCTCGAGTGGGAGGCAGAAAGAGGTGTGAATTTTGATTTAAATTGTATAAATGAAATGCAACGAGTGCTGTTCAACAAATAAGTGGTTTATTCAGTGAAACTGCATTAAATGGCACATGCAATACTTATTGAAATTTTATCAAATTCATTTAACAATCACTCACAAATTATTCAAATAATGATAAACAAAAATTTAAAAAAATTGGGTCGCTAGATGCTGTAGAAAGTATCAAATAAAAAAAACCACAAATAGAATTGAATTGGCACCAAGAGCTCACAACAAGTGAATTATATAAGGTGCCTGCCCTGGTATTTGCCTTTTAACATCAGCATTGTATGACTTCATTCTAATTTAACATATAAATAAATTACGCGAGACGGGTTGCCGTGGTGTGTTAAATGAGGAAGGAATAAAAAAAACCAGCTGAAGAAATGACTCTCTTAACGGGCAAACGGTGAATACTGTGCCTTGCGTCTGTATGAGCATCTAACACAATGCAAAGAAATTGAAGAATGCGAAAGAAGAATGCGCAGCTTGGAAGGCGGGCGTTTTCTGTTTTACCATGTTCATAGCGTGGTCGGCGTGGCGGTGGAGTCGGCGGATTGCGTGCGGTTGCAAGACTCTGCCAGCGTCGTAGTTGAGCGTCTAACATGCCCTACGCTGAAAATAGTGACCAAAACCTGCTACTGGAAGTTACCATTACTGGACGACGGTATGCGCCCATCTGCAAATGCAAACCAACGTGAAACTGCATTAAACAAAGCTCAAAACTGTTCTAACAGTACTACCGTCATCGGACTTGTAGTAAATCAAAATGATCCTGAGTTAAGCTCTTGATAACGCGCACAGTGAGTGAAGCTCGCCTACTTGGATCTAACAAACTTTGCTCTCTACGCTGTTTGCGACGAATGTAAAGTGCATTGTCTTATGACATGCGATAAGAGAATCGTTGCGACTTATCGGAAGCAGTCAAGAGTGAACTCCTGCCTCCTCTGAGGCAATATTCGGAATGCCCAATACTAGTGCGCTCCTCGCACCTGGAGAGAGAGAGCCGCTCCCCTCCAGCGTCTTGTCTCCGCCCTACCGCAAATTACGTACCTCGTATTATTTTTCAAAGCGAACATTAGATTCTTGCCAATGAATAAGTCCCGCCGGCCGGGGTGGCCGAGCGGTTCTAGGCGCTACAGTCTCGAACCGCGCGACCGCTACGGTCCCAGGTTCGAATCCTGCCTCTGGCATGGATGCGCGTGATGTCCTTACGTTAGTTAGGTTTAAGTAGTTATAAGTTCTAGGGGACTGATGACCTCAGAAGTTAAATCCTATAGTGCACAGAGTCATTTGAACCATTTTTTGAAGAAGTCCCTTTCGAAATTTCCTCCCTCCTTGCCGTCGCATTCCGCGAGGAAAAGAGAGCCATACTCTGTGTGAGACAGAGTATACAAATAAACCAAGACTTCTACCTTTGAGTATTGCCGCTACGTTTCCAGGTGTTCTGCTCGCGGGAAACGGCCAAAATTCCCCGAGCCAATTAAGATTCTTGGACACCCAAGTCGTGCTGTTGCTATTCAACTCGCCGCTTTGTCCGCGTTACCTAGAATCGTGACAAAACTGTCTTTCGCTCTTAGTTTGTAGTTCCCGCTGCCTCGGGCACACGTGCGAATGTCCACGGCTTCCCTTGGCAGCGTGGTGAGGTATGCAGCGTCTTCACCTGTCGCTAATCATCTGGGGGCCTGTCCTCTGTGAAGGATGCCGACATAGGCGCGCGACCGCCTCTGCCCGTGGCCACTACCTGTGTCAACCTGGTCGCCGGCATTCCCAGCTAGGAACGCATCAGAAGAATTCCTATTATGCACAAAGTGCACCGCAAAGAGAAGAATCATAGCCCTCTACCGATGCTTAATGACACATTAATTCACCCCCATCACACTTCATATAATGCAAAAAACTAATGACTGATTTTAAAAGCAATTATCTCCTTCAATTAAAAACATGAAAAGCTTTGACGCTTTTCACCTCTATTACGAAAGATCCGGAACATTGAATAACAGATTAAAGAATCAAATGGAGATATGACATGTCCAATTCACAATAAATGCCCAGTCATGGAAACCTCGCTGTTCTTTTCATATTTCTATTAATTCTTATTGGACTACAACCTCGGTCTAATGGTTCAAATGGCTCTGAGCACTATGGGACTTAACATCTATGGTCAACAGTCCCCTAGAACTTAGAACTACTTAAACCTAAATAACCTAAGGACATCAGACACATACATGCCCGAGGCAGGATTCGAACCTGCGACCGTAGCGGTCGCGCGGTTCCGGACTGAGCGCCTAGAACCGCTAGACCACCGCGGCCGGCACAACCTCCGTCTGTAATACAGTACATTGATGCACCTCGGCCGATTTTGCCAGAGACGTGATCGACTCCAGGGACATCGTTGGTGGGTTGCTAGAGAGAGCATGTTGTGTGGCGAACAGAAGGGTCTAAAGCAGCGTCCTGGACTAAAGGCGGTGGCTGGACAGTGCGGAAGGCGGTCCTGCGCGCCGCGAGGTGGCGCGGAAGACTCCGGTGCCGGCAGTGGCTCGATGTGTGGCACTCAAAGGGGACCGGAGCAGGCGACGGGAGCGAGTGAGCACCGCGGGCCGCATTACGAGCCTCGTTATGATGAGAAACAGTGTCTGGGCGTCCTGTGAAGTGTGAGGCGTTGGATAGTAGTTTTGGACGGCTGTTCCGACGTTGTGCTGGAATTTTGAACTTTGAGAGACTGTGCTGGCATCGCGGTTCATTAGACATGTTATTCAGTACATTGGCTGTAATTGCTCGATTTTATCTTCTCGTGGGTATTTGAAAGCTGTGATTGATAGTGCTACTCTCACATTACGCTCTGCTCAAGTGGCTGCTCGTAGATTTCTTCGACAGGTCTTGAAATTCCGCAAGAAGCTGTTTTCGGAGGTTTAGATATATTTAGCCGCCAAGTATGAAATCTGCGGAAGAACCCTCTCGGGATTATGTGTTTTTTTACAGTTGTGCACGTACAAATAATAATTTGGTGCACTTGTTGATCTGTGTGTTATTAGAGTTTATTGTGGAAGCCTGAAAATTCTCTGTACGCTAGTTTTCCATGCTGTTTTGTAATTTCAAGGAGCCTGCTGCAGGTCTATCCGCTCTTGACCAGCCGAAGTGACGGTGCATAATCTCCCTGCGGTCCTGTAATTTTTAATTGAGGTGGATGTCTGGGTATTTTGGTACACGAATATTCCCAGCTTAGGTTTTCGATGCTATTTTATTGCTCTGTTATTAATTAGTGTTACGGTAACCAGCTGGCAAAGATCAGTAGTTGTTTGTTGATCCCAGCTGATAGTTCTTAGACTGGAAGTCATGCGACTTTTGTTATCCTTTAATTTACTACTAGCCCACGGCCTTACCGCAGTGGTTACAACGGTTCCCGTGAGATCACCGAAGTTAAGCGCTGTCGGGTGTGGTCGGCACTTGGATGGGTGACCATCCAGGCCGCCATGCGCTTTTGCCATTTTTCGGGGTGCACTCAGCCTCGTGATGCCAATTGAGGAACTACTCGACTGAGTAGTAGCGGCTTCGGTCAAGAGTACCATCACAACGACCGGGAGAGCGGTGTGCTGACCTCGAGCCCCTCCTATACGCATCCTTCACTGAAGATGACACGGCGGTCGGATTCTCCCGGTAGACCACTCGTGGCCTGACGACGGAGTGTTTTTTTAATGTACTACTAAGAAGGTGGTTACAGCTGACCTTACACGACACTTATTCATATTTTTTAACTATAAAATTTCTGGTGAACACTATAGAATTTCCTTTAATAACTTCATATTACATGGAGCGTACAGTCGAGGTTTGTTTTAATGTTGTAACGTCTTATACTGTTTGATCTACAAGGAGATAAACGGAATTGTTGACAGTGACAGTGACAACTCAATACATAGAACCTGACAATGAAGAAGATGACGAGAAAAGAAACCTTGCAAGTGACAAACTGTAAAGAAAAACAGTCACTGTAAAAACGTAATACAGCAGGAAAATCTCACCATGTGGTAAGACGTCATAATAATAAAAAAACCACTGATGATGCTGCAACTGCAGTGAAACATGTCGAGGACAAAAAACAAAATTGTGTTTCGCTAAAGGCGGACCCCACTCAAAAACGTATGGAATTGTTCTCGTTTGAAATATAACTGTCGGTCGATAGTTCCCTTCGATTGTATCATTCTGCTGGGACCTGGTTCTGCGCTTTCCGATTTTTGAAGAATAACGCATTTACTGATTAACTGAGTTGAACTTCTGCCAGTATATATCTTTTGAGTATCAATGAAATAAAGATTTTAATGTAATAAAATTTGAGTCAATAACTCCTCGATCTTTAGTTCATATGCAGCAGATTTCTACTAAGGAAACCCTGTTTCCTAGCCAACCTGCTCAGTTGTAAAATCTTACAAGAGAGCGGACTCATTCATGACTTCTTATTTTAAACGTATGTAAGCCACGAACGTTACAGAATACCAACAGACTTCCTTCAGCTCAACAGTTAGTTTTAATGTTTAATCACTGTCCAGGGCTCGCCATTATCCAATATTTACGTCTGGGATCACTGAATACCATTCGCGTCAAACAATACCACGTTACAGGGGTTGAAAAATATAACAAAATTCGCTTCAGTCACCCTGCCTAGTGATCAGAAGCAGGCAGGACAATGTAAAGAACATAGCGAAGCGGTCAAAAGCAGTCATTTTAAAAGTACTTAACACCCCTATCGAACCAACTGGAGGTGTGTCCCGCTTTTTACGACAGGCCGCAGGCTGTGCGTGGCCGGGGCTAATGAGCGGCGGAGGGCCCAGGACCTAGCCTGCTGAGGCGCCTGTCGCCGTGATTAATGCCCCGGTGATGCCTCCCACCCCTCTACCCACGCCCCCACCATCACCACATCCCCACCCCCTCCCTCTGCCTTTCACCTGCACCGCCGGCCCTTACTTCACGGTGGACGGTGGCGACGACCACGTGTCCCGACAAGGTCCCTGTGCGCAGGCGCAAAGCGAACCGGCGCGGGCACTTAACCGAAAAGCAAAGCACGGAGCACGTCTCCTGACAGGCGCGGCGGCAAAGGACGCGGGGCTCTGGGAATATTCTCGGAAGGCCGGGTGATTTATAGCGTTATTTATTGCTCAGCCGCTACACAGCTGAAAATAGGCTATTATCTGCTTCTTTTCCATTAACGGAATTAATCGAGAACAGCTACCTCTTAGCTGTATGCTTCACGATGTGGAGAGTGGTACACACTCGTAAGTACGTATGCAGTTGTGCAAGACTGGGAAAATACCGCCGTAAATAGACGTAGTAAATAAGGGCAGAAAAGATTGTTCTCAGCACTTCTGTTACGCGCCTTTTCTGCCTCGTAGTAGAGCTTCTTTACAAGGGATAATTCGGTGGAAACTGACTCGGGAAAACAGTTCCGACTTCTGGTAGTCGACAGTAATACTGCCGCAAGCGTTCCGTTGACAAGCTGAGGAAATAGCAGTGCGGAGTTCACGATAACTGTGGTGTCACCGCCAGACACCACACTTGCTAGGTGGTAGCTTTAAATCGGCCGCGGTCCATTAGTACATGTCGGACCCGCGTGTCGCCACTGTCAGTAATCGCAGACCGAGCGCCACCACACGGCAGGTCTAGAGAGGCGGACTAGCACTCGCCCCAGTTGTACAACGACTTTGCTAGCGACTACACTGACGAAGCCTTTCTCTCATTTGCCGAGAGACAGAATAGCCTTCAGCTAAGTCCATGGCTACGACCTAGCAAGGCGCCATTAACCATATCTGGAGAGAGTCTCATTCGTATAGTCACGAGCGATGTACCACAAGGATGAATTAAAGTTAAGTAAACAGACGATACGTACTTTTCTTTATAGCATTAATTACGTATCCTGTTCCAGAATTCACGCCAGTCCGAGTGAGTTGACGCGTGCCCTTTCGGTATCTCCGCCTTGTGTCTAGACTGTCTTGTCTAGACACAACAATAACCTCTGTGCTTTCTCTGTGGAAGAACAAAATAAGACATTAAAGAACTCTGAGGCCACCGCGCATAAAAGAACACATTTAATACCCTTTTTACATCATGGATAAATTTAGTCATCTGGGCAATAGGGCGTGTTTCCCTGCCCATTCCTTTTCTAATACTGAAGATACCCTCAGAGACTATAAATACGTCGTTAATTGATTTCATAACCCACACAAGTTGACAAACACCAAATAATGAAATCTTTGTTGCCTGATTTGTATAATTAATGTCTTTATTTATTTTTTACTTACATACAGTCACATTTCAGTTTCTTGCACAATGAACAATTTTCGTTTCTTTACTTTTTCCGTTTTTCGTTTCTTTACTTTATTCGTTTTTCGTTTCTTTACTTAACTCCGCCATAACCGGTCCCAAGCTCGGTTGAGAAAGGAGGAGGGGGAGGAGTAACACCTCGTTAAAAAAATCCTTGATTCACCTGGCCCGGGTGATAGTACCTCGTCAGGGCGCTTTGCCAGGGATACGGTGAAGACCTCAACGGCAGCGAAGGCGGAGAAGATGGGCTTCGGTACGGCGGAGCTGGCGGAAGAGGCACCTTTTCTCTTTGGGTACAAAAAGAGTACAAGTAGCGACTGAACCCCAGAGGGGCGGCTACACACAGCGTCTGACTCATGGTGAGCGGCTGACTTTAGGCTGGGCATCCTACTGCCTATGTGGAAAGTAACGGGAAACTACCACATTACATTCCCAAGCAGTACATGGTATGTCTCTCCATGTGAAACATTCCGGAGTTAAAACTTCCCCTCATTCGGATCTCCGGGAGGGGAACAGATTGAGAGTAGACATATTTGAAAGGAAGAACGGGACAGTGAAGGGAGGAAAGATACGGATTGGAACATGGAATGTGCGGACACTTCTGCAAGCAGGAAAGCTAGAGAATGCAAAACAGGAGATGAAAAGGAACAGATTAGATGCCCTCTGTTTGTGTGAAATGAGATGGGGAGAGAATGGGGAGATAGAAAGTGGAGATTATACTCAGGGGAGATTATACTCAGGGGAAATCAAGAGTGGTGAAAACGAAGTAAGAATATTGATAGGGCAAAAGTTGAAAAATAAGGTAATAAAGGTACAATATATTGCTGGAAGACATGATGATACGACTGAAAGGTAGTTCAAAAGATTTGGTATTAATACAGGTATATATGCCAACCAGCCAGTACAGAGATGAGGAAGTGGAAGAATGTTATGAGAAAATACAAGAACTCATCTAGAAAGAAAATAGAAATGTCTGCATTATCATCATGGGGGACTGGAACGCAGTGGTGGATGAAGGAAGAGATGAAGGTACAGTAGGAAAATTTGGATTATGAATAAGAAATGAAAAAGGTGAACGACTAATTAGTTTCTGTAAAGAAAATTCATTAGCAGTGGGTAACACATTATTTGAACACCACAAAAGGAGACGTTACACATGGATATCAAATTTTAATAGGGAAAGATATAAGCTGGACTACATCCTGATACAAAAAAGGTTTCGGAACTGTTTGAAGAATGCTAAAGCTTATCTAGGAGCGGATATAAATTCAGACCACAACCTAATGATGGGAGAAATACAAGTGAAGTTGATAAAAGTCTGGAGAGGTAAAGAAAAGGGAAGACTAAACATAGAAAGACTCAAAGAGGTAGTAAAGGCATCAGATTTGGAGAACAGATTTGTGGAAAAATGGCAAAGAGGTAGTGTTGATGAAAGTGTTAATAACAAGTGGATAAAAATGAAGGAAGGGCTCATGGACTATGCCAAAGAAGTTCTAGGAATTAGAGTATCCCAAAGCACCAGATAACAGAAAACATGTTGAAAAATATGGAAGAGCGCAGAAAGTGGAAAAGTGTAGAAACTGAAGAAGGAAAAAAGAGGTATAGGAAACTGAATAATGAATTAAGAAGAGAAACTGAAGAAGTAAGAGAAAAATGGATGAAACAGAAATGTGACGAAATAGAGAAAATGGAGAGAGAGGGAAAGTATGAAATGATGTATAGACTGGCTAGTGGGATAGTTTTTGAACGTAAAAGAAAGAGGAATAACATGGAAATAGAAAGAACGGATGGTACTCTAGCAGAAGAACCACAGGAGGTTTTGAACAGATGGCACGAATATATTGAATGTCAGTGTAAGTGGGATGAAATGCAAAGCGAAATTAAGGTTGAAGAGGAGCAATATGTGCCGGAAGATGGAAAGGGATTTACCATCTTGGAAGCAGAAGTAGAAAAGGCGCTGAAGGAGATGAAGAATAGGAAGGCATGTGGAATAGATGATTTGCCAGCAGAAATGTTGAAGAGTCTGGGAAACAAGGCAAGAAAAGAAATAATATACCTCTGTAACTAGATATATGACAAAGGGGAATGGCCTGAGGACTTCGCTGCAACAGTTATGATACCAATAGAGAAAAAGATAAATACTAAAAAATGTGAAGAGCACCGGACCATCAGCCTAATTTCTCATGCAGCTAAAATCCTGCTGAGAGTGTTGAATAGAAGGTTACGTGGCAAGCTGGATAGAGGGATTGCAGAGGAGCAGTTCGGATTTAGAAGAGGAAAAGGAACAAGAGATGCTATTGGCCTGCTAAGAACTATAGGGGAAAGATATATGGAAAATGGTAGAGAAATCTTTGCTGTTTTTATAGATTTGGAAAAGGCTTTTGACAGAGTTCAGTGGAACAAGCTGATGGATATCTTGAAGAGGAAAGGAGTAGATTGGAAAGATAGACGACTGATACAGAATCTATATTTACTCCAGAAAGTAAGGATAAGGATTGGAAATGAAATGACAGAAGGAAGCAGCATTAGTCGAGGTGTTGGACAAGGTTGTTGCCTTTCCCCACTGTTCTTTAACGTATACCTTGAAGAGATTATTGCGAAAAGTTTAGATGGGAAAAGAGGAATATGTACTGGTGGAAAGAGAATAGAATGTATAAGATTTGCTGATGACATGGTATTAGTGGCAGAAAGTGGGCGGACAGTAAATAACATGCTCAAAGATCTGAATGAAGCTTGTGTGGAATATGGGACGCAAATAAACACCGCAAAAACAAAGAGTATGGTCATCAGTACAAGACGCAGACTGTCCAATATTAAAACAGAACAATCTACCATTAGCCAAGTAAGTGAATTTAAATATCTCGGAAGCACAATAAGACGTGAGATGTCACCAGGAGGTGAAAACTCGAATTGCCATAGCGAAGGAGGCATTCAACAGAATGAGGAGACTCTTATGTGGCAAATTAGATAAAGGACTAAGGAAAAGGACTGGAAAATGTTTTGTCTGGAGTGTGGCACTATATGGGGCAGAAACATGGACACTGAGACGAGAGGATGAAAAAAGGTTAGAAGCAGTTGAGATGTGGATGTGGAGGAGAATGGAGAGAATAAGCTGGATGGAAAGAGTGAGTAATGAAAGAGTATTGGAAAGGGTTGGTGAGAGAAGATGTCTGCTGAAGGTCGTAAGAGAAAGGAAAAAGAACTGGTGGGGATATTCATTGAGAAGGGAGTGCTTGCTAGAAGATGCTTTGGAAGGATTGGTTTGTGGGAGAAGACTGAGAGGAAGAAGGAGATACAAGGTGATAGATGACGTAAAGGGAAGAGGAAATTATGCAGACCTGAAGAGGATGGCAGAAGACCGGACAGCCTGGAGAACTACCATGTGAAAACCTGCCTTTAGGCAGAACACTGATGATGATGATGATATTTCTTTAGTTCACAATCCTTTTTTCAGGTGGCTGCCTATCTTGGCATACATTAGATATTGCCTGACATTAGCAAATTCCTTTTATTCAAACTGCTACTAGAATTTAGTTGTTATCTTTTGCTGACGAGTGTTCGTGTATTAGCTTACGCAATGGATAACCGTTTGCGATAGAATTCCAGGTGCTTTCATTGTGGCTGATAATTATGTTAAAGTGACAACCTATTACAGTACAGTTCACATGGGGAATACAAAATTAATACTATTTATCCTTCAAAAAGAGCAACAAATTACAAATCATAGTAGCAGACAACCATATAAACAGTTCATTGTGAAACTATATACAGGGTTATTACAAATGATTGAAGCGATTTCACAGCTTTACAATAACTTTATTATTTGAGATATTTTCACAATGCTTTGCACACACATACAAAAACTCAAAAAGTTTTTTTAGGCATTCACAAATGTTCGATATGTGCCCCTTTAGTGACTCGGCAGACATCAAGCCGATAATCAAGTTCCTCCCACACTCGGCGCAGCATGTCCCCATCAATGAGTTCGAAAGCATCGTTGATGCGAGCTCGCAGTTCTGGCACGTTTCTTGGTAGAGGAGGTTTAAACACTGAATCTTTCACATAACCCCCACAGAAAGAAATCGCATGGGGTTAAGTCGGGAGAGCGTGGAGGCCATGACATGAATTGCTGATCATGATCTCCACCACGACCGATCCATCGGTTTTCCAGTATCCTGTTTAAGAAATGCCGAACATCATGATGGGAGTGCGGTGGAGCACCATCCCGTTGAAAGATGAAGTCGGCGCTGTCGGTCTCCAGTTGTGGCATGAGCCAATTTTCCAGCATGTCCAGATACACGTGTCCTGTAACGTTTTTTTTTTCGCAGAAGAAAAAGGGGCCGTAAACTTTAGACTGTGAGATTGCACAAAACACGTTAACTTTTGGTGAATTGCGAATTTGCTGCACGAATGCGTGAGGATTCTCTACCGCCCAGATTCGTACATTGTGTCTGTTCACCGTTAAGAAAAAAATGTTGCTTCATCACTGAAAACAAGTTTCGCACTGAACGCATCCTTTTCCATGAGCGCCGAAAATTCAAATCGTTTGACTTTGTCAACGGGTGTCAGGGCTTGTAGCAATTGTAAACGGTAAGGCTTCTGCTTTAGCCTTTTCCGTAAGATTTTCCAAACCGTCGGCTGTGGTACGTTTAGCTCCCTGCTTGCTTTATTCGTCGACTTCCGCGGGCTACGCATGAAACTTACCCGCACGCGTTCAACCGTTTCTTCGCTCACTGCAGGCTGACCCGTTGATTTCCCCTTACAGAGGCATCCAGAAGCTTTAAACTGCAGATACCATCGCCGAATGGAGTTAGCAGTTCGTGGATCTTTGTTGAACTTCGTCCTGAAGTGTCGTTGCACTGTTATGACTGACTGATGTGAGTGCATTTCAAGCACGACATACGCTTTCTCGGCTCCTGTCGCTATTTTGTCTCACTGCGCTCTCGAGCGCTCTGGCGGCAGAAACCTGAAGTGCGGCTTCAGCCGAACAAAACTTTACGAGTTTTTCTACGTATCTGTAGTGTGTCGTGACCATATGTCAATGAATGGAGCTACTGTGAATTTATGAAATCGCTTCAATCATTTGTAATAGCCCTGTACATGCGGTAGTGTAAAATGGTTATGAATATGCAGCAGTTCTGGAACTTGGTTTGGTCAAATTCAAGAAAAATGTATGACGCGCTGGTTTTTTGTTTGAGACAGTGACCATAAAAGTATTTCATTCTTAAGAAAGAGTGGACATAAAAGAATTCTTTGGTGCATAAAGAATGAAAATAAGAAGATGCGTGTTGATTATGCGCTGTCCGTCGCATGGTAACGATATACTTGGCTTCTTCGGTGCCATAGCAGAGAAGTTGACCCCGATGGTGTTTCACCCTCTCGTGTACATTCCGTAACTACTTATACCAGCAATACACAGAAAGAGAAGTAATCGCAGCCATCCACAAGATACAGGAACACAAAAAGTCTATATCAAATACGACGTTCTAAATAGAACAATCCTGTATGTCCCACATCGTCACAACTCTTCTAAAAGAGAGCCAAGATACTCTCGCTATAAATCTTACAAGTAAGAATTACCTAAAAATATTACATCTCCAAATTTCCGGAATATACCTAAAAAAACAATCTTCCAGTAGCACGAATAAGAAAATGCAATTCGTGGACGCTTGATCTGCCAGTTTGCAAACTGGTCGAACAAGAATGTGTCTCCTGGAGGGGAGAGGTGAATAGAAACGCATTCTCCTTCTTGTGTTGAGTGTGAAGTCGAATGACTGTTGAAAGAGGTAATTCATAGAGATCTTCCATAAATACGTTGTTAAACCATCCCAACCACTAACGAAATTCAAAAAGCGTGACTGCAAATCTAAAATATGTTTCACGTTTAATTCCACGCTCTTGATGTAGTGGTAGGTATACGGCGACCATTTCACTTTCACTTACTGTTCAAATACCGCGTAATATTGAGGTGATGTCGCCACCTTCACTGAGCATTAATATTTTGATAGTTCGTGGTCTAAAAATGTGCGGCACTATACTGTCATCGAGCAACTAACGATAATTAAGATAAGAGAGAATTATTATTAAACTCAATGTGAAACTGATTACAGAAAAGATAACTAATCAAGAAGACCAAACTACTCATGTTCTGCAAGGGAACGATATAAAAAACAGGAAAACCTCTTCCGTAGCTACAAAAGAGTTCTCAATTGTTACAATGTCGAATTCTTCGAGGTGGCTCACTTTATTCGTTTTGCTCGATTACAGCTAGTGGTAGTTGCTCCTGGTCCACTAGGAAACTTCTGCATGGAGCTGGAAAATTCTTTACCAGTGATTGACTTGCTCTCTATTACGTATCTGCTCATGTCGTATTAAATTCAGATGGAAATACTTTGACATCCAGTCAATGCAGTTAGTTCATAATTACAACTACGATGTGCTAATCCAACAGAAGCATTTGGTGTCAACAGGTATTATCATCCATGGAGAGTAAACTGGGAGCAAAGGCTTTGCTGAAGATGCGTTTGATGCCAGGATTTCATCTTTTTGTCACAAGGTGTTGGCATTGTAGTGACCAGCACTCCCGTCTGGTGCTCCTACTGTTTTGAGGATGGTAGGTTCCTGGACATGTTGGCAGACAAATTAACATAAGATATGTTGATTTAGTAATTTTATAGTATAGACAGCATCCTTCATTCTCTGCTACGTGATGGGAGCTTACCCTCACGACCGTCTGCTATAGTGGTCCATTGACTGCACCTCTGAGAGGATGCAGGACTGCTCAGTCCCTGCAGTGAAGCGAAATGCAGAGGTCCAATCTAGATATAGTAGGGGTGAGTCAAGTGAAATGCAACGAAGACAAACGTTTCTGGTCTGATTAATATACGGTAATGCCAACAGCAGCTGAAAATGGCATAATAAGAGTAGGATTCGTTATGAATGGGAAGGTAGGGCAGAGAGTGTGTTACTATCAACAGTTCAGTGATAGGATTTTTCTTGTCAGAATCGACAGCAAGACACCACCAACAACGATAGTTCGGGTATACATCCCGACGTCACGACCTGGAGAAGAAGAGACAGAAAAAGTGTATGAGGATACCGAAAGCGTAATACAGTAAATAAAGGAGATCAAAATCTAATTGACATGGGGAACTGGAATCTGCATACTAAGTCCTAAGAGATTATTCTTTTAGTTATAACTTTGAAGGTTATTAGTTTAATTAACTTAAGTCCTTAGTATATTGAATTAAGGTTGATGTTGAAATTAATCCTATTGTTGAAATTATAACAGTGGTAGGGGATGGAGTAGAAGGATAAGTTACTTGAGAATATGAACTTGGGACATGGAATGAGAGAGGAGAAAGACTTATTGAGTTCTGTCATAAATTTCAGATAGTAATAGCGAATACCCTGGTCAAGAATCGCAAGAGGAGGATGTATACTTGGAAAAGCCTGGGCAATACGGGAAGATTTCAGTTAGCTTATATCATAGTCAGAGATTCCGAAATCAGATACTGGATTGTAAGGTGTGCCCAGGAGCAGACATATACTCAGATCGCTATTTACTAATGTTGAAGAGTACACTGAAGTTTACGAGACTAGTCAGGAAGAATTAATACACAAAGAAGAGGTATACGGAAGTACTAAGGAATGATAAGATATGCTTGAAGTTCTCTAAGGCTGTAGATACAGCAATAATGAATAGCTGAGTTAGCAGTAGAGTTGAAGAGGAATCAACATCTATATAAAGGGCAATCACGGAAGTTTGCCGGCCGGGGTGGCCGAGCGGTTCTAGGCGATACAGTCTGGAACCGCGCGACCAGTACGGTCGCAGGTTCGAATCCTGCCTCGGGCATGGATGTGTGTGATGTCCTTAGGTTAGTTAGGTTTAAGTAGTTCTAAGTTCTAGGGGACTGATGACCTCAGCAGTTAAGTCCCATAGTGATCAGAGACATTTGAACCATTTGAACAGAAGTTTGAAAGAAAAACATACCTGCAACTACGGAGAAGCCATGGGTAACAGAAGAAACACTTCAGTTGATAGATGAAAGAAGGAAGTACAGAAATGTCCAGGGAAATTCAGGAATACAGAAGCACAAGTCTCCGGGTAATGAAATAAATAAGAAGTGAAGGGAAGCTAACACGGAATGGCTTCATGAAACATGTGAAGATACCAAAAAAGATATGACTGTCGGAAGGACAGACCAGCATACAGGAAAGTCAATACAACGCTTGGTGATATTAAAAGCAAAGGTGGTAACATTAAGAGTGCAACGGGAATTCCACTGCTAAATGGAGAGGAGAGAGCATGTAGATGGAAAGAATACAATGAAAGCCACTATGTGGGGAAAGGTGATAGAAGAAAGAACAGGATTTAATTTTGAAGGGACAGGGGATCCAGTATTAGAATCAGAATTTAAGAGAGCTTTGGAGGACGTACGATCAAATAAGGCAGAAGGTATAGATAACATTCCATCACATTTTCTACACTCATTGAGCGAAGTAGCAACAAAACGACTATTCACGTTGGCCAGCCTTCTCCTCTTCTCCAGACTGTTCATTTCCCATAATGTTCTACTGAATGGACAGTGTTTGGCAAGAAATGTGGCCTTTGAGAGTCTGGCACCTTTACTAAATTGGAGCCGAATCGTAACAATAAACTGGACCATCCTCTGATTTCAAAAACTGCATTTAACACAAGCTGATAACACTGTAGGCTGAAACATTTTCTGCAACAAAATTCTCTTCCACTCGATTTGCCAACTGGAGCATGTACTAGCGACCTAATGGTAAAAGGCATACAATTTAAATACAACATTCAGTAGTAGAGTCACTCATTTTGTTTTTCATTCCACAGTTAGTCTGAATACTAAAAGTACAATGTAGGTCTATCTGAAGCAAACAGGTTGTATTCATCCAATTTTAATCGAAGTCTGGCACCTTAAACAGACTTGGACAGATGTATTTTACAAGCTGTCACGCTGCTGACAAACATGCAGTCTTCTGCTGTGTACAGATGTTAGTAAAAGATTTTGATGGCTGTAGTGTGCATGTGGTGTTTGATTGCAGATCAATATATCAACCAGGGACTCCTCTTCCGTGTCATCCATTTAATGTTTCTCAAGCTACAGCAGTTACTGTGCCATTCCCGATACTTTTCCCCAAATTACCATTACTGAATAACGATGCAAAAGCTCGCTGAGAAACATAATCCAGCAGCCCTGTTGTGGTGAACCAGATCGCCAGCGACCACGTTTAATGCGACTAGCGTGGTGGAAAAAAAATTAGAAATTGATGGTAAGGACCAAACTGCTGAGGTCATCGGTTCTTAGGCTTACACATTACTTAATCTAACTTAAACTAAGTTACGCTAAGGACAAGAGACACTCATGCCCGAGGGAGGACTCGAATCTTCGACAGTGGCAGCCGTGCGAACCTTGACAAGGTACCTAAGACCGCGCGGCTACCCCCGATACATTCTGGAACCGCGCGACCGCTACGGTCGCAGGTTCGAATCCTGCCTCGGGCATAGATGTGTGTGATGTCTTTGGTTAGGTTTACGCAGTTCTAAGTTCTAGGGGACTGATGACCTTAGATGTTAAGTCTCATAGTGCTCAGAGCCATTTCAACCATTTGAGCTACCCCCGACTGGCTAGTGTGGTGGAAATTGCTGCCTGAGCGCTGGAGAAGATCATGTAGGTACGGTCTTTGCGATTAGGATACAAAGTGTTCGTTGGCCACCGTCGAACAATGATCGATATCCGAAACTGCGTTTCAAAACCACTAATACATTCTGCGGCTGACTACTTCACGTTCCGAAAGTTATCCGTCCCTATTGTGGGTATTTAGTACAATACACTGTCGACAGACGTCCGTACCACGATATGGAGACTGTGCAACAGTCTCATATCTAGGACAGCCGATCAGTTCGTGATCTCCGAATTCCATCGCGCCTTACTGACGGCAGCTGGCCTGTAGAAATTTAACCGTGTTAGGTAATGCGAAAACCTTTATGTGACATTAGTGGTATTGGGCACTGCAACGCACCGGTGCTGCAACAGCGCCCCCGTCGGCGCTCGGATCGCTTGCGGATAATTACTTCCTTGCCAACTGACACTCCTGGAGCTAATTCGCGCAACACAGTCTGCATTGCTGTTATTAGCTGTGGACAGCAGATGTGGTACAATATGATGTTGGATGCGAACGTCAAGTCGCTTTGACGCCCAGCTACGAGCACCAGTTGTTTGTGACACATGCTGTTTCTGGCGCTGTAGCTCCATTCCACACACGGCTGTAGTATTAATCGGTGTTGCTCCCTTTAATGCGGCGCTGATAATACCTAAGGATACAACGCCCTGCGATGGAATTCTTCGTGATGTTAGTAATAATACGATTGTGCTGTGTACAACGACGTTCCCTCAAACATTTTCCTGCTTCTCTTGACTATAATGTAGCAGTAAAGGGTATCACACCATATCACTGGGGAAGTTTGAACTTACCTCTGGTAAAGTGTCCTCCTATATCGTGAATATAGCGGTTGCGTTCGTTCAAGTAGAGTACAAATGCAGTCACGAGTAACGTACGTCCTAGGCTGTTTAGAAACGCAAATACTCGTTTATTAAGTGGACACTACTGAAAGGCCATTAATTCCTAGTCTTCTGTTTGTATTACCATTATTTGATGCACAGTATTCATACTATCCTACACCTGTTCTTGTAACAGAACAAGAGAAAACCGGCTCTTAAAATGATTACAATAGCGACAGTTGAAGGAATGCTCCTTAATCAAATAACGTTGTATCCTTTACAAAATTTGGTACTTTTTTAGGGTTTCAAGGAGAATAATTTAGACGTTTGTGGAAGGTGCTGTAAAGGAAGTCGGAGCAGTATCAAGAACAACAGATGATGGCCGAAAACTCGAACACGAAGCGATTGAAACTCTTATGTAATAATCCATTTCATATTATTTCAATCATTATGTTTCTGCGTTTCTTTTGTCAAGTCTATTAGATGATGTTTTACTTGTCGCAGGGTTGAGCAGCGGCTAAGAACTTGGGAGGGACTGGATTGTTTCGGGGAGGAGACCAGACAGCGAGGTCATCGGTCTCTTCGGATTAGTGAAGTATGGGGAAGGAAGTCGGCCGTGCCCTTTCAAAGGAACCATCCCGACTCTTGCCTGGAGCGATTTAGGGAAATCACGGAAAGCCTAAATCAGGATGGCCGGACGCGGGATTAAACCGTCGTCCTCCCGAATGCGAGTCCAGTGTGCTAACTACTGCGCCACCTCGCTCGGTCTAAGAACTTTGGAAAACGATGCGATGAAACGACTTTCTTCATTTTATATCATAACCAGCAAGCCCCTTCCTCTCTGCCACATTCCCTGAGTGGTTCTGCACATTACGAATGACTAGGTGTACACATGGGAGTTCAGGAAAAGTCGTTCACAAAGTAATAGTACCAGTTCTCCATTGCTCTCACCACAGAAATTCAGTATTAAAAAACGTGTCTGTTCAGAGCGTCCCGTTATTGTCGTCACTGGAAATCCGGAAACTCTGTGTCCCGCTGCCGAGCTGTAATTACTGCCCTTCCCCGGAACGTAGGTCTACGTAGCCGCCGTTGTACTTTTCGGGGCTTTGTGTCTGCTGATGATTTGACAATATACCTTTAACACCTCCGTTAGCTTTCAACTGTTTCCCATAATGAGATTCATTATTTAAAACATAAAACAAACATAATATTTCATTTTACCGTAAATTTCATATCACAACCAGATGCATGATTCGCAAGTGAGAGCCTTTGCATGATGTTCATAGCATGTGAAATTGTGGAAGGTTTGAAACGTCCCCTTAGAATAATTATGCAAGACTGTGCTTAAACTGACACACAATATTTTTAGCGCAATGCAATCTGAGTTTCTAAAATCCCTACAAAAGAATGGCCCTGACTAACATTAACCTATAAGTTTCACAAATCACTTACCTCACAAAAATCTTGGTTACTCAAACTACTGCAATACAGCGAGCGCCACTACTGCCAGCTAAATAAAAGATTCAAACTACTGAAGGCACTAACTACTGATAGGCATAGTTAGCAAATGAAAGATTTTAATAGAGAACAAACAATGTATTTACCTTAATAGTGTTGAAAAGTCATAATGTATATAGCAGTTCATGAAATCCAGTCTTACAAATTTCAAAACTCCGCCATCTCTCTCCCCACATCCACCACTGCTGGCGGCTCACCTCCAACTGCGCAACGTTACACGCTGTTAACATCCAGCTGCCCAACACTACAATGGCAGACAACAATGCAAACTAGCTACAGACTGCACACAGCTAAGCCAGTGAATTTCATACAGAGCGCTATGAGGCGTTACCTATAAGAAAACATAAACAGCCTACTTACATAGCCCCCATGCTCCCCACAAAAATTTTTACAAACTGTTTTGGGCACTGGCCAATACAGATTTGAAAACATTTTTCATAATTACAGTAAGAAAAATATCAAATGCACACACTTATTAATACAATGTTGGTCAAAAGCTAAAATTTTCTCACAGTCCATAAACACAGTCCTGATCATCCATCACAGTAAAACTGCAGTGTTTTTTTTTTCTCATAGTCTGAGCAGTAAAAGAAAATGCACACGGAAGTAGTGGATTTCCATGCAATCTTGAAGAAGTAGTGTTGTCTTTCCAACGGAAAGACAGTGCTGACTCTCGACTTGCAGACAGGTAATGGGCCACAACAGAGCAAACCCACAACAGAGTCAGTCGAAGTTTTGAAGAATATTGGTAGGTAGGTCATCACAGAGCAGACCCACTGTAGTCCTGGTAGTGATTATGTTATTGGTGGGCCACCAGAGGTGCAGAACCACTGCAGTCCTTGTAGAAATAATGGTATTGGTGAGTCATCAAAGGTGTAGACCCACTGTAGTCCTTGTAGAGATGGCCAGCACCAATCTGCTGCGACTGTGCAGGTGCACAATCTCCAATGAAGATTCTTGCGGATAATATAGCAAGTCCATAAACCACCACTTGTGCACTCACAAAGTTTTTGAATTGTCCTGAGAGCCATCAGTGCTGTTAACCAGTCCCTTGTTGAATTATCAACACACGTGCAAACACTAACAGTCCCTACTTCTCACATATTGTCCATATACTACGACCAACAGAAACGTGTGCAGTGAAATTAACTTACAAGTTACTTAATTTGATGAACTGGTGTCAATTACAATTTTATAACATAAGAATACAATTACAAAGGTAAAAAAAAACATCATTAAAGAACATAACAATACAGATAACATTTGTAGTACAGGCTTTACAAAAGAATCGAAATAACATAGACATCAGTGTTACAGGAATTATGACATGTGTACATACATAAAAGATCAGAATAATTTTCGAAACATTAACTTCACACATGAGCATTAAAACAGAACAGAATTAATAATGTCTAAACATCTTTACAAAGTAAATAACATAGTATTGGAAAAATTCTACAACATAACAACATCAGCTAAACACATTGAGACAGAAAAACACAAATTCAAATAGCGTAATAGGCAGGGTCGCCATATGAAACGTCCCCTTAGAATAATTATACAAGACTGTGCTCAAACTGACGCACAATATCTTTAGCGCAACGCAATCTGAGTTTAAAAATCCCTTTAAAAGAATGGCCCTGACTAACATTATCCTATAAGTTTCACAAATCACTTACCTCACAAAAATCTTGGTTACTCAAACTACTGCAATACAGCGAGCGCCACTACTGCTAGCTAAATAAAAGATTCAAACTACTGAAGGCACTAACTACTGATAGGCATAGTTAGCAAATGAAAGATTTTAATAGAGAACAAACAATGTATTTATCTTAATAGTGTTGAAAAGTCATAATGTATATAGCAGTTCATGACATCCAGTCTTACAAATTTCAAAACTCCGCCATTTCTCTCCCCACATCCACCACTGCAGGCGGCTGACCTCCAACTGCGCAACGCTACGCGCTGTTAAGATCCAGCTGCCCAACACAACAATGGCAGACAACAATGCAAACTAGCCACAGACTGCACACAGCACAGCCAGTGATTTTCATACAGAGAGCTACGTGGCGTTACCAATAAGAAAACATAAACAGCCTATTTACAGGTTCTAAGAATTCAATAAATCGATCACTTTCAGAGATTTTCTCATAACGTCTTCTTGGCTCTAAAGTTTAGGTTTTCGTGGCGTTATAATGATTTGTTGTATGTGGACTGAACTCATCCTTTGAGTGAGCACCTAACCTCACGCGGGTGAATCAGTGGTTTGTTAAAAGAGACCAGCACCATTTCAGAAGTGCACACAATTACGTGTAGGACGAACCCTCATGTGTACAATTAATTTTCACCTATTAGTTACTCAAAGATTTTGATCCGTTTCTTGCCATGACCTTCCCTTACTTTGAACATGCAGCCTCATTTGTCAACTATTAACGTACCAGTGGAGGATAGCTGCATTCAATAGCCTAGAGAGTCTTGCGTAAAACGAACGCCTACGCTTTCCTTGAAGAGCTTGAACTCTACCGTGGCTCTGTGTCCTTCCCCGTCTCCCTTCTCCCTCCTCTGAATTAACAGTTGTCTCATAGTGATGTAATTAAATAAAAATTCCCGCAGGTCCTCTTGTGAGATTGTTTAAACAAGTTGTGGTGGAAAACTACTAGGTTCTTGGAGACTTGCGAAGTCTGTCTCTCAAACCTCCTGTTAGATGATCAAGATCACATTCTGACTGACGACCTTAGTCCTACTCTCTATGTTAACAGACTGGTATTAATTTATTTGTAAAATTTTAGGATTGTTGAGTGGAGTCACCGTCATATGGTAATAATAAAAGATATCCATTTTACTCATATCAAAACTCTTTTTCCTATGGACGTACCACCTTTCCTAACACTCCCCCTCAGACCATCTCTCAGAATATTTATAACTCAGGTTGTTACTCACGCAGATCTTTGAAATTATGTGATTAAAGGTATTCAGGCTTGATCATCCGTCGACATTGCATGATCGCAATGAAACAACAGCGTTTCACGTTGCGTAATTCTCCAAAAGTTTTATAAGAAAAAATACTTACGGCTTCGCTCTGCATTGCACACTTTGTGATCTATAGTAAAAACGAAAAGGCATGATCAAGCCTCTTCTCCACCATCTTTTGTCTGACACCCCTGTTTAATTATATTAATAACAACAGTCAGTTATGTAGCGTCCTTGTCTCGATTTTTTCTTGTTTGTCACTGGATATGTAACTCTGGATGAGCCAGACCCATTACTACGTCGTGCAAAAATCCTGTTGTACAGGAATAAGTTGGAGTGACTGAAAGAGCCGAGCATAATCAACAGGTATGATGTTGTTAGTTATAAGAAGTAGGTCAAAAAGTATAGTTTAACAAACGTTTTAGCAAAAGTATCTGTGTTTTCGTGCTAAAGAAAGTAGGGAAGAAGTACTTGCTGTGCATAATAATGATGATTTATATAGTTAGTGTCTATATTGGTTTAGATGGAACTATGTAAGGTATTCAGGTACATAAACATTTTCACCAATCCTGTGGCAGGAAGAGTATACTATTAGTGTACTAAGTTCATTAACAATGAATCCGATCTTATCTATGATTTTGCATTTCACAGACTATAATTAGGATTAATGCTGAATACTAATTTAAGCGCTGCAGTACGAAACATCATATTTGTGATATCTTACATTATGAAATCAATGACAGAATATTGTGAAGGAAAAAAGTAAGGCCAAGCAGCTGTCTAAGGCGCTGCAGTCATGGACTGTGCGGCTGGTCCCGGTGGAGGTTCGAGTCCTCCCTCGGGCATGGGTGTGTGTGTGTTTGTTCCTAGGATAATTTAGGTTAAGTAAAAATGGTTCAAAAGGCTCGGAGCACTATGGGACTCAACTGCTGAGGTCATTAGTCCCCTAGAACTTAGAACTAGTTAAACCTAACTAGCCTAAGGACATCACACACATCCATGCCCGAGGCAGGATTCAAACCTGCGACCGTAGCGGTCTCGCGGTTCCAGACTGCAGCGCCAGAACCGCGCGGCCACTTCGGCCGGCTTAGGTTAAGTAGTGTGTAAGCTTAGCCTTAGCAGTTAAGCCCCATAAGATGTCACACACATTTGAACATTTTTTTTTTTGAAAAGTAAGGAGATATAAGACTTCGTTGAACTTCTGATGACGAGTGGAACTGTTTTTGTCACAAGAGGGAACCAGAGCGGTTGTCGTGCACTGTTCACCTGAAGATCAGTTCCTCGACTCACAGGTGTATACAGTCCTGACTTGCTATATTGTTCGGTTTTGTGGATTCACAGCAGCATAGTGCAGTTACCAGTGTGATAGATTCTGTGAAACTTTTGCTGTCATTTTGTTACAGTCAAAGCGGTATTACTTTTACCGAAATTTTTCTTCACTTGAAAGTAAGGGCAGCCAGAGTCTGTGCGATGTTTCCATGCTATACGTGTCTCAGGTCTCCATCAAAGTTTGATGTACAGCACCTGATGGTAATAATGGGGTTTCACTGCCAGCAGTTACAATCGCGTGCTGTTTTACGAGCGAGGCTGTGCGTTTCGAATAACTGAATCATTTCGGATGCAGTGCCAAGTCAAAATAAATTATATACAGGGTGTTCGGAAATTCCCGTCACAAACTTCTATGGCTTGTAGAGGAGAGTGAGAAAATACACGTCTTCCTGTCTACTCTGTTGCATACCAGGACAAGCAACTCTGAGACTTATCTCTTTCCCTCAGCAGACGTAGTCGCGTAACACATCTGAACTGAAACGTCATAGAACGAAAACAGTACATTTCCGGACTTGGATTTCTCTTCACATTATTACGTACTTAACTCCTCTACAAGTCCTAGGAGTTTAGGGAAATTTTGACACCCTGTGTAACTATAAAACAAAAAGACGTCACTCAGTTCTCACTTGAAGGCAAATGTCAGGCACCCTTGAAAACAGTTTCATCCATGTTTTCTTTGGACAGTAGACTTAAGTAAGGGAATCTTGGGACAAGGTGTAATAATTTCCTTGACTAGGTAAATAGAATCATAACTCAACAATAACCAGTGGTGTTGACGTTTAAAGGCATGTTCTATGATTACCAATATAAAAAATGTATATAACATTTGCAATCTGTTCTCAGCATTTATTTATACCACCTTATAAAGACAAGTCGTTATTTAAGGTTGTTACCAGAACATGAAAAAATATGACGAATGATGTCTGTTAGGAATTCGTTCCCTGTACAGCCTTTTAGCTATGAGAGCATTGCAACGTACTTGCCAATACACAAGGTGCACTGAGTGAGTTCTGCGAAAGTGTAGCGGTACTGCCCCATCGTATTGTACTGTACGCCTCTGACTAACAATGAGTAATGAATAGGTCTGTCGTTGATTCATAGCACGATATGTCATGACACGATGTAAATACTATACAACAGAGCCACCTCATGGACAAGTAAAGTAAGCGAATCCCACATCATGACTTCTAAGTTGTCAGACTCGCCCACCTTGTTGCCCTGTACACGTAAATAAACAGCGAAGTACGTGAAAACTTGCACGCATGTTAGTTGTAAATAAACTGGAAAACAGTAATGCTAGACAAAGCGATAGACAAGTTTACTTCCAATCTTCTTCAGCCAGTTTTTCCAACCCCAGGTTTCCTACCTCAAAATGTTCACTGGAGCATTCTCTATTTGTTGTTGATTTTATTCACGCTCTCACGGAAATACTCTGGGTATTTTTATAATATTACGTACAGAAACGTATGTGTAATATGCACTGAAGTGCCAAAAAAGCTGGTACATTTGCCAAATATCGTGAAGGGCCCCGCGAGCACTCATAAGTGCAGCAGCACAACGAAGCATCAACTCGACTAATGTCTGAAGTAGTGCTAGAGGGAGGTGACACCGTATATCCTGCAGGGCTGCCCATCCGTAAGAGTACGAAGGGATGAAGAACTCATTTGACCAGCACCTTGCAAGGCATCACACACATTCTCAATGATGTTCATGTCTGGGGACTTTGGTGGCCAGCGGAAATGCTTAGGGTTCCTGGAGCAACTCTGCAGTAATTCTGGACGTGTGGGGTTTCGCATTGTCCTGCCGGAATTTCCCAAGTCCATCGGAATGCAATATGAACAAGAATGGATGCAAGTGATGAGACAGGATGGTTAAGTATGTGTCACCAATCAGATGCGTATCTAGACGTATCAGAGGTTCCATATAATTGCAGAGCCTCCACCAACTTGAACAGTCCCCTGGTGACATGCAGGGTAAATGAGTTCATGAGATTGTGTCCATAACTATACACGTAGATCCGCTCGATACAATTTGAAAGGAGACTCGTTCGATCAGGCAACATGTTTCCAGTGATCAACAGTCCACGTCGGTGTTGACGTGCCCCGGCGAGGTGTAAGGATTTGTGTCGCGCACTCATCAAGGGTACACGATTGGGCCTTCGGCTCCGAAAGCCCATATCGACGCTGTTTCGCAAGCTGACACTTGTTGGTCCAGCATTGAAGACTGCTGCAATTTGCGAAAGGTTGCACATCTGTTACGTTGAACAATTCTCTTCAGTCGTCGTTGGCTCTATTTCCGTCGCAGCGATGTCGAAGATTTGATGTTTTACCGGATTCCTGATATTCACGGTATACTTGTGAAATGGTCGTGTGGCAAAATCCCAACTTCATTGCTACCTCGGAGATACTGTGTCCCATCACGTTCAGACTCCCTCAAGTCTTGATAACTTGCCATTGTAGCAGCAGTAAGCGATGTAACAACTGCACCAGACACTTGTCTTATACAGGGTGTTACAAAAAGGTACGGCCAAACTTTCAGGAAACATTCCTCACACATAAATAAAGAAAAGATGTTATGTGGACATGTGTCTGGAAACGCTTAATTTCCATGTTAGAGCTCATTTTAGTTTCGTCAGTATGTACTGTACTTCCTCGATTCGCCGCCAGTTGGCCCAATTGAAGGAAGGTAATGTTGACTTCGGTGCTTGTGTTGACATGCGACTCATTGCTCTACAGTACTAGCATCAAGCACATCAGTACGTAGCATCAACAGGTTAGTGTTCATCACGAACGTGGGTTTGCAGTCAGTGCAATGTTTACAAATGCGGAGTTGGCAGATCCCCATTTGATGTATGGATTACCATGGGGCAATAGGCGTGGCGCGGCACGTTTGTATCGAGACAGATTTCCAGAACGAAGGTGTCCCGACAGGAAGACGTTCGAAGCAATTGATCAGGGTCTTAGGGAGCACGGAACATTCCAACCTATGACTCGCGACTGGGGAAGTCCTAGAACGACGAGGACACCTGCAATTGACGAGGCAGTTCTTCGTGCAGTTGACGATAACCCTAATGTCAGCATCAGAAAAGTTGCTGCTGCACAAGGTAACGTTGACCACGTCACTGTATGGAGAGTGCTAAGAGAGAACCAGTTGTTTCCTTACCATGTACAGCGTGTGCAGGCACTATCAGCAGCTGATTGGCCTCCAGTGGTACACTTCTGCGAATTGTTCATCCAACAATGTGTCAATCCTCATTTCAGTGCAAATGTTCTCTTACTTCATTCCAACGCGATCAAATTGTAAATTTTCACAATCAACATGTGTGGGCTGACGAGAATCCGCACGCAATTGAGCAGTCACGTCATCAACACAGATTTTCTGTGAACGTTTGGGCAGGCTTTGTTGGTGATGTCTTGATTGGGCCCCATGTTCTTCCACCTACGCTCAATGGAGCACGTTATCATGATTTCATACGGGATACTCTACCTGTGCTGCTAGAACATGTGTCTTTACAAGTACGACACATCATGTGGTTCATGCACGATGGAGCTCCTGCACATTTCAGTCGAAGTGTTCATACGCTTCTCAACAACAGATTCGGTGACCGATGGATTGGTAGAGGCGAACCAATTCCATGGCCCCCACGCTCTCCTGACCTCAAACCTCTTGGCTTTCATTTTTGAGGGCATTTGAAAGCTCTTGTCTACGCAGCCCCGGTACCAAATGTAGAGACTCTTCGTGTTCGTATTGTGGACGGCTGTGATACAATACACCATTCTCCAGGGCTGCATCAGCGCATCAGGGATTCCATGCGACGGAAGGTGGATGCATGTGTCCTCGCTAACGGAGGACATTTTGAACATTTCCTGTAACAAAGTGTTTGAAGTCACGCTGGTACGTTCTGTTGCTCTGTGTTTCCATTCCATGATTAATGTGATTTGCAGAGAAGTAATAAAATGAGCTCTAACATGGAAAGTAAGCGGTTCCGGACACATGTCCACATAACATCTTTTCTTTATTTGTGTGTGAGGAATGTTTCCTGAAAGTTTGGTCGTACCTTTTTGTAACATCCTGTATAGGCTTGGCGAAAGCAGCGCCGTACTCTGCCTGTTTATACAGGGTTATTATAAATGATTGAAGCGATTTCACAGCTCTACAATAACTTTATTATTTGAGATATTTTCACAATGCTTTGCACACACATACAAAAACTCAAAACGTTTTTTTAGGCGTTCACAAATGTTCGATATGTGCCCCTTCAGTGATTCGGCAGACATCAAGCCGATAACCAAGTTCCTCTCACACTCGGCGCAGCATGTCCCCATCAATGAGTTCGAAAGCATCGATGATGCGAGCTCGCAGTTCTGGCACGTTTCTTAGTAGAGGAGGTTTAAACTCAATCTTTCACATAACCCCACAGAAAGAAATCGCATGGGGTTAAGTCGGGAGATCGTGGCGGCCATGACATGAATTGCTGATCATGATCTCCACCACGACCGATCCATCGGTTTTCCAATCTCCTGTTTAAGAAATGCCGAACATCATGATGGAAGTGCGGTGGAGCACCATCCTGTTGAAAGATGAAGTCGGCGCTGTCGGTCTCCAGTTGTGGCATGAGCCAATTTTCCAGCATGTCCAGATACACGTGTCCTGTAACGTTTTTTTCGCAGAAGAAAAAGGGGCCGTAAACTTTAAACCGTGAGATTGCACAAAACACGTTAACTTTTGGTGAACTGCTAATTTGCTGCACGAATGCGTGAGGATTCTCTACCGCCCAGATTCGCACATTGTGTCTGTTCACTTCACTATTAAGAAAAAATGTTACTTCATCACTGAAAACAAGTTTCGCACTGAACGCATCCTCTTCCATGAGCTGTTGCAACCGCGCCGAAAATTCGAAGCGTTTGACTTTGTGATCGGGTGTCAGGGCTTGTAGCAATTGTAAACGGCAAGGCTTCTGCTTTAGCCTTTTCCGTAAGATTTTCCAAACCGTCGGCTGTGGTACGTTTAGCTCCCTGCTTGCTTTATTCGTCGACTTCCGCGAGCTACGCGTGAAATTTGCCCGCACGCTTTCAACCGTTTCTTCGCTCACTGCAGGCCGACCCGTTGATTTCCTCTTACAGAGGCATCCAGAAACTTTAATCTGCGCATACCATCGCCGAATGGAGTGAGCAGTTGGTGGATCTTTGTTGAACTTCGTCCTGAAGTTTCGCTGCACTGTTATGACTGACTGATGTGAGTGCATTTCAAGCACGACATACGCTTTCTCGGCTCCTGTCGCCATTTTGTCTCACTGCGCTCTCGAGCGCTCTGGCGGCAGAAACCTGAAGTGCGGCTTCAGCCGAACAAAACTTTATGAGTTTTTCTACGTATCTGTAGTGTGTCGTGGCCATATGTCAATGAATGGGGCTACAGTGAATTTATGAAATCGCTTCAATCATTTGTAATAGCCCTGTATATATCTGTATTTTAATACGCATGCCTATACCAGTTTCTTTGGCACTTCAATGTATTAAGTAGAAACGTTGTTACCAAGAATCATGAAATTGTTACGCACCAACCCTGTATCAGGCAGCTGGCCGCAGAATTTCATAATCGCAAGACCTCGTTCACTTTGTGTTCCTTGCGCGAGCGTCAACAAGCGCGAAACGAAACGTCAGCGTTTCATCACGTTAGCAGGTCAGGCGGAAAGCATGAAATCAGCGCTTTGCGCGAACTGGGTAGCTAGCATGATAACAATGGACGGAAGAGTAGCAGAGAGGTTCCGGTGGAGAACAAGACAGACTGATGTGGAACAGTTTGTAAAGGTTTGTATTCCGTGTGCACCAGGTGCTGAATTTAGTCTCCAGCAGGTGCAATTGCAAAGGTTACCGGAGCCTGATTATCTATTTCAAATGATGGAAGCTGATATCCTAGGACAGTTTCACACGAGTCAGTCAGGTAACAAATATATTTTGGCAATGACAGACTATTTCTCGAGGTATTTGGTTATGGTTGCAATACCGGATCAGAAGGCAATTACTGTAGCGGATGAATTATCACAGACCATGGGACTAATTTCATGTCCGATCTCATAAAGCAATTGTGTCGCTTACTGAAAGTTAGGAAATTGCGTACGAGTCTATTTCACCAGCAGGCAAACGGTCTTACAGAAAGAGTGCATAGGACAATAGAGAAAATGCTGGGTCACTTCGTGGGGTCACTACTTTTTACTGGGATATATACCTAGATTTCGTCGTTTGTACTTACAACGCAAAAACCCATACAGAGACGAGATTGTCACCTTATGAGGTCGTGTATGGACGTAAAATGCCATCTCCATTCGATGTAATTCAACCAAAATTAGATAAAGATGGGGAAAATGTCAAGGTAAAATTAAAATTTAAAACAGTCTTGATCGCGATTTTGTTAAAATATTTTTTTTTATCGGAATGAATGACCGATTTCCACTCTATGAAAGAGTCATCTTCAGACTCCAGAGCGGTGGATGGACACTGCTGGATGAGTTCCGTCGACCCTCGACGCTCGTGGAACTGCGAGCAGTTATCGTATGATGAATTGAGGGAGCAGTTAGACGAAATAGATAGTATGATTACGTATTCGTTGGTACGATGGAAGAGAGGATGGTTAAATGCAGGAGGTAAACTGTTGAAAACTGTGTGGCACAGCAGATAGCGATGGTATTTTGAGTTTGAATAGCACTATAAATCAGGTGCAGCAAACAGCTACACTAGAGGATTGGCATACTACACAAATTGCTGGTATTGAACAGAGATTGCTAATTATAACTAAGATTATGCACAGAGTAACAGTTGGGTTTCAGCAGTATGCTAATGAAACCATGACTACCGTGAATAAGGATCTGGGTATCATGCAAAATCATCTAAAGAAACTGGACAGCAGGATGTATGTAGCTTATACAGCTAGGTTAGCGCGAGAGCTAGAAACAGCTTGAATGACGCGAGGGTAGAGGTGGAAAGGATTGAGGAAGCTATCCACCATGATACGCATAGACAATTAAGCACTATGCTACTAGCACCAGAAGCATTTTTGCTGGGCTTACGACAAGCAGAAAAAGAATTTCCAGTAGGTCTTTAGCATATTGTTCCAGTAAAAAAGAATAACATAGCACTTTACAATCACATTTCCATTGTAAAAGTTTATTCTGACAAAGCACGGATGTTTTCACCAACGTACAATTTACAGCGACTAATTTTAAGTTGCAATTTGATGGTTTTACTGTTCATGTATACACTCCTGGAAATGGAAAAAAGAACACATTGACACCGGTGTGTCAGACCCACCATACTTGCTCCGGACACTTCGAGAGGGCTGTACAAGCAATGATCACACGCACGGCACAGCGGACACACCAGGAACCGCGGTGTTCGCCGTCGAATGGAGCTAGCTGTGCAGCATTTGTGCACCGCCGCCGTCAGTGTCAGCCAGTTTGCCGTGGCATACGGAGCTCCATCGCAGTCTTTAACACTGGTAGCATGCCGCGACAGCGTGGACGTGAACCGTATGTGCAGTTGACGGACTTTGAGCGAGGGCGTATAGTGGGCATGCGGGAGGCCGGGTGGACGTACCGCCGAATTGCTCAACACGTGGGGCGTGAGGTCTCCACAGTACATCGATGTTGTCGCCAGTGGTCGGCGGAAGGTGCACGTGCCCGTCGACCTGGGACCGGACCGCAGCGACGCACGGATGCACGCCAAGACCGTAGGATCCTACGTAGTGCCGTAGGGGACCGCACCGCCACTTCCCAGCAAATTAGGGACACTGTTGCTCCTGGGGTATCGGCGAGGACCATTCGCAACCGTCTCCATGAAGCTGGGCTACGGTCCCGCACACCGTTAGGCCGTCTTCCGCTCACGCCCCAACATCGTGCAGCCCGCCTCCAGTGGTGTCGCGACAGGCGTGAATGGAGGGACGAATGGAGACGTGTCGTCTTCAGCGATGAGAGTCGCTTCTGCCTTGGTGCCAATGATGGTCGTATGCGTGTTTGGTGCCGTGCAGGTGAGCGCCACAATCAGGACTGCATACGACCGAGGCACACAGGGCCAACACCCGGCATCATGGTGTGGGGAGCGATCTCCTACACTGGCCGTACACCACTGGTGATCGTCGAGGGGACACTGAATAGTGCACGATACATCCAAACCGTCATCGAACTCATCGTTCTACCATTCCTAGACCGGCAACGGAACTTGCTGTTCCAGCAGGACAATGCACGTCCGCATGTATCCCGTGCCACCGAACGTGCTCTAGAAGGTGTAAGTCAACTACCCTGGCCAGCAAGATCTCCGGATCTGTCCCCCATTGAGCATGTTTGGGACTGGATGAAGCGTCGTCTCACGCGGTCTGCACGTCCAGCACGAACGCTGGTCCAACTGAGGCGCCAGGTGGAAATGGCATGGCAAGCCGTTCCACAGGACTACATCCAGCATCTCTACGATCGTCTCCATGGGAGAATAGCAGCCTGCATTGCTGCGAAAGGTGGATATACACTGTACTAGTGCCGACATTGTGCATGCTCTGTTGCCTGTGTCTATGTGCCTGTGGTTCTGTCAGTGTGATCATGTGATGTATCTGACCCCAGGAATGTGTCAATAAAATTTCCCCTTCCTGGGACAATGAATTCACGGTGTTCTTATTTCAATTTCCAGGAGTGTATTATATTAGATGCAATCTTATAGATAAACGGATTAAATTTTCTGTAAAAGAAGTATTACTACCATCGGAACAGCGACAGAGACTCACGGTTATGGCAGTAAAAGATCTTGATGAATGTATAAGTGAGGCGATTATTATTTGTCCTACATGGGTGGTGCAGACGGACAAGCGGTCGTGTGAATTACAACTATTTTTGAGGAACATGAATACACCAGATAGTGAAAAGGTTATTATGAAGCCACAAACGTATTTTTAACGTATTGGGTATCATCAGCTTTATTTTGTGTATAAACCGCAAACGGTAGTGACCAACTGCTGTGGGAACAAAGATTTTTCAGGACTGACGAAAATAAAATTACAGATTAGTGGGTTACTGGTTAACGGAACGAATCGTGAAATAACAGGGGAAGACTTTCAGCTGCCAGCAACCATCACGGGTACTACGGTAATCAGTAGTGATCAATAAATATCGTATTGGCTGGAGAATTCAACCAGCATTTTACCTAGTCAGAATATTTCTTTCCTAAAGTATACTCTAGACACTACAATACTGCATAGTTTAGATAAATTCATTGACGAGGGGAATGTATCAGATGTTAAGATACATACAGGAGTTTTATCGTAAACGGAAGCAAAGTACAGTTACCATTAGTATAACAGTCATTAATATAACCGCAATACTAGCAATCACTTATGCAGTTTATCTTATCGTGAGACGCAGAATGATCTACACACGAGATTCCTCTGGAGTGGATTACAACAGACTGGACAGACTGTAAGTGAAACATAGGGGTAAAATAGGAATGAGAATTCTTGGGTGATTACTAAAATTCCGATCGAACTTTTTAAAATGTGGGGTAGGGCTGGGGGTTGGATGTGACGACCAACCCTGTATCAGGCAGCTGGCCACAGAATTTCATTCACTGTGTGGTCCTTGCGGGAGTTTCAACAAGCGCGAAATGAAACGACAGCGTTTAATCATGTTAGCAAGTCAGGCGGAAAGCAGGACATCAGTGCTTTGAACGAACTGGGTATCTAGCATCAGCAGGAGCTTAGTAAAGCAATATGACCGAGGGACGTCACAACACATTATTACGTGAAGTAAGATGCCGCGAAACTAAGGCCTACTGAATATTGTTACGGACCAGTCTGTTGGTAGAACCAATGTATCAAGCACATAGGGCGCGATGTGAATCGCTGAGACATTCTTATCAGGGAAGCCTATGCGGTCATTACAAGTGACGTTGGGTCAACACCAGCCGTTATTTCACACTATAAATACTCCAGCTTTTGAGTTCACAAGGCAGTTGGTCAGAAGGATCGATGGTGCACAGGACGCGCGTAGTCGATTCCCTGACACGGTACTGACGCTGGGTATAAGTCTATTGTAGATTTCTTGCTCGTACTCAACACTGCCAACAGCTGCCGAAGAGATGTCTTCCTCTCCGTATGCGACAGTCACGAGTTCGGTGCTGCTGACAGCTTCCAACGCAGATGGGAATACTCATGATATTTAAAATAACTTACAGGAAACCGTTATTTCACTTCTAAAAACCGTGATAACGAATCGCGAGATTGTTAGAGCTACAACTTCACTGCATTTTACTTCACTTGGCTGTGGAATAATGATGAGAATGGAGGTGGATTAGTCCTTTGGGATAACTAACTGTGGCCACTAACGGACCAGGACGTCAGCGTTCCTGACACTTCAGCGGAGCCATAGATTCTACCTACAGGGGATGCCAGGGTCGGCACATTTCTAGACCACCCAGCTACCGTTATCGTGGTATCGTGGTTCAGAGAGCAGGGACGAGCACAGTTACCGGGGGAGGGGGGAATCGAGGACTTCCTAGGGTGGCATGGGTAAACCACATAACGCACGCGTCACCTTCTTGGAGCGCGGGGGGTGGAGACGCAGCATCCACCTCCAGAGTAGCTTCCGAGCGCTTGCGCCGCACCCGGACAAGCAGCGGCAGAGAACTGCAGTAGCATCGATAAAGGAGAGATGTAGTTTGGAGAAATAAATGGTTAAAAGTCACTCTTCTCTTACTGGGCCCAGTAGCGTACACAGGTTACAACCACCTCCTCTTCCCGGAAGAACCGACAAGTGGCGAACTGGGAGAGTGCCTCCTGACACACCATCCATCTGCGACGCCTCCGAATGGTCACCACCTGAAAAATGTTCTTAATCAATTTACTACCAATTTTTAGGGGAGCAAAATAACTGATGATGGTCGAAGTAGAGAGGATATAAAATGTAGACTGGCAATGATAAGGAAAGCGTTTCTGAAGAAGAGAAATTTGTTAACGTCGAGTATAGATTTAAGTGTCAGGAAGTCGTTTCTGAAAGTATTTGTATGGTGTGTAGCCATGTATGGAAGTGAAACATGGACAATAAATAGTTTGGACAAGAAGAGAATAGAAGCTTTCGAAATGTGGTACTACAGAAGAATGATGAAGATTAGGTGGGTAGATCACGTAACTAATGAGGAGGTTTGAATAGGATTGGGGAGAAGAGAAGTTTGTGGCACAACTTGACTAGAAGAAGGGATCGGTTGGTAGGACATGTCCTGAGGCATCACGGGATCACAAATTTAGCATTGGAGGGCAGCGTGGAGGGTAAAAATCGTAGAGGGAGACCAAGAGATAAATACACTAAGCGGATTCAGAATGATGTAGGTTGCAGTAGGTACTGGGAGATGAAGGAGCTTGCACAGGATAAATTAGCATGGAGAGCTGCATCAAACCAGTCTCAGGACTGAAGACCACAACAACAACAACAACAACAACAACAACCAATTTTTACATGATGTTCTAGTGAGCATTCAGATGGACATGAGCTGTACATTCCTTAATATTTATAATACTGTAATAGTTAGATCGGAAACGCTATTGGCATAAATCCCGAGACTTTCGTGATCAACGAACTTTAAATTTTCACTCAGGTGGTTAGAAGCTGTATAAAATTTTTTTAAACAGTAAGAATTTTATGAAAAGCAAAATTGCTACTCACCATATATCGGATAGGAACATCAAAAGGACTGTCACTAAATTTTTTGAACATTAATATCGAGATTCTCTTATAAAGCAGATTGCGAGAAAGAAAATGCTGTGGCGTGCAATGAAAATGTGTGGGTTCGCTTCGCTGTCAGTTTGAATTAAGATAGCAGGGCATGCAGACCATTAGACAAATTGTTTCTCACAAATATAATTTTTCTCATTATATTTATATAATTTGAAACAAAAATTGTATAGACAGCAATGTGCTACCTTGATTTCTTCCTCGCCGTTGCTTTTGCAGAAAAAAGGTAAGTTGAATGAAACTTCGTAATCCTACCCACTTGCTGATAATAACTATGCTAAATACTGTCACTGCGGCTACTATCTTCACAGATCCAGCAGCCGGAGAGGTGTCTCTCATACCCCACACGCCAACGATCCCAATTGATTCACCCATTCACTTTATGCAACTTCAATTCCCAAACGAGGTTTCCTGTGTAATAAACAGGACAAGATCAGAGAGATGGGTAAAAGGACAAACGGGCGGGGGGAATGGACATAGGGAGGGGGAAGGAGGAGATGGGCTGAGAGAAAGGGGTGGAAGTGATGCACATAGAGAGGCGGAAGGAGGAGAAGATGGACAAAGAGAAAGGGTAGGAGGTGGCAGAGGAAGAGAGGGGGAAGGTGTTTATGATATGTAGCCAATTCTTTTACATATTTAACACTTTTAGATCATTGCCGGATTCGGTAGTTTTAAATAATTTCAAACAAACTTCTTAGAAACAAATGGCTAGCAGTATTACAGGGCAAACATATACCACAGCAAAAAAATTACACTACATAATAAACCAACAGGTATCAGCGGTGTATGAAGTAATGTAAATTAAAAGCCTACCGTTTTAAAGTGAATAAATGTGGCACAGTTCGTTACGTTCATGTTTATGTTTTTAGTGATAGAGACTGCTTCGGCTTAAGATTTTATTGCCGGTGTACGATTCGATACCACGCTTAGTAACTGCTGCTCCTCTGATTGCTTTTGAACACAACAGAAGTTTTTTTTCTTTTTATCTTCTTAAAGAGCTCTTAGAAGTTTATCCTTTCTTCGTTCCCAACAGTGGTGATTACCAGTATAAATGACAATCTCTGAAATGGAATATCGACTGCGGACGTATTATTTCTTGCTTTCGGTTTCTTTTTCACTTTGTCACGAGTTTCTGTGAACAATGTGCTCTCATTGCGGAGCACTTCGACCTCAAACGAAAATATGGACTTCATCACTCTCAACCGATAGATGAGCTGATGAGCCTTGTCGTTCGTTTGGACCGGAAACTGTCGGCCATTTCGCAGATCGCAGCGCTGAAGATACTTGTAGAGAATGAAACACTAATAACCTTTTCCCTCTTCAATTTCAATTATATGGGCATGGTGCCTGACGTCAGTTCTCGAGCACCTTACGCTATCATTAAACGCTGTTAATTTCCTTACATCAGCAAATATTTTCACGAATCTCTAACACTTGAAATCGCTAATGGGGGCACTGGCTCTCTGAAAACTTAGCAATGTTAAATGCCTGTAATGTTATCCGTAACGTTATGTTTTATTTTCGCCGCGCTGAAAAATGTTGTTTGCCATAATGTTACGTATATCGGTTTCGTTTGTAACCTGTACATTTTTATAACCCGCCTTTAGTTTGGGATTGTGACTGTATTTATGCCTGTGTGCATATCTGTATATACGGTTTGCAAGTACCGCCATCACACAACCGCGCCCTCCTCCACCCCCTACACCTTTAGGTATTTCGGATAGTAGTCGTGTTTCTTTTTATACAGCCCTGTACACAACATGATAGGCTTTCAGTTGCTTGAAGAAGAGAAATTCTCTCTCAATCGCAATAAATAAACATATTAGACAATAGAAAGAGGAAAAGACACCGCCAAACTGTACTTTTTAATTTATGCAGGAGCTAGTGGAGACATAGGTGTACATATCGAGTAACATAAAGCCGATTACAGCGTGTTACTGAACATAAGCAAGCCTGCAAGACATCATCGAAGGGATCGCTTTGTTAAGAAGAAGTCTAGGGATGCCACTGACTGTGTTGGCCCCTATTTCGAATGTACAAGAGGTGGGATACTTCATACACAGCGGTCAGAGTGTAACACAACAACACAGTGCCCACATATAAATTTCTTCCTGCTTCATTAACTGTGTACATGTAAATGAAGTGAATAAATATGTTGTGTATGTTACTGTGAGTGTTCTGTATAGGTGCAACGAGCCACAAGAGCGCAGCAGCGACCGGACGCTCGGTGGAGGTAAGAAATCGTCCACACAGTGCGCGGCCGGACTGGCTGGGACCAGGGGGCGACGGGAAGTGACCGCCAAGCAGCGCGCATGCATCTGTAACTGTCTCGCAGTGTAATGTCCAAATACAGTCCACTTCTACCAATCTTTCATGTACTTTGCTTTCAACCACCGTTCCTTTGCAACGAGTGATACGCATTCGTTTGGACTGTGGAAGGAGCGAGGCAGCGCCGAATTTACGGCGCGTTTTCGGCTGCCTACATTTTGGTCCTCCGGGCCGTATATAACTAGTCGAACAAATTCTAGCGCAAAAGTTATGTACTTTGATCTGTGCTTACCGCGAATGACGAGTATCCGGTTATCGTGATTTTCTGTGTGATTCTCCAGGATTAGCATATGCTCCGCATTTCTCTCTAGCATCAGCAGTGACAGACGTCCCCACTAGCTCTCTCCGAGGTACGGACGCCGTGAAAATCGTGTTGTTAAGTGCACCTCAAGCCAGCAAACGTCGTAACACAGCCAAGCAATTCCGACAACGCGACACCAGTGCATCAGAAAGCGCCGTTCTTCGCTGTATCCGCCAGCAGCTGCAGCCTAGTCAGTGATGTACAGGTATCATCGTCCTACTCTGTGAGCAGCCTGGCTCTATTTCCTTAATCTGTTATCCTTTGCGCTAATCTCCTGAAACATGTATTCTGTCGAGAAACCGGCATAAGAAATCACCGTCATTCTGCCAACCGCCTTGTCAAAAAAGGAGGAAGAGCGGACAGGTGTTCAGTAGACTCTCTTGTCCTACGGGTGGGGAACTGCCCCTAAAGGCAAAGGAATCAGCAGTGATCATGAGGATACAGAAGGCAATGGAAGCCAGTGCATTAAAGACAGGTAACGTGAATCCACAGGACATGGGGCCCGTAATTGAACAAGTGTTATGATGATCTCTCCGTTGGCGAAAGATACCGGAATTGTTCCCCACTCGGTTCTCCGGGTGGGGACTGCCAAAGGGATGGTTACCGTGAGAAAAAGATCGAATAATCAACGGAAGGATAAAATTCTACGAGTCGGGGAGTAGGATTCGTTAAGAATAAGAAGCCTGGGCAGAGACTGTGTTACTCCGAACACTTCAGTGACAGGGTTGTTCTTATGAGAATCGACAGCAAAATAACACCGACGAAGATAGTTCAGATATACATGCCGAAGTCGCAAGCTGAGAATGAAGAGATAGAGAAAGTGTATGACGACATTGAAAGGTTAATACAGTAGGTAAAGAGAGATTAAAATCTAATAGTCATGCGGGACTGGAGTGCAGTTGTAGGGGAAGGAGTAGAAGAAAATGATACAGGAGAATGTGGGCTTGGGACAAGGAATGAGAGAGGAGAAGGACTAATGGAGTTCTGTAACACGTTTCAGCCAGTAATAGCGAATACGCCGTTCAAGAATCATAAGAGGAGGAGGTATACGTGGAAAAGGCAGGGTGAAACGGGAAGATTTCAGTTAGATTACATCATGGTCAGTCAGAGATTCCGAAATCAGATACTGGATTGTAAGTCGTACCCAGGAGCTATAGACTCAGATCACAATATAGTAGTGATGAAGACTAGGCTGAAGTTTAAGACATCAGTCAGGAAGAATCAGTACGCAAGGAAGTCGAATACGGAAGTAGTAAGGAATGACGAGATACGCATGAAGTTATTTAAACCTGCAGATAAAGCAATAAGGAATAGCTCAGTTGGCAGTACAGCTGAAGAGGAATGGGCATCTCTAAAAAGGGCCATCACGGAAGTTGAGAAAGAAAACATCGGTACAAAGAAGGTAACTGCGAAGAAACCATGGGTAACAGAAGAAATACGTCAATTGATCTATGAAAGGAGGAAGTACAAAAATGTCTCCGGAAACTCAGGAATACAAAAATACAAGTTGGTGAGGAATGAAATAAATAGGAAGTGCATGGAAGCTGAGACGAAATGGCTGCAGGAAAAATGTGAAGAGATCGAAAAAGAAATGGCTGTCGGAAGGACAGACTCAGCATACAGGAGAGTCAAAAAACCTCCGGTGAAATTAAAATCAAGGGTGATAACATTGAGAGTGCAACGGGAATTACACTGTCAAATGCAGAGAAGAGATCGGGTAGGTAAAAAGAATATACTGAAAGCCTCTTTGATGGGGGAACATTTGTCTGACGTGATAGAAGAAGAAAAAGGAGTCGATTGAGAAGAGACAGGGGCTCCAGTATTAGAATGAAAATTTAAAAGAACTTTGGAGAACTTAATGTCAAATAAGGCAAAAAGGATAGATAACATGCAATCAGAATTTCTAAAATCATTGGAGGAAGTGGCAACGAAACGACTATTCACGTTGGTGTGTAGAATGTACGAGTCTGGCGACATACCATTTGACTTTTGGAAAAGCATCATCCACACAATTCCGAAGACGGCAAGAGCTGACAAGTGAGAGCATTATCGCACAATCAGCTTAACAGCTCATGCATCCAAGTTGCTTACAAGAATAATAAATAGAAGAATGGATAAGAAAACTGAGGATGCGCTAGATGACGTTCAGTTTGGCTTTAGGAAAAGTAGAGGTAAGAGAGAGGCAATTCTGACGTTGCAATTAACAATAGAAGCAAGACTAAAGAAAATTAAGGACACGTTCATAGGATTTGTCGGCCTGGAAAAAGTGTTAGACATTGTAAAATGGTGCAAGGTGTTCGAATTCTGAAAAAAGTAGGGTAAGCTGTAGGGAGAGACGGGTCATATACAATGTGTACAACTGCCAAGAGGGAATAATGAGAGTGGGCGACCAAGAACGAAGTGCTCGTATTAAAAAGGGTGTAAGACAAGGATGTATCTTTCGCTCCTACTGTTCAATGCGTAGATCGAGGAAGCAATGATGCAAATAAAAGAAAGGTTCAGGAGTGGATTTAAAATTCAAGGTGAAAGGATATCAACGATACGATACGCTGATGACATTGCAATCGTGAGTGAAAGTGAAGAAGAATTACATGATCTGCTGATCGGAAATAATAATCTAATGAGTACAAATTATGGATTGAGAGTAAATCGAAGAAAGAAGGGGGTAATGAGGGGTAGTAGAAACGACAACAGCGAGAAACTTAACACCAGGATTGATGGTGACGAAGTAGGCGAAGTTGAACAATTCTGCTACATAGGCAGTAAAATAACCAAAGACGGACGGAGCAAGGAGAGCATCAAAAGCAGATTAGCTATATCAAAAAAGGCGTTTCTGGTCAAGAGAAGTCTACTAATATCAAATATTGGCCTTAATTAGAGGAAGAAATTTGTGAGAATGTACGTCTAGAGTGCAACATTGTGTGATAGTAAAAAAAGGACTGTGGGAAAACTGGAACAGAAGACAATCGAAGCATTTGAGATGTGGTGCTACAGACGAATGTTCAAAATTAGGTGGACTGACAAGGTAAGGAATGAGCAGGTTCTACGCAGAATCGGAGAGGAAAGGAATATGTGAATAACACGGATAAGGAGGAGGGACAAGATGATAGGAGATCTGTTAAGACATCAGGGAATGACTTCCATGGTACTAGAGGGAGCTGCAGAGGGCAAAAACTGTAGAGGAAGACACAGATTGGAATACATTCAGCAAATAACTGTGGAGGTAGGTTGCAAGTGCTACTGTGAGATGAAGAGATTGACACAGGAGAGGAATTCGTGGCGGTCCGCACCAAACCAGTCAGAAGACTGATGAAAAAAAAAGTTCTTGACAGGTGCGACGATAGCGGATACAGCCTCGCAACCCCGACATGCGGATTCACCCATTTGATGGTATACGCACAAGCGGGAATTCTCCGAAAAGTGGGTGTGGAGCCAATCCTGTCTCTAATAACGTTGAACGCTCCGCTGTTGACTCGATTTCTTTGCCACCGCGAGAAGGGAAACTGCAACAAAGGTCGTACTGTTGATATTACCTGGTGTTCCATGTGCTGCCAAGTTGTCGCTGTACACTCATCTTGTTGCAAAGAAGTTCATCTCCCGACTACAGCTGCGATACGTGTCTACGAGAACATATAGTACTATGTGTATGTGCTCTCGGGTGTTAGCCGTATCGATGTGTTGAGATCGTTCATGGCGTTAAGTATCGCCTTCCTGAACAAACTGATTTCTTATTCGTCTGGTGTACATTGAAACCGACCAACGCGATCAGCAATGTGACTAAACGGTAAACCGTAGTGTCTGTAGGCCTCGATCTAGCTCTGATGGCTTTAGACATAATCTGGACGCCTCATAAGAGGAATAATAAACCTAACCACAAATTAACAACATTCAGATTTGATTTCTGACAGGCAGCCAGTGCATAATCTTTTCTAATATATGGTATATGAAAGTGAACGTTACTAGGCGTGGTGGTTGGCAGTTGGGTGACACGTGAGCAAATTTGCTAATAAACGTATGTTCGAAAACGTTATTTTCGAAAACGCTTTGTTGGATGCTAGTGTCTCTGAAATGCGGAGGAGGACGTAAGAAGTTTTGACGACAAGAACTAGGCAAGGGGTCAAGGAGACAATGTAAATTGCAATCGCTCTGAGATAGTCGAAGAGCTAAGATCTCCGAAACGGTACTGTAGGTAAACAAACCAACATTTGTTACATGTCTCATTTGTTATATGATAAACACGGCGCTCCACCGTCTAAGGAAGACAACTGGAGAGTACAGTATTGTCTTGGGTTCTATAGTTTCATGCTGCCCGTAATTGTCAGTCATTCATGTATTAAAATGGAAATGAAAAATGGTGGTCGCGTAAAAACCTACAGAATACGCCGACTGGATTCTCGTGTACAGGGAATGCAAGAATAGCTTCCCAGCTTTACTAAATACGTTACCTCATCAGACATCACCCCAGCCCGCACCATGTCTGCAACACCGTTTGCGTTTACGTGAAATGGGCAGCTTACGTCACACTGGACGGCCAAGGACATGCCGTACAGCGAAGTTCGAAGAAACTGTAGGTCGGCGTTACGCAGGGCAGCCTTGCAAACTCCAGAAAGCTCATGCGATGACTCAGACTAACTTTTCTCGTCGTGCCAACTTTTTACTACGGTTGCTCGAATTTCATAACTACCGCCGATGTATCCTGTTGTCTGATGACTGCATCTTTAACATGGACGGTGTGTTCAACACAATGAACAACCATGATTCTCATGTGCTGCACATCCCAGGCACCAAAGCAGCTTTGCTGTCAACGTGTGGGCAAGTCTCATTGGCGCCCAGGTTATAGTTTCGCATCTCAGGCTCGTGCGTGTTGACGATCCCAATTACCTTGCATCTCTGCGAGAGGTCTTAACTGGGTTGTTAGACGAGGTGACTTTAGACATCCGACGTGCCATATGGTCAAGCACGCTTGGACAATATGGTACTTGGCTATGGCGGTGACGGTGATATCGAGCACGTTTTGTAAGAAAATTAAACTGATGTTTACTGACATAATGTATAGTTTTTTTTGAGTCATCATTCTTTTGATTTGACGCTGCCCTCCATGAATTCCTCTCCCATGCCAAACATTTCATCTCAGAGTATCACATGAAACTTACGTCCTAAATTATTTGCCAGGTGTATTTCAATCTCTGTCTTCCTCTACTTTTTTTACGTTATGTATCTTCATGTAGTAGCATGGGACTTATTCCCTCATGTCTGAACAGAAGATCTGTTACTCTGTCCCTTCTTCTTGTCGGTCTTTTCCACACATTCCTTTGCATAATGATTCTCCGGAGATCCTCCTGATTCCTTACTTTATCACTTCACTTAATTTTCAACATCCTTCGACTGTCTTCTGTTCCGGGTTTCCCACAGTGCGCATCTCACTACCATACAATGCCGTGCTCCAAACCTACATTATCACAAATTTCTGCCTCGAGACCTACGTTTAATGTAAAAGATTTCTGTTGGCCAGGAACGCCCTTTCTGCGAGTTTTAGTCTGATTTTTATGCCCTTGGTACGTCTCGCTAGGGTTACTTTGCTGCCAATTACGATGATAAGTTCCTCGCTATTCTGATTTCTCCTACTTCTCAATACATTCGTCTTTCTTCGACTTACTCACAGTTCGTATTCTACATTCATTAGACACTTCATTCCATTCAGCTGATCCTGTAATACTTTTCCACTTTCCCTGGGAATAGTAATGTCATTAGCGAATCTTACCATTGATATCCTTTGTCACTGAATTTTAATCTCATTCTTGAACCTTCCTTTTTCTGTCATTGCTTCTTCGATGCGTAAATATAATAGTAGGGGCTATAGACTACATTATTCAGTGTCTTACGCCATTTTTACTCCAAGCACTTCGTTCCTGGTCTTCCGGTCTTATTGTTCTCTGTTGATTCTTGCAGGCTGCATATTGTGTATTACCCATCTTCCCCTATAGCTTACCCCTATTTTTACCAGAATTTCGAACGTTGCATCATTTTACACTGCCGGGCACTTTTTCCAAGTGGACATTACCTATAAACGTATATGGATGTTTCTTCATAATTGATCGCATCATCAACAGCAACATAGAACTGCCTTTCTGGTGCCTCTACAGTTCCTAAAGGCAAACTGATCGTCATGTAACAGATCCTGGATTTTCTTATCCATTCTTATGTATATTATTCTAGTCAGCAACTTGGATGCATGAGCTGTTGTTTCTGCGATATGATGCATCTTGCCTCCTCGTCAAATATAGAATTCCCAGGAAACTTGCTTTTTGGATCACTAGACAACAATTAAAGCAAATTGTATTAATGAATTTTATTACAGAAAATAAATGACAATACTTAACTTTCCTTCAGTATAACGATTCCATAAAAGTGAAGTAATACAGCGGATGCTCCTATCTATGTCGCTTGTCTTGAAGCTACTGTAGAACTGGGCTGCGAGCAGTCGGTAGTAGCGCTCATGTTCTCTTCGCCTAGAGGCCACTAATGTCGCCTTGTCGTCCTACAGAGGGGTCGGTCAGCGTGCTATTGGTTAACGTCTTCACAGCTCTCTCTGCTCTGCAAAGCGACGAACCATCGTCGTATAGTGAGCTCGACAACGGCGGGGGAGGCAGGAGTGTGGATGCTCTGAGAGACTGGAAGCTGTGGTTGCAAGGGACGCCAGGCTTCCAGTCGTACGCCGCCATCCGGCCTTCCCTCTCACGGAAACGTCCTCCGGAAGGTGACCACAAGGGTACGCGTCCACTTCCTGAGGCCCATAGCAAGATGTAAAATGAGTCGGATGCTGCGGTGTGGGCGGGTCCAGCTCCATCGGTAGGACGAGAGGAGGCGGAGGAGGGGAAGGCTCCGTCTGCAAAGGGTGTCCCGCGCTGCCGTGATGACACCCTCAGGCGGCGACTGTGACCACGCTGTTCTTGAGATCCGTGGATCTGGGGTAAGAGACACAGAAGGATCACCGTGCAGGTGACAGTGACGAAGTTGTACGTGATGTCGGCGCTACAATCCATCTGAGTCTGAAATGAGATACACGCATGCGCCAAGTCGACGAAGGATTTCTCCTCGTGCCCATCGTCTGCTACCCCTAAAAACCTTTTAAGCACAATATCAGGTTGCATGAAGCGATTCTTGCGGCCTTCCTTCGGCGCCGGATGCTAAGAAGGGTGGACCAGGTGGAGCAGTATCCAATGGCGGCGGCCGTAAAGCAGTTTAGCCGGCGATGGGCCATCTCGTGGATGCGAACGTCAGGAGACGAGGAACAGATCCAGCGCTTGATCCCTGATGTGTGCGGTGCCTAGTATGGCCATCTGCTGCTTGAAAGTACTGACAAAACGTTCCGCTTCTCCTTTTGACTGTGGATGGAATGGTGCATCAGTTAGATGCTGTATGCCATTGCGTTCACAGAATGTTTCAAATTCATTCGACGTGAACCGTGAGCCGTTGTCTGACACCATGACTTCAGGCAAACCTTCGAAGCGAATAATATAGGACAACAGCTGAATTGTGCTACGTGACGTTGTCGAGTTAATTGGCACAGGAAAATGAAGCTTGCTATAAGCGTCTACGACAATCAACCAACGAATGTTCCAAAAAGGTCCCGCAAAATCTGTGCGCACACGTTGGATTGGTGATTGCGGCTTAGGCCAAGGAGAGAATTTTTGTGGCGGAGCGGACTGATTTTCCGCACATGCGTGACACTGTGACGTCATCTGTTCCATTTGGCTGTCCATACCCTCCCAACTACAGGTCGACGCGCTAACTGTTTCCTACGAATAATCCCCCAGTGTCCTTGGTGAAGTAAATGCAACACTCCTTTTTGAAAAGCTGTAGAGATCAACATAGGTGACTGTCCACTGTCACTTTGAACAAGATCACTCCTTGTTGTATAGCGACGTGCAAAGTATCGGCGCACTACAGAGTTCTTTATGCTAAACAATGAGCGGGGCCAACATGTGCGGAAGTATATCAGCAAAATGTTGAAATCTGAATCAGCTTCCGTGGCCTGAGCACTTTTCCTATAGTTCAGAGGAAAGTATTGAAGCAATTCAGAATACTGGGCGTCAATGTGACAACAAGATGCAGCAGAAGTGTCAAGTGCAGCAATTGGAAGACTGGAAATGGCGGCTGCACTACCATTTTTAGCCATCGAACGATACACAATCTCGTACTGATATTGAGACAATAACCCATATTTGCATCTGTGGGCAGTTCTTCCAGGAACCGGCTTCATCGGATGAAACAAGGACTGCGATGGCTTGTGACCCGTTACAAAGTAGAATTTATTTTCTGCTGTATAAATAATGGTGGAATTTGGTGACTGCATACCCAACAGCCTTTGCCTCTTCCTCCACTTGTGAATAGTTACACTGAGCTTTGGACAACACTTTTGATGCGAAAACAATAAGCCTGTCTTTATCATTCTGTCCGAAAGCACTGCATCGATTCCGAGAGAGGATGTGTCAACTTGCAACACAACAGATTTGTCCGGATGAAAGTGAATTAAGTATCGATAACTGAGCAATGCATCTTTAAGTTTTTGAAAAGCTTCTTGGCACTCATCTTTCCAAACAAAGGGAACGTCCTTGCGACGCAAGTGATGGAATGGAGCTGCAATTTGCGTTGCGTTCGGTATCAACCGAACATAATAGTTCATTTTCCCTAATACTGACTGCAATTTTGTGACATTGAGAGGAAGTGGCAAATCACGCATGGCTAACAAATGTGACCGAAGAGGATGTACACTTTGACTGTTTATCACATGACCAAGATATTGCCACTCAAGTTTCAAAAAAATCACATTTGTCAGGTCTACACTTCAGTCCTGTATCAGATAACACATCAAACAAAGCACGCAAATTTGCAACGTGTTCATCAGGTGTACGACCTGCTACGACAGTATCGTCCAAATAGTTCGAACAGTTTGGTACTTGAAGAGTCAGCTGTTCCAAATATCACTGGAAAATGGCGGGTGCGGAAGCACTGCCAAAAGGCAAACCCAAATATATAAAGAAGTCCAAATGAGTGTTGGGCAACGGCTTTGCCGCAGTGGATACACTGGTTCCCGTGAGATCACCGAAGTTAAGCGCTGTCGGGCAGGCCGGCACTTGGATGGGTGAACATCCAGCCGCCATGCGCTGTTGCCATTTTTCGGGGTGCACTCAGCCTCGTGATGTCAATTGAGTAGCTACTCGACCGAATAGTAGCGGCTCCGGTCAAAGAAACCCATCATAACGACCGGGAGAGCGGTGTGCTGACCACACGCCCCACCTATCCGCATCTACCACTGAGGATGACACGGCGGTCGGATGGTCCCGATGGGATACGTGTGGCCTGAAGACCGAGTGCAAATCAGTGTTAACAACCCACACCTTTTTAGATTCTTCATCTAGTGGTATTTGAAGATGTGCATCACGCAAATCAATTTTTGAGAATTAGCCAACCAAGCCCCATGTAACGGTGAGATACTCTGGCCGTGGCAATGGATGAGTATCAATCATAGTTTGTCGGTTGACTGTAGACTTAGAGTCAACACAGAGGCGAAGGCGACTTTAAGGTTTGGTGAGCAAAACCAATAGACCTGCCCATTAACTAGCTTGTATGGGCGCAATGGCTCTGCTATCTTGCTATTCTTCAAGTGCAGCAGCGAGTTTGTCCTGTATTGCAATAGGGACAGTTTTGACTTGGAAAAATTTCGGCTAAGCATTGTCTTTCACAGCAACATGTACAATAAAATTGTTAGCCTTGCCTAAACCTTCAGAAAAGGCTTCAGAGAATTCTTTCAGCCAGCTAGCTACTCTGTCTTCAGCATTGAGTGCCATCACTGACAACACATTGTCCTGAATGTTAAAGCCAAACACATACAATACGTTCTCACAATCGCGTGACTGTAGCACAGTGAAAGTTACAGTTCACGTATGCGAGCGGTATATAACAGGCAAATTTTCTGAGAATGGGGATGTCTAGTCCATTATAAGCCCCAAGGTGCGTGCTAGTTTTAGATATGCATGGGGAGCATAAAATTTGGTAAGTGTTACGATCCAACAGTGTAACAAAAGCACCAGTGTGCAACTGAAATGGCACATGTTTTCCACTAATATGCAAATGAACAAAACGTTTTCGGCCTGGCATTGCACTAAAGAAACTGTTTGCTTGCTAGTTTTACTAATGCCTGTAGCCGGCTTTGAATACACTGCACTGATTACATGGGCCTTGTGATGAGATTTTTGTGAGTGGACAAAATTCTAATTTTTGTTCCATTGCAAATATTTGGTTTGTATGTGACCTTTCTTGTCACAAGCATAACACTCTGCATGTCTGGACAGGCAGTCTTGGCATTTTTGCCATGAATAGCACTGAGGGCATGACTTAATTCTGTTCACCTGTGTAGACGCCTGTTTATGCAGCGTGGTGTGTGCAGACTGTTGCTGCACAATGGGCCAGTTACAAGCAAGGAGCAACTCGACCTGACAAATTTGTGACTACTCAAATTTATTGGCCGACATGGCACTTGAATCGTACTGATCTAGCATTTGCATTACGTGCTGAAACGATGGATTGGGCTGTTTCAAAATCTTTTCTATAAGTTTGACATCAGTTACATTGCAAACAACCACATCACGAAACATAACATCTGAGTATAAAGCGCCACAAGTACATTTGAATTTGCATTTCTTCGCCATTCCCTGTAAATCTGTTACTAACTCGCGATAAGTTTATTCTGAGTGTTCCTTGCAATTACAGAATTGGTACCTACCTGCTGCCACATTTACTTGTTGGTAATAATACACTCCTGGAAATGGAAAAAAGAACACATTGACACCGGTGTGTCAGACCCACCATACTTGCTCCGGACACTGTGAGAGGGCTGTACAAGCAATGATCACACGCACGGCACAGCGGACACACCAGGAACCGCGGTGTTGGCCGTCGAATGGCGCTAGCTGCGCAGCCTTTGTGCACCGCCGCCGTCAGTGTCAGCCAGTTTGCCGTGGCATACGGAGCTCCATCGCAGTCTTTAACACTGGTAGCATGCCGCGACAGCGTGGACGTGAACCGTATGTGCAGTTGACGGACTTTGAGAGAGGGCGTATAGTGGGCATGCGCGAGGCCGGGTGGAATTGCTCAACACGTGGGGCGTGAGGTCTCCACAGTACATCGATGTTGTCGCCAGTGGTCGGCGGAAGGTGCACGTGCCCGTCGACCTGGGAACGGACCGCAGCGACGCACGGATGCACGCCAAGACCGTAGGATCCTACGCAGTGCCGTAGGGGACCGCACCGCCACTTCCCAGCAAATTAGGGACACTGTTGCTCCTGGGGTATCGGCGAGGACCATTCGCAACCGTCTCCATGAAGCTGGGCTACGGTCCCGTACACCGTTAGGCCGTCTTCCGCTCACGCCCCAACATCGTGCAGCCCGCCTCCAGTGGTGTCGCGACAGGCGTGAATGGAGGGACGAATGGAGACGTGTCGTCTTCAGCGATGAGAGTCGCTTCTGCCTTGGTGCCAATGATGGTCGTATGCGTGTTTGGCGCCGTGCAGGTGAGCGCCACAATCAGGACTGCATACGACCGAGGCACACAGGGCCAACACCCGGCATCATGGTGTGGGGAGCGATCTCCTACACTGGCCGTACACCACTGGTGATCGTCGAGGGGACACTGAATTGTGCACGGTACATCCAAACCGTCATCGAACCCATCGTTCTACCATTCCTAGACCGGCAAGGGAACTTGCTGTTCCAACAGGACAATGCACGTCCGCATGTATCCCGTGCCACCCAACGTGCTCTAGAAGGTGTAAGTCAACTACCCTGGCCAGCAAGATCTCCGGATCTGTCCCCCATTGAGCATGTTTGGAACTGGATGAAGCGTCGTCTCACGCGGTCTGCACGTCCAGCACGAACGCTGGTCCTACTGAGGCGCCAGGTGGAAATGGCATGGCAAGCCGTTCCACAGGAGTACATCCAGCATCTCTACGATCGTCTCCATGGGAGAATAGCAGCCTGCATTGCTGCGAAAGGTGGATATACACTGTACTAGTGCCGACATTGTGCATGCTCTGTTGCCTGTGTCTATGTGCCTGTGGTTCTGTCAGTGTGATCATGTGATGTATCTGACCCCAGGAATGTGTCAATAAAGTTTCCCCTTCCTGGGACAATGAATTCACGGTGTTCTTATTTCAATTTCCAGGAGTGTAGTTTGTTAGCGAATCGACAACCTTTTCTTAGGAAAGTTCACTCAGAGTGGCGTTAGGGAAGAATTTGTGAATGGGGCGAAATACTGCACTTCCTACAGTGGACAAAAAAAATGGAGTTTGACAGTACCTGGTATGTTGTGAGCAATTACATGGGCCTCAGACTGTCGCAACCACTCGAGCCAATTCTCTTGTTGTTCATGAAACTGGCGAAAAGGCAGTATGGCACTCGGAGCCGCTGTAGGTGCCTGCTGCACTGTATTGGTGACTTAAGCGGTGGGTAGGTGCTGTGCTGTATTCAGTAGAGTTGCTATTTGTTGACCCTGAAACTGAAACATTTGTGTTAGCTGTGTTGCTTTTGTCTCTTGCAGCTGAGACACCTGTGCAGGGTTGGGATAGGTGGGTTGCTCTTATCAGAAGGGACAAATGCAATAAACAGACAAAGGAACCAAGAAAAATAAGCACAAAAGCAAAGAAAACTTCCGCCACCTCGACCTGAAAACACTGATTAGCAAAACACTGTAAGAACACCGTTAACGCAAGTAAAATCACCACGGCAACGAAAAGACAAAGAAGAATTAAGGCGACACCAAAAAAACAGTATCCAACGAAATATCAAAAATTTGGGGCAGTCAGGTGCGGTGCTCTTCTTACCCATCGCCAATGTTCAATCCTGCCTCCTCATAAAATACGGTATACTTAGGAAACCTGCTTTTCGGATCACTAAGCAACAATTCAAGCAAATCTTATTAATGAATTTCAGTACAGAAAATAAATGACAATACTTAACTTTGAGAAATACATAGATGTGTCACAAGCAAAGGACGACGTTCAATATAATCAGTGTCCTTCATTGTAAGGATTTCAATACAAGTGAAGTAATACAGTGGATGCCTCTATCCGGGTCGATAGTCTTGATGCTTCTGCAGAACTGGGCAGCAACCAGTCGGGAGTGGCGCTTAATTTCTCTTCGCTTAGAGACCGCTGCTGTCGCGTTGTTGTCCTAGAGAGGGAACAGTCAGCGTGCTATTGGCTGACGTCTTCTTCACAGCCCTCTCTCCTGTAACATTTCCGACTAGCGTGCCGGCGCTTAACTTTACGCCGGAACATGAAAATTCTCACAATTTTGGTTCTCGATATCTTCCATATTGTGAGGATAATATTTCAGCGCAAGTGTGATGGCACACCGCTAGTCTCATAAATTCTATACACCAGTGTGAACAATCGTTTTGTTGCCACTTCTTCCAATGATTTCCGATAGAATGTTATGTATCACTTCCGCCTGATTTGATCTTAAGTCTTCCTATCTCGTCCTTGTCGACTCCCGTTTCTTGTACTGTTACGTATCAGACAAATCCTCCCACACATGCAGGCGTTCTATGTAGTCTTTTCATCTGTCCACTCTCTGATCTGCAATTAGCAGTGGAATACCCATTGTACTCTTTATTTTAATGCCCAAAACTTGTTTTGACTTTTCTGTATGCTGAGGCAGTCCTTCCGACAGTTATTTCTTTTTTGATTTCTTCACATTCTTGACACAGCCATTTCGCCTTGGCTTCCCTGCACTTCCCGTTTATTTCATTCATATGTGACATATATTTCTGTATTCTGTATTTCCATTGACATTGCTGTACTTCCTTCTTGCGTCGATCAGCTGAAGTATTTGTTCTGTTAACCAAGCTTTCTTCGCCGTGGTCGTCCTTGTACCTCACTTTTTCTTCCCAGCTTCTGTGATTGTCCATTTAGAAATGACCATTCCTCTTCAAGTAAACTACATACTGAGCTATTCACTATCTCAGTATTTACAGTCTTACACATCTTCATGCGTATCTCTTGATTCTGTAGTATATCCACGTCCCACTTCTTTGCGCATTGATTCTTCCTGTCTCTTATACTTCAGCCTACTGTTCATCATTACTAACTTCAGATCTGACTCTATATCTGCTCAAGCGTATGCCTTACAATTCAATAACTGATTTCGTAATCACTGCCTGACCGTGTTGTAATTGAAACCTTCCGGTATGTCCCGGCCTTTTCCAAGTATACCTCCTTCTCTTCCTGTGATTCTTGAGCAGAATAGACCAGTTACTTATTACCAGCGAAATTTATTGTAGAACTCAATCAGAATTTCTTATCCATCATTCCTACCACCAAACCCTTCTCCACCCTTATCATTTCCTCTAATCCTTCCCCTATAATAACCTTGCATTTCCAACGACTATTAGATTTTCATCTCCATTTACGTACTGAATTACCCATCCAAAATTCTCGTATACTTCCGCTTTCTCTTCTTCTCCTGCTTTCCATTTCGGCAGGTACGGCTCACTTCTGTGTCCGATTTTCTGTCGATACTGATGAATTTTATTAACACAACACGGTCACTTTTTACCTATCTATCAACTACTTAGCCCTGTAACACACTCTGGTGCATCCTTTGCAGAATTTAGATAGCGGTACTCTTGCCTACTGTAACACTTCAAGAAACCCGAAAACCCAAATAAGAATGTCATGATAATTTAAAGTAGGGAACAGTGTTATCCTGACAGGTACGACAACTTTGACAATAATATAACACCTTAACGTTTTGATGAACACCAATTTCAATAATTACTGATTATGGCATGATATAAAGGTAAGAAGGAAGAAATGTTATTTATAATTAGGTATCAAACATCTAAGTAATAATTGCAAATCCGTACGATGAAAGTTATGTCCAAATTAATATGTCGGTCAGAGATAACATTTATTGTAAAAGAGAGTTGTAAACACGGCGAAAAGGAAATTCAGTGTGTCTACAATGGTCGATCATGGAAAAGTTAGTCGTTTGGTAGCTTCCTTCCTATCAAGTAGAGAGAGAGCACCGTTTGTTGTAGTACTACAACAACTGTCTCTTCTTTTAAAAAAAAGTAATATTGTGTGATAGAGATGCGCGGACTTTGTTTTCAGTTATTCTGACATGAGAGCTCGACCTGAAGTGATATTCTGATAGTGTACGACGAGTTAATGAACTTTAATTATTGGAGATATTATTGTTGGACTCAACCTTCATCAGAGGAAACAGTTACAACGAATAATGGACATAGTATCGAAGTCTGAAATACCTGATTAGCCTGGAGTGGGAAACATTAATACGACCACACGAAGATAATACAAATACGCTGATTGTAAAACTTGTCGCACTTGTCACGATCACTGAACAGAAAAGAATAGTAATTGATCTGATCCCTTGGTGTGCGTGTGGTGTGATGATTATAAACTAATTGCTAAGAAGGAACAATAAAATTGTTCGTCAGTAATGGAAATCTTACGTGTTGGAGCCATCATTAATTGAACTGTGTGATAATTGATAATCAAAATTAATTAACTGTGAACATTTTAATTGAGAGAGTGACTTGATGAACATTGAGCATTGAAAGGAGTGTTTTGTCGAAATAATATCACGACGCACGAAAGCAACATAGCATTATAGATTATCTCTGGATTTGCGTCGTGCCGTAGTGATCAATTCTGCCTAGCAACGAAACAACAACTACTGATACTGAACCGCAAATGAATTTTTCCTCGCTTCAGTAGTGTGAAACGACGCCGGTGATGAATGATTCACTCAATACTATAATAACTAACTAACCGGGCATAGCAAATCATCATAAAACCGTAACAGACAGTTAAAATCAGCAGTTCGCATCGCTCAGAGACTGTGCGGACTCGGAAACGGGCTTTCATACATTACACGAGGAACAGTTTTCTTTAGAGATTTTCAGATGCGGTTCCGACGGGGACAACCATCACTTCTCGTCGCGTCTCCATTCCACCGACCGAGGCCGGCCGGAGTGGCCGTGCGGTTCTGGGCGATACAGTCTGGAGCCGAGCGACCGCAACGGTCGCAGGTTCGAATCCTGCCTCGGGCATGGATGTGTGTGATGTCCTTAGGTTAGTTAGGTTTAATTAGTTCTAAGGTCTAGGCGACTGATGACCTTAGAAGTTAAGTCGCATAGTGCTCAGAGCCATTTGAGCCACCGACAGAGCTGTAGCACCAGCTGCTCAACATCAACAGCGACAACAAAAGGGGAGAGGGGACGTCACAGTACTCTGTTCGGCATCTTTGGAATGCTAACACGTTACGTGTTCAAGCTTATAATACAGCTGAACCGATTGTGACTTTTATTGAATGGCATTTTCATGGTGCTGCAGTTATCTGCCCGAGCCTAGTACCTACGTAAGCATTATGAATTTCCTTTGCTATGTCATACGGTCACAGCAGGGAAAGCAGAGTAGCGTAGCTTGGACGTGAAGAATGAGTAACACAGCGTGACTTACCTGTGATCTACTATCACTCCGACGTCACCTACTGCCTATGATAATCCGTGGATTCACGTACATTTCTGGGATTACTTCATTGCTGTGTCCAGTGGCGACTTCCAGGTTTAGCCTCAGTGGAAATCCACAGGTCCATTGTCTAGTTTCACCGAACTCGGCCTCCATACGCCATGGCAGCGGCCACTTGTCGGTTTAGGTGCGTGGCGGGGGATAGCCACTGCACACGTCTGGTGCGGGTATGGCTGTTCCCATGGGCGGCGTCGTGCCGGCCCTGCCCAGGCAGACCCTCTCGGCCGCAATTCGCCGCTGTTGTACTCGGCGCGCCCCCGGAATTCACAATCTCGGGTTCGCAGCTCGCAACCACTTGGCCCGTAATTTCGTTTCGCTACACGTATTTCATTCCGGCGGCGTTCCCTGCACCTCATCTGGCCTGCTGACTCCTCCGCACTTACTCCGTTGGAAACTCCCGCTTTTCGCTCCTCCGATGGTCTGCTGTAAATTCGCCTTCCAGACACCGCAGTTCTCGCCTTCTTCTTTACGCACTCTCAGAGATTAATCACCAAAGCAGTAAGTGTCTGATTTAGTGATGGTATGCTATTATATGTTCATCAGTTTCAGATGCAACAGTATGCTCGCCCAGTAACAATGTATCTGGCGTTTGCGTACTTTTTACGATTATTTGACAGGTGTCAGATGTTTGTATTTGTATGTGTGGGGGAGAGAGAGAGAGAGAGAAATAGAGAGAGAGAGAGAGAGGGAGAGAGAGAGAGAGAATATGTGTCCTGCAAAAATATATCTTTCTCAGAACGGAGGAGCATATTTAATTTTCCTTGTCATTGTGTATTATTGTTTGAAAATAAATTATATGAGTGCAAAATTTACGTATGTCATCAAGTACCCTCAGTGGGTGACAAGACATCCACTAAACGTATTATAGCTTCTAATTTTAATTATAATAATCAACAGTCTCAGTTGCACCTTTTGCCTAGAATTTACCTACGTTTCAGTCGGGATAACCCAACCTTCTTCAGAATAACAGTAACTACCGTTTGTCCATAGTGGACTGGAACCGTCAACAGTTCCAGTACAGCACTCGTGGCTGCCGCATCGCGGTCGCAAAGTGGAGCCGAGGCAGTTCCAGGGAAGTTCTATAGACTGACGATAATTTATGGATTTGTAGTTTTAGCTTGACGATGTCCACTACGGACAAACGGTAGTTACTGTTGTTCTGAAAAAGGTTGGGTTATCCCGACTGAAACCTAGGTAAATTCTAGGTAAACGGTGCAACTCAGGCTGTTGATTATTAAAATTAAAATTAATATTTATACAGTTGCTGACAGGGTCGCGAAATGTCGAAGATATTTATTACAGCTGTCGTTCTTCAAGCTCGAAAAATCAGCATACTGTAAAGGGCACCTGGAGGAAAAATGTGGAGATACGATCTAATGACTAGATGTCTAAAACGACGGTATTCCTGCCCAGCAGCGTTCTAGTGACAGATGTCACTATCCGTTACGGCGATGAGTCAGCATTAAAAACAAATCCAGATTTGAATATCTTTAGTGCAGCGGTTCCCAATCTAGGGGTAACTACCCCACGAGGAGCAAAATGTAATTCTTTGGTGGGCATAACCAAAAAGGTTTTATTCTGTTTCGGTGACGAAAAAAAAATTATTTTTAATATATCATTAGTATCATCGCCATTTGTGAGACGGTAATATCGATTACGTACCGATAGTTACATCATTTTCAAATACTGGCTTTAACTCATCGAACAATGTGGTTGAAGTTACAGTGAAACGAACGAATGAACCACAGCTTCCTCACACAGTCCACCCACTATATACACTCTTGGTACCTTATATCATGCATCTTCACTGAAGATCAAAGAAACTGGTACATCTGCCTAACATCGTGTAGGGGCCCCGCGATCACGCAGAAGTGACGCAGCAATGCTTGGTATGGACTCGACTGATGTCTGAAGTAGTGCTGGAGGGAATTGACACAATAAATCCTGCAGGGCTGTCCTTAAATCCGTAATAGTATGAGAGGGTGGAGATCTCTTCTGAACAGCACGTTGCAAGACATTCCACATATGCCAAATAATATCCAGTTTGGTGGCCAGCGGAAGTTTTTGAACTCTGAAGAGTGTTAATGGAGCCATTCTGTAGCAGTTACGGACGTATCGAATGTCACTTGCCCTGCTGGTATTGCCCAAGTCCGTCGGAACGCACAATGGACATGAATGGATGCAGGTGATCAGACAGGATGCTTATGCACGTGTCACCTGCCAGAGTCGTATCTAGACGTATCAGTGGTCCCATATCACTCCAACTGCACACTTCCTACACCATTACAGAGCCTCCACCAGCCTGAACAGTCCCCTGCTGACATACAGGGTCCATGGATTCATGAGGTTGTCTCCATACCCGTACACCTCCATCCACTTCATACAATTTGGAACCACACTCGTCCGACCAGGCAACATGTTTCCAGTCATCAACGGTCTAGTGTCGGTGTTGACGGACCCTGGCGAGACGATGTTTCGTTGAATAGCTTGCACGCTGACACTTGTTGAAGGCCTAGAATTGAAATCTGCAGCAATTTGCGGAAGGGTTGCACTTCTATCGCACTGAACGATTCTCTTCAGTTGTCGTTGGTTCCGTTCTTGCGGGATCTGTTTTCCAGCCGCAGCGATGTCGGAGATTGGATGTTTTACCGGGTACCTAATATTCACGGTACACTCGTGAAATGATCTTACGGGATCATCTCTATCTCGGAGATGCTGTATCCCGTCGCTCATGCGCCGACTATAACACCAAGTTCAAATTCACTTAAATCTTGATAACCTGTCATTGTAGCAACATTAACCGATCTAACAATCGCCAGACACTTACTGCATTATACAGGCATTTCCCACCGCAGCGCCGTATTATGCCTGTTTACATACCTCTGTATTTGATTACTGATGCCTATACCAGTTTCTTTGGCGCTTCAGTGTGTGACAGTAAAACTGAGACATGCACAAGACGAATGCTTAGATATCTTATGAAAATAGCTTCTCCAACTTGTAATTCACACAACAGACCAGAAATTACTTCATAATTCGTTTCCCAGAAGTAAATGAACTGACTACATTACACAACTGTATTATGTTACGGACACTACACTGCTGTGGGATCTACATTGGATTTCTTCTCCTACTCTTGCTGCTACTACAGTACTATTACAACTGCTATTATGTTTGTTATTATTATTGGTATTATTGTTAATGAAAGTGATCAGACGCAATGTTTTGGCACCATGAACTCTTTCAATTTCTACCGGTTCATAAATAAAGAGACCGACCATCCAAGTTATTTACGAATAGTAGGTCTAAATAAATTCTCTCCCTTCCCCCCCCCTCCCCGCTCCCCCCCCCCCCCCCCCCCCCCCCCGCACTCACATGAAGCATGGATGGACGTTGCCTTGCCGTTGGTGGGGAGACTCGCGTGCCTCAGCGATACAAATAGCCGTACCGAAGGTGCGCAACCACAACGGACGGGTATATGTTGAGAGTCCAGACAAACGTGTGGTTCCTTCTCAGTAGTTTCAGGTACAACAGTCGGGATCATTGACTGATCTGGCCTTGTATCATCAACAAAACGGCCGTACTTGTACTGCAAATGGTTGAAGGCAAGGGGAAACTGCAGCCGTAATTTTTCCCGAGCGCGTGCAGCTTTACTGTATGGTTAAACGATGATGGCATGCTCTTGGGTAAAATATTCCGGAGGTAAAACGGTCCCCCATTCTGATCTCCTGGCGGGGACTACTCAGAAGGACGTCGTTATCAAGATAAAAAAAAGCTGGCTTTCTATGAAACGGAGCGTGGATCGGGAAGGTAGATAAGAAAATTGAAAAAGGAAAATGGATAGGTTAGAGCTAGATATAGTGGGAATTAGTGAAGTACGGTAGAAGAAGAACAAGACTTCTGCTCAGGTCGAACAGGGGCATAAATACAAAATCAAATTCGGGTAATGTAGGAGTATGTTTAAAAATGAATCAAAAATAGGAACGCGGATAAAATACTACGAATAGCATAGTGAACGCATTATTGTAGCCAAGATAGACACGAAGCCTACGCCTACCACAGTAATACAAGTTTATATGACAACTAGTTGCACAGATGATGAAGAGATTGAAGAAATGTAAGATGAGATAAAATAAATCACTAAGATAGTTAAGGGAGGCGAAAATTTGATAGTCAAGGGGACTGGAATTCGATACTGGGAAAAGAAAGAGAAGGAAAAGTAGTTGGTGTATATGGACTGGGAGCAAGGAATGAAAGAGGAAGCTGCGAGGTAGGATTTTGCACAGAACACAACAAAATCATAGCTAACACTTGGTTTAAGAATCTTGAAAGAAGGTTGTATACGTGGAAGAGGCCTGGAAATACTGGAAGGTAGATTATATAATGATTAGACAGAGATTGAGAAACCAGGTTTAAATTGTCAGACATTTCCAGGGACAGATGTGGACTCTGACCCCAATCTATTAGTTATGAACTGTAGGTTAAAACTGAAGAAACTGCAAAAAGGTAGGAATTTAAGGAGATGGGACCAGGATAAACTGAAAGAAGCAGAGCTTACAGAGGGTTTCAGATGGAGCATTAGGGAACGATTAACAATAACAGGGGAAATAAATACAACAGAAGAAGAATGGGTAGATTTTAGAGATGAAATAGTGAAGGCTACAGAGAATCAAGTAGATAAAAAGATGAGGCCTGGTAGAAATCCTTGGGTAACATAAGAGATACTGAATTTAATTGACGAAAGAAGAAAATATAAAAATGCAGTAAATGAAGCAGGCGAAAAGGAATACAAACATCTAAAAAATGAGATTGACTGGAAGGGCAAAATGGCTAAGCAGGGATGACTAGAGGACAAATGTAAGGATGTAGAAGCATATACCACAAGGGGTAAGGTAGATGCTGCCTACAGGAATATTGAAGAGACCTTTGAAGAAAGGAGAACCACCTGTATGAACATCAAGAGCTCGGATGGAAAACCAGTCCTAAGAAAAGAAGGGAAAGCAGAAAGATGGAAGGAGTATATAGAGGGTCTATAGAAGGGCGATGTACTTGAGGGCAATAGTATGGAAATGGAAAAGGATATAGATGAAGATGAAATGGGAGATATGATACTGTGTGAAGAATTCGGCAGAGCACTGAAACACATAAATCGAAACAAGGCCCCGGGAGTAGACAACATTCCATTAGAACTACTGATAGCCTTGGGAGAGCCAGCCCTGACAAAACTGTACCATCTGGTGAGCAAGATGTGTGAGACAGGCGAAATACGCTCAGACTCTAAGAATAATGTAGTAATTCAACTCCCAAAAAAAATTGGTGCTGACAGGTTGCAATGTAATTTAATTTAATTTATATATGCATTGATAGCTTTTAATAAAGTGACATCAAAACAAAAGAGAAATAACTCTAATAATACTATGAACAGCGTAATGTAATTTAATTTAGCCAGACGCGGATCAGCAGTCAGCAGACTAGCTCAGTACTAAGGATGGTTACGGGATTATAAATAATTAATTGTCTCTCTCTTGAACTATCACAGACATATCAATATATATATCAAAAGTATAGTTAAAACGCATGTGTTTATAGAAATAGGTCAGTTCAATGTGAAGTAATAAAACCCGTAACTCCAGGTCGTGGTTTCGTCTCGAATATCAATATAAGATAACAAGCATAATCTTTTGCAGATGACATCATACACTAGAACTAGAATCCTGTGACCAGGCCTTTCTGTCTGGTTTGTTATCTCGCAATGTTGGGAAAATAAGAAAGCGAAATACGTAAATTATTCGGAGCGGCCCCGTAGCTCGCAGAATCTAAATGGAAGTTTGGTGTCCTATCCGGCGGCACATCTCGAAGATGAGCGGAAAGAAAATTACTAATTATTTTCTAGTATTGCGTCTAACAATGGCCAATGTTCCGTTAAGGCCACGTCTACTCGAACAAGCAAGCTTTAGGTTTACAAATAATTATATACCGTACACAAGTTTGAAGTCATGCACAACTATATCTTATTTTTGTTTACAGCTTACATAGACTGTTACAGCAAGATGAAACTCAGACAATCGTTCTTTCCTCTTCGAGTTCAAGAACAGAAGGAGACAAAAGAATAGAAAGTTTAGACACAGAATCTCGAATGTCCATGGAATATATTGCAACACAATGCATTTGTTTATTCTTTGGCATACATCGCTAGCTATTCATACAATAATTATCACTACATGGCATTTACAAATTTCAAATTAATGACCACCTCAGGAGATACAGTACAAGGTGTGAAAGTTAACGAACTATCAGTTTAATAAGTCACGGTAGCAAAACACTAACACGAATTCTTTGCAAACGAATTTAAAAATTGGTAGAAGCCGACCTCGAGGAAGATATGTTTGGATTCCGCAGAAATAGTCACCCTACGACTTATCTTAGAAGACACGTTAAGGAGAGGGAAACCTACATTTCTAGCATTTGTATCCTTAGAGGAAGCTTTTGAGAATGTTGACTGGAATACTCTCTTTCAAATTCTAGAGGTGGTTGAAGTAAAATACAGGGAACAAAAGGCTATTTACAATTTGTATAGAAAGCAAATGTCAGTTATAATAGTCGAGGGACACGAAAGGGAAGCAGTGATTGAGAAGAAAGTGAGATAGGTTTGTAGCCTAACCCCGATGTTGGTGAATATGTATACCGAGCAAGCAGTAAAGGAAATAAGAAAAGAAAAATTTGGAGTAGGGAATCAGAATCCAAGGAGAAGAAATAAAAACTTCGAGTTTTGCCGATGACATTGTAATTCAGTCAGTGAGAGCAAAGGATCTGAGAGAGCAGTTGAACGGAATGGACATTGTCTTGAAAGGAGGATATAAGATAAACATCAACAAAAGCAAAATGAGGATAATGGAATGTAGTCCTATTAAATCAGTTGATGCCGAGGGAATTAGAATAGGAAATGAGACATTTAACGTAGTAGATGAGCTTTGCTATTTGGGGAGAAAAATAACTGATGATGGTCGAGGTAGAGAGGATATAATATCTAGACTGGTAGGGCAAGTATAGCGTTTCTGAGGAAAAGAACATTGAGTATAGTTTTAAGTGTCAGTAAGTCGTTTCTGAAAGTATTTGTATGGAGTGCAGTTATGTATGGAAGTGAAACATGGACGATAAATGGATTAGACAAGAAGAGATTAGAAGCTTTCGAAACGTGGTGCTACATGAGAATGCTGAAAATCACGTGCGTAGATCACTTAACTAATGAGGGATACTCAACAGAATTGGGGAGAAGAGGACTTTGTGGCACAACTTGATAGAAGAAGCAGATTCAGAAGGATGTAGGTTGCAGCAGTTACTCGGAGATTAAGAGGCTTGCACAGGATAGAGTAGCATGGAGTGCTGTATCAAACCAAGCTCTGGACTGAAGACCACGAAAACAATAGGCCAAACTTAGAACAGACATTTTAAATTGGTCGATTTTAAATGGATGTGTACGATGTGGGCGAAAAAAGTGTCGCTAGGGAGAACAGTGGTGTAGAAGAAGAACCTTTTGTAACAAGAGTCTGCCCTTAAAGCAGACAGATATCTTTTTTCTATAAGGAGCGGCTGTAGGAGCAATCGCGATGCACTGGGGAACATCTTCATCATTCTACAAAAAGAGGTTGTTAACGATAAACAGCAAACAACTCTCTCACTGACTTATTAGCTCTTGGTTTAATAAAACATTTGCAAAAATCAAATATCATGTATTCAGTAACCGAAACACTTCGAAGAAAATTCTTTTTAACACGTTTTTGTTAGGTCGCATTCTTGTCTGTTTTCTCTTCGTTACAAACTTTGCAATTGATTTTAAACTAACTTCCTCATCAGCTATAGACTTTGAATTTTCAGCATAGCTCAGAAATGGGTGATAATACAATATTAACTCGCTTTTTTCTCTGGTGTGTGTCCGAGGGTACTTTAACTACTGCCATTTCCCGATGAGCTAGAGACTTGAAACTTCCGACATAGATCAGAACTTACTGACAATTCGCTGTCTGGTACGCGGCGGGAGGTACATTGTATATCAATTACGTTTCTCCGCTTTCATGCTCCAGTCACGAATGGCTTGCGTGGAAAACGGTTGCTGGTAAGCCTTTACATGAGTCGAATCTCTCTGATTTTTGACCTTCATGGTCTTGTCGCGAGATGCACGTAGCAGGAAGAATTAAGATGGTTGATTCAGGTGACTGTAAACTGAAATAAATCTGAATGTTACCGTATGCCTCTGTTTCGGTCTCATGAAAATGTGAGAAATAGATTGAAAAAATTCACGCACTATATTGAAAAGAAAATAATAATTATTCAAATAAAAATCAGTTTTTAATATGCAAATCGGGGTGAAGAATATGAAATAATTTCTCCTAGCCCCAAGCAGGCCCATAACTTCATACAGATAATCCAAGAAAAAAGAATTTTTAATAGCAATGAAAGTTGTTTTAAAGTTTAAAACGAAAAACGTTTGGCTCATGCAATACTTAAATGATAGATGGATAGTCAACATCCTTGCCATTATCTATTTATTCGTCCTAAGGTTTTCTTTTTAAATCTTGCAGCTACTTTCACGGCTACTAAAAATTTACAATCACAAATTTTCAGATGTATGTCTATGGGGTTAGGAGAAATTATTTGATATTTTTTACTCTGATAGAAATTTCCTATATTGTATTTGATTTTTATGCAAATAATTTTTGTCTCTGTCGATACTGTTGATAACAACGGGTAAACGAAGGGGAGAGGGGTACTTCCTAAAAACTGATTGCACTCAGTGTAACAGTCCCAGAAGGTTGGGAACCACTGCATTATCGTATATAACAGAAATGTGAAACGAAATAAGGTGTCCTCGTTGAGACTGTTCAATCTTATCCTCAAAATGAAGTAATCTTCGTGCCACTGTGTGATGTACTCGTTGGCAAACGTATGACATAGAGCGAAATTTCTTACTCGCTTACATATGCCGCCAGTGAAGCCCTCGTCGGACTGCACTGGGATTTTACAACCCATCCTTTTCAAAATTATCAAAGGAAACATGTGCTACCCCTAAACGTAGGTCGATAAGCTATTTTTCAACCAAGCCATCTCTTCTAGTTTCTTTCACCAGGACATTCTCTAACATACATTCAAATTTGCACTGTCATTCTGCACAATCTGTACTGACTATGTCAAAACAGATAACTTCCATCGGCTACTAATGAAGTTTTTTGAAAATTTATTGGACTATAAGGTAAGCTATAAGGACGTTCTACGCAGAGTCTACATCTACATCTACATCTACATCTACATTTATACTCCGCAAGCCACCCAACGGTGTGTGGCGGAGGGCACTTTACGTGCCACTGTCATTACCTCCCTTTCCTGTTCCAGTCGCGTATGGTTCGCGGGAAGAACGACTGTCTGAAGGCCTCTGAGCGCGCTCTAATCTCTCTAATTTTACATTCGTGATCTCCTCGGGAGGTATAAGTAGGGGGAAGCAATATATTCCATACCTCATCCAGAAACGCACTCTCTCGAAACCTGGCGAGCAAGCTACACCGCGATGCAGAGCACCTCTCTTGCAGAGTCTGCCACTTGAGTTTGTTAAACATCTCCGTAACGCTATCACGGTTACCAAATAACCCTGTGACGAAACGCGCCGCTCTTCTTTGAATCTTCTCTATCTCCTCCGTCAACCCGATCTGGTACGGATCCCACACTGATGAGCAATACTCAAGTATAGGTCGAACGAGTGTTTTGTAAGCCACCTCCTTTGTTGATGGACTACATTTTCTAAGGACTCTCCCAATGAATCTCAACCTGGTACCCGCCTTACCAACAATTAATTTTATATGATCATTCCACTTCAAATCGTTCCGCACGCATACTCCCAGATATTTTACTGAAGTAACTGCTACCAGTGTTTGTTCCGCTATCATATAATCATACAATAAAGGATCCTTCTTTCTATGTATTCGCAATACATTACATTTGTCTATGTTAAGGGTCAGTTGCCACTCCCTGCACCAAGTGCCTATTCGCTGCAGATCTTCCTGCATTTCGCTACAATTTTCTAATGCTGCAACTTCTCTGTATACTACAGCATCATCCGCGAAAAGCCGCTTGGAACTTCCGACACTATCTACTAGGTCATTTATATATATTGTGAAAAGCAATGGTCCCATAACACTCCCCTGTGGCACACCAGAGGTTACTTTAACGTCTGTAGACGTCTCTCCGTTGATAACAACATGCTGTGTTCTGTTCGCTAAAAACTCTTCAATCCAGCCACACAGCTGGTCTGATATTCCGTAGGCTCTTACTTTGTTTATCAGGCGACAGTGCGGAACTGTATCGAACGCCTTCCGGAAGTCAAGAAAAATAGCATCTACCTGGGAGCATGTATCTAATATTTTCTGGGTCTCATGAACAAATAAAGCGAGTTGGGTCTCACACGATCGCTGTTTCCGGAATCCATGTTGATTCCTACATAGTAGATTCTGAGTTTCCAAAAACGACATGATATTCGAGCATAAAACATGTTCTAAAATTCTACAACAGATCGACGTCAGAGATATAGGTCTATAGTTTTGCGCATCTGCTCGACGACCCTTCTTGAAGACTGGGACTACCTGTGCTCTTTTCCAATCATTTGGAACCTTCCGTTCCTCTAGAGACTTGCGGACACGGCTGTTAGAAGAGGGGCAAGTTCTTTCGCGTAGTCTGTGTAGAATCGAATTGGTATCCCGTCAGCTCCAGTGGACTTTCCTCTGTTGAGTGATTCCAGTTGCTTTTCTATTCCTTGGACACTTATTTCGATGTCAGCCATTTTTTCGTTTGTGCGAGGATTTAGAGAAGGAACTGCAGTGCGGTCTTCCTCTGTGAAACAGCTTTGGAAAAAGGTGTTTAATATTTCAGCTTTACGCTTGTCATCCTCTGTTTCAATGCCATCATCATCCCGGAGTGTCTGGATATGCTGTTTAGAGCCACTTACTGATTTAACGTAAGACCAGAACTTCCTAGGATTTTCAGTCAAGTCGGTACATAGAATTTTACTTTCGAATTCACTGAACGCTTCACGCATAGCCCTCCTTACGCTAACTTTGACATCGTTTAGCTTCTGTTTGTCTGAGAGGTTTTGGCTGCGTTTAAACTTGCAGTGAAGCTCTCTTTGCTTTCGCAGTAGTTTCTTAACTTTGTTGTTGTACCACGGTGGGTTTTTCCCGTCCCTCACAGTTTTACTCGGCACGTACCTGTCTAAAACGCATTTTACGATTGCCTTGAACTTTTTCCATAAACATTCAACATTGTCAGTGTCAGAACAGAAATTTTCGTTTTGATCTGTTAGGTAGTCTGAAATCTGCCTTCTATTACTCTTGCTAAACAGATAAACCTTCCGCCCTTTTTTTATATTCCTATTAACTTCCATATTCAGGGATGCTGCAACGGCCTTATGATCACTGATTCCCTGTTCTGCACTTACAGAGTCGAAAAGTTCGGGTCTGTTTGTTACCAGTAGGTCCAAGATGTTATCTCCACGAGTCGGTTCTCTGTTTAATTGCTCGAGGTAATTTTCGGATAGTGCACTCAGTATAATGTCACTCGATGCTCTGTCCCTACCACCCGTCCTAAACATCTGAGTGTCCCAGTCTATATCTGGTAAATTGAAATCTCCACCTAAGACTATAACATGCTGAGAAAATTTATGTGAAATGTATTCCAAATTTTCTCTCAGTTGTTCTGCCACTAATGCTGCTGAGTCGGGGGGTCGGTAAAAGGAGCCAATTATTAACCTAGCTCGGTTGTTGAGTGTAACCTCCACCCATAATAATTCACAAGAACTATCCACTTCTACTTCACTACAGGATAAACTACTACTAACAGCGACGAACACTCCACCACCGGTTGCATGCAATCTATCCTTTCTAAACACCGTCTGTACCTTTGTAAAAATTTTGGCAGAATTTATCTCTGGCTTCAGCCAGCTTTCTGTACTTATAACGATTTCAGCTTCAGTGCTTTCTATCAGCGCTTGAAGTTCTGGTACTTTACCAACGCAGCTTCGACAGTTTACAATTACAATACCGATTGCTGCTTGGTCCCCGCATGTTCTGACTTTGCCCCGCACCCGTTGAGGCTGTTGCCCTTTCTGTACTTGCCCGAGGCCATCTAACCTGAAAAACCGCCCAGCCCACGCCACACAACCTCTGCTACCCGTGTAGCCGCTTGTTGCATGTAGTGGACTCCTGACCTATCCAGCGGAACCCGAAACCCCACCACCCTATGGCGCAAGTCGAGGAATCTGCAGCCCACACGGTCGCAGAACCGTCTCAGCCTCTGATTCAGACCCTCCACTCGGCTCTGTACCAAAGGTCCGCAGTCAGTCCTGTCGACGATGCTGCAGATGGTGAGCTCTGCTTTCATCCCGCTAGCGAGACTGGAAGTCTTCACCAAATCAGATAGCCGCCGGAAGCCAGAGAGGATTTCCTCCGATCCATAGCGACACACATCATTGGTGCCGACATGAGCGACCACCTGCAGATGGGTGCACCTTGCACCCTCCGTGGCATCCGGAAGGACCCTTTCCACATCTGGAATGACTCCCCCCGGTATGCACACGGAGTGCACTTTGGTCTTCTTCCCCTCCCTTGCTGCCATATCCCTAAGGGGCCCCATTACGCGCCTGACGTTGGAGCTCCCAACTACCAGTAAGCCCACCCTCTGCGACCGCCCGGATCTTGCAGACTGAGGGGCAACCTCTGGAACAGGACAAGCAGCCATGTCAGGCCGAAGATCAGTATCAGCCTGAGACAGAGCCTGAAACCGGTTCGTCAGACAAACTGAAGAGGCCTTCCGTTCAGCCCTCCGGAATGTCTTTCGCCCCCTGCCACACCTTGAGACGACCTCCCACTCTACCACAGGTGAGGGATCAGCCTCAATGCGGGCAGTATCCCGGGCAACCACAGTTGTAGCCCGATCGGGGGATGCGTAGGAAGAGCTGGCCGTCCCCGACAAACCCCCATCCGGACCCATTGGCAACAGCCTCAAGCTGTGTGACCGAAGCCAACACTGCCTGAAGCTGGGAGCGAAGGGATGCCAACTCAGCCTGTATCCGAACACAGCAGTTGCAGTCCCTATCCATGCTAAAAACTGTTGTGCAATGAACGTCTGAACTAATCTACAGAGAGCGCAAACAAATCGACACAAAATTTAAACGGTTATTAAAATACGAGATTGCCTAGTAAATGCAGTAATGCTGCCACTTGTGCACTGCTGACGCACTGCTCGGCGGCGGAAGGAGACTACGCGATTTTACACTATTCAGGTACTAAAACACGATGCTACAACTCTCAAATACTATAATACGCCCGAAATTTATGAATTAAACAACGCAAGTACCAAAAACACGCAAAGAAATTAAGAATTAAACTATGTAACAAATGAGTGAGCTAGGAGTATACGACTTGCTGCTGCAGCTGCTTATCCAACGGCGGCAGGGAGCACACTTCGAGGAAAGGAGTATATGGAAAACACTGACAAGCAGAAGTGGTGGGATGATAGGATATATTTTAAGACATCAGGAAATGAATTACATAGTGGTAGAGGGAGCTATAGAGAGTAAAAGCCGTAGAGGAAGACAGAGACTGGACAACATCCAGCAAATACACTGGTATCCAAAATTAAAGCAACAGGCCGATATTTCTCTGTTCTTTATCTAAATCAAAATATAATGGAACAAGTTGTCAACAGATGTTGATACGATTGTGTTCTGCACGGAAGATAGCATTCCTGTCAACGGGCAACCATGCCAACGATGACGCCAAGGGCACCTATCAGATGCGGTAATGTTTCACGGTAATCCCACATCAAGAATAGCAGTCTCAGACGTTGTAGTATGACACAGAGAAGAGGCCTACAAGACTTTCTGCAGTGGAGGGCCATAGGATGAACTGAAGCAGGACAGCTGCAAACTGATGTGGCTCCATGGCCTAATGTGAATCGTTCTGTTGTTTCTCGGATGTGGCGACAGATTATAGAGAACGAAACTGTACCTCGAAGACCAGTGGAGGGCCGACCAAGTTTGACATCAGAAAAATAGGACCGTTATTTGATTACAAGGGCATAACGGTAACGACTTAGTATTGCGCGGCAACTGGCATCTGATCTCGCAGCATCCACTGGACGTGTTGTATCAAGGCAAACGGTGTACGGAAGCCTTCGGCACAGTGCTCTTTATTGTCAGACAGCTGTTGCATGTGTGCCTCTAACGCGTCTTCACAGAAGGGAACGTCAAAGAGTGGAGTTGTCAACATGCCACCTGGACGGTCGAACATATGAGTCCTGATTTGCTCTAGAGAGTGATTCTCGACGGATTTGCATCTGGAGGGAACGTGGAGCACGATTGCTAGACCCAAACATTGTGGAAGGAGACCAATATCGAAGAGGATCCCAAATGGTGTGCTCAGGAATTATGTTGACCACTGGAACATCTCTTCATGAAATTTTGCAGATGAATCGCAGGTTTTAACTGCTTCAGGTATCTTAATAAGACTTTGGGGCTTCATGTGCGGCTGTTACGAGGTGCTGTAGACCAGATTCGTAGTGATGGACGATAATGCTTGACCTCATAGAACACGGGTACTTGATGTTTTCTCGGAAACACAAGATATTGCACATCATGGTGTGGCTTGCTCGCTCTCCCGATTTGAATCCCATAGAGAATGTCTGGGATGCACAAGGGAGACGGATTGCCGTGCGTCAGTATCCATCAACCACTGTAGAAGATTTGCAAGCAGCTCTGCACGAAAAATGCTCAACATGAGATTGATGACATCATTCACAACATGACCGGTCGTCGTCAGGCCTGTCCAGCTGCTGGAGGAGGTCACACCCCATTTTGAGCACATTACCCAGTTGTCGGAATATGTGTGCAAATCCATTAAGTTGGAAAAAAATTATCTACCGTTATGCATGTGGTAGCTGTTTACGTTCTTTATTTTTTACATGTTTTCTACTTTGTTATCACATCGTATTTATATTGCTTTGTGGCAAAATAAACGCAACCTTGCAAAATTTCCTTTTGGTGCTTTAATTTAGGACACCAGTGTAACTGAGGACGCTGACTGGGAATGCTACTCTGAGGTGAAAGTGTTGGCCAGGAGACGAACTTCTGGCGGGCTGCATCAAATGAGTTAGAAGATTGAAGACTCAAAAATAAATAAATAAAATAAAATAAAAATAAAACCTGCGATGCGCATCTGTCTGAAAATCGTGGGCATAGTCGTATGTTCTTCTTCACCAACATTCACATCGGAATACAACCAAAGCGACATGTGACGGCGTAAGCGCGAAGTCTACAAGCACAGAGTGAACACTAAGAAGAAACTTCTCGCTTGTATGGTGCATGAGTGTGCTCAAGTAAAAGACCTCACTATGAACTTAGATGTGCAACAGCAGCTGCAGTTTACAAGAGTTGCAAAATCCGTTGCAGTTGACGGTGACCTTTTGGACATCTTTTGTTAAGAAATGTACACAACTAGAGCAGTGGACCACAATGTTTCATTTATTATCATTTTCATGCGTTCTATTCCATATGGCTTTCATTAGTTTCCTCGAAAACTATTCAGAACAGGATGATCTTGATTTTAGGTGTATAAGTATCACGAATACTATCGCCCTTCAGACATCGGTATTGTGACTGTGTTGAAGCGGCCGAGCACTGATGCATCTCCTATGCCAACCACTTTATAAAAGAGTAGCACTTTCAAACTATGTTCTCCATTATTTGCTGGATCATTGCTGGATCATTTCAATCTTTTCCTTCTTCTAAAGTTTTTACCCTCTACAGCTGCCTCTAATGCTATGGAAGTTATTCCCTAATGTCTTTACAAATGACCTATAATCCTGTCAATTTTTCTTGTCAGTGATTTCCATATATTCTTTTCCTCACCGATTCTGCGGAGAGCGTCCTCATTGCATACTTCATCAGTCCACCTAATTTTCAACATTCGTCTGTAGCACCGTATCTCAAATGCTTTGAGTCTCTTCTGTCCCGGTTTTCCGACAGTCTATGTTTCACTAACGCACAACGCTGTGTTGTAAACGTACATTCTGGGAAATTTCTTTCTCAACTTAAGGCACATGTTTTATATTAGTAGACTTCTGTTGGCCAGGAATGCCCTTTGTGCCAATAATAGTCTACTTTTTATGTCCTCCTAGCTCCGTTCCTCATGTGCTGTCTCTCTGCCTAAGCAGCAGAATTCCTTACCTTCGACTACTTCGTGACGTCAGTCATGATGTTAAGATTCTCGATGTTCTTATTTCTGTACTTCTAATTACTTACGTCTTTCTTCTATTTGCTCTTAGTCTATATTCTGTACTGATTTGACGGTTCATTCCATTTTACACATCGTGTAATTGCTCTTCGCTTTCACTGAGGATTTGCAATATCATAAGCGAATCTTATCATTGACTGAATTTTAATTCCACTCTTGAAGCTTCCTTTCATTTCCATCACTGCTCCTTCTGTGTATAGACTGGCAGACTAACTCCCTGTGTTACATTCTTTTTACTCCGACCACTCGTATTACTCCCTATTGATTCTTGTATATGTTGTATATTACTCGTCTGTCCCTACAGCTTGCCCATGTTTCTCAGAATTTCGAAGATCTTGCACCATTTGACAATGTCGAACGCTTTTTTCATGTCGACAAATTCGATGAACTTATCTTTATTTGTCTTTAGTCTTGCTTCCCTTATCAACCGCAAAGTCATAATTACCTCTCTGGTGCCTTTACCTTTCCTGAAGCCAAACTGATCGTTGTCTAACACATCATCACTTCTCTTTTTCATTCTTCTGTACGTTATTCTTGTCCGCACGTTCAATACATGAACTGTTAAGCTGATTGTTCGATAATTCTTGCACTTGTCAGCGCTTGCAGTCTTCGGGAGTGTGTGAATTATATTTTTCCGAAAGTCGGATGATATATGTTCTACACGTGCTAGTACGAAAGGTTTAACTGAGTGATATGTGTTTGTCTAGTTGCAGCGCAGTGGCTGGGCTGGACAAATTAGCAACAACCTCGGTGAACGAGGTGGGAGGTAGGTACGTAACTGGTCAGCCACTGAATCGATGTTGTTTGGTTGCATATACAGGAGGCTGTGGCAGGGTGAAGGTAAACCATCATGTGGCGATAGACGCTGGCAGCATGGGGTGGTCATCATTATGTCTAAAACTAATATATATATTTCGAAATGCATTCGGAAATTACGAACACGATTGTGCAACAGCTGTATGATTTACAGGAACTAAACGAAAATTTGTGCAGAACCCGAACTCGAATCCGGATTTCCCGCTTTACTCAAGGGGTTGCCTCAACCGCCTTGACAATCCCAGAAAGCGTCTTGTGCTGAGCCAGGCTTCCGTACGTCTTAGTATCTACGTCCCAGAGTGTTCGCACACTAATCGTGTGATTCTCGCTCAGGGAGAGACATTAGTTTACTTGACAGATTGCCTTGCTCCGGCATGAAGTGAATTAGGGCCATGTCTGTATTTTACAGTGTCTGTATAGCTCGATGCAGTGTTCCTTCGAACATGCAAGTATTCCTGCATGCTTGCACGTATTCCACTGCATCTAACTATACAGGCTATAAAAACCAGAGACCGCCCTGCTACAAAATAAATACACTCCTGGAAATTGAAATAAGAACACCGTGAATTCATTGTCCCAGGAAGGGGAAACTTTATTGACACATTCCTGGGGTCAGATACATCACATGATCACACTGACAGAACCACAGGCACATAGACACAGGCAACAGAGCATGCACAATGTCGGCACTAGTACAGTGTATATCCACCTTTCGCAGCAATGCAGGCTGCTATTCTCCCATGGAGACGATCGTAGAGATGCTGGATGAATGCATGAACAGCAAGTTCCCTTGCCCTCCTGGAAATTGAAATAAGAACACCGTGAATTCATTGTCCCAGGAAGGGGAAACTTTATTGACACATTCCTGGGGTCAGATACATCACATGATCACACTGACAGAACCACAGGCACATAGACACAGGCAACAGAGCATGCACAATGTCGGCACTAGTACAGTGTATATCCACCTTTCGCAGCAATGCAGGCTGCTATTCTCCCATGGAGACGATCGTAGAGATGCTGGATGAATGCATGAACAGCAAGTTCCCTTGCCGGTCTAGGAATGGTAGAACGATGGGTTCGATGACGGTTTGGATGTACCGTGCACTATTCAGTGTCCCCTCGACGATCACCAGGGTGTACGGCCAGTGTAGGAGATCGCTCCCCACACCATGTTGCCGGGTGTTGGCCCTGTGTGCCTCGGTCGTATGCAGTCCTGATTGTGGCGCTCACCTGCACGGCGCCAAACACGCATACGACCATCATTGGCACCAAGGCAGAAGCGACCCTCATCGCTGAAGACGACACGTCTCCATTCGTCCCTCCATTCACGCCTGTCGCGACACCACTGGAGGCGGGCTGCACGATGTTGGGGCGTGAGCGGACGACGGCCTAACGGTGTGCGGGACCGTAGCCCAGCTTCATGGAGACGGTTGCGAATGGTCCTCGCCGAAACCCCAGGAGCAACAGTGTCCCTAATTTGCTGGGAAGTGGCGGTGCGGTCCCCTACGGCACTGCGTAGGATCCTACGGTCTTGGCGTGCATCCGTGCGTCGCTGCGGTCCGGTCCCAGGTCGACGGGCACGTGTACCTTCCGCCGCCCACTGGCGACAACATCGATGTACTGTGGAGACCTCACGCCCCACGTGTTGAGCAATTCGGCGGTACGTCCACCCGGCCTCCCGCATGCCCACTATACGCCCTCGCTCAAAGTCCGTCAACTGCACATACGGTTCACGTCCACGCTGTCGCGGCATGCTACCAGTGTTAAAGACTGCGATGGAGCTCCGTATGCCACGGCAAACTGGCTGACACTGACGGCGGCGGTGCACAAATGCTGCGCAGCTAGCGCCATTCGACGGCCAACACCGCGGTTCCTGGTGTGTCCGCTGTGCCCTGCGTGTGATCATTGCTTGTACAGCCCTCTCGCAGTGTCCGGAGCAAGTATGGTGGGTCTGACACACCGGTGTCAATGTGTTCTTTTTTCCATTTCCAGGAGTGTATATTTACAAAAACACTAAAATTGCATCCAGAAGAGCTACAGGAAATCCAAAGAAACTCTGAAATTTCAATTAAGAGACGGGTCCTATAAAATTATCTCCATACTTCTACCATATTTATTTACTAAGTTAGTGATATTTTTGTATGAAATGCATGCAATACAAATTTTAGCGCTTGAGATCAGGTATATTTGACATTCATATAAACACATTGTTCATTTATTGTAAATAAAAATACATATTATGATTACAAACTGCCAAAACATAGAGCTCTCCACAGTTATATGAAAGGATAGCCACGTCTTGAAAGGTTTATACAATTGTTTTATAGCATGTTTAAGGGAATTTAATCAGAATTGTGGGGATTAACATGTGTAAGGAACCTATTTGTACAAGACAGAGCACAGCTCGCAAGAGAAAATAATGATGGTCGGTTGACTAGCAATTGCTGTTTCGGTTCGTGCAGAATATCAAACGTAGCTTCCTCTTAGTATTTTAACAACGTGTCATTTAAAAACATGTCCAATTACTATTGTTCCAAAACGTATATTATACATATTGACTTAACTCTTTTGACTAGGGTTGTCCGTCACGTGAGATATTTGACTAGGAAGCAGGCACAGCATGTCTCAAAGTGTTCTGGTTATTGTCCGCAGCTCGTGGTCGTGCGGTAACGTCCTCGCTTCCCTCGCCCGGGTTCCCGGGTTCGATTCCCGGCGGGGTCAGAGATTTTCTCTGCCTCGTGATGACTGGGTGTTGTGTGATGTCCTTGGGTTAGTTAGGTTTAAGTAGTTCTAAGTTCTAGGGGACTGATGACCATAGATGTTAAGTCCCATAGTGCTCAGAGCCATTTGAACCATTTTTTGTTCTGGTTATTGTTCTTGGTCAGATTAAGCGGAAAAAGTATCTGCGGCATATGAGCTGCGTGCATAAGGAGTATTAGCATTGGATGCAGCTGTCTGAACGTAGCCATCTAAGTACATGAATGTAAACTTCATTTTTTTGTGTATTTCCTTTTCATACTGAACGTTATGTCCGCCCCCGGTAGCTGAGTGGTCAGAGCGACAGAATGTCAATCCTAAGGGCCCGTGTTTGATTTCCGGCTGGGTGTTGTGTTGTCCTAATCTTCATCATTTCATCCCCATCGACGCGCAAGTCGCCGAAGTGGAGTCAAATCGAAAGACTTACACCCGGTGAACGGTATCCCCTACGGGAGGCCCTAGTCACACGACATTTTTTACTGAATCTTATTGGTCATTAACAAGTATTCAGATAGAGTTGAGTGTACAGTTATGTGTGGGGAATTTGCTAAGGACCTCTGCAAAATGCCACTGACACGTCTTAAAGATTGCCTATGTATGACTGCTCATTTTCACCGCACTGCTGTATCAGATCATATTTGTTTTACTCTATGAAATATTAGCCTCTTTAAGGCCAGTACTCAATATACCTTGTTTCTCGACGTAAGTAAAATTGAGTTGAATATAATACCGTTGTCACACTGCCTCCTTGTCCTTTTTTTGGGGGGAGGGGTCATATCTTCTGTCTGATTTGATGCGGCCCGCCACGAATTCGGCGCCAAACCCACTCATCATCTCAAAGTAGCACTTGCAATCTACGTCCTCAATTATTTGCTAGAAGTATTCCAGTCTCCGTCTTCCCCTACAGTTTTTGTCCTCTACAGCTCCCTCTAGTACCATGGAAGTCATGCCCTCATGTCTTAACAGATGTCCTATCATCCCGTCCCTTCTCTTTGACAGTGTTTTCCTTTCCTCTTCGACTCTGTGCAGAACCTCTTCATTACTTACGTTATCGGTCAACCTAAGGTTCATCATTCACCTGAATTTACTCTCATTTTCTATCCTGTTCTCATTAAATAGTTCATTCCATTCAGCATATCACCTAATTTTTCACTTTCACTTCGGATAGCAGTGTCATGAGCGAATCGTATCATTGATATTCTTTCACCTTCAACTTGTATTCCACTCCCGAACCCCTCTTTTATTCCCATTACTTCTTCTTTGATGTACAGATTGAACAGTATGGGGGAAGACTACATCCTTGTCTTTCACCCTATCTAATCCGAGCGCATCGTTCTTGGTCATCCACTCTTATTATTTCCTTTTGACTTATGTACATATTGCATATTAACGGTCTCTCCCTACAGCTTGCACCTATTTTTCTAAGAATTTGGAACATCTTCCACATTTTACATTGTCGAATGCTTTTTCAGGTAGACAAATCCTATAAACGTGTCTTCAGTTTTCTTTAGTTTTGCTTCCATTATTAGCCGCAACATGGGTATTGCCTCTCTGGTGCCTTGACCATTTCTAAAACCAATTTGATCATCATCTAGTACAAACTCTATTTTCTTTTCCATTCTTCTGTATATTATTCTGGTCAGCAATTCGGATGCATGAGCTATTAAGCTGATTGTGCGGTAATTCTCTCACTTGTCAGCTCTTGCAGTCTTCGGAACTGTGTGGATGATATTTTTCTGTAAGTCAGATGGTATGCCGCCAGACCCATATATTCTACACACCAATGTGAATAGTCGTTTCGTTACCACTTCCCTCAATGATTTTAGGAATTCTAATGGAATGTTATCTGTCCCTTCTGCCTTATTTGATCTTAAAACCTCGATAGCTCTCTTAAATTCTGATTCTAATACTGGATACCCGATCTCTTCTAAATCGAATCCTGTTCCTCCTTCTATCACATCTGACAAATCTCCCGCGTCATAGAGGACTTCAATGTATTCTTTCCACCTATCCGCCCTTTCGTCTGATTTAACAGTGGAATTACCGTTGCTCTCTTAATGTTACCACCCTTGCTTTTAATGTCACTGAAGGTTGTTTTGACTTTCATGCATGCTGAGTCAGTTCTTCCGACACTCATTTCGTTTTTCATTTCTTGCCGCCATTTCATGCAGCCATTTCGTCTTAGCTGCACTTCCTATTTATTACATTCCTCAGCGACTTGTATGTCTGTATTCCTGAATTTCCCTGAATATTTTCGTACTTTCTTCTTTCATCGAACGACTGAAGTATTTCATCTGTTACCTATGGTTTCTTCGCAGTTATCTTCTTTCTACCTACGTTTTCCTATCCAACTTTTTGTGACTATCCTTTTTTGAGACTTCCATTCCTCTTTAACTGTACTGTCTACTGATCTATTTTCGATCCCGGGACTGAGGATGTTTTGATTACTAATCAAAGACGCTATCCCTAGGCCGCGGGTACACGGGTGTCCTAATAGTCACTTACGGTCACATCTTAGTTAATATTTGACATTTATTACCTTTTCAACTTCTTTCTTGATTATTGATAATCCAAAGACTTCATTATGGTACAAAACAACAGTGCATAACCAAACACCTAGATGTATAGTTGCACCGTCAGATTGATATATGGCAATGTGCTTGGTCATCTGGTGATTTATGAGTAGCAAGTTAGTTCATCTGAAGTTTAGTTTCGCTTTGGAACTTTGGAACAAAATACCACCCAGGAACATTGCAAAGCTATAGAGAAAGACCGGTAGTATACACTATGTACAGGAACCAAGGCAGAACAATAAGAATGGAATTCTAAAAACGAAGTGCTCTCAAAAGAAGGGGTATGATAATGTATTCTTTCTCCGTTTCTGATCAACCTATAATACGGAAAAGAAATCAGGGAAAGTTAGGTTCTGTAGAGGGTTTACACTTCGTGGCGAATGGACATTAATGGTAGGATACAATAATGATATTCGAATCCTCAGTGAAAGGGAGGAAGAATTACATTACACACAGAATGAAGAACGTATTCAGCACAGAATGTGGATTGATTGTTAATCGAAGAAAGACGCAAGTAATGAGGAGTAACAGAAATAAGATTACTGAGAAACTTACCATCAAAACTGGGGACCATGAATTAGAGGAAGTTAAGGATTTTTGCTAACTGCAAACAAAACAACGAATGTCGGACGAAATGGACTCGCACAGGTGAACAGTGCATTGCTAGTCAAAGATATCTTCTAGTATCTACTTAAAATGAGGAAGCAATTTCTGAGAATGTACATTGTACAGAAGCGAATCATGGGTACACAAAAACTGAAAAGGAAGATTATCGAAGCATCTAACATGTGGTGGTATAGAAGGATGTTGAAAATGAGGAGGTTTTCTGCAGAATCGGTGAAGAAAGCAGTACGTTCAAAACTTTGACAGGAAATACACTCCTGGAAATTGAAATAAGAACACCGTGAATTCATTGTCCCAGGAAGGGGAAACTTTATTGACACATTCCTGGGGTCAGATACATCACATGATCACACTGACAGAACCACAGGCACATAGACACAGGCAACAGAGCATGCACAATGTCGGCACTAGTACAGTGTATATCCACCTTTCGCAGCAGTGCAGGCTGCTATTCTCCCATGGAGACGATCGTAGAGATGCTGGATGTAGTCCTGTGGAACGGCTTGCCATGCCATTTCCACCTGGCGCCTCAGTTGGACCAGCGTTCGTGCTGGACGTGCAGACCGCGTGAGACGACGCTTCATCCAGTCCCAAACATGCTCAATGGGGGACAGATCCGGAGATCTTGCTGGCCAGGGTAGTTGACTTACACCTTCTAGATCACGTTGGGTGGCACGGGATACATGCGGACGTGCATTGTCCTGTTGGAACAGCAAGTTCCCTTGCCGGTCTAGGAATGGTAGAACGATGGGTTCGATGACGGTTTGGATGTACCGTGCACTATTCAGTGTCCCCTCGACGATCACCAGTGGTGTACGGCCAGTGTAGGAGATCGCTCCCCACACCATGATGCCGGGTGTTGGCCCTGTGTGCCTCGGTCGTATGCAGTCCTGATTGTGGCGCTCACCTGCACGGCGCCAAACACGCATACGACCATCATTGGCACCAAGGCAGAAGCGACTCTCATCGCTGAAGACGACACGTCTCCATTCGTCCCTCCATTCACGCCTGCCGCGACACCACTGGAGGCGGGCTGCACGATGTTGGGGCGTGAGTGGAAGACGGCCTAACGGTGTGCGGGACCGTAGCCCAGCTTCTTGGAGGCGGTTGCGAATGGTCCTCGCCAATACCCCAGGAGCAACAGTGTCCCTAATTTGCTGGGAAGTGGCGGTGCGGTCCCCTACGGCACTGCGTAGGATCCTACGGTCTTGGCGTGCATCCGTGCGTCGCTGCGGTCCGGTCCCAGGTCGACGGGCACGTGCACCTTCCGTCGACCACTGGCGACAACATCGATGTACTGTGGAGACCTCACGCCCCACGTGTTGAGCAATTCGGCGGTACGTCCACCCGGCCTCCCGCATGCCCACTATACGCCCTCGCTCAAAGTCCGTCAACTGCACATACGGTTCACGTCCACGCTGTCGCGGCATACTACCAGTGTTAAAGACTGCGATGGAGCTCCGTATGCCACGGCAAACTGGCTGACACTGACGGCGGCGGTGCACAAATGCTGCGCAGCTAGCGCCATTCGACGGCCAACACCGCGGTTCCTGGTGTGTCTGCTGTGCCGTGCGTGTGATCATTGCTTGTACAGCCCTCTCGCAGTGTCCGGAGCAAGTATGGTGGGTCTGACACACCGGTGTCAATGTGTTCTTTTTTCCATTTCCAGGAGTGTAGAAGAGGATGGGAGCACTCGAGTTAAGACATCAGGAAATACCTTTCCTAATATTATAGGGAGCTGTAATGGGTAAAAAGTGTAGTGGAAGACAGAGATTGGTGTACATCCGACAAATAACCGAGGACTTCGAGTGTAAGTGCTAATGTGAGATGAAGAGTTCGCCACAGAGGAAGAAGTCGTGACTGATCACATGATAGCCCTAAAATGAATACCTGTCGGATTTTCTCGAGCTGTTGCAAACCGAGGGGGTGGAGTACTGACTAGGATACAAGAATTCGTGTGGGCTAAGATTCAAATCCTGGTACCGTACGCATAAGTTAGATTTATCTCGGTTTTATCGATTCTCTTTAAATTCCAGAATGATTGCATTGAATCTTACTGGTCCGATTTTCATACATATCTTAACCGCCGTTATGCTATGCTCTAAATAACGTCCTCGTCGTCTGGACGATAAACTCCTTTCTTTTTTCTGTACTTTCTTTTTAAAGACAACTAGACAAACTTGAATGACTTAAACTCACTGATATTTTTCAGTTACTCGGAAACAACCAGAAACAGGCTAAAGTAAGGTGAAACGGTAGTTAAAGATCTGGGGTGATTATCTTGATTATTCACTTTAAAACCTCCAGAAACCTTAAGCAGTGGTAAAGGAGGTAAAACTAGACATCATTGTTACACTAACACATGTCCAGACATGTTGTTTTGCGTTAACAGTTGGTACATGTGTTTGTCAAAAGGAGTTCTGAGTACTGTATGGTACTCTACAGTCTTTTCCCCTGCTCATTTATCGTACTTATATTAGGTGCTTCAGATTTATTCCACCCCCCACCCCCTCCGCCAACTGCCCCCCTTCACACAACCACCGTCACACCAACAAAAACATGAAAAATGTTCTCACATATTTTAATCATGGAGTTTGCAGTGCTCAATTAATCACTATGCTGATGCTGAAGAGACAGCGTTGCTCCTTCGCAGAAATAATTAATACGCAAGTGGCACTTGCCGCAACTGAGTACCGTCCACATCATCGCTAAACCATAATTCTTCATAATATCTATCTGAATGCTGTATCACAACGTAACTTAGCTGTTCACAGCTTCCGGGGCACATTACTAAAATTTTTTACTCAAGGAGAAGACATAACATTCCATTTAACACTCCACATCCAGCATGTTTGGAAAAGATAATTTTAGTTGACTCGGACGCTTTACAGCTTGTAAGAAACACTCGAGACGCCAGCAGTACGCCTGTTTCCCTGGAGGCGTCCAGAGTACGGGCGATTCAATGCCTGCAGCGGCTGCGTTGTAAGCCGTGGGGGTGACTGATCGCTGCCGGGTATCGGCCCTGAGTGACCGGCGGAGAGCCGGCAAGTTAGTATTATTGATCGGAAGCGGTGCATGCATTAGGCCTTAATGCTAGGCTGCTTCCGGCTGTCACATTGGATGCCCCAGCGACCCTGTATAGGCGGCAATTCGGCACTGCACGGCACGGGCGCTGGCGGTCCGGTCCAGAGATGCAGCTCACCCGGGGGTGACTACCCTCACCGTGTTGCCCTACCCAGTAAGTTGACAGCTCTTACACCTACCGCCAGTCAGAGCAGCTGCTATTATTTATGGAGTTCTTGACAGTTTACCGTCTTTGTCAAGGTAAACGATACCTTGAAAAGTAAAATTCAGTACAAGCCCGAAGAAGTGAAATATTTTGGAACTTTATGCTACTCTCGGGAAGATGTTGGATTGTGTGGCTATTATTTTTTTGCAGTGCTCAACAAGAGGCTCGTAATACAGTCTGCAGGTTTTCGCGTCGTTGTTCGTTCACTCTTTTCTATTATTATTACTATTGCTTGCGTAACAACACATATATGAAAAGAGCCGCGAGCTATCTTTTAGTAATGCTGTGCTATGAATTTCTTTATCGTCATTACTTTTTAACAAAACAGAATATATTGAGTTCTTATTGTTCTGTATCTGGCCTTCTATTTAAGGAACATTTTTCGTGACTGTAACTCATTCTAAAAATCAACATATCTTCCCTACTTTATAGTTATTGAAAATGAAAATTACTTTGTTATGAATACTGATGTTACAGTTCGTATGATTGTTCAACAACAAGATTTTGCAGTGGATTTTGTTTCTCGGTAAAACACCATTCAATACCACGACTAGCACAAGAACATGAGACTCTTATTGAGAAAATACGTTTTCACTATAAAGTTTGCCAGATCAGAACCGAGCACAACAAGATTCCTATTAGATTTTGAAGGTACATTATCTTTTTGTACTGTTAGCTATATATTATCAGCAGCCCTCGTCAACCTGCAACACATCATAAAATCTGCTGCTCTGCACTGCAAGTCCGGGAGCTAAAAGAAATAATATTATTTCACTGTTACCTTCCCGCTTCCTTGCGGTATGATAGATTCTACACTCCTGGAAATTGAAATAAGAACACCGTGAATTCATTGTCCCAGGAAGGGGAAACTTTATTGACACATTCCTGGGGTCAGATACATCACATGATCACACTGACAGAACCACAGGCACATAGACACAGGCAACAGAGCATGCACAATGTCGGCACTAGTACAGTGTATATCCACCTTTCGCAGCAATGCAGGCTGCTATTCTCCCATGGAGACGATCGTAGAGATGCTGGATGTAGTCCTGTGGAATGGCGTGCCACGCCATTTCCACCTGGCGCCTCAGTTGGACCAGCGTTCGTGCTGGACGTGCAGACCGCGTGAGACGACGCTTCATCCAGTCCCAAACATGCTCAATGGGGGACAGATCCGGAGATCTTGCTGGCCAGGGTAGTTGACTTACACCTTCTAGAGCACGTTGGGTGGCACGGGATACATGCGGACGTGCATTGTCCTGTTGGAACAGCAAGTTCCCTTGCCGGTCTAGGAATGGTAGAACGATGGGTTCGATGACGGTTTGGATGTACCGTGCACTATTCAGTGTCCCCTCGACGATCACCAGTGGTGTACGGCCAGTGTAGGAGATCGCTCCCCACACCATGATGCCGGGTGTTGGCCCTGTGTGCCTCGGTCGTATGCAGTCCTGATTGTGGCGCTCACCTGCACGGCGCCAAACACGCATACGACCATCATTGGCACCAAGGCAGAAGCGACTCTCATCGCTGAAGACGACACGTCTCCATTCGTCCCTCCATTCACGCCTGTCGCGACACCACTGGAGGCGGGCTGCACGATGTTGGGGCGTGAGCGGAAGACGGCCTAACGGTGTGCGGGACCGTAGCCCAGCTTCATGGAGACGGTTGCGAATGGTCCTCGCCGATACCCCAGGAGCAACAGTGTCCCTAATTTGCTGGGAAGTGGCGGTGCGGTCCCCTACGGCACTGCGTAGGATCCTACGGTCTTGGCGTGCATCCGTGCGTCGCTGCGGTCCGGTCCCAGGTCGACGGGCACGTGTACCTTCCGCCGCCCACTGGCGACAACATCGATGTACTGTGGAGACCTCACGCCCCACGTGTTGAGCAATTCGGCGGTACGTCCACCCGGCCTCCCGCATGCCCACTATACGCCCTCGCTCAAAGTCCGTCAACTGCACATACGGTTCACGTCCACGCTGTCGCGGCATGCTACCAGTGTTAAAGACTGCGATGGAGCTCCGTATGCCACGGCAAACTGGCTGACACTGACGGCGGCGGTGCACAAATGCTGCGCAGCTAGCGCCATTCGACGGCCAACACCGCGGTTCCTGGTGTGTCCGCTGTGCCGTGCGTGTGATCATTGCTTGTACAGCCCTCTCGCAGTGTCCGGAGCAAGTATGGTGGGTCTGACACACCGGTGTCAATGTGTTCTTTTTTCCATTTCCAGGAGTGTATTTGAGGTAGTTTGAATACGCCGCGGCAGCGGCTCTTTCGTTCCTCGCGCAGCTCGGAACCACAGATAATATTTAAATAACTGAAAAATGTCTCAACGGGATGGGATAATATGCAAGCAAGCTATAACAATTAATAATGCAAGTTTTCATTTAAATAACTCTATGCAAACATTTAAATACCCACCTTTAAAATGCGCACGTAATGGCGTACATCTTTCAGTCTTGACAAAAGAATGCTACGCTAGCGTCCAATACAACGTCACAGGGTATCCTACTCGCTTAACTCCAAGAAGAAGACAGAGAAATTAATGTTCGTCAAGTATTATATACTAGTTACCTATTCTAATCTTTGTTTGATATTTATCGTCTGTGGCGGTTTCATTACTCACCGACGCAGATATTCTCTAAAATAAATTAAAAAATACATAATTTTATACAGTAACACAATATGATACATATAATTTTCTCGTTACTACATAATATGTTTTTTTTTTTTTCTACTAGACGCTACAATGCCCCCTGGCAGCAATTGACTAACGTTAAGAATGTTCGGCAATATGCTGCCACTAACGTCTGTTTGGTTATTGTCTGTCACCTTGATTGGAACATCCACCTTTCACTTTTTAGTTCTTTTGCACTATAGTTTTAATTACACTCTTTATAGTGTTCTTACACTTAGCGAGGTGACCGTAAACCTAGTCCCAGGGTCATTACAGTTATCTGGCTCCCCCATTCGGGCTACGTGCGGTCAGTAAACCTGGGAAAACTGCGCCGGAGCCATGGTCATCTCGCCTGGTTTGTCTTACACACAGTTTGATTGTTCATCACAAAAAGGTTCAGACTTTATCCAATGTTCACAACTAACAAAGGCTATTTATGACAAAATGTTAAACTTTTAGTCTCTTTGTTACAAATGTACCTTTTACCAATGTGTTCTGTGTTGCAATGAAAGTCAATCATTAAACAGTTTTACAGAAATGTAATTGATTGTCTCTGCGCTTACTCACGACAATTGTTCTATAATGTTCTGGCATTCGTGCGAGTTTACTTCATTCACATGACGAAAACATATTATATCTATATATCACTGAACCAATGAATATTTTGAGTCTGCACCCAGTAACTAAAGAAAAAAATGTTTGTCACGTCATTTCGTGTCCAATAAACCATTTTCATATTAGTACATTAACCACATAGTTGATAGTTCATTTGAATGACAACAATGTACGGAGCGTGCTGCGCGAAGCAATTGTTGAGTAGCGTCGTCTGGAACGCAGCGTGCCGACGACCGCTGGGGTCGACGACCGGCTCTCAGTAACAGCGACGTCGTGCTGACGTGGCGCCCAAGCAGTCGCGAACCGCGCCGAACCATTCACCAATGTCGGCGTGTTGCGGTGGTTTACCGCGACCGGCTGGCTGGCGGCACGGCACTCGTCTCTGCTTCTCCGCATGGCTCCTCGTCGTAGCGCATGAAACAAATATTCCACAACGGTGTACTGTCTTTAAGGACACAGATTACTAGCTGTGGAAGAAAATGCAACTTGTTTAAAAGCGTTTATTGTTCAGTAAGCCGTCGCTTCACTGGTATGCACAGGATGTTTTGGCGTGATAACAGGTTTCTTGTGGCATTGTGACACTGGTATTCAGGGCTCGTCACACGCACATTGTACTACACACTTTCACCTGCTCTCACGGTTGATACACTGCCAGAGCGTCTCTCAACACGCGAGAATGTTTCGGTTCACACATACTAAATGTCTCCGTCGAGCGATGTTTGTTTGAATCGACTCCGAACGGATCAATAACTATTGTTTTTATACACTGTCTCTTGTTCGTTGAGCACTGCACTATGACAGTCTGTCACTCAACACTTGACTTATATCGACGTATATATTGGTGCAGATACAACAGTCATTTTCTGTCCCTACTACACAGAATATTCCGTCCTTTCCTCAATTGTTTATGCACACAGTTTCTTTTTAATGCATCTTAACTGTTCTTAGCATAATCACTCTCATCTACATTGCGTCCATTGTTTTTACTTTGTCACTACACACTTTTAATGCTATTACTAGGCGTATATGGCCTTTTTGTAATTTTTTTTAAAGGTGTGTGATTTTTGGTACATAGCTTTCCTTTCCTTTTTTAGTGTAGCTTGCCTGGTTATCACCCATCTAGCAAACAGATTTTACCATGTGCATGACAGCTTGACTTGGGCATATTGCTCAATAAATACTTCATTTAGTACTAGCATTATTTTTAATGATCTTTCCTACATGGCTACAGTGTAGGTTCCGCATTGATTAACTTGATTCGCGTATCGCGTAATTAATATTCAAGGGTGTGTACCAAGTACACAGGCTTCACTTGAAGCATCGATACATACAAAGCGGAGTTTACACGGAACGGGTTTGTTTGTGATTAGCTCCTGCTCCAGTGTCGTTCTTAGATCACTACTGGCAACAAACGTTACACCACATAATTGTTTCATATTACAAAGTCAATTTTTGGCTAATAGAGACTCTCTCTCTCAGGGTTTCTTAATTCTAATACCATTACATCTATTACTTTACTATATGAGATTGCATTATTAATTGTACTTACATACTACACATGGAAAATGATTCAAGAAATTAACCCTCACTTTATCAACAAGAAGATTGTTCGTTGCTTGATGAGCATATAGTATTTTAATGACTCTAATTGTCTGTAAACAAAGTCTTCCCTTTGTATGCTATTGCTCACTTTACTGATTCCACTTTCATACTATGCTTACTTATTTATGTCTTGCTTCTTCAAAATTCTAAATACACACAAATTCTTTCTTAAAGCTAACATACTTATACTCTACACACACACAACTGAAATCTTCTTACAACTATTACTACTTATATGTGACATGTCACTGAATAAATAACTTTACGTCTTTACGTGGATACAATCCTTTATTCTTCCCCGTATGGGGATGTGCTAACAAATAGCTACATTCGTGTGGCACCTTTATTACTTCAAAGGGCCCTGGATATAATAATTGCCACTTACTATTTTGCTTTAAGGTGGCTGAAGATTTAGGGTGGTTACGAATAAGTACCATGTCCCCTACGTTATATTTCTGTTTGTTAGTTATACCTCGGTCGTATTTCTTCACTACTTCCCTCCTCGACCCAGGGATGGAGTAAGTTGCGCGACAGTATGTTTTGTGGGGCATCACCTCTATATGATAGTGGTACCCTTTGACTATTCCTGGTCGGTCGGTAAATACCATGGTATATTCCGATAGCAGCTGCGTCAACTGTTGCTTTCGTATATTGCTTAAACCTTCAGATTCCTGTACTTTGGTTTGAAATGTCTCAACATTTGTTTCAAAATTTCGATCCTCTAAATTCGGGTAATAGAGGTCTGCTACATGTGAAAAATCATCGAGGTGTAGTACCCAGGGGTTCCTACATTTGATATTCATTCGATTACAACATGGCACAAGTACCTCCTTCGATTTCATCATAGACAATTCAATCCTCCCACCTTTATTAACTATGCTCAGTTTCCCCAAGGAGAGGTCGATCACTGCGTCCCTCTCACGGAGAAAATCTACTCCCAGAATGCAGGCCACCTTTAACCCTTTAACAATGAGGAACGAGCTCACTATGGCTTCGCCCTCCTTACAAATCTCCACCTGCACCTGGTACTTAACTAATTGGCTCTGTGCACTTATGGCTCCAGACACCTTGCAATTATTAACCGGGAAAGTCGGTATGCTACGTCCCTTCCCCATCGCTTTAAACAACTCTATACTCATTACACTTACTGAGGCACCTGTGTCGATGATTATATTCACTGCAACATCATTGATTTTCGCTTCTATTATGGCTTGCACATTTTCGTTGTTATCTTTCTTACATTCTTGCGGTTCGGTCAGTAGATCTTTATCCATACTGATACCGTCGTTGTATCGCAGCATACATATTCCAGGTATATTATTGTCATTCGTGTTGCTCTCACTCCACCCCTCGGCCAGCGATGGAGAGCATATCGAGGCCGATTCTAGTTTGTTGGATTGCTTGCTTGTGAGGTACTTGGACGGCTATTGTCCGCAACCTCTACTATGTGTACGTTTTGATTTGTAGGCCGCCACGACTGCGCAATAGGCGCGTTTTGCGGTAGCAGTCTGTTGTTGTCGTACCGGTCATTACACTGTCGCTCTGGGCTTGTTCGCTGATTCTGATTCCAGTTGCGATTACTGTCACTATAATTGCTATGCCACTGACCTCGCGCGTTTTTCCAGCGATTGGTCCCTGACATTCCGGAGTCGTACCGGTCGTCAAATCGACGCCTTTTGTTATAGGTTGGTTGCCCATACCCGTTCTGACTTCTCCCATTATTACCATTTTGCGAATGCTCTTGCCGCTTGTTACCACTCCCACCATTTCCATGGTTGTGGTTTTGTGCACTATTATTTCTGTCATGTTTACACCCTAATCCATTATTCCGCGAGTGATCACACGCTGCTTTTGCATCCTCCTGGATTAAGTCTATTGAATCTAGAACAGACAGGAAGTATTCCATGTCGCTCTCTGGTACGTGTATTAATTTCTCTTTGATATGAATGGGTAAATGTGATTTTAGGAGTCTTATTATGTCTCTTGGTGATATCGGCTCGTCCCAGTAGCGCGTTTTGTTTATATACTTTTCAAAATACCGTCTCAAATTCCCAAGACGGGGTGAGTACGGTTCGGGATTGTATACTTCTTTTCTTAGCCGCTCTTGTATACAAGGCGACCAATATTTCGACAAAAACGCCCTTTCGAACTGTTCATACGTCATGCAGCTGTCTGCTACTTCCGTAGCTCACAACGCTGCATCACCCTGAATGTATGACATTACGTATTGATTTTTCTGTGCTTCGTTCCACACACTAGGCAAGATATTTTTAAAGCTTTTTATGAATACTACTGGGTGTACTGACTTCCGTTCAGTAGTAAACGTTTGAAACTGCCTAGTTTTGATTAAACTTTCTTCAACTAATATTTTTGGACTATATGGATTTGCTCCTGGGACATAGGCTCTGTGCTCCGAACTGAAGCTACGGCTCTTCGCATTATCGCCTACAGCTTCACCATTGTTGTGTCGCGTATAAGTTTGTGCGTTGCCAAAAACATTGGCTGTTGGCGACATAGTTTCATATTCTAGATGTTTTCTGCTTTGTGCTAAACCCTTTTCCAAGTCGGATATCCGTTTACTAATATTCACTTGCCACTGCGGAATATCCTCACTGAGTATTTGTTTGATGGTTTGCACATCATTCTGTACCTGACTATTTACTGCGGTACTGAACGATTCAGCATCTCTATCTACCATGGCTGCTTGTACCTTAGAATTAATATTTTTGTCGATCTCACTCTCCTTCGCTTCTAGCCATGAGTTGAATTCGGTTTCAATTTTAGTCGCTTGTTCGTTCCACTTCTGCTCTACAAGCTGTGTGGAATCTATTTCTAGCTTTTCTACTCGGTTAGCTAAGACACCTATCTCGTCTACCCTGTTGGTATTTGCTACTTGCAGGTTGTTGACCTGTACCGTCAACTCCTGCACGGCTTTAGGTATCGATTCATAATTTTGTTTCATACCGGCAATCTCTTTTTTCATAATTTCTAACGATTGCACAAGTTGCTGGTCTCGCTCAGCTTGCTGGCGATCCCGCTCAGCTTGCTGGCGATCTCGCTCAGCTTGTTGGGCAAGTAAATTTTCTGCTAACTTGCGATCTCGCTCAGCTTGCTGGCGAGCTCGCTCGGCTTGCTGTTGCGCAAATTTTGCCTGGTAATCCAGCACGCGCTCTAATATCGCCTGAAGTGAATACCCCCCAGGCAGATTCCCACTCTCTGGTTCCTGCTTTTCTGGGGGTGGTGCAATTTCTTTATCTACATCTCCTTGAGCACTAGTGGGCTGTGGTATCACTTCCTGTGCCCCTGCCCCCACATTTTCGCATGGTATATCCTCAAAGAGAGTACTTGTACTGCTTAAGGTACCCGTTTCTACATTTCCTGCACTAACTAATTGCTGTTCCTCAGTATCCATATTGCTCGGGCGTTGACTACGCAATTTAACCATATTCCTAAATTGCCTACTCTAACACAAGATCTAACAGTTTTGCCACTTGCACACAAAATACGTTAATTTATCTACACTACACTGCACACTAAAAATTACTATCTACTATCAACTTTGTCCTGTCATAAACACTAACATCAAACTACTTACACCACTAGCGATTTGAGATCACTTCACTGGAGTTCAGCTTCTACAAACAGGACAACTACACTGTAGTCTTACCTTTAGTTTATCTGATCTCGGGGTTCGGCTGCCCCCGGATTACGTAGTCGTTACAGTTTCTCAGTACTATCAGGATCGTCTCCTCTGACTCGCTTGCAGTAGTGCGTTTTTTCATGAAAGAGTGTTTGTACATTCATTAATACATTGCATTAATCATGATACACATACATACATTTATCACTAAATACATACATATATACATATATAACAATAGACACTGAAAGGAAAATACATAAAAATTTTATTTTTGTGGCCACTGCAAACTCGTGCCCCACGTTTTTGGGCGACAGTTTCGCGTCGTTGTTCGTTCACTCTTTTCTATTATTATTACTATTGCTTGCGAAACAACGCATATATGAAAAGAGCCGCGACTATGTTTTAGTAATGCTGTGCTATGAATTTCTTTATCATCATTACTTTTTAACAAAACAGAATATATTGAGTTCTTATTGTTCTGTATCTGGCCTTCTATTTAAGGAACATTTTTCGTGACTGTAACTCATTCTAAAAATCAACATATCTTCCCTACTTTATAGTTATTGAAAATGAAAATTACTTTGTTATGAATACTGATGTTACAGTTCGTATGATTGTTCAACAACAAGATTTTGCAGTGGATTTTGTTTCTCGGTAAAACACTATTCAATACCACGACTAGCACAAGAACATGAGACTCTTATTGAGAAAATACGTTTTCACTATAAAGTTTGCCAGATCAGAACCGAGCACAGCAAGATTCCTATTAGATTTTGAAGGTACATTATCTTTTTGTACTGTTAGCTATATATTATCAGCAGCCCGCGTCAACCTGCAACACATCATAAAATCTGCTGCTCTGCACTGCAAGTCCGGAAGCTAAAAGAAATACTATTATTTCACTGTTACCTTCCCGCTTCCTTGCGGTATGATAGATTCTATTTGAGGTAGTTTGAATACGCCGCGGCAGCGGCTCTTTCGTTCGCCGCGCAGCTCGGAACCACAGATAATATTTAAATAACTGAAAAATGTCTCAACGGGATGGGATAATATGCAAGCAAGCTATAACAATTAATAATGCAAGTTTTCATTTAAATAACTCTATTCAAACATTTAAATACACACCTTTTAAATGCGCACTTAATGGCGTACATCTTTCAGTCTTGACAAAAGAATGCTACGCTAGCGTCCAATACAACGTCACAGGGTATCCTACTCGCTTAACTCCAAGAAGAAGAAGACAGAAAAATTAATGTTCGTCAAGTATTATATACTAGTTACCTATTCTAATCTTTGTTTGATATTTATCGTCTGTGGCGGTTTCATTACTCACCGACGCAGATATTCTCTAAAATAAATTAAAAAAAATACATAATTTTATACAATAACACAATATGATACATATAATTTTCTCGTTACTACATAATATGTTTTTTTTCTACTAGACGTTACAAGGTGTAGTTAAAACTTTAACTGATAAGGAAATGACATTTTTGGTACCTGAGCATAATGATTATCTCTGATTTATTTTCCTCTATAACATAATATATGTTGAGGGTAAAGACGTTCGACACCTAATTCAAAGCCAAAGAAGTCATAGCAGTGCAAACACGCTGTGTATGAAGTAAACAGTTAACCATAGAGTCATCTACTTACGCCCAAAACACCAGCTTAGATACCTTACCTGGATTCCAATCTCCACCACTACCCAGATAATGCAAGGTTGGAGGATAAATTGGTAGCGTTTTTGTTTTCCATGTTGGTGGGTTTATTTATCGATTGACACATTTGTTTGTAGTTTCTCGTTCCTACAGTTTAAATTTTGTGATTTGGAGATGGGTGAGTGGAGCTGCGGACGCTCTAAAATGGAGTGCCAAGTGGAGGAACTGGAACAGTTCCGACATTTGCTTCTGTTTGCGTTCAGTAGATGGATGACAGCAGCGGAGGCAGTCAGAAACTTTTGCGCCGTGTATGGGGATAATGTCTTTGGACAGAGCACGACAAGAAAATTGGTTTCTCGTTTTAAGGAGGATCGTTTCGACATTAATACCTCTTAACGTTCAGGAAAACCATCGGAGCTTGATGAAGATCGTTTAAACGCATTAATCCACACTGATACACCTAAGTGTACCTCAGAACTGATAAATGTAGGCAGCTGTCATCACCCCGCCAACGTGCGAGTTTTGCGTACAGTGGGGAAGATTCAAAATCGGCTGTGTGGGTATCTCAAGGTCTAAACCAAAATCACAGAAATCTGCAGGTGGCAATATGTGCATTTCTGCGTGCTCGTAATCAACTGCCTCGTGAACAACACCGACTGTTCCCATCCCGTATCGTTACTGGCAACGACAAATAGAGTCTTTATACTAACATAAAGGAAAGAAAGGAATGGTTGAACAGAAACAAAACAGCAGCTCCCCGTTCAAAGACCAGCGCATCCACTGAAGATAATATTATGCATCTGGTGTACTGCGAATTGCTTTGTCAAGGTGCAACCATCACTGCTAGCAGTTTTTGTCAACAGCTGATACGTCCTACAGACGCAATCCAAAACAACGACCAGGAAAACTGCCTGAAGTGATGCTACTCTATGATAACGCCCGCCCGTATTCTGCAACACTGACAAAAATCACTGTGACTTGATTTGGGAAGTCGTTCCTCATCCACCTTATTCAACTGGTCATGCGCCCTTAGGTTTTGAACTTTTACGCCCTCCGTGGAAGAACATTCAAGGAGCTTCCTTCCTTTGCGGATGAGAATATGCTCCGAACATCGCTCGACGAGTTCGTCATCTCAAAACTACATGATTTCTATAGTCATGGGATCGGAAAGTTACCTCAACGTTGGCAGACTTTGTAAATAGTGAAGGAGAAGATGTTACTGATGAGTGAAGTCTCTGCTATGTGCATCTGTTGTGTTTATTGAACATATGGAAAAACACAAATCTAATATAAACCTTTTGATTCTTGCAGCCTCGCTGGACACACTATAATGCACAAAACCGTGTTGTTGATGCCTAAAACAAGTAATTAATTACATCTTGACTGTTTTTCCATTAGTGTTCCTGTATGCTCGCAACGCTGACTAATTTAAAGCACATTATATATATATATGTATGCCTTAAGTTAGTCAACATACTTGCCAGATTATGTAATAAGTTGTTTAGCGGAAAAATAAAAAAATAGTAAACATTGTACGCAAACAATAAAGTTACACTGACAATATCTTGCTTATAGTTACAATCCATAATTTTTTGTTAACGATAAATATCCGTTACAAAATGCTTTAAACCATAGAAAAAACTAAAGACACTCAAAAAGGTGGTACATTAAAGGAATAGAAGAGCGTGTATAATGCAATAGACAGTTATGTTTCTCTTATGCCTAGGAAATATTGGCTCGTACTTCATATAGTATTCACTTTTCAAAAACAGTATCCCTAGTAACAAATGGTTCAAATGGCTCTGAGCACTATGGGACTCAACATCTTAGGTCATAAGACCCCTAGAACTTAGAACTACTTAAACCTAACTAACCTAAGGACATCACACACACCCATGCCCGAGGTTGGATTCGAACCTGCGACCGTAGCAGCCTCACGGTTCCGGACTGCAGCGCCAGAACCGCACGGCCACCGTGGCCGGCTCCCTAGTAACATTTCAATGACTTTCTCTCGGCCACAACTGCAAGCTGTAACATACACTGAAGTGACAAAAGTCATGGGATAGCGATATGCATACATACAGACGGCGGTAGGTTGGCGTGCATTGGAGTGCATTGGCGAAACTGTCATTTACACTCAGGCGATTCATGTGAATGTGACGTTTTTATGGCACACGACGGGAAATAAGAGACTTTGAACGCGGAGTGTTAGCTGGAGATAGGGGCGTGGCACATTCCATTTCGGAAATCGTAACGGAATTCAATCCACAGTGACAAGAGTGTACCGAGAATACCAAATTTCTACCAAATTTCAGGCGAAATTTGACGCTAATCGGCTGTGGCAGGACCGATGCGAGTGCCTTTGCTAACAGGACATCGCCAGCAGCGCCTCTCCCGGTCTCGTCACCGTATCGATTGGACGCTAGATTACTGGTCACTTGACTCTTGATTTCAGCTGGTAAGAAATCATGGAGGATGCACCCGTGGTCTAGGGGTAGGTCACTGATTAGTTATCAAAACGTCCTCAGTCCCGGGTTCGAAGCACGCCACCTCTTGAACTATGAATAAAGATCACAGATGGCGGCCGAAGACTTCCGGCATAAGAAGTCACCGAAAGTCTACTTACGGCCTTGTCCAAGAGAGTGGAGGAGCGGACAGAGCTCAAGGGCACTCTCTTGCCCTTGGGTTGGGAATCTGCCCCGAGAAGGTGGAAAAATCAGCAATGATCAACGACATGAGGATGCAAAAGGCAATGGAAACCATTGCTTTTTTTCTTTTGTTTGTTTGATGCGGCCCGCCACGATTTGCTCTCCTATGCTAACCTCTTCATCTCAGAGTAGCACTTGCAGCCTACAGCCTCAATTATTTGCTGCATGTATTCCAGTCTCTGTCTTCCTCTGTAGTTTTTGTCCTCTACAGCTCCCTCTAGTACCATGGGAGCCATTCATATTTTAACTGATGTCGTATCATCATGTCCCTTCTCCTTACCAGTGTTTTCCACTTACTCCTTTCCTCTCCGATTCTTCGCAGAAACACCTCATTCCTTACCTTATTAGTCCATCCGATTTTCAACATTCGTCTGCAGCACCACATCTCACAAACTTCAATTCGCTTCTGTTCCGGTTTTTCCACAGTCCGTGTTTCACTGCCATACAATGCTGTACTGCAGACGTACATTCCAGGTATTTATTCCTCAAACTAAGGCCGATGTTTGATATTAGTAGACTTCTCTTGGCCAGTAGTTCCCATGTAGCCGTTGCTAGGCTGCTTTTGATGTCCTCCATGCACCATCTGTTATTCGTTATTTTACTGCTTAGGTAGCGGAATAACTTAACTTCATCTACTTAGTCACCCTCAATCCCGATGTTAAGTTTCTCTCTGTTCTCATTTCTACTAATTCTCATTACCTTCATCTTTCTTCGATTTACTCTCAATCCATACTCTTTACTCATTAGACTGTTCATTCCATTCAGTAGATCATGTAATTCTTCTTCACTTTCATGATAGCACTGTCATAAGCGAATCTTATCACTAATATCCTTTCACCTTGAATTTTAATTCCACTCCTGAACCTTTCTTTTATTTCTATCATTACTTCCTCGATGTACAGATTGAACAGTAGAGGCGAAAGGCTACGTCCTTGTCTTACACCCTTTTTCTTGGTCGACCACTCTTATTATTCCCTCTTGGCTCTTATACATATTGTATATGACCCGTCTCTGCCATTAGCTCATCACAACTTTTCTCAGAATTTCGAACATCTTGCACCATTTTACATTGTCGAAAATTTCTCCAGGTCGACAAATCGTGTGAACGTGTCTTGATTTTTCTTTAGTCTTGATACTATTATTAACCGCAACGTCAGAAATACCTCTCTCATGCCATTACCTTTCTTAAAGCCAAACTGATCGTCATATAGCGTATCCTCAATTTTCTTTTCCATTCTTCCGTAGATTGTAAGTAACTTGGATGCATGAGCTGTTAAACTGACTGTGCGATAATTGTCGCACTTTCAGCTCTTGCCGTCTTCGGAATTGTGTGGATGTTATGTCACCAGACTCATACATTCTACACACCAACGTGAATAGTCCTATCGTTGCCACTTCTCACAATGATTTTAGAAATTCTGACGGAATGTTATCTATCCGTTCTGCCTTATTTGACCTTAAGACCTCCAAAACTCTTTTAAATTCTGATTCTAATACTGGATACCCAATTTGTTCTAAATCGACACCTGTTTCTTATTCTATCGCATCAGACTAATCTTCCCCCCTCATAGAGGCCTTCAGTGTATTCTTTCCACCTATCCGCTCTCTCCTCTGTATTTAACAGTGGAATTCGTCTTTCACTCTGAATGTTACTACCCTTGCTTTTAATGTCACCGAAGGTTGTTTTGACCTTCATGTATGCTGAATCTGTCCTTCCGACAGTCATTTCTTTTTCGATGTCTTCACATTTGTCCTGCAGCCATTTCGTCTTAGCTTCCCCGCACTTCCCATATATTTCATTCCTAAGCGACTTGTATTTCTGTATTCCTGAGTTTCCGGGAATATTTTTGTACTTCATCCTTTCATCGATCAACTGACGTAATTCTTCTGTTACCCATGGCTTCTTCGCAGTTACCTTCAAATGGTTCAAATGGCTCTGAGCACTATGGAACTTAACATCTGTGGTCATCAGTCCCCTAGAACTTAGAAATACTTAAACCTAACTAACCTGAGGACATTACACACATCCATGCCCGAGGCAGGATTCGAACCTGCGACAGTAGCGGTCGCGTGGTTCCATACTGAAGCGCCTAGTACCGCTCGGCCACAGAGGCCGACGCTGTTTCCTTCTTTGTACCTTCTTTGTACACTTCTGTGATGGCCCTTTTTAGAGATGTTCATTCCTCTTCAACTGTACTGCCTACTGAACTATTCCTTATTGCTGTATCTATAGCCTTAGAGAACTTCAGGCGTATCTCGTCATTCCGTGGTAATTCCGTATCCCACTTCTTTGCGTATTGATCCTTCCTGACTAATGTCTTTAACTTCAGCCTGCTCTTCATCACTTCTATATTTTGATCTGTGATTCTTGAACAGGGTATTCGCTATTACTAGCTGAAACTTGTTACAGAACTCAATTAGTCTTTCTCCTCTCTCATTCCTTGTCCCTAGCCCATATTCTCCTGTAACCTTCCCCTACAACTGCACTCCAGTCCCTCCTGACTATTAGATTTTCATCCCCTTTTACATACTGTATTACCCTTTCTATATCCTCATACACTTTCTCTATCTCTTCATCTCCATCTTGCGACGTCGTCATGTACACCTGAACTATCGTCGTCGGTGTTGTTTTGCTGTCAATTCTGATATGAACTGTTCACAGTAACACACTCTCTGCCCTGAGTGTGTAATATTGCTTGAAAAATGCATCTGAAGTGCATTATAGCAGTTCTCCTTGTTCTGTTTTGTAGTCTGAAATGAATTATGTGATAATAAGAAACTGTGATCTTTCATTTGAAGAGTAATTTACAACGCAACTTTTATTATGCAGGGAATAACTTTAACTACAACGGTTTCATATCATTATTTAGAGCCGCCAGTCTAATGAACAGATGCCTTCTTAACGGGATTAGAATATTAGGCTCCTATTGCAGGAGTTTTCACCTGCGCCAAAGATTTTAGTAATTTCAGATTTGTTCAGGATCACGAATGTGTAAAGAAGTAGACCAAATAAGCAGGTTCTTTGATCGCCTCCTGATAGGTAGAACGCCACACTGACGACTTTTGTGCCAGGACTGCACTGGGAGTCTATTTGATTTCAGGGAAAATATCAAGCTGCAATTGGCGAGTAGTACAGGGTGCCAAAAAATAATGTATACACTTTTTGAAACTGAATATCTCTTTAATTAGAGGAAATAGAAATACAGTACAATGTTTGTGGTGTAGCTTAAGGTCCAACTAAAGGTGGTAAATATTCAAAATGGTCTCCTTCATCCTCAATACACCATCGACAATGACGTAGAAGAGAGTGACATGCCAACTGTATTGTTCCTAATGGACCAGTATCAGTGGCCTCCTCAATTTGCTCTCTTAGATCATCCAGTGTTTATGGTCTTGCAGTGTAAACTGTGTTCTTGAGAGTACCCCACAGACACCCACAGACAGAAGTCTAGAGCAGTTAAATCAGGGGATCAGGCTGGTAATTCCACATTCCCTCTTTGTCTTATCCATCCTGCAGGGAATGTACAACTGACAAATATCCTCACATCAGCTGGAAAGTGGTGTGGCGCACCACCCTGTTGAAAGCATTAATCTTCATTTTCAAAAACGTCATTAAGACCAAGAGTTAACATATGCAAAATTTTTAAGTAAGAGTTACCTGTGACAGTGTTTTCAAAGAAGTACAGCCCCATTAACCTTCTAATAGACAGACCACACTAGACTCATACTGCTGGTAGATTACCATGTCTTTCCTCTGTTATGTATACCTTCTCATTGGCCACGTACACGCAATTATTGTAGTTAATTGCTCCATTAAGTTTGAAAGTCACTTCATCTGACCGAAGAATTAGATCATGGAAATGTTGCTCTTTTTCGCATCTGTTAACGAACAACTCACAAAATTCAGCTATTGGGATCATCCTCATTAAGAGCACGGGAAAGTCTGGGAATGTAAGGATTCAATTTCTGAGTCCACTGAATTCTATGAACACTGCATTTGCAGGTCCCAATCTCACGAGAGCATTGCCTTGCAGATTTATTCGGGATTGTGTGTATGCCTGGATCACTGCATCAACCTTTCATTAACTGCTGAACGTGTCTTTCTTCCACAATGTCAATTCTTCAGATCTTGTACTGTTCCTCTGATGTCGGATTTATGTCAGATTGTTGCAGTTGTTACCCATAGTGGTGATGGTGTTCCAGTTTCAGCCCTCCAACATCATCATACCTCACTCACATTCTCTGTTTTCTAGTAACACTCTAGCACACATTTCTGTTGAGCCGTAAATAACAGCATGGAACAAAATATAGTGTTGTTATGTTTTCCATTTCCTTCTTAAAAATTATCCACAAAAACTGCATTTCCATCTTAGCCGTGGCTGGTTCATGCAATGTGTTGTATTAAATCTTGGTTGCTATTCTGTGTTTAGTCTCTCACAGTTATCACTATTATGCTGTTATCCTATCTTTCCGCAGGTGGCAGCAGTGGTGTGTATCGATACTCGCACCTTGGACTATCTTTGGCCTGGCGCTTATGGTTTCCAGCTGGGCTGTGTGCGGGCAGTTGGTCGGTTGGCGTGGAGCAGCGAGGAAATCTCTGCAGCGCCTGGTTTGCCCGGGCCCGCTGGCGGCTTCTGCGCGGTGTCGGAGTGTGTGGTGCTGGTCCCATTGCTACGAGGTTCGTGGCTCACCGATCCTCGGCATGAAAGTTGAGTTTTGACTTAATCTACCAGCAAGTCACGACTGTTCACATTATGTAGTTTGGAGTTCGTTGTCGGCTGTTGGGATATTCCTGCAAGCAACAACGTGTGTTTTCAAGTTGACAGATTTGTAGCCACCCTCTGGTGGAGTTTAACTGTACTTGGTTAGTTGAATTGAAGTGCACCAGCAGAATCTTCTGCCTTGTGGCCGTTAACGTTCCGGTTACCTGCCCTGGCCGTTGACGTAAATTTAGGCAGTGTATTTTCCTCATCGTGTTGTCACTGTCCAGCACGGTGTGTAGTTTGACAGCTCAATGTATAATTGGTTGTGGGCGCCAATACCTTCTACGTTGTTCCATTGAGCTCCCTGTTGTGTGCTGGTCAGGTGAAGCAGACGTTATCTTGTCGGTGGGTCCGTTGACTGTCTGTCAGTTTGGTTGTCGTCAGATCGACAATGGTTGGGCCAACTGCCTGTCTCACCTAAGCGAGCGTTAGTGTCTGAATTCCAGACCGACTCTCGGAACTTCTGAGTGCCCTTGGGTGTTCTTGCCTTATGTTGTTTGTTATTGTTGTTTGCACTTGTGTGGCTTCTAGCTGAATTTTAGATTAAGGTTCATTTGCCCTTAAGGCGTCAGATGGTTTGGGCCTTCAGCCTAATTTATGAACTGTTTTATGTAAGGCTTTTGGCATTTTTAAAATTAATGTTATTGAGATTTAAGTGTTGGGCCTTCAGCCGATTTTGAATTTAAGTTGTTTTGCTCTTAAACTGTCAGATTATTTGGGCCTTCAGCCTAATTAAGGAACTGTTTTAAGATAAGCCTTTGCATTTTAAATTTCTGATTTTGCTTGAGCTTTAAGTTATAGGCTTTCATCCCTTTTTTAATTAAAGTGGTCTTGCCCTTAAGGCATGAGATTGTATGGCGCACTCAGCTGCTAAATAAGTTCCACCACTAAAGCCGTGTTCTTTATATTTATTTTTCTTGGCTCTTGTAATGTTTGATCGAATAAAAGGTTGTATGTTCGAGTGTAACTAACAGCCGCTTATTTTGGCCCCTCTCCACAACTTAAACTACCTGTTCTGTCCTGTGGGTTTCGCAGGGTGTCTCACTATCTCCTTTAATTAAAGAGATACTCAATTTCAAGAAAGTGTATACGTTATTTTGGGACACCCTGTATGACAAGCAGTAGCGTGACAGCCTCAATACGTGCGCGCGATGCTGGCAGCTCATGTCAGAGCAGGGTGCGGCTCAGCTCGTTACTCAAGACCTCTGCTGCTTCACTCGATGGGTCTATGCCGGAAAGCCCAGCGCTGGCTGCCTGGAGGGAGGTCCAAGGCTCGACGTAGCCATCTACGTGGCGGCCATGAACGGCACGGCTATTGTGTTCGCGGAGCGGGCTGTGGGCACATTAGCTCGCTCGATTTGTTGCCGCAATGTCAAAGGGGGCACACATTCCAGTCCCTCGAGCTCTCCGTGTGGGTTGCTGACACGTGTCACAGTGAGTGATGGTGAGCGCTAGCGTCGCTCTCAACTGGAGGGCCACAACAGTAGTCTACACATCACGGGTCCATCGGCACCATACACAACGCGGCCGGCGGCTGGTCTACATAACGGCTGCACTACAACTTCTGGCTGATATATTTCAGGTTTTTGAAGATAGTATCTGATAATTAACCAAAGAAAAAGTAGAAGAGAAAAATGATTATAAGAAGGAATGGCTGTTACATTAGGTGAAGAGAACAATGATGAAACATCTCATAAACCGTAGAAAGTGATAATGATAAAGATTTGAGTGATGAGATATCTGTAAGACCAAAGGAGGAGGAAGTTGATAGAGAAGGTAGCGGTTGTGGGAATGAGGCCCCTCGAATTTACTCATTGCTATGAAAGGTATGTTTACAAAATTGAAATTTGATGAGGAGCAGTTAAGATCAGAAATGAAATCTGATAAACTGCAAGCAGGGTTGAAAATGAGAGCTAGTCGCTCTAAATTAAAATATAAGTTGGATACTAATTATAAGGAACGGAAATATTAATTGGAAAAGTTTTACCTGGATTTGCAGGCTCAAGCTAGTGGGTTAAGGAGGCAATTTAAAGCTCAGATTAATTTAATTCAAGATGTGGTTGAAACGACCAAGTAACAAAAACGACACACAATTTACGTAGTGAACATGCTGGAAACGCTCGAGAAGCTAGGTTGCCTGACGGGCGACAAGATTCAGTCTTTGAATAGTCTCCTGGAGTTTTACACTTGAAAATTGTGATGTTATCGAGGTAAATGAAGCGTTTTCATGGACGTATCAAAGTGTTGAAAGGAAGGCAGCCAGATCTCCCTCTGCACCTAAGTGGTTGGGCACTGCAGATGGTCACTTTTCATCGCAGAGAAAGCTTTTCGAAATAGACCGTGAAAAAATAAGCAAACCTCTGCCTAATTTCTAAGTAGTGACCATGCTTCTTTCATCTGAATATATTTTTTTCTGGATGTGTGATGACTTTTACAATCACACCTAGTCAGGGTGCTAGGCTCCTTGATGCAGGTTGCCTGCAGTAGTTGACTGAATGTTTTATGAACCACAAGGAATTCATTGAAATAGACTTTGGCCATAAAAGCTTACACTGTTATATATTTTGTTATGTACGTACTTCTATAAAAACCTTCACTGATGTTCCAAAATGAAGTGATTTTATAGTAATTATTTGTGTTTTGCTAATATCCGAGTTTTGTAACGGAGTCACATTGTAACGAAACTGTACGTGATAGAGGACAGTTACAGATTAATTAACAAACAAATAACAAAATGAATCTCTTACGAAATAATAAGATATCAGATATTTATTTTTTGGTAGCATGTGTTACTGTACTGCAGAAACATAATCTGTTGTTACATTCTATTTTGTAATTTTCATAACTTTTCGTCGCTTTATAGTCTGTCGGTAAACAAAAGAGAGAGCGAGCGAGTCCCCACTCTGCCAACCCAGCTACGCCACAAGGCGCTTCTACAGACTGTGTTTCACAACTCAGTACCGGCCCTGCCGCGGCGCGCGCTTCAAATCTGTGGCGAAGCTGTGTACAGATACGTCTCGGCTGCGTTTATTTTTAGACAAATGCATTAAGACTATAAGGAATATAAAAAATGATAGCCTCTTCCAAACCACAACATTATTATTAACATAAGAATGGAAGTCAGGATTCTACTAAAAACATAGAACCAAATGCCTGTTCATGTGAATGTATGTTCCTCTATTGCTATTCGTAAAACGAACCCCATATAATGCAATCAGTCTGTAGAATTTAAGGCTTGTTCGTATTTTTTATTTCTACTAAAAGGTAGAAGCTTTCTTTGAAGGACTGCATTGAAACTTAACAATTCAAACTTAACAATTTCTGCAACAAAACGAGTGTTTAAAAAGTAAGCAGAAATTTATAATTTTGTGAGTTGTATTAGTCCGATTTGCACTACCTTTTTGTCACTGTCTTCGTAAACATGCCTCAAAAGTATGTGTGCAATGTTATGCTTATTGGGTATTTGTTGTCAGCTGTCAGAAAGTTTACATGTGTTTTTGTAGCATCAACGATTATTAGTTTTGTATAAAAATAAATTAGAGAATCTGTATTAAATTTTGTTATAAGAATGGAATGAAGTGTATAAAATTTTTAGAAATGGTAAATATTGCTTTTGGTGAGCCTGTTATCAGTAAACCAAGGGCAGACAAGTGGTATAAACATTTAAAAGCAGGCCTTAAAGGACAGTGGTTTTACTAGGATGGATGAGATAAAAAATGCACAGTTAAGAGACGAGACCTATAAACTATCCCGATGAAACAGTTCCCAAAGTGTTCCGGTAATTGGAAAAAGCACTGGCATAAGTGTACAGTATGTAATGGGGAATCTTTTGAAGAGGATAACATTTCTGTAGATTAACAAGGCTCTTACCAAAAAATAAAAATATGTGAACGCACCTCGTATGTCAAGCTTTTTGCTTAGAAGTCCAGAATCGGTGTACATGTTTCGAAGGAAATTTCAGGAGTGTTTAGAATAGCTATTGCCCACGTGTTTTAAGCAATATGTCTTAGAATCAGGTGAATAGTGACCGAGATAGAGATTCAGTGTTCCATAAGCAGCAAAGGTTTTACGTGATTTTGAAACTGTCTGGGTTTCCTCCTAAAATTATTATTTTTCCTTCATGACCATTCCAGTAAACAATGCGGCTTATTTTTCCATTTCTTACTTATGCGTCCTATCAGGTGAGGCCGACGTTTCCATATATTGCAGCCCTTTGATTGGGACTGGTAATATTAGCCAACAGTTCTTTTTGGGCCGCCTCTTTAATACACGTTGTAATAACATTAGAGACGATCGAACGCTCGTTACTCCGCAGATCACTTCTTCGTATTCTGCATGTTTTCCTACAATGCTAGACGATTATCCATCACTTCAGGATATCGAAGTACATCAGTAAGTATACAACGTTAACTCACTGACACTGGCAACCAAGATCCCACGAACACAAACGACGGATATCACTGCACGCCGATCTACACCGCTAGACAGGGAAAGGGAAACAGATTTTGGGTGCCTCCTGTAGGCCTGTGACAGCGTTCTTCCGGGAAAGGCCACTTCCCCCACCAAAAACGCTGCTCGCTCTTGAGTTTACAGACAGACTATACTGGTGACGATAGCATATAATGGATAAAAATTTGCGATTTATCGCTGAACTATGAGAGATCGTAACTCCCCAATAGTTTGAGGGCTAATCAAGTGAGTATTGGTCTTTTGCCGGCTGCGGTGGTCTAGCGGTTCTGGCGCTGCAGTCCGGAACCGCGGGACTGCTACGATCGCAGGTTCGAATCCTGCCTGGGGCATGGGTGTGTGTGGTGTCCTTAGGTTAGTTAGGTTTAAGTAGTTCTAAGTTCTAGGGGACTTATGACCTGAGATGTTGAGTCCCATAGTGCTCAGAGCCATTTTTATTGGTCTTTTAAAAAAATAATTTCACAGTTTTTCATTTAACGCTCGTTTGACAGGGATTTTTTTTTTTAAATTTGTGAAAGTTCTTTCCGTTTTTTTGTTTTACAGAATCGTGTTATAGAACTGTGTTTTAACTAACAGTGCATCACTTGAGGATGTATCTGTAATGGTGCGAAACCGGTAGTGTTTCGAATAAAGGACTACAAGATTCTTAAATATGAACAATGAAAAAATGGTTCAAATGACTCTGAGCACTATGGGGCTTAATACCTGGGGCCATCAGTCCCCTAGAACTTAGAACTACTTAAACCTAAATAACCTAAGGACACTACCTACACCCATGCCCCAGGCAGGATTCGAACCTGCGACCGTAGCAGTTAAGCGGTTGCGGACTGAAGCGCCTAGAACCGCTCGGCCACCGCAGCCGGCTATGAACAACGATCTGTAGTGCTTGCAGAAGAGATGAGCTGGATTTTGTGATGTAATTTAACTAAAAAGGGTTCAGTAAAAGATACGAAGGAACGTCGCATATACAGTATTACATCTTTCCATTATGTGAATCACTTGAAACGCAAGTGTGTTGTTTTGCCGCAGATCCATTGCCGTATTCACATTCAGCTACTGCTACATCTCCATTTCCCAGCGCAGGAGAAAAACCTGAGCGATTTTTCCTTTTCTCGTTCCGTCCCGAGCACCAAATCGCTTCGGAAGAGCCGTCCACTTCCGGCCGAAATCGGACGACTCTGCCGCCGGCAGGAACAGTTAACTGGTGGCTGCAGTTTTGCTCTCGGGACAGCAGCCCGCTCGGACAATATCGACTGAATTACAGGTGTAAGGAGCAAGCGGAGCGGGACGGACAGTCTAAGCTCCGAACAGCGGCTGGGAGGGGGGGGCTCGAGAAGAAAAGTATTGAGGCGGCCGAGTGCTGGTCTGCTCTGCGCTGTGCTGCGTGATTGCTCCTCCTGGGCGGACGCTGGCCGCAGAATGTACGCGCAGCCGCAGTCCGGCGCAGAGTTTTTCGCCGGAGAGGCCAGTGGCCGGCGCAAGAATGGCCTGAATCAGCGTTCCGCAGCCCTAACGAACCCCTTCAGGAGCACCCGACACCTGTGGGACCCCGGCGCTGCCAAGTCCGCTGGCTGAATGCGAGCCGCCCACGCCTGCCGCTGCCGTAGCTACAAACACTGGTGGCACACGTGAAAAGTTATCGGCATGGCACAGATATGACACTGACGTCAATGAAATGTAGTTTTGTTTAAGTTGATACATCTGTGCTATAAATTAATTCACTTCAAAACAATTGCGAAAGTATTCTATTTACATGGCTTTTCAACCGGCTAAACTTGAAATTCTGAAGGTAGCGGGGACAGGAACAGGGAACAGGATGTTGTCTACGGGTATGCAGGTACAAGAGACGAAGTTCCTGAAAGGGATGTTATAGTTGTGAAGGGAGTGAGACAGGGTTGTAGACTGTCCTCGATGTTAGTATCTATACTGAGGAATCCGTTAAGGAAACTAAAGAGAAATAGTGAATATAAGTTCAGGGAGAAGAAAAAGGTACTTAAAGGCTTGCTGGTGACATTTTAATTCTGTTAGACACTGCGAAGAACTTGGAAGCTTGGCTGAACAGTGTAGATAGGCCTTGAAAAGGGCTTGTAAGGTAAACAACAGAAATACAACAAGGATAAATGGAATATAGTCGAACTAAGACGATGCTGAGAGAATTAGAATGAGACCCTGTAAGTAGTATATACTAGGGTCGTCGACGAAGTAAGTTCCATTTCTATTTATATCCGCGGCAGCCCTACGATCGCAGTTCCGAGCATGCGCGGCAGTTACTCTTACTCAAGGAGAAGGCATGTACCCCATATTTAGATCGCTGCTGCCGACGTGTGCTTTGTAGTGCTTCTTCATAATGTCAGCCGTAATTGAAAATGCCGCCGCGTGTGAAATCAGATCTATGTTTCGTTTTCTAAATGCGAAGAAAGTTAAAACAGGAAATTCATCGGCAAATCTGCGAGGTTTACGGATAAAACGCTATGAGTGATTCGATGGTTAGATGGGTCAGACTGTTCAGTGAAGGACGTGATCAAGTGCACGATGAAGAACGAAGTGGACGCCTGTCTGTGGCTACCGATGAACTGGTTCACACACCTAGCGACTTTCGTCTCTTCTTACACCTAAAATCTGTCCATGGTGGTCAACACTTCAGCGATGATGACGAGCAGAAAGAGCATGTTACCATATGGTTGAATACACAGGCGGCAACCTTCTATGAAATGGTTCAAATGGCTCTGAGCACTATGGGACTGCCGGCCCAGTGGCCGTGCGGTTCTAGGCGCTACAGTCTGGAACCGAAGGCTGCTACGGTCGCAGGTTCGAATCCTGCCTCGGGCATGGATATGTGTGATGCCCTTAGGTTAGTTAGGTTTAATTAGTTCTAAGTTCTAGGCGACTGATGACCTCAGAAGTTAAGTCGCATAGTGCTCAGAGCCATTTGAACCATTTGAACTATGGGACTTAATTGCTCAGGTCATCAGTCCCCTAGAACTTAGAACTAATTAAACCTAACTAACCTAAGGACATCACACACATCCATGCCCGAGGCAAGATTCGAACCTGCGACCGTAGTGGTCGTGCGATTCCAGACTGTAGCGCCTAGAACCGCTCGGCCACTTCGCCTGGCTAACCTTCTATGAAGAAGGCATACGAAAACTTGTGCCACGCTATGAAAAGAGCATACAAAATTTCGGAAGCTATGTAGAAAAGTAGTTTAAAATTTATAGATTTTTGTACACTAAATATTTTTTTCTGTATCTGTACACGTTTGTTTTATATAACCAAACGGAACTTACTTTGTGGACGACCCTCGTATGTTTTGCTATTTGGGTTGTAAAATAATGAAATTATTGGCGGTAGCCGATGTGCAGAGGATAGTAAATACACACTGGGAATAGCAAAAACAGCACTTCTCAAAAATAGTAGTTTATTAACACTAAATATAGATTTCAGTGTTAGGAGACCTGTTTTCTGAAGGTATCTGTGTGAATTGTATACTTACGTGGAAGAGAAAAACGCCCGATCAACAGTTCAGACAAGGAGAGAATAGAAACTGTTGAGATGTGCTGTTACAGAAGAATTCTGAATATTAGTTGAGTATATCAGGTAACTGATGTAAGTTATTGAACCTGATTTGGGAGAAATCAATAGTTTGAATGTATTGCAATATGCTGTTCAGTTCAAAAATTTCACAGTTAAAAGGGCGCATTCCTTAAGTCGTTTATGTTGTATCTGTAGCTTGGGTAACCAAGTCAATTTTACTAAAAGAAGAAAAGAGGTAGCCATGCATCCTTAGACATCAATGAATCATGAGATTGGTAATTAAGGGAAATGGGGGAGGCATGTGGAGGTGGAACGGTAGGAGATCAAGGACTGACTGTTAAAAAGCAAGCTGTAATGGATATAGTTTGCAGTAGTTATACAAAGCTGAAGAGACTTTATAGATTAGTGAGCTGAGTTTCATCAACGCAGCCTCTGGAATAATGACCACAAGAAACAACAGACTGGGTTACTGTGCTGTCATAAAATTATTCATTTTGGGTAATTAACTACTAAGTGAAACTCCGTCAATTTCAATCATAATTAATAACGAGTCTAAGTCGAATGCCCGCACTCACTCTAAAATACAATTTCACAAATAAATTTAACCACTTACTGCTCACTTCTACTATAATCCACAAATCCCAATTAACATCAATCTCAGCTGCTGCTAGTTCAAAATTCTTGGAAAATAGCCCACCAAAAACGTCGAACCGTCTTGGAAGATAACGAGTTTATTTGATTAAGAAAATGAAAAATCGTCGGTAGTCATAATTCAGTTGCGGTTCATAAATTTTCAGCCCTTTAAAACCACTTTCAAATACTAGAAGCGTCATATACAGGGAGATTCATCTGACCCGACCGCTGTCGCTGCATGCAACCCGACATGTAGTATCTGGCCTTCAGAAACCCTCCGCGACGTTTTCGTATTCTCTCTTTTGCTACACGACAACTATTAGTCCCTAAAAAACTAAACAGATTCTTTTCTTTCAAAGTGTACTGCAGTTCAGTATTGTACTGGATTGCGTTGTCGAGGTATTCAACACAAACGTATATACCGTGACTGACCTTCAAACGCAGCTGCACCAGCACACTCATCCATTGCCAGTTGTTCGCGGCGCTCCCTCAAATGGTTCAAATGGCTCTGAGAACTATGGGACTTACCATCTTAGGTCATCAGTCCCCTAGAACTTAGAACTACTTAAACCCAACCAACCTAAGGACATCAAACACATCCATGCCCGAGGCAGGATTCGAACTTGCCACCGTAGCAGCTGCGCTGTTTCTGACTGAAGCGCCTAGAACCGCTCGGTCACAGCGGCCGGCGGCGCTCCCTCCTTTCGCTGTAAAATAATTTCCGGCTACATGAACTGTTCGTGAAATTTGACCTTTTTTGGTCTTCATTGACTGGCCTTATTACGCCACTGACTTAGTCGAGCACTTACGAACTGTAAAACTGACGTTTGTGTTAATTCTTTCTATTAATTTTGTGAATTTTAGCAGCACAAAATAAACAATTGCATCATTGTATTCGTCAGGCCTTCTGACTACTAATCTACTGTGCCGCTATAGTTCATGTTTGAATCGAGTTTTGTGAATGTAATTAGTTTCAGTGTAATGTTTACAATAGTTGTTTCCGTTTCATTATACTCGCGGGCAAGTTTCAATTAATAATGTTACGAAAATGCCGACTGTGCTGGTAGCGTAGTAACCCAGTCAATACACACCAAAAAGCGTCCAGTATAAGAAATAGTTCGTGTAGTAGGAAATTTTTGTATTGTGGTAGGAAGGAGTGCCACGAACAACATACAAGAAATCCTGATCGGGGAAGCCGAGTGTGGGGGGTGGAGCTGTTTCTGAAGGAAACTTTCGTACGTTTTTCATAGATAAGTAGAAAACTTTGGCCTCCAGCAAACAGTATCCTACTAAAAGTCTAACTACATTAAATTTCATACAAAACGTTCCTGTTCACTTTTTCTGTACGACTAATAGTTTGTACAGAGCGAGTAGGAGAATATAAAAATCTCATGCTGTTTTTGAAGACCAGATATAACATTGTGGACTGCATAAAACGACAGCGGCAGGGTCAGCTAAATCACCCCGTATGTAATTTCACCAGACAGAGGATTAGTCCCCACCCACACTTAAAAGATCACTCTAGGCGATTTGTAGCGCTGTAGAAGTTGTAGAACTGGTAAGAGGAGGGTAGGTGACCCTCTATCGTTGACGTAGGTCATGGCAGAGGCGTGGTGTGTATTTGATAGTCGGTTGTATTGAATCAGGGCAGTGGAATGGGTAGGTCAGAAGACGTGACGCACCGCCAGCAAGGAGATACGTGCTTGGACGTACCACGGACTACACCTTGAGGGAACTTTGTAGTTTGTTGGTGCACCAAAGAGGATCGTTCAACGTATCTACAATGAATGATTTATCACCCACAGCTATGTAAAGTAAAAAGATTTCAGCCGACAGGGACCAGAGATAAATATCACGCCTCGCAAACAAGAATCTGTTTTAATGAATAGAAGTAAAATGAATCGCAGAGCAGTTGCAACTGATTTCTTTATTGTCACAACTGGTTTCATTGCAGTAAAACAGCATCATCAGGTGAACTACATAAGAAGGAAAAAATTCCACCTAATACACTCATGCTCATAAATTAAGGATAATGACGATACATGGTGAAACAACGCTCTGGTGGGCGGTTTGCAGGCTTAAAGCAACTCAGGGTATGACCATGCGTTGCATTTAACCTGCGGTCGTCGCACAGTGGCGCTGGCAGCAGTCCACATACGCAGAGGTGTGTTGGTCCATGTCAGAGTACGGTGCAGTGACTAAGTGTTCAGACGTTTTCAGACGTGCTAGTGGTGACTGTGTATTGACAATGGCTCAAAGAACACATATTGCTGACGTTATGAGGGCAGAATGCTAGGGCGACTGGAGGCTTGTCAAACACAGCAGGTCGTAGCAGGGGCCCTCCGTGTGCCACAAAGTGTGATCTCAAGATTACGGCAACGATTCCTGCAGACAGGAAACGTGTCCAGGCGCTACGGTATGAGACGTCCACGGTGTAAAACACCACAAGAAGACCGATATCTCACCATCAGTGTCCCCAGACTGCCACGGAGTACTGCAGGTAGCCTTGCTCAGGACCTTACCGCAGCCACTGGAACAGTTGTCTCCAGACACACAGTTTACAGACGACTGAACAGGCATGGTTTATTCACCTGGAGATTTGCAAGGTGTATTCCACTGATCCCTAGTCACAGGAAAGCCCGTAAAGCCTGGTGTCAAGAACACAGTACGTGGTCATTGGAACAGTGGTCACAGGTTATGTTCACTGACGATTCCAGGTATAGTCTGAACAGTGATTCTCTCCGGGTTTTCATCTGGCGTCAACCAGGAACCAGGTACCAACCCCTTAATGTCCTTGGAAGGGACCTGTATGGAGGTCGTGATTTGATGGTGTGGGGTGGGATTATGAGTGGTGCACGTACACCCCTGCATGTCTTTGACAGAGGCACTGTAACAGGTCAGGTGTATCGGGACGTCATTTTGCACCAGTATGTTGGCCTTTTGAGGGTCGCAGTGGGTCCCACCTTCCTCCTGATGGATGATAACGCACAGCCCCACCGAGCTGTCATCGTGGAGGAGTACCTTGAAACAGAAGATATCAGGCGAATGGAGTGGCCTGCCTGTTCTACAGACCTAAATCCCATCGAACACGTCTGGGATGCTCTCGGTCGACGTATCGCTACACGCCTTCAAACCCCTAGGACACTTCAGGAGCTCCGACAGGCACTGGTGCATAAGTGGGAGGCTATGCCCCGGCAGCTGCTCGACCACCTGATCCAGAGTATGCCAACCCATTGTGCGGCCTGTGTACGTGTGCATGGTGATCATAACCCATACTGATGTCGGGGTACATGCGCAGGAAACAGTGACGTTTTGTAGCACATGTGTTTCGGGACAGTTTTCTCAACTTGTCACCTATACCGTGGACTTACAGATCTGTGTCGTGTGTGTTCCCTATGTGCCTATGTTATTAGCGCCAGTTTTGTGTAGTGCCACGTTGTGTGGCACCACATTCTGCAATTATCCTTAATTTATGAACATGAGTGTACAAATGATTAAAATAGGAAAAGAATCTTTTTAAGAAAATTTGTAAAAATTTTAAATTCTTTCACCAATTTTAAGAAATCTTTCTCGATATTTCTAGAGACCCTATGCAAAGTATTTAAACAGACAGAAAAAATCAGTAGTAAAAAATCAGACCCCCGAAGAAGGGAAGTCGCCAAAGAAATAAAACAGGACAACGGGGTGAATAGTGCGGTGGCGCAAGGTCTTAAATCCGACAGTTGCCAATGGACGCAGGACCGTTGCAACTATTTTCCGAGCAAGAATGCAAAACTGGACAGTAGCTGGACTGGAGGAGTGTAGTGTAGCCTGATGAGACATGGTTTTGTCTGTTTCCAGTTGACACCAGGCATAACATGCCCCGACGGCACATTGAGGCATTTAACTAGCAGTATGTGGAACGTGTAGTTCAGGCTGGAGGGGATTCTGTAATGTTTCGGAAGTGTTCTTAGTCGGTCCATTCAGGTTACCGCGAACACGAATTTTAATATTTAAATCAATAATCTTGGAGGAAACGTGTTGCCATTTTTTCCACATCTTCCTGATGAGTTTTCTGAGGATACTCCCGTCATCCAAGATGGCAACAGGCGTGTCGCTAGGTCTCCACATATACTTTTTTAGTTTGAGGAATTCAAGAACCCTATCACGTCTTTTAAGCTAAATTACACAATACTCTTACCAAATAAAATACCTAGACTATTTGCACCAGCTGGTGAAACGTATTAATCAACGACTGCACATTTTGGTATCTCTACAGGATGTAATGATCAAGGAGTGGCTTCATCTGGATATGGCATACATGAAGAAAATTATGGACTCTCCTCATCGTACAATTTTTTATCTGGTATAGTTATATAAAATAGCCTACATCAAACCACCTAACACAATTCTCAAAACCCTTGCCCATATATGCCTCAAACGTAATTTATTCTATTGTTCTTCGCTAAAGGCTTTTAATCATATGACCTTGTACTAACACAGTAACAAGAAGCTAATAACCTATAAGTTATAAAATTGAAATGAGTTTGATTTGACTATTATTCTCTCTTCCATGGGTAACCTCATGATTATTTTGACTTAGCTGCCCATTTAAAACCTAAAGAAGCTCATTAAACCAGGCAGAAATGTAAGAGCGCAGCAAGCTAAGTAGGTTACTTTGCAACGGTTTGTCTGACTCTGAAGAAATGCAATTGAAATCATTATGTCCTGTGAGACGTCAACTGTATATGGAAAGTTAATTTACTGACTTTTGGTGCCTGCCGATACAGCCATCTCGACACGGGAAATATGATTCTAAAGTTTGTTTTGAAAGTGCAGAGTATACATTTCTTAAAGCGGTGCACTGGTACGAGGTTACGCAGGCTTAAAAGAGAACATATTCCTACATAAAACATATTTTACCTCAACAGGATACTGAAACGAGTAGCTATAGGAAGTTAGCAACTGCGGACACGTCTTAAAAACACAGTTTATGTCGTCGACTTTGTAAGTCGCTTCTAGAAGTTGAGTGTGGGGAAATCTCACGTATGCAGCTGCTATAGGACCTACTTCCCGCGATTATCGCAGCCCACATCGGCCAGATTTAACTGGACCACGCACTACGAACGCAGTGAGAGTTTATTACAAAATTATAAACTCCACTAGCTAATCGGGAAAACCAAATCGCAAAAACGAAAAGTCAGCCTCTGGTAAACTGTGGTTCCATTTGTACACCCTGAATTATACTCCTGAGACTGGATGGAAATACACTCCTGGAAATGGAAAAAAGAACACATTGACACCGGTGTGTCAGACCCACCATACTTGCTCCGGACACTGCGAGAGGGCTGTACAAGCAATGATCCCACGCACGGCACAGCGGACACACCAGGAACCGCGGTGTTGGCCGTCGAATGGCGCTAGCTGCGCAGCATTTGTGCACCGCCGCCGTCAGTGTCAGCCAGTTTGCCGTGGCATACGGAGCTCCATCGCAGTCTTTAACACTGGTAGCATGCCGCGACAGCGTGGACGTGAACCGTATGTGCAGTTGACGGACTTTGAGCGAGGGCGTATAGTGGGCATGCGGGAGGCTGGGTGGACGTACCGCCGAATTGCTCAACACGTGGGGCGTGAGGTCTCCACAGTACATCGATGTTGTCGCCAGTGGTCGGCGGAAGGTGCACGTGCCCGTCGACCTGGGACCGGACCGCAGCGAGGCACGGATGCACGCCAAGACCGTAGGATCCTACGCAGTGCCGTAGGGGACCGCACCGCCACTTCCCAGCAAATTAGGGACACTGTTGCTCCTTTGGTATCGGCGAGGACCATTCGCAACCGTCTCCATGAAGCTGGGCTACGGTCCCGCACACCGTTAGGCCGTCTTCCGCTCACGCCCCAACATCGTGCAGCCCGCCTCCAGTGGTGTCGCGACAGGTGTGAATGGAGGGACGAATGGAGACGTGTCGTCTTCAGCGATGAGAGTCGCTTCTGCCTTGGTGCCAATGATGGTCGTATGCGTGTTTGGCGCCGTGCAGGTGAGCGCCACAATCAGGACTGCATACGACCGAGGCACAGAGGGCCAACACCCGGCATCATGGTGTGGGGAGCGATCTCCTACACTGGCCGTACACCACTGGTGATCGTCGAGGGGACACTGAATAGTGCACGGTACATCCAAACCGTCATCGAACCCATCGTTCTACCATTCCTTGACCGGCAAGGGAACTTGCTGTTCCAACAGGACAATGCACGTCCGCATGTATCCCGTGCCACCCAACGTGCTCTAGAAGGTGTAAGTCAACTACCCTGGCCAGCAAGATCTCCGGATCTGTCCCCCATTGAGCATGTTTGGGACTGGATGAAGCGTCGTCTCACGCGGTCTGCACGTCCAGCACGAACGCTGGTCCAACTGAGGCGCCAGGTGGAAATGGCATGGCAAGCCGTTCCACAGGACTACATCCAGCATCTCTACGATCGTCTCCATGGGAGAATAGCAGCCTGCATTGCTGCGAAAGGTGGATATACACTGTACTAGTGCCGACATTGTGCATGCTCTGTTGCCTGTGTCTATGTGCCTGTGGTTCCGTCAGTGTGATCATGTGATGTATCTGACCCCAGGAATGCGTCAATAAAGTTTCCCCTTCCTGGGACAATGAATTCACAGTGTTCTTATTTCAATTTCCAGGAGTGTAGACTGCCAAAGCCTCTACTGTGGGCCCCATACGAAGCTGACTGTCTGAGCCTGGTCTAACCTATCACGCCAGAGCGTTCTTCCGCCAACCGCCTCGAAGAAACTTGGTGTAAATCGGCTGAAATGAGCGTTACACCGCGTTATGTGACTCACGAAAACAAATACTTCACTCGCAAAATTGCCACCAGGTGTAATGTTGTTGGCCCTCCGTGGTGGCCGAGCGGTTCTAGGCGCTACAGTCTGGAACCGCGCGACCGCTACGGTCGCAGGTTCGAATCCTGCCTCGGTCATGGATGTGTGTGATGTCCTCAGGTTAGTTAGGTTTAAGTAGTTCTAAGTTCTAGGGGACTGATGACCTCAGAAGTTAAGTCCTATAGTGCTCAGAGCCATTTGAACCATTTTTTTGTAATGTTGTTTCCGGAAGTCAGGTAGTCTCCAGGTTCCCAAAGGGAACTCTTACTTGGCCAAAGCAACATTAATACTTCTAAAAAGATGGGAATTGAGAGCAAAAGAGCCATATGCCTGCAGTAGTCCATATTAACTTAGGTGACTGCTGCGTTCTTCGTCTGCTAAAAAGTAGCTGCCTTTAATTTCCTAACCCTCTAATTTAAAGTAAATCTGCGGAACAAATATCCATCTTCCAATATTCTTAAATGCCTCCAGCTGAAGACTTCAAACATTACCATTTCCATTGAGCACTATTTGTAACTTCGTTAATATAGAAAAATACTTTTGTCATATATTACGTACGTCTATTCTACAATCGAAATACTGCTGCAGTTGTCAAAATTTTCATACTTCGAGCAGCTATATTAATGTATGCCGTTACTGAAATAACATCTTGCAGAAGTCTCTTCAGGTCTCTTAGGATATTTACATTTTCAGGTCAATATGCATAACCAGTGATGATGTATGTAACCGACAATGCAGATTTCTTGTAGAGACACTGTAATATCGATAACCACGATCAAAGGAAACGAAATCTTTTTACTAAGGCTCTGCCACCCGTACTAGAGTTCGATGAAATTACGAAAGCAAATTTCATTTCATTGAATCGTATTAAGCTGCTGTCTATTGCCTTGAATGCTAGAAGTGAGTTCATCCGAAAGTACCAAGGCACTTATTGAGTCAGGAATAAAAATATACAGCAAGCTTCCAGTCGATGTAAAAAGGGAGTTTATGATGTGCAGATATTGAACAGGACGTGTCACAGAGGAAACTTTCCTTAGAGCGGGGATGTCCAACCTTTTAGCTGACCTCGGTCACATTAAAAGGAGACGTGTATTTTTGGACCGCACTAGTAGCATCTTGTGGCTGGAGTTTCAAATTCAAAATTTTCATACACAACCCCACAATTGACGAACATATAGAAAGTTCTCTATTGCATCAGTACCCTTAAATGGCTTTTACACAGGTTTCTTTAGAATAAAACAGTGCATTTCATATCACATGTGATGTAGATATAAACGAAGCTATGGATTTTCCACACTGAGTCATTCAGTTACGGCAAGAAGACAACAGTAGTTATCTCTTGATTCGTTAGTGTTATCAACGTACACTTCTCAGAACATTTTGAGTTCGTATTATATAATTTTGCTTTAAAGACGTGAAATTCGGGAAAGAAAACAGCAGATACCACTCTGGGCATCAAACGGGTCCAGGCAACAAGCAGGCTCTCACAACCTCACGAGTAACATATGGGACAACTGCAGCAGTATATTTGGGTACAGCAGACCGCTGAAATAATTCTGGCCCAGAAACGAGTAGTAACGCTGAATTCTGTAGTCGGTGGCGCCTCTTCTTTCTTAGTCAGAAACAGTCTGAAAAGTTTTTTACGGTGTTGCAGGAGAGATTGTGCTGAGAAATAATTGTTAAGAAAAAACTTCGATTAAATTACACCGTTTCCGAGTTATTTGGGATTGAAGTCTTTCAGTCAGGTCATTGCACGCACAAACCCAAGCATCTGGGCGCGCTAAAATACGTTAGTGTAATGTCCGCCGCTCGTGGTCTCGCGGTAGCGTTCTCGCTTCCCGAGCACGGGGTCCCGGGTTCGATTCCCGGCGGGGTGAGGGATTTTCACTTGCCTCGAGATGACTGGGTGTTTGTGTTGTCCTCATCATTTCATCATCATCCAAGAAAGTGGCGAAATTGGACTGAGCAAAGATTGGGTAATTTTACGGGCGCTGATAAACACGAAGTTGAGCGCCCCACAAACCAAACATCATCATCACGTTAGTGTAAAGACATCTGTGAGTCCGTAAGTTACCTCTTTTGAAATGATCATTACCAGCAAAAACGTGCCTTTTTGGGAAGTGATAAATTTAGTCTAGGTCTGTAAAACCAACGTTTGTTTAGTTTGAAGGCCGGCCGCTGTGGTCGAGCGGTTATAGGCGCTTCAGTCCGGAACCACGCGGCTGCTATGCTCGCAGGTTCTGCCTCTGGCATGGATGTGTGTGATGTCCTTAGGTTAGTTAGGTTTAAGAAGTACTAAGTCTAGGAGACTGATGACCTCAGACGTTAAATCCCATAGTGCTCAGAACCATTTTAGTTTGAAGAAAAGGAACGAAGAACTAGTTTCGCGCGGATGTTCCTGGCAGGCTGCATGAATTTTGGCGTGGACGACCTGATGGGCTAAATTCCGTACAAAGGAACTTTGAAAGATCAAGCAATAATTTTCTTCGCATCTTTCACAAGATATAAACGCCGCATTTTTACTGGTATATAGCTGTTTTTAAGTCTCTATAGAAAATCGAACTTCGTTAAGGATTCTGTCTCATCGCACAATTTAGCAGAACGCATCATTTCGTCAAAAATTAGCTAGGATAGCCGACGATGTACAGTGGAAGATATTTTGATGCAGCCCTATAGAGATGTGATCTGTTGTTTTTGAGCACATTGAAAGGTGGCTACACTGAGCCACAGCGCCAGAAATCGCGCCAGAGAGTATTGTTCCGCCGCCTCCACTGGCAGTGATTATTGAGACGTAGCGGCAGGCAGTTCTTACCGAGAAGTTGTGGTGGAGACTGCTGGTCGTGAAATCAGAGTGAGATGTGGTAGTGGAGAGTGTTGTTCCATGTTTTATGCAGTGGTTTGATGGGAGAGATAGCAGATGTTGTTCTAATGGAGATATTGTAATGGTCAGAGTGCATTTCGTCAATATATATGGAGGTATTTTCTTTTATTCTTTTATTCTTTCAGTGACCTGAATAATATGTCATTACAGGTTCAGTCAACAAAGCATCTGGCGTGTGTTCTTGTATTAGAGTGTAATTTTGGTTTTCTTGCACAATTATAGTATTTCTAATTTTCTTTTATCACGTTAGTATAAATGGTATTTAAAATTTCTTGTCTTGTTGAAGAAGAACCGTGCCATATGTGCGTTGAGTCACACTACCACACACAGAACAGCTACACTTGTGCCTTGTTGGCTTCGTAGAATTTATAGTTGCTGGGGACTTAATTAATTAATTGTATTAACTGAAATTTTCATTTCATTCTTTGTTGTTGTTCTATGCAGTCAGATTGCGTACTAATACTAGTCAGGGCCAGCCGTTTACGAGACTTGAGTAATCGGACAAACAGCTACAAAAAAAATATTAGCATTCTATATAAATTAAGCCCCCATGCACGTGGCGACCGCTGCTTCGGATCGTCCCTTGGAATTCTTCTGATTGTAAAAATAGTAGACAGTAGTATTGTTGTAGTAATTTGTAGTTTAGTAATTGTAGTCTATATTGCATGTGTAGATTTGGTAATTGTCATTCTTCTTATGGTAATTCATAATTTAATTTTGTTGTCTTGTATACGCGTTTGACGATTTAATGCAATTATTTCAATTGTTCGTCAATCGTGTTTGAAGGAAACATTTCATGTGAATGGTATTGTTGGAGAGGAGGAGTCATTGTGTGTAATTTTCGTACAGTGACGAGCTTTGTATGTTTTGTAAATGATTACGCGATCTATGAAAAAGGCAAAAATGATGGATAGTGAGAATGACGAAATTGTTAACATGGCGAACTCGCCAACAGAGGAAAACAGTATCATGAATAATGAAGTGGAAAACAATTTAAGAAGTCGGGAAAATAGTCCGGAACCATTTCAAAATTTTTCTCAATCAGAAAATTCACAGAGTACGAGATTAACGAAAGAAGATTCTGAAATAGTATCGAACACAGATAGCTTTATGGCTATGCAGAAGGAAGTTAGTTCTGCGGGAAATGTTAGGGGCGAAAAGAATTTCTAACCGGCTGATATGGAGCAGTTGATGGGTGCTATATTAAATTTGGGAGCACGAATGGAAACACAGTTTAGATCTGAATTAAAAACACAGATGGGAACAATGGAATCACAGTTGGGATCTAAATTTAAAACCGAGATGGGAACTTAGAGATCTGAATTAAAAACTGATATGGGAACAATGGAAACACGGCTAGACTCACTGGGATCACAAATAGGAACAATTAAAACTGAGATGGGAACAATGGAAACACGGTTAGATTCACGAATAGAGACATGTTTCAAAAATATGAAAGAGGAATTAAAGAAAGAAATCAGAGAAGAAGTACAACCGATTTTGAATGCTCACAATAATATATTAGTTGCAGTAGAGATTAGACAAAGGGAACAGGTTAGAGAACAGGAAGAAAGAGATCGCGTGATAGTACAAAATTTTTCAGAGTTAAATTTACAACGTGCACACGATGAGGAGGAAATATTTGAGAGAATCGAGAAATCCGTACCAAATGACAGATTAAATAACCTAACACAACAGTATGAACAGTTAACTACTAAATGTGTTAATACTGAAACCCGAGTCGCGACACTTACGGAAGACGTACATAAACAGAAAGAACAAATAGGTGATTTATCGGAAAGAGTAGAGGAGATTTCAGATAAATTGACAAGTCTTAGTTTAAATGGGGACAGAGATTCAGATGATACAGCACCATTGCCATTTGCAGAAACCGAAGAGTACCAGAACATAAATAAGCATGTTGAAAATCAGGGAAAATTTAATGAACGCGTTAAAAGGGAAGTGGAGGAATTACGAAAGCAATTCAAACAAATTGAAGGCGAAATCGCAGGAAAAGACAGCAGAAGAAATTTAGAATCACAGATAGCAGAAGGGTTTGAGGAAAATAATTTGTTTCATTTACGAGAAGCAACAAGAGAGCGCCAGGCGCGCGAACTTGACAATAATCGACATTCGGACTGGGACAGACGCGGTAGGTCTTTGTCGCCACGAGGCGAAAACTTTGACTATAAACACTTTTTGACTGTTCGGAAATTTAAGATCTTCCGCAATTCTAAGAATGACATACATCCATGTGCATGGTTAGATCAATTTACGTACGCACTTCCGCTAAAAGTGCCACTAAGTCACAAACTGAAAACTATGTGCAGCTATTTAAGTCCTCAGGGGATTCACTACTCTTAAGTGAATATGTGCCGTAGCGAGCATAGGGCCCCGAGCTGTAGTGGTGCTATTTCTCTTTTAGTTTTCTGTACCGCTGCCTACTCTTTTACTATTCTTTGCATCTATCGAAACAACTCTTCGACTATCAATCTATCTAGAGAGACGCTAAACAATAACCGGATATGACTAGTTTACCTAAAAGTGATTTCGGAAATTACCATTATGACTTACTATATTTTCTGCAGCATTCATCCGTAGTTTAAACGAAATTTTACCTGTTTATCTTCGTGACAACATTACTTCATATGTTGACGATATTCTTATTGCTAAACATTCCTGGAGTGAACACAACAAAATTTTGGATTCATTATTACGTATTTTTGCAAGAGTTAGCATTACAGTGAACTTGGAAAAATCTGAATTTGGTCGTCCACAGGTGAAATTTGTTGGTCACATTATTTCTATAGAAGGTATTCTTCCTGATCCAGAGAAATTAGACGCTATTCGTAATTATGCTGTTCCTACCACAAAACGTGATGTTCGTAGTTTCCTTGGTGTCTGTAATTTTCTTAGACGCTTTGTTAGATTGGACAATTTGGCCACACTTCGTTTATGCAAATTATGTCAAAAGGCTAAGCCGCCAATAGTTTCTCACAGAGCAGCGTTGTTTCCTATCATTCCAGCAAAATTAAAGGTCATGGCTGCAGTTGATTTTTTCGGTCCAGTGGTTCGACCTACTACTGGTTTTGCGTACATTTTCGTAGCAGTGGAGTTGACATCAAAATATGTGTTTTACACCTTTACGCAAAGCAACAGCTCGTTCAGTATCTAACGCTTTCATCAAACATTTTCTTAAAGAAGTGGGCCATGTTGATAAGGTTATATCAGATAATGGATCACAGTTTCGTTCTAAAATTTGGCTTCGTACTCTACAGCGTCGTAAAATTAAACCAATCTTCATTTCACTTTTTCACCCTCAATCTAACGCTTCAGAGAGATGGATGAAGGAAATCAATAAATTGTGTCGTCTTTATTGTCATCAGAATCACAGAACGTGGGATCAGTATCTTCATATTTTTCAAAACCTTCTGAATGAACTTCCTAACGACTCAACTTCTTTACCACCTATACTGATATTAAAAAACAAAGCACCGACAAATCGCATTTCTGAAATCGTTCCTTTTCCGCCTTCACGGAAACTGCGGCATTCTGAAGTTGTCAACCTGGCTCTACAAAATATTGCATCTGTGGCTGCTAGAAGGGAGAAATCAGCTAAGCGTCCTGGTCGTTTAAAAATCTTGTCAGTTGGTCAGAAGGTGTTAATTAAGTCTCATCGTTTGTCTCACAAAGGAAAAGGCTTGTGTCGCAAATTTTTTCTGCTTTATAACGGTCCATATAGGATTCGCAAAATTATTCATGATAACACTGTTGAAGTAGAAACTCTTAAATCACGACGCTCTAAGGGAATACATCATATATCAAACGTCAAAATTTTTGTGGAATGACATATTTTTGAGAGACTAACAGCTACTTGTAAACACGCAGAGAGTACAAGGATACCGCGCTGTGTTTTGGCGGCGGCACATACTCAAAGCAGCAGTCAAGTCTGCGCGCCGCACAAGGCAGTCGTTGACCGCAAACAATCACTTCCTACGTCACGCGCCTACAGCTGATCGAGCGCTCAGTGCGAATGCACTGACAGCCGTAAACAAATACAGTCTTTCTCCGAATAAAATCAGTATAAAGCTATAGTGACTTGATAAATTCTGTTATTAACATTCAGTATTTTTCAGGATACGGTTCTATAAAATATTTAAGAACTTCAGGTAAATTCTGTGCGTGTCCGACGTTAAGACGACTTGCTATCGAGAAATTTTCAGGAAGAATGTAATTTCCAAGAAGAAAGTAATAAACTAAAAAGGTAATTATTAATTGAGTTTATTTTTCAGGTAACATATTTCCACTTAGGTACGTACCTTAGACGTAATTTGCTGCTCGCGATTACGTGATTCATACTTTGTGCTAATTACATGTTCAATGAAATTACTTGTGAAGCGACGTGCTTGCGTACGTTAACTGATTTTGACAATGATTATTAATGAACTGGATTGTTACTTGTGTATATTATGCATCGCTTGGCTGCACTGCTTTTTCACTGATGTCATATTTTTAATTATGTGCCTGCTGTGCCTATTTATTTAAATTATAATTGTCACCTGATTAATTGTGCTGATGTGGTTAGGTATGTAAGTTATACTTTGTGATTTATCTGCTTGCGCCTTCATGTTTACTTATTAAGATACGATGCTAATGACCTGTTTAGTACGTAAGATATATGTTTACTGCTATGCGTATGGATTGCACATTTACACATTTCTGCTTGTTGTCATAACTATACTTTAATTTGGTATATAGCAATGCTGATGTACAGTGTACGGACATGGAGTGTGGGTTACGATGTGGTATGGGTTACGGATTGTTCGCTTGGCGAAGCCTCGTTATAGAAATTGTGCTGCATCCACTTGTTGACATTCTGTTCACTACTGGTATATTTACTCGCTGTTGCTTGTTTTGCTTACGCTCAGTGCTTTATATTTTAACATAAGAAAATGAACTGCAGTAATTCGACGAGCGACTTTAGTACAAGAAACATCATAGAAGTCACATGAGCTGGAGATTTTATGAAAGCTATATAAATGTATGCCAATAGGAAGGAAGCTAACGACATGACATACCAACACAGTTATTACACTGCATTTTTCGTGAGCAATTGAAATAGGAAGTGACACTTGACACAAGAAATACTCCACATGTTTGCTTCTGTTTGCCATAATTCTTGAAGTGGTGTACACACTGTGAAATATTAGGATCATTCACACTCCGTAATCGTACTTAATTACTGAGAGTTATTCGAACTAAGTCTGTTAGAGGTCATGTATGCATTCTTTGTTTATAATTCATAATGAGTAGAAGATTTTGGTCAGATGGATTACACAGAGGTTGTGTGTTGACAGTGTGTCTTCGGATTGTATGGGATGAGGAGGTTTGCACTAGGATTTTATCTGTACTCGATCGAGGAGACTGACTAGAGGAAAGAGTTGTTATGGAAGTGAAATGATACTGGCAATAAGGTTTATATGTATCGACGTATTGAAGAGGTATTATGGAGGTATTGAGATTATATGAAGTTGATTGGAGTTATGGTGTATAAAAGGTAAAATAAGTGAGGTGCATATTTTTTTTTTTTGTTGGTCTATATGGAACAAGGAGGATGAAGATAGCAGACTAGAACACTAAAATGGAAGGAAGATCGTCTACACACACTTTGTTAAATCACTAAGCAGTATGTACTTTTTTTTGGAGAGAGGAAGTTGCATATCTTGGCACACTGACAGTTGTTCAGCAACCGTACATTTTGATCTGGCTTGGCAAACATTGGTCTTGACATGATGACTATGACGTTGACTTAACTATTATTGACTGTTATACATTGCTGTCACTACTACTTGATACACATGATGAACATGAAATTTGGCAGAAGTGGATTCACACAGTTAACACTATTCAATTACACAGTAGTACGTAATGTGGATGAAAGATGAGTGAGTGTGTTTTGTGTGTTTTCCTTTCCTAATCCTACCCACCTATCTCCTAAATATTATTTTATTTGTTTGTAGTGGCTTGCACTGACACCCATAAATATTATAGGTTTACTGATATTTGAGTATTTGTAATAGTAATATGACAATTATCTGACATCATTTGTGTGTTTGTTATGATTTGTATGTTTAGTGTAAGAGCATTGATAATAATTTTGTAAAAGCAATTGTGTGTGCATTCAAACTGTTGTTCACACCTGCACCTGTTCAAATTGATGTGTGACACTTAGAAATGTTTAATTTCTGCTGATGAACTGTCTGATTAGTGATAGTGAATATTATGGACTGATGTCTGCACCTGCTCAACATTGCTGGGTGCCACTGATGACTGCATCTATTGAAATAATGTCACTTGTTGCTGTAGCACCTGTTCAACATTGTTGGGTGCCACGGATGGACTGTTTCTACTGAGATGATGTCACTTGTTGGTGTCTGCACCTGTTCAACATTGCTGGGTGCCACTGATGGACTGCATCTATTGAAATAATGTCACTTGTTGGTGTCTGCACCTGTTCAACATTGCTGGGTGCCACTGATGGAACTGCTTCTACTGAAATGATGTTACTTCTTGCTGTCTGCACCTACTCAACATTGCTGGGTGCCACTGATGGACTGCTTCTACTGAAATGATGTCACCTGTTGGAGTCTGCACCTGTTCCACAATGCTGGGTGCCACTGATGGACTGCTTCTACTGAAATGATGTCACCTGATGGTGTCTGCACCTACTCAACATTGCTGGGTGCTACTGCTGGAACTGTCAACCACTTGTTATGAAAACATTTTATGTGAATATTTGTATAAACTGATTTTTTGTGTATTACTGTTTGTGAAAAGTTATAAGACTCTTACCTGCTCATATTCGTCATTGCTGACGCTATCGATTGAATTGTTTAACCACATGATATTTCTGTAAACTATTATGTAAAGTCATATGTATGAAAGAATTTGTATTCCTTACTGTATTTTATATATTAGGCTATTGTAAGGTCAGTGCAAAGCCAAAATTTTATCTAGTTATATGATACTTACGTATTAATATTATCTTTTATTTTTGTCTGTATTTTTTTTTTGACGAATTTGGTGGTATTTTCACCACCAATGCTGGTAAAAATACCATCAAATTCTAGCCCGTGGAGGAAGGGCATATGAAAGGTGGCTACACTGAGCCACAGCGCCAGAAATCGCGCCAGAGAGTATTGTTCCGCCGCCTCCACTGGCAGTGATTACTGAGACGTAGCGGCAAGCAGTTCTTACCTAGAAGTTGTGGTGGAGACTGCTGGTCGTGAAGTCAGAGTGAGATGTGGTAGTGGAGAGTGTTGTTCCATGTTTTATGCAGTGGTTTGATGGGAGAGATAGCAGATGTTGTTCTAATGGAGATATTGTAATGGTCAGAGTGCATTTCGTCAATATATATGGAGGTATTTTCTTTTATTCTTTTATTCTTTCAGTGACCTGAATAATGTGTCATTACAGGTTCAGTCAACAAAGCATCTGGCGTGTGTTCTTGTATTAGAGTGTAATTTTGGTTTTCTTGCACAATTATAGTATTTCTAATTTTCTTTTATCACGTCAGTATAAATGGTATTTAAAATTTCTTGTCTTGTTGAAGAAGAACCGTGCCAGATGTGCGTTGAGTCACACTACCACACACAGAACAGCTACACTTGTGCCTTGTTGGCTTCGTAGAATTTATAGTTGCTGGGGACTTAATTAATTAATTGTATTAACTGAAATTTTCATTTCATTCTTTGTTGTTGTTCTATGCAGTCAGATTGCGTACTAATACTAGTCAGGGCCAGCCGTTTACGAGACTTGAGTAATCGGACAAACAGCTACCAAAAAAAATATTAGCATTCTATATAAATTAAGCCCCCATGCAACATTCTTAACGTGTCGATAAAAATTCTTGGAGATTTATTTGTAATCCCAAATTACCGTTTGCCGTTCATATTTTATGAAAATGTTAATTAAGAGAATATACTGAGCATTCCCGATAAATGTCACTCGCCAGATGCACAAGAAAACCAATATTTTGTTTAGTTTACTTGTTTTAAAAGTTTTAATTATCATGTTCAGAAGTGAAATAGGCTCATATCACTGATAAGCTAACACTGAAATGCACACACCAAAAACGATTTTGCATCACCCCGGCTGCCAGAACTCCTGCACATAGACGTTGACTGTGGATGTTATATCACACACACAGACCCTCTACTGTTCAGAGATGTTACTAAACTCGCCCAAAGATGTGAACAACCATGCTTTAACAGCGCCTATTACACAGAGGGAGTCCGACAGCCGATCAGTTCCAGTCATTCCACCAGGAAGGAGGTACACGGCTCTTGTTGTCTGTAGTTCAACCATGCCTAGACGGTCAATACTGCGGTTCGATCGCGTCCGCATTGTTACTTCCTGCCAGGAAGGGCTCTCAAAAAAGGAAGTGTCTAGGCGTCTCGTAGTGAACCAAACCGATGTTGCTCGGAAGAGGAGGAGATACAGAGAGACAGGAACTGTCGATGACATGCCTCGCTCAGGTCGCCTAAGGGTGGACTGCATTGGATGACTGCTACCTACGGATTATGGCTCGGAACAACGCTGACAGCAACGCCACCATGTTGAATAATGCTTTTCGTGCAGCCACAGGTCCTCGTGTAACGACTCAATCTGTGCGCAGTAGGCTGCATGATGCGCAGCTTCACTCCCGACGTCTATGGCGAGTTGCATCTTTGCAACCACGACACCATGCAGTGTTGTACAGATGAGCCCAGCAACATGCTGAATGGACCGCTAAGGATTGGCATCACGTTCTCTTCAACGATGAGTGTCGCATATGCCATCAACCAGACAATCGTCGGAGACGTGTTTGGACGCAAGCCGGTCAGTGTCAACGCCCCCAGAAAGTGCAGCAAGGTGGACGTTGCCTGACCTTCTGGGGTGGCCGACGTACGCTGCTGGTGGTCATGGAAAGTGCCGTAACAGCTGTTCGATACGTGAATGCCATCCTCCGACAGATAGTGCATCAATATTGGCAGCATATTGGAGAGGCATTCGTCTTCATTGACGACAATAGGCACCCCCATCGTGTACATATTGTGAATGACTTCCTTCAGGATAACGATATCGTTCGACTAGAGGGGTCAGCATGTTCTCCAGTCATGAACCCTATCGAACATGCCTGGGATGGATTCAAAAGGGCTGTTTATGGACGATATGACCCACCAACCACGTTGAGGGACCTACGCCGAATCACCGTTGATGAGTGGGACAATATGGACCAACAGTGCCTTGAGGAACTTGTGGATAGTATGCCACGACGAATACGGGCATGAATCAATGTAAAAGGACGTGCTACTGGGTATTAGAGGTGCCCGGTTTACGGCAATCTGGACCACGACCTATGAAGGTCTCGCTGTATGGTAACAATATGCAATTTGTGGTTTTCACGAACAATACAAAGGCTGGATTATCTCCATTGTAATTTTCTGTACAGGTTCCGAAACTCTTTGAACCGAAGTGACGCAAAGCTTTTTTGATGTGTGTAAGAAACGGGTCCTACAAAGTTTTGGTGAGAATTCATGTAAGTCGGTTTTCGCAGAACATCTTAGAACTGAAGAACACGCTCACTCCCCGCCATATTCACGCGAAATGGAAGTTTTCCACATAGTCGAAAATGCGTGCAAAATGAAACTTTAAGAAGAAGTTTATAAACATTGCTTTCTTAGCTGTAAGGATTTGCTGAATGATCAACCCGCACTCGAAAAGTATGTACAAATGGCATTTATGTAATATAATTTTTTCTACATTTTGACGATGTTTTATTGTTACAGTCACAATCTAATACTTGTAATCTGTACCTCTCACACACTGACCTGGTGAAACACCTACCCTGTTAATTACCCTCACACTAGGTTTTACCTAGCACCTACACAATATACAGACACGTTCCACACACCATTCCAAGCTGTAAACACGCGCTGTGACCCCTAGAACGTTTTCGGATCGGCAGTGTTCACTCCCTGCCATCGAAGCAGCTCACTTACTTGTGTTTCCTGCTAACGCGCGTCACGTGGTCGACCTCGGCTCCAGGATACTGAACAATTCAACCTATCGCCGCTGTCCCAGTGTCCAATGGAGCCACCGTAAGTAAATAATAAAATCTGGTTTACCTTCCATTGTTTAGCTCCTTTTACTTAGTACTGTTGTCACTATTTATGCACTAAAGCTTCAAAGAAAGTGGTATAGCCACGCGAATTCGATGTAAGCTGGCAGAATACTGAGCCGCGGTAGGCACCTTCTATATATAACAAGTGTCTGACGCAGTTTTTAGATCGGTTACTGCTGCAGGTTATCAAGATTCAAATGTGTTTGTCGGTGGAGTTACAGTTGGGGCACAAGCGGTGGGACACAGCTTCTCCGAGGTAGCGATAAAGTGGGGAGTTTCCCGTACGACCATTTTACGAGTGTACCCTGAATATCAGTAATCCGATAAAACAAAAAATCTCCGACATCTCTGCGGCCAGAGAAAGATCCTGCAACAACTGGACCAACGACGGCTGAAGACGATTATTCAACGTGACAGAAGTGCAACCCTTCTGCAAACTGCTGCAGATTCTAATGCTGGACCATCAGCAAGTGTCAGCGTGCGAACCATTCAACGAAACATCATCGATACGGGCTTTAGGAGCCGAAGCCCCTCGTTTATCTGTGATGACAGCACAACACAAAGCTTTACGCCTCGCCTGGGTCCGTCAACACCGACATTGGACTGTTAATGACTGGAAACATGTTGTCTGGTCGGCAGAGTCTCGTTTCAACTTTTATCGAGCAGATGGTCGTGTACAGATAACCTCATGAATCCGTGGACCCTTCGTGTCAGCAGGGGAATGCTCAAGCCGGTGGGGGCCCTGTAATGATATGTACTCCTATCACCCGAAAAAAAAAGCTCCGAGTACTATGGGACTTATCTTCTGAGGTCATCAGTCCCCTAGAACTTAGAACTACTTAAATCTAACTAACCTAAGGACATCACACACATCCATGCCCGAGGCAGGATTCGAACCTGCGACCGTAGCGCCTATCACCTGCAGCATCGCCATACACTGAACAAAAACGTTCATCGGCGCATCGAACAAATGTGAAGCACCAACAAGGACACCTGTCTACGTAGATTACTGCCTTCTTAAAAAATGTCGGCATTACTTATTGAACGACCCTCGTATGTCACAATGTTCTACAAAATATGTCCACACCTCGAGGAGAAAATTGGTGACTGAAATTTCATGAGAAGTTTTCACCGCAACGATAACTTCCTTTTAAAACTACTGACAGTCGAATTCGCATATCATATTCACGTCACTCTCGCCCTTAGTTTCGATTATACAAAACGAGCTGCCTCCCAGTTGCACTACAGTAAAAGACGGACAAGTGTAGGAAGGTAGCCTCTTCAGAACAGTAGCAAAATTTTTCTCCGCAGCATCCCTGTTTAACATTTTCTTGTTCATGTGGAGTCAAATCAAAGACTCCAGCTTTATCTGAAGAAGATCGTGACTGATTCTGATTCCCTGATACAAACTCAGGTCTGATGCAGCATGAACACTGAGCGTTATTGTAGTAGATTTGTAGGAACTTGTAAACATTCTGCCAGCACAACGCAGTATTTGGTCCGCCTTCCCCATAATATTATCTGCGTTACCGCTCCAATTTAAGCTCTTGATAATTTTAGCTCCTAGGTATTTAGTTGAATCGACAACACATCTGAGTTATACAGAAGGTACTGTTCGAATTTCCTGCAAAGTTCTTGCCAGGTGCGTAGTTAAAATTACACTGAAGTCACAGTGGTGTTTCGTCTATGTTTATATCGCTGTTATAAGAAGTAGATGCTTTCTATAAGTGATAGGCCGAATACCTTTTCGAGACATATTCCTTTTTTAAGTTGCCGTGCTATTTAAGAGCCCTGAAATATTAAAAACTGTACTTTTTTCGTGATGTATAGAAGGAAGAGCGTAAGAATGCTTAACACAGCCTATTAAGAAATCTTTTACCATGGTTCATTCACAATGTTTGTTGCACACCATGAAGAAAAATCACAATGCGTCAGAACTTCGACCAAGTCTTATTAATAACACGCTGAAATTATACATCTGTTTACAGAAGCGAATCGTAATGAAATTTATGCATTTCATGATAGTAATGCGCGAATTTAGAATGATTTTTGTACTGAAAGTGGACAATAGAGAGCAAATACTTGAAACAGCTATGTAGAACCGAAGATCATCAAAACAGCAGTGGCCTCGTATATAGACACTTTTATGAATGCGCGTGATACGATTCTGGAAAGCTTCGGTAAGGATTAACTAAAAAATTTCGAAAGTTGGGCGTCTATCATTCTGTTTTGTGCACACACGAACTCTGAGATATTATAATCGCTAGTAGTAGCGAGCGAGCAGTTGTCGAGGGGAATCGGAAGTGGTCGGACGCAGTGGGCGATGGATAGAAGTCACGTGACAGGTCGCAGCCTGCCGAGATCGTGCTAGTAGCGCCGGAGGAGACTTTGCTATTAACTGAGGATTTTGATAATTTGTCTTTTCGGTGCATGTAATTGTTGGTGGCTTGCGCACTGGAGGGATTTTGTCAGATTTGTGCGTGGATACACTCAGACTAATATTCATATCTTTACTGTGGCCAATGAAGTGTTTATTGAGTACTGATACTGTGGAATGATTAAGTCTGTGTAAAGTTTCTCTGCATTTAATTAATCAATTTTGAGAATATAGTAAATTAAAAGTTTTACTGGTTTCCTTAATTTTTCTTTACATCGTTTGAGGTTAGTTGACCAAATCACTCCTGATCATTCAATTTTTGTGTATAAAAATATGGCAGTAATTGTTTCAATTAGTCCATGCATTGCGCTCTGCATGGATGGCAGCATTGATTTTTGAAATATTTTAGTGTGAGCTGATCACGAAGTTTCAGCGGCAAGACGAGGTAAGTTGTTTGTTGCGTAGAGTAGCAGTGCAAGGCAGTTGCTTGGAGACGTTAGAGGATATTTTGAAACTCTCATTCAGAGAGTTGAGATTTGATTTCTTTATAACTCGTGGGTGTTTCTTTTTGTTCTGTCACAATACTATCATTGTCAGAGACGGAACGTCACACACATATTTCCGTACATCTTTTAAAATAATTATTACGAACGCGTTTCGCCTGGCCAGTGAGCGAGGATGATTTAGCAGTTAGAGATGCTTCGCCTTGCAAATGCATTTGCACTTAGTAGTCGTTGCATAGCATTTTTATTGCCTGCGAGTTGCTTTGTGTTAGTTCATAACTTTTATTTCATCAGTTTTATAGTTCAGTATTTACTTTGTAACAGGGAAGGTAAGAGTTTTATTTTAAGATAGATATGGTGCATTTTTGTGACATTTTCTTTATTGTTACAACGACAATGAAAACTAGAGCACGGGCAGCAATGGACAAGGCAGTAGAAGTAGCTTGAAATGAAGTTTCGGATAATTTGAGACATGGTGTAGAAAATTCTTCTCAGGATAATGAAATCAGGAAACTTCCAAACAATACCGTGAGTAATCATAGCGTAGGCTATTATTTGCGTCATGTTTGATGAACTGCAAGAAACTACACGCAATTCAGGCGATCAAAATATCGCAGCACAGTCCGATTTTGTTATGAGAGATTCAGATAGTGCTTCTACAGAGAGAAATAATTTTGTCTTCCCCTGTTTCAGTAATAATGTTTTACAATTAATACTACTCAAATTGCTGAGATCAAAAAATCTTATGCTGAGATAACTGCAAAGATCAACGAATCTAGTAGCACATAGGAAGATAACTTCAAATTGTTTCGTGGTGAGGTAAATGACAATTTAAATCGTAAATTCGAGGAAATCTCAGAACGGTCGAAAAGTCAGGAAGCGAGGAACTCAAGTCAGATATTAATAATTTTTAGTCCAGACGTGATCGTGTTCAATAAGAACTGCAAACAGAGGAATTAGCACTTAAGTTCGAGTCATTATAGTTACAGACTAATACTGAAGTTTCAAAGAAGCAAAACCAGTTGGTAACTGACGAGTCGAAGTATTATCAGAGAGAGAGTGACGCAAATTATGATTCAGATAAAAGGTCAGACGATACTCAGCCGGTTATGTTCACTGATACCGAAGAATTTCATTCCCTGCAACATTTTAAAAAGGGCAGGTGACGATTAATCAGCAAAATAAGCGTAACGTAAGAAAGATACAGGAACAGCTCGCCAGTATCGAAGAAAAGATCGGTCGCGATAACGATACCAGTAGGTTCAATCACTCTCACGTTGGAAACCACATTGAACGCACTAATTTTGAAGATGGTGATCACTTCTTTGGTGAACATGTTGTGTTTTCAGCACACAATGAATGGAATGCGAGTATAAGAGGAAACTCATCAGTTCAGAAAAACGATGGTTTTGATCATGAACATTTTCTCACCGTTAAATTACGGGATACATGTCACTTCAACAAAATGGAAAAGCGAAATCATACTGTCTAAGCAAAATGCAATCTATGCCAAAAGGCAAAACAGTCTACCATTACGCACATAACACCATTATTTCCAATCATTCCTATGGAACTAAGGGGATTAGCTGCTGTTGACATTTTCGGTACTGTTACCAGATCCAGTCATGGTCATTCATTTGTTTTTGTACCTGTTGAGCTTACCTCTAGATTTGTGTCATTTACAACTTTCAGGAAAGCTACTGCAAAATCTGTTCGTATAGCATTCGTAAAGAATTTTCTGAAAGAAGTAGGGCATGATGACAAAGTAATTTCTCATAATGGCCCACAATTTCGTTCTGACATACTGCTAAAAACTTTGATACGTAGAAGCATTAGACAAATATTTATATCACGTTTAAGCCATGTTGTAACCCTTCAGGACGCATTATGAAAGAATTGGGTAAACTTTGCAGATTGTATTGCTATCATCAACATAGAAAGTGGGATTCAATCAATCTGATTTTCAAAATATCATTAACGAACTACCGAATGATTTTACAACGTTGCCTCCACTCTTTATACTAAAGAATAATCCACGACGATAGTATAAAACAGTTAGTAGCCTTCCAGACACAACTACGTTAAAGACATAGTGAAATACTTAATTCAGCATTGGAAAACATCAAGAAAGTCTCAGAGAAAAGGAAGAAGCTACAGAATTCACGAGTGAACATCAAAATACAGGTAGGCCAGAAAGTATTGCTCAAATCGCATCATTTATTTCATACAGGAAAGTTTTTCTTAGCAAGTTTTCTTGGTGTACGAAGATCCATTTCGCATACTGCGAAACGCACATGCATATACGGTGGAACTTGACACCATAAGCACATATAAATCAAGAGATCTTCATCATGTATCGAACATCAAAGTGTACAAAGAATAATACCCTAGGGGGTTTACTGTACTTTGGTAAAAATATACAGTGGCGAGCATAGGTGCCGCAGCTGTTATAATGCATTTTCTTATTTTAGATTTCAGCACTTTTTCATAGTCTTTAACTAATCTGTGTATCTGTTAATGTATCTCTTACTGTCAATCTACATAATTTCAGAATTCTATGCACACATACATTGGTAGATCACGTAACTATTGAGAAGGTACTGAATAGAATATTCTCTGGAATAATATGTTAATGATAAGTGCCTAAAAGTATCAATAAAATGAAAAAGTTTCAGTAATAAAGGTAATTTGAAACTACTCTTAAAAGTACACAGTTCTATTAAAGTAGAATGCTAAAACACTGAAACAAACAAGCACACTTCAGTAGACACCTGGACTTATTCCCAAGGTATTTCTATTAAAGTTGTTTGGTTTTTGCAACTGCAAGATATTACTTCTTGTTGTTTTATAAACCAATAATTAAGTCAAATAACATTCTCTTGATGTGGTCTTTTTATTTACAATTGCATAGTATTCTGCAAAATGCATGTGAAGTGCAGGTACGATAATCACTAAAACTTGCAGCAGCATTACCGTTACTTTGATGAAATCCTTCTTGTGTGCCAAGTCAAAATGTGGATAATGAGCATATACTTGCTTACAAACAGTCTTCATTGTTATTTCTTCGAGTTAGCTCCTTGGAAAATTTCTTTGACATACGACTTCGTTTCTTCATCTGTAGGTGGAGCCTTTGTCTTTTTTGAGAGGAGTTCGTCTTCAGATGGAGACTCGTCAACACTCTTACTAGAGGATTTCCGTTTTTTAGCTGAAGATTTCTTCTCAGATATTATGTTTGGAGTGTTTTTAGCATTAGCTTCTTGGATGCTTTTTTTTAGATTGGCTTCTGCGACCTTTCTTTGATTTTGGCTTGGATTTTGAATCATCACTGTTAGCTCCTTCATCAGGCTCATCTTCCACATCTTTCTAATCCCTTTCATCTTCTTTTCATATTGGTCTTGTTATATCCTAGCCAGTCCCGAGCCCGCTGCCAAAAGGTTGGCAGCATCAAAGTCCGGACGCCGTCCGCATAAGCAGCGCCAGCGAGACAGGAAATCGCCGCAAGTCTGCGCGCGCCACCGCTGGCTTTTGGCTTCTTAAGCGCTGGAGTCGCGAGCGCTAGGACAGTTCTGTATTCGCCGCTCAGTTGTATACTCGCCACCGATTTGTGTACTTGCTAGTCAGTTGTGTGTTCATCGCAGCAGAGTTGTTGTTTGTCGTCAGCCGACGCTGACCTAGCCGCTCCGACTCGAACTAGACAGATTTCTGTAGACACGGAGTTCACTACTGTGTTTCTGTATCCTCGTTAATAAAGATAAGTACCGACTTTTATTTAATCAGAGTGTTTGGGTTTTCATCTTTCTGTTCACTGTTCCAGCGGACCGATCGGCCCGCTATTAAAAGTGTGGCGGTGATTTCGTAAGCCGTTTCTACAGCGAAGTGTTTGTCGCTACGAACGCCGCCACAAAAGGTCTGACCACTTGTCAAAATCAAACCCACAGATATTCCATATGTTATTTCTCACAAGAGTGACCTTCTCAAATGTTGAACAGAGCTCTGCGAAACTGCTATAGAGCATCAACCTTGAATTTCTTGAGAAATGGCTTAGTTCTTGGTATTTCACCCAGCGGAGTTCCTTTGCCTTATGGTATTCCAATTGCCTCCGTTTCTTTAAGCTCACTGAATTCTTCTGTGAATCTTTCCACCTTCTTTCTCTCTCTTCTACGTGATATTTCTAGGGTTTGATCAAGCAATGGAACTGTTTCGTCCCCCGACTTGTCGTTTTCTCCGTCAACATCGTCGTCATCCTCACCACCATCCTCTTCTTCACTTTCTTCCTTTTTGTGCACAGAAACAGGCTTCATTTTTTCTTGCTGCAAGAACCTTTCGACCTGAATGTTAAGGATGGTATTGCGTGCTAGGCATGACAGCGCTCTTCGAGTGTTGGACTTAACTAAATGAGGCGTTATCTTTCTTGACACAATCCAACCAAATGATGTTTCTTGTAAGGTTTGGTGGTTATCTCTTTTCAGTTGATCGATGCTCCAAGCAGAGGATCAATCTCACCAGGTTTGTTAAATGATGTGTCCGCTAACCTTGCGTGATTAGGAAGCAGTCAAGTGGAGGTTTCAAGGGATTCTGTTGTCAGTGACCCTGTTATACGCGGTAGCAATGCACAGACTGCATGTGTACTGTAGTCAGCAAGTCTTGATGAAATATACACACTGCAAACTTGCGCGATTTGAACATCGTTGATTGGTATCAAATGGCGACTGAGCTGCTAAGATCCTAGACATAAAGTTCATTTGTGAGGCACTGTCAAGAAATGCCCTGCATTTGTATACCTTCACATTTTTGTCGGTGATGTTTACAAGTGCAGTAGATATTAATACTTCTGCACGTTGGTGGTCTCCTTTCACTGTGCAGTATGTTTGCTGTCGTTGTACATCCGTTTCTTGGTTTCTACTGTCACTCTCTTTACTGGCTTGTTCCTTGTGCAATAATGTGTTGTGGTGCTTTCTACAAATGCAGCAGTTGCCGGCACGGCATTCCTTCTGCCTATGAATCGAGTTGAGACAGTTGAAACAAAGTTTTTGTCTTTTTACGAAGTGTATTCTTTCAGCAGTGTCGCTCTCTTGGAACTTAGGACACCTACTTAGCTTATGCGTTGAATTACAGAACGCACAGTCGGGAGCAGTCACGAGAAATGTACGTGGAGAACTGTAGCCTTCTGCATTAGTATGCATCGCGGCCGGCTGCTGGGACTGTGGCAGCATTTTCTTTGGATGAATGAGCTCTAACGTCTGGCAGCTGGTTTCTAGAGATGCCACCAGATCTTTCAGAGGCGGAAATGTGGTGTCACCTGTTTTATATTCCCACTGATTCCTCAGAGTCACACTATTATGATCCAACAAAATGTTCGACAGCAATATTTCATGCAATGGACTGCCGGCCTGCATTACCTCAATCGCTTTCAGATTTCTTATCATCTGATTAATTAACATCTGTAAGTCCTTAGCAGGTTAAACTTTGACGGTGGGCAGATTCAGAAGTTCTTTTACATGCAAATCAACAATTAACTTGGGATTGTTACACTTTCGATCGATTAAATCCCATTCAGTGTTAAGCTACCTTCTGTAACCGGTAAGTTTTCAACCAGACACACAGGATAATAAATAATAATATCGCTGGATATCAGTTAAGGCTTCATTGTTGATAACTAATACCTTACAGGTATCGAAGAAGTGCATAAATTCTGCTATGTTACCATTGAATTTTCGTAATGAAATTGCTGGAAGCTTTATTTCACGTGCACTGCATGAACTTACAGACTTAGGTGGTAACACAACATTTGACTGGAGAATTGTCGCTATCTTTGATTCTAAATCTAAGGACAAGTCTTCAAACGACTCCCTGTCTGCATTATGAGATTCTTCTACATCGTTACTATCTGACTGAATGTGGATGTCGTTGTATTCATCCTTGCTTGCATTTAGCAGTGTCGTTGAGATTGGATCTATCTTGAAAGCTTTTAACAAATGTTGAGAGTCTTGTCACTCGTGACTTGATTACTGCTCTTTTCTTACTTAAATTTCGTTTCTGGACAGGATCCATGCTTCAGGAGATTAGCACAAAGTATAATAGATTAAGGAACTAGAGCCAGGCTGCTCGCAGGGCAGTACGACGGTACCTGTAGAGCGCTGATTGGGCGGCAGCTGCTGGCGGAGACGGCGAAGGACAGGGCTCACCGATACACTGGTGTCGTGTTGTCGGAACTGCTTGGCTGTGTTACGACGTCTGCTGGCTTGAGGTTTACTTCACAACACAATTCTCGCGGCGTTTGTACCTTGGAGAGCTCTAGTGCGGACGTCTATCACTGCTGATGCGTTAGAGACATGCGGAGCGTATGGTAGTCTCGGAGAATCACGCAGAAAGCCACGATAGCCGGATACTCGTAATTCGCCGTAGGTGCAAATCGAAGCACAGAACTTTTGTGCTGGAACATGTTCGACTAGTTATATTCGTGCCCGGAGAACCAAAACGTAGGCAACCGCAAAACGCGCGGTAAATTCTGCGCTGCCTCGCTCCTTCCACAGTCCAAAAGAATGCGTATCACTCGCTGCAAAGCAAGGGCGGTTGAAATGAAAGTGCGTGAATGATTGGTGAAAGTGGACTGTATTTAGAGAATACATTGCGAAACAGAGTGGTGCGTGCGCGTTGCTTCGTGGTCACGGCCCGTGTCAATGTCCCGGCTGGTTCCGACCGTGTATTGTGTGGACGGGCGGGCAGAAAAAATCCTTACCTGCAGGGAGCGTCTGGTCGCTGCTGCGCCGTTGTATCACGTTGCACCAATACAGAACAGAGACATTAGTGGATATTTGAAAACTCGCCGTCAGAGAGTTGAGAACTGATTTCTTTATAATTTGTTGGAGGAGTAATGTTTTCTTTCCTGTTCCATCATTTCTCTTTTTGTTCTTAGTTAGGATACTATCATAGAAACGGAAAGTCACACACATATTTCTGTACATCTTTTAAAATAGTAATTACGTTTCATAGTGATGTAGAATCTTATCTTACGAAAAACAGTAATACAGAAATACTAGTAGAAGAAGAAAGAGTTTTGTGGAGTACTGAAGGGAGACATTACGCTGAAAATACAGGGTATCCCAAAAGTCTTTCCCTGATTACATAAATTGATAACTCAGGCTAGAAGTAAGCTACAATTATGAAACAGGTGTCTAATTGTTTACAAACTATCAAAGTTTTTTTTGACACATCAGTAAACTTCCACATGAGCTCCCTTCATAGCACGTAGCACATCTAGGCGATATTCAATTTCCGTCCACACATTAGCCAACATCACTGGAGGGATCGATTCAACGACTGTGGTTATCCGTTGCAGCAGGGTTTCAAGATCTGGTACACGTGTTCGGCAGACCTCGCCCTTGACATAACCCCTTAAAAAGAAGTCTAATGGGGCTATGTCAGGAGAGCGTGGAGGCGAAACCGTTGGCCCATCACGACCAATCCATCGCCCAGGAAAGGTCATATCGAGATAGGCACGGACGTCCAAACCCAAATGAGGCGGTGCACCGTCTTGCTGAAACAAGACATCGGGTTAATACTGAAGCAGCTGAGGAACAGCATACAGTTGCAACATGTCCAGATACATTGCAGATGTGATGGTAGCCTCAGCGAAGAAGAATGGCCCGATAATTCGATCGTGCAATAGCGCGCACCAAACATTCCTCTGGTGCACTCCATGACCTCGCCAGGGGGTTGTGAACCCCAAATGCACACATTATGGCGATTCACTACACCACTGACACAAAAGGTCGGTCGTCGGAAAAGGCAATTAGTCTGAGATAACCATCATCGTCCTCAATACGTGATAGCATTTCGACCGCAAAGTCATATCGACGTGTACCGTATTTGGGCAACAAGGCCTGAACGATTTGCACTTTGTATGCACGAAACAATAAACGTTTGTGTAAAATGTCATGGAGAGAGCTTTTTGGCATCTGTAATTCACGCGAGGCCCTGCGCACCGATTTCTTCGGACTTCGCAGAAAAGACTGACTGACAGCTTCCACTCTGTCTGCAGAGGTTCTTGGTCGACCTGACCTCGGAAGGTCAGCAACCGATCCTGTGTTCTTGAACTTCTCATACCAGGCTTTAATGCTCTTGACATCAGGTGGTTTCCTTCCAAATGTTGTCTGGAAGTGTCTCTGCACTGTGGTTGGTGATCGTGTCTCATGGTACCACAGGACACACTGCGCCTTCTCCTGATTGGTTAACATGGCTTGTTGGGCACTGCACTTCATCCACTACTTACGTACTGCGAACCTAAAACAGAAAAAAAACTTTGATAGTTTGTAAACAATTAGACACCAGTTTCATATTTGTATATTACTTCTAAACTGAGTTATCAATTTATGTAATCAGGGAAGTAGAACCAGGCAACCAGCTGCTGCAGAAGACCGCGAAACAGGTTTTCGAAGTCTCTGAACAGCTAATCCTTTACTAACCGCATGGAAGTACTCAGGGCACATAAAATGAATCTGTCGATTCAGCATTAAACGAGCCCGGATCTGACAAGTAAGAACTGTATAAACCGACCGTAAAGCGGACCTGCGGTGACGTATACTGCCCTCGTACATAGAATCGCGCAGTCGTCTGACAGCGAGGACGTAAAATTGTGAATTTAACATCTAGCAGGGTCTCGTAAAATGGAACTCATTCTCAAAGTGTCAATCGCTAAATGCCGTCGGACAGGCGGTAGCTGTTTCGTGCAACACGGGGCGTCGTGAGAAAGCAGTGATGTGAACGTGTGTGCAACGCGTGCACGCACGCGCACACACATTCGCGCTTGTGTTTGTGTGCGTGTGTGTGTGTGTATGTGTGTGTGTGTGTGTGTGTGTGTGTGTGTCTGAGTGTGTGTGTGTGTGTGTGTGTGTAACCACACATTTGTGCGAGCGCCCTCCTCCGCGCATGGTGCGTGATGCGTGTGCGTCTGACGCGCTGCCGTGACGTGACATGACGTGGCGTGATGTCAGTGGCCGTCAATCGCGCTCCACTGGGCACGCGTGCGTGCCTCGCCGAGCCCGGATTCTGCTTATCGACAGGCGTCCGATCGTACAATCCGAATGCAGACTCTATAGTTGTGATACGCCGGGGCCAACTGCGACCATCTACACGTGGAATGTGACCCAGTTAGCTGCGATCATTGGTATTGAAAACGACAAATGTCTTGCACAGAGGCTAAATACAGAATGCGCAAAATGTAGCCACGTAGTAGCTCGTTAAGCAGTGTAGTGGTTTTTTTTTCCACGAGAAAGAGATAGTGCGACTAATGTACAGATTGAAGCAGAACTCCATCAAAAAATGTTCAAATGTGTGTGAAATCTTACTGGACTTAACTGCTACGGTCATCAGTCCCTAAGCTTATACACTACTTAACCTAAATTATCCTAAGGACAAACACACACATCCATGCCCGAGGGAGGACTCGAAACTCCGTCGGGATTAGCCGCACAGTCCATGACTGCAGCGCCCTGTGACCGCTCGGCTAATACCGCACGGCCCAGAACTTCATCAACAAATTTTCAGTAATGGTAGTATGGACCAGAACACGAAAAGAATGTCGAGTAAACATGGACTCCAAACAACGTGCCTTACGAGCTGTGAGTTGTTCATCTTCGATGCAGTGAAGTACACCTCTTCTACTGCAAACACTTTGCTGTACATGTTTTGCGAGGAGGTGGGGACCACAACAAGAAAAAGACTTGTTAGTAGAGTAGGTGTGTTTCACAGTAGCGAAAATGAGCAACTGCTCACAGATCTTGATGTATGGCCTCTAGAGACCGTGTTTAGTGGATATTTACTGGATTTTTTCTTGTTATGGTCCCTAATACTACTTCTCAAAATATTTTTTTACTTATTCATTTAATATGACCTGATTAGGGCCAACAGGCCCTATCTCACATCGGACACGTTTTCATGGATACAATACCTTTTTATACGTAGTTTCTTAAGAAATAAAAACTTAATCAAGTAGTACTAAAATGATTTGATTGTATGTACTGAAAATGTGAGTGAATAACACTACGACAAAATAAATGTAAAACCGGCAGTACTTCTAATACTGTTGCTACTATCACTAATAATGAAAAAAGTAAAAATAATAATAAAAAATTATATATAATGATAATAATAGGAATAATAATAATAATAATAATAATAATAAACCCGTTGGAGGCCCGGGAAAGGAATAGGCCTCTGGTGTGTTCTGCCAGTCGTAAAATGCGACGAAAGGAATAAACCACTAATAGGGCTAACCGCCCTTTTAGTGTGATTACTTGGTTCAGGACAGAACTAAAGAAGTCTCGGACAAGCGCCGTCATGGTCGGGGACGACACTTGAACCCTATGCCCGCCCACAATGGTAACGACACTGCTAGCCAACTGGAAAATGATTTAAATCCAAATAGAGGTGTTTTGCAGGATATGCTTCCTGCAACCACCCTAGAAGGAAAAAAAAGACAGACGAAGAGATGGTCAGATGAAGTTAATCGACACCTCATGTTCTGTTATTACCAAGCAACAAACCTAGGAACCAACACAACTGGATACAGATCACAAGTATACACGACATTTATTACCAGATACCCGGAATTAAAATTTTTAACAGAACAGCGACTAGCTGATCAGATCCGTGTAATAATCAAAAATAACAGGATACCCCAATCAGAATTAGAAAACATCGAACAACAAGTACAACAAATACTGGAACAAAATAATGTGCGACCAGAAGAAGAAGAAAATACAGTAATGGACTCAAACATCCCAGAGCAAACAAACAAAGACCAACACGCATCAATTAAACAATCAGAGGAAAACGAAATCTTAAGACAGCCACCAGAACAAGCACAAATAGAACACGAAGTGACACACATGTTAGATATAGAAGAGAAATTCCAGCTGACATATATAGAATACAAAGACACAAATACAGACATTAGACCATTCTTGCATAGACCGCCAAATAACCTACAAGTCGAAACAACAATAAAAACTATCAACACGATCATACACAACAAAATAAATGAAAACACAACTATGGAAGAGCTACAACTACTGGTTTATATAGGAACACTACGCAGAGATCAGAACCAACCAACACACAGAAGAAACCCACAAAACCAGCATGGCAACACAGGCTACAGATCAGAATAGAAAAACTGAGAAAAGACATCGGACAGCTAACACAATTTATAAGAAATGAAATCTAGAAAAAAAAACGAAAAAGGTTAGGTAAAATCTCACAACAAGAAGCGATAGAGCAATTAGATGAAAAGAGGCAGAAATTACAAGCATTGGCCAAACGACTTAGAAGACACAAAAAAAGTGAAAATAGAAGGAAACAAAACCAAACATTCAACACAAACCAAAAGAAATTTTACCAGACAATAGATAACACACACTTTAAAATAGACAATCCACCAAGCATAACACACATGGAACACTTCTGGAGCAACATATGGTCAAACCTGGTACAACATAACAGGCATGCAAGGTAGATACAAGCAGAAACACTCACATACAAGATGATACCGCGGATGCCTGAAGTGATAATTTTGCAACATGAAGTCACCCAAGCAATTAATTCTACTCACAATTGGAAAGCCCTTGGAAAAGATAAAATAGCAAATTTCTGCCTAAAGAAGTTCACCTCAACACATTCACATCTAACTAAATTATTTAACAGTTACATTGCAGACCCATACACATTCTCTGATACACTTACACATGGAATAACTTATCTGAAACCTAAAGATCAAGCAGACACAGCAAACCCAGCTAAATATCGCCCCATAACATGCCTACCAACAATATACAAAATATTAACTTCAGTCATTACACAGAAATTAATAACACATACAACACAGAACAAAATTACAAATTAAGAACAAAAAGGCTGTTGCAAAGGAGCATGAGGATGTAAAGAGGAACTGATAATAGATGCAGTGGTGACATATCAAGCTAAAACTAAACAAAGGTCGCTACACTACGCATACATTGATCACCAAAAAGCTTTTGATAGTGTACTCCACTCATGGTTACTACAAATATTGGAAATATACAAGGTACATCCTAAATTGATACAGTTCCTAAACATAGTAATGAAAAATTGGAAAACCACACTTAATACACAAACAAATTCAAATAATATCACATCCCAGCCAATACACATTAAGCGTGGCATATACCAAGGAGACTCATTAAGTACTTTCTGGTTCTGCCTTGCTCTGAACCCACTATCCAACATGCTAAATAATACAAATTATGGATACAATATTACTGGAAGATACCAACACAAAATCACACATGTGCTATACATGGATGATCTAAAACTACTGGCAGCAACAAATCAACAACTCAACCAATTACCAAAGATAACGGAAGTATTCAGCAATGATCTAAATATGGCTTTTGGAACAGACAAATGTAAGAAAAATAGCATAGTCAAGGGAAAACACACTTAACAAGAAGATTACATATTGGATAACCACAGCGACTGCATAGAAGCGATGGAAAAAACAGATGCCTATAAATATCTAGGATACAGACAAAAAATAGGAATAGATAATACAAATATTAAAGAAGAACTAAAAGAAAAATATAGACAAAGACTAACAAAAATACTGAAAACAGAATTGACAGTAAGAAACAAGACAAAAGCTATAAATACTTATGCTATACCAATATTGACCTACTCATTTGGAGTAGTGAAATGGAGTAACACAGACCTAGAAGCACTCACACGATCACAATGTCACAAATATAGAATACATCACATACATTCAGCAACAGAAAGATTCACATTAAGCAGAAAGGAAGGGGGAAGGGGATTTATCGACATAAAAAACCTACATTTTGGACAGGTAGACAATTTAAGAAAATTCTTTATAGAACGAGCAGAAACTAGCAAAACACACAAAGCAATCACTCATATAAATACATCGGCTACACCACTGCAATTTCATAACCACTTCTACAACCCTCTAGATCACATAACATCAACAGATACGAAGAAAGTAAATTGGAAAAAGGAAACATTACATGGCAAGCACCTGTATCATCTAACACAGCCACACACGGATCAAGATGCATCCAACACACGGCTAAGAAAAGGCAATATACACAGTGAGACAGAAGGATTCATGATTGCAATACAGGATCAAACAATAAACACCAGATATTACAGCAAGCATATTATTAAAGATCCCAATACCACAACAGATAAATGCAGACTTTGCAAACAACAAATAGAAACAGTAGATCACATCACAAGCGGATGTACAATACTAGCAAATACAGAATACCCCAGAAGACATGACAATGTAGCAAAAATAATACATTTACAGCTTGCCTTACAACATAAACTTATAAAACAACACGTTCCCACATACAAGTATCCACCACAAAATGTACTGGAGAATGATGAATACAAATTATACTGGAACAGAACCATTATAACAGATAAAACAACACCACGTAACAAACCTGACATCATACTCACCAATAAAAAGAAGAAATTAACACAAATAATCGAAATATCCATACCCAATACAACAAATATACAAAAGAAAACAGGCGAAAAAATTGAAAAATACATCCAACTGGCTGAGGAGGTCAAGGACATGTGGCATCAGGATAAAGTTGACATTATACCAATTATACTATCAACTACAGGAGTCATACCACACAATATCCACCAGTACATCAATGCAATACAGCTACATCCAAACTTATATATACAACTACAGAAATCCATAATTATTGATACATGTTCAATCACCCAAAAGTTCCTAAATGTAATATAACATACACCGTACAGTTAAAAGGAAGTCACGCTTGATCAAGGTCCACGTCACTTTCCATTTTTGACCAGACAAAACGTCTGAGAAAAGAAAGAAATAATAATAATAACAATGAGAGTGGCAGACATGAGAAATATTGTGTAGGTGTAGCTGTAGAAAATAGATGTTTCCCGACATAGCGATATTTGGGGAAAAGAAATGTAAGTAAATTGCAACAGCTAAGAACACGGGGAAAAGGGAAAATCAGCATGGAACGAAGTATGGGTACAGGTAACATGTACGTGCAGGGACGTGGTAATCATGATCGTTGCTTAGTTGATATAGCATTAACTGTCTTCTGAAGCGGGAGGTGTTATTCAGTTCTCTAATATAAATAAGGAGATTATTCCGAGTAAGGTTCCTGCTACTGAGAAGGACTTCGAGAAAGTGGCTGAAAGATGGGGTTGGGGGGGGGGCAAAAAAGATTTTGCTGTGATAGTAACGTGTGTTTCTGCCGTATTGTTCAGACAAGAGCTTTAAGGTCGAGGGGAAATACGAGTGTACGTTGATAACAGAGAATATGGAAGCCTCACTTGTGGGTGTGTGCAGAGAGATTGGTGAAATATCGTAAAAGAGTAGAACATCACAGATGTAACAAACACAGGCATTCATAATCAGATCCAGGCTGTGTGAACAATCCTGAGAAAGGCTTCGTAAAATAAAATTACTGTAATAAATAATTAGAAGTAAAAATATTTCTAATACTTCTTTTTGGGTCAAGAAGGGAAGAGCTTTTCACACTTCTATAGGGCATAGGGAGATGCTGATGCCTTCTTGGAAGGTGGGTTAAGTGTTCAGTCAAATTTATATTTTCATCTAGTGTTAGACCTAGACTCTTTGCTGAGGGAGAATTAATATTTGTCCCATTTAGGGTTAAAGATGGTAAGCGTTACCGATATTTCCGTCTAGTGACTCTAGGATGAGAAACCAATGCCCCTTGTCTTACGTATGGGTTGCGTTTTAACGCTACATCCAGTGTCCATTTTGATAGAGCGCACAGCTCAATATTGAGATTCTCGATAGCTGCCTTCGGGTTTATTGGTTCTGCACATAGCTATAGCTGGAGGTTGCGACGTTACCTATCGGTTACTGCTTGAGTAGTTGGTCTTCCAAACCGCATCCCATACCAGCAAACCAGTTGCTTCTTCAGCCGCCGTTACTCGTATTTTAGGTACTGGGGCTCTGCACAGCTCTATTTAAAAATGATGGCTCGATTTAGTCATCGGATTGAGCCGCGCATGTCTGCTTCCATACGCTGCAGCTAATTAACTGCAAGTAATAACCTGCAGTTGCGATCCTGTCGTCAATTAGTCCTTGTACTGGATAGGATTGCTAGTTAATAAAATACACAGAAATATAAAAGTTAAACGAATATTTTAACAACAAGGGTTCCATTCTAAGGTCTGTAATTGATGTAGGCGACAGAGAATTATGTTCAACAATGTTTATTCAAGACTGGACATCTCAAATAAACGGTGTGTGGTTCCACGATATTCTGTCAAAATACAAACAGAAAATATCCTTATCAAACGCAGTAAAGGTTACGAGAATGGTTGCAAAATCCTTAAACGAAACAGTCATCCAAGACTCGCGGAAACTAAGTTCATTTCGTGATCACAGTATACGAAATACTGATCAGCTCGAAACAGTTCAGAGTTCAACAAGATGATTCACAAATTAATATAAGCGATACAAACTTAGTAACCCATACTCTGTCTGTCCGCAGTTCCGTTATATAAGCGGAGCAAATTCAGATCTCTGTGGACTTAGAGCCCCTTCAAACGTTAGAGTATTGTAGCGGCCGTTCCTAGCCCAGAATCTATCACCTACACCACTGAAACACGCACAATAGGCGGCGTGCCTTCTTCCAGCATTGGATCCAAACTCTAGAATTCCTGTCGCCGCTTGACTCCAGCAGTGTTCAGCCACTGTCCAACTTCCATTGGCTGAAGGCCATTACCACCTAGAGTACATCGTTCTCAAGCTCTACAGACATGATTTGACTCACTTGACGGCTTTCCTGCACTAAAGTAATATACAGGGTGTCCCAAAATAATACGTAGAATCTTTGAAACAGAATCTCTCTTTAATGAAACGAGACAGAAATACAATTTTTGTGGGTAATAATTTAGATGGAGGTGAAAAACAAAACAATGCTTTCTTCTGTTTCAGGATTGTCAGCAAACATGGCGTTATCGTTTGAACAACTGAAATGGGTGCTAAAATGTTACTGGAAAACAGAGAGTGTGAGTGCGGTACGCCGACGTTGGAGAGTTGAATTTGGAACACCGCAATCGACAACAGTAACAAATACAAGAATCAGAGATAAGTTTGAAGTCGAAGGAACGGATCACGATATGAAGAAGGGACATAGCTGACGAAAGAGAAGGTCAACAGACAATGAGAGTGATGATGTAGTAATCCAGGCATACACACGATCCCCCGAAGAAACCTGCGAGGCAACGCTCTCGTGGGACTGGGGTCTGCAGAGGCAGTGTTCGTAGAAATTTGCGGTCTCAGTACTTTAAGTCTTACATTCCAAGACTTCTCCATGCTCTTAACGAGGATGATCCTGATAGGCGAAGCGAATTTTGTGAGTGGTTCATTAACAGATGTGAAGAAGAGCAACGTTTCCAAGATCGAATTCTTTGGTCAGACGAAGCGACGTTTAAACTTGATGGAACAATTAATTGCCATAATTGCGTGTACTGGGCCATGGAGAATCCATACGTAACCGGGCAAAGGCATGTTAATCGACCAGAAGTAATAGGCTGGTGTTGTCTGTCTTCTAGATGGTTAATCGGGCCATACTACTTTGACAAACCTTTCACAGGCGACTCGGAGATGTTGGAAGTGATAATTCGTGGTCTTAATGTTGTGTTTGGAAATGAAGATTATTACTTTCAACATGATGGGGCGCCATCTCACTTTCACCTAGATGTGAGGGCATTTTTCAGTCGTACATTCCCTGGCAGATGGACATGACGAAGGTGGAGTGTAGAATATCCCGCTCGTTAGACTTCTTTCTGTGGGGTGCTCTCAAGAAAACAGTTTACGCAGTGAGACCACACACAGTGGATGATCTTAGAGAGCAAATTGAGCAAGCCTGTGATGCTACTCCCTTAAGTTGGCATGTCGCTTAGTCGTAAGTCGTTGTCGACGGTGCACTGCAATGGACGGACACCAGTTTGAACATTTACCACCTTAATTCAAGTATGTCGTGGACTATATATTCTGGGGGCTTGGATAGTGCAGGAAGAATGAAAATACTCGTAGGTCGGTAATCAGAGGTGCTGCGGCTAGTCCAAAACGCTTGTGGTAAGGAGAGTTTGAAGATACGTGTTACAGTGGGCAGTAGAGGAACTACGATGCCGTCGTGTCTGGTAGATGCTGATCTGATACGTATGAAGGCTTTTTTGACGATTTTCTCAGTAACATGTTTTCGTGGCCACAGTCGTTTAAACCCATGAAGTAATCAATGAATCTTTGTTTCGTTTGCCGTTCACCTGTGGCTGTAGTTGACGTGAAATACATGTTGGGTTCTTTGCCTATATTAAGACCACGCATATTTTTCCTTGGGACAGCTGGTGTATTTCTGTTGCCGGTTAATGTACAGGTAATATTCGGAGTACCACAGGGAAGTGCGATAGGACCGTTGCTGTTTACAGTATATATAAACAATTTAGTAGAAAGCGTCGGATGCTCTTTAAGGCTGTTCGCAGATGATGCAGTTCTCTATAACAAAGTAGCAACGCCAGAAGACAGAATTTGCTGAACGACCTGCAGAGAATTGATGATTACTGGAAGCTCTGGCAGCTGACCCTGAACATAAATAAATTTTGCAGACTGAGCATACATAGGAAAAGAAATCCACTACTGTACAGCTACACTATTAATAACAAGAGACAGCGTCTACCGTAAAATATCTAGGCGTAACTATCCAGAGCAACCTTACGTGGATTGACCATATAAAACAGATTGTGGGAGAAGGAGACACCAGACTCAGACTCATCGGAAGAATCTTAAGGAACTGTAACTCATCTACCAAAGAAGTGGCTTATAAGGCGCATGTTCGCCTGATTCTTGAGTATTGTTCATCTATCGGGGGTCGCTATCAGATAGGACTGATAGAGAAGTTCCAACGAAGAGCGGCGCGTTTCGTCATGGGATCGTTTAGCTGGCGAGAGAACGTTACGGTGATGCTAAACAAATTCCACTGGCAGAGGTTACAAGAGAGGCGTTGTGCATCACGGAGAGGTTTACTACTGAAATTTCGAGAAACTAGAGGCAATACAGAGGCTTACCGACAGTCATTCTTCGCACGTACTGTTCGCAAATGGAACAGGGTTGGAGGGATCAGATAATGGCACCGAAAGTACCCTCCGCCACACACCAGTTTATGGCTTGCGGAGTATGTTGTAGATGTAGATGTACAGACGTGACTGAGTTCTGCATTTCTCACAGCTTGACTGACTCCGTTCCGCTTTTGTTTCAAACAAAGGGCGCCGATTGTATGCCCGTTGTGCAACATCTCTAATTTTCATGAGTTGATTTAGTTCTTTAGTTATCCAAGGTGCAGGTTTTTTTGAGGGAGCGTATTTTTCATATAGTTGAGCAAGTTCGTTAGCAAATCCATGAAGTTTCTCGTTCATGTCCGAAAAGAACTGAAAGACGTACCGCAAACTGCTTCTTGCGCACCAGTTGCGATTCAAGATGGATTAATGGGGGTTAAGTCTCGTTATGTAGTCAGTTGTGGTTCCCTTCTGGAACGTCGTGATAATTATGTCATGAGCAGATTCCATTTTTAATCTACATTTTTCGTTGTTTTGGTCTGTACTACCACGTCTGACAGTTTGTAGGTAGAGTACTACTAGCTCACCCTGTATACGACTTAATTGTAATTTAATTCTAACCTAACAGACGAACGTGAAAAACAAGCTTTCAGTTATATATTTGAATATGAAGGAAGAGACTCAACCACGAATTTCCTACTTATCACGGCCATCCATAATCACTCTGTCAGCCATTTTGGGTGATTGACGTAAAGTAATACTGTACTAAAAACACTCGTGATAAAATATTATGGTATGAGGATATTCTTTGCAGTCAACACACGAACACTGTTACTTGAATCGAAGCGTTTTATTCTGAATTACACAGTTTGCTTTCACCCCTTACTATCGTTCAGAAACTGATACATGTAAACGGTTGTCAGAAAGCCAGGAAAACTTGTACTGAAGTTGCTGGGCAGGCTGTGTTGTTGTTGTTGTTGTTGTTGTTGTGGTCTTCAGTCCTGAGACTGGTTTGATGCAGCTCTCCATGCTACCCTATCCTGTGCAAGCTTCTTCATCTCCCAGTACTTACTGCAACCCACATCCTTCCGAATCTGATTAGTGTATTCATCTCTTGGTCTCCCTCTACGATTTTTACCCTCCACGCTGACCTCCAATGCTAAATCTGTGATCCCTTGATGCCTCGAAACATGTCCTACTAACCGGTCCCTTCTTTTTGTCAAGTTGTGCCACATACTCCTCTTCTCCCCAATTCTATTCAATGCTTCATCATTAGTTATGTGATCTACTCATCTAATCTTCAGCATTTTTCTGTGGCCCCACATTTCGAAAGCTTCTATTCTCTTCTTGTCCAAACTATTTATCGTCCATGTTTCACTTCCATACAAATACTTTCAGAAACGACTTCCTGACACTTAAATCTATACTCGATGTTAACAAATTTCTCTTCTTCAGAAACGCTTTCCTTGTCATTGCCAGTCTACATTTTATATCTTCTCTACTTCGACCATCATCAGTTATTTTGCTCCCCAAGTAGCAAAACTCCTTTACTACTTTAAGTGTCTCATTTCCTAATCTAATTCCCTCAGCAATACCCGACTTAATTCGACTACATTCCATACACCGTTCAACAGTTCTTCCGAGTCCTTTGCTGTCTCTGAAAGAATTACAATGTCATCGACGAAGCTCAAAGTTTTTATTTCTTCTCCATGAATTTTAATACCTACTCCGAATTTGGACAGGCTGTGCTGCGAAATAATTATTAGAAAAGTTACTTAATTTGTGCCGTTTCCGAGTTAAATACCATTGAAATTATCTAATCAGGCAGTTGTACGCGCAAATTCAAGCATAGCGCCAGATACAATTAGTGTCTGTTGCTCTCATAGCTTAGGCGACAGCGAACGAGACTGCTCAGCCTTTGAATCTCGTTCAGTCCATACTACCGTCCTATGTCCAGTTTTCGTATCGTCTCTGATGGGCTGCTTGAAATTACTCATATAATGGCGTGATTGGATAACTTAGATACTGATTAACTCGGGTACTGAGCTATTGCTCTTGAAACAAAACCTACCCTGAAATACTTTTGCAAACTTCTCTTACTGTTTCTGACCAATATACGGCGTGAATCACGTGAAATTTTTCACAGCATGTATCGCGGAAATCGAAAGTGCTACTGACGTGCGGTTTTCAGAAGATGGCTTGGTAGTCAGGGGCTCATGTTGTTAGCCAATAAGCAGATTGTAATAATACTTAGAAAGGGTACAATGGCTATTGATATCAACAGTCTAAAAGGAGGGTAAATTGGAATGTCAATGGTATTTGTTTCAGGATTCTAGTGCGATTCGTTTACGATATACTTTATTTTGAAAAGTTCCCACACCGACACTTGGTTGTGCCGTTCAACCTGCCTAGTAGCTAGGTACGATGTTGTTGTGTTTGTTTCCAGTGTGCATGCTCGTTCCTTGAGTGCACTGTGACTTACTAGCAAGTTAGTGCGTGGCAGTCCAAACAGTAGGTCATGAGTGTGGGATGGGATTTAGCAATGCTGAAAAATTCGAAATAGAGAGTGTAGGAAGAATGCAGTTCGTTGTACGGTCTATGCAGCGAGATATCCCAATAGACCATCATGGAAATTATTTATCAAGCACATAATTTTTTTGTTAAATTTTTCACCTCAGAGTACAAATTGCATCCTACATCCTCAATAATTTCTGGATGTACTTCAGTCTCTGTCTTCCCCTACAGTTGTTACCCTCTACAGCTCCCTCTACTACCATGGAACTTATCCCGTGACGTCTTAATAGATGTCCCTTCTTCTTGTCAGTGTTCCCTATATTTCCCTTGCCTCGACGGTTCTACGGAAAACTACCTCATTTCTTCCTTTATCAGTCCACCTAATTTTCGACATTCTTCTGTACCACCACATCTCAAACGTTTGGATTCTCCTCTGTTCTGGTTTCCCACAGTCCATGTCTCACTATCTGACAACTCTGTGCTCCAGAGTTTTCTTCAATTTCTTCCTCAACGGAAGACCTATGTTTAATAGTAGCAGACTTCTCTTGTCCATGAATGCCTTTTTGCCAGTGTTAGTCTGTTTTTTTACGTCGTCTTTGCTCCATCGTAGGTTACTTTCCTGCGTAGGTAACAGATTTCCCTAACTTCGTCTACTTCGTGATCCGCCGGCCGCTGTGGCCGAGCGGTTCTAGGCGCTTCAGTCCTGAACCGCGATGCTTCTGCGTCTTTCCATACAGTTTCTCCATATACTTCTCAGAATTTCGAATATTTTGCACCATTTTAAGCAGCTAAAGCTTTTTCCAGGTCGACAAATCCTTTGAAGTGTCTTGATTTTTCTTCAGTCATGCTTCCATTACCAACTGCAGCGTCCGAACCGGTTTTTTAAATTTCCTATATGCTGAATCCGTCCTTCCGATGATCATTCCTTTTTAGATATCTTCACATTTTTCATGCAGTCGTTTTGCCTTAGCTTCCCTGCACTTCATGTTTATTCCATTCCTAAGTGTCTTGTGTTTCTCTATTTTTGAATTTTCCTGAACATTTTCGTACTTCCTTCTTTCATCGACCAGCTGAAATATTTCATCTGTTATCCATGGTTTCTTCGTAGTTTTCCTTTCCAACTTCTGTGATTGCCCTCTTTAGAGACGTCCAATCCTCTTCAGCTGTATTGCCTACTGAGCTGCTCATTATCGCAGTGTATACTAGCCTCAGTGAACTTCAAACGTATCTATTCATTTCTTAGTACTTCGGTACTCCACTTCTTTATGTACTGATTCTTCATTACTAGTCTCTTAAACTTCAGCCTTCTCTTCATCAATACTAAACTGAGATCTGACTTTGCATCTGCTCCTGGGTACACCTCATAATCCTATATCTTTGCCTGACCGTGATGTAATCTAAGTGAAATCTTCCCGTACCTCCCGGCGCGTTTCCAAGTGTGCCACCTCCTCTTGTGATTACTGAACATACTGTAGTATTCGCTATTACTAATTGATATTTATTACAGAACTCGATTAGTCTCTCTCCTCTCTCGTATCTTCTACCAAGCCTATACTCTCCCGCAACGCCTTATTCTACTCCATACACAACTGCATGCTATTTGGTTTTCATCTCTCTTTATGTACTAAATCGCTCGTTTTATATCCTCATTTACTTTCTCTAGGTCTTCATCTTTAGCATGTGAATGTGAACTGTCGGTGCGGTATTCGTTTGCTGTCAACTGCAATGAAATAGCCTTATCACTGAAATTCGCAACGAATGTACTCCCGTTATACCATTTTCTGCCGCTGTTGATATTACCTAATACTCGTCCACCCAGAAGTCCTTGTCTTCCTTCCAGCTCACTTCGCTGACTCTCACTATAACTAGATTGAGCGTCAGCGTTCTCCTTTTCTACCAGGTTCAAACCACCGACATTCAGCACCCCAACTCGTAGAACATTATCCTTTGTTTCGTTATTCATTCCTTTTCTCAAGATCATCACCCCCTTGGCAGTTTGCTCCCAGAAAACAGAATGGGGGACTATTCCGAAATCATTTGCCAGTGGAGAGATCATGTCCTGTGGATACACACAGTATCTTTAATGCAGTGGTTTCCACTGCCTTGCGCATCCTCATGCCGTTGATCATTGCTGATTGTTCCGCTTTTAGTGGCAGTTTCCCTGCCCAGTTACAAGAGACTGTCCTCAATCTCCATCCGCTCCTCCGTCCTATTTGACAGTGCCGTTGTCTGAATAAGGATGGCTTCTTATGCCAGTAGTCACCGTCCGCCAGTGGTGATTTCTATTCAAAACCTAAGCAGTGGCGATGTTCGAAACCTGCATTGTGGGTGACTTGATTACCAATCAGAAACAATACCCCTAAACCATGGGTGTCTCTTCAAGTAGCTACGTTAAAGTGGTATTGTAGGAGCTAGAAGATGTTACAGAAGGAAACAAGTGACTACAGAACAGGGGGAAATCAATATTCTTGTTGCTGTTGCAGTTGATCCGCATGTTAGCTTCCTTGAAACTGCAGGAGGAAGTGGCATGAGCCAGGAAAGTCCTCCACGCATTCTCCATCGACATAGGTTGCATCACTATCACATGTCTCTCCATCAACAGCTGCATGGAAACCATTATGGACATTAAAACAAGGGAGTCCACATGTGTCATGTATCTTGTTTAGTGGTCAAACCACATTTAACAATCACTGCCAGGTTAACCGCCAAAACATGCACTACTGGACTGTTGACAATTCTCGTTGCGCCGGCCGGAGTGGCCGTGCGGTTCTAGGCGCTACAGTCTGGAGCCGAGTGACCGTTACGGTCGCAGGTTCGAATCCTGCCTCGGGCATGGATGTGTGTGATGTCCTTAGGTTACTTAGGTTTAATTTGCTCTAAGTTCTAGGCGACTGATGACCTCAGAAGTTAAGTCGCATAGTGCTCAGAGCCATCTGAACGATTTGAGCCAATTCTCGATGCCTTCGCCAAGCGGAATGTCCGCGTCCATGAGCGTGAGTGTGATGCGGGATAGTGAGACGTCAGCTTATAGGGCCATGTAATGTAGATGGAACACTGAATGGGGACACGTATGGAAGCTTCCTAAGAGACCATGTTCCACAGATGGTAGAAGACGTTCTTTAGCAGACCAGGAGGATCCTGTTGTACCAGTATGACTGCTGTCCAGCCCATAGTGAAGTGCTATACAATGTCTTCACGAATTGTTTCCAAATCGTTAGGCTGGACACAGAGGACCTGTGCTTTGGCCGGCCCGTTCCCCGAATCTTTTTTCTGTGAAAGACGCTGTCTACAAGGGCATATCAGCTACACATGACAATATGCGACGAAATATTACTGCAGCCTGGTGAGACATCTCCTCTGAAATGATAGGTAAGTGTACAGAAGTCATTCCATAAGAGACTGGAAGAGTGTATTGCCGCTGTCGGTGGACATTTTGAACACAACTTGTGATGGACAGTTGTCCCGTTACTGGTAAGGAACCATGTAACTAGTGTTTGCATTTTCGTTGTTCTTTAATGTGGGCTACCAAAGGTATTGCACAATTGTTGGTATGGGAACTTTTCAAACTAAATTATCTCGTAAACATTCTGATTTATCTTACATTTAGTTTGTTAATGTCAATAGGCATTGTTCCATTTAAAAGGGTGATGCCAAAAAAAAGGGTGTTATTACGATGTGTTCGTTGGTTAACAGTACGAGCCCCTGACAACCAATACATTCTGTGAAAATTGCACATCGATAGCACTGTGCATTTCTGCACTATTTTAGGTGCAAGTTGTATTTGATTCACCCCTTAAATATTGCGGAAGTGCAAATACCAGTGACTGATTTCTACATTACTCTTTCCGTACTGAGGGATAACATGACATGAGTACACGTCAGGAGTCTTAATACCGATAATCTGCTCTTTGTATCTTGCGACCTGTGTACTAATCGGTAAGGTTAAATTACGTCATTGAGTGATTACTTAAATACCAAGTTTATATGATACGATAACATTTAATTTAACTATTGTAAGTGCATTTATATGACTGTAGATGTATCATTATGGAATTCAACCGTTCACTTCCAAGCTGTAACAAAGAAACCGTGCCCGCATCTCGTGGTCGTGCGGTAGCGTTCTCGCTTCCCACACCCGGGTTCCCGGGTTCGATTCCCGGCGGGGTCAGGGATTTTCTCTGCCTCGTGATGGCTGGGTGTTGTGTGCTGTCCTTAGGTTAGTTAGGTTTAAGTAGTTCTAAGTTCTAGGGGACTGATGACCATAGATGTTAAGTTCCATAGTCCTCAGAGCCATTTTTGAAAGAAACCGTTCGTCGCCTTTGGAGCGCAATATTCGCTGCAAATCAAACTGCATATCAAAATTCTAAAATAACCTCTAAAGTATGCAACAAAGTACACATAATATCCTTAATAATGCAGTCTTATCTCAATCGTCATACTTTAAAAGAAACTGCATTAGAGCACTTTTGGTGTTAGCGCTTCCAATCAGTACACTATACGTTTGCAAATCTATCCTGTTCAACGGGGATTATCCATCGTTATGAGCTCAGGAAAAGATGCAGTTCCGTGTGATTCAGTGGGATTCAGTAGCTGAACCGTTTTATGATTTGTATAAGATCTTCTGTAGCAGTGTTAGGGATTTCCTAGTTTCCTGTCAGTTTTCCTCTTACAGTGTTTTGTGTCATCAAATAAATAATTATTTTATTCACAGTGAAAGTTAACAGCTACGCATTTGACAGGATGTATCTAAGTTTCATATTTTAGATTAATTCGAAGGAGTAGTTAAACTCCTGTTGCCCTATTGTTTCAAATGTTTTTGTGTGAAGACTTGGCAGTGATATATGTGAAACCACTGTTCAAATTAATAGCCAGTCTCATGTGAATACTGTCTTAACGTATTTTTTTAAATTTAGTTTCAGATTTTATGTGAATTTGGTTTTGAATTCTTTTATATTGGTTTCTAGCTTTGTTTGAAATCTGATAGTAGATCAGATTTTAAGATTTTAGTTCAGTGATTTCATTTTTCTGTAATAAAATTTTATTACTGTATTTCCTTTCATCCGTTGCCTCAGTAATAATATATTGGTCTGCTTTTATAGTTATTACCCGCCTTTCATAAAGTTTTTCCCTTTATTGATTTGACAGTTAATGCTCTTCTGTCGTTATAGTTCCTGAGGCGCCCTTATTTATCATGAAGCCATTAACTTCTAATGCTGTCAATCCTCTGACTAGTTCCTCATTTATGTCGTTGTTTCGGTTTTTTCTTACCTCTGTCACAAAATGTTCTGCCTCTGTTATATTGTCCCTCATGTCTGCGTTTGTTAATTCACTCTTGTTAATGTTGTATTTAAAGCGTTTTCATAACAAATGTATGTCCGTTTCACTAAGTTGTATGTGAGATTCATGATTCTTGTGTACAACATGTGTCAGAATACCCTGTCTATGTCTGTGTGTGTGTGTGCGTGTGCGTGTGTGTGTGTGTTTGTGTAAGTGTATATGTGCTTGATCTCCTGCTATTTTTGCTCATGAGTAAATTTAATTTCCTCTTTTGTGTATTCTGCTATTCTGTTGACGCACTCTTAGCAATCTGTACTGCTTCATATATCATGTGAAACAGGACTATACATGTATGGTAAAAACAAATAAAGTATACTGCAAAAGAAAGAATTTTTCTTGTCTACAGCTTTGCTTCCGCCGTTTTTTTCCCCAACATTTCAGGCTTTAATGCAACAAATTGTTTACACATGTATCATTCATAGTATTTTCCATCGCTGGTCACTACTTTCTCCCATCTTTCGGGCAGTGTACGAATCCCGCGTCGAAAAAATTGTTCATCTTTTGAAGCGATCGACGAATTGATCCAGTTTGTGACTTCTTAATGAGGTCCGAAATGTTAGTCAGCCAGGCCATGCGCCATTGATCTAAACAGATGATAGTCAGAGAGAGTAATGTCTGGGGAATACGACGGGTGGGGTAGGACTTCCCATTTTAACGTTTCCAAGTACGTTTTGACCTCTCTTGCAAATTGGGGTCGAGCGCTGTCGTGCTGCAAAATCACTTTATCGTGGCTCTCGCTGTATTGCAGCCGTTTGTCTTTTAATGCACTGCTCAAACGCATTAACTGCGTTCGATAACGTGCACCTGTGATTGTTTCTCGTGGTTTTAACACCTCATAGTACACGACGCTGAGCTGGTCCCACCAAATGCAGAGCATGATCTAGGAGCCGTGAGTATTCGAAATGGCTCAGAGCGCTATGGGACTTAACACCTGAGGTAATCAGTCCCCTAGAACTTAGAACTACTTAAACATAACTAACCTAAGGACATCACACACATCCATGCTCGAGGCAGGATTTGAACCTGCCGGACTGAAGCGCCTAGAACCGATCGGCCACCACGGCCGGCCGTGAATATTCGGTTTGGCCGTCGACGTGGAAGCATGGCCGGGATATTCCCATGAGTTTTGGCGTTTAGGGTTATCGTAATGAAACCATTTTTCGTCCCCGGTCACAATGCGACACAGAAATCGTTTCCGTTTCTGCCTCTGAAGCAACTGTTCACAAACACACAAACGCCGTTCAACGTGTCTTGGTTTCAGCTTACACGGGACCCAAGTTACTTCTTTTTGAATTGTGCCCATAGCCTTGAGACGTTTCGAAATGGCTTGCTGTGTCACTTCCACTAATCGTGCCAATTCTTCTTGAGTCTGATGCGAGGCTTCACTCAGCATTGTCTCCAATACTGCATCTTCGAAAACATTCCCTCTTCCACCACTACGCCGGTCTAGGACGTTAAAATCACCGTTCTTGAAGCGCTGAAACCACTCACGACACGTTCTTTCTCTAATAGCGTCCTTACCATACGCACTTGAGAGCAATCTTTGAGACTCTGCCGCTGTTTTCTTCATATTGAAACAAAATAGTAACACCTCCCACAAATGACGAGAAATAGGCAAGTAAACTGTCGGTTTCAATCAAGAACAACTTTATGATGCAGACACAAATGGACTAATGTTTGAATGTGATTATGTTGACCGAGGTCCAAGGTAAATGCCTGACGTCTGCGATCTGTTTCTTTCGACCGCTATTTACCGTTGTCGCCACCTATGGGCAAACGATGGAGTCAAAGTTGTACAACTTGTACTTGATAAAACATGAATGACGTTATATTCCTTTCTCAACATTAGGTGATTTTTTTCAGGATCTAAATCAGCCCAACCAGCTGTAATAACATGTAAACTACCATTAGATACGTCCTCAAGAAGATAAAGCAATCAGTAACAACAACAAAAATATGTGCTTCTGCCAACACTGATGAAAAACAAAACGTAAATAAATCTGTATGTTCAGTATGCTTACAAAATGTTTCTAATGAAACGGGGAGAAATAAATGTACTATTTTTTTACTATTAAAAACAGTCTTGATCACGATTTATGGTCTGAAGATGACCACAGTAGTGGTCGAAACCTGTCACCTTGATAAATAAATCGTGATCAAGACTGTTTTTATAGTAAATATTTGTAAGACATTGATCACTGTCTTTCCCATAATGTATTCAAAAGTAAATGTACTATTGTCACGATACCCTATGGTAAGAATCACTGGTAGAAGAACGCTGCACAACTTCAAGCACATATCAAACATACATACACTGGTGCCCAAAATTTAGGAAGCAAACCGCCATTTGCCCTTTTGTGTCTAAGTCACGATATAATCATACCAACTGTGGACAGATGTCCGTAAGATCGTGTTCTTCAAGGAAGAAGGTATTCTGGTCAACGGACAACCACGCTAGCGATGGCGTCAGGGCATCCACCAAACGAACGGAATATTATTTGTCGGAAGTCCCACAATCACGTTCTCTGAGTACACAGTCACAGATGGTGCAGTATGGCACAGAGAAGACTCCTACCAGACTCTGCAGTAGATAAGCATAGGAAGAATGGAAGCAAAACAGTTGCAAACCGATGTGGTCCGATGGCTTAAGGCGAATCGTCCTGTTGTTTCTTGGATGTGGCGAGTTTACAGAGACCGAAACTGTATACCGAAGACCAGAGACATAGGCAGAGCAGGGCCGACCACGTGTGACATCAGAAAGAGAAACGATTATTTGTCTGCAAGCGTACAACGGTACTGCCTTAGTACTGCACAACAACTGGCAGCTGACATCGCAGCATCCACTGGACGTGTTTTATCGAGACAAAATCTCTACAGAAGGATTCAGCAGAGTGGCCTCTACTGTCGGAGACTTGCTGGATGTGTATCTCTGACGCGTCTTCACAGAAGGGAACGTCTAGAGCGGTGTCGCCAACAAGCCACGTGGACGATCGAACAGTTGTCCAATGTTCTTTTCACAGATGAGTCCTGATTTGGTTTGGACAGTGATTTTCGTCGGATTCGCCTCTGGAGGGAACGTAGAAGACGGTTGCCGGACCCAAACACTGTGGAAAGAGACCAATATAGAGGAGGACCCCTAAAGATATGCGCAGGATTTATGCTTAGCACTCGAACAGATCTTCACGAAATTGTACGGGTGAATCAGTAATGTTTAACCGCTGTCAGGTATCGTGATGAGATCTTAGGAACTCATGTGGGCTTGTATCAATGTAAAGAAAACAGAACGTAAATAACTACGAAATGCGTAAAGCACTCCGTCTTCAGGCCAGAAGTGGCCCATCTGGACCATCCGACCGCCGTGTCATCCCCAGTTGAGGGTGCGGATAGGAGGGGCATGTGGTCAGCACACCGCTCTCCCGGTCGTTATGATGGCTTTCTCTTACCGGAGCCGCTACTATTCGGTCGGGCAGCTCCTCAATTGGCATTACGAGGCTGAGTGCACCCCGAAAAATGGCAACAGCGCATGGCGGCCTGGATGGTCACCCATCCAAGTGCCGGCCACGCCCGACAGCACTTAACTTCGGTGATCTCACGGGAACCGGTGTATCCACTGCGGCAAGGCCGTTGCCACGAAATGCGTAAAGGTAGACAAAAATGTTCTTCGTTTTTTCCAACTTAAACAGATTTGCACACACATTCTGGCAACTGATTGAAGTGCTGAGTATGGGGTGTGACTACCTCTGTCAGCAGTATAGGCTTGACGACGACATGGTTTGCTGTGAGTGATGTCCTCAATCCCATGTTCAGGCAATGACATCCATTCTTCCTGCCGAGCTGGTCGCAAGTCTTGGGTAGTAATTGTTAGATTCTGACGTGATTCAACCCGTCTCCGCAGTGTGTACCAGACATGCTCTATGGGATTCAAATCAGAAGAGCGAGCAGGCCACGCCATGCGTGCAATGCTTTCCGTTTCCAATAAAACATGAAGCACCCGTGTTCTATGAGATGCGTCAATCACACAGCTTGCAACACACAAGGAACACACGGCACTTGGTCAGAGGAACTTTCATTCGTCAGCACCATCTACCGTGACAACGATGCATTTCGGGACACATATTCATAGGACCTTTTTTCCTCCAATTCTAGTCAGGAATCAGTCCCTGCAGTTTTTAGGTTTTATTAATGTTGAACCTGCATAAGGGCTAGCTTTGACGGAAAGCATCATGTTGACAGACGTTTCCTTCTGTGTAAACATTCGGGAGAAGAAGTGCTCCTCAAACAGTCTGTAGGTAAGAGGAAACACTACAGCGATTGATGTTTCTTTGTGACAAATTTAACATGGCTAGCGGCTAATATTCTTTGCTGTGCATGGAATACGTTGCTCGGTGTTTTAAAAGGTGGTAGAGAAACAAGCTGAGCTATTTTAACTGCTACCGATAAGGTGCCATTACTATCGTCCCATCAGATACTTACAAGAAAAGGCACTCAGAACAGAATAATATCCTCTTTATGGTTTCACTACGAAATACATCTGCCTATTATATACCAACTATAGATGACAGAACACCATCACAATGTCTTTCAAAACAGTCTGTTCCTCCTAAAGAACATCACGGGGGAGTTACTGCAAGCTTTCGTTATCACTGAAATCCACCTAAGCAAGAAAGCCAAGAACACATTACAGTTAACTCAACAACAAGCAAGGACCACATATTTTCATGATACAGAAATAGTTGTGTTCGTATCTATTTTCATCAAATTGCATCAGATTTGGCTATCATTGTTCACTTCTCCACAGAGTACTAAAAACTATGATAATTTTGTGATGACTGGGTCTGCAGGTTTCGTGAAATTTTTGAACGGAATCATTCAGCTGAAGGCTGTTGGAACTTAGTTTATTTCGACTGCAATTTCGACACGTGTTCGTTTTCAAGCATTCTGAAAGCAGTCAGTCCTCAAATACAGTACACCTTAACATGAACTGACCAAGACTGAAAATAAATATTTCAGAACTACCTACATGGAATGTTGCACCCCACTCAATAATATAACGCTGTCACATGCTGAGCCGTTCCGTGTGGCGGTGTGAATTTATCTGCTGTTCATGTACCATTCACGTTATAAAGATGTTAAATAATGGTATAACCACTTAAGTTTAAATCTCGTGTAGCAGACATACTAAATGGAACACAAAAGCGGCAAAGCTGTAGACGTAAAAGGTATGGGTTATGGAGTCAAAAACGCTAATTTATGGAGACGATATCATTTGTGAATTCCGCTCTCATTTATCACTTATTTCTGTCGGTTTCCTCCTATCTGCGCACACTTTCACAATCCAGATGACATCGCTCCACATACTAGCATTTTTTAATTCAGAGCTCATCCTCTTTGTATGTTTACATCTTTCAAATGGTTCAAATGGCTCTGAGCGCTATGGGACTTAACATGTGAGGTCATCAGTCCCCTAGAACTTAGAACTACTTAAACCTAACTAACCTAAGGAGATCACTCACATCCATGCCCGAGGCAGGATTCGAACCTGCGACCGTAGCGGTCGCGCGGTTCCCAACTGAAGCGCCTAGAACCGCTCGGCCACACTGGCCGGCGTTTACATCTTTGTCGCTTTTGATACATGTACGAATGAATTTAAACTGCATTGTTTGTATTATTATTTCACTAGCTTTCTAAAGTGTATAGTGTACGGAGCTGCAGATAAATTCACACCACCACACGTAACTGCTCTTTCACAGCATGTCACAACGCTGTGTTACTGTGTTACAACATCCCACATAAGTAGCTCTGAAATATTCATTTTCAGCCGTCGTCAGTTTCATATTAACGTGTATTATATTTGACGACTGATCGCTTTCAGAATGCTTGAAAATGACGACGTGTTGAAACTGCAGTCGGAATAAACGATTTTTCAACACGATAAAGCGAAGTGATTTCATTTAAAAATTGTGATAATTTTGCACGAAGTAAACTATGCTCTCATCTATCACCAGTATCCAGAGGCGCGCACCCGTAAGCGAGCTTGCTGGCCGGTACATCGTTGTCCTAGTTAAAAAGTAAAATAAATAAATTTTAAAAGATGTCCCCACCTTGAGCCAGGGTCTCTGCACTAGATTACACACCGACTTACCGACCACCAAGACAACGCCTCCCTCCGCCATATCCGCAGCCCGGACCATGATATAGGAGCTCCAAGCCACCAACTCTCTGCCGCAAAACTGCATTATCATTAATATCACTAATTGTTCCTTAATGGAGATAACCAGGTCCGTGCTACAAAAGGCGCATTATTTTGCTATTCTTACCAACGGTGTTATTAATCTTGGGAAGTCCCCGACAAAAACAAAGGCCGCGAACGAACGCCGTTTCCCAACTGGAATAAGGCGGAATAATTAATTTTAAAAGTCGATAACTACTTAGCAGAGTGCCCTAATGAGAAGAAGTCATTAGCTGTTAAGGAATGCAATTTTTTTCCCCTACCCGTCGATACAGCTATTAAATGAGGTAATTTCGCTTAGAGTTGAGTCCCTGCGAAGAGGGTTGTAGGTGAAGAACATTAATTAGGTGGTGTGAAAGAGAAATTAGACTTTAGTAATTCTTATTTTCTCCCTTTTCGTGTGGGATTGATAACGTTGAGTTAATTTCTATAAGGATTCGTTTCTGTGGAGGATACAGTAGTGTTTTCGTTTATTTTTAAACCAGTGATATGCTTACCGAAGTAACCTTTGTTTGCACGCTTAGACCACTATAGCACCTCCACCACGTTTTTTTCCCTTCACGCCGCGCGGGAGTAGCCGAACGGTCTGAAGCGCTACAGTCGTGGACTGTGCGGGTGGTCCTGGCGGAAGTTTGAGTCCTCCCTCGGGCATGGGTGTGCGTATTTCTCCTTAGGATAATTTAGGTTAAGTAGTGTGTAAACTTAGGGACTGACGACCTTAGCAGTTAAGTCCCATAAGATTTCACACACATTTTTTTCCCCTTCACACTACGCAAAAACAGAATGCGTTTACTGCAAGAGATGCTTCATCGCTGTTCAACATTTGAACAAAAAACTGCAAAGCAAAGTAATTTATACTGTCAACGGCGACTACGATGTCATTCAAAGGAATTTCTACATGCTGTGTAATTTGTCTTAGCAGCTGATATTTTCAACATCACGTCCTTCACATTGCGGTGAACGTGATTGCCGTATGTTCTACGCCATTACCTCTGGGTTCCACTAAGTCAGATTGAATCATCACTCAGTACAACCACGTCACCTTCCTTCAAAGATCAGTAGCAGCATAGTTGATACCACTTCATATGATTTAATGTCTTCGCTTTTGTGATCACTGGTTTCCGGAGTGTTATGACCATGAAACCCGACACCTGTTAGCTCTGCGCAGATCGTTCGGCCTCTGACATGTGTACCTGGACTACAACGGAGATCCTTTACGTTAGATGACTAGGATGTTAGGCAGATGGCTCAGACTACATCGCTTCTAGGAAGAGTTACGACCATGAAAACTGACACCAGTTAACTCTGCGCAGATCGTTCGGCGTCTGACATGTGTACCTGGACTACAACAGAGATCATGTACGTTAGATGACTAGGATGTTAGGCAAATGGCTCAGACTACATTCCTTAAGATTCTAGACTGACATTTTTCGTTCCATAACTGAGTAATTTCATTACTTAAAACGTATAAGATTGGCCGTAGGCACGTGATTAGGTAAATTATGTAATGAAATGTGATCTCCACGTTAAGCTACCAGATTTGTACCGCTTAATAAGATTCCTTACTAAAAGACAGTTACTTTATTGTGCGTCACATGTTTGGTAAGTTTCAGAATTACAGATCATTACTAATTATGTCGACTACATGCAGCGGATTTGTTACGATGTGTAGACGGTACCTACTGAACTTGAAAATGGCTTCTAACGTTAAACTGGCCAATAGCGCGAAACGCAATCAAACAAATACCGGTTATTCAAGCAATAGCCAAGTGTAACATTGTCACTCCCTTTAACAAATTCACGGTTGTGGTACCCTGCATGACGGAAGTGTTCAACGTTCCTTACCTTCGTCTTTACAGCTCAAGCTTGAGAAGAATGACTGTTTAATAAGTTAGAGTTAATCTGCGCAGTCTCTACAGGAATTATAAGCACTGATCTAATGAATATATTGTCATTTATTCCCTGAGATACTGTTTTGGGAATTTTTGAGAAAGATTTTTGCGAGATGTACTGCGTCTGTCTCCGATAATTTTATAGCCGCCAAATAAGCTAGAAAAGACACATAAGCAAGAGAGATGATTATAGAAGAATATATAAGTATAATGCTAGTTATCCTTTGCGCGTAAAATAATAACAACGACATTAATTACTGCGCCAATTCAGTAGGATGAGCCTAATTAGTGTGATGGGATTGCAGGGCTATGAATGTGACATAGCGAGCGTGTAAGGGTGGTCATAAAGTTTCCGTTAGAACGCCGTGCAGCCAGAATCGGTATGATCATCAGGCAAAATCGCCGTAAGCATTGAGGCAAACATCACCGACGCACCAGGTCGAATATACCTGTTTATCAGGAACTTTAATATATTACGTCTGCCTGTGTAATGGCTAACATTAAGGTTGCCCTTGTGCTTCCAATTAATAGCATAATAATATACAATCAATTTCGACAAATCTGGTTAAACCTTCTCGAAACAATACACAGAAATATACGACTCAAGATTTGTGTTTCGTTTGGTATCAATTCCTTACGTTGTCACGTAAAGGTAATTATACGCATGATGTTGACTTATTCTGCTAGCAATCCGAAACCCATCTATGCTTATCACATAACTACTACTACAGTTACTACTGCACGGAAGGATTTCGAAGGATTTAGGTCTACATCGTCATCTACACACATCAAAAAAAGTTTTTCATCAACCCGGTTCTCAGTACTCCTGGAGATAGACGTTCACTGTGGATATTGTATCACAGACACAGTCCCTTTTACTGTTCACAGATGTCACTAACCATGCCCAAAGATGTAAACAACCAAGTATAAGCAGCGCCTATAGGGACGGTGGGGGTCTGACAGCCGATCAGTTGCAGTCATTTCATCAGGAAGGAGGTACACGGCTGGTGTTGTCTGTAGCTCAACCATGCCTAGACGAACAATACCGCGGCTCGAACGCGTGCGCATTGTTATTTTGTGCCAGGAAGTGCTCTCAACAAGGGAAGTGTCCAGTCGTCTCGGAGTGAACCAAAGCGGACATGGAGGAGATACAGAGAGAGATAGGAACCGTCGATGACATGCCTTGCTCAGGCAGCTGAAGGGCTACTACTGCAGTGGATGACCGCTACCTACGGATTATGGCTCGTAGGAACACCGACAGCAACGCCACCATGTTTTCGTGCAGCCACAGGACGTCGTGTTACGACTCAAACTGTACGCAGTAGGCTGCATGATGCACTACTTCACTCCCGACGTCCATGGCGAGGTCCATCTTTGCAAATACGATACTATGCAGTGCGGTACAGACGGGCCCAACAACATGCCGAATGGACCGCTCAGGATTGGCATCACGTTCTCTTCACCGATGAGTGTCGCATGTGCCTTTAACCATACAATCGTCGGAGACATGTCAGGAGGCATTTCGGTCAGATTGAACGCATTAGACACACTGTCCAGCCAGTGCAGCAAGGTGGAGGTTCACTGCTGTTTTGGGGTGGCATTATGTGGGGCCGACGTACACCGCTGGTGCTCATGGAAGGCGCTGTAACAGCTGTACCATACGTGAATGCCATCCTCTGATCCGACCGATAGTGCAACCACATCGGCAGCATACTTGCGAGGCAATCGTCTTCATGGCCGACAATTCGCGCCCCCATACTGCAAAAAAATGGTTCAAATGGCTCTGAGCACTATGGGACTCAACTGCTGAGGTCATTAGTCCCCTAGAACTTAGAACTAGTTAAACCTAACTAACCTCAAACATCCATGCCCGAGGCAGGATTCGAACCTGCGACCGTAGCAGTCTTGCGGTTCCAGACTGCAGCGCCTTTAACCGCACGGCCACTTCGGCCGGCCCCATATTGCACATCTTGTGAATGACTTCCTTCAGGATAACGACGTCGCTCGAATAGATTGGCCATCATGTTCTCCAGACATGAACCCTATCGAACATTCCTGGTATAGATGGAAAAGGCCCGTTTATGGACGATGTGACCCACCAACCACTCTAAGGTATCTACGCCGAATCGCCGTTGAGGAGTGGGTCAATCTGTACCAACAGTGCCTTGATGAACTTATGGATAGTATGCCACTACGAATACAAGCATGCATCAATGCAAGAGGGCGTGCTACTGTATATTAGACGTACCGGTGTGTACAGCAATGTGGACCACTACCTCTGATATTCTCTCTGTACGGTGGTGCAACATACAATGTGTGGTTTTCATGAGCAATTAAAAGGGCTGAAAAATGTATATGTTGATCTTCATTCCAATTTTCTCTACAGGTTCCGGAATTCTCGGAACCGAGGTGATGCAAAACTTTTTTAATGTGTGCATATAGGATGTTAATTTTTGAGTCACTGTGAGAGTTGTCAGAGAGTTGACAATAATTGTACATTAATTGCTTACTAATGGCCAGTTACTTTATTATGTGTCAAGTGCTCGGCCAGTTTCGGAATTACAGATCATTACTAATTATGTCTACTACAATCAGCAGATATGTTACGATGTGTAGACGGTACCTATAGGACTTCAATATTACCTCTAAAGCTAAACTGGGCAATGGGGCGAAACGCAATCAAATAAATACCTGTTACTTAAGTAATAGCTGAGTGTGACAATGTCACTCCCTTTAACACATTCACGGCTGTGTTACCCTACATGACGGAAATGTTCAACGCTCCGTACCTCTGTCTTCACAGATCAAGCTTGAGAAGAATGACTGTTTAAAAAGTTAGAATTAATTTGCGCAATCTCTACAGGAATTATACGCAGTGATCTAATGAATATTTGTGATTTATTCCCTGAGGTACTGTTTTGGGAATTTATGAATTAGATTTTGGCGAGATGTACTGCGTCTGTCTTCGAGTCCCTGTCAAGTAATGATTTCTAACATTTCGCTTACATTCTCTCAAAAGTAAAAGAAACTGGTGGCTTCTGGTAATACCATTCGTTGTACACGAACTATATCTCCTAACAATCCACCTGATAACGGTCTCGTTCACTGGAACTGTATAGTAGTCTACAACTGATTTGTAACCAATCTGTGTTGTAAACAAACTGAATTTCTCAGTGTTCCATTCAATGAATTGTAGCACTCCATTCAGTTAACCTACCTCTGAATCTGCGTAATCGTCCACCAACATATTTCAGCGCATTATTACTCTGAAATGTTCTTGTGACTTGGCATAATGACATGTTATTGACACATGACTGGATAACACTGCATTTTTTGCTGGGGACGATTTACTCATATGTAAAGGTGCATCGTGTGAAAAGCACGACACTGCAGTTAATACTATCTCTAAAGTCATTAATGTGTAGTGTACATAAAATTCTTCTCGTTTACAGAACTTCGTTTTGAAAAATGTACCAGACTGTAGCCACCACTACTAGTTATACTTATATGGGTATGTGTTGGCGCTGGACACTACGAATGTAGTGTGTGGACATACATGGTGAGAATGTGAGTCTCGCGGGAGGCGTGCGCGAGGTAATCCCTGCAGTCGCACTATCTTCTGTGCCCTTGGTGGCTCAGCTGGATAAAGCGCCTGCCCTGTAAACAGGAGATCCCGGGCTCATGTCCCGTTCGGAGCACACATTTTCACCAGTCCCCATTGATATATATCAACGCCCGTCAGCAGCTGAAGGTATTAATATACACTCCTCGAAATGGAAAAAAGAACACATTGACACCCACCATACTTGCTCCGGACACTGCGAGAGGGCTGTACAAGCAATGATCACACGCACGGCACAGCGGACACACCAGGAACCGCGGTGTTGGCCGTCGAATGGCGCTAGCTGCGCAGCATTTGTGCACCGCCGCCGTCAGTGTCAGCCAGTTTGCCGTGGCATACGGAGCTCCATCGCAGTCTTTAACACTGGTAGCATGCCGCGACAGCGTGGACGTGAACCGTATGTGCAGTTGACGGACTTTGAGCGAGGGCGTATAGTGGGCATGCGGGAGGCCGGGTGGACGTACCGCCGAATTGCTCAACACGTGGGGCGTGAGGTCTCCACAGTACATCGATGTTGTCGCCAGTGGTCGGCGGAAGGTGGACGTGCCCGTCGACCTGGGACCGGACCGCAGCGACGCACGGATGCACGCCAAGACCGTAGGATCCTACGCAGTGCCGTAGGGGACCGCACCGCCACTTCCCAGCAAATTAGGGACACTGTTGCTCCTGGGGTATCGGCGAGGACTATTCGCAACCGTCTCCATGAAGCTGGGCTACGGTCCCGCACACCGTTAGGCCGTCTTCCGCTCACGCCCCAACATCGTGCAGCCCGCCTCCAGTGGTGTCGCGACAGGCGTGAATGGAGGGACGAATGGAGACGTGTCGTCTTCAGCGATGAGAGTCGCTTCTGCCTTGGTGCCAATGATGGTCGTATGCGTGTTTGGCGCCGTGCAGGTGAGCGCCACAATCAGGACTGCATACGACCGAGGCACACAGGGCCAACACCCGGCATCATGGTGTGGGGAGCGATCTCCTACACTGGCCGTACACCACTGGCAATCGTCGAGGGGACACTGAATAGTGCATGGTACATCCAAACCGTCATCGAACCCATCGTTCTACCATTCCTAGACCGGCAAGGGAACTTGCTGTTCCAACAGGACAATGCACGTCCGCATGTATCCCGTGCCACCCAACGTGCTCTAGAAGGTGTAAGTCAACTACCCTGGCCAGCAAGATCTCCGGATCTGTCCCCCATTGAGCATGTTTGGGACTGGATGAAGCGTCGTCTCACGCGGTCTGCACGTCCAGCACGAACGCTGGTCCAACTGAGGCGCCAGGTGGAAATGGCATGGCAAGCCGTTCCACAGGACTACATCCAGCATCTCTACGATCGTCTCCATGGGAGAATAGCAGCCTGCATTGCTGCGAAAGGTGGATATACACTGTACTAGTGCCGACATTGTGCATGCTCTGTTGCCTGTGTCTATGTGCCTGTGGTTCTGTCAGTGTGATCATGTGATGTATCTGACCCCAGGAATGTGTCAATAAAGTTTCCCCTTCCTGGGACAATGAATTCACGGTGTTCTTATTTCAATTTCCAGGAGTGTAATTCTAATTTCGTACCACAACAAGTGCCCTTCATCAGGAAGGCCTCTTGCAGTTATAACTGATGTAGTGATGTATGATTGTACCACATGAAACGGTCTGCGTCTCTGAAGATTTTTAAGGCCCCGAAATCTTTCGTGTTTATATCAACTTAAAGCATGATTTTGATATAAGGATCGTGAATGAGGGTTGGATACGTGGAAGAGACGAGGAGACACTGCAAGTTTGCGCATAGGCTATATAGTGGTAAGACAAAGCTTTCCAAACCCTATTGTAAACTGTAAGGCATTTTCAGAGACAGATGTAGGCCCTGACCACTATTAAGTGGTTTTTAATCGTACAGTGAAGCGAAGAAACAGAAAAACGGTAGGAAATCAAAATTATGCGACCTGGATGTTGAAAGAAGTAGAGACTGTTGGGAGTTTCAAAGGGGGCTTTACACAGCAACTAACTGAAACAAAGGAATACGTAGAAGCCTAGGCAGGCTTGGCTAGAGAACAAATAAAAGGCCGTAGAAGCAAGTATAATTTCGGGGAAGATAGATACTGCCTATAGGAAAGATACAGAGGCCTTTGGACAAAAAATCAGCTGTAAGAATATCAACAGCACTGCTGGAAAATCAGTACTAAGCGAAGAAGGGGAAGCTAACAGTACATGGAAGGGGACACACAGTAAATGAACTTGAAGACAATATACAGAAAGGGAAGAGGAAGTAGAGGAGAATAAGGTGAGAGACGTGATACTGTGAGTAGAGTTTAACAGAACACTGAAATACCTAAGCCCAAACAAGGGCCTTGGAGTAGATAACAGGTCTTAGAATTACCCATATCCTCGAGAGGCAGACATGATAAAACTATTCCACATGGTGTGCAAGATGTACGAGAAGGAGAAATACCTATAGACTAACTGGACATGGTGATTATTCCAATCTCAGAATAAACAGATGAATATTCCCACTATGAGATTAATAAATCATGACTGTAAGACGAATTATTTACAGACGGCTGGGAGGCCGTATGGGGGCTGTATTCGTTACAAGAAAGCTTCTGCTGTTGCCAAATCGCCCCCAGGGTCAAGACCATTGTCCACATTCCTCTCTCCCTTCTCTCTTCCTCCCTTCTACGCCAACTGCTTTACTTATAAATGGCAGGAAATTGAAAATCGTAGCTGGGGCTTTGTCCTATTGGCTAGTGGTACTGTTTCAACCTGGATAGTTGCCGGAATTCAGATGTATTTTTAGGATCTAATTTATACCCAATAACTTAACCACTACAATTCATCATCCGAGATGGCTATATTTATATCATACTTACCTTTATCGCTATAATATATGACTTAATAAAACCAACAGATATTTTAGCAAGAGTCTCTTATCTTAAAGTTTATAACTGAAATCACACTCAACCACAAGTTGAGAGTCAACTCACCAACGAACACAAATAACATGAGGTCCAGCAGTGGCAGCAACATTAGCAGCAGTAACAGCAGCAGAAGTGGCGCCACCGCCAGCGTCAGTCATGTTATCACCTCATTAGTAACAGAGTTTGGTGGTACCCTATTACTACTAGTATATCGAGATACTATGCGTAGTACATACACACCAAGACAAAAAAGGAAACAGTACAATACACAACATAGAAATTATCCGAATGGGATAGAAATGTGCAGATGTGATGTACATGTAACAGTCAACAACTGACTACAATTTCAGAAAATTCGCCTTGAATTTTAATTCCACCCTTGATATCGTTTTTGTTTCTGTTTTTTTTTTTTTTTTTTTTTTGTCATTGCTTCATCGGTGTATAGATTGAACAGTCGAGGCAAAAGATTATACCCTGTTTTACACCCTTTTTAAACCGAGCACTTCGTTCTTTATCTTCCACTCTTATTGTTCCTTCTTAATTTTTCTATGTCTTGTATATCACACCATCTTTCACTATAGTCTTCTCCTATTTTTCCTTGAATTTCGAACATCTTGCACAATTCTACAGTTTCGAAAGCTTTGTCTAGGGCGACAGATCCGATGTCTTACTTTTTCTTCAGTGGTGTTTCCGCTGTTAGCCACAAGTCAGAAACGTCACTCTGTTGCCTTTACCATTCCTAAATCCAAATTGATCGTCATCTAACAGATCTATTGTTCTGTGTAGTTTCCTTGTCAACATCTTGGCTGCATGAGCTGTTAAACTGATTGTGCAATACTTCTGTCTCTTCTCGGTTTCTGATTTCTGTGGGTGGTGTTTATCCGAAATCTGATGCTATATCGCCAGTCTTATACACTGCATACACCAAAGGTGAATAGCCTTTTTGTTGCCACTCCCCCTTCCCTCCCCCCCCCCCCCCCCCCACCCACCGCCAATAACTCTAGATATTCCGATAGAATGTTATTTATTCTTTTCATCTTATTTGATTTTAAATCTTCCGAAGCTCTTTCAAAATCTGGGCTAATAACTGAGTCCCCACCTGTTCCCTGCGACTACTGATTTTTATTCAGTCACGTCTTCAGACAAGTTCTCCTCCTCATAGAAGCCTTCAATGTACTCTTTCCACCGTTCCACTCTCTCCTCTGCATTTAATAGGGAAATTACAATTGCACTCTTAATGTTACCGCACTTGCTTTCAATTTCTCCGTAGGACGTCTTGACTTTTCTATATGCTCAGTCATTCTCTTCAACAATCACTTCTTTTTCGATTTCTTCATATTTTTCATGCACTCATTTCGACTTAGCTTCCTGCAGTTCATATTTATTTATTTCCTAAGTGTTCGTATTTCTATACTCCTGAATTTCCCTGTCTATTCTTTTGTCGATCAGCTGTAGTGTTTCTTCTGCTAACGGTTGTTTCCTCGCAGATTTCTTGTAGCTTTCTATTTCTTTGCAACGCCTGTGACTGCGTTTCGTTAGAGATATCCATTCCTTTTCCACTGAACTACGGAGCTATTCACTATCGCAGGATCTATAGTCTCAGAGAACTTCAGGTGTATCTTTTCATACCTTAGTGCTTCCGTATCCCACTTCTTTGTGCACTGGTTCTTTCTAACCAATCTCTTACTCTTCAGCCTACGCTTCATCATTATAAAATTGGTATCAGAGCCTGTACCCGCTCCTGGGTACACGGCATAATCCATTATCTTATTTCCGAATCTCTGCCTGATAATGATGTAATCTAACTGAAGTGTCCCCATATTTCGCGGCCTTTTCCGAGAATACATATTCTTGTGATTCTTGAACGGAGTATTCAGCATTACTGATATGTGTTGCAGAAATCAGTTAGTCTTTCTGCTCTCTCATTCCTACTACCAATCCCATATTCTCACATAACCCATTCTTCTACTCCATCCTCTACAACGGAATTCAAATCCCACATTATTATAAGTTTTTCACCTCCGTTTACATACTAAATTACCCGTTAAACATCCGCTTATACATTCTCTATCTCTTCGTCTTCTGCTTGCGAAGTTGGCATTCCATGTGTACTTGAATTACATTTGTTGGTGTTGGTTTGTTGTCGCTTCTAATGAGAACAACCCCACCACTGAACTGTTCACAGTAACTCACTTTCTGCCATACTGTCGTATTGTAACCTTTATACCATTTTCTGCTGCTGGTGGTATTACCCTATATTCGTCTGACCAGATATATTTAGTCTTCTTTCCATTTCACTTTACTTACCACCACTACATCTAGATTGAGCCTTTGCATTTTCCTCATCAGTTTTTCTAGATCCCCTACCAAGTTCAAACTCATGACATTCCACACCCTGACTCGTAGAACATCACCCTTTCGTTGGTTTTTTAAACTTATTCTCATGGTCACTTTCCCTTTGGCACTCCCCTCTTAGATATCCGAACAGGGGCTAATCCGAAATCTTTTAGCAGAGGAGTGATGATCATAACACTTCCAATTACCGGCCACATGTTCATACCTTCTTTGTATTTGTAAAATTACTGGTTGGGGAAAGAGATTTGAGATTCTGTTGTAGATTAAAATTGTATGTTAAGAACTAGCACGGATGTTATTAAAACTGGAGAAAGTGAGAGTAACGGAAGAGTTGTTTCCAGTTTGTAAATGTATATGCAAAATTTAATAAAGCTTTTTGTACGAGATTATTTGTTTCCTTTTCCATTACGCCACCAAGTTTCGTTGGTTTCTTTAGTGTCCAACAGTGATTCGGATCCATCACCCAGCCAGAGTATCTACGGATTACATATTCGTGCCATGCTGTTGAATGGAACACCGACCACGAGAATCAGAAAAAGATACATGTTATCGTCTAAAGTTGCAATAATTTATTTTGTCTATTGGGTACCAGTTTCAGTACACAGTGCCATGCTCAGGCCATCCTGGGGCTTGGAGGCATCACACTTGGTTCTAAAGTACTTGTGTCAAAACAGGGCATAGCCTGAGGATGGTACTGTGTACCTAAACTAATTTCCAGTAGGCCAAATTAAAAAAATGCACTTCTGGAATAAATCGTATATCTTTTTCTATCTACAAAGTACTTTTCAGATGATCTTTCCTCTTCTTCCAAATGTCTGCCCACAGGAACTTTCATCAGCACAATCCTAGCTGTCAAAGTTGCTCCTTATATGGACGAAAATACATGGATTGTTGTTGAGGTGGAGTGTGGTAGAATCTTATCGCATCGTTGGCAGGTGTGTTGACGTTAGCCATTTTCAGTACCACTTAATGTTTACTTATTCTTACAAACTCGGCACCAAAGTCAACTAAAAATGGAGGAACCCATCTTCACTCTCTCATATGTTGATGACACGGCAAACTGATCAACTGCCGCTGTTAAAGTTTCGTACGTACTCTAAAGATCCAAGGTGTAGCAGTAGTAGTGTGCAGAGTACATATCACCTTCAGTCATCAAAACTGCTTATATAATCCTAAGACCCAAGATATATTTAAGCGATGGGAATAATTTTCCAGGATCTGTGAACCGGTGAACAGCGCTGCAACGGGGGGGTGGGGGGGGGGGGGGGGGGGGTGGGGGGGAGAGAAACTCGTATCCTGAGTGGCACTCTTATCTACAGAATAATACAGGATATTAGCCAGTATACTGCAGTACCCGAATGCGATACACAGACTGTAGCGTACAGCACATTAACAAGGCACCTACCTGAAGGCGATAGCGGGTTTATAAGGTATGGAACAAAGAAACACTTGCAAGAGGCGGTCCCCCCACCCTCTTTCCGGCCATGTCTTATAGGGTCACAAATTACATCAATTATGGTACGATTATCTTGGAAAATACACGGTGACCATATAGAGACATAAATATAGCAATCTTGGGTAATAAATTATAGTGACCACGTATCATACAAGGTGTTTCCGTAAGAGCCTACAAAAATTTAACAGGACATAGAGGAAGGAGTATATAGAGGGTCTATACAAGGGCGATGTACTTGAGGACAATATTATGGAAATGGAAGAGGATGTAGATGAAGATGAAATGGGAGATACGACACTGCGTGAAGAGTTTGACAGAGCACTGAAAGACCTGAGTCGAAACAAGGCCCCCGGAGTAGACAACATTCCATTGGAACTACTGACGGCCTTGGGCGAGCCAGTCCTGACTAAACTCTACCATCTGGTGAGCAACATGTATGAGTTAGGCGAAATACCCTCAGACTTCAAGAAGAATATAATAATTCCAATCCCAAAGAAAGCAGGTGTTGACAGATGTGAAAATTACCGAACTATCAGTTTAATAAGTCACAGCTGCAAAATACTAACACGAATTCTTTACAGACGAATGGAAAAACTAGTAGAAGCCGACCTCGGGGAAGATGAGTTTGGATTCCGTAGAAATACTGGAACACGTGAGGCAATACTGACCTTACGACTTACCTTAGAAGAAAGATAAGGAAACGCAAACGTACGTTTCTGGCATTTGTAGACTTAGAGAAAGCTTTTGACAATGTTGACTGGAATACTCTCTTTCAAATTCTAAAGGTGGCAGGGGTAAAATACAGGGAGCGAAAGGCTATTTACAATTCGTACAGAAACCAGATGGCAGTTATAAGAGTCGAGGGACATGAAAGGGAAGCAGTGGTTGGGAAGGGAGTAAGACAGGTTTGTAGCCTCTCCCCGATGTTATTCAATCTGTATATTGACCAAGCAGTAAAGGAAACAAAAGAAAAATTCGGAGTAGGTATTAAAATCCATGGAGAAGAAATAAAAACTTTGAGGTTCGCCGATGACATTGTAATTCTGTGAGAGACAGCAAAGGACTTGGAAGAGCAGTTGAATGGTATGGACAGTGTCTTGAAAGGAGGATATAAGATGAACATCAACAAAAGCAGCGTGGAGGGTAAAAATCGTAGAGGGAGACCAAGAGATGAATACACTAAGCAGATTCAGAAGGATGTAGGTTGCAGTACGTACTGGGAGATGAAGAAGCTTGCACAGGATAGAGTAGCATGGACAGCTGCATCAAACCAGTCTCAGGACTGAAGACCACAACAACAACAACAACTGCTCCATCGGATGGAACTGTGAGTCTTTGAATAGCACTGAGTAATGAATGGGTCTGTCGTTAATTCTTAGCACGTTCTGTCAATGGAAAATGTAAATACGATACAACAGAGCCACCTTATGGACAAGTAAAATAAATAAAACATGCCTCATAACTACCTGGTAATCAGGCTCATTCTACTTGTTTTCTTGCAGGAAATAGAGAATTTACATGTAAATAAAGAGCACATAACGTGTAAACTTGTGCGCCTGTTAGTTGTAAATAAGCTGGAAAACAGGATTTCTAGACAGAACAGTACACAATTCCTTACCTGGCTTCTCCTACCACATGTTCCCTATCTCAAATTGTTCAGTGGAACATTCTCTATGTCCTTTTTCTGCACACTCTCACGAAAACACCCTGTATAAATTATGTCCTAAATATACAAGAGAAATCTGTTACACATGTAGACTGGCGCAGTACCACCAATCAGTAGGACAAAAGCCCTTCTCAGATTTTCAATTTCCCGCCAGTTATGTAGAAGGAAATAGACCTAGAGGACAGGAAAATGTGGGAAGGAGATTGTGACCCTGACCTTGAGGAGAGATCCGACAAGAAATCAGGCTGTCTAAGATGTGGTGCAGCGTCATAACTGAAATCGACCTCGAGGAAGATCATTTTGATTTCCAGGAAAATTTGGGAATCTGATCCAAGGACTTCTCCTAAACTATAGACACAGCATTGTTTGGAAGGCTTTTGACAACGTTGACTACTGATTCCGACTATAGAAGGGTTAAAGTACAGGATGCGAAAGATTACTAACAATTTATACAGGAACAATATGCCATTTACAAGAGCCAATAGGCTTGAAGCGGAAGCAGTGGTTGAGAAGACAGTGAGACAGGATTGTGTCTTATCCTCGATGTTATTCAGTCTGTACATTGGGCGAGAATTAAGGGAAACCAAAGAACAATTTGGTGAACGAATTAATGTTCAGGGGAAAGAAACAAAAAGTCTGAGACTTGCTGATGACACTGTAATTATGGAAGAGACGGCAAAGGTCTTGGAAGAACAACTGAACAGAATGGACGGGACCTTGAAAGGAGAATGTAAGATGAAAATCAACAATAGCTGAACACGGATAAAGGAATGTATCGAATTAAAGCAGGGAATGTTGAGGGAATTAGATTAGTTAATGAGACACTAAAAGTAATAGGTGAGTTTTGGTATTTTGGTAGTGTAATTGTAAGGGTTTCTTTTTATACGTTTTACACAGAAATTGTAGTTCTGGTCATATTCTGGATGTCACGCGGAAAAGTAAATCTTCAATAACATCTGAGTAATAGCGGGTAACGTCTCTGCTAAACAGGTTGCGCTGCGAGAGTTTTCAGTAGAACCCTTGCTTGTGAGCGAAGTGCAGTCTCGGGGAGAGAGAAGAGAAGTCTTGTTGTATCTTGTGATAGAGTAAGATACGTTTGGGCCGTGCTGTATATAAGCAGTATTTTTTTGTTTTATTTTTTATTTATGGAGAGATATTTGGTAAAAACATTCAGAAGACTTCGAAAGGTACTGTAATAGCGCATTTGCCGAGACATCCAAGCGTAGTAATTAGTTTGTCCAGGGATTTAGAATTGGAAAATTTTACGATAACGTAACATTGTGTGATTTACTGTTTTTTCTACAAAGATGGATAGCGTACGTATTTGTAAGCAAGTGAAGAGAATTTGTTCAGGTTTTTCCACTATTAGTTAAAGTAAATTTTTAATATTTCAAGTGTTCAAATATTTTGTCTTTGTGATGTAAAGTTTGTTAATGCGTTACTTTATTGTTTTTCCATCAGTCAGCATTCGTTTCTTTATTTCCAGTTTCACATGTATAATTTTTATTTCCAGAGTTTCTCAGTAACCGAACTCTAATTGACGATGATCATTGCTATAATGAGTTTTATTGGCACAGAAGCTTCGTGATTGGCTCCATAGCTCAAAGCACGCGTTGCGCATCGTGTTGCCAGTATTCTGAACTTTTATTTTTTAACTAGCATAGCAGTAGTAGTTGCAGTAGTCTAGAGATAGCAACGGCACAGCATTTATTCATTGCGCAAACAATCATCGTGCGCTGAAGTACACATTCATATCCTGGTTTCCTCGAAGTTTTAAAAAAGATTATAAGGGTTAGTTCGAGTAAACATCAAGCGGTTGCCAATTCTATGTTTCCGCACTTCAATTACGCTGTCCCGTGAGTCGAATAAAACTGTGACCATTAGGGCCGCTTTTCCTTGTGTGTGGTAATTATTAATATTTTGTCCAGTCCAATAGGTGCCACTACGTTGCCGTGATGGAGATAGCACAAGACGAGGTGGTTTCCTTTGGTCTGCACCCAACCTTGTACTTGACCTGAGTGGATGTGTATTTTGTTCATGCGATTTAAAACCACTTACTAAGTCTTATTTGTACAGTAGTTAAATCGTGCTTTTTGTCTGAGTGATTTCATAGGTGAATAAATTGTGTGTTAATTACAATTTGTAATTTTATTTGCTGCACCTAACCGTGTGTTGTTCTTATTCTGCGTCATATAACTTTTAATTATTACACTTAGCGTGGGGTATTGGGCGGAAGAAGCGAGTGAAAATGCAGCTTATAGTGAGTAATTTTATCCTATGTACCCTTACATGGTAAAAGAGACAATTACTGTCAAATTACTGAAGTGACATGTTTCATGCCGCTACATACGTAACGAAAAGAACTTTCACATAATGACAATGGTTCGTTCCCTTGTTAAAGCGACCTAGTTTTATTAACAGTTCATAAATGACCGAGAGAGGTGGCATATTGGCTAGGATACGGTATCCCTTTTCGGGAGAGAAGGGCCCAAATCCCTCAGTTTACGTTTTTCTTTCTTTCCATAAATCACTTGAGGCGTGTGTCACTACGATTGATTAAGTGAGACCACGAATGACTTCCGTCTTTATTTTTGTCCACTTTGTGGATGTTCTCTGACCCGGGAGGTTGAACATCCACCTTCCTACTTTGCTCTTTGATTCGTAAGTTACAGGACTGCAGTTGATTCCTAGGCCTCGTTTCCGTGCGACCAGGCGTGACTGCACAGATTTCGGCTACAGACCAGGAGGATATACAGCGGCTCAGTAACGCGAGCGCCTTGGAGTGGAAGCGTTTGTCTGGCCGCGCTGTTTGGACAGCCCTGCAGAGGCCGCCTAAGCCGGCGGAGTCCGCCCAGCCGCAGAGCCACGTCTCATAGCAACCGCGCTGCTGCTGCGGTCGCGGCTAATCCTTCAATTGCGCCCGTAAGTAAAACAATGGCCGAGAGGGATTACCGGCCGGCGGCAATCAGCAGTATTGGTCGTTCGCCTTGCGGCCTCCTGCATCCCCACCCCACCCCGCGCCCCATCCAGGGCAGGAGGCGGAGCCAGACTTCTCCCTATAGCGAAGACGAGAGAGACCGCTTCAGACGACTAAAGGAATTTTGAGTAGACGTTTATCTGCTTTTCAGGATAAGAAACAAAAACATAAAAAAGTCGTATGTTCGACGAAGGACATGATGTACAACGGTTAAAATTTTAACTAACACTTTACAAATTAGACTTACGTAAACACTAGGTCTACACTGCAATCTCATTTACCTACACAGAGGCAGCGTGCCGTTCCGTTGCATTTTTCTCAAGCTACCGAGGAGCTATAATTTTTATATGTTGTGAACATTGTTGAATGCGGGCGACCACTTCCAGATGTTCAGTGTGATAGAATATTCAAATTTTGTTGGTGTAGTGTAGACCGATTCGGCGTGCAGCCTCCAGCGTGACGTCCTTAATTGTCAGTGCGCTCACGGTAGAAGCTTTAAAGGGTCCTTGGAGGCACAGTGACTGAACAGTGTGTATAAGTCGTGTTGCCACGTGCAAGATTGGATACATTGCGCACGCTACTGAAATACATTGAAAATGCTGCGTTGATAAAATGGGGTTGAGCTTCGTCAGTTAGTTTTAGCCCTTCTAGTGGCCTGTAACAGATGTGTGGCGCGGGGATTTCATTGTGTACCAGGAGTGCAGACGTTTACCAAAGACACTAAGTCACTACACATTCGAGGACACTGGTTAACAACTAAAGAACCACACTGCCGTTGGCTGAAATCTAAAGTACCCTTTACCAAATCAGCGACTTATAGCACTCCACACATTGTAAGGACCGTCGGTAAATAATGTTTCCTAATACAGTGTTGCGTCTGTGGATGATAGTTGCTGATTTTTAGCACTCTAAACGCTTATACACCCTAAGACAAAAATAAAATGAAAGCAACACACCACCTACAAATTGCGAACGGGACGCAAATCGGTAGATATGACGCACGTGTACAGGCAAATGAATGCTTGTAACTTCAGAAAAAAATAATTATTTACTCAAGAGAAAAGTCTTGACTAATAGAGCAACAGCATAACGCGTTGGTCTGACTCTGGCATTTATGCAAGCAGTTATTCGGTTTGCCATTGAATGATAGAGTTGTAAGTTCTCCTGAAGCAAAAGGTGCCAAATTTTGACAGATTTGCGCGTTAGATTGTCAAAATCCAGAGCTGTTAGGAAGGTCTTCCCCATAACGCTCTAAACGCTCTCACCTGTGGAGAGGTTTGGTGATTTCGCTCGCCAAGATAGGATTTGGTAAGCAGGGACTCAAACAGTAGAAAGTCCCGCCGTAAGCCGTAAAGGGCAACAAAGTGGGGCACAGAACATCGTCGACTTATCGCTGTGTTGTAAGGGTGCCACGGATGACTACAGGAGTCCTGTTCTGAAAACAAATGTCATTCAATCTGCTTACTGTGTTCCTGTCTTGGTCTAACGGACACATTTACAACCCCTCCCCCCCCCCCCCCCCCCGAAAAGAAAAATTCCTACGGTACTAACTTGACAATTACTTGATATCTGAGATTGTGCCCTAAGAACCAGACTCTTCTTTTAGTCAAGTTTTGTCAGAAATTTCTTTTCTCCACACTGTTACTCAATATTTCCCCATTTGTTTGTTGGGTCCAGCAATAAAATCCCCAGCATCACGTTTCGTTATATTCTGTTCTCACCTTGTCTGAACTCCTTACACCTTCATACAAGGCTACAATCCAGAGAAATACTTCCTAACAAAGACTTCCTAACAATTGAATTTGTATTCGATGTTAACAAACTTTTAAAAGTGTATTCAGTCAAAATTGTCGAAAGCTTTTCTGCTAATCTTATAAACGCGGGTTGCATTTCTTTAATGTGTCTTCGTATATAAGTCTTCGGGTCAGTACTGCGTCGCGTTTTCCAACATTTCTCCGGAAACCAAATTCATGATTCCCCAAGATGGAATCTACCAGCTTCTTTCATTCTTGTGCAGATAATTCACCTCAGGTTTTGGAACTACGTCTTATTAAACCGGTAGGTCGGTAACATTCACACCTATTAGCACGTGCTTTCTTTGGAATTGGAATTTATTACATTGTTCTTGAAGTTTGTAGTTATTTCTCTTTTCTCATACATCTAGCGCACCAAGACATCATCAGTTATGAGGGAATTTTGTCTATTCTAGGAGCCCTGTTGCGCCGGCCGTTGTGCCCGAGCGGTTCTAGGCGCTTCAGTCCGGAACCGCGCGACTGCTACGATCGCAAGTAGAATCCTGCCTCGGGTGTGGATGTACCTGATGTCCTTAGGTTAGTTAGATTTAAGTAGTTCTAAGTTCTAGGGGACAGATGACAGATGCTAAGTCCCATAGTGCTCAGAGCCATTCGAACCATTTTTTGAGCCCTGTTGCGGCTTAGGTCTTCCCTTCCTCCACCACATTCTTCTCGCAGTATTACACAGTAGCTGGACAAAACCATGGTAACACTGAGAGAAGTGCGTGCTTGAACATTAACATGCCTAGTCGTGGTCGGAATAGTTGTGAGTGCATTTTGTCTGAGCTAAGACAATTCTATAGTGGGCAGATTGTTGGTTCTCGTATGGTGGCTGCTTCCGTAACCAGGGTGACAGTAGTGTTCAAGTGGCACCAGGTCGGAGATTTATGCAGTATAGGGGAAAGCTTAGAAACATTATTCAGTAAGTAACAAAGCGGATCAAAATGTGTTGAAAGATTGTGACAGATGGTGATTGAAGAGGACTGTGGCGCAAAATAAGGGGATGAAAGCTGCAAAGTCACTTCAAAATTCAATGTCGCACCAGTGAACCCTTGCCTGGACTAAAAACTAGAATAACTCATTCTTTGGGTGACTCTTGTTTCACACTGCGTCCAACTACCGGCAGCCATTTCGTTACATACAAGAGAGCAAGGTTTCTCCGGTAGGTCATATCACTGCCAAGGATTTTGGTCGTCAAGCCACATCCCATGGTACAATGTTTGATCCTCAATTAGGATGGTGTGTTCCAAGATGTCACTGCCCCTGAGCATACAGCTCACGTCGTCCAGGACTGGTTTTGCGCACGAGGATGAATTGTAGCTTCTCCCCTGGCAAGTCATCAGATGCTAATATTACTGAGCATTTGTCGTCTGCTTTGGAGAGAAGGGCGCGTGATCGCCATCCACCTCTATCATCTGTATCTGAACTGCCCATTAGTTTGTAGGAATAATGGTACATGATTCCCTAGAAAACCATGCAAGATCCATACTTAACCATTCCGAGATGACTGGAAGCTGTTTAGAACACCAAAGGTTTTCCTACACCGTATTAGGCGTGGTAACGTGTCGCCGTTTTCGTGTTTTCAAATTTTTTCCACTCCCTGCATTTCCCACCTCATTTTCACCAACTTTCTCTTCCCTTTCTGTAATATGCATTTTACTTTATTTTCCTTATGCACTCCCGCTTTGGGATACTTGCGCCTACTAGTTTGCCCTTCTGTGCTGAGTACTGTTTATCCATCTGAGTTGCTGACGTTCGTAGAGCTGCTTCTATTTTCTCCAGAGGTCTCCAAGTTTCTTCTCTTCGGGTTCAGATGCCTTGCTTTGTCCTCTTGCATTCCTAATTAGGCATTTTCCCCAATCTGTCAATCTCATTCTGTGATGTGCAATGATTTATACTAGGTCTTGCCTTTTACATCTCTGCTAAGCTCACCATTTCATCTCTAAAAACTACCCATTCGTCTTGTACCCTGACCTTTTCCCCTTTTTCAGTAGGTCTTTGCCTAATGTCCCTCTGAAACGTTGAACAATATCTTGTCCTTTCAACACCCAGGCCTCACCTCCTTAATTTCCTACCATTATTCAGTTTTAATCTACAGTTCATAAACAATAAATTATTGTCAGAGATCACATCTGCTGTGGGAACGTGTTCAGTTTTAAAAACTGATTCCGGAATCTCTGGTTTCTATTAAATAATCAATCTGGTAACTTCCAGTGCCCCCAGGTCCCTTTGACTACACGATCTTCTTTCATGATTCTTAAACCAATTGTTATTGATGTTTAAATTATGCTCCATGCAAAATTCTACCATACGACTTCCTCTTTCATTCCTTTCGCCTAGTCGATATACTCCTACTAATTTTCAAATGGTTTAAATGGTTCTGAGCACTATGGGACTTAACATCTGATATCATCAGTCCCCTAGACTCAGAGAACTATTAAACCCTATTAACCTAAGACATCACACACAACCATGCCCGAGGCAGGATTCGAACCTGCGACCGTAGCAGTAGCACGGTTCCGAACTGAAGCGCCTAGAACCGCTCGGCCACAGCGGCCGGCTTACTAATTTTCCTTCACTTGATTTTCCTACTCTCGAATTCCTGTGCTCCGTCACATTTAAATTTCCCTCTCTCTTAACTATCTGAATAATTTATTTTATCTCATCATACGTTCTCTCGCTCTCTCTCTCTCTCTCTCTCTCTCTCTCTCTCTCTCTCTCCCCTCATCTACGTTTGGTTGGTCTATAAAGTTGTGATACTGTGGCAGGTATTGGCTTTGTACCTTCTTGGTTACTATGTCATTCATAGTAGCTTAACAGCATTTTCTTACTCATTACAGGACCTACTCCTGTATTACTCCTATCTGATTTAGAATTTCTGACCCTTTACTCTTCTGATTAGAAGTTCTGTTAGTCCTGCCACCGAATTTCGATAATTCTCATTATATATAATTTCAACCTGACTATTTCACTTTTTAAATTTTGTAACCTACCAGATCGATTAAGGGATCTCACATTCCAGACTCCGACTGCTCGACTGCCGTGATGACTGGGTGTTGTGTGCTGTCGTTAGGTTAGTTAGGTTTAAGTAGTTCTAAGTTCTAGGGGACTGATGACCATAGATGTTAAGTCCCATAGTGGTCAGAGCCATTTGAGCCATTTGTTCGACTGCCAGATTTGTTTTTCCCAGAGGACAACATCCTTCTGAGAAGCCCCGACCGGGGATCCAAATAGGGGACTACTTTGTTTCCCAAGAGGATGCCATCATCGCTTAGCCATACAACAGAGCTGCATGCCTTCGGGAAAAATAACGGCTGTGGACTCGCATTATTTTTATCCGTTTCCTGTACCAGCGCCGCAAGGCCATGTTGGATATCACATCTCCATATCAGTTGATCATCCACACTGTTTCCTGTGCAACTACTAAAAATGTTGCTGACCCTCTTCAGGATAGACATGTTTGTCTGACCTCTCCACAGATATTTTCCTGTGTTGTGCTAGCTACTTCTTCGTCTTCGGTCAAATGTTAAATAAGATTAATATTGAATTCTACAGAAGCAAGAGCACAGCCTTTTTTCTAATATGACCTGATATTGGTATCGCTGAATCCTACGGTTATGGGCCGGTCTATACACTGCCGTGTGCGTGACTAATGGAACGTAGTACACGGTTATTGGAAAATGAAATTCCTGAGGCAATTTAAAGCCCTACTGACAATGTTTTGATGAATTGTGTCAGAGTAGTGTCAGTTATATCTGATCAAATCCTACATTCAGAGTTTTGCCCTCGGTAATCTTAAGAACGGGACCCTGCCTCGAATCGAGTATTTGGAGAAACACCTGTATTCCCAGAAAATGTCTTAGAGTCCTGACGTATGTATGTCGATATTGAAATTAATGAAAATATTTGTTTCATTACTGATGAATATTGCTATCTTACGTCAACCGAGAGTGAGCATTTGCTGTCGTGAAGCATTATTGCTAGCTCTGAGAACATATAAATACCCTCAGCTTCAATCTTTCATTTACAAAGCCTCAATTTCGTAGAAAAATACAGATCTTATTCTGTGCTGTCAAAATATTCGCAATATTTTCTCGCATTCCGAGGCAATGAAATTCAGGACTTGAAATCATTTAAATTTGTTGGCTTGTTCGGCCACCGAATAAGGTTCCGGCAAGACAATAAATGACAAGTTAGGCAATAATTCTGTTGCCTCATTGGATACAGAGTCTGACAGTATTGCGATGAAAGAGATCTTAATTTTTCTTTTCCCTTTATACTCAAGCATACTTTAATAAGTATTTTACCTCTCAGAATATTTTATTTCCTCCAAAGAGGTAAATACCCTCAGGATGGGGCAACTCTTCTCCAATATTACTATTAAGAAGGGAAAAATCACCTAAAACTTGCTCCCCGTTTATTTCATAAAACAACGAAGATACCGAAACGAGGTTTTTGGCATATGGTTGTAGGTACAGGAGTAGGTGACTTAATTGTTTAATCCATTTACAACTAGTATCAAATGAGGCACTGAGGAAAGTATGCTTTTTTTAAAGACACATTTTTCTTAATAGCATTCGAAAGCAGTTGGAGAGACGAATGCAGTGATTTAACAATCGGTTGTTAATTTTATGGTGGAAACGTTTCGCGGGAGAATCCCAGATATGAACATAACTCGAAAAGATAGGAAGCCGGAATCGACTATTGCAGTGTAAACACTACTAAGTAGAATTCTCGTCCAAGCTGACTCATTCTATGAAGCCTTTCGACTGTTTACTTGCTCCCACAAATACTGTTCATTTGGACGTCCGTACATACACACATCTGATACTCTTGGAATTAGCATACAGTTCCAGTTACAACAATCGCTACTTTCTAGCACCTTTGTCGTATAAAGTGAGATAACGTGTAATCTTAGTAGCTCAGGTCACTCTTCTTGCTTATTACAACAAAGGCAAGAGGGCACCGCTTGGGTGGTACTTACAACGGAACAACCGACCTCGGCCACAGTGTCTTTCAGTTTTAGCTCAGTTTTAGCTCTCGGATACATTTACAAAAAGGTTCAGTTCCAACATACCAAACATTTTAGCGCTTCAGTCGTCTCTTAAAGACCTCTGTAATTTTCTCTAGTTTCATTTTTGTAGTGTCCATGAGAATTCAACAGCTAAATGCAAAGGAGTGAGTGGTTAGGTGGAAAGAGTACATCGAAGACGTCTGTGAAGGGGGAGCGGTATACTTGTCTAAAGACGTGATGGAAGAAGAAACAGGAATCGACCTGGAAGAGGTAGGAGCTTCAGCACTAGAATCAGAATTTAAAAGTCGTTTGGACGACTTAAGTTCATACACTACAGAAGAGACGGATAATATTCCATCGAAATATCTGAAATCGTTGGAAAGTAACAACAAAAGACTGTTCACGTTGTTGTGCAGAAAGTATAAAACTGCGACATACCATCAGAAATTCAGAAAAATATTGACCACAGAATTACAAAGATATCAAGAGAATTATCAGCTTATAATCTTGCGTATTCAAATTACTGTCGAGAATAATATACAGAAGAATGGAAAAGATAATTGAGGATATTTTAGATGACGATTAGTTTGGATTTAGGAAATGTAGAGGTACATAGAGGCAGTTCTGATGTTGCGGTTGATAATGGGAGCAAGAACGAAGAAACATCAAGACAAGTTGATAGGATTTGTTGACCTGCAGATAGTGTTCGCCAGTATCAAATGGTGCAAGGTATTCGAAACTCTGAGAAAAATAGGGGTGGAACAAGAAAGTTGGAAAACCAAATACGTGGATGTGGTCTATCGCTGCTACTTTTCAGTGAAGCAGTGACGGAAAGAAAAGAAAGTTTCAAGAGTGGAACTAAAATTCACGGCAAACGGATATCAATGATAAGATTCGCTGATGACATTACTATCCTCAGTCGAAGTGAAGACGAATTTCATGAGCTGTTGAATGGAACAAACCGTCTATTGAGTACAGTATTCTGATTGAGAGTAAACTGAAGAAAGACGAATGTAATGAGAACAACGAGAAACTTAACGTCAGAACTGGATAACACGAAGTAGATTAATTAAGGCAGCAAAATAACCCATGATGGTCGGAGAAAAGATGATATAAGAAGCAGGCTAGTTAATGGCCAAAAGGGCATTCCTGGCCAAGAGGAATCTGCTAGTGTCAAACATAGCACTTAATTTGAAGAGGAAATTTCGAGAAAGTACGTCTGAGTATATCCAGCAAGTAATTGAGAGTGTAGGTTGCAACTGCAACTCTGAGATGAAATGTTGGCACAGGAGAGGAATTCGTGACAGGGAGCATCAAATCAATCAGAAAACATGCGTCTAAAGAAAAGTGTCAGTGGATATTTTTCCATTTAAAAACACTGTCTTTTTAAAATAACTACACTTTCTTGTGCCTGTTAAAATTTAGGGAACCAGCATTTGAGGCTGACTGCAGCACAATTTTACTGCCGCTAACTTATATTTTGCAAAAAGACCACAAAGATAAGATAAGAGAGATTAGGGCTCGTACAGAGGCATATAGGCAGTCATTTGTACCTCGTTCTGTTTGGGAGTGGAATAGGGAGAAAAGATGCGAGTTGTGGTACGAGATACCCTCCGCCACGCACCGTATGGTGGATTGCAGAGTATGTATGTAGATGTAGATGTGTGTGTGAACTGTAATTATAAACTCTTGCCTACAGTTTATCACTGCGGAAACAGCACATGAATTGCACATTCCGTTTCAGAAGTATCTTAGGCGCCAGTTTGTCTGTTCAGTTGCCACACCTTTTTTTAAATTTAAAGTTTTAATGGATTCTAATCATGTTGTCTGAACGTGACTTGAGTGCTCAGCTCCTTATATATATATATATATATATATATATATATATATATATATATATATATATATATATAGGGTGTTACAAAAAGGTACGGCCAAACTTTCAGGAAACATTCCTCACACACAAATAAAGCAAAGATGTTATGTGGACATGTGTCCGGAAACGCTTAATTTCCATGTTAGAGCTCATTTTAGTTTCGTCAGTATGTTCTTCCACCTACGTTCAATAGAGCACGTTATCATGAATTCATACGGGATACTCTACCTGTGCTGCTAGAACATGTGCCTTTACAAGTACGATACAACATGTGGTTCATGGACGATGGAGCTCCTGCACATTTCAGTCGAAGTGTTCGTACGCTTCTCAACAACAGATTCGGTGACCGATGGAGTGGTAGAGGCGGACCAATTGCATGGCCTCCACGCTCTCCTGACCTCAACCCTCTTGACTTTCATTTATGGGGGCATTTCAAAGCTCTTGTCTACGCAATCCCGGTACCAAATGATGTAGAGAATCTTGGTGCTCGTATTGTGGACGGCTGTGATACAATACGCCATTCTCCAGGGCTGCATCAGAGCATCAGGGATTCCATGCGACGGAGGGTGGATGCATGTATCCTCGCTAACGGAGGACATTTTGAACATTTCCTGTAACAAAGTGTTCGAAGTCACGCTGGTACGTTCTGTTGCTGTGTGTTTCCATTCCATGATCAATGTGATTTGAAGAGAAGTAATAAAATGAGCTCTAAAATGGAAAGTTAAGCGTTTCCGGACACATGTCCACATAACATATTTTCTTTCTTTGTGTGTGAGGAATGTCTCCTGAAAGTTTGGCAGTACCTTTTTGTAACACCCTATATATATATGACGTGCTTTACATAATGTAATCCAAGTAACTCTTCGCTCTTCTGAAGAAGATTTCCTTAGCGGTTTCCAAACAAATAAAAATTAGCAGCTAATTGACTGTGTACCTTGTTAACTAGAAACTCACAATTGCTGCTACCGGGTATGATAAAGACTTAGAAGTTGACGCACTGTAGATGTTCCTGACGCAACTATCTCGGTATTTTGTTCTACCAAGTTTAGTGGCTGATGAAGTGCAAGTGTGCACGTGGCAGGCGAGGAGAGAGTGGTACCAGAGGCCCTGTTGATCTAGAGGCTAGCGGGCAACAAGCCGTGTCCGTAACATTAGGCACGGCCCCGCACGCCGCAGCACAGCACTGCAGGGCACACGCATTGTGGAGTTGCCTACCGGCCAGGCGCTGCCGGCAGCCGCGCCGCCTCTTGCCTTCCAGACGAGATAACTTTCTAGGGCACTCGTGTCCGCCCGCGCTCCGCAAACTTACTCCCGCCTTGCCTTGTTCGAAGAGTGCTCCTCCTCTCCGGTTAGCGAGGGGCGGCAGCCGGGCCAAACTACTCGCACGGCCCCTGATGCGACTTTCGGATTTGTTGCTTGAGCTCATTAGCCGGAATGGCGCAACGCTGCTCTCCTGTTTTGATGCGCAGTGTAACACCCGAGCGGCGCAGCGCACCGACTCGTGAGACAAATTCCCCTGCAGTTTATTCCGGAGCACAAAAGCCGTGGAGCGAGGCGGCAGGCGGGGTCGAGTACTTTCCAAATTGATATCGTGTATACCGAGCTTGGAACTTTCTCATTGTTCGTGACGTCACAACAGGAAGAACTAACTAGGAACTAATTTAGAAAGTCTGTCACAGATGAAGTTCATCACTTGTGACGTCTGAACTAGAATTTATTCTGACCACTAAAGTTCCGACATCCTACCCGCGTCATACGAATTATCAATGAAAGCTCTGTGTGTTACAAGCCGCTGAAAGCCAATATTTTATGCATACATGATGCAACGGGTGTAAGTGCATTTAATTTTGTATGTGGTACCTTAATATTGAAAGACATCAATGTGTTGGTTGCTTTTTCTCTCCATCGAACAGTTTTCCTATATACACGTTACAAGCCTTACGAACTGATGTTTTCTGCAAGTCTGTAAATTAGCCAGGAAGTAGACTACGCCTGTCAATATAGACTACCAGTTTTGCGCCCACGTGTCCACACATCCATACTTGACGTGTTTCCAGGGGAAAAATAAGACTTAATGGCTTGCTCTTGCCACGTGTACTTTGAGGTACTAAACAAGCTAAAAACATACAGCTAATGGCTATAATTATTAGTCTGCAAAACACGTAAATACTGATGTAATATTGCTCAGTACATCGTATTCAGTCACTTTTACCTGTCACATCCTGTGTATCTCTTTCTTTGGGGAGGCGACCGTACAGCTTCAAATAATGGTATGTGTGTGAACAATGTGCAATACCCATAAAGTCTCCTAACACCATTTTTAAAAAATCGTAACTTAAGAACTATTAGAGACAGGGAATCGTGGTTTGCCGTAAATCGTCGAGCAGCTCTCAAAGCATTCTTCTGCTAGAATTTATGTGGGTCCACTCCTTCACATTTCTGGTCATGTGAATCACCTCAACATTAAGATTTGGGACTCTGAAAACCCACACAATAGATGTGCTCTATGATTTCCCGAAGCTTAATGTTTGGTGTAGCCTAATGTATGGTGTTGTATGAGCTCATTTATCTCATCAGAGAAAACCATAGCGCAAAGTATTTCCGCGGACGTGATCGAAGAATTCCAGGTACTGCAAGTCGAAGAGATGCAGCCGTCCCTTATCTTACGGCATGATACTATACCCTCACATTAGATGTTGAACGTGCGAGACGTACTAAATGACATATTTCCTGAGAGGTGGATGGGCCGCGATGGTCTCATCGCATGGCCCCCGTGTTCCGCCGACGTCATGCAGTTAGACTTATTTCTGTGAGGCTATTTCAAATACCGTGGGGCTACATCAAATATAGCGAATACACAACACCAGTCAATGACTTTTCTACCCTCCCTCCCCGAATTAATGTACCAATCACAACCGTTGATGCTACATTGGTGACGTGTACATGGGAAGAATTCGAATACCGCTATGATGTGCTACGAGTGACGAGAAGAGCGCACACTGTAATTCTAGCTTAACGGAAACAAGCATTGAGAGGTGCTTACAACAACTCGCGATGTTCCATCTCTTGCATTCACAGATAACGTTGATTCCTAACACTAAAGTAGCACCAACTGAAGCCCCAGCTGGAGAGTTACGTGGTTGTAGCAAAATGACATACTTGCACTCTTACTACCATCAGGTCAAAGGAGAATATATCTAAAACAGAGTAACAGCGGCAGTACGTGAGTGTTGGAACTTTAATAGTGGCAACTGTTTTTTTCCTTTTTGAGTTATCAGTCTCGTGAATGGTTTGATGCGGCCCACCACTAATTCCTCTCCTGTGCCAACATCTTCATCTCAGAGTAGCATCTGCAACTTACGTCATCAGTTATTTGATGGAAGTATACAGTCTGTCTTCCTCTACAGATTTTACCCTATACAACTCCCCCTAGCACCATGGAAGTTATTCAACGACGTCTTAACAGATGTTCTACCATCCGGCCCCTTCTTCTTGGCAGTGCTTCCCACATAACCCTTTCCTCCCCAATGCTTCGCAGAACCTCCTCATTCTTTACTTTATCGTTCACCTAATTTTCAACATTCATTTGTAGCATCACATCTCAAACGCTCTGATTCTCTGTTATTCGGTTTTCTCACAGTGCGTGTTTCGCTAACATACAATGATGTGCTCCAAACATACATTCTCACAAATTTCTTCCTCAAACTAAGATCTATGTTTGATACTGAAAGACTTCTCTTGGCCATGAACGCCTTTTTTTACCATTATTAATCTACTTGTTATGTCGTCGTTGGTCCGTCCGTAATGAGATATTTTGCTGCCTAGGAAGCAAAATATCGTAACTTCATACACTTTCTCACCATCAGACATGATGTTAAGTTCTTGCTGTTCTCATTTCTGCAGCTTCTAATTGCTTTCGTATTTCCCCAGGGGGTATTCTGTACTTTTATTTCCATTCAGCAGATCTTGTAATTCTTCTTCACTTTTACTGAGGATAGCATTTTCATCAATGAATCTTTTCACTGGCATCTTTTCGCCTTGAATTTTAATCCCCCTCGTGAACCTTCATTTTATTTCTGTCATTGCTTCTTCGATGCATAGATTGAACAGCACGGGCGAAAGACTACATGCTTGTCTTGCAGCCTTTTTTAATCTGAACACTTAATTCTGGTCATCCACTCTTCTTATTCTCTCTTGGTTCTTGTACATTTTGTATATTACCTGTCTTTCTCTACAGCTTTCCCCGATTTTTCTCAGAATTGCGGACATCTTGCACCGTTAGAATTTGTCGCTTTTTCCAGCTCCACAAATGAACGTGCCTTAATTTTTCTTTATTTTTCATTCCATCAATCACGACATCATAACTACCTCTCTGGTACCTTAACCTTTACTAACACCATACTCATCCCCATCTGACATATCATGCTTTCTTTTCCATTCTTCTGTATTTTACTCTTGGATGAATGAACAATTACGCTGATTGTGAGATAATTTACGCAGCTGTCGTCTCTTGAATCTTCTGATTTGTATGGATGATTTCCTGGAAGTCTGATGGTATAACTGCAGACTCATACATTCTACACACCAACTTGAATGATCGTTTTGTTGCCACTTTCCCCAATGACTATGGACATTCAGTTGAATGTTATCCATCCCTTTTGCTTCATTTTATCTTCAGTCTTCCAGAGTTCTTTCAAATTCTAATACTGGATCTGCTATCTCTTCCCTGACGACTGTTGTTTTTTTCCTATCACGTCATCAGACAAGTACTCCCATTAGTAGATGCCTTCAGTGTAGTCTTTCCATTTATCTGCTCTGCAAAGATCAGTGGAATTCCCATTAGTCTCTTAATGTTACCACTCTTGCTTTTAATTTCAGCGAAGGTTGTTTTGATCCTATACGCTGAGTCATCATACTGATAATCATTTCTTTTTCCATTTCTTCATATTCCTGATGCAGCCATTTCGCTTGCACTTCCTGTTTATTTCATTACTAAGTGACCGGTATTTCTCTAATCATGAATTCCTCTCATCAATTTCGTACTTCCTTCTTTCATCGATCGACTGAAGTAGTTCTTCTGTTACTCATGGATTCTTCGCAGCTACCTTCTTTGTACCTGTGTTTATCTTTCCGACTTCTGTGATTGCTCTTTTTAGAGATGTCCGTAAGTCCTGAACTGAACTGTCTACTGAGCTGTTCTTCCTCTCGGTATCTATACCCTCAGAGAACTTCAATCGTATCTTTTCATTGCTTAGTGCTACCGTATCACAATTCGTTGCTCGTTTGTTCTTCCTGATTAGTCTCTAAACGACTTCAGCCTGTTCTTCATCAAAACTAAACTTTGTTCTGACAGTATGTCTGCTCCTCGCCAGGTCTTACAATCCAGTGTCTGATTTCGTAATCTCTGCCTGACCATGATGTACTGTAACGGAAATCTTCCTGTATCTTCTGGCCTTTTCCAAATATACCTCCTCTTGTGATGCTTGGACAAGTATTCGCTATTACTATCTGAAATTTATTGCACAACTTAGTCTTTCTCTTTTCTCATTTCTACAATCAATCCCATATTCTGCTGTGACCCTTACTTCTACTTCTTCTCCTACTACCGCATTTCAGCTACTTATTTACCACTTAAACAAAACTGATGCATGCTTCAAAGTTTTACTGTCCTTCATAGTAGTCACTGGCACTGTGCATAGCATGTTGCCAGCGATGTGGAAGTCGTAGGTTGCCCTTGGCAGGGCCAGATGACTATGCGAGTGGAGCGGTCTGTCGCCTAGCGAATGTTTTAACAGCTCTAAACCGTCAAGCCGTCAAGCTAGGCGCTACAGTTTAGAACCGTGCGACTGCTACGGTCGCAGGTTCGAATCCTGCCTCGGGCATGGATGTGTGTGATGTCCTTACATTAGTTATGTTTAAGTAGTTCTAAGTTTTAGGGGACTGATGGCCTCAGAAGTTAAGTCCAATAGTGCTCAGAGCCCTGTGTGTAAGCCGTCAAGTGCTTCCTTCAATTTAGGAATCAAGTTGTAGTCCAACGGCCTAAGTAAGGGGAGTGAGTTTGGTTGTGAAACACTTCCTTAACTCATTGATCGAACAAATCAGTCACAACTTGTGCCTTATGCGTGCTTTGTTTTTTAAAATGACGGGTGAGTCCTACAGGAAATTTATTTCTGTAACCTTTTCCTTTCTGGAGCACAGCCTGCGACCAGCTTAGAGAGAGAAGCGGCTACACTTCCTGCAGGGCCCGCCGATCATTTCGGAGCACAACGCTCGGATGCATAAGGCACTAGTTGTGACTGATTTGTTTGGTCTGTGGGGCTTCGAAGTGCTGTACCACCCTCCACCTTCCACGGATTAAAGACTTCGTGACTTAATCTTGATTGCTAAAATGAAGGAAGCATTTCATGGTATTTGCTTCAGAACGGCTACAGAGTTTCGTCGGGCAACAGGCCACTCCATTCGTAATCTCAACACAGATGATGTTGCCAAAGGTATCCTGCGGCTTCTATATCGCTGGCGATGGGTTGTGCAGAATGGTAGTAATAAGAGGGACGTAGAACAATGAATCATGAATCTGTTCTTATGAGTTGTAATAAAGTTCTTAACATTGTTCTTAATATACGGTATATTAACGACTTGCCACTCTGTATTCAGGTAGATGCAAAACTAATTCTTTTTGGTGACGATTGTTGTTGTTGTTGTGGTCTTCAGTCCTGAGACTGGTTTGATGCAGCCCTCCATGCTACCCTATCCTGTGCAAGTTTCTTCGTCTTCCAGTACTTACCGCAACCCACATCCTTCTGAATCTGCTTAGTGTATTCATCTCTTGGTCTCCCGCTACGATTTTTACCCTCCACGCTGCCCTCCAATGCTAAATTTGTGATCCCTTGATGCCTCAGAACATGTCCTACTAACCGGTCCCTTCTTTTTGTCATGTTGTGCCACATACTTCTCCCCAATTCTATTCAATACTTCATCATTAGTTATGTGATCTACCCATCTAATCTTCAGCATTCTACTGTAGCACCACATTTCGAAATCTTCTATTCTCTTCCTGTCCAAACCAGTTATCGTCCATATTTCACTTCCATACATGGCTACACTCCATACAAATACTTTCAGAAACGACTTTTTGACAATTAAATCTATACTCCATGTTAACAAATTTCTCTTCTTCAGAAACGCTTTCCTTGCCATTGCCAGTCTACATTTTATATCTTCTCTACTTCGACCATCATCAGTTATTTTGCTCCCCAAATACCAAAACTCCTTTACTACTTTAAGTGTCTCATTTCCTAATCTAATTCCCTCAGCATCACCCGACTTAATTCGACCACATTCCATTATCCTCGTTTTTCTTTTGTTGATGTTCATCTTATATCCTCCTTTCAAGACACAGTCCATTCCGTTCAACTGCTCTTCCAAGTCCTTTGCTGTCTCTGATAGAATTACAATGTCATCAGCGAACCTCAAAGTTTTTATTTCTTCTCCATGGATTTTAATACCAACTCCAAATTTTTATTTTGTTTCCTTTACTGCTTGCTCAATATACAGGTTGAATAACATCGAGGAGAGGCTACAACCCTGTCTCACTCCCTTCCCAACCACTGCTTCCCTTTCATGCCCCTCGACTCTTATAACTGCCATCTGCCTTCTGTACAAAATGTAAATAGCCTTTCGCTCCCTGTATTTTACCCCTGACATCTTTAGAATTTGAAAGAGAGTATTCCAGTCAACATTGTCAAAAGCTTTCTCTAAGTCTACAAATGCTAGAAACGTAGGTTTGCCTTTCCTTAATCTTTCTTCTAATGGTTCAAATGGCTCTGAGCACTATGGGACTCAACTGCTGAGGTCATTAGTCCCCTAGAACTTAGAACTAGTTAAACCTAACTAACCTAAGGACATCACAAACATCCATGCCCGAGGCAGGATTCGAACCTGCGACCGTAGCGGTCTTGCGGTTCCAGACTGCAGCGCCTTTAACCGCACGGCCACTTCGGCCGGCCTTTCTTCTAAGATAAGTTGTAAGGTCAGTACTGCCTCACGTGTTCCAACATTTCTACGGAATCCAAACTGATCTTCCCCGAGGTCGGCTTCTACCTGTTTTTCCATTCGCCTGTAAAGAATTCGCGTTAATATTTTGCAGCTGTGCCTTATTAAGCTGACAGTTCGGTAATTTTCACATCTGTCAACACCTGCTTTCTTTGGGATTGGAATTTATATATTCTTCTTCAAGTCTGAGGGTATTTCTCCTGCCTCATACATATTTCTCACCAGATGGTAGAGGACTGGCTCTCCTAAGGCCGTCAGTAGTTCTAATGGAATTTTGTCTACTCCCGGGGCCTTGTTTCGACTCAGGCCTTTCAGTGCTCTGTCAAACTCTTCACGCAGTATCGTATCTCCCATTTCATCTTCATCTACATCCTCTTCCATTTCTATAATATTGTCTTCAAGTACATCGCCCGTGCATAGATCCTCTATATACTCCTTCCACCTTTCTGCTTTCCCTTCTTTGCTTAGAACTGGGTTTCCATCTGAGCTCTTGATGTTGATACAAGTGATTCTCTTATCTCCAAAGGTCTCTTTAATTTTCTGTAGGCGGTATCTATCTTACCCCTAGTAAGATAAGCCTCTACATCCTTACATTTGTCCTCTAGCCATCCCTGCTTAGCCATTTTGCACTTCCTGTCAATATCATTTTAGAGACGTCTGTATTCCTTTTTGCCTGCTTCATTTACTGCATTTTTATGTTTTCTCCTTTCATCAATTAAGTTCAATATTTCTTCTGTTACCCAAGGAGTTCTACTAGCCCTCGTCTTTTTACCAACTTGATCCTCTGCTGCCTTCACTACTTCATCCCTCAGAGCTACCCATTCTTCTTCTACTGTACTTCTTTCCCCCATTCCTGTCAATTGTTCCCTTATGCTCTCCATGAAACTCTGTACAACCTCTGGTTCTTTCAGTTTATCCAGGTTCCATCTCCTTAAATTCCCACCTTTTTGCAGTTTCTTCAGTTTTAGTCTACCGTTCATAACCAATAGATTGTGGTTAGAGTCCACATCTGCCCCTGGAAATGTCTTACAATTTAAAACCTGGTTCCTAAATCTCTGTCTTACCGTTATATAATCTATCCGATACCTTCTAGTATCTCCAGGGTTCTTCCACGTATACAGCCTTCTTTCATGATTCTTGAACCAAGTTTTAGCTATGATTAAGTTGTGCTCTGTGCAAAACTCTATCAGGCGGCTTCCTCTTTCATTTCTTAGCGCCAATCCATATTCACCTACTATGTTTCCTTCTCTCCCTTTTCCTACTCTCGAATTCCAGTCACCCATGAATATTAAATTTTCGTCTTCCTTCACTACCTGACTAATTTCTTTTATCTCATCATACTTTTCTTCAATTTCTTCATCATCTGCAGAGCTAGTTGGCATTTAAGCTTGTACCACTGTAGTAGGCGTGGGCTTCGTGTCCATCTTGGCCACAATAATGCGTTCACTATGCTGTTTGTAGTAGCTTACCCGCACTCTTATTTTTTATTGATTATTAAACCTACTCCTGCATTACCCCTATTTGATTTTGTGTTTATAACGCTGTATTCACCTGACCAAAAGTCGTGTTCCTCCTGCCACCGAACTTCACTAATTCCCACTATATATAACTTTAACCTATCCATTTCCCTTTTTAAATTTTCTAATCTACCTGGCCGGTTAAGGGATCTGACGTTTCACGCTCCGATCCGTAGAACGCCAGTTTTCTTTTTCCTGATAACGACGCCCTTTTGAGTAGTCCCCGCCCGGAAATCCGAATGGGGGACTATTTTACCTCTGGAATATTTTACCCAAGAGGACGCCGTCATCATTTATACATACAGTAAAGCTGTATGCCCTCGGGAAAAATTCCCCTTGCTTTCAGCCGTTCGCAGTACCAGCACAGCAAGGCCGTTTTGGTTAATGTTGCAAGGCCAGGTCAGTCAACCATCCAGACTGTTGTCCCTGCAACTACTGAAAAGGTTGCTGCCCCTCTTCAGGAACCACACGTTTGTCTGGCCTCTCAACAGATATCCCTCCGTTGTGGTTGCACCTACGGTACGGTCATCTGTATCGCTGAGGCACGCAAGCCTCCCCACCAACGGCAAGGTCCATGGTTCATGGTTCTCTGCAAAGGTATTCTCACTAAATTGTGAAAAAAACACACTCTATACAATTCTGTGCAGTAAATGGCATAACACCGTTGACATAACACCACTGATAAATATAGCCTGTGAACAGAAGTCTATTTCTAAGGGAGAATATTCAAATTTTCCGTGTTTGTGCATACATCAAAAATTGAATTGGAAGAAACACATCGATGATCTGCTGAAACAATTAGGTTCAGCTACTTGTTCTATTAGAGTTATTACAAATTTTTGTGATTAATTAATCAGTAAAATAGCCTACTACGCCTATTTTCATTCACTGCTTTCATATGGCGTCATATTTTGGGCAAATTCGTCAGTAAGCGAGAAATTATTCATTGCAAAAAATCGTGTAATCAGAATAATATCTGGCGCCCACCGAAGATCACCTGGCAGACATTTATTTAAGGTTGTCGGGATATTCATAGTAACTCCGCAATACATGTATTCATTTATGAAATTTGTTATTAATAACCCATCCCAATCCAAAAATAACAGCGAAGTGCATAGCTACAACACTAGAAGAAAGAATGATCTTCACTATTCTGGATTAAATCTCACATTGGCACAAAAAGGGGTCAATTATGCTGCCACGAAAACCTTTGATCATTTGCCAAATTGCATTAGAAGTCTAACAGATAGCCAATTAACATTTAAAAGCAAATTAAAAGAACTTCTGAATGACAACTCCTTCTACTCAATAGATGAATTTTTAGATATGAAGTAGTAACTTTAAAAATAATTAATTAATTAAATATTTTGTCTAAAGAAAATTTCCGTTAAAGTGACTCGTTTTACATTATTACGAAATGTCGTATTCATGATCTGTGGAACAAGTATTAATGAATGAATGAATGAATGAATGAATGAAAGTAGTTTCCGCAATTACTTTTGCAGACCACGTTCATCAAAATGTGCTCAGCTTTTTCTTTGTAAGAATACGTAAACATTTGCACCTAACGTATTACTTACTAGCTAATGTAATTGTACTTAGTTACAGAGTTTATAAATTCGCTCTTCCTGCAGTAATAATTTTTAATTATAATCTCGACTGCTCCTTGAAAATAGATGTTAACTGTCCGACAGGTGAAACTACTACTGATGACTGCAAATGACAACTGTCCGATCACTGTACGCAACTGGAACTGGAAACGGAGCTGATTGAGTGTGTGCATGCGACTGCATAAATAGTTTGTCCTCGTATTATTTGCCTCTGCTCTCTTCTTGAGAGATCCCTCGAATAGTTCCGAGTTTCACTCATGGCAGACGTTACTATTGCCGGATAAATGGACATTTTGAGTGTCTTTTAATGGAAGCATAAAATAGCTCTTGTCGTCTGGGAGGCGATTCACCGTACTACGTGTGAGGCTAAGCTGCGACTGCTTGGAGTGTGGTGCCTTAGTAATCAATCGCTGTGTACCATAACTGGCAGAGACACAGCAGTCTCGAGCAGTTGCCAAGCTACTATTTTTTGAAATGGTAGCGGGACTTCATGAACACTTTGTATTAAAACTTGCAACATGGGTTCGCAAAACTGTACGATTTCTAGAAAAATGTGTCATATACCGTTTATGGCTGCGACTGCTTGGAGTGTGGTGCCTTAGTAATCAATCGCTGTGTACCATAACTGGCAGAGACACAGCAGTCTCGAGCAGTTGCCAAGCTACTATTTTTTGAAATGGTAGCGGGACTTCATGAACACTTTGTATTAAAATTTGCAACATGGGTTCGAAAAACTGTACGAGTTCTAGAAAATACGTCATATACCGTTTATGGCTGCGGAAAACTTTATTTTTCCTATTACGCCATTGTCAAGTTGCTTTTAGTAACATAGGTCCTGAGTCGGTATGAATTCTTGAAAGTACATCGTCTGCTGCTACTGGTTGTAGAATATTTTATTTTGTTTTGGTGTGATTTATCTTCATGGATGGAACCTTTATTTTTCTGCTGCAGTTCCGCCGCTGTGTCTGTTTCGCGACATGTTATCTATTATTTATCTTTGACAATGGCATATTGTGTACGTAAGGGAAATATATCGTATCTACACTTAGACATTAGATGATCTTCACATAAACTAACTGTCTGTCGTAGCTTCGAAACAAACTACGGAATTTTAAAACTGTGGCTAATGGCGTTACATAAAAAAGTTAATTAATGAATTTGCGTATTGCATCAGTAGAGAAATCAGTTAATATGACCATGATCACTGCACATTTATGAGACATTTCCTTACATTGGTGTCTGGGGTTGGGGGAAAAGGAGCATATCATCAACAGTTTTCCGTATCAATAATGAACATTTGGACGTCTATGAACGTACACTTCGAGAGTTGAAGTGTATGGGAAATTGATCGTGGATTCGTTGGACAGTGTACAACAGTTTCCGCGGTTATGAGTTGCTCAATCTGTGAAACTCTTCTTCTTGAATAAATGATCCACTTTTTCTGAAACTGTAATCATTTGTCTGTACATGTACAACACATCTACCGATTTCTGTCCCATTCGGATTATTCACTTGTGGAGCGTCTTTTCTTTTTGTCTTAAAGTGGATTATTCTTTGCGGCCTCAACACATTGTTGCCAGCCGGTGTGGCCGAGCGGTTATAGGCGCTTCAGTCTGGAACCGTGCGACCGCTACGGTCGCAGGTTGGAATCCTGCCTCGGGCATGGATGTGTGTGATGTCCTTAGGTTAGTTAGGTTTAAGCAGTTCTAGGTTCTAAGGGACTGATGACCTCAGATGTTAAGTCCCATAGTGCTCAGAGACATTTGAACCATCTTTGAATCAACACATTGTTCAGAGGGAAGTCAACGATCGATAAGGTTTTGCGCACTTTAAAAACACCCCAGTCTGCTACAAGATGAGTCACAGAAACATAGCAATGCATTTAACTTGTGTACGTCATATTTATAAAAGAACGTGTTACCTTAATTCATGTCATTTGGGAATGTTAATTGTTATTCCTCTTAGCTGCAGCTGCACTGACAGCAAAGTAATGTGGAGAGAGTCATCAGCCCCGGTGAGGCTGGCATAAACATTCGTTGTGCCAGCTGGTCGAGAGATGAACGAGTTTACGCAATCACTTGTTCACGTGAACTCACGGCCGGCACATGTTGAACATGTACGCATCTCATATGACATACTGTGTACTGAAACCTCCATGCAGATTAAGATTGTATGCTAGACCGGTACTCGACACCTGACCTTTGCCCCGCGCCACTCTACCAAATGAGATACGCAAATACACTCCTGGAAATTGAAATAAGAACACCGTGAATTCATTGTCCCAGGAAGGGGAAACTTTATTGACACATTCCTGGGGTCAGATACATCACATGATCACACTGACAGAACCACAGGCACATAGACACAGGCAACAGAGCATGCACAATGTCGGCACTAGTACAGTGTATATCCACCTTTCGCAGCAATGCAGGCTGCTATTCTCCCATGGAGACGATCGTAGAGATGCTGGATGTAGTCCTGTGGAACGGCTTGCCATGCCATTTCCACCTGGCGCCTCAGTTGGACCAGCGTTCGTGCTGGACGTGGAGACCGCGTGAGACGACGCTTCATCCAGTCCCAAACATGCTCAATGGGGGACAGATCCGAAGATCTTGCTGGCCAGGGTAGTTGACTTACACCTTCTAGAGCACGTTGGGTGGCACGGGATACATGCGGACGTGCATTGTCCTGTTGGAACAGCAAGTTCCCTTGCCGGTCTAGGAATGGTAGAACGATGGGTTCGATGACGGTTTGGATGTACCGTGCACTATTCAGTGTCCCCTCGACGATCACCAGTGGTGTACGGCCAGGGTAGGAGATCGCTCCCCACACCATGATGCCGGGTGTTGGCCCTGTGAGCCTCGGTCGTATGCAGTCCTGATTGTGGCGCTCACCTGCACGGCGCCAAACACGCATACGACCATCATTGGCACCAAGGCAGAAGCGACTCTCATCGCTGAAGACGACACGTCTCCATTCGTCCCTCCATTCACGCCTGTCGCGACACCACTGGAGGCGGGCTGCACGATGTTGGGGCGTGAGCGGAAGACGGCCTAACGGTGTGCGGGACCGTAGCCCAGCTTGATGGAGACGGTTGCGAATGGTCCTCGCCGATACCCCAGGAGCAACAGTGTCCCTAATTTGCTGGGAAGTGGCGGTGCGGTCCCCTACGGCACTGCGTAGGATCCTACGGTCTTGGCGTGCATCCGTGCGTCGCTGCGGTCCGGTCCCAGGTCGACGGGCACGTGCACCTTCCGCCGACCACTGGCGACAACATCGATGTACTGTGGAGACCTCACGCCCCACGTGTTGAGCAATTCGGCGGTACGTCCACCCGGCCTCCCGCATGCCCACTATACGCCCTCGCTCAAAGTCCGTCAACTGCACATACGGTTCACGTCCACGCTGTCGCGGCATGCTACCAGTGTCAAAGACTGCGATGGAGCTCCGTATGCCACGGCAAACTGGCTGACACTGACGGCGGCGGTGCACAAATGCTGCGCAGCTAGCGCCATTCGACGGCCAACACCGCGGTTCCTGGTGTGTCCGCCGTGCCGTGCGTGTGATCATTGCTTGTACAGCCCTCTCGCAGTGTCCGGAGCAAGTATGGTGGGTCTGACACACCGGTGTCAATGTGTTCTTTTTTCCATTTCCAGGAGTGTATGATTGGTGAACCTTCCTCACAGCTGAGATATTGGAAGAAGTAAAGCTGTCAGAATGATAGGAGTACCGCAGAACCAAATCTGTGAGGAGGAATCGTGAGTCGTGCTTTTTTCCTACCCTGGCGGAGCACTTACCCCAGTAGTCTGTCACATTGTTTTAACCTGTCAGGAAGTTTAATACCAGCACACACTGTACTGCAGCGGAAAAATTTCGTTGTGGAACTTTATGTGTTGTTTTCCTTATTACAGTGGAATTGGTTTTCATCAATACTACATAAATTTGAGGCCTTACAGCTTGGCATATACGTCCCTTCGGTCCGAAAAGATTAGAGAATGGAGAAATAAAACATAGATCGTACTCGCTTCGGCGGTACATATACTAAAATTGGAACGATACAGAGAAGATTAGCATGGCCCCTGCGCACGAATAAAACATAGATCAACGTTTAGTTGTTTTAATACTCCGCGTGTCCTACATGGTTACCCATCCCCCTTCTTCCCTCCTCACCCCTGAGAATAACGCATAGAACGTTCACACAACCATTTGAAACTGCCATTAAAATTACTCCATTGGATGTTGTTCAATCGGCCACTCACTTTGGCTTAAACGTCGTTGACACTTCACGTGAAGTTCTGCGTTTTATCGTTTTTCGGTAGGTTCGTACTGATAGCTTCAAGTCCCACCACCTGTGGTGATTTTTCACATAAAAGAAGTGTCCGTGTTTTGCATTTCAGCCAAGCCGAGCAGGTGTCCACGCGTCGTTGTTTTTGTTCGGGAATCAAGGCGTGCGGGAAAAATTTTACACACACTTTCGTCTACTTCAAAATATTCTGGACAGTCTCTTGAACTGTTGTTTTAGAGATGTTGCTGCATGCCGATTTGTGAAGCAACAACATTGACACACTACAGCAGCACGTCCACTACTTAACACTGGTCGAATGCACTTCCGTTGTTTACATTTCTTTGTTCAAGCTGCCACAGGACTAACTATGTTGACGTTGCTCACATGCCACTCGGTGTGTATTGTCACGTCGTAAGCACAATGAAGTCCAAATGCGAAAGCGAAGTCTTCAATTAAATACAATGCTTTAGATACAACAGTAACATTGAAAGCAAGTTTATTATAGATATCAACTTAAAGACTGAACTGCCACCGTGGCGGGGTGCCCCACTATTTATAGAAAGATTGAATATTTCATAATATAAAAACACTGCATACATAAGAAATTTCGAGAACTTTCTATAAATTATAAACAGTAAGAAGTTAATGTCTCCTCATCAGCGGCCGTAAACTGGGGAAAAGCGACCAGCAGTTTGCCACCCCAAATCAGTACTCCAACATTGCACGGTGCAGAGCTCGCGACAGTTTCGAATTAAGACAGGGATAGTGCTTCAGCAAAAGTAGTAGAAGAAATGTAATTCAGAGTGACTGCGCTAGATTTTAATAAAAGAGTGTACAATGTACTCAGCATTGCATGTTTCTGGGAGACCGGTGGCTACCTCATCGTTTTGCTAGACACTACAGTTGTTTCGCTTGCTTTACGTGGCGCGGTGGATGTATTCGTCGTGCGACAGCCCACATCAACGAAGGTGGAGGTGGGCGTCAATTATTTTGGTGCATTATGGTTGTACTGTATAAAGCCGTTCATAGTTCACAAGTCGCCGATTCCATACACGCCACCCGATACTACACGACACTCATGGATATTTGTCAGTTGTGATTTCTTCTCGTGATGTCTTTGTCTTATTGAATCGTGTGTATTTACAGTCATTATTTGGCATTTAAGCAGTTGTTGATCGCATCCGTGCCCTCCTGAGTTTACAGTATTTGTACACACAAAAACCTCTAATCTGCATAGTTTGTGGGAAAGACATTTGCGAAAGTTAACTGCAGAGGTACGTCAACTGCAGAAAGGAATATCTGCAGCACCTGCATGTCTTCGTGAGCGCATGGACGTTAGCTGGAACAGAAAAATAAATATTATGAAACAAAAAAAAAAAAACATTATGCGCAAGTGTTCACTAGATTACAGTACAGAAATAGAGCGAAAAAATTCAGAATTGAACAAATATAAAACAGAGTTAAGTAATGTCATTCTTGTGTATAGAGGTTCACACACAGAAATGTTTCGCACAACTATCTTGTAACGAAGTTATGTCTCTATTTTAGTCCGGCAGTGCCATATGTTAAGTGTAAGGCCAATAAGACAGCAAAAAGTAGAGAGAACAGAAATACACCTATGGAGATGTGAGCTAGCTTCTTATGTACTAAATATTTTTGGTAATCGAATTAAGAAAAAGAAACCAAAGCACTGACACAGACTCCCACAAATGCATGTATAGTCGCTGTTTCATTCGTTGTGGCGTCATCGTTTATTTTGTTCAGAAACTTGGAACTAAATTCTTTAATTTTATTGTCTTTTCGTAATCTGACCTCAGTAACTGATGTTCAACTGTCATTTTCGAATGGATTTTATTGGGGACTGCACAAATGCACCAAATCATTATAGGTACGGGGAAATCTCGAACATCATCCCCTACTCCCTCCCTGAAAAGTTTTATTTTGAAACATGTTTAGAATTAATGTTTGACCATCATACGGTACACGTGCCAAACGTATATAAAAATCAAAGATATGAGAATGTGAACACAAATCTGAGGCAATCCCACTGTGTAGAATATCCCTTATCCGTGTTTCATTCGTTCATACTTGAAACGGCTGATAACACGTAAATGTGACAGGATTGACAGTAAGTAAAACCGCTTATTCATGAAGGACTAAGAACTGTAAGATTGTAATACAAAAAGTTTAAATTTTGTGTCTTGCTAACATGTCTAACATGTTTCAGTTCTTGTGAAAACTTATATTAATACCAATGTGCAGTATCAGGTTCGTCAAATTACATTTCCCGTTTTCATTGGTTGGCAGCCCATGATTTGTGCTCCTTGAACCAAGTAAGCTTTTGTTTCCAATTAACTTATTTACAAAAAAAAAAAAAAAAAAAAAATAAGCTCAGAGCACTATGGGACTTAACTTCTGAGGTCATCAGTCCCCTAGAACTTAGAACTGCTTAAACCTAACTAACCTAAGGACAGCACACACGTCCATTCCCGAGGCAGGATTCGAACCTGTGACCATAGCGGTCGCGTTGTTCCAGACTGAAGCGCGTAGAACCGCTCGGCCACACTGGCCGGCATTTGCTTCGAGAAAAATCCGGTAACGACCATATCATCTCAAGGCAGTCTCAAGATATGTGACCTTCCAGCTCTTCCCACCTAAATCCACTTGACTTATGGCAGTGGGGCTATCTGAATGATGGTGTCTGTCTGGGTTGTATCCTGACTTCTCCTGATCTGAAGAGTCGTGTATGACGACATATCGCTCTGATTACACCGTCCGTGTTGCAATCAACTGTCGACCATGACAGGTTACGGTTATAGTGTGTTTCAAAGTTGAGAAACCATTTGGAACACATGTTGTAACTTGTGATCATATCCTAATGGAAATGCCGTGTGGCTAGGGCCTCCCGTCAGGTAGGCCGTTCACCTGGTGCAAGTCTTTCGAGTTGAACCCACTTCGGCGACTTGCGTGTCGATGGGGATGAAATGATGATGATAAGGACAACACAACACCCAGACCCTGAGCGGAGAAAATCTCCGACCCAGCCGGGAATCGAACCCGGGCCGTTAGGTATGATATTCCGTCGCGCTGACCACTCAGCGACCAGAGGCGGACACCATATTTTAACAAACGTGCTATAACCATCGTTATCGTGGTTTTGATCATTCCTTTCCTTTTCCAGCACCCACACCACATTCTGACAGCTTACAATGCCCTATTTTGACTTGGTGGCAGAAAGAGCAAATATAATTTTTTCAGAATACCTCCACGAGTGTACCAGTTAATGGACGTTCCTAGGATGTTTCAACGTCTTACTATGTACACTTCCTGCACTGCAATACTGGGAACACGACCGGTTTAACTGTAAGTACCCGGTACCTTCGGAACGTACACACCATCGGCGGGTATGTAAATAATTTGATTGACAGATTGGCTACCGGAGTGCATTTGTGTTGTACGAGTTTAGGCTTTGAAGATATGTAAGCTGCGTGAACAGAATGGTCACTATGAAGGACACGGAGATGCTACATATTAGTTTCAAAGCTTTACTACCACTTGGCAGGGTTTGCAACGGGTCTCATTTTGAGTCGCTATTTGGCTGTCAGATAGAATGGTGCATTATATAGATTTGTGGGCATTCTGATCTGCCAGTGGACCAGTTTTGGACAGTTTAGGAACGAGGGCAGGAATACCCGTCAAGACTCTGGTCAGCCACGTACCACCATCACAAGGGAGGATCGCAATTTTGTCCACCAAGTACATCACAACTTCTTCCCATCCACATCTGTCATCTGAGAAGAAGTAACGATCTCCCTGCAACATTCTGTGTCATCCCGCTTCATTGGTTGGAGACTAGCAACTGGCCGACTGGGGAATAGCTGTGCCATGCGAAGGCTGTTGTTAACTCCGCAACACAAACGGCAGAGTTTGAGGTGATGCCATGACCAGGAACCATGGACTCCGTCAATTCCTCCGCACTGTCTTTTGCCGGCTAGTGTGCCGGCGAACTAGGGAGAGGTCCCATTCTTCCAATATTTTTAGAAGCACAGTCTCGTTATTCCTGCAGTCATGATTACCAAACACTAGTTACAACAGTTATCGGCCAGCTTACAACAGGACAGAATACAATGGCTCTCTGGGAACCTTGCCAACGGAATCAGTGCACGTATCCAGGCCAGACTGGGTACCACATCCTGCTGAATAGTGCTCTCTTACTGCCAAGTTATTCATAAGTTTGACTCAATTTTGCGATCGCTGCAACGACACATATCCTCTCAGCCCGTGATGTTTCAGGTCGTTTCCTTCTTTGTTTCTTGGCGCTCCACCCCTCTTGCCATGCAGTGTGTTTATTTATTATTCAGTCTTCTCTATTTGTTTCTCAAGTACCGAGTCTGACTCTGGTCATGACAGTAGCGGAAACGCAGTAGTAAATAAAGATGTCTACACTCATGTTTAGAAGAAACAGAACACCTTGAACGACTAGAGTTACGATGTTCATATTCACAGAACATGTACATGAGTAAGTTCTGCAGAAATGATTAGCATTTCAGTCACCTCAGTTCAGCATGTGTCCTGTTGCTTAGTAGGCACAGGGCCTGCCATGGACCTTGATAACTTGTTACGTGTGTGATTGAGTTGACGTGCATGAGACGGAATAGCGTCCATGCCGCATTCACCTGGCTCCAAAGTTCGTCTGTGGTGGGTAGCATTGGGTCACAGCATTGCAACCGTCATTTAACTATATCTGGTGACGTGTGGACTGGGGCAAAAGGCTGACATCCTGTGACACCAAGAAGGCGCATGTTCATGCAGCAATATGTGGTTGTGCATTGTCTTGAAGAAATGGCGTCTGGGGTGTGGTGCAAAAATGGTGTGGCTACGGGTCACAGGATTTCATTCAAGTAGGTCACACTGATCACAGCACCTAAGACACGCAACAAATGTGATTTGTGGTTATACCCCATAGCACCTCACACAATAAGGTCTGGATTTGGTGCTGTACGTTTTCTACGAATGCAGTCACTGTGATGCCGCTCGTCCTGTCTGCTGCGAATCAAAAAGCGGACCTCATTTTCAAACATACAGAACCTCGATTCGTCCGAAAACACTGTGTGATGTCATTCCTGTCCCCAGTGACGTCGCTACATACACCTATGCCATCTAGCATGTTTATGCACATTCATCAAAACTAGATGGAGAAGCTAACGAAACCCACGTAACCCATGCCAAAATAAACGGCCACAGATCAAAAATGGTTCAAATGGCTCTGAGCACTAAGGGACTTAACTTCTGAGGTAATCAGTCCCCTAGAACCTAGAACTACTTAAACCAAACTAACCTAAGGACATCACACACATCCATGCCCGAGGCAGGAATCGAACCTGCGACCGTAGCGGTCGCATGGTTGCAGACTGTAGCGGCTAGAACCGCTCGGCCACCCCGGCCAGATAGGCCACAGATCGTCACATCTGATAGGGTATGGCGTGTTACACTGTTCTATTGTTGCGCTAGAGCCGAGCAGGACGCAGATCTCTCCTACAATGCAATTTGGATGCGGTGTCGATCTTCCTAGCTGTGGTCTGTGTGGTGCCACCAGATCCACCTCGTCGTGTTCTACTGATTTCTGTGAACCATTCTGCACACACTCGTTTCACTGCTGAAACACTTCACCCCACACGACCAGCGATTTCCCAGATGGACGCATCACATCCTCTCATGCGAATAGTGTCCCCTCTTTCAAAACTCACTGATTTGACGGCACGTTCGCGCATTCGTCTACGAGGCATCCTGCGAGTCTTCTCAATAAAACTGATCTATTACCAAATCTGTTTCCGTGGCCAACCTCCGCAGCAAGCAAAGAGATATTTGTTTTGTATATAAAACAGCCTTTTCTAGTCGTTCAACGTGTTCTATAAGGGATCCAGACAGTTTTACTCACAAAATATTGCTTCATGTTTCATTGTGTGATTAACAGACTTGGTGTTCTAGTTATATGCATGCCAACAGGAGCTCTAGATCTTCAACAGCTGCATTTATGGCTACAAAAACTGGGGACAGATTTTCAGAAATGAGGATTTTACACAAGAGAATGATTCTTCGTTTGACAGTTTGTCGCGCCGCTGGCCACTGTTAATAATGGAAGACTGGTTAAGTCCGCACGCGGGCGAAGTTGTATGGAACAAGTCTGTGACATCATAAAAACAGCGAAATTACGAAAACCTGTTACAGCGAAGTTCATTGCAGATGCTGCTCAAGAATCTCAAAGTTGGAAATTCCCTGTGGCGGCTGCTATGCAAAACACAAGCATTTCTCGCCGCCCCCGAGACTCCCCCGTGCGTGCTGAGCCGAGGAGACCGCCGCAGGCTCCCAGCCAGCCAGCCAGGAGCAAACACCGCACCAGCACGAGTCACGAGCCATGGGGGAGGGGGGAGGGGACGCCGCGCCGCGCCGCGCCGGTGCTGCCGCCTGCCGGATGAACTCGGCTCAACTTGGCGGAATGCCTTCCGTAACTGCCCCACATTAAAGAGTTCCGGTAGCTAATGGCTGACGAGGGTCGGTTCGCGGGGGCGCGGAAGCCAAAAATTAGCGCTCCTTGTAATCAGTGGCGAGAACTGCCGACTGCCGTCCGTGAGGATATTACAGCGTGGGTGATGGCGAAGGCGGGCAGGCAGCTACAGCCCCGCTGCAGCGGAGCGTCGGATTGCATGGTGGCAGCACCGCGAATACACTAACTTCCGAAGTCAGAAAGAAAACTTCTGTACGTCTTTCCTCTTTGCGAAGAGAAGATTACCTAAGTCAAAGTTCGCTCACTGGACTTCACACCTTGTATGGTACACCACTTCTCAGACTGGTGTCGGAATTTATAAATACGACGGTAAGTTCGTAGATAATGCAGGAATTTTTTAAATAGTTTCCATGTCAACTTTTTTTACAGTCCTTCAATATAGTATCACTGATTCTTAACGTCCGCTTCGTAACGTTGCGGAAGTTTCTCAGCTCCTTCTAGAACGTCAGCTTTGCACGGATTGTGTATGACCTAGGTAATGACGGGAGAAAGCTTTAAAGTCAGTGGATGAGTATTATCGTATTGGCTGTTTCAACTTTAGAAATAAGTCAGTCTGATTTACCCATGCGACGACCATAGGGTCCATGAAGTACTGCTTTCCCGACACATTTCCGCAGCTTTCCGGTTAAGACATGTGCGGTATTTGAGAGAGCTTTGTGCAGAATCAGAGGCCATACCACGACCAACTAAGTTAAGAGTTTGTACATTCATCTGTTCAGTCGTTGTCTGAACTACAGAGAACACCGTCCTGTGACATCTTGTCCACATGGAAATACACTCCTGGAAATGGAAAAAAGAACACATTGACACCGGTGTGTCACACCCACCATACTTGCTCCGGACACTGTGAGAGGGCTGTACAAGCAATGATCACACGCACGGCACAGCGGACACACCAGGAACCGCGGTGTTGGCCGTCGAATGGCGCTAGCTGCGCAGTATTTGTGCACCGCCGCCGTCAGTGTCAGCCAGTTTGCCGTGGCGTACGGAGCTCCATCGCAGTCTTTAACACTGGTAGCATGCCGCGACAGCGTGGACGTGAACCGTATGTGCAGTTGACGGACTTTGAGCGAAGGCGTATAGTGGGCATGCGGGAGGCCGGGTGGACGTACCGCCGAATTGCTCAACACGTGGGGCGTGAGGTCTCCACAGTACATCGATGTTGTCGCCAGTGGTCGGCGGAAGGTGCACGTGCCCGTCGACCTGGGACCGGACCGCAGCGACGCACGGATGCACGCCAAGACCGTAGGATCCAACGCAGTGCCGTAGGGGGCCGCACCGCCACTTCCCAGCAAATTAGGGACACTGTTGCTCCTGGGGTATTGGCGAGGACCATTCGCAACCGTCTCCATGAAGCTGGGCTACGGTCCCGCACACCGTTAGGCCGTCTTCCGCTCACGCCCCAACATCATGCAGCCCGCCTCCAGTGGTGTCGCGACAGGCGTGAATGGAGGGACGAATGGCGACGTGTCGTCTTCAGCGATGAGAGTCGCTTCTGCCTTGGCGCCAATGATGGTCGTATGCGTATTTGGCGCCGTGCAGGTGAGCGCCACAATCAGGACTGCATACGACCGAGGCACACAGGGCCAACACCCGGCATCATGGTGTGGGGAGCGATCTCCTACACTGGCCGTGCACCACTGGTGATCGTCGAGGGGACACTGAATAGTGCACGGTACATCCAAACCGTCATCGAACCCATCGTTCTACCATTCCTAGACCGGCAAGGGAACTTGCTGTTCCAACAGGACAATGCACGTCCGCATGTATCCCGTGCCACCCAACGTGCTCTAGAAGGTGTAAGTCAACTACCCTGGCCAGCAAGATCTCCGGATCTGTCCCCCATTGAGCATGTTTGGGACTGGATGAAGCGTCGTCTCACGCGGTCTGCACGTCCAGCACGAACGCTGGTCCAACTGAGGCGCCAGGTGGAAATGTCATGGCAAGCCGTTCCACAGGACTACATCCAGCATCTCTACGATCGTCTCCATGGGAGAATAGCAGCCTGCATTGCTACACTGTACTAGTGCCGACATTGTGCATGCTCTGTTGCCTGTGTCTATGTGCCTGTGGTTCTGTCAGTGTGATCATGTGATGTATCTGACCCCAGGAATGTGTCAATAAAGTTTCCCCTTCCTGGGACAATGAATTCACGGTGTTCTTATTTCAATTTCCAGGAGTGTACGAGTGTAATGACAATTACACGTCAATCGTTCTCAAACATCAGTTGTCTGATCTCATATTTAGCGTGATGGCCTTTTTTTGTCGTGGAGACAACTGACCTCAGCACCTTTCACCTGCGATTTCAAATTCGTTTAAAATCTCTAACAAACAATAGCGACTAGTCGGATTCTCTATGTATCCATGTGGTCGTTGAGCCGTAGTAAAGTTAGCTTTGAAAAGCGCACCGCAGCGCGTAGCGTGAAGCAGTCGCCCTCCGTTTGCTGGCGGTGGCGCGTTTGACGCACTTGAAGGCTTCGGTGTCTCCCTCTAGCGGGAAACGGGAAAAGTGGGCTGTTCGCGTGGGTTTAAGAGGTGGCTGTCTGGGCTCTCGTGGAGAATTGGGAGTCGGGGCATCAAGAAGCGACTTCCCTGCTGGTGCTAGAGGGACAGCACGCAGACCGCGGTATCAGCGTAAGCGACCCGAGCAGCGGCTCCGTGGTATGGGGCGTTAACTGCTCGTCGCTAAAGGAATCTTCCTGAGCGTGGGTCCGAAAGGGTATGCTGTCGACCGGTGAGGAGGTTCTGAAATTCGGCGCTCCTCCCTGCGTCCGTTGAAACGGCTGGCAGCGGGCGGCTCGGCAGAGCATTTGGAGGTGCTGCGTTGGTTCAGTCCTGGGAGTCGTAACGCAGCAGAAGTTGAGTATTAATTGTTAACAGATTTTATGAAGTTTAACTGAATCCTGTTTACTCATTCTAGTTAATTATACCAGCCGTATTTTTTGGGGGGTTTCCCGCCATTCATTCTCGTCTGCCCGCCCGCGGGAAGGTGGTAATATAAGAAAGGGTGGTCCGTTTGTCCCCTTTTGAGGACGAGAGGGGGGGGGGGGAACTCAGAGTAAATCTGTGGTTCGAATTGCTTCTTTCCCCTCCCAGCACACCTACGGGTTTATTCGACTGTTAGCCTCTGCCATGTCTGTGATAGTCAAAGGCACCAATGACTGTACTGTTTAAAATGCAAGGCACTAAGACCTGATCCATTATTTCGCCTGCCATAACTAGTATTACTAGACTCACATGTAAAAGGTACTCTAAGAAAGAAGAAAAATTCCTTTTGCCTCGTGGTAAGAACTGGTCAATTGCATAACGAATTCCTGCTCATCTGGAAGCTGTAACTTACGTAAATTTGTGTTTATGTATATTTGGCTATAATCAAGCAAGGTTAATGAACGTCGTAGTGGATTTTTTATATTGTTTCTAGTCAGCAAAAACTGTTGTGTGTTTTTCCAATTCAATACCTTTTAAGGCTTTTACTCAACGTTCAAAAAAATGGTTCAAATGGCTCTGAGCACTATGGGACTTAACATCTATGGTCATCAGTCCCCTAGAACTCAGAACTACTTAAACCTAACTAACCTAAGGACAGCACACAACACCCAGCCATCACGAGGCAGAGAAAATCCCTGACCCCGCCGGGAATCGAACCCGGGAACCCGGGCGTGGGAAGCAAGAACGCTACCGCACGACCACGAGATGCGGGCTTACTCAACGTGCTTATGTGTTTTATACAGGTAGTTGGTTATTAGTGTGTTTTCCTGCCATGCAAAAGTTTGCCATTTCATTACGAGTAGAAATTGTTGCCTTGAAAGGAAAATGTTGTAAAAGTTCGCAAGTCCTACTTGGCGAGCGTGTGTGTTTGCCGTAAGTTAACTGGCAGAAATTTGTAAAATTCGTTTTTTTATATATTTTGGAAATGTTAACTTTATTAACTGTGAATGTCCCCCCCCCCACCCGTGTGTTTGACTCATGCGTTTTGGCTTTTCAATTTTGAGAACTTTTGCAAACAGGATTGTCTTTATATGTTGCAGACAAGTTAGATTCTGCGGCATTTAATGAATGGAGTTAAATTCACCTGTAATTAAGCTGAGCTTGAAATATACAGCGTCGCGTTGTATACGTTAAATTGCTTACCTGTACTCGCCTTTTACTGGCGTGAAATTTTTATAATAATTTAATAATTTAAAAGTCCTTTCCTATCGTAAATTGTGACTTATTTGTTAAATGATTATTGTTTTTTTTAATATCGTAAAGGCTTGCACCAAATTTGAATAAAGAGTGTTACTGAAAATTGTGTGTAATTTCACCAGTTATTCCTTGGCACCTACTTCCACTCAACATTTTGTGTACTGATTGAGATTGATAATTTTTGGTGAACCAGTAGTAATTTTACGGTTCAGTCGTGGCTCCGAGGAGAATGAATATTGCAAGGATGCATTCTTGTCCGTTACATGGCGCGATGCTGAAAGGACACCAATGGGTAAAAATGAGGTCCTCTGCTCGTAATTCGGAGGGTAGCCGTTATACACTGAAAAGCCAAAGAAACTGGTCTAGGCATGCGTATTCGAATACAGAGATGTGTAAACAGGCAGAATATGGCGCAGCCGTCGGCAACGCCTATATAACACAAAAAGACTCTGGCACAGTTGTACTTAATGCACCCTACTGTCCTGGCGTGGTTCAACCAGGCTGACTTATTTCCAAATTTGAAACACCCAATGCCAGTTGTGCTGTTACAATGGCAGGTTATCAAGATTTAAATTAGTTTGAAGGTGGTGTTTTAATCCATTCAAGAGCGTTGGGTCACAGCATCTCCGAGGTAGCGATGAAGTGGAGATTTTCCCGCACGACCATTTCACAAGTGTACCGCGAATGTCAGTTATCCGGTAAAACATCAAATCTTCGACATCGCTGCGGCCAGAAAAAAGTCCTGCAAGAACGGAACCAACGACGACCGAAGAGATCGTTCAATGTGACGGAAGTGCAAACATTCCGCGAACTGCTGCAGGTTTCAGTGCTGGAAATATGACACATAATCAATATGGGCTTTCAGAACCTAAGGTCCTCTCGCTTACCCTTGATGATTGCACGACACAAAGCTTGATGCTTCACCTTGGCCCGTCAACACCGAAATTGGTCTGTTGATGACTAGAAACATGTTGCTTGGTCGGACTAGTCTCGTTTCAAATTGCATCCAGCGCATGGACATATACGGGTATGGAGAAAACATCATGACTCTATGAATCCTGCATGTCAGCAGGGGACTGTTCATGCTGGTGGAGGCTCTGTAATGGGATGGAGCGTGTGCAGTTGGAGTGCTATGGGACCCCTGATACGTTTAAATACGACTCTGACAGGTGACACGTACGGAAACATCCTGTCTGATCACCAGCATCCATTCCTGCCCATTGTGCATTCCGGCGGACTTAAGCAATTCCAGTAGTACAATGTGACACCCCACACCTCCAGAATTGCTATAGAGTTGCTCCAGGAATAGTGTTATGAGTTTAAGCACTTCCGCTGGCCACCAGACTCCCAAGACATGGACATTGTTGAGCATATCTGGGATACCTTGTACCGTGCTCTTCAGAAGAGATGTCAACCCCCTTCTACGGATTTATGGACAGCCCTGCAGGATTCATGGTGTCAGTTCCCTCGAGCACTACTTCAGATACTAGTCGAGTCCATGCCACGTCGTGTTGCACCACTTTTGCGAGTTCGTGGGGGTCCTACACGATATTAGCCTGGTGTACCAGTTCCCTTGACTCTTCAGTGTACCTGTGACGTGTTATGGCCGGTGGCTGTACCCTATCTTCGATGTCTCCATGACGTTACCTTTCAATAAGATAACGTAATAAGGCATACTGCCGTTTTTGCACTGACCTACGCCGGTAAAGAGAATATTTGATTGTTCTCCGGTGGCATCGTTTCCTGGGCAGTTCCCGACACACTGTCACGTCTACATTTGCTGGCCATTACGACTGATGATGTCTAGCAAGGAACTGAAGCAGCAACAAATAATACACCCAAACCTCTCACTGTATGTTTCACTCCATGTGCAGCCGTGTTAGAGACACTGCTGCGCCAGAGGCGGCCGCTCTGTGCACCAAATTTAGCACTCTGTACACCCTGCTGCACACGCACTAAGATAAAAATTACGATACTTGATATCCTTGTTATTGCAATTTTAATCGTCCAAAGTATACACCGTCTGATGAAAGGTATCCGGACAGCCATTAGTATCTACCTATCGCCTCCATCACGGCTACAGCGCTGCCGAGTACACTTTCAGTAAAGTGTCCGTTGAGACAAATAACAAATATCGGGATTAGTGTAAGGAAAATACGTGGAAGTGGAGCCCTTTTTATTTAATAAAAGTTCAATCATGAGTTAAACTGACGGTTACCGAGATTCCTGCGAAATACATACAAGTAGTTCGGACTTTTAAAGTAAATTCACAATATACGAGGGTGAGTCAAATGAAAATCTTAAATATTTTTAAAATATTATTTATTGTGCATAAGTTGTACAAAACTGTATCACTTTTCAACATAATCTCCCCCACGCTCAATGCAAGTCCTCCGGCGCTTACAAAGTGCATAAATTCCTTTAGAAAAAAATTCTTTTGGTAGTCCGCGCAACCACACATGCATCGGGTGGCGTACCTCTTCATCAGAACGGAACTTCTTTCCTCCCATTGCGCCTTTGAGTGGTCCAGACATATGGAAATCTGGTGAGTATGGTGGATGAGGAAGACACTCAAAATACAGGTCTGTGATTGTTGCAACTGTTGTACGGGCTGCGTGGGGCCTTGCATTGTCATGATGCAAAAGGGCACGTGCCTACAGCAATCCAAGTCGCTTTGATTTGATTGAAGGCCGAAGATGATTTTTTAGCAGATCTGTGTATGATGCATTGGTGACAGTGGTCCCTCTAGGCGTGTAATGCTCCAAAATGACACCTTCTTTGTCCAAAAAGAGAGTCAGCATAATATTCTCTGCTGATGGTTCTGTTCCAAACTTTTTTGGTTTTGATGATGTGGGATGGCGCCATTCCTTGCTCGCTCTCTTTGTTTCCAGTTGATGGAAGTGAACCCAGGTTTTGTCCCCAGCAACGATTGTTGCAAAGAAGCCATCACCTTCTCGTTTCTTCACAGGCATCAACACGTCGTTCTTTCATTTCAGGAGTCAGCTGCCATGGCACCCATCTTGCAGACACTTTTTGAAACTGGAGCACATCATGCACAATGGGGTGTTCTGACCCATGACTAATCTGTAAACATGCTCCAATGCCATTCAGCGTCACTCGGCGGTTTTCCTTCACTATGGCTTCAACTGCTGCAATGTTCTGTGTAGTCACAACTCGTTGTGCCTGACCTGGACGAGGAGCATCTTCCACTGAAGTCACACCATTTGCGAACTTCCTGCTCCATTTGTAGAGTTGCTGCTGTGACAAACATGCATTACCGTACTGAACATACATTCATCGATGAATTTCAATGGGTTTCATACCTTCACTACGCCAAAACCGAATAACAGAACGCTGTTCTTCCCTGGTGCAAGTCGCAAGTGGGGAGGCCATCTTTATACTGATACTGCGACGGTATGTGTGCATATGCACTATGTTGCCACCTAGAGGCCATTCTGCACGCTGTTTGTAGCACGTTTACCAACTTACAGGATAACGGCGCGAAATTTCGATTTGTTATTACAAATTTAAGGTTTTCATTTGACTCACCCTCTTATAAAGACATGTGCATTATACATTAAATTACAAATAGTACTCAAAACTGTTAATTGTGCAACACAATGGTGGTCCCACTACAAACAGTTAATTCAATAAACCTGCGGCGGTACTCTGTCCCCGTAAGTAGATCACAACTGTGGGCTAATCCCACAACAGTAGTTGAATATAAGTTCAACCAACATTAAATAAAAAATACATTAAAATGCATACACCTCCGCTGCTTATTCGGCTCTCACATAGAGAAGATACGTCCAAGCTGTCCAAAGGCTATCCACATGTAAAACCGAAGTAACAGTAGTACTTCACTGACTGACCACAAGGCTATTCCACAAAAATCACGTTAAGTGCTTAAATAAACTACCGGGCCCCTAGAACAATTAAAATGATAATGACAGTTACACACATAATTTTTTTAAAGAAATCGAGAAACTCAGTGCTCAGTTTGTCCAAAGACTTTCTTCGCACGCCCACAAGGGCCTTACATAGCAGAAGCACTGAGTCAGTTACTTCCTAATCCAGCGACATCCCGCCGTGGCACGATACCAAAAGCATAAAACAAACTACTCAACTTGAGGCTGGAACAGGAAATCCACAATCGTAGGTGACCTGACAACGCTTAGGCCTCGCGCTTTGATGGGAAGGCTTCCGAAGCAGAAGGACAACTCGTCCCTGTCCCGGACCAGCAGAACAGCAATATGTCAACCGCTACCGATACGAGGCTGTCAACATATGGCAAACAACAAGCAGCAAGTCTGATAAACTTTAAAATATACAGTAATACTTAAAGGCGCAACTGAAAATACAGCTACTAAAACTTAAGTTTGGGAGCGGCCCGCTCATAACAATGCGAGCTAATCTTCCCAGCCGGTCGGTGTGGCCGAGCGGTTCTAGGCGCTACAGTCTGCAACCGCGAAACCTCTGCGGTCGCAGGCTCGAATCCTGCCTCGGGCATGGATTTGTGTGATGTCCTTAGGTTAGTTCGGTTTAAGTAGTTCTAAGTTCTAGGGGACTGATGACCTTAGAAGTTAAGTCCGATAGTGCTCAGAGCCATAATTTTCCCAGCAATAACAAGAAGTATTGTACAGGGTAATTTAAAAGAATAACTACATATTAATTCAAGCAAGATTTAAAATATCAAGGTATACCTTTACTGTGGCCTCTTAGGAGCTAATACACAAGGTAACTGGGGTACGCACCATATGGCAGATGGCGGGTTAAACTGTACACCTATAACCCGAAGGGAGTAAGGGAGAGTGCAAATACAAGCACGTGCACATATATGAACCACACGTTCGTACCTTTAGGCTGAGCACGAACAACTTTAATTATAGGTCAAATCCAGTAACTCGTCTCAGGAAGAGCCATGAAGCCTACAACAAACAGAAATTACAACCCGTAGTTACACAATAACAAGAAACCATGATTTCAGGTACAAGTTTAACGTTGCAAAATCCTAGCTTGGTGCGTACAGAAACCTGCAGATCGAGCCATACAGCGCCAAAGTGCTTACCGAAAAGCAAAAAGAAACTGGATTCCTGGCTAGCTCACACTGAGCAGAATTAACAATCCTTAAGTACAGTACTCACTAAACAATCTTCATAGAACATTTCAAACCAATGCTAAGGAGGCCAACAGCTTCAGGATTTCAAGTAGACACCGATAATGCTGTCCTTCTGCTCGTGGCTGCTAACAAGTTGTTCAGTATATCTCGGCGTATTTAACACGCCACAGTTGACTGATGCACGTCATAACCAGGTTGCACTCGTCGAAGGGCGCTCCTTTCCCACTAAACTCGCCGGTATCAATAGTCAAAGCTACAGGAAAAGGCAACCATCCCATAGTCCAAAGATCAACGGTGTTAGTTCGCTGAAATCGGCAGGACGCCGACTACTCACGCACACCAGTCCAAAAAAAAACGGCTCTGAGCACTATGGGACTTAACATCTATGGTCATCAGTCCCCTAGAACTTAGAACTACTTAAACCTAACTAACCTAAGGACAGCACACAACACCCAGCCATCACGAGGCAGAGAAAATCCCTGACCCCGCCGGGAATCGAACCCGGGAACCCGGGCGTGGGAAGCGAGAACGCTACCGCACGACCACGAGATGCGGGCACACACACGTCCAGTTCAGCATCCGACACACCGCTCACCTATACACTGCCCCAGAGGGAAGACATAATCCGGCAAAGATGATACGATGATGGCCAGGGTAATGGAACTCGCGCAGAAATGACGCTAGTAGGATCACGCGCCCTCCGGAAGGAATGCCAGCATTTCTATCCTCAAGAATCGAAATTGACAATACTCCGCTTATCATGGCGGGTCCGCTTCTCTCGACATCTAGTGGCCAATTCCTCTTTACGAAGGGTGTGCAGATACATTTGATCAGATAGTATGTAATACACTTTGATTTTCTTGCACAAACATTAACATTTTTCATTATTCACTACATTTGTTCACGTTCATAGTTTTGCTCAGAACTGATACTTTTTTATTGGTAACATATTGTTGACAACGAATCAGATCACGTGGAACGGAGCTCTACATGCTTACGCTGTCTTAAGATACCATCCAATGATCTTTTGATGCCAAGAAATAGTTCTTGTTAAGAATAACATATTTCTTATCTCTGTTCAGCATAACACACTTTTTATCTTAATGAGCTTTCGAACGATTCTCACAAATGTTCGATATTTTAAATGGTTCACATGGCTCTAAGCACTATGGGACTTAACATCTGAGGTCATCAGTCCCCTAGACTGAGAACTACTTAAACCTCACTAACCTAAGGACATCACACACATCCATGCTCGAGGCAGGATTCGAACCTGCGACCGTAGCAGCAGCGCGGTTCTGGACTGAAGGGCCTAGAACCGCTTGGCCACAGCGGTCGACCGATATTTTAATTTTAATCGTATGGAGTTACACTAACTAGCAAAACCGGCTAATTGCCTCTTCTTGCATATACTGGAATATAAATAATCCGGACAAAAAGAAATGGTTCACTCCCCACAGACATCACATTAATATCGTGTATCACTGCCCCTAACATTGATAATTGTCTTACTAAGACGATAAAGAGCGTTCACGGAGCTATTCAGACAGGCGCTATGCCATATCTAATTGAAGGTAATCACTATTAGATCCTGTATATCAGGGATGACCAAGAATGCTACACACTTCGGTGCTCTTACTTGCTTGCGGAATTCAGTCGCCTGTCTGCCCACTTCTCCTTTTATATTTATCTCTTTTTATCTTTATATCACCCCACATTGTCTGAGCGGGAAAAGGCAGAAATAGCCAACGTGGAGCAATTAGATGGCAATGCAATCACGCAAGGAACACTGAATGTCTTGCATGCGGCTTGGCTTTGTACACTCCTGGAAATTGAAATAAGAACACCGTGAATTCATTGTCCCAGGAAGGGGAAACTTTATTGACACATTCCTGGGGTCAGATACATCACATGATCACACTGACAGAACCACAGGCACATAGACACAGGCAACAGAGCATGCACAATGTCGGCACTAGTACAGTGTATATCCACCTTTCGCAGCAATGCAGGCTGCTATTCTCCCATGGAGACGATCGTAGAGATGCTGGATGTAGTCCTGTGGAACGGCTTGCCCTGCCATTTCCACCTGGCGCCTCAGTTGGACCAGCGTTCGTGCTGGACGTGCAGACCGCGTGAGACGACGCTTCATCCAGTCCCAAACATGCTCAATGGGGGACAGATCCGGAGATCTTGCTGGCCAGGGTAGTTGACTTACACCTTCTAGAGCACGTTGGGTGGCACGGGATACATGCGGACGTGCATTGTCCTGTTGGAACAGCAAGTTCCCTTGCCGGTCTAGGAATGGTAGAACGATGGGTTCGATGACGGTTTGGATGTACCGTGCACTATTCAGTGTCCCCTCGACGATCACCAGTGGTGTACGGCCAGTGTAGGAGATCGCTCCCCACACCATGATGCCGGGTGTTGGCCCTGTGTGCCTCGGTCGTATGCAGTCCTGATTGTGGCGCTCACCTGCACGGCGCCAAACACGCATACGAACATCATTGGCACCAAGGCAGAAGCGACTCTCATCGCTGAAGACGACACGTCTCCATTCGTCCCTCCATTCACGCCTGTCGCGACACCACTGGAGGCGGGCTGCACGATGTTGGGGCGTGAGCGGAAGACGGCCTAACGGTGTGCGGGACCGTAGCCCAGCTTCATGGAGACGGTTGCGAATGGTCCTCGCCGATACCCCAGGAGCAACAGTGTCCCTAATTTGCTGGGAAGTGGCGGTGCGGTCCCCTACGGCACTGCGTAGGATCCTACGGTCTTGGCGTGCATCCGTGCGTCGCTGCGGTCCGGTCCCAGGTCGACGGGCACGTGCACCTTCCGCCGACCACTGGCGACAACATCGATGTACTGTGGAGACCTCACGCCCCACGTGTTGAGCAATTCGGCGGTACGTCCACCCGGCCTCCCGCATGCCCACTATACGCCCTCGCTCAAAGTCCGTCAACTGCACATACGGTTCACGTCCACGCTGTCGCGGCATGCTACCAGTGTTAAAGACTGCGATGGAGCTCCGTATGCCACGGCAAACTGGCTGACACTGACGGCGGCGGTGCACAAATGCTGCGCAGCTAGCGCCATTCGACGGCCAACACCGCGGTTCCTGGTGTGTCCGCTGTGCCGTGCGTGTGATCATTGCTTGTACAGCCCTCTCGCAGTGTCCGGAGCAAGTATGGTGGGTCTGACACACCGGTGTCAATGTGTTCTTTTTTCCATTTCCAGGAGTGTATTTCGCAACAACATTGGTCTGAAACATTATATTTTAGGTATTATTTAATTAATTTAGGAGCCCTGAAAACATAATAAAATTTATATCTGGTACAAGCTGTCGGCATGTGGACGGGCACAGGTAGTTTCGCTACTCTGGTTGCCATGTAATTGTCGAATCAATTAGTTTCGTAATTGGAAAAAGCCTTTCACTCACATATGTTGTTCGAAATATTGTATCAGTTTTAAACGTTATTGTGGAGACGCAGAAACTTTTCCTGAGAAAAACAACGTAGAGCTCCTGGACAATTTTATCATAAAAGAATTGGTTTTTCAAATTGGAACAGCACTGCAGATTAATCCGTTCCGTTTGCACATGTACAGTTGCACTTTTAACTGAAGTGACAAAGAGTCTCGAAAATAGCAATACAGCTGTAAGACTGGCAGTGTCCTTAAAACGTTTAGAAAACTATTCCTGTAATCCTTTCTACCCAACAATTAATTCTTCAAAGCTGCCATTTTCCTTAACGTAATTTAACACAGGGAAGCGGTCAAATTTTTTGTCAGAAGTTGCTCCTTCCACACCTTCCACAATAGTATTTTCTTACTCATTCATCGTCAGCTAAACTCTTAAATTATTTCTGCATGGTATTGCAATGTAGTTCCATAGCAAATGTGCGGTACCTCTCGCCTTTGTGACTGCATAATAGATATTGAAAATTCTCACCGATCCCTTGTGTGACTGCCATTTATTTGTGTGCATTGGGACGATGGATCGCTAGACTGCCTCTTTTTCCGCAAATAAGAACTCGACCAAAGAGCTTTCTTTATAGAACGAATATAAAGCGAAGAAGAAACAGCAGTGACACCATGATTCTGCGGAGCTTAAGAATTCCTACGGAACACATTATGCCGTACCAAATGCCAGAAGAAGCAGCGTCGCAACGCCGTGTTAAATGAAATATCGCGCTGTACCGAATAGTTCCGAGAAGGACAGAGCAAAGCCTAGACAGACAGACCGAGCCTCGGTGCGCATGCGTGCTGCACATTGCGCCGCGTGAAATTTTTCATGCCGTCTCCGACAGTCCTGCCCTCTCTCACCTGCTGTTCCAAACAGATCATGTCATTTTGTACAGGATTAAGAACAGGTCATCTAGTGGACCATTCGACGTGATGTAGGGTGCCTGAGTGTTCATCAAATCAACCTTATGAACACAGCTGTTTGTCATCTAGAAAGTGGGAGTGTCCGCAGCTTACTTATCATGAAAATGAGGAAAAGAAGGCAACATTTGGTCTCTGAGAATGTTCAGATAAACATCCTAGATCATGTTTACAGTAACCTGAGCAACTGGGCCAAAGTCTTGCTTCTAGACAAAAAATCCAAAAGTCACCAACTCGCTTTCGACCTGGACTAGTCTCCAGACACGGCAGTAAATACGCTCGACACATTGCATTATTTGAAAAGAGGTGTAATCGTGATTCGTCGCCTACTTCATATCTTCACTCAGCTACTACCCAGTTTCTATATCGATTGGCAAGTTGAAGGCTTGCAGCTTTATGGGGCGCTATGTCTTTCTGCAAGGTAATCGCCTCAAAATGTCCACTTCATGCACTTCTCTCCGCAGTGTTCGCCCGGCACTGGTTGAAAGAGATCTGTTTCACTAACAACAGCAACTCCTTCGAGATCTGAAACCAATTGTCACTGATAAGACGTGACACTTTTGCCTGGTCCCAGTCGATTTTTCCAACCACTTGTGTTATGCTGTGTTACATGCCTTTAAATGGTACAACATTTTTTGTAGACACTATGGACTGCTTTGATACACCAACCGACCGGGCAATCTTGTTCACATTGTAGCCTTAGGCATGCCCTAAAACGATGGCCCTATTCTGCCATTCTGTCACGTTTTCACGTGGGCCCATATAACTGCGCTGATTCTATACAGCCAACTGACATGTACATGCCATTTCAGTAAAACGGGTTGCGTCATCGGTGGAGGATCACTTGGCCGCCCGGTATCAGTTCTGCACAAAGCACCGTTTTCTCAAGCGGCCTGTGTTCCATTTTAAGGGATGACTAATATTTTGTTCAGTGAACTGACCAAGACTAGCCAACTTATAGCGTTACACCGCTTTCTATGATATGGTAAAAGTCATTTATCCTTGCTTTACTGTCTCTACGGTTTGTTTAGTTAAAATAAACTGAATGCTATAAAAATTTTGGTGATCAGTTGTACGTTTGTTCTTAAGATCAGTCACACTATCAGTACCTAAATTAAAAACTCTGCACTTATGTTATATTCTGAGTGGTAGTAGCTATTCTGGGAAGGTTAGAAAAATGTCTTTGTGACGTTGGATACTCCTTCCATAAACCACGCTATGGAAATGGGAATGAAGTCCCACGCTTCTTAACAGAGCGTAGGGGAAGTTCGTGGGAGACCCGCACCGCCGTACTAGGGAAGGTCCTACTCGAGGTTGTTTTCCATTGCCTTCCTCCAACCGTAATGGGGATGAATGATGATGAGGAAAACGACACAACACCCAGTCATCTCGGAGAGGTGAAAATCCCTGACCCCGCCGGGAATGGAACACGGGACCCCGTGCTCGGGAAACGAGAGGGTTACCGCGACACCACGAGCGGTGGACAAATCACACAAGTTACACTGAAATTTTATAGCGTGTGAAAGACACTTGTGTTTGAAATTAGCGTTAGTAGCAAAAAGAAAGAAAGAAACGAATTGAAACAGCGAGCATTGTATCCACCGAAATTAACTGCCAACAGCTACACTAAGAATCCTTCGATTTATACGAATGTGTGGCAGTTAATCTCACATCAGTAGCAAAATACTATAATGTGCAATTTGGCTTCACTAATCGGATCACGCCGTCATCAGACGATTCTAGAGATTCTTATTTAAGCTGCATCTTGCGAAAAGTACTAGGTAAGCACATGAACTGCATTTCGTGAACGTAGCCCTGCAAATTCCCACAGATCCGCTGATATTTCGGCCACGTATCTTCCGGTTATCCTCTTAGCTCTCTCCAGGGACGACTGGGAGATAGGCGACTGAAATAGCAGAGGAAAAATTGCCGTTTTCATCGTTGCATGTCCGACATTTTATGAAGTTATTACAAGAAATTTTGCGTACGACAGTCATCGAAACATATTACCTACTGAAAATGTTCCAAAACCTTAAGTATATAACTTTATGAAGGTAAGAGAACGGAAATTTTTTTTTCCATATTAAAACTCACGACCAGTCAGCTTTTACGATCGTGCACCGTTTGTCTTTAATCAATCTTCAAATGGTTCAAATGGCTCTGAGCACTATGGGACTTAACATGTATGGTCATCAGTCCCCTAGAACTTAGAACTACTTAAACCTAACTAACCTAAGGACATCACACAACACCCAGTCATCGCGAGGCAGAGAAAATCCCTGACCCCGCCGGGAATCAGTCCTCAAAATTGATATATGTTAATACGCAATTGGGCTTCTTGCTGTCGTTTCGAATACAGGGATTAATTAAACTCCGTTTACAGAGTTTGAGGATAGGTTCCTTAGTCCAAACAAGAAAAAAATTATTAGTAAACATAGGTTCTAAAACGCATACCATAAGAGCTATGAGCACTTGTTGTAATTCAATTCTGTCAAACACATTTCTACTGCAAGTACTTTGCATTCCGTATCTCGAGAGGAGATTATATGTATCACACAAGGAAAAAATGTCCAGTAGACATAGGCTCTAAAATGCATACTTTAAGAGCTATGGCCGTTTGTTCATTTCTAATGCTGTGAAACACATCTACTGCAAACTCTTTGCTCTCCATATTTTGAGAGGAGGTAGTATGGAGAAAAAAAAATGCGATATACATGAGCGCTCGAAAGTGTGTATCTTAAGAGTTATGAGCACTTGTTCGGTAGTAATGATATGTGCTCATAACTTTCAACATATGCATTTTAGAGTCCATGTTTAGAAGACTTTTTCTCTCCTTTTTGTACGATCGTAGCTTCTCGATACCGGCGGAGCCTGCACCTCGACGAATATTTCTATGGGCGCCGTGAGCGACGCTTTGAATGTGGCCACCAAAAGAATGATCTGACCAACGAAGAACCTCCAGAGTGCCATCCAATGAGGACCGCTAGGTCAGTGTTATAAGCGGCGGGCAGCTAGGCACCGTTTTCTAGTTCGATATTAGTTCCGTGTCGCTACTTGGTGCCGAAAGTTACAGCGAGCTGTTGATAGCTAGCTCTATCACCAAACACTCAGCGTACATAAATCACATCCGTGTCGGGCCTCTGCTTAGGGTCTCCATTGCTGCTACAAGTTGTCAATACTTGTCAGCAACAAACTGAGCAAAATAGATTCATTTAAAGTGCACTTATGTCAACTCTTCTTTTTCTTGCCTGTCCAAATTCCTACTGCGACAGATGCCTTTGGTCTCCTTTCGTCCATTTACTATAAGCAAAAAGTACATAACGTTAGGTTCCGTGGAATATAACGGTAGTCGACTCACATCATAACACATTTTGTCTAAGGAACCTGTCCTCAACGTCTGCAAATGGAATTTGGTTACATAGTGTGTATCCTATGATGCGTTGTCTGACGTGACAGTGCGTTTACAAGGAGCTTAAGGAATTGGAACGACATGATGTACATCGATATTATGGCACTGTAGAACATGACAGAGGAGACTGCCAACTGGTACAAGTTACGTAGCGTGCAGGGATACACTGTAGGTAAGATAGCTTTAGCACTCGTGTACATATTTTTGTAAGGTAACACTGCTGGATATGGGTATTCTTTTACGACGACATTAAGCGTTCTCATTTTGAGGAATTTGTATTCACTCTTTTAAAGCCGTAGGGAAACAGTTCGTAGGTTTTCCTCAGCTCAACGTTCCCACATTTGCATCGTGCAAGTAGGATTTTCCATTTAACGTCAAAGCCAATGAATGCTATTTTGTGTAATTTCCGTACTTCAGTTTATGAACATGCTTGGGATCAATAAGTTATTTTAAATTTCCGTTAGTGTTCGAACGTCATGTATAACTGGGAAAAGAGTAAAATGCCTTACCGGCCGAGGTGGCCGAGCGGTTCTAGGCGCTACAGTCTGGAACTGCGCGACCGCTACGGTCATAGGTTCGAATCCTACCTCGGGAATGGGTGTGTGTGATGTCCTTACGTTAGTTAGGTTTAAGTAATTCTAAGTTATACGGGACTGATGACCTCAGAAGTTAAGTCCCATAGTGCTCAGAGCCAATTGAACCACTTAAAATGCTTCCTCTATTTTTATGCATGTTTTCTATTTTTCGAAGACACAGTTGGTTCAAATGGCTCCGAGCACTATGGGACTTAACCTCTGAGGTCATCAGTCCCCTAGAACTTAGAACTACTTAAACCTAACTAACCTAAGGACATCACACACATCCATGACCGGGGTAGGATTCGAACCTACGATCGTAGCAGTCGCGCGGTTCCAGACTGTAGCGACTAGAACCGCTCGGCCACCCCGGCCGGCGAAGACACAGTTGATTCAGATATATCTAAAGCAGGATATCGGAGTCTTAATGTCTCAATTGTGATTTTATTTTGATTGTAAAGAGAGCGTAGATGTTAAAGCTGAAAACCAACGCAACAAGAGTGATGAAGTCTTAATGATTACCTCTGCAAATACAGGTGAAATGTCGTAAGACTGCTGCAAAATTTTCGCTACCTTCAAAACAATGTATTGCACGAAGTCCATATTCTCGTGGGCTGCGTGAGTTTGATTTGCCTCTGAGCCGTGGCGGGGTTGCTGGCGTCACATTTTGAATTTCTGGCGCCTCTAGATCGATCTGTCGTGTGGTGTCCCTCCAGCCGGCGAGTAAGGCGAGCACTTGCGCGAGCGTTTTGGGCATAGAGTCCGGCCTGAGTGTGCTCGAAACATTTGTGGGCCGATTTTAATCCGTGGCTGACTTCTAGAATCGTCCTCGTGCGTAGCCTGGAGAGCTAGCTCTGGAACGTAGCACACAATCGGATGGCAACCCGATCCAGAAACGGCTGAAGGACCGACCAACAACCTAATGAATTCCCTTCCGCCCGACCAACAGCACGACAACGGGAAAATCAGCGAGGACGATACTAGCAGCGCTACGTCTTGAAAATTGGCGTCTAAATACAGTCAAGACACAATAACCACTCAAAAATATGAACAACACCAAAGGCTGTCGGATTACATCCCGTGCCGGACAGAATCAACATGGTGAGGAATGGTGAGGAAAAACACACTGCCCAGAAGCTACGCTAACGACAAGAGCAGGTAACTAGAACGTTAACGATCATAAGGTAGAAGATACCGCTGGTGCACTTCATTAATAAGTATCAACCAATTCAATAGTTAAACACCATACAGGAAGACGGCTGCAAAATTTCACCAACACACCATACGTTGCTGCTCTTGGAAACGGCCCAGAAAGCAACAACTGGCAATGAACGAAGAGATGTCACAGCAGTTGAGGTTTCATGACAGGTTAACTAAGCACTCAACTTCAGTGTCCAGGTTCGGTGGGCGACGAACTTTGCTGCTGTCTCAGCTGGCGCCTCACAAATCCGACCACACATGCACATTGCCAGCGGCCCCGGCCTGACCTGCTGCTCTGTTTCAACCGACCGACTGCCACACACACCACACACGGAAATATAGCGGTCACACCAAAGATAGTACAGCAGTAGTAGTTTCGATAAACGCTGCTGCTGCCACTGACGGAGGCAAGTCAGCAACTCATAATGAGAGAAACCCAGGGAGAAATAATACCCCACTCGATTGTGACAGCGCCGGCTGTAGTGGCCGTGCGGTTCTAGGCGCTACAGTCTGGAACCGCGAGACCGCTACGGTCGCAGGTTCGAATCCTGCCTCGGGCATGGATGTGTGTGATGTCCTTAGGTTAGTTAGGTTTAAGTAGTTCTAAGTTCTAGGGGACTGATGACCTCAGCAGTTAAGCCCCATAGTGCTCAGAGCCATGTGAACCATTTTTTTTTATTGTGACAAATGCCAAAGATCAAGGCATCAACGCGATCCGGCCACGGCTTAGCCATAGCGTTCGCTCGAATTGTCCACTCGCGAACATTTGCAGCCCGGTGACATGGCGCACAGTCATCCACAGCAACGAAGTCCATGAACGGCTGCAAATGGTCTCCAAGTAGCCGAACATTACTATTTCCAGTCAGTGATTGGTTCAATTGGATAGAGGACACAGTCCATTCCATATAAACACAGTCCTCACCATTATGGAGCCACCACAAACTTGATCAGTGCCTTGTTGACAACTTGAGACCATGGCTTAGGAGGATTTGCACCACACCCATGAGCCTAGAAGAGATGCTGCAGGCGATGTCGTATTGTTAGCAAAGGCACTGGCGTCGCTCATTAGCTTCCATAGACCATTAGACGCCAAATATCACCGTACTATCCCAATAGACACATCCGTCGTACGACTAACATTCATTTTACGGCTACGCATTGTTGCTTGTCTATTAACACTGACAATTCTATGCAAACGCCGCTGCTCTCGGTTGTCAAGTGAAGGCCATCGCCCACTGCGTTGTCCGTGGTGAGAGCAGGCTCTTGACACTTAGGATCTCGAAATATTGAATCCCTTAACCATTTCCGAAATGGAACTGTCAAGCTCCACTACTGTTCTGCCTTCAAAGTCTGATGACTCCCGTACGTCGGAAACATTTTCACATGAATCACTTGAGTACAAATCACAGGTCCTCCAATGCACTACTAGCGCCATCTGTAAATGTGCATAGCGCTATCCGGTGACTTTTGTAATCTCAGTGTATATGCTTATAATGCTGTAGATACTTTTATTACCGGAGACGTTATTGTATTTTACCCGATTGGCACATTTCCAGACGTAGTAGTTCAAGCTGCTGATTTGTCTGCCTTGAACGATGTTCTTCCAATGCAGAAGTGATGTAGACACTGACGAGGGTAATGCGTGGCCTCTCCTTCCGCCGCCAGCGCGGGACAACAGGGTGGTGGCAGGGGCGCGCGGCCGCGTGGGTGGGACATGCGAGAGCGGGCGGAAGTAACGCGGGCCGACGTCGCGCCGCAGAGTGGCCGCTGTCGCCGGAATTCAATCTGCCGGCGGCGCTCCTTCCCAGGCTAATCCTGGGCTCTCCGCCCTCGCCCCTCGCCCCTCTCCCCTCTTCCCCACTCCACACTTCCCTCCTGTGCCGCTAGGCCGGCAATCGGCAGGGATTAGCCGCCGGGAGCACCGCCACAGAACAGGTGCCTCGACTGCGTCTCACGTGCCCGCTGCAAAGAGAACTGCTGTCGCTCTACGTTTCGCGCAGTGCCACTACGAGCCCAGACTGTCTGACGCCTAGCGCTCATAGCTCAAGAGATAGTTGGTCGTTTGCACTGGATAAGGAAGCTCTTGAATGTAGAGTACCTCCGTACGAAAAGGTGAAACCTTATTAACAGTTTATGATGACTGCTTCGTTGTATGAGTTCCGTTAAGACTTGTTACTCTGCAGCTGCCAGGTGGCTATAATTAAAGTGCAGCCATCACAGAGGTCCCGTGTGAGCTGTAATTATCCCTTGGCAGCGAAATTTGGTAGATGTTCTAATGCGCTAATGTGGGATCGATTTATGTAGGAAAAGGAATTAGTTCCCATTTTGGTCACCATGTGCAAATAGGGCTCTTGAAAGCAAGAAGAATAGAAATGAATTAGGAGCAGAACGTGGGTAGAAGAGGTCAAACAAGTGAGAAAGCCACAGTGTTGAAATCATTATTAACCAGTGCTTACACAATTTGTTCAATATGACCACTGGAGACGTCGACAAGTTGATGAATATCCGTAAAATGGCGTGGTCAACAACTTTTCGCAGTAGCTCCAGTGGAGCTTCAGCAAGGTGCAAGGTATATATGTTCAGAATGGTTCAAATGGCTCTGAGCACTATGGGACTTAACATCTGTGGTCATCAGTCCCCTAGAACTTAGAACTAATTAAACCTAACTCACCTAAGGACATCACACACATCCATGCCCGAGGCAGGATTCGAACCCGCGACCGTAGCAGTCGCGCGGTTCCGGACTGAGCGTCTAGAACCGCTAGACCATGAAACGTCCCCTTAGAACAATTATACACGACTGTGCTTAAACTGACACACAATATTTTTAGCGCAACGCGATCTGACTTTCAAAAATCCCTACAAAAGAATGGCCCTGACTAACATTAATCTACACCTTTCACAAATCACTTACCTCACCAAAAATCTCCGTTACTCGAACTACTGCAATACAGCGAGCTCCGCTACTGCCAGCTAAATAACAGATTCAAACTACGGAAGGCACTAACTACTAGTAGGCATAGTTAGCAAATGAAAGATTTTAATAGAGAACAAACATTGTATTTACCTTAACAGTCATAATATATATAGCAGTTCATAACATCCATTCTTAAAAATATCAAAACTCCGCCATTTCTCTCCCCACATCCACCACTGCTGGCGGCTCACCTCCAACTGCGCAGCGCTACGCGCTGTTCACATGTAGCTGCCGCTGCCCAACACTACAATGGCAGACAACAATGCAAACTAGCCACAGACTGCACACAGCACAGCCAGTGATTTTCATACAGAGCGCTACGTAACGTTGCCAATAAGAAAACATAAACAGCCTAGACACATTTTCTGCTTGTCAAAATGTGAATGTTGCTGGTGCAAATGCACTGCCGAAAAGCGTAGAGGAACAGATTCCAGACACTAATGCATTGTTATTACAATTAATGCAACAAATGGGACAAAATCTTCAAAAGTTAGACACAATGGAACAAAATCAGAGACAAACACAGCAAAAGCTTCAAAAGTTAGACACAATGGAACAAAATCTTCAAAAGTGAGACACAATGGAACAAAATCTTCGGACGTTAGACACCATACTTGAACAAACACGTGAAGATTTAACTACTGAGTTACATAACATTGAATCGAAATGTCAAAAAGTCTGTAATGACGTAAAAACACAAATTTGTGAGCATTTCCAACCTATTTTTTCGCGTCATGAAAATGCATTACAGAATCACGAAGCAGCCATAAAAGAACTGAAAACCATTGTTCATGAAAATCATGAGACCTTGTGGGCTAAAACTGACTCAGTTGCATCTACCGATTAGGTTACGCAACTTGCAAAAACTCAGGAAAACTTAAAGGACAGTCTTGTATAATTGTTCTAAGGGGAGGTTTCAACCACCGCGGCCGGCGGTATTTCTGTGTACTGGTCTTCAGATCACGTAGAGACCGAACGCGTCCCTGATAAAAGCGTTTTATTTTTAAATAACTCTGGAGCCAAAAGTCACGTGGATTCAAATCAAGTGACCTTAGAGGGCACGGATCAGAAAAACCTCTGGAGATAACACGTTCGTGGAAGGTCGCATTAAGAAAATCTTTCACTGGGCGAGTGACATGAATCAAAAAAATAGTTGTAAATAAATACTTTAACATAAAGATAAACCAAAAGAATTAAAAAAATCTTGTGTATGGTTTTCATGCAGTTAGGCTGTTCCAAAGCGCCGGCTGCTGTGGACGAGCGACTCTAGGCGTTTCTGTCCGGAATCACGCGGCTGCTACGATCGCAGATTCGAATCCTGCCTCGGGGCATGGATGTGTGCGATGTCCTTAGGTTAGATAGGTTTACGTAGTTCTAAGTCGAGGGGACTGCTGGCGTCGGATGTTAAGTCCCATAGTTCTTAGAGTCATTTGAACCAATCTGTTCCAAAGCAGTAATCACATGTTGTGCAAGGAGGTCTCGATAACGTGCAGACTGCACTGTACACACAACCTCTGGGTATATTCGCTTCAAAGAGGAACGGACCGATAGTAAAGAAGATTATGAATCCACGGGCAACGGCCTTGCCGCAGTGGAAACACCAGTTCCCGTCAGATCCCCAAAGTTATCTGCTGTCTGGCGTGGCCGGCACTTGGATGGTTGATCGTCTGGGCCGCCACGCGCTGTTGCCATTTTCCGGGGTGCACTCAGACTCGTGATGCCAATTGGGGAGCTACTTGACCGAATAGTAGCGGCTCCGGTCACAGAAAACCATCATAACTACCGGGAGAGCGGTGTGCTGACCACACGTTCCTGCTATCCGCATCGTCAACTGGGGATGACCCGGCGGTCGGATGGTCCCGATGGACCACTTGTGGCCTGAAGACGGAGTGCCTATGAATTCACACCACACAGTCACAAACAGCGAGTGCAATGGTTTTCGTTTACAACACGCGGTTTAACAGTACCCTAAAATCGGTTGTTCTGTGTGTTCACTGCACCCTGTAGTGTAAAATGTGTCTCGTCACTCCATGTGATATTGCCTGGATACATGTCATCAACTTCGAGCCATATCAGAAACCGAAGAGCGAATTCAGAATGTTGCTGCGGAGCATAAAGTAATATTTGCGGCACCGTCTGGGTCTTGTATGGGTACCAGAGTAAAATAAACCGTAAAGCGTTCCGTACTGCTGACCAAGGGATGGACTTTCTCGTGACACTGCACGAGCGCTAGCACTATACGGGGCACATGCTGTATGGTCAGTAACAGCAACAGCAATCTCGTCAGTAACTTCCACCAGGATAAGACGCCTTCCACATCCAGGTGCCAAGCCAAGCTCAACAGTGCCTTCTGATTTCATTATCTTCTTCTTTAAATCATCGGGGCTCTCCTCAGACTTTTCAGTCGGCGAAACTCTCTCTATGCAGCGCTGCGGTTTACATACAGCAGTTTCACTAACAGTGCACGGTCTCTCATCTCGGTAGACATACTGTTCACTCTCGTTACGGTTTATAAAATAAATTAAAAATAATAATATATTAATTATTCTATCTGTATGATGGTGTTTGTAATTGTAATTGATATTTGCTTATCTGGAACGTGGGCGTTTAATTATTCGGTATCAGACGCTTGACAATGGCTTTTTCGTAATGGCAATGTTACTCGTAGTTGACCGTGAAATAAAACTGAAATAATCGGACTTCGTAAATAAATTGTTTCCTAAGACTGCTGCGGTAGGTGCGGACTCAAATCTAAATCTCAATATTAGAATAATTTGCCAGCCATGTCAATAGGTCGTACAGAGGTGTCTGTCTACTAAACATAAAAAAGTTACACAGTTAGTTAAATCAGATATATTCAATGAATAAGCCTACAGTTCATAATCCTACTTACTTTTATAAATATAAATTCTTTACAGAGTCGAGTGCCTAGTCTGGTTGCAACTCGCAGTATTCTTCTCTAACATGAAATATGGCGGTGTGCCAGACAATAAAAAAAATACGTGCTTCTCGCACCACTTCAACCAGAGCTCTCTCTTTCTTAATTAAACATAAGAGTAACGTAATTATGCTTTTGTTTTATCAGCGACACAGCGCTGCAGTTGTATGCCATAGGCTTTATTTATTTGTCACTGATTATTTATTTAATTAATATTTCGCGTTTCCGTGGAAACTCACGCTCGGCATGCAAATGTGCCTTTATATTGCCCCCTGAATTGCGAGGCGAAAGGACACACCTGCAGGCGAGCAATTCACCTAAAGGCACAAGAAAATCTAAGTTATCTACAACTATTTACATGACCTACATTATACACATTATACACATTATATACAAAATTTGAATGACGCGGGTGCGCCGTAAAAGTTCTTATGTTGGCAGATAGAGTGCGCGCATGCGCAGAAGTGTCTGTGTGACTGCCGTTATGTCGTACAGTTAGATCACGCGGCACAGTATTGCAGTTCATATTGTTCGTGTGCGCGCGTTTCTCAGTCGTTGCACAAAGAAAATATTCAACCAAGATTACATATGAAGACTACATTCTATGACAGGTAACTTAGTTTTAAATTTACAATATTTGTTATAACACAATACGACTTAGATTGTTGAATGTTCTTAGTTACATAGTATTGTTTTGAAATACTTCAAAGAAAAATGTCCGTATGTTTCAGGTGCGTTGACCTATACACATCGTGTCGTTATTACAGTTCATATTCATCCGCTGCACAATAATTTTTTACAGGTTAGTATCGTCGTGGTAAAGTTTTTTGATCACAGTAACATCGTTGTATAACAACGTGATTAATACATAAGCGTGTCCATTTCTCATCTCCATTATAGTCGTTGTGATGCAGTTCGTTGTGACTAAAAGCATTGCTTATTACAGATCAGACGTGACCCGTCGAGTAATTGGTCCACGTGCAGTTCGTTTTTTTTTACATTCCGTGGAAGCTTGGTTGCAGAACCTCGGACGGCACATAGCTGGCGTCGATCCTTGGACAGTCCAGGTAAGATTGTCCATCACATTTCGAGAACATTTCATTCCCTGAAGTTCCAACCAAAATTCTTCCACCCGTCGTGTTGTTTTCTGGACAGGCACTATGTGTCCATTTAATCCAGTTAACATCTTGAAGTTAGGTACTGTAGTAATGTCACTGGACGATGCACGAATTATGCACTTCACATTTTCAGTTTTTCACTGAATATAGTTCACCTAAATGTTCATAGTTATTAATCAAAGAAATCATTCATCGCGTTTACATAGATACGCTGCATAATGAATGGCATTAACCGTTTCTTTCACATAGGTTTCTGCGTAGTTGCAGAGTTAGTAATGTTCGTTAATGTCCGTGAACAGAGGTTCACTAAGCAATGTCTTTTCGGCACTCGTTTTGTTCAAATTTTTTACATAGTACAGTTACATGATACATCAGTTAAAAAAATAAGTAATTATACATACACACGTCACATATTTTCTTAGCATAAACATAATACAGTTGCACATAAACATGTTTGCATCATCATTACATAGCTATAGGTTATTACATTGTGTCACGTTTGATTACATGAATTGTCGATATTTACATCCTCTTTAGCGGTTTTGCTGGGATATTATCGATGTTTTTTGTGATGTCATCTGAAATTAAGATTGGTTAGACACAACATTCATTACATCAGTAGACAAGACCAGGCGTTTTCACTACTCAATAATATTCAAAATAGTAAGAGAGAGAAAATGTTCGATTCCTCGCGTTTTGTGCGTGTATGTAGAGTGTCTGTGTGGCCTTGACTACTGATAGATGCTTTTCGTGTTGAGAGATGTGCGTCTAATCTATTTCTCAAAGTAAAAGATCGCTTCACAGGTGACGTCTGTCAGTTCGTCAGGTGTCACACCAAGTCAGTGGTACCTTCAGTAACAAATGTTCCGTGAAAAATTAATATGTCATCCACTGCTACGTAATCATAAATTTTACTTTAATATTCCGTTCTTCAGGTGGTGCCGTGCGTTGAAAGAAGAGTTCTTCTGTCTTCAACTGCGTCACTGGAACCGCTGAAATGAAAATTTCTATACTACTTATTATCTGTGCTGTAACAACAGAGTTTTTCGAGTTGCTTAGCAATATTTTGATGGGTATGACCTTGACATTATTCAGCATGAAATGCTCTAAGATCTCGGTGTGCGTATAGCCCAATAATTTTGTTAGTTCTAGGATGTTGTAACAGATACGCACCAGGATGCGGTATGTTAACAATTATATAAGGTCCTTCATATAGCAGGCGCCACTTAGCGTTGCGTCGTTTGAGTGCTACAGATTTATGATGAGTACGAAGTAGTACAAGCATTCCTACCTCGAATTTTTGTTTTCTTTTTATTATGTTTCTGTGATGTTTGTTTCGTATTTGTGCGTGATGTGTCAATGTAGTCAATACTTCTTTTATTTTCTGTTCAGGTGTGATTTCCTTGTCTGACAACTTAGGTAATGGTTCTATCCACTGATCGTTCTGTTTGCAATTGAACATGATCTCGTTAGGTGTGTAATTTGTATCGTAAATATTTAAGTTATTGTGTACGTCTTCGAAAAGACTTAGGTAGGACACCCAATTAGTATGTTTTGATGAAATATAGGTCCTCATGAATCGGTTTAGTTCTCGGAAAAGTCTCTCAGTCGCGTTACATTGTGGGCTAAACCTCGAAATAAATATACTTTTGATGTTATTGTCCCTCAAGAAATTTCTCCATTTGTACCCAGAGTAGTATGCTGCATTATCTGACAGAATTGCTTTAGGTTTTCCCACGTGCGTCAGGTAATCACTTGAGAATCTTCGTATTATAGCACTTGCAGTGGCGGATTTTAAAGCATAAAGTTTTACATGTTTAGAAAATATATCGTAAAAAAGCTAAGATATATTTGACGCCTCCAGAGCTTGCTGGATGCGGACCACTGATGTCAGTACACAGAATTTCTAGGGGTTTACTAGGTAAAATAGAATGTAAATCTGTTTTTGTGGATAAATTCTGAGGTTTTGATTTTTGACATATGACACATGTTTTCAGTTCCCTGTAAATTTTTCTTCTCATATTGCTAAAATAACAGTATGTGCTGAGCTTCGCTAAACACTTTTTTGTCCCATAATGTCCCCAAACTAAGTGTGTGTGCCAAATTAAATTACGTTCAGACTCTTTGGGAATGCATACACACCAGTTAGTAGCATTAGGATGTCGTCGATAAAATAGCACATCATTGTGTAAGTTGTAATACTTAGTCAAAGGATGATTGTGTTTTTCTACCAGTAATGTTATTATCTTATACCAGTGAGGATCTGATTTTTGTAATTCAGCCATGTTTCTGCACATATCAATATAATATTGGTGATACTGCTTGTCTTGCATTAAGAGAATCCTGTAGTCATTTGTATTTTCTAAGTCACTGTTGGTATCATTCATACCTTGTGGAAGTCTAGACAAAGTGTCTGCAATGGTGTTGTCCTTACCTCTTATGTACTTAATTTCAAAAGAGTAGTTCTGAAGTGTAACTGCCCATCGTGATAGTCTAGGATGTACAAGTTTACAAGTTAACAAAAATGTCAGGGCCTCGTGATCGGTGTAAATTACTGTATGTTTTCCAAATAAATAATAATTGAATTTCTTGAATGCCCATACTATGGAAAGTGTTTCTAACTCAGTAGTGGAGTATGTACGCTCACATTCAGTTAAAGTACGACTTGCAAACCCAATAATTCTTATCTGTTCCTTTTCTTTATTCTTTACAACTTGAAATAAGCAACATCCCAAGCCAGTACGTGAAGCGTCACAAGTCATACAAAAATCTAAATTGAAATCTGGATGGCTCAATAAGTTTGCACCCACTAAAGCATGTTTAATTGTATTAAAGTCATTCTGGCACTGTTCCGACCAGATCCAAACTTGATTCCTTCTGAGTAGATTTAGCAGACGTTTACTGTTCAAAAGTGGTTGTGGCAAAAAACGTCTAAAAAATGAACATAGCCCAAGGAATGATTTTAACTGCTTTTTAGTTCGAGGGCTAGGAAAGTTTCTGATAGCATCTAATTTACTGGGATCAGGACGTATGCCCTGTGAATTAATGATATGTCCTAAATATTTTATCTCACTGCAACCAAATTTTGATTTTCATAGGTTGGCTGTGACTCCAGCTTGTGCAAATTTTTCTAAAATTCTTTGAAGTGTGTCAACGTGTTCATTCCAAGACTGTGTAGCTATCAGTATATCATCTACATAGTGTGTGACTGTCTCAACTAAATCGTCGCCAAGCACGGTATCCAGGGCTGTAATGAATACCCCAGAGCTGACATTCAGTCCGAAGGGTAGAACACAAAACTGATAGGTTCGCCCCCCGAACATAAATGCAGTATATTTCCGTGAATCAGGAGTGATACCCACCTGCCAAAACGAATTAGCGAGATCTATTGTGGAAAAATATTTTGCATCTAGAAATTTCTGTAATTGCTCTTCTAAATTTCCGGGTTTTGTGTGAACCGGTAAAATTATTTCATTAATTGCTCGTGCGTCTAACACTAACCTAATGCTTCCATTTGATTTTTTGACAACAAGTAGAGGACTACAATAAGGTGAGGTGGATGGTTCAATGACCTTCCAGTCTAACATTTGTTTTAATTCTTGCCACACAGCAGGTCGTTGAGATAACGATACGGTTTATGTCTTATGGTAGAAGATCTTGTGAGGCTTAACTTCAATCTTGTACACATACGTGTTGATAACACCCAATCGTTTGGCAAAAACTTGTAAATATTTGGATAACACTTCCTGTAGTTTTATACGTTCATGTACACTGAGAGCTGTAGCTTCACTTATCTTATGATCAAGCAATGTTTTCAAGTCCATTAGCTCTGTGTCAGATGAGTGTGTTTGCATGTCTTGAATGTCTTTGTCAAGTACTAACTGAACCTTGTACCCTGTACAGTGTTTGTCATGCTTTAGAGTTCTCCTGTCCAAATCAATAATAATTACCCTGCTTTTATCATTTAAAATACATTTACCTTTGGAGAAGTCTATAATGCAGTCCTTCTCGCTCATAATATCTATTCCTAATATGCAATTTGTCACAAGGTTTTGTACAACCAGGAATGGCCATTGTACGGTTCCATTACCTATTTTAACGTTTACAAAAACTTGCTTCGTAACCCTACATGACTTATTACCTAGTGCAGTAGTTATTTTACAGTTTTGGGCAGGAAACTCAGGCACAGGTTCCAATTCACACATCTTTTTATAGAAATTAAAAGACAAAACGCTCACAGCTGCACCTGTATCTAGGATAATAGTAGTTGGAATCCCACCTACTACACCAGTAGTAGATGCTAAAACAATTTTATTTGTGTTTGAACGACATGGTGTACTGTCTTGCAAAAGTTCATCTGATATATTCTCATTGTGGTTGTATCTTATAAATAAAACAGGTAATTTTTGTTTAGAATTATTCGGCATATCATTATTCTGTTGTTCAAGTGTGGTGTCAAATAACTGATTAACATTGAAGTCGCCCCCCAAGAATTCTTCAGTCACGACCTGGGGCATAGTAGTGACTGTTTCTAGTTTGTTGGATTAGCATTTGTACTAGGTACTGACACAGATTGAGGTTGTGCATCAGGTGTCATTTCTATTATATTCACATTCGGATATTGCCTATTATGATCTCCAAACTTTTGCGGTTGTTGTTGCTGTTGCGCATTATAACTTACCTGTCGGTCGTAAGGTATGCTCCAATTTTGTCCTGGTGCCTGCTGTGGTAAAGCAGAGTTTGAATGAAAGTACTGATCGTTACGAGTCCAACCTTGATGCTGTCTTGGCTCGTAGTTGTTATTATTTCTATATCTGTTTGTGTTTTTGTTGTTGCCTTTGTATCCGTTGTTACCGTTGTAGTTATTACCGCGGTGCCTTTTGTATGGATTGCCGCAAGAAGTGTTATTACTGTTGTAACTATTGTTTGTATTGGAATACGCGTGTTGATTTTGATTTCCGTACTGAGACGGCATGTGAGTTTGCTGTTTTTGTTGTACCGCGTATCCAACTGTGGACGCGCCAGAATTGTGTTGGCAAGCCTGCATGTTTTGCATACCACTAGTGTAAACATTGTGGCTGCTGTTTTGCCGCGCGAAGCGCTGGTCTTCAAGTAACATGTCAACCGAATCTAAAGCTGTTAAAAAATAATCTGAATCGTCATCCGGGATATGTAGGAGTTTTTCTTTAATGTTGAAAGTCAATTTGGCCTTCAACGCACGGAGTATATCACGCGTTGCGACTGGTTCGTCTAAAAAGTGTCCCATGTTCAAGTATTTTTCAAAATATCTGCGTAAGTTACCATTTTTACTGTTAAAAGTTTCAGGTTCTAAAATTTGTCTTCTGAGTCGCTCCTGGACGGATTGCGACCAGAATTTGTTCAGAAAAGCACGCTCAAACTCACTGTACGTGGTACATACGTCAGCTTGACTGTATGCCCAGACAGCTGCATCGCCTTGGATGTAACCGACAATATATGAAATCTTTTTCCGGTCACTCCAAGTGCGTGGAAATGCGTTACTAAAGGATTTAAGAAAAATCACCGGATGAATGGTTCGTTTTTCTGGGATAAAAATCTGAAATTGCCTGTGTTTCATTAAGCTTTCTTCTTCCTTCGTATTGTGATATGGATTTATTCCACTGTAATTACTGGTATGTTCAGCTGGCGAGTAATTACGATAATGTTGCTGTGGTTTACCATGATAATAGCTTGTGTTTGTGTTTGCACATCGTGGTATGTGTTGTACTCGTGGTGTGTTTTGTTCTTGTGTGTTTGTCGTGTGCGGTATGTGTGTGTCATACTCGAATGTATATTGGTTCCTGAACTGTGCATTTTGACTGATATTTTCGTTACATTCAGACTGTGGTCGATCGGTGAATTGTCTCATGGGTGCAGTGACGGATTGTACAGCGTCACTGATCAGCTGTTTGTTATTAGTAATGTATTGCGCTACGGAGTCGTGCACAATTGTTGGTAAATTTTCACGTAAGCATGTATCAAAATGTTTGTCTTTGTTCACTACCCAATCATTAAATTCCTTATTAATATTTTGAAAATGAGCTGTGGCATCAGATTGTAAGATGTCAGTCAGGTGTTGTTCAACATTGTCAAATTTATTCTGTACGTCAGTAATTCGTTTTTCAAGGTTGTCATGTACTGAAGGATATGTTTGAATTTGTTCAGTAAGAACTTCACACGTGACATTAAGGTTTTTTACTTGTGTCTGTAAAAGTGCTACGTCAGTTGTAGTCTTTTCTTGTCTCGTATTAAGCTGGGAAAATTTAGTACTGAGTTCAGTCATCTGTTTGGTCAGTGTGGCGTCTATAAGTTCCACACGTTTACATAAAGTGTCATTACCTGTCTTGAGTGCTATGAGGTCAAATTTAATTGCGTCATTTTGTGTCTTTAACTGTTCATTTTGTGTCTTTAAGGTTGCCATGTTTTCCGCGTTCTGTTTCCTTATGGTTGCCATATTTTCTGCGTTTTGTTTCATTAGCATTTGTAACATGTCGGCAATGTTTACCGTTTGCAAGGTCTCTGCCCCCGCCGCGTCATTAGACGTGACGTCATGCATTAACATGGGCTCTGATTGAGACTTTGAAATTTTTGTGGTGGACGGCCTATTGTCAAGATTTTCGTCAACACTTGCGTCAATGTTTGATGAATCGTCACTACCGGTTGCTGTCGTAAAGTCATTTTCTAACACTTGTCTCACGTCCGAGTCGGATTGCGTCTGAATAGTACGTCCTTGCTGTTCCATTTTTGCGTATTGTTTTCTAGTTATTACCATGCCACACGTGATATATGTTTCAAGAAAATTTTTGACACTGATTTTAAAATAAAATGTAGTTGAGCATGAATCGCTCGTAGCAACAATGGCTGTCTGTTAATTTAAAAATATAAACTGAATTTGAGATTATTGGTAATGGCTGCTGGCCATGTTACATGATATCGTACAGAAGTCGGCCATATTGTACACTCGTGTATTGGTATTGTTGCATACGTTATTGTTTAGGGAAAAGTACTGAGAACGAAATTTATCACTGAAACTGTTATGCGGAAAAGAAACACTACAGAATTTACTGAAAAGCTAATACACTGAATTATACGTCTGGTCAAGCCTGCTAATGCAAAGATGCTGCGTCTTACCTTATTTTGCTGGAAGCTTCTTTGCGTCTTCCGGCAAAATTTCAGAATTTGAAAATATCTTCCAATTTTGTTATCTCTCATACATTGACGTCCAGGTCCAGAAAGTTGATTTTTTACATGAAACAAAGAGAACAATGTAACAAATGACAAAATAGCAAGTCCTGTCACGGTCGCCAATATAAAATAAATTAAAAATAATAATATATTAATTATTCTATCTGTATGATGGTGTTTGTAATTGTAATTGATATTTGCTTATCTGGAACGTGGGCGTTTAATTATTCGGTATCAGACGCTTGACAATGGCTTTTTCGTAAAGGCAATGTTACTCGTAGTTGACCGTGAAATAAACCTGAAATAATCGGACTTCGTAAATAAATCGTTTCCAAAGACTGCTGCGGTAGGTGCGGACTCAAATCTAAATCTCAATATTAGAATAATTTGCCAGCCATGTCAATACGTCGTACAGAGGTGTCTGTCTACTAAACATAAAAAAGTTACACAGTTAGTTAAATCAGATATATTCAATGAATAAGCCTACAGTTCATAATCCTACTTACTTTTATAAATATAAATTCTTTACAGAGTCGAGTGCCTAGTCTGGTTGCAACTCGCAGTATTCTTCTCTAACATGAAATATGGCGGTGTGCCAGACAATAAAAAAAATACGTGCTTCTCGCACCACTTCAACCAGAGCTCTCTCTTTCTTAATTAAACATAAGAGTAACGTAATTGTGCTTTTGTTTTATCAGCGACACAGCGCTGCAGTTGTATGCCATAGGCTTTATTTATTTGTCACTGATTATTTATTTAATTAATATTTCGCGTTTCCGCGGAAACTCACGCTCGGCATGCAAATGTACCTTTATAGGTTTGTCACATGCCAACGTGGATGTTATATCGTCATACGAACAATGTACAGCACCAGACTTGTACCTGGTGGTCCCAGCTGGAATTAATTCTTTTTCAGCGTAAATCCGTTCTGCATTAACATATTACAGCCAACGGCCTTGCCAGAGAGGTAAAACCGGTTCCCGTCAGACCACCAAAGTCTGTCGGGCTGGAGTAGCACTTGAATGGATGACCACCCGGTCTGCCGAGCGCCGTTGGCAAACGGGGTGCACTCAGCCCTTGTGAGGCAAACTGAAGTGCCACCTAATTGAGAAGTAGCGGCTTCGGCCTAGTGAACTGACGTACGGCTGCGAGAGCGGTGTGCTGACCGCATGCCCCTACGTATCCACATCCAGTGACGCCTGTGGGCTGAGGATGACACGGCGACCGGTTGGTACCTCTGGGCCTTCATAGTCTGTTCGGGTGGCATCTATCAACCCACACTGTACCTTTGTGAAAAGCTCCACGTTAATTTTAACCAGCTGGTATAAGAAACGATGTGAGGATGGGGGACACTGCCTTGAAGCATGTCAGTTTAAAACAATAAGGAAAGATCAACAAATGGGAAGTAACTCCACATTCAGCACAGAAGGATAACGGGGAGCACCATGTGAAAAGTACGTCCAGTTTCATATCCGTACCTTTCACTGTTGATCATATAACGCATTTTACTATTGACGGCAGTGATGCAGGATTGATTTTATACTGACGGAAAATAAGATCGGAACACCAAAAAGTAATTAATGTACGGTAATGAAACTTCGTGAACGCATTTATCTAGGTAACTTATTTAAGTGATTAACATCGCAAGATCGCAGGTTCATGTAAGCACGAGATAACCCATCGAAAATGTGAAACGCTGGTACGTTAATAACCAGAGTAATTACCGCAATGTTGAATGTTGAGCATGCAAACGTGCATTCAGTGCGTTTTACAGGCGCCAGATATCAGTTCGTAGGGTAGACTTCCGTCCCTGTTGCACTCGGTCGGTCAGAACAAGAGCAGTTAATGCTGTTCACCGATAAGGCTAGAGTTGTCGTCCAATGATGTCCCATAGGCTGGTCCCGGCGGAGGTTCGAGTCCTCCCTCGGGCATGGGTGTGTGTGTTTGTCCTTAGGATAATTTAGGTTAAGTAGTGTGTAAGCTTAGGGAATGATGACCTTAGCCGTTAAGTCCCATAAGATTTCACACACATTTGAACATTTTGATGTCCCATACGCGCTCGATTGGAGACAGATATGGGCAACATTCTGAGACTCTGTAGAGCATGTTGAGTTACAACAGCTGTATGTAGGCGAGTTTTCTCCTGTTGGAAAATATCACTGGAATGCTCTTCTTGAATAGCATCACAACAGGTGTCCGGCCCCGGTAGCTGAGTGGTCAGCACACAGAATGTCAGTCCTAAGGGCCCGAGTTCGATTCCCGGCTGGGGCGGAGATCTGCTCCGCTGCGGGACTGGCTGTTGTATTTTCCCAATCATCATCATTTCATCCCCATCGACGCTGAAGTCACCGAAGTATCGTCAAATCGAAGACTGGCACCCGGCGAACGGTCTACCCGACGGGAGGCCCTAATCATACGACATTGATTGACGTCACAACAGGTCGAGTCACCAGACTGATGTACTAATTAGCAGTCAGAAAGTGCTCCTGCTGTCATACGAAGTCGCATCTCAGACTATAGCTCGATGCGTACGTGCAGTGTGCCTAACACGCACACATAAGTTGGTTCCAGGCCCTCAAGTTGGCTCCGGGACAGAATCGGTTCAAATGGTTCAAATAGCTCTGAGAACCATGGGACTTAACTTCTGAGGTCATCAGTCCCGTAGAACTACTTAAGCCTATCGAACCTAAGGACAGCACACATATTCATGCCATAGGCAGAATTCGAACCTGCGCCGTAGCGGTCGAGCGGTTCCAGACTGTAGCGCCTAGAACCACTCGGCCACCCCGGCTGGTGACAGAATCTGCTATCACCAAAAAACATAACAGACCTCCGTCTTGTCCTCCAGCTTGCTCTCGCTTGCCACCTCTGAAGTCGCAAATGGTGATGGGTAGGAGTTAGTGGGTTGCACACTACACAGTGTCTGTCCCGGAGCTTTCCTTGACGTTACCGATTTGTAACCGTTAGTTATGTCACTGTGGTGCCAACTGCTACTCAGATTGCTGCCGCAGATGCAGTACGATGCGTCAGACCCGTACGATGAACACGATGATCTTCTCTCCGGGTAGTGCCTTGTGGGTGTCCAAATCCGGTCTTCTAGCAATTGCACATTCTCGTGACCACGGCTGCCAGCAGTCACGTGGCTACATTCCTGCCAAGTCTTTCTGCAGTATCGCACAAGGAGCATCCAGCTGGTCGTAGATCTATTACACGACATCGTTCAACTTAATGAGTTGTTGATAATGGCGTCTTTGTCACTGAGCCGTGGTAAAAATTGCTGTTTTGAAGAGCGCGCCGCAGCGCGTAGTGTGAAGCAGTCGCCCTCCGTTTCTGTCGGTGGCACCGCTGTGGCAATCGCAGCTTACGTGTCTCCCTCTGGTGGGAAAAGGGGAAAGATTGCCTGTTCACGTGCATTTAAGCGGGGCTATGAGCTCGCCAGTGGTCAGTCGCGGTCAGTCTGGGTCTGTCTATCGTCCGCATTTGTTAGGCTGTTGGTGTTTGTCTGTCGTCCAGAGTGCTAGTATGTCTTTCGTTCGGATCAACCTTTAAAGCCGACAAAATGAGTCTTTCCACTCCGCCAGTAAGAGAATTCAGCGAGTGGTCGCCCGGTCGGGGCTTAGTTCCTGCATCCGAGTCTGCGCGGTAGGCCGCCAGTCTACTCGAGTTTACTCAGGCAATGGTCATTGGCGGTTGGATCGGTCGGTTGGTCGGCCGCGCGCTGAGACACAAGATGACTTGTCCGCCTAGGGCAGGGCCGGCCAGAAATTCTGCACGCGTGCGGTGCTCCTGCACATGTGCAACTTCCGGGTCACAGCGTGCACGCCGCAGCCGTCAGCGTTCATGTAGTGCATGTTTCTACGCATAGATGTCGCTTTATCCACTTGCTGGGATACTCTGTACCGGCGCATTCTTGTGCTCTTTCCACAGCTTGCAAGCCAACCACAGGAAGGTATTTCGCGTATTAAACATTACTGTCACAGTCTGCTCATTGAGACGTCTACTTTTATGTTAACAGTTTAACCCAGTAAGACAAGCAATACAGTTAACACTCGTGGGTTTTTATTAAGGCAGCTTGACTGACGGCACATAAATACGCGTAATGTTTTTGATCTAGTATTTAAGAAAGAGAGCACGTAGCGACTTCCAACTAACCTTATTCATGATTTCAAATAACAGTAAACTAATGCAAGGTTTCCTATAACTAATTCTCGGTGCCCTCAGTTACACCCACATAATTTCTGTCTCACTGACCTCTGAACAGAATGATAACCGCATACCTCTCGATGATCACCTGTTATTTTAATACCATTATTGCTATATCTTTCATCAGTTCCGTCTGAAATCTCCATAGTAACCGACAATTAGATGAATGTTATGTTTTATCGACCTCAGCTGAGCGTAGCCCTTCTCACACTAATAAAAACTCCTAAATGTAAATATACATTGGAACAATCGGTTTAAAGACCAATTTTCCTGACAATAATGCAACATGGAGCAGAATGAGGCAATAATGCACAATTAGTAAACAATAATTTTTAATTATGAAAGGAATAAATCCAAACACGTTTATCACTCGTCATGAGAAATGATATAGTTAAAATCGGGCGCAAAAGCACGGTTCATTGACAAACGTAAGCAGTTGCGAAGATTTTCATCACTTATGCTTGATCGAAACCTTGAATTTATTCATTTTCATCACCGAGAAAAATCTTTCACAAACAAGCTCTTGCGTGTACCACATAAACAGGGAAGTGGAGCCGCCGCCGTTCATTTAGGACACGTGTCTAATAACAGATGTCGCTGTCGAACACGTGCGCACATGTGCAGCACTTCCGCACGTCTGCACACTGTGCAGCGTTTGGCCGGCCCTGGCCTAGGGCGTCGGCGCATGTGAGGTCGCCACTTGAGTACAGTGAGCCGCGCCGTATAGCGAGGGGTAGTGGCTTCGCTGTCGACACTTGAGCAACAGGAGTCAACCCACGACATCAGTCTGTCCGGCGCGAGCTGCGACGCTGTGGTATAACTGGTTCTCCGAGCGCTTCTGGGCCCCTTCAGTTACCATCTTGTGGAGCTCGGCTCGGTCCTTTCCTGGTCCTTTCCTGGTTTTGCCAGTGGGCGTGTTTCCTCTGCACGCTTGGGTCCGAGCCAGTATTTCCGCCGTCGTGTGTCTGGAAGTGAGTGGGAGACGCACCAGCAGGGCAGTCGCGACGGAGCAGCAGTCGCTTGGTGCGCACCAGAAAAGACGGGAGATCGGCGCGTTTTCCTGCGTCCATTGAAGCGGCTGGCAGCGGAAGGTTCGGGAGAGCGATTTGGGGGTGCTGCGCCAGGTCTTCTCCAGAAATCGCAGTTCATTAGAAGTTAAGTGATTGGTGATATGTTCTGTGATTTACTCTCGTTAAATTCTACTTGTTTTCTTGGTCAGTCTCTCGTCCCCAGCTTGCTCGTCTGCATGGAGGTAAGAATAAGGGGAGATGGCGCTACGTATCCCAGCCGTACTACGTTTTGAATCCATGGGGGCGTGGCTTGCTGCCATGACACTCTGACCAAAACATTGCCAGTGTGCTATAGCGCTGCGTGTATTACAGTCGCTAATTGCACCATATACGCATGTAACGTCATCAGATTGGTTGTTTCAAAGTTTTTGTTTAAAATAAAATCTCGTAAAGGCGAAATTCCGCGTTTCTTCTGATTAAAAATGGTTTTTAATGTAATATTACGAATAGCTAGCCTTCAATGTAAACGATACAATTTTGTTAATTCAGTAATAAACGTGTATCACAAACTAAATAATAGAAACTGAAAACTAAGTTAGCTATACCCTCCCTCCAAAGCCCCATAAATACATCTTGTTTGTAATACGTACTGGGACATTTCAGTTACGTTACACTACTGGGAAACACTGTTCATTACCACCAATATTTACTGAAATACGGTACATAGAATGGCAAATCTACACAGTGTCCTGTTTAGGCCTATGCTTTACGCCAGTTAATGTAGTGTTAGCTTTTAATTTGGTTCATGATGAAGACAAAGTGAGTTACTCAACACTTCGATTATCGACGATGCGTACGTATTATACTGAAACGTGAACTTGAAAACTAAGAATTTAATTCTTTGAATTAACATACCTTTTGTAAATGTTTTCGGTGTGTAGGGAAAACTGATGGTACAGCATTTTCTCTGAGCCTTACTGTTGAAAGGGAAGTTCGGTCTATGTCCTCTTCTCGGAAATGCTGAGAACATATAGTGCTCCATTTAGACGCAAGCCAATTCTTCCTCCTCACGGCATTCTCCCACAGAGCTTTCCGACTTTCATTTTTAGGAAATCTGAAATCATACAGGAGAAAAACACGCTATAGTACAAGTACCGATGTAGCACACGTTCATTCACAATGAAGTTGTAAAATCACACTTAACGAGACAACTTACACATGAAATGTTATTCCCTTCGATTTCGCATCACAATCAGAACGATTCGTACATCCGAACACCACACAAGTCACCATAATAGCGCAAAATCCTTCCAAAAGCGAGCGACAAGCCTATGCACACAAGCTTACAGCAGCAATGTTTTGGTCGGATTGAGATGGCTACCCTCGGCTTCACATAGTTTCACAGCTGTGACGTCACGGCGTCTCCCTCTATTCTTACCTCCATGCTCGTCTGTCCCTCATCCGCATTTGTTAGGCAGTTAGTGTCTGTCTGTCGTTCGGAGGCGCCCCTGTCACGTTTGTCGGATTTGCTGTGTTAACGAATTTATTGCTTGGAGTGTAACGGACTAAAACCTGAAATATGTTTTGATCTTGCCTATCATCTTGAGGGGCGGTATCTGTGTACTGTAGAGCATCTTAATTTGTTTGGGCAAATTTGTAGAATTTTATATAAGATTGCATTTTATAGGCTTTTATTTAAATGACCATTTTAGTATATAAAGTTGCCACCCTTCCACCGTAAGAGTTTTTTTAAGTTAGAATCAAGTCGCACTTTCGGTGGCAAGTTAATCTTTTAATTTTAGTGCTTTGTACCATTTCCATCCCTCCTATGGGATGCATAGTTTGTGTGCTTGTGTGAATTGTTAAAACTTTTAGTTTAAAGTAATCTGGTGTGTTGCAGATTTGCACCAGTGTAGTCTTTCAGAGGTTGTTGTGAGCGGTCATAACTACGGCCGTGTCAAAAAGGAGCGGGAAGGTTCTAAGCCCGAAAGCTCATACACTCAAAAATTTGTTTCATTCTGCCTCTGAATAAATTGTAACTTGATATTTAGAGGGCGCTTTCTGCTTATAATTTTAAATCTATTTCTTAAAAATAACTTTTAGGAATTAAATATCCATTTGTTAAAAGCAATCTCATTTTGATTTCATCAGCTACACTCTGGCAACTACTTCCACGCTCACATAGTGTGATTAAATTTGATAATGTTCTTGATGAATCGCTAGTAAATAAAATAAATTGTTAAGAATATTCTTTGAGATATAAATCACGGTTCAGTCACCTTAAACGCATTCTGAACTAACATCGACAAAGGAAACCTGATTTGCATCCTCTTAACGGCTTTACTAGCGCCACTCTTATGCGACTGGTGCAAAGAATTTGAATAGATATCATCTTTCGGTTGCAGAATCATGCCACTCAAACTTGTTTATGTCGCACAGATCCTGCTTGTCACTGCGATTTTGTTTTCCCTTAGTGTGTTTTATTTTCTACTATTAACTAAACCACTGGAGCTGATCATAAGTCCGAATCGGTCAAAAACAATTTTTTTATCAGTATCTCATGGCGGTTTTGGTGACATTATTCTAATACCTATGTGCTGTGTGGCATCACAAAATGCAGTGCACTTTAAGTCCAGGCAAGCTTAAGGAAACCGGCTTACTATTTAAGGTTTTTAGACAATCACAGCTTTATACTACAGATCGCTTAACTCTAAATTTGACCATGTGAGATGAAATTATTTAACTGAGTTACAAATATGATTCTCATCTTTTGGGCTCATATTAGCAGTATTTCTGAAACGGTGAAATTCGTTAAATACACTCCTGGAAATGGAAAAAAGAACACATTGACACCGGTGTGTCAGACCCACCATACTTGCTCCGGACACTGCGAGAGGGCTGTACAAGCAATGATCACACGCACGGCACAGCGGACACACCAGGAACCGTGGTGTTGGCCGTCGAATGGCGATAGCTGCGCAGCATTTGTGCACCGCCGCCGTCAGTGTCAGCCAGTTTGCCGTGGCATACGGAGCTCCATCGCAGTCTTTAACACTGGTAGCATGCCGCGGCAGCGTGGACGTGAACCGTATGTGCAGTTGACGGACTTTGAGCGAGGGCGTATAGTGGGCATGCGGGAGGCCGGGTGGACGTACCGCCGAAATGCTCAACACGTGGGGCGTGAGGTCTCCACAGTACATCGATGTTGTCGCCAGTGGTCGGCGGAAGGTGCACGTGCCCGTCGACCTGGGACCGGACCGCAGCGACGCACGGATGCACGCCAAGACCGTAGGATCCTACGCAGTGCCGTAGGGGACCGCTCCGCCACTTCCCAGCAAATTAGGGACACTGTTGCTCCTGGGGTATCGGCGAGGACCATTCGCAACCGTCTCCATGAAGCTGGGCTACGGTCCCGCACACCGTTAGGCCGTCTTCCGCTCACGCCCCAACATCGTGCAGCCCGCCTCCAGTGGTGTCGCGACAGGCGTGAATGGAGGGACGAATGGAGACGTGTCGTCTTCAGCGATGAGAGTCGCTTCTGCCTTGGTGCCAATGATGGTCGTATGCGTGTTTGGCGCCGTGCAGGTGAGCGCCACAATCAGGACTGCATACGACGGAGGCACACAGGGCCAACACCCGGCATCATGGTGTGGGGAGCGATCTCCTACACTGGCCGTACACCACTGGTGATCATCGAGGGGACACTGAATAGTGCACGGTACATCCAAACCGTCATCGAACCCATCGTTCTACCATTCCTAGACCGGCAAGGGAACTTGCTGTTCCAACAGGACAATGCACGTCCGCATGTATCCCGTGCCACCCAACGTGCTCTAGAAGGTGTAAGTCAACTACCCTGGCCAGCAAGATGTCCGGATCTGTCCCCCATTGAGCATGTTTGGGACTGGATGAAGCGTCGTCTCACGCGGTCTGCACGTCCAGCACGAACGCTGGTCCAACTGAGGCGCCAGGTGGAAATGGCATGGCAAGCCGTTCCACAGGACTACATCCAGCATCTCTACGATCGTCTCCATGGGAGAATAGCAGCCTGCATTGCTGCGAAAGGTGGATATACACTGTACTAGTGCCGACATTGTGCATGCTCTGTTGCCTGTGTCTATGTGCCTGTGGTTCTGTCAGTGTGATCATGTGATGTATCTGACCCCAGGAATGTGTCAATAAAGTTTCCCCTTCCTGGGACAATGAATTCACGGTGTTCTTATTTCAATTTCCAGGAGTGTATATACGTGCCTCTATGGATGCATTTCGTCAGCGCCCCAAAGATGTAGTTCTATCATTTTAGAAGTGGGTGATAAAGAAAAATAGTTTGATACACAGGTTGCTACCGTTTCCTTGACAGTAAATGCCTGTACGTGATAAAGGACACCAAAGAGATATTTTAAAGAGGAATTCATGTTTCTGTAAACGAAATAAAAGCTTTGAAGTTTTCTGATGACACTGAAATAACGTAAAGATGGCAAAGGACATTGAAGATTTTCTTAAAGTAATGGATAGTGTCTTGAAAATAAGTAATAATAGGAAAGTTAAAAAAGTGAAAAAATGTGACGGAGTGACTGTTATTTGAATCATATGACGCTGAGGGTATTATATTAGAATATGAAATACTAAAGATATTAGATGAGATATGCTATTTGGGCAGCAAGATACCTGATGTAAAACGCAGACTGGGAGTAGAAAGAAAAGCATTTCTCCAATTGAGAAATTTGTGCCATGCACATGTGATTTCTTTAGTCTTCTAATATTGACTGTACACTGAAACGCTAAAGAAACTGTTATAGGCATGCCTTTTCAAACACGGAGATATGTAAACAGGTAGAATACGGCGTGTGCTGTTGGAGTGATACATTATCCTTGATATATCTAGATAGGACTCTGACAGGTGACACGTGCGTAGGCATCCCGTCTGATCACCTTCATCCATTCATGTCCATTGTGGATTCCGACGGGCAATTCCAGCAGGACCGTGCGGCACCCCATACGTGCAAAATTGCTACAGAGTGGCTCTAGGAACACTCTTCTGAGTTAAAACACTTTCGCTGGCCAACAAACTCCCCACATATGAACATTATTGTATATATCTTGGATGCCTTGTAACGTGCTGTTCAGAAGAGATCTCCTCCCCCATACGGATTTGTGGAGAGCCCTACAGGATTCGTGGTGTCTGTTACCTTCATCACTACTTCAGACATTAGTCGAGTCCATGCCACGTCTGTTGAGGCACTTCTGCGTCCTCGCGGGGGCCCTACGCTATGTTAGGTGGGAGCACCAGTTCTTTTGGATGTTCTGTGTATCTGCCCTGTGTTTGTCTCTGTTCAGTTGCTGGGGAGCGCAGAAGACGCTTGGCCGGTGGAGGGCGCCCTAGCAGCGGTGCACGTAAAGACAGGGCCGTGCTCGGCTAGCGATGGTGAAGTCATTCGATGCGAGCAATGGCAGTTTGAGGTCCATATTTACCAAGGACGTGTGATCACTCTTTCTGGCAGAACAGAGCTCGAAGGCGGCGGCCCGGCCTATGGAGTGTTATCGCACCATCAAGCCTGTTAGAGTTAACTGTCAGTTACTCAGCCATTGAAGGAAATGCGAAAATCCCACCCGCAGATATTGTGGACTGTGGTGCGGCCTTTTAGTAACAGGAGTTAGCTGTGTTCTCAACATTTGTTTGGATAATTTCATCCGATTTCCCTTGCGACGTGCTTCATGTCAGTGTAATCGTTCCATTCAGATGTTGTGAGTCAAAGGCGCACGTTTGGTTTCTCTACGTGTGCTCGCGATTTGTAGTGAAAGTGCATTAAATTTCAAAATGTTGTTGCCTATTTTCCACGTTACGTAGCAGTGTGGCTGGTTTGCAGTGCGCTCAAGAGGTGCTTTCCGTGATATGGTTGTCGAGTTCAACTACGCTGTTCCTGTCGTGTCACGATTCTCGTTTTCTTTAAGGTGTTTTGTATCTTATTAAAGCAGTGTTTAATTCACTTACTGTTTAGATTAACTGAAGGGCTTATTTCAATAGTGGTACAAGTCCATTTTTGTTCTTTGTGGGGATACAGAGATCTAAAGTTAAATAAGCGCAGAAAAATCTGCAGCTGAGATACCAGAAATATCCAAGCATATGGCTTCTTGCTAGAGATGAACCTTTCTTTCTGTTTGTTTGGATCATTAATTGCGGAAGCATTACAGGCAGTAAAATGGAGGTGACAGACTTGTGCCACTATTGAAATAAGCCCTACAACTATAATCTACCTGCATTGTTGTTGTTGTTGTTGTGGTCTTCAGTCCTGAGACTGGTTTGATGCAGCTCTCCATGCTACTCTATCCTGAGCAAGGTTCTTCATCTCCCAGTACCTACTGCAACCTACATCCTTCTGAATCTGCTTAGTGTATTCATCTCTTGGTCTCTCTCTACGATTTTTACCCTCCACGCTGCCCTCCAATACTAAATTGGTGATCCCTTGATGCCTCAGAACATGTCCTAACAACCGGTCCCCTCTTCTTGTCAACTTGTGCCACAAACTCCTCTTCTCCCCAATTCTGTTCAGTACCTCCTCATTAGTTATGTGATCTACCCATCCAATCTTCAGCATTCTTCTGAAGCACCACATTTCGAAAGCTTCTATTCTCTTCGCGTCCAAACTATTTATCGTCCATGTTTCACTTCCATACATGGCTACACTCCATACAAATACTTTCAGAAAAGACTTCCTGACACTTAAATCAATACTCGATGTTAACAAATTTCTCTTCTTCAGAAACGCTTTCTTGCCATTGCTAGTCTACATTTTATATCCTCTCTACTTTGACTATCATCAGTTATTTTGCTCCCCAAATAGCAAAACTCCTTTACTACTTTAAGTGTCTCATTTCCTAATCTAATTCCGTCAGCATCACCCGACTTAATTATACTACATTCCATTATCCTCGTTATGCTTTTGTTGATGTTCGTCTTGTATACTCCTCTCAAGACACTGTCCATTCCATTCAAGTGCTCTTCCAAGTCCTTTGCTGTCTCTGACATAATTACAATGTCATCGGCAAACCTCAAAGTTTTTATTTCTTCTCCATGGATTTTAATACCTACTCCAAATTTTTCTTTTGTTTCCTTTACTGCTTGCTCAATATACAGATTGAATAACATCGGGGAGAGGCTACAACCCTGTCTTACTCCCTTCCCAACCACTGCTTCCCTTTCATGTCCCTCGACTCTTATAACTGCCATCTGGTTTCTGTACGAATTGTAAATAGCCTTTCGCTCCCTGTATTTTACCCCTGCCACCTTTAGAATTTGAAAGAGAGTATTCCAGTCAACATTGTCAAATGCTTTCTCTAAGTCTACAAATGCTAGAAACGTAGGTTTGCCTTTCCTTAATCTTTCTTCTAAGATAAGTCGTAAGGTCAGTATTACCTCAGATGTTCCAATATTTCTACGGAATCCAAACTGATCCTCCCCGAGGTGGCTTATTAAACTGATTACATGGTGTCTATTGTTTGGTTTTTGCGAAGTTAGAGTTTATTCAATGTTCATCAGTCATTTTATGGGTTTGCCATTTCATTAAAATACTGTTTGGGACTTCGTACTTGCGAAATTAGCTATATTTTGTTAGTATACTGTTTCATTCCTGTCACTGCTCGTTACATTTATTTAACTCATTGATTTGAAATTTATTCAGAACAATTAGTAATTATGCCTATATATGAAAGTGTTGAAGGACAATTAGCCATTACTCTTATAATACTTATAATACGTGTTTTGTATCACAAATCTCACTGTATGTCTTAGTCAATATAGGGACATCCACCAAACAGGTTTTGTAATACGTCTATGGGAAAGGAATCTATTTGGGTAAAGCAGCTGGCCAACTCATAACAATAAGGCCGTATTTGTTGAAGTGGCTCCTTTTCGTGCTAGACGCCTACGTGATTATTTTTTTGTAATTCATTTATTTGCCTTGCTGACCATCGGGCCTTGCATTTTATGTATGTATATTTGACTGGTTACTGCCGTTGTCTGTTTATCTATTACGCCTGAGGTTGAAAGTTTCCCTCAACTCTTCAAATATTTATTTATATGTTATTTGATGTAAATAATTTCTTTTAAATTCACCGCCCCCTCTATTTTAGTAAATCTAAACAACACTGCATAGAGGCGACGATTAGTGTACGGTCAGCCTACTTTTTGTTTGGTCTTTGTGTCATGAAGTTCACTGTACTTGTACGTTCAGCCTACTTTTTGTTTGGTCTTTGTGTCATAAAGTTCACTGTACCGTTTTTTATGGACTTATGGTGGTTTAACCAAATTTTAGGCAAATCCTAAAGCACCTTCACCATTGTTAAGCTTGTTTCACGGCCACTGACCGTTAATTTAGTTACCCTGCACATATTTTTTTTTTTTGGAGGCAGTATTGAAATGTCTTGGACACTAGATTTTAGTACTGCAAAACTTTGTTTTGAGTTCCTTAAAGTTAACGTTTTTTTCGTTAGGCAGTAAGCCATTTTTGTAATTTCTAAGTGTCATTATTGGTTACATCAGTTGATGTTCTTGGGCTATCACTCTTTGTCAACCGGATGGATTACAACTGCTTAACGGATTGAATTATTTTTGGTTTGCTGAGGAAGGCGATTGTCATTGGGTCTTAAGCTGCTTCCACAGTTGCTAAGATAATTATTTGGTTGACGCTGACCTGTTACTTTTTGTCAACCTTTCGTATTACAACTGCATCGTAACTTTGGCTTCAAAGTGAGGACGTTTATCGTTGGGCCTTTAGTCGTTAGTACAACTGCGAAGTATTATCAGCCGATGTTCCTGAATACTTTGTCAATATGTAAACGTATATATTTTAATTGTAAAATGACTAATTTTGTGGGGTTAGTAAATCATCATTCTAGTACACTTTATTTTATTTTCCAAGTACATTTAGATTCCCAAACCAGCTTCCTAATACTTCAGTAATACAAAATTTTAGTAATAGGAAATATTATCTGATGGTGTCTGACGTTTAGCCATACATGGAAGTGAGATGTGGACGATAAACAGTTCAGAAAAAAAGAGAATAGACGTTTCTGTAGCCTGGTACCACAGGAGAATGTTTGAAATTGCGTGGGTAGATTGGATAACTAATGAGAAGGTAATGAATAGAATAGAGGAGAAATTAATTGATGGTACATGTTGACTAAATGAAGGGACTGTTTGGCAAGACACATCCTGAGGCACTGATGATGCAGGATTTGGGGCTAAAATTTTACAGGTAGACTGTAGCGTTTGATTACAGCAAGCAGGTTCAAGTGGATATAGGTTGCAGATGTTGTGCAGCAACCAAGAGTTTTTCACTGATAGACTGGTGTGGAGACCCACGTCAAAACAGCCATTGAACTGAAGACGACACCTAAAAGCAGTGAAGAACCTCTAAGTGATTTCCACCCAGAAAATGAGTAAATCAGAAGAACTAACAACAGGTTGACAGCATTAGATTCTAGAATCTAGAACTTGATAGATAATTCAATTGGGAGAAGTGTTTCACAGAAATACTGAAAAACCCACATATTTAATTATTTATGAACAATTAATAACACATATAAATTAATAATACACATCAAAGGTTTGGGTAAATCCTCAAACCAAGTTAAAATTTCTAAGTCTAAAAGTATGTAACAGAAGTTACTTGCAGCACAAACTCGATAACATCCATGGAATGCAGTTGGAGGTGTTGGGTCTACTAACTACTGCTCCTTAGTATATTTCACCTTCAGTGAAGTTTGCTCTAAGTAATGTACCCCTTCAGCAAAAAATAAGTCAGTGCACAAATTCAGTAATAATAATAAGAACATTACACATAATACTTAAAGGTCCTTACTTTGGTGCAAGATTTGGTTGTTATTATTCAGGAACGAACGTTTTTAGGAACTTCTCAGCAATTTAAAATGTTAGACTATAAATCGCCTTCCTGTTATCAAGTCTCTGGTTTTTCAAAGTTTTCCTGAGTTGCTCAAGGCAACTTTCGCGATACTTTCCTTGAAATTCTCATGACCTAATTCCTAAATTTCTTTTTCATCCTCGCACAGTATGAGCATGTAGTCCATTTCAAATGCTTGCATCGACAACAGGACAGTATATATATCTCTCATTTTCCTTTTACTGATGTAGCGGCTAGTTACAGTTCTACATGTCAATGATTCGATTTGGTTTTGTTGGTACTGACGCTGCAAAGGATTTTGTTTATGTTGTTTTTACTCACTATAACTGAACTCTTGCTAATTGCACAATGCCTCTGTTAAATGTAGGTTATCGTTACAAAACAAAGTTGTAACTGTTCATAGTGACTATAGTTAAGTGTAAATTTAGGTTTCTGATAACATATGACGAACCTAACGAAAAAAAGCTTTGTAATGAAATCAAATTCGAATATTCGTGATATATAAGATTTCATAAATTTCAGACAGAAGAAAAACCATCAGCTTTAGAAATAAACGGCATTTGTCGCATCCCAAAGTTCACAGTAATTCGTGTGTCCTCTTTTCTTTACACCTATTAGGAATAATGCACCTAAAAGATCCTTTATCTCTGGCTTTGTGGTGTCTCTGCAGTCTTGTTCTCTTGAATATTGAATTTCAGCTCTTTTACTATTCTGGATGTATCAGTTTGTATTTTACACAATGTTGTCAATCATCATCAGTAATAAACAGGTAAAATGCATCAATTTATTTTTCCATAATTTCAGCACTTGCTTTTGGACCTGGCAAAACCTTTGGTACGTTATTGGCCTTGGTTTTCGAAGAAGAAGGAAGCGGTTCACTTATCCAAGTAGTTTCTTAACCTTTTCTTAAGTAAAATCGGTAATCATCTGTTTGTTGTCCCCCTTCTTCAACTAGGTGGCGATCTGTTTCCTCTGTTGATTATTTGGAGTCACTGCTGTGGTTTTCTTCTTCAGTAACTTCATCTTCCAACTCAGATTCAAATGAATCTGACAATTCTTGTAATTCTCCATCTGAAAATTTGCGCAATACTTTCTCATAGCCTTCAGGATGCACAATTAGAAGGAGCCTGCCAAATGCCTTCTTTTCCACGCTTTTATGAGACCTAATGAATCGCATGTTTTTGTAAAAGTAATATTTTTTAGCAAATTAATATCCAAGATTGTAACAAGTAACGAAAATTGCATATGGGAACTTTGATTTGATTCGAATATTCATTATATACCAATATAAAACGAAGATTGCTTGAGGCAAAAGAAAAACACAGGTATAGGAAATGATTACATACAAGGTATGTGGCTGAAAACACACCACTAACACAGCACTCACGTTTCAAGAAACAATAGCGACCAAACTGCTGAGAGCATGAATCATGCACATGTACTAAGTGGTGACATCTGTGGAGATTAACGAATATGTATCAGGACGTGGACACAACTGTAATGGTGTCTGTGATACTAACAGAAAACTACATCTTGTGGCTAACTGTCGCAGGTGCATCCAGCTGAGGATTAAAGAAAACATGTGGAATAAATTTAGTCTTAAAGCAAATTATAAATAAGTTGGCTTAGTTTCGACATTATTTGATAAATACAGTAACACAAAAAGATTCAACTATAAAAATTAAGCCAGTAGAAGTTAATTAAAAGAACTATAAGATAGGTGTCATTGTGCCTAATGGTAAGGCTAAATTTAAAAACAGAGATAAAGTGAGAATCAGTAAACTTCATGGACTTTTGAAAAATGGTTTTCCTGCTAATTATTCAACAGAAAGTTTTGAAACTGAAGACATTCATTCTAATCCAATCATGTTTCAGTTGAAAGATATTGAAGGAAAGAGCTATAGAAAACAAATTGTCCAGATGGATATTTTGTTGAAAAAGTTTTGAGAAGGACAACAGATAAAGTGTATCTTAAATGGTTGTGACTGATAATTCACACAGTAGAATAAGTTTTTCACTCTGCAGCAGAGTGTGTGCTGACATCAAACTTCCTGGCAGATTAAAACTGTGTGCCAGGCTGAGACTCGAACTCGGGACCTTTGCCTTTCGTTGGCAAGTGGCCTACCATCTGAGCTACCCAAGCATGACTCACACCCCGTCCTCAGCTTTACTTCCACCAGAACCTCGTCTTGTGCCTTCCAAGCTTTACAGAAGCTCTCCTGTGAATCTGCCAGGAAATTTCAATTCACACAGAAGTTGGGTAAATAAAGTCAATGTCATACATTAATTCTGTCTCATGATCAGTGACAGCTAAAGCATTTTTTGACTGTGTCAGCTTTTTCTTATTCTACTTCTTCTGTCGTTTGTTCAAGATCATAATGTTCAATATTTTCGAGGTATGAAAATTATCAGTGGAATTGTTCCTAACAATAAAGAGTTGTTTGTGATAATTGATAAAGAGAATAATCCATAGTTTAAAGGAGAAGACATTGCAGAAATTTTAGAATATAAAGACACTGCAATTATAAGTAATGTAGATGCTGATGATAAGACAAAATATCTAGATAGTTTGGGGGCCACATCCCAGGTGGGTCTAACTTACAACGAATAACAGACAACATTTATCAGTGAATCTGGTTTATATTCATTGAATTTAAAGTCTACAAAAGAAGAAGCAAAACAATTTAGAAAATGGGTTACACATGATGTTTTACCATCAGTAAGGAATCATGGTGAATATGAACTACAATCAAAAATTGAAAACTTAGAAGAGCCAATTAAAGATTTACAAACTGATAAAGAAATTGCTGTGTCTGTTCTGAGGAAAAGAAGAGAAGACATTCAAAGCTTAAACTACAAATTAATGAGAAAGATGAAATATTTAGAGAAATACAACTATATGCAATTTGGACACCTGAAGATATTAATTTGAGACATGAGTTTTTCTTTTAAGGTTGTCTGATAATGAGTGTGAATATGATTTCTATGTTATTAGAATACAAAAAAAGAAATTTACAAAGACAGTGAATGAATTCAAATACATTCATCATAGATAATTCGACAACTGAAGTTGTGCTTGTGCTAGCTGCTGTGGTTCATTGGTAAAAACTGCTGATATTTTGTTAGCTCTTAAGGTGATCAAATTGGTCACCCTTAAATTTTCAGTGTTCTCAAACAGGTCACCTTTTCAGAGTTGATTTCTTTCACCCCTGAAAAATTACAGACATCACTGCGAATGATGTCATATTGTAGAGCTAAAGAATCATTATGTTTAATTTCCATAAATGGAATTTCATTTTCTCTGGGGAATTTAATACAATGTTTTCTCTTTGTTTTATATTAATTTTTCAGGTGCTAATTATTTACCACCTGGAAATCCATATAAAATTTTAAAATGTCAGTGGTAATCAACAACAGTACCTTGTATATTTTTGGCTTTCCTTTCTGGAGGCAGCGATTGACTGACACCCTATTTTCATTGATAAATATAGTTCTTTTTTCATTATAAGTTAGCTCCAATATTTCGCCAAATCTAGATATATTCGATTTTTACAAATCTGTTAAAAATTATTACTAATAAATGTTGAGCGTAATGAGTCTGAATGTCAATGACTTGAGAGCTAGAGCAAAAGAATCAGGACTGGAAAATAAAGAACTTATTAATCTTATCAGAATTAATAATATTAGCAATGATAGTTGTTGATTATGTGAAAAAGGAAAATCTGTTTAGTGAACCTGAATGTAATCAATCCATTTCACTATAGTTTTATTTACCTGAAAAGTTTATGAGAGAATTTTAAGACCTATTAGATTGAAAATGTATTTCTGAATATCAAATTCACAAGTCATCTGAAAATTTAATGAAAAAACTTCAAGACAAATTAAATGAGAGAATTTTATGTTGTATACAAACATGACTAAAGATTTTACAAGAAAATTCCAAGATAAATTAAAATGGGATGGCATATCAGGTGCACAAAGATTGTTTGAAGTTTTATAACTGAATTTAAAGATAAAGTTTACTGGTAAATACTTTTAGAATGTCAACAATTATCTCCATCATCCTTAAATAAACTAATTCAACCTTATGAACTGAATGAGAAGTCTGAAGATTGTGAATGTTCTACATGCTTAAGTGATAAAAATAATAAATTTATGAAAACAGGCTGTAATCACATTTTCGATAAAGAATGTATTGGTGAATGGATAAAGTAACAAGAAACTTGTCCATATTGTAGAGAACCTATTAAAAAGAATGAAAACTAGATACAGATATTTTAAATTTTAAATGCATAGAAATGAAGATACTTCTACTAATGTAGTTTCTGAAAATATAGTTGCCAATCAAAAGAAGAAAAAGGCTAAATATTTAATTGATTTTGGTTACTTGGATATTCTGTCAACAACTGAAATAACTCAAGTGAATGATGATGTATTCATAGACCCATTACTATTATTTCAAATAACTCACAATCTGGAAATAACTGCTGAGTTAAATAAAGATACTTTAAATTTTATGAATCGTTCTATATGTGGTGTAGAAGATTTTTTTGGTAGTTAGAAAACTAGTATGTATAAATGGAACAAAAAGAATGTAAAATGGTTCTATAAAAGGACAAATAATAAATTATTATAAGTAACAGAAAAAGCATTTAACTTATGCCAAAAATTTGCCGATATTAAATTTCACCTCAATGACAATAACCCTGATATTTTAATTTAAAAAAAAGACGATTACATAAAATTAGATACATGGTCATTGTTTTCTGAAGGATCTATGTGGGTAAGGAAATACGTTAGGTCATGTTTTTTTCCCAAATACGAATAATGATCCAGTAGAAATACATATGGATGATGGTGAGTTATGGTACTTAGAAATTGACAAAAGTACACCAAAACATTGGACAAATTTATTTGAAGTTTTAGTTCATGAAATTGGTTACTCATTAGGTTTATATAATTTAGATGTTTATGAATCAACAATGTATTCATACTATAATGGTTCACATTTAGAATTATTTCAAGATGATGTTGATGATGTTCAAAGTTTGTATGTTCAAAAAATAATAATGTAACCAACTATACCATTTAAGCTATCATCAACACAACCTTCTTCACCAAATGAATGGATTGAGTCATTACATCAAATTAGAAAGTTCGATCACTTCCTTTTTGTAAATGAGGTTTTTCATAAGAACTGGGTTTGAATAGATGATAATAAGCCACAACTGATAACCAGTTGGTTAACATTCTTACATCAAAATTTCCAAAAATAAATGGAATATATCAAAGACCATGTAGCAAAGTTGATTTATTTGTTGAAAATACAATATATATGATGAATTTACACATATTGTAATTAATACTAAGTTACCAAAATCAATATCTAGTACAGGATAACGTAAACCCTTTTTACTAAAGGTTGTAAGTAGCACTTATTCAGGAAGAATATTTTCATTATTTACAGAACTTTTCTATATCCAATTACATAACTGTAGTTTTACATATCAATCATGAGGTGTTCTAGACAGTTTCCTGAACTGTAAACTAAAATGAATCTGCATTTTGGCACATAAATGGATAATAATATTTTATCATGAATAATACTTTCTATGAATATAATGATTTCTTAAAAAAAGTTGTTAGCGCTGGAGCAAGTGATTTGTCTTTATTTGGTATTGATTGCAGGGAATTAGTTCCTCAGGTAATAAATGTATTGAAAGACATATTTAAGAAATTAGTTAATTGTACTTTCTCTCATATCTAATAAACATTTTCTATATAAATGGAACAGATTCAAGACAAGCTGGTTAAACAACAAATAGCGCAGTCTTCTGTGAAATCCAAACTTCGCAATACTGAAAAGTCAATTCATAAATTTACATTACAGAAATACCAAAAAGATGTTTACAGAACAATGTCTGCACCATGTGTAAGTAAATATCATGTAAAAAATTACAATGAAAATCGAATTCCTTGTGTATGTGGAAAGAGTATTGCTAAGTATTATTACAAAGAAAATTTATGGCGGATTCCGAGTGAAGAACATTCGAAAATATTGTTATCGATGAATGATAATGAAGAAACAATTCACTCATCAACAGAAAAATCTAAAGGTTGTCAAGAGATTAAATATTTAAGTAGTTTCTATGTAAATCCTTCACATAAAGACAAATGTAATAATAAAAGTAAGAGGCATACTTTAGAATACATGAAGCATAATGGATCAGAAGCATGTCACACTTATTAATTAAATGTCTATTAAATAAGGATTCTCTCACTGGTAAATTCTGAAAAATTAATTTTTACAAATTTAATGAATTTTATTTCCTTTAAATAGACAGGCTAAAAGGAGAGATTCACAGTTGCTCAATTTAAGAATTATTGGACAGGCCAACAGGAGAATTTCTAAGTTGTTCAACTTTACAATTACTGTTAGAGAAGGAATTTGGGATGGCATAGGAAATTAAGGAAAGCTGACCTATTTGCACTTATTTTTAGACATCACACCCCAATAGTGGGTTCGCCCTCAGGAACAATCTTTCGAAAAATTACCTTATCATAACGATTATAATGATACGAAATTTTACAAACTGGAGCAGATAAACCTTAGAACGAAATATTTCCGTTTTCTACCTATGTGTTTACAAAAAGGAAAACTGAAGATAAAGCATTGAAAGAAATAGTTCCATTTTCTACTGATGAGTTTGTGAAACAGAAAACCTGAAAAAATATTTCCATTTTCTACCGATGTGTCTGCAAAATTAAAAGAAATGAAGAAAAACTATTCCCTTTTTATACTAATTTATTTGAGAAACCTAGAGACAGGAAAACAGCTAGAGATTATGTAGATGATACTGCATTTATAAACAGATTAGAAACAATAAATTTAGAAAATAACAAAGACTCAGTTGAACCTAATCATTTCTTAACTGCAGTAAAACCAAAAATTATGAAAATTGTAAAAGGTAATATAAGAATACATCTCTGACTGAAGATAAATTTAAGACTTTGTTGTGAGTATCGAATGGAAACAAATGGAAATATTATAGAAGAAGGATTTGAAACACAAAGCTCTACAATCAGAAATAAAAGAGAAATAACTAAAAATTTTAAAATTGATAAGCAATATATTTTATCAAGAATGGATGATTTTCAAGCACATGGCTCTGGATGGCCATTAAAAAGAATTATTCGTTTACAATTAGGAATTAACAGATATGTTCCACTGAAAGGATCATCTTACATGGTATTACCAGATCCAATAAAAAATAAAAAATCATGTATTAATGTGAAAAGTAATGATCAAAAGTGTCTTCTGTGGTTCTGTGGTCCACAAAATCTGCAGTATATCCAGTATAGAAGATTTCAAAATGAGTAACAAAATATGATAATGTTGGTCTTGATATTGATGAGAAATGTCCTGCAGTGGTTGTTTATATTCCTAAAATTGAGAGTAGAATTAACATATCTATTAATGTCTATTCGTTTGATGGAAAATTGCAAGTGTATCCCTTGAAAATTACTAAACATAAGAATGAGATACATTTAAACCTCCTTTATTTCAAGGAGGTAAGTAATTCACACTATTGTTACATAAATTATTTATCTAAACTTGTTTCCAGTCAAATTAAGAAAGACAAGGATGCAAAATTTATTTGGTATTTATGTTTACTCCCTTTCAGAAACAAAGAATAATTAGATAATCACACACCAAACTGTTTGACTAACAACCCATTAAAAGCAGAAATGCCAGAAACAGATTATTTTAAAAATTATCAACATACACAAAAACTTCTTTCGCTATTTATGCTGATTTTGAAAGTTTGCTATTGAAGATGGACAACTGTCAACCAAAGCCAGAAAATTCATATGCAATGAAATATCAGAAGAATATATCAGGTGGGATCTGTTACTATATCAGGTACATTAATGGGCATTATGAAGACCCTGTTTTATAGAGAGGACCAAACTGTTGTAAGAAATTTACTGATTACATAGAAGAAGAGGCTTAAGGAAATGGCAGAATTTATTCTGAAATTGAAGAAATGAGTCTATTAACTACTGAAGAACATTCAAGACATAATAAATCAGAAGTTTGTAGACTGTGTGGATGTCATCATCATCATCATCATCATCATCATCATCAGCCAATTCAATCATTAAATGATGTGGCCTCTTCGAGTTGTGGATTCAGGTAGGCTTTCAGCAGTCTTCTCCAAGTGGGACGGTCTTGGGCAGTTCTCTGCCAGGTGTTAGCAGCGATCTTCTTGATGTGTTTGTCCCATCTGTCTGGTGGTCTTCCTCTAGGCCTCTGGAGCTATCTCAGACTCCAGTACTAGCTTCGTCCATATGCTGTCTTTTCTTCTTGCGATGTGGCCAGCCCACTGCCATTTCAAGGAACCTACTGTCTCTAAGATGTCATTAACCTTCGTCACAGACTGGATGTCATCTGCCATTTTCCTATCCTTTCTTGTATAGCCCAGTATTGATCTCTCCATGGCTCTCTGTGCTGTCCTAAGTTTCCTTTTTGTAAATGAGTTCAGTGTCCATGTCTTGCAGCCATGCCAGGAAGAATGCATTGATCAAATACTGCTGTCTTCAGATTTACTCGCATTTTTGATCTGATGGATGTGGATGTCATTATACAAGAAATAATAAAAAGGTTCAACATCATGATTATTTGATTGGAAAATATATAAATCCATTATGTACTATGTGTATTTTACAGTTAAAATATTCGAGTTTTGTAACAATTTATTTACATAATTTATCTGGATATGGTTCTCTTTTGTTTGTGAAAGAACTTGGGTATGATAAGAAACATCTAGATTTAATATCCAACAATGAAGATACATATACTAATTTAGGTAAAGTGACAGATTTATTGACACATTAAAATTTATGGCTTTTTCACTTGACTAACTTTCATCAAATTTGAAGAGAGATCATATGAAAAAAGTTAATATTTTTTTCAAAGCAGAATTATTCTATTTAGTGATCAGTGAAGGTGTATATCCGTATGATTACATGTATTCTTGGAAGAAATTTGAAGATACACAATTGCCAGCAATAAGAAGAATTTTACAATAAACTGAATGACTGGGAAATGAAGATTACAATAACGCAAAACTGGTTTGGAAAAAATTCAGTGTGAAAAATCTTGTTGAATATCATGATTTGTATCTGAAAACTAATGCCTTGTTACTGGCTGATGTGTTTGAAGCTTTTAAAAATACTTGTATGCAAGCTTATGATTTAGATCCTGATTGGTATTTTACAGCTACTGGTTTCTCATGGGATGTGATACAGAAAATGATTCAAAACCACTTAATTTGTTACATGATTATGATATGATTCTGATGGTTGGAAAGGAAATAAAAGGAGGAATATCACAATACTGCAAGAGATACGTAAAGGCAAACAACAAATATTTGAGTGATTATGATGTGACTAAGATATCAAGTTATTTAGCTTATTTAGATGCAAATAATTTATATGGTTATGCTATCAGTCAATATTTACCAAATGGAGGATCTGAATTGGGTGACCCAGATTCTTTCGATTGTACGAAAATAAGTGAAATGTCAGATACTGCTAAAATGGATAAATTTCTGAAGTAGTTTACAACATCCAAAAGAATTACATAAAGATTTACCACTTGCACCTGAGTCCTCTCCCGGTCAGCGCGACAGACTGTCAATCCTAAGGGCCCGGGTTCGATTCCTGGCTGGGTCAGAGATTTTCTCTGCTCAGGGACTGCGTCTTGTGTTGTCCTCATCATCATCATTTCATCCCCATCGATGCGCAAGTCGCTGAAGTGGCATCAAATCAAAAGACTTGAACCAGGCGAACGGTCTACCCAATGGGAGGCCCCAGTCACATGACATTATTATTATTACTTGCACATAAAAATTAAATTGTTTCTAACACCAAAGAAAGCAAGTTGATAACTACTCTGCTTGACAAGCTTAACTATGTAGTTCATTATGGAATCCTCAAATAGTATCTGTTTCGTGAAAGAAAATCACAAAAATGCAAGGTCTTAAAATTTCAACAGTCTGATTGGTTGAAGAAATATATGAACTTGATTACACACATGAAAACTGAAGCCAAAAATTATTTTGAAAACAAATTCTACCAATTGATGAACAGTTCTATGATTGGTAAGACAATGGAAAATATGAGAATTGGAGGGGATATAAAATTAGTATCAAATGGAGAAGAATGTGATAAATTAATAGCATATCTAAACTTTAAAGGAAGAACTATTTTTAATGAAAATCTTGTAGCTATTCATAACTATAAGACAAAAATCACATTCAATAAGTTCATCTACGTCACAATGAGCATACTTGACGTATCTTAAGAATTGATATATGATTTTCACTGTAGAATAATGAAACTGAAATTTGGAGGAAATAGTGGTGTTATCAAGATACAGATAGTTATATCTACAATATACATACTGAAGATTTTTATGAAGACATGGAATCGATGATTGATTACTTTGATTCAAGTGATTATCCAGCAGATAATATTTACAGAAATCCACAAGTAAACAAGAATGTTTTACGAAAAATGAAAGATAAATGTAATGGAATAGTAGTAGAAGAATTTTATGTTTTGAGAGCAAAAATATATGCTTATAAAGTTGGAGATAAAATAGAAAAAATCTAAAGATGTTAAGAAGCTTATTTTGGTAGATTACAAAGATTTAATTTCATAGACTTTCACGGCCAGAGTCAGTCTGCATAAAAGTTTTCTGTATATGGCACCACGTCATAGTGCATAAAACTACTGCTGCTGGAGAAAAACGAAAGTTTTGGCCACAGCTGCAGTGGCCTTCTTCTGGGTCTAATGGTGCGTTCTAGCTATGCAGTGTCCTTTATATTTTGTTGTTGTGTTCACTGCTCATGCCGTTACATCATAATTTTAAAAAAACTTAGTTTCATTGGTCACTTAAGAAAAAAGGAGAAGGAACTTTGTTTTAATATGTTATTGCGGTGGAGGGAGAACGTAACCTCTATTGTCAATTGGTTCTTGAGTTATGCGCTACGATTGGTGGTCACCGTCGAATGACAAGTATACCAACTGCTGGACGTCGGCCGCGAGGCGGCAGTTACTCGCCAGAGTGCTGGTGCTTCGTGTTCACAGTGCGGTCTGTTGGGCTCTGATTGCTGGCAAACAAGATGGGGCAAGCCTATCTGTTCATGTTATTACGGTGTTTAAGTATTTCGATGGCTCTCTGATTTTGCGTTTCGTCATAAGAGGGTGAACAGACTTCCTGATCGCGAAATACGGATTCTCAGTCCCCCAAATGCGCAAATTTTAGTTGCTGACGAACCCATCCCAACGAAAGCGGGCTTCGACGCTAAACTAAACTATGCATGCGCATACTAATCCCCACCATGCCCCACGGCCGACCAAGCAGTAAGAAACTTCCTGACGCAAACCGTTCAGAAGTTGTGACGATTTTATTTCATATGGGTCAATAATTGTCGCCCTGTACACTTTTCTAACTTGAAATCAAAATGACCCATGACGGACGATTGTATTTTAGGCGTATGGTTTCAATTGGCTTAGCAATAAACAAGATAAAATATTTTAGGTTGTAATTAATGGTATGTTCCTATAACTTCTGAACTCTAGTCTGTTTCCTTTTTATGTTTTGGGGAATATTAATGATTCCTTCCATTCCATCTCTATGTAACAGTTTTTCAAATCAGCAGATGAAACCAACATCTAAGGAGTGCTTCTACTCCATATTTATGAATCTCATCTGGAATGCTGTCACTCACATTTCTCTTGGCATTTCTTATGAGTCTAATGTTTCCTTAACCTTCTCTTATCTAGCTTCTGGAATTATGTGATTATTGCGGGTACAGTTGGAGATTGTCATTGATCATCCTGTATCAGACGAATTCAGTATCCTGTCAAAATTTTCTTTACCTCTTGATAAAATTTTGCTCTGTTCGATAATCATATTGCCTTCTTTATCTTTCATTACATTACATACATAACTGAATCCTCTTTCATTTTGTAGACTGTGTCATCCATTTTCCGGATGTTATTATTTATTTGACAATCTTTAATAGATTCAACATTTCGTTTTATTTATCGTTTCTTTTCCTTACGTGTAGTTCTTGCTCTTCAGGAAGTTGGATTTCATAATTCTTATTTGCTTATGACCATTTCCTGCCCAGTTTCATAACTTTGATGAAGAATGTGATGAAGCTTAAAGCAAACTACTCGTCCCTGCATTTATTTACGCTCAGCAGGTTATAACTTGGGTTGTGGGGATGACTGCTTTTATTCTACTCCATCAGTCATTACTGGTTGTTCCATAATTTCTTCTAATGGATCTCGACCAATGCGAGCAGCAATGTCGCGATACGATAAACCGCAATCGCGATAGGCTACAATCCGACCTTTATCAAAGTCGGAAACGTGATGGTACGCATTTCTGCTCCTTACACATGGCATCACAACAACGTTTCACCAGGCAATACCGATCAACTGCTGTTTGTGTATGAGAAATCGGTTGGAATCTTCCCTCATGTCAGCACGTTGTAGGTGTTGCCACCGGTGCCAACCTTGTGTGAGTGCTCTGAAAAGCTAATCATTTGCATATCACAGCATCTTCTTCCTGTCGGTTAAATTTCGCGTCAGTAGCACGTCATTTTCGTGGTGTAGCAATTTTAATGGCAAGTAGTGTATGTATTTTAGTATTTCTTACACCAAGATCAAATTTTCGGGTCAAATGTGGTCATGTTTTCGGGTCTGACTCTTGTTCCAGTTGCTGCCTTCAGACTTTATTTTCATTGTACTTATTACTAGATTGTGTTCTGATTCCATTTTCAGTCCTCGGATCGATCATACATTACTATTTCAGTTATCTATGAAAACATGGTGAATGTGATTTACTGCTTATTATTTGAATTCCTGGTTTGTTGTTGTTGTTGTGGTCTTCAGTCCTGAGACTGGTTTGATGCAGCTCTCCATGCTACTCTATGCTGTGCAAGCTTCTTCATCTCCCAGTACCTACTGCAACCTACATCCTTCTGAATCTGCCTAGTGTATTGATCTTTTGGTCTCCCTCTACGATTTTTACCCTCCACGCTGCCATCCAATGCTAAAATTGTGATCCCTCGATGCCTCAGAACATGTCCTACCAACCGAATTCCTGGTTTAGTCCTGTCATATTATCTTTGAAGCTATTGTTACTAACAGTAACGTCCATGCGTAAAAAATTTATGAGTTGACTGGCATTGTCATTACATTTCACTAGTAAACTTTCATTCCAAATAGCATGTTGGAAAACATTCCCTTTATGTATTTTTGCATTAAAATCCCCCATTACTAGTTCTCCAACGTGTTTTTGAATTTGTTCTATAGGACTGAAGACTTTTCGCAGAAGTTATCCTTTACTGCAGCATCGTCGTCATAAATTGATGCATAACCGTTTATTAGTGACAAAATATTTGTGTATGACTGTAAGACAGATCAATGTTTCAGTTGTTCAAAGGATATTGATTTGCACAGAAAAACGTCTGGTATGCAGAAAGCTGCCCCCAAAATTCATGGAAATTGCTTTCCTTACCAAAATTACTCCTGTATATTTATCTCTATCTTCCAAATTGATGCCCAACGGTGTTGTTTCCTATATTGCTGCTGTTCTTACATAGTAAATGTCTAGTAGGTTACTGAGACTACTGCAGGTTTCTGTTTTATACAGGTTCCACACATTCAATGCTCCGATTCTCATGTCCGCTTTACAGCTCAACGACATCTTTTGTGGTCCGTATTTTATCTGAGGCAAATGTGCGATATTCGTAATCCTGAAATTTCCCGTAACCCGGCGACAGGTCCCGCGTACAACACCAAACCTGGAGGACTCGGTCTACGTCTGTTGAGATCTTCCTCCCTTAGCTATTGTAGATCCCTTTACTCACCACAGAGGCAGCAATGTGGGTTTTGATCTAATACGACTACTTTGCATTTTGTATACGCTCACCATCGGCCATCGTCACTAATTTTACTGCACAAATATTAAAATTCATTCATTACATTTCATGTGTCACTCTGTAATTGATTGTATGTTGTTATTGTTGTGGTCTTCAGTCCTGAGACTGGTTTGATGCAGCTCTCCATGCTACCCTGTCCTGTGCAAGCTTCTTCATCTCCCAGTACTTACTGCAACCCACATCCTTCTGAATCTGCTTAGTGTATTCATCTCTTGGTCTCCCTCTACGATTTTTACCCTCCACGCTGCCCTACAATGCTAAATTTGTGATCCGTTGATGCCTCAGAACATGTCCTACCAACCGGTCCCTTCTTCTTGTCAATTTGTGCCACAAACTCCTCTTCTCCCCAATTCTATTAAATACCTCCTCATTAGTTATGTGATCTATCCATCTAATTTTCAGCATCCTCCTGTAGCACCACATTTCGAAAGCTTCTCTTCTCTTCTTGTGTAAACTATTTACCGACCACGTTTCACTTTCATACATGGCTACACTCCATGCAAATACTTTCAGAAACGACTTCCTGACACTTAAATCTGTACTCGATGTTAACAAATTTTTTCTTCTTCAGAGACGCTTTTCTTGCCATTGCCAGTCTACATTTTATATCCTCTCTACTTCGACCTTCTTCAGTTATTTTGCTCCCCAAATAGCAAAACTCCTTTACTACTTTAAGTGTCTAATATCCTAATCTAATTCCGTCAGCATCACCCGACTTAATTCGACTATATTCCATTATCCTCGTTTTGCTTTCGTTGATGTTCATCTTATATCCTCCTTTCAAGACACTGTCCATTCCGTTCAACTGCTCTTCCAAGTGCTTTGCTGTCTCTGACAGAATTACAATGTCATCGGCGAACCTCAAAGTTTTTATTTCTTTTCCATGGATTTTAATACCTACTCCGAATTTTTCTTTTGTTTCCTTTACTGCTTGCTCAATATACAGATTGAATAACATCGGGCGCTACGGTCGCAGGTTCGAATCCTGCCTCGGGCATGGATGTGTGTGATCACCTTAGGTTAGTTAGGTTTAAGTAGTTCTAAGTTCTAGGGTACTGATGACCTTAGAAGTTAAGTGCCATAGTGCTCAGAACCATTTGAACCATTTGAATAACATCGAGGATAGACTACAACCCTGTCACACTCGCTTCCCAACCACTGCTTCCCTTTGATGTCCCTCAACTCTTATAACTGCCATCTGGTTTCTGTACAAATTGTAAATAGCCTTTCGCTCCCTGTATTTCACCCCTGCCACCTTCAGAATTTGAAAGAGAGTACTCCAGTCATCATTGTCAAAAGCTTTCTCTAAGTCTACAAGTGCTAGAAACGTAGGGTTAGCCTTTCCTTAATCTTTCTTCTAAGATAAGTCGTAGGGTCAGTATTGCCTCACGTGTTCCAACATTTCTACGGAATCCAAAGTGATCTTCCCCGAGGTCGGCTTCTACCAGTTTTTCCATTCGTCTGTAAAGAATTCGTGTTAGTATTTTGCAGCTGTGACTTATTAAGCCGATAGTTCGGTAATTTTCACATCTGTCAACACCTGCTTTCTTTGGGATTGGAATTATTATATTCTTCTTGAAGTCTGAGAGTATAGCCTGATTTAATTCCATTATATTCTACAATCTTTGTTATAAATTTGTTAATATTCATCTTCTAATCTTAGCAGGGGTGATATGCTACAACGCGGTGTCAATTACTCCCTCAGTTACTCCGTTTCCGTTAGTGCTTCCCTTTCGTATTTTTCTGTACCTATAGCTGCCCTCTGTTGCTTCTAAATATTGTAGACAACCTTACGCTCCCTGTATTTTATACCTGTAGATTCAGTATTTCGAGAGAATATATCCCAGTCAAAACTGTGAAAAACTGACTCCATATATGCAAAAGAGAATAAGTCTTAATATCACTATTGCTCCGAGCATTTCTACATTTCTCCAGAACCATACCTGTTCGTCCTAGAGGTCGACGTCTTCCATTTTCCATTCTCTTTTCTGGTGGTGCTGTAACCTCCTATGTTAGACCTAACCACGATTCTTTTGCTCTGTATTTCTTTCCTTCGATTTTTCATTGCAGAGTCCAGTCTCGAACCAGTATCCGCAGACGCGGAGTCGTAACAAGTAGAGTAGTTTCTCGTGCAGTGCGGCGCCTGCGTGGGCAGCTTCGCTAAGACTGCTGCCGGAAGAGGGCAGGCATATCCGGCCGCTGCGACAAAGGCCACGAGTCCGTCGCAAGAAGCCACGCGGGGCCGGCGCGCACAATGGACAAGTTCTGACAGCGGCGCCGGGCCGCAAAAACAGCCGCCGGCGCACAATGGACGGCGAGCGGCGCCCGCTGTACGTTCCGCCACGGCCGCGGCCGCCTCTCCCCACGTCAGCCGGCGGACAGCGCCCGCCGCACCACGCAGGGGCCGACGGCGGCGGCGGTGGCGGCGGCGGCGACCGAGGCGCCGCGGCGACTTTTTGCCGCCCCCGCGTCTCTGCTGGCACTGAGCGGAAAAGCCAGCCGCATTACTCCTCCCCACATCCCGCGCTGTTGTCTCACGCCTCGGCAGACTGTGTGGCTGACGGGGTACCACATAAGCTCCGGCGAGCTTGCCACTGCCGCAGATCGGGAGTCTGTGCGCAAACACTAGCGCCTTCCGTCAAAATATCTACACACCACGATAGCCGGGCGAAGGATATCGATTCCTTCTGAATACTTCTGCAGTGTTATTCGTAGGATTTAAATCACTTGAATGGGAGACAGAACTGTGTGTCTCGTACAGGGACTTTCAGACACTGTGTGGCCTAGTTATAGTGCACTGCAGTGTGAATTATAGATGTTTACTGTAAGCAAAAACAAGTTAATAAGGCGGCCGGTGTGGCCGTGTGGTTCTAGGCGCTTCAGTCTGGAACCGCGTGACCGCTACGGTCGCAGGTTAGAATCGTGCCTCGGGCATGGATGTGTGTGATGTCCTTGGGTTAGTTAAGTTTAAGTATTTCTAAGTTCTAGGGGACTGATGACCACAGATGTTAAGTCCTATAGTGCTCAGAGCCATTTGAACACGTTAATAAATGGTTGCATAACTTTGCAATGATGAGCAAAGCCTTAGACCAGTCGTAAGTAGCACATAGTCTCAATAGCAAGCCAACACCCTCTAAGATTGAACCGATGTTTCCCGGCCGTCTGCTCTTGATAAAATGGGGTGAATCTGGAGCGACGTTCGTAGAGCTCCACAGCGCTGGCTAAGTATTCGCTTAAAACAGGATGTCAGAACAAGGACACCCTTTTGTATCCCGCCACGAAGGCGGTGCGTGGGTCTGCTCCTGAAAACTGAAATGTTGGCCAAATGACGAAAGCGAGAAGGAGCAGGAAAAGGTGAAAATCTCTCGGTACAGGTGAATTATAGATGTTTACTATAGGAAAAAACAAGTTAATAAATGGTTACATAACTCTGGAATGATGAGCAAAGCCTTAGACCCGTCGTAAGTAATACATAGTCTCAATAGCAAGCCAACACCCTATGAGGTTGAAGCGATGTTTCCAGGCCGTCTGCTTGTGAGGGTACTGGTGTGTAGTATCGGTAAGTGGTTGTTCTGTGGAGGGCGACAATGCCTAGTGGTGCAGAGTGTCGCAAGCAGAGGCAGTTGTTGAGAGGCTGTGGAAGGTGTAGGCTGCGTGAGCCAAAGCCGGTTGCGTAGCGAAGGATTTATCTCTATGTTTAATAATATTGGCACACAGTTCGAATAATAGTGTGTTTATGTTTGTGCAGTGTGATAAAGGAAATAAATTAAATTTTACCCGTTCTTAATGCGTCTCCGTCAGTTAGTACCACACCATTGCATTTAACAATGAACGAAGTCTCGATATACACGGCCAACTACAACAAGAGGATTGTAAGATAATAATCATTAATTAACCCATATAATCTCCAAGGAGACGGGAGCTTATATGCTCTTGATGAAATGGGGTGGATCTGGAGCGACACTCGTAGAGCTCCACAGCGCTAGAGGGCACTGTCGACGGTGTCTCGTAGCGCCAACTTATGAACTTGCACGTACACCGTGGCACCGTAACTATCGATACCACACACACCTCGACACTGAAGGTCCCCTGTCATAAGCTTTGCTTCATTTTGCTCAGTAGGGTTTGCGAGGGAAAGCTTTCCTTAAATTAAATAAACCACATATCCAGATGGGAGTAATGTTTGTCTAGGGAGCGAGCACTTAGTCACGTCCCAGCAGAAATTTGTCGGCCAGTGATTACAGTCAGCCTCTACGTTCTTTTTCTTCTTCTTCTACTTCTTCTTCCGTATTATCCACACATGGCGCCGTTTCTACGCCCCCCCCCCCCCCCCCAGGTCGTCATCTTCATCTGTCTTAGCTTTCTTCAACATTCATATTCCTTCCTTCGATTGCCTCCTCCACTTCTTTTTGCCACTTGCGTGGTGGGAGATCCCTCTGCTTACGCTGGGATGATATCCGTCTTAGTAACCTATTTAACACTTTGCCGTCCGCACATCTCGTACAAATTTATTCGTTTGGCGCCGGCAGCGCTAATTCGTATTACTTGGCATGTCGCCGCCGCTTGTCACCTTTTCGGTGATGACAAGCTTCAAACACATTGACTTTTACGCGCTTTAATTTTCCGGAAATCCTCTATTTTGCCGTATCGTTCGACAAACTAGAATTTTCTTTTCGAGTAACTTCTCTGCAATTTCTACACTGTTATATTATTCATGCAGAGGTGGTGCCACTTTCCGCCAGAAGGTGTCAAAAGTTCCATCACTTTTTTTTGCTAAAGGCTGACCAGTGCCGGAATATATCTTGAATGAAAAAATGTATCCCGTATTCGAATCACACAGCATCCGAATGAGTATGCCGTATTTCGTAATTTTCGACGGATTGTAAACTTTAAAATTTAACCGTCCACGCTACGGTATCATTCCTTCATCAACTGAGATTTTTTGACTTAGATTAAACGTTTCTTTAAACTTCTTGGAATAATAATCAATTATGGACTGCACTCTGACAAGCCATTCGGCATTATCCGGTTTGTTGTTGCTGTCGTAAAAATTATAACATTTGTCTGAATCGGTGGCGGGACAAAGTTTTGCGAAATATCGGTATGTCTGTCAATGGAATCGTTGGCCAATTATCATCGATCCTTGCTTTTTTTCAGTTCCCATAAGGATAGAAAGCCCAAACAATTTTCTAAGTTCGGTTCCCGTAACGCCGACAAATTTGACATTTTTTAATCCGGCTTCCTTCTGTTGCAAATTTTGACGGTAGTACTAGTTGGTTTCGTTGCTAATACAGATATCCCTGCCCATTTTCATACTTTGTCCGTTAACGTCCTTTCTTATCCTATCCGTCCTTTTACAGCATGAGAGTCGACGTAGATAAATCATTTCAGTGGCAGTCAGTTTATTCTTATTTCTTGTGCTAAAGTCCCTGGTTACTGCTCAGAACAAAACTACACTTTGGACTATACACTTAGACATTCTGTGCTCTCTTGTTCTTATTCTTTTATTCCAGACAACAGAATTAATTGCCATTGTTAAATTTGTTCTTTGGTTGGTTGGTCGATTTGAGAGGACGGGATCAAACAGCGAAGTGGGTTCCATCTGATTAGGGAAGGATGGGGAAAGCAGTCAGCCGTGCCCTTTCAAAGGAACCGTCCTGGCATTTGCCTGAAGCGATTTAGGGAAATCACGGAAAAACAAAATCGGAATGCCGGACGCGGGTTTGAACCGTCGTCCTCTCGATTGCCGGTCCTGTGAGCTAACCACTGCGCCACCTCCCTCTGTAATTCGTCCGTCATTAATTTCACTGTTGACTTCAGAATTGCTTGTGACTTGTTTTTTACATAATACCCCAAGATATTTTGCCTTTCCCTCACCTACAATCACATCTCCATCTACCTCCAAATTACTTACTTTTTCTAACAGCCAAGTACTCACACTTCTTCACGTTCATCTTCAGGTAAGATTTATAAAATTTCTATTTTAAGCTTTCTTATCATATAACTCAGATTATCATCATCTTCTGCCAGTACATTCTGATCATCTGCAAAATACAGGCTAAATATTTTGCTGTCCTCTACCGCCATCCACATAAACTGAAAATTTCTACGCCAAGCCTGCAGCATTGCTCCTAGATACAGCTTAAAGAGTGTCGGTGACAACACATGTCCCTGCCGCTTATTCATCTCTATTCTTCTGTCCAACTGCTCCCAGTTCCTACTCCCGCTGTATTATTTCAGTACAATTTCATAATAGCATTTAGCAGTCTTTGATCTACCTCTGTCTCTTTCACGTTTTCCCATAGCTTGTTGGTGGGTACATTATGATATGCTCTCTGTAGGTGAATCAGTGCAACATGGGTCTCCAGTCCAACCTTCGTGCGTTTGCCACACGTTAGTTTCATTGTTTTGCGCACCAGGGCAAAGGAAAACAGTAATGTCCTTACCTTCTTCCTTACTGTGCCTCAGCAACGTCTCGAAGCGTGGTTTTTTATTTTTAAAGATCGAGCTCCACGTCTCGTATTACCCAGCTTGTGGAAATTGTCTCGTATCTCTTTACAGTGGTTTTTCATGTAACAGAAATATACATTTTTTTTAGATATCAAATTTACAATAATACATATACTTACGTATGTACATACATAAATAATTACTGTACTAAGGGAGCCATTTATGGTGGTGGTTTTATTATTATAATCATATTTATATATTTTATTTAATGTTTGGAATTTAATTACCACCACCATGATTCAAATTTCTTAAGCTAGGCTTCTCTGCCGGAATTGTCTGTTGGCGAGTATAATTTTGGAACGTGATTTACGCCTAAAAGCTTCCGGACTTCGTTTTGCGGAAAGTGAAATTTTAGATTTGAAAGCAAACCAAACGTATTACACTTATTGGTGCCGTTAATATGCGGTTATTCACCAACAGACATCCCCAAACAAGTAAGCCACATTTACTTATCAAATTCATGAAAAAAGCTGGCGAAAAAAGGTATGATTAGTTGTAATGATAAACACAGTGAAATTAAATAGTTATTATTACCCAAAATGAGCACAAAAAACAGAATCTCTACGTAACACAGATTATTGCGACGGTACCGGACAATGGTTGAACAGGAAGAGAGGGAACAAAAGATTGCCGGTCCGGTTCATTTAAAATTACATAGATAACATAATTACAGAGAGGTTTTATTGTAATCGCAGTGTCTATTAAGCAGCGATAAAATCGTCTCAGGGCTACTGCGCGAAACACACAGTTACGAAATCCGCTAACACTTGGGGAGCTTTACATCTTACCAAACAGTCAAAATTTGATCTAGTTTCTTTGAAGATGACATCAAATTAAGTATGTAAGTCTTATAAACAAGTTTGTTCCAATTTTCAGACTTGTTAAGTTCTTTGTGATACAACCCGTACAGCAGAAATGTCGATACTAAAAAATGGTTCAAATGGCTCTGAGTTCTATGGGACTTAACTTCTAAGGTCATCAGCCCCCTATAACTTAGAACTACTTAAACCTAACTATCCTAAGGACATCACACACATCCATGCCCGAGGTAGGATTCGAACCTGCGACCGTAGCGGTCGCGCGGTTCCAGACTGTAGTGCCTAGAACCGCTCGGCACCCCGGCCGGCAATGTCTATACTGCACAGACAGATAACGAAATAGTGTTTTTCAATTTCTAGCACAAAGAGCTGAAGAAAAGTACTGACAAAACTTCGCATTTGAATACTTTGAAGTCTTTTTGTTTTCTTCCACGTATGTGTTACGATATGCTTGTCAAAACATCGAAGTAATTAAGAGGATTTTTAGGACATTAACAGTGACTGCAGAAAATGAAAGACGATAAAAAACTGCTTAAGCTCGAGTTTAGGTGAAGCACACTGTCAGATTCATCTGTCTTGTCAATATAATACGACGTAGGTTCTAAATTTGACTTTAATGGCGTAATCAATGATCCTGCTTCGGTTAAATTCAGTGGAAAGTAATATATCCAAACTCAGTTCTTGGATAGGAATTTTTTCTGTTTCATTTCGAATTAATAATTTATGCACATTAATAATGTATCAGAAGGAAATAGAAACTGATCTTTGTTGTACATCATGCGAAAATGTGGTAGCTGTCATAAACAGCAAGATACGCATTTGGTTTTTCAGTTTTTTTATGGTGTGTATACAGTACGCAATTTATTTACTACAATGCTGCATCTCATTTTTGTGTAGTATTATTGATTTACATCGTTTGTTCAAATGGTTCAAATGGCTCTGAGCACTATGGGGCTTAACATCTGAGGTCATCGGTCCCATAGAACTTAGAACTGCTTAAACCTAACTAACCTAAGGACATAACACATATCCATGCCCGAGGCAGGATTCGAACCTGCAACAGTAGCAATCGCGCGGTTCTGAACTGAAGTGCCTAGAATCGCTCGGCCACCGCGGCCGGCCATCGTTTGTTTAAGAAATTTTATCCAAAGAGTCTACATTTTTTTAACCCTACCTTACAAATTGTAAACGTTCCTAAAATGTGCGTGGAATTGTGGAAGGGGGGTGGGGGGGAAGGCACAGCTTTGGCAGTTCGGCCAAGGGCGCAGGGCCATTCGGTACGGCCCTGCCTACAGCACCTGTCTCCCTCTGCCATCTTACACCTCACCAACATCAGTAATCAGTACGTCTCCTCAACCTACAGGTACTTCCTTGGAGATTGTAAAATTGCTGATTTTGTACACTTATCGAAATCCATCATTTTCTAGACATACAGACCCATCCACTATTGTGCTTTCTTGGGAAAGTGATAAAGGCTTACACCGTTACCGAATTCTTTCAAGACGACGCCATTGTCACTCCTGAGAATTTCGGATTCCGTTTAGATCACAGCACAATGTCGTGAACACCTGTGCAGGAGGAGGGATAGGAAACGCAGCAGGGGCGCAGTCTTTCTTGACATCGAGAAAGCATTCGACATAGTCTAGAACGATAGCGTGATTAGCAACGTGTCCCAGAAACATTTCCAGGATATATGATATATGTAACTGCGAGGTGCCAAGCAGGGAGGCAATACTCTCTGAGGTGCGATCAAGAGAGCTGAGGGAGGCGTTCCTCAGGGCTCTGTGTGACAGTGCTCACCACACGTCTCTACACCAACGACACACCGAAGTTGGTGGTCGGAGAAATTTTTCTGCATGCCGGGCCGACGATACAGCGGTGTTCAGAGGCAGCAGTAACCTCAATTTCATCACCAAACCGCCTCAGGAACACCTAGACGCTATTATCAATTGGTGCAATTACGAACTGGTGAAATGTGCGGGAAGTAAAAATAAATCCTTACCAGAGTGTCACAGTGATGTTGACCTATAACATAAGACTCTTTGAGCAGCAATTCTGTGTTGGCGGCAGACATTTAGAGCGGTCCATTCACATTAATCTGACCAGCTGTCAATAGCCTGCATAATCACCTTTTGCAGTGCAGAAGTGCAGGAAGGGAATAAGTGAGTTTCTGGGAGACACCGATATGGATGTGAAGCCACGTCGACTCCATTGCCGTGGCCAACTGCGCTGGGTTCCACGGTTGACGATCCATGTCGCAAACAGCCCGATCAGGGTGGTCCCGAAGATTCTCGATTGAGTTTAAATCCGGGTGGTTTGATGTCCACGGGCAATCGGTAAACTTATCCTGGTGGTCTGTGAACCACGCATGTTCTGTGCGACTGTGTGACACGTTGCTTTGTTCTGCTGGTAGATGCCACAGTGCTGAGGAAACACAAACTGTATGTAGGGGTGGACATGGCCCCCAAGGATAGAAGCATACTTGCGTTGATCCATTGTGGCTTCCAGTATAACGAGATCACCCACGGAACGTCACGAAAACATCCCACAGGTCGTAACACTCGTTCCCTCGCCTCAACCCTTCCGATGATTGTTGCAGGGCCGTACACGCCAACGGACTTCTGTCCAATGTAGCATAAAGTGTGATTCATCTGAAAAGACCATATATCGCCACTCCATTTGCGATATTGGCGTGCAAGTTCTAGCCTTCTTTGAGATGAACGGTAGTCAGCATGGGAGCGTGAACCAAGAGCCTGCTGCGGAGGCTCATACGCAGCAATGTTTGCTGAGAAGACATTGATATTCCCTCAGTTCATCTCGCCCGTCACTTGTTGAACAGCTTAAGTCTATTCGCCAGTACACATCTCCGTAGCCGTCGTTCACAGCTGTAATCTACGACCCCTGGTGCACCACTGTTGTGTCGTCCCGGTTTTGGACAGCGCCTTCTGCCATGCACAGCATATTTTAATCCCGGCGGCAAGCGAACAGACTTCAAATTTAAGCGTTTCGGAAATGCTTCCACCCTTTCCCCGAAAGTCAAGGTCTCATGTCCTTTTGCCGGCCGGGGTGGCCGAGTGGTTCTAGGCCCTACAGTCTGCAACCTCGTGACCGCTACGGTCCCTGGTTTGAATCCTACTTCGGGCATGGCTGTGTGTGATGTCCTTACGTTAGTTAAGTTTAAGTAGTCCTAAGTTATAGGGGACTGATGACCTCAGATGTTAAGTCCTATAGTGCTCAGAACCATTTGAACCATCATGTCCTTTTGGACGTCACATTAATGGCTCAGTTTCCGCATTACGACCGAGACTGTGTTGTTTTCCGCTTTATATAGCCTCCACTGCTAGTGCTGCCACAAGCCATCTGTGAGTGGGCATTGCACTTTGTCGTAGACCATAGGTGGTGATCGCATTAATGTGTCTGTGTAGTGTATGAGAATTTAGATCTTCAGCACGATAGGCACCCTACGTTTTGAAAGGAAATATCAAGAGCCCTAAATTAATATTGCAATGCTTTCTGCCATATGTGCCAGCTTCTAAAGGGTACTGGACTTACAATACAAATAAAACTGAAGTTTAACTGTCAGGTCATAATCTCCATGATGAGGCGGAGGTGTGGTCCATGGTGACAAACGCACATCTGAAGATGGTTTTCATTACAGCAGATGCTGACCGGTCCACACAAGACACACAAATTAGTGACCTGTTAAACGAACCTTACATCTACACTTATATTAAAAGAGGTTATAGTCTGTGTACAATAGGGCTTCCTCTTCGCTCCACGAACTAATTCCATAGTTATATACATAATACTTCGACACTATTAAAAAAAGATTAATTTCCAATCTCAATAAATAATGTAGCATTGAACAGTTTACACAATACAGTCATATACAGAATCTATAATCTACACTATGTGATCAAAAGTATGCGGACACCCCCAAAAACATATGTTTTTCATATTAGATTCATTGTGCTGCCACCTACTCCCAGGTACTCCATATCAGCAATCTCAGTAGATATTGTGAGAGTGCAGAATGGGGCGCTCCGCGGAACTCACGGACTTCCAGCGTGGTCAAGTCATTGGGTGTCACTTGTGTCATACGTCTGCACGCGAGGTTTTCATACTCTTAAACATCCCTGGGTCCACTGTTCCCGATGTGACAGTAAAATGGAAACGAGAAAAAAAACACGTACAGCACAAAAGCGTAAAGGCCGACCTCGTCTGTTGACTGACAGAGGCCGCCGACAGTTGAGTATTGTCGTAATGTGACATTTATCCAGACCATCACACAGGAATTCCAAAGTGCATCAGGATCCACTGCAACTACTATGACAGCTAGGTGGGAGATGAGAAACCTTGGATTTCATGCTAGAGCGGCTGCTAGTAAGCCACACATCACGCCAGTAAATACCAAACGACGCCTCGCTTGGTGTAAGGAGCGTAAATACTGAACGACTGAACAGTGGAAAAACGTTGTGTGGAATGACTAATCACGGTACACAACGTGGCGATGTGATGGCTGGGTTTGGGTATGGCGAATGCCCGGTGAACGTCAATTGCCAGCGTGTGTAGTGCTAACAGTAAAATTCGGAGACTTTGGTGCTACAGTGTGGTCGTGTTTCTCAAAAAAAAAAAAAAAAAAAAAATCAAATGGCTCTGAGCACTATGGGACTTAACATCTATGGTCATCAGTCCCCTAGAACACAGAACTACTTAAACCTAACTAACCTAAGGACATCACACAAGACCCAGTCATCACGAGGCAGAGAAAATCCCTGACCCCGTCGGGAATCGAACCCGGGAACCCGGGCGCGGGAAGCGAGAACGCTACCGCACGACCACGAGCTGCGGACGCGTTCTTCATGGAGGGGGCTTGCACACTTGGTTGTTTTGGGTGACACTATCATAGCACAGGCATGAATTGATGTTTTAAGCACCTTCTTGCTTCCCACTGTTGAAGAGTTATTCGGGGATGGCGACTGCATCTTTCAACACGATCGAGCACCTGTTCATATTGCCTAGCCTGTGGCGAAGTGGTTACACGACAATAACATCCTTGTAATGGACTGGCCTCCACAGAGTCCTGACCTGAAAACGCAGAACACCATTGGGATGTTTTGGAATGCCGATTTCATGCCAGGCCTCACCAACCGACATTGATACCTGTCCTCAGTGCAGCACTCCGTGAAGAATGAGCTGCCATTCCCCAAGAAACCTTCCAGTGTCTGATTGAACCTATGCCTGCGAGGGAGGAAGCTGTCATCAGTGCCAAGGGTGGGCCTACACTATATGAAATTCCAGCGTTACCGATAGAGGGTGCCACAAACTTGTAAGTCATTTTTCGCCAGGTGTCCGGATTATTTTGATCACATAGTGTAGGTCATATAAAACTTCCGCCTTCTAAATTCATTAAGTCAAGCTAGAAGAGTGACGAAGATTAGCTTGGTGCTTTCTGGCAAGGAAAGACAAGCGATTGTGAGAGAATAAAAGATAGTTTTCCACTACGCCAGAAGCTGGTGCTGCATTATTATGCGCGGCCGATCGGCCGCACCCTTCTGTTGAGACTTTAATTACTCGCATGCGTGCAGTCGTCACCAATGAAAATGTCCCTGTTGAGTCACAATTTTTGCTTGAACTTCTTTCGATGGTTTTGTTGACTTTGCAGATTTCTCGAAAGTGTTTCTGAGAACTTACATTATTGGAGTGTTAGAGCCACAGTAGGTACTTGGGTCTGTTTGTGGATTGACTAACAGTCGTGACTTACCTTTAATTGCAGGTGGTGGTTCCGTCTGGACTTGCAATTCTTTGTCTTTTTTTTATTTTTAAGTAGCCATAGCTGGGACTTAATAATTTAGTAATACAACAGAAGAATCGTATTTTTGCTGCACGCCGATTTACTTGAAGCATCAAAGAGGAATGAAGTTGCACGTCAACGCAAGCAATGAAGTGATCACATGTCAACATTTCAGTTGGATGAAGGATGATAACGTTTTTCCAGAAAGAATATTCTATCCTGTAGCGAAATGTATATTGTGTTACAGAGTTTAGTAATAAGAAGATTGATACTGGCAGGAAGAAGCTTAAAGTGGGACCATGAAGGGTGCTGAGATGCTTCAGTTACTGAGAGCCCTATCCACGAAAGAAACGCTTCGGATCTGAGTCCCGCTTCTGTAGAGAGTGCTGCTTTTTTGTGGTGAACGCCTAATTGTTGAACGTCAGGTGTCACTTGGTACCTTGGTAACAGTAGGCCTATCTACGACACGGAAGTGTTTATATTAATTTTTGTGGGACGATGTTAGTATCTCTGGCATAGCTAAGCCGAACAGATACTCATGATGCGACATCTGTGCAAACTACTTTAACCCCCCACACTCGCCGTCATTCCATACCGTGCCCACCTTCCAACAGAGCAAACATTCAAAGGAAACTGTGATCAAAGAGGCCTTTTAAGATTCGCGGGGAGAAGGACTTACTAGCATTTTGTAGACGTGCTTCATCGATCGTTAATCGTCCCGGCTGAGAAGGAGAGGCGGGTTTCATATTTATCAGCGTAAAGAAAGAGGTTTATCCCATTCTACGTTTTAAATTCGTCATTTACAGAATTTTACTGAATCAGTACAAATATGCTGCAGTTTAAACTGATGGGTCTAAGTAGGGGAATTCCACCGACTGCACTGTGTTATTCCATGAATATTCCCTCAGTATTCGTGTACTTAAGCATTCGCAGTGTATGACGCAGAATCACATGCGGTCTTAAGGGCTTCAAGCAGATGAGGTGTAATAATGTCACCTACATCCTCACCTGTAGTGACTCCCAATTGCCCATAGGCTATCCGTCACCCATACTAAGCAGAAAAACATACCTAGTTGATTCACGCCTCCCTTTCCCACTGGCAGAAACAGGGGAAGGAGATGTCATTCTGTTGAAAACCAATGTATGTGGGAATTCAGGGTAGTGGAACAACAAATGAAACAGATTAAGATGAATGTATGGAAAATACAATATGCTAACGTGGTGTCCCCGTGGATACAGTTACTTCACTACTGAGACGCAGGATAAAGCGTCTGTGGGAGGAGGAGTGGTTAGGGTTGAGAACAACTAGTAATTTGGAAATTTGTGGTAAGGTCTTATGGGACCAAACTGCAGAGGTCATGGGTCCTTAAGCCTACACACTACTTATTCCACTTAAACTAATTTACACTATGGACAACACACACACCCATGCCCGAGGCAGGTTTCGAACCACCGACGGGAGGATCCGCACGGACTGTGGCAAGCCGCCATAGACCGTAGACCGTGCGGCAGAACAAGAAGTCGGTGACAAACGGCACGGCTGTAGCGTTCCTCTTCCGGGTGCAGAGAGGGGTGGGTGGGGGAGTGAAGGGGGGGGGGGGAGAGCAGTTTCACCTCGCCTCTAGATAGTGCACTATCCTCCGCCGCACAGATTCGTACATTGGCGAGAGGACTCACAAATGTACACAGTACTCATGACGCACAGATATCCATGCATCACATATGAAGAAATAAGGGCTGGTGCTGACTTACCAGCGGATGTGCCCTTTGTTCCAGGAGATAATAAAATGAATGTAATTCATGTTTTAAGGTTCTACGTAACTTCAGAGGTTCAACACAGTTTCAAAATAGATAGTAGATAGTAGTGTATATACATGGTGACTGATTCATCCTTTACTTTCCCATTGATCATCCGGTTACTATCACCTGCTATATTATTTTAGCAGGTGCGAGCTTACAGTCATGCATTTTAACAATGGAGTTCACAAAATAACTGTGAACTTATGTATTTTGTTCGGTGTGAAAATATGAGTGCCAGTGAGTGAAAACATAGATGCTTTGATTAGATTTATGTCATACTAGCGGTGCCTGGCATACGCTGCAGTGCCCCTTTCTCTTTGTATATCGGTACACTTATAGAAAAATGGTTCAAATGGCTCTAAGCACTATGGGACTTAACATCTGAGGTCATCAGTCCCCAAGACTTAGAACTAATTAAATCTAACTAACCTACGGACATCACACACAGCCATGCCCGAGGCAGGATTCGAACCTGCGACCGTAGCAGCAACGCGGTTACGGACTGAAGCGCCTAGAACCGCTCGGCCACCTCGGCCGGCCACATATAGAAAGCAGACACGTATGGCACATGTGTTTCGCACACACCTATATATTTCACATACATACAAAGTATTTCACACAAATTTGTATCCATATTTCATCCGTGTCCGTCGCGAATTTCGCCCTACAGTTCTCTCTTAATTCTGCGGGAAACTTAGATTCGGCCAGTGGCCGATTGTCTTTTCGAGCGAAATCTATCACTAGGAACTGTCAGATTCCCCGCTGCTTGAAACCAAGCAACTCTAGAAGGGACGTTAAATACATATTCCATGTGGCATGATCTTTGCGTTGAAACAAGATACGGTTGAAGTACTAAACAACGACAATTACGGAACAGATTGCGCGACTAATTTTCAAACTATTCTCGGTCAAATAATTGCCAAATTTGGTTGAAAATAGTCCAGGACGTTCTTGAGTTAAGTTTCTATGTCACCCTCTTTCCACCTCCACCGCTGTAGGTGAAACCTATAGGGATGCATAACACTCATCAATGTTTCATTGTAATCGGATTTATGGTATACGAATACGCAGAAGACTAACACACAAACATTCATTTTCATACGTTACGTTTTATTCCAGGGGTATAATATTAATCATTTTAGTTAGCGTGGTAAGGATGCAGATAGGCGCCCTTTACGTACAGTGCTCTCAAGGGAGGTAGGATAACGTCCTGTCGTGAGGGCGATAGCTAGAGAAGGGATTACGAAAGGATGTGGGAGGAAATCGGCAATACACTTTTCGAAGAAACTATTCCATTTGCCTAGAGCAGTTCAGGGAAATCACGGAAAACCCTAAATCGTCTCCCGAATGCGAGTCCAGTGTGCTGACTACGGCACCTCGCTCGGTCGTGTTTTGGGTACTTAATGTGTAGCTACGTAACTCACTTGCGTCTGTTGTAACCATAGGTACAGGAAGGCTCACGAGAGCAAAGAATCATAATAACAGAAATGGCATCAAAGAGGCGCGTAGGTTTTTCCTTCAATTTCAGCGGACATAAATGGGTCGGTCCACCTCAAAGCCAATTCAGCCTCTCCATATGAAGGACCAGCCACGACGAGGCACCGAAGTTTTCTGGCGGCTGTCACCCCAGCCGAGGAAGATATTACGGACGACACTTCCCCGGGGCAACCGCCAAGAGAAATTCCGGAAATGTTATTCGGGCCGTCCTGTTTATATCGGAGCCCGCGGAGCGGAAGTAATCCGCAGATCGCCTGCTGGCGCCAGAAGTTGGCGCAGGCGTACGTCAGCACGGCACAGCCAAGGACCAGCCTGGCGCTCTATTAGCGATATGAGCTGCGCGGCGCAGGTCTCCGAAGGTCGCGTCACGCGGACGGCGGTCTGTGTTTCCAAGTTGGTCAGTCTGTGTGCGCGCGCTGTCTCCGTCCTGAATAAAAGGGAGACGTGCAGCGCAGAGAACTCACGCTCTTGCGGAAAAAAATATCTTCTTACATGAAAGGTTGCCACTCTAATTTATAAGCCTTTGAATTGTACGATGCCAGTGCCATGAAACTACCCGAAAAATAAAATAACAGTGAGATGAACTTTTGCAGACGAGTTCTAGCATTACGTAAATAGGACTGAACTTCAAAAAGTAAGTTACATTGTAACAAGTCCAAGATTAAGGAATTTGTTGCTAGCGCACTCGGGCAGATGTAATTTCCTTGGATTGTTCACGCGTTACCTGCGATATGTAAGCAATAAGAGAATCTGAGACCAAAGAACAGTGTTGAATGCAGTAGGAACTGTGTAGCAGTAGGAGTAAGTAGTAGCTAGCAGTCGTGTGTATAAAGTTGGCTGGGCCAGTCGTGTGGAGCGATGGCGGTGCCTGAGCATTGTAGTATAAGGTAAAACCAGCCTCGCGCATATGTAGTATTGTTATATCAAGTCCCATGTAAATGTTTTAAAAATCTCTTAATAATAATCTTTCTCATAAAAAGTAACTTTTGACAATCATTCATCTCAATTTAAAGAAATTACTAATTTCTCCAATTCATGGTCATCCCGATTATTGTAAAGAAAAATCAGTTGTTTCTTTTTGTACATGACAAATCTATCGGCCAGCATTGCACTGGGCTGTGCCAGAAAAATTTCTTATAGTAGAAGATATATAAGCGTTATCCGGCGACCTTATTGAGGTGAGAATTTTCTATTTATTCAGAATGATCTTTCAGGGCCATGACGCAGCGCTGCTGACGTCCAAAATCCACCAGTTTAAATTCACAGTCAATTATTGAAAGGTTACAAGTGAGTCGCAATTTAATTGAGAGATTAGTCACATTTTATTATTGGTAGGTTACGGAATTTATTTATTAGGAGGTTACGCTAAATGTCAATGTTATAATTATATTTTTTACTGTTGGGAGGTTACGGAATTTATCTGTTGGGCAGTTACACTGAATGAAACAAATAATTATATTGTTTTTACTGTTGGGAGGTTACGGAACTTATTTTGTGGGGAGGTTACAACATATTAGCACAGATGAAGTATCTCTGAATGCTGCACTACAGCTCAAAGTGACACTGGCACATGACACTGCAACAGTCGGAAAGTTTTACCTGACGTTCAATTCTTAGGCGACAGAAATCCGCTATATCGTCACGGAGCCAGACGAGAACCGTTAGCTAAACTTCCTGATCGTTGGAAAACCTGTTTTCCGCCTGATGTTCCTTCAACTTGCCGAAAAGATGGAAATCGCAGGTACAAGATCTGGATTTCCGACCACCATCTCTCACGCCTGTTCTGGCCTGAACAAATTGTTGGGACCATTTCTCTACGGTTGGATTCGATATGGCATGTGGTCTGCCGCCAGAATTTCCCAGTGAATCTGTCCCTAATTTAGCCGCTGTTTCCACAACAATCGCACTGCCCCGCGCATTTCAACTTTGGGGTACGTTTGCAGTCGGCGGACATTCTGTGATGGAACTCTTATCCTTACCGAAGTAGGACTGTCTCTGCAAGAAACCCGGAACATGTACTCTCTTCTGATAATCACGCAGTATGGTTGCGCAGCCGGCCGCTGTGACCGAGCGGTTCTAGGCGCTTCAGTCCCGAACCTCGCTGCTGCTACGGTCTCAGGTTCGAATCCTGCCTCGGGCATGGCTGTGTGTGCTGTCCTTAGGTTAGTTAGGTTTAAGTAGTTCTATGTCTAGGGGACTGATGACCTCAGATGTTAAGTTCCGTAGTGCTTAGAGCCATTTGAACCATTTTTTTATGGTTGCGCAATCGCCTTAGCGTAGGCGACAAGTATAACTTACTTTCTGAAGCTCCTCCGTATAAACAGGTATATTGGACAACGTGTCGTTTTTCATTTGCCTCCATATTCTCTGGTACAGATAGAGCGAAAAAACCAACTGGCATTGTTTGCTGCTAGTCTTCTGCTTAACGCAATTGAAATTTACACAACATATATGACAAATTAAGGGCGACGAAAAGTTTAAAGTATTGGTGCTTGACTAAGGAAATCGTGGTCGTTTTGACTGCCGTAAGGATTAAATTCTCTAATTTTTCATTTTTAACTGAAATCAATGGATAAATTTAAAATAGTCGACTGGCAGCATTAAACGCTGTGTAAAATATGGAGCAGTATAAGTCAAAATAATGGTGTAGGATAGCCGTATGGTGCGCTGTTTAAACAAAGCGAAAGAGAGGTTTATGTTTTGATATTAGTGGAAAAATGAAATAGGAATTAAGAATAGTTGCCCCATGCGTTATTGCAAATTTTATTATTATTTACTATAGTATGCAACTATTCCAGCATGCGTCATGTTCACATTAATAAATTTGTTTTCCAGTGTTAAAAAGTCGTAGAAGAGGGTGAGACTTTTAGTGGCACACAGGTCCGTCACGTCACCCACTTTACAAGCTGCTTCAATCGTGAAGCGGACAATACGAATTGTGTGCATTGTTCCGTTCGTGAACATGCATCGAGGTATCATTTGAAGCTTAGAATATGGAGGCGTTGTCTACAGAAAGTAGGGTTATCACCGCGTTAAGTTGCCCGCTGAATTGGCGAGCAGTCCTGACACCTCATTTAGGTTTTAAATCGCTGTCGTGAGACACAAAACGATGAACAACTGCATTGGGTAGATGGGCCGAGGCCAATACACAGATCAGGGCTTCGTACGAACTGTGGTTCGCAGGTAAGGTGACGAGAATGCTACAGAATTGGATGATGCCGTGTGGCGGTAGCTAGGACGACTGTAGCAAGTACTAAACCTTTCCCACATGATCAGTTTCGAATGTAGGGGTCCAAAACAACACTCACTACCCCCATACCGTCACCGTTGTCCGTGAACAACGTGTTTAAAGAATACATTTTTTTCTTTATTGTTATTTTAACACCTTATACAAAAGGTCGGCCGGCAGCGTCAACATTACGCCGCTCTTCGGCCACAAATAGAAACAAGGAAGACACAGAAAAACAAAACATAATGGTGGACAAAAAACAGTAGACACATGAGTAAAAAGCACGGAGTCGTTCATAGGTGTAGTAAAATAAAAAAGTCTAGCACTTGTACACGTACTGATGACTCAAATGACACATGTGAACGATGGAGCGTGGACGGTGAAAACACTGTAGCACTAACACGACGGCACACACAAAGAACCGATGGCGATGATCTCCAGCGTGTGAATGTTTACTTGACGTGTACGAGTCTGGGGACCTGTCAAAAAGGAAAAGGTGGGGGAGTAGGGTGAAGGCAGAGTGTAGATGCCAGTGGCAGAGGAGATGGGAGGGGGAAGAACGAAGTTACAGGGGGCAGGGGAAGCCCAGGGGGAAGGAGAAGGGAAGGAAGGGAGGAGGGAGAGAAGGGAGAGAGGGTATGGAAAGGGAGGATCCAAGTTGGTAGGAGGGGTAGATAGAGGGGATGAGGGCATCATCAGGGAGGGGGAGTTGGTGCAAGCCACCTTGGGCGAGGACCTGGAGAGTGGAGAGATGGAGAGCAGGTGGGACATGGGAATACAGGAGCAGCAGCAGACGGAGGTGGGAGAGGATGGGAGAGACAAGTGGGTGAGGGGTATCAAGTTTACGGGAGGTGTAGAGGATCCGTATCCATTCGAGGAAAAGGAGGAGGTGCGGGAACGGAATAAGGTCATATAGGATCCACATGGGGGAGGGGAGATGGATGTGATAGGAGAGGCAGAGCGCATGGCGTTCTAGGATTTGAAGGGATTTGTAAAAGGTAGTAGGGATGGAGATCCATGCAGGATGGGCATAGCTGAGGATAGGGCGGATGAGGGATTTATAGGTGTGGAGGGTGGTGGAGGGCTCCAGACCCCACACACAGCCAGAAAGGAGCTTGAGGAGACGGAGGCGGGAGTGTGCCTTGGCTTGTATTGTCCAGAGATGGGGTGTCCAGGAAAGGCGACGGTCAAGGGTGACGCCAAGGTACTTGAGGGTGGGGGTGAGGATGATAGGATGGCCATAAATGGTGATGTAGAAGTCGAGGAGACGGAAGGAAGGGGTGGTTTGGCTTACAATGATCGCCTGTGTCTTGGTTTAAAGAATACATGAAACGGTACTGGATAAATGCTGATAGCCCCTCTTCACCGACGAGTGCAGGATTTTTGTGAGGCCTGTTCATCGTCATAGAAGAGTGTGGAGGTGACCGTTTACCAATGCAAATGTTCAAATGTGTGTGAAATCTTATGGGACTTAACTGCCAAGGTCATAAGTCCCTAAGCTTACACACTACTTAACCTAAATTATCCTAAGGACAAACACACACACCCATGCCCGAGGGAGGACTCGAACCTCCGCCGGGACCAGCCGCACAGTCCATGACTGCAGCGCCTTATACCGCTTGGATAATCCCGCGCGGCCTTACCAATCCACGTCTCATATATAAACTTTCTCGGATTTATTAGTGAGGTGGGTAAGTTATGTTTTTATCAGACACCTCACACAGGTGCCTCGTACAGCACCGGCTCAGAATGCTACAATCTATTGAACAGGTCTAAAGTAAAATTTTCGCCGAAGAGTTTGTCTTTCAAGACGATAGAGCTCGAGCACAGCGCGCCTACCTGGTGACCACCTTCTTCCAGGATTCCCGCTTCCAGGAAGTGGGAATCAAGGGACTGTGAAAGTCTGCCTTATCGTTCATTCTTAGAACCAGCTGAAATTTGCAGTGCGTCGTCAAAGTAAGTCTCCACATAGACTGGATGATCCTCAGATACTGGATGATCTCAGAATATCCCCCGTAATGTAAAGAGACAAGCTTGAACAGCAAAAGTCTCGAGAAAATTCTTGACACCGTCACACGAAGTTTGCAAGTGTGTTCAACGCACTAGATGTAGCAAGTCCCAGCATAAGATTTTGATTTCTCAAATGGGCAGAGATGTACGAACAGACTGCTTTCGCTTTGGGTCACTGTTTCGTTTTAATTTCAAAGAAAATGTTTCTGTAGCTCTTCTTTCATTCCCTTGTGCCCTTGATCCCAACCCCACACGTGGTCCCACATATGCAAAACTTCACAGAAGCTCTCCTGCGAACCTAGCAGAGCTACGAGGTACTGTCGGAATTAAGACTGTGAGGACGGGGCGTGAGTCGTGCTTGGGTAGCTCAGTTGGTAGAGCACTTGCCCGCGAAAGGCAAAGGTCCCGACATCGAGTCTCGGTCCAGCACACAGTTTTAAACTGCCAGGAAGTTTCCTTTAGACGCCGTTGCTTCAAATTTAATCTGTGTTGTTCTTCTTATTGGGACTCTGCGGGAAGTTGTTGGTATAATGGAGGCGAGTAATGTTATGTGCTGAGATGGAAAGGAGGTACGTTTTTGGAATTAGCCACTCAAGAGTGTGTTTAAGTATTATTAAGGCGATATTTACAGAGTTGGAAATACAAAAGATAAAAGAATAGGCCATTTATTTCATTTCGAAGTTAGTAGTCCATTCCAACATTTACATCGCTAGACTCAGTATGCATTCTTCACAGAATCAAGATCTGTGGCCATAGTCATACTCCTGATAAGAAGACAATGAGAGCATTTTCAAGGCAATCAGCTAAGTAAAAAGTCGTATTTTACTAAAGCGAACTTGTCTTTCAGTGACATTGTCTTCAGAACAATGATAAAAGACCGTTGGGATGACAAATCATTGTGTACATATTATTGGTGTTATGTGTCACGAACCATAGATTATCTCAGATGGTTTCTATAAATGACGATTGCTAATATTCGATTTAAGACTAGTACGAGAGGAATTATGTCAATAAAAAGAAGACATATATATACACTCCTGGAAATGAAAAAAAGAACACATTGACACCGCTGTGTCAGACCCACCATACTTGCTCCGGACACTGCGAGAGGGCTGTACAAGCAATGATCACACGCACGACACAGCGGACACCACCAGGAACCGCGGTTTGGCCGTCGAATGGCGCTAGCTGCGCAGCATTTGTGCACCGCCAACGTCAGTGTCAGCCAGTTTGCCGTGGCATACGGAGCTCCATCGCAGTCTTTAACACTGGTAGCATGCCGCGACAGCGTGGACGTGAACCGTATGGGCAGTTGACGGACTTTGAGCAAGGGCGTATAGTGGGCATGCGGGAGGCCGGGTGGACGTACCGCCGAATTGCTCAACACGTGGGGCGTGAGGTCTCCACAGTACATCGATGTTGTCGCCAGTGGTCGGCGGAAGGTGCACGTGCCCGTCGACCTGGGACCGGACCGCAGCGACGCACGGATGCACGCCAAGACCGTAGGATCCTACGCAGTGCCGTAGGGGACCGCACCGCCACTTCCCAGCAAATTAGGGACATTGTTGCTCCTGGGGTATCGGCGAGGACCATTCGCAACCGTCTCCATGAAGCTGGGCTACGGTCCCGCACACCGTTAGGCCGTCTTCCGCTCACGCCCCAACATCGTGCAGCCCGCCTCCAGTGGTGTCGCGACAGGCGTGAATGGAGGGACGAATGGAGACGTGTCGTCTTCAGCGATGAGAGTCGCTTCTGCCTTGGTGCCAATGATGGTCGTATGCGTGTTTGGCACCGTGCAGGTGAGCGCCACAATCAGGACTGCATACGACCGAGGCACACAGGGCCAACACCCGGCATCATGGTGTGGGGAGCGATCTCCTACACTGGCCGTACACCACTGGTGATCGTCGAGGGGACACTGAATAGTGCACGGTACATCCAAACCGTCATCGAACCCATCGTTCTACCATTCCTAGACCGGCAAGGGAACTTGCTGTTCCAACAGGACAATGCACGTCCGCATGTATCCCGTGCCACCCAACGTGCTCTAGAAGGTGTAAGTCAACTATCCTGGCCAGCAAGATCTCCGGATCTGTCCCCCATTGAGCATGTTTGGGACTGGATGAAGCGTCGTCTCACGCGGTCTGCACGTCCAGCACGAACGCTGGTCCAACTGAGGCGCCAGGTGGAAATGGCATGGCAAGCCGTTCCACAGGACTACATCCAGCATCTCTACGATCGTCTCCATGGGAGAATAGCAGCCTGCATTGCTGCGAAAGGTGGATATACACTGTACTAGTGCCGACACTGTGCATGCTCTGTTGCCTGTGTCTATGTGCCTGTGGTTCTGTCAGTGTGATCATGTGATGTATCTGACCCCAGGAATGTGTCAATAAAGTTTCCCCTTCCTGGGACAATGAATTCACGGTGTTCTTATTTCAATTTCCAGGAGTGTATTTAGGTTAGGTAAAATATGTCACACATTAAATAATGAGCCAGATGACAACGTACAACAATTTTCTGAGAGGAAAACTAAATAGAAAATTCTGTTGTGAAATTCGATGACATGTTCGAAGGGGGTAACTAAACAAGATAATCTTGTCCCTAAAATGTCCAATATTTCAAACACAATTTAACAAGTGAGGCTAAGCAAATAAAGGAAGCAACGGCAGTCAAATAAAGAAGAATTTTATGAAACAAGTGAAACTGCATTAACTGAAGTGAATGAAAAGTGGGTCGTGTTGATAGGAGGGATAATTTACAATGTGGTCTAAGTCGAATTATGGTTAGTATGTTGAGTTAGAAATGGCAAGTAAAGGAACTGGGACGGATCATTGAGTAGTAAGGCCGGTCAAGTGTTTAAACTGAGACATCTTTGTTTGAGCCGTTCCACTGGTTCTGCTGAGCTGACTTCGATTTATACGATATTTCTTAGCACCTCTAACTGTCGGTGTATCTGTGCTTTAATCTGGGTAGAAAGATGACCAGCAGAGTGTTTAAGTGGACAACCACAGCGTCAGGCCAGGATTCAAATCTTGCGATTTTTTAGTTTACATTTCACGTTTCACGTACCTACAGGTCTATTACGTGTGTCAGTGCTCCTGTAACCGTGTTTATTATACATCTACATTATACTTCTGTGTTCGATGCTATATTTCGGTGTTCCTTACCCTACTTCTTATCTCACTTGCTAGAGTGGGTGCGTGAGTATGTATGATGCTTGCAGTACTTAAGTTCACGGGCACGGGTTCTTTGAATGGTAGCAGCAGTTAAACTGACTTTTGTATAGAGTTTAGACAGAGTTCTGCTGAGTCAGACAGACATTAGTGGAAACTGGTCAGCAGCTGCTGTATAGGTTCGTACAGGTATCTGGGGCGTATTTCCTCTGACCATTTACGTTCCTACATATGGATCTCGTTCCTGTACAGAGCAGTGGCACTGATATCTGGGACTTCAGTAAGTGAGGATGTCCTTTCAGATCATCGCTAGTAATGTGAGTTAAGAAGGTGGAATGTATAAGCGTTAAGTAAGTATTAGGTCCTAATGGGTTTTTTTCTGACGTACTAATTGAAAATCATATTGTACAATATATTTTAGTTAGGGAGCGACATCATAATTATTAATATTTCGTTTCTTGAACTCTTAACCTACTGCCTGTTAGCAATGAGAGAGTACTTCAGTCAACCTGTTGTAAGTAGGCTGTTTATGTTTTCTTATTGGCAACGTTACGTAGCGCTCTGTATGAAAATCACTGGTTGTGCTGTGTGCAGTCAGTGGCTAGTTTGCATTGTTGTCTGCCATTTTAGTGTTGGGCAGCGGCAGCTGGATGTGAACAGCGCATAGCGCTGTGCAGTTAGAGGTGAGCCGCCAGCAGTGGTGGATGTGTGGAAGGAAATGGCGGAGTTTTGAAATTACATATATTATGACTTTTGATGATATTAAGGTAAATACATTGTTTGTTCTCTATTAAAATCTTTCATTTGCTAACTATGCTTATCAGTAGTTAGTGCCTTCCGTAGTTTGAATCTTTTATTTAGCTAGCAGTAGTGGCGCTCGCTGTATTGCAGTAGTTCGAGTAACGAAGATTTTTGGTGAGGTAAGTGATTTGTGAAACGTATAGGTTAATGTTAGTCAGGGCCATTCCTTTGTAGGGATTTCTGAAAGTCAGATTGCGTTGCGCTAAAAAATATTGTGTGTCAGTTTAAGCACAGTCATGTATAATTTGTTCTAAGGGGACGTTTCATATGGCGACCCTTAGCCGAGGATACCTCACTGGAATCTTCTGATTTTTTCTTGTAGTTTGTGTAATTAGTGTAGCTATTGTTTATTGCTAGTGCGTAGTTGTAGAGAGAATCTCCTTTGTAGTTGCAGTCTTTCATTGTTGTACAGTAAAACAATTGTGGCATGCATGTAGATTTGCACCAAGTATTTCGCAGCTGCGCTTGCAATTAACTAGATATCATTTTCAGTGCTATGTTAATGTGTTCTCTTATTTTTGTTCTTCAAATTGTGCTTCTCTGTGTTATCGGGTGAAATATTGTGACAATAATGGCGTGTGAAAAACGTAACACTAGGCTTCAAAGTAAACTGAGAAATAATAGTGACGACGAGTGTAGCTTATCAGCACCACTGTGTAATGAATTAACAGACATTCGAAGTAGTAATGTGGTAATTGTGCATAGGGAAGTGGAGCGGGCGTCAAATAATGGTGTAGACAGTGAAACAGGTAGTAAACAAGGAAGCATTATCGATCGATCGGTCAGCAACAGCTCGCCTCAGGAATCGGGAATGACAGAACACAATATTGCAAATACTGTAGACTCAGGTTTTGGGTTCTCACCGTTTTCTCAAATAAGTCAAGATACACTTTCTGCTTGTCAAAATGCGAATGTTGCTGGTGCAAATGCACTGCCGAAAAGCGTAGAGGAACAGATTCCAGACACTAATGCATTGTTATTACAATTAATGCAACAAATGGGACAAAATCTTCAAAAGTTAGACACAATGGAACAAAATCAGAGACAAGCACAGCAAAAGCTTCAAAAGTTAGACACAATGGAACAAAATCAGAGACAAACACAGCAAAAGCTTCAAAAGTTAGACACAATGGAACAAAATCAGAGACAAACACAGCAACAGTTAGACACAATGGAACAAAATCAGAGACAAACACAGCAAAAGCTTCAAAAGTTAGACTCATTGGAACAAACTCTCGAACAAACACGTGAAGATTTAACTGCTGAGTTACATAACATTGAATAGAAATGTCAGAAAGTCTGTAATGACGTAAAAACACAAATTTGTGAGCATTTCCAACCTATTTTTTCGCGTCATGAAAATGCATTACGGAATCATGAAGCAGCCATAAAAAAACTGCAAACTATTGTTCATGAAAATCACGACACCTTGCAAGCTAAAATTGACTCAGTTGCATCTGCCGATTCGGTTACGCAACTTTCAAAAACTCAAGAAACCTTAAAGGACACAGTAGATACGATTTCAACACAAATGGACACTCTGAAACTTGGTTCAGAAAAACACACTGAGGAAATAAGTACACTATCGGAGAAAGTAGCCGAACTTTCGGATCAGTTCACAAACTTATCTGCAAAGGTAGATGATGATCTGAATGACACAAGACCTGTAGCCATCACTGACACAGAAGAGTGCGAACAAATTAGGAAATTCAAACAAAATCGGAATCAAATTAATACGCGACACCAAAGAGAAATCCGGGAAGTACAAGATCAGCTGACACAGGTAATACAAGAATTACGTGTTTCAGAGGCCACTCGCGCTCCAATATGGGAAGAGGGACATAGAAATACGGAACAGCCACAAAATAATAACTCAGGGCACTTCGGAAATTATGAAAGAAATTGGCAAGGCACACCGAATTTTGAGATGGAACCGCCGACACGACGTAACAATGACCGATATGCTACTCGCCGACACGATGATTTTGACTATAAGCTGTTCATTACTACACGTAAATTCAAAACGTTTAAGAATTCTGCCAACGACATTCATCCACAAGCGTGGCTCCATCAATTCTCTCATTGTTTTCCTCCCAACTGGTCATTAGAACACAGATTAGAATTTATGTGTGGCTACTTGGAGAATGAACCAGCTGTAAGAATGCGATCGGTCATTCACGATTGTCACAGTGAAGGAGAATTTTACCATGCGTTCCTCTCAGCATATTGGTCTCAAGCTACACAAGACCGAGTAAAACATAGCATCGTAATGATGAAACATTTCGAACAATCTGAAATTTCCAGTCTTGTGAAATATTTTGAAGACATGTTGCACAAGAATCAGTACCTGTCAAACCCATACAGCCCCTCAGAACTCATACGCATTTGCTTAATCAAATTACCTGAACATTTACGACATATTATTTTGGCAGGACTTGCAAAGACGACATTGAAGATTTTCAGGGACTGTTACAAGAACTGGAAATTGACACTGACAATCGCGGAACGCGAAAACAGGAGCAAAACAATTACATATCACATCCGTCACAATTCCACGATGACAGAAATAATATACGACAAGGCTATTCTTTCAATGTAAACCGTGATCGAAACAGTCACCACCCGTATGACAACCGTTGGCAGAGTAGTAATAATTACAGGGAAAGATCACCTCTCCGTGGTAATGACTATCACAGAGACAATCAGAGAAACATACAATATGGGAACCAAAATAACTATTATCAAGGGAGACAGAATACCTTTAGACGCAACGGTCCAGCGTGCAGTTACGACTCAGGGAGAAATTCTCCACCACATGACCGACAAGAAAGAAACTATGGAATCTACCGACATGACGACAGACAATATGATCGTAACAACAGACCTGAACTGCATCAGAACTGGCGGGATTCAAACAGAGCAGCGCACTCTCGTCACGGTGAATTTGTAGAAGTTAGGTCTCCAAATCCCAATAACGACGCGCGCCAACAAAGAGACAATAGGCAATGACTCACACCGCTGGCAGCCACAAAACGTACTTATGAAATTGACGATGCAGCTGCCGTAGCTAGTAATTACGTAAAAATGGAAGACATTAGGGACATCTTACTCCAGGAACACGACGTAAAACATAACAACATTGCATATCCTGTGATTCACATTACTGTAAATGACGTAAAATTTACGGCAGTACTTGACTCTGGCAATCCCATTTCAGTAATTAGTGAAACAGCTTTTAGCAAATGCAACAAATCGAACGATTGCCCCACACTTCCGTTACGTAAGATTAAATTACAAGGTGCAATCATTGGAAAAAGTGTAGATGTACGCTAACAAACCAATTTAGAATTCTTTTGCCAAAGCCACAGCTTCTCTATGAACTTTCTTATTGTTCCATTATTGTCGACGGAAATTATACTGGGAGTAGACTTTTTGAATGAATACAAAGCAATCTTAAGCTTGAAACTTCCTGGCAGATTAAAACTGTGTGCCCGACCGAGACTTGAACTCGGGACCTTTGCCTTTCGCGGGCAAGTGCTCTACCACTTGCCCGCGAAAGGCAAAGGTCCCGAGTTCGAGTCTCGGTCGGGCACACAGTTTTAATCTGCCAGGAAGTTTCATATCAGCGCACACTCCGCTGCAGAGTGAAAATCTCATTCTGGAATCTTAAGCTTTCACGATGCTGAAATAAATTTAGAGAAAGAAGGTAAGTCAATAGCTTTGAAATTTGAAGACTGGCTCTCAAACCATGATGAGGAAATTAATTGGCTTTACCTTCTGTTAGACAACAGTTCGGAATTTTCTACGGAACTAGACACTAACAATCAATCTGAAAGTACTGACAGGGGTGATATCGACGGCATATTTGAAATTAATGAGTTAATTCAGAATAAAATTCAAACAATTGAGAATTGTAATGACACTGATAGGCAGGACCTTTTTGAGATTTTACAAGCACATTCCACAGTTTTTACTCACAAAACAGGAACAATCAAGGGATTTCAATACCAATTTCGTGTTCGTGAGCATACTAAATTTTGTGTTAGACCATACGTAATTCCAGCACATTATAGGGACCGTGTTAGAACAGAAATACAATCTATGCTTGACGAGAGCATTATTGAGCCTGCAGTAAGCTCATACAACAATCCGTTACATGTTGTTGAGAAGAAAAATGGATTGATCAGGCTTGTCTTAGATTCGAGGCAAATCAATACTATTATTATTCCTGAAACAGACAGGCCGCAAACGTTGGAAGAACTTCTTCAAAATTTTAATGGTGTAAAAGTGTTGTCTTCCATTGATCTCAGATCCAGCTTTTATCAGATCGAACTTCATCCAGAATGTAGAAAATACACAGCTTTCCTTTGCTTCGGCGTCTGTTATCAGTTTCGGAAACTTCCTTTTGGTTTGAACATTTCTTCAGCAGCATTCATTCGCGGGCTAAATTCCATATTACCTGAGTTCTTAAAACGTCACATCACCTTATATGTGGACGATATTCTAATAGCAGAAGCTTCATGGGAACAGCATAATCGCATCCACAACAGTTTGTTACGTATTTTTGCAGAATCTGGAATTACAGTTAACTTGGAAAAGTCTGAATTCGGTAGGTCAAAGGTGAGGTTTTTGGGACATATTATTTCTTCTGAAGGCATTCAGCCAGATCCTGAAAAGTTAGAAGCAATCAGAGCCATTCCAGTTCCATCCACAAAAAAACAAGTCCGCAGTTTTCTAGGTCTCGTAAATTTTTACCGTCGTTTTCTGAATATGCAAATTCTAGTTACTTCAAAACTTTGTTCTCTCACTGGAAAAAATACTATTTGGAAATGGGACGAACAAGCACAGTTGAAATTCAGTTCTTTGAAAGAATCGCTACTTAACGCGCCAATACTAGCTCATCCAGATCTGTCACAAGATTTCTGCCTTAGCACGGATTCTTCTAAAGTCGGTCTTGGTGCCCATTTATTTCAAGAAGCCATAGAAAATGACACTACCATTCAGAAAACCATTGCTTTTGCTAGCCGAGTGCTAACAAAATCTGAAAAAAATTATTCCGTTACTGAATTAGAAGCTTTAGCTATCGTTTGGACATTTAACAAATTCCGTTTCTTTCTTTCTGGTAAGTACGTAAAAGTATACAGTGACCATCGTGCATTACAGTTTCTTATGTCTTCAAAATTAAATCGTGACAGGTTAAAACGTTGGGCATTGTTCCTGCAAGAATTCCGCTTCACAATAGTCTACATTCCCGGCAAGGAGAACATTGTTGCGGACGCGCTGTCACGCGCACCGGCTCGGCTTGAGAAAAGTAACACAGAAGGCAACCTTGAAAAAAATTTCAGTATTCTTTACATTCAGAAAGTCGCCTTTGAAAACTTCATCACCACATCTTTAAAGGACATTGCTCATGAACAAGATAAAGATCCGATTTGGAAAGACATCAAAAGTAAATGGCATGAAAAGACACACACTCAGATTCGGCATTATTACCTGGTTAGAAACAACATACTCTTCAAACGCTGCACTGTTGATGTTTGTTCTAAGGGGACGTTTCACTGTATCTCAGGTGAGCTTATGTATGTCTCCTATGTGTGAATACGTTTTGTGTGTTCACTATACTTGAGCTGGAATTTCCTTTTCCGTTGTTCAATTTCATTTCGTTTCGCGAGTTTCGTGCTTATGGTAGCGTGCATGCTGCTGATTGCAGTCGTGTGCTTCTCTTGTGGTATAATGAATCTTGAGCTCTGATAATTCATCTTCACCTACTACAATAACAATTATCTCCCGTGTGAGTATAATTTTATTTAATACAAATATCTTTCGCTAGTTCTGGTTTTGTATTGTGCTTCTTATCTGAGCCAGACTACGTGCGTGTATTCGCCACGTGGTGAGTTCTCGGCTCATAATAATCATTTACTGAAGCTCGTTGTTCCACCTACACTTCATATCGTGATCCAGCTTGTTTTTATTCCAAATGTTTCTATATTTTTTGTAATTCCGAAGTGGTAAATTTCTATGGAAGTCACCGACCACGCGGTTGAGCGGTAAAACTAGTTACTCTCTGGCCCAATTCGTATTATTTTGCTGTACCGAATTGTCCTTACTGATTCTTCTTCTGTGTGGATTGTTGGCATGACTCTGCGTGTGCGTGTGCTTTGGCAAATCACTGCTTTTGCTCATCCTGTATCCTTTGCACGTGGTGAGACACGACTTACGAATTGTATCTTATCACGAGAATCAAGCACCAACATTTCCTTGCGGTTATGATCAGTAAAAAGACGTTCAGTGGTTTCTTAATTGTCCTAATGTTTCGTCCAATCCTTTTCAGTGTGGCTTCTTTAAAGCCGTTTGATTATCAGCATCCTCAATAGCTATTTTATTTCTTCATATTTTATCTTGTGTGTTAACACGATAATATTTCGAATTCGATCAAATGTTAAGCACAGAAATAACATTCCAACAGTTCAGTTTAATTTTAACTGAATTATTTATTCATCAGTTCGTAAATTATTTGACTGATATTCACTCAGAATAATGGAGCACTAGACTCGCTTTCATCCTGATGTCTGAATAGGACCTTTTGGTGAAATTTAAGTAGGAATCATTAAGAGTGGCCACCATGCTTTTCGTAGTAAGAATTATTCGCAGCATGTATTCATTTCCATTATTAAAATATAGATCAGCTTCCTTCCCTTGTGGATATTTTGTTGGACCCCGTAACTGTGGCATTCATTGACAGGAGATCTGTAAAACTGGAGTCTGCTTCTCTGTCTTCACCTGCTATGATTTTACTTCAAGCGACTGGCTACATTAGCAGAATCACAAGTAATTTTGTGTATTCCACTTTGTTCCATAGCTGAAGTGCTGTCTTTACCACTGAGAAAATAGTGTACAGTGGTAGAAATAACATGAAGTTCCCATGGATTTAACCTTCCGGCAACATTCAAAGTGATTTTTCCTCAACATGGGGCCGAAAGCCGTTTTGTAAAATAATAAATATTATAGTGGAGTATATCAGGGTCGTATTTTACATTTTTAACGTATAAAATATTCCATCAAGAACTGATAGAACAATCAGTTAATGCAGTCGGAGCCTGCATGTCCAGTGTTGGTTCTCGCGCAACTAATTTCGTTCGTACGTGAAACACTCTATATTTTTAAGTTCGTGGGCAGAGTCATTTCCAACATTGCACTCCCTGTAAATTCACCGTGCAAATTAACCTTGTCAGTAAATTTTATTTCAGTCGGAGAACGTGGGAACTGACTCGCAGCTGTTTCCAGTAGGAACTACGTATCTCAGTATCTAACAGTGGCTGGAGCGTTTCTGTGAGGAGAACCTGTGGATCCGGTTGCGAGATTTTAGTTTCCAGGAAAGAAACAGGTGCGATATACTTGTTACATTCATTCCGTCGGCAACAGGACTGATGCAAAGGCTAACGTGTCCCGTGTTGCAATATGTCCTTTGTCTCTAAAGTTTGAGACATTTGTCCGCTTGACAGATGATCCACATGATTGTTTTTCTACGTAGACTCTGTATGTGATAGTGAGGTGTACTTGTGAATTTCCATGGCCTTATTTCAAACAAAAGTTTTCCGAGTATTCGGACATCCCCATATACAAGCAAGTGTCACCATGGTGTCAGCTCAAGTAGTGACTCAGCTTATGTCTATGTTAACAGGCTTGCGGTCGTAACGTAGGAACCTCGTCCTCATTTAACGCTGCCAGCAGTTCCAGGTACCCTCACGTGTGCTACTCTGCTTCAGCTGTAAGTCAAATGGAGCTGAGACTCACAATTTACGCGACACGCCAGATTGCACCAGATGCTCTCTCAGAAGCATCACAAAAAACATAGGTGTGAAAACTTCCCTCTTCAGATCTTCTGAGCCTTCTTGGTATCTAAATCTGTTATAGACTTGGAAGGGCTGACATACAGGTGCGCCACCGATTGGCGATATGCTGAGACAGAAGTTAATACCATTCTAGTCGAAATACGCTGAGAAAAATTCCATTGTGGATACTGGGGCTATTAACATGACAAGGATCTTAAAAACCGTCAGTTGTTCATAACAAGCTGATTCTTTCTGTGCTTATTGTCTATGATATTTTATCAATGATTTAAAATAGATCCACACAAAATGTGTCATGCAACGAATTTCATTGAGTTTACAACAGGTTCAAAGTTCTTGTAATCTCTCATCATTTTCTTTTCCATATTCCGGCCAGTGACTCAGGGTTCATCGCCTATTTCGACACAGGCAGCTGGATTGGACTCACGAGTAAGGTCAGTTCTTAGTAAATGGTTGTCGCTATATTTCAGTCCGTAGCGCCTGCTGAAAATTCATGTTCAAATGTGTGAAGTCCTAAGGGACCAAACTGCTGAGGTCATTGGTCCTTAGACTTACACACTGCTTCAACTGACTTAACGCTAAAGATAACACTGACACCCATGACCGAGGGAAGACTCGAATATCCGGCGTGAGGGGCTGCACGATTAGTGACATGGAACCTCTAACCGCGCGGCCCCTACGCGCAGAGAAAATTCATATACACAAGTGTTACAGCCTAGTAACACAGCTACGGCCTGATATGGCTGCCAATTCCCTCAGTCCATTTAAGAGTAGGAACGGCCTACATTTAAGCACAAAGGGTAGTCTGAATTGGTAAGCATTTCTTCTTCGCATCCGGACTGCTTCTTTTTCTCCGTGATGATAGTCTCAGTCCAGGAAATTCTTGTCAGCTCTCTATCGCCTGGATGAAGAACTGACTGCGAATCCCTGGTTAATAGCTGCGACGATAGCAAGATATGGCGTTCGAAAACACATGAGTACTGCAGTTATTTTGCGTAGAAGGTTACGCCCTCTTTCTAAGACATCATTAAGTGAGCGAGGATGATGGCTCGAATACGACTCGCCATTTGATGCTTCCACATCTCTTTGGTTCAAATGGCTCTGAGCACTATGGGACTTAACATCTATGGTCATCAGACACCTAGGTCTTAGAACTACTTAAACCTAACTAACCTAAGGACATCACACAACACCCAGTCATCACGAGGCAGAGAAAATCCCTAACCCCGCCGGGAATCGAACCCGGGAACCCGGGCGCGGGAAGCGTGAACGCTACCGCACGACCACGAGCTGCGGACTCCACATCTCTATGTCATTAGTATTTCACGAGGCAGATATAAGTTGTTGGATGATATTTTTGGGGTACGGCGGATGGAGGAAAGGAAGAGAGGGGGATGCCAGTTTGAGGGGTCCACTTCAGATGTAATTTGACATCCATGTCTCATAGGTGACATTGAGGAGAAGGCGTTTTACAGGACTGCAGATGTTATTTGGCAGAACAGCATCAACGGTCGTGGGGTACGTACTGCTCTTTGCTGATCCTCAACAGAATATAGACTTATGTATATATTTGAGTGATGACTGTTCTATTAGACATTCCGAAATAATCACTCTTGACGACGCTGCTGGTGCATACATTTATATGAAATAGAGAATGGGGAAAGAAGGGGAATACGTGACTTCCAGCTGCATTGTGGTAATGCAATGGCGAAAGTTGACAATTTGTTCAGGATCAGGACTCGAATCCGGAACTACCGCTTTTCATGAGCGGTTGCCTTTACCTCTTGGCGCTTCCGGATACGGTCGGAAATGTCCGACAGAACAGACACCATTCAAAACGAAAGAAAAAAAAAATAGCGCGCTGGCTGTTTGACGTTTGCTTCAGTTCGGATGCACTAATTTCGTCGAGACCGCTAGGGGTACCAATAATCTGCAAGTAGGTGGTAATGGACGAGCGATACTACTTTGCAGCCTGGTATACGTTGGAATTTTGAGTTGGTCAGCAGCAATGTCTGGATGGCCGAAGTGATTAAGGCCACAACTCATTAGAAGTGGTAAATCTGCATTCGCGTCAGAGTCGCCTTTCAGCGCGCTAGCGGCACTGACGTCTTGTTTACGTCCTCCCGGCGCAGCTCGCTCGCGGAGCTGTTTACGTGATTCTGCCATCTTAGCGCTCTATATTTCCTTCGAAAGAGAATGGCTTACGCCCACAGACTATCGGCACTGAAGATCAGCTTTTCTCCTGAATATACCCGACCAAAATCACTTGAAATCGAACAGTTTATCAGAGATGAAGATTCATTACAACGAACTTGTTGGCTCTCACCTGCCTACAGCAAGCTGTGTGGTATACGCGAAAATGATTAACGAAGGCATAGATGACCAAATTCTAAGTGCATCTCGGAGTTCTCTTAAGTTTCGTCACTCTGATGGACACATCAGTGACGTAACTGTGGAACATGCAGGACTTGGACTGCGGACGGTCCGTGTATTTGAATTCATTTTCTAGATGCCTTGGTCCGCAGCTCGTGGTCGTGCGGTAGCGTTCTCGCTTCCCGCGCCCGGGTTCCCGGGTTCGATTCCCGGCGGGGTCAGGAATTTTCTCTGCCTCGTGATGACTGGGTGTTGTGTGATGTCCTTAGTTTAGTTAGGTTTAAGTAGTTCTAAGTTCTAGGGGACTGATGACCATAGAAGCTAAGTCCCATAGTGCTCAGAGCCATTTGAACCATTTTCGAGATGCATTCCGAGGTAGTGGTATCTGCATTTCGTCCATATGAAAAAGTGGTTAGTCACACAGCTGAAAAGCGTGTTCAATTCACAACATATTTGGTTCTCAATGGAGTATGGCAGATCCGTCAATGGAGTACCAAACATGCTCCGTCCTGCTTATACACTCCTGGAAATTGAAATAAGAACACCGTGAATTCATTGTCCCAGGAAGGGGAAACTTTATTGACACATTCCTGGGGTCAGATACATCACATGATCACACTGACAGAACCACAGGCACATAGACACAGGCAACAGAGCATGCACAATGTCGGCACTAGTACAGTGTATATCCACCTTTCGCAGCAATGCAGGCTGCTATTCTCCCATGGAGACGATCGTAGAGATGCTGGATGTAGTCCTGTGGAACGGCTTGCCATGCCATTTCCACCTGGCGCCTCAGTTGGACCAGCGTTCGTGCTGGACGTGCAGACCGCGTGAGACGACGCTTCATCCAGTCCCAAACATGCTCAATGGGGGACAGATCCGGAGATCTTGCTGGCCAGGGTAGTTGACTTACACCTTCTAGAGCACGTTGGGTGGCACGGGATACATGCGGACGTGCATTGTCCTGTTGGAACAGCAAGTTCCCTTGCCGGTCTAGGAATGGTAGAACGATGGGTTCGATGACGGTTTGGATGTACCGGGCACTATTCAGTGTCCCCTCGACGATCACCAGTGGTGTACGGCCAGTGTAGGAGATCGCTCCCCACACCATGATGCCGGGTGTTGGCCCTGTGTGCCTCGGTCGTATGCAGTCCTGATTGTGGCGCTCACCTGCACGGCGCCAATACGCATACGACCATCATTGGCACCAAGGCAGAAGCGACTCTCATTGCTGAAGACGACACGTCTCCATTCGTCCCTCCATTCACGCCTGTCGCGACACCACTAGAGGCAGCTGCACGATGTTGGGGCGTGAGCGGAAGACGGCCTAACGGTGTGCGGGACCGTAGCCCAGCTTCATGGAGACGGTTGCGAATGGTCCTCGCCGATACCCCAGGAGCAACAGTGTCCCTAATTTGCTGGGAAGTGGCGGTGCGGTCCCCTACGGCACTGCGTAGGATCCTACGGTCTTGGCGTGCATCCGTACGTCGCTGCGGTCCGGTCCCAGGTCGACGGGCACGTACACCTTCTGCCGACCACTGGCGACAACATCGATGTACTGTGGAGACCTCACGCCCCACGTGTTGAGCAATTTGGCGGTACGTCCACCCGGCCTCCCGCATGCCCACTATACGCCCTCGCTCAAAGTCCGTCAGCTGCACATACGGTTCACGTCCACGCTGTCGCGGCATGCTACCAGTGTTAAAGACTGCGATGGAGCTCCGTATGCCACGGCAAACTGGCTGACACTGACGGCGGCGATGCACAAATGCTGCGCAGCTAGCGCCATTCGACGGCCAACACCGCGGTTCCTGGTGTGTCCGCTGTGCCGTGCGTGTGATCATTGCTTGTACAGCCCTCTCGCAGTGTCCGGAGCAAGTATGGTGGGTCTGACACACCGGTGTCAATGTGTTCTTTTTTCCATTTCCAGGAGTGTATATTGGTAGCCGCCGTGCAATTATAATTTATGATGGTCGGCCGAAGACGTGCTCTGGATGTGGCCAAGAAGGACACCTCCGTTCCAGCTGTCTGAAACGCAGAATCACACAATTAACGCCTGGGCACCTGCAGGCCACGGTCGCTCCGACGACGCCCCCGCTGGCATTTGTAGAAGTTCTCCATAACAACTCCCGACCTGGATCACGACTGGCTCCTACTACTGACGCATCGTCGTCTCCGGTAATGTGTCAGTCTGTTGCGGACGGACTAACGCCCTTGCCTCCTCCTCCCGTCATGTGCAGTGGTAAGCAATCTCTAGTGCAGGGGATGTCCCTTGACCCCATGGTTGTGCCTGTCTATGCTTTTGTGCTTCGCTATCCGGATCCCCAGGCGTCTTCGGACACTGAAGATCAGGTGAGCAAGCAACGTTCGCCGATGACACGTCGGAAACGGCGGATCACCCCGTCTGACACCTGTGGGACGCAGTCTCAAGACGATGAGGATCACAACTCTCAAGATGTTCTCCCGATGGACGAACAAAGCACGGCTGCCCGCAGCATTCCCGTACTGGTTGATCCATGCCAGATCCTCCTCTAGAACCAAGAACACCACGTCATCTGCATAGGTGCAGTAGATGAAAGCATGCCCCCTCATTGATACCCCGGTCAACCGGTTCCTCAAACCGTGTAAAAGTGGCTCGAGGACGATGGCGAAAAGGAGCGTAGACAACGGACTTCTTTGACGGGTCGACCACGTGATATTAATAGGGCCCGCCAGACGGCTATTGGCCAGCTCTCGCGACGTGGCCCCTCGGACGAGCCGCAAGACGATGTGTATAAATCTGTGGGGGAAGGCCATCTGTCGGAGTGCGTTTTCTAGAAACTCATGACTCACTCTACCAAAGGCATGGTCGAAGTCAACTGTCACTAAGGTACCGCGACCGTGGCAGGTCGTGGCCATGGCTACGACGTGACGATAATCGTTGAGTGCTGTCCGAATGTTATTGTCACCACCGAAGCATATTTGATCCAGAAATATGACTCGATGGATTACGCACTGAAGGCGAGCGGCAGTAATCCGGGTAAAAACCTTGAAGTCACAGTTTAGCATTGTCGATGGCTGATAATGTCCATTTCCCTCACGGTGGTTTGGGGACTGGGATAAGCACCCCTTCTACGAATTTGGGTGGGAGGGGAAGGTCATGGTTAATCAGTTATTCATATATCGCAATCCAGCGTGAAGCCATGATGCCGTGGAATGTTCAGTAAAACTTCAGCGGAAACCCGTCGGGACCTGGGGCTTTGTTCGCCGCACTCTTATGAAGAGCATCAGTGACGTCATCAGCCGTAACAGCCGCTGTGAAAATCTCCTCACAGCCCTGTTAAGGGTTCCTGTAAACGAACAGAAGATATCAGTCGTTACCGTCGTGTTCTGGTCCTCTGATGCGTAGAACTGTTTGTAGTGATCCATCAAGGATTTTATCTCATTCTGGGACGTCAATCGGTGACCATCTGGCATGTCGAGGGCGTTGGCCAGCTTTCTCCGACACCGCTGCTTCTCTCTCATGATATGGTGCAGGAACGGGGGTTCTCCTTGTGCAAAATCTTGACATCTTTCGCGTTCTGCTGTGCCTTCAAGGCGGTGACGCATAAGATAAACTATCTTCGTCTTGATCCGTAGAATTTCTGCCTGTCGTTGAACAGAGGGGGCATGGCTTGAGAGTTTGAGGAGAATTGTGAAGTATTCCTTGTGATGTCGTTACCTTAGCCTTTTGTCGCGACCATAATTCATCATCAAACTACGTAAAGCAGGACTGAGGCAGTCGAACTACCACCGGAGTGTTGAAGGATGAACTGGACGGCGTCACACACTGTTGTTCCACGTCGTCTCTACGACCTGCCTGCATTCCGGATCCTTGAGATGGGCGACATTCAGCTTTCACAGGCCTCGATCGCCTCACACCTTCTGCCTATGGAGGGAGACAGTGCAAATATAGGTGATATTGTCGGAGAAGGCGGTAGGCCATAGCTCAGCGTCAAGCCTAAAGTAACGATTCCTTGGGAGACGTAGACACGGTCAAGACGACTTGCTGAATGGCTGGTGACGTACGTATATCCAGATCGAGCACAATGCACCCGGTCCCAAGTATCAGTGAGGTTCAGGTCATGCACAAGCAGCCTGAGTTCCTGGTATGTGGTAAATTGGGGATGTTGGTCCTTCTGGGATAACACACAATTGAAGTGCCGCCTGCAAACAAAGGAGCGACCTGTTCTTAATAGAGTCGCGAATGTCCCCGTCGCATGACCGTGCGCGAGGGAGCGTAAACATTGATGATTCGGACACCGTGGAAAGTCACAAGACCCCTAGCCAATGGTAGGTAAATCACCTCGTCTACCTCAAAGCCTTTAAAAGGATAGCCGCCCCACTGCCATTGTCAGAACACGGTGTGAGGTAAGAAACACAGTCATAGATATTAGGAAACGTCGCTAGGAAAACTTCCTGAAGAAGAGCAACATCGAGGTGCAACGCCCTCAACATTTCGAGGAGCAATTGCAGTTTTACAGGGGTGCCAATGGTGTTGACACTGATGCAGCCAATCCTGTAACCCAGTCGCGGAATTGTGACTACTGGGACGCTCATGTAGGCACGAAGAGCAGCAGCGAACAGGAACGTTGTCCCAGCCGGCTGCACATCCCCATTCACTAACCCTGTCGATTAGCAGTCATGGGCTGGAGCAGCAGCATTCGCTGCTGTCACAGCGGTGGGTGTTTGGTCGTCAGACCACGCAAAGCTGCGTGATTGGTGTGCGTCAAATGGACTACATGTCGAGTCCGAAGGCGGCGTCACGTCGGCGGTGGAAGTGTGATGCTAGCTCAGCTGCTGTTCATCGTCCATAGGAACAGCGTCTGGTGCTTGCGAAGATGGTTGAACCTCCGACTGGGGCAAGCTGGTGCTATGTTCGTTGGTAGAGGTCTTTCAGGAGGGTGTGTAGCTCTACTGCCATTAGTGGACAAGCTCGAATGTTTGGGTATCGCCTTCACGCGTGATATACATCGCACTTCATTAAACTATAAACGTCTGCTTCAAGCTATCCGCTCGAACGTTCGTGGCAACCTCCTACGAGCAATGGATATGTTACAGCGGGTGGATTTTGTTAGTACTCACCTGTATTCGCGACTAACCCCATTTTACCGATGCCAAAGGCAATGACAAGCTGAATGCAGGCGGCGTTCAGCTACTTTGTAAGCGCGGGTCTTATCTTAAAAGTCCACTACGACACACTGACACTTCCTCCGCGAGATGGCGGCCTCGGCCTTGTCAACGTCATAGCGAGAGTAGTTGCTCTTTATGTAAGTACGATGGTTAAATCGTGGACCCGCCGCCGAACCGGATTATGGGGAAGCCTGATTGACGAACTGGCCCTCCCTCTCGCCTGGCACCCGATGTCTCCCTCACATGTCAGGACCTTTTTCATCGAATACAGTTATGTCGAAGCCGAGTCGCCTAGTACAAGGAACCCTACGGCACGTGATGCTTACCTCCTAATGATGAGAAATCATACTAGGAATATTGTGAAAAAGCGATGTCCTACGATCGCATGACCCATGGTTTGGCTTTGTGTGCACCATGTTCTCCTCAACACGAACGCTCGTGCGACCAGGTATCTGCTCGTTAATGGAAAATACATGACACAACTTCGTCTACATGCCATTAAAACGACAGATTCGCCACTGTGACATCGTTTTCACACGCTTGACACGGACGAACATCGACTGATGTGTGGATCTTCTGCAGAGGTGTGGCAGCTGATTCAGAAGATGCTTACCTTTCTTCTACGATTACATACGGCTCCCCATGCCATTACACCGAAATCGCTTCTGTTCCCAGATGAGACTTATTTCCCACGTACGAAGACCAACGCTGTGATCTGTATAAAATGCCTCTCGCTCTCTTATTTGTTACATGAGGGTGATAAGAGTGTTCTTGATTTATGGACGTTCCTGCAAAATCGCTTTACTTTCCTCATGCCATCTTTTTGGGTAGTGCCGTCTTCGATACCCCCTGCATCTGGGATGTCCCAGGTATGAGAAGGTGATTTCCGTGTGATTGTGTAATACCAGGACTCGGTCCAATGTACGAACAAAATGGAATATTCTTCGCGAAGACGTGCCAGGAACACACTTGTCTGCCTTGGGATTCTGAGTGCGTCCACCCACAAGTTTGCAGGGCGCGGATGCCATTTTGTTTGTTCTGCCAGGAGGGCGTTTTCTTTAATTCCCTTTACTTTTTGTCTGTTATTGATGCTAATTACACATCATTATTTCGCCTGGAGGGCATTCTATATGATCCAAACAAATAACAAAAATAAAATAAAATAAAAATAAAAAAATATTTTGGTGTGATATATGATCTGAAAAAAACTGATGCTGAAAAAGTATACTTCTCTACGTGTTCAAGAAATATTATTTTATTTTGTGGAGAAAACCGTGATATATCTTATAACAACAGAGATTGTTATTTGCTTTTTCAAAAAACAGCAGGAGATCCAATTAAAAAAAATAAAAAAACTGCCGAGTAAGCAGGAGATGCTGGGTTCGAGCCAAGGTCCGACACATATTTTCACTTGTCACTACCGATTCCACATAAGGAACCGGTTCAGCTGATAGTATCAATTCCTTCCCTTTCTTTTCCTTTTTCCCCCTCCCCTCTTCCACTCTCAGTTTACATAATATGTGATTTCATGGTGGCCACTGTCCCCACTGCCAGTAAATAGCTTATGAGTGTAGCGATGTAAACTGAAAGAGTACTATTACATCTTTGTTACAAAAATGAAAATAAGTAAATCATGACCTTAATTTAAAAGATAAGGAAAATTACCTGCCCAGGACAAATTTTCAACTTTCGTAATCGTATTACCACAGAGCCTTGTGAGTGTGGAAGTCACAGCTTCCCACCCATCCCTTTCTTTTCTTTCACTGTTCTCTGTTTCATACAAAAGAATAGGAACCGCGAAATTCTTCTAGAAGTGTAGCAACCTTCGTACTTATTGATCGGTCCTGTACGTTGTATATTCCTATTGTCTCTAAATACCTAAATGCACAGACTGCATTTTCAAATGTTTCATCGATTGGCGGGTATGTGCTCAGCTTTTCATCTGTCATTATACAAGACTCTTTGCTAGAGATGATATTTGTCTCATTTAGGACTGCCTGAATGGTATTCGCCTAGAAGCCTGTTTTAGTTAGGGAGTTGGTTATCTTGTGGTGGAATATTTATCCAGATGTCTTCAACAGTGTTGGAAGAATGCAAATAGGTCGGTAACCAGATGGTGCTGTGACGATGTACATTTTAGGCAGTGGCTTAACTAGATCTTATTTTCAAGCCTTAGGAAAAACACTTGCGATTAAGGAGCGTTTGAAAATATCCATTATAGTGGACACTAATGAGGAAATAATAAGCACAATGTTTCTACTTCGTCACCATCTTGTGCAATAGATTGTGATCTGATACCCATGTTGTCTTTATCGACGGTATTGGCAGTAACCTGCTGTAGACAGAGAACTTTGCGTAGCTACTGCCGTTTATTCCCGTGTAGTAAGTGATACGTCCCTGTTTCTTTTGCGGTTAGGGAATCGGCAGTCTTCTTTTGCGACGTAATTTTCGCCTTTCGAAATAGTGACCAAGGGACAACAATTCCATCGAGCACTTGAAGCCGGTACAATAGTCGCTATGTCTACATTTTCTCCGTTAGTACTATTTCTGTGGGCTTCAATCGATGTATTTGAATTTCCACTATGCTTTTACGCCTCACAGTGCACGAAATTCTAAGTAAACCTAATTCATCCACTCATTTATACATCATTGTTTACAATGGAAAAATTTGTACAATAACTTAAGATGATTCACTGGCGACAAATTCTCGCCCCGTATCGACTAGCTGAATTTCATGACAGCGCGTTGTAGAGATGTTATTGCTCAATTGTGGTACTTATTTGTAGTTATTTGTGTATAAAATTTATTAAATTAAGGCTCATGTACTTCAGTTAGTCGATGGACATACCCGATTTTAGATTACAAACGTTGCTAGTGGTTCCAATGCCGATGACTTCCTATTTCTACCGACAAGTACCACCAGCATGCACACAGTACAGGCGAAGCCCCTTCAGTAAATGGAAAGAAGTACAACACAATATGCTACTTTAAATTGGTGCCTGACGGTTGTTGATCATTATCTAAATTTTGCGGGAGTGAGCTTTTGTTTAGTGTGTTTTGTCGTGCAGCTGCTTTATCACATAAAAGTAGCTGTATGGAGTTTATGGATATGTGCGGACCTAACAACGTGAAAACTAGGAGGGCGACATTTCCATGACGGAATTATCACCATGAATATTCTTCTTAATGAGAACGCGTACACGTAGCATTAGCCATTCAATCGATCTGCAGCTTCATTTCACGTTATTATAGGTTATTAGTATTGATATGTTCTATTCCTTTCCTTAAGAGCTATGTATTTTCGGAATGACTAAAATCCAAAATATTCTGGCAATAGAAATGTAAATCTAATTTTGAATTTTTCTTCGTATAGGTACTATTCTTTACTTAAGTTATCAGAGATTTTATTTCGTTTCTTATCTGTATGTGTTTATCATTCACCTATGACGCAACATTCCACTCCTTTTTTATGTTTGCAAGAAAGAACAGTGCGCATGCCTCTAGTAAAAACGCAGGAATATGTTAGTACGTGTTATACACAAATTGACGGTTCATCTATTTATTTTCGTTGTCGTGTTATTTACTTATTTATGTTACTTACGCGGCATGTTCCGTAGGACCAAATTGAGGAGGAAATCTCCAAGGTCAGGAACGTGTCAGTACATGAAATTCCAAAATAAATGTAATAACGGATAAAAATGTTTATGAAGCCATAAAAGTGAAGCCATAAATTCCAGTAAACGCAGTCAACAATACAACGCAAGAATCAGTTTAATTTTTCAAGGAACTCCTTAACAGTATAGAAGTGACCCATGAGGGAATTCTTCAGTTTCGATTTGAAAGCACGTGGATTACTGATAAGATTTTTGAATTCTTGTGGTAGCGACAGTATACTGCACACCTTTCTGTACAAGGGTTAAGGAAGTCCGATCCAATTGCAGGCTGGATTTCTGCCGTGTATTAACTGAGTGAAAGCTGCTTATTCTTGGGAATAAGCTGAAATGACCGTAAAGAATATACATATTAAGAAGCCATTGTCAAAATACCCAGACTCGTGAATAGGGGTCGACAAGAGGTTCGCGAACTTACACCACTTATTACTCGAACCGCCCATTTCTCAGCCCAAAATATCCTTTTAGAATGGGAAGAGTTGCCACGAAATATAGTACCATACGACATAAGCGAATGAAGGAAATCAAACTAGACTAATTTTCGTGTCGAACGATCACTTACTTCAGATACCGTTCGAATAGTAAAAATGACAGCATTAAGTCTTTGAACACGATCCTGAACGTGGGCATTCAGCAACAGTGCACTATCTATCTCAACACCTAGAAATTTGAACTGTTCCTGTTTCACTAATCATACGCTCATTTCTGTGAAATTTAAATATCGGGTTTTGTTGAATTATGTGTTAGAAACTGTAAGAACTGAATGTTACTGTGCTTTAGCGTTAGTTTATTTTCTACAAGCCATGAACTTATGTCATAAACTGCACTGCTTGAAACCGAGCCAATGTTGCACACAGCATCCTTTACTACCAAGCTAGTGTCAATAGCAAACAGAAATACTGTAGAGTTACCCGTAATACTAGAGGGCATATCTTTTACACTCCTGGAAATTGAAATAAGAACACCGTGAATTCATTGTCCCAGGAAGGGGAAACTTTATTGACACATTCCTGGGGTCAGATACATCACATGATCACACTGACAGAACCACAGGCACATAGACACAGGCAACAGAGCATGCATAATGTCGGCACTAGTACAGTGTATATCCACCTTTCGCAGCAATGCAGGCTGCTATTCTCCCATGGAGACGATCGTAGAGATGCTGGATGTAGTCCTGTGGAACAGCTTGCCATGCCATTTCCACCTGGCGCCTCAGTTGGACCAGCGTTCGTGCTGGACGTGCAGACCGCGTGAGACGACGCTTCATCCAGTCCCAAACATGCTCAATGGGGGACAGATCCAGAGATCTTGCTGGACAGGGTAGTTGACTTACACCTTCTAGAGCACGTTGGGTGGCACGGGATACATGCGGACGTGCATTGTCCTGTTGGAACAGCAAGTTCCCTTGCCGGTCTAGGAATGGTAGAACGATGGGTTCGATGACGGTTTGGATGTACCGTGCACTATTCAGTGTCCCCTCGACGATCACCAGTGGTGTACGGCCAGTGTAGGAGTTCGCTCCCCACACCATGATGCCGGGTGTTGGCCCTGTGTGCCTCGGTCGTATGCAGTCCTGATTGTGGCGCTCACCTGCACGGCGCCAAACACGCATACGACCATCATTGGCACCAAGGCAGAAGCGACTCTCATCGCTGAAGACGACACGTCTCCATTCGTCCCTCCATTCACGCCTGTCGCGACACCACTGGAGGCGGGCTGCACGATGTTGGGGTGTGAGCGGAAGACGGCCTAACGGTGTGCGGGACCGTAGCCCAGCTTCATGGAGACGGTTGCGAATGGTCCTCGCCGATACCCCAGGAGCAACAGTGTCCCTAATTTGCTGGGAAGTGGCGGTGCGGTCCCCTACGGCACTGCGTAGGATCCTACGGTCTTGGCGTGCATCCGTGCGTCGCTGCGGTCCGGTCCCAGGTCGACGGGCACGTGCACCTTCCACCGACCACTGGCGACAACATCGATGTACTGTGGAGACCTCACGCCCCACGTGTTGAACATATCGGCGGTACGTCCACCCGGCCTCCCGCATGCCCACTATACGCCTTCGCTCAAAGTCCGTCAACTGCACATACGGTTCACGTCCACGCTGTCGCGGCATGCTACCAGTGTTAAAGACTGCGATGGAGCTCCGTATGCCACGGCAAACTGGCTGACACTGACGGCGGCGGTGCACAAATGCTGCGCAGCTAGCGCCATTAGACGGCCAACACCGCGGTTCCTGGTGTGTCCGCTGTGCCGTGCGTGTGATCATTGCTTGTACAGCCCTCTCGCAGTGTCCGGAGCAAGTATGGTGGGTCTGACACACCGGTGTCAATGTGTTCTTTTTTCCATTTCCAGGAGTGTATATAAATAAGGTACAGGAGTGGCCTCAACAGTGATCCCTGGTGACTCCCCATTTGACCGTACCTCACGCAGACCCCACATCACAGCCATTCTCAACACTGTGAATAATGACCTTTTGCTGTCTGTTGTTAAAGTAAGAGGTGAACAAACTGTGAGCTACTCCCCGTATTCCGTAATGGTCCAACTTCTAGAGCAATATTTTGTGATCAACACAATCAGACGCCTTAGTTAAATCAAAATATATTTCTAGCGTTCGAAACCTTTTGTTTAACCCATCCAGTACCTCAGAGAGAAAAGGGAATACAGAATTTTCTGTTGTTAAACTACTTCTAAAGCCGAAATGCAGATTTGATAGCAAATTATGTGATATAAAATGATCACTTATCCGTATATACACAGCCTTTTCAATAACTGTATCCCTTTCTCCCTTTTTATAAAGCGACGTTGCTACTGAGTACATGAATCTTCCAGGAAACTGACCATTCCGAGAGGAAAAACTGCAAATATTGCTAAATACAGGGCTGACATGTGCAGCACAGTACTTTAATATTCTGCTAGGCACTCTATCATATTCATGAGAGTCCTTAGTCTTCACTGATTTAATTACTGACTCAGTCTCTCCAGAGGAATATTTCAGACATCAGTCTAGGAGAAGCATTTTCCAAGAGAGTTATATGATCCCATTTACAAACTAAATTTTTATTTAATTCGTCAGCAATGCTCAGAAAATGATTACTAAATACCGTACATATATCTGATTTATCAGTAACTGAAATATTTTTACTACGAACTGACTTTATGTCATCGATCTTGTGCTGCTAACCAGACACTTCCTTCATAACTGACCATATGGCTTTAATTTTATCCTGTGAATTAGCTGTTCTATTTGAGCACCACATACTCTTTGCCTTCTTAATAATATTTTTAAGCACCTTACAAAGGTAGGAGACGAGATACTGGCGGAAGTACAGCTGTGAGTACCGGGCGTGACCCGTGCTTCGGTAGCTCAGATGGTAGAGCACTTGCCCGCGAAAGGCAAAGGTCCCGAGTTCGAGTCTCGGTCGGGCACACAGTTTTAATCTGCCAGGAAGTTTCACCTTACAATACTGTTTGTAATGGGCAACTGTAGCTTGATTGTGACTACTTCTAACATTTTGACGTAATTACTGCTTTGTTCTACATATCGGCTTTTGTGTGGCATCAATACCTTGTCGATGTTGCGCAAAAGATAACATCCATTTGTGAAACATCGATTTTTTGGGTTCGGTTTTCAGACTAAAAGAAAATATCTAAGTGTCGATATATTTCTTTCAATAATTTTGAAAGATTTTCTGACTACAAGCACGTGTTCGACCACAAATATTCTCTCTTTTTTGGGAACCCCTGCATGTTATCATACACTGTAAGAGCTCTAACCACAAATATTCTCTCTTTTTTGGGAACCCCTGCATGTTATCATACACTGTAAGAGCTCTAAGATGGTTGGCTGATAATTTTCGTGAATTTTCAAAGGTTGAGTTTTCTTAAGGAAATACGTACAAGTTTTAAATTTCCGTTTATTTAACGTAAGTTCCAGACTGTTATCACTCTAGTTAATTTCATAATATGTTTCAGATAATTTTTCCCTCTTCTTGTCTATAGTTTCTGGTTATTCTAGTGACAATTTTCCCTGTATTTTAGGTCGTAAAAATCTGGGCGCTGCGGTTATACGTCCCTTTTAAAGTACGTAAACCAATATGTTACTCACAATGGGTATCAGCTCCCACTGCATATCCCCCCCCCCTCTCTCCCACTAAATGTGGGTGACCGTAGATGAAACTGAAGTTCGAAGCCAGTCAAGCTGGTGAAGGAGAGTCGCGTGTCGGCGCAGTGTCCTTGACTGTTTTCCTATAGTGTTCCCCAAAATTTAGTTGCTTATTAGGGAGATCATCGCATCCTTCTGCGGAATCAGCCAATTGTATGTAACTACTGAGGTACTGACGGATGCCTCTAGAAGGAATGTATCGAGTGTGGTAACTGTAACATGCCTATTGTTACATGTGCTTCTCAAACTGAGTCGGACCAAGCGACGGATGTGTGACGTAATGAATGAAAATTCATGAGCATGGACTAGCAGTCGGCTATGAACAACAACTTCCAGTTTTAAACTGTTGGTCAGTCTTCTGCTGATGAAGCTAGACCATCTGCCATCGGCACCGTGTAAGTATACCTACATCCGTTGGCCCTATTATATACATACGGCCTGCCTTGAAGTAAGCGAATCCTAAACATCCGGTATTTACGTTGCCAACTTAAATCTGTTCGGTAGCAGTAGTAGATGAAGTACAGCATTCTGAATTGCTGCAGACTGAATATGACTTCCATTTTTCTTTCTTTTTACTGTAAGAGAGGGAAAATTCTCTTTCATTCATTTGAGTCTTTTACTGTATGACCTTGCTTGTGGCAAAGAGGCCAGTGTTGCTGGATCTCAAAATCTTCATACGGTTGTGAACCCTTTCACTTTCTCTCAGTCTTGTGACCAGTCCCCACCGTTCTCACAAAACGAACAGTAGGCGTGCTCCTTCCGTTCGGACCTGCATGCTGTACGTCCTGACTTAGACTGAACGTTGAGGCTGCTGCGGACGGTACAATCTTAGCCACGAATCTCTTGTGCCGTTATGGCCCCATTTACCTCTTCTAACAAGTGTCCCATCAGTTTCAGGATGTTACCTTCTTAGAATTTTTCGTTCTTCGTTTAAATTGTCTTACATTGACGTTGTTTTGGGGGAAAGCGCGGAGTATGTTTGGTACCAAGGCCCGACGACAAGCCTTCATCGAGTTCCTGTAGAGTTCGAATGCCCTTATTCCATTTATAAATTTTCTTCGTTTAAGAGATCATGCCCCCCATGAACCATGGACCTTGCCGTTGGTGGGGAGGCTTGCGTGCCTCAGCGATACAGATAGCCGTACCGTAGGTGCAACCACAACGGAGGGGTATCTGCTGAGAGGCCAGACAAACGTGTGGTTCCTGAAGAGGGGCAGCAGCCTTTTCAGTAGTTGCAGGGGCAATAGTCTGGATTATTGACTGATTTGGCCTTATAACACTAACCAAAACTGCCTTGCTGTGCACGTACTGCGAACGGCTGAGAGCAAGGGGAAACTACGGCCGTAATTTTTCCCGAGGGCATGCAGTTTTACTGTATGGATAAATGATGATGGCATCCTCTTGGGTAAAATATTCCGGAGGTAAAATAGTCCCCCATTCGGATCTCCGGGCGTGGACTACTGAAGAGGACGTCGTTATCACGAGAAAGAAAACTGGCGTTCTACGGATCGGAGCGTGGAATGTCAGATCCCTTAATTGGGCAGGTAGGTTAGCAAATTTAAAACGGGAAATGGATAGTTTAAAGTTAGATATAGTGGGAATTAGTAAAGTTCGGCGGCAGGAGGAACAAGACTTTTGGTAAGGTCAATACAGATTTATAAATACAAAATCAAATAGGGGTAATGCAGGTGTATGTTTAATAATGAATAAAAAAATAGGAATACGGGTAAGCTACTACAAACAGCATAGTGAACGCATTATTGTGGCCAAGATGGACACGAAGCCCACGCCTACTACAGTGGTACAAGCGTAAATGCCATCTAGCTCTGCAGATGATGAAGAAATTGAAGAAAAGTATGATGAGATAAAAGAAATTAGTAAGGTAGTGAAGGGAGACGAAAATTTAATATTCATGGGTGACTGGAATTCGAGAGTAGGAAAAGGGAGAGAAGGAAACGTAGTAGGTAAATATGGATTGGGGCTAAGAAATGAAAGAGGAAGCCGCCTGATAGAGTTTTGCACAGAGCACAACTTAATCATAGCTAAAACTTGGTTCAAGAATCATGAAAGAAGGCTGTATACATGGAAGAAACCTGGAGATACTAGAAGGTATCAGACAGATTATATAATGGTAAGACAGAGATTTAGGAACCAGGTTTTTAATTGTAAGTCATTTCCAGGGGCAGATGTGGACTCTGACCATAATCTATTGGTTATGAACTGTAGATTAAAACCGAAGAGTCTGCAAAAAGGAAGGAATTTAAGGAGATGGGACCTGGATAAACTGAGTAAACCAAAGGTGGTACAGAGTTTCAGGGAGAGCATAAGGGAACAATTGACAGGAATGGGGGAAAGAAATACAGTAGAGGAAGAATGGGTGGCTTTGAGGGATGAAGTAGTGAAGGCAGCAGAGGATCAAGCAGGTAAAAAGATGAGGGCTATTAGAAATCCTTGGGTAACAGAAGAAATATTGAATTTAATTGATGAAAGGAGAAAATATAAAACTGCATTAATGAAGCAGGCAAAAAGGAATACAAGCGTCTCAAAAATGAGATCGCCAGGAAGTGCAAAATGGCTAAGCAGGGATGGCTAGAGGACAAATGTAAGGATGTAGAGGCTTATCTCACTAGGGGTAAGATAGATACTGCCCACAGGAAAATTAAAGAGGCCTTTGGAGAAAAGAGAACCACTTGCATGAATATCAAGAGCTCAGATGGAAATCCAGCTGTAAGCAAAGAAGGGTAAACAGGAAGGTGGATGGAGTATATAGAGGATCTATACAAGGGCAATGTGCTTGAGGACAATATTATGGAAATGATGTAGATGAAGATGAAATGGGAGATATGATACTGCGTGAAGAGTTTAAGACAGAACTGAAAGACCTAAGTCGAAACAAGGCCCCGGGAGTAGACATCATTCCATTAGAACTACTGACAGCCGAGGGAGAGCCACTCCTGACAAAACTCTACCATCCGGTGAGCAAGATGTATGGGACAGGCGAAATACCCTCAGACTTCAAGAAGAATATAATAATTCCAATCTCAAGGAAAGCAGGTGTTGACAGATGTGAAAATTACCGAACTATCAGTTTAATAAGTCACGGCTGCAAAATACTAACACGAATTCTTTACATGCGAATGGAAGAACTGGTAGAAACCGACCTCGGGGAAGCTCAGTTTGGATTCCGTAGAAATATTGGACCATCTGAGGTAATACTGACCTTACGACTTATCTTAGAAGATAGATTAAGGAAAGTCAAACCAACGTTTCTAGCAACTGTCGACTTAGAGAAAGCTTTTGTCAATGTTTACTGGAATACTCTCTTTCAAATTCTAAAGGTGGCAGGGGTAGAAGACAGGGAGCGAAAGGCTATTCACAATTTGTACAGAAACCAGATCGCAGTTATAATAGTAGAGGGACATGAAAGGGAAGCAGTGGATGGGAAGGGAGTGAGATAGGGTTGTAGCCTATCCCCGATGTTATTCAATCTGGATATTGAGCAAGCAGTAATGGAAACAATAAAAGAATTTGGAGTAGGTATTAAAATCCATGGAGAAGAAATAAAAACTTTGAGGCTCGCCGATGACGTTGTAATTCTCTCACCGACAGTAAAGGACTTGGAAGAGCAGTTGAACGGAATGGACAGTGTCTTGGAAGGACGATATAGGATGAACATCAACAAAAGCAAAACGAGAATGATAAAATGTCGTCGAATTAAGTCGGGTGGTGCAGAGGGGATTAGATCAGGAAATGAGACACTTGAAGTAGTAAAGGAGTTTTGCTATTTGGGGAGCAAAATAACTGATGATGGTCGAAGTAGAGAGGATATAAAATGTAGACTGGCAATGGCAAGGGAAGCGTTTCTGAAGAAGAGAAATTTGTTAACATCGAGTATAGATTTAAGTGTCAGGAAGTCGTTTCTGAAAGTATTTGTATGGAGTGTAGCCATGTATGGAAGTGAAAAATGGACGATAAATAGTTTGGACAAGAAGAGAATGGAAGCTTTAGAAATGTGGTGCTACAGAAGAATGCTGAAGATTAGATGGGTAGATCACATAACTAATGAGGAGGTATTGAATAGAATTGGGGAGAAGAGGAGTTTGTGGCACAACTTGACAAGAAGAAGGGACCGGTTGGTAGGACATGTTCTGAGGCATCAAGGGATCACCAATTTAGTACTGGAGGGAAGCGTGGAGGGTAAAAATCGTAGAGTGAGACCAAGAGATGAATACACTAAGCAGATTCAGAAGGATGTAGGTTGCAGTAGGTACTGGGAGATGAAGAAGCTTGCACAGGATAGAATAGCATGGAGAGCTCCATCAAACCAGTCTCTGGACTGAAGACCACAACTACAACAAAGAGATCATGGGAAATCGGATGCTAAGGATGTGACAAGTCCCAGAGAAGCAAGATGCGAGTACATAATTCTGTTTCCACCATCATAACGAGCACGTGAAGTTTTCCTCCATGCAGATAGCCGCACGGTCTGAGGCGCCCATTCACACTCCTACAGCTTCCCCTGTCGGAAGTTCGGGTCCTCCATCGGGCATCGGCGTGTGTGTTGTCCTTAGCGTAAGTTAGTTTAAGATAGATTAAGTAGTGCGTAAGCTTAGGGCCTACGACCTCAGCAGTTTGGTCCTATAAGACCTTACTACCAAATTATCAAATTTAAGCAATGTATCTTTCATTTTCTTAATTAACTATTTGTTGACTATTGGAACTATTCGGCACACTTCGAGGCAAAGCTAAGAAAACTTAACTTTCGAAAATGAGATTTCATCCTTATGTCTTGACTCAGCAAACAACAACATCAAGGTACAGTTCTATTCTATTAGGAAGATAATCGATAAATGGCATCTCCAATTTATTTCCATGTCCTTGCATTTGTAACCACAGGCTGTATGTAAGATCGGTTGGAATATATTTGTGTGCTGACTGCCATTAAATCACTTTCTAATTGCTCCCGTACAACTTCTGGTAACGAAAGCTGAGACTCAATTGATTTATAATCCTCTTCATATCTATGAGTATCCAGTTTTTTAAAGCCTAGGATTCCAACCTGCAGACTGAGGAAGTCCTCCTGTATAACACAACCTGACAATACCAGTGATAAGATTGGAAATTTTTCATCTATAGCACTACATCGTGTATTGCAGCAACATCCAAACAAAGTATGAACATTACCAAAAGAAAGGAACTGCTTCGAATTTCGATGTAGTTTATTGTTGTAGTGGTTTTCCAGTCGAAGGCTAGTTTGATAAAGCTTTCCACACTGAACTATCTTGTTCAAGCATTATCATCTGTGTATAGTTACAGGAACCTACGGCTGCTTGAACCTCCGTACTGTAGTCAAGTCTTGATCTTCACAACTTTTAGCCCACCAGGCAACAGACAGCCCCACAGTTATTATGTAAGATGGCAAGAACTATGCCCCTTACATGAAGTCATTAAAGATTACCGAACTCACGTTGTGCGAACAATAGGGCTGAACAAAAATGACTGACAAGGCACAATGCATCTTGTAGAGGGTATAGTATGGACGTATTGGAGTAATTAATGTTGGGTGATGGTTTTAAAATAATTCACGCGACATGAAAACTTTGCGGAAACGCGTCGATTTACTGGAGTCTAGTTTATCCCATGTAAGTATTCACAGTAGACCGCTGCCGGGTGGCGGCACGCGGCTGGGATGCGGCGAAGGGAAGCGACAATAGGCAGCTTAGGGCGGCCTAAGCTTTGAGAAAGCGGTAACGGGGCGCGAGCTCCAGCTGCATTAAGATGAGTGACAGTGAGGGGGCAGTTGACCCCATGCTGGTGTACCGGGAAGCAGATAGAGAACTTGTACACCTGTTGATAAATGTTCGTCGTCACGCTTTCAGTGAAACATGCGAGAAAGACATGCAAAGCTACGGTGGAGCGGTCAACGGAGGCCGAAATATGCGTGTTCGAGACTATAGCAACTTAGCAAACAGAACGCTTGAGCTTGGAGACAGAAAGTTTTCGTTCAGCTATGTACTGAGCAAGATAGCTAGGAGTGAATAGACGAGCGCAGCCTTGCAGCACCACGAGGCCGGCCGACGTCTGCACAACGCCGCCGCCCCACCACGCTGAATTCCGTTATATTGCACCCGCTCTGGCTTGAGTTAGGCCACTGATTAATTTGTTGGATCACATCGACAAAGTTTCTACGAGTGTTTCATGGGCCGCGTATTGTAGAATTCTTCTCGCACTTCGCATTACGCCTGGGTCAGTCGATAGGAATTAATTTTGATTTATCGCGCTTTACTCCACGTAATCGCAATTTATTACCACTGCCTGTTAGGAGAGTCAAGTAATGTGATGATTGAAGGTCGTGAGTTAAAATAAATTTGTGCTAATCGACTGCATCTGTTTTCAATCAAGTAGTAGAAATCCCAAGTCACTTTCTTAATTAATTTTATGTTCAACATTTGCATCTGGTTTTCAATAGCTGAATATAACATCAGCGTACACCCCATTTTAATTAAAAGGGATCAATTCTGAATCAATTAATGTCAACACTGCCACCGCAGTTCAATCAGGAGTCATAGGGCCTTCTTACTTTCTTTGCGTTATCCGATATTGCGGCAGTTTTGCACTCTCTGTTGACGTGTTAGTCAAGTAGCTGGGCTGGACACACGCCAAAACCAGATAAGTGACAGGTGAGGTATTACAATTACTTTAACTACCCCTTGATCTCTCAGTATGTGTCATGTGAAGGTCTTCGCTCTGGTAGTCTAGTTATGTCGCAACGATGTTATCGTTTTGATTCACTGTCCCTTCATTAGATACGCAGCCCACCAATGCAATCCTCAGTAATCGTCTGTAACACATTTCAAAATCTTCTAGTCTGTACTCGCTACTGCCCACGTTCCACTTTCATGTCAGCCTTGCTTGTCAACATAACACTCAGATGACAAAAGTCATGGGACACCAACTAACATCCTGTCGGACCTCCTTTCGCCCTTTCGCTCGACATGGCATGGACTCAACAAGTTGTTGGAAGTCCCCTGCAGAAATATTGAGCCCTGCTGCATCTATAGCCGCCCATGATAGCGAAAATGTTGGGGGTGGAGGATTTTGTGCACAAAATGACCTCTTACTTACGACATATAAATGTTCGATGGGATTCATGTCGAGCACTCGAAGAGTCCAGAATGTTTTTCAAACTATCCGCGAACAATTGTGGCCCATTGACATGGCGTACTGTCATCCATAAAAATTCCGTCTTTGTTTGGGGACATCCTGTCCACTAATGGCTGCAAAATGCCTCCATGTAGCCGAACGTAACCACGTCGTGTCAATGATCGGTTCAGTTGGACCAGAGGACTCAGTTCATTCCATGTAAACACATCCTGCACCATTACAGAGCCACCATCAGCTTGCACTGTGCCTTGTTGACAACGTAAGTTCATGGCATTGTGGGGTCTGCGACACACTCGAAACCTACCGTCAGCTCTTACCAAGTGAAATCGGAACTAACCTGACCTGGGCCACTGTTTTCTAGTCGTCTAGTGTCCAGCCGATATGATCACGGTCCGAGGCGATGTCGTGATATTAGGAAAAGCATTCACTTCGGTCATCTGCTGTCAAAGCACCATTAATGCCGAATTCTGCCACACTGTCCTAACGAATACGTTCGTCGTACGACCCCCACTGATATCTGCGGTTTTTTTTTACGCTGTGTTGCTTGTCTCGTAGCCCTGATAACGCTATGCAAAGGCCGCTGCTCTCGGTCGTTATGCGAATTCCGTCGGCCACTGCGCTGTCGGTGGTGAGAGGAAATGCCTGAGATTTGGTATCGTTGACAGACTCTTGACAATGTAAATCTCGGAATACTGAAATCCCTCACTATTTACGAATAGGATTGTCCCATGCGCCTACTCCAACTACTATTCCTCGTTCAGAGAGTGTTGATTTCCGTCGTTCGGCCATAATTACGTCGGAAACCCTTTCACGTGAATCAACTGACTACAGATGACAGCTCAGCCAACGCACTGCGTTTTATGCCTTTTGTACGGGGTACTACCGTCATCTGTAGATGTACATCTCGTTATCCCATGAGTTTTGTCACCTCAGGCTATTAATGACTGTTGTTAACGACTTTTACCAATTGACCTCATGAATAGCTACCGAAGTCGAACTGAAATGTTAATGTGAGAGAGTCTCCACGCGTCTCTGTATTACAAGAAATTGACATCTGCAAAATTTATGTGAGCTATCATACTGACATCTTCATTGCTTGATATAGAGAGGAAGTTTCTAAAGACCATGTGGTACGTTAAAGCATAAGTAACATTAAGTAACATAATTAACGTGATTTATTATACTTTCAAGATTGTTTTTTCCAATTTGATTGAATTTCGTCATGATCGGAAAACAGAAAGAGCGACTTGTTTTACTCGGTAAGATCTGTCTAAAGCCAAGATCGCATAAACGTTTCTTCATTTAGAACAACCGGGTTCGACAGAATTTGCTGTCATCTTCAGCTGTATAACAAAAGTTTTTGAAGACATGAAGATGATGGAAAAGTCTGTCGAAACAGGTTGATGTTGTAACCTCCCGGCAGAAATATTAAAATGTCAATGATTATAAAAATGTGTGCCAAATGCTGTCTTCCCACAAAACTGAATAATAAAATGAGCCAAGCGTAACCTCCTTGCAAAATTAAAGAATAATAATTGCCCAAAACGTAAACTCCACACAAAAGTTAAGGAATGAAGAGTGCTTATTAAACCCACAATAATGTTAATTAAATAATGAACCATCAACTGAATGTAACATCTCAACAGAAATAATTAAACCTGACAAATTTTATAAGGGCAGCTCCGCTGACCTACGGCCCTGTGAAATAATTAAACCAAAATTCTTACCTCAGTAAAACTGCATCTATATCTGCTCTTATTTAAAAAAACTTCCGGCACAACTCCGTGCAATGCTGGACCATATTTAATTTGATTCTTGGAGGGAATGCATAGGAAATATTATTTAACTTGAAATGGATCTTTTTCTTTAAAAAAGTTACTTTATAAAAGGTTATTATTGGGGAATAATTTTTTTGAACAAATTGATTACAATTAACATACGTTATTAGCTGAGCGCAATGCTGCTTCATTACCTTCTACAATATTACACATCGTCCACCACAATCTTGACCAGATTCGGAAGGACAGCACGCCGTCGACGCATGCCGACTCCCGCAGACTAGCACCGACTACTCGCTACAACTACTGCCGACTGACTACTACTGCAGACAGAGTGCAACTCGCAACTGAACTCTCGCGCGGTCAAGCGCAGACTAGCAACGATAAATAACTCTCTGGTCAGAGAGTCTGTCATGCCTCGCCATCGCTGGTAATGAATACATACGTGTTTCAACGTAAATAAAGAAATATTGATGGATGTTGGCTTTAGAACGTATTTACCAAATTCTTGCTTCCATTTCTTTGGCTAACTGCCAGCCTTAAGTGATTTCTTTGAAGTGTTAATTAACACAATTACTGGAGTTCCCACGGGGAGGTAATGTGGTGTGAACACGTTCGGCGAGAGGCTGGACCGCTTAGCCGCGCCTCGGCTCTCGTCTGTGGGGGCGTGCCGGCGGCGCTGACGCGGCATGCGTGGGCCGGTAATGAGGCCGCGGGCCGGGTGCGTCATTAGAGCCGTGAGGATGACGACGGCGATGATGATGATGGTGGTGATGATGCACCGCGCCACGAAAGCCGTCGTCCCTGCAACTTGGCTCGGCGGCGGCCGGGCTTAAGCGCCACCTCCTGCCGCCTAAGTTATTCGTCGGCGTGGCTTGCCATTATGTGAACGGAGCGCTGCAACCGACGCAGTAATCATAGCGCTCAGTAGCTTTGGCGAACAGGTCGGCTACTATAAGGTGTGCACAGATGAAAAGGAGACTGCAGTTGCATACAGCAACGGTAAAAAGAATCGCAACACCAAGAAGGACTTGTGCTACATAAACGAAATTTGGTAGGCGTGTTTCTACACCGGAAGGATGGTGTCCATTCGCATTTCGCGCCAGTATCTTAAGAGTGGGGCAAGTAGCAACACTATGAGGATGCGAATCAGGTTTTGCTTTAACTACCTACTGTAACGCTCGTGAATGCTAGTGACAATGCGTATGTTTTTGGATAGGGTCCGCCTTCAGCGAAACACAATTTTGTTTTCTAACCCAAACATATTTCACTGCAGTTGCAGCATCATCAGTGGGCTTTTATTTTTCATCTGTTAAAGATAATGAGTGTTCTTTACTGTTCGTATACATGTAGCTATCAGTTTTTAAATCGTAATTACACATATTTTAAAAAACACATAAATTAGGGATTCATACCTTTTTACCTCATGGTGAGGTTTTTCTGATGTGTTGTGTTTCTACAGTGACCGTTTTGTTCCACAGTTTGTCATCTGCCACCACTTAAACCTTAAAGTAGATATACTGTTTAAGCCAAAATTACGATTTGAAAACTTGTTATTTCTGTGCCTGAAATTATTTAATTCTGTGTGTGTGTGTGTGTGTGTGTGTGTGTGCGTCTATTTACATAATGTTTCACTTACATTTTCCTTTTAATCATCTTCACCACTGTCAAACACTTGCCACTGTCACTTTCACTCTGTTTCACTGCTTTACCAGCTATAAAAACAGACATGGCGGACAGTGGAACAATTGAAGGTGTGAAACAGTGAAACAGTTACAGTGAGAGTGACAGTGGCAAGTGTTTGACAGTGATGAAGATGATTAAAAGGAAAATGTAAGTGAAACATTATATAAATAAAACACACACACACACACACACACACACTTAATTATTTAATTTCAGGCATAGAAATAACAAGTTTTCAAATCTTAATTTTGGCTTAAACAATTTATCTACTTTAAGGTATAAGTGGTTGCAGATGACAAACTGTGGAACAAAACGGTCGTCTAGAAACACAAGACGTTAGACAAACCACACCATGTGGTAAAACGGTACGAATTCGTAATTTATGTGTTTTTTTTTTCAAATATTTGTAATTACATTTAAAAACTAAGAGCTACATGTATACAAACAGCAAAGAACACTCTTTATCTTTAACGGATGAAAAATAAAAGTCCACTGAAGATGCTGCAACTGCAGTGAAACATGTTTGGGTTAAAAAGCAAAATTGTGTTTTGCTGAAGGCGGACCCTATCCAAAAACATACGTTTTGTTAAAGTAAACACGGAAGGAAAGAGCTTCAACCCCAAGATGATTAATACTAGTGACCTTCGAGACTGAACGTAGAGAGTCGATGTTAGTCAAGAATGACTGTAAGACGACAAAGACTCCATTCTCGACAGCTCACTGACTTCCAGCAAGGTCGAGTGATGGGGCTACGACAAGCCAAACGTTCCTTCCGTGATACTGCAGAAAGACTGCTAGCTGCGGTGGTCGTGGGAATGTATATTCGCAAGAAGAATGGACAGTGGATGAACACTTGGCCCTATTGAGAGGAAAGGCAGTCGTTTTTGACGTATGGCTTTGATACATCGTATTGCATACGCAGAAGCAGTTCTAGCAGCAATTGGCACCGCAGTGACAGAACGAAATGTTACAAATCGGTTACTTCAAGGAAAGTTCCGGGCCAAACGCCATGGACTGTGTATTCCACTGACCCCAAACGAACACAAGAGAGCTCATTGGAGTCCAACGTGGTCATCTGTTGTCTTTTCTAATGACGGTCGGTGATGGCCGAGTGCTGCTTAGAACGAGGCCAGTTGACGGCCTGCAAACAACCTGTCCGCGTGCTGCACACACTGGACCTGTACTTGGAATTATGGTCTGGGTACGATTTTGTATTACAGCGGGAGCACTCTTGAGGTTATCCCACGCACCCTGACTGCAAATCTGGACGTAATTCTGGTGATTTGACCTGTGGCGCTGCCATTCATGAAGAACATTCGAGAGAGTGTTTCCCAACGGGATAACACTCGCCCACATACTACTAACGTAATGCAAGAAGCTTTACAGTGTGTCGACGTGTTGTCTTGCCCTCCTGGATCACCAGATCTGTCTCCAACCGAGTATGTATCGGATATTATCGGACGACAACACCAGTGTCTTCATGAACCAGTGTTAACTGTCCTTGTATTGACTAACCAGGTGCAACATCCGTGAAACTACATCCCGCAGACTGACATCCAACACCTGAACGACAAAACTCGCATATGTTTGCATGCTTGCATTCAACATTCTGGTGGTTATATCGGTTATTAATGTGCCAGCAGTTCACATCTTCAGTGACTTTTCTCGCACTTACATTAACCTGTGATATTGCAACATTATTCGCTGGAGAAACAGTGAAGAAACAGTCTAGATCGCGATGGTACTTTATTAAAGTGATCTGTTTCTGCTTAGGCTTAGGCCGTCTTCAAACAGCATCATCAGCTGCTGGCAATTTCAGCGATTGAGGTCAAGTAACTGTTCTACGTATCGTCAATTTCAGCTGATGGTTCTTTCTGAAGATGGCTTAAGCCGAAACCGGTCATTTTAATAAACTACCACTGCAATCTAGATAGTTTCTTCACTGATTTTGTATAGATTGCAAGGTCACTGCTGCCCGAAAATGTTACCAACATTTTTAACTTAAGCATGTTACCTTGACCGGCGTACTCGTATCGCCGAAATTTCACTACTCGACTTCACTTATTTCCCGTGTCGCGATTTTTTTCTGTCAACGTATGTAAAAATTTTAATAACAATATTATAATTACATCCCATATGGAACAGTGCAGCTGTACATAATTGCCATTGACATTAGCATACAGATACTACCGAGTAGGAAAGGAGTGATTGGCTTCAGTGTAGAAAATCTTGTGTCGCAGACGGATTCAGTTTCCACGGGTTCCTACACTTCCTTGTCACAGGTGTCCCAGGTGTCCTAATCCAGTGCTTGCCGCTGCACAAGCCTGCTTGAGTCTCAGCAAAGTGTTGCAGCACCGCTCAACGTTAACTGTTACAACCACGTGGTAGAAAGCCCGCGCACATCGGCCCTCGTTCACCGAAAAAGAAACTGAGCATCACTTTTCCCACCTTCGCAAGAGTGTAGGAATTTTTCGAACTAGGGAGCGATGATGCCGTCACTCTATGCTCATCCGTTTGGAGGCAATGAGAAGTTAAATCTGCCGCGCGGAGTAGCCGCACGGTCTTCGGTGTCTTGTGACGGTCTGGGCGGCTCCCGCCGTTGGAGGTTTGAGTCCTTCCTCTGGCATGCGTGCGTGTGTTGTCCTTAGCTTAAGTTAATCCAAGTTACATTAAATAGTGTGTTAGCTTACGGACCGATGACCTCAGCAGTTTGGTCCCATAAGACCTTACCACAAATTTCCATTTCCAATTAGATCTGTTCTTTGCTCTTCGTATCTCAACAGATACCTCATTCTCTGAAAGCTTCTTGGGAACCCACTGTGTGCACATTTTTCCGTAAATAAGCTTGGGGATTAAGTGGCTCACAGTCTCTTTCTTACAAACATACAGCAATGACCCGCGCGGTGATCCGACAATTCGTTTGTATGAGCTCCTGTACTGCAGAGGCGGTAACAATGAGTACTTGCCCAGGATGTGACACGTCCTTGATGTTTAAACGTCCCACCTCATGACTCTGATACCATCCTAGACATTCCTCTCTGTCCACTTTAATCCAGCGGTCAATTTGTGAAGCATGGTCCACTTCCGCAAGAATAAAGTCGATAACCGCTCTTTGTGTTGATCTGGAGGAATCCGTCGTGCAGCGAACTGCGGAAATAACTATTCAGAAAAGAGGAATTGCTGCGAAGCCGACAACTACGCTTGGGCAACTGGAAATAACCTTACCCCATCTATCGGCAAACACATTCACCGAAACACTACATACAACACCGCTACACTGAAGATCCCCTCTCCACTGAGAATACCTTATACTACGTAACTTATGCACCGAGTATTCTCCATCGGAACTAATGTACCTCAGATTCCCAACTATCGAACTGTATTTTTATTTCTCCCATCTGCTTAAGCGTTTCATCCGAAAATGCAATTGCCAAATCCTTCCTCAAACAGAAGGTATAGATTGTCTATGACGACGTCGTCGACTGAGGTGGAGCAGTGCCTAAGACGGTGGAAGGTATTTGAGCGGAGTGTATGCATTGTTCCTCGCGGGACATTCACACCCAACAGTGGCCTCCAGCAAGCACAAGCACACTTGAAGGTACTGGACGACCGTTAAAATTTGCAGATCTTTCACCTTAGTTGCTACTTCAATTATACTCCATCAAACAGATAAGAAAAAAACCTACGTCTTTTGCAGTTTAATGCTTTATATGTATGTACGAAACATGTTTCGCCTGTTAATGCTAGGAACCTGCAGTTTTCTATAACATACAAGAAAATTATTTAATTATATATACAGGGTGCTACAAAAAGGTACGGCCAAACTTTCAGGAAACATTTCTCACACACAAAAAAGGAAAGATGTTATGTGGACATGTGTCCGGAAACGCTTAATTTCCATGTTAGAGCTCCTTTTAGTTTCGTCAGTATGTACTGCTCAATGGAGCACGTTATCATGGCTGGCTCTGAGCGCTATGGGACTTAACATCTGTGGTCATCAGTCCCCTAGAACTTAGAACTACTTAAACCTAACTAACGTAAGGACATCACACACATCCATACCCGAGGCAGGATTCGAACCTGCGACTGTAGCAGTCGCGCGTTTCCGGACTGCGCGCCTAGAACCGCTAGACCACCGCGGCCGGCGCACGTTATCATGATTTCATACGGGATACTCTACCTGTGCTGCTAGAACATGTGCCTTTACAAGTACGACATAACATGTTGTTCGTGCACGATGGAGCTCCTGCACATTTCAGTCGAAGTGTTCGTACGCTTCTCAACAACAGATTCGGTGACCGATGGATTGGTAGAGGCGGACCAATTCCATGGCCTCCACGCTCTCCTGACCTCAACCCTGTTGACTTTCATTTATGGGGGCATTTGAAAGCTCTTGTCTACGCAACCCCGGTACCAAATGTAGAGACTCTTCGTGCTCGTATTGTGGACGGCTGTGATACAATACGCCACTCTCCAGGGCTGCATCAGCGCATCAGGGATTCCATGCGACGGAGTCTGGATGCATGTATCCTCGCTAACGGAGGACATTTTGAACATTTCCTGTAACAAAGTGTTTGAAGTCACGCTGGTACGTTCTGTTGCTGTGTATTTCCATTCCATGATTACTGTGATTTGAAGAGAAGTAATAAAATGAGCTCTAACATGGAAAGTCAGCGTTTCCGGACACATGTCCACATAACATATTTTCTTTCTTTGTGTGTGAGGAATGTTTCCTGAAAGTTTGGCCGTACCTTTTTGTAACACCCTGTATATATATCTATTGTAATTAATATAAATCATCGTAAATGGCTGTCGAAGATTTCTGGCGTCAGAAGTCACCCTCTTTCTGCCAAAGGCTTTGTGTAAGAGGGCGGAGGAGCGGACGGACGTTCAGAGCACTCTTCTTGCCTTTAGGGTGGAAAACTGCACCTAACAGGTGGCAGAATCGGTAATGATCACCGGCATCAGACCAGGAGGCAATGGGAACTATTAACACATAATGTATATCCAAATATCCCCGGCATATGTGGCCTGTAATTCATGAAGTTTCATAATGATCTCTGAATTGGAAAAACATTCCGGACTAGTCCTCCATTCGCATCTCCGAGAGGGGACTGCAAAGGGCCAGGTGACCATGAGAAAAACATTAAATAACCAACGAAAGAGTCCGTCCCGACTCGTAAAGGGTGGTACTAAAACGAAAAACATGAGCAACTGAGCAACTCTGAACGTCTATTATCACGAGATGTCTATGTAATCGCCCCTGCTGTATGTGGAGTTGCAGTCAGTCCTCAGTAGATGCTATGTTATTGTTGTGAGTAGTCACTTCCTTCTGAAAACTGACTGGGCTAAGTCCTCTTGTTTCGATGTGATTAAAAACTGTTTGCATTGGACGTTCTGTCTGTTCTTTTTTTTTTCCAGTTCCGGTTTCGAGAGGCACCAGTAAGCGATAAATGCTGAATGGATATGTAAATGTGTCTTATAGTGTAAATATGTCTTATAGTCAGCCTGAAACAGTGAAATGAGTAAACGAATAAACGATTAGAACCTCTCTCGACAAATGCGATGACGTGGTGAGAACGTTGCGCAGGGCTAAAGCTTCCGAGCAGCCGTTGTCATTTCTCGAAATCGCTTACGGTGAAATTTGGGTCGTAAGCTTCAATAAGGCCACTGCTTGTTATCTTTCATACCCTACCTGCGCTGAAGTGTTATCTGAAATTAACGTTTCCACTTTGGTTTCATTTTTCCATTTCCTACTAGAAATCTCCTGAACAAACATGTGATTAAATCTCTGGACTGGTTTCCGATATTAGTAACAAAGTTTTCGCATATCATCTAATAAGCTGCTCTTCACCAAAAAACTGCTACTACTTACTTCACAGTAATGTCCTATGTGGCTACTTCTGCGCCGCTGATATCTGCAATAACCTTCGGTTTTTGTGGTTTGTTTCCAGCAGGAAAGTTACCATAGTTCAATTATCTACAATTCCCATTCCATAAGACAAATCAGGAAAGGCAAAAAGTGAAGGATCAACTGATCAGAACTGTTGCGATCGTTTGATAGCTGAGTTTTTTTTATTAATATACACAAACTGAAATCTTTGAGATTAATGACACGCTAACATTAAAAAGGTAACACATATTCTTAGAGAAACCGAAAAATTAGAGTTCTGGGATAATTTTCTTACACATGTTATCCCGTGATACAGTAAAACTCAGTGGCAAAGGAACAGAAGACATACCACAATAGCAGAACGCCTTTCCAAAGGTCCCGTTCCGTGCAGTAACGGCTAAAATGCTCTCGTCTGATTGCTCTGTGGACCATTGGTAGCCTCATGGTTATCACCATAAGGTACAGCCTGGTGAAAAAAAGGACCTGGCGTTTGTAATTGACAGTCACGTGCTCGAATGGAATTCATTAAAGAATGGTTCGCTAATTTCAGTCAAAGACTACTCAAGTTGCAGCGTTGCATCGACAACCACGCATTACCTCAAGATAAAGTGAGGCTAGAAGTATCAGTCAGTACAGAATAGTTCCTCGCACTAGGATGCCGACTGGGAAAAAGTAGAGGCTTGCAGTAACGTAAGGGATGTAGTACCAATACTTGCCAGCTGCTGAATCTAACAGCGAGACGTAGCCACAAGTAAAGCACTTAAGATTACTACTACTGTTTCGGACCGGCTATTATGACGGTAATAGTTTTGAGTAGTTTGCTGTGAAGGCTTTTAAACAGCTTAAAACCTCACCTATCACAAACTCCTTCAAGCGATCATAACAGAGGTCTTCTAAAATCATTATCCACGAAATCCATTAATAGACATTACGGCATTAGATTTCGCAAAATTCTTCCACTCTAATACCTCAAACAAAAAAGAAAAAAATAGTTCCTTTGTCAGTGAAGCAACTCGTAGATTACAAATTTGTAACTGTAAATTGCAGTGGTTGTAGTAGACGTATACAACGAGGGATGGATGCAGCAGGAACAGGCAGGATTACGGCTGCCTACAACTCTGCAGTTCCATCATTGAGATTCCGAGCGAATTTCGGATACCACGCTCGTCTGTGAGCGTTTCGCTGGTAATGTGGGAACGAGGAGTTACAAACACGTGATCTCGAACAGCGTAGCCAGAAGACTCGAGAACGATTTCAACGCTAGTGAATGTGAACTGTCAAGCATAACCACAGGGAGAGAATTTTGATTATCATTTAGAACTCACGTCAATCCTCCAGTCATTCGCATACAGCCGTTTGTAGGTGGATTCCATTCACGAGCTGCAGCACCTGAAACGAAAGTCTTGAAATTTTGATACTGAACTCTCACCTTCTCGCATTGCTGTGATGTGTACCTATGGAACCATGGGAGAGAATAATTATGAATGCCGAACCAATAGTATAGGCAATCATACATTTATGGATATTGTAACATGTTTAGCCTCATTTGAGCTTAAGCGTCCATCAGATGAACGGTCAGTGTGTCTGACTGCCTTGCAGAAAGCCTGGGTTCAATTCAGTCCCAGTAGTGATAGGGATTTTCTTTGGTGAAAGATTTGAAAAGGGGTGCATCCAACCTCGTTAGGCTAGTTGAGGAAGTGAAAGTTTTGGTTAAATCGTAGTGATGTTAATATTTGTCTTAACCGTGGTGTATATGTCGATGACGCTGTTATATTATTCATTTAATAAATAATTAAATGATGAATAGAAAAATCTTTAACATTTCAGACAAATATCCCCTGTAAATCAGTAGAATTAGTAGGCCGCCATCCATACTGAAGAGTAAAGACACGTTCTGCTCTTCTGTTTGGACATCCCTCATTCTCTCCCCTGTTATCCGTTGCGCGCTTAAAATATCGGTCAACATTAATTCAAGTAACTATTGCCATAAACTGCCAGTTTTCTCTCATTCTCAGCCTCTTCCCCGGTTGTGGACTGGAATTAATGCATTTCCACGCATGTTTGCGGGCTGTTCCAATAGAAAAGGGGAGTGTCCCAAAGAACAGTCTGAATAATAATAAAGAAGGGGCAAATAAGATTGATCATAACGACTAGGTATAGAAAAGCAAGTAGCCGTTAAGTTTCATTTGGACTCTCCCTCTCCAAGAATTATAAATTCTCTTCTGTTTCTCACCGCCCAACACGTCTATTTTCAGTTATCATCCGTGGCACTTTTGAAGCACCGCCTACGTCGACGATATTCTATGCCCCGTCTTGTTGCCCTTTATGGCAAGCCATCCTTGATTTGCATTGCAGGAAGGTAATGCCCACACGCACAAGACGGGAGTCTTCACTGTTTGTCTTCGTGCTTGCTAAACCTACCTTGGCCTGCAAGGTTTCCGGGTCTCTTTCCAATTGAGACATTATAGCCTTATGGGCAGAGCCCTCCAACCTCCTCGGGATTTTGACGATCTAGCTCGCCAATAGGACAGAATATGGCTTTATATCGCTAAAAAGGGCATCCAAAAACTCTGTCAATGCCACCCCGAAAAACTGCTTGCACAAGGGCCAGGCCAACACGCTACTGACTTGCTTAATTTGTGAAGCTCTGTATCTGGAATAAAGTGTCCAATTACTCTGAAAGTTACCAAGTTAGTCTGTACATGTATACCATAACTACCGATATCCAGTCGGACAATTGCTGTGTGGTGCGTAGTTTTTATTTGATTTACTTTATTTTACTGGTTCTGCTATTCTGTTTTTGTTTTAAAGTGTATATTCGTTAGTTTCATTACCGACCGCAATCTACTACTAATGATGTATGGTTATTTCGAGTATGCGATGATTTATATCTTGTTGAAGTTTTTGGAAAATCATCGTTTTCACACTGTTGTTCAGTTTAGCAAGCTACAAGTTTCGGTCGGAAATGGACCATCCTCAGGCATAATGTGACATCATACACAGATGCGTGGTAGATCATAACTAGCATCATACCACATACCAACATATTAATTAACAATAGTATATTAATTAACAATGGTTACGGTGCACATTCAGCACACAGTAGATTTGTGGCAAAGCACTATTAACCAGAAAATACAGTACAATTCTACTGCGAGTAGTATGTGTTGAAAGCACCTGATTACGATGTCATGCCTCAGAACGATTCGTTTCTAACGAAAAAGGGTTGCTTAATAGAGTGACAATACAGCTGTGTGCGGACCATGATGTTGCAAAAATGCTGTTCATTTAGTAATTATGAAAAATTTTCAGTCGTCATTGTTTTACGCAAACAAGTTTCAGCAATCTATGTCAGGAATTCACTGATCCTCAAAGAAGTAAAATAAATAGCTAATACGCTATGTTTTAATATTAAGAAAAGGTCAGCCATCACTAGCCAAATAGGTCGTTTATTGGAGCAGATCTAGATTTAGACTATTGCATAACATTAACAGCGAAGTTGCCGACAGGTGACAAAGATCGACGTGTCGGAGTAGAAACACTAATAAATGACACTGACACGCATGTGACTGAAGGAGAACTGAGACCTCAGTTCTCTGGCAATTGCCGGCCGCTGTGACCGAGCTGTTACAGGCGCTTCAGTCCGGAACCCCGCGGCTGTTACGGTCGCAGATTCGAATCCTGCTTCGGGCATGGATGTTTGTGATGTATTTAGGTTAGTTAGGTTTAAGTAGTTCTAAGTCTAGGGGACTCGTGACCTCAGATGTTAAGTCCCATAGTGCTTAGAGCCATTTGAACCATTTTCTCTATCAATCACTGCTTGCCACTCTCATTTAGTAGTATTTATATTCCGACACATTGGAGTCTTTTTCACCTTTTGATAACGGCTCTGATGACTACGCTATAGTCGAAATATAAATCTGCTTCAATAAACGACGGATTTCGCGACTGATTGCTATCCTGTTCATAATACTGAAACTCTCAACGGTCACTGGGCGCACAGGGATCTAATGAATTCCAGTTTAGTTACTTTGCTTCGAAATTCTTAGTTATCTATGGGATAACTCTCCCGGAGACAGACAGAATGTACGTTCAAAACCTTTGACACAAATAAATTTAGTCGGTATCAGCACATAGAAGTGTCTGCTTATGAAATAATAATGAAAAAATTCACTATTAATTGCAACCGTATATAGGCTCCCTACTGGGACGTTTTCAACAGTATATGAGGCTTATCAATTTCTTACTATGTTACCTGTCAGAAGTAAAATGCAAATAACAGTCTATACTATCTCCATTGCAGATAGTCTAAGGAAGTTTTGTACCAGGAATGATCTGAAAACATTATTTTGGTCCTACAATTTAATCTCGGTTACTAAAATTTCACCATGGCTGGTTAGAGACAGCAGGACACTAATTGACTAATGGCTCCAGACTGAAGCACCTATAAACGCTCGGCCACACCGGCCGGGCAGTTAAACAGGAAAAATACGTTTAGGACCTCCTAAAACAACGTAGTTCCGCTAGATTTCCACTTCAAATCATCGCAGATCTTGGTGAGAGCCAAATCAATAAGTTAGTTAAATTGCGTATAATCATTGAGCGATGTCGTATGGAATAATGTTCATCTCTAAGAAAGAATATCTTCATTGTTCAATAATGTGCTGTAAGAATAATATGTAGTGCTCACCCACTACCAGACTGAAGCCATCAGTTTAAGGAGTTAGGGATTTGAATTACTGCATTATAGTAAACACAGTGTGTCCCAGTCTTGTTAGAACTGTTGTTATGAAAAGTACACCTCATGGACTGTGTTCACAATATCACTGTATTTATTGAACATAGTCTCCCTTGAATCAGACCGTTGTTGGAGGAACGATCAGGAACCTACCTCTCGGCATTAGGATCGAATGCGACGAATTGTCACCCACAAACACAAAACTTAACACAAAACCTGAACTACCCTCGGTGCTCCACCGCCATTTCCGACAGGTGTCAGACACGTACTGTTGCATTTGCGGCCAGGAAGCCTGCTGCAGCTACTTTCACCTCCTACACAGCTGTTGCTGAAACTTCAAAGAATGTAACGCAGTAACTCGCCACGAGATAGCATGGCAGTTTGGAATGTCACGTAAGCAGTCCTAACGATAATGGGACACACTCTGTACATACTACCTCACGAAGTTTGTTGTAAATAATCCACTAAACCGAATAGGAACAGTTAGTACATAATAAGAATATCCGAGGAAAATACACTGGCTGTAAAAATATCGCTACACCAAGAAGGAGTGTTTCTGCATCTGAAAGATGACGTGTATTCAGATTTTGCGCCCGTCATATAAGAGAGGAACTAGTAGCGCCACTATGACGATGCAAATCGGGCTCGCTTTAAATACACGTTTTAACGGTTGTGAGCGTTAGTTACCTTTCAGAAGGGACGTGGCGAGCTGATGCTAGTCAGGAATGGCTTGAAGGCGACAAAGACGCCATTATCAATACCTCACTGAGTTTAAACGAGGACGGGTAATAGGGCTACGAGGAGATGGATGTTCCTTCTGCAACGATGCAGAAAGACTTGGCAGGAACATAGCCACTATGACTGCTGGCAGCGGTGGACACGAGAATGAGCGAAGGCAAGAGGGCCGGGCTCTTGACGGCCACGTGGCACCACCAAGAGGGATTGTGTTTACAATCTGGCACAGGTGTATCGTACTGCACAAGCAATTTGAGCATCATTTGGCAGCACAGTGACACAAAGGATTGTTACAAATCGGTTACTTCTAGGGCAGCTTCGAGCCAGACACCCTGTAGCGGGAAATCCACCGACCCCAAACCACCGTCATTTGCAGTTTCAATGGTATCAAGCGAGAGGTCATCCGATGGGAGGGTGGAGGTCTTTGTGTTTTCTGATGAAAGCTGGTTTTGCTTCGGTGCCAGTGATGGCCGTATATTGATTAGGAGGAGACTTGAATCCAACATGTCTCCCTGGTAATCACACTGGAGTTACAGCCTGGCGTTTGATTTCGTACGAAAGGAGAAGCGCTGCCGTTGTTATCCCATGCACCCTGACTGCCAATTTGTGTGTAGGTCTGGTGATTCGACCTGCTGTGTTGCCATTGATAAAAAGCACTCCTGGTGTTGTTTTCCAATTGGATAACGTTGGCCCACATATCGCTGTTGTTACCCAACATGCTTTACAGAGCGTCCACAAGGCGGCATGTTGCCCTGGCGTGCTCAATCACCAGATCTGTCTTCAACAGAGCACATACGGGAGAACCTCGGACAACAACCCCAGCGTCATCCACGAACAGGGTTGACCGACCAAGTGTAAAAAGCATGGGAGACGTACTAGACACAGCCTTACGAAATTCTTTCGCCAAAGAAGACGAAGTATATATTCGAGAATTCGAGTCAAGGGTAGCTGCAAAGAAGAATAACTTAGAAGTAGATGTCCTCAGAGTAGTGAAGCAACTTACGTCACTTAATAAAAGCAAGTCTTCCGGTCCAGACTACATACCATCTAGATTCCTTTCAGAGTATGCTGAAGCAAGTGCTCCTTACATAACAATTACATACAACCGCTCGCTCGACAGAAGATAAGCACCCAAATGGAAAGTTGCACACGTCACACCAATATTCAAGAATCTTGTAAATTACAAGCCCATATCATTAACGTCGATATGCAGTAAGATTTTGGAACATATATTGTATTCGAAGGGTCTATTCACATACAGTCGACACGGATTTAGAAACCATCGTTCTTCTGAAACACAACTAGCTCTTTACTCACACGAAATGTTGAGTACTATTGACAAGGGATTTCAAACTGATTCTGTATTGCTCGATATCCAGAAGGCTCCCCAAGCAAGTGTTACAGTAACTCTGCTGGTCTTGATCTATGTAAAAGATTTAGGTGACAATCTAAACAGCCGTCTAGTAAAGTCATCAGAAGATAAAAACAAACTGCATAAAGGTTTAGAAACGATATCTGCATGGTGCGAACATTGACAGTTGACCTTAAATGAGTCATCCATCGAGTGCTAAAGGGAATCCGTTAAACTTCAGTTAAACGATAAATCTAAAGACTGCAAATTCAACTAAATACCAGGAATTACAATTACGAACAACTTATATTGGCAAGAACACACAGAATATGTTGAGCGGAAAGCGAATCAAAGACTGAGTTCTGTTAGTTGAACACTTAGAAAATGCTGCAGATCTAATAAAGAGACAACCTGCACTACGCTTATCCATCCTCTTTTGAAATACTGCTGCACGGTGTGGGATTCTTAACAGATAAAATTAACGGAGTACATCGACATGGTTCAAAGAGGAGCAGCACGTTTTGTATTATTGGGAAATAGGGGAGAGAGCGCTACTGGTGTGATACAGGATATGAGGTCGACATAATTAAAACAAAGGTTTTTTCGTTGCGGCAGAATCTTGTCACGAAATTTCAGTCACAAACGTTCTCCTCCGAATGCGAAAATATTTTGTTGACGCCGACCTACAGAGGAAGAAACGATCATCATAATATAGTAAGGGAAATCAGAGTTCGCACGGAAAGACATACACTGATGAAACGGGACATCTTCAACGACTAGAGAAAGGACATTTACACATTACATGTACATTAGTATGTTCTGCTGATATGATTAACATTTGACCATCGATATCGCGGCGCAACACTACATAACGGTAAAATGTGCCTGCGGCTCTCGTTTTCGCTGTAGACCGAATGTAATGGTTCAATGCGACTTGAGTAGAGGTGCAGGATACCTTGCAGACGTATTCACAAAGCGTACCGTCAAATAAGTGATTCTGACAGTGGAGCACATCTTACACTATCAGGTGTGACAGTCCGTCACCGTTTATTGCAGCATGGGTTACCTCCACGTCGTCCACTTCTCTGCCTACCTTTGATAAGTTTGCAGTAACATGCTAGATGGCAAGGGTGATTGGTACGACGTCACGAGGGACAGGAATAGCATCGGTTTTCGGTCGGATCCAGGTCCTGTTTGTGAAAATGATGCCCGCATTTTAGCATCACAGTGACTGCATTCGCACAAGACACACAGCGCCAATTCAAGGTCTTGTGATTGGGAGTGCTACTGGGTACAACCACAAATCACAGTTGGTGTGTGTCCAAGCACTGTGACTAGTGCGAAATACGTGAATGACATACTGCGGCCAGTAGCCAAATTCTTTGTGCAAAACACACCAAACGCCATTTTTCAGCAAGACAATGAACGACCTAATGTTGCTACAAGCACACATGGCTTCTTCGTCTCACGGGAAGTCAACTTTTGGCCTGTTCCACCACGTCACCAGACTTGTGGACAATCCGAAATGTGTGGTATATGGTGTAACGGCGGGTGCAGTGCGGTGAAACAGTGCCAACCACCACAGATGAACTTTCGAACCAGGTGAATGCAGCATGTATGGCTATATCACAGGACTCCATTCATGCCCTACACGTGTCCATACCATCGCGCATGGAACAAGTTGTTACGCCCATGGCCGACCCTGTGCCTACTAGGCAACAGGACACATGCTGAACCAAGGTGACTAAAATGACAATCATTTCTACAGAGTAGAATAGCGTACAAGTTCTGTGAATTTGAACGCCCTTTCACTAGCTGTTCAAGGTGTTCTGTTTCTTCTCAACATGAGTGTAAGTGTTCATTTTTACCACGCGATGTTCGAGATTGGAGTAATAAAGAATCATTGTGAAGGTCGTTCGATGGACCCTCAGCCAGGCACTTAAGTGTGATTTGCATGGTATCCATATATATGTAGATCTAAATGAATTCCCTCTTACAACTAATATCCGGCGCCTGTAAAACAGAATGCATGCACATTTGCATGCTTGCATTTAGCATTTTTGTGACTACGCCGGTTTAAAATGTACCAGCATTTCACATTTGCAATGGCTTATCTCGCGCTTACGTAAACCTGTAATCTTGCAATCTTAATCACTTAAATATGTAACCTATACAAAATCATCTCAAGTGCTTCGATTCTCTTCTGTTCCCGTTCACCCACAGTCCATGTTTCACTACCATACAATGCTGTACTCCAGACTATATTCTCAGAAATTTCTTCCTTAAATTAAGGCCGATATTGGATATTAGTAGAGTCCTCTTGACCAGGAATGTCCTTTCTACCATTGCTAGTCTGCTTTTGATGTCCTCGTTGCTCCGTCCGCCACTCGTTATTTTACTGCCCAGGTAGCAGAATTCCTTAACTTCATCTACTTTGTGACCATCAATTCTGATGTTAAGTTTCTCGCTCTCCTCATTTATACTACTTATCTTACTTACCTTCGTGTCTCAATCCATAACGTGTACTTATCAGATTGTTCATTCCGTTCAGCAGATCATGTAATTCTTCTTCACTTTCACTCAGGATAGCTATGTCATCAGCGAATCCTATCATTGATATCCTTTCACCTTCAAATTTAATTCCGATCCTGACTGAACGTTTCTTTTATTTCCATCATAGCTTCCTCGATGTACTGGGGAAACAGTAGGGGCGAAAGACTACATCCGTTTTTTACATACTTTTTAATATGAACACTTCGTTCTTGTTCGTCCACTCTTATTATTCCCTCTCGGCTGTTTTACATATTGTATGTGACCCGTCTCTCCCTTTAGCTTACAACTACTTTTCTCAGAATTTCGAATATTTTGCACCATTTTAGATTGTCGAATGCTTTTTCCAGGTCAACAAATCCTATGAACGTGTCTTGATTTTTCTTTAGTCTTGCTTCCATTATTAACCGCAACGTCAGAATTGCCTGTCTCGTGCCTTTATCTTTCCTAAAGCCAAACTGATCGTCACCTAGCGCATCCAGAATTTTCTTTTCCATTCTTCTGTATGTTATTCTTGTAAGAAACTTGGATGCATGAGCTGTCAAGCTGACTGTGCGATAATTCTCACACTTTTCAGTTCTTGCCGTCTTCGGAATTATGTGGATGATATTTTTCCGAAAGTCAAATGGTATGTCGCCAGACTCGTACATTCTACACACCAACGAGAATAGTCGTTTTGTTCCAACTTTCTCTAATTATTTTAAAAATTCTGATGGAATGCTATCCATCCCTCCTTCCTTATTTGATCTCAAATCCTCCAAAGCTCTCCTAAAATCTTATTCTAATGGTGGATCCCCCACCTCTTCTAAATCGACTCCTGCTCTTCTTCTACCTTATCAGACAAATCTGCCTCCTCATAGAGGTTTCCAATGCCTTCTTTTCCCTATCCGCTCTCTCCTCTGCATTTGTGGAATTCAGGTTGCACTCATAATGTTATCACTCTTGCTTTTTAATGTCACCGAAGGTTGTATTGACTTTCCTGTATGCCGAGTCATTTCTACTGACAGTCATTTCTTTTCCAATTCTTCACATTTTGGTTGCAGCCATTTCGCCTTAACTTCTCTGCACTTACTGTTTATTTCATTCCTCAGCGACTTGTATTTCTGTGTTCTTAGCCTCCAAGAACATTTTTGTACTTCCTCCTTTCATCGATGATTTGATGTATTTCTTCTGTTACCCATGGTTTCATTTACTGTTACATTCTTTGTATCTATGTTTTCCTTCCCAGCTACTGTTTTCACCATTTTTAGGGAGCTCCATTCCTCTTCAATTCGATTACTTACTGAGCCATTCGTTATTGCTGTATCTATAGCCTTAGAGAGCTTCAAGCGAATCTCGTCATTCCACTTCTTTGAGTATTGATTCTTCTTGACTAATGACTTAAGCTTTAGCCTACTCTTCATCAGTACTGTGTTGTGATTAATAAATGATTTAAATGGCTCTGAGCACTATGGGACTTAACATCTGAGGTCATCAGTCCCCTAGAACTTAGAACTACATAACCTAACTAACCTAAGGACATCACACACATCCATTCCCGAGGCAGGATTCGAGCCTACGACCGTAGCTGTTGCGCGTTTCCGGATTGCAGCGCCTAGAACCGCTCGGCCACAGCGGCCGGATGACGGTGGTTTAATCCAACTGAAATATTCCTGTATCACCCGGCCTTTTCCTAGTACACGTCCTCCTCTTGTGATTACAGAACAGAGTATTCGCTATTACCAGCTGATGTTTATTACAGAATTCCATTAATCGGTTACCTCTCTCATTCCTTGTCTCAAGCCCATATTCTCTTGTAACCTTTTCTTCTACTCGTTGCCCTACAACAGCATTCCATTCACCCATGACTATTAGATCTTCATCTCCCTTTACATACTGTATTGCACTTTCAATATCCTCATACACTTTCTCAATCTCGTCATCTCCAGCTTGCGACGTCGGCATGTATCCCTTAACTATTGTTATCGGTGTTGGTTTGCTGTCGATTCTGATAAGAATAACCCTATCACTGAACTGTTCACAATTACACACTGTCTGATCTGCCTTCCTATTCCAAACGAATCCTACTTCAGTTATACCATTTTCTGCTGCCTTTGTAATTATCTTATACTCATATAACCAGAAATCATTGTCTTCTTTCCGCTTCACTTCACTGACCCCTACTATATCTAGATTGAGCCTTTACATTTTCCTTTTCTGATTTTCTACTTTCCCTTCCACGTTCAAGCTTTTGACATTCCACGCCCGCCGGCCGCGGTGGCCGTGCGTTTCTAGGCACTTCATTCCGGAACCGCGTGACTGCTACGGTCGCAGGTTCGAATCCTGCCTCGGGCATGGATGTGTGTGATGTCCTTAGGTTAGTTAGGTTTAAGTAGTTTTAAGTTCTAGTGGACTGATGACCTCAGATTTTGAGTCCCATAGTGCTCAGAGCCTTTTGAGCCATTCCACGCTCGACTCATAGAATGTTATTATTTCGTTATTCAATCTTTTTCTCATGGTAACCTCCCGGAGGTACGAATGAGGAACTATTCCGGATTCTTTTCCTAAAGGAGAGATCATCATGACACTTCTTCAATTACAGGCCACATGTCTTGTGGATACACGTTACCTGTCTTTAATGGGGTGGTTTCCATTGCCTTCTGCATCTTCAGTCCGGGATCTTCCGCCTTCAGGGGCAGTTTTCCACCTCTAGGACAAGAGAGTGCCCTCAACTTCTGTCTGTTCATCTGCGCTCGTTGACGAGGCCGTTGGCAGAATGAGGGTGTCTTCTTATGCTGGAAGTCTTGCCAATGCTGATTATTAACCAAAACTGAAGCAGTGATGGTATTCGAAGCCGGGACCGAAAACGTGTTGATTAGAAGTCAAAGACGCTACCTCAAGACCACGGCAGATATTATCTTTTGTTGTTACGATTTTTTTTCGTGTGTGTGTGACCTTCATATTTCCACGTTATGATTTTGTTTAGCCCAAAACGATAATGCTACCAATAAATGTTTTGATCACTTACCTAACTTTACAAAATGTCTGACAGATAACAAAGAAAAATTGGAAAACAAACTGGAAAAGTTTCTGCTTAACAAATATTTATTTTCTGTGGAAAAGTGCCTGTTTTTGTAGTGTGTAAAAGTTGATGGATTGGAGTTACTAATTCAAACCCTTTATTTTAAGAACTTAAAAAGTCGAATTGTAGCTGTATTTACACATGACTGCGTAATGTAAGTGTAGAATCATTCGACTTCATTCCAAATACACGTACAAAATATCTGTGAAACAGAGATCTAACTAACTAACTGAATATTCATGCTTACAGGCTCGTGATTTAGCATTTTCCTTTATGTCTTTTATGATCTATGTCTCCATTGGCTCTTCGATAAGCACTTGCACCTCAAACTTCTTTGATAAGTATTCAGTAAGTTCAGAAGTGCTTACACATTAGCCAAAGGGCACACGTAAATGGTATGAGACTTAAATTTAAACACAAAATCACAGTCCTACACAAATATATTATGGAAACCTTAATATTCTCCCAAGAAAACCTACGTACCTGAAAACCAAATATTATCTTGTATAGGATATTAGCGTTAGATCCCATATGCATGGTTTAAAAGTACGCAAACATTTCAGCTGCAACAACAAATAAAAGGTATTCTCCTCTGTAAGATACACAGCAATGTAGTAACAACTGTGGCTGAATGCATGAAAGTGTTAACCATACACTAGTGCCAGTTCAACAGACAGCATTACTCTTAAGACAGATCGGCTCAGATCACTTAGGAATAATTAATCCCTTAAAACAGAAGTATTTTTAAGTAGCACTAAGGCTAAGCCACCGAGAATTTCGGATAGAAGGAAGCTGCGTTATATATCCTAATTTAGTTGTTAGTGCATTGCGTTAGTTAATTAACACACTATCATCACGGTTCTTTTCTTACGGTCACGTGCTATCATCTGTTTTCTGGTACTCTCTCCCTGTCTAGTCAATACTGCAATAGAGTTTTCGATAAAATTGCATCGAGTATCGAGAAAACTGCAAATTGACGTGTAGTCTCTTGTACCGCAAGTACGAGAAAAGATCAAATTCCAGTCACAGAAAATAGAAGAAAGTATTTAACAACGTGTAATCACACAAACAACTGCAGATGTGATAAGAATTAGTACTGTGAAGCCTTTATAGCTGCATGGTAAGTAAATTTAGGAGTGGCATCTTGTCAAGGTATCAGCAGAATAACAGTACCGTCTCGATGCAACTTTCGACAAGTTTGTGTACGAAGAGAATGACATGAAAAGCTGTCGGACCGTTATTACACGCAGGGTTTAAGCAATTGTCGTTTTCTCGAACAGCACTGGACATGTGGATACATCATACAACTGTTAGCGAAAATTGAAACACGGGAAGGAAGAATGGAAATGGCGCATAGCTTACAGCACATACAAAGCAGGGGATGTATGACATGTAATGATTAGAATTGCAGAACAGCGTTGTGTTCGTAGGATGAGATGTATCCTCTGAACACCCGTGCCAGGTGCACATGTAAATGGCCCTAGAGAAATGCTAAGCACCGTATATCGTTATCTGCTGGCGGGAAAAATTACATGAGGGGCCAGTACGATTTATTACGCAAAAAAGAGCACTTTATAACTACTATATTAAGAAACTACGTTACGGAGTGTGACTGGAAGCAAATAGAAAGTCTTCCCAAATGCTATTTGATCTTCCATGTTTAAGAAGTATCACAAGTGTAAACACGCCGCAGTGATATTTAAATGGAAGACGCCAGCAAAATTATTGTGTGTGGAAGAGTTATGTGGGAGAGTGAGTGGAGTAGATGTCATGTGGCGCATAATCAAACGGTATTGTTCACATGATAATTTCAGAGATAAGCCGAAGTACAGTGTCTGTTCAGAGAAAGTTGTACCGGTGCTTTTCAATGTTGTTGGTTGCACAAGAATTTTATAGCTAAGGACGTAAAAATCTTATGATCTATGATCTTTGTGAAAGGTATGAGGTGAGATATCCGACTGCCAAGTATTTCGTATTAATACAATGTATTAACGTAAAAACACTGAATTAATTGGCTGCACCAGACGTGTGAAATGAGTATCACGCGGCTGGAATGAAATTCATCTGGACTTTTCGACGTTCAAACAGTGTTAATCGAGCAAAAATAGCAAGCATTTACATTTGTAGAAGTACAGCACATTGTCTTCAATGAATGGCTATATAATGAATACCCTCCCCTGCGATCACTGTTATATGGAAAACTTACTTTTAATTCGAAATTTGTTTTCAAACGCTTCCGACCATTTCATCCTGATTTTCTTGAAGGTATTAGTTCATTCCAAAACTGTGCACTTTCCGGCATCCCAGTATCTCAAGCATAATTTCCAGGACTGGTATGAACAAATTAGAAGCGAAGAGGCGAATTTAACCAGCAAAATTTGTTCCTTAATATTTTCAGAAGCAAAATTACACGAATAGGGGAGGGCATTAATAGACAAGTATATAACAACGGTATGTGTTCCTGACTTAAAGTAAAATACGTTATGTACTCTTTTCTAATGACAAGAAAGATGAGAGTATCTGTAATACAGTACTTCGAAAGCTCACTGACTGGCTACAACGACATTCTAACGACACGTTCTTTCGCTGAACTCTTGCGCGTGTGTGACACGACCATCCATCCGTTCGGCTTGGAACTTTTACTTCACATTATGCGCCAGTAAAAAATTGAAGAGTTACATAGTTCACTGTTAATAGTTCATGAGAGGTCACGTACAGTTTTATGACGAGTGATTGTTGAAACTAGTAAACTCCAATTAAAATTCTCGGATACAAATACATTCATTGATTAATATATTCCATTTTATTTGTTGTAGAGGAAGAGTATTTGCTGGAACTTAATGCAGTTACAACTATTATGAAAGTTTCTTAACTGACAGCTAATTGGAAAATGATAATAGTGCTAGAGCTGATAAGAGTAAGAAAGCTTTATATCAGTGAGGAGGACTATAACACGGAAATAAATATCTGTTTTACTTTTAATTACCACTAAGATTAGCGTCCACTGTAAGTGTTATACCTCTTCATTGTCAAGTTTCTTCCAAAACTGAACTAACCCTGTCTCTAAATCATACAGAACTTCAGTTGGTTATGAACTCGGAAATAACGCTGTTTTATATTAATATGACAGAGAGCGACTTCTATAATAGAGTACTGTTTTTAATAAATTTAACAAAACTATATCTTCATGTGAATAAAGAATAAAAATTATAGCCTGAAAAATACAATACTTCTAGAATCCAGTCCAATCCGGCAGTTGACTTCACTGGCCTGACACATCGGCAGAGGATTTGGCGCCATTCCATTACATTTGTAAATGTGAATAGGGAGGTATTTTAAAGAGGAATGCTTCGAGGTGCTCATTCACTCATATACAAGCTTTATAGACGAACAGAAGAGCCCACATCATATCGCAAAGTAAAACTATATCGTAACATCCGTCATTTGTTAAACTTTATGCATGTACATCTACAGGATTCTGTGCCTGGCAGAGGATTCGTCGAACCACCTTCAAGCTGTTTCTCTACCATTCCACTCTTGAACAGGGCGTGGGAAGAATGAAGATTTAAATTTTGAAACCAAAGTAATTAATGAATCGCCCGAGAATTTCAAGTTCTAAAAGACAATAAGTAAAGTTCATAGACTGCCGGCTTTCCCTGCCGGTCTCAGTGTTCTCGGTAAATTTTGCTTTATGGGCACTAGGACACGGTCCAATGTATATCTTCCATTTCTAAAGACAACATCGGAGACTACAAAGGCCTAGATGGCAGATTCTAACTTAAACTAGTTCATAACTCTGAACCCTTCTCACATATTAACATTTAGCTTCTTGAGTTTATTTAAGTCTCAAATTAAGTCTCTGATCATATCTTTAGAATCAGTAGACAAAACATTAGATACAGAAATATGCTCGATGCCTGTTCCATGAATTACTGTTTAACAGAGCAGTTGAAGTACCACACCGCTTGTCAGTTGGTGCTAGCTTTCCCACCACAGCGGAGTATGCATGAAATTGCAAAGTCTTTGTGCATACTGCCACAGCAATGCAAGGAGAAGCGGTAAGTGAAAGTGGTCTTGTGTGTGACAAAGCCACAAAAATTATTTGGAGTCAGCACCAGGGGCTGTGGGCAGCAGCGGCAAGACTACAGCTTTTGTGTAGGGTCAGTTCGTGGCTGGACACTCTTGTTTACGTTCTGGAGTGGCATGTCCAGGGAGTTGACCAGTGAGTATTCGTGCCTGAGAAGACAGCAACTCCATGTGTGTCGATGACACTGTCTTTATCATGGAGTCTGATAACTAGTGGAGCGTCAGTGGAGATTCTTACAGTGAGCCAGCGAGGAAGCACAATAAAAAGTGGGTGGAAGACAGAGGAATCAACAGCATAAGATGGAGCGCAGCAGTAGAGGCATCCAGGTAGAGTCTGGGCCTCTGCTAGTAGGGATTTGTTTTCAACAAGCTGCATCAGTTCCAATCTGTGGAAAGCAGATGGTGCCTGGTGTCTTGGTTGCAGGGAAAGTCATGATGACGCGACTGAAGCAAATTTTATCTGTAGTGTGTGCTCTTGGATGGTTGGGGCAATTGTGCTTGGTACAAAGCTATGTTTGCCTGTGATAATTATTATATTGTTGTAACTGTGGGGCCACCGCAAGGCCTAATGTTGGTCTCCGAAATAAGCTTTAGATGGGGAAGATTCTGTGTGACTTAAATCCTAATGGCGTATCTTATTCTGCTGCCAATAGTGCTCAAGTGACTTACCTTCTAATTTCTGGATTTGTTGAATTAGTGGTCTAATTTATTTTGTCATGTGGCCAGCTTTGTGTAGACTGGCTCTGAGTACTTTAATTTTATTATATATTTACTGTTATCTCTTGTTGACAGCATAATGTCAGTTTTGTGGCTTCTGTGTGTCGACTGTAGTTGATTTGTTCTTCGATACTGTATCCTGAGGTCGAATGGTTCAAATGGCTCTGAGCACTATGGGACTTAATATCTATGGCCATCAGTCCCCTAGAACTTAGAACTACTTAAACCTAACTAACCTAAGGACATCACACAACACCCAGTCATCACGAGGCAGAGAAAATCCCTGACCAAGCCGGGAATCGAACCCGGGAACCCGGGCGCGGGAAGCGAGAACGCTACCGCACGACCAGGAGCTGCGGACTGAGGTCGAATCTTCATAATTTATTTTTCTAGTCATTTCTTCCAGGTTGTACAGTTATTATTATTACAGTGGCCTATTTTGTGCTCTCCTTGTTATTGGAATGCTAAAATTATTTTGAAGGGTTGGGATTTTGTCATTTAGTACCTCACACTAGGTATTAAGTTAATCCGTATTCATAGAAAGAACGCTGATCGTTTCCTTGCCATTTTCTTTTACTTTTATGCAGGCTTTCTAATTTATTGAGCTCTGTTGTGAAAACATGTGTTTAAAACTTGTTAAGTAACTATGCCAACACAACACCAACCACTTTACTGTCCCACCGATTCCTGCGCCGCTTGCCTACACTGAAAAAACAAAATTTACCAGGGATGCAATATGTAAAGTTCCAAATGAAGTAAAGGCTTATTCTATCACATCGTTAGCTTCTCATTACTCTCCTACAATGTACTTGAAGGGCAAGTAGCCAATACACCCGATGTTACTATTTTTGTTATTTCCCATCAAAAGAAGAAAGTGAATATCAGTAAGGAGTTTCATGATTCTTTTTTACGAGTAACTGTACGTCCACAAAAAAATTATTCTTAAATGTATCCTCAATTCTGCAGTGGAATTTATGCTGGCCTTAAGCTTGCTAATAAATTACAGTCATCTGAATTTCTGCATTAGTTTAGTCTGTTTTGCGAAATAATATGTTGTTTTATGTAGAGACGTGAAAGCACATTCTAAGTAACGTGAATTCAAGGCAGCCTGATAATTGATCCAAGTCTGATAAAACTGTTTTGTTACACTCGAAAATAAACGAAAAGTTGCAACCCTAAATAGCTTCACCAAATGTGCTCTTTGACTTGGAACAGTCACAACGGTCGTCATATGAACTAACTTAAATACGTTGATTACTTCTGATATTCATATATCTATGAGTAGTAAAAGTTTGGATGTACTTCCAAAAATGTGTTCGTCTTTTGTATCTTAAGCGGAAAAGACGTTACCACAGAACTGTAGAAAACTAGGCGTAAAACTAGAGTATACCGCAACTACACGACGAATTCCACCAAAGGTCCTCCTACATCTGAGTATTAAGAAGAGAATGTAGATGCGTCAAAAACAACGGTTGAAACGCCTATAGCAGTCATGATGTACTATGCACCACAATCTTCACTGCGATTTACAAAGTTGTCACGCCCTTTGTTGAACTATTATGTTTCTTTGTTACGAAAGTCTGCCACACTCGATTGGAACTAGTGTGTAACAGTTGTCTGGGGGTCGTAATGAGGAGCGTGTCATACAGCTGTCACGTGTGAGACAAATACGGAAATCAATGGACATAAAATCTGAGCTGTAGGACGGATGCGTAATTTTCACCCACCGCAGCCACTATAGCATACTGTCTAAAGTGAACCCTACATGAGTAACCATGTTTATGGATCAACACATTATCTATAGTGATTATCCTACAGTCCTTGTTAATAACGGCACATCAGTGTCCCCACTTTTTCATAGCAACGGTTTGCATTCCTAGATCCCTTGTCGTCATACAGAAAGTCTACGACCACAACAATTTTCACCATATCATTGTCGAAGAAGTAAAGTGACCCATTATAACCTTCATGGAAGACGGCGTGACTACAGCTCTTGTTCTGGATGGCACATCACCGTGTCCGCACTATTTCATATCAACGGAAAACATTTCTAGCTTCCCTCTTGCCATACAGAAAGCCAGCGACCATAGTAATCATCACTACATCATCGTTCAAGAGGTAAAGCGACACATTAAAATCTTCATCAAAGACAGAGTGACAACACGTAAAATTAGTTTCTTTAGTAAATGGCAAAAAGTCCGAATTACACAATGTTTCGTAAATTCGAAATATTTTTAGCAGCTGAGTGAAAAGGTTTTCGGAACGGCAATATCAGTCGCTACACCGAAGATTCTAAGAGCTGTTGACGGATGTTGTTCCTTGCCATGGACAAGATGGACTGCACTTTCGTAGAGAATAAGAAGGGACTGAGAAGTTCCTCGACAGTCGGAATGTAAAAAGAATGTGGTACCCTCCGAAAATCTCATTATCTAACTGTGGAAATATCACACATTTCTAGTCTTGAAACTATGTTTTTGATTTGGGCAGGATAGACACACAGGCAAGTTTCATGTCCGTGGAGATTGAAGTGGTGAGATGGAAGTGACTTGGCGGGGGGGGGGGGGGGGGGAGGGGGGTAATTTGCTGAGATCTCTGAGAAATTCACAAACATCAGGAGAAGCACTTCGTACAGTACTTTTAACACCTGAATGCGTTGATTCAAGACTGTTTACTTCACCATTGAAGGAGGACCACAACGTCAGTAGAACCGGAAACAAGCTAAGCTGAAGATAAGCCGAGAGATGAGTGTTTATGAACGAGGCACGAGCAGCATAATTCGAAGGTGTTATGGCACATTTCATGTTAAAATGGTCTTCTTCGCTGGGTTAGAGTCTAATATGACGTTGAAACCAAGAAACAACCGCAGGAATTGTGACACATTGAGTTCCAGCGAATGAACAAATTTCATAGCAAGATATCAACCAAAAAAGCCATGGCATCCACAAGGCACTGTTGGTTCAGACTGTCCCACTCCTCTCGGCGATTCGGCGTGGATCCCTCAGAGTGGTTGGTGGATCATGTCGTACATAAACAACCCTTTTCAATCTGTCCCAGGCATGTTCGATAGGGTTCATGTCTGCAGAACATGCTGGCCACTCTAGTCGAGCGAAGTCTTTCACAAGATGTGCACGATGGGGGCGCGAATCGTCGTCTATGAAGAGAAATGACTCGCCAATATGCTGCCGCTATCGGTCAGAGGGTTGCATTCACCTATCGTAAAGCCGTTACGAAGCCTTCCATGACCACCAGCGGCGTACGTCGGCCCACATAATGCCACCCCAAAATAGCAGTGTACCTCCACCTTGCTGCACTCACTGGACAGTGCGTCTAAGGCGTTCAGTCCGGCCGGGTTACCTCCAAACACGTCGCCGGCGATCGTCTGGTTGAAGACATATGCGACACTCATCGGTGAAGAGAACGTGATGCCAGCTGTGAGCGGTCCATTAGGCATGTTGTTGGGCCTCTCTGTACCGCGCTGCATGGTGTCATGGTTGCAAAGATGGGACCTCGCCATGGACGTCGGGAGTGACGTTGGGAATCATGCAGCATATTGCGCGAAGTTTCAGTCGTAACACGACGTACTATGGCTGCACAAAAGCATTATACAACATTGCGGCGTTTCTTTCAGGGTTCCGCCGAGCCATAATCCGTAGGTAGCGGTCATCCGCTGCAGCAGTAGTCCTTAGGTGGCCTGAGCGAGGCATGTCATCTACAGTTCCTGTCTCTCTGTATCTCCTCCATGTCCGAACAATATCGCTTTGGTTCACTCCGAGACGCCTGGAGACTTCCCTTGTTGAGAGCCCTTCCTGGCACAAAGCACTATGAGAACGCAAAAGAACCGCGGTATTGACCCTCTAGGCATGATTGAACAACAGACAACACGAGCCGTGTACCTCCTTCCTAGTGGAATGACTGGAACTGATCGGCTGTCGTACCGCATCCGCCGAATACGCGCTGCTCATGCATTTTTGTTTACATCTGTGGATGGGTTTAATGACTCTCTGAACAGTCAAAGTGATTCTGTCTGTGATACAATATCCACAGTCAATGTCTATCTTCGGGAGTTCTGGGAATCGGGATGATGGAAGACTTTTTTTGATGTGTGTATGCGTATATATGTTCCCCCGGAAGCCCCTGTACAGCGCATAGCGAACAGTACATCAGGAGTGCAGGTAAAATAACTGAGCCCGAACCTGCACATGCGACATGGTAGGGGAGTGAAAAACAGTAGTGGTAGTGGTTCCATCGCTTGCAGCTACAATGCGGTAGGGTAGGTGCAATTGAACAGTTGAAGCCTACCAAAAAGCTGAACTTCCAAGATACGAGGGTAGGGTGAGTGAATATATAAACAGCAAACGCCAGAATACCACATATCGTTTCACTCTTCGCACCTGTATGTATCTGTAAGGTGGCAGCAGATGTTGCGTCGAAGGCAACCGATACACAGTATTCCGAACCAACGGCTAATTATCTGAAGTCAGATCAAGATGGCAGGTGTGTTATGAGTGTGTACCCGCCTAGAACAACACGATTTTTGTAAACCGAGGAACTATCCGCTGTGCATGTCCATAGCAAAATTCGTTCCGTACATGTTTAGAACAGTATTTCATAAAAATTTTTGTCCAGTTGGGTACAGGAATCCACCAAAGCACGAAATAGGGCACAAGCAAGGAAGCACAGTGTTTCACAGTCTTGGGATGTTTCGTTACTCCAGGACATATCGGTCTTGTGGACTGCCACAATTTAAGGTACCAAATAAACTTGTTATACACCGAGAAGTTAACTGTTAGATGCGAACGCTGCCACAAGAATTCTATGTTTTATGCAGCTGGCTTTTAACGCCTTGTCGAACAAAGGGAAAAGTGCTTAAGGGTACAAGGAGAGTATGTTGAAAAGGACAATAAATTTCAGAATGGTACACGTGGCTCTGGTATCTCTATCCCGTTTACGACTAAATTACTGGATCTTCCTCGTACATCTAGCCACTGCACGAGCTACCGTATTAACCACAACGTCAGAATCACGTCACTCATGCTTTTATCTTTCCTAAAGCCAAACTGATCATCATGTAGAGCATCCTCAACTTTATTTTCCATTCCTCTATAATTTATGCTCGTCAGAAACATGGATGCATTAGCTATTAAGTTGATTGTGCGGTAATTCTCGCACTTGTCAGCTCTTCGGAATTGTGTGGATGATGCTTTTTTACCGAAAGTCAAATGGTATGCCGCCAGACTCATACATTCTACACACCAACTTGAATTGTTGTTTTGTTGCCACTTCCCCAATGACTTTAGAAATTCTGTTAGAATGTTATCTATCCCTCCTGCCTTATTTGATCTTAAGTCCTCCAAAGCTCCTTTAAATTTTGGTTCTAATACTGGATCCCCTATCTCTTCTAAATCGACTCATGTTTCTTCTTCTATCACATCAGACAAATCTTCCCCCTCATAGAAGCTTTCAATGTATTGTGTCCACCTATCCGCTCTCTCCTCTGCATTTAACAGTGTAATTCCCGTCGCATTCTTAATGTCACCCAAGGCTGTTTTGACTTTCCTACATGCTGAGTTTTTCTTGCTGAAAATCATTTCTTTTTCAGTGTCTTCACATTTTTCATTCAGTATTCTGTCTTAGCTTCTCTGCTCTTCCTATCTATTTCATTCCTCAGTGACTTGTATTTCTGTTTTCATGAGTTTCCCGGGACATTTTTGTACTTCCTCCTTTCATCAATCAACTGAAGTATTTCTTCTGTTACCCATGGTTTCTTTTCAGTTACATTCTTTGCACCTATCTTTTCCTTCTCAACATCTGTGACGGCCCTTTTTACAGATGTCCATTTCTCTTCAATTATACTGCCTACTCAGCTATTCCTTATGGCTGTATCTATAGCCTCAGTGGACTTCAAACGTATCTCGTCATTCCTTACTACTTCCCTATCCCACTTCTTTGCTTGCTGATCCTTCCTGGCCATTGTATTAAACTTCAGCCTACTCTTCATTACTTCTGTACTGTGCTTTGAGTCTATGTCTGCTCCTGGGTACACTTTACAATGCAGTATCTGATTTTGGAATATCTGTCTGTCCGTAATTGAATCTAACTGAAATCTTCCCGTATCACCCGGCCTTTTCCAAGTATACTTCCTCCTCTTCTGATTCCTGAACAAGGTATTCGCTGTTACTAGCTGAAGTTTATTACAGAATGTTTCTCCTCGCCTATTCCTTGTCCCAAGCTCATATTCCCCTGTAACCTTTTCTTCTACTCCTTTCCCAACAACTGCATTCCAGTCCCCCGGGACTATTAGATCATCATCTCCCTTTACATACTGTATTACTCATTGAGTACACTATCGCTATCTCTTCATCTACAGGTTGCGACGTCGGCATGTATACCTGAACTATCGTGTCGGTGTTGGTTTGCTGTCGATCCTGATAAGAACAACCCTATCACTAAACTGTTCACAGTAACACACTCTCTGCACTACATTCTTATTCACACTACATTCTTATTCATAATGAATCCTCCTCCCGTTATACCATTTTCTGCTGCTGTTGATATTATCTTATACTCATCTGACCAGAAATCCTATTCTTCTTTCCACTTCACTTCACTAACCCCTACTATATCTAGACTGAGCCTTTGCATTTCCCTTTCCAGATTTCTAGTTTCCCTACCACGTTCAAGCTTCTGATATTCATCGCCACGATCGTAGAATGTTATTGTTTTGTTGATTATTCACTCTTTTTCTCATGGTATTCTCCCTCTTGGCAGTCCCCTCCCGAAGATCCGATTGGGGAACTATTCCGGAATCTTTGCCAGTGGAGAGATCATCATAACACTTCTTCAATTACAGGCCACATGTCCTGTGGATACACGTTACGTGCCCTTAATGCAATCATTTCCATTGCTTTCAGAATCCTCATGCCAATGATCATTGCTGATTCTTCCGCCTTTTAGGGCAATTTACCACCCCATAGGACAAGAGAGTGCCCTGAACCTCTGTCCGTTACTCCGCCCTGTTTGACATGACCCTTGGCAGAATGAGGGTGAATTCTTATGCCGGACGTATTCGGCCGCTATTTCTGACATTAATCAAAATTTAAGTAGCGCAGGATTCGTAGCCAGAACTGAAGACGTTTTGATTATGAATCAAAGACGCTACACCTAGGCCACGGGTAAAACAGCAGAGGGCGTCTACCACTTCCTTGGGGAACGCCAGATACTATTTCTGTTTCACTCAATAACTTTCCGTCAGTTACTACGAACTGTGACTCACCTCACAGGAACTCACGAATCCAGTCGGACAACTGACACATTACACGCAAATTTGAGTAAAAGACGTTTGTGAAGGGCGGTGTGGAAAGCCTTCTGGAAATCTAAAAATGCGGAATCAATTTGATAATCGCTGTCGATATCACTCATTAGTTCCTGAGAACAGAGAGCTAGTTCTGTTCCACAACAACGATTTTTCCTGATTCCGTAGTGACTATCAGTCAATAAATCGTTTTGTTTTTCGATGTAATTCATTACGTTCGAACACGGGATATGTTCCAAAATCCTACCAAATCGAAGTTAGTGTTATAGGTCTGTAATTCAGCGTATTACTCCTGTTTAGTTTGTTAGGTACTGGTGTGACTTGTGCAACTTTCCGGCCATTAGGTACAATCTTTTGGTGAGCGAGAGGTTGTATTCATTGTTAGATACGCAGCTATTGTATCAGCATGCCCTGAAAGGAACTAACAAGATGGTGTAAGTATTGGTCTAATTTTGATGCAGTAATATACAAACAGAGGTTTTCTAACTTTATCCAACAATGTTTTTCTCACGATTTTCATTTAATGCCCCCGAGAATCCGTTACACTTTCGTATGGGCTATACCGACCTGACAAACTTACTGTCAGAACGTAGACGACGCTATTATACGAGGGTAATCCAAAAAGTAAGGTCTCCAATTTTCATAAGTACATAGACCTGTTTATTTATACAATGGTTTACGTCAATTTACAGCTTGAACATTTAGCTCTTATTCGACGTAATCACCTTTTCTGTCGGTGCATTTTTCTAGAAGCTGTGATGATGATGTTTGGTTTGTGGGGCGCTCAACTGCGTGGTTATCAGCGCCCGTACAATTACCCAATCTTTGCTCAGTCCAATTTCGCCACTTTCCTGGATGATGATGAAATGATGAGGACAACACAAACACCCAGTCATCTCGAGGCAGGTGAAAATCCCTGACCCCGCCGGGAATCGAACCCGGGACCCCGTGCTCGGGAAGCGAGAACGCTACCGCGAGACCACGAGCGGCGGACGATATTTCTAGAAGCTGTGGCAGTTTTTGTATGCCCATGTCATACTAACTCGCCGCAATGCTGTTCAGAAAGTTATGAACCTCTTCTTTCACCTCGTCGTCGGAGCTGAATCGCTTTCCTGCCAAATGTTCTTTTAACCAAGGGAACAGGTGATAGTCACTGGGCGCCAAGTCAGGACTACAGGGTGAGTATGTCATTATGTTCCACTGAAACTGCTCCAGGAGAGCAACGGTTTGCCAAGTGATGCGTGGGCGAGCGTTGTCATGGAGAATGTGTACGCCCTTGCTCAACATTGCCAGCCCGGGATGGCCGAGCGTTTCTAGGCGCTACGGTCTGGAACCGCGCGACAGCTACGGTCGCAGGTTCGAATCCTGCCTCGGGCATGGATGTGTGTGATGTCTTTAGGTTAGTTAGGTTTAAGTAGTTCTCAGTTCTATGGGACTGATGACCTCACAAGTTAAGTCCCATAGGGCTCACAGCCAGTTTTTTTTGGCTCTGAGCACTATGGGACTCAACATCTTAGGTCATAAGTCCTCTAGAACTTAGAACTACTTAAACCTAACTAACCTAAGGACATCACACACACCCATGCCCGAGGCAGGATTCGAACCTGCGACCGTAGCAGTCCCGCGGTTCCGGACTGCAGCGCCAGAACCGCACGGCCACCGCGGCCGGCACAGCCAGTTGAACCATTTTTTGAACCTTGCTCAACACTCCTCTTCTCCGGTTGTGAATTGCCCGTTTGAGTTTTTTCAAAGTCTCACAGTACCTGTCAGCCTTAATTGTAGTCCCAGCGATTCAGCTCCGGCGACGAAATGAAAGAAGAATTTCTTAACTTTCAAAACAGCATGGCGGCGATCTGGTATGACATGGGCATACAAAAACTGCCACAGCGTCTAAAAAAAGGCATCGGCAGAAATGGTGATTATGTCGAGAAATAGCTAAATGTTCAGGCTGTAAATTGATGTAAACCATTGTACAAATAAACAGGTTCAAAAAATGGCTCTGAGCACAATGGGACTTAACTTCTGAGGTCATCAGTCCCCTAGAACTTAGAACTACTTAATCCTAACTAACCTAAGGACACCACACACAGGATTCGAACCTGCGCGGTTCCAGACTGTAGCACCTAGAACCGCTCGGCCACCCCGACCGGCCAATAAACAGGTCTACGCACCTATAAAAATATAGGAGACCTTACTTTTGGGATTACCTTCGTATCAGCGCAGACTTTCGCCCCAACGTTTAAGTCATTTAGGTCAGCCACTGTGTTACCTGCGCTTTCCAGCAGGGACCCCAATTTTTTCGCGGAACGACGCATCTAGCGACGCCACACCCTGGTCGCGAGCTGCCCGGCGCGGTCGCCACACGCGACCTCCGGAGGAGGCCCCCGGGGAGGCGGCAATTAGCCGCTACCGCTGACGACCGATTTGCATGTTAATGCCGTAAATAATGTGCGCCCGGCGGCCGGACGCGCAGCGCAGAGGGCGGGGGTGGCTCAGCGCGGCGAGGCAGGGCAGGGCGCGGCAGGGCACGGTGTCTGCCTGCCCGCCTGCCAGCCAGCTGATTAGCGGCCGCTCTCTCCCTAATAGAAATGCCTGCCACCCTGTTAGCGCACCAGCTGTCGCGGGCCCGCCAGCTCACGCGTCGCACTGACACCTGGCACGGGCCAGCTCTGCCAACGGCGTGCGGCGGCGCCGACAGCAAGGCATCTGTGCCGCGCTCACTTCTGCGTGAGTGTCAGAACGGACAAGTGAAGTTTCGGCGAGTGTTATTTGTCCAGTGGTTCAGGGATCCCCCAGGAAAAAGCTGGTTGAGCAAACTACACTACTGGCCATTAAAATTGCTACACCAAGAAGAAATGCAGATGGCAAACGTGTATTCATTGTGTAACGGCTCCATGTAAGCCACTACATGGCTCGATCCCACAACTAAAGACACCTGAGTGCCCTTGCGACACTCAGGGAAGAGCCTGATGATAATTAGTAAGATAGGGGTATCTAAATATAGCGATCATTTTAATATTAGATATGGTAATTGTCTCCAAAGTGTGAATGCGAACGTATGATGAGGTATGCGTGAGATGTCGGCTGAGGGTGTACTATAGGCATAGTGGAAGTGTAGCCAACCTCGAATCTAGTAGAGCGCGACTGCACTGGACCAGAGAGGCATAAGCTCCACGCGCGGCATTAGCGCTCGTTAGGTTGGCAAATAACCGTGTGCGGTATCTCCGAGTCCTTGCGGCCACGATGTGTGGACCCGGACGACGGAGACCGTACCGGGGTTGTTGCTGGGAAGACCTGGGTGAGTAAGGCAGAAACAGACAGACCGGAAAGCCTGGAGCAATTATTGCAACGGTTTCATGGAGTGGAGGTGTTGTCCTCCATAGACCTGCGAGCTAGTTTCTGGCAAATCGTGTTGCATCAAGAGTGTAGGCAGTATACCGCGTTTTTATGCTACGGTAACTGCTACCAATTCAAACGGCTTCCATTCGGGTTGAATGTTTCGGCGGCGGCGTTCATACGAGGCTTGAACAGCATCCTTCCGGAAGACCTGCGTGAAAGAATTACGGTCTACGTCGACGACGTATTAATCTCGGAAAGTTCCTGGGAGGAACATAATGAAGTATTAAATCGATTATTAGACGCCTTCGAAAGAGCAGGAATAACCCTTAACCTGGAAAAGTCGCAGTTCGGGCGCCAGAAGATAAAGTTCCTGGGACATATAGTTTCGGTGGACGGGATACAAACGGACCCGGACAAAATCAAGGCAATTGCAGAGTTCCCAAGACCCACGACTAAGCGACAACTAAGAGGATTCTTAGGAGTCGCGAATTTCTTTAAGAAATTTGTAAACCGAAGTGTGCTGTCCACGCCACGTCTTTGCGCGCTTACTGGCAAGAACACGATCTGGTACTGGGACGAGCAAGCACAGAATGAGTTCGTGAGGTTAAAGAAAGCATTGGTGAATGCACCGATTCTCGCGCATCCAGATCTGATTAGGGAATTTTATCTGATGACGGACAGCTCGTTAAACGGCCTCGGCGCGGTTCTCTTCCAAGGGGAAGACGAGAAGGATATGTTGACATGGAAGCCCGTGTCTTTCGCGAGTAGAGTGCTGTCGAGGGCAGAGAGAAATTACTCGGTGACGGAACTCGAGGGACTCCCTGTCGTCTTTGCGTTTAGCAAATTTCGGTACTTCCTGTATGGGAGAAATACTAAAGTGTTCACCGACCATCGGGCATTACAATTTCTGATGTCGGCAAAGGTAGCCCGCGGTAGGTTAGCTCGCTGGGCGCTGTATCTACAGGAGTTCGATTTCACAATTAAATACATTACAGGAGAAAAAAACCTGATAGCAGATGCGTTGTCTCGGGCTCCGATAGGCCTAAAACACGGCTAGACGGTGACCCGGGCGAGAATAATTTCAGTATTCTCTACCTGAAAATCGTCACGTTCGAAAACTTTGTGATGATGTCACTAAAGAATGTCGGGCGCGAACAAGAGAAGGACCCGATACTAAAGGAGGCGAAAGAGAAGTGGAAGGACAGGTCCCAAGCTGCTATTCGGCAGTACTACTGAATAGAGAACGGGATCCACTTCCGGAAACGGAGCATAGAAGATCCGCGATGGCTGGTGGTAATACCTGAGGAGCTAATAAATAAGCTACTGTGGTATATACACCTAAGTTACGGACACTTCGGAGCACGGAAGTGCTTCCTGAAGTTACGAGAGGCCTGTTACTTCAATAACATGCTAAAGAAGATACAGCGGGTAATTAGAGTGTGTAAACCATGCCAAAGGACGAAACCGCCCACCACATCTTTTGCTGCACCGATGTGTTGCGAGAGGTCGCCGCGGTGGACTTGTTCGGGTCAATAACTCGAACGAAATCTGGCTACGCGTTCATTCTTGTAGCCGTGGAATTGACGTCGAAGTTCGTTTGCTTTACTCCGCTGAGGAAAGCAACGGGGAAAACGGTGGCGGCGGCATTCACGAACGATTTCGTGCGCGAGGTCGGGCCGGTGAAACGAGTGATATCGGTTAACGGACCGCAATTCTGATCTAAATATTGGCTGCGGATGTTGAGGCGGTGGAAAATAAAGCCGAATTTTATATCCTTGTTCCACCCGTCGTCTAACCCCGCCCAGAGAATAATGAAGGAATTAGGGCGGCTGTGCAGGCTGTACTGTTATAGGAAGCATAACACGTGGGACATACACCTAAAGGCGTTTCAGTAGATCTTAAATGAATTGCCAAATGCCTCCACGACGTTGCCACCAGTGTTAGTGCTAAAGAATAAGGAGCCCCCTAATCGAATCCGGGAAGTCATACCTTGGCCAAAGAAAAGACAACCAAGACACAAGGAGGTCGTTGATCTCGCGCTGGAAAATATCAAGAGTGCGGCAGACCGGAGGCAAAAGGCGTACCAAAAGAAAACGAGAAAAATAAAATTCTTCATTGGACAGAAGGTGTGGGTTCGGTCACACAAACTGTCAAACAGAGGTAAGGGAATCTGCAAGAAGTTCCTAAGCCTGTACAATGGTCCGTACCGTGTGTGCCGTATCCCTCATCCGAACGCAATAGAAGTACAGACACTGAGAACGAGAAAATCGAGAGAGCTTCATCACGTATCAAACGTGAAACCCCTCATTGAATAAAAAATGTGGAACAATAGAATATAGGTAAAATACATTTAGAGTATATTGTATATGTTGTGTGTAAAGTGGATTAGGATAAATTGTATTCCGAGCAATAAGATGTACAATGTGATCAATGAGCAGACAAGTCGCACAGGAAAGTAAGGAGAGTAAGGACGAAATTACTCCAGAAGGAGATAAATATGTAAGGAGAAAGATTAATCCGTATCCAGAAGTTGTGTTACAGGAAGGAGCGGTAACCAGAATGAAGAGGAACGATGCAAAAACCTCAAATGAGGTGTACAATGAAAAAGGGTGTAAGTTATCGTAGAAACCGGTTGTAGTGGGAGTAGCGGTAATTGTGTGTGTAGGATTTTGTTACTATAAGGCATGTTTTGGTTGTTAATTATATGTGTCGTAGTTGTTACAATAGTGCATGTTTTGTAGTTAATTCTCTGTTATACCTGTTATAGTAGCGCATGTACTGTAAACTAGAGGGGAAGGTTGCCCTAAATGAGAAATTGTGGATGCGAAATGTGTTACGTCACAAGGAATGCTTGCTATGTAGCTAGTAAAGAGTGCCTATGTGTGTATGTTGCATTTATGTGAGAAGAGTGAGAAATGACTGACTGAAGGACGTGGAAGTGTGATAAGTTAGTCTTAAGAATACTATAGATCATAATGTAAAACAAATGGAATTCTAGTTCCATCCATTTCTTGACCATCAGTAAAGAAAATATCGTAGATTAATGTTGATTAAAATATCCCTATTATAAAGCCACTGAGGGATCAAATAAGGAATAAAAAATTGTAAATTGATAGGATAATGATTCATGTATGAAAAGGCGGCTAAATTAAAAGCCATGTCAAAATATCATTGGAAGGATAATGCTCATAAGGCACAATAGGGAAAGAGATAAAGAAAAATCTTTAACACGTCAATCCAGAAGTGAACGAACGAAATTGCTTACAGATGTAATGTGATTTACTGAAAATTTCTCTAACTAATAGATTTTGTATGTTTTCTATGCTTCGCAAATGTTTCAAAGTGGGATACAAATGCGAAAAGACGCTAAGAATTTAAATGCCCACAAGCTTAATACCAACTTATCTATATGTTGTATGAAATTCAATTCATTATATAATTTGTTTAAATTGTGCAATTTCAAGGATTTATGTGTTTTGATAGAACTTGCGAAATATTTCAAAGTGGGTCACACTGGCAACAGGACTTCAATAATTTAAGTGCCCACATAGATTTAAATGTCTCGTATATAAGAACTGATTAAGTTTGTCGAAAAATTTAAAGTTTTCACTCATGTTACATTTGAAAAACGGATGATTGGCCTAGATGATGGTGAAATTTGTGTTAAATTGAAATATTAATGGTAAATTATGTTTCAATTATGATGTTTAAGAGGGGCATAGGCCCATAGGTTTATGTATTAATAGCTGCATAATGCTCTCAGAAGGAGATAACCATGTGTAAGGGTTTTAAATGTTAAATTTTGTAGTCTGAGTTTTGAATTTGAATACCATGTTCTACGGAACAGATGAGGAGGATGTGTAATAAACTCAGTAAAGAATCAGATAGATAAATGACACACTTCCGACCACTAGGTTAAAAGCAAAATGCTTGAAAGTGCCCTTCCAAAAGCAAGGACACTTGCTGCCCATTTTTTCGTCAGAAGGGGAGGGTTATGTAACGGCCGCTACATGGCTCGACCCCACAACTAAAGACACCTGAGTGCCCTTCCGACACTCAGGAAAGAGCCTGATGATATTTAGTGAGATAGGGTTATTTAAATATAGATACTCATTTTAATATTAGATATGGTAATTGTCTGCATAGTGTCAATACGAACGTATGATGAGGCATGTGTGAGATGTCGGCTGTGGGTGTGCTATAGGCATAGTGGAAGTGTAGCCAACCTCGAATCTAGTAGAGCGCGACTGCACTGGACCAGAGAGGCATAAGCTCCACGCGCGTCATTAGCGCTCGTTAGGTTGGCAAATAACCGTGTGCGGTATCTCTGAGTCCTTGCGGCCACGATGTGTGGACCCGGACGAGGGAGACCGTACCGGGGTTGTTGCTAGGAAGACCTGGGTGAGTAAGCACGCTCTGCTCTATCGCTCCGATAGTTAGCGAAGATTTAGAATTCCATGTTCACTTTGAACTTGGAAGCAGCTTCCCTGCTGAGGAAAGCCACTATGGTATTTCCTAGAATCATCTCGGTTAGGACAGATAGGGAGATGATTTCTTTTGCCAAGTAATTTCATGGGAATTGATGTTCACTGCACTTGGGAGTGAACAGGCGCTCATTGCCGAGTAATACTCAGAATTGCTCAATTTGCATTTCAGTGTGAGTGTGAAGTATATATGCAAAGTGTATTTTATTTAAATGTGTTTATTGACTACTGATTGTGGAGAGATTGGTAACACGTGGTCCACAGACCCCGTGCATTTCTGGTGAGAAGCTTCAGCTCGACGTAATCACATTTCGTGATCGAGCTGGATCTTCTACGTAAATTCACGCGTGTGATTTAATTGTTCCTTCATAATATCCAGTAAAACTCGCGGAGTTAGTTAAAAGTGAAGACGGGACTTGCCCGAATTAAAGTTACAGTTGGAACCATGTGCTCTCTCCCAATGTTGTCCCACTTGGTGTATGGGAACCTTCCTCTTTTATCTGTTAGATAAAATGAATAGAGTGAATGTTAGTGTGTGGCTAAATGATGATAGAAATGTGCAGGCGGTAGTCATTGTCGATTCACGGCACACTTTTGCCGGATGTTTAACTAAGTTTACTTAGATATGATACTATTTGTATCACGCCAGCATTCCGTGATAAGTGAGAGGGAATATTTGAGATGGTAATGTTTATTGAATAAATGTGATTGTGTTATATAAATATGTTACAGTAAATTCTCCCAGCCACACCATATTCCCTTATCGTTTCACAGAATATTTGGTATTCGTATTTCAGTTAATCACCTGTCTATGTCCCACTAATGGGCATATTTCATTTAATAAACTCTGTAAGGTGGTATTAAAACTTCATTATAATAATATTCTAATTCTAACTTGATCAAAACCACCGAATAAAACCTTAGTTTGAGTATTGATGCTTGTTGCTGCAAATGGCCGCCGGCGTCTTCTATAGTACAGGTCCCATTTATAAAATTGAAGATGCCTGCCGAGGGTGCGGAAAGATAGAATCATGCAATTGGACAAATATATTATACTAGAACTGACGTGTGATTACATTTTCACGCAATTTGGGTGCATAGATCCTGAAAAATAGTACCCAGAACAACCACCTCTTGCCGTAATAACGGCCGTGATGCGCCTGGCCATTGAATGAAACAGAGCTTGGATGGCGTGTACAGGTACAGCTGCCCATGCAACTTCAATATGATACCACAGATTATCACGAGTAGTGACTGGCGTATTGTGACGAGCCAGCTGCTCGTCCACCATTGACCAGACGTTTTCAATTTGAGAGAGATCTGGAGAATGTGTTGGCCAGGGCAGCAGTCGAACATTTCTGTATCCAGAAAGGCCCGTACAGGAACTGCAACATGCGGTCGTGCATTATCCTGCTGAAATGTAGGGCTTCGCAGGGATCGAATGAAGGGTAGAGCCACGGGTCGTAACACATCTGAAATGTATCGTCCACTGTTCAAAGTGCCGTCAATGCGAACAAGAGGTGACCGAGACGTGTGACCAATGGCACGCCATACCATCACGCTGGGTGATACACCAGAATGGCGATGACGAATACACGCTTCCAATGTGCGTTCACCGCGATGTCGCCAAACACGGATGCGACCATCATGATGCTGTAAACAGAACCTGGATTCATCCGAAAATATGACGTTTTGCCATTCGTGCACCCAGGTTCGTCGTTCAGCACACCATCGCAGGCGCTCCTGCTGTGAGGCAGCGTCGAGGGTAACCGCAGCTATGGTCTCCGAGCTGATAGTCCATGCTACTGCAGACGTCGTCTAACTGTTAGTGCAGATGGATGTTGTCTTGGAAACATGTCCATCTGTTTCCAGAATGAGATTTTCACTCTGCAGCGGAGTGTGCGCTGATATGAAACTTCCTGGCAGATTAAAACTGTGTGCCCGACCGAGACCCGAACACGGGACCTTTGCCTTTGGAGGACAAGTGCTCTACCATCTGAGCTACCGAAGCACGACTCACGTCCGGTACTCACAGCTTTACCTCTGCCAGTATCTCGTCTCCTACCTTCCAAACTTTACAGAAGCTCTCCTGCGAACCTTGCAGAACTAGCACTCCGCGAAATGCAATGGTCCCGAGTTCGAGTCTCGGTCGGCCACAGAGTTTTAATCTGCCAGGAAGTTTCATCTCAATCTGTTGACTCAGGGATCGAGACGTGGATGCACGATCCGTTACAGCCATGCGGATAAGATGCCTGTCATCTCGACTGCTAGTGATACGAGGCTGTTGGGATCCACCGATTCCATATTCTGCTAACAGTCATTGGATATCGACCAACGCGAGCAGCAATGTCGCAATAGCATAGGCTACAATCCGACCTTTATCAAAGTTGGAAACGTGATGGTATGCATTTCTCCTCCTTACACGAGGCATTACAACAACGTTTCACCAGGCAACGCCAGTCAACTGCTGTTTCTGGATGAGAAATGGGTAGGAAACTTTCCTCATGTCAGCACGTTGTAGGTGTCGGCACCGGCGCCAACCTTGTGTGAATGCTCTGAAAAGCTAATCAGTTGCGTATCACAGCATCTTCTTCCTGTCGGTTAAATTTCTCGTCTGTAGCACGTCATCTTCGTGGTGTAGCAATTTTAATGGCCAGTAGTATATAAATGTATGTATTTAAATAATCATTCTTCGTCTCTAACTCGTATTACGTAACTTTATCTGCCAAGTTACAGCTTCTAACCCTACGTGAGCAAATTCATCGTTGTTCCTTCGCCAGGTAGGTACAAGAGAAAACATCGCTAGTAATACGGAATGACCCAAAAGTCTGTTAACATTTGAAAATTCAATACTTCATGGGATAATGTAGGCAGAGAGGTAAAAATTGGGACACGTGCTTCAACTGACATAGTGTTTTATTGGACTGGTTGGTTGGTTGAACTGGGGGAGATGACCAAACTGCGCGCTCGTTGGTCCCACCGGATTAGGGGAGGATGGGGAAGGGAGTCAGTCGAGCCCTTTCAGAGGAAACATCCCGGCATTTACCTGAAGCGATTCAGGGAAATCACGGAAAACCTCAATCGGGATGGAAGGACGCGGGTTTGAACCGTCGTCCTCCCAAATGCAAGTCCAGTGTGCTAACGACTTTACCACCTCGCTCGGTTTTATTGGAACCAAAAAATGTGCACAAAATGACCAGCACATAGCGCTTGACATGATGCAAAAGCAATAATTAGTATAGCAATTGATTTTTAGGAAAGGTAGTGTTCTTTCTACAAATATTCAACGTGTCGCAGTCATTCATCAACCTGTAATCGAGGTACAATATTGTGAACACTTGTCAATATTGGCCCGTTAAGAGGGACGTGTTGAGTTCGATCTGCAAGAACGTCTTGAATCCAGTCGCAAGTCTGCTCCGCTACTCCCTAAGATCGTATTTTTTTCGTTTAAGAGCAATGCGGGATGGTGTCAAATGCCTTACTGAAAACATGGATCACGGCATCAACCTGAGCGCCGTTGTCCACTGCGCTGTGGATCTCCTGGAGGAACAAAGCGAGCTGAGTTTCACAGAACCTCTGTTTGCGGAATCGATGTTGATTTTTATAGAGGAGCATTCTTGAGCATAAAACATGTTGCTTAATTCTACAACCGATTGACGCCTACGATATAGGTCTAAAATGTTTGGATGTGAGGTCTGGCAGTTATGCAAAACACCGGTTTTTCCTCTGTACCCAAACATGTTTCGGCACCACTGTTCCATCATCAGTGGATTTTCGTTTCTATTTATTCTGCAATGTGAACATTTTTGTTAAATGATTATAAAATTATGTGCATCTTTAGTTCAAACAACAGATCGTTTCATTTGTAAATACCTTTACATTTGGTGTACATGAATTTTCTGGATGACTTGAGTGTTAATTACTACAGGTAGATTCTAATCAGCAACCAAACGATGTTGATGAGAAAGTTTTTTGCTGGGAGTTAACCTATCTTCTAGAATGTAATTTGGTTTGTCACGATGTTTCCGCGCCCATATTCGTTTTTTCTTACGTTTTCGTGTGGCAAGCACTTCCATTCTCCGCATCATGCTGAGGTGTTGTGATGCACACGTAACTACAACGCGTAACTTCCACAAATAACGTAGTAAAACACTTCTCACTTCACCAAATCATTGTGATGGTGGTTTGTTGTGTGTACCTGCCCAGTCAGTGTTCAGTTGTTCACCAGAGAGTTCGGTGGTTGTGTGGTGATTGTTGACTACAAGGTGTTCAGCAAATGTGCTATGGGAGCTGTTGCTTTTTAAACCTCTGAGATGTTCTGTTTTAATTTTGGTTTTAGTTTGGCGCCGAACTCTCTGGTGAACAAATGAACACTGACTGGGCTGGGACACACAACAAACCACCATCACAATGATTTGGTGAAATGAGAAGTGTTTTACTACGTTATTTGTGGAAAATACTCGTTATAGTTGCGTGTGCATCACAACACCTCAGTATTATGCGGAGAATGGAAGTGCTTGGGACACGAAAACGTTAGTAAAAACGAATATGGGCGCGGAAACATCGCGACAAACCAAATTACATTCTAGAAGATAGGTTAACTCCCAGAAAAAAAGTTTCTCATCAACACTGTTTGGTTGCAGATGACAAGCTACCTGTAGTAATTAACACACAAGTGATCCAGAAAATTCATGCACACCACATGTAAAGATATTTACAAAACTAAACGTTCTGTTGTTTGAACTGGAGATGCACATAATTTTATAATCATTTAACAAAAATGTTCACATTGCAGAATAAATAGAAACGAAAATCCACTGATGATGGCACAATGGTGCCGAAACATGTTTGGGTACTGAGAAAAAAACGGTGTTTTGCATTACGGGCGGACCACACATCCAACAATTTTAACTGAAAACACGGCCAATACAAAGAGCTGTAAATCAAAATGTTGAAGATATAGGTATATATTTGTGTGGGTGTGTCTTACGGCCTTTCTTAAAAACGGGAATGACCTACGCTTTTTTCCAGTCGTTAGGTACCTTTCGTAGCCCAATCGATCTACGATAAATTACTGCTAGAAGAGGACCAAGTTCTTTCGCACAATCTTTATAGAATCTTATAGGTATCTCATCTGGTTCTGAAACCTTTCCATTATTAAGCGATTCTAGTTGCTTTTCAATACCGCGATCAGTTATCTCAATATCTGCCATTTCGATGATGTACGACGATGGAGGAACGGACAGTGTTAAGATCTTCCGCGGTGAAACAACTTCGGAAGACCGAATTCAGTATTTCAAACTTCTCTGTGCCAGTATGGCCTCTGAGAGAATGAACAGATGATTCTGATTTTACATGCGACCAAAATCTCTTAGGGTTTTTGTTCAGGTCGGTTGTCAACGCCGTACTTTCCGATCATTGAACGCTTCCCTCATTGCTCACCTCACGCTCATTTTCGCTTTGTTCAGCTTTTGTTTGTCAGCTGGATTTTTCCTTCTCTAGAATCTGAGATGAAGTGCCCTTTGTTTACGTAGCACTTTCCTAACACGGCTATTAAACAGTGGTGGATCTTTCCCATATCTTAAAACCCAACTCGTAACATACTTGTCTAGGGCATATTGAACGACGCCTTTGAATTTTTTTTTCATTTATTCTCCACATCTTCGTTGCCGTCACCGAATATTTGAAGCAGACAGCTGACGTATTCTGAAATTTGTATTCTGTCACCCTTGCTGAGCAAATATATCTTCCTACCTTTCTTAACATTCTTTGTAGGACCCGTCGTCATAGATGCTGTCACAGCCTTACGATCACTGATACCTTCCTCTGCGTTAACTGATTCGGTAAGTGCAGGCCTCTTTGTTGCCAATAGGTCTAAGACGTTACCCTCAAGAGTTGATTCTCTGTCAGATCAAGGTAATTTTCAGACACGACATCCAGAACAATGCCACACCAATCCCTGTCTCTGGCACCAGTTTTGATGGCACAACACTCCCAGTCCACACCTGGCAACGGAATGATCAGGAAAACTACTAATTATGTTCAGCAAGTTCTGTCTGAATCGCTCTACAACTACAGATCCTGATCCAGGCTGTCTATAAAAGCATCCGATCACCATTTTTGACGGTTATGTGATACTCAATTTCACCCAGATTAATTCACATTCGGAATCCATGATAACCTCGCTAGATTTTATCGAATTTTTTACTTCAAGGAACACGGCACCACCACTGGAGACTAACCTACCCTTAGGATAAACATTCCAATCCGAACTTAGGATTTCGTTGTCATTGACGTATGGTTTCAACCCGCTTTCTGTTCCCAATGTCATCTGTGTATTATAACCTTCAGTAAGCGATATTATATCTGGGCCCTTTCCTTGGATGCTCCTGAAGTTTAATAAGATCATATTAATCTTTTCTACCTCTGATCTGCGAGAATCAAGCTTCTCTGAGGTCACTGTGGCTGATTTAACAGGCCAATCGTCTTTGATCCCAAGGGAGGGGCTCTCTAACCTAAGAAAGACCCATGTGCACGCCACACGTACTCCGGCACCCTAGTAGCTGCTTCCTGCGTGTAGTGCACGACTGACCTGTTAAGAGGAACCCCAGAATTCTGCACCCGATAGCGAAGGTCGAGAAATTCGCATGCGATGACGTCGCAGACCCGTCTGAGCCTCTGGTTTAGACCTTCCACTATACTGCAAACCAGAGGAGCGCGGTCAACCCTGGGAACGATGCTACAAATAGTCAGCCTGCACCCCATGTGCGTTGCTATATGCAATGCCATCATCAAACTAACCAGCCGCCGAAAGGAGCTGAAGATGGCCTCAGAAACCAAGCGGCAGCGTCATTCGTGCCGCCATGTGCCACTACAAGCGGCCGGTTGCACCCACTGCGCCATATAGGCGCCGGCAGGGCTACCTCCACATCACGGATGAGACCTCCGGGCAAACATACCAAATGCATAATGGAATTCTTTCCCGCCTGCTATCTCCCTGAGGGGCTCCAAAACCCGCCTAACATTGGGGCTCCCAATGACAGGCATACGCACCCTCTTTACTTGTCTGGACTGGGAAGGATAATCAACCGCTGGCCCAACACGAGAGGCATCCCGTGCTGGCTCAGAGTTATCTTCAGCACTGGATTCACCTCTCCCCTGTCGCTAAAACTTAGGGAGCCAGCCGCACGGCCTGCTCCCTCTTTCGCCTTCCGCCCAGTGACACGCGAACCCACCACTGTCTGCCACCCACTCTGGAGTGAGGACGAACCGGTCGAATGTTGCGTATCAGTAGCCGCAGCGACGTCCGGGTCACCAGGGGATTTCAGTGGGACCAAAGGTGTCGCAGGTCTCGTTACTGGCGCCCCAACGTCACCGCAACTTTGAGCATTAGCTAGAAGCTTGTCGACGGTAGCCAACGCAGCTTCCAGCTGTTTACGGACAGCAGCCAACTCCCCTTTGTGTCCGCTAACAGTAAGCACAGTCCCTAGACGTATCGTACTGCCTATAAAATAGATATAAGGTCTCAAATAGCGCTACTGAGTTTGAGACATACCAATGGAAAATAAAGTAATACTGAAAGTTGCTGTGTAGATTTCTCATTGTATTTTGTGACCGCAAACTATTAAACAGAAATAAATTTCTCTACTGAAGTTGGTGTATTTACAGATATCTGTTATTAGAAGTCCTGTTTGTGTAAAAGTTCCTGCACGAGATAATTATTCAAACTAGAATGCTGTCTACTAACACAAAATTAAAACCTAGTAGCGTGACGGAGTTTCTGGCGACAGGAAAATTTACAATAGGAAGCCGCCCTACACAAGTATATTCACGAAACTTACGCAAAAACAAAAACTACGATTCTCTCTCTAACCACAAGCCTACACAGTACAATACACACGTGTATTTCACTTCTTTGCAGAATCACGTGCGATGTTAGTGACGTTTTACTGTCCAGCGCGATATGTCGGCTAGTATTTGCTCTTTATTTTGGTTTTAGTAAAACCCTATGTCTTTTCAGGTATATGCATTAAATTTTACCTCTCTTCCTACATTATTCCGTGAATTAGTGCATTTTCAAATGTTAACGGACTTTTGGTTCACCCTCTATGTGCATTTTCACTGGTGGAACAATCAGCTCAACTGCGAGACGGACTTTGAAGGAAACGCACGAATTTATCCGATCTGAAAGGCGGTATCACACAACCGAGGCAGTTACCGCGTGTCCCCTCATTGTAACGCGCACTACCGCGGGATGGAGGATGGTTCTTTGTGGTTCAAATGGCTCTGAGCACTACGGGACTTAACATCTGAGGTCACCAATCCCCTAGAACTACTTAAACCTAACTAACCTAAGGACATCACACACATTCATGCCCGAGGCAGGATTCGAACATGCGACCGTAGAGGTCTCGCGGTTCCAGACTGTAGCGCCTAGAACCGCTCGGCCACCACGGCCGGCCGGTTCTTTGTGATCACACACAATAACAACCATTTTAAACATATAAATTTTCTTAATTATTGTTGACTTTTACTCACAACATACTTTCTAAAGTAAGTAAACCTGCAAGTACTGAATACGACGTTCATAGTTAGAAGTCTAGGCCTTTGATTTAAATTTATGGGTTAAGTTTAAAAGAAAATTTTAAAATATTTATGGAGTGTGTTAGAAAACTTCATTAACAATAATATTTTCTAACGGTGAACACGAAGTACCACCTCTCGTCCGGCCCCCCTTTGGCTATGGGAGGGTTAAACTTGGAAGAGAAGTGTGCAATACAGAAGCTTGGTAGGCCGATGCCTCATACTGAATTGAACCAAACGCAAAAAACCGAAGAAAGACATTTGCAGGTCATAGTTGAAAATGTGGCTGCATTTCTACAAATACACTCCTGGAAATGGAAAAAAGAACACATTGACACCGGTGTGTCAGACCCACCATACTTGCTCCGGACACTGCGAGAGGGCTGTACAAGCAATGATCACACGCACGGCACAGCGGACACACCAGGAACCGCGGTGTTGGCCGTCGAATGGCGCTAGCTGCGCAGCATTTGTGCACCGCCGCCGTCAGTGTCAGCCAGTTTGCCGTGGCATACGGAGCTCCATCGCAGTCTTTAACACTGGTAGCATGCCGCGACAGCGTGGACGTGAACCGTATGTGCAGTTGACGGACTTTGAGCGAGGGCGTATAGTGGGCATGCGGGAGGCCGGGTGGACGTACCGCCGAATTGCTCAACACGTGGGGCGTGAGGTCTCCACAGTACATCGATGTTGTCGCCAGTGGTCGGCGGAAGGTGCACGTGCCCGTCGACCTGGGACCGGACCGCAGCGATGCACGGATGCACGCCAAGACCGTAGGATCCTACGCAGTGCCGTAGGGGACCGCACCGCCACTTCCCAGCAAATTAGGGACACTGTTGCTCCTGGGGTATCGGCTAGGACCATTCGCAACCGTCTCCATAAAGCTGGGCTACGGTCCCGCACACCGTTAGGCCGTCTTCCGCTCACGCCCCAACATCGTGCAGCCCGCCTCCAGTGGTGTCGCGACAGGCGTGAATGGAGGGACGAATGGAGACGTGTCATCTTCAGCGATGAGAGTCGCTTCTGCCTTGGTGCCAATGATGGTCGTATGCGTGTTTGGCGCCGTGCAGGTGAGCGCCACAATCAGGACTGCATACGACCGAGGCACACAGGGCCAACACCCGGCATCATAGTGTGGGGAGCGATCTCCTACACTGGCCGTACACCACTGGTGATCGTCGAGGGGACACTGAATAGTGCACGGTACATCCAAACCGTCATTGAACCCATCGTTCTACCATTCCTAGACCGGCAAGGGAACTTGCTGTTCCAACAGGACAATGCACGTCCGCGTGTATCCCGTGCCACCCAACGTGCTCTAGAAGGTGTAAGTCAACTACCCTGGCCAGCAAGATCTCCGGATCTGTCCCCCATTGAGCATGTTTGGGACTGGATGAAGCGTCGTCTCACGCGGTCTGCACGTCCAGCACGAACGCTGGTCCAACTGAGGCGCCAGGTGGAAATGGCATGGCAAGCCGTTCCACAGGACTACATCCAGCATCTCTACGATCGTCTCCATGGGAGAATAGCAGCCTGCATTGCTGCGAAAGGTGGATATACACTGTACTAGTGCCGACATTGTGCATGCTCTGTTGCCTGTGTCTATGTGCCTGTGGTTCTGTCAGTGTGATCATGTGATGTATCTGACCCCAGGAATGTGTCAATAAAGTTTCCCCTTCCTGGGACAATGAATTCACGGTGTTCTTATTTCAATTTCCAGGAGTGTAGACTATTTTGTTTTCCGCTCTTGCTTTTTGCTAAGGCTAAATATGCAAGCTGCCCATGGGCAGTGGGTATCAGTTCTATGTTACACAGGAGGTTAAGAAGAACAAGGATTATATTGCAGGTAAGAATGCTTGTTTAGACTTATCAACCCTTGAAAAAAAGAAATCAGGCAACAGCTTAGCTCGGCATTCAGACAAAATACCGAAAGTCACAATGACAGCGTAAGGAAAACTCGCTATTTCCTTTACAAAATAATGGACCGTATTCAGACCTGCGGTGTAAATTTGCCTTATGTTAACACGATAAAACAGCAGAATCTAACAGTCATGGAATATTCATAGGTCTAGCAAACTTCGAGTCAGCTTTAACAGCATTTGTGGCTCTGAGCACTATGGGACTCAACTGCTGTGGTCATCAGTGCCCTAGAACTTAGAACTACTTAAACCTAACTAACCTAAGGACATCACAGACACCCATGCCCGAGGCAGGATTCGAACCTACGACCGTAGCAACAGCGCAGCTCCGGACTGGAGCGCCTAGAACCGCACAAAAAGAACACATAGACAGTGCTATGGTCTGAAAGGTTACGTCCAAGGATATACAAAACGATTTACTAGAGTGTAAGTTATGTGTGTGCCATGAGGAAATTAATGCAGAAATAGCTACGGTAAATATTGTGCCTGTGACTGCAGTTGAAACTTCCGTCTTCTGAATTTTTGTTGGCTGTAATATTACGTTGCCTATACTAACAGAGAAAAAAACTACGGTACTAAAAAAACAATTATATATGTGGTGTTTGTTCTTGTGCATCTGCTCAAGTGCAAAAGCACATACACCGTATTGATCCTGCAGCCACTACTAATGAAGACTCAAAGGAATTAATGACATTTAACTGCTAGTGGGCATCAATGTGAGCAGTTGAAAATTCGTGCTGGACCGGGATTCGAACTGCGTTCTTCTGCTCACTAGGTAGAAGCTCTGACAACTAAGCCACCCGCACGCGGTGAGCATCGGACTGCACGGACTACCCTAGCACGCATTCCGTGAGATAAAAATTTTCGGCTTACCCACACACTACTGACATTGTGCCCCTGGCCATTAACCTCATGACTCGCGGAGTTTCTCCGATTCCCGTAAGAGTTAGAGCTTAGAGTGTACCTGCTCTGAAAGAATCATTGGCCAGCTTCGCCTTAATTATATATGTGGTCCAGAATGAGATTTTCACTCTGCAGCGGAGTGTGCGCTGATATGAAACTTCCTGGCCCTCCTCAACTAGAAAAGAGATTTATTATCCTATATGAATGCAATGCTGATAGTATGCAACTGGATCAAAGCTACAAATTAACTGAATCGAAATGAGGAAATCCAGGAAAGTAGCCGATTCGCGAGTTAGGCATTAGTCTTCGCCCTCTTACCATTTTGCATAACGTATAAAACTTAGTTTGTAAAGGTCTTGATGGCCGAATGGTACCGACTGACCGCCGTGTAATCCCGAGTCAATTGAAGTCACTGGATGCGCATATGGACCGGTTGGCGGTGATGACCGCGCAGTAGAGCGCCCCACAAATCATACTTCATATGGAGGGGTGTTCGGTCAGCCCATCGCGCTCCCAGTCGTCGTCAGTTTGTGAAACCGGAGCAGCTACTTTCAAGTCTAGTAGTTCCTCAATTACCCTCACGAGTGCTAAGAGCATCCTACTTGTCAACAGCGCTGGGCAGACCTATCCAAATGCTGACCGCTTGCCCCACAGCACTTAACTTCGGCGATCTAACGGGAACCAGTTTTACCACTGCGGCAAGATCAAATGGTTCAAATGGCTCTGAGCACTATGCGACTTAACTTCTGAGGTCATCAGTCGCCTAGAACTTAGAACTAATTAAACCTGTGGTGTCACCGCCAGACACCACACTTGCTAGGTGGTAGCCTTTAAATCGGCCGCGGTCCGTTAGTATACGTCGGACCCGCGTGTCGCCACTTTCAGTGATTGCAGACCGAGCGCCGCCACACGGCAGGTCTAGAGAGACTTCCTAGCACTCGCCCCCCAGTTGTACAGCCGACTTTGCTAGCGATGGTTCACTGACAAATTACGCGCTCATTTGCCGAGAGGATAGTTAGCATAGCCTTCAGCTATGTCATTTGCTACGACCTAGTAAAGCGCCATTACCAGTTACTATTGATGCTGTAAAACATGTACCGTCCAGAGCGATGTTCACCAATTATGGATTAAAGTTAAGTATTCCAGAAGCTACGTCCTTTTTTGCTAGTCTAATTTCCTTGACCTGTACCAGACCTCACGGCAGCCTGCGTGAGCTTAAACGCGTGCCTTTCGGCTTCCTGTCATAGTGGATTGGCTGTCTTGCCAATCCACAACAAAACCTAACTAACCTAAGGACATCACACATATCCATGCCCGAGGCAGGATTCGAACCTGCGACCGTAGCGGTCGCTCGGCTCCAGACTGCAGCGCCTAGAACCGCACGGCCACTCCGGCCGGCTGCGGCAAGATCGTTGGTGTATATAACAACTGCTTTTCTTCATATCATGACGTAGACGCGTGTCACTGGACCCGTGTCCTGTAATGGATGCGTTATTTTATGCATTAGGCTGGTCTGGTATTTCAGCAAAATAAAAGTTTTCATAAATTGCTATACATGGTTGTTATTAAGGACATCCAGTGTTCCAGAAGACAATTTGAAAACTACAAGACGTACGGGAAATTGACACAAATCAGCAGCTTTGCTCGAAATTTATTTCAGATTACATGTTGCATCAAACGTCAATATGTGTGAGCCACTTCATTGACGTCACTGCTGTCTCTGTCCAAGAAGGCGCATTGACTGCCGCTGTTCATTGTGTTGCCTTTCTGCAGGCGCGACTTAAAACGATTGAGAACACGGAGCAGACTGGTGGAGTAGTTATTTCTGACACCATATCCTCTAGTGGTGCGCTCTGCAACTACTTCACAGCGCGTATTATGAATCGAAACTAGCAGAATTGCTCCACTAGCTAATACGTGTCATTATTCTTTTCATTTCGCAGTTGTAATGCAACCTTCTACTGAAAACCTGGAAGTACTTACCAACAACCCTGTATAGCTGCTGTCCGAAATATTGATTTTTCAGTAATGTTCAGTAGCATGTGCTGCATTTAGGTGGTAGACTTACTCTGAGGCCTGTGTTGACTTAGACATTATGTCTTGGTCTCCAGACGATCAATTTGGATTCTGAGTGTCCATTGGGAACTGCAGGACTCCGTTGCGTGAATCACCGTTGTGAGCGTAGAAATTTGGGCAGCTGCTTACCTGGGCTGGAACCTGAATCATTAGCTCATTTTCTAATTTAACGAAGAGCGCATGATTCGTGCGTCGCCTGATGATAGTTGTGGAAGAGTGAGGCGACCAGGTTCCAATGCACGTCTGAGGCATACAGTCCCCTCGGCTCACCAGAGTTGTAGCATTAACTAATTTCTCATGGTCGGGGTTAACTGTCATGTAAAAAATTTTTAAGGGCCGTCGTATTCGCCGTTGACAGTAATGGTTATTTATTTCACAATTACACTTTCGACCTTTGGGCCATTTTCAAATGGTACTGGAAACGATTTAGCTTCGGTTCAAGTTGGAAAGTTTTTAAAGTATGATATGCGTTGAAGCAAAATATTTTGCAGTACCAGTTGGAAAACGTCCCAGAACCGAAATTGCAATTGTTATTTCTACAGTCAACGGCGAATATTAAGTCATTTAAAAATCCATCAGTTATGTTTTAAGCGTCAATGGCTTTGCCGCATATCACTAAAGTTAAACGCTGTCGGGCTTGGCTAGCATTTGGATGCCGAGCGCTGTTGGCAAGGAGGGTGTAATCAGCCCTTCTGAAGCCAATTGAGAAGCTACTTGATTGGTAAGTAGAGGCTCCGATCCTGAAAACTGACAATCCAGGGAAAGCGATGTGCTGACCACATGCCTCTCCATATCCGCAACAACTGACGCCTATGAGTGAGGATGACACGGCGATCGGTCGGTAACGTTAGGTCCCCAAGGCCTGTTCGGTCGGAGTTTAAAATTTACGTTTTAAGCTTGTATCATGTGTCGATTTCAGATACCTCTGGCACCTTCGGGAGTAATTTGAGAGATGTGCCTTACGGTCAACATTTCACCGATAGCTTCTCACTATGGATGACTTCAGAAGCCCCCCCCCTCCTCCGCCGCCGTCGAAGTCTTGAGCAGCAAGATACTAGCAACCTTATCGATAATATACAAAGGAGAATCAAAGAATGCTGCACTTCACTGTGTGGAGCAACAAGGGTTTTATTGTTACCCAGTCGCTGAGATTAATTTTACTGATGTGGAAAGATGGAGACTTTCAAAGAACTCCTCTCTTTACTTTTGGTTTTATTCCACATTCAGCTTATGTTTAGTTTTTACTTGGCTTTTCTTTCATTCTCAGTTTTGGAGTAATAACATATACATTCAGAGTTAAGCTACTTCTGCAATTACTTTTTTTTCTTTTTTCTTTGAGAGATTAGTAGTGTGCAACTGACAATGCGACTTAGCGTCATTTTCTGTGCGGTGAAACACGTTGCGGCATCCTCAATTTTCTCTCCTTTTCTCTTGTAGTAGCCTGATACACAATCTCGCTTTGTGCGTTTGACAAAACGTAATTTGCGAGTGCTATGTATTTAAACTGTTGTCAATGGAAAGTCGCAACTACAGCGAAATATATTGCGGAAATTTCTCCATATGAATGTTGAATTTACCTAAGACAGTAGAGACATCACCTGCACAACACACGTTTTCTACTAGTGGGAAGATCAGAACGACTTTTTAAGTACGAAAGTTGCCAGACAACGAACGCATTGCGTGTTTTACACGTGTTAGAAACTGGCAACACTGCAGCTGTTATCCCTGATCTCTCTCCGTTTGTGAGCGACTGAAGTCTCAAGTTACATTTAGTGTCTACGCATCACTACCAAACAGTGATCTGCTCTTGGTACCTTCTTTAGAAACCAGGTACCGGAAAAGTGACAGCGGTGTTCTGTGAACAAAATACAATGTATGTTTATTTCCAGCCAGCGTTAATTAATATTGTGGCAACTAGGCAGCCATGTCGAAACGAGTGGCAACAAGACAAATATTGCTAAGTGTTGAACTCACGCTCTGAATGAAACACATGGGACAAATAGAACCAGTAGAATGATCCGCTTTCACGTCATGTAATACAGCTTTGTTTGGTAACGTGCACCTCATCATCGCTCACCTTAATAGATATACACTACTAAGAACGTCGATATGAAATCATAGTCAGTTCGAATATTTAATTTCATCATCTACATCTATATCTGTATCCTACTAGCAACCATTTATTTATTACTTTTATTTCTATTTTTATTTTTATTTATTTACCTTTGTGGTTCTCATCTTAAGTCTGGTTTTCCATACTGCTTCATCTCCTTCTGTATTGTTCCGACACTTTCCTCTCTACATACTCACTGTATTCCACACTTCATTCTACAAACCGAAAAATTTGAGTACTCCCATAACTTTTTCTCTTTCTACTCATTCTTCTATCGACAAATTAATCGTTCGTGTCTGCCAAGGCCCATACCTTACGGATTTGTCTCTCCTTTGAATTATTAAGCTCCACAGCCTTCAGTGGTGAATTACTCTATTTTCTCATCGTTTCTTACCATATCTATTCGTCCACAGACTTAAATAAACGGTCTAATGATAATAGAATGTGGACTGAGAGTAAACAGAAGAAAGATGAAAATAATGAGGATAAGCAGAAATGAGGTTAACCATAAAACATTTGACCTTGAGTAAGACCAAGTTAAGGAATTCTGTTGCCTTGGAAGCAAACTGATACTTGACAGAAGAAGCAAGGACATAAAAATAGTCTAAAACAAGCAAAGAGAGACATCCTGACCAGAGGAATTCTATTGGTATCAAACACAGACCTTGTATGTATGTATGTCTTGAACTGGGGACCTAGAAACGACGAAGAGGCTTCGTCTCCGCCGTGGCCCTCAGTGGTACACAACCCCTCAACAGGCTACAGCAGTCCATTCACCCGACCGCCGGCCCACACCGAACCCAGGGTTATTGTGCGATTCGGCCCCAGTGGACCCCCAGGAACGTTTCATTCCAGACGAGTTTAACCTCAATGTTTGCGTGGTAGAGTAATTACGGTGTACTCGTATGTGGAGACAGTGTTTGCGCAGCAATCGCCGACATAGTGTAACTCAGGCGGAATAAGGGGAATCAGCCAGCATTCGCCGAGGCAGATGGAAAAGCGCCTTAAAAACCATCCACAGTCTGGCCGGCACACCGGACCTCGACACTAATTCGCCAGGCGGATTCGTGCCGGGGACCGGCACGCCTTCCCGCTCGGGAAGCAGCGCGTTAGACCGCACAGCTAGCCGGCCGGATTAACACAGACCTTCTTTTGAGGAAGAAATATCTGTCAAAATGTGTTTGGAGAGGAGTACTGTATGACAGTGAATCATCGATCGTCCGATATGTTGAAAAGAATGTCACGAAGCATTTAAGAAGCGATGCTGTTGACGGATGTTGAAAATTAGGTGGACTGATAAGGAACAAAGAGATCCTCCACAGCATCTGTGAAGAAAGGAACATATGAAGAACACTGATACGAAGAAGGGATAAGAGGATAGGAAATATGTTAAGGAACCAAAAAATAAGTTCTGTGGTACTTGAGGATGCTGTTGAGGGCAAAATACAGCCAACCAAAAATGATTAAGTACATAGATTGAAAGTGTTGCTCTGAGATGAAGGAGTTGATAAAGCGGTTGATTCGTGGCGTGCCGCATCAAACCAGTTGTAAGACTGATGACACATAAATCAGAAACAAACAACTGTTCATTCGCCTTTCACTGACTTATACAGTATTAGGTAATTTATTCGTGCCGGCCGCGGTGGTCTAGCGGTTCTGGCGCTGCAGTCCGGAACCGCGGGACTGCTACGGTCGCAGGTTCGAATCCTGCCTCGGGCATGGGTGTGTGTGATGTCCTTCGGTTAGTTAGGTTTAAGTAGTTTTAAGTTCTAGGGGACTTATGACCTAAGATGTTGAGTCCCATAGTGCTCAGAGCCATTTGAACTATTTTTTAATTTATTCGCCAATAAGGAAAATGATACAGGCGTTTAGGTATGGTTATTCCACTTTGTATGTGCTGGAATTATGCGCCATATGACAGCATAGTAAAATATTAAGTTATATCAGTGCAGAGTCCGAGAAATAGAATAATAATCGAGTGTTATACGGAATGGATTCGCTGTTCCTTCATCTTGAAGGAAATAGGCCGCGGCCTTTCAATTGAACCTTCCCGGTACTGGCCTTAACGGATTTAAGGAAATAACGGGAGACCTAAGTGCGAATTTTCGGTCAAGGAACTGAAGCGTCCTCCTCCAGAATACAGCTCCAGTGTGCTAACCATTGCGCCACTTCGCTCGGATCGTTTTACCCTGTTCTCCACGCTAGTATACCCTGTGCAAGACGTCACCTCTTCGTAACTAGAGCAGCCTATATCCATTGGCACTTACTGTAGTCAATTTGCTCTCACTCTGTTCACCGCCCAGCTGCCCAAATCACACTGCCTCCGGTACGAATATGACACTTTTCTGACGTCTCAGAGTCCCGGCGAAGGTTCGATTCCTCCCTCGGGTATGGGTGTGCGTGTTTGTCCTTACGATAATTTAGGTTACGTAGTGTGTAAGCTTAGGGACTGATGACTTTAGCAGTTAAGCCCCATAAGATTTCACACACATCTGAACATTTTTTTGATGTCTCGAATGTGTCCTCTCAACCATTCCCTTCTGTTAGTGAAGTTGTTCCATATAAGTTAGTCATACCTAAATACCCATTCTTGCAATGTCGAGGCAGCGAGACGTAATAACGGTAGCGATTGGAAGCCCATGCTGTGCTTACCATCATTTGGAAATAATTTAATGTATGAACAGCGGCTTTTGCTCACAAACTGTTTTCTGTACTGCGTGTTGTGTTGCAAGTAAAATAATGCACGTTCATTATTTATGTACAGCACAGGTATACATGTCTCGAAATAAAAAAAAAAACATAAGCATGATTTTTTTTGGAAGTTCTCTAAATCATTACGTTTAAAGTATGCTTTTAAAAAGGTGTTGCTGTCATAAATTACGGTTAAAAACGTGTTTAATAATGATTATCAAAAATGTCGGTATCTAATTCATTGTTTTCCTTTAAAATATATTTAATTATTAAATGTAAATCATAAAAAAGGCTGTCTTCTAATTAAGTATGTTTCAGCACAAAGTGTACCGGAACATACTCATCTTTCTTTTTCCAACTACTTCTTCTTATTCTTGCTTTTTTGGTGGCATCCACATTGCTTTCCCTGCCGTCAAGAGTCTCCTATGGTCAATCGCCTTTAATGTTCTTTGTATATTTAGTCCACCAGGCACCGCCATCAATTCCGCACTACAAAACTTCACTGAAACACAACAGAGATCCCAGGTATCTGTTTTGAAAGTACTTAGTCCTACGAGAGTAGTTTGAGTCCTACCATGTAAATACTTCTCTAATACTCTTGTGCCACTAGGTCATCAGAGACTGAAAAGTCGTAAACAATAAACAAGTGACTTGGGGACGGTGTTCAGACACTTTTAAATTCATCTAATTTTGACGCCTTCTTCGGTACCATTTCCTCGGAGTAAACTTGTTCTTGTTCAGAAAACTACAGAGAATATTTAAGACAAAAGTTTTGGCAATTGTTCACTTACTAATCCCCTTAACAGATTCTATAGACAAAGCATGTTGCATCAAATTGTTTCTGCCGATCTTATAGGCCGTAATGGTGATTTAATCTACAAACATTTTTGGATCCCTTACTTGATTTGCGAATCACAAGTCAGTATTATAACGCTGCCTCAGTACCCAGTGCTTCGCTGGGAATGTCCAACAGATTTCAGAAGGGGTGCACTAACAAAGTTTTGAACGCGCGATAACTCGGTACGACGTACCGCGACGTTTTGTCGTCTTTCAGTGACTCAGTTGTGGCAGACTCGTCGCTGTCAAAACTTCGGCGATTTCCGCAGAAGGCATAAATTAGTGCCGCTGGTGAAATTAACAGCACTTTGATGGCAAAATAATTGGTTTCATAAGATTGAACTGCTCGCTTAATATTACGGCGGGCGAGGGGGGGGGGGGAAGAGAAGGGAGCACACGGCCAGAAATGGCGTACGGAAACAGGGCGGCGTGTTGCCGGGGCTGCTCCCCCGTTGGTGGGGTGGTCGTGGTGGAGCGCCGGAGGAAGAAAGTTGGCAACAGTTGCGCCGCGATAAGGCCCCGCTAAGTGTGGCGAGCGCGCGCGCTTTATCGCACCTAATAAAACAGAATATGGCATCGCGCATCACGGACTCAAAACTCGCTACTTCATAAACCGCTTTATGTGCGCGGTAACGACTTGGAGCAACGGAGGCGGAGGCGGCGGCGGTGTCTGCGGAGGAAGAGCTGGAGGCGGCGGTGGGGGCGGAGGTGTTGTCGGAGGCGGCGTGTTGCCTTTATGTGGCGCCCGCTGACTTTTATTGCTGGCGCGCTCTCAAGTGATTCCAGTCGCGGCGGACACTCTGCGAGAGATTTGGTTTAAGCCGCGGGGCGCACACTGCGCAGGCGCACCCGTTGACATCAGACGTTGTAGCAAGTAGCAGCCGGAGCTCTTCCGTTCCCAGTCCTTGTCTCCTCGCGCGCATCTGTAAACCAGCGGGTAGGCTCTGTTAACATTATTACTAGACGCTTTTATCACATTATTAGCATCCTTGTCAAATGTTAGATATCTTCAACCTAGTCACCGTTAATTTCATTGTTCCGATGGATTTCTTTGTTGAAACGAGTAAAATTATATTTAAAATGTAGTAAGATATTTTAAACAATTCACTTTACTATGATCACGAGGATGGTTGCTGAATAATTGAATCGGCGCTTCTTCTTACCAGGAGATGGACAGTCAACTGTTAACGCCATCTTGGGCGTGCTAGTCTGCGTTTCATGCTCTACTTGCTTTCTGCTGTCACGTATACCTCATAAAAATAGAGGCACGAAATGAGTTGCTAATCCTTCTACTTAGTTCCGCGGAGAGGTGACTGTTCGGAAAATGAATACATCACAGTGACCGCAACAGGAGCAGAATTTTTTTGTTTTTTTGTTTTTTTTGTTTTGATCATCAGTCTACTGACTGGTTTGATGCGGCCCGCCACGAATTCCTTTCCTGTGCTAACCTCTTCATCTCAGAGTAGCACTTGCAACCTACGTCCTCAATTATTTGCTTGACGTATTCCAATCTCTGTCTTCCTCTACAGTTTTTGCCCTCTACAGCTCCCTCTAGTACCATGGAAGTCATTTTCCCATGTCTTAGCAGATGTCCTATCATCCTGTCCCTTCTCCTTATCAGTGTTTTCCACATATTCCTTTCCTCTCCGATTCTGCGTAGAACCTCCTCATTCCTTACCTTATCAGTCCACCTAATTTTCAACATTCGTCTATAGCACCACATCTCAAATGCTTCGATTCTCTTCTGTTCCGGTTTTCCCACAGTCCATGTTTCACTACCATACAAAGCTGTACTCCACACGTACATCCTCAGAAATTTCTTCCTCAAATTAAGGCCGGTATTTGATATTAGTAGACTTCTCTTGGCCAGAAATGCCTTTTTTGCCATAGAGAGTCTGCTTTTGATGTCCTCCTTGCTCCGTCCGTCATTGGTTATTTTACTGCCTAGGTAGCAGAATTCCTTAAATTCATTGACGTCGTGACTATCGATCCTGATGTTAAGTTTCTCGCTGTTCTCATTTCTACTACTTCTCATTACCTTCGTCTTTCAGAATAAAGAAAGATATATCACCAGGGGTTCAGTTTCGATTAAAGTCAAACCTCCGTTTAGCCCAAATAAAACTCCCGCGTTACCCGTTTTCTTCGTAGTCTGATGCAGAGTCGTTGTTTGCGGGAAGAAAAGAATCGTGGCTGCAGACCGAGATAATGTGATGCATAATGCCATAGAATAACGTGTATTGCAACAAATAAAAACTGCACTCCGACTCCGAAATAAGAAATTTAGATCACAAGGTTCGATGTATGAAAAATACCAGTGCGCATGTAATGGAGAGCTGATGGCGTGCAGTCGTCACGTCACCAAACCAATCGCTTCACAACATTATTAAAGAACTGAAACAGACAAAATTTTGAACGCATCATAAGTAAAAAGTGTTTCCACTGCGTTACTATGAAATAAAACTGTAAATGAATTTAGGGTTTACCATTATTATTCGCAAAACATAAGAAACAAAGAAACGCTTCCTTATATGAATCTGCTGATACGCAACTGCTAGATGACTCGTGTGATTAAATCAACCAATAACCAATCTCACCCATGACTACACTAGAAATTTTCTGAATTTCAGGATTACCATCACTGGCTGCAACACATTCTCCTCAGTTATTAGATGTGCTAACTACATAACTAGTAAATACATAATTACACCCTACAATGTGAAGAGTTCATAAGAACCTCTGAATCACATTGTTCTACAGTTTGCGGGTCATAGTTCCAGGGTACAAAGAAACACAGCAGAAGAAAGGGAATACAGTACTAACGTAACTATAAAAGATGTTGAAATTGACCATCATTCATCTCTTGCCAGTTTTGGGCTCTGGGCCCTGGTCAGCAAATTGCTGAAGGCGGGTCGAAGTTGGATTCCAATCTCATCCGAAACGTTCTACTGCAGTTCTTGAAAGTTATGAGTGTTGTTGCAACACACCTTAAACACAAGGAATCCCCACACAAGTAATCGGACAGTGACGGATCAGGTGATCTGGTTGGCCGGCTAGGGCCGCGACCAGACCGACCTCTGCTAAGAACGCTGTCAGACGTGAAGATTACGTAAATGTGCTCCATGTTCGGCCGGCTCTACGGGCGGATGCTCCATCCTGGTGGAGTGTGGTTCTATGCGTACACTCACGTCCAATCGTGTGCACTCGTACACGCCACTGTTATTTGCCCCACACACTGTAATACTAGAATCTTCTCCTCTTTCGTGACTCTTCCCGAGATGTACTTGTCTGGTCTCTCTCTTACTAAATCCATTTTTCTCTATAGCGTACTGAATAGAAACACCACGAAGAACCAAATAATAATCTGAAACTGTCCTCCCTGAAAAGCAAGTTGACCAAAAACTTCCACAAACGTAGCTCCTTTTACATAGCACAAACGTAGCTCCTCTTACATAAAAATGAAAAGGAGTCCACTACATCTCCAGCATTTCAACATAAGGCACTATAATATCATAATAATGAAAACTGAACCTCAGAACTACCTTTCGTAAACATTAATGATCATCCAAAATAGAAGGACTTCAGATAATTATGTACCACCGGAAGAGCTGGATATTGATTAAAATACCCTTTTAAGATTGAAATAATTAGCCGTATTCCACAAATTATTTATCAGACGTACTGCGTGACAGCTCACAATAGCCCAAATACTCTCCAAAATCCTTCTGTACTTATCATTCCAGACCTTGACTCTTACGTAAGGTTTCTAAGTTTCCAAAAATAGCAAGTAAATAATTAAATGTGACAAGTTATAGTACACCCAATGACTTTATAATGTTTAAACTCTCTGACAGTGCCTTCTCAATAAATCTACCAATCTTGTTTTTAATTAAGTGTATCTGAAATGGGTTCTGATTGTCTGCACCGCATGTAAACAAAAGCTGAACCATACAACAAAATTTACCACTGTCTAAGGTATCACTAAACCATCTGCTGATGTACATCACAGGAGTTCCAGAAAAGCTCATCCTTACCAGCAGGCTAATTTCCAGGTTGAACAAAATAAATGGCATGCAAGTTTATTCAACGCAGCATACTAATGTGTAGGAAGAATACAACTAAACCGTAAAATTCAGGTCCTGAACAATAATATACGTATATCAAAAACGAAGGTTAACACTTTAAGATCCAATTCTCAAGACACCGAACAATGCTTCAACATGCTGCAAGAAAATCTGCAGGTGATTAATACACTAAAAGAAAGGGAGGTATGTTATTACGCCTGCAGAAATGTAAATGGTCAGTCACGGTGGTAACGCCTTCTGCGAAGAAAATGACTCTATAGTGTGACGAAATTAATCCATAACATGATGTTTTACCTAGTTCTGTCACTAACTGATAAATATGTGAAGAAAACGATTGCCACAGATTTATTTGGAATAATTTTGTACGTATATTTCTATTATTTGAACTCGAAATAACTTTTTTTACTTCCAAAACTAGCGAAAGTAATCACGTCAGAGTTTGTCAAGATAAACCAAAAGAACGTAAACCACAAAAAATCCAGTAAATAAATTCGTAGACCCGTGAGGAAATGGCTATAACTTTGTTTAGTTATAGATGTACAAGTCAAATAAACAGTAATCTTGATCATGAGTATGTAGTAATATGACTTCTTGCTGAATAAAAGCAAAGTTTACACAGTTGACAGTTGTCAGATTCAGAAGTCCCACCTATAGCGTGCCTTGCGCCAATAGCGGATGAGCCGCTTAAATGTTATTGGTCGGCGCTCAGAATTCAATGGCGGGAGCTGCAACTTACACGGACTGGCACATAGCAAACATACATCATTACGCCTGCAAAACAGTGTCCACCTCCATAAAAGTAACCGTTTCAAAAGAATTCATAAGACACACGCAATAACAACGATAATAAAATGGAACGGAAGACAGAAATAGTAAATAGTAATGCCTATTTTAAGTGGTGAAATTAACAGTGTTAACATTGATTGCAAACACACTTTACAAAACCACATGTATTTAAAAAAACAAATGCTGAGAAACTTTCATTACAAAGCAATAAGAAACTACATTTGAAACTGTTCAAACATTTACCTGTGGTCTAGGACAGTGCGGCTCTCGCAGCCGAGCGAAGCAGACGTGCGGTGTGTGCTCTCCGCTGTCAGAGAGAGCCCGCGCGCCTTGTTTACTTTCTTCGGCCGACACTAACGTGACGCCGTAGCGCTACAAGACCATGGCAAACCAATACAGAAAATCAACCTTGAAATTCACATTTCGGAACGACTTTACCCGACCAAAGGTGCTCGAAGTTGAACGCTTTTTAAAAGAGGAAGCCAAGATCCCGGCTGCCGACATTGTCGGCATTCACTTTTCGATCGTCAGTAGCACGGTCTATGTAAAGCTCATAAACGAAACTACATGCGACAAGGTGCTTCGTGAGATGAAACAAGAACTCCGCTTCTGCCACGCAGATGGCAATGTTGGCAACGTCGAGGTCGGCCATGCCGCAATGGGACTGCGGACTATCCGCATATTCGAACTTCCATTTGAACTCCCGGCGGCAGTAGTTGTAGCGGCGCTCCGCCCCTACGGCACGGTACACGAACACGTGGCTGAAAAATGGACCCAGTTTAAGACGTATCCAGTACTCAATGGAGTACGCCAAGTGCGCATAGATCTCCAACGACACGTGCCATCCTATCTACAGATAGGAGGATGCCGGGCCATAGTTATTTATGACGGCCAGCCGAAGACGTGTTCCGGATGCGGCAAAGAAGGACACCTTCGTTCCGAGTGCCTCCAGCGTCGGATCACACAACTCCCACCGAAGGACGTTGCACCACCAGCGGCGAAGACTATTCTACCCGTGACTTACGCGGCGGCGCTCACGACGTTCTCCACACAACAGACACGGCCGACCGCTTCAGCGGTACAAGAATCACTTTCCACGGACAAAAACCTGGATGATCCTTCGACCTGGCCAGTGGTGGAAAATAGTACTACAACTCTGGAGCTACCGAACGCGACAGACATTGACGCCGGCAAGATGGCAATTGATTCCCTTATTGTACCGACCGAAGCGTTTGTTCCGGCGGAGCGTGAGTCAGTGCCGTCTTCTGACAATGAAGGCCATGTACGGAAACAGCGATCACCGAAACGCCGAAAGCGCCGTCGTCGGACCGTGTCGGAACACAGCGGTTCGCATTCGTCCGGGGAAGAACAACTGACCACTCAAGAAGCCAGCCGCGAAGCTGAGGCTGTTTCCACTGACTCCAACCTTGCAGAACAGACAGAAAAACATGCAGCTTTCCAACATCAGCCCATTGACAGAAACAGTGAGCAGCGGGAAGGTACCAGTGCAGGCAGCGAAGTCGCCCGGTCCCTTACTACCAAACATTCCGAGGCTATGGAACATGAACAGACATCCGCGCCCGCTTCGTGGGCCGAGGAAGTCGAGACACAAGATCCCGACCCGCGGCCAGCTGAGGCGCTGCCGGACCATGCAGCATAAGCAGCACAAGGAGGACCGCGTTTGGCGGGGGGTGACATCACTTCCGATGTTCGCTTCTCTCCAACTTCAACATGGATAACCTCGCCCAAACAACGCGTTGCCAGGCTTACCGCCTGGCGACAATGAATATCAACATGATCAGTTCTCCTGTCAAGATCCAACTTTTGAAAGAAACCATACGAGCCATGGGAGTTGACTTTGCTTTCCTACAAGAAGTGAAAACGACTGCACTCCCGCACTTTTACGGTTACGCCACACATGTGACGCCCGGTAGCCCTGCAGACACCGGAGTGGCAATATTAGTGCGTGAAGGTATTGAAGTTACCGACGTCACGTTTCTTCCCTCCGCGCGAGGAATAGCATTTACGGCACTCAACACCCGATTCATTAATGTTTACGCGCCGTCGGGTACCACAAGACGTCACGACCGCGCCAGATTCTACTCCACAGATGTCGCTCCCCTTTTCCTTTGACGATACGACCTCAGCGTCTTCGCCGGCGATTTTAATTGCGTACTTCACCCTAAGGACCAAATCCCACATTACATGCCTTGCCCGGAACTGGGTGCGATGATCCAAGAACTTAACTTGCGCGACATGTGGGAAAAAGTCCACGGTAACCGCTCTGGCCACACTCATCTTACCAGTCATTCGGCCAGCCGACTTGACCGCATATATGTGTCACAAGATCTCACACAAGGTGTGGTGGACGCCGAATTATGGCCTCAAGCCTATTCCGATCACAGTGCCTATATCTGCACTATACACCTACGCCCCCAACAAGTCTGGCGCAGCAATGGCTTTTGGAAGCTCAACATAACTCATCTCCAGGACCTGGATTGCCGTCGGCAAGTTGCAGCAACGTGGACTGACTGTGAACGCCGCCACCCATGATACACCTCGACCCTGGAGTGGTGGCTCCTCTGTGCCAAACCAGCAATCCGTAGGACACTTATGCGATATGGCAAGGACGTGACTGCGTGGCATCGACAGACCCTCGATTTGTACTACGCGGCACTCAGGGACCTCGACGCCTTACCCCCTTCCCCGGAGAGACAACATGACCACAGCAGAATCAAGGCTCACATACTATCATTGACGAAGCGTCGACTAGAAGGTGCAGTAGTCCGCTCGCGACGGCACGACCGAAGGGTTGCAGAGGAACCCACTATGCACCACGTTGTGGCGGATAAGCGCCGACTACGCCAACATTTAATCACACAACAAAGGACACACGACGGTCGCTTATGTACGACCCAAGCAACCATAGTAAAGGCGGTGGAGGATCATTTTCGTCATCTTTACAAGGAAAGAACCGTCAATGACGAGGCCAGTACTGAAGTGTTACAGCAGGTAACACGTACTATCGACGAGGCTACCGTGAATGCACTAACAGAGGAAATCTCACTCGAAGAAGTCGAAGACGCCGTGGACAAAGGTGCGGCCAATAAATCTCCTGGACCTGATGGATTGCCCATCGAATTCTACCGGACTTTCCGTGACATCATGATGCCTCGCTGGGTTATAATGTTCCGCGAACTTATGTCTCCAGACTGTGTTGTGACGCCAGCGTTTGTAGAAGGTCTCCTCATACCAGTACACAAGCCAGGTGGAGGGCTATCGATTAACGACTATCGGCCGCTTACAATGCTGAACGCCGATTACAAGATTTTCACCAGGATTATGGCGAGCCGTATTAAGACGACTTTGCCGATAATCCTCGCTACAGAACAGACGTCGCAGGGGGGAGAAGCCAACATACACATGTCCACCGGTGACTGCAGGGACTTAATAGCGATCGCTTCTGCGTGCCGTCTGAGAGCGGCGATCGTCTCTGTCGATTTCCACCGCGCCTTTGATAGAGTGCACCACAACTTCCTCCTACGAGTGATGGAATGTATGGGATTCCCCCCGGGCCTCATCGACACCCTACGGCGTCTTTGGACCGCAGCCAGCTCACACGTCCAGGTCAATGGAAGGACGGTAGGACCAGTACCCATTAAGAGGTCTCTACGACAGGGTTGTTCCCTTTCTACCTACCTTTATGCAATCGCACTCGAGCCACTCCTAGGGGGCCTTAACCACCGCCTATCTGGCATCACGCTGCGGGACGTCACCTTTCGCTATAGGACATACGCTGACGACCTGCTACTGCTGGTTCGTTCCAATGACGAAGTTCAAAGCGTACTAACCTGGATTGAGCGATACGGACAGACCGCAGGCAGTCTTCTGAACATCAACAAGTCGGCGGCGTTGGACATTGGGCGTGGTCTCGGACCGGAAGCCCTCGCTCCCCTCCCACCAGTTTCTGATCTGCGATATTTGGGAATCACGTTCAAGAAAGATGTACGTAAAACAGCTGCAGCAAACTACCGACGGTTATTACAGATCATACGCGCATTGGTGCGACAGAACCTGCTCCGGGACTTGAATCAGCTACAACGTGTTGAATACCTGAACCTCTACGTAGCATCCAAACTCAACCACGTGGCCCAGGTCCTCCCACTACCGCTGCAGATAGGTCGCCGGCTTCAGGCGGCCTTCAGTTACTACGTTTCCGCAGGTCATATCTTTAAAGTACGATACGACACTCTTACCCTCCCAGTGCACAAAGGAGGGCTGGGATTGGTCAACGTCAGGGCGAGAGCAGCTGCCCTTTACATGAGCAACATGAGGAAACGATGGAAAAGTCAATATACCTCTCTCACGGGTCGTTTACTACAGGTTCTGATGCCAGCCTCTAACGTCCCGCCGGTGTCGGTTGCGCACGTCGCACCACAGCTCTCCCATGTGTCGACCTTCATTCTTGATTACAGCTATGTCAGCTCGAACCTCTCCGCCACACGTCCATCAAAGGCGAAAGATTTTTATACCAACCTTCTGCGGGATGTTCACCATAACGTGGTGGAAAACCCTACGGTTCACTGGCCAAGAATGTGGAAAACGATACACCACCACTTTCTGTCATCCACGGTGCGTTCGAAGTGGTATCAGATCGCCAACAAAAAATATGCCACACGCCAGCGACTTCACGCTATTGGACTGGCAGACTCCCCTTATTGCCCAGATTGGAACCTTTTGGATACCGATGAACATCGTTTTACTTGCTCATCATCGTCCGGAGTTTGGCGACTAACACAGAAGATATTGGCTTGTTACCTCCGGGTCACACCTGATATGATTGACCCTCAGACCCTACTCTGTCCCGATGAAACTTACTTTCCGGCTGCAAAATATCATGCGCTTACATGGTTCAAAGGACTTACCGTCGCCTACATCTTTAGCGACGGAGGGAAAGAGCAGCTTGATTACTGGTGGTTCCTACAAAATGCTCACAATGCCCTCGAACGCACACCGAAATACCGTACGCTCTTCGCAAATTATTTACGCAGCGTTTTCGTTAACCCCCCACTCAGCTGGGGAGTGCCAGGCTGTGGTTAATGTGCTGTGCCGCATCACACTAACGGCTCAACGTTCTGCCTTGTCAGCCATGACCAAAGGAAGAGACATGCTGCTGCAAGGATACTGTTTTCCTTGAGGCACTAGCGAAGCAGAATGCCTCCGTTGCAGATGCCCTTCAAAGGCGCTATTGGAGATTTCAGATAACGATGGTGAGGCTCCAAGTGGTACCAGTTACATTATTGAAGATCCTTTTAGTTAGAATTACATCAGTGGTTTATATTTTTATTTTTTGATTACTCTTTTATGCCACCTTTGTTGTTGTAACACTTAGTTACTAGAATTCTCATTTGTACACGCTCCCTAAATGTAATCATATAAAAAATAAAAGTGGCAACGGATAGCCCTAACCTTGATTTCCCATACTTCCCCTGGTCTATAGGCAGCTCTCTGGGGTGGGTTTACTCAGGAGCCAACGCCTGAAGTGGATCAGATTTTTTTGTTATAGGATGACAAGTGGCGGTGGCACTTAGGTTTTTTTATTTTTTTATTTATTTTTTTAGTTCCATTTTCCTAAAAAAAGGGTAGCGTCCCTTAACGCGGAATTTGAAGAAAAAAAGGAAAAAAAAAGGGGTAGCGTCTTTCATTCATAATCAAAACGTTTTCGGTCCCGGGTACGATCCCCGCCACTGCCTAAATTTTAATAAATAATCAACATTGGCGGCCGAAGACTTCCGGCATAAGAAGTCAGCCTCATTCTGCCAACGGCCTTGTCAAAGAGGGCGGAGGAGCAGATAGAGGTTCAGGGCACTCTCTTGTCCTAGGGGTGGGAAATTGCCCCTAAAGGCGGAAGAATCAGCAATGATCAACGACATGAGGATGCAGAAGGCAATGGAAATCACTGCATTAAAGACACGTGACGTGTATCCACAAGACATGTGGCCTGTATTTGTAGAAGTGTCATGACGATCTCTCCGTTGGCAAAAGATTCCGGAATAGCCCCCATTCGGATCTTCGGGAGGGAATTGCCAAGGGGGAGGTTACCATGAGAAAAAGATTGAATAATCAACGAAAGGATAACGTTCTACGAGTCGGAACGTGGAATGTCAGAAGCTTGAACGTGGTAGGGAAACTAGAAAATCTGAAAAGGGAAATGCAATGGCTCAATCTAGATATAGTAGGGGTCAGTGAAGTGAAGTGGAAGGAAGACAAGGATTTCTGGTCAGATGAGTTTCGGGTAATATCAACAGCAGCAGAAAATGGTATAACAGGTGTAGGATTCGTTATGAATAGGAAGGTAGGGCAGAGGGTGTGTTACTGTGAACAGTTCAGTGACCGGGTTGTTCTAATCAGAATAGACAGCAGACCAACACCGACAACGATAGTTCAAGTGTACATGCCGACGTCGCAAGCTGAAGATGAACAGATAGAGAAAGTGTATGAGGATATTGAAAGGGTAATGCAGTCTGTAAAGGGGAACGAAAATCTAATAGTCATGGGCGACTGTAATGCAGTTGTAGGGGAAGGAGAAATCAGATACTGGTTTGTAAGGCGTACCCAGGAGCAGATATAGACACAGATCAAAATATAGTAGTGATGAACAGTAGGCTGAAGTTCAAGACATTAATCAGGAAGAATCAATATGCAAAGAAGTGGGGCACGGAAGTACTAAGGAATGCTGAGATACGTTTGAAGTTCTCTAACGCTATGGATACAGCAATAAGGAATAGCGCAGTAGGCAGTACAGTTGAAGAGGAATGGACATCTCTACAAAGGGCCATTACAGAAGTTGGGAAGGAAAACATAGGAACAAAGAAGGTAGCTGCGAAGAAACCATGGGTAACAGAAGAAATACTTCAGTTGATTGATGAAAGGAGGAAGTACAAACATGTTCCGGGAAAATCAGGAATACAGAAATACAAGTCGCTGAGGAATGAAATAAATAGGAAGTGCAGGGAAGCTAAGACGAAATGGCTGCAGGAAAAATGTGAAGACATCGAAAAAGATATGATTGTCGGAAGGACAGACTCAGCATACAGGGAAGTCAAAACAACCTTTGGTAACATTAAAAGCAACGGTGGTAACATTAAGAGTGCAACGGGAATTCCACTGTTAAATGCAGAGGAGAGAGCAGGTAGGTGGAAAGAATACTTTGAAAGCCTCTATGAGGGTGAAGTTTTGTCTGATGTGATAGAAGAAGAAACAGGAGGTGATTTAGAAGAGATAGGGGATCCAGTATTAGAATCGGAATTGAAAAGAGCTTTGAAGGACTTACGGTCAAATAAGGCAGAAGGGATAGATAACATTCCATCAGAATTTCTACAATCATTGGGGGAAGTGGCAACAAAACGACTATTCACGTTGGTGTGCAGAATATATGAGTCTGGCGATATACTATCTGACTTTCGGAAAAGCATCACCCACACAATTCCGAAGACGGCAAGAGGTGACAAGTGCGAGAATTATCGCACAATCAGCTTAACAGCTCATGCATCGAAGCTGCTTACAAGAATAATATACAGAAGAATGGAAAAGAAAATTGAGAAAGCGCTAGGTGATGATCAGTTTGGCTTTAGGAAAAGTAAAGGGACGAGAGAGGCAATTCTGACGTTACGGCTAATAATGGAAGCAAGGCTAAAGAAAAATCAAGACACTTTCATAGGATTTGTCGACCTGGAAAAAGCGTTCGACAATATAAAATGGTGCAAGCTGTTCGAGATTCTGAAAAAAGTAGGGATAAGCTATAGGGAGAGACGGGTCATATACAATGTGTACAACAACCAAGAGGGAATAATAAGAGTGGACGATCAAGAACGAAGTGCTCGTATTAAGAATGGTGTAAGACAAGGCTGTAGCCTTTCGCCCCTACTCTTCAATCTGTACATCGAGGAAGCAATGATGGAAATGAAAGAAAGGTTCAGGAGTGGAATTAAATACCAGGTGAAAGGATATCAATGATACGATTCGCTGATGACATTGCTATCCTGAGTGAAAGTGAAGAAGAATTAAATGATCTGCTGAACGGAATGAACAGTCTAATGAGTACACAGTATGGTTTGAGAGTAAATCGGTGGAAGACGAAGGTAATGAAAAGTAGTAGAAATGAGAACAGCGAGAAACTTATTATCAGGATTGATGGTCACGAAGTCAATGAAGTTAAGGAATTCTGCTACCTAGGCAGTAAAATAACCAAGACGGACGGAGCAAGGAGGACATCAAAAGCAGACTCGCTATGGCAAAAAAGGCATTTCTGGCTAAGAGAAGTCTACTAATATCAAATACTGGTCTTAATTTGTGGAAGAAATTTCTGAGGATGTACGTCTCGAGTACAGCATTGTATGGTAGTGAAACATGGACTGTGGGAAAACCGGAACAGAAGAGAATCGAAGCATTTGAGATGTGGTGCTACAGACGAATGTTGAAAATTAGGTGGACTGATAAGGTAAGGAATGAGGGGGTTCTACGCAGAATTGGAGAGGAAAGGTATATGTGGAAAACACTGATAAGGAGAAGGGACAGGATGATAGGTCATCTGATAAGACATGAGTGAATGACTTCCATTGTAGTAGAGGGAGCTGTAGAGGGTAAAAACTGTACAGGAAGACAGAGATTGGAATACGTCAAGCAAATAATTGAGGACGTAGATTGCAAGTGCTACTCTGAGATGAAGAGGTTAGCGCAGGAAAGGAATTCGTGGCGGGCCGCGTCAAACCAGTCAGTAGACTGATGACAAAAAAAAAAAAAAAGAATTTAGTCTTTCTTCTTGCGGCTTATGTTTTGAAGACAGTGCCTTGTGACGTCAACGGTGGCTCCTTGCTGCTGTAAACGGAATTAAAGCACATTCCATCGGCAGTGAAATGGCAGAAAATATATCCTGTTGAATGCAATATGTTCGTCCAGGCAGTTTTGAGGTTCTTCGTTGCGGTCGGCCAGAGTGGCCGTTCAGTTCTAGGCGCTACAGTCTGGAACCGCGCGACCGCTACGGTCGCAGGTTTGAATCATGCCTCGGGCATGGATGTGTGTGATGTCCTTAGGTTAGTTAGGTTTCAGTAGTTCTAAGTTCTAGGGGACTGATGACCGCAGCAGTTAAGTCCCATAGTGCTCAGAGCAATTTGCACCATTCTTCGTCGCGTTCCTTACGTCATATCTCGGTAGAACATAATTGTTTATGGATATGTCCACGTTCGTATACGTCCGAATACAACGTTCCGTACACGTACGTTTCTGTTTCTAACGCACAGAACACAGCTCTAAAATGTATAATATTTAGTTCTACCCGATGATCACGATGTTATAGTCCGTAGGTTTTTAGCAGTGATACTCGTGAATTCATAGTTCTAGGAAAAACTGTGCCACGCGTCACTATCAATTTGGAAGTTTCCATGGCCACAGTTACTGTTTTAATGCGCGTTGAAATTTGTTGAGTAGCAAACGAGATCAGTACTTAAAGTACGTTGCTCCGTGCAACGCAGTTAAGTGCAAAATATCCAATTCCCACAACACGGTCACTGCATTTACGTTTTCAGTGGTATCCGTCATATTCCACGAAACTCTCTCTCCTCCCACAGTGTAACAATTTATTTCATGAAGTCCACGTTGAGGTTTAGCTTACGCCGTGACCGAAAAATTCGTACGCTGCTGTGAATTTTTGTGTTGTTCTGTCTAGCAGGATTGCACGCCACGACACTACACACCCACTGAATGTCACTGTTCCACTGCAGCTATCGATATCGGTCTCGCATGTCATTTCATACAACAGCGCTGCATATTACATGTTGTTTTGAACAACACGTTACACATAAGTATTGCAAAGAAAATGAAACATGCATGGCAACTTTTGCATACTCAGTTAAAAGAAGATTCACGTAGTAACACAAATAAAGAAAAACATAGCACACTCTCATATTAAGAACAGAACAAAAATGTATTCTAGACCATCAAGATATACGTACAGAGTAAAAGGAAGCACAAGAAAAAAACAAGAAAAAACCTACCTGGCATAATTATCAATATCTTAACACTACCCATAATACATTTCCTAAAATATTTTCACTGTATATTTAAACGTAAAAGAACAAACGCTGTGTTCTCGACATGAGTAATATTATCTAATCGAATGTACATCAGACATAACTTTATTAGAGGAAAAGCTTTTTACATGTGACTGAAAGGATTTGTGAACGTTGATAGGGGTACTCATTAGACAGAGAAGTTCTATCTGTTATACACCTCTGGAAAATCATGCTCTTTTATCATGGCAGGGACTTCAACATGTGTGATGTATGTTGCATGGGGGCTTAATTAATAAATGCAATAATTTTAGTAGCTTTGTGTCCGGTTACGAAGTCTCGTAACCGGTTGGCCCTGAGTAGTATTAGTACGCAGTCTGACTGCATAAAATAACAATAAGGAATGAAGGGAAATTTCCGTTAACACAACTGATTAATTAAGTCCCCTGAAACTATAAAAGCTACGAAACAACAAAGCACAAATGTAACTGTTCTGTGTGTGGAAGTGTGATTCAACGTACATGTATCTGGCACGGTTCTTCCTCAATACGACAAGATATTTTAAACACCATTTACAATGAACAACAGCGGGCCTCGGCTGATTTGCCAGCGGACCTGCCAACTCTTTTAGGCAACACTCAAACGAATGTGGTTAAAGTTTTAAAGTTCTGTGCCTTGTCAAATGTTTTTACAAAGATTTTAGGGAGAGGATATTAATTTGCTCACTGTGTGACAAGCTCGCCCATCTTTTATGTAAGTGGCCAGCCAATGACACTTTCCTGTGTCATTCTTGTTGCTATGTTTTCCCTTCCCTTAGCTTTTACTTTCTTATGTAGAAATTTCTCTCTTTTCCTGCTTTCTTTGAATGTGTTTTTCAGTTTTATTAGGTCTCTCCACATTCGTTCCTTTTAATGTGTGTCAGGGCGCTGATGACCTCGATGTTGAGCGCCCATAAACCCCAACACACACACACATACAATGAACAAATTGAAAAACCAGAAATACTGTAATTGCACATAGGAACCAGAATTACAAGTCTAATACATGAACACGAGCCAGATGCTTTGTTGACTGAACCTGTGACCAAGAGGCATTGTCATTAAGGAAATGTGAAATAATTTTTTTTTTTTGCTTCCATATATATTGACGAAAAATACACTGTGTTCATTGCAACATCTTCCATCTATACATCACACCAACCGAATGGCATCTACTGTCTGGCCCAACGGAACAACAACTGCACACGACATCCTGTGAACTAGTACTGCTCTCAACATCTTCTCAACAAGTACTGCCCACGATAACCTCTGAACTACTAATGCGCCAGTGGAGGCAGCGGAATAATAATCTTTGGCGCAATCTCAGGCGCTGTGACTCAGTGAAGCCACCGTTCAATGTCTGTAAAAAGGTCTAAAGTAGTCGACATAAGAATTCCATAAAAGATTGCCCTGATGAAAGATGACCACTTTACTATGTAATTAATGACACGAAAAAATTATGTTCTGATGCGATCTGATTAATCTTCAAAAATAAGCGATAGGGACACATTTACTAGGTGCAATGGATTTATTTTGGCATCTGGAATAATTTGTTTTCTTATAGTAAATAAACTTCTTGTCACAAAAACTGCATTCTGATCGTCTTAAATGTCTCTTACTTACTATTCAGAACACCAGATATTTACAGAACATTTCATGGGACATAGCGCTACCACTCCTGATCCGATGTCCTCAACGTCAGAGTACATTCTCGAACGCGAAATAAATCTACAAGAATGCTGCAAGTAATTTTTCGCTCTTAAGAAACCTATTAGTGGTGAAATAATTACGGTCGTGCTAATTACGGTCGTGCTAATATCAAGAGATCGTAACTAACTAGCTCTTTGTACGATTTAAGTAAACCTGGCCTTATGAACTTCAAAGACCAACTTTATAAAAAAGCTATTTTCCTTCTTACTTTGATAAGGGAACAACGTATAAATAAACGCAAGGCTTTGTAATATCTGATGATAAGTTAAACATACAAGATACAAATAGTCGTACAAGCAACATCATAGTTATTGTCATGAAAGAAATGTGGCACAAAAGCCTCTACAAAGCACTCGTGAAACTAACAACACGCAATAAATGTCTGGTATGTGAAAAACCTGTTTGCTCGACCCGATTGCGAACCAAGTACACTTTGTAAAGAGAACTGCCCCCACATTAATCGTAACTGCCAGTCCCACATCGCTGTTTATGCTGCTTCCGTAACGAACACCCTTTTCTAACATGACTCACCAAGATTACAATTATAGAAAATATTACATTGCTTTCGGTGCAGATACATGGAGAAATGTTACACATAATTCTCAGCCTAACTTCACGTACACAAACCCAAAGTTGCATTCATGCACCAATCTCTTTCCTTTTCAGAATAGCCCCAGCAGCCACGATGATTAACACGTTGTAACCGAGGGAAGCAAATGCATACTTTCAGTGACAGGACAGAACAGAATAGCTTGAAGAAAGCTTTGTTCCCTTTAAACCTCGAAACTATGCGTCCAGTACCCTTCAGTTCCCACTGGCTGAGCCGGTGCTTGTGTCAAAGATTTTAGATAAAACAGATCAGTGCAAACAAAATCTGGGGTGAGTACACGTACAATCAACCAGTGAGCGCAGATATTACAGCAGAGGTTGCTCATGAGTAACAGGTGCATAAATAATTATACTTGTAAGTTGAGAAATTGTAATAGACAACTTCCACGTCAAAAAATGTGTTGGCAAATCATTTTTCTCTATAAACGTATGTGAGCCGTGTGCGGCTCGCGTTCTTGCCGTTCACAACTTGGCATCTTGTTATAGCGGTAGTGGGGTCTCGTTTCCTTCTTATGTTAATGGCGGCACTGAGTTTGCTAGTGTTATTTGTCCGCAAGTGGCAGCAGCAGCGTTTATCGAAAGCCAGTACTATGGTAGTATTTCCGGGTCGTCGTGTGTGTGTCAGGCAGTGGGGCATCGGACTGAGCAGCGAGGAGGTACCCAGCGCCAGGGCAGGCCGGGACCGCCGGCGGCGTGCAACCACTGTTGGATCGAGGGGCTGTAGCCGATGACCGAACCCAGGACGTTTGAAGTTGAGTGAACGTTATCCAATAGTGAAACCTTCTCTGTTTGAGATCTCGCTCTTGTTTGCGGCTCCCAGGGTTGGTGAGACCAACCGCAACAAGTGGAGTCTGTCAGGTCGGCGGAAGCTATTAGCCGCCTTCTACTGCTTGATATTAGTTCGGATTTAGTGTTATTATTGCTGAAGTGCACCCAGCGGTACCTTACTGCCTAGTGGCTACTAACGCCCCAGTTACCAGCCCTGGAGGTTAGCGTATTTTGCGGCAGTGTACTTTTCCTCGTCTTGCAGCTGCTGTCCGGCATGGTGTGTAATTGCACAGCTTCCTTGATTATGGGTATGGGTAATTGTTTTCTTTGTCTACCTGGGTTATAGTGGCTCCTTCTGCCTTTTAGTATTTTAAACACCGGATTCTGGAGATGCAGTGCTGTCTGTCACTTCTGGCGTTAGGTGGTTTGCTAAGAAGGTTGAACGGCGTTTAAACCGTCTCTAGTTTGATTTACCCTCCTTATCTGAACATTACTCTTGGCTGCCTGTTTCACCATTTACACAACTGTAGTCACCTTCCTCAGGTCGATCCAGGGAGCACTGTCTGTGGATCACTCCGTCTTACTTGGTCAAGTTGTTATAATTGTTTAAAATTTTACCTAATGTTATAACGTGTAATTGCCTTCCTCACTTGTAGCTCAGGCCTTCAGCTGCTGAGTATTCTGAAGTTCCTTGTGGCTGTCAGCCGACGAAAAAAAAAATTATTAATTCTTTCTTAGTAAGGCCTTTAGCCGTTGTTTACTGTAGCCAACGGTAGCTGATTACGGCTCATCCACAATCGTTGCCTTATCCTGCCTCTCCCTCACTACCAGATTACAGTATAGGTACGTATATAAGTCTACAGTTTAAAAGTGAAGCGTTGTCAAATAATTAATAAAAGTTCTCTACAGGGTTTACATTTTTAAATTAAAATTTTCATCTTTAAACCGTTTTATATACCCTGGTTTGGACCTGAGATTAAGTTGTTTCGTTGAAAGCTCACGGTGCGAATTCAATAATGAGTGTGTTGTAGCCTATGATTAAGGTGGAATGGCGTTCGGACAGGCGATTATGCAGGTCTGGACACAATTTTATAAACAGCTCACTAAGCATAAAATATTCTTGTCAGTCGGTAATAGCTAAAAAGCCTGAAATTTATTTTTAACATAATTACAGATTTTGAAGGCAAAACGTGAAACGACATAAAATTCGTTCAGCATCATATAACAATATTTAGTCTTAGTCCCAGTAAGGAAAATTGGACCAGTAACAGCAATATTTCACAACGGATTGTCCTTGGCCACGAACACCGTTATTGCAAATGAAAATAGCTTTCAAAAATAATGTTAGAACTATACTAAAACCCTATGGCTTCATTAGGGCCTGTCTACACTAGCACCCTATCAAATTAGATCTACGAGCACCAGCCACTCATCAAAGCAACGCTACTATCAACTCACTGCAATACTACCTACACAGCTTCCACAATGCCAAATACAAAACTGAATAGCGCTCAAAGCGTAATAATAACAAGATATTTTTTTCAATTTGACATAGCTGATCAGTCACGCTCACAGCGTAATAATAGTAAAACAATTTCTGTACAGTACCACTCAAGCTCATAACGTAGTTTTAACAAGATCGATATGGCTTTCCCCTAGAGAAAATAGTGTGTCCACGGAATCACCTCAATATGCTACACTGTACACACGAAACTTCTGTGTGAAATTGGTCACATTGAATTCACACGCTGAGCTCTTGACTGTGCACTATGTTGGCCAGCCCAGGGAATAAAATACCGTTGTCGGTCACTGTAGCACCCTGCTGCTTCTGCTCTTGTAATGCAGATACCAGGGCTACCAGCGGAGAAGTATCTTCTTGTCCCCACACCTGCTGCTCCGCTGTCAGCATTCGCAAACGCAGACAATGCCGCCCCAACTCGGTCGTGCCCAGCGCTGACCACCGGTGATGCCCCATACTTCCTGACCGATGCCCCACGGTCACACCAGTTGCTTCCCGGAGGTGTACATTGATAGCGGAACGGGTGACTCACCGTCACCCTTCTCTCGCTACTCCGTCAGAACTCTCAGTAGCTGGGGTAGTTGCATCAGAAATGCCACCGACCGCCCCCCTAGACAGGCAGTAATGCGATTGCAGCGCTGATGCAGCCATTTGGGTGGGACAGGAAGAAAGATGTGCCGTGAATTACAAATTCACTGCACAGTACAAACGCATAGGAACACGTGGTGTGAAGGGGAGTTGAGCGTTGGGATGTGTACGAGTAGGAAGGGTGAGCTGGGGTTCAGCTGTTTGTCTGTTGAACATTGGGAATGGAAGGTACATCGGGAAAGTTGAGGTGTGTGGAGCTAGTAGGAAGGGGCTAGGTCGTTATTTGAGAAGCGGATTACGTTTCGACATGGAGACATGGATCGTGAAGAATAACTCAGTTAAAACAGCATTCGAACGGGGTGTGGAGTGTATCAATATTCCGAGGTAGGAGGAGGGAGGTGTAGAACAGAGGTGGAATGTAACTGTGCACTTGATGATGTTCTTGGATACACTGTAACTGCTCCTTTTGTCTCATTTTACGAACAGCAGTCAGCTGGTAACTGACCCTGATGTGGCATCAGAGAAGTGGAAGTTTGACTGTCTGAGAGATTGTGTTGGTTACAATATTCCTTTTTTCCGTCTGTAAATATTTCAGGGAGCAAAAGTAGCACAAATGGTAACCCTGTATGAACGCAGTTTTCTCGTACCTTATGTCTCTCGCGTCTTACAGTCCTAAAATTGTTACTCTTTGCCGGCCGGTGTGGCCGAGCGGTTCTAGGCGCTTCGATCTGGAGCCGCGCGACCGCTACGGTCGCCGGTTCGAATCCTGCATCGGGCATGGATTTGTGTGATGTCCTTAGGTTAGTTAGGTTTAAGTAGTTCTAAGTTCTAGGGGACTGATGACCTCAGATGTTAAGTCCCATAGTGCTCAGAGCCATTTTTTTTACTCTTTCAACTTCATTTCATTCCACCACCTCCGTCATGGTGAAAGACTCCTTAGGCTGAAAGGAGGACATTGTAAGCAGTTGTTTCATGTTCTTATCATCCGCATGTGTCCGATTCTATGAACCCTAATTTCTTTGCTTCAACTGTGTTACTTATCATCTCGATTCTTTAGCAAGGTGTGGTGGATATCATTATAAAACAGGTTAAGGGCACAGGTGTTGGCATTATAATATACACAAGGTTGTTTTAACTCCTTCAAATCATGCTTGTAATCTCTCCCGATAATTTGACTATTGTACCGTATTTATGAATGCCTGCTTTTATTTTTCGTAATATTTTCTGAAACAGGTTTCTGGAGTTCATCAGTTTGTTTCTCTGGACCGATGCCCGCAGTACAACCAATGTCGAGTGGCAAAATATGTACCATAGTCGACAACTTCCATCAGATCAGTAATCAAGAGCCCAAGCCGCGCCTGAGGCTAAGCTCTTTTAAGGTAGCCAAGTGCCTCGTCACCGGACAAACCACATCAGCTCCGTCAAGGTCACGCTACGCCTAGCGCGTAACCATGCGCTAAAAGCGTAAATAAGTGAATTAATATATATTTTTTTTGGAAAGATAAGAATTAGGAAAGGAGATGAGGGATTTGTTATTGTCTATAATAGAACATAGTCACCAGTAATCTTTATTTTACAATTGTTGTTGCCTACTTTGGTCCAAATGAACAGCTATTCATCAGCCTTCAGTTTCTTCTTTCTTCTCGCAGACAAATTAAACGGCTTGTCTGGAACCTTCGCTAGTAGCCCTGTACTTTCCGCTATACTGCATGTCTACCAATCAAAAATGTGTGTCACTGGAATCGCTCATCGGGTGAGTACCTTCTAGTCTTAGTCATAGGCAAAATTTTAGTTTCTTCGTGCGACTAGGAAGTCTTCCCGAAGATGGTACACTTTCATCTGCGAGTTCTACATGTCGGAATACGCAATATTACAAACTGCATGTCAGTCTCATATAAATATTAGAATTCTAAGAAAAAGGAAAAATAATGCATGGTAAGTGAAACAAGGAAGCTATTAGGAGCAGATTACCACAGGCATTGTATGGAAGGGAATCATGGATTGAGGAAAAAATGGAAAATGAGAGAAGCATTTGAGCTGAGGTCTTACTGAAGGATGCTAAAAATTAAGTGGACTGTACCTGTATACAATGAGGAGACAGCCTTCTTAATAGACGACGAATATGTGGATAACGCTAACTACTGTAGAAGTATCAGAATGATGAGGCATGAGTTGCACTTACAACATCTTATGGACGGACGCTACGGGCTGTAAGACGCACCATAATTTTTATGGATACTTTTTTCAAAACATTACATTTTTACCATTTTTATTATTAGATTGCAAAGCCAGACTGATAAAAGATTCTTAGTTTATAAAATCGAACTGACCTTCAAAATCCCTGAAATTCGTCATACGAACTTCTTCTTCTTCTTCTTTTTCTTCTTCGTCTTCGTCGTCATCGATGTCCTCTTCATATGTAAGACGGTCTTCACTGCCATCGAGGCTGTTACTTATGCCACACTTCTTGAACGATTAAACAATAATATCTTCTCTCAATCTAGACCAGGACTATTTTATCCACTGACACACTTGTTTGGTTGTAGGTTGTTTTAAAGCTCCCTTCGACTAGAATTCATGTGGGGTTTCATCCATCATCCACTCCCCTCTCATATACACTGTAAGTGGTTTCTTTATCGAGACATCAAGAGATTGCAATTAGGAAGTAAGTCCACCTGAAATAACAACATACTCTGTGTTTTCCAGTCTCAATTTCTCTTTCACAGAGTTTTTCAAATGACTACTAAACTTATCTAGCACAAGAAAAGAACTCTTCATCAATAAAGCACCTTTCGCTTCTCTCTCACACTGTTAATTCATAATTTCATAGCAGCCTCGTCCATCCAACCCTTATCATGTACGTGAAAACCAACTCATGGCGGTATTTCTGAAGGTTTCTCCATTGTTTTGCCATTTAAGACGATCATTTGATTAAGTTTAGTACCGTCAGCACAACATGAAAGGACAAGAGTGAATTTTTTCATGTTCATTTGTTTTTATAGTTATAGTTTTAGCACCTTTCGTGGCAACAGTTCCGTTATTCCCCACATCAAAATTTGGAGGAGCTTAGTCAATATTCGTTATTTGTCTTAGTTCCGCATTGGTTTCCTTTCGATGTTGGATAATAAAGTGATGGAAAGATATTTTCTCTACATATGCCTGTGGCATTCTCCGGGATATTTTGGTTTTCGTTCGCAAGCTAAGTCCATGACGCTTCATAAAAACTGCAGCACCAGCCAACTCCACCCTTAAAGTCTGTTCAGTTCCACTTAGCGCTAGCTTACGAACGTGTATTTGAATCGTTTTATATTAATTTCAGTGCCATTTAGACGGTGTCCTTGAATTAATGAATAAATTTTAATTTTAAGACGTTATCTTCTATTTTTTGCAATTTTGCATTCAGTCCTCTATTTGCACATTTAATCTGCCTCATTTTTTTCAGTTCTCCTATATTAGCCCGCCAATCTTAGACGCTTTTTTTCTGTTGGTGGGGTCAAAAACGTCACTCAGCTGCTCTGTTTCCATGTTCTTCTGCACATGCCATTATTTTGAATTTATATCCCGCATCATATGAATAGCTTTTACCTTTTTCCATTACGAAACTGCCTATAACAAAAATTATGTACTGTTACCAATAAGACAAACTACTTTCAAAAATGGTTCAAATGGCTCTGAGCACTATGCGACTTAACTTATGAGGTCATCAGTCGCCTAGAACTGAGTACTAATTAAACCTAACTAACCTAAGGACATCACACACATCCATGCCCGAGACAGGATTCGAACCTGCGACCGTAGCGGTCGCTCGGCTCCAGACTGTAGCGCCTAGAACCGCACGGCCACTCCGGCCGGCCACAAACCACTTTCACTTCAAGTTCACTGGCACCGCAGAGTGTAGTGACGAATCCTAGGCTAGACAGGGCTCTGGGTTTGTCGTGGTGGGGCGGGAAGGAGACAGTGTTAGCAAGCTTCAAAGTCCCCACAACTGACGTTCATGGTATCGGTACACAGCTGCTTTCAGTTAAATCCTGTTAACAGATAGAGATAGGTTTCCCGCAGCATAGAATACATGATAATTTCTAAGATTGGCGCGAATTTTTGATCAAACACCGGGCATTGTCTTATTAATTTCAAGTATAAGAGGCGCCTCAATTTTGGAGATAATTTTTCGAAGAGGAATGTGTGTCTTAGAGTTCGTAATACACGGTAACCTTCACCTTACCAGAGGCACCCTAGCGTTAATTCCTATTCAGTGTGTAGCAGAAATTGCGTAATAGTATGTAAGATTCATCATTCTGGGGCATGATGCTTACCGGATGGAGGGTGTGGCCTTCGAAGATGAAAGGAGATGGGATGGGGGGCGAGCCGGTAAGCGGCGGTGCGCCTAATGAGCTGCTACCCGCGTGACGCGAGGCGCCGCTACATCCGATCGCCGTAAAGATAGCGCCTTAATTACGGTGCAGGCCTCGACCCTCTGCTTAGTGGGAACTGTCGCAGACATGGCGCCGCTGGAATATCAGGACTCTGTGTGCAACAACTGCTGGCAGTCTCTCCTTGCTCTCTTGTGTATCGTTACATCATATCCAACTTCGTTCTCGTTGCGCATCGTATATTAGGATTGTTCTCAAATGAAATAGATGTTTATCACCTTTAACGTTCGACCCGTGATTTCTAACTTCGTGACGGACGCAACAATTTGCCGAAAAGTTACGTAGAGAAGAGGGGAAGGAAGTTTTCACTCTGCAGCGGAGTGCGCCCTGATATGACACTTCTTTCTCTGCCTCGTGATGACTGGGTGTTGTGTGATGTCCTTAGGTTAGTTAGGTTTAAGTAGTTCTAAGTTCTAGGGGACTGATGACCATAGATGTTAAGTCCCATAGTGCTCAGAGCTATTTGAACCATTTTGATATGACACTTCCTGACGGATTAAAACTGTGCGCTGGAGCGAGACACGAACTGGGGCCTTTAGCTATCGTGGGCAATTGTTCTAACAAGTGAGCTGCCCAAGCACGATTCACGAACCCTCCTCATAGCTCCAATTCCGCCAGTACCTCGTCTCCTAGCTTCCAAACTTCACACAAGTTCAGACGGTAAAGCACTTTCCCGTCAAAGGCAAAAATCCCGAGTTCGAGTCTCGGTCCGGCACACAGTTTTAATCCCCCATGAAGTGTCGTATCAGCGCACCCTCCAAAGCAGAATGAAAATTTTATTCTGAAAGCATCCCCCAGGCAACCCAAGTCACCGCAATTTGCTTTCGTCCAGGAGTGGTAGTACTGCAAGGTTCACAGGAGAGCTTTTGTGAAGTTTGGAAGGTAGGAGACGAGGTTCTGGCAGAATTGAAGCTGTGAGGACTGATCGTGAGTCGTGCTTGGGTATCTCACTCGGTGGAGTACCTGTTCGAGTAAAGCAAAGGTCTCGAGTGCGAGCCTCGGTCTGGCACAGGTTTATTCCGCCATGACGTTTCGACGTCAAAATAGTTTCATGAACGGCAAGTATTGTATAACTCGATTAATACGACTTAAAAATATTAAGAACTGCATTACCGTGCTTTACATCGTTCTAAGATATCGTGTGGCCGTGCGGTTCTAGGCGCTTCAGTCTGGAACCGCGTGACCGCTACGGTCGCAGGTTCGAATCCTGCCTCGGGCATGGATGTGTGTTATGTCCTTAGGTTAGTTAGGGTTAAGTAGTTCTAAGTTCTAGGGGACTGATGACCACAGATGTTAAGTCCCATAGTGCTCAGAGCCATTTGAACCATTTTTCTAAGATATCCGTCCCAAAAGTCATTTTCTGGTGCCATTTTCCAGTGCTATGGGTATTCAACATCAGCGACAGACGTATGAGGAAGATTCAGAAGTCTCGTATTATTCTTGTGAGTTATCGTCAGCAAAGATTGGTAGTAAATCTCTAAGCTGGAAATCTGCATGACGGTCTGGTCCGTTGTCGTCTACGCAGTACGCTCCATGATGAAAGTGTTATTCAGTTTCTACATGATAGTAGTAACTCGAGAATTCAAATATAAGTCTAGAAAGTACTGTCCAACAAAATTGTATTAAAACTCAGCCAGGTGGGTTTAGCGAACTATTAATCTGGTGCAAAGATTGGGCTGAAGGTATTAATCGACAAAAATCTAAATCTATAAATTAACAAAAAATTGTTTTTACGGCTTGCTTAATGTTATAAATAGAGTAAAAATATTACAGTGCTCTGTTTGAACTAAAGGGAGGCAGAGCGCAGAATACTCGAAAAATTTATCTATGGACAGAACACTTCTACTGACCTCCGTGAAATGCTGTTCGAGAGCATTTCATCTCTGCAAAAGTATCATGAATGCTACCGCTTCTTTCACTGACAAGAGATTTTAGAAAATGAGTTTCAGATATTTGCAGAAAGACAACAAATATCTACCAGAAATATAGCAAGATAAGTAAAAAATCAGTTGTGATAAAGTCTGTGCCATGAGTATTCCTACCCCTCCCATCCGTCACAGACAAACACACACACACACACACACACACACACACACACACACACACACACACTTGTTGCTATCGTAGGGCGGCTAGGGAATCAATTTGAAACGTGGTTGAGAAGGAGGAGCGTAGTTGCAAAATTTAACATATTTCAAAGCAGTTTTACTCGAATTATTCCTCGTTTCGAGGAAAATAATTAGTTATACTTACTGAACGTTCGTGCAATTGTGTGCTCAAAACACAGTTTTAATATTAATTATGCGTATGCGATGTTTTTATCAAAGGGAGTATGTTTTAATTTACACTTATAACCATATAAGCCGTGTATAATTAATGCAGATCGCAGTGTGTAAAATTTTTCCCTGAAACCGTCTAAAAATCACAAATAGCTCTGCGAGAAAGAGATCGGAATGAGGCAGCAGTTAACTAACTTACACCTTTACAGCTGACTCATAAGGTACTGAATAGTTCAAAAAAGTTTGTAGGTCGATTTGAAGCATCCAATACTAATATCTGCTTATCTCAAATTTACAGTGTTGCAAATGTTTAAACACGATATCTATCGAAACAGGTAAAAACAGATGCCACAGGTTTCGAAGTTGTGATAGAAAAAGAAAAAAAGCCTTCTTCCACTGGAAGAGAAAAGAAGAGTCAAAAAGTGAGGCATCATTGTTGTGTAAAGTCGCAAAATAATTATTAGTATGTGTGATGGCCTCAAGGTAAGTATAATTTTACTCTGGTCTTGCTACAGCACAATGCTGAGAGTAATAACAGCACAGAATAGCGATTAAGTTAACTTAGTAGAAATGGGGTGAGTCCACTGCTCCTGGTATGAACACACTGTGGAGCAGCGACTGCAAAAGCGGTGCAATTGTCATTCAGATGTGAAGGTCGACTGCCTCGAACAAATTGTCAGACTCTGAAGAATGTGGCGATTCAGGAAAGATACGCCAAATTTATAATTATGACTGATAAAATATTTTGATGTTACAAATATTTGGCCAGAAATGTTACCACGAACAGGCTTTCGAGTTTCACTTAAATAATCGTTTGTCATAAATGGCAAAGTGAAAAATAATGTATCAAAACTAGACATAGTTGTCTCACTGGGAATTCCGCGATCGTTCAATAAGTAAAATATGGAGTTTCAGTCTTCGATCGCTATTCTTTATTTTCAATTACCGGTTTCGGGCTAGCTGCCCATCTTCAGATCTGTTAGACAATGTTAAAAATGTAATTAATAAGAGAGATACAGTTAGTGAAAAAATATCTTAGTTTACAAAAAGAAATTTTGAAACGTATAAAATGCCAACATACCATATGTTGTAGTTACAGAGTAACTTGTCCGTACAGAACACACTGTTCACTGTCATAAGTAAAGTAAATTTCAATCTGTTAAAACATTATATCGCAGTATTTAAGAGTAATCTGATTGGTAACAGTAAAAAGTGCCCTCTACCTATAACAATTGTGCATCTGTTATTATTTCGCCGTATATATTATTGGCGAATGTTCTTTTTAATAAAACAATTTTTAAGGTAATAACAAATGAATAATCTTTTTGAGTGGACCATGAAACGAAAAATTTTTACATTAATTTAAAATTTCTTTATAAAGAAACATAAAATATAATTAAAATGTAGATATCCTTCCGAAAATGTGCGTTTACTCTTCTTTGTTTTTGATTGGTGGTTGAGTGGATTCCCCTACGCCTGAGCGTATACAACGCCACGCCGAGTTGTCTTGCGCCGCGCCCAATTCACCTCGCCGCCAGTACGCTGAGGGTCGTTCCGCTGTAGCTGTTTCTTACTGGGGCGTGCTGCTGCGTTCAAGAGTAAGCCTAAAACAGGTCTTTAAAAATCTCATAATAATTCCTGTGCATAAAATCACTTTGCTCATTTAGTAGGCCTGGGGTTTTTCTTTGATGTGCGTATATTTCAAGCTCTTCAAGCACGTTGAGATAGAGACTTTTTGCAGCTTTATGTAACACTTCCATTTGTTGATTTATATTACTAACTTCATGTCTACTCTCTTTTACATGTGTTCCAAATGCTGTTCGATTGCTATGACTACAATGTTCCCTGTATCGAATTTCAAAGTTCCGCCCTGTTTGTCCTATATAATAACTGTCACATTCAGCACATTTAATCTTATATACTCCGGAATTATTGTATTTCATTTGTTTCGTCGTTGCTGGTTTATGTCTTAATCTATGTGCCATTTGCCCTTCGTTCTGAAATGCCACTGCGATGTTTTTTGGAAAGCATTTAGCAATTCTTTCCGACACACGCCCTTTGTATGTCAGGGTGACAAACTTCTTCTTAACTTTAATTTTTCTAGAATCGCTACTGATGCCCGCGGATTTGTTTTTGATTTTGTTAAACATACGTGTAACATCTTGTGTCCTGTATCCGTTAGCTGCTGCTACTTGCTTAATAATACCCAGTTCTTTCTGCAACTCATCTTCCTGTAGTGGCAATCTGAGGGCTCTGTTGCACATTGCATGAAAGTACGCTCTTTTATGCTGTGCCGGGTGGTGCGACGTCGCTACTATGATGTTGTCGGAGCACGTGTCTTTTCTATAGACGCCGAAAACGTGTCTGCCTCCCTCCTTTCTGACAGTCAAATCTAAATAGTTAATCGTCCTGTTGTTTTCCATTTCTAGTGTGAATTGAATTTTTGGATGCTGCTCGTTTAAAACTTTAGTCATTTCCTCTACGTCTTCTTTTTCCCCTTTGAATAATAAAATAGTGTCGTCAACATACCGTCTGTAATAAATTAACTTCTCCTTAATTTCTGGAAAAGAGCTAAAAACTTTGTTCTCAAAGTCATTCATAAAAATTTCAGCTAAAATGCCCATAGCTAAACCTTCTTCTTGAATAAAAACTTTATTGTTAAAGATAAAACTATTAAAACTCAGTGTGAACTCTAGCATATCTACGAGTTCGACGATTTCACCCATGCTCATTGACTTATTTTTTATCAGGTTTTTCCTTATAATTTGCAAAGTTTTTTGGTATTGGTATATTAGTGTAGAGGTTCACGACGTCCAATGAGGCTAGGACTGCATCCTCTGGGTTTGCAATGTCCTTCACTTCGTTCGCGAAACATACACTATTTTTTACGTTGTAAACTTGCTCGTATTTATACGCAGATTTTAACTTACGGTACAAAGCTTTATTCAAGAGCTCATTAACGGCTTCCTTCCCATTGCAAATAACACGCATTGGTTTATTCTCCTTGTGCAATTTTATTTGCGCTCTTGCTTCTGGTGTTCTTGGATTCATCTTTACTAATCTAGCGTTTTCATTTGGAGTGAATAAAAATTGTATTGCTTCTATCCTTGCCTTTAAATCTGTCTGAAACTTCTTTGTTAAATCTTTTTTGACTTCTTTAATTCCATTTTCCTGAAAAAACCGCATTGTCTTATCTATATATTCCTTTTCGTAAATGACAACTGAGGTACTGCCCTTATCTGACTTAATCACGATTGCGTTATTAGAATCCAGTTTTAAGTTAATTTCTTTCACTAACCTCATCTCACTATATTTACCGTTATGTAAAGTTTTCTGGCATTCAATTGCCTCTTTGGCTTTGATGGCGATACATGTCTCCTGGAATTTAGTTAACTTAGCATCCCTACATGCTACCTTAACTTCTGCGATCATTCTCTTGATGTCTCGATCTGCCGGCCGAAGTGGCCGTGCGGTTAAAGGCGCTGCAGTCTGGAACCGCAAGACCGCTACGGTCGCAGGTTCGAATCCTGCCTCGGGCATGGATGTTTGTGATGTCCTTAGGTTAGTTAGGTTTAACTAGTTCTAAGTTCTAGGGGACTAATGACCTCAGCAGTTAAGTCCCATAGTACTCAGAGCCATTTGAACCATTTTTTTTGTCTCGATCTTGCAAGTTCGTTCGCGGATTATGCTTAAGCCCCTTATCCAAAAGCTTCTGCTCTTCTTTAGAAAAGACAATATCTGTAAGGTTAACGGTTCTGTCATAAAACTTATGTACATACTGTATTTTATCTCTTTCCCTCTCTGCCTTTGCTATTGCTCTACACAGATTAGTAATTTTCTTATTGTGTCTTTTTATGATTTCGTCCCTATGTACCTGGATTCTTGCTTCAATCTCATATTCAACTTGTCTAAACTGCAGTGGCGACAATAGGTTACCTAACTTCATATGTAAATCGTACGTAAGCTTATTGAGTTTGTCTTTCTCGATGTACCCTGATTTGATCTCCTGTCTTATCCATGACTGTTCTGCTCTCTTCTTAACTTTTGTGGCTGAGATACTGCTGTTATTTATCTTTACCCTTGCGTACTTCGGCACAACACCTAATTGCAAACAATTCTTATTGAAATGTATTTTTAAATTGGCTTTCATTATATTAAGCTTAGCTTTAAAAAATGTTTTCACATCTCCCACAGCCTGACTAGGCACAAGTTTCTCAAAACTAGACATAGTTGTCTCACTGGGAATTCCGCGATCGTTCAATAAGTAAAATATGGAGTTTCAGTCTTCGATCGCTATTCTTTATTTTCAATTACCGGTTTCGGGCTAGCTGCCCATCTTCAGATCTGTTAGACAATGTTAAAAATGTAATTAATAAGAGAGATACAGTTAGTGAAAAAATATCTTAGTTTACAAGAAGAAATTTTGAAACGTATAAAATGCCAACATACCATATGTTGTAGTTACAGAGTAACTTGTCCGTACAGAACACACTGTTCACTGTCATAAGTAAAGGGGAAAAAGAAGACGTAGAGGAAATGACTAAAGTTTTAAACGAGCAGCATCCAAAAATTCAATTCACACTTGAAATGGAAAACAACAGGACGATTAACTATTTAGATTTGACTGTCAGAAAGGAGGGAGGCAGACACGTTTTCGGCGTCTATAGAAAAGACACTTGCTCCGACAACATCATAGTAGCGACGTCGCACCACCCGGCACAGCATAAAAGAGCGTACTTTCATGCAATGTGCAACAGAGCCCTCAGATTGCCACTACAGGAAGATGAGTTGCAGAAAGAACTGGGTATTATTAAGCAAGTAGCAGCAGCTAACGGATACAGGACACAAGATGTTACACGTATGTTTAACAAAATCAAAAGCAAATCCGCGGGCATCAGTAGCGATTCTAGGAAAATTAAAGTTAAGAAGTAGTTTGTCACCCTGACATACAAATGGCGTGTGTCGGAAAGAATTGCTAAATGCTTTCCAAAAAACATCGCAGTGGCATTTCAGAACGAAGGGCAAATGGCACATAGATTAAGACATAAACCAGCAACGACGAAACAAATGAAATACAATAATTCCGGAGTATATAAGATTAAATGTGCTGAATGTGACAGTTATTATATAGGACAAACAGGGCGGAACTTTGAAATTCGATACAGGGAACATTGTAGTCATAGCAATCGAACAGCATTTGGAACACATGTAAAAGAGAGTAGACATGAAGTTAGTAATATAAATCAACAAATGGAGGTGTTACATAAAGCTCCAAAAAGTCTCTATCTCAACGTGCTTGAAGAGCTTGAAATATACGCACATCAAAGAAAAACCCCAGGCCTACTAAATGAGCAAAGTGATTTTATGCACAGGAATTATTATGAGATTTTTAAAGACCTGTTTTAGGCTTACTCTTGAACGCAGCAGCACGCCCCAGTAAGAAACAGCTACAGCGGAACGACCCTCAGCGTACTGGCGGCGAGGTGAATTGGGCGCGGCGCAAGACAACTCGGCGTGGCGTTGTATACGCTCAGGCGTAGGGAAATCCACTCAACCACCAATCAAAAACAAAGAAGAGTAAACGCACATTTTCGGAAGGATATCTACATTTTAATTATATTTTATGTTTCTTTATAAAGAAATTTTAAATTAATGTAAAAATTTTTCGTTTCATGGTCCACTCAAAAAGATTATTCATTTGTTATTACCTTAAAAATTGTTTTATTAAAAAGAACATTCGCCAATAATATATACGGCGAAATAACAACAGATGCACAATTGTTATAGGTAGAGGGCACTTTTTACTGTTACCAATCAGATTACTCTTAAATACTGCGATATAATGTTTTAACAGATTGAAATTTACTTTACTTATGACAGTGAACAGTGTGTTCTGTACGGACAAGTTACTCTGTAACTACAACATATGGTATGTTGGCATTTTATACGTTTCAAAATTTCTTTTTGTAAACTAAGATATTTTTTCACTAACTGTATCTCTCTTATTAATTACATTTTTAACATTGTCTAACAGATCTGAAGATGGGCAGCTAGCCCGAAACCGGTAATTGAAAATAAAGAATAGCGATCGAAGACTGAAACTCCATATTTTAAAAATAGTGTAACTTATCGCAGAATAATACCTACGGTCGTACAGCTACAATACAAACATTGTAATATTTGTCAGCTCCTTTATACTCTATCCAACTCCCGGAACCACAAATATAGACATTTTTTGAGTGAGAATAGGCATACAAAAAGTGTAGAAGTCAAGTAAAAACAAGTGGCAATATCTTGCACAAGCGTTAAAGGATGAACCAGAAACAATTGCGTGCAATCAGTGGAAGAATTTCTAAAATCTCTCATAACTCATTATTGTGTCAACTTTTATCCATTAAACTCTCTTCTTAACCACATTTAATGAGTTTCAGTAAATATTTGATGATAACTGTTTCTTAGTCCCGTAGTTCAGTAACATGAACATGTATTTAGCTTTATTTTGCATTTAATTGTTCATTCCATTTGCTTGTCTTTCAGTCTAGTACGATCACTTACTGGTTTATTTGATAGCAGCTCACCGTTTAGTACATTTGCGAAGCACTGCCAGTAAATATATTTTTTGTAAATTAGAAAAGATATTGTGACGATTCTCTACATGTTGAAATAATTTACTCGTATAGAGGCGAAAAGCATTACACTAAGGGTACTCTTCTTTTAGACGACAATATTTGCCTAAAATACGTCCAACAACGAACTACAGGGATAAACAGAGAAGTCTTAAGGCAGTGATTGAGATTCGATCATGAATTGTTGCAAAACTGGGAAAGAAAAGAATCGAAGCATTTGAAATGTGGTGTTACAGGACTACGGAAATTTAGTATACTGATGAGGAGTTTCTCCTCAGTGCGGCCAAGGAAAGGAATATGTTAAAGCGCACTTACAGACCTTCAGTTTTGTTTTGTATTCGAATGCATATCATTCTCGTCTGCAACTTCCGAACATGAGATGTTAACCTTCTTGTGTGACATTTCTCGCACTTATTTTCTCGCACTTGTCCAGCCTTACTATCTTCAAAATTGTGTAGATGATGTTTTTCCGACATGTGATGCTATGTCTTCAGGCTCAACTTGAATACCTGCTTGATTGTTAGCTACCGCAAGGATTTTAGAAACTTCTAAGGAATATTTTCTGTGCCTTCCAGCTTATTGGAGCCTTATGCTTGTCTGCCATGGCTATATTCAACTATGGCTCTAATACTACATCCCCCATTTGTTCCATATCGACGTCATAGGACAGTTACTCTTCCTGTCAGGGGTCCTCAGTTCATTCTTGTCATCAGCTTTTTCCCCTGTGTGTTATTCCTCTTACGTCCTTACTGTTTACGTTTTTGCACTACATCTCGTATTATGTAGAGAAAGACACTATCTTGGAATGAGCTATCAATCACCTTGTCCAGCGCCTTGGTGTGTTGATTTAAGGTATTTTAACATTTTTGGTCATAAGACGAATATTTCTGGTTGGTAAAGTTAGCTTCTATTACAAACGAATATATTTCCATCTGGATAATTCCTCGAATAAGTAGATCATTCCAATAAATTTATTCGCCAATAATTTGTATGTAAATTAAATAACAAATAACATGTAATGCCACCATGCGTTCTTTGTTTACTTCTTGTACAGAATAGTATTTGTTCCCTTGGCTTAGTACAGTTTCTGTTTGATAATGAATTTATTAATGGTTTATCCCGTAATGTGCCTTTGTGTTTTAAGTTCTAGACCGCAAAACTTAGTCCTACATTTCGATCCCTGTTTGGTCCTAAAATTTTCTCTGTTACTTATTTCTTCTTTCACCTATAAAAATGACAATAACGCCAAGTCAGTTGGCACGGTACTTCGGAGTACATGATGCAACGTAGATCCCCCTATAACCAGCTGTATAAGTCTGTTCAGAGATGGGAGAAACAAAGGGCACACCACCATGCCTAGAAAATCACTGCACTACTTAATCCATCTTTCAAGTTGATTCCTTTATTTTACTATAACTATAAAAATTAATTTTTCATCGTTTATTTGCATTCTGTGTTGCAGTTCATTTACATAGATGTTGGAACATACGGTAAATGTAGTGAGTCATCTATTTTTATGCAATTAGCTTTGCATGAAAATAGCATTATTAAGAATTTACGAATATCGGAGAAAAGTTCCATATCAAGTAAGAGAGTACCGATGCCGTGCGTCATGGTTGGAGACGATTTATAGGGTGTATCTGAAAATTTAATGCCTCTTTACAGTTGAAGTAGTTTAACAAACAATAAAAGAACATTTAAAAGCCGACTGCGTCGAACTGGGCGGTTTGTAGAGTGCACTTTTGGCACTCTGGCGAATAAATGGAGATAGGAGTAGTTTTCATTGCCCAACGGATGTTCGAGAAGGATCTACAATTGTTATAATAAAATGTTGCTGATCTTTACAAAATAATGTGCCAGAAAAGAGATGACAATATGGTGGAAAACATATTGAACATCTCCAGCGTGGTTTCGACCCATTCTAGGACCAACAGAACAGTGTTCTGAACCTATGATGTGTTTCCTGTTAAAGCCTTAGAAGTCATTGTCTCTGGGCACTGGAGTTCGATGGACTCCAGACAATCATGAAATACTGTTGCACCGTTCAGTTTTCCAAAACGATATCTGTCTCCTTGAAACAAGGAATATCAGTGTAGCTTGCTAGAGCACCCGAGCTAAGTTATATAATGGTTAAGATGCTGGCTCGTAGTTTGTAAGAACGCAATTCTTTTTGTAGTCGGTTATTTCTTAGAAATGGCTATTTCATGAAGTATCAATGCCGCATCCTTCCCTAATTCTCTTCCACTGTCTCAAATGCTCCGCATCTTGATTACTCGAAAGTCGACGGAGCTTAAGGTTCAGCTTTCAAATGCTTTGCTCCACGTCATGGGTCGAAACTTTTTTATTGATACCAGTTTAGTTATTCACTAGATGTTGCCGTAAGCTAACTTTAATTTCTCATGTCTCACTATGGTGGTGGGTCACACTGTGGTAGGCGTTGTCGGAAGTACTGTTAAATGTTACACGTCTCCACAGCCGAGGTAACTACGAACGCCTGGCTGGTGACGCTACCTCTAGGCAGTACCTGGTGGCTAAGAACTTTTCAGGGCCACTATATATTTAGAGGTAAGGGGAGGAAACATTTTGGAGTAAAGTGTCAGATTGCTAGAACTATCGGCAGTTAAGACCTCTCCGCAGTACATCAAAGGGTGAGGCAGTGAGACACTGTTGCAGATGATCCGTGTATCGCTAAAATTCTGTATTTCTGTAATCTGTACACAAATTATGTGAATCACACTATTAGAATGTTATCAACTTATCATAAAAGTACTACGTATGTGCGTTAACGCCCTTGTAATTAATATGTGAAGAGAAACATGTCTCCAGATCATAGACTTTTAGAAGACCATCATTCGAATCGTCACTGATCAAAACTTGATGTGTGCACGCAGGGTTTATCGTGTACCAAGTTGCTGTAATCTCTACACTTCTACGCGACTCTGAAACTTGGACAATCTGCAGCACTGTGTTTCATTTAGCCCTTAGCAAATGGGAAAGGAGTCATCTTGGATTGTTAGCTGGGAGGCTCCGAACGGTAAGTTCTGCCGCCTGATGGGGATCGGTTGTCTTCATCCGCACACAGTAGTACGTATATTCTCACGCAGTATGTGGGACTTGTGTCTTAAGTGTATCTGACGAGAGCGTGTACAGTACGTGATGTACTCATTAGACTGTTTATTCCATTCAGCAGATCCTGTCATTCTTCTTCACTTTCACTGTCGATAGCAATGTCGTCAACGGATCTTATCATTGATATCATTTCACCCTGAATTTTAATTCCACTCTTGAACCTCTCTTTTATATCCGTCGTTACTTCTTCTCTGTATAGACTGAACTGTAGGGACGAAAGACTCCACCCCTATCTTCCACCCTTTTTAATCCAAGCGGTTCGTACTTTGTTTTCCACACTTATTGTATATCACCCATCTTTCCCTGTAGTTTACCCCTATTTTCCTCAGAATTACAACATCTTGCGCCGTTTGACATTGTCTAACGCTTTCTCCAGGTCGACAAATCTATGAACGCGTCTTCATTTTTCTTTAGTCTTGCTTCAATTATCAACTGCAATGTCAGAATTGCCGGTCTTGTGCCTTTATTTTCGAAGCCAAAGCGATCATCATCCAACACATCCACAATTTTCTTTTCCATTCTTCCGTATGAAACATGGATGCATGTTCTGTTAAGCTGATTATGCGATAGTTGTCGCACTCGTCGGCCCTTGTAATCCTGATAATTGTGTGGATGATCTTTTTTCGAATGTGTGATGTTATATCCCCAGTCTCATACATTCTACACACCAACAGGTATTGTTGTTTTGTTGGCGTGGTCATCAGTCTACTGACTGGTTTGATGCGGCCCGCCACAAATTCCTTTCCTGTGCTAACCTCTTCATCTCAGAGTAGCACTTGCAACCTACGTCCTCAATTATTTGCTGGACGTATTCCAATCTCTGTCTTCCTGTACAGTTTTTGCCCTCTACAGCTCCCTCTAGTACCATGGAAGTCATTCCCTCATATCTTAGCAGATGTCCTATAATACTGTCCCTTCTCCTTATCAGTGTTTTCCACATATTCCTTTCCTCTCCGATTCTGCGTAGAACCTCCTCGTTCCTTACCTTATCAGTCTACCTAATTTTCAACGTTCGTCTATACCACCACATCTCAAATGCTTCGATTCTCTTCTGTTCCGGTTTTCCCACAGTCCATGTTTCACTACCATACAATGCTGTACTCCATACGTTTATCCTCAGAAATTTCTTCTTCAAATTAAGGCCAGTATTTGATATTAGTAGACTTCTCTTGGCCAGAAATGCCTTTTTGGCCATAGCTAGTCTGCTTTTGATGTCCTCCTTGCTCCGTCCGTCCTTGGTTATTTTACTGCCTAGTTAGCAGAATTCCTTAACTTCATTGACTTCTTGACCATCAATCCCAATGTTAAGTTTCTCGCTGTTCTCATTTCTGCTACTTCTCATTACCTTTGTCTTTCTCCGATTTACTCTTAAACCATACTGTGTACTCATTAGACTGTTCATTCCGTTCAGCAGATCATTTAATTCTTCTTCACTTTCACTCAGGCTAGCAATGTCATCAGCGAATCGTATCATTGGTATCCTTTCACATTGTATTTTAATTCCACTCCTGAACCTTTCCCTTATTTCCATCATTGCTTCCTCGATGTACAGATTGAAGAGTAGGGGCGAAAGGCTACTGCCTTGTCTTACACCCTTCTTAATACGAGCACTTCGTTCTTGATCGTCCACTCTTATTATTCCCTCTTGGTAGTTGTACATATTGTATACGACCCGTCTCTACCTACAGCTTACCCCCACATTTTTCAGAATCTCGAACAGCTTGCACCATTTTATATTGTCGAACGCTTTTTCCAGGTCGACAAATCCTATGAAAGTGTCTTGATTTTTCTTTAGCCTTGCTTCCATTATTAGCCGTAACGTCAGAATTGCCTCTCTCGTCCCTTTACTTTTCCTAAAGCCAAACTGATCGTCACATAGCGCATTCTCAATTTTCTTTTCCATTCTTCTGTATATTATTCTTGTAAGCAGCTTCGATGCATGAGCTGTTAAGTTGATTGTGCGATAATTCTCGCACTTGTCAGCTGTTGCCGTCTTTGGAACTGTGTGGATGATGCTTTTCCGAAAGTCAGATGGTATATCGCCAGACTCATATATTCTACACACCAACGTGAATAGTCGTTTTGTTGCCACTTCCCCCAATGATTTCAGAAATTCTGATGGAATGTTATCTATCCCTTCTGCCTTATTTGACCGTAAGTCCTCCAAAGCTCTTTTAAATTCCGATTCTAATACTGGATCCCCTATCTCTTCTAAATCGACTCCTGTTTCTTCTTCTATCACATCAGACAAATCTTCACCCTCATAGAGGTTTTCAATGTATTCTTTCCACCTATCTGCTCTCTCCTCTGCATTTAACAGTGGAACTCCCGTTGCACTCTTAATGTTACCACCGTTGCTTTCAATGTCACCAAAGGTTGTTTTGACTTTCCTGTATGCTGAGTCTGTCCTTCCGACAATGATATCTTTTTCGATGTCTTCACATTTTTCCTTCAGCCATTTCGTCTTAGCTTCCCTGCACTTCCTATTTATTTCATTCCTCAGCGACTTGTATTTCTGTATTCCTGATTTTCCCGGAATATGTTTGTACTTCCTCCTTTCATCAATCAACTGAAGTATTTCTTCTGTTACCCATGGTTTCTTCGCAGCTACCTTCTTTGTACCTATGTTTTCCTTCCCAACTTGTGTGATGGCCCTTTTTAGAGATGTCCATTCCTCTTCAACTGTACTGCCTACTGCGCTATTCCTTATTGCTGTATCTATAGCGTTAGAGAACTTCAAAAGTATCTCGTCATTCCTTAGTACTTCCGTATCCCACTTCTTTGGGTATTGATTCTTCCTGACTAATGTCTTGAACTTCAGCCTACTCTTCATCACTACTATATTGTGATCTGAGTCTATATCTGCTCCTGGGTACGCCTTACAATCCAGTGTCTGATTTCGGAATCTCTGTCTGACCATGATGTAATCTAATTGAAATCTTCCCGTATCTCCCGGCCTTTTCCTTGTGATTCTTGAACAGGGTATTCGCTATTACTAGCTGAAACTTGTTACAGAACTCAATTAGTCTTTCTCCTCTTTCATTTCTTGTCCCAAGCCCTTATTCTTCTGTAACCTTTTCTTCTACTCCGTCCCCTACAACTGCATTCCAGTCGCCCATGACTATTAGATTTTCGTCCCCCTTTACATACTGCATTACCCTTTCAATATCCTCATACACTTCCTCTATCTGTTCATCTTCAGCTTGTGTCGTCGGCATGCATACCTGAACTATCGTTGTCGGTGTTGGTCTGCTGTCGATTCTGATTAGAGCAACGCGGTCACTGAACTGTTCACAGTAACACACCCTCTGCCCTACCTTACTATTCATAACGATTCCTACACCTGTTATACCATTTTCTGCTGCTGTTGATATTACCCGATACTCATCTGACCAGAAATCCTTGTCTTCCTTCCACTTCACTTCACTGACCCCGACTATATCTAGATTGAGCCTTTGCATTTCCCTTTTTAGATTTTCTAGTTTCCCTACCACGTTCAAGCTTCTGACATTCCACACTCCGACTCGTAGAACGTTATCCTTTCGTTGATTATTCAATCTTTTTCTCATGGTAAACCTCCCCCTTGGCAGTCCCCTCCCGGAGATCCGAATGGGGGACTATTCCGGAATCTTTTGCCAATGGAGAGATCATCATGACACTTCTTCAATTACAGGCCACATGTCCTGTGGATACACGTTACGTGTCTTTAATGCAGTGGTTTCCATTGCCTTCTGCATCCTGATGTCGTTGATCATTGCTGATTCTTCCGCCTTTAGAGGCAATTTCCCACCCCTAGGACAAGAGAGTGCCCTGAACCTCTATCCGCTCCTCCGCGCTCTTTGACAAGGTCGTTGGCAAAATGAGGCTGACTTCTTATGCCGGAAGTCTTCGGCCGCCAATGCTGATTATTTATCAAAATTTAGGCATTGGTGGGGATCGAACCCGGGATCTAAGACGTTTTGATTATGAATGAAAGACGCTATCCTTTTTTTTTTTTTCGTTCGTTGTTGATCGTTGTGTTGGGTCGTTGCGGACGTCACATGACATCCAGTCTAGTTCGTTTTGTTGATCCTTGCAGTCAGTTTTTTTATTACAGAGGCCAACCGGCTCTCTGACCGAACACGCTGAGCTACCGTGCCGGCGGCCTTGACCACGGGCTACTTGATTTCTAAGTGACCTGTATTTCTGTATTCCTGAATTTCCCTGATCATTTTTGTGCTTCCTTCTATCGTCGATCAGCTGAAGACTTTTTTCTGTTACCTATGGTTTCTTCGCAGTTACCCTCTTGCCACATACACCACCACATTACAGACACATCATCAAAGTTTCACTATGACGACCCATTACGCACGTAGAAAGAGTAATCTCCCTAATTAGTCGCCTGAGTTTGGATAATGAGAATATTCTATCTAACTAGACCTAGCGCTCAATGAGATAAGAGAAAACACTGAGAATTGAGTCAACAGAGAGATTTTTCCCTTGTATAACATTTATCTCATTGATATCTAATTCCATCGGGAACCGTAAGCACCACGATCATAACGTTGCCAGTATATTTGGGATAAAGGGCAGCATCGGTCGCAGACATTGAACTCCTTTATTTTCACAGATCGATTTCGGTCACTGTGTGACAATCGTGAGTGCAAACTTGGTAGACCCACATCATAACAGCACAACATTTCCTGTGAGGTGTAACATGTACTGTGGTGATCACTTCTTACAGGTATCTTCACTTTAACTGCATACAATAATTTTTAAATTTACAGAAGAGCGTATATTGTAACCTTAGCAGTTAACTTAAGCAGCTGCCGTTCCAACGTACAATTCAGTATTTAAATTGAGGGATTTAAATATTTACAACCGATGCTGCCATTTACCCAAAATATACTCATCTCGTTGTATAATCTTCTTCATTGGCATAGTAAAAGTCATGCAGATGGCGTAGTACGAAAAGAAAAACACTCAAGTCATGTATGCCGAGGGGAAAAAATATTACTCTCAACCATTAACACAGCAGTAAGGAGAAAAAGTGCACTTCACCCTAAGGCAGTACCACTTAACCGTACGTTACAAAGGGCAACATACACGCGAACTAGCACTCCCTTTTCAAGCGGTGGAGGTTTTTGCCTCCATCGCTAACTAACGAAGCGGAAAGAAGGAAATTGCGGTTCTCTTGAGTGCGTCGGCAGCGGCGGACGGGCACAAACGCAAAACAAGGGCTTTCGAGGCCGTTCGCGACGGCGGAGGCGGGGAGCGCCTTGTAAACGGCACGGCAGGTTTACGATTGCAGGCGGAGCGCTCCAGCCTCCAGCCTCCAGCCTCGTCGGAGCAGCTAAGTCGCATTACGTACGCCGCTGGCTGGCACTCGTCCGGTCGCTCAGATCCCCGGCGACGACTGTTGCATTCCGCTCTTGTTTATGAAGCTGCCTGCGACCACGGGAATATAAGGCCGCCGCCGTTCTGTATGGCCGCGTTTACACGCGTATTTCGTATCCGGATGCAGCGAGACTAGAGGTGGAACGTTTTCTGGTGCGCGGCTTTCAGTTTATGTTGCTGAGCAACTGCAGTCTTTAAAAGGGCTGTATTCCATTTTTCATGGCTACCTCTTCAACATTTTCCTTTTCTGCGCCAGGAGTTGTATCAGTAGTTGCTACATAATTGCGGGGGCCTAGTTTTGTCCGCTGGAACCTGGTGTTTCGCATTACAGAGCGGATCAGGTTGTGGAAAGGGGCTAAGGTCAATTACTGTTAGGTATACAAGAATACACACTACTTTATTCATCAAATCAGTGCACAGTTTTCTCTTAAAAATAACAATGATCCTTTCACGGCTGAGGACCCAAGTAACTTCTCCGGATAAGTTGAAATGATTGCTTTTAAAACACCAGGATGTAGAGTAACGGCTGAAGGCCTTCCTTAAGCAAAATTAAAATATCTTCTCGGCTAAAGGCCGAAATAATATTTCAGATATGCTAAGGAAATTATTTAAAAACTAAGCATTTACAAATTTCGGATAAAGGCCACATTAAGGAAAATCAAATTAATTCTTCGGCTGATAGCCCAATAAAAATTTTATGTAATAAAAGAGAGGCTTTGAAGATAAGCTTTTACACAGTACAACAGGAAAACATCTTAAGAAAACTTGAAGTGTCTTGTCGGCTGAAGGCCCAAACAATTACTCAGGAATAATTAAAGACTAACTTAAATGTTTCAAATGGCTCTGAATACTATGGGACTTAACATCTGACGTCATCAGTCCACTAGAACTTTGAACTACTTAAACCTAACTAACGTAAGGACATCACACACATCCATGCCCGAGGCAGGATTCGAACCTGCGACCGTAGCGGAAGGCCATATACTAAACACAAAACAGGCAAAATTAATACACGGCTGAAGGAGCGCCACAGTACCTGTGACCAAATAAAATGACAATCACAAACAACAAACAATAGTACACAGAAGTGTTCCCAGCGTCGGCCTGGGGAGGAAACTCAAACCACAGTTTAGGTGAGACAGACAGCCAAGCGTAACACTAAACGATCGGGTTGCAGCACGTCCTACGGACGGCTGGAGAACCAACCCCTCTGTCCCAACCGACCGACTGCCTACTCCAGTACGGAGACAGCATTTGTCTGCTCAGTGGAAATCACAGAAGCTACACACGGTTCCACGTAAACACACTTGCACAAGAACTCGAACAATCGTAAAATAAATCACTGTGGGACCAGAAGGACGAATCAATTCGACACACAGAGAGTTTCCACAAGCGGTCGGCGACCAAATACAAGTCATCCGATGACACGACCGACCGAACGACCAACCCAGGTCGTTTCCACTCAAGTTACGTGTGTAGGCAAGGGTCGGGCGAGTCTTGGCTGTCCGAAGCTGACTGCAGCTCCAACCCGACTCAACCCCATATCCGTTCGGAACTCGGAGACACGGCGACCCGATCACACTAGCTCGGACCCAACCATGCAGGTGTACCTCTTGCCCACTGGCCACGACATCTCCGCACGACGAAGGAACCGACCCTCGTCCAGCTAGATGACCAAGTGACAAAGTCCTGAAACGGTTAAAAGACCAAATACACGTCGCCCGATGAGACGTCCAACCGAACGACCAACCAACGGTCGTCCCGCTGCAATCTCCTTCCGTCGGACAATACATGTGTGTCTCCAGCGGTCGCCAAGTAGTGACTGTCCGCCTCTCACTGCGCTCCGTCCGCGACACTCCTTCGTCCCCGACCGCTGATCCGTCCCGACTGCTGCTCCTTCCCCGACTGAGTTTTCAGACACACGACGACCCGGAAATACTAGCTGTCCATAGTGCACTTATCCATAAGCACTGCTGCTGCCACTGGCGGGCAAGCAAACCAGCAGCTTTGCGACTCCAATAAATTGAATAACAGGAAACGAGGTGACAGATCCACAAAAACAAGATGATGAGCCATAAACCGCATGACCGCGAGCTGCGCACCGCTCATCTGCCTACGACGACATACCTACTGATCATACAAGTGAAAAGCGAGGAAAAATGTATATTTATTATCCACATCGGTTGCATTAATTTTATTAAAGAATCGTTTCTGTTAAATACATACATTCGTTACATCTGGGTGTGCCTGAGAACCACCATCTTGGCGATATTCTTGGTGGCAACTGACCACAATTTTGGGAGAATTGCTGAAATGTGCTGGTACAGAGAAAACCTGCAAGCAGATCCAGAATATTCATTTTATTTATTTTCTATTTTTTCGAATTCTCATTAATGTGGGTAGGTGTCAGTGATGGTATTGCCAAATAGGGGATCACAGAGGGACTCAGTACTGTTGCAGAGAAGCATGTGGCAATTTCGCACCCCACCTGTGATCACACCACAGTAGAGCGTGAAACAGGAGGGCTGTCAAAGCATAAGCACACTTCGCAGCTTCGTTTTACGTTGTAACTTCGTCGAATAGTTTTCAACTGAGAGCAAAAATTGTGGCCGTGCTGCACTCCGAGGAGTACCGTCACCTTCAGTAGGCATTGAGCCCCCATACTGTTCTTACGGAGGGGTAGAATGCCGGTGGTGTCAGCAGCGTCAGTGCCAAAATGAAAGGGGTGGTTTCATTGACGACCCTTATGCGCGCCTCTGAGACTTCTTCGTGTGATTTCTGAGTGATGATGAATCTGAAATTCTTTGCTCTGTCGCTTCACGTGATTTCAGTGCTGTGTGATATCTTATGGGACCTAACTGCTAACGTCATCAGTCCCTAAGCTAACACACTACTTATCCTAAATTATCATAAGGACAAACACACACACCCATGCCCGAGGGAGGACTCGAACCTCCACCGGGGCCAGCCCACAGTCCATGATTGCAGCGCCCCAGACCGCTCGGCTAATCCAGCGCGGCGATTTCAATGCTGGATGCAGCAGCCCACTGCAGAGGCGACAAAAGAAGGAGTGAATTTTAGAAACGGGATGTGTGATGACCTTCCCATCGTCTGACACGTCCACGGTGGTGCTGGACAGAATTGTGGTGCAATTTGGTGACAATGTCACACCATCCACTCACCTTACACTTCAGATCAATTTTTTAGCAGTGGCCTGTTTTTCGCATGTATCGACACTTTGCCGTTTTAGCGTCACTGAGTCCAAGGATGATATGTATTAAAATCTCTGTCTTCCTCTACAGTTTATGCTCTCTACAGCTACCTCTGGTGCCATGGAAGTCAGTCCCTGATGTTTTAACGGATATCCTATCATCCTGTCCCTTCTCCTTGTCAGTGTTTCCCATGAATTCCTTTTTTCTCCGATTCTGCCCAGAACCTCCTCATTCCTTACTTTATCAGTCCACCTAATTTTCAATATTCGTCTGCAGCACCACATCTCAAATGCTTCGATTCTCTTCTGTTGCGGTTCACCCACAGTCCATGTTTCACTAGCATACAATGCCGTGCTCCAAATGTATATTATCAGATATATCTTCCTCAACTTCAGGCCTATGTTTGATGCTACTAGACTTCTCTTGGCCAGGAATGCCCTTTTGCTTTTGATGTCCTCCTTGCTCCGTCCGTCATTGATTATCTTCCTGCCTAGGTAGCAGAGTTCCTTAGCCTCATCTGCTTCGTGACAATTAATCCTGATGTTAACTTTCTCGCTGTTCTCGTTTCTGCGATTTGTCATTACTTTCGTCTTTCTTCGATTTATTCTCAGTCCAAATTCTGTACTCATTAGACGGTTCATTCCATTCAGCAGCTCATGTAGTTCTTAATCACTTTCACTCAAGACAGCAATGTCATCAGCGAATCGTATCATTGATACCCTTTCATCTTGAATTTTAATTCCACTCCTGAACATTTCTTTTATTTCCATCATAGTTTCTTCGAGGTACAGAGTAAACAGTAGGGGCGAAAGACCCCTGTCTTACAACCTTTTTAATACGAGCATCTAGTTGTTGGTCGTCCACTCTTATTACTCCCTCTTGGCTGTTGTACATATTGTATGTGGCCCGTCTCTCCCTACAGCTTACACCTAAATTTTTCAGAATTTCGAACAACTTGCACCATTTTACACTGCCGAACGCTTTTCCCAGGTCGACAAATAATATGAACGTGTCTTGAGTTTTCTTTAGTATTGCTTCCATTATTAACTGCAACGTCAGAATTGCCACTTTCGTGCCTTTACCTTTCCTAACCAAACTGATCGTCAACCAGCGAATCGTCAATTTTGTTTTCCGTTCTTCTGTATATTATTTTTGTAAATAACTAGGATGCATGAGGTATTAAGCAGATTGTGCGATAATTCTCGCACTTGTCACCTCTTGCCATCTTGGGAATTGTGTGGATGATGCTTTTTCGAAACTTAAATGGTATGTCGCCAGACTCATAATTTCTGCACACTAACGTGAATAGTCGTTTTGTTGCCACTTCCCCCAACGATTTTAGAAATTCTGTTGGAATGTTATCTATCCCTTCTGCCTCATTTGATCGTAAGTCCTCCAAAGCTCTTTTACATTCTGATTCTATACTGGGTACCTTATCTAAATCGACTCATGTTTCTTATTTCATCACATCAGACAAATATTCGTCCTCATAGGGGCCTCCATTATAGTCTTTCCACTAATCCGCTCTCTCGTCTGCATTTAATAGCCGGCCTTTTTGGCCGAGCGGTTCTAGACGCTTCAGTCCGGAACCACGCAGCTGCTACGGTCTTAGGTTCGAATTCTGGCTCGGGCATGGCTCTGTGTAATGTTCTTAGGTTAGTTAGGTTTAAGCAGTTCTAAGTCTTGGGGATTGATGACCTCAGATATTAAGTCCAATAGTACTTAGAGACATTTGAAGCTAAAAGTTTCTGAATTTTGTTGGAAGTCTTTCCAGTTTAATTTACAGCCACGTACGATTTGTTACTGTCATTGTTACTTGCAACGTGACTTCCATAATTTGTTTTAGTTACTTCTTCTTCATGTCATAAGCTTTCACCGTGTCTTTGCCCTTTGCTCATTCATCATGGCCGTTGAAACACTCAGTTCTCTTCCTGCAATTTGCTATGTTATCGACAATCTTAACAGTGTGTTGTTGATGTGTAATATATTTTGTACTCAGGATTAATGGAAAGTTCAATTTCACTACCAGCTCTTTTAGTTTAAGCCACATGCATATTGTTTTTTAAATAGTACTTACACGTTGTTTTATAGAACAAGGTTGAGTTATCACAACTTAAAAACAAGCTACAGAGATTGGTACATTATCACGTGGATGAGATTATCATTCTGCATAATTCCGTATGTGGAAACTTATTCCTAACCTCAGGCTCTTTAATGGGACAACGGCGACGTAAGTATAACAGTTCAAATTTTGTCCCTCTGATTAACGTAAAGGTTATACTTCATTTTCTGTTATTATCCGCTGCGCTTGCAGGTGTTAATTGATGTGCTAAATAAATGTTTATTGACGCTCTATGTATTATCCTGGAATATTTGTTAACTGAAATTTTTTTCTGTCTGTTCTAGTACTAACTGAATTCCTACTGGGCTTTATTAAATTTGTGTCGAAATATAATTACTTGGGTGAGGTGAAGCTATACGCAATGTCAACGTTTGAAATCGCATATTAACAATGATAAAATTTGAAGTACTGATTATTGATTGCTCTTTTTTTTTGGATCATCCTAAATAACTCCATTCACTTGAGTTTGTCAATTTTTACATTTCAGAGAAATCTGTAGTAACATTTTGCACAACTTATTAAATAAAGTCAATTTGCCTTTTATGGGGTGTCATTTTACTTTTTTGTGTCCTGGAGCCTTGCCGCTCCTAGCTCCTCGCTTGCTACTGTTTTCACACATAAGGATGATTTCAAAAGCTACGATACCTGGCTTAAGACTCCACGAGGCCCTTTTCTTTCTCTTTCAGAACGCGTGAACGTTCTTGTTTCCTGGTTGGCTGAAACACTTCGCAGGCAGCAGCTCGGTAATTTCCTTCCTTGACCAATCCCAATTCTAATTCACTTAGGTCAATTCCAAAAATCTGTATTTTCAGGAAAAGAAATAAACTGATAACAACATCAACTTGTCTTAAGGACAGAAATGGCAGTTTTGCTTAGGCTGATAGCTGAGAATTAAATACATCACACATGTATGGTATTAACTGTCCAACACATGATTCATCAGTTCATTCGCTATATCAAGTTTCCAAATTTATGTATGACATACATTCGGTATCCACAACTATATCAAACAAATGAAAAGAATCATTACCATATCTAGAAAAGAAACATTACCTCTGTTCCGAACAAAGTATTACTTAAATAACTCTTTGGGTGAATAAATACTGAGTTTCAGTTATCCTCTGGTGCATTTACAAAAACTTCTTAAAGTATGTAACTGTTGATTGTAATGCAAAGGTAAAGGTTTTAGTTTCTCTGCCATTATTTCAAGTGCGAAACTAAGATTTGTTGCACATTTAACCACTGTAATTTGAAAGCCTCTATAAGATTCCGTGTAGATTAGAGTGTGGCAAATTACTTTATTTGTTTACAGGATGGTGTGCAGTTTAGACGATCTGCAAAGCGTCCACGTGCAGCTAGGCCTGCACCAGCAAGGAGGCAATCTTATACCAATGTACGGGAACTTTTTTGGACACTTCGCTCGGGAATGCTTTCAGTTCCGCACGGCGTCCTGAAATCATAAACAACTTAGACCCACACGAAATATATCTTCTACGAAAGAATAGGTTACTAATTGATTGACGGTGGATGGTCAGAGGTTACCTGAGAACCTCAACTCTCCCCTTGCCACCAGTTCAATTATGTTATTCTCATGACGTGAAATTTCTCATGTATTTCAGAGGAGATTCATCACACCCATAGATTATGACATTCCAGAGAAATGTGTCATTTCTATAAACCGTTGTACATGTTGGTAGTGATGCTGTGTTGAGACCGTCCTTCAGAGAATGGATGAAATATAAGAATCAATGTGATTGGAGGAAAGCGTGAGATCCAGTAAAGGTAGGTCAAAGTACTTGAGCTCAATCATGGAATGAAAGGAAAAATCCTAAAAGGCATTTGATAATAAAAACAAAGAAGTTAATCTAATGTCGGCTTATCAGTCTGGTCTAGCGGTAAAAGCGCATGCCGGGAAACTGAAAGGTAGCGGGACTGGATGCTGGAAGGACCACGGGAATTTTTAATCTAAATTTTATCTATCTATAAATTGTCAATGATTGAGGAGTCGACAGGAACGACGCGTGGTTCGGACTGCAGGTTAAACCGTATGTACCCTTTCCCCAGTTGGGTAACTGGAGTAGATCCGGGGCACAAAAGCAGCCAAAGTGGTATCCAAACGACCTGGCCATTGAGCCACATGCAGTGGACTTGATCAGAAAGTGACACACTGAATTAGATTTTGAAAATGCTACTATTAATAAACTTACCAGTGTTTCCTGAAGTATTTATAAAATAAGCAGTCGTAACATGTATGCCACAATAATGCGAAAAAGTAAGTTTCTCTTAATTCGTTATGTTTTGCCCTAGCATAATATCCCCAGCGGATGTTAAAAGTTCGTCCAAGTTCTACCTTGGCAGCTTCCAGAGGCCAGTCTGCCTGTACCTGTGTCCAGCAGACTGCCAACTAAGGGAAAATACTGAGCGACTTGCGGCAAACACGGAAGATGTCACTGCACAGGAGAACAGTCGAGGGTCCCAAGTTAGCAAGCGAAGCATAATGACATCATGGAAGCTACAGATACCATCATACTAGTGACAAAGCGTAGTGTCGTAAGGAAGGCTAGGGACAGCGCAGCAACAAGAATTCAGGTGACAAAGCACCAGAAAAGAGCCTCTGAAAGGTGAAGCTGTGAAAATCTGAAGCCACTAGGAGAGCGACAGCGAGAGAAAACCAGAATACGTGATGCCACTGCCACCCCCAACGCCACAGTGAGCACAGAAAGTGACAACACAAATACCTCATCCTTGTTTAACAAACGTCTGACCGCTGAGTGCTGTTCTAGGCGCTCCAGTCCGGAGCCGCGCTGCTGCTAGGGTCGCAGGTTCGAATCCTGCCTCGGGCATGGGTGTGTGTGATGTCCTTAGGTTAGTTAGGTTTAAGTCGTTCTAAGTTCTAGGGGACTGATGACCATAGCAGTTGAGTCCCATAGTGCTCAGAGCCATTTGAACCATTTGAACTGCTCAGTGCGTAGTCTCAGTTCTTGTGTAAGTTGCAGTATCCAGTAAGAGGGGAGGCTATGGAGATCAACCCTTGGCACGCCTAGCTATCTTAGATCGTCTGTGGAGCCATGATACTGGCTGGAAGGGTCTGCTACTGCCAGCTGCACTGCCAATTTCTGAGATAATTCTGATGCAGTGTGGAGGCTGCCATCGCCCTGCAAGTCTGCTGGAGGCTTGACCTGCGAAAGCTCATCCCATTCCTTTTGCAGACACCGATGCAGCCTGCTCCTGTCTCCTAAACGGGGCTGAGAGTCGACCACTTTGAGCCTGCGAGTGCTTCAAGTGGACATGAGACTGACTTCTGAGTGCAAATCTTCGACGTCTACGTGTGCACTTGGGAGATCGATACGTAAAGCTGGAAGGCGTCAGAGTCCATGGGTCGACGACCGCACTGTGTCGTAACAGCCGCCACCTGACGCTTTTCTGCGCTGCTGGTATTGCAAGTCGAGCGCATGCCGGCCTCTCACTTCTGAAGGTGCACTGCTTCGCCGGGGCTTTGGGAGACTGTCTTGTTATTACTGCCTAATAAATGTGTTGTTGTCAGTGATATTTTATTGGTGCTCTAGAGCGTAATTATGTCCTCACCACCTGATCCCGCCCGGCTCTCTGCTAAATACTACCGCAGTGTGGGACCAAACTCGTTTAATACGGCCATACAGTACGTCACGATGGCCTATATTACCAAGAAAATGCTCGTATGATTAACAGTACCTCACTGTCCACGAAATGCAGAAATCAGGGTTCGAATCTGGCTGCAGGTCTGCTAAGCTGGCTCAAACGTTTTAAATTATTCGGTTTTTCAAGATGCACACCGTTTCTGAAGTACACTGTGCTTGTACAATCCATACAGTGCGTAGTACCACAAATCCTTCGTTGTGGATATGAGTACACTTCTTGCTAGTGACCTCCACAGAAACCTATATTACCGAGAAAATGCTCATACGGTTAACAGAAGCTCACTGATCATGAAATGCAGAGATCAGGGTTCGAATCTGGTTTGAGATCTGCCAATCTGGCAGTGTTTCCATTTACATACCGTTTGTGAAATACACTGTATTTCTACGATTCATACAATGTATTATACATCTTAATGCTTCATTGTAGACATGACTACACTTGTTTCTAGTGAATATCGATTAGCTGTTCTGGTTGCATTCAAAAATTGATTCAATTAAGAAACATATTTGCAGGGCAGGATTTGAGCTCGGTCTGGGAAGATATTTTTTTGACTCGGGTTGCAGGGTGGGATAAGTGCCCTCCCCAGTCAGTCGCTTGAAAAGCTGCTCATGTAGAAATTTCTGACCTCTCCGAATAACCATTGTAGGAAGTGTATGCAGTCTAGGAGTTGCCAACTGTACTACAAATGACAGCCATGACTGTCTGAAATCATTCTTGATCCACAACGTAGCACAACGTGCTAAAAATATTTAAAAAGATAGGTGAAATCTGGTTTTGCAGCATAGAGCGGATCAGGTTATGGTTGTGGAGGGGGCTGTAATCAATTTCTGTTAGTAGCACAAAACACACAAACTTTATTTTCCTAAGAACCACTTAATTACACATTGCCTTAAAAGGATCAAATTAAAACAATAAGTCTAAAAGGCCTAGTAAGAAAACTTGCAATACCTCCTGGGCTGTAGGCCGAAAACAACATCGAAAACAAGAACGGCTGAAGGCCTGAACACAAGTTATAAAAATTACCTTAATGAATACACGTGGCTGAAGGCCTTATAAAAAAAATCTTTCACGTAAATACTCGGCTGAAGGCCACACACTGCCCATTGAACAACTCAGGGCTTAAGGTCTGGATAACAAAATTTTCAGATGGAACGAAGTTTCAAAATTAAGTTTTTAAGCAAATGAGTCGTCAAATTTTAATTTAAATCGGCTGAAGGTCTTATTCTACGATTAAAAAAAACTAAATTAATAGGCGACTGAAGGCGTCACACAGTACATCAGACTAAAATGAAAATCACAATCTAAAACCAACGGAACAGTGGTGCTCAGAAGTGTTCCAAGGGTCGGCCTGAGGAGGTGATTCTAACATAAGGTGAGGTGAGACAGGCAGCCAAGAGTAAGGTTAAATAATTGGATAGAAAAATGACCCTGAAGGACCGACCAGCAACCTAATCAATTCCCTTCCGCCCGACCAACGGTACAACAACAGAAAATATCAGCCGAGGATAAAGATTCCAGCCGCACTACATCTTCAAAATTGGCATCTAAAAACAGCCAAGGCACAATAACCACTCTTAAGAAAAAATATGAACAAACAACTAAAGGCTGTCGAACTACACGCCGTGCCAGACAGCATCAACATGGCGAGGAAAACACACTGCCAAAAAACTACGCTAACGACCAGGGCAGGTAACTGGGGCATTAACAGCCACAAGACAGAAAGTATCACTGATGCACTTCACTGATAAGTAACAACCAATTTAATAGTTAAAGACCATACAGGAAGACGGCTGCAAAATTTCGCCGACTCCAACACGCCATACGTTGCTGCTAGCTGGAACGGCCCAGGAAGCAACAATCGGCAATGAACGAAGAGATGTCACAGCAGTTGAGGTTTCATAACAAGTTAACTGACCATTCAACTTTAGTGACCAGGTTCGGTGGGCAACGAACTTTGTAGCTCTCGCAGCTAGCGTCTCCCAATCCGACCGCGCACGCACGGCGCCAGCCCTCCTGTACTGACACCATGCCGCGGAGACTTCCTCGCTGTTCTGTCCCAACCGACCGACTGGCACACACACCAACACACAGAAATATAGCGGTTACAACACAGATGGTACAGCCGTACTAGTATCAAGTCATGTCTCCGCAGTATCCTTTCTTTCAGGAGTGCTAGTTCTGCAAGGTTCGCAGGAGAGCTTCTGTAAAGTTTGGAAGGTAGGAGACGAGGTACTGGCAGAAATAAAGCTGTGAGGACGGGGCGTGAGTCGTGCTTGGGTAGCTCAGTTGGTAGAGCACTTGCGAAAGGCAAAGGTCCCGAGTTCGAGTCTCGGTCCGGCACACAGTTTTAATCTGTCAGGAAGTTTCATATCAGCTCACACTCCGCTGCAGAGTGAAAATCTCATTCTAGTACTAGTATCGATAATTGCTGCTGCTGCCGCTGATGGAGGCAAGTCAGTAACTCGTTATGGTAGTAATTTAAGGAGAAATAAGACGCCACTTGCTGCGATAAAATGCCAAAGAAGAAACAGCATGAACGTGAGCTGGCCACGGCACAATAGGTAGACGTGGAGGACAGCATCAAACTATTCAAAAACATGTTCTTAATTTGAAATTGTTTTGCATATTAATCAGTTTACAAAAACAATTTCATCATAGGTTGTGTGAGACTTTAAGCTTTCGTCATATCTGCACTTCATTCCTAATATTTTCAGGTTTCTTGCGATCCATATATGGTTGAGCTTACTGCAAAATCAAAACATAAATAATATCTTTTGCTCCTTGCTGCGTCTGCTGGTGGCGACGTCATCTTTCTGCACTGTACAACAAAATCCTAAATATGGGATGGAACAGCGTGTGTTAGGCAAAAAGTATCATTTAAATATGTAGCATAAGGGGCGAAGTTTGCTGACACGGTTTTGCTTGCTCATGACAGTGTACGTGAAATTAGTTTGTGGTGTGAAAGTGGCTCCCACCTATTAGTTTTCCAGTGTTTAGACATTGGGCACTGTAACGTGAGTAGCTGAATGTGCTTGAACCTTGGAGACGTGCGTAAGAGGAGAGAAGAGGAAGGGGGGAGTTATGTATGTGCATAACCACTGTCATGCCTCCGAAATTTACCTCGTACTATCACGACACAATACAAGAGCGTCGGAATGGTGAATAGTCTTGCCAGTTACTGATTGCCGCCAGAATGCTGCAGGCAGCTGTCTTTTTCTTCCAAACAAGGCTTGGGCCTTAGTGATTTGTTCCAGCTTCATAGGATTTACTCCTATATTTCGGTACTCTTCTATCACTCATACATTCTAGGTTGTCTTTACATTTTTTATGTCGTATTTTATCGGTCGGATTATATATCTGCAATTCTGTGAAGCATGTCTTCTGTTGTCTAGTAGCAGAGTATCCACCATGGACATTGATAATTTTTTCCATGCGTGATGACGTCGAGGCACCAATAAGGCGACGTATAAGGCACCAACGGATTGATGTGGTACAGCCATCCATGCTGTGTTCACCTGGTTCCAATGTTCAACTGTGGTCACTGCGCTGCACCCATCCTTTCACCATATTTCAGAAATTAGCGATTGGCAACAAGTTTGGTGATTTGGTAGACCATGCCAAAAGGCTGACATATTATGACACCAAGAAGGCACGTGTTCGTGCAGAAACATGTAGCTGTGCATCGTCTTGCTGTAAAATGACTCTGAGATGTTGTGCAGGAAGGATATGGCTATGGGTCGGTGGATGTCATTCACGTACGTCACACTGGACACAATTGCCCGAGACACGCACCATCGGTGATGTCATCCCACACAATAAGGCCTTGAGTTTGGGCTGTAGATCTTGCGCAAATGCAGTCACTGTGGTGCCTCTCCCCATGTCTGCGATAAACCAAAATGTAGCCATCATTTTCAAAAGAAACGAAATTAGATTCATCCAAAAACTTTATCTGATGTCATTCCTGTCCGGTGAAGTCGGACCATACTCCACTGCCGTCTAGCGTTTTTCTGCACATTCGCCAAACGTAGGCGAAGAAGTGTACGACGCGCATGTTACCCATGGTGTAATTAACGACGACGGACTGTCAACCCTGATACTGAACGACGTGTTACACTGTTCTACTGCTGCGCCAGAGGTGAGGAGAAAGCAGGTTTGTCCCGCAATGCCATCTGGATGAGGCGTCGATCTTCTTGCGGGGTGATCCAAGAGATGCTACCTGATCAATCTTGTCGTGCTGTATGGTCTCCCATGAACCGTTCTCCACACACCCTTTGCACTGCCGAAACATTTTCCCAGATGGATGCATCATATACTCTCATGCCAATAATGTGCCCTTGTAAGAGGGAGTCAATATATATATATATATATATATATATATATATATATATATATATATATGGATGTTGAGCAAATCACACTTAAATGCCTGGCAGAGGGTTCATCGAACCACCTTCACAATAATTTTTTTTTCAATATCGAACAGCGCGTGGTAAAAACAAACACCTACACTCATGTTCAGAAGAAACAAAACACCTTGAGCAACTAGAGAAATGGCGTTCAAATTCACAGCACATGTACACTAGTATATTCTGCAGAAATGATTGGCATTTTAGTCACCTTAGTTCAGTATCTGTCCTGTTGTCGAGTAGGCACAGGGTTGGCCACGGGCCGTGACAACCTGTTCCATGCATGTTGGTATCGACACGTGTAGGACGTGAATTGAGTCCTGTGGCACTGTTCCAGCGCCCTGCACCTATACTTTCACCATATACCACACATTTCGGATTGGCAACAAGTCTGGTGATGTGATGAGCCAGGCCAAAAGTTGACATCCTGTGAAACCAAGAAGGCACGTGTACGTGCAGCAACATTTGGTCGTGCATTGTCTTGCTGAAACATGGCGTCTGGGGTGTTGTGCAGAAAGAATTTGGCTACGGGCCGCAGGATGTCATTCACGTAAGTCGCACTAGTCACAGTGCTCTGGACACACACTAACTGTGATTTGTGGCTGTACCTAGTAGCACTCACCACCATAAGATCCTGAATTGGCGCTGTGTGCCTCGTGTGAATGCAGTCACAGTGCTCTGGACACACACTAACTGTGATTTGTGGCTGTACCTAGTAGCACTCACCACCATAAGATCCTGAATTGGCGCTGTGTGCCTCGTGTGAATGCAGTCACTGTGATCCTAAAATGAGGGCATCATTTTCACAAACAGTACCTCGATCCGACCGAAAACTGATGCTATTCCTGTCCGCCGTGACGTCGTTCCAATCATCATTGCCATCTAGCATGTTACAGCAAACTTATCAAAGGTAGGCAGAGAAGTGGACGACGCGGAGGTAACCCAAGCTGTAATAAACGGCGACGGACTGTCGCCTCTGATAGTGTAAGATGTGCTCCAGTGCTCCACTGTCAGACTCACTTATATGAGGGTGCGCTTCGTGCATACGTCTGCGAGTCATTCTGCACGTCTGCTCAAGAGACACTGATCCATTACCTTCGGTTTATAGCGACAACGAAATCCGTAAGCACATTTTAGCTGTAGGTAGTGTTGCGTCGCGATATCGATGCTGAGCCGATAGTATTCAAATGTTAACCATTTCTGCAAAAAAATCACGTCCTGTGGATATAAACGTCCTATCTCTAGTATTTCAAGGTGTTCCATTTTTTTCTGAAAATGAGCGTATTTAACAAGTAGCATAAACTGCAGCTTATGTAATATTCTTTGCAATCCGTCATCTGTTTCATGTGTAAGTAGCAGGTTGTCAACAAATAGCAGTATAAAAACAAATTTGCTCTGTCCTATGTTAAAATCTGGTGCTGTAAATGTACTTTGCCATACATGCAAATAAACATTTAACAGTGATGGAGACTGAATACATCATTGTCTTATTCCTTGATTTAAATTAACACCTGCTGCTCTCTTCCTTTTGAGAAAAACTGTCTGTTTGTTCAAAAACAAAGGTATCCACAGTTTTGTAAAATTTCTCGTAACTTCTTCCTATCTACCTCGTCAAAATGTGTGTATTTCGGAAGGTTATATTTTCTCCTTCTGTTCAATTTCTGTTTATTGCATGTATATTATCTGAGCAAGATCCTGTTCTCCTAAACCTACTCGGAAATTCAGAGAACTTGGTCGCTGCTACGGTTGCAAACGACCATTAAGTATCTTATTATATGTTTTGCATTTTGTCTTCAAGACTCTTATTCCACTGCAATTTTATGTGCCGGATGTATGTTCATTCTTGAAAGTTGATACAATATTTGTTACACTCCAGTGTTCAGGTATCCTGTATCCAAGGCAGCACACATTTATCAAACGCAGAAAGCGATGTTTCGGTAGCATCCCTCTGTATTTCAGTAGTACCGCAGTATTTCCTTCTGAACGGGAGCCTATCTGCTTTCGTCTTCCTTAATGCTTCTGCCAACACTTCTATGGGTATGGGATATAAACGTTAGTTTCCATCACCTCTTCTTCTGTCACCTGATTACCATTGCATCAAAGATTTTTATAGTGTTTCTCCCAAACCTTAATTTGCATTACAATTCACAGTATCTCTTTCCAATTTATTCAGATTACCCTACAATTTATAAGAGAAGTCCATAGCTCCATCACGTTCTGTTGGGATGGCAAGGTTATTCCAACTTTCCCTATGTGCATTCTGTATTATTGCTTTAGCTTTGTCTGAATGTAGGCACATAATTACAAGTATGTGATCGGAGAACGTAGTTCGTTGGAGAATGACAGTGAGAGACGGATCAGGGGACATTCTTCATGCCATCTCAAGATCCCCCACATGAGGATACCTCCACAATCAATGTGGACCACCTTCTGTGGTATCTATCGGACTCCAACTCTAGCATCACTGTGTATCACGTGTAATAAGCAGCGTCACCTTCTTCTATTGACTCCTGTTATCTCTGTGTCCGGTATATAGTAAATTGCGAAGGAACTCGAGCTGGATGTTTCGGTGCCCCATAGCACACTTGTCAAGTTAGTTAATTGCAACTGAACTTGAAATTTACTTTAAGATTCTCATGTTAGCTCCAGTTTTTAAACTGCAAACTACGTCCATAATTACTATTTTTATGGCGAAATACCGAACCACATGTAATGAACAGGCTGCACTGCATAAGGGCGCCATCATTCTCACAGAACAGTATCATCAATTGGTGAGGTACAACGGCAAAAACGTCCAGCCCGTATTCAGTAGCGTTGTGGCCCGGTAGGAACATTGGAAATGTCTTATAAATAAGATAGTGGTCTCATTTTGATGTGTATCGAAGTGCTTCCGTGATAATTGTGTTCTGATATACTTCGAGCTGACAATCTGTTATTTACAAGCAAGTACAAAATTTCTCGTAAATGCTTAAGTAATGCAGATAACTTCTGCTATATTTACGGTGAAATAACATTTGCCCCTACAACTACATCTACATCTACATCTACGTGATTATTCTGCTATTCACAATAAAGTGCCTGGCAGAGGGTTCAGAGAACCATCTTCATGCTGTCTCTCTACCATTCCACTCTCGAACGGCACGCGGGAAAAACGAACACTTCAATTTTCCTGTGCGAGCCCTGATTTCTCTTATTATATAGTGATGATCATTTCTTCCTATGCAGGTGAGTGCCAACAGAATGTTTTCGCAATCGGTGGAAAAACTGGTGATTGAAATTTCACGAGAAGATCCCGTCGCAAGGAAAAACCCCTTTGTTTTAATGATTGCCACTCCAATTCACGTATCATGTCTGTGACACTATCTCCTCTATTTCGCGATAATACAAAACGAGCTGCCCTTCTTTGTACATTTTCCATGTCATCCGTCAGTCCCACCTGATGCGGATCCCACACCGCACAGCAATACTCCAGAATAGGATGGACAAGCGTAGTGTAAGAAGTCTCTTTGGTAGACCTGTTGCACCTTCTAAGTGTTATGCCAATGAATCGCAGTCTTTGGTTTGCTCTGCCCACAATGTTACCTATGTGATCGTTCAAATTTATTTTATTTGTAATTGTAATCCCTAAGTATTTAGTTGAATTTACAGCCCTCAGATTTGTGTAACTTATCTCTTAATCGAAATTTAGCTGATTTCTCTTAGTACTCATGTCAAAACGTTCACACTTTTCTTTAGTCAGGGTCAATTGCTACTTCTCGCACAATACAGACATCTTATCTAAATCATTTTGCAAGTCGTTTTGATCATCTGATGACTTTACAAGACAGTAAATGAGAGCCTCATCTGCAAACAATCTAAGTCGGCCACTCAGATTGTCTCCTATGTCGTTAATATAGATCAGGAGCAATAGAGGACCTATAACACTTCCTTTGGGAACGCCGGATATTACTTCTGTTTTATTCTCATGACTTTCCGTTTATTACTACGAACTGTGACCTTTCTGACAGGAATCACGAATCCAGTCGCACAACTGAGGCGATACTCCGTAGCCACGCAGTTTGGTTAGGAGACGCTTGTGAGGTACGATGTCGAAAGCCTTCTGGATATCTAAAAATATGGAATCAATTTGTCATCCCCTGTCAATAGCACTTGTTATTTCATGAGTATAAAGAGCTAGTTGTGTTTCACAAGAACGATATTTTCTGAATCCGTGCTGACTATATGCCAACAAATCGTTTTCTTCGAAGTACTTCATAATGTTCGAATACAGTATATGTTCTAAAACCCTACTGCAAATCAACGTTAGTGATATAGGCCTGTAATTCAACGGATTACTCCTACTTCTCTTTATGGTTATTGGTGTGACTTGAGCAATTTTCCATTCTTTAGGACGGATCTTTCTGTGAGCGAGTGGTTGTATATAATTGCTGAATATGGAGCTATTTTATAAGTATACTCTGAGAGGAACCTGACTCGTGTACAATCTGGACCGGAGGCCTTGCCTTTATTAAGTGATTTAAGCTGCTGTGTTACACCGAGGATATCTATTTCTATGTTTCTCATCTTGGCAGTTGTTCTTGATGGGAATTCAGGAATATTTACTTCATCTTCTTTGGTGAAGGAGTTTCGGAAAACCGTGTTTAATAACTCTGCTTTAGTGGCACTGTCATCAATGACTTCACCGTTGTTATCGCGCAGTGAAGGTATTGATTGTTCTTGCCACTGGTGTGCTTTATGTATGACCAGAACCTCTTTGGGTTTTCTGCCAAATTTCGAAACAGAATTTCGTTGTGGAAATTATTAAAAGCATCTCGCGCTATATTTCTAACTTGTGTAAAACTTTGCCAATCTTGTGGATTTTGCGTTCTTTTAAATTTGGCATGCTTTTTTCGTTGCTTCTGCAATAACGATCAGATCCGTTTTGTGTACCATGGGGGATCAGTACCATCACTTATTAATTTATGCGGTATATATCTCTCAATTGCTGTCGGTACTGTCTCTTTGAAAACATTCCACAACTTTTCTACACTTACATGATCAGATCGAAAGGAGTGAAGACTGTCTCTTAAAAAGGCGTTAAGAGCATATTTATCAGCTTTTTTAAATGGATATACTTTGCGTTTCTTTTTTATGGTTGTAGGTGTTACGGTATTCAGCCTAGCAGCCACTGCCTTGAGGTCGCTAATCCCTGTGATCATCACAACACTCACTATTTGTCCAGGATTATTTGTTGCTAAAAGGTCAAGTATGCTTTCGCAACCATTTACGCTTAGAGTGGGCTCATGAATATTTGTTCAAAATAATTTTCTGAGAATGCATTCAGTATAATTTTGGATGATGTTTTATGCCTGCCACCGGCTTTAAACGTATAGTTTTCCAGCATATCGACGGTAGATTGAAGTCACTACCGACTATAATTGTAAGAGGGGGGTACTTGTTTGAGATGAGACTCATGTTTTCATTGAACTGTTCAGTAACTACACTCCTGGAAATTGAAATAAGAACACCGTGAATTCATTGTCCCAGGAAGGGGAAACTTTATTGACACATTCCTGGGGTCAGATACATCACATGATCACACTGACAGAACCACAGGCACATAGACACAGGCAACAGAGCATGCACAAAGTCGGCACTAGTACAGTGTATAACCACCTTTCGCAGCAATGCAGGCTGCTATTCTCCCATGGAGACGATCGTAGAGATGCTGCATGTACTCCTGTGGAACGGCTTGCCATGCCATTTCCACCTGGCGCCTTAGTTGGACCAGCGTTCGTGCTGGACGTGCAGACCGCGTGAGACGACGCTTCATCCAGTCCCAAACATGCTCAATGGGGGACAGATCCGGAGATCTTGCTGGCCAGGGTAGTTGACTTACACCTTCTAGAGCACGTTGGGTGGCACGGGATACATGCGGACGTGCATTGTCCTGTTGGAACAGCAAGTTCCCTTGCCGGTCTAGGAATGGTAGAACGATGGGTTCGATGACGGTTTGGATGTACCGTGCACTATTCAGTGTTCTCTCGACGATCACCAGTGGTGTACGGCCAGTGCAGGAGATCGCTCCCCACACCATGATGCCGGGTGTTGGCCCCGTGTGCCTCGGTCGTATGTAGTCCTGATTGTGGCGCTCACTTGCACGGCGCCAAACACGCATACGACCATCATTGGCACCAAGGCAGAAGCGACTCTCATCGCTGAAGACGACACGTCTCCATTCGTCCCTCCATTCACGCCTGTCGCGACACCACTGGAAGCGGGCTGCACGATGTTGGGGCGTGAGCGGAAGACGGCCTAACGGTGTGCGGGACCGTAGCCCAGCTTCATGGAGACGGTTGCGAATGGTCCTCGCCGATACCCCAGGAGCAACAGTGTCCCTAATTTGCTGGGAAGTGGCGGTGCGGTCCCCTACGGCACTGCGTAGGATCCTACGGTCTTGGCGTGCATCCGTGCGTCGCTGCGGTCCGGTCCCAGGTCGACGGGCACGTGCACCTTCCGCCGACCACTGGCGACAACATCGATGTACTGTGGAGACCTCACGCCCCACGTGTTGAGCAGTTCGGCGGTACGTCCACCCGGCCTCCCGCATGCCCACTATACGCCCTCGCTCAAAGTCCGTCAACTGCACATACGGTTCACGTGCACGCTGTCGCGGTATGCTACCAGTGTTAAAGACTGCGATGGAGCTCCGTATGCCACGGCAAACTGGCTGACACTGACGGCGGCGGTGCACAAATGCTGCGCAGCTAGCGCCATTCGACGGCCAACACCGCGGTTCCTGGTGTGTCCGCTGTGCCGTGCGTGTGATCATTGCTTGTACAGCCCTCTCGCAGTGTCCGGAGCAAGTATGGTGGGTCTGACACACCGGTGTCAATGTGTTCTTTTTTCCATTTCCAGGAGTGTATGTCTTCTGAGTCGGGGAGTCGGTAAAGCGATCCAATTAACAGTCTAGTCCGATTGTCAGTTACAGCCTCTACCCATACTATTTCACACGAACTATCTACTTCAATTTCGCTACAAGGCAAACAACCTCTGACAACAATAAATACTCCATCACCAACTGTATTTAATCTATCCTTTCTGAACACTGTTAGATAGTTTGAAAAAATTTCGGCTGAACTTATATCCGGATTTAGCCAGCTCTCCGTACCTACAACTATTTGAGCTTCAGTGCTTTCTATTAGGACTTGGAGCTCTGGTTCTTTCCCAACACAACTACGACAATGTACAACTACAATACCAATCGTTTCTACAACTACCTTACTGTATTTTACCTGCCCGCTTTTAGACGGACGCCCCTTCTGTGGTTCCCTGAGACCCTCTAACCTAAAAAACCGCCCAGTCCCTTCCACACAGTCCCCGCTACCCGTGCAGGCGCCCCCTGTGTGTAGTGGAAGTGTACAATTACGGCTTCCATCAAAAAAGCATTTTCTGACATTTTGGCTGTAAGATAAGAAACCACGATGAAAATTTGGCACCGTTTGTATTCTATACTACGTGTTTGTCTAACATGAATGCCAGAACGAATAGAAAAGGACATCTTATGGCATGTGGAGGGAGGCCGGCATCCATACTACTAATGGTTATTACTGTAACGTTCGCTCTATAAACAAAGGAATCGCCATGAAGAAAAGATCAAAAACTTTATACTCTAACATATTCTTTGCAATTTGCCCGATACCTCACGACAACGAAGTTCCTGTTCATGAAGTCACAGAAAATGCTTCTGTGAGCTATGATGAAGATAGCAGTGGTTCTATACCTGAATACGAACTGCCATCAGCTTCAAGAGGTGCAGCCTTCCTTCTAAGCATATCATACTCCAGTCAAGTCACACTAGGAGAGATCAGTGACCTCATAAGGGATCTACAACTTCCTAAAAACAAGGCAGAAATTTTGACGTCACAGTTACAATGGTGTTTGTGTCTGCAAGACTATGTGAAAGAGACAAAATTTCTCACTTAAGTAAAGAACTTGAACAGTTTTTTTAGATCTGAGGGGAGCTTCACATTCTGCAAAGACATGCTTGTTCTGATGGTGGTATTGAATATGAAGCACAGTCATGATTAAAGGTGACTGATCATCGCTGCTTCGGAGACAAGTCTGAAAGCAGTAATTTTACGTAATGAAAAAGAGTTTCCTTCCATTCCTGTAGCGTATGCCACCAATACAAAAGAAACACGTACAGATACGAGAAACTTCCTGACAGGAGTAAACTACACGAGATACCAGTGAGAAGTGTGTGGGGATTTTAAACTTATTGCCATATTATTAGCAAACCAGTTCGGCTACGCAAAGTACTGTTGTTTCCTTTCCGAGTGGGATAGCCGTGCTAGAGACAAACAATACTCTCAGATATATTGGTCCATGAGGTAGTCGTTAACTCCTGCAGTGAAAAGGTGTTGTGTGGAACTACTGACAGAGTGAAACAAATGTTTTCTCCCAGCAGTACATATAATACGGTGACTTACGAAAAACTTTGTAAAAGTTTAGATGTAAATGGCTCTGCATTCACTTACTTTCGTCAAAAGTTCCCAGGCTTACTTCTGAAAAAGTGGAAGCGGCATGTTTAGTGGTTCAGAGATTACAGAATACTTAAACACTATATACGTTTGAATTAGTGCCGCATGGTAATGTTATGATACAAAATTAGTAAGGGAACCCGAGAGCAAAACTTTTCCTAAGCTTAAAACAGCCGGCGTTACTCAAACATGTTGAAGTGTCGCCGGCCGCCAGGAGAGAAGCGAAGACCTTCAACACTGTTACTGGGTCAGGCAGAACAGCCACCTCACCTCACAGGACACTGTGGTTTCCACTCTCTATACTTTTACAAATTAATTCATAAGACTTTGTCTGCGTGACCAGGAAGATTCAGGATGCACTCTCATAGCAGTGGAAGTTCAAAAACATAAAAAAAAGTTAAGTTTTTTTACGTGTGAAATTTCATCGTTTTTTTCACTTACTGTTGGTTGCATTTGTTGCTATAGGCACGCTTTTCTTCATAAGCAAGACAGATTCTTCTATGAATTTTGCTCTGCTTATTTAACACAAACTCCTTAATGCAAAACTCTAGAATTTTCCATATCTATTTAAAACTGTGGTCAAAACTGAATTACTTAATTATAAAACAAAACATGAAGTTTAAAATGTAACAGCTCACTCATTTTTTCATAAATTAAATAAAGTCTGGAGTTGCATACACCTGTAAGTATGGTTTGTATGCCGCGCAAAATTCATCGAAGAATCTCTCTTACTTATGAAGAAAAGTGTACCTATAGCAGCAAATGCAGCCAAAAGTAAGCGAAAAATGATGAAATTTCCAATGTAAAAAAAAAAAATTATTTTGTTATGTTTTAGAAATTCCACTACTATGAGTGTGTATTCTGAATCCTTTCTGGTCACGCAGACAAAGTCTTATGAATTAATTTGTAAAAGTACAGACAGTGGAAACTAAAATGACGTGTGGTGCCTCTTCCCCACCAAGTCAGCCCGTTTGACGTCCTACCCCCCTTAAGAGAGACTGCGAGAAGCCTGTAGTGGAACTGAAGACTGCTGATGCTTAGGCAAGAGCAGAATCAATTCGCTCATGACGAATAACGTCGTAGAGCAGAGCCAATCCTCAACGACATAAATACCTCACCCCCACTAGTTTTTGGGCCTCAAGTAGTGTCGATGCCGTTCATGTCGTTTACACTTGATTCTCTGGCTATCATATAGAAACATCTTGGTTGTGAAGTTGTTCTAGTGTTGATCTTGTTCTTGCTGCCATAAGAGAGGGATAGCGAACCGAAGCCACTATTGGCGAAGCCCGGTTTCCAGTGATGATGTCAACAAAGCAGGGAGCGCTGATGGGCAGGCCAAGGGTTTACCAACACAGCTCCATTCCGGGGTGGAATCTACGCTAAACTCCAGTGTCACATGTTTCTGATGGCCTACGTCACCGGTGGGCCAGGTTTAGCGTTCAGGACGACTACATAGCATCTTATACCGGGTCCACCTGAGGGGACAACGCTGACTGTGAACTGGAAGGGATTGAGAATTCTCCAAAACGCTTGTGAATCAAAACACACTCGTCTCGGTCACCGCCATCTCCAGAAACAGAGCTACCGACGGGGTGTGCCCGCCTCGCCAGCTGGCGTCAAATCCAGTCTTCAGTTTCCACTCCAAGCAGACGCAGCGTCCTTGGCAGCAGTGAGTCCGCTACTGGACTCACCGGGTTCTTTTCTGGATTACGTAGCACTCAGTTATCAGCAGCAACGACTTGTATTTTCAGTAACAATTATGATAATTTTGAATGTTGTTTTAATGCGTCTAACGACACTGCACAGATCCTCAAACTGCATCCGGACGAACTGCTAGGGATTTCCAACCCAACATAGGGTGGTCCCTACAACAGGGAGAAAAGAGCAAGGCAGTCATTTAAGAATGTAACGAATAGTTTCCTGTGGAAAATTAAAAAAGTAGTACAGTGTCAAATACCTGTAACTTTCTGAACAGTTATAAGCAGAATACAATTTACGAAACTGTTTCTGCCATAATTGCTGACTATGTTGTGGTGCCACCGCAATTTGTTGGTGGAAGGTAATTTGTCAAGTTTGTCACCTCTCGAACCTAACGGAACAAACATCTGGCGAACCGTGTTGCCCTTGCACAATGAGTGCAACAGCCATACCAAATCTCATTTCAGATGATTCAGGATGAGCACTATTAAAATTTCACTTTTCCAGACATGACGCAGTTCCATAGCAGTACGTGCGACTGGCCTTTCTTTCACTCCTTACCTTTCTACTATTCCTGGTCACACTGTGATCCATGGACAACCAACCAACGTCAAGTGGATACCCGTCTTGCATACAATCCAAAATATTACTACATAACTATTGCCCATAAAAATGTTTTAATCACAACTATAAAAACAGACGTTCATGATAACCACGTAATTTGAGACACCCTCCTTTGTCTGACAATTTCAAAGAGAGCCAGTTGGTCCCACTGCTGCATTGAATGCATATTAATGTGGTAATAGTAAACTGCAGGAGCGTCTGTAGAAAGGTCCCGGAACTGCCCTCATTAATAAAAGGTCACAAGGTCCACATAGTACTAGGGACGGAAAGTTGGCTGAAACCAGATGTAAACAATAATGAAATTCTAAACTCAGATTGGAATGTATACCGCAGAGACAAGCTGGACAGTGAAGGGGGAGCCGTGTTTATAGCGATAAAAAGTGCAATAGTATCGAAGGAAATTGACGGATATCCGAAATGTGAAATAATTTGGGTGATGGTCACAGTTAAAGCAGGCTCAAACATTGTAATTTGCTGTCTCTATAGGCCCTCTGGCTCAGCGGCTGTTGTGGCGAAACACCTGAAGGAAAATTTGTAAAATATTTCGAATAGATTTCCCGACCATCTTACAGTTTTGAGTGAAGATTTTAATTTACCAAATATAGACTGGGAGAATCAAACGTTTATAACGGGTGACAGGGGCAAAGAACCCAGAGAATTTTTTTCAGTGCATTATCTGAAAACTACCTTGAGCAATTAAACAGAGAACCGACTCGTGGTGATAACATATTAGACATTCTGGTGACAAACAGACCTGAACTATTTGAAACAGTTAACGCAGAACAGGTAATCAGCGATCATAAAGCGGTTACAGCATCTGTGATTTCAGCCGTAAATAGAAATATTAAAGAAGGTAGGAAGATTTTTCTGTTTAGCAAAAGTAACAAGAAGCAGGTTTCAGAGTACTTGACGGCTCAACACAAAAGTTTTATCTCAAGTACAGATAATGTTGAGGATCAGTGGACGAAGTTCAAAACCATCGTACAGTGTGCATTAGATGAGTATGTGCCAAGCAAAATCGTGAGAGATGGAAAAGAGCCACCGTGGTACAATAACCGAGTTAGAAAACTGCTACGTAAAGCAAAGGGAACTTCATAGCAAACATAAACATAGCCAAAGCCTTGCAGACAAACAAAAATTACACGAAGCGAAATGTCGTGTGAGAAGGGCTATGCGAGAGGCGTTCAACGAATCCGAAAGTAAATTTCTATGTACTGATCTGGCAGAAAATCCTAAGAAATTTTCGTCTTATGTCAAAGCGGTAGGTGTATCGAAACAAAATGTCCAGACACTCTGGAACCAAAATGGTACTGAAACAGAGGATGACAGACTAAAGGCCGAAATACTAAAAAGTCTTTTTTCAAAGCTGTTTCACAAAGGAATACTGCACTGTAGTTCATTCTCTAGATTGTCGCACAGATGACAAAGTGGTAGATATCGAAATACATGATAGACGGATAGAAAAACAATTAAAATCGTTCAACGGAGGAAAGACCTGATGGCATACCAGTTCGATTTTACACAGAGTACGCGAAGGAACTTGCCCCCCCCCCCCCCCCCTCTTCTTGCAGCGATGTACCGTGGGTCTCTAGAAGAGTGTAGCGTTCCAAAAGATCAGAAAAGGGCACAGGTCATCCCCGTTTTCAAGAAAGGGCGTCGAACAGATGCGCAGAACTATAGACCTATATCTCTAACGTCGATGAGCTGTAGAATTTTGGAACACGTATTATGTTCGAGTACAATGAATTTTCTGGAGACTAGAAATGTACTCTGTAGGAATCAGCATGGGTTTCGAAAAAGACGATCGTGTGAAACCCAGCTCGAGCTATTCGTCCACGAGACTCAGAGGACCAGGTAAATGCCGTGTTTCTTGATATCCGCAAGGTGTTTGATACAGTTCCCCACAGTCGCTTAATCAACAAAGTCAGAGCATATGGACTATAAGAGCAATTGTGTGACTGGATTGAAGAGTTCCTATAGAACAGAACGCAGCATGTCATTCTCAGTGGAGAGAAGTCTTCCGAAGAAAGAGCGATTTCAGGTGTGCCGCAAGGGAGTGTCGTAGGATCGTTACTATTCACAATATACACTCCTGGAAATGGAAAAAAGAACACATTGACACCGGTGTGTCAGACCCACCATACTTGCTCCGGACACTGCGAGAGGGCTGTACAAGCAATGATCACACGCACGGCACAGCGGACACACCAGGAACCGCGGTGTTGGCCGTCGAATGGTGCTAGCTGCGCAGCATTTGTGCACCGCCGCCGTCAGTGTCAGCCAGTTTGCCGTGGCATACGGAGCTCCATCGCAGTCTTTAACACTGGTAGCATGCCGCGACAGCGTGGACGTGAACCGTATGTGCAGTTGACGGACTTTGAGCGAGGGCGTATAGTGGGCATGCGGGAGGCCGGGTGGACGTACCGCCGAATTGCTCAACACGTGGGGCGTGAGGTCTCCACAGTACATCGATGTTGTCGCCAGTGGTCGGCGGAAGGTGCACGTGCCCGTCGACCTGGGACCGGACCGCAGCGACGCACGGATGCACGCCAAGACCGTAGGATCCTACGCAGTGCCGTAGGGGACCGCACCGCCACTTCCCAGCAAATTAGGGACACTGTTGCTCCTGAGGTATCGGCGAGGACCATTCGCAACCGTCTCCATGAAGCTGGGCTACGGTCCCGCACACCGTTAGGCCGTCTTCCGCTCACGCCCCAACATCGTGCAGCCCGCCTCCAGTGGTGTCGCGACAGGCGTGAATGGAGGGACGAATGGAGACGTGTCGTCTTCAGCGATGAGAGTCGCTTCTGCCTTGGTGCCAATGATGGTCGTATGCGTGTTTGGCGCCGTGCAGGTGAGCGCCACAATCAGGACTGCATACGACCGAGGCACACAGGGCCAACACCCGGCATCATGGTGTGGGGAGCGATCTCCTACACTGGCCGTACACCACTGGTGATCGTCGAGGGGACACTGAATAGTGCACGGTACATCCAAACCGTCATCGAACCCATCGTTCTACCATTCCTAGACCGGCAAGGGAACTTGCTGTTCCAACAGGACAATGCACGTCCGCATGTATCCCGTGCCACCCAACGTGCTCTAGAAGGTGTAAGTCAACTACCCTGGCCAGCAAGATCTCCGGATCTGTCCCCCATTGAGCATGTTTGGGACTGGATGAAGCGTCGTCTCACGCGGTCTGCACGTCCAGCACGAACGCTGGTCCAAATGAGGCGCCAGGTGGAAATGGCATGGCAAGCCGTTCCACAGGAGTACATGCAGCATCTCTACGATCGTCTCCATGGGAGAATAGCAGCCTGCATTGCTGCGAAAGGTGGATATACACTGTACTAGTGCCGACATTGTACATGCTCTGTTGCCTGTGTCTATGTGCCTGTGGTTCTGTCAGTGTGATCATGTGATGTATCTGACCCCAGGAATGTGTCAATAAAGTTTCCCCTTCCTGGGACAATGAATTCACGGTGTTCTTATTTCAATTTCCAGGAGTGTATATAAATGACCTTTTGGATAACATCGGAAGTTCACTGAGGTTTTTTGCGGATGATACTGTAGTATATCGAGAGGTTGTAACAATGGAAAATTGTACTGAAATGCAGGAGGATCTGCATCGAATTGAGGTATGGTATAGGGAATGGCAATTGAATCTCAGTGTAGACAAGTGTAATGTGTTGCAAATAGATAGAAAGAAAGAAAGATCCTTTATCATTTAGCTATAATATAGCAGATCATTAACTGGAAGCAGTTAATTCCATAAATTATCTGGGAGTATGCATTATGATGATTTAAAATGGAATGATCATATAAAGTTGATCGTTGGTAAAACAGATGCCAGACTGAGATTAATTGGAAGAATCCTAACAAAGGAAGTAGGTTACAGTACACTTGTTCGCCCACTGCTTGAATACTGCTCACCGGTGTGGGATCCGTACCAGACAGGGTTGATAGAACAGATAGAGAAGATCCAATGGAGAGCAGCGCGCTTTGTTACAGGATCATTTAGCAATCGCGAAAGCGTTACGGAGATGATAGATAAACTCCAGTGGAAGACTCTGCAAGAGAGACGCTCAGTAGCTCGGTACTGGCTTTTGCCGAAGTTTCGAGAACATACCTTCAGCGAGGAGTCAAGCAGTATATTGCTTCCTCCTACGTACACCGAGCGAAGAGACCATGAGGATAAAATCAGAGAGATCAGAACCCACACATCGGCCTACCGACAATCTTTCTTTCCACGAACAATACGAGACTGGAATAGAAGGGAGAACCGATAGAGGTACCCAAGGTACCCTCCGCCACACACAGTTAGGTGGCTTGCGGAGTATGGATGTAGATGTAGAAAGTCAGAATCCCCTACCCAATTATTTGGGCTCAGAGCGGCAGTCGATCGAGAAACGAGCCTGTGAGAGGACGCGATTTGTGTAATAACTGTTACAAGTTTTTTTTAGCGAAGAATTTCTCGTTCATTATATCGAGAAAAAGGTATGTCACAACTAATTATTACATTATTGTTGGTTAAGTGTAAGTTGTAGATCATATTTTAATATATATATTGTCTTGTTAGTTCAACCTCATTATATTTATAAAAATACAATCTTGCAAATATAATTATTTGATTCTTTTCGTAGGTAAACGTGAGTTCTTCGCGTAGAGGTTGTTTCAACTCTCCTGATGTGTTCTGCTACATTTGTAGTAAATACACTCTCCAAGAACAACTGGAGAACATCACTGACTTTGTGAAACAGGCCTATCCTGCGTATTTTGGGATTAAACTGAGAGACCAAGATAAGCATTGGGGTGCTCATAAAGTTTGAAAAAGCTGTACGAGTTTTTACGACTTTGGACTAATAGTAAACGAAGGGGTTTAATCTTTGCAGTGACAATGGTGCGGCGAGAGCCAAAGAACCACCATAATGTTTGTTATTTCTGCATTGTCGAAGTAAAGGGTTTCCATCGCTACAAGAAGCATAAGTGGGAACAGCCCAATTTAATCTTCGTATATACATAACTGAAACGGACTACTTGGTACGTCAGCTAGTATAATATATATTAAAAAATGACGAAATTCCTCCAGCTGTATTAAGATGTTGGTTTTAGTATCAACTACTTTCGATGTTGTCACAACATCATCTTCAGGCCCATACTTGTTGACAGCAACCGTATGTGTCTAACACTAGTAGTCAGTGGTGATATTGGGGTGTTCCATGTGGAAGGAAGCTAGGCACTAGTTACTACTAGTTACTAGTGCCTAACTGCCTTCCGCATGGGACACGCCTATCTCATCTCTGACTACTAGTGTTAGACACATACGGCAGCTGTCAACAAGTATGGGCCTGAAGATGATGATGTAACAACATCGAAAGTAGTTGCCAATAAAACGAACACCTTAATACAGCTGTAGGAATTTCGTCTTTTTTAACATCCCCATTTAGAGTCAGCGAAGCGACCTGTGCCACATAACGATGACATTCCTGTATCAGTGTTCACCACTCTGCCAAAACCATTTCCTTCAGATGATGATGATTTGCAGGACTGGAACATTAGTAGTAGTGAATCTGAATACGAAGGAAGTTCCACAAGACATCAGATCTTCAATCAGGAAAAGCTTAACAATTCGATGAGAGACCTAGGTCTTTCTGAACGGTCTTAAGAACTCTTGGCATCTAGACTAAATGAGAGGACTTGTGTACAACCAGGAAATAAAACCGCAGCTTAACGGACAATTGAAGAAGATCTGCTTGCACAATTCAGTCACGATGATGCACTTGTTTACTGCAGTGTCATCCCTGGTTTACTACTAAAAATGAGACTATGGAAATATCAACCTTAAGATTGGAGGCTTTTTATCGATTGCTCAACCAGAAGCCTAAAATGTGTGTTGCTGTATAGTGGTAACTGCTATGGATCCATTCCAATTGGCCACTCGACGAAACTTCATGAGGAATACGAAAATATCCAGATGATTCGTCAGAAACTTCGTTATAGTCAACACCAATGGCCAATCTGTTTTGATTTTAAAATGGTTAACATTTTGCTTGGACAGCAGAGCAAAGCATTATCACCGGGAAAAAGTTTCATGGTCATCAAGAGAGAGCTTTACTGCAGGAGCAGCTAATATCCTAAAAGAACCATTAGTTGACAGGGACAACATCATTCTTCCACCACTTCATATCAAGCTTGGTCTAAAGACGCAGTTTGTGAAAGCATTGGACAAAAATTGTCACTGGACTCAGTAAAGAAAAATTAAAAGCTCGTATATTTGATGGTCCCCAAATTCGGAAGCTTATACATGATTTGCAATTGATCAAAGTTATAAATTGCATAGATGCATCTGCCTGGAGCAATTTTGTCACCATTGTCAACTATTTATTGAGTAATCACAAAGCGCATAATCATGAGGAACTGGTGCAAAACATTCTCAGAAACTTCAAAAGCTGGGCGGCTAAGATGAGCATTAAAGTTCACTACCTCCACAGCCATCTTGATAGAGTTCTGGACAGTATTTGTGACTGCAGTGAGGAAGAAGGTGAAAGATTCCATCAAGATTTTCAGGTGATGGAAGAACAATATCAAGGTAGATGGGATAAGCACATGATGGCAGACTACTGCTGGAATCCTCAGGGTGAGTGGCCTGACGATAAACACAAGAGAAAATCACAAAGACGGAATTTTCCCATATGCTAAATGTTATGTTTTTAATAGACTGTATGTTTTTCCCTTATTCTTCTATTACACGCTCAATCAACAATGAAACTGCATTTTTGTGATCCTTTTCAAATGTTTTCTCATTTTTATTTGACTGTGCACACAATGTATCTAAGTTAATATTTTGAATTTTTATTTGTTTGTCTATCTACATATTGTACGTTACCACAATAAATATAGCGAATCTAGGAAAACGAGTGACATATTCGAATTCAGGGCCATAAAGTTACCCAAAATTCACTGTCAATTAATTGGCAGCAGAATCACTGTTGACCATTGTTATCACTGTCTTCCTTTTAATCTTACTCTAAGATATATTTATTTTCATATTCCTCAAACTCTCCTTAAGTCTGCAGGTTGTCGTTATTAAGAACCCTGTGTTCGTATTTTCTTAAATGCACTGTGTGTCGTACTCATAGACACCCCTGGGACACAGTAAATTCCAAACAATACATATTTTCGTTAGGTATACATACTATCTTAAATCGTACATTATAAAAATATCTTATGTTTGGTTATTTCAAGACTCATTTCACTTTATTTCCAGGTAGCCTTCGTGAAAACCAAACGATCAATTACGAATTTAAGAAATATGGAATGTCGTCACGTCGACATATCCTCACTTCACCTTGTCTCCACATCTCGTCGTTAAGTAAACGTATTCTCAGCTCTCGTACATTTCTTTTATGTCTTCCACTAGACTTTATGATCTTTCATTTCTCATTATCTTCTGGAGTAAAACCCTTACTGTCGTGGCTCAATGTGTTCATTATTTTCTCAAATTCTGGTCCCTACATAAACCACAATGTATGACTCTCATGTAGATAAGTACAGCATAATCTTCTGGTCTCCTGTATGTATATTTCAGCTTAATTGCTTGAAGGATGGTAAGCGAATATGTGGATCGCCTGCATTTCGTTTTTAGGCATTCCACCTTAATATTTGTTAGGGCAAAATTAAGTGCCATTATCAGACAAACTTTTTCTAAGTTTCACCTACATCCACCAAGTAATTCACGGCCATTTTATTATTTACAGCTCTGGCAGTCACTATTTTGAATAGATATGAATTAAAAAATGTTTCTCCTAGCAACTGTCAGGATTGGATATGTGTTTCAGGGAACTCATGACATTTGGTACATTAGACCTTTCTATTGATTTGCTAGCGGTTTTGGCCTTGGCCGTCATCTGGAACAAAAAATTGGCTAATACTCACATAATTAATGTCAGTGATGTTGAAGCACAAAATTGCATTAGCTGTTAAACTAATGAATAGTAACAGACGAGAACTGTAATTTCCCCACATGAACAATCCTTGTCAGGCCACAAAAAACTACCGTTCAGGACATACAGTATTTCCAGAAACACTAACTGTTTAGATCACTCAGTTGACTACTAGCTTTCATTCTGTAGTTAGCAAACCAATCATTTAATTCACTTCATATACTACCATTACCTCTGACCATGTGGAGTATTAATTGAATTTACTTTATTCTTTAGACAATCACACACTATTACTGATTTCTTTCCAAAGTGCAATGAAAATAAACGGTCCAATTTATAAATTTGGCACACATATAAATGACACTTCACTGTCTACCTGATATGTCTTTCTTAAGAATGGATTTTTTGCTAATTACTATAGAATGTAGTTTGAAGACTCAAAGAAAACTCGTGTTACTTTACCATATGAATATCCCCCTATAAAAAATGTTGTTCTACAGAAATTTTGATCACCAGCTCTTAAGAAGCAATTTAATGTTTCAGGAATAATGTAACTAATACTGGAATTATAATAATTATATTTTTTAAATTAACTACTACTACTTACAGACAGACTGTGAGAGAAATATGTGAGACAATGGGCACTATTTTTAAGGCATTATGGATTACACAATTACTGATATTAATTAATTAAAAATGTGAAGTTATATCTAAGTAAGTTAATTATCAGCAAGTTTTGAAATCGACCACAGTATTTAACTGAAACAATAATAGCACTTCAAATGATAACACTGTTATATTGAAATTTAACTACAATTTGCGCAAAACATATTTTGTCATAAAACTTCGATTCGGATATCATGCCTTAGATCGAAAAAACCAACACAGAAACATTTACAAGATTTATGACCTGGAAACAAGATTAAGGGAGGATGTAAACGAAAATATAAACATTCACTTAAAAAACCATTACAGCCATCGTTATTAATCTACAGGCCTAAAATTATGCATTTGTAAAGAAAGAACACGTGAATTTTAACGGAATAATGTAACAAGAGATTCAGGATTAATATTTTATTTATTGTCTTTTATAAAAAGCCATAACACAAATTCCAATCATGCAATAAATTTGAAAATGTTGTTCTAGTGTTCTCAACTACCATAATTAATTTTGGTACAAACTGTATTGGTAACAGAGTTTTGAATTTGGTATATCAAAAATTAAGATTTTTTCTATGTAAAATATTTAAAAAATCAGAATGTAACCTGGGTGTCTTGGTACATTTTTTAAGTCCCAATGAGATAGAAATATGTATGGAACAGCTCCTGAAAATTTCATGGGATTAGCGCATGTCTTTCTGCACGAAGGCTTCTAACAATTCAAAAAAAAAAGTAAAATGTGTAACCTAGAAAGTGGGGTACAAAGATTTTCTTGTCAACTTCTAGATGTAATAAGCTTAACTCAGTTTTAAATTCCACCATACTGATACTCCACATCCTCAAGGTTTTTCTTCTCTGCCTTTTGGATCTGCCTGGCCTCCATTTGTAGGTGAAACAGAGATCTGTTACCTCTTCTGACATTGCTCTCATCGATGGTATAACACGCTTTTGTCGTAAACAAAACTGGATTGATACTAACTTTCTTGAGCACTTCAATTCTGCCATTATTTCCGTCATTAAAATATAAAACTGCATCATAGACACGTATTTTGCGTACTTGAAATCCATAGAATGCACTTTTTGTGCATCTGATCTAAATTAAATTACTGAGGCTTTGATTCGCATTCTGTTTCTTCCCACGAAGACACTTTCTCAGTAAATCAGGGTGTGCAAGAAACGTCAATGTGGGCGTCATTGCAGTCGTAACAGGTTCTGGTAATGAGTGTTTATGTGAAAATATCACATTTCTTCTGTCGCACTTACACAAATCGTCTTTTTGAGAAAGATCATGCCCTGATGTTTGATCACTGGATAGTTTGTTGAAAAAAAAAACTACATACACAGCATGCTTCAGTGTCTCTAAATTGTTTGAGTTTTTTCTTACAGCTCCACCATTTTTTATTATGATTAACGTAAATTTTTTTGTGTCATCGGTCTTCTAACTGGTTTGATGCAACCCGGCACAAATTCCCCTCCTGTGCCTAGCTTTCCATCCCAGAGTAGCACTTGCAACCTATGACCTCAATTATTTGCTAGATGTATTCCAGTCACTCTTCCTTTACAGTTTTTGCCCTCTACAGGTCCCTCTAGAACCATGGAAGTCATTCCCTAATGTGTTAACAGATGTCCTATCATCCTTTCCCTTCTGCTTTTCAGTGTTTTCCTCATATTCCGTTCTTCTCTCAGCGCAGAACTTCCTCATTCCTTACCTTATCAGTCGACCTAGTTTTCAACATTCGTCTGTAGCACCACATCTTAGATGCTTCGATTCTCTTCTGTTCCGGTTTCCCATAGTCCATGTTTCACTACCATACAATTCTGTGCTCCTAACCTAGAATCTCAAAAATTTCTTCCTCAAATTAAGGCCTATGTTTGATAATAGTAGACTTCTCGTAGCCAGGAATGCTCTTTCTGCCAGTGTTAGTCTGCTTTTGATGTTCTCCTAGCGCTGTCCGTCAAAGGTTATTTTTCTGCCTAGGCAGTGAAATGTCTTAGCTTCACCTAATTCGTGAACATCAATCCCAATGTTAAGTTTATCGCTGTTCTCATTTCTGCTACTTCTCATTACTTTCGTCTTTCTTCGAATTACTCTCAGTCTATATTGTGTATCCATTAGACTGTTCGTTCTATTCAGCAGATCATGTGATTCTTTTCCACTTTCTCTCAGGATAGCAGTGTCATCAGCAAATCGTATCTTTGATTTTCTTACACCTTCAATTTTAATTCCACTCCTGAACCTTTCTTTCATTTCCATAACTACTTCTTCGATGTACAGATTGAACAGCGCTTCACTCTTGGTCGGTCACTTTTATTATTCCTTCTTGGCGTTTCTACATATTGTATGTTACCCATCTCTCTCTCTCTCTCTCTCTAGCTTACCACTATTTTTCTCAGAATTTCGAACATTGTGCTCCATTTTACATTGTCAGACGGTTCTTCCAGGCCAAAAAACCCTACGAACATGTTATACTTTTTCTTTACTCTTGCTTCCAGTATCAACAGCAAAGTCAAACTTGCCTCTGTGGTGCGTTTACCTTTCCTAAGGCCAAAGTGATCGTCAGCTAACAAATTCTCAATTTTCTTTTCCATTCTTCTGTACATTATTCTTGTCAGCAGCTTGGCTGCATGATCTGTTAACTTGACTGCGCGATAATTGTCGCCCTCTTCAGCTCTTGCAGTCTTCCGAATTGTGTGAATGATGTTTTTCCTAAAATCAGATGATATGTGTCTAGGCTGATACATTCTACACGCCAGCGTGAATAGTCGTTTTGTTGCCACTTCCCCGAATTATTTTAGGAATTCTGATGGAATGTTATCCATCCGTTCTGCGTCATTTGATCTTGTCCTCCAGAAGTTTCTTGGATTCTGATTCCAATACTGGATCCCCTATCTCTTCCTACATTGTGATATGAGCCTGTATCTCCCCCTGAGTACGCTTTGCAATGCAGTATCTGATTTTGGAATCTCTCTCTGACCATGATGCAATTTAACTGAAATCTTCCAGTATTACCCTGTCTTTTCCAAGTATACGTCCTCCCCTTGTGACCCACGAACAGTGGTACAAAGCTGTGTCACTTTTCAACATAATCTCCCTCAAGCTCCGTGCAAGTCCTCCAGCGCTTACAAAGTGCATGAATTGCTTTAGAAAAAAATTAATGAACCGTGTGGCGTACCTCTTCATCAGAAGGGAACTTCTTTCCTCCCATTGCCTCTTTGAGTGGTCCAAACATATGGAAATCACTTTGGGCAAGGTATGGTGAGTATGGTGGATGCGGAAGACACTCAAAATGCAGGTCTGTGATTGTTGCAGTGTGGGGACTTGCATTGTCATGTTGCAAAACGACACCTGATGACAGCAATCCACGTCGCTTTGATGTGATTGCAGGACGCAGATATTTTTTAGGAGTTTATTACAGTACTCAATTAGTCTTTCTCCTCTCTCACTTCTGGTCCCAAGCCCATATTCCCTGTAACCTTTTCTTCTACTCCTTATCCTATTACGGCATTCCAGTCCTCCATGACTATTAGATTTTCATCTCCCTTTATGTACTCTACTACCCTTTCAATATCCTCATACACTTCCTATGTCAATTCATCTTATATCGTTGTTGGTATTGGGTTGCTGTCGATTCTGATAATAACAACCCTATCAATGAACTGTTCACGGTATTACTCTGCCATACCTTCCTGTTCTGCTGGTGTTGATATTAACCTATACTCATCTGACCAGAAATACTTTTCTTCTTTCTATTTCACTTCACTGACCGCTGCTGTATATAGCTTGAGTTTTGCATTTCCCTTTGAGATTTTCTAGCCCTAGCACATTATCCCTTCGTTGGCTACTCAATCTTTTTCTCATGATTACCTCACCCTTGGAAGTCCCCTTTCAGAGATCCGTTTGGGGGCTATTCCGGAATCTTCTGCCAATGGAGAGCTCATGAAACTTTTTCAGTTGGAGGCCACATGTCCTGTGGATACACGTTTTGTGTCTTTAATGCTGTGGTTTCCGTTGCCTTATGCATCCTCATGCCGTTGATCATTGCTGATTCTTCAAATTGCAGGGCATTTTCCCATACCAAAGGCAAGAGAGTGCCCTGAACCTCTGTCCGCTCCTCTGCCCTCTTTGACAAGACCATTAGCAAAATGAGTTTGACATTTTATGCCTGGAGTCCTAAGCCACCAACAACGATCATCAATCAAAATATAAGCAGTGGCGAATCCGGGACCGAGGACACTTTGATCTCTAATCAAACCCCCACACCACAAGTACCTGATAACGGCAATAAAATAACTGAAAAGTGCCACTGTCTCTGTGAGTGTGCTCACCTTTTCCTCCAAGTGGTTTACCGTTCTTCTCCTTCATCAAGCGACAAAGCGTTCCACCAAGCCTCTTTTGGTTGTGGCCAACACATTCCTTCTATCGTAATATTGTGCGTTTTTTCTATGTTACAACGTTGAGCAAAGAAGAGTCCCCATCATCAAGGTATTTAGTATATCTAAAACCATACTGGGTCTCAGACCTGGAGAAAATCCTCACAAATGCAGAGGCCACCATGCCCACACTTGTGCCACAATAATTTATAGAGAATGCTTCTGCACAGTTTCTCAGTGCCTTTACTGTTAGATATTCTTCCTGGAACTGGAACTGCGTGACCGCTATGGTCGCAGGTTCGAATCCTGCCTCGGGCATGGATGTGTGTGAAGTCCTTAGGTTAGTTAGGTTTAAGTAGTTCTAAGTTCTAGGGGATTGATGACCTCAGAAGTTAAGTCCCGTAGTGCTCAGAGCCATTTGAACCATTTGTAATCTGCGAAACGACTGATGTCATAGAGGATGCAATGAACAAATAAGTCTCCTGAGATGATGCGAAGAACATACAAGTGTCCCTGTTACCTTGTTGCGGCAGAGAAGGCCCCAGACTCTGAGGGCCGAGGAGAGGCTGCAGGGAATGCGTCTGCCAAGAGATATCAGTGTAGCTGCGACTGGGATGGGACGAGATGGGATCCGCAGCAACCCGAGAAGGCGATCGGCCTGCCGCCGCTGATAACCGCAGGCGGCCGCTCACAGCTGCTGACACCCGGAGAGGGTTGCCGCCAATCCCGCGGCTCCCCCCACCCCCACCCCCACCTCCCCCACCCATAAACGCACACACACAGAGCACTCTGACTCAACTAATGCTCTGATACTGGGCAGTAGCTTTGCTGGTGGGCACGAATACATTGCCCCGTGTTGCTTCAGCGTTACCTCTACTATTACTACAGTCAATAACACCTGCTAACTGAGGATTCTATAATTGTAGTACGGGGACCAAGGCGACAACTTCTCGGCCTGGCTGAGGCGGATTGTGATAAACTGTGTTACTACCGAAAAATCTACATCTACATCTACATCCATACTCAGCAAGCCACATGACGGTGTGTGGCAGAGGGTACCATGAGTATCTCTATCGGTTCTTCTTTCTGTTCCAGTCTCGTATTGTTCGCGGAAAGAAGGATAGTCGGTATGCCTCTGTGTGGGCTCTAATCTCTCTGATTTTATCCTCATGGTCTCTTCGCGAGATATACGTAGGAGGCAGCAATATACTGCTTGACTCCTTGGTGAAGGTATGGTCTCTAAACTTCAACAAAAGCCCGTACCGAGCTACTAAGCGTCTCTCCTGCAGAGTCTTTCACATATTCAGCATTACAGCAATAAAGTTCGGACAAACTTTTTCCAGAATATACATTCTTTACCTGGCTTGCTACTTTGTAAGATGTGAAGAATAGACGTTTGCAGTTTCCTCCAAGTCCTCTTCATTTAGATAAGAACGTGATATCAACTTATTTTTTGAGATTGAAACAGTCTGGATCTATAGTTTTCGTAGGACTGTTTCCAGTGCATTGACTCCCTCCCTGACGACATTTTCCGTCTATTATATCTTCAGTGCGTCGAAATCACTTTCCTAAAACTAACATCGTTAGACGTGAGAATAGGTAAAAGTGGTAGTTGCCAATTCTCGCGAATACGATTCATTTAGAACTTGAAATCCATATTTCTACACTGCTAACGCGTCTCTCTAGGTCCAGTCAGTTACTCCAACTCAACCAATACGCTAATTCTGGGCAATAACTTAGCCAGTTGCCATGAAAAGATAGTCTCGTGTAACTTAAGATCCATCTTTCTTGTCACAGGAACTGTTTCTGTGATTTTTCACCATGTCAAGGTGAAATTCTCTTGACCTTCCCCTTTGACTGTGACTGTGTTTTATATCGACGAAGAAAGGAAAGGAATGATATTAGATCAATGTGAGAATCTATGCTAGCAATCCATGTCCTTGATTACATGTAACAGCAAAATTTAACCCTTGAATGTACCACAAACGAACAGTTTTGTGGAAGAGGTGAACCTCCGTAATGTACCATTATTCTATTCTCTAAAAAAATGTTACTACAGATATCTTGAGTAATAAGTCTTTAAAAACAGGCTATGTCAACTGCACAACTGATTGAAAAAAACGGATAACCATGATGTTCTTATGATCTGCTTTCACTTTTTGTTTACCTCAATTTCAGAGCCACATTCGTCCAAATTAATGATAGTGTTACTGAATACGGTATCTTGCAGCATTAAAACCTTCACCGAAGCGTTTTCAAGACTTTTATTGTCGCCTTGATCCTATTACAGGGACAGTTTTACTTCCCAGCACAGTGTAGCACATAACCCTTAACTTAAAACAGAGTGATGTAGCTGCCCCTACCAGTAGGTTTTATGCAACCCACAATATTTCCAAATAACCCGTGTCAGATTTTCATATTCTCTTGCTCACTACAAAAAAAAAAAAAAAAAAAAAAAGGAAAGAAAGAACTAGAGATTTTGTACGAAATCTAATGTAGTTAAAGTTTGTACTGGGATGCGCTTTTCTTAGAGGCTATAGTTTTCGAATTATTGGAGAAAAATGCACAAAAGCTACTTTCAATCACATTTCTCTTCAACTACTCGAAGCCCATGGTCTGCAGTAAGAACGTATATCAGCACAGAAAAGTCCTGTTCAGTTTTTCTGTAAGACTAATCGTCTCCATGTAGCAAGTGAGAGTTAATAAAAATCTTGTTTGTGGCTTCTCAAGGCATTAGACATTGCATAAAACCCATCTTTAGGAGCGGCTGAATCATTCTGTATACTATACCTGTGAGTATGTACGAAGCTTTAGTGAAAGAATTATTGACAGTTATGTTAAGAGGGAAATAGGAACTTTATCGATGTCTACCAGAAGTGCTGAATAGCCCAGCGAATAATTTGTTTCCCTAGTTGTGAACCCACTACAACATTAGTCTGAGTACTGCTATGTTAATGAATAGCGCAGCAGAATGAATATTGTAGAATGTTAGTGACAACAACAGCTTCTTAAGAATAAAAACCTAACGTCAGATGTGTCTTGGAAATCGGACTTCGCTCAACTGAAAGAAAACCAAACTTTAGTCTCTTATAATATTTATAACGGTCGTGGAACCCGAGTTACCGAAGCCAACAAACAGCAAAACTTATGCAACACAAATAGGTGACTGGGTCTTTTATGAGAAGTTGCAAAGGGAGCCAAAATAATTATGTTTGTTTTGGATTCACTTGCTATGGTCTATTAAATGCTTCTTCGCCCCCATCAAAATAACATAAGGCAGATCAGAAAGCGTACTTAACCACTGGCACACTCTTTCCATTCATGAACGCAACTGAACAGAGAGCAGCTAATGTTTAAAATACCGAGTGATTAATGTATAAAACAACGTGAACCACATGTTGTGGAACATTAAAAATGCGTCAAACGTTCTTGGAGGTTTTAGAACTCATAGAGACAAGAGACGCAAGTTCAATAAATATGGATGCAGAAGTTCATAGGCGTACTATTTCAGGTCTGAATACTGTTCATAGCAGGTAATCGAGGTCACGTTCATTCAAGGGAATGCATCCATGTATCTTTCGGCGTAAGAAATCGCGCATTCTACGAAGACAGAAACAGACAATGAAGAGCCATTCAAACAAGAGGATTTTGATGGTATATTACTTACATTTTCGGAACATAGTGGGAAATCCTACCCGCTATCCCACATTGGGATTAGTACATTCCTATTACTATGAAGTGGAGGTAAAGAAGCAATTTTAGCAAACTCAGGCATCTCGTATCAAGGAGGCTGTGGCCTTCAGGAATTAGCGTACAGATAAACCACTACGGGTCGCACAATACAACAGGTTGTCATCAAATTTAATCTCTTCGGAAATGTAAATTTAAGTAAATAATTTTCAATTAGTTAGCAGATACATCTTTTGAGTCTAGGTATACACTGAAATATCTTTGCCACAGTACCGCATCAGGGCACTAGAGGAGCAAACAGAAATGGTGCTGTACATTTCACTTTATCAGTGTGCACCTGCTGACAAATAGAAAATTAATTACATAGCTTTATATTTTCGAGGTGATAAAATTTAAAAAGTTCATCAAAAACGGCGCCGAGCGGAGCTTTGATCATTTGAAGTGTTTCCTTCAGTGCAACTGATTTTCTGCAAACGCTCTCGTCTGAGGAGTGAACTAGTAACATGGGACCTTTGTCTGTTTATCTGTGCATATGGAAAGATACGTACTGAACCGTTCTTATGTACAGACATACAAACAACACAATGGGAGTGAACACAAAAGAGAAATCATCTGTGTAAGTAGGTAAGACAGCAGAATACGAGTGAACCCGAGAAATTGTAAGTGACATCAAATTACAGCCAATAATTGGTGGATATTAATAATTAAATGAAATTAAACACAAAGAGCGCAAAATTAAGGGATCGATGTATGACTATAAAAGACTGCTTAGATGATTAAATTATGACAGAATGTATTAGTTTCAGTGCTGTGTACACAAACGAAAACAAAGTTACAAATCTCAGGGCAGATTTGACTGAGAGCGGACACGACACAGTTATTGCCGAGAAGGGGGGGTGGATGAATCTCTTTACCATTATTCGTTATCGTTCGTCGTGTAGTGCTGTCGGCTGCGTCGGTACGGCGTGTCGCCTCGGAGCTGTGCGGAACGAGTCGGCATTCGCGGCTTTGCGGCGAGCCCCAGGTACGATCTCCGCGTTTGTCTGCCCGTTGTCGGTTTGCATGGCCGAAGCTGTGGTATCACGGTGCCGGAAGGTAGATGCTGGCTATGGACGGAAGAGCGACCATCTCCTCTCGCTGTCGGCGGCAGGCGGTAACTGTTCTTTCGGGAACAGATACTACCGTCATGTATAGTTAAAATATGGCTTCCCGGCCATTGACCTTCTTGTGCGAACGCACACGCTATGCCCGAACTCGTACGGGACTTGGTAGATTAATCTGTCACGAGTAATGAGTATGATGGGCAAACATCTATTAGGCGCACTACGAATGTAGTGGTGTGGACATGTTGTGAAGGTGGATCTCACGGGGAGCGTGCAAGGGATAAGTCCCTGCAGACGCACTATGCTCTGTGCCCGCGGTGGCTCAGATGGTCGCAGTCCGGCTTTCGCCGCCGTGCAGTGCGGACGTGTTGTTGTTTCCGCCTGCGGAGCGCGCGCGCTCGCTGTTGTTTACGTTTCAGCGTCCGTCACTTACGTGTCGCTTACGTGCACTAGAATCATGGCCAACCGTTTTCGAAAATCAACTTTACGATTCAACTTCTGCAACGAATACACACGACCAAAGGCCTTGGAAGTGGAACGCTTCCTACGCAACGTTGCTAAGATCCCAGCTTCTGACATCTTGGGCATCCATTTGTCCATATTAAGCAGTACTGTGTACGTCAAAGTCGTCAATGACGCGGTATGTGATCGAATACTTCGTGATACCAACCATGGATTACGCTTTTGCCACGCCGACGGCAATGTCGGAGCGGTCACTGTCGACCATGCCGGCTTAGGAATGCGCACCATACGAGTTTTCGAACTCCCTTTCGAGCTTCCAGCGGAAGACGTTATCGCGGCTTTCCGCCCCTATGGCACTGTACATGGTCACACTGCCGAACGCTGGGTGCAATTCCAAACATACCCTGTTCTTAACGGTGTACGGCAGATCACCATCGACCTCCATCGCCACGTGCCATCTTACCTGCAAATTAGCGGGTGCCGCGCGGTTGTCATATACGACGGCCAACCCAAGACCTGTTCCGGTTGCGGCAAAGAAGGCCACCTCAGATCTGAGTGTCTTCAGCGACGCATCACCCAATTGCCAGCCGCTACCGTGGCACCTCCGGCTCCGACGACGGCTTTACCGATCACCTACGCATCGGCGCTCTCTTCTCCTCCCACCGGCCGCCGCCCATCGGACCATGCACCGGTGACCCTTCCAGCTGCTACGGATACCGCTGGGGCCGACGCGTCGCGCTCAAAGCCTGACGCTACTCCGACGCCACTCCCAACAGCGACGACTTCCGACACTCACCCGCCTGAACATATGGACGCCCCTTCAATTGACGTTCCCGCGACGGCCTTCCTCTCAGAGCGACGCGACTCCCTTCCGTCTTCCGACACGGAGGGACGAACCCGCAAACAACGTTCACCTAAGAGGCGCAAGAGGAGGCGCCGTACGGTCTCGGAACGAGACGGATCACCTCCCCCTGATGCTCCAGAGGCCGTCCGACCCGACGAGGCCTCGGAGAACCTACACGACGATACGAATAACAACGTGACGCCGACTGTGGATACATCGATGCCTACTCTACTGACTCGCTCAGGTGCTCCTGAACCAATGGACTCCACAAATGCGACTGCCGCCGAGACGTCCTCCGCCCCTACGACCGAAGTGGAACGTACGACCATCACAACGACAACGCCTTCAATGGTGTGGAGTGAGGACATCGATGAGGACCCGGACCACACGCTGGGGACAGAGTTACCCCAGACAGAAGCATCGTTACGTCACTGATAATGCCGTCAGGTGGCGTACGGCACGACTCACCGTTGCCTCGTCCCTCTTCATCCTCCGCCGGTGGAGTTCCCCTCCACGGCGGGATACGGCTCCAAACCTACCGAATAGCGACGATCAATACTAACACCATTAGCTCACCCGTGAAACTTCAACTGATGCGAGAGATGATATGGGCGTCGGACGTCGATATCGCACTACTACAGGAAGTACACCTGGCCACACTTCCAGACGTCGCGGGATATAACACTTATCCTTCTCCTGGTGACCACCTGGGACGCGGCGTAGCCATCTACGCCAGAGAAGGCATTCCAGTGGACGATATCGCGTACCTTCCATCTGCCAGAGGCATGGCCGTCACCGTCATGGGGACACGTATCGTCAACATTTACGCTCCGTCAGGCTCCACCCGCAGACGCGACAGGGCACTCTTCTATTCAGAAGAAATCGCTCCTTTGTTTCTTGGACGCTGCGACCATTACATGCTTGGGGGTGATTTTAATTGTGTCTTGCACCCTAAAGATCAAGTGCCCCACTACAACACCTGTCAAGAACTGCGTCTTGTCGTCCGAGATCTGTTGCTCCGCGACACTTGGGAAGTTCGGCACGGCGACGCGCCTGGACATACTTACCAGACGAGTCACTCCGCGAGCCGCCTTGATAGAATTTACGTCTCTCGGGAACTCACACCTGCAGTCCAAGGTGCAGAACTTTGGCCCCTGGCCTTTTCGGACCACTGTGCCTACATCTGCAACGTTCTCTTCCCCAAGCAAGTGGTCTGGCGTAGTCGTGCACCGTGGAAGCTAAACACCTCCCATCTTCATGATCCCGAATGTCTTCAACGTGTTACCGAGACATGGGCCACCTGTGAACGTCGCTTACCTAAATACTGCACGACCTTGACCTGGTGGCTGGAATGTGCCAAACCTGCCATTCGACGTACTTTGATTCAATATGGAAAGGAAGTTGCTATGTGGCGCCGGCACACTACCGACTATTTCTACGCCGTTCTCCGCGACCTGGACGCCCAACCGCCCACCCCCGACACCCAGAGGGAACGCAGCAGGATTAAGGCGCAAATTGTAACATTGACACGCCGTAGACTGCAGGGGGCTATGGTGCGAACCCGACGTCAAGATTCGGCGGAACAAGAACATCCGACCATGCATCATATCGCCTCCAATAGGAAACATCGACGACAACAACTCATCACCGAGATCACCACCTGTCGCGGCCAGCACGTCACTTGCCAGGCCGAAATCGTCAGTGCATTTGTCGACCACTACCGCACAATGTACCAGGAGGAGACTACCAACAACCACGCTGAGGAGTCTGTGTTACCACACGTAACTCGCACCCTCACCGGCGACGAAGCGGACGAGCTGATGGAGCCCATAACGCGTGACGAAATCCATGATGCAATCAAAAAAGGTGCTCTGAATAAGTCCCCTGGTGTCGACGGATTGCCGATAGAATTTTATCGCACTTTCTTCACACTCATGGCGTCACGGTGGACAACGATGTTTCATGAACTGCTGACGATGGGGAATGCCGTACCGCCGTCCTTCGTCACGGGAATTATTATACCCATCCACAAACCGACACCAGGTGTGACGACAGCACATTACCGTCCCCTGACTCTGCTTAACGCAGACTGTAAAATTTTTACACGCCTACTGGCAACGCGATGCCGCAAGATCCTGCCTAGCATTCTATCCCCGGAACAGACAACTCCGGGCGGCTCAGTTAATATACAAACGGCCACAGGAGAATGTCGCGATTTAATTGCACTGGCAGCGGCGTGCAGACTCCGCGCCGCAGTGGTTGCCATTGATTTTGACAGCGCTTTCGACAAAGTGCGGCATCTTTTTCTGTTCTCAGTGATGAACCGCATGGGTTTTCCACCAGCCTTTATCGACGTGATCCGGCGCCTGTACGGCACCGCCGAATCGCTGATTCAGGTTAATGGCCGTGTGGCGGGACCAGTGGCAATCCGGCGTTCCGTACGGCAAGGCTGCCCACTTTCGACCCTACTGTATGCCATAAGCCTGGAGCCACTCATAGGGAGTCTGACGAGCCACCTTTCTGGTCTCACTTTGCGACAGCACAGTTTTCGATGTCGTGCGTATGCGGACGACCTCCTCCTCTTGATCCGCTCACGGAGTGAAACACACACGGTACTCGATTTGATATCAACGTACGGCACTGCAGCGGGCAGTAACATTAATGTGGCTAAATCCGCGGCGATGCCCATTGGACGCGGCCTCTCCCACGACGACTTAGCACCTCTCCCGTGTGTACAACAACTACGATATCTTGGTATCATTTTCACCTCCACCGTGCGCCGCTCCGCTGCCATCAATTTTCGGCGTGCGCTCCAAACTATCCGCACGACGGTGCGACAAAATCTTCTCCGACGACTCGATTCTTTACAACGTGTCCAATACCTCAATCAACATGTGGCGGCCAGAATGGTCCACATCGCACAGGTCCTCCCGCTGCCATCAACCATTGGACGCAGCCTCCAGGCTGCCCTCGGATACTTCCTTACGGCCGGTACGATCTTTAAGGTCCGCTACGACACACTCACCCTTCCCCCGCGAGCGGGAGGCCTCGGTCTTGTCAATGTGCGACTCCGCGCGGCGTCCTTGTACATGTCCACCATGCACAAGCAGTGGCACGGGGGCACTTCCCTTACGCGCAGCTTGCTGGAAATTCTTGTGCCCGCGACCATAACACCACCAGTACCAGTCGGACACATCAAGCACCATCTGACGCACATTTCCGATTTCATCGTCGACTACAGTTATGCTCAAACACACTTACCGACCACGCGTTCTCCTCGACCTAAAGATTTTTACACCCCACTCCTTCGTTCCATATCCAGCAACAATATCGAACTGAGACATCGTTCCACGTGGTGGCCAACTGTTTGGCGTCACATCCACCAGCCTTTTCTTCCCAGCAACGTCCGGGCAACATGGTACCACGTCACAAATGAAAAATTCGCCACAAATCATCGCCTTCACGCCATCGGACTAAAGGACTCTCCACTTTGTTCCATTTGCCACCTCGTGGATGACGATGTCCATCAACTGACTTGTGCTGCCACCAGTGACGTCTGGAAACTTGCCCGACAGTTCGTTGCCTGTTACCTCCGCGTTCCGCCGGATTCGATTGACCCACGGACTTTTATCCATCCTGAGAATACTTATTTCCCCGCCTCCAAAAATCATGCGATTGTATGGGTCAAGGGATGGACGATAACCTACATGTATAATGATGGCGACAACTCACGCCTTGATTTCTGGCAGTACTTACAAACCGCCCACAGTGAAGTCGAACAGCGACCGCGCTACCGCGCCTTCTTCGCCAATTACCTACATGCGATCTTTACTTCACCCCCGCTCAGTTGGATGGTGCCCCACGCAGACAGCACTCCCGCCCCCCCTGCTGACATCTGAGACTCCCCGCGCTACTTTCTACATTGTAACCCACAGCGGAGTAAGCGCATGGACACGCGCCTCCTTTCTTTAATGCACTACCCCAGAAAACACTGGCCTTTCCCTCACTCCACTGTATATGGCTTCACACCTCTTAGATTACATCAGAATTATTATTCTTTTTTTTTTTTTTTCCTGCACCTTGTTCACAAAAAAAAAAAAATTGCTCGCCTTGTAGGAGTATATTGTCTTGTGTTATTTTCGCCGGAAGGATGGCATTTCTGTTGTATTTCATTTTGTACCAATACAGATAAAATAAAAAAAAAAAAAGGTTGGTAGAGCACTTGCCCGCGATAAAAAAAAAAGTGGTTAAGGATATTAAAAAAAAAAGCGGTAGCGAAAAAAAAAAAAGCGCTGAAGTTCGTAATCCGAAGGTCGCCGGATCGAGTCTCGCACCATGCAAAAAAAAAAAAAAAAAAAAAAAAAAGATGGATAGAGCGTCTGCCATGTAAGTAGGAGATCCCGGGTTCGAATCCCGGTCGGGTCACACATTTTCAACATGTCCCCAATGAAGCCCATCAACGCTGTTTGCAGCTAGAGTGTCCATTTAATTATCATTTCATTTCTAGCAAAGTTGCATGGTCATTCACGGTAACTGTTCTTTCGGGAACAGATACTACCGTCATATATATCCTCTCGCTACCCCGGTGTCTCCACGACTCCTCTCTTCGCTCCTCACCCATTTCTCGACTCAACTACTCTTTTTGGCATTGTCAGTGGCGGACGAAATTGTCAATGCAGCCCAGTGGCAGTCCGCCGTCTGATGGCTACAGCGCAACGTGCAGGATGGGAATTTCCCCATCTGTCATGGGCTGGTGTGTACCTCGGCAACTGGCGTATTTCTCACGGTTTCACATTCTTATGACTTTTATGCTTTCGGGAGCTGTTGCGGGAGCAGCTACACAACGGTTCTTTTTAACTGGAGGAGGAGGAGGAGATTAGTGTTTAACGTCCCGTCGACAACGAGGTCATTAGAGACGGAGCGCAAGCTCGGGTCAGGGAAGGATGGGGAAGAAAATCGGCCGTGCCCTTTCAAAGGAACCATCCCGGCATTTGCCTGAAGCGATTTAGGGAAATCACGGGAAACCTAAATCAGGATGACCGGAGACGGGACTGAACCGTCGTCCTCCCGAATGCGAGTCCAGTGTGCTAACCATTGCGCCACCTCGCTCGGTAATTTTGTAACTGGAAAGACTCATGTTTGTGCTTCGTCTCAGAGTCTGCTGGCGTCAATGATTTATAATGAACGTCATTACTATCCAGAAAAAACATCTTCTTAAGAACTCTGGCTTGTTTCACACGCCACACTGCGCGAACTCTCCCGACACCCCCGGGATAACAAGGCCGCCCAGCAGTGTTAGTGACGTCACACTAAGCGGCCCATAGCCGACGCAGCAGTCCACGGACACCTCCGTACAGACGCGCCTGATGCTAACGATCTTCTGTCCGTCATACAGAAAGGAGCGAACTATGATTCGAACCAAAGACCAAATTATATATATTCTTGTAAACAGCATAAAGGTTCATAACGAAATACCGATTACATATACGGGCAGGAATAGGTTCTAGAACTCCTCTAAAAAGTGTTTATCTTCAGTACCAGAATGAACATCAAATTGTCAGGTTTTCTAACTAGAAAAGCACTTTGTTAGTAGCAGACAGCAATAATGAGACTTGCAGTTGGTGATTTCTACGTGGAAAAGGAAATAAGCTGTTGAGAGATTGAAAATGGTAAGTAAAGAGAGCCTCAGCCTTTTGCTCACATTCTTACATGTAATGCACTTGGTTGTTTTTCATTTCCTTACCTTTCATAACATTTTTAATATTGTTTCAAGAAGTGTATCTTCAATAGCAGAGTGAACTTCAAATTGTCAAGCTTTTCTTAAAGGAAAGAGCAGTCCCTTAGTATCACAGTGCAAGGCAGAATCTTGTGTTGAGTGATGTCTATGTTAAAAGGAGAATATTTGATATCTATCTTTTGTTTTCATTCTTTATTACTGGGGATACACTTGTAAAAATTCTTGAAAAGAGCTGTCACCATGAACATATGAGTAAATTCACAATAGTCATGTGTTTTATGAGATAAAGCGAACTCTTGTTACCTTACTGTAAACGAAAGTTGTGAGGGTTTTGCTATGTATGACAGTGTTTAAGATAATTTACTTTCAGTGTAATAGCTTGACAATGTTAAGTCCTGCTGTCAGTTGGCATTTGTCACCACCTGTATGCGAGTTTTAAAGCTAAATAGTGTTCTGACAATTATAAAATAGTGGAAAAGTTCCTCAATCGATTAAACTTATTCCTGCCCGTATATCTAATCGGTATTTCGTTATGAACCTTTATGCTGTTTACAAGAATATATATAATTTGGTCTTTGGTTCGAATTATAGTTCGCTCCTTTCTATATGACGGACAGAAGAGCGTTAGCATCAGGCGCGTCTGTACGGAGGTGTCCGTGGACTGCTGCGTCGGCTATGGGCCGCTTAGTGTGACGTCACTAACACTGCTGGGCGGCCTCGTTATCCCGGGGGTGTCGACTCTCCACCCTTTGTGTACGCTCCTCCCTCTGCCAGCGCGGTGCTGGAATTGTCGGCATATTCCTGCTTTCTAAGGCAGGTATAATTACTGCTGCAAGGCCAGAAGAACTCACATGCATCGTGCGTATGTTCTTGACGTTCCGTCCTAATGCCTGCAGCGGTCCATCAGTTCTTGGCTCACTTCTCATTGTCAGCCAAGCTCTTCAAAAGCGAGTCGATGACGCCCGCCGGCTACCCCCAGTGTACTCTGCAGAGTGGCTACTGTGTCCTCTTCTTGGGAGCTCTGCGCGTGACGTGCGGCCGGCGTTCTCTTGGGCAGCAGTCGGTATGAGTCGGAGAAGGAGAGTCCGGGCGGAGGTATCACAATACGTAGCCAGGATTGCTACTAGTCTTGTGTAGGGGAGAGTGTTGTACGTAGAGTATCGTGTACTTAGGAGGGCCGGCCGAGGTGGCCGAGCGGTTGTAGGCTCTACAGTCTGGAACCGCGCGACCGCTACGGTCGCAGGTTCGAATCCTGCCTCGGGCATGGATGTATGTGACGTCCTTAGGTTAGTCAGGTTTAAGTAGTTCTAAGTTCTAGGGAACTGATGACCTCAGAAGTTAAGTCCCATAGTGCTCAGAGCCATTTTTTGTACCTAGGAACACAATGTTTTCTGGTCGAACCTCAGAATCACATGAAGGAATGCGCACAAACGAACGCCTTAAACAGTTGGTTGGTTGGTTGTTTGGGGAAGGAGACCAGACAGCGTGGTCATCGGTCTCATCGGATTAGGGAAGGATGGGGAAGGAAGTCGGCCGTGCCCTTTTAGAGGAACCATCCCAGAATTTGCCTGGAGTGATTTAGGGAAATCACGGAAAACCTAAATCAGGATGGCCGGACCCGGGATTGAACCGTCGTCCTCCCGAATGCGAGTCCAGTGTCTACCCACTACGCCACCTCGCTCGGTCCTTAAACAGTTTCGCCCGTTCCGTACTGCGCAGTATTTGTAAACAATTTGTATTCTGTATAACAATATAAAGCCATTTGGAGCATATTTTTAATTCTTCTGGTACATAACTTATGGTGAGCAATATGCTGTATAACTTTAGAAATATTTACACGAGCTAACAAGTGCTTAGTTGAGCCATACTTTACAGGTCGCGCACCTCTTGTACCTTGAAACAGAAAAATGTCTTTTAGCACGCAATGAACTGAGTTTCTTTAATGTCTTAACAATTTCACCTGTCCCGAAACTAGAAATGTGTGCTAGTTTCCAATAACTTCTATTTCAAAATGTATTTTAACATTCAATATTGTCATTAATTTAACATCATTCAGTGCATATTGGTGTGTAGAAAAGTAATGACATAAAAGACAGACTACTAAATAGGATATTGACAAGATTTCGTTGACCACAACTTTCGTTATTTCAAAACATTATTTGTTCCTAGGTACATAGCCGTGTTGTAATTTGGAAGATGTTTCCACGTTACGAAAAACGTAGGAGTGCACAACATATAAAAATGAATGTCATCATTTAAAATGGAATAAGAAAATACATGAAAATTTTATTGCAGTGCATCTGAAAATATACCAAGCTACAACATTTTTCCCTACACTAACACACACTCTAACACATACGAAACTGTAGTACAACCCAAACCGAACCACACAACTGCACGCTACCTAACTCTCAGACTAATGTGCATCAAGCTTACTGTGAAAGAGAAAGAAACCCACATTGTTGATCTCGTCTACAAAGTGCCAACGCAATGTCTATTGTTATACATACAACCGAATCACTTTCAGCCCCTTATATGAATGTTCAAACGTGTGTGAATTACTGAGGGAGCAAACTGCTTAGGTCATCGGTCCTTAAGACTTACACAATACTTACACGAACTTAAACTAACTTATGCTAAGAACAACGTAGACACCCATGCCCGAGGGAGGACTCGAATCCCCGACGGTAGGGTCGCCCTCTTACGAATAAAAGTTCAATCTCGGAAAGTATGTGATCCTGGACCAGTGCTTTTCTTCTTTCGATGAGCACTACCATCACTTTTTTAGCACCCGTTACACATATGTTACAGCGAAGCTAATCAGCAAACAATATGGAAGTAGTTGTTCTCCTCCTTCGGTCTTATAAGCACACAGCACAGCGACTTATCCCCGAAAGGCAGGAAAACAAGGCAGTAAAGTCTGCGTGGGACCACCCTGAGACTACTCATGGCATGGGTCGGTCCGCAGTACCCCGTGCTGACGAGGCGCTGCTATCTGATGACTCCTAGTGGCCATCAACAGCGGTGGGGCTGGTCAGATTGCTGTTTCCGGAATCAGCGTCCGGGCAATAAACTTTGCGGTAATGCTTCTGATTTTTATCGCTGTTCGCCCGTTACCGACAGGCGGCGGAGGCTGCTGCGTGTCTGTGCGGGTGTGTGTTTGTGTGTGTGCTGTGGTCGTGGGGATACAATGGCGTCTCATTAGATCAGCCTCAGGGGTACGCAAAGTAAATAACCCTCTTACGACAAATGGTACTGCAACCATGTCCCTCAACAAATTTCAGAAGAAATATGTAGTAGGTGGGAACATTATCTACAAGTTCAACAATTATAGTCACAAATGAGAAATACCATAAGGTGTACAAATTTGCTTCCGCCGTTTTTTCCCCAACATTTGACGCTGTAATGAAACAAATTGGTTACACATGTAACATTCAAAGTATTTTCCATCGTTGGCCATTACTTTCTCGCATCTTTCGGGCAGTGTAAGAATTCCGCGTCGGAAAAAATTGTTCATCTTTTGAAGCGATCCACGAATCGATCCAATTTGTGACTTCTTCATGAGATTGGAAGTGTTGGTCAGCCAGGCCATGCGCCATTTATCTAAACAGGTGATAGTGAGAGGGAGCAATGTCTGCAAAATACGGCGGGTGGGGTAGGACTTCCCATTTTAACGTTTCCAGGTACCTTGTGACCTCTTTTGCAAGGTGGCTTCGAGCGTCGTCGTGCTGCAAAATCGCTTTATCGTGCCTCTCGATGTAGTGCGGCCGCCTGTCTTTTAATGCTCTGCTCAAACGCGTTAACTGCGTTCGATAACAAGAGCCTGTGATTGTTGGTTTTATCTTCTCATAGTACACGACGCCGAACTGGTCCCACCAAATGTAGAGCATGATATTCGAGCCGTGAATATTCGGTTTGGCCGTCGACGCGGAAGCATGGCCGGGATACCCCCATGATTTTTTGCCTTTAGGGTTATGGTAATGAACCCATTTTTCGTCCCCGTTCACAATGCGATGCAGAAATCCCTTCCGTTTTTGCCTCTGAAGCAACTGTTCACAAACACACAAACGCCGTTCTACGTCTCTTGGTTTCAGCTTACAAGGGACCAAAATTCCTTCTTTTTGAATCATGCCCATAGCCTTGAGACGTTTTGAAGTGACTTGCTGTGTCACTCCCACTAATAGTGCCAATTCTTCCTGAGTTTGACGCGAGCCTTCACGCAGCAATGTCTCGAATTTTCTTCCTCTTCGAGAACTTTCTCTCTTCCACCACTATACCGGTCTACGCCGTTAAAATCACCATTCTTGAAGCGTTGAAACCACTCACGACACGTTCTTTTACTAACAGCGTACTTACCATAAGTACTTGAGGACATTCGATGAGACTCAGTCGCTGTTTTCTTCGTACAGAAACAAAACAGTAACACCTCCAGCAAATGACGAGAATTAGGCTCGTAAACTGACATATTCAATCAAGAGCAACTTTATGATGAAGACACAAATTGACTAAAGTTTGAATGAGGTTATGTTGACCGACGGCTGCGGTCTGTTTCTTTCGACCGCTACTTACCTATCGGCAAACGGCGGAAGCAAAGTTGTACACGTACTTCTTGAATGGCGTCATTCAGTGGGTACCAATAAAAAAAGTATATATCCCTCGATTCGATGTCGAAAACGAATATATAACAGCATTTCAAAGGTTCAAATGTTTGTGAATTCCTAAGGGACCAAACTGCTGAGGCCATCGGTCCCTAGACTTACACACTACTTAAACTAACGTACGCTAAGAAAAACACACACACCCATGCCCGAGCGAGGACTCGAAACTACGAGGGAGGGGCCGCGCGATTCTTGACATGGCGCCTCTAACCGTGTTGCCACTCCACGCAGCTAACAGCATTTCAGAACATTGTATTTTCCTACTGAAAATTTATCACGGTTTCTACACCATGGTCATAGAGTGGGGGGATTTATATAGTATTCCAGAAAATTAAAGATAGCGAAAAGAGCGTCTGAGAGTGCGTGTGCGGTCACAGACGTCAAGAGGGAAAGAGTAGTGACGTCATTTGCAGATTTGAGCACCTTGTATCAGCGACGTGGATACTGGACGCCATCGCAGAACAAGGCATGTTGCGACAGGGATCATCAACCAGCACCCCCCCACAAAAAAAAAAAAAATCGTTAAAGAAACAACATTCACAGTTTCATGTATATGAATTTCCAAATGTCTCACCTGACATTCTGAGAATAAAGTAGCTCGGAAAGGGCGTCGAAAGTGGCGTGGTGTTCAAGGCGTAACACAAGATGCTTTTCTGTTGTTCCACGTGGAATGGACTTGGGGCCAGATAGCCCGCAGAGAATGCCCATTGTGGTAAAGGAACCCATTCACAGGTTGGCCGCGGTCTGAAAGTCCACTGGTAGAAACTGCAATCTTAGGTCGTTGGTATGGCAAACACAAATTGGAAAAACCCCTCGGCGGCATCTGGAATCTAGACAGAAATAACAGAAAGAAACAGAATTGTTTACACGCTCCCGTAATCATACATTGCCGACCCGCGTTCACAGTCGTTGTGCTAAGTGATATACGGATAATGATGGCGAGATCACTTAGATTTTATGCTGCGCATATTATGTTATTATACGAGGGTCAGTCAAAAAGTAATGCCTCCTATTTTTTTTTCTACGTTTAATTGTCAGGAAATTTAAATGCAATTACATAGGTTGAAAACCACAACATTGAGGATCATTTTGTCATTTTTCAATGTAATCTCCGCCCATCTCTACAGTTTTGGTCCATCTTTGAACAAGGGCATGTATCCCAGCACGGTAAAAATCACAGCTCTGCTTCCTAAGCCATTGACGCACGGATGTTTTGACGGCCTCCTCATCTTCAAAATGAATCCCACGGTGAGCTTCTTTTAGTGGCCCGAACAGATGGAAGTCTGATGGTGCCAGGTCAGGGCTGTATGGGGGATGAGGCAAAACTTCCCATCCAATTTTGACAATCTCGTCAGAGGTGTGACGACTGGTGTGTGGTCTTGCATTGTCATGCAAAAGAAGAACATCTGCCATTGATTTTGTTGGGCGAACTCGCTGAAGACGTGCTTTAAGTTTGTTGAGCGTTGTGACGTATTGAACAGAATTTATTGTGCATCCCTGCTCCAAAAAATCAACCAGAATCACACCCTCTGTATCCCAGAAAACTGTTGCCATAACTTTCCCTGCCGATCGCACAGTTTTGAATTTTTTCTTCCTTGGCGAGCTTGTGTGACGCCACTCCATTGACTGCCTCTTTGATTCGGGTTCAAAAAAATGCACCCATGTTTCGTCCCCGGTCACAATTTTTTTCAGAAACTCATCTCCCTCCAAACGGAAGCGCTGCAAGTGTTGGGAGGCTATTGTTTTCCTTGCCTCTTTATTCTGATCGGTTAACATTCTTGGAACCCACCGTGCACAAACTTTTGAGTACCCCAATTGTTTAATAATCGTGATCACACTGCCTTTACTAAGAGAAATAATGCGACACACTTCATCTGCAGTCACCCGACGGTCACCACGAATGATGTCATCAACTTGCTGAATGTTGTGTGGAGTCACTGCACTCACCGGCCTGCCGCTCCGCTTTTCGTCAGTCAACGGTGTTTGCCCTTCAGCTTCCTTACAACGACGAACCCATCGTCTAACAGTGCTGACATCCACTGTCACAACACCATACACATTCTTCAGTCTTTCATGAATGCGTATGGGCGTTTCAACTTCTGCATTCAAGAACTCAATCACACAACGCTGTCTCAAACGAACATCGATGTCGGCCATCTTACAAACTTCTGCTGTGCTGCCACCTGTTGACACAGAAAGTTACTTCTGCAGTGGATTGCAGAAGAAGGTTTGAGGAATGGCGCCAAATTCAAATTTTTCACTTAACTTAATTTCTTTAAGTAGAAAAAAAATGGGAGGCATTACTTTTTGACCGACCCTCGTAGTTATTACGTCAATTGGATGTAAGTTCAAATGGTTCAAATGGCTCTGAGCACTATGGGACTTAACATCTGAGGTCATCAGTCCCCTAGAACTTAGAACTACTTAAACCTAACTAACGTAAGGACACCTTACACATCCATGCCCGAGGCAGGATTCGTACCTGCAACCGTAGCGGTCGCACGGTTCCAGATAGAAGAGCCTAGAACCGCTCGACAACTGCAGCCGGTGAGGATATAAATATTTCTCAGATTTTTAGATTTATGCTTTTCCAGTGTCGAATTTCTGTGAATTACAATTCTTGGACGTTGTGCTAAAGCGATATACTAAGTACTTACTTAAACAAAAAATGAGCATTATATACAGCTCCTTCGAAAAAGTAAAACCCCACCACCGAGAGATGTAATCACAATTAAATTTATTCCGACGATTAGGGAACTACGCAGACCTACAGATGCACTGCTGTTGTGGAAATTCAGTATGGTGTGGTGCCACTAGGTGCTGCAGTGAGAGCCTCTGGACGCCGTGGCACGGAATACAAGAACGCCTGAATATGCTGCTGGGTAATACTCTGCCACGCGGTTTGTAGGTGCGTCCACAAAGCATCAACGGGAGGAGGGCCCGAACGAAGAAGTTGCCGACCGATCAAATTTCAGACACCTTCGATAGGCGACATGTGAGGCGAATGGACAGGCCAGGGAAACTGTGGTACCCGTTGTTCTTCGAAGAAGGCTTTCACGTGTCACAAGAGGCCGGGCGTTGTCCTTCTGAAATATGACATGTGAAACGCCCTCAAGACGCGATACGTGAGATCGCGTTTGTCCACTACAGCGCTCAACAATAGAGTCTGTCCGACTGCGTTCACCAGGGTGGCGTCGAATGCATGTGCGGCCAAAACTATAAGACAAGCCGAAGCGGGGCTGTCCGAAAGCATTACCTTTCGCCACCAAACACACCAGTGCCAGCGTTCACGTGTCCGTTGCAGTCTGCAGCATCGGTGGTTTCCGGTCAGTGGAACTCGATGCAGTGGCATGCGTGCCACCTGTCCACCCCGCAGAAGACAGTGTCGAATCGTCGACGCAGCCATGCCCATATCCGTTGCACCATGGTTCTCTTACCTCCTCTGGTTCCACATACGCCTCACGCCTCACTGCTGAAGCAACGTGCCCTGTACGAGCTGCCATGTCCTGTGTCCCTGAGACCAATCATTCTGCCTCGTTCGAACACACTCAGATGCCAATATTCCACCCTGTAATGTTTAGGAGGCATAGTGGCACTTCGTTTCAAATTTCCACCTCGTAAGACGGCTCCGCACCGACTGAACGTTGCATATGACCTGTGCTGTCACGCAAAAGAGGACGCTGTTAGGCTTACGTGCACGCCACCTCTCTGCCATTTAAATCATTTACAGTTGTTCGCTGTTCTACACGCCCGCTTAGAGTGGCGTGTTAAGTGGCGTGTTACTGATCGTTGCTTCTGACGTTACACTTTTTACAAACAGTAGTACATTAAAACATTTTGACGTTTATCGGTAAAATTCTAAACACCTGACGTACGATGAAAATACGCAGTAATAGCAAGGTTTATTTGGAAGTGGAGAGCCTCATAAGTTGGGGCGATCTCTGCTGTGGTACGCATGTGTGTGACTCGATCAGGGTACAGCAGTCGTTAGCGCAGGCTGCCTGCCGCACATTCGTATTCAACACACATAACACCAAACAACCCATTCAAAGCTCAGATAGATTGGTTCAAATGGCTCTGAGCACTATGGTACTCAACATCTCAGGTCATAAGTCCCCTAGAACTTAGAACTACTTAAACCTAACTAACCTAAGGACATCACACACAACCATGCCCGAGGCAGGATTCGAACCTGCGATCGTAGCAGTCCCGCGGTTCCGGACTGCAGCGCCTGAACCGCTAGACCACCGCGGCTGGTTGCTCAGATAGATTCCAGCACAATCCAACCAACTGTTAAGTTGATAATTATTCACGTTGCCATGTACTAATGCAGCTAAAATTTAATTGACAACAAAACAGAAATTTAATTAAATTCATATAAGTAAAAGTGACCCAGCTAATTTGAAAATTAGAAGATAACAATATGTTTTCCATTATGGCTCTTGTGTAGTTTTAGAAACAGTTGTGGGAGAAAATGTTGCAGTGAGAAAAAGTTATGTTTAGGTATACCAATTTATTTGGTCTCAATTAGTACGAACTAAACTACAGTTGTATTTATTCACAATTACCTTCAGCCTAAACGTAAATAGCAACATGCTACCAATTCCTAGGTTTCTCTTGATCACCAACATGACAAAATGGAAATTAATGGAAACTGTATCTGTGCGGAAGACACCTGAAAAGCCGGCCTTGGTGGCAGAACGATTCTAGGGGCTCAGTCCGGAACTGCGCCACTGCTACGGTCGCAGGTTCGAATCCTGCCTCGGGCATGGATGTGTGTGATGTCCTTAGGTTAGTTATGTTTAAGTAGTTCTAAGTTCTAGGGGACTGGTGACCTCAGATGTTAAGTCCCATAGTGATCAGAGCCATTTGAACCATTTGAAACACCTGAAAACAGTGTCTAGGCAATTCACAAAACTCACATATATTCTAAATCATCAACTCTAGATCACAAAATAATAAAGATGATAAAGAAATAATGATAAAATGCGATCACATGCTGCAAAACAGACTCACAAACTGTGAGCAAGGCTACGACAAATGCAACACTAAACAAGACACTTACTCTAAAATCGCAGTATGATCGCCCAGAGATCGTCAACTCCACACTCCGAGCAAACCCCGAATAAGCTGTCTCTCACACTTCTCAAAATTTCCGTAGGATGGTAGAAAGCTGCAAGATTTGCCACAGTGACAACTTAAAATCTCCTTCTCCTGCATGCAGGTAGAGTCTGCAGAATTTTGTCATCCAGAAGTTGTATTCTCTGTTAACAAACTGAAGTTCACGGCCCTCGCTAGATGGTTGGTCGAAAGATATCGGGGGGTATAAATGCAGCGCTCTTCCTACACTGTTAACGGGACTGTAGCGGTGGCCCTGGTCTTTTGCTTCCGTCTTCTGCACCACCTTCGTTCAAATCGCTCAGGATCTCTGGTGGTCAGCATGGCTAAGAAAGGCGCTTTTGCAGCGTTCTGACTTAAGACTTGAAGCGGCTTACTCGCACGACCCGCTGCCCGAGATAACTTCTGCTGGGAAACCTCTCGGAATTCTGCTGTTGCCAGTCCACTGCTAAAGATTTTCTGGTGGCACGAGTCACCACTTTCCTCTAACGGAGGACAACATGAGCTAATGTGCCAAAATTCACAGGACCTGTTTTTCCATTCAAGACGTTTACAAGCATACGATGTAGAATGGTGGTAGGTATTGTTGCTTGGTGACGTGTAACAAACCAATGTTGTCACAAGCATATTCTTTTGGTTCAAATGGCTCTGAGCACTATGGGTTCATATGGTTCAAATGGCTCTGAGCACTATGCGACTTAACTTCTTAGGTCATCAGTTGCCTAGAACTTAGAACTACTTAAACCTAACTAACCTAATGACATCACACACATCCATTCCCGAGACAGGATTCGAACCTGCGACCGTAGCGGTTTCGCGGTTCCAGACTGTAGCGCCTAGAACCGCTCGACCACACCGGCCGGCCATCTTCTTTTCTTCTTTGTCTTGTGCCTTTGTCTCGCATCGGCGCAATGTCTGCGTGGTTATTAACGAATTTTGCACTTCTTTTTTTAAAAAAAAGGGGTGGCGGCTGGATCCCTTTCCTGTCACGGGAGATTTGTACCCCAACTGTCTGCATGTAGTCTTCCTCATCTTAAAATGAGCGAAAGTTTTCGAAATATTTGCGATCGTGTAACTGAAGCAGGACTTCGGTACCAGCCGGGTAATTCATCTTATGGGACTCGAGAAACCGTCTAAACACCACTTCCAGGTTGGGTGTAACACCGATCCCCGTCGCTAATCTACGTGACTCATTTGATCCGGTGCTGCCACATCTCTCTATCCAGGAAGCAGCGCTTTAACATGGACGGCTATGCTGGCCGGTCATGTTCCAGAATGGAGAGCGGAAGACAAACTGTGGCCTCCTGCACCCCCTCGTCCACTGGAAGGTACATTCTGACCAAGATCACTGAATGTACACGAAAGACTTGTCAGGTTAAACTTGTCTGGCTGATTGGAACGAAGTGGTCAGGATCTTCTTTTGCCTATGATATATTCTCTATGAAATATCGTGTGCCTAGGGCCTCCCGTCGGGTAGACCGGTCGCCTGATGGAAGTCTTTTGAGTTGACGCCACTTCGGCGACTTGCGTGTCTATGAGGATGATACGAGGATGAAGACAACACAACAAATCTCCAACCCAGCCGGAAATCGAATCTGTACTTCTAAGTACCCGTGGTCTAGGGGTAGCGTCTTCGATTCATAATCAAAACGTCTTCGGTCCCGGGTTCGATCCCCGCCACTGCCTAAATTTTGATAAATAATCAGCATTGGCGGCCGAAGACTTCCGGCATAAGAAGTAAGCCTCATTCTGCCAACGGCCTCGTCAAAGAGGCCGGAGGAGCGGATAGAGGTTCAGGGCACTCTCTTGTCCCATGGGTGAGAAATTGCCCCTAAAGGCGGAAGAATCAGCAATGTTCAACGACATGAGGATGCAGAAGGCAATGGAAACCACTGCATTAAAGACACGTAACGTGTATCCACAGGACATGTGGCCTGTAATTGAAGAAGTGTGATGATGATCTCTCCATTGGCAAAAGATTCCGGAATAGTCCCCCATTCCGATCTCCGGGAGGGAACTACCAAGGGGGAGGTTACCATAAGAAAAAGATTGAATAATCAACGAAAGGATAACGTTCTACGAGTCGGGGCGTGGAATGTCAGAAGCTTTAACGTGGTAGGGAAACTAGATAATGCGAAAAGGGAAATGCAAAGGCTCAATCTAGATATAGTAGGGGTCAGTGAAGTGAAGTGGAAGGAAGACAAGGATTTCTGGTCAGATGAGTATCGGGTAATATCAACAGCAGCAGAAAATGGTATAACAGGTGTAGGATTCGTTATGAATAGGAAGGTAGGGCAGAGGGTGTGTGACTGTGAACAGTTCAGTAACCGGGTTGTTCTAATCAGAATCGACAGCAGACCAACACCGACAACGATAGTTCAGGTATACATGCCGACGTCGCAAGCTGAAGATGAACAGATACAGAGAGTGTATGAGGATATTGAAAGGGTAATGCAGTATGTAAAGGGGGACGAAAATCTAATAGTCATGGGCGACTGGGATGCAGTTGTAGGGGAAGGAGTAGAAGAAAAGGTTACAGGAGAATATGGGCTTGGGACAAGGAATGAAAGAGGAGAAAGACTAATTGAGTTCTGTAACAAGTTTCAGCTAGTAATAGCGAATACCCTGTTCAAGAATCATAAGAGGAGGAAGTATATTTGGAAAAGGCCGGGAGATACGGGAAGATTTCAATTAGATTACATCATGGTCAGACAGATATTCCAAAATCAGATACTGGATTGTAAGGCGTACCCAGGAGCAGATATAGACTCAGATCACACTACAGTAGTGATGAAGAGTAGGCTGAAGTTCAAGACATTAGTCAGGAAGCACCAATACGCAAAGAAGTGGGATACGGAAGTACTATGGAATGACGAGATACGTTTGAAGTTCTCTAACGCTATAGATACAGCAATAAGGAATAGCGCAGTAGGCAGTACAGTTGAAGAGGAATGGACAGCTCTAAAAAGGGCCATCACAGAAGTTGGGAAGGAAAACATAGGTACAAAGAAGGTAGCTGCGAAGAAACCATGGGTAACAGAAGAAATACTTCAGTTGATTGATGAAAGGAGGAAGTACAAACACGTTCCGGGAAAATCAGGAATACAGAAATACAAGTCGCTGAGGAATGAAATAAATAGGAAGTGCAGGGAAGCTAAGAGGACACAGCTGCAGGAAAAATGTGAAGACACCGAAAAAGATATGATTGTCGGAAGGACAGACTCAGCATACAGGAAAGTCAAAACAACCTTTGGTGACATTAAAAGCAACGGTGGTAACATTAAGACTGCAACGGGAATTCCACTGTTAAATGCAGAGGAGAGAGCAGATAGGTGGAAAGAATGCATTGAAAGCCTCTATGAGGGTGAAGATTTGTCTGATGTGATAGAAGAAGAAACAGGAGTCGATTTAGAAGAGATAGGGGATCCAGTATTAGAATCGGAATTTAAAAGAGCTTTGGAGGACTTACGGTCAAATAAGGCAGAAGGGATAGATAACATTCCATCAGAATTTTTAAAATCATTGGAGGATATGGCAACAAAACGACTATTCACGTTGGTGTGTAGAATATATGAGTCTGGCGATATACCATCTGACTTTCAGAAAAGCATCATCCACACAATTCCGAAGACGGCAAGAGCTGACAAGTGCGAGAATTATCGCACAATCAGCTTAACAGCTCATGCATCGAAGCTGCTTACAAGAACAACATACAGAAGAATGGAAAAGAAAACTGAGAATGCGCTATGTGACGATCAGTTTGGCTTTATGAAAAGTAAAGAGACGAGAAAGGCGATTCTGACGTTACGGCTAATAATGGAAGCAAGGCTAAAGAAATATCAAGACACTTTCATAGGATTTGTCGACCTGGAAAAAGCGTTCGACAATAAAAAATGGTGCGAGCTGTTCGAGATTCTGAAAAAAGTAGGGGTAAGCTACAGGGAGAGACGGGTCATACACAATATATACAATAACCAAGAGACGATCAAGAACGAAGTGCTCGTATTAAGAAGGGTGTAAGACAAGGCTGTAGCCTTTCGCCCCTACTCTTCAATCTGTACATCGAGGAAGCAATGATGGAAATGAAAGAAAGGTTCAGGAGTGGAATTAAAGGTGAAAGGATATCAATGATACGATTCGCTGATGACATTGCTATCCTGAGTGAAAGTGAAGAAGAATTAAGTGATCTGCTGAACGGAATGAACAGTCTAATGAGTACACAGTATGCTTTGAGAGGAAATCGGAGAAAGACGAAGGTAATGAGAAGTGGTAGAAATGAGAACAGCGAGAAACTTTACATCAGGATTGATGGTCATGAAGTCAATGAAGTTAAGAAATTCTGCTACCTAGGCAGTAAACTAACCAATGACGGACGGAGCAAGGAGGACATCAAAAGCAGACTCGCTATGGCAAAAAAGGCATTTCTGGCCAAGAGAAGTCTACTAATATCAAATACCAGCCTTAATTTGAGGAAGAAATTTCTGAGGATGTACGTCTGGAGTACAGCATTGTATGGTAGTGAAACATGGACTGTGGGAAAACCGGAACAGAAGAGAATCGAAGCATTTGAGATGTGGTGCTATAGACGAATGTTGAAAATTAGGTGGACTGATAAGGTAAGGAATGAGGAGGTTTTACGCAGAATCGGAGAGGAAAGGAATATGGGGAAAACACTGATAAGGAGAAGAGATAGGATGATAGGACATCTGCTAAGACATGAGGGAATGACTTCCATGGTACTAGAGGGAGCTGTAGAGGGCAAAAACTGTAGAGGAAGACAGAGATTGGAATACGTAAAGCAAATAATTGAGGACGTAGGTTGCAAGTGGTACTCTGAGATGAAGAGGTTAGCACAGGAAAGGAATTCGTGGCGGCAAGAGGTTAGCACAGGAAAGGAATTCGTGGCGGGCCGCAGCCGCATCAAACCAGTCAGTAGACTGATGACCAAAAAAAAAAAAAAAACCCCTCTGCACAGCATTCGGTCGCGCCGACCACTCAGCTGCCGAGGCGGACGTACATTCTCTTTGAAGGTGACATAAGTAATATGCAAGGCAGCTTGTCGTTCACCCATAGTAACTAGCATACAGATGCTGCTGTCTGTTGTGACAGTGGTAAAACTTTTATAGAAATGAAGCAAGGTTTCATCCTTATCTGAAATAAGAATATTAGTGAACAATTAGATTTATGAAAAATAGTTTGACTTTCGCTGAGTATTATTTCTTCGCTCTGTAATGTTTCTCAGTAGCCCGGAGCACGTAAATGTTTTCCAACATTTTCTGTGACAGGCAGTTTCCTGCTCGTTAAGAAGGGCCAGTGCCACGTCAGGCCTATAAATATTTTCCGGGCCAGTTTAGTTTTGTCCAGCCAGTACATACTAATTGTGCATAGTGTTATTCTCACTCTCAAAAGTGCGCAAGGGGCACTGTATAGCAGTCTAGACAGCAGAGCACTTGAAACAGCTTCTCGAGCAGTTGTGTAAGTCATGGCAGTGATGTGTGTGTGCGACTCGGCTGTAATGAACCAACGCAGTAGCACTGGTCGACATGGAGACGTGTTCATCCATACCTCTAACTACATCGTGTTTAAAGTTGTCCAGCATGTTAGTGTACCAACGAGGACCGTCCAGTGTGGCCTCGAGGAATGTAAAATGGCGTTAGAACAGCTACCGTAAATAAATCATAACGGACAGGGAGCGGAGGCATCTCACGCCTTATCTTCGTCAATAAGTCTTAAACACGACAGGACTCGCTTCAAGCAGTAAATGCAGGTCCATTAAAATCACTTTCCCAGCCAATATTGTGTCGAGAACTTCATGCAGACATTAGAGTTGCAGAGGGCCATTGCTTATAAAGTTACATACAGCTGCACGTCTTGAATGGGTCAAGCGACGCACTGTCTGTACCGTTGCTGACTGCAGGTGTGTTCCGTGTTCATGCTGCACTCGATTGACGCACCTGCAGCCAAACCAGTGTCTGATGATCTACTAGTCAACACGCATCTTTAGAAATGATGTAAAGCGTCGATTGCACTGATAGCACAATAAAGCATAACGCCGCAGTGCGTGTACGGTCTCGTTCAAGATGGAGGTGGTTCTGTGGTGTTTTCGGAGTGTTTATTGTAGAAGGACATGGCGGCACACTCATTCAGGTCACTGTAAACGTAGACGAGAATGTTTCAAGTGTTGCGTACTATTCCACAGTTTCATAACATGTGTATGTGGACGTCTCTGTCTCTCAAGATTACAACAGCAATGTTCTCAGCGCTGTACACATACCTTTCTGGGCAGAATATCACTCACAGGCTTCCTGTCTAGCTCATAAAGTCTTAATCTCGTAAAGATGTCTGAGTCTATTTAGAGCTGTGATTTTAACGTAGCAGTCAACATCCCAGGAAAATAATAGCTCTCTGAGATAAAACCATCAAAGGGAAGCCCCCTCCTACTGTATTACAAAGTATAAGATTTCTTCCCATGGAGGTGACAAGTAGTGTATCAGGTGCATTTTGTTATGTGAGAAGGATCTCTTTTGTGTGAAACATCTCATACTCAGCGTAATCTGTGATAATCGAAAACTGAATGTTGCATGTACTGTATTTGTCCCCCAATTTGTTGCATAAAAGATTCATGTATTCATATAGTAGTATACAGGGTAATTCAGCTGTCAATTCCTGTGGGCTTTATTCAACTTGCAACGCCTTCAAATACCGCGCATTAAAAAATGTGTGTGAAATCTTATGGGACTTAATTGCTAAGGTCATCAGTCCCTAAGCTTACACACTACTTAACCTAAATTATCCTAAGGACAAACACACACAGCCATGCCCGAGGGAGGACTCGAACCTCCGCCGGGACCAGCCGCACTGACCATGACTGCAGCGCCCTACACCGCTCGGGTAACCCGGCGCTGGCGCACAGGATTTCCATATTTTCCGACTCGCTGTGCACAAACTACTAGCCCTACAAAAAAAAGGAATAGGACCTTTTGGTAGGATATTTCATGTAGCTACGTTTTGTACTGAGGTATGTTTACGCTAAAGGTAGTGGTTCAACTGCACTGTAGAAAAGTGACCTTCAAGCCCGTTTTTCTCTAATAATTCGAAAACTGTGGCCTCGAACGAAAAGGTACGAAATTTAACTGCATTTAAGTTCCTAAAAAGTGCCCTGTTCTTTTTTTCTGTAGGATTAATAGCTTCCGCTTAGCAGGCGAGATAATACAGGGTGTTTCAAAAATGACCGGTATATTTGAAACGGCAATAAAAACTAAACGAGGAGCGATAGAAATACACCGTTTGTTGCAATATGCTTGGGACAACAGTACATTTTCAGGCAGACAAACTTTCGAAATTACAGTAGTTACAATTTTCAACAACAGATGGCGCTGCGGTCTGGGAAACTCTATAGTACGATATTTTCCACATATCCACCATGCGTAGCAATCATATGGCGTAGTCTCTGAATGAAATTACCCGAAACCTTTGACAACGTGTCTGGCGGAATGGCTTCACATGCAGATGAGATGTACTGCTTCAGCTGTTCAACTGTTTCTGGATTCTGGCGGTACACCTGGTCTTTCAAGTGTCCCCACAGAAAGAAGTCACAGGGGTTCATGTCTGGCGAATAGGGAGGCCAATCCACGCCGCCTCCTGTATGTTTCGGTAGCCCAAAGCAATCACACGATCATCGAAATATTCATTCAGGAAATTAAAGACGTCGGCCGTGCGATGTGGCCGGGCACCATCTTGCATAAACCACGAGGTGTTCGCAGTGTCGTCTAAGGCAGTTTGTACCGCCACAAATTCACGAAGAATGTCCAGATAGCGTGATGCAGTAATCGTTTCGGATCTGAAAAATGGGCCAATGATTCCTTTGGAAGAAATGGCGGCCCAGACCAGTACTTTTTGAGGATGCAGGGATGATGGGACTGCAACATGGGGCTTTTCGGTTCCCCATATACGCCAGTTCTGTTTATTGACGAAGCCGTCCAGGTAAAAATAAGCTTCGTCAGTAAACCAAATGCTGCCCACATGCATATCGCCGTCATCAATCCTGTGCACTATATCGTTAGCGAATGTCTCTCGTGCAGCAATGGTAGCGGCGCTGAGGGGTTGCCGCGTTTGAATTTTGTATGGATAGAGGTGTAAACTCTGGCGCATGAGACGATACGTGGACGTTGGCGTCATTTGGACCGCAGCTGCAACACGGCGAACGGAAACCCGAGGCCGCTGTTGGATCACCTGCTGCACTAGCTGCGCGTTGCCCTCTGTGGTTGCCGTACGCGGTCGCCCTACCTTTCCAGCACGTTCATGCGTCACGTTCCCAGTCCGTTGAAATTTTTCAAACAGATCCTTTATTGTATCGCTTTTTGGTCCTTTGGTTACATTAAACCTCCGTTGAAAACTTCGTCTTGTTGCAACAACACTGTGTTCTAGGCGGTGGAATTCCAACACCAAAAAAATCCTCTGTTCTAAGGAATAAACCATGTTGTCTACAGCACACTTGCACGTTGTAAACAGCACACGTTTACAGCAGAAAGACGACGTACAGAATGGCGCACCCACAGACTGCGTTGTCTTCTATATCTTTCACATCACTTGCAGCGCCATCTGTTGTTGAAAATTGTAACTACTGTAATTTCGAAAGTTTGTCCGCCTGAAAATGTACTGTTGTCCCAAGCCTATTGCAACAAACGGTGTATTTCTATCGCTGCTCGTTTAGTTTTTATTGCTGTTTCAAATATACCGGTCATTTTTGAAACACCCTGTATGAAAAACTCATGCGTGGTTTTTGACGGTGTTGTGAGTTGCATAAAACCCAAAGGCAGACGTAACTGAACCACCTTGTGTACCTCAGTCCTCGCTCAATAGTCCAGTAATGTTATTATATTCTTTATGACTCGATGTGGTTGAAGAGTTTCTGAAACCTATGAACTGTCGTAAACGCGGCTTCAGTGCCACACTTTCTTGCTCTGTATGTGGATGAATGATTTTCTGTGTTTGCAGAACTTACTGTGTTTTCAGAATTAACGCAGTGTGAGAACCGAGTGCGAATATTAAAGTAATCAATACTAAATATCAGTATCACTCGGAAAACAGATTCTATAAAATAGGTAAATACGCCTTCATAATTGATTATGAATAAATCTAAACTTAAATATTTCAAGTGATAGACCACAATAATCAGTCGTCCTTTCTTTCGGGCTTTATTAGGCATATCTAGATTTCGGCTAGTGCCTAGCCATTATCAATTCCCTATCGCATGTTATCAGTGCGTGTCCTAGAACGTCAGTCACCTGTTGTCGGGCCTGTGTCGCAGTTCGTTCAAGGCTACTGTGACAGAAGCCCGAACAACAGGGAACTGGCGTAGTAGGACTTGCATTTATACCACGAAATAGTGCATTGATAATGGCTAGGCACTAGCCGAAATCTAGATTTGCCTAATAAAACCTGAAAGAAAAGGACGACTGACTGCTGTGCTCTGTCATTTTACAGTCATATCACAGTGGTTGAGTGCACCCACATTCCTAATGGAAGCTAACTTCACTTCAACATTTACTACCTGTCATGGGACTGCCAGTAGTACCGCTGTCTGCCAGTAGAGGTGCTGAGGTGCTGAGGTGCCTCCGCCAGCAGCGGCCGCTGTAGGCCGTCACGGAGCGCTCGCTAGTCAATGGGCTGCCGATGATAAACAGCAGCATTATTGCGTGAATAGCTAGTTATAGGGGCGCGTATTATCACATAAACAATAAGCGGGCGCAAGAATATCAATTGATTTACGCTGAGCGTGCTCTCACGTTTGTCTATAAATCACAGCGCCCGACCGCCGCACAATGGGCGCGGGGAGCCCCAGTAAAACCCAACACGCTGAACCGCACTACGCCACGCCGCACCGCCAACAACACAGATTGGTGCCAGCACTGGGCTGACGGCTCACCACCGATCGAACATGTTCGCTGCGGGTGCCGTACTTGCACGTAATTACCTCCAAAATGTCACCTCTTCTTTCAGTTCGAGAGAAGTAATCGCTTCGAAAGCTGTTCAATCCTTGGCGTAGGGGACAAGTTTCAGGCGAATTTCTAAACACACGTCTCTCTTGATGGGACATCCACAGCTATTATTCAACATCAATGATAAAATACGTTACAATCGTAAAAACTGCTTATTTCTAAATAGGAAAGCACAACCCGGTTTCAGGACATGTTTCCCGCCTCAGGCGCAATTAAAATGTGATTCTACAAAGAATCCATAACTGAGGTTAAAGCAGGTTAACCTCAGTTACGTATCCATTGTGGATTCACATTTTAATACGCACCTGAAGATGGGACACATGTTCTGAAACCGAGTTGTTCTTTCGGTTTTAGAAATAAATAATTTTAACAACTATACCGGATTCTATCATTGACGAATTCCTGAACGATTATAGCCCCTGCGTCAGTTTCTTAAAACCCAGTGAATGCTGCCCGAATCAGGTCACTGTAATTCTCCATAGTTAAGATAACTGTGACATAAGTAACTACATTCCATAGATATCGCTTTGAGTCCGCTACTGAGATTACGGTAAGTGTGGGGGGAGGGGTGCAGGGGATGGTGCTTATTGAACGTTGTGTGTTACTTACCTGGTACGTCGTTAGAGCTTTATGTTGGCTATCGATGCGATAACCGAGAGCGGTGTGATTACGGCGAGGGCATCTGAAAGCCGACACATTATATGTGGTCGACAAGAGTTGGAGTTTCATGTGTCACAATGTCAAGGGTGTACCAGAAAAATCTCGATTAGCGGAAACACCCACTGTAAAGACAAGTGTGGTTCAAGCTTGTTGATGAAACGGGTTATCGGTTATTGTAACGGTTGACGGTCGACACGAAATACAACATATCACTCACCGATAGAATTTTGGGTAATAAACTATCACATCTTCTGGGTGCTGCCACTTTACCTCACAAGGTTTATGAAAAAGTCAAGTTATGTTATTAATTCATTTTTTGGTTGCCGGTATAAGCTGCAGTAACACAGCAGGTGACAAAAGGAAATGACGCAGCCCACCGATAAAAATGGAGTATCGTACGCTAATTCTTCAGCTCGTAGCTGTACTTGCAACGTATGTCCTCATTTATTTGTTGGCTGTATTCCAGTATCTGTGTTTCCCCAAAGCTTTTGACCCATAGTGCTCAATTTAGTACCACTGAATTTTTTCTGTGTTGTCATTACACCTATCCTACCATCCTGTCCCTCTTTTTTGCCAGTGTTTTATGTTCTTTACTTTGGTTTTGGCCAGGAATGCAGCCTTTGTCTAAGCTACCCTGCTTTTTATGTCGTCCTTGCTTCGACCATCTTCGGTTAATTTGCTTTCAAGTTAGCAGAATCGTTTAACTTCGTCTGCTTCATGGTTACCAGTTTTTGTTAAGTTTATCGTTAATAATCATTTCTGCTACTCCTAGGGACTTTCGACATTTTTCGATTTACTCTCAATCCGTATTCCGTACTTATTCATCTGCTCGTTATATTCAGCAGTTTCCATAATTCTTCTTGACTTTCACTGAGGATATTAATGATTTCACTTAATCTTATCAGTGATATCCCTTCACCCCGAATTTTAATCCTACTCTTGACCTTTTCTTTTTTTCCGTCATTGTTTCTTCGATGTGAAAATTCAAAACTACGGGTGAAAGGCTACATCTCTGTCTCCCACACTTTTTAATCCGAGCACTTTGCTCTTGGTCTTCCACTCTTACTATTCTCTCCTGGTTCTTGAACATACTGTATATTAACCGTCTTTCAGTATACCTTACACCAACTTTTCTCAGAATTTCGAGCATCTTGGATCATTTTACATTATCGAATTCTTTTTCTGTGTCGAAAAACCATCTTGATCCGCATTAAGCACTGCTTCCATTCTCAGGCGCAACTTTAGAACAGCTTCTCTGGTACTTTTACCTTCCCAAAAGTCTAACATCGTCCTCCAATAGATATTCACTTTTCTTTTCCCTTCCCCTGTATGTTGTTCCTGTCAGCAACTTGGATGTATGAGCTGGTAAGGAGATTGTAGGGTGGTTCTCTCATTTATCTGCCGTTGCTACCTTCGTGATTTTGTGTGAGGCATTTCTACGAAAGTACGATGAGACGTCTCCAGTTTACAGCAACATGAATAGTCGCTCTGGTTGCCACTTTCTGTATAGATTTTAGAAATTCTAAGTGTGTGCTGTTTATCCCTTCTGCCTTATTTGACCGCAAGTCTCCCAAACATCTCTGCCTCTGAAACTGGATTCTCTACGTCTTCCATTCGACTCCTACACCTTTTATATCACGTCATCGAACGGTTCCTCCTTCTTGTTGAGACTCTAAATATCGTCCATTGCTTTCTCCTCTGCGTTTGACAATGTAAATCGCATTGGATTCTTGATGTTGATGCCATACATTTTAAGTCCACCGAAGGCATTTTTGACTTATCAACTGACAGTATCAATCCTTCCGATGACCATTTCTTTTTAGATTTATTCACATTTCTCCTCTGATGGTGTGCTCTGACTTCCTTGCACTTCCTATTTGTTTCATTTCTAAGCGACTTACATTTCTGTATTCCTGTCTTTCCGTAGACATTTTTGTGCTTCCTTCTTTCGTCGATCAATTCGAGTATTTTATCTGCAATCCGAGTTACTTTCCTTCTGTCTACCTTCCCTGATGGCTGGTTTTAGTTATCTCCACTGCTCTGCAACTCAGCCGCCTACAGTGGTATTCATTTTCGCAGCATGTACTGAAAGAATTTCAGTCGCCTCCTCACTCCTCAGTATCTCATTACTCAATTTCTATTCACAATGATTCTTACCAACCACTTTCTCTTCATCAACACTAAATTACTATTCTAGTATATACCTATTCTGATTTCAGAAATTTTGTCTGGCCACGACGTAAGCCATCTGGAATATTTCCGTGTCTCTGGGCCTTTTCCAAGTGTACTTCCTTTCCTTGTGATTTTAGCTGATGATTTTTTATTCAAAATTGAAGCAGTGGCTGGAATTGCACCCATGCCCAGGACTTGTGGAAGACACTATCCCTTCTATTTTAAAAGTTTATTTAACAAATTTAACATTACGCAAACACATGACTTCAACAGAAAACAAAATAGGTTTATGAATTATTCTGCTCACTGATAGAAGTTCACACTTAAGTATGGAATATTTAGGTAGTACACTTTCAACTTGTTTTGCAGATCGAATTCTATAAACGCGGTTCCTTTGCAGCATCTCTTTTGTCTGTGTCGTCCGCTTTCGGCAGTGACACTGAGCTGCTCTGGTGTCTCATACACCTTCAACTGACAGTCTCCCAATATCTTACTGTCTTCTGTGTTACTTTTATCAATTGTATATTTACAAGACGGATATTTTTTCAACACCACAATGTCGTGTGTAATTCACAGTGTATGACCGGTAGTATTTCCGATAACGGAAGTAGCTGAATGGGGGAGATTTTAAACTTCGCAGTAAATGATATCACTAAGATCATTCAGAAGCTTAGAAACTATCCTTTCTTCCGATGAAGATGATCTAAATACGTAGTGAGGACTTCTGCAGTGTTGCCCTCAATGATGTTTTGAATTTTCGCTGTATGGAGAAACTGGAAACCTGCGAGCATAACAAAACGCTTAGGATCAGTATCCCAGGACGAACTCTTACTGTACAGTGTGGTAATGTATACTAGGTTCTTGACATCGCAGTACTAATATTTTCACACTTATTCCATGCAGCAACCGAGGAAAAATAGTGACTGAAAGCCAAAGGAAGAAAAAAATATACTCACTACTAACTGTTTTTCTCTATGCACAAGCGTAATGTTCGTATACCATGTAACGACTGAGGAAGAACAGTTGTAAATTGAACAATAACATCTCACGTAACTTTTTGGGAACTGAGTTACTGAAAATGCTAACCTTAGATCTTGTCAACCAGTTGCCTTTACAGGCGCAAAAATATCACTTGTTTGCATTGGCATAGATCATCCCACCAGAAATACCGGTTAGCAGATAATCAGGTATAATACACTTGCCAGTGTTTGTTAGCTGTTACAGTATAATATCCACGGTGATAAATGGCAGAAATAGTAGAGATCGCAGAAGGCGCATATGTCTTAGGGGTCGTAGAAACCGCCCAAGTCTCAGACATCGCGTTAGTCATATTGGCAGAGTGCAGGGGATGCAAGCTGTGAATTCGTTAGCTGCGATTTTAGATTGCAACAAATCTTAACTAAATATCACAGTTAGCGAAGAGTGACGTTCACAAAAATCACTGATGTTGGTAATTCACAGTTTAGCCCAACCCTACCTCCTGACAGCAGTACACAGAATGGCCGCTCGCCGACCCACTCGAACTGACCGTGTGCAGACTCCCTGGTCACCATGCAGACTCTTTCCGAGACTCCGCTCCAACCAACGGTGCTACGACTTTCCCATGGCCACAGATAACACCAGATACACAGTGCTCACATCAAGACTCTTGCGACACTTATAAGCAGAGACGTTCCTGGGACGGCGCAGTTCACTTGGATCATCTTCAAATTTCGCCACATTTGAAATCAGCAACCCATTTGTTATCAGTGGGAATGAAGCAACAAACTGTTAACCGTTGTCAATTACGAATGAATATCCATTGATGATTAACTGTCCAAAACAAAGAATTTTATGAGATACAAGATAGGAGGAAGGGCAGTATCGGCCATAAACTTTTAATTTGTGTGTTGCAGTTCGATTTCAGCTGTTGTCTAGTGTCAGTGTGGGACCATCTCTGAGTTCATTTACAATGAGTCATCACGACGTGGATACAACTAGAGTGAACATAGCTACAAGTTAGCTGAAATCGATCTGAAATAAAAGGGTTAAAAATTTGTTACCGATGCTTCCCTCCCTCCAATGTTGGATCTCATTGCTTGGAGCACGCTGTTCCTAATGGAAGTTTATGGTAGTCTATCACTTTCCTTCAAGTAAAATGAAAATAAATAATTCTGCTTTGCTTTTTTTGATTACTGTTGATACTATTTCTAATAAGCTTTTACTCCGAATAAATGCCTGTGTGTGTTCTGCAGTTAGTCATTTTTTCGTGCTTTCTATGTGAGCTACACGTAGGGAACTGCAGCATATTCCTTGTTTATTCGAGTTGCACTAGTTATTGAAACTTTGTTCACAGGATTTCGCGGGATTGTTGGTGTCTGCCAAATCTGAATTTTCAGTACTTGTATGTGTTGTCCGTTGACTGAAATAAAGCTGTGTAAGTAGGCTGTTCAGGTTTTTGTGTTGGTAACGCCACGTAGCGCTCTGTATGAAAATCACTGACTGTGCTGTGTGCAGTCTGTGGCTGGTTGGCATTCTTGAAATATTCGCTATTGTAGTGTTGGGCAGTTTGATGTGAACAGCGCGTAGCGTTGCGCAGTTGGAGGTGAGCCGCCAGCAATGGTGGATGTGGGGAGAGAGATGGCGGAGTTTTGAGAGCGGATGATCTGGACGTGTGTCCATCAGAGACAGTAAATTTGTAAGACTGGATGTCATGAACTTATATATACACTCCTGGAAATTTAAATAAGAACACCGTGAATTCATTGTCCCAGGAAGGGGAAACTTTATTGACACATTCCTGGGGTCAGATACATCACATGATCACACTGACAGAACCACAGGCACATAGACACAGGCAACAGAGCATGCACAATGTCGGCACTAGTACAGTGTATATCCACCTTTCGCAGCAATGCAGGCTGCTATTCTCCCATGGAGACGATCGTAGAGATGCTGGATGTAGTCCTGTGGAACGGCTTCCCATGCCATTTCCACCTGGCGCCTCAGTTGGACCAGCGTTCGTGCTGGACGTGCAGACCGCGTGAGACGACGCTTCATCCAGTCCCAAACATGCTCAATGGGGGACAGATCCGGAGATCTTGCTGGCCAGGGTAGTTGACTTACACCTTCTAGAGGACGTTGGGTGGCACGGGATACATGCGGACGTGCATTGTCCTGTTGGAACAGCAAGTTCCCTTGCCGGTCTAGGAATGGTAGAACGAGGGGTTAGATGACGGTTTGGATGTACCGTGTACTATTCAGTGTCCCCTCGACGATCACCAGTGGTGTACGGCCAGTGTAGGAGATCGCTCCCCACACCATGATGCCGGGTGTTGGCCCTGTGTGCCTCGGTCGTATGCAGTCCTGATTGTGGCGCTCACCTGCACGGCGCCAAACACGCATACGACCATCATTGGCACCAAGGCAGAAGCGACTCTCATCGCTGAAGACGACACGTCTCCATTCGTCCCTCCATTCACGCCTGTCGCGACACCACTGGAGGCGGGCTGCACGATGTTGGGGCGTGAGCGGAAGACGGCCTAACGGTGTGCGGGACCATAGCCCAGCTTCATGGAGACGGTTGCGAATGGTCCTCGCCGATACCCCAGGAGCAACAGTGTCCCTAATTTGCTGGGAAGTGGCGGTGCGGTCCCCTACGGCACTGCGTAGGATCCTACGGTCTTGGCGTGCATCCGTGCGTCGCTGCGGTCCGGTCCCAGGTCGACGGGCACGTGCACCTTCCGCCGACCACTGGCGACAACATCGATTTACTGTGGAGACCTCACGCCCCACGTGTTGAGCAATTCGGCGGTACGTCCACCCGGCCTCCCGCATGCCCACTATACGCCCTCGCTCAAAGTCCGTCAACTGCACATACGGTTCACGTCCACGCTGTCGCGGCATGCTACCAGTGTTAAAGACTGCGATGGAGCTCCGTATGCCACGGCAAACTGGCTGACACTGACGGCGGTGGTGCACAAACGCTGCGCAGCTAGCGCCATTCGACGGCCAACACCGCGGTTCCTGGTGTGTCCGCTGTGCCGTGCGTGTGATCATTGCTTGTACACCCCTCTCGCAGTGTCCGGAGCAAGTATGGTGGGTCTGACAGACCGGTGTCAATGTGTTCTTTTTTCCATTTCCAGGAGTGTATATATATATATATATATATATATATTATGACTTTTGAATATTATCAAGGTAAATACATTCTTTGTTCTCTATTAAAATCTTTCATTTGCTAACTATGCCTATCCGTAGTTAGTGACTTCAGTAGTTAGAATCTTCTATTTAGCTGGCAGTATTGGCGCTCGCTGTATTGCAGTAGTTCTAGTAACGAAGATTTTTGTGAGGTAAGTGATTCATGAAAGTTATAGGTGATTGTTAGTCAGGGCCATTCTTTGGTAGGGATTATTGAAAGTCAGATTGCGTTGTTCTAAAAATATTGTGTGTCAGTTTAGTGTTGATTAGAATAAGTAAAGAGAGAAATGTCTGAGTACGTTCAGTTCTGCTCAGCTCTTTGAAAATCAAATAACGTAAGAGGTTTATCAGCACAGTCATTCATAAATTTTTCTAAGGGGACTTTTCATAGCTGTAACCGTACTACCATCTCTAGTGACCTAGCAATCGACAGGGTGTTAAATTCTATTCTTCCTTTTTGTGAACATTCGTGCTGCCTTTCTCTATTTAGTTTGAATTGCGAGTTCGTTTAGTCAGCGCGAGTGTATTAGCAACTCCCTCGCAAAGAAAGAAATAGATCGACTATGCGTCGGGCTGGGTTCTCTGCCGAAGAGGGGGATGCAGACAGCAGCAGAGACAGATCCGTGGCAGGATACACACTTTTTCACTGATTCTTTACTAATTCATGTAACAGATCAGATGTGGCCTTGGACAGGCATGTGAAGGTAAACAAGTCCTTAATTATTCCATTCGGCTAGTACAGTCAGTCAAGTGAATTTTCTTCTTCACGTACATTCGGCGCTGTAGCGGACGACGAGGGGGTGCACCAGGGGTGCAGAAAGGCGATCTGCTTACGCGAAATGCTTTCGCAGTGGAGCGTTGACATGGTGTGCTAAGTGATGGTGCAGATGCCGTACGTGGCTTGGCTGCAGTGCAAAGCAGGCAGAGTGTGATGTTGGCCAGCATAGCAGAAGGTCAGGGGGTGCTGCCCAGTATCCCAACAACGGGCTGCACTCGATGGTGAGCGATCCCGAGGAGGCGGTGGCTGGAGTGACGTTGGCTGCCTGGGCTGGGCAGACAGGTAGAGATCCATCTTTCGCGGCCCGACGGCGGCAGAGTTAACACAGACGGTGGAGACGGATATAGAATGGGTATCACTTATTGCCCAACAGGTCGAAGACACTGGCGGGCTGGTCCGGCCGTGGTTAAGTGCTCCCTTGCGCTGACAGTAGCGAAAGGTGCAATGTGATGTCACTGGGAACAGGTCAATGGTGTGGTCTGTCGGAATTGGTGAAGCGTGTCGATGATGCACAGTGGCGGAGGTGCTTCTCGAAGACTGGTTCCAGGGCAAAGAACGCGAACGGTGTCACGAAAGTCTTACTGCTGCTGAGGGCTGCTGACGAAGCATGGGCGACGGCCGAATGCAGTCGATGTCTGCGGCTTGTGGCCTGATTTCGGTGCTCGTATTCTGAAGACACGGAAGCTGATCACTCTGTTCCGTGACCAGCACCTGAGGTCTCGCTGCAGCCTCGTTTCGACCCTGGGCTACGACTTCTGCTCCTTATTCTCCTTCAGCTTTCTCTAAAAGACCTGTGACAGACACTTAAATAGTGGTGTTGAACGCCACAGAGCGATTTACTGTCCAAATTACGAAGAACAAGTTCCAAAAACAGTCATGCTGCTTGTCACTACTGCAGGTAGACGTTTCCATTATGATAAAATAGAAGAAATTTCTTTCCGCTGTACATTTTGTCAGACACCATAGGCGAATAGATTCCGACAGAGGGAGGTGGAAGCGTTGCTGATTACACGATGTACCCTCCACCACAACAAATTCCAGTACTTCAAGTGTAAGTGTGAAAGTTTCTCTTGTCAGAATAAGACATCGGCTTACCAACTCCAGTAGCATTCCAAAGACAGTCGAGCTGGTAGGTGAGCAGAGTGAGTATTTAGGACTATTTGGAAGTGGATTTCCTGTAGCTTTGAGCATTTCTCCGTAACCTTAGGGAAACCAACAGAAAATTTGGGTCAGAAGCAGGAAATGGCAACTATTTTTTATTTAATCCTACGACAATATAGCTGAAATAACCTATACGATACGTAAGCGTATGTGTTGCTCTATGTGTATTCACAGTATTATGTCCATTATATTTATCGGGGCTGTTATGCCGTGGTCGGTTGATGAATTCTGTGGTGATTCCCAACGTTTCGTCTCCGACTGCGGGAGACATCTTCAAGGGGGTCCGTAGCTTGATGGAAGGTCCAACACACACACTGGCTCGCTACCGACTGCGGCTAAATTCCGTGTCCGCGCGCCCCCGCGCCGCGGTGTGACGTCACGTGTTTTGAAAACGTCAGTGCAATTGGCCGCTGTCCATCGCCGTCGATCGTCGTTACCATCACCCAGTAGTGGGCGAGTGGTACACATCTTCTTTAACACCGGCATCCATATACCGTTTAATTTGACGCCCTCCTCCTTTCGGTTGAAATTATTTGGGTGTTTAGCGATTTCGATTGCCTCCCTGTAGAGCCTTTCGTAATATCCGCTCGTGGCCGCTAGTACTTGCGTCTCCTCGAAACGAATATTGTGGTTCCCTGGCTGGAAAGCATGCACCGCAACAGCTGATCGTTCCGTTTCTCCTCTTCTACAATTTCCCTTGTGCTCTTCCAAACGTTTAGAAACAGTTCTTTTAGTGGTACCCACATAAACATCACCACAGCTGCATGGGATCCTATACACTCCAGATTATTCCAATGGTTTGCGAGCATCCTTGGCAGGCCTAAGGTATTCCTGAATCTTCCTGGTGGGCTTGTAAATTACGGTAATATTCCGCTTCGTCAAGATCCTCCCTATTTTTTCCGTTACATTTTTAACAAACGGCAGGAAAACCTTAGATTTTGCAGTAGCCTGTACGTCAGTATGATTTCTGTGTGGCTGCCTCAACGCACGTTTTATTTCGGCGGACGAATATCCGATCTTCGTTAGTGCATTGTGGAGATGTTCCATCTCAGCGTCGAGCAACTCAGGTTCACAAATATTTCTAGCTCTGTCCGCTAACGTCTTGATAACACCCCGCTTCTGTTGTGGGTGGTGGTTCGAATCCCGGTGCAAATAACGGTCCGTGTGCGTGGGTTTGCGGTACACTGAGTGGCCCAAACTACCATTTTCGTTTCTAAACACAAGCACATCGAGAAAATGTAGTTTGCTGTATACCTCCTCCTCCATTGTAAACTGAATTCTTGAGTTTATACTGTTCAGATGTTCGTGGAACCGGCTTAGTTCCTCCATACCATGTCTCCACAACACAAACGTGTCATCCACGTATCGGAACCATACATTTGGTTTCTTAGTGGCAGTAACTAAGGCCTGCCTTCGAATTTCTCCATAAAGAAGTTTGCAATTACGGGACTTAGGGGGCTTCCCATAGCCACGCCATCCGTTTGCTCATAAAACTGTTCATTCCACGTGAAGTACTGTATGTGGTCGTCAAACAACACTTAAACAGCTCTAAAATATCGGCAGGAAAAATTCGATCCAGCTGTTCCAATACATCATTAAGTGGAACCATGGTAAACAGCGATACCACATCGAAGCTGACCAATATGTCCTCCGGCTGGACCACTATGCCATTCAATCTGATGATGAAATGTGTCGAATTCTTTATATAAGAGTCCGAACGGCCCACATGTGGTTTTAACAGCGTAGTCAAAAACTTGGCTAACGAGTAGGTGGGCGAACCAATGGCACTTAGTATCGGTCTTAACGGAACATTTACTTTATGAATTTTGGGCAATCCGTAAAGCCTCGGTGGTAGCGCAACCGAATTGCACAGACCTTTCTGTACAGTCTCTTCAATGGAGGACTTTTTTATTAACCGCGACACAGTTATTCAGCTTCCTATATGCTTGCGGATCCAGTAGATCCGTAATTTTTCTCTGATAGTCGGCCACATCCATAACCACCGTTGCGCTTCCTTTGTCAGCTGGGAGAACCAAAATACTATTGTCGTCGTTCAGGAGTTTTAAAGCTCTTCTCTCACCCACAGTTATATTACTTTTCGGCGGTTTTGCATTGGCTAATATTCTCACTGTTTCTATACGGATTTCATCAGCTGTTACAGATTCTACACTGGGAATTCCTGCTTCTACATTGGCTATAATTTCTTCCGTGGGCACAAAACGCGGACTAACAGCAAAATTTCTTCCCTTGGCAAGCACAGATGTCTCATCGTCAGATAACGAACGTTAGGACAAATTGATAACGGTCCGGGAAACGTCTAAATGGCGAACAGTCTGATTAGGTAGCAAATTATCAAACTTCTTCTTCTGTCTACTAGACGTCGTCAACATGCGCTTCCCCATGGTATCATGCAGTGGTCTATCAATTTTATCCCAGTCACCGCTGCACAGTTTATTACTGGTCGTAATATGGAGAGACATTTACAGTTTGTGCTTGCCAAGTCCCGTCGGGTCTGCTGAATGCGCTCTCGTAGTAAGGCCGTTTGAAAATGCGTTGTGCCTTTTCCGAATAGAACAGTCGCTTTATCTTCAGAAACTTCGGTATAACGCCGACTGCTGTGCAACGAGACAGGAATGTGAGGGAACACAAAATCTGCACTCTCTTCTTCTGGAGTCCTTCCAGGCGTCGCACTTCTCTTGACATCTCCTCCCCGTAGAGGCGTCTGATACTAAAATGTAAACTTTCACGGCCGGAAATATCATGTCCATTATAATTATCCGGGCTGTTATGCCGTGGTCGGTTGATGAATTCTGTGGTGATTCCCAACGTTTCGTCTTCGACTGCGGGAGACATCTTCAAGGGGGTCCGTAGCTTGATGGAAGGTCCAACGCACACACTGGCTCGCTACTGACTGCCGCTAAATTCCGTGTCACGTGTTTTGAAAACATCAGTGCAATTGGCCGCTGTCCGTCGCCGTCGATCGCCGTTGCCATCACCAAGTAGTGGGCGAGTGGTACACATCTTCTTTAACACCGGCATCCATATACCGTTTAATTTGACGGCGATCGACGGCGACGGTCAGCGGCCAAATGCACTGACGTTTTCAAAAGACGTGACGTCACGCCGCGGCGCGGAGGCGCGCGGACACGGAATTTAGCGGCAGTCAGTAGCGAGCCAGTGTGTGTGTTGGACCTTCCATCAAGCTACGTACCCCCGTGAAGGTGTCTCCCGCAGTCGGAGACGAAACGTTGGGAATCACCACAGAATTCATCAACCGACCACGGTATAACAGCCCGGATAATTATAATGGACATGATATTTCCGGCCGTGAAAGTTTACATTTTAGTATCAGACGCCTCTAAGGGGAGGAGATGTCAAGAGAAGTGCGACGCTGGAAGCACTTCAGAAGAAGAGAGTGCAGCTTTTGTGTTCCCTCACATTGCTGTCTCGTTGCAGAGCCGTCGGCGTTATACCGAAGTTTCTGATGATAAAGCGACTGTTCTATTCGGGAAAGGCAAACGCATTTTCAAACGGACTGAGGAGGCCTTACTACGAGAGCATATTCAGCAGACCCGACGGGACTTGGCAAGCACAAACTGTAAGTTAATGTCTCTCCATATTACGATCAGTAATAAACTGTGCAGCGGTGACTGGGATAAAATTGATAGACTACTGCATGATACCATGGGGAAGCGTATGTTGACGACGTCTAGTAGACAGAAGAAGAAGTTTGATAATTTGCTACCTAATCAGACTGTTCGCCATTTAGACGTTTCCCGGACCGTTATCAATTTGTCCAAACGTTCGTTATCTGATGATGAGACATTTGTGCTTACCAAGGGAGGAAATTTTGCTGTTAGTCCGCGTTTTGTGCCCACGGAAGAATTATAGCCAATGTAGAAGCAGGAATTCGCAGTGTAGATTCTGTAACAGCTGAAAAAATCCGTATAGAAACAGTGAGAACATTAGCCAATGCAAAACCGCCGAAAAGTAATATAACTGTGGGTGAGAGAAGAGCTTTAAAACTCCTGAATGACGACGATAGTATTTTGGTTCTCCCAGCTGACAAAGGAAGCGCAACGGTGGTTATGGATGTGGCCGACTATCAGAGAAAAATTACGGATCTACTGGATCCGCAAGCATATAGGAAGCTGAATAAGGACCCCACTAACAACGTTCTCAGAACTGTGTCGCGGTTAATAAAAAAGTCCTCCATTGAAGAGACTGTACAGAAAGGTCTGTGCAATTCGGTTGCGCTACCACCGAGGCTTTACGGATTGCCCAAAATTCATAAAGTAAATGTTCCGTTAAGACCGATACTAAGTGCCATTGGTTCGCCCACCTACTCGTTAGCCAAGTTTTTGACTACGCTGTTAAAACCACATGTGGGCCGTTCGGACTCTTATATAAAGAATTCGACACATTTCATCATCAGATTGAATGGCATAGTGGTCCAGCCGGAGGACATATTGGTCAGCTTCGATGTGGTATCGCTGTTTACCATGGTTCCACTTAATGATGTATTGGAACAGCTGGATCGAATTTTTCCTGCCGATATTTTAGAGCTGTTTAAGTGTTGTTTGACGACCACATACAGTACTTCAAGTGGAATGAACAGTTTTATGAGCAAACGGATGGCGTGGCTATGGGAAGCCCCCTAAGTCCCGTAATTGCAAACTTCTTTATGGAGAAATTCGAAGAACAGGCCTTAGTTACTGCCACTAAGAAACCAAATGTATGGTTCCGATACGTGGATGACACGTTTGTGTTGTGGAGACATGGTATGGAGGAACTAAGCCGGTTCCACGAACATCTGAACAGTATAAACTCAAGAATTCAGTTTACAATGGAGGAGGAGGTATACAGCAAACTACATTTTCTCGATGTGCTTGTGTTTAGAAACGAAAATGGTAGTTTGGGCCACTCAGTGTACCGCAAACCCACGCACACGGACCGTTATTTGCACCGGGATTCGAACCACCACCCACAACAGAAGCGGGGTGTTATCAAGACGTTAGCGGACAGAGCTAGAAATATTTGTGAACCTGAGTTGCTCGACGCTGAGATGGAGCATCTCCACAATGCACTAACGAAGAACGGATATTCGTCCGCCGAAATAAAACGTGCGTTGAGGCAGCCACACAGAAATCATACTGACGTACAGGCTACTGCAAAATCTAAGGTTTTCCTGCCGTTTGTTAAAAATGTAACGGAAAAAATAGGGAGGATCTTGACGAAGCGGAATATTACCGTAATTTACAAGCCCACCAGGAAGATTCAGGAATACCTTAGGCCTGCCAAGGATGCTCGCAAACCATTGGAAAAATCTGGAGTGTATAGGATCCCATGCAGCTGTGGTGATGTTTATGTGGGTACCACTAAAAGAACTGTTTCTAAACGTTTGGAAGAGCACAAGGGAAATTGTAGAAGAGGAGAAACGGAACGATCAGCTGTTGCGGTGCATGCTTTCCAGCCAGGGAACCACAATATTCGTTTCGAGGAGACGCAAATACTAGCGGCCACGAGCGGATATTACGAAAGGCTCTACAGGGAGGCAATCGAAATCGCTAAACACCCAAATAATTTCAACCGAAAGGAGGAGGGCGTCAAATTAAACGGTATTTGGATGCCGGTGTTAAAGAAGATGTGTACCACTCGCCCACTACTGGGTGATGGCAACGGCGATCGACGGCGATGGACAGCGGCCAATTGCACTGACGTTTTCAAAACACGTGACGTCACGCCGCGGCGCGGGGGCGCGCGGACACGGAATTTAGCGGCAGTCAGTAGCGAGCCAGTGAGTGTGTTGGTCCTTCCAACAAGCTACGGACCCCCTTGAAGATGTCTCCCGCAGTCGGAGACGAAACGTTGGGAATCACCACAGAATTCATCAACCGACCACGGCATAACAGCCCGGATAATTATAATGGACATGATATTTCCGGCCGTGAAAGTTTACATTTTAGTATCATTCACAGTATTGTCGGTGACTTGCACGGCATACAAGTGCAGTGTACTTATTCCACTACCGATCCCAGGCAATGCGGTCGTCAGCGATAACGATGTACGTTTATTACAGCACACTTAGTTTCAAATCAGTCTTGAAGTGCAAATGTCAGAAACAGAATGTCAGAATAAATCAATATGTTGCAATAGAGACGTCTACAAGACCATGGAATGAAACTGCGGGACCAGGACTGCCGAACGTGAGGACATTCCGTCTGGCCCAATCCGGCTGTTGGAGCCCAACGCAGAGCGCGCCCTGCCGCTAACGAGCGCGGGTGACTAATTATGACGGAATGTCGGCCGCGCTGCAATCAGCTATCGGTGATATATGGCTCCGCCGCCGCCTTGAGACCCGCGCGTAATTAATGAGAGCGCTGCGGTGCGGGTTCGTCGGGTGAGACCGGCTCTACCGACATCGCACAGTCTTCCACTGTCTGCCCGCCCACGCGTGGGTAAATACCACGGCTGTCCGTCACTTACATAGCTGTTTGGTTACACCGGACATGTGGTAGGTTCGTATATTATCGCGAACGACACCGCCTAAATACAACAGGTTCTACACGGTATTGAACTTGTATGGCTCTGGGTGCTATAAGCTTTATGTGGTGTCACCGCCAGACACCACACTTGCTAGGTGGTAACCTTTAAATCGGCCGCGGTCCGTTAGTATACGTCGGACCCGCGTGTCGCCACTATCAGTGATTGCAGACCGAGTACCGCCACACGACAGGTCTAGTCTAGAGAGACTCCCTAGCACTCGCCCCAGTTGTACAGCCGACTTCGCTAGCGATGGTTCACTGTCTACATACGCTCACATTTGCAGGGACGACAGTTTATCGTAGCCTTCAGCTACGTCATTGGCTACGACCTAGCAAGACGCCATATTCAGTTACTATGAATGTATTCTGAACAGATAATATTGTGAATCATGTACCGTCAATTGCGACGTTCATCATTAATGGATTAAAGCTAAGTATCAAGCTAATTACGTCCGCTTTCTGAATTCTAATTCCTTGCCATGTTCCAGACCTCACGTCAGTATAGTTCTTCCCTCCTCACGCCAGCGTGCGTGAGGTAAAACGCGTGCATTTCGGCCTCCACTAGTAACACGGTGTTGGCTGTTCTGCCAACACAACACTTTACTCCTACGTTTCACATCCTAGTTGAATGAAGACGTGTTGGATGACGCTTTACGAAGAAATTGGAGTGAGAAACAAACAACTAATGATATCACCAGCACCTTGAGAAACTGTGCCAACGGTCTAGTCTTGTAATACGATTAGATGCTCTGATACAAGATGGATGGTCAGCGCACCGAACCTCACGTTTTTATTCTTTAATCGTTACAAAAAGCATAATTCAGAGTAGTGTAGAAATTAAAGTACTAATCTACCATTACATTACCAAAACTTCATTTTAGTACGATCTTTTGGAGAATAACTGTGTAACGAGAAACAACCATATCTATTCGTTACCGGACTCGTTGCCTCTAATTTTATCTGACAACGCCTCATCGGCAAATTTAGTTTTACGTTTTATTCGTGATGGTGGGTTTCATCATTTGATCTAAGTTTTAGCGCATGTCCTTTGTCCCTCTGTGTACTCCGCCATAGTGCTTCTAAGGTGGGGGTATTAATGTGTCGTAGAGTGGCTGGCTTCTCCTTTTTTATTCTCATGGCCAGCCAGCCATGGTAATCTGCTTTGTTGTTTTAATCTCTTCACCCCGTTTCTAGCGTTCCTGTGGTTTTTTTGTCCCATTTTGTCCATTTACGTGTTTGTTGCCCTTCATCGTTCTTGTGATGTTTCCTTTCATTTCGTTTTTAGTTGTCAGTCTCGTTTGCTTTATTCTCACACTTGAGGCTTAGTTTTATTCGGAACAAGGGACTGATGACCTCGTAGTTTGGTCCCTTTCCCCCTCTTTTAATCCAAGCAACCAACCAATCTGTCGCAAATGACCGTCTCCTTAAGTGTTTCATGGTCCCCATTTCAGTTACAAGTTACGGGCTGAATGGTTGAGTCTTGAGTAGGCAGGCCTAATCATACAATGGATTCCAAATGCGCATCCAAAATCACGGCTCTGTTAATATCGCAGAATATAATAGAGGTTAGGAAGTGTAACTTGGTGTTTGAAACATGTACAGTAATTTCTACAATGTTTAAAAGCGTTGAGAGATTAATATGTGATGGTTAGTTAGTTAGGCTGTAACTCTGGTAGGGCTACATTCTATGATCAATTTTCAGTTTTGCCTATGGCAATGAGCGGAATAGAAGCTGATGGCATGCCAATAAACTTTTGAAATTATAATTTCTGTAATAGTCAGACTTAATCAGTTTATTTGTGTTACCTTCACATACTCCCCAAACGATCTATGTGCTACCTCTGTGCTGGGACAAGTACAGCACTTGAAGACGTCAGGTCGATAGATAGTTTTGCAATTCTGTGTTTTTCTTTCATGTGGCAGACCACAACTAGGCCCCTTAGACGTCCTGCTACTCAAGTACAAGTGGAGCATGTGGCGTAGAGCGCTGGGAAGCATGCGGTGATGATGACCTAGGTACACTCGAGACCTCCAAGAACAGACTATTGTCAGTAACGTCTTTATTAAGCAGGAATACAGCACTGTCTTCCAAAGCTCCAACTACAGCCTGGCCAGCAGGGCGGTGGCTTCATCGGCAGAAGACGGTCAGTATGCATTCGAGTCGTGGTTCCACCAGTGCAGTGAAGCGTTGGGTGGCGCCAGTTATGTCACAGGGCGGCCAGCGACCCGTGGACACAGGCGGCCTTCAGCTCTAGATATCAACCTCCAAAGTGCTCTCGTGAGTGATGAAGATTTGCACTCTGAAGTCATGGCCCCAGTTCCACCTGAAGGGTCGCTGACTCGCAGGTGTCGGCTCTCTGCCCCAGGTTAGGAGACAGAAGCCGGCCTTAGGAACGGGATTAGCAGCAGCAACGACTCGGCTCTCAAAGGCAGATGCGTCCTGGTTACGCCTGTCAAGCCTCCAGCAGACCTGCAGTATGATGGTGATCTCCGGGCCCATCAGTGTTGACTCGAAAGTTGGCAGTGCCTCTGGCAGCAGCAGCGTCCTTCCAAATGGACTCGTAGCTCCACAGTCGATCTAAGCTAGGCGTGTTGAGGCTCAAGTTCCATAGCCTCCCCACTCACTGAATAGCTGCAACTGACTCAAGAGCCAAGACTACACACTACACTCAGAAATCAGGCATTTTTCTTAAGAAGGGTGGGGTATTTACAAGGAACATGCAAAGTAATGTAAACAGTGGTAGCATGGGATGGTTGTGTTTGACAGTCAACAACAAAGGTAAGGCAGGTGTCGCGCTTGGACTCTGCGTGTTCAGTATGGACTAGGTATAGATGCAAATTACATTACATTTATCTTTTTCCATGGATCCCTTGTAGAGGAGTCTCTGGGATGTGGAAAGAGTAAAAGGCGTATTTTTCTCTTTTTTTAAAACCAGATACATGGATATTATACAGTTCTAATGCAGATAGAGTTATGAGCTATAATCCTTGTGAAGATATTCGTCGATGGAGTAGAAGGAGTTGGCCGACAGAAATTTCTTTAATTCATTCTGAAACCGATCTTTATCACTTACAATCATTTGATATGCTCTGGTAAGTTATTGAATATATGAGTACCCATGTATTTGACTCCTTTTTGTGCTAATGTTAAGCTTTTATAGTCCTTATACAGATTGTTTTGATTCTGGTGTTATAATCATGTTTTGCACTATTTTATGTAAGAAGAGACACGTTGGAAAAGACAAAGAACATCAATGAGCATATGTACTGAGAAGTAGCAGAGTACCAGGTTTCTTAAAGAGGTCTCTGCATGATGATCTAGGACTGACACCAGATATAATTCTAATGACTCGTTCCTGAATTTTGAAAATGTTCTCTTTGTGAGCGGAGTTTCCCCAAAAGATTATTCCATACCTCATTAGTGAATGGAAGTAGACCGAATAAACTAACTTCTTCATTTTTAAATGACTTGTTTCTGCTATGATGCATACTGCAAATGGAGCTGAATTAAGGCATTTTATTATGTCTAGAGTGTGAGTTTTCCAATTTAGGTTGTGGTCAATTTGAAGCCCTAAAGATTTAACAGTATCTACAGCTTTAATTTCATTGTTTCAGTACATTACACTTATAGGATCAGGTATTCTTTCTGATGTACTAAACTCTATGTACTGGGTCTTGTCAAAATTCAGTGACAATCGATTTGCTGTGAACCACCCATTGATAGAAATATTTCATTAGCTGATTGCTCAGTGGGATCACAGGTACTGTTTTCTATACCAATCCTTGTATCATCTGCAAATAAGACAAAATTTGCATTTTGTGACACTGCATATGGAAGGTCATTAATATATAATAGGAACAACAAGGGACATAAAATAGAGCCCTGGGGCACCCCTTGTCTGATGGTTTCATATTTTAAATGACTATTGTTATGTGATAAGCCTGATAGAGACACACAGTTTTCTGTTAAAAAGGTATGAGCCTGCCACTCTTGTTATACCATAACATTTTAACTTTTGTATAATGATATCATGCTTAACACAATCAAAACCTTTCGCCAGATCACAGACTATTCCACGTTGTAATAACTTTTGATTTATTGATTCTATTATATCATCTGTAAAAGTGAATATAGCTTGAACAGTTGACAATCCTTTCCGAAATCCAAACTGATTGCGAATGAGAATATTTTTCTGTATTAAGTGTTTATAATGTCTATTGTACATAACTCTTTCAAACACTTTTGAAAATATTGCCAATAATGAAATGGGACGGAAGTCTTCCACTGATGATTTGTCTCCTTTTTGTGTAATGGTTTGACAGTAGCATATTTAAGCCTATCTGGAAAAGTAACACTGTGGAGGGATTCATTACATAAGTAATTCAGTACGTCACAAAGTTGTGAGGAGCAACATTTCATTATGGTAGTGCTGATTTCATCACAACCACTGGAACAATTGTGTTTAAGAGAGCTAATAATATTGGAAATCTCTTCGGCGGAAATGCATTTTTAAATATTTTAAGCTGTCTTCTGAGGAACGTTCAGAGAGGTCGATGTGCAATGAAAGACATAGCAGAGTTGCAAAGAGAGCAGATTTTGGGAGCCCGATTAGCTGGAGCATCAGTAATCAAGACAGCCAACTTACTGAATGTTTCAAGAGCAACCGTTTCAACAGTCATGACAGCCTACACATAACATAGAAAGACATCGTCGCGTAAACGTAATAGTAGGTGCAAATCAAAATTAAATGACACAGTACGTCGTGTGCTAAGACTGATACGTGACGCCGTTGACGCCAGTCGTTTCCCTGCATTCATTTAAGATCTCGGCGATCGACTCTGTGGCCGTGGCCGCGGTTTTCCTCTTTGGTCGCTTTTCGACTTTTTAAGCGCACGACGTTGTGGAGAGAGGTCTGGATTTGGTCGGTTGGTTGGCGATCCGGGGTGCAGTCTGGTTGTCGACGGTCGTTCTTTGCGCATGTTCTGCCTCTTTCTGTCAGTAGGCAGTGTGGCTGCGGTTGGAGACGTGCGTGCGGTCGGCGAGTGTGTACTGCGCCTTGTGAGAGTACAATGGTCTCATCCGTGCTGCTGAACGATGTGAACATGTGAAAGTGGCTTTGGAATGTATCAGCCTATAACCGGATACGGTACAGAATCAAACGGTGGGAATTATTTAGGTTCTTAAAGTCGTGCTGTGTATATGTATATTGAATTTCTTGCTGTTTACAGTTACCGGTTCTCCTAGCGTTATCTGTTTCGTGTTGACCACTGTGCACAAGTTATTGAACTGTGGTTAGTTGTGTGAATGAGTTTTGTCTATTTTGGAGGTACTTTAGATACTGGCGAGGAGAGTATATCTAACAAGGGAACCTCCCCATCGCACCCCCCTCAGATTTAGTTATAAGTTGGCCTTGAAAAACTGAACACAGATCAATCGAGAAAACAGGAAGAAATCGTATGGAACTATGAAAAAAGTAAGCAAAATATACAAACTGAGTAGTCCACGAGAAGATAGGCAACATCAAGGGTAATGTGAGATCAGGAGCGTCGTGGTCCCTTGGTTAGCATGAGCAGCTGCGGAATGAGAGGTCTTTGGTTCAAGCCTTCCCTCGGGTGAAATGTTTTAATTTTTTATTTTCAGACAATTATTATCTGTCCGTCCGATGCGATCACTTTTTTGGGAGTGATTATCACATCGACAAGAAAACCTAAATCGGGCAAGGTAGAAGAATCTTTTTACCCATTCGCCAAGTGTACAAGTTAGGTGGGTCGACAACATATTCCTGTCACGTGACGCACAAGCCGTCACCAGTGTCGTGTAGAATATATCAGACGTGTTTTCCTGTGGAGGAATCGGTTGACGTATGACCTTGCGATCAAATGTTTTCGGTTCCCATTGGAGAGGCACGTCCTTTCGTCTACTAATCGCACGGTTTTGCGCTGCGGTCTCAAAACACAGACACTAAACTTATTACAGTGAACAGAGACGTCAATGAACGAACGGACAGATCATAACTTTGCGAAAATAAAATTTTCACTCGAGGGAAGACTTGAACCAAAGACTTCTTGCTTCGCAACTGTTCACGCTAACCACGGGACCACGGCACTCCTGTTCTAACATTATCCTTGTATTGCTTATGTTCCACATGGACTACTCAGTTTGCATATTTTGCTTTTTTTTTCATAGTTCCACACAACTTCTTCCTGTTTTCTCGATCGATCTGTGTTCAGTTTTTCAAGGGCTATCCACTGTGCCAACTTATAACTAAATCTGAGGGGGGTGCGATGGGAAGGTTTCCTTGTAAGTGCGTGTCCGTGCACTCCGAAATAAACACAAGTTCGATTTTCTAGCAATTCTTTCTGCCTTTTGCTATTAAATGTCATCCACCTGTAGTGGCATTCTTTTTTAAAAGTAGGTGATTTATAACATTGTTTTTCTTGTTGTATGCAATTATTATTTGGATTTATAAGACAGAATATGTATTCTGGTTTCGACACATTCTGCAGTTTTCTCACGATGAATTGTTATGTATCGTAGTTCCTGTGCAAAGGGAATGCGAACCGTTGTTGTAGACTGTGATCGCTAGAGATTTAATTTGGCTGCAAAGAGTAACTGTATTCCTGTTTTGAAATATTTGTAATGTTTCAAGGATTGTGTTACTCTGGATACTGCCCAGTTGCTGTGTGATTTAATGGTTTTGCTTCAGTGGTATAATTAGCGGTGGGTGTCGTCCGTTGTAGCTGTTCGTTTACCTGGGGAACGACGCGTTGGCGGCGGCCAGTTTGAAATGTAACTGATAGCAGGATCGCTGTGTTTATCAGTAGACTACAGTTCTTCGGCGAATTTAAGTATTTTATTATTTCTTCCTGGTGACGCCGAGGCGTCAGTCTTCCATTTTTCACAGTTCCTTTCAGCTTTCGTTCAGGCCGGATCTGAGTTGTAGTTTCCGCGCACCTCTGATGTAACGTTACTGGCCCCAAATTTGTAATACCTGAAAGATGCCTTTCATTGTACTGGGTTTTTAATAACTTATTCAGGAACAGTAATTGTGAGACCTTTCTGCTGTTGTAGCTTAGAAGTTGTTCCGCTTCTGTGGAAGTTTTTCTCAGTAAATCATTGATTGTTTGTTTGGTTCTTAAGATTTAAAAGAGGTTTTTAAAATTATTTATTGTTTGGGGTGGGATTCGACGCCCGCAGACATTTTGTCTGTTTAGTAATGTTTCAAATTCGAGGACCGTTATGTATATTACTCTGGGGTAACAGCAGTTTGCTGTTGTCATGCAATTGTTCAATAAAATATGTTGGAAATTAAAAGCCAGTGTTTGTCTTTGTTTGGTAATTATTGGCTTGTCTTTATGGAGTTGAAGTATCCTTAAGCGTGCGTGTTGCGTCTCAAACACGAATAGTTTCAAAACAACGTAAAACTACGGCAGCAAAAGTGACTGCAGAACTCAATAGCCAGACCCTATATCTATCCACACTGTCCACAGAGAACTCCTTAAAAAGAATATTCATAGAGGAGATTTTATACCGAAACCATTAGTGACGACAACCAACGCAAAGAAGCGTAAATCAGGGTGTCAGGAACATAAATCCTGGAACACGTCATATGATCCGACGAGTCAACATTTTCGTTATTTCCAACATCGTGCCGGTTTTACGTCTGGAGAACGCCAACAGAAGCCTACGATACTGAGTGCTTCATTCCAATGGTTAAGCATGGAGGCGGAAGTTTGATGGTGTGGGCAGCCATATCATGGTGTTCTGCTGGTCCCATCATTACTCTCAAAGACCGTGTTACAGCCCACGATTATGTGAACAGGTGCACCCCATTATTCAAATGTTGTTCCCTAACAATGATGCCATATTTGAGGACGATAACCATTCACGCACTCAGGACTGTACAATCGTAGTATGAGGAGCATGCAACTGAACTGCAGCTTTTTGCACAACACAGTTCCCGGACATTATCGAAACCTTGCGGACGGTATTGGAGCGCAGACTCCGGAGCAGATTTCCGCCTCCTTACGTTGTATTGAAACCCTTTAATGGCTCCTATTTTGTGAGTAAAAACTGGGGAATGTGATTGTAAGATGTCAAGAAGGTTCTGCCTATCAGTGTCATTTCAGTTCTCAATTGTTTAAATTTTTTCTTAATTAAAACGATAGTATCTAATACGCCATCAATATCATCCCTGTCAGTACTTGCAAAGTGATTATTAGTGTCAAATTTAGTCGAAAGTTCCGAACTGTCATCTGACGAAAGGTAAAGCCGATTGATTTTCCCATCATGGTTTGAAAGCCAATCTTCAAATTTCAAAGCTACTGACTTACCTTCTTTCCCTAAACTTATTTCAGCGTCGTGGAAGTTTAAAATTGCTTTATACTTATTCAAAAAGTCTACACCTAAGCCGCAAACGCTGGAAGAAGTACTTCAGAATTTCAGTGGCGTGAAAGTGTTGTCTATGGCATGAACACGAGCCAAGCACGGCTAAATGGAATTACAGTTAACTTGGAAAAATCTGAATTCGTTAGCACAAAGGAGAAGTTTTTGGGTCACATTATTTCTTCTGAGGGCATTATGCCGGATCCTGAAAAGTTGGAAGCAATCAGAGCCATTCCTGTCCCATCCACAAAAAAGACCACTTTGCAGTTTTCTAGGTCTCGTGAATTTCTACCATCTTTTCCTGAATATTCAAATTCTAGTAACTCCAAAACTTAGTTCTCCCTCTGGCAAAAACACTATTTGGAACTGGGACGAACAGGCACAGTTGGAATTTGATTCTTTGAAAGTAGCGCTATTTCACGCGCCATTATTAGCTCACCCAGACCTTCACAAGTTTTCTGCCTAACCATGGGTTCTTCTAAATTTGGTCTTGGTGCCCATTTATTTCAAGAAGCTATAGAAAATGATATGACTGTTAAGAAAACCATCACCTTGCCTAGCAGTGTGCTAACGAAATCCGAGAAAAATTATTCCGTCACTGAATTGGAATCTTTAGCTATGTTTTGGCATTTTACAAATTTCGTTTCATTCTTTCTGGCAAACATGAAAAAGTTTGTTGTGATCATCGAGCATTCCAATGTATTACGTGTTCAAAATCAAATCATGGCAGATTGAAACGTAGGACACTTTCTGCAGGAATTCCGCTTCACAATAATCTATATTCCTGGCAAATAAATCATCGTTGCGGATGCACTGTCACGTGCACCGGCTGGCCTTGAGAAAAGCAACACAGAAGCTAACCTTGAGAAAAATTTCAGTGTTCTTTACATTCAAAAAGTAGCCTCTGAAAACTTCCGTCACCGCATCTTTTAAAGATGAGCAAGCAAAGATCCAATTACGAAAGATATTAAAAGCAAATGGCATGAAAAGACACACACACACAGATTCGTCATTATTATCTGATTTGAAATAACATACTCTTCAAACGTTGCACATTTGATGACAAGCTGTTGGTATTTTGTGTTCCTGACGATTTTGTTAATAAGCTCATCTGGTACATTCATTACAGCTACGCGCATTTTGGTCTACGATAAAGTTATTATATTTTTCGGACGACTCGTTATTTTAACAACATGGAAAAGAGAATTAGGAGAGTCTTGTCTATTTGTAAACTTTGTCAACCAGCTAAACCATCTACCATCTCACATCGTGCTCCCTTTTTTCCTATTATTCCAAATAGATTAAAATAATTAGCTGCTGTTGATCTCCCGGGACCCCTTGTTGAAACAGTTAATGGATTTTCGTACGTTCTCGTCGCTGTTGACCTTACTTCAAAATTTGTTTCTTTCACACCACTACGCAAAGCCACTGGACGGTCTATATCCAAAGCCTCCGTTAAAAATTTCTTACGTGAAGTTGGACACGTTGCCAAGGTTATTTCAGGTAACGGACCACAATTCAGATCTGCTGTTTGGTCACACATGCTTCGGAATTGTAAAATCCTACCTCTTTGTATTTCATTGTACTCTCCACATTGTGACCCATCTGTACGCATTATGAAAAAAACTAATAAGCTTTGCAGACTTTACTGTAGCAGGAAGCATCAGTATTGGGACAGATACTTACACCTATTTCAAAATGTACTGAATGAAATGCTTCATGACTCGACTGCTTTATCACCTATTCTGGTACTGAAGAATAAAGAACCACCGAACAGAATCAGAGGGCTTGTACCTGTTCCGAATACACGTAAACTTCGACAGAAAGACATAACTGATTTGGCTATTAAAATATAAATTCTGCTTCAGACAAAAGGAGAAAACTATACGGTAAGACAAAGGCAAAGAAACTACACATTGGTCAAAAAGTGCTCATTAAAGCTCATTCATTGTCACATAAGAAGAAACATTTGAGTCACAAATTCTGTTTGTTTTTTTTTTTTTTTTTTTTCCTATGGGACTCAACTGCTGTGGTCATAAGTCCCCTCGAACTTAGAACTACTTAAACCTAACTAACCTAAGGACATCACACACATCCATGCCCGAGGCAGGATTCGAACCTGCGACCGTAGCGGTCGTGCGGTTCCAGACTGTAGCGCCTTTAACCGCTCGGCCACTCCGGCCGGCAAACACAAATTCTGTCTCATTTACAATGGACCTCACAGGATCCGACATATACCGCATGATAATTCTGTTGAAGTTGAAAACCTACTTACTAGGAAAAGAAAAGGATTACATAGCATTAAAAATGTAAAACCGTTTATTGAGAAATAATTTGCCTTCCTTCGTAGTATTTTCTATTACATTTTTCATTTCAAGCTACATTTAGCATCCAGCAATGTTCTGAAGTTAACTATCTAGTCAAGAACCTATGGAACATCAGGTTACCTTCCATTCAGGAAGTGGATGCACTCAGTGACTGTTACGTGGCTTATAAATTATAGAGTGCAGCCATCAATCGTCCTTTTTTTTGGATTTTATTACGCAAATCCGGATTTCAGCAAATGGCTAGGCATTCTCAATGCACTATTTTTTATTCTCGATGCATCTTCTATAAATTTTTATGGCTTGTACTACATCTCTAAAGCAGAAATAGTAAACAGCCGATGAAAGGTTTATTAAACTCCTTCCAAATCATTTCAACGATTGTAAACAGTTTTCTTCAGAAGGAAATACTGACAACTGCATTACATTTTATGGCGGAGGTACGTTAAAATATAGCCGTAAGGCGTCGGTCAAGTATAAAATTTCATTTCTGGCCTGCGTTAAGTCTGACCAACTAAGAGACTTCGGACTGTCACGTGTGGAGCACAGGGTTTCAGAGTCCCAAATCGTAATATTCGCACGATTCAGCTATATGTAGTTTTTCAACGTTGCTTTATCTAAAAACAGGGACATTTGAGATGGGCATCGTTAGCATCTAAGGAGGCCAGCGTGGAACACCCGAATTCATGCCGCAGAGGGCGATCATTTGGCTGCAACGTTTGTACCATTTGCACTGTTTACGCAAAAAGGCGTCACTGCATATGTAACACTATATGGACGGTTGATCTTGATTCCTGTAATTTGTGTGATGCACGGCGAATTGACTCTTGGGAGCTGCACTGAAATGCAGCTTGCACTTCGTTAACATGTGACTGAGACGCAGGGGGCGTCCGAGTAAGTTCTTTGACACTGCCTGTCTTTTTAAAGATTATGAACCAAGACATTATGCTTGTTTTCCCTTGAGGTGCCCTTTGTCAGATGACATATCGCGCCTTCTTCTGATCCATCACCATTTTGGTACACTTCAAGTCTGATCTGCAACAAAGGAGGAGGAGGAGATTAGTGTTTAACGTCCCGTCGACAACTAGGTCATTAGAGACGGAGCGCAAGCTCGAGTGAGGGAAGTTTGGGGAAGGAAATCGGCCGCGCCCGTTCAAAGGAACCATCCCGGCATTTGCCTGAAGTGATTTAGGGAAATCACGGAAAACCTAAATCAGGATGGCCGGAGACGGGATTGAACCGTCGTCCTCCCGAATGCGAGTCCAGTGTGCTAACCACTGATCTGCAACAAAGGAAAAATGAAAGAAGCATTGAAACTTGCTAAACGTTTTACAACAAACGGCATTCTCAGTCTCTAACTTTTCCCACGTTACCCTTTTTTTTTTATCTACATCTACATGAAGAAGGTGGGTCGCGTAGAACGTAATACTCCTACACTTTCGTGAAAGGTTCGAGATATCGAACCGAGGTTTTTGGCAAATGACAGTTTTCAGAAGGTCGCACAATTGTGCTCTAAGCTTAATACTCTTACCTCACGAATCAACTGAGATAATGAAGCAAATATTCTTTCCCTTATTTCTTTCTTAGAAGGATGGTGTATTTTTAACGGCATTCGAATACTCGTGAAAAGGGCAAGTGCATCGGTATCAGGATTGTCGGTATTGATGCTGATACATTTGGCGAAAATACGTGACAGGTGTGATGAAACTGAAGTAATTGAAGTTTCCAGTGAGCGGCGATGGCTGTGTTTGAGTCAGCTGCTGTGTGTACTGTCTGAAAGTGCGGAAGGCCAGTTCGACCGTCCTAACAGTGTGTTTAGGAAACACGAACAACGTGTGTGGATCAAGGCTGAAGTGGCACGTGGTCGCAGCGCACAACAGTGTTTCCTTCGGGGACTGCAACCCATCATCCTTCACGACAATGTACGATGCTACAAGGCGAAACCAGTGCAGAAGCTCCTCGTACGTGGAGGTGGCAGATACTGGATCATCGACCGTATTCATCCTGCGTGCGATTACGACCTGATACGACGCCTTCCAAAATGGTCCAAATGGCTCTGAGCGCTATGGGACTTAACATCTGAAGTGATCAGTCTCCTATACCTTAGAACTACTTAAACCTAACTAACCCAAGGACACCACACACATCCATGCCCGAGGCAGGATTCGATCCTGTGACCGTGGCAGACTCTCGGTTCCGGACTGAAGCGCCTAGAACCGCTCGGCCACCGCAGCCGGCACGACGCCTTCCATATGTGTGGTGTATCGTGATCGGTATGCGCGACGGTTATTCAGTGCCATGTGGTACTGTGAACGTCTGTCACGTCTTGTATGAATTATCACACTATTGCCGCTACTTTTTATCCACTTATTTAGGTCTATTTCATCCCGAACACGCTTTGCGTAACGTAGATTAAGGATCCGCTTGGATTGCTGTTAATGAAATTAAATGCTGACGTCTAGCGTGTTAGAAGCAGTACTGGAAAACGTTTGTATATGCAAACATTTAAGTGAAGAACTCCTGTGGAAATAAACAACCGAATACTTGATACAGCAACGGATACTGCTGAAAAACCTTCGTTTCAACATGTTATACTGTTCACGAGTGAAAAGTCGTACGAGACTTATCCATTATAGTCCGAAACAAACCGCTCAGTGAGTGGCGTAAGGGACATTATATCAATGCCGTCGGTTTTTCCATTCCGTATTTAGCGAGGGAAAAATAACTGTATATGCCTCTTCACAACACTTAAGCCCGCTCATCGGGTTTCACAAGAATTACCTTTCAAGGTAGCTTAGCATTTCTGTTACACTTTCGTATGTTCTATATCGGCGTGAAAAAAAGAGTCTATCAGTGTGTGTCTAAATTCATGCAGTGCCTGTTGTATGCCTGCCTGATAAGGACTCCAAACACTGGAACAATAAACCATAACGTACTAGCGTCTTGTATCCGATACTCTTTTAAAATGCGCTGTATATCCCGACAATCCTTCCAACAAATCTAAATCTTCCATTTGCCTTCTCGTATCCTGATTTCATATAATTCCTAAACACCTATAAAATGCGACGTGCTCAAGACGCTCACCACTAATTTTATAATCACAAAACATCAGGTAATTTCCCTTTGTTATAGGCTTTCACATGTATTTGTATAGATTCGAAGAGAGGAGTAATCCATGACATGCAACGCCTTTCGTCCAAAGACGATACTTTCTGTACTATATAGCAACGTCACCAAAATGTAGTGATGCTGCTTATGCAATTTGATAAATTGTTTACCTATATTGAGAACATTATACGTTTAGTGGGAGTAACAGGGCCTTATACACTAAGTTATATTCCTTAAACTCGTTACGATCGATCGCTAGTACAATTTGGTTTCATAAATTCCATTTACTGTCACATTCTACAAAGTCTAAAACTCGTCTTTTAACACGTTGATTGTATCTTATACTTTAGTTCGGGACTAAGATGTATTAAATCATTCAACAGTTACAAATCTCTCTTTGTAATGTAAACAAACATCCGCCGTTCTTCCTTCAGGAAGAAAATGGCGACTGAGGAGAGTAGTCGATAAGAATGAGGGAGCCGTCGGCGTAGCTGCTGCGTTCGGGAGGAGCTGTTCCACTTGAAAGCAATCTCAGAGGAAGCTCGCTGCCAGAAAAGGAAACGAAAAACGGCGCGAAGAGAAGGAAGTTGCGACGCGATAAATCCGGAGGCAGGTCTGCGCGGCGGCGCGCCGGATCCGCGGGGAGTTTGCGGCGGGGCGGCCAACTTGGCCGCTTTAGATCTTCAGGGCATAGTTGAATGCCGCCGGCGCTGCTAGCCCGACCGAGATAACGGCCGCCGAGTTGCCGCCGCGCCTCGCGCCTTAATTGAATACGTGACGCACTCGGGTCGCCACCTGGGCCGGGGGCGCCCGCGCCACGCGCCAACCGCAACACTGTGCGCCCTCAACACGCTACGCACCGCCGGCGCCCACACCGCAGGAAGGCAATGGGGGGGTACCTGCCCGCCCCAGGAATACAGGATTTTAAACCATCACGCCTTTGGAGAAGTGAGTAAATGCCTTTTTACTAAACTCCAGACTGCTGTGACGTATAAACGATCTGATGAAAAGCATGCGAATACAAGTAACTGGACTGAAGAACGATCGAGAGCGAGGAGTCTGTACTGGAAGCAGCTAGTGAAAACCCAGTTACGCAGAAAGCAAAATACTTATTGGCTCGACTTCATTGGTGCAGAAAAATATTACAAAAGTTGCTTCTCTTCAGGCTTAACACAAGGCCTGACTGTTCAGGCTACAGCATGTTCAGGCTAAAGCCGTCGGCACACGGACCTTGCTGTCGAGCGTGCCAAGTTCAACGTGCTGCTGAACGCTCAGGAATGATGCGACTTGTGCATACGGTACGTGGGCCCCAACGTGGTATACGCGATCGCTACGCACTCCAGCGGCAGTTGAGGAATGTTTCTAGTTCGTAAATCACACTGTTTACTCAACGGGCGCGCGTAAAATTCCCACGTTAGCTCTACTAAAACGCACGTTTCCTCAATCATCCACGAAAAGGAAAGTACCATTTCCAATCAGTAAGGACAAAGGCTTATAAAAGTTCCATTACAAACAGTGCGGTACAAATTTGGAATACTTCTCCGCATAAGATAAACATTATTTCATCATTCCCACATTTTAGTAAAACTCCGAGTTCAGTCTCACTTGATCACTGTTCCTATCCAGTAGCAGAATCTTTGTAACATGTGAGTTACAAAGCGTATAAGAAAAAGGAGCAAAATGTCTTTATACAAATAGCGCAAGCTGTCCTGTAGATTAAGCCAATCGAAGAAAGTCACCGCTCAAAAAAGGTGAACTTGTATTTACGTAACATCAAATATTATAGTGTATACTTATATTAAACTAATAATAACGTATCAGAACCTAATAAAAACACGAATGTAAGGGGAAAAAATTGAATAAGTCAAGACGCGAACCACCGCCCGCCTCCTAAACAATCCATTACTAGACAACGACACTACTCATTACGCAAAACCAACAATTCAACCTCTGCATCTAATCATACTATGTTACCTTTGCTGGAAACCTTAAACGTAGTTATGTTACTAATTGAAATTTACTGATAACAAATTGTACCAAGAACAATGCGTTTTGGGTGGATCTGCAGTGTGGGGCTGCCTTCAAATAGCCTACTCCCATAATACGCAAGTTTTGTTTTGCCACGAATATGATGTTTCTCATTATTTTGTTGGGAAGAATCACACAGTTAACAACGGGTTTTCCAGTGATTCTCAATTTGCTGGTGCTCAGAAACGGCATCTATACATATAAGCTTAAAATGAATGGCAATATGGCGCTTCACAACTCTGTACTGAAGGGAGACGGCGTGCGTGTGCCATCTCATTGGTCAACGCTCAGACGCACGCTCAAAATATATGCCATGCCAGATATTGCTCTGCACGTTCGGAAAGAAGTCCGAACGTGCTATTCCACGCATGACGTCAGAAACTCGGCACGCTCAACGCTCAACGTTCGGATGCACGGTCCGTGTGCCTACGGCTTAAGGTCGCCTCAGATGCATCATACCGAGTACTTTGAACGGCGTGGCGCGCCGAAGCAGCTCTGGGCGGGGCCATACAGACACACAGGTATCACAAAGATTCAAAGCTACTAAACGAGGAACTCACACTCACGAGGAACTCCTTGAGTGTGAGGCCGCAAAAGACCAATGATGTTCCCGGTATTCGACGCTCTACAGTTTGCCTAACATGCAGCCACAATACTGACTGCGTGATGGCAACAGGGGGCGGGACTGTAGGTGTCCAATGGTGAGCGTAGTGGAACTGCTTAGTTGATGAGTAACTGAAAAAAGTGCTATGGTACTAAATGATGCCGATAAAAAGCAGAACAATGGCAAAAATAAACAAAGTAAACATTGCGTTATATCTTTAAGAACAGTTGCCGAAGTTGACATTTCGTCAGAAAGGAGTACATGCAATATCACTGAGTGAGAAGGAAGTGGCAGATGAAATATTAGCGCTTCTGCAAGATGAGTTAGTGGAATGTGTGACGTCGTACACGCTCGACTGTGTGGTCAATGTATATGAGGAGTACAATGATGAAGATACGTGCATAACATATGAAAGTGATGCTGAAACATGTGTCGAGCCATATCGTTCATCATCCTTGTCGGACAGGGAGCAACAAATCCCGTCTTCAGTGGCAGATAATAAAGGACAGTCGTTGTTTAAGGTGCTAGTGTTAAACACAATTACGTATATGGAAGATCATCCGCAGCTCAGTGAAAGAACGGTTATGAACAGATTTCGAATATTCCGCAGTCAATAAGAAAAAGTACGGATATTCAAGTGCATAACTTCAAACATCGGTACAGACTGTGAGACGTAAGATAATTAAATTTCAAACAAAGCGTCAAGTTGACGGTGTACAGCAAAATGCGGAATCGGCCCAACAAGTTGTAGATGATAAAACAAGCTAATCCCATTATTCAGTAATGAATTTATGGCTAACTCCGACCTTCTGGGATCTGAAGGGGATACGCGTGTGAAAGGAACCCTAGAAATCAGAGGTACCAAGAGAGATGTATCAAGATCAAATAACATCACCTTAACCCATCCGTATACAATTCTGCCGACTGTTAATCTGTTTGGTAAATTGGCTGGAAAGTTATTTACTGTTCCGCGAGAAGTTGGAGGTACTCTACCCCTGCGATTCTTTCCCGTATGTACGATCTTGCAAGGGAAATAGCGAATACTGAAGACTCTGCAAGCAAGAGTGGGAAAAGGGGAGTAAGAGATCTACAATTTTGGTATGATCACTGCTGCTGGACGATAGTTGGTCAAAATAACTTGCTTTTGCTTGATTCCTGGTCTGCAAATAAAAATCACATTGCTTTAAAGCGAACTATCCATCCTAATAAGTGTGTGACAATGCAGTTCATACTATCTGGAATCACTGGAGAAATCCAACTTTTGCATATTTCTTTCTTGTCTGTAACACATACCACAGCACCATCTACGCCCTAGATCAGGGCTTCACAACATACGTGCTCGCGGAGCAAGCTGTGAGCAGCAAGGCGCGAGCACGGAGCAGCGCGAGCACGCTACCCCCACTACCGGACGAGAGCGGAGAGTGGGGAGAGTCACGTGGGGTACACAATAGCTGCCGCCAGTCGATGTAAATCCGCGGCCACCTGCAGAGATATCACTCACGAATTATTACTGCCACAAATGAAACAAATAAAGGAGAATGTACACTGCCACATAATTTTATTAGCTTAGTGTATGCATCTACCATCTGTAGACACTGAAACTAAAGAATTCCACGACAATCCTATATTTTCAACACTTTCTTCAACACTACTTAAAATATCACCTCCGGTTGTAGTGTTCGTCATGGCTACTACATCAAGGAGCTCCTCCCTCACCTGAAGATCTCTATTAACACCTCTAATAAATATGGCAAGCTGCGCTGTTCCAGTGATATCAACACTTTCGTCCAGAGCTAGAGAATACGCCATAAAATCTTTATAGATATTTGCAAGCTGGCTCTAGGACGTCGTCTGCCATGTCCTGTATGCGGCGCATAATGGTCATGTTAGATAATGGCACAATCCGAAACTGTTCAACTTGAGGTGGACACAAATGTTCCGCTGCAACTACCAAACATTCTTTTATCAAATCGCCATCAGTTAAGGGGCGCAGGGATTTTGCTAAAAGCAAAACAATTTTGTAACGCACTCTGAGAGCTGCCTCAGTTTATTTTTCTTTGTCGTCCAGATCTTCTTCGGATAGCTTCCTTTTAAGTTTAATAACTTCCTGTGCACGATCTGGCCAATCACATTTTCCACGTCCGTAGTCTTTCGCGTGGTACGACATATAATGTCGCTGCAAATTAAATTTCGTAAAAGAATTCAGCGTTTTGTGACATACTAAACATTTTGCAACACCATCTTTTTCAGTAAACAGATACAATTCCTCCCAATGGGGGTTGAACTGCGAAAGCATGGTTGGGGTTACACCACGGCGACTTCACATGATTCTTAACCAGCGAAGTTGGTTAAGAGCTGATCGTAGTAGAGATGGGCAAAACTGTTCTTTTCAGAGATTGGATCAGAACTGTTCACTCTCTGAAATGAATTAGCTCTTTTTCATGACTCGCCACTCATTTACAATAGAAAATAAATAGAAGGCACATTGCCCTTTAAACTTGGTTTATTCCAGTACTATACCTGTATTTTGATCTTATTTGATCCTATTTTGAAGTAACACAGATAATGAGTAAGAATTTTGTATTGTTTATTGAAATTTCCATGATATGACAAAGTATTTGATTATTGATTTATTTTGCACTATCGTGGTTTTTTGGGTGATCGGAAAATGTTGTAACTTGAGATTTACATTAACAATATATTTGGCTATAATGTATTAAAATTTCATTAACCTCAAACAAATACATCGCAAGCCATATATTTTTAAAGTGAACTTTTCCTTCCGAAGACGCCTAAAATCGCAAAATCCGTACCAGAATAAGAAAAAAAAATATAAATTTGACTGTAAAACGAAAGTTCTGCATATAGCCTTACGCAGAATAAAACAAGGAAAATATTGGTGTATCACATTTTGCGATACGTTTATCGGTTCGCTCGTAATTAAAGCGTAAATTCGAGTGTCCATAATAAAAATCCTATAGTAAGAGGAGTCATCAGGAACCTAATCTAATCAGTTTAAACAAATAAAAATAAAATAAAAACAATTGATGTATACATAACATAATAATGTAATATACATAGCGGTATTACTACAAAGAACAATATCCAGTAGGGACGAACTCCGATGCAGAGGCGCTGAGTCAAGCAGGTCGAGCCGCGAGCTGTATTACTGCATGAGCTGAGACCGCAGAGACCAGAGTGGCACCTGAGTCGCTTTGCTCAATGCTCTGGCTAGAGTCGAGACGGTGGGGTGAGCGTTGAGCGGGCGAGTTCCGAGGGTGGGGGGAGCAGTGAACTCACCCGCTCCGAGACAAATCGTCCGTTCCCTTGCGAGCAGGTTGTTGCAAGTAGTTTCTATGTTATCCACTAGGTGGCTCTCTGTCCTGTTGCTCGCATCAACTGCCCAGAGGGCAGGACGTGTGACTGAAACGACAGAGTGCGATGCGAAGTTAAGCTGCGCCAGACACTGCACGCGGCAGACGACGCACAGAGACGGCACGGCATATGTGAAACACAAAATCCAATGGGGCACTGCACAATGCAGGCAGCCAAGGTAGAAGCAGGGCAGAGGCCGGCGCTGGCTGTGTTGTGTGGCGTGCACTGTGCTCTGACCAGCAGGGGCGCTGCTGATATGCTCCGTCTCTCTCTCTCTCTCTCTCTCTCTCTCTCTCTCTCTCTGCCGTGGGAAACGTTTGGAGCTACCGTTCTTTTTTTCTGAATCACTGATTGTTCACTCCTTTGAAAGATTCAACTCTATGAATTAGTTCAAGAGCGGATCCCCCACTCTATTAAACGTTGCACAGTTGGCGCGAATTCAATAGGCACGCCGCGGCCCTGTTCAAATGTGCGCGCGCATTTCACCTCTCTCCCCTCCCTCCCTACTCCGCGACCTTGCACCTGCTCGCGAGCACATGCCTGAGCAGACTCGAGTACTCGCGCTCAAAACCGACCAGTTGTTAAGCCCTGAACTAGATGATAGCGAGGTTCACGAAAACTCCACGACAGACTATTTCGCATTCGATTACATACCATCACATTCCATCAGTTAGCATCGCCCCGTTGCACCAATATGATTCTATATGCTTTCTTTAATAGTGGATACCTAGATGAACGATCTGCATGGTTTGCAACTCTCAAGGCATTAGCCTCCCACCTTGATGGCAGGAATCATTGTGGTCACTGTAGCGTGACAGTTTTCGTTCGGTTCTCATGGTGCAAGTTGATTCTGTCGCCTTCCTGATACATGTGGTGAGTCATTAACAGCTAATATTTTTCCTGTCATAACTGTTAACACAACACTTTCTAATGAGTCTAATGAAAGACTGAACTTGCGACCTCGCACTCAACGGGCTGCTGATGAGAACGAGACTGCATACGCAACTCTCTTACATCAGTGAGGGAGGGGGGGGGGGGCATGCCGCATCCTCTAGAGGGAGGCTATAGCACTTGTTGTTAAACTGCAACGTCAAGCATACGATGGAAGACTTCCATCTTGCGATCCTATACATAGTTTATCGACATTACGGAGGGGTGTGTCCACCTTTATGTCAGCTTTGCTGGAGACCCTTTCTAGAAGGTGCCTGAATGTCTGTAGAGCAATGGGAACCCATTCCCCCTCAGGAGCCGATACCAGAGAAGGCAGTGATGGTGGACACTGCAGTCTGGACACAGATCGCCATTGCAACCCATTTCAGAAGTGTTCGATTGAGTTTAGGTTGGGCCACTGCATAGGCTAGTCCATTTCAGCAACGTTACTGTCCAAAAACCATTTCCTCGAACATACTTATCTATGACAGTGCACATTGTCATGCTGATACAAACAGTTATGTTCTCCGGACTGTTATTTTGCTGTACACAGTACACAGTTCTGTAGAATCTTCACATCATCCCACAATTAGTGTTTTCTGGAGCGTAATAAGGGCATCATCTCGTAACACCCCTTTACCGAACCATCATGTCCTCTGTACTACACTGCTGACGCTGTTGACATCGCACTTGAAGGCAGTGGAAGTTCACAAGCGTTCGCAAAAGTTATTCCATCGTATTAGCACAAGGTACTGCATGATGGCTTGGTTCATTGCCCCAAATCACTCGTTTCCATCCATCTAATGTCCAGTGGCGTCGCTCTTTAGGTTTAGCACCTCCCCGGTTGCCAGAACTCCTAAAGATAGACTTTGAGGATATTTCATTGCAGACACAGTCCCTTTAACTGTTCAGAGATGTCACTAAACCCGCGCAGCCGGCCCGAGTGGCCGAGCGGTTCTAGGCGCTACAGTCTGGAGTCGCGCGACCGCTACGGTCGCAGGTTCGAATCCTGCCTCGGGCATGGATGTGTGTGATGTCCTTAGGTTAGTTAGGTTTAAGTAGTTCTAACTTCTAGGGGACTGATGACCTCAGAAGTTAAGTCCCACAGTGCTCAGAGCCATTTGAACCAAACCCGCACAAAGACAACCATGCTCATGGAGTGCCTGTTACACGCAGGGGGTCCGACAGACGATCAGTTCCACTCATTCCACCAGGAAGGAGGTACACAGCTCGTGTTTTCTCTAGTTCAACCATGTCTAGACGGTCAATACAGCGGTTCGATGGCGTCCTCATTGTTACTTTGTGCCAGAAAGGACTCTCAACAAGGGAGGTGTGCAGGCGTCTCGGAGTGAACCAAAGCGATGTTGTGTGGGAGATACTGAGAGACAGGAACTGTCGATGACATGCCTCGTTCAGGCCGCCCAAGGCCTACTACAGCAGTGGATGACCGCTACCTGCGGATTATGGCTCGGAGGAACCCTGACAGCAACGCCACCACGTTGAATAATGCTTTTCGTGCAGGCGCAAGACGTCGTGTTACGGCTCAAACTGAGCGCAATAGGCTGCATGATGAGCAACTTCACTCCCGATGTCCATGGCGAGGTCCATCTTTGCAACTACGACACCAAGCAGCGCGGTACAGATGGGTCCAACAACATGCCGAATGGACTGCTCAGTTCTCTTCACCGGTGAGTGTCGCATATGCCTTCAACCAGACAATCGTCGGCGACGTGTTTGGAAGCAACCCGGTCAGGCTGAAACCCCTTAGACACACTGAACAGCGAATGCAGCAAGGTGGCAGTATCCTGCTGTTTCGGGGTGCCATTATGTGTGGCCTACGTACGCCGCTGGTGGTCATGCAAGTATGATACGTGAATGCCATCCTCCAACGGATCGGCAACATATTGGCGAGGCATTCGTCTTCATGGACAACAATTCGCGCCTCCATCATGCATGTCTTGTGAGTGACTTCCTTCAGGATAATGATGTCGCTCGACTAGAGTGGCCAGAATGTTCTGCAGACATGAACCCTATCGAACACGCCTGGGATAGATGGAAAACGGCTGTTTACGGACGACGTGACACACCAGTAACTCTGAGCGGTCCACACCGAATCGCCGTTGAGGAGTGGGTCAACAGTACCTTGATGAAGTTGTGGGTAGTGTGCCACGACGACACTGCAAGTGGACGTGCTACTGCGTATTAGAGGAACAGGTGTGTACAGCAATCTGGACAACCACCTCTGAAGGTCTCGCTGAATGGTGGTACAACATGCAATGTGTGGTTTCCATGAGCAATAAAAAGAGGGGAAATGATGTTTATGTTAATCCCTATTCCAATTTTCTGTACGGATTCCGGAACTATCGAAACCGAGGTGATGAAAAACATTTTTTGATGTGTGTTCATTGTGCTAGCTCGACTGGTGGATGCACTTTGGACCTCACGAATAATTCCTTCCCTGATTTAATACGATTTTTTACAACTACCCCCCGCAGAGATTTTGCTAATGAGGGATTTCGACCATCAGCTGGATGGACAGTGTTATCAATGAAGAGTAGCTGAGGAGAATACAAAAAGCGTGATCTCTCTGGATAAACATATAAAAAGGAAGAGACAGATTTGTAGGATACATATCAAGACACAGTAACATCTTTGGAACAATAGATATTGAGGGAATGAGTCATCAGGGACGGTCAGTGATCTCATATGTAAGGCACCGGTGACAGAGATTGTGCTACCTGTGCAGAAATGAAGCGGAAGGCAGACGGCTGCAAGGAATGTCGTATGGGTGCAAACCAACCTCAGTGGTGAACACTACGAAAGAAAAATGTGAGCACTCGTAGTGGAAAAGACAAGTCCATTAGGTATGCGATTCTTGCGTGGGAGAGTGTTGCGCCTGGAGGATTGTATACCTACTAACACATGATCTTTCCTGGTCGCCGTGGCAGTCTAGTGACCGATTTTAGAATCATGTGAAACAATGCGCACTACAAACCGTCATAGACAATTCTTAGCATTTTATACTGTTTTTATTGTTGTGAGCCATAACGTCATGTTTCGTGCAGCGTTTGTAAATACTACGAGCTCCACAAATTTAGTCCGCAGCTCGTGGTCTAGTGGCAAGCGTTGTTTCCTCCGGATCACGGTGTCCCGGGTCCGATTCCCGGCCAGGTTGGGGATTTTCTCTGCTCGGGGACTGAGTGTTTGTGTTGTCCTCATCATTTCATCATTCTCATCATCATTCGTGACAGTGGCTAGATTGGAATGTGTAAAAATTATACTGTGTAAAAATTGGGCCTTTGTACGAGCGCTGATGACCGCGCAGTTGAGCACCCCACAAATCAAAGATCATCATCATGTACACGTTTAAGTGCTGTACCGTATATTAAAGAATATTGCTAATTCTTCAATTGTAGGATTTTTTTGTGAGTAAAATTCTGTATATCTTAAATGCCAGTTACATCATGAGCGAGCAATTATAGTACTGAAAAGATTTTTTCGGTTCCAACACTTTTAAAATTCAGTTAATATTTGTTCCTTAGGTACTTTACCATTCTGTACGTTGGAATAGTGTCTCACATTTGGAAAGCTCTTATTTTTGTGGACTAATAGTTGTAATTTCAGAGAAAGGCTTCAGCACACATAAAGTGAATGGTGTCATTTGAAAATGGTCAACTGATTTTGGCGGCCACCGGGTCAGTGAATCTCGTCCAGTCCACCTCTCCAGAAACTTTGACGGGCATTTGGAGAATCTGAGACGATGCGGCATCCTGGTCGAATACAGTAGGTTTTCCAGTTGTGACGCAGCAGGTGAACATCATTGATGACTATTGATTCGCTGAAAAAGAATGGACCTATGATCCATTTGTGCTTATGTCAATACCATACGTTGACCATGGGATTTTCACTTTCCATTTCGCATATAACATGACACACTAATCCCTACGTGAGTACGATATGACACTACAGCTTTCTATATTCAAGAAACACTGACTCGTCAGAGAGCTAAACTTTTCTGAAAAAAATTGCTGTCAGTCAGGCCTGGCGCACCCACTGTAAACCGGACTCGCTGAGGTTTTCCGGTCGGCTTTAGGACATGAAGAAGCTGCACCTTGCAGAAGTGAAGGCGTAACCACCACTATGCGAGACTTGGCGGACTGTTGGCTGTGGCATTTCTATCTCTCTGGCCGCTCTTGTTTTGTAGGAATCCTTCACCATGTTGCCTTCTGAACCAGACTGGCGACCCCTACCACATTTATCGAGATCACTTCCTGTCTCCATAAACGATGTATACCCTTCCATGATTTGGCCGAAAGTGTCGTCACACTTGGGTACGGAACTCCGCGTCTATGAACTAGATAACTTATTGATCTTGCTCTTCTGGTGTTCACGTACTTCGTCAAACTTGCGGCGCATGAAAAACGAGTAACTGTCTGGTGTTGAAGGCCAGTTGTTATTATCTATGTTAGTTTTTCTTCTTTTCCCTACCGTTTATTGGAGGTTTGGGAAATTTTATTTTATTATGTAACATTTTGTCTTCTTACGAAACATTTGACAAGATAAGCTAATGGAGGGAAGTCGTATTGGTCATCTGTTTGTGAATAGTGTCACATTTTTTTAGTGCATGTTCGCATTGTAACTGATTGTGTATTGTGGAAGCTAGCATGCTGCGCTATACGCTGTGCGAGCTGCTCTATTCTCAAGTTTAATTTTAAACTTTGTAACCTCCCCACGGAAATACTAAAATCAAAATATGTACCATGTGTAAACTCCCCACGGAAATATTAATAAAAAATGAATTTTAAATATTGTAACCTCTGAACAAAATTGGTTCCCATTTATAGTCTCCGTGCAGAAATGCATTCACATTTAATGTAACCGCAAAATTCAATTCCTAAACCCGGAAATAATAAAAAAAAACAGTAACCTGCTAAATTTTATGACGACAGCAACGCTGCGTCACGGCCCTGTACTTTGAATAAAAACCAAAGATTCTTACCTCAATAAAAACTGCAAATATATCTGCTCTTACATAAAAAATGTTCGGCACAGCTCCGTGCAATGCTGGCCTATGCTTTGTGATTCATGAAAGGAAAGATAATCCACTGAATAAAAACTTTAAATTGAAATGAATGCTTTTTTTAAAAAAATTACTTTATATTATAAAAAATTATTATTGGGGCATTTTTTTAAAAGAAATTGGATGACAGTTAACATACATTACTAGATATGCGCAAGGCTGCTTCTTTACCTTCTACAATAATACTCATCCTCCAGAGTCCCGACCAGAGCAGACTGCCGACACGCGCCGACACGTGAAGACTACAGTCGACTACTGCCGACTCACGCAGACTGCTCAAGACTACTGCCGACTAGCGACAAGCAACAACTAACTACATACTGCTCTCTGGTCAGAGACTCTCCTAAGTCTTGCCTGTTGCAGGCAGTGCATACATCGCATATCTCTTACATAACACTCCACTGGGGGGGGGGGGGGGGGACAAAAATTGGCAGCGATGGTGAGTCAATTGGACTTGCCATGAGCAACAAATTTTTCCTAATTAACTAAGTCTACAATCACAGAATATATACATATACACTCCTGGAAATGGAAAAAAGAACACATTGACACCGGTGTGTCAGACCCACCATACTTGCTCCGGACACTGCGAGAGGGCTGTACAAGCAATGATCACACGCACGGCACAGCGGACACACCAGGAACCGCGGTGTTGGCCGTCGAATGGCGCTAGCTGCGCAGCATTTGTGCACCGCCGCCGTCAGTGTCAGCCAGTTTGCCGTGGCATACGGAGCTCCATCGCAGTCTTTAACACTGGTAGCATGCCGCGACAGCGTGGACGTGAACCGTATGTGCAGTTGACGGACTTTGAGCGAGGGCGTATAGTGGGCATGCGGGAGGCCGGGTGGACGTACCGCCGAATTGCTCAACACTTGGGGCGTGAGGTCTCCACAGTACATCGATGTTGTCGCCAGTGGTCGGCGGAAGGCGCACGTGCCCGTCGACCTGGGACCGGACCGCAGCGACGCACGGATGCACGCCAAGACCGTAGGATCCTACGCAGTGCCGTAGGGGACCGCACCGCCACTTCCCAGCAAATTAGGGACACTGTTGCTCCTGGGGTATCGGCGAGGACCATTCGCAACCGTCTCCATGAAGCTGGGCTACGGTCCCGCACACCGTTAGGCCGTCTTCCGCTCACGCCCCAACATCGTGCAGCCCGCCTCCAGTGGTGTCGCGACAGGCGTGAATGGAGGGACGAATGGAGACGTGTCGTCTTCAGCGATGAGAGTCGCTTCTGCCTTGGTGCCAATGATGGTCGTATGCGTGTTTGGCGCCGTGCAGGTGAGCGCCACAATCAGGACTGCATACGACCGAGACACACAGGGCCAACACCCGGCATCATGGTGTGGGGAGCGATCTCCTACACTGGCCGTACACCACTGGTGATCGTCGAGGGGACACTGAATAGTGCACGGTACATCCAAACCGTCATCGAACCCATCGTTCTACCATTCCTAGACCGGCAAGGGAACTTGCTGTTCCAACAGGACAATGCACGTCCGCATGTATCCCGTGCCACCCAACGTGCTCTAGAAGGTGTAAGTCAACTACCCTGGCCAGCAAAATCTCCGGATCTGTCCCCCATTGAGCATGTTTGGGACTGGATGAAGCGTCGTCTCACGCGGTCTGCACGTCCAGCACGAACGCTGGTCCAACTGAGGCGCCAGGTGGAAATGGCATGGCAAGCCGTTCCACAGGACTACATCCAGCATCTCTACGATCGTCTCCATGGGAGAACAGCAGCCTGCATTGCTGCGAAAGGTGGATATACACTGTACTAGTGCCGACATTGTGCATGCTCTGTTGCCTGTGTCTATGTGCCTGTGGTTCTGTCAGTGTGATCATGTGATGTATCTGACCCCAGGAATGTGTCAATAAAGTTTCCCCTTCCTGGGACAATGAATTCACGGTTTTCTTATTTCAATTTCCAGGAGTGTATATATAAGTGCAGAACATGAAATAAAATATAGTGCACATGCACTGAGTACAGAACATATCAAGTAATGACAATATGTATACGCAATGAATACAAAACATATTAACAAATAACATAAAGTGCACGCGCACTGTAGTTCAGAATATATCAGCAAATTACAAAATGTATACCCAATGGATACAAATCGTATTAACAAATGACATAAGTGCATACGCACTGTAGTTTTTTTTTACTATTTTACAAGAACTAGGATAGGAAAGGGAAGGATTGCATCATGGTTGTAGCACATTAGGTTGCATGCAGCTGCACTGAAAGTCCATATCTTTCTACAGAAACACAACACCAAGTGAGACATTCTGAAGTTCTTTTCCCTGAAGTATTAATCAGTGTAGCCAAGACACTGAAATGTCGTAGTAATATTCCATGTTATCATTTTGGTAGTACATTAGGTACACCAAACAGTGGGACCATAATAACATCTCCATCGCTCAAGGTGGTGGACAGCATGTCGTGTCAACACCACGTTCTTGTAAGATACACCAACGTAGAATTAGTGCAAAAACCAAATACAGTGCTCCATGAGCATGAGGATAGATAGGACAATCGGATATTACAGTAATTTATGGTAATTAGATCAGAAGATAAAGGACATTAAGTCTTATGCCAGTCATCATTAATAATTACTAGTCTATCAACTGATTCGATTAATTGGAGGCACTCATCGCCTAGTTACTGAACATTTCTGTACTGTGTATGAAGTATTACAGAATAATGTTCATAAGTTATCTATTTACAGAGAACATTGGCACTCATTGACCAGTTACAAACCATCAGAAGTCATCATTCAAAACAGGAGCTAATGAGTGTAGCATCAAGTTACTAGTATTCATATATATAGCATAAAAGTGACATAATACAAATTTAAAATATAAGAAACAGTGGTATTCGTTGGCCAGCAAGTATTGAGTATTACAAAATATTTTTCATCATTCAAGTGACATATGACATATTTAAAAATAATTATTGGCACTCAGTGGCCAGTTACAAACCATCAGAAGTCATCAGTCAAAACAGGAGCTAATGAGTGTAGAGCATGCATGCATTATTACAAAATATTATTCACTATTACTCAGAACTCATCATTCAAGTGACATAAGCCATAATTAAAATGTAACACTCTGTAACTATTACTCAAAGTCTGTGATTAGAAAACATCATTCAGTATTACTCATAACTCTTTTAAACTGGTAGTATTATTTGAGACTGGTAATACATTTTTTTGTGCTAGCAATGCATTGCGTTGGGATCTATAATTAATTGATGGGGCATAACAATATTTGCTTTTGACTTATTGCTGCAAATGAAGATGGGTAACGTCATTCGTCATGAGTCAGCTGTAGCAAGGTTATGAAACAAATAGAGTATATGTGATCACATGCATGAATGATACAGGTTTAATGACCAACTGCTTATAGCACATTAATTTCATGAATAATTTCTCCTGCAAAAAATACAAAATCGATTATTAAACTGAAAGAAGAAACGCATATTATGCTGAAAAGTAGTGAACTTCGAATTAACAGGTAATGAAATGTGTATTAAATATATATGTTCTCTAGCTGTCCTTTCCAAAACCTTCAGTCATCATACCATGCGACATAAGACATACTGTCAAAACGAACTGCAACAAACACCTAAATAACTACATAGCATTTCTTAACTAACAGTAAATATATAAACTTCATCATTATTTTCCTCTGCAAAGAAAAACTTCATTATCATTACTATCATCACTGCAAATAAAAACTTCATTATCCATATCATCATAACTCCATTATTATCATCACCTGTAAAGAAAAACTTAATTATCCATATTAACATATTCTGCATCACTATTCATCTGCTAAAAGAATTCACTTCATTATACAACTATTCATAGTATAGAGCTCCTTATTTCTAGCATATTTCATCACTAAAACTAAGATGTGTAGTTCTGTCTGACAGTCTGCATCAATCGCCTCGTATTCTGAAAGAAGAAATTAGTTAAGACTGCTGTCATACGATGTGTATAGTATATTCTTGTTAATGCTTGTTAATTCTGATCAATTTACTCTTCGTGACGAGGTATTGCATCTTCTTTCGTTCATTCCGAAGGTGAAATTCCCATTTCTGTTTAATATATTTCTTTTACACGTTATTTCTTTCTGAAAATGATGAACAATGATTAATGTCTTGCATTTAAATCATATACCCATTAAATAAAAACTGGTTTCTAGTGATATAATTAAGCATACAGCATAGCATGACAGAAAACGTAATATGTCTAAAACATAGACAGTGTTCAGATGCAAAAAATGTACACAGAGTATCAAAATGTAGCAGCAAAAAAAAAAAAAAAATGTAAAATAGTCACGATGTTGAGATATCATAAGGCAAAATGTCAAAGTCAACTGGTGTTTGTTATATCTTAAATATTTCATAGTGCATACAAACAAAACAGTAAAACAATCATACATATATAAAAAATGGAAAATGTGCACGGTCTGATGTGTAACAACAAGAAATTCCTCTCTTTCTTCAGCTTGTATGTAGTGTAGTTGATAGAGGTGAGAGTTGAAGACTTTAATGGAGAAAGAATTTGATAAAATTAATATGTCACTAGATAAAATCGCATAATTGGTCATAAATTACGTAAGTTTATCTGGAAAAATGTGCACGGTCTGATGTGTAACGACAAGAAAAGCGACCTGCTAACCTTACCTTGCCGGGCACTTGCCAAGAAAATATATGATAATCATCAGTAAGTAGTCATATAAATACACTCCTGGAAATGGAAAAAAGAACACATTGACACCGGTGTGTCAGACCCACCATACTTGCTCCGGACACTGCGAGAGGGCTGTACAAGCAATGATCACACGCACGGCACAGCGGACACACCAGGAACCGCGGTGTTGGCCGTCGAATGGCGCTAGCTGCGCAGCATTTGTGCACCGCCGCCGTCAGTGTCAGCCAGTTTGCCCTGGCATACGGAGCTCCATCGCACTCTTTAACACTGGTAGCATGCCGCGACAGCGTGGACGTGAACCGTATGTGCAGTTGACGGACTTTGAGCGAGGGCGTATAGTGGGCATGCGGGAGGCCGGGTGGACGTACCGCCGAATTGCTCAACACGTGGGGCGTGAGGTCTCCACAGTACATCGATGTTGTCGCCAGTGGTCGGCGGAAGGTGTACGTGCCCGTCGACCTGGGACCGGACCGCAGCGACGCACGGATGCACGCCAAGACCGTAGGATCCTACGCAGTGCCGTAGGGGACCACACCGCCACTTCCCAGCAAATTAGGGACACTGTTGCTCCTGGGGTATCGGCGAGGACCATTCGCAACCGTCTCCATGAAGCTGGGCTACGGTCCCGCACACCGTTAGGCCGTCTTCTGCTCACGCCCCAACATCGTGCAGCCCGCCTCCAGTGGTGTCGCGACAGGCGTGAATGGAGGGACGAATGGAGACGTGTCGTCTTCAGCGATGAGAGTCGCTTCTGCCTTGGTTCCAATGATGGTCGTATGCGTGTTTGGCGCCGTGCAGGTGAGCGCCACAATCAGGACTGCATACGACCGAGGCACACAGGGCCAACACCCGGCATCATGGTGTGGGGAGCGATCTCCTACACTGGCCGTACACCACTGGTGATCGTCGAGGGGACACTGAATAGTGCACGGTACATCCAAACCGTCATCGAACCCATCGTTCTACCATTCCTAGACCGGCAAGGGAACTTGCTGTTCCAACAGGACAATGCACGTCCGCATGTATCCCGTATCACCCAACGTGCTCTAGAGGGTGTAAGTCAACTACCCTGGCCAGCAAGATCTCCGGATCTGTCCCCCATTGAGCATGTTTGGGACTGGATGAAGCGTCGTCTCACGCGGTCTGCACGTCCAGCACGAACGCTGGTCCAACTGAGGCGCCAGGTGGAAAAGGCATGGCAAGCCGTTCCACAGGACTACATCCAGCATCTCTACGATCATCTCCATGGGAGAATAGCAGCCTGCATTGCTGCGAAAGGTGGATATACAGTGTACTAGTGCCGACATTGTGCGTGCTCTCTTGCCTGTGTCTATGTGCCTGTGGTTCTGTCAGTGTGATCATGTGATGTATCTGACCCCAGGAATGTGTCAATAAAGTTTCCCCTTCCTGGGACAATGAATTCACGGTGTTCTTATTTCAATTTCCAGGAGTGTATAATTGCATAAGTGGTCATAAAATGTGTAAGTTTATTCGGAAAAATGTGCACGGTCTGATGTGTAACGACAAGAAAAGCGTCCTGATAACCTTACCTTGCCGGACACTTGCCAAGAAAAAATATGACAATCTTCAGTAAGTGTTCATGTGAATATAATTGCATAAGTGGTCATAAAAAAATCAGGAAATGGCATTACAACGTGATAAATCATAAAGTATGTTCATTCAATAAAGAATTTGATGTTGGAGATATGGTGATTCCCTTTGGTTTTTTTGGTTCTCAAAGTTTCGACGTGTACCACATTGGGGTGAGGAATGCTGCGAATTCGATATGGACCTGCATATAGAAGCTCAAATTTACTACATCTACTTTTTCCTCTATTAGATAAATAATATGTGCGTACTAAAATCTTCTGTCCAATGTGAAAGTCACGGCGTGTACAAACCTGTTTTTGCTGTCTTATCAGGCGCTCTGCGGCACGTCTGATGTTGTTCAGCGCAATGTCAATTATTTCATGGTGTCGTAGTCGACGAGATGTAGGAAAGGTTACTAATTCTTTAATTTTGTTAGGTGGTTCAACATTTTTCAGTATAACATACGGAGATAGCATAGTAGATTCATTTGGTGTGGAATTAATTACATCCTGGAATGAGAGTATGTGTGTGTCCCAATGAATATGTCTTTTATGGCAGTATATTCTACACAGTTTACCAATTTCTTTCATTAATCGTTCGCAAGGGTTCGAAGAAGCATGGTACCTGGATATATAGATCGGAGAAATGTTTCTAGCTCGTAACATACGTGTCCATATAGCAGATCGAAACTGTGGTCCATTGTCGGAAATTACTTTCAACACATGCCCTACATGAAATATAAAATGTTTTACAAATGCTTTCGAAACAGTTTTAGCAGTAGCTTTGCGTTACGGAGTGAAGGTAACAAATTTTGAAGTGAGTTCAACAGCGACAAAGATGTAGCAAAAACCTCTACTAGTTCTGGGAATCGGACCAAAAATACCTACAGCGGCCATGTGTCTCAATTTAACAGGTACAATGGGATGTAATGGAGGAATATGTGAAGCCGTATCAGACTTAGCTTTCTGGCAGATTTTACATGACGCTAAAACTCGTCGAATACGTTTCTCCATGTTGGTAAAATAACAGTTCTGTCTCAGTATACGAAAACATTTTCTGGCTCCGTAATGTGCGTAACTTAAATGAGTATACCAGATTAATTTGTTAACAAGCTCGTCAGGAATGCATAATAACCAATTGTTGCTGTCAGGTTGAGAGCGGCGAAACAGAATGTCATTGCGTACAGTGTAATGGTTTCTAATGGTAACATTATTCCTATCTCGCCAAAGGTGTTTAATTTCTTTCCATACGTTGTTTTTACTCTGCTCTTGTGCTATGTCTTGTAATGACGACGAAATGAAATTTTCAAATGCAACATGTTGAATGTACATGACGTTGAAATTTGCTTTGCAGAAGTTGGTTGCGATGTCTTGCTGATTGTTGCTGAGAGAACGGGATAGTGCGTCTGCTACAATATTTTGTGAACCGGGAATGTGAACAATTGTAAAATTAAATTCTTGTAAATAATGTTTCCATCTACTTAATCTGTCGTGTGTAAATTTAGCGGAAAGTAAAAACTCTATCACTCTATGGTCTGTGTAAACGGTCGTATGTCTTCCATAAAGGAAATGCCGAAATCTTACTGTAGTGCCATCTTCTTCAATTTCCTGAAAAATGTGTACGCCTAAAGCAGTGTTAGAACTGTCGGTGGCAATGGAAAAATTTCTAGTAAGATCTGGGCATGATAAAAGTGGTGCATTCAACAAAGCATGTTTCAAATAACATTTTCGTGAACAAGATTCTGTGTATCTGAAGTATTGCTTACGTTGCTGGAAGATGCAACCTGACTGTATCTAGTCAAATTCTATCTGACGTGCTATTATTTGCGGGAGGATGCTGTGGCATTTCAACTATTTGAACTGTTCTGTTATTTCTTCCTGACGTATTACGTTCAGGATTATATCTACTGTCTGGTTCATTCATGATAATATGTTGTTGCGGATGATTTTGCTGCTGATAAGACCGACTGTTATTAAACGTACGCTGAAAATTGTGCTCATTACTTTTACGTCTGTCACGATAGTCATTTCTATACGGTGCATTGCGATAGGAATTGAAATTGTGTGTTTACCGTACGTAGTTATGTCCCTGTTGCTGTGCATTACTATTTGTTGGAGCTGACGCTATACGTGCAGGCGGCGAAACATTAAAGCTTGGTTGAACTTGTATATTACATTGTTGGTTAGGTATGCTAACCGGTTGGTTTTGTTGCTATTGCGGTGGAAAGCCTCTATTGTTACCAAATGTGGTACCTGTTGCTGATAATTTTGACGTTACTGATGATTTAAATTTTGTCTGTTATTAAAATTATGCTCGTAGTTCTTGCCATTTCGGGAGTGTCTAATAAAAAAAAAATTGTCACTTTCGTTAAAACTTGTCTTATCTGGTTTTCTTTAGTCATTTCTAATACTAGACAGATTGATAGTTGAAGAGCTGTTTTGATAGATATAAAGGATAGTAGAAGAGAAGGGAGCAGTGCAGAAAACTAAAGAGGAAACAGCACTACTACGGCTCGGGGCCCTGTGCACGCTACGGCACGTATTCATCGAAGTGTAATGAATCCCCTGAGGTCTATTACGCGCTACAAATAAATTTTAGTTTCTGCGTTACAGGCAATGCCGGTGAAAATTCGAAAGAAAATTGTTGTATCCAGTCCAATTCTAGTTTCTGCATTACAGGCCAAGCTGGTGAAAGTACAAAAATAAATTGTCGTAACCAGTTGAAAGCGTGAATTTGTGTTCTATCATTATTAAGTACCTTAAATTTTTTTACGGATAAAAATTGCTTATAATCAACGTTGTCGTCTCTGAATGTGTGAACAGGTTCAGGATCGCGTGAGAATCTATTTATCTGTGTGTCTTCGGATTCTAAGTCACGTACTCTCTGTAAATTACCTAAATTATACTGGCTGTGTGAGTGTGACAAATGTTCGGTATGTGCCGTATGCTGTGACGTGTTATTGACTGAAACATTTTTCATCTCTGTCACTTCTTGCTGTAAAGTTGACAATTTTCTACGTAATGTATTATTGGACGAATCTATCTCACTGATGGTCTGCTGTAAATTTTGGAATTCAGGTGTTTGATTAAACGAAATCGGTGAAGTATCGTCTGATTTTCTGTCATTATTACTTTCAATAACGTCAATACGACTGGCCAATTCATCATATTTTTCAGTCAGTATTTTTACCAGATCTTCGTTTTTAGTGTCACAAGCATTAATTTGTATTTGTATTTTACGTGTGGTTTCGTTCAATTTTTTAATGTCTGCTTTGATGGCATCGGGATCCTGTATTAGTTCCATTTGTTCCAGTCTGTTGGTCACTGTCTGAAAGTCTACTGTGGGTGTATCTGTTTTTGATTTAAGATCGGAAATGTCATCACGCAATTCGGTGTTGAACTGTTTGATAGTATTAATTTCGTCTGATACTGTAGCAATATTGTTGTCTACGTATGTTTTTGCTTTCGTAAACAATTTACGCTTATCTTCCTGTCTCTGTGCAGTAATTGTTTCCATAACTTGTCGCTTTACTTTATTCTGTTCCTGTACGAATTTACGGTAACGCGTTTCACTGTTTTGTAGGTGGTGATTAGAACATTCGTCAATTTGACTGTTCTGTTGGTCAAATTTCGCGTCTACTTTTGCATCCAGTATGCGCGAAAGTTCTGCTGACATTAATTTAAACTCGTCGCGTAACTGTGTTGCGTTTTCAGAGCATTGTTTAGCGACTGCACTAATTTCGTCTCTAAGTGATTCTGTTGTAGCTGTTTGCGTATTCCTTAATTCTTGAGCAACAGATCTAATTTCTTCACTACTTTTCCTAGCACAAACCTTAATTTCCTCATGTAATTGTTCTTTAGTATCATGACATTGCGCGGCAACGGCTGTAATCTGTTCACTAAGCTGTCTGGAATTGTTGTCTAATTTTTTATTAAGTTGTTTGTTCTGTTCACTAAGTCGTTTGTTCTGTTCACTAAGTTGTTTGTAATTGTTGTATTGTCTTTAATTTTGTTGTATAGAATTTTCAATAAGTTGTTGTTTGAAATTTTCACTAAGTTGTTGTTTGAGATTTTCATTGTTTTGTTTGTTTGATTCATGAAGTTGTAGCAATAATGCCATAACCTGATCCATGCCAATATTGCCTACTCTATTCTCTGTGCTATTTAATGGCGTACCTGCAATTGTCACGTTTTGTGTAACCATTCGGTCATTTTCTGATTCTTGAAAAGATTCGCCAATTGGATGTGCACCGTTAGTCACTACACCGGAATCAAATAAATCTGACGTATTCTGATTACACTGTTCATTTTCATTAGAAAAATTAGTCTGTTCGTTACGTTAATTTTGCAACCCGGGTGTGTCAAACTGGGCAGCGTTCATTGTAATGGAACATGCCGTGTCATCAATTGTTGTTAAATTAACAGAGGACACAATTGAATTTGTTTGTTCATCATTAGGATCAAAATCAATATTAGTGATCGGTACGCACTGATTACCTGCAATTAGTGGATTATCACTATTACACTGAGTGTTGCAAGTATTATCGGTTGAGTCCGCTATTTCACTCATTGCACATCGCGATGTACTGTTAACAGTGTTTCGCGGCATTTTCTCACAAATCGAAATTAAGCACAAAAATGAAACATAGGCAAAACAAAAATGAAACAAACACAATTACAACATAGAGCAATAAATTGCCGATGATCTGTGAAAGAAAAGTGACAAATTAGTAAACGCTTTGCGCCAGATGCAAACTACATTTAAGTAAATAAGAGCAAATATATGACTACTGCTCAGAGATTCACAAAGAAATACGATCCTGGCAGGGTCGCCAAGTGTAACCTCCCCGCGGAAATATTAAAATTAAAATATGTACCATGTGTAAACTCCCCATGGAAATATTAATAAAAAATGAATTTTAAATATTGTAACCTCTGAACAAAATTGGTTCCCATTTATAGTCTCCGTGCAGAAATGAATTCACATTTAATGTAACCACAAAATTCAATTCCTAAACCTGGAAATAATAAAATAATTCAGGAACCTGGTACATTTTATGACGACAGCAACGCTGCGCCACGGCCCTGTACTCTGAATAAAAACCAAAAATTCTTACCTCAATAAAAACTGCGAATATATCTGCTCTTACATAAAAAATGTTCGGCACAGCTCCGTGCAATGCTGGCCTATGCTTTGTGATTCATGAAAGGAAAGATAATCCATTGAATAAAAACTTTAAATCGAAATGAATGCTTTTTTTAAAAAAAAATTATTTTATATTATAAAAAATTATTATTGGGTCATTTTTTTAAAAAGAAATTGGATGACAGTTAACATACATTACTAGATATGCGCAAGGCTGCTTCTTTACCTTCTACAATAATACTCATCCTCCAGAGTCCCGACCAGAGCAGACATGCCGACACGCGCCGACACGCGCAGACTACAGTCGACTACTGCCGACTCACGCAGATTACTCAAGACTACTGCCGACTAGCGACATGCAACAACTAACTACATACTGCTCTCTGGTCAGAGACTCTCCTAAGTCTTGCCTGTTGCAGGCAGCGCATACATTGCATACCTCTTACAACTTATTGACATACAAACTTGCAAAACTAACATATGGGCGTAGGTTCGTACGCTTCAAAAATGGTTCAAATGGCTCAGAGCACTATGGGAATAAACATCTGAGGTCATCAGTGCCCTAGATTTAGAACTACTTAAACCTAACTAACCTAAGGACATCGCACACATCCGTGCCCGAGGCAGCATTCGAACCTGCGATCATAGCAGCAGCGCGGTTCTGGACTGAATCGCCTAGAACCACTCGGCCACATCGGCCGGCGAACGATCGATCGCGAAATGGAAACCACAGTGAAAATCCGATGACGTTTTGCACAGGTGTGTTGGGTATGTCTCTAGTAAGCCCGTCGATTGCGTTACGTCGTTGTTTTTAGTTCTGAGCACACAGGGAGCACATAAAGATATCTAGAACAATAATGTCTCCCGCCAAGTACGAGGGCCTGGTGAGAAATTTCGCCTTAAGCTATGCAGTCAACATTACATAACTGTTGTTCTTCAAGACAATTCTCAGCCGCATTCTGCAGGGGCAATAAAGATGCTCCTGCATTGTTTTCTGTTGGAAATGTTTGATTATCCACAATACAGCCTGTAATTGTCTCCCTCTGAGTTTCATCTCTGCTCACATGAACCGCTGCCGATGAAAACAACAAATTGGCACAGACAACGAGCTGTAGGCCAGCGTAGAGAATTGGCAGAAAGCACTGGCGGCTGCCTTCTATAACGATGGTATTGGAAAGTTGGTACAACGCTACGACAAAAGTCTAAGTTGGATGGGCAACTATGGAGATAAGTAGCTGGAAGTTGCAGCTAACTGTTGCAAAATAAACCGTTTTGATTTTCACTGTGGTTTCCATTTCGCGACCTATCGTTCCTTACTTTCCGAATAGCCCTCGTGCTACCGACGTTTCTTTGCGGTTGTTTTATTCCGTTGTTCACAGGAAGACTTCCGCCAAGGTGGTTGAAATATCGATGGTACCGTTGTTCTAAAGTTTATGATGATGTAGTGTACACAATCAAAATAATTTTATCTAAAATTTATGTACATCTTGTACTATGGCTTCAGCAATCGCATCCTAAGTTAGATTTGTTTGTTTGTAACACTTCTGACGGAAAATTACAGCAACCTTCCGATTATCAGCGTGCCGACTACAACGTCTGCATACTTCGGCGAGTTTTGAAATAATACAGACAACGAATCCTGAGCATTCTGTTATATTTATAAGCACTACTTTCGTTGAGAATAAACTATTATAGCGTGTCTCATAATTTACCACTGGAAGACGATATGAGGCACCTCGCCAACGTCCGACATCCCTGAAATATTTATCCGCCGTTTCTTGTCTGATTTTCAGGCGAATCGGGACCTCTGTCTTTGTAACAAGATCACAGCAGCAAAGGAAGGTCTAGAAATCCCAGAACCTGCTTGATGCAGTCCACAATGTTTGGTAGGCTTGGGATAATGTGGAGATAACAAGACTCGTTCGTGGATGGAAACTACAGCGCCCTTTGCTGGAAGTTGCTTCGAACGTTTTATCAGCCAGGAATGTGCCCTTCTCTGAACTTTCTTAATGTCCTCCGTTAATATTATTTGGTAAGGATCCCACACCGTGCAGAATAACTCCAAAAGAGGACGGACAAGGATGGTGTAGCGGACTCTTCCGTAGATTTATCGCACTAAGAGTTCTGCCAGTAAAACGCAGTCCTTAGTTCGCCTTCCCCACAACATTTTCTATGTGCTCGTTAAAATTTAAAGTCTTCTTAATTGTAACTCCTGGGTATTTAGTTGAATTTACGGCCATTAGATTCGTTGATTTCTTGTGCAACCGAAGTTTAACGAATTCCTTTTAACACGCACATGGACGGCCTAACGCTCTTCATTATTTAAGGCCAATTGCCAATTTTAGCATGATACAGATATCTTCTCTATATCGTTTTATAGTTTGGTTTGATGTTCTGACAACTTTACTACACGATAAACGACAACATCAACTGCAAACAACCTTTGATGTCTGTTCAAATTGTCTGCTAAACCCTTTATATGGATAAGGAACAACGGAAGGCATATAACAATACCTTGAGGAACACCGGGAACTTCTGTTTTATTCGATGACTTTCCGTTACTTACTACGAACTGTGACCTTTCTGATAGGAAATCAGGACTCCAGTCGCATATTTGAAGCGCGATTGAATAAGCACAGGATCTGATGACAAGTTGCTTGTGAGGCACGGTGTCAAACGTTCTCTGGAAATCTAGAAATACAGAATCAATTTGAAATACCTTGTCGGTAGCACTCAACGCTTCGTTCGGTACTTGACGATATTCTGCCCACCGTTGTGTCGCCCACAATTACAAGCTATCCTAGACTTAGCTTTCAGCAGGATAATGCCCACCCCTTGATGACGAGGGTCTCTAGTGCTTGTCTTCGTGATTTTCAAACCCTATCTTGGCCAGAAAGGTCGCCAGATCTCTCCCAAATTGAGAACGTTCGGAGTATTATGGGCAAGGCCTTCCTACTAGCGTGGAATTTTGACGATCAAACGTGCCAATGGGAGAGAATTTGCCACGATATAGCTCTGGACGACATCCAGTGACTCTACCAGTCAATACCGAGTCGAGAAACAACTTGCATAAGGGTGGGTTGTGGACTAACGCTATATTTACTTGTTCAGTTTGTGAAGTTCTTTCCCCTGAATAAAGCATACGATTTATCTGAAATGGTAATCATTCGTTTGTCTGCTCATGTACTTCACTCTAACAATTTCCGTTCCATACAAATCCCATTCAAATAATTCCTTCGTGCTGCAGCGGTCGTTTTTAAATTCTGTTTATTTATTTTTTAGTGTATCTCTTGTCTACACTGTTGTTTTATTGCCTACCTTGTTGAATACTCTGGATTTGATCCCGTAAGCTTGTGATTTCGGATCATTATCTGGAATAAATATCATTCGTAATCACATTAGCATTAAAAATAATACAGTTTACATGTACTAATGAAGTATATTTATCTAAAAAGTAATCTCTCTTCAAAAGTATATTTCATGAAAAACATTCGATCTTTTCAGATGCAGTAAGTTTTGTACGCTACCAAATTTAGTTATTGGATCAGAACAAGTTCACCGAATCGGATAAATAAAGACTGCAAATTTTACTGTCTTGCTTCCTTTTGGACAAGATTCCACAGTCACCCATGCTTCACATCTTGACTCAAAACACAATTTGAAAGGTTATATTTGTTCTGACATACGTAAACAATACATGTGCGCACGTCACCGGTGTCAATTTAACGCAACATTACAGAGATCATTTCTCCGGGCTTTTAGCTGCGCGACATGGACGGACACTCTACGTTCCTTTATTCCGCAGAGGAAGTTTGCATGCTGTGCGACCGTCATCCGTTAATGACTGACGAAAGGCTAGAGTCCTGCACTACTGACAGCGTGAACCGATTGTCCATTAGAATTTAATGTCACAATAACAAATAATTTCATATAAATTGTTATAGTGAGAGTTAACTGCACAGTCCTGGAAGTACCTTCGGGCACGCTGATGAGATGTCGCAGCAAGTCTTAAATATGGTAGACAATGTTTTGTCTTTTAATGCCACAGAACTATAACATCTCGAAGAGGCTCCAATGGTGATACTGGGTCAGTATTGAGCACCTTTGTAAGAGCTATGTCGTGTAAATAATCGCAACCAGTTATTCTTACACAGGTGACGTAGGGATAATTTTTGAATCGCCAACCATTGATCGCTTCTCACCTGCAGAAAAGAACAACCATCAAAAAGTTTAGTCAGGAGATCAGTAATGGTACAGGAGAGGATCATGAAGTTAGATGTGCACGAGGCAGAGGTGCCTTCCCTTGACGTAGGCGAGATGTTGTAATGAGACAGCAGATTTTTAATTCTTGCATTTATCCGATAATAGTCGTTTGAAATCTACTTCATTGGTTTTCCAAGTATGCAGTCCGCGCTTAGTTTGCACAGATACAATGCAACAGGATGTTCATAGGGACAAGAACTTGCACATGCGGCCTCCAGTAAGTGCCATCGTCTCTCTCATTGTGGAGACGATGGGAATAAGTAATTGCTCTTCTCCACCAGCAGAAGAGCTAAAAGTGCCCTTAACGATTACATAATTTAGGTCCCGAATTGTTTTCCTGTGCGTAACAGACAAAACTGATCTTAGTTACGTTAATTAGATTGCATTAGTCGTCTTCCACGAATCTCGTTCAATACGGTCTCCAAGATGTTGAAAGAATGCACATTTTATTTGTGTGCATGCAATGAAATTGTATGCCAGTTAGTTTCATATAGCCTTTTAGTCTGAAAATCAGAATGAAAATGTGAGGAAAATATCAGACAGGATTAGCTGAATGCAGCAAAAGAAAAGGAACACGAGATGCTATTGTTTGCTTCGGGGTGATAGCACAAAGAGTGCTGCACGTTAAAAGGGGATACGTACCTATGTTTTGCAGCACAATTTCCGAACACAGCATAATACGTGTCATTAATAAATTTTGAAGACAACCATGAGAAAGTTAATGGAATAAATAAGCGTTATAGGAACACTATGAATGAAAAAGTCGAGCTTACTGAGAGAAAGCTTAACCGCGACGACGAAAAGGTGGAATTTGAGCATTTACATTCATATTCAAAAGACTTTAGTAAACATACAAATTTACGGTGTTTCGGAGATTGTCCAAGAGAACAGTGCGACTAATCCAGATACGACAATGAATCGTCGACTTGGTGCAATAGAAAACAATCTCGTTCACACAAAAATGGTAACTTCGATTACAAACACTTTCTGATATTATGTAAATTCAAAGTTTTCAAGAATTACAGAAACGGATTTCACCAAGCTTAGATTGATTCTTTACCAACAAATTGGCCGCTTGAACTCAAAATAGAATTTCTCTGTGGTTATTTGTAAAATGAACTCGCAGGAAGAATGCGCTCAATAGCAAGAGATTGCCAAAGCGTAAATGATTTCTACCGAGCATTTTTGTCACCGTGCTGATCGCAGTGCACACATGACTGGGTAAAACATATCGTTATAATGATACGGGACAGTCTGACTTCTCTAGCCCAGCCAAATACTTTGAAGACATGGTACACAGAAATCAGGTTTTATCAAACATGTAAACCCATACAGTCCGTCAGAGTTAATTAGCGTTTATTTAACAAAGCTACGTACACGTTTGAGACACGTAATTTTGGTCACCAGCAGATCTAAAGATGATTTAAAAACATTTCAAACATTACTTTAGGAATTGAAGTTAGACAGTGGCAAAAGTTAAACGAAAAAAACACACAATAACGACCACAACAGAAAGTACGACACACAAAACGCTTTTTTACGGCATGAAAACAAAAATATAGGAACTCGCATAACAAATCTAGTCACAGAAACAGATGGGATGAACGTATAATTCTCGCAGTTGAATAACGGTTCTTGTGAAAGTATCAAATGATACAAGAAATAAGATAATGAGACAGGAGTATTCACAATTATCATAACAATCAATAGAGTCACAGAAAATACTCTTAACTCATACAATAATCATGTAAATTGTTATGGGCACAATTTAGCTAGATCAAATACGCAAAATATGTATGCATATAGCAACCAACAAAATCACAGTCATCAACATCGTAAATCACAGTGGCTAAATTCTGAAAGGGCAAGTGCAGCGCGACAGGTATAAATAATTGAAATCAGATCTCCAAATACAAGAGGTAATCAAAGACGAGGTAGCAATAAAGGACAGAAAGATTCACACATTCCAAGAGATTCTCAGTGAGTTATTACACGATTGTATATCATTTTCTCCGTTACTTATGCTTAAAAATCAACAACCACCAGATCGTATCAGGGAATTATACCATTTCCAGCTTCGAAAAAAATACGTCATAAGGAAGTCGTGGACATAGAGCTAAATAACATTAAAAAGGGTGCAGGAAGACGAAAGATATCTCAGCAAGATCAAGTAGCTACAGGATGGGCAGAAAATGTTGTTTAAATCTCATTCTTCATCTTGTAAAAGAGAAGCAGTCACAAATTCTTTCTTGTGTGTAAGGGACTATTCAGAATTCGTAGAATTGTACACGACAGTGTTGCGGAAACTGAAGCGATTCGGACATACAAAGGCAACGGAGTTTATCATGTTTCCCGTATTAAACCATGTATAGAATAATTCTATTTACTAATGTTGTACCCAGAAGATAGAACTACATGTCAACCGTTTAGAAAACATTTCTTGAATTACAGTGCACAACAACAGTTAGCGATAAACAATGCAATTTCTCCGCATGGTAGAGCGACTCCCGTCGAGCTGCGGCCAGCTTTTGACAAGAATCGGACGAATATCGTGCAATAAATTGAGCAATTTGCTGCCACTGCGGGTACGCTAAACAAACTGCTACAAACTTCGAAATTGCACCTAAAACCCGAAAAAGATTTTTTTAAATTAGTTGAGATAGGATACACAGGTTATCAGTAATGTGTTGTTCAACTGATAAATATTTTTGGCTGTACGCAGTGATGATAATACAGAGACGTATAACATTTTCTACCACTTTCGATGAGATGTACAGACTGTTAGGACGGTAGCTGTGTTGTCTGGAAAGAAAGTAATAGGTACTTGGAGAAGTTTTTCAGGATCTATTGTGAGGTGGTGAAGTTGTGTTTGCTAAACTGTAATATTTACAATTATAGCTATAAGATGTTGTCTGTGTAGAAATAAGTGGACGAACACAGAGTAGGGAATTGTTATTTGAAGTGTATATTGAGACAAAGAAAGCGAATGTGATTATTGTTGTATAGTACAATGAGACTTATTTTGGTTAGGTACATGAGATGATAATTATGTGATTTATGAAGCATACTGTAACAGAATGATGATGATGATGTTTGGTTTGTGGGGAGCTCAACTGCGCAGTTATCAGCGCCCGTACAAATTCCCAACATTTGCTCAGTCCAGTCTCGCCACTTTCATGAATGATGATGAAATGATGAGGACAACATAAACATCCAGTCATCACGAGGCAGGTGAAAAATCCCTGACCCCGCTGGGAATCGAACCCAGGATCCCGTGCTCGGGAAGCAAGAACGCGACTGCGACACTACGAGCAGCGGACTGTAATAGTAGAATGAGGCAATGATTATAATGAGTAATATACAGAAAGGGAGGGTTAGTAATGGTTTCCTGTGGCAGTCAGTTTTTATGCCACATTGATGCTTTTCTGTTTATACGTATAAAGTTTTTGAAAAGATGTGGCTAGGTAACAATAATGAATAAAGGTAACATGATTTGGGAAAACACAGTTATTTCTTTGATGTGGAGTTTAAGATTATCTGATGCAAATTATTCAACCTTTTGTGACACACACTTGTTTCATATGATACCTCATTGAACTAATTGTGACTTGTCTTTGTGTTGGTGTCTATTTTCTTTTTTATATTGATGAATGACTTCTTTTCCTGACTGGCACACAAAATTTAACTTCTTCTGAATTCTGTAGAACTAGTTTGACTTTTCTTGTCCAACATATAAAATTTACAGATATATGAAACGGTCTCATAACAGTATTGTCCATCAGTCTGGATGTTAAGGAAACTTTTGAAATGAAGAAGAAATGGGTACACAATACACTGTAATAAGACAAAGGGGATGCCAGAAGTATGTGGGATACTAATGAGTTTTCTACTTTCCATCTTTATTCTTTTTGCCATGGTATAGGATAAGATGTTTTTATATATATTTTTCGACTGGCATGTGTGACATTGCAGACTAACTGCATTCTTGTATTTACATAATAAATGCAATGTTTTAGTTGAAGGAATTTTCATGTTGTATTTTCCTCTTACAGTTATTTATCGATTTTCTTTGTAACACATAATCTCTGTATAAATTGTTACTACATGATTTGGCACCATTGGAATAATAACGATGTTAAGTATAGTCTGTTGTGAGCTCTCTGAAGTCATGAAAGATGTGTAAGAAGTCATAAAAGATGTGTAAGGAGGAACCAAAGAGAAAAAGGTAAGAAAGGAATGTGTACAACATGTACATTAGCAAATAAATGGTTACAAATAAAAATTTAAGATAAAATGATAATGTATGGAAGATATCAGAAGAAATATAACTTGGTAGAACAAATGTGAGAGATGGTTAGATAGGGAAAAGGTGACAAATGATTAAGTGGAAAAAAGATGACAAACAGATAGGTAAGTAAATGAAAATAAATAGTGTGAACTTTGAGAATGTGTGAAATATATGACAGAAGGAAGCGAAGACAAAGTAAACAGTTGTATTTGATGGACGTTTGATGAAATTATGGGTAACTGACTAAGAGGTGTACAAACTAAACGATGAAGTACAAACAGATACTATGCTAATTACTGACCATTTCATGTATAATAGTAGACTGACGTTTGACTGACTGCATAAAGTACTATTTTATTTGAACCTTGGTAACTACCTAATTCAATTTTTTCCTATTTACATGTTTGTGCTCTCGTCATCTGTGTGCATGAACACTACCCTGGTGTGTTTATTTTGAAACGTCCCCTTTGAACAATTTATACACGACTGTGCTTAACCTGACACACAATATTATTTAGCGCAACGCAATCTGACTTTCCAAAATCCCTACAAAAGAATGGCCCTGACTAACATTAAACTATACCTTTCACAAATAACTTACCTCACAAAAATCTTCATTACTCGAACTACTGCAATACAGCGAGCGCCACTACTGCCAGCTAAATAAAAGATTCAAACTACGGAAGTCACTAACTACTGATAGGGATAGTTAGCAAATGAAAGATTTTAATAGAGAACAAACAATGTATTTACCTTAATATCATCACAAGTCATAATATATGTAATTTCAAAACTCCGCCATCTCTCTCCTCACATCCACCACTGCTGGCGGCTCACCTCTAACTGAGCAACGCCACGCGCTGTTCACATCCAGCTGCCGCTGCCCAACACTACAATGTCAGACAACAATGCAAACTAGCCACAGGCTGCACACAGCACAGCCAGTGATTTTCATACAGAGCGCTACGTAACGTTGCCAATATAAAAATCTAAACAGCCTACTTACAATTTCTTGCATGTGATCACTATCCTTACGTGTCTCTTTCTGTCTTACTTCCTATACTTTTGTGTATTTTTATAGATCATATACATACATATTTATTCCAATAGATTTGGAATTGCCTGTAGGTCATTCTATACACATATAATAATTCTTTGTTATCAGCCTATTGCTGGTTCACATGATTTACTAGTGCGATGTAATTCAGTTGCAAGAACGTGATGGGATTTTTTCTTAGCTGTTTTTACAGACAAAGTCTGTTATTAGCATTACACTACATGTACATCCCGTATGTAGAATTACATAAAATCTTATCATTCCTGTCTTAATGTGTAATGTAAATCTAACAAATTTAACTGGTTGACTGTCCACCACTAATGAGACTGCACAGGTTAGAAGAGGTGTATGTCTACTGATTATATACTGAAATATTCTCTGCGATACGTTGGCATACTTCACCGAAACACGCTGCAACTGACTTTTATAACGAATTCTTCGATACTACAGTATGGGTTTGGAGTTACCAACGGATCTAAAGTCTGCTTCAAGCAGATACTTCGTACTGTGTATTTTACTGTTTGTATATGTGATGTTGTCAGCTGTGTTTAGTCTCCCTGAGTCTGCTTCCACACCAGTGACGTAACTACAGCGAGATAAAGAAATTTCGGTCCTTTGGGACAAGGACACTCTTCTACCTACTTTCATCGTCCACATTACTACTACCATTTGTGACTGTTCTTAAGAAAAGTAGCTTGTGTGGTAAGGACACTCTAACCTACTTCCTGTGTGCTACAAAAACGCTGTAGATCAGAAATAATACTTACATCAATACAAAATGTGACACATAAACTTTCAGAATAATCCTGTGCAGAACGTTGTCATAGACATTATGAAACGTGATAACCTAGCTGTGGTGAATTTTGTTGATTTCGTCATTCAAATGTTCTTGAATTTTGCAAGTATCTTTTTACTTATAGTTCTTTAACTCAATTTCTCAAGCTATTTTCTTTTTATTTGTAACATCTTTTGTATGTTTCTATTGTTAATGTTTAGAATTTTGTCCTCGTTCCATTCCTATCTGAAATTCGTATCGTCTAAAATTCTGCTCGCGGAAAGTAGAGGATATGTATGTCATTTTGATTTTTGTAAATTACCGATGCGCACGTCTGTGAGAGAGCAAGTTATGTTACTGTTTAACAATCTTTGATCTTGTTGTGTCACAGTCTTTGCCTTTGCGCGGTCTGATTCATTCTTAGTTGAAGTGTGGTAGGTAATGGACGTATTCAGTAGTGCAGTGTAGGCTTGTGATTGTATCTGTCAGATGAGGAATATTGTAAAGGATAGCAATGATGAATAAGATGTACATACTGGAAAGCGAAGAGAATGTAAATTTAGAATAATGTTAATATTAGGAAGAGAAGAAGGTTAAGGTAAGAGTGCAACACTATGCGGCAAATTTGTAGAATAATTATTGCCAGACTGTTAACTTTTTCAGACAAGATAGAAAGACCACGCTGCATTCCTGAGTTACGCTTTAAGATATCAGCTTATTACACTGTTTGGTTTTTATGGAAATTCTGTGTTAACATTGTACCCTCTTCAAACCATTGTTCACCTTGTTAAGTACAGTATTAATCAGACCAGTGTTAGGTGTGAAGATCACGCGAAACTTTACTATGTCTTTTTGAACATGTACTTCATGCTAAAATCGTTGTCTTGGAATATCGTTTTATAGGAATAGTTATTCTCCCCATCGCACTATCTAAAGAAGGTTTATCACTACGCATTACCACATTGTACCACTGGTATGCAACAGTTCGAATATTTATTTAGAAGCAGAAATCTAGCTTAGCCGATGCCTGCTTGCTGTTTGCTGTTTTGCTTTCGAGAAATCTACAACAATATTCTCAAGTTGTGAGGTAAGTGGAAATTTTGATTAGTGCCAGATAATGGTTTTACATCAGTTATGCATGTAATGTGAGGAGAAGTTGTGTAGAGGTCACTTACGGTTCAATTCAAATTAGGTTCTGTTTAGGCAAAGGTTAGCATACAAGTTTAAGTTGGATAAGAATTTGTGGGTACTTAGTTTTGGTAATACGTAGTCTTTTATAGAGTGAGAAGTAAAGCCGAGGTAAATTTCATACAGAAACATACAGTGGTGGTTCATCTGAAAAGGCCACCTGTCAGCAACCAGTGGCCGTCCAGTTGCGATATTGGACTACAAATTGTAGGCGCCCCGGTGGTCCCGGTCGCCTACGGTGGACTGGATGGCCGAGCGGTGACCTCTCCAGTTGTCAGGATGCTAGGAAATGGCTGTAGAAGCGTCAGAAACGCCAAAGAAACATTATTAATTCATAACACCTATATTCCTGCCGAGTACAGTACGGCTTGATGATATCAACGACCTTCCCCGAGTCCCCGCTGACTCGCAGCGATGACACCAGATCCGGGCCGCGCAGTCTTGCTAGCGCACCGTCGCGTGCTGTGACGTAGCGGAGAGATGCCCTTACTTCGGCCGCGTGTGGCTGGCGGCGCCCGGCTGGCCGGCCAGCTCAGCGGCGGACAGCAAGCAGCTGCGCGTGAAGGCTCTTGGTTGGAGAGGCGTTCTCGTAGTGCGGAGTGTACTCTATCCCACCCCGTCTTCTTCCCTGCTCCTCCTGGTGGCTCGTCCGCGGTGGACGGGCGGAACGGGCTGCAGTCCCCCAGCGTCGTCGGCTCACCCGGTTGTGACGGCGGATGCACAGGGCCTAGGCCCCGCACGATCTCGACGACGGCTCACTGATGTGGTCAGCATTGGCGGCGAGCGAGTCTGCCGCGAAGTCTGCTAATCCTGGGTTGATGATTGACAGCGGCAGCAGAGAGGACCAGAGCTGATACTGTCCCCTCACGTCTGCTGCTGGATGGGCCGCGCTTACTACAACATCTCCTTAATAAAGATTAACACATAGATCACCGAGCTGAGCGCTACGCAGCGACCCAGTACACATCTAACTGCAAGTCTAACTGCATGTGCCTTGTTGCTATCAGAGCTGGCGACGTCCTGACGCCATGATCGTTTGTAATGAACGCATTCGTTTCACTTACACTGCTGATTCATCTGTCGTACTCACCCCTTAGGTGTTCTTGCCACAGAGTTACGTGTTGTTACGGTAGACTTACGCGAAGTTGTGAAATGCAGTACAGCGGACGTTATACCTCTGTCTTGCACTCTACGAAAGTCTCCGTCTAACACAAACCCGCGTGCTAAGCAACTCTCTCTCGCCTGTTGTGTGTAACCAGATCATTGCCCCTGCGTGACGACACATTCCGATATATGTGCAATCCTCTTACCTCTTGGCTAACTTACTGCCTCTGGCTCTCGGCATAGGCAACGAAACTTTGACAATATTCCACGTTTCCAGCTCTTTACTATTCCGCGACACTACAAAATACCAGCCTTCGTCGCCGAGGAAGTGCTGTCAGCACAGGTGGATGAACCAGGCGTCTGCTGCAGAGGCCCACACGCAGCAATATTCACCGAACCGTCGTTGCGGAGACACTGTTTGTAGCCGCATGGTTCGTCTGGGTGGCCACTTGTTTAAGAGTTGCAGGTCTGTTAGCCCGTGCACATCTCCGCAGCTGCCTTTCGCCCGTCTCATCTATGGCCCGTGGTGTACCACCGTCTGTTTTGGATAGCAACATTTTGCCATGCACGGTATATTTTAAACACAGCGGCTCGCAAAATGTCTACAGATATAGCCGTTTCGGAAATTCTGACACTTGTGGCCCTAAATCCAATGATCATGGCCATTTGGACGTCAGATAAATCGCTCTCTTTCCCCATTATGAATACGACTCCACTGCTTTTCCGCCTCGCCCCGACACGCTTCATAATCCCTCCACTGCTAGTGCAGCCATATCCCGTCTGTGACTGGGTAATGGACGTAGATGTGGACCATAGGCGATGGATGGACACATTAATGTGACTGGACCGTGTATGTACCAAACAGTTCTTTTCTTATAGGTGGAGCAATTTATTTTCTCTTGAAAGTACAAATATTTTGAGGTTGTGAAGACTTTGATTAGAGAGCTATGGTACTGTTTCTAATGAGTGCCTATCACTCACTACACTGATCTTAAGTATAGTATTTTCTGGAACTTCCTGGCAGATTAAAACTGTGTGCCCGACCGAGTCTCGAACTCGAGACCTTTGCCTTTCGCGTGCAAGTGCTCTACCATCTGAGCTACCGAAGCACGACTCACGCCCGGTCCTCACAGCTTTACTTCTGCCAGTATCTCGTCTCCTACCTTCCAAACTTTACAGAAGCTCTCCTGCGAGGAGAAGTTTGGAAGGTAGGAGACGAGATACAGCCAGAAGTAAAGCTGTGAGGACCGGGCGTGAGTCGTGCTTCGGTAGCTCAGATGGTAGATCACTTGCCCACGAAAGGCAAAGGTCCCGAGTTCGAATATCGGTCGGGCACACAGTTTTAATCTGCCAGGAAGTTTCATATCAGCGCACACTCCGCTGCAGAGTGAAAATCTCATTATAGTCTTTTCTCATTGCGTTTTTATTTGTAATCCATGGTTTAGGAGAACGTCACTAGCTGACACTGTTTATTGTTTTCACCAATACTCATAAGATTTCATTCTCATAGTAATCCACGTGAGTCAGTTTTCCGTTGCAAAAGCTTTCACTGTGGATTCCACAATTTTATTTATTTATCCGTATGCCGAAGGCTCTGATTTATACCTTTCTACTTGCCCCCTTTTCGGTGTCCTGATATCGAGTGGTTAAACATTACTGAGTAGCAAAGACGATTTTTATGACTACGTGTGCAATGCATTCGCGTGTCTGTATTTTTTACGGTGAGAGGGAAGAAAGATGATGAAACGTGGTCCCGTCGCGTAGTCAACTGCTCTACTAACACCTACAGAGTTGGCGAAACCAACTGATGTATCATCAACGTCTCTCGTGCCCACAAGTCCATTAGTTGGCGCAGAGGCCGGTACCCAGGAGCTTTCACTCATAATATCTCCGTAACTGCTCACTCAATGAGTCTGGGCAGAGGTTAGGAAGTTAGCCCACTGTCTGGTAATCAGGAACTTGTATAATCTCTCCTGAGCCAAGAATATATTAGTGCTTAGGTTGTTTTCCGCCACCAAGATTTGAACTGGCTCCTGTTATTGCGAGTTAGCGACCTTGGTTATACATGCGAATGATGCGAATAAATAAAACATAAAAATATACTTGACACCAACGAGCAGGAGACGTCAGATCGTAAAAGCTCCTATTTGTCACTACCAACAGTTGCTATGGAGACTGAAATAAGGAAGAAACAACATTTGACACAGGCATAAATCAACAGGCGTAGGAGAACTTGTAAAAGTGGGAAGAAAAGTTGTTTAACTAGTTCTCTTATCCTGTAGCCTTGTCCGTACTGGAGAACGAAGAGTAAGTACCTGTAGTAATCATAGGGCACTTGAGGCAAATTTTTTAAATTAGTTCCTTCTTTTGGTGGTTATTAAGTATTTTAGTACAAATTGAGTAGTTACAGATATGTCTCCAAGACTGATATTTTTGGTGGTAAATGTAAATGGATGACTGGGCCCTCCCTTCGGGTAGACCGTTCGTCGGGTGCAAGTCTTTAGATTTGACGCCACTTAGGCGACTTGCGCGTCTATGGGGATGATATGGTGAAGATGAGGACAACAGAACGCCCAGTCCCTAAGCGGAGAAAATCTCCGACCCAGCCGGGAATCGAACCCGGGCCCTTAGGACTGACGTCTGTCGCGCTGACCTCTCAGCTACCATGGGAGGACATTTTTGGTGGTTAGTGTCATGTATAGCTAGATATTTTTAATATTGCACATGGCAGAACATTTACTAGTGACTGAATATTATGTTAAATATCTTTCAACAGTGATGCATTGTGTCTTTACCATCTGGTGTCTCAGTTCATAGATGTAAATTAGGACCTTAAATAAAATATTCAAGTGCACGGAATGTAGAGTATGACATGTTTTTATCTCTACAATAGTTTAAAAAAAATGGTCTTTTTTGAAGGGTCTCACTGAACAATCAGTACATGTCAGTACGTAGATGTATCACGACTAATTCTCAAAAATTCTTTGTTTCACCCTGTCTCAGGAGTGAAGAATTGTAGCGTTTTCAGACACAGAACAGAGAGAAAATGGCTTTTTCGAATATTATACTCTGCACATATATTTCTGTGGTCTTATACTTGCAGAATTGCAATAGTACAACATCCGATTCAGCTATAAGCGTGTAACTTCAAATGGCTTCAATCCAATGCAGTTACAAGCGTTCAAATGGTTTCAAATGGCTCAGAGCATATTAAGTGTGAACATTCCTCTGAGCGCGATTTGTGCGTTTGTGTGTTTGTTTGTTTCTGTGTATGTGTGCGTGTGTTTGTGTGAGAGAGAGAAAAAGAGAGACAGAGAGGGAGAGAGATATTCAACATACACAATTCTCCGTGTTATTAACTTTATTTATGCTGTCAGTTGCATGAGCTTATCTTTTTTCTGTAGTTTTAGCCTTCCCAAGTAGAGGACTCATTTATGCACTTTTTACAAATTAATATAAATGTGTAATTAACCAGAAACATTCACACAGTCACGCAAGCGGCGTGTGTCGAGTATAGGTGTCTCACCTAAAGTATTAATAAGTATTATTATCTATACATTTCAGATAGAACTATTAATTAAAAACTGTAGGAGAAAGGATAAATAATGATATCAACATGTATTCTGAAGCTGCTTTAAAAACTGAGTCAACAGAATGAGAAATGCTACCATTCTAAACCAAACAGCGTGCCAAGGCCGATTCTGAGGATATCGTGAATTCTGGTTGTAGACTTTGTGGAACGTGTTGAGAGGAGAGCGATCCTAAGGGACGTGTACCGAAGTTTTAGTGCAGCTTTTGTGGGAAGTCGGTGATAGTAAAACGGGCTGGAGCGAACAACAACTTGTAGTCGGTAGCGAAGAAAAGAGATCAGGGGCTCTCCCACGAAAGCAACGAGTTTTGAGGCCTGCGAGAGGGTCGATCGTTACACACAGTCGAAGTCTAGCTATTGTGTTCGTTGACGACCGTGAGTGATTCGCAGTGATACTCCGTTTCTCAGTAGCTTCTGTTTCATCTTGTATTCGGTCTTTTCAAAGTCATAGAGGTCAGGAGTAATCGTTTAACGGACTTGTGCCAGGGCATTACGACACAGAAAAGATTTGCTTTGAAAACCTGTCTCAATCAATTGATTTTAGCTGTCAGTTTCTTGTCCATTCCATTTCAGTTGCTACTGAATGTACAGTGTTTTCTACAGAGAAAGGGGGAATCTGAAGGGAAAGGGTAGAGGACAATTCGATTGATGGATTTGTGTTTGTAGTATGCTCATAAGATGGGATCAGTGGTCATCCGAGACAGATAATTATCTTTCTCTAATTTTTATAGTATTTTTCCTCTTATTAGTTATTCTGTCATTTTAAAAACTAAGCAATTTTTATTTAGTAATATAAATTTATATACTTATCCAAAAGGTTTATTTGCTGCGCTATTCATTCGCTTTTTCTTTGTACCATATACACTATTTTGAGATAAACTTGTTTTGCAGTAATTTGATTTAACTGTGAAGTGATTTTGATATTAACAGTTGATTTAATATTAGTGTATTTCGTGATGGCAGCCATGTGTGTATATGATTGATATACGTTAATGTTATTGATTTAAATAGTTATTTATAATTTTGAAGTGTAATTACTAGTTTAGAATCACAAAATCTAAAAATCAGTAAATAATTATTAACAACGATTAGCATGCAAATTATTGCTGACCTTTACTATGGTACCAGTAGTTCAGGTGCAGAACGCAAAGAATTTGAAAGTATTTCAATCATTTCAAAGGAGCATACCCATGATTCATAACACAAGACTGACTTGCTTGTATACCACCAATATCACTATCATCACAAATATCAGGTCAAGGAGAAAATTATGGTTAAGGCGAGATGAATTACGAATTACGATTGATTTTTTTCTTGTAACTGATTTCATGGTGATAATCTTTTAATGAAGGCGAGTTTGGTACTAATTTCATTTATTTAACTGAACTGATTTTGACTTTCAAGTGTTTATTTCAATTAAATTAGTCGTAATATAGTAGACATACGATTTTTAACAAGGTATCTTGGGCAGTATCATGACCAGTAAATCACTTTACATAAGAGCAACGACATGGAAATTCTAATTTCTTACTAGTGTCATCACTGTACTCTCATCATTCGATGTAGCTCTAGTTTTGTTAGTCATCTCTGCTTCTAAAGCTAGTTAAAACAATATAAAAGTGTGAAAAAAATTAAACCTTGAGCCGACGTGTAATTTAGTAGGACTAAGAACACTTATGGGTATTCGAGCAACTCATCCTATCTGACGGATCCCAAATGCTAATATAATATTGTATTTATTTGTATATGTTTATGCATTTATTGAAAAGTTTTATTCGTGCTTTTTATTCAATTATCTTTTGTACTACATACAAGTTTGAGATAAACGTTCTCGCTCCAGTAAGCATCAAGTGATTTTTGAATTAACATTTGATTTACTTGGTATAGTTAATAATGGCTGCCATGTATAAATGATCGATACAGTTTAATACTATTGATGTAAACAGTTATTTATAATTTTGGAGTTAAATTATGGGTTCAGAATGTGAAAATTAAAATCAGTAAAGCTTAAGTTATAAACGTTGATTAGATTGTCAGTTATTTTAAGTGTTATTGCTAATTAATAATTACTGCAATCTGACAACAGCGAATCCCTTATCTATCTCTGTATGATGATAACTGCTCTTGCTTGTCAGTGACACTCTGAGAAGTGTTAATTCTCGCATTGATGCTACCCTAACAAACCAAAGAGAATTTCGAACATCTGGCACTATTTTGCATGGTCACACGCTTTTTCTAGGTCGACAGATCTTATGAACGAGTCTTGAATTTTCTGAAGTCTTGCATTAATTATGAAGTGGAAAAATCAGACATGCCTCTCTAGCGACTTTACCTTTCCTAAAGCCAAAGTGATCGTCGCTTAAAAGATCCTCCATTTCCTTTTCAGTTCTTCTCTGTATATTACTCTTGTTATCAACTTTGATGCATGAGCTGTTAACTGATTATGCGACAGTTTTCGTATTTTCTATTCTTTCTGTATACGAAATATGATCCAGAAGAAGTTATTGGTGAATTTGAAGGTGATCTCAGAAAAGGACCGTTAGACTATGGACCACGTACTTCTGGGACAACTCACAGAGAAGATGTGAGAGTATGGGGAAGAACTTCATGTGCTCATCTGTAATGTTAAGCGTGACATATGAGAGAATTCACCTTGAGAGCCTGAAGAACATTGTCTTATCGACTTTGCAGTGACTACGAAACTTGTCGGCCTAGTTATTTGTTTCACTGATTCAGTTGGCAAAGTGAAGCTCGGGAACCAAGTGACGGAAAGCTTTAATATATTCGAAAGGCTGAAACAAGGAGATAGTTCGCCACCAATATTGACCAATTGGCTCTCGAGAAGGTAATTAGGGAAGGCTTACGTAAGCATTTTGGAAGGATCGGAGTCAAACGTGAGAAAATTCTTTCCTGATGAAGACGCTCTGTTGTCCACATCTAAGGAAGAACTGATCCGGAGTAGCGACAACGTGGAGGCGCCACTGAATACTATATGTCAACTGCTGAATGAATCGAAGATTATCGCGTGACAAGCAGGACACACGCCTATCCAAGAGACGCGCTCCAGTCACAGGTATTCGGAACCTAGTCTTTCAAAGGGTTCAGAATTAAACAAATATCTAGCTGTGATATTTACATAATACCCAAGCCGCAAATTGGTTGTATTTGAGGCTCAGTTAGTCTTTTAAATCTTGCTGTCTGTCACGGAATTTCAAAGTGGAATAGTACAAAATATTGATCCCATCCGTAGGGCTGTACGGTTGCGAGACTTCTCTTAGGTCTTGCGTGGGGAGATATGGCGCTCAGCTGGACCAACACCGACGACCATACACATCCACTGATTTTATTCCTTGCTGAATAAGACCATTGTGTAGACTGAAGAGAAAGTGGTGAACAGAATCAACGACGACATGCTGCAGATTATCACAGATCGTTATTGGCACCAGAAAGTAGGAAATATAGACGAGTAGAAGTGGAGTCTTGTGAATCCGTGCTGTCCTCTGCACAAAATAGCGTGAAGTAAGTATGGAAAAAAGGCTTCGTCTGCGGGAAGGTAATTTGAATTATTGCCTCTGCTGTTCGCTGTTGGTGTCCATGCAATTATCGTGCTTCTACGTTAACTATTTAGAGGTGATAACGTACCGTGAGCAGCTAAGGCTTGACTTATACAATGATTGCGTCGTGAAATAAACGATATCCTCGTTGGAGGAACAACTCGGGCATAAGCCTGAAGTGATTTATGAAATTTATAGAAAATAGTAACCCACATAATCATAGGCGCTTTATAAGCTCGTTCCTCCTAGATAACAGAATATGAATTAAGTGTCTTGAAAGCTACACACGGTAAACCGTTACGGAGCCATAAAATGACAGGATCAGAGGTGTTTCGCAATTTCTCAACTTCGCTACAATATAATTTATGACGATAACGTAAAAAGATTGAAGCAGCAATGTACGAGGGTTATACGCAAAGTACGGTTCGATAGGTCTCTAAATGGAAACTACCGCGAAAATCCGATGAAGCTTTGCACGGATGTGTTGGATAGTGTCTATAGTATTCCTGTCTTTCGCTGTTTTTAGTTCTGTGCGCACAGTGAGCACGTGAAGATGCCTTTAACAATAGTAGCCGGCCGTTGTGGCCCAGCGGTTCTAGGCACTTCAGTCCGGAACCCCACTGCTGCTACGGTCGCAGGTTTGAATCCTGCCTCAGGCATGGATGTGTGTGATGTCCTTAGGTTATTTAGATTTAAGTAGTTCTAAGTTTAGGGGACTGATGAGCTCAGATGTTAAGTCCAGTAGTGCTCAGAGCCATTTGAACCATTTTATAACACGCCAACTTTAGGTGCCCGCTGCGAGGTTTCGCGCGATTTCATGTAAGCCCACATAACGTACCCGTCATGCATTTCCTTCTTCATGACAATTCTCGGCCGCAGACTGTAGGCGCAATGAGGATGCTCTTGCAGCGTTTTCGATGGGAAGTGTTCGATCATCCGCCATACATCCCGGACTTATCTCCCTCTGATATTCATCTCTGCTCACATGAACCGCTGGCTACGAAGACAACATTTTCGCACAGCCAACGAGCTGTAGACCAGCGTTGAAAAATGGCGCAAAGCACAGGCGGCTGCCTCCTATGGCGAAGTTATTGGAAAGTTGGTACCACGCTACGACAAATGTCGAAGTCGGAGCGGCGACTATGCGAAGAAGTAGTTGGAAAATGCAGAAAACTTTTTCAGGTACAACATTTTCGATTTTCAGTGTGATACCCATTTCGCGACCGATCGGAACTTACATTACGAATAGACCTCGTACATCAAAAGGGGATAAAACGATAGGAGCAAACGTGCTACAAGTTTCTTATCTTAGGCAGGTTACGTCTTTGGAAGAGTACTAAAAAATACGGAATTAATGTACACTAATGCTCATAAATTAAGGATAATTGCAGAATGTGGTGACACACAACGTGGGACTACACTAAACTGGCGCTAATATCATAGGCACATAGGGAACACACACGACACGGATCTGTAAGTCCACGGTATTGGTGACAAGTTGAGAAAACTGTCCCGAAACACATGTGCTACAAAACGCCATTGTTTCCTGCGCATGCACCGCGACATCAATATGGTATATAATCACCATGCACACATACACAGGCCGCACAACGGGTTGGCATACTCTGGATCAGGTGGTCGAGCAGCTGCTGGGGTATAGCCTCCCATTCTTGCACCATTGCCTGTCGGAGCTCCTGAAGTGTCGTACGAGTTTGAAGACGTGCAGCGATACGTCGACCGAGTGCATCCCAGACGTGTTCGATAGGGTTTAGGTCTGTAGAACAGGCAGGAAACTCCATTCGTCTGATATCTTGTGTTTCAAGGTACTCCTCCACGATAACAGCTCGGTGGGGCCGTGCGTTATCATCCGTCAGGAGGAAGGTGGGACCCACTGCACCCCTGAGAAGGCGAACATACTGGTACAAAATGACGTCCCGATACACCTGAGCCGGCCTCAGTGGTCTAGCGGTTCTAGGCGCTCATTCCGGAACCGAGCGACTGCTACGGTCGTAGGTTCGAATCCTGCCTCGAGCATGGATGTGTGTGATGTCCTTAGGTTAGTTAGGTTTAAGTAGTTCTAAGTTCTAGGGGACTGATGACCACAGATGTTAAGTCCCATAGTGCTCAGAGCCATTTAAACCATTTGATACACCTGACCTGTTACACTGCCTCTGTCAAAGTCAAACCACGACCTCCATACAGGTCCCTTTGAAGGACATTAAGGGGTTTTTTACCTGGTTCCTGGTTGACGCCAGATGAAAACTCGGTGAGAGTCACTGTTCAGACCATACATAGACTCGTCCGTGAACATAACCTGGGACCACTGTTCTAATGACCGTGTACTGTGTTCTTGACAGCAGGCTTTATGGGCTCTCCTGTGACCAGGGGTCAGTGGAACTGACCTTGCAGGGCTCCGGGTGAATAAACCATGTCTGTTCAGTCGTCTGTAGACTGTGTGTCGGGAGACAACTGTTCCAGTGGCAGTGGTAAGGTACCGAGCAAGGCTACCTGCAGTGCTCCGTAGCAGTCTGCGGACACTGATGATGTGATATAGGTCTCCCTCCTTATGGTGTTGTACTCTGTGGACGTGCCGTACTGTACCCCCTGGACACGTTTCCTGTCTGCTGGAATCATTGCCATAATCGTGAGATCTCACTTTGTGGAACACGGAGGGCCTGTTCTACGACCTGCTGGGTTTGACGAGCCTCCAGTCGCCCTAGTATTCTACACCTCATAACGTCATCAATATGTGTTCTTTGAGCCTTTTTCAACACACACGCAGTCACCATTAGCACGTCCGAGAATGTCTGCACACTTACTCGCTGCACCGTACTCTGACATGCACCAGCACACCTCTGCGTATGTGGACCGCTGCCAGGGCCACCGCGCGACGACCGGAGGTCAAATGCACCGCATGGTCATACCCCGAATTGATTTAAACCCACAGACCGCCCAACAGAGCGTTGTTTCACAATGTATCAGCATTATCCTTAATTTATGAGCATGAGTGTATATCAGAAGTAATAATTATCAAGATTTATCACAAAATATACGAGAAAGTTTTCCTGAGTTTGACGCAAAAATTTGATCAAGAAGATTTTACATTTGTTATCTTTAGTTTTCTCGTTCTTTCCAGCATTCCTTTCTTATAGTTTCTTTCGCCCTTTCCAGCTTCTATGTAAAGGCGATTTATTAAGGGACCGAAACAATATAGCACAATTTTGCACTGCTTTAGAATGAAGCTGTTAAGTAATGTGTGTGGTTGGCTGGCATTAACCATTTGCTCCAGCAAATTCAACGTAATAAAACTGCTGTTTCTGATCACTATTCAAGCCTTCGTACATGTGCTGTGGTTCTTGTGAGTAACAGAAAGAGAGCCGGCCGGTCCACTGGACCTGACGGGATACCAATTCGATTCTACGCGGAAGAACTTGCCCCCCTTCTAACAGCCGTGTACCGCAAGTCTCTAGAGGAGCGGAAGGTTCCAAATGATTGGAAAAGAGCACAGGTAGTCCCAGTCTTCAAGAAGGGTCGTCAAGCAGATGCGCAAAACTATAGACCTATATCTCTGACGTCAATCTGTTGTAGAATTTTAGAACATGTTTTATGCTCGCATATCATGTCGTTTCTGGAAACCCAGAATCTACTCTGTAGGAATCAACATGGATTCCGGAAACAGCGGTCATGTGAGACCCAACTCGCTTTATTTGTTCATGAGACCCAGAAAATATTGGATACAGGCTCCCAGGTAGATGCCATTTTCCTTGACTTCCGGAAGGCGTTAGATACAGTTCCGCACTGTCGCCTGATAAACAAAGTAAGAGCCTACGGAATAACAGACCAGCTGTGTGGCTGGATTGAAAAGTTTTTAGCAAACAGAACACAGCATGTTGATCTAAATGGAGAGACGTCTGCAGACGTTAAAGTAACCTCTGGCGTGCCACAGGGGAGTGTTATGGGACCATTGCTTTTCACGATGTATATAAATGACCTAGTTGATAGTGTCGGAAGTTCCATGCGGCTTTTCGCGGATGATGCTGTAGTATACAGAGAAGTTGCAGCATTAGAAAATTGCAGCGAAATGCAGGAAGATCTGCAGCGGATAGGCACTTGGTGCAGGGAGTGGTAACTGACCCTTAACAAAGACAAATGTAATCTATTGCGAATACATAGAAAGAAGGATCATTTTTTGTATGATTATATAATAGCGGAACAAACACTGGTAGCAGTTACTTCTGTAAAATATCTGGGAGTGTGCGTGCGGAACGATTTGAAGTGGAATGACCATATAAAATTAATTGTTGGTAAGGCGGGTGCCAGGTGGAGATTCATTGGGAGAGTCCTTAGAAAATGTAGTCCATCAACAAAGAAGGTGGCTTACAAAACACTCGTTCGACCTATACTTGAGTATTGCTCATCAGTGTGGGATCCGTACCAGGTCGGGTTCACGGAGGAGATAGAGAAGATCCAAAGAAGAGCGGCGCGTTTCGTCAAAGGGTTATTTGGTAAGTGTGATAGCGTTACGGAGATGTTTAGCAAACTCAAGTGGCTGACTCTGCAAGAGAGGCGCTCTGCATCGCGGTGTAGCTTGCTGTCCAGGTTTCGAGAGGGTGCGTTTCTGGATGAGGTATCGAATATATTGCTTCCCCCTGCTTATACCTCCCGAGGTGATCACGAATGTAAAATTAGAGAGATTCGAGCGCGCACGGAGGATTTCCGGTAGTCGTTCTTCCCGCGAACCATACGCGACTGGAACAGGAAATGGAGGTAATGACATTGGCACGTAAAGTGCCCTCCGCCACACACCGTTGGGTGGCTTGCGGAGTATAAATGTAGATGTAGATGTAGATCTGGCCGAGCGGTTCTAGGCGCTTCAGTCCGGAACCGCGCGACCGCTACGGTCGCAGGTTCGAATCCTGCCTCGGGCATGGATGTGTGTGATGTCCTTAGGTTAGTTAGGTTTAAGTAGTTCTAAGTTCTACGGGACTGATGACCTCAGCTGTTAAGTCCCATAGTGCTCAAAGCCTTTTGAACAATTTTGAACAGAAAGAGGTAGCAGTGGATATCACAACTTGCGTGCTCACTGCGCCGCTGTATACAAAATATAGCCATTACTCTTGTAACCAAACTTCTGAAATTTTTATCATTGTGCGAACCAGCCAGAGTTTTCGCAACAAGTATTAAGTGTGACGGAGTTCTTGTCCATCAAGTGATAGGGTCGGCGATACTCCGGAAGTGCTGACACCCTTTGTCATGAGAGTCAGTCGCTTATGTATACTTACGGTTTTCACTTGTACTACTCAGGTTCCTTGAGCAACTGCATAGCACTTTTCACCTATGTTGTTAAACACTACGCCATTGAGAGTGTCCTCAGCTGTTACTGATTTTGGTCGCATGGGTATCTTATTTCCAATACGACTACAGCAGACTGCCTGACAGCAGTAGATGCAATTTGGTGGCGCCTTCTTCCTGATCCATCCGGGCTTCTAAACGTAGTTTGGTCAACTTGATCATGCGTCTAAGACGGTATTTGTAACTCAGGACACGGCCGATGAGGTTTCGCGAGCGTACATGTAATACTTTAACCGATGACAAGTGAAAAAATGGTTCAAATGGCTCTGAGCACTATGGGACCCAACTGCTGAGGTCATTAGTCCCCTAGAACTTAGAACTAGTTAAACCTAACTAACCTAAGGACATCACAAACATCCATGCCCGAGGCAGGATTCGAACCTGCGACCGTAGCGGTCTTGCGGTTCCAGACTGCAGCGCCTTTAACCGCACGGCCACTTCCGCCGGCGATGACAAGTGAAACTTACTCCAAGCTGTGTGTAGCTTCCTGTACTGAATTCTGGTAAACCTAACCTAACCTAACCTAACAAATTCTGCCTTCTATGTCCTCCTTACTCTTTCCGTCATGTGTTATTTTGTTGCCTAAGTAGCAGAATTCCCTAACTTCATCTAATTCGTGATCACCAATACTGATGTCAACTTTATAGCTGTTCTCTTTTCCGTTAATTCTCATTACTTTCGTCTTTCTACGATTTACCCTCAATCCTTATGCTGTACTCAACAGACTGTTCATTCCATTCAGCAGGCCCTGTACTTCTTCTTGTTTGGCGAATCTTATAATTCATATCCTTTTTCCTTGAATTTTAATTCCACTCTTGAACCCTTCTTTTATTTGCGTCACCGTTTCTTCGATGTATAAACTGAATAGTAAGAGCAAAAGACTACATCACTATCTTGCACCATTTTTAATCCGAGGACTTCGATCTTGGTCTTGTTCCTCTCTCGGCTCTTGTACATGTTGTGTACTGCGCGTCTTTCCATATACCATAATTTACCCCTATTTTTCTCAAAATTTCAAACATATCTCAACATTTGACATCGTCGAATGCTTTCTGCAGGGAGACAAATCTTGTTTTTAGTCTTGCTTCCGTTATCAACTGCAACGTTTCAATTGCCTCTCTGGTGCCTTTATTTTTGTAAGGCCAAACAGATCGTCATGTAACACGTCCTCCATTTCCTTTTCGATTCGTCTGTATATTATTCTTCTCAGCAACTTGGATTCGTGAGCTGCTAAACTGATTGTTCAATAATTCTTGCAGTTGTCGACTCTTGCAATCTTCCGAATTGTGTGGATGATATTTTTCCTAAAGTCACATGATGTATCGTCAAACTTCCTCCAAAGTTTTTAGAAATTCTGATAGAATGTTACCTGTCCCTTCTGCTTTATTCAATGTCAAATTTTCCAAAACTCTTTTAAATTGTGATGCTAATACTGGGTCCGCTCTCTCTTGAATATCGCCTCCTGTTTCTTCTTCTATCACATCATAAGACAAGTCTTCCCCCTCATAGAGACCTTGAATGTCCTCTTTCCATCTATTCGCTCTCTCCTTCATGTTTAACAGTGGAATTTCCATTGCAGTCTTAACGTCACCATACTTCCTTCCAATTCGAGCGCAGATTGTTTTGACTTTTCTATATGCTGAGTCAGTCTTTCAGACAGTCATTTCCTTTTCGATTTCTTCCCATTTTTCATGCAACCATTTCACCTTAGCTTCCCTGCACTTCCTATTATTTCATTCTAAACATCTTGTATTTCCGATTTCCTGAATTTCGCCGGCCGGAGTGGCCGTGCGGTTCTAGGCGCTACACTCTTGAACCGCGCGACCGCTACGGTCGCAGGTTCGAATCCTGCCTCGGGCATGGATGTGTGTGATGTCCTTAGGTTAGTAAGGTTTAATTAGTTCTAAGTTCTAGGCGACTGATGACCTCAGAAGTTAAGTCGCATAGTGCTCAGAGCCATTTGAACCTGATTTTCGCTGAACATTTCTGTACTTGCTTCTTTCATCGATCAACTGACATATTTCTTCAGATTCATTTAGTACTGAAAGTTTAAATCTTCTTGGTAACCGTAAATTTGGCAATCAAAGCCGTCATTCGTGAAGATTCCAAGTGAAGTTATTACAATGACAATATATTCTGAACACAAGCTCCCAATCCCATCATGTATCCTGTTACCGTCAGCACGTGAGTTATTCGTTACATATGAATGTAATTTACCTGTGGAAAGACATTTTGTCCATGCGGTATGATTAATTCAGTACTGGCTTCGGTCTGTGACCACGGTTATAAGTCAACTTGGCACACGTCATAATTAAAACCGAATAGTTGATCCGACACATATCTGATACAGCCAGCAGTCACGTCTCTATACAGATACATCAAATGTAGCGTATTACGAGGAACGTTCAGTAAGTAATACAATCCCGCCCGGTTAGCCGTGCGGCCTAACGCACGGCTTTCCGGAGTGAGAAGGAGCGCCTCGTCCCCGGCATGAATCCGCCCGGCGGACTTGTGTCAAGGTCCGGTGAGCCGGCCAGTCTATGGTTGGTTTTTAGGCGGTTTTCCATCTGCCTCGGCAAATGTAGGCTGGTTCCCCTTATTCCGCCTCAGCTACACTATGTGCACAAACAAGTCCACCACGTACGCGTATAACTCCAATACTGTACCACGCAAACATAGGGGTTACACTCGTCTGGTTTGAGGGTTTGAGACGTTCCCTGAGAGGGGGGGGGGGGGAGGGGGAGGAGTGGGGGCGAGGGGTGTCCACCGGGGACAAAACCGCACAAAAACCTTTCTAGGCCACCGGTTAACAAACAATACAAGTAATACAACACATTTTTATTTTTGGCCAATTTCGGATGAAAAAGGGTGCAGATTGCTGCTGAACACTGTGGAATATTCCCGCTTCATCCCCTTTAGTTTCATTAAGTTCCGATAAGTAGTGGCGCTGTAAGTAGCCTTCATTACGGCGTGTGCAACGGAGGTGCGTTTCAAGTAGAGAGTTGTCGTTGAGATCTTTTGGCGGAAAATCAGGGAATCACAGATATTCATGCCCACCTCCAGAATGTCTACGGAGACTGACAGGTAGGAAAAGCACGACGATTCATTGGTCGAGCATCTGTCGCCGTCGTAACCATGTCTTGCAAACCTGTCCGGTCTGCTGCACACCGATCGGCCGCACACGCCTGTGACTCCTGCTATGTTCGAACGTTCGAATTCTCAGTCGAGGTGATCATCGGGTCGCAAGCAAACGCCTCGCTGCCAACTGGACGTCTGTGCTGGTAGTGCTGACACACTCCTCCACCAGTTGAGGTACTCAAATATGTGTGCCCTCTGACTTCCTCGCCGCGTAATGGAAGATCATAAAGAGCAACGAAGGACTATCCTTGAGGAAATTTATTGCACGTTAAGAGACTGATCTTGACGATTTTTTTGTCGAACATCGTCATAGGCGATGAGACATGGGGTCATCACTTCGAACCGAAACCAAAACGGCTACCACCTCTCATCCGAAGAAAAAGTTCAGACTCGAACTCTCAGTTGGTACAGTCATGGCGACCTGAGATTCTGAAGGGGTTTTTCTTTGTCGTCCCTTATAGTCCAGTGATCCAATCTGGAGTTCCTTGTGCTACTCCGAAGAAAATGAAGAAACGACTTCAGCGTGCTCATCGCCACAAAAAATCAAACGAAGGTATCCTTCTTCATGACATCGGAAGGCCCCACACAAGTCTGCGCACCTGGGAGGAGCTCACAGAACTTCGTTGGGATTTTCATCCTCGTCCAGCCTACAGTCCGAATTTCTCAACTTCCATGTATTTGTCCGAATGATGGATGCACTCGGCGGGAAGCAGTAGCTGGATGATGGGGAGATTATTGATGCAGCAAGACAATGAATCCGATGTAAACCAGTAGAGTGGTACCATGCTGGCATACAGCTTCGCCGAGTATGTTGGCTTAAAATCATCGCATTAAACGGAGATTACGTTGAAAAATAGGGTTTTGTAACCAAAAGAGAGGGAAATAGCGTCGTCAGGGTGTATACGAGCCGGGACAACCGGGAGATCCGGGAAAAACCCGGGAATTTTTTCATCCGTGAGAAAACCGGGAAAACCGAGGAATATTTTAGAATACCGGGAGTTTTTTATTGTTTTAGTTTTCAGAAAAATGTTTGTGATTTTGACTGGTAACAACCAATACTCTAACAAAGGATATATAAAACTTAAGTTGCAAAGGAAATGCGCCGTATAGAACAACAAAACTCTGCTCATACAAGGGTCTGCCAACAGCAAAGTGTGTCAAAGGCTTTAGGAAGACTATGCGATGCTTCCTAACAACAAATTGCCTCCGATGACCGTGACGTGACAACTGTTTAAATTTGATTCCTTTGAGCAGTGTCGGGCGGGCTCTTGCGCATGCGCAGTTGAGTCGCGCATGAGTAGTACCTTCGTTCGCTTCTGGTTACAGAAGTATGGCTGGGCGCCACTACTTAATATTGCCACGGTTCGGAAATGTAGTAAATATGGTACTCATGCCCAGAAAAGTCTGAATTGTGGTGGGGAGATGGATCCTCTTCACGTGACCTGTGTTTACGTTCAGTGGTTTTCTTGTTTCCTCGTCGTTTATTGCTCTCACGTTAAATGATAACAAACGGATTTTTGCGGTTGGGACTTATCAAATAAATTAAAATACTTTCCCATGATTACGGAAGGCTAAAATATGTTATTAGTATTAGATTTTATTTCCACCCTCCTGACAGTCGAGCATTAATCGCCTTGCAGAACAATGAAGTTATTTTTGTCGGTTTGCTAAAGAGCTTTGGTTTTCATTAATATTTTCTGTTTTATTTGAAACGAAGTGTTTAATTTCACGCTATTGGCTAGTTGCAACTGTTCGCTGGATTTCAAGTGCACGTATGGCATTATGCCATAATAAAGAACCAAACATGAGATAATACAGTACCGGTACGCCAAGAAAATTTACATACGAATCTGGACATATGAATGTGCATTTTAAGCCGAATTATGCATTTTAGCATGGGTCACGAAATTCCGATGCTTTTGAAGTATTTTCTGATGTCTTGTTTCTTTTATGACATAGTGCAAGATCTTTTAATGTTTTACACGTACGAACGTATGGGCTTCCTGCGCCATCGTAGCTGCGTAAGCGCGGTGACGCGTATTATCTGGCGCTCTCTTCCAACTGCTGAAACGAACCTATTTCTAACAGATTGCAGGAAACTATTGCGAATGGTGGTTTGAAAAGCGTTACATTCAAACCAAATTTCCTTTTACGCAAGATGAACTATGTGCGAGAATGTAAGATGAATTACTGAATTCACAAAACGTTTGAATCTCATTTAAAAATCATCTCTTTGAGGAAGACCATTTAGAAGAATTTCGAGCCCGGAAGATCAAACATTTACGTCGTTATTAAAAATTTTACTGGCACATTTATGTGATGTATCTTAAAGTGTAACACGCGCAAAAAGGATCAACATTATATGTGGAAGCTTAGCTTCTCTTCCAGCTTTTTAATCTTAGAGACCAATATTATGTGTGAATGCTATGTATATTAATTTAAACCATTAACTTTTCTTACTTGTGTGTTCGCGCTACTTAAGAGTGATCTTGCTATTGGCTTACTACATCACGTGTCCGTGCTGTCAACAGCTGGCGAGATAACGTGATAATGAGCTATGACAGGCTTACAAAACCGCCTCGCAATCTCGATTTCAATGCTTCGGAAAGTGACATGCGGTGTTTGGTGGAATTCAAATATATACCTTCGTAATACGGAAAGATGCAGCGATCATGTTGCTGCACATCAAAGGTCTTTCAAAACGACGGTATATAAAAACATAAACATTCAAAGAATTGATGAGTTTTACAGTGCCGAGGAAGAGTATACTGTCACTTAACACGGAAAAAGTGTATTTTTCACCCGGGAGAACGTGTATTTTTAACCAGGAAATCCGGAAAAAATCCGGGAATTTTTTTTTCCTTGTCCACGTATACATCCTGGTCGTGTATTGGAATCCTGAATAAAATCAATGTGCTTTCAGAAATAAAAAAAATGTCTTAGATTTCATATTGAATCTTTCCCAGTCATTACGTAGTTGGTCTTACTCATTCTCGTAGCACAGACCGTCACCTGGTGAAGATTTGGTCTTTCCATAAGTTCAGTAAGGCATTGCTGTCAACCAGGTGAAACACGTAGCCTACTTCTTGCAGTGTGATTAGCTATGCCAAGCAGTGTTACACACTGAACTGAAACTGTTATCTTTTGCGGACAGTGCTCTTATGACTGAGGCACAATTCACGACCAGCGTAGCGCTTTCCACACGCTACTCTTCCCTTTCTTGTCAGTTTCTCGGTACCTCTCCTGCGTAGCTCAATAGACTAACTCTACTGCAGAGAGAAAAATATTTTATGTCGGAAATATCGTATTTAATAGCCATGGATAACGGTCACGACAGAAAACGACCTTGCAGATTTCAGATACTAGGCTGATTACGCAGTTATCTACAAAGAAGGATTACCAGAATAAAGCTGCACAAATATTTAGACGCTTCTGTAAAATTTTACAGAGATGCTTTAAAGTTGTGAGACGTAAAATTGTGCTTCTCACAAATCGAGGAAATGCAGTAGACTCTCTCACTGCAGTATCAGTGGGTCGTGACTGCAGTCAGTCAACCCATATAAATACTTGGAAAGTTTACAGGGATGTAAAAAGGAACTTGCAGATGGGTTCAGTCTTAGAGAGAGCGATTTCACTAGTTTTATTCAATTTAAACGTATGGCTGGGCCCCACCGTCGGGCAGACCGTTCGCCGGGTGCCGTTCTTTCAACTTGACACCACTTCGGCGACCTGTAGTCGATGAGGATGATAGGATGATGATGAGGACAGCACAACATCCAGTCCCTGGGCGGAGAAAATTTCCCGACCCAGCCGGGAATCGAGCCCGCGCCCAGAGGATTAACAATCCGTCACGCTGACCTATTTTTTTTTAAATCTCACTTTGTTCGTTTTCGTTCGTTGTATCTGCTCGGGGCGGACGTCGTAAGACACCCGTTTCAGTTCGTCGTTGATCCATTAACTCAGTTTTTTTTATTACAGGGGGCAACCAACCCTCTGACCAAACACGCTGAGTTACCGTGCCGGCACCATTCAGCTACCGGGGGCAGACAGGGTTCAGTGGTAAGGTCCTAGGAAAATTGAGTCAGCCTAGAAAGGAGACTACTTTCAAAACACTCGTGTGATGTGACGCATCCTAGAACATCACTGAAGCCGTGCGAAATGAGACTAGAAGGAGATATCGAACTTATACGAAAGAGATCAGTGCGGTTGGTTATAGGTTTGTTTGACACATGGGGCAGTATCACAGAGAAGATGGAGATAGTGAACTGGTAGATGCTTGAAGATAGACGACCTCAAAAACCCCCTGAAAGCCAACTTGAAAGTTGCCAATACCAGATCTAATAGAGTGACTCCCTATTCAACTTCCCCTAGCGATAGAGAAAATTATATTAAATTAGGTACGCGCAGAGTTGTTTCAGCAATAATTCTATGCGTGCTCCGTACGTGACTGAACCGGGGAGAAACTAATAATGGAAAGTGATCTGCAGAGTAAAGATGTAGACGTAGCGAATTTCATTACGCCGGGGCCACTTACAGCGCTGACTCTGCGACGTCTCACAGGTTTCTAGACGGGAGGAGAAATGGAACGCGTCGTTCGCTGAAACTGTGCGAGTCAAGACGTAGTTCTTATCCAGGATCAACGCCAACGGCGGTCGCAGAATTGATTCGCTTATCGAGACCCACTCTCCGTGAACGCTCCTGGCAAATATGGACCCGCTATTTGGCGTTTTGGTGAAGACGTAGTCATAAGGGGAGGCCTATGAGGGAGCCTTTGAGGAGAGTACAGCCGAGAAAACACGGCAGGAGCGCCGTCGCAGCAGCGGGATAATCGAGCAGGCAGCCCTTTGTTTACAGGGCGGCGATTTGGGGAATCGAGCGGAAGGAAGGAAGGAAGGAAGGAAGGGCGGACAAAGGTTGCAGGGAGCGGGCGCGCGCCCCGGCGGCAGCCAAAGCCCACTATGATTGATTGGTTGATAAAAAGGGCGGAAGCCGCGGTGCCTCGCGCTGGATCCCGGTAATCTGCGGCGGGCTCATCAGGCGGCGCTATCGCAGCTGGCGGAGCCCGGTGGCCGCGGCGGAGCGCCGGCGCGCGTCCCGCCCGACACCGGCCAGCAGCCGCCAACCTGCTGGTCTGGCCGGCAGGTAGTCAGTCGCTCAGGCGGCGCGAAAACCTGCGCCGCGCCGCCGCCGTCTTCGCACTAGTATCGTCCCAGATTAAACGTTTAACAGAGCACACTATCATGTGGGCACAAAGGCGACTCCCTCATGAGGCTTGGAAAGTTGCTGACTTAGCTTCCTCTGTAACCTTTCAACTTCTCATCTGATATTCTGGTGTGAACATAGCCGTCTGTATACGTACGTCTACAAACACTCTGCGAGTGACCTTGCGATTTCTGGTGGGAGAGGGGTATCTCAAGTACCACCATCTTCTTCCAGTCCTCCCACCATCCTCCCCCCCCTCCCATTACTAAATCCATTCACGAATAGCACGTGGGAACAACGATTTTTTTCTTTTTTATGAAACTCCACATCAGCTCCAATTTCTCTGATTTCTTCGTAGTGATCACTCCGCGAGAACGCATTCTGTCGGAATTTCACTAATAAACCTTTTCGTGATGAACATCACCTCTCTTGTTGAATGAATGCGTGCAAATATTAGAAGGCCAGATGACAAAAATTGCCATTATTAGCGACAGGAATTATCTCTTACTTAAAATTGCAATTTTATTTAATTTTGTTGTCAATAAAGACCAATTTAATTGGTATTGATGATGATGTGAGATGCAACGTGTGAGATGAAAGCTGAAAATAAATATTTTCTGTGGCTCTTGCCTCCATGTTCTCATCGTTCAGGTGTAGAGCATGTGGAAAGGATTTACGGCCGACTGAAATCTTAAGATATGGTATAATTTTAGTGCTTGTATTCTCTGGGACTGCTTGAATGTAATGCACTTCGTAAAAATTAAATCGTCGATGTCCAGTTGGTATAAAGGAAATACTCAGATAAAATCACAGGCTGTTACTCTTCCCTACACAGCGATAGTGGTCGCAGGAACCCCAGGAAATGTCAATTATTCATTTTCCGAAAATCCTAAGTCAGGGTTCGTAATCCTGAACCTTACGCGACTAACTCTTTGTGAAGAAAAAGTTAAAATGGTTCAAATGGCTCTGAGCACTATGTGACTTAACATCTGAGGTCATAGGTTCCCTAGACTTAGAACTACTTAAACCTAACTAACCTAAGGAAATCACACACATCCATGCCCGAGGCAGGATTCGAACCTGCGACAGTAGCAGCACCGCGATTCCGGACTGAAGCGCCTAGAACCGCTCGGTCACAACGTCCGGCGAGAAAGTTCATTACCTTTTATTTCATCAGAAGTATTGACTATATTCGTGCAGTTACTTTCAGATTATAATGACTGCTATCCAAAAGCCTCCATCAATACCAGTCTAACGCACGGGTAAACGTCACCATCATTACGTCGAGGTATCTAACTCGATGCACTTTCATTTCATACTATATTTACAGTGACACGTCTATCCTTACATTTTAATATTCATCTACATTGTGCAATTCACTATGGAGCGCCTAGCACAAAATACCTCCCAGTGCCTTATGGCTTCTTCCCGTTCTATTCGAAAGCAAGGAAAGAAGGGAGTCAAATCAATTATAACAACCATTCTACAGTGTACTGATTGTAGACCCGGCACAATCTCGGATTACGGAAGGAAATCGGCCGCGCCATTTTAAAACGAACCATCCCGGAAAGTATCTGGAGCGATTTACGGAAATCACGGAAAAGCCAATGAGGATGGCCGGACGGATATTTCAGCCGTCGTCCTACCGGGTAGAAGAATGTGCTAATGTCTGCGGCACCTCGCGCGATCTTGGTATGCGGGTGTGGAGCACAGGAGAAACGCTTCTCTATGTGCTGTGATTAGCTTAACCTTTTCGGAGTCCCACGAGTGCGATACGTGGTCAGCAGGATTCCATACGATGGTGGATGTCTGTTTCGCAGCTGTTTGCAGCATCTACGTGATGGCATTATAAGAAAGAAAGAAACCTATGATAAGTGTGCCTTCCTTTGTATACGTTGAATTTTCCCTGTAGAATGCAAGTGTTACGGATCCCACACCATTGTAGAAAGTGCGGAGCGATTGTTTTTTAAGCAATCTACTCTGGACACTTGTGCGTTTTTTCAGTTTCCTACCAAGTAATCGTCAGTACCATCGGCTGTATCAGTGTGATCGTTTCAGTTCATTGCTCTACATATCGTTACGCTTCTTTGTTGCCTGTAAAATTTCTTCATTGTTATTGATGCTGAGGGCCTTCATCTCCATCTTATGCATTTGTAATTTTGTCTGTAATTTTATATTCATTTTTCGGTCTCCTATTGTGTACTCTCCTGCTCTCCTCGGAAACTTCATTTCAGTTATCTTAAATATTCCATTTTCGCCCTTCGCAAAAATCCATGACATAGGGAACAATTTTGTAAAAAATATTTATTTAACAAATACATTTGAAGTGTTATTAATGTAAGATAACCTTAAGGTATATCCCAGCAAGGTAAATGAATTTATCATTTATACAGCGCCGGAGAAAAATGCGTCACCCTCAAGCACTGTGTTCTGTGTCACCGGAATGAAACATATGCATAGTGAGGAGTTGTAGTGTTAGCGATTCACAATTAGTACTAAACAAAGAAAAGTGCGAGGTCATCCACATGGGTTCTAAAAGAAATCCGATAAATTTTGGGTATACGATAAATCGTACAAATCTAAAGGCTGTCGCCGGCCGGAGTGGCCGAGCGGTTAAAGGCGCTACAGTCTGGAACCGCACGACCGCTACGGTCGCAGGTTCGAATCCTGCCTCGGGCATGGATGTGTGTGATGTCCTTAGGTTAGTTAGGTTTAAGTAGTTCTAAGTTCTAGGGGACTTATGACCACAGCAGTTGAGTCCCATAATGCTCAGAGCCATTTGAACCATCTAAAGGCTGTCAATTCGACTAAATACCTAGGAATTACAATTACTAGCAACTTAAATTGGAAAGACCACATAGATAATATTGTGGAGAAGGCGAAACAAAGACAGCGCTTTGTTGGCAAGAACACTTAGAAGATGCGACAGACCAACTAAAGAGACAGCCTACATTACATTTGCCCGTATTCTGCTGGAATATTACTGCGCAATATGCGATCCTTACTAGGTAGGATTGACGGAGGACATGGAAAACGTGTAAAGAAGAGCAACTCGTTTCGTGTTATCTCTCAATATGGGTGAGAGTGTCACTGATATGATACTCGAGTTGGGATGGCAGTCACTGAAACAAAGACGGTTTCCTTTGCGGCGAGATCTATTTACGAAATTTCTATCACCAGCTTTCTCTTCCGAAAGCGAAAATATTTTTTGACACCCACCTACGTAGGGAGAAATGATCATCATAATAAAATAAGGTAAATCAGAGCTCGAACGGAAAGATTTAGCTGCTCCATTTTCCAACGCGCCATTCGAGAGTGGAATGGTAGAGAAGTAGTATGAAAATAGTTCGCTGAACCCTCTGACCGACACTTAAGTGTGAATAGTAGAATAACCATGTAGATGGGGATGTAGACATTTGCCACGGTCATCGGTGATCCGATGGTTCTCAGGAGGCCTGTCAGTGGGCGATCTGTTTTGACCCTGGCGGCAGTAACTGTGCTGAGTTTAAGAATGAACAGTGTCTGCAACGCTGATTCTAGGGTACAACCGCGCCCAGCCAACGAGTACGTACTGCCGTTGACCAATGTCATCAATTTTAATGGGACCGCAAGGTGGGCTTTTGGAGCGCTGGATGGACGTGTCAACGGGTAGCTGCATGTATTGAGCACAGTGTATAGGTATTGTGACGGTGCTTTCAAGCAGTGGTCTGTGGAACATTACCACAGCCGTAGACCAGGTTCTGGATGTCCACGTCAAGTTTCACGCGTGGTGCGAGCAGCGGTGGCCGATCTAACAAAAACAAGGAAAGAAATCAGGGAACTTGTTGTACCTGCTGTTTCACCTAGGACTACCTGGAGCCGTCTGCTTGCAGCAGGATTAACATCACGTGTGCCTCTGACAAGGCTTCCACTTACACTACGACACCGCCAACCGTGGCTTCTCTGGTGAAGTGAAAGAGTTGACTGAGGAGTGGAATGGTGCTTTGTTGTCTTGAGTGATGAGAGTAGGTCCCGTCTGTATGCGAGTAATGAACATACACACATATATGGCCTACTCCGGAGTGGATTCGCCCACTACGCGCAGGTCACATCCTGCCGGCATGTGTGGCCGAGCGGTTCTAGGCGCTTCAGTCCGGAACCGCGCTGCTGCTACGGTCACAGGTTCGAATCCTGCCTCGGGCATGGATGTGTGTAATGTCCTTAGGTTAGTTAGGTTTAAGTAGATCTAAGTCTAGGGGACTGATGACCTCAGATGTTAAGTCCCATAGTGCTTCGAGCCATTTGGAGCCATTTGGGTCGGCATGGGGTGGAGCCAAAAGTTACAACTCGCTGCTACATTTCGTGTTTGCGCCATTTATTCGACAGGAGGGCGATGTGCTCTTTCAACAGGGCATCGCACATCAAGGACGGCTGAGGCGACGCGACATTCTCTTCATGGTTAGAACAGTTTCCCTGGCAGGGAGATCACCAGACCTCGCGATAACTGAACACGTGAGGACCTGATGAAGACAGAACCTACTCGTTCTCCATTGCCGAATTACAACTAAAAGTGCGAGATGCTTGAGACAATCTATCGCAGAATGCCATTCAACACCTTTATGGTCGTTTCCAAGCGAGAATACACGCCTGCGTTGCTATCTGAGAGCTGTACATTGTGTATTGTTGCGACTGTTTGGGTAACCTTTACTCTGACCACTGTATTTCATTTGGTCTGAATTTATTACTGCTACAAAAGTGAACTACCTATCCCTTGTTAATAAAATGTCGTTGAGGATTGCATTTTCTTCTGACACAGATTGTCTGTGTTTTCAGTTACTGTAATTTTAAAAAGTACCTACAAAGAAAGAGTTAACTCCTCTACCTATGGTTCTGATGGTTTTTCTAAGAAAAAGTGAATATTTTAATAAAATATGAAACTCGAATTAAAGTGAATGTTATGATGCAACTGTGTTCAATCAACTTCGTAGGCGGCGATTGTTCTCTGACAGTCTAAGAATGACTTTGAATATTTAATACGTAAGGTAATTTTTACTGAGATCCCCAATCATTTTTTGAATGGTCATCGCTGCTCTTTTTCTCACAAACTGTCTTCTGGCTCAGAGGAAAATCATTAGATAAGGGAGGATGCGGAAAAGACCACTTCTGTTCAGAGGACGTAATATACTTATGCCAAGCTGTTGTGCGAAATTGTTACCATGAAAAGTGTAAAGGCAAATTTCTTAAATATCACGAATAGCCCGCATCATTCAACTACCTATTTATATTTATTTATTAAGAGGCAGATCTTATTTCTATGAGTAAATGTATTTTGCTCTCCTCTTGTAAATAGGGTTGAAAGTATTCCTAACGGTATGGAGCAATCTTTTGATAAATACATGGAAACGTAAATAAGAGGTTGTCAATATTTCCTGTTTTTTTCATATACCGTGAGAATAATCAGGGATTTGACCTTGTGTGACCCGTTATTTATCTAGTTTTAGGAAACAGGTACACGGCTGAAAAATATTCTTACATATCGCTACGATGGCCGGTTCTTTGATTCTAAATGATGTTTCGTCTATGGTCTTGGATGCATGTGATCCAACCAGTACGTACAAACATCTTTTTTTTGTATATATTATATACAGGGTGTTTCAAAAATGACCGGTATATTTGAAACGGCAATAAAAACTAAACGAGCAGCGATAGAAATACACCGTTTGTTGCAATATGCTTGGGACAACAGTACATTTTCAGGCAGACAAACTTTCGAAATTACAATAGTTACAATTTTCAACCACAGATGGCGCTGCGGTCTGGGAAACTCTATAGCACGATATTTTCCACATATCCACCATGCGTAGCAATAATATGGCGTAGTCTCTGAATGAAATTACCCGAAACCTTTGACAACGTGTCTGGCGGAATGGCTTCACATGCAGATGAGATGTACTGCTTCAGCTGTTCAATTGTTTCTGGATTCTGGCGGTACACCTGGTCTTTCAAGTGTCCCCACAGAAAGAAGTCACAGGGGTTCATGTCTGGCGAATAGGGAGGCCAATCCACGCCGCCTCCTGTATGTTTCGGATAGCCCAAATGGCTCTGAGCACTATACGACTTAACGTCTGAGGTCATCAGTCGCCTAGAACTTAGAACTAATTAAACCTAAATAACCTAAGGACATCACACATATCCATGCCCGACGCAGGATTCGAACCTGCGACCGTAACGGTCGCTCGGTTCCAGACTGCAGCGCCAGAACCGCACGGTCACTCCGGCCGGCTCGGATAGCCCAAAGCAATCACACGATCATCGAAATATTCAGTCAGGAATCAGGAAATTAAAGACGTCGGCCGTGCGATGTGGCTGGGCACCATCTTGCATAAACCACGAGGTGTTCGCAGTGTCGTCTAAGGCAGTTTGTACCACCACAAATTCACGAAGAATGTCCAGATAGCGTGATGCAGTAATCGTTTCAGATCTGAAAAATGGGCCAATGATTCCTTTGGAAGAAATGGCGGTCCAGACCAGTACTTTTTGAGGATGCAGGGGCGATGGGACTGCAACATGGGGCTTTTCGGTTCCCCATATGCGCCAGATCTGTTTATTGACGAAGCCGTCCAGGTAAAAATAAGCTTCGTCAGTAAACCAAATGCTGCCCACATGCATATCGCCGTCATCAATCCTGTGCACTATATCGTTAGCGAATGTCTCTCGTGCAGCAACGGTAGCGGCGCTGAGGGGTTGCCGCGTTTGAATTTTGTATGGATAGAGGTGTAAACTCTGGCGCATGAGACGATACGTGGACGTTGGCGTCATTTGGACCGCAGCTGCAACACGGCGAACGGAAACCCGAGGCCGCTGTTGGATCACCTGCTGCACTAGCTGCGCGTTGCCCTCTGTGGTTGCCGTACGCGGTCGCCCTACCTTTCCAGCACGTTCATCCGTCACGTTCCCAGTCTGTTGAAATTTTTCAAACAGATCCTTTATTGTATCGCTTTTCGGTCCTTTGGTTACATTAAACCTCCGTTGAAAACTTCGTCTTGTTGCAACAACAGTGTGTTCTAGGCGGTGGAATTCCAACACCAGAAAAATCCTCTGTTCTAAGGAATAAACCATGTTGTCTACAGCACACTTGCACGTTGTGAACAGCACACACTTACAGCAGAAAGACGACGTACAGAATGGCGCACCCACAGACTGCGTTGTCTTCTATATCTTTCACATCACTTGCAGCGCCATCTGTTGTTGAAAATTGTAACTACTGTAATTTCGAAAGTTTGTCCGCCTGAAAATGTACTGTTGTCCCAAGCATATTGCAACAAACGGTGTATTTCTATCGCTGCTCGTTTAGTTTTTATTGCCGTTTCAAATATACCGGTCATTTTTGAAACACCCTGTATTTGTATATATTATTCATCGTGTATGCTCGACATTCATTGTGTTTCAACCTGAAACGCTTCTCGTAGTTTCAATAACATTACGTTTATTTCACACAAATGTTTCGTCGCTCTCGTAGACTATATGTAGTATCCGAGAACCGATTTCCTGTAACCAGGTCGGAGTCGATGTGCATGTGGTGCATTCTCCCTCTTACAATTTTGCGCTACATTCGTGAGAAATACGCGTAAGCCACGAGGAGTTCCCTACAGAATTCATCTGCTTCACCTCTTAGTTGGCGCCATAGTCCTCATCGGAGACAGTAAGGCTTCAGTCGTGGTTCTGTACTGTCTGTCGTGGTCTCGTGACGCTCCGTTGATTGTATTCACTTCAGTCTCGTAACGTTAAGACCAACTCATCTTTTAGAGATACGATCGCAACATTGACAATGGAAAGTAACAATTAAACACCAAAGTTCGAACAGGAAAATACCGCCCAGTATTGACCGATATGCTTCGGTGCTCCTAGTTGAAAAGCAAAACGTTATTTCACCAGATGCAGACACAGAGGTTAACACAAAGTACAACAACACTATCTACACCTCATCATAAATGAGAAGCGGTAAAATCGCGTTTATAGCCGTGGAAAATCGCCCGAAATGGTTCTCAAGTTAACAGCTTTTTCACATTTCCGTGTCCGGAAAGGAACTGTGAGCTTTCCGGGTCGATATTTCTGTATTATGACATACACTGTCGCCTTTCATCATTATTTTAGAGACACTAGACTCATTTCCGGTTGCCACAAAAAGGTCTTTTTGAATGCTGCTTGGCACTTTTTTCCGCGATGCACTTACTTGTGGAGATTTTCATATCTCCTGTCTCTTTATTTTCACCAGTATTTCATATGTTATTAAACTGTTTATTGGATTATCGAAAAACTGTGTTGTTCTGATCGATATTATTTCTACAATCTCTGTTACCGTTTCAGTTCTTTATCGACAGACGTAGCCGCCTACTGCTTCTATCGAGCAAACGTCAGTCTGAAACATGTGACTTACAGGCATATCAGTTTCTCATCTAATGTAGGTGATCGTTCGCTAATGTAGGGGAAGGTAATAACAAAATCCAGAGGTAGGCACTATCATAAAAATTCCTATATATTCTCAATTATATATAGTCTCGGTACTTCGTTATATTTAGGGAAGAAAACAAATGGAAGCAATCAACATGCTTGTTTCTACAGAACTCACACACGTGTATGCTTAATATTGTTTGTAGCACGGTCAGTCAACGTATGAGAGAAAACGTTATGTTTTTATTCATGTAATTAATTATTTACTGCTACGAAAAGTTGTTTCATGTGCAGTAAACGCGTTCGGTTTGTTATTAAGGGTTAATCTCGTTAATGGTATTATACTTTTGTAGCGCTGCTTTTAGAATGCATTTCCTTTCTTTAATTTTCTACCAATGTTGAGAATATTCATAGCTTTGACCTTCTCAACATTAAGTGCCCTGGAGATGACATTCCTGTCCACTATCAATGCGCGAAGTACTTCTTCCTCACTGTGAACCTACAGCTGCGTCACTGTGTCGGATTCTAATTCGTCTGAAAACACGAAAAACGTTTCTGGCGTTCGATCAATGCATTAAAAATGTATCTCCAGATCCCTCTAGATATAATCAGAACAGTAACAGTTAAAAATTGCTCATTAGTAATTCACAGCGTTCCTAACGTTCTTTATGATACCATCTCCCTTCCGGCATTGGCACAAGCGAATTTTCACGTAAACTTTCGCAGCTTATGTTTCACTTCTCATAAGAAGAGAAGTATCTTTAAAATACCGACTCTGACATGAACTTTGGTTGTACATGTACTCTTACCATTATAAGAGCCAAAACAAGAAAATTCTAAAGGAAAATCGTTAATTGTACGCTCTAGTCCAAGCTCCTGGCAAAAGTCCGCTACTGTGATTACCTCTGTCCCATTACTATTTGGCTTAAATTTTCTGGCTTTCACACGGTTCAAATGATTCTAAGCGATATGAGACTTAACATCTGACGTCATCAGTCCCCTAGACTTAGAACTACTTAAACCTAACTAACCTAAGGACATCACACGCACATCTATGGCCGAGGCAGGATTCGAACCTGCGACCGTAGCAGCAGCACGGTTCCGGACTGAAGCGCCTAAAACCATTTCTGATTTTACCCCGGTTCTTTAGTGAGTCATTAAGCGAACAGCTCGCTCTGAGTTTCGGGGTAGGGAATGAAAAGTATCAAGTAAACTAATTAAATAATGAACTGTCATCTACATTGCACATACAAAAAAAGAAGATCAAAGAGCCACAGACTTCGAAGGAATTATCCGAATGGGCCAGAAATTGGTAGATGTGATGTATATGTACAGACAAACCACACTTCCAGAGAAACTGGATAATATATTCAAGAGAAAGAGTTTTACAAATTGAGGAAGCCAGTAACGCGTATTGCCCCTCCCCCCCCCCCCCCCCCCCTGCCCCTTATGCACGCAGTTATTCGGCTTGTCATTCGTTGATAGAGGTCTTGGATGTCCTTCTGAGCAGCATCGCACCAAATTCTGTCCAACTGTCGCATTAGATCGTCAAAATCGCTGGACGGTTGCAGGGCCTGTCCACAATGCTTCAAATGTTGTCAGTTATGGAGAGACCCAGCCACCTTGCTGGCCAAAGTAGGGTTTGGGAAGCTCGGAGACAAGCAGTAGAGACTCTTGCTGTGTGCACACGGGCATTATGTACCTCTGTGCGGTGCCGCAGACGACAATCAAAGGGGCCCAGCTGTGAAAAGAAATGGCTCCTGGTTGTCGGGCCCTACATCGAGCGACAGTTAGTTTGGCATTCCACCACTGTCGGGGATGTCTGCAGACAAGTCTTCGCTCAGTTCGAAGCGAGACTCATCACTGAAGTCATTTCTACTCCAGTCAATGAGATTCCAGGCTGAATCTGCCTGACACCACTGCAACGTAATTGTTGGTGTTCTCCGTCGTAATCGCCACTAGATAATCCGTGAGCTCAGCCCCTTTCTGTGAGACGCCTATTCATATTCCTTGTGCTCGCTGAAACACCAGCTGCACGTCGGATCGACGCTAACGATAAATCCAGCGCTCTGAGTGCCTCATTGACGACTGCTCGGTCCTCACCCTCTGTCGTCTCAATAGGTCGTCTGCTTCCTTCTTGAATCTCAGTTCGGCCCTGGTTGACCCACTTCTGCCAATATCGTCGAACAGTGGCATCGCTACTATTCAGATATCGAGCGATTAGCCGATTACTGCAACTGGCTTCTTTCACCGCTGCACGTCCTCTCTCAAATGCTGCCATGTGTGTCTATTGCCTGGCTGCAAGGCATGGCTACTGTGCAACTGATTGCATGGAACGAAATTCGCAAACGTCTTCATTACCTGGTATCGATACGTCGCCTGCTCACCACCGTTGCCAGCTGCATTGTGAAACAGTGCTGCAGCGTCACAGCTGGCCGGTGTGGCCGAGCGGTTCTAGGCGCTTCAGTCTGGAACCGAGCTGCTGCTACGGTCGCAGGTTCGAATCCTGCCTCGGGCATGGATGTGTGTGATGTCCTTAAGGTTAGTTAGGTTTAAGTAGAGCTAAGTCTAGAGGACTGATGACGTCAGATGTTAAATCCCATAGTGCGCAGAGCTATTTGAACCATTTGCAGCGTCACACGTTTATCCATCGGCCGCCAAAGTTTACAATCTTGCATTTTTCGTCGATACCCGTACGAATATCAATTTTTGACCAGTTTCCACAAATTATTCGTGCTTTGTGTGTTTTCTTTTTCTTTTTATTTTCTTTCACTTTTTTCGTCTTTGAATGTATATTACTTACATTAATGGTCGCTTTCTATTCGTTTGAAATCAGCAAGGAGTGTCATTAAAGTATGATTTCTTAGCGTATGGGATTCAGATTATCATAATGACTCGTGTCATAGCTTTCAAGAAACGTGACAACATTAAGGGTGAAAATAATATCCGAACAGTACCTCATGCAAATGAATGAGAATTTCCAGTCACTAAAATTTATTCCATAAGATCAGTTTCAATAAGTTAAGTTCCTTCACAATAAAAGAAAATGCACGGAAGTAGAGTCATTAACAAAACACATATTGTATACTATTCACCTTATCCACTAGACTAATTTATTGAACTAAAAGTGATTCCAAAAATTTGTGATGGATTTGTAGAGTTTTGCTAGGCGCTACTAATGCTGATTGGTGTTCTTCATGTCCAGCGGTGTTTGCGGTAGCTTCTCGGAACCCTTGACCTTCCCATGCACATTGATGGAGGAACAGTCACTTCAGTCTGTTTGACGTATTCTTGTCTTGATGCGAGACACCTTTACGTGGTGACAATATACACAAAAAAGGCGAATATGTTCTTGATCACATCCAATGCAGAATGGACCAAACGATTTGCTCTATTTTCCTACGCTGGAGGAAGTGCTGATTATTCAAACTTTGACCCTGTAATGACGATCCTTCTGTTTGGTACACACATGATCCCTATCCTAATGGCTATCCAAAACTCTTGACCCTACCTTTCCGTCACCAGTAGAAGCCAAGGTATGAGGCCCGGAAAAATCACGTTTTTATGCGCGGCGTTTTGGAACATGTTAGATCGGTAGCCGTGTTGTTGTGAGGAAGGCCACAACTCAAGGTGCTGTATCGTTGTACTGTAGCATTCGGGTGTTGTTTATGTTATGGCACTCTATTAGGCTATGCCCAACGAAATTCAAATATATGCATTGTGAAACTATCTATCTTTAAAGATAACACTACAAGAAAATATCTGTAGTATGACTAAGCGCCATTTTCTCAACGTCAGCGACTCCACACAGCGACAACATTCACATTGTATATATTCACATTTTACATATTGTACTTCGCCTGAAAATGTTACTTATCGGAACTACCTTTTAATCTTGGGGTTTTTATCCTTCCCTCTACCCCCTCCATCATTTTCAGCACACTTCAAATTACTGTATTTGGTCCTCGTAATTGCAGAATCAAAAAAAGCTCTGCGTTGACGTTTTCTTCAAGGTACCAGTGACTCAAGGGAGATCTATATCGTGATGACTGGGTGTTGTGTGCTATCCTTAGGTTAGTTAGGTTTAAGTAGTTCTAAGTTCTAGGGGACTGATGACCATAGATGTTAAGTCCCATAGTGCTCAGAGCCATTTGAACCATTTTGAGATCTATATGCGTGTGTAAAATAACCTAGTAGTGATGTGTAATATTTGCAAGGAAGTTGGAATTTACTTTATTAGGTCTCTTTCAAACGACCTAAGAAGAAGTAATGCTACCTATGACTGGCACACTATAATGATACATTTTGCCAATTAACAGGAACAACTTACTTGGAAAATTCGTTGTCGTAAGATAAAAACGAAGAAAAAGCACTTCTACAGAAACTGACATACGATCTTTTATGAAGAAAATCTGCAATGTCTGGCTATATAACTAATTTTATTGACCGTGTAGATTGCATATCATATTTCTAATACACTCCTGGAAATTGAAATAAGAACACCGTGAATTCATTGTCCCAGGAAGGGGATTTTTATTGACACATTCCTGGGGTCAGATACATCACATGATCACACTGACAGAACCACAGGCACATAGACACAGGCAACAGAGCATGCACAATGTCGGCACTAGTACAGTGTATATCCACCTTTCGCAGCAATGCAGGCTGCTATTCTCCCATGGAGACGATCGTAGAGATGCTGGATGTAGTCCTGTGGAACGGCTTGCCATGCCATTTCCACCTGGCGCCTCAGTTGGACCAGCGTTCGTGCTGGACGTGCAGACCGCGTGAGACGACGCTTCATCCAGTCCCAAATATGCTCAATGGGGGACAGATCCGGAGATCTTGCTGGCCAGGGTAGTTGACTTACACCTTCTAGAGCACGTTGGGTGGCACGGGATACATGCGGACGTGCATTGTCCTGTTGGAACAGCAAGTTCCCTTGCCGGTCTAGGAATGGTAGAACGATGGGTTCGATGACGGTTTGGATGTACCGTGCACTATTCAGTGTCCCCTCGACGATCACCAGCGGTGTACGGCCAGTGTAGGAGATCGCTCCCCACACCATGATGCCGGGTGTTGGCCCTGTGTGCCTCGGTCGTATGCAGTCCTGATTGTGGCGCTCACCTGCACGTCGCCAAACACGCATACGACCATCATTGGCACCAAGGCAGAAGCGACTCTCATCGCTGAAGACGACACGTCTCCATTCGTCCCTCCATTCACGCCTGTCGCGACACCACTGGAGGCGGGCTGTACGATGTTGGGGCGTGAGCGGAAGACGGCCTAACGGTGTGCGGGACCGTAGCCCAGCTTCATGGAGACGGTTGCGAATGGTCCTCGCCGATACCCCAGGAGCAACAGTGTCCCTAATTTGCTGGGAAGTGGCGGTGCGGTCCCCTACGGCACTGCGTAGGATCCTACGGTCTTGGCGTGCATCCGTGCGTCGCTGCGGTCCGGTCCCAGGTCGACGGGCACGTGCACCTTCCGCCGACCACTGGCGACAACATCGATGTACTGTGGAGACCTCACGCCCCACGTGTTGAGCAATTCGGCGGTACGTCCACCCGGCCTCCTGCATGCCCACTATACGCCCTCGCTCAAAGTCCGTCAACTGCACATACGGTTCACGTCCACGCTGTCGCGGCATGCTACCAGTGTTAAAGACTGCGATGGAGCTCCGTATGCCACGGCAAACTGGCTGACACTGACGGCGGCGGTGCACAAATGCTGCGCAGCTAGCGCCATTCGACGGCCAACACCGCGGTTCCTGGTGTGTCCGCTGTGCCGTGCGTGTGATCATTGCTTGTACAGCCCTCTCGCAGTGTCCGGAGCAAGTATGGTGGGTCTGACACACCGGTGTCAATGTGTTCTTTTTTCCATTTCCAGGAGTGTACTATGGCTGGTTTCATTTCAATCGAGTCGTAATTAGATCAGCAGTGACAAGCAAAATAATAATCTATATGTAACCTAGCCCACCGCACAAAGACGCTATTACAGTATGTCTAAAAGTGAATACATCAGAGCGTCCTTCACACTGTCGGCTAGAAGAATAATTTGTTAATTTATGGAAGTACTCGTAGTATGCATGTTGCTTGGTAGAACAATTTACTAATGTGATGGTACTGAAGTTGTTAAGAAGTCCGTTATGCTACTTCTACGAGATGGGGTGGATGCCAGGCTGTGGAATTGTTAAACTTCTTTCAGCTGTAACAGCGAAACTATTCGTACTGCATGTGCTGTGAACACAGTGTTAAGTCAAAAGAATTGGATGCTGGTTTTCGTCTGGGGATCTTACGTCGGCCCTTGTTTAAGAGGAGTAGAAATTGGCCGTTCTCGCTGTGGAGAACAGCCCCAAAGTAGTTTGTTCAAGGAAAGCATCGATACTCATAAGCGTAGCGATAGTTTTTAACAAAGAAGAACGGATTCCCTTGCTGCGGTGAGCGATCGTTGCAAGTAACAAGAGGAATCTCACAGTGGTAATGACCAGACAACAGCCCTCAGACTCTGGCGCGACGGGTACATATAAACCCCATCCGTGAGTGCGACCTCGGTCTTCAACTAGCAATGGAGGGTAAACCTTTGACAATGCCAGCTACTCGTGTTAGCGAAACGTAGGAAGAATTGTTAAACAAACATCGGGAGGGATCCCGAGAAGAGAGCCAAAAGGAATTTGTCAAACATGACGCTCTAACGATACAAGCAATCACTGCAACTATTAAACGTAATTTAAAGATGCGAGTGGCTTTCATTATATGTGCTGGGTTCTCTGTGCTTTACATCACTGCACTCGCATTTTCAAAATATTTATTTTCAAGATATTTTTAATGCCATTGTAAGAGTATATAAAGTTTGGAAGGTAGGAGACGAGGTACTGGCAGAAGTAAAGCTGTGAGTACCGGGTGTGAGACGTGCTTCGGTAGCTCAGATGGTAGAGCACTTGCCCGCGAAAGGCAAAGGTCCCGAGTTCGAGTCTCGGTCGGGCACACAGTTTTAATCTGCCAGGAAGTTTCATATCAGCGCACACTCCGCTGCAGAGTGAAAAATCTCATTCAGGAGTATATCATTCAATGAAAAGAAAAACATACTTGACGCACTGTCTCGTTCTACAGAAGTGAGTAGTATTTACCGTACTAACTATTCATTCTAAGCGGGCTCTTAATGAGGTGCCTGAATGGAGCAGCTGCTACGACAGAAAACTGAAGACGTTATAAGACTTGCCATCAACATTAGCTTGTTCTGGTCGCTACAAGCCATAGCTTTCAATGCAGTTTTTAAGGAGTGTCTCTATTGAAGACATCAATAAAATAAAGTCGTTTCAAATCAGTGACATACAACATTCCTGTAACGTTTAAACGAGCACGTTACTTCCGGTTTCACTGAAGATTACGTACTTTCATGGAACAGTGTGGCGTTTGCTAGCTGGGCCTGAGTAGCTTGGCTGCGCCCAGCAGGCTTCAAGTACCGACTGACACCACACCGTTTCTATCGATGTAGTTACTGCCGTAATCTAACTGGCCGGGAGTCTTGTTAGAGTGAACAATTAATATAACCAAATTACCTGCCCCTCTGCTTACTATTGCGATGGTATAAGTAAGCTGTCACACGACGGGCTTACAAAAGCTGTTGGTGTACTGGTGTTCATCGTCCGGACTCCATAACCTATGGAATTAAACCTGAGACAAAACAAGATGGAGTAAAACAATTTCGCATTAAGAAGGGAATCGAAGAGAGCATGACATGTGAAAAACTGGCAGACAACAACGACACGAAGTCCTTTAAAGTAGGCATCCACTTGCGCAACTTAGAACTGACAAATAAAGCTGAATACTGGCAAGCAGGGATCATAGTTAGACGCTTTCCCTGTTTCTTTTTTTGTCTTTTTTCTTTCAAGATAATGGAGTGCCGTCGCTTCAGTAAGCACATAGAAAGTCTAAAAAGTGCAAAGAACATGGGTCAAGAGACTTTGTATATGACATAAAAACTTTGTGTATGACATAACAACAGCAACATATTTTTAACTGAAAGCTGGCAACACTCGGAATTTTATTGTAACCTTCCTGAAGCAAAACAAGCCAGAGGAAGACACATGGTAGGAATAACTGTCTTCATAAAATTAACACCAATAACCACAACTATTAAACAGAAAGATGCACTCCTGACAGAAACGAAAGTTACAATAGTACCAGCATACTCACCATCGAATAAAACAGCTACTGATATAATAGATGAAACAGGCTAGCTGACCGCCGCGCGGGATTAGCCGAGCGGTCTGAGGCGCTGCAGCCATAGACTGTGCGGCTGGTCTCGGCGGAGGTTCGAGTCCTCCCTCGGGCATGGGTGTGTGTGCTTGTCACTTAGGATAATTTTGGTTAAATAGTGTGTAAGTTTAGGGACTGATGACCTTAGCCGTTAAGTCCCATAAGATTTCACACACATTTGAACTTTTGAGGCTAGCTGATCACTTAGAGTAAACACGAGAAACCACAAATTATTACCAAAGACTTCAACTGCAGGATGGGTATACAAAATTATAAAACGAAAATAGTAATGGGAAAGCGTAGGGAAGAAAGTTTTATCCTATTAAACAGTCCCAACATACTGTAATGGGGCAAAACTGTAAGAAAACCTGGAGCAGAAATTTAGAGCCCAGAACTTGTAATGATACTTGAATTACGCAGTCATTACGGCACCTCACCTGAACCTCTCGATACTAGCAATATTCTACTGTGTTTCTGTAAAGTAGTTGACATAATTTTGAGACAACATTCAGATTTCATTTCATTGATGTAGAGGTACTTTGATACATCGATATATTTGTATTGCAATGATATTATTCTTATGTGTGTTCTTTATTTTGTCACTATGATCTTTGACGTTTTTGTAACTCTGATTTTTTGCGCCTAAGCGATTATTAGTTTGTTAGAGAGTCGGATCTTGAGAAGGTCAAGTCTTGGACGTCATGTTGGAAAGACGCATATTGTAGTCAGATTATAAAATGTGAACTTTAACAGTGAGGAAGATGTTTTCAAGTATGTTTTGTATTGTGAAGTGATGTTTTGTTTGTTACGTGATATTGCAACAAAAGCAATAAAAAGGAAGTGTAACTTATATTCGGAGTGCTGATTTTTTTTTTTTACATCACCATTGTGCCAACTTTCAAAGGTTTAATCTTTAAGAATGGTTTATGAAGCACATCTATAAAACTTTTGAATACCGCATAATAAAACCTAGGCTTCTATGCATCCGAGCTTGGAATTATCACCTAGATTTTCGACAACTGAGCCATGATTTTACAACGAGACCAGCGTGGGAAACACGAAAAGATGAGTGCCTAGTTTATTCATTATTACATGAAATGACTTTATTAACTGTGCTCTAATGTCACCTGCCACATAACAACTACGTTGTTGCCCGAAAATGCAGTATTTAGCAGCGTGAGCAACACCACAATCATTATTAAATTTTGACCTTTTTTGTGGTAGGGTTGTTGGAAACTGCAACGAGGCCGCAGCCAGACAGCAAACACTGGTCACTGAACTGCGCGATCGTCCGAAAACCAGCATTTAAACACTGGCATATCCGAGTGAGTCACGTTCGGGCACAGCAGGGCCACACCCGCCACCTGTTGGGTGTCGGCTGGGAATCCTGGTGTGAACTCTGTCACTACCGGGCTGCGAAGGATGGTCCTCTGTCTGTCTAGCCAGCCCGGGCAGGCAACATCCCACCATCCACCCGCCCCTGCTCTTCACTGCCAGTGCAGACCTCGACTCCGAGCAACGCCACCGCCGTGCCACTGGGACGAGGCGACCTTCCGCATTAGAGAAGACATGGAGGCCGCCCGTCAACACAGCGCGGTCGCATCCTGCCGTCTCACCTTAAAAAGCAATTCAAACATTCACCTACTTTATAATTGTATTGCAAAGACTATTTACGAAGTGTGATTTATGTGATGTTATAGTGCTTTGCTAATATACAGGGCGGTCCATTGACAGTAACCGGGCCAAATGTCTCACGAAATAAGCATCAAACGAAGAAACTACAAAGAACGAAACTCGACTAGCTTGAAGGGGGAAACCAGATGGCGCTATGGTTGGCCTGCTAGATGGCGCTACCATAGGTCAAACGGATATCAACTGCGTTTTTTTTTTTAAATAGGAACCCCCATTTTTCATTACATATCGTGTAGTACGTAAATAAATATGAATGTTTCAGTTGGACCACTCTTTTCGCTTCGTGATAGATGGCGCTGTAATAGTTATAAACATATGGCTCACAATTTTAGACGAACAGTTGGTAACAGGTAGGTTTCTTAAATTGAACTAGAGAACGTAGGTTCGTTTCCTACGTAATGTTCTACCGATGTTACTACAAGATGTTTCGCTGCATGGCAGAATGGTGATGCACTTCCAACATGATGGATGTCCCGCACACAGCTCGCGTGCGGTTGAAGCGGTATTGAAAATAGCATATTTCATGACCGGTGGATTGGTCGTCGAAGCGCCATACCATGACCAGCACCTTCACCGGATCTGACACCCCCGGATTTCTTTCTGTGGGGAAAGTTGAAGGATATTTGCTATCGTGATCCAACGACAACGCCTGACAACATGCGTCAGCGCATTGTCAATGCATGTGCGAACATTACGGAAGGCGAACTACTCGCTGTTGAGAGGAATGTCGTTACACGTATTGCCAAATGCATTGAGGTTGACGGACATCATTTTGAGCATTTATTGCATTAATGTGGTATTTACAGGTAATCACGCTGTAACAGCATGCGTTCTCAGCAGTGAAAGGGGCATCACTGGGACGGAGCGATGTCTTGCCTGGAAGTTGTGCAGTAGGCTCGGGTGACGCCTGCTGCATTATAACGGGTTTGGTACAAATTTTTGAGCTATGCTATTGACGTAAAAACGTCGCCAAGAGAGACGGATAGAGAGAGAGAGAGAGAGAGAAATGGCCAGGGGGTGACTTCTATGCTTGCATTTTGCATAAACACCAAATGAAACAAATTAAATACTTCTGTTCATCACTCTTTGTTCTTTGTCATTCAGTATGTACACGCAATATATATATATATATATATATATATTGCACATAGTAATGATTAAAAATCTGTGGTCTTCCTGGATCAAAGCTATACATGTATGTGGGTGTAGTAGCTGAATGTCTCTTGTGTCTTTCTCAGACCCATATCCACAAAGTCATATGTATCTGTGAAGTTATGTGGGGAACAGGAAAATAGGCAAATTTAATTCTTCTGCTTTTCTGACACATAACCATTTCTTTGCCTACATAGGATGGCGACCGTAAATCCATTGGACGAACAGCTTAATGAACGTGGTGCAGGAAGGTCCTAGATTCAGTATTACTCCATATTTACTGCGTTTCTTTCTAAAAGCTAGAAAACTTGTGGGAAAAGGAAGTAATAGTCTGACTCACATACCATTACTTATACACCACGGTAAAATCCTGAAAGAGGGGTAACATTATACGATATGCACAATTCCCCGTATATAATATTGTTATACGTGGATTTCCATTAGCAGGACATTCGTTAGCTTCTTACACAGTAAAAGTCCTTTCGCAGGTCTAACTTTTTCAGAACAGTACTAACATAATAGCAGCCGATAGAGTTATACGTAGCTTTTCTTTTAGCAAGACCATCTCTTCTGTTGAAGTATAGTGATATAAGCTCGCCTCGCATACCGGAGTCGCCGGAGCAGCTCTCTGTCTCTCGAGCAGCGCGTGCACGCCGCCCTCCTACGTCGACGTCTGCAGCTACGACGCCAGAATATTACGAGGGAACTCCGGACGGTGCCAGAGAATGGAGCACAATGAGAACGCGCCTCTGCCTCTGTCCACATCGCCCGTCTTCGGCAAAGAACCCAGCCCACGCCCAGATGGCCTACCTCTCTCACCTTTACAACACCTACATATATTTCCCACTACGGCAAAAGCACAATAGATATCGCATTCACAAGGTGCCAACCAGGGGCAATATAACAGCTCTCTGGACTGCAAAACACACACCACTTCCGAAAAATATCCCACTGGAAATGTGCCCCACGAAAATTACGAAAAGCACAATAAAAGGGGGAACCAGTATTCTATAAAACAAATTGAAATGTTAGTAGACAATGCGCGACTAGAAGAAGCAACAGAAGCACTAGGAGAACTAAGACAATAAGGAGCAAACGAAGAGCGATAGGGAGGATATGGTGTGTTACAGTCTCGGAAAAGATGTACTAGAAAGCCTACACCAATAAAAACGGTGCGCAGAAAACCCGACAGTCCTTAGTTCCTACGCCAATAACCCGATATATCTCTAAGAAAACTTTAACAGAAAAGAAGAGAATATTCTGGGAAAGATAAGGAAGAAAAATAGTGGAGGAAGCCACAAGACACCCATATATTGAACTACGCCCCGGAAGACGAGCCGAAACATGTTACATCAATATTAAAGAAGGGAGACAGACTTCGATAACGTACTGGACAAGGAAGGACTAAAAGACAGACCAGAGGACAAACAGGAGACATTGCCACAAGCAACTACTGGATGGGTACTGTTGGCCATATAGAAGATCAAAGCTGCCATTAACAGAACGAAGAATAACAAGGCCGCAGGCTCTGACTGTATAGTGATTATTTGAAAGACACGGCTCAAATACTAACGCCAATGTGGACAAAACTCTATGTCCATAGAAACAGCTTCCATCCCAGGACAGCACATAAAATCAGTAATAAGAGTGCTATATCAAGGCAGTGAGCCCCCCAAGGAACCTAGTAAATATAGAGGCACAGTACTAGAAAACTTACCTTTCAAAATATTTACAAAAATAATTTCGGAAAGAGTAAAGTAAATAATCGATGAGCACGTCCCCGAAAGCCAAACAGGATTCAGAAATGGAAGATCAACTGTGGCCGTAATAGAACTCCTGATAAAGAGAGGATGGGAAGCCCTTTACGAGAGAGAAAAGTTTTATGTAGTTTCTACAGACTTAACAAAAGCCTTATACTCTGTAAACAGAAAGCTAGTGACAAAAAAACTATAGGAAGCCTTAAGTGAAAACAACATACAGACACGAATCATAAGCGCAATACTGCGTTGGAATGGGATAAGTATCTCAGAGCCGAAACTCCTATCGAACTGAGTACTTCAGATAGGCCCACTAAAGTACAGGGACAAGAGGGGTGTCAGCTCACGCTGCATTGTTGCCAAATTTATTCATGATGGCGGCGAAGACGTCATCCAAGATGGCGCCATGTAGACTTGGTAACAGCGCATGAGTAACAGCGCATGACGTCATCCAAGCTGGCGGCTTTTGGCGGGGAAATAGGCCAATTGTGCTACGTCCACTAACCAAACTTCAAAAAAAATGGCGGCAATTTTGAATTTTGGCGGGAAAATAGGCCAATTGAGCTACGTCCACTAACCCAAGCCTCCAGAAGAAAAAAAATGGTGGGAAGTATGAATTCCAACACGATAATGCATGCAAAAACCGTACTCATCTTTATTATTATTCATTATCATTTATTAACATTCATTATAATTTATTATTATTTATTATTATTTATATCATGCACATGTGTTAGTCTATACCCTTGTCACCAGAGAGCGCCACCGCGATGTCATTAAAGAAGGTTGATTTTGGCGGGAAGAAAGCCAATTGTGTTACCTCCACTGAACTACCATTACCGTTCTCCTGCACATTCAGTCTTTGCTGAGCTGTCGTTGCCATGTATTCGCTCATAGAGATGGATGTGAGTGATAGAGCAGCCTTCAATAACTGCATTTCATGTAGACATTCGAGGGAGCACTGTAGCCACAGTTCACTACTTGAGGTGTGTAAGCGTATGATAATGGAGGTGTCAGAGCAATAAGTACAAGAATTCTGTTCAGCCGATTTCGGCAATGCAGAGGGATGGAGCCAGGATGCATCCCGTAACCAGCATATGCTCAAGCGCATGCGCAAACTGCAGGCTTATTTACCATCAAACATTCACTCTTCCAAAATGCAAGAGACGTTCAGTTGACACCATTTCGCTTCGGCGTAAGCATATTCGTATACAACGTATATACCATTGAAGACCATCCTGCAGAATGTGTTCAATCGTTGAGTTATTGGTGTTTGACCACGATGAGTTTAACAGCAGTGTAGTTTGCAAGCATATAGCCGAGGACTGCCCCCATAACCTCCTACATGCTGAATGGAAACGTGCATTAATCCTGGAACATATGGAGAAGAACCAGAGCACAGTCCTCAAAACAAATTCCCTCCAACGAAATGCCTTAAATATGCATTACCCATCTTACGGAAACATCTGCTACTGTTGGAACTGTCTACCTTTTCTAAAGCCCACATATAAGCTCCCAGCCCACAAGAGACGAATGCCTCTGATCCAGCAGACCGACGAACTGATCTACGAGTAGTTCACGAGTTCTCCGCTAGAGAGAACTTCGATAGGTCACGCGTTCACCTCATTCAACCAATAGCAGCACAGCATCATGATGACGTAGTTGGCTTCTATATAAGGAGCACTCAGCAGCTCCTCCATCTCTGTTCCAGTAGGTCAAGATGAAGCGTCAGTCACCATATCAGCAGACTAGGAGGAGGAGCAAGCAGTACCAGAAAAGTAAGTCCCCAAATTATTATTATTATTATTATTATTATTGCTATTATTATTGTTTCTCTACGAACATCACATAATTTCTTATGGATATCCGTCTTGGTCCTCCAGCAGCTCCACCCATGACGCCAGCATCAGCAGGTCCCAGCATGTCCCGGTCCACGCACGTGAAGGCCTCGGACTCGTCCACGCAGGGTCCTGTAGCTCAGCTTCGCAGCATGCTGGAGCAGGATAGCCAGGTGTTAATGTCGGTGCCAGAGGCTGCACTTGCCGGGGCTTCGCAGTACTGGGCTCCTTCATACGCACAGTCCACTGATCATAATCTCACAAGGGACATCCCACCATCAGTGCAAGAGGAGCAGGCTAACAGCGCTGGTGTGGATGTCGTGGTTGAGAAGATACCGACCGCCGCTTCACCTCAACCTTTACTATTCGCCTCAAGCTATGTGTTAACAGTTAGTGGTTCAAAAAGTATCCATGTAGGACTTGAAGTTTCACAATACGGTAGCCTCTCAACTGTGTTACTGCTGGAAAATGTGCTCAGAAATATTAAAGTGAAATTTTCTGACTACGAGTGGGATGAACTGTGTCGTTTAAAAACACACATCAAGAATCATATGACTACCGAATATTATCCATCCCACTCCTACCAGGCCATGTACTGTGGCAGTCTAACTGTGAGTATTCTATCAGTGTATGATGATGCTACACTAAAAATTAAAAGTGCTGATGGTTATAGTATTTTCATGCAGCAACCCACTGCTGATAACTTGTTCAATTTAGACACGGCTCTAAATAGTACGATAGAGAGACTAAATAGATGGTGCCCATATGTTCAGGCAGTGTACACCGAAATTATTAACTGGCTTCACACATGTAGCATCCACATAGATCATATAGAACATTGTTTTAGTATGTGTATAACACCAGTCTAGTGCTATTCCTCGAATAAGTGTTGAAAATGTCGAACTCAAATTTACTGACGGAATACCGGACTATTGTAATTCACCCATAACATTACGAGATATACGTGCTGAATTTCAAGCATACAAGAAGCAGCTATTTTCCAAATACTGTACTTCTGCTGCACCGCTTAAAAATGAATGTACTGATTTTTTCTCATGCTGATCGTATTTGTAAATATTTTCAAATCAAATGGCTCTGAGCACTATGGGACTCAACTGCTGAGGTCATCAGTCCCCTAGAACTTAGAACTAGTTAAACCTAACTAAACTAAGGACATCACAAACATCCATGCCCGAGGCAGGATTCGAACCTGCGACCATAGCGGTCTTGCGGTTCCAGACTGCAGCGCCTTTAACCGCACGGCCACTTCGGCCGGCGTAAATATTTTAATAAATAAATATATTATTTTATAATGTTAAATTTGTCATTGCGTGTTTTTTATTTGTCAAGACAAAATGTCACCTACGTTAATCTACAGGGTGTTACAAAAAGGTACGGCCAAACTTTCAGGAAACATTCCTCACACACAAAGAAAGAAAATATGTTATGTGGGCATGTGTCCGGAAACGCTTACTTTCCATGTTAGAGCTAATTTTATTACTTCTCTGCAAATCACATTAATCATGGAATGGAAACACAGAGCAACAGAACGTACCAGCGTGACTTCAAACACTTTGTTACAGGAAATGTTCAAAATGTCCTCCGTTAGCGAGGATACATGCATCCACCTTCCGTCGCATGGAATCCCTGATGCGCTGATGCAGCCCTGGAGAATGGCGTATTGTATCACAGCCGTCCACAATGCGAACACGAAGAGTCTCTACATTTGGTACCGGGGTTGCGTAGACAAGAGCTTTCAAATGCCCCCAAAAATGAAAGTCAAGAGGGTTGAGGTCAGGAGAGCGTGGAGGCCATGGAATTGGTCCGCCTCTACCAATCCATCGGTCACCGAATCTGTTGTTGAGAAGCGTACGAACACTTCGACTGAAATGTGCAGGAGCTCCATCGTGCATGAACCACATGTTGCGTCGTACTTGTAAAGGCACATGTTCTAACAGCACAGGTAGAGTATCCCATATGAAATCATGATAACGTGCTCCATTGAGCGTAGGTGGTAGAACATGGGGCCCAATCAAGCCATCACCAACAATGCCTGCTTGACGTTCACAGAAAATCTGTGTTGATGACGTGATTGCTCAATTGCGTGCGGATACTCGTCAGCCCACATATGTTGATTGTGAAAATTTACAATTTGATCACGTTGGAATGAAGCCTCATCCGTAAAGAGAACATTTGCACTGAAATGAGGATTGACACATTGTTGGATGAACAATTCGCGGAAGTGTACCGGTGGAGGCCAATCAGCTGCTGATAGTGCCTGCACACGCTGCACATGGTACGGAAACAACTGGTTCTCCCTTAGCACTCTCCATACAGTGACGTGGTAAACGTTACCTTGTACAGCAGCAACTTTTCTGACGCTGCCATTAGGGTCATCGTCAACTGCAAGAAGAATTGCCTCGTCAATAGCAGCTGCCCTCGTCGTTCTAGGACTTCCCCAGTCGCGAGTCATAGGCTGGAATGTTCCGTGCTCCCTAAGACGCCGATCAATTGCTTAGAACGTCTTCCTGTCGGGACACCTTCGTTCTGGAAATCTGGGCATCTGCCAACTCTGCATTTGTAGACATTGCACTGACTGGAAAACCACGTTCGTGATGAACACTAACCTGTTGATGCTACGTACTCATGTGCTTGATGCTAGTACTGTAGAGCAATGAGTCGCATGTCAACACAAGCACCGAAGTCAACATTACCTTCCTTCAATTGGGCCAACTGGCGGTGAATCGAGGAAGTACAGTACATACTGACGAAACTAAAATGAGCTCTAACATGGAAATTAAGCGTTTCCGGACACATGTCCACAAAACATCTTTTCTTTATTTATGTGTGAGGAATGTTTCCTGAAAGTTTGGCCGTACCTTTTTGTAACATCCTGTATATGACAGCGTTCCCTTTAAATATACCACCTAGAGTTCTTTCTATTGTGTAACCGTTGTAGCTCAGTTGGTAAGGTGACTGCGCTATGGTAACTACACACAAACACATATTTTTAATCATATAAAAGCGTATTTCACACCTTGACCTACCACAGTAGGTGTCATGGCGGGCTGGGTGAAACACCCTCGCCTCAAGGGCTTTGTTGTAGGTGACTGGTCCTGTGATGATGACCAAGACCAGAAGACCAACAAGAATGGACCACTCCTTCCTGACAGCATACGAGCTATAATTGTAGGTCCATCCAGCTGTGGTAAGACAAATGTCCTCATGGCTCTGTTAACGCGCATAGACGGAGTCCGCTTCGAGCACCTTTTCGTCTTCCCCAAAACACTCTTTCAGCCCAAGTACCAGTTACTGAAGAAAATATTAGATGGAGTAGCCGGTGTAACGTACAGAGCCTTCAGTGAAAGCGACGACGTCCCCCCACCTGAAGAGGTAAAGCCTAACACTGCCTTCATATTTGACGATGTCGCTGTTGAAAAGCAAGATCAAATCCGTAAATATTTCTGCTTTGGCCGTCATAAGGGTGTTGATGTATTTTATCTGAGTCAAACGTATTCCAGGATCCCAAAACAGCTGGTGAGGGACAACGCAAATCTCATTATAGCATTCAAATAAGACAACCTCAATTTCAAGCACATTTACCATGCTCACGTAGGGACCGAAATGTCATACAATGAATTTGTAAAGATATGTGCTGATTGCTGGAACCACTCACAATACAGCTTTCTCGTTATTGATAAAACCCGTAAACTAAATGACGATAGGTATAGCCGGAGCTTCCAAGACTTTCTCCATATATAAACGTACGAAAATACCTTAGCCCATCAGTTAACACTTCACCATGGACAAATTCACACGCATGGCGGACGCTCAGTCTGAGAGATTAGGTGGCAAAGACAGAGTGCCCGAATGTACACCGATATCAGATTTAAAAATCTTGAGTCCAGATTAGTTAAAGTTGCAAAGGAATTAAAGGACACTCAGAAACTTCTTGCCATTAACCAAAACCGGATAGAGAACATAATTAGTGCAATTAAGGGCGTGATAGAAGCCGAGGCCGTTGTTATTGGGGAAGGTGGCGTAGGAAAAAAGGAGAAGAAGAAGTACAGCAAAGGATATGTAAAACCACGTGATATTCAGAGCTCTGATTAGTATCCTTCGAGATGTCGACAAAGCATAAAGTCATTCAGGCGCGCAAAGAAGTTCGAGAGAAATTACGTTTGCTGGAGTTGGGACATATACACTCCTGGAAATTGAAATAAGAACACCGTGAATTCATTGTCCCAGGAAGGGGAAACTTTATTGACACATTCCTGGGGTCAGATACATCACATGATCACACTGACAGAACCACAGGCACATAGACACAGGCAACAGAGCATGCACAATGTCGGCACTAGTACAGTGTATATCCACCTTTCGCAGCAATGCAGGCTGCTATTCTCCCATGGAGACGATCGTAGAGATGCTGGATGTAGTCCTGTGGAACGGCTTGCCATGCCATTTCCACCTGGCGCCTCAGTTGGACCAGCGTTCGTGCTGGACGTGCAGACCGCGTGAGACGACGCTTCATCCAGTCCCAAACATGCTCAATGGGGGACAGATCCGGAGATCTTGCTGGCCAGGGTAGTTGACTTACACCTTCTAGAGCACGTTGGGTGGCACGGGATACATGCGGACGTGCGTTGTCCTGTTGGAACAGCAAGTTCCCTTGCCGGTCTAGGAATGGTAGAACGATGGGTTCGATGACGGTTTGGATGTACCGTGCACTATTCAGTGTCCCCTCGACGATCACCAGTGGTGTACGGCCAGTGTAGGAGATCGCTCCCCACACCATGACGCCGGGTGTTGGCCCTGTGTGCCTCGGTCGTATGCAGTCCTGATTGTGGCGCTCACCTGCACGGCGCCAAACACGCATACGACCATCATTGGCACCAAGGCAGAAGCGACTCTCATCGCTGAAGACGACACGTCTCCATTCGTCCCTCGATTCACGCCTGTCGCGACACCACTGGAGGCGGGCTGCACGATGTTGGGGCGTGAGCGGAAGTCGGCCTAACGGTGTGCGGGACCGTAGCCCAGCTTCATGGAGACGGTTGCGAATGATCCTCGCCGATACCCCAGGAGCAACAGTGTCCCTAATTTGCTGGGAAGTGGCGGTGCGGTCCCCTACGGCACTGAGTAGGATCCTACGGTCTTGGCGTGCATCCGTGCGTCGCTGCGGTCCGGTCCCAGGTCGACGGGCACGTGCACCTTCCACCGACCACTGGCGACAACTGTGGAGACCTCACGCCCCACGTGTTGAGCAATTCGGCGGTACGTCCACCCGGCCTCCCGCATGCCCACTATACGCCCTCGCTCAAAGTCCGTCAACTGCACATACGGTTCACGTCCACGCTGTCGCGGCATGCTACCAGTGTTAAAGACTGCGATGGAGCTCCGTATGCCACGGCAAACTGGCTGACACTGACGGCGGCGGTGCACAAATGCTGCGCAGCTAGCGCCATTCGACGGCCAACACCGCGGTTCCTGGTGTGTCCGCTGTGCCGTGCGTGTGATCATTGCTTGTACAGCCCTCTCGCGGTGTCCGGAGCAAGTATGGTGGGTCTGACACACCGGTGTCAATGTGTTCTTTTTTCCATTTCCAGGAGTGTAGATCGCGAGCAAACACTAAATGAAACTTTGAAACCTGTTACCGAATCTATCACCAAGATAGCTTTGCATAATAATGACCCAATCGCAGAATTCACCAACCAGTATCCGACCGTTAAGATAGATAGAACATTTGGTGTCAGCAGGGCGAGACCATACATGCTGGGCTCTCAAACTATAGCTTTATCTGATAGCACAATACGCATCGGGGATACAGAGTTTAAAAGAACACCTACCTTAATGAACCTAATCTTGCTAAGGCTATCAAAAAACTTTAAATACTCTGCCGATGATCGCAAAGTCTATCGGGAAATACTTAACTTGACTGATCTGTACAAAAATCCCGACGGAACACTGAAAAAGCCTGAAAACTCTAAATACACTACCATTATACAACCTTTACTCGATGAACAAGCTAAAAGAGAAGGTGAGGGTGTAGACATTCAGCATAAATTAGTGAGCAATCAAGTCCCGCAGTATATATATTACGATGACCCAGATGAACTAATAGACAGACTTCGATTGTTGATGGCTTCGGCTGCTGCAGGCAATGCAGCTCATTCGAATGAGGTTGTATCCATAATCTCAGAGCTTCGAGAGAGAGGTATCATTGAATAAGTATGGAGACCGTGGTTCGAGAACTGCATAAGTCAGCACGCAAAACATACCCTCGTAGACATGTCATGATTAAAGGGCTGGATGACCTCTGGCAAGCTGATCTTGTAGATATGAATCGATATTCACCTCATAACAATGGATTCAAATACATTTTAATGGTTATTGATACATACTCTAAATTCGCATGGGCATTACCTGTGAAAACGAAAACCGGTAGAGATATTGCTGTGGTGTTTGACCGCCTGCTGCAGACAGGAACGAATCGATGCCCGGTCAGTCTTCAAACCGATCACGGTGGGGAGTTTTACAATGACCATTTCAAGACTGTGATGGCGCGGTATGGCATACACCACTACTCCACGTTTACTCACCTTAAGGCTAGTATCGTCGAGCGGTTGAACAGAACAATCAAAGCTCAAATGCGGATGCAGTTTAATCTTCGCGGTTCGTATAAGTGGGTAGATATCCTCCCACAGATAATTGCAAAGTATAATCGAATCAAACATAGTACAATAAAAATGAGACCGATCGATGTTCGCGATAATTCACTCATGGACACAGTATATTTCCGGATTAAAATGCTCGACCCTCGCAAACAGAGGTTCAATATAGGCGACTTAGTACGTCTTTCAAAACGCAAGACAGCATTCGAGAAATCGTACTTACCAAATTGGTCGGCTGGGATATTCACAGTATCTAAAGTGCAGTGAACCAACCCTAGAACATAGATCTTAAAGGACGGCAAGAGCGAAGAATTTGCAGGATGCTTTTACACGGGGGAATTGCAGAAGGGTTCTGAACCAGATGTATTTCTCATCGAGCGCGTGATAGGAAGTCGTGGGAATAGAGCACTGGTTAAACGGCTAGGATCTCCATCATCAGAAAACAGTTGGATCGAAGCGGACATGTTAGTATATAACAGGGAGAGTAGACCTCTATCTCCTCAGTAGCGTACCATGCACGATAGGAGGCACATCATAATAAGAGGTGGAGGTGGTGTTCTCGACAAGTTGCCTGTTCAATAGCACATTCCCGGATATAACTTATGTGGGTCTGGAACAAAGCTTCAGAAGCGCCTGGCACGAGGCGATAAAGGTATTAACCTACTAGACGAAGCCTGCCTTGAGCACGACCTCACTTACGCAGCAAATAAGGATCTCCCAGCACACCACGTCGCCGACCGGACATTAGCAGATAAAGCCAAGCAAATAAGGCGAAGAAAAGATCTCGGAATAGGCCAACGCGTTGCTGCATTCGTGGTTGATAAAACCATGCGTGGAAAAATTAAGTTGGGCTTGGGTGTGATGAATTTCAAACGAATTAAGAAAGCAGCGTGAACAGCTTTGCGAGCGAAGAAGAACAACAAACCCGGCTGTTTGAAAAACTGTATTCTCACCTAGATGTCTGCAGTTAAACGTGTGTTGAATGGTGGGAACAAGAAGAAAAACACGACTTCAATTAAACCACCTAGGGCCTACCACTACCAATGGGCGGAATCATCCCGTTCCTCGTTCCAGCCCTTGCAGCCTTATCCGCTGTAGGTTCACTGACAGGCGGTGCCGCAACTGTCGCCAAAACGGTCGAAAACGCACACAATGCACTAACCCAACTAAAGGAAGCCAGAAGACATAATCGCGCTGTGGAGGCAGGAGCTATCGCAAAAGGTCTCTACTTGAAACCATACAGGAAAGGACTAGGTCACTTCATAAATAAAAAAAAAAAGTCCGTTAGTTATCCTACCCGACCGAGCACTCACGAATAAAGATCTAGTTAAAATTTTTAAACAAAAACTTCACATTCGTGGATTCCGCGGTGTCTTTATGCGGAATACATTACCGAAGACCATGTGGCGGACTAGTGAGTGAGGAATTGTAAATTTAGATGCTGCTGGGGGTCCAGGGACCCATTGGGTTGCGTGTGTTAAGAAAAGTCCAAATACAGTTCAGTATTTCGATTCATTCGGGGATTTACAGCCGCCTGAAGAATTACAATGCTACTTCACCAGCAAAAGACGCGTCTTCTACAATGTCCGGTGATATCAGGACTGTAACACATATCTCTGTGGTCATCTCTGCGCTATGTTCCTCATCACAGCGATGGCGAACCCCCTCTAGAATGCGTCATCGTTAGATGATGTGCGCGATATATAAAAGAGCTGTCATTGAACACATGACCATCATTTGATGTTTAGATGCAATGTCGTACACTCTGACTTTAAAAGAGCGAGGATCAGTATTACGCGCAAATTACTTTCCACTGATTTAAGTGCAGGGGACTGGAGTATTCCACTGATTGGTCTAGACACATATAACAGCATTCCAAATATTACACAGAGCAACAATAAACTACATCTTGAAATTGACGGCCGGAAGGAGATTCTACAAATACAACCTCGTGCCTACGATATTGATGATTTAAACGAACTCTTAAAAAAAGGTATTAAACTACGGGCAAACATTAATACCCTTAAATCTGAAATACGGACAGAGAGTGCTACGATCGACTTTACACTGAGACATTCAATTGGTCCACTGCTAGGTTTTGCGAAGGATCGTGTTTTGGTAAAGGACAGAAGTAAATTTTACGCATCAGATCATGCTGTAGATATACTCCCAGTGAGTACAATCCACGTTCAGTGAAATATTGCCACAAACTCATACCTGAACGATAAATTGATTCACTCAATTTACGGATTCTTTCCTACAGTCGGCACAGGCTATAAAATAGTTCAAGCCCCCACAAACGCTATATGTCTCCCGGTGACTGTTCAGACACTGGACTACCTTGAACTGTGTATTGTGGACCAGAATAATCAGCTTGTTAACTTTAGAGGAGAAGAGATCGTTGTACGCCTGCATCTAAGGCGAGATGGGAATAAGGTATAAAGCTAGCACACCAGGCTCACAACCCGTCAGTGCAACGCGGAAGGGCAAGGTGATAACACGCCTTAATTACGAATTCCTCATTTCAGCAGGTTTAAAACCGCAGAATGACGTCGCTCAACGTAACTCAGTCAGTAGAGTATAATGACCGAATTATTCGTCATGAATACCACTCACACAAACCCTACGCTTCAAGCACATTTAACAAAAATGATGAAATTAGGATTGTTATCCAGCATCAGGACGCGGTAACACTGCCTAGCAAGAGCTTCCTCTCTCTGGACTACACATTTAAGAAAGCTGACGGGGCTGCCGTAGCACTCTCGAAGGTCACTCGAAATTCCGTAGCATTCCTGTTTCAAGAGACACGCTATGAACTCAATGGAATTGAAACAGACCGAACACGCAATGTTGGTATTACATCAGCAGTTAAGACGCACGTTTCAGCCTCACCCTCTGATTCAAACAGTTTGGAAAAGGCTGGGCGGTTCATAGATGCAGCGGATGGGGTGGGTGGACAAAGCCGATTTACCGCGTGCGTGCCACTAAAAATGGTTATGGGTTATTTTGAGGATATGCAGCGAATAATTATCAACGCTAAACAGGAACTTATTTTGGTGAGAAGTGCAAGTGATGCTAATTCATTCTCTCAAACAGCTGCAGAAAATGTTCAAATCAAGATTAATAGCATATCATGGAAAATGCCTCACATCACCTTTGCCGATGAGGAGCCCTTGAAGCTCTTAAAAGTTCTGAATGCTGTCACCTAACTACCACCAACTTTTCGATCATGGGAGGTTTTTGAATACCCAGTCCTCCCTACAGCGTCCACACATACTTGGGCTATTAAAACATCAGTGCAGTTGGAAGCACCTCGATTCATCATACTCGCATTTCAAACTCAAAGGCATGCTAATGTATCAAAGGACTCAACTGAATATGACCACTGCAAGTTAACTAACGCCAGAGTCTACTTGAATTCAGAATACTACCCATATGAGAATCTACAACTACAGTGGGACAGTAATGTATACAGTCTGGCATTTGACATGTATGCGAGATTCCGAGCATCTTACTACGAAGGTGTTGAAAATGAAGGATGCCTACTCAGCCCACAGAGTTTCAAGAAGCTAGCGCCAATAATCGTGATTTATTGTTCAAAACAGAATGAGATAATTAAATCAGGACCTATAGATGTACGGATTGAATTTGAATCTTCAGCAAACTTCCCTGATCAGACTTCGGCATATGCTCTCGTTCTGCATGATCATCTCGTTAACTACTGTACGCTCACTGGTGTAGTGGAACGAGTTGTATAAATTAATACGCACTCTGCTAGCTCTAGTGTAGATCACGATGTTACCTGAAGGTGTGAGGATCGTAGCTGACGTTCAAGGATTTTACTATGATGAATGCAGGGGTTTCATAATTAAAGACAGTGCATTAATAGCATTCACGCAAAGTGATGGAGTAATAGGAACATTTGTATCAAGAGTTGAATCGCCGAAACCATTTAAAGACGTCAAGTGCAATAAGACAGTCAGAAGCGCTATGTGGCTAACAAAATTTTATCATGGTATTATGTGGGATGCCCCTGGCATCTCTTATAAACATTTGTTGCAATTGCTGAGAGTATTTGATCACAAGGAGACAATAATCTACGTTAAAGGCGATGAGAAGAGTAGCTGGCTGCGTCGAATCTTCAAATATGGGGCTATCCAGAACCTGGAATACTGCGATTGTCCACCTATCCAACAACTTAGACAGCGAACGTGTGAAGAAGAAAAAAATAGTTTTTTGTCTGCATCTGAAAATGTAAAATTACTTTTAAAATGGCTCACAAATAAATAATTTTTTTTTCTCCACAATAATTCTTGTTGTTTTCTTTCTGTGACACCTACGTCCATAGAAGCAAGTTTATTGGTGATACTGTGTGTGTGAAGCGCATTCCACTGGAGCTGTCTGAACCAGTTTACCTGTTTCCACCTCGCCGGCGCGGCGATGAGTCAGCTGTTGAAAGTGACGGGACCTGAAAAAGAGAGTGCTATGGTCGGCTTCGGCAGATGCCCGCCGTTTAAAGTGACAGGACCACAAAGAGAGTGGCGGGGTCTGTTTGTGATCGGCGGACGAAGTTCAGCATGCGTCATTCAGATTCCATCTCTGTCTTTAAATCAGCAAAAACCTTATAGGTCTCTCTCTGTACCAGTGCAACGTATATGGATCATGATTGGGGGTGAAATAATAACAAACTCAGGAAATTTTTCTTACAATAAAATAATTGAATTTATTATTCAATTCAGATTTATTTTTAAACGTTGTTTGCGACATTTCAGTTTACAGTAAAATGATTCACTCTTTTTTTCATATTATATGAGTTTAGAGACACATTATTTGTCTTCAAGTAAAAATATGAAAGTTCTGATCTTTGCAGATACGTGTCTTTACATTATTCATAAATATATAAGCATTGTTCAGAGATAACTATATATATATATATATATATATATATATATATATATATAACTAAAGCAGAGGTACTAGAACGTAATTATAGTATCTTACAAGGTAAATAATATCTCTAGTGAAGTTCCACCGGAAACACTTTTTTAACTAATGGCAAACTTATTTTTAGATCAAGACAGTGACTCTAAAACATTTTCCACTAGCAATTTAAATTATATTTCATTGAAGTAAATGGCTCTAGACATTTTCCACTACAACAAGCAGGTGAACACATATTTCTCGGTATAAAGATTTTTTCCACAGTCAAGTGAACATATATATATATATATATATATATATATATATATATATATATAAATTGGTGGAACTCACATTCTTAAAAAAACTAGTTCTGACTGGATGGCTAGCGGCAGGTGAAACTTTCAACTACTACTAAGATCAAAGCAGATACGAACTGCGAAAATTGTATTTTCGTCTTCTTCTATTTAATTATAAGAGGTGTCAAATTTTTATCTGTTTTCAGTCATGTAGCCATTGACTAATAATAGTAGCGAAAAAATATACAATTATATATAAAGACTTTTTTATAAATGGGTTTATTTTAGTTTTTTCTGTTTTTTATGATTTTTTTGTTTTTTCTTTGATAGAATAATTAATATTTACACACATGCACACTTAACATAGGCTCACACACATTCACACACACTCAGATATACACGGAACTATGCAAGCTGATACACACTACAAAACACTCTCATCCAGTATTTACACTATGATAAAAGGGTCATACTACTACTCTGCAGACTCGCCGTCTCTCTCTCTCTCTCTCTCTCTCTCTCTCTGTCTCTCACTATCTCTCTCTCCCTCTCAATCAGAGTCCCCCACCCCTTCTCTCACTACAAGTGAGTAGTGTGAGTACGGGCGAGTTTCAATGCCGTCATCACAGATGACCCTTTTATCGTCATGAGACGACAGACCGATTTTAAACTGCAGCACAGTGTACACCTCGTGCGCTATCGATCGAATACTAGTTTGCCGGACCATATGCAGTGGCTGCAGCTCAGCACCGCGAGCACCACCACGTAGGCACTGCAAACAGCCTTTGATAGACAGAGCTCGTGATGCCATCCATCGTACCTCCTTAGCCCGTCTCTGAGTGGGACCTTCCAATGTGCGATATGCATACATCTTGAACCGAAGACCTACAAACTTCACAATCGGCAATACATTCGACTCGTCTTTCATGAGACCGATAACCTTCTTGTTTTGCGGAACAATACCATAAGGATTATCAGCCGCATAAGAAGACGTGTCGAATTCATTGGCGTGGTACCTATTTACTTCACATGGATCGCAGTTCTTCACCCAATAGATGAAACTATCTGTCTCCATATAAAGTAATTTAGGATCTGTGAAATGAAAGCGGTACATGTGGAGTTTGGATAGGTCTAGTATGCACATCCCCACATAGATAGGTTTAGTAAACTCTACTGCAGTTTTAGCCATTTTCACAGCAACAAAATTCTTATTGAAAATAGTGACCCGTTTAAAATTTTGTCTGGCAATGCATTTTCGTACGCCATAACGCCCATCCCATTGTGTTCTAATAAAAATTTCACGTCGTTCCCTCAAATTATCCATAGTTTTTCCGAAAATGAATTATTCATTAATTTATAAAAATCTTTCTCAAAGTCAGATGACGCAGGGGTTCTCTGTCTCGTATTCAGATCAATATACTCCTTCAACCAGGGGGACTGCTTGAAGGAGATGGCCCGGGTGATTTTAACCAGCTCCATACCCAAGCTGAGGCATTGCTGGAGGTTAAGATAGTGAATGATGTACCTCTGCTTGTCCCCCAGCGTTGTCATCAGTTTCAGTGTGGAACTTCCTCGCAGAACTAGTTGCTCTGGACACAGCGGCAAATCGGCATGCGCGTCATGCAAACTAATAGGGTATTTGAGTTCTGCCTCCACAACATATCCTGCATCAGAATCGGCGGCCATACCGCCCCCCCCCCCCCTGATTTTTCCACCTAATCCCTTGCATTTATCCTTCGGACAGCCACGTAAACTCTCTAATGAGCAGAGATTGCTTCATAGCTTGTCCGTATAACTTATCCACATCGAGATACAATATTTAACTTGAATCAAGGGATGCGTTAAACCTGTCACCCATCCGTGGGTTATTTGCTTTCGCGTGTCTATGAATACATTGGCAGAGCCCCCCACGTATCCCTCGCTCAAAGAGAAGAAGCATGTCAGGATCGGTCAATAATTCGATACTGCACATCGTTTTCTTGAGCATCGCGTCCCAAGACAACCCAGGTGCCGCGTAATAAAAGGCAGGGTCCAGAGATATGTGGTCATACATTGACTCCGGAACTTCTCGAAAACGTCCGCAAGCAAGCGCACGTCTGTGTCCATGTAAAGACGTGCGTATTCTCCTAAATTAGAAACGTTGAATTCCCGCCAGACATTCATATCATGCTCATACTCTGCATTCGTTATCGTGTCGCCTGTGAGGTTGCTGGAGAATGCAGTTGTGTCGGGTAGCTTGGTTTCGTCGAGTTTGGCCATACTATTCACATACTCGAATGGAAAAACCCCTTTCCTAGTCACAAGCTGAAACTTTTCCTCGTCGGGAAATGCAGCTCGAGTGATATGCATATCCGCCGGAGGTAGAGTTTCAACAAGTTTCTGTAGTGGTGCCTGCATAATACGTAGTGTATCGAGGAAGCGCAGCGTAATTCTTGGCGTCATTCGTTTGGAGAATGATATATACTTCTCGACGCTCTCAGGTAGGACACTCACCTGATCTTTCTCCAAACCGAAATCTGCCAAGTGCTCAACTAGAAAATGAGTGTCATACCCACTTAAATTATGAAAGAAAACTGGTATGTGCCTAGGTAATTGGTACTTCAAATTGCACGCATTGTGAGCAGCGCTACGGAATTTCCCTGTAAGATGACAGTGGTCCCTACGAGGAGTTTCCACTTTTCTATCCAACGGCAGCTCCTCAGATATGACACTCGGTGGTTTTATTATACAAATCTTCATTCTCCTTCCATTTGGTCATTGGAACGTTGCCGCTGTACAGCTTATCAAATTCCAGTGAAAATTTTTCAAGCTCAGAGAGCAACCAAATCGATGGATTATCACCGATGTAAGATTTGTATCGGTTAATGTTGGTGTCACATGACGATACAATTTGGTACGCTGCCGCATAAGGTACGTGTTTTTCTGTAAAGGTGGTGTGGGAGGTCCTAGGGATCGCCTTCACAGCGGTTCACAGGAGCGAGGAGGCACTCAAAGTCGGCGTACACAACAAACGGACACCGCTCCTGGTGGTGAGCATTCCTAAACTTTATGAATTTGTTTTCCTGGGTAGGCATAATAACACGTACCGCATCCTTGGAAGTACAATCTACTAGATGCGTAGCTAATAATTGTTCAGAGGAGAAATAATTGAGACACCTTAAACAAATAATACTTTTTACACCGTTTGTCACTTAACTGGGAATAAAGGAGGTGGGACATGTCCTTGATCCAGACGTAGTGATAATTATCACCTTCAGAGAAGAGCAGCATATTTACATGCAGCTCACGCTCACCGGCAGATTTTGAGAAATGGAAAGGTCCTATAACAACATGCTTGTCTTGCTCGTCTGACTTGCTTTTCTTCTTCTTATCCAGGCCATAAATGTGTACCGATATTCCGGTATTTTGTGCCTCGAATTTAGGTATGTCCTGGATCTTGACGGGGAACTCAATAGCATCAAAGTTATAATATGTGTTAATATCACTGACTTTGTATGTACCCGAACGACAAGGGTTATCTGTATAGATATAGTTTCTTTCGCAAGCCAGGATTGACCATGCAGAACAAGCGTGATCTTTTCTATTTTGGACATTAATGCACGCCCTCTTGTTAGCTATATCTTGAGGGAGCTTGATGCAGCTAGACCCTCCATTTAACGGATCGTGGACATGTATATGGATGTCCAGGTATAGAATTCTGGTGAGTGCCTTAGCTGAGCCGTTGACTTCCACCTCGGAAAACCAGCCCAATATGACACTTAAGGTGGATTTACGAAACCACTCGGCGATCGATGTGCTCCGCGTTATCCCGCCATTATCCCCCCAAAGATAATGGATGCTGGTCTCTCCATCACCAGAATGATCTGTGGGGAGGGGGGGGGTGTTACGATAACTCAATGCATAGTACTGCACTGCACTTAACGCGGATTATCGACTGCCTTGGGGAGCTCGGTTTCCAGGACAGGGAGGCACGCGTTTAAAAATCCAACAGGATCGCGGTACCCCCCTGCCGGGTTTTCGATCCCAGCGACCGAGATACGCTCCTCGAAGGCGTCGGCAATCGCCGAGTATTGTAACTGAGGTTTGGGTGTCACCGACCTGATCTACTTGACTAACAGGGCGGGTTAGAGAACTGCCACTAGCCACAGGATGATCACTAATACTATTACTGCTAATAATACTGGGGGTCCATCCAGTGGATGACGGTGTTGGCGATGGTGCGTCATCATCATTTAATGGGAGGGGTATGCGTGTTGGTACACGAACCTTGCACTGGCGGTGTCGTGGACGGTCGGCTTGCCTAGGTGGAGAAGGCGGCGAGGAGAGACCAGTGGAGCAGCCAGGCCGCGGCGAGGGACCCCTGGCAGTGCTGCTACCCGCTTGTTGTGCTGTACAAGGACGCCAGGTAGTTTGGACCGCCGCCGCGGCCTGTCGAGCTGCGGTGATCGGTGCGATGCAAGATGGGGCGTGTCTTCGCCCACCCGCGAGCCCCGCGTCTGCAACCGCCGGGCAATGCCGTGAGACATACCTGTAACGTAAATATAAGTTTACTGATCTGGATTTAAAAGAGGGATAAATAATAATTATTACTATAACAGTAAATAATGGTAATTATTTTGGACTAATGATGAAAACTATTCACCTTCTCCGATCTCATTCCACGGCTTCAGCAGTTCATTGCCGCATTCGACAAGCCCCTCAAGCCAGTCAAAAAAATGGTTCAAATTGCTCTGAGCACTATGGGACTTAACATCTATGGTCATCAGTTCCCTAGAACTTAGAACTACTTAAACCTAACTAACCTAAGGACATCACACAACACCCAGTCATCGCGAGGCAGAGAAAATCCCTGATCCCGCCGGGAATCGAACCCGGGAACCCGGGCGTGGGAAGCGAGAACGCTACCGCACGACCACGAGATCCAAGCCAGTCAGGCATGTCCAGTTCGGCCGATGTAATCTAGAATGGTGGAATATAATGAATATAATATAAAGTAAAAAATGTTTCTAGAAGAAGTTTGGTGGTATAGAAATGAGAGGACGAAGGCAGATATATATATAAAAAAAATGAAATCTTTATAGAGAGCGAGTATAACAGATGCACACACACACACACACACACACACACACACACACACACACAACGTGAAAAGTGGATCTTTATATAGAGCTATCCAAAACAGATGTAGCGCTCGTACACGGAGTTAATGGGTAGAGATATCAGAACATTGAAAAAATGCACTTACCAGGTAATGGAACTTGTTCAGGACAAGGCTGATTGACGCGACCTGCTTGCTCCTCAGTCTCGAGGATAATGTCCACGAGTTCAGCTATAACAATGAGATATATAATTAATAACCGAAATATATAAGATATAAAGGAAAAACGATAATCAAAAATAAAAATTATTTACTTACCCGAAAATGGTGAATCGTGGAGTCTAAGTGTCTTCGTAGCAGCAGACTCCCGGCTGTTGAATCTCTTCATTGTAACAGCAACAAAGCAGACACACAAACGCACGATATGGAATGCAAATGACGAGTGAGAAAGATGACCGGGGGGTGACTCCTTATATAAGTGTGATGACGTACTATCACGTGATCTTAGGGTGAACGAATGGCTGTTGAGAATTCTGTGGGGGTGGTGAATGAGTTCACTAGCGCCCCTAGTAGCTGAAAGCTGAACTAGTCAGATGGTTGCAGGACATGGTGGAGGGCTGAGCTTTTTATAATTTATAAAATTATAGACAAATAATTCATAATATCAGTGAAGATCTTATTTAGATTAGAGAGAGAATGATAGTGATATCATTGTGAGTGTGTGTGTTAGGATGAATGATTCATTATTATTATTATTATTATTATTATTTAAAAGATTGTTATATAGGCGTAATTCGAGGTTGACGGTATTAAGAATGGCGTTGAATGAAATGTTTTTGGAGATGAATATTGTTAGCTATTTTTTATTGGCGAGAAGTTTATGGTAGGGAGCGAATATATTTTGAATGAATAAAGGGGAGGTTAAGTATTTTGGGACCATATAGAATCTGATGAGTTGATAGGTATGTGAGTTGAGAAGTTTGCTAGGTGCGTGCGATGGCTCCGCATGTGCGCGTGATATTGACTTGTTATTTTTTTTATTTGACTTGAGAGCTACGTGTTAAATTGACTTGCGGAGGTATGTATCTTGACAGGAGCGACGGTTCACGCGTATGTGTGTGTTTTCGCGAAGATCTTGGATTAGGTAATCGGGGTATGTGGGGTGAATAATGAGAATCAGTTAACTTAGTGAGAGCGTTCTTTGTCCCACAGAGCCATGTGGTCGATCGCGCGTTGTGACGTCAAGGAAGTGTCCAACTCGGTAGCAAACATTCCAGTTCGAGCGTGTCGGTTCCTGTCTATCGGTGAGGGAATTACAGAGTTTATGGGGCGATGGTTCAAATGGTTCAAATGGCTCTGAGCACTATATGACTCAACTTCTGAGGTCATTAGTCCCCTAGATCTTAGAACTACTTAAACCTAACTGAAATAAGGACATCACACACATCCATGCCCGAGGCAGGATTCGAACCTGCGACCGTAGCGGCCTCGCGGTTCCAGACTGCAGTGCCTTTAACCGCACGGCCACTTCGGCCGGCTTTATGGGGCGAGAGCGTAGTTTGTGCTCCATCATCACACGTGCTGGTGATGCCGTGGAGACGCAGGCATGTGGGGTGAGGGTGGTTTGGACAAAGCAAGCGTGTCGGTTCCTGTCCGTCGGTGCTGGGTGTTTGCGAACTTTAGGACCGATGTAGCTTTTAGTGGGTCTCGTGATAGAACATTCCAAACATCTCGGGCGGTTGTGTGAGTTAGGTATCGGCGGGTTGGAACCCGTTCAGAAAAAAAAAAATGGGGGTGGAACGTGTCCTTTGTCCAGCACGTGGTCGACAGGTTCCATCCTGTCCAGCATTAAGTGCTCGCGGGCGCGTGAGGATGTTTACGTAGCCGGACTCCGAGGCGAGCGCAGCTGACCGTTTGTGGCGGGACTCTGGGACGTCGGTCGGCGCCTACCTACCTGGCGCGCCGGCCGGGGTCTGCGCGGGCCCGCCGACAGGGGGGGGGGGGGGGGGGGCACGGAGCGGGCTCAGCCATGCGCGCGTACGTCAGCTGCGCTCTGGAGTTCGTTGTGTAAGCATCGCGAAATCAGTTGGGACACACCTGCATGACCGTAATGCCGGAAATAAAAAGCGATCTCCCCACCTGGTGACTTAGCGTAGTACAAGTGACGAGATTTAAATAATTTAGCGGCGGAAGCAAAAGTGACCGCGAAAATTCAAACTTGGTGGGCGTGCACCAATTGGCTTTCTTGCCGCCAAAATCAAACATCTTTAATGACGTCACAGTGGTGCTCTCTGGTGGCAAGGGTATGAACTAACGCACGTGCATGAATGTTAATAAATGATAATGAATAATAATAAAGATAAGTACGGTTTTTGCATGCATTATCGTTTTGGAATTCAAACTTCCCGCCATTTTTTCTTCTGGTGGCTTGGGTTAGTGGACATATCACAATTCGCCTATTTTCCCGCCAAAATTCATAATTGCCGCCATTTTCTTTTAGGTTAGGTTAGTGGATGTAGCACAATTGGCCTATTTTCCCGCCAAAAGCCGCCATCTTGGTTGACGTCATGCGCTGTTGCAAAGTCTACAAGCCACCATCTTGGATGACGTCTTCGCCGCCATCTTGAATAAATTTGGCAACAATGCAGCGTGAGCTGACACCCCCCTTGCCCCCCTACTCACTAAGTCCTCTGTTATTTATCCTTGCAACAGAATAATTGTAAAAATACCACAGAGGGAGAGTGTAATCTCATATGCATAGGCAGACAATATTTGTAATAGGCTCAAAGGACATTACAAAGCTACAAAAAATAATAAACTATATGAATTATTGATGCATGTAAAACGTAAATGTAATAAGAACAGAAATGAGGGTGCTCAGAAAAGGAGGCTTCGTAGGGAGGCTGCCCGGTCTGAGACGCCTTGCCACAGTTTGCGCAGCTCCCAACGTCGGTGGTTCAAGTCCTTCCTCGGGAATCGGCGTGTGTGTTGTCCTTAGCGTAAGTTAGTTTAAGTTAGATGACCTCAGCAGTTTGGTCCCATACGAACTTACCATGAAGTCCCATTTGAAATATTAATGAATTACTGTGCTGGAAAACCTCTTACGTTATTTGATTTTCAAACAGCTGAGCAAAACTGAACGTACTCGGACATTACTCTCTTTACTTATTCCGATCAACACTAAACTGACACACAATATTTTTAGCGCAACGGAATATGACTTCCAAAAACCCCTACAAAAGAATGGCGCTGAATGACAACAACCTATACCTTTCAAGTATCACTTACCCCACAAAAATCTTCGTTACTCGAACTACTGCAATACAGCGAGCGCCACTACTGCCAGCTAAATAAAAGATTCAAACTACTGAAGGCGCTAACTACTGATAGGCGTAGTCAGTAAATGAAAGATTTTGACAGAGAACAAACAATGTATTTATCTTAATAGTGTTGAAAAGTCATAATACATATATCAGTTGATGACATCCAGTCTAACAAATTTACTCCGCCATATCACTACCCACATCCACCACTGCTGGCGGCTCACCTCCAACTGCGCAACGCTACATTCTGTTAACAGCCAACTGCGCAACGCTACATGCTGTTAACAGCCAACTGCCCAACACTACAAGAGCAAATTCCAACAATGCAAACAAGCCACAAACTGCACACAGCACAGTCAGTGATTTTCATATAGAGCGATACATGGCGTTACCAACATAAAAACCTAAACAGCCTACTTATAGCCATCAGAAATAGAGAAAGAGCAGTTAAACTGGCTCAGATCTTCAGATGGGAGAGAAAAATGAAAATCGTACAAGACTTCAACCACATACGCTTCACAATACAGACAATGCAAAATGTTTCACAAAACATGTAACAGAGAAAGCTGTGAAAGCAATACTGCCTCTCCATGAAATAGCACACATTAGGTCCCTCAGCCTTAGCACTGCAGTGGCACTATTCAGAGTCAAAATCTCGCCAGTACTGACGTACGGTATAGGCCTCATCGGACCACATCGATACTAGAAAGATTAAAGGCGACCTAAACAAAAAAATCAATCGGAGTGTCCCTAACAACACGATCCCCGACTGGTGAGGGAATTCTTCCTTTTTGAAAACCTACGGAAAAACTTTCTACTACCCAGCACTAGGGATTCTGAAAGTCGTCGAAAATCATTGAAGGAATAAAGGGAAGACATACTTCCAGAATTTCAAAGCACAGAGCCATGATCGACCAAATGTGGACATGGAAGAATTTAGACATGAGGCACGTGATCACCAGAATGGCAGACCTTGGTTTCCATCAACCAAAAGCAATGCCTGATTGTGAACTGCGTCATCGAATAGGGAAACGTTATGCTATAGAAATATGTACCAAAAGGACGCGGTCAATAAGAAACTATACAGACCGCAATATTTTAAATTTCTGATTTCGTCTATTATTATCAATGCAGTTCGAATTTGTGTGGTTCTTTGGCTGCAATAAACATGTTGCGGCCACAGCGGCCGGCTCCTGCGGAATCCAGCAGACTGCTCATCAGTTGCCACCAACCTACACTTCCGCCTCGGTGCCTTGTCGCACAACGGACGCATTCAAAATTCTGCATATAGCATGTAGAACTACGTTAGCAGAAACTGATAAAAACACAAAGATCTCCACGAGTTTCCCAAACTCAAATAAACAAAGTTCAGATATTTGTTGTCAAGCACTACCGACAACAAGTTGTCGACTTAGTTTTAGGAAGCACTATTTACACATTATACCAATTATTTGCACCTAAACGATAGGGGGGAACGGATCGTTGCTGGACAGAGAAAATCGGCGCCGACGGAGCAAAGTAAATGACCCACAACATCCAACCAGTTCTGTGCACATCTGCACTCAAACATATTCTCCATGTTCATGGAGTAGTCTTACACGACGCCAGCACTCGAATGCCCCGGACAAAGTAACTTTTCAGACTACTTTCGTGTACAGACTGGCTCGTGAAACTTATGTTCATGCGAGTCAGCGTCCGGTAGATTTTTCCTCGCTACTTTAGAATTTAGTGTAATTTTTTTGCAACTACAGCGTTGTAAAAATAAATAATGTTTCCAGATGGTATGGTGCGAATACTAGTCTCTTTGTCTAAATGTTTTGATTTTAGGAATTAGTTTTATATTAAAAAGAACATACAAAATTTAAATGCAGGAATGTACGGTCAGTTCTGGCGGACTCTGAGTATTTTTTAGACCCGCAAGTCTAGCCCGGCTGTTGACTCCCGACGCTCGGGCGGTCAACGATTTCACCTTGAGCCACCCCGCCGCCGAAATCGCATTCCACCTGCCGTTTCCAAAACGCTGTTGTCTCTCTTCGCACTTTTGCACCCATTCTCACATCATTTGGAGTGCAACCACAGCAGATGGCCATGAAGTTACTGTTTCCTCATAATTATATGTGCTCCGTCCCGTGACACTATCAATCGACGAAAACTTCCTTTCGATATTTTGGACCGTTCACAAATTAAAAGGAGAACTCGAGCTTATGCGACTCGGCCAGCTTACTCAGGGAGCAGACTTAGCGGAATAGCACATTTCTGATACATATAGGAAAAAAGCCTAAGTCCTAATTCTGACTACTAGTCTCAACTTTCAAAATACATTCGGATTGCATGTACTGAATAACCAGCGCAAATTCCAGATTTTCAAATTAAAGTGCCTAATTGCTCTTTGAGTTGTTGTGCAAGTGAATTAAATAGAAGTTTTCTGTTCTTTCCTGTGATACACTATCGTCAACTAAGCTCGCTGTATTAAATATTACTGTTATCCTCCACCACTGACGTAAGTGACGGTGACGAAAAGACGTGTGTGTGCCAGTACGTTGTACCAAACCAACTCAGTAAGATGAGTCGACGTGAAAAAACGGCAAAACAAAGCTATCGAGTTTGGACACACTTATGACAACACCATTAATAAAGTTGCCCGAATTGTTGGTACATTAGTGCCTACTCTTAAGTGTGTTTACAAGGACAGATGTATCACTCGGAGCCCTGCACTACGGCGTAAGAACAGTGGTCGTAAAATGATCCTAACCAACTACCAGAGATGTAGTGTATTGCCAATGACACTCTGAAACCCGGCAGAATATTTTTGTTTCAGTGAGTGCATGCCCATCTCAACCCGTTTCCGAGTGACCATTGCGAATGGAGCAGCATGCAGTGGAAATTTGGAGACGGGTTCCTCGCAAATGACAATTTCAAGCAGCAGTACTTAAGGTTGCACGTTTTCGATGGGTCAGTCAACACTAAAACTGTACAGCAGTTGACTGGATGCGTGTAAAGTTGACCTACGAGTGAAGCAACGGCCCAGCCAAGCAACAGGTGAAGAATGTACTTCAGGCCAAATGCGCTTCTGTAAAGTTGTAGAGCTCTTTCCGGTACCATGACTTGGCTCACTCTCTCATGTTAACGTGAAAATGAACCAGAATACTTAGTTCAACAAGGTGTAGCCCTTCTTTCCATATCAGAACGATGAGCATGCTGTGGACATTCCGCATTTCGACATGGCAACAATCATTTCCACAGGGATGCACACGAATTTTCAAACTGCCCTTTCACATCTCGATTGGACGGATAAATCACAGATCTGAGTCCTATCGAAAATATTTGGTATTGATGGAACAGCGTGTTAAGGTAGCAATTATCACAGCTACAATCTGGTGGCTCTTCCTTATGTAATCACCCATAAACAGATTCTACCGAATACTGTGTACACTAAGAAACTTGTACATTTTCTTTCTCGCTTAAGTGACACCATTTACAAGGCTAGAGACGGTCTTACATTGTATTGGCATTATGTCCCACGAGGCATCTGGCTTCTGACGGCTTATAAGTCTTTATACGGTGAAGAGCCAAAGAAACTGGTATAGCAATGCGTTTTCAAATACGGAGACAAGTAAATAGATGGAATACGGCGCTGCGGTCGGCAACGCCTATATAAAAGAACAAGTGTCTGGTGCAGTTGTTAGATCGGTTACTGCTGCTACAATGGCACGTTATTGAGATTTAAGTGAGTTTGAATGTGGGACACAGCATCTCGGAGGTAGTGATGAAGTGGGGATTTTCCCGTAAGACCATTTCACAAGCATTCCGTAAATATCAGGAATCCGATAAAACATACAATCTCCGACTTCGCTGCAGCTGGATAAGATCCTGCAAGAACTGGACCAACGACGACTTAAGAGAATCGTTCAGCGTGACAGAAGTGCAAGCATTCCGCAAATTGCTGTAGATTTCAGTGCTGGGCCATCAACAAGTGTCAGCGTGCGAACCATTCAACGAAAGATCATCGATATGGGCTTTCGGACCCGAAGACCGACTCATGTACCCTTAATGACTGTACAAAACAGAGCTTTACGCCTTTCCTGGGCCCTTCAACACCAACATTGCACTGTTGATGGCGGGGAACGTGTAGCCTGGTCGGACTAGTCTAGTTTCAAATTGTATCGAGCAGATGGACGTGTACGTGTATGGAGACAACCTCATGAACCTTTGGAGCCTGTACGTCAGCAGGGGACTGTTCAAGCTAGTGGCGACTCTGTAATGTTGTGGGGCGTGTGCAGTAGGAGTAATATGACACCCCTCATACGTCTAGATACGATTCTGACAGGTGACACATACGTAAGTATCCTGCCTCATCAGCTACATCCATTCATGGCCATTGTGCGTTCCGATGGACTTGGCCAATTCCAACATGAGACTGCGACACCCCACACGTCCGGAATTGCTACAGAGTGGCTTCAGGAACACTCTTCTGAGTTTAAACACTTCCGCTGGCCATCAAACTCCCTAGACATAAACATTATTGAGCATTTCTGGGATGCCTTGCAACGTAGTGATCAAAAGTGAGTTCCATCCTCTCGTAGTCTTACGGATTTATGGACAGCCCTCCAAGATTCATGGCGTCAGTTCCCTCCAGCACTACTACAGACATTAGTCGAGTCCATGCCACGTCGTGTTACGGCACTTCTGCGTGCTGGTGGGGGCCCTACACGACATTAGGAAGGTGTACCAGTTTCTTTGGTTGTTCAGTGTATGTTGACGTAACTACGTAGGCTTCTGCGGCCGGTGTCATGGTGAATAAAACTGTTCTGGATGTTGTATCGTGTCATTGTATGAAATGCGTAAATTGTAAAGTGTGGAAACATCGTTTCGACCGTACTGCGACATACTTTCTTGGGGCAAGACTGCTATTAGTGGAGGGTGGGATATATCTATTTACTGCAGACCATCGGTGTCAATAAGTAATGTTTTTGAAATTTAATTGGCGTTGAATATAACTGGCTGGTGATGACGAAAGGGCAAGGGTAGGAAAGAGGCTATTCATGGGCTGACGACAGTGTGAAAATGAGTGTTTGGCAGTTGGTGGGCATGTTTTCTTCCTGATGCATTCGGAAAAAGACTGACATTTAAAGAACAAGAGGTTCGTGCATGTGGTAAGTCACCCACAAAGCTGAAAGGTATCCAGTTCTGCGCACGCTGAGTGCCCGTGCCTGCCGGATAAGTGACACAAACAACATCAAAGAAGAATTGAGGGAGCAACGCCACACGATCCACGACAACGTCTGCGAAAACAACATTATAAGAAAGACCGCTGCCAAGCGAAATAAAACAAGAGAAGAATGCAAGAAAGAGAAGCTTTCGCTAGTGATGTGAAAAGCGTCAGTGAACGGCTACGCAACTCCACCGCTGATGAGGATTCAGTCCGAGTTTCCGTAGCAGCCACATGATAGGTTCCACCAAAATGCTGTCAACAAACTATATACTGCAGGAGTATAGGAACTACACTACTGGCCATTAAAATAGCTACACCGCGAAGATAACGTGCTACAGACGCGAAATGTAACCGACAGGAAGAAGAAGCTGTGATTTGCAAATGATTCGCTTTTCAGAGCATTCACACAACGTTGGCGCCGGTGGTGACACCTACAACGTGCTGACATGAGGAAAGTTTCCAACCGATTTCTCATACACAAACAGCAGTTGACCGGCGTTGCCTGGTGCAACATTGTTGTGATGCCTCGTGTAAGGAGGAGAAATGCGGACCATCACGTTACTCACTTTGATAAAGGTCGGATTATAGCCTACCGCGATTGCGTTTTATCGTATCGCGACATTGCTGCTCGCGTTGGTCGAGATCCAATGACTGTTAGCAGAATATGGAATCGGAGGGTTCAGGAGGGTAATACGGAACGCCGTGCTGGATCCCAACGGCCTCGTATCACTAGCAGTCGAGATGAAAGGCATCTTACCCGTATGGCTGTAACGGATCGTGCAGCATGTCTCGATCCCTGAGTCAATAGATGGGGACGGTTGCAGGACAACAACCATCTGCACGAACAGTTCGACGACGTTTGCAGCAGCATGGACTATCAACCTGGAGACCATGGCTATGGTTACCCTTGACGCTTTATCAGAGACAGGAGCGGCTGCGATGGTGTACTCAGCTACGAACCTGGGTACACGAATGGCAAAACGTTATTTTTTCGGATGAATCCAGGTTCTATTTACAGCATCATGATGGTCGCATCCGTATTTGGCGACATAGCATTAAACGAACATTGGAAGCGTGTATTTGTTATCGCCATACTGGCGGATCACCCGGCGTGTTCGCCGGCCGGTGTGGCCTCGGTTCTAGGCGCTTAGTCTGGAATCGCGTGACCGCTACGGTCGCAGGTTCGAATGCTACCTCCGGCATGAATGTGTGTGATGTACTTAGGTTAGTTCGGTTTAAGTAGTTCTAAGTTCTAGGGGACTGATGACCTCAGTCCCATAGTGCTCAGAGCCGTTTGAACCCGGCGTGTTGGTATGGGGTGCCATTGGTTACACGTCTCGGTCACCTCTTGGTCGCACTGACGGCACTTTGAACAGTGGAAGTTACATTTCAGTTGTGTTGCGACCCGTGGCTCTACCCTTCATTCGATCTCTGCGAAACCCTACATTTCAGCAGGATAATGCACAATTGCATGTTGCAGGTCCTGTACTGGCCTCTCTGTGTACAGAAAATGTCCGACTGCTGCCCTGGCCAGCACATTCTCCAGATCTCTCACCAATTGAAAACTTCTGGTCAATGGTGGCCGGGCAACTGGCTCGTCACAATATGCCAGTCACTACTCTTGATGAACTGTGGTATCGTGTTGAAGCTGCACGGGCAGCTGTACCTGTACACGCCATCCAAGCTCTGTTTGACTCAATGCCCGGGCGTATCAAGGCCGTTATTACGGCCTGAGGTGGTTGTTCTGGGTACTGGTTTATCAGGATCTATGCACTCAAACTGCATGAAAATGTAATCACATGTCAGTTCTAGTATAATATATTTGTCCAATGAATACCCGTTTATCATCTGCATTTCTTCTTGGTGTAGCAATTTTAATGGCCAGTAGTGTACATTGTGAGTGCGGAGCTACCTGCACAGGGGAGACAGGGAGACAAGTTAGCACACCAGAAGCACATCATGAACGCTATGTGCGTCTAGCACAGTACAGTAAATCGGTGACAGAGGAAACCCTACGTGAGTGTAGAGAGCCTGTTTTGTTCGCGGAAGCCCGTATAGCCGATGGTTGTGGCTGTGCGGTTCTAGGCGCTTCAGTCATGAACCGCGCTGCTGCTACTGTCACAGATTCGAATCCTGCCTCGGGTATGGATGTGTGTGATGTCCTTAGGTTAGTTAGGTTTAAGTAGTTCTGAGTCTAGGGGACTGATGACCTCATATATTAAGCCCCATAGTGCTTAGAGCCATTTGAACCATTTTTGAAGCCCGTATACTGGCGTAAGAGTAGTGGCCACACCAACGGATAATTCGATACGCGGCTAAAATCATTAAACAGCCTGAGAATATCAATAGACAGGACGGCTAAGAACTTCTGGCGTCCCGGCTACCGGCTATCCCTGTCCAACGGGACGCGAGTGGTCAAAGGGCAGAAATCTCACAGGCCACGGACACGTCAACCTAAACAAACAACTTTTAAGTTTATTTCTGCGCACACCAGGTAGAAAACGTGCCAACGAGAAACCAAGCGCTCATTTCCAGACTGTTGTCAATTACTGACATGCCGGCTAGCTCACAAACAGTTTCATTTCCTCCCTCTCCGTTTCATCATGACGAGTGTATCACATTCTCGTCCGCAGCTTGTGGTCTTGCGGTAGCGTTCTCGCTTCCCGCGCACGGGGTCCCGGGTTCAGTTCCCGGTGGGGTCAGGGATTTCTCTCTGCCTCGTGATGACTGGGTGTTGTGTGTCTTTCATCATCATCGACTTGCAAATCGCCGAAGTGGCTTCAGCTAAAAAGGACTTGCAATACGGCGGCTGAACTTCCCCGACCAACAATGCTATACTATCATTTCATTTATTATATTCTAGCACCAACACAGATTCCCAGACGTGACTTATTGGCATTGATTGTCTGCAATAAACGTCTCAATAAACAGAGTTACCCTCTCCTCCACCAAGACCAGTCTTGCTCTGAGGAGGGTCTTAGTAAAGCGATCGATATGTTGGTTTTACTGTTATCATTAACGAATCCTATACAACGACATGGTACAACACAAGAATTTTAATCATCATTATTTTCATATTGATATCAATTTAACTTTTTAACCGTGCTTTATTTCAATTTGCCCTTTTCCCTTTGCTGCGCTTCTCTTGAAACAGCCAGCGTACTCTTATCACCAGGAATCTTGTAAGAACGCGAGGGACATGCAACTGTCTCGTTGCCAAGAGCCTCAAGAATTAGGTCGCTCGCCGCCCGCCGCCCGCAGCGTGATCCAGCGGCGGCCGCTTCGCAACGCCACGGAGGGCAGCCGTGGTCGTGTGACCTGCCGCGCCGCCCCGTCCCAGCGCGGAGGCCCCGGCTTGTCGGACAGGGACCAATTTGTAGCGCGGCCCACGGACGGCCGCCGTCTCATTACGTTTTATTTGTCCGAGATATCGGGCCGGCCGAGCCGCTACGCCTAATTAAAAATAAACACCACCCGCTCCGCCCGCACGGGGACCAGCCGACAAGCGCCAGTAATTAAGCGAAATTATTAAGAGGGTGTTAATTGATGCCCGCGTGATCATCGCCAAGGCTCCGACTGCTCTGGAACCTAAGAGACGGCGCCTCTGACGTCACACCACCGTCGCCGCGTTTACTCTGCAAAAATTATGGAGGCCAACAGGGCTGTGGCGCTGTCTTGTGTGCACATACAACAACAAAACAGTGTTCATCGTGTGGAATAAATGTACGATACTAGGTGGTAGCATTCTGCGGCTGAATCTGTCATTTCGCGACTTTATTTTCTTTATAAGCAACGGGTATTTTACGTCTTAATTGACATTTAGGTGCTGAATATTGTTAGCATCTTAATATTAAACTTCGAATGGAGCTTTTAAAATAGCAATAATTTATCTAACTAAATCGTACGACCAAGATGAAACCAGTGTGACCCTTTCTGGATTAGGCATGGGGTATATAAGGGAAGGAAATGCTTGAAAACGACCACGGAGAGTACGATATTGAAATTTCAGCAACTATTTCTCCGATGAGCAAGTAATCGCTAAATGGCTTTATTGAAATTATTGTCGAATCCTACGTGGAAACTGAAGCAAGACATAATGCAACGGCCTCATCTACAACTGCATCTACATCCACTTCTAAACTCTGCAAACCACTGTGAAGTGCATGGCAGATGGTGTGTCCCACAGTGTCAGTTGTTAGTGTTTCTCCCCAATCCATTCATGAATAGAGCGCTGGAAGAGTTATTGTTTAAGCGATTCCAAAAATGGTTCAAGTGGGTCTGAGCACTATGGGATTTAACATCTGAGGTCATCAGTCCCCTAGAACTTAGAACTGCTTAAACATAGCTAACCTAAGGACATCACACACATCCATGCCCGAGGCAAGATTCGAACCTGCGACTGTGGCGGTCGCGCGGTTCCACACTGAAGCGACTAGAACCGCTCGGCCACAACGGCCGGCTAAATGATTCCATGCGCGCTGTAATTTATCTAATGTTATCCACACGAACCCTAAGACAGATAAATGTGCGGGGTGTAGTATATCGCTAGAGTCATCTTTTAAAGACGGTTCTCGAAACATTCTAAGTAGGCTCTCCTGATAGTATACGTCTCTATTGAAGAGCAAGCCAGTTCAGTTTCATTAGCATCTCTCTTCGTAGTATGCACTTCTCCTCAGTAAAAATATCCACCAGTGACCATGAACTCTAAGGCCAAATATCTTCAAAGTTCCTATGTGTATCTTCTAGCTCTGCTTATCTGAACGCCAACAACACATCTGATGGTCCGTCATGTATTATTACTATTATTATTACACTACTGGCCATTATAATTGCTACACCAAGAAGAAATGCAGATGATAAACGGGTATTCATTGGACAAATATATTATACTAGAACTGACATGTGATTACATTTTCATGCAGTTTGAGCGCATAGATCCTGAGAAATCAGTGCCCATAACATCCACCTCTGGCCGTAATAACGGCTTTGATACGCCTGGACATTGAGTCAAACAGAGCTTGGATGATGTGTACAGGTACAGCTGCCCATGCAGCTTCAACACGATACAACAGTTCATCAAGAGTAGTGACTGGCGTATTGTGACGAGCCAGTTACTCGGCCACCATTGACCAGAGGTTTTAAATTGGAGAAAGATCTAGAGAATGTGCTCGCCAGGGCAGCTGTCGAATATTTTCTGTATCCAGAAAGGCCCGTACAGGACCTGCAACATGCGGTCGTGCATTATCCTGCTCAGGGTTTCGCAGGGATCGAATGATGGGTAGAGCCACGGGTCGCAACATATCTGAAATGTAACGTCCACTGTTCAAAGTGCCGTCAATGCGAACAAGAGGTGACCGAGACGTGTAACCAATGGCACGCCTACCATCACGCTTCCAATGTGCGTTCACCGCGATGTCGCCAAACACGGCGGCGACCATCATGATGCTGTAAACAGAACCTGGATTCATCCGAAAAAATGATGTTTCGCCATCCGTGCACCCAGGTTCGTCGTTGAGTGCCCCATCGCAGGCGCTCCTCTCTGTGATGCAGCGTCAAGGGTAACCGCAGCCATGGTCTCCTAGCTGATAGTCCATGCTGCTGCAAACGTTGTCGAACTGTCCGTGCAGATGGTTGTTGTCTTGCAAACGTCCCCATCTGTTGACTCAGGGATCGAGACGTGCCTGCACGATCCGTTACAGCCATGCGGATAAGATGCCTGTCATCTCGATTGCTAGTGATACGAGGCCGTTGGGATCCAGCACGGCGTTCCGTATTACCCTCCTGAACCCAGCGATTCCATATTCTGCTAACAGCCATTGGATCTCGACCAACGCGAGCAGCAGTGTCACGATACATAAACCGCTATCGCGATAGGCTACTACCCGACCATTATCGAAGTCGGCAACGTGATGGTACCCATTTCCCATCCTTACACTGGGCATTACAACAACGTTTCCCCCTGCAACGCCGGTCAACTGCTGTTTGTGTATGAGAAATCGGTTGGAAACTTTCCTCATGTCAGCACGTTGTAGGTGTCGCCACCGGCGCCAACCTTGTGTGAATGCTCTGAAAAGCTAATCATTTGCATATCGCCGCATCTTCTTCCTTTCGGTTAAATGTAGCGTCTGTAGCACGTCCTCTTCGTGGTGTAGCAATTTTAATGGCCAGTAGTGTATTAGCAGCAACAGTAGTGATAGTAGTGGTAGTAGCAGCAGTAGTACCACTTGTGGATTTATTCATTGCTGAGTCACTTTTACATGAATGTTGGACATCTAGCGGCATTACAGTTTAAGAAGAATAATGTTTTTCTTATATAAAGGCATTTGCATACTTATTGGTTTAGTTGGACTTGGGTCTTGGAATTATAGTAGCAACCATCCTAACATTTTCGTGAAGTAATTTAGGGGTTATGAAAAACCTAAATTACCATTATCAGATGGGGATTATAGACTCGATACTTACAAAATTATCCACAATCTGTTAAAAAGGAATTTAACCCCTTTCACTAAATATCTAGTGTACAACACTACTTTGTTTATACGAGTACATTTTCCCAAATAATGTATTTCATAATGTATAGTGCAGGTGCTACAATGTCCATTCATTTCTCAACACCATTCACTACACAATATACACGCACTATACACACATTTGTTGATAATATAGATAGCCAGTGCCATACTGCTCATTCTTTTCTTAAAACTAACAACTGGACAGACTACACATACTACACTAACACTGTCAGCTCACATTAGGACCCTGACGACGATGTTTCGTTTCCATGTTGCGTACCACAGATTTCTACATCCCTGCCTGAAAGAGTCATCATCGCTGCAAAATGAGTGAGACTTTGGGCTCAATAATATGACATGACCTCGCCAGAGCATGATGTTAGTATTATCGATTACAGAAGTTCGAGAAAAATGTTATAGTGCGAATTTGTGTTGTGAAACTGCATAGCTGTTTTATTTTTCTTCGCTTGTGCTATATTGTTAAAAATCCCTTACTCTATGTTGCCTGAGTGATCTTTCAATGTATTGGCTGTAGTGCCGAAGAAGTACTTTTAAATTTCCTTTTGAAATAAGTTTGTTTTGCTAATCGCTTCAATCTTCTACAATTCATTTTAACATTGTATTCTTTAGTAGAAATTGCGATTTTAAATTTTATATCATTTCTTTTAAGCCAAATGTATGTTCGCTATATAAATGCATGCTCATAGAGATTTTGTTTAATAATTATCAACGTGTGTTTACGATGAATTGAACTTATTGCTAAATGTATTCACACTGTATATTTAATATTCCAGTTGCCTATAACAGATCTGTATAATGAGCCTGATTATTACTTTTATTATAATTTTCCAACGCACTTTGAACACTGTGTTCACATTTGCTACATTTGCTTCATAGAAAATAATCTGACTTACAAGTAATGTGCCTCAAAATGGTTGTACACACTGACGACGGCACATCCTGATGATATTCGCAAGTATATGTTTGTGTACATATTACCGTAGCTGACATTCTGTATCTATTCTGACAAATTTTGTAATTAATATACTTTCAACAGAGATAATCTGACACTGTAATTTTCTTGCTTCAAAAACAGATTTATTATATTTGTTTCTCTGATGTTCAGTATAATTTTACTGGGTACTGACAAATCGTAAAGTTCCTTAAGAGTTTCATTTCATTTTTCTGTGAGGAGCTCTGTTGTTTTCTCACAGACTAAATGAAGCTATAACAAAACGGAAGAGAATATTTTCCCCATAAGTAATATGATAGGGGAAGCCAGTAATGAATACGTGAAGAATACAGCTCACAATAATATTCGACGCAGATGATCTCCTGTAGCAATGTATTCTGGGTGTTCTAAAGTAGAATCTCAAAATTTGTTTTATCTGAGAGTATTTTTTACAATATACTGGATATGATAGGAATCGGTTGCTGGCTATACTTCTTAGTCTGTAAATTCCATGTTATTTAGTTGAAACATATAGTCAATACTATAAAGACTTGGAGAGATCTAAGAGTATGCATATGTCTCTCTCATCGGTGTCAAAAGCATCACATCCAAAGGTTGTAACTTCTATTCTTGTTGGTTATGTATTTCCTCGACTTTGCAAAGGACTGTACTTTTTCTATTAATGCGTTAATACATTTTTTGTTGCTTCTGTTATGTTCGAGAATGGAAAAATGCTGACAGTTTTCTGTGTTTTCTGCACTACTTTTCCTTAGTAAAGGCGCAACTATTGCCTGCTATAATAACCCTTAAGAGTTTCCTCCCCCCCCCCCCCCCCATGAACCATGGACGTTGCCGTTGGTGGGGAGGCTTGCGTGCCTCAGCGATACAGATGGCCGTACCGTACGTGCAACCACAACGGAGGGGTATCTGTTGAGAGACCAGACAAACGTGTGGTTCCTGAAGAGGGGCAGCAGCCTTTTCAGTAGTTGCAGGGGCAACAGTCTGGATGATTGACTGATCTGGCCTTGCAACATTAACCAAAACGGCCTTGCTGTGCTGGCACTGCGAACGGCTGAAAGCAAGGGGAAACTACAGCCGTAATTTTTCCCGAGGGCATGCAGCTTTACTGTATGGTTAAATGATGATGATGTCCTCTTGGGTAAAATATTCCGGAGGTAAAATAGTCCTCCATTCGGATCTCCGGGCGGGGACTACTCAAGAGGACGTCATTATCAGGAGAAAGAAAACTGGCGTTATGCGGATCGGAGCGTGGAACGTCAGATCCCTTAATCGGGAAGGTAGGTTAGAAAACTTAAAAATGGAAATGGATAGGTTAAAGTTACATATAGTGGGAATTAGTGAAGTTCGGTGGCAGGAGGAACAAGACTTTTGGTCGGGTGAATACAGGGTTATAAATACAAAATCAAATAGGGGTAATGCAGGAGTAGCTTTAATAATGAATAGGAAAATAGGAGTGCGGGTAAGCTACTACAAACAGCATAGTGAACGCATTATTGTGGCCAAGATGGATACGAAGCCAACACCTACTACAATAGTACAAGTTTATATGCCAACTAACTCTGCAGATGATGAACTAATTGTTGAAATGTTTCATGAGATAAAAGAAATTATTCAGGTAGTGAAGGGAGACGAAAATTTAACAGTCATGGGTGACTGGAATGCGAGAGTAGGAAAAGGGAGAGAAGGAAACATAGTAGGTGAATATGGATTGGGGGAAAGAAATGAAAGAGGAAGCCGTCTGGTAGAATTTTGCACAGAGCACAACTTAATCGTATCTAACACTTGGTACAAGAATCATAAAAGAAGGTTGTACACATGGAAGAATCCTGGAAATACTAGAAGGTATCAGATAGATTATATAATGGTAAGACAGAGAATTAGGAACCAGGTATTAAATTGTAAGACATTTACAGGGGCAGATGTGGACTCTCACCACAATGTATTGGTTATGAGCTGTAGATTAAAACTGAAGAAACTGCAAAAAGGTGGGAGTTTAAGGAGATGGGACCTGGATAAACTGAAAGAACCAGAGGTTGTACAGAGTTTTAGGGAAAGAATAAGGAAACAATTGTCACAAATGGGGGAAAGAAATACAGTAGAAGCAGAATGGGTAGCTCTAAGGGATGAAGTAGTGAAGGCAGCAGAGGATCAAGTAGGTAAAAAGACGAGGGCTAGTATAAATCCTTGGGTAACAGAAGAAATATTGAATTTAATTGATGAAAGGAGAAAATATAAAAATGCAGTAAATGAAGCAGGCGAAAAGGAATACAAACGTCTCAAAAATGAGATCGACAGGAAGTGCAAAATGGCTAAGCAGGGATGGCTAGAGGACAAATGTAAGGATGTAGAGGCTTATCTCACTAGGGGTAAGATAGATACTGCCTACAAGAAAATTAAAGAGACCTTTTGAGAAAAGAGAACCACTTGTATGAATATCAAGAGCTCAGATGGAAACCCAGTTCTAAGCAAAGAAGGGAAAGCAGAAAGGTGGAAGGAGTACATAGAGGATCTATACAAGGGCGGCGTACTTGAGGACAATATTCTGGAAATGGAGGAGAATGTAGATGAAGACGAAATGGGAGATACGATACTGCGTGAAGAGTTTGACAGAGCACTGAAAGACCTGAGTCGAAACAAGGCCCCGGGAGTAGACAACATTCCATTAGAACTACTGATGGCCTCAGGAGAGCCAGTCATGACAAAACTCTACCATCTGGTGAGCAAGATGTATGAGACAGGCGAAATACCCTCAGACTTCAAGAAGAATATAGTAATTCCAATCCCAAAGAAAGCAGGTGTTGACAGATGTGAAAATTACCGAACAATCAGTTTAATAAGCCACAGCTGCAAAATACTAACGCGAATTCTTAACAGACGAATGGAAAAACTAGTAGAAGCCAACCTTGGGGAAGATCAGTTTGGATTCCGTAGAAATATTGGAACACGTGAGGCAATACTGACCTTAAGACTTATCTTAGAAGAAAGAATAAGGAAAGGCAAACCTACGTTTCTAGCATTTGTAGACTTAGAGAAAGCTTTTGACAATGTTGACTGGAATACTCTCTTTCAAATTATGAAGGTGGCAGGGGTAAAATACAGGAAGCGAAAGGCTATTTACAATTTGTGCAGAAACCAGATGACAGTTATAAGAGTCGAGGGATATGAAAGGGAAGCAGCGGTTGGGAAGGGAGTGAGACAGGCTTGTAGCCTCTCCCCGATGTTATTCAATCTGTATATTGAGCAAGCAGTGAAGGAAACAAAAGAAAAATTCGGTGTAGGTATTAAAATCCATGGAGAAGGAATAAAAACTTTGAGGTTCGCCGATGACATTGTAATTCTGTCAGAGACAGCAAAGAACTTGGAAGAGCAGTTGAACGGAATGGACAGTGCCTTGAAAGGAGGATATAAGATGAACATTAACAAAAGCAAAACGAGGATAATGGAATGTAGTCGAATTAAGTCTGGTGATGCTGAGGGAATTAGATTAGAAAATGAGACACTTAAAGTAGTAAAGGAGTTTTGCTATTTGGGGAGCAAAATAACTGATGATGGTCGAAGTAGAGAGGATATAAAAGGTAGACTGGCAATGGCAAGAAAAGAGTTTCTGAAGAAGAGACATTTGGTAACATCGAGTATAGATTTAAGTGTCAGGAAGTCGTTTCTGAAAGTATTTGTATGGAGTGTAGCCATGTATGGAAGTGAAACATGGACGATAAATAGTTGAGACAAGAAGAGAATAGAATCTCTCGAAATGTGGTGCTACAGAAGAATGCTGAAGATTAGATGGGTAGATCACATAACTAACGTGGAGGTATTGAATAGAACTGGGGATAAGAGGAGTTTGTGGCACAACTTGACAAGAGGAAGGAATCTGTTGGTAGGACATGTTCTGAGGCATCAAGAGATCACAAATTTAGCATTGGAGGGCAGTGTGGAGGGTAAAAATCATAGAGGGCGACCAAAAGATGAATACATTAAGCAAATTCAGAAGGACATAGGTTGCAGCAAGTACTGGGAGATGAAGAAGCTTGCACACGATAGAGTAGCATGGAGAGCTGCATCAAACCAGTCTCAGGACTGAAGATCACAACAACAACAAGAGTTTCCTAATGCAAAGGAGTTATTTATTGTGTTACTTAAAGAAGCTTGATGCTCTGTATGCGTTGACTGGTACTTCACATATGCCTACACACATTGTGTTTTATTTTTGTTGATCAGTGTGCTTCCTTGTGCTTTTAGCATTATGCAGGGTGAGTCACCTAACGTTACCGCTGGATGTATTTCGTAAACCACATCAAATACTGACGAACCGATTCCGCAGACCGAACGTGAGGAGAGGGGCTAGTGTAATTGTTTAATACAAACCTTACAAAAATGCACGGAAAATGTGTTTTTCAACACAAACCTACGTTTTTTTTTTAAATAGAACCACGTTAGTTTTGTTAGCACATCTGAACATATAAACAAATACGTAATCAGTGCCGTTTGTTGCATTGTAAAATGTTAATTACATCCGGAGATATTGTAACCTGAAGTTGACGCTTGAAACCTCCAACGTTCAGTTGCGTGTTGTAACAAACACGGGCCACAGTCGGCGAGCAGCATCTGCAGGGACATGTTTGCGATGACGACCGTGTTTACGAGTGTGGCTGCAGTGCACTGTTATGGTTTGGTCTAGATGTCGCAGTGTCCGCATATAGCGCTTGCTGCTATTGTTATTCTGCATTCATCTCCGCACGCAGACCAACTGTAGTACACCGTGTTACCAGACGTCTGTGATAGCGTAGTGTTGTAGGAACTGTGACCATGGTGTATTCGAACTGTGAAAAGGCGGAGATGATACTCATCTATGGCGAGTGTCGACGAAATTCAGCTGAAGCCTGCAGGGTGTATGCAGAACGGTACCCGGACAGAGAGCATCCAACGTGCCGCATATTGCAAAACATCTACCGCCAACTGTATGCAACAGGTATGGTCGTAGCACGCAAACGGGTCCGTAACAGGCCCGTCACAGGAGAAGCGGGTGCAGTTGGTGCGTTAGCTGCTGTTGCCATGAACCCACACATGAGTACACGGGACATTGCGAGAGCCGGTGGACTGAGTCAAAGTAGTGTCATGCGCATACTCATCGTCACTGCTTTCACCCGTTTATGTGTCGCTACATCAACAATTACATGGTGATGACTTTAATCATCGAGTGCAATTCTGTCAATGGGCATTAACAGAGAATGCGTTGCAGTTCTACCTGTTTACCGATGAAGCGGGTTTCAAAAACCACGGGGCAGTGAATCTACGGAACATGCATTACTGGTCCGTGGACAATCCTCGCTGGCTCAGACAGGTAGAGCGACAGCGACCGTGGACTGTAAATGTATGGTGCGGAATCATTGGCGACCACCTCATTGGTCCTCACTTCATTGCAGGGGCCCAAACAGCTGCAACATACATCGCGTTTCTAGAGAATGATCTGCCAACGTTGCTCGAAAATGTCCCACTGGAAACGCGTCGACGTATGTGGTATCAGCATGATGGTACACCTGCACATTCCGCAATTAACACTAGGCTGACCCTTGACAGGATGTTCGACGGGCGTTTCATAGGACGTGGAGGATGCATACATTGGCCAGCCCGTTCTCCTGATCTTACACCTCTGGACTTCTTTCTGTGGGGTACGTTAAAGGAGAATGTGTACCGTGATGTGCCTACAACCCCAGAGGATATGGAACAACGTATTGTGGCAGCCTGCGGCGACATTACACCAGATGTACTGCGGCGTGTACGACATTCATTACGCCAGAGATTGCAATTGTGTGCAGCAAGTGAAGGCCACCACATTGAACATCTATTGTCCTGACATGTCGGGACACACTCTATTCCACTCCATAATTGAAAACGGAAACCACGTGTGTACGTGTACCTCACCCCTAATGGTAATGTACATGTGCGCAAGTGAAAAAGACCAATAAAAAGATGTTAGCATGTGGACGTAATGTGCTGTTCCAGTCTCTTCTGTACCTAAGGACATCACCGTTCCCTTTTTGATCCCTACGTAATTCGGTGCTCTCCTATACACACGATAGAACAGCTGAGGACTGGTACTCAAGCGTCAACTTTAGGTTACAATATCTCCGGATGTAATTAACATTTTACAATGCAACAAACGGCACTGGTTACGTATTTGTGTATACACTCCTGGAAATGGAAAAAAGAACACATTGACACCGGTGTGTCAGACCCACCATACTTGCCCCGGACACTGCGAGAGGGCTGTACAAGCAATGATCACACGCACGGCACAGCGGACACACCAGGAACCGCGGTGTTGGCCGTCGAATGGCGCTAGCTGCGCAGCATTTGTGCACCGCCGCCGTCAGTGTCAGCCAGTTTGCCGTGGCATACGGAGCTCCATCGCAGTCTTTAACACTGGTAGCATGCCGCGACAGCGTGGTCGTGAACCGTATGTGCAGTTAACGGACTTTGCGCGAGGGCGTATAGTGGGCATGCGGGAGGCCGGGTGGACGTACCGCCGAATTGCTCAACACGTGGGGCGTGAGGTCTCCACAGTACATCGATGTTGTCGCCAGTGGTCGGCGGAAGGTGCACGTGCCCGTCGACCTGGGACCGGACCGCAGCGACGCACGGATGCACGCCAAGACCGTAGGATCCTACGCAGTGCCGTAGGGGACCGCACCGCCACTTCCCAGCAAATTAGGGACACTGTTGCTCCTGGGGTATCGGCGAGGACCATTCGCAACCGTCTCCATGAAGCTGGGCTACGGTCCCGCACACCGTTAGGCCGTCTTCCGCTCACGCCCCAACATCGTGCAGCCCGCCTCCAGTGGTGTCGCGACAGGCGTGAATGGAGGGACGAATGGAGACGTGTCGTCTTCAGCGATGAGAGTCGCTTCTGCCTTGGTGCCAATGATGGTCGTATGCGTGTTTGGCGCCGTGCAGGTGAGCGCCACAATCAGGACTGCATACGACCGAGGCACACAGGGCCAACACCCGGCATTATGGTGTGGGGAGCGATCTCCTACACTGGCCGTACACCACTGGTGATCGTCGAGGGCACACTGAATAGTGCACGGTACATCCAAACCGTCATCGAACCCATCGTTCTACCATTCCTAGATCGGCAAGGGACCTTGCTGTTTCAACAGGACAATGCACGTCCACGTGTATCCCGTGCCACCCAACGTGCTCTAGAAGGTGTAAGTCAACTACCCTGGCCAGCAAGATCTCCGGATCTGTCCCCCATTGAGCATGTTTGGGACTGGATGAAGCGTCGTCTCACGCGGTCTGCACGTCCAGCACGAACGCTGGTCCAACTGAGGCGCCAGGTGGAAATGGCATGGCAAGCCGTTCCACAGGACTACATCCAGCATCTCTACGATCGTCTCCATGGGAGAATAGCAGCCTGCATTGCTGCGAAAGGTGGATATACACTGTACTAGTGCCGACATTGCGCATGCTCTGTTGCCTGTGTCTATGTGCCTGTGGTTCTGTCAGTGTGATCATGTGATTTATCTGACCCCAGGAATGTGTCAATAAAGTTTCCCCTTCCTGGGACAATGAATTCACGGTGTTCTTATTTCAATTTCCAGGAGTGTATGTGTGCTAACAAAACTAACGGGGTTCCATTTAAAAAAAGACCGTAGGTTTGTGTTAAAAAACATACTTCCGTGCATTTTTTATGGTTTGTATTAACCAATTACACTAGCCCCTCTCCTCACGTTCGGTCTGTGGAATCAATTCGTCAGAATCTGATGTGGTTTACAAAATATATCCAGTGGTAATGTTAGTTGACACACCCTGTATATACCGGGTGGTCCATTGATGGTGACTGGGCCAAATATCTTACGAACATCGATGTTGTCGCCAGTGGTCGGCGGAAGGTGCACGTGCCCGTCGACCTGGGACCGGACCGCAGCGACGCACGGATGCACGCCAAGACCGTAGGATCCTACGCAGTGCCGTAGGGGACCGCACCGCCACTTCCCAGCAAATTAGGGACACTGTTGCTCCTGGGGTATCGGCGAGGACCATTCGCAACCGTCTCCATGAAGCTGGGCTACGGTCCCGCACACCGTTAGGCCGTCTTCCGCTCACGCCCCAACATCGTGCAGCCCGCCTCCAGTGGTGTCGCGACAGGCGTGAATGGAGGGACGAATGGAGACGTGTCGTCTTCAGCGATGAGAGTCGCTTCTGCCTTGGTGCCAATGATGGTCGTATGCGTGTTTGGCGCCGTGCAGGTGAGCGCCACAATCAGGACTGCATACGACCGAGGCACACAGGGCCAACACCCGGCATCATGGTGTGGGGAGCGATCTCCTACACTGGCCGTACACCACTGGTGATCGTCGAGGGCACACTGAATAGTGCTCGGTACATCCAAACCGTCATCGAACCCATCGTTCTACCATTCCTAGATCGGCAAGGGACCTTGCTGTTCCAACAGGACAATGCACGTCCACGTGTATCCCGTGCCACCCAACGTGCTCTAGAAGGTGTAAGTCAACTACCCTGGCCAGCAAGATCTCCGGATCTGTCCCCCATTGAGCATGTTTGGGACTGGATGAAGCGTCGTCTCACGCGGTCTGCACGTCCAGCACGAACGCTGGTCCAACTGAGGCGCCAGGTGGAAATGGCATGGCAAGCCGTTCCACAGGACTACATCCAGCATCTCTACGATCGTCTCCATGGGAGAATAGCAGCCTGCATTGCTGCGAAAGGTGGATATACACTGTACTAGTGCCGACATTGTGCATGCTCTGTTGCCTGTGTCTATGTGCCTGTGGTTCTGTCAGTGTGATCATGTGATTTATCTGACCCCAGGAATGTGTCAATAAAGTTTCCCCTTCCTGGGACAATGAATTCACGGTGTTCTTATTTCAATTTCCAGGAGTGTATGTGTGCTAACAAAACTAACGGGGTTCCATTTAAAAAAAGACCGTAGGTTTGTGTTAAAAAACATACTTCCGTGCATTTTTTATGGTTTGTATTAACCAATTACACTAGCCCCTCTCCTCACGTTCGGTCTGTGGAATCAATTCGTCAGAATTTGATGTGGTTTACAAAATATATCCAGTGGTAATGTTAGTTGACACACCCTGTATATACCGGGTGGTCCATTGATGGTGACTGGGCCAAATATCTTACGAAATAAGCATCAAACGAAAAAACTACAAAGAAAGAAACTCGTCTAGCTTGAAGGGGGAAACCAGATGGCGCTATGGTTGGCCCGCTAGATGGCGCTGCCAGAGGTCAAACGGATATCAACTGCGTTTTTTTAAATAGGAACCCCCATTTTTATTACATATTCGTGCAGTACTTAAAGAAATATGAACGTTTTAGTTGGACCACTTTTTTCGCTTTGTGATAGATGGCGCTGTAACAGTCACAAACGTATAAGTACGTGGTATCACGTAACATTCCGCCAGTGCGGACGGTATTTGCTTCGTTATACATTACCCGTGCTAAAATGGACCGTTTACCAATTGCGGAAAAGGTCAATATCGTGTTGATGTATGGCTATTGTGATCAAAATTCCCAACGCGCGTGTGCTATGTATGCTGCTCGGTATCCTGGATGACATCATCCAAGAGTCCGGACCGTTCGCCGGATAGTTACGTTATTTAAGGAAACAGGAAGTGTTCAGCCACATGTGAAACGTCAACCATGACCTGCAACAAATGATGATGCCCAAGCAGGTGTGTTCGCAGGGCACAGACCAGCAGGTGCTCTGCATGCCGGCGACCTCGTTTGTTGGCGTTGGATCGCGGCGCGAGTCGGCAAGGCTGCTTTGCCACGCCCCTGGGTAACCGGGGCGTGTTCCGCCAAACCCAGGAGGTGGTGACACTGTCTGGGCCAGGTTAGATGGGTCCAGACCGCTGAACGACTGAGTAGGAGTGGGTCCTTGGCCGAGAGGTGGATGCTCGGGCAAGTAGGCAGCGAAGGGCGAGAGGTGCATCCGCCTCTCCGGAGTGCGGGGTGCACTTGCCGTGGAGCGTCGGGTGAAATTGTCAACGACGGAGCCACCGATGGGGACCTGTGCGCTGGCGACGGCGCGCTGAACCCAGCAGCTCGAGGGTGCCCTTGGCCTTGGGGCGAGGCCGGTGGACGAGCTGCATCAGTCCCCCCCCCCCCCCATGCCAGAGGAGCCGGTCCGGGGTAAGAGACGGGCTCCCAACCTTTTTCACTCATCAATCAACATGGCTGACGAAGAGACGAGTGACTCGAGTGCTCTTTCGAGGGCGAGTGTGTCTACCGTCCCTACCTCGCAGGAGGAAGTGGGACACGATGATGAAAACGTTTACGATAGACATTGTAGAATAAGCCAAATCTTGGACTCAAGTGTGAAGAAAGGCAAAATCAGCCAGGCTGCTGCCTGGGCTATTGCTAATGCTAAGCTCGAGGGGCGTCTCGAAGAGGTTGAGAAGGAAAACGCCAGACTAAGACAACAGCCAGCTAAAACTTGTGCCGGAGTGGTAGCGCAAGCCGCCACTAAGGCCCAAACAACTAAAGAAAGAGCTGCAATTATCTCGATTAGAGGAGCCGGCAGTCCTCACCACCGCATTAAGACATGTGGTACGTGTCGGCCACGAATACGGGAGAGACGTCACCCTCCCAGTAATGGAGGCTGTGGACAGAATTCAGCTCAAAACAATGAATCTCACCACCGACTTTGGAGCCCTGCGAGACTTAATCAAAAAGGTATTCGAAAGACGCAACGAAAAATTTGATATTGATGAATTATACAACCAATCCGTCATAACATTATACTGAGTGCACTATCCGAAAATTACCTCGAGCAATTAAACAGAGAACCGACTCGTGGAGATAACATCTTGGACCTACTGGTAACAAACAGACCCGAACTTTTCGACTCTGTAAGTGCAGAACAGGGAATCAGTGATCATAAGGCCGTTGCAGCATCCCTGAATTTGGAAGTTAATAGGAATATAAAAAAAGGGCGGAAGGTTTATCTGTTTAGCAAGAGTAATAGAAGGCAGATTTCAGACTACCTAACAGATCAAAACGAAAATTTCTGTCCCGACACTGACAATGTTGAGTGTTTATGGAAAAAGTTCAAGGCAATCGTAAAATGCCTTTTAGACAGGTACGTGCCGAGTAAAACTGTGAGGGACGGGAAAAACCCACTGTGGTACAACAACAAAGTTAGGAAACTACTGCGAAAGCAAAGAGAGCTTCACTGCAAGTTTAAACGCAGCCAAAACCTCTCAGACAAACAGAAGATAAACGATGTCAAAGTTAGCGTAAGGAGGGCTATGCATGAAGCGTTCAGTGAATTCGAAAGTAAAATTCTATGTACCGACTTGACAGAAAATCCTAGGAAGTTCTGGTCTCACGTTAAATCAGTAAGGGGCTCGAAACAGCATATCCAGACACTCCGGGATGATGATGGCATTGAAACAGAGGATGACAAGCGTAAAGCTGAAATACTAAACACCTTTTTCCAAAGCTGTTTCACAGAGGAAGACCGCACTGCAGTTCCTTCTCTAAATCCTCGCACAAACGAAAAAATGGCTGACATCGAAATAAGTGTCCAAGGAATAGAAAAGCAACTGGAATCATAACAGAGGAAAGTCCACTGGACCTGACGGGATACCAATTCGATTCTACACAGAGTACGCGAAAGAACTTGCCCCCCTTCTAACAGCCGTGTACCGCAAGTCTCTAGAGGAACGGAAGGTTCCAAATGATTGGAAAAGAGCACAGGTAGTCCCAGTCTTCAAGAAGGGTCGTCGAGCAGATGCGCAAAACTATAGACCTATATCTCTGACGTCGATCTGTTGTAGAATTTTAGAACATGTTTTTTGCTCGAATATCATGTCGTTTTTGGAAACTCAGAATCTACTATGTAGGAATCAACATGGATTCCGGAAACAGCGGTCGTGTGAGACCCAACTCGCTTTATTTGTTCATGAGACCCAGAAAATATTAGATACAGGCTCCCAGGTAGATGCTATTTTTCTTGACTTCCGGAAGGCGTTCGATACAGTTCCGCACTGTCGCCTGATAAAAAAAGTAAGAGCCTACGGAATATCAGACCAGCTGTGTGGCTGGATTGAAGAGTTTTTAGCAAACAGAACACAGCATGTTGTTATCAACGGAGAGACGTCTACAGACGTTAAAGTAACCTCTGGTGTGCCACAGGGGAGTGTTATGGGACCATTGCTTTTCAATATATATATAAATGACCTAGTAGATAGTGTCGGAAGTTCCATGCGGCTTTTCGCGGATGATGCTGTAGTATACAGAGAAGTTGCAGCATTAGAAAATTGTAGCGAAATGCAGGAAGATCTGCAGCGGATAGGCACTTGGTGCAGGGAGTGGCAACTGACCCTTAACATAGACAAATGTAATGTATTGCGAATACATAGAAAGAAGGATCCTTTATTGTATGATTATATGATAGCGGAACAAACACTGGTAGCAGTTACTTCTGTAAAATATCTGGGAGTATGCGTGCGGAACGATTTGAAGTGGAATGATCATATAAAATTAATTGTTGGTAAGGCGGGTACCAGGTTGAGATTCATTGGGAGAGTCCTTAGGAAATGTAGTCCATCAACAAAGGAGGTGGCTTACAAAACACTCGTTCGACCTATACTTCAGTATTCCTCATCAGTGGGGGATCCGTACCAGATCGGGTTGACGGAGGAGATAGAGAAGATTCAAAGAAGAGCGGCGCGTTTCGTCACAGGGTTATTTGGTAACCGTGATAGCGTTACGGAGATGTTTAACAAACTCAAGTGGCGGACTCTGCAAGAGAGGCGCTTTGCATCGCGGTGTAGCTTGCTCGCCAGGTTTCGAGAGGGTGCGTTTCTGGATGAGGTATCGAATATATTGCTTCCCCCTACTTATACCTCCCGAGGAGATCACGAATGTAAAATTAGAGAGATTAGAGCGCGCACAGAGGCTTTCAGACAGTCGTTCTTCCCGCGAACCATACGCGACTGGAACAGGAAAGGGAGGTAATGACAGTGGCACGTAAAGTTCCCTCCGCCACACACCGTTGGGTGGCTTGCGGAGTATATATGTAGATGTAGATGTAGAACAAATGCTAGAGTAGCCCACGACTAGTCCAAAATCTGGCCAGAACCACATATTCACACATATTTCCCACGTGAGCCATTTAAACGTGGGTCAGATCAACACACATAATAGCAAACTAGTCTTGCAGGAACTCCGAAGGGCGGTGGAGGAAAAGAGTCTAGACTGATTTCAGGAACCGTACTCCCAAGCTGGGCGAATCCCATTCATGGCTGCCGATTGGCAAGTGAAACACTGTGGAGCGGAGCCAAAGGTAGAAGTCGTAATAATCAAAAGAACACTCAGAGCCACAGTCCTTGCGCAGTTTTCTGATGAACACTGCAATGTCGTGGAGCTGCAGTCGCCCATGGGAGTGCTATACATCACCAACAAGTACTTCCAATACGGAAGAGAGATAGACGAATTTTTGGATAAACTTACACAAGTAGCCACGGCATTGCAGGGACGCAAGATACTCATGACTGCACACATACATGCAAAGTCCCCCCTATGGTTCAGTGGCACGCAAGACGATCGTGGACAAAAGGTAGAGGAAACAATCATGGCATTACAACTCGCGGTTGCCAACCGACAGGGGAACCCCCCCCCCCCCCCACCTGTTACGGCGGAGGGGGAGAAGGCACAAATATCGAGGTTACACTAGTAACACCAAATCTCACCACAAAAGTTGCCAACTGGAGAATGTGGGACAGAACAACCACCAGTGATCACAATTTAATCACTTTCACAATAGGGGAAAGGGAGTGCCACTGGGACATGGGGTGGGAGCTACAGTTCAATTATAACAAGACCAACTGGGACCGCCTTGCGGAAGAGTGCGACATCCCGACATTGCTCGAAGGTGACGAAAACGTGGAGAAGTACGCCGAAGAACTGGTACAAGCGATTACCTGGGTGGTACGAGCAGCTGTACCACACCATGGTCTGTCGAACTGGGATAGATGCGCCAGGCTGTAAGGAGGGCGAGGAGGTACTACCTGCGGAGTGTCGTCTGGGGAGAAAAACAAAGATGGCTGCGGAGCAATTTCTGCAGGAGCTTAGGGCAGCAAGGATTAGAAGTTGGGAAAACTATGTGAAAAGCCAATTGGCTACGGACCCTTGGGGAGTCCCGTACAAACTAGTACGGGAAAAAATAAGATCACCAATGGTGCTTTCCACCGTTACGGACGGGGACCGGATGACGGGCACATGGCAGGAAACTGCCGAGGCCCTCCTTCGGGTCCTGTTACCTGACGATGTGGAGGAAAATGACACAGAAGAACAGAAAAAAATAAGAAGAGAAGACCTAAGGGCAAATGAGAAAAACACCAGGACCTACCCCTTTTCTGAAGAGGAAGTTGCTGCCCAGATCAAGGCCCTAAAGAGAGGAAAGGCTCCTGGACCAGATGGCATTACTGCGGAGGTGGTGCAATTCCTCGCCCCGCAGCTGGTAGCTCCTCTTACAAAGTTATACAACGAGTGCCTAAGACTCGGGAAATTCCCAGCAATCTGGAAAGAAGGAAACATAATCATAATCAAAAAGGGTCCAGATAAAGATCCCATGGAAATTAAATCGTACAGACCCCACTGTCTATTAGACCTACTGGGCAAACTTTTTGAGAGGCTGCTGGCAAACAGACTGACAACACACCGTATACTATGCGGGATGAGTGACAGACAATTCGGTTTTCGGTTGGGGCGTTCTGTGTCTGACGCAATCGTCCTGGCTGCCGAGGTCTGCGACGCTGCCCCGCACAAGTATGTCGTCGGCATCATGGCGGATGTCAGTGGCGCCTTTGACAACCTGTGGTGGCCCTCACTCTTTTCCTGCTTGCGGGAGAAGAACTGTCCAGGGCTACTACATGGCTGCCTGAGGAGCTATTGTGCAGGCAGAGAGGTCTGGCTATCGGCCCCTAGCGGCGAAGTTAGTAAGACAGTAACCAAAGGATGTCCTCAGGGCTCTGTCCTAGGTCCTCTCTTTTGGGACATCATCATGGAGCCGCTACTCGAAGACCTGAAGAGCAGTGACGATGTGCTAGAGGTCGTAGCATACGCAGACGACCTCCTCCTGCTGGTCGGCGGCCGTAGCCGTGAAGACTTGAGCCTAAAGTGGAAAGAGCCATAACCATACTTACAATATGATGCCACAAAACTAAAATGATGATCGCGCCCAATAAATCAACGTATCTCTTACTCAAAGGCCAACTGGTCAGAAATCCCACAGTGAGAATCAATGGCTCGCCATTTCTTCGGCGGTGCGAGGCCCGATATCTTGGTGTAATCATCGATGAGAGGTGGAACTTCGCGTCACATATTGACACCGTATCTCAAAGATCCTTAGTATTGCTAAACAACCCCATTGGAATAGGCCACAAACGCTTTCATCTTCCACCCAATTTAATCAAACTGTACCACAATAGTTTTTTAACATCAATAGTAGAATATGGATCAGGGGTCTGGGCACATAGACTCACGAGGATCATGCCTGCTATGGCCGTAAGAAGAGTGCAGCGTAACGTGCTCCTACGTTCAGCAGGGGCATACAGGACAACATATGGAGGGGCGCTTCTTGTGCTAATGGGGATCTGTCCCCTGGACATTAAAATCCGTGAGCAGGCCGCCTGGTACTGGACGAAGAAGAAGAAAAGGGATAAGGTAAGGGAGATACTTGGGGTTTACGCTAGGGATAAAAATGCAATTAAAAAGAGAGGGTTCGAACTGTGGCAGGAACAGTGGAATAACGAGGATACGGGGCGCAAAACCTATGAGCTGTTACCGGACATAGAGGAACGAGTAAAGCTTACGTACTTCATGCCTACGAGAGGAAAGCTGCAGTTTCTTACTGGACATGGACCCTACCCGACATATCTATGTCGGTTTGGGAAGCAGGCTACACCCGCGTGCGACTGTGGAGCTGTGCAAGGCACGCCAGAACATGTGGTGTATGAGTGCCACCTCTTCGATGACGTAGCCAACGACCTACGACAACAACTTCCGAATAACGACACGTACCATCTGCTAAGGCATGACAACACCTTCAATGTCTTGAACTAACTGACAGACGAAATTTCGAAAAAAGTCCTTAAGAACTTTCTGAGGGACAACCATTAATCAGTAAAAATCACACCAACTCAGACTCCGTGCACCTTTCACTGCTGGAATCCGCCTAGCTCTGGACTAGGGGGGAGGATGTAAAATAACGAGATAGGACTACGCACCAATTATGACACTATATGTAAAATTAGGTTAGATGTAGAAGACAGGATAAGGCTTTTAGGACAGACTGCAGCGATACCAAGTTACTGGCCAGCCCAGTGCCAGGGGCATGCCCACTGGGATTAGCTCAGTGGGCCAGGCCAACATCCATCAGGTTTATAGAGCACTGGAACACCTGTAACGCTGCAGGTAGCATAAGTTTCCTCGTAGATTAAGTAGAATTAGGAACCACATAGCGGTAAGATCATAACTAAGATTACCTGTAATGTAGAAGAGAGAGCTGCATATTTGTGTATGAAAATAGGACCCACTAATATAATCAGGTAGTGGGTTAATATGTATAATGTAATAAGCTGAATAAAGAATTTTTAAAAAAAGTAGGTGTTTTAGCTGCTGTCGCGGCTAATCCGCACATCAGTAGCAGACAAACTGCGCCAGAATCGGGAATCTCAAAAACGTCGGTGTTGAGAATGCTACATCAACATCTATTTCACCCGTACCATATTTCTACGCACCAGGAATTGCATGGCGACGACTTTGAACGTCTTGTATCGTTCTGCCACTGGGCACAAGAGAAATTACGGGACGATGACAGATTTTTTGCACGCGTTCTGTTTAGCGACGAAGCGTCATACACCAACTGTAATGTAAACCGGCATTATATGCACTATTGGGCAACGGAAAATCCACGATGGCTGCTACAAGCGGAACATCAGCGACTTTGGTGGGTTAATGTATGGTGCGGCATTGTGGAAGGAAGGATAATTGGCCCCTATTTTATCGACGGACATCTAAATGGTGCAATGTATGCTGATTTACTACGTAATGTTCTACCGATGTTACCACAAGATGTTTCACTGCATGACAGAATGGCGATGTACTTCTAACATGGTGGATGTCCGGCACATAGCTCGCGTGCGGTTGAAGCGGTATTGATAGCATATTTCATGACAGGTGGATTGGTCGTCGAAGCACCATACCATAACCCGTCCCCGGATTTCTTTCTGTGGGGAAAGTTGAAGGATATTTACTATCGTGATCCACCGACAAGGCCTGACAACCTGCGTCAGCGCATTGTCAATGCATATGCGAACATTACGGAAGGCGAACTACACGCTGTTGAGAGGAATGTCGTTACACTTATTGCCAAATGCATTGAGGTTGACGGACATCATTTTGAGCATTTATTGCATTAATGTGGCATTTACAGGTAATCACGCTGTAACAGCAAGCGTTCTCAGAAATGATAAATTTACAAAAGTACATGTATCACATTGGAACAACCGAACTAAAATGTTCAAACGTACCTACGTTATGTATTTTAATTTAAAAAACCTACCTGTTACCAAATGTTCGTCTAAAATTGTGAGCCATATGTTTGTGACTATTACAGCGCCATCTTTCACAAAGCGAAAAAAGTGGCCCAACTAAAACATTCATATTTCTTTAATATTACATGAATAAGTAATAAAAAATGGGGGTATCTACTGAAAAATCGCAATTGATATCCGTTTGACCTGTGGCAGCGCGATCTAGCGGGCCAACCATAGTGCCATATGGCTTCCCCCTACAAGCTAGACAAGTTTCGTTCTTTGTAGTTTTTTTTGTCTGACGCTTATTTCGTGAGATATTTGGCCCGGTCACGATCAATGGACGAAGCATAAACTCTACAGAAGCTATAAAATACAATATAGGTAGGCCTATGTGTAGTACCATTTAATGCATACAGAGCATCAAGCTTCATTGACTAACACAGTAAATAGCTCCTTTGCATTAGGAAATTCTTAAGAGTTATTATTACAGACGAGAGTTGGGCCTTTACTGAGGAAAAGTAATGCAGGAAACATAGAAAACAGTCAGCATTTTTCCATTCTCGAACGTAACAGAAACAATAAAAAATGTATTAACGCATTAATGGAAAAAGTACAGTCTTTTGCGAAGTCTTGTTTCAGAATGAAAAGTGTAATGTAGAACTTCCATATAATAACATGAGCAACATATGAGTGTTTTTCCGCATATCTGTTTTATCGTGCCTGTTTTAACCTCTTCGATAGACAAGCAAGCGAAGCATGAACATGTTGAAAACTAAAAGGCAGGCAATTAATAATTCAGAATAACACAGGCACTGCAATATCGTAATTACTTAGCTGCCGTGACCACTTCCCAGCAATTATGTCCCGTTCCCTTATCCATTCTTGCCACAGGAAGCTCGCTGATGGGCTCGCCTCCAGAGAAAGTGTGTGTGGCTAAGGAAGAATTTGAACAATGTTGCTAGATAATAAAATGCTGAGCTATGACTGAAGATATAAATAGATGCACCAAAATTGGCTTAGAAGCTCTCTTCGTGACCTATTTTCAGAAAGGGATGTAGCTTAAGAAGGAACTGAAAAAGTCATTGGACAGTAAAATACAGAGCCATTATTGGAGGGAGGGGGGTGGAACTAAATATGTGTGTTGGCTTATAGGTTCTCAGATTGTCCTATTTTGAAGAAGAGGGCATGGTAATAAGGAGTTCAAAAATGTGAAAATCTGATACGTCAGTACCATATTGAGCTTTTATTGAGAGAACTCAGTACATGTGTTACGTTATAAGCTCTCTGACTTTACTACTTCCAAGAAAAGGATGTGGCTTCAGAAAGAATTGAGGAATATGGACGGTAAAATACTCAGCTATTATTCGGAGAACTAAATATCATCTCTCCGACTGACCTAGTGCCAAGAAAGTATCGTTGGTTAAGTTGGGGATGCAGAGGAGAGAAGAAGGGAGTATGGCTTTGGAATGATGAGAAGGTGATAGCGAGAGGAATGGAATGGTAGGGGGAGGGGTGAAATAAGGAGAGGGGATTGGGATGAGGAAGATAGCAGAGGGAAGGGGGAAGGAAGTATCGTGACATACTTTACCCAAAGAGTACGTTTTTCCCCTACACCATTGTGAAATATGTGGTAGAGGTCATGTGCTATTGTATGCTGAAACCTCTCTGCACGTACTTTTATTTATCTAATCTAATCTTTGTGTTCCCAGTGGGAACAATAAGTAGGGAGCTATATTATATTCCTAAATTCTCCTGGGTCTCGAAAGTTTGCGAAATAGTTTGCAGTTATATAGAAGTGTCTTGCTGTCCAATTTGGGGAGGATTCCATATACTTGTGGAACTAGAATTGGTCGCACAAGGGTTTCTCCTTTGAAAACTTTATATTGCTATTACCCTCCAAATAAAACGATGAGCCTGTGTGATCGTTTCATATAAACAAAAACTGTTACACCCAAGTATTCGGAAAGTTGACTTCTCCCACCTGAGGCTCATTGATTTTGTAGACATAAGAAATAATGTTTGTTCTTTTTGTGAAGTGTATGATTTTACTTTAATGAACGTCTGGGACAAGCTGACAGTATTCACACAAACTTGAATCCTTATGATTTGACTAAATATTTGTTTAACTTTTGTCAGCCAGTAATTAATTATAGATCAATTCTGAAATTACTGTCAGTATTGTCAAGTAGGCCATTAATATGGAAGAGGAACAGCAAGGGTACTAACATATTTTCCTAGAGTAGGCCTACAGGTATTTTTACATGTGTCGATGACTCTCCATCCAACAGAATATGTTGCATCTAACTACTTACATGCACTCAATATTTCGATAGGCTGAGTAGTTTTTCGAAAGTCAAGAAATAGATGATTTGCCTGATTTCATTACTTCATATGTTCCAGGATGTTATGAAAGAAAAATGACCGAAGGTTTCAGGATCTTTGGCGATCAGTGTGGATGGGAACATTCTGTTAGTTACTTCATTAAGCTGAACGTTAGAATATATTCTAAGTTTCTACAACAGTTTCATTTCGGTGATGTAGGACTGAAGTGTTGTGAATCACGTCTACCACACGTCTTGTACGCAGGTGTAACCTGTGCTTTATTCCAACTAGTGTCCACAGTTCTTTTTTTTGGAAGCATATACATCATACTAGTGTCATGGTGAAAACAGGAGCTAACCCAGTCGCGAGTTCTGTATAGGATCTCATGCAGATTCTATCTGGCCCTGGAGCTTTTCCCTCTTTTAGAGACTTCAGCTGTTTCTCAGTTTATTTTCCCCTTGGTGCCAAAATTAAGCTTTAGCCTTATCAAGAAACATCTGAAACTGGAGTTTAACATTTCTCTTTTTACTTTGCTATCCTCCGTTACCATTATTACGTCATAACTGAGTGGTACATGAGAACTTTGATGCCACTGAGTGCCTTTACATATGAGAAGACTTTCTGTGGGTTTTTGATAGTTATTTCAATAACATTCTGCTACAGCAGTCACCGAAGACTTCATGTATAGCCTCTAGACAACCAAACACTTTTATTTCACATGTTCTTAGCTATGTTATGTAGTAGTTTCTGTTTCTTTAGTAGTATATGTATAGCGATCGTATACCATGGAAAGTGCCTTCCAACATCGCCTACTCCAGTAGGTACGTATATAAAGGATTGATCAGATATTTTGCTTAAATGTCTTAAAGGCCTTATACATGATCCTGTTCAGAACTAAATTCTTAAAATTTCTCATTAAGATATGACACTACTGCCTCTTTATACAGTTTTCTGAACAAATAAATCTCCTCGTTTTAGTTTACCGTCAGTGCATAATAGTCACACACAAATATTGGCATAAATATTGACTTCGACCCGCTGCGTTATAACATAAAACATTCTCCATTTAGAAGAACGCCTGTCTACCTTGTCAAGCTATCTATCCATTCACCTGCTGGAGTATTATAAGGCGAACTACGAGGTACAACGAAAACAGCAGCAGTCGACGCCTCACGAACTGAATAGAGCAACGTTAATCCCATTGTATCCGCATCAGGAGATGAGCGTTCGTCACGTGTAACGCGGGCTGGCCTGGCTGCCAGGCGCCGAGAACGCGGGTGCTGGCGCTGCCGCTTCGACAAGCTGCGGCCGAGTTAGCATGCGCGGCTGGAGCAGATCCACTGCACTGAGTCGTTATTAAGCTCATGCATATGCAGATCGTGGCGCGCTGTCGAGCAGCCGAGCCGGATTCTGATTTCCGAGCAAACAATTTGAACACGCACTTGGTGCTGGCGTCTGAAGTCGTTCTGGAAGGACCGCGAGCTGCTACAAGGCCAAGGAACCACGTTGTCCCTTGCGCTGCTGGAAGACGATCCTCCACCCCCCATGACAATACTTAGCTGAAGGCTGCATAGTGAAGTTCAGTGCACAAGGCATGAGAACAGATCGCACTCCACACGTTAAATCATTCGTTTCTAGCTTTATTCTTAATAATAATAATTTTAAAAAAATGTACTTCTAAAGCAGCAGCTCTTTCATCAGCTAGTATGTTATGATAACTTTAATTTCAATGATAGCTCGGTGGCCGCAGTGCCGCGTTTGTAATTTCATGATATAAGAGAGTAATTTAGCTCAGTCTCATTTATAGCTGAACTGGCAATGCATCGAAAGCTCATAGGGGTCCAAAATTTACAGAGCTGTATAAAAGGCACCACCATTCGTAACGTGATGAAGTCCCAGTTCGATGTTACAGAGAGGAATCTTTGGAATTAGCTTGCAAAAAATGGTTTACATGGCTCTGAGCACTATGGGACTTAACATCTGTGGTCATCAGTCCCCTAGAACTTAGAACTACTTAAACCTAACTAACCTAAGGACATCACACACATCCATGCCCGAGGCAGGATTCGAACCTGCGACCGTAGCAGTCGCGCGGTTCCGGACTGAGCGCCTAGAACCGCTAGACCACCGCGGCCGGCTAATTAGCTTGCATTTATCGCGAGTTTCGTCCCCAGCGCACAGTCCCAAGCGAATGGAAAAAAGTGCAGGTGACTCCTGTATACAAGGGTTAATAATGAATCAGAAAAATTACAGACCAAATTACTTTAACATTGGCTTGCTGCACAAATCTCGAGAATTTTCTATATTCAAATATAACAAATTTCCTTGAGACTGAAAAGTTTCTGTCCATAAATCATCAAGTACGTGCAAAGTATCGCTCGTGCAAAACTCAGTTTGCCTTTTTCTCACACGATATATAGCGAACCATGGAAGATGGCCAACAGGCACTTCCCATATGCCTAGATTCCCGGACAACGTTTGTCACAGACTGTTAACGAAGGGTCGATCATACGGAATAGGTTCCTGAATATGTGAGTGGCTCGAATACTTTTTAAGTAACAGAACCCAGTACTTTGTCCTGGACGGCAAGTATTCATCAGAGATGAGGTTATCGACTGGGGTGCTTCAGGGAATTGTGAAGGGACCGCACTTATTCTCTACTTCCAGGTGATTCCATGATGGTGTTATAAACTTTTAGGGATGATAGATAAAAGTAAATCTATCAATCTGAGCTAATGGACCATTGTCGAAAATGATCATGTCGAAGATTATAACAGTAAATCGTTTTGATACCTCTGTTAGTTGAATACAAGCACCTCTACTACTGTTGCTAAGTCTGTACGTTAGGCAACTTTCACTATTCAATGAAGAGAAATAGAAGACGAACAAGCGCTCGTACGGACCAAAAGAAGAAAAGAAAATCTAGTAAACTTGTGCTCCATAATGCATAGCTTAAGAGATACGCGCACTAGTTCATTTTCGAAGCTGAGAAACGTATCTGTTTTACTACAAGCTCTTTCGTGTTAATATTCTCGATGAGCTACTATGGATCAAAACAAGAAAAAAAATGTTAAATAAACAACGACTTCAAAAGGTCCACTGCTCTTAAGGTATGCGTAGTAGAGTCGATATTTAGTGGACTTATTTTCTTGTTTTGGTCCATATTTCCACCTTTGAAAGTTGTCTACCCTACAATATTAGCAACAATAGCACCTGTACATGTACTGCATGTCAGAGGTATGTTTTCTGATAACCTCTCACTTGGTCGTTTCGGGACCAGGTTTCCTGACTTCAGATTGGCACATTTACCCTTCTCCATTTTCCGCCATTATCACGGTATCACCCTGTATGTAAGTAATCTCATAGACAGAGTGAACATCCATCTACGACTGTTCGATAATGATGCTGTAGTGTACGGAAAAGTGTCGTCGTTGAGTAACTGTAGTAGACCATAGGAAGACATAGACAGAATTTATATTTGGTGTGAAGAATGCTGGCTAGCTCTAAATGAAGAAAAATATAAGATAATGTAAGTGAGTAAGAGAAACAATCCAGTAATGTTCGAATACAGTAGTGCGCTGTCTGTCGCAGTCATGTCGATGCAATATCTAGACGTAACATTGCAAAGCGATGTGATATGCAGCGACAGTCTAGTCGATAGCAGGAAAAATAATGATCGACTTTGGTTTATTGGAATAATTTTAGGAAAGTGTAGCTTATCTATAAACTAGACAGCATATAGAACAATACTGTAGCCCATTCTTGGATACTGCTCCGTTGTCTGGCATCGCCACCAGGTGGATTAAAGGAAGATATCGAAACAATTCAGAGGCGTGCAGATAAATTTATTATCGGTTGACTTTGTCAACACGGAAGTATTATGGAGGTGATTTGTGAACAGAAATGGGAATCCCTGGAGGAAAGCCGACGTTCTCTCAGTGAAACGCTTTTGAGCAAATTTAAGGAACCGGCATTTGCAGCTAACTTCAGAATGATTCTACTGCCGCCAATGTAAATTTCGCGTATGGACAGGGAAGACAAGATAGGGACAATTAGCACTCGCATGGAGGCCTATAGGCAATTGTTTTTCCTTCGCTCAATTTGCGAGTCGAACAGGAAAGGGAATGACTAGTAGCGGTGCGACGTACCCTCCACCATGCACCGTACGGTGGTTTGCGAAGTACACGTGTAGCTTTAGATGCCGAATTCTATATTATCTGTTGTTGGCAACACGGTTGCCACTGGAGGTCCTCTTAGCCGAGTTGTTCACAACTTGTTTACGAAGATTTTTGAACAGCGAGCACTTTAGACAACCGATAAGAGACCAGCTAAATGGTATCGGTATTTGGATGATATCTTTCTAATTTGGACTCTATAAGAAGTTCGATGTGTTCGTGGTTTATCTCCCTATAATCAAGTCAAAAACTGAATTTATATTGCAGAAAGAGGACAATGAGCACCGAACGGATGGACGTAATTTCGGACCATAATTTCTGCAGGAAAGTTGACACACACATTTAGAGACCATCTTACTGAACCTAACCACCATCCGAGACAACAAATGTACAAATAAAACATTTGTAGAGAGAAGTATGAAATATGCGGGCAGCTTTACTTACAAGAACTGTCTTTTAAGGTAAATTTTTAAGGAAAATATTTATTCCAGCGACGATGTGGTATGAGACTAAACACAAGATGAGAGAAGTCCAAGACTAATGAGGAACAATGGTCGCTGACAGAAAGAAATTTTTATATAAACGACGTTTCTTATATACTAGGAACGTTATTGATCTAAACAGAATATTTGGGCAACCAAGGAGTCTAAACTACTTCTTAAACCTAATAGCAAAACAAAAGAATGGCTCCGACTTACGGAAGATGTACGTCGTCCACAAGCGTCATCTAGCGTGTATAAAATTCCGTGTAGTTGTGGCCATGGAAAGAAATACCACTATTCGATTAGCGAAACTTACAAGGCACTGCCGTTTGGGACAAATCGATGAATCAGCCGTAGAGTAATTGGCTTTTCAAACTGGAAACCACACAATAAAAGTTACTAAGAATAGCGTTTTGGCCAGGACAATGTATTATCATGGGCGCTTGTTTGGAGGACAATAGTGATCTATAAACACCTTGATAATTTTAACTGAAAAGAAGAGGGAGGTGACTAACACACAATTTGAATGCTGATTTTCCTCCAACAGAGTAACGATCTATTTGTTTTGAGCGATGTCACCAACCAGAGGTTGCTATCACCTGATGAATGATGGTACACCCTCAAAACTCGGTAAATTCGGAGCTTCCTTCAGCTTTTTATGTAGCTGCCGATTCGCATCCGAAGATGCCTCTCACACATGAAGACAAGACATAAGCTATTATTTTTATGCAGGGCGCCCCAGAAATGATGCTCCAAACTTCAGTGGTTGACGAACAAATCGAGGATGGGAACCCGTGTTCAGAAATGTCATCCAATGACGCTACGGAAAGTAGAAATCTTTAGGCACCGGCATCTACCAATAGGTCTCCCCTTCAGCAGCAAACATGCTCTGTTGCCGTGGTTGGTGACGGTTTCGGAAACGATTTGCGATCTGCAGTTTATTTTTCTCTTCCATACGGTAAAAAATGGGAGATTTTAGACGTTTCCAGAAAAAGATAAACTGGAGATAGACACCCGAGCTCGAAACCGTCAGCCATCGAGGCAACAGAGCGTCGCATTCGCGGGACACAACGCCTTTCTGCGCACCTGCTGGCTCCATCTCCTCTACTAATGATCGTGGTAGTTAGTCCCTATCACTGAATTAAAAACAGCATTTTGAGACTTTCCGCTTTCGGGTTCTGGTCGGTTGGCGTACAAAATAACGTTTTCTGTCGAAGAGCTGGCCTCGTCGCAGGCGCAGGCGCCTGTAGCTTCTACGCTCTGTAGCGTCGTTGAATGAAGTTTCCGTACACAGGTTCCTATGCTCAATTTGTTCCTCAGGACACCCTCTGCAACCTCCCGAAGTTTGTCTCTGATACCTTGTATATCAAGCTCAGTCACTGAGCCCAGAAGTCTTAACTGGAAAAAAATACCGGCCTTGAAGGTCTACGTCGAATTTTCAGACTATAATTTTCAAGAACTATGGTTTCACAGCAACAATCACATTTCTTTTCCAAACTGGTTTAGAAGACACAGAGAAACCTCATCGATTGAGTGAGAAGGCTCTAATCAACGTTTTTTTTTTCGATTTCAACATCGTAGGGTTAAAGATTTTGTGAAACAAAATTAAAGCAATTACAGCCCTCGGTCACAAAAATTAAGTCTTTTCACATTTTTATGGCACTTCTATGAGTGCCTTCATCAACAAATAACATTAAAATTGGCCTATAACATAAGTACAAAATTATAGGAAAATTTTTTATACAAAAGTGTAGCTACTGACTAATAGTACAAGAAAAAAACGGGCTGTAATTGCTGTAATTTTAATTTGTGAACGGTCGCTGACCACGTAGTCATCTTTAAAACTTGAATATTTTATGAAGTGTTTACTAACGAATCTATCAACGGGTGTCATACATATGTCTGGCGACTAGTTTCGAACCAGCAGGCTGATTTTCAGGCCTGGCTTAATGAGGCTGCAGTGAAAGTGCCTGATGTTGGCGATAAACATCAAAACGGCAAAGTGTGGTTCATAAACTGTTCGCAGAGAGACACTCACACTCCAAAATCACCTGTTAACAATTCAAAATAGAACATTCTTACTTGCTAAGAGCCATATGTGGGTTGAGGCAGTCATTCTGCAAATATTTTATGAAGCATGTACTGCCAATTTGATATTTATCAATAAGTTGAAGCACTTTCAGCGAAGCCTCAGCAAGCCAGGTTTGAAAATGAAACAGTTAGCTCGAAACTAGTCGACAAAAATATGTACTGCAACTTTTGACAGATTCATTAATAGATGCTTCATGAAATTTTAAAAAAAAGTAAAAAAAAGTGTTGAAACTGAAAAAGTTGTGTTAAACGTTGGCGTAACTCATAAGAAACAGGTTATTTGTGGATACCAGTGCGGATCAATCAAAATCTTCTCATATCTTGTTTCAGAAGATTATAAGCTTTCATGAGGCGTATCCTTAAAACTTCAGTTAAGGTGAATGTAGCTCAATAATCCGCTGTCTCCTCTTATAAAATTTTAGGACAGTATATGGACGACCGACTGAAACAGTTTGATATTATTACTTCGTTTCGCAACTCTCTGAGTTACACAGTCAATTAAATTTGACACTGTCACGCTGCAGCACGTGAGGTATTTGAAATTCGAGTATATCCTTTTATTCATAAATTCGTTGATCACATTTGGTAGAGACACTGCATTTAACCGGGCTTGCCATTATTCAGCCACCAGAATTACGTAACCCGTATTATGTTACGCAAGTAACGCGTCAGGTCGCCATGGAGAACTCATTATGCCACTTCTGACCAAAGTATGTCCCACAATGAGTGCTACATGAGGACACGATGCGTTACTTCCGTAACAAGATACAGGGTACTTAATTCTGATGGTGACTCATCACAGGAGAGACGGTTAACTGAAAAATATCTAGTAAATGTGTGAAAGGGGTTTGTGAGAAATGAATGAGACACGCACGCTATATGATCGCTACCTTTTGATCAGTGGTGTCTCTTGTTATATTTCGTTTCATCGTACACCAGGCTTTACACGTTCACTAATACCGTAGCAGTAGTGTGCGACTAGTAGATGCAGCGGATGAGGAATACATCTGCGTCAGTGTGTGGGAGCGGGTGCTGACGGCGATTCCCTGCCGGCCCCGGCTAACCTAATTGACACGGTGTCGATGTGCGCGTCAGCCGCAGCTCTCTTCCTTTTCGTTGTCTGCCGACATCGAGAGGTGGTGGGGCGGGGGAGTGGGGGGGGGGATGATGGCGAGAAGCTGCGAGGGCCGTCCACTACAACAAAAAGAACAGACAAGTGAGGAAGAGAGCGGAGGAGGCAGGCGGGCAGGCGTTAATGAAGTAATCTGATTTGTCGGCGGGGGTGGCTCGCCGATGCTGACGGCTACCGGGGCCGCGGCTGGGACTCGCGCACTTCTCTCCGATAGAATTGGCTCTCAGCTGCATCTGCCGGCGACCGCGACGGCTGCTTCTCCACCCCCGCTGGGTAAACTAGAACCATGAAGGGAAGTACACGGAGTCCAAAATATTCATCCGTCTCCAATTTCTGTTAGTAAATTAAACAAAAGCAGTTATTAATCTTACTGGGAATTTTTCTCACTCAAAAAACTTCTCGATACGAAGCACTCATTTATCTAGAATATCGTTAGAAGGCAGTCTGTGTAAAACGCAAGAGAGTCACAACGTACTGTTTGTGTTACAACCGATCTCTAGACGTGTGGCATTTGGGTTGTCTTAAGCACTTAGGTATTTAAGTAATTGCACTGGCGCTAGGGGGTTATAGACTGCTTTTATTTATAATTTCAAGTGAACAGTTTACTTATTTACAACAATATCCGCACATAAAAAGAAGTTATGCATCACCTCCGTTCCGGGAGTTCGGAACCTGTACAGAAAATTTTAATAGAGGTCAACATAAACATCATCTCTGACCTTTTTACTACACATGAAAACCACACATTGCATGTTGTACCACCATACAGTGCGATCTTCAGAGATCCAGATTGCTGTACACACTACTATAATATCCAGTCGCACGTCCTCTTGCATTGATGCTGTATTCGTCGAGCATACTTTCCACAATTTCATCAAGGTGCTGTTGGTCCAGATTGTCCCACTCCTCAACGGCGATTCGAAGCAGATGCCTCACTGTAGTTGGTCGGTCACGACGTCCATCAAGAGCCCTTTTCAATCTATCCCAGGAATGTTTCATAGGGTTCATGTCTGGAGAACATGCTGGCGACTCTAGTCGAGCGATGTCGTTATCCTGTAGGAAGTCATTCACAAGATGTGCACGATAGGGGCGGGAATTGTCGTCCATGAAGACGAATGCCTCACCAATATGCTGCCGATATGATTGCACTTATGTCGGAGGATGGTATTCACATATCGTACAGCCGTTGCGACGCCTTCCATGATCACCAGCGGCGTATGTAGGCCCCACACAATGCCACCCCAAAACACCAGGGAACCTCCACTTTGCTACACTCGCTGGACAGTATGTCTAAGGCGTTCAGCCTGACCGGGTTGCTTCAAAACATGTCTCAGACGATTGTCTGGTTGAAGACATATGCGACACTCATCGGTGAAGAGAACATGATGCCAGACCTGAGCGGTCCATTCGGCATGTTGCTGAACCCATCTGTACCGCGCTGCATTATGTCCTGGTCGTAAAGGTGGACCTCGCCATGGAGTCGGAAGTGAAGTTGCGCATCATGCAGCCTATTGCGCACAGTTTGAGTCGTAACACGACGTCCTGTTCCTGCACGAAAAGCATTATTCGACATAGTGGCATTGCTGTCAGGGTTGCTGTAGGTAGCGGTCATCCACTGCAGTAGTAGCCCTTGGGCGGTCTGAGCGAGGCATGTCATCAACAGTTTCTGTCTCTCTGTATCTCCTCCCCCTGCTCGAGTAACATCGCTTTGGTCCACTACGGGACGCAAAAAGTAACAATGCGGACTCGATCGAACCTCAGTATTGTCCGTCTGGGCATGGTTGAACTACAGACAACACGGACGGTGTACCTCCTTCCTGGCGGAATGACTGGAACTGATCGGCTGTCGGATCCCCTCCGTCTAATGGGCGCTGCTGGGTCATGGTTGTTTACATCTTTGGGCGGTTTTAGTGACATCCCTGAAAGCGACTGTGCCTGTGATACAATATCCACTGTCATCTTCTGCCTTCAGCAGGTCTAGCGACCGGGGTAATGCTAAACTTTTTTTGATGTGTGTATATCATGAGTTAGAATGCAGAGTCGTTTTACTGAATAATGTTGTGTGTTGCCGTTTCCTTCGTTTGCTTATGATTTATCTCTCCTTCGATTTAAATGCTATATTTTGAATAAGAGCTACTCAGTAGAAAAGAATAATTACATAGATGACAAAGTTTTTTTAAAAACACAGCTGTTGAAGGAAACAGCATAGTTGAAATATTAATGATCTAATTTTCAAACGTAATCGATTCAGAAATAAATACAGTCTCGCACTGAATATTTTGAAGCATCCAGGCCTATGATATTTACTTAATAGTGATCAATATACATCAAAGAATTCCATTTAATACGGTTAAATCTTATCATGACGGTGTGAAAAGATCAAATGAAATGACTCGTTCTTCGATATGTAATCCTCGGTACTACGTAACTGCTATGTACCTCTGTGTGCTAGTATACTATTGACTACGTCAAATATTCTTTCGTGACTCAGGCTATTGCCCCGTTGTGGAGATAGGTCTCAGTGCGCCGTGCACAATGTTGTACAAAGCGTACCTACTTTGTCGAGTGCCTCGCGCTTTATGAGAAAAGTATTGGTAATTTCTCAAACTTCTCGAAACATGCGCTCCTCCATCCTATACCAACAACTAATTTTCCAGTAAATCTTTGTAGAATGTGTAAAATTCGAAACATGAAGTTCTGCAGTATATTGAATATGTTTATTAACCCCACTTATTGGCAACCTATAATAAATTTTGTTGGGACAGAATACGACCTAGTGAGAGGGCTTGTAATCTCTAGTCTGGTTGTAAACTTCAACGATTTTTCCACATTAAATACTCAGACATTACGGAATATGTATTTCAACCTCCAAATCTGGGTTCGGCCCTTTACACAAAAACTTATCTTTCAGTTCACTTAGCACCAAGCATCTGGTTTCTTATTTTACGGCACCTTTGTTCTGCATCGATGCAGGGTTGGCATGGATATTAACTGATTTGGCATGATTAGTTTAAATGGTGGCCCGTTTCTTCCCAGGACGGAATGTGTGTAAAAATGATTAAATTTTTATAACAAACAGATTAAACCCTCGATTTTAATCGAACACATGTACTCAGTACTGAAATCATCTTCCATTGCTAAATCACCCAACGTCAGAATAGCGGCAACTCTGTGAGAAGGAAGATGCAAAAAAATTACAACTGCCTGTCCGCGTGTGGAGTGCAGTGGGAAGTCTGCATAAGTTTTCTAAATGTTTGCGAGCCGTTTAAATGTTCAACTGTTCAACTGTGTGTGAAATCTTATGGGACTTAACTGCTAAGGTCATCAGTCCCTAAGCTTACACACTAATAACCTAAACTATCCTAATGACAAACACACACACCCATGCCCGAGGGAGGACTCGAACCTCCGCCGGTATCAGCCGCACAGTCCATGACTGCAGCGCTCCAGACCGCTCGGCTAATCCCGCGTGGCTGCCGTTTAAATGACGCGGCACTTCGGTACCAAGTCGGATATGGAAAACCGCCTAAAAACCACATCCAGACTGGTCAGCGCGCCGACCATCGTCTTTAATTCGCTTTGTGGATTCGATCCGTAGCCGAAGCAACTCTCCATCACAGAAGTGGTGCTTTAACGCGCAACGCTATGCGAAGGAGATCGGTTTATGTGGAGTTAAGTATGTAAGCAATAAATATTCAAAATAATTTGGTACAATCCAGATCAAGCTCTGTAGTGATTTTGTCAAATTTTTAGACTGTTCATTGGTTTACCCACGCAATCCATAAATTTTTGATAATCCCCTTCTGATCAGCAAGAAATTTTCATTTAGTTCTATTTACAAAAATTGTAGTATGTATCTCGTATGAACTAGTGCCAAGATGAAATATGACTTGTCTTACTAGCGTAGACCTATGTTCTTGTTGTATATTAAGATGGAGCCTGATATGACAGCTTATCTTGACGGAATTACAGCATTAGCCGAAACCTGCAGCCTTATCTTTCGATTTTGGTACGTTTCATGGACACTTATCCAGAATGTTTCTACGTAAATTTTAATGAGCTTCATAGCAATATGCTCGTCTTATAAAGACATTTGGAGTGCTGTCAAAACAAACTTTGTGTGTAAAGTGGTATAAATGTACATTGTTCCGCTCAGAAGAATATACTGTAATATATCATTTGATACAAGAGTTAGCAAGATTAAACATACTACATACTTACGTATCCCTCTGTATTCTCGTTTGGATATCTTGAATTGTTCACAAAATGAAACAAGTATTATGGCTAAACCATCTCACCCTATACATATGGCAATGATTAAATAAACATTATTCCATACTGTGTTGTAAAGAATTACAGACAAGTTTTATGTATGAATAATTTGAATGTGATAGTAAAATCTATCAATTTCTTTTCTTTATTCTTCCAGCATATTATGTGATTAAATCTGCTAGTCATCGTCTAATGAAGTGGAATACAAGATTTTTTTCTAATTGTATACATCTTTGTGTGTAATATGAATATATTATCATACTCTTTTGTAATTCTAGCAGAACATGGAACCATTGCATAGACTTGAGGCTAGCATCTCTCGTTTGAAGAAAATGTGACTAACTATGAAACTAATATATAACTACCATAAAGGTTTTACAAAACTTTAAATTTAACATGCGTTTTTAAGGCGACCAGCTGCTACTTTAAGATTTTTAATTTGCCTATTGTTGTACCTAAAGGTGTCAGGTTACCAGGATCACAATAATTTCCTAAATCAAAATATAATACGAAACAGCAAGAAATGCATAAAGTCCTGTCAGTTGTCTATAGGTGGTATTAATTAATCATATCAATATGGAGATTCATGTAATTACTCCCACATCTGAACTGCTAAACATCTGGAGAACCAACCGTGTGGTGCTACGTAAGCTGAAAGTGAAAGTTACAATAAAAGACAACTAAATATTGCGAAAGAATGCCATGTATTTAGTTTTGTGTTCCAACATTAACAGTACTTGATTATTACCTATCTTAGTATTAGGGTGTAGCAAGGAGTAACTGTAGGAGCAGATACAGGTGTGTAGATGTCTGTCACAGTGGAAGGTGGTTGTGAGTTTTTGCTGCCTACATAGCTACATCGTCTGAAAATGATATAAGGTTCAAATAGCGCTGGAAGACAAGGGTAATCAATAAAAGGGAAGTATTAAAACGAGTCAACCTGTCAGAATCTTGTTTCAACAGATAAAAAAATATATAAAATAAAATTTAAAAATTCCAACATGGCGAAAGTAACCCAGTTGTTCTTGCTACCCTCACAACCTCCCCCTCTCCTCCAAACAGTCAAAGAGTAGAATTAAAATAATGCTGTCAGTTGTCTAAAAAGGCACCTAATTCGAAAAATACTGTAAAAAATTGCACTACATTCACACGAATAAATGTCAAAGTCATAGATATGCATTATTTCTGTGACAGTCAAAATTATTTGCATACACATACATAACTCTACGTTTGATCGTCATAATAGTAAATTAGTGTGTAACAATGGTGTCAGGTTGCATTATTTCCTTGAAAGTCCAAACTATTTACGTTAAATGACGTACAATTATGTACACCCACATAAACACACACACACACACACACACACACACACACACACACACACACACACACAAGCGATCGCGAGAGAGAGAAAGAGAGAGAGTAATGAGTGAGATAAAGATGGCCAGTTTACAGGGTGATCATCATTCCCACATGCGTGACCAAATGATGGAATGGGTAACCATTTAAGTAAACAGAATGTAACCCCATGTAAAGAAAAATTTAACAGGACACTGTTTAAAAAAGTGGTCAAAATTTTAAAAATCGGAATGGCTCACCATTAAAGAAAAACCATTTAAGAAAATTGAATGGGACATCGTTAACGAATACGGAATGGGTGAACTGTTTAAGAAACTGAATGGATCACCTTCTAGAAATTGAGAACAAGTCACCACTCAAAAAAATGAAATGTGTCACCGTTAAAAAATCTATAGGGTCACTGAAATACCCTTCTGTGTTACAGAAATACTGTGAAAACTTCCCCGAAAACCATAACAGTTTGCCCCAAAACTACAACATATAGCCCTAAAACTAGCAAGTTGCACCAAACTGTTACAACTTGTCCAGCCTTTCCCAACTTCAACAAATTGGTTCAAACTGTTACAAATTCCCTCTAGACTGTAACAAATTACCTCTAAGTTACACAACGTTGTAACATGTCCTCCCGAAATCGTAAGAAATTGTCCTCCAAGTTACCAAGTTGTTGTAGAGAATTTCCTCTCTATACGATGTCATCATTTAAGTTTTATTTCACAAAATATTTTCCTTTTTATTTCTTTTCATCTTTGCCTTGTCATTAAAATTCACCTCACTTATGTGTGTGTGTGTTAGTAATGTAAAGCTTCAGTTTTTATACCTTTTTTGTACATGGTGCAAAATGCTGAGTCCACAGTGGTGTCAGCTACTGAGGAGCATTATTTTAATGTTGTATGGCCACATATGAGAGATGACATTCAGTAATAAGACAGAAAGAAATTTACTGTGGTGTATAAATCACAGAAGTGTGGAAATATTTTGTGCACACACAAACATAAGTGGGACGAAATTTAATTAGAGGGCAGAGATATAGAGTGAAGATAGGATGCTTTTCTTTTTTTTTTTTTTAGATAAACGTCAAATGACAAGATGGTACAGATTGACAGTTTGGAAGTTATCCCAAAGAAGTATCTATAACAATAGGCACAATGTTAATATTCCATCTTTTGCAGGAATGTTAATCGTAGTACAGGAAAGGAAACAAAACATAATCACTCTACCTGTAAGTGTATTGCTGCTCTACTGTTAATTTGCCTTCCCATAAGTGACATCCATGTTAGCTACTTCCGTTGGAGTGTAATCACTCCTCAAGAGGCTATAAACATCAGAAGAAACTCTCGTGTAAACACAGTGTAACATAAACAATAATATTGAAATTGTTAATCCAGGGATGTGAACACTGCTAGAAGTAAGATGTAATTATGTTGCGAATATTACAATAAAGCTCAAACAGCAAATAGCTATCGTTAGTAATGCTATTTCCCGGGAATTAACCTGTATTTTCTTACAGCCATCGTCTTGCCATGCCAGTTCTCGGCAAAACGGGATCTAGATAAAGATGACATGAGGAGGAGATGCATCCTATTGCAAATACTGTAACCGAACATTACATTTTAAAAAAGGAAACTCCATGGCTTCCTGAGATTTGCAATGAGGTGGGAATTGCAACGTCTGTGAAATACTTTCGCTTGTTCTTTTCTTACAAACCAAGTGCAGAACTCACTGACCTCTTTTGTATCACTTACATCTTGATGCCCTATCTGTTTGCACAGATCGCAGAAAGTGATGCTGTTGTACAATTTAGGTTAATTACACATCAACCAAAGCCTGATCCACAACTGTGTCAACTTCTACTTAAACTGTAGTAATTTATCCACACATGTGAAAATTGTGCAAAACTGTAAAAATTGCTCTGAAACTTAAGAACTTGCCTTGAAACTGTACCTTCTTGTCCCCAAAATGTTGCACAATGCCCAAAAACTGTAACAAATTTCGCCTAAATTGTAGCTAGTAACCGTCTACGTTTATGCTGATATTGTAACAAACCGTTTCGAATCCCGTAAAGATGTGGATAGTAAAATAAGGAGTACTACAGTAGTAGTTAAGTTGCAGAGAAGTGGACATCGTTAAATAGTACTGTCACAGATTGTGTACTAAAGTACTTCAACTGATTGGTGAAAGAAGAAAGTACAAAAATGTTCAGGCAGACGTGCAAATACAGCAGTATAAACTGAAAATAGTCAAGCCGTCTTGGGTGATCACTTTTCATTCATTTTGAGAGGAAAATTTGATTAGAAGTAATTAAACTGACTCAGATTGTGCAAACACATTTTTCATGTCGGATAAAGCTAAAGAGTGGTTTTTATAGGCGATTATGTTTTGTTTTCTTTACTGTACTACGATTAACATAGTGCATGATGTTACAGTGACTTCTCTGGGAGAACGTTCAAGCTGTGACTTGCTGCGGACAGGACATTCAGGGAGAAACGCAAGCGATTGGAGCCCTGTAGATAAGAGACAAGGTATTTTGATTACTAGCGAGGGTCGCTCAGGTAAAAGTAGAGGGGGCCGCACTCATTTTTCGTAGGGGACTGGACACCTTGACGGTAGCGCCCACAGCCCAGAGCGAGTCAATCTGGAACAATAAAAGCCAAGGCGAAAAGGCAATGTAAGAAGGCGAGGTCCAGCTGTGAAAATGGTGCTATTTAGAGCTTACGTCATGTTACAGAAAGCTGCACTGAAAGCGTTAGGTAGCAAGGAGTTTCGGCGAAGCAGCAGGCGGTAGTCGGGACTTCGTCGAAAACAACATTTTCAGTGATACCCGTCTCTTGGCCACCCTAAAACACACCGAAAGAGGCCTCCAAGGAATTGTAGGTTACACGTGGCCAACTGATTGTCACCTGGGTGAGAAGTTTCTCTTTTGTTAACTTGTCTCCCATGGCCACAGAAAACCTGTGTGAACAGCTTTAGTGCAGCATTAGGACGTAGCGTTCGAACTGACTATTTTTAGAACAGTTGGGCGGAAAACGAGCTTACTGGATTCGACGTTTTAACAGCTTATGGTGGGAGATCCTCAACAACATAACATTTACGACATCGGCGGAGATAATGTAACCTTTGAAGGACTGGTTGAGGAAATTCTATTGGTTCGGAAACAGGGAAACTTTGTTATAGCCTCTAGAAATAAGTGACTTGACGTTTGGATCTTGGTCACGTAACTATGACTCTCTGCTTGTGGCTCCTGGTAAGTCAACTTCAGGGCTTACTGCGGGGGAACTGAAATGTAGACCTGGAAGGCGGTGCACCTCGGCAGTTGAGAGTGGTGGAGTCCAGTGACGGAGTTCAAAGCAGAGCGCTCATAGGTATGCATTTGATGGCAGCCTACCACGCGCCAGCAGTCTGTCCATGTGGCATCGATGAGTATGATGAAATTGATTTGCAGCAATGGTGTGTTCGTACAAACGGGATTTAGGGACTCAAACCTTATACAATTCCCGTGGTCGACAGTACAGCCACAGTTGCACGAATAACTTACTGACGCTTAGACAGACTGCAGTAAATACATTAAGGAAGGGAGATTCTCATTAGCATATCTCCTCTCCCATCTCTTAACTTTGGAAACCGTTAATTATAATACTTCAATTACACTCTTTGTCAAAATTTCTCAAATTTTGTGTGTATAGACATAACACATATCATGATTTAAATTGCAGTAACTGGTGAAACCTCTACCACGATCAACGTTGTAGCATAAAAGAGTTGTGAGCCTCCCCCTTAGGTCTCATTGCTAGCGCCGAAAATTTCAATAGCATTAATTTAATTCCTTGTCATCATTTAATCAAGCACCGATTCTTAAGGCTGAATTTGGCTCACAGCTAATTCCAGCACCGATTATTTAATATGTATCGCGTTTCACACAGCCACTCTAGAATTAAATAAACAGGGCGTACAGGAATGCTAAGGCCATATGGCTCCAGGAAAAATGTGAAGAAATGGAAAAAGAAATGGTCTTCGGAAGGAGTGACGCAGCATATGGAATGGTGAAAACAATATTCAGTCAAATTAAAGGGAAAGGTGCAATATTAACAATAAAATGGGAATTCCATTGTTAAAAGCAGTGAAGTGAGTAGATAGGTGGGTAGAAGTCAGTGAAAGCCAGTATGAGAGGGAGAAATTGTCTGATGTGATACAAGGAAGATTAAGAGTCGATATAGAAGAGATAGTGGATCCAATACTACATACAGAAATTAAATCCGCTTTGAAACACTTGAGATTAAATAAGGCGGAAGGGATAAACAATATTTCGTAGGAATTTCTAAACTCACTGAGGGAATTAGCAACGAACAACTTAGGTCTGCATAATATATGAGACTGGCGACATACCTTCACACTTTCAGAAAAATATCATCCATTCAAGTCCAAAGATGGCAAGAGCAGGTAACGAAGTTCCTGGTTGCGTCTGTCTCGGGTTCCTCGGCCAGTGTTTGTTTGATGATTTTTCTAACGTTTCGCCACCGCGAGAGGCTGGCATTCTCCTAGCTTCACCCTTCACTGCTGGTGGTGAACTGAAGTTGAGCTCGCGGCCGCAGATTATAAGTACCTGGTGCGCCAACATCCAAGGGCTTTTTCGTGGTCGTTTCCGTTGCGGCCCTTCTCTTACTACCTGCAACACCCGTTCGCAGCAGCACGGGATTCCAGAATCCGTTCGCCTTGAGGCTTTTTTCTTTGTTATAGAAACTAATCTCATGGTTGGGTATTTTTATACCTTCTCTGAACAATCGGGTGTAGTAAGTCTTCTCTACAGCCAGAACTTGCGTGTCGGCGAATTTTACATCTACATCTACATCTACATCTACATTTATACTCCGCAAGCCACCCAACGGTGTGTGGTCGGACTCACAAAGTGCGTGCTCTGCCACGGCCGATTTCTCCACCTGGCCCGACTTCTAATGCCGTTGATTTTCTGTGGTCCTGGTGTTGATTGATCGCCCGTTCAATCCAATATAAACTTTTCTGCATGTGTGTGGTGTGCGGTTCATTTGCGACATTGCAAGGGGGTCCATTTTCTCCTTTGCCGATCTGAAACATTCAGTGATCATCTTTTCCTCTTTATAAACAGTCATTAGCCTTATTTGCATAATAAACGGCCGATTTTGTCTATCACTCTGAGAATCTGTGGCAGAAAGGCCGTACCAGATACACTCCTGGAAATGGAAAAAAGAACACATTGACACCGGTGTGTCAGATCCACCATACTTGATCCGGACACTGCGAGAGGGCTGTACAAGCAATGATCACACGCACGACACAGCGGACACACCAGGAACCGCGGTGTTGGCCGTCGAATGGCGCTAGCTGCGCAGCATTTGTGCACCGCCGCCGTCAGTGTCAGCCAGTTTGCCGTGGCATACGGAGCTCCATCGCAGTCTTTAACACTGGTAGCATGCCGCGACAGTGTGGACGTGAACCGTATGTGCAGTTGACGGACTTTGCGCGAGGGCGTATAGTGGGCATGCGGGAGGCCGGGTGGACGTACCGCCGAATTGCTCAACACGTGGGGCGTGAGGTCTCCACAGTACATCGATGTTGTCGCCAGTAGTCGGCGGAAGGTGCACGTGCCCGTCGACCTGGGACCGGACCGCAGCGACGCACGGATGCACGCCAAGACCGTAGGATCCTACGCAGTGCCGTAGGGGACCACACCGCCACTTCCCAGCAAATTAGGGACACTGTTGCTCCTGGAGTATCGGCGAGGACCATTCGCAACCGTCTCCATGAAGCTGGGCTACGGTCCCGCACACCGTTAGGCCGTCTTCCGCTCACGCCGCAACATCGTGAAGCCCGCCTCCAGTGGTGTCGCGACAGGCGTGAATGGAGGGACGAATGGAGACGTGTCGTCTTCAGCGATGAGAGTCGCTTCTGCCTTGGTGCCAATGATGGTCGTATGCGTGTTTGGCGCCGTGCAGGTGAGCGCCACAATCAGGACTGCATACGACCGAGGCACACAGGGCCAACACCCGGCATCATGGTGTGGGGAGCGATCTCCTACACTGGCCGTACACCACTGGTGATCGTCGAGGGGACACTGAATAGTGCACGGTACATCCAAACCATCATCGAACCCATCGTTCTACCATTCTTAGACCGGCAAGGGAACTTGCTGTTCCAACAGGACAATGCACGTCCGCATGTATCCCGTGCCACCCAACGTGCTTTAGAAGGTGTAAGTCAACTACCCTGGCCAGCAAGATCTCCGGATCTGTCCCCCATTGAGCATGTTTGGGACTGGATGAAGCGTCGTCTCACGCGATCTGCACGTCCAGCACGAACGCTGGTCCAACTGAGGCGCCAGGTGGAAATGGCATGGCAAGCCGTTCCACAGGACTACATCCAGCATCTCTACGATCGTCTCCATGGGAAAATAGCAGCCTGCATTGCTGCGAAAGGTGGATATACACTGTACTAGTGCCGACATTGTGCATGTTCTGTTGCCTGTGTCTATGTGCCTGTGGTTCTGTCAGTGTGATCATGTGATGTATCTGACCCCAGGAATGTGTCAATAAAGTTTCCCCTTCCTGGGACAACGAATTCACGGTGTTCTTATTTCAATTTCCAGGAGTGTATTTCTTTCTCCGATGTGTTACTTCGTCGATTGTTTGACTGTGTTACATTTCTTATGTAACTGGTGGTGTACCCATTGTTCCTCAGAACGCTTCCCAGGTGTTGCTTCTTGCGTCTCAGTTGCTGCGGCTCACATATTCGTCTTGCTCGCGTTACGCGTTACCAGTTATACACTGCATTGCAGATTGGGGCAGGTGGAGAAATCGGCCGTGGCAGGACGCGCTGTGTGAGGCCGAACACATAGTAAAATTCACGACACGAAAGTTCTGGCTGTAGAGAAGAGACATTACACCTGCTTATTCAAAGAAGCTACAGAAATACACAAACATGAGAACAGCTGCAACACGGAAGAAGAAAGCCTCAAGCCGTGATGCAGAGATCGACCGTTTCAGGTAGCAAGAGGAGAATCGCATAGGAAAAGACCATGCAAAAGCCCTTGGACGTTGGTGCGCCAGGTACGTATCCCCTACGGCCGCGACTCGATTTCAGTCCACCACCAGCAAGGAGGGTGAAATTTTGACAATGCCAGCTACTCGTGCTGGTGAAACCTCAGAAAAAATCACTAAACAAACGTCAGCCGAAGAATCTGAGACAGAAGTCAACACGCAGTCTGTCAACAAGAGGCCACGAAAGCCTTAACAAAAGCAGCTAACTGCGACAACTATCGCACAAACAAATCGGCAGCTCATGCGTCAGTGTAGCCGACAAGAATAATATGCAGAGGAATGGAAAAGGAAATTCAGGAACTGCTAGACGACGATCAGTTTGGTTTTAGGAAAGGTAAAGGCATCAAAGAGGCAATCCAGACGTTGCCCTTAAAATGGAAGCAAAAATGAAGAAAAATCAAGATATGTGTATAGGATTTGTCGACCGGGAAAAAAATGTGAGAATGTAAAGTGGTGAAAGAGGTTCCAAATTCTAGGATAGACAGGGTAACCTATAGAGAAGAAAGAGTAGTTTGCAACATGTACAAGAACCAAGAGAGAACAATAAGACGAACAAGAACGAAGTGGTCAGATTTAAAAGGGGGCAAGACAGAAATGCAGTCTTCTGTTCAATGTACACAACAAAGAAGCAGCGATAAAATCACAAGAAAGATTTTAGAATGGGGTGAATATTCAGTGTGAGAGGATATCAATGATAAGATTTACTAATGACATTTTTATCCTCAACAAAAAGAAAGAATTGCAGGATCCGTTGCATGGAATGAACAGTCTAAAGAGTACAAAATATCGATTGAGAGTAAATCGAAGAAAGACAGAAGTGATGAAAAGCAGAACATTGAGAAGCTTAACCTACAAACTGATGCAGAAATGTAGGCGAAGTTATTGATTTCTGATGTCTGGGAAGCAAAATAATCCGTGCTGGACTAAGCAGGGAGGACAGAAAAAACAGACTAGCACAGGCAAAGGGAGAATTCCACGTCAGAGGAAGTCTGCAATGTATCAAAGAGAGGCCTCAATTTGAAGAAGAAATTTCTGAACATGGACGCTTGGAGCACAGCACTATGGCAGTGAATCATGTTCTTTGCGAAAGTCGGAGCAGAGGAGAATCTAAGCATTACAGGAGAATGTTGAAAATTAGGTGTGCTGATAAGGTAAGGTATGAGTTAGTTGTCCTCAGCATCGGCAAAAAAACGTACATATGGAACAGACTGACACGAAAAAGAGGCACAACATTAGAAATGTGTTCAGACATCAGGGAATAGCTTCCGTTGTAGTAAAGGGAGCTGTAGTGGAAGTGTAGAGGAAGACAGAGATTTGAATACACTCAACAAAAAATTGAGGATGTAGGGTACAAGTACCACTCTGAGATGAAGAGTTTGGCACAGAATAGGAGATGGCGGCAGGCTGTATCAAGCAATCAAAAGGCAAATGTCCCAAAATAATAATAATAATAATAATAATAATAATAACAATACCTGTAGAGACCCAGGAAAAGAATAGGCCTCCGGTATGTTCTGCCAGTCGTAAAAGGCGACGAAAAGAACAAACCACTAATAGGGCTACCCCCCTTTTAGTGTGATTAGTTGGTTCAGGACAGAACTAATGAAGCCTCGGACAAGCGCTGTCATGATCAGGGACGACGCTTGAACCCTATGCCTGTCCACAATGGTAACGACACTGCTAGCCACACGGAAAATGATTTAAATCCAAATAGAGGTGTTTTGCAGGATATGCTTCCTGCAACCACTCTAGAAGGAAAACAAAGACAAAGGATGAGAAGGTCAGATGAAGTTAACCGACACCTCATGTTCTGTTATTACCAAGCAAGAAACCTAGGAACCAACACAACTGGATACAGATCACAAGTATACACAACATTTATAACCAGATACCTAGAATTAAAATTTTTAACAGAACAACGACTAGCTGATCAGATCTGTGTAATAATAAAAAATAACAGGATACCCCAGTCAGAATTAGAAAACATCAAACAACAAGTACAACAAATACTGGAACAAAATAATGTGCAATCAGAAGAAGAAGAAAATACAGTAATGGACTCAAACATCCCAGAGCAAACAAAGAAAGCACAACACGCATCAATTAAACAATCAGAGGAATCTGAAATCTTAAGACAGCCACCAGAACAAGCACGAATAGAACACGAAGTGCCACACATGTTAGATTTAGAAGAAAAATTTCAGCTGACATATATAGAATACAAAGACACAAATACAGACATTAGACTTTTCTTGCATGGACCCCCAAATAACCCAAAAGTCAAAACAACAATAACAACTATCAAAACAATCATACACAACAAAATAAATGAAAATACAACTATGGAAGAGTTACAACTACTGGTTTATATAGGATCACTCACTACACTATATATACACACTAGGCAGAGATCAGAACCAACCAACACACAGAAGAAACCCACAAAACCAGCATGGCAACACAGGCTACAGATCAGAATAGAAAAACTGAGCAAAGGTGTCGTACAGTTAACACAATTTTGTAAGACATGAAATATCAGACAAATAACGAGAAAGGTTAGGTAAAATCTCACAACAAGAAACGATAGAGCAATTAGATGAAAAGAAGCAGAAATTACCAGCATTAGCCAAACGACTTAGAAGATACAAAAAAAGTGAAAATAGAAGCCAACAAAACCAAACAATCAACACTAACCAAAAGAAATTTTACCAGACAATAGATAACACACACATTAAAATAGACAATCCACCAAACATAACAGACATAGATCACTTCTGGAGCAACATATGGTCAAACCCAGTACAACATACAGGACATGCACGGTGGATACAAGCAGGAACACACACATGCAAGATGATACCACAATTGCCTGAAGTGATTATTTTGCAACATGAAGTCACCCAAGCAATTAATTCTATGCACATTTGGAAAGACACTGGAAAAGATAATATAGCAAAATTCTGACTAAAGAAGTTAACCGCAACATTTTCACATCTAACTAAATTATTTAACAGTTACATTGCAGACCCATACACAGTCCCTGATACACTTACACAAGGAATAACTGATCTGAAACCTAAAGATCAAGCAGATACAGCAAACCCAGCAAAATATCGCCCCATAACATGCCTACAAACAATGTACAAAATATTAACTTCAGTCATTACACAAAAATTAATTACACACACAACACAGAACAAAATTATAAATGAAGAACAAAAAGGCTGCTGCAAAGGAGCACGAGGATATAAAGAGCAACTGATAATAGATGCAGAGGTGACATATCAAGCTAAAACTAAACGAAGGTCGCTACATTGCGCATACATTGATTACCAAAAAGCTTTTGATAGTGTACCCCACTCATGGTTACTACAAATATTGGAAATATAAAAAGTAGATCCTAAATTGATACAGTTCCTAAACATAGTAATGAAAAATTGGGAAACCACACTTTATATCCAAGCAAATTCAAATAATATCACATCATAGCCAATACAGATTAAGCATGGAATATACCAAGAAGACTCATTAAGTCCTTTCTGGTTTTGCCTTACTCTGAACCCACTATCCAAAATGCTAGATAATACAAATTATGGATATAATATTACTGGAAGATACCAACACAAAATCACACATTTGCTACACATGGATGATCTAAAACTACTGGCAGCAACAAATCAACAACTCAACCAATTACTAAAGAAGTACTCAGCAATGATATAAATATGGCTTTTGGAACAGACAAATGTAATAAAAATAGCATAGTCAAGGGAAAACGCACTAAACAAGAAGATTACTTATTGGATTACCACAGCGACTGCACAGAAGCGATGGAAAAAACAGATGCCTATAAATATCTAGGACACAGGCAAAAAATAGGAATAGATAATACAAATATTAAAGAAGAACTAAAAGAAAAATATAGACAAAGAATAACAAAAATACTGAAAACAGAATTGACAGCAAGAAACAAGTCAAAAGCTATAAATACTTATGCTATGCCAATATTGACCTACTCATTTGGAGTAGTGAAATGGAGTAACACGGACCTAGAAGCACTCAATACACTTACACGATCACAATGCCACAAATATAGAATACATCACATACATTCAGGAACAGAAAGATTTACATAAAGCAGAAAGGAAGGAGGAGGGGGATTTATCGACATAAAAACCTACATTATGGACAGGTAGACAATTTAAGAAAATTCTTTATAGAATGAGCGGACACTACCAAAATACACAAAGCAATCACTCATATAAATACATCGGCTACACCATTGCAATTTCATAACCACTTCTACAACCCTTTAGGTCACATAACATCAACAGATACGAAGAAAGTAAATTGGAAAAAGAAAACCCTACATGACAAGCACCTGTATCATCTAACACAGCCACACATCGATCAAGATGCATCCAACACATGGCTAAGAAAAGGCAATATATACAGTGAGATGGAAGGATTCGTTATTGCAATATAGGATCAAACAATAAACACTAGATATTACAGCAAGCATATTATTAAAGATCCCAATACCACAACAGATAAATGCAGACTTTGCAAACAACAAATAGAAACAGTAGATCACATCACAAGCGGATGTACAATACTAGCAAATACAGAATACACCAGAAGACATGACAATGTAGCAAAAATAATACATCAACAACTTGCCATACAACATAAACTAATACAACAACACGTTCCCACATACAAGTAAGCACCACAAAATGTACTGGAGAATGATGAATACAAATTATACTGGAACAGAACTATTATAACAGATAAAATAACACCACATAACAAACCTGGCATCATACTAACCAATAAAAAGAAGAAATTAACACAACTAATCGAAATGTCCATATCCAATACAACAAACACACAGAAGAAAACAGGAGAAAAAACTGAAAAATACATCCAACTGGCTGAGGAAGTCAAGGACATGTGGCACCAGGCACTATGAACTACAGGAGTCATACCACACAATATCCACCAGTACATGAACGCAATATAGCTACATCCAAACGTAAATATACAACTACAGAAATATGTAATTATTGATACATGTTCAATTACCCGAAAGTTCCTAAATGCAATGTAACATATACCGAACAGTTAAAAGGAAGTCACGCTTGATCAAGGTCCGTGTCACTTTCCATTTTTAACCAGACATAACGTCTGAGAAATGAAAGAAATAATAATAATAATACAGTCTATAAATTCGGTGGGTAACGTATCAGTGAGAGGAAGTTGCTGTAGGGAGGGGTAGCAAGGTGGAAGCTGTGAAACCAACTACCCCATCGTGGCGTTCTAGTTCAGTTTATACAGGAGAGAAGAAGCAAGAGAAGAAGCACTACTTAGCATTCAGCGTATACGACATAGCTGACTCTGTCACTTTCGTTGCAATTGGAGGATTCATCCATTTGTAGTGTCTGTGGCTCGCATATTTCGAAATGTCATATTATAAGGGAGGGTTTTTTAAAATTTATTATTCAAATTATTTCATTTGGCAAGATTAGTGCTTTAAGGCCCTCTCTCACCCTACCAGCAGTTCTTAGTGAGTCAACGTTTAGTACGCGAACTGCACATATTAATAATAGTAAGAGCAACGGCAATAAAAACAATATGTTAATCAATACATGGAATTCAAAAACATCAGTCTGATAAATCTTGTGTTAAGCCATTTGCTCGTTACGGTCTTGTCGAGTCTGAGTACTGGCATCTAACAGAAATATGTGGTTGCAGTGATATGTAATCAAATGTGGATACGATGTTGACTGCTCAAAGAACTAGCGGGAGCTACGGAATCAAATATGGATAACGTGTTGACTGCTCAGTGCAGCAGCGGGAAAAATAGGATGAGATTAGCAGAAATACTGTTAATAATGAAACAGAAAGAGACAGAAATGAAAAATGATTGGATAGTTTTGATTCTGATACAGAAGTACTGATTCACTATCGTACTGAAGGAAGAAAGCTAGGATGTCCCGAGAGATAAGTTACGTCGATAATAACAGATCAAACTCTAATCTCCCCTTGAATGCTGAGGGGCTTTAGGTAAGATGAAACGAAAAATTATACATGACTGTGCTTAAACTGACATACAATATTTTTAGTGCAACGCAATCTGACTTTCAGTAATCACTACAAACGAATGGCCCTGACTAACAATAACCTATACCTTTCATGAATTCTTACCTCACAAAAATCTTCGTTACTCGAACTACTGCAATACAGCGAGCGCCAATACTGCCAGCGAAATAAAAGATTCTAACTACTGAAGGCACTAACTACTGTTAGGCATAGTTAGCAAATGAAAGATTTTGATAGAGAACAAACAATATATTTACCTTAATGTTGTTCCAAAGTCATATTATATATATATATCAGTTCATGACATCCAGTCTTACAAATTTACTGTCTCTGTCCAGATCATCCACTCTAAAAATTCCGCCATCTCACTCCCCACATCCACCACTGCTGGCGGCTCACCCCCAACTGCGCAACGCTACGCGCTGTTAACAGCCAACTGCCCAACACTACAATAGCCAACAACAATGCAAACCAGCGACAGATTGCACACAGCACAGCCAGTGATTTTCATACAGAGCGCTACGTGGCGTTACCAATATAAAAACCTAAACAGCCTATTTACAAAGACGCAGGTTACAGGGAGGATTTTTTATGTGCCATATAGCTGAAAAGGAGAAAGAATGGAAGAAAGGCTTAGTTTTATCTCAAGGTACAGCTAGGATGCTACACTGCTTAGTCTTCCACAACAGTTATGGAATAATGATAGGTATCTGACGAGAGTGGAAAAGTGCTGAGGATAACCGTAATTAAGAAAGCGACTAAGAGCAAATAGGATGTGAAAATTACGTCCTACTGCAGTTGCTTAGTTTTATTTGATCTGGAAATACTTATTTTTTAAATATTGGGTTAATTTAGGCAAGAGATGGATTATCTGCTTGCTGCAGCAGTTTGTTCTTGCCAATTTAGGTGCTCATCAAGATAAGGAGGACATCTTCTACTGTTTAGGATTCCATTAAGGAACTTTGGAGAAACAGGTTCCGGGAAACAAACAACTGATCAAATATCGATGTTTTATGAAAATTATCTGTAACTGCCTTTGGCATAGTTAATACCCAGGTTTTGTACCCATCGTGATAACGAACTAAGTTCTGGTTCATACCTGACACGATAAGAATAATATTCTTAGGGCTGTCACTTATGGTTGTATCTTGCCATCATATATGTAGTAGTTATAAGAATTTAGTACACAAGCGATATAGATGTAGTTTTTGCTGCCTCGTCCCCCGAAGACTGGTTTGCTGCAGCTGTATACGCTGCTCTATCCTGCTGAAGCCTCTGAATTTCTGAATAATTACTGCGGCCTGCATCTATTTGAACCTGTTCATTGTATTCATCCCTTGGGCTCCCTCCACAGTACCTCCCCCTTCCCCAAACTTCCCTCCATTCCGGAAACGAGGGTTCCTTTATGTCTGAGGAGTTGTCCTATCACCCGACTGAGCTGTTAGTCAAGCTGTGTCACAAAGTTCATTTTTCCCCAATTCGATTCAGTACCTTCGCATCAGTTACTCAATATACTCATTTAATCTTCGGTATACCTCTGTAGCACCAATTTGAAAAGCTTCTATTCTTGTTTGGACTCCTCATCGTCCATAGGTACGAAATCAGTCGACCATTTTCTGACTCGTTAGGACTCCAGTGAGAACATGATTCCGTGACGACTTTTCTCAGCCACAGACGACTCAGCGAATTCTTTCTTGAGCTATCGAATCATGGTATCACGCTGTCTGAAAAATTCATCTGTTTTATTTTGATAAGTAATTATCGAAGTGAGATGTATCGAAAGTCCTGATGAAATTAAGTAGTGTTCAACTGATCGCTTCCCGCTTGTCCATGACATTCTTGATGCTGTCAGTCACTTTCACAAGTGCAATTGCTGTATTGTGATGTATTGGGAAACCTGACGGTTCTAGGCGCTTCATTTCGGAACCGCGCTGCTGCTACGGTCGCCGATTCGAATCCCGCCTTGGGCATGGATGTGTGTAATGTCCTTAGGTTGGTTAGGTTTAAGTAGTTCTAAGTCTAGGGGACTGATGACCTCAGATGTTAAGTCCCATAGTGCTTAGAGCCATCTGAACCATTTGAGAAACCTGATTGGTATTTATCGTGGTTGTTTTAAGTTTAAAGTTAATCCGACAGCTGTTCATGAACAATTCAGGGCTGTAGATGCTGTAGGTATTATGCTGATTGGCTTCTAGTCACCTGGTGATTTTTGCTGATTATTCTTGGCCGGTATTATGCTGATTGGCTTCTAGTCACCTGGTGATTTTTGCTGATTATTCTTGGCCATTGGCCGTATTGGGCTTTGCTTCAACTAAGCATGGTGTGTAACACTAGTGACAAAAGATATCTGTGAAAACTAGAACTGCAATGTCTTATATTCCGAGAAGATGCGAACAGTAGGTTTAAGTGGGGACCTGCTGTCTGTGCTGGAGACGACGAGACGACTGTAGTACACCTTTCAGTTTTTTGTGAACTGTACAAACTCCAGTCTAAACTCTGATTTGTGTGTTTGCGTGTGTGTGAGAGAGAGAGAGAGAGAGAGAGAGATAGAGAGAGAGAGGGAAAGAGAGAGAGAGAGAGAGAGAGGGACACTTAGCAGCTTCAAATTACTTTAAATATTTTTGAATGTAATACCTGACATGGTCAGACGAGAATTCTGATAGCCTCGATAATTTTCACGAATTGAGAATTTCAAATTATTTCTTTATTCTGCCATATTGTCTAGTATCTGTTCGTTTTGATATTTATACGACCTCTCTCCTCTCACAACGACTGCCTCAAGTTAATGATGGGTTGCTCATTGTTCGAAATTGTCACATCAGCCCCGACCGCCATCGTCGGCAAAGCCCTCCTGCAGTGAAGACCGCTGTAGCTGAGACAGCGCCCCGCTGCCGCACGCCCTGACGTCGTTGGCACGCCCCTTACTTTGTGTTAGACCCATCCAATTTTACTGCACACGATCTGTATAAACAATATTATGCTGCGCCGTACAGCAGTCCCCTCCTTAAGACCTCACTTTACGGGCAGCCTTAACAGCCGGTCTGATTTATCGCGACAGCTCAGTTTTATAAGTCAGGGACGAGGGGAAAGGGGCGGTCTGCTGACGCCAGATAAACCGAAGAGTGCCCCCTCTTCAATAAAACAGCCTGCGAGATCCAGAATATATTATTACGGCGATAAAACTAGCAATTACAGTGTCAAAGGCTGAGCAGTATCACCTACCGCCTATCTGCTATGCTAAACTCTGGGTAGCCGCTAGACTGCATATGCTCATCTCTCCGTCTTGCCTTACAGAATATCTGGCTAGAAGTTATTCCACTTGTATTTCACGCATCACAAAGCCTTCTACTACGTTATTACTCACAACTTTCTCGGAGCGTAGAACAGAGAAATCGACAAAATCCATCGTACAAGAGCTTTAACACAAGCACAGAGGACATTCTTAGCCAATAGACGTCCACTTCTGCCAAACATAGGCATCAATTGCAGACAGAAATTAGTGAAAAGTACGTCTGGAGCATAACATAGTATGGAGCTGAGTCATGCACTGTGGCGAAACCGGGAGAGAATAGTATGGAAGTGTTCGAGATGTGGCGATTCAAAAGGATGGTGAAAAATTAAGTAGACTGACCAGAGTATACCGAAATCTGAGCAATGGAGGGGGTCTCAGTTTCGTGGTGGATGAGAAAGTAGTTTTCAGATTTCACGGCAGATGGTTATGCGTAGATCTGTCGCTAAAAATGTTCAGCCTTTCTTCAAAATTATGCCGAATCGATACCTCTGTCGGTATGTGTGGAATTGTCCGTGTTCGTTTTGTGAGGATCACTTTTCTTAAGGGGAGCCAGTCACCCTGCCCCCTCGCTCCCTCCCCCCCCCCCCCACCACCACCCCAGCCCCATCTCCCGCAGATCTGTCGACGAAAGGAATAAGTGAAAAACACTGAATACAAGAGAGGGCACTCAGTATCGAACCTTGTATTCTTATCTGTGTGCATTTTGTTAACGATTCTGAGGAGAACCTCCTGACTCTTTGTTTATCAGTCCAGCGAATTTTCAATATCCTCCTGTAGCACCAAATCTCAAATTTTTCGATCCGCCTCTATTTGGTTTTTGCCATAGCTCATAATTCACTACGTACAATGATGTACTCCAAACCTACATTCTCATAAACTTCCTGCAATTAAGGCTGATGTTTGATGATAACAGACACCTTTTGCGAGGACTGCCCTCTTTGCTTAGAGTAGTCTGCTTTTTATGTCCTCCTTGCTCTGTACGGCATACATCACTGTCTTTTAAAGTAGCAGATTTTCCCCAAATTGTCCCTTTCGTTGTAACAAGTTGTGATGTTAAGTTTACCGTTAATCCCACTTCCACCAGTCTCATTACCGTTTACTCTCAACTCATATTCTGCTCTCATCAGACTGTGCATTCCATTCAACATATTCTGTAATTCTTCTTTACTTTCTATGAGGATAGTAACGTCGTAAATGAAGCTTTTCACCTGAATTTTAACGACATGCTTGATTCTTTTTTAATTTCTGTCATTGTTTCTTACATGTACAGAATAGTATGGGCGAAAGACTATATCCGTAACTTACATCCTTCGAACACTTCGTTCTTGCTCTTCGATTCTTACTGCACCTCTAGGTTCTTGTACATATTGTTTATTACCCTTATTTCTCTATAGCTTTTATTTGTATATGAATTTCAAACATGTTGCAATGAAGACACTTTTTCAGTTCTATAGATCCCTGTAACTTGTCTTGAGTTAAGTCTCGCTCCCATTATCAAGTGCTATTTCAGAACTGTCTCTGAAGTGCATTTACCGCATCAATAGCCAAACTTTCTCGATTTACTTTTCATTTTTCTTAACATATACAGGGACTTGTCAGAAACATGAGCGCATGAACCATTACGTTGACTGTGCGATAACACTCGCACTTGTCTGCACCTCCGTATCTTCTGGATTCTGTGGGTGCTATTCTTCTGAATATTTACTGGTATATCTCAATTCTCACAGATTTTACACATGACCTTGAATAGTTGTTTGATAGTCACGACTGTCCCAATGATTTTACAAATTCCGGAAGAACGTTATTTATAGTTTCTATCATAGTTCATTGAAAGTCAGCCAAAGCTCAATTAAACACTGACTCTAATACTAGATCCCTTAAGCCTTCCATTTAGACTCCCATTCCTACTTTCATCACATCAGACTGCTCCGCCTACTCCTCGCAGAAGCTTTCGATGTAGTCTCGTAGCCCATCCGCTCTCACCTTGCGCTTAAAAGTGGAATTCCTGTCGGACTCATAATATTGATGCCGTTGCTTTTAATTTCACTGGAAGCTATTTTTTCTTTTTTGGTTGAGTTTCTTATACGCTGAATCAGTTCCTCCGACAACCACTTTCTTTGTGTTCTTCACATTTTCCTGTAGTCTTTTTGCCTTAAATCCCTGCACATTCGATTTATTTAATTCCTAAGTTGCTTATAATGCTGTACGGCTGTCTTTTCTAGATCTTTTGTAGATCAATTAATTTCTTCGGTTAACCATGATTTCTTCGCAGTCATCTTACTCGTACTTGTTTTTTCGCTTGCTCAACTTCTGTGCACGCCCTTTTCAGAGATATACATTCCTTCTTCGTTATAGCAGTGTCTATAGCCTTTCAGAGCTTCAGATGCATCTCATAATTCCCAGGTATTTCAGCCGCTCATTCTTACCACACTGATTCTTAGGACGATTCTGTTAAATTTGAGGCTACACTTCAGCTTTAGTAAACTGAGACCTGAATCGATATCTGCTTCTGGATGTATCTTACAAATACAAAATTTGATTTCGGAATCTCTGTGCATCAATGATGCGATCCACCTAGAACCTTCCCGTGTCACTGGACCTTCTCTAATTATACTTCCTCTCTTGTTATTCTTAATGGTTTGATGCTGACTACCACGAATTCCCCTCCTGTGCCAACTTCTTCATAAACAGGCCCGATGAGAGGGTGGAGGGGACCGGGGGGGGGGGGGGGGAAGGGAGGGGGCGCAATTCCCCAGGGCCCAAGCCTCATGGTAGCCCCAAGTCTCTGATGGGTTCGGGTGCCCCAGGGTGCTCTGCTGCGAATATCAGACTGCTATTGTAAAACAAATTTTCTGTCCTACAAGAAATACAAGACCATTACCCCAGCACCAGCACAGTCAATGCTTTCCACTTCAGTTCTTCACTTTTACGAGTCTTACTGGCCGGTTGCATACAATTCTATTCCGCGTTTAATCTTGAACGCACAATGTTTTCTTTAGTCATCGTGTACTAAAAGTAGCTTACTATGGAGTCAGATCCGCACTTTCTTTAAAAGTTGTTCGAAAAACTACCAAAACATTTCACCAATTAATGCACACGGCAACAGCTGTCAAGTGTCGTAATTTAGTAGATTATCAGTAACATTCAAAGACAGGGCACTTTTGATTCTATCACAAGGTGCGTTTAACGAAAAATGCAGACAATATTTTATATTTGGGAGTAAACACAAAATAAAGTTTGTCTATGTGCATATGGTTGTCCGGAAAAACAGTGAAAGTGAAGAAATGATATGACGCGAAACAGGTACATTGGCCATGCCAATGTTCGGAAGTAAAGAGGTAATGTTCTTCTTTTGCTCGTCTGTAGAATAGCCAAATTATATGGGAACACCCATGTTACTTGACGTGATAGTACTTTTTGGTCAAAGAAGTTTGACATTCAGATGTTCATATCAGAAAATTGGAGAGACGAATAATGGATATTTCCTCGAAATATTACAGCCCTTGGGTCAGTTCGATCAAGTGTTGTGATACAGAAGAGGAAAGTTAGAACTGGACAACAAGACAGAAAGCAATTAACAAGTGCATTATCCGTCAAGTGATATTCAGATTGATTTTATTTCTAGTCGTATCCATCACATACGAGAGCCATCTTGGAACAGGGAGAGTATTACTCAGTTGTTGTTGATGCAACTCCTGATTCATTAAGGATGTTGATAAACAAGAAATAAATGAACAGCTCTGGAATTCGTAGATTGCAATCAGAAAACCGGATTTGCTGTTGCACCTGTGATTCGATCAATCGTATCAGTGAATGCTGCGGACAAGGTTGTGATAACGGAAGTAACGTGAGAGGGTGTTACAAAGGAGCTCAGAAACATTTTCTTCATCGGAACCCTCTCTGTGTAGTATTATGTGGAGCACAAGTGACTGACAAGGGAGTGGTCCAATCTCATATGTCGAAACCTAAAATTTTTCACCCAGGAAAAAAAAAAAAAGAAAGAAAGAAAGAAAAACACCGAAAGAAATGCAATGTCAAAATTTTAGCTGCTAAAGGGCACTGTAAGTATTTTTTTTAAGTTATAGTTATTCATTTTCGCGCCTTGAAGAAATACTGACAGCGGTTTGTAAAGCGCTTACTGCTCAGCGCGCGAATCAGCGAATAAGCGGACGCAGCTGTGACACGAGAGCGTAGCGCTGCATTGCCTGAAGCCCATAGTGCGTACACAGACGTTCTAAGCACTTAAACTATATCAAAAACGTCTCAAGTCATAATTCTTTTAATAACTTTCAATTCATGTCGATAGCTCAATTGTTGCAGAGATGTAATTGTTGCACAAGTGACTAGTAGAGGAAAGGCACTATTTGATATTACATTCCAGACAACTTCCATCAATCTAGAATTTAATTTGTTGATAATTTATAGCAATTCCTGTATCAAACTTCTTATGAGAATTTCTGAGTAATGTGAACTTTGCTAACAATGATACACTTCCTGTTTATTTCCTGTTCTCGTCAAAGAAATGGGTAGTGTCTATTAGTTGAAGAAAACAAAGATTTTCCTTATAGCATACACATCTAGCAAAACAAAAATTAATGTATTAAGGAACTTCACTGTAATGACTAGTTTTGTAAAATGTGATAGGGTAAAATGAGAAGTTTAACAATACTGTTCCGCAAATAAATCTGAAATGAAAAAGAGGTCTCTGAAATTATACTGTCCCATAATTTTGTGAAAAATTCTTAAAGCTGTCGAAAAATTTTTTATTCAAAGGCTCGATTACACTATTAGTTCCAGGCGGAAAAAGAATTATATATATATCGTTAATCTCCTAACGGCGGAGGTGTGTAACGCCGGAAATGCATATCCTCCTATTTCCATCTATTGTGCTATTATTTTCTTTCCTTGCTTTGTTACCTCAAGATGTGACATTTCTGTCTCTTTATATATTGTAATTGTTTTACTGTTTGTATATATATATTTATGCATTTATGTTGGTTTGTTTCGTAAATATTATTTGTACTTTTACGCTGGGTCTTGCCTAGGGAAAACTGCTATCGAACGATTACGTCGATAGGTCGTGTGAAGAATCAAAGTGTGTAGGATCTTTGGTAGTGTTAACTCTGCCGCGTGGAGCGCGGGCTGAGCAGAAGGAGTCTGGCGGGAGTAGCGAGTGGAGCAGGTGTGTAGTGTGACGCTCCCGCGAGTTGCCGCGCTTTCGGGGTTTGGCAGCATGTAATTGCGCTCGACTTGCCATGATAGTTTCTGACATGGTGTCGCGGACGGTAAACATTAACTAGCGCACATCAAGAGCCCGTTTCGTCTGGTGACCGTGTCGAGAAGAAGGCGCGCCAACATCCAGCTTCTGCAACAGCGACGGCCGACAATGAGTGACTGTCGCCACCTCCTCGATCGACGGCTTCAAACCTTCAATCAACCATCAAGGAAGACTGGAAGCAAGTAAAGTTTTAGAACTGTATGGCAGACCTCAGCTTTTCAAACTGTACCATTTTCGTAACTATAATAACAGCAACTTAGCATGAACCTTTGTTGCTCATTGTCCCAATTGCATTACCAAGCAGGGTCCCTTCCTTTTCCGAAATGAACCCGAGTGTCGTTGAAATTTAAACGCCAGCACTGAAGTAATATAGCTAATTCTATTTCACTGCTTTAATTTCAAAGTTCAGTTAGCTGGCTACAATATTCAGATTACACAAGCACAAATTAAAAGTGCGAGTTTTGTTATCGTATTTTTGCTTACCTGTGACTGCAGCTCAGCTTGGTACGTACTAAATTTTACTATTGTTAATTGTTCAGAATCATTTAATTCAAGTTCAAAGTTAAATCTCTTATTTCCAAATTGCGTAGATTCAAGTAGTTTTTTGAAATGATTGTTGAGGTAGTCCAAGACTAACCGTATTTTACTGAATTTCGATGTGCTTCAGAAAGAAAGCTCGCTATTAACTTCAGTCACTAAATTAACTTTCGATTTTCCGGTTTTATTAATTCTTTGCTAAATTAAGTCAGGGTGTAGCGAAATTTATTACTTCTGACAAACTTTCAGTTTTCACACTACACGTGTCAACCTTCAGTTGCCACGCTTCTAGTGCTAATTATATGTGTAATAACCTTTCTTTTTCAGTTACTATAGTAATTGTCCTTAGGACTGGCGACCGTGATTTCCCCCAAATCTCAAATACCTAATTACCGCTAGTTAATTGTTAACGTAACGGCTGCACATTTACTTTCTTTATTAACTTTACCCCTTTTCAAAATTAATTTCCACCAGTTTCATTAGCACATTTCCTTTCATTTAGATGTAACCCTTTCCTCCCTCTTTACCGACAGCTTAACTTCGGTGACGATTGCTTTTCCAAAACTCCCATTAGGTACACGCGGTTTCATCTTTCACTGTCATTAAGGTCGGTGAGTGAGGGGGAGGTTACACGTGGCGACCTGGTGACAGGACAATCTTCAGATTTGAGGTTGATCTGGACACGAATTTTGCATTGTGCAAATCTCGTAACAAAGTATTGGTTACGTACAGGCCGTTACGTCAGCGAGAATAAGTAGTGGGAGTAATCCTAATTATATTTGAGATTTAGCATTTATATTGAAAATTATTGAAATGAGTGAAGGCAACAATTGCCAAAATTTGGTAGACTTGGATACGGAACAATCGGTCGAACAGTGGGAAACGCGCACCGCGGTACCCATTGTTCAGGGGCAGGCGGCTAGCATGAAAGACGCGACCACCGAAACGCAACAAAGAGCAGAAATGGAATTCCAAACTTTAGAAAATGTTTCGGAATCGGAAGTGAAAATCAAACCTGAATCCCTTTATGACGAATACGGGGGGACAATTAAAGAGGAAGCCGCTACGGAAGTGGAACCGGTAGTTTCCGGGAATTTAACTGATTTATTGAATGTTTTGATTAACGAAATCAAGAGTCAATCGGCCAAGCTAGACAATCAGAACAAAGCTATTAACGTTGTTAACAACAATGTTGGAGTTGTTAATACAAAAGTTGATAAAATCAAAGAAGATATTGTTGTAATTAATACCGAAATCGGTAATCTTAAACAGGAAATGATAGGCGTTCAGGCGGAAATTGCGAGCATAAATACTCGTTTTGATTCCGAAATTAGCAGAATCGAGAAAAGTGTAGGAGAAGCAGTTGCTCCGATCATCGAGAATAAGGTGACGGAACAAATTCAATTAGTGAAAAAAGAGGATCAACAGAAGGTGGAAACTTTAAAGGCTTTAGTGTCCGAAGTAGACACTAAAGTGAGGGAGCAGGCTAATACCTGCGAAGAGAAAAAGAGGGAAGTCGAAACGCTTGCGACAACCACTTGCCAAGTAATTACGAGAGTGTCGGAATTAGAAAAGAAACTTGACGAAAAACAGAGCTATGTGCCAATCTGTGCACATAGTTCGGAATTGTTGACGAAAGAGGAGCGGTTCGACCCCTTGAAAAAAGGCGGTATACACGCGACGGATTTCATTAAAAATTGTGAAAGAGTTTTACCCAGATCATGGACTAATGAGAGAAAAATTAATGCGGTTATTGATGTGCTGGCTGGTGATGCCAAGCGTTGGGGCTTAAACCTCAACATTACGAACCTGACTTTTGACGAGTTTAAAAATTTGTTTCTGGCTGAATACTGGTCAGAGCAAAAACAGCAAAGTGTTTGGCGCGAATTTGTCGTATCGAGGCCTTTCGATGCGAATTCGCGCGGCTCGATGAAGGAGTTTTGTGAGGGCTGGATCCGCAAGTTGGAATATTTGCGTGATCGCCGCACGGAATCCGAGATAGTCTGGGAACTCTACAAGAAGCTTCCAGATGATACAAAACGCTACGTAGGAAGCAATTATAGGACAGTGAATGATTTCCTGGAAAGAGTTGAGGATGAGGACAATTGGCGCAATAATCGCGACAGTGGTAGAGGCCGTGGTAACAACAACGAGTACCACAGCAACCACAACAATGATAACCATGGGAATAATGCATACCGCAGCAATAACAATAATGGTTCGGACCGTAATAACAATCGGTACAATGCAAATAATAACAGGAATGACAGAAACCAGTATCATACTAACGTGATACGGGCTTCACAGAATAGTAATAACGCCAGAGGGTGTGATCAGCCGCCTCAGCAGCATCCGGGGAGCGTATCTGCTGGGACGAGACAGGGAAACCATTAGCCGCGCCGGTGAGGGGCCGAGCGGGCGTGGAGAAATTTTGGCGGCCCAATAACAAGAGAAAACCCAGGTGTCGCCGTTATGAAAATTCCGTGTGGAATAATCAACGGCGGGAGTGTTTGCCAGTGTTAGGAGAAAGGAGTGCGCCCACAAGTAGTAGATCAGCTGTATACACGGCAGTAGAAAATACATTCGCTGTCAGTGAGAACAATTTAAGTAGTGTTCCGGAAATCGATCATAAAGTGGCAGCTGTAATACCCACAGCGGAACTGGAGATTGAGTTTAAGAATGATTCGCAATTGTTGAGAGAAGATCAGATGTCGGATAACACGTCCGTCATCGAGCGAGGGGATGCTGAGAGGGATGAGGTCTGGTTAAGGCAGTTCGGTCGCTTATACGACGAACTAAGAGATTATAGGGGTCTGTATGGGAGAAGTGTTTATGGGGAGCGCGTGCAGGATTTTCCGCGTCTCGTCCCGCAGGAAGATAGTGTTTGTGAAATGGTAGAAAGTTCTGGCCCTAATCGGCAGACTTTACTAGAAATAGTTGATGTTAAGGGGGAGCACGAGCAAGATTCGTCGTGTTTCGTCCCGCAGGAGTTAGATGTTGAAGTAGTAACGGAAAGTTCTGGCCCTAACCGGCAGACCTTACCGAAAGTTTCAGTGGTAGAAGTAACCGACCCATCCGACGCAAACCTCCAGTTTAAACATTGCGAGAGTATTAAGGAGAAAGATTGCGAAAATTTTAGTGATAGCCGGACACGATTGGTAGAAAAGCACATAGATTACAACGTGTATGAGGTTAGAGCTGACATTATACGGTCAGACGATAGCAGTGTGGGTTGCGCAGATCTAGCGAAAGTAATTGCAGATACTACTGAGCACATTCCTCCAGGTAGATTGGCAGATGAGATCAATCTGGCCAAAGATGAATCAACAAAGGTGACAATTAGTAAATTGATAGCAAAGCGACACTCAATAGTTGACGAGTTACAGGAAAAGGTTTCGGTATTGGAGGAGAAGCTACAGGCTAAGCCTCAGGACAAACGTGTTGAAATTAAAACTGTATGTGAACAGAGGCTGAAAAAGCCGCCAGATAAGCCGGATTTAGGGTCAAAGCCGGATGGTTTTTTCTGGAATGACCTGGATATAGACGAGGATTTACTGTGGGAAAATAAAGATACCGTCGAGGACAAGTGTAGACAGATAGTAGTGTCTGTTAATATGCATGACCTACAACTAAACGTGTTGATTGACACCGGTGCAGAATTGAGTGCTGTATCTGGGAAAATATTTGAGTTACTGAAAGACAGACCTGGCATCGTAGTTATGCCAGTAACAGGAGTGAAAATTATCGATGCTACTGGGAAGGCCAGTAAACCGGTCACAAAACAGATTTTTGTCAACTTCGAGATATGTGGGGCACGATTTCAACAAGAGTTTGTCGTCGTGCCAGACTTGACTACGGAAGTAATTATCGGGTTAGATTGGCTATTGAAGTACCGTGCAGTGATTAATTGCGAAAGTGAAACTTTGACATGTACGTCACAAGATAAAACAATAGTAGTTAGTTTTGACGAGGCAGGAGACGGTGTGCATAGGCAATACCAGCCTATACACATTGTTAACTGGCTGGATGACATTGGCGTAGGAATGAATTTGAACTGCCGTAACGTGAGGAATTTCGGCATTGACAAAAGTGTAGAAAGTGAATTGGAAGAGATAATCAAATTCCCTCCACGGATTGACATTAGTATTGGTGTGAAGAAAGATCGTTTGCGAGAAGTAATGAAGCTAAAAGCCGACGCTCGCATACGTCGTCATGACGCTAAAGCGCGTTTTGCTAAGTTTGCAATCGGAGACTTAGTACTTGTAAAAGCTCATGAGAAATCGAGCGAGATAGACAATGAAATCTCTAAATTTAAGTTTGTTTATAATGGACCATATAAAGTCATTGGTATACCTCACACAAATGCTTATTGCTTAGAGTATCCAAGCTCTGGAAAACTATTAGGTATACGGAATATTGTAGACTTGAAATTGTACCAACCTAGGATCGATTAATACCACACAATGGGTAACTTGTACAGTATGTAAATATAGAGTGTAAGATTTAAGGATGTGCCATGTTACGATGCTTTTGCCTGACCTAGAGGTCATTAAAGAAGTTGTAATTAATAAGTAATTAATTTTGACTAAATGATTTAAGAGTAACTGATTAGTAATCATCTGAAAAATCCAAGCTGCTAGTTTAAGTTTTCAGCTGAGTCACAGTAGATTAAGGAATGTAAATATGATATTGTAACTTGCTGTCAGATTTCATGAATGTGTGTTTTACTAGTCATTGCCGATGTACTTAGACGCTGTTTTAAGTTTCAGGCTAGTACATGCATGTGATGATGGACAGTGTTGAGTTATCCACTGTGATAGTGTTTATGGACTCCTTGAGATTACTCGGGAGTGAGTTTTACGGAAAGAATTCAGTGAAACGGACTTTCTGGAAATGCCGTTACAAGGGCGAGAGAGATCAAGCGTGCCGCACAGGCGGGCGCAACAATACTTGCGAGGCGAAGCCGCTGTCGGCTCTTGTGCCGCTGTCGGCTCTTGTGCCGCTGTCGGCATTCTCTGTACTTGCGGGTACGGAAGGCGGAATTGTTTTTCTTCCTGGACAGCTGATGTGAAATAATTCTGTTGTCAATATTTATGTTTTTCTCGATCTGCTGTATATTATTTTCTTGTTTAGCGTTAAGTGCACACCCATGACGAGAATATTAATTATGAAAAGGTTACATAAAAATGTGTATTCTATGTAATTAATCATTAGTTTGCGTATTTTGATATACCTGTTTTTTATGACCATGTACTCTGATTAATTTTGCAAATAGTATTCCATTTCTTATAGTGTTACGAATTTTAATGATTCTGGAATAGCTAAACCATTTCTATGTTTTCAATGAAGTTTTATATGTTGTCAACCTGTTTTATTTTGTGCAAGATGACAGAGTGGAATAAGATTAGGAGTGCCTCCACTCAATTATTATTGTCTAAAAATTGGTTTATGGTTAATTAGACGAATGCTAAATTTTTTTTATGTTTTGAGCATATGCATTTCCGCTGTTTCTTTTTTTGGGACATTTTCTGAGGCTGTTTACGTTACACGAACATCCTCAGACAATGTGGGGCACGTGTAACGCCAGAAATGCATATCCTCCTATTTCCATCTATTGTGCTATTATTTTCTTTCCTTGCTTTGTTACCTCAAGATGTGACATTTCTGTCTCTTTATATATTGTAATTGTTTTACTGTTTGTATATATATATTTATGCATTTATGTTGGTTTGTTTCGTAAATATTATTTGTACTTTTACGCTGGGTCTTGCCTAGGGAAAACTGCTATCGAACGATTACGTCGATAGGTCGTGTGAAGAATCAAAGTGTGTAGGATCTTTGGTAGTGTTAACTCTGCCGCGTGGAGCGCGGGCTGAGCAGAAGGAGTCTGGCGGGAGTAGCGAGTGGAGCAGGTGTGTAGTGTGACGCTCCCGCGAGTTGCCGCGCTTTCGGGGTTTGGCAGCATGTAATTGCGCTCGACTTGCCATGATAGTTTCTGACATGGTGTCGCGGACGGTAAACATTAACTAGCGCACATCAAGAGCCCGTTTCGTCTGGTGACCGTGTCGAGAAGAAGGCGCGGCCGACAATGAGTGACTGTCGCCACCTCCTCGATCGACGGCTTCAAACCTTCAATCAACCATCAAGGAAGACTGGAAGCAAGTAAAGTTTTAGAACTGTATGGCAGACCTCAGCTTTTCAAACTGTACCATTTTCGTAACTATAATAACAGCAACTTAGCATGAACCTTTGTTGCTCATTGTCCCAATTGCATTACCAAGCAGGGTCCCTTCCTTTTCCGAAATGAACCCGAGTGTCGTTGAAATTTAAACGCCAGCACTGAAGTAATATAGCTAATTCTATTTCACTGCTTTAATTTCAAAGTTCAGTTAGCTGGCTACAATATTCAGATTACACAAGCACAAATTAAGAGTGCGAGTTTTGTTATCGTATTTTTGCTTACCTGTGACTGCAGCTCAGCTTGGTACGTACTAAATTTTACTATTGTTAATTGTTCAGAATCATTTAATTCAAGTTCAAAGTTAAATCTCTTATTTCCAAATTGCGTAGATTCAAGTAGTTTTTTGAAATGATTGTTGAGGTAGTCCAAGACTAACCGTATTTTACTGAATTTCGATGTGCTTCAGAAAGAAAGCTCGCTATTAACTTCAGTCACTAAATTAACTTTCGATTTTCCGGTTTTATTAATTCTTTGCTAAATTAAGTCAGGGTGTAGCGAAATTTATTACTTCTGACAAACTTTCAGTTTTCACACTACACGTGTCAACCTTCAGTTGCCACGCTTCTAGTGCTAATTATATGTGTAATAACCTTTCTTTTTCAGTTACTATAGTAATTGTCCTTAGGACTGGCGACTGTGATTTCCCCCAAATCTCAAATACCTAATTACCGCTAGTTAATTGTTAACGTAACGGCTGCACATTTACTTTCTTTATTAACTTTACCCCTTTTCAAAATTAATTTCCACCAGTTTCATTAGCACATTTCCTTTCATTTAGATGTAACCCTTTCCTCCCTCTTTACCGACAGCTTAACTTCGGTGACGATTGCTTTTCCAAAACTCCCATTAGGTACACGCGGTTTCATCTTTCACTGTCATTAAGGTCGGTAAGTGAGGGGGAGGTTACAGGTGTCATTACGTCACGGTCAAGAGCCAGCAAAAGAACGAAATTATTTGCGGCAAATGGTAAGAAGACATATCGAATGTACCACTGAATATTGTTTTCTTCCTTTTTTCCAGAGTTTGCTATGTCAATTACAAAATGGTTGCAAGTAAACAGTCTTTTTTTAATTTTTGGTCTTCATTTGTCTTGATGTTCCTGAAGGCAGAGATAGAGATGCGGAAACTGTAATCCACTGCCACGTACAATTAGTATTCTCAAAGAATTCATCGATTGCGCAAGCGACTCATTTTTTCCCTGGCAATGATGAAATGCACCTTGCACGAAATGAGACTGACTAGCTTTATCTCCGGTCGGGGACTACTCAGGAGGACGTTGTTATCAGGAAAAAGAAAACTGACGTTCTATGGTCGGAGCGTGGAATGTCAGATCCCTTAATCGGGCAAATAGGTTAGAAAATTTAAAAAAGGGAAATGGATAGTTTAAAGTTAGATATAATGGGACTTAGTGAAGTTCGGTGGCAAGTGGAACAAGACTTCTGGTCAGGTGAATACAGGGTTATAAATACAAAATCAAATAGGGGTAATGCAGGAGTAGGTTTAATAATGGATAGGAAAATAGGAATGCGAGTAAGCTACTACAGACAGCATAGTGAACGCATTATTGTGGCCGAGATAGATACGAAGCCCACGCCTACCACAGTACTACAAGTTTATATGCTAACTAGGTCCGCAGATAACGAAGAGATTGATGAAACGTATGATGAGATAAAAGAAACTATTCAGATAGTGAAGGGAGGCGAAAATTTAATAGTCATGGGTGACTGTAATTCGATAGTAGGAAAAGGGAGAGAAGGAAACGTAGTAGGTGAATATGGATTGGGGGGAAGAAATGAAAGAGGAAGCCGTCTGGTAGAATATTGCACAGAGCATAACTTAATCATAGCTAACACTTGGTGCAAGAATCATAAAAGAAGGTTGTATACATGGAAGAACCCTGGAGATACTACAAGGTTTCTGACAGATTATATAATGGTAAGACAGAGATTCAGGAACCAGGTTTTAAATTATAAGACTTTTCCAGATTCAGATGTGGACTCTGACCACAATCTATTGGTATAAACTGAAAGAGCCAGAGATTGTAGAGAGCTTCAGGGAGAGCATTAGGGAACGATTGACAAGAATGGGGGAAAGAAATACAGTAGAAGTAGTATCGGTAGCTTTGAGAAATGAAATACTGAAGGTAGAAGAGGATCAAGTAGGTAAAAAGACGAGGGCTAATAGAAATCCTTGGGTAACAGAAGAGATATTGCATTTAATTGATAAAAGGAGAAAATATAAAAGTGCAGTAAATGAAGCAGGCAAAAGGAATACAAACGTCTTGAAAATGAGATCGACAGGAAGTGCGAAATGGCTAAGCAGGGATGGCTAGAGGACAAATGTAAGGATGTAGAGGCTTATCTCGCTAGGGGTAAAATAGATACAGGAAAAGGTCTCTTACCTTTGGAGAAAAGAGAACCACTTGCATGAATGGAAACCCAGTTCTGAGCAAAGAAGGGAAAGCAGAACGGTGGAAGGAGTATATTGAGAGTCTATACAAGGGCGATGTTCTTAAGGACAACATTATAGAAATGGAAGAGAACGTAGATAAAGATGAAATGGGATATATGATACTGCGTGAAGAGTTTGACAGAGCACTGAAAGACCTAAGTCGAAACAAGGCCCCAGGAGTAGACAACATTCCATTAGAACTACTGACGGCCTTGGGAAAGCCAGTCCTGACAAAACTCTACCATCTGGTGAGCAAGATGTATGAGACAGGCGAAATACCCTCAGACTTCAAGAAGAATATAATAATTCCAATCCCAAAGAAAGCAGGTGTTGACAGACGTGAAAACTACCGAATTTACAGTTTAATAAGCCACTGCTGCAAAATACTAACACGAAAACTGGTAGAAGCCGACCTCGGGGTAGATCAGTTTGGATTCCGTAGAAATGCTGGAACACGTGAGGCAATACTGACCCTACGACTTATCTTAGAAAATAGATTAAGGTAAGACAAACCTACGTTTCTAGCATTTGTAGACTTAGAGAAAGCTTTTGACAATGTTGACTGGAATACTCTCTTTCAAATTCTGAAGGTGGCAGGGTAAAATACAGGGAGAGAAAGGCTATTTACAATTTGTACAGAAACCAGATGGCAGTTATAAGAGTCGAGGGACATGAAAGGGAAGCAGTGGTTGGTAAGGGAGTGAGACAGGGTTGTAGCCTCTCTCCGAAGTTATTCAATCTGTATATTGAGAAAGCAATAAAGGAAATAAAAGAAAAATTTGGTGTAGGAATTAAAAACCATGGAGAAGAAATAAAAACTTTTTCATCGATGACACCGTATCTCTGTCAGCGACCGCAAAGGACCTGGAAGAGCAGTTGAACGGAATGGGAATGGTCTTGAACGGAGGATATAAGATGAACATCGACAAAAGCAAAACGAGGGTAATGGAATGTAGTCGAATGAAGTCGGGTGATGCTGAGGGAATTGGATTAGTAAATGAGACGCTTAAAGTAGTAAATGAGGATTGCTATTTGGGGAGCAAAATAACTGATGATGGTCGAAGCAGAGAGGATATAAAATGTAGACTGGCAATGGAAAGGAAATAATTTCTGAAGAAGAGAAATTTTTTAACATTGATTATAGATTTAAGTGTCAGTAAGTCGTTTTTGAAAGTATTTGTCTGGAGTGTAGCCATATATGTAAGTGAAACATGGACGATAAATAGTTTAGAGAAGAATATAATAGAAGCTTTCGAAATGTGGTGCTACTAAAGACTGCTCAAGATTAGATGGGTAGATCACATAACTAATGAGGAGGTATTGCAAAGAATTGGAAAGAAGAGAAATTTGTGGCAAAACTTGACTAGTAGAAGGGTTTGGTTGGTAGGGCATATTCTGAGGCATCAAGAGATCACCATTTTAGTATTTGAGGGCAGCGTGGAGGGTAAAAATCGCAGAGCCAGACCAAAAGATGAATACACTAAACAGATTGAGAAGGATGTAGGTTACAGTAGGTACTGGGAGATGAAGAACCTTGCACAGGATAGAGTAGCATGGAGAGTTGCATCAAACCAGTCTCCTGACTGAAGACCACAACACCTTTATGTGCAGCATTAGAGGATAGCAAGAAACTTCATTTTACCTCAGCTACAAATTTCTCTTTAGTATTACATAGTAAGGATATATCCTCTATGCATTTAGCCAGCCGGAGTGGCCGTGCGGTTCTAGGCGCTACAGTATGGAGCCGAGCGACCACTACGGTCGCAGGTTCGAATCCTGCCTCGGTCATGGATGTGTGTGATGTCCTTAATTTAGTTAGGTTTAATTAGTTCTAAGTTCTACGCGACTGATGACCTCAGAAATCGCATAGTGCTCAGAGCCATCGCCTCTACATTTACTTGAGGGAAACTTACTAATTTTGCTACTTTTTGTACTGTATAATTTCCTGAATTAGTTTGACCAGGTATAAGAAGCATGGAAATCAGTAGTGCTAATCTCAGTTCAAAGGGCCCAGACCAATAGAGCTCCCTCGGTGACGCTGCTCTGACTCTCACCAGCTATTCTAAACCTTCCGAATAGTTTTTCTTTCACACCTTTTCGATTTTCATTTTGGTGCATATTTCATACATCTTTTAAACCTTTTCTTTAGTATATAAGGTCGAATTTTGTGAAATGAAATCGTCTCTGGACGCAGCTTAATTTAAAACATTTCCTTCCTCCTTAGTTAAACCAAAATTTTCAAACCTTTCCTTTCTCACTGAAAGCTATTATTGTGGATATTTTCTTTGGGCTTGGAAGGTACTCTGCTTCTGTTTTGATTAGCACAAAAATCATGTCTCAACCACAATTCACGGAATCGTTTCACGATTTCTATCGAAATGTCTGCAGTATAAGAATGCGCGTCCAAGATATTAACAAATAAATAACAAATATGTAGGTTTTCAGGACAAGTAGACGATTTCGACTGCATACCATGTTCCTCGTATTTCGCCTTTGTAAGGTTGAAAAAATTAATTGGATTCCACTTTACTGTGAAAATCTGGAACTGAAGAAAGGCACATGCCATCAGGAAGCATATACCAAGAAATCACAAAGTAAATTAATTCAGTTTCATCTCCATTGCTGGCGATACCGCAAAGGCTCCTGCTAATTACTTTAACATTCAATGAGTTGCAAATAAGAGCGAATGGTAACTGTGGACAACTGTCACAGAAACTGTCGACGAAAACTGAAATTCGCTTTACAAACTACGGTCGCCCTGTACCGTGCCACTAAAAAGTATATGTGCCGCCGTGTTGCGCATGCGCTGTCTGCTACAGCTACGGCGTTTCTCCAGCCGCTTAGCGAGCTACGAATTTGGAAAACGTCAACTTTAATGGAAAGACTTTCAGCACTGTGTCTTATCAGCTAAAATTTGGACAGCGTGTTTCTTTCGGTGCATTCTTCCTTTATAAAAATTTCAGGGCAGTTTCCGACGTGATTGATTGGATAGTTATTGATTGTGAACGTTATCATGAAGCAGATATTCTATCAGATTCTTGTCGGGTTTCCAGCCGGATCAAACTGTCATTTGATCACAATATTTCAGCGGTCCACCTGGCCGCCATTATCAGGTGAGAAAAGCTACGCTGCTCTCTCCGATAACTGATTCCACTCGCAAATGACTGCACCTTTATATGCATCGGAAGTACGCTTTTAAGTTTGGACCTCTACCTTATTTATTACTGTTCTTTCAGTCTTCTTCTCCATTAAAGCGTCGTGACTTTGGTACTCTTTCTTGATATACTTGCATTTAACGTTTGCACACTCACTCATGATTTGTATGATCGGTATGTTCTTTCAAACCCACAGTAGGAAACTGGAGACATTGTTCACTACTACGTTTTGTTTCACTGCATTGCAAACGCTTTTGGTCGTAACAGAATATCATACAAAGTATATCGTTACAACTATTACAAGTTTTCTGAAAGAACATTTTTCTTATGAAGCAGTGTCCCATAATGGGTTGTTTTTGGCTTGTACTGGGCTCTAGGAATCTATTATAATAAAAGTGCTGGATGGACTTCATTGCAAAACAAGTGTGAAATTTTGAGTAAGGCACATTAGGCATATGTGCTATAAACTGTTTTCTTTCTACGAAGTTGTTACAGTTAAATGCAATGAAAATTGCAAATAAATTTAAATTTTATTTTAACATGTAGCTACCGCAGTCTATTCTAATTCTGATTGAAGACGTGTGTGGAAACCAAAAATGTGAACGCAGAAGATATGCTTAGAAAATTGTATACTAGAGAGAGAAAATTTACCTTTCAGTGTCAGTTCTCCAATTAGAAAGCCTGTCTTTCAACATTTTCGTAGAAAAACGGTGTTATGAATTTTAATACTCAAGTGAGAAAACTGCACAAAATATATTTTATGAGTTATAATAACAAACTTACGTATCCCATTGTTCCCAAAATAAGAAAAATACTTGAAAAAAGCTTCAAAATCTCAGTGAATAGTACTGGCACTTGTGCGGATAATGAAACTTTTATAGGCACTGTATTAAGTTCATAAAATTAGGAATAGTTTATCTGATAACCTTTTATATAATGAAACATGTACACTTGAAATATGATTGAAATTACATGACTGACAGTAGCCTGAAACAACTGTTAGAATGGGAATGGCATGTGAATGTGTATTTCATCTCGTCGCTTATGCGCTTTGCCCTGTACTGAACTTTCCTGACTGCGAGGACGTAAATTTAATTTAGCTGCGAGAATTCAAACTGTCAATATCATTAAACAAAACTGCATTAATTTATGTAACAAAATAACTGTATCCAATGCAGCTCTACTGATATGTTATTGGCCCTGGTAAAAAAACAGAACATCATCAATTTGAAAATGGTGTCTGTGCTTAATGAATCCTATCCCTAAAACATCAAAATTTCTTGCATTTATCTTCGCAATGGTAAAACTCTTCGCACTGCTCTCCGTTAGTACCATAAATTTTATACTCAGCAAACACCTATTCTGCAAGGCTGTTGTTTAGCATACATTTTAATTAAGTGGAATGTGACTGAGACAATAACTTCTTGAGAAAAATAGGTAACAAAAAATGTCATAGATCTGAGAATTGGCATTGACTTGTGGTAAGTAAAAATATGGCACTAACTTTAAAACTTGTATTTTGACTCTTTGAAAATTAATAATGCTCACAATTAACACACTCAATAAAATGTTTATACATTAACAATTAGCTTCACAAAATCACTGGATGTGAGTGCTATACACTGTCTCTGTCATCACTTACGAATACCTACATTGCATTAGTAACAAAACTACTTTTTTACCTTGATTATTTTCAACTTCTGTTGAGATTCCTTTTACAATTAGCAAACGTCATAGTATCTTGAAAATAAAAAAATCGTTACTGCCCTTAACGACACGTCTTACACTTGCGAGTCCTCCATACAACTCTCTATCTAAGGTTACTGTAACACGTCACCCATAACGCCTTGAATCAGCGATTGCTGTTGAGCAGCGACGCTACTACACAACCGATACTACATTTCACCGTCTCTGGTTCAACATAGTATTTTCTTACAAAACTTGAATAAATTTGCCGCTTTGCGTCAGAACAATTTTCGCTATATCTTTAGGGGCTTCTGCTTTCTAGATACAATGATATGATATGCATCCAACGTGCACCTTGCTTAGTGCTGTTAATAATGGCTCGATGATAAACGTATACATACTGCGTACGCTTTGATTCAACCCATTGCGCCATGATCAACTGTTGGTTAGCTGGAAATACGATGGCCGTATCGCATGCACCGTATGGTGCCACTGTATACGTTGCATTTGTGAACATACGTTTAGGATTTAATAAGAAATTACATTTAATGTGCGAGTATTTTCTGTGTACTTCCAATACTCCCTAAACTGTGTCACGTTTAAATCATGTCATACCTTCTTTAGAATTACAATAAAACTGCATTGCTATATTTGGAGACCGGGCCCAATGACACATTTTGACCTGGAGAGTAGCACTTGCAACTTAGATCCTTAGTTATTTGCTGCATGTATTCCAAGCTCTGTCTTCCTCTACAGTTTTTAGTCTCTGCTGCTCCCTCTCGTACCATGGAAGCTACTCCCTGATATCTTAACAGATGTCCTGTCATCGTATTCCTTCTTCTTGTCAGTGATTTCTATATATTCTTTTCCTCTTCGATTCTGCATTTAGAAGTGGAATTCCCATTGCACTCTTTATGTTACCTCCCTCGATTTTAATTTCACCGAAGGCTGTTTTGAATTTTCTACATGCTGAGTCAGTCCTTCCGACAACCATGTCTTTTTTCATTTCTTCACATTCTTCATGCAGCCATTTCGCCTTAGCTTGCCTGCATTCCCTATTAATTTTATTCCTAGCAACTTGTATTTTTCTTTTCCTGAATTTCCCAGAACATTTTTGTACTTCTTTCTTTCATAAATCAACTGAAGAATTTCTTGTGTTACCCATGGTTTCTTTGCAGTTACCTTCTTTGTACCTATGTTTTTCTTGACAAATTAAGTTAATGTCCTTTTTAGAGACCCCTTCAGCTGAACTACCTACTTATTTCTTATCGCAATATCTACAGCCTAACATAACTTCAAGCGTATCTCTTCAATACTTAATACTTCCGCACCCAGCTTCTTTGCATATTGGTTCTTTCTGACTACTCTCTTAAACTTCAGCCTACTCTTCATCACTACTAAACTGCGATCTGGATCTCTATCCGCACCACGATACTACTACTATTACCAATTGAAATTTATTGCAGAACTTAGTTACTGTTCTTCCGATCTCATTCCCCAACAGTGCCCATAATCTCCCTAAACTTTTTTCTTTCTCCTGCTATCGGATTCCAGTCCCTCACGATTATAAGATTATCATCTTCCTTTAGATCCCGAACTATGCATTCAGAATCCTCAAATACTTTATCACTTCACGATCTGCTCGTGACGTCGGCATTAATAACTGAACTATTGGTGCTGGTGTTGGTTTGCTGTCCATTCAGATGAGAACATCGTTATCACTGAACGGTTCATAGTAAAGATCATATTGCGTAACAATGCCGGTCACAGCGCGACAAACTTAACGCGTGCAGCACGTTCCGGCCACGTGTTGGCCAAGCCCGGTCTTTAACTTGGCTTTGCTCTGTCCTTCCCGGTGGTACCCGGAACAGCGCGACATTTGATTGAGAGTTGCGGTGAGGTATTTTTCGGTCTGCACAGGTCTCTTCAGTTCATCAGAATCGTGCCGTTAGCGCTGTTTAACATTCTCTGTTTGTTCGTGGTATAAGGAACGTTCGCCTGTCCAATGGCTGTTTGCACAAAGGAGGCAGTCTAGCGTTCTATCGTCGGAATTCTTTAAAATGAATAGGAACGACAGAAGAGAGGGATGGCAATTCACAATTCGCATAAGAGACAGGTAGTGAATATTTACTATGTAATTTCATTGCAGTACCACGCAGAGATAATTTTAAAATTTAGTTGACAGTGAGAGAGTAAAAAACTGCAAAAATCGACAGACGGGATTCATTGTTTTGCTTATCTAAAAACACTTTGTACAGAATTTGTAGGCCTGGAGTATGTGAAGAATTAGTGGTAAGGATAGTAAAATTTTGGAAGTCACAGTAATCCATTGTCACTTAGAACAGTTTCCTGTGGAAATGAGGAAGATTTTTCCAATAAAAAACTCGCTACTTTTTCAGTATAACCATTGTGGATGATGAACTGCGACTGTGATTTAAATTGGCGTTCATCTGATAATAAATATGCAACCAGTCACCTTTTTACGATTTATTCAACCACGAACACGTTTTCGAGCCACTGCAGCCGCATCACCATATGGAAGTGTCACAAGAACATTATGTTGTGGGCCGAAGGTAGCTTGACGCAGTGCTAGCGCTGAGTGCAGTGCCTTGTGGTCTCCTTATCAGATTGCTTCTTATAACGCACATTATTAAGCTATGTACACAAATGAACACAGTATTTAGCTACACCTGGTTTTACACTCCTTACTGTTTAATTTTACTGTTTAACTTTTTGAAGGAAAAAGAACTGCACTAATGAAAATTAGAACATCCGAAATGGGGTGCCGATTTCTCATTTTAAGTGGACTTGACTGCACACTGCCCACAATAAGACATTGCAAGGTGACTTCTTTCTGATTTGACGGGGACGCATTGAAAAAGAATCTCGCGTTGTAGAAGGGCACATTCTGACGGCGATAACGCAGTTTCTTAAGCTCAATGGTGTTAAAGAAAATGTGTGGTTTGAAGAAGTCTTTGTGGCCTAGAAAGAATTACCAGGATAGTTTTATAGAGATTTTGGGGACGCTGCCAATCCTACATCTGTTTTCGACGTATTTTCGAGACTGTTTTCCGTTTAAACTGAAACCGCCCCTGTGCATGTGCAGATTCAACTAATCAACGTGCAAGGTATTTCCAGTTACGACAAGTCTTTTTACGTTAAATTGTCAAGGGCGTCTACAGGGCTTTCTTCAGGTACAGTTTCCATTCTCCATAATGACGTTGCAAAGTGCTACAACATTTCGCTCGACATATTTGTGTGAAAGACCTTTCTTGGGTTATGAAACTAAATAAGTCACGATGTCTTTGCAACTTCGTGAGGTAGCCGCCTGATTTGCCACTACTATTTTCATGAAGTTTTGACCAAAAATGTAAGGTAAGTTGTGAATTTGATAAATGTACCCAACCTCTGTAGTATCGACGTAACTAGATTCCTTGTAAGTAAGACCACATTTGTTGATAAGAGATGTTACTTCTTTCGAAGAGTCTCAAGGAAATGTAACTCATCCACGAAAGAAGTGGGTTATAAGGCGCTTGTTCGCCTGATTCTTGAGTATTGTTCATCTATTTGGGATCCCTATCAGGTAGGACTGATAGAGGAAATAGAGACGATCCATAGAAGAGCGGCGCGTTTCGTCACGGGATCGTTTAGCTGACGAGGGAGCGTAACGGGATGCTAAACAAACACCACTGGCAGACGTTACAAGAGAGTAGTTCTGCATCACGGAGAGATTTACTATTGAAATTTCGGGTCAGTATTTTTTTAGAAGGTGTCCGACAACATATCACTTCCCCCCATATACATCTCACGTATTGATCACTAGGAGAAATTTCGAGAAATTAGAGCCATTACAGAGGCTTACCGACAATCATTTTCCCCACGCACTATTCGCGAGTGGAACAGGATTGGAGGGATCAGATAGTGGTACCTAAAGTACCCTCCGCCACACACCATTAGGTAACTTGCGGAGTGTGATGTATATGTAGATGAAGAAAGTGTCAGTAGTGTGCGATAGACAATCTGGCTGTGTATGGAAGATAGCCTGACGTCTTATTTAAAAAGGATTTACTAATGATACGGTTTGAGGAAAAATTTAGTGGAAATGATATGATATGAATGTAAAAACGTCAATAGGGATATTTTCAAGCTAATCCTGTTTTTTATGTTTGTAATTGTCTACATCTACATTAGAGATCTGCAAATCAGATTTAAGTGCCTGACAGAGAGTTTCTTATTGTTAGAGCATTGTTCAAAAATGGTTCAAATGGCTCTGAGCACTATGGGACTTAACTTCTGAGGTCATCAGTCCCCTAGAGCTTAGACTTACTTAAACCTAACTAACTTAAGGACATCACACACATCCATGCCCGAGGCACGATTCGAACCTGCGACCGTAGTGGTCGCGTGGTTCCAGACTGTAGCGCCTAGAACCGCTCCAAGAGCATTGTGTATCGTTAAAGTTTACTGTGGAAATTTTGTAGCGAAACTCATGGAATTGTCTGATAGTTGAAGCAAGTGTCAATGAAAGCAACTGTACGCAAGAGAGTTGTTAAGAAATATTTTTGTGCTAACTTTTCTAGGTGTGAGAACTTTATGAAAAGGTGTATCGTTGTTATGGCTCAACGAAGAATAGTTTAAGTTGGAGTCTTGTTCTCATTTGTCAGTCATTAAGATTAGTACCCCATTTTCATTTTCTTTCCATGACTGTGTTTGCTTATTCGCATTACACATCGCGAGTTGTTTACTGAAAAGTATTTTGAGAAAACTGGTAAGATACCGTCTCGTATTGCATATCGCAGGGAGAGCAAATGAAATTTCGTTTTGGACAGTCAGATCACTACTCGTAAGAGTGACAGGTTGCAGAGCAGACGAGCATTCCGTGCGCACAGGTGTGCCAATACAATTAATTGCCGTCAGAGTTCAACTCCACTGTAAGGCACAGAGAGTGTCAGAGTGTATTTGTGCAGATAGTATCGTACCAGTTCAGAGGCTTAATATCAGTAGAAGATTTCAGTAGCGTGCTACCTTGTGAATTTTGAAGTAGTTGTATCAGAAAGCCAGACCTGTTAATTTCTTTTTACTGTGTAATGAAAATAACAAATCTGGTACAGTTTTTGTTTTGCGAGTCTAAAGACATGGACTAGCAATATTCAGGGCCAAAATTTTAATCTGAGGTATGTTGTTTTAAAGTCGGATGGCATATGCAAATTTTATTGGAAACGGATTTCTTTCTCGCAGACTATTGTTCGATTTTGCACCGCGAGGTGTGAGCTTCACATATTTCCAGTCATAAATAAATTGTCACATAGTTCTGTTGCCTGCTCTGAGATTTGCATATTACGGTATCAGAATCAAGATTCACACAATTCTTATATACAAACTTGACACTCAAACGTTTTTACTTGAGTGCGAAATTCTGTGAAACTGTCTGAGTCTGTCCGTATGCCGGCTGTTTACACCTGAGAAAAAGTATATTCTGTCTTCAGCGTGTGAAAAATAATTAAATAGTACTGATTTCTTTTTGTTGCAACACGTGTTCACTCAGGTACGAGCAGCCCTTAGCGGCTCGCCATCTTATCTTATTTACAACTTTTCATGACGTCGCCTTTCCGGCTTAGAATTTTTTGGAATGTGACTTGTAAGTACTGCATCTTTTTCCAGTCGGCACACACTTTAGTTCATTAATGTCTTATATACCTATTATGTTTTAGAACAGTTAGTTTAATTCTGAAGACGACGCTCATAGTAGCGTCGAAACCTGGTCAGTTTTGACTTAATATTTGTGACCGAGGACTTATTTGTTCTAATATGATTTCTTTTTGTTTTTACTTATGTTCTTGATAAATATGAAACATAAAAGCAAGTTGTATGTAGTGCGACTGCAATGCCATATAAATGCAACACGTTCACAGTCTTTCCCTTTTCCCTCTCTTCGCACTCGGATAGCGTGGCTTGGCGGTGGTGGAAATGTGAAGCGAGGCTGAGCATTTTGGTCTTTGTGCCTGTGCATGGCCCGCGAGTCGAAACCTTTGGCCGCACCTGACTCAATACTTCCGGACACACAGGCCGTGGCCGATGTGTAAGACTTTCTCCTAACGTTTTCTCTCCGGCTGCGGCAGACATCTGCGGCGAACTGTCACCAGAGATCGAGGGAGCGCCGAATATATGAGCGGTGTAGATGGCACCAAAGTCTGTCACGTGACGTCAGCTACATGATTGTCCCTCGTAATGCTAATATTCTCGATTGAAAGTAATTTTTGTCAGTGCAGCGTTGACATTTTATGTAATTTAACGCCTTCCTCTTTCCTGTTAAAATCTTTGCGTTTTTTAATACATCTCAATAGTCTCTCTATAAATGCGTGCACGATAAGGTGATGTTTTCGGCATGACACTCATCTCACTGAATTACGTTTTAGATCACCCACTTAGGAAACATGTTCCGCTATGGCCGTCTTATCCGTGTGTCCCAGGTGGCAATTGCTCTTGTGTTCAATGAAGCCATCTGCAAGCTTTTTGGCTCCTCTATGGCTGATGCTGGCGGTTCCTCGGGTTTTCGCATGCTACCACGATCGTGGTATCACGTGAAAAACCGAGGAGCCGGCAGCACCAACCATAGGGGCCCAAAAAGCCTGAGGATGACATTAACATAAGCCGAAACCGGTGATGATAAACAAATGCTATTGCGATCTCAGGTATTGTTTTAACCAAAATACAAGGAATTTCATATACACCCAGTATAGCCAAAAGATGTCGTTTATTTTTTGCTGCTTGGTCTGAAGGTAGTTTCAAAACTGTACTTGCTCAACACTGTCCCAATTCTATACGTAACCTTACTTATACACGAAAGGAAACCTTCCACCTGGGCTGCCGTTGTTCCTTGCCGATCCTAATTCTCTCCCTACAGCGATATGCTCGACCTGCCTCCTTGTTAGAATAACCATTCTTCTTGAATGTCGGCCACAGGTGTTCAGCTTCATATTTTAAATAAGTCATTTTACAAATTCTGTGTGAACTGTCTCTCAAGATTTTAATCACACCTTTTGTTTGCCTCGGATGGTGGTTAGAATATTTATGAATGTAATGGTCTGCATACGTGGCTGCTCTATATACCCTATGGTCCAATGTCCAGGTCCTCGCTTGATAACAGACATATCCAAAAATTCTGTGGGCATTATTCTCCGTCTCCATAGTAAATTAAAACTGTAAGATCGAGTGCAGACGAATTCTGCACCGGTACTTATTATGAGTGATGGAAGACAGAGCTTCTATTGGTAAGGTGGAAGATGGCAGCCCCATTATCATTTTACCTAATATGGGTTCATTCAAGGACGTATCAAATGCTCCCAGTTTCCAAATTTGCCTCGGAAGGAAGGATGGATTTTCTGTGTCGACTCCAGCTAGAGAAAAGGACGAGAGAAAATGAGTATCTGGAAAAGTAATATTTGCTATATAGAATGCAACAGGAATTACTTAGTAGGAAGAAGAAATAGTAACGATTTTCTCTCAAAAACATTTATAAGAAGAATCTGAATGGTAGTAAATAAGATGGAACATATATAATGTAGTATGTTGTAGTCCAACAGATAGAAAAAGCAAATAAAGGTGTAACACCGTTTATAAAATGAAGCTGGGGGCAATGTGTCAGTAATTGTGAAGATATATAAGGAAGAATTGTAACAGTACCGGTAACAATAAAAACAGGAAGAGAAAATGTGATAGCGCTTTATCCACCAGAGGAAGACAACGTGAGGGATCACTTATCGTTTGTGACACCGTTCAAAATTTTATGGACTAGTGTAATCAAAAACATCCATTTGTTCTGTTCGACGTCCTAAATACAAATGGACGATATAATTCTGTATCTGATGTTGGAATGCACAGAGAAACGCGATCAGAATGTGATTATTTCACTTTCAAAGATTCAAAAATATCTTATACCCTTTCAAGAAACGTATTCCAAAATGCAAGTACTTGGACCGGCAGAGCGTACAGATCAGTTACAGATTATGTGATAATGAATACAAGAATCAAAGACAATTAAAAGATACAATTATACAATTGTGTAAAAAAGTTTTTATGCTGTAATTGATCACTATCTTGTAATATTCCAGATTGACGCTTTTACTACACAATGGCAAGAATTGGTCTATAAAGTGTATTTACTATAGGGTGAAATATTAAGGGCATAAGAATGGACGAGTACGGAGAAAACAGTAAATAAAGCTGCACATAAAACATTAGGAGGGAATAAAGAAATATCGCCGTGGAAGTGAATTACAAATCTGGTGAACAGAAAATTGTGGAAGTAATACAAGGAGAACAAACAGGATATAAATAATGTCTTTGAAAACTTACCCCAAAAAATAAACAAATGTATAAACAGAAAAAGAATTAATAAAAACTAACAGTGAAGAGAGCCCACCAGTAAGCCTAGGACAGATGCATTAGTAATATAAAATAAGATATTCATGGTCGTCAGTAGGGCGTATGTAAGGCTTTGAAAACATAAAATAAACAGAAAAGTATACAATTCGTTACAACATTATCATGAAAGAAGAGTGGATTAAATACTACAAAACCTAAGGGTAACACGAAAGGGACGAAAGAGACAGACCGAGAAATAAAAGCCCAGATAACATAGCAGTAAATAATGAACACACGAAGATTTGAAAATCACAAATAACGAAAAGCAAAAGATTTGTATCGAATTATTGCAGAATTGATTAAATATAGAGGATTATCAGTACCCCTGTAAATTTTTCATTTGTTTAACATGTGCTGCAAACAAAAAGATGTATCACGGAATTGGAAGAAAGCAAAAGTTGTATCGATGGATAAGAAAGGCGAAAAATGTGAAAACTACCGAGGGATAAGTTTCTTGGCACAGCATACAAATTGTATACAAGATTTTTATGTACAAAACTGAAACCAATAGTAGAATGCTTTCTAGAGGAAGAACAGGTCGGATTCAGAAAGGAACATACACCGACTGTTGCAGTTTTTATTTTGCGATAGCTTACTGAAGAGCAGAGAGAGTTTAACAGAGACACATTGCTATTAGAGATTTTGAGAAAGTTTTCCATAATGTGGTTCAGAGAAAGTTATCCATAGTAATAAGTCATAGAGCTGATATTTTACAGCCTATATATCAGCAATCAAAGGTCTGTATAAAGAACACAATCGATGCAAGCAAATAGAAGGGTGAGACCAGGCTGTAGTTTATTTCGTCAGCTGTTCTGTATTTACACCGACAATGCTTACCGCAGATGGAATTCAAGGGTGAGCACCTGGGGGGGGGGGGGGGGGGAGAACTAACAATTCGGCAAAGCTAAAATCTTTCCTATACGGTGACGATGTAACACTGATTTTTCAAAAAGGAAATGTTTAGCAAAAAGGAGTTGTGAACTAAATAAAATATGTTGAATGTAACATGAAAATGTTTTCTAGTAAATCTAAGTAAGTGGCATTTTGTAGAAAAGTTTTCAGTGAAAATCAAGATACTAATTAGTGACAAAATAAATGAGGAGGTGAAATATATTAATTATGTTGAGTGTAAAATTTCTTATGAATACGAAGAAGATTTGCAGATCAAGTAGAATACATTAAATTTTGTAATAGTGGCAATTATTTATTTACAGCTCGTACAAAATAGATCCGTATTTCATAGTTTTACTGACCTTCAGAGTAGTCACCAGTATTGTGTATAACCCGATGCCAGCGATGTGGAAGTCTTAGGATACTCTTAGCAGTGCCAGTTGTGTTGACTGTTCGAGCGGCGCGGTCGTAGGTAGTGATCCAAAAATGAATAGCATACGAAACGACGAAAGGACTTCACAGTACTTTGCCGAAAGATGTTACAGATTTATTTATCAATGAAGGGAAAAATATACAATAATCGACTGACGAGATTAATTTTTCTGTTCATCAAGAAGCCCGCTGTACTAAATCAGCAACCATGGAGCACGTGCAGATGAATCTGTCGTTTATCGACTAATAAAGTCATCAGAAGATCAAAACAAATAGCAAAACGATTCAGAAACGATATCTGTATGGTGCGGAAATTGGCAGTTGGCCCTAAATAACGAAACGTGCGAGGTCATCCATATGAGCGCTAAAATAAATCTTTTAAACTTCCGTTACACGATAAATCAGTCAAATCTAAAGGCTGTAAATTCAAGTAAATACCTAGGAATTACAATTACGAACAACTCAAATTGTAAAGAGCGCATAAAAAATGTTGTGGGGAAGGCTAACCAAAGACAGCGTTTTATTGGCAGGACACTTAGAAAATGTAACAGATCTACTGAGGAGTCTGCCTACATTAGGCTTGTCCGTCCTCTTTTAGAATACTGCTGCGCTGTGTGGGATCCTTACCAGATAGGATTGACGGAGTACGAAGGGCAGCAGGTTTTCTATTATCGCTACATACGTGAGAGAGTGTCAATGAAACGACACAGGAGATGGGGTGGACATCGCTAAAACAAAATCGTTTTGTGTTGCGGAGGAATCTTCTTACGAAATTCCAGTCACCAACTTTCTCCTCTGAATGCGAAAATATTTTGTTGACACCGACCTACACAGGGAGAAAAGATCACCATGATCAAATAAGCGAGATTGGAATAATAGAGAATTGCGAAGGGGGTTCGATTAACTCTGTGCCAGGCACTTGAATGTGACTTGCAGAGTATCCATGTAGAGCCATGTAGATCAAGAAAGTGGTGGTACGAACAGTAAAATTCCTCAAGTCGCATCCATCATTTGTAATAGCTTTCGATAGAACTGATCGAACATTGTGGAGGCTTTTCGTATTACTGCAATGTACGTTTTTAAGTCAAAGTGCATGAATGGAACGATTTTTCAGTTAAAAACTCGTTATTATCGTATTTATGAAGGAAGAAGAAGTTGCAGGATCGAAAGTTAAGACATCCGGAATGGAGTGGAGACATCGCAGTGAACTTGATTTCACACTGGCCACAATAAGACACTTCAAGGTGAGAAACAACTCGTTTGGTGAGGATGCATTCAAAGAGAATATCGCTTCGTGGAAGGGACACATTGTAACAAATAACAAATACAGTCCAGGTCCCTAAGCAAACTGACGTTAAGCAAAACGCGAGATTTGGAGAAGTCATTGTGTCGTTGAAATAATTACAATGATAATTTCCTAAACATTTCGAGGACTCTGCCAATCTTACGTATGTGTTCGAGCTAATTTGGAGACCGTTTGCGGTTTCAGGTTCAAATGCTTCAAATGGCTCTGAGCACTATGCGACTTAACTTCTGAGGTCATCAGTCGCCTAGAAATTAGAATTAATTAAACCTAACTAACCTAAGGACATCACACACATCCATGCCCGAGACAGGATTCGAACCTGCGACCGTAGCGGTCGCTCGGTTCCAGAATGTAGCGCCTAGAATCGCACGGCCACTCCGGCCGGCGTTTCAGGTGAAAGCACACCTGTGCACAAGCAGAAGTATCTCATTGATCTGCAAAATAATGCCAGCTTTAAAGATAATCCCTTTTAATGTTAAGACTGTCCAGTTCGCCTACATTGCTTGCCTCACGTAGTTTACATGTCTCCAAAGTCAGGCTGCAAAAGTACTACTATATTTCGACCGACACCTGCATGAGAAAACGTTTTCTCGATTATGAAACTAAATAAGTCACGATTATGTGGCAAACTGAGAGTGGAAATCTGTGAAAGTGTCTGCGTCTGTCCGTATGCCGACAGTTTTTACCAGATGGAAATTATATCTACAGGTATAGAGTGACATTATTGAACTAAATATAATAAAATCGTCATAACTTCTGAACAGTTTGAGTTACGACATTTAAACTGCACGGTTGGCCGCGGGGCATGATGGGAATTGCATAGGTGGGTTTAGCGACGAATCCCACTTTCATTTGGATGGGTTCCTCAATAAGCAAAATGGGCGCATTTGGGGACTGAGAATCCGCCTTTCGCGATCGGGAAGTCTCTTTACCGTCAACGGGTGACTGTGTGGTGAGCGGTGTCCGGACAGGGAAAAATCGGTGCGATATTCCTTGATGGCGCCTTGATTACCGAGCGGTACGTGAAGGTTTTGGTAGATGTTTTCATACCCGTTATCCAAAGTGATCCTGATTTCGAAAGAATGTGGTTCATGCAGGACGGAGCTCAAGTCCATCGAAGCAGGAGGGTGTTGGATGTCCTGGAGGAGCAGTTTGGGGACGGCATTCTGTGTCTGGAGTACCCAGAGGTCACTGGCATGGGCCTCGATTGGCAGCCACTTTCTCGGATCTGAATACATGCGACTCCTTTTTGTTGGGGTATATTAAAGACAAGGTGTACAGCAGTAGCCCCAAAATCATTGCTGAGTTGAAAAGAGCGATTCTGGAGGTCATCGACAGCATCAATGTTCCGACACTTAAGCGGGTCATGCAGAATTTCCCTCTTCGTCTGCGTCACATCATCGTCAATGATGGCAGTCATATAGAACCTGTCATGTCCTAAATCCGATTATGTGTAATTTTTTTATTTATTTACACGTCAAGTACCGTAGGGCCAAAGTGAGGGATAAATCTCCAAGGTCATGGAACGTGTCGGTATATGAAACTATAACATAAAAGAAACAACAGATAAAAATATAATGTGTATTAACCCGCAAAAATCAATCCATAAGTTCAAGTAAACGCAGTCAACAATACAACTATAATCAGCTTAATTTTTCAAGGAACTCCTCAACAGAATAGAAGGAGTGGCCTATCAGGAAACTATTCAGTTTCGATTTGAAAGCGAGTGGATTACTGCTAAGATTTTTGAATTCGAGTGGTAGTTTACCGAAAATGGATGCAGCAGTATACTGCACACCTTCCTGCACAAGAGTTAATGAAGTCCGATCCAAATCCACACCTTCCTGCACAAGAGTTAATGAAGTCCGATCCAAATGCAGGTTTGATGTCTGCCGAGTATTAACTGAGTGAAAGCTGCTTATTCTTGGCAAGAAGCTAATGCTGTTAACAAGAAATGACAGTAAGCAAAATATACATATTGAGAGGCCAATGTCAAAATACCCAGACACGTGAACAGGGGTCGACAAGAGGTTCGTGAACTTACATCACTTTTTGCCCGACCGCCTGTTTCTGAGCCAAAAATATCCTTTTAGAATGGGAAAGTTACCCTAAAGTATAATACCATACGACACAGGCTACAAATGGTTCAAATGGCTCTGAGCACTATGGGACTTAACATCTGAGGTCTTCTGTCCCCTAGAACTTAGAACTACTTAAACCTAATTAACCTAAGGACATCACACACATCCATGCCCGAGGCAGGATTCGAACTTGCGACCGTAGTGGTTGCTTGGTTCCAGACTGAAGCGCCCTGAGCCGCTCGGCCACAACGACTTAGGCGAATGAAGATAAGCTGAGTAGACTAATTTTTGTGTCGAATGACGACTCACTTCAGTGAATCTCACTGTGATTTAGCGTTAGTGTATTTTCTACAAGCCATGAACTTATTTCATCCACTGCACTATTTGCAACTGAGCCAATGTTGCACACAACATCCTTTACTACCATGCTAGTGTCATCAACAAACAGAAATATTTTCGCGTTACCCGAAATACTATAGAGTGTATCATTTATATAAATACGGAACACGATAGGCCCCCACACCGATCCCGGAGGCACCCCCCACTTGACTGTACCCCAGTCAGATCCCACATCACAGCCATTCTCAACATTGTGAATAATAACCTTTTTCTGCCAGTAGCTAAAGTAAAACCAATTGTGAGCTACTCCCCGTATTCCGTAACGGTCCAATTTGTGGAGAAATATTTTGTGATCAAGACAATCAAAGGCCTCAGTTAAATCGAAAAATATGCCGAGCGTTTGAAATCTTTTGTTTAATCCATCCAATACCTCACAGGGAAAAGAGAATATATCATTTTCAGTAGTTAAACGGCTTCTAAAGCCAAACTGTGCATCTGATAGCAAATCGTATGACATAAAATGATTAATTATCCTTATATACACAGTCTTTTCAATTACTTTAGCAAACACTGATGTCATAGAAATAGGTCTAAGATTGTCTACATTATCCCTTTCTCCCTTTTTATAAAGCGGCTTTACTACGGAGTACTTTAATCGTTCAGGAAACTGATCTTTCCTAAAGGAAAAAATACAAATATGGCTAATTACAGGGCTAACATGTGCAGTGCAGTACTTTAATATTCTGCTGGGCACCCCATCATATACATGAGAGTCCTTAGTCTTCAGTGATTTAATTATTGACTGCATCTCCGCTTGTCAGTATCACAGAGGGGTATTTCAGACATCAGTCTCGGAATGGCATTTGCCAAGAGAGTTATATGATTCCCTGTAGAAACTAAATTTTTAATTAATTCACCAGCAAATGCTCAGAAAATGATTGTTAAATACTGTATATATATTTGATTTATCAGTAACAGAAATATTTTTACTACGAACAGACTTTATATCGTCGACATTGAGTTGCCAGGCAGACACTTCCTTCACAGCTGACCATATTGTTTTAATTTTATCCTGTGAATTAGCTATATTTGCATACCACATTCTCTTTGCCTTCGTAATGACATTTTTAGGCATGTTACAATACTTCTTGTAATGGGCTATTGTAGCTTGATTGTGACTACTTCTAACATTTCGATATAAGTCCCGCTTTGTTCTGCATGCTATCCTCATCCCACTAGTCAGCCACCTGGCCTACCTATTACTGTTAGCATCCCGTTTACAACATTCTAATGGAAAGAAACTCTCAAAGAGCATTAGAAATATGTTAAGGAAAGCATTATATTTATCATCTATGTTTTTTTTTTGTCATCAGTCTACTGACTGGTTTGATGCGGCCCGCCACGAATTCCTTTCCTGTGCTAACCTCTTCATCTCAGAGTAGCACTTGCAACCTACGTCCTCAATTATTTGCTTGACGTATTCCAATCTCTGTCTTCCTCTACAGTTTTTGCCCTCTACAGCTCCGTCTAGTACCATGGAAGTCATTCCATCATGTCTTAGCAGATGTCCTATCATCCTGTCCCTTCTCCTTATCAGTGTTTTTCACATATTCCTTTCCTCTCCTCATTCCTTACCTTATCAGTCCACCTAATTTTCAACATTCGTCTATAGCACCACATCTCAAATGCTTAGATTCTCTTCTGTTCCGGTTTTCCCATAGTCCATGTTTCATTACCTTACAATGCTGTACTCCAGACGTACATCCTCAGAAATTTCTTCCTCAAATTAAGGCCGGTATTTGATATTAGTAGACTTCTCTTGGCCAGAAATGCCTTTTTTGCCATAGCGAATCTGCTTTTGATGTCCTCCTTGCTCCGTCCGTCATTGGTTATTTTACTGCCTAAGTAGCAGAATTCCTTAACTTCATTGACTTCGTGACCATCAATCCTGATGTTAAGTTTCTCGCTGTTCTCATTTCTACTACTTCTCATCACCTTCGTCTTTCTCCGATTTACTCTCAAACCATACTGTGTACTCATTAGACTGTTCATTCCGTTCAGCAGATCATTCAGTTCTTCTTCACTTTCACCCAGGATAGCAATGTCATCAGAGAATCGTATGCTTGACATCCTTTCACCTTGCATTTTAATTCCACTCCTGAACCTTTCTTTTATTTCCATCATTGCTTCCTCGATGTACAGATTGAAGGGTAGGGGCGAAAGGCTACAGCCTTGTCTTACACCCTTCTTAATACGAGCACTTCGTTCTTGATCGTCCACTCTATTATTCCCTCTTGGTTGTTGTACATATTGTATATGACCCGTCTCTCCCTATAGCTTACCCCTACTTTTTTCAGAATCTCGAACAGCTTGCACCATTTTATATTGTCGAACGCTTTTTCCAGGTCGACAAATCCTATGAAAGTGTCTTGATTTTTCTTTAGCCTTGCTTCCATTATTAGCCGTAACGTCAGAATTGCCTCTCTCGTCCCTTTACTTTTCCTAAAGCCAAACTGATCGTCACCTAGCGCATTCTCAATTTTCTTTTCCATTCTTCTGTATATTATTCTTGTAAGCAGCTTCGATGCATGAGCTGTTAAGCTGATTGTGCGATAATTCTCGCACTTGTCAGCTCTTGCCGTCTTCGGAATTGTGTGGATGATGCTTTTCCGAAAGTCAGATGGTATATCGCCAGACTCATATATTCTACACATCAACGTGAATAGTCGCTTTGTTGCCACTTCCCCCAGTTATTTTAGAAATTCTGATGGAATGTTATCTATCCCTTCTGCCTTATTTGACCGGAAGTCCTCCAAAGCTCTTTTGAAATCCAATTCTAATACTGGATCCCCTATCTCTTCTAAATCGACTCCTGTTTCTTCTTCTATCACATCAGACAAATCTTCATCGTCATAGAGGCTTTCAATGTATTCTTTCCACCTATCTGCTCTCTCCTCTGCATTTAACAGTGGAATTCCCGTTGCACTCTTAATGTTACCACCGTTGCTTTTAATGTCAAAAAAGGTTGTTTTGACTTTCCTGTATGCTGAGTCTGTCCTTCCGACAATCATATCTTTTTCGATGTCTTCACATTTTTCCTGCAGCCATTTCGTCTTAGCTTCCCTGCACTTCCTATTGATTTCATTCCTCAGCGATTTGTATTTCTGTATTCCTGATTTTCCCGGAACATGTTTGTACTTCCTCCTTTCATCAATCAACTGAAGTATTTCTTCTGTTACCCATGGTTTCTTCGCAGCTACCTTCTTTGTACCAATGTTTTCCTTCCCAACTTCTATGATGGCACTTTTTGGAGATGTCCATTCCTCTTCAACTGTACTGCCTACTGCGCTATTCCTTATTGCTGTATCTATAGCGTATCTCGTCATTCCTTAGTACTTCCGTATCCCACTTCTTTGCATATTGATTCTTCCTGACTAATGTCCAGCCTACTCTTCATCACTACTTTATTGTGATCTGAGTCTATATCTGCTCCTGGGTACGCCTTACAATCCAGTATCTGATTTTGGAATCTCTGTCTGAACATGATGTAATCTAATTGATTACTTTTCCAAGTATACCTCCTCCTCTTGTGATTCTTGAACAGGGTATTCGCTATTACTAGCTGAAACTTGTTACAGAACTCAATTAGTCTTTCTCCTCTTTCATTCCTTGTCCCAAGCCCATATTCTCCTGTAACCTTTTCTTCTACTCCTTCCCCTACAACTGCATTCCAGTCGCCCATGACTATTAGATTTTCGCCCCCCTTTACATACTGCATTACCCTTTCAATATCCTCATACACTTTCTCTATCTGTTCATCTTCAGCTTGCGACGTCGGCATGTATACCCGAACTATTGTTGTCGGTGTTGGTCTGCTGTCGATTCTGATTAGAACAACCTGGTCACTGAACTGTTCACAGTAACACACCCTCTGCCCGACCTTCCTATTCATAATGAATCCTACACTTGTTATACCATTTTCTGCTGCTGTTGATATTACCCGATACTCATCTGACCAGAAATCCTTGTCCTCCTTCCACTTCACTTCACTGACCCCTACTATATCTAGATTGAGCCTTTGCATTTCCCTTTTCAGATTTTCTAGTTTCCCTACCACGTTCAAGCTTCTGACATTTCACGCCCCGACTCGTAGAACGTTATCCTTTCGTATCCTTTCGTTGATTATTCAATCTTTTTCTCATGGTAACCTCCCCCTTGGCAGTCCCCTCCCGCAGATCCGAATGGGGAACTATTCCGGAATCTTTTGCCAATGGAGAGATCATCATGACACTTCTTCAAATACAGGCCACATGTTCCGTGGATACACGGTACGTGTCTTTAATGCAGTGGTTTCCATTGCCTTCTGCATCCTCATGTCGTTGATCATTGCTGATTCTTCCGCCTTTAGGGGCAATTTCCCACCCCTAGGACAAGAGAGTGCCCTGAACCTCTATCCGCTCCTCCGCCCTCTTTGACAAGGCCGTTGGCAGAATGAGGCTGACTTCTTATGCCGGAAGTCTTCGGCCGCCAATGCTGATTATTTATCAAAATTTAGGCAGTGGCGGGGATCGAACCCGGGACCGAAGACGTTTTGATTATGAATCGAAGACGCTACCCCTTTTTTTTAAATGGCAGACGCTATCCATCTTTTTTTTTTTTTAAGACGCTACCTCTTTTTATTTTTTATTTAAATTTTTTTAGACGCTACCCCCTTTTTTGACCACTTTTTTCTCTTAAAAAGCCCCTTCGAAAAAAAAGCTAAGTGCCACCGCCACTTTTCGTCCTATAACAAAAAAAACTGATCCGCTTCAGGCGTTGGCTCCTGAATAAACCCACCCCAGAAAGCTGCCTATAGACCAGGGGAAATATGGGAAATCAAGGTTAGGGCTATCCTTTGCCACTTTTTTTTTTACATGATTACATTTAGGGAGCGTGTACAAATGAGAATTCTAGTAACTAAGTGTTACAAGTAAGTGTTACAACAAGAAAGGTGGCATAAAAGAGTAATCAAAAAATAAAAATATAACCACTTATGTAATTCTAACTAAAAGGTTCTTCAATAATGTAACTGGTTCCACTTGGAGCCTCGCCATCGTTATCTGAAATCTCCAATAGCGCCTTTGAAGGGCATCTGCAACGGAGGCATTCTGCTTCGCTAGTGCCTCAAGGAAAACAGCATCCTTGCAGCAGCTTGTCTCTTCCTTTGGTCATGGCTGACAAGGCAGAACGTTGAGCCGTTAGTGTGATGCGGCACAGAACATTAACCGAAGCTTGGCACTCCCCAGCTGAGTGGGGGGTTAACGAAAACGCTGCGTAAATAATTTGCGAAGAGCGTACGGTATTTCGGTGTGCGTTCGAGGGCATTGTGAGTATTTTGTAGGAACCACCAGTAATCAAGCTGCTCTTTCTCTCCGTCTCTAAAGATGTAGGCGACGGTAAGTCCTTTGAACCATGTAAGCGCATGGTATTTTGCAGCCGGAAAGTGTTTCATCGGGACAGAGTAGGATCTCAGGGTCAATCATATCAGGTGTGACCCGGAGGTAACAAGCCAATATCTTCTGTGTTAGTCGCCAAACTCCGGACGATGATGCGCAAGTAAAACGATGTTCATCGGTATCCAAAAGGTGACAATCTGGGCAATAAGGGGAGTCTGCCAGTCCAATAGTGTGAAGTCGCTGTCGTGTGGCATATTTTTTGTTGGCGATCTGATACCACTTCGGACGCACCGTGGATGACAGAAAGTTGTGGTGTATCGTTTTCCACACTCTTGACCAGTAAATCGTAGGGTACTTGTTTTCCACCACGTTATGGGGAACAGCCCGCAGAAGGTTGGTATAAAAATCTTTCACCTTTGGTGGACGTGTGGCGGAGAGGTTCGAGCTGACACAGCTGTAATCAAGAATGAAGGTCGACACATGGGAGAGCTGTGGAGCGACGTGCGCAACCGACACCGGCGGGACGTTAGAGACTGGCATCAGAACCTGTAGTAAACGACCCGTGAGAGAGGTATATTGACTTTTCCATCGTTTCCTCATGTTGATCATGTAAAGGGCAGCTGCTCTCGCCCTGACGTTGACCAATCCCAGCCCTCCTTTGTGCACTGGGAGGGTAAGGGTGTCGTATCGTACTTTAAAGATATGACCTGCGGAAACGTAGTAACTGAAGGCCGCCTGAAGCCGGCGACCTAGCTGCAGCGGTAGTGGGAGGACCTGTGCCACGTGGTTGAGTTTTGATGCTACGTAGAGGTTCAGGTATTCAACACGTTGTAGCTGATTCAAGTCCCGGAGCAGGTTCTGTCGCACCATTGCGCGTATGAACTGTAATAACCGTCGGTAGCTTGCTGCAGCTGTTTTACGTACATCTTTCTTGAATGTGATTCCCAAATATCGCAGATCAGAAACTGGTGGGAGGGGAGAGAGGGCTTCCGGTCCGAGACCACGCCCAATATCCAACGCCGCCGACTTGTTGATGTTCAGAAGCCTGCCTGCGGCCTGTCCGTATCGCTCAATCCAGCTTAGTACGCTTTGAACTTCGTCATTGGAACGAACCAGCAGTAGCAGGTCGTCAGCGTATGTCCTATACCGAAAGGTGACGTCCCGCAGCGTGATGCCAGATAGGCGGTGGTTAAGACCCCCTAGGAGTGGCTCGAGTGCGATTGCATAAAGGTAGGTAGAAAGGGGACAACCCTGTCGTAGAGACCTCTTAATGGGTACTGGTCCTACCGTCCTTCCATTGACCTGGACGTGTGAGCTGGCTGCGGTCCAAAGACGCCGTAGGGTGTCGATGAGGCCCGGGGGGAATCCCATACAGTCCATCACTCGTAGGAGGAAGTTGTGGTGCACTCTATCAAAGGCGCGGTTGAAATCGACGGAGACGATCGCCGCTCTCAGACGGCACGCAGAAGCGATCGCTATTAAGTCCCTGCAGTCACCGGTGGCCATGTGTATGTTGGCTTCATCGGCAAAGTCGTCTTAATACGGCTCGCCATAATCCTGGTGAAAATCTTGTAATCGGCGTTCAGCATTGTAAGCGGCCGATAGTCGTTAATCGATAGCCCTCCACCTGGCTTGTGTACCGGTATGAGAAGACCTTCTACAAACGCTGGCGGCACAACACAGTCTGGAGACATAAGTTCGCGGAACATTATAACCCAGCGAGGCATCATGATGTCACGGAAAGTCCGGTAGAATTCGATGGGCAATCCATCAGGTCCAGGAGATTTATTGGCCGCACCTTTTGCCACGGCGTCTTCGACTTCCTCGAGTGAGATTTCCTCTGTTAGTGCATTCACAGTAGCCTCGTCGATAGTACGTGTTACCTGCTGTAACACTTCAGTAGTGGCCTCGTCATTGACGGTTCTTTCCTTGTAAAGGTGACGAAAATGATCCTCCACCGCCTTTACTATGGTTGCTTGGGTCGTACATAAGCTACCGTCGTGTGTCCTGAGTTGTGTGATGAAATGTTGGCGTTGTCGGCGCTTATCCGCCACAACGTGGTGCATAGTGGGTTCTTCTGCTACCGGCCGTGCCGTCGCAAGCGGACTACTGCACCTTCTAGTCGGCGCTTCGTCAATGATAGTATGTGAGCCTTGATTCGGCTGTGGTCATGTTGTCTCTCCGGGGAAGGGGGTAAGGCGTCGAGGTCCCTGAGTGCCGCGTAGTAAAAATCGAGGGTCTGTCGATGCCACGCAGTCACGTCCTTGCCATATCGCATAAGTGTCCTACGGATTGCTGGTATGGCACAGAGGAGCCACCACTCCAGGGTCGAGGTGTATCGTAGGTGGCGGCGTTCACAGTCAGTCCACGTTGCTGCAACTTGACGACGGCAATCCAGGTCCTGGAGGTGAGTTATGTTGAGCTTCCAAAAGCCATTGCTGCGCCAGACTTGTTGGGGGCGTAGGTGTATAGTGCAGATATAGGCACTGTGATCGGAATAGGCTTGAGGCCATAGTTCGGCGTCCACCCCACCTTGTGTGAGATCTTGTGACACATATATGCAGTCAAGTCGGCTGGCCGAATGACTGGTAAGATGAGTGTGGCCAGAGCGGTTACCGTGGACTTTTTCCCACGTGTCGCACAAGTGAAGTTCTTGGATCATCGCGCCCAGTTCCGGACAAGGCATGTAATGTGGGATTTGGTCCTTGGGGTGAAGTACGCAATTAAAATCGCCGGCGAAGACGCTGTGGTCGTATCGTCCAAGGAAAAGGGGAGCGACATCTGTGGAGTAGAATCTGGCGCGGTCGTGACGTCTTGTGGTACCCGACGGCGCGTAAACATTAATGAATCAGGTGTTGAGTGCCGTAAATGCTATTCCTCGCGCGGAGGGAAGAAACGTGACGTCGGTAACTTCAATACCTTCACGCACTAATATTGCCACTCCGGTGTCTGCAGGGCTACCGGGCGTCACATGTGTGACGTAACCGTAAAAGTGCGGGAGTGCAGTCGTTTTCACTTCTTGTAGGAAAGCAAAGTCAACTCCCATGGCTCGTATGGTTTCTTTCAAAAGTTGGATCTTGACAGGAGAACTGATCATGTTGATATTCATTGTCGCCAGGCGGTAAGCCTGGCAATGCGTTGTTTGGGCGAGGTTATCCCTGTTGAAGTTGGAGAGAAGCGAACATCGGAAGTGATGTCACCCCCCGCCGAACGCGTTCCTCCTTGTGCTGCTTATGCTGCATGATCCGGCTGCGCCTCAGCTGGCCGCGGATCGGGATCTTGTGTCTCGACGTCCTAGGCCCACGAAGCGGGCGCGGATGTCTGTTCATGTTCCATAGCCTCGGAATGTTTGATAGTAAGGGACAGGGCGACTTCGCTGCCTGCACTGGTACCTTCCCACTGCTCACTGTTTCTGTCAATGGGCTGATGGTCGAAAGCTGCATGTTTTTCTGTCTGTTCTGCAAGGTTGGAGTCAGTGGAAACAGCCTCAGCTTCGCGGCTGGCTTCTTGAGTGGTCAGTTGTTCTTCCCCGGCCGAATGCGAACCGCTGTGTTCCGACACGGTCCGACGACGGCGCTTTCGGCGTTTCTGTGATCGCTGTTTCCGTACATGGCCTTCATTGTCAGAAGACGGCACTGATTCACGCTCCGCCGGAACAAACGCTTCGGTCGGTACAATAAGGGAATCAATTGCCATCTTGCCGGCGTCAATGTCTGTCGCGTTCGGTAGCTACAGAGTCGTAGTACTATTTTCCACCACTGGCCAGGTCGGCGGATTATCCAGGTTTTTGTCCGTGGAAAGTGATTCTTGTACCGCTGAAGCGGCCGGCCGTGTCTGTTGTGTGGAGAACGTCGTGAGCGCCGCCGCGTAAGTCACGGGTAGAATAGTCTTCGCCGCTGGTGGTGCAACGTCCTTCGGTGGGAATTGTGTGATCCGACGCTGGAGGCACTCGGAACGAAGGTGTCCTTCATTGCCGCATCCGGAACACGTCTTCGGCTGGCCGTCATAAATAACTATGGCCCGGCATCCTCCTATCTGTAGATAGGATGGCACGTGTCGTTGGAGATCTATGCGCACTTGGCGTACTCCATTGAGTACTGGATACGTCTTAAACTGGGTCCATTTTTCAGCCACGTGCTCGTGTACCGTGCCGTAGGGGCGGAGCGCCGCTACAACTTCTGCCGCCAGGAGTTCAAATGGAAGTTCGAATATGCGTATAGTCCGCAGTCCCATTGCGGCAAGGCCGACCTCGACGTTGCCAACATTGCCATCTGCATGGCAGAAGCGGAGTTCTTGTTTCATTTCACGAAGCACCTTGTCGCATGTAGTTTCGTTTATGAGCTTTACATAGACCGTGCTACTGATGATCGAAAAGTGAATGCCGACAATGTCGGCAGCCGGGATCTTGACTTCCTCTTTTAAGAAGCGTTCGACTTCGAGCGCCTTTGGTCGGGTAAAGTCGTTCCGAAATGTGAATTTCAAGGTTGATCTTCTGTATTGGTTTGCCATGGTCTTGTAGCGCTACGGCGTCACGTTAGTGTCGGCCGAAGAAAGTAAACAAGGCGCGCGGGCCCTCTCTGACAGCGGAGAGCACACACCGCACGTCTGCATCGCTCGCCTGCGAGAGCCGCACTACCCCTAGACCACGGGTAGCACCATGTTAGCGGCACTATAAACATCCGGCCACTCTTGGTCCTTGACAAGGATTAAAAAACTCTCTATGGCTGTTGGATTAACTTTCCTACATAGTTTGTAATTAAATGTGACATTTGTTTGAGCACAAAACCCTTTTATTGGTTAAAACTGTGCATCATGGTCTGAAAGGCCATTCACCCTTTTATTAACAGAATACCCACCTAGTAATGAAGAGTGAATAAAGTTATTGTCTATGATAGTGCTACTGTTCCCCTGCATGGACTCAAATGGAATATTGTTTTTATGTACACAGCCACTCCCCCACCCCGCAAGGAACTCCTTGAAAAACAGCCTGCTAATGTGGAAACCTCGTAATTGTCAAATTATTTAAATATTACTCCAACATAGCAATAATTTCAGAGTCAACATCTATAAGCAGTTCACTAACTTTATTACCTCTTATATTTTGATGAAAAATGCTAATTCCTTCTCTGTTTGGAAACATGACATCTTCTGAAGGTAAGCCTTTGGATAGAGGAACTTACTTTAAGCAGCTATACCTATCAGCTGACTTGAATCTAGAAAAGGTGCAGCTCTAACACCAACTACTACAAGAATTTTTCCATGAGTGATCCCACCCCACCCACTACATTGTCACCTATAAGCTTTGCCAGCCTCCCCTTCCCATACCTCTTGAGGTGCCGGCCATGCCTATCTACTGACAGACCCAACTGGCACCGCTGAAATGTGACCCAGGCCCTCTGCCATCAGCGCCATCTCCAGTCTCATGTTATCGCGCCTAGCAGGCGCATTAAGATAAGGCCGATCACGACGCTGAAACAGTTGCACGAAATGCACATTAGTGGCACCACTTTCAGTAGGTATCTTTACCAGGTCACCACCTACATCATATTCCCCGTCTCTATCAAGATTGTTTCCTGCTCCACCAACTGTCACTAACTGATCCTCCTTCGTAAAATTCCTACATAACTCCTCTATGCTGTCAGTCACCTGAGCCAACCCTGCACTAGGATTCACCTCCTGCAACTGCTGGCCCACACGTCTACCGTGCGAACTACCTAGCGGCAGAACCTTCTTCTTTCTGTTACACTTTGCAACTAACGTAGGCCTGCTAACTGCTGAGGACTGATGCATGTTCCCCACATATTTTTGAAAGTAGTGTAAATGTGCCTATGATGCGTGAAATTGTAGTTGATGCCACTATGTTTGGAAGGAAATTTAGATTAAACAGACCAATGAACTGGTCCATAATATCTCATTTAGCTATGACAGATATGCAACCATTTAATTGGTTTCAGAGCACATTTAAAGTTCATGTTGAATATTATCGTATCAAATTATATATACCAACAGATAATTTCAAACAGATCAATATCTGTGAACCATGTCTGCATAAAGTGTTGGAAACTAAGCCTAGAGAATTAATACGTACAATGTTTAATATCGATATTTTGGCTTTAATTATAATGCCAACGGAATTATATGAAGGTGTATTTGCACCACCACTTGTAACGAAATTTAGCTTTTGGTGCGCATTATGTGCCAAAACGCCATTGTTCCGTAGTGTACGTAATGGAGGTTCTCTACATGCAGTATCCGATTCAGATGATGATCATGAAATGATTGTCCACAATTTATTTGCAGCCTTTTAATGATGGAGAACATACTGGAAGTCGTCACATTGATACACTCGATGATGGAAGCGGCCTTGAACAAACCACCATCCCTCCGGCAGCTCATTTACCTGGTAACAACTATCCAATCATCACTGGCGCCAGAAGATGGACTTCCAGCAAAAAACTTCAGCATGATTCCGAACTTTTTGATAACATTCGAAATGACTTCCTCAAAATGTTTTTATGGTTTGGACAGTTTATTAGAGTATGTGAAGTCTCAAACCGTTGGTATTACAGTGATGTCATTGTCACCTGAACAAAGGACGAATCTGACGAGCTCCATCAACGATTGCTTGAATTCGCAACTAAGTACCCTGGAGAAACTGTCATGTGGAGAGAGGACGGAAACCACTTCCACCTCATCCATGATTGCATCTACTCTTCCCAACGATGCAGATGCAGGTTTAGAATTGATCCATTTATTTCCGCACGCCTCAAAAAATATAGAAAAAGAACAAGAGCAATCGCAGCCATGTCTGACCTCGACTGGCTCAATGTATTTCTATACTTCTTTGTGTCAAAAGGGCCACGTCGGGGACAAATATGGATTAGAGAAACCAGTAAACGATTACCTACTACAACTGAAATTATACGATGGCAAAATTGCCTCGAAGGATACAAAGCAATATCTGAAAGGGAAGCTAGTGGATCTACTTATAACATCGAACAAAAACAGTCCACTAATGAAACATGTAAACAACCTCATTCGCGACGCCAATTCATCATTACAGGCAGAGAGTGCAACCCTACAAGTATCGCGAAGAAGATTCTTTCCCTATTGATGCAGTACAACTGCATTCCGCCGGAAAATATAACTAATGCTATTCCAAAAACTCATGGCTATTTTTTAAATTTAATTGATCCTAAATTTAAAAGCTTTTTTGAGATGGGTTTAGAGTTGTACAAAAAGACAGTAAATGATTTGGATTTGAAAGGTATTGAAACTTTACTGTGTTCCTCGTCAGAAACAAATGTGTTTTATGCAACATGTAACACTGTGTGGGATTATTATTATACTCTTGGTGATTCTATTTCATGGTTCAATAGGTTACTTCTGTTCCAATGTGAAAATGACAGTGATAGCAACGGAATTATTGACAAATCTTGTTTCATGGTTCAATAAAGAAGGGCTATACTGTAGAAATGATGACATATTTTGTACAAGTAAAAAACTCAATACTTTATGTGTAATTGGACCTCCAAATTCTGGAAAGAACTGGTTTTTCGATTGTTTAATAAGTTTGGCACTAAATGTAGGTCACATAGGCCGTTGTAATAACAAGACAAATCAGTTCGCGTTACAAGATGCTGTAAATAGGAGAATTGTAGTCGGGAATGAGATATCAATTGAAGACGGTGCATTAGAAGACTTTAAGAAAATATGTGAGGGTATAGCTTGTAATATTCGTGTGAAATATAAAGGAGACACCATTTTGAGAAGAACACCTGTATTATTAATTTCTAACAATCTACCTATTGTTTGTTCACATCCTGATTTTAACGATATACGTGTAAAAACAATAAGGTGGAAAAAATTTGATGATTTGAAGGATGCATCAAAAAACCTTATCCATTGGCATTTTTTAATTTACTTCAGATGTATGGTGTGGAATATTAATAAACATAATGGAGCATAATCTTCCTATACACAATGTACAGTAAAATGTTTATTTCCATTTATGTAACAATCAAAAAACTTGACAAAATATATATACAATGTTTTTATTAACAAAATAAAAAGTGTGCAAATAATTACAATGGTTGACAATAAATATTATAGAGTATTAACTCTGTTTCATTTCATATTAACCTTTATAAATAGATGATTCCTCATTCCTTTTTATATTTGACATATATACCATGTCAGATACATGAACATTCGGTACAGTTGCTCTAGGATAATGAGTTTCTAAACCATCTGAATATACAGAACATTCAGCAATAACTTCAAACAACATTTGCGTATCTGTATATTTTGTAACATCGCTGTTTAAACTACTAGTAGTAGGATTTATGCCTACATGAAGACTTGGCTGAACGTTTGTATCATGAATTCTAATATTGTACCCGGCAGAAGCAATATCAGCTTTTTCTATCAAACTGTTATATCCAGATGCATCGTTGTTAGTTACTGGACTAATAGCTGCAACTAATTGTTCCTCAATTCGTGCTGATTCAAACGGTGTTTTTGAAAAGCTATCACATGACAAAAAGGGATTACAGTGTTTATCCCCATTGATGTTGTACCGTTGTGGCACACCTTGCGCTGTACATGTAACAGGAAACATATCAACATTAGCCACTTTTGGTATTTTGAGGAAACCTAAAGTAGGTTTATATTCGTAATTAACAATAACATTTCCAGTACGAGCATCTGCGTCTACTTCAGAAATACATGATTGAACACATTTCCATCCCCAATTATGCAGACCGATTCTTTGGTACTTGAGAGACATGCATAGTAGTATTTCAAATTGACAGGTTGTCCAAATTGATGAGCAGGGACTACAGTTAGAAAATCGGCTTCATCTTTTTATATCCGTAGCAAGACTTCCAAATTGGTGATAGATCCCGTTTATGATCTATACTGGTTGTTTCCATAGGAGCAGAATTGGCAAATCCAGTAGGTTTTACATTAATTCCTGGTATTTTCAAATTAATACCTATACTAGTAATCATACTCTTATTTTGGTTTAATGTTGCAAGATCTGTTTCACTTGAATTAGTTGTGAATGCAATTCTAGGATTTCTAGCAATTAATTTTGCAAAACAATGCACTATTTTACTACCATCTGGTAACAAATCAAATTCAGATGGTGTCATATACAAAAATGGCCCATCCACAGGAATTTCAGCCAAAGGAGTAATCATACAAACAGCCTTGTCATGAGTTATTATTTTATATGCTAAACCAAATGTAAAAAAGCGATGTACTTTTCTATATCGTGTAATGTTACCGGTATCGAAAATAGATGGTGCCAGTAAAGGCACATCACGTGTATTAGGTGAATCACCTATTACATTCCCTGATGGTGCTGCAGTACCAGGAAGTTTTTTCGTTTTTTTTTTTTTATCATTCCCTTTTTGCTGTTGTGATGTACGTTTACCTGAATCTACGTCCATAGCACTCATATTTGTATCAGTGTCTGAATATGCAACTAAAGGCACAACTGGCGTTTCGTCTGTGTCCTCTTCAGAAGGACTGTCGTCGTATTCAGACTCAGCGTCGTCTTCGTCCGATGCTAAGTGCGTGCGTCCAGATGTTGATGGGCGATCGTGACCTATAGGCAAACCACGCCGTACACGTGACATTAACCATTGTTAATATGCATAACGTTTCTGGCCTTCATGCATATCATTCCAATTTGGAAGTTCCCATGGTGGCCAATCATAATAGCTTAAATATTACACTATATAAATAGAACATTATAGTATAATGACCTCTACATAACTTGTGGTTTGGCATGTGGTTTCCTTGGATATAAAACTTGTTCAAACGTACGTCCACAGCTTTCTTAATCTTTAATCCGTACTTCCCAACAAATGAATGCCAGTTTCCTGTTGCCTTCTAATCTAATGCCAAATCTATTATTGCTTTTGCGTCTAATTCATGAACTCTCTGCTTAAATTCTTCTTCTGTAAATGGCCGTTCTCTAGCTTCTTTCAAAAGAGTATCATATCCTACATCGTGCTCTTTAGCAATGGCATCTGCTCCACTTCAAGGAGCGTCTATATTTATAGGGTTTCCAGGCCCTACGTAATCACTACCTGGTAATGTTAAACCTTTGTTCTTTACTCTATCAATTAATTTCTTTGCGCCATATGCAACTCCGGCACCCGCTAACGCTGTTGCACCAGCAGCTCCAGCTATTTCGGCTGCAGTACATAAAGAGGTTATACCCACAGCGCTGCCTCCAGATAACGACGTGCTTAATGCTGCACCGTCAGTTTCCGATAACAGTGGCATAGTGTCAGTTGGCTCTATTTCAATTGCTGTATGACCTTGTTCGTTGTAATGATATGGGTGCCCCTGCCGTACACCAGTATTAACCTCTTCTGTTGGCATTGGCTCTAATTCAAATTCGACAACTTCTCCTTCACCTAAATCATTATATGTCGCATTGTTACCATATCTAATTTCGTTTGTAGCATCTTCTCTACCTATCGTCCTTATACTATTGCTTCTACTGACATTAAATGTATTTCCCCTCTCCGCCATTTCAATATTCTCCACTGGTCCTGGATATAAAGTTCCTCCTTCGTACTGTATTGAACCATGTTGTCCCGTGCTTAAATACTGATTTACCCACGACATATTGCTGACTAAATAACCTTTAGTTCACACTGTCTTTATATACGTATTAAAACACATTTCGTCGCGGCGCTAATGGCTGCAAAGATAAAAGCTTTTCCTGACGTCAACTTTTGGCTGGCGTGGGTGCTTGCCGAGATAGTGTCTGAAAGACAACTATCTTGCAGGGACAGCCATGGCCGCCACGGCGACCTTGGGACACAGTGACCCGGCGGCCTGGTGCCTCATGAAACATGAAACATGGCAGAAGTGCCGTTTCGTTTCGAGGCATCAGGCCGCCGGGTCACTTGTGCCATGTTTCATGTTTCATGAGGCACCAGGCCGCCGGGTCACTGGGTCCCACTGTCGCCGTGGCGGCCATAGCTGTCCCTGCAAGATAGTTGTCTTTCAGACACTATCTCGGCAAGCACCCACGCCAGCCAAAAGTTGACGTCAGGAAATGCTTTTATCTTTGCAGCCATTAGCGCCGTGCCTTGTATATAAGGGACACGAAATCGGTGTACTGCACAATGTCTTCGACTGATATACAACCAGTTGCTACTACTTCAAGGGATTGTACATTGGAATAATTGTTTGTAAGTACACTACGGAACAATGGCTCCATTATATACGTTATGTAGAATGATTGTGATTGGACACTTAGAGAGTGCATTAGATTGTTTGCAATTGCATCTTCCATACACTATAGTACAAGATATTATGTTACATTTCCGAAATGAGAAAATTACGTATCAATTATCTCAATATAGATTACCAAACCATTATAAGTAGTGTAAATGTCCCTACTCAACACTGGCAGTTTGTCAAATCTATTGCATATACGCAAAGTATAACTGTCTGAATACCTTCTCCTCCTAGCTGTCTTCTTGCCAACTGTCATTTCTCATTCCCCACCACCCATCACCCTCCTCACCCTATCTAGTTCCTCCTTTGCGCACTGTAATTGCACCTGAAGGGCACAGATCTTACGCTCCTGCTCCTCTACCAACTTATTTCTACTACAGATTCTGCCAGGATCTCGCTAGAACGCTCACTGGCTTCCCCACTGCTTTCCCCCCAAATCCCACAACGTAACCCACTACTCACAGACATACAACAGAGCCCACACTTCTCACTCAAGGCAAAATTTTACAGTTACTGAAAAAACTATACGTCTATGCCACCTAAGCTCAGTTACACCAGTAGGACTATTTACTGTTACAATAGCGGTGTCGAAAGTCCCTGTCTACCAAGGGAGCAACTACTTGCATTAATTGTACTAAACCACAGCAAATACCAATACCAACAACACTTCACAAAAATATTAGCTAACACTAAAAATTCAAGCGGCCCCTGGAACACTCTACGAAGTTAAAACACTGAATGAAAATTTTACTGAGATATTTCACGCTTACATGTTGAAAAAAGAGTGTGCACGCCGTAGTTTGTAACTAATTTATGTTTCTTTTTCATATAGTTTAACAATCGACATCCTGTACATCGACATCGTACTCCGCAAGCCACCTAATGGTGTGTGGCAGAGGGTGCTTTTAGTACCACTGTCTGAGCCCTGCAACCCTGTCCCACTCGCGAATAGCACTTGGGAAGAATGATTATCCGTAAGCCTCTGTATTCGCTCTAATGTCTTGAATTTTTTCCTCATGGTCATTACGTGAGACGTATGTAGGTGGGCAGTAATATGTTGTCCGAATCTTCCCGGAAAGTACTCTCTCGAAATTTCGATAGCAAATCCCTCCGTGTGCCCAAGTCCTCTCTTGTAACGTCTGCCAATGGAGTTTGTTGAGCATCACCGTAAAGCTCTCGTGTCGACTAAACGATCCCATGACGAAACGTGCCGCTCTTCGTTGGCTCTTCTCTATCTCTTCATTCAGTCCCTTTTGCTAGGGATCCCAGGGAGATGAGCAATACTCAAGAATGGGACGTTAAGCGCCTTATAAGCCACTTCCTTCGTGGGTGGGTTACATTTACTTAAGATTCTTCCTATGAACCTGGGTCTGGCATCCGCTTTTCCCACTATTGGTTTTATATGGTCATTCCACTTCAGGTCATTCCGGATATTTGCTACTAGACATTTTGTTGCAGATACTATTTCCAGCGGTTTGTCATCAACTGTAGCTATACAGTAGTTGATATTTTCCTATGTAAGCGCAATATCTTACATTTATTTACATTCAGGGTCCACTGCCAGAGCCTTCAGGCATTCACCAGTTCTCCGGAGGTCATTTTGGAAATCGTCTTCCGCCGTTACTCCTTTGTTATAGACAGCCACGTCATTTGCGAACAGCCTTAGAGAGCATCCGACGCTTTCTACGAGATCATTTCTGTATATTGTAAACAGTAACGGTCCTATCACACTTCCGTGTGGTACACGGGAAACTACTTTTACATCTATCTGTTTTCTCCCGATAAGGACGACGTGTTGAGTTCTGTCTGCAACGGTACTGGAATCCAGTCTCAAATCTGCTCCGATACTTGGTAAGTTCTTATTTTTTCCATTAAACGACAGTACGGGATTGTGTGAAATGCGTTCCTGAAGTCAAAGAATACGACATCAACCTGAGCGCCATTGTCTATGGCACTGTGGATCTCTTGGAGGAACAAAGCCAGCTGAATTTCACAGGATCTCTGTTTGCTGAATCAATGTTGATTATTATAGAGAAGATTTTCCTTCCCCGAGAACGTTATAATTCATGAGCAGAAAACATGTTCCATAATTCTACAGCAAATTAACGTAAAAGATACAGGTCCATAATTGTGTACATCTGTCCTACGGCCCTTCTTAAAAACGGAAACGACCTGCGCTTTCTTCCAGTCACTAGGTACCCTTCGTTGGTCAACTAATCTACGATAAATTACTGTTACAAGGGGAGCAAGTTCTTTCGCGTAATCTCTGTAGAGTCTTATAGGTATCTCACCTGGTCCTGACGTCTTTCCAATACTAAGCGATTTTAGTTGTTTTTCTATCCCGCGATCGGTTATCTCAATAGCTGCCCTTTTGCTGTCCGTACGACGATTGAAAGGAGGGACTGTGTTAACGATCTTCCGCGGTGAGACAATTTTGGACAACCGAATTCAGTATTTCGGTCTTGTCTCTGTCGTCTCCCGTTTCGGTGCATGTGTGGTCATTGAGTGAGTGAACAGATAGCTGATTGCGACCCACTTACTGCTTCTACATGCGACTAGTACCTTTAAGGGGTTTACTGAGTTCGGTTGACTAGATCTTACTTTGAAAGTCATTGAACGCTTCTCTCATTGCACTCCTTATACTCATTTTCGCTTCGCTCAGCTTCTGTTTGTAAGTTAGGCTTTTACTTCTCTTGAATCTGAGATGAATTTTTCCTCGTTTACGTAGCAGTTTTCTATCACGGCTATTATACCATCCCGTAAGACCTTACTCGGAACATATTTGCCTAGGACTTATACATATGTTTTCAGCGCGCCAAAAATACACTACTGGCCATTAAAATTGCTATACTACTAGGATGAAGTGCTACACGCGAAATTTAACCGACGGGAAGAAGATCCTGTGATTTGCAAATGATTAGCTTTTCAGAGCATTCACGCAAGGCTCGCGCCGGTGGCGACACCTATAACGTGCTGACATGAGGAAAGTTTCCAACCGATTTCTCATACGTAAACAGCAGTTGACCGGCGTTTTCTGGTGAAACGTTGTTGTGATGTCTCGTGTAAGGAGGAGAAATGCGTACCATCATGTTTCCGACTTTGATAATGGTCGGGTGGTAGCCTATCGCGATTGCGGTTTATCGTATCGCGACATTGCTGCTCGCGTTGGTCGAGATCCAATGACTGTTAGCAGAATATGGAATCGCTGGGTTCAGGAGGGTCATACGGAACGCCGTGCTGGATCCCAACGGCCTCGTATCACTAGCAGTCGAGATGACAGGCATCTTATCCGCATGGCTGTAACGGATGTGCAGCCACGTCTCGATCCCTGAGTCAACAGATGGGGACGTTTGCAACCATATGCACTAACAGTTCGACGTCGTTTGCAGCAGCATGCACTATCAGCTCGGATACCATGGCTGCGGTTACCCTTGGCGGTGCATCACAGACAGGAGCGCCTGCGATGGTGCACTCAACGACGAACCTGGGTGCACGAATAGCAAAACGTCAATTTTTCGGATGAATCCAGGTTCTGTTTACAGGATCATGATGGTCGCATCCGTGTTTGGCGACGTCGCCGTGAACGCACATTGGAAGCGTGTATTCGTCATCGCCATACTGGCGTATCACCCGGCGTGATGGTATGGGGTGCCATTGGTTACACGTCTCGGTCACCTCTTGTTCGCATTGACTGCACTTTGAACAGTGGACGTTACATTTCAGATGTGTTACGAGCCGTGACTCTACCCTTCATTCGATCCCTGCGAAACCCTACATTTCAGCAGGATAATGCACGATCGCATGTTGTTGGTCCTGTACGGGCCTTCCTGGATACAGAAAATGTTCGAGTGTTACCCTGGCCAGCACTTTCTCCAGATCTCTCACCAATTGAAAACATCTGGTCAATGGTGGCCGAGCAACTGGCTCGTCACAATACGCCAGTCAGCACTCTTGATGAACTGTGGTATCATGTTGAAGCTGTGTGGGCAGCTGTACCTGTACACGCCACCCAAGCTCCGTTTGACGCAATACCCAGGCGTATCAAGGCCGTTATTATGGCTAGAGGTGGTTGTTCTGGGTACTGATTTCTCTGGATCTAGGCACCCAAATTGCCTGAAAAATGGAATCATATCTCAGTTCTAGTATAATATATTTGTCCAATGACTACTCGTTTATCATCTGAATCTGTTTTTGGCGTAGCAATTTTAATGGCCAGTAGTGTAGTTCAGTAATACTGAAAAATTGTTTCGTTTTTGATCTACGTTGTTGAGAAACTTGAAATATAAAACAAAGTCATACGCAGTGCAGTGCAGTCGGGTTGGAGCAGTGAGGTCTGTGTCGACATGGCTCGCCCCACCATTGCCGCCACGCATTACTTGAGCCGGGCCACGGTCTTGGTGGATCGTCGGTCGGTCGTTCTACCGGACGACGCGTTTTGGCTCGCCGATCGTTCATGAGTCGGCTGTGTGTGTGTGTGTGTGTGTGTGTGTGTGTGCATCGACTCCCGATTTGTCTTCGTGCGTGCTTAGTTACTGTTCGGTATCATTCAGGTCTTCGTGCAAGTGTCTGTCAGGTTGTGTGTGTAACTACACTGACGACTATTTTAGATGTTGTCGCCATTCTGAGGGAGTCAGTCGGAACGTGCGAGGAGGAGAGTTCACGGCGGCAGTTCGGGTCGTGAGTTGGGCCCTGGCAGTCAGTTGCAACGCGTCTGGAGCGCAGCCCGGGCCAGCCAGTCGCCGGCTTGCAGCAGCAGTGAGCACTGCGTGGAAGATTTAATCCGACGGCTTTCAGCCGCTCCGCATGCTGATCTCATATATGTATACGATTTATCTCATCCGTAAATTTATCTGTGTGTCATGTCTTTTCAAAATTGAAGTTATTCTAAAGCATCTGTTTGGAGGCCTTCAGCTGCGAAGCACATTTAATTCTTTCAAAAGTGTACTTGTGAACTAAATGATAATAAATTACATTTGTGAAATGAATCCGACCGCAACTCCTTTGGCCCTTTCCACAGTCCTAATTACCGGTTATCCCTGCGTGATTTAGCGGGCGTTTCAATTTGTTCATCACTATGAACCGGAAACAAACGGCAATTCATGGAATGGCACCACATAACCTCTCTTGTGAAGAAAGAGTTTAAAGCCGTACCCTCAGACAGCAAAGCAATCGCGACGGTCTTCTGGGACTCTGAAAGGGTTATTCTGTTTCACGTCCTCCCTCACTGTGCAACGATCAGCTCTGAAGTTACTTTGTTAACCTCACGAAACTGAAGAAACAACTTCAGCGTCCGTCGCCACAAAAATGCAAACTTCTCCTTCTCCGTGACAATACGAGGTGCATTCAAATTCTAAGGCCTCAGATTTTTTTTTCTCCGGACTGGAAAGAGATAGAAACATGCGCATTGTTTTAAAATGAGGCCGCATTCATTGTCAATACGTCCCAGAGATGGCAGCACCGTACAGCAGATGGAATTTTACCGCCAGCGGCGAGAATGTTTTAAATACTTAAAATGGCGACGTTTTCCTTACTTGAACAGCGTGCAATCATTCGTTTTCTGAATTTTCGTGGTGTGAAACCAATTGTAATTCATCGACAGTTGAAGGAGACATGTGGTGATGGAGTTATGGATGTGTCGAAAGTGCGTTCGTGGGTGCGACAGTTTAATGAAGGCAGAACATCGTGTGACAACAAACCGAAACAACCTCGGGCTCGCACAAGCCGGTCTCACGACATGATCGAGAAAGTGGAGAGAATTGTTTTGGGGGATCGCCTAATGACTGTTGAACAGATCGCCTCCAGAGTTGGCATTTCTGTGGATTCTCTGCACACAATCCTGCATGACGACCTGAAAATCCGAAAAGTGTCATCCAGGTGGGTGCCACGAATGCTGACGGACGACCACATGGCTGCCCTTGTGGCATATTGCAAGCAATGTTGACGCGCAACTACAGCATGAATGGGACTTTCTTTTCGTCGGTTGTGACAATGGATGAGACGTGGATGCCATTTTTCAATCCAGAAACAAAGCACCAGTCAGCTCAATGGAAGCACACAGATTCACCGCCACCAAAAAAATTTCGGGTAACCGCCAGTGCTGAAAAAATGATGGTGTCCATGTTCTGGGACAGCGAGGGCGTAATCCTTACCCATTGCGTTCCAAAGGGCACTACAGTAACAGGTGCATCCTACGAAAATGTTTTGAAGAACAAATTCCTTCCTGCACTGCAACAAAAACGTCCGGGAAGGGCTGCGCGTGTGCTGTTTCACCAAGACAACGCACCCGCACATCGAGCTAACGTTACGCAAGTTTCTTCGTGATAACAACTTTGAAGTGATTCCTCATGCTCCCTACTCACCTTACCTGGCTCCTAGTGACTTTTGGCTTTTTCCAACAATGAAAGACACTCTCCGTGGCCGCACATTCACCAGCCGTGCTGCTATTGCCTCAGCAATTTTCCAGTGGTCAAAACAGACTCCTAAAGAAGCCTTCGCCGCTGCCATGGAATCTTGGCGTCAGCGTTGTGAAAAATGTGTACGTCTGCAGGGCGATTACGTCGAGAAGTAACGCCAGTTTCATCGATTTCGGGTCAGTAGTTAATTAGGAAAAAAAATCGGAGGCCTTAGAACTTGAATGCACCTCGTACAAGTCTCTGGATCCGAGAGGAGCACACAAAACTTCAGGAGGTAAGGATGTGCTAACTATACAGCAAACCACTCGCACTTTTGGCTTGTATATTTCGCCGGAACTTCTGTTCCGTATATCGAGCTGTTTATGAAATACATAAAAAATCATTAGCGACATATTGTCGAGCTAGTCTTTACCACGTTCACAGGAAGTCGCGTGATATCGCCTGGACTCCCCTTCGGGAAAGTCCAGACCAGATCGATTTTCGGCACAGCGACATAGCGACGCAAAGAGGCTCTTGTAGAAGCAGCCTAAACGAACCCACGTAGCACATTATACACATCTATTCAAATGATCATAGTACTTGTGTACTAAATTTGTAAACGGAGGAAACAAAATCTAATAATCGTGGTAAACACCAGCTGTGCTTTGAGTCATATCTTGTTATGCCCTCTTATTTTATAAATTTTCATTTATCCAATGATGAATTTTTCTTATGTGATCCTACTCGAAACAGTCAAAGATTCTACTCTTTCCTAAGGACCGTGAAATACAACTTCACTTTCACTACAGTTTCACTGTTTGAAGACAGCGTTGGCCGCTATTTCTGTTCGGTAAAGAGTCAAGGAGACTAGACATTTCTTTTTATCCGTTGAATCCGACTTCACGCCAACGAAGAGGTATTCTTATAGCGCATGTAAGTTGCACTGTTAATTCTTCACCCACAGAAGACCCACGACGCGATGCTTAGCGAAGGGTAGGTATAAGAACATCTGAAAAATGGCTTCGGGTTGTTCCCGGAAGTTTCTTCGGCGCAGCCAAAGTAGTCAGTCATAGCAAAGGAGTGTGAGTTCAGCGCGTCTGCGTACTCGCAACAAAATGAAGCTAGAGACAACAGAAACGTTACAAGATCTAAAATGGAACAAACTTGTTGACATACTCACCGAATATTTTACTACAAAATTCGCAGATGTTATTGCATTAATCAAAACTATTACTAAAGGTGTTTGAAATTTATGTTTGCAATTACTGAAAACGCTTGTTTCTTTTACCATTCACAGTTTTCGTTGTATTCACGGTCAATAACAGCATTTTTGTCTGATGTCCTCTTGTATCTACAGTTTGTCTGGTTGCTCATTTTGTAGTAGTTGTAAAGATAAATTTCAAATGTATTTCATAATTGTAAAGCAACTTGTGACACTATGAGAAATGTGAATGAAATCTAGTTGAGACAGATGTACGCGAATTTATAGTGCAAAGATTAAAAATAACCTATTATTTAACTTGCATTCTGGATTATTCTGCATCGTCACTACTTGAGAGAGATGTATCCACATTAATAATAATATCATTTTGACAACTTCCACAATGCCGTCAATCGTCCAGGACTCTGTTTCTGAATATTTCACCGTATTAAATATCCTGCCAAGGTTTTGTCGATATTCGCTAGGCATGCCCCAGGTATATCATACTCCCGAAATAATTTTTGCCCAAGCTAGTACACTCACGTTGAGGTTGCAACTGTACGACGGCAAGCGCATGAGTTTATGACTTTGGTTTAAAGCCATTTCATCGATAGCATACGATTTCCCCGGTGGTCAGTTTAAGGATGGACAACAGAAGTTCAGTCTGGAACCCCGCGACCGCTACGGTCGCAGGTTCAAATCCTGCCTCGGGCATGGATGTGTATGATATCTTTAGGTTAGTTAGGTTTAAGTAATTCTAAGTTCTAGGGGACTGATGACCTCAGATGTTAAGTCCCATAGTGCTCAGAGCCATTTGAACAATTTGACAACAGAAGTTCTTTCCTCAAGTTATCGTAACAAGGGACTGGATCTTTCTCCAGCTACTCCGCCATTGCCATTTTCGTGTTACTTAATGCTAATGTTCTGTAGAACTTCCTGTTGTGGTGTGCTGCATCATAAAAGACAGTTACCGGCTGTGCAGAAAACAAAACCTTTAAACCATAGTTCGAAATTCATGATATTCGTTTGGCCATGGAATGCGCCTTGGGTAGATTTAACCCAGAACAGTAACCATTTCTGGAGAGCCATGTCTGAAACCTACTCTAGCAAACTATTAATCTTTTAGTTACTTCCCCACAGTGTAACAACTATTTCTTTAAGTCTCTGTATGTCCATCTTTTCGAAGACGGTTGTGGGACTTCTTTTGTTCAGTAGAGACTGTAGAATCAGACACCTTTGAGACGTCTAAATTTCTAAATTGTTATTTTATTGGACTAACAGTTTCGGCGATGTATTACGCCATCTACATGCCCTCTGACTGACGCGTACGAACATTCCCAACTTTGGTCCAGTCAAAATAGGGGTCAGCATTCAACGACTAGTATCCCTAGATTTTTGAGACGGCGATGACTTCAGAATTCACCTGCTGACTGTTGGACAAACATTCTAACCGCAAATATTTGTTTAACAGTCGGGAGGTTATGTCTAAAGTGATCGCTGTCTCAAAAATCTACGGATACCAGTAATTAAATGCTGACCTCTATTTTGATTGGACCAAAGGTGGGAATCTTCCTGCATACCAGTCAAGGGGCCTGAAGGTAGCATAATATATCGCCTAAAATGGTAGCCCAATAAAATAACAAATTTCTTAATTTAGATGGCTGAAAGATGTTTGATTTGACATTCCCATTATTTCTTTATGTTACCAGAAATTTCCACACATCATCTCGCTATCTATCATCCACAAATTAAGGTAAATCATTTCTTTTCCTGCTTCCGAAAATCCTTTGATTAGTAGAAAGAACCGAGGACGACATTCTATAATGTCTTCAAGTTCTATTAAGACCGTTCGTTAGTACTGAACTCTTCCTTACGGGAAACTTATTGATTTTAAATCTTGAGACGGGTGGTACCTCATGTCCATCCAATCTTGCGCCGCACACATTGTGTGTCTTCTCTGACTTTTGGCAGAAGTTGAATTCACGTGTTAAAATAATTCTGATGAGCTCCACGGCTTTATCAAGGACCGCCGAACAGATTAATTACTTAAACTGACTCTCCTTTCCAAGTACTCCTTGACATTCGACAAGATATTATCACACTTGAGGAGGCTCTCTACGCTGTCCAGTGATTTTCCGGCGTAGGTAGCAGCTCGTTTTCTGGACTGGGAGTAGTTTATTCCCCTGTTTTCAATGTCGGAGAATTTTACGGTATTCAGGAACATTCTGCGACCTTGATTCCGAGTCACAGCTTGAAGCAGCAACTGACTGATCACTCACTTTTATAATGAACACAAAATCTCAAATCACACTTCATAAGACGAAATTAACACGGGAACAGCGTGAATATCAAAATCACGGTATACTAACACACTTCATTGAGAGCTGAGCGAACATCGGTCCGAAGTCCTAAAATGGCTTTGGAATTTTATCGACAGAGCTACTCCCTTTCGCCACCACGGCCTGACTTAGCTTAGAGCGATCAAATAATATCTCACAATTTGATTTCCAGTAATAAAACTTCGTTATGTTTAGAACTGAATTTTTTTCCATAATCTTATTCCAGTGAAGAAATTTGTAAATTTTTCACTGCTAAATCTCCGTAGACATACTGAAAGCTTCCATGAATATCTGCGATGTTCTAGTTTTCCGCCAAAAGAAGCTCAGTGACAGCTCTCTGCTTGGAACGCACCTACTTCTCCGTTACAGACGCCATTTTGAAGGCTACGATAGCACCGCCGCCTTTTGGAACTTCGTGGAACTTTAGGGCTGAAGTGGAAGTATTCCGCGCTGCGACAGAACAAATTCCCAATTTTTTCAACCGAGAGTGGCCGACAAAAGAAATATGTCGCATAAAGTACTGAACGATCTTCGTAGTTACAACAATTGTAAATACAATGGAACTTTTCTTTCAATTTAAATACCGGGAATGTACAGGTATGCAACACTGAATGGTGGAATGTTCTGGTAATCGCTGGCGGTCTCTTATAAGGTGGTGAGATTTCCTGCTGAATCCCCCCTCCATCTAGTCCTCCTATCAACTTTGATCCTCCCCCCCACTTCCTGTGTCCTTTCCTTTCGGCACCCTCCCTCCCTTCTCTTCCCTTCCCTTCTCTTTCCTTTTCCCCCTCTCCTCCCTCCACCCCTCTTCCACCGGGCTTCCCCTCCCCCTTCCTCCCTTCCCCCTATCTCCCCTACCCTTGGCAACTGCTCTCCCCTCTCCTTCTCGCACCCCCCTCCTCCTCTCTTGGCAGGTCCCCGGACTCGTACACGGTTAGTGAACATTCGCGCGCCGGAGATCTACGCCTCGTGTTCTGTGTGTGTCATCGTTTTGTGCATAAGTGGTTCAGTGTTATTCGTTTTTGTGCACCTATGTTCACGTGTGACAATATTCGTCTCTGTCCAAGTGTCAGAACAAATTTTATCTTGGACTCTACGCCCGTGAACGGCTCCATGTATTTTAAAAAGTGATTGTCTCCGTTTCTCTGTCCACCATGTTTTTTTCTCTCGATGTCTTCATTTATATCTTGTGTGTTTCTCTGAGGCCAAAGAGCGGCGTAGCATGCTGCTGCTGGCCTGCCTGTACACAGGTTTGAAAATAACAATAAAGAAAAAAATAATTCCTGCTGAATATTAAATACACCTACAACTAGGAAAATACTACCGCTAGTGCGTTGCAACAGAGAGGAACAAAAAGAAACATGCATTCATTAACTGCTGGTTAAAAATAAAAAAATTAACACCTAAAATAAAATTAATTACATCAATAACATTTTAGTTTAATGTACAGTATGCATAATGTGCCTTTCCAGCTGAGAGAACTTGGGCGGGAAGAACATGAAGTAGCACCGCTTGCAGTACAAAAACACAGAGGCGGGTAATGTACTAGTTGGCAGACTAGCTAGTATAGATACCGTAGAACACGCCGAATAATTTGCGTCTCAACGCGAGCTGCAGCGTCAGCAGTGAGAAGGGTGCTTCGCGCCGCTTCGCTCCTTTCGGCCTGTGAGCTCCTCTTCAGTGGGAGAAGGCGAGCGCTCATCAGCTTACCGGGCGGGTGTCGGCCGCCATTCCCAAGGGTCACATTTAGAACATCAAAAGTATTTTTCGGAATTCCTTTGCGTATGTAAATCCGCAGCTCGCAGTAATGGGATGCGGGTGCGGGTCGGTTGCAGCGCGCGCTGCCGCGCCTCTCGCAGACGGCAGAGGAGATTGGAAAGTTGCGCTTCCCTTTCGCGTCCAAACTTTTTTCGACTCCCCGTGCTCTGCCCTCGCCCGTTCTGTGCGCGCTCCGCTGTTCCTCGCGCCCCGTTTCCGCCTCGGCCGTTGTGCACGCGACCGATCGCTTATTTCCTGCCATCAGTCGCGCTCTTTTAATCAGTTGCAGCGTTTCCGGTTGGAGCGCTTCCAAGTGCAGACTAGTGGCAGCGGGTAGAGGCGCACCAGCGCTCTTGTATGAATTCAGTTTTAATGGAGAACTCGTTAATTGAGGTGCAGCTCTGCAGCGCGGCGGCCGAGCCAGCGACCGGTGCTGCCATCTGTTGCCGCTCAAGCGCGTTACCAGCAGTACGTAGCGCAGTCAGCGCTCCGAGGCGACACGCTCCGCCCAGAAAAACTGCGTTTTCTTAGGCATGTGGTTCTGTGCGTTACTTCGTTAGACTTTCATCGTATGAATTAATTCTGGTCCCGTCATCAGGAGCACGTTCCCTTACTACTTAGTCGTCGGTCTTTTACATCCATTAATTAATATCTTACTGCAAGAAGCGGCAAGTCACTTGACTAGTACCACACCACAATTTTATTTGAGACGGAAATGATATTTTACATACTGTAATTAAATCGTGAAAAAAGAAATTAGGAGAAATAATGATTATACTAACTGATTTATTTGTGTTAACTTAATCAAATGTGGCAGTCGTAATTAACGCGTTATGAAAATTACTGCGTAATCCTGTACATTAAATCATTATGTCCTGTTACGTAACAGAGCTCGTACTATCAACAAGATCTTCGAAACAGTGTGATGAATTAGCTAGCCCTTTCAATATCTGAAGGATTTCTTTGTATAATTTTCTTCTTTTTAAACATATCTGCGAAAACGTTCCACTATAAGTGAACAGACATATCATCTGTGAAACATTTACATTTTTCTTGGTAAATGCAGGTATGAAACGAAAGAAAAATTTGCTAATGTGTGTATTACAGTGCTTAGAATCAAAATCATCCTTTTAATTATTTTAGCTTCAACCACTCTAGCTTAAACATTAGATATCACAAGCAGGTGAACATTTGACGATTATTACCTACAGGTCTACTATTTTTTTCTTGCAGAGTGGTTGTTTACCCGTGTAAGAGATTCAGTACATCTAGAGCCTACTTACAGCTGCATAATTCCTAAGGGTTTTTCTGTATTGTATGCAATGGAACTTCTATATAGATGATAATTATGGATTCAAATGATGCTGTCCGTTAAGGAGACTGCAGTGGCATAAAATTGGTATACACAGCAAGTGCAGTATCATTGACGGACAAATCGACGTAGAGTATCGAGTTCTGGCATTTATGGTGACAAAAGCTATCATCAGCGTCTCAAACCAATATTTTCATAGATTCCTTGTCAAACATGTCTAAAAAAAAAAGTGTTATACTGCGGCATCGGGAGGGTGGCGGAGGGAGGTTAAGATTAGCAGCGTTCACACAAAGTCATTGGCAGACGTTACAAGAGAAGCCTTGTGCATCACAAAGAGGTTTATTATTGCAGTTTCGTGAGAGCACTTTCCGGGAAGAGTCGGACAACACGTTAACTTACTCCCACACATATCCCGCGTAATGACAACGACAGAAAATTCGAGGAATTAGAGCCAATACTAAGGCTTACCGACGATCATTCCTTACACTTCCACAGGATAGGAGGGGGTCAATTAGTGGTACTAGAAGTACCTCTGCCACACGCCGTTATGTGGCTTGCCGAGTACTGTCGTAGATGTAGGTGGGTGTGGAGATGCAACGTTCACAACAAACATGACTGTTTGTGAGAGTCGGGTACAACATTGACGTTCGTCTCTTCGCTCTTGTACGCTGCTTATAATTTGTCCAAGTACATAATTCAGTAGTAACAAGCCAAGAAAGGGCACAGTAGTAACAAGCCAAGAAAGGGCACAATCTTGTGCTACCTGTACTTCGTTATAATGGCGAGGCATGTATTTAATTTAGAAGAAATCAGTGTAGAATAACAATCGTTCGAATGGAATTCTTCTTGTGGTGATGACATTTCTTCCTAGATAAATCATTCCACCAAGCTGTCTTTCTATTTCCTGTCTAAATAAGGAACTGTATTGTTGCAGGTGTAAAAGACAGACAACCATTTGCAATAAAACCATTTGCAATGAAAGGTAGTTTTCAAATAACATTTACCATGGTTTCGACGGATTTCAACCCGTCTTCTTCCGAAGGACGAACAAACTTCAGATTTGTCGGCATGTAGCTACTAATATTGTCTGTTATTTCCAGTGATTAGCTTTACTGATGTGACAAGCCCTTGATTCTAGTGGCTTTAAGTTTTACATATGGACACGAAGACCGTTGCCGATACGTGTCATCTGGAAGACAGCTTCTAGTGAATGAATCGCTAATGTGAAGTTTTTTTGTCCTTCTCAAGAAGACGGATTTACATTCGTCGAAGTCCGCAGCTCGTGGTCGTGCGGTAGCGTTCTCACTTCCCGCGCCCGGGTTCCGGGGTTCGATTCCCGGCGGGGTCGGGGATTTTCTCTGCCTCGTGATGACTGGGTGTTGTGTGGTGTCCTTAGGTTAGTTAGGTTTAAGTAGTTCTAAGTTCTAGGGGACTGATGACCATAGATGTTAAGTCTCATAGTGCTCAGAGCCACCCATCCGTCGAAACCATGATAAAGGTTATTTGAAGACCACCATTTATTGCAACTAGTTGGCTGTCTAATACACCTGCTGTTCTGTAATCGTTGCTGTAGTGCAACCATGTTCAAAATATTAAATTATATTGTGAGTAGTCTATCTATTACCATACTGAGCGTACATACTATTCGGTACTACCGCACACATGCCTTCGTAATAGAAAAACGCCAAATATTGAGACTGTTGATATATTTTAGTCTAATTTGTCTACCTGGATGCGATTTTTCAAACTTTCTCTCCGTAGAGTAACAACCGGTAACCTATAGCAATAGAATTTGATTCAAAAGATGGATAAAAGGTATGTAGGTTGAATACCCTGCACAAAGAGTGTTACCTTTGGTCAGTTACCATGTAGAGCGGAAAAATTTAAAAATGAACAGTTGACTCTTTTGCTACGCATTGCTCAGTGTCAATATTATGCCGACGAGATAAAAGTACATGATCTGATTCTGCGAGGTCAATTTTAGTTTACAGCGACATCCAACTGTTTCCTGTTACCCAAGCACCGTGAGTTGCTCTTGGATAATCAGCCGCACATGATGTATTCTTACAATTCCATATGTCTAGGACCGATGTTAAGTAACTTATACCGCCTTCAGCACAGACGCTGAACTGTACTGAAACAACCGTTGGTCTCCAGTACAAAGAAAAGAAGAGCTGTAGAGGACTACTTTGGCCAATTACCAGTTCAGTCAAAGCAAAATCATCTAGGCCGTTAGGTGGAATCATGTCCCTCTTCAGTTACTTACTACATGATCGGCGTTTCGACCTCGCTGCTATCTTCTTAAGGAACTTCTGGTATTTTCCGTTTCTAAGAGACCAGTGTCGCGTTCATTTACTACAGAGAACTCCACTGGGATTGTTGCAAAGCAGTGCGGTTGTCGTTTGAAATCCTTCCGGCTGCTGCTGGTGGACGATCATCACAGGATAGATAACGAAAGAAGGAAAGAAAGGTGAGGGGAATGTTATTCCAGAAATTTTGTAGTCGCGCCCCAGAGGTGGCAGATTGTTGGTCGTTATTTCCAATACTCGTGCGCTGCGGTTACCTATTTATTCCTTTGAAGCCGGGAAGCCACGAGGCTGCAAACCTATACCCGTGTTCTATGTTGCAATTCCATGTGTTCTTCGATATCCCGTGCCCTTTTGTAAGTGTTGCTTCCTTCAATTTTCAGCCATGTGTTGTTCAAATCTGTCTCGGTCGTATTTTTCCGGATGTTCTGCTACCGCAGATTTCACGCTTTGATTTAACAACGTGTCACCACTTCATAGGCTCCCACAGTGTGGAGGTTAGCAGAGGTGTCCGTTTTGCTTTGGAAAAAATTATTTTGAAATTAAAGTTGAATTTGCCGTAGGCTGCAATTAAATGATATGAGGTTCATTCATTCTTACTTTGGACTTATCATAGTATTTTATTCCCGTAATTCCGTCTACGACAGAATGTTGTACGTCTTTCGTTAAGCACTGACTAAAGATAAGTTGTCCTTATACAATTTTTCCGAATAGCTCTGCTGAGGCAGTCAGTAACTCTAGAACTGATAGAGTGAGAAGGCTACCAATGATTAATAATAATTTATTTGGGAGCTCTAGGTATACTCTATGGACCAAAATATCTAGGAACAGCAAACGGACCTCACTCTCCTAGATGAAGTTAATTTTGCGATTAATTTAGGAGTTGTAGAACTACATAGTGAAGCCAAGAAGAAGACTTTAGTGGTACATTAGTTGATGCCTGTTGTTGAAAATATTTCATAAAATTATCAGTTTGCTACTTGTGACAAAGACGAATCCGTAGCAACATTTCATGTGGATCATAAAATTCTGGTTTATATTTAAAACACCTCAGTCGAAGAGATAATTCAATCACGTTATACAAATAAGTAGCAAGTATATCCCTTGTTTATGATCTCTACAGTCTACTAGTAGGATGTTAGTAAACAAAGATTCCATATCGAAGCTTACAAGCACGTTATTCATGGATATCTTCACCGCGTGTCATATTTCTGAAGAATATTTCGCATAAGCATCTGGTTTTACTACTAGATATACCAGTTTCCCCGATAAATGACTTGTTAGAAAGTTAATTGGTGAGTTAATTCCGTTCATAGTAGGTCTAAGTGGGCCTGCTTCTTTCGGTAGACTATGTATTCTGGCGAGACAGCTATTACAGGCCTCAGAATATTGCTATTAGAGCTAGCGATTCTGGAGTCTGACAACAGATTTCCCACTTTTTGTCGCGGTTACGTTCGCTGTCATGCAATTGATAGCAAACCACTTCTTCACAAGTAGCATGGAAAAACTGCAGTTCATAAGTAATCGTGACACTGGTCTTTGATAGTGTTCGGCAAACCAGGAACACCAGAAAATCCTGTAGAGGATCTCAGCAGAGGAGTCCTAAGATTGATCTGGCAGCAAGTCATTTAAGAAGATCCTGACGCAGCCTGAAAACCTGGAAGATTTTAACTGCTATGAAACGGCTACAAAAGACTGTATCCATATATAATTATTTCTTTGGTGGCACTCACAACGGCAGCCTTCTTTGAGGCCCATAGTTATACTAGCGTCCAAAATTAAAGCAATAAAAGAAAATTTAGCAAGGTTGCGTTTATTTTGCCACAAGACAGTATAAACAGATGATAGTAAAGTAGAAACAATGTAAAGAAAGCAAGCAACTGCAACATGCATAACGGTAGAGAAGAATGTTCTTCTTTTTTTTCAATTTAATGGATTTGCACACACATTGCGACAAGAAGTTAATGTGTTCGGTATGGGGAGTGACCACCTCTGGCAACAGTACACGTCTGACTACGACGGAGCATGCTGTGAATGATGTCATCAGTCTTATGCTGAGGCAGTGACGCCTATTCTTCCTGCAGAAACAATCGCAGTCTTGGAGAGTGGTTGGTGGGTGCTGACGTGACGCAAGCCGTCTCCCAAGTGCGCCCCAGACATGCTCTGTGGGATAAATGGAAATGTCGTGTGGCTAGGGCCTCCCGTCGGGTAGACCGTTCGCCTGGTGCAGGTCTTTCGATTTGACGCCACTTCGGCGACCTGCGCGTCGATGGGGATGAAATGATGATGATTAGGACAACACAACACCCAGTCCCTGAGCGGAGAAAATTTCCGACCCAGCCAGGAATCGAACCCGGGCCCTTAGGATTGACAGTCTGTCACGCTGACCACTCAGCTAACGGGGCGGATCTCTATGGGATTAAAATCGGGGAAGCGAGCAGGCCACGCCATTCGTACAATATTTTCTGTTTCAAAGAAAACATCAACCACCCGTGCTCTAAGAGGTGCAGCATTATCCTCCATCAATACGACGTCTTGGCCCATAGCACCTCACAGCAACTGATAATGAGGTACCAAGATCTCGTCACGATACTTGACAGCAGTTAAAGCTTGCCGATTCAGCTGTACAGTTTCATAAACATCTACATCTACATTGACATGGATACTCTGCAAATAACATTCAAGTGCCTGGCAGCGGGTTCATCGAACCACGTTCACAATTCTCTATTATTCCAATCTCGTATACCCTGCGGCAAGAACGAACACATACATCTTTCAGTACGAGATCTGATTTCCCTTATTTTATCGTGGTGTTCGTTCCTCCCTATGTAGGTCGGTGTCAAGAAAATATTTTCGCATTCGGAGGAGGAAGTTGGTGTTTGGAATTTCGTTAGAAGATTCCGTCGCAACGAAAAACGCCTTTCTTTTAATGATTTATAGCCCAAATCCAGTATCATTTCTGTGACACTCTCTCCCATATTTCGCGATAATACAAAACATGCTGCCTTTTTTTGAACTTTTTCGATGTACTCCGTCTGTCCTATGTGTTACGGATCCCACACCGCGCCGCAGTATTCTAAAAGAGGACGGACATGGGTTGTGTAGGCAGTCTGCTTAGTAGGACTGTTACATTTTCAAAGTGTCCTGCCAATAAAACGCAGTCTTTGGTTAGCCTTCCCCACAACATTTTCTATGTGTTACTTCCAATTTAAGTTGTTCTTAATTGTAATGCCTAGGTATTTAGTTGAATTTACGGCTTTTATATTAGATTGATTTATCGTGTAACCGAAGTTTAACGAGTTCATTTTAGCACTCATGTGGATGACCTCACAATTTTCATTATTTTGGGTCAACTGCCACTTTTCGCACCATACAGATATCTTTTCTAAATCGTTTTGCAGTTTTTTTTATCTTCTGTTGACTTTATTAGTCTATAAACGACAGCGTCATCTGCGAACAACCGAAGACGGCTGCTCAGACTGTCTCCAAAATCATTTATATAGATAAGGAACAGCAAAGGGCCTGTAACACTATCTTGGGGAACGCCAGAAATCACTTCTATTTTGCTCAACGACTTTCCACCAGTTACTGCGAACTGTGACCTCTCTGACAGAAAATCACAAATCCAGTCACATAACTGAGACGATATTTCGTAAGCACGGAATTTCACTACGAGCCGCTTGTGTGGTACAGTGTCAAAAGCCTTCCGGAAATCCAAATATACGGAATCGATCTGAAATCCCTTGCCAAGAGGACTCAACACTTCATGTTTCACAGGAACGATGGGTTCGATTGGACAAAATAACCCCTGTTCACATAATTAGGAATCCTCCTCGCTCTCAGTCTATTTCCACGATGTTTGGGGTCCCCAAAACACGTTCCACGTTGCCTCCAAGTGCGAATTCATCGGGAATCACTCTCCAGACTAAATCAGGACTCATATGTGAAAAAAAAACATTGACCCTCTGTTCGACATTCCTGGTGGCATGTTGATGACTACACTTTAGACGTTCCCTTCTGTGAAGATGCGGTGGTGGTGGTGGTTAGTGTTTAACGTCCCGTCGACAACGAGGTCATTAGAGACGGAGCGCAAGCTCGGGTGAGGGAAGGATTGGGAAGGAAATCGGCCGTGCCCTTTCAAAGGAACCATCCCGGCATTTGCCTGAAACGATTTTAGGGAAATCACGGAAAACCTAAATCAGGATGGCCGGAGACGGGATTGAACCGCCGTCCTCCCGAATGCGAGTCCAGTGTGCTAACCACTGCGCCACCTCGCTCGGTGTGAAGATGCGTCAGAAGTAGACATACAGCATGTCTCCGACAGTAAATGTCTTTCTGCCGAAGTCTTCTGGACACCGTTTGCATCGATACAAAACTTCCAGTGGATGCCGCGGGCTCACATGTCAATTGCCGTGTTGTACTACGGCGGTACTGTCTGGCCTTACAGCCAAATAACGGTCCTCTCTTTCTGATATCACACATGGTCGGCCCTACCCTGGTTTTCGGGCTGCAGTTTCGGTCTCTATAAAATGTCGCCACTTCGGGGAAGCAACAGAACGATTCACATTCAGCTACTGGACCAAATCAATTTGCGACTGTCCTGCTTCCTTTCTTTCTATGGCCCTCCACCGCAGAGAGTTTAATAGGCATCTTCTCTGTGCCATACTGCACCGTCTGTGAGTGTGAAGACGGCGATTGTGGATGTGAGGCTACCTAATAAATACTAGCCCATTTCATAGGTGGCCTGACATCATCGTTGACATGATTGTCCGTTGACCGGAATGCCATCATCTGTGCAGAATACGATCACACCGACCTCTGGTTGACAATTTGTATGATTGTATCATGAATTAGAAACAGGACGGGGATAGTGCCGTTTGTTGCTTTAAATTGGAGACACTGTATTTTAGAACCGATGTATGGATCGAAGACTGCCGTAAATTACTTCACGGAACTTATTTTCAAGATTTGGCTGTTCTTTTGTTTTGAAATAAACACTTTAATTTATTACTAAGCAATTCGCTAAGTGGGTAGGCCTATTACCCACCTACATTAAGCTAGAAATTGGTGTTCTTATGATATATCAGAAGTTCCTGTAATTTATTTTCGTTTGTCATATAAGCTGGTATAGTGGCGTATTCTGCGTAAGTATTGCACATTTTCCATTTCACATTCTGGCCTCAAATATGTGATAGTTGTGGTATAATCTACTATGATGAAGTGAAATTCTTGTTACAAATACCTTCACATGTCCCTTTCTCCGACATCGATGTGTAAATCATAACACGTTGGAGACTGATAATTCACGAGGGAAAGAATTTAGGTAACTGATAAATAATGATATCAAGTGTATTTCAATGTAAAAAAACTACCATCGCAGGAAAATTACTTCCTCTAAGTAAATCCACTGTAATTTTAAAGAATATCTTTACTATGTCTTAGATCATCACCACAACGATGCTGAAATACATAGATGGCCAAAAATCTAGGCTGTGCAGTACTCTTCATCGACCACGTCTTCAGGTCTCGACTTTCCAACAAGTATACTGTTTGTGAAAGTGATCTGTAAGCGATCCTGGAAGCACAAGAGCAGCAGAGGCTTGGGAAATTAAAGCTGCAGCAGCTTCTATTCCCAGATTGCCTTGTACCACAAGAATTGCAGTAGATTTATCCAGCAGAGAAAATAAAAATTGACAGTCGAACCAAACGGCCAAGGAGAATTGCACAGTACATAATGTGCCATCTTCTGCATGTTGTCATCTCTCTCTTGATTATATATATATATATATATATATATATATATATATATATATATATATATATATATATATATATATATATATATATATATATATCGTGTAGGGTCCCCGTGAGCACGCAGAAGTGCTGCAACACTACGTGGCATGGACTCGACTAATGTCTGAAGTAGTGCTGGAGGCAATTGACACCATGAATCCTGCAAGGCTGTCCATAAATCCATAAGAGTACGAGGGGGTGGAGATCTCTTCTGAACAGAAAACTTCAAGGCGTCCCAGGTATGCTCAATATTGTTCATGTTTGGGGAGTTTGGTGGCCAGAGGAACTGTTTAAACTCAGAACAGTGTTTCTGGAGCCACTCTGTACCAATTCTGGATATGTGGTGTGCCGCACTGTCCCCCTAGATTTGCTCAAGTCCGTCAGAATGCACAACGAACATTAATGGATGCAGATGATCAGACTGGATACTTACGAACGTGTCACCTATCAGAGTCGTATCTACGCGTATACGAGAGCTCCCATGTCACTCCAACTGCACATGGCCCACACTATTATAGAGCTTCCACCAGCTTGAACAGACCCTGCTGACATGCAGGGTTCATGCATTCATGACGTTGTGTCTATGCCCATACATGTCCATACGCTCTATACAATTTGAAACGAGACTTGTCCGACTAGGCAGCATGTTTCCAGTCACCAAAAGTCTAATGTCGATGCTGACGCCCGCATCTCGTCGTCGTGCGGTAGCGTTCTCGCTTCCCACGCCCGGGTTCCCGGGTTCGATTCCCGGCGGGGTCAGGGATTTTCTCTGCCTCGTGATGGCTGGGTGTTGTGTGCTGTCCTTAGGTTAGTTAGGTATAAGTAGTTCTAAGTTCTAGGGGACTGATGACCATAGATGTTAAGTCCAATAGTGCTCAGAGCCATTTGAATCGATGCTGACGAATGTTTCGCACGCTGACTCTTGTTGATGGCCCAGCATTGAAATCTGCAGCAGTTTAAGGAAGGGTTGCATTTCTGTCATGTTGAACGATTCTCTTCAGTCGTCGTTCTTCCCATTCTTGCACGATCTTTTTCCGGTGGCAGCGATGTCCGACATTTTATGATTCAAAGTACAATCGTGAAATGATCGTACGTTAAAGTCCCCACTGCATCGCTACCTCGGAGATGCTGTGTCCCAATGCTCGTGCGCCGACTATAATACGACATTCAAATTCACTTAAATCTTGATAACCTACCATTGTACCAGCAGTAACCGATCTAACAACTGCACCAGATACTTGTTTTCTTATATGCATTGCCGACCGCATCACCGTATTCTGCCTATTTACTTATCTGTGTATTTGAATACGCATACCTATACTAGTTTCTTTGGTGCCTCAGTAAATATGTATGAAACTATCGGAGCAGCAGTGACTGTCAGTGAGGAACACCAGGCTGTAATCTGTGAAGCCATCTATCCGACGATCTTTACTTTATACTGGTCGTTCCGACGGGATGAAGTCGGCCTGACGTGCCTCCGAAGAAGAGGTATGAAGAGTGGTCTGTGATGCCCGTGGCATACAGGTCACTGTATGCCACAGTGCCATATTTTAACTAAGTGCATTTTATGCCTTGGGGAGAAGGCAGAAGCAAATGTAAGAGAGGTCTTGCCCCCTGTTTTAACTAAGAGACGAGATGACTGTATTCCACTAGGAGCTTCTACAGTCGGCATATACGGAGATAATCCTGTACGTCTGCTCACAGAAATTTTTAGAAAAATATTGTTTATATGAGAAATCGAATTTTTTTACCTTTGAGCCGTTGTCTACCCAACCATATTTTGGTATGGGTGCTAAAGACATCGTCATCGTGTGACCAAACATTGATTCTGTCTTCATCATCATCTTCACTCTCACCGGTATCATCATCATCATTATTCTGACATCTCTTAGTCGTAACACGACACAGTTTAAAATCAAAGTTGTCCTTCTGTCTTTTACCAGAACTTCTCAGAGCTTCTGTGCCGTTGATTTGTAGTATAGGACTACATTTAGGTTCTGAGGTGGGTTTATTCGTTGTATTCCATGTCCACGTAAGATGCCTTCATTTCTTTTTCGGCCCTCTTTCTAAAAATCCGTGCCCCGCTATCACAAACTTAAGGTCATGCCACGATTTCTTATGGCATATACGAGTTAGGTTTTCTTACGATCTTTGGTTCCACTCCTTTTTTTATTATTTCAATGGACTTAATAAATAATTTTTTTTCTGAGATCTGTTCAGCACACACAATAGTTTCAAAGCAAGATATTAAATATTTATACTCTTATTAAAATTTTATTCTTTATATAGATCATATCAGCAGGACGTGTTTGACGCAGAACATTCGATAGTTTTTTCTTGTTATTTCCACAGATTATGTATCTCAAATATTTGAAAGTAATGTCTACACCTTTGTGAATAGTCTACAGTAACTGTTACTGAGCTTGAACTTCCTGCAAAAATAAGAGTTTTGGGGCATAGAATTCGATTGATAGGGATGCAAGAACTTTTTTTAACTCTCTTATTACAGAATTTATATATTTATTGAATTGAATGGCAGCTAACCGCATCGATGTCTCCAGCCTGATATGCTGTCCTCAATTCCCTTTATATCGTCAGATTGAAATCGACTATACCGACATAATAACAGCACTTTGAGTACATTCGTATTGAACAGATATGTTAAACCGCACACTTGGACATTAACGACACCAAAGAACTTATCCTAAAGGGAAAAGAAGTGTCTAGAACTTGTCTCTGGAACAAGAGATGCCAGCAAAACCGGCGGATACGATATCTTCGCCGCTGCTGCCACCTGGCTACACAGCTCGGAAACTCGGCCGTTCCGGATCGACACTTCTTACATCAAAGTTAGCACCTTTCTCTTCAACGTCTTCGTATCTGCCCAGATGAATTCTTAATGCACGTCGCTTTCTCCGACATCGATGTGTAGATCATAACATGTTGCAGACTGATAATGCACGAGGGAGTGCCTCTTACAAGAACCAGTGAACTACAAGAGCGAAAAGAGGAGAATTCCATACTTTATTACAGTTTCAGAGAAATAACCTTTATGGACAATGATAGTCGATAGTAGTACAGAGCACACAAAGGACCATATTAAAACGATCATACTCTCTAATAAGAAAACAAGCTATCACATGAAATTGTTTTTCACAGGAATTTTCCACTTCCTTTCATCTATAGTTTCTTATGCTGATTAGATAGCTTTATAACGAAGATAACTGCTTTAAAATAAGATTCCACTATACGGTATATGAGACTATGGCGAAATGATCTGTCCTAATTTTGCTTTAAAACAAATGGTTCACAGTAGCTCAACACTAACTCTTTTAGTGAAAGCAAGACAACCATTTTTATTGCTAAAAATTGTTAACAGGAGAGGGATACCAGAAATGAATTTAAAGTGGCCTTTCGATTAAGACTGACGCCTTATTCAACATTTATTTGCGATGGTCAATTTCATGTACACGACACAAAAAAAAAAAAGTAAATCAACATGTCAAACAGTTTGCACGTCAGTAAACCATCACACATGTTACCCAATGCATTAACGTCTCTGAGTGTATTGTTTGACATTTCACTGCTCATCTCGACCATACGTTTCCCATTACTGGGAGAATGACTGCTGGATAACGAAGTACTCGTCGGAGTTTGTCAGCAGCTGATCACCACTGACGGAAATAGAGTGTCTTGAATCTTATCACGGAAAATGGAAATTTAGAGTAATATACATAGTTTAAAGTGAAGTATGAGATTACAGCGATCTACAAATCAGTGTATAAAAACCTTCATTACGAAAGATAGACTGCTTGATTCAGCCTATTTAATAAAGCTGTATGTTTTCTTACGATTTTGGCATGCTTGGTGTACATTCCACATAGTTCAGAAAACTCATTCTGTAACCAGTGTTACACATTGATCTACAATCCGTCTTGAACTTAGGTCTCATCTTTGGGATCATTTCCACTTCCACATTCTTTGGACCCCCCCCCCCTTCCAAATAACAAAAAACCTCTGATTATTAGTTTCTGTGTGTTACGTGAGTGCTACTGCTCCGTAATTTTACAATGAATGCGCTCCGGTTATTTATGTCTTTAAATATAAAAACGGAAACCTGTCGTGGAATAAAGTGAAGAACATACTAGAAGTTGGAGTGTCTATATATTAAAACATATGACACACGATACCAAAAATGATTTTCAGTTCACAAATGAAAATTCGTCTTCTATGCAAAAGAAGTATCTGTTATCATTTTTTTTTACCAATGGTATTTCCATAGATACTGGATGATTAAAACTATAGTGCAATTACTCTCAGAGGTACAGTGTTGGCGGTAATTATCGTATGGCAACGAAACATGGTAAACATTCTAATGTGCTAGTTCCAGTTTTTTGCCACCAGTTGCAAAACTCACGCTGTGAATGCAAGAAAGACGTATAGAAATGTTACCATATGTAACGAATCAGCAACAGAACGTGGGTAGAAAATGCTAACCAAGCCAGATAGGCATAGAGTACATTTAATTATTAACCGCTACTTGTACAGTTGTCAACGAGATGCTCTAAGCGCCAGATTTGCACGTGCTGGCCAAAACGGGAACTGACTTATTCCAGTGAAAATGGGTACCAAGTTTCGCTGCCGCACGCTTATATTAGCCCACACTGGATCTCCGTGAGAAGCTTCACTTTAATTATAACCACCCGGTGGTTATCATGCAGTAATCTTTGTGTGACAGACGAAAAATACAGTGGATTGTGTTTGCAAATTATTTCATATGTCTCACAACAATAACGAAAATGAGTTTGTATTTCTGATTTCTAAATATATCTATAATGAAAAGAAATTGGACAACTTTTATCTGGAAAAGGAGACTAATGTGGAGAGGTGGTGGAATTGTTATGTATAATCGCAGAAGGATAACTTTCTGTTTTAGTGTCAGATTACATGTTTTAAAAGCACCATAGTTAACATTTAAATATCCTGGATCTCACTACAAGAAATTCGAACAACGGGCATAAGTCTCCGATTTACAGGAAGCCAACATACAGAGAAATTTCAATCAATAAAATCTCTTGTCATTAGATGTTCACAAAATGCTTTACCCGGAGCAACGCTCAACAGAATAAACAAAATTCATCTGACTACACCCAAGAACTCAGTGTCATTAAGACAATTACGTACAATAGTGACTACAATGAAAAATTAATGGGAAAGTTAATTATTAAAATAAATTCCCACAAAACCAATAAAAAATAAATTGTTAGCATGCTATACTTAAAGACAATATCACATAAAGCACTTCAGTTTTTCCCAGGATTTTATAACATAATCTCTTGTTACACATGTCCGTATTACTGAATGAATTTCAGAATCCGGTAACAGTTGCTGGTGGCCTACCTACTAGTTGCCAGTGGCAACGAAAATTCGATTTTTAGTATTACGCTACATAATAGGCCGTAGTTAAAAATTTGAAATGCTGTCATAATCTACTCATTAGGAAACATAATCGTATGTTAAAAGCTCAGTACACTATGGCAAGTACTACAGTAAGCAATGCAAGTTAATAGGAAAAAAGTAACCTGTAATGTTCGGATACAGAATTTGTAGTTACTGCTTGAGACAGTCACGTCGTTTAAATGTCTGGGTCTAACATTGCAGCTGGTCCGTGTGGTCGAGCGGTTCTAGGCGCTTCAGTCTGTAACAGCGCTGCTGCTACGGTCGCAGGTTCGAATCCTGTCTCGGGCATGGATGTGTGTGATGTCCTTAAGTTAGTTAGATTTAAGTAGTTCTAAGTCTAGGGGAATAATGACCTCAGACGTTAAGTCGCATAGTGCTAAGAGCCATTTGAACCATTGAACCAGTCTGTAAGTAAATCGATATGAAATTGAAGGAGCTCGTGAGAACTGTGGTACGAAAGCGAATGGTCGACTTCGGTTTATTGTAAGAATTTTAGGAACGCATGGTTCATCTGTAAAGGTGACGGCATATAGGACGTTGGTGCGACATATTCTTGAATACTGCTCGGGTGTTTTGAATCCGAGCGAGATTGGATTTTAGGAGAACATCGACGCAGTTCAGAAGCGGGCTGCTAGATTTGTTATCGGCAGGCTGAGTGTTACGGCGATGCTTCGGGAACTCAAATGGGGGTCACTGATGGAAAAGCGACGCACTTTTAGAGGAACACTTTTGGAAAAATTTATAGAACCGGCATTTGAAGCTGACTACCAAATGGTGCTACCGCCAACAACATACAGTATATTGCGTGTAAGGACCACGAAGATAAGATACGAGAAATTAGTGCTCATACGGATGCATGTAGACAGTCGATTTCCCCTAGGTCTATTTGCGAGTGGAACAGTAAAGGAAATGAGTAGTATTGGTACATGGTACCCTCCGTCACGCACCGTGCGGTGACTTGAGCATTATCTGTGTAGATGTAGATTATTAGAACCCCAATGTTTGACTTGGGGCAGAGTACCTGAAGGCACAAAAATACACGGACTTCATTCACCAACTATTTCAACAACCTTTGCACGTAATGTCGGCCCTTTACGAAACTTATTCTCGCTGACACTTCCACACACATTTTCGCTGTTCATGTATTATAATTTAAGCATCAGAACTGTAATCGACAACAACTGCCAACGTGAGTAATTTACGAGTAGATATCCTCGGAATAGCGAAGCGTTTTAAAGCACGTAAAAAAGCCAAGCCTCTGGTCCAGATAGCATACCAATAAGGTTCTTTTTATAGTATGCTGATACAATAGGCCTATACTTAGTAATCAAATACAACCGCTCGCTTGACGAACACACTTACGAAAATACTGAAATGTTGCGCAGGCCACATTGACACTAAATACAAACCCATATCCCTAACGTCGATCTGCTATATGATTCTGGGACATATATTGTCTTCTATCATTACGAAATACCCCGAAGGTTACGGATGGCACATACTCGGCTCTTAGAAACAAAAATTTATGGCTGCAAGTGAACATTTCCAAAGACATCCTACATGGAAGAGTAACACGACGTCAGAAATAATACACTTTTATATTTAAATATGCCAATTTAGCTGTCACTCTACAGTACCAATACTAGCCAGATGTTAATTCTTCAGCTAGATACATAATCATTCTAAGTCTGCCTTTAAAAGTCACTAATTCATAATGCGGCTTTTTTATTTAATTATCGTCTATTATATTTGTGCTCCACTAATCTGAATAAGCAAAACCCTTTCGAGCCCAGAGTCAAAAATGCTTCAAATGGCCCTGAGCACTGTGGGACTTAACTTATTAGGTCATCAGTCCCCTAGAACTTAGAACTAATTAAACCTAACTAACCTTAAGACATCACACACATCCATACCCGAGGCAGGATTCGAACCTGCGACCGTAGAGGTCGCGCGGTTCCAGACTGTAGCGCCCAGAATCAATTTGAATAAATGCTTCTGGGTGTGTGTGAGAGCGTCATATGCTATACTACAGACGTCTCGACTGCTGTCCGTCACCCTGATGAGCGCTGCCAGCAAAAGCGGCCGAAACGTTGACAGTTTCTTTCATATGATGCGTGCTCCCACACTTTTTTTTGAAAAGGCAAGTACCTGCTTGAAAACAATCTAGCGCACGTAATTACGGTAAACAAACAGTATGGCATGTAATGACTACCACACTACATGTAGCATTTTTTTTCATAACTGCAGAAGTTTGTAGCTCGTCAGTAGTAACCCCAAACCCCTGAGGTTATGAATTGTTTTCTTAACATATATGATATTTAATTTCCGATATTAACAAACACGTACGTTCACGATATGTTGAATAAAGAGCTGCATCAGTACATCACTGAATATAAAAATGTATGTTTCATGTATGTAGAGATAAACTGTCACAGGCATATATAAAGGCAAGTGTACGTAACTTCAAGATTTGATTGAATATACGTCTTGGAAAACATTGTATCCAAAGTAACTGCTTGTATCTTACAGGGCAGCTACAGTGCGCCAATAACAACCGACGTAAACGGAAGAGCTAAAAAATTAAGCAAATTCCAGTGTTACATTGTTGATTGTCTTCATTTAAACTTACGACATGTCACCTGAATACGTTTCTTTTTATATTTAATTTTATCTGTTTCTAATATCGTGTTATAATTTCATGTATTGACTCGTTCCATGACCATGGAGACTTCTCCTTAATTTGGTCCCACGGAACAATAAATAAATAAATAAATAAAATAAATACGCCTGTTGAGCATAGGGTAGAGCTGTTTGAGCCTCGCGGTTGTTCGGTTGGTCATGTGTTGTATGTAGTCCCCCCAGAGTAATTTCCGGTCCAGCCAGACACCGAGGTATTTGACTTTCTCACGGAAACGTATTGGGCGTGCATGTAGAGTTATTGGCCTGCAGTATCGGTGTTTGCGCAGTTGCTTCGATCTTCTAGTGAACAGAACGGCTTCGCACTTGTCGACGTTTACTCTAACACGCCATTTCTCCAACCAAACGCCAGAGTATGTGAAGCAGTAATTATAACTGCAGGTTATGTAGCAAGAGTAAATTGATAGAGGAGCAGGAGCGTAAGATCTGTGCCCTTCAGGTGCAGTTGAAAAACGCACAGGAGGAGCTAGGTAGGATGAGGAGGGAGAAGGGGGTTGGGGAATGGGAGCTGGCTGTTGGCAAGAGATCTGCTAGGAGAAGAAAATTTTCAGATAGTTTTGCTATTGGTGTTTACAATAGATATGACCAACTGTCAGAGTCTAGTGGAGAGGAATCTCTAGTAGCTGTAGATGTAGGAAGTATGCAGCAGACCTCAGTAGTTACTGTGCCTAGAACAGTTGCAAAGTCGAAGAGGAAGAAGAAGGTTCTGCTGTTAGGTAGTTCTCATGGCAGAGGTGTAGGCCAGCAGTTGCTGGAAGTGCTGGGGAGTAGGTACCAGGTCACCAGCATTGTGAAGCCTAATGCAGGGTTGGCTCAGGTGACTGTTAACATAGGGGGGTTATGTAGGGATTTTATTAAAGAGGATCAGGTAGTGATTGTGGGTGGGGCTGGTAATAGTATTGATAGAGATGGGGAGTATAATACACACTCCTGGAAATGGAAAAAAGAACACATTGACACCGGTGTGTCAGACCCACCATACTTGCTCCGGACACTGCGAGAGGGCTGTACAAGCAATGATCACACGCACGGCACAGCGGACACACCAGGAACCGCGGTGTTGGCCGTCGAATGGCGCTAGCTGCGCAGCATTTGTGCACCGCCGCCGTCAGTGTCAGCCAGTTTGCCGTGGCATACGGAGCTCCATCGCAGTCTTTAACACTGGTAGCATGCCGCGACAGCGTGGACGTGAACCGTATGTGCAGTTGACGGACTTTGAGCGAGGGCGTATAGTGGGCATGCGGGAGGCCGGGTGGACGTACCGCCGAATTGCTCAACACGTGGGGCGTGAGGTCTCCACAGTACATCGATGTTGTCGCCAGTGGTCGGCGGAAGGTGCACGTGCCCGTCGACCTGGGACCGGACCGCAGTGACGCACGGATGCACGCCAAGACCGTAGGATCCTACGCAGTGCCGTAGGGGACCGCACCGCCACTTCCCAGCAAATTAGGGACACTGTTGCTCCTGGGGTATCGGCGAGGACCATTCGCAACCGTCTCCATGAAGCTGGGCTACGGTCCCGCACACCGTTAGGCCGTCTTCCGCTCACGCCCCAACATCGTGCAGCCCGCCTCCAGTGGTGTCGCGACAGGCGTGAATGGAGGGACGAATGGAGACGTGTCGTCTTCAGCGATGAGAGTCGCTTCTGCCTTGGTGCCAATGATGGTCGTATGCGTGTTTGGCGCCGTGCAGGTGAGCGCCACAATCAGGACTGCATACGACCGAGGCACACAGGGCCAACACCCGGCATCATGGTGTGGGGAGCGATCTCCTACACTGGCCGTACACCACTGGTGATCGTCGAGGGGACACTGAATAGTGCACGGTACATCCAAACCGTCATCGAACCCATCGTTCTACCATTCCTAGACCGGCAAGGGAACTTGCTGTTCCAACAGGACAATGCACGTCCGCATGTATCCCGTGCCACCCAACGTGCTCTAGAAGGTGTAAGTCAACTACCCTGGCCAGCAAGATCTCCGGATCTGTCCCCCATTGAGCATGTTTGGGACTGGATGAAGCGTCGTCTCACGCGGTCTGCACGTCCAGCACGAACGCTGGTCCAACTGAGGCGCCAGGTGGAAATGGCATGGCAAGCCGTTCCACAGGACTACATCCAGCATCTCTACGATCGTCTCCGTGGGAGAATAGTAGCCTGCATTGCTGCGAAAGGTGGATATACACTGTACTAGTGCCGACATTGTGCATGCTCTGTTGCCTGTGTCTATGTGCCTGTGGTTCTGTCAGTGTGATCATGTGATGTATCTGACCCCAGGAATGTGTCAATAAAGTTTCCCCTTCCTGGGACAATGAATTCACGGTGATCTTATTTCAATTTCCAGGAGTGTATATGGTGACCTGGAAAAGATAGCCACTCAGACTGGCAACACGAATGTGCATTTCGTGGAACTGTTTCAGCGTCACGATCGGCCTCATCTTAATACAGCCGCCAGGCGTAATAACATGAGACTTGGGGGTGCGCTGATGACAGAAAGCATGGGTCACATTTCAGTGGTGTCGGTGGAGTCTATCAGCAGGACGGGTTTCACTAGACACGGCCTGCACCTCAGCAGGTATGGGAAGGGGAGGTTGGCAAAGCTTTTAGGTGACAGCATAGGTGGGGTTGGTGGGATCACTCATGGGAAAATTCCTGCAGTAGTGGGTGTTAGAGCTGCACCTTTTTTAGATTGAAGTCAGCTGATAGGTATTCCTGCTTAAGAGAAGTCTCTCTAACAAGGGAATCACTTTTGACAAAGCTTAGGTATCCGAGTAATCAGGGAATTAGTATATTTCATCAAAATATACAAGGTATTAGAGATAAAGTTAGTGAACTGCTTATAGATGTTGACTCTGAAATTATTGGTATATCTGAACACTTCTTAAATAAGGAGATAATTCAGAGGCTTCCTTTACCAGGATACAGGTTGGCTGGCTGCTTTTGGAGGAACTCTTTGCGGTGTGTGGCAGTAGCCATGTATGTGAAAAACGGCATCGCATTTGAGTCAATTGATGTTTCAAAGTACTGCACTGAAAAGGTGTTTGAATGTTGTGCAGGTGTGGCTAAATTTAACGGAGCTAAACTTGTAACTGTTGTTATTTATAGATCCCCAGACTCCGATTTCACAACATTTTTGCTAAAGCTAGAGGAGGTTCTTGGTTTACTTTATAGGAAATACAAAAAGTTAGTTATATGTGGTGACTTCAATATTAATTGTACAAGTGATTATGCAAGGAAGAGGATGCTGGTAGAACTCTTTAATTCATATAATCTTATGCAAACCGTATTCTTTCCAACAAGAGTGCAAGGGAACAGTAGAACAACCATAGACAACATTTTTGTTCATTCCTCATTACTAGAAGCGCATTCTGTTAGCAAAAAGGTGAATGGCCTTTCAGATCATTATGCGCAAATTTTAACTTTAAAAGATTTTTATGCTGCAACACGTGTTAAATATAGTCATCAGCTGTTCAGGAAAGCTGATCCAGTTGCTGTAGAGACCTTTGTAAACCTTATAAAGGAACAAGAGTGGCAAGATGTTTATAGCGCTGACACAGTAGACGATGAATATAATACTTTTCTCAAGACCGTAGCGGTCAAGCGGTTCCAGACTGAAGCGCCTAGAACCCCACGGCCACACCGGCCGGCACTTGTTCGACCCTGATGACGTACGCAGCTCCTGTCTGGGGATACGCTGCGCCCACACGCCTGCGCCGTCTGCAGTTCATACAAAACAAAGTACTCAAAATCATAAGCAATGCTCCACTATACACACGCATCGCGGACCTTCACCAGGAATACCGACTTGAGACTGTCACGGAGGTAATCCACAAACTCACCACAAGACTATACAGAAACTCCAGACATTCGCAGAACCCGTTTATTCTGAATCTGGGGTACTACGACCACAACCACAGATAGAAACATAAAGGACTGCCGGCCGCGGTGGTCTAGCGGTTCTAGGCGCTCAGCCCGGAGCCGCGCGACTGTTGCCGTCGCAGGTTCGAATCCTGCCTCGGGCATGGATGTGTGTGATGTCCTTAGGTTAGTTAGGTTTAAGTAGTTCTAAGTTCTAGGGGACTGATGACCTCAGAAGTTAAGTCCCATAGTGCTCAGAGCCACAAAAGACCAAAAGACATACTTATAAGTACCTAACATATATGGCCAAGTACACGCAAACACAACGGTACAGGTGAGCTCCTGTTAATCAGACGCCATTACTGGATATCCAGGTGGAACACACTTGCCGAATAACTGGCACCACGCAGGGAAGCCGTACCGTACGCTGCATGCAGACAAGCGCCACCCCCCCCCCCCCCTACATACACACACACACACAGATGATCTATGGCCGGTCTCCCACTACTATTTAAGGATCTTGATTGTTCCAGGAATGCAGCGGCTGCAGTAAACTGGGATACATCGCCATCGCTTGCCACGGTAATGATGCACGATACCCATAATAACAAACCCAACCTTGCATCAACTATCGCAGCTAGTAAGCCACTACTGCTCTTACTACCCACTCGACTGTCGCACAGGTTTTTTTCCCACGGCACGAGCCTTGGCACTTTTTTCCCTCTGCTCTTCAAATTGCTATCCTCATTCGCGTTTCGTCCACTATCTGCCACCTGATGGACAGTGTTAATGCGTAGTCTTACCCAGACGCACGGATAACATCACAGCCCAGCATCCTGTGATCCACCTATTAGATAACTAAAATGTTGACGGAGGTGACAGTAGAACTTTTGGTCTGGTCACCACGTTGGTGCGGGTCTGGAAGGGCTCCATCTCTATTTAAACTCTGGCGTTGATATTGGGGCAGAACTGCCTTACGGTGAACAGCGCTAAATAGGAGTAGAGTTAGAGCAACTTCATTTCATTACTTACAGCTCAATATACCTTGATGATAATGGGTATGCACAGTACACTCGCTATTGGTGTGTTTACGAAATTGTGTGTTATGACTGCTGTCGACGGAACAAACAGCCAAGGCAGTTTATTACGAATGAGGCAGGCTGTTACAATTCGTTGCTCGTTGTGAAACATTGGAGGAGAACTCATGTTCATCATGGGTTGCGTGCGTTTCTATGGTGGCTGGAGCTTTTCAGTGCCAATATTTATTCGAGCCTGTTAAGGATCTGTGTTACAATGGCGGCCTTTGTCAGTATTGTACTCGGTTGGCACCTTAACTGCTCTGAATACACTTGTTCACCTTCCAAAACTTGAACATATCTTTTAACAGATATTACTTAATTGACTGCGTAGCATTGAAAACATTTCATCTGAACATCGCATGGGCTGAGGATGTTGTTCCAGTTTTCAGTGGCAGTTCGAATTTTACGAGTTTGATGTGCGCAAGTAAGTCTGGTGCGGTCGCCTAAGGTGTGAGCGACGTGAGACCGGAGCTTGAGGCTTACTTTGCTGCTGCAGTTACTTCAGATAGTACTACACATTTCACACACGCAAAATTTATTTCGGGTTTTGCTAAATATGAAGACTGTCGACACTGAACTCAGATATGTCCGAAAGAACAGATACCATCTTAGTATATATATAGTTAAGGCTCACCGGCCACTTGACCATCTTCTTCTTCTGCGCGAATGCACAAACAGTGCCCGAATCCTTACGGGAATCGGCAACGCGCCGCGAGTAATGAGTATAATGGGCGGGGGCACTACGAATGTAGTGCAGGACAATACGTTGAGAATGTGGGTTTCGCGGGAGGCGTGCCAGAGATAAATCCCTGCAGTTGCGCTATCCTCTGTATCCGTGGTGGCTCAGATGAATAGAGCGTCTGCCATGTAAGCAGGAGATCCCGGGTTCAAGCCCCTGTCGGGGCACACATTTTCGTCTGTCCCCGTTGACGTATGTCAACGCCTGTAAGCAGCTTAGGGTGTTCATTTCATTGTAATTTCACTGAACTCAGACTTCCGCGCCTATGACCTATTTCTATAAGACAATTTACAGTGTGTAACCAGGTTATGATTTTAATCGGCTACTGTTGCAGAAATTTATCATTAGGATTACTTGTGAGATCTTGTTGCGGTTGTATACGAGTATGCTACTGTGTTTATCGGTGTTTTCGGATCCCATTTGTTGAACAGATGGCAAGATCAGTGGGTAGGGAGATTAGGTGCTTATTCTGCGAATGATTTTCTAATTTCTTTTTATTTTTTGTTCACAAATCTCCTGTATGTGTGATAAATTAGAAAGGTTGCGCACCTCCAGTTGACAATGTCAAACATGAAAAAAAAGAAAAAAACTATTATGCAATGCTTGTTAAGGGTCTCTCAGTCCGTGTTTTCCCTTCATTTTTCTGCTCAATAACCATACTCGACAAGTACGCTGGATATCACTGGTAACAGAACAGCGAGAGCATTACTGTTGCCGACTGTTTTGCAATCTCGAGGGCCAATCTGAACTTTATGCTGGCGTTGAGTGGCTGTCTGACTTCGTCCACCAACGTACTCCCTCTCCCCTCCCCCTGCTCGCCATTTCACTCAACCCTCCCACCCCCCACTCCCTCCACACACAAGTTTTCCTTTCTGTGTCGTATGGAGCATTATGCTTCGAAACCGGTCGTGGAATAAATTAACAAGCTACTGTCATCTGATACGTGTTTCATTCCATAAATAATCAGACTTTGTTTCTGCTTATGGAAGATGAACGCTGGACGCAATGGAATCTGTCTCGGAGACTGATTCTGTACACAGCGTTTCGTGAAATGATCGTCTCACGTAGTATTTCCGTAACACTCGTGCTGACTGAACCGGCTGGTAAGAAATCTAGTAGGACATCTCTGAATTGCTCGGATGTCTTCCTTTCATAGGACTTACTGGGGACCCAGAAACTCAAGCAGTACTCAAGAAAGTGTCGGACACGTGTTCTGTACACGATCTCCTGTAAAGGTGCCCTACACTTCCCCAGGACGCTCCCGAAAAGCCGTAGTAGGCCAGTTCCCTTTTCCGAAACTGACGATATGTGGTAGTTCCATTTCGCGTCGTTTCATCAATGTTACACCCGGAAATTTTATCCATGTTACTTAGCCGAGCAACATACTATTAATGCATTCGAAGAAAACAGGTTTTCTCATACCCATTCACATTAACATACATTTACCTACATTACATTGTGCTTTGCAGAAGTTTGCAGACTGTTGTTTCTCTTTTTGTCGTCTTCATCCTGATGTCTAACTTAATGCAGTCCTCTTCGGTAGCCTATACATTGCGCGTTACTAATCGTACATGTCTGCATAACTACTACAACCTAGATCTACTCTATTCAAATCTTCATTTTCCTCTATACATTTTAACGCCTTCCCTCTCCAAAATCAGCTACACTTTCATCCCTTATGACGTGTCCTCTCAACGTACACCTTCTTTTACTCAAGTTATGCAGCGAGGCTCCTTTCCTTCTGCTATTTCTATTTCCTTCTATTATCTCGTCGATTCTCCAGAATTATTTTTGACCGCCACGTTTGAAAATCTTCTGTCTCCTCAAACACTTTTACATGTCTTGGCGAAAGTATTCATTCACTTATTATGCCTTACGCGTTTCGGCTTTCGTCATACATGCCTGGTATCAGTGAAGGAACATTATGGTAGTACCATAAGACGAACATTGTACATCGAAATAAAGCCCTCACCAGAAATTCATCCGTGCAATGCGGACACAAAGTATGTATTCAGCCTTCAGTGCTGCCAAGTAAGTGCAAATTGATTTTACAGTACAGTGATCGAAGTCAAGACAGCCGCTACGTGTTACGACAGTAGTCGCTACTACGAAACATCGTAATTTTTTTTATATACAACAATAATGTACTGTTAATGAAAACACTAAACATTAACAAACAATAATTTTCCTTTTCTGCTAGTGTATGACATAATGCACAATTGCTACAAAATTACATCCAGCGAACAATGTGCAAACCAGTATATAAAGAAGTAAGTGTCCAATTCCCAAATCAGTGTTGGAAAAATACTGCATAATTAAGTATAAAACAATTTTCGAATTTATAAACAAATCAAGACTGTACGAATATTAAATATATACAAAGTATAAAAAAGACAATGCAAAGGTATACGTAGTAAGACCTAATCAGTACTGCAACGTAAACCCACGACAAAACAACAAAAGAAGTACAATCGTTGAGATACAAAACTCAGGTAAGTGTAGATAAAGATGTATAGAGTAAAGACAAATCTCGAAAAGGACTTGACCAACTTACATCAGATTTTTCATGATACTGTGATGAACATTCAGTACGACAAAGGCCATGTATTTATTAATATATAAACCTACACTATTTCAAAATTAAAATTGGAAACACTTTTACCAAAAAGCTCTTCAGCGATTTACTTCGAAACTGTTTTCACAATGTCAATTTTAACTACAATAGCAAGGTATTTAAACCACTAGCCGAATAGTTTCTCCTATACGCAAGGTGAGTCAAAGAGCGCTTTACAACTTTGGAATGATAAAGAAATTTACTGGGGTAACTTACAGAATTTTGTAATTTTGTAACAAACAACGTCAAGTTTGATTCATTAGTGTATCATTACCCCATTCTGCCACCAGGAGCGCCAGCGTAATGCACAGTTAAAATGACTACTTTCACTAGTGCGGAGCGTGCTCGCAATGTGTTTTGTTTCATGAGACGACGACAACTTTTTAATTCCACAGATCGGTGAAGATAATCGAGATGGGATGGCTTACTACCAGCAAAACGGTGCACCATCTCATTTCCTCAAGGAAGTTCGAGATTTCCTCGATAATCGCTTTCCAGGTCAGCGGATTGGCATTGAAGAATAAATCGCATGGCCACCTCGCTTCGCAGACTTGACACAATTGGATTTCTTTCTCTGGTGTTTCATTAAGGATCGTGCGTTATGTTCCTCCCTCACTAAACAATTTAGTCGACCCGGAAATCTAATCTATGCTGCCGCTGTACAAGTTTCTTCCGATATGTTGCAACGAGCGTGGAAATAAATTGATTACCAGTGGGAGCTTGCAGCATCACCAATGGCAGTCACATCGAACCAAAATGACACATGACACTTTGATGTGGAACTTAAGGTTGTTAGCTACAAAATGGCAGGTCTACCGATTTTATAAATTATCTCAAAAAAATTCTATATCATACCAAAGTTACGATAGCCTTTTTGACCCATCCTGTATTTTCCTTGTCATTATATAATTTTTAAACAAAAGTTGTACAGATAACATTCAGTTTTTTTACTTTTATTCCTCATAGAAGGTTTCCACAATAGACAGGACAGTTGTATTTATGGGTAATCCGCTATTGGTTAGAACACTACTGCCGAATGTAAATGTGCAGCAACAATAAAGAACGCTCAGAGTCAGAGAGAGGGGCAGGAGGGGGGGGGGTGAAGAGGAGGTAGACAGTGTGCTGGGAGGTAGTGGACACAGGAGGAAAGGAGGATATTGACGTACATGGGGTAGCAGAACATGAACAGAAAAAAACGGGGGAGGGGTGGTAGGTGAAGGACTGAGAGGGGTGGAGGAGGAGATAGAAAAAAAGAGGGGGAGATGGGCAGAGAGAGGGAGTGAGGGAGATTAGGACGTATATCTAATTGACATACATATTTAGCAATTGCGAAGCATTGCCAGGTTCGTTAATGATATATATATATATATATATATATATATATATATATATATATATATATATATATATCACTTCCTGCTCACAACGAGTATTGAAAATAAGCATCTACGCTTAATGTACTGAAACTCATGAAATTTCTTTCATTCCATAACTGAAAAAAACCCTAAAACATTTATTCATGGTGAGAAATAAAAAATGCGTGCTGAATCTTCCATATACGAGGAAATTGTACACATGAAATACAGACGTTTATGGTGTACCTGTAGCGATAAGATTTGAAAACCAGTAGTAGTTCTCTTGTCGAAAGTATTGGAGATCAGAGTTAATTAATTGTAATAAATGAAAAGCACCAGTTTGCTTTTGTTATACAATATTAATTTTATTGCTAACCGATTTTCGGCTTACAAGGCCATCTTCAGGCATTTACTGAGTATTATCATCAAAGAAGTTAAATGTTAGCGGACAACATTGGAAGAGAGGTAACACATCTAGACTGAAGTAGAAACATACAGTAAGTAACATCTTTGCAATGAAATAGTAAAAACTGAACAGTATATAAATAACAATGGAGTTGACAGGAAAACCTTTAGCACAAAATAGGAATAGCATGCCTACATAACAGTTTATATTAATAAACAAAACTAATAAAATAAGATAAAATTAGTACTAGACAAGGCTGCATCAAGAGGTGTGAAACATGGAGAGTGATACACAACCAGTTAAAAAAGAAATACAGAATACATAAGGAACTTAAGCAATATCAACAAGATAAACAGAAATTAATAAATGCAGGAAAATGGAGGTGTTTGAGGGAACCTACAAGTTAAGAGTGTGGTGGTACTGCATTTTAACATTAACATTATAATCAAAGCAGTGGCTGTGTACCAGTATTCATTAAATAAATGAGCAAAGTAAAATATGAACAGTATTTGATGAGACAACTACAAGGGGAGTTAAACATGGACAGTAATACAAGTACAAGTTAAAAGGAAAGCCTTAACTATTGAAACTACAGCCTATGTGGAATACAAAGACAACTGCAACAAATAAAACAACTTAATGAATACAGGAAAATGGGAATATGTAGGAAGAGAGAGTGTGGGAAGTAATGAACAACAAAGAAGTTTAGGAGAGGGGAGGTGTTGAGTTGTGTCTGGTCATTTAGGATGTGATCTGGACTGTGAGCAAGATGTTTGTTAATTTCCAGGGCTTCCAGCAGCTTGAGTTTATGACGTTTGCTTGCTAAGTGAAGTACATGGTACACTGGCTGGTTTTTGTGACCCTCACTCAGTACATGCTAAGCAAATGCAGTCTGAATTCTGCAACCTCCAGCTGCGTTCATGTTCAGCCAGTCCAGTTGATATGTCTCTGCCAATGTAAAATTTGTCACAATCAGAACAGGTGATTTTGTATACCCCACTGTTGGCTAATAACTGGATCTTGTCTTTGCTATTAAAACCACACTGGGTTGTCGTGTTCCTGACATAGTAGGAAACCCTATACTTGCAGGATTTCAGTGCTTTGGCTACAATCTGTGATATCTGACCTAGAAGTGGTAGTGTACACCATTTCTTGCAAACAGTGGATGGGGAAGCAGGTGGGGCATAGAGGAGGGGTATAATTTTCCGTTTTTGTTTATTAATAGAAACTGTTATGCAGGCATGCTATTCCTATTCTGTGCTAAAGGTTTTCCTGTGAACTCCATTGTTATTTACGTACTGTTCAGTTTTTACTATTTCATTGCAAAGATGTTACTTACTGTATGTTTCTACTTCAGTCTAGAGGTGTTACTTCTCTTCCAATGTTGTCTGCTAACATTTAACTTCTTTGGTGACAATATTCAGTAAATGTCTGAAGATGGCCTTGTAAGCCGAAAACCGGTTAGCAATAAAATTAATATTGTAGGACAAAAGCAAACTGGTGCTTTCCATTTTTGCTTCGCAGCCTGATATACAAACAATTAATGCAGAGACAATTAAAGATTAATAAGTAAAAAAATTAAGACCATGAATAACTCATAGCAGATGCTTGTTTAATAAGAAAGTTAGGGTGGTGGTGTGGTGGTGCGGAAAAATGGTTGTTCAAATGGTTCAAATAGCTTTGAGCACTATGTGACTTAACATCTGAGATCATCAGTCCCCTAGAACTTAGAACTACTTAAACCTAACTAACCTAAGGACATCACACACATCCATGCCCGAGGCAGGATTCGAACCTGTGACCGTAGCGATCGCGCGGTTCCAGACTGAAGCGCCTAGAACCGCTCGGCCACATCGGCCGCCAAAAAGGGTTGTGAAGGTATATGATACCTTTAGGAGGTATCAGTACTGCAAAGGGAAAAAATATGTAACTTGAATGCTGAAGGAAGTCATAAGGTAATCTATTCGCTGTCTTACGACAAATAAATCACGAAAATACGGGGTCATATCAACACAGTAATTACAAATTCACCAAAATATTGCAAATGTATACAGATGATTCAATAGCAAGTATAAATTTCTCGCTTTTCCATGACTTGCGAAGTCTGAAAATAAGGAGCAACGAATGTAAGTACCTTATCAGGAATGTAAGCTTCGTGAGTAGACAGCCAAATAAAAGTGAAAGTGTATAAAATATATGCTACAAAAGTGTGGAGGATTTCGTCGCCACTTTTTGAGAAATTGACTATTGGCTTCTGTCTTTGGTTAATCAAACAAAAATTGGCCGTAGACACCGAGATAGCAGCCAACAGGCGATTTGGCAAAACTATGTTTCAGTCGTATAAATCCACAAAGTTATACAAAGCCACAAAAGTGTGGAATAGTTATCAGAAGAATGCGACATTTACCGCAGCTGTAGGCTGTAAGAGAAACTGTAAAGAGTCACCATCTGTCGGACCACAAGTTGTTGTTAGTACCTTGCTATTTTGGTACTGAAATAGCAAAACACACCTGCTGCTGTTTTTTGCTATACAATTCCCTCAACATCGCTCGATTTGATTCAGCTGCAGTAATTTCCCTCTTTTTTCTTTTATTAATATTCTCGTCATAACTCATTTTCAATGCAGTATTCATTCCGTTCAACTAATCTTCCAAATCCTTTGCTGTCTCTCAAAACGTGATTGTCAAATACTGAAGTTCTTATTTCTTCTTCCTGAACTTAAATTCCTTTTGAAAATTCATTCATTGTTGCTCTACTGATGACTCACTGTCTAGATTGAATATTATGAGGGATAGGCTACCATAATGTCTCACTCCGTTCGCAACTTCTGGCTTCAACTCTGTCCTTTTAACTGTTAGAGCTGCCGTTTGGTTTCTGTTGCAGATATCCTTGCGCTTCCTGGATTCTATGCCAGATAACTTCAGAATAACGAGGGCTTTCTAGTGAAGGTTTTTTTCTAAATACAGGGTAAGTCACATATAACGTAACACCCCTTTTATTTCGAAATGAGGTTTTCGGCAAACGAAAGTGAGCTAAGGGTCACGTACAAAGGATTGTCATAAAGTGTATTAACTCTTTTACCGATGGAGATATTGAAGAAAATATTTTTTAAATGTGAGATACTTTTCAGCGGCATCTGAATGCGCTTGAAGAGATGAATACAGTTATGCAATGCCTCAATGTCTGTTAATGTTGAGGCTGAAACTATTCTCCAAAGAATTCGAGGAATGAACTTAACTTGGAAATAAATGTGGTCAGAGTCTGCTATTGCACTGTAAAAATCCCCAAGCAGAGTCCTCATGTAGGGCTTCATCTTTGTATGCGGCAAGACAGGCCTACGCTTCTAAGATAAAACCTTATGTACTATACTACATTGATGAGGGGCCAGCTATGGTTTCTGCGTATGGAACTATGGCATATGTAAGCTTTTGGAGCATTAGATAGGGCTTATGAAAACTATTTCAAATGTGTGTGTACTTTCAGGTTTTTTTGAAAGCAGCTACAATTTCGTCAGGCTTCCATTTAAACCCTCCACACCGTTGTTTACTTGTTCCAACAACTGAATGCTTGTTACATTGAGCCACCAGGTGTCTGAAAAAATGTGTCTGTAAGTACTATTTGATACTGTAACTAGACAGAATACACTTTAAATAAACTAAACAGTTTATCAAAATTACTCACCAATCAACCACAAATTTAATGCTTTTCTTAACGAAACTTAGTTTTAAACTTCACGTAAGTATTTGCTCGAAGTGTTTACCATCGACTGTAAAGCGGATTTGCAATCGCCGTTCAAGAGATAGATATTCAGATGAAAGTTCATTGAATGACACGCCGTTGCATGCTGTAGCGACTCGACGATGTTTATCGTTTGGTGTGGTTGGCGATTCCAGATAGAACTAAGTTTCAGTACTTCCCATAGAAAGAAACTGGGAGAAGTCAAATAAAGAGACGTGGCCAGCTGTCGTCCTGTTGCATTCCGTCCTGTCCAACACTCAGGAAACTTTTCATTCGGTGTTTGCGTTGAAGCACGGGGAGAGTGAGCTGGCCAACCGCCGTGTTGGAACCACGTACACTGTCGCTTAACCAGTGGTAGCTCTTCCAGAATAACAGACTGTTCGTAAGAAAGGAATTTAAAATTGTTGGGGTTGTAGCCTCCCCCTTCCAAATCGGCCTACTGTATTGCTATATAATTAACGAAATATTACAGTGAGTAATGGCATCTTTACAGTTGAAAAATGATACCGGTCAGTAGGAGGAAGATCTGTAACAGACTCTTCTGAAGGAAGAATCTATTCTAAACCTAATCTAAATACTGATAAATAATTTTGAAGAGGGTGGAATTTAGTACATTCGCTCATGGACCACACGGCGGGGGGGGGAGGGGGGAGGGAGAAAGGATACACGTAACATTTAATAAAAAAAATACTGATTAGCGAAAAAAAGATAATTAAAGTGTCGCCAGCCCACAAGGGCAAAGAATATCTAGAATTGCTCAAAAATAATGGCAAAGAAAATTAAGCAAATAATCAGTATCGTGGCAGCGGAAGGTTGTCAAGCATTTCTACAACACAAAAGTTAACCAGAAAATAAATGAATCAGAAACCAATGAGTTTGCAGTTACTTAACCTAAAATACTAAATTTTGAAAGCAAAGTTAAATGAAGTTGCTGGTTATATAAATTACTGGCTGTAGATGAAACTTTGTTACGTAAAAAATGACTTCCAGTAACCTCGGCGTAACCTAAAGCAAAATTTAGAAAAAGGCAAGCAACTTACTTTTGATTATTGAAAGATTGAATTGAATTTACTGGAAGCAAACTGGTTTTACTCTTAACATAAGAACTATAAAATAATACGAAGCCAGCAGAAATCACTCGCTAAGCTAAAAACAGTATAGATGAAACTGTGCACACTTCATTAGCGCTGTATCTTTAGTTATTAGTTTCGCCATTGGAATTTTACGTTAATTTAAGTGAGTGAAGCTAATATTCAAAACTGCAAATTCGTTAAGCCTCTGTTATGCAGTTCAAGACTGAACAATTACTGATGCAGTGAAATTTAGAATGAAACTGGTCATTAGCAAACAAACAAAACCAGCAGTGAATGTTTAATCAGTTTTCATATTCTTACGATACTCAGAGATTGCATGGAGAGGTAAAACTTTCTGAAGTCAGTGACAACACAGGTGCCCTACAAGTTTTAACTATTGTAGGTTATTATTAAAGAAAGTTAGAAAAAGTTTGTGAAAGAAATGCCACTGGGTAATGTCTGTACAGTAATAATTATACTCTTTCAGTTAACAGTCTTACGATGTTGTAGCTGTGCGGACGACGAAGAATGTAGCTGATGACAATTCTGAGCTGCTGCTGTTGCTGTTGCTGCTGCTGTTCGAGCACCCCGAGGCATCTCCAGACCCACGGATAATTATGGGACAGGCGATAGTTACAATTGCAACTTCCTCCGACTGTCCGTTCCTACTGTGCTGTCAATAGTCGTGGGTTAAGGAAACAGGTGCGCCTGCACTGCCCCGATCACAGCTGAACACCGCATCTGCGGGGGCGCCTATCAAACGCTTCCGCACTCTTTCATGACTTAAGCTGCCCTACCTCATCTGTGTTCGCAGCGCGACGGAGCCTCCCCATATGCAAAAGATAAACAACGGCACAACTACTGTCATTTCGTCATTGTCATCGATACATTTAAATGAAGTTCCCTTGGCTGTTACCCATCAATTTACAATATTTACATTATCATTAAAATCGATTATATAAATCCACAAATAAACACACTATTCGTAGTCCATTAAATTTCGTGCATGAAGCCGCGTAAATAAAATTTCCTCCACTGATATTTCGGCCGCGTATCGTCCGGCCATCCTCAGAGTGAGTCTTGTGACTCTGAGGATGGCTGGACGATACGCGGCCGAAATATCAGTGGAGGAAATTTTATTTACGCGGCTTCATGCCCGAAATATAATGGACTATTCATTACGACGCAAGAAGTTGAAAATGCAAACACACTATTACATCTATTACATATTAAATATGGTTTCTGCAATAAAGCTTACAGATTCAGAATTAGAAGTACAGTACAATCTACGAACGGATATTAAATGGCAAAAAGTTTTGGGTGGTGCAGAAAGCATTTTATCCACATTTTTGGTGTTACAGGGTGAAATAAGGTTGCACAGTGGAATTTCTTATGATGATGCAAAATATGTTTTAGCTTCACGGTCGTTGTTGCTGTACCTGACAAAGCCAGCTAGGATTTTCAACTGCCCAGTAGTGCATGTTACGTAAATTTACATTACCGTGTGGTTTGTAAACGTTGCTTCGTCGGTAAAGAGCACACGCTGGAAAAGCGCAGTGTCGTGCCACGCGACGCAGAGAAACCAACAGAATTCTGTATGACTTTCTAAATTACGTCCGCCGCGTGCTTGATATACTGACAGGTGATAAAAAGCACTCCGTCTTCAAGCCGCAAGTGGCCCATCGGGACCATCCGACCGCCATGTTATCCTCAGATGACGATGTGGATAGGAAGGGGCGTGTGGTCAGTACACCGCTCTCCCGGTCGTTATGATGGTTTTCTGTGACCGGAGCCGCTACTATTCGGTCGAGTAGCTCCTAAATCGGCATCACGAGGCTGAGTGCACCCCTGAAAATGGCTACAGTGCATGGCTGCCCGGTTGGTCACCCATCCAAGTGCCGGCCACGCCCGACAGTGCTGAATGGCTATGGTTCAAATGGCTCTGAGCACTATGGGACTTAACTTCTGAGGTCATCAGTCCCCTAGAACGTAGAACTACTTAAACCTAACTAACCTAAGGACATCACACACAGCCGTGCCCGAGACAGGATTCGAACCTGCGACCGTAGCGGTCGCGCGGTTCCGGATTGTAGCGCCCAGAACCGCTCGGCCACTCCGGCCGGCGACAGCGCTGAACTTCGGTGATCTGACGGAAGCCGGTGTATCCACTGCGGCAAGGCCGTTGGCGACAGGTGACAAGGATGGAATTTATAACGATGGAAGAGGTGACTGATCCTCTGACTGATCCCAAATTCCTTGACAATACTTCTCGTGCTTCCATTCACTGTATAAAAGTAGCACGTTCAAATTCTCCTCACTGGTGCCAATGTCTGTGCGGAAAAAAATGTTGAAGTGAAAATAAAATCCCGACAGATGACACCACTCCTGCTAGTTCTGCAGTGCGGACGTGTATACAGCCGAAAGTTTATAAAATGACGTAGCCTGTCATGAGCGTGTTCACAACGCAACAGCTGATTCCGGCCGACTTGCCTTTCAGTTTTAGAATATTTTTTGACTTATTTTGCGGAGAGTTTCAAGTTCAACGTTAACAAGCACTGTATTCGTTTTTCTCAAGCTATTTCGGATGCAGTTAAAATAGTGTATCATTCTATTTAAATAAATCGAATTTGCTTCAGTATTTCGATCGATACGGGAGCTACGATCATTTGTTACATATCAAAGTACACGCGCCTTAGCGCAAAATCATTTGCCATTAGCCTCGTTTCGATATATGGAAGCGTTCATAAAATAAAAGATGTATTACATCTTACATTACTCAATCTGTACACGATGCGGTGACGAAAGTCATGGGATTCCTCATAGTATCGTGTCAGACTTCTTTTGCCGGCGTACTGCAGCAACTCGACGTGGAATGTACTCAAGAAGTTGTCAAGAAATCCCCTGCAGAAATACTGAGCCATGATGCCCCTTAGCCGTCCATAATTGTGAAAGTGTTGCCGGAACAGGGTGTTGTGCCTGAACTGACCCCTCGCTTAAGTTCCATAAATGTTTCATGGGATTCATGTCGGTCGATCTGGGTGGCCAAATCATTCTCTCGAACTGACCAGAATACTCATCGAGCCAGTGGGGAACAATTGTGGCTCCGGCCGAAGTGGCCGAGCGGTTCTAGGCGCTACAGTTTGGAACCGCGCGACCGCTACGGTCGCAGGTTCGAATCCTGCCTCGGGCATGGATGTGTGTGCTGTCCTTAGGTTAGTTAGGTTTAAGTAGTTCTAAGTTCTAGGGGACTCATGACCACAGCAGTTAAGTCCCATAGTGCTCAGAGCCATTTGAACCAACAATTGTGGTCCAGTGACATGACATCATTGTTTGGTTGCATGAAGTCCACAAATGGCTGCAAATGGCCTACAAGAAGCGAACATAACCATTTCCAGTCAATGATCGTTTCAGTTGGAACAGAGGACCCAGACCATTCCACGCACATACCATACCATTATGGAGTCACCACCAGCTTGCAAAGTGCCTTGTTGACAACTGTGGTGCACGGCTTCGTGGGACCTGCGCACTCTAATTCAACCATCTGATCTTACCAAATGACTCATCTGACCAGGCCACCGATTTCCAGTCGCCTAGCGACCAACTGATATGGTTACGAAACCAAGAGAGGAGCTGCAAGCGACGTCGTGCTGTTAGCAAAGGCACTCGCGTTGGTCTTCTGCTGCCACAGCCCATTTCCGCTGCACTGTCCTAACGGATACGTCCATCGTACGTCTCACATTGACTTCTGCAATCATTTTAGTGTGTTGCTTGCCTCTTAGCATGGACAACCTCACGCAAACGCCGCTGCTTTCGGTGGTTAAGCGAAGCCCTTCGGCCACTGCTTTGTCCGTGGTAATGCCTGAAACATAGTATTTTCGGCACACTCTTGACAATGTAGATCTCAATACTGAATTCACTAACGATTTTCGAAATGGGATGTTCCATGTTTCTCGCTGGAACTAACATACCATTTCGCGTTCAGGCTCTGTTAATTCCCGTCGTACGGCCATAATCATGCCGTAAACTTTTACATTTGAATCACCTGAGCACAAATGGCAGCTCAGTGCACTGCCCATTTATACCTTGTGTAGGCGTACTGCCGCCATCTGTATTGAGTATATCACTATCCTACGGGTTTTGTCATCTCAGTGTACGTTCTACATAGGACCAACTGTGCAATCCCGCAGATTTATCCCGGCGTCTTACATGAATATGCCCTACAAGGACATGCTGCCCAATATGATCGTCTCCAATATACAATATTTCGTCGATCCATCTGACCGCCAGATTCAGGTGCCATCGCTGCAACACAATCACGCCGGAACTAAATGAACATCAGAAACGGCGGCTCCTCTATACCCCGGGTCCAGGACACTGCGCCTGCGCGAGAAGCGGAAGAGCTGCACCCTGCGAAGCGTAGAACTGCAGCGCCGCCGGCGCGGCGGTAGAAACTGGCGAAAGTGATAAATTGCAAATTAAAATGTAGCGAGTCGAAACTCAGACCGTTGTTGTTTTATATCAGATAAAATAGGGTTTCATGTCTTGCTTAAAGGAAAACCTCTGTCTCTATTAATAGCGTCATCGGATAACCGTATTTCGATGGATTCCTTGAGTATAAAATCCCAGTACCTAGGAAATGGAGCAACGATTTGCGTCTCTTTGAATGACATGTTACGCCCTTCGTTGACAGAGTTCAGATGGTTCAAATGGCTCTAAGCACTATGGGACTTAACATCTGAGATCATCAGTCCCCTAGTCTTAGAACTACTTAAGCCTAAATAACCTAAGGACATCACACATATCCATGCCCGACGCAGGATTCGAACCTGCGACCGTAGCAGCAGCGCGGTTCCGGACTGAAGCGCCTAGAGCCGCTAGACCACAGTGGCCGGCCAGAAATGGCATAAGCTCTCTTGACCAATGTACGTAGAACTCCCATGCGCTGACGTGGTGAATGACAGCTCGTAGAACGCAGACAGCGGTCCGTTTGTGAAGATTTATAATATACACCATGTTCCAGGGTACCATTTTTTGTGTACTAAAACATCCAAAACCTTAGGACATGGTGTATATTATAAACCCACACATATGGACCGTTATCTTCATTCTACGAGCTGTCATAGACCACATCAGCGCATGGGAGTTCTACGTTCATTGTTCAAGGGTTCTTATGCCATTTCTGATTCAGAAAATTTGACACAGCAACTGCATCATCTTAAGGCCGTCTTCAAGCTCAACGGATAGAGTGGTCACCAAATTAATCGTGCTTTTCAGTTTGGACCATCACATAAACCACCGTCGGGTACTAATAAATGAGTTGCTTTTCTACCCTTTGCTGGAAGTATTTCTTCAAAAATTTCTAGAATTCTCAGGAAATATGATATTAAAAGAGTTTTTTTTGCCTTTGCGGCAGACTGGAGCCCTGTTTGGATCTGTTAAAGATGATTTGGGTTTGAGACAGCCTGGATTTTATAAAATTCGCTGTAATTGTGGAAAGGCGTATATTGGACAGACTATTCGCACTCGTCATGACCGATGTCTTGAACATCAGCGTCAGATACGTTTGCTCCATCCTGAAAAATCTGCCGTCACCGAACACTGTCTCAACGAAGGGCATAACATGTCGTTCAAACAGACGCAAATTGTTGCTCCAGCTTCTCGTTACTGGCATTGTGTACTCAAGGAATCCATCGAAATACGATTATCCGACGACATTATTAATAGAGACAGAGGTTTTCCTTTAAGCAAGATATGGAACCCTACTTTATCTGATATAAAAGACCAACGGTCTGATTTTCGACCCGCTACATTTTAATTTGCAGTTTATCACTTTCGCCAGTTTCTATGCAATTCCTCGTTTCGCAGGGGTTCTTCCTCTTCTCGCGCAGAAGCAGTGGCCTCGCGTGTATAATGAAGCCGCCGTTTCTGATGTTCAATCAGTTCTGGCGTGATTGTGTTGCAGCGATCGCACCTGAAGATGGTGGTCAGATGGAACGCCGAAATAGCGTGGATTGAAGACGATTATGTACTGCAGCGTACACGTGAAGAGCATAACTGTAGGAGCGACTATTTTATCTCCGATGTATTTCACGCTGGGGGATACCATCATCCTTAAGCTATGCGGTAGAGCCACATACCGTCTGTCATCTGCTCTACGTCCGTATGTAGCAAATTCATTATTGGTAGTAATCGTTACAAAGTCGTATCAGTTAATCTTCCAGACTAGTTTTCCTTTACCTATTGTGCAAGTAACTATCTGAGCATTCATTGGTACGCTACTGTGGCGCTGTCCAAAAAATTAGAATCTCAACCTTTACAACCTTTACAGAATGAAGCTGCAACGCAGCTACTTGTGCGTAGCCGCCGTCACGCGCACAGCGTTTTCCACTTGCGTGCCGCCCGTAGCCTGAGTCCGCAGATGTTCCGCGTCACTGCCTTCCTAGCCGTGGGAGGGACGGGCGGTGGTGGGCGCAAATTTCGCAGGGGCCGAGAGTCAACGCCTCCCCACTTTACCTTCCCCTTCCCCTCCCCCCTTTCCGTCCACAGCAGCAGGTGCACGCGCTTTCGCAAGTCGCCGCACTTACAGCAGCCGGAGCGAAACGTAATTCCGCCGGCGTGGCCGGCGAGCAGGCAGGAGCAGAAAAGTCGGCCGGAAGCGGCGCAGCGTGTCCGCGCGTCTGCGAGACTAGGCTCTCTTCTAATTTTGTTAATTAGTTCCCGCGCAACAGCGCGGTCCGGACACGGCGCCGGCGGAGCCGTTAATTAGAAGCGAGCGGCCCCCCGGCGTCAGCTGGTGCGGCGTCAGCACGCGCCGCTACGCAAGTAGCCGGCGATCGGCGGCGCCGTCCTGCACACGTGCTGCAGTGCCGCGCGCTTATTGTCGTCTCGCAGCGGCTGTCACCCCGCGCCGCGGCGTGTCGCTGCACCCTGGCCCGCCGTCATGTAACGACAGCAGCGCCCCAGCTCGGCCTCAATATTATTTCTGCCGCGCAGACATTAAGCAACCTAATGGCGCAGCTGTGCGGACGACGTAATCTGCGTGTGCGCGACGCTGACAAAGAATACGAAATAGCACCGTTGCTGTATGACCCTATGCATCACATTCTGATTTCCACTGCCTGCCCGCATTTCGATGCGAGAAAAGCACTATTTAAGTACGCTACTGGCCATTAAAATCGCTACACCAAGAAGAAATGCGAATGATAAACGGGTATTGATTGGACAAATATATCATACTAGAACGGACAAGTGATTGCAATTTCACGCAATTTGGGTGCATAGATCCTGAGAAATCAGTACCTCTGGCCGTAATAACGGTCTTGATACGCCCGGGCATTGAGTCAAACAGAGCTTGGATGGCGTGTACAGGTACAGCTGCCCATGCAGCTTCAACACCATACCACAGTTCATCAAGAGTAGTGACTGGCGTATTGTGACGAGCAAGTTGCTCGGCCACCATTGGCCAGACGTTTTCAATTGGTGAGAGATCTGGAGAATGTGCTGGCCAGGGCAGCAGTCGACATTTTCTGTATCCAGAAAGGCCCGTACAGGACCTGCAACATGCGGTCGTGCATTATCCTGCTGAAATGTAGAGTTTCGCGGGGATCGAATGAAGGGTAGAGCCACGGGTCGTAGCACATCTGAAATGTAACGTCCACTGTTCAAAGCGCCGTCAATGCGAATAAGAAGTGACCGAGACGTGTAACCAATGGCACCCCATACCATCACGCCGGGTGATACGCCAGAATGGCGATGACGAATACACGCTTCCAATGTGCGTTCACCACAATGTCGCCAAACACGGATGCGACCATCACGATGCTGTAAACAGAACCTGGATTCATTAGAAAAAATGACGTTTTGCTATTCGTGCACCCAGATTCGTCGTTGAGTACACCATCGCAGATGCTCCTGTCTGTGATGCAGCATCAAGGGTAACCGCAGCCATGGTCTCCGAGCTGATAGTCCATGCTGCTGGGAACGTCGGCGAACTGATCGTGCAGATGGTTGTCTCGCAAATGTCCCCATCTGTTGACTCAGGGATCGAGACGTGGCTGCACATCCGTTACAGCCATGCGGATAAGATGCCTGTCATCTCGACTGCTACTGATTGGAGGTCGTTGGGATCCAGCATGGCTTTCCGTATTACCCTCCTGAACCCACCGATTCCATATTCTGCTAACAGTCATTGGATCTCGACCAACGCGAGCAGGAATGTCGGGATACGATAAACCGCAATCGCGATAGGCTACAATCTGACCTTTATCAGAATCGGAATCGTGATGGTACGCATTTCTTCTCCTTACATGAGGTATCACAACAACGTTTCACGAGGCAACGCCGGTCAACTGCTGTTTGTGTATGAGAAAGCGGTTGGAAACTTTCCTCATGTCAGCACGTTGTAGGTGTCGCCACCGGCGTCAATCTTGCGTGAATGCTCCGAAAAGCTGATCATTTGCATATTACAGCATCTTCTTCCTGTCGGTTAAATTTCGCGTCTGTAGCACGACATCTTCGTGGTGTAGCAATTTTAATGGCCAGTAGTGAAATTTATGGCTTATGCGTGTGTGAAACTGCTGAGGTCATCGGTCCTTAGACTTCCACACTACTTAACCTAACTTAAAGTAACATATGCTAAGAACAACACACGCACCCATGGCCGAGGGAGGGTGAGGGAGGCTCCGTGCGGCTTATGGCTTACGATATTTGCTATTTCTGTAGTGGTGCTGAAGCAAAACACTAAGCTATTTCGATGTCTAACGGCAGTCCTGCTCTTAGAACGTCAGCTACGAAACGTTGACATGTGAAATCACAGAGAATTAAAAGGGCTAATAAAATAGGAATGTGTGCAGAATTGGTGAATAACACTAGCTAAACATACTCCTAGAGGGAGATGAAGAACGAAAAAATTAAAGTGGAAGATAGGGATCGGAATGTATGGCATATCGCACCGCGGCAAGAGCATTGACACAACTGAAAAATGCAGTACTTGACCAAACTTGACTTCAAGAATTAATCCTATAAAACTTATACCGAAATAGTATAAGGTTCCTTTAAATTTAAAGCAAGTATTGTTGGCTGTAATTTCTATCATCTTTTGTTGACGCTGGGGCACCTCACATGTATTTTTCTGTGACATAAACTACAGATGCTGTTTTCGACTCGTGTCACTTTTCTTGGTGGGGTGCGATATAGGGGAAAGTCGTCTGCACTGTAACGGCACCTAATTCGTACCCGTTACGCTATCTGACATTTGGAGAATTCAGCACGAACTACCAAGTCATTAATGTGCAACTACTCACAATGGTCCAGTGTTGGCTACAATTATGGTAGGTATTCCAATTCATTAATGCGGAACCTATTTATGCTGAAAAAAGGTTCCAATTTCGGCGATTGAATGCGAGGAAGACAAACAGAAAAGTTTGTGTATGTAATGGGTGAAGAGCGGGACGTGTGCAGAAAAGCTCAAACAGGTGAGAAAGGCATAATGTTGATTTTACTATTAACCGTCGCTTACACAGTTGCTTCAAAATGGGCACCGGAGACATCGACGAGATACTGCACAGTCCAGGATTTACACTGGGTGGTCATAATTTTTTTTTTTGGCGTAGATCAGTTACACGTTAACGCATTAGGATAATTGCCAAGTTTATCTGCCACACGATAACTAATATCACACTGGACCTCCGTGAGTATATGCACCTTAATTATAACTACCTGGTATGCACTTCTTCGGACCACAAGTTCAGCGGTGACTTCTGTGTTTCAGGACCAGATCAACTGAAGACAGTATTGATTTAGTTGTTCTTTTCATCTAATTCTTGTGTACGTGACGAAGAGAATTATTGTTATAAGTGGCGACATGAACTTTTATTTACGTATGAATATACATGTTATATCCTTAGCTTTCAGACAGTCAGGAGTTTTTGTTGTGGCTCGTTTGTCAGACACTGACAAAGAGAAACTGATGACATATCCTTTAACATGAGGCTTGAAGTTCCCAATATTTACCCTTTGAGGCACGCACCCACCATTCTTGGGAATTTTGAATTCACACTTTGCAGACAGAACACGTGACGTAGACCGCCTGCAGGCACCTGGGGTACTCTCATCACCGGTTCTGTCTGTATATATGCATTTTTAAAATTATTAATAAAGATGGATGGGTGCCACCGATGGCTTGGTGAAGTGGGAGGGGGGGCTTTTATAGAGACCCTTTACTGATTTGTTCACCCATTTGTCAATGTCTCATCCCCCCAGTGATCACATCGCAGGAGGCCACAAAATACGAGCACTTAAAAAGCATACGCATGGTACCTAGTGGTTCCAACCTGTACACGAGGGCACAAATCGTGGTCGCACTTCACTCCAAACGGCTGTGATCATGTTCAGTGTGGCTGAAGACCCACAATGTTCTTAGAGAACTACTGAAACGCCCGAGGGTGTTAGCAGTGTCAACGGTCATGCAGAACCTCTTCTTGTTGGTCATTGCACTGCAAACTCATTTTCGACTGCAAAATGCGTGGGAACAAACAGCCAATGGAAAAGGTTGGTTTCATTCACGCCGTTATGGCACCCTCTGCGGGCTTTTCCTGCCAGTTTTGAGCGGCGGTGAGTAGTGGGGGAAAGCTGACAACAGTGCAGTCAGTATTGTCGCCAAATTTACTCCTCCTCCTCAGCCTGCGACAGGGTTGCAGTGGCAGATGTGGCAATGTTACAATTAAATTATGCAAATTATTAAATTTAATTATGAAAATTAGTCCTATCCTGTCTCTTCACCTTCCCTTCTCATCCTCCACCTGCCGTTATTGATGGAAATTTTGACAGGAATTCTGAATTTCCATGGTAAAATCAAGTTATGTGGGAATTTCATACTTTTGCAGTTAAATTCAGTTGTCAGTTCAGAGGACATAATATTAATGGAAATTATTGATGGAGATTGTTCAAACACTGAAACTGTTGTTTGAAATTGTTTATAAAATGGGAATAGGTGGTGGAAATCGAAAAACTTCAGATGATACTCTGATTACAATGTTGCAATCATCAATCTGTATGGGGAGCATTGTACTGAATTGTTATTATTCTTTCACAGTGGTGATGTCTCAGTTTGCTGTGATGTGAATGCCAAGGGCTATGGTGGGTGTGAGGCGCACTCCATACCAGCATGCATGACCTTGTAAGTCCCCACTGGTGGCTGCACAGGAAGCCCTGATTGCAGCTGCTGCACTGAACCCACCCCAGCACAACCACTCTGGTATTTGTGGATCAGCCAGCAGGAGCAACAAATACCCACTCGTCAGGCTACTGTTCCAGACGGGGTGGAGCCCCAAGAGCCAGGCTGCTCGCAGTGGCCTTCTCCTCCTCCTCAGGCAGATTGCATCGCCTTTGCAAGGTACATGTGTCTTGGTACCTACCCCTGATCCCATCATCTGCTACACCAATATCAACTGGATGGTTCCCTCCAGCTAGCAGTAGTGATATTAAAGAACATGTGACTAGTGGCAGTTCCCTCCCCCATACTAATAGTGTTGGAGATCAGGTCCCACCACAATAAATGACGCAGTGATTGAGTGCACTTCTGAGGAGTATATTTCATTTTCTGATATAGAGAACCTGGTAGGTTGGTACCAGGATCCAGTCAGGTTCCTGAAGGCATCTCTTCCCATCGTAGAGACAGAGAAATCTGTGGTATCCTGCCATTAAGTGTACTGCAGTACTCTACAGCAACTTCATTCATCTCCACCCCCCCCCCCCCCCAAACAGGACGGTGTTATTGAGAAGACAAATGTTGGCTGTATATGGAGGGATAACAGCATGATACCATGCAATGGATCCAACTCGAGTGGTATACTGGGTCAGGAAGCTAGAAGCTCAAGAGAAGCACACGACTGTGTACTACACCTGGACCTCTAAACACATGTCCTTTATCCTGCAAATGAAGGGTCTATCTATATCGGGCTTCTTGACGATATACACTCCTGGAAATGGAAAAAAGAACACATTGACACCGGTGTGTCAGACCCACCATACTTGCTCCGGACACTGCGAGAGGGCTGTACAAGCAATGATCACACGCACGGCACAGCGGACACACCAGGAACCGCGGTGTTGGCCGTCGAATGGCGCTAGCTGCGCAGCATTTGTGCACCGCCGCCGTCAGTGTCAGCCAGTTTGCCGTGGCATACGGAGCTCCATCGCAGTCTTTAACACTGGTAGCATGCCGCGACAGCGTGGACGTGAACCGTATGTGCAGTTGACGGACTTTGAGCGAGGGCGTATAGTGGGCATGCGGGAGGCCGGGTGGACGTACCACTGAATTGCTCAACACGTGGGGCGTGAGGTCTCCACAGTACATCGATGTTGTCGCCAATGGTCGGCGGAAGGTGCACGTGCCCGTCGACCTGGGACCAGACCGCAGCGACGCACGGATGCACGCCAAGACCGTAGGATCCTACGCAGAGCCGTAGGGGACCGCACCGCCACTTCCCAGCAAATTAGGGACACTGTTGCTTCTGGGGTATCGGCGAGGACCATTCGCAACCGTCTCCATGAAGCTGGGCTACGGTCCCGCACACCGTTAGGCCGTCTTCCGCTCACGCCCCAACATCGTGCAGCCCGCCTCCAGTGGTGTCGCGACAGGCATGAATGGAGGGACGAATGGAGACGTGTCGTCTTCAGCGATGAGAGTCGCTTCTGCCTTGGTGCCAATGATGGTCGTATGCGTGTTTGGCGCCGTGCAGGTGAGCGCCACAATCAGGACTGCATACGACCGAGGCACACAGGGCCAACACCCGGCGTCATGGTGTGGGGAGCGATCTCCAACACTGGCCGTACACCACTGGTGATCGTCGAGGGGACACTGAATAGTGCACGGTACATCCAAACCGTCATCGAACCCATTGTTCTACCATTCCTAGACCGGCAAGGGAACTTGCTGTTCCAACAGGACAATGCACGTCCGCATGTATCCCGTGCCACCCAACGTGCTCTAAAGAAGGTGTAAGTCAACTATCCTGGCCAGCAAGATCTCCGGATCTGTCCCCCATTGAGCATGTTTGGGACTGGATGAAGCGTCGTCTCACGCGGTCTGCACGTCCAGCACGAACGCTGGTCCAACTGAGGCGCCAGGTGGAAATGGCATGGCTAGCCGTTCCACAGGACTACATCCAGCATCTCTACGATCGTCTCCATGGGAGAATAGCAGCCTGCATTGCTGCGAAAGGTGGATATACACTGTACTAGTGCCGACATTGTGCATGCTCTGTTGCCTGTGTCTATGTGCCTGTGGTTCTGTCAGTGTGATCATGTGATGTATCTGACCCCAGGAATGTGTCAATAAAGTTTCCCCTTCCTGGGACAATGAATTCACGGTGTTCTTATTTCAATTTCCAGGAGTGTAGTTGCTAAGAAGGTATGTTTTAATGTCAAAAATGAAACAAACACCTTTTGTTTTGTGTAGTCTTTCCTGCATTGTAAAAGTAATTACAAGATCGGTCTGCAGTGCTGATCTCGATACAGAAGGAGTATTGATGTTCATGGGTTTCTAACTTTGATGGTATTGAGAGGAAGCATGAGAGCAATGTGGGTAACATCTGTGGCCTTAAGGAGAAAAGGCCAGATGATGATGGCGATAGTAAAATCACACTCAAAATTGTTGGATCACTCCATTTATCAAAATTTGCAGGTCAGCGTAATTGCATGTGAAAATGCTGTTATTCTCCAGTGGAGACACTCTTCCTTTTGTCTGAATCAAATATTCGTCCTGACTCTTTCATTCGAACTCAGTAAAAAACATGGACATAAACAGAATTTTTGCTTCAGATGTCTCAATGCCTTCTCCACTAACGACTTATTCGTTAAGCATCTTGTCAATAGCTCTGTCCAGCATGAAGTATGTGTTGAGATGCCCACTGAGGAGAATAAATCCTTGAAGTTTAAGAATGCCCTCTACCAGGAGTAATTCCCTTTAATCGTGTACACCTCTTCACTCCTCTGACATGCTGTGGAGGTGATCACATTGCTTCACATACCACCTTCACAGAGAAACACATAGCATATGTGGTTGTTTACCACGCAGTGTGCTGAGTTGATTCGAGTATTAACTGCCACAGATCATTTGTCAGGGATAATCCTGCGATTCGGCTGCTCATTGAGCTCTAAAAGCTTTCATGGAAGGTTGATCTGTTTTACAGCCACAACATGCCCTTGACCAAGTCAAAGGAGAGTGATGATTTGTACAATAATGTGGTTGACTGCAGTATTTGTAGGCTACTGTTACACAGAAAAACGGAAACTCCTCATAGAGATCACTGTCTTCTTACAGGGAAGTTCTTTGATGCAGCTCAGTGTGCAACTTTAAGTATCAATTACCATGAAACATGCACGTCTTTTTAAGTGTGTATGATACTCGCTACTTTGCAGACACTTGGGCAGATTCGATATGGAGGAAATCAGGCCAGTGTCCTACCTGTGAGCATCAAGAAATACATCTCCTTGTCCGAACTAATAGGACCTAGAATTACAGTCTGCTTTCTGGATTCACTACGTTTTAATGCATGCACTGTTCCAGAAACTTATTGAAACTCTGCCTCAGGATAACATGCACATCAGTTGAGGTACATAACCGAATGATGCAAAATTCAGGTTGTAACTAGGAAGAGAGTTTTCCCATGTGAGTAACTGAATAGTATGGGAAAACTCGACGAAACCAGGCTACCTGACATAACCGCATTCTGCGATATCGTTACATGTATGAGCCTGCTGCGAATGTCTGGTGGGAATTTAATATCCAAAATTTCGGCGAGTGTGCAAGACTATATATGGACACCAACGTGCACATGCCTGCTGACGCATTCGAGAAGTTCCAGTGTATGCATAACCAACTATTCTCTGGACCCCACCTTTTATTAGACAGCACCTGATTTGTCTTAGGACGCAATGCTCAAGAATATGAAGCACAGTATCGAAATACTAACTGACATTGATATCTGTGGAGGACTTTACCAGTGTGTCCACAGGCACATCAAGGCGTATAATCCATGGATGGGTGAGAGATTTAATGCATCTTTGATTCTAATTATATCGTGCATTTAGATATGAGTAACTTATATGGGTACGCCATGCAACAATCACTGTCCATTAGCGAGTATCAATGGCTTTCTGAGCCCAAATGCGAGGGGTTAGGTGAAGAAATCCAACATGCTGTGGCTGTTTCTGATGTGGAGTATGTTGTTGAGGGAGATCTCACATACACATTTAGTTTGCTTGATGCACACAGCGACTTGCCACTATGCCCACAGCAACTAGTTCTAAAGAGGAAGCTCCACCTCAAAGCTGTTGACACTGCTGGAGAATAAGTAGAGATACATTATTCACTACCATAATCCCTAGAAGTGTCTCAGTTTGCGGAGGAAGTTAGATAGTATCAACTAGACTATTTCCTTCAAGCAGTCACTCTGGTTGAAGGAATATATTGACTTGAATAAGAGAGAGAGAGAGATAGAGAGAGAGAGCATCCACAAAAAAGTTTCGAAAAAGATTTCTTTAAATTGATGAATAATTCCATTTTTGTTAAGACAAAAGAAGATTTCGAAAACGTAGCGAAATTCTTATGGGTCATGTTGGGTGAACTTCATGGCATGAGAAAGTGTACCAGCATACCAAATTTCATATACATCCAATATTCAACAAGAACTTTGTTGCTGTGCAGATGACGAAGGTTGTAGTAGAGCTCACAAAACCTATCTATGTGGGCATGTGCACACTAGATTATCCAAATTCCACATCTATCGATTCCACTGTGAGTTTGTGAAAACGGTGGTGTTCGCAGTGCGCCATTAGATCTACCACACATGGTGCAAAAAATCAGTATTCGATATGGAGGGCATAAGGTGTACATTGTGCTGCAGTCTAAAGTTGGCCTGTCGCCTCATGGTGATAAGTGGGTCATTTGTGGGAATGGGATTGAAACTCGCCTATACTCATAATATTCGCTTGATGAGAGTCGGAGTGTGGGGGAATCCAGTTGGGAGAAAGACTGTAAAGAGCGTATGCATGTGGAATACTATGACCCTACTATGATTTTGTAAATATCTTATGTGTGTGTGTGTGTGTGTGTGTGTGTGTGTGTGTGCTACTATGTGTGAAAGAAACTCGTCATCCTTATGCTGACTATGAAAAAATTGCAACTTCGCACATTTGTAAATAGTTTCTAATTTTTAAGTCTCACCCACTGCTAGTCAATTAGTCAGATTACTTTTTAGGGTAGAAGTGTTTCCCAATCCTACGAAAATTGTGAAAGTGCTACTATGTCAATGGTAAACCGTAAACACACTCAACCAGTGCATCTGGGTCAACTGTAAACTGAGAAAGAGCTACTGCATCAATTGTAAACTGTAAATGCACTTAGTCAGTGCTTCTGTATCAATTTTAAATTGTCAAAGTGTAAGGTGGACTGTGGATTTAATGTATTTCTTGTGAAATTCTAGTAATTGTAATAAAAAAGGATTTCTGCATTAGTGTAAAGACAATGTATCTGTGAATTTTAAAGTATCTCTGCTGAAATTGAGAATTAAATTATATAGCTGAATTGTTACCAAAACCTGCATCATTGAAATTGTGAATCAAATGTAACGTTATTATTTATAAAAAATGAACAAATGAAATTTGCTACCACACGTTTTTGTTGTTATTATTTCACAAAAACCACAAAATCGTTTTTTAAATAAGCACATAATATTTTTATTACAATGAGCATTTCACACGTCGTGTCTATAAGAGTGGTCACATTTACACAGAAATGAAATTTATGCCGACTACATCTTGAACATAGTGTCAGTAGCAGTGAACATACAATGAAGGACAGCTGGACATGAGTGCAAAGGAGGAGGAAATTAATAAGAAAGGGGTGCTGTTCAATATGGAGGAAAACAAAATACACTCCTGGAAATTGAAATAAGAACACCGTGAATTCATTGTCCCAGGAAGGGGAAACTTTATTGACACATTCCTGGGGTCAGATACATCACATGATCACACTGACAGAACCACAGGCACATAGACACAGGCAACAGAGGATGCACAATGTCGGCACTAGTACAGTGTATATCCACCTTTCGCAGCAATGCAGGCTGCTATTCTCCCATGGAGACGATCGTAGAGATGCTGGATGTAGTCCTGTGGAACGGCTTGCCATGCCATTTCCACCTGGCGCCTCAGTTGGACCAGCGTTCGTGCTGGACGTGCAGACCGCGTGAGACGACGCTTCATCCAGTCCCAAACATGCTCAATGGGGGACAGATCCGGAGATCATCCGGAGATCTTGCTGGCCAGGGTAGTTGACTTACACCTTCTAGAGCACGTTGGGTGGCACGGGATACATGCGGACGTGCATTGTCCTGTTGGAACAGCAAGTTCCCTTGCCGGTCTAGGAATGGTAGAACGATGGGTTCGATGACGGTTTGGATGTACCGTGCACTATTCAGTGTTTCCTCGACGATCACCAGTGGTGTACGGCCAGTGTAGGAGATCGCTCCCCACACCATGATGCCGGGTGTTGGCCCTGTGTGCCTCGGTCGTATGCAGTCCTGATTGTGGCGCTCACCTGCACGGCGCCAAACACGCATACGACCATCATTGGCGCCAAGGCAGAAGCGACTCTCATCGCTAAAGACGACACGTCTCCATTCGTCCCTCCATTCACGCCTGTCGCGACACCACTGGAGGCGGGCTGCACGATGTTGGGGCGTGAGCGGAAGACGGCCCAACGGTGTGCGGGACCGTAGCCCAGCTTCATGGAGACGGTTGCGAATGGTCCTCGCCGATACCCCAGGAGCAACTGTGTTCCTAATTTGCTGGGAAGTGGCGGTGCGGTCCCCTACGGCACTGCGTAGGATCCTACGGTCTTGGCGTGCATCCGTGCGTCGCTGCGGTCCGGTCCCAGGTCGACGGGCACGTGCACCTTCCGCCGACCACTGGCGACAACATCGATGTACTGTGGAGACCTCACGCCCCACGTGTTGAGCAATTCGGCGGTACGTCCACCCGGCCTCCCGCATGCCCACTATACGCCCTCGCTCAAAGTCCGTCAACTGCACATATGGTTCACGTCCACGCTGCCGCGGCATGCTACCAGTGTTAAAGACTGCGATGGAGCTCCGTGTGCCACGGCAAACTGGCTGACACTGACGGCGGCGGTGCATAAATGCTGCGCACATGTCAGGCCAATAGATGTTCAATGTGGTGGCCATCATTTGCTGCACACAATTACAATCTCTGGCGTAATGAATGACGTACACGCCGCAGTACATCTGGTCTAATGTCGCCACAGGCTGCCACAATACGTTGTTTCATATCCTCTGGGGTTGTAGACACATCACGGTACACATTCTCCTTTAACGTACCCCACAGAAAGAAGTCGAGAGGTGTAAGATCTGGAGAACTGGCTGGCCAATTTATGCGTCCTCCACGTCCTATGAAACGCCCGTCGAACATCATGTCAAGGGTCAGCCTAGAGTTAATTGCGGAATGTGCAGGTGCACCATCATGCTGATATCACATACGTCGACGCGTTTCCAGTGGGACATTTTCGAGCAACGTTGGCAGATCATTCTGTAGAAACGCGATGTATGTTGCAGTGCTCTCCGATACACACGATCGAACAGCGGAGGAGTGGTATTCAAGCGTCTACTTTAGGTTACAATATCTCCGGATGTAATTAACATTTTACAATGCAACAAACGGCACTGATTACGTATTTGTTTATATGTTCAGATGTGCTAACAAAACTAACGTGGTTCCATTTAAAAAAAACGTAGGTTTGGGTCAAAAAACATACTTCCGTGCATTTTTGTATGTTTTGTATAAAACAATTACACTAGCCCCTCTCCTCACGTTCGGTCTGTGGAATCGGTTCGGCAGTATTTGATGTGGTTTACGAAATATATCCAGAGGTCACGTTAGGTGACTCACCCTGTATAGTATTGGTAGGAGGTTCAACAATCTTGTACCCTGTTCTAACTGATGAGAAGAATCCGTAAATTGAATGAATGAGTCTATCGTTGTGATACGAGTTTGTTGCAATGTTACACTCAACATGCGTTGTACTGACAGGGAGAATATCTGCTATCTGATCAGGTTTTTGAAATTTACTGGGATCCGTCTTCAAAACCTGTCCCTCTGTCAAACCCAGCAGTGGGCCTATTAAACTTTTCTGCTTAGTCATTCGATGCATGTACTGTACTCATTTCAGATTTAGGAATACTGATATTTACACGGAGCTCAATTCCTGTAATGGACAGAATTAGAGCAGCACAATAGATGTCCGGAAGAGAGCTGCTCGGATGGTACTCGTTGGTCATGTGTGCTTGACGTAGGCTTTTTCACTACACAGTTCATACCATTCCACCTCCATAAACTGCACTTTAGCACTTTTAGCTGCATTCTCGATCTCTATCACACGTCAGTCTCTATCTGTGATGCGCCTCTACCAATACGTAAACGTTTCAAACTACTAGCCTTTAAATTACACACTGAAGCGACCTTAGTCATGATGCTTGGGATCCCTGGTGCACTTCTGCGAGTCAGGGACTGACATGGTGTCTTCAACTGACAGCTGTTTGATTCCAAAGCCGAGTGAATTCAGATAGACTGACTTGTTGATACATTGATCTATTGCATTAGGTATTGCTGTGAGTGTTTTCTTATTCTTTTTTTTAATATTAATCTGTGCCTCTTCATTATAAGTTTGACTGATTCCAGCGGGGCAGTTACTTAAACGTTTATTATCTTGTGTTAGGTTGCAAGGGATATTTTGTTAAGCTGAACGCTGAGTTGTTTGGCTGTTTCTCACTGTCAATACAGTTTTGTTTGTTTATACCTATTAATAAACTGAATTACATTTGGTAAAGGATTTACGCCTATACAACCCCCAACCACTTTCTACTCGCCATCGTTGTTCGAGCAACAGTACTCAAATACGATATGAATGGGTTGAAATTAAAAATATCGCTTTACTAGAGTAGAAATTACAATATTTTGCTTGAAGTTCTTGGCGCAGAAACACAAACACACACGAACGCAGATACACAATGCCATCATCTCCCCCCCCCCCCCCTCCCAAGACACACACACACATACACAAATTGCTCCTTTGTTAATTCTATTTTCGTTATCCGTTGTTTCTGTAATTCTGTAAACCGAATAGGGCCAGTGCCAGAATGGCTTCTTAGGGAAGACATGGCCAATTTACTTTCCCCTCCTTACCAAATCCTTTACCACTCCCATATTTCCTTTTTTCGTTGTGTACTGGACCTAAAACAGTTATCTTCCTTCTCTTCCTTTTAATCCGCCTGAAAACCTGATTTATAATTTGAATAGGTGACTGCATAAATTGAGATGCCTTTATAAACTGTGTCCCTGAGCTTGAAAGTATGTAGTAGTCTGAATTTAATAAAGTGTTTCCCATTTTAGTTCTCCGTAACTACACTGCAAACAGAATGAAATGATCAATTTTTCGAGACTCGGAATTCCCACATATTGAGGTGCTTAAGTTTGAAATTCGACCCAAAAATAGCGTACAAATTTCCTCTGTATTGGCGCAAAAGCGTGGCACGCTACGATGACATCCCATATGGAATGGACGTTAGAACCAAAGCGCCACAGTTAGAATTACGTGATTTCTTTTAGAAATGGTGGAAGGAAAAATACGAGGAACACCGTTAGTGAGATAAAGCTGACAAGGATGCAGTCTGCATCGTTACCAAATTACTCCCCCCCCCCCTCCTCCAGCCTGATAAAGGGCTGTAACTGTAGACGTGGCAACATCACAATTTAATTATGCAAATTAATCAATTTAATATTGCTAACTAGGCCTCCCCCACAAACAACCCCCCTTCCGCTTCTCATTCCATACCTGTCACATTGCGGGAAATTTCGAATTTTGGTGGGAAATTCAAAAAAATTGTGGGAATTTTGAAATAGTGGGAATTCTTTTTTGTCCAAAGGCTGCGCTGACATCACACCCCCACACCTTTCCCGAGAATTGGCGGTAAATTCGAAATAGTGGATGTTCTTTCTGGAACTTGAACCCCAGTCTATCTGGGCAGAAAGCCTAAGTCCTCCCCCCTTACACAGAGAAATGGGTGCAACCCCCCCCCCCCGTCTCCCCACTCTCTCTCCCAGAAATTAAAAGGTAATTCAAATTTGGGTAGGTGTGGTGTCACCGCCAGACACTACACTTGCTAGGTGGTAGCCTTTAAATCGGCCGCGGTCCGTTAGCATACGTCGGACCCGCGTGTCGCCACTATCAGTGATTGCATACCGAGCGCCGCCACACGGCAGGTCTACAGACACTTCCTAGCACTCGCCCCAGTTGTACAGCCGACTTTGCTAGCGATGGTTCACTGACAAAATACGCTCTCATTTGCCGAGACGATAGTTAGCATAGCCTTCAGCTACGTCATGTGCTACGACCTAGCAAGCCACCATTATCAGTTACTACTGATGCTGTAAAACATGTACCGTCAAGAGCGATGTTCACCAACTGTGGATTAAAGTTAAGTATTCCAACAGATACGTACTATTTTTGCTAGTCTCAATTACTTGTCCTGTACCAGACCTCACGCCAGCCTGCGTGAGCTTAAACGCGTGCCTTTCAGCTTCCTGTCATAGTGGGTTGGCTGTCTTGCCAATCCACAACAGCAGGAATTTTTTTTCTCTGATCAAATGACCAGCATTACTGGGATATGTTCAGTCTATGCTGAGCTGCCGTTTTGGAAGCATTGCGATTTGTTCCATCAACAGAATGAATGTGAAGGATAGAGCAGCTTTCAGCAGCTGTATTATGTGTGTGCCTTTGAGGGAGGACTGTAACCATAGCTCACTACACTGATGTTGGAAGACTATGATAATGAAAGGTTGCAGGAGAAAGAAGCAGAAGAATTCGGTTCAAAAGATTGTGAAAATGCAGTGAGACAGGGTCAAGATGCATGTTCCAACAGATATATCCTCATGCACGTGCAGGAACTGACAAGATGTACCACATGAAGCATTCACTCTTCCAAAACGGAATAGGTGGGCAGTTGATGCTGATCCGCTTCAGTGAAAGGATACGTGTATAGGCAGTATTTATAGCACTGAAGACCCGCAATAGCTCATCCCCATCTACTTTCCCCTCCACCAACCCATCCTCTCATCTCATCATCAGTCGCTCACTGTCCTTGGTGCTGTGTGTAATGTGGTCTATCTCAGAGTTGCTGGTGTCCGACTGGGAGGAGTTTAACAGTAAAGTTGCCTGTAAGCAAACAGCTGTGGAGTACACACATAGTCTCCTACATGCAGAATGGAAAGAAGTTATACTGGATAAGTGCCTGAAGAACAACAGGAATACTGTCCAACAAATAATGGCCATGCACCAGAATGGTATCAGGACGCATTCTGCAAATCATGCTGACTGATGCGGTTGTTGTAACTGCTTGCAATTTTTGAAATGTACTGTCTCCCTCCGATCCAGTGCACAAACAAACTGGTCTAGTTCACTATTATGCCACCAGAGGCGCTTGAAATTGGCAGTATCCAATAGGAACGTAGATATCCGATCACAATGGGGATGTATGCTGGACCCAGCAGTTCTGCAGCCTCAGCTGAAGTCAATCACTCAGCATAAAGTGAGAGATGACATCGTCCAGCGCTGCCCAGTTGCAGCAACAGCGGCATATTGCTTAAAGTCTGAGTTTATTGTCATTGTGAGAAAGATGAAGTCTTTGTGCTGTTATTATCACTGGTAACGGTTTTTCTTCTTTGTTTATCACTGAATGCGGTATCCTCCAGCCTGTCGGGACCTGCAGCAGTGATGTGACCCAGCCTGTCAGGACCTGCTATGGAGGCACCATCTGACATGTCAGGTCCTGCAGCAGTGGCAGCGCCCTTGGATCCTGTCTTGCATCTGGTCAGCTTATTGGATCTGGACGATGAGCTGTTGAAGAGGCTTGAATTGATATATACAAATAACACACAGAAAAGTAGAATACGAAAATATCCAATCAAGATAATACCATAGAACCAAATCCTAAAGTGTACCAATAAAAGCCAAAATTTTAATTAATCTCAGTCAGGAAATACAAGATACAAAACCCACTGTAAAATCCACCATATATACACGCTGCTGCCCGCAGCAGACAGAAATCGCAAGACGATGAAATACAACTGCAGTTGTAAATAAAATCTCGCTAGAGACATTTCTATGAAATAGATATATTCCAATTATAAACACTATGCATAACAGTTGGCCCATTGTCTTTCACATACATAATCAAGTAGGCCAGCTGTAACTCCATCACATGCACTATACCTAGAACTGGTCTCATCAAAAGCCGGCCGTTGTGGTCGAGCGGTTCTAGGCGCTTCAGTCTGGAACCGAGCGACCGCTACGGTCGCAGGTTCGAATCCTGCCTCAGGCATGGATGTGTGTGATGTCCTTAGGTTAGTTAGGTTTACGAAGTTCTATGTTCTAGGGGACTGATGACCTCAGGTGTTGTTCAGAGCCATTTGAACCTGTTTTTTTTTTTTTACTCATCAAAAGCTCCCCCCCCTCCCTCTAACTGTAATATCTAATTCAGCAACCAACTCCTTACTCCCAGCTGCACTCTGTTCCTTATGTCAACAAAGCCAAGTACTATCTGCTGGATCGGCCGAAACTATGCTCTAAGTTACTGCGAACTTTAGTCGTCCACGTTACCTCACACCTCTGCCCCAAGTTTCCTGTTTCATCTTTCCAATTGGCTAGTCCTAGATGCTAGTAGGGTTCTCATTCGCTGATAATTCCGAACTGCCCGCTGCTCCACTACGACTACTCCTAAGGGTGAAACAGCTGCCCCATCTTTCATCTACATGGAAATGTATAAAGATTTTTTTTTTAAATTACCGCTACCAATCACAGACTTTGTCAACTATTGTATTACTTATTTATTTAACGACATGTTTCGTGGTAAACCTCATCTTCAGGCTAAATGGCATACTTACATATAAATGAGACAGGACACAGTGTTGCAATAGACAACGATCTCAAAGTACTAGATAACTTAGAAAAGAACTGGAAAAAGGACATCTTGGAAGAAATGGAAATATGCATCCATGGCCACATGGGAAATAACGAGATCCTGAATGAAATGACTGACTTCAAAAATTCACATTTCTTTCGCAATTTCACTACAGTACCCCTAGAATAAAAGATACATAACATGACAGTCGTGGACTCTAGCCCCAGCAATAGCTAAGAAATACATAATATATAATGATGTGTTCAATAATATTGTAACATGTGCTCAATTTGTAATGTATTTCGTCAGACTACATATGTAATACGATAACAAGACGTGCAGGAGACAGGTAAACATCTGACACCACACAGATCGACAAATCGATAGTGAAATCGAAACCAGCCGAATTTCGACCGCCAGCTTGCCCACTGCACTACAGAACTGTTTGTGATCGTGTTTCGAAGTTACTGCTATGTTAGTGACAATTTGTGAATAGTGACCAGGAGAGGCACGGTAATGGAGGCATTCCAGCGCATCACTACGGGACTGCCACGCCAGAAAAAAGGGAGTGTCTGTTAAAAAACATTTTCGTGCAAACATGAGTACAGCTTCGAAAGTGACATCACCCCTCACTAAGTTTTCTCTTCTTCCACAGGATGACCCAAGCATTTACGAAAAGACTATGTAACAACGGTATGGCCATATTTTAAAGTTGATTTGTAATGCCATTTAGCCTGAAGATGAGATTTACTGCCGGCCGGAGTGGATGCCGGCACGTTAGCTCAGCGTGTTCGGTCAGAGGGCTGCGTGCTCTCTGTAATTAAAAAAAAAAAAAACTGAGTCAAGGAATTAACGATCAACTTGAACGGATGTGTTGTGACGTCCGCCCAAACCACACGCAACGAACAATATCGAAGAAAAAAAAAAGCGTTTCTAGGCGCTACAGTCTGGAACCGCGCGACCGCTACGGTCGCAGGTTCGAATCCTGCCTTGGGCATGGATGTGTGTTGTGTCCTTAGGTTAGTTAGGTTTACGTAGTTCTAAGTTCTTGGGGACTGATGACCTAAGAAGTTAAGTCCCATAGTACTCAGAGCCATTTGAACCATTTTTTTTAGATTTATCTCGAAACATCTCGCTAAATAAATAATACAATAGTTCACAAAGTTTGTGACTGGTAGCGCTAATGTAAAAAAAAAACAACCTTTACATATTTCTTGAGAAAGTCACGTTCGAAAAATAGTGAAAATGGCTTCAAATTCTACAATAGCCCCACACTAGGCCAGCCAAACTGATAACTCCGCCAAGCTGAGACAACACAGCATGCATGGACCTGGCACCTCACTGACTCCTAGTCCACCATTGTCCAAGGCTTGCAAGCACTGGCTCCAAATTCTTGTTGCCGCTACAGTTGCGCTCAGTAGATTCCTCCCAACGGCTGTCCCACTCAGACGCACCTCACCTCGGCGTATGCTGCGTGCACAAGTTAGTAGATATTGTACATGCACACCCAGCGTTGGCAGGGACACAAGATTCGCGCTACTACCCGCTTGACGGGGCCGAAATTCTACTGTGCTGGAAGTGCTAAATTACGAGTACTACACTGTACTGGCGCTAAAGACCTTCATCCTGTCTGACTAGACAATGCTATAGACGTAACCATCATTATCGTCACCTTAACAGCAGATTTTTAATCATGTCCTTTTCCAATTTAGTGCTCTGAAGCGAATTCCATTTAATATCATTGGAGTGTTATGTTGAGAATTTCCTTTTGTTAATACAGATTATATACAGAACGAAATTTTTATTCTACAGCTGATGTGTATTGATATAAAACTTACTGGCAGATTAAAACTGTGTGCCAGACCGAGACTCGAACTCGGGACCTTACCGTTTCGCGGGCAAGTGCTCTACCAACTGAGCTACCCAAACAGCTTTCGCAGCTCAGTTGGTAAAACACTTGTATGCGAAAGGCGAAGGTCCCGAGTTCGTGTCTCGGTCTGGCACGCATTTTTAATCTGCGATTGTCATATCACTTTTCGCAGGAGGGAAATCGTGCAATCCGTTTCTCACTCTCTCTTACTAGACTTGTTTTTGTGCTCCTGAATTGGATTTTTCGTCTGATAGGGAGTTCATACTAGAGAGCACATTCAGTTTTTGTGTTTATCAGAAGTATCTCCAGTTATCTCACGGTGACAACTGAATTAAAATCCTTCTAAAACATTAAGCTACCCGTATATCTTAATCGAATTTAATATGATTTGAAACTGTTTTCCTAATCTTAAAAGCTCTATCACCACTGACCTGTGGCCCTAAAGATCTGTAACTGTAACCATGTCGTTATTGATAGTCTTGGGTGACATCTCACCACATATCTTCAGGATGCCAGGTGCATTGTTCAGTTTTTCATGAAATACTGTGTTCAAGCATGTCGCACACTGGTTCACACTATCAATAACTGGAAAAAAATTGTGATAGTTCCTTCGATTGAAACGTTCACTTCGTCCTCGAACTGATTGTTAATTAAATTTAAACTGTCAACCATTGCCTCCAAGGTAACTTCTAGAAGCTATCAACTAACTATGCAACACTGAGCCGTATCATTTAATGCCAATTAGTATCAATGTGATTTATTAGGTGCCATCACAAAGATTTTGTCCTTTTAAATTTAACAAAATACTGGATCTATTCTGAAGCGAAATGCATACTCTTTAGTTATTTGTATATTTAATTTGCTATTTAATTTTCCCCTTCTTTCATTGTATGTGACACCAATATGAAATTATATATATAAAACATAATACACTCCTAGAAATGGAAAAAAGAACACATTGACACCGGTGTGTCAGACCCACCATAGTTGCTCCGGACACTGCGAGAGGGCTGTACAAGCAATGATCATACGCACGGCACAGCGGACACACCAGGAACCGCGGTGTTGGCCGTCGAATGGCGCTAGCTGCGCAGCATTTGTGCACCGCCGCCGTCAGTGTCAGCCAGTTTGCCGTGGCATACGGAGCTCCATCGCAGTCTTTAACACTGGTAGCATGCCGCGACAGCGTGGACGTGAACCGTATGTGCAGTTGACGGACTTTGAGCGAGGGCGTATAGTGGGCATGCGGGAGGCCGGGGGGACGTACCGCCGAATTGCTCAACACGTGGGGCGTGAGGTCTCCACAGTACATCGATGTTGTCGCCAGTGGTCGGCGGAAGGTGCACGTGCCCGTCGACCTGGGACCGGACCGCAGCGACGCACGGATGCACGCCAAGACCGTAGGATCCTACGCAGTGCCGTAGGGGACCGCACCGCCACTTCCCAGCAAATTAGGGACACTGTTGCTCCTGGGGTATCGGCGAGGACCATTCGCAACCGTCTCCATGAAGCTGGGCTACGGTCCCGCACACCGTTAGGCCGTCTTCCGCTCACGCCCCAACATCGTGCAGCCCGCCTCCAGTGGTGTCGCGACAGGCGTGAATGGAGGGACGAATGGAGACGTGTCGTCTTCAGCGATGAGAGTCGCTTCTGCCTTGGTGCCAATGATGGTCGTATGCGTGTTTGGCGCCGTGCAGGTGAGCGCCACAATCAGGACTGCATACGACCGAGGCACACAGGGCCAACACCCGGCATCATGGTGTGGGGAGCGATCTCCTACACTGGCCGTACACCACTGGTGATCGTCGAGGGGACACTGAATAGTGCACGGTACATCCAAACCGTCATCGAACCCATCGTTCTACCATTCCTAGACCGGCAAGGGAACTTGCTGTTCCAACAGGACAATGCACGTCCGCATGTATCCCGTGCCACCCAACGTGCTCTAGAAGGTGTAAGTCAACTACCCTGGCCAGCAAGATCTCCGGATCTGTCCCCCATTGAGCATGTTTGGGACTGGATGAAGCGTCGTCTCACGCGGTCTGCACGTCCAGCAGGAACGCTGGTCCAACTGAGGCGCCAGGTGGAAATGGCATGGCAAGCCGTTCCACAGGACTACATCCAGCATCTCTACGATCGTCTCCATGGGAGAATAGCAGGCTGCATTGCTGCGAAAGGTGGATATACACTGTACTAGTGCCGACATTGTGCATGCTCTGTTGCCTGTGTCTATGTGCCTGTGGTTCTGTCAGTGTGATCATGTGATGTATCTGACCCCAGGAATGTGTCAATAAAGTTTCCCCTTCCTGGGACAATGAATTCACGGTGTTCTTATTTCAATTTCCAGGAGTGTATATTACAGTTTTGAAAAACGTTGAGTTTTCACTATAGTAAAGCGATGTATCGCATGAGACGTGCTACCGTAGCAATACATGTCTTTTTCTGTTCGGAAATTCTGCTCGTTGTAGTTGTAAAGCCCATTTTTGTCAAAGATTTCGCTTAAGTGATTCATTGTATGAGAGGTGCTACCACAGCAACAGATGTTTTTTTTTTCTGTTCACAATTTCAGCTCTTTGTAGTTGTAAATTTGACCATCCTGGAATAACGTTATACATCGATGAAAATGGCGGACGTGCCTAAAGTAAATATCACTTTTCTAAGATCTTTTATCGTTAAATAAAATCATAGAAACAAAAACGGATACGTTAAATTGGAAGCAGGCTCTCAAGAAAACTAGGAGGGACAGTGGAAAACTTTATATTTCTACAGCTGGTAAAGACGTGACAGAAAAATCAACATAAAAATGGTACGTACAAGAAATTTGTACGTAATTATCTCGTAGAAATTATTTGCTTGTACTGCCGTAGGTTTTAATGAATAGAAATATTGTAGACAATTATGCTTTTGACCAACTACATTGTTTTGACAGGATACTTTAGAGCAGTAGACGCGATATGTCACACAAATCTGAAGGCTGTAAATTCAACGAAATACTTAGGGATTACAATTACAGATAACCTAAATTGGAACGATCACATAGATAATGTTGTGGGTAGAGCAAACCAAAGACTGCGATTCATTGGAAGAACACTTAGAATGTGCAACAGGACTACTAAAGAGACTGTTTCACCACGCTTTCCCGCCCTATTCTGGAGTATTGATGTGTGGTGTGGGGTCCGCATCAGGTGGGACTGACGGATGGCATCGAAAAAGTACAAAGAAGGGCAGCTCGTTTTGTATTATCCCGAAATAGGGGAGATAGTGTCACAGACATGATACGTGAATTGGAGTGGCAATCATTAAAACACAGGCGTTTTTCGTTGCGACGGGATCTTCTCATGATATTTCAATCACCAGTTTTCACCTCCGATTGCGAAAACATTCTGTAAGCACCCACCTACATAGGGAGAAATGACCATCACGATAAAATAAGAGAAATTAGGTCTCGCGCAGAAAAATTTAAGTGCTCGTTTTTCCCGCCTGCCGTTCGAGAGAGGAACGATAAAGAGACAGCTTGAAGGTGCTTCATTGAACCCTCTGCCAGGCACTTTATTGTGAATAGTAGAGTAATCACCTAGATGTAGATGTAGAAGATTATTGTTTCAGGGTATAGCTTTCTGGCTGAGGAGAAAATAGTTGGTGCTCGTATGATGGGTGCATTCTTAGTGGTACAGAAAGCTTCTTCCTCGATCGGCCGAAATAGTGAGGTTCTTGTTGGAAATGTGCAAATATCCTGATGTGCAACACAGGGAATTTTATGTGAAGTTACCTCCTCACTGTAGGTTCAATTTGCTTTTCATCTCTTTCATTCTTTACAACTATCCAATTAAATTGTGGCAGAGCGCTATAGCAGCTACATTCGAATTATTTCAGAATAAAAACGGTCTTGTTTGCTAAACTATTTAATATCAATGGCGCGTTTCACCCTTTTTGGGCATCAGCACATTGCATATGAAAACGAGGAAACAATCAATTAGTACCAAATAGACGAAGGGGCATGGGACTATTTTGCATGACTACGCAGATAAAATGAAGTGAAAGTTTACTTAAAAGTAGCTAGATATGAATCCCATCCGTCATAAAGCCATATATAGAAAACAGAGGCAAGTGTAACTGGATATGTAATCCGTGTCTCATAAAAACATACAAAACGCAAGGTTGACTTGCTTAAAAGACAAAGCAGATGTCAGTATACCATCAAGAAAGTACAGGATGTTGGCGGAAAAATTTCACCGGCTATCGCATGTTACGTTGACACACCAGCTGACTCAGCCATAGCAGTATAAAATATGGCCACGCTTACAATATAGATACGGTATGAACAGCATGCAGCACAATGTGCCTTTGGCGTGGACTCAAATACCGCTGTGATAGATCAAGGAGCAGACACCGTTCTTTAGTGTGGAAAGAAGTTCCCAGTGCGCCACCTAGGCACCTCTTCCCGCACTAGACGCGGTGTTTGCATCTTGATCTGTCATAGTACTAATTGTGTGCACGTCAAAGACACATTGTGCTGCGTGTGGCTCACACCGCATCTGTATTGCAAGCGCGGTGCTATTTTGTAATGATGTGGCGAAGTCAGCCGGTGTGTCAACGTAACATGCTATAGTCGGTGAAATTTTTCCACCAACGTCCTGTACTTTCTTTATAGTGTACTGGTGGCTGACTATTCTTTAACTAGGTCCACATTGCATTTTATATGCTTTTACTACATCCAGTTACACTTACGTCCCATTTTATATGGCTTTATGACGAATGTGTTTCGTATCCAGGTACTTTTACGTAAGTTTCTATCACTTTCAGTTCTTTTTACCTACGTAGTCGTGCAAGGCAGTACCGTGCCGCTTCGTCTATTTACTACTAATTGACTGTTTTCTTATTTTTATAGACAGTCTGATGATCCCCATAATGGTAAAACGCGTCATTGATATCAAAGAGTTTCGCAGCCAAGACTGTTCTTGTTCTGCTTTAATTTTCTCTTTCTTGTTGTCTCTTTTCATACATAGACCTAGTTTCCTTTAGGGCCTAGTACGAAATTTAATTAAATAAATACACTATATTGTTTCAGTACGTCAGATAGTAAATTCTGTTAATAGTTCCCATTATTTTTGCCACTGTGACATTTATTATCATTTCACAACGTACTTTTGCAGGATATTCGACGTTCTTACACGGAAAGCTTGCTCAAAGTTAAGGTAACAATCTAAATATTGTAAAAGATGCTAAATAGTCGTTGTTGTTCTGTGATATGCACTGAATCACCTGATCATACATAAGAAAATGTATAAATAAATGGTACGAAGGAAAACAACAATCAGTTTTACTTTCTGCAAAATTATGAAATTGTGCTATTCAGCCTTCTTTGAGACACGTCTTCATATCGTGTGCTCATGTTTACTGAAATCTTCTTCCGTAGTAGTCTCACACCGCTATCACTAGGGAAGTAAATACTGCCTTTACAAATGATACGAGGGTTTGAATTTAAATAATCGCAACTATTCATTCACAACGGATACAAAAGAAGTACATGGTTGCACCTGTTACCGTCCTTGAAAGCAGTCACCAGCGTTGTGTAGAACCCGTTGCCAGCGATGTAGCGATGTGGAAGGCGTAGTATACCGTTAGCAGAGCCTGTTCTGTTGATGGTGCGAATGGAGCGGTCTACTGCCTGTCGAATCTCTGCAACAGTTCTGAAGTGAATGCCACGAAGTGGTTCCTTCATCTTCGGAATCAATCAAAGTCACAAGGACATAAGTCCGAGGAGTATGGTGGATGGTACAGTACCACTTCCATCGACCGAACAGAGCAGGTCGCAAAAAAAAAGTGGGACATACTGTACTATCTATCATAATCCCCAGACCTAAGACCTTTCCACTTTGATATGATTCCGAAGATAAAGGAACCACTTGGTGGCATTCGCTTCAGAACTGTTCCAGAGATTCGACAGGCAGTAGACCATTCGCAGCATCAAGAGCACAGGCTCTGCCAACGGTATATACTACGCCTTCCACATCGCTGACAACGGGGTCTACACGACGCTGGTGACTACTGTAAAGGACAATAACAGGTGCAAACATGTAACTCTTTTGTATCGGTTGTGGATAAGTAGCTGCCACTATTTAAGTTCCAACCCTCGTTGTTATTGTTGTGGTCTTCAGTCCTGAGACTGGTTTGATGCAGCTCTCCATGCCACTCTATCCTGTGCAAGCTGCTTCATCTCCCAGTACGTTCTGCGGCCTACATCCTTCTGAATCTGCTTAGTGTATTCATCTCTTGGTCTCCCTCTACAATTTTTACCCTCCACGCTGCCCTCCGATACTAAATTGGTGATCCCTTGATGACTCAGTACATGTCCTACCAACCGATCCTTTCTTCTAGTCAAGTTGTGCCACAAACTCCTCTTCTCCCCAGTTCTATTCAACACCTCCTCATTAGTTATGTGATCTACCCATCTAATCTTCAGCATTCTTCTGTAGCACCACATTTCGAAAGCGTCTAATCTCTTCATGTCCAAACTATTTATCGTCCATGTTTCACTTCCATACATGGCTACACTCCATACAAATACTTTCAGAAACGACTTCCTGACACTTAAATCCATACTCGGTGTTAACAAATTTCTCCTCTTCAGAAACGCTTTCCTTGCCATTGCCAGTCTACATTTTATATCCTCTCTACTTCGACCATCTTCAGTTATTTTGCTCCCCAAATATCAAAACTCCTTTACTACTGAAACGTCCCCTTAGAAAAATTATACATGACTGTGCTTAAACTGACACACAATACTTTTAGCGCAACGCAATCTGACTTTCAAAAATCCCTACAAAAGAATGGCCCTGACTAACATTAACCTATACCTTTCACAAATCACTTACCTCACCAAAAATCTTCGTTACTCGAACTACTGCAATACAGCGAGCGCCACTACTGCCAGCTAAATAAAAGATTCAAACTACTGAAGGCACTAACTACTAATAGGCATAGTTAACAAATGAAAGATTTTGATAGAGAACAAACAATGTATGTACCTCAATAGTGTTCAAAAGTCATAATGTATATAGCAGTTCATGACATCCAGTCTTACAAATTTCAAAACTCCACCATCTCTCTCCCCACATCCACCACTGCTGGCGGCTCACCTCCAACTGCGCAACGCTACGCGCTGTTAACATCCAACTGCCCAACGCTACAATGGCCAGTATTACAACAACGAAAACCAGCCACAGACTGCACACAGCACAGCCAGTGATTTTCATACAGAGCGCTACGTGGCGTTACCGATATAAAAACCTAAACAACCTACTTTAAGTGCCTCATTTCCTAATGTAATTCCCTCAGCATCACCAGAGTTAACTCGACTAAATTCCATTATCCTCGTTTTCCTTTTGTTGATGTTCATCTTATATCCTCCTTTCAAGACACTGTCGATTGCGTTCAACTGCTCTTCCAAGTCCTTTGCTGTCTCTGACAGAATTACAATGTCATCGGCGAACCTTAAAGTTTTTATTTATTCTCCGTGGATGTTAATACCTACACCGAATTTTTCTTTTGTTAATGGTGAAATCAGTGAGAAGTTGGGAAGGGTCTTTCATCCAGGGTAAATGACGTGCGCAGTGTGTTTTTAGTTTCAGCTCGAGGCTTGGGGCTGACGTGCTGCAGCCGCCATCTCCCGTGACGTAACGCAAGCGGCCGTCACTCAGCAACCGGGGTTAATCCCGCGCAGGACGGGCGCGCGTGCCCAACTTTTAATTGCAGCAGCATTGACAGCTCGACACGTTGCCGCCCTGCAGCTGAGCACCCCGCCGCTGCCGCAGCCGGTTCAGAGTTTTCATTAAAAAAAAATATCACGCCCTAATGGCTCTCAACATCCTGTCATTTTTCAGCTGAGTTCTTGCGCGTCTCCACGCCTCCCTGTACTAACCGATTTTTCGCAGTAGGGTGCCACTCTCTTCCCATCTCAGCTCTTGAGTATCTTCACTGTTTTCTTCGAAATGTCCCTGTTTTTCTAACGGTATTTCGAGGAGACAGAATTACGACGCCGTAAACGTGCTGTCGCCACCTTGCGCACAAATATTTTTAAATGACATAAAACATAAAGATCGTTAGAAACAGTTTAGGTCGTGATCGTCGTCCTAGCTGCAGGTAGGAGAAGTAGCTGTGTAGTTCAGAGTCATGCCGTGTGATCGCATATTTAGCGGTAGTTGATTGTTGTTGTGACTGTGCGATAATGTCTGTTTAGATTTTGTTCGTTTTTTATACTTCTTTCATCAGATATGTGGAAAAATATCAGTCTGGTGAGTCAAAAGTTTTTATACTGTCAAGTTCTATGCAGATAGAGTAAGTAAATTAAATTATACTGTAAGTAGTATCAAATATTTCAATACTCTAAGGAGTGAATTTCGTGTCGACCAAAACTAAAATCTCAAGGAACAGGTGAGGGAGACGGGTGAGCCAGTCACTTGTCTTTAACATTTGTACACATACGTTATTTCCTTTTCAAAAAATATCAAGAAGTTCAAATGGTTCAAATGGCTCTGACCGCTATGGGACTTAACTGCAGAGGTCATAAGTCCCCTGGAACCTAGAACTACTTAAACCTAACTGACCTAAGGACATCACACACATCCATGCCCGAGGCAGGATTCGAACCTGCGACCGTAGCGGTCATGCGGTTCCAGATCGTAGCGCTCGGACACTCCGGCCGGCTGTCAAGGAGTGCAGGTAAAAGTTAACGTCTCTGAAAGCTTTATGAAGGTAGCTCAAAAAAGTTTTGAAGCTATAACAAACAAAACGACGGGCTTAATAAAGCTGCCAGTTGTATTGAAATACGTAAAAAAGATGTTAAAAAGCCGTTTAAAATTAATGCTCAAGAAAAATCCTGTTTCATTGTTGGAAATGGAAGAAAAATACAAGTTAATTAAATATTTTACTAATTCAAATCTCGTGAATTCAGTCCAACTATATATGTGATTACAAACATTGCCACAGAAACATTGAACATGAGTTTTGAATTTGAAATGGCTAGTACAATTAAATTCTGACTTAGTTTAGGCGAAACGCTGAGTTGTCTATTAGAAGGTCCAACGGAACATAAGAAAGTAAAGCTTTTAGAATGAACAAAGCAGCTGTTAATAAATATTTTGAATTCCCAAAATACTCATTTATTGCAAACATTTTGTTTCATATAATGGAAAACTTTTTAAACGTAGACGAATGTAGATTAGAATTTACTGAATAAAGAATGGCCCTCTCATACCTGTCAAAGTCTGTTAGGATGATTACTGCATGTGAAAAAGGGGAGTATACTGATACTGAAATCTGCTTTAAATCCAAAGGGAATTACATGATTCCTTACTCTATTCACGAAACAAGAAAGGAAGCAAAAAAAAAAATGAATTTCATATGGCATGGCCATTGCTTCTACAGTTCTCAAGAACAAAGTGTATGGTTGCATAAAATCAGATCTGTTTAATGACTGACTAAACGAACAATTTTTTCACAGGAAGACATCCAGAAAACTATTAATTATTCTTAATGAACTTTCCTTATACTGTAATTCCTAGGATATGTTGGATTCGCCAATAATAACAAACTTATTTTTTATTGTTCTCCTGAGCCATGACACACGCCCAGTGCTTTCTGTCTGACATAGGCACACTTGCGTCAAACCGCTGTGCATCATGTATCTTTTATGAAAATAAGAACAGGTTAATATAATCACAAGGCTTACAGATCTGAAGAACGTTTAGGTATGAATGATCAGAGTTAGCCACTGTTTCAGGCGTCGTACGTAGCTTCAAAACAAGGAACTTATTCCAGTGGATATAGCTGCTATCCAAAAGTTAAATCATTTAACACTTCGATAGAAATCGTTATCTTCAATCAATCGACGACGAGAGCAGTAAATGTAGTCACACTTCATGAACTTCCTAGTATAATTAAAGACTGCAGGCCACCCCACTTCCACAAAACATCGTGACTCTGAAACAGCTGCCATATCCTTACACCCTCCTGAAGATCACCTTGCGGCAGTTGTGAAACACAAGAACCCTGATGAACGTTTCGCAACAAGTCGTGCTTCTGTTGCAATATTTCTTGGCACCAAGAGTTTCAGTGATAACAATCGTAGCAGTAGGAGAGACGTTGAATAAAATTGGCCCATTGTCCTTGACTTTTCGTTAGCTTGTCCTTTAAACTAGACGTTGTCTTTGGTTACAGGACGTCACCAGGCCCGTCCCCATTCCTCAAAAAATGGTTCAAATGGTTCTGAGCACTATGCGACTTAACTTCTGAGGTCATCAGTCGCCTAGAACTTAGAACTAATTAAACCTAACTAACCTAAGGACATCACGCACACCCATGCCCGAGGCAGGATTCGAACCTGCGACCGTAGCGGTCGCTCGGCTCCAGACTGCCCATTCCTCAACCAGAGATAGAGACAGAAAGTGTGGATTACAAGACCCCCTAACGTGGAATGTGTCTTAAGAGAGGTAAGGGTCTGGGGTGTGATTTTGCTGCGAGTTGAATGGTCAAGTCAGGATGGAAGACAGATCTCAAAGGTCAGCTCAGAAATCGAAATGGACCAATTAGCCACCGGCCCTAATTCCCTTTATCCTCTGAAATACTAGACTTGATGACAACAGTTAATTCCTCGGGCAAAAGTAATTGCACACAGTAAGATTGCCGTTTTCCGCACTCGAAAACATCCAAAATAGTATCCAAGATAAGGAAGATAAGAATAGTACAAAAAAAGAAAAAAGAAAATTGTACGAAAAGAAAAGGACTTAAATTTCTATCTTTGCTACGAAAGCAAAAAGAATAAAGGTAAGGAAAATTTAACAAAAACCACTTAAAACATTAATTACGTATGGCAGTGACATTGTTATCTTGATTTCAACGAAAATAACTTATAGCGGTGGCCGACAACAACAGTACTGGTATTGAAAACTGAATGAACTGTGTTTTTTGTTCTCGTTAGATTCATGAATAAGTTACATAATGACCTAAAAACAAAGAAAAATATTAAAAGACTGTCCTACATTGCAAAACGCTATTTACTGGCTCAAAAACGACGCGTTTCTGGATAAGGCATCATCAGGTTATATGGAATTGCAATGGAAATAGGACATAACAGACAAATTTGGTCCTATCCTGAGCTACTATTCTCAACAGCGAAAAGCCAAAACGTAAATGTGTAAGATATAAGTTACAGGAGAGCACGTAGAAAATGTTATAATAACTGCCAAAAAGCATTTGTCATAGCCTCGTAGAGTAAGGTGATGCTTAAGAACCGTAAACACGGCTCCGGAGGAAATTGCAGGTGGTCGATCCGCCCTCATGCAGTATGTACACAGTATTGATAGAATCAGAAGCGACTGATGGCGCTGGTTAAAGATAGCCGTCACTAGGTGGCGCCAAATGCAGGTACAAAGCAATCTAGGAAACATCGTTGTAGTAGGGAGAAAGATACTCTCATTAGCGAGCTTCAGAGTAGTTGATTAGGAAATACATTGCATAAAAATTATTATAGAATCATGTCCAATATTTGCTATACCGGTTACCTGTTCTACCGGTTATCTATTAATTCCACATTTCACTGTTCTTCAAACTAACCAGATGATGCCCTAGCAGGGTGAAACACGTCGTTTTTGAACCAAATAAAGAGCTTTCTGCAAACCTATGACGATCTGTTAACATTAATCACAATAGAGTATGATATACTACAGGCTCTAGATACCAGCTCCCAGGTTGATACCATATTTCTCGACATTCGAAGGGCGTTCGACTCAGTTCCGCACTGTCGCTTGCTACAAAAAGTGCGCGCTTACGGTCTATCCAATGACGTATGCGGTTGGATAGAAAGTTTTCTGACAGACAGGGAGCAGTATGTCGTCCTGAACGCGGTAACTTCAACAGATACAAGAGTAACTTCAGATGTGTCCCAGGGCAGCGTAATGAGTCCTCTGCTTTTTACGATTTACGTAAACGATCTAGTTTATGGTACTGACAGCAGCCTTAGACTGTTTGCCGATGATGCTGTAGTCTACAGGAAAGTAGTATCACAAGAAAGTTGTGAACAAATCAATGAGGATTCGCAGAAAATAAGTGTAATGACTGGCAGTTATTTCTCAATATTAGTAAGTGTAATCTACTGCGTATAACAAAGTGAAAATCCCCATTAATGCTAGAGTACAAAATAAATGCCCAGTCTTTGTAAGCGGTAACATCCGTCAAGTATCTGGTTGTGACTATTCGAAATGATCTCAAATGGAACGATCAGATTACTCAAGTAACGGGTAAGGCGAACTCTAGATTGCGGTTTATTGGTACAATCCTGTAGCGATGCAGTCCTTCAACAAAGGAAATTGCTTACAATACGTTAGCTCATCCAGAGTATTGTTCGTCTGTATGGGACCCTTAACAGTTGGGTCTGATTCAAGAGATTGAGAAGGTCCAGAGAAGAACGGCAAGATTCGTGACTGGTACATTTAGCCATCGCGGGAACGTTACAAATCTTATAGAAAGTTTGAAGTGGGACACACTTGCAGATAGACGACGCGCTTAACAGAAGGGGCTGCTCTCTAAATTCCGAAATCCAATCTTCACCGAGGATGTTGAGCATATATTATTACCACCAACTTTCAAATCGCGTAATGATGATCATTCAAAGATAAGGGGAATAAGAGCTCGTACTGAGGCGTTCAGACAATCGTTTTCCCCTCGCGAGATCCGCGAGTGGAACAAACGGGGGGAAATATGACTTTGGCGCGAATTGTGCCCTCAGCCACACACCACTTGGTGGCTAGCTGAGTATATATGTAGATATGTAGATGGTTACTTTTCCACCGAACCACTATGGACTGGAACAAATTTTTAAAGAACCAATAAACTACTGCACCACATTCCAAAAATAATTTGGGGAAGTAAAAACTTTTAATAAGTTTTTAAATTGTTTGTGTAGATTGCAAGGCGTATTATGTATTAATATGTATACTGTGACAATATACAGTCTGTAAAAGATGGTCCCTCACAAACATAACTGAGTTTCTGCTATTTGGTACCATGAACAATGTGAGAGCATCCACTCAGTAGTTAGTGGCCAATACTAACCACAGGATATACGGTAGATGAGCCAAAAGTGTATTTTTAATTCAGTTTTTATTAAGAATCTAACAAAAAAGTTACAAAATATTATACTAGACATACATTACCAAATTAATTTTTTTGTTTATTTTTGTATCTTTAATTACCAACAAAGACCAAGCTTTTAAAAATGGCTATGTGTGTCCTGGAATTTCTATAGCGAAAAGTAAAGTATTTTGATAAACAGGAGTTTGTATTTATGTGATTAAAAGTTGATTTTCTTCCACAACACACCTTTTGTTACTGGAACGTAGCACAATTACCTGGTGTGTCGCAGTGTCAGCGACGTTTCGTAGAAGACCTGCAGCTGTGTAAAGAAAACTGTCTATAGGTCTTTCCTCCAGCCTATACATTCCATTCCACTTTCTCGGCGTTGGAGACATCCATTTTTTCGCTGTTACGGTAACCTGTTAGGTATAATTAAAATCCTCGTGGTCTTTTATTTTTTGGAACTTTTAGTTTACAATCTTAATAAGTTTCCAAAGAAAAATAGCCTATTCTGTGAAGAATTACCCAGCTATGCCAGTTACCAACATTTGAAAGTGCACTTATAGTGCAGATGAACATACGTAACAAACGTAGTGGATTATTGCTAGTGCACAACCGTCCCTCCCCACCTCCATCCCTTCGTCGATTGTTTAGCTCGAGGAGGACATACAGCATAACGAGAAAAATTTACGCCTGATAACCGAAACCTGTGCTCAGTTGTCCAGCGAAATTTTTTTCATTGACGTCATCATCCAGCCGGATATGCCAAAGGCATGCCCTGAAATCACTCAGAATTGGTTAATGGAGTATATATCGAACACGCTGCCCAGTGCAGCAATTCCGCATCTGTTCAAAACGCTCAAGTCACCATAAGGACTACGCCGCGAAAACATTCGTTGTTGCCCACATTCTCATTCATGGTAGTGCGCCCGACTGCAATTTCCACGCATCGCGTTAAGTGCCTTGCAGAGGCAGTTATAACACATTTCCGCCGAATCAATAATGCTTTTCCGTCGATAATGCTTTTCCGCTCTGTTGGTCATGTATTCGATTGTGTTTCGTCTAAAGAATTGACAGTTATCACAGCTTCGGGCAAGAATCTGAAAATTTTCTACGAACGTGCATCGAAATTTTAGCTGGAATCTTTTCCTCACTCTTGTAATCCAATCTGCCGGAAATTCGCTTGTTTTAAGGCAAATAACTGTAAAATACGTGCAGATTCACTCAAATTGTGATCTCCTTGTCTGCTGTGCACACTTATGCATCGGGCGGATGTCTAAGTCTGCCCTTGACGAATACGAGGGATTCTTTGCGTCTTGGAAGCTGCGTAAATACACCAGAGCGACGCCAGGAGAAGTTTTCGTGACGTATGAAGAACACCAATCGCTGGTACTCATTCTCCGAAGCGCTACAAATCCGAGGAAGTGGGCTATTATGACGGCTGCGAGAAACCACCACGCTGTTCCATCTACATAAAAACTTCGCAAACTGATGCATGAAGGATTGTACTTTACACCACTATCAGCAATTCCATTTACTGTTTCAGTCGCTGATCGAGCTTCTGTGCAGATCCTAATCCGTCTGTTAAGAGTCAGAGTTTTTTTCCAGCCAACTGTCCCAACAAACTGGGAGTGGGTCAGAGGGAGTTCCAGCTGGTAGTATTTGGGACTACCAGTTCCGACATTCGCCTGAGAACGAAACCTACCAAACCTTAGTCAGACTGAAGGTTAAGTAGTATTTAAATCCACAATGTTACCAGCTACCCTGAGTTAATTTATTGTGTATTGTGGTGTTTAACTTTTTGCTATTCCAAAATAAATAATTACCCGGTGCTTACAATTAAAGTGCATCCACTCACAGTGGTAGAGTGTGGGGTGTAATTAACGTATGGCAACGAAACCTAGTAGATATCCTAATGCGTTACTGCGGAACCGATTTATTCCCGAAAAGAATTAGTTTCAATTCTGGCCACCGAATGCAAATCTGGTGGCGCTGTGAATGAAAGAAAGACGTATAGGAACGTTTTCATGTACAATGGATTAAGGAAGAGCCGTGGGCAGGAAAGGTCAAACAAGTGAGAAAGGCATAATGTTGATTTTAATATTAACCGTCGCTTACACAGTTTGTTTAGTTTGAGCACTGGAGACGTCAACGAGATGTTACATCCGTAAAAAAACGTTATCGACAGCTGCTCGCAGCAACCGATGGAATCTGAGCAATGTGTTCCTGTATACTTGCCTTGAGATCAAGTATTGACTGAACTTACACCACATAAACGCGTTGCTTTAGATATCCCTAGAACCGAAAGTCACATGGATTCACATCAGGTGATACTGCAGGCTATGTATCTGTAAAATCTCTTGAGGTAACACGTTCGTGGAAGGTTGTATTATGCAGATATTGCATCGGGTGAGCGGCATGACGCCTTGCATGCAAACAGTGGTTTCCTCACGGTTGCAATCTTCCAAAGAATGAATCAAATGTTGTTCATTAAAGTACAGACGTCACAGTACATCTGACAGCCACTCTGTGTGTACACCGAGATCGAGAACAAAGGTGTTTGTCAATCCACACCACATAATCACTTAGGTCGATTGCAATGGCTATTCGTGCACAACACGCGTCTTAACAGTACCCGAAATCCGGCAGTTCTGTGTATTCACTGCACCCTATAGCGTAAAATGTGCCTCGTCACTCAATATACTGCCCGGTCGCACCCGCCTATCCGTTCCAGAAACTGTAGATCATGAGGTTTCAGTTGCTGCGCCGTGTGGATCCTGTTTGGTACCAGTGTAAAATAGGCCACAATACTTTCCGTTCTGTTGAACATGGTATGAACAATTATCTTGACACGGCATGATTACGAGCACTACCCGGTACTCGTCCTGTATGGTCAGTTCCAGCAACAGTAAACTCGTCAACATATTCCAGCGGGGTAGGATGGCTTCTTCTTCCAGGTACTGCCGCACTAGGCTTTCCCGTATTTCAGATCTCATTATCGTCTACTTCAAACGATATGATGACGTCGGGCCTCTCCTCTGACCTCTCTGTCAGCGATACTCTGTAAATGCAGCACTGAAATTGCTACCGTTCACGTAAAACAGTTTCACTAACAACGCACGCACGGTCTCTCCTCTATATAGTCACACTGTTCACTTACGTTACGGCTTGTCAAATGATACGAGGGATGTCATATCGACATACAAACTGCGTACAGCGCTAGATCTGCACCTGGTGGACAGAATTGGAACTAATAGGATTTCCAGCGTAAATCGCTTCCATATTAATGCAGTGATATCTATCAAGTTTTGCTGCCACACGATAATTACATTCTACACTAGGCCTGCACAAGTAGCTGCACTTTCATTACAAGTATCCTATAGTACACTATGGCAATGTAACTACTTTCTGAAAGATGCCGAGATTGGAGCAGTGGTCTGGAAAACCTCCACCGCTAACCGTTCACACATCTCCTGCAGGCAGTCCATCACTATGTCCGTCAATAATCTCCACAAACAGGATACAGGACTCGAGTTTAAAGTTAAATGCTCGGAAGAAATACAGACGCAAATGGATTTTATTGCGAAAATGGCTCTGAGCACTATGGGCTTAACACCTGAGGTCATCAGTCCCCTAGAACTCAGAACTACTTAAACCTAACTAACCTAAGGACATCAGACACATCCGTGCCGGAAGCAGGATTCGAACATATAACCATAGCCGTCGCGCGGGACCACAATAAAGCGCCTAGAAGCGCTTTGCCACAGCGGCCGGCTGGATTTTATTGTCTTCAATTTAACATCGCCAAGTCCCTCACCATTATCCATCACCATCTCCGACTAGCTACTTGCTCCATGAGCTGATACGAGTCCTCTGCTTACCGCGCAAACGATCGCTCACTACATCGCTCCATCCCTCCAGAAAATGGTAAATCATTCAGTCAGAATTACTCAACTGGCCAACTGACATTGCACCAGCAAGAAGCCTGTTACGCTAGTGTGGAACGCATTGTGTAATGATAGTGTGAAAGTATTAGAAATTTTGTCAGTATTATTACGAATTAGGCTGTCAAATTAAAACTATTGAAAGAATCTTAGTGCCTTTGCCTACGGATGAAGGTGTGGCCCTATAAGAGTGCCAAGAGAACCAAACCAGCCACTAGAGAGACATGGGAGCACACTCACGTGACAGAGCCAGCACGTGCGTACACCGAGCGTCCACTGCACTCATTTGTGCCGAAAAGGAGAAATGGAGGCTTCAGAATAAGAGCAAAGGCGTGTAGTATGTGTTTTCTACAGCGAAAGAGTGCGGAGAACGGAAATTCATTGAAGGATGGCAGTGGTATAAGGAGAGCACTGAATGTTCGTTATAATTCCGACGCAATGGCTATAAGCGCAAACCCCGGTCTTCAATAATGAGGGCAGCCACCTGCTAGACAATGTCTCTGTATGTCCATCTTTTAAGAGATGGTTGTGGGACTCGGCTGTTCGCTACAGGACGTCAAATCAAACACCGTTCAGCCATCTAATTTCCAAACTCATTTTATTTGGATATCAGCTTCGACGATTCACTACGCTATCTTCAGGCCCCTGATTGACGTGTAGGAAGATTCCACCTATGTTATGGACAAAATAGGGGCCAGCTTTAAAATACTACCATCGGCAGATGATCGTTGAAGTGATCGCTTTAGTAAGTAGAAATTTGAAGATACAAGTATTTGAATGATGGCCCCTAATTTGATCAGAACCGAGGTGAAATCTTCCTACACATCGATCAGGGGCCTGAAGATGGCGTAGTAAATCGCCGAAACATGTGGCCAAATAAAATAAGTTTGAAAATTAAACGGCTGGAAAGTGTCTGATTTGACATCCTGCTATACAATGCTATCGTCTAATGCGGTGTGGTGTTCCAGATCGTGCGTCATCGGTCAACGACGTCCTTTCCTTTGAATCGCTCTTGTCACACCTCGACCACCAGCAACTGATACGTAGTGTTTTTCGTGCACAAGTGGCTCTCTCCTTCCGCTGTCTTGAAGCGCACTACCTTCCCTTGCTCTTCTTTTGAAACCTCAGTTTCACTGTTTTAGTACTGAGTACAGTGACGGTAAACGCGAGCCCGTGCTCACGCTGTCGTCACGTGGTTATGTGCCCATGTTCCTCTAGCTACGAGTTCTGCTCCTTAGCGCTGTTAAGGCGACCACACCTTCTTCCGTAGACAATGGCGTTACCATTCCTTCAGCAGTTTATATTTGACAGCCTCCGACACCTTTCATTTTGTATGCATTAATGATCTTTTACCGTTGTCACTCGTCGTTATGGAAACTTCCTTGAGTAGTTCAGTGATGTTTGTTGTGCTTTGGTAGTTCTGATGTGTTCTTCCTGCATTGTAACAAATGTTTGTTCCATACGGCATTTGGAAATTTATCAACATGGTAGCAGATGTGCTTGGTGGGTAAAATTTTCTTGAAGTGCCACAGCTGTAGCTGTGACGATAACTCAAAACTGAAGAGGTCCAAAAGATGAGACAATGGCCGCTGAAAAACAGCGAACTGACAAACACTGCCTGAGGGAGTTGGAAGCTAGGAAACCTGAGGAATTACAACGAGAGCAATTTTAGAGTGCGACATTATCTCGAACGTCTTAAATGGTGAGCTGATCAGAAGAAAGCGCGCAAAATTAAGAAATCGATCTTGCTAAATGGACCAACGCCAGCGCAATGGCGTCGCATCATGGAATGCAAGACGTCAAAGCGATATGGGAAAGCTGCATTAGACTTGAGATATTCACTGAGCTGAAAACATTGATCTGCTTAGACACAAGTGTAAAGCATTTTGTGCTATAGAAGGCCATGGAGCCGAACATGATAAAATGTACAGTCACATTTCTTCGTTAGACGAGCCGATCGACCGTGATTACCTATATGCACGATTTGTGCAAACTTTTTGCGAAAATTTCCATTATGTTTTTGTTAAAATGCACGATTTACAAGCAGAAAACATGCAACAAGCTACAGAAACTGTGTGAATTGTAATTTGACAGTAACGGATCGTGTTGGTGAAAGTGTCGCTTCGGCAATGACGTCGAAATTATATGTTAACAAATAGGAACAAAGGCGCAATCAAAGTACATGTGAAGCCGATACATCTAAAACATTGCATTATACAAAAGGAATAAAGACAGAAAATGCTTTTCATGTGGCAAATTACATCACTTATCAAAACAATGTAGCACAGATTGTGAGCGGTTTACTTGTAATAAAACGAGTCGTTGATCAAATGAGTGTCCTAGCGTGGAAAAAGGAAACCTAATGTCAATAGGGAGTTTAGGAAATTGCAGCCACACAGGTACTCGAGAAATTGTGAATAAGTTTTACTAGGGAGACGCAACAGTTTTCTTGTAGATGTAAGCAAAGTGGACTGTGACGAGTTGTACTGACAGTGGTGCTACAATGTAATTGGTACACTACGTGAGAGCTGAAATGGTTCAAATGGCTCTGAGCACTATGGGACTCAACATCTTAGGTCATAAGTCCCCTAGAACTTAGAACTACTTAAACCTAACTAACCTAAGGACATCACACACACCCATGCCCGAGGCAGGATTCGAACCTGCGACCGTAGCAGTCCCGCGGTTCCGGACTGCAGCGCCAGAACCGCTAGACCACCGCGGCCGGCTACGTAAGAGCTTTTAAAGCTCCGAAGAACATGTAAAGTGCAAAAAATCGCGTGCAGTAGAAGTATTTAGCACAGATCGAACCAATATACAGGTAGTCGATGCGCAGAGCGAAATTTGAAGATGTTTGGCCTTCTCCAGATGGATCGTGTAACTCATTTTCTGTTAAGAAAGCTACGCGGAAGGAAATAAATCAAACAACTGAAAATGACGACAGGTCGTGTGTATTTTTCAAAGGGAATACTCCAGTTGATATTGGTACAGCCAGTGGTGATAACGAGAGTAGTCGCTCTCCTGTGAAGGTTGTTCCTGGTATGGTCATTAGAATAAATGCTGTGTGAAAGCAGATGATGAATGATCGTCGTATAGATACAACTGATAAGAGCTTCTGTGAGGAGCGTGTCTATGTTTCGCATCATTGGCTGGCGTTTTGTTGAAACAGTGCAGAAACACATTAAACCTGGAGATCTAGTTTATGCAAATGTTTTTGGACCAGTATTAAGAAAATGATTTGCAGGTCATCTATACTTTCCTATTTTTAAGAATGTTTCTCCCAATTTCGACATAACGTACCTTTCGCTACACAAACAAAATCAAGGGAAACTCACCACCGTTTTAAATCGTCGGGACTCAACCTGACATTACTGTCAAAGAATTACATACACATAGTGGCAAAGAGTTCCATAATTAGTTCTACGTAAGTCTACTATCTGCTGAGTCAATTGAACTGAAGCATTCACTTAGCATGCCGCATATTCCTAAGTAACATCGGCTTGATGAATGCGGAAATACACTCCTGGAAATTGAAATAAGAACACCGTGAATTCATTGTCCCAGGAAGGGGAAACTTTATTGACACATTCCTGGGGTCAGATACATCACATGATCACACTGACAGAACCACAGGCACATAGACACAGGCAACAGAGCATGCACAATGTCGGCACTAGTACAGTGTATATACACCTTTCGCAGCAATGCAGGCTGCTATTCTCCCATGGAGACGATCGTAGAGATGCTGGATGTAGTCCTGTGGAACGGCTTGCCATGCCATTTCCACCTGGCGCCTCAGTTGGACCAGCGTTCGTGCTGGACGTGCAGACCGCGTGAGACGACGCTTCATCCAGTCCCAAACATGCTCAATGGGGGACAGATCCGGACATCTTGCTGGCCAGGGTAGTTGACTTACACCTTCTAGAGCACGTTGGGTGGCACGGGATACATGCGGACGTGCATTGTCCTGTTGGAACAGCAAGTTCCCTTGCCGGTCTAGGAATGGTAGAACGATGGGTTCGATGACGGTTTGGATGTACCGTGCACTATTCAGTGTCCCCTCGACGATCACCAGTGGTGTACGGCCAGTGTAGGAGATCGCTTCCCACACCATGATGCCGGGTGTTGGCCCTGTGTGCCTCGGTCGTATGCAGTCCTGATTGTGGCGCTCACCTGCACGGCGCCAAACACGCATACGACCATCATTGGCACCAAGGCAGAAGCGACTCTCATCGCTGAAGACGACACGTCTCCATTCGTCCCTCCATTCACGCCTGTCGCGACACCACTGGAGGCGGGCTGCACGATGTTGGGGCGTGAGCGGAAGACGGCCTAACGGTGTGCGGGACCGTAGCCCAGCTTCATGGAGATGGTTGCGAATGGTCCTCGCCGATACCCCAGGAGCAACAGTGTCCCTAATTTGCTGGGAAGTGGCGGTGCGGTCCCCTACGGCACTGCGTAGGATCCTACGGTCTTGGCGTGCATCCGTGCGTCGCTGCGTTCCGGTCCCAGGTCGACGGGCACGTGCACCTTCCGCCGACCACTGGCGACAACATCGATGTACTGTGGAGACCTCACGCCCCACGTGTTGAGCAATTCGGCGGTACGTCCACCCGGCCTCCCGCATGCCCACTATACGCCCTCGCTCAAAGTCCGTCAACTGCACATACGGTTCACGTCCACGCTGTCGCGGCATGCTACCAGTGTTAAAGACGGCGATGGAGCTTCGTATGCCACGGCAAACTGGCTGACACTGACGGCGGCGGTGCACAAATGCTGCGCAGCTAGCGCCATTCGACGGCCAACACCGCGGTTCCTGGTGTGTCCGCTGTGCCGTGCGTGTGATCATTGCTTGTACAGCCCTCTCGCAGTGTCCGGAGCAAGTATGGTGGGTCTGACACACCGGTGTCAATGTGTTCCTTTTTCCATTTCCAGGAGTGTATAATCCTGTGTGAGATGGCACGTCCTTGGATCTGCTGTGTTGAATACTAACCAAAGGCATTGTGGAGTGATTCAGTTTTGGCTGCAACACGCTGGTCCCACGAAAATTAAAGATAAAAGTACAATTGAAGTATTTTTGGAAAAGATAGTTCGTCTTTATAATTTGACGGTATTTGTAACAAAATCAAACTACTGCAGAAATCACTTACTCAGGGGCCTAAAAGAGTTGTTGATATTTCAGAAGTAAATAAATAGATAGACGTTACAGAAAATAAACATGCAAATTCTGACTCTGAAGAGGATGATCAACGAAATTGTACAAACCAAGATCTCGTTATAAGTGAGCAGCGGTTTAGCAACCACTGGCATGACACTGCGGGACAAGCTGAGGGCAACTGGGAAGCAATGAATGTTTCTTTGTGAGACACCAATGAGTTACAAAGAAGCAGTGCCGTCAAAAAATTCTGAAGAATGGAAGAAAGAAATGCAATAACAACAAAACATGAGAACTAGTTTACAAAAGTACAACAAATAAGGTGACTGGAAATTGACGGCTTCTGCTACAAAACCAGAGGACTTTGTTGAAGCTACAGCACTTTTATGTCAATTGCTTAAGAGCTTGTATGGTTTAAATGAAGCCGTAAAAGGAACTCTGAATAATTCAGACAAACTAGCGGCTGTTTCATCGGTGATCAGATAAAGCTTTCTCCTGAAACAGACTAACATAACCTGACCGCTTTCAACGTCATCCGAGACTAGACCCGCCCTCCTAATTGCCACTGTTCACCCAGGAAATCTCGGTCAAGCATCACTAAACTCAGTTAAACTACTGGACATGAAAATTGCTGAAATTCTTAATTTTAATCTTTTATACACAAATGATACATCAAATCACACGGAAATTCTCTGGGAAGAATTGTGGTGATATCAGTTTTCTTTCATCTACCATATTTTATTTATGAACAATAATTTCTATGGCTTTCCTCCGTTTTTCGATTTGTAAGTGCATTTAAATTGTATATTAAATAATTTCCTATTTATCTCAAGGTTACAGTAATGCCGCTGCTTTTTGTGTTCCTCTGTTTATTTAGTCAAAAAAGCTGTTTTTAATTGTGTGAATTCCATTTTTCGGCCTCTCATATAAACGTGTGAATGACTTTAGTAAAATTACTGTCACAGTCCTATACAGTTCTACGAGACGTATCCGCAGACACCTCATTCGCTGCAATCGGGTAATGCGTTGCCAAGACATTCACTTTTACAGTTCAAGAATTATTTATAACATTTAACTTACAATAATTTATAAACTATCGTGGATATCGAAGGCGCGTTATCACAAGCGTAATCGTCCATCTTTTCTGTTTCTAATGAACCTACCGGCTCTTCAGTGACACATATGGTTCAGTATTTATTAATTTTGGGATGAGCTTTAATTTTGCCTAAGAAATGAGCAGCAACTGTGCTTTCCAACGACAGGGTTTTTCCGTTCACACGGTCACCTTAGCGGGCGGTTAAAGTCCAGAGACAGCCCCATCTACGTCGCATAGTGTGAAACTGGCCACCCACATGCCCCTATCAAGTGATTTCAATCTCCAAAAGGAATACAACCCTATGTTTGCCGCCGCCTGTGCGTCCGCGGTCGCACGTTTGTGACTGATCAAAGTGTCTCTTCCCTTTACAATATACACAATACACGAGCAGCAAATGTAGTCAAGGGTGTAACACGACAGTCTATTACACTCCTGACTACATTCGGTGTTTATATACCCGCATCAGAGTCGCGCTACGTTGCATATACGCTGCGCCAAAGCCAATAAAGGAAACTTTTTTATCGCCCCATAAAGAAAGCAATTAACAGAATGTCAAAACCACAGAACACGAACCCTGAAGAATATTAAATGGAGATAAATATGATGAAGAATAAAACAATGGTGTTAACAAGACAGTCAGCGAAAAAAAAGTAAAAATATCTGGTGTTAGATAAGGTAATAAAAGAATGGCAAACATCATAACAGGGGATAACCTTAGGAAACCCACAGATTAAATGCCTGGCTTTTGCAGACGATTTGGCGATTGTCACGAAAGGTATAAAAGAAACAAAAGACGCTATTGAAAAACTGCACGAAATCGCTTCCAAAACTGGACTACAGATCTCTTACGAAAAAGACACAGTTTATGAACACAAAGAAACTCTCATCTCTGAACACAAAGTATGGCACGATTTACAAAACGGCTAACTTCAAATACCTCGGTGAAACACTAAAAATGAGTAAACATAACAGAGACTCAAACGAAGAAAGAAAAACTAAACTGGACAAGGCATACAAAGTAGTGTGGAATCATTACAACAAGAAGTGTATCTCACAAAAAGCCAGATTACGCACTATATGCAGCAGAGACCACACTAATCCTAGGGCATACACGTATCAGACAACTAGAAAAAGTAGAACGGAAAATACTTAGGAAAATATTTGGCGTAACTAACAACAATGGAATATGGATAAAGAAACCTACAGAGGAACTATACAAACATACAGAGACAATCACAGAAAAGATAAGAAAACGCAGACTACAATTCTATGGACACCTAAACAGAATGCCATCACGCAGACTGACCAAACAGATCTTTGAGTGGGTAACCACTAGAAGCAACAAATGGGTGGCAGAGGTAAGAAACGACCTGAACCTACTCAACATAACAGCAGACACAATAAACAACAGAATAAAATTCAGAAACATCATTAAGAAAAGTAAACTACATGAGATACAATGTGACAAACGAACAGCCGTAAAATGGACCGAAGAACGGAAGCAAGATCACAGCCGGAAGATGAAAGAAATATGCGCAACCAAAAAGGCAATCAAGATGAAGCAGAAGGCACAAAGCCGACAAGAAGCATGGACAGAGGACCGGAAACAGAAACACAGCGAGCGAATGAGGGAGGTTTGGGCAGCAAGGAAGGCAGCAAAAGGAACTGGCCATGTAGTTTAGTCCAAATGCGCTCTTTAAGGGCAAAACACCAATAATACTAATAATAATAATGTAATGAGTAAGTGGTGCACGTTTTTAAGCTCAAGGTCTACCTAGAGTGGAAAGTAACCACCTGCGGGAGACGTAAAGCCAATACTGTGTAACACAACCTCTACACTCGAAAATGGCATAGTTTAGAGAGAGAGAGGGGGGGGGGGGGGATGGGGAATCCACATGGCCCTTCAGAAACGCCATATCGAGTTGGAGCTACTCGTTGATTAGATCCCGTAACAAACTGTGGGAACGATCATTGCTACGTTTCACTCACTTTTCCGTTTAGTCCCGTGTACACATGAGGTCCCTGAATCTCTGTCTAAACTAAAACATATGGGTGCAGCCCAGTGAATCCGGCAGCTGTCATCTTGGAAGTCGATAGTCGCCGCGGCATACTCATCACGAAGGTGTAGAAGAAAGGGCAGCATTTAATTACCGAACTAAACACACGCATGGTAACTTGAATGAGTGTGTCAAGTCACGGTACAAAAAACACTCCCGAAACGTCATAGAACTATCTCTTTCCTGAACTACACTGATTCTGTCTTGTGGATTATGCCCCTAATTGAGCCACCTCTGCCCCAGGCGTCTAGCATAGTTTAAAAAGAGACAAAATCGCCACCAGTCAGACCACACTACACGTCTCTAGTCAAGTAAGGTCCAATGCCTGAGTTGTTGGGTGCACTGAAGACGTGAAGCTTATGTGTCGTTCTGAGGAACGGCCGTTTGGCTGGAGATGGACGCCAACGTCCACTGCATGCCAAATGTTCGCTCGTAGACTGATTGCGAAGGACCTGCGTTCACCTGCAGCATACAATTCCCGGCGGGTATGAAACAGATTGTCACTGATAAGGAATGAGACTCGTCTCTGTTCTCTGTAGGTTAGGACATATTTACATCCACTGTTCCATGTTGACCCATTTACTGCTATGATACCACACTACTGTAACAGTCATGCTCAGAAGTATCCGAACGACCTGAATTGCATTTCCCCTGATTCGCAAGTAACCCACATAACGCAGCTGTCTAGCAGGTCCTCTAATCGCTCCTTGGTACAGTCGTTTGACTATTGAAAATGGTTCCAACAAGTCACCACTAGAAAACTCTGCTCTGTACCGCAATAACTCAAGATATAAAGTAATACCACGATTCTACAAATATCAGGGAACACCTTATCACAGATAAGACTGTCCTTAAGGCTTGTAAGCTCACATTTATTGTAATAAAAGATATACGTGAAATGCTACCACTCTCATTATTACGTCAGATAGGTAATGCACGTAGTAAGTTCGTCGTATTCTTGATTTCCTCTTCAAAGTAACATATCGTACTTGTTATTTAACTCAAAATGACAAAAAATTGACGTTATTCACTAGCTGCTAGTTGAGAATATGTATGAACTTCAAATGACACGACGAACCGCCTCGTTCTGCATACGGATTCAAACCCAGGTTATGCAGACTAAGATTTCGTGACTGACGGAAACTAACAGTCATTCCTGTCTAGGCATACAGAGAGTGATATACCTCGATTTTAGACAGTATCAGTTATCAAATATCAACTTTAAATTAAATAACGTAAACATTTTTAACGGACGCGAATTCCTACCCAGCATCTATTGTCCCTGTTCACGAACTACGAGAGATGTTAAATATTGTTTTTACACAAGTAACTTACTTGAAATGCAGTGAGGCAAATCTTTGTGTTGGACAGGGATTCGAACCCAGAACCTAATCCTATTGTTATCAAAGTACACATCGGATTTTCTCGGCAGTAGCTAGATGTTTTAACTGAAATGACGAGACGAAACATTAACGTTTTCCTTTCTAGGACACCAACCCGGCACTTACCGCTGTTATATTCTAGAGAAAACGAACGTTAAATACGGGTTTGTTACACCAGCAGCGACACGAGAGCATGTTTGAAATAGAAATAATATGACGAAGAGTTCAGTGCTGACTGAGAATCGAACCCCACAGATATCGTTATTGACTACACACAAAGAGACGTCCGCTACCGAATTTATCTCCACTAGCAGTTCGGAATAACATCCTTGAACTTACAGTGATCTCTCAAATAGTTCTGTGTCTCACTGGGGGTCAAAAACGTCAGATATCGTTAGTGCTGACAACGAGTGAAAATGACTTAAAAATCAAAATTATAATCCACCAGCAGATAGGTGTTCTCATGCTAGAGCTTGAAAATACATAATGAAAACTTTAGTGCTGGGCCAGGATTCGAACCCGTTCACGCGCAATATGTGGAGATGTTGAGGAATCTGCAGTTTTGAACAAACAACAAGTTGTAGTCGAGCTGTATTGTCACGAAGGGCTCAAATTCCGCGTTAAGGGCGGTCCGAGTTGCATTCAAAGTTCAGAACCAATTTTTTCGACATACAGAAGCTCAAATAAAAGATGGAATAAGTGTCCTGTGACCCTACATAGCGTTTGTTTCGTCACTAGAAATAAATAACTAGTATAAGACAGGTTACTGGTGATAAAGATTCCACATTTCGCCACTCCTGACTTTATTGTGGTTCAACCTAACATCTACTTAGTAGAGAAGGAATATCATGTTCAATGTGAATTTCAGACCACAATGCCATTATACCTTCTTCACTTGGTTCAAATGGCTCTGAGCACTATGGGACTTAACTTCTGAGGTCATCAGTCCCCTAGAACTTAGAACTGCTTAAACCTAACTAACCTAAGGACATCACACACATCCATGCCCGAGGCAGGATTCGAACCTGCGACCGTAGCGGTCGCGCGATTCTAGACTGTAGCGCCCAGAACCGCTCGGCCACTCCGGCCGGCCTCTTCACTTGGCGTAGCCAGAAGAGAATAGAATCTGTCTCTCCCTATCATAAATCATCGGCAGAAGTTGGAATCGAACCCAGACCACCATCATAGGAACTTACCATCAATCCAACAGACCACCAAACACTCTTCTCTCAGGCTCATAATACCGTTGCGGCACACTCGATGAGAATTCTGACACACTGGCTCTCTCTAGTGGTTTGCAGCATGTTCAGTACATTCATTTACTTGGTTGACCGAATCGCCATGAACTAGCTGCCTCGGCTACCCAGTGCACACATTCCACTCTATTTTGTAATCACCGAAATAAAATGAGGTAACTGCCACCTACACCGAACTGCCAACAGTGTAGGATGCAAAATTTAAATAGGCAGTGTTCCTTTTCATTTGAGCTGCTCTATTGCGCTATCTGTTTGTTGAAAACGTAGTGCAATGCAAAAGAAAAGCTGTAACTGTCTCTCTCTGAGAAGTCTAGATCCGGCCATATGCTTTATCTCAGAGCACTGTGGACTGCGGAAGTTCTGGAAGAACTGCTGTTGACTTCTGGAGCTACATGACAGATAGCAGAATAACAGTAAGCCTGAGAGTGTTTGGTGGTCTATTGGATTGCTGGTTAGTTCCTATGATAGTGGTCTGGGTTCGATTCCAACTTCTGCCGATGATTTTTAATAGGGAGAGACACATCCTATTCTCTTCTGGCTACGCCAAGTGAAGAAGATATAATGGCATTGTGGCCTGAAATTCACATTAAACATGATATTCCTTCTCTACCAAGTAGACGTTAGGTTGAACCACAATAAAGTCAGGAGTGGCGAAATGTTGGAACTTTATCACCAGTAACCTTTCTTATACTAGTTATTTATTTCTAGTGACGAAACAAACGCTATGTAGGGTCACAGGACAGTTATTCCATCTTTTATTTGAGCTTCTGTATGTCGATAAAATTGGTTCTGAACTTTGAATGCAACTCAGACCGCCCTTAACGCGGAATTTGATCCCTTCGTGACAATACAGCTCGACTACAACTTGTTGTTTGTTCAAAACTGCAGATTCCTCAACATCTCCACATATTGCGCGTGAACGGGTTCGAATACTGGCCCAACACTAAAGTTTCCATTTTGTGTTTTCAAGCTCTAGGTTTGAACACCTATCTGCTGGTGGATTATAATTTTGATTTTTAATGCATTTTCATTCGTTGTCAGCACTAACGATATCTGACGGTTTTGACTCCTAGTGAGACACAGAACTATTTGAGAGATCATTGTAAGTTCAAGGATGTTATTCCGAACTGCTAGTGGAGATACATTCGGTAGCTGACGTCTCTTTGTGTGTAGTCAATAACGATATCTGTGGGGTTCGATTCTCAGTCAGCACTGAACTCTTCGTCATATTATTTCTATTTCACACATGCTCACGTGTCGCTGCTGGTGTAACAAATTTAACGTTCGTTTTCTCTAGAATATAACAGCGGTAAGTGCCGGGTTGGTGTCCTGGGAAGGAAAACATTAATGTTTCGTCTCGTCATTTTAGTTAAAACATCTAGCTACTGCCGAGAAAATCCGATGTGTACTTTGATAACAACAGGATTAGGTTCTGGGTTCGAATCCCTGTCCAACACAAAGATTTGCCTCACGGCATTTCAAGTAAGTTACTTGTGTAAATGCAATATTTAACACCTCTCGTAGTTTGTGAACAGGGACAATAGATGCTGGGTAGGAATTCGCGTCCGTTAAAAATGTTTACGTTACGTAATTTAAAGTTGATATTTGCTAACTGATACTGTCTAAAATCGAGGTATATCACGCTCTGTATGCCTAGTCAGGAATGACTGTTAGTTTCCGTCAGTCACGAAATCTTAGTCTGCATGACCTGGGTTTGAATCCGTATGCAGAACGAGGCGGTTCGTCGTGTCATTTGAAGTTCATACATATTCTCAACTAGCAGCTAGTGAATAACGTCAATTTTTAGTGTCCTTTTGGGTTAAATAACAAGTACGATATGTTACTTTGAAGAGGAAATCAAGAATACGACGAACTTACTACGTGCATTACCTATCTGACGTAATAATGAGAGTGGTAGCATTTCACGTATATCTTTTATTGCAATAAATGTGAGCTTACAAGCCTTAAGGACAGTCTTATCTGTGATAAGGTGTTCCCTGATATTTGTAGAATCGTGGTATTACTTTATATCTTGAGTTATTGCGATACAGAGCAGAGTTTTCTAGTGGTGACTTGTTGGAACCATTTTCAACAGTCAAACGACTGTACCAAGGAGCGATTAGAGGACCTGCTAGACAGCTGCGTTATGTGGGTTGCTTGCGAATCAGGGGAAATGCAATTCAGGTCGTTCGGATGCTTTTGAGCATGACTGTACATGCGCAACACTTTGCTGTCATTACTTAAAACGGCGGAGGATTTCACGTAATCGACTAGTATCAGTTTTACACCATCCACTGCATTCAAAAGCGACCATGATGCATGTATAAGGGGGGAACTAATATTTCACGAGAGGTATGTACCTATGATTTGTAAACAGATTTTAAAATGGGATACAACCTACACAGCTACCGTTATTTGTAACTGATCGGCTTGGAAGTAGTGGAGCCTTGGTAGGGCACTGAAGGAAGTTGGTACAACATCTGCACATCATCATCATCGTTTTCTTGAGGCCTTATTCTCGCTGCAATGCGGGGTCGGCCTTGTTACTATTGATTTGTCAGTGTTAGTTACAGAGGGCGGCCAGATGCCCTTACTGCCGCCACTCTGAACCCCACCCCTCTGGACGGAATTAGTGAACCCCACCTGTCTGTGTCTAGTGTAAGTCATGGAATAGTGCAATTTTTTATAAATATCTGCGAGTCGTGTAGCTGAGGCGGAACTTGGGGACCAGCCTGGTATTCACCGAGCGAGATGTGAAAAACCTCCTAAAAACCACATTTAAGCTGGCTGGCATATCAGACCTCGTCGTTAATCTGCCAGATGGATTTCATCCAGGGCCAGCGCGCCTACCCGATTCCAGGAAGCAGCGCATTAGCGCTCTCTGCTACCTTGGTCCGCACGACATCTACACACAAGTCGCCTAATTCCCGTAAATTCCGGGGAGGGGGCCTATCAGCTCAGACGCCACGTTCAGTCACATCCCAGATGTGTGACTCTTCAAGCTTTCCCGGCGGATGTGTTGTAAGTAGTCTTCACGAGTTTGCCGCCGGATCACGTAGTGCAAGTCTCGCGGTCGCGTCCTCGCTTCCCGAGCACGGGGTCTCGGCTTCGATTCCCGGCGGTGTCAGGTATTTTCACCTGCCTCGAGATGACTGGGTGTTTGTGTTGTCCTTATCATTTCATCATCATTTCTGTAAGTGGCGAGTTTGGACTGAGAAAATGTTGGGAATTTGTACAGGCGCTGATAACCGCGCAGTTGAGCGCCCCATAAACCAAACATCATCACGTACTGCAAATTCCACAATATTTCGTTGGAGCAACTGTCTGACATCTTCAGGTGGATCAACCTTGCTGGTGGCTAGGTCGTCCGAGGGAATATTGTGGAATTTGCACTACGTGATCCGGCGGCAAACCCGTGAAGACTATTTACATCCTATTTACATCCAGGATGTGTTCGATCGAGTTCAGATCTGTCTGGTTGGTTGGCAGCACATCAATTGGAACTCGCCATTGGGTTTCTGGAACCACCCCAATCACACTCCTGGCCTTGTGACATGGCGTATTATCTTGTTGAAAAATGCCACTGTCGTCGGGAAACATGGTAGTCATGTCATCTGCACCAGTTTACAGTATTCCTTGGCCAGCATGGTGCCTTGTACGAGCTCCACGTGAATGTTCCCCAGAGCATAATGGAACGGCCGCCAGTTTGTCTTCATCCTGCAGTACAAGTGTCAAGGAGATCTTCCTCTGGAAGACGACGGATTCGCGCCCACCCATCGACATGATGAAGAAGGATCGAGATTCATCAGACCATGCAACGGCCTGCCACTGCACCAACGTCTATCGCCGGTGGTCATGTGCCCATTTCAGTCATATTTGCCGATTTTGTGGTGTTAACACTGGCACAAGCATGGCTCGTCGGCTGCGGAGGCCGTCCGTTAGGAGTGCTCGGTGCACTGTGTGTTCAGAAACACTTTACTCTGCTCAGGATAAAAATCTAACGTTAGTTGCGGCACAGTTCACTGCCTATTCTGTTTTATCGATCTGCCCAGCTTACGAAGTCCAACATCTGTAACGACGGGTGGCCGCCCAAGTGGACAACGTCTGGACCTGGTTTCACATTGGTTTCGCCACGTATTGAATACACTGACCACACCGCTCCTCGAACACCCGGCAAGTCACGCAGTTTCCTGGGTGCTCGTGTGGAGCCTCGGGACCATCACAATCTGTCCTCGGTCAAAGTCAGATAGCTCACGCGCCTTTCCTATCCAAGACACGGAGAGCACCCTCACTGCTACTACATGAACCGGGCGTGTGTCTGACCAGCAATCATACCTCGCCAGGCGACGCTGCTATCGCCTGGGCGGGTTTATGTCGATAATAGGTTGGTGATCGTAATGTTTTGGCTGATCATTGTATCTGAGGCTTGAATTGACGCTGTTCTTATTTTCATTCATGATGGCACATTCCCGAATTTGTTGTTCACGTTGTTGCCTCCCCATTAAATAAGGTATTACAACTCTCCCTACAGCTGTCCTTATATGCAGTCCGCATTGCTGTCGCTGTCTTTCATAAACCACGCTAAATATTTTCTTATTCTCTCGTTTGCTACGTGCCAGTTATTACTTATTTAGAAACGACGAGCAGGAACTTCCTGTAGGACTTTTGATCTAGTTAAATTTTGTACTAGGATACGTTTTCGCTGGAAACCATGGTTTTCAAGTTATCCAAGAAAAACGCACAACTCCACTCACATTCATCTCTCACCAGTCAAGATTTCTTATATGTTATTTGTGACACTCCCTCCTACCACAGTATAAAATCTTCCAGCTACGTCAACTGTTCTCGATATTCGACTATTTCGGTTTCTATTGACTAGGCTATTACCCCTTCAGCATAGTGGGCTGTTTCGTTAGCATTATCAATTTAAACCTGCCCATGGGGGTAATGAACGAAGAACGTTTTTTGTAAAAGTTATACTAAAACTTATGTCGACAATCACAGTAGTTTCGTAGTCAGAAGGACTGACAAATACCACAGTGTAATTGTCCATTTAATGCTGTTAAAATTCACAAAATTGTTAGGTAAATTTCACACAAACCTCAATTTTAGAATTAGTAAGAACTCGACTCAGTCGGTGGTGTAATAAGGCACGTCAAGGAAGCCCGAAAAAGGTAGAAAGCGGAAAATAATTCGTGCACTCGCACATATTTGTACAGCGGCAGGATAGAACGCCATGAACAGCACACGTCCACCTCTAGTGAAAACGTATCCCAGAATAGAAGTTACCTACATTATATTTCCTACACAGAGGTCCTGTTCATTTTTTTTCTGTAGGACCACCAGTTTCCGCTTATCGAGCGAGAAAACATGAAAACGTTGGGCGTACTTTATAACCGCATGCTATAACATTGTGGGATGCTTGAAATGACAGCGGTAGGGGCAGCGGATTCGCCCTGCGTTTTACTGATGCAATATACTGTATGTTTGCAGTTTCTTGACAATGACGTAACACTGAAACTGCAACAGGAGAACAAACTCTGTTGCAGCTAAAGGTAGAATAAAATGTCGTTTAACGAAGGTAACAAACATTCCCCTGAGTTTACATTGTTTGCGATGGCGATTCTATCACACTGTCTTGAGATACATAGGGCATTATTTTCACTTTTGACGATACCTCCCCATCAAGAACGGCACACAGAATTAAATTCACGGTGAAGACTTCAGTTCAATCGCGTATCCGTTCAGATATTCCGCATGCACGTGTTTCCATCTACCCCATCACTTAAGGAGGGCCCGGCGGGGTCAGGGATTTTCTCTGCCTCGTGATGACTGGGTGTTGTGTGAAGTCCTTAGGTTAGTTAGGTTTAAGTAGTTATAAGTTCTAGGGGACTGATGACCATAGATGTTAAGTCCCATAGTGCTCAGAGCCATTTGAATCATTTGAACTTAAGGAGGCGGAAGCTTGCTCCACTTTTTTTTGTAGTTGCCAAATGTCAACGTTTCATGTTTTTATCATGAAATCATAATATAGTAGGGTAAATATTTGATTTAAGTCTTTGAACTCAGCTGAGTAATAAAAATTAAATTAAATACAAATAGAAACGAATTCTAAATCTATTCAGTAGTGCATATTGATAAATATACCACCATGGCTGTTAACACTACCGGCCATTAAAATTGCTACACCACGAAGATGATGTGCTACAGACGTGAAATTTAACCGACAGGAAGACGATGATGTGATACGCAAGTGATTAGCTTTTCAGAGCATTCATACAAGGTTGGCGCCGGTCGCGACACCTACAACGTGCTGACATGAGGAAAGTTTCCAAGCGATTTCTCATACACAAACAGCAGTTAACCGGCGTTGCCTAGTGAAACGTTGTTGTGATGCCTCATGTAAGGAGGAGAAATGCGTACCATCACGTTTCCGACTTTGATAAAGGTCGGATTGTAGCCTATCGCGACTACGGTTTATCGTATCTCGACATTCCTGCTCGCGTTGGTCGAGATCCAATGATTGTAAGCAGAATATGGAATCGGTGGGTTCAGGAGGGTAATAAAGAACGCCGTGCTGGATCTCAACGGCCTATTATCACTAGCAGTCGAGATGACAGGCATCTTAACCGCATGGCTGTAACGGATCGTGCAGCCACGTCTCGATCCTTGAGTCAACAGATGGGGACGTTTGTAAGAAAACAACCATCTGCACGAACAGTTCGACGACGTTTGCAGCAGCATGGACTATCAGCTCGGAGAACATGGCTGCGGTTACCCTTGACGCTGCAACACAGACAGGCGCCTGCGATGGTTTAGTCAACGACGAACCTGGGTGCACGAGTGGCAAAACGTCATTTTTTCGGATGAATCCTGGTTCTGTTTACAGCATCATGATGATCGCATCCGTGTTTGGCGACATCGTGGTGAACGCACATTGGAAGCGTGTATTCGTCATCACCGTACTGGCATATCACCCGGCGTGATGATATGGAGTGCCATTAGTTACACCTCTCGGTCACCTCTTGTTCGCATTGACGGCACTTTGAACAGTGGACGTTACATTTCAGATGTGTTACGACCCTTCATTCAGTCTCAGCGAAACCCTACTTTTCAGCAGGATAATGCATGACCGCATGTTGCAGGTCCTGTACGGGCCTTTCTAGATACAGAAAATGTTCTCCTGCTGCCCTGGCCATCACATTCTCCAGATCTCTCACCAACTGAAAACGTCTGGTCAATGGTGGCCGAGCAACTGGCTCGTCACAGTACACCAGTCACTACTCCTGATGAACTATGGTATCGTGTTGAAGCTGCGTGGGCAGCTGTACCTGTACACGCCATCCAAGCTCTGTTAGACTCAATGCCCAGGCGTATCAAGGCCGTTATTACGGCCAGAGGTGGTTGTTCTGGGTACTGATTTCTCAGGATCTATGCACAGAAATTGAGTGAAAATGTAATCATATGTCAGTTCTAGTATAATGTATTTGTCCAATGAATACCCGTTTATCATCTGCATTTCTTCTTGGTGCAGCAATTTTAATGGCCAGTAGTGTAGTTAGAGAAAACCGACTCTTAGCTAGTACGTTCTATCGACGCAGAGATTTTCGTTTTGGGCTCCTCGTTTGCGTTCTTCTTCACGGAGATTTCGTTTAATACTCCAGCAGTAGTATGCCGTCATCTGTTTTTCCCATCTCCCTTGATAATGCACTTCCATAGTCTTGAAGTCCTGACAGAACCATTCGCCTTTCTCGTCACTGACATATCCTAAGCTGTCAAGGCATTCATCCAGATGATTTTATAGGAAATGCAGTTTGACACTCATATTATATCCGAGGATATGAAATGCTGATAACATATTAGCTGTGAGACTTTCATAGTTTGCAGCCTTTTTATTACCATCACGAATGACACCTATGCTTTCCGTTCCTGGTCTTCATCTTTGTGATAATGTCTTCATCACGTAAAGTGACAGAATCTGACACAGTATTTCAATAAACAAATTTATCTTATTCTGTAAAAAATGAAAGAAAGACCTCTTCCGGTTTTCAGTAATATGAGACATTTACAGTATCAATTAGCATGCATTTTCTTGCAATCCGGAGGCTAAACTCCAGATGCAGGTTTGGAGAGACCCAAAAATTCCAAATCGTGTAGCGAGTCATTCAGCTCGGAATGGTTAAAATGATGAGAAGTTGAGGACTTTGAGGGATTTGAGGAGTACAAGTCAAAGTCACTTTCTTCACCTGCCTCCGGTATTTGGTGTCATGTATCTGAGAGTTGGAAACATAATTGTTGACTTGTCGTACAAAAGAAGGTAAAAGTTTAGATTTCACATTTCAGGTGCTCGCAAAATTCGTAATGAATCCTCTATTTTACGAATTTGCAGAATTAAAGAAAATATTTTTGATTTCAGGGATCACAAGGCCGTGTGAGTGCTGTGTTAGGTAATACACCATAAGAAACTTCAACAATGAACAATTTTTATTCACCCTGCCTGCTCCACATAGTGTTTACAGGGTTTTTACTGTTTTCATTTAAGTACCGTATCTCTAACACCATGCTTGTCCCTGGTGCAGCACTATACGTAGTTCTCGAAGTACATGTTTCCGTTAACACTAAGTAGTTTATGCGTCGTACAAATGGGTTCACTAGAACAACGGCCAGCTCTGCAGGGAGATATGCTTAGCAGCGGTATTCTCTCCCTTCCAAAAAGCAACGGACGGCGGCGCGGGCAGGATTTATCTCCTCTTTCGCCAAATTGTTTGTCTCCTCTTGTGAGAATTTCCCCGTGCAACGAGCAAGCAACAGATGGCCATTCCTCTCCGCAGTCGGCGGATATTTGGGCCGTAATTAAGTTCTAGAGAGCGGAGGTATTAAAACACACCAGTAATGAACGTGGCGCCGCAAAAAGAGCTATTACTCGAATACGACGCACAATGTAAAGTATAACAGCTAATACCGGCAGATTAAGGAAGATTTGTGCATTCGTGTCGATAAAAATAAAACTCGGCCAGGCTTTTAATGCGCAGAAGAGGATAATGTGAAGAGATTCTCGCGTTTTTTTTCTGAATGTAAATGAAACAAAAGCACCGGGTCATTATTTAAACGCGAAACAAAAGAGAAGATGCTTCGGTAAATCTGTCACACGATTTGAGTGTCTCGGTAACAGTCGTGGAAAAGAATCTACATTCACTAAACAAACACTGCAAAATGCCTTACATCTACTTCATAGGTTCTGTAAAGGCATTTGACAGTATGAAACACAACCTTAAACCCCTAGGTCTCTAATGCAAAGATGTCATAATAATTAATCAATTACAATGAAATTGAGATTGGTGACCATTTTTCAGTTTACAACAGGATACTAAAATTTGACAGGCAAGGACGTAATTACCTCCCACGCACTTCCATACATATGCTGAATCAATTTTTAGAAAAGCGCTACAGGAAATCGATAGAGGAGCCTATCTTAATGGTAGTCGCGTAAGCTGCGGAACATGCGTACCCAGATTATACTGTCCTACTAGCTTGTAACACAGAAAAAATTCTCTTTATAAACTGAATACAAACCAAACATCATCACTCGAATCTAATTCCCTCAGCATCATGTGATTTAATTCTACTACATTCCACTGTCCTTGTTTTGCTTTTTCATGTCCTCCTTTCAAGACACTGTCCATTCCGTTCAACTGCTCTTCCAGGTCCTTTGCGGTCTCTGACAGAATTACAATGTCATCGGCAAACCTCAAAGTTTTTATTTTCTTTTCCATGGATTTTAATTCCTACTTCAAAGTTTTCTTTTGTTTAATTTACTGCTTGCTCAATACATAGATCGAATAACATTGGAGACAGGCTACAACCCTGTCTCACTCCTTTCTCAACGACGGATTCCCTTCCCTGCCCCTCGACTCATATAACTGCCATCTGGTTTCTGTACAAATTGTAATAGCCTTCCACTTCCTGTATTTTACCTCTGCTTCCTTCAGAATTTGAGAGAGATTATTCCAGTTAACATGTCAATAGCTTTCTCTAAGTCTACAAATGCTAGAAACGCAGGTTTGCCTTTTCTTAGTCTATCTTCTCACTTAAGTCGTAGAGTCAGTATTGCCGTACGTGTTCCAACATTTCCACGGAATCCAAACTGATTTTCCCCGAGGTCTCCATCTACCAGTTTTTCCAATCGTCTGTAGAGAATTCGTGTTGGTATTCTGCACCCGTGACTTATTAAACTGAGAGTTCGGTAATTTTCGTACCTGTCAACGCTGGCTTTCTTTGGGATTGGAATTACTATATTCTTCATGAAGTCTGAGGGTATTTCTGGTGTCTCATACATCTTACTAGATTGTAGAGTTTTGTCAGGGCTGGCTCTCCGGCTATCTGTGGTTCTAGTGGAATATTGTCAACTCCCGGGGCCTTGTTTGTACTTATGTCTTTCAGTGCTCTTCATCTACGTCCACTTCCATTTCAATAATTTGCCCTCGAGTACATTGCCTTTGTATATACCCTCTATATACTCCTTCCACCTTTCTGCCTTTCCTTCTTTGCTTAGAACTGGTTTTCCATCTGAGGTCTTGACATTCGTACAAGTGGTTCTCTTTTCCCCAAAGGTCTCTTTCATCTTCCTGTAGGCACTATCTATCTTACCCCTAGTAATATTTGCTTCTACATCCTTATATTTGTCCTCTAGCCATCCCTGCTTAGCCATTTTGCACTTCATATCGATCTCATTTTTTGAGACATTTATACTTCTTTTTGCCTGCTTCATTTATTGCATTTTTATATTTTCTCCTTTCATCAATTAAATTCAGCATCTCTTCTGTTGCCCAAGGATTTCTCTTATCCCTCTTCTTTTTACCTACTTGATCCACAGCTGCGTTCCTATTTCATCTCTCAAAGCTACCCATTCTTCTTGTACTGTATTTCTTTCACCCGTTTTTGTCAATCGTTCCCTAATGCTCTCTCTGAAACTCTCTACAACCTCTGGTTCTTTCAGTTTATCCAGATCCCATCTCCTTAAATTTCTACCTTTTTGCAGTTTGTTCAGTTTTCATCTACAGTTCATAACCAATGGATTGCGGTCAGAGTCCAGTTCTGCCCCTGGTAATGTCTTATAATAAAAAACCTGGTTCCTAAATCTCTGTCTTACCATTATGTAATGTATCTCAAACTCTCCAGTGGTTGCAGACCTCTTCCACGAATACAGTCTTCATTCAGCTGGCCGCGATGACCGTGCTGTTCTAGGCGCTTCAGTCCGGAACCGCGGGACTACTACGGTCGCAGGTTCGAATGCTGCCTCGGTCGTGAATGTGTGTGATGTCCTTAGGTTAGTTAGGTTTAAGTAGTTCTAAGTTCTAGGGGACTGATGACCTAAGATGTTAAGTCCCATAGTGCTCAGAGCCATTTGATCCATTTACTATGATTAATTTATTCTCTGTGCAAAATTCTACCAAGCGACTTCCTCTTTTATTCCTTACCCCATTCCATATTCATCTACTACTTTTCCTTCTCTTGCTTTTCCTATTGTCGAATTCCACAGCCTCATAACTGTTAAAATTTCATCTCCTTCACTATCTGAATAATTTATTTTTTCTCATCATACATTTCTTCCATCTCTTCGCATATATATATACATATGTATACAGTTGACAATGAGAATTGTCCTATATTCGCTTTAACGCCCAGGACATTATTTAAAAGGTAGAAGATGCAATGACACAATAAACTTGAAAGCTCAGATACCTGAAGAGAAATTGTATGTTGATTATCCCACGTCCCAACGAAATTGTGAACTCGAGCAGAGAAATAATATTGCCCGTGTTGAAGAAGACTGCAAAGTATCTTGTGTACTTAAATTTGATGCTCAATATAGCACAACAACATAAATGCAGCGCAAGTAAGCAACTATTTCACCATAAACATCAACGATATAACTTCAGTGTGCTCATTTACACAACAAAGAGCATCTCTACTAAACAGATTAGCACATCATTACAGCACCAGCAGAAGAGTAGTGTGTATCGCATTACTGCAGCCCTCGCTAGTAAGTTCTGACTGCTTTGTTGCGTCCCTCGCTTATCACTTCTGACTGCCAAGTATTCCTATTGGCTAGTTCATCTCAGAATTTAGGCGATTAGCTGAAGATTTGTCTTGCAGTTCCCACCCAAAGATAAATCACACTAGCATACTGGTAAGTGACTGAGGTTGATTCAAATGGCTCTGAGCACTATGGGACTTAACTTCTAAGGTCATCAGTCCCCTAGAACTTAGAACTAATTAAACCTAACTAACCTAAGGACATCACACACAACCATGCCCGAGGCAGGATTCGAACCTGCGAGATCGTAGCGGTCGCGTGGTTCCAGACTGTAGCGCTTAGAACCGCTCGGACACCCCGGCTGGCGTGATTGAGGTTCTTGGCGTTAGTCAGCCAGTCAGGCTGCAGCATCCGGCTGAGACAGTCGTAGCAACAGGTAAATAACGAATTTTGTGACTTTTACGAATCCCTAACCAGGAGTGAATTTTATAATATCATCTGTGTGCTTTAATAGTTTAGTTTCTTGTGTTTCTGAGTGTTAATTTAATATCTAAAAGCCAAAGTTCTTATGCTTTCGTTTGACGCGGAAAGTAAACCGATTTTGTAATATATTACAAGTTCCTAACCAGGGGTGAATTATTTAGTTTCACCAGAGTGCATTGATAGTTAAGTTTTTAAATCTCTGCGTATTAACATAATTTGTTAGACACAGTTCCTGCGTTTTCATCAGTGTCTACAGTAGAGTTCTGCAGAATGTGCCGATTCCCCTTTTATCTGGGTAGTTTAGTTTTCCACAGTCTTTAGTATGGTTAAGGACTGTGATTGTTGTGTATGGATGGGAGCCGAGTTGGTGACACTTTGCTCGCAGCTCCAGGCTGCACAGCTGGAGGCTGCAGTGGATGGGCACCACTGTAGTGGGCCAGCTGTGGGAACCCAACGGACATCCAGCACGTCCAAAGCCTCCAATTGGTCCTCACAGGTGGCCAGCCCAGTTACTGCTCGCACTGAGGTTGATCCCCTCACCTGTGCCCAAGTGGGAGGTTGCCTGGGGCATAGCAGGCAGCGAAGGATTTCCCAGGGGCCGCATATGAGGCCTCCCCAATATTAAGGCCGTAAATTCAACTATATACATAGGAATTACAATAACGAACGACTCAAGTTGGAAGGAACACATAGAAAATGTTGTGGGGAAGGCTAACCATTGCAGAAACTACTTGAACTATCCTCTACTCGCCAACTCTCCTCACTTGAATGTCCTGTTGGTCTGGTAGCCAATCCCTACAAAGCACTGGGCTTCCCTTATTGGAGGAGAAAGCCCCCACTGTGCATATCCTAAGAGGAGACAATCAGCTAATTCAAATCTCTTGTCTAAAGAGTTACTTAGACTAGGGAGGCATCATTCTCACAGTAATGGAAAGATCTAATCTTTCCAGGCCGATCATTTCCAATTTCTCAAAGAAGGCTGTTAAGCTTCCCAGTAGATTGCCTATGAAAGATATATTTTGTGCCACTTGCTAAAAGAACCTGGTGACTTTCTGGCATAAGGGGAGTTACAGTCTTTCCTCCACTGTATCGTCCCAGCTTCTAACATGAGAATGCCCACCATCTGCACAGGGGCTCGGTTTACAGCATTCTCTCTTAAATGGCTTCCTCCACTCACTTTCCGCCAGTTGGCCACCTTTGCGATGGAATACCGACTGGCCCAAGTAAAATGCTTTGCGAACTGGCACTCTCCTGTCTGACCCGAAATAGAAGTAGGAAAGCCTATGGCCATAAGTCCCTCTGCAGGTACGATCCACTGTGTCCTGGTTCCCAGATCCGCTGACACAGCCTGGTCACTGTGTAATGTGTCGTTGGATTTGTTAATTTTGAATGCAGCAAAGGATAACGTTCTGACTGTCTTCTCAGCCGGCGGCGGTGGTCTAGCGGTTCTAGGCGCGCAGTCCGGAACCGCGCGACTGCTACGCTCGCAGGTTCGAATCCTGCCTCGGGCATGGATGAGTGTGATGTCCTTAGGTTAGTTAGGTTTAAGTAGTTCTAAGTTCTAGGGGACTGATGACCACAGATGTTAAGTCCCATAGTGCTCAGAGCCATTTTCTCAAACTCAGGGTGGTAAACGGACATTCCACATAGCTATTAATTCTGGCTCAAAGTAATCAAAAATGCTACTGTGACATTCCAAGAATGCATAAATTGATATTAATGACAAGTTTGGGATTTAACCTAAAATTATAACACAATCTCTCCCTTTTGCATATTACATTTAATTTACAAAAGCTCTCAAGAATCAAGTCATAATCAATAATCAAGTTTAATTGCTTCTTCTCTCAATAAATCAACTAGTATTTAAACAGTGAATATGTAATTAATCAAACTGTATCTCTAAATGTGAAAATGTTATCAACTGAAACAAGTAAATCTTTAGCAGTGAAAATTACACCTACGTCGTAGCTGTACAATGAACTAAGTCGGGCGAGGATGACTTTATCTAATCTATTCTCATGTACTCATAGGAGGGTAGGTTAGTAATTAGCTCTTGAATTTCTCTATTCAAAGCATACGCATGTTGGAGTATGGAACTCTCACAAAATTGGACTCATTTAATTTCGCCAAAAGCGCTTCGTACATTACCAAACGGCAAGTGCGGCGGCGTTGCCTCCGTGCTGTATCTGAAATCGCTAATTCCCTGCTCTGGCCTTGACTGAAAGTAATGAGTCTCAAACGCTATGCGTTCCGTGGAACGTTCAAATCTCCCTAATCGAAATGAATGGCAACTGGGTTGAAGCGACGTGCGCAAAATTCAGCCAGAAAAGATTCCCATAGGAATATTTAACTATCGCCTTACGTTTGTCGCCACGATACGTGAAGCGTCTCGCCCTCACTTCGCAAATGTAATGTAAAGTCAGAATCGCACGTTTACCACACCCAGGTGTGTGGGCCGCCGCTAGACGTGAGCGTCCGCTCTTTCTGTTTCTGTGTCTTAATTGAGTTCTCAAAGTGATTTTATATGACGTTATCATCCCCACCTTGATTCTACTACGTCACACATCTGGCTTCAGCCGACCGCTCCCACGTTAAAGTTAAATTCTTATTTTTCTTGCTCGGGTCTCCACTCGTTAATGTACTCTGGCCACTTACTTGCGTCTCGGTCGTGTTTATTCTGATAGGTATTATATTAATTTCACCTTATTTCTTTCAGCAGTGCACCAGGCCTTTCTTTTGTTAAAGCTAATTGATTCGTCCCAAAGCCATTAGCCATTAGCTCCGTCCGTCACCAAGCTGCGTTCATTTTGTTATGTTACTCATGCCCCTGTCGTTAAAAGGGTAAATCGTTTGTTATTCCGTACATGAGATGGCTCTAATTATTTCCTGTTGTCAATAATATCGTTATTTTCTGGTGATTTTATTCGGTTTCGTCGTTATGCAGCTTATGTAAGGCCCGAAAGTGTGGACACCTTACAACTGCACTCAGAATTTATGGCCCCCAATCCATCTGTCTCCCTGTTGGCCCCTCAGGTTCAAGTTCTCTACAGGCTACACAAGCAGTTATATGAACATTCTGCCCCAATTTCCTCGAGTAAAAAAGACATTAACCACACATACCAAATGTAGTACTGGGGATCATGGAGATCATGACCTAAAATTTGAACATTTATCTGACTGACAATGTTGTTTAGGTGAGAGAGTTGTGTGCCACCTCTCACAGTGTTACCTGCTACGGTTTCGTAAAATATTCTGATATTCCTCGTTTCCTCGTTACCTGTAGGCAGGCACCACCTGTTGAAATATGGAAAGTGGAGTAACTCAGGCTCTAAAATCTTCCAATTGTAACTATTTCCTTTTAACTTGAACCAACACGCAGCAATCAAGACCTCATGTCTGTGCTCAGTGGCACACAGGACCATCACATAACATAGAATTTGCAGTGCTGTTGAACAATGCAGTTTTTTTGTATAAGTTGGTAATCAAATGGTTCAAATGGCTCTGAGCACTATGGGACTTAACTTCTGAGTTCATCAGTCCCCTAGAACTTAGAACTACTTAAACCTAACTAACCTAAGGACATCACACACATCCATGCCCGAGGCAGGATTCGAACCTGCGACCGTAGCGGTCGCGCGGTTCCAGACTGTAGCGCCTAGAACTGCTCGGCCACCCCGGCCGGCAGTTGGTAATCTTCCTGTGCCATGACCACGTTGCCTGGTCCAATACTCTCCTGAGTATGACCTCGCTATTGGTTCTGCACATGCCTTGTAACCTCCAAACATCTTAAAACTACAGTTCCCTGTGTATTAAAAACATTTCTAGATCAATGTTTTGAGTTGAGAAGTTGGAGAGTAAAACTGTTTAAAATAGTATACTTGTTTGATTTAAATTTAATCTTGTAGCTCACGTGGAAATATCTTCTTCTTAGTCCGATAAACATTCAGTGGACTTGAAGAATGCTAGGAATGCTATTTTCATTAGTTTTGAAAACAATAGTCAACAATACACAGCTTGACTTATTACATTTCCCAATTCGCATCTGATAGCTTACGTAAAATTCATATTTTGAGTTCAAACAAGTTTTGCTATCATCTCTCCATGACGCCTACGCAAGTATTTTTACAAAGAGCTCCTCCTTGGACTCGTTCACAATTCTACCTTCGCAATCCTAATTTGCAGACATGCACCTAGAAATTTTGGAGCCAAAAGAAATGGATACAGATACAATTAGTAACTGAGTATAAAGGCGATTATTATAATTTAATGTTGTGATGCTACCGATTTCATGCAGTTACTTTAGAATTTACCGTTTTACGAAACATGTAAGGCTCTGTGCGAGAATTGTGCTCATTAATCAATTGCTTCGCAGTGGGAGGATTTGGCAATACACACCTGTTCGCAATCCTAGCAAAGGCTACTGTCAGCAGGCCCTGGATGCGGCTGGTTTGAATGTAAAATTGCTTATTGAAGAAGTGAAGAAATACTCTGAAACTTGGGACACACTTTGGAAGGACTACCATTACAAGAAGTGAGCCGCTTGGTTTCAAGTGTATGAACAGTACTGTGAGGATATTGATGCAAAACTTCACCTTCGTCTTCTCTTAAATCTATAAAAGCACGTATAATCAGCGTCAGGAAAGTCCTACGCAAGACCTAGATTCGTTAACGAGTTATTAAAAAATACAAGGAATCTGTAAACGGAAACGTATTAAAATCGCCATTGCGATTAATTCTGTTCTTCAAGTGTTTGAATTCTTTCGATGTGTGAATTCATACAGGAAGAGTGAGGAGGAAAGTACATGCTTTGAATAGTTTCTGAGGAAACTAAATCAGTGGGGAACCTGACAAGTGCAGGTGATAGTAAATGGAAGACTATGATGTATTGTTTTTGTTTAGATATATACTTTTCGCCACAAGAGATGTTCAGAAAGTCCACCATCAACTGAAATGCTGTTCGCAGCTCCTGGAGACAGCTCCTGCGTTGCTAATATGAGCTCAGTCGTACAGTTTCTTACGTGAGCACACACCTGTAAAACACAAGCGTGTTTTACGGTCTTAAGCCCACCCCAGGATGGCCAAAAAATGACTCCTTGGTGACCAATCAAATGACCTGGACACGATTCACTGAGTAGTGTGTCACTGGCCGTAAGCAATGTGCACGAGCTCCATCGCACCGAAAGTACATACGATGTCGTGTTACCAAAGAAATATCCTCCAAGTACTTTTGGTAATACATTTGGAAGAAAACAAGATACCGTACTCCATTAAGATAGTTATCTAAAGCAACTGGACCGATGAGTTGGTCATCAATAATGTCTCGTAGAAGAAGGTGTAATTAGTTGAATGAAGAACAACTAACTTCACTTAACGAAGGTTTATTCAGCACTAGCACATGCAATAGCGCGGAGCGAATTGCCTCCGGCCAGAACATATAGGGTATATATACAGCTACAGAACATTCCAGTACAATGGTTCTTGACATTTGTGGATACTTTTACAATGTGCTCAAACTGAATATAGAAATTAAAATTGTACAGACTACGTACGTATTGAACTCAGGACCTTGCTTGCAACAGTTCAGCGTCATAAACACCACACCACTGCGCTACTCAGCTTCTGCGACGACGTTACTCCCTGCTTACATGAACAGCGTCTCTGTGTTATGTCGTCCTTGTCAGGGAACGAGTCATCGGTCCTGCATTCTACGACTCCCGAAGACTGATGCTCGCCCTGGCGGTGATCTTCTTAGAACTTCTTTTGCTGCTACGCTCTTCGTCACCTTTCCGCTTGTTGCCTGTCGCTGGAGCTTCTAAATTAACCTGGGTTGCAGGATCCTATCGTATGTCTTAATAAAACCCTAAATGTCCGGCCTCAGGTGTGTCATGGAATTTCTGTAGAACATCTAAGCGCATATGTTTAGGAATCACTGGTAGCCACCAGCGGATCAAAAATTTTCTTGCAAAGCTATGAATTAACTACCTAAATTTGTCCTTTCACATCCTCTGACCGATTTAAGGCCAGCATAATTTGAGAAATCTTGGCGTCCTTCTTCTGGTCAGCAGAGAGATCCTGGAGTGAAGCGAGACAGTCACTATCTTCATCAAGACTTGATGGTCTTGCACAGGGGTTCTTGAGAGACAGTCGGCATAATGGCGTTTCCTTCCACTTTTGTACATTATGGTAATGTCATACTCTTGAAAACATAGTGCCCACTTTGCGAGTCGTCCTGTTGGATCTTTAATAACTGTCAACCATTGAAGTGAACGATCGTTTGTAATAACTGTGAATGGCCTCCCATAGAGATACTGTCGAAATCTGCACATGACCCAGATCACAGCAAGACATTCTCGTTTTGTAGTTTGAAAGTGTCCGAGAAGCATAGGCTATAACCTTCTCTTTTCCATCCGAAATCTGCACCATAATAGCACCGGTCCCATACCCACTGGCATCTGTGTGTAGATCTGTAGATGCTCTCTCATCATACAGACCAAGTACAGGGTCAGTCGTCAGAGCTTTCTGCAGCCCATTGAAAGAATCTTATTGAGCACCCCAGATATGTTTAGCATCGGCTTTTAACAACTCTTGGAGTGGCCTGACTTTGATGCAAAAGTCTTTGATAAAACGACGGTAATGAGAACACAATCCAAGGAAGCCTCTCACATCTCTAATACTTTTAGGAATAGGGAATTCCATTATAGCTCTCACCTTTTCTGGTCTGGCCGTATACATTCATTTGACACAACGTGCCCAAGTATTCTGATTTATTTTGCTCCAAAGAGACACTTTCTTGGATTAAGTTTCAGTCCAGCTTGTTGTAGGCACTTAACAACGGCTCTCAGTCTTTTTATATGTTCATCAAATGTCTCTGAGAACACTGTAATATCACCTAAATAACAAAGACACATCGTCCACTTCAGGTGACGTAGAAGATGATCCATCATCCGTTCAAAATCTGCTGGTGAAAACCAAATGGTATTACCTGAAACTCATGCAGAACCTCGGGGGTATTGAATGCAGTATTCTCACGATCAGCCTCATCTACTTCGATTTGCCAGTATCCCGGGTACATATCCATCGTTGAGAAGAACTTAGTCCCCCTTCAGAAAATCTAGTGTGTACTCAATTCGTGGAAGAGGGTAAACGTCCTTTGTAGTTATATTGGTAAGCTTCCTGTAATCAACACAAAAGCGCCAACTGCTATCCTTCTTCCTGACGAGGACCACTGGTGACGACTATTGGCCCTTCGAAGGCCGAGAGATGTCGTTCCTCATCATTTTCTCTACCTCATCGCGAATTATTCGACTTTCAGTTGCTGACACACAGTATGCTCTCAGGCTTATTGGTTGATGGTCTCCAGTGCTAATCCGGTGTTTCACAGTCTATTTGTCTAATTTTCTCTTCACCTGTACATTGAAGCATTCAGAAAACTCTTGAAGAATGGCAAGTATGTTCTTCTGTTGTTCCCTAGTGAGATTTGGTGATAGTCAAGCTATAAGATCTTGTCTCGTAGTGGTAGCGCTAATTTCGCTTACAGACTCGGCATGGGTGGTTTCTATGACGCTCACCTGCTCTGCAATTAACGGCTTAGCGTTTACTACGCACATGCGTCTTTGAAGGATCTGCGGTTCTCGGCGACAGTTAATTATCCACAATTCACCGAATCCGTTCTTAAATGAGACGACAGAGGCTGGGTTATTCTCCAGTGGCAGGCTTCTTTTACATTCCACTACAAGATCCATGGGTTGATGTATGGCACGACACATGACAGTTACCTTTCTAGCGTTGACCGCAGGAATGATCACATCATCCAGCACACATAATCTCCACACTCTCGGATGCGCATCTTCCTGTCCACAGTATCTCATCTCGTCTAGCATACTCTTCGAGCGACTACAATCTGTAATTGCCTCAGAAGCTTTCAAAAAGTCCTATCCGAGGATGACGTCATGACTACACCCTTGTAAGACGATGAATTCTAAGGGCTGTGTATGGCCACTTATACCCACACGAATGGTACATCTTCCCGTAGGTTTTACATATTTCCCATTAGCCACCTTCAGCAGAGAAGTTTTGCTGTCGACGAATACGGTTTTCTGCAACTGGCGAAGGTACTTCTTTGAAATTACTGAATATTATGCTCCAGAGTCAACAAGAGCTCGGGCTGGTCGGCCATACATGAGGATATCGTCGTAGTTTGCTATAATTTTTGTAGTGATCGACGGCGGAGGATTTTTCTTTCCTCCATGGAAGGTCGCACTCTTTGGTTTTCCAGGTTGCGGTGGCTAGGTGGTCGGGTGGAGCTTCTAAACGGCGATGGAGACCTTGTTCGGCGTGGTGGGGAGAGTCCGCTCCAGCCGCTAGCTTGCTGCGATGCTGACCTACGTCGTCCTGCACCCACATCTTCTTGTTCATCTTCGTCGTCCCGGAGTTGGTGTCGGCTAAGATCGGTCTGCTGTCTTCTGGCGCGGGCGTCATCAACTATCTGCCGCCTTTCTCGACAATAGCGCACCACATATACCGTCGTCCGCAGTGGAAACATACTGGTTGGTTATCCTGGGTCCTCCAGACGTCAGTCTTCCTTGGTGGCCAAACAGGTTCCTCATGCGGCATTGTAGGAACGTAACTCCGCCTGGGTCTCGACTTTTTCAGCGTTTTAAAGGGAAATGGAGGACGAGAGATTGAGTTCAATGTCTGTTCCAATTCCTCCCTTATAACCTCTTTAAAGCGTAACTCCGCCTGGGTCTCGACTTTTTCACCGTTTTAAAGGGAAATGGAGGACGAGAGATTGGGTTCAATGTCTGTTCCACTTCCTCCCTTATAGCCTCTTGAAGCGTCTCGATTTTTTGTTCGCCGCGCAATCCAAGTGCCTTCTCAACTTCCTCTCTCACTATCTGACGAAGAACACTTGTGAAATCAGTTGCTTCCTCCATCATAGACATCAATACAACGTTTGGATGCCGCTGAAACGTTTTGTATGTAATTCTTTTTTGATGCATAGTCTCGATATACTGACAACATTTTATGTCATCTGCTGTCGAAACCTCCTTCAAGAGCAGGGCTCGATACATGTCCTCAGCAACACCCTTCATGAGATGTGCAACCTTGTCTTCCTCCTTCATTCTAAGATCCACTATTTCACACAGCTCCAAGACGTCTTGAATGTAGGATGCTGTAGTTTCTCCTGGACGCTGTGCCCTGAACTTTAATTTATCTTCACCCTTGCGCTTCTGTCGTTGTGTGCCGTAGAAATACGTGCGCAGTTCCGCTTGGAATACTTCCCAGCTTGTGATCTTCTCCTCGTTGCTCTCCTACCATTGCTTGGCAGTGTCCTCCAAGTAGAAAAATACGTTAGCCAAACACACGATGTCATCCCATTTGTTAAATTAGGCTATACGGTCATATACCTTCAGCCACTTGCTTGGATCTTGGCCATCGTCACAAGAGAAACCGGAAGGATGTCACATGTGGTGGCCACAATTGCTGCCATCGTAACGCCCTCTTCTTCTTCTGTCTCCGATAGATTGCGATCTGTTCAATATGGCTCGAAATCGGATTTCTCGCCGCGTAAAGGGCGGCTCTGTCGTGGCCTGATGGGAGCCATTGTGACGTCGATAATGTGCGCTATCACAAGATCCAATAGCCAGAGTCTCCACCAGAATAATGTCACGTAGAAGTAGGTACAATTAGCTGAATGAAGAACACTAACTTCACTTAACGAAGGTTTATTCATCACTTGCACATACAAGAGCGCAGAGCCAACTGCCTCCGGCCAGAGCACATGCAGTATATATAGAGCTACAAAACATTTACGTACAATGGCTCTTGACATTTGGGGTACTTCCAGAATGTACTCGAATCGAATATAGAAATTAAAAGTGTACAGTCCAGGTGCGTTTTGAACTCAGGACTCTGCTTGCAACAGTTCAGTATCACAACCACCACACCACGACGCTACTCAGCTTCTGCTGCGACAATAACACCGCACCACGTGCATTGAAATGGCCAGTAAAGATAACACTACACAGACTAGTGTCGCTTTGATTGTATCCGCATGTGGGTGCTGGTGAAGAAGGACATACGATTGACGTCCGTGATTTTCAGACACTTGTATGTTTGATGTAGGTAAGAATATGGCATATATTCATTTGAAGTTTTTTGTTGAGAATCACCAATACCGTCACCCCTCAAAGAGTGTCCCTTCCTCTTCATTCACTCCTGTACTATGGTGTCTAAAACTTAAGGACGAAAGTAACTTCCACGTGATGTGTCAGTGCCAAAAGACAGTTCGATGAAACTTGTACCCTGCATAGAAAGAACTGCTACAATATTTTACAGAAGATAACTGAGAAAAATACGCAGTGAAGCCACCGCGATTTATGATGATCCTCTGCCTATTACAAAAGACGGGATATGGTCTTTAACAGGGTGTTCGATCACCAAGGACAGTAATGCATGCTCTGCGACGTGCTCCCTAGGTGGCCACAAGCTTGATTAAGAGATCTTGTGGTGGGACATTCCATTATTGAACTATCGCGTTTGCCTATTGCTGAATAGACGTTGGTGCAAGTGCACATACTGCAACAAGCCTCCCCACCACATCAAGCACGTGCTCGATGGGATTTAGGTCGAGTGAACGGACAAGGCAGTTCATTCCCTGAATGCACTCTTGTTCCAAGAGCTCCTACACCTGCACTTATATAAGAGGTGGCGCTTTGACATTCACAAAATGAAGTCAGGGCCGAATGTACCACTGCAAAGATACACATGCAGGAGGCCTGAGCCACAACAGCGTTGGCGGGACCGTATTCAAAATTTTTGAGGTCAGTTGTGACCATACAACGTTACGCCACACACCACCGTAACACATGAACCACGAAAACGATGGGGTTCGTTAATATTCGTGGACGCCCACCTCACGCCATATGATGTCCAACTTACTGTGCACGACTGGGGCACCTCTTCCAGCAAGCTCCAGTACTTTCATTAATTTTGAATATATTACGCTACTTTATAGAGCTCTTGCCTCAGTTTCGCAGAACGGTATAGATCGCATTACAGGTCTACTTAAATGCACACGTAGCATTCGTTATGATGACATTAAAGACTTTAATTGCGCTAAAGCACCAGCTACACTGGAACGTAACGTCAAGTAAACTTCGCTATGACGTCAATTTTACGTAGGCATTCGTCGTTTATTTGTAGAAAAATATAATATTAAAACGTTGGCTTACCATTTGATGATAATGATATAATCTTAACTGGTGGTAAAATGAACCGATTATTTAGCAGCTGTGGTGTCATTTTTAACAATTTAACAATGAGAATTATTAGAACAATCGTCTTGTGGCCTCCTTCGTGATCTATAGGTCAGTATTTATGGCGAAGGTCCGGGGTTTAATTTCCGGTTATCATTTCAGTGTTTCCTACAAGTGAGTTACCTCAGCATAGAGACCGATTATATACACATCAAAAAAGGTTTTGCATCACCTCGGTTCTGAGAGTTCCGGAACCTGTACAGAAAACTGGGAAAGAGATCAACATAAACATCATTTCCGCCCTTTTTATTGGTAATGGAAACCACACATTACATGTTGTACCACCATACAGCGAGACCTTCAGAGCTGGTGATCCAGATTGCTGTACACACCGGGACCTCTAATACTCAGTAGCAATTCCTCTTGCCTTGATGCATGTCTGTATTCGTCGTGGCATACTATCCACAAATTCATCAAGGCACTTTTGGTCCAGATTGTCCCACTCCTCCACCGCGATTCGGCGTAGATCCCTCAGAGTGGTTGTTAGGCCACAACGTCCATAAACAACCCCTTTTCAGTCTATCCCAGGCAAGTTCGATAGGGCTCATGTCTGGAGAATATGCTGGTCACTCTAGTCGAGAGATGCCGTTATCCTGAAGGAAGTCATTGACAAGATGTGCACGATGGGGGCGCGAATTGACGTCCATGAAGACGAATGCCTCGCGAATATGCTACCCATTTGGTTACACTATCGTCGGAGGATGGCATTCTCGTGTCGTACAGCCTTTACGCCTTCCATGACCACCAGCGGCATACGTCGGCCCCATATAATGCCACCCCAAAACAGCAGGGAAACGTCACCTTGCTGCACTCGCTGGACAGTGTGTCTAAGGAGTTCAGCCTGATTGGGTTGCCTCCGGACACGTCTCCGACGTTTGTCTGGTTGGAAAGATATGCGACACTCATCTTTTGAGAGTACGTGATGCCAATCCAGAGCGGTCCATTCGGCATGTTGTTGGGCCCTTCTGTACCCCGCTGCATGGTGTCGTGGTTGCAAAGATGGACCTCGCCATGGGTGTCGGGAGTGAAGTTGCCCATCACGCAGCCTATTGCGCACAGTTTGAATAGTAACACGACGTCCTGTGGCTGCACGAGAAGCATTATTCAACATGGTGGCGTTTCTGTGAGGGCTCCTCCGTGCCATAATCCGTAAGCAGCGGTCGTCCACTGCAGTAGTAGCCCTTTGGCGGCCTGAGCGAGGCATGTAATCTACATTTCCTATCCTATCTCTCTGTATGTCCTCCATGACCGAACAAGCGCGCTTTGGCTTATTCCAAGACGGCTGAACACGCCGCGCGCGATTAGCCGAGCGGTCTGCAGCGCTGCAGTCATGGGCTGTGCGGCTGGTCCCGGCGGAGGTTCGAGTCCTTCCTCAGACATGGGTGTGTGTGTTTGTCCTTAGGATAATTTAGGTTAAGTAGTGTGTAAGATTAGGGACTGATGACCTTAGCAGTTTAGTCGCACAAGATTTCACACACATTTCACACACGGCTGGACACTTCCCCTGTTGAGAGTAATTCCTTGCACAAAGTAACGACGCGGGCGCGATCGAACCGCGGTATTGACCGTCTAGGCATGGTCGAACTGTAGACAACAAGAGCCCTGTACCTCCTTCCTGGTGGAATGACTGGAACTGATCGGCTCCGTCTAATAGGTGCTGCTCCTGCATGTTTGTTTACTTCTTTGGGCGGATTTAGTGGCATCTCTGAACAGTCAAAGGGACTGTGTCTGTGATACAATATCCACAGTCAACGTCTATCTTCAGGAGTTTTGGGAACCGGGGTGATACAAAACATTTTTGATGTGTGTATAAACTGATTGGTGTAATAGGCAGCGAACGCAACACACTTTGTGATTAAGTAATGTCAATTCCAGAGGCTAAATATGACAGGTAGCTACACGATGTGCACTTAGTGTGACTCATCGGCTAATTGAATATGTCGAACTACAGATCAAAAGGTGCGAGATTACTTATCAATCGGCCCAAGAATATTCCTTGCTACTTATCGCTTATAATAATTTATTAAAGTGAAAATGTGGTTCAAATGGTTCAAATGGCTCTGAGCACTATGGGACTCAACTGCTGTGGTCATAAGTCCCCTAGAACTTAGAACTACTTAAACCTAACTAACCTAAGGACATCACACACATCCATGCCCGACGCAGGATTCGAACCTGCGACCGTAGCGGTCGTGCGGTTCCAGACTGTAGCGCCTTTAACCGCTCGGCCACTTCGGCCGGCAAAGTGAAAATGTCACCGTGGTTTCCGGCATACGTTAAATTGAAGATCAGTCTATAATTGACTGTGTAAGCCAGTTAAAAAGTGAGCGGAAAGATGTATGGTAGCACCTGCAAGAATGCCATGTCTAAAAATGCACTGCTGTGTTAAAACTCATCCACTACGTTCATAACTGTACAGTTTCTGTGACACGCGTTTCAGCTACAAAACTGAGATTAATCCACGAAGGAGCGACGATATAACTCCTTAATGTCAGTTTAATAGGTAACAGTTCATTCTGGGGCATCTCCGAGGTAAAATGCCACCCGACAAACGGGTAAATATAGACGATTTTTCTCGAAATTGAGAATGAGAAATTAGAAGACTTGCAGATTACGCCATCATACTGAAACCAAATGTTCTCCCCAATGTGCCGCAGTTTTCGCAGCAGAGAATGCTGTAGAATTTCCCAAGGAGTAGGCAAAGGCAGAGCAAAAAATCGTGTCTAGTGGCTGGACAAAAGCAGAGGTCACTCCCGTTTACAAAATGGGCAACAGATGTGATCCATAAAACTTCAGTCCAGTATCCTTGTCATCCATTGCTTGTAGAATGGTAGAACATATTCTGATTTTAGTGTAATTGCGTATCTCGAACAGAATGACTTCCGCCATGCCTACCAGCGAGAATACCAAAAGCATCGATGACATGAACCGCAACTCGCGCTTTTGTCAAGAAACTTCCTGAAAATTATGGATTAACCCAGTCAGCTAGATGCAGTGTCTCTTGACTTCCGAAAGGCACTTTATTCAGTCGAAAGCACGCTCGTATGAGGTTTCAGGCGGATTTGTGACAGGATTGGGAATTTCTTGTTGGGGAGTATGAAGCATGTTATGTTGCGTGGATAGTCATCTACTGATGAAGAAGTAACTTCAGGTGTTCCCCAGCGAAGTGTTTTGGGACCCTTGCAGTTCATGATGTGTATTAATGACCTAGCAGATGGTATTAACAGTAACTTCAGAAGACCTTTTGCAGACGTCTATAATGCAGTATTCTCTGAAAAAATCAGCACAAATATCAGCACAAATGTTCAATTTTGTTAACATTTCAAAGTGTCGCGAAGTCAGTAAACTTACTTTAAATATTTAGGATTTCAAATTTTGCACTTTATAAAACGAAAAAACGTAATATACAATGACCACAATTTCAGTGAGACAAAGCTGGAATCTGTCCACTCATATAAATACTTGGATATATCAATATCTAGGGGTAGGAAATGAAACTCAGTTCGCGTGACCGCTACGGTCGCAGGTTCGAATCCTGCCTCGGGCATGGATGTGTGTGATGTCCTTAGGTTAGTTAGGTTTAAGTAGTTCTAAGTTCTAGGGGACTGATGACCTCAGTAGTTAAGTCCCATAGTGCTCAGAGTCATTTGAACCATTTTTTGAAACTCAGTTGTAGGTAAAGCAGGTGGCAGACTGCAGTTCGTTGGTACAATACCAGGAAAATGCAATCACTCTACAAAGGAGGCTACATACAAAATACTCATGTGAAACATCCTGCAATATTATTCAAGTCTGTGGGAACCGAATGAAACAGGGGTAACAGCGAAACGTGAAAATTGACAGGTTTGTACAGTCCACGGGAGAGACTTACGGAGATGCTGAAAGAAAAGAACTTGCAAATGAGTGAAGACAGACGCACACTATACCGTGAAAGCCTGCTTCCAAATCATAAAGAACCAATTTTAAGCGATAAATCGAGGATTAAGCTAAAACCATCCGCGTACTGCTCCCGAAGAGATCGTGAAGCAAGATTAGACCGCGCACGAGAAACGTTTAAAAAATCATTCTTCTCGCCCTCAGTATGTGAATGGAACGGGAAAAAGGTCTAATAACTGGAAGACCCTGTCATTTATTTCATAGCGTTTTGCAGCAGTAAACATCGATGTAGAGTAGCAGCGTACGAGAAGCAAGCGATTTATGCGTTTCATGAAGGTAACCTACCGTCGAGTTCACGAAGTTTCCGACGAGACCAGTTTTACTGTCAAGTTTCGTCTCATTGGATGTAAGCGCACCGTATAAAAAATTAGCCACCCCCATGATAAATATCATTTATATACCGTGGAACACTGCCTCCAGAAATTTCATGACGTATGTTGTATACAGCCACTCATTGATTAGAAATTATAGAGCTAACTACTTTCAGGATTGTTGGTTGCTATGCTTTATATTCTGTTCCAAATAGTCCTAGACGCCTCCTATGGGATTAAGATGTAAGTATGCTTCAGTCGAGGACGATATGCGTGCAGCCCCGTGAAAACAGTTATTGTTATCTTGAAAGACTGAAATGCTCGTAGTATATAGTCTTCATAAACACGAAGAAGAAAGCGCAGTACTTGATCAACGAGAATACTAAAATAACACTCTGCTTATTCGCCCATGGTGACCTGAATGAATGGGTCCACATTATAGTAAGAAAAGTCTCCTGATCATCACAGCACCAAGTGTGGCCTAAATAACATGCCCCAAATGCTGCAGATTAAACGCGTCATCGGACCGTCGGTGCACTCGATGCTTGTTGTTGTTGTTGTTGTGGTCTTCAGTCCAGCGACTGGTTTGATTCAGCTCTCCAAGCTATTCTATCCTGTGCAAGCTTCTTCATCTCCCAGTACCTACTGCAACCTATATCCTTCTGAATCTGCTTAGTGTATTCATCTCTTGGTCTCCCTCTACGATTTTTACCCCCAACACTGCCCTCCAATACTAAACTGGTGATTCCTTGATGCCTCAGAACATGTCCTACCAACCGATCACTTCTTCTAGTCACGTTGTGCCACAAACTTGTCTTCTCCCCAATCCCACCACATTTCGAAAGCTTCTATTCTCTTCTTATCCAAATTATTTATCGTCCATGTTTCACTTCCATACATGGCTACACTCCATACAAATACTTTCAGAAACGACTTCCTGACACTTAAATCTACACTCGATGTTAACAAATTTCTCTTCTTCAGAAACGCATTCCTTGCCATTGCCAGTCTACATTTTATATCCTCTCTACTTCGACCATCATCAGTTATTTTGCTCCCCAAATAGCAAAACTCCTTTATTACTTTAAGTGTCTCATTTCCTAATCTAATTCCCTCAGCATCACCCGACTTAATTCCACTACATTCCATTATCCTCGTTTTGCTTTTGTTGATGTACATCTTACATCCTCCTTTCAAGACGCTATCCATTCCGTTCAAGTGCTCTTTCAAGTCCATTGCTGTCTGCGACAGAATTACAATGTCATCGGCGAACCTCAAAGTTTTTATTTCTTCTCCATGGATTTGAATACCTACTGTAAGGTGTCAGGCAAATCCAACACCTTCCATGAAAACCCTGACATGATAAGCAAATCCAGTAGTATGTCACATAGCTCCGAATAAATAGTGACATTAGATTAACCAAAGTAATACGAATAACGAGTGAGCAAATGGAATACCACAGACTAACACAAGAATGCCTAAATGCATGTCATACCTTCCCACCATGAGACAGACGCCGTTCTGAGGGGAGAAACGAGAACAGAATCCGAGAGCAGAACCGCGTTAAGCTGGAAGGCCCTACGATAAGGGACGGACGGACACCCACGTCGCCAGCTAACTGCTAGGACCACACCACCCGCAAGTTTCAGTGTGAGACTTTTTCGTGTCTCTGTTACGTTAGGACCACCCCCCAGCCCATGTTAAAAGCTAGAGCCCTCCAGAAGAACAGTATAGATCTTACGATAACACAAAAAGGGTTACACCACCCGCAAGTTTTAGCGTGAGAGATACCGAGCGAGGTGGCGCAGTGGTTAGCACACTGGACTCGCATTCGGGAGGACGACGGTTCAATCCCGTCTCCAGCCATCCTGATTTAGGTTTTCCGTGATTTCCCTAAATCGTTTCAGGCAAATGCCGGGATGGTTCCTTTGAAAGGGCACGGCCGATTTCCATCCCAATCCTTCCCTAACCCGAGCTTGCGCTCCGTCTCTAATAACCTCGTTGTCGACGGGACGTTAAACACTAACCACCACCTTTTAGCGTGAGACTTTTTCGCGTCTCTGTTACGTTAGGACCACCCCCCAGCCCATGTTAAAAGATAGAGCCCTCCAGAAGAACAGTATAGATCTTACGATAACGATAAAAGGACCACACCAACTGCAAGTTTTAGTGTGAGACTTTTTCGCATCTCTGTTACGTTGCAAACTTTGAAAACATTGTCCCACCACGAAAAGTATAACGTTTCTCATTGGATAGACAGAAGTTTTGTAGGCGGAGCTTAAGGTTAACATTGAGACCCTGATTGGTCAGATCAAACACAGCCAGATAGTTTTTTTTTAAACCAACTTCGGTAAATTGTAGTAAGGAGAAGTGAAGAGAGAGCTGCTTCCGAGAGGGCGAGCTGGACGGAGCTGCGCCGGCCGCCGCCCCCTGACGAACAGCGACAAGGTAATGAACGCACGCGATGCCGCATTTTTGAGCGCATGAGGCTTCACGCAGAACTGCAGAAGTCTCATCTGTTACACCCCTTTTCTGCGTAATACCATTGTCGATCATCAATTAAAGCTCATGGTGTTCACATTTGCCACTAGAAGTAAAAATCTGAAACGCGATGATTTTTCTATTATATAGTTATTGAGAAGCCACATCAGCCACTGTAATTTACGACAAGTTAGATAAGTAATTAAAGATAATTGACGGTCACTGTAGACCATTTTGATAGTTTTCTCTTTTGTGAAACTTAATTTAAACCTAGATTATAGATGTGATATGGCATAGGTCATCCTTCGATCCATTGTAGAACTTGGAAACCCATTCAGGGAATATTCGTTCACATTTTTGTTGAACGCAGTTGGTTTTTACCATCCTGTATTAAAACATTTCCTTTTACCAATAGTGCAATTTATAAACGATGTTTTGTGAGTAGAAAAAAATTTCCAATGGTAAACTTAACTGCTTTTTCGACGTTATTTTACCAGATAACTGAAAATAGGAAAGCCTTGAACCCCTTCCACTAAATTTAGTTAGTATTAAGATTCCTTTACAGGGAGTGCATTGGAGCTGACGCTGAAATCATTAAGTATTTGGTTATATAATCGCTAGTCTCACTGAACTCTTCTGAACTCTGCATGTCATGTGTGGTCTGACATCTCCTTACCAGCATCAGGTCCCAGGTTCAAACTAGTCAATTCCCTAAAAAACACGCTCAGAGCATCGTTGCGCGAAAGTGGTAGGGAGACACGATATAGAACAAACAGACACCACGCAGAACGTTTAGACTACTCCGAGTTTTTCTTTTGAATCCTTTACTGATTGCTCAATATAGAGACTAAATAACATCAGAGAGGCTACAACCCTGTCTCACTCCCTTCCCAACCACTGCTTCCCTTTCATGTCCCTCGACTCTTATAACTGCCATCTGGTTTCTGTACAAATTGTAAATAGCTTTTCGCTCCCTGTATTTTACCCCTGCCACCTTCAGAGTTTGAAAGAGAGTATTCCACTCAACATTGTCAAAAGCTTTCTCTAAGTCTACAAATGCTAGAAACGTAGGTTTGCCTTTCCTTAATCTAGCATCTAAGCTAAGTCGTAGGGTCAGTATTGCCTCACGTGTTCCGATATTTCTACGGAATCCAAACTGATCTTCCTCGAGGTCGGCTTCTACTAGTTTTTCCATTCGTCTGTAAAGAATTAGCGTTAGTATTTTGCAGCTATGACTTATTAAACTGATAGTTCGGTAATTTTCACTTCTGCCGTCACCTGTTTTCTTTGGGATTGGAATTATTACATTCTTGTTGAAGTCTGAGGGTATTTCGCCTGTCTCATACATCTTGCTCACCAGATGGTAGAGTTTTGTCACGACTGGCTCTCCCAAGGCAGTCAGTAGTTTTAATGGACTGTTGTCTACTCCCGGGGCTTTCAGTGCTCTGTCAAACTCTTCACGCAGTATCACATCTCCCATTTCATCTTCATCTACATCCTCTTCCATATCCAAAATATTGCCCTCAAGTACATCGCCCTTGTATAGACCCTCTATATACTCCTTCCACCTTTCTGCTTTCCCTTCTTTGCTTACAACTGGGTTTCCATCTGGGCTTTTGATATTCATACAAGTTGTTCTCTTTTCTCCTAAGGTCTCCCTAATTTTCCTGTAGGCAGTATCTATCTTACTCCTAGTGATATAAGCGTCTACATCCTTACATTTGGCATCTAACCATCCCTGCTTAGCCATTTTGCACTTCCTGTCGATCTCACTTTTGAGACGTTTGTATTCCTTCTTGCCTGCTTTATTTACTGTGTATCTATATTTTCTCCTTTCATCAATTAAATTCAGTATTTCTTCTGTTACCCAAGGATTTCTACTAGCCCTCGTCTTTTTACCTACTTGATCCTCTACTGCCTTCACTACTTCATCCCTCAAAGGTACCCATTCTTCTTCTACTGTATTTCTTTCGCCCATTCTTGTCAATTGTTCCCTTATGCTCTCCCTGAAACTCTCTACAACATCTGGGTCTTTCAGGTTATTCAGGTCCCATCTCCTTAAATTCCCACCTTTTTGCAGTTTCTTCAGTTTTAGTCTACAGTTCATAACTAATAGATTGTGGTCAGAGCCCTCATCTGCCCCTGGAAATGTCTTACAATTTAAAACCGGGCTCCTAAATCTCTGTCTTACCATTATATAATCTATCTGAAACCTGTCAGTGTCTCCAGGGCTCTTTCATGTACACAACCTTCTTTTATGATTCTTGAACCAAGTGTTAGCTATGATTAAGTTGTGCTCTGTGCAAAATTCTACCAGGCGGCTTCCTCTTTCGTTTCTTACCCCCAATCCATATTCACCTACTACGTTTCCTTCTCTCCCTTTTCCTTCTGACGAATTCCAGTCACCCATGACTATTAAATTTTCATCTCCCTTCACTATCTGAATAATTTCTTTTATTTCATCATACATTTCTTCAATTTCTTCGTCATCTGCAGAGCTAGTTGGCATATAAACTTGTACTACTGTGGTAGGCGTGGGCTTCGTATCTATCTTATCCACAATAATGCGTTCACTATGCTGTTTGTAGTAGCTTTCCCGCATTCCTATTTTCCTATTCATCATTAAACCTACTCCTGCATTACCCCTATTTGATTTTGTGTTTATAACCCTGTATTCACCTGACCAGAAATCTTTTTCATCCTGCCACCGAACTTCACTAACTCCCACTATATCTAACTTTAACCTATCCATTTCTCTTTTTCTAACCTACCTGCCCGATTAAGGGATCTGACATTCCACGCTCCGGTCCGTAGAACGCCAGTTTTCTTTCTCCTGATAATGACATCCTCTTGAGTAGTCCCCGCCCGGATATCCGAACGGGGGACTATTTTACCTCCGGAATATTTTACCCAAGAGGACGCCATCATCATTTAACCATACAGTAAAGCTGCATGCCCTCGGGAACAATTACGGCTGTAGTTTCCCCTTGCTTTCAGCCGTTCGCAGTACCAGCACAGCAAGGCCGTTTTGGTTAGTGTTACAAGGCAAGATCAGTCAATCATCCAGACTGTTGCCCCTGCAACTACTGAAAAGTCTGCTGCCCCTCTTCAGGAACCACGTGTTTGTCTGGCCTCTCAACAGATACCCTTCCGTTGTGGTTGCACCTACGGTACGGCTATCTGTATCTCTGAGGCACTCAAGCCTCCCCACCAATCCATGGTTCATGGGGGGGGGGGGGGAATTCGATGCTGAGATTCGTTTAAAATGAGGCAACTCACTCCACGCTTTGATGAGCGACTGTCTAGTGTCCCTTTAGCCCCATCGAAAACATGCTACTTTATCTGCCGCTGTGAGCAAGAGTCTTGGCGAGATTTCAGACGACAGATGTCCAGTACAAATAAAGGGCTTGGCACTGTTCGATCGGAATTTGGTAGAGAGTAGCTTCTGCGTTTAATGACGGCAAGGATTCACTTCTTGTTCCAAACCGATTGCCCTTGACCAGACGTGACATTCACCTCAGAGCCCTGCAGTTACCATCCTTTTCCGACCTCAGTTCATGCACCAGGTTACAGACACGTTGGACAGACGCCGTTGACACACCAACAAAAGCATGCACCTTCATTAGCGGTGTGGTCTTGGGCATGTCCAAACACGATTCGTCAGTAGTGATCTCAGCTTGGGCGTATCTCGGTCGCTACAGTTCTATTTTGCCATTGTGTCACGTCTCCACTTCGACCAGTCTTGTTTGACTACTTCCATACATTCGACTGGCAGCAGACACCACTTCACCGTAATTACTTACATTAGCGGTGTAGAGTCACAAAAGCACTAGGCACAAATTCTGCACCGAGCGAGATGGTGCAGTGGTTAGCACACTCGACTCGCATTCGGGAGGACGACGGTTCAATCCCGCGTCCTGCCATCCTGATTTAGGTTTTCCGTGATTTCCCTAAATCGCTCCAGGCAAATGCCGGGATGGTTCCTTTGAAAGGGCACGGCCGACTTCCATCCCTAATCCGATGAGACCGATGACCTCGCTGTTTGGTCCCTTCCCCCAAACAACCCATCCCCAAACAGTTCTGCACCATCTCCAGCACTTACGAGCGACACGGCAAAGACTAGATTTTTTTACCGTGAAAACATGAGCTATGAACCCTTGTGTGTAACTGTCCGATGCCCCCGGCGGAGTGAGGGGCAACGAGTGTACGGACAGAGCGCGCCTGGAGATACGGCAGCAGAAATGAGGAGAGCGTGGGCCATGTTGGCTGCCCTGTGGAGAGCTCAAGAGAGTGTGTGTGTGTGTGTTTGGGGGAGGGGGGGGTAGGGGGGGAAGAGAAGAGGCTGCGTGAGCGTGAGTGTGTGTGTGTGTGTGTGTGTGTGTGTGTAATGCGCTCGTTCCGCAATGATAACAGCGGCTGCCGGCCCAGCCCCCTCTCACGGACACGCGTCCCGCAATAACTCGGCGCCGCTAATGGCTAATTTGTCGCTTTCTTGTCCCGCATGTGCTGACCGCGCCTGGCTCTCTCAGCTTTGTTCTCGACGGGTCGTCCGTCCTCCGGAAAGGCGCCCGCCTGTAAGAACAACCTGCTGCCCGATGACGTATTTCTTCGTCCACAGCGTGTGAAGATCAATTTTTCTCATTTTCACATAATAAAAATTACAAAGTGTACATCTGACTAAGCTGAATGTGTCAGGTACGCTTGATTATACACAGAAAACTAAACAATAATTCCAGAATAAGCTATTCCATAGCAATTCTTGGTACAATGTAAAATACCACGCATCAGATACGTTTTATTGACCGGCATCACACCAGTCGAAAGACTTAACTTCAAAAGCATTCGTAATCCATACGCTAAACCCCTATTGCCGGCCGCGGTGGCCATGCGGTTCTAGGCACTGCAGTCCGGAACCGCGTTGCTGCAGGTTCGAATCCTGCCACGGGCATGGATGTGTGTGATGTCCTTAGGTAAGTTAGGTTTAAGTAGTTCTAAGTTCTAGGGGACTGATGACCTCAGATGGTAAGTCCCATAGTGCTCAGAGCCTGTAGCCTGTAGCCCTGTAGCTAAACCCCTATTTAGAATGAAGATATATCAATCAAAAGACAGAATAGAGAGAAGCTATACTTACTTAGGCTTTAGGTGTCTTTTTCATTTTATAATCTTTACTTACACCAGTTGATCCTAAATAAAATATTTATTGAGATGCCAGTGTATGTTCCCTTCGACCGTCAGTGCGAGGTTGTGAAGTATTCTTCACACTGTGCACAAATGAAATATAGAGAATTGTCTATAACGTTCTGATTAGCTCTAGATGGATTATGAGCTATAGTGTTTGGCAGACTCGGTAATTATCTGTAATATCTGTAATACTTGCGATACTGTATGATGTGCACGACGTCTTGCGTCTGACAGGTGTCATAAAACGAATCTCTAGACTTTTTATTGATTTTTAATTTTTATATTTTAGGTGACACTTTTACGACACGTTCCACGCATTCCGTCACGAATTCATGTCCTAAGCAGGCTCTTCTTCTCAGAGTCTCAAATGGCCCTACGTCCTCAACTATTTCTTGGTGTACCTAAATCTTTGTCTTCCCTTACTATTTTTACACTCTATAGCTCCTTACTATCGTCCTATCCCTTCGTCCTCGTCTTGTCGATGTTTTCCGTATGTTCATTTCTTCGCTGTTACTGCGGAGAATATACTCCATCCTTATCAGTCCACCTAATTTTCTTCATCCTTCAATAGAATAACATCTCAAACTCTTTCTGGTTCCCCATTAGCCTTGATTCACTACCACACGATATTATACCCCAAACGTACATTCTCAGAAATTTCTTTCTCATATTACGGTCGGTATATCATACTGGTAGTCATCTTTTGGCCATGAATGGATTCGTGACCAGTTTCTTCTATTCACCTTGCTACGTTGTCACGCGTTATTTTGCTTCTGAATCAGCAAAATTCCTCATTTCATCCATCTCATCGTCATCAATTCTGGAATTTGGAAATTTTTGGTAAGGGCTATGGGACCGCCGGAACCGCGCGACTGCTACTTTCGCAGGTTCGAATCCTGCGTTGGGCATGGATGTGTGTGATGTCCTTACGTTAGTTAGGTTTAAGTAGTTCTACGTTCTAGGGGACTGATGACCTCAGATGTTAAATCCCATAGTGCTCAGAGCCATTTGAACCAAATTTTTGACTATGGGACCAAACTGCTGAGGCCATCGGTCCCTAGCCTTGCGCATTACGTAATTTAACTTAAACTAACTTACGCTAAGGAAACACACACTCCCATGCCCGAGGGAGGACTCGAACCTCCAACGGGGGAGCCACGCGAACCGTGACAAGGCGCCTCACACCGCACGGCTACCCCGCGCGGCCATGGATTCTGGTGTTACCTATACTGTTCTGCTCGTTTTTGGCACTGCTTACTACTTTCATCTTTCTTTAGTTTTTTTGTTACGGTTTTAGGGCGCAAAACTGCTATGGTCATAAGCGCCAGTTCTGTGGCTTAGGGAAGGGTAAAAAACCGAATGGGAAATCAGCAGCAATGGGAGCGAAACTGAAAAAGGGTGGAAACTAAAAACAGGCGGAAATCTTAGACAACTACCATAGAAGGTGGGGGGAGGTTGTTTTCCCCAAAAAATAACTTGAAATGACCGATGTCATCTCACTGACACTGATAAACTCGAGGACGCGATCGGCTGAGCGCGTATCATCTGCTAAAATGGAAGATATATCAGGCGACAGCTGTAAACTGGAACGTAGCGGATTAAAATAGGGGCACTGAAGTAAAAGATGTCTCACCGTGCGGTTGAGAGCAGTGGGGACAAAGTGGGGGAGGATCGCCACTTAAAAGGTGTCGATGGCTAAAAAGACAGTGCCCTATCCAGAGTCTAGTTAAAATTACCTCCTCCCGACGACAAGGTTGGGAGGAAGAGGTCCAGGCACAGGGAAGCGATTTCACGACCCGTCTTCAGTCGATACTCTGTACTAGTTAGACTCTGGAATGGAATTACTATTGCACTCTTGATGTTGGCACCCTTTCCATTAAATTTTCTGTAGGCTGCTTTGAAAGTCCTATATGCTGAATCAGTCCTTCCGGCGACCATTTCTTTCCAGATTTATTCGCAGTTTTTTGCAGACCTTTAGCCTTTGCTTCACAACACTTTCTTTTTGTTTTATTCCCAAATGACCTCTATTGTTGTATTCCTCTCTTTCGGTTAGTATTTTTTTACTTCTTTCTTTACTCGGTCAACTGAAGTATCGCTTCAGTTACTCAATCAATTACCTTCCTTGTAACTATGTTTCTCTGTCAAATCTCTGGGTGTATCCTTCTTAGAGATATCCGTTTCTCTTCAAGCGAACTGCCTTCTGTGGTATTCGTTTTCGCAGTACCTATAGCTCGAAAGAACTTCAAACGCATCTCATCATTCCTAAGTACTTTACCATCCCACTTCTTAGCACTTTGATTTCGCAACGAGTCTCTTAAAACTCTGTCTAGATTTCATTATTACATTGTGGCCCGAGTCTATAACTGTACGTGGATTGCCATGACACAATAGCCGGCCGGAGTGGCCGAGCGGATCTAGGCGTTTCAGTCTTGAACCGGGCGACCGCTACGACCGCAGGTTCGAATCCTGCCTCGGGCATGGATGTGTGTGATGTCCTTAGGTTAGGTAGGTTTAAGTAGTTCTAAGTTCTAGGGCACTGATGACCTCAGCTGTTAAGTCCCATAGTGCTCAGAGCCATTTGAACCATTTTTGAACCATGACGCAATACAGCTGGAGTCTTCCCGTATCTCCAGGACTTTTCCAAATATTCTTCCTTCTAATGCTATTTACTAACTGAAATTCATTGCAGAACTCTGTAAGTCTTCCTTCTCTGTAGTTCCTATTACCGAGCCCATATGTTTCCATAGCTCTGCCTTCCATTCCTTCCAAAACTACCGAATAAGGAATTATATTTCCGTTATAACGTTTTCTGTTGCTGCTGATATTAATCTATATTCGTCTGACAAGAAATCCTTACCACCCTTTCATTTCGCTACATTCACCCCTCCTATATGAAGGCTGTGCTTTTCTTTTCATATTCTAGCTTCTCTACTCCTTTCTAACTTCTGACATGTCATGTTCCGACTCGTAGGGTGCAGCCATTTCGCTGGTTATTCAATCATTTCTGATGGTGACCTCCATCTTAGAAACCCCTCTCTGAGACCGAAATGGGGTCTACGAAGGAACCTTTTGCCAATGAAGACACAACTTTTTCAGCTGAAGGCCGCATGTCTTGTGGATAAACGTTGTGAGTACACTTAGACAGAAAACTGCAGCAACAAGAAGGAGTTGGACGATACAAACGAAAGTTGGTAGGAATTATGAGGTTGCAAATCGCATTTGATTTAAATACACGCAGTAACGGTCGTGAGCGTTAGTTAGCTTTGAGATTGGACTTGGTGAGTTGATGTTAGTCAAGAACGCCTTTACTACGCCTAACCTATGGTTTTTATCGTACGCTTTTTAAGGCAAAGAGAACGACTCATTACGAATGAATTATACGAGTAGGACGGAAATCGACATATATGATGTACATATTCATACCAATGATTAGAGCTGCAGAAAAGTAGATGATTTACTCAAGAGAAAGAGCTTCACAAACTGAGCAAGGCAACAAGGGTTTGGACCACGTCTGGCCCTTATGCAAGCAGTTATTCGGTTTGGCAGATAAGCTGGATATCCTCCTGAGGCATATCGTGCCAAATTCTGTCCAATTTTCGCGTTGGATTGTCGCAAACACAAGCTGGTTGTAGGGCTCTGTCCGCAATACTCAAAACATTGTGTATTTGGGAGAGCGCCGGCGACTCTGTGCTGTCCAGCGTAGGGTTTGGCGAACACAAAGAAAAGCAGTAGAATCTCTCGCCGTGTGTGAGCGGGCTTATCTTGCAGAAATGTAAGCCGGTGCGGATTGCCATGAAGGCCAGCGAAATGGCGTAGAACATCGTCGACATACCGCAGTGTTGTTTAAGTTGTCACGAATGAAAACAAGAGTGGCCTGCAATGAAAAGAAATGGCACCTGAGAACATCTTTCCTAGCTGTCGTACCGTATGGCGAATGACGGTTTTGTGACCCACTCTTGTCCGCGAAGTCTCCAGACATGTCTTCGGTCTGGAATCTCATTGACAGGAGTAGAATTATGTTCAGCGATGACTTCTGCTTCGAACTGAGCCCCGACGGCCAAGGAGCTTTATAGACAGGACTTTCCAACCAGGTCGGTATTTTGGATATGAACGCGGCCATTGACAGAATTTGGCACTATATCCATCAGGAGGGCATCCAACAAATCTGTCAGTCAGTAACTACTTGCATAGGGACCAGAAGTGGATCAAGACGTTATTCACATGCTCAATTTGTGAAGATCTTTCTCTTGAATAAATCATTAAAATTTTCTGAAACTGAAATCATTTGTTTGTCTGATAAGTATATCATACCTGAAAACTTCCCTCCCATTCGAATAATTCGTGGTAGGTCGTCTTTTTGTCTCAGAATGTATACAAAGGTTTAAAATCACCATCTGGATAAAATGAGAAATCTTTTGCTCCTCCTATCACCTCTTATTTAACCTAAGGGAAGGATTTCGTCTGCACTATCTGTCTGTGATTGTATAAATGTTATACTGTGCAGCATCTTACTTTGTCTATGAATCGTATTTTCTGAGGTGGTGGTCGGGCGCTAGCCCAGCATTGGCCGAATGGGGCGTGGACAACGCCTAAAACCACTGGCCAATGCCTGAAATCTGACCGTTAAGCTGTGTGAGAATACGGATTTCACACACCAATAAAATTGCACAACATACTTGGAAAAAGAATTCACAGTGGGCACTTCACCGATGGCTATTCTCCTGGTGTCGCAATCAACCTCTTTGCAGAATCGTAAGCAGTCGTTATACATGGGCTATCGCTCATTTCTCATTCAAGACGTCACACCACCTTGAACATCGCTTTCCACCCCTTAGTTCCTCACCTGATAGGACTCAGATTAGTACCGTCTACCATCCGTTTAATCTTGACCCTAAAAGTTACTCCGGATTACATTCCTTACGGACTGCAGAAAAAGAAACAAAAGTGGTAACACTTAACCAATACAAATTGATATTAGATTTTTATTTTTTGCGATATGAGCTTAATTTTTATGTCTCACGTACTGACTGACTCTTTAATTTCTCTCATAATTTACAAGTTACGTCATATTTAAAAATCCGAATTCTATGTCAACTATACATATGTGCTGTAGAATCTATATCTGCATTCTGTGCTCTACTTTCTGACATACACTATGTGATCAAAATATCCGGACACCCGCAAAAACATACGGTTTTCATATTAGGTGCATTGTACTGCCACATACTTCCAGGTACTCCATATCAGCGACCTCAGTAGTCATCAGACATCGTGAAAGAGCAGAATGGGGCGCATCGCGGAACTCACGGACTTCGAACGTGGTAGGGTTATTGGGTGACACTTGTGTCATACGTCTGTATGCTAGGTTTTCACACTCCTAAATATCCCTAGGTCCACTGTTTCCGATGTGACAGTGGAGTGGAAACGTGAAGGGACTCGTACAGCACAAAAGCGTGCAGGCCGACCTCGTCTGTTAACTAACAGTGTAACATTCAGACATCTATCCAGACCACAACACAGGAATTCCAAACTCCATCAGTATCCACTGCACATACTGTGACAGATAGGCGGGAGGTGAGAAAACTCGAATTTCACGGTCGAGCGGCTGCTCATAAGTCACACATCACGCAGGTAAATGCCAAACGAGGCCTCGCTTGCAGTAAGGAGCGTAAACACTGGACGATTGAACAGTGGAAAAACGTTGTGTGGAGTGACTAATCGCCCACCGTGTGACTGAGCGGTTCTAGGCGCTTCAGTTCGGAACCGCTTTGCTGCTACGGTGGCAGATTCGAAGCCTGCCTAGGGCATGGATGTGTGTGATATCCTTAGGTTAGTTAGGTTTAAGTAGTTCTATGTCTAGGGGACTGATGACCTCGTATGTTAAGTCCCATAGTGCTCAGAGCCATTTGAACCAAGCCATTAAAAGTAACTAATGTACAATTTGTGTTTCACTCAAAGAAATATTATCATAAATAGTTTGTGTATGTTGTCGCTTGTACCTGACAGTAGGCCTACTGTGATCTTCACAGCGTGAACAGTTGTGAAGAGTGAACGACATTTGTATTGCTGCAGGAATGCTACGTTGGAACAAATGAGCGAAAGCGATCTGTTTGTTATTGCCTCAAAAGTAATCTTGCTGTCGCGGTGGCGTAAGATGAATACGGGCAGATGCAATGTGCGGGGCGCTGTTGCATCGCGCACCTACCTCACGACATCGTTGAGGCGAATTTCTGAATGTCCCTATAGAAACGACTCAGTGTTGCTGGTGCTGTATTGAAGTATCTATGAAACTACCTCAGTGTTGCTGGTGCTACGTTGACAGACATCTTTTGCTTTTGTAATCGATAGCTCTTCAGAGCTGAAAGCTGTCCGAAGCGTTCCCAACTGGTCGGGACTTACCTTAAGTACTGTCCGCTGTGGGGGAGTATTGCGGTCGAAGTGAATCTACCCATGGTCCATTTAATACGTGCACTCCATGTCTATTCATCTTCTCCACCCATTTCTTCCTCTCCCTCTCCCCCTCCACCATCTCTCTGTGTATGCTGTCCTCCCCACCTGTCTGTGTTTATCTCTTCTATCTATGTCCATTTCATCCTCCCCGCTTATGATCATCTCATCTTCATTGTCTGTCTATTGCCTCCTCTTTACTCTCTCTGTCCACCTCCTGCTCCCTCCTCTCTTCGTCCATCTTCTCTTTCTTCTGTCTCTGTCCAACTCGTCAGTCCTCCATGCCTCCATCCATTGCCTTCTCCCCCTCTCTTTCAAACTCTCCTTCTCCCCATGGGACTCGCCGGCCGGTGTGGCCGAACGGTCCTAGGCGCTTCAGTCTGGAACCGAGCGACCGCTACGGTCGCAGGTTCGAATCCTGCCCCGGACATGTATGTGTGTGATGTCCTTAGGTTAGTTCGGTTTAAGTAGTTGTAAGTTCTAGGGGACTGATGACCTCAGATGTTAAGTCCCATAGTGCTCAGAGCCATTTGAACCATTTGAACCCTTGAGACTATATTCAGTGGCACCGGAGTATAATATGTGCATACTGACTGGTTGCAGAATTAGTGATTCATTTGTCACCGTCATCGGCTATCAGATGGGGCACAGCCGGTCTATCGGTGGATCCTCTGTTTTGACCCAGCCGTCAGTAACTTTGCTTTTACAGGTGAACAGTATTTGCAGGGTACTACGATCCACAGCGACAAGTACATGCTCCAATAGAACAGCTTCAGCCATTTGAACCGTGTCGGACTGTGAGCCTGTGGATAGCTGGACGGAGGATTGCTGAACTTATTGGGGACATTGTATCAGTGGTGAGTCGTTGCTTTCAGAAGAAGTCTGTGGAACATTCGCACATCTGTAAACCAGGTTCTGGACGTCCGAGTAGTACAGACAGACGTCAAAATGGACGCACTGTGTGACCAGCGGTGGCTGACCGAACATCACCCTGGGACGAAGTCTCGGCACGTGTGGCACCTGATGTGTCACAAAGGATCACTGGCAACCGTTGGCTTGCAGCAGGACTAAGGACATGTGTCCATCTCGTCAGGCTACCAGTGACACCAGGATACTCTGGTGTCGTGAAAGTATCGACTGGAGAGTAGAAAAGCGTTCTTTTCTCTTCAGTGATGAGAGTAGCTTGTGTCTGTATGCGAGTTGTGCCATAACAGGTGCCTGGCATAGACATGGTGGACTGCCTACTTCAGAGTGCATTTGCCCACGACACTCAGGTCTCATCTCAGGCTTCGTGGTTGGTGGGACGGGGAAGGGGGGGATTAGTTACAACTGGCGGTCAAATCTCTGGTTTCTGAAGAGTAAAGTGACGAGTATCTGCTACATTTCACACTCTGTCCCCCCTGCTACTACCATTTCTTCAACTAGGAAGTGGTGTGCTTTCTCATCAGGACAATGTACATCTACGGACAGATGCTGCAACACAACACGCTCTTCGTGGTGTACAACTGCTCTGGTTAGCAACATCACGAAGTCTCTCGCCAACCGAACACGTATGGAACACATTGAAATGGGCACTGAGACCTGCTATAAACACTGCAGAATTGCAACAGAATGGGCTAATATATTTCAGGTTATCATACGATCCTATACATGCGAGAATACATACCTGCGTTGCCGCCAGAACGTGGTATATTGTGTAATGATGTGACTTCTTAGGCACGCTTTACTGTAACAGACACTATGCGATCAAAAGTATCCGGCCACCTGGCTGAAAATGACTTAGAGGTTCGTGGCGCCCTCCATCGATAATTCTGGAATTCAATATGGTGTTGGCCCACCCTTAGCCTTGACGACAGCTTCCACTATCTAAGGCATACGTTCAATCAGGTGCTGGAAGGTTTCCTGGGAAAGGGCAGACCATTTTTCATGGAGTGCTGAATTGAGGAGAGGAATCGATGTCGGTCGCTGAGCCCTGGCAGGAAGTCGGCGTTGCAAAACATTCCAAAGGTGTTCAATAGGATTCAGGTCAGGACTCTGTGCAGGCCAGTCCATTAAGGGGTGTTATTATCGTGTAACCACTCCGCCACAGGTCGTGCATTATGAACAGGTGGTCGATCGTGTTGAAAGATGAAAACGCCGTCCCCTAATTGCTCTTCAACAGTCTGAAGCAAGAAGTTTCTTAAAACATTGGTGTAGGCCTGTGCTGTGATAGTACCACGTAAATCAACAAGGGGTGCAAGCCCCCTCCATGAAAAATACTAACACACAATAACACCACCGCCTCTGACTTTAACTGTTGGCACTACACACGATGGCAGATAACGTTCACCGGGCTTTCGCTGTGCCCACACCCTACCATCGGATCGCCACATTGCGCACCGTGATTCTTCACTCCTCACAACGTTTTTCCACTGTTCAGTCGCCCAATGTTTACGCTTCTTACACCAAGCGCGGATTCGTTTGGCTTTTACCGGCGTGATGTGTGGCTTATGAGCAGCCGGTCGACCATGAAATTCAAGGTTTCTCACCTCCCGCCTAACTGTAATAATACTTGCAGCGGATCCTGATGCAGTTTAGATTTCCTGCGTGATGGTCTGCATAGATGTCTGCCTGTTACACATTAAGATTATCTTCAACTGTCGACGGTCACTATCAGTCAACAGAGGAGGTCGGCCTGTACGCTATTGTGCTGCACGTGTCCCTTCACGTTTCCACTTCACTGTTACATCGGAAACAGTGGACCTAGGGATAATTAGGAGTGTGATAATGTCACATATAGTCGTATGACACAAGTGACACCCAATCACCTGACCACGTTCGAAATCCGTGAGTTCTGCACAATGCCCTATTCTGCTCTCTCGCCGCCCGCTGTGGCCGAGCGGTTCTAGGCGCTTCAGTCTGTAACCACGTGACTGTTACAGTCGCAGGTTCGAATCCTGCCTCGGGCATGGATGTGTGTGATGTCCTTAGGTTAGTTAGGTTTAAGTATTTCTAAGTTCTAGGGGACTGATGACCTCATATGTAAGTCCCATAGTGCTCAAAGCCATTTGAACCATTTTTTCTGCTCTCTCATGATGTCTAATGACTACTGAGGTCGCTGATATGGAGTAGTAGCAGTAGGTGGCAGCATAATGCTCCTTGTATGAAAACGTATGTTTTTTGAGTTTGTCCGGATACTTTTGATAACATAGTGTATGTGTTTCATTTGGTCTTAATTTGTTCTCGTATAGTACTATAATGGTGAGCAGCCTGCGAACTCACTTATTAATAAATGACCGCGAACCTGAGTGAGAGGCATTTTTTCCGGCTCTGTATTGCAAGGGAAGATAAATGAAATTCCTTCCGTATTCCAGAATCGGTGTCACTATCAGGCAATATCGCAGTGAGCATATCACTGTATAAGTGTATATATATGGGTGTGTGTGTGTGTGGCCACTTATCACGGGATAATTATATATTTTTATTTTGGCTGGGGTGGCTTTAAATATTATGGGCAAGCATGGGACTTTTAATTAACATTCGTACGGACATCGGCTGCCCCGAAGTACGTACGATATAATATTTTTTTTTAAACACCGCGCGCGACTCATCGCCTTCTAATAAATAGTTTGCGTGAGCGCTGCTATTTAGAAAGAAAATATGCGTATTCTTACACAAACTGTAATTATTTGTATGGGTCTCAGGTGCTACTGGTTATTTATGTACCTAACTACACAAAGATTAACTGAGATATTGCGGAATGTAATGATTTATAATATTTCTTGTTCATTATCTGCAAGGCGAAACTGGAGAGAATCTCATCTGCCGTTAGGCGGCTAAAGTCGAAACATACTGAACTCATTCAGTATTCTAAATATTAATAAACTAAATCTATTTTTACTGTATTAACTCTGAAACTATTGTAAGATCAAGGTAGAGAAACCTCTCACATTTACATTTAATATTATGACATGAAATTTTAATTAAATAATACAGTCAGCGTAATGGCCGACTAAATCCTGGTAGGGGAGACGAGCTCCCTGCACTACGAAGTTCTGTAAAAATTTTGTCAATTATAATTAATGGTTGCGATCATGAGAGGTGACAACTAACTCAGTAATACACACTTTCTAATAACAATTTCTATTATATTTTGCAAAAAATACAGAAAAACTTACATTAATTATTATCCAGCGCTTCAATGGCGGCCTACCTCTAGACGAAACAAAAACAGGATAGCTTTCGATAAAGCAATAGTCTCTGGTCATGTTCATTTTCATTACCCAGATAAAAAGAATGTTCTTTTACTTTTATATCACATCGCTGTTTGTGATTTTTGGTGGCATTACTTAACTTCTTTTTAATCTTTCTTATACATCGCGCACGCGAACGCAGTCTTGAAATAATTTATAATTCACACGTGACAAGAGCAAAAACCTTTCTTCTTTTACTAAAATGTCAATTTATGTGACGTACCTTTACAAGCATTGAGTCATTTCATCAAATTGACGTACGACGTTTTGAGAGAGAGTCTTCGTACTGAATACAACGATAACAACAACAATGAGTACGAGTATAGCTGCGATGGAACGACAAGGATGACGTCACAGTATGAATGCCGGATATTAAGTTCGTCAAATAATTGTGTGTAGGACTGTAAGTAAGCTGACCATGTCACATAAAAATTCATACAGCAGGTGAAGAATGACTTTATTGATCACAAAGTACGCATTGCGTGTTTCGGAATTATTGCAAGGTATAATATAATTAAATAATGGAATAGATGGTTGTAAAATGTTGAAATGCGTGGCTTTTTAAAATGTATTGAATTAATGAGATTAATTTTTCAGCATGAATGACAAGCACAATAAGCTGAGCTATGCCTGGAAATATTATTTTGCAGAGCGAAGTAGTTTCTTTCTCCGCTGTAGATTTGTGCTTACCACTCTTTACAAATCTACGTTTGGTCGCCGTGTTCACCTTTGTAGTCTTGACCGTGTTCCCATTGAGCTTATCGGATCTTCGTAATTTTCCAAAGTACACAGGTGGGCTTCAGTTCTTGTAATTATCGTACTATTTGAAATAACAACTCACACGACCTTTCTGTTATTAAAACAATACTGTATTTTTCTAAACGGTGCACATATGAAATACATACTCCTCACTTATTCATAGCGACCCCAAATTGGCCGTCTACAATTGCTCGCTAAAAATAGCGTGCTTCTCACTCGTTCACTAGCTGAACGCGAATCCTCCCTTCCTCATACTGGTACAAGAAAATCTCCTCTGTTTTTTAACAACTGAAGATCAAAAATGCCTGACGGTAGGCATAGGCCACAGCTTCATCTTTTCTCTTTGCCTTTAAAGAAGACGAAAACATAAAAGAAATGCAAAAGGTTTATCACAAAGAACAAGATCGTTACCAACTGTATACGTTGTATGTCTACGTTGTGCACGACTTGGAACGCTCTTGGATTTACGAAGAAGCAAATAATCCGAAACGCGCCATGCATATTTCGTGATTAATAAAGCCGTTTTTCACCTGCTGTATGACTTTTTATGTGACCTAACCAGCTTCATTACAGATTCACGCATATTTACTAGAATGGTTGCTAGCCTCTTACGTGACTTTCTGGCACACTTTTATTAATTTCATCTCTTAGGAAGGCACATTATAAATATGTTTGAAGTGTCAACAACCTATGATTGTTAAGGCTGGTAAAATAAGTCCGTTCATTACAATTTATAATGGTGCGCACGGTGTAAGCGAATCACCGTGCATGCGCGAGGGTGCACGTGTGAGCGAGTGAGGCGGCCTTGGGGAGGGAGCGCAACTGCGCCCGTGTTTGTCCGCGCCGAACCACACCCCACCACGGCGAGCGAGGCCGCATCGAATCCCGCGCTGCGCGGCGCTGCGTCGGACTTGTATGCGTCCTGGGTGAGTCGTAAACCGGCGGCGGTCTGGGAGCGGCGCGGAATTGACTCGGGACCAAACAACAGCGGCAAGTGGCGGGAACACCGCCGCAGCCGCCTCCACTCCCGGAGCGCGCCGCGCCTCCGCTCCTGCCAGCGGACAGCCGACGCACACTGCAACTGGCGGCAGCTCAGGCTGCCTGTACTGCTCGACTGGAATACTTAGGGAGGGAGGAGTGAAAGGTGGGAAACGTTCCCTCTCCTGTCTCTGCCGTGACATTAGTCATTATTTTCTACCGGTTGGTTAACTGTCCGCGTGATGGTGCTGCGAGAATGGCAGTGATCCAGTGGCGGCCTACGAGTGGAGGCTTGTTTGCATCTATAGCCATCACTAATGTCACATTTGCCGTCGAATGCAACGGAAGCAAGTACAACAGCGATGATGCAGGATTGCAGGATAGGTTCACGTAAATGATCAAGAAACGAGAATGGGTCTGTATGAATCCTTAGAACTGTCAGTCGATCGGCCTCCTTGACAGTGGAATTGTACACTACTGGCCATTAAAATTAGTACACCACGAAGATGACGTGCTACAGATGCGAAATTTAACCGACAGGAAGAAGATGCTGTGATATGCAAATGATTAGCTTTTTAGAGCATTCACACAAGGTTGGCGCCGGTGGCGACACCTACAACGTGCTGACATGAGGAAAGTTTCCAACTGATTTCTCATACATAAACTGATGTTGACCAGCGTTGCTAGTGAAACGTTCTTGTGATGCCTCGTGTAAGGAGGAGAAATGCGTACCATCATGTTTCCGACTTTTATAAAGGTCCGATTGTAGCCTATCTCGATTGCGGCTTATCGTATCGCGACATTGCTGGTCGCGTTGGTCGAGATCCTATGACTGTTAGCGGAATATGGAATCGGTGGGTTCAGGAGGGTAAGACGGAACGCCGTACTGGAACCCAACGGCCCCGTTTCACTAGCAGTCAAGATGACAGGCATCTTATCCGCATGGCTGTAACGGATCGTGCACCCACGTCTCGTTCCGTGAATCAACAGATGGGGACGTTTTCAGGACAACAACCATCTGCACGAACAGTTCGACGACGTTTGCAGTAGCATGGACTATCAGCTAGGAGACCATAGCTGCGGTTACCCTTGACACCGCATCACAGACAGGAGCGCCTACGATGGGGTACTCAACGACGAGCCTGGGTGCACGAATGGCAAAACGTCATTTTTCGGATTGTGATGCAGCGTCTCCGAGCTGATAGTCCATGCTGCTGCAAACGTCGTCGAACTGTTCGTGCAGATGGTTGTTGTCTTCCAAACTTCCCCATCAGTTGAGTCAGGGATCGAAACGTGCCCGCACCATCCGTTACAGCCATGCGGATAAGATTCCTGTATTCTCGACTGCTAGTGATGCGAGGCCGTTGGGATCCAGCATGGCGTTCCATATTACCCTCCTGAACCCACCGATTCCATATTCCGCCAACAGTCGTTGGCTCTCGACCAACGAGAGCAGCAATGTCGCGATACGATAAACCGCAAACGCGATATGCTACAATCCGACATTTATCAAACTCTTAAATGTGATGGTACGCATGTCTCCTCCTTACACGAGGCATCACAACAACGTTTCACCAGGCAACGCCGGTCAACTGCTGTTTGTGTATGAGAAATCAGTTGGAAACTTTCCTCATGTCAGCACGTTGTAGGTGTCGCCACCGGCGCCTACCTTGTGTGAATGCTCTGAAAAGCTGCTAATAATTTGCATATCGCAACATCTTCTTCCTGTCGTTTAAATTTCGGGTCTGTAGCACGTCATTTTTGTGGTGTAGCAATTTTAATGGGCAGTATTGTATGTCACATAGATGACCGCATATTTTGTTTGCACTGAATTAGAAACTTAAATGTTTTACAATACCAGGTGCCCACAGACCTTAGTATTTGACAAAAATACCATGTTTACATTTCCATCCTTAGCTGAGAAAAAGGAGATTTTACCGACGCCCGTACGTCATTGCGCTGACATATAACCTCGCATTTCTTACACCGTTAAGCGGCTTGGACCTCAGGATTAATATTTGACATAATTTTCAGGTCTGACCGTTCCTGAGAGAAAGCGTTCGTATCAGGCGGACGGGCAGACGGACAACAAATGAAAAAAAAAAAATTTTAAGTGATATAATTACAGATTATCAATTTTTCTTTTTTTCATTTATTTCTATTGTGAAACCTCCTTTTTCCTTTCACGACGCTAGGTCAACGGGTGTTAATGAATAAGCTTGCGAGTATTGAAATACGTGACATAAATGGTAGTATCCTTTGACTGCATTGACTCACAAGCTAAAATTTTTCAGAACGCCAAGGACCTTTGATCGTAGTATGTTGCACACATTTCAAGCCGATACGTGTACTCGTTTCTGAGAAAAATGGCGTCTTAACTGACCCACAGACAGACAGGTGGATGGTTCCGGTTTTATCGATTCAGATGCGGCACCCTAACAGAACTGTTTCACTTTTTTGAAAGAATAGACCGCTATTATGCCATTATCGACTACAATGCTGAAGTTCTTAGACCATTAACACTTCATATCTGGTAAAGTCAGTCGAAATCATTTAAACAACACTAGGCACTGGCAGAAACGTATTACTTCACGGAACTTAAAAAGAGAAAAAGAGCAGTAAAAATAATATCTTATGCAATGCAGAATTCGTGCAAAATGTATACGGAGCTGTTTGCGCAAGAGTTTAAGATTGGAAGTGTTTTCACAGTAACTCAGAGTCTCCAGTAAAGTCTATAACTTAATGGCAAAAAGGTGCGAAATGGGCTCCTTAGCGAATAGAAACAGTAGCTATCCGAACAAGGTTGGAGCACCAAAACATACTGCTCGAATGAAGAAAAACCTCGACCGAAGGCAGACTGATTTCAATGGCGTTTATCTGTGCAACTGGGAATCAAGATGTCGTCGTGTCGAAACATTAGCAAAACGCGTCTGCATTTACTCGTGTGTGTGACTTGTAGACCTCGGACGAGCTTGTGTGTGGTGAGTACAGCCGGTAGTTTCTGAGTGAAGTGGAATCACGGCTTTTGAATCCTTACTTTTTCGTTTCTTCAGGAAAGGCCTGCTTCAGTCTGTCAGGGTACGTGAACTGACATGTGCCATTATGCACGTAATCGTTGGCGTTTTGTGCGCAACGTCTGGTATCTGTAAGGCAGCACTGTTCTTTCACCGAACTGTTGATGCTAAGCAGTATATCCAGACACTCTTTAATCTGTACTTGAATCAACTCACAGATTATGAACGACTGTAAGCATATTTTCAGTGATATAGCAACAGCACTTGACAATCTTGTCTTGAATCCTTGTGGTGTCGGGTGAGGAGAGGACAATCGGGAGAGGCAGAGCAATACCAAATGGTTCAAATGGCTCTGAGCACTATGGGACTTAACATCTGAGGTCGTCAGCCCCCTAGAACTTAGAACTACTTAAACTTAACTAACCTAAGAACATCACTCACATCCATGCCCGAGGCAGGATTCGAACCTGCGACCGTAGCAGTCGCGCGGTTCCGGACTGAAGCGCCTAGAACCGCTCGGCCACCACGGCCGGAAGAGCAATATCCTGGCCACCTCGGTCACCTGAGCTCTCTCCCCGTTAGTTCTACCTTAGAGGAAAATTGAGGGCCCATGTGTACTCAAAAAAATCTTCAAACAGTGGCAGAGCTATAGCAGAATACTGAAAACGCTACTGCTGCTATCCCTCAGGCAGAGTTGCTTCGCGTGTTTCACAGTTTAGCAAATCGAGACCACAGCGTTGAATTGACGCCAACCATGCTCATTTACAGCATCGTCTGTGATGTTCACTAACGACGGTCAACTCCATATTATAAATGCTATAAATATATCGGTCATAGTTTTATTTGGCCACAGTGTATACATAATCTCGAACTTTGGGAAACAGATGCCTAAATAATCACCTGTCTGGTTATACCCCTTAATCCCCCAGTTTATTCCAGAATAACGCAGGAATTAGAGAAGCGTGTTGATAAGTATCCTTCACCTACTAAGGCAAAAAAAAGAGGTGTTCTTTTGCTGGGTATCTTTAGACTGTGGGAAATGAGATAGCTGATAGAGCAGCGAAAACAGCTTACCCGGAAAGCATCACATTTCACTAGAGCGACCCCGTATGGGCTGTATTGTCACAGGTAAAAAAGAGGACAGCTGAGTGGGATGGACAGTACCGCTGCAAGTACGTTCTGTTCCATCACAATGACTTAGGTATTTAGGACTATGCCGTCTCATAATTGATCTTGTCATCATTTCTAGGACTTAACCTATCGTCATACAAACAGTGATTTGTATTTGCAAGGTGTTTTTGCTACTGTCGATTCACGTATGCACTGAAACCAATAAAGGCTAAATTGTATTATTATATCAGTGATGATCCAGAGTCCCAGCTATTTTAGCATGTGTTCACTGCTTTTGTTGTCAGCAGGAACTTCATTTCGGCCACCTATTCAAATGGCTCTGAGCACTATGGGATCTGTTCTAGTTGTTAATGACATATTGAGTCTCTCTTGTTAGTGGTACATAAGCTAATGAACGTAAAACGAAGCTTAATTCAACCAGTACCCATCAATTATCACCCAAATTCACCAGGCGAATGTAGGTAGAATACCATATTACCCACAACACCTAAGGTCTTGGAGTACACTAACGAACTGTGTTAGAACTTATAATACCCACGTCGGACACCAAAAACGCTTCACAGAATGCAGGGACTCTGCCACTTGCTTAAGTGTGATCCAAAATTTAGAAAAAGTTTTCCATCTCGAATAAAACCAAAATTTTTCAAGTGTTTACTCCTGTCCAACTATTATTACTGTGATGTATACACACATAAGAGACAAGTTGTTGGTTGTCTACACCTCATCGCAGAACCTGAAGACCGGAGGCATGCCCTGTCGTTAAGGTGACCTGTACAGAGCACAGTGTTGGAGCAGGCGTAAGTTTTTCGGAGTACACATTTCAGTGTACATGTTGCACATGGAACTCGGCAGCAGGAGAGTTTAATGTGATGTCACATTGACCCAGTGTCAGTCATGATTGCAGCCGGCACAGTATCATCCTGTTCTTTCTGTTATGGTAGGTGGCAGATGGTCATCTACGGATACGCCGTCATTCAGGCGAACGGCTGCTTGAAACATGCACAATTCCACGGATGCAGGCTGTTGTGGGATATTGAGCTGAGCTTCCGTGTGACCTAGAAATGGGGCAAGTCCTTTGGGCTCGCCTTTCTTTCACTTTCATTATTCAGATCATTTGGACGTATGCAATTAATGGACACGTACGTAACTAAAAAGGCACTGTGAACAATAAAATACACTACTGGCCATTTAACTTGCTACACCACGAAGAAATGCAGATGATAAACGGGTATTCATTGGACAAATATATTATACTATAACTGACTTGTGATTACATTTTCACGCAATTTGGGTGCATAGATCCTGAGAAATCGGTACCCAGAACAACCACTTCTGGCCGTAATAACGGCCTTGATACGCCTGGGTACTGAGTGAAACAGAGCTTGGATGGCGTGTACAGGTACAGCTGCCCATGCAGCTTCAACACTATACCACAGTTCATCAAGAGTAGTGACTGGCATATTGTGACGAGTCAGTTGCTCGGCCACTATTGACCAGACGTTTTCAATTGGTGAGAGATCTGGAGAATGTGCTGGCCAGGGCAGTAGTCGAACATTTTCTGCATCCAGAAAGGCCCGTACAGGATCTGCAACATGCAGTCGTGCATTATACTGCTGAAATGTAGAGTATCGCAGGGATCGAATGAAGGTTAGAGCCACGGGTCGTAACACATCTGAAATGTAACGCCCACGTTCAAAATGCCATCAATGCGAACAAGAGGTGACCGAGACGTGTAATCAATGGCACCCCATACCATCACGCCGGGTGATACGCCAGTATGGCGATGACGAATACACGCTTCCAATGTGTGTTCACAGCGATGTAGCCAAACGCGGATGCGACCATCATGATGCTGTAAACCGAACCTGAATTCATCCGAAAAATTGACGTTTTGCCATTGTTGCACCCAGGTTCGTCGTTGAGTACACCATCGCAGGCGCTCTCGTCTGTGATGTAACGTCAAGGGTAACCGCAGCCATGATCTCCGAGCTGATAGTCCATGCTGCTACAAACGTCGTCGAACTGTTGGTGCAGATGGTTGTTGTCTTGCAAACGACCCCATCTGTTGACTCAGGGATCAAGACGTGGCTGCACGATCCTTTACAGCCATGCGGATAAGATGCCTGTCATCTCGACTGCTAGTGATACGAGGCCTTTGGGATCCAGCACGGCGTTCCTTATTACCCTCTGATTCCATATTCCGCTAACAGTCATTGGATCTCGACCAACGCGAGCGGCAATGTCGCGATACGATAAACTGCAATCGCGATAGGCTACAATCCGACCTTTATCAAAGTCGGAAACGTTATGGTACGCATTTCTCCTCCTTACACGAGACATCACAACAACGTTTCAAAAGGCAGTGCCGGTCAACTGCGGTTTGTGTATGAGAAATCGGTAGGAAACTTACCTCATGTCAGCACGTTGTAGGTGTTACCACTGGCGCCAACGTAGTGTGAATGCTCTGAAAAGTTAATCATTAGCATATCACAGCATCTTCTTCCTGTCGGTTAAATTTCGCGTCTGTAGCACGTCATCTTCGTGGTGTAGCAATTTTAATGGTCAGTAGTATACTTACGAAAGAGGGTTCAGAGTGTTTGAGCACTGATTTCATTGGTAACTAATTGCATGAAGAAATCAGAGGTGACGGGACTCAGTTTGAGTTTGGTAGAATATGTTGCGGGAAAGTTACAGCTGCAGCTGGACGAAGGGAAGCTCGCTGAGCTTAGTTGGCGAATCAGCCGTGTTGTTGGTGTCAGTTTATAGAACAAGGAAACGGTGCCGGTGCAGGTATTTGGGCCCGGCGAGGGAGATTTTGTCGCAGAGGGATATACGTGGCATGATCAGTACGTGCAACCCAGCTGCGTCTGTAGCACGTCATCTTCGTGGTGTAGGAATTTTAATGGCCAGTGGTGTAGACAAGTGGGCATAATGTTTGGGCTCATCAGTGCATATCTGAAGAGAATAGGTAGCACAACTTTGAAAGTGGTACAAGAGGTTTCTACTGGCACACATTTTGAACAGTCGTCATTTATTTTATTATTCGATGTAATATTATGTTTTTGTGCTACTGTTTATATTTTGCTTTATAACTACTGCTCACGTGTATTTGCCATGTTTTGGGCCTCATACAACAATGAATTAGAAGTCGCTACTGGTCTCTGGTGAATGTCATTAAAATTATTATTTCGACAAAAACTTCACAGCCTGTACGGAATCATGATCTGTTGGTAGAATAATTCGCATTTCTAGGCGTTTGTTAATTCACTTTTGCATAGGTATTTCGACTCACTTAGCTGCTTCTTCAGTTGATCAGATCGCTTGTGTTACGTATATTCACGTTGCCTAACTGAGAACTATTAGTATCCTGCCCCTATTGTTTTGCCTTTTAGCAAAAACAGAGGACTTCCATTCGCAAGCAGAGGGGCTAAAATTCCTGACCGGTCTTCCAAACATGGACCTCATTATGTGAATGTCTGGATGGTTTCTGTGAAAAGAACATGGCTGATTTCTTTTCAGAGCAATGCAAAAGCTACCTTGCTGTAGGTACTGTTTGAAATCCGAAACTATAGCGTTTATGTCGCAACATACGTAAGCTATGCAAAAGTCGCTATGAATCGCTACGTACTTTGACGGAGAAAGCATTAAATGAAATCGTATCGGCCCCAAACGGATTATCACAAAATTTTTGCGAACGGTCAGATAACTTAGACAAAGAGGACAACTACATGCTAAAACTCGGGACTTGAGGCGAACCCAAGCTGACATAGTCTCAATAAGTTTTTTGGCTTTCAGTACATCAACTAAATAGAAAGATAAATACAACTTTACATTCCGCAGAGGTCATTGTGCTTCTGGACGAATTATGGATAAATTACATCAGGAGAATTTATTTTAGCACTGGATTTGGCATATGGATAAATCGAGACAAAATTTGTGGCAAGTGTTGTGAAGAAAAATAACTATTTCTTAAACACAAAAACTGGAAAGATAAGGCAGAAACAGGGAAATACTTCTGCTGCCTAGGCAAAGAGTGTTTAAAGAAATAGGCCACAATAAGAAGGAACGCCTGTCGGGAGAAAACACAGGTTACTCATACATTTTCTAAGGAATCCTACAAAAGGTTCAATTGGTTCAAATGGCTCTGAGCACTATTGGACTTAACATCTGAGATCATCAGTCCCATAGAACTTAGAACTACTTAAACCTAACTAACCTAAGGACATCACACACATCCATGCCCGAGGCAGGATTCGAACCTGCGACCGTAGCGGTCGCGCGGTTCCAAACTGAAGCGCCTAGAACCGCTCAGCCACACCGGCCGGCCTACAAAAGGGAAATTAGCGCTGGATACAACAACAAAATGAAAGTATTGTAAAGATAAACGTATGTTAAGAGATTGGAAACTTTATCTAGGGTGATTGAAGAAGTGGTTTTGTCGAGATTCGAAGATTATTACATGAGAGGAAGGAGAAAGCAAACAGTATCTACAGAGTCAAAGACAAAACATATAGAAAATATAAATTAATATTATATAAATTAATATTATGTATGTCAAGTGACAGAAACAAGTCCCCTCCAGGCTACATAAGTTTAGATGTTCCATGATTTCCTTAAACGGTAGAAAATGATAAAAGAATGTCGCTAATGCTGTACCATTAACATCATCGTCGACGACGAGACGGAAAGTGCTGCTATTTCCTCCGTTCATTTTCCATCTGTACCACGCGGTGTCGTTTCACTCGTATTTGTTTTTCTGCTTCCGTCCAATACTCCGCCTGTCACCGACGAGGTGACACCTCAGGTAAAAAAAACTGAGTGCCGGATGCATATCTTTCCTTAATTTAAATCTTCCCAGCTTTCATACTGTTTTCTGACAACCGTGTTTTCACTGATCCTTTAATAATGTTGCATCACAAAAGCGGAGCCTGCACGAGTACCCGTTCTTCTCGTCTCGCAGTGACTGCATTACCTGATATCTCGGGACAGCAGCTGTAGCATGGTGGAATTTCAGAGAACGGACACACACAAAATGAAGGCTCAGTCGATGAATATTAAGGTCTAAATGGAAGTGTGAAATTGGTTACAAATTTGAACGTGTACCATCTATAAATAGCACAAAGTGAAACTCAGACGTCACACTGATGCGTTATTGCAAATATTTACGGCACCATACGACGTGGTGTGCGCTCTTTTTGTCGTCTTTGTGATGGGCATATAATCACTCTTACCAAATACACTCCTGGAAATGGAAAAAAGAACACATTGACACCGGTGTGTCAGACCCACCATACTTGCTCCGGACACTGCGAGAGGGCTGTACAAGCAATGATCACACGCACGGCACAGCGGACACACCAGGAACCGCGGTGTTGGCCGTCGAATGGCGCTAGCTGCGCAGCATTTGTGCACCGCCGCCGTCAGTGTCAGCCAGTTTGCCGTGGCATACGGAGCTCCATCGCAGTCTTTAACACTGGTAGCATGCCGCGACAGCGTGGACGTGAACCGTATGTGCAGTTGACGGACTTTGAGCGAGGGCGTATAGTGGGCATGCGGGAGGCCGGGTGGACGTACCGCCGAATTGCTCAACACGTGGGGCGTCAGGTCTCCACAGTACATCGACGTTGTCGCCAGTAGTCGGCGGAAGGTGCACGTGCCCGTCGACCTGGGACCGGACCGCAGCGACGCACGGATGCACGCCAAGACCGTAGGATCCTACGCAGTGCCGTAGGGGACCGCACCGCCACTTCCCAGCAAATTAGGGACACTGTTGCTCCTGGGGTATCGGCGAGGACCATTCGCAACCGTCTCCATGAAGCTGGGCTACGGTCCCGCACACCGTTAGGCCGTCTTCCGCTCACGCCCCAACATCGTGCAGCCCGCCTCCAGTGGTGTCGCGACAGGCGTGAATGGAGGGACGAATGGAGACGTGTCGTCTTCAGCGATGAGAGTCGCTTCTGCCTTGGTGCCAATGACGGTCGTATGCGTGTTTGGCGCCGTGCAGGTGAGCGCCACAATCAAGACTGCATACGACCGAGGCACACAGGGCCAACACCCGGCATCATGGTGTGGGGAGCGATCTCCTACACTGGCCGTACACCACTGGTGATCGTCGAGGGGACACTGAATAGTGCACGGTACATCCAAACCGTCATCGAACCCATCGTTCTACCATTCCTAGACCGGCAAGGGAACTTGCTGTTCCAACAGGACAATGCACGTCCGTATGTATCCCGTGCCACCCAACGTGCTCTAGAAGGTGTAAGTCAACTACCCTGGCCAGCAAGATCTCCGGATCTGTCCCCCATTGAGCATGTTTGGGACTGGATGAAGCGTCGTCTCACGCGGTCTGCACGTCCAGCACGAACGCTGGTCCAACTGAGGCGCCAGGTGGAAATGGCATGGCAAGCCGTTCCACAGGACTCTACGATGGTCTCCATGGGAGAATAGCAGCCTGCATTGCTGCGAAAGGTGGATATACACTGTACTAGTGCCGACATTGTGCATGCTCTGTTGCCTGTGTCTATGTGCCTGTGGTTCTGTCAGTGTGATCATGTGATGTATCTGACCCCAGGAATGTGTCAATACAGTTTCCCCTTCCTGGGACAATGAATTCATGGTGTTCTTATTTCAATTTCCAGGAGTGTATTATAGAAAAATCATTCGCATCAGAGGACTCTCCAGAGTAAAATAGGCAAGACATGTGTGTCTGCTAAAGAATGGTAATGCAGAAGACATTGATAGTTACAGCCTCATTTCCCTGTTGACGTAATCCTCAAAAATTATAGACTCAGCTATGACAGACAGATTAATGAATTACTTAAGTATATATATCCTTCTCAGTTGCTCACATATTGCCTTCCATAGTGGTAGAAAACAGAATCAGCCATAGAAAAATTCATTAAAGTGGTATCTGAAGCTCTTGATAAAGACGAAAGAGTCGCAGACGTATTCATAAATCTTTCCAAGGCTTTAGATGATTTTTATCATGAGAGTGTGCTAAATCTGCTAGAGTGATTAGGGGCGACGACAGGTCTAGCAGAAACTGACACTGATCATACTTCGTAGTTAGAGCAACAGAGGGTAGAGATATCAAAAACCTTCAATAAAAGTAAAAATTTACTGAAACAATTATCAAAAGGAGAATATGTCAATAAGGGAATCTTCAGGACGGTACATTAAGACAAATGCTGTTCCTGATGTAGCCGTATATCAGTATCTTTCCCGACAGTCGTGGGACTGACGACAGCTGTATTTTTGTTGCTGAGAAAACAAGAGAACTTCGGCTAGACAGATAAAATTAAATGTCGACGGTACTTAATATGCAGTAAAGTTGTATTGAAAAAAAAAAAAGAAAAGCATGATTTTCGTTTTGAAGAAAGAAAATGACACTCTTAAATCAAAGATATATGGTGTCTCCATAAACAGCGTAGTCCGCCCTCGTGGTCTCGCGGTAGCGATCTCGCTTCCCGAGCTCGGGGTCCCGGGTTCGATTCTTGGCGGGGTCAGGCATTTTTCCTGCTTCGAGATGACTGGGTGTTGTTGTGTCGTCTTCATCATCATCATTCATCCCCATTACGGTCGGAGGAAGGCAACGGCAAACCACCTCCATTAGCACCTTGCCTAGTAAGGCGGTGCGGGTCTCCCGCATCGTTCCCCTACGCTCTGTAAAGAAGCATGGGACTTCATTTCATTTCATAGACAGCGTAACAGACACAAAGTGTGTACGAGTGAATTTTGATTGTCAGTTAAAGGACTGTGAACAAACAAATGTTTTAGAAATAGTATGTCATTAGTAATTCACGACCTTTGGATCCTATCATCAGTGTATACCTCTCAGAGTTCTCTAGTTAAATGCTAATCGTATGTACATTGAATTCTTAGCAGTAGAATTCTTTTCTGAGGGACAAATACACAAAAAACGGGTAAAATTCGTGAGAATAGTAATCAAAACTAATTATCGGATCCATTCAAAGATTAATTCAAAACACTTATGAGTTTATCTACATCATGTGAGTGTGTTTCCCAGGGAGTTATATACATCAAAAACAACATTGATAATGAAACCTCCTAGCAGATTAAAACTGTGTGCCGGACCGAGACTCGAATGCGGGACCTTTGCCTTTCGGGGGCAAGTACACTACCAACTGAGCTACCCAAGCCCGACTCAGGCGCCGTCCTCACAGCTTTACTTCTGCCAGTACCTCGTCTCCTACCTTCCAAACTCTACAGAAGCTCTACTGCGAACCTTGCAGAACTAGCACTCCTGAAAGAAAGGATATTGCGGAGACATGGTTTAGCCACAGCCTGAAGGATGTTTCCAGAATTATATATCCACGCTGCAGCGGAGTGTGTGCTGATATGAAACCTCCTGGCAGATTAAAACTGTGTGCCGCACCGAGTTGATGGAGCACTTGCCAGCGAAAGGCAAAGGTCCCGAGTTCGAGTCTCGGTGCGGCACACAGCTTTTATCGGCCAGGAGGTTTCATATCAGCGCAGACTCGGCTGCAGAGTGGAAATCTCAATCTAGAAACATCCCCCAGGCTGTGGCTAAGCCATGTCTCCGCAATATCCTTTCTTTCAGGAGTGCTAGTTCTGCAAGGTTCGCAGGAGAGCTTCTGTAAAGTTTGGAAGGTAGGAGACGAGGTACTGGAAGAAGTAAAGCTGTGAGGACGGGGCGTGAGTCGGGCTTGGGTAGCTCAGCTGGTAGAGCACTTGCCCGCGAAAGGCAAAGGTCCCGAGTTCGAGTCTCTGTCCGGCACACAGTTTTAATCTGCCAGGAGGTTTCATATCAGCGCACACTCCACTGCAGAGTGGAAATCTCATTCTGGAAACATTGATAATAACGCCGTCGCTATGCTCCCTATGTCAGTTGATAGCTCTAACAATAGGAAATAATGTATGCGTGACGTGTGTAGTGTGTCCGATGCTCAATGTTGAGCATTGAATGGAGGTTGTAGAATTAGTTTTTTACATTATAAATTTATTTTCAGAAGAGTACTGTGCACTAGAGATAAATATAATGAAGGTGCTCTATTTTCAACTGACTCACTTTGGGTTATGGAGGATAGAGACTCTCTAGCCGATCATCCTGTTTTAGGTTTCCGTGGTTTCCTCAATCTTCCCTGGCAAGCTTGGATGTAGTAGGTAGCATACAGCCGCAGCTGACCACCTGTCTCACTCTTGTTTAGCAGAAATGTGAGCATTAAATTCCTACGAATATGAGTTATGTTTCTTTATTCTTATTCTTCAATTGTAGCATAATCCGCATGATAACTTCGTAAACATGATCCACACTATTAGAGACAGGACGTTCACATTCACAGTACATGTACATTAGTTTGTTCTGCAGAAATGATTAGCATTTCAGTCACTATTTTTAGCATGTGCCCTGTTGCCTAGTAGGCATCGGTTTAGCATGTGCCCTGTTGCCTAGTAGGCATAGGATCCGACATCGACACTGATAGTTTGTTCCATGCGTGATGTCATCGACGCGGATATATATATATATATATATATATATATATATATATATATATATATATATATATATATATATATATATATATATATATATATATATACAGGGTATTACAAAAAGGTACGGCCAAACTTTCAGGAAACATTCCTCACACACAAATAAAGAAAAGATGTTATGTGGACATGTGTCCGGAAACGCTTAATTTCCATGTTAGAGCTCATTTTAGTTTCGTCAGTATGCACTGTACTTCCTCGATTCACCGCCAGTTGGCCCAATTGAAGGAAGGTAATGTTGACTTCTGTGCTTGTGTTGACGTGCGACTCATTGCACTACAATACGTAGCATCAACAGGTTAATGTTCATCACGCACGTGGTTTTGCAGTCAGTGCAATGTTTACAAATGCGGAGTTGGCAGATGCCCATTTGATGTAAGGATTAGCACGGGGCAATAGCCGTGGTGCGGTATGTTTGTATCGAGACAGATTTCCAGAACGAAGGTGTCACGACAGCAAGACGTTCGAAGCAATTGATCGGCGTCTTAGGGGGCACGGAACATTCCAGCCTATGACTCGCGACTGGGGAAGACCTAGAACGTCGAGCACACCTGCAATGGACGAGGCAATTCTTCGTGCAGTTGACGATAACCCTAATGCCAGCGTCAGAGAAGTTGCTGCTGTACAAGGTACCGTTGACCACGTCCCTGTATGGAGAGTGCTACGGGAGAACTAGTTGTTTCCTACCATGCACAGCGTGTGCAGGCACTATCAGCAGCTGACTGGCCTCCATGGGTACCCTTCTGCGAATGGTTCATCCAACAATGTGTCAATTCTCATTTCAGTGCAAATGTTCTGTTGCAAATGTGCAAATGTTCTGTTGCATTAATCCATGATTAATGTGATTTGAAGAGAAGTAATAAAATAAGCTCTAACATGGAAAGTAAGCATTTTCGGACACATGTCCACATAACATATTTTCTTTCTTTGTGTGTGAGGAATGTTTCCTGAAAGTTCGGCCGTACCTTTTTGTAACACCCTGTATATATATATATATATATATATAGCACTTCGTTTGCAACAGGTTGCTCCACATCTATGCGCCACATACCATATTGCGGTATGAGGCGGAGTGTACATCTGGTATCACTGTCACTTCTTCCCTGCCCTGTTCCAGTCGTGAATGCTACATGCAAAAAGAACGCCATTAGTAAGCATCCCTTTCAGCTCTAATTTGCCTGATTTTATCACTTTCGACAACAAGCTCTAAAGCGTTCTACGTGAAGGCAGATTTCTGCGCTATGGGAAAGCTATTGTATGGCTTAATTAAATAGGACTTTATTGGACTGCTCCTTTGTGGTAAAATTTGTCACTGGTGACACATTTCACTTGCGTTTTCTAAGTATTTTTCATGTGATAAGCAATACTTGCATTTTAATCATCTTATTTCATGTAATCTGTTCACAGTGTTATGTAATATTCAACGGGTCGTTTTATATTCTAAAAATTTGTGTTTTTCTTTCAAATTGTTTAAACAACTATACGGTTCACATTGTATTTGGCACTGTGAACTGTTAATTTTCAGTTGTCAGGAATGTGGATGTGCTTTCTTTAGTTTCGGTTGAGGTGTGGCATTCCCTGAGTGTCGCTAATGAAATTGCTGTGACTGATGTTAGACATTTGGTAACATAATGCAGTGATCGAAGACAAGGATATTATAAATGTAACATGCCAAATAGCTCTAAATATCAATCGTTCCTTTTCATAGCAATGAACGTGTTTCTTTCCCTCTTTTACACATTCTTAAAATTTTGTTTTTGTTATTTTGACTGTCAAGTTTTAAAATAAGTTAGTTGATATATGCATGTTCAATATTCTTATATCCGTCGTATACCTTTCTTTAATTCCATAGTTAGAAGCTCTGCAGCTGCGATCTTTTTGGTAGAAATTTTCAACTGCAATAGCTGGGAGATGAAGAGGCTTGCACAGGATAGAGTAGCATGGAGAGCTGCATCAAACCAGTCTCAGGTGAAGACCACAGCAACAACAGCTGATGCTTTTTGTACTTTAATGGTAATGACCAATGATCTCGATGCTGTAAGTATTAACAGGTGCTAGGCCATAAATCACAGTGATTCCTTGTAATCGTAATAAAGTCTCTTTTTCTCTTTGTGTTACAGTTTTAAAGTTTTATACTTGTTGATCTATTTGTAACTGTGGTTGTGCTTTGTATACTGCTTTCAAATAGTTTGGTTGCAATTTATATACTAAGCTATTTAGAACTGTGTCATTTCTTGTGATCAAATCCCAGCAGCTTTGCGATGTTGCATCCACACACTGGTGGAATTTTGTGAAGAATTACGTAGTACGTGGATACGGTGCCTTGGTTTCGAGATTTTCAGTAAGAGTTCAGAAAACCCATCACTGTATGGACAGACGAAAGAAAAAGAGAGCACAGCGAAAGAAAGACGAAATACTGCAAAAACCGAAAAACTGGAAAACAAGACAACATGATGAGGGAGTTACTTCTCGTGGCCCATAGGTAGCCAAAATTGAAGCAAGAAGAATACATAAAAACGAATAGAATAACCAGTAGTACAAGTAATGGCAACAAAGACTCTCCTTGTTTACAGTGTATTTTCCGGTCCACTTTGTTTACAGCTGTAATGAAGCCACACAACGTCAGGAAATTATATACGTCTCAACATCTGCCTCATCACCATTATCATCATAATCATATAGGTATGAAATTATAGGTACCATCAACTATCCAGTTTCAATTGCTTTTCAAGTACACCCATTACACGCCTCCAACCCCAATCCTGCATCTCCCTCTCTCTCCTCTCTACACGTGTATATTGTCAGAGATGGGTGATCTTGAAAATTAGGCCGCGTGGAGTGGCCACGCGGTTTGAGGCGTCATGCACGGACTGCGCGGCCCCTCCTGCCGGAGGTGCGAGTCCTCCCTCGGCCATGGGTGTGTAAGTTAATTTAAGTATTGTGTAAGTCTAGTGACTGATGACCTAAGCAGTTTGGTCTCTTAGGAATTCACACACACTTGCACATTTTGAAAATTAGTTGAAATTAGATGGTTGAAAGTATAGAGGTGAAACATTACTGAAATAGATAGTCGATGACAGTATGTCCTGTAACGTATCCTCAGAATGAAATGACAACACCCTTCATGTATTTTAGTATTGGAGATCATAAAACCATTCAGACTTGAGGGTGTAATGTGCCTTACACAATGAATAGGACGATTAACTAAATTTTTTGAGTAATTCAGAATGTCTATTAGTTTGGGAGTTGGCATATTATTTTATCCAACATGTATTTTCTGGAGTTATACTTCCGGTCACGTTAGTTTTTCATCGATCTTTTAGGTCTAACTTGTAATATAACCTGTCAATTTAGCATGTTATTTTTTCAGCCACGTGTGTTTAGGCATGAAAATAGTGTAAGGGCACTTAATTTGAAAGGCCACAGCTATGTTTTAGGCGCTAATTTGATGGATATGTCTATATGGAAAAAATATTTTCATATTTGATATAAACTCTGCAGTTTTTTACAATCCTAACATATGTCTGTAGACATTTTAAACAGTGAATTAACATCGTGACACTTCACGAGCAAATAGATGTTGCAAATCATAAATTTTCAAGGAGGGTATAATGTTTCACTTACTTTGGTATCAGTTTTCATGGGGGAGTAACGTTATTTACCCTTGTCAACAAGTGCACTTAGATCTACAGGAGTGCCCATTTGTGATACATAATACGGGACACTTGTCACTGTACAGTCATTGGGAGTCAATAAGACAAGGCTTATTGAAACATGCAAAATACTCTGTTAATGAGTTCAGTTTCGCCTAAGACTGCCTGCCTTGTGATACTTGATAACCATCATCAATGTGAATAATAATTAATTTGATGTTTCATTGTTTCTTACAACAGTAACCGAAATTTGCTTATACACAAGTACTACTTTACGTAAGCTTCTGGACAAATATGGCGCAACAAATTCAGAACTTTCGCATACTTCTGAGCACAATGAAAATAATTCTTGAAATACTACATATTACATCTTTTACGTATTTTTTGGATAAATCTGATGCAAAATATTCAAAACTCTTTTATACTTTTGAACACAACAAAAAATACTGAAAGCTGCAGCCCTTATGTAATTTGTAGGATAAATACAATTGTACATAGTGGAAAAAATTCAGAGCAGTCGAATACTTCTGAGCACAGCCAGAAATACTACAAGATAAATCCTTTACATAATTCTTTGAATTAATATCTTTTAATATGGAGCAACATAAAATTTCACAGTGTTTGGATACTTTTGAGTTCATCTAAGATGGCTACACTGCTGCTGTTTCATTTTGATGATCTGTAAACTACTAGGCTGAGAGGGGCTGTCTCATTCTAATAGTATGCTGTGATTGTCTGGAAAAAGAGAGGGAAAGGAGTGAAAGGTGAAGGAGGGAAGAGGGAGGGGAAGAGTATAAGGAAAGGGTGTGGGGCTTGTTGCATAATAATAAGAATGACATAAACTGTATCTACTCGCTCTTCCAAAAATGTATCAGCTTGCCATGCACTGAAAACGTATCAACTTACCACTTTGAAAATGTGTCACTTTCTCCAACATTGTATCAACTTACTCCAAAAATAACATCTTCCCCCAAACTGCGTCAGCTTCTACTCAAAATGTCTAAGTTTCCCTAAAAAATGTATCAAGCTACTCCAAAAATTTATGAGCTTGACTTGAAAATGTACCTACTAGCCCTCAAAAATGTATCATTTTGTCTCAAAAATATATCTACTTCCCTGCCATCACTATGTTCATTTTTGCCAAAAATGCGCCAAGTTGCACCAAAATTTATCAGCTTACTCCAGTAATGTCTCTAAAAATATACGAAATTGCCCGACAAATTTTGGCAGCTAGATAAATAATAATAAATTTACTCCAGTACCCAGATCCTTACCGAGACTGGGTAAGACGATGATGATAGTGGGGGATTAAGTCCTACATAGATAAATATGACGAACTTGCTCCAATGACACATTCTTGCCAAATGAACCAAGATTTTGTATGATGATGACCATACTTTGGGGCAGGGAGGGGGGGGGCAGATGGATATCTTTCAAAAGCTACATCTTCAGAGAGGTTTTGTTGGACAGTTGACATTTTTTTTTCAACAAAGATCATTTAGGCCAGGTAGTAGTGCGAGGTGAACACTCACCAGTCGACGTTCAAGCAGGGAAATCAGGACGCGCTCAGTGTAACGACACTTCAGCAATCAAGATATTAGCAGTGAATCTTCAGAGTGTTCGGAATAAAGTTCCTGAATTTACTGCCCTCCAGGAAGTGTGGGGCGCCAAATTATTTTCGGGACTGAGACCTGGCTGAACCCTGAGATAGGAAGTTCTGAAATATTTAGTGCTGGCTGATCCCTGAGATAGGAAGTTCTGAAAAATTTAGTGAAGGTTGGAACGTGTATCGGAAAGACAGATTAGACACCGCAGGAGGTGGTGTCTTCATTGCAGTTGCCAAAAATATTGTGTGTACTGAGGTCGAAGTAGAGTGTGATTGTGAAGTTATCTGGACACGTTTAGCAGGGCTAGGAGAAATAAAGTTAATTGTTAAGTGTTATTACCGGCCACCAGGTTCCACCGTGACAGTTCTAGAATCATTCAAAGGGAGTCTACACTCTGTATCGCAGAAGTACCCGGATCATGCTATATTAGTCGGAGGTGACTTCAACCTACCTAATGTAGACTAGGATGTCTATTGATTCATTACAGGTAGTACAGACAAGCCGTCGTGTGAATTACTTTTGAACATATTATCCGGAAACTGTCTTGAGCAGCTAAATCGACAGCCAACGCGTAATGGAAATATTTTGGATCTGGTAGCCACGAACAGACCAGACCTCATCAACGGTGCCAGTGTTGAGACAGGGATTAGTGATCATCATGTTGTCATGACGACTATGGTTACTAAAGTTAAAAGAAAATGGCTCTGAGCACTGCGGGATTTAACATCTGAGGTCATCAGTCCCCTAGAACTGAGAACTAATTAAACCTAACTAACCTAAGGACATCACACAGTCCGCAGCTCGTGATCGCGGGGTAGCGTTCTCGCTTCCCGCGCCCGGGTTCCCGGGTTCGATTCCCGGCGGGGTCAGGGATTGTCTCTGCCTCGTGATGACTGGGTGTTGTGTGGTGTCGTTAGGTTAGTTAGGTTTAAGTAGTTCTAAGTTCTAGGGGACTGATGACCACAGCTGTTAAGTCCCATATAGCTCAGAGCCATTTGAACCATTTGACATCACACACATCCATGCCCGAGGCAGGATTCGAAACTGCGACCGAAGCAGTCGCGCGGTTCCGGACTGAAGCGCCTAGAACAGCTCGGACACCGCGGCCGGCGAAAGTTAAAAAGCTGGTCAAGATTGCTAGGAGGGTATTCCTAATAGAAAGCGCAGATAATCAGTTGTTAGCATCCCACTTAGTAAATGAATCGGCTTCATTTACTTCCGGTACGAGGGACGTGGAAGAATTATGGGCAAATTTTAAACACATTGTAAATCACGCATTGGACAAGTATGTGCCGAAAAAGTGGGTTACGGACGGAAAAGACCCACCGTGGTTTAACAGCGCAGTTCGGAGAATGCTCAGGAAGCAAAGACAGTTGCACTCGCGGTACAAGAAAGATCGGGAGAATGAGGACGGGCAAAAGTTAGTAGAGATTCGTGCTGCTGTAAAAAGAGCGATGCGCGAAGCATACAACTATTACCACCGCCATACCTTAGCAAAAGATCTTGCTGAAAACCCAAGGAAATTCTGGTCTTACGTAAAATCGGTAAGCGGGTGGAAGGCTTCCATCTAGTCACTCACCGATCAGTCTGGCCTGGCAACGGAAGACAGCAAAACGAAAGATGAAATTTTAAATTTAACATTTGAGAAATCTTTCACGCAGGAGGATCGTACAAACATACCGCCGTTTGTGTCTCGTACAGATTCCCGTATGGAGGACATAGTGATAGACATCCCTGGGGTTGTGAAGCAGCTGAATGGGTTGAAAATAAATAAATCGCCAGGTCCTGATGAGATTCCAATTCGGTTTTACAGAGAGTACTCTACTGCATTGGCTCCTTACTTAGCTTGCATTTATCGCGAATCTCTTGTCCAACGTAAAGCGACTGGAAAAAAACGCAGGTGACGCCTGTATATAAGAAGGGTAGAAGGACGATCCTCAAAATTACAGACCAATATCTTTAACATCGGTTTGTTGCAGGATTGTCGAACATATTCTCAGTTCGAATATAATGAATTTCCTTGAGACAGAGAATTTGCTGTCCATGCATCAGCACGACTTTAGAAAGCATCGCTCCTGCGAAACGCAACTCGCCCTTTTTTCACATGATATCTTGCGAACCATGGATGAATGGTATCAGACGGATGCCATATTCCTAGACTTCCGGAAAGCGTTTAACTCGATGCCCCACTGCAGACTCCTAACTAAGGTACGAGCATATGGGATTGGTTACCAAATATGTGAGTGGCGCGAAGACTCCCTAAGTAATAGAACCCAGTACGTTGTCCTCGATGGTGAGTGTTCATCAGAGGTGAGGGTATCACCTGGAGTGCCCCAGGGAAGTGTGGTAGGTCCGCTGTTGTTTTCTATCTACATAAATGACCTTTTGGATGGGGTGGATAGCAATGTGCGGCTGTTTGCTGATGATGCTGTGGTGTACGGGAAGGTGTCGTCTTTGAGTGACTGTAGGAGGATACAAGATGACTTGGACAGGATTTGCGATTGGTGTAGAGAATGGCAGCTAACTCTAAATACAGATAAATGTAAATTAATGCAGATGAATAGGGAAAAGAATCTCGTAATGTTTGAATACTCCATTAGCAGTGTACCGCTTGACACAGACACGTCGATTAAATATTTGGGCGTAACACTGCAGAGCGATATGAAGTGGGACAGGCATGTAATGGCAGTTGTGGGGAAGGCGGATAGTCGTCTTCGGTTCATTGGTAGAATTTTGGGAAGATGTAAATCATCTGTAAAGGAGACCGCTCATAAAAGACTAATACGAACTATTCTTGAGTACTGCTCGAGAGTTTTGGATCCCTATCAGGTCGGATTGAGGGAGGACATAGAAGCAATTCAGAGGAGGGCTGCTAGATTTGTTACTGGTAGGTTTGATCATCAAGCGGGTGTTACGGAAATCCTTCAGGAACTCGGGTGGGAGTCTCTAGAGGAAAGGAGGCGTTCTTTTCGTGAATCGCTACTGAGGAAATTTAGAAGACCAGCATTTGAGGCTGACTGCAGTACAATTTTACTGCCGCTAACTTATATTTCGCGGAAAGACCACACAAGATAAGAGAGATTAGGGCTCGTACAGAGGCATATAGGCAGTCATTTTTCCCTCGTTCTGTTTGGGAGTGGAACAGGGAGAGAAGATGCTAGTTGAGGTACAATATACCCTCCGCCACGCACCGTATGGTGGATTGCGGAGTATGTATGTAGATGTAGATGTAGATTTGCATTCTGATCATATTCCTATGCATTCCACATTGTATGGATGAACTGCTATTTATTAGCATAACATATTGTATTACCTTGCTAATTGTTAGTGTACTTTTGGCTATAAGTTAGATCTGTTGTAGTGTTCATGTACAGAATTGCAAACAATTTTTAAGTGTTGCATGGTACAGTGGTCGATCTATATCACCTGCTCAACTACAGTTTTTTAAAGTTGTATCAGTAACCAAACTTTTTGTATTTTAATAAGTTACATAGTCAGTTAAAATGTGGAAGTATTAAGTTTGAAGGTCCACAGAACTTGCAAAGTATGGTACAGTAATAGAACATTCATCATCAACAAGTGTGGCCTAACCCAAAAGCTTTTATCAGCATTGCAAATATGCAAGTTGTGTGTATTTTATGTAATAAGTAATAAAGCAATTTATTTACGAAAATATTTAATCTGAAACCGCACTGTTTTTCCACAGTTTTTTGTCTTCAAATAATACAATTTTATTTTAAAGCGAAGTTCGAATTTCTAATGACAGTAGTTAAACTTGTGTATTATGATAAACAACAAGCATGTGTTTTTGTACTTGATAAATGACAAATAACATTACTTTTGAGTTACTGATTCTATAATCTTCTTTGGAGATGTAGCTTCTCTGCCTCCATCTTTGGTTCCGTGGTTAAATATAGTAGAAATTTTCCAATTTAAGTGTTATATGGTATTAAAAACTTCTTCCTACCTTTTTTTCTCCCCATAACGGTGTTTGTCCATATTTTGTGTGTATGTGCGTATGTCGCTATACACTGTAATTTTTTCAGATCGTTGTTAACAAGAACTTGACTGTAAGAAATTCAGTCTGTAAACGTTTTAGAGAACCTCACCACCAAAGTTACTGTTGATAAACATTACAAGAGTTTGTTTTGTGCTTGACCTAGACTTGGCCGAATAATTTGTAATAAAAACCAATAATTGGCACTCAGTGCCACTGACTACATTTCTCTAGTGGCACTTTATCTTATACTCACTGTAATTAGTGGTGAAATACTACTGAAAAACGTTAGATAATGGCAGTATGTTCTATAACATTTCCTCAGATTGAAATGTAGCAACCTTTACGTGTTTTAGACATGGAGATACAGTTCTACTTTGGCTTAACCGAACAGTAGGTATAAGTAATTAAATCGTTTGAGTAATTAAGACTGCTTGTTGGTTCGTGAGTTTGTCTAGTCTTTTAGCCAACATATATTTTCTGCAGTTACAAGACTGGTTAAATTAGTATTTCGGCATGACTCTCTCAGGCCGAACTGTTTAGGAAGATATTTCTTCGCAACAAGAGATTAGGCATGAAAATACCATTTGGGCATTTAATTTGAGAGTTCACAGCGATGTTCCAGGAGCCAGTTCGACAGATATGTATGAGTATGTAGAAATTAACATCAACATCCTTGTAGTAAACATTGCAGTTTTTTACATTTTTTATTAGAGATTTGAAACACTGAATTAACTTATGACACTTGACAAGCATATAGATGTGAAAAACATTTAGCCTGAGGCCCTGTTCTGCATTAAACGATGATACATTAATGATATTAAGAACATTTACAGGTGCTGCTGTAACGTCTACACTTGGGCGTACATTAACTCTTTAAAGCCTGTACTATGGGAAATTGATGGGCTTCACCTTATAAGGAAGGATTTTAGTAAATATGTTGACCGCGTGTACCTGAATGGAGGCAAAATCAGACTTACGCCCACTCAGTAATAACAATGATACGTCAAGCAAGTCTGAAGTGCAACTACACGTTAGGACGGGCAAGAAACATACACAGCAGATGCTACTAATTGTTAATAACACAGTCGCCAGCCTAATTAGGCATTAAGTGAGTTTTTTCCTTGTACAAGTGGATGTACATACAAGCATAACAACACGTAGTAATACTGCATTATATGGTAAATTTTAGAAGCAGAAAAATCTACTGAACTAATATTTCCCCTTGTACTAATTTGGACAAGCTATAAATACACAACATTACACTATAATGATTACTACAAACTGCATTTTGTCTATTGATCCGACTAAAATCGGGCATAGGTTACCCTAGAAACAGCACTTTTGAAACACACATACAATGTCAATTTTAAGAAGGGTAAAACACTGATAAATTTAGGTTTTATATTGACTTTAACTTTGCTGGTCAAAGCAGTTCAGCACACTTCAGGATTCAAATAAATAGAAAAGAAAGAAAGAAGAAGGGGGGGGGGAGCCTGAAACTATTATGATCACTGTAGTGGAAGTTTGATCATTGAGAGCCTTAAGCATTCTAGATTTCCAATATATGATTTACCACTCTTTTTGTCTTATTTCCTGCTCATTTAACTACCGTTATTTTGGTCTTAATTTAAATAAACTTCATTACTAAACCAATTTCAATATTATCTTCCAACTTGGTCAGACCTATATTATTCGTCCAGTATTTCATTAACAACAAAGTTGTTTAAACATCATTCTAACATAGATAGGTCTGCAAGTATTTATTATTAACATAAACTTTAAATCTTCATCTTGGGATACTCGGATTGCACAACATGTGGAAAGGACCCTATCTAGGTTAGTTGTGAGGATAATTAATTGATCGGACAGTTCTGGTAAAATTTAAGTTATTATTGAACAGTATGTAGCAAAAGTGACACTGGTCCACACGAATACAGTACTGAAAGTTTCAACCTGTTCGTATCGATGAGGCGGTCGGCAGGCGGCTAGATGGCGAGGCACAAAGCACACGTGTAATTACAGCAATGGCTCATGAAATATCGGCACTTTACTACTTCATGGCGTCGCAATGCTTTTCCACTTAGTGCCTATGGAATATTGTCATGCTGTATAGACGTCGGAAACAGGGCATCCGAGGCTCAACGAAACCACTTATTCCAGGAGAGCCTCCTCGATCTAGCACGTGTTTCTCAGATCAATGCCCAACTCCGACTACTACTGCTGAGCCCGTTATACCAAACCGCGCCCGTGTGCATTTTCCCACGCTCGCCTGCCTCCACCTTTTCCTGCTCCCCTACAGACAGGGTATTCACCAAAGGTTTTATATTCCACATATTCTAATACATTGCCTACGTATGGACCAGGCGTACAAATACAACTTTCACATCTTACAATAGTTTCAACATTAGGTACACTTCCCTTCGATTACAACATTACTTGAAATTTGACATAAATATTAAAATTTACATCGAAAATTGTTTATAGCTTCTTCAACATAATGGCATGAAACAAAAAAGAAATGAAATCTAAACATCGATTATACTAATTTATTGAAATTCAGAAGAAAAAAATTTATTACATATACAGTAGGATAACGTTAGTGTTGTTACACATGGCCCTGTTTCCATTAAATTTCACTAAGTGCAAATTTGATGGGAACACTGAACTTTATATTTATACAGTGGTTCTGAATCTTTGTGTGATTGTCCCATCAAAAAAAATGTGTACCACAAACTTCCTTTCACTCACTTTACATAAGTCTATAATTTTTTAATATATCAAGAACATTTACCAATTGTTTACTTAAGTGCCTTTGGTACAGTCCAACCTCCTATCACAACAGTATTTAAGTAGGAAACTACTCATCATTGCTCAATTTCTCAGACAAATAAAAACCAAATTTGGAACACAAACACTTATTTACAAAAGCAAATACAAATATCTATATACACTATAAAACAATTTGTTGCTGCTTGCATTGAATAGCAGTCCATTTTCTTATTTACTAATAAACACACAAAAAATAAGGAAATTACTACACATATTTGCTGCCTATTTTTCAGATTTGGGCAGTCCTTTTCACATCATATTATCACATCTCCTGTATCACACTTACAATCCTCCTCTGACTATTTATCTGACCTCTTTGGTGTTTGGCAGTCCTTTATATTATGGCTCATACACTGCCCATTTTCATTTTTGACAGACCCATCTTTTATCTGGCTGACATCATTTATCCTTTCTTTTCAGCCCTTTTTCTCCATACCTCTTTACATTTATAGTACAATTGGTAATCTGAAACTCACATAATTACATTAGTCCACTGATATTGGTCTACCTAAGTTACAAAGGTTTGTTACATTTGACATAAATTAGCTTCAGCATAATATACAGCATATTTACTGTAAATTGTTTTCTGATTGTACTTAGTTCACTCACTTCTAGGAACATACAGTTTCAGGTCCACAACATTTCTTACACCTAAAGGTCTTTTGGATTTTGGGTAGATCAAGTAGTAAGCATTATCGTGTGGAATGTTCTGTATTACATACGGTCCATTATAAATATATTTAGATTAAAAACAGCCGACCAGTTGCAAAGGATAAAGTAAACTTTACCTAGGTTTCGATAGATTTAAATCTAACTTCTTCAGAAGGCGGCAGTATTACATTAACATGGAGTGATATGTCATTGCCTAACAAGAAATAAAAATATAATAATAAATGAGTCATCAATTAAATATTTTATTGTCCAAGCAATAGCATCGACAATACTATTATTTTCAATTTTGCTGATTCAAATAAAGTATCCAATAGGGTGAGAAACAGAATTTATTTCATCAATAATAATCAGATCTAGATTATTATTAAAGATTGGGGCTGCATCTTTTCATTTCTGATTTCCAGAAGTAATAGGAGCTTCAAGATGAAATAACTGTTTGACACTAATAACAAGACAAAAAATTGCCCCAATAATGGTATTATCTTATTGTATTCAACTAAGAACTTTCATTTGAACAATTATCATTCTAAGAATTATTATTGGGGCAATAGGTGGCTTAAACCAAACATCTCTACGCCAACTTCTAGCATATTCCTCAATTAGACACTTAGGGTGAATAATTAGATCCCTAACAGTCAGAGAAAACGTCTGAGAACTATACTTTATTATTTATTCACTATTAAGATTAATTATGGTTTTATTATTTACACAAATAAACCTATTTTTTATAAACCAAATTTATTCGGCCAGAAATATAAAAACTGAAATTAAATTCATAATATTTTTATCTCTTCTATCCCTAGGTGGTTTACCACAATTTCTTGGGTTTCTACCAAAATGAATTGTAATACAATCATTAATAGAAAACAACATAACAACTATTACAACCATTATCGTTGTATTAACTACAATTACACTTTACTATTACATACGTATTAGATTCTCAGCCGTAATTATGTCATACACAGAAAATTCTCACACAGAAAAGTCTCAAAAATCAAGAATTATTCTTCCTATAACAGTAATAATTTCAACAATAGGATTAGTCTCAACATCAACCTTAATCTCATTATACTAAGGACTTCAGTTAATTAAACTAATAACCTTCAAATTTATAATTAAAAGAATAATCTTTTAGGCCTTAGTAAAATTTTACACCTCTAGAATTGCAATCTAGAATCATAATTGAATATAAGACCTAAAACATGGTAAGAGAGAAAGCATCTCAAAAGTAGATTTACAGTCTATCACCTAAAATTCAGCCATCTTACCGGAAAAATGATTATTCTCAACAAACCATAATGATATTGGTACTTTATACTTCCTATTTGGAGCCTGAGCAGGAATAGTAGGAACATCAATAAGAATACTTATTCCTACTGAACTTGGCCAACCAGGATCTTTAATTGGGGATGACCAAATTTATAATGTTATTATTACAGCCCATGCATTTGTAATAATTTTCTTTATAGTAATACCTATTATAATTGGTGGATTTGGTAATTGACTTGTACCATTAATAATTGGTGCACCAGATATAGCATTCCCACGAATAAATAATATAAGTTTTTGATTATTACCACCTTCATTAACCCTTCCTCTTACATCTTCCATAGTAGATAACGGTGCTGGTACAGGATGAACAGTTTACCCACCTCTAGCAGGAGCTATCGCACATGGGGGTGCATCTGTAGACCTAGCTATCCTCTCACTTCATTTAGCAGGTGTATCATCTATTCTTGGTGCAGTAAACTTCATTACAACAGCAATTAATATACGATCAGAAAGTATAACTTTAGATCAAACACCTTTATTTGTATGATCTGTAGGTATTACAGTCCTTCTTCTTCTTCTTTCACTTCCAGTATTAGCAGGGGCTATCACTATACTATTAACAGACAGAAATTTAAATACATCAGTTTTCGACCCCGTGGGAGGGGGTGACCCAATTCTATATCAACACCTATTTTGATTCTTCGGGCACCCAGAAGTTTACATTTTAATTCTACCAGGATTTGGGATTATCTCTCATATTGTATGTCAAGAAAGAGGAAAAATTGAATCATTTGGAACATTAGGTATAATTTATGCTATATTATCAATTGGACTAATTGGATTTATCATATGAGCACATCACATATTTACAGTAGGAATGGATGTTGACACACGAGCATACTTTACATCAGCAACAATAATTATAGCTGTACCTACAGGAATTAAGGTATTTAGATGATTAGCTACACTATATGGAACTAAATTCAAGTTCAATCCACCACTATTATGAGCTTTAGGATTTATTTTTCTATTCACGATTGGTGGACTATCAGGACTAGTATTAGCAAATTTATCACTTGATATTGTATTACATGATACATATTATGTAGTAGCCCACTTCCATTATGTATTATCTATAGGAGCAGTATTCACAATTATAGGAGGTGTTATTCAATGATACCCACTATTTACAGGATTAACCATAAATAATACATGACTAAAAATCCAATTTACAATTATATTTATTGGAGTAAACTTAACATTTTTCCCTCGACACTTCTTAGGATTAGCAGGAATACCACGACGATATTCAGACTACCCAGATGCATACACATCATGAAATGTAGTGTCAAGAATTGGATCTACAATTTCTATTGTAGGAATCGTTATATTCATTGTAATCATATGAGAAGGAATGGTTACAAACTGAGCAATCATATTTAGAGCTAATATAAGAAGATCAACAGAATGATTACAAAACAATCCGCCTGCAGAACACAGTTACTCAGAATTACCATTAATTTCTAGATTCTAATATGGCAGATTAGTGCAGTAGATTTAAGCTCTACAAATAAAGATTTGACCTTTTATTAGAATATTCATTAATGGCAACATGATCAAATTTATCCCTTCAAGATGGAGCTTCACCATTAATGGAGCAACTATCATTCTTCCATGATCATACTATGGTCGTATTATTTTTAATTACGGTAATTGTAGGTTATGCCCTAAGTTATATATTATTTATTGCCTATACAAACCGAAATATACTTCATGGACACTTAATTGAAACAATCTGAACAGCATTACCAGCAATTACACTAATTTTTATTGCACTTCCATCATTACGACTATTATATTTACTTGATGATTCAGTAGATGCAATAATCACAATCAAAACCACTGGACGACAATGATACTGAAGATATGAATATTCGGACTTTATAGTTATAAATAAATACTTTAACATAAGGATAAACAAAAAGAATTAAAAAAATCATTACCATGAGAACGAATTATTGAAACTAAAATAGAAAGACCTAAAGCACCTTCACAAACAGAAAAAACCAAAAAAATTACAGGAAAAAAATAATCATAATCAAACTCAATAAGAAAAATAATAATCAATATAAATAAAGAAAGAACAATATATTCTAATCTCAAAAGAACCATTAATAAATGCTTACGTTTAGAAGAAAAAACATAAACACCAGCAAAATAAACCAATAAAGAAATAAAGACAGAGAATATAAACATTAGTTTTAATAGTTTAAAAAAAACGCCAGTCTTGTAAACCGGAAATAAGTCCAGCCCCCACTTTTAAAACTTCAGAGGTGAAAAAGCTTCCATCATTGGTCCCCAAAATCAATATTTTAAATAAACTAACCCCTGAAATGATTAAAATAATAATTATATCACTATCAAATGTAATGAATATTAATTTTATTAAATTAAGACACCCAATATCAATAATGCTTTTCATTATCCTTCAAACTTTTCTAGTTTTACTAATAATAGGAACAATAATGTAAAGTTATTGATTATCATATATTTTATTTTTAATGTTTCCTGGTGGTATATTAGTTCTATTTATTTATATTACGAGAATTGCATCAAACGAAATATTTCTATTTGATGAAATTTTGGGTCCCTGCTAGGGTTATGCTTGATAATTCAAATTGTAACTGGACTATTTTTAGCTATACATTATACATCAAATATTGAAATAGCATTTAGTAGCGTAGTACACATCTGCCGAGATGTAAATAATGGTTGAATTATTCGAACCCTGCATGCAAATGGAGCTTCTATATTTTTTTTTATTTATTTACACGTAGGACGAGGGATTTACTATGGATCTTACATATACATACACACCTGAATAATTGGTACAGTAATTTTATTCTTAGTTATAGCAACTGCATTTATAGGATACGTTTTACCTTGAGGTCAAATATCATTTTGAGGTGCGACAGTAATTACTAATTTATTATCAGCAATCCCATATTTAGGAACAGATTTAGTTCAATGAGTGTGGGGAGGGTTTGCTGTTGATAACGCAACATTAAATCGATTCTTTACATTTCATTTTGTATTACCATTTATTATTGCTGCCATGGCAGCAATTCATTTATTTTTTCTCCACCAAACAGGGTCAAATAACCCCTTAGGACTAAATGGAGATATAGAAAAATTCCATTTCACCCATATTTTACTTTCAAGGATTCTATTACATTTGTATTAATAACATCATTATTAATCATACTATGCTTGATTAATCCTTACCTCCTAGGAGATCCAGATAATTTTGTACCTGCTAACCCATTAGTAACCCCCGTTCATATTCAACCAGAATGATATTTCTTATTTGCATATGCAATTCTTCGATCAATTCCTAATAAGCTAGGAGGTGCTATTGCATTATTCCTATCAATTAGAATCTTAATAATTTTACCATTTTATAATAAAACACCATTCTGAGGTATTCAATTCTATCCTATTAATCAGATTTCATTTTGAATTATAGTAGTTGTTGTATGTTTATTAACATGAATTGCCACTTCTCGGTGGCAATAATCTAAAGAACATAAAGCAGTAGTTTTGAAATTTTGTGGAATAATATTTAACCCTGCTGTTGGCTTCGGATCAATATGATCTTAAAAGATTTTTTCCTTCCGTAACATTTAAATATGTAAACGACTTTGCTCAAAATTTGGTGACTTTGGTTTTCTAAAGAGTCTAAATACCTTAAAGCTGAAATTAAAAAAAAATACTGTTCTCCCCAAGTTAATTTGTTACACTTGCAGTTCCATGGGTCTGAATTGTCCGAGGAGCTTAAAATTTCTCATTATGTACAAATATCATAGTCAGGGGTTACTTCTATATATCTGAGGTACACGCATAATTTTTTTTACGGGAATGTAAATTTCTGATTCCTTATCATTGAAATTTGTGATTATACTGACTGCCGTCAAATTATTATAGCACATTATTGCTAAGAGCTACATTTTATCAACTGTTGTGAGAAGATTCAGATCTTGTTTGTAACGTGGCTATCAAGACCAAACGAGTTCTTTCTGATGAAATGAAATGATCGTATGGCATTGTTGGCTGGGAGACTCCATGCGGGGTGTTCGGCCGCCGAAATTGCAAGTCCTTTTTAGCTGACGCCACTTCGGTGACTTGCGAGTCAATGATGATGAAATGTTGATGAAAGACACACAACACCCAGTAATCTCAAGGCAGAGAAAATCCTTGACCCCGCCGGGAATCGAACCCGGGACCCCGTTCGCGGGAAGCGAGAACGCTACCGCAAGACCACGAGCTGCATTAGTAAATGCATCTGATAGCTAGAAGAATATTTCTGAAGAAGAAAATCATACCAGTAATGACATAATTCATTCGTCATCTGATTCAGAAAATATTTGGGATATTGATACCTCAAGCTGTTCAACTGATTCAGCCTAAAGCGAAAAAAATCAAGTGGAGCCTAGAACCTTTTCCGCAGACTGAACAGAATCTAGTGCAAACATTATTAAGCTGACTCCTGGTCCGCCACGATACGCTATCTCCAGATTAAACGATCTTTTCAAATTATGATGGACGATGATACTCGGAGTATTCTGGTGAAAATGACTAATATTGAGGGTTGAAGAGTTTATGGGGATAGCTGTGTGGTGTCTGATGGGTTTGGCACTGGGAACCATTAGATGAAACTACGCTTGATGGCTGTATTGACCTGTTGTTACTGGTTGATATGTATAAATCATATGGCGAATCAAAAAAGAGTCTGTGGGATCCAGAAACAGGTAGGATCTTTTCTGTCACAATGTCACTAAAACGATTCTATTGGATCCCATATGTGTTACGTTACGACGACAAATCTAATCGAGAATCACAAAAAGTAAGTGACAAGTTGTCATTTATAAGAGTTCTTTGAGGTACGTGGGTGGAAATACTTTCAGAACTACATAATGGTGGCACAAATATAAACGCGGTTGAACAGCTTGTGACTTTCCGAGGACGTTTTCCGTTCAAACAATATATACTGATCTAACCCTCAAGATAATAGTAAATATATGGGTATTGTGTGATAGCGCTACTTCTTATGTTTCGAAGACACAAATCTCTACAGAAAAATTACCTTGACAAGCACCTGAAAAAATGGCTCTGAGCACTATAGGACTTAACTTCTGAGGTCATCAGTCCCCTAGAACTTAGAACTACTTAAACCTAACTAACCTAAGGACATCACACACATCCATGCTCGAGGCAGGATTCGAACCTGCGACCGTAGCGGTCGCGCGGTTCCAGACTGTAGCGCCTAGAACAGCTCGGCCACTCCGGCCGGCACCTGAAAAGAAATTGATGTATAAGGGTTGTCATGGTACTGACACATGAGCTAAAAGGACAAAATGTCACATGTGACAACTTCTTCACATCATATGCGTTAGACCAAGGACTTCTCGGTAGACGTCTTACAATGTCTGGGACGGTGAGAAAAAATCAAGGAAAGAAAATGTTCCCACTTCGGGGGTACTTTTTACTAAGAATACCGCAGTCATATCTTAGGTCCCATGGGAGAACAAACAAGTTGTCCTCATGAGCACACCAGTGAGGAAATAAGTAACAGAGAAAACAAGAAACCAAAAATGATGCTGGACTGCAGTGCAAGTAAGGGATCATTTGACACATTGGATCAGCTCAATGGCACCAACACATGAAAGAGGAAATCCAACCGCTGTACAATGATTATCTTTTACAACATTATGACACTTTCGTCTACAATGCTTTTGTGCTGTGGACAGAAATAAATACAGGGTGAAGAAATGTTCTTTACCAAAGCAGAATATTTCTTGATGAATTGGGAAGACCCCTTGTTACTTCTTACATTGAAACTAGAAAAACGCTGCCACGAAACGAACAGTCAGTGGCCATTATGAGACAAATACAAACAGAAAATCCATGAACACCAAGCTCCATTAGTGGCAATCAAAACTGCAAACGTCTCGGATGCTAATTCTGTCCAAGTCGTGACAACAAGACGCCAATTAGTGTTCAAATTGCAACAAAGATGTTTGTTAAACTCATGTTAGATGCTCCTGCCTAAATTGTAGAATTTTAAGTAATTTTCAGTTCTTCTTTTTCCCGTGATTGACGCTTTATAGACTGAGTGAATCTCTATTGCGCAACAGCTCATTGAGGCCCAAAGCTTACATAATTGTTGAGATTGTTGTCATGGGATACTGTGAAATTTGCTTATTTTGTAAAAAAAATCTACATTTACAATTACACCAACTTTTAACAATTTATAATACCATACCATGTCATTATAATACCATACCATGTCATTCCACCCCCATGAACCATGGACCTTGCCATTGGTGGGGAGGCTTGCGTGCCTCAACGATACAGATAGCCGTACCATAGGTGCAACTACAACGGAGCGGTAACTGTTGAGAGGCCAGACAAACATGTGCTTCCTGAAGAGGGGCAGCAGCCTTTTCAGTAGTTGCAAGGGCAACAGTCTGGATGATTGACTGATCTGGCCTTGTAACAATAACCAAAACGGCCTTGCTGTGATGGTACTGCGAACGGCTGAAAGCAAGGGGAAACTAAAGCAGTAAATTTTCCCGAGGGCATGCAGCTTTACTGTATGATTAAATGATGATGGCGTCCTCTTGGGTAAAATATTCCGGAGGTAAAATAGTCCCCCATTCGGATCTCCGGGCGGGGACTACTCAAGAGGATGTCGTTATCAGGAGAAAGAAAACTGGCGTTCTACGGATCGGAGCGTGGAATGTCAGATCCCTTAATCGGTCAGGTAGGTTAGAAAATTTAAAAAGGGAAATGGATAGGTTAAAGTTAGATATAGTGGGAATTAGTGAAGTTCGGTGGCTGGAGGAACAAGACTTCTGGTCAGGTGACTACAGGGTTATAAATACAAAATCAAATAGGGGTAATGCAGGAGTAGGTTTAATAATGTATAGGAAAATAGGAATGCGGGTAAGCTACTACAAACAGCATAGTGAACGCATTATTATGGCCAAGATAGATAAGAAGCCCACGCCTACTACAGTAGTACAAGTTTATATGCGAACTAGCTCTGCAGATGACGAAGAAATTGAAGAAATGTATGATGATACAAAAGATATTATTCAGATAGTGAAGGGAGACGAAAATTTAATAGTCATGGGTGCCTGGAATTCGAGTGTAGGAAAAGGGAGAGAAGGAAACTTAGTTGGTGAATGTGGATTCGGGCTAAGAAATGAAAGAGGAAGCCGCCTGGTAGAATTTTGCACTCAGTACAACTTAATCATAGCTAACACTTGGTTTAAGAATCATGATAGAAGGTTGTATACATGGAAGAACCCTGGAGATACTAAAAGGTATCAGATAGATTATATAATGGTAAGACAGAGATTTAGGAACCAGGTTTTAAATTGTAAGACATTTCCAGGGGCAGATGTGGACTCTGACCACAATCTATTGGTTATTACCTGTAGATTAAAACTGAAGAAACTGCAAAAAGGTGGGAATTTAAGGAGATGAGTCCTGGATAAACTGAAAGAACCAGAGGTAGTACAGAGTTTCAGGGAGAGCATAAGGGAACAATTGACAGGAATGGGGGAAAGAAATACAGTAGAAGAAGATTGGGTAGCTTTGAGGGATGAAGTAGTGAAGGCAGCAGAGGATCAAGTCGGTAAAAAGACGAGGGCTAGTAGAAATACTTGGGTAACAGAAGAAATATTGAATTTAATTGATGAAAGGAGGAAATATAAAAACGCAGTATATGAAGCAGGCAAAAAGGAATACAAACGTCTCAAAAACGAGATCGACAGGCAGTGCAAAATGGCTAAGCAGGGATGGCTAGAGGACAAATGTAAGGATGTAGAGGCTTATCTCACTAGGGGTAAGATAGATACTGCCTACAGGGAAATTAAAGAGACCTTCGGAGATAAGAGGACCACTTGTATGAACATCAAGAGCTCAGATGGAAACCCTGTTCTAAGCAAAGAAGGGAAAGCAGAAAGGTGGAAGGAGTATATAGAGGGTCTATACAAGGGCGATGTACTTGAGGACAATATTATGCAAATGGAAGAGGATCTAGATGAAGATGAAATGGGAGATACGATACTGCGTGAAGAGTTTGACAGAGCACTGAAAGACCTGAGCCGAAACAAGGCCCCGGAGTAGACTGCATTCCATTGGAAGTACTGACTGCCTTGGGAGAGCCAGTCCTGACAAAACTCTACCATCTGGTGAGCAAGATGTATGAAAAAGTCGAAATACCCTCAGACTTCAAGAAGAATGTAATAATTCCAATCCCAAAGAAAGCAGGTGTTGACAGATGTGAAAATTACCGAACAATCAGTTTAATAAGCCACAGCTGCAAAATACCAACACGAATTCTTTACAGACGAATGGAAAAACTAGTAGAAGCCGACCTCGGGGAAGATCAGTTTGGATTCCGTAGAAATACTGGAACACGTGAGGCAATACTGACCTTAAGACTTATCTTAGAAGAAAGATTAAGGAAAGGCAAACCTACTTTTCTAGCATTTGTAGACTTAGGGAAACCTTTTGACATTGTTGACTGGAATACTTTCTTTCAAATTCTAAAGGTGGCAGGGGTAAAATACAGGGAGCGAAAGGCTATTTACAATATGTACAGAAACCAGATGGCAGTTATAAGAGTCGAGGGACATGAAAGGGAAGCAGTGGTTGGGAAGGGAGTGAGACAGGGTTGTAGCCTCTCCCCGATGTTATGCAATCTGTATGTAGAACAAGCAGTAAAGGAAACAAAAGAAAAAATCGGAGTAGGTATTAAAATCGATGGAGAAAAAATAAAAACTTTGAGGTTCGCCGATGACATTGTAATTCTGTCAGAGACAGCAAAGGACTTGGAAGAGCAGTTGAACGGAATGGATGGTTTCTTGAAGGGAGGATATAAGATGAACATCAACAAAAGCAAAATGAGGGTAATGGAATGTAGTGGAATTAAGTCGGGTGATGCTGAGAGAATTAGATTAGGAAATGAGACACTTAAAGTAGTAAAGGAGTTTTGCTATTTGGGGAGCTAAATAACTGATGATGGTCGAAGTAGAGAGGATATAAAATGTAGACTGGCAATGGCAAGGAAAGCGTTTCTGAAGAAGAGGAATTTGTTAACATCGAGTATAGATTTAAGTGTCAGGAAGTCTTTTCTGAAAGTATTTGTATGGAGTGTAGCCATGTATGGAAGTGAAACATGGACGGTAAATAGTTTGGACAAGAAGAGAATAGAAGCTTTCGAAATGTGGTGCTACAGAAGAATGCTGAAGAGTAGATGGGTAGATGACATAACTAATGAGGAAGTATTGAATAGGATTGGGGAGAAGAGAAGTTTGTGGCACCACTTGACCAGAAGAAGGGATCGGTTGGTAGGACATGTTCTGAGGCATCAAGGGATCACCAATTTAGTATTGGAGGGCAGCATGGAGGGTAAAAATCGTAGAGGGAGACCAAGAGATGAATACACTAAGCAGATTCAGAAGGATGTAGGTTGCAGTAGGTACTGAGAGATGAAGAAGCTTGCACAGGATAGAGTAGCATGGAGAGCTGCATCAAACCAGTCTCAGGATTGAAGACCACAACAACAACAACCATAGCATGAAGACCTGAAAGAGTATACGTATATAGCTTTTTTGAGGAATGTAGCAGAGGTATAGTAAAACTCATCTTCAGCAACTATGATGTGTTAAATTCGTTGATTACACTGCATAAGCAAATGTTGGTTTTTAACTTCTTATAGAGTGTGTTCTACGCTCTTTTTCATATTCCATAAGAAGTTTTATGGTCATTTGAGAGTGTTATGTATCCACACGTGTTTAGGCACAAAACTATTGTGGGGTACTCGCTTCAGAGTCGACAGTCATGTTTTCAAGAACACTTTGGCCGATAGGTGTGTATAAAATAAGATTGTGATACTAGGAGTAAGGGTTACACCTTGACAGCATTATTTTGCCGATATTTTAGACACCTAATTAACATTTGACATACATGGAAAATAATTAATTTGGAGATCACTATAATGCCTGACTGACTTTGGTATGTTTTGGAGACGAGGTTTCGACGTGGGAATAACATCGTTTACTCGCGTCTACAAGTGTACCTATATCAGCATTAGTGCCCATATGCGTTTTGCACTGTGGCATGTGTGAATAAATTGCACCAACTGGGTGTCATCAAGACAAGGCTTGTCAGAAAAAGCAAACTGCTCAGCAAGTTCAGTCTTTCCTATACGTTCTTGCTTGCCTCGCGATACTTGACAAGCATCAGAATGTGAAAAATAATTTCTTTCAGGCTTCATCGTTCCATAGTTCAGATATCGAATTTTGCACATCTGCAAATGATACTTAGCGTAATCTCTTGAACAAATATGGCACAAAAAATACAGAACCTTTGGATACATTAAGACCACTGTAAAGTGTTTTGAAGTACTGCAAGATATAGCCTTTCCATAATTTTTTGGATAAATTACTGCAAGTTATACATCGTAAATAGTTCTATTTGTACAAGCTTTTGAATAAAGTGGAAAAAAGAGTGTTTTGATATTTATGGCAAACTATAAAATACTTTGAAGTACTGCAAGCATAATATTTTGGTTGCGTGAAATGCAAGAAAGAAATTCAGATTGTTCATATACTTTCGAGCAGAAGCAAAAGTACTGCAAGTTACATCCCTTACGTAAATTTTAGGATGAACAGTGTGTTACTATTCTTTTGAGCAGAACTAGAAATACTGGAACTCCCTTTTACATAATTTTAAATGATGAAAAAAATTCAGAGCGTTCAGATTTTAGAGTGAATCCAAGACGCCTACATTGTAACCGTCTGTTTAATTTTAATGGTCTCTAAAGCACTAAGTTGTGACTGGCTATCACCGGTTGAGGCTTGTCTCATAATGATTATTATATGAAATCTTAGGCGACCAAAATATACAATGTAAACAAAGTGGGCCAGAGTCGTCATTAGCAATACTACCTAAAAGTTACGGTGCTGGATATTTCCGACCTCGGTCGACATAGAAATCCGCTGCCGAAATCAGCATCTGGTCGCCAGTGCGGCATATTGAACGAACGGAGATGTCTGCAGGAGGGAACAATTTCCCTGGGGCTAGGTGTTTACACTGCATTAGACAGATCCATTGAGAGCGCGATTAATTTGCGAAGTCGTATGTTTGCAGTGGGGGCTCCCTACGCCCGAGCGCAAGGCGATTTAAAGGACCGTGGATGAGGGCCGTGGGGGCGGGGTGGGCTCCGAAGAAGCGCCGCGGCTGCGAGCATTCATCTTCTTTTATGGCGATAAAAGTTGAAGTGGGCCGCGACTTCTTGCCGGGCAACACAGCCGCCGAGTGCGCATGGGCCTGACAGTTGCCGCTCGCATTAGCCGCGTGATTGATACGGCGGCAACGCCTGCGGCCTCGCCACCGCAGCAGGCGGCTGAATGCGCGCTCAGCCACCGCAGTCACAATCGTAGAGCGCAACGGAATGTAAATGAATTATTTAATGCTGGCATTGGGCCGTACTTAATATTTATTATAGCGATGCAGGTAATCAAAATATTTACTGTGCTTTTTTTCTGCTTTTCAGTGCGGAAAACTTTAATAATTACTTTTTCAACACCATAAGCGGTCTCCGACCCATTGAAATTCGAAACCCGCCGTGCTATAAGACAGAATGAAGTACTTCACTATCAGACACGAGAATACATATATCCTTATTAAAAATCCACCGACTTTATACTCAGTGTGTTCGGAAATTCCTGTTAAAAACTTTTACGACGTGGGGGGGGGGGGGGGGCGGAATGTGTCCACAATATTTTGATTAGGACTCCACGTGCAGAAACGTCATTCAATGACGCTGCAGAGCGTCAAAGCCATAGGCGCCAAAACCAGTAACTGTATCTATACGCAGTGTGATTCCGTGATGAAGTTACAAACCTTCTAGGACGATGGAGAAGGATGAAGGTATCACTTTGAAGTAAAGGTCCCCGTACCGGAAACGAACGATTCGAAAGTTCTGATACCTTTGACAGTGGAACACATGTACTGGTACTGTTGTTGTTAATATCATGTGTAAAGTAACTTTCAGAGGTGCTTGTATAGACTAAAACAAGGGAAAAATATCCCGCAAAACGGTCTCATAATTGGATACCTGAGGAGCTACAAGTATTTGTTCATTCTCGCTACTGTGAAACACATCTCCTTAACTGAACAAATGCCACAACTAGGACTATAAAGATTACTATCGATACACTAGTGGATAAATCCGGCGTTGCCCAGGTATTTATTTGCGTCTGAGATCAAATGACTGTGAGCACTACGAGACTTAACATCTGAGGTCATCAGTCCCCTAGAACTTAGAACTACTTAAACCTAACTAACCTAAGGACATCACACACATCCATGCCCGAGGCAGGACTCGAACCTGCGACCGCAGTGGTAGCGCGGTTCATGACTGAAGCGCCTAGAACCGCTCGGCCATGACGGCCGGCCTGCGGCTGTGCGTCCACGCCCATTGCACGCAGCGTCTGGTCTTGTGCGTAGTACTTACGACTTCATATCTCGTACCAGGGTACAATTTTGTAGGTAAATTCAGCGATGTATGTGGATACTGTCTGCAAAATGTGAAGCGAATAGAGCTAGTAGCAACGAAGTAATAAATTTAAATGTCATCCATTACGCGACGCCACGGTTTTTAGCCGATCGGTCCGGGGCGCCTTGCCACGGTTCGCGTGGCTATCTCCGTCTGAGGTTCGAGTCCTCTTTCGGGCATGGGTGGGTGTGTGTTGTCCTTAGCCTTAACTCATTTTAAGTTGAAGTAAATAATGTGTAAGCCTAAGGACCGATGACCTCAGCAGTTTGCTCCCATAGGTACCTACTACAAATTTCAGTTTACATTTCATTACGCGACAGTCTTTCACGCACCTAATTTTTCATGACGTCATATGTCCTGAACGATATGTCATACAATGGTATAATATTGTAGGCTGATTCAGTGGCATCTGAGTAATCTGTCTGAGACATCTACTGCGAATAGAGAAAGTAGCAAAGTAGTAATGAATTTAAGCGTCATTCATGATGCGGCAGTTTTCCTCGCATCTCATTGCTTATGACGTCATACAGTGATATAATTTTCCACTTACATTCAGTGGTCCATGTGCATACTGTCTATGAAAAGTGTCACGAATACAGTTAGTAGTAAAAATTCTGTCCAAACAGGTCTCGAAATGCGCAACGGTACCGAACGAGACCCTCTTGTCATCCTCCGCCAGTAGGCATCACTGATGAGGATATGGAGTGGCATGTGGCTACACACTGCTCTTCCGACTGTTGTTGGTTTTCGTGATCAGAGCCGCTACTTCTCAATCAAGGAGACCTCAGCTGTTCTCACAATAGCTGAGTGCACCCTGATTTCGAACAGCACTCGGCAGACTCGGACAGTTACCCATCCAAGTGCTAGCCGAGCTCGACTGTGTTTAACTTTGGTGATATGACAGGACCAGTTGTTACTGCTGCGGCAAGGCCGTTAGCACAGTTACTAGTAAAAAGTAATCAATTACATCGTAGTTTTACTGCACGAACAATAGAAAAGTAATAAGCAGTAAACATTTTCCCTTTCACCATTTTTCAAGGGTTGTCAGTGACAAAAAATATCGTGAATGTTTGAAATTATGCATAAACTATCTTGCAAGTCGCTAGGTGCTCTCATTCACAAATACTAGGTGGATAGAGTCTGGAAATTCACACGTCGCGGGCTACGCCACTTTTTCATTTCTGTACCCACTCCTGTGATAGGTAGGTGGTTCTTGCATCCACAGCGATTGTCGCCTGATAATAAGATATATATTACCTAGTTAGGTTGATATCGGTCCAGTAGCTTACACATTTTATAATATTAATTAATTAATTTAGACATACGTATCAATACAGGTTCCACATTTACTGCTGAATACGACAGATCTAGATATGACGATTTGGTACACCAGTACTTGCTCCAACAGCATTTACTTCACCGTGTAACAGTTCATTCTTGAAGGGTAAGTTATGAGGAGCTACCCACGGGGTAATGGTAGTGCCTTTGACTGGTAATCAGAACGTCGTGGATTTTTGTTCGAACCTACCCATTGCTTGAATTTCGATAAAAATCACGAGTAATGTTCGTCGAAGACTTCTGGCGTAAGAATGCTTGTTGTACCAACGGCCTCATCATAGAAGGCAGAGGAGCGAACAGAAGTTCAGGACAGTATCTTGCCTTGGGGTGGAAAACTGTCTCAGTAAGGTAAAAGAATCAGCAATGAACAAAGCCGTGAGGATGTAGGAGGCAATGCAAACCACTGGCTTAAGGACGCATAAGATGTATCCACAGGTCATGGGGCCTGTATTTGAAAGAGTGTCATGATGGTCTCTCCACTGGCAAAAGATTTCATACTAGGCCCCCTTTCGGATCTCCAGGAGAGGATTGCCATTGAGGAGGAGACCATGAGAACAAGATGCAATAACGAAAGGAAGAGGAACATTCTACCAATCCGGGAGTGTAATGTACAACGTTTGAACGCGGCAGTAAAGATAGACCATCTGAGAAGGCAGATGGAAAGGCTCAATCTGGATACAGCGGAGGTCAATCATGTAAAAGAGACCATCATTTCTGGTTCGACGAATAAAGAACAACACCCACAGCAGCAGAAATTGGTATAATGTAAATGGGACTCGTAATGAATTGTATGCTAGGGCAGGGAGTGAGCTACTGTGAACATTTCAGTAACAGTGCAGTTCTCATCAGAATCGACAGCAAACCAACACCGACAACAATAAATAAAGTATACAGGACGACGTCGTAAGCATAAGAGATAGAGAAAGTTTATGAGAACACTGAAAGGGCAATTCAGCTCATAAATGGAGATAAAAATCTAATAATTGTGGTGGATTTCATGCGGCTGTATGGAAGGGGGAGAAGAACGGGTTACCGGAGGAGATAGTTGTGCGTTAGGAATGGGAGAGGAGAAGGAATAATTCGGTTCTGCGGCAAGTTTCAGCTAGTAATAGCGAATACTCTGTTCAAGAATGAGAATGAGAGGAGGTATATGTGGAAAAGACACGGGACTGACTCAGCATACAGAAAACTCGAAACAACTTTCGGTGAAATTAAAAGCAAGGGCGGCAACATTAAGGGTGCAATGTGAATTGCCCTGTTAAACGCAGAGTACAGAGCGGATAGGCTGAAAGAGAACACTGAAGACCTGTAGAAGGTGGGGATTGTCTGATGACGTTAGAGAAAAAGAAATTGGAATCGATGTGGAAACATATGTGATCCAGTATTAGGGTTAGAACATAAGAGAGCTGTGGAAGATTTAAGATCTAACAAGGGAGAAGGGAAGGATAACGTTTAATCGTAATTTCTAAAATCATTGGAGTAAATGCAAACGAATACTCTATTAGAGTAGTGACACACCATCCGATTTTCGGAAAAAAGCATCGTCCTCACAGTTCCAAAGATAGCAAGAGCCGGTAAATGCGAAAACCACTGCACAATCAGCTTAACAGCTCATGCATCCTAGTTGTCGAAGAGAATGATAAGCAGGAGAATGGAAAAGGAAACTAAGGATACGTTAGATGACGATCAGTTTAGTTTAGTATTAGGAAAGGTAAAGGCACCTGAAGCAGTCATCAAGTTGCGTTTGAGAATGAAAGTAAGAATGAAGAAAAATCAACACACGTTCGTAGGATTTGTCGATATGGGAAAAGCGTTTGACAATCTAAAATGGAGCAAGATGTTCGATATTATGAGAAAAATAGGAGTGAACAATAGGTAAAGATGAGTATAAGAACCGTGAGGGTAAAATAAGATTAGAAGCCCAAGAAACAAGTACTCGAATCAAAGGGGGTGTAAGACAGGATTGCTGTCTTTCGCTCCTACTGTTCAACCTGTAGATGGAAGAAGCAATTATGGAGATAAAAGAAACGTTTAAGAGTGGAATTGTAATTCAGGGTGAATGGATGTCAATTATTAGATTTGCGGATGACATTGCTATCTGCTGTGAAGCTGAAGAAGAATTACAGGATGTGTTGAGTGGAATGAACAGTACTAATGAGTACAGAATAATAAGTAAAGAATATAGGTTGAGAGTAAACCGAAGAAAGACGAAAGAAATGAGAATTAACAGGCATCACAACAGCGAGAAACAACATCACAATTAGTTACCAGGAAATAGACGAAGTTACAGAATTCTGCAACCATGGAAGCAAAATAACACACGACGGACGCAATAAGGAGGAAGTAAAAACATGATCAGCACTGGCAAAATGTCATTCCTGGCCATGATAAGTTTACTGTCATCAAACATAGGTCTCAATTTAAGAAAGAAATTTCTAAAAATGTGCAGTGGAGAACATCACAGTATTGTAGTGAAAGACGAGCTATGGCGAGAAAAGCACAGAAGAGACTCGAAGCGTTTGAGATGTGGTGTTACATACGAAAATTAGACGGAGTGATATGCCAAGGAATGAAAAGGCTCTCCTCTGAACATATGGAAAACACTAAAAATAAGAAGTAACAGGCTGATGGGATGTGTTAAGATATCAGGGAATAGCTTCCATGGCTCTAGAGGGAGCAGTAGAGGCTACAAACCGCAGAGGAAGTCAGAGAGTGGAATTCTTCCAGCAAATAACTGAGGACTTAGGTTGCAGTAGCTACTCCGAGATGAAATGTCTGACACCGGGAAGGTATTCGTGGCGGGCTGCATCATACCAGTTAGAAGGCTGATAACTAACAAAACAAAAACAAAAAAAACAAAAAATATGAGCATGCTACATGGTGAATCGTACATAGAGCGTAGTGTAGCTTGGTCCAGATGCAGACAACAGCCACTGAGAATGAGTTTGACGATGTCTTTGTTTGGTGGAGGGATGCAACTACGATACTAGATATGTGAGGCTTTATGATTGGACGATATGACAGGCCTATGTGCTTCACCTGTGAGGCGAGATACTGAGGGATGTATAAACCGAGAATACGATGAAATAGGCACATTATATCGTACTGACATATTGTCTTGCAAAACCGTCTATTCTTTCTTAACGTATTAAGGGTGTATGATCTAATTAACTCGTCAAACAGGTAAAGAAATTGCTGTAGAAGTAATCGTCACAAGAATTCAAAGCTACTATCAACCCTCCATTTTTCTCTACACATGTCACAGTAGTGAAGCTTCGGCCGATCAAGTGACAGCACAAGTATATCATTTACATCCTGTGAATACATATTCCGATATATTTAATGAGCGCGGCCGATTCTGCAGAACACCCCTCATTTCTTACGTTATCAGTACACCTAATTTTCCTCGTTCTTCTGTAGCATCACATCTGAAATGCTTCGATTCTCTTCTGTTCCGATTATCCCACAGTCCATGTTTCACTACCATACAAACCTGAGATTCGAACGTATAACCTCAAAGAAAAATTCTTCCTCAAATTATGGCCTATGTTTGATACCAGTAAACTTCTCATGGCCGGTTATGCCCTTTTCGCCAGAGCTAGTTTGCACCTTATTTCCTCTTTGCTCCGTCCATCATGATTTATTTTGCTGCCTATAGAGTACAATTCCTTGACTTGATCTATTTCATGATCTCCAATTCTGATGTTAAGATTCTCGCTGTTCTCATTTCTGCTTCTTGTCATTACTTCCACATTTCTTCGATTTAATCTTAATCCATATTCCGCACTCATGAGGCTGGTGTCCGCCTGCTTAGCTGAGTAGTAATGTGTTTGCCTACAATGGAGCGGGGCCGGATTCGGTTCCCGGCCGGGTTGGAGATTTTATCCACTCATGGAGTAGGTGTTGTGTTGTTCACAAGCCAAGCAAGTCGCCTGAGGTGGTGTCACCTGAAATAATACTACCAAATCGGCGGCTGACCTTCCCAGAACGGGGCTCGCCGGGCGGGGTAGCCGCGCGGTCTAGGGCGTCTTGTCACGGTCTGCGCGGCTCCCCCCCCCCTCCCCCCCTCGGACGTTCGAGTCCTCCCTCGGGCATGGGTGTCTGTCTTGTTCTTAGCGTAAGTCAGTTTAAGTTAGATTAAGTAGTGCGTAAGCTTAGGGACCGATGACCTAAGCAGTTTGGTCCCATAACATCTTACCACAAATTTACAAGAAGGGGGACGCCCGGCTATCAGTGCCATAAGATCATTTAATTAGACTGGTCATTTCATTCGACATATTCTGTGATTATTCCTCACTTTCACCGAAGATAGCGATGTCATCAATGAATCTTAGCACTGATGTATTTCATCTTGAATTGTAGGCCCGCCCGGCTGCCGCGCGATCTAACGCGCTGCTTCACTAGCGGGAAGGCGTGCCGGTCCTCGCCACTAATCGCCCGGTGGATTAATGTCGAGATCTGGTGTGCTGGCCAGAGGCGGTATTCCATCTACCTCGGCGAATGCAGGCTGGTTCCCCTTATTCCGTCTCAGCTACACTGTGTCGGCGATCGCTACGTGAACACCGTGTACGCGTACACCATAATTATTGTACCACGCAAACATTTGGGGCTACACTCGTCTGGTATGAGACGTTCCCCGGAGGGTCCACTGGAGGCCGAACCGCACAATAACCCTGGGTTCGGTGAGGGGCGGCGGTGGGGTGGGTGGACTGCTGTGGCCTGTTGTGGGGTTGTGAATCACTAGGGGCTACCGTGAGAAGATGAGATCTGCATTGTCAAGAGCCATGTAGCGCTTTGTTGCGATAATAGAAACTAAAAGAACCGAAACAGTATTGGAACCGCTCTGCTTAACTAATGCGATGTAAATGTTAGTTTCATGCTGGAATCTGACAACAGACGTAGTCAGTTATTATTCTATCATGTCAGTATCAGCTAAAACAAGTTTATATAGGTACCAGACATTCAACAAAAATTCAAAAAAAGATAACTGGAAGCAAAAAGATGAGAAAATTTATTTTTGGTAATCTCAGCGCCAAAGGTTGACTTACATTCGTGAGCCAGAAATTCTCAGTATTCTATCGGAGTATAAAATCTTAATAGTGAACTCGAACATTCTCAGATACCGCCAGACTTCTGATAGAGAAAATCGGGGCAGGTTTTCGCACGGGATGTTGGTCACAAGTCTCAGTTTAAAGCCACTGCTACTTCTTAACATTCTGGATTTTGTTGATGTTTTTGTGTTTTCTTAGCTGTAAGTATCCATTTATTGATATAATTAACTCTCGTCGTTCACTCAGTATTCGATGAAGTTTCTATCCCAGTTACTTATCTTATTCTGTTATTAACTATCTGCAATGAGGTTTTGGTCTATGACGTCTGTTCAGGGTTAGTCAGTTGTTCCAACGTATTCCGACAGGCTGTTTAGTAACTTTTTTGTTTGTTTCAGGTAAAAACAGAAACCATGAAAAATGATGAACCGGGGAGAAGTTTTTCCAGACGTGATGCTTGCAGCAGTAAAAAAGGACTGATTATCAATTAGCGAGGTTCAACTGATTATCAAATCAGTTATCGACCTTAACGAAAGGCAGGAAAAACTTCCCCAAGATGAAACTGATGATGGAATGATACTTCTCCTGTCTACCAGTACTGGCTCTTTTCCAAACAGTGGAGTTTTCTTATCACAACGACGTCGAGGAATTAAGCCGCTGAAGATTGCTACGGATTACCACTGAAAAAATCGGTATTTTGGCTTATGATCATTGTGTAGAAAATCTTATTGAATATCTTAAATCATGGCCAAGTAAGAAGCGAGATTAGTTAACTAATTGTTTCTCAACTCTTTCATAACGTAAACCAGTTTCAATAATTACAAACAAATCTAAAAGGACATAATGTTCACTCTCACAAAATTTAGAAACCGAGAAAAAGGGCTTTACTTAATTACAGAGGAGAGATAGAACTGTTGATACTAGGAAAACTAAGGAAAAATGGATTCCGCTTACATAATGTAAGAAGTGGACCCACAAATGGTGTACCCCAGGCCGAATAATCTTTGTTGTTGTTGTTGTCTTCAGTCCTGAGACTGGTTTGATGCATCTCTCCATGCTACTCTATCCTGTGCAAGCTTCTTCATCTCCCAGTACTTACTGCAACCTACATCCTTCTGAATCTGCTTAGTGTATTCATCTCTTGGTCTTCCTCTACGATTTTTACCCTCCACGATGCCCTCCAATGCTAAATTGGTGATCCCTTGATGCCTCAGAATATGTCCTACCAACCGATCCCTTCTTTTGGTCAAGTTGTGCCAGAAACTCCTCTTCTCCCCAATTCTATTCAATACCTCCTCATTACTTATGTGATCTTCCCATCTAATCTTCAGCATTCTTCTGCAGCACCACATTTTGAAAGCTTCTATTCTCTTCTTGTCCAAACTATTTATCGTCCATGTTTCACTTCCATACATGGCTACACTCCATACAAATACTTTCAGAAACGACTACCTGACACTTAAATCTATACTCGATGTTAACAAATTTCTCTTCTTCAGAAACGCTTTCCTTGCCATTGCCAGTCTACATTTTATATCCTCTCTACTTCGACCATCATCAGTTATTTTGCTCCCCAAATAGCAAAACTCCTTTACTACTTTAAGTGTCTCATTTCCTAATCTAATTCCCTCAGCATCACCCGACTTAATTAGACTACATTCCATTATCCTCGTTTTGCTTTTGTTGATGTTCACCCTATATCCTCCTTTCAAGACACTGTCCATTCCGTTCAACTGCTCTTCCAAGCCCTTTGCTGTCTCTGACAGAATTACAATGTCATCGGCGAACCTCAACGTTTTTATATCTTCTCCATGAATTTAATAACTACTCCGAATTTTTCTTTTGTTTCCTTTACTGCTTGCTCAATATACAGATTGAATAATCTTTATACTTCTGAAAATGTATGAATTGGTTCGAAAGTGACCAGAATAATAAAAATATTTGCCTAAATTACTACTTTAATGTCTAAATTGGTCTTAAAAATGTATTTATTCTTTATCAATATCGTTATTTGATTTTTATACCCTTAAAACAATTTTTAACGACTAACTTATTTTTCTCCTTGGAAATAAACCCAGTGTCTGGATCTTTGTAAATGGACACAAAAATCTGTTCTGAAAGGCCTTTTTTCTTAGAAAAAAAAGCCAAATGCTGCTGTGTCCTCAAATTTGTGGTACAATGCAGAACAGGGTACATATTGCCATGACGCACACTAATGATACAAAAGTGAAACTGAAAACACAACCTCTTCGAAAAGTAATAATGAAGACAACTTGCCGATTTTGCCAATACCACCATTGATTTAAATCATTTCTGACTTTATATAAGAACGAGGAGCACCGCAGCTTTAAGATGCGTTCATAATTATTTAACAGAATTGTATCGGTTGTAATCCGTCTTTAATGGTACATACACATGAAATCCACATAAGTGGTAATCTGTTGTGAGCTTTAAATCTTTTAGATAACTTTCACTATCATACAGATATCTTATGGATAGCAGGCAACTGCATACAAATGTCACACATGATAAATACTTGTTTTGTAAATAAAACTTCCTTTTCCTACTGCTGGTACTTTATTCATCCCATGCGCGTTTCGCCTTTTCTTGTTATAAGGCATCATCAGTGGGATGTATAATGATATAGTTTTGCTAGTTTTAGATTATTAAACCACTTCGCGATTTGCTTGTAAAAAGTAATTACTTACGATTTGCTGATCTGCGTTTCCTTACATCTGGCCTGGAGGTCGCACTACCACTTTTATCTCTGCTATATAATCACAACTTTGTGTTCTGGCCTTCCTCACACTGTTCACCATGTTTCTCACTCTTTTTTTTGTGGTGTTCTATTGTTCTTTTGTCACTCGATACAGCTATTTCGTCATACTCTGTTTTTCACAACGTAAATATTGCGACTCCATTACGTGTTTCATCCTCTTTGGTATGCTTACAAACCTAAAGAAGTATATGTTCGACACTAATTTCTATTTATGTTATTTATACCGTGTGTGGGTGTATGAATGAGAGAGAGAGAGGGGGGATAGAACCGACAGTTTTTTTTTTTTGAGGGGGGAGGGGGCGTTGTAGTAGCAATCAGCGAGTGGTTGAAAACTTTGCCTTAGAACAAGAAAAGGGCAAACGCGTATGGGATAAATAAAGTAACTAGCAGCAGGAAAAGACAGTTTTACTTACAAAACAACTATTTATATGCTTGCTGCGGAGGACGGCCAGACAGACAAACTTGTTACACATCATGTTTGATGTGGACAATAATAACGCAACCTTGTCGGTATACGCCACAAATACCTAGTCTCGATGTCTTATTACTCACCGTGGCAATGTGTTACTGTACTTCCGAGTGCAGTAACCACTTGTTAGTCGGTATGATGCGGCGCAGTAGAGTGGAAGAGGCGCGATTTCCGCCGTATTATATCCGAAAGAGAAAGGTTCCTAATTTCGTATAATGAATTGGGATTATGTTTCAGGTTTTGGACAATATGTTGGACATTAGAAGTTATCTGGCAAGTAACAACTTCAGAAGTCGGTGAGAGGCACCAAACCTGGGCGAGATGTTTTTAATTTAGCCTTCGTTTTTCGTTTTGTAAACTGCTGACACATTGTATGGCAGAGAAAAAGATAAACATATCGTAGTGAATTGATGAAGCTCTCCGTGTTAAACAGGTCACTCAAGTTTCAGTTGTGCAAGGCTCCCCTTTCCTTCCATTTCTTATCTTCTCTAGGAAGTTACATTCGTCGAAGTTGCTGAATTATTCAAGAAGCGGCGAGTTATCGGTACTTCTCGGCTCTTGGTTATATGACGTCTGGCATTTCTTCCATGACTTGGTTCAAACCTGTGCACAAATACTGACCAGCATGTATTGTGTGATGAATCCCAACGTAGTACTTACCGGATTCGCACACTACTGAGATGCTCGAAGTACTTTATCTCCTTTGAATGGCAGTAAAAATAATTTTCAGACAGTTGCAGGAAAATCATGTAGAAAAAGATGGAGATGAATTAGATGTATTACTTAATTTCACCAGTAATGCATCACTGCCGCCAACCAACTAGCACAACTTAGAAGTATTGCGCTTAAGTGTGGCGAGAAGTATATGACTTAATGCATTATTTTGTCCAAAACGTGCTGCGGCTTCGGATAACTGTAAATTCACGGTTTAATGGAACCACGTCAATCGTACCTTATATCTCAACTGTCCGGTATAAACCAGTTATAGTTATTTGTAATCTTACGTGTCTGAGTAGACTGAAGTACGTGCTTGCCGCATGACAGTATTACATTTTAAGTTGCACCTAGTGTACCGGCATAACACTACCGATTTGGATTTGTTCACCTAACGCCATACGAAACACGACTACTTGCAAACATGGTAAGATGGCGAAAATATTGTGGAGATTAAAATAATATAGATTCTGCTCCTTATATGGTTCTGTTGAACCGATGACCCTATCACAATGGATTATATGCAGAAAAGCTACAAGTATTCTGCTAACACCATTTATTTGTTTCCCACTACTCCCTGCATCTCTTTTAGCTGCCAATTAAGGTTAGGTTAGTGTTGTTTAACGTCCCGTCGACAACGAGGTCATTAGAGACGGAGCGGAAGCTCGGGTTAGGGAAGGATGGGGAAGGAAATCGGCCGTGCCCTTTCAAAGGAACCATCCCGGCATTTGCCTGAAACGATTTAGGGAAATCACGGAAAACCTAAATCAGGATGGCTGGAGACGGGATTGAACCGTCGTCCTCCCGAATGCGCTGCCAATTAAGTCTTCGTATATTAATATCAAATTCTCGTATCACTTGTCTTATATGTGTTTTCGCTGTGGTTTCAACAGGGAACAATGCTTTACTGGCAGGGGAAGGGAGATTAATAAAGCAGGGTTTAGGGGTGGGTGCGAGGGAACAAGCGTTACACTCATTTGTAATTACACATTTATTTAAAAACGTATTTATCATGAGAACAAACGACTATCATCGTTAGACCTGCTCAAAATTCTGCTATTAGCGTGTATTTGAAACTAACAAATACAGAAAGGAACAGAAAACAAAACTTGGACAGCTGAACACCCAGTGCTTCATTTCTTGCGATATAAACAGTGCGAGGTGGTACAGAGATAAAGGCTCCAATCATCGAGATTTATATTTTCCGTGGTTTGTCGGAAGGGTATAAGGTTATTTTAAGCTTGCATTCCATGGATGAAAAGAAAAATTGAATATCTGTTAGTTAATTACCAGCCTCGCTTTGGAAAAAGTAAAGCTATCCGAGACACAGTCCTGACGCTACGTTTTATAATGGAAAGAAGATTTAACAAGAAGTGAGACACATTCATAGGATTTGTTAACCTTGGATAAGCGTCAGACAATTTAAAATGGTGCAAGATGATTAAAATTCTGATGTTAGCATAAGAAATGACGGTGAATGTACAATATGTTCACGAACCAGAGGATAAAACTGAGAATATAAAACCAAGTATGAGGTGCTCGGCTTAGAAAGTGTGCAAGGGAATTACGGGTAATATATAAAACGTACATGAACCAGGAGGGAAAATTAATAATAGAAAAACAACAATGAGGTGCGCGGCTTAGAAAGCGTGTAAAGAGGAGAGCGGGTGAGAAGAGTGGTAAGGTAACGGCCCATAAATAGCGACAAAATCGTATGAACAATCTTTATTAAACAATAAAAAGATTTCTTTTATCAAGACCATAATCACACTAGCCCATGAAAAAAGTACTAAATTAAAATAGGCGCAGATCATTCACCTTCAAATCCATCACAGACTAGCCTACATGAATATTCCAATGTTCAGACGCGACTTGTGTGACCTTAAATAAAAATGGTATTTCTTTAACAGCACTGAAATGTATATTTCAATAAAACGGGACGTACTTTACCTTGGAAGACGACAAGAAACTTATTCAGAAATCTACTATAACTAAACGTCATGAATGCCACTTTTAAGGAAACAAATTTATTTAAAATCAGTTAAAAAAGATAAAGTAGCTTACGTGTGACGTATGTTACTTTTAATAAACAGAAGTTTAGTTAACACAATCCAAAGATACAATCTAGTCACTACAGGATTTAGAAAAGACAATACCTTTAATTAATGCCACATTATACCTACCGGTACCTTTGAGGAAGCTTAAAAAAACTTGCATCCGTGTCAGGCGTCGAAAATCATATAACACTGGCCGCGCCTCAATAGGGTCATAGGACGGCATAAAAAAAATGTAACAGCCAAGCGTAGCATTGAGATACTTTACTGCAACTCGCGCCAAGAAAAACTTTACAGTACAAGGTAAACATCAAAGGACTGTCCCACAATTTTACAGTAACCTCTGCTTCACACTGGAGCCTTAGCAGCAGAGGGTTAACCCCACATACTTCAGTGGTGTAATCAAATAATAGGTACCTGATTTTAATTAAGGCATAAATTTAACGGAGTGGCGGGACAACGCTTACTGCTGAGACGGTATTAGTTAGCCTTAAAACAAGAAGTCAAAACTTGAAGATAATGCTGTTCAAAGGAACTAATTTACTCACAGATTCAACTAGACTCTACCCTCAACAAGCCGAAACGAAAGCATTTTAATCACAGCTATCAATACCACCGACGAGATAACATGCTGGTATACATGGCAGAACGGCACGGGCGATACGCAAATTCAAACAGACCTCAACTGATTGCCGTTAATTTACGAGTGTGCTTCGTCACGTAAACAAGAGTACACAGCAAATTACAATAATTAAGTAAAATACAATGAACAGAATACAATCACCTTAGCAAAGAAATACTGAGATAGGAAAAACAGTATTGCACGAATTTACAGGCTTTGCAATTGGAGATTCTGCTTTGACACAGCGAAACCTGTCATTCACTAATCATCATTTAATAGCTGTTTGCTGTTTATTCAAGCTCAGTTTAGCACTGCGTCTGAACATTACTAGACTTCGTGCAAACGACAGGTACATAAATCTTGCACAGATCAGTGACTCGTGGGGCCGCGCGGGATTAGCCGAGCGGTCTTAGGCGCTGCAGTCACGGACTGTGGGGCTGGTCCCGGCGGAGGTTAGAGACCTCCCTCGGGCATGGGTGTGTGTGTTTGTCCTTAGGATAATTTAGGTTAAGTAGTGTGTAAGCTTAGGGACTGATGACCTTAGCAATTAAGTCCCATACGATTTCACACACATTTGAACATTTTTCACTCGTGGGCTTTCAGACAAAATTAAGCAAACGTCACCTGAAACTTATGACGACACCAAGATACGATCACAAAATATCTTAAAATTAAAAAAACCGCCAAGTCCAAAACTAAATTCTGACTTACACTACTGGCCATTAAAATTGCTACACCACGAAGATGACGTGCTACAGATGCAAAATTTAACCGACGGGAAGAAGATGCTGTGATATGCAAATGATTAGCTTTTCACAGCATTCACACAAGATTGGCGCCCCTGGCGACACCTACAACGTGCTGACATGAGGAAAGTTTCCAACCCATTTCTCATACACAAACACCAGTTGCCCGGCGTTGCCTGGTGAAACGATGTTGTGATACCGCGTGTAAGGAGGAGAAATGCGTACCATCACGTTTCCGACTTTGATAAAGGTCGGATTGTAGCCTATCGCGATTGCGGTTTATCGTATCGCGACATTTCTGCACGCGTTGGTTGAGACCCAATGACTGTTAGCAGAATACGGAATCGGTGCGTTCAGGAGGGTAATACGGAACGCCGTGCTGGATCCCAACGGCCTTGTATCACTAGCAGTCGAGATGACAGGCATCTTATCCGCATGGCTGTAACGGATCATGCAGCCACGTCTAGATCCCTGAGTCAACAGATGGGGACCTTTGCAAGACGACAACCATCTGCACGGACAGTTCGACGACGTTTGCAGCAGCATGGACTATCAGCTCGGAGACCATGGCTGCGGTTACCCTTGACGCTGCATCACAGACAGGAGCGCCTGCGATAGTGTACTCAACGACGAACCTGGGTGCACGAATGGCAAAACGTCAGTTTTTGGGATGAATATAGGTTCTGTTTACAGCATCATGATGGTCGCATCCGTGTTTGGCGACATCGCGGTGTACGCACATTGGAAGCGTGTATTCGTCATCGCCATACTCGCGTATCACCCGGCGTGTTGGTTACACGTCTCGGTCACCTCTTGTTCGCATTGACCGCACTTTGAACAGTGGACGTTACATTTCAGATGTGTTACGACCCGTGGCTCTACCCTTCATTCGATCCCTGCGAAACCCTACATTTCAGCAGGATAATGCACGACCGCATGTTGCAGATCCTGTACGGGCCTTTCTGGATACAGAAAATGTTCGACTGATGCCCTGGCCAGCACATTCTTCAGATATCTCACCAACTGCAAACGTCTGGTCAACGGTGGCCGAGCAACTGGCTCGCCACAATACTCCAGTCACTACTCTTGAGCTGTGGTATCGTGTTGAAGCTGCTTGGGGAGCTGTCCCTGTACACGCCATCCAAGCTCTGTTTGACTCAATGCCCAGGCGTATCAAGGCCGTTATTACGGCCAGAGGTGATTGTTATGGGTACTGATTTCTCAGGGTCTATGCACCCAAACTGCGTGAAAATGTAATTACAAATTTGTTCTAGTATAATATATTTGTCCAATGAATACCCGTTTATCATCTGCATTTCTTCTTGGTGTAGCGATTTTAATGACCGGTCGTGTACAATCACCTTAGCAAAGAAATACTGAGATCGGAAACACAGTATGCACGAATTTACAGTCATTGCAATTGAAGATGCTGCTTTGACGCAGCGAAACCTTTCATTCATCATTTAATAGTTGTTTGCGGTTTATTCAAGCTCACTGTACCGCTGAAGTTGCGTCTGACGTTATTAGACTTCGTCCAAACGACAGGTACTTAAATCTTGTTCAAATGAGTGAAACGTGGGCTTACAGACAATATTTACAAACGTCACCTGAAACGTAGGAAGACACCATGACACGACCAAAAAATACCTCAACACTAAACAATGATAATTAAGTAACGCCGCCAAGCCGAAAACTAAATTCAAACTTATTTACATCCTGTAAATGATTGGTGTTATACACAATCTACAGCAGAAATAAGATTTCAATCATCTTGGTTAACTAACACTGCCTGCACATAAGTCGTGTGTCTCAGAATAGGTCTATCTGGCAATACATACGCACACATTCAAGCAATATAAATCTCAAGGTACAATAACTGCTACGCTGGCAGACGCACTTACGCTAGGCAATACCGTGACAATGGTAGGGAACAAGAAGGCAAGAGAATACGACGTGGTTCATAACAACGCATTTCCAAAAGCGAGCTTCTCGTAAGACTTGCAGTTCCTGAAGTACGGAAGTAGTCACACATGGCATAGATCCGGTGAATACTAAAAGAACTACACGTTATGTAAATTGAAGGTGGAGGGGGGAGAAAGCAAAGGAAAAGGAATGGACTATTGTTGTCGGCTACATCGGGAATTTACATGGAATCAGCGGCGACGAGTGAAAATACGTGCTGGACCGAGATTCTTACCCGGATTCACCTGCTCAATATGAAACTGTGTTAACTACTACACCCAAACACAGTGTTCATCGCAACTGCGCTTCTTGGCCGACCCACATTCCCATCTAGTGCTACGATCCACAGTTCCCGTCCATGCCATTCATGCTTTATGCTCTGAAATCCCGCTTTCATAGAACTACACACGCCTGAACGCTGTGCCGCACAAACATCGGCTGCCTCCCCCAGCTCTCATCAGCCGCAATCACTACAATAGCCGGCAGAGCTACACGGCACACACCCATCTCACTGCTCTGACCCGTGAACACCGTCCCTCTACGCTGCTTCGCGCAGACCTTTCCAGCCTCTCTCTCCGCTACTGGCGCGAGCCTGCGAACGAAGACGCTTGCTATGGCGGCTATATCGAAACAGGGGAATAAGTAGTCGCTACATTAGCTGCGTGGTACATTTTCAACACTTATCTATAATACAGGGTGTAAAGTTTAAGTTGACGAACCAGAATAACTCGAAAAATAAGCTTCACACGAAAAAAATGTGTGGAATCCAAAGTTGATTATTTCCGAGGGGTACATCTGCCGGTGTTAAAATTAGCCCACCACCTCGGCTCCCTGGGGGTGGGGCGGGAGGCAACTTTAAAATTTCAAATGGGAAGCACCATTTTTTATAGCAGAATCAGATTCTACATAAAAAACTACGTACATTTTGTCTTAAAGATTTGTTTTGATTATTGGTAGTTGGCACTGTAATTCAAGAAAATCCATGTTCTCATTTTTGCGGGGGAAATGGTTGCAGATAAATAAAAAAATACTTATTTTCTTCGTAAATTTAGATTCGCTAAAACTAAAACTCTCCCTCTCTCCCCATAGGGTGGGGTTTGAGAAAGAGGAATTAGAGTTTTACAAATGCTGACCCCAAACAAACAAAACCTAATCTGCGGAAAAAATTAATATTTGGGTCAACATTTGTAAAACTCTAATTCCTCTCTCTCAAACCCCACCCCATGGGGAGAGAGGGAGAGTTTTAGTTTTCGCTAATCAAAATTGACGAAGTAAATAAGTTTTTTTTAATTATCTGTAACCATTTTCCACGCAAAAATGAGAACATGAATTATCTTGAATTACAGCGCCAACTACCAAGAATCAAAATGGTTCAAATGGCTCTGAGCACTATGGGACTTACATGCTGTGGTCATCAGTCTCCTAGAACTTAGAACTACTTAAACCTAACTAACCTAAGGACATGACACACATCCATGCCCGAAGCAGGATTCGAACCTGCGACCGTAGCGGTCGCGCGGTTCCAGACTGTAGCGCCTAGAGCCGCTCGGCCACTTCGGCCGGCCCAAGAATCAAAACAAATATTTAAGACAAAATTTACGTAGTTTTTTATGTAGAATCTGTTCCTGCAAAAAAAAAAAAATGTGGCTTCCCATTTGAAATTTTAAAGTTGCCTCCCGCCCCACCCCCAGGGGGCCGAGGTGGCGGGCTAATTTTAGCACCGGCAGATGTCCCCCTCGAACATAATCAACTTTGGATTCTACACTTTTTTTCGTGTGCAGCTTATTTTTCGAGTTATTCTGGTCTGTAAACATATAATTTACACCCTGTATATGGGGTATTACAATGAGTGCATCCTGCGAACTTCTCCTCGTTTCCGATGTACACTAAAGAAATGTGAGAAAGCCCAGAAACATTTCGCAACATTTGTCCAGAGCGACCGTTACACAATGGCCCCTGATGTTAACAAACCGAGAATCATTGTAAAACTATGATGCTCGCACCAGTAAACTCCTGTACTCTTCTTTTGCAGAGGGACAATCACTAAACTACATGGAAGAATGAAAATTAGTTGCAAACTATAGCGTGCACACACTTCATTCAGCACGTAAACATCACCACAGATATTCGCATTAACGTTATGACATGTTCAATATGCCTGCCATCTATCGCAGACGAACAGCGAAAATCTATATGACCCGATGAAGTGTCGGAACATCGATACTGTTGATGACCTCCGAAATGGCTGTTTTTAGCTCAGCAGTGGTTTTGGGGTTATTGCTGTATTAATATAGACCCACAAAAAGGATTCGCATGTGTTCAGATCCGAAAAAATATAGCGGCCAATCGAGGCCCATACCAATGGCTTCTGGGTGGCCCAGAGCCAGAACGCGGTCCCCGAAGTGCTCCTCCAGGACATCAAACCAATCACCTGCGTCGATGCGGTCGAGCTCCGTCTTGCACGAACCACATCTTGTCAAAGTCAGGATAATAGCGATGAAATCATCTCCCAGAACCTTCAGGTACCGTCCGGTACTCACCGTGCCATCAAGGAATATAGCACCGATTATTCCCTGACAGGACATTGCCCACCACATAGTCAGCCGTTCAGGGTGAAGATCCTTCTCGGTCGCTAAGTGCGGATTCTCAGTCCCCCAAATGTGCCAGTCCTGCTTAGTGACGAACCCATCCAAATGAAAGTGTTCTTCTACGTGAAGCCAAACCATACTAATTCCCATCATGCCCAGCAGCTAATCGTACTGTCTGAACACACTGCGAGGTGCTGGGGCTACCAGTGTATTTAACACTAAATTCTTCTAGAATCTACAAATGTAAATGATGCTCTAAGCCCCCCCCCCCTATTCTAACTCCGACTTTTGCTGCTGCACATGGATTAAAAAGATACGCGAACTGACTGTAACAAACCCTGCAAGTGGAGTAGAAAAAGAGTTTGGCACCTGCAATAATTTAATTTGATAAATAAGTTAAATAAAGGAAGGTTTCATTAACGTAGTGAGAAATGATAGGGTTGCTCTACCGATTAACAGAATGAAAGTTCTGTCCAAAATAACAATATGATTTATTAAGACTAAACACAAAATAACAAACAAAAACACATGAAACATTTACAATACATCAAATTGGCTCAAATTGGATACTCAAATAAACGGTGTGAAGGTGAAGTTGTCCCTAAACTAGATTGTGACGTTTAAGACGAAGTGGTATGTGGAGCCAATTCCTAGCAACTCAAATCTTAAGAGAGACACACAGCTAACCCAACATTAATTGCTGCTACATTAGTGAGAACTCAGACAATGAACACCCAAGATATAGCAAAGTTAGAAAAGACGAACAGGCGCCCTCTGCTGAGCTCTGATTATCGCCTAGCAAAAATGCCTGCTTTGCCGGTGCTGCGGACGTACATTACCAAGCTGTCTTCTTAGCTGCAAGGACACGATCTGGCGTACTGGAAGCGATGGCTGGTTGCTTCGACGTCCCGTCGTGGTGATGATAATGTCGCGAGTACAGCCCGAAACAAATTTTCCTGGTCTGGTTGTTCCAGACTAAAGACTTCCTAGCAATACAAATGTGCCTCTGAGGGAGACGAAGAAGGCTCGCCACACAATCACTGACGGTACAGTGATTGATTTTAACAAGCGAAGTCACACAGTAACTCCGATACAGTCAACTTTAGCCAAAACTGCTCAAGACAGACAACATAGGCCTCTTGTACGCAGAACGCTCAATTGCCAACTGTACTCGGAAAGTTACGTTGAAGTCGAAGCTTCAGCAACTTCGTCAAGCAGTTACAATTAAATAAATGTATATTAGACAGCCAACGGAAGCAGGCTGACCAGAGCAGCGAGAGCTCAGTCTTGTAACCTACTCCGACTGAAAGGCAAGAGCCGACTCCCCCACAAGAGCACCCGTACAAACCGAACACAGAACATTCCCGCCCCCACGACAGTGGCCGTGGTTAACCGTTCCAATCAGCAACTCGAAAACCGGCGGAAAATTCCACTCTATTGCCGGAACACTACCATTCCACCAATGGAGATTCTTGGCGCCAATTTCTCCGCTGGTTTTGCTACGTCACGGAGCTATGCCCTGAGCAAGCCAATCACAGTTACTATTTAGCAGAAAGCGCGGGAATTTTCCCGCCACAACTGCCTGGGTACACAAGTCATTCCCACGCCTCGCTGGTAGCCCGCCAGAAAGTGTTTTCGCCAAGTTTCTGCGAAGTAACGGAACCTCTAGCCGAGCCACTACTTCAGGCCCCTGCGGGCGTATCTCTTGACAATGTCGGCGTCTGGAAAGCATTCATTCGACTCCGTCACACCCGTCGGCTTATCCTTTCAAAATCAGCAGAGCCCGCCTGTCACCGGAGCACCCGGGTGACGAGAGACGCTGCATGGGAAGTCCGTGTGTGAAGGAATAGCAACTTTCCACCGCATGCAATTAGAGAGGAGAATCGTAAGATAGAAATATGAGAGGGGGCTCATGCCACCTCTCAACCCTAACGCAAAGTCTTCAGAAGTTATGAAGATTTTATGTCAAATACGAGGTGCGACAATAAAGTAATGGAACTGATGTGAAAAAAAAGTTGCTTACCATTTTAGTCAAGTTTAGTGTTATCTCCTTCAAAGTAGTTCCATTCTGATTGCACACACTTTTTCCAGTGCTTCTGCCATTGATGGTAACATTTTTGGAACTCATCTTCTGTAATATCCTCCAAGAACCTCGTCACAGCTTTTTGGACATCTTGTGTTGTTTGGAAATGGTGTCTCTTGACCGCCGTTTTGACTCCTGGAAATAGAAAAAAGTCGCACGCAACGATATCTGGTGAATAAGCTGGCTGTGGTAGTACTCAAATTTGTTTTGAGGTTAAAAATTGCTGTACTTACAGAGCAGTATGGGATGGCGCGTTATCGTGATGCAAAATCCAATTATCAGCAATGTTGGCAGGGACACGAAGAACTCTTTTATGAAGTCTTTCTAATATTTATTTGTAGTAATATTGGTTAACTGTTTGTCCAGGAGGCACCCACTCTATATGAACAATTCCTTTGGAATCAAAGAAGCACACAAGCATGCATTTCACTTTGGACTTTGAGTTGCGAGCTTTTTTTGGTCTGGGTGATCCCTTTGAGCACCATTGCGAATTTTGGCGTTTTGTCTCTGAATCGTACTGAAAAAAAAACTCTCATCATCAGTCATAACACGGCTCAACAATTCTGGATTGATTTCCGTTTGCTCTAACAGATCGCCTGCCACATTTTTCCGTGTTTCTCGCTGTTGTGGTGTGCGATATTTGAAGACCATTTTTGCACAAATCTTTCTCATACCAACATCTTCAGTTATTACTAGACTAACCGTTTCTCGATTCATGTTCAGTTTTCTGCAATCATTTTCACAGATAATTTTCGATCAGATGGTACGAGTTCACGCACCCTGGACAAGTTGACATCCGTCCGTGAGGTTGATGGTCGTCAACTGCGCTCTTCATATTCAATATTCGTTCTGCATGAACTAAACATTTTATGCCTATGAAAAACTTGAGCTCTTGACATCACCTCCTTTCCAAAAGCCTTCTGAAGCTTACCATAAGTTGTCGTCGTGTTTTCACCCAATTTAACGCAAAAATAAATGGCACACTGTTCCGCAATATTATGCGGTCCCACTTCCGTGACGAGAAACATAAACACGTGTTAACTTATTACAGCACAACTCACAATTGAGCAGTTGCATCGATGTGCCACTTGGGCTAGAAGCAGCTTATAGACCAAGATCAAAGATATTGTGCCTACGCAAGCCTGCAGGGTTGCCACATCTTGCAAAGAAAATCAGTCTCACTACGTTATTGTCGCACCTCGTATTTCAACAATTGTCACGCTGTACTTTTCGTCATAGAATAGTCTTATCATGTTACGTTTATAATATTCATCCTCCTGATCACAGTTTTAAATCTAAACTTCCCGAATGCAACAAACATAATAGGTATAACTTCTTTTGGTGGTTTTAAGATACTTTTCTTATTAGAAATATCATTATAGAAGCAAAAATAAAACATTGTCAGATATGGTCTCTGTTGTACCTGTTTCTGCACAAGTCACACAGCCGAACATTACGTTATGGATCAGAGTAAACGTTTTCAGTCTTATGGGTTCAACCCATCCACTAGACTATCTAGAGATTTTGACTCATTCGATCAAATTTTACTGTGTCTGACAACTTTGGTTGCTTTTGGGGTTCCACCACGTAACGTGCGTACGCTTACTCATTGCATGTTTTGTCGAAGGAGTGATCTCCTTCGCCATCGAGCTTCGGAAGGAATATCATAAGGGGATTTGTGATTTATCACAAGCAAGCTGTCTACATACGTCGTGAATCTGCAACACAGGCACACGTCCAGATATTGCTGATGTACAATGCGGGGAAAGGCAAACGTGTTTTACTTGTGTGTAAACATTGAGAAGAAATATGCCTTTGGGGGGAAACGACATAATTCCCGAATCGATTCAGAAGATGGATGGGCGAGCTCGGATGTTGCTGCGCAGTTGTGAAAAGTGTTTCGAATAGTATGTGTCGCCAGAGAGCGGAAGGAGAGTGATAAGTCGCCACAACAGCAGCAGCAGCGGGGTGAAACATTACGCTAGCGCCCCGCCACGGAGCAGCAATGAAATTTCCGCGGAGACTGGTGTGGAGGGGGAAGTGTCGGCAGGGGGGGGGGGGAGAGGTGGGGCGGTATTCCAAAGACGCGGAGCAACAGGAAGGGCCGCTGGACGTACTCCAGCAGGCGCCGCGCCGTTTCCGCTATAAAAACACTCCAGCCTCCGGCAGCGCCCCCAACTCCGCCCCCCTGCCCCCCTCCCCGCCGTTACTCAGACGCAGAGCGGCGTCAGCGCTGGCGGCGTCCCGGCGCCAGCCCCGGCCTGAATAAAAGACGCCGACGCCGACGCCGATGTCGTGTGTCGTGGCGTGGTGTAGGGCCGAGAGCTCGGCTCACGTCGGTACCGCACTCCACCCTCTCCTGTCCACGTGTCTTCTGTCCGCCTGACGCTAACAGGCGCTGCTGAAGGGATACGCTGTGGCTAACGATACCATTAACGTCGATTTAGACTGTCTCATATTACCTTTAGGAAAGAGGGTCAGTGACCACTGCATGCGGAAATAGAGACTGGTGAGTAGGAGGGGCCACGAAAAGCAAATAATAAGCACAAAAATGGTTCAAATGGCTCTGAGCACTATGGGACTTAACATCTATGGTCATCAGGCCCCTAGAATTTAGAACTACTTAAACCGAACTACGTGACATCACACAACAGCCAGTCATCACGAGGCAGAGAAAATCCCTGAACCCGCCGGGAATCGAATCCGGGAACCCGGGCGTGGGAAGCGAGAACGCTACCTCACGACCACGAGCTAATAAGCACACTAAGCAAAACATTAGTAACTTCCAGGAGTCAACATACTGATACTGTACTCCGAGGTGAAAAGTCATGAGATAGCGATGTGCACACATACAGACGGCGGCAGTATTGTGTACAATACGTATAAAAGGAATTACAAAGAAATGAACACCCTTAGCTGCTTACAGGCGTTGACATACGTCAACGGGGACAGATGAAAATGTGTGCCCCCACCGGGACTCGAACCCGGGATCTCCTGCTTACATAGCAGACGCTCTTTCCACCTTTTTTTTAATCTTATTTTGCTCGTTTTTGTTCGTTGCATCTGCTCGGTGCGAACGTCGCAAGACACCCGTTTCAGTTCGTTGTTGATCGATTAACTCAGTTTTTTTATTGCAGAGGGCCATCTAACCCTCTGACCGAACACGCTGAGCTGGTCCATCTGAGCCACCGAGGACACAGAGGATAGCGCGACTGCAGGGATTTATCTCTGGCACGCCCCCCGCGAAACCCACATTCTCAACGTATTGTCCCGCACTACATTCGTAGTGCCCCTGCCCATTATACTCATTACTCGCGGCGCGTTTCCGATTCCCGTAAGAGTTCGGGCACTGGTTGTGCATTCGCACAGAAGAAGAAGATGGTCAAGTGGCCGGTGAGCCTTAACTATATATATATATATATATATATATATATATATATATATATATATATATATACTAAGATGGTATCTGTTCTTCCGGGCAACGGGGGTTGACGTATGTAAGCAGCTAAGGGTGTTCATTTCATTGTAATTTCATTCCAACGAGCTGCATGGTCACCGATGGTATCTGTTCTTTCGGACATGTCCGAAGGCACAGATACCATCTTAGTATATACATAGTTAAGGCTCACAGGCCACTTCACCATCTTCTTCTTCTGTGCGAATGCACAAACAGTGCCCGAACTCTTACGGGAATCGGCAACGCGCCGCGAGTAATGAGTATAATGGGCGGGGGCACTACGAATGTGGTGCGGGACAATACTTTTAGGATGTGGGTTTCGCGGGAGGCGTGCCAGAGATAAATCCCTGCAGTCGCGCTATTCTCTGTGTCCTCGGTGGGTCAGATGGATAGAGCGTCTGCCATGTAATCAGGAGATCCCGGGTTCGAGACCCGGTGGGGGCACACATTTTCATCTGTCCCCGTTGACGTATGTCAACGCCTGTAAGCATCTAAGGGTGTTCATTTCATTGTAATTTCATTCCAACGAGCTGCCTGGTCACCGATGGTATCTGTTCTTTCGGACATGTCCGAAGGCACAGATACCATCTTAGTATATACATAGGTAGAAAAGGGCAGTGCGTTGACAGAACTGTCGTTTCTACTAGGGTGATTCATGTGGAAAGGTTTCCGAAGCGATTATGGCCATACGACAGTAATTACCAGACCTTGAGCGCGCAATGGTAGTTGGAGGTAGGTGCACGGGACGTTCCATTTGGGAAAGCGTTTGTGAATTCAATATTCCGAGACCCACAGTGTAGAGAGTGTGCCAAGAATTGCAGATTTCAGGCATTTCTTCTCATCACGCACAAACGCAGTGGCCGACGGCCTTCATCAACCAACGAAAGCAGTGACGTTTGTTTAGAGATGTCAGTGCTAACCGACAAGCAACGCTACGTGAAATAACCCCAAAAATCAATGTGGGACGTACGATTAACGCATCCGTTAGGACAGTGCGGCGCCATTTTGAGTTAATGGGCTATGGCAGTAGACGACCGATGCGAGTGCCTTTGCTAACAGCACATCGCTTGCAGAGCCTCTGCTGCTCTTATGACAATATCGCTTGGACTTTACAAGACTGGGAGACAATGGCCTGGTCAGATGAGATACGATTTCATGCGGTAATAGCTGATGGTAGTGTTGGAGTGTGGCGCAGGTCATGGAACCAAGCTGGCAAAAAGTCTCTTTTCAAGCTGGTGGTGGCTCCATAATGGTGTGTGCGTTGTTTACATGGAATGGAGTCGGTCCTGTGGTCAGACTCAGCCGATGTTTGACTGGAAATGGTTATGATCGTCTACTTGAAGGCCATTTTCAGGCATTCATTAACTTATGTTTCCAAGCAATGATGTCATGTCGCCTGGCCACAGGTGCTCGCCATTGGTTTGAACTTTCAAGTCATTTAGAGTGAATGATTTGACAACCCAGTTCGCCCGACGTGGATCCTATGGAGATCTTATAGGACGTAATCGAGAGGTCAGTTCGTGCACAACATCCTGCACCGAAAACACTTAGCAACTAAGAGCGGATGTAGAGGCAGTATAGCTCAGTATTTCTCCAAGGGACTTCCAGCGACTTGTTGACCCCATGCCACGTCGTGTTGCTGCACTGCGCCACGCAAAAGAAGGTCCGACAGGATGTTACAACGTACCCCATGACTCTTGTCATCTCAGTGTATTGTCTGGCGTTACCCGCAGGAAAGCTTGCCAGTAGCCAGAGCTCACCGAAATAGAAACAGATGAGTAGAACTGAAAATGAAAAAAAATAGTAAAGACAGTAAATGAAACATTAGTAACCCCCAGGACTCACCATAATGAGACTGTACGAGCCGTGTGAGAAAAATATGTGAATGATTTTTATCTGCCGAAATTTTTATTTATTTTTCTTTTTTAAGCAATATTGTCCCCTTCGAAGTAGTTCTCTTCGGCATCTACACACCGGCGGAGGCGTTGTTCCCAGTCTTGGTAGCGGCCCTGAAAGGCTTCAAATGGTAGGGCCTATGATGTGTCGGCCACTTTCTTTTCAATGTTCTCCAGTGTCACAAAGTGACGTCCTTCCAAGACATTTTTCGACTTTAGGGAAAGAAAAAAGACAGTGACTCAGATCAGATGGACTGTGGAACCATAAGAATGGTTTTTGAGGTCAAACATTCAGTAACAGAAGTGGACACGTGGTAAGGGACGTTTTCACGATGCATAATCCACTTGTCTGTAGTGTCTGGTCTCATTCCATTTACGCTTTTCCTGAGCCTTTCAACGACATCTCCGTAAAATACTTGGTTAACAGTTTATGCTGGAGAAACCGTCTTACAAGTGCACGCACACGCTGTACGTTTTCGTCGCTTTTTTAAACTGAAGGACTCCCGGACTTACAAAAATAATATCTGCCAGCGAAAAATCTTATGCTCTAGATAAGGAATGTTTCCCTTAGCAGTGTTTCAAGTTTTCATAGGTCATACTCGCGGATTCCCAGAGTTTACAACAAAATCTGATTGCGTAACTTTGCTCTAAACTCCGCTGTTCCATTTTCGTAATACGCAACAGAAACATAAAACGTCACTGACGGGCTCTCAAAACTCACATGATGACTCTGCGGACTTGAAACTTGGACTGAGAATTAGGAAGGGATGAACACACAGGTCTACATACAAGCAGAAGAACACAGCGTTGTCAGACTGCTCGAAGTGTTGTCTGTCCCATTACTTTTCTTGCACACCTCGTATAACAAAGACTAACGACTGCTTCATTTCATGGTGCCCTTCATTAGTTGGCCCAAATCATGGGATGACAAATAGAGACAAAACATCATGAAGTAATCTCTTGCGTGAATTGAACTCTCCACACACTGCAGGTGAAACGCCTAAATGAGCGGCTGGTGCTCTCGTCGCCTTGCCAAGCAGAGGCAAAATCGCGATGCGTCGGACCACATCCTACACGCCTCAAGTCAGCTACTGGCGAGATTCTGTGCTGTTCGCCCCAGGTAGAAATGCAGCTTTACGTACCGCTCTCAGCGTTGCACTCGTCGCCAGTCCTTGGCGTCTATTGTCTACGAGGTCCACTCATACTAATGTGACAACCGCCTACGTTCAACGGCAATGTGCGACAACCATTCACAGACGGCAGGTGGCGGCTATAGCATTGGAGCCTATATAGGGCGTGTCTAGGGGACACGTAAATCAGTGCGTATTGCGGAAATGAAGAGGTTTATCTGACGTCCGAAAAAAAGCATGTCATTGGCTTTTGGGCCAAGGATGAAAGTATTTCCGAAACGGCTAAGTTTGTGAACTGCTGACATGCTGCCGAGATTAAAGTATACCGTGGGTGGCACAAAGGCTAGATCTAAAGTCCCTGTGATGCACCATGGGCCTTAGAATACAAGAGTCACCAACTGTTACGGAGACGTGTACGGGCGAACAGAGGTGCAACTGTTCAGGAACGAAGGGGCTACCAACAGTACCTTCTGATCAACCGTTCAGTGAATACTGCTGTGTATGAGCACCTGCAGCAGGCGCCTGGTTCGTGCACCCAAACAGACTGCTATTCGTCGGCGACGAAGGCTGGAATTTGCAAGCCAGTACGTCCATTGAGTGACGACATGTGGGATTTTCAGATGGATCACGTTTTATGGTCCAACGGGCGGATGGCCATTCTCGTGTACGGTGTGGAGCGTCTGAAAGAAAACACATAAGCTGTAAGAGGGAGCATTATGGTCTGGAGAATGTCTACGTGGAATTCCCTGAGTGATCTTGTTACTCTGGAAGGCACAATGAAGGAACACCACTATGCATTTTCCTTACAAACAGTTTGTTCTTCACTGGCACGATGGGAACTGCCGGCAGGACACTGCAACGTTTCACACGTGCGTAGTTCAAATACCACCAAGATTAGTTTACCGTAGTCCCCTGGCCAGCCAATTCCCCGGATTTAAACCCAGTCGAGTAACTATGGCATTATCTCGATCAGGCTGCTCGCGCCATGGATCTTCAACCGAGAAACCTGGCGCAGCTGGCCACGATACTGTAGTCCGCACGACTCCACATACCAGTCGGTAGCTTCCAGAACCTCACTGACACTTTTTCAGCACGTCTCGCTGTAAAAGATGGCTATTTGGGCTTTTGACCGGTTGTCATATAAATACGACTGTACAGTGTATCAACACCACTATTCATATGCCATGATACGTGCACTGTCTGATCAAAAGTATCCGAGAACCCTACGTGAAGCGGAATCTACCACTAGATCTCACGAAGATACGGGCTAGCTAGTGTGAAAGGAGATTAAGACTATTGTGTTGTGAGTAAATAATGAGTAACAGCAGAGTGAAAGAGCCTAGCAACTTCGAACGTGAGCTGGTGATGGGTAATACACTACTGGCCATTAAAATTGCTACACCAAGAAGAAATTCAGATAATAAACGGGTATTCATTGGACAAATATATTATACTAGAACTGACATGTGATTACATATTCACGCAATTTGGGTGCATAGATCCTGAGAAATCAGTACCCAGAACAACCACCTCTGGCCGTAATAACGGCATTGATACTCCTGGGCACTGAGTCAAACAGAGCTTTGACGGCGTGTACAGGTACAGCTGCCCATGCAGCTTCAACACGATACCACATTTCATCAAGAGTAGTCACTGGCGTATTGTGACGAGCCAGTTGCTCGGCCACCATTGACCAGACGTTTTCAGTTGGTGAGAGATCTGGAGAATGTGCTGGCCAGGGCAGCAGTCGAACGTTTTCTGTATCCAGAAAGGCCCGTACAGGATCTGCAACATGCGGTCGTGCATTATCCTGCTGAAATGTAGGGTTTCGAAGGGATCGAATGAAAGGTAGAGCCACGGGTCGTAACACATCTGAAATGTAACGTTCACTGTTCAAAGTGCCGTCAATGCGAACAAGAGGTGACCGAGACGTGTAACCAATGGCACCCCATACCATCACGCCGGGTGATACGCCAGTATGGCGATGACGTATACACGCTTCCAATGTGCGTTCACCGCGATGTCGCCAAACACGGAACGTCAAGGGTAACCGCAGCCATCGTCTCCGAACTGATAGTCCATGTTGCTGCGAACGTTGTCGAACTGTTCGTGCACATTGTTGTTGTCTACCAAACGTCCCCATCTGTTGACTCGAGGATTGAGACGTGGCTGCATGATCCGTTACAGCCGTGCGGATAAGATGCATGTCATCCCGACTGCTAGTGATACGAGGCCGTTGGGATCCAGCACGGCGTTCCGTATTACCCTCCTGAACCCACCGATTCCATATTCTGCTAACAGTCATTGGATCTCGACCAACGCGAGCAGCAATGTCGCGATACGATAAACCCAAATCGCGATAGGCTACAATCTGACCTTTATCAATGTCGTAAACGTGATAGTACGCATTTCTCCTCCTTACACGAGGCATCACAACAACGTTTCACCAGGCAACTCCGGTCAACTGCTGTTTGTGTATGAGAAATCGGTTGGAAACTTTTCTCATGTAAGCAAGTTGTAGGTGTCGCCACCGGCGCCAACCTTGTGTGAATGCTCTGAAAAGCTAATCATTTGCATATCACAGCATCTTCTTCCTGTCGGTTACATTTCGCGTCTGTAGCACGTCATCTTCATGGTGCAGCAATTTTAATGGCCAGTAGTGTATATCCATCAGGGGACGATCCATCCGTTTCTGAATCCGTCCCTATCCACTATTGGTGATGTCACTGTCAAGTGGAAACTACCACAGCGAATTGAAGACCAACCACACCTGCGCATATGGAAAGGAATGGTTGGACGCTGCAGATTATGGCTGTAAAAAAATCTTATGAATTCATTAAAAAGAATCTCAACCCTGAGTTCCGATGTTCTACCAGCAGTGCGGCCAACACAGTCACTGCCCGTTTTGAGTTACAAAGAATTGGTTACAATCGTGGAGCATCTCTTCACAATCCATACATTTCTGTATTCAGTATTAAGTCACTCTCAATGTCGTGTGATAACACTGCACAGTGAGTGCTGGAAACGAGTAATCTGGACTGATGAATCACGTTACACCCTGTGGAAATCAGATTGAATAGTCTGGGTTCTGGATTTGCAGAACGTATCGAGGATGTTCCTTGACCTCAGGTACTGAGGCAACAGTAAAGTAGGGTTAGGCTGTAGTTCTGTAATTGTGCTCAAGAAAATGCTGAATGTGAAAGGACAGGAATACGTTTCATAACATTGTAAAGTGTTTACAGTAGAGGAAAATTCCGGAAAAGATGACTTTATCAGAGTAACAATTCACCGGTCCATATGTGAGGCAATGGTTTGCTGACAATAACGTTCCTGAAATCGACTGATCTGCTCAGAGTCCCGTCCGAAACCAATCGGAATCCTTTTGGAAGATTTAGAACGCCGACTTCGTTCATACCCCAGCATTCAACAGCACTACCTTCTCTGGTTTCAGCATTTGAGGAAGAACTGGCTGCTATTACGCCACAAATATTTACTAGTCTCTTTGTAGCCCCATTACAGTTGAAGCTTTCACAAATGGGAAGAACGGACACAATCCACATTAACATCCACTAACGATAGTCCGAATACTTCCAATCAGGTAGTGACGCTAGACATCCTCATGATGCACTAAGAAATCAGGCAACTGCATTCAGCGAGTAGTCATGGGCAAGCCCAAATCCAAGAACTTCTTTCAGATGCTCTATCACATCTCCATGTCGATCTCATTCACCGGAATGGCTGAGTCCGCGCTGAATACTGTGGCCGGTAGATGAGCAAACGGCTAGGCTCACATGTGTAGAGCGGTAGCGTTGGGGGTTACGGGCCGGTGCTGCAGAGAAATGCTGAGTGCTGCACGAAAAGTGCCATTTTCAACTGGAGCCTTCGCTAATATTTTCTGTAAATATTAGGTAAAGACCCTCCACACCCACACTTGTGTGATGATGATTCAGAAAGGGTCACTGTCACTTGTGCTTTGGTTAGTATACAGAAACAAATTCGCCGAAAATGCAGCGATTTATTTTCGCCTGGCATGTTAATCAATTTTAACTTTCAGAGAAGTGTCACAAGTGGCAAATTTTTAGTAAAATTACACATTTCTCTTGCTGCCACGTTAAAAATTTCTTATTTTGACAAAACACAGGCGAGTTTACATAGTCTTGCGTCACTAAAATGTTGTGCAGGCGCAATTGCGAGAGAATTCTGAATCAGTGGGTTATCAAGTTTATTGAACAATAAACTGAGGTAAAGTAAGGTTAGTAGCTTACGCAAAAAGACATGCTCGGTAAAAAAAAAGTGTAATGTCTTCAGTTATGTTCATCAGCTATCGATAGCCCTTAAAAATTAAATTTTTTCTTCGAAAAAGTCTGCAGTTACTGGAATAACGCGGTAGATAATGAAGCTTTGCATAATGACCATATGGAAAAATATTCTCCTCTGGACGTGCTATCAGTTGTCAAAATCTCTTTTCTGTATCTCAAACTGTTTGTGAAATATGAGCAATGTTGTGGCTGTTTCACTCTGTCTTTATCGCTGCCGCGGCGCTTTCGAAAATTAGTGTGCTACGTCAGATCAATTTTCTCGAGATTGGTGACAAATAGCAAAGTCTAAAGAAAAATTCACCGTGTTAACTACGAGGGTTGACTGAAAAGTAATGCCTCCAACTTCGTAACTCTTCAATGGTTGGCAGCATAGGTATACCGCAGGTACCGGCTTTTTCTGTAGCCTCTCCTCTACAGCACCAGTTGGCGGGTTAGCATTGAACGGTTGTGTTGTTACGGTGTAAAGTATGGGACTCAGCGCAGACGTTCGGTCAATGCGATTTAAGCAACATGCAGTCATTGAGTTCTTGACATCTGAACTTCATCAGAGAATGAAAGCAGTTTATGGTGCTTGTGTTGATGTAAATACTGTGCGTCGTTAGGCGAGTAAGTTTAAAGATGTTGAGGCGGGAACACCTGACACGCGCGACAAAGAGTTGGATTTCCTGTGACAACAATCACCGAGTTTCACAAGCAGAATGTTGACATATTGATTCAGGACGATCGCCGTATCACTCAGAGAGAAATTTCAAGCACAATCGGCATTTCACATGAACATATGGGTCACATTATTGCTTTGCTTGGCTGCTGTTGTTGTTGTCGTCTTCAGTCCTGAGACTGGTTTCATGCAGCTCTCCATGCTACCCTATCCTGTGCAAGTTTCTTCATTTCCCAGTACCTACTGCAATCTACATCCTTCTGAATCTGCCTAGTGTATTCATCTCTTGGTCTCCCTCTACGATTTTTACCCTTCATGCTGCCCTCCAATGCTAAATTTGTGATCCCTTGATGCCTCAGAATATGTCCTACCACCCGGTTCCTTCTTCTCGTCAAGTTCTGCCACAAACTCCTCTTCTCCCCAATTCTATTCAGTACCTCCTCATTAGTTATGTGATCTACCCATCTAATCTTCAGCATTCTTCTGTAGCACTACATTTCGAAAGCTTCTATTCTCTTTCTGTCCAAACTATTTATTGTCCATGATTCACTTCCATACATGGCAACACTCCATACAAAGACTTTCAGAAACGACTTCCTGACGCTTAAATCTGTACACGATGTTAACAAATTTCTCTTCTTCAGAAACGCTTTCCTTGCCATTGCCAGTCTACAGTTTATATCTTCTCTACTTCGACCATCATCAGTTATTTTGCAACCCAAATAGCAAAACTCCTTTACTACTTTGTCTCATTTCCTAATCTAATTCCCTCAGCATCACCCGACTTAGTTCGACTACATACAATTATCCTCGTTTTGCTTTTGTTGATGTTCATCTTATATCCTTCTTTCAAGACACTGTCCATTCCGTTCAACTGCTATTCCAAGTCCTTTGCTGTTTCTGACAGAATTACAATGTCATCGGTGAACCTCAACGTTTTTATTTCTTCTCCATGGACTTTAATACCTACTCCGAATTTTTCTTTTGTTTCCTTTACTGCTTGCTCAATATACAGATTCAATAACATTGAGGAGAGGCTACAACCCTGTCTCACTCCCTTCCCAACCACTGCTTCCCTTTCATGCCCCTCGACTCTTATAACTGCCATCAGGTTTCTATGCAAATTGTAAATAGCCTTTCGCTCCTTGTATTTTACCCCTGCCACCTTTAGAATTTGAAAGAGAGTATTCCAGTCAACATTGTCAAAAGTTTTCTCTAAGTCTACAAATGCTAGAAACGTAGGTTTGCCTTTCCTTAATCTTTCTTCTAAGATAAGTCTTAGGGTCAGTATTGCCTCACGTGTTCCAGTATTTCTACGGAATCCAAACTTATCTTCCCCGAGGTCGGCATCTACCAGTTTTTCCATTCGTCTGTAAAGAATTCGCGTTAGTATTTTGCAGCTGTGACTTATTAAATTGATAGTTCGGTAATTTTCACATCTGTCAACACCTGCTTTCTTTGGGATTGGAATTATTATATTCTTCTTAAAGTCTGAAGGTACTTCGCCTGTCTCATACATCTTGCTCGCTAGATGGTAGAATTTTGTCAGGACTGGCTCTCGCAAGGCCGTCAGTAGTGCTAATGGAATGTTGTCTACTCCCGAGGCCTTGTTTCGGCTCAGGTCTTTCAGTGCTCTGTCAATCTCTTCACGCAGTATCGTATCTCCCATTTCATCTTCATCTACATTCTCTTCCATTTCTATAATATTGTCCTCAATTACATCGCCTTTGTGTAGACCCTCCATGTACTCCTTCCGCCTTTCTGCTTTCCCTTCTTTGGTTAGGACTGGGTTTCCATCTGAGCTCTTGATATTCATACAAGTGGTTCTCTTTTACCCAAAGGTCCCTTTAATTTTGCTGTAGGCAGTATCTATCTTACCCCTAGTGAGATAAGCCTCTACATCCTTGCATTTGTCCTCTACCCATCCCTGCTTAGCCATTTTGCACTTCCTGTCGATCTCATTTTTGAGACGTTTGTATTCCTTTTTACCTGCTTCACTTACTGCATATTGTATTTTATCCATTCATCAATTAAATTCAGTATCTCTTCTGTTACCAAAGGATTTCTACTAGCCCTCGTCTTTTTACCCACTTGATCCTCTACTGCCTTCACTATTTCATTCCTCAAAGCTGCCCTTTCTTCTTCTACTGTATGTCTTTCCCCCATTCCTGTCAATTGTTGCCTTATGCTCTCGCTGAAACTCTGCACAACCTCTGGTTTAGTCAGTTTATCCAGGTCCCATCTCTTTAAATTCCCACCTTTTTGCCGTTTCTTCAATTTTAATCTGCAGTTCATAACCAACAGATTGTGGTCAGAGTCCACATCTGCCCCTGGAAATGTCTTACAATTTAAAACCTGGTTCCTAAATCTCTGTCTTACCATTATACACTCCTGGAAATTGAAATAAGAACACCGTGAATTCATTGTCCCAGGAAGGGGAAACTTTATTGACACATTCCTGGGGTCAGATACATCACATGATCACACTGACAGAACCACAGGCACATAGACACAGGCAACAGAGCATGCACAATGTCGGCACTAGTACAGTGTATATCCACCTTTCGCAGCAATGCAGGATGCTATTCTCCCATGGAGACGATCGTAGAGATGCTGGATGTAGTCCTGTGGAACGGCTTGCCATGCCATTTCCACCTGGCGCCTCAGTTGGACCAGCGTTCGTGCTGGACGTGCAGACCGCGTGAGACGACGCTTCATCCAGTCCCAAACATGCTCAATGGGGGACAGATCCGGAGATCTTGCTGGCCAGGGTAGTTGACTTACACCTTCTAGAGCACATTGGGTGGCACGGGATACATGCGGACGTGCATTGTCCTGATGCAACAGCACGTTCCCTTGCCGGTCTAGGAATGGTAGAACGATGGGTTCGATGACGGTTTGGATGTACCGTGCACTATTCAGTGTCCCCTCGACGATCACCAGTGGTGTACGGCCAGTGTAGGAGATCGGTCCCCACACCATGATGCCGGGTGTTGGCCCTGTGTGCCTCGGTCGTATGCAGTCCTGATTGTGGCGCTCACCTGCACGGCGCCAAACACGCATACGACCATCATTGGCACCAAGGCAGAAGCGACTCTCATCGCTGAAGACGACACGTCTCCATTCGTCCCTCCATTCACGCCTGTCGCGACACCACTGGAGGCGGGCTGCACGATGTTGGGGCGTGAGCGGAAGACGGCCTAACGGTGTGCGGGACCGTAGCCCAGCTTCATGGAGACGGTTGCGAATGGTCCTCGCCGATACCCCAGGGGCAACAGTGTCCCTAATTTGCTGGGAAGTGGCGGTGCGGTCCCCTACGGCACTGCGTAGGATCCTACGGTCTTGGCGTGCATCCGTGCGTCGCTGCGGTCCGGTCCCAGGTCGACGGGCACGTGCACCTTCCGCCGACCACTGGCGACAACATCGATGTACTGTGGAGACCTCACGCCCCATGTGTTGAGCAATTCGGCGGTACGTCCACCCGGCCTCCCGCATGCCCACTATACGCCCTCGCTCAAAGTCCGTCAACTGCACATACGGTTCACGTCCACGCTGTCGCGGCATGCTACCAGTGTTAAAGACTGCGATGGAGCTCCGTATGCCACGGCAAACTGGCTGACACTGACGGCGGCGGTGCACAAATGCTGCGGAGCTAGCGCCATTCGACGGCCAACACCGCGGTTCCTGGTGTGTCCGCTGTGCCGTGCGTGTGATCATTGCTTGTACAGCCCTCTCGCAGTGTCCGGAGCAAGTATGGTGGGTCTGACACACCGGTGTCAATGTGTTCTTTTTTCCATTTCCAGGAGTGTATAATCTGTCTGATACCTTTTAGTATCTCCAGGGTTCTTCCATGTACATAACCTTCTTTTATGATTCTTGAACCAAGTGTTAGCTATGATTAAGTTATGCTCTGTGCAAAATTCTAACTGACGGCTTCCTCTTTCATTCCTTATCCCCAATCCATATTCACCTGCGATGTTTCCTTCTCTCCCTTTTCCTACACTCGAATTCCAGTCACCCATGACTATTAAATTTCATCTCCTTTCACTATCTGAATAATTTCTTTTATCTCATCATACATTTCATCAATTCCTTCATCATCTGCGGAGCTAGTTGGCATATAAACTTGTACTACTGTAGGAGGCGTGGGCTTCGTGTCCATCTTGGCCACAATAACGATTTCACTATGCTGTTTGTAGTAGCTTACCCGCACTCCTATTTTTTTATTCATTATTAAACCTACTCCTGCATTACCTCTATTTCATTTTGTATTTATAACCCTGTATTCACCTGACCAGAAGTCTTGTTCCTCATGCCACCGAACTTCACTAATTCTCACTATATCTAACTTTAACCTATCTATTTCCCTTTTTAAATTTTCTAACCTACCTGCTCGATTAAGGGATCTGACATTCCACGCTCCGATCGGTAGAACGCCAGTTTTCTTTCTCCTGATAACGACGTCCACTTCTGTAGTCCCCGCCCGGAGATCCGAATGGGGGACTATTTTACCTCCGGAATATTTTACCCAAGAGGACGCCATCATCATTTAACCATACAGTAAAGCTGCATGCCCTCGGGAAAAATTACGGCTGTAGTTTCCCCTTGCTTTCAGCCGTTCGCAGTACCAGCACAGCAAGGCCGTTTTGGTTACTGATACAAGGCCAGATCAGTCAATCATCCAGACTGTTGCTCCTGCAACTACTTGAAAAGGCTGCTGCCCCTCTTCAGGAACCACACGTTTGTCTGGCCTCTCAACAGATACCCGTCCGTTGTGGTTGCACCTACGGTACGGCCATCTGTATCGCTGAGGAACGCAAGCCTCCCCACCAACGGCAAGGTCCATGGTTCATGGGGGGGGGGGGCTATCGGAAGAATTTCCAGGAACTCCTCTCGCGTTACGAGAATGAAGGCGACGCCTTTCTCCACTCAGTTGTGACAGGAGATGAAACGTTGGTACACCATTACGACCCAGAGAGGAAACATCAGTCTATGGAATATCGACACAAGGGATCGCCCCAGAAAAAGAAATTCAAGACACAGCCCTCAGGAGGAAATATCATGGCCACGGTGTTCTGGGACACAGATGGTGTTATCCATGTTAATTTCCTTCATCGTGGAGCAACAATAAATTCAGAGTGTTACATCACAACGCTGCGAACTCTGAAACAACGGCTAACTAGGATCCGAAAGGAAAAGGGAAATGTTTCCCTGCAGCATGACAGTGCCAAACCACACACTTCACGTGTCACCACAGCAGAACTTCATAGACTGAATTTCACCACCGTACGGCATCCTCTATACAGTCCAGATTTAGCACCGTGTGACTTCCATCTGTTGCCGACAATGAAAGACGATCTGCGGGGATATCATTATGCTTCTGATGAAGACGTTGAGAGAACTGTGAGACTGTGGTTGCTGAAAAATAGTGTCGACTTCTTCCGTGACAGCTGCAGAAAACTTACTCATCGTTAGCAGAAAGGTATCCAATTGGCTGGTGATTATGTGCAAAAGTGAACATTGGTAATTAAAGATCACATTCTAAGGATTATTTCTGCATCTGATTAATTAAAATACTCCCATCCAAACCCAATCAACGAAGTTGAAGGCAGTAATTTTCATTCAACCCTCGTAAATTTCGTCTGCAGCAAACGCAAAATTGTAGTTGGTTGGTTGGTTTGTGGAAGGGAACCATACAGTGAGGTCATCGATCCCATCAGATTAGGGAAAGATGGGGAAGGAAATCGGCCGTGCCCTTTCAAAGGAACCATCCCGACATTTGCCTGAATCGATTTAGGGAAACCACGGAAAAACTAAACCAGGACGGCCAGGGGCTGGTTTGGACCGTCGTCCTCCCAGATGTGAATCCAGTGTGCTAAACACTGCGCCACATAGAGACCTTTACTTTTCATTGCAAACTTTTTGGAATTTAGCCTAGTTTCTTACTTCCATTGAAATATCACGATAACTATGAATATTAACTAAATGATTGGCACATCACCATGAACGTAGCATAGAAAGCTACAAGGAAAGCAGAAATGAGATTTTTGTGCTGCATAGACTCTGTAAAATCGTTTGATCAAGATTCCAAGGTGTCTCGATTCTGTCATCGCCGACCGCCCGAATGGTAGCAAACAGTTGGCCTCCCCTTTCGACCAAACGAATGAACTTGCCCAGTGCTTTGGACGAAAATTGTTCACTGGGCATCGGCCACCTTATTCTGCGCGGATTATACAGACACACCAGCTCACTGCCACGACTTAGGTCGCGGCGGAGAGCGATATGGCTGCTTGGTACTAGCTCTACACCGTTACAGTGCTCAAAAGCGACCACTGTGCTCTTTCAGCTGAATGACTAATCGTTTGTCAGGTGAGCTTTTGTCGACATTTAACGTAAAATAACAAACAGTGCTACAAAATTAGTTTTTGAAATACTCATGTTTTGCAAGTAGACACAGCATGCTGAACATTAAAAAATAGTGACAAAGCTATCAGTAAATAAGGGCAACATGAACGACTGCCGTGGCACAGGAAAGTATACCGCCAAGGCAGGCTCCGATCGCCTCATAAAATCCAGAAGTATGTGATATAATTCGCTGGTGTGTCGTTGCGTAACGCCCTTTTGATATGGGGCAGGGATCGTCATCGTGATCTACATTGTGGATGAAGGATGATCATGTTGAATTGAGACAATCTGTGTACGGCTAAATGTGGCTGCTCTAGAAGCCAAGAATTGCTGCTGGATGTCAGCGCTACTCCTTACCTGCTTATTTCCAAACACGTTATTCAGGAGTAATCGTGTATGTGAAACTCTTACACACACTGATGCAAAGATGTTCTTATGTTTTACATGATATCTAGTTTCGTTCAGTTATGGTTATGTCACATCTATCTGTGCTGATGAAAGTTTATGAAAACATAAGATTGTTAGAAACTCTTTTCTGCTCGTGCCTACAAGTTGCAGAGGATAAGACAGCTCCAAATGAGGACTTGGAAAGTAGTATCCAGTGAGTCGAAGCATTTCTGGTTGCATAGGAAACATCCGCTGTATTAAAAATCCTTAATGCTTGGTGTTCCGCAGCTTCGAGATGTTTATTAAAAGAGCAAAATGAGCTACATCTGAAATTTATTTGTGAAACCTGCGTTTGAGTATATAACCCATTGTCAGTGGCATCTGATATAGATAAACAAACAGCTGTAAGTACATTAATTTCTGCAGCTTGATAACTGTATACACAATCGCAGAAAAGCAAGTCTACTTAAGTTACGTATCCCTACAGCAATGACATGTATAACTTATACATTCTTTACGATGTTCAGCTTGTTGTGCATCTATAAAGCAAACAACAATGTGGGTAACTAGAACTGAATTCCAGCCACGGCTGTGTTAATAGGGTAGGAAATGAAATCCGTACTTACTCATAGAACACAGATCGCCAATTATTTTACTGTAGTCAAATATTACACAATTGCAGTTTTTGGTCTTGTCTGACATAACTGTCATATAGTCTAAATTTGGTACTGACATGTCAATTATCTGCTTTGATCATACTTCTCATTTGTGACATGCATTCATTTATGTAAAATACAATTTTTGGGTAATTGACAAGTGAGGTCAGGGTAAACAAAAGGTATAAAATATCAAAATAATCCAACATTTCATGTCAAATTAGAGAAGTTTACATGGAGGGTATGGTAACACTCCTAATCGAAAGTATTCGCCACGATGATGATTGGGGTAACGTCATGACATGGAACTTATGAGACACTTAAAGCGAAGAGAAGACAGTCGGTTACAGGACCGCTCAAGCGTCATCAACAGCTGAAGGAGACTGATCAGTGATCGATTCAGAAAGTCGCACTTCTCACTTTATAAGCTTCAGGAGCACGCAATAGGTTTCATATCAGGGAGCGTGAAAGCACTCGAGTATTATAATATCCTTCGAGTTTTAACGTTGGCGTGATGAACTGTCTTGCCAACGTCGTAGACCATCAGAGAGATGCTGGAAATAAACAAGCAAATGCATGTAGTCGGACGGTGGAGGAGGGTACTTCTGTCAGCTACCTGAGTGGCGTTCTGTTGACAGTCCGATAATACTAACATGGATCGCGTTGGACTTATGCCGTAAAATAAGTGTAAACCAATATAAAGAATGATTCGCCCGTCCGTATTATTTATCCATGCTTCCAGTATGTAATAGTGGTGTTTCTGCTCAGAATGTGATCTCCGGGCTGTATCTTGTTCCGTGAGCTGTGGTAAACGAGTGATACGATGATTACTGAGCCCCAAAGTGAGGTAGAGGAGCTAGATAGCTGCTTGTCGGTTACTTTTGTTCATCGTTTAATCGAAGAGTGGTTCGCTGCACAGTGGTTCTTCAGTCAGCTGCTGTTTTCCACTGCAGTCGAGAGCAACGCCTATCACCAACATTTTGTCGCCCACCCCAGCTGACTTAGGTGGTGTTGGTTTTCTGTAAGCGGAGATACTTACATGTTGTTCCCGTATGGTCCTAGTTGTTTCTGTGCCCTAAAACCAAACTTACCTGTTGTTGACTTACCATTCCATACACGAATGGCGCTATTATAGAATCAACTGACGTCTGTGGTTAACTGATAAAGCTTCTGGCATTTTGTAATCCGAACCGCCGCTTACTTAAAGGAATGGGGCTTTCCTTCCGTACAATGGCAGTGGCTGGAATAAATCCTAAGCAGAATATAAATGTCAGAACAACGGGTTGAAGAAACTAATCTAACAAGTAGACAGACATGTTGCAAACAACACGGCAGCACTGTTTAATAACCAATATGATTATACAGAAAAGGAAACACTGACAAAATGTAGCACCATTCACTGCACAAAACTAGTACTGCATCTTAAAGATTCATGGGAATCGCTAACACAAATTTTAATCAAATGTTGAAAATAGGGTCTGTCCCTATTGTAAGCAACGTAGTGAGCGCAACAAACATTGCTTCTGATCGGAGCCTACTACTGGCGCCAACAACATACTTTTAACTGACGTAAGGTTGAAGTAATGGTAAGTGGTAGGACAGAGCGAGGGACGCGTAGCAAGTATGAAAATTCATACGTAGAGCTGAACTTCGCGAAATAATTTCTTTATCTGGCTTGGTTGTGACGTCTGGAAGGTAAGCGGCAGAATCTGGCGTTAGCTACGGCGGCGGTGACCCATCGCGATACGGTTGGTGAAATTATCTTTCAGTAAGTCATAGCTTGATACGTGGAGAAATAGTTCACTCCCTCTGCTCGTCAACACTTGTTAACATTTGTATCAATCTGTACAGGAAAACAGACCAAGAAGGACGCCGTAGGATAACGGTAGTTGTACCAATGGTCCATCTTCTTTGTTCTTTACACTACGAGCCGTCTCCACCAAAATCTGATGCGGAAATAGGGCATACACAGAGTGACAGTGGGGCGAGATGCACTATTATTGTATAAGTTTCCGTAAAACAGGAGACCGCCCAAGTCTGCATATTGCCAAGCCTCTAGCGACGATGCAATGGTGCTAACGCCCATAGGCACCCTCTGGATCTGGCAGGCACTGTTGGAAGTCCATCCGGTTGGCACACCTAGCGTGCATGGCGAGGAGGGGGGGGGGGGAGCATTAACGAAGTAGCCGCGTTCAAACACTTCAACGGTTCCTTCTCATTAGCCTGCAACATGTACATTTGAGTTGAAAAATTAACGACTGAAACAGTAACAATACAACTTGGATAAAATGACTACTATACCTGAAATTTCCTGGCAGATTAAAACTGTGTGCCCGACCGAGACTCGAACTCGGGACCTTTGCCTTTCGCGGGCAAGTGCTCTACCATCTGAGCAACCGAAGCACGACTCACGCCCGGTCCTCACAGCTCACAGAAGACGAGATACTGGCAGAAGTAAAGCTGTGAGGACCGTGCGTGAGTCGTGCTAGGGTAGCTCAGATGGTAGAGCACTTGCTCGCGAAAGGCAAAGGTCCCGAGTTCGAGTCTCGGTCGGGCACACAGTTTTAATCTGCCAAGAAGTTTCATATCAGCGCACACTCCGCTGCAGAGTGAAAATCTCATTCTGACTACTATACCTGATGATGTTATTGACAGCTCTCGTTATTCAGTCTACGTAATTAAAATATGAAAATTCTACCGTGAAGTTTCAACGAATGTAAACTAATTCCCACATGAAAATTTACGTTATATGATTGCTTTGCTTTAATTGTTTTTTGTTAAATGGTTCTATTATTTAAGGGACGCTATCTGTATTTCAAGAGCTACAACAGTGAATTCTTGAGGTGACGGTGCGTGGAACGCACAAGTGCTCGACGGTGTTGTTTCCCGTAGTTGGAACATCCATCACCCCTATTGCGATTTAATACACAGATATGGCGCGTCTTCACTAAACTCTATAGCTAACGGCCAGTATAATGGCTAGGGCATGCTAGTTATGTGACAACAGCACTGTAATTCAAATGCTTATACCACTGCGCTAAGTTCTTTAAGTGTTTTAACTGTTTCTGTGTAGTGTTTCGTGACACTTATCTAGAATAATACAGGATACTAGCAGTAAATAACACACACTTGCTGACTGGTGCCTCATAAAATCGTTAGTTAACACGGTAGAAAGAAGACAAATTATCATTTATACGTTGTCCGCCCCGATAGCTGAGTGGTCAGCGTGACCGATTGCCATCCTACGGACGGGGTTCGATTCCCGGCTGGGTCGGGGATTTTCTCCGGTCAGGGACTGACTGTTGTGTTGTCTTCATCATCATTTCATCCCCATACGGCGGACAGGTCGCCCAATGTGGCGTCGAATGTACGGTAATAAGACCTGCACCAAGGCGGCTGGAGCTGCCCCGTAAGGGACCTCCCGGACAATGACGCCAAACGCTCATTTCCATTTATTCGTTGACAACGCAGACAATTAAATCGGAGTACAAGTTCAGATTCGAAAGGAAATCGACCATGCTCTCTTAAATGAACTACCCAATTATTCGCCTCACGCAAAAATGCGGAAAGACTACTTCACCATCGGGAATTTCAACCTCCATGCTCCCAAATTTAGAGTACAGTGTCTCACCAAAGTGCAAATTCGCTGGGTGTCATTAATGTTGTGGACAGGTTCGATCGAACAGCGATCTAGCTGAAAAAATAGTCTCATATTAACTTTTGTGAGAACATTATATATATATACATATACATATATATATATATATATATATATATATATATATATATATATATATATATATCCCCCATGAACCATGGACCTTGCCGTTGGTGGGGAGGCTTGCGTGCCTCAGCGATACAGATGGCCGTACCGTAGGTGCAACCACAACGGAGGGGTATCTGTTGAGAGGCCAGACAAACATGTGGTTCCTGAAGAGGGGCAGCAGCCTTTTCAGTAGTTGCAGGGGCAACAGTCTGGATGATTGACTGATATGGCCTTGTAACATTAACCAAAACGGCCTTGCTGTGCTGGTACTGCGAACGGCTGAAAGCAAGGGGAAACTACAGCCGTAATTTTTCCCGAGGACATGCAGCTCTACTGTATGATTAAATGATGATGGCGTCCTCTTGGGTAAAATATTCCGGAGGTAAAATAGTCCCCCATTCGGATCTCCGGGCGGGGACTACTCAAGAGGACGTCGTTATCAGGAGAAAGAAAACTGGCGTTCTACGGATCGGAGCGTGGAATGTCAGATCACTTAATCGGGCAGGTAGGTTAGAAAATTTAAAAAGGGAGATGGATAGGTTAAAGTTAGATATAGTGGGAATTAGTGAAGTTCGGTGGCAGGAGGAACAAGACTTTTGGTCAGGTGATTACAGGGTTATAAATACAAAATCAAATAGGGGTAATGAAGGAGTAGGTTTAATAATGAATAAAAAAATAGGAGTGCGGGTTAGCTACTACAAACAGCATAATGAACGCATTATTGTGGCCAAGATAGACACAAAGCCCATGCCTACTACAGTAGTACAAGTTTATATGCCAACTAGCTCTGCAGATGATGAAGAAATAGATGAAATGTATGACGAGATAAAAGAAATTATTCAGGTAGTGAAGGGAGACGAAAATTTAATAGCGATGGGTGACTGGAATTCGTCAGTAGGAAAAGGGAGAGAAGGAAACATAGTAGGTGAATATGGATTGGGGGGAAGGAATGAAAGAGGAAGCCGCCTTGTAGAATTTTGCACAGAGCATAACTTAATCATAGCTAACACTTGGTTCAAGAATCATGAAAGGAGGCTGTATACATGGAAGAAGCCTGGAGATACTGACAGGTTTCAGATAGATTATATAATGGTAAGACAGAGATTTAGGAACCAAGTATTAAATTGTAAGACATTTCCTGGGGCAGATGTAGATTCTGACCACAATCTATTGGTTATGAACTGCAGATTGAAACTGAAGAAACTGCAAAAAGGTGGGAATTTAAGGAGATGGGACCTGGATAAACTGAAAGAACCAGAGGTTGTACAGAGTTTCAGGGAGAGCATTAGGGAACAATTGACAGGAATGGGGGAAAGAAATACAGTAGAAGAAGAATGGGTAGCTCTGAGGGATGTAGTGGTGAAGGCAGCAGACGATCAAGTAGGTAAAAAGACGCGGGCTAATAGAAATCCTTGGGTAACAGAAGAAATATTGAATTTAATTGATGAAAGGAGAAAATATAAAAATGCAGTAAATGAAGCAGGCAAAAAGGAATATAAACGTCTCAAAAATGAAATCGACAGGACGTGCAAAATGGCTAAGCAGGGATGGCTAGAGGACAAATGTAAGGATGTAGAGGCTTGTCTCACTAGGGGTAAGATAGATACTGCCTACAGGAAAATTAAAGAGACCTTTGGAGAGAAGAGAACCACTTGTATGAATATCAAGAGCTCAGATGGCAACCCAGTTCTAAGCAAAGAAGGGAAAGCAGAAAGGTGGAAGGAGTATATAGAGGGTCTATACAAGGGCGATGTACTTGAGGACAATATTATGGAAATGGAAGAGGATGTAGATGAAGATGAAATGGGAGATAAGATACTGCGTGAAGAGTTTGACAGAGCACTAAAAGACCTGAGTCAAAACAAGGCCCCGGGAGTAGACAACATTCCATTAGAACTACTGATGGCCTCAGGAGAGCCAGTCATGACAAAACTCTACCATCTGGTGAGCAAGATGTATGAGACAGGCGAAATACCCTCAGACTTTAAGAAGAATATAATAATTCTAATCCCAAAGAAAGCAGGTGTTGACAGATGTGAAAGTTACCGAACTATCAGTTTAATAAGTCACAGCTGCAAAATACTAACGCGAATTCTTTACAGACGAATGGAAAAACTGGTAGAAGCCGACCTCGGGGAGGATCAGTTTGGATTCCGTAGAAATGTTGGAACACGTGAGGCAATACTGACCTTACGACTTATCTTGGAAGAAAGATTAAGAAAAGGCAAACCTACGTTTCTAGCATTTGTAGACTTAGAGAAAGCTTTTGACAATGTTGACTGGAATACTCTCTTTCAAATTCTGAAGGTGTCAGGGGTAAAATACAGGGAGCGAAAGGCTATTTACAATTTGTACAGAAACCAGATGGCAGTTATAAGAGTCGAGGGGCATGAAAGGGAAGCAGTGGTTGGGAAAGGAGTGAGACAGGGTTGTAGCCTCTCCCCGATGTTATTCAATCTGTATACTGAGCAAGCAGTAAAGGAAACAAAAGAAAAATTCGGAGTAGGTATTAAAATTCATGGAGAAGAAGTAAAAACTTTGAGGTTCGCCGATGACATTGTAATTCTGTCAGAGAAAGCAAAGGACTTGGAAGAGCAGTTGAACGGAATGGACAGTGTCTTGAAAGGAGTATATAAGATGAACATCAACAAAAGCAAAACGAGGATAATGGAATGTAGTGGAATTAAGTCGGGTGATGCTGAGGGAATTAGATTAGGAAATGAGACACTTAAAGTAGTAAAGGAGTTTTGCTATTTAGGGAGTAAAATAACCGATGATGGTCGAAGTAGAGAGGATATAAAATGTAGACTGGCAATGGCAAGGAAAGCGTTTCTCAAGAAGAGAAATTTGTTAACATCGAATATAGATTTAGGTGTCAGGAAGTCGTTTCTGAAAGTATTTGTATGGAGTGTAGCCATGTATGGAAGTGAGACATGGACGATAACTAGTTTGGACAAGAAGAGAATAGAAGCTTTCGAAATGTGGTGCTACAGAAGAATGCTGAAGATAAGGTGGGTAGATCACATAACTAATGAGGAAGTATTGAATAGGATTGGGGAGAAGAGAAGTTTGTGGCACAACTTGACTAGAAGAAGGGATCGGTTGGTAGGACATGTTCTGAGGCATCGAGGGATCACAAATTTAGCATTGGAGGGCAGCGTGGAGGGTAAAAATCGTAGAGGGAGACCAAGAGATCAATACACTAAGCAGGTTCAGAAGGATGTAGGTTGCAGTAGGTACTGGGAGGTGAAGAAGCTTGCACAGGATAGAGTGGCATGGAGAGCTGCATCAGACCAGTCTCAGGACTGAAGACCACAACAACAACATATATATATATATATATATATATATATATATATATATATATATATATATATATATATATATATATATATATGATTCGGGAACAGAAAAATTACAATGGAGTAACACATGTTTCCATAGACATTTCTTTTGAATAACCACGCAGCTATCGCGCAGCTAGAGCTGTGCTTTTCGAGGCAACTGCCAAGTGTGCGCCACTCGCAGGCCGGCGGCTCCGAAACGGCATCAGACAGTGCGCTATCAAAGTCAACTTGACATAATAGCCGGACATTTATTTCGCGGCAATTGTAATACACGGCGCCCAACTATTGTGCGCATTCTGAATGCAATTAACGCCTCCAATAAATGTCAATGCATTCTGATTTTCGGGTGAAATTACGGCCACAAAACACACGCGCGCGCCATAATGGCTTTTGCATTTCATTGTGCTCCGCTCCGGACAAGCCGCCGCTACCACCATTGGCGCTTCGCTTCCGCACAGGCGCGCTGGATGTCGCGTGGATAGGAGGGAAACGGCGGACCACTGGGTGTGTGAGAGAGAAAGAGAGGGTTGTGGCGTTGTGCGACGGTGATGGGAGGTGAGATGGGTGATATTTGCATTATGGCTAGTACCAATGTAGTGCTGGACCAGATAATTATGACACCCCGTCGATAGCATGAGCACCCAATTTGATCTAGAGACGGAACTGTCACAGTCGACCAGAGAAAAATATTAGATTTTTCGTATGGAAGTTAGTTCTACCTCAATGATTTTTGTGTAGTTATGACAGTGAACAACCACTAATAAATCTCTATCACTCCTGCTGATGATGTAACATTAACGTAAGAACTGTGTGAAAGTTCTGAGCAACAATTAAACGCTACGACAGGTAATATTAAGTTTTCCGTTACTTCACGTGTTCAGTTATTCTCGATAGATTATAGAGCATTTCCTTGTGCCCCTATCAGAAACATTCAAGAGGATGCAACTCAGAACATGAAAGGTGTTACCGCCGTGCTAAAGGTCCAGCGTCGTTCTCATATGTTAATACCCATCATCAGACTAAAAAGTGTTTTGATCAAGTAATGGTGGCCTCTCGTTTACAAACTGACTGTTGGCTTTTGTTTCGGGTTCTTCGGCCGACGTGTGTTTGATAATTTTTCTGACGTTTCGCCAGCCCTAGTGGCTGGCATTCTCAAAACTTCACCCTCCATCGTTGGTGGCGGACTGGAGACGAGCTTTTTTTTTTTGCTTTTGTTTAAAAAGTGGGATGTTGTGTCCAAAGAGTGATCGCCTTGGGTGATTTTTTCTTTTGGGGTGGCAAGGTGTGAGAAACAGATTCATTGCAATGTGTAATCGCTTGCAAAGGGACTTGGCCTCTCTTTCGATCCTCGAGTCCATTGAAGGTGTTTGTTAGGTAGTCGTACGAGTGATTGACAGTAACTATATACATGTAAAATACCGAATATCTGAAGATTACATCATCTTTGATGGTCCTGTGGGGGTGCAATAATGGCTCGAAGCACCTTGTATTTCTGCCAATGTCGTGATAGGGCCTAGCCTACATTCGCAAGTTGGTGGACATTTCCCGGGAGTCGAGCTCAGGGTCGCAGATTATATGTACCTGGCGCGACAACGTCCAAGGGCTTTTCCGTGGGCACTTCCCCTGCAGTTCTCTCCTTGCTACCCGCAACGGTCGTACGCTGCAGCAACGGTCGTTCATTGCAGCACAGAATGCGATCACTTTGAGGGTTTCTTCTTCGTTGTTGAAGCTACTGTCACGTTCGTGTATTTCTACAGTTTCGCTGGTGTGACACCTCCACAGCAAAATCTTCCATGTGGGCAAGTTTGACTATGTGGTCGGTCTCACACACCGCGTGCTCCGCCTTGGCCGATTTCTTCACTTGTCAAACTCAGTAACGTCGCTTCTGGTCTGTGGTCCTGGTGCTGACTGGTCTTCCATTCAATTCAACATAGACATATCCGTATGTACAAAGTATGCGGTATATTCCCGATATTGCAAATGGGCTCTTTTCTCCTTTGCCAAGTGAACCAATGTTTGATCTTCGTTGTCGGTTTATAAGTAGTCTTTAGGCCGTGTTTCCCAATATTCTGTTCGTCACTCTGGGAATGTATGACAGAAAGGCCGTAACCGACATTTCTTTTTGCCATGTGTCACTTCGCAGAGTGTTTGATTCTTTGACACTTCTTATGTCACTAGTGGGGTAGCAAATGCTCCTCAGAATGCTTTCCAGGTGTTGCACCCCTGAGGTGCTGCAGCTGACAAATTCAACACCTGGAACGCGTTTTGAGGAGTAATGGGTAGTCCGCCAGTTACGTAATAAGTGTCACAAAATCAAACTCTCAGTAAAGTGACAAATGGGATAAGAAATGTATGTTACGCCCTTTCTGCCGTCCATACGCAAAGTTACGAACAGAATCGGCCGTATATTGAGCAAACATGACCTAAAGACTATTTATAAACCGACTTCTTGATACATAACCAATACGGATTCAGAAAATATCGTTCTTGTGCAACACAGCTAGCTCTTTATTACAATGAAGTAAGGAGTCCTCTGGACAAGGGATCTCAGATCGATTCCATATCCAGAAGGCTTTTGATAGCGTTCCTCACAAGCGTCTATTAATCAAATTGCGTGCATATGAAGTATCGTCTCAGTTGTGTGACTGGATTCGTGATTTCTTCTCAGAGAGGTCGCAGTTCGTAGTGACAGACGGTAAATCATCGAGTAGAACAGAAGTGATATCTGGCGTTCCGCTAGGTAGTGTCATAGGACCTCTGCTGTTCCTGATTTATATAAATGATAGGTGATAATCTGAGCAGCCCCCTTAGATTGTGTGCAGATGACGCTGTAATTTACCGTGTAGTAAAATCATCAGACGATCAACTCCAATTACAAAATGAGAATTTCTGTATGGTGCGAAAAGTGTTACTTAGCACTAAACAAAGAAAAGTGCGTGGTCATCCACATGGGTACTAAAGGAAATCCGATAGATTTTGGGTATACGATAAATCGCACAAGTCGAAGGGTTGTCAATTCGACTAAATACCTAGGAATTACAATTACGAGCAACTTAAACTGGAAAAACCACTAGATTGTATTGTGGGGAAGGCGAAACAAAGACTGTGCTTTGTTGGCAGAACTAGAAGATGCGACAAACCCACTAAAGAAACAGCCTACATTACACTTGTCCGTCCTCTGCTGGAAAATTGCTGCGCGGTGTGGGATCCGTACCAGGTAGCATTGACGGAGGACACTGAAAAAGTGTAAAGAGGGGCAGCTCGTTTCGTGTTATCGCGCAATAGGGGTGAGAGTGTCACTGATATGATATGCGAGTTGGGGCGGTTTTCTTTGCGGCGAGATCTGTTTACGAAATTTCAATCACAAACTTTCTCTTCCGAATGCGAAAATATTTTGTTGACATCTACCTACGTAGGGAGAAATGCTCATCATAACAAAATAAGAAAAATCAGAGCTCGAACGGAAAGATTTATGTGTTCCTTTTTCCCATGCGCCATTCGAGAGTGGAATGGTAGAGAAGTAATATGGAAATTGTTAGATGAACCACCTGCCAGGCACTTACGTGTGAATTGCAGAGCAACCATGTAGATGTAGATGCAGACAAAGGAGATCAAAGAATGTTTCAGACTGGCAAAGGAGAAAAGGAGTCATTTGCAATGTCGCCATAAACCGCATACCACGTACATGCGGAAAAGTATATGTTGGAATAACTGGACGATCAGTGAACACCAGGGTCGCCGAACATAAGCAGCATTACAAGATGGGCAGCAAGTGGTGCGTGAGACCGACGTGAAGCCGACCACCTACTTCTTGTTGGTATTAAATTTTATGAGACGACGGACGGTATGGCGATGGGCTCTACGTTATCTCCATCCTTGGCTAACTTTTTTATGGAGAATTTTGAGGAACGTCCATTAAATTCGGCTCTCCTCCGTCCATCCTGATTTTATCGTTACGTTGAAGATACATTTATGATCTGGCCACACGGCGCAGAAACTCTCGAACATTTCATGGAACACATTAACAGCATATATTCGAACATCCAGTTCGCTGTCGAGATGGAGAAGGAAGGGAGACTGCCTTTCTTAGACATTTTAGTACCACGACAGGCGGACGGGCGTCTCGGCAACTCTGTATACCGTAAGCCGACGCATACCGATTTATACCTGAATGCACAGAGTCTCCACCATCCTGCTCAGAAGAGAGCCGTTTTGAACACGTTGGTATATAGAGCAAAAACTGTTTCTGACGAGGACCACTTAAGGTCCGAGATTAACCATCTGAAGTACGTGTTCCGAAAGAATGGCTATTGTGCACGCGACATAAAGGCAGCGTTTTCCAAAAAAAGGAAACGTGAAAATGCTGCACACTCACAGGATGAAACACCGATTGTGGTTCTTCCTTTTTGTGCCGCGATTTCCAGCAAGATAGGAAGAGTCCTGCGTAGACGAGGTATAAGAACGATTTTTCGTCCTCTTAAGAAAATTAAGGAGATGATGTGCCTTGTTAAGGACAATCTCTCCCTCAGGGTCCCTGGAGTTTATAATATACCCTGTGAGTGTGGAATCAATTATATAGGTCAGATGATTCGTACCGTTTCCGACCGCTGTGCAGAACACCAACGCCATATTAAAAATAGAGAACTGGAGAAATCGGCAATTGCGGAACACAGCCTCACGAACAAACATAAAATATTGTTCGATGAAACAAAAATTCTATCCGATGCCTCCACGTTATTAATGAGGCTGTTGAAATAAGAATGAGCGAAAAGAACTTTAACCGTGATAGCGGATACCATCTGAGCTGTGCATGGAAACGAGCGCTTGACGCAGAGAAGCAGCAGAGACGTTCCTTCCAAGGTTTACGTTCCAAAGGAAGCGGTGGCGCCACCGGCGCACACAGTGACACCGTTTGCGACGGCAGTACGTAATCGCTGACCTATCATAAGCCGACCAATCAGAAGCCGTCTGCGGGCTATAAAAAAGGCTACCACAGCAGCAGTGAAGGGCTCTGTCCTCTCCCCTCTCCTCTACCTCCTGTACACGGCAGATATGCCCCAACCCCCCCCCCCCCCCCCCAGTACACATCTTGCAATATGCTGATGACACCGCATTCCTCGCCCTCACTCCTACCCTCCAACGGTCCCAACGCCTTCTCCAGAATCACCTTGACCTTTTTGCTACATGGTGTAACCAGTGGCTCCTGAAACTCAATCCTTCCAAGACCCAGGCAATCATCGTCGGTCGTACCACTCGCTCCTTCCGGCTCCTGGATTTCTCCCTTACTGTCCGTGCCCGTCCTGTCCGCCTCACCCCCACCCTCACCTACCTTGGCCTCATCATTGACCGTCACCTCACCTGGATCCCTCATCTCCGCTCCATCCAATCCAAAGCCCACAACTGCCTCCGACTCCTCAAACTCCTCTCTGGCCGGACATGGGGGTTGCACCCCTCTACCATCCTCCACACCTACAAATCCTTAATCCGTCCCATCCTCTGTTATGCCAGTCCTGCCTGGATATCTGGCCGCCCCTCCAGATCCTTGAGCGTCATGCACTCCACCTCGCCTTCCGTATACACCTCCCGTCCCCCACGTGGATCCTCTATGATCTCATTCCTTTCCCCCATTTGCTCCTATTCCTCGAACATATCCGCATCCTTTACACCTCCCGCCACCTAGAACCCCCTCACCCCCTGGTTGCTCCTCTCCTCTGCCATCCCCGCCCCCTGCCATGTCTTCACTGTTGTGTCCCCCCTACCCTCCATCTCTACACCCTACATCTCCTTTCCCAAGGTGGCTTCCATCAACTCCCCCTTCCGGATGATGCCCTCTCTCCCTCCATTTATCCCTCCTATCAACTCTGATCCTCACTCCCTCTCCTTTCCTCTGTCCTTTTCCTGGGCTCCATCTCACCCCTTTCCATCCTCTTTCTTCCCCACCTCCCCTCTCTTTGCCCCCTTCTCTCCCCTGAGTCCTTTTACATTTTGATTCCTCTCATTCCCTCTCGCATCTGCCCTTCTCCCCCTTTATTAGTCCTCTCCCTCCTTGGTTCCCCCCTTTTCGTTGTTTCCTCTCCTCCCTCCTTGTTTCCCCCTCTTCCAGGTCCCCCCCCCCCCCCATCTGCCTTTGGCTCGGGAGTGCCATATTTATGCCGCCATTTTCGTGCACTGTTTTACCGTGTGTGTTTTTCCAGTGAGTGTTCCGTGTTGGGTCTTTTGGGAAGTGTAGCGAACAGCCATCATACTGCCGCTGGGTGTGATTTTTTTTTTATCTCTTGCGAACAGAAACCAGACTGTCGCCCTGTTTTTTAATTGTGTGTCTACTATTTTACTTGTCTGATTCTTGTGTATTTTATCAACATTGCCAACCCCTTTTGCTTTCTGTTTTAACTTTCCGCATTTTTACGCAATTTTACACTTTAAATCACCATTTTATCGCCTGTTTTTCCTTGTTTCTTTCTTCTTCCTTTTTTTAAAGAAAAAGTCTGTCGGCTGTAGAGCAGCGTACTAAGCTGCTGCCAGCCCGCCCCCTTCGGGGGGAATTGAAAATCAATAAAGAAAAAAAAAGAAAAAAAACAGCAGTGAAGACAGTCAGCTCCTGACGATGACGATGGAGGTAATCGTCGAAAGCTCTAGATTTTATCCAGAACTGACGCAGCAAGAATACCGAGAAAGTTTTACATAGTTAACACAATGGTTGCACTGCTTTACGTTCCTTTAGTGTTTCTTCTTTAAAGAGAGCGTAACATTTTATCACAATGACGCTAGTTATGCAGTTATAAAAGTGTAATGAGTCTGAACTATATTCCACTTAAATAATTCACAATTTTAATTCTAACCTTCGATTCAGTAGATTTATTTCACTTAACGTAATCTACGCCAGATATAAATACGGACTGAATTTCAGATTTCTCTGTAGATATTCAATGTCATTTACACGGTGCTTTAATTCTATGTCTTTCGAATTCCGTTCAAACGATATAAATAATCTTGTTCTTTACATCAAAAGAATCAGTGACATTAATTTCCACATCTCTGCCTTGACACTGTATGCTTGAAATCCGGCCATTAACCGTATTGTTTTATGCAGATGACTCGTCCAAATTTCGCGAACTAGCAATGAGTTATTTTCACTCTTTTGCGTCCTCACAGGCATTTGAGGATTCCACACATGTCAGGCAGTGATGAACTGATTGCACGCGGATAGCAAAGTTGTCCTGTTATAGTACGAGCCGGTGCTACGGTATGCAGCACCCGTATCAATCTTTGGTGCCCTAACGAAGACGGCGCAATATTTATTATGATTATGCTTCTCTGTAATGAAATAGGAGTATTTCACCAGATGATAGAAAGTTGCTCTGAAAATAGAAAATAACTTCATCACTAATTCCAACGTAATCAAAGAATTGAATTTTGTGCGTCATCCTGTGGTTTAATGTTAAAATTCCGAGAGGGAAAGTTTCTAGAAGAGATAACCAAAACAAGGGCTTCTTCTACAGACATCTCGTGAAAGAACCTTCGTGAACTCATATCGCAATCCTGTAAGGGAAGACGACTTTCTTTTCGAAAAAACTGTCACGAAAATATAGGGAACCGGTGTTAGAAGCTGACTGTCGAAAGATTATACTTCCACCAACGTACATATAAGGTAAGGACGACGAAGAAAAGGTACGAGAAATTAGAGCTCTTACGAAGGCATATAGACAGTGTTTTAAGTGGGTTTGCAGAGTACATACATGGATTTTGATATAGGCATGATGCTTCCACACTAACAAGGAGTACGCTTGTCACAACAATCGTCAAATTACTTTCAGACAGTCACTGTGACAAATGCAAATTAAAACTTAGTTGGAATATCAAAGGCCACTATCAGTAGGTTGAATTTGGCAATCGAATAATGCAGTAGGACTGGAAATTTGAACTAATTGTATTGTGTCATACAACTATACACATGAAACAACCACGTCTGCTGTAATATTGGAATGATTAACATTTCTGTATAATTTGGCACGTTTTTATACGCGTTTCTCCAACAAACAATTCCAGTTAAACATGGCAATCAGTACCAAATTATGTAATCAGCATTCAAATTCTGATATTGTGACTTCAATGAATATTCAGTAGCACATTATCTTGTAAACGGAGTGGTCGTGTGCACAAAATTAAATGGAAAAATCAGTACAAGAAAACATGAAGTGAAATGGTCATTCCGGTGTAAAAATAGTTACATTCATGAATATTACCGTGTATTGAGAACTATGTAGTACTTTCCAAATTAGCTGTATTATAAATGTCATTCATAAACAAAATTAAATACAAAAGCTTTAAATTCAGTTACTGAATATGATAAGTTTCTTGCATTAGTAAATTTGTTTACTAACAGCCGCTCACCCAGTTGCAGATGACATGGTGTATGCCTAAAAAAGGGGAACATAAAAAGCACAGAAAATATGCCGCAAACAGCGACAAAAAGTTCTTAGGATCATGCTATAACGTACAATAATTAAGCTAGTATGAAGGTATCCACAGAAAACTATATTAAAAACCCAAACAGTAAAAATTTAATAATACATTACTATGTTTGTATAATTACGCTATTTCTGAATGTTTTAGATGTAAAGAACCCACTGCTGATGGCGATGCTTGTCGTTGAAAGTAGTTTGGGGAATAAAGAAGTAAAAAAATTACAAAAAGTGGTTTGCATCTTGGCGGACTCACAATTTCGGTGTAGTGAAAGAAATAATTTCTAATTGCCAAACCAGGAAAATGCCTGGCTCTAAGTGCTCTAAGTCCTTACGTGTTTATTCTTTTAGAGGAGATAACGGCAACAAGCTCCTGTTTTAATGCTATTTATTTACAGAAACAGCGGCGTTACGGGATTCAAGTCGGCAACTTCATCTTCAGTCGGGGGTTCACGTTTGTACTACATGGCGAACCGAATACTGCGTTTTATGTAACAGATCTTCTAAAGAGACAGCATACAATACACTTACCCCTCATCTTCTGGAGTACTGCTGTGCGGTATGGGATCCTTACCAGACTGGATTGAGAGAGGACATCGAAAACGTTCACAGAACGACAGCTCGTTTTATATTATCACGAAATAGTGGAGAAAGTATTACGGATATGATATGCGATTCGAGGTGGCAATCATTAAAACAAAGAGGTTTTCGTTTGCGGCGACATCTTTTCTCGGAATTTCAGTCACGAACTTTGTCCTCCGAACGCGAAGCTACTTTGTTGACGACCATTTAGAGAGGGGGAAATGTATATCGTAATTATCGTAATAAAATCAGACAAATGAGGACTCGCACAGTAAGATTTATGTTTTCGCTTTCCCGTTAGCTCTTCAGGAGTGTAACGCCAGAGAATTGTGGTTCTGTAAACCCACTGTCAGGCTCTTAAGGACGAATTGTACAACAGTCATATAGATGTATATCTTACTGTTGTTTACATCAGCTGATGGCTGAACATGTCGGTTCAAAACCGGTATGTATTTGGGCAAATGATTAGCGTAATTAACAGTGACTGGTTGCTGATTTCTTATTAGCAAGAATCAGTGTGCTTTTTACACAGACACGGTCTCAAAAACGTATATTTTGACAAAAGAGTAAAAGGAAAATTTTTGATCTATATTCCATTAATACTGAGATGCTACGTTTTATTTGTGAAAATACAAGTGCAGGAATACAGCATTAGGTTCTTAACAATAGAACCGTGTTCTACAAAAACCAATCCTGATATCTTTTAAATAGTGTAACTCCTGAGGGCAACATAGCTTGTTACGAACACCATGGCCGTCTGTTAACGCATATCCGAAAGATCTCCTCTATGGCTTCATCTCCTCCTCTAGGGACGTGCAGCACAGTACCAAAAAGACAGCAGCGCTGAAAAGCCGTTTTGTCAAAAATAATTTTCCATTTCCATACTTCAGTTGTTATATATCTCCGAAAAGCCTGATACGTGCATTTTCTAGCAGAAAATGCTTGTCACTTGCGGAGTGCTACATCGAACAAAAGGATGCTCTTGATCGGAAAATAGGTTTCTATACTGTTCGCGAGATAGATCAAAGGCATCATTTCATCCCATTTAAAGACACTCTCAGTCTCACAGGAGCCTGAACAATGCTGTTTCTGCAAGCTGTATAAATTTTTTGATGTGATTTACCGCTTACTCATACCGTGACATAATCCTAATGTGTGAGACTGTGAATCCGTAACGCAGACGACATTTATAGCAAAATTCGACTGTAGATTGATGACAGCGCCCGTGATAACCTCTGTTCCTTGTGACGGGTGACGAGCAGAGGTCAAAGAAGGGGGCTACGACTTCGTAATGTGTAGTAAGGACGTGAATCTGGATGCTTTCACTGGTCGCTGCTTTTACTGAACAGCTGAGCTAGTGAGCTATTTTCTCCACTGTTGCCCATCTAACGCATACACAGCTGATGGATACCTACTGTAACTCACGTAGTAGACACTGTTCAGTCACATTAAGGCGGCCACCTGTCAAAAGGATGAATAACCACATTTTGCAGGGCGAACCGCTGCGAGACGTGCAGAAAGAGAGTCAGTGTGGTTATGGGAGGAACCGACAGAGATGTGGAGCGATGCAGACTCCAATGCCGTGACCAGCTGCGCTAAATTTCTTGGTTGAGAACCTTGAGAACCCCATGGTGCGAATACCCCTAACGACGTGGGCCCACAGATACTAGATTGGGTGTAAATGCAGGTATTTTTGTGGTGAGCGGAGTACAGGAAATGCATACTGGTACTCTTCGAACCATACACGTACACTGCAGACTGTGTCATGTTGCATAGTCCTGCTGGTAGAAGGCGTCGTACCGAGGAACAACAAACTGCGTGTAAGAGTAGACATAATCGACCAAAATAGATAAATACTTGTGTTGAACCACTGCGCTTTGCAGAATAAAGACGTCACTCAGAGAATATCACAAAACAATCCTGAGGCCAGAACGCTCCCTTTTCCGGCCTGGACATTGAAAGGTCTCTGTTGGATTCCTTTCATGTTTATTTCTTCAATCTGTTGTCATTTACGGCATAAATTCCTTTTCTAAATTTACTGTGGTGTTTCTGACTATCTGGGAGGAGACTGAGCAGTGGAACGTGTTACTTTTACACATATACAAGAACGATCTGTCACACTACTAAACTTTAAAACACAGTTTATATGTAATTCATGTCACACAGTCAAATACGGAAACAAGAACGATCTGTCACACTACTACACTTTAAAACACATTTTATATGTAATTCATGTCACACAGTCTCATATGGAAGCTACATCCGCTTTCTTTTATACACTGTATATGATAAGATACTGTCATCCCCCTTCCTGTCTGTGTGAGAGGACGAATGGGCAAATGTATTTCTAGTTGCATGCTTGCTGGTAGCAGACAAGCCTGTCTGCTAGAGAAAAGTAGGACCAACGTCGGAACAGGTAGCTACGCTTTCTAAAAGCAAAGAGGTTTCTATTCTTAGTATGGTCCTGTCTGTCCCTTGTCATGCTGGTATAGGAAGCTGCCTCTCTGGTCACTTCCGTTTTGTATCTGTGAAACACACTCGTTAGGGGCCCACGGCAGTCTGTCCGTGGCGAGCGTCTGAAGTGGTAAGATCTCCGGCTAAGCACGTCTCTGCTAAGTCCGTAGGACAATGGATTTCTTAATTTCAGCCTAACCGAAAATTTAATCACCTTTATTTCAGGTTTATATCTAAAATATCTAATGTTATCTCAAATTGCAACGCAGTGTAATTCAGGTGTGAAGTTGAGAATATCTTCCAGTAGTTGCTTTGTCACTCCTTTGTGAGTAAAGTGGAAGCTACGTGTGGATGATCCATAACTCTAACTAAGATCATAAATCTTAAATGCGAATGTGCGTGAGATTATAACGTCTCATCTTGACAATATTTTTCAATATAGCAACTTTTCTTTATGTTCAACCCACGTGGTTTGTACTTTGTGAGACCAGTACCACGTGCTTATACAATTGTTTGACCCATCAGGTTAATAGTAAGGCGATAGTAACCAGTTCAAGGTTTTTCTTTTGTAATTTGTGTTTCGATGTAATTTATTTTAATTATCAAAATTATTGTGGAGTTACACTCTTTGTGTAAACCAAGTTGACCACGTGAAGCATGTAGTGTAATCATCAAACTAGCCCTCAGCTATTCTTTTCAGGAAGATTTCACAGAGAGTTAGTATGAATTTAGTATACCAGTTTGTGGTAATTTCATGATGGGCAGGATTGCGCTACGAATGTAACTTCTTTGGGTGTAAATTGAATTGGTTGGTTGTGGTTAATTTCCTCTTGCGTATGTTTCAACGTTCTTCGTGTGTTATTTTTGGAATGCAGTGTTGTATGAATTCTGCCAAACTTGGCTCCATATTTGATGTGTTCCTTAAGATTACAAACTCACATTTTCACAATCCTAAATAAGGCACCAGTTTAGTTATGAATCAAGTTTAGTATGCTGAAATTTTAACGGAACAATGATCAATGTTAAAATAAATGTCCTAATATAAACTGCTTTATTTATTTTTATTTAAATTGTCTTTTGATATATATATATATATATATATATATATATATATATATATATATATCACTGGTTATTATAAGATGAGTGAGTATAAGATGACTTGTAAGGTGTCAGGCAAATCCAACACCTTCCATGAAAACCCTGACATTATAAGCAAATCCAGTAGTATGTCACATAGCTCCGAATAAATCGTGACATTAAATTAACCAAAGTAATACAAGTAACGAGTGAGCAAATGGAATACCACAGACTAACACAAGAATGCCTAAATGCATGTTATACCTTCCTTCCGTGAGACAGACGCAGTTCCAAGGGGAGAAACGAGAACAGAAGCCGAGAGCAGAACCGTGTTAAGCTGGAAGGTCCTACGATAAGGGACAGACACCCACGTCGCCAGCTAACCGCTAGGACCACACCCTAGCTGCAAGTTTTAGCATGAGACTTTTTCGCGTCTCTGTTACATCAGGACCACCCGCCAGCCCATGTTAAAAGCTAGAGCCCTCCAGAAGAACAGTATAGATCTTACGATAGCACAAAAAGGGCCACACCACCCGTAAGTTTTAACGTGAGACTTTTTCGCGTCTCTGTTACGTCAGGACCACCCTCCAGCCCATGTTAAGTGATAGAGCCCTCAAGAAGAACAGTATAGATCTTACGATAACGCTAAAAGGACCACACCAGCTGCAAGTTTTGGCGTGAGACTTTTTCGCGTCTCTCTTACGTTGCAAACTTTAAAAACATTGCCCCACCACGAAAAGTATAACGTTTCTCATTGGATAAACAGAATTTTTGTAGGCGGAGCTTAAGGTTAACATCGAGACCCTGATTGGTCAGATGAAAACACAGCCAGATAGGTTTTTTAAACCAACTTCGGTAAATTGTAGTAAGGAGAAGTTAGGAGAGAGTTGCTTCCGAGACGGCGAGGTGAGCGGAGCTGTGCTGCCCGCCGCCTCGTAACGAACACAGACAAGGTAATGAACGCACGCGATGCCGCATAACAGCGCATAAAGCTTCACTCAGAACTGCAGAAGTCTCATCTGTTACACCCCCTTTTTGCGTAATACTAGTGTCGATCGTCAAGTAAGCTCATGATGTTCACATTTGCCACTTGAAGTAAAAATCTGAAACGCGATGATTTTTCTGTTATATAGCTATTGAGAAGCCACATCAGCCACTGTAATTTACGACAAGTTAGATAAATAATTAAAGATAATTGAGGGTCACTGTAGACCATTTTGATAGTTTTCTCTTTTGTGAAACTTAATTTAAACCTAGATTATAGATGTGATATGGCATAGGTCATCCTCCGATCCATTGTAGAACTTGGAAACCCATTCAGGGAATATTCGTTCACATTTTTGTTGAACGCAGTTTGTTTTTACCATCCTGTATTAAAACATCTACTTTTATCAATAGTGCAATTTATAAACAATGTTTTGTGAGTAGAATAAAATTTCCAGTGGTAAACTTAACTGCTTTTTCGACGTTATTTTACCAGCTAACTAAAAATAGGAAGGCCTTGAAACCCTGCCACTAAATTTAGTTAGTATTATGATTCTTTTACAGGGAGTGCAGTGGAGCTGACGCTGAAATCATTAAGTATTTGGTTATATCATCGCTAGTCTCACTGAACTCTTCTGAATTCTACATGTCATGTGTGGTCTGGCGTCTCTTTACCAGCAACAGGTCCCAGGTTCACACTAGTCAATTCCCTAAAAAACACGCTCAGAGCGTCGTTGCGCGAAAGTGGTCGGGAGACACGAACACGATATGGAACAAACAGACACCACGCAGAATGTTCGAGACTACTAAAAGATTATAATTAATGTTAGTCTGGTTGGGAATTTGGTAAGCTAGACTAAATACCTAGTGAAACAGTTGCTCAGTAATGCAAGGTTAACTTCCTCAGATAGCCCACAGCTTTTAACCCGCTTTTATTGTCTTGAATATCAGCGCCGCTTTCAGAACAAATTAATGCATCAACATTAAAACATTTAGGACAATTGTTGCAGAATGTTTACTTTCTGACTTTTACACTGTAGACGCCAACGTCCGTGTGTCCGATGGAGCGCAAAACGTGGTTTATTTGGAAACACCACCTGTCGCCAGTCAATGAACGTCAAGTTGCGGTACTGGCGTGCAAATTCCAGCCTTCGTCGCCGATGAACAGCACTCAGCATGTGCATAAAGCAGAAGCCTGCTGCGGAGGCCTATACGCATCGACATGGAGAAGACATTACTACAGTATTAGCTCATTGGTTCATCTGGGCGGTCAGTTGCTCAACATCTGCGTGTCTATTCGCCCGCACACATCTCCACAGCTGTCTTTCACCCCTGTAATCTAAGGCTCGTGGTGCACCACAGTTGCCTCGATGCTGGCATTGGATAGCATCGTTTTGCTATACTTTAAGCCCGCCGGCACGCAAACAATTTACAGACTTGTGAGGCAAACAGAGGAGCCCCTTGATTGAGAAGTAGCGGCTCCGGCCTCGGAAACTGACATACGGTCTGGAGAGTGGCATGCTGAACACATGCTCCTCCATATCCCCATCCAGTGACGCCTATGGGCTGAGGATGACACGGCGACCGGTCGGTACCGTTGGGCCTTCATGGCCTGTTCGGGAGGAGTTTAGTCTTTAATTTCACTAAATGAAGGTTCTTATGATCATTCCTGACAAGTCTTGTGCTTTTCGAACTCTCAAACGGAAAATTTCGCCGCTATCAAAGCGCTGAAAACGCGCAGACCACTATTTCATTCACTGTGCCAACAGCGGCCCTGCCTCTCCCAACACAGCAACTCCATGTAATCATTTCAGTTCATCCATATATAATGTGTGTTCATTATCGAATGCAATATTTTATCCTGGCACTATTTCTAAATTATCAACTTGTGTATAAACCGGTATGATCAGGATACTTCACTCGCTCGTTCCTTACTCAATGTGAGTCGAGACATCGATAACACAGCAACAAAACTTGCTGAAATTTTCATTTTTTAACGAGACGGAACATCACCGAATTCGTATCTACATTTCTTTACAATGAGCTGCCTCGGCGACAGGTTGGAAATAACGGGACGTACAGATCTGTTTTTGTGCCTTTGACCCCCTTAAAAAAAAAAGTTGTCTGCTCTTACCGCAAGTGATTTCTTGTGGAATTTGTGAGAAAGGCCGTGTCCTCCCACCTCGAACCCGAACCCCACCTTGTGAGATACTTCTTACTCCTGATTTAAGTGATTTTCTTTCTACGCATTTTCACCAGTCAGAATGTCGAGGCATTAATTACATAGTTCTCTTTACAATAACTGTGCAAAGGACAAATTTCTATCTTATAAAGTCGTATGGCATGGTTGGCTGGAAGATCCGGAAGGGCAGGTTCAGCCTACTGAATTGAAAATGAGTCTCCCATTCATTGCACCCGTAGGTACCTTTCTTCGCCAAGTGTGAGCGTTGTGTGTAGTTTCAAGTGCTACTGCTGTGTGTGTGTGATTGTAATGGTGTGTGTATGTATGTGTGTGTGTGTGTGTGTGTGTGTGTGTGTGTGTGTGTGTGTATGTTTGTAATGTCGTGTCACGCATGTGTTGATGATGATGATGAGAGAAGGAGAGGGTGAAACACAGTTCCTTCACGGCCTACTTCTCTCAAACAGCATCGACGGGGCCGCTGAGCTCAACGCCACCATCCGACGGACGGATCATCACCAACAGTTTCTCAAGCCCTCACTTTATGAGGCAATGCGGACAGGTTTGAAATTTAATCCAAAACAAATGTAAAGAAGGGCAGCAGGTCAGTCGTTGAATTCGTAATTTATTTCTGATCTAAATTTAGACTATAACATAGTCATCATCGGTGCATTACCAGAAGAGTCAAGTAGTAAGAATCAAGTGGCAATGCACTGATGATGATTATGTTATAGTCGAAATCTAGATCTGCAAAAAATCACGGATTTTGGTTCTGACTGTTGTCCTTCTTTACGTTCGAATATGCAATTGTGCGCCACCGGTATCCTATGGAGCTGCGCGGGATTAGCCGAGCAGTCCAAGGCGCTGCAGTCATGGACTGTGCGGCTGGTCCCGGCGGAGGTTCGAGTCGTCCCTCGGGCATTGGTGTGCGTGTTTGTCCTTACGATAATTTAGGTTAAGTAGTGTGTAAGCTTAGGGACTGATGACCTTAGCAGTTAAGTCCCATAAGATTTCACACAAATTTAAATTTTTTTTTTCTCCTATGGACTTCAAACATTTTAATCCGCGACAGAGACACAAAGACTGGTGATTACGTTCCTTTGACTGTTGAAAACTGATATGTGTAAGTCGGATACAGCCATCGGGACTGGTGAGGTATAATATTGAATACGTGTATGTTAATACGTTGCCAGACAGTAAAAGAGCGTGCTTTAGTCTTCAAGCCAGACGTGGTGTTAGTGTACGAGTGGATCAATAGTCTGTAGTTCCGTAGAGGGGGATTTTTGATGCTATTTTGAAAGAAACACCTGTCTGTTTTCGTTCGGTATACTGAAATGTGTCGGTGACTTGTAGGGACTTTTTTTTTAAGACTATGATCATTTTTCAACATTCGGATAGTTAGCAGCTTGTTTTGACTCAGCACAATGTCCACGAGTGTACTGAATATTGTGAAATAAAGGATTTAGTCGTCTAACAATACGTTTTTATGTTATTAGGTAAAACGAGTATATTCCGTAACACTAGTGCAATTTTAACTTCGTAATAGGCTCTAATGGACAGAAAAATGATATTAATTACAAATTTCTTGTCAAGCAACCACGTTAAACTTCAGTAACGCATGCAGTCGGATTAAAAGGAAATTTTCATATATTCATGAAATATAACACAAATATAATTTCTACTGGCTGAGCTGCGATGTCTCGGTGTCAAAGACACTACTAGAACAGCTAGCCCCACAATTTAAAAAAAAAATCTGCGCTATTTGTACTCCGATAAGACCTTTTTTTGCAGTTACAAAATGAAAATGTGTTCACCAATTCATAAAGAGTTTAGAGTTTATGTAAAATTTTAACGAGAGCGCATTGCACTAACGTATCTCGTAGCAAAAGTAATAATAATTACTCGACACGATTGTCACAGTAACACAGAGCGTGATAGATGCCACTATATTCAAGTAATAATACACCGTGTGACATATTTAACATTTGTAGTCACTTATATTTTATGTAGTTGGGAATAAAAGAAAGGAAAACTATGATATATGAGAAGCTTTCAACAATTTGCGTGAACTTCAACGCCTCATAGCAACGACAGTGAATGCACGAACAACAACAGAACTCGCAAAAGTTTGGAACGGTTTTTACTATCGTCTCACTGTTTGCCGTGGTTGAAGTGGAAGGCACATTGAACCTTTGTGAAAAGGAAATGAAAACCTTGATGTTTAAGGCAATCGCAAAAAAATACATCAGTGTTGTCTGCTCCTGCATGTAAGAGACATACCTTTGTATAATTGGAGGGTTCTTTCGAAAGTAAAAAATTCTATGGTCTTACGCATATGTTAAAATTCATCTAATATTCATTTATGTAGAGGAGTTAGTCCTGTGAATTTGGACGTCCTATCTGAAATAAATACAGTTCACCTACATCAGTCTCTAAAACGGAGTAGAACCAAAATTTATTTTAAGATCCTTATTAGTGGTTTTATTATAAAGTTAGAACACGAGTACTCAAATTAGACCAAAAATTATAAATCATCAAACGTATATGGTCCCTTAAAACTTCCATGCTGTTGTCTTTCACCGATTGTTCACAAATTTTTAAGTGAAGTTCTTTGAGTTCCGTATTGACCTAACGGAGGAACACGGCTATCAAATGATTCTTACTTTCATTTGTATGTGGCTTTTGTTATGCACATTAAATAAGTAAACAAGCGGCCTCGAAGTTCTTACCTTACTCATATGTTATCCTCACTCGAGGACTGTTAAGATCACTTTCCATGGCGCTGGTTATTCTTGGTTGTTACAATGCCAAAATTCGATTAAGCGTTGCAGGTAGTTTTGAAAAGTCAGAGACTGTTTAGATGCACCTCCATGAGGAACAACTTTAGATCGGAAGTAGTTTGACTACGTATCGGAAGAAGAAGAAGAGCTTAACCAGTGGGACTTCCATTGACATTTAATATTCTACACTACCAATTCACATTAGGACCATCGCCTATGTTTGAGCCGGCCGAGCGGTTCTAGGCGCTTCAGTCCGGAGCCGCGCTGCTGCTACGGTCGCAGGTTTGAATCCTGCCTCGGGCATGGATGTGTGTGATATCCTTAGGTTAGTTAGTTTTAAGTAGTTCTAAGCCTATGGGACTGATGACCTCAGATGTTAAGTCCCATAGTGCTTAGAGCAATTTGAACCATTTTGAGCCTATGTGTGACGTCAACATGGCGACAACCATCCGCAGGAAGCAGGTGGGAGCACTAACAATGCAGCGTATATAAAGCGTGTAGGGGGGGGGGGGGGGGGGAGGGCCGAAAACAGTGCAGTTGTCGTCATAATGCGGAAACTGAGCGATTTATTTTACGCCCAAAAGGGCATGATCATTGAATTTAGGGTGAAGTTTGGAAGCATTTCCGAAACAGCAGTTTTTAAAATACTCGCCAGTCGCCGTGGTTAAACTAAACCGTGTATGGCAAAATGACGCCATCCAAAACCGGCGCCGAGGAAACTGTGGTGCACCGGGGGCCGTAAATGACAGGAGCGAATGACGCCTGCGGAAAAGTGTAAGGGCCAACAGACGTGCAGCTGTTGAGCAGCTTTAGCACACTACACTCGCATTCGGGACGACAACGGTTCAATCCTGTCTCCGGCCATCCTGATTTAGGTTTTCCGTGATTTCCCTAAATCGCTTCAGGCAAATGCCCGGATGGTTCCTTTGAAAGGGCACGGCCGATTTCCTTCCCCATCCTTCTCTCACCCGAGCTTGTGCTCCGTCTCTAATGACCTCGTTATCGACGGAACGTTAAACACTAATCTCCTCCTCCTGTTGTTGAGCAGCTCTCCGCCTAGATGAACCAACCAACTAGAAACACTACCTTCTCAACTACAATTCAGCAAACGTTGCTGCGTATGCGCATCCGTTGCAGGCGCATGTTTCAAGCACCCATGATGTCTGCTGTACAAAGGCTGGGATTTGTACGCGAATACCGCAACTACACGTACACGACAGGCGGCGTTTTCAGATGAGTCACGTTTTAAAATCCATCGGACAGACGGCCGTTGGCGTGTACGGCGTGAGACGTCTGGAAGCAAACACCCTCCGACAATCGTCACAAGCGTGCAGTGCGAAGGAGTGACCATTATGGTCTGAGAAACTTTTATCCTGGCATTCCCTGGGTGTTCTCGTCATCCTGTATAGGACAGTGGATCAGTACCAGCAAGCGTCTATCTGTGGTGACCGTGTTCACCACTACATCCTCCAGGGCAATGTAGCGCGTCACACAAGTCGCAGTGCACGTGTGTGGTTCTAGAAACCTAGCGCAGCTGGCGACTGTACTGGAGTCGGTGTGGGTCCACATCCCTTTCAGTACCTTCCAGAACCGGATTTTGAGTGTCTACCTGTACGTCTTGCAGCAGCCCGCGCTGCAAAATGTGGCTATTCATGCTGCTAACAGGTGGTCACATGAACGCTGCTGGGCGGGGTATGTCAGGTACAACCGGTTTGTCGTCTGCCTCTCCACTCTATGTCAAGGCTTACCAATAGTCGCAAGAACGAAAGTCGCGACTGAAAACAGATGCTGTGTTTACTAGAACAACACATTTACTTCGATGAGGAGAAAGAAAAGTACCACAGCCAACTGTTATTCCGTGTAACTACGTCACTACAGTTATTTTTCTTTCCTTTACTTCTTTTTCTTTTTTTAATCTTCCTGATCGGCGCTTCCAGAATGTTTGAACATTATGTAATGCCTAGCTCGTTGTCAGATGCCTGCTTTTATTATTGCAGCCATAAATCCAGTGACATAATCGGACTAATTGGGCAATGCGTCCCCTCCCCTACCCTCTCAACTCCCCCCCCCCCCACACACACACACACATACACACACACACACTCACAGACCGCGCCCATCGGCGCCCTCTCCCACTCTCCACAATTCATTCCATTTTTTGTCTAACCCTTCCACTGCTTATCCTGTTCATTCGTTTATTAATATAAATATGACTTTGCAATGTAGTACACGGTAAGCATTTCAATACCTCAACTGAATATCAACACACACTTGACAGGCGTTACGAGAAACATTTACTCCGCGTAGTAATGTGCACATTAATGCCACGCTGCAAGACATAATAAGCGTTTGTCTCACACCAGTGATACCTGAGTAGAACATTTCAAGAATAATTAGTTACTCAGTTATGAAATGTGCCGTTGAATACATTTTTTAGGACCCGAGGAAGATCTGAACTTGACCGTAATCCGCATTCAAAAAACTGAAACTATGTATTAAAAGACGCAGTTCCTAATATCTAAATAAAAAATAGGGCACATTTTACATCAGATCCAGTCCGACGGAAGCAAGTAGATACTGCATAATAACATCATCAACCTGTTATATTTGCTCTTTGTGGCAGCGTGCAATGGCTCTTCATTAGTAGCACACGTTATTATACACCAGTGTTACGTATCCAACTGGAAGACAAAGTATGTACTCGCAGCGAGAATTAATCTTGGTTCCAAAAACCTAACGGAGGAGAAAAATCGCGACTTATTATTTATCGTCCAGCAACCTGCGTTGTCAGGACTTTATAAATGGGCGGCGGCGAACCGTTAATGGCTCGGAGCTGCGGCAGCCTTCGTTAGCCGCCTCTCCTGCGCCCGCTCCGAGATGACCGGCCACCAATAAATCTTCCTTTTAGCGGCACAAACAATCTCCCTTCGGCTGACTGCGTTGCGGCGTCACATGTATGTATGTGTGTGTGTGTGTGTGTGTGTGTGTGTGTGTTCATGTATTAGTGCGGGGACGCCTTCTTCCAGCGGCGTCCCCTGGCGTCGCGGCGCTGCCTGGACGCCAAATAATTAATACGGAGGGAGTCCCCGGGGCTGACCGGCGCCGCGAGGACGAAGGGTGTGGAGAGGGGGACGGGGGAACCAAGTGTTTTCCCTGGGCGCAATTTGCCGGCGCGGCGCCGCTGTGAAATATGCACACTTGGCGCCACTAATCACTGCATTGTTAGCGCCGCCGCCCCCGTTGACAGGCCGGCGCGTGATTAACGGCTGGCGCGCCATTCTTCTGGCGCAACACATTCCTGAGCGCCAGCACCGCGGTCGCGGCGGCCGGGCCCTGACAGGACAGAGGACTCCCACCACGGACCGAGGTGGCGGGCTCTTCCATTCAGTCCTGTGTGCCTGAGCCCAGGACGAACGAAAAAAGGACGCAGCGCAGCAGAAAGCTCAGGGTCCGACTGTTTCTGGCTTTTCGCAACAGAATCGTACCTCGCAACGTTCCGACTAACCAGGGGACACGTATTTATCTGTACCGCATTTTTAAGGACTGCAATCCCAGATCAAATCTCCAGAAAAATTTTCAACATCAAGGGCTGCAATCAGAATAAACAATATCTCCCGACTGTAGAAAGTGTGCATATTTTTCTGGACCATCAGAAATTCAGAACAGAGAACGGACCATCAAACTAAGCATACAGCACAGTACACTGTTTTACCAGCCCCCAGCTTCAATACTTCGTTTAAACTACTGTATTTTTACTTTGTTGCATTTTACAGTAAAACGCCAATTACTGCTCCGGTTCAGTTCACACTCGATATTCAAACGGGCAGGGTAGGTGAAGCGTTTGTCCATCATCACGATCTATACTACTAAATAAAACAGACTTCCCAACATTGTAATTGGAGCATATAATTTTTGAGTGACATATTCTGAAGAGAATTACTTACGTCGATTCAAAGGTTGCAATCAGAATACACATTATCTCCGAACGGAGGAATGGAAGTATTCGTACTTTCTTGACCCTGCAGATCAGTAAAATAAAGACTGGAGCATAAAATTTAAAGTTCTTGACCATATACTGTATTGGTAACCGATTGTTCTACAAAGGCGAAAGCGACTTCGGGTGAAAAAAAATCCTCTCAATTCACATAACCGACTTATCAGACACAATCAGCGCCATCCTGTGATTACGCTCTGGCGGTGCTGTTGTCTACAGGAAAGAATCATTGCTGGATGACTCCATGGAACTGCAGAATAACCTAGTTAGGTCTTCCATTCCTCCCTCGAAAAACACCTCTTTCGAAATTAGGAAAAGAAAATTTCCATAAAAATTCGATTGTAAATTCAGCGTTTTGAAATCGTTTTTGTGGTTCAAATGTCTAGTCGAAGTACTACTAAGCAAAATAAAACAGTAATAGGATGAGTGAATGACTGGGATTTAATAGAAGTGATTGGGGTAATTGTAGTGTAAATGTCAGAGAACTCTACCCCCTCCCTCTCCCCCTGGCCACCTCCCATGTGGAGGATTGCGTGCCTCACCGATACAGATAGCTGTACCGTAGGTGCAACCAATACAGAGGAGTATCTGTTGAGAGGCCAGACAAACGTGTGGTTCCTGAAGAGGGTCGGCAGCCTCTTCAGTAATTGCAGGGTCCAACAGTCTGGATGACTGACTGAGCTGGCCTTGGAACATCAGACAAAACGGCCTTACTGTACTGATATTGCTAACGCTGAAAGCAATGGTAAATTACAGCCGTAACAATTCCAGAAGGCATGCAGCTTTACTGTATAGTTAAATGGTGGTGTCCTCTTGGGTAAAATATTCCTGAGGTAAAAAGTCCCCTATTTGGATCTCTGGGCAGGGACTACTCAGGAGGACATTCAGCGGATCAGACCGTGGAATATCAGCTCCCTTAACTGGGCAGGTAAGTAAGAAAATTTAAAAAGGTAAATGGGTAGGTTAACATTAGCTATAATAGGAATTTGTGAAGTTCGGTGGCAAATAAAAACTTTGAGGTTGTAATTCTGTCGGAGACAGCTAAGGAGTTGGAAGATCACTAGAAAGGAATGACAGCATCATGAAAATCAACTAAAGCAAAACGGGGATAATGGAATGTAGTAGAATTATATCAGGTGATGTAGAAGAAGTTAGATTAGGAAATAAGATACTTAAAGCTACATTGCTACTTGAGCAGCAAAATAAATGATAATGGCCGAAGTAGAGAGGATACAAAATGTAGACGGCCAATGGCAAGAAAAGCGCCTCTCAAGAAGAGAAATTTGTTAATATTGAATATTGATGTGTCAGGAAGTCTTTTCTGGAAGTATTTATATGGTGTGTAGCCACGTTTGGAAGCGAAGCATGGGCGATAAACAGTTTAGACAAGAATAGAACAGAAGCTTTTGCAATGTGGTTCTACAAAAGAATGCTGAAGATTAGATGGATAGATCACGTAACTAATGAGGAGGTACGGAACAGAATTGGCGAGAAGAGAAATTTGTGACACAGCCCATCAAGAAGAAGGCACTGGTTAGTAGGCATTCTGAGGCATCCTTAAAAACAGTCATCAAATGCTCAAGTTCTTGGGTTAAGCTGTCTGCGTCGGAAAATGCATATGCTCATCCACCACACCAACGTAGTGGCGTCCTTAGGACTTTGGTACGGAGAGCATATGCCATTTCCGACGATGGATACACCGAGAAACAGATTTGTCGGGCTATGGAATTTGGACCATCTCCGGAGGCGTACGAAGAGGAACATAGGTCTGTGGCCTTTCTTCCTTATGCTGGAGGCTTATCGTTTAAGATTGGACGAATTTTAAGGAATTTTAACATTAAGAGTGTGTTCCGTCCACCTTCTAAGATTAGGGCTCTTCTCGGCTCTGTGAAGGATGATTTGGGACTTAGGAAACCCGGAGTGTACAAAATCCCGTGTCAATGTGGGAAAGCTTACGTTGGCCGTTCTATTCGCACAGTGCATGACAGGTGTGTGGAACATCGCCGTCACACGAGGCTACAACAGCCGGAAAAATCGGCCGTAGCAGAACACTGCCAAAATGAGGGACACAAAATGAAATTTGAGGAAACTGTTGTGATTGCCAACATTTCCGGTTTTTGGAATAGTGTCTATAAAGAGGCGATTGAAATTAGGTTGGCTGATAATTTAATCAACAGAGACAATGGGTTTCCTCTTAGCAAAACGTGGAATCCCGTATTGTTACGCATCAAAACTGAACGTTCTTCGGTGCGGCATGGATTGCGATATATCGCTGCCAGCAGTGTTTCACTAAGGGCGGCGCCACCTCCCTGTTTTGTAAGGCAGAAACCGTGATGGGCGGCGCATGCGCCGTGTACTGAATGGTGGCCTATATAGGACGTCGAATTGCAATCTTGCGTCAGTTCTCAGCGGGACTCATCAGCAGAAGCAGCATTTCCTGAAGATGGCGAACAGTTGGATCGCCGAAATATCGAGTCAAGTTGATTTTAGGATCCGGCAGCAAACCCGAAGAGACTTTCAAAACATTAATAGCTTTGTTCTAATTGTCTAGCTTCCTGTCAATTTTTTCAGACTGAGCTTCTTGCTTGGCAGACTGAGCTTTAATTTCTGCCGATTGACTCTTGATTTCGTTAATCAAAACATTCAATAAATCAGTTAAATTCCCGGAAACTACCGGTTTTACTTCCGTAGCAGCTTCCTCTTTAATTGTCCCCCCCCCTCCCCCGTACTCGTCATCAAGGGGTTCAGATTTGATTTTCAATTCCGATTCCGAGACATTTTCTAAGTTTGGAATTCCATTTCTGCTCTTTGTAGCGTTTCGGTGGTCGCGTCTTTAATGCTAGCCGCCTGCCCGCGGTGCGCGTTTTCCACTGTTCGACCGATTGTTCCGTACCCAAGTCTACCAAATTCTGGTAAAAGTTGCCTTCTCTCATTTTGCAAATATTCAATATAAATGACAAATATCAAATCTAATTAGGATTCCTCCCACTACTTATTCTCCCTGCCGTAACGACCTGTTCGTAACCAGTACATTGTTACGAGATTTGCACAATGCAAAATTCGTGACCGGAACAACCTCAAATCCGAAGATTGTCCTGTCACCAGGTCGCCACATGTAACCTCCCCCTCACTTATCGACCTTAATGACAGTGAAAAATTAAACCGCCTGAACCTAATAGAAATTTGGGAAAAGCAATTGTCACCGAAGTCAATTTGTCTTTAAAGAGGGAGGAAAGGGTTACGTCTAAATGAAAGGAAATATGCAAATGAAATTGGTGAAATTTAATTTTGAGAAAAGGGTAAAATTAATGAAGAAAGTAAATGTGCGGTCGTTACATTGACAATTAATTGGCGTTAATTAGATATTTGAGATTTGGGGAAAATTACGGTCGCCAGCCCTATGGACAACTACTATAATAACTGAAAATGGAAGATTAATGCACATATAATTAGCACTAGAAGCGTGACAACTGAAGGTTGACACGTGCTGTGTGAAAACTGAATGTTTGTCTGAAGTAATAAATTTCCCTACACTCTGACTTAATTTAGCAAAAGAATTAATAAAACTGGAAAATTGAAAGTTAATTTAGTGACTGAAATTAATAGTGAACTTTGTTTCTAAAGCACTACGAAACTCAATAAAAGAAGGTTAGTATTGGGCTACCTCAACAATCATTTCAAAAGCTTCTTGAATCTACGCAGTTTAGAAATAAAAGATTTGACTTTGAGCTTGAATTAAATGATTCTGAACATTAACAATAGTAAAATTTAGTACGTACCAAGCTGAGCTGCAGTCACAGGTAAGCTAAAATATTGTAACAAAACTCGCACACTTAAGTTGTGTTTGTGTAATCTAAATATTGTAGCCAGCTATGAATACTTTAACTGAATTTTGAAATTAAAGCAGTGAAATGGAATGATATTACTTTAATGCTGGCGTTTGAATTTCAACGACAGTCGAGTTCATTCCGGAAAAGGAAGGGACCCTGCTTGGTAATGATATTGGGACAATGAGCAACAAAGGTTCATGCAACATTGCTGTAATTTTAAAACAGTTTGAAAGCTGAGCTCTGCCATACAGTTCTAAAACTTTACGTGCTTCCTGTCTTCCTTGTTGGTTGATCGAAGGTTTGAAGTCGTCGATCGAGGAGGTGGCGACAGTCACTCATTGTCGGCCGTCGCTGTTGCAGAAGCTGGATGTTGGTGCGCCTTCTTCTCAGCACGGTCACCAGGTGAAACGGGCTCTTGATGTGTGCCAGCTAATACCTCCCGTCCGCGACAGCATGTCAGAAACTATCATAGCAAGTCGAGTGCAATTACATGCTGCCAAACCCGGAAAGCGCGGCCACTGGCGGGAGCGTCACGCAACACACCTGCTCCACCGCACTACTCCAGCCAGACTCCCCCCTGCCCACAGTCCATGAGGCAGAGTTAATACCGCCAAAGATCCTAAACACTTTGGTTCTCCACACGACCTATCGATGTAATCGTTCGATAGCATAGTGTTCCCTAGGCCAGATCCAGCGTAAAAATACAAATAATATTTACAAAGCAAACCAATTATACATCGACATAAATGCATATATATATATATATATATATATATATATATAATACAAACAGTAAACCAATTACAATATATAAAGACACAGAAATGTCATATCTTCAGGTAACAAAATAAGGAAAAAATATTATAGTACAATAGATGGAAATAGGAGGATGTGCATTTCCGGCGTTTCACGTGCCCCACATTGTCTGAGGATGTTCGTGTGTACCTAAACAGACTCAGAAAATGTCCCAAAAAGGAAAAAAAACCAGCGGAAATGCATATGCTCAAAACATCAAGGAAATTTAGCGTTAGGTTAATTAGCCATAAACCAAGTTTTAGACCATAATAATTGAGTGGCGACACTCCTAAACTTATTCCAGTCTGTCATCTTACACAAAAGAAAAACAGGTTGACAATTTATTGAAATTCATAGAAAACATAGAAAATGGTGTAGCTATTCTAAAATCAGCAAATTTCCTAACAGTATCAAGAAATGGAAAACTATTTACAAAATTAATCAGAGTACATGGTCATAAAACAGGTAGATCAAAATACGCAAATTAGTAATTAATTACATAGAATACACATTTTTATATAACCTTCTCATAATTAGTATTCTTTTCATGAGAGTCCACTTAACGCTGAACAAGAAAATAATACATAGCAGATCGAAAAAAACATAGGTATATTCAATAGAATTCTTTCACATCAGCTGTCCGGGAAGAAAAACAACTCCGCCTTCCGTACCCGCAAGTACAAAGAATGCCGATAGCGGCACAAGAGCCGACAGCGACACAAGAGCCGACAGCGGCTCCGCCTCGCCAGTACTGTTGCGCCCGCCTGTGCGGCACGCTTGATCTCACTCGCCTGTGTAACGGCATTTCCATAACGTACGTTTCACTGAATTCTTTCGGAAAAACTCAGTCCCGAGAAATCTCAAGGAGTCCATTAACACTATCACAGTGGATAACTCAACATTGTCCATCATCACACGCATGTACTAGCCTGAAACTTAAAACAGCGTCTAAGTACATTGGCAACGACTAGTAAATCACATATTTATGAAATCTTACAGCTGGTTACAAAATCATATTTACTTCCTTAATCTACTGTGACTCAGCTGAAAACTTAAACTAGCAGCTTGGATTTTTCAATTGATTAATAATCAGTTACTCTCGAATCATTTAGTCAAAATGAATTACTTATTAATTACAACTTCTTTAATGTCCTCTTCGTCAGGCAAAAGCATGGCAGTCTAGCAAATCGTTAAATATTTCAAATTACCCATTCTGTGGTATTAATCAATCCTAGGTTGGTACAACTTCAAGTCTACAATGTTCTGTATACCTAACAGTTTTCCTGAGCTTGGATACGCTAAGCAATAAACATTTGTGTGAGGTATACCAATGACTTTATATGGTCCATTATAAACAAACTTAAATTTAGAGATTTCATTGTCTATCTCGCTCGATTTCTCATTAGCTTTTACCAGTACTAAGTCTCCGATTGCAAACTTAGCAAAACGCGCTTTAGCGTCATGACTATTTATGCGAGCATCGGCTTTTAGCTTCATTATTTCTCGCAAACGATCTATCTTCACAGCAACACTAATGTCAATCCGTGGAGGGAATTTGATTATCTCTTCCACTACACTTTTACTTGAAAACACACTCTTATTCCTCATTATTACTTCATACAGACCTCGTCTTTGTTCGTGTGTTACGTTTGACACACTGTCTACAATACTTTACAATTCACTTTCTACACTATTGTCAAAGTCGAGATTCCTCATGTTACAGTAGTTCAAATTCATACCTACGTCAATAGCATACGGCCAGTTAACAATGTGTATAGTCTGATATTGATTGTGCACACCGTCTCCTGAATCGTCAAAACTAACTACTATTGCTTTATCTTGTGATGTACATGTCAAAGTATTGTTTTCGCAATTAATCACTGCATGGTACTTTAATAGCCAATCTAACCCAATAATTACTTCCTTAGTTATGTCTGGCACGACGACAAACTATTGTCCAAATTGTGCCCCACATATCTCGAAGTTGACAAAAATCTGTTTTGTGACCGGTTTACTGGCCTTCCCAGTAGCACCGATAATTTTCACTCCTGTTACTGGCATAACTATGATACCAGGTCTGTCTTTCAGTAACTGTAGTATTTTCTCAGATACAGCCCGCAATTCTGCACCGGTGTCAATCAACACGTTTAGTTGTAGGCCGTGCATATTAACAGACACTACTATCTGTCTACACTTATCCTCGACAGTTTCTTTATTTTCCCACAATAAATCCTCGTCTATATCTAGGTCATTCCAGAAAAAACTATGCGGCTTTGATCCTAAATCCGGCTTATCTGGCGGATTTTTCAGCCTCTGTTCACATACAGTTTTAATTTCAACACGTTTGTCCTGAGGCTTAGTCTGTAGCTTCGCCTTCAATACCAAAACCTTTTCCTGTATATCGTCAACTAGTGAGTCTTGCTTTGATATCAATTCACTAATTGTCACCTTCGTTGATTCCTCTTTGGTCAGATTGCTCTCATCTGCCAATCTACCTGGAGGAATGTGCCCAGTAGTATCTGAAATTACTTTCTCTAGATCTGCGCAACCCACACTGCTACCGTCCGACAATATAATGTCAGCTCTGACCTCATACACGCTGTAATCTACGTGCTTTTCTACCAATCGTGTCCGGCTATCACTAAAATTCTCGTAATATTTCTCCTTAATACTCTCGCAATGTTTAAACTGGAGTTTTGCGTCGGATGGTTCGGCTACTTCTACCACTACAACTTTCGGTAAGGTCTGCCGGTTAGGGCCAGAACTTTCCGTTACTACTTCAACATCCAACTTCTGCGGGACGAAACACGACGAATCTTGCTCGTGCTCCCCGTTTACATCAACTATTTCTGGTAAAGTCTGTCGGTTAGGGCCAGAACTTTCTATCACTTCAGAAAAACTATGTTCCTGCGGGACGAGACGCGGCAAATCCTGCCCGAGTTCCCATAAACACTTCTCCCGTACAGGCCCCTGTAATCTCTTAGTTCGTCGTATAAGCGACCGAACTGCCTTAACCAGACCTCATCCCTCTCTGCATCCCCTTGCTCGATGACGGACGTGTTATCCGACATCTGATATTCTCTCAACAATTGCGAATCATTCTTAAACTCAACCTGTGTGTGAAGGGACCCTGCTTGGTAATGCTATTGGGACAATGAGCAACAAAGGTTCATGCTGCGTTGCTGTAATTTTAAAACAGTTTGAAAAGCTGAGCTCTGCCATATAGTTCTAAAACTTTACGTGCTTCCAGTCTTCCTTGTTGGTTGACTGAAGGTTTGAAGTCGTCGATCGAGGAGGTGGCGACAGTCACTCATTGTCGGCCGTCGCTGTTGCAGAAGCTGGATGTTGGCGCGCCTTCTTCTCGACACGGTCATCAGGCGAAACGGGCTCTTGATGTGTGCCAGCTAATGCCTCCCGTCCGCGACAGCGTGTCAGAAACTATCATAGCAAGTCAAGCGCAATTACATGCTGCCAAACCCCGAAGCGCGGCCACTCGCGGGAGCGTCACACAACACACCTGCTCCACCGCACTACTCCAGCCAGACTCCCCCCTGCCCGCGCTCCATGCGCCAGAGTTAACACTACTAAAGATCCTAAACACTTTGGTTCTCCACACGACCTATCGACGTAATCGTTCGATTGCATAGTTTTCCCTAGGCCAGACCCAGCGTAAAAATACAAATAATATTTACAAAACAAGCCAATTATACATCGACATAAATAGTAAACCAAATACAATATATAAAGACACAGAAATGTCATATCTTCAGGTAACAAAATAAGGAAAAAATTATATTACAATAGATGGAAATAGGAGGATATGCATTTCCGGCGTTACAACCACAGCAACGACGACAACATGTCAAGGAAACCGCATGGAAAACGACAGTGCGATCGTAGAGCACTTCTCCCGTTTATGGAGTCTTTAACAAGAGGATTTGTCGAATATCGTCGAAGGACTTTACAGACGCTCTGCTAGAATCAAAAAGAGATCTGTCCAATCCATAACAAACGGTAAGAGTGAAGGTCAGTCAGGGAAATTAAATGAAAAACGAAACTTTCTTCTCTCAAATCCCTAAAGAGTAAACATTAGCAAACTACGTTTGAGGAAAACGCCATATACCTCACATAAGAACAATGAGTATATGACCGGTTAGGGTGTCTATGGTAATGTCCACTCATTTTCCCTTGCTACATTTAAAAATGGGGTAGGAATAATTAATATTGGTACAAAGCGCACGTCACTATGTAAAGTACAGTGGGCTGAATAGCTTTTGTTACGCTATATACACTCCTGGAAATTGAAATAAGAACACCGTGAATTCATTGTCCCAGGAAGGGGAAACTTTATTGACTCATTCCTGGGGTCAGATACATCACATGTTCACACTGACAGAACCACAGGCACATAGACACAGGCAACAGAGCATGCACAATGTCGGCACTAGTACAGTGTATATCCACCTTTCGCAGCAATGCAGGCTGCTATTCTCCCATGGAGACGATCGTAGAGATGCTGGATGTAGTCCTGTGGAACGGCTTGCCATGCCATTTCCACCTGGCGCCTCAGTTGGACCAGCGTTCGTGCTGGACGTGCAGACCGCGTGAGACGACGCTTCATCCAGTCCCAAACATGCTCAATGGGGGACAGATCCGGAGATCTTGCTGGCCAGGGTAGTTGACTTACACCTTCTAGAGCACGTTGGGTGGCACGGGATACATGCGGACGTGCATTGTCCTGTTGGAACAGCAAGTTCCCTTGCCGGTCTAGGAATGGTAGAACGATGGGTTCGATGACGGTTTGGATGTACCGTGCACTATTCAGTGTCCCCTCGGCGATCACCAGTGGTGTACGGCCAGTGTAGGAGATCGCTCCCCACACCATGATGCCGGGTGTTGGCCCTGTGTGCCTCGGTCGTATGCAGTCCTGATTGTGGCGCTCACCTGCACGGCGCCAAACACGCATACGACCATCATTGGCACCAAGGCAGAAGCGACTCTCATCGCTGAAGACGACACGTCTCCATTCGTCCCTCCATTCACGCCTGTCGCGACACCACTGGAGGCGGGCTGCACGATGTTGGGGCGTGAGCGGAAGACCGCCTAACGGTGTGCGGGACCGTAGCCCAGCTTCATGGAGACGGTTGCGAATGGTCCTCGCCGATACCCCAGGAGCAACAGTGTCCCTAATTTGCTGGGAAGTGGCGGTGCGGTCCCCTACGGCACTGCGTAGGATCCTACGGTCTTGGCGTGCATCCGTGCGACGCTGCGGTCCGGTCCCAGGTCGACGGGCACGTGCACCTTCCGCCGACCACTGGCGACAACATCGATGTACCGTGGAGACCTCACGCCCCACGTGTTGAGCAATTCGGCGGTACGTCCACCCGGCCTCCCGCATGCCCACTATACGCCCTCGCTCAAAGTCCGTCAACTGCACATACGGTTCACGTCCACGCTGTCGCGGCATGCTACCAGTGTTAAAGACTGCGATGGAGCTCCGTATGTCACGGCAAACTGGCTGACACTGACGGCGGCGGTGCACAAATGCTGCACAGCTAGCACCATTCGACGGCCAACACCGCGGTTCCTGGTGTGTCCGCTGTGCCGTGCGTGTGATCATTGCTTGTACAGCCCTCTCGCAGTGTCCGGAGCAAGTATGGTGGGTCCGACACACCGGTGTCAATGTGTTCTTTTTTCCATTTTCAGGAGTATATGTATAGTAATTGAAATATTCTATACCGCCTCTTAGTCGCCTGACAGGCACACATGCGTCATAACTGCCTCTAGACGACCAGGTAGTAGAAGTGACTCTGTGTTTTGTTGGTAACGGTCTAGGCAGTTCGCCACAGAATTTCCAAATAGCACTTGTTTGCAGCTGCACTTGATTCGAATTCTAGTGAATTTACTGCAACTTTTTGGTGAAACTATTTCGAAAAACCATGTTTATAACTCCAGTTTAGTTCGATGTCATCGATAACTCTACTTTTGTCGTAGGTTAGTAAAGGTAATGTGTCCGCGTCATGTTTGGAGCATCTGTAATCCGTCGCTTATCCTGGCATTTTGCCTTCCATTGAAAGATGCATTCTTCTTTAGCTACTTCCGCAATAGTTTCCTGACCTTGTTTTAGTACGATCTTGTTCCTGCTGCATTTGGTATTAATTTACTTGCAATAAAGCACTCAATTGATTTCAACAGTATATCTCGGAATTTTATCCGCATTTGGTCGACGCTTACATGACATAGAAGGAATTGTTCTGTCTCTTAAGAAAGCGTCCAGAGAATTTTTATCTGCTTTCCAAGCAAATATATTTTGCCTTTATTTTTGGTAGATTTTGATGCTACGGTTTTCATTCTCACTACAGAAACTTTATGGTCACTAATTTTATCGCAACTACTTACAATTCGCGTGCGCTCCGGAAGTAATTGCTCAAAATAATTCTTGGGGAAAGCGTTTAGTATCATAAGAGTCAGTTTTATATTTTCCCCAACATACCGACGGCAGCAAGGTATCACCACAGATTACAACGACGTGCTGAAAAGTAATGTCTCCAAATATCACATATCAAAACTCTTAAAGATTTTTTTTAAATAATACAAACGTTATTAACATTCTGCACTTTTATTCTACATATTTGGAGCCCTCTGTCGGTAGAGCCCGCCGAATTGTGGAGTGGAATATGGTGACGTGTAACGTAATTGTGTCGGTGCGAGAGAAACAGCGTGCTCTAATCGAGTTTCGAATTCAAAGAGTTTGTTCACACATGGAACACCCTCTGCTCCAGCATGAGAATACTAGTCGACACGAGAGCTCTGCGACATCTACAGCAACCCGGCAACCTTGGTTCACTGTCATCGGCCACTCACCATACAGTTCCAACATCGCCTCATCCGATATTCATCTGTTTACAAAACTTAAAAACATCTTCGAGCACTTTTATATTGCTGGAGTGGTACAAGTAGAGATGAGGGTGTGGCTATATCAACAAGGTCTAACATTCTATAGTAACTGAATCAACAAACCCGTCTCTCGTTGAGAGAAATGTGTTCGTCGCCAGGGTGGCTACATCGAGAAATAAACAGGTAGACACGAAGAACACAGAATAGGATGTTAATAACGTTTGTTTTAATTAGAAAGCTTTAAGAGTTTTGACATAAATTTGGAGGCGTTACTTCTCAGAAAGCTCTCATATAACAGCATGAGACGGATACCTATTCAAATAAAACTCAAATTTCTCTTGAACCGAAGGTAGATCCCTGAAGACGGACGGCAACTATCCGGCGAAAACCTGCATTCGAAGTCTCAAGAACCACTAATAACCGATAAATCTAGAAGTGTCACAATACATGATACACAAGCCCTCTAGTGGGCTATCTTGTCTGGTTTTTCACACTTTATGCATGTGATCGAGATCTGGAAGTAACGACATCAAATGTGGTTAGCTGTGCTCTTTGCTAGGACGGATTCCAATTACTCAAAAGCCTTTTCGGGGAGAGTGACACGTGGACTTTACTGTAATTGACGATCTTGTGAAGTAAAGCAAAGTATAAGTTACTTCATACTATCCAATCTGTGAACTTAGTAAGCAATACATATGTCAAACGACAGAAGTTTGGCATGAACGTCCGAGGTCTCACACTAGTAAATCTCTAAATGAGGTTGATAAACGTAATTACAAGTACAGTAAACTAACAGTGGTGTACATTCAGTAACCTGGAACAACACTGGCACGCAATAAAAGTAAATTTATGACCTCTGTTATCGGTTTAGGCACTTGAGCTTGAATTTCACCTCCACACGTTTTTCATACGCATGTAACATGTAAGGAGAAGAAGGTGAGTTAATTATTGATTATTGTCCTGCGCCTATTATTCGTCAAGGTCAATCTGTTTTTCCTCAGGTAGGAGGCAGGTCGGAGCAATTCCTGTCACCGAGATATCTGTCTCAAGCAGCAGCCGTCGGAATTTCTCCTGTTACGTGTCCCCCATCGTAGGCAGTCGGTCTGGGATAACTTAGTGATTACTACCACACCAGAATTCCGATAATATGGAAGTAATTTCCTTCATACCAGCTGTCAGTACACAAAAATTTTCGAAAATAGTGATATTGTGATGTTCATCGACGAATACGATGTGGCCAAGTGATCCTGAATACACTATTGATCTAGCTCAGAGTGCCCTTAAAAAGTCATTCACTCTACTACGATCGAGGTTTAAAGTGCAACTAACAAGGAATCTTTTGTCATTTATAGAGATATCCCCATTATTAGTCTTGACTACGCACACAAAAATAAATACATATATGTAATCAAAACTACAGTTGAAATAACTATTTAGTTAAACTCTTTACACTCATTTTCCAAGTCACACTCACTTACTGAGGTGGTGTGAGCTATGGCGGTTCAGGCAATAAATACTATATATGGGGTCAAGGTCGACTGTTAAAACGATGCAAGTCCAGAACGAAATGTGCTCACCTTCTGTCGCTCAAAGGGACTTTTTCTTTCTACAAAGATGGTACCACTGCGTTCAATGGCAAGGTGTTGGCAGTAGAGCTCTCGCTCTTTTGTCGCAGGTGGTTGAAATTTGTTCTCGTAGTGACGTGCTGAAATGAGTGTCTCCAAGCCGAATAGAGCCAGCTGCGAGGTGAGGAGCCTAATCCGGCTTCGTTTTGCAAAGGGAAAAGCACCGTCACATGTTTTTAACTAAGTAAGAACGTCTTACGGGAATAGTATGAGATTCCTACTAATGTGTCCAAGTGGTGTGATTTTAAAACTGTTAGAACGGAGGTTCATTATGAACCAACGAGTGAGCGTCCTACAACACGACAAATGAGATGGTAAACGAATCAAAGAAATGATGCGTACCGAACGTCAATTAAATTTCGATATGATGAACGTAATATTTCCAGAAATCTTCAGAGCTCTTCTACATAAAATTATTACTGAAACACTTGATTTCTGCGAAATGTATGCGAGGTGCGTTTCAAAACTGCTCACAGACCAACACAAGGTCAAAAGAATTCCAATTTCACGGGCATTTTCCAAGCTTTTCAAACTGGAGGTTGAAGTATTCCTTGGCTCTGTCGTGACAAGTGTCGAAATGTGTGCCACTCACTACACTCCAGAGACGGAAAGACGATCTACACAGTCTCCACATCCCTGTACACCATCAGCGAAGAAACCCAAAACATGTTTTTCAGGCAGAAAAATCTTTGCCTCCCTCATTATTGAATTTTGGCCCAAAGGGGAAAACAATTTATGCCGTGCGCAACTCGGCTCTGCGAAACACACAAAAACCCTAAGCAGGGCGACAGAAAACAATAGAAGGCCAATATTAGCGAAGAGTGTGCTTACTGCTCAAAAACACACGACTCCTCGCACCCAGTGCCACAAAGCAACTCTTGGATTCATACAGTTAGTGCTTCATCAGTCACCCCATTAAAAGCCCTGATCTGAAAGCTTCAAATTTCAGACTTCTGCTTCTGAAGCTTTTTATGGGTGGGAAACGGTTTCTTTCGCCGAAGCAAGGGGCCAAAGAGGCAGTGGGGGTCATTTTGACGGGTGTATTAGAAGGCTTCCGTTGAAAAATAGTGTTTGACATACATCTGTGAATTTCTAAATTCTTCAAAAAGTATATTGTCTTCATGATTTACACGCAATTGAGTAATCTTAATTTCTAGACGTCGGTAGAATCAAGAAAGTAGCTGTCGGTGAGTATCGAATAACAGAGAGTAAATGGTTCAAATGGCTCTGTGCATTATGGAACTTAACTTCTAAGGTCATCAGTCCCCTAGAACTAAGGACATCACACACATTCATGCCCGAAGCAGGATTCGAACCTGCGTCCGTAGCGGTCGTGCGGTTCCAGACCGTAGCGCCTAGAACCGCACGGCCATCCCGGCCGGCTAACAGAGAGTAGAGTTTGAAGTAATCAGGCTTGGAAAAAGCCTTTTATGTGCACTTGTTCCCGTAATGGACAAACTGGGCTGAAGATTGTAGTGGTAAGAGCGGGCCGGAATTGGTAAGGTACTGGGCAGAAATTACGTTAGACATTATACCAAAAAAAAATTAATTTACTACATGAAGATTGGGTTTTAATATTAAATCTCAACATTTAGCTTTCCTTCACAATTAAACTGACATACCATTACCTCACGTTACAGTTTTTAATGTCACCATGCTACATGAATAACAGCTTAACTGTTTGATGGTAAAACACTTGAAATCAAGTTCATATTACATATTTTACACACAGACTAACTCAGGAACAGAAGGTTTGAGGGCCGGCCGCAGTGGCCGAGCGGTTCTAGGAGCTTCAGTCTGGAACCGCACGACCGCTAAGATCGCAGGTTCGAATCCTGCCTCGGTCGTGAATGTGTGTGATGTCCTTAGGTTAGTTAGTTTTAAGTAGTTCTGAGTTCTAGGGGACTAATGACCTCAGATGTTAAGTCCCATAGTGCTCAGAGCCATATGAACCATTTTTGAATGTTTGATAACTGCCGTCAGTTTCACAGAGCGTATGTAACAACTATACAAATTAAGGTCTGAATAAGAAAACATAGCTGCGGTTTCTGAAATTCTGACACAGTTCCAGAAGAATGAACATCAGTTACCATACAAATGATTAAAACTTGTAAAAGGCGTTACTGCAAAGTTCACTGTAATGAACAGTTTTTAAAAATGCAGCAACAATTACTTAACGTCAGGTAGTGAACACTTTAAAATTTAAAGATTACATACACAAATACCAAATAACGTAAATCTCAGGCACACAGCCTTTTAAAACAGATCTACGTTTATCAGGTAATGCATCTCATTAAGAAACAGTGGTAGTCCCAAGAAAACAGTAGTCACAGCTTATAATTAAGTAGACAATTTCTGTTTAACTAACACCAAGTAATAATTACTACTGACTAGCTTACAGCGTGTCTAATTAAAGCACTGACTAAGTCAGCCGGTCTGGGTGGCCGAGCGGTTCTAGGTGCTTCAGTCTGGAACCGCGCGACCGCTACGGTCGCAGGTTCGAATCCTGCCTCGGGCATGGATGTGTGTAATGTCCTTAGGTTAGTTAGGTTTAAGTAGTTCTAAGTTCTAGGGGACTGATGACGTTAGAAGTTAAGTCCCATAGTGCCCAGAGCCATTTTTTTGACTAGGTCATAACACGGCAAGTTAAGACCTAGATTACTTAAAATCCTGGCGCCAAATAATAACACACACGTAAAAGCCCCACTGTCAAATGGCTGCTGCCTCGGTTTTTAACAAAACATCAGCCATCAAAGTGGTCTTTAAAATGCATTAACAAAGAAGAACATCCTCGTAGAAATATATGAAACATAGTTTTGTTACCACGAGTAAGCAGCATAACTAAAACGTAAGAGGTGGCACTTAAACACTTTTTACGTGCAATAGCTATTGGTCTGAATGTTAACAGAACACGACCAACTTGAGATCACAGCTCTGTTAAAACATTGACATGAGAATATTGATAACTCGGCTTTCAGATGTAACCAGGGTGCTGGAACAGCATAAGTACCAGAAAAACTCTCGCCGCTTTTTGGAGGACTCGGCAGAAGAGGACAACCGGCACATAGCTTCTCTCTCTACACTAACTAAACAAGGTGGCAAGAGAATACCAGAGTAAGAATAATTGAGAACAATTGACAAGAGCGCCAGAGTATTCTGCCACAGTGTCACCATTTCGTTGTAGGCTCCACAAGAGTCCGGTGCACAGTATTCCAAAACAGCACACAGTCTCCTGATGTGCTCTTCAAGATACTAATAGAGCCACTCTAGACACACATGCCTGTAGCACTGGCAAGCCGGGGCACGCTGCTTAAGTAACAGCCACCCTTAGATGCACTACAGCCGACTGCCCTGGTTCCTGTCGTCACAGTCCGCGTCACTCGCGGCACCTCACCAACCAACCAACGGCGCAAATCTCGAAAAGCCAAACACGGCAACGCACAAGAGCCCAAATAGCCTCACATTCATTGCAGAAGAAACCGTGTGACAATACGTTTCGAGAGATCAATTTATCCAAGAATTTAGAAGAGGCGATAAACCCATCGCAAAAGAATTAAATGAAAGTCAGCGAGACGGCTCAAAAATAATTCATGACTTGATACCGATTTTCATACTTCTGACCAAGACCATTAGATCTTTTTGGTGGCAAAGAGAGTGCTGGTGTTTATATACAAGCAACTGTGTTGTAACCGATGATTCGGATATCGATACAGGAGTCGGATTTGGCGGTCCCACCACCCGCGGCGCGCAAATTTCCGCAATTACATCGCAACCGGCGCTGCAAGCTAGGGACACGCGTCCTAGCGCCACGTAGGATCATATGGGACCTATCAGTCATTTCCACCTCGAAAGAATGGTGTCAGGACGGCCGGTGGATGGGGGAGCCACTTGTGTACTACTCTAGAGTAATAATCAGACCCACTGATCTGATTATTATTTAAACTACGACCACTGCGACGACTGTTCGACGTTTACTGTGCTGGCAGAAGTCTCTTCTACAGTTCATCGTCAACTATGCGCGTAACTGGCGTCAGATATTGTACTTGTCTTCTGTGTAGCCAGAACAACGTGTTTCATAGACCGTATGGACTTGAATTAAATTTTCACTCTGCAGCGGAGTGTGTGCTGATGTGAGATTTCCTGGCAGATTAAAACGGGGTAGCTCAGGTGGTTGAGCACTTGCCCGAAAAAGGCAAAGGTCCCGAGTTCGAGTCTCGGTTCGGCACACAGTTTTAATCTGCCAGAAAGTTTCGTATGAGCGCACACTCCACTGCACTGAAAATTTCATTCTGCAAATATCGCCCAGGCTCTGTCAAAGCCATGTCACCGAAATATCCTTTCTTCCATGAGTCTGAAAGTGTTGCAGGAGAGCTTCTTTGAGGTTTGGAAGGTAGAAGACGAGGTATTGGTGGAACTAAAGCTGTGAAGACGGGTCGTGAGTCGTGCTAGGGTAGCTGAGATGGTAGAGCACTTGCCGCGAAAGGCAAAATTTCCGAGTTCGAGTAACGGCCCGGCAAACAGTTATAATCTGCCAGGAAGTTTCATGTGGACAAGCCAGTCTATGTATGGGCATGATGAACTGTTCATCCATGGTTAGGAGAAATTGGGTGAAATAGCATATTAAAGATGCGGTATCGCCCAGGGATCGTGGTGCCACGTCATAATCAGCAACGCGTATCGATACCACAGACAGTAACCTTGTCTCGCTGCAATCCGTGTCAATGATTGGGAGAGGCTACAGACGACACGTCGTCTCTCTCAGCATAGCAACGCTCTCGCCCAGAGGTCAATGTAGAGCCAAGCATGAAAGCGCTCTGCCCCTGTTCACGACCTTAACTGAAGCAGTCAACATCTTGGTTTAGGACTATAGTGTTATTCAAGTCTCAGATCGAAAAGTCGTTTTGTTAATACTGAACACTGTACTTCAAGAAAACAGTTTTTTAATTAGTGCATCAAGTGATGGTTTAATAGTCAATAACAGCTGTAAATTTTCAAGCTCTCCCAAGGCAAAGGATTGTATCAAGTAAATATATCTTTTAATCATTCATGTAATAGAGGGAAATAAAATTAAAATGAAAAACTGTTTACCCAAATGAAACTATATGGTTCTCAGATCTCAAATATTTATCATGTATATAAGCAAACTTTAGCGACGAATGAAAATTTGTACGAAGGCCTGGATTCGAATCCAGGTCTCTTGCTCATTAGGCAGACAGATAAACCCTACGCCATACTGGGACACTGGCTTCGCACAACGGCACGGACTACTTTACCACGCCTCTCTCTACAAACCAATACAGCTGGAGAGCCCCTGCAACGCTGTTCGAGTCTAGTGGGAATACCAAGTAGGGCGAGGAGTGAATGGGAATTTGGATTGAGGACGGAGGCGTGCTAGGGTACTCTGCGCAGTTTTTACGAAGCCACTGTGCCTGGGTGGCGTAGTGGTCGGCACATCCGTCTAGTGAGCAGGAGTTGCTGACTTGAGTTCGGCCTTGTACAAATTTTCATTCGTCACATCAGTCTGACTATGAAGAGATATCAATGATAACAGGTTATAAATACGATATGAACTGATGAATTCTTCTCGGGTTATCAGCCGAATGGTGGTGTCGTACGCATCATCTTCGCAAGAAGATGATGGGTACGAAACTCATCAAAACGTTAAGACGACGCCAGCATTCGGATGATAACGCGAGAAGAATTCATCCTTGGAATATGCAGAGAAAGACTACAAACGACAGGAAATGCTACAATGAATAAAGGTCTATCTCAACAGGTTTTAGAGTGAACATGAGGAAGAGACTTGGGTAAAAGGATATTTATGATCGGGTACCTTGCAAAAGTCCATTTCCCACACTAGCACATAAAGCTAAGCGTCGTCAGTGAGTTAAAATTTTTGTGATAAGATCTAGTGGGACCAAACTGCTTAGGTCATCGGTCTCTAAGCTTCCACTCCACAACTTAATCTAACTTGAAATAACTGACGCTATCTACAACACACACACCCATGCCCGAGGGAGGACTCGAACCTCCGACCGGGGGGGCCGCGCTGACCACAAGATGTCTCAGACAGCGCGGCTACCCCGAGTGGCACCATCAGTGAGCTGAACAATACAGAAACTGGAGAAATGTAGTATGGTCCAACGAGTCATCATTTTGTCTCATTTCAGATGATGGCAAAGCATCAGGTGTACCAACGGCCCAAAGTAGTCTTTAAGAAGCAGTGTGCGGAGTGTCTGTAAGTTACGTGGCTCTGTGATGTTTTGTGAGTGTTTTTTTTTTTTGCTCCATAACTTAGTCCACTCATTCTGACTATCGCTTTTGAACCACATATTCTACATCTGTGGACACTGCAGTCTTACAGCATAACGATAACTGTGTTCACTGACTGCACGTATTCGATTCTGTATCGACGAATACTAAGGCACCCTGTCACACCTTAACTAGGGTAGGTGTGATCATTCGATCTTAATCGAACAGAAAAATAATTGGGACTATTTTGCAGAACAGGCTCTGAGCACTATGCGACTCAACTTCTGAGGTCATCAGTCACCTAGAACTTAGAACTAATTAAACCTAACTAACCTAAGGACATCACACACATCCATGCCCGAGGCAGGATTCGAACCTGCGACCGTAGCGGTCACGCGGTTCCAGACTGAAGCGCCTTTAACCGCACGGCCATACCGGCCGGCGCAGAACAGGTGTAGCGTATCCATCAGTATCCATGGAACATGGATCTTTATGAAAAGTGATAACCAATGACTGACGTTAGCTCGGTATGGCATTCCAGAAGGAACTTATGGACACTCTTCCTCGCCAGCCTGAGGCTCTGAAAGACGATAGGGCGATGTGTCATGTGAGTGACTAAGATATTTTTCCCGGTGTGCTTATTTTCCGAGAATCAGACAAATGCTGTAATATTAGACGATTGTCGTCCCACCTGCTCTTAGGTTCGAACTTATCATTTGTGAAACCAAAATCAGTAACTTGCATATTAACGTAACTTTATTCAGTTCTAAACCACGAAGTCCGTGACCACCATAACTAGCCGCAGCGTTATGTAAGTAACCATACCTTACGGATGAAGCCATTCCTCCTTAAAAGATAGCTCCTTTTATGTTAGAAAATAATGAGGACTTGCTAAACAGATGCAAAAGACATCTATCGGGCACAATCGTAAACTACGTGTAGCGGTCTTAGGCAGGCAACACAAAGAACAGGAGCTCGATGGATACGGGTGAACCGCCGTTCGCCGTTTGGTGGCGGAGGAGACGGCGGGTGAGGGACGCCCTGTAACTGCGGGGGATTTTAAGGCGCTTCCGCGGCGAACAGCGGACGCCCCTGCAGCGATACCGCAGGCCTAATGGCGCGGAGATAACCGCGAGAGAGGCGTCTCGCCCACCTCGTGAGTCAAAGTGTGTGTGCGCTGGCACGTTGTGTGTGTGTGCGTGTGTGTGTGTGTGTGTGTGTGTGTGGACGAGCGTGCGCTCGCGAGTCGCACGTGGGGAACGGCGGGCGCAAACAAATTTGTGGCAAGCTCCGAACGGCTGCGATGTAAACTGCAGCGTTGCCAGGCGTCCTAGGGGTGGAGCGTTACCTTCGGGAGCGTGTAAATCTTCACGCATACACGCTTAGAGCGTGTGTCATCCTTGCTGATGTCATAGCAGCAGCCGTGATCCTACCTGTATCGTAACAACTTCTCTGTGCCGGTTAATCCAGTTTACAGGATATTTACATGTTCACTTGCAAACCAGTGGACACTAATTTCAAAGTAATTCTGATGCTCTATGCTGTATGTCATAAATACACTGCCTGACCTGACAATGTGAGCCGACTGACCAGTATGACGTTGCATCTCAAATGGTTCAAATGGCTCTGAGCACTATGGGACTTAACATCTGAAGTCATCAGTCCCCTAGACTTAGAACTACTTAAACGTAACTAACGTAAGGACATCAAACACATACATGCCCGAGGCAGGAGTCAAACCTGCAACCGCAGCAGCAGCGCGGCTCCGAACTGAAGTGCCTAGAACCGCTCGGCCACAGCGGCTGGCCGTTGCATCTCTGCATATAGTACATTTGGTAGCAGGGCCTATTTGAAAACACTTTTCCACACAAGGGACTAATCATTACGTTCCCCCTCTCCCCGTCCCCTCCTCCCTCCTTCTACCTCCTCAGATATTACGGAATATTAAACAGAAATATTACGTCAGTAAAGTCATGTGAGGGCGACACGTACAACACCAGTTGTCACATGTTGGAGTAGTGTTGTATTTCTTTTTGAGCTACGATAAGGGTTCAAAAGGCTCTAAGCACTATGGGACTTAACAACTGAGGTCATCAGTCCCCTAGACTTAGAACTATGTAAACCTAATAAACCCAAGGATATCACACACATCCAGGCCCGAGGCAGGGTTCGAACCTGCGACCGTAGCAGCAGTGCGGTGCCGGACTGAAGCGCCTAGAACTGCTCCGCCAAAGCGGCCGGCCTGAGCTGTGAGGGTGACGTTTGAGCCAGCAAGAGTTTACATCGCTAATACATTTTTACCAACTAGAAGAATACTTCTTACTGAACTGAGTGGCAACTCGTAACGAGACATTGGCAATTATCTCGCAAACGGCTCCTCTATGTACTCATGCATACTGGAAAATTTGTGCTTCTGTTATTGTATACTTTCACCGTCTCAGTGTGCGCTATTGATTGGAATACACCCTGCATATAGATTTTGCACTTGCACGCCCCTTGCGCCTCTCCCAGCTAGGGGCCCAAAGCGGCTGCTTGGGCATTAAACCGCCACTGTTCTGTAGGTAAGGGGTTCGGTCCTCTCCTGAGTCAAAATGGTTCACAGTTGTTTCAGATCGTCCTTGATATCCTACGAACTATCAGAGGGACGAAATTGACCACCGACTTCGTCCCACATGTGTTCTACCGGTGACAGATCTAGGGATCGTGCACCTGTATCTTCACTGCATTTCACTGGAACGTGCTGGTGTCTTCAATCTTGAGTGGGACAACGCTGTTTTCGTAGAGTGTTCAGTCTGTCAGCATGCCTCAAAAGGTCATTTCCAGCTTGTACCAGGTGTCCATTGTCATATTACGGTCACAAGAGATACGAACACTTGTAACTGCTCACTGAATTCTTTAATACGTCGAAGTCATTCCGAAATTCAACAGATATCTTGAGACACGAAACTGATCTGCATGGTAGTGGTCGCCAGAGATTCAACAACACTGTACCCCTTAGTCTGACGAAGCACGGCTAGTTGGAACTCCGTATAGAATGGAGTACTTCCGAGCCATTTCTTTTTGGAGGTGACTGGGATGTCTGTGTCGACCCAGTCAGCAACATGCAACAGTCTCCTCAATTTGGCCTCCACACATCAGCAAAAATGAAACAGTCCAGCAGCAATGAGGACACTTCCCCAACGAGTGCCGAATTTGTCCGTAGTAATGAGCTCTGATAACCAGCCAGCTCTCTTTTCCCCTACTTTTGCATTCACTGCTTACAGCTCACCGTCTTCACCCCCTCCGTCTCCCCCTCCCTCCATTCGTTCTCTACGACTCAAATAGTGTCCAGTTATTCTATTCACACAGATGAAAAAATGAATATAAAAATAAATAAAAGAACGTAGTGTGCGTATGGAATAACGTAGATTAAAACAACGAAACAATTTATCAAACCAACTCTCACCAAATACGTAGACGTACAGGGGATGAACAAAAATATGTAAACACCAAAAATATACAAAATACCACGCAATTTTAAGCATGGCTGCGAGACAGCATCCGCACAACAATATGATTTGTGTAATATAGCCAACCCTTTAACCTGGTGTCGACACCGACTGTGGGTGTCTTTTATCAGAAAATCTATACAAATACCTAATAAGATTATAATACCATTAACTTAGAGAAAAAACAACAATAGATGGCTATCATAATGAACAGTTTATGCAGGGATTATACTCACATGTAGTAACAAATGAACAGGTTTAAGAGTAGAATTCTCTCGTCGTATAAAATACTTTATAAAAAGGTAGCATTTAAACCATACAAAATTACCAACACTGGAACCAAAATAAAGTTGGTATCTGTCAGCAAAATTATAGCCAGTGGCCGTAGCACGCAATATGCGCTATGGGCTGTAAGAGCAAATGGGAACTGGAGATGACAACAGACTAAGAGGCTTATACAAAACAAGTCCTGCTATCTGTTAACAGTAGAAGACATCAGCTGCTTAAATTATAAACATATTTTAAATAGTATATACCGGTACATCAACTTACCAAGTCAAAACCATTATTATGCAAACTGTAATTCGCATAGGATAACGCAATAGAAATTATTTTATGCATTTTGTTTGAAAAGGATTACGATGTAATGAATAAAAAGGAGAAAGGAGAACGATACTTTAATTGTCTACTTCGAGGAAAAAGAGGAGTCAATTTTAAAAATTTCTAATTAAGGGCTTTACAACATTGAAGAAATTTTCATTATGTTGCTGGAACTGTTCGTTCAGAATGAAAACATCATTAAGAGAACTGTCTTTCTAAACTTTTAATTCTTCAGGGATACTAAGTCTGAAGTATATCTTCTCTGTGTGCAGGATACTGACGTCGTGAATTTCTTTAGGCTTGCATCCGGCAGTTAATATATGATTAGCAAAGGACGAGTTATACATATTTGTGCCTTTTTTGCCTAAGAGTCTTTCTTTATGTACAACAGCAATTGATCGCTCTGTTTGTCCCTTATAACAGGCTGGACATCTGTCACAGCTAATTTTATAGACACCTGAGGTTTGTAAGAGAAGAGATGACGGTTTAAAATTGTGAATAATATTATTTATATATTAATATATGAATAATATTATTTATTTAGTTGAAACTCATAGTTTACAGTCGTTCGTGTTTGGGCAGAGACTCTGAATCCTGGCTCTAAAAGCGGTATAGAATTTTTTATTCTTTTTATTACGTTTGTTATTAGAAGAAGTTCCAACAGTGGTGATTCTATTACTGATTTTATGATTGAAAATATTATCCGCTATGAAGGATTCGTATCCACTACTGACTGCAATAGTTTTAACCAAATCAATCTCAGTATCTAGATTTCTATCACATACAAATTTATAAATAGCCGTATGGACGGAAGAATGAGAAAAGGATTTTTTTGTGAGAATGAAGGTGTGTTAAACAAGATGACAATATTTGATCAGTGCGGATTTCTTTGAGATATATATTTAATGATATTTTTTATCAACTATTGTTAATGTTAGATCCAAATAATGTAACCGACGCAATTTGTTTTTTCGTAAAATTCATTACAGATTCTGAAAAGGTGATCAATGCCTTTATTAGCTACTCTGTATATAATCAAAATGTTGTCTACGTATCTGGAGTCTGTAAGAACACCTAGGGTGGCAGCTTAAAAATCTTTTAAAAAATTTTCTGCTAAGGAATTCATGAATACGTGTGAAATAATACCAGCTAATGGAATACCCATTGCAAGACCGTTGGACTTCGGATTCAACTGTCAATTGTAATCGAAATCTTAATGCAACCGTTTGGTTGTATTACGCAAATAATATTCTTGTACGGCTTTTCTCCCACAGCCATGGTTAAAATTATAAGATTTTTACCAGCCCATATACCTAAGGCTGTTAACAAATATGAAGACTTACGAAAGAAAATTTTAAATAAAAGTATGGCAGTCAATTTTAATAAATGACTTGAAGAAATGAAACTTGTACCTAATTATGGAAAAGCTGTTCTGAAATTGAAGCGTGCATAAAAGAGCATATATTTTCAGACTTTTAGTACAAAAAATAACTTCAAGAAAAATAAATTCTCTTTTCGCAAAGAAAGACGCTAAATGGGGAAACTTACTGTCTGCTTTTAGAAATCACACAAAAATTTTCGTGTACATTACGGTTTTTAAACTGCGGGAATTTTTAATCAGCAACAGCTTAGAAAATTGTAAGCAGATCATCCTGAGCAGGCCCGAAAAGTAATTAAGTGAGCTTTCTTGCCTACCGCCTGCAAAAAAATCATTTCATGCTAGTAGCTTCCGAAAAAGTTAGTACAAATTATGTAAAATAATTTTAAGTAGAACTAACATAAATTTTACAAATGACACAGTTTCCTTACTGTAAGAATTTTTAATGTATGCCTCGTTCGTCTGACAAAAATGTTACAGAAAATCTGATTGTAGATCTAAAAACTGTTTTCGATAGCATAAAAATGGAAAATTCTTGCCAGACCGGAATAGATCATGATGTGCGCAATATTGTAACAAAAATTTATCTAATTTTAAAATAAAACCATTAATGTAAAGCGTAAACAAAACGATGCATCACTAACGAAATCCGACCAAGACCTTTTTTAAAAGAGGTGGAGCCCCTCCACGCCCACACCGGCATGATGGCCAACACAAAAGGTCTACTGCCATCTCTGCATAAGGGTTAGTATTCACTAAAGTGAGGTGTCGCAGGATGTGGGTACTACGATGTTTGCGTACGTCTGGTTAGGATTAACCATTAATACGCGCTCATCTGGAGATAGATTGGTCGAAATCTGACGAAGGGTAGCGGTTTGAAGGGCAGAGGAAAAAAAGTGCCAAGGCAAGAGCCAAGGGAAAAAAAAAACCTCTGCGAAAGTTAGGTCGGGCGGCAAGAGCAGTAGCGGTTGTCTTGCTGCCTGCGATAGGTTGTGCAAGGATAGGCTTTGTTAGTAGTGGGTATCATGCACGTCGATACCTGCGACCAAGGCCGTACCTTAGTCTTTATAAAAACGAGATTTCTGACTTCATGAATTTAATTCAAACTACAGTCAAACATAACTATTTCTCTTAATGACTATTTCATTCTGAATGAACAGTTGGAAACATATCAGCCTATTCAGTCGTTTCTCGCGGCGTTGCCATATTTTTTATCCAACTGATGAATATATAGACAGAAAAACGAAAAAAAATATAAGAAGTTTAACATTTTGCCGTGTCGTACGTCAGAAATGGATTGCAAGACATAGTGGAAACTAGGTAGAAAACCCCAGTGGTTAGACGAATAGCTGGAAAATATGGAAATTGAAAACACTTCCGAACGAAAGCAAAATTGAACCTAAATGTAAGTAGAGCCCACATTTCAGTAATTTGCGAAACGAACTGCTTTTAGATCTAGTTTTATTCCATAACCACTGACGATATATGAAGCAAATGGAATGAAACGCGTCTAGTAGAATCAGTGCACTTCTTTTAATAGTTGCAAAGATGAATTTGGAATACCAAATTCCGCCCGAACAGGCCATGAAGGCCCCAACGGTACCGACCGGCCGCCGTGTCATCCTCAGACCACCGGCGTCACCAGATGGGGATATGGAGGGGCACGTGGCCAGCACACCGCTCTCCGGCCGTATGTCAGTTTACGAGATCGGGAATATGGAATACCGTAAGTAATTAAATACCAACTAAGCACACCATGGCTCCACAAATGAATAATGATTTTGAGCAATTTATATCACCGTTTGTGAAAACTGAATCACGCTGAACGAACGACTTGAATGAATTTAAACTCTGGGAGTATATAGAATATTTTACAGCAACAAGTGATTACTACTGCATAGTGTTTTGCTATATATCAGGCGAGCAACACTGCTTTGATGTGACCGGAAATATCAGCGTAACACAGAGTTCAGCGAAAGATGAGCCCTCAGTCGAGGTACAAAAGCGGAAGATCGTTGCTTCCACTGCGACGACGTCAGGCGGCACTGTATAAGCATATGAAGGTCTTCCACAAGGAGAAATGTTGACCTGGAAATAAGTGTCTCATGCCATCAGTACTTTGACTCGAACAACTCATTCTGCTACGGAGAAAAGTGCGTATGGAACCACCTGATTGGGGGATCGTCCAGTGCCACAAGCGAGCATTGGACTAGTTAGTGTGTCAGTTATCTCGCCTGCATAGCGGTAGAGAATGTTCTTACACATATTTGTCTCTACTCATAACAGTGATAGATCGAACTTTTTTGTTCCGACAGTTCAACACTGTCTGCAGTAGATTGGAGTCACACATGCTACTGCGTCATCTTCAGTTACAAAGAAACCACAGAAAGTTCTGATTGCGAAGATCACATGAACGTTGTCCGTAAGGTACTGAATGACACGTAGCATAAAACGATGTCGTCTAAACTGCGTGCCTCACACCCTACCCAATATAACTGATCCCCAATAAACCCCGTATAATCGTTAATTAATGTACCTGTGGTACTTCACCAAATGCTTTTCGGAAGCCAAGAAATATGTATCCATCACACTGCCTTGATCCATGACTATCAGGATTTAGTGTGCGATAGGTGCCAGTTGAATTTTGCTTGACCGGTGTCTTCGGAGTACATGGTCCAAATGGCTCTGAGCACTATGGGACTTAACTTCTGAGGTCATCAGTCACCTAGAACTTAGAACTACTTAAACCTAACTAACCTAAGGACATCACACACAGCCATGCCCGAGGCAGGATTCGAACCTGCGACCGTAGCGGTAGCGCCTAGAACCGCTCGACCACTCCGGCCGGCTTTCGGAGTACATGCTGGTTGAAATGGAGGAGATCGCTGTGTTCAATACAAAACGATTCAGATCATAATATATTCGAACAAAGATGTATTTGTAGGGCACTGGACGGCAGTATTGTAGGCTGCTTCCTCTATGCTCCTCTTAGACAGCCGCTCGGGGTAGCCGCGCGGTCTATGGGTCCGTGCGGCTTGCCCCGTCGGAGATTCAAGTCCTCCCTCGGGCATGAGTCTGTGTGTCGTCCTTAGCGTAAGTTAGATTAAGTAATGAGTAAGCTTAGGGACCGATGGCCTCAGCAGTTTGGTCCCATAAGACCTTACAACAATTTTCCAAAATTGTCCTCTTAGACAAGTGTGACCTGCACTTTCTTCCATCTACTGGGCACAGCTATATCCTAGAGTGGTCCAACGTCTACGAGTAGTGTGCTTAAAAAGGATTAATAGCCACAGATTCCATACAAAATCTGAATGAAATTTATCTGCACCTTGAGATTTGTTCAGTTTTAACAGTTTCAGCCCTTTGTCAGTGCCACTGACATTTACAGGGTGTTTCAAAAATGACCGGTATATTTGAAACGGCAATAAAAACTAAACGAGCAGCGATAGAAATACACCGTTTGTTGCTATATGCTTGGGACAACAGTACATTTTCAGGCGGACAAACTTTCGAAATTACAGTAGTTACAATTTTCAACAACAGATGGCGCTGCAAGTGATGTGAAAGATATAGAAGACAACGCAGTCTGTAGGTACGCCATTCTGTACGTCGTCTTTCTGCTGTAAGCGTGTGCTGTTCACAACGTGCAAGTGTGCTGTGGACAACATGGTTTATTCCTTAGAACAGAGGATTTTTCTGGTGTTGGAATTCCACCGCCTAGAACACAGTGTTGTTGCAACAAGACGAAGTTTTCAACGGAGGTTTAATGTAACCAAAGGACCGAAAAGCGATAAAATAAAGGATCTGTTTGAAAAATTTCAACGGACTGGGAACGTGACGGATGAACGTGCTGGAAAGGTAGGGCGACCGCGTACGGCAACCACAGAAGGCAACGCGCAGCTAGTGCAGCAGGTGATCCAACAGCGGCCTCGGGTTTCCGTTCGCCGTGTTGCAGCTGCGGTCCAAATGACGCCAACGTCCACGTATCGTCTCATGCGCCAGAGTTTACACCTCTATCCATACAAAATTCAAACGCGGCAACCCCTCAGCGCCGCTACCATTGCTGCACGAGAGACATTCGCTAACGATATAGTGCACAGGATTGATGACGGCGATATGCATGTGGGCAGCATTTGGTTTACTGACGAAGCTTGTTTTTACCTGGACGGCTTCGTCAATAAACAGAACTGGCGCATATGGGGAACCGAAAAGTCCCATGTTGCAGTCCCATCGTCCCTGCATCCTCAAAAAGTACTGGTCTGGGCCGCCATTTCTTCCAAAGGAATCATTGACCCATTTTTCAGATCCGAAACGATTACTGCATCTCGCTATCTGGACATTCTTCGTGAATTTGTGGCGGTACAAACGGCCTTAGACGGCACTGCGAACATTTCGTGGTTTATGCAAGATGGTGCCCGGCCACATCGCACGGCCGACGTCTTTAATTTCTTGAATGAATATTTCGATGATCGTGTGGTTGCTTTGGGCTATCCGAAACATACAGGAGGCGGCGTGGATTGGCCTCCCTATTCGCCAGACATGAACCCCTGTGCTTCTTTCTGTGGGGACACGTGAAAGACCAGGTGTACCGCCAGAATCCAGAAACAATTGAACAGCTGAAGCAGTACATCTCATCTGCATTGTGAAGCCATTCCGCCAGACACGTTGTCAAAGGTTTCGGGTAATTTCATTCAGAGACTACGCCATATTATTGCTACGCATGGTGGATATGTGGAAAATATCGTACTATAGAGTTTCCCAGACCGCAGCGCCATCTGTTGTTGACAATTGTAACTACTGTAATTTCGAAAGTTTGTCTGCCTGAAAATGTACTGTTGTCCGAAGCATATTGCAACAAACGGTGTATTTCTATCGCTGCTCGTTTAGTTTGTATTGCCGTTTCAAATATACCGGTCATTTTTGAAACACCCTGTATGTGTATATTTCATCGATATGGTGGTGCCAGAATATTTTTGAATTTTCCATTGTAAACAAATATCTGAAAGCGGAGTTAGCAGCACTTCGTCTTCAGGCCACGAGTGGCCCATCGGGACCATGTGACAGCCGTGTCATTCTCAGCTGAGATTGGTAATGGGAGGGGCGTGTGGTCAGCATACAACTCTCCCGGTCGTTACGATGGTTTTCTTTGACCGAAGCCGCTACTATTCGGTCGAGTAGCTCCTCAATTGGCATCACGAGGCTGAGTGCACTCCGAAAAATAGCAACAGCACATGGCGGCCCGGCTTCCTACCCGGAATTTCAGTTCCTATGTTATCCATGATTATCTGGTCACTAACTTTGGTGCTACTTACAGTTTTTAAATATGGCCAAACTTTCCTTGGGTTCTATGAGACATCTTTGGATAATATTCTGCTACCGTAATCTTTAATACCTTCACGGCCTCATAAAAGTCAAACGGATTTCACTCAACATCTACCTGTCACGTATCCCTAACCTCGATTCTCCAAAGAATCGAAGACCCATGTCTAATACACTGGATCAACATGGTATGGGTAATTTGCCCTCTGTTTTAACAAAAGCTAGTTTTCCACGCATCTCAATGTGTGTAACGTCATCTTTTATGAACTGTGTACCTTATAATGATACAATTTTGCAGGAACATTTAGTTGCATAAATGGATATTGTCTGTAAAACCTGTTGCGAATATGGTAGTAAATAACTAATAAATTATATCGTCATCCCTGATGATTAAGTGTGACTGTGTGAACAGCGAAATTTTCGACTGCGATACAGTTCTTTCCTTATACTTTTTTATGAGGGATGTCACAAAGAAAAAAAATTCGAAAAGGTTTGAAATTAACTGCAAAGTCTGTTGGCAGTAGCTAGGTGCTCTCATTCTGTTTGGGTGAGTATAGTCTGGTGAATTTGCGCTCTTTGGGTTGTGCTCTTTTAAGACATATACACATGGTTTCTAACATTCATTACTGTGTTAAACTTTTAACAGGAGGTTATACGTGTTAATGAGTTTATTACGACAGCGTTTTAAATTTTTGAATTTGGTCCATAGTTAACTATATGAAATAACGAAAATTTAATTGTTGTTGGCTCTGGAAGAAGTTACATAGCCAACTGGCAACTGCGACCTTGCAAGGCTTTAGCCATTTAGTAATTTAAATAGTTGTATTGTACATCTATTGTGCAGTAGCATCTGTTCCCTTAGAAGTTTGTTTAGAGTGACTGTATGCCATGAATGGTCTTCCCATCGTTAGCTGTTCTACTAGGTACACATCTATCAAGTTCATGGCCAACTATTCTTTTAGACTTGTTCCATATTTCTTCTACATACTGCTGTCCAGATCTAAACGTTTTAAGTTTCTGACGGAGTTCTCACACTACCGGTTTCTTATCTAGTTTGCTACACATATTAATCAACAATGGCAAAAACTCTTAAGGCTTTTGTAAATAAAACAAACATTGTTAACATTCTGCATCGTTTTTCCTCTGGTCTGAAAAATCACGTTTCACCCAACGAAAGACCAGTTCTTTGATACCGTCGCTGTAGAACATTTAACTTTGTTGGCGGAGCCACAAACCTCACATCTGCTTGCACCGCTTCATCGCTATCAAAGTGAAGTCCTACAAGGTGTTCCTTAAGCTTTGGAAACAGATGAAAATCGGCTGAGGCCAAGTCAGGACTGCATGGAGGATGATCGATGACAGTGAACCGAAGGCTCCGACTGTTGCAGATTTCGCGGCAGGCGTGTTTGGTCTGGCATTATCCTGCTGAAGGAGAGGGTGCTCCGTGTGTAAACGAACTCTCCAGATTCGTCCTTTCGATTCCAACACGCTGATTCTCAGGCTTCGACATGGTCATTTTGCACACCGCCATGTCATGCACTGCGATTTGGAGACTTTTAGTGGTAACTTGGCTCAGCGAATCGGCACGTCGACCGAGCAATATACGCGACATGTAACACCTGAACCGATTTTACAAACAAAACAAAAAAATTCGGAGGCATCACTTCTCCTCACGCCCTAGTATCTACTTCGTTTACTTGCACTTCATACTTTCATAATCATTCTTGCTTGACTGCCTCATAGTATATACCAGTTTCAACGTTGTATTAGATCCTAGATCTACGTGTTCTAGGAACATTTAGAAAAGCAATTTAGCATTGTTTCTCAGGCTGTCTTGCCACAATCGCTATATTTATATGAAAAAGTCTTTCAGCGTACAACTGTCAGAAGCATAAACAGAATCGAGGTATCTGCGTGTGGCCAAGAGTCGTCACTAACTTCAATATCAAATATTGTGCTGGTCAGTACCAATAAATTTTTCGATTAATGCCCCATCTAACTGGGTTCGGCATTCATCCATGGATTACCTTAACGAGAAATTCAACGCTGTTTCACCACGTTACATGTTACAATATACACTCCTGGAAATTGAAATAAGAACACCGTGAATTCATTGTTCCAGGAAGGGGAAACTTTATTGACACATTCCTGGGGTCAGATACATCACATGATCACACTGACAGAACCACAGGCACATAGACACAGGCAACAGAGCATGCACAATGTCGGCACTAGTACAGTGTATATCCACCTTTCGCAGCAATGCAGGCTGCTATTCTCCCATGGAGACGATCGTAGAGATGCTGGATGTAGTCCTGTGGAACGGCTTGCCATGCCATTTCCACCTGGCGCCTCAGTTGGACCAGCGTTCGTGCTGGACGTGCAGACCGCGTGAGACGACGCTTCATCCAGTCCCAAACATGCTCAATGGGGGACAGATCCGGAGATCTTGCTGGCCAGGGTAGTTGACTTACACCTTCTAGAGCACGTTGGGTGGCACGGGATACATGCGGACGTGCATTGTCCTGTTGGAACAGCAAGTTCCCTTGCCTGTCTAGGAATGGTAGAACGATGGGTTCGATGACGGTTTGGATGTACCGTGCACTATTGAGTGTCCCCTCGACGATCACCAGTGGTGTACGGCCAGTGTAGGAGATCGCTCCCCACACCATGATGCCGGGTGTTGGCCCTGTGTGCCTCGGTCGTATGCAGTCCTGATTGTGGCGCTCACCCGCACGGCGCCAAACACGCATACGACCATCATTGGCACCAAGGCAGAAGCGACTCTCATCGCTGAAGACGACACGTCTCCATTCGTCCCTCCATTCACGCCTGTCGCGACACCACTGGAGGCGGGCTGCACGATGTTGGGGCGTGAGCGGAAGACGGCCTAACGGTGTGCGGGACCGTAGCCCAGCTTCATGGAGACGGTTGCGAATGGTCCTCGCCGATACTCCAGGAGCAACAGTGTCCCTAATTTGCTGGGAAGTGGCGGTGCTGTCCCCTACGGCACTGCGTAGGATCCTACGGTCTTGGCGTGCATCCGTGCGTCGCTGCGGTCCGGTCCCAGGTCGACGGGCACGTGCACCTTCCGCCGACCACTGGCGACAACATCGATGTACTGTGGAGACCTCACGCCCCACGTGTTGAGCAATTCGGCGGTACGTCCACCCGGCCTCCCGCATGCCCACTATACGCCCTCGCTCAAAGTCCGTCAGCTGCACATACGGTTCACGTCCACGCTGTCGCGGCATGCTACCAGTGTTAAAGACTGCGATGGAGCTCCGTATGCCACGGCAAACTGGCTGACACTGACGGCGGCGGTGCACAAATGCTGCGCAGCTAGCACCATTCGACGGCCAACACCGCGGTTCCTGGTGTGTCCGCTGTGCCGTGCGTGTGATCATTGCTTGTACAGCCCTCTCGCAGTGTCCGGAGCAAGTATGGTGGGTCTGACACACCGGTGTCAATGTGTTCTTTTTTCCATTTCCAGGAGTGTATTACACATTATTACCTGTTAAAGGGGGTGTCCCAAGCGTCGTACTCGCACTTGGATGCAGTACTGCTCTTACGATTTATATCAAACGCCCGTGGAAATCTCGTAAACCATGATATTCACTGCACAAACGCATCACCAAGAGTGCTGTGCATTTGACTTTTGAGATGTTATCTCGGAGGCCAAGTTCAGATCCCTGTGGATACATCTATCTCGGGCCATATACGCGCTTTAGACGTCATCACAAACCAGCAGCAAAATCTGTCGCTACACTTAAACCGCATGGAACTAACTAACGATGAAGTATGCGTTTGCGGAGAAACTGGGACACCAAGACATGTCGCACTGCTATGCAACACGCTAGCACAAGTGAGACATATACAGGACGACAATGACATCGCGAGAATAATACGTAATCCTGATGATTGAGACACAATAGATAGCGTAGCCGATGTTGTATCGAACACTCGGCATGGAAAATACAAGCGCCAAACCCCATATGGAAGGAGGCGTAGACAAGCACAAACAACAACAAACCACATGGGAGGACACAAGCAGGACCACAGATTCCGAAACCGAGGGTGGAACACTAAGTGGCCATGACTCGGAAGGGATCGACACGTAAGGAAACCAAACCAACAACGTACGACACTGCATATCACAACACATTCACAAACAACACTACATGCAGTAACAATCATAAAGCAAACAAACAAACACCGAAACCACGTACTGAGACTGTAGTAATGAGGTAACGTTGCTTGGGAGGAGAAGGCTCAAAGAACTTTTATTCCGAGGCTCCTCCTCCCCAACGACATACTGCATAATATTTAAAGTATGCTGCACATAAGCAGTAATGTATTGCTCATCTTATTTTGTGTAGACAGAAGAATATTCTCTTCTCTATTCAAAGCTACAACCAACGACTTCTATATATCAAATATATTTTCTGTAAAAAGTATGTATAAAACTAAAAATTCAACGTATTAAGTTATTTAACGGATAACGCATTCAAGTAGCAATGAACTACATTTTATTTCTATTAACAAATTTACAACTGTAAGTGTATTTTTCAAGTAAAGCTAAAATTCATGTATACCATGTATGAAATGCCCAGTCAGTATTTAATCTGTATGATAGCAGATGTACGTTTCTAAGGTTTCACATAGAATATACCACAACTACCAACAATAGGATAAACAATGAGCTGCTGAATATCATGTACTGTCCTGACTTGCAACATTCCCAATAATATACCAATACGCACAGACACAGTATATATACAAAACACAAAGAATTTCAGATGAGAATAGCTCGAGGTTCTACCGTGACCTTCTCGTCTGAAATAGGTAAAAATAGGCCATTTTCAACCAACATGCTACTTAGACTACATTGCACATCCAAATATTACTTCCCTCTACATACTGCAAATTATTTTCATCACACTCATTGCATTACATTTTTCTTATTTTTCTTTGGAATCTGCTTTATATAAATTATATTCTTATCAAATAGGTAGAAAAAAATTATATGGAACCATTTTAACAATTGTTAATCATTCAATTCGCTGTAACCTTAGAGAAATCTTTATATATTATGTTGTTTGTATTATTTAAAAATGCATTAACAAATGTATGAGAAGCCTTTACTGTTAAATTTAGAAGCACCGAACCCACCTAACATTTCAAGGCGGTGGGTTACCCTGTAATGTTAATGAAATAAATAAATAAAATAAATAGGTGCTCCATCATGCGTCTAACACATTGCTCGACCTTGGAGATTTAATCAATGTTTACGCTTCAATTACAGTGGCAGGAATCAACACTGAAGATACAGCAGAAAAGCTGTGTGTAGTGACAGTGGCTCTACTATCTTTCATTCACGCCTCACTATGCGCATACTGCATCTCCTTCATGTGAATGCAACTGTGAGGAAAGTGTTAACCAGATTTTCCTGAGCTGAAGCAAAAGATACCAAGAAATTAATTCAGCGTCTGATGTCCTCTAGCAATGCTTTACCAATAAACATTGAAACTCTGTTTATGACAGAAGGCATAAAAGTGTATAAACTCATACACGATTTTATAGCATAGGGAAAAATAAGAATATAGCTAAGGGTGTTTTTTCCTTTTTTTCTTAATTGTAACATATTTATGAATGTACCTTAACTTTCTTAGGTTGATAATGTAGTTTCATGTTAAATATATGTTACGCAAACTCCATTACTGGCTCCGGAAAACCGCGTCAATGAATGCGGTATGGAGAGGCTTGGGTTTAGCACACTGCTCTCTCGGCTGTTGTCAGTTTTCGTGACTGGACCCGCTACTATTCGGTCAAGTAGCTACTCAAATGGCATCACGGGGCTGACTGCTCTCCGTTTCGGTCTCATCACCCAGGAAAAATCTCTGGCATCCGGGAATAGAGCTCGGGCTCTGCACATTGCCGTCAGCTACGGTGGAGACTCAGCTACAGAAGTGGAATTAAAAGGATGCTGTACACTTAAAGCATCATTTTGAGCCTGGCTGCATCACTGACTCCCAGAAACCAATAATACACTATGTGATCAAACGTATCCGAACACCCCCCAAAACATACGTTTTTCATACTAACAAGGGAACATCCCCATCGCACCCCCCTCAGATTTAGTTATAAGTTGGCACAGTGGATAGGCCTTGAAAAACTGAACACAGATCAATCGAGAAAACAGGAAGAAGTTGTGTGGAACTATGAAAAAATAAGCAAGATATACAAACTGGGTCGTCCATGTGTAAGATAGGCAATATTAAGGGGAATGTGAGGCGAGGAGCTGTGTGGTCCTGTGGTTAGTGTGAACAGCTGCGGAATGAGAGGTCCTTGGTTCAAATCTTCCCTCGACCGGAAATTTTAACTTTTTATTTTCAGTTTATGTGAAAAACTCTTATGTTTTCATCACTTTTTTTGCAGTGATTATTACATCCACAAGAAAACCTAAATCGGGCAAGGTAGAAGAAACTTTTCACCCATTCGCCAAGTGTACTAGTTAGGTGGGTTGACAACATATTCCTGTCATGTGACGCACATGCTGTCACCAGTGTCGTATACAAAATATCAGACGTGTTTTCCTGTGGAGGAATCGGTTGACCTATGACCTTGCGATCAAATGTTTTCGGTTCCCATTGGAGAGGCATGTCCTTTCGTCAATTAATCACACGTTTTTGCGGTGCGGTCGCAAAACACAGACACTAAACTTATTACAGTGAACAGAGACGTCAATGAACGAACGGACAGATCATAACTTTGCGAAAATAAAGAAAGCAAAATTTTCAGTGGAGGGCAGATTTGAACCAAGGACCTCTCGTTCCGCAGCTGTTCGCGCTAACCACGGGACCACAGCGCTCCTCGCCTCATATTGCCCTTAATATTGCCTATCTTACGCATGGACGACCCAGTTTGTATATTTTGCTTATTTTTTCATAGTTCCACACAACTTCTTCCTGTTTTCTCGATTGATCTGTGTTCAGTTTTTCAAGGCCTATCCATTGTGCCAACTTATAACTAAATCTGAGGGGGGTGCGATGGGGATGTTCCCTTGTAAGTGCATTGTGCTGCCACCTGTTGATAGGTACCCCATATCAGCGATCTTAGTAGTCATTAGATATCGTGAGAGAGCGGAATGGGGCGCTTTATGGAACTCACGGACTTCGTACGTGTTCAGGTGGTAGGGTGTCACTTGTGTCATACGTCCATACAAGAGATTTCCACACTCCTAAACATCCCTAGGCCCACTGTTTACGATGTGACCGTGAAGTGGGAACGTGAAGGGATACATACAGCACAATAGCGTACAGGCCGACCTCTGTTGACTGACAGACACCGCCGACATTTGAGGAGGGTCGTAATGCAGACATCTATCCAGACCGTCACTCCGGGATTCCCAACTGCATCAGGATCCACTGCAAATACTATGACAGTAAGGCGGAAGGTGAGAAAACTTCGATTTCATGGTCAAGAGGCTGCTCATAAGTCACACATCACGCCAGTAAACGATAAAGGACACCTCGCTTAGTGTAAAGAGATTAAACCTTGGACGATTGTACAGTGGGAAAACGTTGTGTGGAGTGACGAATCACGATACACAATGTGGCGATCCAATGACAGAGTGTGGGTATGGCAAATGCCCGGAGAATGTCATCTGCCAGCGTGTGTAGTACCAACAGTAAAATTCGGTGGCGGTGGTGTTATAGTGTGGTCGTGTTTTTCAGGGAGGGAACTTGCACCCCTCGTTGTTTTGCGTGGCGCTATCACAGCATAGGCCTACACTGATGACTTAAGCATCTTCTTGCTTCCGACTGTTGAAGAGCAATTCGGGGATAGAGATTGCATCTTTCAACACGATCGAGCATCTGCTGATATTGCACGGCGTGTGCCGGAGTGGTTACACGACAATATGATTCCTGCCATGCACAGAGTCTCAAAATCTTTGGGATGTTTTGGAACGCCGACTTCGTGTCAGGCCTCACCGACCGACATCGATACCTCTCCTCAGTGCAGCACTCCGTGAAGAATGGGCTGCCATTCCCCAAGAAACCTTCCAGCACCTGATTGAATGTATGCCTGTGAGAGTGGAAGGTGTGATCAGGGCTAAGGGTGGGCCAACACGATATTGAATTCGAGCATTGCCAATGGAGGGCGCCACGAACTTGTAAGTAATTTTCAGACAGGTGTCCAGATACTTTTGATCACATGGTATAAGTTTAAAAAAACACATCTGTAAAAAGGACAATATTTCATGTTGAACTCAGTGGCAAATCGGAATCGCAGATTCGTAATAATTTAGCGAACGGGTCATGTTTACTGGAACTTCTTTGCTTCCATTAATGTGCGCTTTAACTCATGTTTGAGCTAGCTATTATTGATGGTATATCCTGTATATGCGGACACAATTTGAGATATTCCATTGAAGTTAGTTGGTCTTTAATAACTGACACGAGATCAGATACGTAAATTAACGAGCAAGTGAAAGACATCTAAACAAAATATCCTTCTTCCCGGAAACATGCAAAACCTAAAATTGTGGTCGTAGCACAGTACTCAGGATACTACACTCCTGGAAATGGAAAAAAGAACACATTGACACCGGTGTGTCAGACCCACCATACTTGCTCCGGACACTGCGAGAGGGCTGTACAAGCAATGATCACACGCACGGCACAGCGGACACACCAGGAACCGCGGTGTTGGCCGTCGAATGGCGCTAGCTGCGCAGCATTTGTGCACCGCCGCCGTCAGTGTCAGCCAGTTTGCCGTGGCATACGGAGCTCCATCGCAGTCTTTAACACTGGTAGCATGCCGCGACAGCGTGGACGTGAACCGTATGTGCAGTTGACGGACTTTGAGCGAGGGCGTATAGTGGGCATGCGGGAGGCCGGGTGGACGTACCGCCGAATTGCTCAACACGTGGGGCGTGAGGTCTCCACAGTACATCGATGTTGTCGCCAGTGGTCGGCGGAAGGTGCACGTGCCCGTCGACCTGGGACCGGACCGCAGCGACGCACGGATGCACGCCAAGACCGTAGGATCCTACGCAGTGCCGTAGGGGACCGCACCGCCACTTCCCAGCAAATTAGGGACACTGTTGCTCCTGGGGTATCGGCGAGGACCATTCGCAACCGCCTCCATGAAGCTGGGCTACGGTCCCGCACACCGTTAGGCCTTCTTCCGCTCACGCCCCAACATCGTGCAGCCCGCCTCCAGTGGTGTCGCGACAGGCGTGAATGGAGGGACGAATGGAGACGTGTCGTCTTCAGCGATGAGAGTCGCTTCTGCCTTGGTGCCAATGATGGTCGTATGCGTGTTTGGCGCCGTGCAGGTGAGCGCCACAATCAGGACTGCATACGACCGAGGCACACAGGGTCAACACCCGGCATCATGGTGTGGGGAGCGATCTCCTACACTGGCCGTACACCACTGGTGATCGTCGAGGGGACACTCAATAGTGCACGGTACATCCAAACCGTCATCGAACCCATCGTTCTACCATTCCTAGACCGGCAAGGGAACTTGCTGTTCCAACAGGACAATGCACGTCCGCATGTATCCCGTGCCACCCAACGTGCTCTAGAAGGTGTAAGTCAACTACCCTGGCCAGCAAGATCTCCGGATCTGTCCCCCATTGAGCATGTTTGGGACTGGATGAAGCGTCGTCTCACGCGGTCTGCACGTCCAGCACTAACGCTGGTCCAACTGAGGCGCCAGGTGGAAATGGCATGGCAAGCCGTTCCACAGGACTACATCCAGCATCTCTACGATCGTCTCCATGGGAGAATAGCAGCCTGCATTGCTGCGAAAGGTGGATATACACTGTACTAGTGCCGACATTGTGCATGCTCTGTTGCCTGTGTCTATGTGCCTGTGGTTCTGTCAGTGTGATCATGTGATGTATCTGACCCCAGGAATGCGTCAATAAAGTTTCCCCTTCCTGGGACAATGAATTCACGGTGTTCTTATTTCAATTTCCAGGAGTGTATTTACTTGTCCCTTCGATTGACCAAAAGTTGAGATGGTGCGCTGCGGGCCGGTTACCAAGCCTGTGCAATCTCTCTCCGCGGCCTCTCCACGAAAACGTATTTATTGGAGCGGCCGGTCTATATCAGATTGTTTTATTCCCGGTAAGAACCGCCGCCGCGCGCCCCGAACTAGCGGATGCGGCTGCTTAAGGACGAAATGCATAATAATGCGTAAAAATAGGTCCGGCGATCCGGCCCTTATCTCCAGCGGGGCCCATTCCGCGAATGCAAATCAGCGTCCCGAGGTTTTCGCCGCGGCGCCGCGTTTCCATTACTCGGCTCTTCCATGACCGACGACCGTAACAAAGGGAGCGAGCGGAAAGCCAGTAATCTCTGTAGCAATATTCATGGGCCGGCGACCGTGGCTTGCGCTGTTTTCTGGGCCGCGCCGGTATTTCTTATCGAGCCGCGAGCGCCGCGCCAAATAAATTTCTGGATCGGTGTGCGCGCTTCTCACCGGCAGGCCCTGGCGGTTCGCTCCTCAGGAATCGCCGCTGTTCTCGTGATCCTCCCCGCCCCCATCCTCCTCCTCCCCTCTCCCCTGCCCCCTCCCATCCTCCTCTCTCTTTCTCTCTCTCTCTCTCTCTCTCTCTCTCTCGCACACACACAGTACCACCGCTTCCCCGCTCCCCAGAGTCCTGTCTAAATTACCAGGCCTCTCCGCCTGCGCCGATGCGCCGGTCCAATACTACATGAGCACATGTCGGCACTAATTGCCGCGGGCCACGCAGACACGGGCGCTATCTGCCGGTAATTAGAGCATCTACAGCCGGTGATGAACGGCCGGCCTTACTGCGCGCCGTCACGAACCGTAACGTCACGGGGGCAGCTTGCCCCCACCGCCCCCGCACTTTTGTTGCGGGGACTCCGCCTACTGCAGACGCCGCCGCCGCCGATTCATTGTTGTGGCTGCCGTGTACTTGAGTCGGTTGTGTATTGCGAGGTCTTCAGAAGCTAACAGTCCCAAATAGTAATTGGTGTCTGAGACTAACTACCCACTCCTATGTAGCAGTCCCATCCGGCAACGAGCAAAGGCGACGAATGACTCTATGTGTAGTATTAGTGAGACAGATACCAGTCTTAGTGGTAGCAGATCAGACGACAGCTGCAAATGTGCAATCAGGCCAGCGTAGTATGAGGGTCGTCATAAATAGTGCAACACATTTTTTTCTCTACCATTTTCCGTTGATGAAATGCGGATTTTGTTGTGAGACATCATGGAATATTCTCGCCTCACCTCCTGTAGTTTCACAAATCTGGTGGCGCTACACGTGGCCTTCAAAATGGCGTCTTCAACGGAGGTGCCTTTCAAGCAGGGAACTGTCATTGAGCATTTCAGATATTTGCAGACGCTTGCAAAATGCCTACGAAGACTTGGCCGTGAACAAAAGCTAGGTGAGTCGTTGAGTGAGGCGTCTGTCATCATCGCAATATGTTAGTACAGAGCAGTTCGGTCTCTCGTGTGCTGCCCTTGAAGAAAGGACTTCAGCGTGTTCGTCAACATAAAATTGCAAATGAAGTTCTCCATGATAAAGGCCTCGCACAAGTCCGTGCAAGCGGGAGGAGCTCTCATAACTTCATGTGACTCTTCTTCCTAATCCACTCTCTCGCACCTTCCGACTTCCATCTGTTTCCGCCGATGAAGGACGCACGCCACTGGAAGCAGTACGTGGATGACGGAGAGGTTATTGATGCAACAAGACATTTGCTCCAACATCGAACAGTAGAGTGGTACTATTCGGGCAAAGAGGGCTTCCCACTAAGGCGGCATAAGGCCGTCGCATCAAACAAAGATTATGTTGAAAAATAGGATTTTGCAGTCAGGGAAATGGAGAATAATGTCGGTTATTGGAATCCTGAATGAAAACAACCTGCGTTCAGAAAACAAGGGTATTGCATTCCTTATTGAACGCCTGTCGTATGAGGGCTAAATGTCAAGTACTAACATAGACCAGAGCTACTAGCTCCTAATCTAGAACAATCTTATATCGCTAAGTATTAATGACTGTTTGATGAAACAATACACTGCATGCTCACACAAACGCGTATGGTAGAGATCTTGAGAACTTAACCTTGTAAAATTAAAAATAAGATCGTAATTACACGTTACTGGGGACAATTAGCGGAGTGTCATGAAAACGAATGTGCATTAGACAGTAATATTAGACTGAGAGACAAGTGTAGAAATACAGGAAAACACATGCTGTTATGTAGAGTACATGAAAAATTGAACCCAACCTAGCTGTATGACCAAGCCATCTCAGTGCAAGGAGCTCAAAGTATCCCTTAAGTCTTCACTGCCGGATCGCGAGTGGTTGTAGAGAGGGCACTGGCCGACGAGAGAAGAGAGGGCAAATATCTTTCTGAAGTATTCCGTCCTGTGCAGCGTCAGTAGTACCATATATCTAAACTCTTTTCTAATTTTCTACATCGCGATCTCCGTTGTACGTAAATTGTTAGTTTTAAGAACATCAGTTTCCTAATTAGTTTTAAAATTTCAAATACTGAAAGCTGTATGTTTAATAAAATACTAAGTGGCCAAATTAGCGTAATTTTAAGTATATTTACAGTTTAATATTATGAAAACGTATTGTGAAAACACAACCAGTCTTAGAAAAATAATGAGGTAGACCTAATGTATGCTTCGCTTAATCTGATCGTAAATGTTATTTTGTGTCGAAACACTTATTTGTTAATCCTATGTTACATCGCACCAGGGTACTATTTAAATAACGTCTACCCCATGAAATGTCAAAACCCGATTTAGTGTGACATTCCCTGTGAGTAGTTGGCTAAATGGGCATGTTCCGAAAGATGTAGATGGCAGAAAATAAAATAAAATAAAAATAAATAATCTTCGAGGGTGATGTGAAGGGGAATAAACACAAATAATGGTAGGCTGGTTCAAATGGCTCTGAGCACTATGGGACTCAACATCTGAGGTCATCAGTCCCCTAGAACTTAGAACTACTTAAACCTAACTAACCTAAGGACATCACACACATCCATGCCCGAGGCAGGATTCGAACCTGCGACCGTAGCGGTCACGCGGCTCCAGACTGTAGCGCCCAGAACCGCACGGCCACTCCGGCCGGCCTATAATGGTAGGAAAAGTAGATGCCAACCTGTGGTATATTGGACGAATCTTAAGGAAATTTAGTTATTGACTTATAAACCACTTGTTCGGTGGAGTCTAGAGTATTTTTCATCAGTCTTGGACGCTTTTCAGAAAAAGGACGAACGATGAAGGGCGCGTTCAGTCGGAGCGAGAGCGTTACGGAAATGCTCGACAAGCTCCAGGAGCAGATGGTTCAAAATGGTTCAAATGGCTCTGAGCACTATGGAACTTAACATCTGAGGTCATCAGTCCCCTAGAACGTAGAACTACTTAAATCTAACTAACCTAAGGACATCACACACATCCATGCCCGAGGGAGGATTCGAACCTGCGACCATAGCAGCTGCGTAGTTCCAGACTGAAGTGCCTAGAACCGCTCGACCAGACAAGTCCACTTCAGGGCTCTTATTGTCCAAGACCACTGCCTAACAAACGCTGCTTTGTGAACCGCTCGGCCACCCCGGCCGGCACAGGAGCCGATACTACAAGAGAGCCGGTGCTTAGGGGGAATCTCATACAGGTGATGATGCCAGAAAAGCGCCATTCGCAGGGCAGGGGAGGGAGGTGGGAGAGAGGGAGATGGATGTGGATGGGGGGTGGGGGTGGAACGATAGTCGTACCAGAAACACCCTCCGCCACACACTGTCAGGTTACTTGCAGACTATAGATGTAAAGATAGGAAGAGAAATGCAGTCGCTATATCATGGGATACAAAATTAACTATTTACGCGCTAAATTCAAATTCATCGAACAGTTACACTGACATACCTAGATGTCTCACCGTACGTACCTCTCAGCATGGCAAGAGGCTACGAGCTGGGTAGGCTGATTCATTATTGCTGACCAAATTCCCATTGTCGTGTTTGACTATGGCTGACCTGAGAGAATATTACTTCTGTATAAGTTTTGTTTTTCTTGGGTAAACCACAACAAAAACGCACCGTAATTTGAACCACGCTGTTCGAGGCAAGGCATTATGTCGGACACGGTCGTACGTCTCATATAACCGTTTCAGAACCGTCTCAGCGTTGACTGATGACGACTATTCCGGTCGGCCGTCAACTAGTATTACATTGGGAAATGTTCAGTGAGCTACCTAACTGACCAAGATCGTGTGCAGGTCACACAAGTCCTCTGCAACCTCAGAAATACGTGAACGTACGACAGCCTGCTGAAAAGTAATACCTGGGATTTTTTAATTCTATTCTCAATATCGGTTGCGGAATTACACGCCACGCATTTTGCGCCGGTGATTTTCCCGCTTCGCTGACGCCAGTTGCAACCCTTTGCCGTTAAGACGGCTCCGAATTGTAGTGTGTAACATGGAGGTGCGTAACATAACTAAGTCGCTGCGTAAAAAAAGCGTTCTGTAATCAGAACCACGTATTCAAAGAATTCGTTCACATTTGGTGCATCCTCTCCTTCAGTATGACAATGCCAGCCGCACACGAGCCCTGTTGACATCTGTAGCAATCGGCGCCCTTGGGTTCCCTGGCATCGCTCATCCTCAATACAGTCCCTACTTGTTCCCGTCCCATTTGAGTCTTTTTACAAAACTCAAAGGTACCCTTTAGGGCTTAACTTTGGTAATAATGAAGCCGTCCAAGCAAAGGTGAGAAATGACTATGTTGAGAAATGAAAAAGGAGACAAGAAGAATAAATATGTCGACTGTTAATAAAGAACATTTTGCTGACAAAGCTTTAAGAGTTCACACATTAAAAAATTCTGATGCACTCATTTTCGTCATGCCCTCGCATGTGAACATGTGCTGTCAGAAGAACTGAAAATAAGGAAGGCAGAGAAGTTGGTGCTTCGACTGCTTCAAGACAAACAGAACCAACATCTCGTGGGAATCTATAAGGAATTTAAATCATCAGTTTATGAGAATCCCACCTGTCTTTAAAAGGTATAGTGACCAAAGTTGGGTCTATGGTTACATCAATGAAAGTAAGCAGGAACTGTTGCAGTGTGTAAATCCTTATTCGAGCCGAGAGTAATACACTCCAAGAAAAAAAAAAGAAAAAAAAAGCGGCACACCACGAAGGAACTGATCGCGTGGGGCTGAAATCGGTAGTTGTGACGTACATGAACAGACGAACAAATGGTTACAATTTCACGAAAATTGGGTGATTTATTCGGGAGAAAGAGCTTCACATATTTTCTCTAAGTCCTCCGGTCATCTGATCGAAGAGGCGCCTGGCTCCTCGGCTGATGAGGTGTCAAGAAGAAGTCTAGCCGAGAAGTCGTCTGATTGAGAAGAGCCTTGGCGGTGAAGAGTGTGGCAGAGAAGTGACGTTGTACCACCGGCTTCCTAAACGAAAAATTTGTGGTATCGCTTTTTTAGCTTATCTCAACATTTCGATTGGCTGGGCTGTGGGTATTTCGAGTGTCGACCAGCACAAAGATGCCTTTGAAGGAGCTACCTCGAGCCGGGAAAAATGGGGCGTAGGTGATAAGGGAAGGAGAGTACACACATTTCATCTCGATATAACGGAAAGGTTAAGAATGAAACATGCCGACCCTAGGCTCGGCATGGTACATTTCTTGAATGCGCATGCACCTTATCCCACGCACTTGAACCGCGTATGTCTAAGAGACACATCCAGATGTACATGCGGAGGTATGGGAACCCCCGACACAATATCCTATTCTGCGGGAAACATAGAAAACACAGGAATACACTTGGGATACAACACAGACAAACTGAACGCCACATATGCGACCGAGTCAGAATACCAGAACTATGGGACGAACGAAACGCATAGAAAAAATATCAGACGAATGCCATAAACAATACAGACGTGAGAGGCCGTATAGACGACAAACCTATGTGCAGCACCAAGACAGACACCATAGTGCGTAGGCAAACACGGCACTATAAACCTGTAAATAGTGTAATTAGTTTAGAAGTAATACTAGTATGGGATAGATCTTCCTGGTTTAAGGGTAAAATTAAACGGTATTGGAGCCTGAGGATCAACGGTTTGACGTTCAATTCCAAGGCTTTCACCCTCAGTACCCCCACGCTGGAGGGGCTTCAAACTTCTTCATTTCCTATCCTCTTTCTTCTTCTTCATTCACAACTACACTACTGGCCATTAAAATTGCTACACCACGAAGATGATGTGCTACAGACGAGAAATTTTACCGACAGGAAGAAGATGCTGTGATATGCAAATGATTATCTTTTCAGAGCATTCACACAAGGTTGGCGCCGGTGACGACACCTACAACGTGCTAACATGAGGAAAGATTCCAACCGATTTCTCATACACGAACAGCAGTTGACCGGCGTTGCCTGGTGAAATGTTGTTGTGATGCTTCATGTAAGGAGGAGAAATGCGTACCATCACGTTTCCGACATTGTTAAAGGTCACATTATAGCCTATCGCGATTGCGGTTTATCGTATTGCGACATTGCTGCTCGCGGTGGTCGAGATACAATGACTGTTAGCAGAATATGGAATCGGTGATTTCAGGAGGGTAATACGGAACGCCGTGCTGGATCCCAACGGCCTCATATCACTAGCAGTCGAGATGATAGGCAACTTATCCGCATGGCTGTAACGGATCGTGCAGCCACGTCTCGATCCCTGAGTCAACAGATGGGGACATTTGAAAGATAACAACCATCTGCACGAACAGTTCGTCGACGTTTGCAGTAGCATGGACTATCAGCTCGGAGACCATGGCTGCGGTTACCCTTGACGCTGCATCACCGACAGGAGCGCCTGCGATGGTGTACTCAACGATGAAACTGGGTGCACGAATGGCAAAACATCATTTTTTCGGGTGAATCCAGGTTCTGTTTACAGCATCATGATGGTCTCATCCGTATTTGGCGACATCGCGGTGAACGCACATTGGAAGCGTGTCTTCGTCATCGCCATACTGGCATATCACCCGGCGTGATGGTATGGGGTGCCATTGGTTACACGTCTCGGTCACCTCTTGTTCGCATTGACGGCACTTTGAACAGTGGACGTTACATTTCAGATTTGTTACGACTCGTGGCTCTACCATTCCTTCGATCCCTGCGAAACCCTACATTTCAGCAGGATAATGCACGACCGCATGATGCAGGTCCTGTACGGGCCTATCTGGATACAGAAAATGTTAGACTGCTGTCCTGGCCAGCACATTCTCCAGATCTCTCACCAGTTGAAAACGTCTGGTCAATGGTGGCCGAGCAACTGGCTCGGCACAATACGCCAGTCACTACTCGTGATGCACTGTGGTATTGTGTTGAAGCTGCTTGGGCAGCTGTACCTGTACACGCCATCCAAGCTCTGTTTGACTCAATGCCCAGGCGTATCAAGGCAGTTATTACGGCCAGAGGTGGTTGTTCTGGGTACTGATTTCTCAGGATCTCTGCACCCCAAATTGCGTGAAAATGTAATCACATGTCAGTTCTAGTATAACATATTTGTCCAATGAATACCCGTTTATCATCTGCATTTCTTCTTGGTGTAGCTATTTTAATGGCCAGTAGTGTATTTATTTGTAATTCTCTTCCAGTTTTCAATACAACTTGTTAAATTTTTATTGAATTGTTTTGGGTAAGCTGCCAAAAAAATAAACAAAGAAAAACAAAGCAAACAAAAGAAAAAAAATGAAAATAAAATAAAGAAAATAAAAGACACAAGCAAAATAAGATCAAATAAGACCCGCCTCTACGTGGCGGGACACGGGCAACGGTGCGACCGGGTGCGGGAAGTGGCGTGGAAGCTACAATCCACATCAGGGCCCGTATACCGGTCGCAGCGGCTAAGAGATCAGTAAAGACCCACCGTAAGCAATTTGGTGAAGTAAGGTGCGACAGCAAATTCTGTCTGTTCTTGCTTTGTGTTAAACATATGATTATTATAGTGCCTGAGCTCAGTGGCGTTCCACGGCTACGGAAGTAGCCTAACGCCAGAGGTCTCGCTCCGCTTTCTGATATTATCTGTTGGCGGAAGTTGCACTTCTAAGAAGAGCTGCTATCTGTTTCAAGAAGAGCTGCTTTCTATGTTCTGTTCACAATAGCGTTCTTCCATGCCTCGCCAAAAACACCACTTCTCCTCTTTCAAAGTTCAGGTTGTTAAAGACGGACTGTTTCGGTGGCCCTGCACTGTTGGAGACCTTATCTGCACTGTAGCTTTCTATCGAGTGGCAACTGGGGCGCCTCCTCAAACAAAGTAGTGACACTGGTCTCCCCTACCGTCAGCGAGTCCTTCCGCAAATTCCCTACTGTGCAGCCTCGCCTGTCGACCTACGTGACCAGCCGTGTGCCCGTGCAATTGCAGCTCACCTGAAGTGGCCTCTCATTTGGATGAACCACGCTCCTCAGTATAAAAATGCAATTCACGTTAATTACGTACCGGCAGTGACTAGTACCGATGCACATCTCATTTACGTGTGGGGAATAGTTATTCCGATTTGGCAGATTTTTTTCGCACTGGTTTTATGTCAGTTACGATGCAGTTTTGGTAAAATGGTCACGTCACCTTTTTCACGAGTAATGCACTGGATTGACGAACAATTAGCCGCCTTGTCGCACCTTCACTAGGCCTCAAAATCACGCTATATTAATCCAGTAGTTTATGTGGAACATCGAGTGAGATGTCAGTCTACATGCCCGCAATTTAATAACTCTACAGGACTTAATCATAACTGAGTGGCTTCTGTTTGAAGCATATCTCAAGAAATTTGTGGGCATTATTAACTATAGAGCAGTGATGCAGTTTTTTATCGTAGTGTCTGCTGACACTGACTAATTTTTTCCGATGTGCTTACATACCGGATGATCAAAAAGTCAGTATAAATTTGAAAACTGAATAAATCACGGAATAATGTAGATAGAGAGGTACAAATTGACACACATGCTAGGAATGACATGGGTTTTTTTTTTTAGAACCAAATAAATACAGAAGTTCACAAAATGTTCGACAGATGGCGCTTCTCATCTGATCAGAATAGCAATAATTAGCGTAACAAAGCAAGACAAAGCAAAGATGATGTTCCTTACAGGAAATGCTCAATATGTCCACCATCATTCGTCAACAATAGCTGCAGTCGAGGAATAATGTTGTGAACAGCACTGTAAAGCATGTCCGGAGTTATGGTGAGGCATTCCTAGAGATGTCGGTCGATCACGATACACTTGCGACTTCAGGTAACCCCAAAGCCAAAAATCGCACGGACTGTGGTCTGGGGACCTGGGAGGCCAAGCATGACGAAAGGGGCGGCTGAGCACACGATCATCACCAAACAAGCGCGCAAGAGGTCTTTCACGCGTCTAGCAATATTATTTTTTCTTTTTCGGTTCTAATAAAACCCCATGTCATTCCAAACATGTGTGTCAATTTTTACATTTCTATCTACATTATTCCGTGGTTTATTAAGTTTTCAAATTTATACTGAATTTTTGATCACTCGGTATATAGTAGTAATCACACCACAAGGAGTTGTTGTTGTGGATTGGCAAGACAGCCAATCCACTATGACAGGAAGCCGAAAGACACGCGTTTAAGCTCACGCAGGCTGGCGTGAGGTCTGGAACAGGACACGGAAATGACTAGTAAGTAAACGTACGTAGCTGCTGGAATACTTAACTTTAATCCGTAATTGGTGAACATCGCTCTTGACGGTACATGTTTTACAGCATCCATAGTAACTGGTAATGGCGCCTTGCTAGGTCGTAGCAAATGACGTAGCTGAAGGCTATGCTAACTATCGTCTCGGCAAATGAGAGCTTAATTTGTCAGTGAACCATCGCTAGCAAAGTCGGCTGTACAACTGGGGCGAGTGCTAGGAAGTCTCTCTAGACCTGCCGTGTGGCGGCGCTCGGTCTGCAATCACTGATACTGGCGACACGCGGGTCCGACGTATACTAACGGACCGCGGCCGATTTAAAGGCTACCACCTAGCAAGTGTGGTGTCTGGCGGAGACACCACAGTTATCTTCTACATCTACATCAACATTCTGAATGCCACCTGACAGCGTGTGGCGCTGTGTACTTCTGGTACCACTGACTGATCGCACATTCCCTTTTCCAATCGCAAATGGCGCGTGTGAAGAAAGGCTGTCGGAGAGCCTCTGTATTAGTTGTAATTTCTCCAATATTCTCATTGTGGTCATTTGGCGAAGTGTATGTGGGAGGAAGTAATATGTTGTCCAAATCTTTCTGCAAAGTACTCTCTCGAAATTTCAACAGTAAACCTCTCCGTGATTCACAATGTCCCTCTTGTAGCGTCTGTCACTGGATTTTATTGAGTATCTCTGTAACACTCTAGCGCCGGCTAAATGATCCCGTGACGAAGCACGCCGCTGTTTATTGGATTTTCTCTACCTATTCTATCATTCGTACCTGATAAGGATCCCAGATTGAATCAGTCGAAAATGAGCGTTGCAGCAGCAGAATTGACATGCGATAATTTTATCACATTTTGGACGGTCACGTCATCAGAAAAAAATACTGAAAGTCTCCGGTCCCGAAAATGTACGCAGTTATAATTTTCGTCAAATTCCGTAAAGTCAGTGACAATGGATAAACAGTGTTCTTGTGCTTCTCCAGTAAGTATAAACAGCCTCGTGGATAATGGCTTTTCCGAACGCTGTGGCTGAGCGGTTCTAGGCGCTTCAGTCCCGAACCGCACTGCTGCTACGGTCACAGGTTCGAATGCTGCCTCGGGCATAGATGTTTGTGATGTCATTAGATTAGTTAGTTTTAAGTAGTTCTGAGTCTAGGGGACTGATGACCTCAGGTGTTAAGTCCCATAGTGCTTAGAGCCATTTGAACCCTTTTTTATAATGGCTTTTAGAAATCTTTTGAACCATGAATTCTAATCTTACCTTCTTTCACTAAACCTCTACATACAACAAATTTTTGGTACAAATTTATAGTTTTCATCATCTACAATACCAATGAAACGTCTGTGGTAAACTGCTGTCCGCCTCTAATAAGATGTCCAGGTTTAATGAAACACCACCACGGAACCACAAGAAGCACGCTTTGACACCTCAAGACAAATATTTCCTTAGTAAGGCGAGAAGAGGAGTAGATATATTTGGATACTGTCCGGAGACACAAGAAGAGTCCAGCTAGAAAAATTCCGAAGTCGGATATCTGACTGTAATGAATATTCTGGAGCAGATATAGACTCCAATCACAGTTTAGTAATAACGAGCAGAATGAAATTATGGGGAATCGTCTGGAGCAGCCAACGTGGAAAGAAGTGGCACACTGAAGTTTTGAGCAATAATGAGGCACATTTGAATTTCTCGAGGGATTTAGATACTGCGATAATAAACACCACAGTAGGTAGTTGGTTAACGAAAAGTGGGTATCCCTCAACAGGGCAATCACAATTAGACAAACTGTGGAACAAGGAAGGAAAAGGTGAAGAAACCTTAGGTGACACAAGAGGTACTTCAGCTGGTCGACGAAAGAAGTAAGTACGAAAACATTCAGGGAAATATAGGAATACGACAAAATAAATAATTAAATAAAAGTAAAGTACAGGGAACCCGTGACAAAATGATTGTAGGAGAAAAATGAAGAAATCGCAAAGAGAAGTGGTTGTCAGAAGGATTATAACATGCGCATACAAAATTAAAAAATATCCTTCGGTGAAATTAAAAGCAAGGGTGAGCACATTAAATGTCCAGTGGGATTCCACGAGGAGGAAACAGCGCGGAGTAGTGGAAAGATTGCATTGAAGCCCTCTACGACGGGGCGGGGAGGGGGGGGGGGGGTAATTGTCTGATTACGTGATAGAAGATATGTTAGTCGATATGGAAGACATAGGGAATCGAGTATTAAGAGTTAGGGTATAACGGAGATTAGGAATTTCTTCGAAATTTCTCAAGTGATTGAGTGAAGAGCTAAACAAATAACTATTCAAGTTGGTGTGTAAAATCTATAAGACTGTCAAAATAGCATCAACTTCCAGAAAAATAACTCCGAAGACAGCAAGAGCAGACAAGTGTGAAAATGTACCCAAGTTCCTTAGAAGAATAATACACGGAGGAACGCACAAAACAGTTGACTACCTGTTAGATGACGATACGTTCAGCTTTAGGAAAGATAAAGGGACGAGAGAGGCACTTAGTAATGGAACTAATACGTAATGAAATTCAAAAACATTCGTACGATATGCCGACTAGGAAAAAGCTTTCTACAATGTAAAATAGTACATGACATTCGAAATCCTGTGGAAAAAAGGCGTAAAGTATGGAAAAGATGGCTACTATAGTACAAGAACCAAGAGAGAACAACTGTAATGGAAGACCAAGAACGATGTGCTGGAATGAAGAAAGGGGTAAGACAGGAATGTGCTACTCTTCAATCTTTAACTCGAAGATGCAGTGGTGGAAATAACAGAAAGGTTCAAGAGTAGGATTAAAATTCAGGGTGAAACGATATCAGTGATAATATTCGCTGTCGACATAGCTGTCCTCAGTTAAGGTGAGGTGGAATGGCAATACCTATTGAATAATGACCTAATAAGCATGCAACGTGGACTAAAAGTAAACAGAAGAAAGACGAAAGTTATGAAGAGAAGCAGAAGTCGCATTAGTTATAAACCAAACTTCAAACTTTGTTACAGGCTTCTCCTACCTTGTAGGACACATAGCAAATGACGGGCAAAGCAAAGAGGGCATATAAAGCAGACTGGAACAGGCGAAGGGGCAGTCCTAGCCAAGATATGTCTACTAGTTTCACTTTTAGACAGAAATTATGAGAATCTACGATTGGAGCGCAGAATTATTTGGTAGTGTGTCACAAACTGTGGCAAAAACTAAAAAGCAATAGAATCGAAGCATTTGAGATGTGGCGCTATAGAAGAATGTCGAAAATTAGGTGGGCTGATAACATAAGCAATGAGTAGGTTGTCGCTGAATCGGGGAAGAACGAAGAGCATGGAAAACATAAGAGGAAGGGGCTGATAGTTGGAATGCGAGTGAAGGCATCAATGAATGGTTGCCACAATACTTGAAGGAGCTGCAGGGGGTAAAAGCTGTACTAGGGCAGAGATTTAAATACATCCGACAAATAATTGAGGTCTCTGGCTACAAGTAATACTATGAAGTGGTCTGACTCAAAACAGGAATTCGTGGAGACCCACATAAAATGATTCAGAAGACTGATGACTAAAACAAATAACACAAAAATGTATTACTACTCTTTTCTTGTCGTATTTCGTGCCAACAGTTATGAAGCCGTTCTGTAAATAAAGAAAAATAAAGAAAGAGTGGTTCCCAAACAGTGTACCACAAACGAAATACTTAGAATCCTATTGTAGTCGACAAATACTGCTATGTTTTCCCATGACAAACTTATATGACAAAACTCAGTGCTTCAGCAATGTTGACATAAGAGATTGTAAAGTCGTACTAAAATGGTCCAACGATATTAATGAAACAACTAAAATCAAAATACATTATATGGTCAAAAGTATCAGGACAACTGGCTGAAAGTAACTTACAAGTTCGTGGCGCCCTCCATCGGTAATGGTGGGATTCATTATGGTGTTGGCCCACCCTTAGCCTTGATGACAGCTTCCACTCTCGCAGGCATACGTTAAATCAGTTGCTGGAAGGTTTCTTGGGGAATGGCAGCCCATTCTTCACGGTGTGCTGCACTGAGGAGAGGTACCGATGTCGATCGGTGAGGCCTGGTACGAAGTCGGTGTTCCAAAACATCCCAAAGGTGTTCTACAGGATTCAGGCCAGGACTCTGTGCAGGCCAGTCCATTACTGTGATGTTAATGTCTGGTAATCAATCCAGCCACAGGCCGTGCGTTATGAACAGCTGCTCCATCGTACTGGAAGATGCAATCGCCTTCCTCGAATTTTCAACAGAGGGAAGCAAGAAGGTGCTTAAAAGATCAATGTAGACCTGTGCTGTGATAGTACCAAGCAAAACAACAAGGGATGGAAGCTTTCTCCATGAAAAACACGACCACACAATAAAACCACCACCTCCGGATTTTACTGTTGGAACTACACACGCTGGCGTTCACCGGGCATTCGTCCTACCAAAACCCTGCCATCGGATCGCCACATTGTGTACCGTGATTCGCCAACCACACACCGTTTTTCCTCTGTTCAATAGTCCAATGTTTACGCTCCTTAAACCAAGCGATGCGTCGTTTGCATTTATTGGCGTGATGTGTGGCTTATGAGCAGCCGCACGAGCATCAAATCCAAGTTTTCTCACCTGCCCCCCAACTGTCATACTAATTGGAGTGTATCCTGATGCAGTTTTGAATTACTGTGTGATGGTCTGGATAGATGTCTGCCCATTACGCATTATGTCTCTCTTCATCTGTCGGCGGTCTATGTCAGCCAACAGACGAGGTCGGTCTGTACGCTTTTGTGCTGAAAGTGCCCCTTCACGCTTCCACGTCACTATCACAGCGGAAACAGTGGACCTAGGGATGTTTAGGAGTGTGGAAATCTCGCGTACACATGTATGACACAAGTGATATGACACAAGTGACACCCAATCACCCGACCATGTTCGAAATCTGTGAGTTCCGCGCAGAGCTTCATTCTGCTCTCTCACGATGTCTGATGACTACTGAGGTCGCTGATATGGAGTACCTGGTAGTAGCGGACAGCACAATGCACCTAATATGAAAAACGTATGTTTTTGGGGTTCTCGGAATACTTTTAATGAATACTTTTAATAACATAATGTACTGAACAAGAAATTTGCAGCATATTGGCAAATGGCTTGCCGCAATGGATACACCAGTTCCCGTCAGATCACCGAAGGTAAGCGCTGTGGGGCGTGGCCGGCCCTTGGATGGGTGACCGTCCCGGCCGCTATGCGCCGTTCCCGTATTTCGGGGTGCACTCAGCCTCGTGATGCCAATTGAGCAGCTACTCGACCGAATAGTAGCGGGTCCGGTCAAAAAAAACTATCATAACGGAGGGAGAGCGGTGTGCTGACCACACGCCCCTCCTACCCGCATCCTCACCTGATGATGACACGGCGGTCGGATGGCCCCGGTGGGCCACTTGTGGTCTGAAGACGGAGTACTTTTTTTCTTCGGTAGTTCATACTACGACGTCGGGGGTTATTTTAGATAACGAAGAGTATGAAATGGTAAGTAAATTATATCCTACAATAAACTGTTATGATTGAATGAATAAGATTTTTGACCTATGATTTGTGCTGGAAAATTCTAACCTCTTTTTGTTTTGTTGAGCTCAGTTTGTTATCTGAGTGCGTGAGGTGCTCACTCAGCGTTTTCAGTCGAGTCAAGGATGTAACCTCTCCACAAAAAATATTATATAATAAATGTTATGGATAATGATTCTAATTTTTTTTGTGTAACCTCAGAACAAAATTCATTCCTTTCACATTTGTAACCTCCCTACAGAAATGCATTCACATTTAATGTACCCACGAAATTCTTTTCTCATTTAATGTAAGCTCGAAACAGAAAAATTCCTAAACCTCGTAATAAAAATAGATGCAGTAACCTGGTAGAATTTGGACGACAGCAGCGCTGCGTCATGGCCCTGTAAGATTATTCTGAATAAAAAAAGCAAAAATTCTTACCTGAATAAAAACGGCGAATATATCTGCTCTTATATAAAAATTTCCCGGGACAGCTCTGTGCAATGCTGGACGATAGATTTGTCATTTATGAAAGGAAGCAACTGATTTTTCTTTTGTAACAATAGGAATGATCATGGATTGAAGAAATTAGTAATTTGTTTAAATTGAAATGAATGTTTTTAGAAATTACTTTATATCACGAAGATTATTATTAGGAAATTTTTAAAAGATTTACATGGGACTTTACATAACATTACTACATATGTGCGACGCTGCTTTTTACCTTATACAATAATACTCAGGCTCCGGCATCGCTGCACCGCGACCAGCCCAGCCAACATGATACACCAGACAGGAGCAGACAGGCGACAGACAGGCGACTGCTCGCTAGCAACAACTTACTGCTACTGCTACACAGTTCGTACTGCAGTCAACACTGCTCTTTGGTCTCAGATTCTCTTGTAGCTTACATATCGCAGGCAGCACATACCTCTTACAAGGAGAAAAAAACGAAGATTTCGGTAGAATTACGGAAGTATCTGTCAAAGTCCTAATGTCATGCAGTGTTTGCATGTGTGTGTGTGTGTGTGTGTGTGTGTGTGTGCGTGTGCGCGTGTGTACCATGTAGTGCAATGGAGCGTAGTGTGGTGCAGTGTAGTGCGTGTTTGTGAGTGATATGGGAGTCACCAGAAAAGCTATACCAACGAATAGCGTAAAAGTATATCGTTTCCCGTTTCTAATTACGACGATGTGTCTGACATCATTTTGCAAATGGTCTGTCGTGAACAAACAACCGACTGGGGTGATTCCGCTGATCCGCTGCGCCAGTGTGGCGGCCGCAACTCCAGCGAATGCCCAGCAGCAGCAGCAGCAGCTGCAGCGGGCGGCAACCAGTGGGCAGCACACGTGCAGCGGTGGCCCGTGGTCGGCGGCTCCCAGCCGTGTAGGACCACTTAGCGACTCCGTAATTACGGAATTAAAGATAAGCCCGCTGCCGTAATAGCACGCTACGCTATCAACAGCCGCCCACCGATATTATTAATACACTGCCCGGTCTCTGAATAGCTTCATTTGCCTTGTTTGCTAGCGTGCAAACTGCAAAATCTCTTAAGATATTTTCCGGAGGCGATGAAGATGTTACGTACGCAACCTGTTCTGAATGGAGCACAGTAACGTTGCCTGACACCGAGATAAGACATGTATCGTGTGTATTAAACAGCGTACACCACTAGCATATTAAGCATCTTGTTACCTACTAAGTACAGTGGGAATACTTAATCCACCTTTCAACACCGCGGAGAAACCTTCTTCTATCTTTTCTTTTATGAGGCTTATATAGACATCCGAGAACGATCCGTGGAAACATTTTCGCACGAAGTATTTCTCTATTACAATAATACTGGTTCGCTAATGATCCGTTCTTCTCAAGTAAATCGTCTCTAAATTTCGTCACTTATTGTAGTCCACGCTGAGTATACAATACGTACGTAACATCTACACTTCCGTGGTTTTTACCACCTAGGAGACAGTTTCCACGTTAATAACAACGCTGATTGCAAGATAAACGCTATCCCGACTGACAGATTACTGATAATACTAATCTTTACGAATTACTTAAAAAATACTACAGTTACTGAGTGTTGAATAAACATCCTTTTCCAGTCATCAATTTTCTAACTTATTCGATGCGGTCCATCACAAGCTTCTCTCCAGCGCCATCCTCGTCATTTCAGAGTGGCACTTGCACGGTTCGTCCTCAGTTACTTGCTTGATGTATTCCTGTTCCTCTCTTTCCCAATAGCTCCCTCTAGTACCATGGAGATTAATCACTGATGCCTCAGCACATATCTTGTTTATCCTGTCCTTCCTTCTTCGCCTATTGTACGGAGGACATCCTCATTCTTCTGCAGCAACACAACTCAAACGCTTGGATTTCCTTCTTCTCCGAATTTCCAACTGTCCATGAGTAACTACCACGCAATCCTGTGCTCCAGAACATTCTCAGAAATTTGTTCCTCAGACTGTCCCTATCTTTGACACAAGTAAACTTGTGTTGACCCACAATAGCCTCTCTGCCTGTGCTAGTCCCTTTTTTTCTGTCTTCCTTGCTTCGACCGTGTCATGGGTTATTTTTCTTTCAAGGTAGCAGAATTCCTTAACTTGATCAACTTCGAGAACACCAATTTTGATGTCAAATTTTCCGATGTTCTTATTTGTGCTATTTCTCATTACTTCCGTCTTTCTTCGGCTTACTGTCAGTCCATATTCGGCTTTCACTGGATTGTCCACTCCATTCAACAAATCTTGTAATTCTTTTTCGTACACACTGATGGCGGCAATGTGAACAGAGAATCTTATGATCGATATCCCTTCAACCTAATTTCTGTCTCACTGTTGAACCTTTCTTTTATTTCCGTCATTGCTTCTTTGACGTATAGACTGAACTGGAGGAGCGAAAGACTGCATGCCTGTATTACAAGATTTTTTATCCGAGCACCTCGTTCCTGCTCATCCAGTGTTACCGTTCCATCTTGGTTCTTGTAAATATCTTACATTACCTATGTTTCCCTATAGCTTATTCCTGTTTTCCCATAATTTCAAATATCTTACACCATTTTACACCACAGAATGCTTTTTCCAGGTCGACAAATCCTATGCACGTGCCTTGACTTTCTTTCAGTCTTGCTTCCGTCATCAAGCGTAAAATCAGCACCGCCTCTCTAGTACCTTCAGCTTTCCTAAGGCCAAAGTGATGGTCATCTAGCCGATTCTCAATTTTCCGTACCATTCTATAATATACCATTCACGTCAGTAACTTGGATGCATGAGCTGTTAAGTTGACTGCTCGATAGTTCTCGCTCTTATTAGCCCTTGTTATCTTCGGAATTGTGTGTATTATGTATCTCCTCCCTTTACAGGCCTTCAGTGTACTTTTTCCATCAATCCGCTATCTCTTCTCAGTTTAACAGTGGGATCCCCACTTTACTCTCAACGTTGCCGCTCTTTCCTCTAATTTCAGCGAAGGCTGATTTGACTTTTCTGTATGTTGAGGCAGTCATTCTCAATATTATTTATTTTCCTTTCATCACATATTTTCTGTATTCATATCCGCTGGCTTCCCTGTACCTCCTGCTTATTTCGTTCATAAGTTTTCCTGTCTTTCCTGAAAAATTTTGTGTACTTCCTTCTTTCATGAAGCGACTGAATTATTTCTCCTGTTACCCTAGTTTTCATCGCAGCTACCTTCTTAACATCAGCGCTTGTCTTGCCAATATCTGTGACGGTTCTTTTTAGAGATGCCCGCTCCTCTTCAACTAATCTGCCTACTCTGGTGTTCCTTATTGCAGTAGCCACATCTGCAGGGAACTTCAAACGAGTGTGATTATTCCTCAGTACTTCTGTATCCCACTTCCTTCCACACTCATTCTCCCGGACAAATCCCTTAGCCGGCCGCGGTGGTCTAGTGGTTCTAGGCGCGCAGTCCGGAACCGCGGGACTGCTACGGTCGCAGGTTCGAATCCTGCCTCGGGCATAGATGTGTGTGGTGTCCTTAGGTTAGTTAGGTTTAAGTAGTTCTATGTTCTAGGGGACTGATGACCACAGAAGTTAAGTCCCATAGTGCTCAGAGCCATTTGAACCATTTGAACCAAATCCCTTAAATTTCAGTCTGCTCTTCATTGTTACTAGTCTGAATCTGAGTGCGCCTTATAATCCAGTATCTGATTTCGGACTCTTTGTTTGACAATCATGTAATCCAGCTGGAATCTTCCTGTGCTTTTAAACCTTCTCCGCGTACAGCTGCTCCTCTTGTGATTCTTGAGCTTTAGCTGTTACTAGCTGAAATTTGTTGCAGAGCTAAAACGGCCTTTTTCTTCTCTCATTCCTACTATCAATCTCAGATTCTTCCGTAACTCTTTCTTCTACTACTTCCCCTACGATCGCATTCCGATACCCCGTGATTATTAGATTTCCATCTCCCCTTACGTACTGCATTATCCGTCCAATATCCTCATATACTTTCACTGGCTCTTCATTTTCTGATTGCGAAGATTACATGTGTATGTGAACTATTGTTGGCGACGTTGCTTTGTTGTCAATACTGATGAGAAAAACCCTATTACCGAACTGTTTGCAATAACTCTCTCTCTCTCTCTGCCCTACCTTCCTATTCAGAACGAATCCTACTGCCATTATACCTTGGTAAAAATCTTCTTCCAGCCAAGATTGCATAAATTTTTCTTTATTCTCGACAACCAGTTTTGACTGATATGACTTATGATTTTTAAAACTTAACTATCATGTGTAAGCGCTACTTATATGGACATGCTCACGTGCACAAGGTGATTTTTAATTATAAATGTATTTTTGACAGACCTTTGCATTTTATACAACATAATGACAATGTGGACTGAGGTTCCAACTTACAATGAACAAGTTCTGTAACAGAAAAAATTTGAAGACCAGAAGATGACAGTTAGTTATATGTGTCGAAACCGGTTGTAAAAATTTAAGAAAACTTTATGCGATCTTCATATGGAAAGTTTTTTTCTGATTTCTCAACAAGTGAAAATGCAGTCTCGGTATACCATTTCTACCCTAAATTCGTCTGACCAGAAATTCTTGAATTCCTCGCTTTTCAATTCACTGAACCCCACGATATCTAGATCGAGTCTTAACATTTCACTTTTCAGATTTTCTAACTTCCCTACCAAACTTCCGACATCCTACACTTCTATCTCGTAGAATGTCACCCTTTCGTTCGTTATTGCATCTTCTTTTCATGGTCACCACCCTTTTGGCAGTCCTTTCCTGGAGATCCGAATGATGTAACAACTCGGAATCTTTCGACAACGGAGCACAGTCACTTCACGCAGTCTTCGTGGTCGTTGTTCTTGAACTGCGTCTGCAAGACGTCTCAGTTGTTAAAATAAATGTCAGCAGTGATAGTTAAACCTTGGGGAATCAATTCGTAGAGCACAATACCCTTGCTGTTCCACCAGAAGCATAACATTTTCTTTTATGGATGCAGCAGGTCTTAGTACGGGGAGTTGTTGCTTCGTTTGGGTTTCAACCATTCCATTCTTTTCCTTCTGTTAGCATAAAGAGACAATTTTTTTTTTTTTTTTTTTTTTTTTTTTTTGCCACAGGTACGATGCAGTACAGGAATGGTCACTGTTGTTCAGGAGCCGATTGATGGCAAACAAGTAGAATAGCACATATAGTCAATCTATCCATACTGTTTCCCCCTGCGTCAATAATATACTGTACTCATTGTGGACGTGGGAAGTTATTAATGTCAAAACGATTCTCCTTAAAGTAAGAAAACGAGTTTCTTGCTGTGCGCTGTCTAATATCATTATCCCTGTACTGAACTCAAACAGAAGTGTACGTAAGAAAGTCTCCGATTTCTCTGCTTGGTATTCCATTTTCCAGCGTCCTCAGCTCCACTCGTTATCTCCAGACAACAAAATAACAATACGTAAATTCAGGTTGCAAATGTGAACTACAAATAACAAATTACAGCATGTCGGTCCACCTGTGGAACACAATACAGCAGTGATTCTGGATTGCATGGACTGACATGTTCAAATGTTTCAAATGGCTCTGAGCACTATGGGACTGAACATCTATGGTCATCAGTCCCCTAGAACTTAGAACTACTTAAACCTAACTAATCTAAGGACATCACACAACACCCAGTCATCACGAGGCAGTGAAAATCCCTGACCCCACCGGGAATCGAACCCGGGAACCCGGGCGTGGGAAGCGAGAACGCTACCGCACGACCACGAGCTGTGGACTTGACATGTTCTCTGTTAGTTTCTTTATGTATGTGGCACTAGATGTCTACGCACAGGTCAGGCAGTTCCCGTAAATTACATCCCGGTGTTTTCTAATCACCGAGCTGACACCCGATAGCGTGCAAGATCTGTTATGTCGGTCTCAGTCGAGGCGAAATTGGTGGTGAAATTCACTCTCGTGCTCCTCTAACCACTGCAGAGCGATTATGCCCTTGTAACACGTTCAGTTACCCTGATGCAAGGTGCTGTTGCTGTCGGTGAAATCAAACATGAAGGAATGCATACTGTCAGCAGTAACGTTTAGATAGTCTGCCTTTGTAATGCTGCCTTATACTACTACCACAGGTCTCATGGAAACATGGGTAAATGTTCCCTATTGCAAAACACCCGACCTGCATCCAGGAGCGATGTAGGTTTCAAGCAGACGTTCGCCTGGTTGAGGACGTAGTCTGTTAAAGCCATTGACCTGTTTCTTCGGTACATTCTTGATGATTCCGTGTCCACTGCAGTCGTAACTGAATATGTAACTATATTCGCTTCAACGTTACTTCGTGGAAGATTACTATCTGTAGTTTTAACCGGCCGCCGTTACAGAAGAGCTCATAACCGAAGTGTTTCCAACTCTCCCATAAGTGACATATGAAAAGCATCATGACAAAAATTGCTGACTGGAAATTTTATTCGAACGCATATCAAAGAAAAAATCAGTTTCTTTGCATTTCAGACTTCAGAGAACGTCGCACTTGCTCCATGTACTTTATTTATTGGACATCATCACCTCTTTCTCCAAATACGACAATTGTTTAGCGTAATATGTCGCTATTTTTGATTTCGCTTCTGTCTCCAAAATTCTTTTAAATTCTTTTTACTAAACTCATTTTTCTACGAGTTTCCTACTGGTCAATATATTTTCTCCCAAGGTCAGAAAGCTACTTTATGACAGGGAGGGTGGGGTGAGGGGAGGTGGAGAATGAGGGAAATGAAGAGGTAGTTCATAAACATTTTCAAAAAATTTTCCACACCCCAATGATAAATCTACTATAGCTGAAAGTATCTAAATTTGATGATATCCCTGCCGTGGCTAATACAACCGGCTTAGGCGACACTGTAGTCAACGAAACTACTTAAATGAAAATAATACCGTTAATAGAGACGGTCATTACAGCTTACAGCTGCCTGAGATGTAGCAGTCACGAGGTGGAAGCAAATGTAGCGAACGCGAGGAATCTTAATATATATCCAAGTTCCCCAAATGATACGTAGCAGAAATTATTTTTTCATGTCCTTGATCCTCCGGAACTTCTGCTGGGCCACTGGCGAGCAGTCACCGCTCTTGTAAAAGAGGTTTTCGAGCAGCGCGCGATTCTTCTTGGAGACAGGCATGCTGGGCATCTCGGACGCAAACTGAGGAATCTGCGATTCATCAGCAGAACACGTAGAAGGTGCAACAGGTCTACTAAAGAGACTGCTTACACCACGCTTGTCGGCCCTATCCCGGAGAATTGCTGTGCGGTTTGTGGGACTGACGGATGAGATCGAAAAAGTTTAAAGAAGGGCAGCTCGTTTTGTACTATTGCGAAATACGGGAGATAGTGCCAAAGACATGACACGTGAATTGGAGTGGCAATCATTGTGACGGGATCTTCTCATGAAATTTCAATCAACAGTTTTCTCCTCCGATTGCGAAAACATTCTGTTTGCACCCACCTACACAGGGAGAAATGATCATCACGATAAAATACGAGAAATCAGAGCTCGAACAGAAAAAATTAAGTGCTTGTTTTTCCCGCGCGCAGTTCGAGAGTGGAACGGTAGAGAGATAGTTTGAAGGTGGTTCATTGAACCTTGTGCCACGCACTTTATTGTCAATAGCAGGTAATCAAGTGGATGTAGGTGTAGATGAACCCTTTGCCGCAAGTTTGTTGGTGTTCATATTATGACCCCTACAGCGTCACATATATTTCCATAATGTTTCCCCCTGCGGCAATAATATACGGTTAAAATTTTACGGCAGTCTGAGCAGTGGTTCTATTTCCACAGAGTTTTGAAACTGGAATTTTAATTATGGGCACCCTGTATATAACTAATTAAAGATAGGCATCATGCAGAATATAAGGTTTTACCTGCTAAATCTAACTCAGAGAAACTGGGAAATATAACCTGGGAATATGTGAAGCCCAATGAAAATAGTTAACTTGCACTAGACTTGGCCACTGTTTCTGTGTTTCGATACAGTGTATCGATACGTGGAACTGTTTCAGTGTTTCGGAACGGCTGTGGTTCACTGTTTCGAAACAGTGGTGTTTCATTCCGCCCCTGTCTCGGATAACCGCACCAGATTCGATCTCGAGCCAGACACAGAAACTGTACCGTTGTTTCAATATAAGGCTGTTTCAGTCCACCTGTGTTGGAACGGACTAATTGTATCGAAACAGTGATGTTTCATTCCGCTCTGTGTCTTACGAGATTCGGGCTCGGCACAGGTACTGAAACACAACATAACACTACATGAAACACTTTCAAGAGTGTCGAAATCTTTTTGACAAGCAATAGCATAAAGCTTAAGATATCCGAAAATAAAGCTTCGTTTCTAGCTGACTGTACTATTACGAAATGGCGTAACATCTGCTTTATAAACACTAACCAAACAATAAAACAACGCATACTATTCAAATCCAAAATAATAAATATGTGGAAATCATTTGATTAAATTACACTTTTTTTAAAACATACGCTTCTCTTTTCATGTACAGTAATCATATCAAGAAACGCAAGTAAGCCTACAACAATTTGAATACAAAAAGGCGCAGAGTGACAGTTATTAGACATATACATAAATTTGATGTAGGTATAATTGCAAGCAATCTGTTTGACATATCACTGATAGTGTAATGGTGAACGGGAAGGGCTGGGAAGCATGGTGAATTTATAGTAACGGTTCGAAAAACCTTGAAAGACAAAATTTTTTTCTGTTATATTTTGTTATTTATTCGAAATATTTGGTGTTATTTGTGAGTCTATAGTCACTGTGCCTATTACCCACAATGATTCCCTTTGTGTGCATGTAAATTAGCGGGATAGATATATTACCCATACTAACGGAATGTGGGAATCCCAGTAGCATATCCGTTGTTTCTGCAGTTTGCTCCCACCTTCCGTTCTGTTCGTGGTGGTTGTTCTGTCTTCAGCTATGGCTGTCCTCAGCCAATTGAAAAGTATGAAAGTCACACAACACGAAAGCAGCGCATTTGCTGCAGGAAATACGAAACTGCCAAGACGATCAAGTGTAGCGCTCTTGCACCTCATTCCTGTTTATATGGACATACTTATACAGTAGACATTCAAGATGATAAAATATGTAGGTTTATTAGATTACAAAACACAAACTGTTTCACTGTTTCGAAACAGCGTATCGAAACATCACATTGTACTCTTTCATTTGTTTCGAAACAGTTACGTGTTTCAGTTTGCCCATCTCTAACTTGCACTACTTAGTTCGGTAAGATAAGGTTAAACCATGATACAGCGCCGACAAAATTTGAACAACAATAAGGAGACGCAACGGTTTTGTTTGGTCAGGTTTCATTGTCCTTAGGTCATCTGGTATTGTCTCGAAATAACAAGTGTGCTGGGGTACCTGATCGTCGCGAGACACGGCAGAACCAATGTTTATGGGGGAACAATGTTTATGACAGTAGTAGATCCACTAACAATAGCTGATCAGGTGAAAGACGTGACATAGCGGAAGAGTGTATCAGATGTTAGGAAGATATGTGGGAGTGAAGTAATTTTTATGTACGGCATTGGTGGTGCTGTATAGCATCTGTAGGTGGGTGAAGAATTAACGAGATTTGTGCTATTGTTGGACAGCAGAGGTGGAGTTTGTGTAGCGTCTGTAGCGGGGTCATTGTTGTCGGAGAGTTCTTGAATTGGGGACACTCGTTAAATCTCTCAGAGTGAGAGAAATTAATAAAGAATTGATAAAGTGCGAAAAGAATAATAGGTTATGAATTGATAATTTTCCCAGTTACGATTTCTTGAGAAAATAGCCAACTCAAGGTTACCCTAAGTTTCTTACTGTTCTAAATAGATTTTTCAGAAATTACTGATGTATAAATATGAGGTGCTGAAGGACAGTATGTAAGCCACAATTTTCATGCAGGCCAGAATTTCCAAACAGCAGACCAGCGAATGTACCATTCTGTTCACCTAAGTCAGTTTTGTTCCCCATGGGGTAAGGAAGGGCTTAGCAGATAGTGCACGATATATACTCGATGGTGGTTAACGACAGCTAGTAACTCATTGAAGTTAACTTATATAAAAAAGCTACGGGGAGAGATAGATAACAGGAAATCAGAGTATAATACTGAGAAACCACCATTTATACCCCCCCCCCCTCCCTCTCCGTCCCGACCAAGTGACCAAGTAGTGGAGCCTAAAGTTACTCAAGTCACGAAGAATTTACTGACAAAGGACACAGCAAATCATGAACCAAAATCTCACTGAAACTTCCTGGCAGATTAAAACTGTGTGCCGAACCGACACTCGAACTCGGGCCTTTGCCGGACAAGTGCTCTACTGGCAGAAGTAAAGCTGTTAGTACGGGGCGTGATCGTGCTTGGGTAGCTCAGATGGTAGAGCACTTGCCCACGAAAGGCAAAGGTCCCGAGTTCGAGTCTCGGTCCGGCACACAGTTTTAATCTGCCAGGAAGTTTCATATCAGCGCACACTCCGCTGCAGAGTGAAAATCCCACTGTGTGTGAAAGATGGTAGTGGATCATCGAAAGAAGTACAAATAGTGTAAATAAACAAGTGACACTTGAGTGACGCAGGAGATAAAAAAGGGTAAACAGTTGTAAAGGAATGAGTGCTTTCGTTGCAGCGAGCTTACAAACACGAATCTCGAAGGCTTAACTTCTTATGGGGAAGGAAGAATACCAGACTGGGCTGCAGCACAGTCATGTACCGAAGCTAGGACTGTCTCTGCAAGTCACCAGTCGACGATCTGTCGACACAGCAACTCAGCAGAAGCAGCCACTCCCGTGCTGCCAAAATGGCAGCCATAATGGTACAATCTGAAACTGTCCAACTTGAGATTGACTCAAATGTTCCGCTGCAACTACCAAACATACTTTTATTAAATCGCCATAATGAAGGGGCGCAGGGATTTTGCTAAAAGCAAAGCAATTTTGTAACTCACTCTGAGAGCTGCCTGAGTTGATTTTTCTTCGTCGTCCAGATCTTCTTCGGATTGCTTTCTTTTAAGTTTAATAACTTCCTGCGCACCATCTGTTCCATCACATTTTCCACTTCCGTAATCTTTCGCGTGGTACGACATATAATGTCTCTGCAAATTAAATTTCCTAAAAGAATTCAGCGTTTTGTGACATACTAAACATTTCGCAACACCATCTTTTTCTGTGAACAGATACAATTCCTCCCAATGGGGGTTGAACTGCGAAAGCATGATTGGGGTTACACAACGGCAACTTGACATGATTCTTAACCAGCGAAGTGACTGTTAGAGCTGATAGTAGTACTTTAAACGTTACACAGTCGGCGCGAATTCAATAGGCACGCTGCGGCCCTATTCACAGGTGCGCGCGCATTTCCCCTCCCTCCGCTCCCTCCCCTCCCACACTACTCCGCGACCTTGCACCTGCTCGCGAGCACGTGCCTGAGCAGACGCGAGTACTCGCGCTCAAACCGGCCAGTTGTTAAGCCCTGCCGTAACACTACCTCCTCTGTACCTCACTGTTGATAGTAGGTATGATGGCAGAGAACGCTCTACAGACGTTCGCCAAACCCACGGCCTTTCATCGGATTGCCACGGTCTGTAGCGTGATTCGTCGACCAAAATCACTGGCTTCGTCACCGAATCTCTAGGGGCGTCACTCTACATACCACGACAGTTGCCTGGCATTGACGAATCATATGTGTGGCTCATCATGAGCTGCGCCATTGTATCCCATTCTTTTTAACTCGCTACTCACAGGCATTGTGTTAGCTGGACCGTTGGTAGCACTTTGGAGCTTTCGAGTTATTCCTCCCTCAGATTTACACGAGGTTTGCCTGGTCTTGATTTAGCTGTAGTTGTTCCTTCGCGTTTCCACTCCACAATCACATCGTCAACAGTCGACATGGGTAAGTTTAGAAGGGTTGAAAGATGCCCGATGAACTTGTCATTCAGGCTACCCATTCTACTGTGACCGGTCACCACTGACAACACAATGCTCGCCGACTCCTTTATGCTGGCGCGTGACATCTGGTATCACAAAGGTGTGTCCAGATACTTTTGACTGTATTGTGTATACTCATCGAATTCTAACGATTTCTAAGTCTCCTACAGTCGATTACTGCGTTTGATGAAATTGACAGTCATTCAGTTTACTCTTAAACTGAAAAATGCATGGAATACTTATTGCCTTCATGCTTCTGTACGAGCCCTGATTTCCCCAAGTATAATCTTACTGTCCTTACGCGAGATAAACGTTGGGGCCTGTCGAACGGCTCTGCATTCCGTCGCAAATGCTTGTGTTCTAAACTTCCGTAAACGTGTAGCGAAAAAATCGTCTTCCTTTCAAGGAATTCACGGATTATCATTATCTTACTGAACGAAGCGACCAGCAGAAACGTCTCGCACCACGTCTCCGAAATTTCTTACGACACGGTGGGATGACAAAGCACTAGAGTTGTACTGAACAAGGGCTCGCACTTGCTTTCTGCTCGTGTCGCCTTTGCAGATTTGTTACTCTCCATGAATTCTCCCAATTAACTAGAGCCAGCCAGTTTCCTTCCATGTTCCATATTCCTGCAGAATACTTGCAAGTTCAGTTAGCGATGGCAGAGGTGGATGACGATCACATACCCTTCTCTCCAGAGTAGACGACAAAGGCCCAATAATATTGAGTTCTAGTGGCAGTGGAGGCCATGGAAAAGGCTACAATTCCTCCTCGTGCTCAAAGAAGTCAGTCTTGGACGATGCGAACTGTGCAAACAGGGTCCTGCCCTCTTGGAATAGAGCACTGCCATTGGGACACAAAAATCGTACCATGGGACGGATCTGATGAGCCAAAATGGTCACATAATTCTTGGCGCTAATGCGATCTCGCAAAGTAAGCACGGGGCCAATGAAATGCCGCGATACGGCTGCCAAAATTACCACTGTACGCCCGCTATGTTTCATTCTTGACATGTAAACTCGACCGGATGTTGGTAACAGTTTGAAACAATACTCATGATTTTCTTCAATTCCTCCATAACCCAGCTTGTATGGCTTCCGCAACACGTTTCCCTGTTACGGTCATTCGCATCACAGTTGTTTTGGAATTCCAGTTCGGTCAGGAATTCCCTGCTTCTGGAGCTCCCTTCGTGTTATTTTTGGTACTGACGAGGTTCACGACTTCTTCAAATGACTCTGAGCACTATGGGACTTAACATCTGAGGTCATCAGTCCTTAAATCTAACTAACATAAGGATATCACACACATCCATGCCCGGGGCAGGATTCGAACCTGCGACCGTAGCAGCAGCACGGTTTGACTCTAAAGCGCCTAGAACCACTCGGCCACAGCGGCCGGCGGTTCACCACTGTGAAGTTAGTTCTGCAGTGACCTTTGCAGCTGTCGTCCTATTATTTTTCGTTACAAGCCTCTTCAATGGTTGTCTGCCACGATCACTCAATACATAGTTTCCCCCGCATTATGAGTTAGAGGATGAAGTTTACCGCTTTTCCTGTAGGTGGTATACACTCAGGTGACAAAAGTCATGGGATACAGATATACACTTATACAGATTGCGGTACTATCACATAATAAGGTATAAAGATAATTCATATGAAAAAGTTTCCAGCATGATTATGGCCACACAACGTGAATTAACAGACTACGAAGGGTGAATGGTAGATGCAGATAGGCGCAAGGGACGTCACATTTCGGAAATAGAGATTTCAGTATCCTGAGATCCACAGTATCAAGAGTGTGCCGTGAATACCAGATTTCAGGCATTACCTCTCACCACGGACAACAAAGTGGCCGACGACCTTCACTCAACAGCGGCGCTTGTGAAGGGTTGTCAGTGCTGACAGACAAGCAACACTGCAGGAAATCACGGTTGGGCGTACGATGAACGAATCCATTAGGACAGTGCGGCGAAATCTGGCTTTAATGGGCTATGGTAGAAGGTGATCGACGCCACTGCCTCTGTTACCAGCATGACTTCGCCTGCAACGCCTCTCTTGCTCCTTTGACCATATTGGTTGGGCCCTATATGACTGGAAAATCGTGACCTGGTCAGATGAGACCCTGTTTCAGTTCGTAAGAGCTGTTGGTAGCGTTAGAGTGTGGTGCAGACCCCATGAAGCTATGGATCCAATCAGTCAACAAGGCACTGTGCGAGGTGACGGTAGCTTCATAACGGCATGAACTGTGTTTGCATGGTACTGACTGGGTCCTCTGGTCCAACTGAACTGATCATTGACTGTAAATGGCTATGTTCGCGTGGAGTCCATTTGTAGCCATTCATGGACTTCATGTTCCCAAACAGCAACGGAAATTTTATGGATGACAATGCGCCATGTCTTCGAGCAACAGTCGTTCCAGGTTGATTTGAAGAACATTTTGGAAAATTCGGCTGAGTGATTTGACCACCCAGATCGCCCGACATGAATCCCATCCAACGTGTATGGGACATAATCAGGTGGTCAGTTCATGCACAAAATCCTGCACTGGCAACACCTCCGCAAATATGGGCGGCTATAAAGGCCACATGGCTCAAAATTTCTGCAGGGTAAATCGAACGACTTGTTGAGCCCATGTCACGTCCAGCTGCTGCACTGAGCCTGGCTAAAAGAGGTCCGACATTATATTAGGAGGTGTCCCGTGACTTCCAGCACCTCACTGTGAATGTTCCATGCGGTGGCTCTTGTAACACCAAACATTTCCGGTCTCTTGGTTACGGAAGCACCTACCATATGAGCACCAACAAACCGTCCACGTTCGAATTCACTTCGTTACGACATAATGCTGATCACGAGTCACACTTGCAACGTATAGACGACACTGCACAGCATTACCTGTCAGCTTGGGTAGCATCTGTACTGATGTTCAACATTGTATTTCTCGTGATGTTTCCATATTTTTGTTATAACTCTGTATCTCTAGTGAGGGTTATTGAAAAACTCTGTCTGTGTGCCTCCTCTTTCAACGACTTGGGGTGGAGTACACAGTTGCATGGGACAGGTTTGTCTATCGCAAGACGCTGGTGGCATTTTCGGTGGAGTAAATGTTGAAAACTCGTAAAAAACAAAATGAGGATTCAAATCCTAAACTGTAAAAAGTACCACAAAATAGTATTTACGTTCATGTAAGAGACATAATCTTGTATACTCGGATAGTTCTTTTAAAAACAGCTCTGTAGCTACACGCGTACGTTAAAGTGTACCAGAAGTGGTTCAAATGGCCCTGAGCACTATGGGACTTAACTTCTAAGGTCACCAGTGCCCTAGAACTTAGAACTACTTAAACCTAATCAACCTAAGGACATCACATACATCCGTGCCCGAGACAGGATTCGTATCTGCGACCGTAGCGGTCGTACGGTTCCAGACTGTAGCGCCTAGAACTGCTCGGCCACCCCGGCCGGCTGTGCCCGAAGTTTCTACCTTCATTTGTGTAGGAAAATACGAAGAATTTGTTCAAAACGGCTAATATTTGGACAACATAAAAGGCGAGACTTTCAGAGCTAACGAAATATGAACATGTGTAGCACCGCTGCGAAGGGACACGTGTAGTTTCCCGTTAAGTAGTAAAACTTCTCACCTGGTGACAAGTGTGGGACATGATACAGCGCTGTGATACTCTCAGACTGTGACCCATTGCGCCCAACCGTGGTACAAGATCGGGTTTTAAGGCGCACCTTCTTGACAGTTTCAATGACAACCAGCTGCGTAGGCAAATGTGCGGAGGAAGGGTGTCAGTCGCGTCTGCCGGATGGGGGAAGTGCGCACCGGTGTGGGGGCGGAGGAGGCGGCTACCCCCAGGCCTGGGTCTGCCACAGGCAGCTGCAGGTGCGTCAGCTCCCCTAATGGCCGACAGCCGCCACGCCACGCCGCCCCGCGCCGCATTTCCCGATATCGACTGCCGGGCAACGTCAGCGGGGGGCAACGCCAGTGGATGCGCGCAGCAAGGGTGAACTCCGGTGCGTTAGGGGTTGTCAGTGGACGAGGGCTACGGCTATTAGGGGTGAAATATTGCCGTTTGGGTGTGGCCGCTGCTGCTTACTCATTTCCTGACGCGCCTGCGCGGTCCTACGCGGCGCTGCGCTGCGCGGCTCGGCTCGTTAGCGCGGCCAGGGCCGGCTGGCGTCGCGCCCTGCATCAGGGACTTCACCGGACAGCGGCGGACTGGTGGCAGCCCTGATAATGAAGCAGCGCCCCAGCGGGGTAGGGAGGGGGAGACCGGGGTGGCCCACAGGGCCTCCGCTCTCGACCATACCTTCTTGAGGAACGCTAGATCACACAGCATAACTGAGGAATAAAATACCAAACTCGATCTTGGAAAGAAAAGTGATGGAAGGTGAAGTTTAACGTCGCGACGGTTTCGACAACAATAGACAGAAGCAGCAGCTCAGAATGCCTGTAGATTGGGAAAGAACTTGGCAGTAGCCTAGTCATCGCAACGTCCCCAGTTATCTCCTGAAGTGATTTAAGGTGGGTAGGACGTCAAACGGACCGGCTTGCAACGGGAGAGGCACCTTTGCACATTTCCATTTCCGCTGTCTATACTTTTAAAAATAAATTCATAAAACTTTGACAGCATTACCAGGAAGGATTCAGGATTCACGCTCATAGCAGTGGAAGTTCAAAAACATAGTAAAATATCTTTTTTCTCATGTGAATTTTCACTATTTTTTCACTTACTATTGACTGAATTCGTTGCCATAGGGCCACTTTTCTTCATAAGTAAGAGAGAATCTTCGATGAATCTTGCACCGCACACAAATCATACTTACACGTGTACGAAAGTCTACAATTTATGTAATTTATGAAAAAATGAATGAGCTGTTACATTTTAAAGCTCATGTTTAGGAAAACTCAAATTTTATATTTAAATATCTCAATTTTAACACAGTTTTTATTTGATTTGGAGAATTCTAGAGTTTCATATACCTGTTAGTATGGTTAGTATGCCGTGCAAAATTCATCGACGGAACTCTCTTACATATGAAATAAAGTGTACCTATAGCAACAAATACAGCCAATAGTAAGTGAAAAAATGGTGAAATATCACATGTAAAGCAAAATTATTTTTTTATGTTTTTGAACTTCCACTACTATGAGTGAAACCTGAATCCTTCCTAGTCATGCTGACTAGGTTTTATGAATTTATTTGTAAAAGTATAGAAACTGGAAATTAAAATGTCCTGTGGTGCCTCTCTATCTCCAAGTGGGCCCGTCTGACGTCCTACCCCCTTTTAACGAAACCACAGACTGTAGAGATGGGGTTGCAGATTGCTCTCAAATACAAGTATGGAGACTTAACACTACGTCTCCTTGCTCTATGAAAAACTTTAACGCGTTCTCATTCGAAACCGTCATTTCACTCATCTGCAACTCATGCATCGACTTGAAGACAGTAATTCTCACAAGTCTGGCTGTCATAAGTCGTAACTGATTATTCTGATACAATCGTGACATGTATATTATTTCCAGCAATGCGTATAAAAGTCTCAACCAAGGAAGATGGTGTCCACATAAGACGTATTCTTCTCTAATTATGGGTAATCGCAGTCAGGGGTGGCTCAATAATTGTGTAGAAATTCATTCTGAAGTTGATCTTGGTGTTTCAGCTGATATCCCCGACCTGTAACCCCGAAGTGCTGAAATGAAATAGATGAATTGACGTTGGAGCTACATATCAGAGGCGCCAGCAGCGATGGAGTCATAACTGAAAATCTCCGATTATTGGAGGTAGCACTGTGCAAGCTCACTTTTGGAAGCGAGAGCCCTGTTGTAAGTAGACCGCCAATTTTAATCTTAATTCTGGACTACCATCCTTTCAGTGGTGTCCAAGGTTTGCGTGTGTATGTGTGTGTGTGTGTGTGTGTGTGTGTGTGTGTGTGTTTGTGTGTGTGTGTGTGTGTGTGTGTGTGTGTGTGGTGTGGGGAGGGGCAAGAGGGGGCGGGCGGAATTGTACCATGTGGTCTTCCCTTTCGCTCATTTTCCTCCCTTTCGCTGATTTTAAAATCCCGGCAGCAACCATCCGCCTCACTGTCTCTCAACTCTACGCTCCCTGGCAGTTGTTTTCGCGACCTGGTGTTTGCAGCAACAGGAGAGAAGGGCCTGTCTCTCGTGACATGCAGCAGTGCGGAGCCAGCTGACAGTATGGGTCGCCTCTAGCGGTTGTGGTGATAGGCTTCCCTCGTATCACCGAGGTGTAGAATCACGTATTAGTCGACCATAATATTACTGCACCTGGGAGTGAGGGCGCTTCGGTCGCTGAACCACTTGACGGTATACGCTGAGCTGCCTTGAAGTCATCCACAGTGCGGTTCACTTACCTTACTCGCCACTATACTTGTTTCCTGTATCACCACCAGGTATTTCTGATGCCTCGTGACGACTGGGTGTTGTGTGCTGTCCTTAGGTTAGTTAGGTTTCAGTAGTTCTAAGTTCTAGGGGACTGATGACCATAGATGTTAAGTCCCATAGTGCTCAGAGCCATTTGAACCATATTTCTGATGACGGCCATGGTAGGGAAAGCGGAACAATATCGTGCTCAGGCAGTCTCTAGATCAGGGGTGTCCAACCTTTTAGCTAAACTGGGCCGCTGTGGACGAAGACGGGTATGTTCGGGCAGCACGTAATATACTTAGCACTAACAATAACCGCTGAGCAGAAGAAGGATGGGCCAATGAGAGAGTTGCATCGCATGCCGGAGTTTGAAACTGGAAAATCACAACTGTACATCAAAGGAACCTAACAGACGTTTTCTAGTCTTCTCTTCTTGGGCCGCATTGATATTTGCCTTGGGCGGCATGCGGTTGGCCATCCCTGATCTAGATGCTGTGACAGGCTTCCCATCGCGCCGTCATGTAAAAGAGTGGAGTTGTATAATGTTTAGTGTTCTCCTAAGCAGTTGAAGTGCTTCATGTACTCCGGTCTCTTGTTCGATCGTGGGTACTCATTTTCCGAGTATTGAAAGCATCCGATGGAATTCTTACCTTCTGCGAGCTGTGGTAAGAATTTGTTTCTTGTGACGACTGGTGAGGTGTCTGCGTGTTTCACAGTGGCTTTGGTGAGTGTTTGTATTCCTATTCTTAAATGAGTTGGCTCAATTGTACTCGTAACACGTAGGTAGTGATTATCGATACGTGTCATGTTTGTATTACCTGCAAAGCGCGTGTGGAATTAGTTATTAATAATTTGACGGTCTCATATTTTGCACCATTGACAGTATACGGTCTCGATCGGCTTATGGACCACGACTCGGGAAACTGGTTTTGGACCGTTTTGCAAAGTTTCCACAGTCACGTGCCGTTCCCAATGGGATTTTTACGTTTTCCACGCGCAGGAAACATCTGGAGGTTAAGCCCGCGAAAGTTTATTCCTAATGCTTGGTTCTTTCAGCAGTACATTGACATCTGAGTTGCGCAGTCTGATTGAAATCATTTATTGGATTTCTGTAACACTGACTGCACCATTGGCAATGCTGCCAGCGTTAGATGCTACTTGGCATGCTCTTCGAAGTGAGAATGTTTTTTTGAATTTTGCTCTTTGCTATCATATGGCTTGACGTCTTCCTCACGAAATGTGAAAAAAGTGACTTGCTTCGGTCATTTTCTACTAGCAGAAGGTTAGGGTTTGTTGCCTGTCATTGGCAGGTACAGGGTGGTGTCAGAGTATTTTTGTCTTGAGTTGGTTGGCGTTTGTGTGCCTGGTCGGGAATCGGTTTCACTCAGAGGTAAATAGCTGTTTTGGTTGCCCGAAACATTTTGCTGCCTACAGGACGAATACTAGTGTACTTACGTTGATTAATCGAAACAGGATAACCACCTGTTTAATAGCGTCTTTATCTACCCTTGGAGTGCAATATAGCAGCGATTCTTTGTGGGATTGATTCGAGAAATCATTCGTAGGTTTCCAGCAGCACGTTCCGCAGATATCTGCGCACAGGACACGCAGTTACCGACAGGTGACTTTTGGGAGCGGAGGTGCCACCTGATAGCATCCCACATGTGTTCCACCGGGCTCAGATAAGTCAAAATCGTTGGCCAAGACGTCAACATGAGTCAACTATCACGCACTTCACATCACTGTAGCATGAAGCTTGCCTCGTCACAATGACAGTTATCTTGCTGGAAGATGCCATCGCTGTTATCGTACACATTCACACTTAAGTTTACATCTACGCACCAACTCCGAAAGCCACCACACGGTGACTGGCGCAGGGTACTCTATACCACTCTTTCCATTTCGTGTTCCACTCGCTGATAGAGCAAGAGGAAACGAGTATTTACGTCTTCATGTCTTTATACTTCCGCTCGAGCCCTGATTTCTCTTGCCCTTAAGGTCCCTACTGAAGCTGTGTTGGTGGCAGTAGGGTATATCCGTAGACTGTCGCAAACCATATCACGGATTGCGCAGGCCCTCCCGCCGGAGGTTCGAGTCCTCCCTAGGGTATGGGTGAGTGTTGTTCTTAGCATAAGTTAGTTTAAATAGTGTGTAAGTCCAGGCACCGATGACCTAAGCACTTTAGTCCATTAGGAATTCACACACATTTGAACATTTGAATTGTCGCAAATGCTGAGTCAATGGAGTTTCTCAACGAAAAGAACGTCCAATTCCCTGAAGGTCTTCTCATCTACGTGCACGAAGCATTTCCGTAACACTCCCGTGTTGATCGAACTTACCGTAACAAATCTGTCAACAACCCACTGAATTTCTTCGATGTTTTCCTTTAAGCTGACATGGTGTAGATCACAAACACTCCAGTAATGTACAAGATTGAATCACTCAACTGTTGTGTACGCTGTCTCATTTACAGATGATCTACACTTTTCTAGAAATTTCCCCGTGAGTGGAAGTTGACCATTCTCCTACTGTGCATACGAAATTACATGCGCCTTGTAATTTTGCACCTGAATACTTATTAGTGTCAATCTGAGACTTTTCACACTTAACAGTGTACCGAATTATGCAATTAGTATAAAATCCAGTCACAGATTCATACTGAAAGGAACATTACGAATCCGACGACTGCAATCGCTGATCGAATGTCTGCGTGTTTAGTAAGTAAGCAAACTGCATATGTAAATTTCCATAAAAATATACATTTTGCTTATTATTCTGAACCAGATACTGTGTTGATGACAGTCCGCAGCTCGTGGTCGTGCGGTAGCGTTCTCCCTTCTCACGCTCGGGTTCCCGGGTTCGATTCCCGGCGAGGTCAGGGATTTTCTCTGCCTCGTGATGACTGGGTGTTGTGTGATGTCCTTAGGTTACTTAGGTTTAAGTAGTTCTAGGTTCTAGGGGACTGATGACCATAGATGTTAAGTCCCATTGTGCTCAGAGCCATTTGAACCATTTTGCGTTGATGACATACAGTAACATTGCATGGTAGAGTGAAAATAATTTTTATACTCACCGAGCATATTCTTTAGAGTTCCTCAGTTGTTGGATTGTTGTGTAAAAGAGCCATTTGGCTGGCTTTCTAACAACACTGTCGCAGGGGAAGATATTTACCACGGTGTGTACAAATGGCGTTATTATGGAATGGCTAACCTAAGAGCCAGGAAATATTTCTCACCTCATCACCGATAAAGCCCCTATTCCACTATCTACTTCCTTGTCTCAAGTGACTACCAAAGACAAGTGAATCTGCTGCAGCAGTCCTGGCGAATCACTCTTGTACAGAGTCTCCACTGTCTCGAATGGTCATTTTCGTTCTGAGAGCTGCGTGCTGTGCAGTTTGGTACCTCAATGGTGAAAGTGATATAGTAAGGGGACTACCCTTTTTACGAAAAAATCGAAATACAGTAACAAAATCTAGGAACAACCAGTGGTTGTAGTATTTATTACTGACCAAAGCAAAATCCACAGTGAATGTTCCTGTGAAAGGTGGTGTGTAAATCCTCTACACTCCTGAAAACTGACATAATAGTAAAAGTGTCGTCCAGACGTTTCGAAATATGCACTTTAATTTCGCCAAGAAAATATATACTTAGAAATACATCAAACAATATCTAGAACGGAATAAACAATGCATTTTTACTTTATATTATGCATCCTGTTTTCTTCCTATGTGGCAAAGAACAGATAATTATTTTTCTCGTCAAATAACTGTTTCACTATTGAAATAATTTTCATTGAAATATGTATGTCTATATACGTTCTTATTTATGCATAGTGTAGTCCTTTTCCCTCTAAAACCTCCCTGATTTCAAATACCCAGGAAAAAAGGACAGTAGACACAATAATTAAAAATGCACCATATTGTAGAGCATCTCAAAGAATTTATTTATTTATCATCAATACACCTCTACATCTGAACCATTTATAGCGTGAAGACTATCGAGTCTATATTAAATTCCTAGCCAAGATCTTTGTAGCATTTCCTCCGTTATTGTTGCAACCGCATTAGTGATGCGACGTTGCAACGTAGGAATATGCTCCAGTTTGGTCGCATATTGCGGTGCTTCATGAATCCCCAAATGAAGAAATCAAGCTGCGTAATGTCGCGTGAACGTGGTGGCCAGGCCAGCCAATCACGGGCTGGAGCCCGGCATTCTAAGCTCGGAGAATGGTCTTTGCACTGCAAACCGATTTGACCAATCAGAGACTTAGCATGCCGGATTGGCTAGTGTGTAAGTGGGGGAAGTAAAAAAAGAGAAATGTGCTTTTGGAACCGAACTGACGAGGATACGTGGAGAAAGCAAGAAAAGGCACTCTTGTACAAGGCTCTTGCACTGGCGCTTCGTTAGTTAAAAACTGCAGGTCTCTACCTAAACGGTGTGACTTGTGTCCTTTGCTAGGGTGCGACTTACAGCCTGTGCTAGTCACCTTCTAAACTGTCAGAGGTACAGCTTATATCATCACGGTCACAACGAGTGACGCGTGGGTGTACTTATTTGTCTTGATTCGGCCGTCTAAACATTTGACGTATTCCGACGCGCACAGTCGTGGCACGGAGGCAAATTGGTTTGGCAGACCAGCAAACGGGTCCACCTGCACACTGGAATCCGTCGGGGTTCAAGAGGCTCTTAGGGAATTAAACTGCATTCTGAATTAACCGAACGCGAGACCGCGTACTTGCATTTTTCGGGAACGCGCATTTAATAACAGATTGCCGCCGTGCATGACTTCAGTCGCCGATGGCATCGTAGTGTGCCGCCTTGACCAGTAGGATGGTAAAGTATTCACTGCTGCGACGTAAGGCTATAATATCTATTTCCCAGCACCCTGTTCTTTCAAACCATATTTTTCCTATTTTTGTATGGTAGAATATAGATGCTTGGTGGTGGCGTAGTTTGATGCCATAACCTGGATTCACGTGTATGAAGTGAGATAGAGCGAGTAGTGTTCTGGTAAGTGTCGTGTATCGATCCCCAGCAGATCACTTTGTCCACCATAGATCCCATTTTAGTAAGGCTTTTGTTAAATAAATATTTTTTGTATGATATTTCTTTAATAATTTTCTTGTCTTGTCTTGTTTAAGGTCAATAAATCGATTGTGAATTAGACTACACCTTCTCCCTGACTTCTGATTAACAGTTCCTTCACATTTTTATGGAAGTCTAGATCAGAAACATAAGGAGTAGCTTTTTCAGTTGGTGTCAACTGCGTGGATCTTTTACGTCATTAACAATAATCTTCTTTCAAGGTTCGCCGATGACATTCTAACTCTGTCAGAGACAGCAAAGGACCTGGAAGACCAGCTGAACGGAATGGACAGTGTCTTGAAAGGAGGATATAAGATGAACATCAACAAAAGCAAAACGAGGATAATGGAATGTAGTCGAATAAAATCGGGTGATGCTGCGGGAATTAGATTAGGAAATGAGACGCTTAAAGTAGTAAATGAGTTTTGCTATTTGGGAACAAAATAACTGATGATTGTCGAAGTAGAGAGGATATAAAATGTAGACTGGCTATGGCAAGGAAAGTGTTTCTGAAGAAGAGAAATTTGTTAACATCGAGTATAGATTTAAGTGTCAGGAATGTATTTGTATGGAGTGTAGCCATGTATGGAAGTGAAACGTGGACGGTAAATAGTTTAGACAAGAAGAGAATAGAAGTTTTCGAAATGTGGTGTATAAAATAAATATTAAAAAAATAAAATAAAATATTAATTATTGTACATGTATGATAGTGATTGGTTGTAATTAATAATTGCTTATCTAGAACGTGGACGTTTAATTATTTGGTATCAGACGCTTGACAATGGCTTTTTCGTAAATGCAATGTTATTCGTAGGTGACCGTGAAATGTAGCTCAAATAATCGGACTTCGTATTTAAATAGTTTCCAAAGACTGCTGCAGTAGGTGCGGACTCAAAATCTCAATATTAGAATAATATGCCAGCCATGTCAATACGTCGTACAGAGGTGACTGTCTACTGAACATAAAAAAGTTTACACATTTAGTTAATTCAGATATATTCAACAAAAAAGCCTACAGTTAAATAATTCAACTTAATTTCATAAATATAGAATCTTTACAGAGTCGAGTGCCTTGTGAGATTGCAACTCGCAGTGTTCTTATATAACATCAAATATGGCGGTGTGCCATTTAATAAAATATACGTGCTTCCCTGCAGTAGCTATCGTACAAGACCTACTTCTTCATAATGAAACGTAAGAGTGTCGTAATTCTATTTTGTTTTATCAGCGACATAGCGCTGCAGTTCTGTGTCACAGGCTTTATTTATTTGTCAGAGATTAATTATTTAATTAAGATTTCGCGTTTCCGAGGAAATTCACGCACGGCATGCAAATGTGCCTTTATAGGTGCTACAGACAAATGCTGAAGATTAGATGGGTAGATAACATAACTAATGAGGAGGCATTGAATAGAACCGGAGAGAAGAGAAATTTGTGGCACAACTTGACTAGAAGAAGGGATCGGTTGGTAGTGCATATTCTGAGGCATCAGGGATCACCAGTTTAGTATTGGAGGGTAGCGCGGAGGGTAAAAATCGTAGAGGGAGACCAAGAGATGAATACGCTAAGCAGATTCAGAAGATGTAGGTTGCAGTAGGTACTGGGAGATGAAGAAGCTTGCACAGGATAGAGTAGCATGGAGAGCTGCATCAAACCAGTCTATGGACTGAAGACAACAACAACAACATCGCATAATCGAAATTAAGCTGACTTCTTTTAGTACTTATGTGAGTAACTTCACACTTTTCCTTATTCAGTTTCAATTGCCACTTTTCGCACCATACAGATATCTTATCTAAATCATTTTGCAAGTCGTTTTGGTCATCTGATGACTTTACAAGACGGTAAATGACAGAATCATCTGCAAACAGTCTGAGAGGGTCACTCAGATTGTCTCCTATGTCGTTAATATACACTCCTGGAAATTGAAATAAGAACACCGTGAATTCATTGTCCCAGGAAGGGGAAACTTTATTGACACATTCCTGGGGTCAGATACATCACATGATCACACTGACAGAACCACAGGCACATAGACACAGGCAACAGAGCATGCACAATTTCGGCACTAGTACAGTGTATATCCACCTTTCGCAGCAATGCAGGCTGCTATTCTCCCATGGAGACGATCGTAGAGATGCTGGATGTAGTCCTGTGGAACGGCTTGCCATGCCATTTCCACCTGGCGCCTCAGTTGGACCAGCGTTCCTGCTGGACGTGCAGACCGCGTGAGACGACGCTTCATCCAGTCCCAAACATGCTCAATGGGGGACAGATCCGGAGATCTTGCTGGCCAGGGTAGTTGACTTACACCTTCTAGAGCACGTTGGGTGGCACGGGATACATGCGGAATGGTAGAACGATGGGTTCGATGACGGTTTGGATGTACCGTGCACTATTCAGTGTCCCCTCGACGATCACCAGTGGTGTACGGCCAGTGTAGGAGACCGCTCCCCACACCATGATGCCGGGTGTTGGCCCTGTGTGCCTCGGTCGTATGCAGTCCTGATTGTGGCGCTCACCTGCACGGCGCCAAACACGCATACGACCATCATTGGCACCAAGGCAGAAGCGACTCTCATCGCTGAAGACGACACGTCTCCATTCGTCCCTCCATTCACGCCTGTCGCGACACCACTGGAGTCGGGCTGCACGATGTTGGGGCGTGAGCGGAAGACGGCCTAACGGTGTGCGGGACCGTAGCCCAGCTTCATGGAGACGGTTGCGAATGGTCCTCGCCGATACCCCAGGAGCAACAGTGTCCCTAATTTGCTGGGAAGTGGCGGTGCGGTCCCCTACGGCACTGCGTAGGTTCCTACGGTCTTGGCGTGCATCCGTGCGTCGCTGCGGTCCGGTTCCAGGTCGACGGGCACGTGCACCTTCCGCCGACCACTGGCGACAACATCGATGTACTGTGGAGACCTCACGCCCCACGTGTTGAGCAATTCGGCGGTACGTCCACCCGGCCTCCCGCATGCCCACTATACGCCCTCGCTCAAAGTCCGTCAACTGCACATACGGTTCACGTCCACGCTGTCGCGGCATGCTACCAGTGTTAAAGACTGCGATGGAGCTCCGTATGCCACGGCAAACTGGCTGACACTGACGGCGGCGCTGCACAAATGCTGCGCAGCTAGCGCCATTCGACGGCCAACACCGCGGTTCCTGGTGTGTCCGCTGTGCCGTGCGTGTGATCATTGCTTGTACAGCCCTCTCGCAGTGTCCGGAGCAAGTATGGTGGGTCTGACACACCGGTGTCAATGTGTTCTTTTTTCCATTTCCAGGAGTGTAGATCAGGAAGAACAGAGGGCCTATGACACTCCCTTGGGGGGAACGCCAGATATTACTTCTGTTTTACTCCATGACTCTCTGTCTGTTACTACGAACTGTGACCTCTCTGACAACTGATGCGATATTCGCCGACCTTTGTGCCCGAGTGATTCTAGGCGCTTCATTCTGGAACCGTGCGACCGCTACGGTCTCAGGTTCGAATCCTGCATCGGGCATGGATGTGTGTGATGTTATTAGGTTAATTAGGTTTAAGTAGTTCTAAGTTCTAGGGGACTGATGATCTCAGATGTTAAGTTCCATACTGCTCAGAGCCATTTGAACCATTTGAGGTGATATTCCATAGGCACGCAGTTCGGTTGGAAGACGGTTGTGAGGATCTGTTACCGATAAGTTGGATTAGACGCAGAAGTCCTGTACCTTGGCCCGACAGTTCCCCGGATTTTACCACTTTTACCTGTGGACAAAGATGAAAGACGCTGTCTACAAGGAAATACCAATTACACGCGATGATACGCAACGACGTCTTACTGCAATCTGCTTGAACATCACCGCTGAAACGGTAGCACATGTGCAGCAATCGTTCCATACCAGAGTGCAAGCGTTTATTGCCATTGCTTATGCTCATTCCGAACACAATCTGTGATGGTCAGTTGTCTCGTTACTACTCAGCATCTGTAACAGATACCATTGACATTCGAATTTATTTGCACAAAAAGTACGCTTTTTAAGTGTTATTACAATATATTGATTGGCTAACAATACGAGCCCCTGATTACCAATCAGGTCTGCGAAAACCTCACATCATTAGCACTCTCCATTTCCGCAATATTTGCGGTGGAAGTTTTAGGTGATCCTCCCTGTATGCCACCAGCCCATCAGCTACAAACTCGTCAGCGTAATATGCTGCAAAAAACTTGACTGTCAAGAAGCACGCCACAAACGCTGTATTGGAAAACAACAGGTTTCTCATACTCATATTCATTAAGTTATATTTCCCAAAATGTGAAAGGCTGCAAGTGGTCTCCAAAAACTTGACATGGTCTACGGCTGCCTTGGTGATTTCCACCACTGCCATATGTCGCCTGGAAACTACGTGAACAGTCGCCGATGCATAATACTGCCATTACGGACCTGCCTCCATGGCGCAGTGCATGACTCGTATCCGGACACGGCCATCGACCTGGCATGGAAAGAAATACGATTAATCAGTTCAGGAGGGTAGTTTCCATTGATCCATCATCCAGTCTCGACGATCCTGTGTTAACAGTAATGGGTTTCTAGAGTACTGTAGTACAGAAGGTAACCCAGCAGTGGAAAATAATCATATCTAATGGGGGTCTATACAGCACATTACGACTGAATGTGTATTAATCGTCCGAAAACAAAGGAAGTAGGTTGCATTACGCTTGTTCGCCCACTGCTTGAATACTGCTGAGCAGTCTGGGATCCGTACCAGATAGGGTTGATAGAAGAGATAGAGAATATCCAATGGAGAGCAGCGCGCTTCGTTACAGGATCATTTAGTAATCGCGAAAGCGTTACGGAGATGATAGATAAACTCCAGTGGAAGACTCTGCAGGAGAGACGCTCAATAGCTCGGTACGGGCTTTGTTAAAGTTTCGAGAACATACCTTCACCGAAGGGTCAAGCAGCATATTGCTCCCTCCTACGTATATCTCGCGAAGAGACCATGAGGATAAAATCAGAGAGATTAGAGCCCACACAGTAGCATACCGACAATCCTTCTTTCCACAAACAATACGAGACTGGGATAGAAGGGAGAACCGATAGAGGTGATCAAGGTACCCTCCGCCACACACCGTCAGGTGGCTTGCGGAGTATGGATGTAGATATAGATGTAGATGTACAGCTTATCTCGATATTTTAACCGCTGCCGTAACTCCATGAACATTTTGCATGAATCCACTCGTACACACGTTTCACAATTGTGTCCTAAGTTTTCTTTTCTTTGATTTGACTCTTAATGTGGGCCACAGCTGATCCCTTCCACAGTCTAAATCTGAACCGAATATCGTCTCTTTAATTTCATTGTCAAAATGTAGTATTACCAGTAGTGATGGCTAAAAGTTGGTCAGCACATCTTCAACGACATTACCATCACACGAAACTTGCATGTTATGAAGTACATGTGCGAGTTTCCCCTTGACTGTTCCGTAGCAGTCTTCGCGTATTCACTTACCTTCTGTGTTCTTTCCAGAGAGCAACCAAGGTACAGTAAATCCTGCAATAGACGTTCATCAATTTTACAGCATAATGCTCTGGAATCCAAAATTCTTCGGTATTATTTGCAAGAAAAACTGGAAACTGGCCTGAAAGTCCCGGCGGAGGTTTGAGTCCTCCCTCGGGCATGGGTGTGTGTGTTTGTAGTTGCGATAATTTAGGTTAAGTAGTGTGTGAGCTTAGGGACAGATGACCCTAGCAGTTGAACTGGCCTGAAACAAGAATTTTTTTCTGAGATGAAATCGTAATTATTTTAATGTGAGTGCATACTGTTCCGAGTAGTATGGGTCAATATACTCGACTGTTGACATTCAGTCTACGAGAAATGTATCACTTTCATAACATAATTGAAGCAAAATTCTAAAGGATTCAAATGTGGGAAAAAACTTCTAAAGCTAAGTTGTATTTGGGAGATGATAGGATATCTGGAAGAAATTTAAAATTATGTCTGTTGCAGCGTCATTTGCTTTCACATCTGCATGACAGAAATCATGCGTGAGTAAAATTTCCTTACGCATCAGCAAACAGAGGAATGCGGTTCGCGCTATCAGTGACAATTACTACGAGTCCTGTGTTTTGCACTTTTTTACAATACGCTGAACTGATAAGCACTGACTGGAAGTGTTAAAAAAGCATACACCAAAAAGCTAGACTTCCCCTAGAGTGTGTCCGAAGTCCGCACAAATTTCACAAGATTAATCCGTGAACCGTGCAGAATATATGATATGTATAGGTGTCAACACAACAGTGGGGATCAAGAGTGGACATTTCTCTCCTTCTCCTCCTTTCCAGGAATCTGGATTACTGGGTTTTTGTTCCTTAAAGAAGTCTCATAAACATATAGAAGCGATCTTCGATAAACCTCTCGTATGATCGCTTGTAATAATTTTTGAGTAACCCATAAAATTAAGTTCATACGGCATGACACTGACCAATTAATGTTATATCAAAAAAGTTCAGTTTCGAAGTCTTCTCGCCCTCCCGTCTTCTGAATAAATTTCTGCAGGCGCCCACGATTATGTCCTGTTGGTTTTCATTGGGTCGTTGCAAATACGGTCAGTTCCATAACTTCGAAATTCTGAGAAAATTAGGGGTAAGCTATAGGGAAAGATGCGTAATACGTAATATGTACAAGAATCAAGAGGGATAAATAAGACTGGGAGACCAAGAACCAAGTGCTTGTTATAACTGGTGTAAGACAGGGATGTAATCATTCGTGTCTTCGTCAAACGCTTTTTCCAGGATGACAAGGTTTATGAACATGTCTTGAGTTTTCTTCAATCTTGCTTCCATTGAAAACCACGACAGAACTGCCTCTCCTGCCTTTATCTTTACTAAAGCCAAACTGATCGTCATCTAGGAGATCCTCAATTTCCTTTTCCATTCTTCTGTATATTATTCTTGTCAGCAATATGGATTCCTGAACTGTGAAGCTGATAGTGTGATAATTAAATGAAAAGCGCTAGTTTGCTGTTGTGCTACCGTATTAATTTATTGTGTTAACGAGTTTTCATCTTACAAGGACACCATTAGACATTTACCGACTATTGTCGCCACAGAACTTACAATATTTGTAAACGAAATTGGAAAAGAAGTTGCTCGTCTAGACTGAAACAAAAACGCACACTAAATGACATCTTTGACCATGTAATGGTAATGCAATGTGAGAGGTAAAAAGCTGAACAATAAAAATATGAAAGGAGTGAGCAGGTTAAAAATATAACATAAAACTGACTGAGTTTTTGGTCTTTGTTTGCTAAGTGAAGGATGTGGGACTTGTATGGTAGTTGGGTATCTCGTTCAGTACATGCTCAGCAAGTGTGGAATCAGAATTATGCAACCTCCATCTATGTTGATGTTCGGTCAGCCTAGTTGCTATGTCTCTGCCTGACTGACGAAAGTAAAACTTACTACAATCGGAACAGATGATTTTGTGTACTCATCTGTTAGTTAATAATTGGTTCTTATCCTTGCTATTGAAAACACAACGCTATGATGTTCTTAACATAGTAGGAAATTCTATACTTGCAAGATTGGATTGTAGCCACTGGTTGGGACAATATTTTTTATTGTATCTATCATATGTAGTGCCAGTCTACAAACACAGCACATAATCAACGTATCTAAACCATTAATTAATATTTCCACTCAAAGGTTCTTTTTTCCGAAAATGTTGTTCAAAATTGTCCATGAATACTTCAGCCAAAAGTGGAGTAAGAAGGGAAGCCTTAGCTAAGCCATACAGGGTCCTTTGGAATTGGATGTCATTTTGTGCTAACCATGCGTGAGTGGCTAATGTCAATACCACAGGACTGATGCTAGTACTGTACGTCAACTCTTGTCAGAATATCAATGCATTCCACTACTGGTATGTTGAAAAACAAACTGCAGACATCCAAGGATCCTAATTCATCAGGTTGTGAGAAAGATATACCTTTTACCTTATTTACATGGTCCACTGCAATATCAACAACATTGCCTCCAACAGTGGCTACAATCCAGTCCTGATCGACCGCATCAAAAAATGAAAATTGTACTCTTTTTCTATGCCCCATTAGAAGCCCTTTCGACTGTCAACTAGAAGTGGTGTTCAATATCATATCTGGGAGACGTATCACAGACTGTAGCAAAAGCTCTGAAATCCTTCAAGGACAGGATTTCCTACTATGTTGAGAACACCACAGCCCATTGTGTTGTCAATAGCAATTACAAGACCCAATTATTGACCAACAGGGGAGTACACAAAATTATCTGCTATGATGGTGACAAGTATTACGTTCGTCAGTCAGGGAGAGTCGTAGCAAAGAGTCTGGCTGAACATGAACGTAGCTGACGGTTGCATAATTCTGACTCCACATTTGCTGAGAACTTACTGGGCGAGGGACCCAACTACCAGTCAGAGTTCCACGTCCTTCACTTAGCAACCAAAGGCCAAAAACTCAGTCTGCCGGAAGCCCTGAAAAATACTAAACATCTAGCTCGCAGTCCGGATCTAATCTTAAATGACCAGACACAGCTTAATATTTCCCCCTCTTCTAAACTTCACATAATCTTCTCAGTTTTCCATTACTTCCCTCACCGTCTGTTCCTTCATATTCCCCCATTTTTCCGTATTCACCGAGTTCTTTTATTTTATTGAAACCATCTGTGTAATCCACATAGTCTGTACCTATAGTTTTAAGTCTTTCTTTTAACTGGTACTTGAACTACTTTCCATGTATAATACGTCTTTAAGTTATCTCATCAAGTACTGTTTTTAATTTACTTGGTTCATTTATTTAATGCAAACTGTTATACAAGTACAGTTTCTGGGTATGTTGTTAATGCTTTTCTTGTTTGCTCCCTTTGTATTTGTTTAATGTTCAACTTTTTGCTGTTAAAATGTAGTACCACCACACTCTCAAAGACAGCAGTTACTATATATGTCCTCAAATCCGTCGATCTCCCTGCATTTATTCATTTCTGTTTTACTTATTGATATTGCTTAAACTCTTCATATATTCCATAGTTATAGTTGATAATTCTTTCTTTTAATTGGTTTCTATATTACTGGCCATGTTTTATACCTCTTGAAGTAACCTTGTGAAGTACCAATTTCATTTTATTTTGTTGTTTTTGTTTATTAATATAAAGCGTTATGTAGGCATGCTTTCCCAGTTTTATGTTAAATTTTTCTCTGTTTACTCCCTTTACATTTTTTCAGGTTTTTGGCCTTGCACGTTGCATTACCACCACAATCTCCAAGATGTCATTTACTCTGCGTTTTCGCTTCAGTCCAGATGAACAACTTCTTTTCCAATTTCGTATACAAACATTGTAAGTTCTGTGGCGACAAATAATGTCTGATGATGACCTTGTAAGTTGAAAACTGGTTAACACAATAAATTAATACGGCAGCACAACAGCAAACTAGCATTTTCATTTGTTGTAGTGTTGTTCTACCAAAGACCGACGGATGATTCTATTTACATGATATTTATCTCACTCTTCGGCTCCTGCAATCTTCGGAATTGTGTGGATGACATTCCTCCGAAAGTCTGATGCTATATTGCCAGTCTCATACATTCTGCATACCAACATGAATATACGTTCCTTCCAATTCCAATGGCACGTTATCTACAACGTCTGCCTTATTTGATCTATATTTATCCAAAGCTCTTTTAAATTCTGAATCTAACACTCACAAGTTCTTTTAAATTCAAATACTGAATCTCCTGTCGCTCCCCTATCGATTCCTGTTTCATTCTTCTATCACGTGAACAGACATGCCCCTCACCTCCTCATAGAGGCATTCAGTGTACTCTTTCCACTTGTCCGCTCTCTCCTATGCATTTAACAGTGGAAATCCCATTGCGCTGTTACTGTTACTGCCCTTGCCTTTAGTTTCATGGAAGGTTGTTTTCACTTTTCTGTACTCTGAGTCAGTCCTTCCGACAGTCATTTCTTTTCTATTTGTTTACGCTTTTCAAGTAGCCATTTCGCCTGTTTCCCTGCTTTAATATTTATTTTATTCGTATCTCACTTGTATCTCTCTATTCATGAACTTAACTGAGCAGTTTTGTACTTCTTTTTATCGTCGATCAGCTGGAGTATTGCTTCTCTTACCCATGGTTTCATCGAAGTTGCCTGGCTTGTATCTATGTTTTTCTTTCCTCCTTTTGTGATTGGTCTTTTTAGATATGTCCATTCCGCTGCAACTCAAGTGTCTACTGAACCGCCATATATAGCCTCAGAGAACATTAACCTTATGTCTTTATTCCCTAATATTTACCTGTCCCACTACGTGTATAGCTACACGTAATTTCTTATTTGACGAAAAAGAGACTAAGGAGGAGCTTTATTACTTCAGTGAGGTTTCAAAACTGATAACGCTATTAATATCACTAATTTTTGATCGCTGATCTGGGTGATGAATGGCAGGTTTCTCTATATCTGGGAAACTGTAAATTAATTACGATGAGTTGGAAAGACACGCTGTAGTGTTCGAAAACTTTATAGTGGTTTTCTGCGGGACACGTTTATATGTTTTATGTATTGAGGCTTAACATTCCAAAACGACATGAAATGGAACATGGACGCGATATCGCGAGGAAAGGTGAATGGTCGTCTTCGGTTTGTTTGGAGAATTCTAGCAACCTGTAGTTCATCTGTTTACGAAATAATGTACAGGACACTTATGATTCCCATTCGTAAATAACGATGGAGTGTTTGGGATGAGAACCAGGTCGGATTAAAGGGAGACATCGAAACTACTCAGTCATGGTGCTAGATTTGCTACCGGTATTTTCGACCAGTAGGTGAGTATTATGGAAATGCTGCGTGAAAAATGGGAAACCTGGGACGAAAAATATATTTTTTCGTGAAAAACTGCTGAGAAAGTTCAGAGAATTAGCATTTGTGACAGACTGCAGTACGATCTTAAAGCCACCTACATACATCTTTTGTAAGGACCAGGAAGACGAGGTAAATCAGGTATTGTTCGGAACCATAGAGTCGTTTTTCTTTCACTACATTTGCGAGTAGAACGGAAAGGAAATGACTGGCAGTGGTTCGCGGTATCTTCCAGTATGCACCGTGCGATGGTTTCCGGAGTGTGTATACCCACGTAGATGAGCTTGTAATGTTCCCCAAGTGTTAGCGGATTTCGTGACTGTGTATTTTCGCCAGTAGCGCTGAGAACATTTTATCGCTGCTTAATAGACACTGCGATTACAATGCAATTAACATCTCTCGGTAATTGTATCATCTGTGTAATTTTAAGCGAAGAAGGACTCGCAACCTTTTCTTCTCTCTCTTCCTGGTCAGCCATTGTCTGGTACGGTCAAAAAAAGTTATTGCTTGCTCAATGTTATGTAGAGATTTTGTTGTTTGTGCACATTTTGCATAATAATAACTATTTCATTTCATTGTGTTTGTTATTACGACTAATCATACCTTTCTTTCCTCAGCTTTTTCCATGAATTTGACAATTAAATGTGGCTTACTTTGTGTGGGGATGTGTATTGGTGAATGATAGCGTATTAACGGCACCAATAAGTGCAATACGTTAGGTTTGCTTTCAGAATTGAACTTGCATCATGGTGGTATATAAATTCCAATTTCAATATTTAAAAAATATTTTACATGCTTTTTCAAGTATGTAATATTTCTTGATTTAATCGAAGATTCAATTAGCCAAAACCAGAATAATATAAAATTAAATAATAATTTCAAAACCAGACAATAATAATAAAAAAAGCCACCATTATAAGCTTAAGCAATAAAGGAATCGCTGTCTATAAAAACAAAAGAGAAAAAAATCATCAGGACCAGAGAACATAGACAAAGAACTCGCAAAAATTGGAGGACTGTTATTCAAACCCCGCATTCTTCATTAACTAAACGGCTGCTGGCTTACAATGAGGAGCACTGATACATGGTTAATGGCAGCTGTTATTCTATTTTCAAGAAACGGAGAGGGAGCAAAGCGACGGAATACAGAGGTTTAATTAGATTGAGTTCAATATGTATACTCTACACTGGTATATTAAATAACCGATTAAAGCCATTAGCAGAATCACTCTCGTAAGAACAACAAAGTTGATTCTGACAAGGAAGTGCTTGTATTGACGATTTACTTACTATGAAATAGCAAAAAGAGATGAATGGAATACAATTTGCCGACCTATAAGGCGTCTACAGATAAAGGCAAGGCCTTCGATAAGGCAGATAGGCATGGACTATGGAATATAATGGCTAAACGGGGCTACCCCCAACACATATTAACGAGTGGAAAAAAATGTATAATAGTCCCTACAGCAGACTCACTTTATCTAATTACAGTTGAGTATTTTAGTTATTAATTAGTGAGTAAAAAAGCGTATGTTATCACTCATACTTCTTAACAGTTATATCGACGATATCCTACGTAGGTGGAACGACCAGACACCATCTGGAATTAAGTTAAGGAAACACTACATTAAATGCTCCAGCATATGCTGACGACTTACTGATGACGTAAAACGCTGAAAATAGTATTGAAACAGCTGTTTCTTTTCTACATAGGAGTTGTAAAGAGGATAACGTTAAAATTTCTGCCGTAAATTAGAAACCATGGCCTTCCTGGGGATGAACCCTATAGCAGCAAAAATTACTTTGGATGACACAAAGCAAGTTCAATATTTTAGTTATTTAGGCCGTGAAATCTCATATTATTCCCATATAGATACAAATAATAAATTAGGAAGATACCAGGCAATGTGCGGAACTATTCGAAGACCACCTAAAACAGAGCAGACTGAAATATAGTTGAAGCTATATAAGATGACGGCACTGCAGATTATTATACACGCCATTGAGACGTGGAAGTTAAGGCAGAAGGACCACAGTAATATACAAGCAATAGAAACGAAATTTTTTACGGTACTACTAGGTCGCATACGCACTGATAAATAAGAAAGAATGATGCACGGTATCAACTACAAATTTTGCGATAGGGGATAAAATGGACGAATATAGAAGCGAGTGGAAATGGCATTTAAGAATAATGTAAAATACAGGGAGTCCGAAAAGGGCAGTGTCATACAGAGCTATTGACCGAATAGACCCAGGAAGGACAAGGGAAAGATGGACTGAGACTGCAACAGGCCGAAGGGCGTGTCCGTGGAAGGGTGATGATGAGGATGATGTCGCTTTCTAGGAAGGTAGTAAGAGAAATGAGTGTCATTTTTACTATATTGGTATTAGAAAGTAAGAAATCAAGGCCCTTTTACAGTGTAATATCAAAATTGAGGAAGCAGCCTCGGGTATCGGAAGTGTAGTAGCCATTCCCTTGTGACACAAAATAAATGATCATCCATCAACACGTGTGTCAAATAAGAAAGCAATGAGGACAGAACACGAGCTCATACTTCACTCCAAAAAAAGGAGGACATGGAAAAGGAGGAATAATAAAAGTAGAACGCTCGAGAAATATATGAGGTCGGATGTCATTAGAATATGTAGCACACGAAATGTGATCGATATTCGCTATACGGTCCATAAAGTACAGCTGAGTCGAGCAAAACCGTACCTAATTTGCAAGGTTATATTAATATTATGCAAAGCACGTGCCTTAATAAGACGCATGACCCACACGGACGGAGTGTCACTGAAGGGATCGACATGGGCAGGGGGGGTGAGGACTGAGGGTTGAGGGCGGCACAGCTTTCTGGCGCACCACGAGGGGGAAGCGGTGCCACGTCGGCCAAAATATACGGCCCCGCGTTCAATATACTTTTACACGGTTCGAACGCGGGGGGGTCGGCCTGGCTGCAGGGAGGGAGGGAGAGAGGTAACAGCTGTGCAGAATGCGCTGGGGAGGGCGGGAGTGGCCCAAATCAAACAGGTCTGCCGCCGGCCCGGCGCCCCAGGCCGCATCCCGCTCAACCTGTGGATTGATTGCTCCCCAAGGCCGGCAGCGCGGGGGCGCCAGATGCCCGGCGCACTGGTCGTGTCGCTCGCAACACGCGGCGAGCGCCACAGCTGCCGGCATACGGAGCGCGCGTCCTGCAGCTACCGGACCGGGGTCTGTGGTAGCCGTGCGAACGTTGATTGGTAATTCTGGAGTTGACAATGTGTAGTTACACTACTGGCCATTAAAATAGCTACACCAAGAAGAAATGCAAATGATAAACGGGTATTCATTGGACACATATATTATACAAGAACCGACATGTGATTACATTTACATGCAATTTGGGTGCATGGATACAGAGATATCAGTACCCAGAACAACCACCACTGGCCGTAATAACGGCCTTGATACGCTTGGGCATTGAGTCAAATAGAGCTTGGATGACGTGTACAGGTACAGCAGCCCATCCAGCTTCAACACGATACCCCAGTTCATCAAGAGTAGTGACTGGCGTATTGAGACGAGCCAGTTGCTCGGCCACCATTGACCAGACGTTTTCAATTGGTGAGAGATCTGGAGAATATGCTGGCCAGGGCAGCAGTCGAACATTTTCTGTGTCCAGAAAGGCCACTACAGGACCTGCAACATGCGCTCGTGCATTATCCTGCTGAAATGTAGGGTTTCGAAGGGATCGAAAGAAGGGTAGAGCCACGGGTCGTAACACATCTGAAATGTAACGTCCAGTGTTCAAAGTGCCGTCAAAGCGAACAACAGGTGACACAGACGGGTAACCAATGGCACGCCACACCATCACACTGGGTGATACGCCAGTATCGCGATGTCGAATACACGCTTCCAATGTGCATTCACCGCGATGTCGCCAAACACGGATGCCACCATCGTGATGCTGTAAACAGAACCTGGATGCATCCGAAAAAATGACGCTTTGCCATTCATGCACCCAGGTTCGTCGTTGAGTACACCATCGCAGGCGCTCCTGTGTGTGATGCAGCGTCAAGGGTATCCCCGAGCTGATAGTGCATGCTGCTGGAAACGTCGTTGAACTGTTCGTGCAGATGGTTGTTGTCTTACAAACGTCCCCATCTGTTGACTCAGGGATCGAGACGTGGCTGCACGATCCGGTAAAGGCATGCGGATAAAATGCCTGCCATCTCGACTGCTAGTGATACGAGGCCGTTGGGATCCAGCACGACGTTCCGTATTACCCTCCTGAACCCACCGATTCCGTATTCTGCCAGCAGTCATTGGATCTCGACCAACGCGAGCAGCAATGTCGCTATACGCTAAACCGCAATCGCGATAGGGTACAATCCGACCTTTATCAAAGTCGGAAACGTGATGGTACGCATTTCTCCTCCTTACACGAAGCATCACAACAACGTTTCACCAGGCAACGCCGGTCAACTGCTGTTTGTGTATGAGAAATCGGTTGGAAACTTTCCTCATGTCAGCATGTTGTAGGTGTCGCCACCGGCGCCAACCTTGTGTGAATGCTCTGAAAAGCTAATCATTTGCATATCACAGCATCTTCTCCCTGTCGGTTAAATTTCGCGTCTGTAACACTTCATATTCGTGGTGTAGCAATTTTAATGCCCAGTAGTGTATATTATTCTAGCGCTTGTCTATTTCTATAGTCCGCGAGTCATTTGAGTCGTATGGAGTAAGTCAGAATTCAGTCAGTCGACGCTAAGAGCAGTGAGTAACTTGGAGCAGTAATTGTAAAATACAGGAGTATTAGTGAACCACGCAGTACTTCATAATATCTTAAATATGTCTGGGAACTGAATATACCTCCCAGTTTCCTTCCACTCTCCCCTCCACTCTGTCCACTCTGTCCGTGACATCGTCAGCCCTGTCTATTTCCATTTCCTCCTCCCTTTGACCATCTCCATCTTCTCCTCTCTACACTATGTGATCAAAGGTATCCGCACGCCTGGCTGAAAGTGACTTACATGTCCGTGGCGCCCTCCATCGCTAAGCTGGAATTCAGTATGGTGTTGCGCCATTCTTAGCCCTGATGACAGCTTCAGCTGTCGCAGGCATAACTTCAATCAGGTGCCATAAGATTTCTTGGGGAATGGCAGCCCCTACGTCAGGGAGTGCTGCAGTGAGGAGAGGTATCGATGTCGGACGGTAAGGCCTCACAAGAAGCCGGCGTTCTATAGGATTCAGGTCAGAACTCGGTGCAGGCCAGTCTATTACAGGGATGTTATTATCCTGTAACCAATCCGCCACAGGCTGTTCATTACGAACAAGCGTTCGATCGTGTTGAAAGAAGCAATCGCCATCCCCGAGTTGCTCTTCAACAGTGTTTAAAACATCAACTTAGACATATGCTGTGATAGTGTCACGCAAAACAAGAGGTGCAAGCCCCCTCCATGAAAAACACGACCACACCAGGACACCACCGCCTCCGCAAATAAGTTCAAATGTGTTTGAAATCTTATGGGACTTAACTGCTAAGGTCATCAGTCCCTAAGCTTACACACTACTTAACCTAAACAAACACACACACCCATTCCCGAGGGAGGACTCGAACCTCCGTCGGGACCAGCTGCACAGTCCATGACTGTAGCGCCCTAGGCCGCTCGGCTAATCCCGCGATGCTTCCGCATTTCACTGTTGGCGCTACACACGCTGGCAGAGGACGTTCACCGTTCATTCGCCACAGCCACAACCTGCCATCGGATTGCCACATTGTGTACCGTGATTCGTCACTCCACACAACGTTTGTCCACTGTTCAATTGTCCAATGTATACGCTCCTTACACCAAGCGAGGCGTCGTTTGGCATTCACCGGCGTGATGTGTGGCATGTGAGCAGCCGCTCGACCATGAAATCCAAGTTTTCTCACCTCATGCCTAACTGTCATAGTACTTGCAGTGGCTCCTGATGCAGTTTGGAATTTCTGTGTGATGGTCTGGATAGATGTCTGCACGTTACACACTACGACACTCGTCAACTGTCGGCGGTCTCTGTCACTCAACAGACGATGTCGGCCTATACGAATTTGTGCTGTACGTGTCCCTTCACGTTTCCACTTATCTATCACATCGGAAACCGTGGACCTAGGGATGTTTAGGAGCGTGGACTCAAGTGACACCCAATCACCTGACCAAGCGTGGAAATCTCGCGTAAAGACGTATGACACAAGTGACACCCAATCACCTGACCACGTTCGAGGTCTGTGAGTTCGGCGAAGCGCCGCATGCTACTCTCTCACGATGTCTAATGACTGATATCGAGTACCTGGTAGTAGGTGGCAGCACAATGCACCTAACATGAAAATCGTATGTTTTGGGGGTATCTGGATACTTTTGATCACATAGTGTACTCTCTGACCTTGAGTCTTGTTTATTGTTATTACAAACGAAACTTTGATTGGGAGTTAAATTCGTTTAAACTGAATGGGAAACTACTACCGTAGTTAAAACTGACTGTGAAAATGTTAACAAAAACACACATCCTCACGTCACAGCAGTTTCTATCTCTTAGACAACCTGCAAATTGTTGTTTAAAATATATGTTGTCCATGTAGGTGTGAATATTTATTAGAACATTGTGTAAAAAATTGAAGTAAACTAGACAAGCACTTATTGAGATTCTTTGCTAACAACATTTCCACTTTATATATTACATATATTTATGTATTTTACATATCAAAAATGTGTATCCAGTGACCGTCCAAATGATTACTAGCGTATCATGTAAAAATCTGAAGCAAATCGCTAAAAAATATTTTCAGATTTGTGTTGCATTTTCACGGTAATATTAAAATAATAAGTTGCCTACGTCCATCCATGCATTTATTACCGTATCACGTAAATATTTTAGGTATATGGGTCACGGTCTTTTCAAGAATTTTGCTAACAAAATTTGCGTTAAAGGGTTTATAGCCTATGCCAGTACAAAAGGTTATTAAAGTATCGCGTAAAAAATTGAACTAAATCGGTCAGACTTTTCGAGACTTTTGCTAATTTCTTTTCCCTTTTATACAGTATGTAAATATTCATACGCCATTTATCTTAAATATATACAGCCTATGTCCGTCGAAGCGTTTACTACGGAATCGAGTAAAAATTTAAAATAAATCCCTCAACAGTTTTTCGAGGTTTTTGGTAACAACGGTTTTCCTTTATATGTTACATATATAATTATATACCATATATTTTAAAGACATAAACAAGTTACGACTGTCAGAACGTTTATTAGAGCAGCGAGTAAATATTTGAAGTAAACCGGTCAAGAACTTTTCGCAATCTTTGGTAACAACCTCCTCTTGTTGTAAAATATATGTATTCTTATCTATTATATATATTATAAATATGTAACCTACGTCAGTTCATATGTTTATTAGAGTATCGTGTAAAAATCTGAAGTAAACCAATCAAGAAGTTTTCGAGGTTTTTGGTTACAAACAACGATTTGTTGTTATACAGTAGTGTAGATATGGATTATAGAAAAGCAGGGGAAACAACATGAGGAAAGAACTAGGTTGGATTGTTGTACGCACAGAGTGGGCAGCTTCGAAATTATCTGCCCTCTTACAATGAGTCGCATTTTTCTTGACCACCTTAGCCAACATTATGTTCAAAAGAAAAATAACAAATTTATCACGAAAATGCCATTTAACTACCAGGGGAACATTAACAGGCGGGAGTGGCGCAAATCAAACAGGTCTGCCGCTACGAGCCCCACACCCCAAACCACATCCCGCTGAAGCAAGGTATTAACTTAACATACCACTCTTGTAGCTTTTTTAATTACTAAGATACGGACAGCAGCATATCATTTTTTTAAATATAAGCTTAAGTAAAGCAGTTATCGATTCGAAGATTGTTTTCAACAACACAGTGCTTTACTAGGCACTGTCGTATTATACGTGGTATGCTCTTCCCTTCCTCCGGCCTTGAGCTGACACACCCATCCAGTTATAGAGGGACCTACACATAAACGTGGATTCCGAACCATGGGGCATCTCGGCATCTTTCACATCAACAAATGCGGTCAGAGGTGGAAGAAGGGATAAGTGACAGATAAAAAAAGTCCTAGGATTGACAGGGGATTGAATACGAGAACTCACGTTTCTCTTTTATTAGGTAAATCACTTTCTGTCATCACGACTTGAAAACAAATGCCACTATACCATTCACGTAAAGATGACGTGACTAAAACCGTAACAGAAATTCGGTTTTGACTATCTTGTACTATCACACAGTGCAGGTATCCAGGGTAACGCAACTAATCCACTTTTTGGTATTGGCAGTAAAAAAATGGAAACGCACCGAAAATTCACACCGTCATTCGGTTAACCGTCTCCAGTTAAAGGCTTCTGTGAGTTCAATGTAGACAATGGAGAGAATATAGAAATGCAACTCATCTATGGAGAACATAATGTAGCAGCTGTGCGTTTCCCTCGTGTTTCCACCTGTTTACTGTCGACTGTAGCGTGTGGACTGGTTGTCTTACCCCGAGTGCCTGGACTCCTTACCATTAAAGGAGAATCGAAATCAGTTTTGTGTTACGCTTTCAGTCATTATAGTTACGAGAGTGGTAGACGTTGATAGATTCTTTTGACAGGTCTTGAGAATTACCGAATAGAAAATATACATGCTACTGAAAGATGGCCTAGTGCAGTTCCTATCTTGTTAAGAACCAAGTTACCCATGTTACAAGAAAGACAATTATGCTGGCTTACGATCCCCTGGTAGCTAAAAATTTTCTTGAAACTTTTTTGGTTCTTCTCCTTCTGGACGAAAAGTCATCTGGAGTGATTAAGACAAATGGGAAATTCTCTGGAACGATCTATTCTGTTTCCTACACTTGACATTTGAAATATATAGTTTTAAACGTGGCTATTACTCATCAATCGTATAATAGTTTTAACATAGGCTTAAACAGCCAACAGGTTGCACATAATTAGTAAGTGCACTGATTTAGGTTTCGACATCTGTTAGGGTTCCTTTAATCATCTTGTGGTGCAGTTCTTCTTGTTGTCTCCGTGCTTGCTAGGAAAATGGGATGAGAAGTTCCGCCTAATGCAAGACACCTTTTTTCTTTTGTTTCACCCATACATGATTCAGCACTTTTGTGCTGTCATCAGTGGGTTCTACTTTTATTTTTAACTGTAAATTTATTGTTAACATATTAACATTTGCGTCGTTTACAACATTATGTAAAAGTTGCATTTATATTGTTGTTGTATTTACGAACGGAAATAAGACTGTATCATGTTTTCTTTCTGTAACAAAACAGGAAAACGTACCACAACTTCAAAACTGTAAGTTACAGAAAGAAAACGTGATACAGTCTTATTTCCGTTCGTAATTACATAACAAATAGAAAATAAATTACGTTTTGCTGTTTGCAGATGACATGTTGTATATTGTGTAGCATAACAGCTACCAAAACAAGAGGACAATAACATAATGTAAGGTATGTTACTTTTCGCCAATTAAGTTATAAATGCAACTTTTACATAATGTTGTAAACGACGCAAATGTTAATATGTTAATAACAAATTTACAGTTAAAAATAAAAGTAGAACCCACTGATGATAGCACAAAAGTGCTGAAACATGTATGAGTGAAACAAAAGAAAAAAGGTGTCTTGCATTAGGCGGAACTTTTCATCCCATAGGGTTCCTTTATTGGAATGAATATTTTGATAAATTGTTATCAGAATTTTCATCCTGATGAAGACACGCCTAGAAGATATCGAAACATAGGTCAGTGTACTTACCAAATATTTGCAACCGGTTGGCTGTTTAATCCTATGTTCAGATTTCAAATATAGTTAAGTTACTTCCAACTTGGGTGAATTACAATTATTTATGATCCTTCCAGTAATGCTGAATATCATGTTGCCTCTGATGATGTATGTGCCCATCACAAGACGCTTACGTTTTAGCCTGATAAATGCAGCGGTAGATATTAAAACTGCAACACTCTGAACGCGACAGTGAACACACATCGAAATGACACGGAATACACTACACCTTTGGATACGCAAATCATAACCATGCCAACATTTCCTGTATGTATTCCAATTTCTGCCTTATCTTACGGTTCTCACGCTGTGCAGTCTCCTATAGCGCCAAAGAGGTTATTCCCTGGTGTCTCAGCACATGTCCTATGATGCCGACCTTCTGCTTGTCAGCGTTTTCCATATGCCATTTTCTTGGCCATTCTGCGGAGAATTTGCTCATTCCTTATCTTATTAGTCCACATGATTTTCAACATTTTTCTGCAGAACCACATGTCAAATGCTTCAATCACCTTTTGTTACGGTTTTCCCACTCTCTGTTATTACCTGTGATATGATGGTGTGCTCCACATGTACATTCTTAAAAATTTCTTTCTCACATTAAAGCCCTTGTTCGATATTAGCAGCCTTCTATTGGCCAATAATGCCGTTTTTTCTTGTGCTAGTATGCTTTTTATATCTTCCTCTCTTTGTCCGTCATGCGTTCCTTTACTGTCAAGGTAGCAGATTCCTTAGCTTTGTCTACTTCATGACCACCTATTTTAATTTCAAGCTATTCTCGTTCCTGCTACTTCTCCTTACTTCCGTATTTTCCCGGTTTGCTCTCAGTTCATGTACTGTAGTCATTAGACTGTCCATTCCATTCAACAGATCCTGAAATTTAGTTCTTCACTCACACTAACGATAGCAATGTCGTCAGTGAATCTTATAGTTTCACCGCTGAAACTATGTTTTATTTCCGTATTGTGTTGTACGAAGCATAGATTTATTTGTGGAAGAGATCGAGCAGATGCTACAACACAAACAAAAAATTAGATCACTTATTGAAATCTGAAAAATCTAAAATACTTTACTTTCGAACAATCCATGTCCTAGGAAAGTTGCTAGGTATTTGTTACTCTCGATGAACACTATACTGATATCACTGGATCAACAGATCCTGATGTATATATCCAGTGATATCAGTATAGTGTTCATCAAGATATATATATATATGTATATATATTCAACAGATCATTATATATATATAATGACAGTCACATATTAACTTACAACTGACTATAAACTCTAATACACAGTTTTGAGTAATAGTTCTGATAGGCCGTAGCCAAATCTGAACTACGACGATACAGTCATCGAAGGCGATGATTACAGACTGGGCTGAGCTACGCTGCGGCCTGACGTAGGTAATCTTCCTTCAGCGGTGGAGTATGGAAACTCCATTCGCTGCTGCTTCTGGCAACGCCTGTCTTTAGCTTGTAGTGTCGTTGTGAGGTAGCAACTGTATCCAGGGATCTCACTCTTCGGACGACACTACGATTTCCGTCACTGCTTTTTCGATGTACTGGTTGAACGTAGGGGTGAAAAAACGCAGTCCTTTCTTGCAGCCTTTTTAATCCGAGCACTTCATTCTTGGTCTTACAGTCCTATTGTTCCGTCTCGGTTGTTAGACAGATTGTATTTCACCCGTCTTTCCCCGTAGCTTACTCCGGTTTTTCTCAGAATTACTAATATCTTTTATCATTTCACACTGTCGAACTCTCTTCCTAGATCGGCATCAGCTATGAGTGCATCTTGATTTTTCTTCAGTCTAGCTTACATTATCAGAACAGCATTGAAACTGTCGCTCTAATGTATTCACCTTTCCTAAAACCTAACTGATCGTCATCTAACAGATACTCAATTCTCTTTTGGACTCTTCTATATATTGTTCTTGTCAACAGCTTGGATATATGAGATGTTAAGCTGATTGTGCGATGGTTTTCGCACAATCTGATGGTAAGTCACCTACTCTCATGAATCATATACGAGTACACCAACTTTTAGGTATACATTTGGTTGTTGATTTCCCTAATGACTTTAGAAATTCTAGTGAATGTTATCTCCCATTCTGCTATTTGATCTCAGTGTTCCAGAAGCTCTTTTAAATTCTGTCTCTAGTACTGGACCCTTTATGAGTCCTGATTCGTGCGAGCTTGCAAATCGATGGCTAATAGGCTGGCCTATCTTTGCTCAGAGAACTCTATGACTTCTCTGTGAAGCTGAGAAGTCGTGAAGGAGAAGGCTATTTAAACGGCTCTGCCGGTGAAGAGCAGGAACTGCAGTGACTATGGACAGTCTTCCGCGTTGCAGCTGACTGGTCACAACATAGAGAGTCGGCTTAGACAGTGATTGTGTGTGAAGCCGAGTGGCGGACTTAGATCAACGTTGGTGCTGATAACCAAGCGGTACTGGTATTTGGGGTGGTCCCTCAGAAAGGGAGTCAGCCTAAACTTAATATCGTGGTAAACATCTTTAACGAATGTCGACTAGTTGTCGCCGAGAAAAGATTACACGGTTAGCAATTTGTGCTTCTTATACTCCTCGTGTTGTCGAAAGTGGTGAACGAGGCTGGCTCTTAATGTTCGGCATGTCAGGCACTCGGAGTTCGCAACATAGGAATAATGGTTTGTTCACCTTCAATACGGGTGAGTTGCAAAACAAAAAATAATACTACATTTCGGTTATCCTGATAGTACTAATTTCTACTGGACTACTGGACTTACTACGCACTAACTAGATATATGTGACTTACCAGATTTGCTTTCCTACTTGTAAGTTCTTTAGACTATAACAGTGTTTATATGTTTTATCAGTGTTAGTACTGGTCAGAGCTGTCTGGCTTGTGATTACTGTTATTTTGAGGACCGGGCCGGTCCACTGTTCAACCACAGTTATTCTGATGTTACCGTAACAGACAGTCTCGTGTCAGGCTAATTGCTGTGGATTAGATAGTTCATAGTAAATTTTCGACCACCACCAATAAGTGGAAGGAATGTATGGGGATTGGATTTTGAACGTCCTCGCAGTCGAAAAAATTCATTTTTCTATTTGTCCTAGTTCATGTAAAGCATTTAACTTTACGTTCACTGATACTTAGCATTTCGCCAGCTTTGGTATTTCTGTTTTATTCTTTATGTTCATAAGATAATTTCTTGACGCTGTAAGTTGTTTCCTGCGCAATTTGAGCAATATCGCATTTCAACAAAATTGTCTTGTATGCGTATTTCTTTTACGATAGTATTCCTGGCATGACTGTAATTGAATGACAATGCCTTCCATTTAATTAAGAGTCTCCAGCCTATCTGTCAGGTTTTCTTTTAATTTATTTGCGTATTTGTTAAATTTTATTGTTATTAAGGTCGTAATCTGACTGAAGATTTTACAAGTTTGTTGTTCTCTAAATGCAGTATGTCACCATCGACACTGTTTTGGCATATAGTGACTGTTATATAAATTTCACGGTCTTCTGGTTTCTTTGATCAATTTCTGCAAATTCTTTTATCGTGTTTTGAATTTTATCAGTAATTTTAAAAATGTGGTTTGTTGATCTTTTCATTAAAAATTTTGTATCTCTGTTTTAAACAATTACAAATAAAATTTTATGCGGTATTCTGGCAAATAAATATTTATCTCTGGCAGTTTTCACTCCATCGCCCCCCTGTCATCTTCCTTATCGACTCCAGTTTCTTCTTCCATCAAGTCAACAGAGAATTTCTCCACTTCGCGGAAGCTTTCAGTGTGCTCTTCCCACCTACCCACTCTTTCCTCTGTGTTAGCAATGTAAATACCATTGAAGTCTTAATGTTACCAAACTTCCTTTTAATTTTACTGAACGCTATTTTGGCTTTTCTATGTTCTGAGTCAGTCCTTCTCTCTTTTTCGATATCTTTGCAGCTTTTCCCCTCTGTAGCCATTTCACCTTGACTGTCCTACATTTCCCATTAATTTCATTCCTAGATGATTTTAATGCCGTATTTCTGTTTCTCCAATATCATTTTTGTTTTTACTCTTTCCGTCGATTAGTTGAAGTATTTAATGTGCTATTTCTCGCACCTGTGCCGGACAGCCCAACATGCGAGATTGCCGTTTTTAGAGACATCGATTCCTCTTCAACTGAACTACCTGTCCTAGTGTACCTTGTCATAGTATCCTTGTTCTTAGCGAACTTCAAACGCATCTCATCTGATGAGTGTTTAGGTATACCATTTCTTTCCTCGCTTATTCTTTCGTACGATTTTCTTAAATTTCAGCCTACCTACAGATACTGCCATTGATGGTTTGCTTGATACTGATGGTCGCGTTAGGCTGATCCCACGACTATCATGCGAATATGAAACCAGTGTGTTGGGAAAGGCTATGCTCAACCCAAGCAGGATCTCAACAGCAGCGTGTGACTGACTCCCGTGGTGACACACGTCTTGTTAACTTGGCCTCGAACGATCGATAGCTACGTCATGTTCTGAAGTCATAATGAGACGTTTCACAGCAAGACATGCGTCAACGCGGACAGTGATTTCTGAAGTAGCGCGGGCTCTCAGCACGGTGTACGTTGTTGCGGATTCCCTGGCTGCGGCAGCAAAGAGCCGGGCCACAGTTGAGCACCAAACGACTACACTCGACACACGAGCGGCCCCACGTCGTCTTTTCAGACGAGTGCGACTCCTGATACCGCGTACAGCATCATGAAGGATATACAGGGTGTTTCAAAAATGGCCGGTATATTTGAAACGGCAATAAAAACTAAACGAGCAGCGATAGAAATACACCGTTTGTTGCAATATGCTTGGGACAACAGTACATTTTCAGGCGGACAAACTTTCGAAATTACAGTAGTTACAATTTTCAGCAACAGATGGCGCTGCAAGTGATGTGAAAGATATAGAAGACAACGCAGTCTGTGGATGCGCCATTCTGTACGTCGTCTTTCTGCTGTAAGCGTGTGCTGTTCACAACATGCAAGTGTGCTGTGGACAACATGGTTTATTCCTTAGAACAGAGGATTTTTCTGGTGTTGGAATTCCACCGCCTAGAACACAGTGTTGTTGCAACAAGACGAAGTTTTCAACGGAGGTTTAATGTAACCAAAGGACCGAAAAGCGATACAATAAAGGATGTGTTTGAAAAATTTCAATGGACTGGGAACGTGACGGATGAACGTGCTGGAAAGGTAGGGCGACTGCGTATGGCAACCACAGAGGGCAACGCGCAGCTAGTGCAGCAGGTGATCCAACAGCGGCCTCGGGTTTCCGTTCGCCGTGTTGCAGCTGCGGTCCAAATGACGCCAACGTCCACGTATCGTCTCATGCACCAGAGTTTACACCTCTATCCATACAAAATTCAAACGCGGCAACCCCTCAGCGCCGCTACCATTGCTGCACGAGAGACATTCGCTAACGATATAGTGCACAGGATTGATGACGGCGATATGCATGTGGGCAGCATTTGGTTTACTGACGAAGCTTATTTTTACCTGGACGGCTTCATCAATAAACAGAACTGGCGCATATGGGGAACCGAAAAGCCCCATGTTGCAGTCCCATCGTCCCTGCATCCTCAAAAAGTACTGGTCTGGGCCGCCATTTCTTCCAAAGGAATCATTGGCCCATTTTTCAGATCCGAACCGATTACTGCATCACGCTATCTGGACATTCTTCGTGAATTTGTGGCGGTACAAACTGCCTTAGACGACACTGCGAACACCTCGTGGTTTATGCAAGATGGTGCCCGGCCACATCGCACGGCCGACGTCTTTAATTTCCTGAATGAATATTTCGATGATCGTGTGATTGCTGTGGGCTATCCGAAACATACAGGAGGCGGCGTGGATTGGCCTCCCTATTCGCCAGACATGGACCCCTGTGACTTCTTTCTGTGGGGACACGTGAAAGACCAGGTGAACCGCCAGAATCCAGAAACAATTGAACAGCTGAAGCAGTACATCTCATCTGCATCTGAAGCCATTCCGCCAGACACGTTGTCAAAGGTTTCGGGTAATTTCATTCAGAGACTACGCCATATTATTGCTACGCATGGTGGATATGTGGAAAATATCGTACTATAGTTTCCCAGACCGCAGCGCCATCTGTTGTTGAAAATTGTAACTACTGTAATTTCGAAAGTTTGTCCTCCTGAAAATGTACTGTTGTCCCAAGCATATTGCTACAAACGGTGTATTTCTATCGCTGCTCGTTTAGTTTTTATTGCCGTTTCAAATATACCGGTCATTTTTGAAACACCCTGTAGCTACCTGTCAAGGTTCCTAGGAGAACGAGAGTTGCTAGGCTTCATTTCGTCATCGTCACACGAGCCGAGCAGTTGGCGTGATAGAGCGGGGCTCGCATTGCCGTTAATTTGGACAGCAGTTGTTACCTCTATGGCGCATTTCGGCATTTCGGCATTTTCCGTCGCTGTGACGTCGTCTCTCAACGAGAAAGACAGGACTGCATGTTGCCTAAAACTGTCCTGATGTACCTCAGTACTTAGCACGTTAGTGTGTCGTCCCAGCCAGCACGTTCACTTGATCTCTCGCGCATTTGCAACGCGGCCTTGAGCGGAATTGTAACGTGAACGATCAACTTACACAAGAATCTAACAGTAGTATACGGAACGTGGTGAGGCAGAATGATGCTGAAGATTTCACTGCTTTATCAGAGAGCTGGTGAAGAGGTACTGAAACGAGTTGTGGAGAAAGAGAATTGTGGTACAATCTGACTAAAAGAAGGTTATCAAGTAACTGGAGTGAAGACTTGGGGTAAAAAAAAACTATGCGCCGAGACAAAGGCTTGAGTAGAGTAAGCAGGATCAAATGGATGTATGTTTCAGTAGCAACGAGCAGATTTGCAAGGGACGCGAGTCTGGTAAAAAAGGAAACATTCATATTTGTTTCGTCAAAAAGTCGCCTCACTCCTTGGCATAGTCTCCTGTGAGGCATATACACTTGCTTCAACGATACTCCAACTTGTTTAAGCAGTCGGAAAAATACTGTAGGTTATGTCAGACTCAGCATACTGCAAATATCACTTCCTCGCTTGTTCGCAACAAGCCAAAGTTTCAAGTGAGGGAAAAAGAAGAAATCACTTGGGGCTAAGTCTGGTGAAGAGGTTAGACGAGAAACCGATTCAAAGCCACATTCATTCGCTTTCGTCGTTGTTATCGCTGACGTGTCGTACGGTGCACTATCCTAGTAAAAGAAAGAGTCTTGGTATTTTGACAGCCAACGCTAGTTTCAAGCGATGCAAGAATGAAGCGTAATAGGTGCAGTTACTGTTCTGGCTTTTACCAAGTAATCCGTGAGGGTTATTACTTGAGAATTCCTTAATAACAGTGCCTGTCACTTAACCAACTGACGAAATGGTCTTTGCCTTCTTTAGTGCACTCTCCCCAGCCTTTGCCCACAGTCTCTGCCACCTCCGTTTTGACTCTGGTGTGTAATAATGGATCCAGGTTTCATCAGAAATTACAAATCGGCACAAAAAATATTCCGGATTGCGACTGCACTTAGCCAGACTGTGTGTTGCAATGTTGTGCTGAATGGGCTTTTGTTCGACTGTGAGCAACTCTCCGTGTGGGATATTACACACTCGCTCAGTTCAGATTCCTACAGTCTCAGCATTCTCATGAATTTTTATTCAGCAGTCTTGCATTACCATATCATGGATTTTGTCAACGATTTTCTTACCTCAGCTAGAGGACAGGAGCGCGCTTCGTCATCATTGTTTGTCCGACCACGTTTAAATTCATTAATCCAAAAGTAAATAGTCTTCATTGATGGTGCAGTCCGCGTGAAATTAATCCATTTCTATTTTGATTTGTTCGGCAGTGTAATCCTTCATATGAAAATGCTTAACAACAGCATAAAGCTCATTTTCTCCATTTTCAGTTGCAGTCACCACACTGACCAATTCAGACGGGTTTAAAAATGAACTGAATGCTGCTTCCTTGGAATAATCAAGCTCACCAATCGTGGAGGAGCAACAAAAATGTTTCATTATGTCATGGACATTTGCAAAACTTACCAAACCACCCTCGTACACGAGCAAGGAGCGCGTCGTTAAACCGGATTTTGGACTGACTACAACAACAACTTTGTAGCGGTTACATGGTCAGCTTTTGACAAGTAGGCTCACAGTAAGAGTATCAGTGTCCCTCCGATCTCCCCTCAAGTTCCTAGTTATCCCTGCTAGAGGGTGTAATACGAGCATTTGTACCAGGAGTCATCATATGGTAAGGGTTTGTCGTGAACTTCAGGTGGCGTATTGCTACAGCAAGTTGCTGGTTGACAAACGCTATTATCATGCTTTCCAACGTTTTCCGAAATAAATAATTCAAAACTGTCGAGAAACGAACAGTGAGAGGAACAGATCGATGTTGGCAGCACTGGGAAGACGCGAGCCGTACAGCCTGGTCTGCGCTCTTGTTGGGGTTGGCCGCTGTCGCCGCGACCCTGCGGCCGTATCACCGCTTGTAATTGCCAGTCATTAAGTTTTTATCGCCGTGCTGCGGGCCAGTCACGCTCCGCCGGCATATTTCTCTGTTCCCACGGCGCATCGCGTGTGCGGAGTGGCGCGGCGAAAAAGGATGCCGAGCCGGGAGTCCGGATGAGCCGTCTGTAACGAGGTTTTAATGCGCCCAAACCGGTGGTACGGCGTCTCGCGGAGCCCGCACTTCACTGCTTGTCTCCTTTGTAATACATCACCGGGTCAGGTACCGTAATTTCTTGCAGTTTATGAACCGCCCTCAGAGATTTAGCGTACTCGGAATTTCTGTAAATACAAGGTAGTCGCCGATTCTTAAGAGAGTCGCTGTGGATTTTTAACTATGCGCCGGGCATGAAAAGGAATCATGATTAAACCAGTTGACATGAGTTAGATAACCAGTGAAAACTATATTTGTTTATTGCTCCCTTATACCGTCCAACGGAGCTCAGACAGGCGGTGACATATTCGTAATTCTATTGGATTCTCCACTACTTTCGTAAATCAAACATATGTTTCGACCACTCCTAGTCGACTGTGTTAGAAGGAAGACTACCGTTTATCAAAGATTTTGCATCATAAGAGCTGGCTATAATCTAGTATATTCCTAATAGGCACTTTCGCCTATACACCAATTTACTTAAAATTGCCCGTTCCTTTCCATATTGATTCCCTTATTGCTATTTACTTTATATTTACTCCACAAGATACCAAACGGTGTGTGGCGGAGATTACTTTACGTGTCACTGTCATTATCCCCCTTTCTGTTTCCTGTTCTAGTCGCGTATGGTTCGCGGGAAGAACGACTGCCGGAAACCCTCTGTGCGCGCTCGAATCTCTCTAGTTTTACATTCGTGATCTCCTCGGGAGGTATAAGTAGGGGGAAGCAATATATTCGATACCACACCCAGAAACGCACCCTCTCGAAACCTGGACAGCAAGCTACACCGCGCTGCAGAGCGCCTCTCTTGCAGAGTCTGCCACTTGAGTTAGCTAAACATCTCCGTAACGCTATCACAGTTACCAAATAACCCTATGACGAAACGCGCCGCTCTTCTTTGGATCTTATCTATCTCCTCTGTCAACCCGACCTGGTACGGATCCCACACTGATGAGCAATACTCAGGTATAGGTCGAACGAGTTGAAATTAACGGCTTGAACTCTGCAGGGGACATTTTCAGTGACGTGTCTGAATGTCTGTGCAGCAATGACAGCCAGTTCTTCCCTAACAGCTGAGACCAAAGATTATAGTGATTTCAGACGCTGCTGTAAGGAGAGAAGTCAGCGTTCTGACTCATTTTTAAGCTGTACCATTTGGGTGAAGTCGGTATCCAGGTAGACCAGTCCAAAAATGGTTCAAATGGCTCTAAGCACTATGGGACTTAACTTCTGAGGTCATCAGTCCCCTAGACTTAGAACTACTTAAACCTAAGCAACCTAAGGAGTTAACACGCATCCATGCCCGAGGCAGGATTCGAAACTGCGACCGTAGCAGCCGCGTGGTTCCGGACTGAAGCGCCTAGAATCACTCGACCAGACCACTCCAGGGTTCTTACTGTCCAAAACCATGGCCTAACAAACGCTGCTTTGTGACAGGGAGCACTATCAACCTGCTAAAAATAGTCATCGTCTCCGAACTGTTCCTGTACTGTGAGCAGTGCACAACGATGTAAGATGCGTTCATATACTTCCGCATTCAGCGTTTTCTTAAGCGTAACAAAGTGACCACGCACTGACAACGAAAAACACCCACATATTCCAACACTCCTTAGACAGTTAATAGAGGCATGTGCAATGTGAAGATGGGCCTGTTGAAAAATGGTACCAAGATAGTGTCACTTGAGAGGTAACACCTGAGGGCGCAGAGGATCCGTAACACACCACTGTTCTGTCAGAGTTTTCTGAGTCACTACCAACCCTAGCCTGAAGTCATACCCGATGGCTCCCCACACTATCACGCCAGGAGTAACACTGTTCTGCCTCTCCAAAACATTGGAAGCATGGGGTCTCTCCAAAACCCTGGAAGAATGGAACCTCTTCATTGGTCGCCGGCGCACTCGCCGACAATGGTCATTCAGCGAAATGCAGAAGCGTGATTCATTGCTGAACACAATGTGAGTGCATTCACCGACAGTCCATGCGTCCCGGTCACAGTACCTCTGAAACGCATGCGTCTGTATTTGTGGTGTTAATGCAAGCCTAAGCATGGGACTGTAGGTTCCCATTCCGGCTGTTACTAGTTAGTGACAAATTGAGCAGAGAGTGTTGCACAGAGACCATTACTTGTTCTGGGATGACACACACAGATGTGAGGTGGTTACTGTGGTGTGCGTACTGTAAGACCTTCGGTACACACACCATCAGATTATTTGACTTGTCGTTCTAGCGAAGTAGGCGAGTGTCAGCAATATGTCTCGTGGTCTTATCGTGGCGTGTTTATCTTCTGCCGTTAGGTCAGACGCCAGAAATGCCACTTGCACGCTTAGAGTAGCAGATTGACGGTGGCCAACTTTAAACAGAACTTGATTAATTTTCACACACATTTATTAAAATAATAACAAGCATAAAAATAACTTAACTTGGTTCTGGATGCTATTTACAATTGACAATCTGAAGTTCCTTTGGTCTTGGTACGTTAATCTTATTCTCACAGATCTCTGATACTTGACAAAGCGTCTATACATTTCTCTTCATGGCTATGTACAAGAATATGATAATCTTATTAGGTGCAGACTGAAACTTGACTATAGACTAATGCAGACTAATGCAGACTGACTAATCGGAGGTCTGTACACTCGTTATAATACCTCGAGCGTTCAGGTATCACTGCGCGAGTGTGATCCGCGAGGAGAAAAGGTTCTACGTTAGCAGCAATCTCATTGGCTGCGTTGCATATTAATACGCGGATCGGCGGAAGCAGAATTTGGTCCGTCTCTATGGCAGCGCCATCTCGTAGAGCGGAGACGGACGAGCGCTGCGACTGCGCTGTTGTGCTTAGCGGGGCGCGCTCTAGTGGGAAAGTTTTGTACGCGCTGACTACGCGGAACTATGTACACAACAGTTACGATGAACTTGGTTACGATATGGGGGATCATCCCTTTGTTTTGGTCAGACGTGATCGACTGGAACGTTAACGGCAGGTAGTGCTGGACTGAGGTTCCCATGCAGCCCTACAGGTATCACTGTCTTATGTGAATGGCCGGCAATGCTGGATATTGCTCGATTCGACTAGCCGGCCGTATGCAGTCCCACCGATGCATCCTCCTTCAGTATCAGGTGATAATAATACTGGCTCGCACGAAGACATGTCATCTCTGTGTCCTTTGCCATGATAAGTCAACATCAGACGCCGTTTACGCGTCTTATGTATCCAGGCCTGATAGCAACACTAAACATGGAAAACATCAAAGCACTCTGGTGGCTGTTGCAACTGCCACAGAGAATTGTAGCACTTAATCATTTCAATACACGCCGATGGTGTGCACGTGTAGACATGTTACATTAACATCCAACCAAACTTTCTGGTACTATAAAGATTCTGGAAAGAGGCTTTCAGTGACATAAGAAACGTGAACCAAGGTCAATAGTAACAAGATAAGAGCACCACAAACAACTCTCCCACCATAACGAGATCAGTTGTCTCAAAAGTCGGTCCGACTGTGCAAAGCACGTAACTCGGATAAGAGCGGTGAGTTTATTATTATGAAAAAATGTTGACCTGGAGCACAGAGACGCGCTACAAAGTAAATGCGGGCATACAATACTGCGTTCTGGACTGATCGCGACACAGACCATTTTAAATGGTATGTCTTCGAATAATGAGCGTGCAGCCTATTTTATGTTTCACGAACGATCATTCTAACGACCTCCAAAAGTACTATTCTGCAATCTGATATTATATCTGTTAGGAACCTAATATACTTCCAGTTATTTACAGTCTCAGCAAGACGACTGAAACCAGTGATAGAATTCCTGAGCACATGCTGACAGTTCGTTGTCTGTCCAATTTCAAATGCTGTAGCTAGCGAGGAGTTAGGAATGATAAAGTGCAAGGTTCGAAAAAAAAGTAAAATTTGAATCATAAAAAACTGGTTATAAAAACAGGTACTCCAAATATGTATGTATTTCTTTAGTTAGTGAATCTGAGAACCTCCAATAAATACTTGCAAAACGACAGTGCAATTTTAGAATTAGATATTAAACAATTTAATTTGTGATAGTCATTTTCGTTGAGTCTAACCTCTTCAGTAGCTCTATTCCAACATAGATTAAAGAAGCACATAAGAGTATGAACTAAAGTAGAGAGAGAAACATTTCTATGAGCACTTACTACGTACCAACAAAAATAACGTGAATGGTCATACAATTCCCAGCTCAAGCCAGTCAATGAAATACTACGAAAATTCTCCGTAAAAAAATAGGCATCGAAAAAGAAGTTTAAACGAAATTTAAAACAAAACTCCCAGTTGGATTCAGTGACAAGTAACATATTTAATCTTGCGCGCCCATGCCAGCGTAAATTACTCCAAAATTACAAACATGTCTTGCATCCAATAAAAGGAAATATTTGTAGCATGTTCAGACAGAGACCATTAGCGGTGTACGTGGCTTGATTTCAAATTTTATCAAAAAGGTGTAAAAATAAAATTCGAACCAAAACGCCCATACAGTTTCAAGTAAGGCACAATAATACCCTTTATGCTGGGTACACATTACGGGAGCCACCCGCGATACTCATAAGTCGTAACGAGAGCACAAAGGCAACAGAAAGGTATATGCCCGACGTAAATGTCAGTGTTTTCAATATAACTACCAGCAAACGCCACTGGAGTTAAAGGAACGGTAAAACTCACATTGTAGGTACCCCATAGCGCAGCGTATAACTCCATGTAGCTCCACACATTTAGTTTCTCTCAGAACAAGTCCTCGTTGCTCGTAATTTCTGTAGACACCACACATCAGACACAGTACCAAGACCACATGCCACTATATTCGATAGTTGTACTTCTTAGTCACGTAACCGACAGATTTTCTGTGTACTTCCACTCAGAGTGCTTCACAGGTCCGACAAATGCTTCTAACGTCCAGGAGCTGCTGCTGGACGGCCATCCTCAAGTTATCGGAATGCAAGAGCTGATATGGAGCTGACCTGGGGCGGCGTTCACGCTGCAGACTGCGCGCATGCTCCCTGGCGGGACGCTATGCAGGCCGTTGCTAAGCTACAAGCAAAGAGGTTGAATCGAGCTTTCAGCTGACCAGTAGTGCATATTGTGAAGACTGATTTGGCGAAGCTTTGTAAGCGTTGCTTCATCCATAATGTAAGTGTGGCAGAATAGTGGGCAATGTGTAGACATCTGAACTGTATGTTACTGGTGCTAAGCTATGAGCTGCATTTCTCTCAATCTTTGGAATTCTTTTCCGTTGACGTATTTTATCCTCACGTTAACAGTCACTCATTTTTCTTTTCATTTTTTGTGCAAATATAGATCATAACGGCTGGACATACTGAGTATTTACTTCAGCATACAACAGCGCCGCTGCTCTAACAGTCTGGCAACATTTGGCATAAATGAAAGCCACATCCAGTTTTTAGACTCCTATTACATTGTGAACGCCTGAATAACTATACGAGCAAGCTGTGTAACCACTAAAACTGCTGACTTATGGGCTCAAAGAGCACAGGTTCTGAGGTATCTGAGTCACGTGTTTGCTTATATTTGCTGCGTTAGGGCAGACACTTGTGTGATATCTTCACGTGACAGTAGGACTTTGGTTTGCGGCGCTGTTATCTTGTCATTGTTTAATCAAATTCCTAACACTCTCTAAGACAAAAAATTGACGCACCACGAATAATTTATCCGAATGGGACGGAAATCTGTAGATGTGAAGATCATGATTGCAATTTCAGAAAAATCGAATGATTTATTCAAGAAAAAGAGCTTTACAAATTGAGAAAGTCAGTAACGCGTTGCTCCACCTCTGGCCCTTATGCAAACAGTTATTCGCCTTGGCATTGATTAACATTGTTGTTAGATGCCAGAATGAGATTTTCACTCTGCAGCGAAGTGTGGGCTGATATGAAACTTCCTGGCAGATTAAAACTGTCTGCCGGACCGCGACTCGAACTCGGGACCTTTGCTTTTCGCGGGCAAGTGCTCGGTACGGCACACAGTTTTAATCTGCCAGGAAGTTTCGGTGTTGTTACGTTTCTCCATAAGGGTATCGTGCCAAAATTCTGTCCAATAGGCGCTTTAAATCGTCAAAATCACGAGATGGTTTGAGGACACTGCCCGTAATGCTAGAAACTCTCTCAACTGGAGAGAGATCTGGCGACCTCGCTGGCCAAGCTAGGGTTTCAACAGTACGAAGATAAGCAGTAGAAAGTGTCGCCTTGTGTGAGCGGGCATTATCTTACTGAAATGTACGCCCAGGTTGACTTTACTTGTATAGTAACAAAACGGGGCGTAGAATATCGTCGACGTACCGTTGTGCTATAAGGACGCCGCGGAGGACAACCAAAGGGGTCCTTCTGTGAAATGAAATGGCACTCCACATCATCACTCCTGGTTGTCCAACCGTATGGTGGGCGACAGTCACATTAGTACCCACCGCTGTCCGTGGCACTACCAGACACTCTACAGCCTGGAACCTTATTGATTGGAGCATAAGTGTCTTCAGTGAAGAGTCCCTCCTGAACTGCACCCTGAAGACCAGCGAAGACATGTCTGGAGACGCCCCAGACGCCGGTGGGACACCAACCTGACTTGACCGGCCATGAGGCACGACAACCAGCAGTGATGATCTTGGGTGCCATTTCTTCTCATAGCACAACCATTGGTTGTCATTCGCGGCTCCGTTGCAGAAAAACGGTACGGTATTCTACGCCCCGTTTTGCTGCCCTTCATGGCAGGCCATACTGGGCTTACACTTCAACAAGATAATGCCCGCCCACACATGGCCGGAGTTGCTGTTGCTTGTCTTTCTGGTTGCCAAATCGTACTTTGAGCAGCAAGGTCGACGGATCTCTCCCAAAATGCGAACGTTTGGAGCACTGTACGCTGTACCGGCCAACCAGCTGGTATTCTGACGATCTAACGCACCAGTTGGATGGAGCTCGGCACGATATCCTTCTGAAGGACATCCAACAAATGTACCAATCAAAGTCAAACAGAATAACTGTTTTCGTAAGAGTCAGAAGTGTACCAAAGGTCAGCTGACTTGCTCAGTTTCTGAAGCTCTTTTCTTGAATAAATAATCGAATTATTCTGAAATTGTCATTATTTCTTTGTCTGTACATGTACATCACACCTACCAGTTTGCACCCCATTCGAGTAATTTTTTCGTGGTATTTTTTTTAATCTGAGGGTGTATTACGATACTGAAGTCCTCTGTTTAATACTGTAGATACTGTATACAGTTCCATCAAAACAACAACAATCAGTGTAAGAATTCCTCAGTTAAAATGTTATGATTAAATGTTTTCCTGAAACATTTATTCTCTTTTTATTATCTACGATAATCATTGAAGCAGATGAAATGAATTAAAATTTGCGAATCAGACGAAATTTGCGCTGTATTTTGTTATATATTGTAAGAATATATAAGGGAAAATGAATTGAAGGTTGTGTTGGGGAGGACACTCACCGTACAAAGTTCGTGCAGCGAATTTCACAAAATTGCTGTGGTAGTGTAATGGTTAGCATTCATGCCTAACAAGCAAGAAGACCCGGGTTCGAGTCCCGGCCGTAGTACAAATTTTAATTCATTTAGTCTGCTTCGATCAATTAAAATGGTTGAATACTGTTTGCATACATTATAAAATTACTCATTCAGGATACGTCAAGGTTACTCTTTCTAAGATCCTTACCCTAGATACTAACATGTAATTTAAAGTATTTGGCTGTTGATGTAGACGGCCCGTTAAGCTGAGATCTCTACTGCCGTTTTTGTATCTTCATTTTTATTAGTTTTGTTTCATTTCCTGTGACCCGTGGCCATGGGACATATTGAAAGACTCGGTTTCTTATATTCTGTGGGGCGATCTGTAAGCAAGCAATCGAATACGGTAAACACTTTTAGCTTCTCTTTTCATTGTTCAGTAAGGATGGTATCCTTCACCTTAGTATGTCCTTCGCAAATAATTCGATAGGTCCACTAAACATAGTGATGACGGCTGCTGGTGGAGTGTTACTTCAGGTCGTTATGTTATACAAATTAATTCTTCCGCTGGAATCATACACCATTAGACAACTTTTATACAGATAAAACCATTACATAATATTGCCTGTCTTTCCTCGGCTCAGCCGGCCAGGGCGGCCGAGCGGTTCTAGGCGCTACAGTCTGGAACCGCGCGACCGCTGCGGTTGCAGGTTCGAATCCTGCCTCGGGCATGGATGTGTGTGATGTCCTTAGGTTAGTTAGGTTTAAGTAGTTCTAAGTTCTAGGAGACTGATGACCTTAGAAGTTAAGTCCCATAGTGCTCAGAGCCATTTGAACCATTTTTCCTCGGCTCACGTAGTGACCTAATCTCAATAGTAGGCTAAACTCCTTGCACTGAATAGAGCATTCAATACGGTCTATTTTAGTACAAGTGTCTTCTACATAAACCTACACGTCATCAAGGAAAACCTATTAGACGGAGGGGCTCCTGTAGGTAATCAGTTCCAGTCCTCCCACCAGGAAACAGGTCCTTCCACCAGGAACCAGGTACATGGCTCGTGTTGTCTGTATTTCAACCATGCCTAGACAGTCAATACCGCGGTTGGATCGCGTCCACATTGTTACTTTGTGCGAGGAAGGGCTTTCAACAATGGAAGTGTCCAAGCGTCTACGAGTGAACCAAAGCTATGTTGAATTTTGGTAAACATTTTGGAATACAGTGATCAATAGATTATTATATTTTGACTAAAGTTCAGTCTTGATCACACCATCTATGTTTCAATGACATAGGTAACCGGTTTCGGTTATTTTTACATAACCATCATCAGACCCATGGCTCCCTTAGGATGGTAGGCGGAGCTTAACCTCAGCTGCTACGAAGTCAACTGCAACTTCGTAGCAGCTGAGGAGAGCCATGGGTCTGATGACGGTTATGTAAAAATAACCGAAACCGGTTACCTATGTCATTGAAACATAGATGGTGTGATCAAGACTGAACTTTAGTAAAAAAAAAAAGAAAAAAAAGGTATGTTGCTCAGGCCGCCCAAGGGCTACTACTGTAGTGGATGACTGCTACTTACGCATTAAGGCTCGGAGGAACCCTGACAGCAGCGTCACCATGTTGAATAATGCTTTACTTGCATCCACAGGACGTTATGTTACGTCTCAAACTGCGCGCAATAGGCACCGACTTCTTGTGAACGACTTCCTTCAGAATAACGACATCGCTCGACTAGAGTGGACTGCATGTTCCGCAGACATGAACCCTATCGAACATGCCTGGGATGGATTGAAAAGGGCTCTTTATGGACGACATGACCCACCAACCACTCTGAGGGGTCTACGCCGAATCGCCCATGAGGAGTGGGACAATCTGGACCAACAGTGCCTTGATGAACTTGTGGATAGTATGCCACGACGAATACAGGCATGCATCAGTACAAGAGGAGGTGCTACTGGGTTTTAGAGGTACCGGTTCCTCCCTCGGGCATAGGTGTGTGTGTTTGTCCTTAGGATAATTTAGGTTAAGTAGTGTGTAAGCTTAGGGACTGATGACCTTAGCGTAAGTCCCATACGATTTCACACACATCTGAACATTTGAGGTACCGGTGTGTAGAGCAATCTGAACCACCACCTCTGGAGGTCTCGCAGTATGGTGGTACAACATGAAATATGTTGTTTTCACGAGCAATAACAAGGGCGCAATTGATGTTTATGTTGATCTCTATTCTACTTTTCTGTACAGGTTCCGGAATTCTCAGAAACGAGGTGATGCAAAACCGTTTTTGAGGTGTGTATCATCTCCCTAAACAGAATCACAAGAAAATTCAGGGTCGCGTTCCCATTTTGCAGTCATGTCTTAAGCTAAAATCCAACGCGGACGCAATGAACGAAAATGTTACTCTGTGCGCGTACTGCTAGTTCGGTAGAACACTGCAGACAGCAGTGACAATGTACACGCAAATGGACTGTGACCGCCGTTCTCGGAACTGAACTGGTTGCACTTAATTGAGTTGCACGAGCTAATGTGCTCTAAAATACTGATCTCGTTTCCTACTCAACGAATCGCTGCGCTCGTTAAAACATTAACTGATGCCGTGGAGATTTACAAATTGATTGCGACGTATGGGACTGTTTGCCACAGAACTGTGAATTCGCGATCGTGATTGTTAAAAATATAGGCACTGTAATATCGGGACCAGCGGGTTGTGTACAAAGTTGTGTTTGAAGAAGAAAGATATGTGTAAGGAACGTTGCAACAGTACGCAAGTGAACGTGGGTTTGTACATGAATAATGACGTTTTACCGGCCTATGACATGGGAAATGCAACGGAGAATAGAATACTTGCCTGGAGGAACACATTCCAAGAAAGAGGACAACAGTTGGAGCTGATTTAATTACGTCGGCAGCAACGACGACGCACCGTTAACTGTCACAACGCATCGTCTTCAAAAAGATAAATTGCAACGCCAAGCTCTCTCCTCTCTAAAGATTAAAAACGTTTCAAACAGTTCCAAATGTAATTCCTTTTTGCTTTGTAACGTACTTTTCTCGATATTTGCATTCCCCAAATAAATGTAGTCTTTGTATTGTGTGTTTTCCATAAGTTTTGACATTGCTAATTTAGCCATTTACAGCAGTCGTTACATCTTTCACTTCTATCGTTCTTTATATTTTATTGTAGTTGTAATTGCACGTGCTTTACGTATTCTTTTAGAGAGGTGTGTTTTCATGTATGTGGTCAGTGCTTTTCAGGGTTATTTACGTATTTTGTTGTGGTATGTGCCAGCCCGCGTAAGTTGCGGCGTCCGCTATTAAATTCTCCGCACCAACCAATCCCAGCTAGGCGGCTCGTCCGCAACTGGAGCAAGGCATGCTATAGGTGAGAATTTCGAATCTGACAGGTGTCAACTGCGTAAGATATGTTTTCATTCAACAACAAATCTTATTAGGCGGTTCTCACGTCCAAGTGCGAATTTTGGTTCAAATGGTTCAAGTGGCTCTGCGCACTATGGGACTCATCTTCTGAGGTCATTAGTCCCCTAGAACTTAGAACTAGTTAAGCCTAACCAACCTAACGACATCACACACATCCATGCCCGAGGCAGGATTCGAACCTGCGACCGTAGCGGACTCGCGGTTCCAGACTGCAGCGCCTAGAACCGCACGGGCACTTCGGCCGGCAAGTGCGAATTTATTTGGCTCATACAGCTGTAACTACACAAAATTTCAGCAATTTCCTTAATCATTTTCGAATTTATTTACGGGAGTTTTATTGTATTACGTTCTTTTGGTGTCGTTGACAAACTCTTACATGGTTAATTTCGTTATGCTTGGAAGTAATACGGATTCCGTTGACTTAAAATATTCGAAATTCACAATCAAAATTAGACCTGTGAGAATCGTTTCTTCACATATAGCTCAGTTTGTGGCAGAAGTAGGTGAGAGCATAGTATGCATTAGTTCAAATGGCTCTGAGCACTATGGGACTTAACATCTATGGTCATCAGTCCCCTAGAACTTAGAACTACTTAAACCTAACTAACCTAAGGACAGCACACAACACCCAGCCATCACGAGGCAGAGAAAATCCCTAACCCCGCCGGGAATCGAACCCGGGAACCCAGGCGTGGGAAGCGAGAACGCTACCGCACGACCACGAGATGCGGGCTATGCATTAGTGAGTCATTTTCTTCAGAAATGGTTCAAATGGATCTAAGCACTATGGGACTTAACAGCTGAGGTCATCATTCCCCTAGACTTGGAATTACTTAAACTTAACTAATCTAAGGACATCACTCACATCCATGCCCGAGGCAGGATTCGAACCTGCGACCGTATCAGCAGCGCGATTCCGGACTGAAGCGCATAGAACCGCTCGGTCACAGCGGGCGGCTCATTTTATTCAGACACTGACAGTCAAGGAGCCTTTCATTTGTTCCACACGCTTGTCAGTTGCCTTTCGAGGAGGTTTCTTTCCCCTTCTTCATGGACTAATATGTTGTCCCCCCAGTTCCTCGTGGCTTTCTTGAGGTGGAGTAGTGTATGTGACTGACTTGCATTACTATTTTAAATGGTTTTCGGTCATCACAATTCAATAAATACATAAAAATTGCGAAACCATACTGGTTTTTGTAGCTATGTAGTTTGTACACATAGGGGCCTTACAAACTGGTACATAGCTCCCTTCATCGGCTGGTAGGTAGAGCTCCAGCAGCCTTCCAGCAAAAAGCAGGGATAGGGCGGCGATGGCACGCCAGCAGCGCCGCCTCCCTAATCTTCTGGAAATATGGGCCAGCCGGATTCCAGCGCGGGATGTAGGCGCGGAGGGATTGTGGTGTTTGCGAGAGGCATTCCAATTACGAGCTGTTGACGCTGCGGAAGCACCATTTCCTTCGGCACCCGTCCCGCCCGGCGCTGCCGTTGGCGGCAGTTGCTGGCAGCAGGGAGGGGCGGGAGGAAGGAGGCGAATTCGACCCCGGATTCCGGCGGCGGCGGCGGCGCCAATAAACATGCGTGATGGATGATCTCCAATCCTGTGGCGATTTGTCGTCATGTTTTTCTGCCCATCCGCGGATAACCGCGCCGGGCCTCTTGTCTCCCTCCCCTGCCTGTTCCTTCCCTGGCTCCCCCTCGGCCGCTCCTGCCCGTTAACCCCTTTCGTTCCATCTAACTCAGGCGGCCAATGACAGCGGCGCACTTTGCGGCAGGAATGCGAGCCGCTTTTTCCGGCCAATGACAGCGGCGCACTTTGCGGCAGGAATGCGAGCCGCTTTTTCCCGCTCGCGGGATAGGTGGCTGTCACGCGCGCTGCGGCTAAGCAGGATTTGTTATTCCCTGCCCTCCTCGGCCGCCTCTCGTCTCCGCTCTCGCAGGGCGTCCTCGACCCGATGCGCTGCCTGCCCCTCCGGATGGCCGCCGCTCGCGGTCCGCAGTAAATATCCACGGCCGACAGTTATTTGATTGGGTTTTCACAAACAACGCCGTGACCTTCCGGCCCGGACGGGCGATGCGGCAGCGGGGGACTGCGTGCGCACCCTCTGATTCTCGTGTCGCGTGATATACGGCGTTGCGCGATACTCATGCGGAAGGCAGTTCCCTGGCACATATATTACTGAGACTCTTCAAAAAGAAGTCCTTGCTGTCAGTCCTGATGAGCTGGAGGTAAGCAGCCATGACGTATAAAACGATTCACCGTTCTTTTTCATCTGTGGTGTGCGTACTGTAAGGCCTTCAGTACACACACCATCAGATCATTTCACTTGTCGGTCTAACGAAGTAGGCGAGTGTCAGCAGTATGTCTCGTGGTCTTATCGTGGCGTGTTTGTCTTCTGCCGTTAGGTCAGACGATAGAAATGCCACTTGCACGCTTAGAGTAGCAGATTGACGGTAACCAACTTTAAACAGAACTTGATTAATTTTCACACACATTTATTAAAGTAATAGCAAGCATAAAAATTACTTAACTTGGTTCTGGATGCTATTTACAATTGACAATCTGAAGTTCCTTTGGTATCGGTACGTTAATCTTATTCTCACATATATCTCTGATACTTGCCAAAAGTGTCTATACATTTATCTTCATGGCTATATACAGGAATATGGTAATCGTATTAGGCGCAGACTGAAACTTGACTATAGACTGGTACAGACTGGTGCAGACAAATGCAGACTGACTAATCGGAGGTCTGTACACTCGTTACAATACCTCGTGCATTCATGTATCACTGCGCGAGTGTGATCCGTGAGGAGAAAAGGTTCTACGTTAGCACCAGTCTCATTGGCTGCGTTACATATTAATATGCGGATCGGCGGAAGCAGAATTTGGTCCGTGTCTATGGCAGCTCCATCTCGTAGTGGCGAGACGGACGAGCGCTGCGCCTGCACTGTTGTGCTCAGCTGGACACGCTCTAGTGGGAAACTTCTGTACGCGCTGACTACGCGGAACTATGTACACATCATCATCTTTCGTCTCGTTGTGTGTCAATCATTTACACTGCCAGAAAGAAGTCAGTACACCCTTTCAGAGGTTTCCAGTTCACTCAATATTTATTGTTTGCAACTGCCTTTGGACCACGTGGAATGATTACATTTACAGATCAGTAATAAGCGGTTCTGATCTATCAGGTTCAGTCCAAGATAAAACACCGACATTATGACGTGGTGTAGCCATGACGGGCAGCCAAGCAGGCATTGACTCTGGCATGATGATGTACGTGAACAGTTCGGCCAGGAGAGGAACAACGTATCCCAAGACTATATTTGCAATCTGTTCGATCGATGGCGAATGCTGTCTTGGGATACCTTTCTCCTTTTCTGCTCGACCTTCTAACAACCCTACCACAACAAAGGTCAAAACTTAATTATGATTGTAGTGTTGCTCACGCTGCTAAGTATTGCATTTTCGGGCAACAACAAAGTTATATTATGTGGCAGGTGTCATTAGAGCACAGTTAATACAGTCGTTTCTTGAAATAATGGATAAACTAGGCACTCATCTTTTCGTGTTTCCCACGCTGGTCTCATTGTGAACTCATGGCTCAATCGTCGAAAATCTAGGTAGTGATGATTCCAAGCTCGGATGCAAAGAGGCCTAGGTGTTATTCTGTGATATTCAAAAGTTTTATAGATGTGTTTCATAAACCATTCTTGAAGATTAAACTTTTGCAAGTTAGGACAATGGTAATGTAAAAAAGTAATCAGCACTCCGAATTTAAGTTACACTTCTTTTTTTATTACTTTTGTTGCAACATCACTTCACAATATAAAACATACTTGAAAATATCTTCCTCACTATTAAAGTTCACACTTCATAAACTGACTACAACTTGCGTCTTTTCAATATGACAACCAAGACTTGACTCTCTAATAACCGCTTATGCGCCCAAAAATCAGAGTTACAAGTACGTCAAAGATCATAGTGACAAAAGAAAGAATACACTTAAGAATAATATCATTGCAATATAAACATATCGATGTATCAAAGTACCTCTACATTAATGAAATCAAATCTGAATGTTGTCACAGAAATATGTTAACTATTTTACAGAAACACAGTAGAATATTGCTGATATCGAGAGGTTGAGGTGAGGTGCCGTAATGGTTACGTAATTCAAGTACCATTACAACCTGTTCACGTACATCAGGAACAGATGTTGGCTGACCAGTCACAGGAGTAACGAGTCATCTCTCGTTCCGTCATATTCCATATCACACATGTGCTCGACTGGAGACAAGTCCGGAGATCGTGCAGGCTAGGGACGTTGCAGCACGTATTGCACAATAAGTTGAGTTTCACGTGTAATGTGAGAGCAAACATTATCCTGTTGGAATAACATAGCACCTTCCTCTTGCAAGAACAGCCAAAGAACGGGTCTAACAACATTCTGCACGTACTGAGAGCTAGTTAGCGTCCCTACCAGAAACACCAAAGGCGAAAGAGAGTTGTATGCCATCCAACCCCAGACCATAAGGCCTGGGATGGAGACAGTGTCCCTTACACGAATGCACTCTATGAATCAGTGTTCACCAGGTCTACGTCGTACGCGCAAATGACCACCACTTCCTTTCATGCAGAATCTGCTTTCATCGCTGAAGACCACGGTGCGTCATTCCATCTTACAAGTGATCCTCTGATAACACCATTCGATCCATGCACGTATAGATACTGTTGCTTGAGTGAAAGACTGCCCATAGTCCCATTGCTAATACCCGATTCGCAACAGTTCATGTTGACACGTCTCGGTCCACAAGCGCCGGCCAGTGTGGCCGAGAGGTTCTAGGCGCTCCAGCCTGGAACCGCGCGACCGCTACAGTCGCAGGTTCGAATGCTGCCTCTGGCATGGATGTATGTGATGTCCTTAGGTTAGTTAGGTTTAAATAGTTCTAAGTTCTAGGAGACTGATGACCTCAGACGTTAAGTCCCATAGTGCTCAGAGCCATTTGAACCATTTGGTTGACAAGCCCTCTTGTCTACGCTGTGGTAGCTTTACGATCAGCTACTGCTGTCCTTACACTACGAAGATCCTGGTGGGCGGGCGTGAACGTCCAGGACTTCGTCTACGGTTCCACGTCCACGTCGAACTTGTGTGGCAATTCTCCTCCAAAAGGACCATTCCACCACTAGGAAGGCTACTGTTTGATCCTTTCAGATTCGCTCTATTGGATGCAGAAACGCGAGTGGCACAGTTTAGTTCTTGTTTCACACGTTTGCACCACCCTGAGCCTTCTGGCTGTGAGCATTCTCTATTAAAGGGTAGTCACAGATGGCGCTCTTGTAGCAGCTATGCCACTACGCTGTCTGTTGGTGGACGACGTTGAAACCATTAATAGTATATCATCTCCGCAGTAAATCTGAATATTATATTCGCTACAGTAATCTCATGTCACCAAATTAATCTTTGATCTTTCATCTCCAGTCCTCAATCTACTCAGAAACTTGAAGTCCATTATGTCTGAGCATAGCCTGGAAGTAGAGTTTATGAAACTCTTTTCCAGATCTCAGTCTATTCAGGGACTTCCATGTCACCTATTTCTTATCATATCCGATAGGTAAAGTTTCTGAAACTCTTTTCCAGCCAGGGGAAGGTAGGTCACAATTCTCCCTCCGTAGTTGCAGCCTAGCTTTTTCAGCAGTGGTTTTAAGTGCCTAGATATTCTGCGGAAACTCCTCCTTGACTTCAGTCGTTGCAGATGCGTTTCATGTCCCTACAGAGGACGCATTCTCTTCACCTCAGCTTTCTGTCTTTTCTCATTCGCAGCTGTTTCTCATTGAACAGGAGATGGTGCTAGTCCAGTAAGTTGTTAAAGCCTCTCGACTGGAGATGATTTCAAGCAGCATTTTATGATTCTACAGGTGTCATTGAGAGCTATGTAAACCTCTTTGCATGTGTTCAAATATACTAAACAGGATATCCATACTCTGTTGCATAACAGCGTAGTGTCATTGTAGACGTTCGTAAAGTTTCATGTTGACTACCCCACTAATCCGAGAAGTTTCCGTAGAAAATTGTTCCTGACGGAAACTTTTGGCTTATACTTCATGCAGTGCTTCGTTAAAATAAGAGATCAGTCAAATGTCACACATGTATTTTGAGATCTCACCATTCTCCAATTCGACGTCTAAGCGGGCTATACTTAGTATGTGACTAGCTTCCCTGTTTCTCAAATGAAAAGAACAAACTTGTGTGTTTGTAGAATTTGTTTTAAGTTGGTATGTTTGAAGTATCTGAAAAGCTGTTTCAGAGCTTTCGTGAGGGTTTCTTTACTAGTTCAAAATCTTCCAGACATAAATCAACACACTGCTCTTAACAGACAAAATCGAAAGACGTAAATGTGACTTCCGCAGTACCACAAGGAACTGTGATGCACCATTAACATTTGCAGCGGATGTATATGATCTCATAGAAAGAGTCGGATGCTCTCTAAGTCTGTTCGCATATGATGCGATTGTCTATAATATAGGACTCATGAATGGTGTAGGTTCTGGTAGTTGACACTGAACGTAAATAAATGTAACATATTGCGCACACACAGGAAAGAAAGCCACTGTTGATCAGAAACTACTGGAAACACTATCTGGCGTAAAATACGTAGGAGTAACTATCCAGAGCGACCTTGAGTGAAATGACCGCATAAGACAAACGGTAGGAAAAGGAGATGCCAGATTGAGGCTCATGGGAATAATCTTAAGGAAATTAACTCATCCACGATGGAAGTGGTATATAAGGCGCTTCGTGGACCGACTATTGAGTATGGTACATGAATGTAGGATCCTTATCAGGTAGAACTGATAGAAGATGGCACTTGGCAACGTGTTTGCTATCGTGGGACCCGCAACTGATATGTAAGTTAGGGGGCAATATCAGATTGTTTATATTTAATCTTCACAAGTTGTATAACATGATGTCTTAAAGGTCCTGATGTAAATCCTACATGGGGCGGATAGCCTCTCATATAATTTATTCATTAAATTAATTGATCACAGTTCCCCTCCAAATTTATAAGGAAGGAGTCTGGCAAGTGTGAATGTTTAACAGATTAAGGCCGTCCTAAAAATTTACAGTTACGTTTATTTTCTTTAAATGGAACAAAAAATTGATAATCAGTTTGTACAAGGAACAATCATGTATATAAACGTAAACCAAACACTTGATAGACGTGTCGGCAAGAGCCTAGTAGAACCGACATTGCATGGAATATAGTATGCTTCTCTACTATGACAACAGAGAACAAAGAGAACAGGTGGAAGGCATAATATCGATAAACAAGTGGGTAATCGGATGCGGTACCACGATATCACCTAAGGGAGAAACGTGGTTCTACCGATGCCACCGCTGAGAAAATTCGATTCGACTTTTGGGCACCTGAAAAATAAATTGAAAACCTACAGGCCGGAGCTGTGTGTATTACTGCCAGTACAGTAGAAGACGGCGTGCTGATGACGACTGTTCCTCATGGTTGGCTCCTCTGCAAGGAGACCGACTGAAGCGCCGAGCGCGAGAAAACTAAATGTTTGTGCGGGTGGGCAGACTAGTGGAACTGTTAATGAAATTTCTGTGCACCAAGGGCGGCGAAGTACACAACGGTCTCTTGCAGCTGTCAGGAACAAACTCTCTAAATTCTCTTCCGTCCCACGCCAAGAGAACGACGGCACCACAGTGCCAGCACTCGGCCAATCGGCGCCGATAAACAAAGCTTTCGCCAGTTATGGCTTTACAACCAACTCGTGTAGACTCCCACTACCGTTCTCCGTCATCCTAGGCGCCAATACTTTTCCTTCCCGCCAAACCTCGATGTTGACAGCAAACAGTCGGTCAGCCTGTCATAGCCTCTGCCAGGACTTTGCCTGGGAAGCTTTCTAGCGGCTGGCGCCAAAGGAATATGATAATTTGGTTGCTACATGTGACGTCATTTTGTCGGCTATCCCATGGAGCATAATGACAATTTCTCAGAACTGTCCCAAACAATAGCACAGCTGTGGCCTCAAGCTGGCACGTCCCTGCCCAAGACATGGGTCTTTCGGGTGAAAACTGGCCCCCAGCCATTGTGAAAACAGCTAGCGTCAGTCGCTCTGGGCCCTGAGACCCGACGTCAAAAGTCATATCCGCCACCAACAGGTTGGGACTCGGTCCGGATTTGCCAGTGACCGGATGCTCCCTCATCTCCTCATCATCCGATGCTATTGTGAGCAGTTGGCCTCCTCTTAGACCCTGAGTTCCTTCTCGCCTCCTACGTGAAATGAACAGAGTTACGATAAGCAAGCATCCTACTTCAGATAATGTAAATCCCGGTACATAGCATCCGATCACTTTCTTTACATGGCAGTGTAATATGGTAGTAAAATGATAGTAATTTGCATGTATGCCAATTCAGAGATTAGAATTCCAAGCCAGGCTGGTTTGATGGCCCTTAACAAGCGTGTGAAAAAGCCACATTACCTGACGTCTTGCAAAGAGATAGAGATTATCCAACAAAGAGCGGCACATTTCGTCACTGGACCATTTAGTCGGTAACAGTGCTTTGCCGAAACACTCAACAAATTTCGTTGTCAAACGTTACAAGAGAGGCGTCGTGCATCACAGAGAAGTTCGCTACTGAAATTTCGAGGTGTCACTTTCCGGGAAGTGTTGGACAACATATTATTCCCTCCCACACAAACCTGACGTAATAATCATGATGATGGAATTCGAGAAAGTAGACCTAGTACTGTAGCTTACCGACAGTCATTTTTCCCACGCATCATTCCCTAGTGGAACATGGAAGGGGGATCAGTCAGTGGTACCAGAAGTTCCCTCCGCCGCATACCATTAGGTGGCTTGCGGAGCGCGGTGTGGATGTAGATCTGTGTTCTGGGTGGCAGAGAATCACAGCTAATATTTGAGGCCTTATCAGGGCTACAGTTAACGACTATGCGGGATAAATGTACTTGTTATCAAACAGTATTCAGATGAAAGGTACTGGTCTACCTATATCCACACAGTATCTAAATAAATTGAAGACGGGTCGTGGAGGCACCTCTGCATGAAATCAAGATAGCACTTGGGGTACCTGTGAAGCGCCTCTGACGCTTGTAAAACAGAGTCAGAGTTCAATTATTTATTAACTATGTTCACAGTCGTCTTGTTGCACAAGAGCCATGTAGCTGATGCCTCATACAGCTATGTACTGAATTCCCGATGACGGCTGTTGAGTCAGCTCCTCGTTTGCAGGCGCAGGCAAAATGTGAGTGACCTGGCGGCGCGGCTATGGTCCACCACGATTGGTCTTGTACTAGCCACAGCAGTGTAGCCGATCCCACTTCGAATTCTGTGCTAATCCCTGACGACGCATCCGCGATATGGTGTTATCGGAAGACAGTCAGGTTCTCTATCAGCAATGGGAAGCCGCAAACAGTATGAAGTTCATCCTGCGAAAACCGTCATCACAGCTACATCTTCAGCTGGTATGTAGATTTTTCTGGAGTATCTAGGACATAGATTCGCTACAGTACCGTATACATGGAATCGAGTGCTGTTATTGTGAACGCCATTGATCCCGATGATCAACTCCTTGAGAAGTGGAGAGCTCGAGTATTTAAAGCGAATTAACTCGAGGCTATGACGCGATGCTTCGTTTGTAATGACTGATGTTCTTCTTATTGTGCTATATTCACTTAACAGGCTCTTAGCTGCTCTGTAGGCTCTGTAACGCTGTTCTTATAAAATAGGTACAGTTTCTTTTGACGTGCTTACGAATGTGCGTATTTCACATTTCCATCGGTTTTCAGTCACGTGCCATTTTCTGCTGAGCTCGTCCTGTGTTCCTCGGCGCGGTTTTTTAACGTGCTGAGGCCTGATCCACTTGCGACATATCGCGTATTTTCTGGTTCTGTCTTTCCCTCTGGCGTGGTCACACTTTGCTTGTAGCATGGTCAATGAGTTTTAATAAAATTTTCTTATATCCAATCCCTTACTAGTCTGTGCCGTATTACATCCCTCCTCTTACCAAAATTCACCCCATGTTTTCCTTGTTTTGTTTATTACTTCTTAGTCGATATCCGCCTTATGTTTTAAAAAATTGGTTTATAACCGTTTCCTGCGTCGCTTTGCAACCAAAGTCTTGAATCTTAGTTTCCTTTGTTAATCTGCTTTTTATACTGCCCTGTTTAAGTATGTTATTTACATTATCATCTTCCATTACTTACTACTGGCACATATCCACTTTACAGGTATCTGGTGACTGGTTGCCTCATTTAAATGAGATATCTTACGCTTCGTACAAAAGTAAGTTGCGCAAATAAATACTCAAACCAACATTATGCTTGTCGCTGATAGACTGTAAATGATTGTGTTTTCTGTACATTTCTCGTTCAATTGTTTCACTCGCTGCAATGTTTGATTGGCTGTAATTTGTCGCTTTTCTGAAGTTATTAATTCATCTACTTACCGTAGCAAAGCTGAATCTAAGGAATCGTTAATAAAAGTTATGTTTTGGTTAGATACGACATGTGGTGGTTCCTCCTGCCAATACAACTTTGGTCGGAACGCGTTAATCATTGTTGTCCCATGACGGAAGCTGGAAGGTGAAATTGTCTTCCCGCTGTTTCATATCTAGTTTCATTAATTAAAAATCCATTGCCTTGTAATTGTAGTTACATTATTCCGATTCGTTTACGTTTTCTTTAGAAAGTGATAATTACTCTTTCTGGTGCAAATACGGAGTAAAGCCAGTGACCAAATCTCTGAAACTTTTCTGCGGCGCTAACATTTTTTTCTAGTACTCTCCTGGTTCCATTTTCCCATAAAACAACAATATTTCACAAGATTTGTTGTTCGTCTGTATCACCCTTGTTGGATAAATAATCACATTTTATATAATACAGTGTTTGAAATCTGCTACAGACATGACGACATGGTCATCTCTTCGTCTAGTAACTAATAATATTTCATGAGTTTGTATCTGTATGCATTTTGCGATTGGACTTCATGTAAATGGGTACGAGTGTACCGTGTTACACTGGTATTGCGCATATTGCTCTAATTCTGTTCAAAATGTGTGTGAAATCTTGTGGGACTTAATTGCTGAGGTTATCAGTCCATAAGCTTACACACTACTTAACCTAAATTATCCTAAGGACAAACACACACACACCCATGCCCGAGGGAGGACTCGAACCTCCGCCGGGACCAGCCGTTATTCTGTTGTTAAGTTTCGTACTGTTTTAGTAACACTGAGTATTCCTTGTGCGACGGGGGGGGGGGGGGGGGGTGGTCTCTCACTAGCCTTTAAACAATCACTCCACCTACCTGACTAGGTTTCAGGTCGTCTGCCCCTTCACTCTGCGATGGTAGATACTGGTTTAGCCGACAAAAGCAGCGTTGACGAAAATTCGACTAATTATCTACCGCGCAAAGGCCACATTACTCCAGTACATGGGCAGTAGCAGAAAGTTCGTTAAGTTCGTTAAATTATAGAGCGTTCGGGATTATTGCATGAATCGTTTGAAAAAAAATGTCAAAATTTCCTTCAAGTTTATTTATCGTCTTTAAAACAAGGGAAGTGGCTGCATGTCCGTATTTAATATGTCGACATCATTACGGGATGTTAGTGACGTCTCCGTTACAAGCTGAAACACGTATGTATGCAGGGTATTCAGTACAGCGATGGCGAGCCATGAGAGAATCTCTGACCAGAGAGTTATTTATCGTGCTAGTCTGCGCTTGACCGCGCGAGAGGGCAGTTGCATGTAGCGAGTCGGTAGATACAGTTGCGAATGAGAGTGAGTCGCGAGTGGGACGCAGTTGCGAGTCGGAGTTGTGTGTGAGGAGTCGGCGGGCGTCGACATGGGGCTCTGGTCAAGATTCAGAACGAGGTATATTGTTAAATAAGGTAATGAAGCAGCATTGCGCTCAGCTAATAATGTATTGTAATTGTAATTAATTTGTTCAAGAAATGCCCCAATAATAATTCTGTTTTCAAACCAAGCATTTTAACAAAACAAACATTTTATTGAAAGAAAAATTCCCATGCATTTCCTTAAAGAAAAAATTTACTTAAGTTCAAAGAATTTTTGCGATGCATTTCCTCCAAGATATGGCGAAAAAAAAAAAGAGCAGATACAATTTTACTGAGGTAAGAACACGGCCTAAGATCGACATTTCGGTCTATTTGCATTTTCATTGTCACTGAGATTTCTGTGAGGAGCTTACACATGGCTCAGATTGCTAGTTCTAACATTTAAATATTGTCATTGAAAATTCTCCGGGATGGTTACAAAGCACACACCCGAAAGCAGACATAAGATGTTTAGTCCGTCCCGATATTTTGAACGTCCTAAACAGTCACTGACCCACTACTACTTGCGAGTTAACACAATCAGTCGTTCAGTAAGCTTTTTATAAAGAAGTGCTCGCCATAACGTTTCGTAGCCTGTGCGAAACACGCGACGCGGAATCTATGAAATATTCACACGCAAATATCTCCTAACATAAACCACTCTCAAAGCTCAAACTTTAACAAAATTGTCAGTAATGTATTGGTTTTTCGTCAACTACACGAGGACCGAACAAACACACGAATTTATTTATTTTGGTATAAATTTGATCCGTGCGGTTTAATATAGGTGTTTACCAGAAGGGGCTCCCGAGCGACTGTATCTACTCCATACATCCGTAGCACAAAGCCCTACTAAAACGCACGGGAAACGTTGAATTTCTATTGGCTAGTATGTTAAGTACTTCTATACTCGCGTTATTTCCAATGTCAGGCAATCAGATTACCAAAAGTAATTTAGACTAGAAATCTCGTAATTCCGAAACCAAATAAAATTTAATGAAAACAAAATACGATTCCTTTCCACAAAATAAATTACTAATAAATTTAATACTCTACGACCTTTCAGGGTGCCTTTTACAAAATCAGGCTCACATATTCACCTATTGCACAAGACCTTTCTCACCCATAAATTTACATAGTTTTAAGAAAATATGCATTCTCACTTTACGTATGTCCTCCATTCACTCTCTCAGTATTTCCAAAATATTCACAGAACTAACACAATGAAATAATAATTTTCCAGAGTACTTGTAATTACGTCAGAAACCTGTGGTAAAGAAACTATACAAAATTCCATAAAATTAGATTGTACGAACTTGTCGTATTGGTTGCAGTTCCAATTGACACTATAGATGAATACATTACAGCCCCTAACTTAGTTTCACAATGCCAGCAGGGTTATGTGTTTTAGGTAAAAATTTACATCTCCGAAAGAACTGACGTTATTGATTTAAAATTTTAACAGTGTGGTACTATTACCCTTAGAATTTGGTAGACTAAGTGTGAAAAAGATCGATTAATGTTTAATGCCAGTTCTTCAGATTTATAGAGAGTGTGTGCAACGTATTGAAAGAGGAGATTTGCGTTTGACGTCTCGTCAACAATCAGGTCATAAGAGACGGAGCAGGAGCTCGGAAGGATGGGGAAGGAAATCGGTCTTGCCCTCTCAAAGGAATCATTTCGGCATTTGCCTGCAGTGACATAGGAAAATCACGGAAAACCTAAATCACAATGGTCGGACGCGTGTTTCAACCGTTAGCCTCCCTAATGCGAGTCCAGTGTGCTAATCATTGCTCCACCCCGCTCGGTGTAACGTAGTGCACGCTGCATTAGTCAGTACATGGCTCGCTCTGCCCAGTAGCAAGCGTCAGCTGTGCCAGCGTGAGGACTAAAATCTGCTCTTCTGGCTCCATGGCGAGCTGCGTTTTCAATGCAAGAAGACAACTAAAATGATTCCCTACGTTACACCTCCACCATGCTCCCCATATGTGTTGTGTACCAGTCTACTTTTGCTTTTGTATCTTCTGATAACTCTTGTATATTTCGAATTGATATTCTCGCCATCCGTTGTTCCAAACGCAGTTTTTAATAGTTTCCCTCCGTCAACTAACCAACCACCTTTTTACGTATTATCGTTTTAGGTTCTATTTCTGTTATCTGCTGCAACTGAGTCCAAAGTTTCTCATAGTTTTAATTTCTGATACTCGTTCTGCATATCTTCCAGTAATCCTCCTTTCTCTACTTTCTTTTATAAAGCTTTTTTTATAAAGCTTCTTTTATAAAGCTTTTATAAAGCTTGCAGTCTTCGTACATCGATCCTGACGTCCCAATTTTTGAATGTAAATGCGAGTGTCCATTTGTGACCTGTCTGTAGAACATCTGATTGCCTAGCCAATAAATTTAAAATTTGTAGTGACTGATTTCCTGTCACGCGGGGCTATGCTGAGAAATATTTTTCTAGTCAGCATCTTGGCACACCACCTAAGAGAAAGGGATTACCATCAGTCACCTACCTCCTTTATACAAGTAAACAAACACAGTAAATGACAAGAACAGAAAATTAAGACTAACCCGCGTAACAAACAAATATTGTGAAACGTCCCCTTCCCCTTTGAATAATTTATACAGGACTGTGCTTAAACTGACACACAATATTTTTAGCGCAACGCAATCTGACTTTCAAAAATCCCTACAAAAGAATGGCCCTGACTAACATTAATCTATACCTTTCACAAATCACTTACCTCACGAAAAATCTCCGTTACTCGAACTACTGCAATACAGCGAGCGCCACTACTGACAGCTAAATAAAAGATTCAAACTACGGAAGGCACTAACTACTGATAGGCATAGTTAGCAAATGAAAGATTTTAATAGAGAACAAACAATGTATTTACCTTAATAGTGTTGAAAAACCATAATATACATAGCAGTTCATAATATCCAGTATAACAAATTTCAAAACTCCGCCATCTCTCTCCCCACATCCACCACTGCTGGCGGCTCACCTCCAACTGCGCAATGCTACGCGCTGTTCACATCCAGCTGCCGCTGCCCAACACTACAATGGCAGACAACAATGCAAACTAGCCACAGACTGGACACAGCACAGCCAGTGATTTTCATACAGAGAGCGCTACGTGGCGGCGGCGTTACCAATAAGAAAACCTAAACAGCCTACTTACAATTGTATGTTCACTGTGTACCAGAACTTAACGCTGTTTACTTCTAGATCTATGTGGATAAGGAACGTTTCTCTGATGTACCTACTTCCTTTGTATTTCTGCTTCTTCCGTAACGGTTGAAGGAATTTGTGCCACTGCATCAATCTCAACTTTAAACGGTTTGACTCTACTTAGAAATACTCTAGAAGTTCTTGTTGGCACTGCAGTTTGACGTTCACACTACTTAATCTAACTTAAACTAACTTACGCTAAGGGCAACACACACACCTATGCCCCAGGAAAGACTCGAACCTCCGACGGGAGGAGCCGCGCTAGACGTGACAAGACGCCTAGGACCGCGCGGCGTACCCAGTTTAGGTTGAATTACGTGAAACCAGTCTAGATTGAGCTACATCAAAATGTGGCTACGTTTTTCGTTCTTGCACTATCTCATATTGCGAGAGACCAGTTATAAACTTTTGAATGATAGACACAGACGCCTGAATTTAAATAAATATCCCAGCCTGAATGCTGTGAATTCAAGTAATAGTTGCCGGCCGCGGTGGTCTCGCGGTTCTAGGCACGCAGTCCGGAACCGTGCGACTGCTACGGTCGCAGGTTCGAATCCTGCCTCGGGCATGGATGTGTGTGATGTCCTTAGGTTAGTTAGGTTTAAGTAGTTCTAAGTTCTAGGGGCTGATGACCACAGCTGTTAAGTCCCATAGTGCTCAGAGCCATTTGAACCAGCCAAGTAATAGTTTACCGTTTTGGTTAAGATATGGTGGACTCTTTCTGTCCGCCCATTTGTTTGAAGATGGAATAGGCTGGTATATAACTTCTTAATTTGTAATTAGTGACATAGCTGTTTCATAAGGTCTGCACAGCTTTTCCATTTGGCCTGATTGGCCAAAATTACTGCCTTGGTCTGTAACAATGGTTTCTGACACACCAAATTTTAATAACTAGTTGTTTACCATTGCCTGTGCGCCTTCTTATCTGGAATGGCTACAATAACTAAATATTATGAAAAATTATCTAACATAATAAAGACATACTTATTATCTGCCTGTGTTCTATTCAAAGCTCCCAGGTTGCCCAACCCTAACAGAGATAATGGTTCGTCAGCCCCTTGTAGTCGTTGTAACTGAATTTTCTGATGACTCCGATCTGTTAGATGTGCACTTGGAATGCAGGTCTGCACATATTGTTCTACATCACTGCGACGCCTTTTCATCCCAAAACCTTTTAGCTACTCATCTGTTAATTTATAGTTTTCCTCCGTGACCTGATAATATATCAGCATATGCTTCTACATCTGCATCTACATCTACGTGATTACTCTGCTATTCACAGTAAAGTGCCTGGAAGAGGGATCAGTGAACCACCTCCAAGCTGTCTCTCTACCGTTCCACTCTCGAACGGCACACGGGAAAAACGAGCAGTAAAATTTTTCTGTGTTAGCCCTGATTTCTCTCATTTTATCGTGATGATCATTTCTCCCTATGTAGGTGGGGGGGGGGGGGGGGCAACAGAATGTTTTTGCAATCGGAGGAGAAAACTGGTGATTGAAATTTCATGAGAAGATCCCGTCGCAACAAAAACGCCTTTGTTTTAATGATTGCCACTCCAATTCACGTATCATGTGAGTAATATTTCCAGTCTCAGCGCTTCAGGATCTATAATGCGAGATCAGTACTTTGTAGATAGGCATAGCAACCCTTCTTGCGTTTCAAATTGATGCTGCATTCGAAACAACTGACGTTCACCGTCAGCTGCTTGTACCTTTATTCAACCTGTCTGGCTTCCACCTACTACTAGCAAAGCTTCTATTTTCCGGCTTAGGACATCAGCATTTGTGTGTTTGACTAATGGCTCATGAATTACCTCATAATCGAACTCACTTAGTTTTAATCCCCATCTTGCTAATAGAGCTGATGGATCTTTTACCCTAATAACCATTTTAAAGATGCGTGGTCCGTAACTACTTTGAATTTACGACTGTACAAGTAGCAACGAAAGTAAGAGATTCTGTACATAACTGCTAACATTTCTTTTTCAGCTGTTGAATAATTAGTTTCAACCTTATGTAATTGTATGGGTGCGTATGCCTCCGGATGTTCTTTTCCACCAACATTTTGACATGAGAACAGCCCAAAGCACTGTTGGACGCATCACACGCAATACGAACTCCTGTTGAAAGTCAGGGAATATTAACCAGGATCTGGTATTATCGCCTTGAGTTTCTTAAGCGCTTCTTGGCATATTGATGTCCACTGAAAACTAACACCTGTTTGTAGTAAGTTAGTTAATGGCCGTGCAATTTCAGTGAAGCCTTTCACGAACGTACGATAATAATTGCATAACTCAATAAATGACTGTAATTGTTTAGAGGTTTTTGGTGTCAGAAAATAACGTACGGCGGAAATACGTCGAGGATCCGTCCTCACTGTCTTGACTGATAATATGCCCCCCCCCCCCCCAAAAAAAAAAAAAAACACTCAGTGTGAGGCCTGATGCCCTGAATCAACTAAACATTTCATCCATACGTTTAACACGGGGTTCTATATTTTTTGAGGCGGCCGGAGTGGCCGAGCGGTTCTAGGCGCTACAGCCTGGAACCGCGCGACCGCTACGGTTGCAGGTTCGAATCCTGCCTCGGCCATGGATGTGTGTGATGTGCTTAGGTTAGTTAGGTTTAAGTAGTTCTAAGTTCTAGGGGACTGATGACCACAGCAGTTAAGTCCCATAGTGCTCAGAGCCATTTCAACCATTTTGTATATTTTTTGAGTAGACGACTATATCGTCAACATGTATCATACAGATTTTCGGTTCTAATCCACGAAGTACATGGTCTAATAGTCATCGGAAGGTAGGTAGAGCATTTACAATCCAAGCGGCATTCTCTAATATTTCTAATGACCTGAACTTCCTGTGAAAGCAGTTTTGGATCTGCCTTCACTATACACTTCTAGCTGGTGATAACCACTTTTGAAATCAATAGTTGAGAAATAGTTGCATTTCCCTAGCTTCTTTAATGTATCAGTTATGTTGGATTCTGGATTTGCATCCGTTGTGGTTCGTGCGTCGAAGTAACGGTAGGCATAGAAAAATCGATATTTTCTTGTAGTGTCAGCTGACTTTTTGTGTTCAAGGACCATATTTGCCGACCAAGGGCTATCGCTATGCTCGATAACATCCCCACGCTGATCTGTAAATTCGTGTGCTAGTGACTGTAGGTGTTTCGCTATCCTGTATGGGTTTCTATAAATTGTGGATTAACTCTTGTTCGTATGTGATAGGTGTTGCTGGCTGTGGAACATATGAATTGAATGAGTCTGAATATTGTAACTACAAAGCTTCCGAGCTTCTCGTTCACTATCTTTCAAGAAGAACCTACAGACACAATTGAGGGTTTGTTTTGTGCTGCGATCGCAGCGTGACCCATCGATATCCTCGTCTTCGATTATCTCTAAGCTCGCTCTAAGTAATCCTTTCGGGAGATTCACTTCATCTGTCCCGAAGCAACCCACGCGTACCGAAATCATCAAGTCCCCATCAATGTTGGCTAGGATCGCAATAGTTCTCCATATAAAACAATGAATTTTATCTAACATTTCATGGTTCTGCAGTTGCTCAACCACACAAAATATCTGCTGTAGCTCACTGGCATCTGCAGCCATCCAAACCAACTTCCATATACCAGTAGGCACTTTATCATGTGTAACCATCGTCAACGTTCGTGTACGCAGTTCAGTTGGTGACACCTTAGCAATCGGTGTACCTTGCGACATTGAAACATTTACAGCTGTTGGGCCTGCTAGAAACAAGTAACCACCAAGATCAACTGTGCGCTGTGAAAAACTAATTTTTGCATGATGCAGGAAATAAAGTCCAAGAATGGCAGAATACCTTCGTCCTGCAGTTGGCAAACCTTACAGTTGCGATCCTAATAACGAGCCGTGCTGTCCCCAACGACTCCAAGTCATTGTTTCCCATTCCATACAATTTGTACCATGGAGTTCCTAGTCTTCCCACGAGGTCTAGACTAATAATAGACACATGTGCACCAGTATGGACTAGAAATTTACATTCTTTACCATTTACAAAGCCCATCAAACAACAGTCCGTCTCTGCCTTAGTGTCTGCAGTACTCTGACTTATCGGGAATGTTTCCGACAGAGGAAACACCCCCGTTTATGTTTAAAGTTTTCCGTCGATTATTTGTTTCACTTCGCTTCTTATTCCCACTCTCGTTTGCCTTGTGACCAAAACGTTCATGTCTGTAACAATGTGGTTGATTACATCGCGCCTTCCAATGCCCTTTCTTCCCACAACGATAACAATTCTTTTCAGAAGCAGAAAGTAGCTTATCAGTGCGTACCCGTGCAGCGTTATATATTTCCTGCAGATGTTTGGCAATACGCAGTGCTACAACCAAATCCTCTGCCTTTTCCATTCGGTCTCTTCTTGAAAATGCAGGAATTTCTCGCAAACCCAGACCGAATGATCTGTTCTCTGACTCTTTCAGTATGATACGATCAGCATCAGGATTTCCCGTCATCTCATATATTTCCGCATTTATTTTACGAATTTTGTCTGTAAAGTCTGTACAGCCTCATTTGCCTTCTGTGTCAACCCTCTCAACTTTTCCCCAACGATTTTTTTTTGGGGGGGATTGTCATGTTTATATTCGCTTGGCTGAAATGAGCTATAGATTGATCTTCGAACTTTCTCATGAGATTTCTTATAATTTTTTTATTTGTGGGAAGGAACCACCAAAACAGTTGATGCCCGGGGTTGATTTCCCGTGCTAAATTGCCTTGATGAACAGCATCACCTGAAGGAAGAAAAGGGATAACTGTCCACTATGTTTGGCAACATTCAGTCGCGCTGATAGCTTATAATGTAATAATCTGACTATACTTCGAACGTCGCTGTCGTTAAAAGCTCTGTATAATGCGCTGCGTCGAGTCAGATATCGGAGGCTCTTGCTTCTCTCGTTTATGTTTAACGGCAGCCAGTGCTGGATGCCAGGCAGTGCTTTGCTTAAGTCCCACATCCCTTTGCTAATATTGTCTGCAATCTTAGCAAAGGGATGCGGGACTTTAGGTAGGCACTGCAGTACGGATATGTATGGCCACCAGTAAAACAGATTCCCAGAACGATGACGCTGAGGAAAAATCTACAGCCTGTTCATAGAACATGTGATGCCCCGAGTTCAAGCAGCCATTTGTTAGGCTGGCCCAGGCGTTTATGTCGGTGGTGTTCAGATCAAAGTACTTACAAGGTGCTACATGTCTTTTCCTCAGTGTAAGGTTTTCCACACGGGCATGGGACCTTATATACTCCGCGTTTTATAAGCCAATATCGTCTTTCACCGAATATAACAGGTTCTTCCATTCTGACTGTGAACGAAAAACGCATTCTTGAGGATCCTTTCGATTCTCGAAGAAATGCCCCCAAACGACGGCAAGAAGGCCGTTTTTAGCTGTTGCCTCCTGACCCTTCATTAACTTCCGTACACTGAACTCACTTTGATCGGAATGCATTAGCATCCTTTCATCACGATAAAGTTTCTGTTGAAACACTGTTCTTAGGTGTTGCAGCTCACCTGGCTGGTTGGGATTTGAGGCCTCGTGTGCTCTACGTACCAACTAGCGTAGAACACTACCGTATTGGGCAGAGTGATGACAGCTTCTGGCCTTCGAATAAAACTTTGTGCGAGTCGGTTTTTCAGTAGATACTGTGTCTCACTGATTCATCGGCTTTTCTCCCAAGCCCAACATTCAGAATTGGTAAGCTGCCATCTTCTTCCGCGCCCATGGTGAATTCAATAATCGACTGCAGGGAGCTCAAATGCTGAAGAAATATAGGTACAAGACTTTCATAGTACAGTTAGCCAACATGGGAGACAGAGGACTTTCCAGGTAAATAACTTATGCCTCTCTAGATAAAAAAAATCTATGTAGGAAGTCGTATACGCTGGATTTAAATTAAGACCCTAGAGCTCAACAAATTAAGAATGATCTAGTTAATGGCATTAGTAGCGTAAATGCTGTGTGAGGGATTTGCAGTCCTTGATGCCTTACGACCCACACAATATAACAGCAGTTAATTTGACAATTTCTTCAGGGAATATCCTGAATTTGTCAGCGCAGAAAGTCTTGTGCAGTGACAATACTCTTTCAGCTCTGTATAACCACACAAGAGCATTTGTGAAGAACCACATTTATTATTATGTGAACTCTCCTTAAGTATTTGTTTCAACACTAGAAAGTTTTTGAAACTTGAGGCATTAAATATGGGTCGTGCTGAGGTACGGGTTCTTTTCATAAGTAGCTGACTGAACTTACCAAACATGATCTTAGCAATACTTGCGAGTTTCTGAAGAGAAATTTATCAAACTTCATCTGAGAGTGAGAAACTGCGTGTGAAAATCCCAAAGAATTACAGTTTGTTAAATGATACCGTGGTCGGCATTACACACAGACTGTAAAAAGATACCGCCATAGTACGTTCACAGTCCACAATGTCGTTAAAGCATTAGTTTACAGTGAATTCATAACTGAATTCACACTTCTTTGCCGAAATTTAAATGCAAAGACGATGTTACACGTTTATCATAGCTGTTTGATGCCGACTGCCGAACGTTGGCTCATCGACAAAAATTAAGACTGGATGCTGCAGGAGGACTATGATCCGATGCACCGCAGCAGCATGGAGATTCAAAGGGTTCAAATGGCTCTGAGCACTATGGGACTTAACATATGTAGTCATTGGTCCACTAGAACGTAGAATTCCTTAAACCTAACTAACCTAAGGACATCATACACATCCATGCCCGAGGCAGGATTCGAACTCGCGACCGTCACGGTCGCGTGGCTCCAGACTGAAGCACCTAGAACCGCTCGGCCACAAAGACCGGTGCAGCATGGAGAAAGGAGAAAGCTGTGCAAGTAATGGAGTGGCCCTCATAGTCGCCTGACGCTAATCCTATTGAAAACGTGTGGTCTTATATCAAAAAGAAGCTGCAAGGAAAAAAAGATCTTCACTTTTGAACAGCTTTCAATGCAAATTCGACGCATTTGGAGTTCTCTTCCAAGTGAATACGCGGAAAACTTGGTTTCAAGCATGTCGCGGAGAGGCAAAGTTGTTATCGATGCTGTGGGTGACTGGATGTGTTACGAATTGTAACTGAATTTTTCTTTTGTTCATATCTGATGTATGTATATGTTTTAGTTTGTTATCAACTGATTAACTCGACCACGATCTTACTTAACAGACTGAAAGACATTTATCCCCTGCCCCCAAAGTGATTTCAAAACCGTATTAACAGAACTGTATTAAATCTGTAATTTATAGCAAAATTTGTTTTCTGCTTTTTCTGATAAAATAAATACGTTTTATAATTAGTCCTAATGATATCGTTTGGCCAGAAACATTTGCTAACAGGCCGAAGCGGAAGTCAACAATGCTTATTATCGGTAAAGAAATAAGCGATGACTATGTACTTCATTTAACCTTCTCTGTCTGTGGCGCTTTTCTCTGTTTGATACCACAAAGTGTAAGCACCCGCTTCTTTGTAACACTTATGTAGTTAAATATATGATATTTAATTGAAATGAGCAAGTCGAGTTTATTTAGATAAGCGCACCTCATTGATTCCTGTATAGCTATTACTGTCTATGAACATTTGTGTCTTTCTGTTCATAGCCACTACAGAGAAGCTTGCTGACTAATTGTTTGGGGTTAGAACGTCACTTATTTCAATATTTCTAAGTCGAACCACCCTGAGATCTAATTGTTAATCATTTCTTTTCGTTTCTTGGGTGTACCTTTACGAGAAAATAATATTAAACTGATCGGTCAATTACTGTGGAACAATGACGTTGGCAGTCATTTCTGTGGCCTGATGTCTTCTGTCCCACGATATTACTTGACGGTGACGAAAGCGGATGCTTTTTAGCATCTATTACCATAATAATAGTCAGCCCCCGGTAGCTGAATGGTCAGCGCGACAGAATGTCACTCGTAATGGCATGGGTTCGACTCCCGACTGGGTCGGACATTTTCTCCTCTCAGGGACTGGATGTTGCGTTGTCCGAATCGTCATCATTTCATTTCCATCGACGCCCAAGTCGCGGAAGCGGCTTCAAATGAAAAGACTTGCAATCGGCGAACGGTCTACACGACGGGAGGCCCTAGTCAGACGACATTTACGTTTTATCATAATAAATAATCTCATTTTTTTCGTATTTTTTGCTGACTGTCGCCATCTATGGACGTGTCTCTCGCCCGTCACGGAAGTGTACAACAAACTGTGATTTTCTTTACCGTGACATACTGGGAAAGCTTTGCTTAATAGTTGTTTCCCAGAATCTTTTCATGCACTCTAAAATCATAGAGAGAGAGAGAGCAAGAGAGAGAGTTTCAACTTCGAGCTTCTATCCATGTTACAAAATCAAGATTTATGGAGGAACGCTTGTGATAGTGCTCCGTCTTTCTCTGAACAAGGTGGTTTATGAAGTTGATGTAACGGAATTTTCTGCATTTGCGAAAATAATAGCTATTCTCCCTTTACTGAATGCTAAATATACGTACACTTTGGAGAAACGAAAATTCTCTTTTCAACGAACGCGACTTTAATCGCAATTGACACGAATCTGGTGAAATTTCTGAAAAATTGAAATGATTTACTTTATTGGTTGGTTGGTTGTTGTGATGTTTAAGGGGGACTAATTTACTTTATTGAAACGTAAACTACTACCCTTAACGCCAAGAAACAGTGGGTAACTGGAATGTCGGAGAAAAATAAAGTCAGATGAATGTATGATATTCCACCACAGAAGAAAGTAGAAAAAGATAATTTCTCAACTTCGAAAAGAAGCTAATATAGCAAGAGCACAATGACTACAACAGAAAAGTGAATCAATTGAGTTTCTAGATATGAAGTGCAGTACCATTTAATGTACCTGGAAGTAATTAACTTGCAGTTAGGGAAGAAAAAGGGGAACACTAAATACAATCACGCCCCAACTCCAAGTTTTTTGTTATACCACAACCAGCATTACAAGCTCATTATCAAATGGCGTTTAATATCCAGTCCCGAAAACCAAACAACTTTAGGAGAAGATATGCTTAACAGAGCTAAAATTCGTAAATTTCCTACAGTTCTCTACCATTTGGTATTGAGCCTTACGTACAACTAAATGGTCATTTCTCCTTAGCGAGCCTATAAAATACGATTTTTGCAGTTCTTTGCAGAAACTATTGAAGAAATCAGCGCAAACCTTTATGCATGTTATTCTTTGAGTCTTGGTAGACATTTTTTAATTCTTTTTAGAAACTGAGTCATCAATAAGCCCCCACTCTAAGGAGTTAAAGGTGCCCTACCGAAAATGAGGTGTATTCATGACGAAAATACTGTAGTCTGCAACAAACAACATTCTTAATGTATAGGATACTGCACACGGAGTAATAGCAGAGTTTTTTTAAACTTGAAACAGTAGTAAAATGGCGGACGTTTGAAACAAAAGCTTTGTCGAGCATTTTGTTCACGTTTCTTTGTAATAACTAATGAATAAATTAAAATAAAAAAATTGCCAATTACTCCTTGCGGACATGCCTAAGAAGGAATTACGGTTAATTTCAGAAACATACATTCCCTTATTAGCTGTGCCGGCTTTCCACTCCGCAGCTTCAGATACAGTGCCTTTCTTTTATACTTTTTCAAATTTAAGATAAGATTTGCAGACTACGGAACTTCCGTCACGGGCACACCTCATTTTGGACAGATCAACTTTAACTCCTCCGATGGGCGCTTAATGATGACTGAATTTCCTTAGAAGATCAGAAAATACAGTCCAACAGTCAATAAAAGACATTGCAAAAGACTTACGTTGACTGTTCTGTTAGTTTCCAAAAAAAAAAAATCGTCAAAATCTCTTATTTTATAGGCTGACTAAGGACAAGGGACTCTTAGAAATTGTCTTGTAAGTCTGGAACCACTTATAGTACAATAAAAGAAGTGGAGGTGACGAGTAATCTTACAAACTACTTTTAGCACAGATCTAGCTTCTTTGGATACATTCAGCGTCATTTACAGAACATATTCACCTCCTCCCCGTCATGTTCAGTATTTGAATTCCACTTCACACTTTCGATAAGATTATCTCTGGTGGTAAGCGAAATCGAAATTGAAGACAATACCGAATTTCACAACAACAGGCTCCTTCTCGAACACTTCGGAATTCAGTACTTCTGGCACAGTGTCTGTAATTCACGAGGTAATATCAGAAATTAAATCGCGGTGCCCACGTGACAGCAGAGCCGCAACAGGCTGGGCGCGCGTGAGGTGGGTGGTGGGTGGGCGTGTCCCTGGAGCGGGGACAATGGCGCCTATTGTGGGCCGCTAATGAAGCGGCTGCAGATAGCGCCGCCCCGCGCCGTCTTTTGTTCCGGCCGCTGGCGCGCGTAGCAGAGTTCGAATCCCGAAGGAACGCCGCACGCGCTAGGGTGTGATCTATTCTGACGCACCTGCTGGCCCCACGTTCATTTTGCAGAGTGATATCTTCCAGTCTTTGTACGTCCGCTACGAATGCAGAGCAACCCGGAAAGATGATAACTACAAATAGCTATACAGAAATCGAAACTGCACCCAACATATATGGTTCATCACTGACGGAAGGAAAAAGAGGCACATAAGTGATAAGCAGAGCGACTGAATACCAACTGCCTCTCTGCGTTGTCTTTGTTGACTATGAAAACGCATTTGACTCCGTTAGCCATGTAGCTGTCCTCCAAGCTTTGAGTGAGCAAGGAATGGGAGCAGCATTAATTGAAGTGCTCAGAAAAATCTACGAGAATGTTAACATCGGCGAATCAGCTCAAGAATTCCACATCATGAGGTGTGTCAAGCAAGCCGATCCCATCTCCCCAAAACTGTTCTCCGCTGTATTGGAAATTACTATGTCAAAGCTGAGCTGGGAAGGTAAAGGAATTAGAATTAATGGAAGAAGGCTTACCAACTTGAGATTTGCTGATGATATTGCCTTACTGGCCAAAGACTTCGCAGAGCTCCAAAACTTAGTCACAGATCTTGCATCGGAATGTCAGCTGGTTGGCTTGAACATGAACCTTTCCGAAACAAAAGTAATGTCCAACAAATGGGTCCCAGCTGGAGATGTGAAAGTCAAGGACAGTCTACTAGACAGGTCAGTGAATACGTCTACCTTGGCCAGATAATAAATATGAAGGGAGACATAAGGCCAGAAACCTATCGATGCATCCAGCTTGGCTGGCAAGCATTTGGGAAGAATTCAACAGTATTCAGATCAAAAATGCCAGTAAATTTGAAGAAAGCAGTATTTGATCAATGCATTCTTCCTGTGATGACGTATGGCTGCGAGACATGGACACTGAACTCATTCACAAAAGGGAAACTTAGGACAGCACAGAGAGCCATGGAGAGATCAATGCTGGGCTATACAAGAAAGGATAGGAAAAGGGCAGATGACATCCGGTCTGTGACGAAGGTTAATGACATCTTAGAGACAGTAGGTTCCTTGAAATGGCAGGGGGCTGGCCACGTCGTAAGAAGAAAAGACAACAGATGGACGAAGCTAGTACTGGAGTGGAGTCCGAGAGAGCATCGGAGGCCTAGAGGAAGACCACCAGACAGATGGGACAAAGACATCAAGAAGATCGCTGGTAACACCTGGCAGAGAACTGCCCAAGACCGTCCCACTTGGAGAAGACTGCTGAAAGTCTACCTGAATCCACGACCCGAAGAGGCCACATCATTTAATCATTGAATTGGCTGATGATGATGATGATGATGAAGCTATACATACGGTGTATAAGTTTCCGGCCTTACGCAGCGGTGGTATCAGTGTTCCCAAAACACTACGGTCAAGTAGTAGAAGTAGTGGTGAAAGTATTCTGCTTCTTATTTGCTTAAGGCTGAGACTTCAATTTGCGGGGATTCACATTGAAGTTAATTTTTTAGATTAACCCAATGTATGTACGTAAGGCTCTACTCAGACTTGAACTAAATGTTATCTAAAAGCAAAGAGCTTATACCTTGATACAGCTTTCCAACTTCTACGTCAGTTTCGTAACTCTGAATTTTGCCCTCAAACTGAGACGACTTGCATGCTAGAATTGTAATACTCGCAAAATATCTCTACTCCACACCTGTCCCGCATCTCGTAATCTCGCACGCCCTGAAAGAGAATACGCTCACGTACAGGTGTGTGCAGTGTACACAGCCTAGATCGTTGCAGGACGAAATTATGACCTTGGGAACGACAGGGATGGAAGTGCGGGAAATTGTGTTCGAGGCTGGCAACAACTTTGATTGAACTTCTATAATGAAGTGGAAAATAACGCAAAGATATGAGGTTCCAATTCCAGACATTAATACACTCCTGGAAATTGAAATAAGAACACCGTGAATTCATTGTCCCAGGGAGGGGAAACTTTATTGATACATTCCTGTGGTCAGATACATCACATGATCACACTGACAGAACCACAGGCACATAGACACAGGCAACAGAGCATGCACAATGTCGGCACTAGTACAGTGTATATCCACCTTTCGCAGCAATGTAGGCTGCTATTCTCCCATGGAGACGATCGTAGAGATGCTGGATGTAGTCCTGTGGAACGGCTTGCCATGCCATTTCCACCTGGCGCCTCAGTTGGACCAGCGTTCGTGCTGGACGTGCACACCGCGTGAGACGACGCTTCATCCAGTCCCAAACATGCTCAATGGGGGACAGATCCGGAGATCTTGCTGGCCAGGGTAGTTGACTTACACCTTCTAGAGCACGTTGGATGGCACGGGATACATGCGGACGTGCATTGTCCTGTTGGAACAGCAAGTTCCCTTGCCGGTCTAGGAATGGTAGAACGATGGGTTCGATGACGGTTTGGATGTACCGTGCACTATTCAGTGTCCCCTCGACGATCACCAGTGGTGTACGGCCAGTGTAGGAGATCGCTCCCACACCATGATGCCGGGTGTTGGCCCTGTGTGCCTCGGTCGTATGCAGTCCTGATTGTGGCGCTCACCTGCACGGCGCCAAACACGCATACGACCATCATTGGCACCAAGGCAGAAGCGACTCTCATCGCTGAAGACGACACGTCTCCATTCGTCCCTCCATTCACGCCTGTCGCGACACCACTGGAGGCGGGCTGCACGATGTTGGGGCGTGAGCGGAAGACGGCCTAACGGTGTGCGGGACCGTAGCCCAGCTTCATGGAGACGGTTGCGAATGGTCCTCGCCGATACCCCAGGAGCAACAGTGTCCCTAATTTGCTGGGAAGTGGCGGTGCGGTCCCCTACGGCACTGCGTAGGATCCTACGGTCTTGGCGTGCATCCGTGCGTCGCTGCGGTCCGGTCCCAGGTCGACGGGCACGTGCACCTTCCGCCGACCACTGGCGACAACATCGATGTACTGTGGAGACCTCACGCCCCACGTGTTGAGCAATTCGGCGGTACGTCCACCCGGCCTCCCGCATGCCCACTATACGCCCTCGCTCAAAGTCCGTCAACTGCACATACGGTTCACGTCCACGCTGTCGCGGCATGCTAGCAGTGTTAAAGACTGCGATGGAGCTCCGTATGCCACGGCAAACTGGCTGACACTGACGGCGGCGGTGCACAAATGCTGCGCAGCTAGCGCCATTCGACGGCCAACACCGCGGTTCCTGGTGTGTCCGCTGTGCCGTGCGTGTGATCATTGCTTGTACAGCCCTCTCGCAGTGTCCGGAGCAAGTATGGTGGGTCTGACACACCGGTGTCAATGTGTTCTTTTTTCCATTTCCAGGAGTGTATATGTGACCAGTATCTAAAAGCGCGCAGTGTGCAACCACCTCTTACATAGGAGCAAGGTATACTGCCCGACAAAAAAATCCAGATGGGCAGGAGGTAACGAAATGAAACTTCACGGCCGGCCGAAGTGGCCGAGTGGTTCTAGGCGCTACAGTCTGGAACCGCGCGACCACTACGGTCGCTGGTTCGAAGCCTGCCTCGGGCATGGATGTGTGTTATGTCCTTAGGTTAGTTGTTTAAGTAGTTCTAACTTCTAGGGGGCTAATGACCTGAGAAGTTAAGTCCCATAGTGCTCAGAGCCATTGGAACCATTTTTGAAACTTCACGGGCTGAGAGGGTATATGTTACTAAAGTGATAACAGAATCGAGTAAAATTTACGAACAACTCGTCAGTACCAGCTCACTTATCAGTTGTTGTTGTTGTGGTCTTCAGTCCTGAGACTGGTTTGATGCAGCTCTCCATGCTACTCTATCCTGTGCAAGCTTCTTCATCTCCCAGTACCTACTACAACCTACATCTTTCTGAATCTGCTTAGTGTATTCATCTCTTGGTCTCCCTCTACGATTTTTACCCTCCACGCTGCCCTCCAATACTAATTTGGTGATCCCTTGATGCCTCAGAACATGTCCTACCAACCGATCCCTTCTTCTAGTCAAGTTGTACCACAAACTTTTCTTCTCTCCAATCCTATTCAATACCTCTTCATCAGTTATGCGTTCTACCCATCTGACCTTCAGCATTCGTCTGTAGCACCACATTTCGAAAGCTTCTATTCTCTTCTTGTCTAAACTATTTATCGTGCACGTTTCACTTCCATACATGGCTACACTCCTTACAAATACTTTCAGAAACGACTTCCTGACACTTAAATCTATTCTGGATGTTAACACTTATCAGTATGACGTTGTTATGGCATCCGTCCACCCTCGAAGGATGATGGTTTAGCGTAGCTGGTTCTGACTCTGCAACATCTGCTATGGCTGGAAAGTCGCACTCAAGAGTGGTAGTCTCTACGCAGTTTGGGCACTTGAGATGCGAAGGACTTCCACCAGAGGCCGCTCTCTCCTTCCGTCTTTCCCTCTTCCTAATGTCTCGTTGCGTGCGTTCGATCTCTGCAAGCTCAGCCGCATTGCGCACAGCTTGTCGCCACTTGACACCCTCGCCAGCTTTATTTTCCCATTGACTTGGATCGATGATAGCCTTGGTGAGATCTCTCTTGCAGACATCCATGAAGTGAATGTGCGGTCTTCCTACTGGCCTCAAACCCTCCCGAAGGTCTCCGCAGAGCACGTTTTTCGGTATTCGCTTAGGATCCATGCGCCTGACATGTCCCAGCCAGCTTAGACGTCGGTGGCTCAGGAGTGCATAAATGCTGATTGCGCTTGGAAGCCGTAATACCCCGGTGTTTTGTACTCTGTCCTTCGAAGAGATCTGAAGGATCTTTCGGAGACAACGGACATGGAAGCTGTTCAGTCGGGATTCGTGTTTGGCAAGAGTTGTATATGTCTCACAGTTATACAGAAGGGCGCTGGTAACACAAGCGTCATATACTTGCAATTTAGTTTTTAATGCCAGCCGGAGTGGCCGTGCGGTTCTAGGCGCTACAGTCTGGAACCGAGCGACCGCTACGGTCGCAGGTTCGAATCGTGCCTCGGGCATGGATGTGTGTGCCGTCCTTAGGTTAGTTACGTTTAATTAGTTCTAAGTTCTAGGTGAGTGATGACCTCAGAACTTAAGTCGCATAGTGCTCAGAGCCATTTGAACCATTTTTAGTGTTTAATGTGAGTAGTCCATTCTTCCATACTCTGTTTCTCAATCTACCGAAGACAACCGAAGCTTTTGCAATTCTGTTGGTAACCTCAGTGTCCACAACCAAGTTGCTACAAATTGTAGATCTGAAGTAGGTAAAATCATTTACAATCTGGAGAGGATTGCTGTCAATTCTGATGGATGGAAGGTTGATGGTGCCCTGCGCCAATATCTTAGTCTTTTGGAGGCTGATGGTAAGACCAAATTTTCCACATGCATGTGATAACTTGTTGATTAGATACTGCAGCTCATCCTCTGAGTTCGCTACCATCCTCTCAGTTTGCTACTAAAGTGATAACAGAATGGAGTCAGATTTACCAACAACTTGGCAGTATCAGCTCACTTATCAGTATGACGTTGTAATGCCTCTGGCATGGATACATGCACTGATTCGGTTGGGAGGGTGTCGTGAAGCCGTTGTATCTTCTCCTGAAGCAAGTTGGCCTACAAGTGCTCTAAACGGTCCGTCATACCTGAATACTGGCATTGGTACGGAGCTGACGTCCGTATTGTCCCACAAATTTTCTGTCGGCGTCAGATCAGTGGATTTTGCTGGCCGCAAGAGTACCTCAACATCAGTCATTTCACAGAGAGACGCGTCATGTGGGGATCACCATTATTCAGTTGTAAAACTGCGCCATGATGCTGTGGAGCGAGAGGTAGGGCATGAGGACACAGGATGGCCGTGACGTACCATTGTGCAGTTACAGTTTTCGCAATTACCACCAACCATGAGCAGAAGTCATGCCCGATGGCTCCTCACACCTTGATTCCAGGATTAACACCACTGGAAGAACGGGACCTCTCCCCAAGTCACCGTGCCCGTCGACGAGGGTCATCTGCACCAGTACAGAACCTGCATTCATCGCTGAACACAATGAACCGCAATTTATGAGCATTCTATACTTCCAGAATGTGATTTTAGTTCCGCAGCTTCTTTTGCGCCGATGTGAAACCTCCTGGCTAATTAAAACTGTGTGCTGGACCGAGACTTGAACACGGGGCCTCCACCTTCCTCGGACAAGTGCTCAACCGAATGAAGTACCCAAGCACGAATCACAACCCGTCGTGATAGTTTCTCCTCCACCAGGTCTTCATCTCCTATCTTCCATACTTCACAGAACCTCATCTGCGATACTTTCAAGAATAGCATAACACTAATACTTTCCCTCGAAAGGCAAAGGTTCCGAGTTCGAGTTTCGATCTGGCACACAGTTTTAATCTGCCATGAAATTTCACATCAGTGCGCACTCCAGCGCAGAGTGGAAATCTCATTCTGGAAACATCCCCTAGGTTGTGGCTAAGCCATGTCTCCATAGTATCCTTTTCCCCAGGAGTGACAATCTCACCTCAATCGGTAGAGTAACAGCTCGCGACAGACAAAGTTCCCGACTTCGAGTCTCGGTCCGGCCCACTGTTTTAATCTTCGACGACGTTTCAGTCTATACTCACCAGTCACGCACTACTCCAGAGGTCCCCGTTTGTTTGTGTTACCGCAAGTCTACATATGGGATGGTAATTGGCTAGTCCGGCTGCTTGTAGATCAATGGTCCGAGATCTTTCTGAAGTCTGAGGTTATTAGTCTGTCTCATATACCTCGTACACTAGATTGAATAATTTTGTCATTGTTGGCTGTCAAAGATCTCAGTAATTTTGAGAGAACGCATTGTTTCCACTTACGTCTTTCAGCGCTCTGTCAATTTATTATTGCATTATCATATCTTCTATCTCATTTTCACCTGCCTCTGCTCCTTGTATAATATTGTTCTCAAGTCTGTTCTTCTTATAGACCATCTATTAATTTTTTTTCACCTTGCTAGTTGCCATCTGATCTCTGGATATGCATATTGCTAATAATTTCTAAAGCATTTTAGGAACAGCAGCTACCTATATCTTTTCTTTGATGAAAATAATCAATCGTGATCACAAGTATTTTATTTATTACTGGTGACGGGTTTAACTCTTTCTACAACATCTTCAGAACAGAGGGTGACACCATTGGTAACCCGTCTAGACGATGAGCCGACCATTTGACGACTGGTGCCTCCCGTCATACACCACAGCTGTGTTCATCGTCTTGCTACGTGGATCATTAACTGTGTCATCTACTGGTCTGAAGATGGTCTACTTCAAATGGTTCAAATGGCTCTGAGCACTATGGGACTCAACTGCTGAGGTCATTAGTCCCCTAGAACTTAGAACTAGTTAAACCTAACTAACCTAAGGACATCACAAACATCCATGCCCGAGGCAGGATTCGAACCTGCGACCGGAGCGGTCTTGCGGTTCCAGACTGCAGCGCCTTTAACCGCACGGCCACTTCGGCCGGCTGATGGTCTACTAAGACTGAATGATAAAAAAACATGATTTGCGATTACGACTGATTGTTTTCATTAAAATTGATACATTTACTTTGCCTTTCTCCAAGAGTCAATTATCAATTTAATTCATCAATACGCATGCTCCTGCAGGCTTCCATTTATCATGAAGCCTTTTTTACTTAGCAATTTTGCACTTCCTGTCAAACTCAATTTTTAGACATCTGTATTCCTTTTCGCCTGCTACACATACTGCGGTTATATATTTTATCCTTTCGTGAAATAGATTCAGTATCTCCTGAGTCCTCTGGGACTTCTACGAGACCTTGCATTATTACCTATGTGACTCTCTGTTGCGTTCCATGTTTCACCCCTTATAGCTACCCGATCGTTTCGTACAAGATTCCTTTCCCCAGTTTTGCGCTGGCTTTAGAAATTCTCAACAATGTCAGTTTCCTTTAGTTTATCCATGTCCCATCACTTTATCCAGTTTCTTCAGTTTTAATCTGCTGTTCATAACCAATAAATTATGGTCAAAGTTCGCATATGCTCTAGTAAGTCATTTGGTGTTAGTCCGCCTCCGTAGCCGCGTAGTCTGGCTTTAGAAGCCGAGCAGTGCCAACGCACGCTCTCTTTCCGCCTGCGATGCTCACAGCCTATCTTGTTTACTTTGCGGACTTCGACTCCGTTGACTTGTGAGCAGGAACATAGACAACCGCTTCAGGAAATCTGCACTTAGATTCACTTTTAACAGTGAATATACACGACCAAAAGCGCTGGAAGCAGAGCGTTTCCTCTGTGACGATGAGAAGATACCACCATCGGACATACTGGGAATACACCTTTCCATTCTCAGTAGTGTCGTATATGTCAAGGTCCTTGACAATACGGTGTGTGACTGAATCTTGGAATTTGCTCAACATGGCCTCCGGTTTTGTCAAGCTGGCGCATGCGGGCTTGGTGTTCGTACCATATGCGTGTGCTGCCGGCGGAAGAAAATAAAGCGGCCTACTGGCCCTACGGCATGGTTCACGGTCACACCGCAGAGCGCTGGGTGCAGTTCAGCACGTACCCCCCCCCCCCCCTTCCCCAGTTTTAAACGGAATGCGTCAGAACACTACTGATTTTCGTTGTTACGTACCATTCTATTTAAACGTGTCGCGAGCTCGAGGTCGTTATATACGACGGTCAACCCAAGACAACTCTGGGTGGGAGCCGAGAGAAACGCCACCAACCGTATTGCCTGTGACCTATGCAGCGGCCTTCTCTTCGCCGCCCACCGGTCGGCGACCAACAGACCCTGTGTCACAAGTGACACGATCATCAGCGGAGTCCGACGGAACGAAGGCGACTTCGACCTATCCTCCCCCTACAACATCGACGCCGACCGACTACATTCCGGGAGCTTCGATGGAACTTTCAATACTCATCGTTCTCACGACGGATTTTGTGTCGGAACGCCGGGAATCCCGCCCGTCTTCCGATAACGAATGTCGGGAGCTCAAGCAGCGGTCACCAATGAAGCGCCAACGGCAACACCGCACGAACTCTGACCAGGATTCTGTTATTCAGTGACCGATAGCCCTGGTGACGCCTCAGTGATTCCTCAGAATGAAGAGAACCATGATGTTCGTTTGAAAGACGAAGCCAACGATCTGGAATAACTCCACCCCACTGGCAGCTCGGCTGTTCTGCCGCCACCGTCGGCAGTGTTGGCGATGGACACATCTGAGACACCGACAACATTGGTGTGGAGCGACGACGTCTAGGATGCACCTGTGGTACCCGTGTCGGAGCAACAAAGACATAACAGCAGCAGAGGATTTCAGGAACAATCGGTGAGCGGCGCTGCCGGCAACCCCATTCCAAGTAAATTGAAGTTGGAGAGGGGGAGAAAGAAAGGGAGGCGATCACTACTGTCAGCTGCATCGGCACGTGACGCGGAATTAGCGACAACGCGCGAAAATGTTTTCCAGACCGGGATTCAACCCGGGATCTCCTGCTTACTAGACATGTGCATTAACCACTGCGCCACCCGAGACATAGCGTCACCGAAATTGCGCGGACTGTCTCGGCATGTCCCACACCCGATCCACATTCTCATCGAGCACTACCTACCCGCAGTTCTTGTCCATTTCCTCCATGTTCTCTACTCTGAGATTCCCACAAGAGGTCGGACGTATTTGTGAGTCCATACTGAAGAGGTGGATGTTACGGAGTAACGTCAAACGACGGCAAGTCAGTAAAAAAAATTAGAGTAGAGAGGACTGTGAGACGGCGTCAGCCAGTAGTTCGCTGACCAACCCCTCTCTAGGACGACAACGAGACGGTAGCGCCATCTTCAAGAAGAGAGTATCAGTGCCGCCACCGCGGGCTAGTTGAAGGCTAGGCAGTCTGCGAACGGTACAGCAGCGACTTATGACTTATATTGTTTCACTTGTATTACGAATCGCATATACTGAAGAAGCTTATTTGCCTGTCACCCATTGCTTGCGACACTTCTGTATTTCACACAAGTTAAATATTGTCAATTATCTTACTGTAACAAAAGTCCATAAACACTATTTGCTTGAATTGTTGTCCAGCGATACGAAAACGCAGGTTTCCTAGGCATCCTGTATTAGGCGAGTGGGCAGAACACAACAGTGCATCCACTACCCAGGAAGGTGAATGAATTATACGACATGTTCAAAAGAACATACATCATGCATTCACAAAAAGCCCTTCTATTGCCTGTCAGTGTGTTTCCTGCGCACTGCGGGTCACAGCTTCATTCCTACCGAGTGGCTAGGATTAAAATCAAGCCCGCCGCTGTGGCCGAGCGGTTCTATGCGCTTCAGTCAGGCTGTTGCTACAGTCGCAGGTTCGAATCCTGCCTCGAGCATGGACGTGTGTGATGTCCTTAGGTTAGTTAGGTTCAAGTGGTTCTAAGTCTAGGCGACTGATGACCTCAGATGTTAAGTCCCATAGTGCTTAGAGCCATTTGAACCATTTTTGATTAACTTTAACGACGTTAGAACCCGGGTGAAATTCCAACTTCCGCGGGAAATGATCTGGGCTTCAGACACTAACGTCGCGCTGCTTCAAGGGAAGCACTTGGCCACCCCGCCGGATGTGGTCAGTTAAGCTGCTGTTGGCTACGACCTTCGATGCGCAGTAGCCAGGTACATTCGTGATGGTATATTAGTTGAAGACATCATGTGCCTGCCTTCCACAAGCGGTATGGCACCTACAGTGATGAGCACCCACATTGTAAATGTGTAAGTGACATAGAAGGGACAGAGCTCGATTTTATTCTGAGGGGATCACTGCCCCCTACCTTTGCCGCTACGGACATTGTGTTTTACATCGCAATGACCTACAACCAAGCTTCAAACCCTGCCAGGAACTATGACTTGTCGTATACGACCTTTCCCTAAGTGACACATGGCAGATTGGACATGGCGACGCACAGGCTACACATGCAGGGTGTTTAAAAAATGACCGGTATATTTGAAACGGCAATAAAAACTAAACGAGCAGCAATAGAAATACACCGTTTGTTGCAATATGCTTGGGACAACAGTACATTTTCAGGCAGACAAACTTTCGAAATTACAGTAGTTACAATTTTCAACAACAGATGGCGCTGCGGTCTGGGAAACTCTATAGTACGATATTTTCCACATATCCACCATGCGTAGCAATAATATGGCGTAGTCTCTGAATGAAATTACCCGAAACCTTTGACAACGTGTCTGGCGGAATGGCTTCACATGCAGATGAGATGTACTGCTTCAGCTGTTCAATTGTTCCTGGATTCTGGCGGTACACCTGGTCTTTCAAGTGTCCCCACAGAAAGAAGTCACAGGGGTTCATGTCTGGCGAATAGGGAGGCCAATCCACGCCGCCTCCTGTATGTTTCGGATAGCCCAAAGCAATCACACGATCATCGAAATATTCATTCAGGAAATTAAAGACGTCGGCCGTGCGATGTGGCCGGGCACCATCTTGCATAAACCACGAGGTGTTCGCAGTGTCGTCTGAGGCAGTTTGTACCGCCACAAATTCACGAAGAATGTCCAGATAGCGTGATGCAGTAATCGTTTCGGATCTGAAAAATGGGCCAATGATTCCTTTGGAAGAAATGGCGGCCCAGACCAGTACTTTTTGAGGATGCAGGGACGATGGGACTGCAACATGGGGCTTTTCGGTTCCCCATATGCGCCAGTTCTGTTTATTGACGAAGACGTCCAGGTAAAAATAAGCTTCGTCAGTAAACCAAATGCTGCCCACATGCATATCGCCGTCATCAATCCTGTGCACTATATCGTTAGCGAATGTCTCTCGTGCAGCAATGGTAGCGGCGCTGAGGGGTTGCCGCGTTTGAATTTTGTATGGATAGAGGTGTAAACTCTGGCGCATGAGACGATACGTGGACTTTGGTGTCATTTGGACCGCAGCTGCAACACGGCGAATGGAAACCCGAGGCCGCTGTTGGATCACATGCTGCACTAGCTGCGCGTTGTCCTCTGTGGTTGCCGTACGCGGTCGCCCTACCTTTCCAGCACGTTCATCCATCACGTTCCCAGTCCGTTGAAATTTTTCAAACAGATCCTTTATTGTATCGCTTTTCGGTCCTTTGGTTACATTAAACCTCCGTTGAAAACTTCGTCTTGTTCTAGGCGGTGGAATTCCAACACCAGAAAAATCCTCTGTTCTAAGGAATAAACCATGTTGTCTACAGCACACTTGCACGTTGTGAACAGCACACGCTTACAGCAGAAAGACGACGTACAGAATGGCGCACCCACAGACTGCGTTGTCTTCTAGATCTTTCACATCACTTGCAGCGCCATCTGTTGTTGAAAATTGTAACTACTGTAACTTCGAAAGTTTGTCCGCCTGAAAATGTACTGTTGTCCCAAGCATATTGCAACAAACGGTGTATTTCTATCGCTGCTCGTTTAGTTTTTACTGCCGTTTCAAATATACCGGTCATTTTTGAAACACCCTGTATCAGACGGGCCGCTCTGCAAGTCGCCTGGATAGGATCCATGTCTCCCAGGAGCTCGTCGGCGCTATCCAGTTTGCACAACGCTGGCCCTCGATGTTCTCGGACCACTGTGCGTACGGCAGCACCATCATCCTCCTATGGCAGTTGTTTGTCCTTACTTACCAATCCTTAATGACGGCGATAGTAGCGGAGGTTTGGACAGTGTCCGAAAGCCGACGCCCGGCATATACGATAAGAAGCCTGCAATATGGCGAGACTTGATGCAGTTTGGCAAGGAGGTGTCTACTTAGAGCCATCGTACGACAGACTTCTACTTCTCTGTTCTTTGTCGCATTAATAAGTAGCCACGCTCTCTGGCTGTTCAGATGGGCTGCAACAGAATAAAGGCTCACATAGTTGCGCTGACCGTCGTAGATTGCAGGCAGTAACGGCGAGGTCTAAATGGTTGTAGGAAGACCTCTCAGTGCGCCACATCGTAATTGACAGGAAACACCATATGCAACAACTGGTCTCAGAGCTCGTATCTCATGGAGGCAGTGGGACACCAACCAAGTAGATATAATGGCTGGCTTTGTCGAATATTTTCGCCACATCTATCAGTACAAGCATCATGAAGTATATGATTTGTAGCCGGTTTTGTCCCATATCACTCGCACTATTTCAGACATTGAAGTGGAAATCCTGATGGAGGACATCACTTGTGAAGACCTCAAGGATGCGACATCTATGGGTGCTCCAAACAAGTTGCCTGGTGTTGATGGTCTGCCTGTGGAATTTTATCTGTCTTCTCAGGAGTTGGTGGCACCAGTGCTGACTGCGATGTTCCACGAACGGTTGATGATGGGCGCCACGGTTCCGGCGCCATTTGTCGAACGCATGGTCATCCTAATTCATAAACCATCGCAGGGGAATACAGTTGCATATTATCGCCCCCTATCCTTACTCATTGCCGACAATTAGATATCTGCACGTATGTTGGCGACACGATGCTGCTGGATCCTTCTGAGTACAGTTAGCCACAGAGCAAACGACGCTGGGTGGACGCATCAGTCCGCCACGGTCGCAGGTTCGAATCCTGCCTCGGGCATGGATGTGTGCGATGTCCTTAGTTTAGTTAGGTTTAAGTAGTTCTAAGTTCTAGGGGACTGATGACCTCAGAAGTTAAGTCCCATAGTGCTCAGAGCCATTTGAACCATTTGACTCATCAGCTCCCAGATGGCCACTGGTGAACGTCGAGATGAGGTTGTTCTAACAGCTATGTGCAATCTCTGTGCAGCACTGGTGACCGTCAGTTTTGACTCCGCTTTTAACAGGGTGCAACATTGTTACCTGTTTGTTATCATGGAGTAGATGGTCCTCACTGGTACACTATGGCGTCACTACACAGAGCCAACGCCCTTGTCCAGGCTAACTGCCATATCGCCAGACCAGTACCGATCTGCAGTTCCTTACGGCACCGATGCTCTCTATCGATGCTCCTCTACACTCTCGCACTTAGAGCCACTCATTGGGAGTCACACAACGCACCTATGAGGATTCACCCTGTGGCAATACACGTTTCACTGTTGTGCCTATGCAGATGACCTGTCGCTGCTGGTATGGTCACAGGAACAGACCTTGTGCATACTTGATTTTAAGTCCATGTATGGGGACATGGCAGGCCATGCTTCAATCGTTGTCAAATCTACGGCGATGCCAGTTGGCCTCAGACTCACACGAGAAGAATTGGCACCTCTGCCTTGCATCCAGAGTTTCAGCTACCTTGGCGTCGTCTTTACATCCACCAACAGTCGCACCGCAGTGGTCAATATCCGGGGCACCCTCCAAGCCACTCCCGCAACCGTCCGGCAACGTTGCCTCCATAGCTATGATGCTTTACAGTGTGTGTAATATCTGAACGTGCATGTAGTTTCCAAGCTGATGCACATCATAGCACAGGTCCTTCCGATGTCGCCGGCCGGAGTGGAGTGGCCGAGCGGTTCTAGGCGCTACAGTCTGGTACCGCGCGACCGCAGGTTCGAATCCTGCCTCGGGCATGGATGTGTGTGATGTCCTTAGGTTAGTTAGGTTTACGTAGTTGTAGGGGACTGATGACCTCAGCACTTAAGTCCCATAGCCATTTGAACCATTTTGAACCTTCCGATGTCGCCGACAACTGGTTGCAGCCTGCATCCCGCATTAAGCTACTTCTTTACCGACCCACACGAAGCGGGGGGACTTGTCTCACCAGTGTCTGCTGTTGCACGGTGCCTTATATCTGAACACTATGAACAAATAATGATCTGGCACTGGGAATTCATTCACGCGACAAGTCTTGGACATTTACACACCGGACTCCATCTCCCCGCCAGTACCGGTAGAACATGTTGTGCCTCTATTTGCGCATCTATCTGTCTTATTTTGTGCTTGAAATAGACTCCCAAGTACGCGTCCTCCACGTCCAAAGGATCTCTACATTCAGTCACTGAGTGGCATACCTTCAACAACGTTGTGTTCGAGTTTTCATTAATGAAGTGCCTGACGATGTGACGCAACATTCATCGGCCGCACCTTCCGATATCAGTCCGAGTGACATGGTGTCACATTGCATGTGGAAAATTCGCCCCTAAACAACATTAACATGCGACTGGCTTAACAGACACTACTTTATGCTCCACCTGTCACTGGGTGGACGATGACGTCCAGCGCTTGACCTGCATCAGTGTTCGTGAAGTCTGGATGCTGGGGTGTAAATGGTTACTTGTTACCTCTGTACTCCTCCATCCGTGGTCGAAGCGTGCTCCTTCATTCTCATGGACAATGTGTGTTTTCTGCAGCCAAGACTAATATGATAGTCTGTGTCAAATAATGGGCAGAGACGGGGACAAATAGCGGCACAGTCTTTGGACCCTCCTACGGAATGAGCATGCGGTGATTGAACGAAGTCCTCGCTAACGCGCCTATTTCGCCAGTTACCTTCGTGGGGTTTTGCGCTATCCTCTGCTCAGCTGGAAGGTGCCTGGCTTGGTTGGCTCGACTGCTAGCGAGGTGCCCTCCCAACATATCCTCAAGTTATTTCAAGTCCCCGTCGGGTGCAGCGACTGATACCGCACTCACCTTGTTCTCCATTACTGCCTCCCCTACCTACCACTGCCGTACCACGCTATGGAATTTCAGTATCTCCTTCTCGATTTCCGGTTCGTTGATAGTGTTGGGACGCCGTGGCCACAAATCGGGTGGCTGACCCCTGCCCACTCTGCCCCTCGCCCTCCCATCGAGCCGGAGGCGCCCTACAAGTACTTATATCCTATCGTCCCTCCTATCTGCTTATGAGGAACGGTCAGTTTTCCCCATTTGCATTTTCTGATATTATCTGCTGATTTGGTGTAGTACTTATTTGTAAATAAAGTTTATATTTCCCTCTCATGTTACACAAAAAATATATATCCATTATAAAAGTAGAGTGAAGAAAGGGTGTTAATTCGCTGTTTCCTGACGCAGAGAAGTGAACTGAGGCCAGAAAAAGAAGTTGTCAGTGCGACGGACCCACATGACGGGGACGCGGGCCGCTCGGGGTAGTCGCGCAGTCTAAGGCGACTTCTCATGATCCTCACCGCTTCCCCCGTCGGAGGTTCGAGTCCTCCCTAGGGCATGTGTGTGTTTGTATGTGTGTTATCCTTAGTGTAAGTTAGATTAAGTTGCATTAGTTAGTGTGTAAGCCTTGGGACCGATAACCTCAGCTGTTTGATCCCATAGAACATTACCACAAATTTCCAAAAATAATTTCAGGCGACCCGGTCTTGATTCCCAGTACTATCAAGGACTTCTGTTTGGTGAGAAGGCTAGACCGTGATGCACTAAAAGCCTCGTGTTGCCAGCTGAGGAGCCACCTGGTTCAGAGGTAGCGCCTCCAAGGTCGGAACGTCAGCAACGACCGGGAGTGCGGAGTGCTGACCCCGTTCCCTTCCATACCGCTTCAGATGATGAATGCTAAGGATGACACGGCGGTCACTAGGTTATCACGTTGCCTTTAGGATCTCATTGCCGTGGTTTCCTTTCCTTTTGCTTTAGTGTGAAGTTTCTCCAGAAAAAAAAATGTTGTAATGCGAAAGTGTTGTGAAATCATACAGGTGTTTTGTTATTCTATGTTTGCGTTACGGTTTCTGTCAAAACTCCGTGTTATAATGTTCTTGACAATATAGATCTTAATTCTAAACGGTTACTTTTTACTCGCATTTATAAAAATAGTTGATAGTAATCTCTTGAGATAATGTATTGTACAGTTATATTCAAAGTTAACTGATTCTGTTTGAGTTTTATGTTTCTTATTTCATAATAATCGGAAGCTTATGTGCCTTGTTCTACGGTCATTGACAGAGCTGTTTGCTCAATAATTATTAATATTGGTTTTGATGTGTGTAAGTGATTTGTTAATGTAGTTAAGAAATCCAAGGGTTTGGCATAGATCTTTACAATGAGCCCGATTACTATATTGTTTGCTTCTTTCATGGTCCTTTCCTATAGTTTGAAAACTGTGTTCACATTTTGTGCATCTGTTCCCCCGAAAGTAATTCCCCAGATGAAGTTTGAGTGTAGCATGTAACCAAAAGGCGTTGCCTGCTAGGCCCTGACGACAGAACTCTAAGCACATAGCTTACTCTTGATTTTGCGGCAAGTATCATTCTGCATTTGCAGAACCTAAACCGATAATTGCTTTCGTTCTGAAACATTTTGTGTTTGCTACTTACTCTGTATAGATACCATCTCCACTGATGTGGCAAAGGTCATGGGATACCTCCTAATCACGTGTCGGGTCCTTTTGCCTGGCGTACAGCAACGACTCGGAAAAGCATAGACTCAAGAAGTCGTTCGTAGTCCCCTGCAGAAATACTGAGCCACGCTACCATTATAATTCCAAAAGTTTTGTCGTGCAGGATTTTGTGCACGAACTGATCTCTAGGTCCAGTAAATGTTCGATGGGATTCGTGTTGGGCAATGTGGGTGGCCAAATCATTCGGTCGAATTGTCCAGAATGTTCTTCAAACCAATCGAGAAGTATTGTGGCGCAGTCACAGAGCGCTATGTCATCCGTAAAAATTCCACTGTTGTTTGAAAACATGAAGTCCATGAACGGCTGCAAATGGCTTCCAAGTAGCCGAACATTTCCAGTCAACGATCAGTTCAGTTTGACTAGAGGACCAAACAATATCATGTAAACAAAGGCCACAATATTATGGAACCACCAATAGCTTGAACCGAACATTCTTGACAACTTGGGTCCATGGCTTCGTGGGTCTGCCTCACACTTGAACGCTGACATCTGCTCTGATCTACAATGGACTCAACTCAGGACTCATCTGTCCGAGCCACGGTTTTCCAGTCGTCTAGGGCCCAATCTATAGGGTCACTGGCTCAACAGAGGTGCTTCAGGCGATGTCGTGCTGTCAGAAGAGGCACTCGTCTCGGTTGTCTACTGTCATAGCCCATTAACACCAAATTTCGCCACACTGTTCGTCGTATGTCCCGTGTTGACTTCTGCGGTTATTTCATTGCTTGTCTGTTAGCATTGACAACTCTAAGCAAACGCCGCTGTTCTCAGTCGTTAAGTGAAGGGAGTCGGCCGGTGCATTATGCGTGGTAAGAGGTGTTGCTTGAAGTTTGGTGTTTTCGGCATACACTTGAGACTGTGGATCTTAAAATATCGAATTCCCTAACGATTTACCAAACGGAATGACCCATGCGTCTAGCTCCACCACCATTTCGTGTTCAAAGTCTGTTTATTCCCGTTGTGTGGCCATGATCAAAATTCAAATGTGTGTGAAATCTTATGTGACTTAACTGCTAAGGTCATCATTCCCAAAGCTTACACACTACTTAACCTAAATTATCCTAATGACAAACACTCACACCAATGCCCATGGGAGGACTCGAACCTCCGGCGGGACCAGCCGCTCAGCCCATGACTTCAGCTCCTCAGACCGCTCGGCTAATCCCGCGCGGCGGCCATGATCACGTCGGAAACTTTTTCACATGAGGCACCTGAGTACAAATGACAGCTCCGCCAATTCACTGCCCTTTTATACTTTGTGTACGCGATACTACCGCCATCTGTATACGTGCTTCTCGTAATGATCGTAATCGCATAACTTTTGTCACCTCATTGTGTGTTTAATTTAACGGTGTCATATTTCCTTTCCGAACACATACTCATAGCACTTGTTGTTCTTTGTTAAATATAATTTTAATGCTTTATGATTAACTGTAAACTTCTTTGGTGGTTACTTCCAGTTCTTTAGTGTCCATAATGCTTCTATCGTGAGAAAAAAGATTTTAACCACAACTAACACTATTAGGAAAGGCACTGATGTACATCAGTGACGGTATTGCTACTAAATGCTTCCCTGAGGGTTCCTGTGACGAATCCTTTGATGGCTCGCTGAGATGTTTCCAGAAAGTTTCGAATAGTTACTTGTTTGTGGTTATGGCTCAGACAACGTAGTGTCAACAATTTCTTTCTAATTGAGCAGTATTAAATTACGCCATGTTCTGAATCATTCCGTTGCGGGAGGATTAAACTCTAGTTGAGAAGTGGGCTGTAGAAATACTATTCAATATGGGAGCACTGTGGACACTCGCGAGCATGTACCGTCCGTGAGTCTGTGATAAAAATACACAGCCGTGCGCATGTCTTCACACATGTGAACTTTCGAGATTTGTCTAGCCCTCTACCATATTTTCCCCCATATTTCACATGATGTTTTGGCTGTTACGAGGCCGTTGACGGATGCCACATCTGTTGTTTATCGAGCAAAATATATTCGACTCGACAAATCTGTAGACTTCTTTATATGCAAATTCAGCTTCTTTGACAACCGATGAAAGAGAATTAAACAGTAGTCAATCACCGGTAACAAAGGATCAATTGAAACAGCAGTTGAAAACAATATAGAAGGGCATTAAAGAAGGAAGGTATGGTTTCACCGGCAGGGAAACTCAGAGAAATGGTGTCCTGGGATTAAAAATCTTTTGTGCTGCAAAATATTGGGGTTGCAGTAAACAGACTGTCATCTCAGTTACAAGAGCTATTACCCGTTTGTGACAACATACATTGAGATTTTTATCAATCTGTGAACCTTTATTGTGTACCTTACACACAGACAAAAGGATAATCTTTCAATGTTTACATAAGTAATCCATCTACAAAGTTGTATCGGTTGCCACTTAATATTGAAAAAAAACTATTGTCTGAACAATTTGTTACAGCCTTACACCTTTTGTTAATTACCTTATAAGAGGGTACATAATATTATGAGGATTATTTGGATAACATTGCCATGTCTTTTTCACATCTGAAGGCTTGTGTACTACACTTATAAAATTCTAATAAAATATGTTTTAAATCAGTGCACAATTCAATACATTATAAAAAATCCGAATTTAATTATTTAATCCATAGTACACCGTAAAAACTAGCACTAGTGACATTGAGAGACTGCTGGGCACTCTCAGGTTTGGTACTGTGTCATGCTGCTTAATGTTCACAAGGAAGGTGATCTGTATTACTTGGTTGCTATATTTGATATGATCTGACTTCATTAATATGATGAAATGGTTGGCAGTAGTTAACACTCTTGCTTGTATGCTATAGTGAAGGCATAGCCATAGGTTTTACCTGTGTTTGAAGGAAGAGGGTGCTGAGTTAACTGACTGAAGTGAAAGTGTGCAGCAACTGAGAGCAGAGGAGAGCTTTCTTCTGCCGAACCTGAGTGAAAACGTTTGCCGACAGCCAAGTCCCCCGGTCTCATTGAGCAGACACACTGGGTGGCGCCGGTCGGTCGGCGGCAGTGCCCAAGTAGGCTGACTAGCGCCGAGGAGTCGCTGCAGCTATGAGTGGCAATAAAGCAGCGTATGGGCCCTTGTTAGGTATATAAGACGGCTGAGAGTTTCCGCAAATTCGGTGGAACAGGGCAGTGGCGCCCAGGCATCCAGACTTTGCTACAAAGATAGTTGTGAAGGCATGAGGATTTTAGCGAGTTTATGGCCGTTCTTTGGAAAGTTCGAAATGGACGCAACAGGAGAGATAATAATCTTATTATGGAGGGGTGTCGTTCTATCCAAGTCATGCTTTTAGCAAAGACACGGCATATATGCTTGGGAAAGAGGGCCCAAAGCTGAATATTTTTTCCCTTTTTCCCCAATTAATTGTTTAAGTCGCTGGTTGGTCTAATTCGTGTATGCAGAGTAGGAAGGGGCGTTCTGCCACCTTCGAATGCCGATCTCTAGCTCGTGATTGCTTGTGCTAAAGTGGATCTAGTCTAAGCATGCACATGCGCTATGCTACCGAGCTCTTGTAATGGCACTTCACTAGTAAAGAACGGTAGGTCTTTACCTAAACGATGAGACTTGTGCCCTTTGCTAGTGTGCCACTTAGAGCCTGTGTCGCCGGCCCGGGGTGGCCGAGCGGTTCTAGGCGCTACAGTCTGGAACCGCGCGACCGCTACGGTCGCATGTTCGCATCCTCCCTCGGGCATGGATGTATGTGATGTCCTTAGGTTAGTTAGGTTTAAGTAGTTCTACATTCTAGGGGACTGATGACCTCAGAAGTTAAGTCCCATAGTGCTCAGAGCCATTTGAACCATTTTGAGAGCCTGTGTCGGTCACCATCTGAACTGTCAGAAGTACTGTTTCTTGCAACACGCACACAACGAGTTATGTGTGGGTGTACGTCTTTGTTTTCAGTTGGCTGTCTAAACGTTGGCCATATTCCGTCACACAGAGTTGTGTCACGGAGTCAAATTGGTTTGGCAGACCAGCAAACGGGTCCACCTCCACATTGGAATCCACTGGGGTTTCAGAGGCTCGTAGGGAAGTATCTGCATTCCGAATGAGCCGAACACTAGACAGTGTACTTGCATATTTCCGAGCGCGCGCCGTTTCTAACAGATTGCCGGTGTCCACGACTGCAGTCGGTGAGCGCGTCGTGCTGTGCCGCCCTCATCTGCACAAGGGTAAAGTATTCGCTGCTACATTGTTATGCCCCACTATATGCTTCTCAGCACCTGTTCTTTGGAACCATATTTTTCTTTATGGATTAGTAGAGTGTAGATGCTTGATAGCAGCGTAGTTTTTGGGCCGTAACACACTAACACACATTCAAATTTATGAAGTCAGTTTTGGTTTCTGTAGTGTGTTGATCCCCAGCTGATCACTTTGTTAAGCATATACCGCATATTACTGAAAGCGTTTGTCAGATAGAAATGTCTGTGTGGGTTTTCTTTAGTCATCTTTTGTCATGTGATGTTAAGTATGAATAAATCAATTATTGTTTAGACCACAGTTCCTCGCAGTTTGATGATTTATATTACCTCTGCTATTTTATTAAAATCTTGGTTGCAAATGAAAGAGCAGGAAGCTTGCAACATGAACATTTTCTTGTAATCAGTCAGATGGTGAGTGAAGTCGTATAATCTCTGATTGTCGTCCCGTTGAGGAGTTCAAAGTTGCATCGTAGCTTGATGTTCTGAAGGAATTTTTCGTTTAAATGTGATCAGTAAAGTATCTAAACCTGATAAATTGGTATTTTATATGCTTTTGTAAAGTACCGGTACTGCCTAACAGATAATAGCACTGCTAACAACGCTTACATCACTCAGTTGATGTGTGCATGCGTGCGAGAGTGCGTGCACATTTGTTTGTGTGTGTGTGTGTGTGTGTGTGTGTGTGTGTGTGTGTGTGCAGTTTGTGTTTGTTTATCTCTACAGATTTTCTTTTAGCTCGTTGTTGCACCTTGAGATTCCTAATGTAATTTATGACATATATTTTTTTCTTGCTGAAACTCGTCGTGTAAACTTTGGTTTGAAAGGCAAGCAGTGAACTGGTTTCCAGTTTTACGTTTTGTTTGTAACGACTGAGGTCGATGCTTCTAATTGGCTAGATCTTACGCCTTGAACTTTTTATTTTGTTGACTAGAATGATAAAAAAAATACGCTACACTTAGAATAACATCCAACAGCCCAATTTCAAACTATTTCTGTTTGTGATAAATTTTTCATGCAGTGTTTTGAGAGCCCACTGTTACATTTCTCTTGAGATTATTTGAAAAGGTATATTGAGATACGTCGAAATTCTTCTTCATTTAATCCTTGGCTAGTGTCCTCTACTTTCCTGTACTCGTTGAGTAGTGCACATCATATATCTCTTTTTCCTCTAATATACTTCCCGTTGATACCAAATATAATTTGGCAGTAGGCCACACGAAATAAGTCACTCGTCCCATTGTTATTAGTCCTTTAAAATTTGCATTAGCTCTTCTGTATACCCAGCTCTAGGATCGGCTTACCTGCAGCAATACCCAAGTTTTTGTATGACATGTATGGCGTGGTTCAACTTCGCTGTAGTGTCTTCAGCGAATTTGTTACTCATAATAAAAATATATCAGCATTCAAAATTATTACATTTTCTGTGTTTACGGTATCGCTTCTATTCTTACAGTAGTGTTCTCTGGACATGATTCATCTTACAGCATTACTTGGTGCTTTGTTGTTTCCCAGTGGCACTGCATAGGTGAAACGTGTCTAGGTGGGCACAAAGTTGTGTTGTTCATGTGGCAACAAAGTTCAACTAACTGTTACATGAAAATAAGTTGAAAACTATGGCCATTCGTATGGCTGCTCACAGTAATCTTGTAGGTCTCTCGCTCACTCACATTGTTTCGATTACACTGATTTATTACGTTGAATGTGATGATAGTTGTCCATGGGTAGGTTTGCATCCCTACCACCACTAATTTAGCATCTCTTTGAAATTGTGCAAATTCAGGTTTCTGGTACAATTACTAAGCAACTATTTCCTGACAGTTATTAACACACTGGCTTAAGTTTTATGAAAAAGTATTAGCCATTGGGGCTATTCACATTACTAGGGAAATAAACTTCATTTCGACATCTCGGTTTTCTCCGTTATGAATAGACCTATAGTTAATTCACTGAGACAGGTCACAACACGAAATTATGTGTGATCTTTGTTTTTGTTCTGTTACCGTGGGACGGAAATTCCTTTTTGTGTTTTTCTTTCATAAGTACTTCACGTTACAGGTACTTACTCCACCGGACATATGAAAAAATTATATATGTGACGTTTTGTAGATGCATATTAAATATAAACTAAGTGCTACGGCCGGCCGTTGTGGCCGAGCGATTCTAGGCGCTTCAGTTTGCAACCGCGCGACCGCTACGGTCGCAGCTTCTAATCCTGCCTCGGGCATGGATGTGTGTGATGTCCTTAGGTTAGTTAGGCTTAAGTAGTTCTACGTTCTAGGGGACTGATTACCTCATATGTTAAGTCCCATAGTGTTCAGAACCATTTGAACCATTTTTAAATGCTACGTCCAGAGAGAAAATATAATCTAAATAATTTAGCGAAGAGATAGGGGAAGACAGTTGAGAGAGAGTAGAAGTGGGGTATAGATTTATGGCGGAGACGCTGTGTGACTATCTGGTGAAGAACGATTTGAGAGTATATACGATTAACTGTGTGTGTGTATGGAAGAGTGCGCGGAATAGATATCAGATATTACATAATCAAGCTGTATTGTTCAGATGGAAATTCGACAGACAAGCCGCGACAAAGTGCGTGTTCTAAGGCTGTTGCAATGGAGCTTGTCGATGTTGTTGGCTGCTTGAAAATTTTACAGCGAAATACATCAAAATTTCATTATCAATGTGGCACATGTGTAAGAAGAGCCGAGACTGGCAAGGATTTCGTAAGAAAATTCAAACGAAGAGACTCAATTGACTGACATGCACGTGATACATGAAATGAATATCATAGAAATTAGGAAAGTCTGCTAGCACGTTTCCTTTTGTAAAAGTGCTACGGGAGCAATAAAAATAAGCGTTGACAATTGTTAGTACATATTAAATTGCCTGCAATGAGCGGATGTTTAAAAAAAACAGCTGTACGCAAGTGAAAATAACTAAAAGTGGACTTCCGTGTTTTTAAACATGTGTTTAACTAAAGCTTTTATACCAACTCCGTCTGCGCGCTTCACTCGGAGATTCTTGAAAGTACTGGTTTTCTGTCCAACATTCAAATACATAAATACTCATAATTTTGAGGACCGATTTACATGAATTAAAAAAAAAACAAAAGGTGCCAGACTGGACGTAGCAGTGTGTAAATACAAGGAGAAGGAGCAGATATCGTGGTGTTCTTTGTCACCTACTTTAGTCATCTAGTAGCGACAGCTTCCTTGCATACACATTTGGTTACTAACACATACTGACAATAAAGAGAGTAGTGAACGACGCAGACTGTGACATACATCAGTTTAGAGAATAAGAAGCAGTCACGTGTCTGACGTACTGCTTAAAGTGGTTTTCTTTTATCAGGCAAAAAAGGTAATGAGTTAGAATCATTCTTGCAGGCGAAGTTACAATTTCTTGTATCATGTCGTCGTTGTTTGGCATCAGGGAATTATATACAAAATTTTGTCAGATTTTCTATCTAATGCTTTTGGCCCACACCGGTGCAGGGTTGCCTTATTTACTGACGGATTTAGTGTAGTCAGTTTTCAGTAATGGTCCGATGTTCGTTTTGTCACCATCCCATTACGTCCTGGTACGAAACACGTTTATCCCAGCTGTCTACGGGTATTGTTATTCATGTGAAAAGGAGAGAATGTTTGCTAATTGTTTACAAATCGTGTGACTGAGGCTGGACTTTGTTCAAAAAATTTGTGTGAAATCTTATGGGACTTAACTGCTAAGGTCATCAGTCCCTAAGCTTACACGCAACCTAAATTATCCTAAGGACAAACACACACACCCATGCCCGAGGGAGGGTTCGAACTTCCGTCGGGGCTGGACTTTGGTACCAGCTCGGTATTCACCTGGTGAGATATGGGAAACCGCCTAAAAACAACATCTAGGCAGGTCGGCACACCGATCCTCGTCGCTAATCCGCCAGGCGGATTCTGTCCAGGGATGGCGCATCTCCCCGTCCCAGAAACTGGGCCATAACAAACACGGCTATCTGGGTGAGTGATATTTAGAAAACATTGTCACCGAAATAAATTAAAATACTTACAGTCCCCAAGTCAAACTAAGATTTTGCGAGCTTTACCTTGGTCGTCAGGTTAATGCTGGAAACGGAAATCCCCTTCCATAGATTCCCACCACTCAAATTTGAGTTTTGTCAGGCATATTTGGTAGACATTGCCCCAAAAGTAAATTTGATTGTTCCAATCCTACAGTATGATCAATATTTCTGGAGGTTTTTCTTGGTCATCAGGCTAATACTAAAACTGGCAATCCCCAGCTGGGGTTGCGAGCAGTGAATTCCTGTGCCACCCACTGTCTGTTGGTATATTTGGCTGAAAATGACCAAGTCCTCCCCCCCCCCCCTTTTGCTCTGAGAAAGTGAGCATGAAATATGTAAACGCACAGTCGAAGGCGTATTTGTCCAAAACCCAATAACTTCTTCCAAGTGCAGCACAGTGATGTCTCTGCAGCGAGTAATAAGTCCGTTAGAGTGAGGACAATGTGCACTGTGCAGGTACTGGCAGATGTCGATTCAAAGATCATTTCAGCCAAGATCTGAAGTGGACACTGGAATACGTAATGCAAAGTGAGTCATAAGAACAAAGAGCTGACTTACTTTACAGTATGATAACAATGGCTATCTGGTGGCGCGGTGTGTGGTATTGCTTCCAGAACTGTTGAGATCCATGTCCGGGCATGCGACCTGACGACAGCCGGAGGTCTGTGTGTGGAACAGCAGCGAGAGGTTTCACTGAGTCAGCCGACTGATGACGTCATCTTACCCTGCACGGCGGAGCGGCCCCCGGTATGCATACAAATGCTGTGCCTGGGCAGGGCGGCAATCCACGTGCACCGCCGGGCTGCGCACTCGCAGGGGCACTTCTTCCTTGTGCTCCCACTTGTTTCCTCCGGAACTCCCCAGGGGCACGGGAGACTCGTGCCGGGGATGCGAGAGGCTTGCTGCTGGTTTGGCACCTTTACAGATATTCCATGCATAGCGTAAAAGCAGGGAGGCCCGAAGGTCTACTGCCTTAGGTTCATCTCCAAAATAAATTAAGGGAATAAATTACTCTCTAAACGTGTTATGCATTGATGCATTTTTCTTCTGCGAGGTGCACCGTTACATTGCCCTAAAATTGAGCGCAAAATAATAAGATTTTTACCGATCTCTGAAGAAAATAAAAGGAGATATTGGAGAAGTAAAGAGTGAGATGATCTGTCTATCACAGAATTTAGGTGAATGATAAACCATGAAAAGAGGAAAATGGAATTCGTGTATAAAGTGAGGAACTTGGTAACACATGGTACATTAAGAGATATGGTAAACTAAACTGTTATCGAGCGTCCATAAGACGGAAGAAACTGAAAGTAAAGCGATGCAGAATGGTTACATGATTTCAAATGTCGTTATGGAAATGAAGAAGAGATTGCTAACAGTGCATGTCTGAAACATAGCACTGAATTGAACCGAAACGTGGACTGTAGTAACACAGAATATGAAGTAACTGGCAGTAGTGTTATTTTTGCAGATGCATTCTACACGGAGCTGCTGATAAAACAGTTCTGTATTTACAGTTGTTCAAACGTCCTCTTAGAACAATTTCTAAATTACTGTGCTGATAAACCTCTTACATTATTTGCTTTTCAAACAGCTGAGCAAAACTGAACGTATTCAAACATTCACTAAAGTGACACACAATATTTTTTAGCGCAACGCAATCTGACTTTAAGAAATCCCTAAAAAAGATTGGCCCTGACTAACATTAACCTATGCGTTTCACAAATCGCTTACCTCACAAAAATGTTGGTTACTCGAACTACTGCAATACAGCGAGCGCCACTACTGCCAGCTAAATAAAAGATTCAAACTACGGAAGGCACTAACTACTGATAGGCATAGTTAGCAAATGAAAGATTTTGATAGAGAACAAACAATGTATTTACCTTAATAGTGTTGAAAAATCATAATATACATAGCAGTTCATAATATCCAGTATTACAAATTTCAAAACTTCGCCATCTCTCTCTCCACATCCACCACTGCTGGCGGCTCACCTCCAACTGCGCAACGCTACGCGCTGTTCACATCCAGCTGCCGCTGCCCAACACTACAATGGCAGACAACAATGCAAACCAGCCACAGACTGCACACAGCACAGACAGTGATTTTCATACAGAGCGCTATGTGGCGTTACCAATAAAAAAACCTATACAGTCTACTTAAATTGTTACAGTGTACAGTCTCGCTTCAGGCACATCTCCTCAGTAGCGTATTCTGTGCTATTCTCTACATCTCCATTAACTGTTTCAATCAACATACATTTGAAGTTGTTTACCGTTCTCAAACCGTTGTATCCCTCTTGAATTATCAACCCCTTCCCCCCTACCACACACACACACCCACACACACACACACACACTTTCCATTACCAAACTCATTGCTGCATGATACCTCAGAATGTGTCTTACAAACAGATCCCTTCTTTTAGTCAAGATGCATTATATATTTCTTTCCTCCACCATACGATTCAGTACATCTCCATTCATTTTTTGTCCAGCATGTGGAACATTTTTCTGGCGATTTCGTGATTGTGGTAATTAATTTGAAGAAAATGTCCGCAGCGGTTGCACTTTCCTTTTTATTTGAAACCGAGACCAATTTCTCCCCAAGGTCATTATCTAGCGTTATCTACGTAGTAGCAGGAAGCAGGTACACTACAATTAGCCAAATGTTAGCAATACGCATCATCAACACCAATTCAGTTACATAATTTTTCGAAACAATTCGTCCACATACTTCATAAAAGCAAAAAATGAAAATAATGTAGTATGAACTGTTCTATTATTGAAATGAAAATAGTCACGCAAATTAAATAATGTTGAAAGACAACTTGTCAACGATTATCATAAAAGCATAATTATTGTAAGAAGTTGATTACATCAAAGAAACTGACGTACGTCTCCTAAACTTACATATCAGGCGTTCTAGGAGGGCACAGGACGACTATTGAGGCGCGGTACGAGTGGCAGTTCAGAAGAGAAGATGCAATTTACAAGTAGGGCCAGTATGTTCAAGTTGTCAAGGAAGCAATGGCAAGTGATTAGCACTGAGAAAATGATTCAAAAGTTGAATGAAATACAATACAAAATGAAATTAAATGACAGAGAAAATGCTTAGTAAAAATATGTAAAATGAATTATTAAATTACGAGATCTACAGCATTCTACGCTCAGAGATCCTATTAAGGATGAGAGGTCGCGTAGGAACCAACGATAGTAAACGAAAGGAAGCAGCAAAGTATATTTGCGCATGCAGACCCGATGTTAATTCGACGTGTTCTCATAAGGAACTGAGTGCGAGCACGATCTCCTGTTTACAGCAAATGGACCTTCTGTACTACTTAAAAAGACATAACATCATTAAAATTAAGCACATGACAATGTATCGAACACATTGTGAAAGGCACCCTAGAGGACAATGTTTATCAGCCTCTTATTCTGGTGCGCTGTAATGTTGATGCATTAATTCGTTCTGAAAGTGGTGCTGATATTCAAGACAATAAAAGCGGGTTAAAAGCTGTGAGCTATCTGGGGAAGTTAACCTTACATTACTGAGCAACTGTTTCACCAGGTATCCAGTCTAGCTTACCAAATTCCTAACCAGACTAACATTAATTATAATCTTTTAGTACTCATCTTACGATAACCGGTGATATATATATATATATATATATATATATATATATATATATATATATATATATATATATACAATTTAAGTAAAAAGAAATAAATCAGTTTATATTTGGACATTTATTTTAACATTGATCACTGTTCCGTTAAAATTTCATCATATTAAACTTGATTCATAACTAAACTGGTGCCTTATTTAGGATTGCGAAAATGTGAGTTTGTAATCTTACGGAAAACATCAAATATGGAGCCAAGATTGGGAGACTGCATACAACACTGCATTCATAAAACAACACACGAATAATGTTGAAACATATGCAACAGGAAATTAACCACAACCAACCGATTCGATTTTCATCCAAAGTAGTTACGTTCGTAGCGCAATCCTGTCCGTCATGAAATTACCACACACTGGTATACTAAATTCATACTAACTCTCTGTGAAATCTTCCCGAAAAGAGGTCTACTTTGATGATTACACTACATGCTTCACGTGGTCAACTTGGTTTACACAAAGAATGTAACTCCACAACAATTTTGATAGTTAAAATAAATTACATCGAAACACAAATTCCAAAAGAAAAACCTTGAACTGGTTACTATCGTCTTACTATTAACCTGATGGGTCAAACAATTGTATAAGCACGTGGCACTGGTCTCACAAAGTACACCCCACGTGAGTTGAACATAAAGAAAAGTTGCTATATTGAAAAATATTGTCAAGACGAGACGTTATAATGTCATGCAAATTCGCATTTAAGATTGATGATCTTAGTTAGAGTTACGGATCGTCCACACATGATTCCACTTTACTCACAAAGTAGTGACAAAGCAACTACTGGAAGATATTCTGAACTTCAACCTCGAATTACACTGCGTTGCAATTTAAGATAACATTGGATATTTTAGATATAAACCTGAAATAAAGGTGATTAAATTTTCGGTTAGGCTGAAATTAAGAAATCCATTGTCCTACAGACTTAGCAGAGACGTGCTTAGCCGGAGATCTTACCACTTCAGACGCTCACCACGGACAGACTGCCGTGGGCCCCTACCGAGTGTGTTTCACAGATACAAAACGGAAGTGACCAGAGAGGCAGCTTCCTATACCAGCATGACAAGGGACATACAGGACCATACTATGAATAGAAACCTCTTTGCTTTTAGAAAGCGTAGCTACCTGTTCCGACGTTGGTCCTACTTTTCTCTAGCAGACAGGCTTGTCTGCTACCAGCAAGCATGCAACTAGAAATACATTTGCTCATTCGTCCTCTCACACAGACAGGAAGGGGGATGACAGTGTCTTCTCATATACATTATGTAAAAGAAAGCGGATGTACACTCCTGGAAATTGAAATAAGAACACCGTGAATTCATTGTCCCAGGAAGGGGAAACTTTATTGACACATTCCTGGGGTCAGATACATCACATGATCACACTGACAGAACCACAGGCACATAGACACAGGCAACAGAGCATGCACAATGTCGGCACTAGTACAGTGTATATCCACCTTTCGCAGCAATGCAGGCTGCTATTCTCCCATGGAGACGATCGTAGAGATGCTGGATGTAGTCCTGTGGAACGGCTTGCCATGCCATTTCCACCTGGCGCCTCAGTTGGACCAGCGTTCGTGCTGGACGTCCAGACCGCGTGAGACGACGCTTCATCCAGTCCCAAACATGCTCAATGGGGGACAGATCCGGAGATCTTGCTGGCCAGGGTAGTTGACTTACACCTTCTAGAGCACGTTGGGTGGCACGGGATACATGCAGACGTGCATTGTCCTGTTGGAACAGCAAGTTCCCTTGCCGGTCTAGGAATGGTAGAACGATGGGTTCGATGACGGTTTGGATGTACCGTGCACTATTCAGTGTCCCCTCGACGATCACCAGTGGTGTACGGCCAGTGTAGGAGATCGCTCCCCACACCATGATGCCGGGTGTTGGCCCTGTGTTCCTCGGTCGTATGCAGTCCTGATTGTGGCGCTCACCTGCACGGCGCTAAACAGGCATACGACCATCATTGGCACCAAGGCAGAAGCGACTCTCATCGCTGAAGACGACACGTCTCCGTTCGTCCCTCCATTCACGCCTGTCGCGACACCACTGGAGGCGGGCTGCACGATGTTGGGGTGTGAGCGGAAGACGGCCTAACGGTGTGCGGGACCGTAGCCCAGCTTCATGGAGACGGTTGCGAATGGTCCTCGCCGATACCCCAGGAGCAACAGTATCCCTAATTTGCTGGGAAGTGGCGGTGCGGTCCCCTACGGCACTGCGTAAGATCCTACGGTCTTGGCGTGCATCCGTGCGTCGCTGCGGTCCGGTCCCAGGTCGACGGGCACGTGCACCTTCCGCCGACCACTGGCGACAACATCGATGTGCTGTGGAGACCTCACGCCCCACGTGTTGAGCAATTCGGCGGTACGTCCACCCGGCCTCCCGCATGCCCACTATACGCCCTCGCAAAAAGTCCGTCAACTGCACATACGGTTCACGTCCACGCTGTCGCGGCATGCTACCAGTGCTAAAGACTGCGATGGAGCTCCGTATGCCACGGCAAACTGGCTGACACCGACGGCGGCGGTGCACAAATGCTGCGCAGCTAGCGCCATTCGACGGCCAACACCGCGGTTTCTGGTGTGTCCGCTGTGCCGTGCGTGTGATCATTGCTTGTACAGCCCTCTCGCAGTGTCCGGAGCAAGTATGGTGGGTCTGACACACCGGTGTCAATGTGTTCTTTTTTCCATTTCCAGGAGTGTAGTTTCCCTATGAGCCTGTGTGGCATGAATTACATATAAACTGTGTTTTAAAGTGTAGTAGTGTGACAGATCGTCCTTTATTATGTGTAAAAGTAACACGTTCCACTGCTGAGTCTCCTCCCAGATAGTCAGAAACACCACAGTAAATTTAGAAGTGGAATGTATGCCGTAAATGACAACAGTTTTAAAAAATTAACTTGAAAGGAATCCAACAGAGACCTTTCAGCGCATGATCATAGATTTCAGTTGCTCCCACAGTGTCCATACGGAAACGTTTCTCCATTTAATGCAAAAATGTGAGGTTCTCAGAATATTAGTGACACTGTGTCATTTTGAAACTAAGTAAAAACGAAATGTAGATTTGTGTTCTGCAGTCTTCCTCCATTATATCCTTCCCCTACATTGCTCCAGGCAAATGCCGTGACGCTTTCTTTGGAAGGGCACGGTCGACTTCCTTCTCCATCCCTGACACAGTCAGAGCTTGTGCCAGGTATATAATGACCTCGATGTCGACGACACGTGAAACCTGATCTTGCTTCTTTCTCCTTCCATATTTATGTATGCTGTTTGACTCTAGTTTTGAAGTTTCTGCCTTTTTGGCCAATATAAAATGCGTTGCAATTAGTGCAGCAGATTTTATAAATGCTTTCATTTGTAGATTTTTGTAAATTTTTTCAGTTGCAGATTTGTTGTTTTCAGTTTTAATGTTGTGTAAAAAGTGCTGACGTCATGTGTCCTCGCTTTTAAACTCAATTCTAACGTTAAATTGGAGAAAAAACCGTGCTGAGTTTATAAGAAACGTCCCTGTGGAGGGGAAACGAGAGGAAGTTTATCATTTCGGCCACATTCTCACAAGCTACCTTGCCTCTGTTTTGAAGAAACTCCAGTTTCTTATCTGTGGAGAAATGATAGCTATTTTTGGAGGAAATCTGGAACAGTTTCTTGTTAGCTTCTTTATTATTAAGGCGTAGTCTAAGTTATAAGTTATCTTCTTATTGTTACTTGGAAAGAAAGTCTGAAAAAACATTGCTTTCCTTAATACCTTTCAGAATGTGTTTGATGTTTTATCGTGTAATTAATTTTGGCGCTATTATGTTTTTTACATAGTACAGTAGGCCCATTTCTTGTAAACGGCAGACCGTGGTCAGTTCCTTGTGGTTTCATATCATCTTAAGAATGTGTCTGCATGCAGATATATCCTTTACTGCTTCCATCCGTTTACTATCTATCTTTGGTTCCTAGATCTAATTTTCGTTCTTCTTAGAGTCTCAAAGAGTCGTACCTGTGCTTTCTCGTAATTTAATAATGTAGTTTACACACCTTTTTATTAATCATCTATGACAGTCATTTCATTAGAATTTGTTTTGTATTTCATTTATCTTTAAACACATTTTATTAGATTTTATCACTTACCTTTGTCTGCTTACCTGCCTTCTCCCTACAGACGTGCCTCTCCAAAGTGCCATTCCTGGCAGACCTAAGCAGTCATCCTGTACTGTCATACGACAACTGACACAAAAAGTGAGGAGACATATGTAGATTTCCTTGATTGTAACCATCTCAACAATATTTATATTACATTGGTGTTTTAATTATTCTTGTTAACAAAAGTTTTTTATATTGGTTAATTTACATAAAATAGATACATTTTAACTATACTACGTTATGTTAGTTTATTGTTTCAATAAAGTGTGCAGACAAATTCTTTTGCCATTTATGTATTGTTTTAAAAATTTACGTATTTGAATTGTTGTTGATGATGATATTTGCTAGCATTTGACTAATTCTGGAGTCCTTTGCTGTGTGCTGCTATGTAGATGTCAGTAGAGAACGGCCTTGGGGACGGTACTAGTCGTGGCTTGAAAAAACATCCATTAGTTGCACGTTAAAACCATCTAATCGTCTGCACCCTTCATCTACATCTACAACTACATGATTACTCTTCTACTGACAATAAAGTGCCTGGAAGAAAGTTCAGTGGATCACCTTCACGATGTCTCTCTACCGTTACATTCTCGATCGGCGCGCGGGAAAAATGAGCACTTAAATTTATCTGTGCGAGCCCTGATTTCTCCGGTTTTATTTTGATGATCATTTCTCGCTATGAAGCTGTGTGCCAACAGAATGTTTTCGCAATAGGAGGGGAAAATTGGCGATTGAAATTTCATGAAAAGATCCCATCGCAACGAAAAACGCTTTTGTTTTAATGATCGCAATTCACGTATCATGTCTGTGACACTATCTCCCCTATTTCGCGGTAATACAAAACGGACTGCCCTTCTTTGTACTTTTTCGATGTCATCCGTGAGTCCCACCTGATGCGAATCCCACACCACACAGCAATACTTCACAAGGACAAGCGTGGTGTAAGCAGTCTCTTTAGTAGACCTGTTGCACCTTCTAAGTGTTCTGCCAATGAATCGCAGTCTTTGGTTTGCTCTACCCACAATATTATCAATGTGATCGTTCCAATTTAGGTTATTGTAATTGTAATCTCTAAGTATTTAGTTTTCACATTTTTGTGACTTACCGCGTAATAGAAATTTAGCGGATTTCTTTTAGTATTCATGTGAATAACTTCACACTTTTTTTTATTCAGGGTCAACTGCCACTTTTCGCAACTCTACATTAGTTTCTCATTATATGGGTTCACAGTTTTTACAAAGTTTTTAAATGCAGGCATCTTGCTTTCAGCGGCTACAGAGTTATTTTACGACTGCTGTTTCCGACAAAGTAATGAGAGCTTTGTATAGGGGGAACAACAGTATGTACAACCAGTGTGGTAGTTTCTTGACATGGGTATAGTCACAAGATTTTCAAATATAGGCTTAGGTTAGACAGAGCTAGTAGCAACGTAATACGCACATCAACGAACAACAAATTAGTGATACTAGGCAGTATTTCATTTCATGTACTGAACTGTATTGTACGAGGGGCGTTCAATGAGTAATGCAACACATCACTTATTTTCTGAAAGCAGATTGGTTTTATTCAGGATAATACAACGTATTATTCCCCACTCCTTTGGTTAAAAATGTCTATTTTCCAGCACAAACACAGTTCAATGCGATGGTCTTAAGCCACCTTACTGAACGGGTCTGCATACCCACATTGTAACATTCTACTGGTCAACGCCAGAGTCTACGTGCAGCTGCATCAAAAACCTCCCCATCATCCACGTACTATTTCCCGCCGAGGAATTCCTCCATTGGGTCAAATAGATGGTCCTCCGTTGCTCTTTTAGTCTTCTGTTTGGCTGCGAGAAGCAAAGCGGGCGCAAACACCTGTAAGTACTCAAACATGTGGGCGAAGGCAACTGCAGTACGAACAGCGACGTCCAGTTGGGCAGCGTGGAGGTTGATTGTGGTCCGTCTATCAGGTCAAATGAGGATGTCCGCATGTTCCAATGCTGCCGGGGTCACAGCTGTGTGCGTCCGACCGGCACGCGGGATACCGGACACGTATATGCACCGCAGCAGCCCGCAGTGTCCGTGCGGTTTGACTTGCCATGTCACAGTCTACCTGGCCCTTCGCGCCGGAGATTAGAGTCCTCCCCCGGGCATGGGTGTGGTGTTGTCCTTAGTGTAAGTCAGTTTAAGTAGTGTGTAAGTCTAGGGACAGATGAGCTCAGCAGTTTGGCCCCTTTGGAATTCACACACATTTTTAGCGACCGTGTTGTGTTGATGACACATGCCCCGCCCAAAAGACACAGTGTGCTTTTGTTCTCTGCCAGTCTCCGTAGACATTCAGCAAGCGCTTACGAATATCTGCGATGCTCGGATTTTCAGCCGAAAGGAACTCAGTGACAGCTCTCTGCTTGGTACGCATCTCCGTTACAGACGCCATTTTGAGTGCTACGTATGGCGCCGCCACCTGTCGGAACTTCATGAAACTATAGGAACTGAGGGGGGAGGGGGCGATAACTTAATGATGCCCTATAACAAATTACGACTTTTTCCAACCGAAACTGGCTAAGGACAAGAATAATTGTTTTACTTGTAGAATGTCCCTCGTGTGTATCGCGAAAGGTTGGCATCAACAGCGTGCACGTATACATTTGAGTGAATGTCTCAAATAACCTAGTACATTTTTCTTTATTTCTGAGGTCTGTCTGTTCGTTCAGTATGTATTTTGGTTTTCATTTGAAGTCTGTATAAATTTCGATTTCTGCTGGAGCCTTCACAATCTGCCATTCTCTAACGAATGAAGATTCCTCGATGCTGTTCGTGTTGTGATTATAGAGTCGTAGATGTGTACTAAATGAATATTTAAGTTCTCGCTTTTGTTCGTACGCGCCTTAAATCTGGGTGGGAAAAATATGCTTGTCTGCCTCACATGGAAACTTTCACATTCACCTCATTTAATTTTATGCATCCATGATTCTGTAAATGGTTTTGATTAGTGGGTGACTGACTACTGTTTTTTATTTGGTTAGTCGTATGGAATCCGATTCGTACATTAGTCTTATCAAAATTATCGCTATTCTGTCTGTCGAATTTTCTGTTTCTCTTATTAATGTTATTCCTTTATACTGTTGATTTTGTTATGAAATTTTGTAGTGCACACTTTGTCTACCATATTAGCACTATAGCCATTATTTGTGACTACTACAATACTCTTCAGCAGGTACGTTCTGTTCTAAGATGTTCTACACGTTGTCTAGTTTCCCTTACTAATAGCTATACCACAGGGAAGACTGTAGTATGATCCATACCCATCCTGCTTACGAAACACGTCAAAAGACGTCAACAAAAACTGATAGAAAAGTAATACAAAAGAAAGTTAGTCGACGTAGAAGTAGTGTTATACTAGCGGCAAAACGATCGGACTTAATAAACCGGAATTATTAGATTGTTAGAAGTATATCGCCCTGTAACACAGTCTTCCTTTAGTTATAACGTCTAGTGTTGATATACTACTGCAGACCACGGAATTGTGCGAGGACTACAGACTGCAGGATTGTTCAAGCTATAACGGAAAAGTTGGGGAAAATTATACACACATCAAAAAAATGTTTTGCATCATCTCGGTTCCGAGAATTTCAAAACCTGTACAGAAAACTGGAATAGAGAGCAACATAAACATCATTTCTGCCCTTTTTATTGCTCTTTGAAACCACATATTGCATGTTGTACCATCATACAGCGACACCTTCAGATGTGCTGGTCCACATTGCTGTAGATACCTGTACCTCTAATACCCAGTAGCACGTCCTCTTGTATTGATACATGCCTGTATTCGTAGTGGCATACTCTCCACAAGTTCATCAAGGCACTGTAGGTCCAGATTGTCCCACTCCTCAACGGCGATTCGGGGTGGATCCCTCAGAGTGGTTGGTAGGCCACGTCGTCCATAAACAGCCTTTTTCAATGCATCCCAGGCATGTTCGATAGGGTTCACCGTCTGGAAAACATGCTGGCCACTCTAGTCGAGAGATATCGTTGAAGGCATATGCGATACTCATCGATGAAGAGAACGTGAGGCCAATCCTGAGCATCCCTTCGGCATCATGTTGGAGCCATCTCTACCGTGCAGCATGGTGTGGTGGTTGCAAAGATGGACCTTGCCATGGGCGTCGATAGTGAAGTTGCGCATCATGCAGCCTATTGCGCACAGCTTGAATAGTACACGACGTCCTGTGGCTGCACGGAGAGCATTATTCAACATGGTGGCGTTGCTGTCAGGGTATCCTCCGAACTATATCCACTGCAGTAGTAGCCCTTGGGCAGACTGAGCGAGGTATGTCATCGGCAGTTCCTGTCTCTTTGTATCTCCTACATGTCCGAACAACATCGTTTTTGCTCAATCCGAGACGTCTGGACACTTCCCTTATTAAGAGCCCTTCCTGGCACAAAATAACAATGCGGATGCGATCGAACAGCGGTATGCACCGACTAGGCATGGTTGAACTACAGACGACATTAGCCGTGTACCTCTTTCCTGCTGGAATGACTGGAACTGATCGGCTGTCGGACCCCATTTGTCTAATGGGCTCTGCTCAAGCATGGTTGTTTACATCTTTGGGCGGGCTTAGTGACATCTCTGTACAGTGAAAGGGATTGTACCCGTGATACAATATCCACAGTCAACGTATATCTTCAGGCTTTCTGGGAACCGGGGTCATGCAAAACTTATTTGATGTGTGTAGCCTTAAAACTACACGTGGAACAGTAAGCGGAATGTAGAAGGAAGGACGCTGTTTTCTTTCTGGTTCAGATAGTTTATAAATGGCGTATCAAGATAGAGCTGGTATCCTTTTTATCTCCTACAACAATTTTAGATAGCTCCTCCGTTTCCGATATTTGTCAACGTAAATTATTTCAGAAACATTACACTGATACACATGGTATGACTAATTTTCGATTCATTCTTCATCAACCAATTTCGCAATAGTGTTGTATCTGTAATTAGGGCAATAATGACACCTCAGTTTTTAAAGATTCGCAAATTCATTCTTGAATGCCTGTGATACAGTTAAGAAAGAGACAAAAAGTTTAAAAACGGTTACTCATAGATTACCTCGTTTCATAAGCGTAATTCCTAACATGCTACTTCCTGCAGACTGTTTAAAGGCATACGTTCGTTAACTTTCGACGAACATCTGACTGCAGATACCATGTGAGAGTAAGTGGAAGCCTAAGTGCCTTGTTTACCAAGACACACAAGTTTTATCGAAACCATAATAAACAGAGCTCAGCGGACGTGGATATGGGCGTCATGCGAACATAGTATTACGCACTGCATTATGTTAATAATTTCGAACAACTGTAATGGAAAGCATGGGAACATGAGACAAATTCTTGGAAATTTTACGGAAATGACACTAGTTTCTGTTAAAAACACACACATTTTATTGTTTACACACCACATTATTTGCGAGGACATTCTTATATACGTCAGTACAGATAAAGCAGAAACTTATTACCTTATTTTGACCCCTATGTCTTTGAATGGCTTAGGGATCAAGGCTCCCTTAACGCTGTTGACATCAAAATTAACACGTTGCAGAAAAAATGGAAATGAAAATGCTACCTAACAACTTTCTATATAGAATAGAGCAAATATGCAATGTGTAACAAACAAGTGAAGAAGTTCCTAGATTTGTAGAGTGTATGCTGAGGAATAAAATGAGAATGTGAACTCATATCTAGAAATATTATCTGTTGATGCAATGGAGCTTGGAAGCTGTAGGGGCCAGCGCAACCCCTTTCGTTGGGAATGTGCATTTGTAGGCTTTTGTGTCAGGCTTGGACTCGTTCCTCTCCACCTAATGTAGTACGTGGTGTCAGGCACAGAGCAATAAATTCCGCTTGCTCTCTATCAGCGTAAAAATTCGAGTTTGCTGCCTGAAGTTTGCTTAGCCGCATGTTTTTCGGACGGCAGTTCCTATCGTCAAATTTTTCCGTAAGAGGTTGTACAACCACTAAAATGTATGCAGAGTAGATATACTGCCTTATTCAAACAGAGTGACCATCTTGTAGAAATAATAATATTAGTAATTGATTTGCTGCCTCTGGTCATACAGATGGTATCTTTACGAGTGTCGACTCACTATTAATTCGTCATCAAGTGATCTGCTTTAAAAGGTGAGGACTTGGTAGCAACCTGAAACACTGTTACAAACTATGTAACCTGAGTCCAAAATAAGTAATATAAAAGAAAATCCCTTGTAGTTTGTCAGTATGGTTTTGTTACAAACTGTGAAGAAAAAAATGAATCACAGAAAGGGACATGCATATGTGTAAGCGTTATCTAGCCTTTAGCAAGGATGTACAGTGTAACACAGATTTGGCCAGGTAGGTTGTTGTGGGATACAGCCAGGGTTGTACCACGGGCCACAGCTGGGAGGTTGGGGACACTGCAGGAACGGCCACCACGGAATTGGACGGCACTGCTGTGGGATGTCGTACATTGCCTCCTGCGGTTGGGACTGTCGCTGAGGTTGGAGTTGGGGATATGGGATCGGTTGGGGAACGGCGTAAGGCTGGGACACCGAGATGGGGAAAGGGACTGGCCACGGCTGCGAGATGGGAATGGACTGGGACTGAGGCACGGGGATGGACTGCGGTTGTGGAATGGGGATGGGTTGCGGCTGAGAAATGGGGACACGTTGTGGCTGTGGAAGTGGGTAAGGTTGTGGCTGTGGAATCGGAATGGCTTGCTGCTGTGGAATGGGCATGGGACGTAGCTGTGGGAAAGGCATGGGCTGTGCCTGTGGTAGAGGTACAGCCACGGGCTGTGGGTACGGGAAGAACGGCCGCAGCTGCGTTTGTTGGGGAGTCGTCAGGAGCTGTTGGGGGAACGTGTAGGGCGTGTACTGGGAACAGCACGACCAGCAGCAGGGCCCGCCGAAGCCCGCCTGCCAGCACTGGGAGCAGTTGACGCGCGAGCACGCCTCCGGGGGGCAGAAGGGCCCGCACGGCGGCAGCCCGTCGCAGCCCACGTCGTTCTCGTCGCAGTCGGACAGCAGGCAGTCGCCCGTCGGGGACGGCTGTGGCTGCAGGACCAGCCGGGACGAAGTGTCGTTGCCCTGCTGCACGGTGCGGGTCACGTCGACCGTCGGCGGTACGTTCACTACAATGGTCTGGTTCACCTCGCCGGGCTTTATTGGTGGCACCTTAATGATTGTTGAGCTGCTCGTCGCCTTGTCAAGCAACACTGCGAGCATCAGCAGCAGCACTGTCAGCCCCATCTTCGTCTGAAACATGGACGTAATACTTACTATTCAGTCATTTAAACTATGAACAGCATGTTACGAAAGTTACTCTGAAACTATATATCTCCTATTCTTTATAGTGACTGAGTGTCTACGCCAGTTTACGTATCAGTACTAATAAACCTGGTCGCTACTGCTCTCTAGCAGGCGTTCCAACGTTCATGGGGCGTGGCAGGAGGTATGTATTACCCGTTTCCATTAGTTTCTCATAAAATTTTTATATGAAGTATTTTGTAAGTAATTATTAGTACATACTTTATCTTCCTGTAACTGGGCTTTATAAACTTTTTAAAGTAATGTCACTTCTCTACATAATAAATCACCATTACAATGCAATGAACACCCTTAGCTGCTTACAGGCGTTGACATATGTCAACGGGGACAGAAGAAAATGTGTGCCGCGACTGGGACTCGAACCCGGGATCTCCTGCTTACATGGCAGACGCTCTATCCAACTTTTTTTTTTTAATCTCATTTTTTTTTTCGTTTTCGTTCGTTGTATCTACTCTGGGCGGACGTCAAAAGACACCCGTTTCAGTTCTTTGTTGATCCATTAACTCAGTTTTTGTATTACAGAGGGCAGCTAGCCCTCTGACCGAACACGCTGAGCTACCATGCCGGCATCCAACTGAGCCATCGAGGACACAGAGGATAGCGCGACTGCAGGGATTTATCTCTGGCACGCCTCCCGCGAAACCCACATTCTCAACGTATTGCCCCGCACTACATTCGTAGTGCCCCCGCCCATTATATTCATTACTCGCGGCGCGTTGCCAATTCACGTAAGGGTTCGGGCACTGTTTGTGCATTCGCACAGAAGAAGAATATGGTCAAGTGGCCGGTGAGCCTTAACTACATATATACTAAGATGGTATCAGTTCTTTCTTAGTATATAAATCACCATGGTCGGTTCAGTGGGTAGTTAAAAAACTATACTCCTAACAGAGATACAAAAGTAGGCGGTAGTTAAAAATGTGGATGACCCATGCACTACATCAATCTCCTGATTATCCTAGTGTGGAATATCTTGTATGCGGATCACTTCTGCTTGTGAAACGTAGCTTTAACAGAGATGTCTGTGAACTGGAATTTGACCATCTAAGTCTGGTATATACAGTTAAGAATCTGTGTTCGACAGGGAAGAGAGGGAATACGCCGTGATCGAGAAATTGGTTATCACAAGCATAGATACACTGAGCTGCATATTTGGAGTACGAAGCACAGAATTCAGTTTATTGTACTGATGCTCTAACTCCCCAGAAACTGAGAGCAGTTGTCAGGAAAAAGACGATGGAAAATAGAAAAAAATGAACGATCATTTCCCGAACGTCAACTGAAATTAAGTGATACGAAATACAATTTATTCTAAACGTAATTTTGTTGATAATCTGTCAGTCTCCGGCGAGTAACGTGTACGTAGTGCGGTGGGATTTCAGACCTAACACGCAGCATGATTCAGAAATGTAGTAAATAGCATTTTCCGGTGAAAACATCTGTATTTTGATCTACCGTGTTTTTCAGTTTTCCACGCAGTCTACTAATTTTGGATCTTCCTGCTAATGTCTTCTTTGTGTCGTTGTCCTGTGTCTGGCAGCAGCAGCAGAAGAAGAGAGTTCCTAATCTCTGAAACAGAGATGTGTTATTGAATTCCTCACTGCAGAACAAACTGATTCAATTTTGGTGACGACGCTGGTTTAAGATTCGTTGCGTAAGCGATGCTTTGTGAGATCAGTTGATAGGTTCGGTCAAGCATAGTCGATTCTCGAGATTGGCGTCTCAATCGTTAGGAGTGTTGGTACGTTTATTAGAAGTTGACTGGCGCCGCGTGATCTTACATGACTCTGTGCTATGAGTTCCTGGCTCATACCGCCGCTCGCAGAGTGAGCGTGACGATTTGCGCACTGTTAGTAGCGAGACTGCACGAACAGGACCACATGTATCGATATACAATTCTCTGGAGGCAGCAACAAGAGCCTTACTGAGTTACAGTAGTTAGCCAGTGCTACCTAAGCGTTGATTAATATTTTTGTTCCATTCTTTCATTCTTTTCATATGTAACATTGTACATACGATGGTGCTAATTTCCTTTCCTGTTCAAGCGGTTGTAGGCGCTTCAGTCCGGAACCGCGCTGCTCCTACGGTCACAGGTTCGTATCCTGCCTCGGGCACGGATGTGTTTGATGTCCTTCGGTTAGTTAGGCTTAAGTCGTTCCAGATCTAGGGGACTGATGACCTCAGATGTTAAGTCCCATAGTGCTCAGAGCCACTTGAGGTATTTTTTTTTTCTTTTCCTGTTTTACTTTGTGGCACAAAACCTTCGTAAGGCAGAGCTAAGTTCCGATTTTCATGGTGATATTCGTTTCAGCGCTATGAAACTTTTTCATGTAATTTACATTTTCGATATTGCACGGTGTAGTTTGCCTCTACTGAAAAGATTTAATACAGGCATTGATCACAGGTTAGTTCCCGTTATTTTCACCTTCAATCCGAAAAGACTGCGTTCAACATTAGCGAAGTTTAATACTTCGCTCATGAAGCAAAGTGAATTACAGATCCATCAAAAATTTCATAAGAAACCTCGTTCTGAGCAAACTTGATGAAATGAATTTGAGACTTCCAGACTCTTAGAACCGATAATTTCATGTATTCATGAGCCTTAGAAATGCAACAAAAAGTCTATTAGTTCCTGAGGCATCTTCAGACTCGTCTAACAATGAACGTAAATGGAGAGACATACAGTGGAATATGAAGGTATCTGCTTGAAAGTTGAAAAAAATAGGAAAGGGCATTCGCAATTTACCAAATATTTTATCACGCAAATAATAGAAGAAAAATTTTTAAATGCACGGTGGCAGTCAGAAGAACTATACGAAACCAACCGTCATAACAAATATCGACCGATTGTAACAGATAAGCAAGATGTGATTTGCATGGTGAGGGATTTAAACCGGAAGCGTATACTTCGAGTACTGCAGCATTACCCGAAGAACAATCATTTGACAACAATAGAGAGAAAATGATAATGACAAGGCTACAGGCCAAAATAACGTGGCAAAAGAAGTTTTGCAATTAGGAAAGAAAGAGCTGTTAGTTCCTTCAACAATACACATCACTAAGTTTACTAAGATGAGGGAAACATTAAAAATGCTGCAGTGATACTATCGCTTAAGAACGTTTCAGAGGAAGTCTTGAGAAATGCCGTCCTCCAAGAAGACCCTCGTTCTGCCAGAAGCGTTGTCAAAGAGAGTGGTGGAGTGAAAAGTTTCAGGTCGCCCTCTTGACCCTGCGGTACAAAACTGACACTAAAATGCTAAAAAAAATCAGCAATAATCAACGATATATGGACACAGAAGGCAATGGAAGCAACTGCAAGAGGCACATTGTGTGTATGGGCAGCATATATGGCGCGTAATGAAAAATGTATCAGAAAGATCACATCATAGGCTCAGAATTCAAGGTTAGTCCCCTACTCGAGTCTCCAGGAGGTGAGTGTCAAGTGCGAGGTAACCAAGAACTGAAAAACCACCGAAAATATAACATTCTACGAGTTGAGGCGTGGAATGTAAGAAACTAAGCTCTTGCTGTTGAGAAGAAGTATCACCCTCGCTTGTTCAAAGAACCTATAGAAATATACAAACATGACAAAAGCTTCAACAAGAAAGAAGAAAACCTAAATGTGAACGGATCCTGGATTTTCGTGTTGCAGCGAACGAACATTGTAGGTAGCAAGGGAAGAACCGTAGCGGAAATCACAACGGAAAAGCCTTGGACGTTGGTGTGCCAGATACATATAGTTTGCGGCCGCGAGTTCGATTCCAATCAACCATTAGTAATGAAGCGTGAAGCTTTGATAACGCCAACCGCACGTGCTGGCGTAACTTCGAAAAAATCAAAGAAACTGAGACAATCTCCAACAGGCAGTTTGTCAAAGTGTACTTTCACAGAACCGTCTGGAAGACCTAATATGGAAATAAGTGGCATGCTGAAATACTGAGGAATGATAAGATGGGTTTGAAATTGTCTGAAGCATCAGGAACTGTGATAACAAATATCATAGTAGGCAGTTTAGGTGCAGAGGAAAGAACATATCTAAATTGGCTATAAGGAAGCTCGACTGATAAACATACTTACAAAGCAGGTAACTGAAGATACCTTGGGTAACTGAAGTAATACTTCAAGTGATCGACGAAAAAAAAAATACAAAGACGTGCAACAACAGACACAACAAGTGCAGAAAAGCCAAGCCGAAATGGGTGCAGGAAAAATGTGATCTAAAATGGAATGTTAAATGCGAGGATAGATTCAGCATATAGAAAAATGAAAAAAAAAAAAACGTTCGGAGGCAACAACAAGAATGGACGACGAAGAACGAAATGGTGTGATTATAAACGATATAGGATATGGACGCCATCTTTCGTCCCTACTGCTTAAATTATACCTCAAAGAAGTAATGACGGAAGTAAAAGTAAGATTCAAGAGTGTGATTGAAATTCGTGTAGAAGGGTATCAATGATAAGATTCGCAATCCTCAGTGAAGGCGATGAGGCAGGATCTGTTGAAAGAAATGTAGTGACTAACGGGTACAGAAAGTGGATAGAAAATAAACCAAAGGAACACGAAAGTAAGGAAGAGTAACATAAGTTATTGATGAGCTTCACATCGAATTAGGGGATCTCGAAGTAGAAGAATTTAAGAAATTTTGCTACCCTCGAAGGAAAACGCATTTAGGCGTAGCGCTTCATATCACGCCTATTTTAAGTAAGAGACGGTATTGGGCAAACAGCTTCAGATAATGAGTCATGGTTACTGCATGACAGATGCGCTCTGATCCAGTAGCTAGCGACGACTGTAGCCGAAAGCCGACAGCTTCTTACGGACTATGAAATTATCAAGTAGTTAAAACATTTTTTTTTGGGAACAAAACTGTAGTTATTGTGATTATCACGATTGTCATTAATTGTTTAATTTTTATTAATTTGAATGATGGTGTGGATGGAAAGTAACATATTAAATAAATATTCTTATAGCTATTAACTTAGTACAGATTAGTGTGGGAACTGTGATTGTACAGAGAAAGTAAATTATACTTTCAGGGCAATTTTGTAATGCACAACTAGCCAGTTTATGGCACTGGGAGAACAAGAAACATTTTACGATAATTCTGCTGTTTAAAGAGGGAGCTATTCTAATACCTGTGGACTTTCTAATTTCGTTCATTTAGTAAACAGTTCACAAAAGCTATTGAGTTGTGATTGGTAAAACAGAAAAACGACAATAATTGCGCAGTTTAATACTAATATCCTATTGGTTACGATATATACCACTCAATGAAAGGACATTACGTACACGCGTATTTTGTTGCATGTTGTACAAGCTGTGACCGCAAACAAAACATTCGTAGTGGTGAAATTTTGAAATATTTGAGCGAGCATTCTGTCACAGAGAATCCGTTTGGTGATTGGTTCGGTTAATCACCATAAACTAACTATTATGAGTGACTGTGATTACGTCTGAGTGTTGAAACTTAAGATTAGCAAGGATTTGGTAACGCTTTTGTATCAAACAAGTGTCAGTATATCGAAGACTTCATCCACATACCACCTTTCAATTAATCGCTCATTAAATCTGATACTGAGAAACATTTGTTCGCCCGTTGTGTTCCTAGAACGTTATTAGTATAGAGTGAATCGTGGGGGAAATCTTGCAGATATGTGTGTAAGCTTCAGACACAGAAGGTTTTTGCAGGTGGGAAGCTGTACACGATTCGCTGGAAGAACTCGAAGAAAATAATATTAGCGAAAAGACAAGACAGCTAGTAATTTTTCTGAGGGTTCAAGATGAAATGCAGTGCTTAACTGACAGCGGCAGTGATCTTTGTGCTATCAGTCAGAAGTTGTTAGATGCTTTACCTAATAAGGAGGAGTTGGTAATAATACCTATCATGGATATTCAAATAATTGTAACCACTGGAAAAGTAAAGAAGCTTGTTAAATTTGAAATGATTTACTTAATAACTTAAGTGGTATCCAGTTGTGTAACAACTGTCTCATAATTTCCAGTTTGAGGATCGACGCGTAGATAGCGGTAGATTTCTTTAATAAATACAAGGGCAAGCTGGGTTTCAGTGATGATTGTGTGACTTTGTAAGTAAAGGGTGATAGTACTCCATTTTCCAGGAAAAAGAAACAGATGAGGAAAGTGACAGAATTCGTATAAGGTATTGTAGGAAAAGGATTTGTAAGGATGTAATGAATGCAGTGAAGAAACGGAGGTGACCCAGAAGAATCATTGGCAGTAGAAGAGCAAAAGGAAAAAATAACACATGAAAATATTAAGAAAAACGCTTTAGCGAGAAATAGACGGCATGACGCTAGGGCGTCTCCTACTAGCATTAAGATTGGAGACTTGGTCTTGGTCTAAAGAGAAAAAATCAAGCAAGGTAATGGCAGAAACCAAATGGTTTACTAATGAGTACCCGATTCCGGCCATCCTTATGTAGGTTTTCCATGATTTCCCTAAATTGTTCCAGGATAATTCCTGGATGGTTTCTTTGAAAGGGCATGGCCGACGTCCTTCCCCATCCTCCCATAATCAGATGAGAACGAGTACTTTGCTGTTTGGTCCCTTTCACCAACTCAGTCAACCAACCAACCGACTGATGAATACATGGGTCCATTTAGGGTGACTGAGAAACCACATCCTAATGCCTTTAGGTTAGATTATTGGAAATCAGGAAAACTGTTGACAACATTGACTTAGAGAGATATGTACACCAAGATCAGGAACAGGGGACAAAGATTGCACTCTTCACAATGTCAGGTGACTGACGATCACCAAGTACTCTAGTTAATGGCGACATTATTTCGTTTTCATTTCATGTTATCACTCTTCCTCTTTGGTCATTCGGAACTTTGTCTATCATCTTTTATCATCTACACTATCAAGAGAAAAGTAGAGATATTACAGGATGTTGTGTAAAAGTTAATTTTAGGAAGCGTAAAGAAATTCAGAGTCAAATATTAAGAAATTTGGAAGAGTTGTAATGAGGTCTATGAATAGCGAAGAAAGTAATTAACAGATAAATAAAATAATTTGTTGATGAGAAGGATGTGTTGTTGTGAAAAATAGGCAATGGATACTGAAGTAGTGGTGTAATGATAAAAACTACAGGAATGAAATGATCTGTACAAGGAAATATATTGTGGAATGATCTTACTTGTGGTAGAAGGGTGTTTTATTTTGTTGAAAAATAGACAGGATGTTGTTGAAAAGTGAAGCAAATAATACGCTATGTGGTTTTTCAGGAAACCTACTATAGGTAAACTAACTAGTTATGGAATGAAGCACTGATTTTAGAACAGCATTATGTTGGGATGAAAAGTGATTATGGGTATTGGAATAGTAACGAAGTACTTAAAGGATGTGACAAAATAAACTGCTTAGTATGATAGAGTTTTAGTGGTAATATTGAATAGTTTTCCTAATATGACTAAACCCAAGTGTGTGTGTGTGTGTGTGTGTGTGACAGAGAGAGAGAGAGAGAGAGAGAGAAGGACAAAAAAGTGGTATGAAGACTATATATAAACTGAAGAGAAATGTGTAAAAACAGTGGCCACTGTTTTATGCTTGTAACTTTGTAAAAGAATTATTTATGCAAGTTTTAAGCTTTTTTGAAAAAAATTGCAAAACTTAGTAAAGTAAGATTTACTGAGTTACTTAAGTAAATGTTTAAAATGCTTTCACTAACAACCAGTTTTACTAATGTTATTGATGTTTTCCACTTTGAAGAGTCATGCTTTTCAAGGAGTTTCGTATTTTCGTCATTTGAGAGTGCCAATTAAAGAAAAATTCCGCCATTAATTTACTTTCTAAGGCAAGACAAGAATCAAATAACTCAAAATTGTAGCTGAAAATATAAAGCAAAATAATAAATTTAAGGAAAATACATGTACTAGTATTTATCTTTCAGGAAGTTCTGCATAGAATAGTATTCTTAGATAAGTATGGTTTCAGGTAAATGACCAAGTAACTGCAGCCTTGACTGCGTTGTAAACAGAGGTGGAGTGTTATGGACACCACACAAGTAAGGCGCTGTGATGTTGTAAGTAAAACGACTTCAGATGTGGGACACTAGTGATGCGCCGTACATAATGTAGATATGGACCTATAATTATACGTAGGCTCGTTACTGAGTGAAAATTGTAGAACTACTTGGAGTGAACTAGAACAAATTGGAGAGAGTATAAATAAAAAAATATTTTGAAATTAAAAGAGACCATAAATGCCGTATTTAACTGAAATGGTGTAAGTAATCTGAACAGCTTTCGAAACAAATTAATTTGCTGCTTCGAAAAAGAATTTGTATAAAGGATGTCAGGGAAAATGAGCTTTTGTAAATTAATAGACTAGATTACTTTTAGAACTGACAAGTCCAGAGAAAGAACTATGTATTTTAGTTTACTAATGTTGCTATTGGAAAGTCGTGATGTGGCATAGTTATTAATAATTTGTTTGCAAAAATCTGTTACAATTATAGGGAGTATGAGTCATAGCGCTTCATATCGAACTTATAGTAAGTAAGAGACGGTAGTGGGCAATCAGCTTCAGACAATGAGTCATGGTTATCGTATGACAGATGCGTTTTGATCCGATACCTAGCTGCACGTAGCTACGACTGTGACCGAAAGCTGTCAGATGTTTAAGGACCTTGAAATTGACAAGCAGTTGGAAACAAAACTATTTATTGTACTTATTGTGTCTGTCAATTATCCTAATTTGTTTATTAATGTGAATGATAGTGTGAAGAGAAAGTAAGATATTAAATGAATATTGTTATGTCTATTAACTGGGTACACATTAGAGTGAGACCTGTGATTGTGCAGAGAAGGCGAATTATACCCAGGGGAAGTATGAAATGTAAAACTAGGAAGTTTATGGGACTGGGCGAACAAGAAACGTTTTACGATAATTCTCTTATTTAAAGAGGGAGTTATTTTGATATTTATGAGTTTCTAAGGTTGTTCCGTTAGTAAATTTTTCGTTAGAGCTATTAAGCTGTGATTTGTCACATTCAAAAGGCACGGTATTGTGCCGTTTAATAGTAATATTGGATTGGCTATGATGTGCATCAGCCAATCCGAGAACAGTACTCTCGCACATATTTTTTCGTTTAAAGAATTACTTTATTATGTCTAAAGAGTGGAGTTCGGAACTGAGCCGCCATCATGTTTGTTTGCGAATATAAGGAGCCCTGAACATATGTGATAATTTTGCAGAATAATGATTAAAAGTTAGCCGTGTGGTGCCACAGAGTCGATGCGAACGTGAGAGAAATACGAAGACGTGAAATTCCGAATTTAAAAACTGTAATTTGATTTGAATAACCAAAATCCGCGTAGCATGCTATACAAGCCGTGACCGCAACTTGGAAGTTCGTAGTGGCTAAATTGTATAATGTCAGAACTAGTACTCTGTCACACACGCTTGATAAACTTTTTGGTAACGGGTTCTGTTGATTACAATAAGGTGGCTATTACGAGTGACTGATTGCGTGTGAGTGTTGAAACTTAAGGCTAACAGGGGCTTGGCTGTGTTTTTTCATCAAAAAAAGTGGCAGTACATCGAAGTTTTCACTCACGAACTACCTTTCAATTAATCGCTTACCTAACTTGATACTTAAAAATATTTGTAGCACCTGTTAAACTCGTACAATGCTGCTGGTTATACTACAGATTTTCCAGTAGAGGAACATGTTTCATTTTCAACAGGGGAGGCTTGTGGACAGGACTGCAGAGGAAGAAATCATCAGAAGGTGAGTGAACATTATTTCTGAAGGACGAGCACATAGAAATTGCGACACTGCAGCATGGCAAAAGTCCATAAAGGCCATTAACAGCCGACTAGCACCGGAAAAGAAGACATTCCTGGCCAAAAGAAGTCTACTACTATAAACAATAGGCCTTATTTTGGGAAAGAAATTTCTCAGGATATACGTTTGCAGCGCAGCATTGTATGATAGTGAATTGTGGAAAAACGAGAGAAAAAGAGAATCGGAGCCTGTGAGAAGTGTTACTATAGCGGGTTGTTGAATACAAGACACATGAGAAATGAAACGATTCTTCGCAGAAGCTGCGAAAAAAAGGAACATACGGATTACACCGACAAGAAGAAGGGATGGGATGGCAGGACATAATGCTTCAGGGCATAACTTCCGTGGTACAATAGAGAGCTGTAGATGGTGACACCAACAACTATGGATCAAGGTATGCTAAGTTGAAGGTTAGGGCCCATGTATCATCATGTGTCATTTCCTGTTACTAGCTCATTGACATAAATACCTATGAAACAGGTAGGCCTTTGGCAATCACAATTTCAGTTGGTTACTGAACAGAATGAGTGAGATAGGAGATCTCAACAATAGGACAATAAGAGCAGGCAGGCCTTGGTTAATAAGACTTCCAGCTCACCCAAATTATGAAACAGCTCTTAATTAAAAAGGAAACAAATAGGACTTCAATACTGGAAAGGCTAATCATGTGATAATACATTAGCAATCAAAATATCCACGGGTGTACAGCCGGTCTACAGTGTCCTACGGGCACAATATTTCGGCGATCATACATGTCGCCATCATCAGGTGAACTGACGGACTGAGCTCCTGTGAACGTGCCGGCACGGAGATCCGTACGTTATGGCTGCTCAGAGGGAACTGGGTTTGGTCGCGACGGCAGCATATTTAAATACCCTCCGCCCGCGGCGCGCTCCCTCCGCTGTCCGCACCCCGCGCCGTGTTTTGTCCTCCGAATAAAATTCGTGCACTGGTGAGGAGCGCCAAAGATGACCTCGGTTTGAGGAAGGCCGGCGTGTACCAGATTCTGTGTCAATGTGGCAAGTCGTATATTGGTCAGACGATGCGTACCGTCGAGGATCGATGCCGTGAACACCAGAGGCACACTCGACTGATGTATCCGAACAAGTCGGCGGTTGCTGAACATTGTTTGTCGGAAAATCACGCTATGGAGTATGAACGCACGAGGATTCTGGTACAGACGTCGAGATACTGGGACATCGTTGTTAGAGAGGCCATCTAAATTCGCACCAATGACGACCTCATAAACCGTGACTGTCGCTATAATCTTAGCAAGGCTTGGGAACCAGCGATTGGGTTAATCAAGAGTAAATCGAGCAAACGTATAGTTGTGACGACCACGGCGGACAGAGCCATCACTCCGACGTCATCTCAGACGCCGTCGCAATCTGTTCCACCGCGCGACCGTGGCGCGGGGTGCGGACAGCGGAGGGAGCGCGCCGCGGGCGGAGGGTATTTAAATCGGCCGCCACCGCGACCGAACCCAGTTCCCTCTGAGCAGCCACAGCGTACGGATTTCCGTGCCGGCACGTTCACAGGAGCTCAGTCCGTCAGTTCACCTGAAGATGGCGACATGTATGATCGCCGAAATATTGTGCCCGTTGGACACTGTAGACCGGCAGTACACCCGTGGATATTTTGATTATCAAATACGCCGGGAGAAACTCAAGAATCACACAATACATTAGCAGTTTAATAAACATCCAAACTTGGCTTTTCTTTCCACAGGTTTCCACCTTAAAACACTGAAGGGCAAGTGAATTCCAATTTCAATCAGTTTATTCTCGTTGACGAGAACTACCTCACAATAACAATTCAATTTACACAACATCTAACAGATAATGAACCTCCAGTCACCAATCACCAGTAGACCACGCAACACAACTACTAGTGCCCAGTGCACCGTTTTAACGGTTCACCATTACGCGCTATGCTCTCAGTATGATAAACCATCAGCCCAAACTAATCGTTTCTCGCGCAGCAGAGCTTAAATACATTTTACGCCTTAAGATAGTTACATTCTGAAGTAATCCAGCTTACCTGGATAAAATCTGCATAGACACCACTGACGCTAGGTGACTAATCAGTCCACTGTCTTAAGGGAGCGTTGTGCACGCACACCTACCTTAAAATTAGAGGGTAGCCCTATTAGGCACAAGAAAATTTCTAACACTCGTACTTTTATTTTAATTGAACACAACACTGGCAAACAGTATGAAAGGGCCACACCAAGTGCGCTTCATCAAGTCACAAAATCATCAGTTCATTGCTCACGCTGAATGTAGCAGACAGACGTCCTGGTATATTTCACTAGGATGTGTACAGGGTGTCATTCTTCCACAGGCACTGCCTCTAATGCCGCAACGCTCCTCTTTTGTCGCCGTGGCGCCCAAAAAACAAGTCTCAATAAGAACATCAAATACAATCTTCCACGACCAGCACAGTGCGTAAAACCAATAATAAGTTTGGCCATAGGAATGTAAAACGTCACTGTAGGACAGTTACAGCAACGAACACAGGAAGTGAGAGAGAGAGAGAGGGAGGGAGGGAGAGAGAATGAACGACCCATGTCTCGCTTTTCGACTCAAGCCAGACACAGAATAACAGCAATACCGTGCGACAATGCCGTAGCAACTGACGTGGACTGCACTCCGTACTAACACATGACATCAGAAACAGACAACACTAACCTTGTTCCGAGCTTGTTGATAGTGCACAAGACCCACCACACGAAGTCCGTAGTTAATCTGTAGCATCTCCTGCCCAGGTGCTTCCATAGAATTCTTCTTGGTCGTTGCACATGCAACAGCACCTCTTTTCACTGTAAGATGATTTCCCTAACCAATAGTGTACACTCACCAAAACAGCAAGGCCAAGGAGCTTGCAGTAACAGCAACGATGCAACAAAATGCGATCTGCACGCCATTCACAATTTCGCCGACCGAAGCGTGTCTACGGAAAACTACCACCAACTACGGCGACGACACTGCACTAAAACACTTAATAGCAGACCTGTGGTGCGACACCAAACCAATCATCTCAACATAAATCGTATACATTCAGTAAGCGGGTACACGTCTTTTGTTTCAAGAACCCCGCACACGATTTTAATATCCTCCGATCAAACCGACAGTTCAACAAATCGTGCGGAATCCACAGAGCACAAACTGCAGAGGCCGTGAACACCAGCCATTAACACTTGTCTGGCCAGGCTACGCACGAGAACGCACTCGAATTCAGCCACGAAAGGCGACGCTAGCAACCCTGCCACGGGTCAGATGTTAAACACAGTAGGGAAAGACTGAAATATATCCAATGAATATCTGAGGACATAGGGATTCAGAAGTACTTAATCTTCGTGCAGTCCTATTTACTAGCAGGCAACGACATTGTTGGAGTAGATTAAACTCTCATAACCATATAAATCGCAGCAGCCCAATGATTTCACCAGGAGGAAACAATATTTCCGAAGTTAATTAATCTTGGATTGGATCACTGTTCGGAAACTAAACCGTATTCTGTACATCAACAACAGTTTTGAGGCTGTAAGCGTTTCTCACTGTCTTTCTGATCGATACAAACCATAAAATTCCATTTTTTCTTTATTTTCGCCACTTTGTTGTTGCTTTCGTTGCGTAATAGCCTTCAGATACCGCTGGCTTCGTTATTTAGTGACCTTTGTTCCTTACTTACCCTTTATCACAAAGTCTTGCAGCTCTGAAGTGAATAGAGCTGCCATAAGCACATCGTTGGTGTCATTCAAATATTTTCTATTTTTTACATACTAGTTGAAGTATCTCTATTTCTGTACTATGGCTTGATTACCGTTCTGTAGTCAGTGTGTTCTTCAAAACATATTGAGTTCTTACGTTTCGTACGCTCTGTGTTCTACAATCGCAAGTGCTTTCCCCGATTGCTACGGTATTAATAAGATTACGCATTACTTCCAACATAATTATTCCTATTAATGTGATTAGTTATTCATTGTCTCCCTAGACAAGATACGACTGTAATGAAATGAGTTCCAGTTGTAGATATTTATTGCACACTACTGTAACGAATATTGACGGAAAGAAATTTGAGGAAACATCGGGAACTCATTTGACAGGCGGCAAATCAGCGGAACGATAGGAATTATTCCAGTCGCGTCGTTCGTTTTCAGCCGCGAATCAATGCATCGTCATACCGCAGATCCATAGCAGAATTTCAGTACCGAACAGACAGCTACGCTAACTGTGCATTTCCATATTCTTCATTTCGTGCGCTCGTGGCAGCTCCCTATTTGCGTAATTAATCCGTACGAGTTCCTGGAAATTGGATAAATTATTCAGACCTTTTGCACGGGCTAATTACCATTCTAATCAACAACAGCAAAACAAGAGTGCGTTCCGCATGTACCTGGGAAGCGTTGCGGAGTTGTAGCAATTTTAAACGAAGATTTATGTCACGAGCCAAGGGGTGCTTTATTACGGTAATCTGGGTGGGTGCAGCTAGCATGATTGGATTGTGTTTTAACGTGACGTCACGTTGAATGATTGCAAATGCGTGCGCGGTTACGCTCGCACAGTGTTTTGTTGTTACCGGCACTGAGGGGGGCCGTCATTCTGCGTGGTTAGAGTGCCACGGCCACGCCCTGCATTGGGCACAGGAAGCAGCGTACAGAACGGAAGTGTTTGTGACATGGACCCGTATAACGGTAAGACGTCCAGCTATGGCCGTAACTAAATAACAAATATAGGGCATTTGGGAAAAGAGACATGAATTTCTTTATAATGGGACTAGAAGAAATCTGTGTGGTTTATCATGCAGATTTTGCAGTAATTCCCTTATAACTGCTAATTATCGAGGAGTTCTTGGTGTAGTGTTCACACGAGGTGAATCTGATGGATGTAGGTTATTTTACACGATCAGGAAAAGATCTCGTTGGCTGGCCGGGGTTGCCGAGCGGTTCTAGGCGCTACAGTCTGGAACCACGCGACCGCTACGGTCGCAGGTTCGAATCCTGCCTCGGGCAAGGATGTGTGTCATGTCCTTAGGGTAGTTAGGTTTAATTAGTTCTAAGTTCTAGGGGACTGATGACCTCAGAAGTTAAGTCCCATAGTGCTCAGAGCCATTTTTTTTTTTTTTTTTTTTTGGATCCTGTTGTAAATATTGAATCACCTGTAGATGTGAGGGTGTGCTGAAAAGTACTGCTTCCAAATTTTTATCCTCTTCTTATTATCGGTTAAGGTCTTAGATGTCATACATATTACTCGATTACTCTCCCGCTTAATTGCAACACTTTGCCGCTGAAGGGCTCCTAATTGTAGTATGTAACGTAGTAGTGTGTAACGTAACTATGTCGGTGCATGAGACACTCTTAGAAAATTGGGAGCACGAATTCGAAGAGTACGTCCACACATGGACCACTCTCCCCATTATGACAGTGCTAGACCACACACGAGCACTCCGACATCTGCAACATCGCCTTGGGTTCGCTGTCGTCGATCATCCTCCAGACAGTGCCGAGTTGGCCCCATCCGATATTCACATGTTTCCAAAACGTAAAGAACGACATCCAGAACTTCACTTTGATAGCGATGAGGCGGTTCAAGCGGAGGTGAGGCTGTGGCTCCGTCATGGAAGTCAAACTTTCTATAGTTACTAGGGTGACTCTGTTGAGAAATAAATATATAGGAACTAGAGCTGTTCTCTACCAAAACTGTCGGTAGTTTTGGTACGCTACATAAATGACGCAGTAAATGGTAGAATTAGTAGTTTTGGTAGGGAAAGAAAGGTACATGAATGTAAACTAGGGACCGATGGTTTTTTTGTGTCTTATTTATTTGATTGTTTGTTGTGCGCATAAGTAGCACCGCATATCACTCAGTAATAGTGCACTGCATAAGTAACAAAAATTAAAGTTTGTTTTATTTTAAGAGTTTTATGAGTTTTCACATTAAATAATTCGGAGACTATACTTTTCAGCACACCCGCGTACTACACTAAAAATAAATATGACCCTTCACAAACTACAAATAGACTTGGAACTGCTTACGGTACAAAAGTCTTCCAAATTTAAGAACCCAAAGTAGAAGGAAGTCCGGCAATACTCACATTCAGTGATTTAAGGGCTACGCTCTTTCGGGAATAACGTAACCGAATAGTGATGGATCTGTCCGCCTATTTAAACACAACAGGTGTCAGCCCCCGATAGCTGAGTGATCAGCGCCACAGAATGTCACTCTTAAGGGCCCAGGATTTATTCCCGGTTCGGTCGGAGATTTTCTCCGCTCAGGGATTGGGTGTTGTGTTGTTCTAATCATCATCATGTCATCCCCATCGACTCGCAAGTAGCCGAAGTGGCGTCAAATCGAAATACTTGCACCGGGCGAATGGTCTACCCGATGGGAGGACGTAGTCCCACAACAACACAATAAGTTACATTTATTTTCGCCCAAGATCAACTACCAGACCCTGATACAATCCTCCATCCTCTGCATGTCTTTATGGATTTAGCCGCATTATTCTGGATTTGCAACCTTTCATACAGACAACCGTATCTTCTGCGGCAACTCTCATAGAGCTCCCAACGTTGTTCACTGGATCATTAATGTATAATGTAAATGGCCCTGTAACACTCCGTGCGGATACATCTGTTGAATGCTATCCAAAACAATAAGTATATTATCCAAATTCCAAAATCGGATTCTCTGTCATTATGTATTAGGTCGCCCACGTTCCCCACATGGTGTTCTGATCAGAAAGGGAAGGAAACAAAGTCAGTGTCCAGTAGGTACGTCTTCTGGGGTTCCTCACCCGAGAGATGGAGGAGGCCCTGCCTGCAGCTATCGAGCATGCAGGAGGCAGTCATCTGCTAGTTGTGGTTCAGGTCGGCACAGGTGACGGCTGTCTGTTGCGATCTGAGGACAGTCCATACGAGTGACTGGAAGGCCCTGGCTTCGCGCTTGAGTGCGAGCATATCACCCACTTTGCAGCAATGTCCCAAGAGTTGATCGGGTTCCTTGGGTTTGAAGCCGAGTGAAGATTCTCAATGAAAGGCTCTGTGGCGGTCTTGGCTGCAGATTTCTATACGTGCATTTATCAGGCGGAGAATTGTAGGGTTCCCCTTGTCAGGCGTGCACTACAGAAAGGAACCAGATGATCGGGTGGCTGAGTACTTGTGGAGTTCAAATGGCTTTGAGCACTATGGGACTTAACTTCTGAGGTCATCAGTCCCCTAGAACTTAGAACTACTTAAACCTAACTAACCTAAGGGCATCACACACATCCATGCCCGAGGCAGGATTCGAACCTGCGACCGTAGCGGTCACACGGTTCCAGACTGTAGCGCCTACAACCGCTCGGCCACCCCAAACGGCAGTTGTGGAGTGCACATGCGGTTTTTGTTAGGTTAGGCGTTAGTTTCAGGTACTCTGAACATTCGACACGCAAAAAGAGAAACCAGATGGCGTTTATGGTAAAGACTTTTTGAATGTCAAAATTTTATCTCTTAACTGTCGAAGTATTCGTAATAAAGTTCCTGAACTGGTTGCCCTCTAGGAAATTAGTCACGTTCAAATTATTCTCGGGACTGAGATCTTGTGAAATACGGAATAGAAAGTTCGGAAATATTTAGGAAGTCATGGAACATATAAAGTAAAAACAAGTTAAACGCAACAGCAAGGGGAGAGTTCATTGCAGTCGACAGAAATATTGTCTATATTGAGGTCGAATTGGAGTGTGACTGTGGAACTATCTAGAGGCGTGTAAGACATCCAGGTTAAATCAAACTATTTACTTTCAGGTACTCTGAACATTCGACACGCAAAAAGAGAAACCAGGCGGCGTTTACGGTAAAGACTTTTTGAATGTCAAAATTTTATCTCTTAACTGTCGAAGTATTCGTAATAAAGTTCCCGAACTGGTTGCCCTCTAGGAAATTAGTCACGTTCAAATTATTCTCGGGACTGAGATCTTGTGAAATCCGGAATAGAAAGTTCGGAAATATTTAGGAAGTCATGGAACATAGAAAGTAAAAACAAGTTAAACGCAACAGCAAGGGGAGAGTTCATTGCAGTCGACAGAAATATTGTCTGTATTGAGGTCGAACTGGAGTGTGACTGTGGAACTATCTAGAGGCGTCTAAGACATCCAGGTTAAATCAAACTATTTGCTAGATGTTTTTAGTGGCCACCCGATTCCGCCGAGACAGTTTCACAATCATTCAAAGGAAGTATACACTCTGAAGGGCGGAAATACCCAGACTATGCAATTTTAGTTGCAAACGACTTAAACCTACCGAGTATAGTATGGTACAGTATAGTATAGATTTATCGCAGGGGGTAAGAACAGTTTTCTGAAGTACTTTTGAAAAATTTTTCGAAAACTATCTTGAACAGGTAGTTAGAAAACCTACACGCAGGGGAAATATTTTAGGTCTTGTAGCTATAAACAGACCTGAGCTTATCGACGGTGTCAGTCTAGAGACAGAAATGCTGATGTCTTCGTAGCTACGATGGTTATCAAAGTTAAAAAGTCAGTCAAGAAGGCTAGGAGAGTATTTTTGTTAAAAAGAGTAGATAAGCAGTTGTTAGCAAATTCTAAACGGATTGTAAAGCACGCTTTGGAGAGGTATATGACAAGTACGTGGATTAAGAGCAGAAAAGATCCATGGTGATTTAAGAACAAAACTTAGGATAATATTGAGAAAGCAAAGACTGTGGCACTCCGAGTTCGAACGAGAGCGCGCAAATGAAAATTGTCTAAAGTTAGCAGAGATCAATGCGTCTGTAAACAGATCGACGCGCGAAGCATACAGAAGCTACGGCCGTGATACATTAGCAAAAGATGTTGGCGATAGGCCGAGCAAATTCTGATTCTACGTAAGATTGCTAAGTGGGTCGAAGGCTTCCATTCAGTCACTCGTTGAGCAGTCTGGTGTGCCAGTAGAAGACAGCAAAAGGAAAGCTGAAGTACTAAATTTTGGGTTTTGTTCCTTACTTAGGTTGCAGGTACTGCGAATCTCTCACCAAGCACTAAGTCCCAGGCAACTGGAAAAACCGCAAGTGATTCCTTTCTATAGGAATGGTAAATGAACGGACCCGTAAAATTGCACATCAGCATCCTTAACATCGGTTTCCTGCAGTATACTTGAACATAGGCTAATTTAGATTGTAATAAACTTTCTCGAGACGAAAAGCATTTGTCCACAAATCAGAACGGATTTAGAAATCATCGCTCGTGTACAACTCAGCTTACCCTTTTCTCACATGATATCCTGCGAACAGTGGATGAAGTGCAAGAGACGGATTCCATACGCCTGGTTTTTCGAAAAGCGCCTTTCCAGTTTTCGCGCACTTTTCGTAAGCTGTTGATGTTGAAGAGAAATTTAGATAGTTTATGAAATGGGTTAATAACAGTGGAAAGGTAAAATGATTATGACAGTAGGTGTGTGTGTATGTACAGTATGTGTTCGTGTGTATATGTGTCTGTGTGTGTGTGTGTGTGTGTGTGTGTTTGTGTGTGTGTGTGTTTGTGTGTACTTCCGTTTGTAAGGTATGTGAGTGAGTTAGAAGGTGGGTGAATGGGTGGGTACATAGACACATGTTTATCTGCTCATCTAATGTACACTGAAGCGCCAAAGAATTTGGTATAGGTATGCGTATTCAAATACAGAGGTGTGAAAACAGGCAGAAAAAAGTGCTGCGGTATGAAACGTCTACACAATACAATTGCCTGGCGCCGTTGTTAGAGCGGTTGTTGCTCCTAAAATGGCAGGTTATCAAGATTTAAGCGAGTCTGAACGTGGTGTTATAGTCGGCGCACGAGCGATGGGAGACATTATCACCGCGCTAGCGATGAAGTGGGGATTTATCCGTACGACCATTTCACGAGTGTACAGTGAATGTCAGGAATCCGGTAAAACACCAAATCTCCGACATCGCTACGGTCGGAAAAAAGTCCTGCAAGAACAAGACCAACGACGAGGGGCTAAAGAGAATCTTTCAACGTGACAGAAGTGCAACCCTTCCGAAAACGTCTGCAGATTTCAGTGCTGGGCCATCAACGAGTCTCAGCGTGCGAACCATTCAACGAAACATCATCGATATGGGCTTTCGGAGCAGAAGGCCAACTCGTGCAACCTTGATGATTGCACGACACAAAACTTTACGCCTCGCCTGGGCCCGTCAACACCTACAGTGGACTGGAAAAATGTTGCGTGATCGGACGAGTCTCGTTTCAAATTGTATCGAGCGGATCGACGTGTACGGGTATGGCGACAAATTCATGAATCCGTGGACGCTGCATGTCAGCAGGGGCTGTTCAAGCTGTTGGAGGCTCTGTAATGGTGTGAGGCGCGTGCAGTTGGAATGATGTGGGACCTCTGATAAGTCCAGGTACGACTCTGACAGGTGACACGTACGTAAGCATCCTATCTGATCACCTGCATCCATTCATGTCCATTGTGCATTTCGACGGACTTGGGCAATTCCAGCAGGACAATGCTACAACCCACACGTCCAGAATTGCTACAGAGTGACTCTAGGAACACTCTTCTGTGTTTAAACACATCGGCTGGTCACCAAACTCCCCAGGCATGAACGTTATTGAGCGTATATGGGATGTCTTGCAACGTGCTGTTCAGAAGCGATCTCCACTGCTCGTACTCATACGGATTTATGGACAGCTTTGCAGGATTTATGGTGTCAGTTCCCTCCAGCACTACTTCAGACACTAGTTTAGTCCATGCCACGTAGTCCTGCGGCACTTCTGCGTGCTCGCGGGGGCCCTACATGGTGTTAGGCAGGTGTACCAGTTTCTTTGGCTCTTCGGTGTATTTTAGAGTAGTCAAACGGGAATTTACTGCACACGTTAATGGCACATAATGCAATTTGCCACCAACAAATATTATAGTACAGTGCTTAAAAGTGAGGTATAATCTATCGTATTGATCTCTGTTCCGTAAATCTTGATTCACCGATATCCAATAGTACATCGACAGGTGTCAATATTTATTTATTTGTTTAATCTCCAAATAAGGAAGGATATATACAGTACTGTGGGTAAAAACATTTTCCTTTCACCTATGAATTATGTCTGCACAAGAGGAATTTGCGGTAGCGTGTGTATTTTGCGGTGCGCGGGAAAACAGAGATTATTAGCGTACCAGGAGTACAGTGATATCCAGAGCAAAGGTTGAGGTCGGAGTAACGAGGACAGTGTCTGCGATGATGTAATACTCAAATACGCCAGTTGATGACTCTCCCACGTGGCATTCAGGGTAGTAAGTTACAGACGATTCAAGATGAACAATTTTCGGTCGCTGAAGAACAACCACACAGAATCATAGTCACAGAAGTTATTCGCTGGTGGTGTACCTGGGAGGAGAAGTACGTTGTACGCAATGTATTAGTTGTAGTGCAACAGTTACAAATGTGTTTACACGGCAGAGCAGCCTGAGTATCAGTATAAGAGAGCCTACGCATTCGTTAATGCTTCAAGTAAAAGCGTAGCATATGCTACTTCGTCAGTGCTACAAGATTATTCCGTCCGAAACTGAATGTCGCATTAACAAAATTGATGGTTGTTAGTAGAAGGAAAGGACACACACACACACACAAACAAACACGCACACACACAGCCACAAGCGCGCGAATTATCAGAGGTAAATGAAATAACTTGTTATCATGCAGCGGTCAATGTAAATTACGAGTGTTGGAACTTGTCAGCATTATTTATTCACCTTTTATGTAACGGTCGTCCGCCAGAATTGGCACTCAAGTTATTTATTTTAACAGTAACTCTTTTTTTCCGTCGAGCAAAGCTGACCTTCTCGTCATTCAGAATATGCCACCTACGTACACAAGAAATCAATAAAGAGAGATATTCAGAATCAAAATGAACTCTTTGAACTATGAGATATCTAATTACCTATAGTGCAAGAAACAAAATTTGTGTAGCAATAGACAGTGATACATGTTCGAAAGTTTACAGTTGATCTTTAGTACGGGATCTGACTTTCATTCAGTAATAGAGAGGTTCCGCTAAAATTATTAGTCAGATCGTCGATATCGTCGCGAGGAGCTTTAGCTGAAATGAACACATTCACATAATCAATTCATGCACAACCTTTTAGCTGTACATTGTGCTCCCCAGTACCGGCACAGGCAGCAAATCAACAGCACACAGAACACTCTTCAGTAGGAAAGTATCCTAGGGATCTGTCATGCATCACATGCACAAGCAAACTACTATTATCCTCCACGCCATAAACACGTAAGCAGGATGGTCTACAGAACCCACCAATAAGGGTGCCACTGAATCGCCATAAGCGACAGATGTCTGTTATCTCTCTAGTAACCTTAGCTCAAACGCGGACGTTGAACTATTGGTGATGAAACAAACTCAGTATTCTGTTGAGATACGCTCAGACAAAGGACAACAAATTTCTCGTAAGGAGCAGTCGAACAAAAACGTAGGTAACTGTTTATCAATCCAAAAGTACTCGCTATAACTGTTAATAAATTTACCACAAAGTGAGATAAGACGGTGAACGCCTTCATGGGAAACTACACACATCAAAAAAAGTTTTGCACCACCTCGGTTCCGAGAGTTCCGGAACCTGTACAGAAAATTGGAATAGAGAACAACATAAACATCATCTCCGCCCTTTTTATTGTTCATGAAGATCATACATAGCATGTTGTACAACCACATAGCGAGACCTTCAGAGATGATGGTCCAGACTGCTGTACACACTTGTACCTCTAATACCCAGTACCACGTCCTCTTGTACTGATGCATGCCTGTATTCATCGTGCCATTCTATTCACGCGTTCATCAAGGTACTGTGGATCCAGATTGTCCCACTCCTCAACGGTGATTCGGCGTAGATCCCTCCGAGTGATTGGTGGGTCACATCGTCCACAAACAGCCCTATTCAATCTATCCCAGACATGTTCGATAGGGTTCATGTCTGGAGAACATGCTCGCCACTCTAGTCGAGCGATGTCGTTATCCTGAAGGAAGTCATTCACAAGATGTGCACGATGGGGGCGCGAATTGTCGTCCATGAAGACGAATGCCCCGCCAATATGCTGCTGATATGATTGCACTATCGGTCGGAGGATGGCATTCACGTATCGTACAGCCGATACGTCGCCTTCCATGAGCACCAGCGGCTTACGTAGGCCCCACATAATACCACCTCAAAACAGAAGGGAACCTCCACCTTGCTGCACTCGCTGGACAATCTGGCTAAGACGCTCAGCCTGACCGGCTTGCCTCCAAATACGTCTCCGACGATGGTCTGGTTGAAGTTATATGCGACACTCATCGGCGAAGAGAACGTGATGCCGAGCCTGAGCGGTCTAATCGGCATATTGGGCTTCTGTACCGCGCTCTACGGTGTCGTTGTTGCAGAGATGGACCTCATTAACCATGGACGTCGGGAGTGAAGTTGCCCATCATGCAGCCTATTGCGCACAATTTGGGTAGTAACACGACGTCCTGTGTCTGTACGGAACGCATTATTCAACATGGTGGCGTTGCTGTCAGGGTTCCTCCGAGCCATAATCCGTAGGTAGCGGTCATCCACTGCAGTAGTAGCCGTTGTTACCGACAGGTCCTGTCTCTCTGTTTCTCCTCCATGTCCGAACAACATCGCTTTGGTTCACTCCGAGACGCCTGGACCCTTCCCTTGTTGAGAGCCCTTCCTGGCACAAAGTAACAATGCGGAATCGATCGAACCGTGGTATTGACAGTCTAGGCATGTCCGACCTACAGACGGGCCGTGTACCTGCTTCCTGGTGGAATAATTGGAACTGATCGGCTGTCGGACCCCCTCCGTCTAATAGGCGCTGCCCATGCATGGTTGTTTACATCTTTGGGCGGGTTTAGTGACATCTCTGAACAGTCAAAAGGACTGTGTCTGTGGTATAATATCCACAGTTAACGTCTATCTTCAGGAGTTCTGGGAACCGGGGTAATGCAAAACTTCGTTTGATGTGTGTATTAGCGGTTGCCAAAGGAATCATGGTTATACTCAGCCATGCACTTCTCCGTCCGAAGCAAGAATGTCTTTTGTGAGGGCTCCAAAAATATGGAAATCACACGGGGAGAGATCGGAACTATATAAAGGATCCGTACCGCCTTCCCAGCGTAGCTTTTGCAACGTAGTCGAAACAACCTTGGCAACACGTGGGGGTGTCACCGATTTGTTTCGAACGAAGAGGTGCACACTTGGGTACAACCGTGTTTCTGTAGGTTACCGCTAATGTTTTCCCATGAAGGCAATCGTCGTCTTGTCTTATATTGGGATAAATGTACTAACACTTACGGCGATTACATTTGAAATTACTTACTTTTCTACCATGTGGTTTGTTTTCATTTGACTGCTCCTTATATTACGATGATGCAGTTGCTACCGAAGGCCCTTTCATTAATAAAGAAATCTGATGAAGTCTCACAGTGGCAGTGCTCTGTTGTATAAGCAACAATGGAACTTCTCTCACAGGTAAAATAAATAAACTAATTACTGTAATCTGAATAACGCAGCAGATGATAATGATAATATCACTTGTTTCATAGGTGAAAGTGGACATGTCTATGTTTCTAATATCTTGATGGACAACTTACAGTGGCTCAAAAATGGCTCTCAGCACTATGGGACTAAACTTCTGAGGTCATCAGTGCCCTAGAACTTAGAACTACTTAAACCTAACTAACCTAAGGACATCACATACATCCATGCCCGAGGCAGGATTCGAACCTGCGACCGTAGCGGTCGCGCGGTTCCAGACTGTAGCGCCTAGAACCACTCGGCCATTGCGGCCGGCCAACTTACAGTGGCTATAAATGTCAAGTCTGACGTACGACTATAATCGCCCCGTTGCTGCACTCCGACGAATCCATTTGATATTTTTTATTCACGGTTACAATAGTCTTAGGCTGTAGTTGCTTAATACATTTCCTGGTGATTTGATGAGTGTTCAGAAAATTTCGATTAATTTCTTGACTTTCTTTTCTTAATAAAAAGGATGGGACACTAATACCTATTCAGAAACAAGTCCTCCATTTATACTACGAATTGTAATGAGAACTGTTAGGGGTCACACACAGATATTGCCTATTTTAAGTGGTATTTACGTGTGTAATTCAAATCCATCCTCTGTAATGCTGTCCGATATGCAAAATGTGGACATTCTTTGTAGCTCAATACTCAACAAAGCCAACTATAGTCGCAGTGAAGGTGACCGTATTAGAAAGCAGGCAGCAACGTCCCAGCAAAAAGTAATGTGCGTTGTCATCTTAGAAAGTCGAACACTTCCTGGCATGTGCACTGGATTTGTAAAGAATGAGGAAGACGGAAGAATGACTTGTGGTAACTAAGAAGGCTGTGGTGTCACCGTCAGACACCACACTTGCTAGGTGGTAGCCTTTAAATTGGCCGCGGTCCGTTAGTATACGTCGGACCCGCGTGTCGCCACTATCAGTGATTGCAGACCGAGCGCCGCCACACGGCAGGTCTAGTCTAGAGAGACTCCCTAGAACTCGCCCCACTTGTACAGCCGACTTTGCTAGAGATGGTTAACGGCCTACCTACGCTCTCATTTGCAGAGACGACAGTTTAGCATAGCCTTCAGCTACGTCATTTGCTGCGACCTAGCAAGGCGCCATATTCAGTTACTATAAGTACTATGTGAACAGATAATATTGTGACTCCTGTACCATCAAGAGCGACGTTCATCATTAACGGATTAAAGTTAAGTATCAAACTAATTACGTCCGCTTTCTGAATTCTAATTCCTTGTCATGTTGCAGACCTCACGTCGGTATAGTTCTTCCCTCCTCACGACAGCCAACACAACAAAGGTGACAGAGCGTCGTTGAGAAATGCTGAAGCCAACTACGCCATGGTGTAAAAATTATGTGAAGAAGTTGCGCGATCTACAGGATGTTACGGTTCGACTTTCCAGCCCAAATAAGAAGCAACACACTCACAATAAACATTTGATACACATAAATCTGCTATTACGCATCTTAAGTTGTCCAGGGATATCAATCGATATTCGTTGATTTCTTGTAACTGTCATCTTTTGAAAATGTCTTAGTTATAGAAATCTGAGAAGATAGTCACTCAGTTTCTATTGATTCAGCTGCTCCTATCAGCCACCTCACCAAGAGGCCTCTTATGGTGTTCGTATAGTCTACACAAAGTTTTCGAAGAAGGACATTTTGTTTTCAAATGGTTCAAGTGGTTCTGAGCACTATGTGACTTAACTTCTGAGGTCATCAGTCGCCTAGAACTTAGAACTAATTAAACCTAACTAACCTAAGGACATCACACACATCCATGCCCGAGGCAGGATTCGAACCTGCGACCGTAGCGGTCACGCGGTTCCAGACTGAAGCGTCTAAACCGCACGGCCACACCGGCCGGCATATTTTGTTTTAACTCGTACAAATTTTAATTAGCGATCACGTCCGGACGACAGAATGTGGTTGTGAAGAAGGGACACACCGTCACAATGGTACGAGAAAACAAGGCGTATTCTAGTTAACTTTCCGTCTCTTCTTGAAAATTTTATAAATGTTCATTGATAATAATGTCAGCTCATCACATCTTCCGATGCCAACCTTTGAGCTCATATCCATAGAATTCAAGGAAAATGCCCGTGGATCACCTAACTAGACTTGCTCGCTGACTTTGTACTTGGTCTCTTATCTGGCCCAGAGTTGTGGATCAACGGTCTTCATCAGACGGCTCATGTAACGAACGAAAGGTAATAAATCTTTTATTGTGATCTTCTTTTGAAAACCAGTTTAGTTTGCAAGGTCGTTATGTAAACACAGTTACTGGATTACTAGTTTCGACATTATGTATTGCGATCCTCAGATCCACAAATCCGGGTAGTAGTAGCTACACCATACAATGCGAACACCATTCTGTCACATGGTGACTGTAATTACGATATGCATAAAAGAGTCGAGGCATTGCATGTGAGAACGTTGGTGTACCCGTTTTCTGATGTAGCTAGCAGTGCCCGGTTTTATGGATTTGAGAATGGCAACACATATTTCCGTAACTAATAACCCATTAATTGCATTTACATAGTGATCTTGGTAAAGAAACTGGCTTTCGGAAGAACACTACAATACAAAATTATAGATCGCCTCCTGCACTGACAGATTATATCGAGTAACAATAATAAATACAGTCAGAGATTTAGACGAAACATACATTTCAGTGCGCATTACGATGGCGGACTTGTACAAGGAATTTCACTCGTTTGTAAATAAACGTGAAGAATTTTGTATAATACTAGTGGATTATATTGGCGAAACGTTGTTCGCACATATTACATCGTCACTCAGTTCTATCAAAAATGCACCATAAAAGTGACTATTGACGTTCAGTTCTCGCTAAACGTTTAGTGAGTGACAGTTTGCAGATAAGGACATCGGAACACACACTTTCGATATCTCTTTCTGTATCATTCTGTGTCTTATATAGCACGTCGTTGCAGGTTTGCTCATAACTTCTCTTTACCTTGTCGGTTAATACACACATATTGCCGAAAATATAAACGGCGAAGCTGGTCTAGAAATCTACAGATACAATGCGAGCGTTCATATATCCTTGACATGTTACATTTCTAACGCTCCAAAACAAGTAGATGTGTGTGTGAAGTCTTATGGGACTTAACTGTTAAGGGCATCAGTCCCTAAGCTTACACACAACTTAACCTAAATTATCCTAAGGACAAACACACACACACCCATGCCCGAGGGAGGGCTTGAACCTCCGCCGGGATCAGCAGCACAGTAAGTAGACGTGCTCTTAACGATCCGCGATCAGAGGAACACGGGTGGCGATCAAAATATTGGGCAGTATTTATACTATCTCACATTAAAAGTGAAGGAAACGCGTGGTGCCGGCCGGAGTGGCCGAGCGGTTCTAGGCGCTACAGTCTGGAACTCGCGACCGCTACGGTCGCAGGTTCGAATCCTGCCAAGGGCATGGATGTGTGTGGTGCCCTTAGGTTAGTTAGGTTGAAGTAGCTCTAATTTCTAGGAGACTGATGACCTCTCAGAAGTTAAGTCCCATAGTGCTCAGAGCCATTTGAACCATTTTTTTGAAACGCGTGGTGCCGGGTATAAGACGCCTGTGCTGTGCAGAGCGCTCACGAAAACGCCGCTCCTCTGTGGACAATGTTACAGAACACGCAATAAGTAGATGTGTGTGTGAAGTCTTATGGGACTTAACTGTTAAGGGCATCAGTCCCTAAGCTTACACACAACTTAACCTAAATTATCCTAAGGACAAACACACACACACCCATGCCCGAGGGAGGGCTTGAACCTCCGCCGGGATCAGCAGCACAGTAAGTAGACGAGCAGACGTGCTCTTAACGATCCGCGATCAGAGGAACACGGGTGGCGATCAAAATATTGGGCAGTATTTATACTATCTCACATTAAAAGTGAAGGAAACGCGTGTTGCCGGCCGGAGTGGCCGAGCGGTTCTAGGCGCTACAGTCTGGGACTCGCGACCGCTACGGTCGCAGGTTCGAATCCTGCCAACGGCATGAATGTGTGTGGTGCCCTTAGGTTAGTTAGGTTGAAGTAGCTCTAATTTCTAGGAGACTGATGACCTCAGAAGTTAAGTCCCATAGTGCTCAGAGCCATTTTAACCATTTTTTTTTGAACGCGTGGTGCCGGGTATAAAACGCCTGTGCTGTGCAGAGCGCTCACGAAAACGCCGCTCCTCTGTGGACAATGTTACAGAACACGCAATACGTGCAAACGTTGCAGAGTGCTTACCAGTGCGAACGGCATGTCTGCGAGAAGCGGTCGGTCAGTCGGCCGCTGGAGGCCGTGTCTCGCGCGGGATTGAGCGCGTCGCGCCTGGGCAGATAACCCGCACCAAGAGTTACGATAAGGAGGCGCCCGCCTCCCAAAATTTATCTCCCACGCCACGCCAAACGACCGTCAAGGATGAACTGGCGCACAGCTTCTCCACGCATGACTGTTTCCACGTCACGCGGACTAGTACATCGATCACTAACATATCTGCATGCAGGATTAAACTGGAGTTAGTAATTTCACAAACAAAGCGTGACGACAACAAGGAGATAACTGCAACTGCAGCTGGTTTCGTCTTACACTACAGAAAGTTATCACAAGGGCGGCAGAGGTAAAGCACATCCTCTTAGTGAATTCTTTTGGTTTATTTCGTCATATTAGTGGTTGCCCTCGCAATAATATTTCATCTTCTGCATTTGTGAAACAACAACCCGAACGTTTCGTGGCCAAGTCGAGATAACCACAAATAATTATTTATTTGTTCGTTGACCCTGCCAGAAACTACACTCCCGGAAATGGAAAAAAGAACACATTGACACGGGTGTGTCAGACCCACCATACTTGCTCCGGACACTGCGAGAGGGCTGTACAAGCAATGATCACACGCACGGCACAGCGGACACACCAGGAACCGCGGTGTTGGCCGTCGAATGGCGCTAGCTGCGCAGCATTTGTGCACCGCCGCCGTCAGTGTCAGCCAGTTTGCCGTGGCATACGGAGCTCCATCGCTGTCTTTAACATTGGTAGCATGCCGCGACAGCGTGGAGGTGAACCGTATGTGCAGTTGACGGACTTTGAGCGAGGGCGTATAGTGGGCATGCGGGAGGCCGGGTGGACGTACCGCCGAATTGCTCAACACGTGGGGCGTGAGGTCTCCACAGTACATCGATGTTGTCGCCAGTGGTCGGCGGAAGGTGCACGTGCCCGTCGACCTGGGACCGGACCGCAGCGACGCACGGATGCACGCCAAGACCGTAGGATCCTACGCAGTGCCGTAGGGGACCGCACCGCCACTTCCCAGCAAATTAGGGACACTGTTGCTCCTGGGGTATCGGCGAGGACCATTCGCAACCGTCTCCATGAAGCTGGGCTACGGTCCCGCACACCGTTAGGCCGTCTTCCGCTCACGCCCCAACATCGTGCAGCCCGCCTCCAGTGGTGTCGCGACAGGCGTGAATGGAGGGACGAATGGAGACGTGTCGTCTTCAGCGATGAGAGTCGCTTCTGCCTTGGTGCCAATGATGGTCGTATGCGTGTTTGGCGCCGTGCAGGTGAGCGCCACAATCAGGACTGCATACGACCGAGGCACACAGGGCCAACACCCGGCATCATGGTGTGGGGAGCGATCTCCTACACTGGCCGTACACCACTGGTGATCGTCGAGGGGACACTGAATAGTGCACGGTACATCCAAACCGTCATCGAACCCATCGTTCTACCATTCCTAGACCGGCAAGGGAACTTGCTGTTCCAACAGGACAATGCACGTCCGCATGTATCCCGTGCCACCCAACATGCTCTAGAAGGTGTAAGTCAACTACCCTGGCCAGCAAGATCTCCGGATCTGTCCCCCATTGAGCATGTTTGGGACTGGATGAAGCGTCGTCTCACGCGGTCTGCACGTCCAGCACGAACGCTGGTCCAACTGAGGCGCCAGGTGGAAATGGCATGGCAAGCCGTTCCACAGGACTACATCCAGCATCTCTACGATCGTCTCCATGGGAGAATAACAGCCTGCATTGCTGCGAAAGGTGGATATACACTGTACTAGTGCCGACATTGTGCATGCTCTGTTGCCTGTGTCTATGTGCCTGTGGTTCTGTCAGTGTGATCATGTGATGTATCTGACCCCAGGAATGTGTCAATAAAGTTTCCCCTTCCTGGGACAATGAATTCACGGTGTTCTTATTTCAATTTCCAGGAGTGTATATCCGCGAAACACTAACAACTGTTTAAAGGACGTCACATTCTGCTTATGGGAGAAGAAGTTTTTATATTGCTATTGTAATTTTAGTACTATGTCATTGTCAAGAAAAGTTAATAGATGCTATTTCGCAGCGCAGAAATAATGGTACATAACAGCCAATTAACAAATTGTAGGCACGTACAAATGTTGTGTTAACAGGCTGCAAAACAGGACGTAGTGCCTACTAAGGTAGAATTATTTATGACTCATACCTGTGCCGTAACATGACACCAATCTATTGCGCGTGGCAATGGCAAGAGAAGAATTTTCAATAATGAAATAAAAACTTCACAGCCACCTATTGTTAAACAAGAGATACAGGCCGTAGACAAATATTACAAGGTCTTAACTAACAACTATAACGTTCATTTTCTTCTTCCTTGAAGATTTTGCTGCCCTGAAATGCGTTGGAATTAGAAAGGAAAACAAAACTGGACATTCTTGTCACAGGGAGTTATCTCTGACTCTCATTTACATAGAACAGGCTTATTTCCTGTCTGCCGATCGCCGTTTTTATTTCAAATTGACCGGTTACGGACAATGTCGTCCATCTTCAGATTATATCTCGTACTTTACAGAACTAAATAAGGCCTCATGCTACTGTCGTGAGTGACAGTGAAACTCATAGTTCTATGAAGACTGGTTACTTTGTAATTACTAGATACGATCTCTGAAGATGGGCGACATTGTACGAAACCGATCATTTTGAAATAAAAACAGCGACTGAAAGAAAATTGTCACGTATTGTACGAAATCAAAATATTGGTTCTGAAGAAAGTGTACTACCAGCAAATACGATACTGGCCATTAAAATTGCTACACCAAGAAGAAATGCAGATGATGAACGGGTATTCATTGGACAAATATATTATACTAGAACTAACATGTGATAACAGATTGACCAGACTTTTTCAATTGGTGAGAGATCTGGAGAATGTGCTGGACAGGGCAGCAGTCGAACATTTTAGGTATCCAGAAAGGCCAGTAGAGTACCTGCAACATGCGGTCGTGCATTATCCTGCTGAAATGTAGGGTTTCACAGGGATCGAATGAAGGGTAGAGCCACGGGTCGTAACACATCTGAAATGTAACGTCTACTATTCAAAGCGCCGTCAATGCGAACAAGAGGCGACCGAGACGTGTAACCAATGGCACCTCATACCATCACGCCGGGTGATACGCCAGTATGGCGATGACGAATACACGTTTCCAATGTGCGTTCACCGCGATGTCGCCACACACGGATGCGACCATCATGGTGCTGTAAACAGAACCTGGATTCGTCCGAAAAAATGACGTTTTATCTTTCGTACACCCAGGTTCCTCGATGAGTACACCATCGCAGGCGCTCCTGTCTGTGATGTAGCGTCAAGGGTAACCGCAGCCATGGTCTCCGAGCTGATAGTCCCTGCTGCTGCAAACGTCGTCGAACTGTTCGTGCAGATGGTTGTTGTCTTGCAAACGTCCCCAAACGTTGACTCAGTGATCGAGACGTGGCTGCACGATCCATTACAGCCATGCGGATAAGATGCCTGTCATCTCGACTGCTAGTGATACGAGGCCGTTGGGATCCAGCACGGCGTTCCGTATTATCCTCCTGAACCCACCGATTCCATATACTGCTAACAGTCATTGCGTATCGACCAACGCGAAAAGCAATGTCGCGATACGATAAACCGCAATCGCAATAGGCTAAAATCCGACCTTTATCAAAGTCGGAAACGTGATGGTACGCATTTCTCCTCCTTACACGAGGCATCACAACAACGTTTTACCAGGCAACGCCGGTCAACTGCTGTTTGTGTATGAGAAATCGGTTGGAAACTTTCCTCATGTCATCATGTTGTAGGTGTCGCCACCGGCGCCAACCTTGCGTGAAAGCTCTGAAAAGCTAATCATTTGCATATCACAGCATCTTCTTCCTGTCGGTTAAATTTCGCGTCTGTAGCACGTCATCTTCGTGGTGTAGAAATTTTAATGGCCAGTAGTGTATATTTCTAACCGATAGTAAAGGGCAGCTTGTGTCTGTTAGTAACGCAAAAGAAGTAAGTTTTACGAAATCATGTATCGTCGTAGGGGCTGTGACGCTGAGATGGGCATTTGTGTACCTGTCAGGTTCCTGGCGAACGATATATAACACAGTGGCGACTCTGTGACTCGTTAGGGCTAACACCAAGAGCTTTGGTAGCTCACAAAATAGCACCAAACTTTATAAAAATATCTTGGACAGTGCGATATCTTCTGCACTGAAGGAACATCTGAAATGGTATCATTCTATATCAGCATGATACTTATCCTGCCCACGTACTTGCAACGTGTCTCGGAGACATTTGGGTAATCGTTCTGAAATAGCCTTCTCATAATCCGGCGTGAATCCCAACGAATGTGTCTGGGATGAAATGTTGTAGTGGTTGTGCGCCAGATAAATTCGCTGAAAACTTGGAAACGAGTATTCACTTTCCACCAGTACGTATGTAAGGAATTGCGCCTTACCTGGACAAAAAAGAAAGAAAATTAGTAGGAGGCGGACGAAATTTGGGCGTACAGAAAGAACCTAAATGAAATTGACTGTGTGGCGTTTAATGTTGTGTTTGTGCAGTCAATAAAAGGAAGGATGAAGAGAGATACTGGGACAAACCGCCAGTGCAAAGCACTACGTATATTATCGTCTGCTCCTGGATATGTATCACCAGCAACGCTTGCGTCCTCACTACGCATTTATTTACGAACAGTAATTAAAGACAATATGCTTTACAAAACTGTTAGGATCTAAATTAATTCATCTTCTGGACTGCCGGAGCTTACATTTTTGACAGCCGTTTTCAGTTCGACATGTGTATCTTTTTCCGATCAGAATACTGCAATATTATTTATTTATTTATTGCCAAATTATAGAACTGTTACCTAATGTTTAAAACAGGTCGTACATCTTATAATTTTCGTTTCTCATCTTTCTCGTTTCTCTTCTTTCCTTTTATTTTATCTACAACATTTACAAAGAATGATACTTTTCAAAATAACAATGATTTAAGGTTGAAATATAAATAAAATTTTGTTGTTTCTTAAGAAGAATATAAAAAGAAGATAGGATAGATGAGAGATTTGTTAGTAACATCACCGAGTGTGACTGACGGTGAATACCTCGGAATGGTTTCTTCGAGCCGTTGACCTCCAGTCACACACACAAACACACACACACACACACACACACACACACACACACACACAAATGGTTATTTGTGGAGAAATAATGTTGCTTATCCTATTTGTTACTAATCCTATGTATTAACTACTTTAGGTGCGCATCGATGTACAGTATTTGGTGTATCCTTGCTAGATTGCCAGAAATTTGCTTATTTACTGTCACATCTCAGCTTCCTCTTCCTGTTCCTCCTCATTGTCACTATTTTCGCTGTCACTGTGGGTATCGCTGACCATCCTCTGGATATTATTGTTGCGCTCCACATAGGCATGTCTGTGATGTCGTGTCCGCATATACTCTTCATGTGTTGTTTTTGAAATACTGTTTGTCAGTGCGTTTAATTGTGCCCATTGTTCTTCGTCTCTTATTGTTGTGTATATATCTATGTCTGTATCTGTGTAATCTAAGTGTAGTGTATGTCTATTGTTCGCGCATTGCCCGCAGAAAAAGACAGTGTGCTCTGGGGAACCTTCTTCCCCGCATGTGCATGTAGGTGTCTGCCTCAGTCTCACGCGGTCTTAAAGTGCGTGGGTTTAGGTCCGTGCCCGGTTAAGAAATGTACGAGTACCATACCGCGGCTGGGATCGGTATGTCTCATTCTCAACCGCTCCCTTATGTCAGGGTGGAAGTCGCGCAGTCTACGTCCCTTATCACTTACATCCCACTCACCTTGCCATGTATCCAAACGCCAACTTTTAAGGTGACGTATCGTCTCTATGGGCACACCGGTTATTGAGTGTACCTTATCTAGTCTCCCCACCTTTAACCAGTACCTTGCAGCTCTGTATTTGATCGTGATATTTATGGGGCATATTCCGAGCACCACACACAGTGCATCCGCTGAGGTGGTACCGAAGGCTCCAGATAGCCTAAGTAGGACACTTCTCTGCCCTCGTCTGACGGATGCTTTGTTGGTGACCACGTTCAGTCTATGTGCCCACGTGCTAGCTGCAAAGCTGAGTACTGATTCGAAGAGCGCACAGTGGTATGTACGTATGACTGGTAGAGGTAGTCTGTACTGTTTTGAATTTAACCTCACCAGTTTGTGGAGTATTTTTTCTGCTTTTTCTGTTGTTAGCCTTATGTGTTCGTGGAAATTCAATTTTTCATCTATGTGTACCCCAAGATAGCGTACTCGTTTGATGTTTGTGTCTCTAATTTTAACCGAAGGATTCCTTTGGAGTGATCCTGTCAGTAAAGTGTATGTTGTTTTGTTTTCGGCTATCCTGAGTTTGTTGTTGTGACACCACTGAGTAATTGTTTGTAGTAATCCACTGGCTTTCTCTTCTAACGGGGCTCTGTTGTTTGCAGTGACTACAACTAATAGGTCATCTGCGTAGGCGACAATTCCGTCTGACCTGTCATCCCCATCCAGAAGCTGTAGGAGGGGTTCGATTGTTATGTCCCAGAAGATGGGGCCGCAGATCGACCCTTGAGGACAGCCTTTGGTAATTCTTTTAATTACTTTCCGGCTGTCCGTCTGGCATTCGACTACTCGGTCTTTACAGTAGTCTAGAAAACTGTTGTACAGTGATTGCGGTACCTCCAGATGTCTTAGCCTCTGAAACAGTGCTGGCCACCAAAGATTATCAAATGCTCCGGCAATGTCAATCATTATTGCCATGGCGTATTTCTGTTTTGTGGTGTTAACTATGTGCAGGGCCTGGTTGATGGCATCATCTATTGATCTGCCAGATCTGAAGCCGAACTGGTGTTGGCTCATACCCCTGAGAGCTCTGTGTGTTTGCAGGCGCTTACACAGTAGCTTCTCCTGAATCTTTGCTAGGGTGTTTATTAGGCATATTGGCCTGTAAGTCTTTGGATCGGAAGGATCCCTGTCCGCTGATTTCTTAATAATGACTGCTTTGGAGGTTTTCCGTACTGTAGGAACCCTGCCCAGCCGTAAGGCATCGTTCAGTAACGTTGTCAGGAACGGGGTGATCTGTGGTGCTAGTTTTTTCAGTGTTTCCGAGTAGATACCATCTGGTCCAGGTGCTTTTTTGTTTTTGAGCTCTGAGATTGCTAGCGCAACCTCTTCTTGCGCAAAAGGACAGGTGACAGTTGCAGTGTTGTATGGTGTGCGTAGGTTTTCTCTTAGTGTTGCATGATATTGTGTGTCTGTATCGATAAAATCGTCAGGGAGCAGTTTATACAGCAGAAACTCTGCTGTATTCCTCCATCCCCTCGTCACCGTGCCGTCATCCTGCCTTAGCGTTCCCAGAACTAGTGGGGTTTTTATCTTCTATGTCAGTATTTTGTATGGTTCCCCCCATATATTTTGCTCTGTTTGTGTTGTTACAAATAGCTCCCATTGTTGTCTACGCGTGTTGTATAGGGTCTGTCTATATAAGTCTTGTGCATGCCTATATACTTCAAGTCTTATTCGTCTGTCCCTATCTGCTATCGCCCTTTGATATAATTTTCGTTTGCGTCTTGCGTTTTGTTTGAGTCTCGTAAGTTCGTTGGTCCATGGTACTGGTGAGCAATTTGTGTTCTTTCTGTCGGTATTGAAGTGTTTTGTGCATGTTGTATCACCTGTGTTAACTTATGTGCTCTATAATCGATACTTCCATTGATGTTTTCTAGATCGTGTCGTTGGATAATTTCCGTTAATTTGTTGCAGTCTGCTTTGTGCAACAGCAAGTGTCTGGTGTGTGATTTGGTCTTTGTGTTTTGAGTGTGAGTTAGTGTGTATGTTATGACATTATGATCACTGCTGGTTATGTTGTCGTGTACAGTCCAGTTTGTTACGTATGCCATCGCTGCATTATTTGCTAGCGTGAAGTCGATATTACTGCTCGTACCATCGAACCCTGCATATGTCGGTATAGGTCCTTCCGTATTCATTACATGTAATTGTGTTTCTTGTATTAGATCGGTGATTATGCGTCCTCTGTCATCTGTTCTGTCTAAGTTCCAGAGGGTCGATCTGGAATTAATGTCAGCACTTATCACTAATTTTTTGCCTCTGGCATACATTACTAGGTCTCTGATGTAGTCTGCATACGGCTGTGTTTGATGGCTGTATTGGGCGTACATGGATGCAATAACTCATGTGACGTTCCCGTTAGTTATCTCTATGGTAACCAAGTGTTGATTGCATAACTGGGTTACCTTAATTATGTTATAAGTTCTAATTAGAATTACTATTGCAGCCTTACAGTTATTGCTGCCAGTTATTGTGGTAGCATGTTTTGGTAGACATATCAGTTTCCCGTTTCTATTATAAGATTCTTGTAAGCACGTGATGTCTGCCTGCAGGTCTTGTGCTATTTTAGGGATTTCCGCGCTGACTGTCGTACTGTTTTTTGTATTATGTTGTAAGATATTCATTTTTTGTCTATGTGTTCTGGGTGTTTTACTTGTACAAAACATTTACTGCCAGTCTGTGAGTAATCAAAACATGTTCGTCCGTGTGCTCTTACATGATCAATATATATTTTGTCCAAGTCGAAAGATTCTGACCTGCGCAGGCAGACCTGGAGCATGAGATCGAGCAGCGGCTCTGCTGATGTAGAAATATTTTCTGTCTTCAGGATGATTCTGTCTGTTTGCTCAGTTACTGGAAAACAGAGAGAATCTCCCTTTGGATGGCACAATCTAAGTAGCATCCGCTGCGCTGTCTGCAGTATCTCTTTTTTCTCTAGCCTACTTAAAAGTAAGTTCATTTCTAAATTATCATAATTAGGTGCAGCTGCTTTGCTGCTGGTGCTGGTTTCTGTTGCGGTCTCTGAGGTGGTACTAGACGGATTGTGGCTTGGTGTTGGCCGCTGATTGGGGGACATTTTAAGATCTCTTTGGGATGTCACACGGTTACTTTTCGTTTTGTCACATGCCTCTTCAATACTGTTTGCCTTCACACGTTTTTTACTGATGTTGGTGGTGCTTGCTGGCGTGGTGTCGGCGATGGTGGTGATTTGTATGGGACTGACTGTATGTGTTATGTTGTCTTTGTTTGTGTTTGGAGTGGAGGTTGTTGCTAGACGCACGTTGACATCGTTGCAAATGTCACACGTCTCTCCCTCCGATTTGTCCTCATCTAATTGGTCTACTTTTATAAGTCTGGGTCTGGTTGTTTTGAGTTTTGTATTGGTCTGTAGCCTGAGTCTTTCGATGTGTTTTGATTCAGGGACTGCGTGCCTGTCTGTTCCTTGTTCCTTTTTCCCGGGGTGAAGAGTGCCTCCCGAGACAAATTTGACTGGTTTGATGTACTGTTCACATTTACGTGTGTCGTAGGGTTTTCCATGTGATGATGATTCTGGTTTGTGTTCATCCTGTGTATGTGTGGTGTGATGTACTTCGGCAATAGGCAGTTTGTAGTTAACAAAGATATACAAGGTGGCGCACTATAGGACACCTGATTTATGTCATGAATAACACATTTGCTGTGCCGGCCGGGGTAGCCGAGTGGTTCTAGGCGCTACAGTCTGGAACCGCGCGACCGCTACGGTCGCAGGTTCGATTCCTGCCTCTGGCATGGATGTGTGTGATGTCCTTAGGTTAGTTAGGTTTAAGTAGTTCTAAGTTCTAGGGGGCTGATGACCTCAGAAGTTAAGTCCCATAGTGCTCAGAGCCATTTGAACCATTTTTGAACATTTGCTGTTGACAAGATTTGTGATTTATTGATGTAGAAGTAAAGAATACAGCTTGGAAATACAACCTAATGAATCACCTTGTAAATTGCGGTCTCTGTTCCTTATCTCTCGCACTAAGCTTATGCACCATAGTCTTCTTTTATGGATGCAAGCGAAGGTCGGATTGAATAATTCCTTGTACAGATCGGGGTGAAATTCCTAACTCGGCACTGGCCTACGAGTCAAAGCCACTCGAACTGCTTCAATGTTTTGCGGCGAACGTACGGTACGTGCATGTGGCCACTGTCGCTCCAAAACAGATTCAATACCTTCAAATTTTTGATGTAATCTGCGTATTGTCTATGGGCTGGGAGCCCGCCGTGTGCCGGAATGAGCACAAAACCTTCTCTGTGTCAATGTAACGCTATTCGTCGCCGCGAACAGTAACAAAATCTTCGTCTTTTGTGCGACGGTCAACTGTCCTTTATCCGCCATCGCGGCAAACTGAAATGGCGGACTCACAACAGAAGTGATGAACTCGCAACGACATCTGTCGTAATTTTCATGAACTGCACGATGCTGAGCGCATAATTTGAAAGCTCTTGCCCCAATAGTACACTTGTGGGATCAAAATTCAGTCGGTTGATTTATCGTGCGCCAACCTGTTATAGCCAATAAAAATACGAGCGGTCTGCTCGTTTATTACTTTAACGTAAGTGAAAGGAGCACCAGATACATGAAAATAAATTAATTAAGACCGCACTCATAGTGGTAACTAAAGAAAACAATATTTAAGCGTTTTCCATGGAAAATTTAAAATCAAGGCGTCAAGAGAGAGTTAATATCATACATTATTCTAAATAACTCTGGAAGTACAAAGTTTAAATATCTGACAATGATGAAACATAAAGAGAATTATGTTAAAGTAAGATAATCTTAAGTATAAAGTTCAGCGATCAACAACCATGATTTATGCCGCTAGCAAACCGACGCTATGTATAAAACTATTAGAGGAAAGGTAGTTCAGTAGCATCACAGAAAATAACGGTCGTTCATTATCATCAGTAAAAAGCATGGCCATTAATTTTGGGACATTTTTCCTTGAAAAATCTCACTAAACAGTGCCAGTTTTTAGTAAAAAAAATTAGTGCATTACATTACTCCGCTTTTAGTCGAACATAGTTTCTCATTCATCACTATTTCTGGTGGTACCTGTTTCAGTGCTCTTACTCCATTATCGGTTTCTTTTTTATGTCAAGCAGATGGTGCTATTGTCTCCCTCACTTATACTGGCTACGATTTCACTTCGTCAACTGCACTATTTCTTCCATGCTGCTATTATAAATAAGTTTATTTCTCCAGAATGAGATTTTCACTCTGCAACGGAGTGTGCGCTGATATGTGTGAACGATGATGTATAATTCGTACAAGTTCAGTAAATTGTACTTGTACTCAATTTTGTTTATTGTTAGCTACAGGGCTCTCTAATACGGACTACCAAATACCGATACAGACAGAATAAACCTTCAACAAAGTGCGCCAAGCAGGACCGAGTAAGGCTAGATAAAACTCGGCGACGGAAGGAATGGCAAATATTTGCGCCGAGTCGGGACTGAGAAGTGAACGGAACGTTGCGTAATCCGCCACGGCCTGGATTTTTCTGTGGGATGCAATGTAGCCGGCGGATATGGGCGCGGCGGCGGCGATAACGGAAGGAGCGGCGCGAGGCCCTGGAGCTTGTCCTGCCGTGTCAACGCTCGGGACACGTGTGGGTCGCGCGCGGGAGCGAGTGTGGGGGCCGCCGGCCGCACATCCATAAACGACACTACTTGACGCACGGTACACCTCCGTGACGACAATACACGAGGTGTATAAAAAAGTACGCTATGACTTCTATACGTTTAAGCATCCAAACTAACTAAGGTATTCACACCATGCTTGGCTTATGTGACAAACTCACGAAGTTTAGTTTGTGTATGCACCAGCTTGTGAGTGTAGTACGGTGATGACAGTTCAATAAAAGGGTTAGTGGTGTGTAGAGTGATCTGTTCAGAACAAACCGGACACGCAGGTTCAAAGGAACTTCCGAACACGTTATGGAAAGCACTACCGTCTGTGGCGTCGATACGTTGGTGGTAACGGAATGTTACGTTGATATGAAGGGCTGAAGGGAAGCATCATACTCAACGTTCCTGGAACGAGTCAAACCGACACAGAGCGAATACGAGGGGCTTTCCATTGTTCACCACAGAAGTCTTATACACTGACTCGCCAAAGAAAATGGTATAGGCATGCGTATTCAAATACACGGATGTGTAAACAGGCAGAATAAGGCGCAGCGGTCGGCAAGGCCTGTATAATACAACAAACACCTGGCGCAGTTGTTTGATCGGTTACTGCTCGTAATGGTAGAGTATCAAGATTTAAGTGAGCATGAACGCGGTGTTATAGTCGGCGCAGGAGCGATGGGACACAGCATCTCCGAGTAGCGGTGAAGTGAGTATTTTCCCGTACGACCATTTCACGAGTGTACCGTGAATATCAGGAATCCGATAAGACATCAAATCTGCGACATCGCTATGGCCGGAAAAAGATCCTGCAAGAACAGGACCAACGACGACAGAATAGAATCGTTCAAAGTGACAGAAGTGACAGAAGTGCAACACTTCCGCAAACTTCTGCAGATTTCAATGCTAGGCCATCAATAAGTCTCAGCGTGCTAACCATTCAACGAAACATCATCGATATGGGCTTTCGGTGCCGATTGCCCTCTCGTGTACCCTTGATGACTGCACGACAAAAAGCTTTACGCCTCGCTTGTTCCAGACAACACCGACATTGGACTGTCGATGGCTGGAAACTTCTTGCCTGATCGGACGAGTATCGTTTCAAATCGTATCGTGCGGATGTACGTGTAAATGTCTGGAGACATCCTCATGAAACCATGGACGCTGCATGTCAGTAGGCGAATTCTCAAGCTGGTGGAGGCTCTGAAATGATATGGGCTGTGAGTAGTTGGAGAGATATGTGACCCCTGATTCGTCTAGATACGACTGTGACAGGTGAAACGTACGTAAGCATCCTGTCTGATCATCTGCATCCAGTCATATCCAATGTGCATACCGAAGGACTTGGGCAATTCCAGCAGGACAATCACACGTCCAGAACTGCTACAGAGTGGGTACAGGAACACTTTTCTGAGTTTAAACACTTCCACTGGCCACCAAACTTCCCAGACACGAACATTATTGAGTATATCTGGGATGCCTGGCAGCATGCTGTTCAGAAGAGATCTACGCCCCCCTCGTACTCTTACGGAATTATGGGCAGCGCTGCAGGATTCATGGTGTCAATTCCCTCCAGCACTATTTCAGACATTAGTCGAGTCCATGCCATGTCGTGTAGCGGCACTTGTAAGTTCTCGCGTGGGCCTTACATGGTATAACCGAAGTATACCAGTTTCTTTGGCTCTTCAGTGTAGGAGGGCGTCGCGGGAGTTGCAGATACCTAGGACGACCATGCATAGGGGTCCTTCCGAAACGTTTACAGATGTAACCATACCGATTGTAACCATTGATACCAGACGACCATCCGCAATGTATACAGTTACCTGTGGACGTTCTTTACCGCCTAGGGCAGGATGAAAACTTTTAAACAACATAATTTTTTTCTGACGAAGCAATTTTTTACGTGTGTGGTAAGGTACACAAAAAACTACGACTGCATCTAGGGAAAAACCAATTCGCTACTGTGACGGAGGAGGTACGTGACAGTCCGACTGTGAATGTGTGGTGTTATTTGATGGTTGATCGTATTGTGGGACCATTCCTTTTCTCAGAAGTAACGGTTAGTTCTAAACACTACTTTTATATGCCGAAGCTGTCTGTATTATTATAAGTGGCGCACTTCCAAAACACAGTATTTTTCCAGCAAGATAGTACACCGCCAAAGTAGGCTCAGACTATAAGAGATGTTGCAGACAAGGTGTTTCCAGATCGATGGATTGGCAGGGGTGGTCCTAGACTCCTGGATCGTCTGACATGTACGCACCATCGGCAGGTGTGTAAATGATTAGGCTTGCGATTCTCTGTGGCAAGTACGGGCTGTTCAAAAAGTCTCTCCGCAGTGTCGTATGACTGCTAGCCGCGCGTGCCGTATGCCGCTGTGAATATAGCGAAATGAAACTCAGTGAAGTACAAGTTATTAATTTATTGTATATTCATTTTTACTTACAAATTTTCACATTAAATGTTGAAAGTGTCCCCCCTGTTGTTGAATACACAATTCAATTCGTCTAATCATGTTTCCAAACACAAGCTATAACATTTCTCCTGTAACAGATGCAATGAATGTGGATATTGCAGTTTTCAATTCATCGATTGGTTTTGGACGGTTTTTATAGACAGTTGCTTTCGCTGCACCCCAGAAGAAAAAGGCAGGTGGTGTTAGGTCAGGCGATCGTTGAGGCCAAAGTCCCTGTGAAAGTATGCGATCACCAAAAACATTGAAACGCAAGCTGTATGCGCGGTTGCACCACCTTGATGAAAATAACCTTCAGTATTTCACTTAACATAAGTTCTCCCATGAATGGGTACAGAATATCACTGCAGTATCGTTGTTTGTTTATTATTTCGTTGAAAAATACGAGATCCACACTCCGACGTCTAAAAATTGCAATCCAAACTCCTATTTCCAAAGAGTGAAGTGGTTCCTCATGAATACACAATGGATTTACAGTACTCCACATACGAGAATTTTGCTAGGTCATGTACCCGGATTGATGAAACCGCGCCTCATCAGTGAAAAACGTTTCATTAAGAATATCCTTCCCATTTTGTTCAACGAAATTTTTGAACCATTCACAATAATGCAGTCCCTTGCCATTATCAGTATTTTTCAGTTCTTGCACGACTGTCACTTTGTATGGGAAAAGTTCTAATTTTTTCCTTACAGCTGTGTGAGCCGTTCCGACACTAACATCGATTTCCTGGGCGAGTTTTCTTACTGACTTGTTCCGACTCATGGAAATTTTATCGGAAATATTGATTAGTTTATCCTCAGACAAAACGCTAGGACCACCACTTCTAGGTGCATCTGTCACTGAACCCGTACTTCGAAATTTGTTAATCAAATCTCGCACAGTATTGCGATGTGGGAGTGTTGTCTCCGGGAAAACTGAATTAAATGTTTGGCGAACTGAAAGTGGTTCATGGTGTGGATTCCTGTAGTCATGTCCTAGTTCATGAACCACGGGCAACATATGAGTGGCCAAGTAAGTGGTCCCGACAGTCGGGATACCAGTTACTTTGGAATAAGGCTGGGCACCTCGGACATATTCTGAGTCGTGGTCACCTTTGTGCTCATACGGCAAAGACTACCAAATCCACCGGTTAGTCCCTCAGCCGTTAGGGGTAAAACCCAATGGGACTCGGGGCAAGTAAGGCTAGCAACCTCCTTCCCTGGCAACAATCACAGCAAAATGCCTCGAACCTTTGGAGGTGACGGAGTCCCACCTGTAACTGACAAACCAGTGACTCCTAAGATACGACTTGGCAAACAAATGGTAATGAGATGGGGATTTATTAATATCAATGGGGGCTACTCTGGGAAGAAGGTAGAGCTGGCAGAGGCGCAAGTAAGATGGGACTGGACGTTTTAGCTGTTAGTGACATTCGGGTAAGGGGTGAGAAAGAAGAGGAATTGGGAGAATACAAGGTCTACCTGTCAGGAGTCAAAGCAGGAATAGCACAATGGGGTGTAGGGCTTTACATCAGGAAAGAAATGGAACCCAGCGTTGTTGCAATAAGGTATGTAAACGAACGACTGATGTGGATAGATCTGACAGTGTCTAGCAAGAAAATTAGGATTGTGTCAGTATATTCGCATTGTGAAGGGACAGAACAAGATAAGATGGATAGTTTTTATGAGGCACTCAGTGTTGTAGTTGTTAGAGTAAAGGACAAGGACAGTGTTCTGCTCATGGATGATTTTAACGCCAGGATTGGAAATCGAACAGAAGGGTATGAAAAGGTTATGGGTAAATTTGGAGAGGATATGGAGGCCAACAGGAACGGGAAACAACGCTTGGATTTCTGTGCCAGTATGGGCTTAGTAATCACAAACTCCGTTTTTAAACATAAGAACATTCACCGGCATACTTGGGAAAGCAGAGGAACCAGATCTGTTATTGACTATATAATAACAGATCAGGAATTCAGGAAGGCTGTGAGGGACACACGTGTATTCAGGGGATTCTTTGATGACACTGATCATTATTTAATCTGCAGTGAAATTGGAATTGTGAAGCCGAAAGTGCAGGAGGTCAGGTCCATATGTAGGAGGATAAGAGTGGAGAAACTTCAGGATAATGAAATCAGGCACAAGTACATAACAGCGATCTCAGAAAGGTACCAGTTAGTTGACTGTAGTCAGTTACAGTAATTGGAAAAGGAATGGACAAGGTACAGGGACACAGTACTAGAAGTGGCTAAAGAATGTCTTGGAACAGTAGTGTGTAAAAGTAGGATGAAGCAAACAGCTTGGTGGAATGACACAGTCAAGGCAGCCTGTGAAAGGAAAAAGAAGGCGTATCAAAAATGGCTACATACTAGAACTCAGGTACACAGAGAAAGTTATGTTGAAGAAAGAAACAAAGCCAAACAGATAATTGCAGCGTCCAAGAAGAAATCTTGGGAAGACTTTGGAAACAGGTTGGAGACTATGGGTCAAGCTGCTGGAGTGTAATTAGCAGTCTTCGAAGGGGAGGTAAGAAGGAAATGACAAGTATTTTTGACAGGTCAGGAAAACTGCTGGTGAATCCTGTGGATGCCTTGGGCAGATGGAGGGAATATTTTGAAGAGTTGCTCAATGTAGGTAAAAATGCGATCAGTAATGTTTCAGATTTCGAGGTAGAATGGGATAGGAATGATGATGGAAATAGGATCACATTTGAGGAAGTGGAGAAAATGGTCAATAGATTGCAGTGCAATAAAGCAGCTGGGGTGGATGAAATTAAGTCGGAACTCATCAAATACAGTGGAATGTCAGGTCTTAAATGGCTACACAGGATAATTGAAATGGCCTGGGAGTCGGGACAGGTTCCATCAGACTGGACAAAAGCAGTAATCACACCAATCCTTAAACATGGAAACAGAATAGATTGTAACAACTACAGAGGTATCTCTTTAATCAGCGTTGTGGGTAAAATCTTCTCAGGTATTGTTGAAAGGAAAGTGCGAGTATTAGTTGAGGACCAATTGGATGAAAATCAGTGTGGGTTTAGGCCTCTTAGAGGTTGTCAGGACCAGATCTTTAGTTTACGGCAAATAATGGAGAAGTGTTATGAGTGGAACAGGGAATTGTATCTATGCTTTATAGACGTAGAAAAGGCATATGACCGGGTTCCTAGGAGGAAGTTATTGTCTGTTCTACGAGATTATGGAATAGGAGGCAAACTTTTGCAAGCAATTAAAGGTTCATACATGGATAGTCAGGCAGCAGTTAGAGTTGACGGTAAATTGAGTTCATGGTTCAGAGTAGTTTCAGGGGTAAGACAAGACTGCAACCTGTCTCCACTGTTGTTCATATTATTTATGGATCATATGTTGAAAACAATAGACTGACTGGGTGAGGTTAAGATATGTGAACACAAAATAAGCAGTCTTGCATATGCGGATGACTTAGTCGTGATGGCAGATTCGATTGAAAGTTTGCAAAGTAATATTTCAGAGCTAGATCAGAAATGTAAGGACTATGGTATGAAGATTAGCATATCCAAAGCGAAAGTAATGTCAGTGGGAAAGAAACATAACCCGGTTGAGTGCCAAATAGAAGGAACAAAGTTAGAACAGGTGGACGGTTTGAAGTACTTAGGATGCATATTCTCACAGGATGGCAACATAGTGAAAGAACTGGAAGCGAGGTGTAGCAAAGCTAATGCAGTGAGCGCTCAGCTACGATCTACTCTCTTCTGCAAGAAGGAAGTCAGTACCAAGACTAAGTTATCTGTGCACCGTTCAATCTTTCGACCGACTTTGTTGTATGGGAGCGAAAGCTGGGTGGATTCAGGTTACCTTATCAACAAGGTTGAGGTTACGGATATGAAAGTAGCTAGGATGATTGCAGGTACTAGTAGATGGGAACAATGGCAGGAGGGTGTCCACAATGAGGAAATCAAAGAAAAACTGGGAATGAACTCTATAGATGTAGCAGTCAGGGCGAACAGGCTTAGATGGTGGGGTCATGTTACACGTATGGAAGAAGCAAGGTTACCCAAGAGACTCATGGGTTCAGCAGTAGAGGGTAGGAGGAGTCGGGCAGACCAAGGAGAAGGTACCTGTATTCGGTTAAGAATGATTTTGAAGTAATAGGCTTAACATCAGAAGAGGCACCAATGTTAGCAGTGAATAGGGGATCATGGAGGAATTTTGTAAGGGGGGCTATGCTCCAGACTGAACGCTGAAAGGCATAATCAGTCTTAAATGATGATGATGATGATGATGATGATGACGAACTGAAATTGTGTATTTGCCGCCAGCTTTGAACACTTGTTCGACTAAAAACACACGTTATTCAATGGTTAGCATTTTAACAGTGACAAAATCGAAACAAACGAACCAAGGAACTAAACTTTAACGCTCACGCCAACACGTAATGACACACACCAACGATACTACCGACGCTGGCTGACATAAACGAAACAGTGGAGTGTTGGGAGAGTCCACTCGAAGGGAAGTAACCCAGGCAGGCGAACAATCATATGCCACGCGCGGCTACAACAATACGGCACTGCGGAGAGATTTTTTGAACACCCCGTAGAATGGCCACCAGTGAGCATTAATGTTGTTTGTGTTCAGTGTTATCATGCATGTACGTAATGGGGGTGAATATTGTCAGATGTTAAGTGATCACTTCGAGGACACGTAAATGCTCCTTTGAAGGTATTATCAGCACCTGACAGAGCGTGTGAAGATCTTCGTTGTGGGCCTCAATTCGGCCAGGTGTTCGAATCGTGCAGTACCCATATTTGTGGGGCATTCGGATGTGACTTTGACCCGACGTTGAGCTACGTGAGAACGTGAGGGCAGACATACTCGCTATCAGAGTTCCGGTCAACAGTCGATCGCATCTGACCCCATAAGTGAGGTACGTTATATTGTGCTGCAAGTGCATAATAAGGCCCTTCACATCTGCTCCTGTCACCGAATAACAAGTAATGTGTCGTCTGACCATTGCAGGAGACCAGCAGCAGCCCGGCTACTGAATTACCGCCGCAAGCGTAGGCTACCGTAACACCACGACACGAACGGCAGCCTTTGGAGTGGTGCCGTGAACGACAAGCGTGGCCTTTTGATAGACGGCGTCACGTTGAGTTCAGCGATGAATCGAAGTTCTGGACTACTCCGAATGACCATCGTCGGCAAGTATGTCTGCGCAGTAGCATTACTCTTGGCATGACGGTGCGGGCAGCTATCGAGTACGACATCGGGTCACAGCTGGTAGTGACTAAGGGTACTCAGATGGCGCAACGATACTTCGCGGACACCCTGCGTCCTCATGTGCTACATCTGATGGGGCAGTGTGGTACCATTTTTCAACAGGATAATGCTCGTCCACAGATGGAACATGTCTATTAATGCTTGATCTTGAGTTACTCCCATTGCCAGCAGGATCTCCAGATCTGTGTCCAACAGAATATGTGTTGGACTAGCTTTAACTTCAACCCCGTTCCAGTAGCAGCATACAACATTAACGACCTGTTGCAGGAGTTGTGGGTCAGCTTGCCTCGGGAAAGGATCCAAAGACTTAATGACACACTTCCCAAATGAGGCTGAAAATGCGTCCACGCCAGCGGAGATGCAACGCCTTACTGAACGACTGTCTCATACTGCCAAGTTCTTAGTAAATTTGACTGGATTTTGCAATCGCTAAAATAGCGTTACATACCCTTTCGACCTGTAACCTTTCATACCCTCTTCCTCTCCTCGGTACCTTTCGTTATTTGTCAGGCCGTGAAAGTGAAAATCGCTGTGGTTAAGACACTGTGCTAATTAAAGCGAAGTTCGGGTTAAAATCTCGGTAATGCCACACACTGATATTACATAGTTTGCCGAAATCACGTTAGGCGAATGTTAGAATTTGAATCTTCATGTTCTCGCTGTTTATTACTTGTTTTATAAAATTTCAGGAAATCTGCGCAGCCAAACTTCGTCCACTGCTAATATTTCGTCTGTAAACCTTTCAACCATATTCGAAGCGAGCCGGAAATCCTAACGGTAAGGCGTTCCCGTTCACCGTATGTACCTTAGAGTGAATCAATTGCGCTTCCGGAAACGGTATATGATCGAGGAAAAAATATCACTCCAGCGGCAGAGATTTGTGTTACGGAGGGGCCATCTATGATGGATATTATGCCACAAATTCTGATTGAGTGGAGAACAGTACCGTTATCTCTGAGAGTTACATAATGCCAGTTCCAGCTTCCAAATTCTGTCAAGATTAAAACCCTTATCGTTATAATTTAATCACAAGTCAAACGCATTTTATTTGGTTTCCTTAAAACGGAATCCCAGGCGGGCGTAACAGCTGTTTGAACGTTGCCCTTGTGCGCAGCGTGATCTGCCTGTATACAGAGCTCAGTCAAGTACATGTGTCAGTCTGTAGGAGGCAGGTATGGCTTCGATGTTCTACCCATTTTTATTGAACGGAACCTGAAATAAGTAAAACCTAGAAATTTTCGGCCCTTTACCTTATTTCGCTTTCACTGCTTAACCGTGCGTTTTTTGTGGAACATACCTTTGCACAAAGCGAAGAGCACTACATTTCCTTCATATTTAACTGGTCAAACGTATTTTTAACACAGAATTACCGAGATGCACTAGTTATAAATTACAGTAAATTTCTCAGATTATCAAAAATAGCACCAAAACGCAGATTTTTGCCCTACAACTTTCACTTCTCAATATTTGTGTATAAATTTTGTTAGATACCCATAAATTTTGAAACTTCGAAACAATCCAGGATTGAACCCACCATAAATCATTATGGCTCGCACGAGAACCTTCTCTATGATCTTATATGACCAGAATTATGATCAGAAATTGTCAGTTCCGCGAACAGTGAAGCAGCCTTCCGTCGCGGTTTTTTCATATTCCTCAGAATCTGTTTTGTCCTTTAAGGTGTTCATGCCATGGTAATACAGGTTTCGACTCTTGGAGTAGTTTAAATGGCCTGTGGGCTGAAGTAGGAGCAGGTGCAGACTAGTACGTTACGTCCTGTCGACAACGAGATCATTGGAGGCGGAACGCAAGCTCAGACTGAGGAAGGATAGAGGAGGAAACCGCCCGTGACGTTTCAAGGAACCATCCCGGCATTTGTCTTAAGTGACTTACGGAAATCCCGGGAAACCTAAATCAGAGTGACCAGACGCGAGTATGAACAGTCGTCCTCCCGAAGGTCAGTCTAATGTGCCAACAACTCTACTACCTCACTTGGTATGCAAGTAGAGATCCGAGATGGACGTTCCAGTCACCCGTACGTCCAACTCTGAGGATATTTTTCGTTAGGGTGCACATGCGAAAGTATTGCATCCACAGGTCACAGTTGACCCTCTATTCTCAATTTCTTTCAGCCGTTTTGTGGATTTAAATTTCACGGCATGAAATGCTGGAGCCTCGGAATTTATCTTGTATTCATCAGAAGAATCGATAATTGTATCCAGTACAAACAAATCTTCTTTCAAACCCAAAAGTTCACTTGTAAGTCCACCCAAAGCAGTGTAAGCATGTCTGCGTGCACATACGCCCATGGTTTAAGCATGTCCAGATAGTGCCTTATCAACACTTTTCGCTACAAAAATCTCGCATAACAGCCCTTTCGAACCATTCCCAGCCATAATGGACCCAGTGGCACCCATGAAAGACATTAAGACCTGTGAAGCTCTTAGCATGAGATCGACGTTGTTCAAGTCTGGAATGGGGGCAACCACATCACGAACGTTGCAAACCCATGGCTGATCAAAAGGGAGAACACGTGATGAATGTAATTTTTTTTTTTTTTTTTTAAATGGACTTGTAGTCCGGGGTGATATGTTACAATACAGCATCACCGGTCTATTGCGGTCTAACTGTGTTGGTGAGCCAGTAAATTTCCACTGTGCAGTGACTGCGTCACTGCAATTCACTTTGGAGGTGTGGCGGTGGGACTTGTAGTCCCGTACCACCCTCTGACGGTGATGGTACTACATGAGTCAGGCAGAATTTATTGCCTAACATGGGCGGGTGAAGGTGTGATGAATGTAACTTTGCCGTGGTTTAGGTTTGGGTGACTGGATTTCCAACTGCGAGAGAAACCAGAAATAGTGGCCACTGAGAATACACTACGAAATTGGCTCTGTTTTATAAGCTTTGTAATAAAAAGTGCAAACTGATTAAATTCTGCATATTACTATTAATCTTTTTAATTAAACAACGTACTTTCTGTACGCTAATGATCTGCCTAATAATGCTGTTAAAGAAATGGTCCCTGTGCGTTGATAATTTTCGTAGCAAGCTGATTCTGAAATTAAAATATCTTACCTCGTAATGTAATTGCTTGGAAACGCGGTGTTTGCTGCTCTCTGTGCGTCTGCTGCTTACCGTGCGTGTTTAGCGGACCATACTTATTTACAAAGTTAAAGAGAATTACATTTTCTGCAGATTTAAGTGGTCAAAAATATTTACAACTCAGCAGCTACCGAGACACAGTGATTCAACAACACGATAAATTTCTCAGATTATCAAAAACGCTTAGTGCAACGTTCCATATAACAATAAACTATTTTATACAAGCGACTGAGACACTCTTTTAATAAAAACCACTTGGGTTCAGGATGTGGACAATGCTCTTAGGTAAAATATTTCTTTAACAAACTATTTGTAAATTATCTGATAAATTATTACTTGTATGAAATTCATGTTACAATATTCATTAACATTGACAAAGGGCAACAATGGTATCAAGCTCTTACTCTGACAAGTGTTAGACAAATAATTAATAAACACGATAAATGCCTTACACGGAAAATTAGTCAGTCTAGAATGAAAAATCTAAAATCCCCTGGTATGAATGTCTCATTCAACAATAGTTCCAAACTACGCACGACTGCAATACAACTAAATAAAAAATATTACCTTCATTCCTCTTCGTAGGCTATTCTAATCTCATTTCGGTCTAAATCTCTTATCGAATCTTTCTCTTCTTTTTCACAATATTCAAACACAAACCATTTTGCTTGAACACAGATGCATTTAACTTTACGTCTACGCTGCCACGAGTACTCCGTTCGGCGTCTGTCTCACTTCTCCTCTGGCGACACAATTCTCGCGCTCCTCGTTGTGAAGCAGCGGTGACAAAACAAAACCATGCTCGATCGACACAGCTACTCTGACAAAAGACTGCGCACGGATAATCAACAAATTCAAAATTGTGGCCTAGCGTTTGAGACATCATAAGTATGTACAAATTCCAGAAATACAAATAACAAACACCTAATAGACTTGTTTCACTATCCCACGGCCGCTCCGGCCATAATTTTGCAGGAATATTTTTGCATTTGGCGAAAACTGTAATGAAAATTTCGTCTGTACGATATTACACAAAAGTAGCAGTAAGCTAGGAGGTAGTACAAAATATCTTAGAGAAACATAAAAAAGAGTAAAGAATACTCAATACACACATGTAACGTGCATATATCTACCCTAATGAAGCCATGATAATTTTTTTTCTATTTTTGTAAATAGTGGTGCTCAGTCAACAGGAATTAATTTACAAAAGGCTTTCTACATTTCGTGCTCTAGTGCACTCCAAGTAAAGCCACAAATGTTGCTTACACTGGCGCTCAGGTGCACTCAGAATATGCTACATTCCGTTTAAAAGAAGTGTGAAGAAGTTAAAGGAAATTGTCCATTACATCAGTGCGCACTACCTATGAGGTCATCAATTGTGAGAAAGAATGAAACTCATTGTGCTATTATTTTTGCAGTTATTCTAAGCAAAATCTTGTGAGATTGGCTGTCATTACATTGTCTTTTAGCCGTAGCAGGTATGCATCGAAGCAATGTCTTTTCGTGATTGGTGCACACCAAGCTATTGACATCAGTGCATACAGTAACTACCTAGCTCACGTTGAAGTGTCTTTTAGCACTTACCTGTATGACATAATAACTCTTGAAATCAAAGCGTTTTATCATTATTGTTCGTGAGGCGGCTAAGAGCGGACACAGGGGATACAGTACTTGTCCATAACAAATCCTGTGACAACTCAGAACCGGACCACTCACAAAAGGTACTGCCATTTCATTTTCACCAACTGTCCGTGAAGTCATCTAAATTAATGATAATCGATGTGGTATGTCGTGGTAAAGAAAACGTTCATAATACGTCGAACTTTCTCACAGCGCAGAGAGCAAATCTGAATCTTCGAATGTGCTGCGTTTACAAAGTACACGTATTCTGTTACCTTACATAGAAGGAAAATAAAGCTAAGACATTTACACTATGTCATCAAAAGTATCCGGACACGTGGCTGAAAATGACTTACAACTTCGTGGCGCCCGCCATCGGTAATGCTGGAATTCAATATGCTGTTGGCCCACCCTTAGCATTGATGACAATTTTCACTCCCGCAGGCATACGTTTAATCAGGTGCTGGAATGTTTCTTGAGAAATGGCAGCCCATTCTTCACGGAGTGCTGCAATGGTGAGAGGTATCGATGTCGATCGGTGAGGCCTGACACGAAGACGATGTTCTAAAACAAAATGGCTCAAATGGCTCTGAGCACTATGGCACTTAACATCTATGGTTATCAGTCCCCTAGAACGTAGAACTACTTAAACCTAACTAACCTAAGGACAGCACACAACAACCAGTCATCACGAGGCAGAGAAAATCCCTGACCCCACCGGGAATCGAACCCGGGAACGCGGGCGTGGAAAGCGAGAACGCTACCGCACGACCACGAGCTGCGGACTGTTCGAAAATATCCCAACGTTGTTCTGCAGGATTCAGGTTAGGACTCTGTGCAGGCCAGCCCATCACAGTGATGTTATTGTCGCGTAACCACTCCGCTACAGGCTGTGAATTATGAACAGGTGCTTGATCGTGTTACAATCGCCGTCCCGAATTGGTCTTCAACACTGGGAAGCAAGATGGTGCTTGAAACATCAATGTAGGCCTGTGCTGTGATAGCGCCACGCAAAACAACAAGGGGTTCCAGCCCCCTTCATGCAAAACACGATCACACCATAACACCACCGCCTCCGTATTTTACTGTTCGCATAACACGCTCTGGTAGATGACGTTTACCGGGCATTCGCCTTACCAACACCCTGCTATCTGATCGTCACATTGTGTACCGTGATTCGTCACTCCACACAACGTTTTTCCACTGTTCAATTGTCCACTGTTTGCGCTCCTTACACCAATCGAGGCGTCGTTGGCATTTACCGTCGTGATGTGTGTATCATGAGCAGCCACTCGACCATGAAATCCAAGTTTTCTCACCTTCCTCCTAACTATCATAGTACTTGCAGTGGATCCTGATGCAATTTGGAATTCCTGTGTGATGGTCTGGATAGATGTCTGCCTGTTACGACCTTCAACTGTCGTCGGTCTCTGTCAGTCAACAGCCGACGCCAGGGTGTACGCTTTTATGCTGTACGTGTCTCATCATGTTTCCGCTTCACTTTCACATTGGAAACAGTGGACCTAGGGATGTTTAGGAGTGTGAAAATCTCGCGTACAGACGTATGACACAAGTTACACCCAATCATCTGACCACGTTCGAAGTCCGTGAGTTCCCCGGAACGCCCCATTTCTGCTCTCTCACGATGTCTAATGACAACTGAGGTCGGCCGCGCGGGATTAGCCGAGCAGTCTAGGGCGCTGCAGTCATGGACTATGCGGCTGGTCCCGGCGGAGGTTCAGTCCTTAGGATAATTTAGGTTAAGTAGTGTGTAAGCTTAGTGACTGATGACCTTAGCAATTAAGTCCCATAAGATTACACACACATTTGAACACTGTGGTCACTGCTATGGAGTACCTGGCAGCACAATGCACCTAATATGAAAAACGTAGGTTTTTGGGTGTGTCCGGATAATTTCATTCACATAGTGTATCTAAAACCGTGTATCGTAAACTCACAAATTACATGACACAAAATAACAAACATTTGTTACGAACGTCGAACTTACGATTTATACAGATGTGTCGGTAGAGACATCTCAGAGAGAACAATCATAATAGCAATCTGTTTCAACCTGTCATATGAAAGAAACATTAAAATATAGGAATCATTACATGTACAATGCATTGCGAACATCGTTATCAGGTTTCTTACTTTCTACGTGAGTGTGAGTGGACTATTCGTGTTGTTATACGAGTGCAATCGTAATTTCTATAGAATTTTCGTTATTTTATACTCGGGTAAATGAACATAAGGATTCATGGTGAAGAGAAGGAAAGAAAGCACTGTGTATCATATTTTGGTGGAGTAGAGAAAAAGAAATTATTACTTTTTTCTGCCGTCTGGAAAAATATTAACTATTACTTTTTTCTGCCGTCTGTCAGTCACAACATAAAGCAAATGGAAATGTGACCACAAAACGTTAACCTATGCATGTGCCAATTACTTATAATTACCCCAAGTGCAAATCAAGATGATTACTTAATATCTACGAACAAGCAAAGTAAACATACAAAACAGGAAGCTGAAAATCCTATAGGCGCTAGGTTGTTTAGGAGAAGTTTTAATCCAGACTTCTTGTAAATATACGTTGCAACCGCATTTAAAGTGGGAGACAATAACGTTTGTTCTTGCTTGGCTAGCATAATGGCATTTCTTCTTCTATGATTTCAGTCAGTACCGTTTATTTCTGAAAATTATCGAACGCAGGAAGAGAAGTAGTGCCCCGGAGACAACTTGATGGACGAACAAAAATATGAATAAGTGAGTAAGCAGTATTGCTTAACACATTAGAGATGATATCCTCCAAATTAATTTTGCCTGCAGTTTTCACAATTAGAGCCCTTTCTTCGTGACGGTCTCCTTTTTTGTCGTTCGATAACCAGTTGTCGGACAAAATTTTGTGACCAGAGATGATTATGTCATCCTTATACTCCTCCTACAGACACTTTTTCAACAATTTTAATAGGTGGACGAGAATTTTCAAGTCCCTCATGAGGTAACTGTTTCCGTCTGTACTGTTCAGCAACGCCTTCCTCAGATAAGATGCACTTATTGTTGAAATCAGATGATAATGATGGTTTACCTGAGGGGTTGGTTTGAGAGTAGTTTTAAGAGTGTCAAGCTCACGACGTGATGAGGCCATAATCAGTTTCTCGTTTTCATTTTTTTATAAATCCCTTTAGTCCTTCCAGTAACCGTTGATGTTCAGCCTTTTTGTGCTTGACACTGGAGGCAAGAAGCATAGGAACTCCTCTGTTAGCTACAGCCACTTCAAGTTTTGCCGAACTTTCTTCACATATGAAACGGCATTCTAACACTATTGTAGGCCCATATTAGCTCAGCACCACAACGAAAATAATTCTAAATACAGCAAGACCAAGAAAAATGCGTTGCAGTCTCACCCAAATAAGAAGTTATCAACGAACATTAGCGTCAAACAGCTACAACGAAAGTGACTTGAAACCGTACATTGCACTTAACAAAGTTGACACAGGTATGATGACAAATGAAATTTATAAGCCAAGAACCTGCGTTCTGCCGCAAGTTTTGATAATTTGAGAAATATATTGTAGGTCTGAACTACTGTATCTGGGTAACTGTTAGGTCAAAAACTTCTTCTGACTACTGAAATGTGCAGGAAACTTAATGTTCTTCATCTTTATAAATACATTTTCCGCTAAAGAAGCATGGCTTAGAGGTTACATGCGAAATCATAAAAAAAGCCGAAAATTTGCTGCATAGCATTAAATGTTCAGAATCACAATAAGCAATAGGAACATTCTAATCTCATCTCAGGATTTTTGAATGAGTAAACATTGTTTTATACTTCACGAGAGGGAAACATCTTTGAATTTACAGCATGACTAAATGAAAATATCACGTGTAAGGCTATAATAAACTTCCATTCAACTAAGCACGAGCAACCTACGTTCATCCATTTTACTGAGAGAAAGCACACGGCCCGATGCTACACGTGGAGTGATGGGAACCAAACGATGCCTAATATAATCTTGTCACAATAACTAAGCTTCACCATAGGAAATAATTTGAAATGGTCTCACTCAGCTCTTCGTTCACCTTGCCTTGAACGGAACTTGTATAGTACACATTTCTGTCGCTAGGCGCGTATAGCGCAACTCATAGCTAGTACAATGCCGTCTGTGTTGTTGACCTGGCTTGTTCTATTCACCTGCAGTGACTGTTTATGCTAGCGCTGTTTTATTCTTGTTTCGATTTTTATTACAAGTTCAAGTGAACGAAGTACAGCTGTGAATTTTACCACTGAAACTTTTTAATGTTGAGAAACGGCTTACCAATATGACGCTATGGAAAAAAAACTCTAGTGTACGAGTGGTTTGCTCATTTTAAAAATGACCAAATTGATGACAAATCTCGTTCTGGACGTCCATAAACTTCCCGAATCGACGAAAATATCGAAAAAATTCTAGGGTTTGTGCTCACAGAATTGATCAGATATCAGAGATTAGTGAGTTGTCTTGGAGCAACAGTATTCGTCAAAAAAACCCGATTTGTCACACAGGGGACTGGTTATTCCACTCCAACATCACACTTGCACAAACAGTCTAGTTTTAATTTTTAAAATTTTAATGTTTTCTTTTTAATGAAATCATTGATTGACCCAAAGCGTACTAACAATCGGAAGACTACTGTGTGTATTGGTAGATTGACAAAGCAATTCGAGGGGACAGGATTTGTTGTGTTGTGTTGGATGATGTGCCTCTCATGTTATGGTCCCGCAGGACGCCTGACCTCACACTAATTGATGTTTTCTGTTGGGGATGTGTGAAGGACATGGTTTACTTACCCCATTCCCGCAGAGCTTCCGACAGCTAAGGCTCTTTATATCGGCGCAGGTAACTTTGTAAATTGGGATACATTGAAATGTGTCTGGCAGGAAATTCAGTACCGGATAGAAACCTGCCGTGTCACAGATGGAGCCCACATCTAACATATGCGTACATCCACAGGAACAGTCGAGGTTAACCTTTCAGTCTACATGTGTATTTCTCAAACAAAGTCATTAATGTAGTCAAAGGTATACTTTCTTACAGTCCCATTCATTTTGAATCACCCTGCACTTTCATTCTTAATCCTATAGTTCCTTAAACGAAGTGTCAATGAAACACGTTGTCTGATTAGATATCGAGAGCAGACAAAATGGTAGGTGCCACCCCTGATTGATTTACTGATTTATCAAACTCAGGCAGACTTTTATGGAAAAGACATTCTTTGTAGGGTCCAACAGGTGGCTACTACTGCACAAGTCGTCTGATTAAAACAGATGGAAAGTAAGTATAAAGAGGTCTGAAATGCAAAAGAACGAAGTCAGGCAATGCCTCGGCCGCAACACTCACTTTGATAACGAGAAAACTGAGGTGTCTGGAGAGCCACTCATTCAACCAGAACTGGCACACACTAATATTTTCTTATCTTGCAATATTTTTAGTATTCATAAGATACCATGGTTACCGTAGATGTTTATTTTGCAGCTTTCATAGTTTTACGCATACACTTAAAAAATACACACTTATACACATTGGGTTCATATAAAACGAGATTCAATCGAAAATAAGTGTATTTTAGTATAGAAGACACAGTCTTCCTCTTCCAAGCCGATAAACAATCATTTCATATTGTTGTCGCTACTGATACATATGCGTCGAAATAACAAACTGTAGCTCCAAAAATTTCCTAGACAGATTTTATTCCTGGTCTATAGAATTTTTAAAATTTTTAACCAGGTGGGTGACCAGCTGCCTATAGTTATATCGCTGGCCCATTTTTAACCACAAAAAACCTACTTTTGTGATATACCCAATAAGGTTTTCTGGTCTCTTAGCCATCGTATGTGGCCGCATGTTAGTTAGCTTCGGCCCATCCTCAATGTTGCCCGCCCCTGCCACGTGGAGGTAGACGATTATTAACAAACATTTTGGATACAATTTCAATTTGTTTTTAGACAGAAATGCTAATGACATAAAATAAGGAAAAGAAACAAAAGTACATGCATTTGGATTACTTATAAACTATTCTTAACCTACTATTCTTAATCTACAGGGGATTCGGATGCAAGGGGGTAGTTGTTACGTTGAAAGATTTAGTGGAATTCTGGGTGTTAGGTTAGGAGATGGCACGGCTGTACGCGTCTAGCCAGGAGGGGATGGAGGGCTCGGATTATTTCTTCGAGCCATTCATTCTCTGCCCGCTACGTTTCATTATGGCATTAAAGATACTGAAAATGTTCCATCCTCACGTTGGTGTGAAAAGCAGAGGGTAGACCGGGATGTCTACGATCGTCTTGTTATGGTGCTGATTTGATCGTTACGATGATTGAGCGAGGTATTGTTGCTGTTGTCTGTGTTTGCGTTCGCGTCTGCGTCTTCTTTCATGTCGGAGCTGGTAGTTTCCCACGGTTCCATCTCTCGAGTGTTTTGTGTTTGTTGTCGCAGTCTATGCAATGGCCATGTTTCATTGTAATCTTTGTGGAGTGCCTGTGATACTTCATTTGCCACTCTATTCATCCCATGTGCCTTCAGCCCTGATTGCCGCAGTTATGTCTGTCACCACGTGTAATTGTATTTGTGTAGGTGTTACTGAAACAGTGTTTAATGTACACTGAAATGCTGTATGTTCTGGGGATCCATGTTCCCCACATGTACAGGTGTCACTTTGACTAAGTTCCACGGTATCTAAATGCGCGGGGTGTGAGTCGTGGCCCGTCAGAAAATGAACCATGCCCCGGCCGTGGTTGATGTAGTTCATCTTCCGACGTACCCTAACGTCCGGAAAAATTTGGTAGATCCTACGGCCCTAGTCGTCTGTGACCCTTTCCCTCTGCCATGTGCCCACCCTCCGTCTGATGAGCTAGCATCTCTCTTTGAAATCTTCTCCCGTAATCTCCGTCACCTTGCCATGTCTCCTTACCTTTAACCAGTAAATGGCTACCCTTAGTCTGATGGTGAGGTCAATCGCAAATATTCCGAGGACGAGAAACAGCGCTTCCGTTGACTTGTTCCGAAGGCCTCAGATGATCTGACCAGAGCGCTTCTTTGTCCCTTCCTTACGCTGTTCCTGTACGTTGCCAGATGTAGCCTGTGGGCCGTGGTGCAAGCCGCAAAGCAGACCACGAACCAAAGAGCACGCAGTCATATCTCCTGACTGTTGTTAACGGTAGCCTGCAATATGCTGTGTTCAGTCTGGTGAGTTTTCGCTCTATCTTAGCCACCTTGTAGGTCGTTATTTTTATGTGCTCGTTAAACGTCAGTCGTTCGTCCTGGTGCGAGCCAAGATACCGTGTTGTGTGCTGTCTGTGTACGTTCAAGTTGCTTAATATTTCTGGCGTATATTTGACGTGAGCCCTGTACATACGGCGGCAGCTCTAACTAACAACTGTAAGCCATAGATGATTTGATCAAACAGTTGTTGGCAACCACTGTCACGTAGTGGACGTGAGATCGTAGTACGTAACCGTTGTTATATCACAAATACAAATGGAGCAACATCTCTAAATCAAGTGGTCAAGACATTTTCTAGAATATTTTGAAGAAAAGAAACGAGTGTGAAAAATCTGCCCCACACACCTTATCTCCCAAACTGGCGAGTGGGAGCCTGCGGCGACTTTATCGAAATGAAAATGCGAACACTCCTGATCAGGAAAAAATTACGGGTAAAAAAATCACAACATAGCTGACGTTCAAATTTGAAGCGCGAACTGAATAAAGAAGAGCTTAGCTGACAGTTGATATACAGGACATAAAATCCCATCTGAGGCCTGCGATCATTTTTATGTTAATAATTAGCAACCAATGCTGTACAATCGCAATAAAGTCATGAGATGTTCAGTTGACTCTTTTATTAGAACGTGTTACGTGTTTCGGGATTACACCCATCTTCAGACATCACAAACTTCAACTCCTTCCTAACCAACCAGGCGTACAGCCTTAACAACTCAAAGAAAGTGACACGCCTGGCTGGTTAGGAAGGAGTTGAAGTTTGTGATGTCTGAAGATGGATGTAATCCCGAAACGCGTAACATGTTCTAATAAAAGAGTCAATTAAACATCTCATGACTTTATTGCAATTGTACAGCATTGGTTGCCGATTATTATCTGACAGTCTTACATGGTTGTATAGAGGTTCTGTGTGTTATACTCAAGTGGCTGCAGACTATGCACGACACCCGAAGCACTAAAACCACCATCTCAACTTTTCTCTATTTTTTAATAATGCAGTCCCTAAACTTTTTGGAATGACGGGGCTCATCGATTAAATTCATTCTTAAGAAGAATTGAGTACTTTAGGTGCAGAACGCATTTATCCTTAGAAAATAAATACGGCAAAATGTGACTTCCTCTACCCATGCGTGAAAATCACTTGCAATTGAATTATCTGTGACCGTTTTTCTTTTTATGACAGACTGTTCTAAAGATCGAGTTAAGCAGCGGTAGCAACAAAGTCTCGGCATAGTTATTATGACGTACCACACATTACAGTTTTCCTTGCTGTTGTGACTGCATTAATTATCAACGCTGCACTTTGCACTCTTCAGGTCGCCAATATCTGCAGCGCTTTCCAGAGGCTAAAAAAGCATAGATGTTGAGGCACCTTAAGCTGTATCTTCACTGCATTCAGTGCTATGGCATTTCTCTCGATGTAGCTTGCTAGCTACTATCCGTATCTGCATTTCCAGTCTTACTGTGCAACCAGTGTAGCTCAAGTTATCAGCAGTCCTATATAGATTTAATACAGATACCTGACAGAATATCATGTACAGAGAACCAAAGTTGTCAACACACTCATGTTCAGAAAAAACAGAACGGCTTGAACGACTAGAGATAGGACGTTCGTATTCAAAGGAGTGTACATTAGTATGTTCTGCAGAAACGATTGGCATTTGAACAATCTAGGCCCGTGGGTTCAAGGTCAACATCGATATTGCGGTGCAACGTTATCTACCAGTAAAATGTGTCATCGGCTCTCGTTGTCACTATAAACCGAAGGTAATGGATCAGTGTGACTTCAGACAGACGTACAGGATGCTTCGCAGACGTATGAGCGGATCCAATCGTCAAATCAATGAGTTTGAAATGGGGCGCGTTATTGGCATGACAGAATGTGATGCATCAATCTGGGATATTGCTGCTCGTGTGGGACGAAGTGTTTCGGCAGTGCAACGGGTGTACGCCGAATGGTTCACTGGAGACCTACCTTTGACGAATGTGCAGAAACATGCTAAATGGCGATGATGCGTGGAACGACGTTACTGAGGAAAGGAATGGCATCAGATAGTGTTTTCGGACGAATGCAGCTTCTGTTTGTTTGAAAATGATGGACGCGTTTTGGTTCGCCACAGACACAGAGAGCAGCACCACAGTGACTGCATTCGAGCAAGACTTACAGCGGCAACTCAAGGTTGGTTGGTTGGTTTGGGGGAAGAGACCAAACAGCGAGGTCATCAGTCTCATCGGGTTAGGGAAGGACGGAGAAGGAAGTTGGCCGTGCCCTTTCAAAGAACCATCCCGGCATTTGCCTGGAGTGATTTAGGGAAATCACGGAAAACCTAAATCAGGATGGCCGGACGCGGGATTGAACCGTCGTCCTCCCGAATGCGAGTCCAGTGTGCTAGGGCAACTCAAGGCCTTATTGTGTGGGTTGCTATTGGGTACAACCACAAATCGCCGTCGATGCGAGTCCAGGGTACTGCGAGCAGCGTGACAAGCGTGAATGACCCGTGGCCATACCCTTTCTGTGCAACACCCAAGACGCCATTTTTCAGCAAGATAATGTACGGCCACTTGTTGCTACACGAACACGTGCCTTCTGTGTGTCACAGGATGTGAACCTTTTGCTCCGGCCCGCCAGATCACCAGGCTTGTCACCTATCGGAGGAAATGCGTGAAATATGGTGAAACGACGGGTGCAGCTCTGTGACCCAGTGCCAACTTTGGAACCAGGTGAGTGCAGTATAGCTATATCACAGGACACCATTCGCGCCTTATACAAGTCGACGCCATTCCGAGTGAAACAAGTTATCAGGGCCGGTGGTGGACCATGTGCCTAGTAGGCACACATGCTGAACCGAGATGACTGAAATGCTAACCATTTTTTGAGAACATTCTATGTTTTGTGAATATGAACGTCCCATCTCTTGCCATTCAAGATGTTCTGTCTTTTCTGACCATGAGTGTACTACATCAAGCATACTAGGAACGAATTCGATACAGAATGTTTTCTTTAGATCTTACATTGTTTTATCAACATCAAAATAAAAAAAACATTTTTGCACAAATGTATCTGTTTCTTGTTTTATCCATTGGGCGCGTATTGGAGGCTGTCCCTAGTCTTTTTCTTACCAACTGCGCGTCCCAGCTTTACCTGATCGAATACGTTTTAGGGAAACCATTAAGACTAAACTGAAAGGTGAAACTCCCCAGTATCTGACATCTGCTTGAATGTAGAAGCGACATGGAAAACGTTAGAATTTCATGTGGTAACTCGCTAAAAAGGATTCTTTGCACGAACAGAACTATCAAAAGCGAAATTTCTTTTACTGACAATTCAATTGTATCAAAGTGTTTCGGAGTTTACTACTTCCTTGTAATGTTCTGAGAGTGGCTGATACTGATAGAAACCTGTATTTTCTTTTGTTGAAATTATATTTCATTGTGCTATATAATAAACTATTTTAAAAAAGAAATTTTTTTCCTGCTCCATTATATTAAGGGTCTCCTTGGCGTTGAAGGATATTAGGACACTCACGGATAAATAGATAATTTTCGTGGGATAATTTATGCGCTTGAAAGCACATTTTTAATTACGTGATCAGGGGAAAACGTGAATTATGTATGTAAGAAAAGAGATGTGCGACGTGTGTCTAATTGCAATTAAAATACAGAGCTGAAAAACACAATAATCAAAAACATCACGGATGTACTGTAAAGGAATGTTACTTTAGAGCTAGATAGCTAGAATATCCAGTTCCTAACCACATTTACCCATAGCTGTAAGCACGGAAAATGGCTAAATAATAGGAGTAGGATGTATCTTATCTTACCAGGATGATGCGAGAGGAAGATAAACATTTTGTAATATTTATGGATTCTTCTTTTACAAGCGACACATGCTCTTTTTGTTTTCGTGTGAGTAGATCGACCAAAAGCAAACAACGATTTTGTTTGTTTAAGCAAGATTGATCACCTAATAAACGGACTGATGAAGAGCGAACCGGCGTACTTTGACGGAATGCCGCCATGTTGTTTCGTGGAAACAGGTATGAAAATTACAGGTCTCATCAGCAAGGGGCCTTAAGAGATAACTAACGGTGATTTATCAGGCGTAGGACGTCATTCGCTGTTTTCATCGCATCACATCGCAGCAACACGGCCGGAAGCGACGCGGTAAGGAAGGTGCCTAAGTGGAAGGGGTAGTAAGTTTGGAGGGGGGGCTCATGGGAGGGGGGGGGCGGGGAGAGGTAGACGATAGGCGATAACTGGGTGGAAGGCCTTACCGTTACATCCGACGCAGGGCGAGGCGCAATAAATCAAAGTGCTCGGCAGGTACGCTCGGCCCACTGCCCCTTAGGACGGAGGCGCTCCTTGTAAGACGCGGTAATATGGGCGTGGATTTTTAATTCGTGATAACAATGATGGAGCAAGGAGCGCCATTACGGGCACTATCTGGCGGCTAATCTGGGCCCGCAGGAGACGGCAGCGCCAGCGCGAGTGATTGGGAATCCATCAGGTAATGGAGCTCGTTCTGGCTGTCAGGATGAAAAACTGGCCCCGCTGCCGCTGCCGCCGCCGCCACCGCCGCCGCCTCCCTAGCGCCGGGCCCAGTCTGGCCTTGACGGAAGGGCGATGCGATGTGATGGGCCACCGGTAATTCCCCCCGCAGCCAGCGCGTCGCTTCAAGGTGAGCTGCCCCTGGATCGCGGCTGCAATCTTCGTGCTTCAGAACCTTATCGCGAGCTCCCGACTACAGGAAGAGCAGCTAACAAAACGTGAACATTCCCGATGACTGGGTCTCAGCAGCTACTACATACTTCATACATAGCATTTTTTACACCCTTCGAACGGAATATAAAACGTAGATTCTTCAAACGTATTCCAGAAGAAGCCCATTATCAGGAAGCTGACAGAGGGAGCCAGCGACAAGAAGTAGATCATCGAGAGATCATAGTCATCACATTACGTAACACAGGGTGATTCAAAAAGAATACCACAACTTTAAAAATGTGTATTTAATGAAAGAAACATAATATAACCTTCTGTTATACATCATTACAAAGAGTATTTAAAAAGGTTTTTTTTTCACTCAAAAACAAGTTCAGAGATGTTCAATATGGCCCCCTCCAGACACTCGAGCAATATCAACCCGATACTCCAACTCGTTCCACACTCTCTGTAGCATATCAGGCGTAACAGTTTGGATAGCTGCTGTTATTTCTCGTTTCAAATCATAAATGGTGGCTGGGAGAGGTGGGCGAAACACCATATCCTTAACATACCCCCATAAGAAAAAATCGCAGGGGGTAAGATCAGGGCTTCTTGGAGGCCAGTGATGAAGTGCTCTGTCACGGGCTGCCTGGCGGCCGATCCATCGCCTCGGGTAGTTGACGCTCAGGTTTCATAACTAACCTTTTTCGTAGGACTCTCCATACAGTTGATTGTGGAATTTGCAGCTCTCTGCTAGCTCTGCGAGTCGATTTTCCTGGGCTGCTAACAAATGCTTGCTGGATGCGTGCTACATTTTCATCACTCGTTCTCGGCCGTCCAGAACTTTTCCCTTTGCACAAACACCCATTCTCTGTAAACTGTTTATACCAACGTTTAATACACCACCTATCAGGAGGTTTAACACCATACTTCGTTCGAAATGCACGCTGAACAACTGTCGTCGATTTACTTCTGCCGTACTCAATAACACAAAAAGCTTTCTGTTGAGCGGTCGCCATCTTAGCATCAACTGACGCTGACGCTTAGTCAACAGCGCCTCAAGCGAACAAAGGTACAACTAAATGAAACTTTATAGCTCCCTTAATTCGCCGACAGATAGGGCTTAGCTCTGCCTTTTGTCGTTGCAGAGTTTTAAATTCCTAAAGTTGTGGTATTCTTTTTGAATCACCCTGTATAAAGGGCCAATGCTTAAGCTAACGGAATAAAATATTAGTCACCCACTTAAAAGAGTACGCAGGTCGCTTTGGAGCGCAGAGGATAGTGTAGAGCTGGTACCAGGTGCAGATGTGATCCCTTCAGCACTGACGTAATTCATGACAGTGAAGTGGTCGATTTCTGTGTGCCAGTTGCTTCTATGGTTGCAGCACAGTAATGCGAGTAAACACACGACAGAGAAGGCTTACCGTGTTGTGAACACCCTGGACTACGCCTTGACTGAAGTTGTCTGATTGCTAAGTCTGTCAACACGGACGGTGCAACGTGACTACAAGGAACAATGTCTGGCTCACAGCCATGAATACAGGACCAGTGAGAGAACTACACTACTGGCCATTAAAATTGCTACACCAAGAAGAAATGCAGATTATAAACGGGTAATCATTGGATAAGTATATTATACTAGGACTGACATGTGATTAAATTTTTGACGAAATTTGGGCACATAGATCCTGAAAAAACCAGTACCCAGAACGGCCACCTCTGGCCGTTCAAATGGTTCAAATGGCTCTGAGCACTATGCGACTTAACTTCTGAGGTCATCAGTCGCCTATAACTTAGAACTAATTAAACCTAACTAACCTAAGGACGTCACACATATCCATGCCCGAGGCAGGATTCGAACCTGCGACCGTAGCGGTCGCTCGGTTCCAGACTGTAGCGCCTAGAACCGCACGGCCACTCCGGCCGGCCCTCTGACCGTAATAACGGCCTTGATACGCATGGGCATTGAGTCAAACAGAGCTTGGATGGCGTGTATAGGTACAGCTGCCATGCAGCTTCAACACGATACCACAGTTCATCAAGAGTAGTGACTGGCGTATTGTGACGAGCCAGTTGCTCGCCCACTTTCGACCAGACGTTTTCAATTGGTGAGAGACCTGGAGAATGTGCTAGGCCAGGGCAGCAGTTAAACATTTTCTGTATGCAGAAAGGCCCGTACAGGATCTGCAAAAAGCGGTCGTGCGTTATCCTGTTGAAATGTAGGGTTTCGCAGGATCGAATGAAGGGTAGAGCCACGGGTCGTAACACATCTGAAATGTAACGTCCACTGTCCAAAGTGCCGTCAATGCGAACAAGAGGTGACCGAGACGTATAACCAATGGCCCCCATACCATCATGCCGGGTGATACTCCAGGATAGCGATGACGAATACACGCTTCCAATGTGTGTTCACCACGATGTCGCCAAACACGGATGCGACCATCATGATGCTGTAAACAGAACCTGCATTCATCCGAAAAAAATGACGTTTTGCATTTCGTGCACCCAGGTTCGTCGTTGAGTACTCCATCGTAGGCGTTCCTGTCTGTGATGCAGCTTCAAGGGTAACCGCAGCCATGGTCTCCGAGCTGATAGTCCATGCTGCTGCAAACGTCGTCGAACTGTTAGTGCAGATGGTTGTTGTCTTGAAAACGTCCCCATCTGTTGACTCAGGGATCGAGACGTGGCTGCACGATCCGTTACAGCTATGCGGATAAGATGCCTGTCATCTCGGCTGCTAGTGATACGAGGCCGTTGGGATCCAGCACGGCGTTCCGTATTACCCTCCTGAACCCACCGATTCCATATTCTGCTAACAGTCATTGGATCTCGAGCAATGCGAGTAGCAAAGTCGCGATACGATAAACCGCAATCGCGATAGGCTAAAATCTGACCTTTACGAAAGTCGGAAACGTGATGGTACGCATTTCTCCTCCTTACACGAGGCATCACAACGTTTCACCAGGCAACGCCGGTCAACTGCTGTTTGTGTAAGAGAAATCGGTCAGAAATTTTCCTCATGTCATCACGTTGTAGGTGTCGCCACCGGCGCCAACCTTGTGTGAATGCTGTGAAGAGCTAATCATTTGCATATCACAGCATCTTCTTCCTGTCGGTTAAATATCTCGTCTGTAGCACATCATCTTCGTGGTGTAGTAATTTTAATGGACGGTAGTGTAGATAACGTCAGCGCCGACGCCAGCATCGACGGCGCATGTAGGCTATGCGCTGCAGGCGCTTGAGGTTTACGAACGTACCGACTGTGTCTGTCGTGTCACAGCTGCGAAATTTCACCTGGCTTCGCCACACACACACACACACTCACACAAACACACCACACACACACACACAACACAGGTTGCGATCTTTTAAGCAAATGTCGTATGATGCGAGTTTTACGAACATACCGACATGGTGTCTTTGGTGTCGTGCTGGCAGCACATGCCGTCGCATGCCGACATAGAAAAGGCGAAAAAGAGAGAGTGAGAAAGGGAGGGAGAGAGAGAGAGAGAAATGAAAAAAACTTTGTCCCAACAATCGAGATTTATATTCTGGTCAGCCAGGAGGTTATGGCCATGATCTGCTATCGATATAAACTCGTCAAGGCGATAGCAGCATCAGCTGGCGAGGAATGACTGTTAGCGACACGTGCGGTATATGTAGTATCAGTGAACATGCTGTCCATGTATAGAATGCGGAAGTTGTGCAATCTATCTGAGTTCCACCTAGGGCAGACTGCGATGGCCAAGAGCCTCGGCAAGAGCATTTCTGAAACTACACGACTTGTAGGGTGTTCGAGGAGTGCTGTGGTGGGTGACTTCAACGTGTGGGGAAACCAAGGTGAAACTGTGTCCATACATGGGGTAGAGCGACCTCCCCTCATGTGGACGTCGTAGGCTGGGTAGACTGGTAAAATAGGACAGGCAGCGTACAATGGCGGAAGTAACATCAGACTTTAATGCTGGGCAAAGTACAAATGTGTCTGACCACACATTGCTCTCAACACTCCTAACGACGGGCCTCTGCAGCGGACGACCCATGAATGTTCCAATGTTAACACCACAACAGTGGCAACTGTGACTGAAATGGGCGTGTTACCATCGGTACTAGATATTGGCGAGGTGGCGGAGCGTTGTGTGGTCTGATGAATCCCAGTGCCTTTTTCGTCATAACGGTGGGTGGGCTCGAATCCGTCGTCTTCCAGGGGAACAGCTCTTTGCCACCGATACTGCGGGATGGAGACAAGCTGGCAGCTGCTCCATTATGCTCTGGGAAACATTCAAGAAGGTGTCCACGGGCTCATTGGAGCTCGTGCAAGGCATCATGATGGCCACGGAGTATTGTACAGCCCTTCGTGACGATCATGTTTCCCGTCGAGAGCGGCATTTTTCAACAAGATAATGAGCTCTGTCACATGACCAGGAGTATGGTGGAGTGATTCAGGAACACAGTGGCTGTGTATGACCACTCCGTCCCCCCTCCCCTCCCCAAACTCGCCGAATCTGAATCCTATTGAACAAATATGGGATGCAATAGTGTCAGAGCTCATCGCCACCCTCCCCAGATTTTGTGGGAATTAGGCGACTTGTTTGGGCAGACGTGGTGCCAACTCCCTCCAGCGACCTACCAAGGCCTCATTGCTTCCATCACGTGATGCATCACCACCGGTATCCATGCCAAGGAGGACATACCAGCTCTTAGGTAGGTGGTCATAGTGTTCTGGGTGCTCAGTATAAATACAAACCAAACCTGCGCGCATGTTGATTACATTGCAGTGTTGAAGAACACAAATCCTCAAAACGAACAGTCTGAAAATTATTCCTATAAAGTTTGGAGCCAGTATGGTAAAGTATATATTTGTATTAGAACCTACTCATTGTCCCTCCCCTCCCCTAGTCCCGAGACGTATTGTACTGAAAAGTGTTTATGACCTGTGCAAATACACAATTCATATGAATATATCTAACAAACGAAAACTATTTGTTTACTTTCAGTTAGATAATGCCTACATTTGGATATAAAACGCTATTTGAGTTCATTCGTTGTCACATTTGGGAAGAAATCCCAACATAAACGTAATGCCTCAATTGATGTCAAACAAAATCCTGGGTATGCGGCCAAACTGGCACTCACCCCGCTCCCTTTCCTTATGCAGTTGTGTTTCATCCAGGCAGTTCCATCCCTATTTCTCAAAGCCGCTACGCGATATTTGAGGAACATAGGTACGAAATTACATTGGATTGTTTCGGAAAGGCGAACCTTTTCGAGAAATAGTATAAACCATTGTCAGACTTACAAGTACAGTATGGGTCTAATCAGAATAAAACGAACGAAAACCAATCATGAAGTGATCCTCCTGCAATTACACATATCAAAAAAAGTTTTGCATCACCTCTAGTCTGAGAGTTCGGAACGTGTACAGAAAAGTGGAATAGAGATCAAAATAAACATCATTTCCGGCATTTTGTATCGCTCATGAAAACCACGCATTGCATTTTGTACCACCATACAGCGAGACCTTCAGAGGTGGTGGTCCTGACTGCTGGGCACACTGGTACCTGTAATACCCAGTAGCACGTCCTCTTGCACTGATGCGTGCCTCGCCCCTCAACGGATATTCGGCTTAGATCCCTAAGAGTGGTTGGTGGGTCACGTAGTCCGTATACAGCCCTTTTCAGTCTATCGCAGGCATTTTCGATAGGGTTCATGTCTCGAGAGCATGCAGACCATTCTAGTCGAGCGATGTCGTTATCCTGAAGGAAGTCATTCAGAAGATGTGCACCATGGGAGCGCGAATTGTCGTCCATGAAGACGAATGCCTCGCCAATATGCTGCCGATATGGTTGCACTATTGGTCGTAGTATGACATTCACGTATCGTACAGCCGCTACGGCGCCTTGCATGACCTCCAGCGGCGTACGTCGGCCCCCCAAAATGCCACTCCAAAACAGCAGGAAACCTCCACCTTGCTTCACTCGCCGGACAGTGTGTCTAAGGCGTTCAGCCTGACCGGATTGCGTCCAAACACGTCTCCGACGATTGTGTGGTTGAGGGCATATGCGACACTCATCTGTGATGAGAACGTGATGCCAGTCCTGAGCGGTCCGTTCGGCACGTTGTTGGGGCCACCCGTACCGCGCTGCATGGTGTCGTGGCTCCAACGATGGATCTAGTCATGGACGTTAGGAGTGAAGTTGCCCATCATGCAGCCTATTGCGCACAGTTTGAGTCGTAACACGACTTCCGTGGCTGCACGAAAAGCATTATCCAACTGGTGGCGTTGCTGTAAGGGTTCCTCCGAGCCATAATCTGTAGGTAGCGACCATCCACTGCAGTAGTGGACCTTGGGCGGCTTTAGTGAGGCACGCCATCGACAGTTGCTATCTCTCTGTATCTCCTTCATGTCCGAACAACAGCGCTTTGGTTCACTCCTAGACGATTGGGCACTTCCCTTGTTGAGAGCCCTTCCTGGCACAAACTAACAATGCTGACGCGATCGAACCGCGGTATTGATCGTCTAGGCATGTTTGAACTACAGACAACAGGAGCCGTGTAGCTCCTTCCTGGTGGAATGACTGGAACTGATCGGCTATCGGACCCCCGCCATCTAAGAGGCGCTGCGCATTCATGGTAGTTTACGTGTTTGGATGGGTTTAGTGACATCTCTGAACAGTCGAAGGGACTGCTCATGTGCATGTGTCCAAAAGAGCAGACACCACGCATTCATATAACTTATTCTGGTCGACTGGAAATGAATCGACCACCTTCTGTGTTGATGCACAATTACGTTCGGTCTCCTGCAGGAATATCTAAGCAGCGAGCATGGAAGACATAGACGGGGACTGTGGAAAAGCGGCGCTCGGTGGGAGTGTATGTCTGCCAAGAGGCGTACTGAGATAGTCCACGCAATGGAGATAAATGCCGTGTCCGGACATTGCAGTTGTTAATGCAACTGCCTGGTAAGCAGGTGCTCCCTGCCGCCGTTGGATAAGCAGCTGCAGCAGCAAGTCGTATACTCCTAGCTCATTCATTTGTTACATAGTTTAATTCTTAATTTCTTTGCGTGTTTTTGGTACTTTTATTACTTAAATCATAAATTTCGGGCGTATTATAGTATTTGAGAGTTGTAGCATCGCGTTTTAGTACCTGAATAGTGTAAATTCGCGTAGTCATCTGTCTTCTGTTTTTGTTTTGAACGGCCAGTGTCGGTTGGTCACAGTCAGTGTGCTCCCTGCCGTCGTTGGATAAGCAGCTGCAGCAGCAAGTCGTATACTCCTAGCTCACTCATTTGTTACATAGTTTAATTCTTAATTTCTTTGCGTGTTTTTGGTACTTGCATTGTTTAATTCATAAATTTTGGGCGTATTATAGTATTTGATAGTTGCAGCATCGCGTTTTAGTACCTGAATAGTGTAAAATCGCGTAGTCTCCTTCCGCCGCCGAGCAGTGTGTCAGCAGTGCTCAAGTGGCAGCATTACTGCATTTACTAGGCAATCTTGTATTTTAATAACCGTTTAAATTTTGTGTCGATTTGTTTGCGCTCTGTAGATTAGTTCAGACGTTCTTTGCACAACTGTTTTTAGCATGGATAGGGACTGCAACTGCTGTGTTCGGATGCAGGCTGAGTTGGCATCCCTTCGCTCCCAGCTTCAGGCAGTGTTGGCTTCGGTCACACAGCTTGAGGCTGTTGCCAATGGTCATCACTGTGGGGGTCCGGATGGGGGTTTGTCGGGGACAGCCAGCTCGTCCCACGCATCCCCCGATCGGACTACGACTGTGGTTGCCCGGGATACTGCCCGCATTGAGGCTGATCCCTATCCTGTGGTAGAGTGGGAGGTCGTCTCAAGGTGTGGCAGGGGGCGAAAGACATTCCGGAGGGCTGAGCGGAAGGCCTCTCCAGTTTGTCTGACGAACCGGTTTGAGGCTCTGTCTCAGGCTGATACTGATCTTCGGCTTGACATGGCTGCTTGTCCTGTTCCAGAGGTTGCCCCTCAGTCTGCAAGATCCGGGCGGTCGCAGAGGGTGGGCTTACTGGTAGTTGGGAGCTCCAACGTCAGGCGCGTAATGGGGCCCCTTAGGGATATGGCAGCAAGGGAGGGGAAGAAAACCAAAGTGCACTCCGTGTGCATACCGGAGGGAGTCATTCCAGATGTGGAAAGGGTCCTTCCGGATGCCATGAAGGGTACAGGGTGCACCCATCTGCAGGTGGTCGCTCATGTCGGCACCAATGATGTGTGTCGCTATGGATCGGAGGAAATCCTCTCTGGCTTCCAGCGGCTATCTGATTTGGTGAAGACTGCCAGTCTCGCTAGCGGGATGAAAGCAGAGCTCACCATCTGCAGCATCGTCGACAGGACTGACTGCGGACCTTTGGTACAGAGCCGAGTGGAGGGTCTGAATCAGAGGCTGAGACGGTTCTGCGACCGTGTGGGCTGCAGATTCCTCGACTTGCGCCATAGGGTGGTGGGGTTTCGGGTTCCGCTGGATAGATCAGGAGTCCACTACACGCAACAAGCGGCTACACGGGTAGCAGGGGTTGTGTGGCGTGGGCTGGGCGGTTTTTTAGGTTAGATGGCCTCGGGCAAGTACAGAAAGGGCAACAGCCTCAACGGGTGCGGGGCAAAGTCAGGACATGCGGGGACCAAGCAACAATCGGTATTGTAATTGTAAACTGTCGAAGCTGCGTTGGTAAAGTACCGGAACTTCAAGCGCTGATAGAAAGCACCGAAGCTGAAATCGTTATAGGTACGGAAAGCTGGCTGAAGCCAGAGATAAATTCTGCCGAAATTCTTACAAACGTACAGACGGTGTTTAGAAAGGATAGATTGCATGCAACCGGTGGTGGAGTGTTCGTTGCTGTTAGTAGTAGTTTATCCTGTAGTGAAGTAGAAGTGGATAGTTCCTGTGAATTATTATGGGTGGAGGTTACACTCAACAACCGAGCTAGGTTAATAATTGGCTCCTTTTACCGACCCCCCGACTCAGCGGCATTAGTGGCAGAACAGCTGAGAGAAAATTTGGAATACATTTCACATAAATTTTCTCAGCATGTTATAGTCTTAGGTGGAGATTTCAATTTACCAGATATAGACTGGGACACTCAGATGTTTAGGACGGGTGGTAGGGACAGAGCATCGAGTGACATTATACTGAGTGCACTATCCGAAAATTACCTCGAGCAATTAAACAGAGAACCGACTCGTGGAGATAACATCTTGGACCTACTGATAACAAACAGACCCGAACTTTTCGACTCTGTAAGTGCAGAACAGGGAATCAGTGATCATAAGGCCGTTGCAGCAGCCCTGAATATGGAAGTTAATAGGAATATAAAAAAAGGGAGGAAGGTTTATCTGTTTAGCAAGAGTAATAGAAGGCAGATTTCAGAGTACCTAACAGATCAAAACGAAAATTTCTGTTCCGACACTGACAATGTTGAGTGTTTATGAAAAAAGTTCAAGGCAATCGTAAAATGCGTTTCAGACAGCTACGTGCCGAGTAAAACTGTGAGGGACGGGAAAAACCCACCGTGGTACAACAACAAAGTTAGGAAATTACTGCGAAAGCAAAGAGAGCTTCACTCTAAATTTTAACGCAGCCAAAACCTCTCAGACAAACAGAAGCTAAACGATGTCAAAGTTAGCGTAAGGAGGGCTATGCGTGAAGCGTTTAGTGAATTCGAAAGTAAAATACTAGGTACCGACTTGACAGAAAATCCTAGGAAGTTCTGGTCTTACGTTAAATCAGTAAGTGGCTCGAAACAGCACGTCCAGACACTCCGGGATGATGATGGCATTGAAACAGAGGACGACAAGCGTAAAGCTGAAATACTAAACACCTTTTTCCAAAGCTGTTTCACAGAGGAAGACCGCACTGCAGTTCCTTCTCTAAATCCTCGCACAATCGAAAAAATGGCTGACATCGAAATAAGTGTGCAAGGAATAGAAAAGCAACTGAAATCACTCAACAGAGGAAAGTCCACTGGACCTGACGGGATACCAATTCGATTCTACACAGAGTACGCGAAAGAACTTGCCCCCCTTCTAACAGCCGTGTACCGCAAGTCTCTAGAGGAACGGAAGGTTCCAAATGATTGGAAAAGAGCACAGGTAGTCCCAGTCTTCAAGAAGGGTCGTCGAGCAGATGCGCAAAACTATAGACCTATATCTCTGACGTCGATCTGTTGTAGAATTTTAGAACATGTTTTTTGCTCGAGTATCATGTCGTTTTTGGAAACTCAGAATCTACTATGTAGGAATCAACATGGATTCCGGAAACAGCGATCGTGTGAGACCCAACTCGCTCTATTTGTTCATGAGACCCAGAAAATATTAGATACAGGCTCCCAGGTAGATGCTATTTTTCTTGACTTCCGGAAGGCGTTCGATACAGTTCCGCACTGTCGCCTGATAAACAAAGTAAGAGCCTACGGAATATCAGACCAGCTGTGTGGCTGGATTGAAGAGTTTTTAGCAAACAGAACACAGCATGTTGTTCTCAACGGAGAGACGTCTACAGACGTTAAAGTAACCTCTGGCGTGCCACAGGGGAGTGTTATGGGACCATTGCTTTTCACAATATATATAAATGACCTAGTAGATAGTGTCGGAAGTTCCATGCGGCTTTTCGCGGATGATGCTGTAGTATACAGAGAAGTTGCAGCATTAGAAAATTGTAGCGAAATGCAGGAAGATCTGCAGCGGATAGGCACTTGGTGCAGGGAGTGGCAACTGACCCTTAACATAGACAAATGTAATGTATTGAGAATACATAGAAAGAAGGATCCTTTATTGTATGATTATATGATAGCGGAACAAACACTGGTAGCAGTTACTTCTGTAAAATATCTGGGAGTATGCGTGCGGAACGATTTGAAGTGGAATGATCATATAAAATTAATTGTTGGTAAGGCGGGTACCAGGTTGAGATTCATTGGGAGAGTCCTTAGAAAATGTAGTCCATCAACAAAGGAGGTGGCTTACAAAACACTCGTTCGACCTATACTTGAGTATTGCTCATCAGTGTGGGATCCGTACCAGATCGGGTTGACGGAAGAGATAGAGAAGATCCAAAGAAGAGCGGCGCGTTTCGTCACAGGGTTATTTGGTAACCGTGATAGCGTTACGGAGATGTTTAACAAACTCCAGTGGCAGACTCTGCAAGAGAGGCGCTCTGCATCGCGGTGTAGCTTGCTCGCCAGGTTTCGAGAGGGTGCGTTTCTGGATGAGGTATCGAACATATTGCTTCCCCCTACTTATACCTCCCGAGGAGATCACGAATGTAAAATTAGAGAGATTAGATCGCGCACAGAGGCTTTCAGACAGTCGTTCTTCCCGCGAACCATACGCGACTGGAACAGGAAAGGGAGGTAATGACAGTGGCACGTAAAGTGCCCACCGCCACACACCCTTGGGTGGCTTGCGGAGTATAAATGTAGATGTAAATGTAGATGTAGACCCTAGGTTCGAACCCCAGTTCCTTCGCTTTTCTTCCCCTTCTCCTCCATTCACCTGCAATTTACATAAGATAACTTTTACAAACACGTTAAGAATTGCTTTGGTCAGGCAATGCAGTCCATCGCAAACAGTTTACGACTGCACATCTTGAGGATTACTGCAGGCTGTGAACGTTTGTAGTCGAGTACCTCGCAGAAGGCCATCACCTACAGCGGTAAACAAAGCGATGTCTGTTATTGGCCAAGAAATACAAAAATTGGGCAGTAGAAAAGTGTCGATGAGGGGTCGGAGAGGGGGGCTGTTGTCTAACGAGTTGAGATTTTAGCAGCGAGTCGAGTCCAACGACAGTCCTGCAAAGTGTTTAGTTTCATCGTGCTTAGGATGTAGTTTATGTGAGAGGTGGTTCTGTGATGTTTTAGATGGGGTATGTTTTCCTTACCATGACTCGGTCCCACTCATTAACGCTACAGTGTGTGTGAAACCGAATGTTTGTCTATCATATTTCTTTTCAGTTTTCTGATAATGTGCCAGCAGAATAATTAATATTTTACACACAGCTTCAAGATAATTGTCATGGCTCACTGTTTCCCGCTAGGTGTCCATGAAGGTTTTGGTGCTAGAGATGTGTCCAAACTACTGCATGACGAATATAGTTTTAGAGGTGTTGCTGAAAGTGTCATCCATTTGTATGCTAATAATAATCTCACACATTGAAAATAAGCAAATAGTTCACGAATAATGGCAGAAGCTTTATCCAGACGGACAACCAGCTCCTCTGGATTGTCTATCGATGTCTCGTACTCCAAACGTTTCACCCTCCCCACACCCACCCACCCACCCACCCGCCCACACACACACACACACACACACACACACACACACACACACACACACGCACAATAGAAATACATGATTATGTAACAAAACGGAACACCTGCCGCCGTTACTATATAGCTACCAGTTTTTGTGATTCAATACACCATTTTCAGGCTATAATTGACTGTGTGAGGGGGGGGGGGGGGCGGGGAATGGGGTTAACTCCAATCACATACACGATCCCTTCGGTGGCCAACATCTATAAACTGGTTTCCAAAGACAGTAACAACGACGTGTCTCCAACTGCCAAGTACCAACTGACTCAGTTGGTAGCTGATGGTTAGAGACACATCATCATTGTTACTGTCTACAGAACGCAGTTCGTAAATGCTGGCCACTGATGGGATCGTGTATACAGTTGGAGTTTACCCATTAGCGTAACTTAAGGCCTTAAGATGATGTACTAAATCATAGAAAGTGGTAACTATATAGTAAAACACATCGAAATGTTGGCGGCAGGTGTTCTATTTTATTACATCCGTAAACAGCCGAAGTCCCTCAAACCTTCAGTCAGAAAGATGGCATTCTAAAATTCATAATTTGTCGGCAACATCTCTGAAATAATATTACTCATGCAGCATATTGAACACTCTCTCTGGCCGGCCGGAGTTGCCGAGCGGTTCTAGGCGCTTCAGTCTGGAACCGCGAGACCGCTAAGGTCGCAGGTTCGAATTCTGCCTCGGGCATGGATGTGTGTGATGTCCTTAGGTTACTTAGGTTTAAGTAATTCTAAGTTCTAGGGAACTGATGACCTCAGCTGTTAAGTCCCATAGTGCTCAGAGCCATTTGAACCACTCTCTCTGAATATCATTAGCATCAAAGCACTCACAGACCTCTACTGGGAAAAATGGTCCAACTGTGTCATTTTTGTCACGTACAAAATTGTTTCTTTCTACTCTAAATATACTAAAATTTTAATTACATAGGTCTTTTTATACACCCTATATATTCAAGAACCTTCTTAGAGTGTGTGGCGATTGTCTGTCGCATTCAACTCAACGTAGGGAACAATAAGTATATCTCTTCGTACATTCAAAGCAAAGTAAGGCTCCGCATTCTGATCCTGGTGGGCTAATTGGACCCTACTGACAGCTGCTTCATTGTCTGCCATTGGCGTCACTGGATGTGGAATGGGACGTGGCGTCATTGCACCAATTTCCCACCAGCCGTTGTCGTTTTTCTTGACCTTGGATACGCTATTTTTCAGTCAAGCAGTTCTTCAGTTGGCATCAAGCGGCTGAGTGCACCAAGAAAAAATCTGGCAGTTCCAGGAATCGAACCAGTGTCCTCCAGAAAGCAGTCAGGCATGCTGATAACTGAACTACAGAAACGCATATATGCCTCTGTTCGCATCCTAATCTGCCATATTTTCACTATGATAGATGTATGACCGTAACATACAGGGTGTTTAACTGGAGAAAAACGACACATTATGCGAAAAAATATTCTAGGTGAGAAATTAATATCGGTAAAGTCGACATATGTCTGTGCTACAACTGGTCACCTCCTAAACACCCCTCCTTTGCGGGTAGGGTCAATTTTGTATTTTCAAATTGGAACTACCCAACTCAATTGCATACGAGCTGACAAAACTGGAATTGCACAGGTATTCATTTTACTGATTTTCTATTAGAAAGGAAAAGAAAATGAAATTTGTTTGCAGTGAAGATCAAAGAAATTCGGTTCCATGTATAAGTGGAAAAAGACTTTGAAATTATGAGACAGTCGTCCAAAATGCATGATCCAGAAATGTAGAAGTACAGTATCCAAATAAAGAAACATACGACGGTTAGAACTATAACAGTGGCAACTATTTATTTTCAGCTCGTACAAAATAGATTCGTGTTACAAAGTTTTACTGACCTTCAAAGTAGTCACCACCATTGTGTATAACCCGTTGCCAGCGATGTGAAAGTCGTGCCAGTGTGTTGACAGTTCGAGCGGTGCGGTGCCTGACGAATATGTTTGTGTATATGGTAAATAACATTGTAATAGTCAACGTACACATTGCTCCTTTTTGCATCGCTTATGTATTTTTGTACACTTTCGAATATTTGCGACATTTGACAAGTATTGCAGAGATGAAAACTAATGGATTTGAGGCTGTGTTGTGTTTGGTAGAATTACCGAACAATGATCGCTGACAAATGCGGCCAATTGTTTGTGAAGCAAAACAACAGGACCATAAATAAGCAATTACCTCTTTTTTGAACCTTTGTAGTACAGTTTTCTAAGTAAAACTTATACTTGCTATCTACTTGTTATTACTTTGTTAGGTACATTTGATAAGCTAAAGCTGATTTTTAACTGTTTATGGAGATATATTTTATACTCGTCCTCACATTTAAAAAAAATAGTTCAAATGGCTCTGAGCACTATGGAACTCAACTCCTGAGGTCATCAGTCGCCTAGAACGTAGAACTACTTAAACGTAACTAACCTAAGGACATCACACACATCCATGCCCGAGGCAGGATTAGAAACTGTAGCAGTCGCGCGGTTCCGGACTAAAACGTCTAGAACCGCTCGGCTACCGCGGCCGGCTCTCACATTTTATACCTCCGACCGAATTCCATCGGCAATCTTTCAGAAGTTGTTCACAGACACTGGCAGACTATTTTGTTTGTAAGGAATCTATAGATTCTCGTTGCGTGTTACAGTGAAAGAATGTAATAACGATTTATTCACTTTGTTTCAGCAATCACCATCGTTTCCGTGAAGATATCTCCACAACAGTGAAGAACCTTGTAAAACACGAAGACGAAAATGTACGACACGTAACACAGAGTACTGCAACAACTCTCAGATGAAACATGTACACTTGTATCAAAGTGTGTTCATCTACATCTACATGGATACTCTGCAGTTCACATTTAAGTGCCTGGAATAGGGTTCATCGAACCACCTTCACAATTCTCTGTTATTCCAATCTCGTATAGCGGGTAGAAAGACTGAACACCTACATCTTTCTGTACCAGCTCTGATTCCCCTTATTTTATCTTGGTGATCATTCTTCCCTGTGTAGGTCAGTGTCAACAAAATATTTCGCATTCGGAGGAGAAAGTTGCTGATTGGAATTTCGTGAGAAGATACCGTCGCAACGAAAAACGCCTTTATTTTAATGATGTAGAGCCCAAATCCTGTATCATTTCTGTGACACTCTCTCCCATATTTCGCGATAATACAAAACGTGCTGCCTTTCTTTGAACTTTTTCGATGTGCTCCGTCAGTCCTATCTAGTACGGATCCCACACCGCGCAGCAGTATTCTAAAAGAGGACGGACATGCGTAATGTAGGCAGTCTCCTTAGTAGGTCTGTTACATTTTCTAAGTGTCCTGCCAATAAAACGCAGTCATTGGTTGGCCTTCCCCAACAACATTTTCGATAGGTTCCTTCCAATTTAAGTTGTTCGTAATTGTAATACCTAGGTATTTAGTTGAATTTGCTGCTCTTAGATTAGACTGATTTTTCGTGTAACCGAAGTTTAACGACTTCCCTTTAGCACTCACGTGGTTGACCTCACACTTTTCGTTATTTAGGGTCTGTTTTTTCAGTGTGTGGTAAGCACAGCACATGACGAATGGGGAAGTGTTCCCTTACAGGCGTTGTTCAAAATGTCGACTACAATGGTCATTACATGGCTCCATCTGCCTTACATGCTCATGAATTACAGTGTGTGGCTTACTACTTTTGAAGCTGCGATAACAATCCTAACAAACGTATCCATGTGAATATTGATTAGAGTCTCGTAAACTAGGCTCTCCACATGCCTGCGGAACAGGAAGCCCAATAGTATCATTTCTGGTGACTGATCTTGTCACTGAAGAGGATGATTGCGACCAGTTTATTGTTTGCCAAACGAAATGCAATTACTCTGAAACAAGTTGCCGGGAAACGTTTCCACATAATACTAAGAAGATATCGCTGAAAACATGTTATAGTTGGTGGAGCTCTGATTGACTACGTATAGTTTCCAATGAAATTTACAGATACGATAGCCGAAACAATCCTTAAACTGTTTTTTGTATTTCGGAATGAAAACATATTTGGCAACAACTCTTCTATTTGACGTCATTATAGAGAATTCATACGGTAGTTACGTATTTTTTAAATGTGTATGTATGTTCATTACGTATCTTAGATGCTCAAACACAGCAAATGTATTTTTTCATAACGCCGTCCTAACAGACCTCGGAAGATCCAACGGTACAGACCGACCGCCGTGTCATCCCGAGAGTACACACGGGTGTGGAGGGGCACGTGGTCAGCACAGTGTTCTCCCAGTCGTCGTCAGTTTTCGTGACCGGAGCTTCTCAGTTGGCCTTAGAAGGCCGAAGTAGACCCCGGTTGCTAGCAGCGTTCGGCAGACCTGGATGGTCAGCCATCCAAGTACGCCTAACATCGGCTATCTGACGGGAATGGATGTTGTCACATTGACAAGACCGTTGTTAATTTTTTTATAGTTAATTCGGGCATTTTGAGTGCAGCCAAGAGGGGCTATTTTCCTATTGGGTGATTCACTTTAATGGTGGCTAAAATACACTACTGGCTATTAAAATTGCTACAGCAAGAAGAAATGCAGATGATAAACGGGTATTCATTGGACAAATATGTTATACTAGAACTGACACGTGACTTCATTTTCACGCAATTTGATTGCATAGATCCTGAGAAATCAGTACCCAGAACAACCACCTCTGGCCATAATAACGGCCTTCATACGCCTGGGCATTGAGTCAAACAGAGCTTGGATGGCGTGTATAGGTACAGTTGCCCATGCAGGTTAAACGCGATACCACAGTTCCTCAAGAGTAGTGACTGGCGTATAGTGACGAGCCAGTTGGTCGGCCACCGTTGACCAGATGTTTGCAGTTGGTGAGAGATCTGGAGAATGTGCTGGACAGGGCAGCAGTCGAACATTTTCTGTATCCAGAAAGGACCGTACAGGACCTGCAACATGCGCTGGTGCATTATCCTGCTGAAATGTAGGTTTTCAGAATGACGACCAGGTGATTTCAAGACCAGCACGTTTCCTGAACAGATGAAATGTAGGGTTTCGCAGGGATCGAATGAAGGGTAGAGCCACGGGTCGTAACATATCTGAAATGTAACGTCCACTGTTCAAAGTGCCGTCAATGCAAACAACAGGTGACCGAGACGTGTAACCAATGGCTCCCCATACCATCATGCCGGTTGATACGCCAGTATGGCGACGACGAATACACGCTTCCAATGTGCGTTTACCGCGATGTCGCCCAAAAAGGGGTTCCGTATTACCCTCCTGAACCCACCGATTCCATATTCTGCTAACAGTCATTGGATCTCGATCAATGCAAGCAGCAATGTCGGGATACGATAAACCGCAATCGCTATAGGCTACAATCCGACCTTTATCAAAGTCGGAAACGTGATGATACGCATTTCTCTTCCTTACACGAGGCATCACAGGAATGTTTCACCAGGCAACGCCGGTCAACTGCTGTTTGTGTATGAGAAATCGGTTGGAAACTTTCCTCATGTCAGCACATTGCAGGTGTCGCCACCGGCGCCAACCTTGCATGAATGCTCCGAAAAGCTAATCATTTGCATATCACAGCATCTTCTTCTGTTGCGCGTCTGTAGCAAGTCATCTTCGTGGTGTAGCAATTTTAATGGCAAGTAGTGTACTAGGTTCTTATTGATTGGAAGAGTTTAGGGGTTAAAAACACCACTGCTGGGCTAGTTCCCCAACTTGGATTTCGATTGGCTACAGGGAGGAGGGAGTTTTAAATTTCACAGTATCGCACCTGAGTTAGATCATCAGTCTTGGATTTTGATTGGCTTCATTTTAATGCTTCGTTGTGATTGGCTGGAAAGGGGGAAGGGTGGCATACAAAACACATCTGAGCTCTTTTCGTCACCTTGGACTCAACTTCCTTGAGTTCAGCCAGTTTGGATTTCGATTGGTTGTTCCCCTTTAGTATTAGGCTTAATTGGCTAGAGAGTAGGAACGGGAAAGGGATAGGGGGCTTGGTTTGATGATGTCACTGATGGGAATGATGATGTCAGAAGTAAGAACGATGATGTCAGTAATAAGGAAAGTGGGGCTTCTGACGTCACCATTCCTTTCATTCCAAAGTGGTCATGTGACGGCAATTCTTTCATTTCTTGCATTCCAATTTGGATCGTTATCGGCAGAAATATACCTTACAACAGTGGCGACAGTATTGTTCCAGATATCTCTTTGAATACTGGTTCCATAAACAGGATTTCTCGAGAGGGTCGGAGCATCTCTGGTATACTTTCGTTTGGTCCACGCCAACGTATAACGACATTATTTACGTTACAGAGAATTTAATGCTCTAAATACTGTCCCTACTTCAACTACTCAGTCATGTTTTAGCAGGCTAAAGTTAAGTCACCCAAGAAACACGTGTGCGATATGATTGGCCGATAATTTCTGTGTTCACGGTCGTCCATCATCTACTGCCCATGCTTCATCAAATCACACGCAAACCACATAAAAAGAGAAACTTCAATAACACATCCGAGCCCTCTGTTGTACCATTGTCTTGATTTTTAGGAGCTTTGACTGCACCAAATCGATGTTTCACGCCCTCGAGACTTGTCATAACCATAGATTACATACAGTTTAGTATTTCTAATATTTTACTTATTACTTTGTAAGACTGTCTTGTGTAAATCTCATTTCACTTGCGTGTACAAAGGGTACTACCCTGAGATAATAGTTACGTTGTATAGTTACGTTGTTAAGCCACTGCTTCTCAGTAACTTAGACGCCGCTAGATGAACTGAAACTAAATACTGCAGGGAAATGATTAAGTGGAAAATAGTTCACGAGTTCGTTTCCTACTAATATCTGTACTGAGGTGTGAATGTGTACGGCATCAATACACCATCATTCGATACAGTAACTAGGTGGCAATACTCTTCTAGTTTGGACAACCAAGTCTTAATGGCGAAGAATGAAGTCTCTGGCCGTCTCTCTTTGAAAAACCAGGCACTGCAAGTGGAGAGCCTGCTCCTCTGAAGTCGGTGTATCACAACTGAGCTGATCGAGGAAAAATTTGGAACCAGTCACGGATCATTCTGAACATCTTGCACGCCATCTGAACATCACAAAGATCGCCGCTCGCTGGCTTCTGCGGCAGCACACCCACTAAAAGAACTAAGCCAACAGTGACTTTTTTGCCGCCTAATCGCCTTGGATGAATGCTGGGTGTCTCGCTATCCACCAAAGCGAAGCAATGGATAGGAAACATAGTCGGGTGACGTGAACATGAGCGTTTTTTGAGATTGTCGTAGTATTACAGATTATGCCGGCAGAAGGCAGGAGCATAGTATAGAAATCTGATGACGACGTTATTAGAGAGTGTGAAGACAAGGCTGTCGAATGGGATGGTTTTGCTCCACGACAACGCTCCATCTCATTCTACACAGGAGGCAACCTTCTTCTCTGGGCTATCAAATTTTGCGTCACTCCCGTGTTCTCCTGACATGGAAACCTGTGTCGTCTTCGTCTTTCCTCGGTTGAAATAAGCTTTCGATGGCAGGCGTTTACAGAATGACGACCAGGTGATTTCAAGACCAGCACGTTTCCTGAACAGCCAAAATGTGGACTTGTACAAGCACGGTCTCCATCAAGTCATATGTCTCACTACGGGGAGAGTATGTAAACAAGAACTACAACCATCACCAATTTTCATGCTCCTAGCTTAATCTTTTCGAGATGACAGGCAACAGTCCACTGGATGAGCCCTAATTCGTATTACGCTTTTCTAGAAACTTAGGAAGGAATATTGGGGTTTAACATCCCGTCAACAGCAGTATCGTTAGAGACAGAGTTCAAACTCGAAAGATGGGGAAGGAAATCAGTTGTGTCCTTGTAGAAAGGAACTATCCCATCATTCGTCTTAAACCATTTATGGAAATCATGAGAACTTTAATCCAGGACAGCCTCGTATTTGCACTGAATATGAGTCCAGTGTCTTATCCATTGCGCCACGTTACTCAAAAGCAGTTGTGAGGACTTAAGAAATTTACATTTCCCTTGCGAGATGTTCAGAAACTGTCCGTTTCGTCTTACGAGGGTTTCCAGCATTCGAGATAAAGTAGAAATATACTAGTTACCCTGAATACAAGACTATCAACATTGATATCATTATCTAGGTCACATCTTCATTTCTTTTAACAGCTGAGTCAGCACTGCGACCATCTCTGGTTGGAGTTTTTTGATCTTGATGCTCGGAGATATTACTAGGACCAAGCCAACCTACACTTCTAAATTTCTGCTTGGTACATTGCACGGTACTGAAACCTGACCTTCCAGAAACCGGTTTAAGCAGAACGAACCAAAAAAAAATGGTTCTAATGGCTCTGGGCACTATGGGTCTTAACATTTTAGGTCATCAGTCCCCTAGAACTTAAAACTACTTAAACCTAACTGACGTATAAAAGGACATCACACACGTCCATGCCCGAGGTAGGATTCGAACCTGCGACTGTAGCGGTCGCGCGGTTCCAGACTGAAGGTCTAGAACCACTCGGTCACAGCGGCCGGCCAAAATGAAACACATGAAAGGAATGGGCGAGGTTGTAAGTCCACTATCATTCACCATTTCACCACCTTTACTACCACTAGAAAACACTATATATACTAAGAGAAACAATTTCTGGGATCAGCAACAAATAAATTTAACAGCAAGAAAAAAAGGGAACAACATTTTGGATACAAGCAACAGTTATAAAATGAAACAGGGCATTTTATGAAATCACAACTCTTAATGGACAAGCCCACAAAACTGGAAATCTTTATTGTCAAATTAAGACCAAATGTTATCATCAATTAAATCAAGGACTCTTTATACTTCAACAAAGGGCACAACCTGGGATAACAGTGACGGTCGCTAAGAAATCAAATACAGTTTTCCATAACCTTTGACAAGAATGTTGAGCACTTACCCCACTTGGCTGACTCAACATTGAAACTAAGACAAAAAAGTTACAAATATGAAGTGTCAGGACTAGGTGCTGTCTCTATATCTCCTGCGAGAAACAAATTCTGGCGCCAAGGAAAACCGTTGGATTTAATGAGTGGTTAACAAATTTAATATTTGGTTTCTATGGCCTTTTCTTTTCCCCTTTCCTTATAAAAGAGAAAAGAAAACGTTAGGTATCAAGGAACTAAGAGGAAGATCGATCACAGTTAACAATGTGCGACCAGAATGTTCGGTAGAGACAAATCCCTTCAGCATGAAGTTTATGGGGGGACGACAGGATGACAGACGAAAATATTGCTCAAATACAGGATATTTTCTCATGCTGGAATGTGATAGACATATCCGCTTTGCTGCACACATTGAAGTTTTTATTGGTATTATTTACTGAAAAATATTAATATCTTTATTGGGATTTTCCCGTGGCAGCTCTGAAAGGAGGCAGATCGACGATTGTCGCTGTTACACCGTTTGTGATGATGTGAAACATAGAATTAATGTCTCCCCCTGAGCCTGATCCTTAAGTAATTTTAGTTCACTGTAGGAATTTGAAAAAAAATTAAATTATAGACATTTAAAAACCACTGCCCATTTTGGACCCATCTTTTTTGGCCGAATATCAACACAAGAAAAATTGAACACGATGAACTGAAGAGTGTTCAATTTGCTTCAAGAGAGACCAAAAATGATCAAAATCGAATGAAAATTGTAGCGTGGGTGACGAGAACCAGGCCGAGAAGCAGGGTTTTCAGAAAAACGCGTTTAAAGTTTGAAAAGTTTTGGTCGTATGAAAAAAGGAATAAAGCTTGAAACTTACTGTATAATAACTACCACCCCGGCTAGTGGATAGCCGCTTTCTGCTACTTTGACCCGATGAGCTCTCATTTTCGTCCTCAAAGCCCGTTTCGTCACTGAGAACATCGTCGCTGGGGTCTCTATCATCACAGAATCGGCGCATTTCATCGCCCATTTTGATTTGAAGAGCATTTGTCCTGTGTATTAATAAGGTATGACCTACATTGAATAGACACACGGCGAAAATTGTTGACAACTTCGATTCGGCTGGATGTTCTTTTTGGGGCGTATCTTCAAATTTGGCTACTGAAACTACCGTTCACATTTTGAGTAAACGCTCCAGCAAGTCATGTTTACTCATATCGGTATAAACAGGGGTGACGGCATCAGTAACGACTTGTGGCAATGGCGTTTTGTGCTTATAATTTTCCAATTCATCGCTTGCCTTAGCACGATGCCAAAGGCACCAGGACTGCTCACCAACAATACAGAAGTGATGTTAAGGATTAACATCCCATGAACTTCTGTGAAGCAGTGTGGCCCAAATAACATTATACATAGTCTCAGCAGAGTCGATGTTATCACGAATGGCTTTGCCATAGTACAATGACTGAGAATCTACCAGGGGCCAACATGAGAAAAGTGAGATTATGCTATGTGCTCGAAACACTTGTAAACATTTTCACCTTCAGAATCAGCCCTAAACATCTCATGGACGCAACGAAGGGACCGTGAGCGCTGAACCTGTTCTCTAAACCCGAGGCGTGCCGTGCACGCTCGGCTTGAAAGGCTCACAGAATCATTAATTTTTGGAGTTAGCGCATAATATTTTGGGGAATACTTCTTCAATGTATAAACATTCGAATTCCGTAAAAAACAAATTTCTATTGCTTTCGAACGTCGCCCTGTCGTTCCCCCTTAAGCCTCGCAACGCAGACTGCATGTTTTTTTCTCTTGCAAGATTTGACCGGTGACACCAAACATTATAAATGGAACCCAATAGGGCGATGATGTACAAAATAGGGCATAAATAAAAACAATTACTTTGCATATAGTCACCGCATCTCCGAAATACAACCGTAGCCAAAACAATCTCCAGGTTCTTAAACCCAGTGTCGTTACAGTCCGCGACATTAAAAGAAAGAAGGGCTGCTGTGACATTGAACAAACTATTAAACCTAAAGAATGAGAAGTTTATCCATCTGGAGTATCTTACCACACTAATTAAAAAAAAAACTTGACCACGTTTAAAAACCTATTACACTATTAAAACAACGGTACGAAACTGACATAGAATAGTAGGCCGCTCAGACCCTTAGAATGAGAGAAACAGCAATTACAATAAGGAGTTACTAGATTACAATTAAGTGAATAAGCGAGCGGCGACCTTCACTGACTGCATATGAGACACAATGAGGAAAACAGCAATTACATGAAACAGTTAACGGATTACAATTACGTAACATAGCTGGCAACAGCCTCGTCAGCGAAGACTGCAGGCCGGCGTGGCGTGTGAAGGTACTACGGCTCAACAGTCCCATAAGATGGCTTAACACACTGTCCGTGACGCTGGGACAGACTAAAGGGCCGTGTAAGTCCGGACCACTACTGCATACTCAAAACTGCCGCAGTTACACCGCTTAAAGAGATTGTTAAAGCTGAGTAAACGTTGTATTATAGAACACACGCACTATGGGCATCGCAAAAGATGATAAAATGGAGAAATAATTCCAGAAATCGTGCTGCGCATGGACTAAAAAATCTAAAGGGCCAGAAATTTTGAACTCAGCTCGGCTCTTCTCCGATTTTAAAGGTAACAGTAACGAGACAGTCGGGGCAGTGACACTCTTATACGGCGGGAACAATCTCGCTCACTCGCTTAACTTCGATCTACGCTTTCAGACAAGAAGTGGGTCTCCAGGAGCCGAAGTTCACACGAGGCGAACACACAACAAGGGGGCGCAGTTCCGTGGCCAGGAATCAGCTTATAACATTAGCGTATATGTCACTCTAACGTGAAACACGCTTATGTTACCCTCTGAGAGGATTTCGAAAATTGACCACGCGTGTGTCTAATGGACAAAAGTCTCTCTCTCTCTCTCTCTCTCTCTCTCTCACGTCCCACACAGGCCATGAACGCCCAAAGGTACCGACTGGCCGCCGTGTCATCCTCAGTCCACAGGCGTCACTGGATGCGGAGATGGAGGGGCATGTGGTCAGTACACCGCTCTCCCGGCCGTATGTCATTTTCCGAGACCGGAGCCGCTACTTCTCAATCAAGTAGCTCCTCAGTTCGCCTCACAAGGGCTGAGTGCACCCCGCTCGCCAACAGCGCGCGGCAGACCGAATGGTCACCCATCCAAGTGCTAGCCCAGTCCGACAGTGCTTAAATTCGGTGATCTGTTGGGAACCGGTGTTACCACTGCGTCAAGGCCGTTGGCAATGGACAAAGTTACCGGATTATAATTGTGAATTTGGTGAAACTAACAGAAAAAAAACCACGGATCTTGACCTTTGGAGTTAATGAAATTCGTAAAACCATAAATGAATGAAAAAATAGAACTTTCGCCAACCCTATTAAGTACATTAATTTGGAAATATACGTTTAAGAAAACTGAATTTTGATTATTGAAGTTACTTTCGTTCAGATCTCCCTCTGAATAGAAAACAGTATACAAACTGACACAGTGCACTCTGAACTGTGTGTGGCAGCTGTTATCAATAACGCACACACCAGTAAATTTTAGGAAGTAATTTTGCACCAAGCTCATACCAATGACAGCTACACTCAAGAGCATTACTTAATCAAATACTGAAATGTTACTGCATGAAGTGCAGAATTAAATTAGGACATGAGTGGCTTTTATCTTAAGTGACATGAAAAAAAATTAATAAAGATGAATAATATCATAAACACAGTGTTTAAGCTCCTGTACATGTATCAGCTTTCCTTAGCAACAGTAATAGTTAAATTTTTTCGTAATCGGTGGAGAGGAAATTCTGTTTTGAAAAAGTCCCATTCATATGCTCGAAATAACAAGGACATTACTTAGAAGTAGGCAGTGGAATGTTATACGTGAAGAGATACAGACTGTACTCACGGATAATGTGGCTGGACTTACAGCTAATCTTAAAACAGAGAATATTCTTGTCCAGCGTCTTTTATACATTAATTTCACATTGACACGTAACTTTTTAACAAGTACTGGTCGCTTTACCATAGTTACATTCAGTTAAAAATTAATTGTAAAGTTGCTTGTATTGACAATTTATAGCTTGTTACGACGATACTGCTGTATGAAATTTCCAACAAGTTTTAACATCGATGGAATAAAATTCTCATTTTATGGGTTCTCGCAGCAACAGTGACGGCTGAAGGACAAGTATCAATTAATAAAAGCGAGACTGCAGGAACCTTGTAATAAATAACGAACTGGGACTTATTTATTTATTTCATTCGATCCCGGCTAAAAGCAGTATTAACGATCCCTTCCTTAACTCCAAGAATTCCAGTGTTAAATTATGTGACAAATCCTATTTTAAAAATCGTATACAATTCAAAACTTTCATTGAGCAATTGAATATGCCGTTTGCATTAGAGTTTCTTCAGGTCAACAAAATAATGAATAACCAGCGTTTACGTGTTTCGACTTCCTCAGCTTCCTGAGCGAATTAATCGTCACCATCCTGATATTTCTCGACAGTCAGTCTTGCAGAGTGAAATTATATTGAAAGAATTTACAATCGATCACAATAAGTCTTTACCTTTCGAGACAAAGAAATTCCACCATAAAAAATTTACATGCGGAAGTATATCGAACTGAAGTGAGGCTTTCATTAAGAAAAGTAGGTTAATGTGATCGACAGAAGCACCTTAGGACGGCCTTCGAAGGTTTTTCGGCGACATGGCGATCTGAATATCGTGCCCTCACTCTGCTTCCTTTCATTTCTTCTAAAACCTGTAATGTAAAGAATGCAATTAACAGAATGCTATCTTTAAATACCAGATTTCTGTCAGTCGCTACCTTATCGAAGCGTCATCAGTACAGCTTAGGAAAAAGGAAATCAAGCATGCAACGAGAGACTTTAGGGAAGCACATACAATATTCGTGTAAATGCAGAGGTGATAGAGGGGCTGGTACCGAGAAGACGTGTGTTTGGGCAAACTGTAATTTTACACTGTGTAAAGACAGGTAAAGTAATTGGCCGCCAAGGTCTGACACTGTAACGATATAAGTATTCTTACGCTCCTGGAAGTTCCATTTACCCAAATTATTTATATACATAAATAATTTTGTACAGAACCTTCAGAGTCACCTACGGAAATGAGATCAAACTGTGTCACAAGACTCGGATTTGAAATCTATCCTTCCCGGCTACGAAATTCCATACTCTAGGTCCACTTAGCAAATTTACTGAGTGGATCTAGTGTGAGGAAGTTAGTTATTTCAAGGACAGACAGTCCGAACGTATACCCTGAGAACGGAACAAAGCTTTTATGTATTACACTGGTATTATTATAATCACATGATAAAGATTCAGAAAGTGGTTCCAAAATGAACGAACTCGTTCAGAACTAGTCACCATTAAGAAATATGTACGTAACTGTGTCAGTAAACTACACAAATAAAGAATTAATTATGTAAATTAATTGTTTGGTGATGATGATGAGACCATTATGACTATTTTTCTCCGGAATCACATAGAACAGAAGCATATGGGGCATACTGAGCCATTCTTCATGAATTACATTGTCTTAGAACAATTAAGGATCAATCAAACTTCTTGATGAAACATCACTCTGAGCAAAACCACCCGCTTTTTCACATGAATAAATGAATTTACGTGAATCCTCTACTTATAATTGTGACGGCTTACAATACCGTTTACGTCTCGTCGGTGGGCAACCTTACCTCTAAAGTTCCTCGCCCCCAAGAAACTTGTCTTCGAGGTATTCGCAGTACTGGAGCCTTCGTACTTCACATAATGTGCAGCAGTTCGCTATTCACATGCCAACTTTCACATTTAGCCACGCGGTTTATGGCCTACCTTTTTTCACGTTCAAAGTGATTTTGCAGTGAACAAGTTACTTCTTACAAAACGATACACATGGTAAGTGGATGTCTCATGTTCTGGTCGTTGTTACCCGGTTTCTATTTACCTTATCGACACGAACATCGGCTTTATATTTAACCAGGGGAGTTTTTCTATGTGGTAATGGCTGAGTTCTAAGCTCTTCTCCAGTTGACGTTGTATCCGTTTGGAATCTTCCTACTTCTACTATCACTACATTAGGTTTTTCCATCGTAGAAACAGATACTGTCTCATTTCAGTGGTGCTTACTGCAGTTTTCTTTGTTCTCAATCAGTATGTAAACCATCATCGTTGGTTAATAAAAGCATTACACTACACCATACTTCAATAAAGGTAACTATGTATCATTGTGCCCTCGCATAACATTAAACGTCCACAGCAATTTAAATACCGCGCAAGGACGATTTGCGCGTGGCGGTAGTGAAGTATGCAGTTAAGTATGTCCGGGCGGCGGCGATGATTGGGTTCACCTGCTGGAGTATGTTCCGGAAAAGAAGGATTTTGGATATACGATGAACATTGGGGAGGGTCGTCATCTACGCCAGTGAGACGATGATCTTCCGACGGGTACAATGTGACGTCCACAGCCCGTAGGAATCTGATCTCTTAGACCTTGGGATTGTTGTACTGTCTGGATAACTTTTATAGTCGATATATTTCGTAAACGGTCGAATAATTGTGAACTCTGTTGGTTAATTGAAAGGGTTTTCTGTGAAATGTTGAAGATTACCCGTCAGTGTGTCCAAAAGAGCGCAGTTTTAGCTCAACATAGCGGATGGGCATTGGTGATTTTTTTTATCTAGTATCATTGTGATGGTTGTGTGAAGTATGTTTGTACAGTTACTTCATGTTGTTAAGGTTAAGTCGATTTCATTATCATTTTAATGATCCTGATCTGTGGAAAGGTGTTCCAGTACAATCTTAACTGATGATCTAAAACTGTGGCCAGAAAAACCTTATTTGAGTAAATGAGCAACAATTTTATTGATGACACAGGTGTTATGACTTTAATTAATGTCAATCGTTTTAAGTCTAAAATCTGGTCTCAGAGATGTTCCACAATAATGCAGAGTGCTTCTATTTTATCGATTACATCTCAAATATGTTTTGCTTAAATTGTTATGGATTTTTGCAGGAGATGCACCTTCAATCAACCGATGTATAAGTGATATTTGAAGAAATAATGTTGTTATGTGAACATTTTAGCACTCGATGATGAAATTCATGCACGATCTACTGAGAGTAAATTGTTATTATTGCCTATTCTTATTATTTGTGTACCTTTCTAAAGTTTATGAAACTTTTGTGGAATAAATACGTTCAAGAATAATGTTTACACGTTTGTCAAGGCACCCCCTCCACTTCCGTATACCGCTACAATCAAAAATTTTCTCTCATGATGACATGGTTCTTTCTGCACACTTACTCCAATATTCCCAAAGTTAAGGAAAACCACTACGTGTACTGAACATCAAAAAAGCCACTCCCCTCTTTACTCACTACTTCTTCGTTAACACATTGTTTCGCGACCTTGCTGCCTCCATATCGCAGGTATTTTGAGACGTCACCTGTGAATATTTTGTTGTGTAAAACGAAGTCTAGTCTCTTACGATCCTTCCCTACTCAACTGTCACACTATTTAATTTTCCTGAAGATGGATTTGTAGTTACTGGGCGACAGTTATTGATTTATATGAAATACAATCGTCATAACGTCTGAACGGTTTGCGTTAGGACGTTCAAACTGCACGGATGACCACAGGGCACGATGGGAGTTGTACGGTTTGGTTTATCGACGAAGCCCACATTCACTTGGATATATCGTCAGAACTTCTGAACGGTTTGCGTTAGGACGTTCAAACTGCACTGCTGACCGCTGGGCACGGTGGGAATTGTACGGTTTGGTTTAGTTACGAAGCCCACATTCACTTGGGTGGGTTCATCAATAAGGAAAATTGGCGCATTTGGGGGCTGAGAATCAGTATTTCGCGATGGAGAAGTCTCCTCACCGTCAACGAGAGACTGTGTAGTGTGCAATGTCCGGTCATGTAATAATCGGTGCAATGTACTTCCTTGATGGCACGGTGACTTCCGAACGGTACGTGATGGTTTTGGAAGATGATTTCATCCCCATTATCCAAAGTGATGCTGATTTCGACAAGATGTGGTTCATGTAAAAAGGAGCATCGAAGCATGAGAGTGTTTGATGTCCTGGAGGAGCACTTTGGGGAGCGCATTCTGGCTCTGGGGTACCCAGACGGCAATAGTATGGGCATCGATGGGGCGCCATATTCTCCGAATCTGAACACGCACGACTCCTTTTTGTGGGGCTATATTAAATACGAGGTGTTCAGCAAAAACCACTTCTGAACTAAAAGCAGCAATTCAGGAGGTCATCGGCAGCATCGATGTTCCGACACTTCAGCGGGTCATGCAGAGCTTTGCTATTCGTCTGCGCCACGTCATCGTCAATGATGGCATTCATATCGAACATGTCATAACCTAAATCCGAATATCTGTAATGGCGTTTACATGTTGAATAAAGTGTGTGCACGCTGTACCTTGTAACTAATCTACGTTTTTTTTCATATAGTTCAATAATTGTCACGCTGTACTTGTAAACAGATAGCTAATGATTTAAAACAATAAACGCAGTTCAATCTAAGAAAAGAAGTAAGAGACTAACCTTCGTTGTCCTCAAAAAAACTGGTCGAGTGTTCTTTGGAGTTCCAGAAATATTTAAGGCTAACGGTTAAGCTGACTCGCCAAAAATAATGCACCAAAAGTTGCGTCGCATAACCGAACACCAAAAGCGACGGAACTCTATTTTACTTTCTGTAATGCGCCAACTAAAAGATTCCGTTTAGTGCGCTGTGGTGTTAAATATTGGCGGTATGTGGTAATGTCGAAACATTGTCGAATGTTTGACTACGTTAAATACGTTTTCTTTCCTCCATCTCTGAATTTGGTGACCTCTTTCGGTAACTCGGGTGCTGCAGAAGGAGTGGTAAACAAGATAAAACTGTCTTCGCTTGCAGTATAATCTCCACAGTAGCAGCACACAGCGCCTTCGCAGAATTCTGCTAGTTCTCTCTCGCAATTTTAGAAAGACGAGAGCCGATTTGTTTGGTTCCGTCCCTGCGCCCACTACGGAGCACTTGCTCCATTCGAGGAGGCACCCGTCTGTTTTTCGCGTCTGCTGCATTGTAACCGAGCCTATCTCACGTCCCCCACGCCTGAGCTAGAGCCTTCGGATCTCGAGGCAGTATAAAGGCGGTACAACCGCCGCCCCCGGCCGACGGAATTACTGGTGGCGCGGCGAAAAACGAAGGATTCAAGGGCGGTGCTGCGCTCCTGGCGCGTAATGTGTTGGCGGTGCCAAGACAGTACGTCAGGGCGGGCAGACAGTAATCCGGAAGGCGCGCCGCGGCGGAGCGGGCATAACGCGTGCAGGTTAATGGCTGCGCCTGCGCCGCCGGCAGCCAAGCGGCAAGAAGCGCCGCGCGGGCGGCCTATACATCAGGCGCGGCGCTGGCGCCACGCCGGGCCGCGCGACCCAAATCATGCGCCGAGCAGACACCTCCGATGTGAGCCCGGGCCAGAGCTGTGCCCTCCTCTTTTTCTCGACGCCGCGACTCCGCATAAAGCTGGGTGCCGCACCTACATTTCACGGAGCCGTCGCCTCAGTCTGGCGCTGCGCCGGCGGACACCCGTTTTCCTGCGGCGGCGTTTCCGGGCCGCGAAATGATCTTCGTCGACTAAGGTCTCCGGCCAGTAGATATAAATTACCGAAACTAGCGACTCCGAGCTCCTTTAATACCATTCTTTCTTATTATTTACGCACCTGCTATGTATAACTTGGCTTTGCCGTTCAAACTAGAGCACAAGTAGCGCAGGAAGAAGGGCAATTAAGTAGATAGCTACCTTGTGTGCAAGATCTTGGACCTCGATCTTGTGCACAGGGTAACGAGCTTCGCAAACTCGGTCATCATACCCTTACTAAAAGCAGGGACATTTATTCTTGATCAGTACCTGGAGCAATGACAGGCAGCTTATGCTGCCCATGAACACAAAACATATATTGTACTGTGCATTACAGACCAAACGTAAGTAGTCGTATACCAATGCAATATGTAGACTAAGAATGCTATTTATACATTCACTCTTCAAATATTACAAGCTATAAATAATAAAACTCTGCCAGTTGGCTTTTTTTATTTTCCAAGATGTCTGATTTCACAGATACTGTTATTTTCTTAGAAAAACATACGTTTTATGGAACTGATGGTTTTATAAAAAAACTGATTTGAATCATACTTTCCTAAAGGAACCCAAAAATAACTTACACATTGTTGGAAGAGGTAATAATTTTAGTGAGTGTGGAAAAATCACGAAGGGGGCCCCTCAGTTTTTAATTTTGGGTCCAATCCTGTTCCCTGTGTAGGTAAATGATATTATTCAACAAGCCGAATTTGTGCTTCTTGCAGACGAAAGTTTTGTTGTAATAAATTCCTTTGAATAGGATGCAACAGAAAAATAGTTAGGATGTAATGTGAACTTTTAAAAATTAATTCTCTCTAATTTTAGAAAACAGTTCCTTACAACAAACATTTATACAAACCACGACGTAGATTTGAACAAGAGTCAGTAAGAAAAGGAAGAATGGAACGATTTTTGACTGTTCATATTGTCGAAGACTACTGGAAGATTATCCGCCATATCGCAACAAAATACACAATTATTGGTAGCTTGAGCGGAATTCAATCGCCATTTTCAGATCGTCATCAATATAAATGACCTGAAGATGCCAATTTAATTTCGCTGCAACTAGTAATCATCGTGTGTTTTGTGCGTTCCGAGCGGATAAACTTCTGCAGTAAGAAGAACAACCGTGTTCAGGTTTTGAGATGGCCTCCAATACAGCTGACAGTTTCAGGTAACCATCATAACAACTGGAAGTAGTGTATTACCAGCCTCCTCAAATAATTAACGGCCTCATAAACTGACACGGCCAGGAGAGCGGTGTGCTGACCACATGCCTCTCCATATTCGCATCCACTGACGCCTGTGAGCTGAGGATAACACGGCGGTCGATTGGTACCGTTTCAAATAATTAAGTTCAGCTGCTTTTGCTCTTCGTATAATATCTACGCTTGGAAACAAAGGAATCACAATAGTATACCGCAAGTAACAGTTATAACAACAGATATTTTCATATGTGGTACCGTAGTAAGTACACAAATCAGTATCTTGGTTATTTTTTCTCTTTATCGAGCAGTCTTCCCACAAACACGTCACAAACTTCACGAGGTGATGTTTTCCACAGATCGTAACTGCACTGTTAAGTGATCCACACCTGTCAGTACAGATTAACCGTTCCGCGTCCACAAGTCCACACTTCAGAACCAGACCCGCTGCCAGTGAAAAATAAGCATTAATGGCTTGCCATTGCCTAATTTATTTGGAGATACTAAGCAATCTAAAAACGCATGACTTGTAACAGCTATAATTATTAGTATGCAAATGAGGTAAATACTGAAGTAATATTGTTCGATACAGTGTTCCCTGTCTCCAAGAGAAATTTCTGCAATTAACCCTTTACACCCTGTACTTAACGTATATCAACTGAAAACTGTCTTATAGAATGATTTTTTTGGGGTAACTAATCACACAGAAAGAAAGTGCTGCCTGCACACAATCTACCATTAAGAACAAGACGTGGTGTCCTCTAGCAGTCATCTTTTCGATAACCTACAAGGAGTTAAGCATTTTGACGGTCCCTTCACAAAATACAAGCTGATTCTGTGATACTGCTACCAACTTTCAAGAATGATGGAGAAAGGTAAATACATAAATATAAATTAAGGGCACCTGGTCCGGAAACGACGGAATCCAGAGGTATAACCGAAAATCGTTCTGACACCTGTAATTATGGAAGACATGTACCGGTACTGGTGTTGCTATTATGGTAGTATAGGTAAATTTTATTGGTGGTAATAAGGTGCAAAACAAGCAAAAACTGTCCTGTAAATATGAGATCAAAAATACATATCATAAGGGCTACAGGCACTAGCCTATTTTTGGTAGTGTCAAAAACATCACTTCTACTACTAACTCTTTGCTTTCCATATTTTTGGTGTAGGTCGTGTGGATAAACATAAGAAAAAAAACGTCTATTTATGAGCTCTAAAATGTACCTTAGGATCCACGGGCACGTGTTCAGTAGAAGAAATGAGTTTCGTAGTAGCGAAGGTGAACAAGTGCTCATGGCTCTTAAGGTATACATTTTTGAGCCCAATTTTGCTGACCATTCGCAGCAATAACAGAAGTGATACAAGCATTCCACTGCCAGAGGCTGATTTTCGTTTATAGATTTCGACTCAATCGTTTTCATACCAGTGTCACTTATTGCAAATTCATACATTTACGCTACTCCATCACACCTGATAGTTTGAAATATCATAATGGAATCACCCTGTATGTATTTGCTAATGCTCATCGTGTGTAAAAATCAGCCACAAATTTTACAAGAATAGTTCTGAACGTACGTAACATTAGCAGAAAAAACGACCTTTACTAACTATTATTAAAGCTGTCAGTGGCTAAGGAAGGAGTCCAAACGCATTAACAAATTATTAAATCTTTTTCTTCATAACACAAAATGTCTGATGGATAGCCAAACAAGTTTTTAAACAAACTTAAAATAGTTTCGTCTGGACAACTCCTTCTTTTCCATTGTAACGACCGAGTGGTGGTGGTGGTGGTTAGTGTTTAACGTCCCGTCGACAACGAGGTCATTAGAGACGGAGCGCAAGCTCGTGTTAGGGAAGGATTGGGAAGGAAATCGGCAGTTGCCTGAAACGATTTAGGGAAATCACGGAAAACCTAAATCAGGATACTTAGGGATTGAACCGTCGTCCTCCCGAATGCGAGTCCAGTGTGCCAACCACTGCGCCACCTCGCTCGGTCTGAACGACCGAGTCACGAAAGGCTGCCAGAAAAATAAAAACCAGCTAAGTACGATATTAGGAATGAGTCCTGTAGCTTACGCTGAGACATGTAGAAGCATATAACGCTAAGAGACGACGCAAGTCACTTTCGTCAGTTGGGTATGTGGTCACACACATAGGTAAACCGTCGATGCCACGCTCGCTGATGGCAGACTGCACTTGAAAGGCGACAGAGTCGCGCACTGACCGTAAGCTAACAGCCTCGAACATAGTATATACAGCCAATCAATTGCAGAAGAGCAGAGTTACAGATAGCAGCAAAGACCGACCCCACAGTACGTCGACACCGGCACCTCGGATGACCACCAGCTGACATCAGATACTGTGACGGCGATAAGACTCATACTCGATTAAGTTTGTACAACAAATCGACTTGCAAAACTTACCTGTGTATATCTCGAGACTGTGGTTTGTGGTTTTCTTTGTGCATTTGCCTAAATTTAATTACATCTCGATGTCACTTCATTACGACGTGTCACTGATCGTGAAGTTCAGTTACAGCAACAGTAACTCGCTCCTTTCACGAATCAAAGTCTGAATGCCATGTTTAGACGTAATAGTGTGCACTCTATTCCTAACAGAATGTTAGGCCGGACTTGTGGCCATTCGTTCTAGCAACTGGTTCCCGCATCTAATAATTGCTTGTGGTTACAAGCCCCCTCTGTGATTTACACTTACGTTCAGCGAGTTCCAGGACTCAAGCTAGAAACCAGTGTCTGTGTTCTTCGGCCAACCCGAAGTCTCATTTCCATATCAAAACCATATCTATGTACTTAGTCTGACATCCCAATCAGAGAGACCTAAAAAACCCTCAGCTTTACCTCCATCGACGTCTCAAACGCCCTCGTAGCTGCCGTCTCAAACGCCCACGTACCTGCTCCCGTGCCGCAGAGGAATGAAATACACTGAAAAGCCAGAGAAACTGGTACACCTGCCTAATATTGCGTAGGGCCCCCGCGAGCACGCAGAAATGCCGCAAATGCGACGTCACATGGACTCGACTAATGTCTGAAGTAGTGATGGAGGGAACTGACATCATGAATCCTCCAGAACTGGTCATAACTCCGTAAGAGTACGAGGGGTGGAGATTTCTTCTGATCAGTACGTTGCATGTCATCCCAGATTTGTTCAATAATGTTCATGTCTGGGAAGTTTGGTGGCCAGTAGTAGTGTTTAAACTCAGAAGAGTGTTCCTGGAGCTACCCTGCAGCAATTCTGGACGTTTGGGCTGTTGAATTGTCCTGCTGGAATTGCCCAAGTTCGAGGGCATCCGTAATGGACATAAATAGATGCACAGATTACGTAAATGTTACCTGTCAGAGTCGTATCTAGACTTATCTGCGCTCCCATATCACTCCAACTGCTCGCGGCCCAAATCATTACAGAGCCTCCACCAGCTTGATATGTCCCCTGCTGACATGCAGGGTCCATGGGTTCATGAGGATGCCTCCAGAGCCATTCACGTCCATCCACTCAATGCAATTTGAAACAAGACCGACCAGGTTACAAGTTTCCAGCCATCAACAGTCCAATGCCGGTTCTGACGGGCCCAGGCGAGACGTAAAGCTTTGTATCGCGCAGTCATCAAGGGTACACGAATAGGCCTTCGGCTCCGAAAGCCGAAAGGCCGTTTCGATGATGTTTCGTTGAATCCTTCCCACGTTGACACTTGTTGATGGTACAGCATTGAAACCTGCAGCAATTTGGGGAAAGGTTGCACTTCTGTGATGCTGAACGATTCTCTTCAGTCGTTCTTGGTCCCGTTCTTGCAGGATCTTTCTCCGGCTGCATCGATGTTGGAGATTTGAAGTTTTACCGGATTTCTGATATTTACGGTACACTCGTAAAATGGTCGTATGGGAAAATTCCCACTTCATCGCTACCTCGGAGATGCTGTGTCCCATCGCTCGTGCGCCGACTGTAACACCACGTTCAGATTCACTTAAATCTTGATAATCTGCCATTGCAGCAGTAACCGATCGAACAACTGCGCCAGGCACTTGTTGTCTTATATAGGCGTTCCCGATCGCAGCGCCGTATTCTGCTTGGTTCCATATCTCTGTATCTGAATACCAGTCTGTTTAGCGCTTCAGTGTAAAATCCCACGTAACCTCACTCTGATTCTTGGATTCAAAGAACGTTACTACCCATGTCCGGTTACGACACACAAACTTGTGTCAAATGAGGGATCCAGTCTTAGATACCTGACTAAATACCGGTACGTTTTTCTCTGAGGAGATCCAGCAATCCTAGTCTTATTAATCAACTTGAGTTTTCGAGATACATCAGGTACAGTGAACGAGAAGAACAGTTCTTTATAGCGTACACCAGGAACATAGAAATAAATGGACGCAAGAGGAAGAAATCGGGAAATAACCAGCCCGTGTCTAAGAGTTATGAGACAGCCGCTAGCAACACACTGCAGCAAATTGAAGGACAGAGTCGCAGCAGTCCGGCTGTGGAGGTTGTGGCCACCGACATCTGAATCAGCAGCACGTGCATGCTGATGACAATGAGTTCCAATGTAACACCTTCTGAAGACGCCAATGTGGTGCTGCCTGTCTGATCGGCAAATGAGCTAAATGAGTCCGACATAGAATAGAAACACTTTTGGAGTTTCGAGAAAGGAGAAAAAAATCCCCTAACGTGGATCAGGAATATGTGAAGTTCCCACTCAACAACTAGTCTCATCTGACGCATTTAAGATAATTCATAGAGCTTTTGACGGGAATAAAGATGAGCTTAGACAGTTGTGACTTAGCATTTGATCTAACTCCAGACCATCTTCACATTTTTCTAACTTCTACGTGATTCCACCACTACATGAGCGGATGTGAAGGTGATTCTATTGGACAACTATGAGTCAAAACGGGCTTGAGATTCTCATGCGTGTCTGTTATTCTCTAATAGACAGAGTAGCGTCGTGATTATGGCCGACTGGGCAAGTCACGTTGACACATTGCAGCACCAATACCGAGAAGCCAACTAAGGGAGTAACGAAGGACTCGGTCATTGTGGAAAGCCAAGCTTCACTGGGGAAGCTGAGGCGAGTAGTACTCCTATTTATACACGTAATCTAATATGAAAGGATTAATACATCTGTGAGAGCAAGAGAAGAGGATTCACTTTAACACAAATGGTGGATCTAGTACTGAGAGCCCTCAGTCGCCTCTTGTAATGAAGGATTCGGCAAAGCCAGCGATCCGAGAGATTACTGTTTTAAATGTAAGAGAGAAGGCCACCACGCAAGGAAATAAACTAACGAGAGACACATGGACACATACGGAAAATAGACACCATGCAGCCGAGTTGATAAAGTAAGGAGTCTAGGGAAAAATCTTGGCTGGAAATGAACTTAACAAGTAATTAACATTTGTTGAGCGTTCGTGGTATAGATTCCGTTCGGTGAGTGATACCAGGACACACTTAAGATCGAAGCCTGTAACTCAACGAGTCTTGGGAGAACCCAGAGGCTTCAGGGGAACATAACAAAGACTTAAGTGGATGTTGCGTCCAAGTAAATATGAACAGAAAGCTTGACGGTTAGAACTGGTTTCGCTGAGAACGTACTAAGACGTCCTACGGACAATGGGAGGATTAGCGTTAGTGAGAGAGAGTGTTTTGCCGGCATGGCGCCTACAGACTGCCGCAGGTCAGCCGCGCAGGATTGCAGGGAGATGGTCCCTAAGCATCGCATAAGGCTGCCTAACGGCAGACATAGCACTCACTTCAATAACCTGAAATGAGGCCAGAAAATATGGTACAGAAGATGCAAGAACACATGTATATCAAAGGAATGCAATTCATCGTACAAAAAATTACCAGCTGCAATCATGAACATGTTTACAAACAAACCATTCATTCCACCACAAATACTTACATTTACTGAGTGAGAAATAATTTTATGATACGCAATGAACCGTATGTCTGGTAATGGCACCGCTCAATAGTCGTCATCACGACAAACAACGAACATTACGTTGTTGTTAAATATACCACAAGAGGGTTGACTGAAAAGTAATGCCTCCACCTTCGTAACTCTCCAACAGTTTCAGCACTGGTATGCGGCAGGTACTGGCTTATTCCGTAGCCTCTTCTCTACAGCTCCAGTTGGCGGGAAGCCTTGGCATTGAACGGTTGTGTTGTTACAGTGTAAAGAATGGAACCCTGTGCAGGCGGTCGGTCAATAAGATTTAAGCAACGTGCAGTCATAGAATTCTTGACAGCAGAAGGTGTCATCCCAAAGGAGATTCATCAGAGAATGAAAGCAATTTCTGGTGGTTGTGTTGATGTGAGTACTGTGCGTCGTTGGGCGAGTAAGTTTAAAAATGTTGAGGCCGGACTATATGACCTGCGTCACAAACAAAGAGTTGGACGTCCTGTGACAGCAACCAACGAGAAAAATGTTGATAAATTCATTCACGACGATCGTCGCAGAATTCAGAGAGAAATTGCAAGCACAATCGGCATATTGCAAAGTCGTTGTGGGTCTCATTATTCCTTTGCTTGGCTATCGGAAGATCTGTGCACATTTCACGTGCCACGACAGCAGAACTTCAAAGACTGAATCTCACCACAGTACGGCATGCTCCATACAGTCGAGATTTAGCAGCGTTTCACTTACATCTGTTCCCGATAATGAACGACGATCTGCGGGGATATCATTATGCTTCTGATGAAGACGCTGCGGGAACTGTGAGACTGTGGTTGCGGAAACAGGGTGTCGACTTCTTCCGTGACAGCTTCAGAAAACCTATTCACCTTTGGCAGAAATGTATCCAATCGGCTGGAGATTATGTGGAAAAGTGAATATTTGTAGTTAAAGATCACATTCTAAAAGAGGTAGAGGTGAGTAGAATTCCATTTTATCAAATTGCAAAGATACTGCCTCTTATGTTTTCTAATGAACATCCGAAACCTCTCTTCTCCACAACATTTAAAAAATGACTATTACAAATATTTTCAACCTATTCCTGTCGTCTTGGATACCCTGTTTCCCTTTCAACAATATTCCATATGCTTTCAATTTTATCACCAGAGCAGTTAATTTCAGGCATCATACACGTACGTGTGGACTCTTTAATAACCTTCTTTAATATAGTACAGTAGTTTTTATAATAATTGACTGTTTCTGGGTCATTAATCTTTCTTGCTATTAGATACACTTCCCTTTTTCAGTTACAAGATATTTTTATCCCTTTAGTAAGCCATGAATCTTACATGGTTTCTTACAGTTGTATGTCATTGCTTTCTAAGGGAAACTGTTTTAAAAATACTGACAAATATATCATGAAATATGTTATATTTTAAATGAGCATCAGGTTTCTGGTACACCTAGTCCCAGTCTAATTGCTGCAAGCTTTCCCTAAAATTTTCAATCGTTAAATCTTTAAGTGAACACAGTTTTTTGGAGTGCTGTTTTACATTACTATTTGACACTGTGTCATATACTGTAACTAGCTGTGCATCAGGATCAGAAAGGCCATTCTTATCAGGATAAATGTTTACTTGATTAAATTTAGCTTGTCTTTTAAAATATTTTCTATCACTATGCTGCTTTCCTGTACTACCCGAGTAGGAAAATAAATAACTAATATCAAATTTATAGAACCGAGTAATACTTCATGATCATTCTTCCTATCAAATTCTTTCAGAAAATCAACACTGAAATCCCCGCAAATTATAATTTTTTTCCCTCAGTTTGACAGGTAGCACACAAAAAACCCAAGTTTTCCAAAAATAGTTGAAAATTTCCCAATAGGGAGCACACAAGAAAATAGGTATCTATACAAAGTTACAATTATAAAATTAGCACTATTTTTCTTAAACTAACAGCCCATGCTATATGTTGCTTTACACAAAATTTATTAGTTTATAAATTTTCCCAGCATGATATCTTTTAACATATATGGCAAATCCTCCTGTTTTCATACTGTCATTATTACATGTGCCGAAAGCTTATATCCACTTACATTTACCTTTTCCATGTCTGTGACTATTTGGTCTTCGGACAGGTACACTACATCTATTGCATTCTCTGCTTCTTAATCTTCCAAACAAACAAGAATATCACCTATCAATCCTCTAAAATCCTGAAGCAAGGCCTAATATTATTTTTCGCTGTCATTTATAAGAATTTGGTGACATTTTAACATCTCTACTACATGCTCGTTTCAGCTTCTCATTATGCATAGTTCTCTTCAATGTTGTATCACTGGGCACTGATCTTAGCCTTAAAAAAAGGGAACTCCTACAAGTTTTAGTGCTCTCCTTAACAAATTTGCTATCGACTCAGCAAATTAACCCTTCCTATTGAGATGCAGGCCATGCCTACTCAAATTCCACCTACCAATAGCATCAAGAGGAACCAACCCCACTTCTGATGCAGTAGCTACCCGAAGTAGCCTATCCAGCCACATATTGACCCTCCATAAGAGCTGTTCAACTGTGGCCGATCATACTGCATGAAAGCAGGTACCACCCCAATATTTTTATGGATCAAGTCATTCTCAATATTGTAGCCTTGATCCCTATCAATACAGTTTCCTGCTCCAGCCCCTCCCACAACATGATCATGCTTTGTGTAACCCTTGTACAAGGATCCTACATACTGTAGCACTTGGCTAAGACAAGCACTGGGCTTGAAAATGTTTGTGACCTCGTGCCTGTCACCAAATTTTTCCTGAAAAATCTTGCCCACACCATTTGCAAAGCTAAATTCAAACAACAAACGTTTCCTCCTACTTTCTACTTTTTTTGACACAGTTGGTTTCCTTATGAAAGTCTTTTGGGTATTCGCTGCACTTGCATTATGTGATCAAAACTATCTGGACACCTCCAAAAACATACGTTTTTCATATTAAATGCATTGTGCTACCACCGACTGCCAGATACTCCACATCAGCGACCACAGTAGCCACTAGAGAAGGTGAGAGAACAGAATGGGGCAATCCGCGGAGCTCACTGACTTCGAACGTGGTCAGGAGATTGGGTGTCACTAGCGTCTTACGTCTTTACGAGAGATTTCCACACTCCTAAACATCTCTAGGTTCACTGCTTCCGATGTGATAGTGAAATGGAAAGGTGAAGGGACACGTGCAGCACAGAAGCGTACAGGCCGACCTCGACTGTGGAGTGACAGAGACCGCCGACATTCGAAGAGGGTCGTAATGTGTGATGGACAGACATCTAACCAGACCATCACACAGTAATTCAAAACTGCATCAGGATCCACTGCAGGTACTGTGACAGTTAGGCGGGAGGTGAGGAAACTTGGATTTCATGGTCGAGTGGCTGCTCATAAGCCACACATCACGCCGGTAAATGCCAAACGATGCCTCGCTTGGTGTAAGGAGCGTAAACATTGGACGACTGAACAATGGAAAAACGTTGTGTAGAGTGACGAATCACGGTACACAATGTGGCGATCCGATGGCAGCGTGTGGGTACGGCGAATGTCCGGTGAACATTATCTGCCAGCGTGTTTAGTGCCAACAGTAAAATTCGGAGTCGGTGGTGTTATATGTGTGTTCATTTTTTTCATGGAGGGTGCTTGCACCTCTTGTTATTTTGCGTGTCACTATCACAGCACAGGCCTACATTGATATTTTAGGCACCTTCTTGCTTACCACTGTTGAAGATCAATTCGAGGATGACAATTGCATCTTTCAACAAGATCGAGCACCCGTTTATAATGCACGGAATGTGGGGGAGTGGCTACACTATAATATCATCCCTGTAGTGGACTGACCTGCACAGACTCCTTACCTGAATCCTATAGAACACTTCGTGCCAGGCCTCACCCACCGACAACGATACCTCTTCTTAGTGCCATTCCCCAAGAAACCTTCCAGCACCTGATTAAACGTATGCCTGCGAGAGTGGAAGCTGTCATCAAGGTTAAGTGTGGGCCAACACCATATTGAATTCCAGCATTACTAGTGGAGGGCGCTAGGTGTCCGGATACTTTTGATCACATAGTGTATGTCTACTTAAGCCTTTTCTTCATTTAACTGAGGTAGCGAAGCAAATTCATTTTTTGTGTGCCAATGATGAAACTATCATATACTCTTCTCTTTCTGTGTCCTCTGTCCCTTATACCGCTTCTCACTTGTCCTCACCCTTCTCCGCCCTTAACCTCATCAGTTCCTCCCTAGCACTGTCAAGTTGAGCCTTAAAGGCTCTAACACTCCCTTCCTGTTCAGTTGCTTTCCTGTCCCTTGAACGCACCTTGTAAACATCCACATCTACATCTATATAGATACCCCGTGAGTCACCTTACGGTGCGTAGCGGAGGGTAGACCGTACCACTACTAGTGATTCCCTTTCCTTTTCCAATCGCAAACAGAGCGAGAGGAAAACGACTGTTACCGTGTAAGACTCTCGTTTACTTCCCCAATTCCCATGCCACTACATTCCCTCCTATGAAACCATCTGTTACAGTAGCTGTATATAACCCTAGAACTAACTTTCCTCCCGAACTCAAACACTTCGCGCACATGGTTCTTACAAAATTATTTATGAAACTTAATTAAAAAATAACTATAATGTTTTATTATCTACAGATACCAGGAGATACTAAATCTGTGTAGGACCTATTAATATAGAAACATAGAGCACTTAAAATTGCGTTAAAACGGTAAACTTTTACACAGGAAAATTAGGCCTAAAATCGCCTAAGCGCAATACGGGCTTTTGCTTTTTAAAAATAAATAAGAAATAGAATTTTAAACCTTTAATTCCCCTAGTATATAAGGCTGTACTTTACATATGTGGGCTGAAAACAAATTCTTCATTTAATACTTAAGCAAACTTTTCAAGTTTGTGTGAATCTACATCTGGAAAAAGTGAGAACCGGCACTTACGATATGTTCTGTTTTCTCGAGAAATACGATTGTAAAAGTGAAATATTCAATAGATAAGGTAAAGAATGCATCAGTTAACTTATTTACGGCGTAATGTTAACTTAATTAACAGTTATTACAAAATTAACCACTTATCTCAACGAGATCAGAATTCCATTATTAGCCGTCTGGGGCAGGACTGTGAACCTATGATTGTCTGTTAAACAGTGCTAGGGGCATCAGCACTGGACCATCCTTTTCTAAACCCGTTTTTTCTTCTAGTGACAAAACGTCGTTGATGACTTGTATTCTTTTACTTAATATTCTTGCATATATTTTATGTCTTGTTTACAAATCACTTATTCCCCTACTATTTTCACAACTGCTTCTAGCACCAGTTTTTTAAATATAGGCATAGCTTGGACATGTGATCAAGATCTTAAAATATAACAACAATTCCCACATTTGTTAGACGGATTCAGAAATGTCTGATTTAGCATTGGGCTCCATATCGCCCTAATTTGGCGTTTATTCCATTTTCTCCTGTAGCCTTCCTATTCTTCATTTCCTCTAATGCCCTTTGTGTTCCCTGCAAGATACTGGACTCTACATTTTCACAAATAGGCTCATCGTTTTCTTCTTCCTTTTCCAGGTAGTTATTGATTAACAAATTTCTATCTACAGGCAGATGGTTACTATACAATTCACAATTAAGTGTCTTATAGTTCATAGAACAATATTCAAGCTATTTCTCTACATTCCACTCTCCAGCAGCACGCCGGAAAAACGAACGCTTTAATCTTCCCGTGTGAACTCTGATTTCACTTATTCCATTATGATGATCATTACTTCGTATGCAGGTGTGTGCCAACGGTGTATTTTCAGAGCTGAGAGGAAGTTGGCGACAAGAAAGTCTTTGCTTTAATAACTGCCTCACCAATTTGCATATCATATCCATGACACTCATTCTCCTATTTGGCGATGATAAAAAACAAGCTGCTCTTCTTTGAACTTTTTCGATATCATCCGTCAATCCTAACTGGTGCGGACCCCACACCGCCCAGCAATACTTCAGAAGAGGGCGGTCTGTTTAATAGATGTGTTACATTATCTATGTGTTCTGCCGATAAATCGCAGTCTTTGGTTTGCTTTCCCCAGAATGGTTCCAGTTTAAGCTACTCGTAATTGTAGTCTCACAGCATTTAGTTGAATTCACAGCCTTCAGATTTGTGTGGTTTATCGCGTTACCGAAATTTAGCCAATTCCATTTGGTACTCATGTCGATGACATCACACTTTTCGTTATTTATAGTCAAGTGCCACTTGTCACTCCATCCAGATATCTTGGCTAAATCATTTCACTATTATCTGATGACTTAACAAAGTCAGTAAATGACAGCGTCATCTGCAAATAATCTATGAGTGCTGCTCACATTGTCCACTAAATCGTTTATGTAGATTAGGAACAACAGGGAGCCCATAATACTTCCTTGGCAAATGTCAGATATTACTTTTGTTAAACTCGAGGACTTTCCACCAATTACTACGGACTGTGAACTTTCTGACAGGAAATAACGGATCTAGTCGCGCAATTGAGACGATTTTGCACAGATACTCAATTCGATAAGAAGTCTCTCGTGAGTAACGGTGTCAAAAGCCTTCTGGGAACCTAAAAATGTGGAAAAAATTTGCAATCCCTCATTAATTCGTGAGAATAAAGAACTAGATATGTTTCACAGGAACGATATTATCTGAATCCGTGTTGGCTGTCTGTCAACAAATCATTTTCTTCTAAGTAATTCACAAAATCCTACTGCATATCGATGGTAGTGATATGGGTCTGGAAATCAGCTGATGACTCCTATTTCTATCCCTGGCTATTGGTGTGACATGTGCAACTTCCCAGTCTGTAGGTGCGGATCCTTCGAGGAGCGAGCGGCTGAGTATGATTGTTAAGTATGAAGCTATTGCATCAGCATACTCTGAAAGGAACCTAACTGGTATACAGTCTGGACCAGAACTTGTTTCTTTGTGTGATTTAAGTTGCTTCATTACTCCAAGGAAATCTACTTCTAAGTTACTCATGTTCGAAGATGTCGACTCGAATTCTAGAATATTTACTACGTCTCCTTTAGAGAAGGGGTTTTGGAAAACCGTGTTAATAACTCTGCTTTAGTGACTCTATCATGAGTAACATCACCATTGTTTTCGAGCAGTGAAGTGACTGCATCTTGCAGCGGTGTACTTTACATGCGACCATGATCTTGGGTTTTCTGCCAGACTTCAGGAACAGTTTCATTGTGGAAACTCTTAAAGGCAAATTTCGTGCTCAGTTTCACCAATCTAGCGGGTTCTTATGTTCTTCTAAATTTGGCATGCTTTTTTCGTTGCTTCTGGGCTAGCATTCTGATCTGTTTTGTGTACCGTGGAGGATCAGTTCCATCTCTTATTAAGTTCTTTGGTATATATCCTTCAACTGCCGTCGATAGTATTTCTTTGAATTTAAATCACATCTGGACTACGCTTACATAGTCATATTAGAAGGAGTAGAGACTGTTGCATAGGAAGGTATCAAACGAATATTTATCTGAATTCTTAAATACATGTATTTTGCGTTTATTTTTGGCGGGTTTGGACGTTATGGTATTCAGTTTCCCTACAACGACCTTGTGGTCACTAATTTCTGTATCCGTCATGATGCTCCATATTAGCTCAAGATTATTTGCTGCTAAGATGTCAGGTATGTTTTCACAGCAACTATCTACTTCGATTTCACTACAAGGTAATCTATTTCAAACAGCAATAAATACTCCACCAACAAATGTATTGAAGATAACTTTTCTGAACACGGTTAGGTCTTTTGCAAGTTTTGGCTGAACTTATTTGCAGCTTTAACCAGCTTTTCGTATTTATAGTGATTTCAGCTTCAGTGCCTTTTATTATCGCTTGTAGCTCTGATACTTTCCCAACACAGCTACGACAGTTTACCTTACCGAACTATAATTCTGTATTTGTTGTTCCTCTTCGATTACATTTACTGTCTCTCTTTCTTCCCTTTCGAGACACTTGTGCATATTGTAGGTCATGTATATCATCTTCAACGCTGCTTTCAAATTTGTGCCAAGACTCTTAGTGACCTTTCCTTATATTTTTCTCGCTTGATTTCGTTTTCCCTTATGTATCTATCTTGCTTCATCGGGTCGTTGTCTTAATTCTTGCAGATGAACTAAGTTTTTGTTTCTTACAGCTTTTGCAATTTCTTCATTCCTTTTTCTTTCTGATACTTTATTTTTTTTACCTGAAACTCCATTAGTTACATTTCTGACTGCTTGTGTCATGTTATTCCATTCTTCATTAATATTTTTCTTAATTTCTTGTTCTAGTGGGTGACACATGTAATCTCGTTTGATGTAATGATTTTCTTGTAGGTACTAGACATAACCTCTTTTGATATAAAGTTTTTATACTCTCTTTTGTGCTAGATGTATTTTAAACACTACTTCATTCGCTCTTTCGTGGCTTTTCATATTATTCCATCTTGTTTCAAGATGTGTTTTTGTTATTAGCAAATAGTGATCCGTTGATACATAACTTCCTCGATAGCCTCTTATATCTTTTAGTTGCGATGACAATTTTTTATTCGTAATCGTACAGTCAATTAGTGACCGATGTCCACTTGCACACCAATTAAACTTACGGGTGTCTTTTTCTCTAAAGAAAGTATTTATTATACTCAATTTGTGAAATGCTGCAAGCTACCTCAGCTTCTCTCCATTACCGTTCGAAGTATCTTCCACAAAAGCTGACTACCATACACTAAAAGGTAAAACTTGGTAAATACACAGCTTGGAGTACGTAATCCACATAAGAAGAGATTATTCCTGACCATATAAAACAAAATGAATGACTTACTCGTTGAGAATGTTATGAAATTTTATCACTGTGGTACCAATGAGCAAAAGGTTTGCAGAAAGAACGATTTCTTTTCGTTTTGATAACATTTGTAGGTCGATAATGAGCTTCTACTGAAATGCCAAGTAGCAAATATTTTTCTTTGGGCCAATATGTTTTCAATGCTGAGTAATATTTCCTGTGTATGGTATTTTAACATGCTGTCCGAGAATTTTTTAATGTTTTAAAAACTGTTGTGTTGCGTAATCAACATATTACCTGTTACATAATAGATTCCTAACGTTGTTTTAAGCAAACTTCACATATAATTCTGGGGAACATCATACAACTCCCACATACATTCGCCACTGGACTGTTAGTTCAGATACTTTTCTTCTCGACTTTTTCAGTTACCTCTTACTTGGTCTTTTAGCTCACTTTCAGATAGTGAGTTGGGCATCCACCATTCTTAATGGATTCCTTGGTGAAAGCCATATTAACAGGCGAATACGATGATCTGAAATATAAACATAGCCCTTAACTACTATCGGTATTCTCTTTGAAAATAATTTTCTAGATAGAGCGAAATAGGCTGTTACGAACTTTCATATTACTGAATTCTGCGATGTCGAATGTGTAAACGCGGTCTTTCACATTGCACAGTGATATAAAGATAGTTACGGAAACATTTGATTTAGAAACGAAAAACTGGTTCTTCTAGCGTTATATCATTAAATATATATTGTGCTTTCTGGATTTCGTTGAATACTGACTGTGACTTGAATAGAGATTTAGTGCCTGTGCAACGCATCTTTTATTTAAAAGAGGAGTGGCACCCAGTAAGCCCAAGTGCAATTTACACTTTTTGTATTGGATGAAATCCTTATGAAAGATTGATTGCACCCATTCTTCACAAAAATCAAACACCAGGATTTGACCCACCGACTATTAAGAGCTTTGGAAAAAAACCTGCCATTTGTCTTAGGATACAAATGTTCAGTTACTAATTATTTACTTACCTTTGTTCATCTGCTTTTGTCTCCCTAATACAAGGCATGGATTACAAAAAAGTTACCTTGACAAAACTTACTATTTGGCATAATAGATCGCAATATTTCTGGTGCTGTGGCTGAACTTCACAGTGGATACGCCTCAGAATTCCTGAGGGATCTAGCTGGTTCGTTCTATGCATAGGGCGTTCAACAGTCAGGCCATCATAGCACACGCCAATCAAAGAACCTAAAACGTTTAAAATTACACTACTGGCCATTAAAATTGCTACACCAAGAAGAAATGCAGATGATAAACGGGTATTCATTGAACAAATATATTATACTAGAACTGACATATGATTACATTTTCACGCCATTTGGGTGCATAGATCCTGAGAAATCAGCACTCAGAGAAACCACCTCTGGCCGTAATAACGGCCTTGATACTCCTCGGCATGGAGTCAAACAGAGCTTGAATGGCGTGTACAGGTACAGCTACCCACGCAGCTTCAATACGATACCACAGTTCATCAAGAGTAGTGACTGTCGTATTGTGACGCGCCAGTTGCTCGGCCACTATTGACCAGACGTTTTCAGTTGGTGAGAGATCTGGAGAATGTGCTGGCCAGGGCAGCAGTCGAACATTTTCTGTATCCAGAAAGGCACGTACAGGATCTGCAACATGCGGTTGTGCATTATCCTGCTGAAATGTAGGGTTACGCAGGGATCGAATGAAGGGTAGAGCCATGGGTCGTAACACATCTGAAATGTAATGTCCACTGTCCAAAGTGCCGTCAATGTGAAAACAGGTGACCGAGACGTGTAACCAATGGCACCTCATACCATCACTCTGGGTGATACGCCAGGATAGCGATGACGAATAAACGTTTCCAATCTGCGTTCACCGCGATGTCGACAAACACGGATACGACCGTCATGATACTACGCGGTAAACAGAACCAGGATTCATCCGAAAAAATAACGTTTTGCCATTCGTGCACCCAGGTTCATCGTTGAGTACACCATCGCAGGCGCTCCTGTCTGTGATGCAGCGTCAAGTGTAACCGCAGCCATGGTCTCCGAGATGATAGTCCATTCTGCTGGAAACGTCGTCGAACTGTTCGTGCAGATGGTTGTTGTCTTGCAAACGTCCCCATCTGTTGACTCAAGGATCGAGACGTGGCTGCACGATCCGTTACAGACATGAGGATAAGATGCCTGTCATCTCGACTGCTAGTGATACGAGGCCGTTGGGATCCAGCACGGTGTTCCGTATTACACTCCTGAAACCACCGATTCCATATTCTGCTAACAGTCATTGGATCTCGACCAACGCGAGCAGCAATGTCACGTTACTGTACACGGCAATCCCGATGGGCTACAATTCGACCTTTATCAAAGTCGGAAACGTGATGGTACGCATTTCTTCTCCTTACAGGAGGCATCACAACAACGTTTCAACAGGCAACGCCGGTCAACTGCTGTTTGTGTATGAGAAATCGGTTGGAAACTTTCCTCATGTCAGCCCGTTGTAGGTTTCGCCACCGGTGCCAACCTCGTGTGAATTCTCTGAAAAGCTAATCATTTCCATATCACAGCATCTTCTTCCTGTCGGTTAAATTTCATCTTCGTGGTGTAGCAATTTTAATGGCCAGTAGTGGATGTACCGAAAGGGAATATATGAAATATAAGTCTCATCCATCCAACTTCTCTCACACTTACATACGCACTTTCACAAAGGACAACGAAACAAGGATGACAGTAATGTCGTAAAATCCATTGCCTAAAAACGCGTACAGTAGCTACTGAACCTAAAATAAAGGTACAGACAGCTGCGATTGACTGATCACTGTGCAGAAATAGGATAAACCGGTCACTCTGCATACACATTTACATCTTCTACTTAATAACCTGTGCTAAAGGTCAAACTTTAAATAGAATTATAAACCATGGAACACATTCTATTTATCATTTTCTTCTACACTAAAGCGCCAAAGGAATTGGTATAGGCACGTGTATTCAAATCCAGGGATATGTAAACAGGCAGAATACGGTGCTGCAGTCGGCAACGCCTGTATAGGACAACAAGTGTCTGGAGCAGTTGTTAGATCGGTTACTGCTGCTACAATGGCGTGTTATCAAGATTTAAGTGTGTTTGAACGTGGTGTTATAATCGGCACTCGAGCGATGATACATAGCATCGCCGAGGTAGCGATGAAGTGGTAATTTTCCAGCACGACCATTTCAAAAGCGTACCGTGAATATCACAATTCAAGTAAAAAATCAGATCTCCGATATGACTGCGGACGGAAAAAAGCCTGCAAGAACGGGACCAACGACGACTGAAGAGAATCGTTCAACGTGAAAGAAGTGCAACCCTCCCCCAAATTTCTGCAAGTTTCAATACTAGGCCATCAACAAGTGTCAGTGTACGAATCATTCAACGAAACGTCATTGGTATGGGCTTTCAGAGCCGAAAGCCCACTCGTGTACCGTTGATGACTGCTGCTTAACGCTCACCTGGGTTCGCCAACACCGACATTGGGTTGTTGATGACTGGATACATGTTGCCTGGTCAGACGAGCCTCGTTTCAAATTGTATTGAGTGGATGGACGTGTACAGGTATGGAGACAAGCGCATAAATCCATGGACCCTGAATGTTAGCAGGGGTCCGTTGAAGCTGATGGAGTCTCTCTAATGGTGTGTAGTTGGAGTGAGGTGGGACCCCTCATACGTCTAGATACTCCTGTGATAGGTGACACGTACGTATGCATCCTGTTTGATGACCTGCATTTATTCATGTTCATTGTTCCGACGGACTTGGGCGATTCCAGCAGGACAACGCGACACCCCATACTTCCATAATTACTACAGAGGGGCTCCAGGAACACTCCTTTGAGTTTAAACACTTCCGCTGGCCACCATGCTCCCCAGACATGAACATTATTGAGATAACAGCAGAATGGGCCAAATAACTCAGTGACTTCCAACATGAACTAGTAGCTGGACGATACCTGAGTAACAAGTCCATCGGGAACATTTCAACCCTTCCAAAGGTTCACAAGATGACAGTTGCTGATGAGACTGTAAAGTGTAAACAGGAAGCTACAACCACACTTAGGTCAAGACGAGGCAGGCATCATGTACTGACGAAGCAACGAATGTTTCAGAGGGTCATTATACAAAATAGCATGAAATCAATGGAAAAAAATCACTCGTGAGTTCCAAAATGCTACAGGACTTGCATCTGCCGCAATGACTGGGAGCGGAGAATTAAAATTAATGAGGTACAGTGGTCGAGAAGCTCCTTGTCAGCGACATATTTTTGTTAATACTAAGCGAAGTATGGGATGATATAAAGAAGGACGCCACTCGACAGTCGATGACGGGAAACGAGTCATTTGGTGTGATGAACTGCGCAATACCCTGTGGAAATCCAGTGGAAGGGCTTGAGTTTGACGCATGTCTGGAGAACGTTCCCTGCCGTCCTGTGTAGTGCCAAGATTGAGGTACAGAGGAGGTGCTGTTATGGTACAGGGATATTTTTGTCGTTATCGTGTACATCCTTATTGCGATTAAGAAAACACTAACTGTCGAGCACATTTTACATCATTGTATGTTGCGTACAATAGAGAAACAATGTGAGAACTGTGTTTCTCACGGCGTATACGAAGTTCAAATAACTTACGGGAAGGCAGCCGGGTAACGTCGTCCAAACCGATGGCGATGTCACACGGCTGTATGCCCGTAAATTGTTTGAACAGTAGAGGAACAATATGGAGGCAGTGATTGTCAGCGTGACAAAGTACTCTGTCATACAGCTGCATCTATGAGACAATGATTTGTGACAGTCACATCCTTGAAGTAGACTGGGCTAGTTGGAGTCCAGACCACACCGCAATGGGACACCTCTGGGATGAGTTAGAATCTCGACTTCGCTCCAGGCCCTAGCGTCCAACATCGCCATCTACACTGGTTTTGGCTCTTGAGCAAGAAGGGTTGCCATCGTTCCACTGACATTCAGACACTTCACTGAAAGTTTAGCCAGCAGAGATCAATCTGTCATCAAGGCGAAGGGTGCACACTCGAGATTACCATGTGCGCATCTAATGTTATCGGATAGTGTACAACACGTGTTAACGCAGACACTGAAACTTTTTGCAGAAGTGTCATAGATATATGCTTAAACTGGAGGGAACAGTAGCCGCTATCGGCTACTGAAGTGTAAACACTGCGTAAAAACATGTTTTGAAAGTGGATCTGGTGGTCTGAAACTAGTCAAAAATGGCTCTGAGCACTATGGGACTCAACTGCTGTGGTCATAAGTCCCCTAGAACTTAGAACTACTTAAACCTAACTAACCTAAGGACAGCACACAACGCCCAGCCATCACGAGGCAGAGAAAATCCCTGACCTCGCCGGGAATCGAACCCGGGAACCCGGGCGTGGGAAGCGAGAACGCTACCGCACGACCATGAGATGCGGGCAGGTCTGAAACTAGTCATCACAAAGAAGTGCCTATAATCGCAAGTGTGAAGGATTTTTGAGGAAAATAAAAAAATCGTAAGAAATAAATCACCAGCTAGGTAATGAAATGCAGCCCATACTAGGGAAAAATGGAGTGACATTCCCAAGGTTGACTGAGGTGTACTGAATGAATCAAGCTTTAGCCTTGGAATAAATCAGAAGGAAGAAGAATAAGAACAAGAAATGAACATACTCCAGAAGAAACCTAATTGTTATAAAAATTTCACAGGAAAAATGAAATGATCGTAAGGCATTGTTGGCCGGGGTGTCCCAGTCGGGTTCGGCCGCTAAATGCGAGTCTTATTTCAGTCGGCGCCACATTGGACGACTTAGGGCCGGTGATAAGGATGAAATGTGAAGAAGGACAAACACAACACGCGGTCCCCGAGCGGAAAAAATCTCCAACCCGGTCGGGAATCGAACCCGTGCCCAGTGCATGGGAGGTAAGAACGTTATGCAGTTTTCGCCACTCTCCACTAATGTCATCCCTTTTTGCTCCGAAAATTTGCCTCAAAATTTTCTTTTCAAATACTCGAAACGGCTTTTCATTTTTCACAGTGAGAGACCAAGTCTCACACCCATACAGAATAACTGGTAGAATAATAGTTTTGTATATTCTAATCTTTAAATTCCTAGAAAATATCAGTGATGAAAGTAATCTATTCAGTGTGAAGTAGCACGCATTTCCCTCTCGTAATCTCTTCTTCAGTTCGGATTCAATCTCATTTCTCGAAGTGATGTCCACGCCTACATACTTAAATGTGTTCACTTTTTCAAACGGCATGTCTCCAACTCTTAACATTTCGTGATCTACTGGTGTTGGCATTCCATTAGTAACCAGGTATTTAGTTTTGTCTTCACTTACACTTACATCTTCACTAGCCTTGATTAACTCATTCGCATTCTTTCCTATCGCTAATGATGTTTAGATCATCTGCATACCCTAATATCTTAATATTTCTATTAAACTCCACACCCTCTGAATTATCTGCAGCCATTCGTACAATTATTCTAGTACTAAATTAAAAAGTAGCGGAGACAGGGCATCTCCCTGCTTAAGTCCGTTCTTTATTACAAATTCTTCTGACTCCAATTTCCCCACGCGTACTCTACCTTTCGTGTTTTTCAAACTCGCTTCTATAAGTCTAACATACTTATTTGGTATTCCAAGTTCCAAAAGAATGCAGTACAATATTGATTGCAATACTGAATCATATGCTTTTGTAAAATCTATGAAAAGATTATGAACTGGTTTATTGTATTCCCATTTCTTTTCCAAAATTCCAGACGGAAATTTCACCGGAAGACTTTGCCTTATTACCTCGAGAGTGCCTACCACGTATCAACATTACGTGCACCACTGCGTTCTGTTGTGTCGCGAAAACATTGTTTGGGTATATTCAACCGTTCAAGAAATAAAAGGTCTGTTACGTCCGACTCATCTCCCCCTGTACAACTCGAAGACAAGTGTAAGTAGAAAGTAATGTCAGCGTTTCTCAGAAGCGTATAGGTTCGGGGACATCATTCTATCCAAAGACGAGGCCTCGAGCTCCTCCGATGCGTCTGGCTCTAAACCGGCTTCATTCTGACACTCCTCCTAGCAACGCATCCAGATATCAAGATGCACTAAGCACCGAACCGTCGGATCAGTTTTCGAGACAAATGACGTCAGCGATATTCCCCGTGAGAGCAGAAAAATTTCGTAAGAAAAGGCAATCCGTTGATAGATGAGTGTGTTTTGGACACCGGCGCTAATGCAGGTCGGTACATCACTACGGTAATAGGATCAGCGTAATCCGGGCAGCGGGCGGGTAGCGGCCGGCCGGCTGAGCCGGTCCGCGACAAAAAGTGCCCCTCGCGCAGAGGAGCGGAGCGACGCCGGGCGCCGGATGGATGGATGGCGGCAATTGGCGGCGGCTCCGTGGCCGTGCATGAGAATCGCGCCGCGGCGCCATTTTTCGCCGCCGCCAACACTTGGCAGTCCGGTCTGGCCCTGGCGAAATGGCGGTGGCACCGCCGTAGCGCCGAGGACCGCAGCGTGCCAGTGGGGGAGGGGGAGGGGGAGGGTGGGGAACGTGACTGATTGAAAGATTAAGGCCCGCTCGCTGCAGGACGGCCCGCGTGTGTCCCGGCGATCGATGAGTGCGCGATATGTCACGCCGTAGCTAACTTCTGAATTTGTGCCTTCGGACAGCCCTTTTTTTCTCTTTCACCACATGCAGCTTCTCTCAGCGTTTAATTACGGATATGTAATAATATTTTAATAACGATTACTATTATTTTGAACAAATTTAGCAATGTTTTTGATAGTGTCGACTAGAATACGCTACTCGAAACTCTGAATGTAGCGGGAATAAAGTACGGGGAGCGAAAGGATGCCAACGACTTATATAGAAACCAAACGGCACCTATAAGAGTCGCAGGGCATGTAGACAATAAATGAAAAAAAAAAAGAGTGATACCGAGTTGTACCCTATCCTCGATGTTATTCAACGTATACAATGAGCCAACGCTAATGAAAATCCGGAAGAAATTTGGAAAGGCATTTATAGTTGAGTGAGAAGAAATAGAAATTTTGAGGCTTGCCGATGGAATTGTCGTTCTTCGGAGAATGACACAAATGGACATAAAGTAATTGACTTCTGTAATTTTGTTTTTATATTTTTTTATATAATTACATGAACATCGTTGTTGTTGTGGTCTTCGGTCCTGAGACTGGTTTGATGCAGCTCTCCTTGCTACTCTATCCTGTGTAAGCTTCTTCATCTCCCAGTACCTACTGCAACCTACATCCTTCTGTATCTGTTTAGTGCATTCATCTCTTGGTCTCCCTCTACGATTTTTACCCTCCACGCTGCCCTCCAATACTAAATTGGTGATCCCTTCATGCCTCAGAACATGTCCTACCAACCGATCCCTTCTTCTAGTCAAGTTGTGCCACAAACTCCTCTTCTCCCCAATTCTATTCAATACCTCCTCATTAGTTATGTGATCTACCCATCTAATCTTCAGCATTCTTCTGTAGCGCCACATTTCGAAAGTTTCTATTCTCTTCTTGTCCAAACTATTTATCGTCCACGTTTCACTTCCATACGTGGCTACACTCCATACAAATACTTCCAGAAACGACTTCCTGACACCTAAATCTATACCTAATGTTAACAAATTTCTCTTCTTCAGAAACTTTTTCCTTCCCATTGCCAGTCTACATTTGATATCGTCTATACTTCGACAATCATCAGTTATTTGCTCCCCAAATAGCAAAACCCCTTTACTACTTTATGTGTCTCATTTCCTAATCTAATTCTCTCAGCATCACCCGACACAATTCGACAACATTCCATTATCCTCGTTTTGATTTTGTTGATGTTCATCTTATACCCTCCTTTCAGAACACTGTCCGTTCCGTTCAACTGCTCCTCCAAGTCCTTTGCTCTCTCTGACAGAGTTACAATATCATCGGCGAACTTCAAAATTTTTATTATCATTGAATCATACAGCATTCCATCATACATGAACATATTGAACGATATTGTGAAATGTTCATGTAATTACGTGGAAAAAATATGTAAATAAATCAACGTTACTTTAGCTCTAAGAGAGTGTGTTTGTTGTTTTCCTAATTGCTTGCAGTTATAGGACTACTGAGTGAGAAGTCAACCGTAATTATGCTACAACAAAATTTAAGAACTCATCTGACAGCTAAGGAAATAAAAAATGACTATGAGGTATGACGACTGTAAGTTCAACTTAAGTGCAGGATGCATACGAAAAACATAGCTAAATATAAAAAACACAATGAATGGACAGTTTAAACTTAGTCAAACATGTCACCAGCTCAGTTTCATGGCATGTAAGACAAGATAGAGAAATAATTAGAAAAGGGAATATTAAGAAACATGCAGCCGTGCTGAGTGGCCGCGCGGTCTACGGCGTCATGTCAGAGAATGCGTGGGCCCTCCCGCCGGAGGTTCGAGTCCTCCCTCGAGCATGGTTGTGTGTGCTGTTTTTAGCATAAGTTAGTCTAAGTTAGTTTAAGTAGTGTGTAAGTCTAGGGACCGATGACCTCAGCAGTTTGGTCTCTCAGGAATTCACACACATTTGAACATTAAGAAACATACAACAACAATAAACTAAAGACTAATAGAGCTGAACTAAAACTACTGCATGAACATTGGCCCCAAGATAATAGCTTTCTTGAGCGTGTAAGAGATTTATCTGGTGTTTCATGTAGTGACGAAGAAAAACTTTTAAGTAACAGATTACAATAAAACATCAGGGTAAAGCTTGATAGTAATACTGTCAAAAATTCTATATCAAAAATTAAAATAATATGTGAAATAGTCCAAACTCAGAAAATCTGGACTGTTTCTACTGCATCAAATGTAAAAATGTGTTACAAGTTCCTTGTACACTATTACAAAGAGAAATGCTCGAAAATGAGATAGCACTGTAATTAAGTAATAAACTACATATGGAGGAAGTAGTAGTTACAAAATCTGACAAGGTCAATACATGATAAATATTATATTACAAAACAGTACACTTTGTAATATGCTCTTGATATTGTGTCGAAAAATATAAAAATGAGGGACATTGTAAAATATAAAAATGAGAGACATTGTAATTGTTGGCCTTAGGTCTCTGGCATGATGTACACGTAACTTATGCAATGGCTTGGGATAATTTTTATTTTGTCAATTTTTTACATGACAAGAGCTGCTCGACTTCATTTAGTCTAATGCACCGTCATGTGACGTAACAAGGTCCACTCCTTCTGAAGAAGATATTTTTAGAAATATCGATACCTAGGTCAAGGACCTATAAACCTCTGTTTTCAACTGCTTGGCTGGCTTTTCAACCTCTTCATATTGTAATCATGTGACAAACGGCAAAGAACTTGAAAGACTACTTGGATGGAACGCTTATAGCCTACGACATAGAACATCAACAAAAGTAAAATATGGATAGCGGAATGTATGGATAAGTATTAGCAAACATTTTCTGAAGCTATTTGTGTCGATTGCAGAGACACATAAGTAAAACGTGGTCGATAAACAGTTTGGACAAGAAGAAACCAGAAGCTTTGTAAATGTGTGCTACAGCAGAATCCTAAGCATTAAATATGTATATAAGATAATCAGGGTACAGGTATCGAAACGGATTGGGGACCAAAGAAATTCTTTGTACAACATGACTAAATTAAGCGCAAAGATTACAGAATACATCGTAAAACAAAAAGGATTTATTAATTCGATAGTGGAAGGAAGTTTCGGGAATGAAAATTGTAAAGGGAGACGAAGACTTGACGACAGTAAGCAGGTTCAAATTGCTCTAGATAGCAATTGCTATGCAGAGATGACGAGTCAGACACAGGTTATACCGCGGAGGGATGCAGCCGACGAATCTTCGGGCTGAAGACCACATCAACAACGTGGTATCGACCTCAGCACGGTAGTGTTGTCTAGTGTGTGTTGTAGGCAGTTTGGATGGAGGGAAACCAGGCTGGATTATATAATTCTATGGAACAAAGAACAGCGGCAACTTCTTCCCAGGCTTGGTGACCCCTTCACCACGCAGTACACCTGCCGGCGCATTAGTATTTATACCGCTCCCCTGACCGATGAGAAACTTCCATATTGCTTCTGAACCAGGCGCGTGGCAGCGAGTGACACTGATGGATTACGAAGCTCTGCAGAGGCGGCAACTGGGTGGCACGTGCCACGACGCGCCTTCTGCGCTGCCGCCCCCACGGCAGGTTGCAGTCTTCACAGACATGCAGCAGCGCAGCTCTGCCAGTTCTGTGCAGCTTCTCTTCGATAAGCAAACTACTCCGTTCTTGTTTATACATTCTCCAACAAGGAGACGTAGTATACATGGTGGCTGTAATTAAACTTCGGCTACTTGAGAGGCGTTATGGAACTTTGTGGAAACATGTGTAACAACATGCAGAAGAAAGTTGACGACTAAACCATTGGGGAAACAAATTTTAATTTCCACACGATAGTATAACATACGTTAACTGCGTACGGTGTTTACGTTCCAGGTTACAAACATTGCTCCACGTGACGAATATCTGCGTCCGCGACAGACTGGAACCGCACTAGAGTTACCATTTGACAACTGCTCGCAACAGTTTTCGAAAGGTGAACCATGGAATGTTCAGCTGTCATGACACAGCTCGTGCACCGCTTAAAAGTGGCAACTGCAACCTTTTCAACAATTTGTGCCGCAATTGGCCGTCGGCCTCGCTCAGAAGCAGTTCCCAAATCGCCAGTTAATTCGTACTTCCGAATCATGTTCTTCAATCCCTGTGCGGAACTCCTTTAATACGTCGATACTAGCGAAGAGCAGCAGCACTATTGCTATGGTTTTGATAAAAGAGATTTACGACTGAAGCCCTTTCCAGACACATGTTGACATGCATGTGTTTCAACCCTACGTGTTCCTGCCAGTACCGGCGCCCAACGGTAAGTCATGACACTAACAATACCAACAACGCAAGCAGCGCACAGTCTGAACATCATTACTTTTATGTTTGATACGGTAAATAGTTTTCCGAATACAATTTATTCGCTTTTGGAACTGAATGTAAAACCTTCTAGGCTGTTAGGCCGACACCCCCGGGATAACAAGGCCGCCCAGCAGTGTTTGTGACGTCACACTAAGCGGCCCATAGCCGACGCAGCAGTCCACGGACACCTCCATACGGACGCGCCTGATGCTAACGATCTTCTGTCCGTCATACAGAAAGGAGCGAACAATAATTCGAACGAAAGACCAAATTATATATATTCTTGTAGACAGCATAAAGGTTCATAACGAAATACCGATTACATATACGGGCAAGAATAGGTTCTAGAACTCCTCTGAAAAGTGTTTATCTTCAGTACCAGAATGAACATCACATTGTCAGGTTTTATAAATAGAAAAGCACTTTGTTAGTAACAGACAGCAATAATGAGACTTGCAGTTGGTGATTTTTACGTGGAAAAGGAAATAAGCTGTAGAGAGATTGAAAATGGTAAGTAAAGAGAGCCTCAGCCTTTTGCTCACATTCTTACATGTAATGCACTTGGTTGTTTTTCATTTACTTACCTTTCATAACATTTTTAATATTGTTTCAAGAAGTGTATCTTCAATAGCAGAGTGAACTTCAAATTGTCAGGCTTTTCTTAAAGGAAAGAGCAGTCCCTTAGTATCATAGTGCAATTCAGAATCTTGTGTTCAGTGATGTCTATGTTAAAAGGAGAATATTTGATATCTATCTTTTGATTCCATTCTTTATTTCTGGGGATACACTCGTAAAAATTCTTGAAAAGAGCTGTCACCATGAACATATGAGTAAATTCACAATAGTCATGTGTTTTATGAGATAAAGCGAACTCTTGTTACCTTATTGTAAACGAAAGTTGTGAGGCTTTTGCTATGTATGACAGTGTTTAAGATAATTTACTTTCAGTGTAATAGCTTGAAAATGTTAAGTCCTGCTGTCAGTTGGCATTTGTCACCACCTACATCCGAGTTTTAAAGCTAAATAGTGTTCTGACAATTATAAAATAGTGGCAAAGTTCCGCAATCCATTAAACTTATTCCTGCGCGTATATGTAATCGGTATTTCGTTATGAACCTTTATGCTGTTTACAAGAATATATATAATTTGGTCTTTGGTCTCTGGTTCGAATTATAGTTCGCTCCTTTCTGTATGACGGACAGAAGATCGTTAGCATAAGGCGCGTCTGTACGGAGGTGTCCGTGGACTGCTGCATCGGCTATGGGCCGCTTAGTGTGACGTCACTAACACTGCTGGGCGGCCCTGTTATCCCTGGGGTGTCGGTTAGGCCGCTTCCTGTCCCCCTTCAAATTTCTTCTTACACGATCGACCCCTTTCCAGACATTTTCTTCGAGATTTTCAGATGTTCGTAGTCAGGGGAACTACGGCCAAGATATAATTGAAATAACGTACCAGCGCTAGCCAGAGAACGCATCTTATAGAGAAGTCCCAAAAGTAGTTGAGATTTCTTAAAGGGAAAGTAACATAAATACATACGACGATTTTAGGTATAGTAACCGGAATTGCGGCACGGGCAGGAGAGAATGGCCGACCGGTTGAAGATATCGAAAGTGAGTCGCCGAAAACCAAAAAAGACAACAACAACAGTGAAACTCGCGAATGCTGGCTGCGGTGGTGACCGACCATGGGTTCATACTCCACGGCGTCTGGAGTGTCGGCACACAAAATGACTCCATCGCCACCGACTGACGGCGCCACCGTCAGTGCAGTTGAAGTCGTAGTGCCCACATCTGCGAAACCCTCAACCACATAGGTACAGGCCGGCCGTGGTGGCCGAGTGGTTCTAGGCGCTACAGTCTGGAACCGCGCGACCATTACGGTCGCAGGTTTGAATCCTGCCTCGGCCATTAATGTGTGTGATGTCCTTAGGTTACTTAGGTTTAACTAGTTCTACGTTCTAGGGGACTGATGACCTCGGAGGGTAAGTCCCATAGTGCTCAGAGCCACTTTTGAACACAGGTATAATTAGCGCTCCAGGACACCGTCAGCAGCTCACACGGCTGAGACCTATCCTTTCCACAACGAGTGTAGTGCAGCCAGCAATCTGGACAGTCTGAACATTGGTGTGTCGTGGAACAGACTAAGCTAGGAGACCTCGCTGCTTACGCGATGTGACGTTACGCGCTGTCAAAGGCCACTGACACGTACAAAAGTGATGAATAGCGAAGCCGCCATCGGGAAAATGACTTATAAGAATTTGGAACCCATGGTGGCGGGTGAATCGCTGCTACCTGTGGACGAGACATGCGGCGTGTCGTCCAGGGGAGGACTGTCCAGCTTGTGAGCTGCAGTGTACGAGGTGCATTCAAGTTCTAAGGCCTCCGATTTTTTTTCTAATTAACTACTCACCCGAAATCGATGAAACTGGCGTTACTTCTCGACGTAATCGCCCTGCAGACGTACACATTTTTCACAACGCTGACGCCATGATTCCATGGCAGCGGCGAAGGCTTCTTTAGGAGTCTGTTTTGACCACTGGAAAATCGCTGAGGCAATAGCAGCACGGCTGGTGATGTGCGGCCACGGAGAGTGTCTTTCATTGTTGGAAAAAGCCAAAAGTCACTAGGAGCCAGGTCAGGTGAGTAGGGAGCATGAGGAATCACTTCAAAGTTGTTATCACGAAGAAACTGTTGCGTAACGTTAGCTGGATGTGCGGGTGTGTTGTCTTCGTGAAACAGCACACGCGCAACCCTTCCCGGATGTTTTTGCTGCAGTCCAGGAAGGAATTTGTTCTTCAAAACATTTTCGTAGGGATGCATCTGTTACCGTAGTGCCCTTTGGAACGCAATGGGTAAGGATTACGCCCTCGCTGTCCCAGAACATGGACACCATCATTTTTTCAGCACTGGCGGTTACCCGAAATTTTTTTGGTGGCGGTGAATCTGTGTGCTTCCATTGAGCTGACTGGCACTTTGTTTCTGGATTGAAAAATGGCATCCACGTCTCATCCATTGTCACAACCGCCGAAAAGAAAGTCCCATTCATGCTGTCGTTGCGCGTCAACATTGCTTGGCAACGTGCCACACGGGCAGCCATGTGGTCGTCCGTCAGCATTCGTGGCACCCACCTGCATGACATTTTTCGCATTTTCAGGTCGTCATGCAGGATTGTATGCACAGAACCCACAGAAATGCCAACTCTGGAGGCGATGTGTTCAACAGTTGTTCGGCGATCCCCCAAAACAATTCTCTCCACTTTCTCGATCATGTCGTCAGACCGGCTTGTTGGAGCCCGAGGTTGTTTCGGTTTGTTGTCACATGATGTTCTGCCTTCATTAAACTGTCGCATCCACGAATGCACTTTCAACACATCCATAACTCCATCACCACATGTCTCCTTCAACTGTCGATGAATTTCAATTGGTTTCACACCACGCAAATTCAGAAAACGAGTGATTGCACGCTGTTCAAGTAAGGGAAACGTCGCCATTTTAAGTATTTAAAACAGTTCACATTCTCGCCGCTGGCGGTAAAATTTCATCTGCCGTACGGTGCTGCCATCTCTGGGACGTATTGACAATGAACGCGGCCTCATTTTAAAACAATGCGCATGTTTCTATCTCTTGCCAGTCCGGAGAAAAAGAATCGGAGACCTTAGAACTTGAATGCACCTCGTATACTTCCGGATTGCAGCTCCACGTCTCGAATCAAGGAATCTGCATATGATGTTTTGCAAGACGGGTTTGCACGAGTGAAATCACAACATCGACTCACTCCTTGCAAAACGATAACCTACGAGCGATATGACTGATCTGTTCGTTTGGGGTATTGTCGGAACTCAAGACGCGACGCGACCACATGGAATAGTGGTGAATAATACACTCCTGGAAATGGAAAAAAGAACACATTGACACCGGTGTGTCAGACCCACCATACTTGCTCCGGACACTGTGAGAGGGCTGTACAAGCAATGATCACACGCACGACACAGCGGACACACCAGGAACCGCGGTGTTGGCCGTCGAATGGCGCTAGCTGCGCAGCATTTGTGCACCGCCGCCGTCACTGTCAGCCAGTTTGCCGTGGCATACGGAGCTCCATCGCAGTCTTTAACACTGGTAGCATGCCGCGACAGCGTGGACGTGAACCGTATGTGCAGTTGACGGACTTTGAGCGAGGGCGTATAGTGGGCATGCGGGAGGCCGGGTGGACGTACCGCCGAATTGCTCAACACGTGGGGCGTGAGGTCTCCACAGTACATCGATGTTGTCGCCAGTGGTCGGCGGAAGGTGCACGTGCCCGTCGACCTGGGACCGGACCGCAGCGACGCACGGATTCACGCCAAGACCGTAGGATCCTACGCAGTGCCGTAGGGGACCGCACCGCTACTTCCCAGCAAATTAGGGACACTGTTGCTCCTGAGGTATCGGCGAGGACCATTCGCAACCGTCTCCATGAAGCTGGGCTACGGTCCCGCACACCGTTAGGCCGTCTTCCGCTCACGCCCCAACATCGTGCAGCCCGCCTCCAGTGGTGTCGCGACAGGCGTGAATGGAGGGACGAATGGAGACGTGTCGTCTTCAGCGATGAGAGTCGCTTCTGCCTTGGTGCCAATGATGGTCGTATGCGTGTTTGGCGCCGTGCAGGTGAGCGCCACAATCAGGACTGCGTACGACCGAGGCACACAGGGCCAACACCCGGCATCATGGTGTGGGGAGCGATCTCCTACACTGGCCGTACACCACTGGTGATCGTCGAGGGGACACTGAATAGTGCACGGTACATCCAAACCGTCATCGAACCCATCGTTCTACCATTCCTAGACCGGCAAGGGAACTTGCTGTTCCAACAGGACAATGCACGTCCGCATGTATCCCGTGCCACCCAACGTGCTCTAGAAGGTGTAAGTCAACTACCCTGGCCAGCAAGATCTCCGGATCTTTCCCCCATTGAGTATGTTTGGGACTGGATGAAGCGTCGTCTCACGCGGTCTGCACGTCCAGCACGAACGCTGGTCCAGCTGAGGCGCCAGGTGGAAATGGCATGGCAAGCCGTTCCACAGGACTACATCCAGCATCTCTACGATCGTCTCCATGGGAGAATAGCAGCCTGCATTGCTGCGAAAGGTGGATATACACTGTACTAGTGCCGACATTGTGCATGCTCTGTTGCCTGTGTCTATGTGCCTGTGGTTCTGTCAGTGTGATCATGTGATGTATCTGACCCCAGGAATGTGTCAATAAAGATTCCCCTTCCTGGGACAATGAATTCACGGTGTTCTTATTTCAATTTCCAGGAATGTAGATCGACAGCAAAAAAATTTAGTTCAACTGGTTTGGAGAAGGGAGCCAACTTCTTCAGTAGGAAAATTGTCTCCGGGAAACTCCAAGAAAGGAAGAGCGAGCATTAGAGAGCGTCATCAGAAACCCGAAAAGCAGCAAGATTTTATTTCAGCAACTGCATATACGTGCTTGAGTCTTTCTTGGTATAGTTAACCCTTAAGCGGTTGCGCGGGGTTTTCAGAACACCCCAGTCATCCTTATGTATGGATTATTACATTATGGATAGGAGTATAGCGTCTTGTTCTTTGGTACCTTTCTAGGACGTAATATGAAAGCTTTGAGTAACAACAGAACCTACAATGAAAGCGCAAGTTCCAAGAAAACACGCAACAATTTGCCTTGTGGTGTTGTCGGCACCCCGAGCGACTCTTTATGTTGCAGTGCTGCAAGTTGCTCACAGTTGTGTTCCATAGCAGCCGTTTGTATTTTGTCGCTCTGTACAGTTAAAACAGCTATGAATCGTTACTAAATAGAACAAGAAAGCGTGCGGAAGAGTCTGGAAGAGGTCGTAGACGAAACTACGAAACTTTAGAAGGAGGAGAAGAGGAAGAGGAGGAAAGAGACAGTTGTGAAGTTCTCTCTTATCACAGTGACATGGAAACAGAGGATGAAGACAACTTAGAACTGGAACTGCAAGTAAGTGCAGCGGATAATGAAACCAAGCATGGCTTTTTTATTGGAAAGGATAGGGTTACAAAAAAGGTGAAAAGTTGTCCTAGTCACAACGTAGGAAATACAAGTGTAGACCTCATTATTCATCTCCCTGGCGTGATAGCTATCTCAAAATCTGAAAAAACTGCTGTGGACTGTTTTTCGATATTTATAAATGACTTAATAATTAGAACGATTACATCGAGCACAAATACACTCCTGGAAATGGAAAAAAGAACACATTGACACCGGTGTGTCAGACCCACCATACTTGCTCCGGACACTGCGAGAGGGCTGTACAAGCAATGATCACACGCACGGCACAGCGGACACACCAGGAACCGCGGTGTTGGCCGTCGAATGGCGCTAGCTGCGCAGCATTTGTGCACCGCCGCCGTCACTGTCAGCCAGTTTGAAGTGGCATACGGAGCTCCATCGCAGTCTTTAACACTGGTAGCATGCCGCGACAGCGTGGACGTGAACCGTATGTGCAGTTGACGGACTTTGAGCGAGGGCGTATAGTGGGCATGCGGGAGGCCGGGTGGACGTACCGCCGAATTGCTCAACACGTGGGGCGTGAGGTCTCCACAGTACATCGATGTTGTCGCCAGTGGTCGGCGGAAGGTGCACGTGCCCGTCGACCTGGGACCGGACCGCAGCGACGCACGGATGCACGTCAGGACCGTAGGATCCTACGCAGTGCCGTAGGGGACCGCACCGCCACTTCCCAGCAAATTAGGGACACTGTTGCTCCTGGGGTATCGGCGAGGACCATTCGCAACCGTCTCCATGAAGCTGGGCTACGGTCCCGCACACCGTTAGGCCGTCTTCCGCTCACGCCCCAACATCGTGCAGCCCGCCTCCAGTGGTGTCGCGACAGGCGTGAATGGAGGGACGAATGGAGGCGTGTCGTCTTCAGCGATGAGAGTCGCTTCTGCCTTGGTGCCAATGATGGTCGTATGCGTGTTTGGCGCCGTGCAGGTGAGCGCCACAATCAGGACTGCATACGACCGAGGCACACAGGGCCAACACCCGGCATCATGGTGTGGGGAGCGATCTCCTACACTGGCCGTACACCACTGGTGATCGTCGAGGGGACACTGAATAGTGCACGGTACATCCAAACCGTCATCGAACCCATCGTTCTACCATTCCTAGACCGGCAAGGGAACTTGCTGTTCCAACAGGACAATGCACGTCCGCATGTATCCCGTGCCACCCAACGTGCTCTAGAAGGTGTAAGTCAACTACCCTGGCCAGCAAGATCTCCGGATCTGTCCCCCATTGAGCATGTTTGGGACTGGATGAAGCGTCGTCTCACGCGGTCTGCACGTCCAGCACGAACGCTGGTCCAGCTGAGGCGCCAGGTGGAAATGGCATGGCAAGCCGTTCCACAGGACTACATCCAGCATCTCTACGATCGTCTCCATGGGAGAATAGCAGCCTGCATTGCTGCGAAAGGTGGATATACACTGTACTAGTGCCGACATTGTGCATGCTCTGTTGCCTGTGTCTATGTGCCTGTGGTTCTGTCAGTGTGATCATGTGATGTATCTGACCCCAGGAATGTGTCAATGAAGTTTCCCCTTCCTGGGACAATGAATTCACGGTGTTCTTATTTCAATTTCCAGGAGTGTATTTACATACAACACATTGCATCAAATTTCACAAGAGACCGTGATGCCAAACCATCGAATGAGGAAGAGATCAAATCTCTTCTGGGTTCGTTGATATTGGGTGGTCATTACACGGCAGGGCACCAAAATCTGGTAGACTTATGGAACACACGTGGTTTTGGAATTGCAATATTTCATGCAACAATAAGTTTACGGCGCATATGTTTCTTGTTGCGTTGTTTAAGATTCCATGATATTCAAGACAAACCACAGCGAAGAGAACTTGATCGCCTAGCTGCGTTCAGAGAAGTGAATTATTCGTGCCAAACTGTGTCAGAAAATTACACTGTGTCTGAATATACGACAGTAGACGAACAACTGGTTGCATTTTGAGGCAAATGCAGTTTCCGACAATACATACCTGCGAAATATGGTTTGAAAATTTTTCATCTTATGGGACGCAAGGACATGGTATGCTTTGAGGATGGAAATCTATGATGGGAAACAGCCAGAAGGTCCCTTTGCACTGTCAAACTCACCTAAGGAGATAGTAAGTAGAATTGTATGGCCTATCGAAGGTACAAGACGCAATGTGACACTAGACAACTGGTTTTGTTCCATACCACTTGCTGAAGAGCTCCTGAAAAAGAAACTTACAGTAGTAGGAACTCTTAGTAAGAACAAGAGGGAGTTCCCTCCAGCTTCGTTTGCACGAGAGGTAGTGAACTTAGAAGCAGCCATTTTGGATTCAGAAAGAATATCACGATAGTTTCATATGTGCCAAAGAAGGGCAAAAACGTTATTCTCTTTTCATCTTTGCATCCAGACGTTGCCATTGACACTAATACCGTGGAGCAAAAGAAACCAGAAATTATAACAATGTACAATAAGACCAAAACAGGTGTGGACACAATAGATGAAATGTGTGCTACTTATTCAACCTCAAGAAAAACTAGTAAATCCCATAGTGTTCGACAGAGCAGCCACTCACTCCTTGCCTAAACAAGTTAGACGGAAAACCGCTAAAATGACGGGAATTGAAGACAGCAACAGTGCACCACCTTCTGAACAAAGAATACTTAAGCCCAGGCACTGCACAGTTTGTCCTCGGAGTAAAGATATAAAAGTTAAACTGCATTGCCGGCCGGGGTGGCCGAGCGGTACTACAGTCTGAAACCGCGCGACCGCTACGATCGCAGGTTCGAATCCTGCCTCGGAGATGGATGTGTGTGATGTCCTTAGGTTGGTTAGGTTTAAGTGGTTCTAAGTTCTAGGGGACTGATGACCTTAGAAGTTAAGTCCCATAGTGCTCAGAGCCATTTGAACCATTTTCTTTTAAATCGCATTGTGCTGGATGTTTGAAAGTTATGTGTGTAAAGCACGTGAGAAATGTGTGTGAAAAGTGTTACGAGAACACACCCCTTACAACCAGTGCTAGTGACTAATTTCATAAAATGTTTGTATGAGATGACTGAACAAATGTATAATGTCTTATACCTGTAACACAGTAAGAAGAATAACAGAAATAAATAACTAAAAAAAATATTGTAAGAAAATGGAAATCATTGCATATGTTTCAAATAATCCAATTTATTACTCAAGTAATATTAAATAAAAAGATAATGTACCGGGAGACAACATTCTAAATATCCATTTGTGAAGTAAACATATTCATATCAGTGATATGCTGTACAACGATGTCGTTATAGCTACTTTTATTTGGGGTGTTAGCAACACCCCGCGTGACTATTAACATCATGAAAAGCCGCGCGACCGCATGAGGGTTAAAGGGCGGAAATACGGGTGGACAAGATTCCGCCTCGGAAGTGACTACAGTCTGAATGGATTGTGAAACATGCGCGTGCAAGTTTTCTGACAAGAGCTAAGTTTTCTGACGTAGTAAGTCGGTTTGGTGCTATAACTGCTATTTGAAATTTCTGTTGCAATTGCTGCTGCAGGCCCAGCTGTTGCTGTTGCGAGAATTCCACGAGTTTCACCTCCATAAGAAATCTTTATCGTTTTTCCTCAGCGCCAGTTATAGCAATTCGGCTACGGCCAGGAGGCGCTGGCCGACCGGCCGAGGGCGTCGACGGTGAGTCACCGAAAACCACGAACAACAAGACAACATGACAGATCGACAAGTCAGGAGTGTAACCCACAGCGGGAGCCTAAGACGTAGCAATACGAGAAAGCGAGCAATGCTGAGTATACTGAACAAACGAGGGCACGGTCGGAACACGACTGAGGTCCAAGCCCAGCGCTGCGCGCTTTATAGCGCGGCCGCGCGCGCCGATAAGGTGGCGCGTTGGGCGTGGCCCTTGCCTAGCGCTGAAGCGGCAACAGCAGCGCTCGCAAATAAGGGGCGAACTCGTCGGGCAGGAATACCAGAACAAGCTTCCAGTTTCACCGTTAACAAGTAAATAACCACCCTCGGTTCGTGATGGATACACACAACTACCAGGTACGACAATAATATTTTTGGAAACGGTCGACAAATAGGACCCACTAATTGTAGCTGGAAAAATTTCACCCTGTGAAGCCATGTCATCAGACCAAGCGAGGCAAGACTCTCGTTTACAAGTGAACATAACATTAGTCTTTGATGTTGTTCATGTAACAAGGTACACAAAACCTGAAGAAAGATCCAGCAGATTGGTCGAAACACTGACTGCGTAAAAAGAAATTTGAAGAGTAACATGACGGAACCTAACAGCCTAGAAGATTTTTACTTCAACAAAGTACGTTCAGATATTTTTCTTTCCAGTAATTCAATGTGAGGACACGCAGTTTGGTGTGCAATAAATAAGAAAAACTACGTAATGATACATCTTTTGGCCAAGAACTGTGAAGCTTAGATTTTACGTTTCGTTTCATAGATTGTACGTTAAATTGTCTTCAAGATGTTAAACAAGTTAAAATCAGGAACATACTTTGAATTAAAAATTAATTTAACATTTGTCATAATAGTATTCGTTCTAATGTTTGAAAGAAGGCAATACATTTGCAGCCTACAATCATTCTCTACAAGCCACGCTAATTTACCGATGTGTAAAAATGAAATACATTCTTGTTTCTCTCAGACAGTATCTCTGTAGAGCCGGAATGTCTTCCAGCTTATGTCTGATAGCTAGGAATGTGACATCAGCTTCCTGTGTCTGTTCCCTAGGTAAAAGTTTCTGTGAAAGGCATCCAATCTTCTGGTGTCCGTTGCAATAGTAGGAGCTGTCCAGCTGGTTGGCTCTCGCTGTGCCAACTGCATAGCGTTTGCTGCCGCTGATTTTACCTGACAAGCAAGCGGTTTTATACACTCCTGGAAATTGAAATAAGAACACCGTGAATTCATTGTCCCAGGAAGGGGAAACTTTATTGACACATTCCTGGGGTCAGATACATCACATGATCACACTGACAGAACCACAGGCACATAGACACAGGCAACAGAGCATGCACAATGTCGGCACTAGTACAGTGTATATCCACCTTTCGCAGCAATGCAGGCTGCTATTCTCCCATGGAGACGATCGTAGAGATGCTGGATGTAGTCCTGTGGAACGGCTTGCCATGCCATTTCCACCTGGCGCCTCAGTTGGACCAGCGTTCGTGCTGGACGTGCAGACCGCGTGAGACGATGCTTCATCCAGTCCCAAACATGCTCAATGGGGGACAGATCCGGAGATCTTGCTGGCTAGGGTAGTTGACGTACACCTTCTAGAGCACGTTGGGTGGCACGGGATACATGCGGACGTGCATTGTCCTGTTGGAACAGCAAGTTCCCTTGCCGGTCTAGGAATGGTAGAACGATGGGTTCGATGACGGTTTGGATGTACCGTGCACTATTCAGTGTCCCCTCGACGATCACCAGTGGTGTACGGCCAGTGTAGGAGATCGCTCCCCACACCATGATGCCGGGTGTTGGCCCTGTGTGCCTCGGTCGTATGCAGTCCTGATTGTGGCGCTCACCTGCACGGCGCCAAACACGCATACGACCATCATTGGCACCAAGGCAGAAGCGACTCTCATCGCTGAAGACGACACGTCTCCATTCGTCCCTCCATTCACGCCTGTCGCGACACCACTGGAGGCGGGCTGCACGATGTTGGGGCGTGAGCGGAAGACGGCCTAACGGTGTGCGGGACCGTAGCCCAGCTTCATGGAGACGGTTGCGAATGGTCCTCGCCGATACCCCAGGAGCAACAGTGTCCCTAATTTGCTGGGAAGTGGCGGTGCGGTCCCCTACGGCACTGCGTAGGATCCTACGGTCTTGGCGTGCATCCGTGCGTCGCTGCGGTCCGGTCCCAGGTCGACGGGCACGTGCACCTTCCGCCGACCACTGGCGACAACATCGATGTACTGTGGAGACCTCACGCCTCACGTGTTGAGCAATTCGGCGGTACGTCCACCCGGCCTCCCGCATGCCCACTATACGCCCTCGCTCTCAAAGTCCGTCAACTGCACATGCGGTTCACGTCCACGCTGTCGCGGCATGCTACCAGTGTTAAAGACTGCGATGGAGCTCCGTATGCCACGGCAAACTGGCTGACACTGACGGCGGCGGTGCACAAATGCTGCGCAGCTAGCGCCATTCGACGGCCAACACCGCGGTTCCTGGTGTGTCCGCTGTGCCGTGCGTGTGATAATTGCTTGTACAGCCCTCTCGCAGTGTCCGGAGCAAGTATGGTGGGTCTGACACACCGGTGTCAATGTGTTCTTTTTTCCATTTCCAGGAGTGTATTATGGAACTAGTTTGTTTCGTAGACTCAGCGCTTTCCTAGTAGCCATCCCTGTCCCTCGTCCAAATTACCGATAGAAACATACCGAACTCTTTCATCATAGAATATTATTATTGGCTCTCCATGCTCTTTTGCATTCACGATTAATGTTTCATTTGATATAGACTGTAAGTCAGTTACAGGTGTATCTTCTGTTACGTGCAACTTACATTCACGTTAATGTCCACACTTGGAGCCCCATCATCTTAACCATTCTTTTTTCACCGGACCATACAGATTCAGTCAAAGTTATAGGGTGCTGGATATTCTGAGCATATTCATGCCCTGATTCTCCCAAAAACACAATCTCGACTTTCTGCAGCATGGTGTTTCTGCAACATGGTAAGTGCATATGCTGCACATACATGTACATGAATGCAGTCTCTTTCTACAAGTAAGGTAAATTGTCGCTCTACGAGGCCGGGTCATGTACACAGAGTACGTCGGCTGACCATAACATCACAGTAGAACCGTACAAGGCGTCTCAGTTTCACCGAGTGAGGTGGCGCAGTGGTTAGCACGCTGGACTCGCATTGTGAGAGGACGACGCTTCAAACCCGAGTCCGGCCATCCTGATTTAGGTTTTCCATGATTCCCCTAAATCGCTTCAGACAAATGCTGGGATGGTTCCTTCCAAAGGGGTACGTCCGTTTTCCTTCCAAAATCCGATGGGATTGATGACCTCGCTGTTTGGTCCCCTCCCCCAAATCAACCAACCAACCATCGTCTCAGTTTCGGGGCATAGGTTCCTATTAAAGTAACTCCTTTCCAAGGAGTGAGCTCAAAGCATTATGACAACTTGTAGTAGAAATAAGACTAGGGCCCAACTTAACATCCATTGCTTTAAATTTATGATTAAAGTTCAATGTGTCTTCGCACACTTAAGTTTCAGTTTGAAATACTTGTTATAATCCTTCCAAGCTATAAAATATCCAAGGTAATTATAATAAAGGATCATCCACTTACGCTAGTCATATTATCGTACTCAAGATGTCCTAGTAATAATACGAACATTAAAGAGATCTGCTAAGAAATGTGTCGACTGCCTAGAAGGAATTCACCGCAGTAAAACCTTCAGATTCAGCTTAAACTACGTTAACAGTTAATTTTTTGGTGGTTGCTGGCTTGTTACTGTGTATCTGTGTCCCTAAATAATTGACAAGATTCTGTTACCAAATGAAGTCTTTATTTAGATTATCCTATGGATTGAGGTAGTAACTGCAAAGTAGATGTTACATTATTTATGAGAACTTTTGTTACGGAGTAAATTCTGGTAAGAAGTTAGAGTATGTAGTTCAGTGAACAATACTTACTGTACCTTATTGCATTAGCACGCCTCTTCGTTACTATTTCTCACGTGCGGACTGGGAAAACGTTAGATTATTTCAGAAGTTACCACAAAATGTTGTTACGACTAAAATTAGTGAATAAAACGAGCGAAGTGTACTAGCTATCGTACACTGCGTGAGTGTTTCATCGTAACCGCATACAGTGTCTTCTTGAAGTTTAATGGCAATAAACTGTCTGTAAACCCTTTATTAATCTTATTTTCTACTTGCAAGGTGGACATTTTGAGTGCAGAGGAAGTTCCTGACTGACACACGGGTTCCGAAATTCATACACCTGTCTCGAGTATTGACTGTCAACGCCTATAAAAATATACCTTTGTGCAAAACTTACGGCAAAAACTAAGTTTCGCATGATGTGTCATTACCCAGTAACATAGCTCGATGAAACTTGGTCCAAACATACAAAGAAATGCTACGGTATAGACCAAAACGTAAATGAGAGAAGTACACAGTGTGAAGAAGAGAAATCACTCTTTCATTCAAAGACTACTTTTACATTGAAGTTACCGTGATTTATGATGGTCCTTTGGATATTACAAAAGGTTAGACGCGATTCTTAAAAGGCTGTGCGATCACGACGGACGGCAATACATGCTCTCCAACGTTACCCCGCGGTGCCCACAAGGTTGGTAACGAGTCCTTTTGGTAGGACGTTGCATTACACGACCGACCAGCGCGGTTGACAACTGGTGGACTGTGTTCGTGCATGTTGGTGTGCTGCAGTAGGTCTCCTACAAGCATGCGATGAGATTTAAGTCTTGGGATCGAGAAAGTCAGTTTATTCGCCGAATATCATCTCGTACCAAGAGTTCTTTAACTGTGCAACTGGATACAGTCACACACTGGCGTACATAAAAATTAAGTCAGTACAGAAGGCACCCTTTAGAAGATGCTCATGGGAAACGAGTAGATTGTGACAATAATGTTGACCGCTGAGTGTTCCGTGTTCAAATGCAATGCTCATGCAATATTATGCCTCTCCATGCCATCACACCTGGACCAACGCGCTCAACAATGTTCCTGTCTGAATCACATGTCCCACCAGTCTTTATAACTACTGTCTACACCAAGCGGAAAGCAGATGATAAACGGGTATTCATTGGACAACTATATTATACTAGAACTGACATGTCATTACATTATCTCTAAATTTGGGTGCATAGATCCTGGGAAATCAGTACCCAGAACAACCACCTCTGGCCGCAATAACGGCCTTGACACGCCTGAGCATTGAGTCAAACAAAGCTTGGATGGCGTGTACAGGTACAGCTGCTCATGCAGCCACGATACCACAATTCATCAAGATTAGTGACTGGCGTATTGTACGAGCCAGTTTCTCGGCCACCATTGACCAGACGTTTTCAGTTGGTGAGAGATCTGGAGAATGTGCTGGCCAGGGGAGCAGTCGAACATTTTCTGTATCCAGAAAGGCCCGACCAGGAACTGCGACATGCAGTCGTGCATTATCGTGCTGAAATGTATGGTTTCACAGGGATCGAATGAAGGGCAGAGCCACGGGTTGTAACACATCTGAAATGTAACGTCCATTGTTCGACGTGCCATCAATGCGAACAAGAGGTGACCGAGACGTGTAACCAATGGCACCCCATACCATCACGCCGGGTGATACGTCAGTATGGCGACGACGAATACACGCTTCCAATGTGCGGTCACCGCGATGTCGCCAAACACGGATGCGACCATCATGATGCTGTAAACAGAACCTGGATTCATCCGAAAAAATGATGTTATGCCGTTCGTGCACCCAGGTTCGTCGTTGAGTACACCATCGTAGGCGCTCCTGTCTGTGATGCAGCGTCAAGGGTAACCGCAACCATGGTCTCCGAGCTGATGGTCCATGCTGCTGCAAACGTCGTCGAACTGTTCGTGCACATGGTTGTTGTATTGCAAACGTCCCCATCTGTTTACTCAGGGATCAGATGCGGCTGCAGGATCCGTTGCAGCCATGCGGATAAGATGCCTGTCATCTCGACTGCTAGTGATACGAGGCCGTTAGGATCCCTTCTGAACCCACCGATTCCATATTCTGCTAACAGTCATTGGATCTCGACCGACGCGAGCAGCAATGTTGCGATACGATAAACCGCAATCGCGATGGGCTACAATCCAACCTTTATCAAAGTCGGAAACGTGATGGTAAGCATTTCTCCTCATTACACGAGGCATCACAACAACGTTTCACCAGGCAACGCCGGTCAACTGCTGTTTGTGTATGAGAAATCGTTTGGAAACTTTGTAAGATGGCATCATTTTGAGCGACATTACAACTACCACTCCGGAAGTATAAACATAGAGACAGGAAACCATTAACGATACTAACATCGGCTAGGGATCTTAATTTGTAGCAGAATATCTGCACGTTGGGTGATAGTGAAGCGGACGGAGACGGGAGGCTGGCAGGAGAACGGGAAAGACACAAGCGTGGCAGGCAGGCCTGAGAGCTGATGACAACAGTGCCCGTAAGCTACTCTGGAAACCCGAGGCGGGTGGACCGCGGTTTAGCGGGAGCCACGTGGCCGAGGACAAGGAGAAGACACAAGGGCTCGCTCACAACACGCGTGGCGGAGTGTAGGTGGTTTTCCCAACGGCCGGAGCGGAAACTTCTGGAACAGTCTGGAAGCTTCTAGATGCTTCGGTCGGTTGAAAAAATGAGATTGGTTGGCGCTCGGAAACGAACGCCTTCCAGTAACATGATTGGCCACACACATTAAAAGGGGGAAGAAAAAAGAACAGTAGCTACGAAAAAGCGTAGCGACTGAGAAACACTTGTTCCTGGAGCGTCGAGGAGAGCGGTTGGTCCTGGCGAGGTGTGCAACCTCGTTACTGGGACAGAGAGTACTTGTAGCGAGAGCCCGAGGATCGTCTGGTATTCCACGGCCGCTGTGGAGGTGCCCACGGAAGCTTTTGGTGAAGTATAATTTATGTTATTTCGCTGATCCGAGAACCTATGCAGCGATAAGCGTCAGATCACTGTAGTGGTCGTGCGAGGGAAGTAAAGTAAATTGCTGATCACGTGTCTTTTTCGTTCTATGCTGAGGCTTCACGTTGCTAGTCGCGAGTGTGGTTCTAAATGTAATTGCAATTGCCATAGCTGATGTCAGTATTCCGCGCTTTAATTAACGACCGCGATTATATATGACAGGACAGTGCCAGACATAGCGATTACCAAATGTGAATAGGCAGAACTATAATGTTGCTCGTACTGTGTAATCTTGAATAGAGTGAATTTCAGAGGAGTGAAGAATTTAACACTACTGAGTGTATCATTTCATAGCTAGTACTTTCCTTTGTCATTTTATTATATCCTTAAATGTGTATTTCATGTTTGCAACCACCTGGTGGAGGCAGTGTTTGTACGTCAGCACATCTGTACATTCTAGTTTTTTTTTCTTTTCTTTATTGTGATTTTTATCACCTTACACAAGGCGGGCTGGCAGCAGCTGAGTACGCCGCTCTTCAGCCTTGAGGTTTACAATAAGTAATACATAGAGGGGGCACAGAGAATACAAGCAAAACGGCGGGCAAAACAATGTAGACACTAAAAAACAAAAAACACGGAGCCGTTCACGCTGGACGAGAAAACATCACTGACACTACTTGACACAGCGCACAAAACATGGATGATGGCGACGGTACACGTGAACAGTGGCGGCGTGACGGCGAACAAACACTAAACACAAACGAAGGCACACACACGAGACACTGATGGCAATGACCTCCGGCGCGCGAATGTTCACTGTGCGTATGCGAGTCCGGGGACCTGCCAAGAGAGGAGGAGGAAGGGGAGTGGGAGAGCGAGAGGGGAGAGCAGAGATGCCACGGGCATGGGAGATAGGGGGAGGGAGGATGGGGGAGGGGAAGCCCGGGGGAAGAGGGGTGGAGGGAGGGGACGGGGGAAAAGGAAAGAGAAGGGGAGAGAAGGGAGGGAGAGTGCCTAAAGGAAAGGACATCAAAAGTGGGGGGTGGGGCAGGGTCAAAGTTGATAGGAGGGGTAGATGGAGGGGAGGAGGACATCATCAGGGAGGGGGAGCTGGTGGAAGCCACCTTGGGAGAGGGTAAACATTCTAGCGTATACTGAGGATATGGTTAGAAACTAATCAGATTTTCATACGACTAGTTAACGTCACATATAGAGAAAAGGATAAGCTTACCCTTCTGGAGAGCGTATAAGTGTCAGGGCGACAAATTAGCGTTATAAAATCCGTTGCGCAAAATTTTTCACTTATACGTTCGGCTCTCAGGCTTAACTATCAGTAGAAAAGAGCAAAACAGAAGCGGTAGCTTACAACTTTCCTCATGTTAGCACGTTGTAGGTGTCGCCACCGGCGCCAACCTTGTGTGAATGCTCTGAAAAGCTAATCATTTGCATATCACAGCATGTTCTTCCTGTCAGTTAAATTTCGCGTCTGTAGCACGTCATCTTCGTGGTGTAGCCATTTTAATGGCCGATTGTGTATGAGGGTAAGTAATGCAACCAGGAACATTATCGAACATGATCGTTTTGGTGATGCGGTGTTACGGCGTGGGGAGGGATAATGTTGCATTGGCGTACTGACCTCTAAACATATAAATACAGCACACTCGCATGTCAGCGCTGTTGTGTTACACTATTCGTTCCCCATGTGCGTCAAATCAGGCGTTCATTCGGCCCTGACTTCGTTTTTATGGATGTTACTGTGAAACCACGTCGAAGGATGCAGGTGGAACGACAGCATTTTCGACGAAAGGTGTGGCCTGCACATTCCCCCGACTCAGGTGCCACTGAGCACGTGTGGGTTGCATTATGGAGAGGTATTATAGCGCGTCCACATACGTCAGCTAAAATCCAGCACTTGTGAACAGCGCTGGTGAAGTAATGGGACGCCCTACCGCAAAATCTCCGTACCAACTGTATGACCAGCATGGGAGAACGTTGCAGAGCGTACATTACCGTTCGTGATACTTAAAAATCCTATTAAGAACCGTGATCCACATTTCACGATGCCGGGACATCATAAATCGCGGTAGTTATTACCTCTGAATAAGAGCGACATAGCCGTTCGTATTATTGTGTATTTCTTTCAGTTACTTTCTGTACCATAGTGCAGCAGGTTTTCTTTTGTATGGTCCAAGTTTCACAGAGCTGTGTTACCAGGCTGTGACTGATCACGTGAAACTTTCTTTCGACGTTACATTTTTGAACACTAGTTTTGTAATCTCGAGCGCGTTACGGAGATGATCAACAAACGTTAGCCTCAGACGCTGGAAGAGACGTGCTGTGTACCAGGGACAGATGTGCTCTTCAAATATTTTCATGACTTTATGATTAACTTTAAAGTAACTGGACAGCGATATCCGAAAGGCAGAATCTATGCTACTTTTAGAAACATATTTTTAGTCACCCGGGTATTTGGGTCACATGTGACAGCGCCCATCTTACTTAAGTCGGATTCATGAGTATGTTTTCTGTTTCAAATACTGCAATTTCCGCTGAGGACTACAAATACAGTTTTCCCGTTCGACTAGTCTCCGGTCGCCAACGCAAAGAACCTCAACTCGTAAACGCAAAGCAGGAAGTGTCAGAGGCATCACTGGAACGCAATACGTGGGTCGGTCGACCAAGTATCTTGACAAAAGTACTGTCAAGAAGAGATCGTGAAGTTTTTCTGTGGTTACAGGCTGCTTTCGGGCAGGATTGGGAAGGCGAAAGTCCTTAAAAACACGAAAGAAAAGTCTATCCCAGAGACAATCCGATTCTTCATCAGATTCCACCGACCCTCCTCTTGTGGCCACCGACAATGGTCTGGATACAAACGATGGGGACAAACCACACCCATACGATGCAACTTGCATCTGTTCTGATGAAAACTCTCAAGACAACAGCCGAGTGGTGCATATTAATTCCGTCGTGTGCTAAACGTGGGCACACTAAGGTTTGCGCCAAGGCTGAAAGAGCCGTTTACGCTTGCAATTTCTAAAATAATATCCGATTTTATGTTCATTTCAAATGCTTAAATACAGAAGTTTGTATTTTTTATATTGTAATTACACAATTTTGCGTTGTTTTATCCATATTTATTAAAAGATTTTAAAAGACTTTTTATCAGTTTTTTGGGAAAGGTCCTATTTGCATCACATACTTACAAGGGAACCTCCCCATCGCACCCCCCTCAGATTTAGTTATAAGTTGGCACAGTGGATAGGCCTTGAAAAACTGAACACACATCAATCGAGAAAACAGGAAGAATTTGTGTGGAACTATGAAAAAATGAGCAAAATATATAAACTGAGTAGTCCATGTGCAAGATAAGCAACATCAAGGATAACACAAACACCAGAGCGTCGTGGTCCCGTGGTTAGTGTGAGCAGCTTCGGAACGAGAGGTCCTTGGTTCAAGTCTTCCCTCGAGTGAAAAGTTTAATTTTTTATTTTCAGTTTATGTGACAAACTATTATGTTTTCATCAGTGTTTTGGGAGTGATTATCGCATACACAAGAAAACCTAAACCGGGCAAGGTAGAAGAACCTTTTTACCCATTCGCCAAGTGTACAAGTTGGGTGGGTCGACAACAAATTCCTGTCATGTGACACACATGCCGTCACCAGTGTCGCATAGAATATATCAGACGTGTTTTTCTGTGGAGGAATCGGTTGACCTATAACCTTGTGATCAAATGTTTTCGGTTCACATTGGAGAGGCACATCCTTTCGTCTTCTAATCGCACGGTTTTGCGGTGCGGTCGCAAAATACAGACACTAAACTTATTACAGTGAACAGTGACGTCAATGAACGAACGGACAGATCTTAACTTTGCGAAAATAAAGAAAGAAAGTTTTTCACTCGAAGGAAGATTTGAACCAAGGATCTCTCTTTCCGGAGCTGCTCACGCTAACCACGGGACCACGGCGCTACAGCGCCTTTGTTCTCCTTGATGTTGCCTATGCTGCACATGGGGTACTCTTTTTGTATATTTTGCTTATTTTTTTCATAGTTGCACACAAATCCTTCCGGTTTTCTCGATTGATGTGTGTTCAGTTTTTCAAGGCCTATCCACTGTGCCAACTTATAACTAAATCTGAGGGGGTTGCGATGGGGAGGTTCCCTTGTTAGTTCTATTTTACGAGCTGCTTGTGAATCTTCGTTTTCTGATAGAAGTAATTGACATTATTAACCGTTTTGCCTCCTGTGATTTAGTAAAAACTGGTACTGACAGTCAAAAAACATAGAGACAGGACATCAAGAACATGAATGCCGGAACTCGGATATTTATATATGTCACGCGTTCAATTAAGAGTGTACACAATACATTATGTGTGGAACCATGAGGTGCTACGTAGCAAAAACAAGTTGATCATTCGACTTCACGGGCTTCCACATGAATAAACATATAAACATGGAGTAAAGTGCAACTTACTCATTGAACTACAAAGTTTTCATTTACGAAACAACCACTCAATCTTACAAGAGTATGTCTTTCAGTGTGACGCTGTCTTCGCACCAGAGGGTATGTCTGCCGGCGTGCAGTCTGCACCGGCGCCACACAGGGGCTCCCTGCATGGGCGTCCGCAGCTCGTGGTCGTGCGGTAGCGTTCTCGCTTCCCACGCCCGGGTTCCCGGGTTCGATTCCCGGCGGGGTCAGGGATTTTCTCTGCCTCGTGATGACTGGGTGTTGTGTGATGTCCTTAGGTTAGTTAGGTTTAAGTAGTTCTAAGTTCTAGGGGACTGATGACCATAGATGTTAAGTCCCATAGTGCTGAGAGCCAGAGCCTGCATGGGCGTAACAGGGCAGAAGATTGTTGTTCGGACAAGTACCATCACCATCAACTGGAAGGCTGGAAATCCTGCAACATGTCGCTGGGAGCCAAGCACTGGCGCTCAATCATCTGGCGTCCAGCAAACCTGACGGAATCAGGAACAATATGGAACTTGGAGTCCGTTGAGAACGACCGGCGAGTGAAAGTCACAACGGTCAACGCGGGGCAGGGAAGCTGTACGTAGCCATCGCCCATTTGGAGCGTGAGTAGAGAGACGATGAACTCTGGAGATTGTTTACTACAGTACCGCACAGAACTCTATGTGTTGTGCTTTTACGACACATGGCTCCTGATGTGCAGCTGACAGGTGTTGTCAAGGTGAAGCTATTGTGTGGTAGGTACTGGGAGCAACGGTGGCTTTCGTGTGCTTTTATACAAGGTGTAACTGTTACAAGTTGAAATATCTATTAAGTGCCCTTGATCTGCGACTGGTAAGGAGCTGGGCGTACAAGAGTCATACATTATTATTTTTATTATTATTAGCAAATTCTCCCAAAGAATGGAAGACGTTAAGCAAATAACCCAGTCAGCTCTTCTTTAGGTTCTTCTTGTTGTTCCAATAGCATTTCATATTTTCCGAGAAGGCTTCTTTACTTTCTGCCGACCACTTTCGTCTATACTGTTTTCGTTTCGGTTGTTCTGATGTAACATCGAATTTGTCTACTTTGTGTCTGAAGGCGTCTCTAAAATGTCGCTTGGTATAATGTATGTGTTTTTCAGGGCCTTAATAATTTCGTTTAGCCAAGGTGTTCAGTACTTAAGTGATGTTACGTAGCCTATTATCCTTTTTTTCAGTCGCTTTTCTGGTAGTTTGTTGTGATGATCAAGGGATTTCATTCAAATTTCCTTAATGCCAGTTTCCATGTTTGAAAATTTTTCTGTTGTCCTGACTGATTGTAGACTGTAACCGTCTTGAATATGTCTTGCTCCTGTAATTTTCCTAGTGATCATTCTCACATCTTTTTAGATTTCTCCAAGTTCGTGTTTTCTGTTAGGGTGTCAGTGTTTCACTTGCATAGAGGACTGTTCGTTTTATGACTGTGTTACAGTGCGGAATTTATGTCTGTCTTGACAAGAATTTTTCGTTGTTGAGGTTTTGGAGTGGGCCTAATTGTTTTTACAGTTTTTTGAGGCGATTTTGCTGTGAGATGTTTGAAGGTCTGTCAGTTCGACGAGTTCTCCGACTTATTTAAAGTATGCAACCCTACTGATTCTATCGTATTCCGTTTTCAGGTTCGCGATTCCTCTTTTTGAGCATAAGAATTCAGTTTTCTGGAATCGTATTAGTAATCTTGTATTTTCTGCGCGTTCTTTAAGTATCTCGATCAGTTTGACGGCAATCTTTTCATCCTCTGCACGTATCGCCAGGTCTTCCGCAAGTACAACGTAAGGTATGTAGTGGTTGTTTTGGGTGAAGCTTAGTAGGACTGGCTTCCAAACCTGCCTTTCTTGAGTTCTTTCTCTCATTCTTCCATAACCTTGTCTGAGACGACGTTGAACAGAATGGGGGAGACACCATGTCCTTGTCTCACATCTGAATGAATGTGAAAGCGCTTTGCGATTTCTCCCCTAAATTTTACTTTAAATTTCGAGCCAGTTACTTTTTGTTTGACAACGTCTCGTGTTTTGGGACCTAGTCCACTCTCTTTTAAAATGTGGAAGGGTCAGGGTTTTTCTATCGAGTCTAACGCCGTTTTGAAATCAACAGATATACATGCTAAATATTTTGATTTGAGAGTTCGCGTTTTTAAGTATGGTTTGGAAGTTCAAAATTTATTCTGGGTACTACCTGCACGGTCTGGATCCTGCTTGATAATCTGCTAATTTGGGTTAATTGCTTTAGTGCTCTATTCAAGAGACAAGGCGATAGGATTTTGTTGGTGACCGATAAGAAACAGATCCCCTTGTTGCCTTTCCTATGTAGTAGGTGGATTAGACCAATGTTCCAGTCATCCGGAACTTGTTCTCTTTTGCCAAATGTATTGAATTATTTGTGTAATTCCTTTGAATCAGACCGGGACTAAATTTTTCAAGAGTTCAGCTACAATCATGTCCTCCCCTGGCGCTTTGTTGTTCTATACTTCTTGGTGTGTGAATAAACTACTTCTTCTATAGATGGTCACGAACTCCCTGTAGTGATTTCTGGATGTCTTTTGGGGGATGTCTCCTTGGTTTCCGGACAATTTAGAAGCTGTGAAAGATATGTGACTGGTAAATAGCAATTTTCTATATTCGTGAAGACTAATTTACCAACTAGTTTTCGAAAGCAGAGGTTCTGTAGTGAGTACCCCTTTATTTGGGTACTCAAAGGCCTTGTGGAAATTGCGTGTGCTGTAATTTTTGAAGTTGTCTTCAAGTGATTTCAGGTAACATTAAAATATTTTCGTTTACTTTGCCTTCTTCGTGGGCTTTCTTCTGCGTTTCTGTTTATTTTTTCTTTCTTCTAGTGCTTTGTCACATTCTTCATTCAGCCATAGGTGCTTTGGTTTTTTGTGAAGACGGATCAGATCTTTCGCTGTTCTGATTATTGTAGCGTGAAATTTCTCGCAATCTTCTGGATGTTGTTCTTCCCATTTTTCTGTGTCTTAAGAGTCCTTGACTTCGTGTACGTCAAATTTTTGGATCATGGATCCTTTCCTGTTGAATGTTCTTCTATGAGTGAATTTAATTTTGATTCTGGCTGAATAATGATCAGAATCGATGTCTGCACTTTTGCTTGTTTGCGCATCATGAATATCTGTTTGCTAGTCGTACCATATTGCCTCATGCACAATCTGAAATTCTTCTATATCGTCAATGTGTGATCGGTATATTTATTGTTGTTCTTTGGGCTGTTTTCGAAGTGAGATAGACATAATTTTTAGGTTTTTTTGTTGGCGTAACAGAAATAGACGTCAGCCATTCTTATTATTGAACTTGTGGGCAGGACAGTCTCCCAGTGTCTTCTCGTACTCGTGTTCTCTGTGCATTTGAGCATTAAAATCACCGAGTAGAATTTTCACGTGATCTTTTGGAATTTTGGCCATCTCTGAGTCAAGTTCTTACTAGAATCTTTCAGTTTTTGCGGATTCTGCTTTATTGTCACCATTTATTGCTGCGTGTTCATTAACAAAGTTGTAGTTTTTGTTTTATGTTTGATTCTTAAGGTATTCGGCAGGTTGTTTATGAGTTTCACATGTTTTACTGATGCAGAAGTTTGTGCCTACAATAAACGCCATGACATATATTGCTGCTTCTCTGCCTATTTTTTTGTTTGTTCCACTTTTGGACATTCTGTAATTATTGTAGTCTATCATTTCTGGATCTGTGAAGAGTCTTTCTTACATGGCGAGAATTAGGATAATCTGCTTCGCCAGTTCTGTTGTGAGATGATGTAGTTTCCTGTACGAGTAAGTGTCTGAACATTGAAAGTGCCTATGTAAGTGTGTGTTTTTCGCGGATATTTACCAGAGCACTCGTACTTCATCAATTCGTATAAGTCCAAGCTTCCCGGAATCGGAATGCTTCGTTGCCACTTTGAAGTGGGTGGATTGTCCACTTGGGATAATTTTGTCCTTACATGTTGGAGTCATGTTTGCCTGTCATCAGTTTCCTAGTTTCTGCTAGTATCGTAGAATCAGGTACTGTGAATTTCGGGACCATGTTTACGGCCGCATCTCCTGGTGAACAGACGCTGACCGTACTGACGCTTACTCAAAGTCAGACAGAACATGGATTTTGGCTGTCATTTTGGTCTATGAGTGGTGTACAAATCTTTAACATAATGCAGCGCGTCAGCAACCGTATATGTATAGAAAATAAACAATTTTTTTCAGCCTTCAGTTGCAAGGTAAACGAGTAAAAATTACCTTGCAACTGACGGCTGAAATAAATTGTTTATTTTCTATGAGTGGTGTCTTTTTCCCATCTACCCTGCATATCTGCTGGGCATTCCCCTATCCACCATCTCGGGATGCACCAAATGGGGAATGACAAGTTCACTTATTATTCTTACTTTTTATTTTTATTGCTCTCCAATTTAGCAATTATTTAAGAAACTAATCAAGGCAATCGAGGTTATTAAAATTATTTAAGGAAAGAAACCTCTAGAATAACAATTTAAAGCCTAAAGTTAAAAAATTCAGAAACTTTTAAGAATATGCACATGTAAAAAACAATCCACCAAAGAGCCAAAATCAGGATTTGCTTACAGTTGAAGAAAACAGTTACAAGGAACTTTTGAAACAGATGTAGCATAATCACAATTGAAATTACAGAAAACGTTGCACTAATGGCTCTGAGCACTATGGGACTCAACTGCTGAGGTCATTAGTCCCCTAGAACTTAGAACTAGTTAAACCTAACTAACCTAAGGACATCACAAACATCCATGCCCGAGGCAGGATTCGAACCTGCGACCGTAGCGGTCTTGCGGTTCCAAACTGCAGCGCCTTTAACCGCACGGCCACTTCGGCCGGCGTTGCACTAAAAAAAGTATTTAACTCTGGTAATGCTTTAAATTCACTAAGAGAACAAATGTTATTCAGTTATAAAAGATTTTAAATTATTAAATCACCATAAGTAAAAAAAAAAGCTTTTGGTAATGGATTCACAGGGATTTTAAAAGGAAGTAGAAATTACCCGCTTGAACTTAGCCACGCTTCAAACATTGCCTTCGTTCATCTCAAGCTCTAAAACATAAACAAGACATATCAAAATTACGATGTCAGATCACAAGCTTGTGATTGCTGTCAAACCAACGGTACCGCGTGCATTTAATTCACAAACACAGACAATTAAGCATAAAAATATTCTAAAACAATCTGAACATCTGCTCCTTTAGAATAACATGCAGAAATAAGAACACACGAGTGACTTAAGCACAAACGATATTACGAAGTTTGAACCCCTGACAGGTTAAAGATAAGACACAAATACATATTTTAAAGAAACAATGTCTGTACGTAATCTAGTAATAACCGAACTAGATCCAGCCAAAATATGACTCCCTTAACAGTTGTCTTAAACATAACTCAGACATTTTCCGAGTACCAAGGATGTTGATCCGTTTTAAAACCCAGTTAAAATAACAGGCACTAGTGAAGGCTACACAATGCTATAGGCGTGAAACTAGAACAAGTCTCAGTTAGCAGTGTTTAGCAAAACAAGTGTTTCTGCAACTCGCATGCAACACTGAACCACGCACAAATGAGGGTCTCCAATTTATTTCTATGCTAGACCCTGGAGGCGCCATCAATGCTTGCAGGTCCACATGTATACGCCAAAGCTCCGGAAACGGGAACTTACGGATTCAGAAGACGAACTCGAACCAGAGATGGTAGCCGGACCCAATGAATCTTCAGTCAATGACTGCACACTCCCCACGGTAAACAGCCGTCAACCACAACACGGCGACCACAGCTCCATTCTCGGCGAGCGAGAGCTCTTAGCACGTGGAACAGCCGGCAAGACCAGACTGATAATGGGGTGCTCAGGCTGTTTAAAATCCTTTCAAACTGCCGCAAGCCGGCCCTAGCAAGATGCCAGGAAGACTGTTGCTAGGGAACGAAACCAGAGAGGATATACCAGCGGCCACAATCAATACGAGCGCACACACGGCACACTATCTTCTGCGCATCGTGGCTGTGAGGTAGTAAGAGAACGTTGTCCCTATTGTGTTTTGTATTCACACTGAGGTCATGTTTCATTATTGTACGTAGCAATATGTTTTCTGTGTTCTTCTATCGTACAGTCTCAGTATATTAGGTAGCTCTGTGTAGTCGTCTTGTCTGCAGTATTAGTGAACTGCCAGTGCGGTATTTCATTTTATATTTGATTACGAGTTCGTCAATTGACACTCCGACACCAACCCAGCCTATAAATTGCGTAAACTTCAGTATAATAGACGTCAGACTTCCGTAGGCACGGCAGTGCAATAATATGTAAAGAGAATAAAATACTGGCTTTGTATTTACTTTTTGTTTGGGGTTTCACTTTTATCATATAAGGCGCCTAAACAATTTACATATTTTAATATTCTTTCGTTGGTAGTTAAGGTCAAAGTTGCTGTATCTAACTTGCATCTAAAACATAGTAAATACTGACACTGTAATAAAATAAACGGTTATGCAGCAGTTACACTAGTCAACAGCCATTTTGCATCTGGGATGTGATACGTCAACTACCATGTATTTTGGTGTGTAGAATCCGAATATACCTTTCAAAATGTTCTAGCAACTAATATTTTTGAGTTTTTAAAGGTTTTTTATTTTTCGTATTCAGTATTTCACTTTTTGCTGCTCTTCTGTTTTGATGTTTAATTGTTTGTTTTTGATTTGCAGAGGAGAAATAGAAGATCTACAAATCGTCAGTAAATGGTTGGTGTGGTAATCCAGTGGTGTGAAAGAGATCCTCAGTGAGTGTGTCCTGTGAAAGATAGTGCAAACTTTATGTGTTTAAAACACACACGAAGAAAAATGGCAACTAGTAAATCTCGTTGCTGTCTAAACCACCCCAACTCTTGTTATGTGTGTGGGAAATTCACTCCAAAAGCCCAAAGGAAATCAATCACTGATTTGGTTAAGAAGGCATATAAATTATATTTTGATTGTCCTGTTGGTGATCGAGATAAAAATTTTGCACCTCATATTGCCTGCATAACCTGCACTACAGTCTTAACCGAATGGTTGAAAGGAAAACGCCGAGCCATGCCAATCGATGTTCTGATGGTGTGGTGTGAGCCTAATGTCCATTATTCAGATTGTTACTTCTGTCTTACAAATATTTCGGGACATTCAAGCAAAACTGGACATAAAATAAAGTATCCAAATGTATCTTCAGTGCATTTGCCTGTGACCCATGATGAGGGGTTGTCTGTTCCAGTCCATAACTTGAAATCCACGGAACCAGATCCCATGTCAAGTGAATCAGAAAGTATTGAACATATAGAAGAGTACTGCCTTCAATATCATGGCATTTCGCCTTAGCTCTTTAATCAAAAGGAACTGAACGATTTGGTTCGCAATGTAATACTTTCCAAACAGTAAGCTGAACTCTTGGGGTCTAAACTGTAACAACGGAACCTTATAGCTCCAGGGACAAAAATTTCCTGTTTCAGATCAAGAGGTGCTCCCTTCGCTCAATATTTCGATATGCAGAATTCAATGTGTGTATGTAGAGATGTCAATGGTCTGATGATGCAGCTAGGTGTACAACATAACCCACAGGAGTGGCGACTATTTATTGACTCCAGTAAAACCAGCTTGAAAGCAGTACTACTGCATAATGGCAATGCATTTCCATCGGTACCTTTGCCTTACGCAGTAGATATGAAAGAAACTTATGAGACCATGGCTTTGCTGCCAGAGGCAATTAAATATAAACATCATGAACGGCAGCTTTGCAGTGATTTAAAAGTTGTTGCACTCCTTACAGGTTTACAGGCTGTATTCACGAAATACTGCTGGTTTACGTGCCTTTGGGACAGCCGCGTCACCAAGAACTACTATCCAATCAAGGAATGGCCTATAAGGGCCGGCAGCTGTGGCCGATCGGTTCTAGGCGCTTCAGTCCGATACCATCCTGCTGCTAGGTCGCAGGTTCGAATCCTGCCTCGGGCATGGATGTGTATGATGTCCTTAGGTCGATTAGGGTTAAGCAGTGCTAAGTCTAGAGGACTGATGACCTCAGATGTTAAGTCCCATAGTGCTTAGAGCCATTTGAACCATTGAACCAGCCTATAAGAAAATCATATCTTCCTGGAAAGCTAAATGTGGACAATACCCCTCTGGTTGAGCCTGATAAAATCATTTTACCTCCCCTTCGTATCAAGTTGGGCCTCATCAAGAACTTTGACCTTCAATCACTTAAAAGAAAAGTTTCTCAAATTAAGTGAGGCAAAGCTGAAAGAGGGTAATTTGTTGGACGACAAATAAGAAAATTGCTGAGAGATCCAACCCTTGATACCAAACTCACAGTCTAACATTCTGCGTGGTGTCTGTTGTTCTAAGTCGTGTCTCCCTACCACTTTCGCGCAACGACGCTCTGAGCGTGTATTTTAGGGTATTAACTAGTTTGAACCTGGGACCTGTTGCTGGTAAGGAGACGCCAGACCACACATGACATGTAGAGTTCAGAAGAGTTCAGTGAGACTAGCGATGATATAACCAAATACTTAATGATTTCAGCGTCAGCTCCACTGCACTCCCTGTAAAATAATCTTAATACTAACTAAATTTAGTGGAAGTGGTTCAGGGCTTTCCTATTCTTAGTTAGCTGGTAAAATAACGTCGAAAGAGCAGTTAAGTTTACCATTGGAAATTTTATTATACTCACAAAACATTCTTTATAAATTGCACTATTGATAAAAGGAAATGTTTTAATACAGGATGATAAGAACCAACTGCGTTCAACAAAAATGTGAACGAATATTCCCTGAATGGGTTTCCAAGTTCTACAATGGATCGAAGGATGACCTATGCCATATCACATCTATAATCAGGGTTTAAATTAAGTTTCACAAAAGAGAAAACTATCAAAATGGTCTACAGTGACCCTCAATTATCTTTAATTACTTATCTAACTTGTCGTAAATTACAGTGGCTGATGTGGCTTCTCAATAATTATATAACAGAAAAATCATCGCGTTTCAGATTTTAACTTACGTAGGAAATGTGAATACCATGAGCTTTAATTGACGATCGACACTAGTATTACGCAAGATGGGGGTGTAACAGATGAGACTTCTGCAGTTCTGAGTGAAGCTTTATGCGCTGTTATGCGGCATCGCGTGCGTTCATTACCTTGTCGTTGGTTAGTCAGTGTCAGGGGGCGTCGGGCGACGCAGCTCCATGCAGCTCGCCGTCTCGGAAGCAACTCCTTTCTCACCTTCTCGTTACTACAATTTACCGAAGTTGGTTTAAAAACAGAAACTATCCGGCTGTGGTGTCATCTGACCAATCAGGGTCTCAATGTTAACCTTAAGCTCTGCCTACAAAAATTCTCTCTATCCAATGAGAAACGTTATTCTTTTCGTGGTGGGGCAATGTTTTTAAAGTTTGCAACGCAACAGAGACGCGAAAAAGTCTCACGATAAGACTTGCAGCTGGTGTGGCCCTTTTAGTGTTATCGCAAGATCTATACTGGTCTTCTGGAGGGCTCTATCTTTTAACATGGGCTGGGGGGTGGTCCTGTCGGTTACTTTTCGTGGTGGGGCAATGTTTTTAACGTTTGCAACGTAACAGAGACACGAAAAAGTCTCACGCTAAAACTTGCGGCTGGTGTGGCCCTTTTAGTGTTATCGTACGATCTACACTCCTGGAAATGGAAAAAAGAACACATTGACACCGGTGTGTCAGACCCACCATACTTGATCCGGACACTGCGAGAGGGCTGTACAAGCAATGATCACACGCACGGCACAGCGGACACACCAGGAACCGCGGTGTTGGCCGTCGAATGGCGCTAGCTGCGCAGCATTTGTGCACCGCCGCCGTCAGTGTCAGCCAGTTTGCCGTGGCATACGGAGCTCCATCGCAGTCTTTAACACTGGTAGCATGCCGCGACAGCGTGGACGTGAACCGTATGTGCAGTTGACGGACTTTGAGCGAGGGCGTATAGTGGGCATGCGGGAGGCCGGGTGGACGTACCGCCGAATTGCTCAACACGTGGGGCGTGAGGTCTCCACAGTACATCGATGTTGTCGCCAGTGGTCGGCGGAAGGTGCACGTGCCCGTCGACCTGGGACCGGACCGCAGCGACGCACGGATGCACGCCAAGACCGTAGGATCCTACGCAGTGCCGTAGGGGACCGCACCGCCACTTCCCAGCAAATTAGGGACACTGTTGCTCCTGGGGTATCGGCGAGGACCATTCGCAACCGTCTCCATGAAGCTGGGCTACGGTCCCGCACACCGTTAGGCCGTCTTCCGCTCACGCCCCAACATCGTGCAGCCCGCCTCCAGTGGTGTCGCGACAGGCGTGAATGGAGGGACGAATGGAGACGTGTCGTCTTCAGCGATGAGAGTCGCTTCTGCCTTGGTGCCAATGATGGTCGTATGCGTGTTTGGCGCCTTGCAGGTGAGCGCCACAATCAGGACTGCATACGACCGAGGCACACAGGGCCAACACCCGGCATCATGGTGTGGGGAGCGATCTCCTGGCCGTACACCACTGGTGATCGTCGAGGGGACACTGAATAGTGCACGGTACATCCAAACCGTCATCGAACCCATCGTTCTACCATTCCTAGACCAGCAAGGGAACTTGCTGTTCCAACAGGACAATGCACGTCCGCATGTATCCCGTGCCACCCAACGTGCTCTAGAAGGTGTAAGTCAACTACCCTGGCCAGCAAGATCTCCGGATCTGTCCCCCATTGAGCATGTTTGGGACTGGATGAAGCGTCGTCTCACGCGGTCTGCACGTCCAGCACGAACGCTGGTCCAACTGAGGCGCCAGGTGGAAATGGCATGGCAAGCCGTTCCACAGGACTACATCCAGCATCTTTACGATCGTCTCCATGGGAGAATAGCAGCCTGCATTGCTGCGAAAGGTGGATATACACTGTACTAGTGCCGACATTGTGCATGCTCTGTTGCCTGTGTCTATGTGCCTGTGGTTCTGTCAGTGTGATCATGTGATGTATCTGACCCCAGGAATGTGTCAATAAAGTTTCCCCTTCCTGGGACAATGAATTCACGGTGTTCTTATTTCAATTTCCAGGAGTGTATACTGTTCTTCTGGTGGGCTCTAGCTTTTAACATGGGTTGGGGGGTGGTTCTGTCGGTTAGCTGGAGACGTGGGTGTCCGTCCCTTATCGTAGCGCCTTCTAGCTTAACACGGTTCTGCTCTCGGCTTCTGTTCTCGTTTCTCCCCTCGGAATTGCGTCTGTCTCACGGTGGGAAGCTATGACATGCATTTAGGCATTCTTGTGTTAGTCTGTGGTATTTCATTTGCTCACTCCTTACTCGTATTACTTTGGCTAATTTAAGGTCACGATTTATTCGGAGCTATGTGACATACTACTGGATTTGCTTATCATGTCAGGGTTTTCATGGTAGGTGTTGGATTTGCCTGACACCTTACAACAGATATCCAATTAGCTGCTTGATCTTCTTTTAAAGCAATTTTGAATGGCTTTTTGGATAACAGAAAAGACAAACACTGTGTTACTATTGTGAATGATTAGTTCGACAACTATAAGAACATGGGATGTAGAATGTCGCTTACAATTCACTTTTTACATTCTCCTCTTGATTTATTCCCGGAAAATTTGGAAGCCGTAAGCCATGAGCTTTGTGAACGCTTTCACCAAGACATTCTTACCATGGAACACCATTACCAAGGCCATTGGAACCCTTTGATGATGGGTGGCTACTGCTGGGGTCTTGTTAGGGAGAGACAATTAAAGATGAAAATATATTCTGAACTAATTTGGACCTTTTATTGGCATCATGTTCATACATTCATACAATATAATATTGATTTCAAACGTTCTGAATGCGTATTCTTGTTTGACTTAATTATGTCAATTTTCGATATTACCATTTTTTTATTCTGCTGTGTATCTAGGAAATATGACGTCCTAGAGAAAGATTTTACCAGTGTATTCAGCACCCCATAATTAGGTAAATCCACCCATTTACAAACCAGATCCAGAAAAAAGTTAAATTTGTTAACTACTGTTATTAACTGAATTGCTTTAAACTACTCTGTGACTGTTTCTGTGATAGAAGACATGAAATATTTTGTAATATTTGAAATTGCCGTTTCTCTGCCTCGTGCTGACTGGGTGTTGTGTGATGTCCTTAGGTTAGTTAGGTTTAAGTAGCTCTAAATTCTAGGGGACTGATGACCATACATGTTAAGTCCCATAGTGTTCAGAGCCATTTTAACCATTTTTTTTAAACTGCCGCGTAATGGCGACTAACTGTTGGAAACCAGAGATGTTCTGGTTCTTGGCAGCGCGGCAACTATAAATTGATAGAAATTGTTTAAATGTTCAAAACATTGACATGAGGGATCGTAAGGTTACTTTTCAATAATAACAGGGCTAACGTCTCATACATACATTAAAAATTACAACATACACACCTCCTCAACGTAAATGGCTCTTTCTCCAAGAACAGCGAAAACAAAAGTAAATCAGACAGAAGATGTGGCGGCTATTACTACAAGTTCTTTTTTATAACAAGAAAACATATTATTGTCTATAATTACAGTTGTCAGCGGTGGTAGCTATACAGGGTGTTACAAAAACGTACGGCCAAACTTTCAGCAAACATTCCTCACACACAAATAAAGAAAAGATGTTATGTGGACATGTGTCCGGAAACGCTTAATTTCCATGGTAGAGCTCATTTTAGTTTCGTCAGTATGTACTGTCCTTCCTCGATTCACCGCCAGTTGGCCCAATTGAAGGAAGATAATGTTGACTTCGGTGCTTGTGTTGACATGCGACTCATTGCTCTACAGTACTAGCATCAAGCACATCAGTACGTAGCATCAGCAGGTTAGTGTTCATCACGAACGTGGTTTTGCAGTCAGTGCAATGTTTACAAATGCGGAGTTGGCAGATGCCCATTTGATGTATGGATTAGCACGGGGCAATAGCCGTGGCGAGGTACGTTTGTATCGAGACAGATTTCCAGAAGGACGGTCTCCCGACACGAAGACGTTCGAAGCAATTGATCGGCGTCTTAGGGAGCACGAAACATTCCAGCCTATGACTCGCGATTGGGGAAGACCTAGAACGACGAGGACACCTGCAATGGACGAGGCAATTCTTCGTGCAGTTGACGATAACTCTAATGGCAGCGTCAGAGAAGTTGCTGCTGTACAAGGTAACGTTGACCACGTCACTGTATGGAGAGTGCAACGGGAGAACCAGTTGTTTCGGTACCATGTACAGCGTGTGCAGGCACTATCAGCAGCTGATTGGCCTCCACGGGTACACTTCTGCGAATGGTTCATCCAACAATGTGTCAATCCTCACTTCAGTGCAAATGTTCTCTTTACGGATGAGGCTTCATTCCAACGTGATCAAATTGTAAATTTTCTCAATCAACATGTGTGGGCTGACGAGAATCCACACGCAATTGTACAATCACGTCTTCAACACAGATTTTCTGTGAACGTTTGGGCAGGCATTGTTGGTGATGTCTTGATTGGGCCCCATGGTCTTCCACCTACGCTCAATGGAGCACGTTATCACGATTTCATACGGGATACTCTACTTGTGCTGCTAGAACATGTGCCTTTACAAGTACGACACAACATGTGGTTCATGCACGATGGAGCTCCTGCACATTTCAGTCGAAGTGTTCGTACGCTTCTCAACAACAGATTCGGTGACCGATGGATTGGTACAGGCGGACCAATTCCATGGCCTCCACGCTCTCCTGACCTCAACCCTCTTGACTTTCATTTATGGGGGCATTTGAAAGCTCTTGTCTACGCAACCCCGGTACCAAACGTAGAGACTCTTCGTGCTCGTAATGTGGACGGCTGTGATACAATACGCCATTCTCCAGTGCTGCTTCAGCGCATCAGGGATTCCATGCGACGAAGGGTGGATCCATGTATCCTCGCTAACGGAAGACATTTTGAACATTTCCTGTAACAAAGTGATTGACGTCACGCTGGTACGCTCTGTTGCTGTGTGTTTCCATTCCATGATTAAACATGGAAAGTAAGCGTTGCCGGACACATGTCCACATAACATATTTTCTTTCTTTGTGTGTGAGGAATGTTTCCTGAAAATTTGGCCGTACCTTTCTGTAACACCCTGTATAGTTCAGCCCATGTCCCTCATGAAAAATAATTATTGTACACTTCAGACATTTTAGTAATAATCTGCAAAACCTTCGATGTCTTTAATGTCCGAATTAGGAGACTCTGTAGTCGGTACTTGTTAGTAAGAGTGTAGCTCTCGTTGTGACATTTGTTCATTTAGCATATTGTGTTATTCTGATTGTCTGCTTATGAAGTTATTATGGACTGATGTTCATTTGTTCTGGACCAGTGTCCACTTGTATATCACGAGGGCTGAATAAGATTAGTATTTGAAAATATTGTGTACGCTTGGAATAAATTCAATTTTATCATTATTTTCTAAATTTGTGTTGTGCCCATTTTTAAGTCAGAACTACTTCTGGACAGTTTGTTTAGATATTAAATGCCAAACATTTTTATTGCTGTTGTTTGATTTTTATCTGTTGATATATTTTCATTACTAAATAGTATTGTAAAATAAACCTAAGTTGGCACCTCCCCCACCCCCCAAACCTCCCCCCTCCAGCGCAAGTCCCATTCCACCCAAACCCTGCTCTACAGCACATACAAATTAAGAATACCTTTTATAATTATGCTTACAATCAAAGCATTTATTTACTCATCGCAAATGTTCAATGTGCCCTCCACCAGACGCACTACAAACATCCAGACAATGTTCAGACTCGTCCTACATTTTTGACACGATGTCTGGAGTTATTGCACTGATTGATTTTCCTATGCTGCGTCGCAGTCACCCCAAGCTATCCTAAGGGGAGGCATACAGACGAAGAGTTTCACAAACTCCCCACAAAAAAGTCGCGTACCGTGACAAAACGAAAGTTTGCAGATCACAGTTGCAATATGGGATCTGTATGACCCTAATGGCTGACCCATCCTTGAGGTAGTGAGGAAGTGCAGTGTCGTATTCTCGAAGAAAGTCACTCCGTAGAGATGAAAGTGAATTGCACTTGTTGTAACGGGCAACAAAAAACGTCTTCTGTTGCTGTGTTATCACCGACTCCATTCGACAGACATTGGATAATGAACGAGCCAACGAGAGAGCTTGCTGCACTAGCAGACTCCTTCAAGCAACAGGATGAAAGAGTAACATACAACTGGTAGTTTCCACTCACAAGTCAAAATTCAACACAATTTTCTGTCATCATTCACGCACAAGATATAATCATATGTAATCGGACAAATCTTTTTAGATATAAGCATACTTCTATATTTTTAGACATTGCCTATCATGTGGATAGAATACTTTAATTGGAATCTTTAATTAAATATATTAACTTGGCCTTGGAATATCTGACACAAGTAAATAATCAGCCAACAAATCGATGATAAAGGAATTCATCCGAGTACGAAATTAAACAGATACAGACATAATCAACTTCACAATAAATGAGATCAAAATCACAGAAACAAAAACTACTGTCTTTGGGGAAAATGGATGGGGATGTGGACTGTGTTTCAAGTAAATGCATATCTTTACAAAACGATTTCATTCATGGAAGTCGTACAGTGACTGTCGAATGACAGAAAGATATGTTTGTGCGTGTATTGCCAGAGTTGAAAGCGTGCTGAATCTCTAACCGCAAACATGTCTTCAGAATGAAAACTGAGATTACTGGACATCATTACAAATGATTCGGTTCTCACTACGGTTCACTTTGCTGTTGCACTGGATCCATCCCACCATACTCATAATCTGCAAAATGGCGGCTGAAGTAGCTACAAAATCAGTCATTGGTTCTGTACCAACTGCTTCTCCTTGTCTGCGTCGTAACTCGGCCAGATGGGAGCTTCCCGACCGAGACGAGCCGGGAGAAGTCGTCTAGAAGTGAAGTCTGTCCAAGACGGAGCCTTCCCCGGAAGTAACTATTTGCAGTGCGCTTCAGACAAGGAAGACAGTGTGCTCTGCGTTTTTCGGTGTCTCGCAATTTTGACTGGCAGAATACTAATTCTTCTGAGTGCCGACTAGTAAGACGTCGCCTTACAAGACGCAGGTGTCCCTACCTAAATCACATTTCAGATGGTTAACGAATTAAAAAAGTTGTTACACATGGCACTCTAAAATATGTTGGACTAACTCCCACCCTCCACCCACCTTCATGCATCGGCCAATATGATAGGATCTCCGCAAACGTAGTCACGCTTCTTATGTCCTTACAGCTACTTCTTAGTTATTTACGTGACTCAGTGGTAGATGTTTTTTCGGTTCTTTAACCATTCAGTTTGGCAGCACCTGAGTGGGCGTCGGCATCCCACGATCTCCGAAGAACCCCAAACTTTCTATTCCCGTTCAACTTTTTGACGTGTTACCTTAACAGCCAGCGTTTTTGGGCTAGTTTTGACTGCATGTTATTTCCCTCTACAGTGGCAATCCCCCGGAACTGCCATTAAGGGGCATGCATCCTGTGCCTCCACAGCTCGTGAAAAACAGACCCTGTCGTCCATCGCATCGTGGAGATGTAAATCTGCATTATCTGACTCCAGATGCTCGGGACCAGAGCGACTTTCTTTCGAACTCTCTAACAAAACACATCCCGGTCCGACATTATACCTGCCTGTCATTTAGCATCGCATGGGGAATGACCGTCGATTTTGCGGTTAGGGCTGGGAGATTACTCCCTGCACTTTTATGACGCTACAGTGTGTCCCTCATTCTACACGGAGACCAATTTGCTTTCAATGTGATTTCTCATTCACCTATGCACGCAGTGAAACATAGAAAATATTAATTGAAGTCGTTAAGTATTGGCGGTCAATGGTACTAGTTCACATTTCATTATCCGGTGAACATTACTTTATTCTGATTTGATTTGACTCTTTCTTATGGTTTTTACATATGTTACCGTACAGTTTAGAAAACAGGCCACGTAATACCCTTTCCCAAACTCTTTATATTGTAAGTGCAACAAGAAAGTTTGTGCTAACATGGGATTGGGATTGTGTGCTCATACCTGCTACCGGCTGTTCCGCGAGTGAGAGCGAGTCTTTCCATCACTGATCTAGGGGTATAAAGGAAAAAAAAGGGAAGTAGTATCTCTAACTGATAATCGAAACGTCCTCGCTCCCGGGTTTGAAACACGCCATCCCACAGATTTTGATTAATAATGAAATATGGCGGAGGAGTGGACAGAGATTCAGGGCACTCTCTTGGTCTAAGTGTTGGAAACTGCCCCTGCGGAAGAATCAGCAGTGGTCAACGGTATGAGGATGCTGAAGGCAATGGAAACTACGGCATTAGAGGCACACAGGGTGTATCCCCAGGACAAGTGGCCTGCAATTGAAAATGTGTTATGATGATCTCTCCATTGGCGAAAGATTCCGGATTAGCCCTCCATTTCAATCTCCGGGAGGGGAATGCCAAAGGGGGTCACCATGAGAGATTGGAAAGCCAACGAAAGGATAACGTTCTACGAGTCGGGGCATGCAATGTCAGAAGATGGAAAATCTGAAAGAGAAATGCTAACGCTTGATTTAGACATAGTAGGGGTCAATGAACTGAAATGGAAAGAAGAGAAGGATTTCTGTTCAGATGAGAGGATAGGGTAATATTAACAGCAAAAGAAAATAGTATAGCAGCAGTAGGATTCTTTGTGAATAGAAAGGTAGGACAGAATGATAGACTGAATAGTTCAGTGGTAGGGTTGTTCTTATCAGAATCGACAGCCAAGCAACACCGACAACGATGAAGATGAAGAGCTAGATAAAGTATATAAGGATACTGAAAGGGTAATACAATATGTAAAGTGAGATGAAAATCTAACAGTCACTGGGGTAGGGCAGAGAGAGGCGTCAATACAGTTGTAGGAGAAGCAGTAGAAGAAATTGTTCCAGGAGAATATGGGCTTGGGACAAGGAATGAGAGATGGGAAAAATTAACTGATTTCTGCAATAAATTTCAACTAGTAATATAGGGAATATTCTGTTGAATAATCACAAGAAGTGAGGTATACATGGAAAAGGGGGAGGGGGAGGGGGACACGGGAAGATTTCAGTTAGATTACGTGATTGTCAGACAGAGATTCCGAAATCAGATACTGAACTGTAAGGCGTACTCAGGAGCAGATATATACTCAGATCACAAGAATGATGAAAAGTACGGTGAAGTTTAAGTAATTAGTCAGGAAGAATCAATGTGTAAAGAAGTGGATACGTAAGTGCTAAGGAATGACGAGATACGCTTCAAGTTCTCTAAGGCTGTAGATACAGAAATAAGGAATAGCTCAGTAGACAGTACATTTGAAGAGGAATGGACATTTCTAAAAGTCGGAAGAAAAACATAGTAACAAAGAAGACAACTGCGAAGAAAAAATGGGTAACCCAAGAAATACTTCAGTTGATCGATGAAAGAAGGAAGTACAAAAATGTTCAAGGACACTCAGGAATACAGAAATACAAGTCGCTGAGGAATGAAATTAATAGGATGTGTAGAGGAGCTAGGACATATGGCTGCATGAAAAATGTGAAGAAATCGAAAAAGAAATGATTGTAGGAAGGACTAAATCAGCGTATAGAAAAGTCCAAACAACCTTCTGTGACGTTACAAGCAAGGGTGGTAACATTAAGAGAGCAACGGAAATTCCACTGTTAAATGTAGAGGACGTAGCGGATTGGTGGAAAGAGTACACTGAAGGCCTCTATGAGTGGAAAGCTTTGTCTGATGTGATAGAAGAGGAAACAGGAGCCGATTTAGAAGAGATAGGGGATTCAGTATTTAGAATCAGAACTAGATAGAGTTTTGGAGGACTAAGACCAAGTAAGACAGAAGGGGTTGATACAAATCCATCAGAATTTCTAAATCATTACCAGAAGTGGCAACAAAACGACTATTCACTTTGGGGTGTAGAATGTATGAGTTTGGTGACATACTATCTGACTTTTGGAAAAATGTCATCCACAAAATTCCGAAGACTGCAACAGCTGAGAAGGGCGATGATATCGCACAATCAGTTTAACAGCCCATGCATCCAAGTTGCTAACAAGAATAATATACAGAAGAATGGAAAAGAAAATTGAGGACGTGTTAGATGATGATCAGTTCGGCTTTAGGAAAGGTAAAGGCATCTGAGGGGAAATTCTGACGTTGTGGTGGATAATGGAAGCAAGATTTTTAAAAAATGAAGATACGTTCATTGGATTTGTCGACCTGGAAAAAGAGTTAGACAATGTAAAACGGTGCAAGACGTTCCAAATCCTAAGAAAAATAAAGATAAGCTGTAAGGAGAGACGGGTAATACGTAATATCTGCGGCAGCCAAGAGGGAAAAATAAGAGTGGACGACCAAGAACGAAGTGCTCGGATTGAAAAGGGTGTAAGACAGGGATGTAGTATTTCGGCCCTGTTCAGTCTGTACATCGAAGAAGCGTTGCTGGAAATGAAAGACAGCTTCATGTGGGGAATTAAAATTCAAGGTGAAGGGATATCAGTGATACGACTCGCTGATGACACTGCTACCTGAGTAAAAGTGAAGAAGAATTACATGATCTGCTGAATGGAATGAACAGTCTAATGAGTACAGATTATGGATTGAGAGTACATCAAAGAAAGACGTAAGTAATGAGAAGTAGCCGAAATGACAACAGCAAGAAACCTAACTTTAGAATTGGTGGGCATGAAGTAGATGAAGTTAAGGAATTCTGCTACCTAGGAAGGAAAGTAACGAATGACGGACGCAGCAAGGAGGACATCAAAAGCAGGCTAGCACTGGCTAAAAGGACATTCCTGGCCAAGAGAGATCTACTAGTATCGAACATATACCTTAATTTGAGGAATAAATTTCTGAGGATGTTCGACTGGAGCACAGCATTGTATGGTGGTGAAACATGGTCTGTGTGAAAACTGGAACAGAAGGGAGTCGAAGCATTTGAGATGTGGTGATAAGGCTAATATAGAAAATTAGGTGGACTGATAAAGTAAGGAACGAGGCGGTTCTGCACAGAATCGTTGAGGAAAGTAATATGCGGAAAACACTGACAAGGAGAATGGTCAGGATGCCAGGACACCTTAAGACATCAAGGAATGACTTCCATGGTTCTAGAGGGAGATGTAGAGGGCAAAAACTGTAGAGGAAAACAGAGATTGGAATACAACCAGCAAATAATAGAGGACATAGGTTGCAAGTGATACTCGGAGATGAAGAGTTTGGAACAGGAGAGGAATTAGCGGCGGTCCGCATCAAACCAATCAGCAGAATGATGACTTAAAAAAAGAAGATTTTGCCAACTGCATAAATCATCATTTATCAATCTAATAAGCCATCACATTCTACGTCTTTTTCTCGAGCTTGTCAAAGGTGACGTCATTTTATTAAACACATGAAATTCATTCAGGGTACGGGCTACAAAATCATTCATTTCATTTTAGAAATTGTGGTACTATTCCTGTTCCTCTCTCAATCCTTCATCCACTCTCACTGACTTACAAAACAACGCATTACCTTTTTACTTCTCATTTACTCACTGATGTCTTAGGCTGAGTCATTATTTTTCACTAATATGTAAAGCTTCAATTTATCATTCACTCTGACTTGAAAACAATAATTTTAAAATTTAACTCGTTCTTCCCTTATTTCCGAATATATTCGCTACGACGTGTAAACATAGAAAAACACACATGTACGTATATCGTCACGCAATAACATTGTTAGCACAAAAGATGTATGAAATTCAAGACACATACAATAACAATAATAGTACAAAACATATAGAAAACTCTAGACATATACAAGGTGATCGATCTGCCTCTTAACGATGCCGTTTTATGCAAGCTGCAGTGTTGTCTCTGGTCTTCAAAACCCATATGCGAGATTTTAATTTTATCTCGCTCCCTACGCGCAAACTATTAGTCCTACAGAGAAAATGAACAGGATCCTTCTGTAGGAAGTTTAATGTACCTCAGTTTTGTATTGGGGTACGTTTTCACTGGAAGCCACCGTTTGTCCCTATTGTTCTTGTCGATCTCACATATGAAATCATTAGCTCGAGTGTTCAGAATACTGGTGACCATAATCTGTCTAAAAAGAATTCAGGTCCTTTAAATGGTCCCGTGCACAATGGCAGTTCTCCCGGGATCCTTTTGATGAGTGGGACGCACCCTGAGGCCACACAGCTCGTGAAAACCAGACTCTGTTGTCCAGTACATTTGGAGATGCATTGTCTGACTTCAGGTGCTCCACACCAGAGCGGCTTTGTTTCTGTCCCTTATTCCACGAAACACGTCACGGGCCTACATTATACTTGCCTGGCGTTTCCCACCGTGAGCGTCGATTTTCCGGGTAGGGCTAGGGCAGGACTCTCTGCAGTTTTATAGCCTTACAGCGTGGCTCTCATTCTTGGCAGAGTCCAATCTGCTTCCACTGAACATAAATAGACCCCGACTTATATCCTATCTGTAATAATCTGTGTTACACTAAATGCGAGACATGACCCTGTCATGAAAAGGATATTTGGATTCAAAGGTGTGGCTACCTAAAATTAATCTTGATTCCCAGAGTACATACATTCCTAGGTTCTATCTCATGTTGTACAAAGACCTTCTGTGCCTCAGTCAAAAGACTCAAGCATAAGTCTTCGGTTCCAGCGATCATATCGAAAGCTCCCACTCAAACTACTGCATTAGGTGATTTTGTGGCCAGACGATGATAAATAGCACTAGTACTTAACACATAAAGAAATCCCGATTTGTTGCTGTAACGTTCTTCATTTTCGTCGAGGATAATATTTATAAATACAGTTTTAGCAATCAATAACATAAAACTAAACTGAGAGTAACTTCTATAAAACGTAAATCTTCTGACATTTACGAAACACTGAACTTTACCATAGCAGAATTTATAATGGCAGTGCCGTCCATCCATTCCAGTCTCGTGCCTGGTATCGCCTGTCTACCAAACTACTCCATCTCCACGAAGAATATGCATTTGCGATGGTTATTCTAGATTTTGTCAGTTCACTATGTCTACAGGGTGGTCAGAAAATGTCAAACGCTTGTAGGGATATTGCAGGTTAGGATGTATTGAGACGTAAATGTTAAGAAAAAATTCGATACGTTGCGCCGTTTCCAAGTTACTTAGCATTAGTCCGGCGCTCACATTCAACGAATGCTTTGTTTAGTTAGCTGAAACTTAAATTTATGCCCGCGAGGACGTTATTGGGTACCTCCAGTGTTAAATAACTCGGAAGCGGCGAAAAGTATCGGATTTTTTTTTCTTAACATTTATGTCTCAGTACAATCTTCCCTGCAGCATCCGTACAAGCGTTTCAGACATTTGCTGACCACCCTGGATACGGAAATAGACGTATATTAGTGGGATGTAGAAGTCTCTATTTTATGTATACTGGACATTTACGGCTGCTAGAGAGAGAATATTTGGCTATTAGACAGGGCACGTTACCGAGCGAGGAGGCGCAGTAGTTAGCACACTGGACTCGCATTCGGGAGGACGACGGTTGAAACCCGCTTCCGGCTATCCTGATTTAGGTGCCCTCTGATTTCCCCAAAATCGCTTCAGGCAAATGCCGAGATGGTTTCTTTGAAACGCAACGGCCAACTGCCTTCCCTTATTCGATGGGGCCGATGACCTCGCAGTTTGGTCCGCTCCCCCAAATCAGCCAGCTAACGAGAGAGCACATTCTGAACCTGCTCTAGTTTTCTTCTGTTGTAAAATAGCTTAACTGGAAGCATGAGCAACCACTGTCCGTCGCACGCTACTGTGCCAGCGCTTCTCTTCTCAACTCCCCCCTTCCTCAACGTCTCGCCAACACCGTGTAACGAGTGGAGGCCGAAATGCACGCGTTTTAGCTCACACAGGCGGGCATGAGGAGAGAAGAACTATACTGACGTGAGGTCTGGAACATGACAAGGAATGAGAATTCAGAAAGCGGACGTAATTAGTTTCATACTTAACTTTAATCCATTAATGATGAACGTCGCTGTTGGCGGTATATGATTCACAATATTATCTGTTCAGAATACATTCTTGAAGATAGTAAGAGTCCGCAGCTCGTGGTCGTGCGGTAGCGTTCTCGCTTCCCGCGCCCGGGTTCCCGGTTCAAATGGCTCTGAGCACTATAGGACTCAACATCTTAGGTCATAAATCCCCTAGAACTTAGAACTACTTAAACCTAACTAACCTAAGGACATCACACACACCCATGCCCAAAGCAGGATTCGAACCTGCGACCGTAGCAGTCCCGAGGTTCCGGAGTGCAGCGCCAGAACCGCTAGACCACCGTGGCCGGCCGGGTTCCCGGGTTCGATTCCCGAGGGGGTCAGGGATTTTCTCTGCCTCGTGATGACTGGGTGTTGTGTGAGGTCCTTAGGTTAGTTAGGTTTAAGTAGTTCTAAGTTCTAGGGGACTGATGACCATAGATGTTAAGTCCCATAGTGCTCAGAGCCATTTGAACCATTTTGACAAGATAGTAATTATAGTAACTGAATATGGCTCCTTGCTAGGCCGTAGCAAATGACGTAGCTGAAGGCTATGCTAAACTGTCGTCTCTGCAAATGAGAGCGTATGTAGACAGTGAACCATCGCTAGCAAAGTCGGCTGTACAACTGGTAGAGTGCTAGGGAGTCTCTCTAGACTAGACCTGCCGTGTGGCGGCGCTCGGTCTGCAATCACTGATAGTGGCGACACGCGGGTCCGACGAATACTAACGGACCGCGGCCGATTTAAAGGCTACCACCTAGCAAGTGTGGTGTCTGGCGGTGACACCACATATGGATTGAGGGTAAACCGTGAAAAGACAAAGGTAATGAGATGTAGCAGAATTGAGAATAGCGATAAACTTAAAATCAAAATCGGTGACCACGAAGGAGTCGAAGTTAACTAATTATTCGACCTTGATAGCAAAATGACCCATGATGGACGAAGCAAGGACGACATAAGAAACAGAGTAGTACAAGCAAATAGGGAACTCGTGGCCAAGAGAAGTCTACTAATATCAAACATAGGCGTTAATTTCAGGAAGAAATTTCCGAGGATATACGTTTGGAGTGCAGAATATTATGACAGCGAAGCACTGACAGTGAGAAAACAGGAACAGAAGATGATCGAAGCGTTTGAGATGTGGTGCTAGAGAAGAATGTTGAGAATTAGGTAGACTGATAAGTTACAGAATTGTCGAAGAAAGGAATACACGGAAAATACTGACAGGAGGAAGGGGCAGGATGATAAGACATGTGCGACGACTGTAGGGAATAACCTCCATGGTACTAGAAGGAGCTCAAGAGGGTAAAGACTGCAGGGCAAACAGAAATATGAAGACACTGAAAAAATAATTGATGACGTAGGGTGTAAGAGATATTATGAGACGAAGTAGTCAGCAAAGGATACGAATTCGTGGCGGACGCATCAAAGCAATCAGAAGAATGATGAGGAAGAAGAAAAGATGTCGAGTTTCTCCCTCGTATGGCTCTTAAACAAACTCGTGTGAAAAACTTTCTGGAGAAAGTAACTTCTGTGTGATGTATCGCTACCAACTGATATAGCTCGATGAAACTTGAATCAAACATAGAAATAACTGCTACAGTTTTGTACAGAAGGTAAGTGAATGAAATACATAATGAAATGAACGGAGATGGCACTTTTATTGAAAGACAATAATTACTCTGAAATCACCCCGATTTATGATGGTCCCTTACATGTAACAAAAGACAGACATTGTTCTTTATAGGGAGTCGGATCACCACGGGCGGCAGTGAACGCTCTGCTACGTCCTCCCTTGCTGTCCACAAGGTTCGTAAGGAGGTCTTGTGGTACAGCGTCTCATTCCTCCACAGTTGGTCGCGGCGGAGGTTCGAGTCCTCCCTCGGGCATGGGTGTGTGTGTTTGTCCTTAGGATAGTTTAGATTAAGAAGTGTGTAAGCGGAGGGACTGATGACCTTAGCAGTTAAGTTCCATAAGGTTTCACACACATTTGAACATTTTTCATTGCTCCACCAGCGCTGTTGGCAGTCGATGGATTATCGTCTGTGCATACGAACGTGTAGCAGTACGTCTCCCCAACACATCCCACAACTGGTCGATGGGATTTAAGTCGGGGCAATGGGCAGGCCATTCCATGCGCCGAGTATCCTCTCGTTCTAAGATGTTCTCTATCTGTGCTCTTCGATACGGTCGCGGTCATCCATAAAAGTGAATCCAGGGGCGGACGCACCACTGGAAAGACGGACATGGGGAAGGTGTACCTTGACTCAATAACGTTGGCTGGCGAATGTACCGTGTTCCAAGATCTGTAGATCAGTACGCCTATGCAACATTATACCTGCCCATTCCGTAACATCTGGAGCACCAACACGACCATGTTCGACAATATTCCCTGGCACATTATGTGTTCCCATCTCTCACCATATGAGAGAACGTCCAGAACCACTAGACTGAATCTGCTGTCGTCTGAGAAGAGCGCGCGACGCCGCTCCTCGTTAGTGCAGTCCTATGCTCTTGGCATCATCGCCAACGCTTCCGCCGATGCCCGGATGTCAACGGGACGTAACGCGCTGGTCGTCGGGCAGTCCGCGTGCCACTGTGCAGAGTGAGACTGCGTGCCCTACGATCCTGTTATAGGTGGTTGCAACTGCATCCGATGTTTGAGGTGAGCCCCTTTTTGCATGTTGTACTTTGCAGCGGTCGTCTGTTGCTGTAATAACTTCCCGTTCACACGAAACAATGCTGTCAACAATGTCAACCTCATGGCCTACACTCGTTACACTTTCTTCTCCTTGACGTTTTCAGACGATTCTTCCCAATGTCACGTCGTCCGCCGCGATAGTCGAGTGGTCAGCGCCACATTGTTGTCGTACAGGCCCGGGTTCGATTCCCGCCTGGCTCGGAGATTTTCTCCGCTCAGGGACTGGGTGTTGTGTTGTCTTCATCAACATTTCATCCCCACGTGCACGTAGGGCGCCCAATGTGGCTTCTAATGTAATAAGACCTGCACCAAGGCGGCCGGAACTGGCCCGCAAGGGGCCTCAAGGCCTATGACGCCAAACGCTCATACCCATCTATCCATAATGTCAAGTCATCCAAATGTTGTCTCCGAGCCATATTGTAATGAAGAACACTACCACAGTGCACCGTAGCTTCTCGCTGATTGACACACACTGTCTTCCTTCAACTGCCCCATGTTGGCGAGCCAGCGCCATTTAGCGCTGTAATCACGATGACCTCAGGACATGCCGAGCTGCCTGCGTACGACTGGGGGACAATTGCCAACATGTTCACGCACTTTCATATATTTCCACCCAATTGTTAATTCCTTATGTACTTTGTCTATCTCGTCCTTAAGTTTTATAGAGCAATAAAAATTTCGTGACGCACGTAATGTAAAATTTTAAAACGACTGTTTTCCATGTATTATATTTCTCTAAACTGCAGTTTCTAGGAAGCTATACTAAAGGAATGTAAATAATCTTTTTTTGTATTCATATTGAACAACTAGAATAAAGCAACCGTTTTCCGTTCTTTCCTTGTTGTTTCCTATTTTTTTTCAGTACTGCATCTTCTCCGATGCCATTAATATTATGTTAAAATGCTTTACAATTTTACCGTTATTATTATTACAGTCAAAGTCAGCTGTGGTGCGTTGAAGGTGAGGCTGCCGGTAAGATTTGACGGCGTTCAGTAAGTAATGCAACACTTTTTTCTCGGCCATTTTCGGTTGAATAAATGAAGAATTTGTTGTGGGACAGCGGGGAATATTCCTGCTTCAGCCCCTAGAGTTTCATGAAGTTCCCATAGTTGGCGATACTATACGTCGACTTCAGAATGACGCCTTGACGTAGGTACTTTGCAAGCGTAGAGCTGTACCTGAGTTTCCTTTGGTAGGAAACCCCAGCATCGCAGGTATTTATAGGCGTTCGTTAAATGTCTAAGAGATAGGTAGTGAAGAAAACAAACAAACAAACACGTGGTGAGTCGTGGGGCGAGCCGTCCGTCTTCATCGCAGCAAGGTCACGCAGACCTGTCTAATCTTCCGCGAACCGGCTGGCCTCACGGAGATGTGACTCCTACAATGTTGGAACGTGCGGACAGTCTCATTCGATGTGATAGACAGATCACAATCAAACACCCCGTTGAACAACTGGACGTCTCTGTTGCTACTGCTGACACATTCGTCCACTAGTCGTTCATCGTCATCTTCCATACATCCTGTATCTCGCACCTTCAGAGTTTCATCTGTTTGGTCTAATGAAGGATGCCCGTCGCAGAAAATAGTACGTGGATGCTGGGGGCCCTACTGATGCAGGGAGACTTTGGCTCCGACATCGACCTGTGGAGTGGAACCATGCGGGCAAACAGGCCCCCACAATAAGGTGGCGTAAGGCCGTCGCATTAAACGGAGATTATGTTGTAAAACTGTGTCTTGTAGCCAGAAAGGTGGAGAATAATATGGTGTACTGGAATCCTGAATAAAAAAGGTATACGAAATGTGTTGCATTACTTATTGAATACCCCTCCTACATCTGAAGATGCTGGGATGGGGGGCTTTGAGGCTGTAGTAACTGTGACCCACCTAACCGAACGCTGGATCCGCGCCTTTCAAAACTGCTTGTTAAATAAAGTAATGTCACATGGAGATTACCAGCTGCAATGTCTTTCATCTTCAGAGACCGTAATACCAGCGCAGACCTCTTATTATATGGTTCACTTAAAGGTCCTACTTTCTGTGTGTGCTCGGGTCGGTGGTTGCTCATGATACCGAAGTTAGTCATAGTAATGTTGTTGTTGTGGTCTTCAGTCCTGAGACTGGTTTGATGCAGCTCTCCATGCTACTCTATCCTGTGTAAGCCTCTTCATCTCCCAGTACCTACTGCAACCTACATCCTTCTGAATCTGCTTAGTGTATTCATCTCTTGGTCTCCCTCTACGATTCCTACCCTCTACGCTGCCCTCCAGTACTAAATTGGTGATCCCTTGATGCCTCAGAACACGTCCTACTAACCGATCCCTTCTTCTAGTCAAGTTGTGCCACAAACTCCTCTTCTCCCCAATTCTATTCAATACCTCCTCATTAGTTATGTGATCTACCCATCTAATCTTCAGCGTTCTTCTGTAGCACCACATTTCGAAAGCTTCCATTCCCTTCTTGTCTAAACTATTTATCGTTCATGTTTCACTTCCATACACGGCTACACTCCGCACAAATACCTTCAGTAACGTCTTCCTGACACTTAAATCTATACTCGATGTTAACAAATTTCTCTTCTTCAGAAACACTTTCCTTGCCATTGCCAGTCTACATTTTATATCCTTTCTACTTCGACCATCATCAGTTATTTTGCTCCCCAAATAGCAAAACTCCTTTACTACTTTAAGTGTCTCATTTCCTAATCTAATACCCTCAACATCACCCGACTTAATTCGACTATATTCCATTATCCTCGTTTTGCTTTTGTTGATGTTCATCTTATACCCTCCTTTCAAGACACTATCCATTCCATTCAACTGCTCTTCCAAGTCCTTTGCTGTCTCTGACAGAATTACAATGTCATCGGCGAACCTCAAAGTTTTTATTTCTTCTCCATGGATTTTAATACCTGCTCCGAATTTTTCTTTCGTTTCCTTTACTGCTTGCTCAATATACAGATTGAATAGCATCGGGGAGAGCTGCAACCCTGTCTCACTCCGTTCCCAACCACTGCTTCCCTTTCATGTCCCTCGACTCTTACAACTGCCATCTGGTTTCTGTACAAATTGTAAATAGCCTTTCGCTCCCTGTATTTTACTCCTGCCACCTTCAGAATTTGAAAGAGAGTATTCCAGTCAAAGTTGTCAAAAGCTTTCTCTAAGTCTACAAATACTAGAAACGTAGGTTTGCCTTTCCTTAATCTTTCTTCTAAGATAAGTCGTAGGGTCAGTATTGCCTCACGTGTTCCAATATTTCTACGGAATCCAAACTGATCTTCCCTGAGGTCGGCTTCTACCATCCGTCTGTAAAGAATTCGCGTTAGTGTTTTGCAGCTGTGACTTATTAAACCGATAGTTCGGTAATTTTCACATCTGTCAACACCTGCTTTCTTTGGGATTGGAATAATTATATTCTTCTTGAAATCTGAGGGAATTTCGCCTGTCTCATACATCTTGCTCACTAGATGGTAGAGTTTTGTCAGGACTGGCTCTTCCAAGGCTGTCAGCAGTTCTAATGGAATGTTGTCTAATGTAATGTAATAGTAATGTGACTGGACAATTTGGATGTAGACGCACAGTGCGACAGTCGAGCGCGTCCAGAGAAGCGCCACCATGTGTACACGCTCCACGAGATGCCAGATAGCGACCGGCGCGCTGACGCAGCGGTGTCCTCTCCGACGCGCGCAGCCCGCGTGCGTGCGTGGCCGGGAGCTGGCGGCGCAGTCGCCACGGGCCGTTGATTTATTGCAGTTCGCGTGGCGGCCGCGCGCGGCGCCAGCTGCCGGCTTCTGCGGCCACCATCTGCCCGGGACCATGACCGGTGCTGATTCGCCTCTGATGGTTCCGCTACCCCGCATAACGGACCGCGGACGCTACGTCGGCCAACCCCACCTCACCTCCCCTCTTCACAGGTTAATTCTTCATTAAAGCGGCTGGGAACAGCTGTTACCGCGGTGTGGCTTGAAGTGCAAGTTCGACCGATGCGAGTAAAACAGGATAGTACGCACTGGCAGTTGTAACAAAACTAGTGATAAAACATACAGTGATTGATTATGTTGATAGATACAAATAATGAATGCCAGTGTAAATAGCGATACCTTAAAAGTTCCTGGATGGTTACAAAATTTGAAGTTAAGTGCTGTAGAGTTCTCTGGTACAGAATAACGCCATGTATTTACGAAAGCGGGAAAACAAAAATGTTAATTTCATCTGACCGATTTTTAATTTGAACAGGACAGTGCTTTACAAAGCGTACTATTAGCTGGATAATGCGGGCTGATAACAGCCCTACATCTACATCTACATTCATACTCCCCGATCCACCATACGGTGCGTGGCGGAGGGTAACTAGTACCACAACTAGCATCTTCTCTCCCTGTTCCACTCCCAAACAGAACGAGGGAAAAATGACTGCCTATATGCCTCTATACGAGCCGTAAACTCTCTTATCTTACCTTTGTGGTCTTTCCGCGAAATGTAAGTTGGCGGCAGTAAAATTGTACTGCTGGTTCTCTAAATTTCCTCAGTAGCGATTCACGAAAAGAACGCCTCCTTTCCTCTAGAGACTCCCACCTGAGTTCCTGAAACATTTCCGTAACACTCGCGTGATAATCAAACCTACCAGTAACGAATGTAGCAGCCCGCCTCTGAATTACTTCTATGTCCTCCCTCAATCCAACCTGATAGGGATCCCAAACGCTCGAGCAGTACTCAAGAATAGGTTGTATTAGTGTTTTACAAGCGGTCTCCTTTACAGATGAACTACATCTTCCCAAAATTCTACCAATGAACTGAAGACGACTATCCACCTTCCCCACAACTGCCATTACATGCTTGTCCCACTTCATATCGCTCTGCAATGTTACGCCCAAATGTTTAATCGACGTGATTGTGTCAAGCGCTACAATACTAATGGAGTATTCAAACATTACGGGATTCTTTTTCTTATTCATCTGCATTAATTTACATTTATCTATATTTAGAGTTAGCTGCCATTCTTTACACCAATCACAAATCCTGTCCAAGTCATCTTGTATCCTCCTACAGTCACTCAACGACGACACCTTCCCGTACATCACAGCATCATCAGCAAACAGCCGCACATTGCTATCCACCCTATCCAAAAGATTATTTATGTAGATAGAAAACAACAGCGGACCTACCACACTTCCCTGGGGCACTCCAGATGATACCCTCACCTCCGATGAACACTCACCATCGAGGGCAACGTACTGGGTTCTATTACTTAAGAAGTCTTCGAACCACTCACATATTTGGGAACCAATCCCATATGCTCGTACCTTAGGAGTCTGCAGTGGGGCACCGAGTCAAACGCTTTCCGTAATTCAAGGAATATGGCATCCGTCCGATACCCTTCATCCATGGTTCGCAAGATATCATGTGAAAAAAGGGCGAGTATTTCATAGGAAACAGTTTACAAATAAATAAGTAAAGTTAAATTCGTTTTTAAGAAGGGCGAAAGCCAGGTAAGACAGAGTGTTTGCCGTTATTGTTCAACCGGTAGGTCGAAGAAGCAGCAATGAACATGAAACGTAATTTCAGAAAAGTTGTAAAAAAGCAAAGACTTTGTTACTACATTAAGAACAGTCTTATGTTGTGTGCAGCCGCAGCTGACGTAATCCATGTTTTGTGATGCAAAAAAAGGCAGTTAGAGTTGTAACTAAAATGTATGTTTACTTACTCGGTGGCTGGTTCGGGACTACATCCATTCTCGAGCCAATCAATGTATGCAAAGCAAAATGTCCGTCCAAAATAGCTGTAAATAAAGTTGGTAAATATGTGTATGGTCCTAAATAATACTCTGACTCATATGACAACCAATACGAAATACTCAAAGTTTGTGAAACATTTAGCCTACAGTATGGGAACAAGGGAGCTCAACTTTCTCAAAATAGAAAGCTGTTTTTTTGCAGCAAGTAGGGCGTCACGGATCAAATTCACGAGTTGAAGAACTAACATTTTAAAACCTCTTTAACCTACTCAAAAAAATTTTGAAAAAGTCCTAAAAAGTAACGCTGAAACATCGACAGTTATGTCATATGGCTTAGATTATTAGGACACGTGTCCTTTTTTGGATCATAATGTCGACTGTATATTTTATATCTTGTGCAGTCGAACGCCTGGGGGCGTGATCTGTTATCATGAAACTGATCGTGCTCCTGTAACTAAAGGTTCATATAAAGCTGGAAGCGGCTTATTTGTCAAAAACTACAGTTAAGCTAGGAAACGACACAGTCCTTCTCAATGCATTGCTTGCAATATACAGTATGTTTATAGTCGTTGGGAAAAACGAAGCCAAGATGAAAGTGGGGAACGGTGGTGGGAGAACAGAAGCGACAATGTTAATTACAAAACAGGGAAAGGCACGGTAGATTAACTGGTGTAGAGTTTTCCTGTCTTGGAAGGAAGGTTATGAAATGTTGTTGCAGTGAAGAACGCAAGTAGAGTGTTGCAAGAAAGGAATATTTTCTTTAGAACGTAATCTATAAGAGCCATTCGAAAAGAAACTAGCCGGAGGCTGCAAAATAAAAACAACCGAAGATCGTAATGTCACTGTCTACGCAAGAAGGTACGGTCCCTTTAGGGAGCTGAGTCCCCGAACTCGCCGCTACAGTGGCCTCGGAGCACACCCACGTGACAGCAGAGCGAGAACGTGCACACGTCGACCGTACTCTGCAATCAGTCGCGCTCAAAATAGTGAACTCGAGGCCTCTGCGTTTCCTGACGGCGGCAGGAGTGCAGAGAACGTAACTTCGTCAAAGAACGGCGAAAGAGTACAAAAAACACTGCGTGTCCATTGCAAGGTTCAAGGCCTCCCACACGCTGCTTCTGTTTGCCCTGTTTATCTGGCTCTTTCCCTCATTCCGTAGATATACTGCACAAACTGCTGTCCTATCTCTTGAATGGTCGCCAGGGAAGTCGTTTCCGTTGCCGTCTTCCATTTACGTATTTCAACTAGTCTTGCAGGGTCCATCCTTTGCAAATGATCTTTCAAATTTCTTTTCCTCATCTTAATCCATTTATATGTATTTTGTGTTACACACAGTTCCCTTATCGGCACACTTGTTCTTTTGTCCCACATGGTTACGTCTTGGATGTCTTAGTTTCTCCATTTCCACAGCCGTTCAGTTTTGTTGAATCTTTTTCGTTTCTCCTCTAGCTTCTGCTGCAAATGTCACAACAAAACGCACCATTGTTTTATAGTTTTATTTTCCTCTCGGTTGTCATAAATTTGTTCTACAAGCAGTATTCAGCAGGCATGTAGCTACAGTTTCTGCCTTTGTCACTTGGTATTTCACTTCCATGGTTAAGTCTTTATAACTGATGACAATAGTCCCTAGATAATTGACGCTCATCGCTTATTCAATTGACACACCGTCTACTTCTAATTTACATTCTGTGGGTGCTTTTTATACTACCATACTCTAAGGGTTTCTTTCATTTTTTGATGAGTACAGCATCATCATTACAACATATAATATTTACCACCTTATTTTCCATTTTATAGCCCGATTTCCTACTACCGTTGTCAGTGATGTGAGTGGGCTTAATTAGTTTCCTTGCCTACTTCCTTTATCTAGTATAATTTGAACTCCGATCATTAGTCTGTTTTAATTCTCGTTTTATTACCTGTATATATGTCTCCTACGATTTTCGCTAAACTCATTGGTACTCTCTTGTCCATTAAGTCGTGAATTATATCATTTTTCTCTAATCCTGTCAAAGGCTTTTGACAAGTCAAAAAAGCACAGGTAGGTTGGGTTATTAAATTCTACGGATTACTCCACAGTGTGACTTAAAGTGAAAATAGCAACTATTGGGCTACAACTTTTTACTGAATCCTTGCTGTTCTTTTGCTATGTCTATGCAATTCTGCATTTTATCTCTAATTACTTATGCTAACAGTTTTAAGGTGGTGTCAGTCAGGGTGACTCCCCGGTAATTACCAATTACTTGAAAAGGCGATTCAAGGAAAGATGGATGTCGTTGGCCGATGACGCACGATCTCGAACACCACACCGCATTATCAATACCATTGTCCAGCAGCTGAATGATCTCATCATCGAAGAAAGCCGAGTTTCGGTGGCAGCCATTTCCTCAGATCTCGAACTCAGCATCGGAATTGCAACGGACATGTAGTAACATCGGTAAACTTGAGCCATTCGTCAATACATATCCGTTTCCCACATCCTTTTCGCTGTAAATAAATCCACTACACCCCTTTTCTCTTCTTTTGAAGCCTCAATTTCTCTGTTCTCAGCATTACTGAGTACAATAATAGTCGACGTGAGCACATGCACGCCCTATGGGCGTGCGTCCATGATTCTCCAGCTGCAAGTCAGAGGCCTCAGTTCTTTTGATCACACGTTCTTCCGCAGGCAATGACATCACAATCTCTTCAGCGATTTCCATCGTCGGTTTTCTGAATGGTTTGACGTGGCCCACCACGGATTCCCCCTCTCCTGTGCCAAACTCTTCCATCTCAGAGTAGCACATGCAACCTAATTCCTCAATTATTTGCTGGATTCATTCGAAATTATGTCTTTCCCTACACGTTTTACCCTCTACAGTTCCCTCTAGTACCATGACAGTTATTCCCTTATATCTTAACAGGTGTTTATCATCCTGTCCCTTCTTGTCCTCAGTATTTTCCATGCATTCCTCTCCTTGCCGATTTTGCGGAGAACCTCATTTCTTATTATTAGTTCATCTAGTTTTCAACATTCTTTTGTCGAACCACCTCTCAAATACTTCGATCGTCTTCTGTTCCGGTTTTCCCACAGTCCATGTTTTACTGACACAGAATGATGTATCCAGACATACATTCTCAGAAATTTCTTCCTCAAATTTTGCGTATGTTGGATACTAGTAGACTTCTCTTGGCGAGGAATTATCTTTTCAACAGTGCTAGTCTTCCTATTATTTCCTTGTTCCGTCCGTCATGGATTATGTTGCTGCCTAGCTAGTAGAATCCCTTAACTCCGTCTAAGACGTGATGCCCAATTCTGATGTTACTCGTTGTTTTCATTTCCGTTACTTCTCCTTACTTTCGTCTTTCTTCGATTTACTTTCAATCCAGCAATGTCATCAGAGAATCTTATATTGATACCCTTTTCCCTTGAATTCTAATACCGCACATGAATCTTTTTTCATTTCAGTCGGTGCTTCTCCCACGTGTAGAATGAACAATCAGTGCGAAAGTCTACATATCTGTTTCACACCCTTTTCCATCTGGGAACTTTGTTCTTCGTCCCCCACCCTTATGTTTCCCTCTTGGTTCCTTTATATATTATATATTACCCGTCTTTTTCTGCAGGTTGCCTCTACTTTTCTCAGAATTTCCAGCATCTTGCACAAATTTTATAGATCGGCAAATCCTATTATCGTGTCTTGATTTTTTTTTTTCAGTCTTGCTTCTATTATCAACCGCAACATGTAAATTGCCTCGCTGGTGCCTTTAGCCGGCCGGTGTGGCCGTGCGGTTCTAGGCACTTCAGTCTGGAACCGCGTGACCGCTACGGTCGCAGGTTCGAATCCTGCCTCGGGCATGGCTGTGTGTGCTGTCCTTAGGTTAGTTAGGTTTAAGTAGTTCTAAGTTCTAGGGGACTGATGACCTCAGATGTTAAGTCCTACAGTGCTCAGGGCCATTTGAGCCTCCCGTCTGGTAGACTGTTCACCGGGTGCAAGTCTTTCGATTTGACGCCTCTCCCGCGACTTGCATGTCGATGGGGATGAGATGATGATGATTAGGACAACACAACACCCAGTCCCTGAGCGGAGGAAATCTACGACCCAGCCGGAAATCGAACGCGGGCCCTTAGGATCGACGTTCGGTGGACTTCCATGGAGCAAGCTGCGCCGACTCACGACGCTTGCTCCATGGAAGTCCATGTGCCGTTCTGGAGTGATCCTTAAGGTTTGAAACTGATCACTCCAATTAAAAGAAAGTTGCGATCAAGAATATTTTTATGTATATATATTTAATTGTGTTATATTAGATCGCTGATAATGTTTTCCAAAATTTTACATCATTTAAGTGCCATTTCAAGTCTACATATTATATGAAATGTTGTATTCGAATTAGTCTTTACTGCCATCTCCTCTAGCATTAACTATAGCCTGAAACAACCTATATAGGAAAGTTACAACAGCAAGAATTTACAATAAAATCGTGCAAGACCAACAGAGGATCGAATGTTGATGCCGGAACTGATTTTTGACCCATTTCAGTTCGTTTACAGTGTTGATGAATAATCACAGGAAACGGCTACAACTATAAAACACCTAGGAGTACACATCTCGACCAAATTAAAGTAGAACAATTAATTACAGTACAAGTAGATGACAGGCTCAAATTCAGTGGAACAGTCCTTAGCATGCGTCATTTATCCCTGAAAACAGATACAAAGAAGAGCGGCGCGTTTCACCACTGGTTCATTTCGTAAGCGCGAGAGCGTTACAGAGATGGCCGTCGAACTCCAGTGACAGGTACTAGAGCAGAAGTGGTGTACACCACAGAGAGATTCAGTGTTAATATCTCGAGAGGGTACGTTGCTAGAATTATTGGACAAGACATTACAGCCTCCCAAACATAGCTCGCGAAACGATGATGACCGGAATATAAGCTAAAACAGGTCTGATATGGGCCTGCTTCTTATGAAGCATGAATGGAGGATGAAAGGGGAAAATGTTAGTGACTCCCGGTATGCAATAGCTCGCACACTGTCAGGAGGTGCGAAGAGTACGATATAGGTGATTCGTCTCCAACAGATCAGAAAAATGTCTTTACTGGCTTCCGACGCTTCAGTCAGATTACAACACCTTCATCTAGTTAGGTATGTGGTTGTAACAGACTAGCCGTACATGCGAGGGTTATCATTGGAGATGAAGTACATTACGTGATATAAGTACTACGGAGTCACAGCGAACTAACAACCTGCTCTTTCACTGATCGTCTACCAATCGTCAATTTATTCACTTCACGTAAACTTTCAAATAACCAAAGCGTCCCAACAACTTATTTCATTGTGACCATTATGGGCGCAATGCCAGTCTGTTGTTACAGCTGAATAGTCATTGGATTGAAGAATCCCTGCAAAACAGTGCGCTATTCTTATTGGAGAGAAGTCCTGAGACGTAAAAGTAACTTCAAGTAACTTCAGGCCTAGCCCATGGGACTGTTACATGACCTTTACTGTTTACAATAATACCTAAATGATAACTTCAGAAGCTCAATGAGAGTGTTCGTGAATGAAGCTATTGTATTTGGTGAAGTCGTAACGGCCGGCTGCTGTGGCCGGGCGGTTCTAGGTGCTTCAATCCGGAACCGCCCTGCTGTTACGGTCGCAGGTTCGAATCCTGCCTCGGGCATGGATGTGTGTGTTGTCCTCAGGTTAGTTAGATTTAAGTACTTCTAAGTCTAGGGGACTGATGACCTTAGGTGTTAAGTCCCATGGCGCTTGGAGCCATTTGAACCTTTTTTTTTTTTAAAAAAAAAAGTCGTAGCGTCATAAAATCGCAGCGACATGAAGGAATACATGCATAGAATTGACGTCTCTTGCTGTGACTGGTACTTCGCTCTCAACACAAACAGATTTAGCGTACTGTGCACAAATAGGAGAAAATCTCCGTTGTTATGAGGTTATACTATTGCCGAACAATAACTGAAAACAGTTACAGTCATTAAAACGTGTAAGTATGTGTACGGTACAATTTAAAGTGGAACGACCATTTAAAACGAATCATAAGGGTATTGTGCATCACCATGCAGTTTGTTGTTAAAATATGATGATCTTATGGTTCTGGAAAAGTCAGAAAGTATATTGTTCCCTCATACGCATATCTCGCGAAAGTGCCATCATCATCATCATCATCACAACCAACATGAAGTACTAACGGCCATGTCTTGTTGATGTAGCCATGCTCCTCCACCCCGTGCCATCTGTACCATTTGGTTATAGTGGTTTCAGTTCTTTCCACTGATAATATTTTCTAATATGGATATTCTGACACTGTGCCTTGATTTTTTCCCATTAAAGAAATTTGTTTTCCCATTAAAGAATAATAGGAATTTTACTGGGCCATTCCACAGTAGTCGTAATATTTTCCGAAATATACTCGCCGAGTTGCAAAATATTTCAGCATCAGCTGTATTAAGTGTAGTTAGACTACCCATGATTGACATGAAAATCTGTGCCGGACTGGAACTCGGACCCGGATTTCCCTCTTACCACTAAGGTTATCCCAGAACTCTCCCCGGACTGATTCACACAAGGATGTAGACAAGCTTGACACATGGAAGTCGGGGTCTGTCCGCAGAGCATCTCGTACAGCCTAAGTTGTAAGGCGACCGCTCACGATACGCAGGAAATCCGCGTTCGGGTCTCGATCAAGCATAAATTTTCACATTTGACCATTTGGTAGTTTACCTGTACCCAATACAACTGATGGATTAGCTCCCTACTTAACAATCATATACAACCGTTCGCTCCACGAAAGATCCGTACCCAAAGACTGGAAAGTTGCACAGGTCACACCTATATTCAAGAAAGGTAGTAGGAGTAATCCACTAAATTACAGGCCCATATCGTTAACGTCGATATGCAGCAGGATTTTAAAACATTTATTGTGTTCGAATGTTATTAATTACCTTGAAGAAAACGGTCTATTGACACACAGTCAACATGGGTTTAGAAGACACCGTTCCTGTGAAACACGACTAGCTCTTTATTCACATGAAGTGTTGAGTGCTATTGACGAGGGATTTCAGATCGATTCCGTATTTCTGGATTTCCGGAAGGCTTTTGACACTGTACCACACAAGCGGCTCGTAGTGAAATTGCGTGCTTATCGAATATCGTCTCAGTTATGTGACTCGATTTGTGATTTCCAGTCAGAGAGGTCACAGTTCGTAGTAATTAACGGAAAATCATCGAGAAGTACAGAAGTGACTTCTGGCGTTCCCCAAGGTAGGCTCAAATGGCTCTGAGCACTGTGGGACTTAACATCGGAGGTCTTCAGTCCCCTAGAACTGCTTAAACCTAACTGACCTAAGGACATCACACACATCCATGCCCGAGGCAGGATTCGAACCTGCGACCGCAGCGGTCGCGCAGATCCAGACTGAAGCACCTAGAACCGCTCGGCCACTACGGCCGGCCCCCCAAGGTAGTGTTATAGGCCTGTTGCTGTTCCTTATCTATATAAACGATTTTGGAGACAATCTGAGCAGCCGTGTTGGGTTGTTTGCAGATGAGGCTGTCGTTTATCGACTAATAAAGTCATCAGAAGATCAAAACAAGCGCGGGATTACCCGAGCGGTCTAGGGCGCTGCAGTAATGGACTGTGCGGCTGGTCCCGGTGGGGGTTCGAGTCGTTCCTCGGGCATCGGTGTGTGTGTTTGTCCTTAGGATAGTTCAGGTTATTAGTGTGTAAGCTTAGTGACTGATGACCTTAGTAGTTAAGTCCCATATATTTCACACACATTTGAACTTTTTTTTTATCAAAACAAACCGCAAAATGATTTAGAAAAGATATCTGAATGGTGCGGAAAGTGACACTTGACCATAAATAACGAAAAGTGTGAGGTCATCCACATGAGTGCTAAAAGGAACTCTTTAAACTTTGGTTACACGATAAATCAGTCTAATCTAAAAGCCGTAAATTCAACTAAATATCTAGGTATTACAATTACGAACAACTTCAATTGGAAGAAACACATAGGAAATGTTGCTGGGAACACTAAACAAAGACTGCGTCTTATTGGCAGGACACATAGAAAATGTAACATACCTACTAAGGTTACTACCTATACTACGCTTGTCCGTCCTCTTTCAGAGTACTGCTGCGCGATGTGGGATCCTTACCAGATAGGACCGACTGAGTACATCGAAAAATTTCAAAGAAGGGCAGTACGTTTTGTATTATCGCGAAATATGGGAGATTGTCAAAGAAATGATACAGGATTTGGGCTGGAAATCATTAAAGAAAGGCGTTTTTCGTTGCGACGGAATCTCCACCCGAAATTCCGATCACCAACTTTCTCCTCCGAATGCGAAAATATTTTGTTGATACCGACCTACATAGGGAGGAACGATCATCACGGTAAGATAAGGGAAATCAGAGCTCGTACGGAAAGATGTAGGTGTTCATTCTTTCCGCGCGCTATACGAGATTGGAATAATAGAGAATTGTGAAAGTGGTTCAATGAACCCCCTGCCAGGCACTTGAATGTGATTTGCAGAGTATCCATGTAGATGTAGATGTAGATGTAGATGCTAAAATAATTCACAATTCCAACGAATATATTTCGGAGAAAATAAGATAGTGGTGATCACACGAAGGCACAGGGAAAAACACTGGCCGAGTGTGAATAGGACTCGCCCCTTCAGGGTTTCTTACAAATTTATTTATGTAACTAGGCAGTTCAGCCATCCCGAGAATCGAAAATATCGACCATATTTACCTGTTATCGACATTGATACTGGAAAGTTATCGGTCCCAGGAATTCCAAGGCTTTCGAGAATGTTTTAATGTAAGTTTCGAGCCACATAATGAATGACAAAAAGAAATATTTCTTGTGTAATATAGTTACAAATTAACAATTTTCAGACCTTGTATTGTGAAACCTTGCTTGTTGTCAAATTTCATGATTCTACGTTGTGGGAAGTGCCCTACAGGTTTCGGTGAGTGAATTTGCGAGTATCAGAATATGTGACACAATGGCAGTATCTTTCGGTTGCATACACATAGAAGGTTAACTATGGGACATGAATTTCAGCTTGATACGTCTACCAATTACTGAAAAAAAAAGCCGGCCGAAGTAGCCGAGCGGTTCTAGGCGCTACAGTCTGGAACCGCGCGACCGCTACGGTCGCAAGTTCGAATCCTGCCTCGGACATGGCTGTGTGTGATGTCCTTAGGTTAGTTAGGTTTAAGTAATTCTAAGTTCTAGGGGGCTGTAGACCTCAGCAGTTGAGTCCCATAGTCCTCAGAGCCATTTGAAAATAAAGGTGTCTTAACATACGGACGGACAGACAGAGATTCAGATAACACATGACAAAAAATATATTTTCGTGTGATATAACCACAAATTAACAATTATCAGATTGCTTGCTTTGGTTGTACTGTGAAATCGTGCTCTTTGCCAAATTTTATGATTCTAGTGCAAAGGGGATTACCCTATAGATTTTGAAGAGTATCAAAATACAAATGGTGGTATGTTCTGACTGCATTGACTCTGAAGCTTACATTTATTACACTGCCAAGAGGCCTTACACCTCAATAAGTGACATAAATTTCAACAAGAAAGGAGGTTCTCAACAGTCGGAGAGACAGACAGTCAGATGGAAAACGAAGTGGTCCTATAAGTATTCAGTTTTAAATGACTTGAGGTACGGAACCCTAAAAATCGCCCTCTGCCTTCCATTCACAAATGAAGTAAGAATGGCAGGAAATGACAGTGGTATACGAAATTACCTCCTTCATACACCATATCGTATAATAAATCTTTCTGCCCATATTCACTGCATTCGGTACAGTCGATGTGTATCATTGGCTGAAACAGTGTCTTTTAGAAAAGGAGTAGTAAATAATGGAGTATATGAAATTATTACAAACAGAAGACCAACACTACACCACTTTTACTTTGCAAAGGAGATTTCACTGTGCAGAGCGATCCGTCCGAGTGAAGCTGGTAGGCCGTGTGACGGGAGCACGACATGAATATTTCAGGAGTGGGCTAATCAGTGTAAATCAGGGCGCGCCGTTCCGCGTGGCTCACCCGCCGCACGCCGCCCCCTGCCGCGCTCATTACGTTACGTTGCGTTGCGTTACGTTACGGTCACAACGGCCGCTTCGAATTAGCCAGCAGTGTCGGGCAGTGTCGGGCGCCCCTCCCTCCCCTACTAAACTGTCCAGCTGAGTAGCCGCTCGTGTGGCAGCGAGAGAGAACCCGACGGGACAGCACATCTCTTGTTACAGTCACCATACCAGGGGCGCACAATAACTAACGGAACACATTTTATTCAGATAGCAAGTTGGTTTTATTCAGGATTCCAACCCAATTCTTTTGGCTACGAAACCCTATTTTTCAGCATAATCTCCGTTCAATCCTACGGCCTTACGCCACTTTACTGGGAGGCCTGTAAGCCCGTAGGGTACCGCTCTACTGGTCGAAGTAGGAGCCAAATTTTAAGAGGGTAAGTCAATTATTATCTGCAAAGTATTTATATAATTTTATTGTAATCAAACAGAAAACTTACAAGAACATAATTTTTCGACATAATCTCCTTGCGTTTCAACGCACTTGGTCCATCGTTGTTCGAGCTTCCTGATGCCCTCATAAAAGAAGGTTCTCGGTTGAGCTGTGAGCCAGGAATGCACCGCTTCTTTCACTGCTTCGTCCTAGGCAAATCGACGGCCCCTTAATGCCTGTTTGAGTGGACCAAACAAGTGATAGTCAGAAGGGACAAGATCGAGATTGTATGGAGAATGATCCAGTACTTCAAATTTGAGTTTCTGGAGCGTTTCAGCAGTGTGGGCAGCAGTTTGCGGACGGGCATTGTCGTGCAACAACACAACACCATTTGACAGCAATCCTCGGGGTTTGCTTCGAATTGCAGACTTTAGTCTCGCAATAAGCATCTCACTGTAACGTACACTGTTTATTGTTGTCCCCCTTTCCCCATAATGTTCCAGCACTGGACCTTGTGCGTCCCAAAAAACCACAAGCACCAGTTTTCCTGCGGACGGTCGGGTCTTGAACTTTTTATTTCACGGCAAATTTGCATGTTTCCATTCCATACTCTGCCGTTTACTCTCCGGCTCGTAAAGATGGATCCACATTACGGCACCAGTAATGATGTTGTCTAAGAAGTTGCCCTTCTTTACCATAGCGATCCAAATGTTTTTTACAGATGTCCAAGCTCGTTTGTTTATGCAACTATGTGAGTTGTTTTGGGACCCATCTTGCACAAACTTTATGAAACTCAAGTCTGCTGTGGATGATTTCGTAGGCAGAACCGTGACTAATTTGCAGACAATGTGCCACTTCGTCAATAGTTAATAGTATGTATAAGACAATAATTTCAATTGAACGCTAAATGGTTTCTTAATTCATGGCAGTAAATGTTCGTCCGGCTCCTTCATCGTGCATAACACTTGCGCGACCATTTCGGAATTTTTCAATCCATTCGTAGCCACTCCATTGTAGCAAAACACTGTTCCCGTAGTGTACCGAAAGTCTTCGATGAATTTCAGCCCCTGACAGGCCTTCCGACCACAAAAAAACGGATCACTGAACGTTGCTCTTCTTTGGTGCAAATAGACAGCGGAGCAGCCATGATTAACAGCACAGCAGCGATAACGAAACTAACCTAGCAGCTTGAAAATTGCAAAGATATTGTTGTTGTTGTTGTTGTGATTTTCAGTCCTGAGACTGGTTTGATGCAGCTCTCCATGCTACTCTATCCTCTGCAAGCTTCTTCATCTCCTAGTACCTACTGCAACCTACATCCTTCTGAATCTGCCTAGTGTATTCATCTCTTGGTCTTCCTCTACGATTTTTACCTCCCATTCTGCCCTCCAACACTAAACTGGTGATCCCTTGATGCCTCAGAACATGTTCTACCAATCGATCCCTTCTTCTAGTGAGGTTGTGTCACAAACACTTCTTCTCCTCAATTCTATTCAAAACCTCCTCACTATTTATGCGATCTACCCATCTAATCTTCAGCATTCTTCCGTAGCACCACATTTCGAAAACATCTATTCTCTTCTTGTCCAAACTATTTATCGTCCATGTTTCACTTCCATACATGGCTGCACTCCATACAAATAATTTCAGCAACGACTTCCTGACGCTTAAATCTATACTCAATGTTAATAGATTTCTCTTCTTCAGAAACGCTTTTCTTGCCATTGCCAGTCTCCTTTTTATATCCTCTCTATTTCAACCATGATCAGTTATTTTTCTCCCCAAATAGCAAAATTCCTTTACTACTTTAAGCGTCTCATTTCCTAATCTAATTCTCTCAACATCACCCGACTTAATTCGACTACATTCCATTATCCTCATTTTGCTTTTGTTGATGTTCATCTTATATTTCTTCTCCATGGATTTAAATACCTAGTCCGAATTTTTCTTTTGTTTCCTTAACTGCTTGCTCAATATACAGATTGAATAGCATTGGGGATAGGTTACAACCCTGTCTCACTCCCTTCCCAACCACTTCTTCCCTTTCATGTCCCTCGACTCTTATAACTACCATCTGGTTTCTGTACAAATTGTAAATAGCCTTTCGCTCCCTGTGTTTTACCCCTGCCAACTTAAATAAACATTGCATGCGTCATCAACGTAAGACGACAGTGTTACCAAAATAAAAAACTATAAATTGCGTAATAATTGACTTACCCTCGTACCTGCACCAAAAACCTCCCCATCATTCGCGCAATGTTTGCCTCAGAATGCATCCATCAATGCGCCAAACAGATGGAAGTCACAAGGTGCGAGATCCAGGCTGTAGGGTGGATGAGGAATAACAGTCCAACGAAGTTTTGTGAGCTGCTCTCGGGTGCATAAATTTGTGTGAGGCCTTGCGTTCTCATGGAGAGGTTCGTTTGCATTTTTGTGGTGACGAACACACTGAAGTCGTTTCTCCAATTTCCTGAGGGAAGCACTGTATACTTCGGAGATGAACCTTGCGCATTGAGGGAGGAGAATAACAGCTTCCGGGTCCCAGAAGACCTCGCCATGATATTACCAGCCGAGTGTGAGGCTTTGAACTTGTCCTTTGGAAGAGAGGTGGTGTTGCGCCACTCCATGGATGCAGTTTTGTTTCCAGTTCGTCGTGATGAACCCATGTTTCAACACCTGTGACGGTGTTCGAGAAAAAATTTTTCGCAATCAACCTCGTAACGTGCAAGCAATTCCGCTCAAGTGGTCTTTCATTGGTCTTTATAGTCTTCTGTAAGCGGCGAGGAACCCAGCCGTCACACACTTTTGAGTACCCCGAACTGGTAGACGACTTCGTCGGCACTACCAACATAGACTTCCAGTCGTACAGCGACGTGTTTGATTCCTATTCGTCAATCACCTCGAATGAGAGTGTACGCACGTTACAACACTGCTGTCATGGAGAGGTTGTGTGCGGCTGGCAGGAACGTGTGATTTCGGACAAGTTTTCGCGACCTTGTTCGGTTGACGACAGGCACTTTCCCAATGACACACCGTACTTTCGTTCACTGCCAGATCTCCGTAGATATTCTACAGGCACCTGTGAATATCTGCGATGCTCCGGTTTTCTATCAAAATAAATTCAATGACCCCTCCACTTGGAACGCACCTGCGTTAGAGACACCATTTTGATGTCTACTTCTAGCACCAACAACCACGGAGTCTTCATGAAACTATAGGGGCTGAAACGGGAATATTCTACGATGTCCCCCAGCAAATTCTGCATTGCTTCATTTGAAATTGGCCGAGATTGAAATGATTCAAATGGCTCTGAGCAATATGGGACTTAACTTCTGAGGTCATCAGTCCCCTAGAGCTTAGAACTACTTAAACCTAACTAACCTAAGGACATCACACACACATCCATGCCCGTGGCAGGATTCTAACCTGCGACCGTAGCGGTCTCGCGGTTCCAGACTGTAGCGCCTAGAACCGCTCGGCCAACTCGGCCGGCAATTGGCCTAGAAAAAAAGAGTGTTGCATTACTTACTGAACGCTCTGTGTAGATCCTCTGCAGAAGAATTCTTAAAGGAGGTAGCTAGTAAATGATATTCTTACCCTTTCAAGCATATAGTGTTTGCACATATATTCGGATGACAGGGAGAGAGAGAGAGAGAGAGAGAGAGAGACAGTGAGAGAAATACGGCAATATAGATGCGAGGGTAAGATTACACTGTAAGGACTTGCAATGAAACGCAGTGTCTGATATAGCCCCGCTCATTGACAGCTAACATTGTGGCCCGGCAGAAATCCCTCCTCTTCATTTCAGAGTAGCACTTACAACCTCCGTCTTCAGTTAGTTGCTGTTTGTTTTCCAGTCTCTATGTTCCTCTACAGTTTTTACCCTCTACAGACGTCTCTAGTACAGTAGAAGATATTCCCAGATGCTTTTTGGATGTCCTATCAACATGTCTCTTCTTCTTACGAGTGTTTTCCATATATTCCTGTCGTCGTCGATTCTCAGGAGTACCTCCCCGTTCGTTATATTTTCAGTCCATCTAATTTTCAAGTTGTACACTAGCAAGACATCTCAAATGCCTCGATTCTATTTTTTTCCAATTTTTCCACGGTCCATGTTTCAGCAGCATACAATTCTGTGATCCAAATGTACTTTCTCAGAAATTTCTTCCTCAAATTAAGACCTGTGTTTGATACTAGTAGACGTCTCTTGGCCACGACCGCCATTTTTGCCTGTATTTATCTGCTTTTTACAACCTTGTTCCGTCGTTCACGGATTGTTTTGCCACCTAGATAGCGGAATTCCTTACGTTAATTTACTTCGTGATTATGAAACCCGATGTTAAGTTCCTTGATGTTCTCATTTATGTTACTTCGCATTACTTTTGTCTATCTTCAGTTTACTCTCAATCCATATTTTGTACTTATTAGAATGTTCATTCCATTCAGTAGATTCGGTAATTCTTCTTCACTTTCACTGAGGATAGCACTGTCATCAGTGAATCTTATCATTGATATCCCTTCACCTTGAATTTCAATCACACACCTGAAACATTCTTTTGTTTCCGATATCCCTTCTTCGACTTATAGACATAAACGCAGGGGCGGAAGACTACGTCTTACAACCTCTTTATTCCGTGCACTTCGTTCCTGGTCCTCCACTCTTATTGTACCCTCGTGGTTCTTGTACATATTGAATATTAGACGTCTTTCCCTATAGCTTACCCCTTTTAACCTCAAGATTTCGAACATCTTGCACTATTTTACGTCGTCGTACGCTTTTTCCATGTCGACAAATCCTTTGAACGTATCTTTATTTTTCTCCAGCCTTGCTTCCATTATCAAACGCAACCTCAGAACAGTCTCTCTGATGCCTTTACCTTTCCTGAAGCCAAGATGATCGTTACTGCACAGGTCCTCAAGTTTCTTTTCAATTCTTCTGTATATTATTCTTGTCATCAAATTGGATCGTGAGCTGTTAAGCTGATCGTGTGATAATTCTCCCACTTGTTGGCTCTTGCAACCTTCGTGACTGTGTGGATGGTGTTTCTCTGAAAGTATGATGGTATATGGCCAGTCTCTTGCATTCTACACACCAACGCGACTAATCGTGTTGTTGGTTCTTCACCCAGTGATCTTAGAAATTCTGATGTTATGTTATCCGTCCCTTCTGCCTTATTTGATTTTAAGTCTTGCAATACTCTTCAACATTCTTATTGTAATAATGGATCCCCTATCTCTTCTAAATAAACTCCTGTTTTCTATCATGTCATCACATAAGTCCTCCCCCTTATAGAGGCCCTCAGTGTACTCTTTCCACCAATCCGCTCTCTCCTCTACATTTAACAGTGGAATTACTGTTGCAGTCTTAATGTTAGCACCGTTGTTTCTATTTTCCCAGAAGTTTGTTTTGACTTTTCTATATGCTAAGTCCGTCCTTCCGACAATCATCTCTTTTTCGATTTCTTGACATACTTTATGTAGCCATTTCGCCTTAGTTTCCCTGCACTTCCTATTTATTTCATTCCTAAGTGACTTTGATTTCTGTATTCCGAACTTCTCTGAACATTTTTGTTCTTCCTTCTTTCATCGATCAACTGAAGCATTTCTTCCGTTACCCGTGGTTTCTTCATAGTTACCTTCCTTGTACCTGTGCTTTTCCTTCCAAGTTCTATGATGGTCCTTTTAAAGATTCCTTTCCTCTTCAGCTGAACAGCCTGCTGAGCTATTCATTATCACAGTATCTATAGTCTCGCGGAAACTCAATCGTATCCCTTCATTCCTTAGTACTTCCGTATCCCACTTCTGATTCTTCATTACTAGTCTCGTAAACTGCAGAGTACTCTTCATCATAACTAATTGTGATCTTAGTCTATACTGCCCCTGGGTACGCCTCACGATACATATACCTGAATACTGAGTATCTGCCTGACCATGATGTAATCTACCTAAAATTTTCCTGTACCTCCCGGCCTTTTCCGAATATATACCTCCTCCTCTCGTGATTCTTGAACGGAGTATTCGTAATTAGTATCTGAAATGTAGTGCAGAGCTCAGTTAGCCTTTCTCCTCTCTCATTCCTAGTACCAAGCCCATATTCTCACATAACCCTTTCCTCTACTCCCTTCTCTAGAGCAGCATTCCAATCCCCCATGAATACTACTTTCTCATCTCTCTTACGTGTTGCATTATTCGTTCGGAACCCTCATACACTTTCTCTGTCTCTTCGTCTTCTGTTTGCGTCGTCGGCATGTACTTCTAAAGTATTGTTGCCGGTGTCGATTCTAACCAAAAGAACTCTATCTCTGAACTGCTCACTATAACTCGGTCTCTGCTCTACATACCTATTCACAACGAATCCTACTTCCATTACACTATTTTCTGCTGCTGTTATTGTTACCCTCTACTCATCATACCAGAAATCCTTGTCCTCTTTCCATTTAATTTCACTGACCCCCACCGCATATAGACTGAAACTTAGCATTTCCCTTTTCATATTTACTAGCCTCCGTAGCACGTTCAAACATCTGACGTTCTATGCCTCGACTAGTAGAACATTATCCTCCTGTTGGTTATTCAATCTTTAACTGATGGTCCCCTTACTCATGGTAGCCTCCTCCCAGAGATCTGAATGGGGGACTTGTCCGGAATCTTTTTCCATGATACTTTTCTATTACAAGCCACATGTCCTTTGGATATACATTACGTGTCTCCAATGCGGTGTTTTCCACTGCCTTCTGCGTTGATAATTCTTCTGCCGTTGATAATTCTTCCGCCTGTTAGGGGCAGGGTCCCACCCCACGGACAAGAGTTTGCCCGAAACCTCTGTCCGCTTCCCCGATCTCTTTGACAAGACCTTTGTCAGAATGAGGGCGACTTCTTACGTCGGAAGCCTTCGGCTGACATCGCTCCCTCATTTTTACTCAAAAGTTAAGTGGTGATGGGATTCGAACCCTGGGCCGAGCACATTTGGACTACTGATCAAAGAAGCTACCGCTAGACCTCTTTATAGTTTAAATAAGAGAGCAGAGCTATATGACTCCGTTGTAGAGTCCTGACTACAATTAATAGAATATGAGGTACAAAGCGAACTTTCATCTCGCAACGGTATACTCAAATCGCATTAAACAAAGATTAAAGTGAACCAAAACTATAACAGAGATTTTCAGACGTCCTAATACAGCTTGCAAGTATATAGGGTGATTCAGTTGCCCCTAAGGACGTCGTTTTATGCAATCCTCAATGTTGTATCTGGCCTTCAAAAATCGCGCGCGAGATTTTCAAATTCTCTCGCCCGCTACCCGCAAACTGTTAGTCCTACAGAGAAAAAAATGGGCGGAATCTTCTGTGAGAAATTTAATGTAGTTACATTTTTTACTAGGATACGTTTCTGCTGGAAACCACGGTTTTCTAGTTAAACAAGAGAAAAGTTCGAAAGTGACCTTCAAATGCACCTCAACCGACAACTCATCCCTCACCAGTCAGGATTTCTAGTACGTTGCTCGTGGCACTCACTCTTACCACTGTACAAAAACTTGAGAATGCACGAACTAATCGAGATATTTGTATTTTTTTTTGTCTCTACTGATCGGGCTATTAGGCCAGCAGCATCGTCGGCTAATTTTGTTAATTTAAACGTGCCCGAGAAGGTAAGGAATGAGAAACGACTCTCGGAAACGTTACGCTGAAACTATTTTTTTTTACAATTCGATCCAATTTTAACACTTACAACACAGTAATTTCGTAGTAAGAAGTCCTGACGAATACTACGATGTCATTGTGTATTTTATACTGTTAAAATTCACGAAACTGCTATATAAAGTTTGCGCAAACGTCAGTTTTACAATTTGTGAGTGCTCGATTAAGCCGGTCAGTGTGGACCAAAGCGTGTCAAATGTGGGAAATAATTCGTGCAGTCACAAATTTTTGTGCAGTGGTAGGGAGGCTGTCATGAACAGCTGAGCGATGGGGGCTGAGTGTGTAAATGGCGATGCGTTTGAAGAGCACTTTTGTATTTTTTTAATAACTCGCAAACTACAGCCTCCAGCGAAAGCATATCCAAGTAAACAGTTTAACTACATTTAATTTCCTACAGAAAGGTCCACGTAGCGAGCGAGATAATATGAAAATCTTGAATGTGGTTTCTGAAGGCCACAATTAACATTTCGGATTGGATAAAACGACATCGGTAGGAGCAGTTGAATTAGTCTGTATAACTCTGTGTATGTATTTGTGTGTATTTTCATATGACTAATATAGGCGATTGTGATTTGTGTGTTTCAGAATTACTTAACGTTCTGGAATTGTCGCCTTTGTGAGATTCGTCAGGAGGTGGGCTTGCTGTTCCTTGACTTCCGCTTGCCAGACTGTGGTGAGTAACAAGAACACCACTATCGGTCCCATGACTGATGCAGCAATCGACGTATTCGCCGTAATCACGTCATCCCCGGCTTGGCAGTAGCGGGGCAGGACCACCACAAGAAGCTGCAACACCACCGCCAGACCCACCACTGACGCAGCCATCGACATCTAGACAGTTATCAACGAGACTGGGGCAATCTGGTTACCGTCCCCAGCAGTAGTAGCTCACAGCTCGCGTTGTTAATGAATGCCTGGTAAATCACGCGCCGCATTAGACTGTCGTTATAGTGCTTTCAAGGATAGAATCTTGGAGTCCTGCACTCAGAACACCAATGCAGTCTATCGAAATAGATCTACTTTTCCTTCCGCGTGTCAAGCAGCGTCGGGAAGCGAGCTCCCAAAATTTATCAACTCCCAGTGGTATCCTGCCATCAAGTGCGAAGCAGTTCTCTACTGCAAGCTGATGCGACACCCCGTCCCTCCCAACCCCTACCCACGAGAGAGGGCTCTAATGATGCTGCAGAGAAAAGAATCGTCAAAATTTTGGGGAGGTGCATCAATTGCGCAGTGTTATGGGACTTTTACCGAAGCATCACAAAAATGGTTCAAATGGCTCTGAGCCCTATGGGACTAAACTTCTTTGGTCATCAGTCCCCTAGAACTTAGAACTACTTAAACCTAACTAACCTAAGGACATCACACACATCCATGTCCGAGGCAGGATTCGAACCTGAGACCGTAGCGGCCGCGCAGTTCCAGACTGTAGCGCCTAGAACGGCTCGGCCACTCTGGCCGGCCGAAGCATCACACTAAGGGGTTTTTCCGATATGAATGGCAGAGGCTCTGATAAGGCACGCAGCCATGTACTCCATCTTGATGTGTGTTTGCATATTTTTGATCTAGATAATATAGACTGGTCCAGTTTCACCCCTCTTGCAGGAGATAGTGCTGCTAGAAAAGCATGTGTCAATTTTCAGAATACCAAAAAGTTGGATAAATTTTGCTTTGCTTGGTAGCCTCTGGCATGCAGTTGAAAATACTCAAAATTTGCATGTTGTGTACATACATTTGAAACTACTAATGTCTGTGGGCGTTAAGACTTGAAAGGAATCTCATTCCCCATGACAGCCCCAGACCAGCAAAACTCGAGAGGCAGAACCCTGATTAATCGATTCATGTTTATGGTCTGGGAGTACATGAGGGAAGAAACAAGCCAGAAGATGCGAAGCACAAAGTAGTTGGACCCCGCCCCCCTGTTTCCTCAGAGTAGCTGGTCAGCATGCTAAACATGTAGATTTACTGCTGTTCTCCAAAGGTGAGAAGCATCACAGTGTCTGGATAAAGACCATGTCCCACATACATTCCTCTCAGTTCTTGAAAGTTTACGACCTGAGGCACTTTTTCTGCTGATGCCTCAACTCTTTTATTGCAGGGTGGGACCAATAAAAGAGGCCTGGATGTTCGGCGTGTTACATTGCCAACATTTTGAAACGGTTTCTGGCAGCATTAACGGAGGAGGAAAACACCTGCAGTCTCTTCCAACAGGATGGAGCAACTGTCCTTACAGCCATCCAAACCTTGGAGTACATTTAACAATCTTCACGCCTGACAGAGTTGTTAGCAGAGGTCGCGGCGCTAACTGGTTACACGGGTCGCCTGATCTATCAGTGTGCTTTCACTTTGTCTCCTCAAGTCTAAGGTGTATCGCAACCCTCCAAACTCTTCCAGAACTGCTGCAGAACATTTCGAATGAGATTCCACCAATTCCAGCGGTCCAGCTTCGACCGCCTTCAGCAACTTGCTGACCAGGATCCTTAAGTGCCAAGATATGAATGGTGATCACTTTGAACTTCTGCTATAGTCATGTTACTACTGTACCTCCTGTCCTCTGCTATGTTTCTTTGTATCCTAGAACTCGGTTCTTGGGGCCACTTTTATTTGTAATACCCAGTACAAATGAGGGTTCAGAAAGATGTCTCATTGATTGCCTAATACAGAAGCCGGTACATATGGGAATACCTACCGACGGTAAAAGAAGTTCTTAAGTTTAAGAAAATCGATGTCAGGAACACAGTCCCTTTGTTGCATATACTGACTGAGTGCTTGTTAGGCCGGACGGAGTGACCGAGCGGTTCTAGGCGCTACAGTCTGGAACCGCGCGGCCGCTACGATCGCAGGTTCGAATCCTGCCTCGGGCATGGATGTGTGTGATGTCCTTAGGTTAGTTAGGTTTACGTAGTTCTAAGTTCTAGGTGACTGATGACTTCAGATGTTAAGTCCCATAGTGCTCAGAGCCATTTTAACCATTTCAAAGTTCTTGTTAGTTCATCTGCCGCCTTTTGAAGATGTGCGCACATCCTCTCCCATCATTTTCATAGGACATATCGTACGGTATGCAGTAGCATATGATGTTGTATGCTCATGTGATTCCAGTAGCAACAAATCTTATGTCAGGGATAATCCAGCAAGACGGTTGCTCTCTGAGCTTGAAAAACTTTCATAGAGCGTTGATGTTCTTTATAGCTGTAGCATTGCGGAGACCAACTTGCAGGAAATTGTTGCTTCATACAAGCAGGCAGTTGAATATTATAGCCGGCCGGGGTGGCTGAGCGGTTCTAGACGCTACAGTCTGGAACCGCATGGCCGCTACGGTCGCAGGTTGGAATCCTGCCTCGGGCATGGATGTGTGTGATGTCCTTAGGTTAGTTAGGTTTAAGTAGTTCTAAGTTCTAGGGGACTGATGACCTCAGAAGTTGGGTCCCATAGTGCTCAGAGCCATTTGAACCATTTTTTTAATATTATATTTTTGGGCTACCACTGGATAAAAAAGCGGGAACTCTATGCGGAAACCACTGTCGTCTAATGTGGAAGTTCCACAGTGCAGCTCACAACGCATGAATCTTGAGATACAAGCTCCCATAGCACATGCCCATATTCTTCCATAATTTGAGTAAGTATGATGCTTGCTTTCTTGTTGAGTACTTCCGTGATTTCGGCCTGGAGAAAGACAATGTAGAAAAATTCAGTTCACTCTCCAAATGAATCACGTCTAGAATATAGTTCCACTTCCTGGATTGCTAACGATTCATACACACACACATCACCAGAAACTTGCTCAAACAAGGCGCCGAGAGGATATGGATATAACCGGAGTCACGAGTACCGATTATACAAAGTTTCAGATTGTGACAAAGAAGGGGATTTTTCCCGTACGAATACCTGGATTAGAAGGGGAGACCCATGAAATCGTATTCAGGAGCAAATTTACAGACATTGCTGTAATAGGTGCGGAGTATAGGCATGCTGCGAATGTTTGGCACGAGTTCAACATCTCTAATTTTGTGAGATACTCTAAATTGTACATGGAGACAGATGTGCACTCGTTCACAGACATTTCTGAGAAATTCCAATGTTCATCTGTGGCTATGTACACTCTTGATCCTGCCTTCAACTGTATTGTGCCAGGGCTTTCGTGGGACGCAGTGTTATAAAAGACATTATCAACGTTGAACTGTCCATTGATGTTGGTATACTGTGAACGGAGAATATACCAACAGCCACCAATAGCCATTATCTATCACATCAATATATTACGACACTGCACTCATGATGAAATCTGGAAACAGATCCATTTGTTTATAAAATCCCAAGAGCAGAGTGTTTACAGGCTGTCCTCGATTCTAATTGGCTGGGAGACCTATATGTTAAATCATTTCGTAGCAGTGATGAAATCGAGACATCTGGTGAGGGTGAGACTTCTGAAGGACTGAGGTGATGTCATAGAAGTTAGGTGGACTCTTTGAAGTTACACTTTCTACATTACTTGTGGCACTTCTTCCTGCTCGAGCATATGCTGGCAATCATGCAAGAACGTATGTGGTGTAAAGCCTATGTATTGTGAGGACATTTTAATTGTAATGACACTGCTTACTATTCGATACATGTGTGATAATGACGTTGTGGTGGGAGGGCATTACTACTGGGAATCGATGGTAGGCCTAGTTTGTGTGAGGGTGGACATATCATAATTTTTCGGACACTATACGTCTATATCTGATAATGATGCTACTTGTTAGGAATGTTGTGCTGTTGGGACGTAACATCACTGTGGTTAGTGACCGACATATCACCAGATGTGTGTGGGAAGTGATCATACTGCTATTCCTGTAAAAGAAATTACGTATGTCTAGCATCCCGGAGGATTGATTTGACGCACAGAATCGTGATTTCAACACATTGACAAGTGTATTGACAGTAAGGGGTGATAGATTCATTTTATGAACACCTGCATTATATACCGATACAAGGCTTCAGTTGGATCTGCTATAGTATACAAACAGGGGAGCTAATATGGCTGTAATATCATGGATTCACACAACATCCTCTCGTCAGTTCTCTAAGCACATCCTGACATGTTCTTTTTCGCATTATCGACTGCGATGTTTATTACAGTACACCAATCCATATCAGTGATGACTTTACAACCATTTTGTCAACAGGCATGCTACTGATTACATCATAGTGGCAGACGCCTGTGCTTTACAACTCTTGTTTGAAAGAGTCGTGGCGGGATGCAGGACCTTCTGGGAGCACTGACAGAGTACCTGCAGTCTGCCTTGAATCTGACTGGCTGGAAGAACTTAATGCTAAAAAATTTCCCAGAACTGAAGAGAATCAAGATGCATGGCTGGTCTGAGTGTGGACTTAAGATAATTTTTTTGGATGCTATACTCATATGAACAGTAATAGCACTATTTGTCTGAAATGTGTATGCATTGGAGTGTAAAGTTCCTATGGTCAGTGTCCCGACATGTGCAAAGAAATAATGTGGGTGGGACTGTGTCTGGTCGTAATGCGGTATAGGTCTGAAGTGGAAAATTGCGATTTCAACAAACTGATAGCCGTAAGGAGTATGAAACATTTTACATGGAAAATTATGTCCAGTCATAGGAAGGATATAGATTTACGTGGGATATTAGTATTTCGAGGGCCACTGTCGTCAGGAGGAAGTATTTACGTTAATTCACTCACTATTGAATGTCATCAGATTGGTGCTGCAATCGTAATATTTAATTATAATTAAACTGATAAATGTGTACGAACTTCTAACATGCTGGAGTAGCTTGGGTCAGCAACATCCGTTACTCAGCAGAACGAAAAACCAGTCACGGTTGGAAATTTTTACTTTTTATTCATTCAGTGACTAGTTTCAGGCCGAGACCCATTTTCAAATCAGCATAACTAAATCGGAAGTGGCATTTACAGTGCATAACGTTATCCGCATGCGCTGTAAATGTTCATTGTACACTTTTCACGTCTTCGGAAATGCCATTTTCGACTTTGTTATGATGATTTGGAAATAGATCTCGGCCCAAAACTAATCACCGAATGAACAAAAAGTAAAGATTTGCAATTTAGACTGTTTTTCGCTGTATTGATTAATATGTGGCTGGTTTCCTAGGACGACTCGGCTTGGCGCCCAGGTGCATAATGGAGGTAGCCAGTGGCCAGAATGAATGGGCATTTGTGGCTTAAGGCGGGAGCCCGAACTGAGTCTCCTGAACTGGTCAGGTGGGGTACGAGGTTGCAGTTGACCTAACCATGTCGTCCTCTAGGCGAGTGAATAGCGAACTAATAGTATGTGTTGGGCGGCAGCCTTCACAATCGAGTATGTTGTAAATATTCTCCTATTTACGTGGACATTTGAGGAGATTCAACATGGCGAGTGCTTGCGCTGGACGATTATTCCTCACTCACGTAAACTGATCGGTTGACGGCTGGGAAATCACGGTGGAACTCTCTCCGACCTCTGAGCATGCAGAACGGCTAGTGTGTGGATGCCAGGAGATGAGCATGCAACTCTCAGCATAGGCACCGTGCGACGGTGGCCTATGGAAGTTTCTGCGATCTCTGACATCTGTCTGTGACAGCTACTATGGAATGAATAGTGGTTCAAGTATATGTGTTTACGAAGTAACCTTGCGTCAGGTGACGGTACCCGTGTTTGGCGTTGAGTGCTTCACAATACATTCCAGTGGACTCTGTCTTGCAGCGGAAAGGTGGAGTATATTTGTTTAAGTAAGGGTTGATTTGTTGTTGATACTCTCCTATCATGAGGTAGACCATTTCCCCTCCTTCTTCTCCCCGGTGCTGCAGAGAAAACCAACTTGGAAATTATAAAGTGTTTTCAAAAACAGTTACCAGACCTGTAGGTGGGCAGGAATTATACAACCATCCCGCCAGAATCTGAAATTCCTAATATCATTTTACACAGCGCCACTTTCAATCGTGACATAAAATTCCCGACTAATCAGTTTATTGTTTCCAATAGTGACACTGCGGACACGCTCCATTCAAACCTCTGTGCTGTCTCCTGCAAATTGTTTACGAACATAGCACAACTGAGCTGAGATCTGAAACTCTCACTACTATTTTCACTACATCCAAAATAATGGTTTTCCCACTGAACGACCTAACTGTGCCAGTACCCACCAACAGGATGGAAGGAAAATTCAGAAGGGGGCAAGAGTAGGCTTTGGAAATCAGGTGACTGCTGTGTCGAATCCTAGACAGCCCAAGAATTTCTCGATGAATATGCCAGTCCTTGTAATCCCCAACAAGAAGCAAGGAAAAACTGTCCACCGTAGAGGGTATCAGATTTAATTAATTGGTCAATCAATTTGATTGAATGGGGGTAGCATATATGGACTATTTCCAAGACATCTACAGTGCAGCATTTTGGGGAGGACTGGGGATTTGCCATGTTACTGCTAAGGAAGTAACTGGAGGGGTGAGGGGGGGAGGAGAGGAAGGGACTGTAGGTAGGAGAGGTATGGAGGTTGCTTCAGCCAGTGTCCTCTGCTTGTGGTGTTGTGAACTAACTCAGTCAACATCTGCAAAGTAGGGCGAGAACATAAAGCAGCTGCTTCCACAGACCTGGTGTGAAGGTGATTGTTCGGAAACGAAACAGGCAGTGAGTCTGGTACCAATTTCAGAGGAAGCCGACATCCAGTGTCAGGCATTCCTCTGAAGGCGACCGGCGCCTTGCAGTCCAGTGCTCTGGACTCGAAGGGTTGCCGGGGATGTGGCGGGAGCAGTGTGGTGCGGCGTGCGTGCAGATGTGATCGGGAGGATTTCTGGCAGATACGTTTACCGCGATCTGTAATAGTGTTATTACGTGCAGTGAGTGTTTTATGTTGACGTCGATTCACGACAGTATTCCTTGCATGATCGGAAAAAGTAAACTATTTATATATTTAATTGATTCATTTTGATATTTTAAAAGACTGCCATCCTCAAAAATTAAATAAACAGCAGAGAATGATGAGCTTTTCCTGCCAAATAAAGAAATCCAACCCCTGTGAAGAGTATACAAATTGAATTTTATAAATAAACGATATATTATTATACCTTGATCAGTGTTGTTGAATTTCCTGTCGTGGGATCCTTCCAGTCCATCAGCTCAGCATAGACTGAGCGATTTTACCAGCTAGTTTTTACTGGGAGTGGGAGTGGGACACCGTGTGGTAGTGACATTGTGCTATAGCTCAGGCGATCCCTGCATGTCAAGGTGAGTACACAAACGAAAATTTTGCAACAAGACAACACCTCCGGTCTCCAGCAGTGTAATTACGCAATTACGACATGTGGTTGCTGGACAAGGTAATACTTGCACCTTCCAATCCAACAGCTCAGCACAGAGCGTTTCCCGCTATTTTTCCGGGTGAGAAAGGAGAGAGAGGACAAGTGATGGAGGGGAGGGGAGGGCGGGGAATTTCCGGGAAGATAAAGGTTTAATTAGTTGATCAACTTAATTAATTAGTCAACTAATTTGATATCAATTGCGTCCTTGTTTTGTCAATGGTGATGGAGGTTGGGGATTTCCCAGAGGTGTGGGGGAGGAACAGAAGGAGGAAAATGGCGTTGAGGGATTCTCAGAAGGGAAAATCATTGTGCAAAAACACCCATCTTGTGGTACAGAAATCCTTGGTTGGTTCTGTCCCGTTGACGACGTTCTCTCACTATAATAAAGGTTCCCAACAAGTTTTGCGATTCTCTACTCCGCAGCAGTCTGGATATCAATTTACAGTTGAACAGTGTTAATGGCACACTCCCTTACCTTTACCTATTAATCTCATTAAGAAATAGTACTTTTGTTTCTGACATTTACCGGAAACCATCAGCCACTGACACCGTGCTCCATCGTTATTCCAATCATCCCATGAAATATAAAAAGGCGGCCTTTCGTTCGCTTCTTTACCACCTCCATAAAGTCCCCCTAATTCCCCAGGGTTGTCCCCCTAATCTCCCAGGCTTTCGGCCGAGAGTAGCACTAGCTAATGGTTACGAGATAAATTTCATTCAAAATATTAATAAGGAAGTATTGAAGAAGACAAGTTCTGTCAATAACCACTCCACGTTTTCTACCACCTTAGAATTAGTTAGGCAAGACAATTAAGAACTACCACCGCATTTCCGACCATGGCTCCGTTTCAGAAAGATTCAGTAAACATCTAAAAAAGAATTAAGTAATTCCAGCGTTTTCTATTCTGCAGAATGTGGGTTCCAGGTATAGACACAAGGAACAGTCAATCAGCAACCCATAGAAGAGCACAGGGGTTTATTCAATTCCCTGTAACGATAGTTCTCAAAAGTACATTCTGGAAACGGATAGGTGTTTCGAAATTCGCTTTAAAGAGCATCTAAGCATGGGCAGTTCGAAATCTGTGATAACATCTCACTTAAGCGATAACCAACATTCCATTCCAGATCTCTACAACAACATAGAGGTACTACATAAAGAGAGAGAGGGCGCTGCTTCAAACGTCTTGAGGAAATAGTATATAATAAAGTCCATAAGACAGTTCCCCGATAATACTCCCAGTAATAAAATGGAGTTAAGGCACCGAACTTTATTGGCCAATTTTGACTGTTTAAATTTCTGAAGATAGGCGTCTAAACATCTCGTCAGTTGGTTAGCTTATTACAGCTTTTTTATGTTAACATTCATGTTTATTCCCACTGCAGGTACATTTGGAGGTCATCTGCTCTATTTAATGTCCACACTGTTTTAATAGTTCACTGTTTTAATAATTATTTAATACAAATAATTTTGTTGTTTTTTTGTCCAAGTATATTTTATAGAATTGATTTTTTAAAATTATAGTATATTAAAGAAATTAGTTTAATGATTTGAAATAAATAGTTGATCTTAGCGACTTACAACTTGCATTTATTAAATATATGTAAGCTCTTTCTTCTGGAGGCGTAACTGATTCACACGATTTCCCTGTCTTCATTTGTAATATTTACTTCCATTTTATGTCTAATCATTTACTACTTCAGGACATCTCAGATACCTGCATTAATTTTAAAAACATTTTTGACAGATATTTGCAGCAGAAGAATCAACTCAAAAGTTTCGAAACCGGTTGTTTGGGTTTATAAGTGATCTGAACAAATACTGGGTTCACAAATCAATTATCAGACCAATATGTTTGCCCCTGAATATGTGCTTGCCGCCGATTGTATGCAATCTGCATAAACAAACTGTGCTCGTTCTATCTTTACCATACAACTTTGGTGCATATGGCCAGATGCGTTGATGAAGAAGTGATGACCGACTCTGAATCAGCGAATTCCGGCAGAATGCCAGTCGGCCTCTATTTTTGTGTTTGCGTTGTACATTCTGGTAATTTCGTATTTCGGGTTTTTCACTTCTGTAAAATTGCAGTGTTTACAGCGAAATGCCCTATTTTCAATTTGCTCCCAACACAAAACTGAATGACACAAATTTAATTCCTTCTCAAAAATAAACTATATTTCAAGCGAAGTTTTCAAAAAGTTACTGCATCCATTATGTCCAGAGAGATGGTGTTGATGACTTCCACAATCTGAGTGTGGAGATCTTGAAGGTGCAGTGCAGTGACGAACACCCTTCCTTCACGTACACACAGATGAAAAAATCCAATGGTCCGATCTCGGGAGAACATGGAGTCCAATTCACGGGTATATTTTGTCCAATTCGGTGTCCTGGAAATGTTCGCTTCAGTGTTGTCCGAACATTCAACGACCGGTGAGGTGGAGAACAATCTTGTTGAAACTAAACGTTTGCTTGCAGGTCATTAACCTGGAGAAAAGCAGACATCTCCAGCATCTCTAGATAACCCCTCCCCGCCCCTTTATTTCACCTCACCTCTTGTTCCTCATCCTTTTCTTCCAACTTACTCTTTATCCCACTACTTTGCACTTCCTGTTCACTCATCTTTTTCTGCCTCCCCACCCCCACCTACTCGCCACTTAGATTTTTCAACTCCGCCACAACTCCTCTATTCCTTTTACCCGTTAAATAAATGCATAGTTACATAATTAAATGAATGATACACAAATGATGAACTGAAGAGAAAAATGTCACAGGTTTAGATCAAAGGAGAAGCAGTGGCAAAGTTGGAAACACTACACAAAACACACGATACACCTTTAGGCAGATGAAAATAAACTACATTGTTTTGTGCGTAACATAAAAAAATGCATAGCTCAGCAAGCAGTTTTCGGCTAGGCCAGAATCAACAGTGCCAAAAGAAGAAATAATCCGAAGATGCGCAGTCAGACAGCCTTTCCTAAAGTGAACAAGAAACCAAGCATAAAACACCATAAGTAAAAATCAACATCTTGTAACGAACTGTTTCTTTATGTATAAAATAAGTCAAATGTAAATATTTTTCATTACTGAGCACTGATGACGATTTATTTCAATGAAACGAAACGCCTTTGGTGACAACAGCATTTTCTTATAGTCGCAAAGCCTTTAAAAGACATTAAAATACTCTCAATAACTGTAAAGCAACGATATGGCCACAGAAATATGGTCACATAAATTAAAAAATTTTATCAGTCAGAGCTGCGAGAAATTCCATACTGTAGGTAGACGCATGTGAGCACGGCAATGAACGCAACGTGTTTGACAGTAACCAAACAATCGTCATCTGAAGATGGCTCTAAACGATCAAAACCGCTCATAATCATGAACATCTTCTCACAGCTGTGAATGAAAGAAATAACCAGGTAACTAATCGCTCGACAGTGTTGAATATTGCTTTGACTGAACACGTATAACTTAATGCGTTGATCCACAATTCGTCTGGCTTCATAGGACAAATAAATGTTCACAGTACAACGAGCAGCGTTCAAGAGTGAAAACCCTGCAGTTATTTCTGGACGATAACAGTGACTTGAGGGTAGCTTTATGGTCTGAAAAATGCTACTGAGCATTGTTCACAAAGATTATTAAACCGTGTCTAGTGAGATTAATCCATTATGTTCGAAATTGTTACGAAACCATACGCATTATTCGGGTTCACTGCAACATCCTTCCCTCGAGAGGACGATGACACATCAGTTTACGGCCCTTAAACCGTAAACATCATCATCATCTTCATCGAGACGATGTTTCCTTTCAACAAAGTAATACACCATGATCATGGTTTTTGTCACCAGGTAGGGTACTGCAGTTGTTAGACACTGAATTGGGATTTGAAAGGAACGGGATACAAATTGTCATGTGGCCATTCATATGTAGGTTTTGTGCGGTTTCCCTAAATCGGTTGCGGTGAATTACGCTGTGGTTCCCCTGAAAATAACATTGCCGAAAGTCTTTCCAACATTGCCCTTCCTGAGTTTTTCAGCATCTGGTTACTCCTCTTATTATATTCCGTGGAAATTCCACAAACGCCGGTTACTTTGCGGACGTTGGCTGTTTAGTCGACATAAAAGTTTTCTGGGTTTGGTACCGTGTCATAATGTAAAAAACCAACGTTTCGGCCACGATTGCAGCGGCCTTCTTCTGGGTCTAATGGTCACAATTAGACCCAGAAGGATACCGCTGCAATCGTGGCCGAAACGTCGGTTTTTCTCCAGTAACAGTAGTTTTTTACATATGACGCTGTACCAAACCCACAAAACTTTTGTGTCGACTGACTCTGGACGCTTAAGCCTAAGCAGTTATGTTGGTTGTTTAGTGTACATGCAGACATAACAATGTGACTCGACAGCATATGCAACAATAATTGATCAAACAACTGTTCCTTTCCGAGTGCCCAAGAGACGTGACGTATGTTCATACTTTTCCGCATCTGATTTGGCCTTCAAGACCTCAGCAGCATTTTACGGCGGATAGTTTGCTCTGCATGAACTGTCTCTGCTGCCTACCTCGCTGGCATAGTTATCAAAAGCAACAGATGTGTGCACGCGAGCGACACGTGTGTGTGTGTGTGTGTGTGTGTGTGTGTGTTTTGTGTGTGTGTGTAGTCCTTCCATCGTTTTGGAAGATACATACGGTGATCTCACCTATCTTAAATTTTATGCTGCTGCGACTTACATGGTCCATTGCACTCCCTTCGCCCTTCTTTGAACTTCGCCGTTTTATACACCACACAAACTGTTTCCCCTCGCATGAATAATGTATACGCTAGCAAGCCTTCTTGTACCGACATTGAAATAAAACTTAAACTCTCCTTCTTAAGAAGTCAAGTGAACCAGACTCAGAGGTAACACGCATCACTAGATGTCATATTTTTCATCAAAGTGTTATGGCTCTTGGTACCTCTTTCAGTACGTAAGCGGAATGCTTTGTAGGAACATTTTTTACCTTCTGGAGCGTAAGTTCTTATTATTGCTAAGTCCAGCATAACAGTACGAGATTTCGTATCGAATTCATATATTTTTTAAAAGTTAAACTGGCCAAGTAAAATCCTTTCGGGTAAAGTTAGAGAATCGGCATTCGAGAATCCGTCTGCCTCTATCATATACCTCGCTTAAATACTGTGCGAATAAGAGAGATTATGGCTGAAAAAGCGACATACCTAGCAAACAACCCTCGCTGCATATGCCCACGGCAGAGAGCAGAAAATTGCTACTCTTAGGACAAAGCACACATTTCTGTCCAGCGGAGTACGGAGTATATGTGTCATCACTATGCTCATCATCAGCCCTTTGATACATACTGCTGGAGAAGATGCTCTCTAGACGTTTCCATCAATTGCTATCTTCCGCGACACGCATCGTCGGTACTCGGACTGTTTTCTTTACCCTACGCTATCATTCCTTTAAGTTGTCAGTTCAGTCCTTACTTATCTCTTGGATTCCAACAAAAGGCGACCGTGAACTAGCTACCATCTATTCGTGTGGTTTCATTCCATTTCCTTTCCATTACAATCATCATTATTTTAATCCCGACTGTTTCCTGGCACACGAGTAAGTTTTTCTATCTTCTCTGAAGCCCACATCATGCACCTCTCCATTGATCACTTAACAACTGCCAATTTACGATCTTTTTTCTTTATTCTGCTGTGGTTTGCGTCACTGCCCTTACACAAAATTGGTAATACACTTACTGTAAACTTCCAGTTCACACGCGTTTGCAGCTTACTTATCAGAACTCGATGTCGGTTATAAAAACAGTTCCATTCATATTTTACTTTTCTTTTACTGGCCAGCCGGTCGTTGTGTTTAAGAACAACACATAGTAAAAGCCAACTGCTTCTCCTGATAGTTCCTTGCTAATTTTCATTATTTTATTTTTGACGTTTTCATTACATATTATTCTGATATTATTAATACCGAATTTCATTCTTAATTACTGAATTAAGTCTTTCCATTTCTGGTTGAAATTTATTTGTACCATAGCAAAACAGTAGAGTGTCATAAGCGAAGTTAAGGTGATACGGATTTATTTCATTAACGCTATCCCTTTATCATTTTCTCAGTTTAAGGACGCGAAAACTTCTTCAAGGGCTACTGAAAATAGTTTTCATGACATGGAGTATATCCACATTTTATTTTCAGTTCTGGATTTCCTGCTATGAACGGAAAAACTGTAGCATCGATGTCTATGTTCACCCTTCTACTAAGCGTAGACTGAATCAGTCATTATTACTCCAGGGCTCTTAATATAGATACAGATTTCGTTGAATTTGAGACATAAATTGTATCAAAATCTACGAATCACATGTGAAGTGGTAATTCAAAATTACTCCTTCTTCCTAGAGTTTCATTAATAGTGATACGTCCACTTTCAAAGCAATCTTCGTTCACTCCTTGATTAAAATACAGCGGTTTCTTTTCTTCTACGCCCTTGATAATATTTTTAGTGAATAACTCGTAAACCGCGACGATACCGATGATGATATTCTTTTTGTCTAGTCCCTATCTTCTTTCATGATATTGAATTGCAGCATAGATGCACTTATGCAAAATTCTCTTCCTCCTGTATTCTTTCTGTCTTGTATTTACACGAATGCCGAAATGGTGGATACTGAGTAAGCGACTGCGGAGTGGAAAATGAACTAAAACTGCTCAACCTGTGAGGCTCTACCGAGATTACGCAAAAGAACTTGTTCCCCCTCTAGCTGTAGGTTATCATAGGTTACTGGAGCTACGAAGGGAGCGATTGGAAAAACGCGCAGTTCATTCCTGTTTTCATGATGTGTGGCAAGACAGACGCGCATAATTGTAGGCCTGTATCGTTGACGTCAATCTGCTGTAGAGTTGTGGAACATCTTCTGTACTCGAGCATTATGACGTTATTGGAGAACGAATATCTCCTCCTGAATCAGAGTCCTAACGAGATTCACCTCGCTCTGTTCGTTCAAAGGCGTTCAGGTGTTCCTTGACTGCCGCGCGGAATGGCCGAAAGGCTGGAGGCGCCGTGTCACTGACAGCGCGGCCATTCCCGTCGGAGGTTCGAGTCGTGCGTCGGGCATGGGTGTGAGTGTTGATCTTAGCATACGTTAGTTTAAGTAGTGTGTAAGTGTAGGGACCGATGACCTCAGCAGTTTGGTGTGTGTGTGTGTGTGAAATCTTATGGGACTTAACTGCTAAGGTCATCCGACCCTGACAGCAGTTTGGTCCCTTAGAAATTCACACACATTTCAACATTTGTTCCTTGACCCACGGAACGCATTCTATACAGTTATGCACTGTCACTTAGTGAACGGAATACTAGTTTACCGATCATCGGACCAGATACGTGACTGAACACCTGGCTGTCTTGCAGACAGAACTCAACACGTCGTTCTTAACGGAACGAAATCGATAGATGTAAAAGTAATTCCCGGAATACCTCTAGGAAGGTTTATAGGGGTGCTAGTGTTTACAGTTTGCGTTAATGATGTAGTGAACGACGTTGGATCCTCACGTTAGATGCTCCTTGAGGGTATTGGCGGACGACGCTGTTGTGTGCAGGGCCTGCAAACAATTGACAGATGATGCACGGGCTGGCAGCTGACCTCAAACGGGTGTAAATGTAACATAGTGCGCAAAGATAGACGAAAATATTTTCTGCTGTTCGATTACGCTATTGACGATAAACCACTGAAAGTAGTAACTACTGTAAATCACCAAGGAATAACCAATCGGAGAGACGTGAATCCACTGAATCAAATACAAGATAGGAAAAGTAGATGCCAACCTGCGATTCGTTGGGAGAATTTTAAGAAAACGTAATTCATTCACGAAAGAAGTGCCACAAAAACGACGTTCGACCGTTTCTTCGGCGTTGTTCATCAATCTGGGATCACCAGCAAGATCGTTTACTCGGCCTTAGAGCGTTACGGAGATGCTCGACAAACTCCTTTGGCAGATGCTGCAAAAGAGGTGTTGTGCATAGTGTAGAGGTTCATTGCTCAGATTTCGAGAGCGTACGTTGCAGGAAGAACTGGACGACATATCACCCCCCACCCCAGATACATCTCGCGAAATGATCACGACGAGAAAATTAGGGAACGCAAAACTCATATTGAGTTTTACCGACAATCACCCCACCCACTCGCTATTCGTGAATGAAAGAGCAAAAGGAGGAAAGGATGTTGGTGCCAGTACTACTCTCCGTCAAACTGTTTAGCTGCTGATTAATGATGTACTCGTAAACGTATCTGAAACAGTTATAGCATATAATGTTTCAGAATAACAATAATCTGCCGGGCTGACAACGATTACTTAGTGTAAATATCCTTTTAATATATGTTTTAACATTAGCTTTTCGGCAGTAGACATTGTCAAGTATTTGCTGCACCACGTCAAATGGGCACATTTGCGTTATAGGCAGAATTTACATTTGGAGGGTGGAAATTTCAAACATTCTAAAACGCGTTTCCAATACTGTTGTCTTTGCGTTCATCTGTCGCATGTCCCTAGACTTGTTTCAGGGCCCAAATCGTGGAGAAAAATGTTTCATTTATTACTAGATGGCGCATGGTCTTTGTGCAAATACTTCTTTTCATAATTCCAAGTGCCATGCGTTGTTCCGCAAAATTTACACAACATTGTTCAGTCAGCTAAAGATATGAACCCACTCCAAGTGATTTCAATACATACAACTGTCTTCTTTGATTTTAAAGGTGCTGCTGAAAGCTTGTTGTTAATAGAGGCGGCTAAGATTTCCAAATGCAGTACGATCAATGTGTCTCATACTCACTCATCTCAAAATAGCTATTAAAAATTCCAACACTGATACAGAACAATGGATAAATGTCAATGTGTTCAAAAGAGGGAAGATCATTGTAGGTGTACGTCACGGCGTACTTCATCCGAAAGACCAGACATGTTTATCAGCTGCAAAACAGAAAGAGCTGTTGACGATGTTGCTATTTCTTCTTCAACAGCGCAGGGAGCTCTGCAGTAAACTTTGCAACATCTGATACTCAAGACAGAATTGTGTAAGAAACAAAAGTCAAAATTGAGAAATTATTTCTTCAATTTAATTTTATTATACTTCTGCAAAAAATTTAAAATGTATCACAAATGATTTTTATTCAATACCGTCCTACAAGCTGCAACATTACTGCTTTATTTTTATATTTTCATTGTCATTAAGAAAGTGTAATGCCCCAATAGTAGAAATATAAATGTCGTGTGACTAGTGCCTCCCGTCGGATTTGACACCACTTCGGCGACTTGCGCGTCGATGGGGATGAAATGATGATGATTAGGACAACAGAATACCCAGTTCCTGAGCGGAAAATAATCTCCGACCCAGCCGGAGATCGAATCCGGGCCTTTAGGATTGACAGTCTGTCACGCTGACCATTTTATTTCATTTTATTTTATTTTATTTATTTATTTATTTTTTTTTTTGTTAATCTCATTTTGTTCTATAATGTTGGTTGAATCCGTTCGTGGTGGACGCCAGATGACACTCGTTCAGGTTGTTCGTTGATCCATTCACTCAGTTTTTTATTACGGAGGGTAGCTAAACTCTCCGACCGAACACGCTGAGCTACCATGTCGGCACCACTCAGCTACCGGATCCGGACGCCTCAGCAGTAATGACAGCTGCAGTGAAAACTTCCCGGCTGACACTTAGAACCAGTCAGTTCGCTTGTATGAAAACCTAGAACGTTCTTCATAAACTATTTATTTTCTAATTTATTTCTGTATTTTTGAAATGATGACTTGAGCAGCATGATTCTATGGTATCAGAACACCTTCATAATTTTTTCGACACAGTTTAGTTATGTACAAAATTAGTTACATTGTTTTTTGATTCTTCTGAAAAATGTAAGATCTGACAGTTAGAACGTTAGAACTCTTCGTTTTTAAAATGTAGTGGGGTAGTCAGTCCGTGAAAGAAGCGATGTGCACCAAATGTTTCTGAAATATCTGCGACCTTACATACAACTTGCAGGTTTGTCGGGGTGTGTTGTATTCTCGAAATTGACTGCACAGCTCAAACTTGAAACTGTGGAGTAGTAAGGAATACAAAATAGAACGATATTTTAATCTGCATAACGGCAGACTATTGTTATCTAGAAATTTTTATTTCTGCCAGAGACTCCGAAGCAAGTAAAAAATAAATGAAGAACTGAACTAGGTCGGGTACATTTCGTTCTCTTCGGCAGTCACCATTTCTACCAACTACCGCAGTGCATGACGATATTCACTGCTGTTAGTCGCAGATGAAAAACATCTTTTGATGTCACGTCTATTAGAATCTTGAAGATACATTTAGAAGTTCTCTGTTTACGATTGTGTAAAATGATAATAGAGTGACTAATTTATGAACACTACTGCAGATTACAACAAAACGCAAAAGCCGCTCTCCCCCTCTAGGGACGGCATTACATTTCAAGAGTCATCGCTGATTTCACCAACTGCTATCGTTCGTCGTCTCTGCTGCCAAAAAGCGGCACGCCGTGCAACAACGACAATTACCGCGTAGCGACCTAAATGCGAGCTGACACTAGTTGGCGCAGTGGTGACGTCAGCTCGCGATCCGGACCAATCGCGGCTCCGTCCCAGCGCACCGCCCTAGCAACGCCCTACCGTTATTCAGGCCGACGCTCCGCCATGATTCATACAATCATCGGCTGGCATCGCATTAATTTCTCCACGTGGAATCCATAGCACGGCCAGATAATCAAGGCTGGCGTTTTGTAATTTTAAACCCGGATTTATTTCTTAATGCGCGCGGCGACGGCAGGGCGGGGTGGCGTTATTTTGCTTTACGCGCAGTCGGGGACGAATTTAGTGTCTGCTTATCTGCGGTAACGGCACGTGTGGGCCCCTGTATGTGCGTGGGTGTGTGTATGTCGGCTGCAGGGGGAGCGTGGTCACCGCCCCCGCCTAATGTAATGGCACCGATAACACGTCATCGCACTCGTGGGTCGACGCCTCTTCCGCCCGCGCAGATATGGCGATGTGAATTATTAATATTTATCCCTTTATTACCAAGTTATAGCGGACGATGCTAAGCGCCCGTAACCTCAACCGAACGGCTGAGCGCTTTCGGTCTGCCCCAACGACATAGAATAACGAGAAGAGGGTTCTCATTTTCTCTTCTAGCCTGAACTAAAAAAGTTACCCAAAAGACCGTCAACTTATAGGCCAATTTCAGGACGACTGTTTAGCTCATGAAAAGAGACTTTTTCCTGCAGTCGCGCGTATATATACTTATATGAATATGGTGTCTGTTCTTTCGGACATAACCTGCAGCCGTCTAGAACGAAATTAGAATGACATTAATACCGTCAGCTACTCACGGGCGTTGATATATATCAAGGGGGATAGGTGAAAATGTGTGCCGCTATCGGGACTCGAACCCGGAATTTCCTGCTTACATGGCAGACGCTCTATGCATCTGAGCCACCGAGAGCACAGGGGTAGTGCGACTGCAGGTTCTATCTCGCGCACGCCTCCCGCAAGACTCACATTCTTACCTTGTATGTCCACACACTACATTCGTAGTGTACCTCCCAAACACATTCATTACTCGTGGAAGACATTCTTACCAAGCCCCGTAAGAGACCATATCCATATGAGTATATAGTTCTGGCAATACCGGACATGACCTTCTTCTTAGGATGCACACATATTCCCCGAACTCTTACGGGACTTGGTAAGAATGTCTTCCACGAGAAATGAGTGTGTAGGGGAGGGCTACTACGAATGTAGTGTGTTCACATACAAGGTGAGAATGTGAGTCTTGCGGGAGACGTGTGCGAGATGGTCACTGCAGTCGCACTATCCCCTGTACCCTCGGTGGTTCAGATGGATAGAGCGCCTGCCATGTAAGCAGGAGATCCCAGATTCGCGTCCCGGTCGAGGCACCCATTTTCACCTGTCCTCGTTGATATATATCGAAGCCCATGAGCAGCTGCGGTATTAATGTAATTCTAATTTCGCACATATATGTCCCACGGAAGGGGCTGAGCGTCACATTCAGTTGTAGGTATTCAGAGTTGCTGATTTATGTGTGTGTGAGTATGTGTGTGTTTGTGCATTTGTGTGATATAATGTTGTTGTTGTTGTGGTCTTCAGTCCTGAGACTGGTTTGATGCAGCTCTCCATGCTACTCTGTCCTGTGCAAGCTTCTTCATCTCCCAGTACCTACTGCAACCTACATCCTTCTGAATCTGCTTCGTGTATTCATCTCTTGGTCTCCCTCTACGATTTTTACTCTCCACGCTGCCCTCCTATATTAAATTGATGATCCCTTGATGCCTCAACACATGTCCTACCAACCGACCCCTTTTTCTAGTCAAGTTGTGCCACAAACTTCTCTTCAATACTTCGTCAATGGTTATGTGATCTACCCATCTCATCTTCAGCATTCTTCTGTAGCACCACGTTATTGTCCAAACTATTTATCATCCATGTTTCACTTCCATACATGGCTACACTCCGTACAAATACTTTCAGAAATGACTTCCTGACACTTAAATCTATACTCGATGTTAATGATTTTCTCTTCTTCAGAAACGCTTTCCTTGCCATTGCCAGTCTACATTTTATATCCTCTCTACTTCGACCAACATCAGTTATTTTGCTCCCCAAATAGCAAAATTCCTTTACTACTTTAAGTGTCTCATTTCCTAATCTAATTCCCTCAGCATCACCCGACTTAATTCGACTACATTCCATTATCCTCGTTTTGCTTTTGTTGATGTTCATCTTATACCCTTCTTTCAAGACACTATCCATTCCAATCAACTGCTCTTCCAAGTCCTTTGCTGTCTCTGGCAGAATTACAATGTCATCGGCGAACCTCAAAGTTTTTATTTCATCTCCATGGATTTTAATATCTACTCCGAATTTTTCTTTTGTTTCCTTCACTGCTTGCTCAATATACAGATTGAATAGCATCGGGGAGAGGCAACAACCCTGTCTCACTCCCTTCCCAACCACTGCTTCCCTTTCATGTCCCTCGACTCTTATAACTGCCATCTGGTTTCTGTACAAATTGTAAATAGCCTTTCGCTCCCTGTATTTTACCCCTGCCACCTTCAGAATTTGAAAGAGCGTATTCCAGTCAACATTGTCAAAAGCTTTCTCTAAGTCTACAAATGATAGAAACTTAAGTTTGCCTTTCCTTAATCTAGCTTCTAAGATACGTCGTAGTGTGAGTATTGCCTCACGTGTTCCAACATTTCTACGGAATCCAAACTGATCTTCCGCGAGGTCGGCTTCTACTAGTTTTTCCGTTCGTCTGTAAAGAATCCGCGTTAGTATTTTGCAGCCGTGACTTATTAAACTGATAGTTCGGTAATTTTCACATTTGTCAACACCTGATTTCCTTGAGATTGGAAATATTATATTCTTCTTGAAGTCTGAGGCTATTCGCTTGTGTCATACATCTTGCTCATCAGATGGTAGAGCTTTGCCAAGGCCGTCAGTAGTTCTAATGGAATGTTGTCTACTCCCGGGGCCTTGTTTCGACTCAGGTCCTTCAGTGCTCTGTCAAACTCTTCACGCAGTATCGTATCTCCCATTTCATCTTCATCTACATCCTCTTCCATTTCCATAATATTGTCCTCAACTACATCGCCCTTGTATAGACCCTCTATATACTCCTTCCACCTTTCTGCTTTCCCTTCTTTGCTTAGAACTGGGTTTCCATCTGAGCTTTTGATATTCATACAAGTGGTTCTCTTTTCTCTGAAGGTCTCTTTAATATTCCTGTATGCTGTATCTATCTTACCCCTAGTGAGATAAGCCTCTACATCCTTACATTTGTCCTCTAGCCATGCCTGCTTAGCCATTTTGCACTTCCTGTCGATCTCCTTTTTGAGACGTTTGTATTCCTTTTTGCCTGCTTCATTTACTGCATTTTTATATTTTCCCCTTTCATCAATTAAATTCAGTATTTCTTCTGTCACCCAAGTATTTCTACTAGACCTCGTCTTATTAGCTACTTGATCCTCTGCTGCCTTCACTACTACATGCCTCAAAGCTACCCATTCTTCTTCTACTGTATTTCTTTCCCCCACTCCTGTCAATTGTTCCCTTATGCTCTCCCTGAAACTCTGTACAACCTCTGGTTCTTTCAGTTTATCCAGGTCCCATCTCCTCAAATTTCCACCTTTTTGCAGTTTCTTTATTTTCTTCAGTGTGGTCAGAACCCACATCTGCCCCTGGAAATGTCTTACAATTTAAAACCTGGTTCCTAAATCTCTGTCTTACCATTATATAATCTATCTGATACCTTTTAGTATCTCCAGGGTTCATCCATGTATGCAACCTTCTTTCATGATTCTTGAACCAAGTGTTAGCTATGATTAAGTTGTGCTCTGTGAAAAATTCTACCAGGCGGTTTCCTCTTTCATTTCTTACCCCCAATCCTTATCCACCTACTACGTTTCATTCTCTCCCTTTTCCTACTGCCGAATTCCAGTCACCCATGACTATTAAATTTTCGCCTCCCTTCACAATCTGAATAATTTCTTTTATTTCATCATACATTTCTTCAATTTCTTCGTCATCTGCAGAGCTAGTTGGCATATAAACTTGTACTACTGTAGTAGACGTGGGCTTCATATGTATCTTGGCCACAATAATGCGTTCACTATGCTGTTTGTAGTAGCTTACCCGCATTCCTATTTTCCTATTCATTATTAAACCTACTCCTGCATTACCCCTATTTGATTTTGTGTTTATAACCCTGTAGTCACCTGACCAGAAGTCTTCCTGATCCTTGCACCGAACTTCACTAATTCCCACTATATCTAACTTTAACCTATCCATTTCCCTTTTTAAATTTTCTAACCTATCTGCCCGATTAATGGATCTGACATTCCACGCTCCGATCCGTAGAACGCCAGTTTTCTTTCTACTGATAATGACATCCTCTTGAGTAGTCCCCGCCCGGAGATCCGAATGGGGGACTATTTTACCTCCGGAATATTTTACCCAAGAGGACGCCATCATCATTTAACCATACAGTGAAGCTGCATGCCCTCGGGAAAAATTACGGCCGTAGTTTCCCCTAGCTTTCAGCCGTTCGCAGTACCAGCAAAGCAAGGCCGTTTTGGTTAGTGTTACAAGGCCAGATCAGTCAATCATCCAGACTGTTGCCCCTGCAACTACTGAAAAGGCTGCTGCCCCTCTTCAGGAACCACATGTTTGTCTGGCCTCTCAACAGATATCCCTCCGTTGTGGTTGCACCTACGGTACGGCTATCTGTATCGCTGAGGCACGCAAGCCTCCCCACAACGGCAAGGTCCATGGTTGACAAAAGTTTTATTTCCTGCAGTTAGTACCCCACAGGTTGTAAGTGTTTGTGAAGCGTCATGTTTCAAACGTCAAGAACTGTTGATATGGAATTATTTATGTAGTACCGGTTTTTGCTTCCAGATCATCTTAAGGTATCGTTAAATACATTGAGGACCAAAGAAACTGGTACTCCTGCCTAATATGGTGTAGGGCCGCTGCAAACACACAGTAGTGCTGCAACACGACGTGGCATGGACTCGACTAATGTCTGAAGTAGTACTGGAGGGAAGTGACACCATGAATTCTACAGGGCTATATATAAATCCCTAAGAGTGCGTGGGGGCGGTGATGTGAGAAGCACGTTGCAAGGCATCCCAGATATGCTCATTAATGATCATGTCTGGGAGTCTGATGGCCAGCGGAAGTGTTTAAACTCAGAAAAGTGTTCCTGTAGCCACTCTGTAGCAGTTCTGGACGTGTGAGGTGTCGCATTGTCCAGCTGTAATTGTGCAAGATCATCGGGATGCACAATGGACATGAGTGTATGGATGTTGAAACTTCCTGGCAGATTAAAACTGTGTGCCGGACCGAGACTCGAACTCGCGACCTTTGCCTTTCGCGGGCAAGTTCTCTACCCTCTGAGCTACCTAAGAACGACTCACGTCCCGTGCGCAGAGCTTCAATTCTGCCAGTACCTCGTCTCCAACCTTCCAAACTTTACAGAAGCTCTTCTGCAAAATAATTTGAAACGAAACTCGTCCGACCAGGCGACATGTTTCCAGTCATCAACAATCCAATGTCGGTGTTGACCGGCCCAGGGTTTGTGTCATGCAGTCATCAAGGGTACACGAGTTAGCCTTTGGCTCCGAAAGCCCATGTCGACGAAGTTTCATTGAATGGTTTGCACCCTGACACTTGTTGTTGGCCCAGCAATGAAAAATGCAGTAATTTGCGAAAGGATTGCAATTCTGTCTCTTTGAACGGTTCTCTTCAGTCTTCGTTGGTCCCGTTCTTTCAGTATCTTTCTCCGGCCGCAGCGATGTCGAAGATCTGATGTTTTACCGGATTCCTGATATTCACGGTACACTCGTGAGGTGGTCGTAAGTTAATTCCCCACTTCATCGCTACCTCTGGTACACTGTGTCCCATCGCTCCTACACCGACTATAACACCACAGTCAGGCTTACTTAATCATGATAACTTGCCACTGCACCAATAGTAACCCATCTAACTACTGCGCCAGACACTTGTCTCATACATTCGTTGCCGGTCGAAGCGCCGAAGGTCCGACAAGAACTAGCAATTAGAGGGCACGAAGATATAAAATAATTTTTTTTTTCAATTGTGGAACTCCGAAAGAATGACATAACTGATTTTAAAGATTAGTTAGGGCGTCAGGGGTATAAGAGGACGTCGCAAGATTTTCGAAACGAGGTCATTGATCTACTAGGAAAGTCTGTGTTGAGTAAGGTTTTGGTTTCAATCAAGAAGACTGAGTAAGTGTCATTTTATATTCGTACTGTCTATGATTCCTTAATCATCAGTGAAGACTTTATTGGCTTATATGAGACCCTGACACTGAACCACAAACTCTGTTTGTAAGGTGTCAGGCAAATCCAACACCTTCCATGAAAACCCTGACATGATAAGCATATCCAGTAGTATGTCGCACAGCTCCGAATAAATCGTGACATTAAATTAACCAAAGTAATACGAGTAACGAGTGAGCAAATGGAATACCACAGACTAACACAAGAATGCCTAAATGCATGTCATACCTTCCCACCGTGAGACAGCCGCAGTTTCGAGGGGAGAAACGAGAACAGAAGCCGAGTGCAGAACCGTGTTAAGTTACGAGGCCCTATGATAAGGGATGGACACCCACGTCGCCAGCTAATCTCTAGGACCACCCCAGTCGCAAGTTTGAGCGTGAGACTTTTTCGCGACTCTGTTACGTTGCAAACTTTAAAAACATTGCCCCACCACGAAAAGTATAACGTTTCTCATTGGATAGATAGAATTTTTGTAGGCGGAGCTTAAGGTTAACAATGAGACCCTGATTGGTCAGATGAAAACACAGCGAGATAGTTTTTTTAAACCAACTTCGGTAAATTGTAGTAAGGAGAAGTTAGGAGAGAGTTGCTTCCGAGACGGGGAGGTGAGCGGAGCTGTGCTACCCGCCGCCCCCTGAGGAACACCGACAAGGTAATAAATGCACGCGATGCCGCATAACAGCGCATAAAGCTTCACTCAGAACTGCAGAAGTCTCATCTGTTACACCCCCTTTTTTGCGCAATACTAGTGTCGATCGTCAATTAAAGCTCATGGTGTTCACATTTGCCACTTGAAGTAAAAATCTGAAACGCGATGATTTTTCTGTTATGTAGTTATTGAGAAGCCACAGCAGCCACTGTAATTTACGACAAGTTAGATAAGTAATTAAAGATAATTGAGGGTCACTGTAGACCAATTTCATAGTTTTCTCTCTTGTGAAACTTAATTTAAACCTAGATTATAGATGTGATATGGCATAGGTCATCTGTCGATCCATTGTAGAACTTGGAAACCCACTCAGGGAATATTCGTTCACATTTTTGTTGAACACAGTTGGTTTTTACCATCCTGTATTAAAACATTTCCTTTTATCAATAGTGCAATTTATAAACAATGTTTTCTGAGTAGAATAAAATGTCCAATGGTAAACTTAACTGCTTTTTCGAAGTTATTTTACCAGCTAACTAAAAGTAGGAAAGCCTTGAACCCCTCCCACTAAATTTAATTAGTATTAAGATTCTTTTACAGGGAGTGCAGTGGAGCTGACGCTGAAATCATTAAGTATTTGGTTATATCATCGCTAGTCTCACTGAACTCTTCTGAATTCTACATGTCATGTGTGGTCTGGCGTCTCCTTACCAGCAACAGGTCCCAGGTACAAACTAGTCAATTCCCTACAAAACACGCTCAGAGCGTCGTTGCGCGAAAGTGCTAGGGAGACACGATATAGAACAAACAGACATCACACAGAATGTTAGATGTTTAGTATTTTAAAAGATGTTTGATTTGTCAATGGATAACTTAAGAGCACAGTGCTATGATGGTGCCTCGAATATGGGAGATTAGTTCAAAGGACTAAAAAAGTTAGTTTTGGATATACAACCAGAAGCACATTATGTGCACTGCACTGCTCACAGTTTAGACTTGGCAGTTATAGACTGTCTCCACCATCTTACGTCTATGAGGGACATTATGGCTTTAGCCAAGGACTTAATAAACACAGTAAGGGAATCCAACAAAAGGATGGGACTTTTCAGAAGCATACGCTGTCAGAGCGCCAACGACCAAGCTGGTCTACGACCCCTTTGCCCTACTTGGGGCTATTATGCGAGTTTCTAGTATCTTGAGAATACTTAAAAACTTTGAAGAACTTCTAGAGTTTTTTGAAACATTTTCTGCAGAGGACAAAACAGAGGCAGGTTACAAATGTGCAGGCTATCTTGAGTCAATGTTACAATTCAAGGCGTATTCCTTTTTATGTCTTTATTGCCATGCAATGAACCTAGTAGAGGAGATCAATGAAAAAATTCAATGCCCTCATCTAAGTGTTGCTGATCTAGAAAAATATATGAGGGCTTGATTTGTATATTGAATGGAAGGCGTGATAGTTTTGAACACTTTTGGGAATTGTGTTTAAAAGAAAAACCTTCACAAGTTGATAATCCTGCGCTTCCTTGGAATCGAAGTATACCGAAGAAGTATGAAAACAACGAAGCCAGCTCACTGTACACTTTCAAAACCCCAAAGGAATACTACAAAGCTATTTACATTGAAGTTTGTGAAACGATGCAATCTTGCATTACTGACCGGTTTACTTAAACTGGACTCACACACGTCATTGCAGTTGAACAAGCGTGCTTGATTTTAGTAAACACAGGTGAAACAAATTAGGACAGATCAACTGAGTTTTTCAAAAATGACCTAGACATTGATAGACTGCGCTTACACTTGAATATTTTAGATGATATTGCAAATAAAAAACAATTGGTCTTAAAAAACATGTGTGATATAACAAAGTACATCACACAAGAGCCTGCAGTTGGAGAAATGTTATGTGAAGTAGCGAAGTGCATTAAGCTACTCCAAGTAGTTTCAGTCACGACAGAAACAGCAGAACAGTCATTTAGCGCCCTCAGACGTCTGAAATCATATCTCCGATCAACAATGGGACAGAAGCCATTGAACAACTTGGTGGTTCTTCATGCCCACGGAGGTGCTTTGGATGAATTGGATATCCGACCAGTCATCAACGGCTTCACATTCAGTAATTCAGTCAGATAGTCGACTTTTGCACCTTTCTAAAGACAGTCTAGCCCTAATAATGGCATTTAGAGCAATATTAAAAATATTTACAAAATAGAGAATTAAATACATACATAGTGTTAAATTTTCAGTTTCGAAATATCATTACTAGTTTAGTAAAACATTACTATAATACTGTAGTACTGTATTAGTTATTTTAAAATACCTAAATATTTTTAGGGTATAAGACCCAATTAAAACCCGATATTTACATACTTTTTGACTGAAAGTATTAGGTAAACTGTATTAATTTTATTACCTGTATTAAAGCATTAACTTTGAGGTACTGTTTTTATTTAATGAACCCTGAGCCTTATTCAAAGCAGCTATTTCACTTATTAATCAAAGTGCTATTACTGTGCGACAGCAATATTTTATGTTTTATTCTTTTAATGATAGTTTAGGATTTATTTAAATATAATATCAGTCTTTTCAAGGCTACATATTCACTGCTATGTAATAGCCTATAATCATGATTATTACTGTAAATTAGATTAGCTTTTTACGAAAATACCATGCATGTTTATGTTTTGTTTCTTTTTCCAAAGTCAAAAAATATTTCAGGCTTGTCGAGTTTCCCAGAGTGTCCAGTTATCAAGAGTCCAGTTTTCGGGGTTCTAATTTGATCATATGACACTAAACTGCTTAAAAAAACTTTAAAACTCACCATTTTTCATCTAAAATTTAGAAAACTTCCCGAGGCAAAAACCCCGGTTTGGGCCTCCCAAAATTTTTTCTAAGTCAGCGCCTTGGTTTCATTACTTGCTGCTGCAGAGGTAGATGCTGCGCATGTGTTATCGTCAACCAAAATATTTGTATCGTATTCACTACATATCAGCTGCTCCGATTCTGATCCTATCATAGTTTCTGGTGACAGGGGTTCAGTTAACTCATTGCCTTCACCTGGTAGTTCTTGTATATTATCAAGAGATTCGGAACCTGAGTATACTGATTCCATTCTCGATTGATGTCTATTCCTGGCTCGATGCATAGTGTAAATAAATGCAGTCATTTTCGTGACAGCTGTGGCTGGTGGCTCGATAGTCAATTGTTGGATTGGCTGGTACTTTGGCTGCGAGTGTTATTCGCTATAAATTACAGTAAAATATTAACTGAAACCACACAAGATTACAGCCTCTTCCTGTAATATACACAACACATATAGAAGACAATACCTAAATAACTGTAATAAAATGTATCACGGTATATCAAAGTGCTTTCCTGGCCTATCACCACAAAAAACCGAACCAAACACTCACTAGTGTCCTTACCTTGGTTACATTCAGCAATAAGTCTAGGCTGTATGTTATGTATCCTCGTTCAGGTATACAATTTCTCTCAATCCCAAGAAGTGTTTGGGATTGTAATTATGCAATCAAGCACAAGAGATGAATATGTGGAAAGGGATATTCATCAATTAATTACAAATACAAGAAAAATACAGGGTGTCCCTCTCAAACCTCCATGATTTCAAAGACCCAGAAAAAACCACAGTAGATATGACAATGAAATATGTATCACATCAAAAATGGTTCAAAAATGGTTTGTAAATTGGGTTGTCCGTTTTTCCCTTGTGGAGTAGGGACGGGTTAGAGCAACCCTGCGGTTTGGGTTGTTCGGTAATCTCCCTATCAATCTACCGTATGTCAGTAGCTGCCTCTGTCATGTTTGTCGGATTTGGTGTGTTAACGAATTTATTGCTTGGAGTGTAACGGCCTAATACCTGAACTATGTTTTGATCTTGGAAAACTTTGATATTATTGCCTATGATCTCGAGAGGCGGTATCTGTGTACTGTAGAGCATCTTAACTATGGTTTGGCCAAACTTGGTGAATTTTATATAAGATTGCATTTCATGAGCTTTTATTTAAATGATCATTTTAGTAGATAAAGTTGCCACCCTTTCACCGTAAGACTTTTCTTAGAAGTTAAAATCAAGTTGCACCTTCTGTGGCAAGGTTAATATTTTAACTGTTAGTGTTTTGTACAATTGTGTGCTTGTCTAAACTGTTAAAACTCTTAGTTTAATGTTATCTGGTGTGTTGTAGATTTGCACCAGTGTAGTCATTCAGAGGCTGTTGTGAGCGGTCGTAACTACAGCCATGTCAAAAGGGAGCGGCAAGGTTCTCTGCCCGAAAGCTCATACAGTCAAAACTTGTTTCTTTCTGCCTCTGAATAAATTGTAACTTTGATATTTAGATGGTGCTTTCAGACTATAATTTTAAATCTGTTTCTTTTAAAAAATGCTTTTAGGCACTATTAAAGTGGTTAAAATTCCCATTTGTTAAAAGGAATTCGGTTATGTTTTCATCGGTTACTCCCTGGCAACTACTTCCATGCTGACATAGTGTGATTTAATGTGTTAATGTTTTTGATGAACGGCTAGTAAACAAAATAAATTCTTAAGAATATTCTTTGAAAATAAATGACGATTCAATTTCCACTGTTATTGTTGCAATCGCATTGGTGTTATGATGTCGCAACGTAGGAATATCGTCCACTTTGGTCGCATACACGCTGTCCTTCACGAATCCTCACGTGAAAAAATCAAGCGGCGTAACGTCGGGTGAACGTGGTGGCAAGGCGATGGGTCCTCCGCTTCCGATCCAACGACTTGGAAATTTCCTATCCGGGAACTTGAGAACAGCCGTGATCAATGCGGCAGAGCTCCATCTTGCTGAAAAATAATGTTGGGTTGCAATGTCTTGTATCTGAGGGTACACAAACATCAGGTGGATAGCATTCATAAACACGACAATAATTTCTTTGCACACTAATCGGCGATTTTGTTTCTGCAAACCACACTACTGCTTGCGAGCGCTGCTGCGGAGTTGCCATTTTCACTTCATACGACCATGCTGCACTCTGGCGACGATACTTCGCACTTCTGACGCAGGAGTATAAATTCTTTGAGATGCTCTACAATGTGGTTCATTTTTCATTGTCGTATCTACTATAGTTTTTCTCTCCTGAGTCCTTGAAATCAGGGAGGTTTGAGTGAGACACCCTGTACAATACAATATAATAAAATAATGGTTTCTTGAATCTTGCGTAGATTATCTCGTACATCAAAAGAATGTCTAAAAGTGTTCTTTTTTTGTCCGTCTCTTGCTCAGCGGCTTTCAAAGTCAATAGCTCGCTGCATCTCTAACGACGCTTCCACAATAAACACATCACATCACCGGACGTTTGTTTTTCACATTCTCGCAACGTTATTTGCTAACTGTAGCTGTTGTTTAAAATGTTTTTAAAGAGATTAATTCATTTGTGGTTTTATTTAGCAAGCAGGTTGTAAAGTTTGCCTAAATGGCGTTTCTTAAAGAAATTATTATCTGATTTATGATTTTAATTCTCTTCATGATTTATCTATGATGCAAATAAACATATTGAAATGAAATGGTCACTGTATGGGTCAAGTCCTTCCACTCCCTTTATATTAAAGGTTAAGGAAATCGAAGTTCAAAACAGAAATAACGTTCCAACTTGTAGATTCGTCTACAATTAAGGAAAATTATTTATTATGGAGAATTTTCATCTTGGTTGTCTAAAGTATAGTATTTGCTAATGTACGTGGAATTTTCATTCTGAAATTTAACCCGTTTTTCAAGGTTACTATTCCGCCTCCTTAGCTGAGTGGTCAATGAGAGAGATCCACCCTGGTTCGATTCCCAGAACTGCCAAGGATTTTTCCTTGGTGGTAGAATCGGACTGGGGTGCCCTCAGCCTCGTGATGTGAACTGAAAAGCCAACTGATAGAGAGGTAGTGACTCCAAGGTCGAAATTTCGGCAATGGGCGGGAGTGCGTTGTGCTGACCTCTTGCACATCCAATGATGACTGAGGAGGACAAGGCGACCGGTCGACTATCGCGTCGTCTTCACGACATGATCACGGGCTTTCCTTTTGTTTCAAGATTAATGTCATGTTTAGTACCATCTTGTGAATTAGAGGTTCATATTATAATGGGTGGGGGGATTTTTTCCTTACCAAGGGAATGTACACTTCGAATTAAAGAAGACACTGCTTGGGGGTTTAACACTTTTTCAGTTTCATTTTGTTCAATTCTTTGCACATGAATTGGAGCATTCAATCCCTATATTTAGCAGTTTTCAGGTACATCGGCTTTTACATGTTTTTTCTGACTAGGCGTGCGTATCTAGTTCTCCCACGCTTCAATTATCTTTTCTGAATTTAGTGAAAGGTGCAAAAATGAAAAACTCTCCTGCCTTTTTGTAGAGCTTCCATATCATTTTTAAACACAGTTCATACAATTTGCTAAAATCCCCACCCCTTCACGGTCAAAGTACTATCAATTGTACACAAACTGTTAATTTGGCTGGTACTTAGTCTCACGTTCAACACCTTGTTTAGTGTAACGACTTAAGGATGGGTCATAAGTAGTACATTCTTCGTTCGAAGGCTGGGAAAGAGTAACTGAAGACTCAGTATGCGATTCACCATCACATTTCCTACCATTTCTTTCAAGACTCTCTCATGTATGTCTTCTGCCATATGCTCTCTTTATTACAAAAGAAAGCAAATAAGTTTATTGTTTCGAAATTGTTTTTCGGTACCAACACTTCATTTTATACTACGAATTGATGAGGACCACGCGCACAATCCGTAACCAATTTACTCTTCCATAGTAAATGTGACCGACTAACCTTAAATAGCTGCACAAAACAAGTTGAAAACTATAACAACAAACTATCGTCTTAGTGTCTAACAGGCGGAAGCCTTGGTATTTACATATAATCTTTATGTGCGTATCAGTAGATGCAGAGCTATGGCGAAGTCTCCATTGTTGATTCCAAACTTCGTGAACAGCGCATAACGCCACAGCTAAATTTTTAAAACAATGTAAGCTTATTAGTTACTACATTACACCAGCCCAGGCGTTAATTTAAATTCATTGATTATTTTGAATTTTAATGAGATATATAAGTAGACATACATTTCTCACAGGAGGGGGAACATTATTAGCAAAATGTCGCCTGAAGAAACTTGAAATTTTGGAAGTTATTAGTGTTTGTCATCTAGAAGTTCACTGAAGAGACCATTAACATGTCAATAAACAATGATTTAAAATGCGCCTCACGCCTTTCCAGTATTTTCATTACACGCAGTCTGGTAAACGTAACGTCATGCCAACCGGACGCGCGGCTCAAATCAGGGCAGAAATGCGCAGAATGGTGCAGACAGTTCGTAGGTGCACACCGGTGTTCCAGTATGCGTGCGCGCGTCAATAGAATGGGTAACACCCTCGAAACAGAGAGCGCAGAAGCGAACCATTTCATTTCATATACAAGCACAGTGGGTAAGTTGTTCGTTGTTGCGCAAAGCGGAGCAGAACGGCGCCGTTCGTCGGCCCACCCGGTCGCGCCGCGCTGCGCCGAGACTCGGCCAGTGTGGACGTGGCTCGAGAAGCTTCTGCAGAATCAGTGTGTTAGCTCCTGAAGGGTATGTGGCTGCAGAAAACCACCGGTATTAGTGCAAGGATTTTGGAAAGTGTCATTTGAGTATCAATGGATTGTACAGTAATGTCGTATTTTTGCTCTCGCGCTGTTGCATGTGAGCGATCAGTGATGTAAGCTGTATCACAGGGTTACTTTACCATCTTTGATGTGCGCATTGGTGCAGTAGCAGATAGTGGTTAGCTGTGTTAAAGTGAGGATCCAGATTTGCGCAGAGTAGAGGTAAGGACTAAACATTTTAATTTTTTTTTGTTCAATCAGGACCAACTTATGTCATTCAGAGACAATTAGATTTTTTTGTGTGGTGCATCAGTTTTAGTTCTGGGATTTGTGATCAGTATTGCAAAACTAATTATCTTAGGTTTTTTGTCAGCGTTCATTATTCAGGCAGTTTATACTGTTCAAAATCCTTGCAGTCAGATTATACCGTTTACCAGTATTAAAGGCTTGCCTTCTCATTACGACAGTTCAATTTTCTATTACACTTCATAATTAGCTCTGCTCAGATCTTATTATTCAAACTAGAGTACGTCAGTCATATTATTGTTATTTAAAGAGAATTTTCAATTTGAGGCCCCCATTTTCCAGGGAGAGAGTAGTATTCTGACCTAAGTCTGACCTTTCCGAAATATTATTGTGATATATGCATTTCGGACAGAATCGTGAATGGGACGAATGCTTAATATTAAAGTTATTTGTGAAACTTGTACAAATATCGGTATGCTTCTGAACACGAGGCACTGAATTGTTCCAAAGTGTTTATGAAACTTCCATCGAAACTATTTAACTAAAATTAGGAAAATGTTACTTTTTATGGCGACAACTTATTTATTTTTTGGAAATTTCTTCCCATAAAGCAAAATCAAAGACCTAAAGTACAGGAGAAGAAGAAACGAGAGAATAAGGTCCATCAAAAATTCATTCAGATCCCAAATACGCAATATTTCCATTTAGAATCTAGCCGTATTGTCTAGAAGATGGTCTCTAGGAACATGTAGTTCTTGTATGTCGTCGAAATGACTTCCAGAAATGACGTTTGTATCAAAGAAAATTTGGGATTGGAAGTTTGTACATGGCGAATAATACTGTGAATCATGTAACAAAGTATATGTGGGTTTTGTTTTCGAAATTCAGTAGCAATACTGTGTGTGTTCCTTTCAAATAGATAAAGTGAAATATAACGTCATCATAGAATTCTTTGTCTGAAGGACTCCAAAGTCAACGGAAATTCTTCCAGAGTTAATGAAGCTTCATAATGGTTTAGATATGAGTGAGTTAGACAAGCTGCACCTCAAGATGAATCAGGTGAAAGAGTCCATAAATGGAACTGTCGCGAAAATTCCAAGTACAACATTTAATGATCAACGATTGAATATGTGTTTGTTTGTAGAATAGCTGAATTCTTAGGAGCAACTGAGAGACACTGTGGTACGTTATAAATATAAAGCAAATATGAGATAGCTTTGTGTAAAACAGGTGTAACATTTCTATAATGTAGGCTGAACGAAAGAAAAAAAACAAGCTTTTTAAAAATGTTTGGGTCGTTTTGAAAAGGATCTAACTGATAATTTACGCTGACATAAAATAGTCTTCCATTTCAGGACAGAAACAATGCATAAGCAGCGAGTGGCAGCGAGTGGCCTTACATTAAAAGAGATTATTTGCATGCCTAGTGATTTTCAAAGCTAGAAAATGTAAGGGCAGAGTAAAACGCTTCTGGCACTTGCTTGGTATAAATTAATGATCAGTGCAATCGTTACAGACTACCTTGTAAAGAGCAAACCAATATCTAGCCAGTACAAAAGGGTTTTGGACAAGTTGATCGAATAACAACGTGAGAAAAGACTTCGACTGATAATGAAAAAGTCACCTTTGGTATGATGAATTCTCTAGCCAACTAAGGAGCTTTGGTAGCTGAAAAACTGAGAAATCTGAATTACATTACTGATTTCCCTTGGCTCTCTTGCGGAAGGGTTTCTGGGATATGGAAAGAAGTCAAAGATGCACGTTTTATTTAAGTATAATAGAATGACATTACTTATTATTACGAAAAATAATTTTTTTACAATGCTCATATTAATTATAAAATGACTTAAAAAATTAAAATTCTCTTGAATGGAGCACGAGAAGTCCCCCAACAGCTTTTATTCAGTTTTTAACTCCAACATATTACCCAAATTACGTTTAAAATCACAGGCAGGTGGTGAACTACGTATCAGTTGATGCGTCTGGTAGCTTTCCGTACTGATGAAGTCTCGAAGTCTTTATGGAAGCGACTTCTTGACTTGGTAGTGTATTCATGCTTTTCAGCATCGTTTTGAAACGAAAAATATTGGTAATGACAAAGGACACTCCGGGATATGAATATTCTTAAGTAGTTGTGAGAATAAGTACTAGCTGTTTTAGAAATCTGCAATATGTTGTGGAAATAGCATCACATCTAGGTCTTATAGCATGCTTTACTGAGCATTTTTATCACCAAAACTAATTACATTACTCATTATTAAACTTAAAATGGATTGTTCATTTCCCAATCATCTTTAGTAGTGATCATGCACGCTGCAAATTCAGCAGAACGTAGTTGCTGATGAGTGATGCGGTGGATTTTACTACTAAGACTACAGGCTACAGTATATGTAGCCTTCAAAAGTTAACACTCATTACTGGTTGTACTTCATTATTTCGGGAGGTACTTAGATATATCGTGTGAGACGTACGGATTTTTATGTACTGAGCGGTTTCAAAATCTGTTGGTGTACTCGTATACCTATATTTCGTTAGCTACCTTTTGAATTAGCGGACTGATACTGTTTCTTCACATACTTGCGTAGTTTGCAAAAAGGAAAAGCGTTGCATTTTATGACACTGTAAGTGAAAGGTCATTTACGCACAGAAGGAGCAGATGAACTGAAATAGAACCCTGTGATATACCATGTTTGTCTACTTAAAATTTTAAGAGCCTATTGTGAAAAGTGCGAATGGTTGGAAATCTCGTTCTATTCAATAGATTTCGTTCATATTGACTTCGTTTTTCCACATACAGGGTGTAAATTTTAAGTTGACAAATCAGAATAACTCGAAACATAAGCTTCACACGAAAAAATGGGTAGAATCCAAAGTTGGTTATTTTCGAGGGGGACATCTGCTGGTGCTAAAATTAGCCCACCACCCCAGCCCCCTGGGGGTGGGGCGGGAGACAGCTTTAAAATTTCAAATCGGGACCCCATTTTTTATTGCAGAATCAGATTCTACTTATAAAAATACGTACATTTAGTCTTAAACATGTGTTTTGATTCTTGGTAGTTGACGCTGTATATCAAGAAAACCCATGTTCTCATTTTTGCGTGGAAAATGGTTACGGAAAAATAAAAAAATACTTGGGTCAACATTTGTAAAACTCTCATTCCTCTCTCTCAAACCCCACCGTATGGGAAGAGATTTAGTTTTAGCGAATGAAAATTTACGAAATAAATTTATTCGTTACCATTTCCACAGAAAAATGAGGATATGGATTTTCTTGAATTAAAGCTTCAACTACCAAGAATCAGAACAAATGTTTAAGACAAAATGTAAGTAGTTTTTATGTAGAATTTGATTCTGCAATTTGAAATTTTAAAGTTGCCTCCCATCCCACCCCCAGGGCGCTAGGGTGGCGGGCTAATTTTAGCACCAGCAGATGTCCCACTCGAAAATATTCATCTTTGGATTCTCCACATTTTTTTCGCGTGAAGCTTCTTTTCCGAGTTATCCCGGTTTGTCAACTTAAAATTTACACCCTGTATAAGAAGTTCGTGGCTGGAAAACGGATTCTGATAAAGTGTCGTAGAAGAGGAATCACAGGCATTCCAGAATCGAATATCACGGATGGAGTACTCACTAGAAGAACATTGACCAAGCTTCATTGGCCTAAAAGTGATTAAGTCCTCACCTAACTACAACCTGTGTCAAACTTAGGCTGAGGAAATATCATGTTCTTTCCATTTGTGGGAATCGGGGCTCGTCGATACTAACAAGCTCCAACGGTATCACACACAGTGATTGCCAGCCACAAATGGGGTAACTGTTGTAACCGTCATCCTATTCTCAGCCTCTCGTTGGGGCCTCGCCGTGCACGCAACAAGCGGAAGGAAAGGCAACGCACCCTTCCTCAGCGAACCGTGTCCAGCTGGCCCGTGTTTAAAACGCAGTTAGCCTCCAATTTACGCCAAAGTCAACGGACGGCGGCGCGGACCCCACGCTGGGGCGTGCTATCTGCCATCAGCCGACACGTGCCTCGCTGCGATTTAACTGGCCGCACCTGAGGTGTACGTGGCCTGATCGCTTCCCACGGGCCTCACGGCAACTAGTTCTCACTCTCAACACGTGAACCGCAGCGACTCAGCTGTCTCCTAGGGGGGAATTGCACCAACAGGCTCCTGCTACTGTCAGATACAAACACTGAACTCCAGGATCCGAGTGTTACTTTACTGTCATTAATAATAATGAAGCAGGCAAAAAGGAATACAAACGTCTCAAAAATGAGATCGACAGCAAGTGCAAAATGGCTAAGTAGGGATGGCTAGAGGATAAATATAAGGATGTAGAGGCTTATCTCACTAGGGGTAAGATAGATACTGCCTACAGGAAAATTAAACAGACCTTTGGAGAAAAGAGAACCACTTGTATGAATATTAAGAGCTCAGATGGAAACCCAGTTCTAAGCAAAGAAGGGAAAGCAGAAAGGTGGAAGGAGTATACAAAGGGTCTATATAAGGGCGATGTACTTGAGGACAATATTATGGAAATGGAAGAGAATGTAAATGAAGATGAAATGGGAGCTATGATACTGCGTGAAGAGTTTGACAGAGCACTGAAAGACCTAAGTCGAAACAAGGCCCCGGGAGTAGACAACATTCCATTAGAACTGCTAACGGCCTTGGGAGAGCCAGTCCTGACAAAACTCTACCAGCTGGTGAGCAAGATATGAGACAGGCGAAATACCCTCAGACTTCAAGAAGAATGTAATAATTCCAGTCCCAAAGAAAGCAGTGTTGACAGATGTGAAAATTATTGAACTATCAGTTTAATAAGTCACGGCTGCAAAATACTAACGCGAATTCTTTGCAGACGAATGGAAAAACTAGTAGAAGCCGACCTAGGGGAAGATCAGTTTGGATTCCGTAGAAATATTGGAACACGTGAGACAATACTGACCCTAAGACTTACCTTAGAAGCTAGATTAAGGAAAGGCAAACCTACGTTTCTATCATTTGTAGACTTAGAGAAAGCTTTTGACAATGTTGACTGGATTACTCTCTTTCAAATTCTAAAGGTGGCAGGGCTAAAATATAGGGAGCGAAAGGATATTTACAATTTGTATAGAAACCAAATGGCAGTTATAAGAGTTGAGGGGCATGAAAGGGAAGCAGTGGTTGGGAAGGGAGTGAGACAGGGTTGTAGCGTCTGCCCGATGCTATTCAATCTGTATATTGAGCAAGCAGTGAAGGAAACATAAGAAAATTTCGGAGTATGTATTAAAATCCATGGAAAAGAAATAAAAACTTTGAGGTTCGCCGATGACATTGTAATTCTGTCAGAGACAACAAATGACTTGGAAGAGCAGTTGAATGGAATGGATAGTGTCTTGAAAGGAGGATATAAGATGAACATCAACAAAAGCAAAACGAGGATAATGGAATGCAGTCGAATTAAGTCGGGTGATGTTGAGGGTATTAGATTAGGAAATGAGAGACTTAAAGTAGTAAAGGAATTTTGCTATTTGGGGAGCAAAATAACTGATGATTGTCGAAGTAGAGAGGATATAAAATGTAGACTGGCAATGGGAAGGAAAGCGATTCTGAAGAAGAGAAATTTGTTAACATCGAGTATAGATTTAAGTGTCAGGAAGCCGTTTCTGAAAGTATTTGTAGAGTGTAGCCATGTATGGAAGTGAAACATGGACGATAAATAGTTTAGAGAAGAAGAGAATAGAAGCTTTGGAAATGTGGTGCTACAGAAGAATGCTGAAGATTAGATAGGTGTATCACATAACTAATGAGGAGGTGTTGAAGAGGATTGGGGAGAAGAAACGTTTGTGGCACAACTTGACTAGAAGAAGGGATCGGTCGGTAGGACATGTTCTGAGGCATCAAGGAATCACCAATTTAGTATTGGAGGGCAACGTGGAGGGTAAAAATCGTAGAGGGAGACCAAGAGATGAATACACCAACCAGATTCAGAAAGATGTAGGTTGCAGTAGGTACTGGGAAATGAAGAAGCTTGCACAGGATAGAGTAGCATGGAGTGCTGCATCAAACCAGTCTCAGGACTGAAGACCACAACAACAACAACAATAATAACGTGGGCCTCCTGTCGGGTAGACCGTTCGCCTGGTGCAGGTCTTTCGATTTGACGCCACTTCGGCGACTTGCACGTCGATGGGGATGAATGATGATGATTACGACAATACAACACCCAGTCCCTGAGCGGAGAAAATCTCCGACCCAGCCGGGAAGCGAACCCGAGCGGTTAGGATAGACAGTCTGTCGCGCTGACCACTCAGCTACCGGGGTCGGACACTGTCACTTGTATAGCTATACGCAATAGTGTAATGGAAATGGCAAGTGCACTATCTATATATTTACTAAGATGGTATCTGTTCTTTCGGACATGTCCGAAAGCACAGATACCATCGGTGACCAAGCATCTCGTTAGATTGAAATTACAATGAAATGAACAACCTTAGCTGCTTACAAGCTTTGACATACGTCAACGGGAACTCGAACCCGGGATCTCCTGCTTACATGGCAGACTCCCTATCCATCTGAGCCACCGAGGACACTGACGATAGCGCGACTGCAGGAATTTATCTCTGGCACGCCTCCCGCGAAACCCACATTCTCAACGTATTGTCCCGCACTACATTCGCAGTGCCCCCGCACATAATACACATTACTCGCGGCGGGTTGCCGATTCCCGTAAGAGTTCGGGCACTGTTTGTGCATTTGCACGGAAGAAGAAGATGGTCAAGCGGCCTGTGAGCCGTAACTATATATTTACTAAGATGGTATCTGTTCTTTCGGACATGTCCGTGCCAGGGATAAATCCCTGCAGTCGCGCTATCCTCTGTGTCCTTGGTGGCTCAGATGGATAGAGCGTCTGCCATGTAAGCAGGAGATGCCGGGTTCGAGTCTCGATCGGGGCACACACTTTCATTTGTCCCCGTTGACGTATGTCAACGCCTGTAAGCAGCTAAGGTTGTTCATTTCATTGTAAGTGCACTATCTTCCGCCAGGTGTTGTACGAGGGCTATTCGAAAAGCAAGCTCCGATCGGTCTCGAAATGGAAACCACTGGGAAAATCACATGAACCTTTGCACAAATGTACAGCGCAGTGTCTCTAATACGACCGTCGATCACGTCACGTCGCTCTTTTCAGCTGTGAGCGCACACCAAGCACGTAGTGACGCCTATAAAATACTGTGAGGTGACAAAATCCATGGGATATATCCTAATATCGTGTAAGACAATCATCTGCCGCCTTATTGAAGAAACTCGACGTGGCATGGACCCAGCAAGTCGTTAGAAGTACCCCCACAGAAATACTAAGCCGTGTTGTTTTCTAGCCACCCATAATTGCGAAAGTGTTGCTGGTGTCGAATCTTATGCACGAACTCAGCTCTCCAGCCGGCCGTGTTGGCCCAGCGGTTCTAGGCGCTACAGTCTGGAACCGCGCGATCGTTACGGTCGCAGGTTCGAATCCTGCCTCGGACATGGATGTGTGTGATGTCCTTAGGTTAGTTAGGTTTAAGTAGTTCTAAGTTCTAGGGGACTGATGGATAACCTTACAAGTTAAGTCCTGCAGTGCTCAGAGCCATTTGAACCATCAGCTCTCGACTACATCTCATACAAGTTCGATGGGATTCAGGACGGGCGATCTGGCTCGCCGAATGATTCACTCGAATTGTCTAGAATGTTATTCAAACCGGTCGTGAACAATTGTGACCCGCTGACACGGCGCATTGTATTCCAAAAAATTTCATCGCTGTTTGGGAACATGAAATCAGTGAATGGCTGCAAATGGTCTCCAAGTAGTTCATCATAACCATTTCCTGTCGGTAGAGTGGAACCACAGGACCCAGTCCATCCTATGTAAACATAGCCCACTCTATTATGGAGGCTCCACAAGCCAGCACAGTGCTCTCTTGCAACTTGGGCCGATGGCCTCGTGAGGACTGTACCACACTCGAACTCTACCACCAATTATAACCAACTGGTAACTGGAACTCATTTCATCAGTTTTCCAGTCATTTTGGGCCCAACGATATAGTCGTGAGCCCAGTAGAGGCGCTGCAGTCGATGTGGTGCTGCTGGCAAAGGCACTCTCGTTGGTCGTCTGCTGCCACAGCCCATTAATGCCATGGAAATGAGCGTACGGCATTGTGGGCCCGGAGTCCCTCATTCGGCGGCGTTCGACCGCCGAGGGCAAGTGCTTATTGCATTCGACGCCTCATTGGGCGACCTGCATGCCAGAGATGGGGATAAAATGATGGTAAGGACAACACAACACCTAGTCCCTGAGCGGAGAAAATCTCCCGCTCCAGCCTGGAATCGAACCCGGGCCCCTTGGCTAGATAGGCAGTAACGCTACCGGTACGCTACGGAGGAGGACCATTAATGCCAAATTTCGCCACACTGTCCTAGACGATACATTCGTCGGATGCCCATATTGACTTCAGCGGTTATTTCATGCAGTGTTGCTTGTCTGTTAGCACTGACAACACTGTACAAACGCCCCTGCTCTCGGTCGTTAAGCAAATGCCATCGGCTACTTCGTTGTCCGTTGAGAGGGATGATTTCTGAAATGTGGTATTTTCGACGTACTCTTCACACTGTGCATCTCGGAATGCCGAATTCCCTAACGACATCCGAAATGGAATGTTCCATGCGTGAAGCTCCAACTACCACTCTGTATTCACTGTTAACACCCGTCGTGCGGCAATAATTACGTCGGAAACCTTTTCACATGAGTCACCTGGACACAAATGTCACCTTAGCGTAATGTATTCCGCCAAATATGAGGGCCTGGTGAGAGATTTCGCGTGTCATCCGTTTCCTTCTTCATGACAATTCTCGGCCGAACTCTGCAGGGGCAATGAAAATCCTCTTGCAGCGTCTTCGGTGAGAAGTGTTTGATCACCCACAGTGCAGGGCGTAATTGGCTCCCCGTGAGTTTTATCTCTACTCACGTGAACCGCTGGCTCTGAAGACAACATTTTGACACAGACAACAAGCTGTAGATCAGCATAGAGAACTGGCAGAAAGCACAGACGGCTGCCATCCACGACGAGGATATTGAAAAGTAGTTGGAAGGTGTAGCTATCTGATACAAATAAAATATCTTTGATTGTCACAGTGGTTTCCATTTCGCTACCGATCCGACTTTACTTTCCGAATAGCCCTCGTAGACTGCGATACATGGGTAAATTTACGATACAATCCAATGATATTCAAATTGTAATTTATTGGTAAGTGTAATTTTGGCAACGTGATTTAAATAGTCATATATTTATAACAAGGAAAAGATAAATTTACATGCAATGTATCATTCTTCAGAAACATAATTATTTTTATATTTTCTACGTATTTCAAATTTTTAGTTTCGTTTGAAGTCATATAAATTTAAAGTCATTTTGATTGTATTTAATGTCTCAGTAACTATTTGTAAAAAAAAATAGAGACTTTTTTTAAATGAACAGTTCATGAAATGTAAGTTTCTCTGGGCGTAAAAAGTATATATGTAAATGTAGTATTATTGTGCGGCTATGCGAACTATCGTTTCACCTCTCACTTTGTTTCACAGTGTTGAGTTGTGTTGTTAAGTTTTGACGCTGAGAACTAGTCAGTTTATAGTTGTTAAAACGTGGTAAATTTTGATGGCTCGAAGAATTGTGATTTATAATGTTTATTAGAAATTAATGTGGAGACAAAGTTGCCTGTAATATTATATTATTTCGTGTACGTATTTAAAAATTTAAACCCGACTTCCTTACGCAGAAACAAGAATTAGATCGAGAATTACATTTGAACTGATGCGGCTTGAGAAAATTTTATTCAAGAACTGCTCCACAAGGGAGAGAGCCAACAAGTAATTCATGGATCCGCAAACAAGAACTGCAAGTTGAGCACGAACCATTAACTTTGATATTCTGCCCGCACTTCCGCATTCTAATATGCTTCTCTTATGCAAACATAAGCAAAGCAGTATTTTGTAAAATCTGTAAGGATATAATACAAAGAGTATTATATCAAAAGGAGCAATGGGGCGGATTAGAATAGGAAGATTAATATTTCTATTTATTGTACTATATAAACCATATCTACTTACATCCGGAATTTTATACATGAAATTCAGTATTCTCAGAAATATTGTCATTTATACATCCAGTTCACATCTGTGAAAGTACGGCGTGTAGCGAGGGGTACTACTACGTTGTCCTCCTTCCCCTGTCCACTCACTTCTAAGATTCATTCGTGAATGGTGCATGGGAAGTACGATTATTGGTACACCTCTGTATCAGCTCTAATTTGTTCTATTTTTTCGTTGTCATTCCGTGGCACGCATGTTGAACGAAGTAATACACTACCGAAGAGAAAGTGAAGCACACAAAAAATTTGGTCGGATGTCAATGTAGCTTTGAACAAGGATACATCATTGACGTATACGTAAACGTTGCAAATCTCTGTGAAAGGCAGAACGACCGCCAGTATGCATTAATTCTGTTTCTGTTTAGTGTTGTTGCCAGGTCGGGTATAGTTTACAAGTGGCGTGAACAACGTCAAATGTTGAGTGATCACTATGTAGTCACGGAGAAGCTGCGAACTCGTGTGAGACAGCGTTATTAGCAGGTGATAAAGTTTCAAAGGTGCTTCATTGTGGGTCTCCATTTGGGCGGCCCTTCGCATCGTGTAATATCCAGATTTTTTGGACGATTGTATTGACAGTTGCCTGATCTTTCGGCCCTTTCATTTCTTCCCATTTTATTCTGCTTTCAGCAGATGGCGATAATCATCTGTGCAATATGTTATGGATATTTGCTATTCTTAGCTTCGATTGATCGATGGAAGCACTTTGAACAACCTCTTTCACTGGTTGCTGTATATGATCTTGTATCTTTCGTTGGAAGCCATGAGGCTGGGCTACAGTTTAAATGGCAGAAGAATTTGCCTCCACCTTTATCCAGTAAAATGTAATCTCCTGGAATTCTCCTCGTAAGTAATTACTAGGGTGCCGTGCACCTGGTACCAGGAAAAAATAGCAATAGCTATTGGCTGAGTCCTACTCCATTCATGTATCAACATACACAAAATCATCAATTCAGACTAGTATACAGTATTCCTCGCATCAGCAAATACTTCATTATTCATGTCTTCATAATCTCAAGAACAGATATAAATACTGCGTAATATGTCAGACTACCTCCAAACTTCAGCAAAGAACCAAAAGACTCATCGCCTAGAAACTCCTTTCCGTGGGAGACCAAGAAACCTCATATTACACTCCTAACTGAACCACAGGTCAACCCAAAAACCACATCACATCAAATCGTACTGTGGATGGAGCTCATAACTACACAAAAAGTCGCTTCGAATAACTCCTTATTCACTGTATTAAGAAGATCCATAAACAAAATAATCGCATGAGTCCCTAAAACAATATTCAGCACCACCACGGTCTCTAGAAGTTAATCACCAAACACAATTAAGTTTTACTGGAAACAGAACCCATCTCATGGTCTTATCCTACATTATTCGTTTCTTGATGCAACTTGTCATGGCCCACATCCTGAAGTGCAAGCAGTTTACTTTTATTAGCCAGTGATACACAAGTTCATTATTTATTTATTTATTTATTTACACGTCAAGTTCCGTAAGACCAAATTGAGGAGCAAATCTTCAAGATCATGGAATGTATCAGTACATGAAATTCCAACATAAAAGTAATAGCAGATAAAAATAAATGTTTATGAAACCAGAAAAGGTCAGTCCTCAAGTTTAAGAAAACGCAATCAACAATACAACAACAATCAGCTTAATTTTTCTAGGAGCTCCTCGACAGAATAGGAATGACTTATGAGGAAACTCTTCAGTTTCGATTTGAAAGCACGTGGGTTCCTGCTAAGATTTTAGAATTCGAGTGGTAGGTTATTGAAAATGGATGTAGCAGTATACTGCACACCTTTCTGCAAAACAGTTAAGGAAGTCCGATCCAAATGCGGGTTTGATTTCTGCCGAGTATTAACTGATTGAAAGCTGCTTATACTTGGGAATAAGCTAATATTGTCAACAAGAAATGACAGTAAGGAATATATATATTGAGAGGCCAATGTCAACATACCATGGCTAGTGAACAGGGGTCGACAAGAGGTTCGTGAACATACACCATTTATTGCCCGAACCGCCCGTTTCTGAGCCAAAAATATTATTTTAGAATGAAAAGAGTTACCCCAAAATATAATACCATACGACACGAGCGAATGAAAATAAGCAAAGTAGACTAATTTTCGAGTCGAACAATCACACACTTCAGATACCGTTCGAATAATAAAAATGGTAGCATTAAGTCTTTGAACAAGATACTGAACGTGAGCTTTCCACAACAGCTTACTGTCTTATCTGAACACCTAGAAATTTGAACTGTTCAGTTTCACTAATCGTATGCCCATTCTGTGAAATTAAAACGTCATGTTTTGTTCAACTGTGTGTTAGAAACTGTAAAAACTGAGTCTTACTGTGATTTAGCGTTAGTTTATTTTCTACAAGTCATGAACTTTAGGCCATGGAAATTTGTGGTAAGATCTTACGGCACCAAACTGCTGAGGTCATCGATCCCTAAGCTTACACACTACTTAATATAACTTAAACCAACTTGCACTAAAGACAAAATACACACCAATGCCCGAGGGAGGACTCAAACCTACGACGGAGGAAGCCGCGCGGACAGTGACCAGACGCCCTCGACCGCACGGCTACCCTGCGTGGCACTTAGGTCATGAATTGCACTATTTGAAACCGAGCCAATGTTGCAGACAACATCCTTTACTACCAAGCTAGTGTCATCAACAAACAGAGATATTTTAGAGTTACCTATAATAGTAGAGAGCTTATCATTTATATAAATAAGGAACAGGAGTGGCCCAACACAGATCTGTGGGGCGCCCCCCCCCCCCCCCCCCACTTGACTTTACCCCACTCAGACCCCACATCACAGCCCTTCTCAACATTTTGAATAATGACCTTTTGCTGTCCGTTGCTGAAGTAAGAGGTGAACCAATTGTGAGCTAATCCCCATATTCCATAATGGTCCAACTTCTGGAGCAATATTTTGTGATCAACGCAATCAAACGCCTTAGTTAAATCAAAAAATATGCCTAACATTCGAAACCTTTTGCTTAACCCATCCAGTACCTCAAAGAGGAAAGAGAATATAGCATTTTCAGTTGTTAAACGACTTCAAAAGCCGAACTGTGTATCTGATAGCAAATCGTGTGATATAGAGTGATCAACTATCCTGATGTTCACAGCCTTCTCAATAACTTTAGCAAACACTGATAGCATAGAAACAGGTCTAAAATTATCTGCATTATCCCTTTCTCCTATTTTATAAAGCAGCTTTATTACTGAGTATTTTAATCGCTAAGAAAACTGACCATTCCTAAGGAAAAATTACAAATATTGCTAAATACAAGCCTAACATGTGCAGCACAATACTTTAATATTCTTCTAGGCACTCCATCATAACCAAGAGAGTCCTCGGTCTTCAGTGAGTCAATTATTATCGCCCTCTTGTCTGTATTACAGAGGAGTATTTCAGACCTCAATCTCAGAAAGGAATTTGCCAAGAAAGTTATATGATTCCTGGTAGAAATTAAATTTTAATTTAATTCACCAGCAATGCTCAGAAAATGACTGTTAAATACTGTACATATATCTGATTTACCAGTAACAGAAATATTTTTACTAGGAACTGACTTTATATAGTCGACCTTGTGCTGCTGACCGGACACTTCCTTCACAACTGACCATATGGTGTTAATTATATCCTGTGAATTAGCTATTCTATTTGTATAGCACATATTCTTTGCCTTCCTAATAACATTTTTAAACACCTTACAAAATGGGTTTGTAATGGGCTACTGTAGCTTGATTGTGACTACTTCTAACAATTTGATATAATTCCTTCTTTGTTCTACATGATATCCTTAACCCCTAGTCAACCACCTGGGCTGCCTATTACTGCTAGTACCATGTTTAGAAAGTTCTAATGGAAAGCAACTCTCAAAGAGCATGGCAAATGTGTTAAGGAAAGCATTATATTTATCATTTGTGTTATCAGGACTAGAAACATCTTGCCACTCTTGTTCCTTGACAAAGTTTAAGAGACTCTCTATTACTGTTGGATGAACTTTCCTACGTAGTATTTAATTAAATACGACATTTGTTAGTGTTAAAATTTGTGCATCATGGTCTGAAAGGCCATTCACCCTTTTACTAACAGAATGCCCATCTAGTAATGAAAAATGAATTAAAATATTGTCTATGGCTGTGATACTGTTCCCCTGCACCCTAGTTGGAAAAAACACTGCCTACGTCAGATCTTATAAATTGATGAGATCTACCAACATCCTTTTTCTTGCACCATCATATACTAAATTTATATTGATGTCACCACTTATAACTAATTTCTGGTACTTCCTACAAAATCAATCAAGAACCCTCTCTAGCTTGAACAGAAATGCTCTGATGTCAGAGTTAGGGGACCTACAAACAACAACAATTAGGAGTTTAGTTTCACTAAATTCAACTGCCCATGCTCAACATTTAAATATCTGTTCAGTGCAGTGCCGTGATATGTCTATGGACTCAAATGAAATACTGTTTTTATGAATGTACATAGCCACTTCCCAACCCTGCAAGGAACTCCTTGAAAAACAGCCACCTAATCTGTATCCTGATAAAGAAAGCTTCTGAATTGTCTAATTATTTAAGTGGTTCTCTGATATACCAATAATTTCAGGCTCAACATCTATCATTCACTTTAATACCTCTTATATTTTGATGAAATATGGTAATTCCTTCTCTAGTAGGAAACATTACGTCCTCTGAAGGTGAGCCCTTAGTTAGAGGGACTTCCTTTAAGCGGGTATACCTATCAGCTGTCTTTAATTTTAAAAAAAGGTGCAGCTCTAACACCAACTACTACAGGAATTTTTTCAGTGATTGATCACACCAGCAACACCTAGCACACTGTCACCTATAAACTTTGCCAGCCTCCCTTTCCCATACCCATTAATTCAATTTTTTTTTTCACAAGATTATTTTTAACAGCTGACATTAATTCAAACAATCCCTATATTCTTAAAGACTAATTCACTTTCACACACACCTTCATATCAGCCTCTCTTCATATCACATCTACAGTCATCATGATAATGTAGCCATAAAAATCATTAATGATCAGACAGGCAAAATATTACTCACATCACAGGCGCAAACCACACAAGAAAAACTCGGATGCAACACTAAAACTGATCCATCATCGAAAAAGGTTAGAAACATCTCTTCATCTGAACAGCTAGACAACTATACATACAGAGTAAGAGAATAACATAATTTTACTATCTATCAGTCCATGTCTACATGTTGTTCACGCCAAGTCCCGTCACACATAGAAAAACGTCCACTCTTAATAATCACATGTCACAATGGAAGGCTCACAATTAAAAAATCGTCATAATTACAATCTCAGCATATCATCCAATATTCAGATACCTTTATTGTCAATACATCAATGTATTCATCAAAAGCTCATGAGGAACCAGCTGAGGCAGCTCAGCCCACATATCCATCAGGGTAAACATGACATCAAAGAAAAAGCTGCATAATGATGAAGGAAATCAACTCATTGGCAAGCACAGATAAATGTAAGAAAATATACGTCCTATGGTAATCAGACCCCGAATGAAATTATCATTTGTAACATCACTCCTCGTTGTGTCGATTCCCCTCAAAATAAAAAAATCTCTGTAAATTTCCTCGTTAATTCTAAGCTTCAAGAACACTAACTTATGCACCGATTCTTGCCACTCATACGAAAACATTAGCTGAACGCTTGGACAATTACCTCATTAGCGCAAAATGTCTTACCACATGAAATATACGCTTGAAAGAAAAGACATAGGTTACCGGGTACACAAGAAAACACTGAAGCTGCCCACTTATATAATGTGACTCAACTAGCATATAAATAGGAACATTAAATAATTTATACTAAATATATGGTCATAAGAAAATATTGTGCCTCCAAACTTCTTAACACTGACCACTCCAATAGACCTAATACAGATCTAACCTCTATACCTAATTTTTCTCCAGCTGTCTCCCAAATCTTTCACCTGTAGTACGACATGAATTGCAACACTTCGCCGTACATGTTGAACACCCTCCGGCACACACACACACACACACACACACACACACACACACACACACACACACACACACACACACATACACCTAACTCACAACCGCCAAAAACACAAGCATTCCCCTTCTCCTGGTATCGCAACAATAATGCGTGTCAGACACCGTCTTCCACTCATCTGGAAACAGACACAGATATGTACTAGTTTTCAGAAACGACGTGACATGTTTTGAAGTTTTATTCCTTGATGGCACAGATTCTCAAACTCATACTCATTCTCAACAAGAAGAGCCACAGTAGTCGAGAACTCTTCTTCCTTCTCAAAAATTTGGTTCGCCGTCTCCTTATTTAGTAATACCTGATTTTCAAAATTATGCATGATACGTATGTGTGATGTGCACTGCTTCTTACTCACAATAACAGATAGAATAGAATTTTCACTCACAGTAAGTCCTCCTGGTTCGTACTATTCCCTCAATATAGTCTCAAACACACAAATCATGTTGTATGTTTACTGTAAGTAATCTTAATTTAGTTTCAACTCTCACTTCTTGTTTAACACGTGCTGTGTGGTCAGCAGATTCAAATATTGTCTGTCCCTCAACAGCTGTGACCTCCACTAAATGACGAAAACTGGTGGGCACTGTGCCATTTGAACACTGCTCGTCACATACAGTTTACTTGTCTCAAGTAGTAACAGTTTCACTTACTATAACAACCTCCTGCACCTCTTAGCACTCCTGAATTTGGCTTACTACTATTGTTGTGGTAGAGCATCTAACCTATTTACTAATTCTCCTACAAAAACACTATTTATTTGTTCTACTTCCTTTGATGCCTTAACTTGAAACTTATTACCCATTTGTTCGCTTCTCCCTCCTAACTTTTTATACACAGCATTGATTTTATCTTACCTAGGATGTCATAAGTGACCTTTTCTCATTTAGGTTCTTAAAAGAGACATTGTACAACTTCCCCACATGTCTCACTAAATTCTTTCACATCAGCCCCTTTTTCTTTTGAATTCTTCTTTTGCTCTTCCTTTAATTCACCCACATTCTTTCTTTGTATCAATGATTGAATACGAAATGATCAGAATTGCTGTGTGGAACCAATCAAATATTGTGTTAGTCAGTTTGGAGAAGACGATACGCAGAAGTCCCAGAAGCATCTACTAAAATACAACAGTTACCAGTAGATATTAAAGTGACTGTACTACACCAGACTCAATTCCATTCTCATTCATGACAACATCATTGATCTCTTTATTCACATTTTATCTTTCTTGAGTATCAGCAGCAAACAAAAGGCTCTATCACCTTAAGATTTCTCATACATCTGTCGAGGTTTCAGAGACACACACTTACTGCCTCTGATTAATTGCAAGTTGTGCTTTTATACTCTAACATAGCGACGTAAAGTCACACAACAAACTCCAGAGTTAACCTCAGTACTCAAATCCAACAAAAATTTCAGAAGTCCAACCTTGATTCAAAAAATGAAAAATCATTTACGAAATGTTCAACAACCCTCTACAGATACCTAGTTATCAAAACAGAACCCCAATGCTCAAACTTCACAGTTCCACAGACATCAGAAATTCAATGACAGCATACATTACATGAAAATTACTCAAACCTCAATTTAATACCACTATAGAATTGAAATATATATTTAAAGGTATTCTCCAGATTATTCATCGATAGTAGCACAAGAATATTGACAAAGGCCCTAAATTTTCTTAATTCTCTTGTTGTCTCCAGAGAATTACACCACATCCTCTTTCATTCATAAAATCATGATTGAATTAATGAATACTGCTGTGATTTTTTTTTATTTATTGCTAATGCATCATAGGAGGAGATCTTTGTACTGTTCGCTGATGTTTTACAGGAGTACAGAGAGCTGCAGGACAGCAACAGTGATGAATGTAAAATCTGTTTTGGTTCAGTTTTCATTACAGATAGAGAACCCCGCAGTTCTGGATAGATGTTTAACATTTTATGATGATGTACTTTTGATTAACATTTCCAAGTGCTTTTGTGGGCAAGAATGATTCAAAGTGCCCAATAAGGTAGAAAAACAGGTAGTTGGTACTGGAATTAAGTAGTAGTCGACTTATAATATTTGTAACATTGAGACAGTTGTGATTTAGTTAGAAATCATATGACAGTAGTGAGGCTTGTTTGGTAAATTATATGTATACATCATCTCATTGTTACATAAATTAAACTTTTATGATATGAAGAATGAGATGATACTTTGGTACGGACCATGAATATTTTGTATCACTATATTGTTTCAGTATAAAGTGTATGTCATAATATTGTGCCCTTACATTACTAGTGAAATGCAAAGAATTTATCATAACATGAAGGAACGGAGAAACCATTTGTTAATGTAAGAAATCCAATTTGATAGAGAATGTGTGTAAATAATGTGTACATATGTTGTTGTGCCGTATGAAGCAGTTCAACAAATTCTTTTTTGTGCACTTTCATGGATCGAGCTGTGAGGTGGAGAGCAGGACGTAGACATAGACACTACCACATGGTACATGGGCTGACTGATTACATGCTGGCTGATATCACAGGTGTCTCAGCTGTCTGAAGAGAAAGGAGGACAACGATGGTGTCAAACATAATGAAACTCATCATATAACGTGCACTTTGGTGTTCTGATGACGTGCTAGCTTCATTATTGGCCAGAACTCAGGAAGAAGTCATTCTGTGTTGCTAAACAAAAAATTCTTCAAATCAGCAGGGCCTGGGCACGTCAAGAAATGTTTTACATACAGTAGCATGTGCAACTAAAACTGATACTCAGCACCAGTAACAAAAATGAGCGGTAAACTTTTCCAGTAACAACGTTAACGACTCACACTCAAGAAAATTAAGTTTTGCATCCGTAATATGGCATCTGTAGGAGAGACAGAGAGGCAGACGGAGATAAAGAGAGTCTTTATCACTGTCTGCCTCTCTCTCTCTCTTACGGATGCCAAATTACGGATGCAAAAAATAATTTTCTCAAATGATAGCAGCCAGATCGATGTCCTTTGCATTATAGCAGAATTTGCATTCTCAGAACGGTTGAAATTTTATGAGAAATTTGTTTACTCGACCAACTAATGGCAGAACTACAGGGGCGTGCGTTGCCTGTAGTGAACAAAAGCTAAAATACAGAAGTGTAGTGTAACTACGCGTAAAATTAATGGAACACAGACGAAAGATAATCGCTTCTGGCCACGAGAAAGATATGGTGTACTAGTCACACTAATCCTACTATGAGGGCGTAGTTTTAAAGCAAAATAATAGTGCTTCGTAAACTAAAAGTGCAGTTAAAAGTTTATTTTTTAATTTTTTGTGTCTGTGTGAAAGTGAACTATGGAACTATGCTTAACGACCGTTATGACGCCAGCCCACTCACCTGCGCTGTACAGTTCACGTTCGATTCTTCCTCCGCAGCACTGCACTGGAAATAAACTGAATTTTTTGCTAAATATACAGTGTAGCTTGGAGAGAATTGATAGTTGCTACATTGCTGAAAGATATAACATGAATCTGATAAAATTTCAGTAGTTTGGTCGTAATTCACAGCACAAGGCTGCACTACTAATGCAGTGGATATATACATTCCTTGAGATCACGTTCACAACCAGTCCCTTCAATGCGCTAAACCTCTGTGGGCACAACAGTTAATCGAATAAGCCCGTTCACGATGTGTGAAGTTTATAGCGATTCCGTTTAACTCTATGCCTTTTGCGAAACATCTTTACTATTTAATGATGTATATGTACTAATGCACATCTCAACAAATTTTAACGTAACTTCAATTGTTTTTAAAGAGACAATGCACCTCGTAGCTCCGACGAGCAAGGTAACCATGACACGCTCTACTTCACACTCTCTCTTTCTTGGCACCAACCGCCATCGTTTACGCGCCAAACAAAAGCGATACTAGTGGCATTTCTGTAACTATCCCTCGCAGAGATAATATGTAGCTTACAAGTGCACGTACCAGAAAGCTCTATATCTGAGTCCTATTATTCGGTAAATAAAAATGTTCTCGGCGTACATGTGGCAGCGTATTTGTGTTAGTGTTTTTCCCTAGAGCAAGTAAATTCGTTACCTGAACAGCATACAATCTGAATAATATATGGTGTTTGTTACCTGCTGTAGTTACGATGACGGATACAGGTGGTGGGCATGGCATCGACGGTCAAAGATAATTATAAACACACTAGTACAGTTCATCAGAAACGATAAATTAGCTAATCTTAGAGGCTTCCAACCGTAACCACCAAGCTGAAAAATGAAAAGTTAATAAGAGACTTGGAGGTACAAAATCTGGTTCCCAATTACGATCGAAATCCTTGGGCAAGACTTGAAACAAACATTAACGTAAAAGAAGGAAATTACACAAAATAAAGACATGTTGGACACAGGAACAGATTATATTACTAATCCAGTCAACAATGCAATGCTGTTACGTCAAGACCCAAACAATTTCAAAATAGCATAATACTATTCTTACAGACTATGAACAACACAATAAAAATTATGTATATTTGACAATGTTATCAATATCATACAGCCTCCTTCTATTCCTGGACGGTTAAGCGGCAGCACACAATGTAAATAAGATAGCGCACGCTGACGCTCATTCAGAGGTAACACCTAACAGTTTAATAGCAAAATTTAGGACAGAGAGAATGACAAGATAGCGGAGTCGATAAAGGAGGTCCCATATTCGTCAATATAAACCCGTAAATTGATTAGTAGTGTAGATCAAATTAAAGATAGACGTGAATAAAATAAAAACAACTTCCATAGCATTCCCTTGTCAATATCGTAAGAGTCAATGTTTGTAACACACACAGTGCATCTAAAACGGAAATATGAAACATACAAATGCCTATTCACGTAAGGAAACTTAAATGGCACAGGCAAAAAAGTTAAATGGGATGAAAGTGACGTAACACATCGTTTAACTAGATTATAAATGTAACTGTAACTGTAAAACCAAACGGTAAAAAATTCTTAAAACACCGCATTTTTCGTTTTTGATCTACTACGAGTGTTAAAAATATTAAATCCAATGGAATTTTCAGGGGAAAACTGTTTTGCTCATTGTTGTCCTGCCTCATATATTGCAGAATGATAAATTAAGACTGGACCTCCAGAGCTCTTCCCCGCCCTTCACCTCTTTACCACCATTTTACCTCCACTGTGGCTTCGGTCTTTAGTTGCCCAATTTAATTTTAGTTTTGGAGACACATAGTACGTTTTATAAGCTCTGTTGTTATTGTGGTCTTCAGTCCGGAAACCAGTTTGCAGTTCTGCTGTTGCTCTTACGCTTTCATATGAAATCAGCGTTATAAATCTTGGTAATTATTTTTAGGTTAGCGTTAAATCCATGTTTTGCGAAATGAGATTATCAAGCTAGTGTAGGTTCTTTAACGTACAACTTTTTTGTACCGTTGCTCTGTTTGCTTGTACGTATTGTAATGTGTTTTGATTTCTCTTGGAAAGAAGAGTTGTTCAAATTCGAAATTGGTTGGTAAGATGTTAAGTGTAAGAAATAGATGGTTTATTTCAAGAGTTTGTGTTTTTTGCAAGGCTGAAATGGTTCAAATGGCTCTGAGCACTATGGGACTTAAGATCTATGGTCGTCAGTCCCCTAGAACTTAGAACTACTTAAACCTAACTAACCTAAGGACAGCACACAATACCCAGCCATCACGAGGCAGAGAAAATCCCTGACCCCGTCGGGAATCGAACCCGGGAACCCGGGCGTTGCAAGGCTGAGATCATACAAAAGTTTGATTTATTAAAGTGCTATTTATTTTATTGTAGCCGTGCGTGACGTTTTTTCGACCGTGATCTGTGTCCTAGTCTGTAAAAAGTTTCATCAAAAACCCTATGGCTGTGAACTATCAATTTACAACGAACGCGCTCATGCCTTTCACCGAAAATGGTCGCGTACTTGATTTGACACTAGTGATATCAGACTAACGATGCAAATGTGTATATTTTCGAGACATGTTTGGTTACTGGCGGTCACTTTTAAATAAAATCCCGTAAGAATCCACAGATGTCTCCATTTGTCCTTTCCTCTGTTCAAAACAGGTCGTTCATTGTCAGATTCTGCGGCACTCTACCAATTTTTTTTTTCGGAGTAATAACAACGTTAGACTAATTTCAGTTGTTTTGGTAAACAAAGTTAGTACATGTGACTGTGTCAAACAAATTGTCCAAAATATTCGCAAAAACTGTCGTTGATGATTTCGCAGTAGATAAAACTGTTATTTTGTGTGAAACAATCGACCTTAAGTCTGCGAGAGATGAACAAGTAAATCGCTTTTGAGAAGCGTCGTTAATGTGTGTTTGACTGCAGTGAGACGTTTTGAAGGTTACCGTGGGTGTTAAATTCGCAGTAAAAATAGTGTCTGATAAAGCGGTAATCTGTATTTGTTCATAACCAGTCACCACTAAATTTCTAAGGTGTTTTAAGTGATTAAACTAATTAACGTTTGGTGTAGGTCTGTTACATCTTGCAAAATGCGTCATACCTGTAAAGGCCGAATAGCAAAATTTGATTAGTGGAGCAACATAAATCTTTCGAAAACATATCTCAATATGTCTCAACAACGGCATCAGCCCCTAGGCTGTGAACGCTTGCTTATTAAAAGTCACGTGTACTCAAATGTCAGTGTTTTACAAAATGTAATCTCCTTGTTACTTAGTCTATGGCGTGCAATTGCCAACTGTACACCATCGCCAGCAAAAGTGGAAACCCCCTTCAGAGGTGTCACTGTGGTCACCGCCGACTCTCGGCTGTAATCTCTGGAATCTGCTAACGAAACCAATTACACCTTTCCTTTGCCACCTCTTCACTCGCTGACGTAATGAAACAGCTCGTCATTGGAATAAAATTCGAAAATACGACGGCAATAAAATTCCAGCGGTGCAGTAATTAATTTGCAGTGTTCTGTCAACCACTAGAGTTTCTATTGCAACCTACCTTTTTCTGGTGTTTTTCAAATTTTAATTACTTTTCTGGATGCGATATTGCTAAGGGCAAAGGGGGAGGGGGGATAATAACGCTTTTTTCTGCTTATCGATCGCTGCATTTATTTTTACCTCTCTCGATCCGGTGAAGACACGTGCGCTCTCTAATTAATTCGCTATACAATCAACGCGCAGCATTTAGAACTCCATTCATTGGCAGTACTCTCCAGCTTTTGCGCAAGCATTCAGGTCAGGTGAAAGCCAGCTCTCTCAAAGAACGTAATTTGTTAAAAGGCCACTAACGCGATAGCCTTGCAGCTGCAGGATGAGCCGGTGAATGGAGCCAAGTCGGAAACTGCAGAGTTAAAAGAGGGGATAGTGAAACTTTTCGGTTGAAGTAGAGAGACAGAGACAGAGACAGAGAGAGAGAGAGAGAGAGAGAGAGAGAGATGAACAGCACCAGGTGAACTCATCACTGAATGGTAACTCATTTTTTCCCGTGTCACGGATTAAGGGATGTTGTACTCTTCTTCAACGCCTCGTCGTCACATGCTCTTTGCTCTGATTTCATATCGCTTTTGGATAAACGTGTGTAAGTTAGGTCACTGCAAGCAACTATGTTAGACTTCCAGTACACAGGCAAAAGCAAATTGCTGCAAATAGTTTGTAGGTCCTTACTTTCACAACACTTTCGATTCAGTGAAATTAAAACAAGTAGATGTGCACTGTGTCTTATAAGCCAAGAGTTTCTTCCCATAACCCTAAGAACCCATAGCTAAAAGGTGTACGAGAATTAACGTCATATCGTAGTGTTCCACAAAGCCATGACGGCTCCTTCTGGACTTTCGAGATTGTACCATCTAATTCTTGATCGCATATTCGGAATTGTAAATGAACTGTAATGTTCAAACATGCAAAGTGTTTTAAACACGACTTATCTAAGTTCTATAAAATAAGTATTAGTCAGTTGTGGAATCAAGAGGAACACAGCTACAGTATAGTGAAATCACAAACCTCAGGCTATCTGTGAGTTTCTGCGATATTGCGAACAAATAGGAGGAGATGTTTGTCCATCACACCGAAGTCAGAATAAACGCTCAGACACAGGAAATATGGAAATGCTCAGATTCATAACTCAGTTCATCTCTCTAAAATGAAAGTTATTTATAAGGGTGAAGGTTATAGAACGATACAATGTGAAAAAAGCGTCTGAAATGAGGTATAAGGCACTAATAATGCGGTAATTTTTGACTGAGGTAACACAGAGCATAGAAGCAGAGTTGTTAGCACTCTGGATTCGCATGCAGGAAAAACAGCATTTAGTCTCACAGATTTACGTTTCCCGTGGTTTCCCTATGCCAATTAATGAATAGTAACACTGCCAGATTCCTTCTTCGTATTTGTCCTTTGCGAGATTGAGCTGCGTTTCTAGTGACTTAACAATGGACAGGATGCTGAACATCTATCTTCTTTCCTGTGATGATGTACTAGCACACAAACACTTTAAGGAAGGCAAGATATGAACTGTTACTGAGATCGACTACAATGTGTGTTCTGTGTCACTGGCATAATTTTCTCGTAAACGAATAGTCACCTGGCGTAGGTATCTAACGTCAACATTAGTCCACAGCTTGACGTCCCTGCACACTTCTTCACGGCACCAATCATTGGGTAACTGCGTCTCACTACCATTTTTAACGGTAGAATCATTTAATCGTGTTTATTCTAATTTTTCAGCATATTAATGAGTTCTTTTTTGTTTTGTTGTGCCTTACCTGCCATTTATTTTTTCCCCGTTGTATTCACTATTTCCTTTTAATCTGTATTTCTACGCAACGTTTAGATTACTTTGCAGTGCTTCTCCGAGCATGGTTCAATCGGAGGTTGCATGCTCCTCCGTTATTCATCGTTTCAATAGGCTTGCCAGCCAACTGCAGTGGGACATATAGTTCAACGCGTACTTTTAACCACGTACATCATATGACATTAACGATACTAGACAAATCGAATTTGTATATTTGCGAAATATCTTTGGTTAATGTTGGTCACCTTTAAATAAAGACCCGTTAGAATCCACAGATGTCTCTACTAGTCCGTTCCACTGTATAAATGAAGCCGTTCATAGTCAGACTTCGAGGGCACTCTAGCGATTTTGCTGTCTGGAGTAGTTTACGACATTAGATCTATTTCACTTGTTATGGTAAATAAGATTAGTACATGTGACTGTGTCAAACAAGTTGTCCAAAATATCCACAAAAATTGTAGTTGATATTTTAGCATTAGATAAAGCTGTTATTATGTGTGAAACAATCGACCTCACGTCTGTGAGAGATGAAGATATACCCTGATTTTGAGGAGCGTCGTTAATGTTTGAATGACTGGGGTGAGACGTTTTGAAGGCAACTGTGAGTATTAAGTGCGCAGTAAATATAGTGTCTAATAGGGCTGAAATTTGTATTTGCATATGACCAGTAAACAGCTACTGGTGAGCGCACTCCACAAAATTTCTAAGGTATATTTACATGAACATATCAAAAGTACCAAACTTAATGAATGTCTGAAGCTGTGCTTGCTGCTGACTCCAGTTTATATCTTAATTGAGTGAATAAACGCATAATTGTGTATTGTAATAGATTATCGTTTTCTTCTTTTGTATGGGCACAGCTGATCAACCAATGCCTGATCTTACACTAGCAGCAAGGTTTCAGCTCTGAGATCTACCTGGTTTCTGAAAAACACTTGCAGTGGCACGTTTAGTATCAACATACGCGCTGTCTTTTATGCAGCTAGTGCTTAAGGTATTTGAGAACCGTTGATCAATGAGATGTGCAACGTTTCTGACTGAGGAGGAGAATACCGGCAAAAACCACGGCTCACTCTTCCGTTTCTAGGAGCCTGACTAATGATTAAATGATGTAATAAAAGAAGGGCCTACTGATGATGGCAGATATGTTTGATAACTTAGCTTGGAGACGGAAACTGAGAAACGTACTTGATTTGCAGGAACAGGAGAAACACAGTCTTGTAATAATATATACCCGTTATAAGCCTACTTTACGTATTGGGAAACTCTGACTACTATATCTAGGCTTTGTACGAATTGTGTCGTCTACGTGAATTCTAACACTTCGTATCTATATACTTCACAGTACCGTATAATATATGGAGCGGGACGTTACTGCTTTGCCGATACTAAGTTACATTGTTATTTTGGTCTTCAGGGCGAGTAGTGGTCTCATGCAGCTCTCCACGTTAGTCTAACCTGACTAATCCCCTTCATATTTATATAACTGTTATACTCTCACGCAACTCCCCCCCACCCAGACACACACACACTATTCTCTAGAACCACATTGGTTGTGCCTTGATGACTCACGTGTTCTGTCAACCGCTCTCTTGATTTATTCACCGTCTGTCGTAACACTCATTTCTCCCCATCTCGATTCAGTATTATATCTCCTCAGTACTTATCCGACCTAGTCATCTAATCTTCATCATTTTTACTTTAGTACCATATTTCGAAAGATTATTTTCTATTCTTATCTAGACTTCTCATCGCCCACGTTTAGATTTCATAAATTCTGCACTCCAGATAGATCCTTCATAAAAGACATCGTAACACTTAAATTTAAGTCAGACTTTAAAAAGTTCTCTTCTCTGTTTTGGTCACCATGATTTATTTTACTCCTCAATCTCATTACCTCTTTTCAAGGACTGTCCATTTCATTCAACTAATCTAAGTCCCTCCCAGTTATAGCTGCAGTAAATACACTTCCACGAAGAATCTGATAGAATCTTCTATAAGCAATAGCACAACTTTTCCATGAGGTATGGAGATGGTAGGTGTAGGTCGGTGACTTCTTCCCTGTCCCTGTATTTTTGCGCTTTTAACAAGGCTGAAAACTTCTGACTAGCTAAACAAATATCAGTATAAGGTAAACGGCTGCTTTTGGCAGCCGAATTATGCAGGCAAGAACTCAAAATCATCAGATCAAGTACGAAAATTCATTAAATACTTACTACATCAGGAAAATTTCGAGACGTATGTCTCACAAGTCGATAACGGCTAAGTTACTATGTGGCTCCGTACAGTGACGGCTATAGTTGTTGCCAACTGAACTGCGTAAGGTCGCAAGCGACGGTAGAAATGGAATATTTACTGCAACCACTGTATAGAATGTCGATGCTTGAACTTTTTGTGGCTAAAGCAGGACTGAACATCTGCTTCTGCCTGCAAATACAAATAGAATTATTCCCATTTTTTTTTCTTTTGTGTGTGTGTACATGTGTGTGTGTTTTCCATCACAGCTCTGGAATGTCTGGAAGCTATTCATAGAAACCTGTACACATAAGACTGCCTAAAAAGAAAGTGACCGCTAGTCTTGCGTCAGGGGTGGGAATGGGAAGTTATTGATATGAAGAAATAATCGAAAACGGCTGATGTTGGTGTTTTCATGGCAAGTGAGTGAGTGATGACAGTCCATTTCTAATAGAAGTCGCAATAGTACTTCGTCAGATAACAAGTTAACAAACCGAAAAATCCTTATATACAGGTAAGAGATTTCTTTCTTTCAAAATACTTCTCCTATGCATTTAATTATAATTCACACAAAAAATGATTTCAGTTGATACAGCCAAAAAAGTTTTATATTTTACTGGCAAATATTGCTATATTCCGTGTGTATGCCCGCTACAGTATGACATTCGAATACATATTACATTCCGTGATGAATGATACTATCGGGAAGACACTGGAGTTCATCATAACTGTTGTGTAGCAACTAAAACTGGAATATACCAATACATGCGAATATCACGTCTGTATGAACATAAGCGTTTTCAGCATATGACTGCTGCAGCATGAGTGTCAGTGTAGAGCCTGATCACAATTAGTGAGCTTCTATACAAAGTGTTCAACGATCAAATGAAGACTTAAGTCATTCAAATATTTAAACTTACGAAAGTGGAAACATAGCGTCAATTCGCTGCATAAAATACCCATTGATTTACTCTGACCCTGAAAATTGTATTGAAATTTCAGTAAAGCTGAATACAGTATGCATCCTTACCATAGCATGATATTATTTAAGTAATTACGATACGTTTTGTGTACTTTACTTACAGTTTTAACTAAAGTCATGTCACTCTATTTGAAAAATCAGTGGTTACTACGTATAAATAAGTTTGAGCAGCACCAAAGTAAACTTGACTGACTGGAACGATCACAGAACACGTTTGGTTCCCATTCCTCTCGATAGTAATTTCGCTGTGTCAGGAAACGGGCTTCCAGACAAATATGCTGGACGACTTCTTGTGGGACTAACTGTCGCCTCCATTAATGAAAGCAAGTTGTCGTTTCTGTTTACGACAGGAAAGGACAACACACACGTATCGATTCGTGTTTTATTCTAATTATCAGATGCTCCCTAATAATTCATCACAGTAGTAACAAATGGCATTCCTATTACTATCGTTAATAGTGATATTCCCTCCTTTTTCCGTACTGGAATATACGGTTTTTGACGTTAGTCACACTTCATCATTCATGTTTTCAGATTTTTTTCCGCAGAATGTTTCTATCTCTCTTCAGGAACACAAACAGGTAATCTCTGAAGCTGCAATGGCGGACATTGAGAGGCGATACTGACTTTTTTTTTTTAAGGACTGCGTCATTCTAACGAGTGTTTTTCTTTGCACAATGTCACCAGGAATCTTGTGTCAGTTGTACAACTTACATTTGAAATCATATTTATTACAGCACTCAAATCAAGTTAAAAGATTCTTAACTATACGCAATAGTAACTTTAACGCACTCAGTTTCTACCAATGTACCCGTTATTTCCTTCCCGTTAGCAATCAAAAATATAAATTAACTCCCCTCTGCCGCTGAGAGGAAATAAATTTAGCGTGTTGCGTCCATTCCGGAGAGAGCAAAAATTTGTACGTCCATCCAAACGTCAGCAGCAGATGGGGATGCATCACGTTCGAAATTTTCACTGCTCTCGCTGGCGAGGTGAGTTGCCAACTGCCTGTGTCAGCTGTGGTGACAGCAGGCGCACGCGGCCGCGGGTCCTGACGCTCCGCCTGTAATAATTGGAAAGCCCCCAGCACTGGACGTGCTGTTGCCTTTAATGAAGAAACAAAAGCTGAGATTTGCCGCGTCTTTCTTCAATCGTAAAAACATCACTGGCGGATTAGGTCGGCTCGGCGGCTGGTCTACAGGGGAGTATGAGAAGCTTCTTGAACTGTCTTAAATTAAATAGGGTAATATAGCCCGCAGAAAATACAGTAATAAGCATCTAATGCTGGCTGTATTACTCTTGTAACACGAACCACGGAACAGTGATCGAGACAGCATAGGGTTTGTTGGTGGGTTTCTAATGATCAGCGAGCGTATTTGCAGGTGTCACATATACAGGGTGGCGCACGAAATGTGTTACCATTTTGTTTTTGAATATAAACTTTATTGTCAATACAATCTGAAAGGAACGTATACTACAATGAAGAGCCGTCCATGGAGATTTGTTCTAGCTCAGCACATGCTCGATATGTCCACCATTTCGTTCCCTAATTTCCTTCAAAAGAACACTGAAGTTAGTGATTACCCTACGGCACATGTCTTCCGTAATTTCACTGCAAGCTTGAAGAATAAGTCTACTGAGTTCCATTAAATCACGTGGACGTTTCGGGAATTTTTTTTCCTTTAGGTACCCCCAAAGAAAAAAGTCACATGCATTGAGGTCTGGACTATTGGGGGGCCAATAGTTTCTTCCCTATCCTCCGCCAACTGAGTAAACAGTAGTCTCTGCTGCTTGTGTTCTTCAGTGAGCTTCTGTGTACAGCTTATCTTGTATGGGTACATATGGAGGTCACTTGTAAGAATGTGTTGAACGGAGCGTCTGGGTATTCACAATGCACTGCTGCCTTTCTACACGATTTCCCGGGACTTCTCTGTACAGCAACTCGTACCGCCTCAATATTCTCCGGCGAACAAACAGGCTTAGGCCGAGGTCGCTTCGCTTCCAATACTGTTCCTTTCTGTACAAATTTATCGTACAACCTGTGGTTGGTCTTCTTGCAAGGGACACATCGTGTGTTAAATTGTTGTCGAAAACGCCTTTGAGTCACAACAAGGCTTTTCGTTTCAAGAAAAAGTAACACAATTGCCGAATGTTGCTGTGTCGTCAGTCTTCCATTGTCAGCCATTGCTGCTTACTAGTCTCCTAGCGGCAGTATCGTGAATTACACGTCATTTCGTAATTCATTTGTTTTTCCAAGATCCCAGCGGCATATCTAATGTGCGTCGTAAATTGTGAAAGAAACAATTGGTAACACATTTCGTGCGCCACCCTGTAGAACCCCGACACAGGAAGCGAAATGAGCAGCTACGGGGCAAGCGCTAGCGTTACGAAGATCGAGGAAATATTTTTTTTTTTTTTTAGTTATGAAAACTCAAGTGCAAAATTTGTTACAGGCGGTACAAATTAATTATCCCCTTTTGTCTGAACAGATTTTAACCTTGTTGTTAGTTCTTAGCAATAGCGAGCTAAACACTTTTAGTCGATACCATGTTAGGATTAATCTAAGATTCCCAGTTCAGAGATGTTATAAACGCTGATGCTAAACACCCTCGACTATTGAAAAATCAGTGATAAAGCAGACTATGTAACTGCTGAAGTAAACGGTTCACGATATTGTGCATAGTTTGTAAATACACATAAATATTGGATATACAGAATAATGCGAAATGTTACGATGTGTTACACTTCACTGGTAAAATTTCACTTCAAGCAAAGAGCTGTCTCAAAACAGTTCAACGCTCAGTTCTTACAGTAAACCTGACTCACATCATTACTCCATCAACTGCTTTACCGCTATCCTGTTGTTCTCTCCTGCGCCAACCTCATCATGTTTGTATACTTACTGATCGTAATATATACCATAATTTGCACTATATTGCCAAAACCAAACGTTGTCAGAATATTTTCTCCCGATTATGAGCAGTAGCCTTACATATTCATTCTACTTTCTACGTTCCCCGAAATGCATTTATCCCTTTAATTTGTTTATATTTCCCCGTAACTGTTTTTCAATCCCCTTAGATGACTTTTCCACTCTTTTGTTCATGTTCATCTTATATGCGGTAATATGCAGCGATCTTTAATTTGATAATTTCATCGTCGTTACTACTCGTCACATTGTCCTCAAACAGCCCATTGATTTACGAGTTGCATATGTCTTCTCATAATTCGTGTATAAACATTCTCAAGGTAATAGATATTAGTTAGCGTTATTTCTTCTCTACCCATGAACATTACCTTTATATGTGAAGTATGAAATTTACCTGGTTCTCTGCATGAGTCAACGGAACTTTTCTATCCAGTTGCATTTTAATGAGATATCACCAAGATAACAAGTGTCTAAGCGGTCAGAAGGAAAAGTTGTAGCAACGAGAAAAACTTTATAATGCAATCAGAATATCATCGGATGAGTGCTGTATTTGTCTGTTTCGTATTTAAGAGCATCCCTAGTTGGTGGCGCAGACTTATTGTGAAGCCTACATGATACTGCTCTATTACCAAAAACATAAAGGTGCACAGTAGTGCATGTGATCTTCCATAACAACTTTTAACGTGCCGTCTATTGACTTACAATCAACACGAGTACAGAGAATATCATTCTTGTGAAACACAGCTAGCTCTTTGTTTGTGCGAAGTAATGAATAATATCTACATAGGAATTCAGATTCATTCGATATTTCTAGCTTTCCAGAAAGCTTTTGACGCCTTTCCTCACAAGAGACTTCTAATCAAATTACATGTCTTTGGCTTATCGGTTCAGATGTGTGAATTTATCCGTGATTCACTCTCAAAAAGATCATAGTACGTGGTAATCGACGGAAAATCATCGAATAAAACAGAAGTGAACCGACGTTCCCTAAGGAAGTATTACAGGCCCTCTGTTGTTCTTAATCTACATAAACGATTTAGGAGATAATCAGAGGAGGCCTCTTAGATTGGTGACAGATAATGCTGTCGTTTATCGTCAAGCAAAGCCATCAGAAGGCAAAACAAACTGCAAAATGGCTTAGGCACGATATCTGAATGGTGCGAAAAGTGGCAGTTCTCTCTCAACAAGGAATTGCGTGAAGCCATCCACACGAGCACAAATTTTGATTAAACGATAAATCACCCAAATCCAAAGGCTCTCAATTCGACTAAATACATAGCAATCAAAATTAAGGAGAATTTAAGTTGGAACGATCACATAGACAATGTTGTGGAGAAGCAAATCACAGAGGTCTAGTAAAGAGATTGCCTACACAACACTTGATCGCCCTCTGTTAGTAGTGCTGTGCTCTATGGGATCATTACCAGATACGATTGACGTAGGACATCGGAAAAGTTTAAAGAGCACCTCGTTTTGTGTTATAGCGTACTAGCTTAGAGAGTGTCATGGATATGATAAGAGAGTTGGAATGGCAATCATTAAGACAAAGGCGTTTTTCGTTGCGGCGAGATCTTTTCATGACCTTTCAATAACCAACTTTCTCCTCTGAATGTGAAAATAGTTTGCTGTTGCTTACCTAAATAAGGAAAAATGATCATCGTAATAAAATGAGAGAAACAGAAGTTTTTATGGAAACATTTAAGCGTTAATTTTTCCCACGCACTTTTAGAGTGTGGAACGGTAGAGAAATAGTTTGAATGTGTTTCTAAGAAACCCCTGCCAGGCACTTCAGTCTCAACTGCAGAGGATGCAGCTGTAGATGTAGTTAAGGTACTCACTCGTAGAGAATGTTTTCTTTATCTAAAAGTATGCGATTTAAGGGAACGTCGAGTGCTATAACTTTTAGCTACAAGATTGTTGAATGCAGTACGAGGAGTTATAAAGTGGTGGAATCATGTAACTTCAGTCGCACGTGAAGGAACCTGAAAACATTTTAGTGTGCTAGGAAAAAGCAGTTGTCTAAGAAAGGGAATATCTTGTTACTGCCTCTACGACCTGTAGAATAGAAAATGTATAAAGTGGAATCGAAAAAAGTTTGGAATTTCCTCAGGGATGTTCTCTGAGTAGTTTGGTGGCAGAGAAATAATGTGATTAGGATTTATTCTCTCTTTTAGTCCAAATACCATTTTTCCGTGAGTAATTTCATAGCAAGGAAAAGGCTAACGACTTCTATTGTAACAATGAATGACCCGGTGTCTCGTTGTTGCCTCTGTACAGGTGCAAAAGCACTTTGATGTTGTTGCAAACCAGTACTGTGTTGTTGTATCACTCTTCCTTTGCATTCACTGAACCCATACATGAGGTGTACATCCACCAACTCTTCATCAGTATCCATATAAAACTTTCTGGCACATTAAAACTGTCTGCCGGACCGAGACTCGAACTCGGGACCATTGCCTTTCGCTGGCGAGTGCTCTACCATCTGAGCTACCCAAGCACGACTCACGAACCGTCCTCACCGCTTCAAATCTGCCGGTACCTCGACTCTTATCTTCCAAACTTCACATAAGCTCTTCTGCGAACCTTGGAAGGTAGCAACTGAGGTATTAGCAGAATTTAAGCTGTCGAGACGGGTGGTGAGTCGTGCTTGGGTAGCTCAGATGGCGGAGTACTTGCCCGCGAAAGGCAATGGTCCCCGAGTTCGAGTCTCGGTCCGGCACGCAGTTTTAATCTGCCAGGATGTTTCATATCAGCGAACATTCCCCTGTAGACTGGAAATCTCATTCCAGTATCCATACACTTAGGTCTTCGTATATCCATAATTGAAATGGACGATTTGGGACGTCAGCTAGTATAATATATGTTAAAAATGACGGAATTCCTCCAGCTGTATTAAGGTGTTGGTTTTATTGGCGACTAGTTTCGATGTTGTTACATCATCTTCAGGCCCATACTTGTTGACAGCAGCCGTACGTGTCTAACACTAGTAGTCAGTGATGGACACATAAGGTTGCTGTCAACAAGTATGGGCCTGAAGATGATGTTCTAACAACATCGAAACTAGTCGCCAATAAAACCAACACCTTAATACAGCTGGAGGAATTTCGTCATTTTTAACATATATAGTTAGGTATCACTGTTAAAGCACAAATGACACTGCCAGCAAAACAAATCCGAGACAGAGCCGAGCAGTTCTGAATGTAAACTTGAGAACGCAGAGTAAAGCGTGCACTACTGTTGACAGCAAGTACCGTCAGTGAATGAAAGTATAGTATTTCCAGTTCCATATGACAATGTTTCATAGAGACAGCCACTGTAATTTCATTAATAACTATTTTCGATTACCACCGTCATTACATTCAGGTACATGTCTATTCCTTCAGCTACTTTGTATCCCGTTGGATGTACGTTCAATGCACAAGTCACCCGTACTCAATGACATCAGATATCTACAGTCTGCTTATTGGCGTAGTTACGCTTCGTGCTTCAGCGGAAAATGAATAATACAAACATGTACATATAAGAACTTTATTCAATGGACAGATATCTTACAGGTAAACCGTGTTAAAAGTATTTGCATACGCATGAGGAGACATGTGCAGAAACGCGATGTATCAAGAGACACAAAAAGCTGAACTACTCTTTTCTTGTTCTACGCCTACAGCACGTCGTTGTACTTGCCGGTAATGCCTTCTTCGGCTAGCTTCTTCACTACAAACGCTATTTTTTTTTCGACTACTGAAATAAATTCCTTTTATCTGCATTTCACAGTTCGTGTCCCATATACACTTTTTCGCTTAACTGCATAGATTTTTTGAACTATAAATAAATTGTCTTGTTTTTTCTTTATTATGGAACTTAAGATACTTCCTTTTTGTTTGAGTTCAAATTTTTGTCGGTATGGGAATAAAAACACCGTCTCACGAAAAGGTAACGAAAATTGCTTGGTTTCATTGAAAATGAAATAATCCCTTTTCTTAATACTATCTCACAAAATTAAAAGGTTTGCTTCATAACTTTGAAACTTGCTGCAGTTAATTAAAAACATTAAAATTCTTTAGAACACAATAAAAATGGAAATTCTGTTTAAAACACTTCTTATTTGAACCTTACTCCTTGTTCTTCCGAAAGGTAAAATAATTTTCAAAGCTAAAATCTTACTTCTTTAGTTCATTCTACGGCAGTTATAATTTATTTTAGTGGTGTTTTGAGCTTACGCTCATTTTGTGGTGCTCTAAGCCCTAACTATATTTTGTTGACACTCCAGTAGAGATGTCTCTCCATTTGCTGTTAAGCCATACAGTTGTGCTTACTGTGAGGGTGAAAGGCTCAATCTGGTTGAAGGATTTGCTTGACCTGTGCTTCACTGAAGTGATCGTGGAATACCTCATATCATTTGGCTTTAATTTGTGTGATTAGTACTGAATTATTAATATTTTTCCATATGATGTTCCAGGCCACTTTGCAATATCTTTCTACTTGAATCTGGCGATCTTTTGTATAAATTTTTTCTGCAAGTGTGTTGTGGTTTCCTTTTAAATAACTGGTTTTCACGTATAAAACCGAATATAGTTTACCAATGGACTTATGCATCTTACATTAGTCGAAGTGTGTACACATTTGGGTAGGGCTACATGGCTATGAGAAAACATTTCTAAGTCTCATTGTGGACATTTTGCAGAATTTTTGTGTTTTCTTTCACAGGTAAAGCCATTATTTGATCCTTAGTACTCCTGACTACCAGCCCTCCTTGGGTGCGCTCGATCGTCAAGATACTGAAGGCAGTCTTGAACACATTGCGACGCCATACGAAGCGGCACACCGTTGAGTGTGCTCTTTCAGCAACTGCTGCTGAAAAGTTTATTTTGCTGACAACGTACACGTTTACGGAGTTTACCCTGTAGAGTTTGTCCAATATTCTCGTTTCATGTTCCTTTATCGCTGTACGTAGTGTGTTAAGTTTATGCTCCCAATTTATATCACTCGGAGTGAAATTTGAAACGAGGTCCAACTAAGGCAATGGTGAGTAGATCCCTGAAAAAGCCATGGAGACTCTTCTGATAAGGATCGGCAGGTCTATGAAATCTTCCCAAACGTTCAGGAAAGGCTGAATTTCACCCTCTTGTGACAGCGCTCATTTGTTAATTGGACAAGGCCCTTATCCTCAACACATATCTAGAGTCCAACGCCGACGGAAAGGAGTATGTGATTGCGGAAAGGTTGGGTCCGTATAACACACTGTATTCCAGCGTTCTCTTTTTATCTGCATAGACCAGAAGTGATATAGAAAAACCATTAAACGCAATTGCTAAATACTCGGAGTTGTGATTCATAAACAGCACAAAAGATGCCATTTCCGTTCAGTTGTACAATTAGTACGTTTATGGCCGTCATGGAGTCAGACGATGTAGCGGACGACATCTGAATTTTTAGCTAAATGTTAGTAAGTGCTACTTTTTAATTTAGCAGTACTGTTAATGTGTTATGGAGGTTACGTTTATTTGGAGAGTAGAAACAGCGTAGATTGTGAGGTATTTACAATCACAGTTTGGTTTAGCAACCATTGGGGAATTCCACCGATTTCATGGAATACACTGATGGCAATAGAAATAGATTTAGTAGAAATAGATGTAACCGTTGCCACTACAAATAGGAGTAGACCACTGATGGCATGTGAACAGACCGGAAATTAATTCCAGGACACACATAACAATTGGAATGTGGTGGGTATCTGGAAGTTAACTTTTCTTATTTTTATTTTTTCTATGTTACATCTTTTTATTTTTCATAATTTTGATGACTGTATTATTAATAATTAGTAGGATGAGGTTTTTGGGTTTTTCTCTTACGTTTTTAGCTGTAAACTGGGCTACAGACTAAGCAATTGTAATATTACAAATTTTTCAAGGATTTTTGTAGATGCAACCTGTTTCAGATGACAAGGCAACAAGTATAATAAAGTAAATAGACTGAATAAAAAGTAAAATAAACAATGCTAGGAAAATACGCAGCAACTGAGCAGCGTTGCTGCAATTTTCTAGCAAGCAGCGCAGTCCATGGTGGTACTGTGGCTGCTGGAGTACAATAGTAGTTACTCCTCGTGTTTTATTATCACTGTCTGTCTGTGTGTGTGTGTGTGTGTGTGTGTGTGTGTGTGTGTGTGTGTTTGTTTGTGTATGCATGCAGGCGCGCGTATGTGTGTGTGTGTGTGTGTGTGTGAATGTGTCTGTACGTCCAGTAGCTCCTCTCAAACCACTGCGTTGATTTCAACCAAATTTGGCACACAGAGTAGCACTGACATCGATTGTGTGGTTTACACGTGGAGATTGGCATGGCTCAGTAGAGAGACGGCGGAGAAAGAAGTGGATAATGAACGGTTGAGGATGAGATGGACAGGGATAGAGAGGAAGAGGAAAGGTGAGCAGGGAGAGTGGTTGGAGTAGGATAGGGACATAGAGAAGGAGGAGATAGAAAGTAGGGAGAAGGAGATGGGGAGGTGGAATTGAGAGGATGACGTGGATAGAGAGAGAGAGAGAGATAACGCGTGATGAATGAGAGAGGATAGGAGCTGAAGGTCAGAGAGAGGGGGATGGACAGAGAAACGGAAGGAGATGGGGGGGATGGAAATTGTCAACATACTTCTGTGGCACCACATCTCAAATGCTTCGATTCTCTCTGTTCCGGTTTTCGCACAGCTCGTGTTTCACTACCATACAATTCGTCCTTAAATTAAGGCCTATGTTCGATACTAGGAGACTTCTATTGGCCAGGAATGCCCTTTTTGCTAATGGTAGTCTGCTTCTGGTCCTTGCTCCATCTGTAGTAGGTTATTTTGCTGCCTAGGTAGTAGAATCCTCAGCTTCATCTGCCTCGTGATCACCAATCCTAATGTAAAGGTTCTCACTGTTCTCTTTTCGGCTACTTCTCACAACTTTCGTCTTTCCTCGATACCCAAGTGCTCTTACCCTTCTAGGCATAGAATCGAAGTGAGCTTGGATGACGCATAAGTGTATGTCATTTCATGCTGCTTCAGCTTTATGTCAATCAATGATGGTGGCGGGAAAGGTTGCTTGCCACTGTCTCCGCAACCCACGACCAGATGTTTTCGGGAGGTGAGAGATCTGGAAACTTGTTGGCCAGCGCAACATTGAAACACGTTCTATATCAAGGCGAATAAGAACAGCACAGGAAACATGTGGTCTTATTTCTTTAAAGTTAGTACTGCCATTAGACTGCTGTTTATTTACAGTGTTACATTTACACTTACACAATCACGATTTCGCCTTCAAAGTGCCATTATCAAATGTTTTAAGTGTTAAAAATTGCCTAAGAGGGCATACTGTCGTATTAAAATACACTATTAGACACATTGTCTAAGAGTCGACTCTGTTTCAAGTGTTTTAAATTGTCTAAGATGGCAAACTGTCGTATTAAAAGAGTCGACTCTTAGACAATGTGTCTAATAGTGTATTTTAATACGGCAGTATGCCATCTTAGGCAATTTATAACACTTAAAACACTTGATAATGTCACTTTGAAGCCGGAATCATGTTGTGTAAGTGTAAATGTAGCACTGTAAATAAACAACAGTCTAATGGCAGTACTGACTCTAAAGAAATATATTATGACTGAAAAAATTGTTAAATGTGGTCCTATGTTACCTTGTTGAAAGAAAGCGTCAGTAGACATAGAAAATATGGCACAGCCTTCTGGGGTGGACACGTCAGAAATGTTCCGGCTGCCGTCCAAATTACCAACTTCGAGACCAATAGGATTTCGTCAAGTATACGTAGTGGCACGTCATACGGAAGAAAAGTCGATGACAAATATAATGTGGCAATATTTGTTGCCTCCATGCGGATTTTGTTGCTCTTTTCCGGGTCTTTCACAGTGTCAGCATTGTTACTGGCTTTGAGGGACTGTTAGTGGTAAATGAGGGACAGATGACCTTCCTGACCCTACCACTCCCCTGACAAAGAATCTGTGTATCCCATCTCGGTCTGGCTGGAGAAAGAATTCTGATAGCGTGTGTAGCGTGTGTCTGAGGCGGGACTTGGGTACGAGCACGGTATTTACTATTTGGAGGTGAAAACCGCCTAAAAAGCACATACAGGCTGGCCGGTTTACTGTCACTCAGCGTTAGTCCGTGAGGCGGATTTTCGGGCGCCTCATATGCCCATCTTGATGCTACAGGAGAAACTAGATCTCGCCTGGAAATACTCTAAGGTGACACCCCTACGTCCAGTGTTGTCGTTAGTCACAACGTTGTCGGTATGCCTCTCTTTTCCGCTGCATCAAGGGAATCCGCAACAACGGCCGCACTTCTAGCTGCAAACAAGATCATTTCTTGACTCGAGGTGCATTACGTGGCTGAATCATCCTGAACGGCCAAGCGAACAATTGACTGTTCTCCCGGGTGCTAGACGCGCAGCGCGTCGAAATCTAGCATAGCGTTGAGCATGGCCCTTCTGAAACCGTTGATTCGATATGTGCACGGCAGTCATGGCACCTCGACTATCGTGAGCAACAACTTCAAGGAACAATAAACAACAATATCGAAAAAGCCACAGTCCGGCTGCTCTCGAATTTCATAAAATACTGGCAGACGTTACTAACTACAGGACGTATAACAGGATCTTCTCACACACAAATGATATTTAAATACCATTTCTCAATGCGAAATCGCTTGTAATCTTTCATTATTTACAGAGCGCAGTTGGTGCTTGAAATGTGTAACAGGGCATGGGGATACGAAAGTGATGGCAACTGAGCCCATATATTGTAATAACAGCCAACAATGTTATTTTCACAACACCCAGTCTGTACACACAGGCAGTAACACCTGGAAAAGGGTAAACACTTTAAATGAACGAGCAAGAATGATTATTTTATAAATTCAGATTTAGCAGTTTCTGATACGTTTTTCTTTTTAATCTAAAACCACAGCCCGTAATCACAGTTTATTCCAATTAGACGGAAAAGGAACTTCGAAAGACTTTTAAGACAGTATAATTTTAGCAACAAATTATAACTTTAAAATATTAAAAACTTCTAGAAGCTTGCAAGAAAATAACTACAGCCCGTAATCGGAACTTATTTAAAAGAAAATGGACCAAATAACGAACAAGAAATATCTTTAAAAGAAATCACACGAATTTCATATTTTCTTTTGAAAACCTTCAATAATTGACAAACGGATTTATATAAGCGGGATGCAGGTGACTCCTAGTTCATGATTTCGCGAGGAGTTCTTTATACATACAGCCAAACGGGCTCCAGAAGACGGCGCGTAACGTGAGGAAATACACTCTCTGTGTTTTAGAGAGTGTATTTCCTCACGATACGCACCGTGTTCTGGAACCCGTTTGGCTATAAGTATTACTCGTGTCCACGTCGTATTATTAAAGAGTAAAAGACACCATGAAAACATATTTCTGAAACTTATGAACGGCCACAAGCACAGATCAACGGACGTCGTTGTAATGGGAAAACTTCGGAGTCCCAATATTGCCAAATGAGGATTTTACTGGAAGAACTGGGCCCTAGAATTCTGAAGTGTCATTCGCCTTTTGTTACACCAAAATGATTTATTCTTAAAATGAAAGTATATAGAATCTCCAAACTCAAACAGAGTTTACGATTTTAAAACGACAATTCGACGATACAAATGTTTCAGATTGAAAAACAATAATTTAAAGGAACTTCAAATTTATTTGAATGATTTTAATAACCTTCCCCTCCCACTTTAATGTGCAAGAGATCAGCAAGTAATAACTTCATTCAAAGTGAAAAATATTAATAACAACTTTAGCTACTAACAAAGGATCGAAAGAATAATGACAATTCTCAAAATTTAGTTACAACAGATAACAAGATCCACGGAGACGAAGCCATAATAATAATAATTTGGCCCTACAAAAATCGTGATGATGGTAATAAAGAGCAAAAACTCGATCCAGGAAAATGGGGGGACTACAACCCATGCTTATTAAAGTAATTTTAAACAATACTTGATATTAGCTATTAGCTGGGAAAAGAGACCCCCGTACTCTTTAGTGAATACCACGGGCAAAATTCTTCCTGTTCACCAACATTTTTAGAAAAGTATCAAGATGTGAGCTTCTTTTGCTTTTAGAAATATAAAAGTACAAGAATAGCCAAATAATATATCAATCTCGGTGTACGACCGGAAGGTACGGTAATATACTAAATTAGAACCCTTTTCTTTAACACAGAATGTAGCGACCGCATGGAAAGCTGAAGATATTGAAGCAAACAATCTAAAATTGTGTCAGAGAATTAAAGGGGTAGTACAAGACAAATAGAAATTAGCTTATAAATCAGTTCCGTGCACGGAGAGGGCTCCGGTAACAGCATCGCACCAACGGTAGACGCAGTGGATGCCCCGCTAGCGCAATCGCTCGTCAGCCGCTGGGGGGACAAACAGTGTACCGACAGGCGTGCGAACCAAGGACCTCCCCAAACAAGCTCCAACACTCATCCCAGCGCATAGCAGTACAAGACTCACAAGCAATCAATTATAGCGTACAAACTTAGGGTACATAGCTTGCGTTGGTAAATATTAAATTACGGACACCCCAACCACGTGCACACCAAATCAAATTAACAGAGCTAAGCCCAGCACACTTCAAGGAACCCGTACGGAGTGACACAGTTTCAAATGAGTCTAAAAATAAATAAATAAATAATTACTAACACATAGAAAAGTGGGTACAGCCAAATCAAGTGAATTCAGAGGCAACACCCAAAATTCCCCAGAAACTGTCTGGCGGAATAACAAGGCTGTTGAAAACGACCACTGCTCGGCAGTACATAGTGCTGAATCGCTCGAACTAACTGCCAGTGCTGAGAGAAGGAAAACAACGGAAACAGCTCAAACCACGGCGTGGATAACCTGAAATGCTATTCAGCGTCACTCTGCACTTAACGGATAGCAACACCGACCCACGCAGTAAATCACGAATATTAATTCAGAGTTCACGATCAAATTGTACTTAACAACAACTTCAGGGCAAATACACCAACAGGGTGCAGAAAACATGTTGAAAACGTGTTGAAACAGAACAAGCGCAGGAAAATACGCTTAATTTGCAAGAGTCCGTATCTGACAGCATAAATTCTCCAGCTGGCAGATAAGTGAACCAGGTTCACATAGCAACAGCCGTCAACGGCCCCCAAAAGCCTAGGCTCGCCGGCTAGTCCATAACACACTGCAAGTACCGCCGAGGCCAGCCAAATCGACGAAGAGTTTGCGAGGTTCGTACTGCCCTCACCACATTGCAGTAACCCTTTCCTCCCCTCCAGAGCGCGCCACCTAGCGCTCGAATCACAACCGACGACCAAAGATCAAAACAGAGGGCAAGGGTCGGCATCCAGAGAGCCACCACAGCTCGGTCGTAACTGTAGAGCCTGGAGAAACCATTCAGGTCTGATGCTTATTTAACCTTTACTGAACACAAAACAGAATTTAGTCAAGGGTAAGACTGGCTCCTTCTATGAGCAGTCACTAACACTGGAGAACGATGCCAAAGAGACCTTAGAAACAATACGGCAGAAGAAAGCTCACCATTTGCAACCAACGTCAACATGAAAGGAGCCAGGAAGTCGGTGAGCAACAGCAGGAGGAAAGGCAGTCTCATTACCACCGCATCTTGGCACAAAAGGAGCAAACACCGTTTGGGACGACCATCGTGTGAACTTCTATCGCACGTTGCCCATTACAAAGCAGCTACCAACACCTCCACACACACGTCCCTCTGCTCTCCGGCAGCGCTCCCATAACCGACAGCCCATCCGTGTCCTCGGTCATAGCACAACTATTACGGCGCACTTGCGCCAGCAGTTAACGTCTCTGGAGCACTACCAACCTCTCGTCCCGGAAACGGGAACACACAGGTCAACAAGGCATACTCTGGACGTGTTATTCCAGCTTAATTTGTCTGGGTGCTCTGATATGTTAATTATTTGCATCCGCTAGCCCAGGGCTTCACAACATACGTGCTCGCGGAGCAAGCTGTGAGCAGCAAGGCGCGAGCACGGAGCAGCGCGAGCACACTACCCCCACTACCGGACCAGAGCGGAGAGTGGGTAAAGTCACGTGGGGGCACACAACAGCTGCCGCCAGTCAATGTAAATCCGCGGCCACCTGCAGGGATATCACTCACGAATTATTACTGCGACAAATGAAACAAATAAAGGAGAACGTACACATGCCACATAATTTTATTAGCTTAGTGTGTGCCTCTACATTCGCATTAATTTGTGAACTGTTACACAATAAAAGGTGTCACTGAAGTGTGGGATTCTCGGTTATCTTGTATTTTTCGCCCTTTACAATTGCGTCTATGTTCGGAGTAATTGTTCTTGTGCATTTTAGGCGCAGCGTGCAGTTTAAATTTCGATCAGACAATGCGTATCTCAGGCGCGTCTTGTTACATTTCATTGCAGAGAACAGTTGTTCACAAACATACGTGGAACCGAACATTGATATTATTGTAGCCGTCAGTATGTGCAAACAAGGAAACTTATCCTGAGGGAAGTGTCTGTAGAATTCCAAAATGTTTTTCTTGTTCTGAAATTTGTCTCTGTATTCTCAGTCACACTGCAGGTCAATAATTTCTTGCTGCAGCTCAGGACGAATCTCTTAAATATTCACTGAATATGGAGAGAACAGATCAAAATCACTGTCTAGTGCTGTCAGATCTTGAAAGCGCTGATCAACTAAACTATATGAATAACGTTCACAGTCTTTGTGAACAACTTGCATGGATGATAATTTAGGAAAATGAGCTAGGTTTCCTGTTTCCAGCTGACTCACCCAAAGTGTCAATTTCATTTTAGAAGCTCGTATTCGATCTATAAAATGAGTAATTAGCATATCTTTACCTTGTAGTAAAATGTTCAAAGCATTCAGATGGCTAGTTAAATCTGCTAAGAACGCGAGATCACATTCAAACGTGCGTGCGCATTTCCCCTCCCTCCCCTCCCTCCCTACTCCGCGACCTTGCACCTGCTCGCGAGCACGTGCCTGAGCAGACACGAGTACTCGTGCTCAAAACCGGCCAGTTGTTAAGCGCTATGCTAGCCTGTAGTACACTTCATGCCTCTTTAGCGTTTATTCTTTACCATTGTCATGGCGTTTAAATTTTAACATCCACCCTGTAAATGAAGTAAGCACATCATAATATTTTCTCTACCTTCCGGCCTCATCGTGTGGCTAAACAGTCACGATCATTCGGCGGAATGCTGATCGGCCTTCGTCAATTAATGGCTGTTGTGTTCTAAGTAGGCTGTTTAAGTTTTTAATGTTGGTAACGCCACGTAGCGCTCTGTATGAAAATCACTGGCTGTGCTGTGTGCAGTCTGAGGCTGGTTGGCATTGTTGTAATATTCGCTATTGTAAAGTTGGGCAGTTGGATGTGAACCGCGCGTAGCATTGCGCCGTTGGAGGTGAGCCGCCAGCAGTGGTGGATGTGGGGAGTGAGATGGCGGAGTTTTCTTAGCGGATGATCTGAACGTGTGTCCATCAGAGAGAGTAAATTTGTAAGAGTGGATGTCATGAACTGACATATATATTATGAGTTTTGAACACTATTAAGGTAAATACATTGTTTGTTCTCTATCAAAATCTTTCATTTGCTAACAATGCCTACCAGTAGTTAGAATCCTTTATGTAGCTGGCAGTATTGGCGCTCGCCGTATTGCAGTAGTTCGAGTAACGAAGATTTTTGTGAGGTACGTGATTCATGAAAGGTATAGGTTATTGATAGTCAGGGCCATTCTTTTGTAGAGATTATTGAAAGTCAGATTGCGTTGCGCTAAAAATACTGTGTGTCAGTTTAGTGTTGATCAGAATAAGTAAAGAGAGAAATGTCTGAGTACGTTCAGTTCTGCTCAGCTGCTTGAAAATCAAAAACGTAAGAGGTTTATCAGCACAGTAATTCAGTAATTCTTCTAAGGGGACGTTTCAGTGTGACTGCAGGTGCCGTCCTTGTATAGCGGCGCTGGCGTCTGTGACGTCACTAGTGGTCACCCCAGCCCTTATATGGTAATTACGATACTGTAGCACCTCTGTTATCCCAAATTACGATGCAGTGATTCTTCGAACATGCATGCAGTCCGAAGGAGCAGCCTCTGCGGTGACTACAGCTGTTGTGGAGCACATGAAATGTATTCCCAGTTGCGAATATGGACATTCATCATCTGTATAATGGAAAGTTTGTGTCGGACTGGGAATCAAACCAGGATTTTCTGCTAATCTTAAGTGAGCGCCTTATCACCAGGCTATCCGAACACGACACATGGCCAGAGAAAATTTACATACGTCGTCAAAAAAATGGTTAAAATGGCTCTGAGCACTATGGGACTTGACATCTGAGGTCATCAGTCCCCTAGACTTAGAACTACTTAAACCTAACTAATCTAAGGACAGCACACACATCCATGCCTCAGGCAGGATTCAACCTGCGATCGTAGCAGCAGCGCGGTTCCAGACTGACGCGCCTAGAACCGCTCGGCCACAACGACCGGCACATACGTCGTCAACCGTGTACCTACTTCCTGTACGTGCACATGCATTATGTACATTCCCATACAGGGGAGACATCTTACTTGAAGGTCACTTGCCGGTGTCTGCAACATCATATTTATCCGCTGACACTGCGCATGCGAATTTCAAGTAAAACATCTCCGCTGTACGGTATATGCATAATGGATGCACTAGTAGAGGTTGTAGACACGTGGTTTCAGCCTGGCCCGTTTGGATAGCGTTACGATAACGCAACCATTCGCAATAAGCGAGAAATCCGGTTTCGTCACTGTCATCATCCCATAATATAGCCGGTGGTGCTCCAGATTCGCAACTGTGAATGCATTTCATGTAGATATGGTATTGTGTTCGTTGCGTATCCACAGCATCTATTTCAGCCTTCCTATGGTCAGATTCCAGGTGGAACTCTGCTCCAGACCGCCATCGTTATTGCCAAAGTTGTTTTCAACTCGATAATACCTTGGATTCTGGAACAGCCTAATAAGATAAGCAATAGATATAAAAAAATTGAACAATACCCTCAATAATGACGGCGGTCTGCAACTAAGTGCAGGTGTGGCACTGGCAGTCGAAAGACTGAAGTGGGCAGACTGAAGTGGGCACAGCGGAAGCGCGACGGAAACATTACCATACATTGTGCTGGAGCGGGCACCAGCGATGTCACAGACATTGTAACCTCCCAGCAGAAAAATTCCGTAACCTCCCAACAGTAAAAACAATATAATTATTTATTTCATTCACATTCAGCGTAACCTTCCAACAGATACACTCCAAAACCTCCCAACAGTAAAATTTCGTAACCTACCAATAATACAAAGTGACTAACCTCTTAATTAAATTGCCTAACCTATCAATAATAAAATGTGACTAATCTCTCAATAAAAAATGTGACTCACTTACAACCTTTCAATAATTGACTGTGTGAATTTAAACTGGTAAATTTTAGACGACAGCAGTGCTGCGTCATGGCCCTGAAAGATCATTCTGAATAAACTGAAAAATCTTACCTCAATTAGGTCGCCGGACAACGCGTATATATCTGCTCCTATACGAAATTTTTCTGGCGCAGCTCAGTGCAATGCTGGCCGATAGATTTGTCATGTATAAAAAGAAACAACTGATTTTTCTTTTTCAATAATCGGGATAACCAAGGATTGGAGAAATTAGTAAATTCTTTAAATTGTAATGAATGATTGTCAAAAGTTACTTTTTATAAGAAAGATTATTATTAAGAGATTTTTTTTAAAAACATCTACATGGGACATGATATAACAATAATACATATGCGCGACGCTGCTTTTACCTTATACTACAACGCTCAGGCACCGCCATCGCTCCCACGACCGGCCCAGCCAACTCCACGCACGCGACTGCTCGCTAGCAACTACTTACTCCAACTACTACACAGTTCATATTGCAGTCAACACTGCTCTTTGGTCTCAGATTCTCTTATAGCTTACATATCGCAGGTAGCGCGTGAGCAATCCATCGAAATTACATCTGCTCGAGTGCGCAAGCAACAAATTCCTTAATCATGGACCTCTTACAACATTAGCGCGACTGTGTAATGATGGCGGCAGCAGCTAAGCAAGAGTAACCACTTGACAACGGCCGCGCACCACTCCATCGAAAGCTCGTGGACATCTAACCACTTTATGTGACTGGTAGTTCGTGAAAATGTTAACAAATTAAGCACCAATGTTTAGAACAACATGTTCTCTGTTGATCTTCTTTTCATCTGTCTTCTGATTGTCTGATGCGGCCCGCCATGGATTCCTCCTTTGGCAACGCTTTTCATCTAAGGGTAGCAATTTCAGCCCTTAAATCCTCAGTTATTTACTTGATGTACAAAATCGTTGAAATGGCTCTGAGCACTATGGGACTTAACTTCTGAGGTCATCAGTCCCCTAGAAAATAGAACTATTTAAACCTACCTAACCTAAGGACATCACACACATCCATGCTCGAGGCAAGATTCGAACCTGCAACCGTAGCGGTCGCGAGGTTCTAGACTGTAGCGCCTAGAACCGCTCGGCCACGCTACTTGATGTATAGCAATATCTGTCTTCGCCAGCAGTTCTTACTCTCTACAGGTCCCTCTAGTCCCATGGAAGTATTCCCTGACGTCTTAACACATTTGGTATCACATGGTACATAGAGAACCTTGTCGTTTCTTACCTTATCAGTGCATCTAATATTCGACATTCTTCAGTAGCACCATATCTCAAATGCTTCGCTTGTCCTCTCTTTTGGTTTTCCCATAGTCCATGTTCCACTACCATACAGTGCTGTTCTCCAAACGTACATTCTCATAAATTTGTTCCTCAAATTATGGCCTATGTTAGGTACTAGTAGACTTTTCTTGGACAGGAAAGCCCATTTTGTCAGTGCTAATCTGCCTTGGTCCCCCTTGCTCCATCCACCATGCGTTATTTTGCTGCCTAAGTAGCAAAAATTTTCCCGTATTTGCTATTCTCTTTACATTAATATATCTCCGATTTACCATCTATCCATTCAGTTCAAAACATTGTGTAACAAAACATTATGTAATTGCAACTCACTTTCATTAAGGGTAGCAATGTTATCAGCGAACCTTATCATTCATAAACTTTCACCTTGAATTTTAATCCCACTCTTGAAGCTTTCCTTTTTTTTTCTTTCATTGCTTTTTCAGTGTATAGGCTGCATAGTAGGGGCGAAAGACTAGGTACAAGTTCATATATCCTTTTCAACTCGAGCATTTAGTTCTTGTTCCTCTAGTCTTCTTTTTCCCTCTCTGTTCTTGTATATATTGCATATTACGCGTCATCCCTATCGTTTACCCCTATTTTACTCAGAATTTCCAACATCACGCGTCATTTTACGTTGTCGAACATTTTTCCGGGTCGCAAATCCTATGAATGCGTTTTGGGTCGATGAATGCTAAGTGGTTGTCACCTTCTCGGATTACAGTCGTAACTAAATACACTACTGGCCATTAAAATTGCTACACCACGAAGATGACGAGCTACAGAAGCGAAATTTAACCGACAGGAAGAAGATGCTGTGATATGCAAATTATTAGCTATTCAGAGCTTGACCGCCGTTGCCTGGTGAAACGTTGTTGTGGTGCTTCGTGTAAGGAGGAGAAATGCGTACCATCACGTTTCCGACTTTGATAAAGTCGGATTGTAGCCTATAGCGATTGCGGTTTATCGTATTGCGACATTGCTGCTCGCGTTGGTCGAGATCCAATGACTGTTAGCAGAATATGGGTTCGGTGGGTTCAGGAGGGTAACACGGAACGCCGTGCTGGATCTCAACGGCATTGTATCACTAGCAGTCAAGATGACAGTCATCTTATTCGCATGGCTGTAACGGATCGTGCAGCCACGTCGCGATCCCTGAGTCAATAGATGGGAACGTTTGCAAGACAACAACCATCAGCACGAACAGTTCGACGACGTTTGCAGCAGCATGGACTATCAGCTCGGAGACCATGGCTGCGATTACCCTTGACGCTGCATCACAGACAGGAGCGCCCGCGATGGTGTACTCAACGACGAACCTGGGTGCACGAATGGCAAAACGTCATTTTTTCGGATGAATCCAGGTTCTGGTTACAGCATCATGATCTTCGCATCCGTGTTTGGCGACATCGCGGTGAACGCATATTGGAAGCGTGTATTCCTCATCGCCATACTGGCGTATCACCCGGCGTGATGGTATCGGGTGCCATTGTTTACACGTCTCGGTCGCCACTTGTTCGCATTGACGGCCCTTTGAACAGTGGACGTTACATTTCAGATGTGTTACGAGCCGTGGCTCTACCCTTCATTCGATCCCTGCAAAACCCTACATTTCAGCAGGATAATGCACGACCGCCTGTTGCAGGTCCTGTACGGGCCTTTCTGGATACAGTAAGTGTTCGACTGCTGCCCTGGCCAGCAGATTCTCCAGATCTCTCACCAATTGAAAACGTCTGGTCAATGGTGGCCGAGCAACTGGCTCGTCGCAATACGCCAGTCACTACTCTTGATGAACTGTGGTATCGTGTTGAAGCTGCGTGGGCAGCTGTACCTGTACACGCCATCCAAACTCCGTTTGACTCAATGCCCAGGCGTATCAAAGCCGTTATTACGGCAAGAGGTGGTTGTTGTGGGTACTGATTTCTCAGGATCTATGCACCAAAATTGCGTGAAAATGTAATCACATGCCAGTTCTGGTATAGTATATTTGTCCAATGAATACTCTTTATCATCTGCGTTTCTTCTTGGTGTAGCGGTTTTAATGGCCAGTACTGTAATGGGCTCTGAGCACTATGGGATTTAACATCTATGGTCATCAGTCCCCTAGAACTTGGACCTACTTAAGCCTAACTAAGCTAAGGACCTCACTCAACACCCAGTCATCACGAGTTGTGTAATAATAAACCTCTGACACACACTCTATATTAGTAAGTAGAGTATAGAAGTAAACGCAAAATACTAGTAATGCGCACAGTGGATGAAAGTGCCTGTGATGTAGAGCGCATGCGCCACCGAACGCCCGCGCCGAACGCCTGGGAGGTGCGCTCCCGTTGCAGAGAGTCCTCCATATCTGTTGCTGTGTGGGCGGGGCGGCCCCGCCGCCCACGCCCCGCGGCACAAGTGCACTCGTTATCTGGCGCTACGTGGCGCGTCCCTGCGCTGCCCGCGGACGAAGGCCAGAGGTCGCGCCGAGCCGGAATCACCTCGCCCCGCCAGTAATAGCGGCCAGATAGGCGCCGGCCGCGTCGCTCCGTTCTAAACCAGCCGGCCCACTCCATCACGGCGGCACGCAGATTACCGCCTTATCGCACGCACATCTGTACACGCGTGCGCGGGCTGACTCACGGCCCCGAGCTGCTACCGCCGCGTTAATCACTGCGCGCATCGCTTGCGTCTGCTTGCGCCGAGACCGCTGCAGTATAGCATTCTTCCGTTGCGCTGGTCACAGCGGACTGTAAAAAAGAAAGGATGTACGAAAACACATAGAGTCGGAGTGGCAAGTAGGGCTGATACAACACCTGGTCAGAGGAAAACTAATCGCCATAATAATGAATGCATATTGCTTATTTTAGTCACATTTGAGAAATAATGAGAATTAAAAGCGTCGGCTGTTATCGACTATCCTCAGATCTACAAAAAATGGAACACATATGATAGATAAATAGGAAAAGCTGCCCTCCTATTTGATTATACACTACTGGCCATTAAAATTGCTACACCAAGAAGGAATGCAGATGGTAAAAGGGTATTCATTGGACAAATATATTATACTAGAACTGACATGTGATTACGTTTTCACGCAATTTGGGTGCATAGATCCTGAGAAATCTATACCCAGAACAACCACCTCTGGCCGTAACAACGGCCTTGATACGCCTGGGCATTGAGGCAAACAGAGCTTGGGTGGCATGTACAGGTACAGCTGCCCATGCAGCTTCAACGCGATACCACAGTTCATCAAGAGTAGTGACAGGCGTATTGTGCCGTGCCAGATGCTCGGCCACCATTGACCGGACGTTTTCAATTGGTGAGAGATCTGGAGAATGTGCTGTCCAGGGTAGGAGTCGAACATTTTCTTTATCCAGGAAGGCCCGTACAGGAGCTGCAACATGCGGTCGTGCATTATCCTGCTGGAATGTAGAGTTTCGCAGGGATCGAATGAAGGGTAGAGCCACGGCTCGAGACACATCTGAAATGTAACGTCCACTGTTCAGAGAGCCGTCAATGTGAACAAGAGGTGACCGAGACGTGTAAACAATGGCACCCGATACCATCACGCCGGGTGATACGCCAGTATGGCGATGACGAATACACGCTTCCAATGTGCGTTCACCGCGATGTCGCCAAACACGGATGCGACCATCGTGACGCTGTAAACAGAACCTGGATTCATCTGAAAAAAATGACGTTTTGCCATTCGTGCACCCAGGTTCGTCGTTGAGTACACCATCGCGGGCGCTCCTGTCTGTGATGCAGCGTCAAGGGTAATCGCAGCCATGGTCTCCGAGCTGATAGTCCATGCTGCTGCAAACGTCGTCGAACTGTTCGTGCAGATGGTTGTTGTCTTGCAAACCTCCTCATCTGTTGACTCACGGATCGAGACGTGGCTGCACGATCCGTTACAGCTATGCGGATAAGGTGCCTGCATTCTCGACTGCTAGTGATACAAGGCCATTGGGTTCCAGCACGGCGTTCCGTATTACCCTCCTGAACCCACCGAACCCATATTCTCCTAACAGTCATTGGGTCTCGACCAACGCGAGCAGCAATGTAGCGATACGATAAACCGCAATCGCGATAGGCTACAATCCGACCTCTATCAAAGGCGGAAACGTGATGGTACGCTTTTCTCCTCCTTACACGAGGCATCACAACAACGTTTCTCCAGGCAACGCCGGTCAACTGCTGTTTATGTGTGAGAAATCGGTCGGAAACTTTCCTCATGTCAGCACGTTGTAAGTGTCGCCACCGGCGCCAACCTAGTGTGAATGCTCTGAAGGGCTAATCATTTGCGTATCACAGCACTTTATTCCTGTCGGTTAAATTTAGCGTCTGTAGCACGTCATCTTCGTCGTGTAGCAATTCTAATGGCCAATAGTGTATGTACAAAATGGCAGCCAAGAATATTTTTGTAATTTGAAATGCGCCATGAATTTCTTTAAAATTCTTATTACTTTTTATGAAATTATATGCATTGCAACACCCACTCGTTACCGGTATTTTATTCACGACGCTGCGCCATCATCAGACGCATTTACAGTAACGTTGTATTTAATAGCAACTGTAAATGCACCTGATGATGGTGGCACGTTGCTGCAACGCGACGTGTTCATAAAACACTGTATCTACCCGTGGCCTAGGAGTAGCGTCTTTGATGATCAACGACATGAGGATGCAGAAGGCAATGGAAACCACTGCATTAAAGACACGTAACGTGTATTCACAGGACATTTGGCCTATAATTGAAGTGTCATGATGATCTCTCCATTGGCAAAAGATTCCGGAATAGTTCCCCATTCGGATCTCCGGTAGGGGACTGCCAAGGTGGAGGTTACCACGAGAAAAAGATTGAATAATGGAATGTCAGAACCTTGAACGTGGTAGGGAAACTAGAAAATCTGAAAAGGGAAATGCAAAGGCTCAATCTAGATATAGTAGGGGTCAGTGAAGTGAAGTGGAAGGAAGACAAGGATTTCTGGTCAGATGAATATCGGGTAATATCAACAGCAGCAGAAAATGGTATAACAGGTGTAGGATTCGTTATGAATAGGAAGGTAGGGCAGAGGGTGTGTTACTGAGAACAGTTCAGTGACCGGGTTGTTCCAATTCAGAATCGACAGCAGGCCAACACCGACAACGATAGTTCAGGTATACATGCCGACGTCGCAAGCTGAAGATGAACAGATAGAGAAAGTGTATGAGGATATTGAAAGGGTAATGCTGTATGTAAAGGGGGACGGAAATCTAATAGTCATGGGCGACTGGAATGCAGTTGTAGGGGAAGGAGTAGAAGAAAAGGTTACAGGAGAATATGGGCTTGGGACAAGGAATGAAAGAGGAGAAAGACTAATTGAGTTCTGTAACAAGTTTCAGCTAGTAATAGCGAATACCCTGTTCAAGAATCACAAGAGGAGGAGGTATACTTGGAAAAGGCAGAGAGATACGGGAAGATTTGAATTAGATTACATCATGGTCAGACAGAGAATCCGAAATCAGATACTGGATTGTAAGGCGTACCCAGGAGTAGATATAGACTCAGATCACAATACAGTAGTGATGAAGAGTAGGCTGAAGTTCAAGACATTAGTCAGGAAGAATCAATACGCAAAGAAGTGGGATATGGAAGTACTAAGGAATGACGAGATACGTTTGAAGTTCTCTAACGCTACAGATGCAGCAATAAGGAATAGCGCAGTAGGCAGTACAGTTGAAGAGGAATGGACATCTCTAAAAAGGGCCATCACAGAAGTTGGGAAGGAAAACATAGGTACAAAGAAGGTAGCTGCGAAGAAACCATGGGTAACAGAAGAAATACTTCAGTTGATTGATGAAAGGAGGAAGTACAAACATGTTCCGGGAAAGTCAGGAATACAAAAATACAAGTCGCTGAGGAATGAAATAAATAGGAAGTGCAGGGAAGCTAAGACGAAATGGCTGCAGGAAAAATGTGAAGACATCGAAAAAGATATGATTGTCTGAAGGACAGACTCAGCATACAGGGAAGTCAAAACAACCTTTGGTGACATTAAAAGCAACGGTGGTAACATTAAGAGTGCAACGGGAATTCCACTGCTAAATGCAGAGGAGAGAGCAGATAGGTGGAAAGAATACATTGAAAGCCTCTATGAGGGTAAAGATTTGTCTGATGTGATAGAAGAAGAAGCAGGAGTCGATTTAGAAGAGATAGGGGATCCAGTATTAGAATCGGAATTTAATAGAGCTTTGGAGGACTTACGGTCAAATAAGGCAGAAGGGATAGATAACATTCCATCAGAATTTCTAAAATCCTTGGGGGAAGTGGCAACAAAACGACTATTCACGTTGGTGTGTAGAATATATGAGTCTGGCGACATACCATCTGACTTTCGGAAAAGCATCATCCACACAATTCCGAAGACGGCAAGAGCTGATAAGTGCGAGAATTATCGCACAATCAGCTTAACAGCTCTTGCATCGAAGCTGCTTACAAGAATAATATACAGAAGAATGGAAAAGAAAATTGATAATGCGCTAGGTGACGATCAGTTTGGCTTTAGGAAAAGTAAAGGGACGAGAGAGGCAATTCTGACGTTACGGCTAATAATGGAAGCACGGCTAAAGAAAAATCAAGACACCTTCATAGGATTTGTCGACCTGGAAAAAGCGTTCGACAATATAAAATGGAGCAGGCTGTTCGAGTTTCTGAAAAAAGTAGGGGTAAGCTATAGGGAGAGTCGGGTCATATACAATATGTACAACAACCAAGAGGGAATAATCAGAGTGGACGATCAAGAACAAAGTGCTCGTATTAAGAATGGTGTAAGACAAGGCTGTAGCCTTTCGCCCCTACTCTTCAATCTGTACATCGAGAAAGCAATGATGGAAATAAAAGAAAGGTGCAGGAGTAGAATTAAAATACAAGGTGAAAGGATATCAATGATACGATTCGCTGATAACATTGCTATCCTGAGTGAAAGTGAAAAATAATTAAATGATCTGCTGAACGGAATGAACAGTCTAATGAGTACACAGTATGGTTTGAGAGTAAATCGGAGAAAGACGAAGGTAATGAGAAGTAGTAGAAATGAGAACAGCGATAAACTTAACATCAGGATTGATGGTCACGAAGTGAATGAAGTTACGGAATTCTGCTACCTAGACAGTAAAATAACCAATGTCGGACGGAGCAAGGAGGACATCAAAAGCAGACTCGCTATGGCAAAAAAGGATTTCTGGCCAAGAGAAGTCTACTAATATCAAGTACCGGCCTTAATATGAGGAAGAAATTTCTGAGGATGTACGTCTGGAGTACAGCATTGTATGGTAGTGAAACATGGGCTGTGGGAAACCCGGAACTGAAGAGAATCGAAGCATTTGAGATGTGGTGCTATAGACGAATGTTGAAAATTAGGTGGACTGATAAGGTAAGGAATGAGGTTCTACGCAGAATCGGAGAGGAAAGGAATATGTGGAAAACACTGATAAGGAGAAGGGACAAGATGATAGGACATCTGCTAAGACATGAGGGAATGACTTCCATGGTACTAGAGGGAGCTGTAGAGGGCAAAAACTGTAGAGGAAGACAGAGATTGGAATACGTCAAGCAAATAATTGAGGACGTAGGTTGCAAGTGCTACTCTGAGATGAAGAGGTTAGCACAGGAAAGGAATTCGTGGCGGGCCGCATCAAACCAGTCAGTAGACTGATGACAAAAAAAAAAAAAATGTAAAAGTAACTGTAAATGCACCTGATAATGGGAGTATGCTACCGAAACGCGTCGTGCTAATAAATTATTAGTAACAATTGGCTGCTGCAGTATATGTTATTTCATAAAAATCTTACAACACTGTCTCCGCCCTCAAATAACGTCTATGTAAAATGAATAAATTTAAGATTTTATTAATTTCCTAGCGTTAATGTTCCATTGTGTTCTTAATGATTTTTAACGTTCGGTTACATATTTTCTGAAAGAGTGTGCAAGTAATTTACTAACTTCGAAAAGGTCACGAAAATCATTTCAAAACGTACATGTTTGCACACATTTCTGAACGTGTGCTTCTGTTGTTTAATTTGCCAGCTTTCAGCTCTCAATCCTCTTAATTTTTAACTCAAACTATGAACTAGTCTTTTATTTCGTGATTTTATTGATGGGTTTCATTGTTATAGTCACTGCTTATGTAAGACAGTGCTTCCACGTGGCATAAACTGGACGAAGATGTCTGCCCCTCATATTCCCCCTCCCTCCTCACGCCTTCCCCCAACCATTACACTTGTCTGCCTGTCGTCCAGAGTTCAGCGTGATGCCTATGTAAATACCTTACTGGACTTTCACAGCCAGTATTTTAACGTTTAGGCGACCATAAAACGGCGACGAAGTTTATCGTAGAAACTCTGATAAAGCTGAAAAGTTATATATAATGAATTGCCTTATTCCATACGTTTCTCATTTTTAGGCCACTTTTTGTAGATATGAAGATGAGTGATAAAGGTAATCCAGCACCTGTCATCGCCTATATTAAATCACACCTGTGACGTAAATTAATCATCAGCAACTTTCCAACAGTTGCTGTTCCTCCCCGCAGATATTATCTCTACTCATGTCGAATAAGTCTTTTTTTTAGTTCTGAAACGCACTTTTCTTTCTGCTTTAAGCCTTTCTGGATGACTCCCTCTGTCCAACGTTCTTCTGATGAGTAAATTCCATCCACCAAGAGTGCTAATAGAGATTCGGATATCTACCTGGACCGGAATGAAAAAGTTTTCTCCACACTGCAGGAACATTTTAGAAGATTAGCTCCATTGTGCAGCCTGCAGGTGTTTAAAATTATTATTTCTTATGATCTTACGTTTTTTCAGTCAGGTAATTTCAGTATGCAGATATTATTAAGTCCGCATGGGGTGAGCGGTAAATACATTCAGCTCTTCAGTCTAAAGGTTTTGAAATTCAGGCAACCGGTTCGGTTTAATCAACGACACGGATAATTTATTGCATTCCAGCATTATTACAAATATATTTAATGTCATTATTCGTTTTTAAATAGAAATGAGTAGCGTATAAAGGCTGAAGATCTTTCGAAAACACTGCACAATCCCTGAAATCGGAAGGCCTGCAATGAAATAGGACAGAGTTAGGAGAAGACACTATATTGTGGGAAGAAATAAAATGCTTCAAATGGCTCTGAGCACTATGGGACTTAACTGCTGAGGTCATAAGTCCTCTAGAACTTAGAACTACTTAAACCTAACTAACCTAAGGACATCATATACATCCATGCTCGAGGCAGGATTTGAACCTGCAACCGTAGTTGTCGCGTGGTTCCAGACTGTAGCGCCTAGAACCGCTCGGCCACCCCGGCCGGCGGGAAGAAATAAAGCTCTAATGCGGCTGTAATGTGCATGTGACACTGGATAGGGAGGATGAATGACAGGTGAAAGAATAGGAATAGGTGACTTCGGAGTAGGCCGAGCGATAATATTAAAAGGTCTAGGGGGCGCGATGTGTGACGGGAAGAAGGAATGGGGAGCCTCGTTAGGTAGGATAGACCAAACGTGGTACCTCAGGCACCTCATGAGTCAACATCAGAACTAGTAGGTCACGCACTAGGATGATGGTAAGGAAATTGATAAAAAAATCCACTTGATTATATGCTATACCCAAATAACAGGTATTCATTTTCAGGCAAGTATCACCACGTCTGCACATTCATGCACTCATATTTTTTGCTGTGAAGTCCACGCCTATACTTACGCACTGTTCATGGCGCTGGTATAGAAGATTTCTGTAGTATTCACGTAACATTTCTACCCTTTGTACGTCAGTCAACAAATAAGAAGAAATCCCTTTAACGAACTTAAATACAGTGCCTGCAATGTGTCCGGCAGAGAAGATCGACTTCGCTATTTTGTGTTCATGGCCACATTCTTCAACATACTTGTGTGTGTGTGTGTGTGTGTGTGTGTGTGTGTGTGTGTGTGTGTGTGAAGTAACGCACGCTCGTGTTATCTATAACGACAAATCAGTTGTAATCTTTTTAAAATGGTTCACACATCAATGACAGAAATTATTTATTGCGCTACACTAGTATTTTGGTCGAATTCGTCAAATATCTTGTCACCTATGCAACATGAAGTCTTTTGCCAGCCAGTTATCCATGTAAATTTATTACTCTTTTCTCTTATTAGGCCAGGGATTCATTCGTTTCATACACCTTCAATAGTCGACTGTCTATTGCCATGTCGAACTGTTTTCGATATTTTCGTTTATCAATGTAGTTTTGTGATCATCTTCGAGAGAATAAAGGCAACGTTTTATGCAGAAACCCATTTATTTACTGTTGGAAATGAACTGAAGGAATAATTATACAACTTCACCACGTTTGGATGAATTTCCGGTGGCAATAAATGATGCAAAAACATTTTTAGTCTTTTCATTTATGCATTAACACACACACACACACACACACACACACACACACACATATATATATATATATATATATATATATATATATATATATATAAAAAATTATGGACATCCCTGCAGGATCCTCCAGCACCACTTCAGACATAAGTCGAGTCCATGTCATGTCGTGCTGCGGCACTTCTGCGTGCACGCGGTGGCCCTACACAATATTAGGCAGGTATACCAGTTTCTTTGGCTCTTCAGTGTAGTACTCAACATCAGTCAACATTAGCTTTGTTTATTCTTAATCGCCGTTCTTTGAATATTTTACTTTTCACTACACTCGGAAAGTCCGTTCTACAAAAAGTTTTATTTGTACATACTTACGCTTAGAAGCGTTACAGGTATGTATCCTGTTAACCATGGCAATTGTATTTCTTAATCTTGTGAAATCTTTCCTTATGTGTTTCATTGTTCTTCTTCAGTATTAGTTATTACCTGTCTAACACACTTCTTCACACGAACTTACACTGTATTTGATCTTCCGCTTTTAATATACCCATCCGATTTTTGTAGATGATCTCAGATGTACGTATTTTTTTGTTTAGTGCTCTGTATTATGAATGATACTACCGTTAATTTTTTAGAGAAAGAGATGACGATATTTGAGCAGCTATTAAAAACATTTTAGACGTAGTAGTGAAGCTTACGCCTCCCTGAACTCTCTAGCTTCAAGCGCACAAAGAGCCGGGCGCGGTTGGAACTCAACTGGCTGTTCGCACGGAACCGCAGTCCGCGCCGTCTTTAAATCAGTGAGACAGAGTTTGTGCACTGCTAGTAGTTCGCTCCGATCCGTTCCGGGGAAGATGTTTATACCCGACTGGGCGCCCTGAAGCCGCAGACGGGCTCTAAGTCAGGTCCGCATACCTCCTCCCAACTCGAGGCACGATCGTGTTGGCTGCTCGGACATCTCTCGCCTTTGTAGGCCAGTGCCGCGTTATAAATACAGTTCCTCGTCACGCGACGGAAATCTGCGGTACCAGACGAGAATGGCTCTTGGGTTACGCGGGACTGGAACTTCGACCGAGGCTGCCCAACTTCGACCAGACTCTGGGTCGCTAAACTTGTCGGTTCGGACACCAAGTGTTCGTTGCCAACCGCTACATCAGACGAAAATGCTGTCAAGATCGCTCTGCGTTTCTTAATGTAACTTCCAACCATGACGTTTTCCTATAGACAACGTCGTCGAAGCCAACAAATGAAGAGCTCTTCTGAAAACATCCGAAAAATCGCTTATGTATATGAAGAATACTAGTAGCCACTTACAAAAATTATTATTTTTTTATATATGACAGGAGCCGCTCGGCTTCAGCGAATATAAAGTATCATCATGTGATACAACGAGTGAGGATGCTTACTTCGCAAATATTTTTCTATTGATTGTTTGTTATGTTTGTAAAAATAATTTTTGTAGCTGGTTATATAGATTTTTAGTGCCCACTCGTTCTCGAGAAGATATTGTAACCTCCCAACAGATAAATTCCGTAACCTACCAATAATAAAATGTGACTCATATGTAATCTTATAATTAACTGACTGTGAATCTAAAATGGTAAATTTGGGCGTCAGCAGTGCTGCGTCATGGCCCTGAAAGATCATTCTCAATAAACTGAATATTCTGACCTCAATGAAGTCGCCTGAATATTCTGACCTCAATGAAGTCGCCGATAACGGGTATATATCTGCTCCTATAAGAATTTTTTCTGGCACAGCCCAGTGCAAGGCTGGCAGCTAGATTTGTCATGTATAAAAAAGAAACAACTGGTTTTTCTTTACGATAATCGAGATGGCCGTGGAATGCAGAAATTAGTAAATTCTTTAAATTCAGATGAATGATTGTCAAAAAGCTTATTTTTTAAAAAAGATTATTATTAAAAGATTTTTTGAAACGTTTGCATGGGATTTGATATGACAATAGTACAAATTTAGTTGTAACAAATTAGATATGCGCGCGGCTGTTTTCACCTTATACCACATCACTCAGGCATCACCAGCCCAACCGCCTAACTGCGGGCTACCACCATTATTACTGCCGACACTGCTCCTACTGCAGCCAACACTGCTCTCTGGTCTGCGATTCTATTATAGCTTACATATCGCAGGCAGCGCGTGAGCAATCCATGGAAATTACATCTGCTCGAGTGCGATAGGAATAAATTAATTAGTCATGGACCTCTTACAATATTTCTAGAAACATTGAAACCCAGGTCATGGCCTAATAAACCATTGTTTTGCAATTGGTTGGCTGATTTTCTTCAATCTCTTCAAATTTACACAGTTGATGTTTCGCAGCCATGTTTAAGATTTTGAAATGCTAGTAGCGTTATCATGATTCCATGTCCTGTCATTTCAGAAGAATCTTCACCGTTTAGTGTAACGTATTGCATGCGCCAGCAGGCAACTATTCGTCTAACTAATCCCACTATTATGAAGAACATAAAGTGGAATCGTATCTTTTTTGCCAGCTGGCAGATGTTTGGTCCTAAACTCTTGTTAAAACTGCAGTAAGACAATATCTGGGAGTTAACTTGCTCTTTTATCTGTCCGACTGTTAAAAACACTTTTTCTCAGGAATGGGTGGACGTATCAGGTTGAAATTTACCTCACAGTTTTACAGGCTCTTGACGGTGTACAAAATGTAAGCTTCTAACTCAATGCAACCGAAAGTCCGGCCATTTATGTCAACTATTTTGACACAAACTCTCATGAAAAGCTACAGGGGACTTCCCGTCGTCCTATCATCATGAAATTTGGCGAGAAGCGAGGTTTCACAGTACAACCACAGAAAAAATTCCGTAAACTGTAAATCTGTAATTACGTCACACGAGAAAAAAAATGTTTTTGTAATTTGGCAGCAAACCGACATCCTGCCAGTCCATCTGTTAAGATCAGTTTCTCGCAGGAACAGGTAGACGTATCAAGATGGAAATTTATGTCACATACATGCCGACTGAGGCACAGAACCCTAAAAAGAGCAGGTTAACTAGCAGATACACTATTACTACAGTGTCGACAGGAGTTTAGCATCAAATCCTCTGACAGCTGACAAACAAGATACGATTAGACTTCATGTTCTTCATAAACGTGGTCTCTTGGCCGTATAATAAATGTTAGCCTTCAAGTCAAAGCAATTAAGAAAAAGGGATTGCCATTTATGTCACATACACTGATAAGCCAAAACATTATGAAATTTCCTGGCAGATTAAAACTGTGTGCCGGACCGAGACTCGAACTCGGGACCTTTGCCTTTCGCGGGCAAGTGCTGCAGAGTGAAAATCTCATTCTGGAGACATCCCCTAGACTGTGGCTAAGCCATGTCTCCGCAATATCCTTTCTTTCAGGAGTGCTAGTTCGGTAAGGTTCGCAGGAGAGCTTCTGTAAAGTTTGGAATGTAGGAGACGAGGTACTCTCAGAAGTAAAGGTGCGAGGACGGGGCGTGCGTCGTGCTTGCGTAGCTCAGCTGGTAGAGCACTTGCCCGCGAAAGGCAAAGGTCCCGAGTTCGAGTCTCGGTCCGGCACACAGTTTTAATCTGCCAGGAAGTTTCATATTTGCGCATACTACGCTGCAGAGTGAAAATCTCATTCTCAAAATATTATAACCACTGATCACTGAAACTTGTGCCTGGTGGCGTTGCGGGCACATGAGGAGGTAACAATAATACGTAAGCACGGCAGAGAAAGATGTGGTATCACCCTAGTGAAGGTTCGGGCATGTAAAGAGGAAATCAGTTGATATAAACGCCTCTGACAAAGGGCAAATTATTATTACGCAGAACCTGCGAACGAGTATCTCGAAAGCGGCGAGGCTGGTGGAATGTTCACGTGCTACTGTCGTGAGCATGTATGGAAAGTGGTAGAAGACAGTGAAACCCTTAGCCACTAAATGGTTGGACTTCGACAACTCTTTACACACCATCAAGTTCGGACGCTTATCTGCTCTGTGAAGCAGAATAGATTACGTTATCTGTGGCATCTCTGTCTAAAAAGCACGGTGCTGGAGCACGCAAAATTGTTTCCGAGCACACCGTTCATCGTACATTGTTGAACATGAAGCTCCGCAGCAGACCGCCCCTACGTGTTCACATGTTGATCCAAATATATCGACAATTAGGGTTGCAGTGGACACGGCACCTTCAAGTATCGATACTCGCTCAACGGAAACGTGTCAGATCTTTGGATGAATCACATTTTTGCTACACTAGGTCGTCTCCACAATTTCCGTCATCATCGTGAACGGTGGCTCGAAACGCGCAGCTCGCCACGGACGTAGGCTGGTGAGAGCAGTATTTTGCTACGGGGGATATTTGTCAGCGCTTGCGTAGGACAAGTCGTAGTAATCAAAGACACGCTGACAACTGTGAACCACCTGGATCCATTCATGCTTAATGTCTTCCCCGGCGGTGATGTCATCATTCAGCAGTATAATTGTTCGTGTCTCGGAGCCAGAAGCGTGCTACAGTGGCTTGAGGAGCATTATAGTGAACTCACGTTGATATCATGGTGACCAAATTCGCCTGATGTAAATCCTATGGAACCCCTCTGGGAAGCTTTTACGCAAATCAGTGGCCCGCTATTTACGTGAATTACATAACCTGTGTGTATACATCCAATGCCACGCACCTCCACAAACCTACCAACAAAATGTCGTATCCCTGATACGCAGAATCAGTGATCATTTCGTTGCAAAGACGGATAAAAAAGGTATTAAGCAGGTGGTCATAATATTTTGGCTCATCAGTGTATTTTGACTCGCAAACTCACTCATTAAAACCTATAGTGACTTCCCGTTGATATACAATTATGCAATTTCGCGAGACGTGATGTGTCACCGTACATGTAAAGGGAAAAATCAGAAAATTGTTAATTTGTCATTGTATCACGCGAAAAAATATTTCTTTTGTCCTCTGTTATCCTACATCAAACATGACATTAAAGCAATTAGTCATTCTGCATACAGGCTGATTGGTTCTCAATGGTAAAAGTAAAAATCAGACAAAAATATACTTTGTTGCTCATACGACGCGGTTTATGAATTTATCCAAGATCAAAACTCCAGGAGCGATTACTGTACGTAGAAATGGCGTTTCGCACACTAGTCGAAAAAATTCATTCAGCTTACAGGTAAGTGACAATATTAAGGGTGGAAAGGGAAATCCACTATTTACCACAAAGGAGAGGGCGGATAGATGGAACGAGGAGACTGAGAGTTTCTTTGAGTAGGAGGACTTGCGTGATGAAGTGATAGAAGAAAAAATGGGAATCGATATGGAAGTGAGAGCGGATCACATATCAGAGTCAGAATTTAAAAGAGCTCGAACCAAGAGGAAGAGCGCTTGGATTAAAACGGATATTCAATCTGTACATCGAAGAAGCAATGATGGAAATAAAGGAAAGTTTTTAGAGTGGGACTGAAATTCAAGGTAAAAGGATTATCAATGATAAGACTCGCTGATGATATTGCTGTTCTCAGTGAAATCGAATAAGAATTACAGAGCTGTTGAACGGAATGAACATCTAACAAGTACAACGTATGTACGAGAGAGAGAAGTAATGAGAGGTATCAGAAATGGGAAGAGCGGGAAACGTAACATCAAAATTGATAAGAACGAATTGGGCCAAGTAAGGAATTCTGCTACCTTAGTGGAAAAATATCCCACGTCGTACGAAGCAACGAAGACATAAAAAGCAGACTAGCATAGGGAAAAAAGGTATTCCTGGCCGAGATAAGTCTCCTGGTATCATACATAGGCCTTAATTTAAGGGAGAAATATCTGAGAATGACATTTGGAACATAGCACTGCGTGCACTGTATGATAATGAATCTTGGACTGTGGGAACTGAAGAGAATCGAAGCACTTGAGAATGGTGCTACAGACGAATGTTGAAAATTTGGTGGACTGATAAGATGAAGGAAGTGGGCGTTCAGGACACCAGGGAATAACCTCCATGGAACTAGAGGGACTTGGCTGTAGAGGAAAAAATGTATAGGGGAAGACCAGAATTGGAATACACCCAGCAAATAATTGAGGAAGCAGGGTGCAAGAGCTACTCCGAGATGACGGGTTGGCACAGGAGAGGAAATCGTGGCAGGTTGCATCAAACCAATCAGAGTGCTAATGACTTAAAAAAAAAGTTTCAAAGTCGTTCCTGACGATCCGCTTTAAGTTATGACATTTATTAATTTCATTGTCATTATTTAGTTTAGTTTGTTTGAATATTTACGGTCAGGACTCCTCGACAACTTTGTCCTACGTTCTAATTCATTCATACAGTGATTAATCTTAACAATCACATGTTGCTGTGGTTATAATTTCATATAGGATACAAAACCTGACCCATGTTAATAGGTGGAATAATACTTATTCGAGTTTAACAATTTAAACGACATTCGATCGTACATCAGTGAGATAAACAATTACCCAGTCTCGCAATTCTTAACTAATAATAGTGTCAGACTGAATGCGAATGTGTGCACGTGTAGGAGTTCTATAGTTGGCATTAAGACAGTGTATGTGTGTTTTTTATGTTTGATCATCATATGAATAGCATTAATCACAATTATTAACGAAGTGAAGTGGGCATACTAAATATATGAATCACTTTATGCATTTAAGGTAGACGTGAGCAAGTGAAGAAAACGAGTAAGCTGTGTTGCCCACAATTATATTCAATGACATCACGTAAATGACATGGACGATAAATAGTTTGGACAAGAAGAGAATAGAAGCTTTCGAAATGTGGTGCTCCAGAAGAATGCTGAAGATTAGATGGGTAGATCACATAACTAATGAGGAGGTATTGAATAGAATTGGGGAGAAGAGGAGTTTGTGGCACAACTTGACAAGAAGAAGGGACCGGTTAGTAGGACATGTTCTGAGGCATCAAGGGATCACAAATTTAGCATTGGAGGGCAGCGTGGAGGGTAAAAATCGTAGAGGGAGACCAAGAGATGAATACACTAAGCAGATTCAGAAGGATGTAGGTTGCAGTAAGTGCTGGGTGATGAAGAAGCTTGCACAGGATAGAGTAGCATGGAGAGCTGCATCAAACCAGTCTCAGGACTGAAGACAACAACTACAACGACATCAGAAGTGGGAAGAGTGTTTGACTACTCAAATCGTTCTAAAAAAAAATCCTTAGTACTTAACTAGACTTAGCTCTAACGCAAAATATTTAAATGTTTCAGTTTTATTTTTCATAATGTGTTTTCGTATATATTACGTACGTATACATTTTAAAACGTTTTCTATGTTATTTTTTCGTATTTTTATTAGTTTTAAATTTCTATGTAAATTACATTTTCCAGTCTGTAAATATTTAAAGAGTGGCTCCTGGATGACCGCAGTTGTACAATCAAACAAAACAACCACAGATATAGCCGATATGAGGCTATCAAAAGAATTGTTCTAATTATTATTTCTATACAGTTTCCCATATTCTTTGTTAAATTTCTACAACGTAAGTTTTCCAACATTATTTCCTCAAAGTTAATGAAAACTGTAGTGGGTGCATAAACCTGAAACAAGTAATTGCTGTGTATAGTGGATTTGTTGCTAAATACGTCATGTATTATGCTATGTATTGCGTTCTTTGTACGTAGATACGCTATCGATGTATATACTGTATATCTTTCCAACCAAACGTGAAGATGCCTTTATATGTCCCGTATGTAAATATAAAAGCAGTTTTTCTACAGAGATCTGTTTTTGTAGAAGATGATTATTCCCTCGTAGCAGTGTGTCTCCATATAAACTCTACTTCACCGAACGTGAAGATGTATATCATTCGTACCTCGGTTCACAAAACGCCCAGCGAGCCCATAATCTTTTCTAACAAATTATTTATTTACACACTATTCGGAATTGCAGTATATCTTACGCTCTTAACGCCACATAAATTTCTCAGAATTGTATTTAAGGACTCGCATTCAGATTTATGGATGCGGGGCTCTTCATTCTGCAGCGAAAGGCGGACACAATGGAAAGGGCGTACCCGCCAGACAGAGCATACTTTATAGCTCGCCATCCACTAATTAACGTTGCCTCCTCCTGCCTCCCGCCTCCCTCCCATCCTTTCTCTCTATCTCTCTCTCTCCCTTTCTCTCTCAGTTTGTCTGTAAGTGTGTGGGGTGGGGTGGGGGAGAACGCTTGATGGCGAACGCGAAACAATTTTCATTAACATAACGATAACTTCTTAATCGATGAATGATAAGTTACTGATCCGTCCGAGCCAGGAATGCAGCACAAACGTTAGTTGAGACTACACGTCAAGTGAAGTTTGTCACTAGTAACTCCTACGGAAAGCAACTGAAGTAGAGCAGTGACTAAAATAGGGGATTCAAAATGGGATGGTATCACTTTAGAAGAATACTGAAATAGTTCCTAATAAATGACTACTTTTCCGACGTGGCTAATATACCGTCACTGATTACCTCGATATCAAAGACATATGAATTTGTCTTTCTTCTTAACTCTCAACACGAAGAGCAGTTTTGCTTATCATATCTTGCTGAAAATTCTGATGGCTCTTGCCTCAATTTCACAGAAGACTTGGTTTAGCAAGTACAGCAAGTTTCCCTATATGTATGCCTCAGCATGTGCCTGATTCAGCTGGGTTCAGTATCTGAACTGGTCTCAAAGATCTGTCTGACAAAACTTTTTTTACCAGGTTTCTGGTAGACATTCATTATGACAAGTGTTACATTACGTCATACCGGGCAGAACATGCCCTCTAGTTTTGTTTCCCATATGTATAAAATGGGTTAAAACACTATTTTTACATATACATACATAAAATACGGTGAATTAAATAACGTTTGTAATAAAATACATTTTATTCTGAAGGCATATAAATCAAAACCATTAAGATCGCTTATCAAGAAATACAACGGAATATTTAACGTTGTTTCCAATTACATTGAACCACGATTAACCAGTTAGTGCATAAATTATAATTTATCATTCTTAACTTAATTGCTTAGTGTAAACGTAATCATAAGCGCTACTCTACATGTGTGGAGACACAGCCACAGCTTAACCCATTCTTTTACACTTGGGCAATAAAAGTAGAGACCGTTGACAATCCAGCACGACGCAATGTAATACTTCTGACAATGGTGTTTTGAAAAGTGTGCCCCCAAACAAAATTGTATTTTATTATAATTACTGTCTGAATTTCTTATTTTCTTATTTATAATTTTTTTGACTTAAACTACTCTTTTACATATGGGCAATAAATAGAGGGCTTTGGATATCCAGTGTTACGTTCGTTGTATGGTTTTGTAAACAGGAGCCTCAGTTGGACTAATGCTTACACGTGTGTGAGTTTGATTGGAATGTGTCGTTATAATTAAGTTCAATTTACGTGACAACTTATAACAGTATGTAATTGTAAACAATGTTGCCTGGCATAATCTCCTTCCAATTCTAAAGATGGCAGGGGTAAAATACAGGGAGTCGGGGGGGGGGGGGGGGGGTAGGAAAGGGAACGAGTGGTAGAGAAGCGAATGAAACAGTGATTGTAGCTTATCCCCAATGTTATTCAATCTGTATATTGAGCAAGTAGAAAAGCAAATAAAATAAATATTTGGAGTAGGAATTGAAGTCCAGGGAGAAGAAATAAAAGCTCTGAAGCTTGCCAGTGACATTGTAATTCTGTCAGAGATAAAAAAAATGGTTCAGATGGCTCTGAGCACTATGGGACTTAACTGCTGAGGTCATCAGTCCCCTACAACTCAGAACTAACCTATGGACATCACACACATCCATGCCCGAGGCAGGATTCAAACCTGCAACCGCAGCGGTCGCGCGGTTCCAGACTGTAGCGCCTAGAACCGCTCGGCCACTCCGGCCGGCTCTGTCAGAGACAGCAAAGGATTTGGATGAACAGTTGAACGGAACGGACAGTGTCTTCAAAGGAGGATACAAGATGAACATCAACAAAAGGAGAAAAAGGATAATGAAAAATAGGCGAAGTCAGTCAGGTGATGCTGAGGGAATTAGATTAGGAAACGAGGCACTTAAAGTAGTAGATGAGTTTTGCTATTTGGGTAGCAAAATAACCGATAATGGCCGAATTAGAGATGATATAAAATGATACTGGCAATAGCAAAAAAAGCATTTCTGAAGAAGAGAAATTTGCTTACTTCGAATATAGCGTTAAGTGTCAGGAAGTCATTTCTGCACGTACTTGTATGGAGTGTAGCCATCTATGGAAGTGAAACATGGACGATAAACAGTTTCCACGAGAAGAGAAAAGAAGGTTTTTTAAATTTGGTGCTAAAGAATAATGCTGAAGATTAAATGGGTAGATCACGTAAATAAAGAAGAAGTACTGAACAGAACTGGGGGAGAAGAGAAATTAATGACACAACCTGACTAGAAGGAGAGATCGATTGGTAGGACATATTCTGAGGCATCACAGGGCCACCAATTTAGTACTGTATGGAAGTTTAGGGAGTAAATATCGTAGAGGGAGACCAAGAGATGAATACATTAAACTGATTCAGAAGGATTTACGTTGCAGTAGTAACTCGGAGGTGAACAGGATTGCACAGAGTAGAGTAGCATGGAGAGTTGCATCAAACCAGTCTCTCGACTGAAGACCATAGCAACAACAACAACAACAACAACAGCAATTGTGGAATTTTAATACTGCAAAACTATGACATAGCGTTTGATCAGTGAATTGATTCTATGACTGGCTCTTGTGCTATTTGTATTTATAGCACTGATGATAGCTGCGCTGTCAGTTGAGACCTAGGTCAGCAGTTCAGTTAAAAAGACAGACAACCTTACAACCGATGCTGACCTCCTTCCTGTCCTGGATTCCAGAAAGTATTTTAATTCTAATTAATAATTAGAATATAATAATTGTGATAATCAAATAGCGCGTCTTCGAGGATTTGATAATACTGCAGCTGTTTCGATTCATGTTACGTACACACTCTCAACGAAGAATATTTTTGTTTATTCTAAGAAGCGCATGTAAAAGCAGAGTGCAAATTGATGATACAGAAGTTGTTCTCCATCAGTTGTTTGCGCTGATGGAGACCTGTTGCAATAAAAATATATTGTTCTAATAGTCTCCTAAATAGCGTCTAGAGTGACTTGGGGTGAATGGATTGCAACAGGTGAAGGTAGCTCGTGTGTACGAGCCTACGGTGCCACTAGTGTTGTTTGCCTGGTGAGCGCAGCAGATACATCGATACGTCATCTGTCGATTCGTTGACCCCCCCCCCCCCCAGGCTGTCATCGTCATTATTAACACCGGTCGTGTGCTGCTGCTTGTAATCTACCTCTCCCTTCTTTGTTGTGGCTACTGTCCACTACGGTAAAGTCTTTTCAGAAGGACAGGAGTATGGTTTACCATAAACTTTTTACTTATCTTTTCTCGCACAGCTGGCTCCAGTTCTTCATGTCTAGGGGTCTTATTCTTGTAGATGAAATACATTTTAAGTTCTCATGGTTCAATTGTCCTAAATAATTTTGAAGAATGTCGTTCCAGAATTTTTGTTTTTTACGATGATTTATTGCGTCACATTTTACCATATCACACTGCCATTTGAATTTTCACATTGACGTAGCCGAAATTACATTGTTCGTCGAAAATACAAAAATACGTTCGATCACATGAGAGGCATGCTTACTACTACCTCACTCTGTGGTAATTAAATATTCCAAAAGCGATCGGAGGCTTTCTCAGCGTACGTGTTGTTGCCAGGGCTCTCAGGTGTCCAGCCTGATACTATCGTTGAAGTTCCACGATATTTCGGCGAATAACCTTTCCGCCATCATCAGGTGGTTCAGAACCACGTTGTCCAGAGCCCTGGAAACAAAAAATTATATTCCAAAGGCTTACAATATTCTTGAGAAATGAATTTCTGTTAGTTCGATTATTATTTCGTAAATGAATCTAGAAATAAACATAGTAAACAGTACCAGATTTTGTAAGTAATAACACTAATTTTAAGTGTGCCAAATGTTTCGTAATTGCAAATGTTTCTAAAAATTAAAAAACAATTTTAACTGTACATTCAGAACTAGTACTCATCCATTGTAAGAAGAAAATAAAGTAATTCTTTTTCATAAATTTTAGCTTGAAACATAACGTATGGTGTATAAAATTATATGAAATTTTTCAGAAGAACAGTCCAGGTATTATTGATCTGTTCAAAATTCGAAAAATATTGTCGGTATCGACTACTACTGTTGAGGAAAAGTAATGCTAGAGGAGTATGCCCCTTTGCACGCTGCTGCTGCTCCTGCTGCTGCTGCTGTGTCAAGGGATGTCTGGCGTCCACGGCCCTTATCTGAACAGCCAGGAATCATCTGCTGTCTCTGAAAGTACGGCAGAGTGCATCTCGTTCCAGTGTGGGGGGGCGAAGGTGTCCTCAGTTTCAGCCTCGACATCGTAGACCCTTGAAGGTCATGAACTGAGGGGCTACCGAATCGTTCGTATGGTCAGGCACGATGAGACGTTCCGATGACGGTGTTGGTGGTGCTGTCAGCATTACCGGCAGAGCACTAATTGGCACAGACCAGACATAATGCTACCGCCTTTCGATGACAATACTCTAGCCCTGGACAATTAAGCACAACTTTCTGGGACTGACTACGCAGAAGACGTCATTTTTCTATGTCACTATGAAGTGTCTCGAAGAGGGACCAGTGGCTGAGGTACGGCTGTCGTCTCGTCGAATCACAAAAGATTCCTGTAAGTTGGTCAATGTCGCACGCCCGGCCACTGACTCATGGAGGTTGGGTGTGGAAGGGTCTTACTGCTACTGGGGTTGCTGAAGCAGGCAATTCTTTAACTGTGGCGCTTCTGATCAGTAACTACGTTCAGTGCCATTGCATGGGAAAACTACAGACGATTTTGTAGGAGCAAAGCAACACAGCTAACGTGTATAATCTTCGCGGTAAAAAAGAAAGCTTCCGACTTAGGCATCATAACTGTGGCTTTCGGTGATGGGAAGAGTGCTGTGATGAAAAGCTTATTTTTGGAATTCTTGCCCTGCCATTAAAATATATAAGAGGCAGAATATGGATACAGAACAGGAGTGTGTCACAGTCTGTTACGCAGGAACCTGTCTCCACGACAATTTCTAGGGAGAAGGGGTCACAAAACTACGGCCCGCAGCGGCCATGTGACGTTGGTTTATCCGGTACACCGAAGGTAGGGGAAGATTTGTGCTGAAGTGCAGCTGCTAACGGAGGTCCAGTGTCGACTGTAATTATCGTATGGCACCGAAACTTGTTAGATATTCTAATACGTCAATGCAACAACCGATTTATGCTCGAAAAAAAAATGTTTCAATTTTGATCATCTGGCGATAATCTGGAGCCGTGGGTGCAAGAAAGACGTATCACAGATGTATCACAGGTAGTGCACTAGGAGCGGGACGTGGGCAGTAAAGGTCAAACATACGAGAAAGGCATAATGTTCATTTTATTATTAACCGCGGCTAATACAGTTTGGTCAATATTAGCATCGGAGACGCCGCCGAGATGTACAGCACCAGATTTGAATCTGCTGGCCATAATCGGAACTATTTTTTCCAGCGTAAATTGGTTCTGCATTGACGCATTAGAATATCTACTAAGATAATTACAGCCCACTCTGGGCCTCCGTGAGTGGCTGTACTTTAGTTGTAACCACCCACTACTTGAATTTTCTTGATAAAATGTATTGCGATACAGTTTGAATTTAAATATTACGTATAGAACACTAGAGTTCATCAAACTTGCTGAGACTTGCTGGTTATCATGGGCCTTGAATTTTCTGTGTTCAATTTTAAATTATTGCAGCTTGATTTTCTCGTTCATGGTAATGTTTCCTTGTTTCACACCATTTCAAGATTTTGATTATTTGCATAATTCAATGTCTTTTTCATTTTCAAATACCGTTTACTGCTACTTTCATTGTGTCAGCTAAGAAAAGAAGTGGAGACCAAGTGTCCCGTTTACAGTGAAGAATGGGGGGTAAAGTATTTCTCTGTCGAAAAAACAGGACCAGCAAAATACTTGCCAAATACGCAGCAACAGTGTTGCCGTTTTGAAAGAGTACAACTTCAGCGTCATTATCAACTTATTCAGAGTTTTCTGGAGACCTGCGCTCTGGAAATACAAGTCCATGATATGTAATTAAGAAAGCCAAAGAAATTTCTGCAGCTGAAAATTCATTGGAAATTAATCTGCCATTCGTTCAAGTAACAAAACAGTGCACGAAATGGTAGAAAGAGGAAAACAGTTTACCGAGGGCAACTTCATCGAAGAGTGTATCATGGAACCGGCAAACGACTTGTGTCTTTGTTGTTGTGGTCTTCAGTCCAAAGAATGGATTGATGCAGCTCTCCATGCTACTCCATCCTGTGCAAGCTTCTTCATCTCCCAGTACCTACTGCAACCTAAATCCTTCTGAATCTGTTTAGTGTATTCATCTCTTGGTCTCCCTCTACGATTTTTACCCTCCACACTGCCATCCAATACTAAATTGGTGATCTCATGATGCCTCAGAATATGCCCTCCTACTCGATCCCTTCTTCTAGTCAAGTTGTGCCACAAATTTCTCTTCTCCCCAGTTCTATTCAATATCTCCTCATTAGTTATGTGATCTACCCATCTAATCTTCAGCATTCTTCTGTAGCACCACATTTCGAAACCTTCCATTCTCTTCTTGTCCAAACTATTTATCGTCCATGTTTCGCTTCCATACATGGCTACACTCCACTACTGTTAGAAACAACTTCCTGACACTTAAATCTATACTAGATGTTAACAAATTTCTCTTCTTTAGAAACGCTTTCCTTGCCATTGCCAGTCTACATTTTATATTCTCTCTACTTCGACCATCATGTTATTTTGCTCTCCAAATAGCAAAACTCCTTTACTACTTTAAGTGTGTCATTTCCTAATCTAATTCCCGCATCACCACCCGATTTAATTCGACTACATTCCATTATCCTCGTTTTGCTTTTGCTGATGTTCATCTTATATCATCCTTTCAAGACACTGTCCATTCCGTTCAGCAGCTCTTCCACGTCCTTTGCTGTCTCTGACAGAATTATAATGTCATCGGCGAACCTCAAAGTTTTTATTTCTTCTCCATGGATTTTAATTCCTACTCCGAATTTTTCTTTTGTTCCGTTTAGTGCTTGCTCAATATACAGATTGAATAACATGCCTCACTGCCTTCCCAACCACTGCTTCCCTTTCACGCCGCTCTGCTCTTATAACTGCCATCTGTTTCTGTACAAATTGTAAATAGCCTTTCGCTCCCTGTATTTTACTCCTGCCACCTTCAGAATTTGAAAGAGTGTATTCCAGTCAACGTTGTCTAAAGCTTTCTCTTAAGTCTACAAATGCTAGAAATCCATTTTCTAAGATAAGTCGTAGGGTCAGTATGGCTTCACGTGTTCCAACATTTATACGGAATACAAACTGATCTTCCCAGAGGTCGGCTTCTACCAGTTGTGTCCTTAGAAAGCCGATTTCTTGGAAGTAACAGTTGGAGAATTCAGTTGCACAGAGAACAGAAGATAATGGAGAGAATGCACCGCTACACGTACGCGAGAAAGATAGCAACGTCTTGTGGTACTTCCTGGTGCTAGATGAGTGTAGTGAGCGATCTAGTATTTCACAACTTCTAGTGTTCATTCGTCGAGCCAATTTCGATTTTCAAATACCGAAAAAGTTGATATCCGTTTATAACCTGCATGGAACAAAAACTGAAAAAGATATTTTCTCTGAAGTACAAACCTTCAGGCGAATCAGCTTCGCAGTGTTACAGTTGATGGAGGAAAGAAACATGACTGGAGTGACGAAGGGTCTGAGCGGCAGATCAGGGCTTGAAAGATTTGGATATTCCAGGTGCTCTCTTTATACACTGCACCATACATTAGCAAATATTATGTGAAAAGACTTAAATATTTTTTGTGCACCGAAACCGGCCATTTCCGCTGTGACTTCTTTCGGGGACATGTATTTAGTCACCATCACTTCCATGATTTTATTGGAGAAACTGTTTATGAAATCTGTGACTTTCTCTCTATTATAAGCACTGATGTGGCTCAGCTGTGGCAATGTCATGTTTCCCTTTTACAAGCTCTGAAAGTAAACAGATGTTTTTCTCACTGGAAAAAATTGAACTGATCCACAGCTGCTAGATTCTAGATGGTTGTCAAAATTGTCATTTTTGGTCGACATCGTATTCCACATAATGAAGTGAACTTGGAACTTCAGCGATGGAATAAACATGTCTGTGATCTCTACAGAATCATCAAAGGATTTGGGAGGAAGCTGTCATTATTTGAAGTGCAACCGGGAGGAGAAAACTTCTCTCATTTTCACTGTGCCAAAGAGTTTTATCCTACAGCCACCGAAGGTGCCAACCTTAATTTTTCGAAAAATAGTATTCGTAACCTGAAGAGGCATTTTTGGAGTGATTTTCAGATCTTGACAGAATTGAGAGTGACATTCTTCTGTCCCAGAGTCCGTTTGACTGTAACCCTGATCATGCACCAGTTGAATGACAGCAGGAACTCACTGATTTGCAAGCAAATGAGTTGTTGATACAGAAGCGTAAAGACGGAAAAGTTGTCGAATTGTACGCTGCTTACGTGATACAGACTTTCCGTAACTGAAGAAATTTGTCGCTGGTATGGCATCAGTGCTTGTAACAACTTTTGCCTGCGAGCAAACATTTTCAAACATGCAGAATGTGAAGTCAGCACATCGAACAGGACTGAATGATGAAATTTTGTAAGCAATTCTCTAAAAATGGATGCAGCAATACCAAACCAAACATTAATGATTTCTTGAAAGGCAAACGTTGGTTTCACAAAACTCACTGCCGTTTTTTGTTGCTTAGTTTATGAGATTAGGATATGTACACAGTAGTTCTGATGTTAATTTCTTTTTGCTAAGTCGCCTTCTTGATACCTTTTTAGTAAATAAGTATGTTGGTAGTCCTAGTCTTTTGCTCATTAGATCACAAACAACCGTATTAACATGGAATTCTGAATTCAGTATTACCTCTTTTTCTCATTTGTTTCGTCCTGGATAGCAACTGTTGCACGGAATGGTGATGCGACCTCCTCTTGTCGTTTCCTCAGTTATCCGGCCCTCTTTAAGAAAAGACTGGTGACCGCTGGTAGAGGTATCAAGGTGGAACATTTGTCAGTTTCTGACGCTAAACTATTTCGATTAGTACAGACATTGCCGTAATAGGACGGCGAGTAACATCTGCAATCTTTCATGTTGAGTTTTGGACTTTTTCCATGTGCTTCATCATCAGTGGTGGATCATAGAGCGGGAGAGGTGTTCGTCAGAGTTTTGTTAGTATATTATTATTGAATAATCCATCGAACTGTTTCACTGATGGTATTTAATTCACTTGATCTGTTTCTAAGCTAAGACATTTAGGTTACTTTACAGAAGGATGAATTTAGTTTTCATACAGGGTACACGCAGGAGCTGGCATATTTTCTACTTATAGTAACGTTATTGATTTTCGATGTCGTTACGGTAAATGTACTTCAACATTTCGTTTCAGTTGGATTGCCACAAGCATGTTTGAAGATGAAATTATGTAATTTTGAAACTGATCTTGTGACCTAATACCATCAATAAACCAGCTGAAATGATAATACAATTGAAGCATTTTTTAAATTTTTTTCTTAACTGTCGTGAAACGGTGCTTGGCATTTTTTCGCGCTGTTAATACAAAAACGAGTTTGTGCGGGTGAATTTTCGAACTGAACTGTGGTATAAATCACATCCCGATAGAAATAACATGCTGCTGAACAGAAAGTCATATTTAGGCTACCGTGCTCCTTTTGCCGATCACATTTATTTCTGCCAGATATGTAAGCACACATCATGCAACTATTCCTGCAGCAACGTCGTACTGACTAACTTCGATTGTAAATGTTTAATTTCAGTTATCGTTTAGTGACTAACTTTTCTAAAGGGAAGAATGTTAGAGGTGGTTTAGTTAATAGTAAGAGATTTTAAAGGCCTCCAATTCATCATTGCGGTAGATACCCTCATCCCAAAATAGCAATAAATATTTCAGATCGATGTTGTAAGTAGAGGTGACTGCCATCCTTTATGATACGTGAGCTGAATGTTACAGACTTTGAAGGTAGCATTCATTCAGCAACATTTTCAGCAGGATTAGCGTAAATACTTTAACACATCCGGCGGTCTGGTGAAGAGCTGCGTCTGACCTCACCTTGAGAGGTAAGAACAACAACCAGCATTAACGTTCCTAGTAACAAATAAAAATGAGAACCCATCAGAACTCCAGAGATAAAGTAATAATTTGATTTTACCTTTAGTATATAATTTATCATTGTAGATCGTACTTTATGAATAAAAGAAACCCGTCTGAAACTGACCCTGTTAAGTAGAATATACCATACTGATCATGGGTAGAAGCATTCACTTCCCCTGAGATGTCTGTGTAGCATTATAAACTTCATTCTGTTTTTCCAGAGAATAATCTGTAAGGCCGTACCAGATGGATGAGACGACTGGGAGACGAGTTCCCCTCTCCCCCTCCTCCCCACCCCATCGCTACAGCAGGGGTGCGCAACAAGCTCGCTCACGTTCCACTTGCTCCTCATAATGATGCGATTACATTATTTTTACCTCGCTTGGCCTATTGTGGGGCCGATTGGGACAGCACCAGCGTAAACCTGGTTTCCAGTCTGGTGGACTCTCTCCGTAGCCAGCGATTGACCGCATTCTCTTCCTACAGTTTTCTCTGCCGCCCTCGGCGCTGCTGATGTTTGCGTCTCTGATGTTTCTTTGCTTCTTTTTTCCATACGTTAAGCTAAAGCACCAGTAAACAAATCCATAAAATATTCCAGATGAATTCGGAAGACTACTTACAATAAATAAAACGAAACTTCGCAGAATTTACGCCATTGTCAAAAAGCCAGAAATATTCAGTATGCACATCTGCAGATCTGTTATTGACCTCCCAGTATTTGCGATCACAGATTGTAGAGTTTCATCATTAATCCACTATACAGTGTATCCCAGGAGAATCGGTCAATATTCAAGGTTATGACATGAAACCTCACCTGAAACAAGAGTCTTCATATGGACATGCGCTCTATGCTAATGGTTTTAGGAACAGAATGCATTTGATGTACATTCCTTCTTGTGGAACTGATGACCTTACATACAACTGATTTGAATCATTCATAAGAAATAGAATGGAATATATTTGCTGACTGATTCAAACAACGTTGGAGAGATAGAAAATTTTAGTGACTAGGGCGTCCCACAGGGTTTAGTGTTGTGTCCACTTCTGTTCCCATGACCAAAAGGCATCCTTAGCAAACAGTTTAAAAGCTACTATGTAAATGGAATAAAACTTGAAAGAGGTTGGGTGAATAAGTCGCATAGTGCGCGCCATTAGCCCCAAAATAAATGTACATTAAGTATGGTCTACCTCTGGAACCATTTGGAATAGGGCATATGTCCGTATTAAGTTTTCTGCTTCAGTTGCACGTTCCTGTCTATTTCTGAATACTAACCGCTCTTCCTGGGACACATTGTATTATCCTTCAAGGACTGCACACAAAGCGATCGTTCCATAACTTGTGACAAAAAATGAATATACTCATTACTCGTGGCAGTCAATGTGAGTCCCGGGACTCTATAGATTGACTGCCGCGAGTAGTAAATATAGTGGGCAGGGGCACTAGAAATGTAGTGTGTGGACAATAACCTGGAAATGTGGGTCTCACTGGGAGCGTGCAAGAGATAAGATAGCATGGAGAGCTGCATCAAACCAGTCTCAGGACTGAAGACCACAACAACAACAACAACAACATTAGTTATGTCATGTTCCGTAGATCAATTTCCCGATTAGTTTATCGATATTGTATGGAACAAGTCAGATCATAAGATATATATACACACGTGAATAGTGCCAATATTAATATTACTGAAATTTTTAGTTCTACACATGAAACTACATTTAGAGGTACAATTTCTTTTTACCATTTCTGACACAGAACTTCGCCCATGCAGTAGAACGAAATGTCCAAAAGAAATAATTTTAAGCTAGATTTAAAACTTGATCCGCTACCTGCCAGACATTTTACGTTGTTGGGCAAATGAATAATGTACTCCTTTTTGAGCAACTGACAGCTTCAATAACGGATAGGAAAGGTCATCTTTCCCTCTAGTGTTGTACGTATGAACATCACTGTTCTTCGCGAATTGAGAGGGATTATTTTTAAATAATTTCATTAGAGAATATATGTACTCTGATGGCGCAGTTAAAATACCCAACTCCTTGAAAAGGTGCCTACATGACGTCCTTGGGTGAACACCACTAATTATTGTCACTGCTCTCTTTTGTGCGATCAGTACTTTATGTCTAAGTGGTGAATTACCCCAGAAAACTATTCCACAAGACATTATTGAGGGGAATTTGCAAAGTACATTAGGACGCTGATCTGTTTATTACCAAGACTAGCGACGAAGAGTGAAAGAAGCTGAACTTAGTTGTTTGAGAAGCTCAATAATATGCTTCTTCCAGTTCAAGTTGTCATCAGTGTGAACATCCAAAAATTTGGAGAAATCTGCCCTGTTAACTGAGCCCTGTTCAGATGCTACATCAATTGTCGGTACGACTCTATTCGGTGTGCATAACTGGATTTAGTGAGTTTTTTTTCAAAATTAAGGGAGAGTCCATTTTCTGAGATACACCGGTTCCCGTGAGATCACCGAAGTTAAGCGCTGTCGGGCGTGGCCGGCACTTGCATGGGTGACCATCCAGCCATCGCGCTATGTTGCCTTTTTTGGGGTGCACTCAGCCTAGTGATGCCAATTGAGGGGCTACTCGACCGAATAGTAGCGGCTCCTGCCAAAGAAAACCATCATAACGAGCGGGAGAGCGATGTGCTGACCATACGCCTCTCCTCTCCACATCATCAACTGAGGATGACACAGCTGTCAGATGGTACCGATGGGCCACTTTTGGCCTGAAGATGGGAGTGCGTTTTCTGAGAACCACTTGATAATTCTTTGAAAGACATCCTTAACAATATCTTCAGCTGCTATTTCTGGAATGGGATTTATTATAACACTCGTGTCATCTGCAAAAAGTACTATTCCACTTGCTAAACGTAAAGTGAGAGGTCATTCACATGAATATGGAACAGCAGATGACCTATAATTGAATACAGGCGGGACAGCATCTGGTGATATCTTGTGGTCAGTTCCGCGTTATGTAGGGGTGTTTGGATACGTCTGAGCAGGTACTACATGTAGATGCTTGAACTAAAGGGAGAGAAAACTGATCAATGGACAACACTCACTCCAATAACACCGGTGATAATGCGGTAAGTACTAACGTATCCTGCTCCAAATAATGTATTTGTTCATTTGCAGCTTGCAAGTTAAGTAACACTTTTCTGGACGTGTATAAATCTCTTTCCTGATGAAGGTCGTGTGAAACAGTGGGCGAAACACTGGTTCAAATAATCACAGAAAGTAGTCAACGTATCCAGAGAACTAGCAGCAGAGATGAAAATACATTTGAAGAGAAACGTTAAGGAAACTGCGACATGAAATTAGCTGTCGCATTTGGAAAGAGATGCACTGAAGCAAAGCGATGGCAGCCAGTACCCATTAGGTGGGCTGCAGATTGCAAAAACCAGTTCCACCAGGTTAGAGTGAAACTCTAGATCATGTTTAGTTGTGATGCAAATGGTCCCTAAACTGATGCCACAGCCATAGACGGTTGAGTAACGCCTTGTGGCAGCCACGTGGAGGGAGGGAGGCATGGTTCGCTGCTGGCGACGGCCTCAGCTGCAGGGCGCGGGCCGCCGCTAACAAACGATGACAAAGCGGGCGGCCAAACCGGCGCTACGTGAGCGCCGTACGCAAAGGCCCGCAGCGCCGCCGCGGTCGATGGACGCCAGACCCCGCCGACCACGGCTCTTCTGCGGGACCTCCGCAGGCTACACAGCTCCACTTTTAACGTCGTACCCACTGCAATATACACTCCTGGAAATGGAAAAAAGAACACATTGACACCGGTGTGTCAGACCCACCATACTTGCTCCGGACACTGCGAGAGGGCTGTACAAGCAATGATCACACGCACGGCACAGCGGACACACCAGGAACCGCGGTGTTGGCCGTCGAATGGCGCTAGCTGCGCAGCATTTGTGCACCGCCGCCGTCAGTGTCAGCCAGTTTGCCGTGGCATACGGAGCTCCATCGCAGTCTTTAACACTGGTAGCATGCCGCGACAGCGTGGACGTGAACCGTATGTGCAGTTGACGGACTTTGAGCGAGGGCGTATAGTGGGCATGCGGGAGGCCGGGTGGACGTACCGCCGAATTGCTCAACACGTGGGGCGTGAGGTCTCCACAGTACATCGATGTTGTCGCCAGTGGTCGGCGGAAGGTGCACGTGCCCGTCGACCTGGGACCGGACCGCAGCGACGCACGGATGCACGCCAAGACCGTAGGATCCTACGCAGTGCCGTAGGGGACCGCACCGCCACTTCCCAGCAAATTAGGGACGCTGTTGCTCCTGGGGTATCGGCGAGGACCATTCGCAACCGTCTCCATGAAGCTGGGCTACGGTCCCGCACACCGTTAGGCCGTCTTCCGCTCACGCCCCAACATCGTGGAGCCCGCCTCCAGTGGTGTCGCGACAGGCGTGAATGGAGGGACGAATGGAGACGTGTCGTCTTCAGCGATGAGAGTCGCTTCTGCCTTGGTGCCAATGATGGTCGTATGCGTGTTTGGCGCCGTGCAGGTGAGCGCCACAATCAGGACTGCATACGACCGAGGCACACAGAGCCGACACCCGGCATCATGGTGTGGGGAGCGATCTCCTACACTGGCCGTACACCACTGGTGATCGTCGAGGGGACACTGAATAGTGTACGGTACATCCAAACCGTCATCGAACCCATCGTTCTACCATTCCTAGACCGGCAACGGAACTTGCTGTTCCAACAGGACAATGCACGTCCGCATGTATCCCGTGCCACCCAACGTGCTCTAGAAGGTGTAAGTCAACTATCCTGGCCAGCAAGATCTCCGGATCTGTCCCCCATTGAGCATGTTTGGGACTGGATGAAGCGTCGTCTCACGCGGTCTGCACGTCCAGCACGAACGCTGGTCCAACTGAGGCGCCAGGTGGAAATGGCATGGCAAGCCGTTCCACAGGACTACATCCAGCATCTCTACGATCGTTTCCATGGGAGAATAGCAGCCTGCATTGCTGCGAAGGGTGGATATACACTGTACTAGTGCCGACATTGTGCATGCTCTGTTGCCTGTGTCTATGTGCCTGTGGTTCTGTCAGTGTGATCATGTGATGTATCTGAGCCCAGGAATGTGTCAATAAAGTTTCCCCTTCCTGGGACAATGAATTAACGGTGTTCTTATTTCAATTTCCAGGAGTGTAAATCGCAAAATGTGCAATCCACATACACCAAGGTGACTAAAGTTGTGGGATACCTCCTAATATCGGAGGATCTCCTTTTGCCCGGCGTAGTACAGTCGTTGGAAGTTACCTGCAGAAATATTGAGCCACGCTGCCTCTATAGATGTCCATAAGTTGCGAAAGTGTTGCCGGTGCAGGATTTTGTGCAAGAAGAGACCTCTCAGTTTGTCCCATAAATTTTAGATGGGATTCATGTCGGATGACCTGGGTGGCCAAATAATTTGCTCCAATTATTTAGAATACTAGTGAAACCAGTCGCGGACAACTGTGGTCCGGTAACATAGTGCAGTGTCATCCATAAAAATTCCATCGTTGTTTGGGCACATGAAGATCGTGAATAGCTATTCATGGTCTCCAAGTACAAGAAAATAATCAATTCCAGTGATAGGTTCAGCTGTACTAGAGGACCCAGTCCATCCTACGTAATTACAGTCCCCATCATTATGGAGCCACTTCCAGCTTGCACAGTGCCGTGGCTTCGCAGGGTCTGCGCTACGCTCGAATCCCACCATCAGCTCCTATGAACTGAAATCGAGATTCATCTGTACAGACCACCATTTTCCAGTCGCCTAGGGTCCAACCGATGTGGTCACGAGTCCAGGAGAGGCGCTGCAGGCTATTTGGTGCTATTAGCAAACGCAGTCGCGTCGCTCGCCTGCTGTCATAGCCCATTTTGCTTCACTGTCCAAACGGGTACGTTAGCCGTACGCTCACATTGATTTCTGGGGTTATTTCACGCAATGTCGTTTGTTTGTTAGCAATGAGAACTCTGCGCAGTCGGCGTCCCTCTCTGTCGTTAAGTGAAGGCCTTCGGCCACTGCTTGGTCCGTGGGGAGAGGTAGTGCCTGAAATATGGTATTCTCGGCGCACACTTGACGCTGTGGATCTTGGAATATTAAATTCCCTAACAATTTTCGAGATGGAAAGCTCATTGCTTGTACCTCCAACCACGTTCCATGTTCAAAGTCTGTTAATTCCCGTCGTGTGGCCAAACCTCTCCACATGAATCACCTAGGTACAAATAACAGTTCCGTCAATTCACGTCGTTTTATACCTTGCGTACGCCACACTATCACCATCTGGATATGTGCACTTCGCTATCCCAGCACTTTTGTCGCCTCAGCATATGCTTCACAAGTAGTAGTCTGTGCGATTACATGTGGGTGCTGCAGGACTCAACCGAAGGAAGCACCAGTTATTTCTGTATGGGCAGCCTGCAAGCCACCCCACCATTTTATTCTGTCTATCACACTTTAGACAGCACTGTGCCAAAACCACTGTCAACTAAATGCATAGTGTAATTACACAAACTCCCCGCCTCTACAGCACGGGGGCGATTGTTGCGGTGATTGGTCACAGTTACACCAGATTTCGGATTTAATTTAAGTCATGATTATGAGGTTTTGCTTCTTCCCATGGGGTCTTACAGGCAGCTTCTCCTCGATCTCCCAGCTTTCAGCCAATATGTCATTTCCTCCAACGCTCGTCTCGCTTACTGTGGTAGAGATCAAAGGTCTTCCGATAAGTGAACGTTTTAGTTCTTCGTAATCCCCCCTCCCCTGCCACACAAAAGAAGCGGAGTTCTCTTCGACGAGTGAGTAGAACTGTACGAAAATATAAAAATGCCTCAATTCCCTGTTGTCATTTTCCTCAGAATAACATGGTCACTTAGAAAAGAGAATAGAACAATACAATCAGCCACTGCAGAATTCACTAAATTGTTATTTGATGCTTTTGAAAGAAAGTGAGTGCCGCAGGCGGATTCTAAGAGCTTTCTAAAGATTTGATACTAATGACTATAAAATTCTACTAAACAAGGTAAAGGCTTAAGGGATAGGAGGTCTAGTTAACCTGTTTCCGACCACAGCTGTAAGATAGAATACAGAGAGCAGAGATAACACGAATCTCAAATAAGAATAAATAACTATGGAACCACTATCAGAACGAAAAAACATTATCATGGAAATGCATGTTAGTCTTGGTAGAAGAAGTTTCCGCGCTGATGACAGTATAGATCTAATGACTGAGGAAACAAGATACGTAACTACTTGCAGAAAAAGCAAATAAAACTCTCAAGGAAATATATAATTGTTCAATACGCAGTAAAGTTACATAAGAACATAAAGAAAACTAAGTCGTAATTATCAGTTTGAAGAGCGAGATATCGTTGAATTTAGTTTACGTAGTATCTGTATTTTGTACGCAACAAACACAAAAATCTGATAATCAATACTGACCCTCATCTGAAGTGGCGCGCGCGAACACACAAATACTTGCAAGCGCAATATCGTCAGCATTTTATGCTATTAGAGTCCTGTCGTCAGTATACAACAGCTGGTGTCTTTTAGTTACAATCTATACGTAAAGGCACTCTGTTCTTAGCTATGGAATTCTTTTGTGGGAAGAAAATGCACAAAACACGAAAACAATTTTCAAACTACAGAAAAGGACTATAACAACAGTAACCATGTGATCAGATGATTATAAGGTACAAAACACTATGGATTTTAATTACGCCATGAAAGTATATTTACCAGTCTGTTCTGCACATCAAAAATAACTTTGAGTATCAAAGCACAAACAGCTCTGTCCATGATTACCGAACAAGCTTTAGACTTAACTTAAATTTACCAAGAAATAACAAACGTAAGACTCAAAATATAGTTTTCTAAGAAAGGATATAAATGGTCAATAATTTGCCCAAGGAGATTAAGTAGATTACAAACACAAATTTGTTTAGAAATGTACTTACGGAGCACCTCTTAAGCAATACTTTCTACAAAGTGAAGGGTGCGTTGCATAACACAAAATAGAGTTTGGAAAAAAAAGTAACACAAGCCAAGAATAATTATAAAAAACATATTTCGATTTCGCACAAAGCTTCCATGGTAGAGTTTCTTTTTATTTTTACTTCCAAACCTTTTAATGCATAATATTAACACAATATTCTCTTCACGAGATCAACATATCACTCACTATTCAGAAATGCTCACTCACTTTTCCGGGCTAAAGTTGAAATCAAACATGGTCGCTATGGTTCTAATGCTAACAGACAGTGGGTTTAGTTTTGCATTATGAGATAGTGTATGTGTAGTCTTTGAAGCGTGTGCAGTGACTGATAGTGGTAAACAAATCAACAGTGTAGTACTAGCTTTTTACATTATTACCTAATTGTATTGTAAAACAGTATTGTAGACTAGTGTTAAACCTGGTTTAAACAGCCTGGTCGTGTATGCGGAGAATGGAGCCTCTAATCTCCATCTGGTCACCCTGAATTGGGTTTCCCGTATTTCCCTCAACAACTTCAGGCGAATGCCGGGATGGTTCCTACTGTAAGACCACGAATGACTACCTGGCACAGCCTTGTGAAACTAGACGTGTAAGAGAGCGTTCGTAGCTGAGCTCGTTCTCTTCATTCATGAGATCCAAAAACCAGTGGATAACAGTGCCCAGGGTTATGCCGTGATCCTAGAGTTTCGGAAAGTATTCGATGTAGTTTCGAATCATTGACTACTAGAAGAGCATACGAGCTTAACGAGTTCTGAACCAGATTTGTTATTGTTTCAGGGCTTCCTTGCAGACATAACTGAAGACGTAGAGTAATAAAAAGGGAATATACCAAGGGAGTGTTACTGGACATGGTGGATACTGTTTTGGAATCCGTGAGCCTATTCGCGGCAGATGCTGTGGTCTGCAAGTCTGTAGCAATGCCAGAGCACTGTAGCGACATGCAGGAAGAGAGGCGGAGGATTGACGACTACTGCAAGGACTTTCAGACGACTTTGGACGTAAATAAGCGTAAAGTATTGTGTACAAATAGACGAAGCGATCCGTAACTGTTGGATTACTTTATTGATGGTAAATGGCAGGAGACGGTAAAAATAAAAAGAATAAAAATATAGGGCATGCGCATACATCGCATAACAATAGTTATAGGAAAAACTGGCATCATATCTAGATTCTAGAAAGAATCTTATATAGAAAAGAAAATGTAATTAATGCATGAAAGAAGTGTCTTCACCACATCATATTCGACAGATTCTGAGGAATTAGACCTCGTACTGAAGATTACCGGCCGTCGTATTACCGACGCACCATTCACCGCGAAACTGGGAACTGATGGTCGTATCGTCGCCTACGTATGTGAAGGTGACATGTGGAGTATAGATTGAGATGTAGAGTAATAAATTACAAAGACAGTTCATCAACTTGTCAGTGGAGGAGCAAGGAGTTTTATTGCAAATGTTCACCTACATTCACGGTTCTAGGCGCTTCAGTCCGCAACCGCGCGACTGCTACGGTCGCAGGTTCGAATCCTGCCACGGGCATGACTGTGTGTGATGTCCTTAGGTTAGTTAGGTTTAAGTAGCTCTAAGTTCTAGGGGACTGATGATCACAGATGTTAAGTCCCATTGTACTCAGAGCCATTTGAACCCTTTTTTTTCACCTACATTCATTCGTTGTATGCCCATAGTTCGACAGCGTTTGCTGCCCGGTATGTTTCGTGAAATTCAATGAAGGCACTGTTAGCTAAACTGCTCGTCGTCACAGACGATGGTATTCCCATTGCAACAGTCTGTCTTTGTTGATAAGTCCTACTTCAGTTTAAACAGCACTGATGGTTGAGTCGTTACGAAACAGTGGGGAAGCAAATATCATTTTTGTAAGGTAAATATCATATGCCAGCGAATATCGAGTGAGATATAAAATCAAATTCGGTCACTACGATCTGGAGTACCACAGAATACCAGGATTGCTGTAAATAGTAGGTGCTCTTGTAAGCGTTCCGTCATATCGCTGCCTATCCCGCGGGGGAAAGATAATCGTCTCCAGGGCGCTTGCAAAGCGTAAATGTCGAGGGTCGTGGTTTAGCTTAAAGAGAGAAAGAGAGAGAGAGAAAGAGATGGAAAACGCACGTTTTGGTGTTTCTTGAAGTAATTAAAATCTTTACCATGGAAGTCGTGTATTTTATATCAATGTCGACTGCTCTGTATCAGTGAATTAATTGAGATGTGGGAAGTTCGAACTCGTGTGTCTTGTCAGGAGACAGTAACCAATCGCTTCGCGACGGTTATCAAAACTGCAGTGTGGACTTAATAAAATCTGAGTGGGTACTGTAAGTGAAAATGAAACATATAATCAGTTGTCTTAGCGGAGAGTTACGCATATTCGGCCGGCTCCTAAATTGTACCACTACTATTAAATTGTTACTTCTTGTACTATCTGACATTTAGTTACATGCTTCTTGGAACCATATTGTTAGCTGTCAGTCTGCGTGTGCTGAGGATCAGGTCATCTGAAGAGCGTGTCCCTGTTGTTCTTGACTTCGTGTAACTTTTTGTCTACCTAGCGAAAAATATTACTGTTATAATATATATAACAACACAATGTCTTATTTATGGGTGAAAGTAGATGAATAACTTTAGTTTTCAGACAGTCATGATATGTATTCGTTGTGATCCGTTTGTAGGACATTAACAAAGGAAAAATGGCGACGTTGCCAATAATGTACCGCAAAAAGCTTCCGATATTGTACCGGTACATTTTAAGAAACTAGCCGTATATTGAGCTTGAGAAGAAGAATTTAGAATCATTAGTGCAACATAAATTTTGGGAATAATGTGATGAATTTTCTGATGCGTTCCCAACCCTAAGTTCTTAACTAAACAGAAAGCCGTTATGTAAAGTGGAGCACAGATGAACTGCACTTTGATGTGAAAGTTTATCTTAGTGGAGATGAACGAAATGATTGTAAATGATCCAAAACTTAAGAGGCGTACTGAAAGCAAAAACAAAACTGCAGACCGGGGTTTAGAAATGTTTGGTCACAGCAAAATGTTTTCCAACGAGATTGAAAACGAGCTGGAAGACAATATTCTCACATTTGAAGAAAGAGTGTTCGATTTAAACTGGTAAAACTAAGAAACCTTGCGTTCGGTATTGCACAACGAAACGGATTTCCCCATACAGTCAACACAGATGAAGCCATGGCAGCCAAACGTGGGCTGAAAGTATGCACCCAAGAAACATCGTCGAATCTGAGAGAACGATGAAAGCTTTAAGAAAATCTTCAAGTTCTAGCCAAGGAACCTGTGAATTTAAGAACAGCCCATGCCAAAACACCTAACCGAAGCAAAGGAGAAAAAATTAATAACTACAGCGACAACTGTGCAATGGAAATGTTTTGGAGACTCTGCTGGAAATTCACCGCAGAAACTCCTTCGAAAGAGAGAGGGAGGTATAGCGGATTGTAAGATGAAGATCGAAAGAAGGTTGATCAGATGCCTGAATGCAAAGTACAGATTGATGCAAAGTGTGCAGAGGTAGGTAGAGGAGTGAAAATTTTGCCAGCCGTTGTGGCCGAGCGTTTCTAGGCGCTTCAGTCCGGAACTGCGCTGCTGCTACGATCGCAGCGTCGAATCCTTCCTCGGGAATCGATGTGTGTGATGTCCTTAGGTTAGTTATGTTTAAGTAGATCTAAGTCTAGGGGACTGATGACCTCAGATGTTAAGTCCCATAGCGCTCAGAGCCATTTGAACCATGTGAGTGAAAATTTACACTGCTGCGACTGCAAATAGTGATGTGAGAACACGTCCTTAAACTTAGAGCTGTACATATATGTAAGCCCAGAGACATAGCGTATACGGTTGATATATCTTATGCACCTACTGGAAAAAATTAGGAAACCGGATGCCAAAATTGTACCATTTGAAGATGTTTAGAGAATGAAGTATAAGTGTGTTTATTTTTTTATGAATATCCATTCTTTACCCAAGATAGTGAGTACAACATACTACAATTCAAGACGGCATTGCTTAAATAATTTTGTACGTTACTCTTTACATTGTAGTCTAATAAATGAAAGGAAAAAAGTGGAACAATTTAGGAAACTTTTTCTAATTTTTCGAGCGGATATGCTTTTCGTTCGAATCTCGAGCCACGCAATCGTCAATCAGTGGTGGCAACACCGCTAGGTTGAATTAATGTTAAATGCAACAACTGTGCCACCTGTCAGAACTTATAACAACGTACTTCAACAGTGAATCTTACGTAATTATGTTCCAAGTAATTGAACTGTATTATTAACACTTTGACAATAGTCTTAAGTATACTCCCTCCCATGAACCATGGACCTCGCCGTAGGTGGAGAAGCTTGCGTGCCTCAACGATACAGATAGCCGTACCGTAGGTGCAACCACAACGGAGGTGTATGTGTTGAGAGGTCAGACAAACGTGTCCTTCCTGAAGAGAGGTGTAGCGGTCTGGATGAGCGACTAATCCGGCCTTGCAACATCAACCGAAACGGCCTTGCTGTGCTGGTACTGTGAACGGCTGAAAGCAAGGGGAAACTACAGCCGTATTTTTTCCGAGGACATGGAGATTTACTATATGGTTGAATGATGATGGCGTCCTCTAGTATAAAACATTCCGGAGGTAAAATAGGTCCCCATTCGGGTCTCAATACTCAGGAGGAGGTCGTTATCAGCAGAAAGAAAACTGGCTTTCTACGGATCGGAGCAGGGAATGGTTCAAATGGCTCTGAGCACTATGGTACTTAACTGCTGTGGTCATCAGTTCCCTAGAACTTAGAACTACTTAAATCTAACTAACCTAAGGACATCACACACACCCATGCCCGAGGCAGGATTCGAACCTGCGACCGTAGCAGCAGCGCGGCTCCGGACTGGAGCGCCTAGAACCGCACGGCTGGTGGAGCAGGGAATGTCAGATCCCTTAATCGGGAAGGCAGGTTAGAAAACTTAAAAAGGGAAATGGGTAGGTCATAGTTAGATATAGTGGGAATTAGTGAAGTTCGGTGGCAGGAGGATCAAGATTTCTTGTCAGATGAATATAGGGTTATAAATACAAAATCACATAGGGTAATGCAGGAGTAGGATGAATAATGAACAAGCATAATAGCAACGCGGGTAAGCTACAATGAACAGCATAGTGAACGCATTACTGTAGCCAAAATAGACACGAAAGCCATACCCACCACATTTGTACAGGTTTATGTGCTACCTAGGTCCGCAGATGCTGAATGTATGATGCGATAAAATAAATTATTCAGATAGATAAGGGAGACGAAAATTTAATAGTCATGGGGGACTGAAATTCGATAGTAGGAAAAGGAAGAGAAGGAAAAGTAGTAGGTGAATATGGACTGGGGGTAAGGAATGAAAGAGGAAGCCACCTGGGAGAACTTTGCACAGAGCATAAACTAATCATAGCTAACAGTTGATTTAAGAATCATGAAAGGAGGTTGATTCCGTGGAAGAGGCCTGGTGACACTGGAATGTTTCAGGTAGATTATATAATGGTAAGACAGAGATTTAAGAACCAAGTTTTAAACCGTCAGACATTTCAAGGGGCAGATATTGACTCCGATCACAATTTATTGGTTATGAACTTTAGATTAAAACTGAAGAAATTGCAGAAACGTAGTAATTCAAGGAGATGGGACCTGGATGAACTGAAAGAACCAGAGGTTATAGAGAGTTTCAGAGAGAACATTAGGGAACTAATGACAAGAACAGGGGAAAGAAATACAATAGAAGAAGAATGGGTAGCATTGAGAGATGAAAAGAGAAGGCAGCAGAAGATCAAATAGGTAAAAAGGGGAGAGCTATTAGAAATACTTGGGTAACAGAAGAGATACTGAACATAACTGATGAAAACAGAAAATATAAAAGTACAGTAAATCAGCCGAATAAAAGGAATATAAACGTCTCGAAAATGAGATCAACTGGAAGAGCAAAATGGTTAAGCACAGATGGCTAGAGGACAAATGCAATGATATAGAGGAATACATCACTAGGGGTTAGATAGCTTTGCCTATAGGAAAATTAAAGAGACCGAGCTGAGATGGAAAACCAGTGCGAAGCACAGAAGGTAAGGAGAAAGGTGGGGGGGGGGAGTGGGGGGGGTATATAGAGAGTCTATACAAGGGCGATGTACTTGAGAGCAATATTATGGAAAAGGAAGTGGACGTCGATGAAGATGGGATGCAATATACGATATTGCGTTATGAATTTGACAGTGCACTGAAAGACCTAAGTCGAAACAAGGCCCCAGGAGTAGACAACATTCAGTCAAAACTACAGATATCCTCGGGAGAGCCAACCATGACAAAACTCTACCATCTGATGAGTAAGATGTATGAGATAGGCAAAATACCCTCAGACTTCAAGAAGAATATATAAATTCCGATTCCAAAAAGAGCAAGTGTTGACAGATATGAAAGTTTAATAAGTCACAGCTGCAAAACACTAACACGGCTTCTTTACAGACGAATGGAAAAACTGGTAGAAGCCGACCTCGGGGAAGATCAGTTTTGATTCCGTAGAAACGTTGGAACAAGCGAGGCAATACCGACCCTACGACTTATCTTAGAAGATAGATTAGGGAAAGGCTAACATACAGACTTAGAGAAAGCTTTTGACAATGTTGAGTGGAATACTCTCTTTCAAATTCTGAAGGTGGCAGGGTAAAATATAGGGAGCGAAAGGCTTTTTACAATTTTCACAAAAACTAGATGGCAGTTATAAGAGACGAAGGGCATGAAAGGGAAGCAGTGGTTGAGGAAATTTGTGGTAAGGTCTTATGGGACCAAACTGCAGAGGTCATCGGCCCTAAGCTTACACACTATTTTTTGTAACTAACTAACATACACTAAGGACAACACGCACACCCATGCCCGAGAGAGCACTCGAACCTCCGACGGGGGGAGCAGCGCGGACCGTGATAGAGGACACCCAAGACCACGCGGCTACCCGCGTGGTGGAAGCAGTGGTTGAGAACGGAGTGAGGCAGGATTCTAGCATATCCCCGATGTTATTCAATCTGTACGTAGAGCAAGCAGTGAAGGAAACAATAGAAACATTTTGCATAGAAATTAAAATCCATGGAGAAGAAATAAAAACTTTGAGGTTTGCCGATGACATTGCAATTCTGTCGGAGACAGAGAAGAGACCTGGAAGAGCAGTTGATCAGAATGGACAATTTAATTTTATCCAAATTTTGCAGCTTCAAACGTGACTGTACCCAATACACTCGAGGTGTGAATTAAAAAACGCCTTCAGTCACAACTTTTCGTGTTTTATTCAGTACACGATGCATTTCGGACCCTGTGGGTTCATCTTCAGGTGTAATTCGTCTTAATACATGCATTATTTGTTCTCTTGAATGAGATGAAATGCATATTCCTGTCACGGAAAGGTTTGATGTTAGGTTACGAATTTCGTCAGTAAATGCGGAAAATATGAGCGAAATAGTGGAAAAGATGAACAGTGTAAGCTTACCAAATAATCCAAGGAAAGTGTTTTTAGCATATCACTTCATTCAAGAGGCACATTCGCTAAACAGATGCTTGTAAATACTTCACAGAAAGTTTTGTACATGATGTTGTCTAAGATGAATTTTTCATAGTGCTAAAGATGTAATTATTAAACAATTGACAAATGCAGGTACAAACTGACATATGCTGGAAATAACCTGATAGTAGGTCTTCGAAATTATTGAAATAGCTGTGGCTTGCGAAATGTGTTTGTTCATTTAACATCGATTCTGGTTCAAAAATGGTTCAAATGGCTCTGAGCACTATGCTATTTAACGTCTGAGGTCATCAGTCGCCTAGAACTTAGAACTAATTAAACCTAACTAACCTAAGTACATCACACACATCAATGCCCGTGACAGGATTCGAACCTGCGACCGCAGCTGTCGCTCGGTTCCAGACTGTAGCGCCCAGAACCGCACGGCCACTCTGGCCGGCTCGATTCTGATTTTTTGATTTTGTGGAAGTATATCTCCAGTTGTTCTAACAGATTTAGGGTGTTACTATTGACTTCATTGTGTAACACTACCAAATTGTTTTCTAGATCGTTTATGACATGTTTTGTTTCCAATATATGCTGCGTCATTCGTTGTCGTGCTTTTGTGTATTTGTCTGTCTCAATTGTCGTTTGTTTTGGCTACGTATGCATTGCTTACGGCAATGCTCTTTATTGTGTCGATCTTATTCTTGAGGGTGTTCTCATCTAGAAGCTGCTGAGGAGTATGTTGAAAGTATTGTAAACTGAATGCAAACTGAAAACACATTGAAAACAAAATGCAAACTGAAAACACACAAGGCACCAAAAGACATTAGAAGCCATGCAACTAAAACAGCACCAGCAGCAGGACAACCAACCATCCAACAGTTTTATGGACACACATACACAGACATAACACTGGACAACTCATCATACCATCCCATCACACAGAAACAAGCTCCATTTAGGTCAATACTACACAGAGTACACCCTCTTCATCTAGAAGAAAACACCCTCAAGAATGAGATAGATACAACAAAGAGCATTCCCATAAGCATGGCTACACATCCAAAACAATTGACAGTTTCCTTTTCAAGGAAACAAATGTAACAGTTTCATTCTCAGCTAATAATAAGTTAGGAAACTTACTCAACCGTAACATAAAACCAAGTACGCAAACACACAACAACAGTGGAGTGTACAAAGTATCATGCCCCAGTTGTCCTGCCTACTATGTCAGGAAAACCGGTAGCAACTTCGAAACCCGTTTTCAAGAGCAGTTTTCGGCCTCAACCACTTTGAAAAATCCGTCATTGCTCAGCATATGTTGGAAATGAAACATGCCAACAATAATCTAGAAAACAGTTTGGTAGTATTGCAAAATGAAGTCAATGGTAAGCCCCTAAATCTGTTAAAATAACTGGAGATATACCTCCACAAAATCAAAAAACCAGAATCGATGTTAAATGAAGAAACAGATTTCTCAAGCCACAGCTATTTCAATAATTTCGAAGATCTATTCTCAGGTTATTTCCTGCATATGTCAGGTTTTTCCTGCATTTATCAATTGTTTAATAATTACGTCTTTAGCACTATGAAAAGTTCATCTTTGACCACATCATGTACAAGAACATCTGTGAAGTGCTTACAAACATGTGTTTACGAATGTGCCTCTTGAATGAAGTGAAATGTTTGAAAACGATGGAGAAAGAAACGTGTGCCGTTTCTAAAAAGTTAAAAACACTTTTCTTGGATTACCTGGTAAGTTTACAGTGTTCATCTTTTCCATTATTTCGCACATATTTTCCGCGTTTACTTACGAAATTCGTAACCTATATCAAACCTTTTCGTGACAGGAATATGCATTTCATCTCATTCAAGAGAACAAATAATGCATGTATTAAGACGAATTACACCTGAAGATGGACCCACAGAGTCCGAAATGCATCGTGTACAGAATAAAACACGAAAAGTTGCGACTGAAGGCGTATTTTAATTCACACCTCGACGGAATTGACAGTGTCTTCAAAGGAGGCTATAAGATGAATATCAACAAGAGGAAAACGAGGATAATGGCATACAGTCGAATTAAATCAGATGACGCTGAAGGAATTGGATTAGGAAGTGAGACACTTAAAGTAGTAGAGGACTTTTGCTATTTGGGGAGCAAAATAACTGATGATGGTCGAAGTAGCGAAGATATAAAATGTAGACTGGCAATGGCAAGGAAAGCGTTTCTGAAGAAGAGGAATTTGTTAACATCGAGTATAGATTTAAGTGTCAGGAAGTCTTTTCTGAAAGTATTTGTATGGAGTGTACCCATGTATGGAAGTTAAACATGGACGATAAATAGTTTGGACAGGAATGAAAGAGAAGCTTTCGAAAGGTGGTGCTGCAGAAGAATGCTGAATAGTAGATGGGTAGATCGCGTAACTAATGAGAAGGTACGGTTGGTAGGCGTCAAGGGATCCCCAATTTAGTATTGGAGGGAAACGTGGACGGTAAAAATCGTAAAGGGAGACCTAGGGATGAATACACTAAACACATTGAAAAGGATGTAGCTTGCAGTAGTTACTCGTACAGTATGGAGTAGCATGGAGAGCTACATCCAACTAGTCTCTGGACTGAAGATCACAACAACAACATATTCCATCGTACTACGTGGCTGGAACGCCAGTTAATGACTGTGTAGATTATATGTTAAAATGAATTGCTAACATTGCAGTCCGGCTGTTAGCATCTATGGTACAATACATTACGATATCTGTCAGTTGCTAGTAAGCATCATTAGGTGAGTGCTCCCCCCTCATGGTCTTGCTTGATGTACATTACAGGTTTAAGACAGCTGACGGTTGCAGCAGCAAGAGTACAACCGCGTCTGGAGAACAGGTACGTACCATTCAGGCGAGAAGTCGCAAATTATTCAATCCACGTGATTGCGTGTTATGACAGCTTGTGCAGCATTCGCAGAGGAGCGGTTTAGTTTCACTCTCAACAGCGGGCACATCAGACGAATACAGGGTGATTTACCGTCTGCATCATTTCTCTGGGATTCAGTTTACAGGAAAGCCAATGCAATACGTTTCTCGAGTGATAAAATTAATCGTGATGATGGTTCCACCCTGAACAGAATGCGAGAACCCGCACCGACAGTAGTTACCGAGCGGTTCTAGGCGCTACAGTCTGGAACCGCACGACCGCTACGGTCGCAGGTTCGAATCCTGCCTCGGGCATGGATGTGTGTGATGTCCTTAGCTTAGTTAGGCTTAAGTAGTTCTAAGTTCTAGGGGACTGATGACCTCAGAAGTTTAAGTCCCATAGTGCTCAGAGCCGTTTTATTGACAGTAGTTAGATCGTATGGACAACGGTGCTCTTCATCAGCCGACCAAAATTTATGAGACACCAAGTCCTTTACTGAAGGCGTCACGGTAACATATATCTCTATCACCTACATCTTGCTCTCGCCCTACTGATTTATACAGGGTAGTCCACTGATAGTGACCAGGCCAAATATCTCACGAAATAAGCATCAAACGAAAAAACTACAAAGAACGAAACTCGTTTAGCTTGAAGGGGGAAACTAGATGGCACTATGGTTGGCCCGCTAGATGGCGATTCCATAGGTCAAACGGATATCAGCTGCGTTTTTTTTTTTAAATAGGAACCCACTTTTTATTACATATTCGTGTAGTACGTAAAGAAATATGAATGTTTTAGTTGGACCACTTTTTTCGCTTTGTGATAGATGACGTACAAACGTGTAAGTACGTGGTATCACGTAACATTCCTCCAGTGTGGACGGCATTTGCTTCGTGATACATTACCCGTGTTAAAATGGACCGTTTACCAATTGCGCAAAAGGTCGATATCTTGTTGATGTATGGCTATTGTGATGAAAATGCCCAACGGGTGTGTGCTATGTAAGCTGCTCGGTATCCTGGACGACATCATCCAAGTGTCCGAACCGTTCGCCGGATAGTTTCGTTATTTAAGGAAACAGGAAGTCTTCAGCCACATGTGATACGTCTACTACGACCTGCAACAAAAGATGATGCCCAAGTAGGTGTTTTAGCTGCTGTCGCGGCTAATCCGCACATCAGTAGAAGACAAATTGTGCGAGAATCGGGAATCTCAAAAACGTCGGTGTTGAGAATGCTACATCACCATCGACTGCACCCGTACCATATTTCTATGCAGGAATTGCACCAGAAATTGTATGGCGACGACTTTGAACGTCGTGTACAGTTCAGCCACTGGGCACAAGAGAAATTACGGGGCGATGACAGATTTTTTGCACGCGTTCTATTTAGCGACGAAGCGTCTTTGAACAACAGCGGTAACGTAAACCGGCATAATATGCACTATTGGGCAACGGAAAATCCACGATAGCCGCGACAAGTGGAATATCAGCGATCTTGGAGGGCTAATGTATGGTGCGGCATTATGGGAGGAAGGATAATATCGGGACCCATTTTATCGATGGGAATCTAAATGGTGCAATGTATGCTGATTTCCTACCTAATGTTCTACCGATGTTACTACAAGATGTTTCACTGAATGACAGAATAGCGATGTACTTCCAACATGATGGATGCCCGGCACATAGCTCGCGTGCGGTTGAAGCGATATTGAATAGCATATTTCGTGACAGGTGGATTGGTCGTCGAAGCACCATACCATGGCCCGTATGTTCACTGGATCTGACGTCCCCGGATTTCTTTCTGTGGGGAAAGTTGAAGGATATTTGCTATCGTGATCCACCGACAACGCCTGACAACATGCGTCAGCGCATTTCAGTGCATGTGCGAACATTACGGAAGGCGAACTACTCGCTGTTGAGAGGAATGTCGTTACACGTATTGCCAAATGCACTGAAGATTGACGGACATAATTTTGAATGTTGATTGCATTAATGTGGTATTTACAGGTAATTACGCTGTAACAGCATGCGTTCTCAGAAATGATGAGTTCACAAAGGTACATCTATCACATTGGAACAACCGAAATAGAATGTTCAAACGTACCTACGTTCTGTATTTTAATTTAAAAAACCTAACTGTTAGCAGCTGTTCGTCTAAAATTGTGAGCCATAGACTATTACAGCGCTATCACAGAGTGAAAAAAGTGGTCCAACTAAAACATTCATATTTCTTTACGTACTACACGAATATGTAATAAAAAATGGGGGTTCCTATTTAAAAAAAACGCAGTTGATATCCGCTTGACCTATGGCAGCGCCATCTAGCCGGCCAATCATAGCGCCATCTGGTTTCCCCCTTCAAGCTAGACAAGTTTAGTTCTTTGTAGTTCTTTCGTTTGAAGTTTATTTCGTTAGTAATTTGGCCCGGTCACGATAAATAGACCAACACACATATATATATAGGGTCACGATCAATGGACCAATATATATAGGGTGAGTCACCTAACATTACCGCTGGATATATTTCGTAAACCACATCAAATACTGACGAACCGATTCCACAGACCGAACGCGAGGAGAGGGGCTAGTGTAATTGGTTAATACAAACCATACAAAAATGCACGGAAGTATGTTTTTTAACACAAACCTACGTTTTTTAAATGGAACCACGTTAGTTTTGTTAGCACATCTGAACATATAAACAAATACGTAATCAGTGCGTTTGTTGCACTGTAAAATGTTAATTACATCCGGAGATATTGTAACCTAAAGTTAACGATTGAACCCTACGACGTTCAGGTGCGTGTTGTAACAAACATGGGCCACGGGCGTTTCAAAGGACATGGAGGACGCATAAATTGGCCAGCCCGTTCTCCTGATCTTACAACTCTGGACTTCTTTCTGTGGGGTACGTTAAAGCATGATGTGTACCGTGATGTGCCTACAACCCCAGAGGATATGAAACAACGTATTGTGGCAGCCTGCGGCGACATCACACCAGATGTACTGCGGCGTGTACGACATTCATTACGCCAGAGATTGCAATTGTGTGCAGCAAATGATGGCCACCACATTGAACATCTATTGGCCTGACATGTCGGGACACACTCTATTCCACTCCGTAATTGAAAACGGAAACCACGTGTGTACGTTTACCTCACCCCTCATGGTAATGTACATGTGCGTCAGTGAAAAAGACCAATAAAAAGGTGTTTTCCAGTCTCTTCTGTACCTAAGGTCCATCACCGTTCCCTTTGGATCCCTACGTAATTCGGTGCTCTCCGATACACACGATCGAACAGCGGAGGAGTGGTACTCAAGCGTCAACTTTAGGTTACAATATCTCCGGATGTAATTAACATCTTAGAATGCAACAAACGGCACTGATTACGTATTTGTTTATATGTTCAGATGTGCTAACAAACCTAACGGGGTTCCATTTAAAAAAACGTAGGTTTGTGTTAAAAAACATACTTCCGTGCATTTTTTATGGTTTGTATTAACCAATTACACTAGCCCCTCTTCTCGCGTTCGGTCTGTGGAATCGGTTCGTCAGTATTTGATGTGGTTTGCGAAATATATCCAGCGGTAATGTTAGGTGACTCACCCTGTATAAGATGGACAAGAGAGTTTTGTCATCATTCTCTATGGTTCACTCCGAAAATGGTTGAAAGGCTGTAATATTTTTCAAGTGAACAACTTAGCTGACTTACTCTGCATTTGACTTCATTCCAGGATATGGATAGGACTTCTCCTATTTTCTGGATAGAATATAATAAATAATATTATAAATTTCCTGGATGATTGTCCGATAAGAAGTACTGCTGGATCTTCTACTAGAAAAGAAACTTCTGACGGAGATATTCGTGAGTTACACATCTACATAATCGCTATGCCCCTCAGTAATATTTTAGTTTCAGTTGCCTAATACTTCATTAATACCATATAGCTACTCTCTGTCAATACTGTACGCCACACTTAAGTTGAAAATTGAATTATAAATCGCTTACAGGCACAGGCACTGAATTCCAATCTGTCGTGCTGTAGATAACAATAATAAGAGTTCCTGAACATGTCACGTTTAGTCATATTGTCGATGTCGTTGACGTGACATTGTCGTAACAAGCTGTTGGCAGCTGGATCATAAAACTGTGCTTCGCCGCTAATCGCACAGTATCCAGTTCTTTTTTTTTGTGAGACTTTTTTTCATTTGACGCGTGAGAAACGCCCCTGTGCGCCCCTCGGTGTTAGCCCCCAGGGCGTCAGTTTGCATAATTCGCTCCTGCCGCCCGTGACCTCACATCCTGCCGCCAGCGAAACAAGTGGCTGGGCATGCGTATGCAGACACGCACGCGCCCTCCTGGGTGGGCTGTATGACCTATCTGCAATCTGGCACGTGCGGGCCACGTGTGTCCGGCGACTGGGCAGATAGCGCGGGATCGGTGTCCGGTTACCGCTCGGTCCCAGGCACCGACTGTCGCTGCCACGGCCGCTAGCTTTGGCGCTGCCTTGACGGCGCAGGCACTGTGCGTAGCGCTCTCGGAGGCCTCCCGTCCTCCCTCGGCAGTCACTGCAGGTACAGCTCACACCTCGCGTAGTCCGAGGCGGTTAACTTACTCGCCTCAAATAACGTCTAAAAATGCCATAGAGATTTTGCCACGTTACAAATGTTCGCTTTTTAAGTCGCATCCTTTCTCACAAAGTTTAGAAAACAACCGAGTTCTTCTCGCCCACGGACAGGAGACGCACTTACCTATACTTCCAGATTTTGTTGCAGCAGAACAGCTTTATTTATTAAATCCACAGTTCCTGGCAGAAGCAGCCGGTAATTTCCCTCACCATTACACAATAAACTTGTTATAAACTGTTCCACATCCACATTCTATATGCTACTTTCTCCCCCGCCCCATTTTCCGTTTCTTTATCACATTCTGCAGTTCGGCCGTATGATACAGCAACATGTGCCATTTCTCACTTGTATATACTAAGATGGTATCTTAGTATATATATATATATATAGTTAAGCCTCACCGGCCACTTGACCATCTTCTTCTGTGCGAGTGCACAAACAGTGCCCGAACGCGCCGCGAGTAATGAGTATAATGGCCGGGAGCACAACGAATGTAGTGCGGGACAATACGTTGAGAATGTGGGTTTCGCGGGAGGCGTGCCAGAGATAAATCCCTGCAGTCGTGCTATGCTCTGTGTCCTCGGTGGCTCAGATGGAGCCGGCACGGTAATTCAGCTTGTTCGGTCAGAGGGTTAGCTGCCCTTTGTAATAAAAGAACTGAGTTAATGGATCAACGACGAACTGAAACGGGTGTCTTGCGACGTCCGCCCCGAGCAGATACAAAGACCAAAGTCGAACAAAATGAGATTTAGAAAAAAGATGGATAGAGCGTCTGCCATGTAAGCAGGAGATGTCGGGTTCGAGTCCCGGTCGGGGCACACATTTTTATCTGTCCCCGTTGACGTATGTCAATGCCTGTAAGCGGCTAAGGGTGTTCATTTCATTGTAATTTCTCACTTGCACAATCTTTTTAACTTATACATTCATATAGCTTTAATACTTGAATATCATTTAATATAAGATTTATTTGTTAATTCTCTCTTTAGGTATTACGTTATTCTTGTGTTTTATATCGATATGGTCATAAAATGTCACACATCATTAGCTCCGAACACTATGGGACTTGACATCTGAGGTCATCAGTCCCGTAGAACTTAGAACTACTTAAACCTAACTAACCTAAGGACATCACACACATCCATGCCCGAGGCAGGACTCGAACCTGCTACCGTAGCGGTCCCGCGGTTCCGAACTGAAGCGCCTAGAAAAGCTCGGCCACAATGGCCGGCTGTCACGTATCATTGTTCAAAAATCTCTGTTCATCTATGAATTGTCGGTGATGTTGTGTGGCCTATCTGTTTAGTATTGAGTTATCTGACGAGGCCTAAGAAACCAAAATCCGGTTCATAGCGAACTGTTAAATAAATATTGTTATGCAACACCAATACTGTGTATTTAAGTTATTAAATACAAAAACGTTCACGCAAAAAGTGTCATCCATGCCAGCTAGGATAAAAGGCAGATAAACACGAGGACTGTCGCAAAATGTAGCTTGATAGCTCGTGCACCATATTTCTTTACAAGAATAACATACAAAAATATGTAAAATACAATTTACGGTCTCTTACATGACAGGCAGTATGGCATTAGGAAACGTAAAAGAATCAGAGAGGCTGTTCCGAATTAAGAAATTCATAGGATTTATAAACATAGAGAAAAAGGAGATACAGCCCTTAGATAACAGGATGGAATCGACTGACGGACGTCACCTTGACGGTACAACATTTATCCATCTATTCACAACGCAAGTAAGTGGCATCAACAAACGTAAATATTTTTCGTTCTGAACAATAAGTTACAGTGATTAAATTCATTTAAATTTAATTGCATGCTTCCTGGACTAAATACTACTTAAAGCAATAAAAAACGAATGATGAAACAATATTTGTTTAATTTAGCACCATGTTCTTTACTTTATAGCATAGAACAACGAGATGGTACAAGCAAGTTCAGAATTATACTGAGTCCAAACAAATCACAAATTTACAGCAACAGCACTTATCACAACACACGGAGTACAGCAAGCCAACAGTGTACTGATAACGTACACTCCTTCAAGATCTGTAAACACCAAACAGTAACCACCGTGGGTCACCAGTTTAATATAATGAATTATTAGCGCAGTCTATCGATGCACTGCATGAATGTAGTTGCGAGATAATGGTGATTATGGTATCCATGAGATTACAGTACATGTTCAGAAATGAATGTTGCTTGCCACGATCAACTTATTACGCACATTTCGTGGCTACAATATAACAGGGGACTGATGACCCTAGATGTTAAGTCCCATAGTGCTCAGAGCCATTTTTTTTTTACAATATAAGAACGTATGTCTGACGTACATGGAACGTGGACACACCGTCAGCAGATCCGTAAGCCACAGGTTGCAGCGCCTTCAGACTGCTCAGTTCGCGGGGCCAACTGTTAACTACCCGCTTCTGGACGGCTACATACCAACAAGTCCGCTCTCAACTCGCCGCGCGGCCGTCGAGCAACCACCTCTGTCCTCGTGACTCCGCTCACTGCCCACGCGTTTTCCTAATATACACTTGTTGTGCTACTGTCACTGCTACTTACATGATACTGTACAAGAATTTTCCCGTGGCATCTGTTTCCTTTCTAAGTCAGTTCTTCCTTTTCTGTCACTCAACAGGATAATAGATTTCGTTAGTTCAAACTGATCCGCACTGGAAAACCCCTTCATCCCGCTAGCAGCCTACTGGAATATTGGTTCAAAAAACCAAACTTCGGCAACAGCCTGCCAACTTACATAACTAACTAGAGGGAGAAAGTGCTGTGCGAATGGAACTACTATATTTGTTACCTGCTGCTACGTGGTACTGCTATTGCAAGAACAGCTTCTAATAATACTGCTATAATCAGTACTATTGCCAGTATTTGTGGCTCCTATTATTACTACCACAAACTTGATTTTGCTACAGATATTATGCAAATGTACAATATTGACATACTACAAATGTTAGTGCTCTCACTACAGATGTACTGTGCTCGCTTTTGAACATGTTTATGTTACTGATTCTTTAGAGATCAGTTAAGTAGTCAAATGTTATGTATCGTTACACACATTTGGTTTTCATTATAAATTGAGAAAGACACATTTAGACTTAATTATTATTTAATTGTAGAGTTCCTAGTATCTGATTGTACATTCTGTACCAGACCAGGCATACTACCTAGTCCAGCAGTGTCTTGCTGCCTGCAGAGGCAATGGCGACGGACTGAGCGCATCAGTTATCTTTCATTGTGGAATACTTCATGTTCTCATATATTTCGTTGCTCACTTCCTCTGCTGGACCAAACGACCGTAAAGGTATGTGACTTTATTTTCGTTCCACTGCTCTTTCTCATCTTTGGTATCTACATTTGCATCTACATATACATTCTGAAAATCACTGTGAGAAGCGTAGCGTACGGCTACACTTTCGATCGCCTCTTCCCCTTCCATTCATGTATGGAGAGCAGAAAGTCTGAGTCCTGAAATCCCGCTGTACGAACTGTAATCAGTCTAATCTTGTCTTTTCGGTTTTCAAGCGAGCCATACATTGGGGGGCTGCAGTGTGTTCCTTGATTCCTCACGTAATTCTTGTTCTTGAAAGTTCTTAAATCCATCTTCAAGTGTCTGCACGTTCAGGTCTTTCAACATCTCCGTGAAGCTCTCCCACAGGTTAAGCAAACCTGTAACAATACGCTCTGTCCTTGTTTGTATACGCTATGCGTCTCCCGAAAAAGCTATTTGACACGTGTCCCACACATGGTGTGGGTCGGGACCTTTTTTCCTTCGTATACTGTCAATGATGATATCCAATCCATCTGGAAAAATTATTTACACTACTGGCCATTAAAATCGCTACACCAAGAAGAAATGCAGATGATGAACGGTTATTCAAAAAAATGGTTCGAATGGCTCTGAGCACTATTGTCATCAGTCCCCAAGAACTTAGAACTACTTAAACCTAACTAACCTAAGGACATCACACAACACCCAGTCATCACGAGGCAGAGAAAATCCCTGACCCAGCCGGGAATCGAACCCGGGAACCCGAAACGGGTATTCATCGGACAAATATTATACTACAATTGACATGTGATTAGATTTTCACGCAATTTGGGTGCATAGATCCTGAGAAATCAGTACCCAGAACAACCACCTCTGGCGGTAATAACGGCCTTGATACGCCTGGGCATTGAGTCAAATAGAGCTTGGATGGTGTGTTCAGGTATAGCTGCCCATTCAGCTTCAACACGATACCACAGTTCATCAAGAGTAGTGACTGGCGTATTGTGACGAGCCGGTTGCTCGGCCACCATTGACAAGAAGTTTTCAAATAGTGAGAGATCTGGAGAATGTGCTGGCCAGGGCAGCAGTCGAACATTTTCTGTATCCAGAAAGGCCCGTACAGAACCTGCAACATGCGGTCGCGCATTATCCTGCTGAAATGTAGGGTTTGACAGGGATCGAATGAAGGATAGAGCCATGCGTCGTAACACATCTGAACTGTAACATCCACTGTTCAAAGTGCCGTCAATGCGAACAAGAGGTGACCGAGACGTGTAACCAATGGCACCCCATACCATCACGCCAGGTGATACGCCACTATGGCGATGACGAATACACGCTCCGAATGTGCGTTCACCGCGATGTCGCCAAACACGGATGCGACCATCATGATGCTGTAAACAGAACCTGGATTCATCCGAAAAAATTACGTTTTGGCATTCGTGCACCCAGGTTCGACGTTGAGTACACCATCGCAGGCGCTCCTGTCTGTGATGCAGTGTAAAGGGTAACCGCAGTCATGGTCTCTGAGCTGATAGTCTATGATGCTGCAAACGTCGTCGAACTGTTCGTGCAGATGGTTGTTGTCTTACAAACGTCCCCATCTATTGATTTAGGGATCGAGACGTGGCTGCGCGATCCGTTACGCCATGCGGATAAGATGCCTGTCATCTCGACTGCTGGAGATACGAGGCCGTTGGGATCCAACACGGCGTTCCGTATTACCCTCCTGAACCAACCGATTCCATATTCTGCTGACAGTCATTGCATCTCGACCAACGCGAGGAGCTATGTCGCGATAAGATATATCGCAATCGTGATAGGCTACAATCCGACCTTTATCAAAGTCGGAAACGTGATGGTACGCATTTCTCCTCCTTACACGGGGCATCACAACAACGTTTCACCAGGCAACGGCGGTCAACTGCTGTTTGTGTATGAGAAATCGGTTGGAAACTATCCTCGTGTCAGCACGTTGTAGGTGTCGCCACCGGCGCCAACCTTGTGTGAATGCTCTGAAAAGCTTATCATTTGCATATCACAGCATCTTCTTCCTCTCGGTTAAATTTCGCTTCTGTAGCACGTCATCTTCGTGGTGTATCAATTTTAATGGCCAGTAGTGTATTTCTAAAAAGGGAAGCAGTACCACATTTCAGGACATATGACCGATCTTCAGCTGCATATTAAAATGTGAGTCCACAGAGGATGCATAACTAAGGTTAAAATATGTAATTTTTACAACTGGAGTGGATTTATCACCGACCATGAATAACTATGGTGGATGTCCTGTGAAGAGAAACGTCTTCCTTCAGAGACTGATCGCATTTTCCCAGTATTAATGCGACTACTTTTATCAACATTTCCAGGTATCATAATCAGACTTCATCAATGGGAGGTCTACTATCTTCTGATTGAAAAAAATCGATTTTTTAAACTGCATTCTTGGATCCATGATAGTATTTAGAATCCACCCCTGAAACGGTTTTTTCGAATACGGAACGGAAATGTTTGTTATTCGCGGTTGAACAAAAAAATGCACCGGCCTGAAATCGACCTTTTTCACGCACTAGTTTTTCTTCTTTCGGAGGACGAGTTATTGTACTGGTGCTTGGGAGGAAAGACACCAGATTCAAATGAAAGTTTGAACGCGTGTGTTCGGAAGTTGGCTCGCAAGCATTTGCATTCTGGTGTGAAGACTGTGGAAATTCCCAGTTTCCTGGCAGTGAGCAGCTTCAACGAGCGGTATCCAGCACTTATGAAGACCATGACAACGATGAACGTCACCCTGGGACTCTATTCGACGCAGTTGGCCAAGCATTCGGACGACCACCGGATTCAAACGGCTGAAAACCGATTGTCACCGGCCGTACGAGCGGCCCTGGAGCCGCGCAGAATGGCTCAGATCGAACAGAACGCCCTCTATGGGGAAGAGGAAGGACTATGTAACTCTGCAGGCTTTCGTGACCGTTGTCATTGAAGTTAAAATCTTCTGGGTTATTAGGCCGCGTCATGTTTCTTCTAAAATTTTAGAAGAAACATGACGCGGTCTAATGACCCAGAAGATTTTAACTTCAGGAAGGACTAGTTTATGGACCCGGAATAGCAGATTGAATGTAAGTCTCATAATATAGCATTTATATGTAGTCAAAACTTCAAACGCGTTTTTCCCGAAATGACATTTTTTTATCGCGCAGTATGGTAACTTCTAATCTACTGAACCGATTGGCATGATTCTTTGTTTTCGACGAAGGTAACTAAATTGTCTGGGAGTTGTACCACTTTTATTCCAATTCAACAAATATAAATATTTTTACTTGGCCGACGAAGTCAAAAGATCGATGAAAAAAAAACCTTTTTTTCAAATGGCCGCCATTTTGTTTCCTATGGTCGAAATAAGTTAAGCGAGTTACAACACCTAAAGAATATTATATACTTATCTAATGTCAACTCAATTTTGATTTCAGACGAGCCGGCTGACCTGTGACATACCGCGCGTGGAGGTCTACATCGAAATTTTGATCCGTTCCGACGGCACTTTCGCCTTTGCTCTTCAACATTTTCGGTCGAAAAAATTCCGGTTTGTAGAGGAACTATCAATAAACACTTCGACCAAATTTGACATTGATATCTATAACACATCCCGAGAAATTAATTCTCAAAGAACATGCTTTTTTCGCGCCAAAGATAGTAAACTTCCCCTAAAGTTCATAAACCAAGCTAATCTAAACACGATGTGGTTCTCTGATTTCGCAAGTCTCATGAGTGGTGGTTACCCTCGTAGCAAATTCGCTCTCATTTACATCCACGCAACATACTCCGAAAGCCACCATACGGTCTCCTTCCACGTTTACTCGCAAACACAGAGAGGGAGAAAATGTCTATATGCCTATGTACGAGTCCTATTTTCTTTCATCTTGTTTCGTGGTCCCTCCGCAAAGTGTTCGTTGGTAGCAGTAGAATCGTTCTGTAGTCAGTCGAAAATGGTTCTCTAAGTTTTCGCAGTAGCGCCTCATTAAAAGGTCGTTGTCTATTTTCCAGGAACGTCACGGAACATCATCGTAATACTTGTTGATCGAACCTACATCTACATCTACATGATTACTCTGCAATTCACATTTAAGTGCTTGGCAGAGGGTTCATCGAACCACAATCATACTATCTCTCTACCATTCCACTCCCGAACAGCGCGCGGGAAAAACGAACACCTAAACCTTTCTGTTCGAGCTCTGATTTCTGTTATTTTATTTTGATGATCATTCCTACCTATGTAGGTTGGGCTCAACAAAATATTTTCGTATTCGGAAAAGAAAGTTGGTGACTGAAATTTCGTAAATAGATCTCGCCGCGACGAAAAACGTGTTCGCCTTAATGACCTTCATCTCAACTCGCGTATCATATCTGCCACACTCTCTCCCCTATTACGTGATAATACAAAACGAGCTGCCCTTTTTTGCACCCTTTCGATGTCCTCCGTCCATCCCACCTGGTAAGGGTCCCACACCGCGCAGCAATATTCTAACAGAGGACGAACGAGTGTAGTGTAAGCTGTCTCTTTAGTGGACTTGTTGCATCTTCTAAGTGTCCTGCAACATTTGGCTCGCCTTCCCCACAATATTATCTATGTGGTCTTTCCAACTGAAGTTGTTCGTAATTTTAACACCTAGGTACTTAGTTGAATTTACGGCCTTGAGAATTGTACTATTTATCGAGTAATCGAATTCCAACGGATTTCTTTTGGAACTCATGTGGATAACCTCACATTTTTCGTTATTTAGCGTCAACTGCCACCTGCCACACCATACATCAATCTTGTCTAAAACGCTTTGCAACTGATACCCTCCGGTAACAAAACTTAGCAGAACGCCCCTGAATGGCCTAGATGTCTTCCTCTAATCCGACCTCGTAGTGTTCCCAAACACTCGAGCAGTACTCAAGACTGGGTCGCACAAGCACTCTGTATGCTGACTGATTTATAGATGAGCTATACTTCCAATAAATTCTCCCAATAATCCGAGATCAATCATTGCCATTCCGTTACGTAACACTTCGAAACGTCACGCCTAGATAGCTGAGTCAGGCAGTCCGCGACTTACGTCGTATTCGAGCATTACAGCCCAATCATCTGCATTAGCTTGGACATTTAGAACATGCTGCCATTCATTGCACCTAACGTAGACTTGGTCTAACGCATCCTGCATCCTCCAAGAATCACTCAACGAAGACACTCTCTCGTGCACTACAGCGTCATCAACAAACAGCCGGTGTTTGCTGCGTACCCTGTCAGTCAGACCTTTTATGTGTGTAGAAAACAAGTACCATACTATCCCACTTCCCCGGGGCACTCCTGATTGTACTGTGAAGAACGCTTGCCGTCCAGAACGTATGATGTGAGCCTGTCCGGACAGCTAGTGTAGCAGCCTCCTACTTGTCCGTCCAGCGATACGCCTGCGGTTCGCCGCGGCAGCAGCACATCCGCCGACGCCGCGGCCAGTGGGGAGGACGCCGTGAAACGCGACGCCGCCTTCCGGCTGCGCTGGCGACAACTACCTGCCACTTCCGCAGCGCCAGCATCCGCCTCCGCACCGACCGCGCCGCGCCACGCCACGCGGTGCCCACGCGCTGGCTCTCCCCCCCAAACCCTCCCCCCACCCCAATTTCCTCCGGGCCGTGCAACAATTAGCTTTCTCTTATTGCTCCCCCGTCTCGGCATTCGGCAACCCTTCCATTTTTCCGCCCCTCCGGGAGATGCGCGGGCCGGCGCCGCCGGGGAAAAAGGTTCGGCGCCGAAATTGAGGCTGCCCGGTGCCGGCTCGTGGCTCTCGTCCGTCGTGACAGCGGTGGGTGATTTATCTGCCCAATTTCCTGCGGCATGCAGACCGCGGCCCCGTTTGCCTCGCCTCGCCTCGCCTCAGCCCGTCTCGTCGCGTTTCCTTCCCCGTCTGGCCGTCATCTGCCGCCGCCACCCATATGCCGTGGCTGCAGCCGCCTACGCCACTCGTTCTGCATACGTGCGCCTGCTCTAACAAAAGCGCCACGCTCCGGAGCACCAATGCTGCAATGTACTCTGCACACTCGTCCTGTGCTGGGGTAGCTGTGCAGCTACTTTGCGGCCAGCCTTGCGACTTTACCGTGTAAAGCAGGATCTAGCTAATGTTTCCCACTTCATTTTTTTCTTTTTTTATTTCATACTCAGAGGGTCCAAGGCATCAGGCAGTAACTATTCATCAGCAGTGTATAATTTTAAAATAAAAAAAGGTATAAAATTGAAAATTATAAGTTGAAAACGTATACCAGTTGATGATAAGGTGTAGCTACACGCAGAGGTCCTTGGGAGGCTGCAATCACTGTGTGACTTCGAGACTTGGTGGGTATTCTAAAGCGTTCATGCGGAACCGATTTACGCTGCAAAAAAATTAGTTCCGATTTTGGTCACCACATGCAAATCTAACGCTGTGAATGCAAGAAAGACTTATAGAAATGTTTCAGTTCGTAATGGATTAGCAACGGGAAGTGGACAGAAAATATGAAACAAGTGAGAATCGCATAATGTTCATTTAATTATTAACCGCCTCTTACATAATTCGTTCAAAAAAATGGTTCAAATGGCTCTGATCACTATGGGACTCAACATCTGAGGTCATCAGTCCCCTAGACTTAGAACTACTTAAACCTAACTAACCTAAGGACACACACATCCAAGCCCAAGGCAGGATTCGTACCTGTGACCGTAGCAGCAACGCGGCTCAAGACTGAAGCGCCTAAAGCCACTCAGCCACAACGGCGGGCATAATTCGTTCAATGTGACCTCTGGAGACGTCGAGGAGATGCTGCACAGCACCAGATCTGCACCTGGTGGTCAGAACTGGAACTGATTTGTTACCAGCACAAATCAGTTCCACATTAACGCAGTAGCATCTGTTCCAAGTTTCGGTGCCATACAATAGATACACTTGTAAGAGCTCCATGAGTAAGGGATTTGTTACTAGCGCACTCGAGCTGATGTAATATCGATGGATTGCTCACGTGCTGCCTGCAATATGTAAGCTATAAAAGAATCTCAGACCAGAGAGCAGTGTTCTCAGCAGTAGGAACTGTGTGGCTGTAGGACTTAGTTGTAGGTAACAGTCGTGTTTATCGAATTGGCTGGGCCGGTCGTGGGGAGTGATGGCGGTGCCTGAGCGTTGTAGTATAACGTAAAAGCAGCCTCGCGCATATGTACTATTGTTATGTCAAGCCCCATGTAAATGTTTTTAAAAAAATCTCTTAATAATAAATGTTTTTAAAGAAATTTCTTAATAATAATCTTCCTTATAAAAATTAACTTTTGACACTCATTCATTTCACTTTAAAGATTTTACTAATTTCTCCAATCCATGTTCATCCCGATTATTGTAAAGAAAAATCAGTTATTTCCCTTTATACATGAAAAATCTATCGGCCAGCATTGCACAGGGCTGTGCCAAAAAAGTTTCTTGTAGGAGCAGATATATATGCGTTATCCGGCGACCTTATTGAGGTAAGAATTTTCAACTTATTCAGTATGATCTTTCAGGGCCACGACGCAGCACTGCTGACGTCCAAATTTACCAGTTTAAATTCACAGTCAGTTAATTATTGAAAGGTTATAAGCGAGCCACAATTTTATTGAGAGATCAGTCACATTTTGTTATTGGTAGGTTACGGAATTTATCTGTTGGTAGTTTACGCTGAATGTGAATGATATAATTTTTTTTTCCTGTGGGGAGGTTACACCGAATGTGATTATTATATTTTTTACTGTTGGGACATTACACATTGATCAACCAGAACATCATGATCACCGACCTATTATCGATACAAACCCGCTAGTCAGACACATTCGCGGTGCATGTAGTATCAGTAAGAGTTCTGTGTGTGTGAGATGGGAAAGGTACACATTTATCTGATTCTGACCGAGGACAGACTGTGATGTCCCGGAGGTTCGGCACGAGCATCTCCAAAATGCTTCGTAGAGAGCTGTGGTGAGTGTTTTCAATACATGGCGAAGCCAAGGGGAAACCACGTCCAGACGTCGTCGGTTGGGTGGCCACCACCCTTTACATGTCAGACGCCGTAGGCTGAGCAAACTGGTAAAACAAGACAGATGGCGAACTGTGGCAAAACTAGCATTAGACTTTAATGCTGGGCAGAGTATAAGTGTGTCTGAACACACAGGGCACCGAACACTCCCAACGAGGGCCCTCCGCAGCGACGACCCACGCTTGTGCCAATGTTAACATCACGACATTGGCAACTACCACTGAAATAGGAACATGACCGTGGGTACTAGGCATTGGCGCAGTGGCAGAGCGTTGCATGGCCTGATGAATTCCGATATCTTCTTCACCATGCCGATCAGAACTTGAATCCGTCGTATTCCAGGGGAGCAGCTCTTTGAGACCTTCACTGCGGGAGGGAGACAAGCTGGCGGCGTCTCCATTATGTTCTAAGGAGCACTCACGTGGGCATCCATGGGTTCAGTGGAGCTCGTGCTAGACACGATGACAGCCAAGGAGTATCGTACACTGATTGCAGAACAGGTACACCGCTTCATGACGATCATGTTTCCCGACAGCAGCGGCATTTTCCGACAAGATAATGCGCCATGTCAAAAGGCCAAGAGTGCTATGGAGTGTTTCGAGGAACACAGTGGCGAGTTCCAACTGATGTATTTGCCATCCATCCCCCCCACCACCACCGCCCAGATCACCAGATAACCCGATCGAATATATCTGGGATGTTTTCGAACGTGGCGTCAGAGCTCATCGACCCTCTCCCAGGAATTTGCGGGAATTATGGAACTTGTTTGAGCAGATGTGGTGCCAGCTTTCTCCAGCGACCTACCAAGGTCTCATTGCTTCCATGGCACGAAACGTCGTCGCTTTCATTCGTGCCGAATGTGGACATACCGGCTCCAAGGTAGGTGGTCATAACGTTCTGGCTGGTCAGTGTGTAGCCCACACTGAACCTCCGTGAGGAGGTACACTTTAATTATAACCATCAGATACATAATAACACTCGCACTTTGTTTATTATTTGACAGTGCTGAAATGTCTCTAATAGCGCCCTAGTTAAAGAAACAAAGCTTCACCCTCAGCGCTAGTATTTCCCACCTTTTGGGTTTAAAACGAAATATGTATCCGTAATCCATGCTGATTCCCGAAGAGGAGGTTTCCGCTCTCCAGTAAGGTCATAACGCGCGACCACAAAACGTATTCCATAACTCTACAATCCCACCGAGCAACCACGGACCTTGCAGCCGGTGGGGTGGCTGGCGTGTATCAGCGATACCACATTGTTGTACTGATCTACATAAATCTCTACGTCATAACTAACTCGTGATGTGTGGCAAAGGTTCTTTATGTACCACTGTGACTTACCCTCTTTCCTGTTCCAGTCGGCAACAGTCTGCGAGAAGCTCATATTGATCGACTTTTCCAGCAATGTACGCTGTCGTAATTTTAACAGTAAACCACACCGCGATGCGCAGTGCCTCTCTTGTAGCACCTGACACTGCAGTCGGATATTCTCTGGATATTCTCTGTTTCGTCTACCAATTCTGTCACTTACGATTTCCAGACTATCGATCAGTATTCTAGTATTGGTCGTAAGCTAACAACGTCGTGAGTGGACAGCACGTCCTGACGGTACTACAATGAAACTATCGTACTTTGGCCTCTACCTTGTCTGCGATTAATCCTATGCGATCGTTTTACTTTCAATGGTTTTGTCTGCTTCCAGCAATTTTGTCTATCCATACAATAACAGGTCTTTCTGACTATTTATGTGCAATACGGCACATTTTTTAAATTTTTGTATTGAAGGTCAGCTGCCAATCCCTGCACTGCAGATCTTCCTCCATTACGCTACAATTTTCTACTAATGTGACTTTTCTGTATACAACAGCATCATCATCGATCATCCACAGGGAACTTCCGACGCTATCCACCAAGTCATTTATATACACTCCTGGAAATGGAAAAAAGAACACATTGACACCGGTGTGTCAGACCCACCATACTTGCTCCGGACACTGCGAGAGGGCTGTACAAGCAATGATCACACGCACGGCACAGCGGACACACCAGGAACCGCGGTGTTGGCCGTCGAATGGCGCTAGCTGCGCAGCATTTGTGCACCGCCGCCGTCAGTGTCAGCCAGTTTGCCGTGGCATACGGAGCTCCATCGCAGTCTTTAACACTGGTAGCATGCCGCGACAGCGTGGACGTGAACCGTATGTGCAGTTGACGAACTTTGAGCGAGGGCGTATAGTGGGCATGCGGGAGGCCGGGTGGACGTACCGCCGAATTGCTCAACACGTGGAGCGTGAGGTCTCCACAGTACATCGATGTTGTCGCCAGTGGTCGGCGGAAAGTGCACGTGCCCGTCGACCTGGGACCGGACCGCAACGACGCACGGATGCACGCCAAGACCGTAGAATTCTACGCAGTGCCGTAGGGGACCGCACCGCCACTTCCCAGCAAATTAGGGACACTGTTGCTCCTGGGGTATCGGCGAGGACCATTCGCAACCGTCTCCATGAAGCTGGGCTATGGTCCCGCACACCGTTAGGCCGTCTTCCGCTCACGCCCCAACATCGTGCAGCCCGCCTCCAGTGGTGTCACGACAGGCGTGAATGGAGGGACGAATGGAGACGTGTCGTCTTCAGCGATGAGAGTCGCTTCTGCCTTGGTGCCAATGATGGTCGTATGCGTGTTTGGCGCCGTGCAGGTGAGCGCCACAATCAGGACTGCATACGACCGAGGCACACAGGGCCAACACCCGGCATCATGGTGTGGGGAGCGATCTCCTACACTGGCCGTACACCACTGGTGATCGTCGAGGGGACACTGAATAGTGCACAGTACATCCAAACCGTCATCGAACCCATCGTTCTACCATTCCTAGACCGGCAAGGGAACTTGCTGTTCCAACAGGACAATGCACGTCCGCATGTATCCCGTGCCACCCAACGTGCTCTAGAAGGTGTAAGTCAACTACCCTGGCCAGCAAGATCTCCGGATCTGTCCCCCAGTGAGCATGTTTGGGACTGGATGAAGCGTCGTCTCACGCGGTCTGCACGTCCAGCACGAACGCTGGTCCAACTGAGGCGCCAGGTGGAAATGGCATGGCAAGCCGTTCCACAGGACTACATCCAGCATCTCTACGATCGTCTCCATGGGATAATAGCAGCCTGCATTGCTGCGAAAGGTGGATATACACTGTACTAGTGCCGACATTGTGCATGCTCTGTTGCCTGTGTCTATGTGCCTGTGGTTCTGTCAGTGTGATCATGTGATGTGTCTGACCCCAGGAATGTGTCAATAAAGTTTCCCCTTCCTAGGACAATGAATTCACAGTGTTCTTATTTCAATTTCCAAGAGTGTACATTGTGAGACATAATAGTCTTACAAGTCTCTCTTACGGTACCCCGAAGTTAGTTTCACTTCTGAAGATTAAGAATGCCGGGCTGTGATCTTTTTTCTAGGAACTTTTCAAACCAATCACAGACCTGGTCTCATATTCGTCACACTCGCACTTTGTTTATTATTTGACAATGCTGAATTGTCTCTAACAGCGCCTTAGTTAAAGAAACACAGCTACACCCTCGGCGCTGGTGTTTCCCACCTTTCGGGTTTAAAACGAAATATGTATCCGTAATCCATGCTGATTCCTGCAGAGGAGGTTTACGGTCTCCAGTAAGGTCATAACGCGCGACCACAAAACGTATCCCATAATTCTACAATCTCACCGAGCAACCACGGACATTGCAGCCGGTGGGGTGGCTGGCGTGTATCAGCGATACCCATGTGGTTCGTGAAGAGGGGCAGCAGCATTTTCAATAGTCGCGGAGGCAACAGTTTGGGTGATTGACTGATCTGTCCTTGTAACATCAACCAAAATGGGATTGCTGTGCTGATACTGCGAAAGGTTGAAAGCAAGGGGAAACTACACTGTTATTTTTCCCGAGGGTATGCAGCTCTGCTGTATCGTTAAATGATAATGGCATCCTCTTGGATAAAATATTCCGAAATTAATACGGTTCCCCATTCGGATCTCCAGGCGGGGACTTACGAGGAAGACGTCGATATCAGAAGAAACAAAACTGGAATCAAATTGCTTAATCGGGCAGGTTACTTAGAAAATTAAAAAAAGGAGATGGGTTGGTTAAAGTTATAGTGGGACTTAATGAAGTTCGGTGGCAGGAGGACCGGGACTTCTGATCAGGCGAATACAGGAATATAAATACAAAATGAAATATGGATAATGCAGGAGTAGGTTGAATAACTAATGAACAAAATAGGAACGCAGATAAGCTACTATGAACAGCATAGTGAACGCAGTATTGTAGCCAAGATAGACACGAAGGCCTCACCCCCCACATTACTACAAGTTCATATGCTAGCTAGCTCCGCAGATGATGAGAAGATTGAAGAAATGTAGGATGAGATAAAAGATATTATTCAGATAGTTAGAGGAGACGAAAATTTAGTAGTCGTGCGGTACTGGAATTGGACATTAGGAAAGGGAAGAGAAGGAAAAGCAGTAGGTGAATAAGGACTGGTGGAAATGAATGTAAGAGGAAGCCACCTGGTAGAATTTTGCACAGAGCATAATTTAATCACAGCTAACACTTGTTGACGCGCGTGGAAGAGACCCGGAGACACCAGAAGGTTTCAGACGGATGTAATGATAACACAGAGATTTCAAACCCGATTTTAAAGTGTAATACGTTTCCAGGGGCAGATTTATTGTTTATCAACAAACAATGTTACGTCACCAGTCTCATACATTCTACATATCAACGTGAATAGTAGGTTTTAGGCCAGTTCCACCAATGATTTTAGTAATTCCAGTGGATTGTTGATTATCCCTTCAGTCTTATTTCATCTTAAGACGTGTAAGGCTCTTTTAAATTCTGATTCTGATACTGGATTCCCTATTTCTTCCTCGTCGAGCCCACTTGTTCTTCTATCACATCAGACAAGTCTTCCAAATCGTAGGAGTAATCAACGTGCTCTTTCCACCTATCCAGTCTGTCCTCTGCATTTAACAATGGGATTTCCACTGCGCTCTTAATGTTACCGCCCTTGCTTGTAGTTTTACCGAAGTACTGTGTGCTGAGTCCGTCCTTTGGACAATCATTTCTTTTCTATTTCTTCACATTTTTCAGGTATCCATTTTTCCGTAGGTTGCCTGCATTTCCTATTCATCATGTCCCTGATGGGGTGAGTTGGAGGATGAAAACAGAAAAAGAGAAACAAACACCATCCGAACAGGCCCTGAAGGGCCAGTGGTACCGATTGGCCGCCATGTCATTCACAGCCCTCAGGCATCACTGGATGGGGATAACTGGTATTTGTTATCTCTGTCAGAAATAGAGATGTACGTGTTTTTGCATTTTTGAAAATTTAATCTATATGCGTTGAAATAATAGGTGGAAGCTTTTGAAAATAAATCTTTAATAAAGAACTAATGCCACGTCCATGAAAATTGGTATTTGGCTTCTCAATTACAAATAAAAAGGTTCGTGTTCCAGTGTTTCTGAAAATTCAACCCTTAAAGTGGTGAAATAGGCGACGAAATGTTTCAAGAAAATATTTCATTATGAAAGCATTTTTATGCTGAATGTATTAAAAGTTGAATTTGGCTTCTCGACTAGAAATAAAGAAATACGTGTTTCAGTGTTTAAGAACATTCAGTCCCTATGCATCTGAAATAGGGGATGTAAATATTTACGGAAACATTTAATTACGCAGTCATTTTTAAGCTAAATCTATGTAACTTTGTATTTGGCTTCTCTGCCAAAAAATAAAAAAAAAAACATTTTACTCTTTTAGGAAATTCAATCTCCAAGGGAATGAAGTAGGGGTTGAAATTTTTTATAAAAATATTGACTGTAAAAGCATTTTTAAAGCTAAATCTTTGAAAACTGTACTTGTTTTGCCAATTAGAAATGAAAAAATACATGTTTCACTGTTTTTTGAAAACTCAACCCCTACGGGGGTGAAATAGAGCCAGACTGATTCACTGACTCATCGTTGCCCAGCCCAAACCTCTAAGGATGGAAACTTAACGTTTGTGCGGGCTTTGAGTGAGAGGGTATTGTTCGAAATTCCACTCCTAAGGAGTAAAACTGAGGACGAAAGCTTTTTGAAAATATGTCGCCATTAAGACAAGGTGGAACACAGAAAATTGATATTTCTTTTCTCTGTCATAAATTTAAAAAATACGTGTTTCAGCATTTTTGGATTTTCGCCGACTAGGGGGGGAGGTAAAATAGTGGGTGAAAAATTTTTGAAAATAAATCATTATTAAAGAACTAGTAAAGCATTTTTAAGGCTACGTCAATGAAAATTTGTGTTTGACTTCTAGGTTAGAAAGAAAAAATACATGTTCCACCTTTTTTATGGAAATTCAACTTCTAAGGGGTGAAACAGGGGATGAAGATTTTGAAGAAAATATTCCACTGTATTAAAGAAAAATTTTATAGTTAAATCAATGGAAATTGGTATTTCACTTCTCGGTTAGACACAAAGAAATTTCTGCAGAAATATCACCATAATAACTCAAAAAACATGATTAACAAAAACCTTGGATTTCAGCTATGAGGAACTTTTTTTTAATTTTTTTTTAATTTTTTTTTTTTTTTTTTTTTTTTTTTTTTTTTTTTTTTTTTTTTTTTTTGGCAGAAGCGCGTTCGGAAAAGACCGCGCTTCCATGGCCTTAGAGTGAATAGTATAGAAGATAGTGTAATTTATTAACAACCTCAAAACTCAGTTAAGGAAAAACAAAAAAATCTCTGCAGACAATACAGTCTACGCGGGCGAAGCAGCGGACGGGAAACTAATATATAATAAATTTTATATAGTAAAGTTAATAGGAAAACCATCGAGAGATAGCGCAACAGAAGTTAGAAGGCGGAGAGCTGACTTGAGTTTCCGTGGACATTTTGTCAATAGCCATGTGATAGGACGTCGCAGTCATGCCAAATGTACTGCCATTGTGCAGTAAGCCCCCCTATTAGTAGCTTTGGTCAAAGGTGTATTAGCAACTTTAATTAATGGCAGCGAGAAATGGTCTTTAAATGCGGAAATTATTAAAAACCAGAGGTTCATGCTCAGCGAGCAATGGAGGAGGGCTGGTTACTGGGAACTGCTAGGAAGGACAGGAAAAGAAACAGAGGTATTGCGGAACAGATTCGAGTTTCAGACGTAACTACGACCGTAAAAAAAAAATGAAATGTTCGTATGACACTGTTGACGGGAAGACACCGTTATTTTACTGTGAATGAAACAGTTCAAATGGCTTCAAGCACTATGGGACTTAACATCTAAGGTCATCAGTCCCCTAGACTTAGAACTACTTAAGTGTAACTAACCTAAGGACATCACACACAACCATGCTCGAGGCAGGATTCGAACCGGCGACCGTAGCAGCAGCGCGGTTCCGGACTGAAGCACCTAGAACCGCTGTGCCACGACGACCGGCAATGAAATAGTGGTGGGTGTATCATTTATGGTACGTGGAGATAGGAGGTTCTTTTCTGCATTCTAAGAGTTCAGAAAATACTGAAATGAGGACCTATTAGAATATGGTAGGACGGCATAGAGACCATTATAGAGTACCATAGATGCCCATATCAGAAGAGCGTAACGCAAAGGAAGCGTCTGGAGGAGGCCTCTGTACGGCAGTGAATGTCGAACTGCTATGATGCTGATATTCTCCATACAACACAGAAGATGCATATGTTCTAATGTACACACAGTGCGAACATTCAGATGCCTCTTGCTCAAAGCGTGGCTACACCCGCGGCTATTAATGCAGCTACGCTAACCACAGAGTAAGAACGCCATCTGAAAATTTTTCCTAACATGGTTTTATCCACTGTGGTTCAGTGTTCGAAGCGAAAACTTGTACTTACTTTTTAAATCTACTTTCTTTTTCCTTGTCTTCCTTTATTACTCATGTCCATCCTTGTCTAATCACTTGTATCATTTATTCATTTCTCTTATTCTGTTCAAAAGATGTACATTCTTAGAAAAAGATTTCTCTTTCTCTGACAAATAAATCAAATTTTTCATTCTTAAACCAACACATCATTCGAATTCAGTAACACCTAGAAGTTTCTAACTGTTACTTGGAAATAAAATCGTCTCTTCCACCACAGCTAGTACGAGGATTTAAATCTCTCAAAGATTTCGGTACACTTTCACTGAAGGCGAACATGTGATTTTCCGGACGGATTGTTCTGAGGATGCAAAAGTTTATCTAATTACTGGTTACTGCAAGGACGTAGTCAGACGGGTCGGGGCTGGTCCAGAGGTCCGAACCCACCGTGTTACCTAAATGAAATTACATAGGACCTAGGTCTCGCGTGGGCAACGGCCTTGCCGCAGTGGAAACACCGGTTCCCGTCAGAACACCGGAGTTAAGCACTGTCGGGTGTGGCCGGCACTTGGATGGGTGACCATCCAGGCCGCCACGCGCTGTTGCCATTGTTCGGGGTGCACTCAGCCTCGTGATGCCAATTGAGGACCTACTCGACCGAATAGTAGCGGCTCCGGCCAAAGAAAGTAATCGTAACGACCGGGAGAGCAGTGTGCTGACCACACGCCCCTCCTATCCCCATCCTCAACTGATGATGACACGGAGGTCGGATGGTCCCGATGGGCCGCTTGTGGTCTGAAGACGGAGTGCTTTTTTAGTTCTCGCGTACTGAAAATGAAATGATCGTATGGCATTGTTGGCCGTGAGGCCCCATTCGGGTTCGGCCGCCAAGTGTAAGCATTATTTCAGTCGAGGCCACATTGGGTGACTTGCATGCCGATGATGAGGGTAGAATGGTGATGAGGAAACACAACACCCAGTCCACAGGCGCAGTAAATCTCCAACCAGGCCGAGGCTCGAAACCGGGCCCGCTGTATGGGAGGCAAGAACTTTACCACTCACCTAAGCAGGAGGACTCTTTTGCTGAAAAAGTGAAAGATATTTTGACTGTCAATAATACGACGAGAAAGCAATACGCGCTATCGATAGTCAGCAAGGCAACAGTTTTTAATCAGTTTGTTGTTTTCGTGCTGTTTGCTGATGTGATAGTTTGTAATTATGGATAAGCGTGTAACAAGAAATAAGAGGAAAACCGAATTTGATTCGTCGGCTAGCGTTATGGCATGTTAAATATATGTAGACACTACTGTAATAGCCTAATTACCTATCTATAGCTGTTTACTGTTAACACTGGATTCATTATTTGGAGGCTGGTAGAACTTTGGGATTGCAGTATTTCAGTGTTTCAGGAGGCAGCGGAACGGTAAATATTACAAATAACATTAAATAAAAATCAGAGCACAAAAATACACTTGTATTTGTCTTTGTCAGCCAGAAACAGTTTGATCAATAAAAATATCACCCAGATATCGATAGTTACAATTATTTAAAAAATTTGCTCAGTATTCTATTATTAGCAGCCGAAATTGCAATCTGGTCACCAGGCGGTGCTCAGTTATGAAAACCAGTACCGATACGGAACGATTTGTTTGTGGAGAGCGGAGGGGTATGTGATGAGGGTATGTTATAACAGCACATTCTACATTACGTTCGTTCCTAGAAGATTTTTTCAGTGGGTTGCTTGAATTCGTCAAAACCGACAGCGACCTTCTTTCCTCACTCCCTCCCTCTTACGCCCAAAATCTGTTTAGCTGTTGTAATACTATAATAATTGATGCCACCAACTCCATGTATAATTAAGTCTTAAAATATGCACACATTCATGCACCATCAACTGACTAAACATGCACAATTAAAGGAAAAACATGCAGTATCAGAATTCCACCATTTGTTTGATGCTTTTATTTTATTTTAAAACAATGTATAACAACAAGTTTTTTACAAGTTCTCCACCGTTTTCCGGTAAATGTACTTGTTGAGCCGTTGAACTAGCAATCTCTGGATTCAGGAGGCGAGGTGGTTTTAATCTATCCACCGGCAACCTTCAAAATATTTCTTCAGTGGTTTCTCAGTTTCAGTGCAGGTAAATGCTGAGGTAGGTCCCTTACTACAGGCCACAGCCAATTCCTTCTAAATACCCTTCTTACCTGATAGATTCCAATTCCCTTACAGATTATAAAATGAAAAGAGCTGCATCAAAGGGGAGACGAGCATCTCTTCGGAACTCTCGTCACTAAAGGCCGTAAGAGAAACAAATAATAATCCAAATGCTCCTAATTTAGGCTCATGCACTTGTCTGCTGGGATATTCTATAAGGCTGAAAATGATTTTTCTTACGCTGCAAGAACTGACAAATGCATACTTAAATGAGAAAACTTGGATAAGTGTAATGTTGTGTAATTGCTGATCCTTTGCATCTTCTCCATCATGAATTATTCTAGCTTCTTTGACTCCTTATTCCAAAAGCCCTGTCGCTAATAGTCGTGCAATCCTGACCACTTCCTCAGATCAAATCCAGATTGACGGAGGACGAGTGTAAAATGACCTTAGATGTTAAAAAGAAATCGAGAAGAGTGTAAAATGACCTTTGATGTTGAAAGTAAACCGGGGCATGACTGCTTCTTAGTGGTTTGGGCCAATACACAACTGGCCTAAGTAACGAATTTACGTCTCCACTTGGTAAAAGGAGCTGGATCGGAAGCGATCCGAGCAGCAAGTTGTCTTGGATGGAGAGTCATCGACAAATGTGGAAGTAATTTCTGGTGAACCATTGCTGTTCATGTTGTATATTAATGACCTTGCGAACAATATTAATAGTAACCTAGACTTTCCGCAGATGGTGTAAGTAGTTATTTATAATGAAGTACTGTTTGAAAGAAGGTTCACGAATGTTCAGTCTGACCTTGATAAGATCTCAGACTGGTGCGAAGCTTGGCAACTCGATTGAAATGTTCAGAGATGAAAAACTGTGCCCTTCACGAAACGAAAAAAATGCGATATCATATGATTAGAATATTAATGAGTCACCGTTTAATTAGGTCAATTCATGCGGATACCTGACTGTAATAATTTACAGGCATATGAAGAGAAACGATCACATAGGCACAGTCGTAGGTTAAGAATTTTGCAAGTAGTTGAAGGAATACTAGGGAAATGCAGTCAGTCTACTACAAAGACGGCTGCATAGCACACACTCTTGCGACCCATTCTAGTGTACTGCTAAAGTACGTGGGGCCGTACCAGACAGGAGTGACAGAATACGAAGTGTCACAAAATGGTCACAGGTTTGTTTCAGTCATGGGATCATGAGAAAGTATCAAGAAGATCCTGAAAGAACTGACAGATGCTTGAAGATAAAAGCAAACTATCCGGCGGGAAACTACAACTACTTAGAAAGTTTAAAGAATCAACTTCAAGTAAAGATCGTTGATGTATATTAAAACTCCGTACGTATCGTTCCCATGGAGATCACAAAGACAAGATTCGACTAAGTACAGCTCACGGAGAGGCATTTAAGCAATCATTCTTCCCGCGCTTCGTGCCTGAATGGAACGGAAAAATGCCCTAATAACTGGTACTGTGGGACGTAGCCTCTGCCATGCACATGGTCGTTGTCATAGTATGGATGTAAACGGAGATAAAACGCCCTTGATAACTATTTAATGTGCCTTGAGCTGTAATAAAAGCAGTAATATTCTCACACGAAGACAATGTGGACATTTCCAAGTCCATATGAATACCAGCGACGCCCAGTTCAAGACGCGCTACAATTTTAAGTTTGCGACACAGAGTTTTGGTTTGGTCATGAGAATACCGAGGAGTTGTTGAGAAACACAAGATTGAGTGCATCTTCAACAGCGTACAGTGAAGCCACAAGGTAAAAGAAGCCTAGATTCTCCCGTTGCAATTAACTTCTCTCGCAGGTAGCTTGCAGGAAATTACGCCACAAATCGCCAACGAAATGACTTGTTTTTAGGCATACGTTGTTTGACACTTTAGATTAGTTTCCTCACTATATTTAGGCACTGAATCACAAAATATGGTGTGAGTCTACGTTAATCTACATATTGTGAATGCATAAAATGCATGCCAATCAGAATATACTCGAAAAGCTTCGAAATTCTGCTATTGCTACAAAACTGTAAGAACAGGAAGTGCTTGAAATGCTTTGGACTCAATTAAACCCTTTTGTAAACGCAAAAATGTCACTTCTTTCGATATGCACACACTATTTATCCAACGTTGCTTTCATGAAATATAAAAACTATCCGTATTATTTCATATATGTGCAGTGCTACGGCACTATTATAAAGAACTTGGGGTTTAACAACATACTGTTACCCAATACTTTCTGTGGTCATATTTTGTCTGTCGTATATTCACTAGAACTTCTCATACAACCATTAGATCATTTCGAAATACACCTACTCCAAGTGTAAGACAAAATGAAGATAATATTGGCACTACATGCACATTATTACACGCTTAGGAACTGAACTCCATGGACTGATTTCTGTAAGTCTCACAATAAACTTATGTTAATATTACCAGGCAGGAGTGGGAGCTTTAGGAAAAAGTAAATCTTTGTACCCACTACCAACATATGCATGTGCTGATTTTACGAGGCAAATATTTAGTTACTTCTTCATTATATTATGGTAAGTTACACTGTGTAAATACCTGCCTCAGTTTCCCTAAATGAAGTTCATATATAGAGAAATTCAACTTCACACATCCAATAAAAACAAAAGTTTACTAGAAGGCCAGTTGTGGGTTGTTCAAAAGCGTCAAGAACAGGTAGCCTGTAACGTTTATTCAAAGTCAGAACCCAAGGAAATATGTTCAAAGTTATTAATAAGGAAACAGGGCAAAAGTCGTTCACAACTGTAGCTGCACACAACGTACTTGATGAATATATTACGGAGTACTATCTGAAGCGACTTTTAATCCCGATTAACGACGTACTCTGAAATCCTACAGACAACAGTGCCATTGCCCATTCAGTAAGAGTGAACACGTTAAGAGAATATTGATTAGTTTGTATTGTGTAGCCTGGGAAGCAGACGCTGAATTCCTCGTGAAACACTGTTTACTAATTCTGAAGATAAAATTTTCAGTGAGGAGTCTCTACGTACCCGGCACGCACCGGACTATGAGAACAAGACTACACTAATGACACGATATACTGATGCGTCCAAGCAACGTCTGGTAATGCCGACGGTACACGAGTAGGAGAGAGTACGATAAAGCCACCTAATACACAAGTGACTGTAACTACAAATGTCGATATGTTTTTGCTGATTATAGGTCTAGGGGTAGCGTCTTTGATCAGTAATCGAACCGTCCTCGGTCCTATGTAAGACTCCCACCACCGCTTAAATTTCGAACAAAAATCAAATCATCAGCATTTGCGGCCGAAGACTTGCAGCATAAGAAGTCACCCTCATTCTGCCAACAACATTGTCAAAGAGGGCGGAGGAGGCGATAGAGGTTCAAGGCACTTACTTGCCTTGGGGTAGCAAACTGCACATAAAAGCAGAAGACTCAGCATCGATCAACGGGATGCGGATGCAGAAAGCAATGACACCAGTGACATAAAGACACACTAAGTGAACCGCAGGACATGTGGCCTGTAACTGAAAAAGTGTCTTGATGATCTCCCTATTAGCAAAAGATTCCGGAATAGCCCCCATTCTGATGTCTGTCAGGGCACTGCCAAGGGGGAGGTGACCGTGAGAAAGAGACTGAATAATCAACGAAAGCGTAACGTTCAACGAGTCGGGGCGTGGATTGTCAGAAGCTTGATCGTAGCAGGGAAATCAGAAAACCTGAAAAGGGAAATGCAAAGGCGCGACCTAGATATAGTTGGGGTCAGTGAAGTGAAATGGGAAAAAGACAAGGTTTTCTGGTCAGATGAGTATAGGATAATATCAACAACAGCAGAAAATGATATAACGAAAGTGCGATTCGTTATGAATAGGAAGTCAGAGCAGAGATTGTGTTACTGTAAATTCAGTGATAGCAACCCAACGAAGACAACAATAGTTCACGTACACATGCCGTCGTCGCAAGCTGGGGAGATAGAGAAAGTATGTGGGGATACTGAAGGGGTAATTCAGTATGCAAAAGGAGATGAAAATCCAATAGTCATGGGGGAACTGTAATGCAGTTGTAGGGGAAGGAGTAGAAGAAAGGGTTAAGACAGAATGTGGGCTTGGTACTAGGAATGAGAGAGGAGAAAGAGCAATTGAGCTCTATAATAAATTTCAGATAGTAGTAGCGAGTACTCTGTTCAAGAATCACAAGAGGATGAGGTATACTTGGTAAAGGCCAGGAGATACAAGAAGATTTCAATTAGATTACATCATGGTCAGGCAGAGATCACGTAATCAGATACTCGATTGCAAGGCGTCCTCAGATATACACTCAGATCACAATTTAGTTGTGATGAAGAGTAGGCTTAACTTTATGAGACTACTCAGTACTAAGCAGTGAAGAGACACGCTTGAAGTTTTGTGAGACTATAGACACTGCGATTACGTGTAGATTATAATTTAAGAGGAATGGTCATTCAGGGAAATTCAGGTATACAGAAATAATAGTCGCTTATAAATTAAATAAATAGAACTGCAGTGAAGATATTATGAAATGCCGTCATAGAAAATGTGACTAAATCGAAAAAGAAATGATTGTCGACAGGGCTAACTCAACATATAGAAAAGTCAAAACAACCTTATGTGAAATTAAAAAGCAAGGTTGGTAACATTGAGATAGCAATGGGAATTCCACTGTTAAACGCAAAGGAGACAGAGTATGGGTGGAAAGAGTATATTGAACGCGTCTGTGAGGGGAAGACTTGTCTGATCTGATACAAGAAGAGTCTATACAGAGGAGATAGAGGACCCAGTATTAGAATCAGCATTCAGGAGAGCTTTCGCCGACTTAAGATTAAATAAGGCAGAAGTGTTTGATAACATTCCATAAGAATTAAAAAATCATTCGGGAAGTGGCAAGCAAACGGCTATTCAAATTGCTTTGTACAATGTATGAGTCTGGCGATGTACCATCTGACCTTCGGAAAAATATCATCCACACAATTCCAAAGACTGCAACAGCTGACAACTGCGAGATTTATCGTACAGTCAGATTAACAGTTCATGCATCGAAGTGGCTGACAAGAAAAATATACAGAAGAATAAAAAAGAAAAATTGAGATTGTGTTAGATGGCGATCAGCTTGGCTTTAGGAAAGGTAAAGGCACGAGAGAGGCAATTCTGACGTTGCGGCTGAAAATGTAAGCAAGACTAAAGTAAATTCAAGACACGTTCATTGGATTTTTTGACCGGAAAAAGCGTCAGCCAATGTTAAATGGTGGAGAATTTTCGAAATTCTGAGAAAAATAGAGGCAAAGTAGAGGGGGAAGACGGTAATACACAACATGTACAAGAGGCAAGACAGAATAACAAGAGTGGAAGACCAAGACCTAAATGCTCGGATTAAAAAGGGTGTGAGACAGTGATGCAGTCTTTCTCCCCTACTGTTCAATCCATACGACGAAGAAGCAGTTATGGAAATAAAAGAAACATTTAAGAGCGCATTAAAATTTAAGGTGAGAGGATATCAATGACACCGACATTACCATCCTCAGTGAAAGTGAAGAAGAACACAGCATGTGTTGGATGGAATGAACAGTCTAAAGAGACCAGTATATGGATTGAGAGTAAATAAAAAAAGACGAAATTTATGAGTAGTAGCAGAAAAGAGAACAGTGAGTAACTTGACATCATAATTTGAAGTTTAAAAAGTCGTCTCGCTCTTCCTAGATGATCGTTGCTGTACGGAATAATTCCCAGGACACCGATGGCTTCAGAGTTCGATAACCCACAAAGGACGGTCCAAGGAGGATATAAAAAGCAGACTAGAATTGGCAAAGAGAAGCTACTAACGTCAAACATAATCTTTAATATGAGGAATACAATTCTGAGAGAGTGCGTCAGGAGCACAGCAGTGTATGGGAATGGAACATGGACCGCGAGAAAACCGGAACAGAAAAGAATCGATGTATATGATATGTGGTGCTACAGACAATGCTGAAAAAGTAGGTGAACTGATTTTTAAGGTAAGGAATAATGAGATTCTTCACAGAATCGGAGAGGAAATGAATATATAGAGAACACTGACAAGAGGAAGGGACAGGGTGTTAGGACATTTGTTAAAACATCAGGGAATAACCTCCATGGTACGAGAGGTTACTGTAAAGGGTAAAACCTGTAAAGATTACAGCGATTGGAATAAGTCCAGTAAATAATGAGGACGTATGGTGCAAGTGCAACTCTGAGACGAAGGGGTTGGCAGAGGAGAGGGCCCGGCCGTTGTGGCCGAGCGGTTCTAGGCGCCTCAGTCTGGAACCGCGCGACCGCTACGGTCGCAGGTTCGAATCCTGCCTCGGGAATGGATGTGTGTGATGTCCTTAGGTTAGTTACGTTTAAGTTGTTCTAAGTTCTACGGGACTGATGAACTCAGATGTTAAGTCCCATAGTGCTCAGAGCCATTTGAACCAGAGGAGAGGAATGCGTGGCGGACTGCATCAAACCAGTCAGAAGATTCATGACAAAAAATAGGTTATAATTTGATTATGAAACATTCTAGTAACTCGGCGCTAAGGTATAATTGTACATATTTCTGTATATTTTAATACTTAATGTACACTACTTGCAGTCATCGTCCGAAAGGAAGATCGAATTGGTTAGTACTTTCACTATTCGCCTTGTACGATACTACAAATGTTCTGGTGCGTCAGAACGAGTAAATCTGCAAAGTACATAGTATGGGGTGAACAGATTTAAAAATTAATAGGCAATTCGAAGCGTATCTCTTATCATATTGCTCATTATTAATTAGTGGACAACAAGCCATGCCGTCATACCAGTTAAGTTAATTTGTGGTTTCAAATGACAATAAACGGTGAACAGGGACTAATACGAGAGTATGAAAATCCTAATCCCATGGACATCTTACTTTCCTTCCCAAAATGCATCACCGATAATCATGTACATTACACAGCAGAAATATCTTCAATATTTTTTAGATAATAGTTTTTTAATAATTTTTTCATAATGCGGGGCCACAGTCATAATATATTAAGTCAGTACCGCCATTAGACTGTTGTTTATTTACGGTGTTACATTTACACTTACACAATCATTATTTCTGCTTCAAAGTGCCATTATCAAGTGTTTTAAGAGTTAGAAATTGCCTAAGATGGCATACTGTCGTGCAAACCAGCTCCACCTGCACCTTGCCTAGTTCGGCAGTGCGGGTCTCCCGCATCGTTCCCCTACGCTCTGTCAAGGAGTGTGGGACTTCATCATTATTAGACACATTGTCTAAGAGTTGATATTTCCAGAATATCGACTGTTAGACAATGTGTCGAAAAGTGTATTTTAATACGACAGTATGCCATCTTAGGCAATTTATAGCTCTCAAAACACTTCATAACGGCACTTTGAAGCCGAAATCATGATTGTGTAAGTGTAAATGTAGCGCTGAAAATAAACAACAGTCTAATAGCGGTACAGACTTTAAATAAATTGTTTAAATAGGTGGCTGATATTCCTGAGAAAAGATGGTATGTATCTGACCGTATTCTCTTTTATTAAGTAATATTTCTTTGTACACTCTGAAGTTTTACATTGTTGGTTGTTATTACTGTCTTAAGTTTCGTACTTCAGAAAGAGAGTACAAGGATACCGTGTACGTCAGTGATGTCTTTCATTATCATTACCTATCTAATGATGCTGTAGACGAAAGGATGCCAGATGATAGCCCAAAAAGCCAAAAGTCTGTTCATGATCAAATGAATAACGTTTCCGAGAACGTGAAGAAAGTGTCTCCTATTCGTATTATAGTTTAGGCGTTCAAGATGTACATAGCCAATAACAGCCGATAAGTAAAGACAATGTCTACATATTTCAAATGTGATAACTTGAAGCACCGTCGCGTATGCTGTAGAGGGAGTCCGTAGCGTGCTGGTCCTCTTATCTGCTGGATGTGTTGCATGCCGTTTCTGGTAATAGTGCTTACTCGACCATAATTAAAGAATAAATTAGACTGGAAACTAATCAATATTCTCTTAATGTGTTCACTCTTACTGAATGGAAAATGGCACAGTTGTCTTTAGGATTACAGGGTACGTCGTTAATCGGGATTAAAAGTCGCTTCAGATAGTACTTCGTAATGTATTCATCAAGTACGTTGTGTGCAGCTACAGTTTGGAATGACTTTTGCCCTGTTTCCTTCATAAATAAAGTTGAACATATTTACTTGGATTCTGACTTCGGAAAACGTTACAGGCTAACTGTTCTTGACGCTTTTAAACAACCTACAACTGGCCTCCTAGTAAACTTTTGTGTTTATTGGACGTGTGAACTGGAATTTCTTTATGTATCAACTTCATTTACGAAAACTGATGCAGATATTTACACAGTGTAACTTACCATAATATAATGAAGAAGTAACCAAATTTTTGCCTCGTAAAATTAAGACACGCATATGTGTGCAATGTGTACAAAGATATGGTTTTTCCTAAAGCTCTTACTCCGGCCTGGTAATATTACCATATGTTTGTTGTGAGACATACAGAAATCAGTCCATGGAGATCAGTTCCTAAGCGTGTACTGATGTGCATATTGTGCCAACATTATCTTCATTTTGCCCTACACCTGAAGTAGATGTACTTCGAAATTCATATAATGGTTGTATGAGAAGTTCTAGTGAATACACGACGGAAAAAACATAACCACAGAAAGTAGTGGGTAACAGTATGTTGTTAAATCCAAAGTTTTTTGTAGTAGACCCCTAGCACATCGAGTACTGCACATATATGAAATAATACGGATAGTTTTTATATTTTATGAAAGCAATGTTGAATAAATTGTGTGTACACACCGACAGTGTAATGCGCGGTCCAGTCACATTTCTGTGACCACCGCCTACGCTCTACGTTAACGTACAATAATCAGACGGCAGGTGGTAGCTCTAGCAATGGAGGGTATATAAGACATGTCGGGGCGCGGAAAATGGTCCAGTCCTACAGAGCAAACGGAGCGATTTATCTGTCGTCCCAAAGGGCATGATCATTGGCTTTCGGGCCAAGGATGGAAGAATTTATGTAAAAGCTAAGTTTGAAAAATATTAGCGTGCCGCCGTTGTTAAAGTATGGCAAGATGGTGCTATCCAAAATCCGGCGCCAAGGCAACTGTGGTGCACCATGAGTTATACATGACAGGGGTGAACGACGGCTATGGAGATGTGTACGGGGTGAAATAGACGTGCAACTGTTGACCACCTGACCTCCCAGATGAATCAAGGGGTCACTAACAATGTCTCCTCAACGGCCTTCAGCGAACGTTGCTGCGTATGGGCGTCCACATTGGGCACTTGGTTCATGCATCCATGCTGACTGCTGCTCATCGGCCACTAAGGCTGGAATTTACACGTCAGAACCCCAGAAGGACGTCCCCTGAGTGGGGTCAGGTGACCTTTTTGAGATGGATCAAGCTTTATGCTCCATCGGCAGAAAAGCGTTGGTGTGGACGGTGTGAAACACCTGCAAAAGTCGTCGTAATGATCCAAGCTGGAGCCTTACTCTCTGGGGAATGTTCTCTTGGTATTTCCTGGACGATCTCTTCATTTTGGAAGACCCAATGGATCAATGTAAGTATGCATCTATCCTTGCGGACAATATCCACCCCTACATGAAGTTTGATTTTCCTCGGTACGACGGGATCTATCAGCAGAACTTTGGAAGTCACACAGTTCGCAGTGTGCGTGCATGGTTCCATTAGCCACAGTACGAGTTTCCCGTCTTCTCCGGTCACCAAAAACCCCGGATTTAAACCCAATCAAGAATGTGTGCGGCCACCTCGATCTGGCTTAAGTGACCTGGGTCCTCAGCCGAGAAACCTACCCCACATGGCACCGACACTGAAGTCGGCGTAGCTCCTGATCCCTGTCAGTACCTGCCAGAAGCTCATTGGCTCTCTTCCTGCACGTGCAGCAACCTCACTCGCTGCGAAAGGTAATAATTGAGGCTTTTGTCAGATGGACACCTTAACGTGCGACTGTGTACGTGAAGACGCACTTAGGTATGTGTGAGTGTAATGTTGATCAATGAGTAATAAATGTGACGTAAGTTTAGTAAGCTATTCGTGTACCATAAACTGCAGGAGATGCCAAAATCTTACAAATACAGTACAGACAATCTGTCAGTGATTTACCCAACCTTGTGGTGAGTTTATAAATAGTGTCTAAACACACAAATCAAACTGAAGATAACATCAACGGATTATGCTTGCTGAAGTGTAAGGAAATGCATATACATCTGAAGTTCATTGTCACATTACCTGACTTTCGAGTTCCTTTTCTCGCTGTGTGACAATTGTCTTGAGTAATATCAACCGTAACAGCCAATCATTTAAAACTGTAGCACACAGGTAATAAATAAATCACACATAGAATTCAGCAAACTATTGCTCTTATACTTTCGCGAAAACTGGACATTACGGAGATTTCTCATAAAATACATAAGACCGTTTTAGTTGGGGAAGAAACTTCCACAGCTCAGTGAATCTAAAGTAAATGATAAGTTTTCACCACACAACAGATAAGAAAACTGTTCGAAGATACACATTCTATAGCACTGCAGCGCATCGCAACAATCTGTCTTTCTGTACTTCTAACTTGATTTCGTTGTTTAAAACAGATATAAAAGCAACACGTCGTGACTGACTTGCACATGATATAATTTCATTTCCTTATTTAATTAAATCCGCTACATCGTCATCAATTGTGGATAGTTGCGATATGCTATAAAAATCTCATGACAAAAATGTGACTATATCCTTTTTTCCAGTAGACGTTGGCACTTCTTGTCGGTCAAGGAGTAATACCCTCAGACGTGACGTGATGATCGTGTAGAAAAAAATAAATCATTTACAGTTGTATGGATACAGAGAAACGATAACACGTATTACGGTACCAGTGCAGCATTTATCACGGTAATCACACATATTCACCAGAATGCTATACTTTCTGGACCAAATAAACAGATGGTAACACTTTGACATATTATCTGAAAAAGGAAGATTACAGAAGGGAAGAGATCGATACAGACTAACATATTAACAACCACTGGTTTGTCCAGCCCCCTCTAAAATTAAATAATCAAATTCAAATAACTACATTCCTGAACCAAAAACTATGTTTTAATTAACTGTCATTTGAAAGTGAAAGTCCTAAAGATTTACTTCTACATCCACATTGTGTACCCTGTCAAATACTGTGAAATGCATGGCACAGATTTATTTTGCAGTTGTGCCATTTTAAGAGCTTTGAAATTGCTACTGCTAAATATTTATAGACTTAGTAGAAAAGACAGAAGATAAAATGTATGTATTTGCGTACTACTAAATCCTCAAACAATACTTCTACATGCAAGAGACGCTCTGAAAGTTAGTATGTTTTGTTACTCATTGTAAACCACTGTTTACGGAAAATCTTTTATATACCACTGGCCATTAAAATTGCTACACCAAGAAGAAATGCAGATGATAAACGGGTATTCAATGGACAAATATATTATACTAGAACTAACATGTGATTAGATTTTCACGCAATTTGGGCGCATAGATCCTGAGAAATCAGTACCCATAAAAACCAACTCTAGCCGTAATAACGGCCTTTATACGCCTGGGCATTGAGTCAAACAGAGCTTGGATGGCGTGTACAGGTACAGCTGCCCATGCAGCTTCAACACAATACCACAGTTCATCAAGAGTGGTGACTGGTGTATTTCGACGAGCCAGTTGCTCGGCCACCATTGACCAGAAGTTTTCTATTGGTGAGACATCTGGAGAATGTGCTAGCCGGGGCAGCAGTCGAACATTTTCTATATCCAGAAAGGCCCATACAGGACCTGCAACATGCGATCGTGCATTATCCTAGTGAAATGTATGGTTTCGCAGGGATCGAATGAAGGGTAGAGCCACGGGTCGTAACACATCTGAAATGTAACGTCTACTGTTCAAAGTGACGTCAGTGCGAACAAGAGGTGACCGAGACGTGTAACCAATGGCACCCCTTACCATCACGCTGGGTGATACGCCAGTATGGGGATGATGAATACACGCTTCCAATGTGCGTTCACCGCGATGTCACCAAACGCGGATGCGACCATCATGATGCTGTAAACAGAACCTGGATTCATCCAAAAAAATGACGTTTTGTCCTTCATGCAGCCAGGTTCGTCGTTGAGTAAATCATCGTAGGCGCTCCTGTCTGTGATGCAGCGTCAAGGGTAACCGCAGCCATGGTCTCCGAGCTGACAGTCCATGCTGCTGCAAACGTCGTCGAACTGTTCGTGCAGATGGTTGTTGTCTTACAAACGTCCCCATCTGTTGACTCATGGATCGAGACGTGGCTGCACGATGCGTTACACCCATGCGGATAAGAAAAATGGTTCAAATGGCTTTGAGCACTATGAGACTTAACATCTATGCTCATCAGTCCCCTAGAACTTGGAACTACTTAAACCTAACTAACCTAAGGACATCACACAACACCCAGTCATCACGAGGCAGAGAAAATCCCTCACCCCGCCGGGAATCGAACCCGGGAAGCCGGGCGCGGAAAGCGAGAACGCCACCGCAAGCGGATAAGATCCCTGTCATCTCGACTGCTAGTGATACGAGGCCTTTGTGATCCAGCACGGCGTTCCGTATTACCCTCCTGAACCCACCGATTCCATATTCTGCTAACAGTCATTGGATGTCGACCAACGCGAGCAGGAATGTCGTTATACGAAAAACCGCAATCGCGATAGGCTACAATCCGACCTTTATCAAAGTCGGAAACGTTATGGTACGCATTTCTCCTCCTTACACGAGGCATCACAACAACGTTTCACCAGGCAACGCCGGTCAACTGTTGTTTGTGTATGAGAAATCGGTTTGAAACTTTCCTCATGTCAGCACGTTGTAGGTGTCGCCACCGGTGCCAACCTTGCGTGAACGCTCTGAAAAGATAATCATTTGCATATCACAGCATCTTCTTCCTGTCGGTTAAATTTCGTGTCGGTAGTACGTCATCTTCGTGGTGTAGCAATTTTAATGGCCAGTAGTGTATGTTTTCACGAAAAGTTCGTCCCTGGAGTAAGGTGTCGCACAGCATTCTCAAGACAATGAGTTTTCCGCGTCACAGTCATTCAAATATTCAAAGATTTCTCACTGAATTTTAACGACAGCGGTGTACTGGTTGCATGGGGCCCTTACAGCATACATGATTTTTTTTCCTGAAGCTGTTTATGTGCTACCCCTGCCAACAGCGTTGGATTAAATAGGCAGTGCCATCTATCACACAAGTGGTGAACTCACTGAAACAAGACATTCTACGCTTAGTGTATGATGGATTCCTTTACATCTAGAAGTATACGTACCAATGGAGATACGATAAGTTCGGGGCAACAATAACCGTTTAAAAACTATTACACAGTTTTATAAAATTCAATTAAATTGTTTGACTGCGGATGGAGTAAAATAACAATGGTTTCGTGAAATGTTGCTGCCGCTAGTTGTGAGGGCGTACTTTTTGTTTGACAGTGGATCTGCAGCTGCTCACATCGTATAATTTACGGCCCTACAGCAATGGAAGAAGGAAAAGTCATGCAACTTTAAAATTTACCATATAAATGCGCACAGGAGAGGAATGTGGCAGGTGCAATATTAAGAGCGGTGCAATCGTTCAACTAGTGGACTGAAAACAGGAATATGATCAACGATTAACTATTGGTCCTCTGGCTGTTGGTCTGGGCACTGTTTACACGACTATGGCAGAAAATCTCGAATACCACAAACTGTGTGAACGTAGGTACCGAAAACGCTTACCGACCAACACAATGATTAAAGAATGTCAAGCGAAAGAGCGCTATTGGACAGCTATCTAGGGACAGTATGAAGTATCTACAAGAATCAAGAGGAAACAATAAGAGTGGAATAACAATAAAGCTGTGGAATGGAGAAGTAACATGGAAATAAATCGAAGTTTTATGAGTAAATCACAGCTCTGATTCGAAAGACATCAACGAGTATTTACTAACGACATAGTTACCCTTATTGACAGTATGGAACATTTAAAGGATCTGGTGAACGGAACAAACACTCTAATAGACATTTAATATTAATCGATGTGTACACCACTGAAAGACGAAAGCTGTAGAATGACTAGCGATAAAGCTAATATCGAAGTTGCAGTTCAGGAAGTGGGAGACCTGAAGGAATTTTGCTGCCTTGGAAACAAAACAACGTATGACGGAGGATATAGGAAGCAAGGGGGTCATAAGAAGCAAATAGCAAGAGCGAACACGGAGTTCTTCCCACTAGTATTACTTTGTAGGCCCTAATGTGATGAAATTTCAGAAGATGTGCGTTTGTAGCACAGGATTGTATGTAAGTGGATCATGGTTTGTTCCAAAACCAGAAAAGAAGAAAATCGAAGCATTTGCGATATGGTGCTGTGGAAGGAAGTCGAAAATTATGTGGACTGATGAGGTACGTAAAGGCTCTCTGTACAATGGATGAGCTAAAGAATTTATGGAAATCACTGGTCAGAAGAAGAGAGAAGATTACAGTTCTTTCTGTTAAAACACCAGTGAATAACTTTTATCGTGCTAGAGGGTTCTGTATAGGATAAAACTGTAAGAGAAGATAGAGATTGGAATATATTCAACAAAGCCGAGACGAATTCGTTGTGGACCGCATAAAACCAGTAAAAAGATTGATACCAAAAAATTAGAAGATGGAGAAGATTCGTTTTCCCGCACGGGTATAAGCGACGAGACATAGATATCCGACGCCTATATGGAATCGAAAGAAGAGTCAATGCAGAAGTGTCATTCAACTTTGCAAAACCAAGATAAAATCAAGAAATCTCCTTACTCAGGTCGAGAAATGATGAGTGCCTTTTTCTGGGCTGAAAAGGGCGTCCTTTTTACCGATTTCGTGGAACGTGGGTCGAAAACTACTGTTGAGGTGTACTGCGTAACACTCAAAAACTGAGACGGTTCCTCTGACACCAGAGCATATCAAGGAGAAGATTCAGCATTTCCATTGCAAACTTTCCGGCGATCCAACATATACTCCATGTCTCGTACGCAGCGACTATTACTTCCTGGGTTTGAAGCAATGGCTTGGCGGGCACGGGATTTTAAGAATATGAGAACCTTGACACATGCGTTGTCATCTTGTTCAATTTCCTGAGGGGAAAAATTGTTTTTGGAAGTTTCGAATTGATGATATAATGAAGAAACTGATGGCCGCCTTGTTTCCTGTTTTTGGCAAAGCCCTGTTTTCTGTGTTTGATTTGTGATAATATCTGCTATGATACCAAATTTTGCTTCAACTATGTTCACTCACAATGAATATTCTCAGCCCAGAAAAGGACTGTCCGAATAATCTGCGGTACCAATTAAGAACTTCTTGCATTTGTTCAGATATCTCGCCATTATAACTCTGCCATTCATGTACGTCACAATAAGATTTGATGTTGACAACATTCACTTATTCAGAAGAAATTCAGTCGACAGCAGACGGAAAAATGATTTGCACTTAGGTAATTCTTTCATAAGGACGGTACCGAATGATGTGTACTGTTCAACAGGGTCCGTTTCGAGTTTGATTCGAGAAGAACTGAAAAAATCTTCAGTGGTAAACCCCAGGTCTTTAATGTAAGTTGCATTCTTCTATATAGTTGACAACTTTTCTCTGTAACGTGTTATTTTTGCTTACGCTCTCTCGCAAATTGTATTTCATGTTTCATTAATTCTTTTGTTTAATTTAATGATCCACATTTTAAAACTATCTACTGTCCCGTCTCATGACCAAGTAACTTCAGCTCTCGCTGTCCCAAGGGTCTCCATCCATTGTAACGTCTCTTAGCAAAAGACATATTATGTAATAAAGAGAAAGCATTATGTGTCATGTTTTGTTCTTGTATAGAATTATGTACTGTTTTTTTTTTATTTAGATAATATCTGTGTCGGCGAGTACTGAAACCGCCACAGACGATACTTATTAAGTATCAAACAAAGATGAGAATATGTGACTACTATAAATAGTACAGAACGAACATTAATTTCTCTGTCGTCTTCTTGGAGTTACGTGAGTAGGAAGAGCCTGTGACATTATATTGTACGCTTGCGTAGCATTCTTTTGTCAAGATTGTGAGAGGGACGCCATTAGACATAGCTTTGGAAAGGTGTGTAATAACTTGATTTGTTTAAATGTTTTGAATAGAGTTACTTAGTGAAAGTTTGCATTATGATTTGTAATAAGCTTGCCTGGTATTTTATCCCTTCCCTTTAAGACATTTTCAGTTATTTAAATATTATTCGTGGTGCAGATCTGCGCTACGAACGAACGAGCCGCTGCCGCGGCGCATTCAAACTGCATTAAATGAAATCAATCATACCGCAAAGAAGCGGGCAGGTAATAGTGAACTAAAATTATTTCTTTCAGCTTTCGGAATTGCAGAGCAGAGCAGCAGATTTTATGATGTGTTTTACAGGTTGACGCGGGCTGCTGATAATATACTGTTAACAGTGCAAAAAGATAATTTACCTTCATAACACAAAAGAAAACTTGCTGTGCTTAGTTCTGGTCTGGCCAACCCTAATAATAAAAACATCTTTTTCTATGACAATAGTCTCATGTTCTCGTGTTAGTCGTGATACTTATTGGTGTTTTACTGTTAACAAAAATCCACTGCAAAATTTTGATGTTGAACAATCATTGCGTACTGTAACATCAATATTGATAACGAAGTAATTTTCATTAACCTTTTCAATAACTATAAAGTAAGGAAGATATGTTGAACTTTATGCGAGTTACAGTAACGAAAAAATGTTCCTTTAATAGGAAGCCAGAATAATAAGAACATAATATATTTTGTTTTGTTCAAAATTAATGATCCAAAGAAAGCCATAGCACAGCATCACTAAAAGGTATTTCGGGGCTCTTTCCGTAGCACCATATTTTATCTCATATATTAGTTGTTACGCGAGTAATAATAAAACAAAGCAAATAGTAAAGAGCCAGCGAAACCATCTAACAATATCCATGCAGGTGGACTGAGGTAGCTTTGTGAAAAGTGCTAAGAAGTGAACGGTGGTTACGAGGGAAAGCTAAATAGAGTTTTACAATAGTAGAACAGTCGGTAATCGCTTTTTCTAAAAAAAACATATTTCTAAGACGAATGGCCCTTTCTTTTTACATACGTCTTATACATAATTATGAAACTGATTCCATCGTTTTGAAACATATGCAGCCAAAATTCCTGATCTTGTTGACTAGTTTAAGCGATGCACTGTGGAGGAACGTTTAATCTTCACGAGCAGTGAGTGCTTGAGGGACATAGAAAATGTACGGCGTTGGCTGGAGGCTCGTCCCAGACAGCGGGTAGCGGGCAGTGTGATGGGGGGGGGGGGGGGGGGGGTTGGAGGGCTGGGCTGCCAGAGAGCGCCGGATGCTCCCTTATCGATTGAGTGATCGAGGGCTGCGTCACCAGCCCGCAGGACAACAATGCCGCTGACGAAGCGCCGCCGCCACCGCCACCGCCACCGCCGCCGCAAATCCCATAAAGAATGGGCGTCGCCTGCGGCCAGATCGAACTTGTTGATTGATACGGCGCCCCCTGCACAGGGGCCGACCGCCCGCGAATTATTCGACGCTCCCAGCGGCCGGGCGCTCGGAGGCTTGTATTGTCACCCAGTCACAGCCCGACCTCGAGCACATCGAATGACTGCAGTCGAGCACAGTACCAGGGAACGTGCGTAACAATACGCCTGAAAGTCGGTGTGAAACTCGATTTCTTAGCAGTGACCGAATACGATACAGAGCGCGGATAACACCCAACTAATATGTGTTACAACAACTGCAGCTGTCGTGGTATGGATGGAATATTTGCTGCCACTCTCTCAAGGAGTCTCGGAATTTACTCAATAAAGGGTGGTTAGGATAACTCAAGAATAGGAAGCTGTTTCGTCCATAAACAACATCGAAGTTTGAAATTATTGGTGAGACCTTCCTTCTTATTATAAACTAGCGTAGAAACCCAGCGTTGCGCAGGTAGTTATGTATTCCTAACCCCTATTAGTCCCTCACCTTCTCCCTCCTCTCTCTGTCTATGCTCTTACTCCCTCTCTCTGCCCATCTCTTTCTCCGCCTCTCTCGTCTGTCTCCTCCTCCCTCCCCTCTATGTCCATTTCCTCCTCATTGTAATTACAGTGTATATGTGTATATGTGTATGTGTGTATATGTGTATAATGTCCGCAGAATGAGTTGTGAATAGGGTTAGTAGTTAAAAGGAACTAAAACGTCACGGCCGATCCGGCAGTTTCATTACATGAACAGCGAAAATATAGTAAGTGATAAACTTTTTCCTTTCGTAAGTTTTTGTGTGGCAGCGAGAAAAATTTTTTGAAGGACTGATATTAAGTGCAAGGTTTGCTGCCAATCGTTAAGTGCTCTCATTCGCAAATAATGGATGAGCAGTGCGTTTTGCTTCTTTTTCATCCCAACTGCCATTCATAGGCAGGTAGTTCTTAGTCCAACAGTGCAAATTTCCACACAGCAAGTCATATGTATATCAAGTTTGGCTAAAATAGGTCCATTAGTTACGGAGATATTGAACATACGTACATACTCATATACACTACTGGCCACAAAAATTGCTACATCAAGAAGAAACGCAGATGATAAACGGGTATTCATTGCACAAATATACTATACTAGAGCTGACATGTCACTACATTTTCACGCAATTTGGGTGCATAGATCCTGAGAAATGAGTACCCAGAACAACCACCTCTGGCCGTAATAACGGCCTTGATACGCCTGGGCATTGAGTCAAACAGAGCTTGGATGGCGTGTACAGGTACAGCTGCCCATGCAGCTTCAACACGATACCACAGTTCATCAAGAGTAGTGACTGGCGTTGAAACGTCCCCTTAGAAAAATTATACATGACTGTGTTTAAACTGACACACAATATTTTTAGCGCAACGCAATCTGACTTTCAAAAATCCCTACAAAAGAATGGCCCTGACTAACATTAACCTATACCTTTCACAAATCACTTACCTCACCAAAAATCTTCGTTACTCGAACTACTGCAATACAGCGAGCGCCACTACTGCCAGCTAAATAAAAGATTCAAACTACTGAAGGCACTAACTACTAATAGGCATAGTTAGCAAATGAAAGATTTTGATAGAGGACAAACAATGTATTTACCTAACTAGTGTTCAAAAGTCATAATATATATAGCAGTTCATGACATCCAGTCTTAGAAATTTCAAAAAGAATGGTTCAAATGGCTCTGAGCACTATGGGACTTAACATCTGTGGTCATCAGTCCCCTAGAACTTAGAACTACTTAAACCTAACTAACCTAAGGACATCACACACATCCATGCCCGAGGCAGGATTCGAACCTGCGACCGTAGCAGTCGCGCGGTTCCGGACTGAGCGCCTAGAACCGCGAGACCACCGCGGCCGGCTTACAAATTTCAAAACTCCGCGATCTCTCTCCCTACATCCACCACTGCTGGCGGCTCACCTCCAACTGCGTAACGCTACGCGCTGTTAACATCCAGCTACCCAACACTACAATGGCAGACAACAATGCAAACTAGCCACAGACTGCACACAGCACAGCCAGTGATTTTTCATACAGAGCGCTACGTGGCGTTACCAATAAGAAAACCTAAACAGCCTACTTACAGCGTATTGTGATGAGCCAGTTGCTCGGCCACCATTGTACAGACGTTTTCAGTTGGTGAGAGATCTGAAGAATGTGCTGGCCAGGGCAGCAATCGAACATTTTCTGTATCCAGAAAGGCCCGTACAGGACCTGCAACATGCGGTCGTGCATTATCTTTACAGCCACGGTCGTAACACATCTGAAATGTAACGTCCACTGTTCAAAGTGCCGTCAATGTGAACAACAGGTGACCGAGACGTGTAACCAATGGCACCCCATACCATCACGCCGGGTGATACGTCAGAATGGCGATGACGAATACACGCTTCCAATGTGCGTTCACCGCGATGTCACCAAACACGGATGTAACCATCATGATGCTGTAAACAGAACCTTGATTCATCCAAAAAAATTACGTTTTGCCATTCGTGCACCCAGGTTCGTCGTTGAGTACACCATCGCAGGCACTCCTGTCTGTGATGTAGCGTCAATGGCAACCGCAGCCATGATCTACGAGCTGATAGTCCATGCTGCTGCTAACGTCGTCGAACTGTTCGTGCAGATGGTTGTTGTCTTGCAAACATCCTCATCTGTTGACTCAGGGATCGAGACGTGGCTGGACGATCCATGACAGCCATGCGGATAAGACGCCTGTCATCTCGACTGCTAGTGATACGAGGCTGTTGGGATCCAACACGGTGTTCCGTATTACCCTCCTGAACCCACCGATTCCATGTTCTGCTAATAGTCAGTGGATCTCGACCAACGCGAGCAGCAATATCGCGATACGAAAAACCGCAATCGCGATAGGCTACAATCCGACCTTTATCAAAGTAAGAAACGTGGTGTTATGCATTTCTCCTCCTTACACGAGGCATCACAACAACGTTTCACCAGGCAACGCCGGTCAACTGCTGTTTGTGTATGAGAAATCAGTTGGAAACTTCACTCATGTCAGCACGTTGTAGGTGTCGCCACCGCCGCCAACCTTGTGTGAATGCTCTGAAAAGCTAATCATTTGCATATCACAGCATCTTCTTCCTGTCGGTTAAATTTCGCGTCTGTAGCACGTCATCTCCGTGGTGTAGCAATTTTAATGGTCAGTGGTGTAATACTGTACAACGGTAAGATACATTTGTTATTGCTATTGAGTTTCGTAGTAGGCGAGCTACAGTCTACATGCTTGACGTCTCCTGTATGCATTACTATTTAAAATTCTACAAAGTTATCAGCTAAACCCCTCTACACATGATATCTTACAAAATACAGTACAACGATCCTCTACTTAAAACTACCGTGGTGAGGTTAAAAAAAAAGTTTGTTAAATAAGCAGTGCGTCCAGATTCCTTTAATGTCATACGTTTGGACATCGTGCTCACAACATGGTCGAGGGCAAACGCATTCGGTAAACTGGAGAAGGCTAATATCCGTCCAATCAGACATGGAAGAGAAAATAACTGTGCACGAATCACTTCTTTGGTTTAAGATATCTCTCGGAAAAGAAACAAAAGTTCAGAATAGCAGATTGGAACATCCACAGAGTCTCTACTACTTCTCACTACCCGTAGAATGGGTACATCAAACTTCTAACAACTGTCGTCAACATCTGTTATTCGGAATAAAGTTAAATATACCGATGTCACTTGAAGAGGGGAGAGAAGAGCAACAGTTCAGTACCTTGTAATTTGTAGCTGCAGAACACACTACATGGCATATATGCCTTAAGACAAAAGCCTCAATATGTACAGATCTCCAGAATGTCTTCCTTCGGCTCCAGATGCACTAAGTTCTCCAGTCAATATAATACGGCCAAAAGGCTCTTCTTTACACACACACACGAGTCACTCTCATTGGTTCCAGTATGAGCACTGATTACTGCCTCACGAAATTTCAGTCGCTGCCCTGGAAATATAGTTTCATAGAGGCCTGCAGCAAAACTGTCTCTTTTCACAAGCCAATTGTTCAGTCCACTGTATACTCACCGAGCTCCGCTAGACTCACACACCATATGGACGGTATATGCCCCCTGCTTTTATATGCAACCTGTACGTACCACCAATTCTCGGTAGATGGCGGGTTATGCACTTTCCTCTCACTTTGGAACCAGCGGCATATTTTGAAATGTGCGGAGAACCGGCGTGCTTTCCATACTTCCAAATAAAATGTATCAGAGAAATTATAGCTTTAGAAGTGCATTAGGAATAGTTTTTTGTTCCACGCTCATTTGTGCCAGAGCGTAATGTTCACCCCTGTGTGGGTTATTATTTTATCACGTTAAACCATTTATGATTTTGCTATAGGAGTACTACACATTATGACAGTAGCAGTAATAATCATACTAGCTGCAGTTAAGGATATTCAGGTGTCAGACTCGGATATTTACTTGAACATCAACAAAGTGAATGTTCTACATTTCCTCATATTCTAAATGGATAACTGACTAATCAGAGAATATTGAAAGACTGTGAGAATTTTGAGGCAGTTTCGATAGAAGACAGGTGTTATTGTATAACAAGTATGAAATACTAAGTACGATTGCAATTCCAGTTGTTAAAATATTGTATTTGAACGCCCTATAAACATATGCAACATGCGTTTTTACTTGACTTTATGCGTTCTTTGTTTTGGTCACGTGAGTGATAATAGAATACATTTACAAAATGGTTCAAATGGCCCTGAGCACTACGGGTCTTAACTTCTGAGGTCATCAGTCCCCTAGAACTTAGAACTACTTAAACCTAACTAACCTAAGGACAGCACACACATCCATGCCCGAGGCAGGATTCGAACCTGCGACCGTAGCGGTCGCGCGGTTCCAGATTATAGCGCCTAGAACCGCTAATATACATTTACATCTAAATTATTTGCTACTCTGACTTCCAAACACCTCATATAGTTTTCACATTCTCGGACTATTCACTGTTCGTATGTTTATTTCGTCATCTAACCTCACTACTTCTTTATTGGACTTAAATACGTAGTTCAGGGCAGTAAAGTCTACGAGCTGCTGATAGCACCACATTAAATGCCTGAAACAGCTGCACATATAATGTGCATGCTGTTAACACTATATTTAAAAATTTTAGCCTCTGACTCAGTGGCTTTATTATACACTCTTCGAAATGGAAAAAAGAACACATTGACACCGGTGTGTCAGACCCACCATACTTGCTCCGGACACTGCGAGAGGGCTGTACAAGCAATGATCACACGCACGGCACAGCGGACACACCAGGAACCGCGGTGTTGGCCGTCGAATGGCGCTAGCTGCGCAGCATTTGTGCACCGCCGCCGTCAGTGTCAGCCAGTTTGCCGTGGCATACGGAGCTCCATCGCAGTCTTTAACACTGGTAGCATGCCGCGACAGCGTGGACGTGAACCGTATGTGCAGTTGACGGACTTTGAGCGAGGGCGTATAGTGGGCATGCGGGAGGCCGGGTGGACGTACCGCCGAATTGCTCAACACGTGGGGCGTGAGGTCTCCACAGTACATCGATGTTGTCGCCAGTGGTCGGCGGAAGGTGCACGTGCCCGTCGACCTGGGACCGGACCGCAGCGACGCACGGATGCACGCCAAGACCGTAGGATCCTACGCAGTGCCGTAGGGGACCGCACCGCCACTTCCCAGCAAATTAGGGACACTGTTGCTCCTGGGGTATCGGCGAGGACCATTCGCAACCGTCTCCATGAAGCTGGGCTACGGTCCCGCACACCGTTAGGCCGTCTTCCGCTCACGCCCCAACATCGTGCAGCCCGCCTCCAGTGGTGTCGCGACAGGCGTGAATGGAGGGACGAATGGAGACGTGTCGTCTTCAGCGATGAGAGTCGCTTCTGCCTTGGTGCCAATGATGGTCGTATGCGTGTTTGGCGCCGTGCAGGTGAGCGCCACAATCAGGACTGCATACGACCGAGGCACACAGGGCCAACACCCGGCATCATGGTGTGGGGAGCGATCTCCTACACTGGCCGTACACCACTGGTGATCGTCGAGGGGACACTGAATAGTGCACGGTACATCCAAACCGTCATCGAACCCATCGTTCTACCATTCCTAGACCGGCAAGGGAACTTGCTGTTCCAACAGGACAATGCACGTCCGCATGTATTCCGTGCCACCCAACGTGCTCTAGAAGGTGTAAGTCAACTACCCTGGCCAGCAAGATCTCCGGATCTGTCCCCCATTGAGCATGTTTGGGACTGGATGAAGCGTCGTCTCACGCGGTCTGCACGTCCAGCACGAACGCTGGTCCAACTGAGGCGCCAGGTGGAAATGGCATGGCAAGCCGTTCCACAGGACGACATCCAGCATCTCTACGATCGTCTCCATGGGAGAATAGCAGCCTGCATTGCTGCGAAAGGTGGACATACACTGTACTAGTGCCGACATTGTGCATGCTCTGTTGCCTGTGTCTATGTGCCTGTGGTTCTGTCAGTGTGATCATGTGATGTATCTGACCCCAGGAATGTGTCAATAAAGTTTCCCCTTCCTGGGACAATGAATTCACGGTGTTCTTATTTCAATTTCCAGGAGTGTATCTGGCAGTGCAGCAAACGGCCTCAGATGATACAACCTTAAAGTGAATGATTCAACAAATGCGTTGTCGAACTCCAAAATATGAAAATTTTGCTGAGACTATAGCGAATTGTGGCAATGTCTCTTTTTCCCAAGATCTGAATTCTAGAGAATATCTAAGTAGACTGATGTGCTGTTTCTCTTCTACACTTAATTAGCGATGCAGACCGACACAAATATCAATTTGTTTTAGTTCGGTGGAGAAACAGTGTGTAATTCAACCGTACAATTTTCAGACGGATACCCCCTAGTAACACACATATCAGAAACGTCGACGTGAAGCCAATGACGAAGGAACTAGATTCTCCTTTTTATTATAGCATGGTCTCTGATATAACATTACATCACTAGATACAGTTGCTATGCTACTGTATCACCAATTTCACATCAAATAAAAATATGTTCATGTCTTGTTTTCCTGTCTTACAAGAACGAGTTGTCTTTGGCTTGGCTGCAACCACTACTCTTTGAGCAGTTGCTGAAGAGTTCGAGATATCTCCGGATGGACGTTCATTAGCAACATGCGTATATCAGACAGGCGAGCGCCGTGCAGTAAGGGCCGCAGTTTAGGCAACAACTTTGAGGCGGCCCTTCGGTAAACACAGAGGAAGGCGGCCGCATGCCGACGCCTAATCGCTGACAGGAACAGCGAGGTCGTTAATAAAAAGAAATTTGAGGAGTTTTACTGCAGAATAAGAAGGCAAAAAAATACAAAGTTGGCGAAGCTCGCCTCTTTCGGTGTCAGGAACGGGATTTCTCAGACGGCACGAAACTTGGCCCTTGCCGGCGCGGCAGTAATTTTTACACGGCACGGAAGAGCCGGTTCCTCAGGGTGGGGTTGGCGCTGGCGGGTGGAGTGGGTGTGCGGGAGGCGGACCCACGGAGGGCGAGCAAGTTTTTTGGCCGGCGGCAGTGCCGGCAGTCGTTCCTTGCACCGCGAGATGGCACTAATGACGCCGACTTAATTAAGACCTCTCAACTAAGCCCATTAGTGTTTCCACAGGTCAGCCAACAAGTTAGCGGCGGTGAGACCCGCATTGAAATGGCAGCGCCAGGCGCCGGGGCTGGCCCCGCCCGGGCCACGCCGGGCCGTTTGACCCGTAATTTATACGTAGTGGAGGGAGGGAAAGGGGGTGAGAGGGGACGGCATTAGCATCTACTGCCGACACCTCTGCAGAAGCCGTCGAGGTGGAGTGCTGCAGGCCACGTAGCGGAGTCCGAGTCACATCTGCCTAGGCCCAATCAGCGAAGCTGAAATCGACTGTCATTAGAGTTGTAAAACTACCGTAGGCTACCGTAGACTGTCATAAGTAAGCAAAGATTATTGTAGTTTTGCTAGTAGCTGTGTTCAGCTAAGACAGTGGACTCGCATTCGAAAGGACGACGGTTCAAAACCGTCTCCGGCCATCCTGATTTAGGTTTTCCATTTCCATAAATCGTTTCAGACAAATGCCGGTATGGTTCCTTTGAAAGGGCACTGCCAATTTCCTTCTCTGTCCTCCCCTAATCCAAGATTGTAAGATTGTGCTCCATCTCTAATGACCTCGTTGTTGAAGGGATCCGAGTCACAGCTGCCTAGGCCCAATCAGCGAAGCTGAAACCGACTGTCACTAGAGTTGTAAAACTACCGTAGGCTACCGTAGACTGTCATAAGTAAGCAAATATTATAGTAGTTTTGCTAGTAGCTGTGTTCAGCTAAGACAGTGGACTCGCATTCGAGAGGACGACGGTTCAAACCCGTCTCCGGCCGTCCTGATTTGGGTTTTCCGTGATTTCCCTAAATCGTTTCAGGCAAATGCCGGTATGGTTCCTTTGAAAGGGCACTGCCGATTTCCTTCCCAATCCTTCCTTAATCCGACCCTGTGCTCCGTCTCTAATGACCTCGTTGTCGACGGGACGTTAAACTCTAATTTCCTCCTCCTCAGTTAAGGTCGTATCCGGATTACCTGTATGTTAGGTGTTTTGCATACCTACTGGGAATTACCTCTTCCTTTGATCTGTGTCTTACTACATTCGCCTAAAAATTAGAAGTGGTAATAATAATGTCGTGTGACGAGGGCCTCCCGTCGGGTAAACCGTTCGCCTGGTGCAAGTCTTTTGATTGGACGCCACTTCGGCGACTTGCGCCTCGCTGGGGATGAAATGAAGATGATTAGGACAACACAACACCCAGTCCCTGAGCGGAGGAAATCTTCTATCCAGCCGGGAATCGAACACGGGCCCTTAGGATTGACAGTCTGTCGCGCTGACCACTCAGCTACCGAGCCGGCTGGCTGGTTCAAATGGCTCTGAGCACTATGCGCCTTAACGTCTGAGGTCATCAGTCGCCTAGAACTTAGAACTAATTAAACCTAACTAACCCAAGGACATCACACACATCCATGCCCGAGGCAGGATTCGAACCTGCGACCGTAGCGGTCGCTCGGCTCCAGACTGTAGCGAGCTACCGGGGGCGGAAGGGATGGTATATAAACACATGGGTAGCCTATGGAACACTTTTGTTGTATGTAGTTGTCCTCCCATCTGTTACTTAAAATTAAACTGTATTTACAGTAAAACATAAATTGTTGATGCTGAGTTTAGGTTTCATGCGAAAATTGGTGATTTGAACGTGAGACACAGGGATGTTGTAGTAAAAACGAATGAAAAAATACAGATTTATCATAAGTGATAGAAAACCCAATTTCCTCAATAAAAAGGTAAGTTAAAAAAAAGACAATATATCAAAATCGCTTCACTTCGCCGTCGAAAGTTCGACTGAATACAAAACAACATGTGAGCTACACTTACATCACAAGTACTTCCTTTGCTTACTTAGTGCAGAAGTTACATAGTGATCAATCAACTAACACTGACTGATGTACTGTTCTACATACTAGAAAAAACGGAAAACAAAACAAACAAATAAATAACAAGGAGAAGCAGTTCTTCCCCACTTTTTCTGTTAAACATTCATTTATGTTTCTTTCTACACCAGTGCTTACGATATACTATGCCATTTATGTAATGTACCAAACCCTCCAGACAGAAGTTTTGGCAGGGTTCAGATCTAACTTATTGTTTACCCTTAGCCACATAATCAACAAACATTGAGAATCTTGAGGGATGTTATTTTCCTGCGTCAGCTATTCTATTTATGAAAAAGTCACTCTATTTTTTGATTTAGCTGTCAGGCAGACAACCGGCTACCCGCGAATCGGATGCCGCCCGCGATTAGTACCAGTACGGCCGGCAGAGAAAGTACGTGGGAGAGAGTATGAAATGGTGCAGAAATTTTCGACGAGAGTTTTTAAGATGGTTGTTGTAACAAGTCGTAAGTAAAGAAAGAGTGTTCATGGCGCGTAAATAAATGTAAACATCGGAAGATCGAGTGGGTACAAAATTAATGTAATCTCAAAAACGCCTGTTTTCAGGCATGATTTGTTGACGGGTAGGACATCCACTCATATCAGTGCACTACCCCACAAACATTAACGTCACGCCAGGTGACAAGACGTCTCGCGAGCCTCAGTAAGTAGGTAAACCAGACGCATGGGATACCAATGCTTACCCATGCCTGATTTAGCTATTAGCTAATTTTTCCTCCTTGTGCATTATCAAGCAATCTCCGTTGCTTGCATTTCGTAAAAAAATGTAAGTATATAGAATATACGAGGGATTTTCAATAAGTAATGCGACAAATATTTTTGTGAAAGCGGTTTGGTTTTATTCAGGATTCCAGTACATGATATTATTCTCCTCTCTTATGCCTATAATGCCCTATTTATCAACATAATCTCCGTTCAATAATACGACGTCACGCCACCTTACCGAAAGGGCTTCATGCATGCATCGTACCACTCCACTGGTCGACGTCAGAGCCAACATCTTGGACATCAATAACCTCCCCATCATCCACTTACAGCTTCTCCGGGCTGCATCCTTAATTGTGACAAACTGATAGAAGTCGGAAGGTGCAAGATCCGAGCAGTAAGGTGGACAAGAAAAAACGGTCCAATGAATTTTTGTGAGCTCCTCTTAGGTGCGCAGATTTGTCTAAGGCCTTGCATTGTTTTGGGTAAGGAGAAGTTCGTTTTCATTTTCGTGGCGACCAACACGCTGAAGTCGTTTCTTTGATTTCCTAAGGGTAGCACAATATACTTCATAGTTGATTACTCCACCACAATAGAGGACGTCAAACAGAAAAAACCCTTCAGAGACACAAAACACCGTCATCATGACTTTAGCGGCAGGGGACGCGGCTTTGAATTATTTCTTTGGAGCAGAGATGGTGTGGCCCCACTGCTATGGTTGGCACGCTAGATGGCGCCGCCATAAGTCAAACGGATATCAACTGTCTTTTTTTAAATAGGAACACTCATTTTTATTACATATTCGTGCAGTACGTAAGGAAATACGAATGTTTTAGTAGGGTCACTTTTTTCACTTTGCGATAGATGGCGCTGTAATAGTCACAAACACATGGCTCACAATTTTAGACGAACAATTGGTAACAGTTAGGTTTTTTTAAAAATTTAAAAACAGAACGTAGGTACGTCTGAACATTTTATTTCGGTTGTTCCAATGTACCTTTGTGAACTTACCATTTCTGAGAACGCTTGCTGTTACAGAGTGATTACCTGTGAATACCACATTAATGCAATAAATGCGCAAAATGATGTCCGTCAGCTTCAATGCATTTGGCAATACGTGTAACGACATTCCTCTCAACAGCGAGTAGTTCGCACTCCGTAATGTTCGCACATGCAATGACAATCGCTGACGCGTGTTGTCAGGCGTTGTCTGTGGATCACGATAGCAAATATCCTTCAACTTTCCGCACAGAAAGAAATCCGGGGACGTCAGATCCAGTGCACGTGCGGGCCATGTTATGGTGCTTCGACGACCAATCCACCTGTCATGAAATATGCTACTCAGTACCGTTTCAACCGCACGCGAGCTTTGTGCCGGACATCCATCATGTTGGAAGTACGTCGACAATTTATCACGCAGTGAAACATCTTGTAGTAACATCGGTAGAACATTAGGTAGGAAATCAGGATACATTGCATCATTTAGATTGCCATCGATAAAATGTGGGCCAATTATCCTTCCTCCCATAATGCTGCACCTTACATTAATCCGCCAAGGTCGCTGATATTCCACTTGTCGCAGCCATCGTGGATTTTCCGTTGCCCAATAGTGCATATTATGCCGGTTTACGTTACCGCTGATGGTGAATGACGCATCTTCGCTAAATAGAACGCGTGTAAAAAATCTATCATCGTCCCGTAATTTCTCTTGTGCCCAGTGGCAGAATTGTACACGACGTTCAAAGTCGTCGCCATGCAATTCCTGGTGCATAGAAATATGGTACGGGTGCAATCGTTGTTGATGTAGCATTCTGAACACCGACGTTTTTGGGATACCCGATTCTCGAGCAATTTGTCTGCTGCTGATATCGACCTTTTCCGCAATTGGTAAACGGTCCATTTTAATATGGGTAATGTATCACGAAGCAAATACCGTCCGCACTAGCGGAATGTTACGTGATACCACGTACTTATACGTTTGTGACTATTACAGCGCCATCTATCACAAAGCCAAAAAAGTGATCCAACTAAAACATTCGTGTTTCTTTACGAACTACACGAATATGTAATAAAAAATGGGTGTTCCTATTGAAACGCGTACGTTTCATATGTATTCATTACCAGCGATGACGAGGCATGACAGAATCTCTGACCAGAGAGTTTTTTATCGTTGCTAGTCTGCGCCTGACCGCGCGAGAGTTCAGTTGCGAGTTGCACTCTGTCTGCAGTAGTAGTCAGTCGACAGTAGTAGCGAGTGGACAGTTGTACCGAGCAGACGTCGGCATGCGTCGGCGGCGCGATCTTCCCGCGACTCTGGTCACGATTCAGGACGATGTGTAATATTGTTGAAGGTAATGAAGCAGCACTGCGCTCAGCTAATAACGCATGTTAATTGTAATTAATTTGTTCAAAATAATGCCCCAACAATAACTTTTTATAAAGTAACTCATTTAAAGAAAAAGATTCATTTCAAGCTAAATAATATTTCCTATGCATTCCCTCCAAGAACCAAAATTAAATATAAACCAGCATTGCACGAAGCTATGCCGAAAAATAAGAGCAGATATAGATGCAGTTTTACTGAGGTAAGAATTTATCAGGTTTAATTATTTCACAGGGCCGAAGGTCAGCGCTGCTGCCCTTATAAAATTTATCAGGTTTAATTATTTCTGTTCAGATATTACATTCAGTTCATGATTCATTATTTAATTAATGTTATTGTGGGTTTGTGATCAATCTTCATCCCTTAACGATATTTTGTGGGGAGTTTACATTTGCGCAATAGTTATTCTTTAATTTTGCAAGGAGGTTACACTTGGCAAATTTTTTTATTCAGGTAATATTGACCAAACATTATTGCGGGGAGGTTACACTTGGCGACATCCGAACCAGGATCGTATTTCTTTGTGAATCTTCTGATAAGTAGTCATATATCTGCTCTTATTTACTTAAATACAATTAAGATTTGGCGCAACGCATTTACTAATTTTGTCATTTTCTTCCACAGATCATCGGCAATTCGTTTTGTAATAGTGTTTGTTGCATTTTGCATTGTGTTTGTTTCATTTGTGAAAAATTTTGATTTTTTGATTTAAGAAAAATGCCGCGAAAAACTGTTAACAGTACATCGCGATGCGTAATGAGTGAAATAACCGAGTTAACCAACTTGACCGATAGTACTTGCGACATGCAGTATAATGATGACAATCCTCCATTTACAGACAATCAGTGTGTACCGACCACTAATGATGATTTTGATCCTAGTGATGAACAGACGAACTCAATTGTGTGCTCTGTTAATTTGACGACAATTGATGACGCGGGGCGTTCTGTTGCAATGTGCGCTGCCCAGCTTAACACACCCGGTTTGCAGGATTTACGTGACGAACGGACAGATTTTTTTAATGAAAACGAACAGTGTAATCAGAATGCGTCGGATTTATTTAATTCCGAGGTAGTGACTGATAGTACACATCCGATTGGCAGACATTTTCAAGAATCACAGAATAACCAAATGGTTACAGAAAACGTGACAATTGCGGGTACGCCATCAAACAGCACAGAGAATAGAGTAGGTAATATTGGGTTGGATCAAGTTATGGCATTTTTTAAACAGCTTAATAAAAAATAGACAACAATTCCAAATAACAGAGTGAAGATCTCAAACAACAACTTAATGAAAATACCAAACAACAGAATGAAAGACAAGACAACAATCACAAACAACTTAGTGAAAATCTCAAACAACAGCTTAATGAAAATAACGAAAATCTCAAACAACAGCTCAATGAAAAATTAGACAACAATTCCAGACAGTTAAATGAAAAATTAGACAACAATTCCAGACAGCTTAGTGAACAGATTTGAGCCGTTGCCGCGCAGTGTCATGATACTAAAGAACAATTCCGTGAGGAAATTGAGGTTTGTGCTAGGAAAAGTAACGAGGAACTTAGATCTGTTGCTCAAGAATTAAGGGATATGCAAACAGATACAACGGAATCACTTAGAGACGAAATTAGTGCAGTTGGTAAACAATGCTCTGAAAAAGCAACACAATTACGCGGCGAGTTTAAAGTAATGACAGCAGAACTTTCGCGCACAATGGATGCAAAGATAGACGCGAAATTCGAACAACAGAACAGTCAAATTGACGAACGTTTTAATCATCACCTACAAAATAGTGATATGCGTTTCCGTAAATTTATACAGGAACAGAATAAAGTAAAACGACAAGTCATGGAAACAATCACCGCACAGAGACAGGAAGATAAACGTAAATTGTTTGCGAAAGCAAAAACATACGTAGACAACAATATTGCTACAGTGTCAGACGAAATTAATACCATCAAACAGTTGAACACAGAATTACGTGATGATTTTCAAACAGTGACCGACAGACTCGAACAACTAGAACTAACGCAGGATTCCGATCTCATCAAAGCCGACGTTAAAAAATTGAACGAAACCACACGTAAATTACAAAAACAGATTAATGCTTCTGACACTACAAACGATGATCAGGTAAAAATACTGACTGAAAAATATGATGAATTGGCCAGACGTATTGATATTATTGAAAGTACTAATGACAGCAAATCAGACGATACTTCACCGATTTCGTTTAACCAAACACCTGAATTCCAAAATTTACAGCAGACAATCAATGAGATCGATTCGTCTAATAACACATTACGTAGAAAATTGTCAAGTTTACAGCAAGAGGTAACAGAGATGAAAAATATTTCAGTTAATAACACGTCACAGCAAACGCCACTTTGCGAACATTTGTCAGATTCACGCAGCGTGTATAATCTGGGTAATTAACAGAGAGTACGTGAGTTAGATACCGAACAGTCACAGTCAAACAGATTCTCATACCATCTTGAACCTGTTCCGACATACAGAGACGATAATTTTGATTACAAACATTTTCTATCACTGAGAAAATTTAAAGTATTTAAAAATGACAGAGCACAGGTACACGCTTTGAAATGGATACGACAATTTATTTTTGTGCTTTCAACAGCATTGCCTGTAATGCAGAAACTAGCTTTGGACTGGATACAACAATTTTCTTTTGATATTTCACCGGCATTGCCTGTAACGCAGAAGCTAAAATTTATTTGCAGTGCGTAATTGACCTCAGGGGATTCATTACGCTTTAATGAATATGTGCCGTAGCGTACACAGGGCCCCGAGGCGTAGTAGTGCTGTTTCATTTTAGTTTTCTGCACTGCTGCCTTCTCTTCTACTATCCTTTATATCTATCAAAATAGCTCTTTAACTATTGCTCTATCTATAATTAAGAATGACTAAAGAAAACTGGATATGACAAATTTTACCGAAAGTGACAATTTTCATTAGGCACTCCAGAACTACCGCCGTAATTATAATAACAGATAAAATTGTAATCATCAGTATGTACAACATTTTATCAATCGTCAAAATTATCAGCAACCACATTTTGGTAACAATAGACGTTTTTCTCTGCAACAGCATCAAAGCCAGCCGGTTAGTATACCTAACCAACAATGTAATGCACAAGGTCAACCAAGCTTTAATGTTTCGCCGCGTGCACGTATAGTCTCAACTACAACAAATAGTAACGCACGACAGCAAGGAAATAACTACGTGCAGAAAACACAGTATTTCAATTCCTATCGCACTGCACCATATAGGAAGGACTATCACGACAGACGTAAAAATAATGAGCACAATTTTCAGCGTACGTTTAATAACAGTCGGTCTTACGAGCAACAAAATGATCAGCAACGACATTTTCTCATGAATGAACCAGACAGTAGGTATCATCCAGTGCGTAATACGTATGGAAGAAATAACAGAACAGTTCAAATACTCGAAATGCCACAGCATCCTCCCGAAAATAATAACACGCCAGATAGAATTTGATTAGATACAGTACAGGTTGCATATTCCAGTAACGCAAGCAATACTTTTGACACGCAGAATCTTGTTCACGAAAATGTTATTTGAAACATGCCTTGTTGAATGCAGCACTTTTATCGCACCCAGATCTTACTAGAAATTTTTCCATTGCGACCGACAGTTCTAACACCGCTTTAGGCGTACATATTTTTCAGGAAATTGAAGAAGATGGCTCAACAGTAATTAAAAACATCGCATTTGCAAGTCGCATTCTGTCACCTGCTGAACGAAATTATTCTGTTACAGAACTGGAAACATTACGTGTTGTTTGGGCATTCACGAGATTTCGGCACTTTCTTTATGGAAGACATACCACCGTTTACACAGACCACAGAGCGATACAATTTTTACTTTCGGCTAAATTTACTCACGACAGGTTAAGCAGATGGAAACTTCAGGAATTTAATTTTACAATTGTTCACATTCCCTGTATACAAAATGTTGTAGCAGACGCACTATCTCGTTCTCTCAGCAACAATCAGCAAGACATCGCAACCAACTTCTGCAAAGCAAATTTCAGCGTCATGTACATTCAACAAGTTGCATTTGAAAATTTCATTTCGAAAAATGTTACGATTAGAAACCACTACACTGTACGCAATAACGTTCTGTTTCGCTGCTCTCATCCTGACAGCAACAATTGGTTACTATGCATTCCTGACGAGCTTGTTAACAAATTAATCTGGTATACTCATTTAAGTTACGCACGTTATGGAGCTAGAAAATGTTTTCTTATACTGAGACAGAACTGTTATTTTACCAACATGGAGAAACGTATTCGACGAGTTTAGCGTCATGTAAAATCTGCCAGAAAGCTAAGTCAGACACAACTTCACATATTCCTCCATTACATCCCATTGTACCTGTTAAATTGAGACACATGGCCGCTGTAGACATTTTTGGTCCGATTGCCAGAACTAATAGAGGTTTTTGTTACATCTTTGTCGCTGTTGAACTCACTTCGAAATTTGTAACCTTCACTCCGTTACGCAAAGCTACTGCTAAAACTGTTTCGAAAGCATTTGTAAAACATTTTCTATTTCATGTAGGGCATGTATTGAAAGTAATTTCCGACAATGGATCACAGTTTCGATCTGCTATATAGACACATATGTTACGAGCTAGAAACATTTCTCCGATCTATATATCCAGGTACAACGCTTCTTCGAACCCTTGTGAACGATTAACGAAAGAAATTGGTAAACTGTGTAGAATATACTGCCATATAAGGCATATTGATTGGGACACACACATACACTCATTCCAGGATGTAATTAATTCCATACCAAACGAATCCACTATGCTATATCCGCCTGTTATACTGAAAAATGTTGAACCACCTAACAAAATTAAAGAATTAATAAACTTTCCTACATCTCGTCGACTACGACACCATGAAATAATTGACATTGCGCTGAACAACATCAAACGTGCCGCAGAGCGCCGGAGAAGACAACAAAAACAGGTTTGTACACGCCGTGACTTTCACGTTGGACAGAAGATATTAGTACGTACACACTATTTATCCAACAAAATAAAAGGTAGGTGCAGTAAATTTGAACTTCTATACGTAGGTCCATATCGGTTTCGCAGCATTCCTCACCCCAATGTTGTACACGTCGAAACTTTGAGAACCAGAAAATCGAAAGGAAACCACCACTTATCGAATATCAAACCTTTTATTGAATGAAGATACTTTATGATTTAACATGCTGTAATGCCATTTGCTAATTTTTATGATCACGTATGCAATTATATTCACATGAACACTTACTGATGATTATCGTTATTTTTTCTTGGCAAGTGCCCGGCAAGGTAAGGTTAGCAGGTCGCTCTTCTTGTCGTTACGCATCAGACCGTGCACATTTTCCTTTTTTTTTTATGTATGTATGATTATTTTCCTGTTTGTTTGTATGCATTATGAAATAGTTAAGATATAGCAAACACCAGTTGACTTTGACATTTTTGCCCTATGATATCTCAACATCGTGACTATTTTTACATTTTTTGCTGCTGCATTATGATATTCTGTGTACATTTTTGCATCTGAACACTGTCTATATTTTTTGACATAATACGTTTTCTGTCATGCTATGCTGTATGCTAAATTATATCACTATAAACCAGTTTTTATCTAATGGGTATATGAATTAAATGCAAGACATTAATCTTTGTTCATCATTTTCAGAAAGAAATAACGTGTAAAGGAAATAAATTAAACAGAAATGGGAATTTCACCTACGGAATAAACGAAAGAAGATGCAAAAACCTTATGAGGAAGAGTAAATGGATCAGAATTAACAAGCATTAACAAGAATATACTATACACATCGTAGAATTAACTAATTTTGTAAGATTGTAGCTTTAATTTTGTATGCTGAAGTGTAATATTGTTACTTTAATTTTGGTATACTGAAATCGGTGCTAATAGACAATGAAAGTGGGTTAAAAGCCGTGATCTGTCTGGGGACGTTAACCGTGGATTACTGGGCAACTGTTTCATCAGAAATTTAGCAGACTAACATTAATGATAATCTTTTAATAGTCATACAAAACCGGTAAAATATATATATAAAAAGGAGAATTTAAATAAAAAGAAAGAAATCAGTTTATACTTGGAAATTTATTTTAAGATTGTTCATTGAAATTTCAGCATATTATACCTGAGTTATAACTGAGCTGGTGCCTTATTTACGATTGAAAAATGTGAGATTGTAATCTTACGGAACACATAAAATATAGAGCCAAGATTGGGAGACTGCATACGACACTGCATTCATAAATTAACACACGAAGAACATTGAAACATAAGCAAGAAGAAATTAACCACAACCAACAGATTCAGTTTTTACCCAAAGAAATTACGTTCATACCACAATCCTGTTCGTCATGTAATTACCACACACTGGTATACTAAATTCATATTAACTCTTTGTGAAATCTTCGCAAAAAGAATAGCTGAGGGCTACTTTGATGATTACACCACATGCTTCACGTGGTCAACTTGGTTTACACAAAGCGTACAACTCCACAATAATTTTGATAATTAAAATACATTAGATCGAAAAGCAATTGACAAAAGAAAAACCTTGAACTGGTTACTAACGTCTTACTATTAACCTGATGGGTCAAACAGTTATATAAGCACGTGGTAGTGGTCTCGCAAAGTACACCCCACGTGAGCTGAACATAAAGAAAAGTTGCTATATTGAAAATATAGTCAAGACGAGACGTTATAATCACACAAACATTCGCATTTAAGATTGATGAACTTAGTTAGAGTTACTGATCAACACGTGGTTCCACTTTACTCACAAAGTAGTAACAAAGCAACTACCGCAAAATAATCTGAATTTAACACGAGAATTACACTGCGCTGCAATTTAAGATAACATCGGATATTTTAGACCTAAACCCGAAATAAAAGTGATTAAATTTTCAGTTAGGCTGAACTTAAGAAATCCATTGTCCTACGGACTTAACAGACACGCGCTTAGCCGGAGATCTTACCACTTCAGACGCTCGCCACGGCCACACAGCAACTGCCTTACTGCCGAGCGTACTTCCTGAGGGTCTCACAAAGACCAACGGAAGTGGCCAGAGGGGCAGCTTCCTATACCAACATGACAACGGACGGACAGGACCATACTAAGGATAGAAACCTCTTTGCTTTTAGGAAGCGTAGCTACCTGTTCCGACGTTGGTCCTACTGTTCTCTAGCAGACAGCCTTGTCTGCTACCCTCAAGCATGCAACTAGAAATACATATGCTCATTCATCCTCTCACACAAAAGGGAAGGGGGATGACAGTATCTTATCATATACAGTATATAAAAGAAAGCGGATGTAGGTTCCGTATGAGACTGTGTGACATGAATTACATATAAGAATTACATATAAACTGTGCTTTAAAGTGTAGTAGTGTGACAGATCGTTCTTGTTTATGTGTAAAAGTAACACGTTCCACTGCTCAGTCTCCTCCCAGATAGTCAGAAACGCCACAGTACATTTAGAAGAGGAATTTATTCCATAAATGGCAACAGATTTAAGAAATTAAACATGAAAGGAATCCAACAGAGACCTTTCAATTTTTTCTTTCAGAATACGAAGCGATTGATGCAGGCTGTCAGACAGAACTTCACATCTTAGTTTTAGTGAGGAAATACCTGTATGCTAGAAATAAGGAATAGTTGTGTAATGAATAATGAAGTGATTTTTTTTGCAGATGATAATGAATGGTGATGAATAATGATGAAGAATTTGCAGCTATGAATAATGAAGTTTTTCTTTACAGGTAATGATAATAATGGAGTTATGATAATGAAGTGATGGACAATGAAGTTTTTTTCTTTACAGATGAGGATGATGTTGAAGTTTATGTATTTATGCTCTGTAGTTATTTAAGTATTTGTTGCAGTTCGTTTTGACAGTATGTGTTGTATTGCATAGTATGATGACTGAAGGTTTTGGAAAGGACAGCTAGGGAACACATTTTATACACATTTCACTACCTGTTAATTCGAAGTTCACTACTTTTCAGCATAAAATGCGTTTCTTCTTTCAGTCTAATAATCCATTTTTGTATACTTTGCAGGAGAAATTATTCATGAAATTAATGTACTATAAGCAGTTGCTCATTAAACCCATGTCATTTATGAATGTGATTACATATACTCTACTTGTTTCATAATCTTGATACAGCTGACTCATGACGAATGACGTTACACATTGTCATTTGCAGCAATAATTTAAAAGCAAATATTTTCATTCCCCAGTAATTACCTAACGCAATGCATTGCTAGCAAAAAAAAAGGAATGGCAATGATTACTTTAATTAGAGTAATTATGTGCATTATTCTGTAATACTAAATGACTTCTGATGGTTTGTAATTAGACAATGAGTGCCAATGTTCTCTGTAAATGACTTCTGATGATTTGCAATTAGGCAATGAGTGCCAATGTTCTCTGTAAAAACAATTCATGAATATTATTATGTAAACATTATTCTGTAATACTATGATGACTTCTGATGGTTTGCAATTAGGCAATGAGTGCCAATGTTCTCTGTAAAAACAATTTATGAATATTATTATGTAAACATTATTCTGTAATACTATGCTATTTATTAACTCCTTTTTTACTATGATGGTTTGCAATTAGGCAATGAGTGCCAATGTTCCCTGTAAAAACAATTCATGAATATTATTATGTAAACATTATTCTGTAATACTATGCTATTTATTAACTCCTTCTTTTCACTTTGATGACTTCTGATGGTTTGCAATTAGGCAATGAGTGCCAATGTTCTCTGTAAAAAACACAATTCATGAATATTATGATGTAAACATTATTCTGTGATACTCTGATGACTTCTGATGGTTTGTAATTAGTCAATGAATGCCAATGTTCTCTGTAAATGATTTCTGATGGTTTGTAATTAGTCAATGAGTGCCAATGTTCTCTGTAAAGTTACTCATGAACATTATTCTGTAATACTACATACATGGTACAGAAATGTTCAATGACTGGGCAATGAGTGCCACCCATTACTAGTGTAATTCTCAATGAAGACTAGTATGTGACTTAATGTCCTTCACCTTCTAACCTAATTACCTGGAATTACTGCAATATCCGTTTGTTCTGTATATCCTCATGATCATGGAGCACTATATTTGGTTTTTGCACTAATTCTACGTTGCTGTAACAGACAAGAACGTGGTGTTGACACGACATGCTGTCCACCACCATGAGCGATGAGATGCTATTATGGTCCCACTGTTTGGTGTACCTAATGTACTACCAAAAGCATAACATGGAATATTACTACGGCATTTCAGTGTCTTGGCTACGCTGATTAATACTTCTGGGAAAAGAACTTTAGATTGCCTCACTTGGTGTTGTGCTTCTGTAGAAAGGTATGGACTTTCAGTGCAGCTGCCTGCAACCTAAAGTGCTACAACCATGATGCAATCCTTCCCTTTCCTATCCTAATTCTTGTAACATATTAAAAATCATTTTGTTATCATGATTTGTATTCATGGCCTATACATTTTGTGATTTGCTGGTATGTTCTGTACTACTGTGCGTGTGCACTTTTGACATTTGTGAATATATTTTGTACTCATTGTATATATATTTTGTCTTTACCTGATATGTTCTGTACTCAGTGCATGTGCACTATATTTACTTCATGTTCTACACCTATATATATCTGTATATATTCTGTAATTGTAAAGTTAATTAGTTAAGAAAAAATTTGTTGCTCATGGCAAATCCAAATGACTCACCATCGCTGCCAAATTTTTGCCCCCCCCCCCCCCCCAGTGGAGGGTTATGAAACGCGTACGTTTCATATGTATTCATTACCAGCGATGGCGATGCATGACAGAATCTCTGACCAGAGAGTTTTTTATCGTTGCTAGTCTGCGCCTGACCGCGCGAGAGTTCAGTTGCGAGTTGCACTCTGTCTGCAGTAGTAGTCAGTCGACAGTAGTAGCGAGTGGACAGTTGTACCGAGCAGACGTCGGCATGCGTCGGCGGCGCGATCTTCCCGCGACTCTGGTCACGATTCAGGACGATGTGTAATATTGTTGAAGGTAATGAAGCAGCATTGCGCTCAGCTAATAACGCATGTTAATTGTAATTAATTTGTTCAAAATGATGCCCCAATAATAACTTTTTATAAAGTAACTCATTTAAAGAAAAAGATTTATTTCAAGCTAAATAATATTTCCTATGCATTCCCTCCAAGAACCAAAATTAAATATAAACCAGCATTGCACGAAGCTATGCCGAAAAATAAGAGCAGATATAGATGCAGTTTTACTGAGGTAAGAATTTATCAGGTTTAATTATTTCACAGGGCCGAAGGTCAGCGCTGCTGCCCTTATAAAATTTATCAGGTTTAATTATTTCTGTTCAGATGTTACATTCAGTTTATGATTCATTATTTGATTAAAATTATCGAGGGTTTATAGTCAATCATCATGATTTAATTTTGTAGGGAAGTTAACATTCTGGCACCTTTTCATTATCATTGACATTTTACTATTTCTGCGGGGAGGTTACACTATTTAGAAATCACAGTTGATTTCCGTTTGATCTATGACAGCGCCATCTAGCGGGCCAACCATAGCGGCATCTGGTTTCGCACTTCAAGCTAGGCGAGTTTCGTTCTTTGTAGTGTTTTCGTTTCATGCTTATTTCGAGAGATATTTGGCCCAGTCACTATCAATGGACCACCCTGTATAAGCGTGGAATATGTGTCATGTTGATGTATTTAATTCTGATTCGTCATTCCCAACAGCCACCACTTAGTGTAGGCCTAACGTTCATACTCTGTCATAATATTTATACATCAAATCAATGCTGGATATACACGAGTTGCACGAAAATATGGAAATACAGCACAAATGGCATGCTCGAACAGAAATGCAATTTCTAGCCAAGGCTGCAGGTTGATCTCTTGCATTAGACCATGAACAGCAACTGCCCAGTGTCCTCGATACATTGCGAGTGTCAGTCGTGGTCAGAGCATTGTGTCGGAGCTAAGTGAATTCGAACGTGGACAAACTGTTCGCGATTGTGTAGTGGCTGCTTTCGCAACCAAGACAGCCGCAATGTTCGATATTTCAAGAGCTAACATATCGAAGGTTTGTACTGAATACAGGGAAAGTGGAAAAACATCATCTGCTAAGTCATAAGCTGGATGAAAGTGTGTTTTGAGTGACGGCGACAAGTGGCCATTGAAGAGGATTATGTTGAAGAATAAGAGGACGACAGCTCCATTTATCATTGCAGAACTGAATGCTGCTCCCGAGAACACTGTCAGCACAAAACAACGCAAAGGGAGCTTTATAAGTAGGGAATTGCAGGGCGAGGTGGAGTTCTGAAACCACTCATCAGCCACGCTAATACCCGTAACAAGAAAATGTGGTGCCGAAGCCAAGAATTCTGATTGTGGAGTAATGGAAGAAAGTTACTTGTTCGGATGTCTGGTTTCACACTGTATCAACTTTTTTTTTTCCTTTATTGATTTTCAATTCCCCCCGAAGGGGGCGGGCCGGCAGCAGCTTACTACGCTGCTCTACAGCCTACAGACTTTTTGTAAATAAAGGAAGGAGAAAGAAACAAGAAAAAACAGGCGATAAAATGGCGATTTAAAGTGAAAAATGGCGTAAAATTGCGGAAAGTTAAAACAGAAAGCAAAGGGGGTGTCAATGTAGATAAAAGACACAGGTATCAGACAAGTAACACAGTAGACACACAGTTAAAAAAACATGGCGAAAGTCTGGTTTCTGTTCGCAAGTAATAAAAGCACACCCAGCGACAGTATGATGGCTGTTCGCTACACGTCCCAAAAGACACAACACGGAGCACGCACTGGAAAAACACACTGTAAAACACTGCACGAAAAAGGCGGCACAAAGATGGCACTCCCGACCCAGGGCAGATGGGGGGGGGGGGACCTGGAGTAGGGGGAAAAACAAGGAGGGAGGAGAGGAAAAAACGAAAAGAGGGGGAAACCAAGGAGGGAGAGGACTAATAAAGGGGGAGAAGGGCAGACGCGAGAGGGAATGAGAGGAGGCAGAGGAGGGAAATGTAAAAGGACGCGGGGCAGAGAAGGGGGCAAAGACAGGGGAGGTGGGGAAGAAAGAGGATGGAAGGGGGGGGGGGCGAGGGAGCCTGGGAAAAGGACAGAGGAAAGGAGGGGGAGTGAGGATCAGAGTTGATAGGAGGGGTAAATGGAGGGAGAGAGGGCATCATCTGAGAGGGGGAGTTGATGGAAGCCACCTTGGGAAAGGAGAGTTAGGGTGTAGAGATGGAGGGTAGGGGAGACACAACGGTGAAGACGTGGCAGGGGGCGGGGATGGGAGAGGAGAGGAGCAACCAGGGGGTGAGGGGGTTCAAGACGGCGGGAGGTGTAGAGGATGCGGATATGTCTGTATCAACCTTCTGGCCAAGTTTAAGTACCACAAGTGGGTTCGGTGATGATTTGGGCAGCCACATCATTGCATTCCACACGCCTGCAGGTTACTCTTCAATGTCACGTTACTGCCAAGGGTTATGTGAGTAGTAGGGTAAGGGCGGCATAAATGCAATTTTGATCTCATATTGTGCCGATTGTTTCATCGCCACATCTCCTACGCCTTTGAATGCCACGCATAACCTCCCCCCGGCGGTACTACAATGTGGTGCGACAAGCGCCACTCAGGTGCTGCCCTCTGCCGACAGCAACGAGGGGCGGCCGGAGCCAGCTACGTGGAGAATGGTTGCAACCATGGAGCGACAGGGAAGAGCGAAGCCTCTGAGTGCGTCAGCCAGCTACACGACGTGTTCCGGACAGACGCCTTTGCTCGGTATCGGTGACACCGAGGATAATACCGACTGTTAACCTTTTTGAGTTATAGTGAGCTGTGGTGATTGGAACGATCGTCGCTCAAGGGTCTGAATACTGGCCGTGTTCTACTCTGCAGGAGGGGGAGTTTGGAAACTTGTCATGCTATTCCTATGTAATATATTCAGATGGTTATTTTCGAGTCCCGTCCAGAGACAAATTCCGGTAGTTCAAATGGCTCTGAGCACTATGGGACTTAACAGCTGAGGTCATCAGTCCCCTAGAACTTAGAACTACTTAAACGTAACTAACCTAAGAACATCACACACATCCGTGCCCGGGGCAGGATTCGAACCTGCGACCGTAGCAGTCGCGCGGTTCCAGACTGTAGCGCCTAGAACAGCTCGGTCACACTGTCGGCATCAATCGCTCAAATACATGTGCGACGTCCTTCCCTGATTCCACTTTCACAGATAATCCCCAGGCAAATTTATATTAAGTATAAATGACCATTAAAACATATTTGAAGCAAATATTCACATATAACTATTCCCTCGTGTCGATAAGATCAGTGTGTCACAGGTCGTCCAAACCTTTAATCATAACATCTTTTCGAGGGTATATTTTTTCCTGCTAGTTTGCGCAGTTCTCGAACTACAGTCTCCATATTTATTAGGTGGTACGTCTCTCTCTAAGCTCAGAAATTACTGAAACAGCTTCATTCGAATGAGCTGTATTACCAGCGGCAGCTGATGCCATGAGCAGTCGTCGCTGGTCTATTAACTCAATGGAGTCGTCGTTATCCATATACTGCGCGAGTCGATTCCTCACTCATCTATGCTGAATGTCAATACCTAACCTAAAAATGTTCGCATTTAAAGACCATCACTACTGCTATTTTTTTCACTGTTCAGAATAGGTTTTATAATGGATTTGTAGTTCACATTGCTTCGGCTTTTTGCAATCTTATGCAGATCGGTCGAAAGTAATATTTCAAGATATATTTCCAGATCTTCAGGCGAATAATTTACAGTTTTTGTGGTTTTTAGGAAAATAAGATTCGATAGACTGTGTGATATACGAAACTTTCTACCGCCGATCTGTATTGTATCTTCATTTAAAGTTATAGACTGCGTGCCCAACATATATGGTTTTTCACTTCTGACGCCGAACGTTTTGTCTATCCTAGCGTCGGTTAATGAAGTCGACAATAACGTCATCGTCGCCGCTGTGGAATTTCACCGAGAGCTCACTGAGACATTCAGTAAGTAGTTTAAGGTTTTCTAGCAATGTCTGTACTTCTCTCGAATGATCTTCCGTGCCTCGATGACTTTATGCTTAGTCGACATCTCGTTGTATACTAATCGGACTTCCGTGCACCGTGAGATTTTATACATCCACTCTTAGTCTTCTTATGGTGCTCCACCTTCTCGGTAACCACTGTTTCCCTTCAGTTAATTTGCCTACTTTCTTTCCAAGTGCGTTAAGCCGTTCAAACAAAGTCCCCTTCTCAATAACAGCTATTTTCCCTTCAGTTAAGTCGTTTACTGTCTTTTCTATTGAATTAGCCCGATCGTTCAGTGCATTGTTCATCTCAGGACGGTAAGGCAATACATCTCTAACTCCTTGCGTACGCCTCCAAACCTTACATTTGAGAGTTTGAATTTGCGAATCCATGTACATGCGAATGTATTGTCTATGTGCACCCATCGTTTCCTACACGAGCCTGGTAAATGTTTCTTTTTTTTAATTCGGATTGTCCTGTTTGAATGCTATAATTATGGCTCACCAGCTGTTTTGGCATTCTGGAATATGTCTGACTCAGATAAAATACATCAACAGCCACAGGGATATCAAAACAGAAATATCGTCAGATTCGATCTTCGTTTTTCACAGCAACATCGTCGAATCTGAGCATTGTGTTTTGCTTTTCTTTTTCCGGTTGAGGGATATTGCTACTCTCACCGAATGTCGTGTATGCCACACCAACTACACCCTGCAACATTTCCTGTAATAGTTGGTATTTGGGGTGAAACAATGTTTTTGAAAAACATATACATGCTTACAGCGGACTTCATCCGGATGTGTTACAAGTGATATGAGAACATTTGTCTTGCATTGGATGGATCTACAATTATTGCAAGTATGTTGTCTGGAAGGAGTACACAATTCTTCTTCCGGTCTTCTTGCACGCTGTCACAGCTTCAGCCGCTTACAACAAAGTCTTAATGCTTCATCCACCCTGCCATGATACCTACTACGTCAGGTACCGGTATGAAACGAGTTTTTATAGAAAATAGTAAACACTACGCCCTGCCACCACACCGATTATGTCATGTACTCATGTACCATGGGCTTTTACAGAGAATTTATTGAAATGACATAATTGTCTGATGTTGGATGTTTGCAGTGAAATTACTGGTACCAATAGCTGTAGTACTTCCAATATAATAAGAGGTAAGAAATAAAAACATGGTTATATACATTTTTATTCAGTAATTACACACGAGATGCAACACATTAACAGGTTCTTTCTTTATCGAAACACTAGTACAAAATACAGAAAATAAAGCCTTCTTCTAAGCACAGAATTCAGCATGTATTTTTCTCAGACTCGTTGGCAGTACATTAATTTCCGTTGGTACCATATTTCCCAATGTTCAAAGTCGTCTAAATGCACACTGTTCGTATGGACATACTGAGCCATGTCCCTAGATACAGCTTTAACACAATGCAGCCATCTATTCAGTCTTTCCAAAACAATGGATAGCACCATCTGTAGACCGAACAAGTTTGTAACGGTGGTGTATTGTTGATAAAGGGATGCGTGACTCAGTTTTTTGTAACGGTGGTGTATTGTTGATAAAGGGATGCGTGACTCAGTTTTACATGGAGTGCAGAGTCATTGTACATTGTTTTAATGGACAGAGTTAGAGTAACACAGTAAATGTCCTGAGAATGGTTTGGATGATACTCAGCGGTCAAGTGCCGTTTTTGCACGACACTGCTGCTTTTGCAAAACACAGTTCATCCCATTCCACCTCCGTAAACTGCACTTTAACACTTTTAGTTGCATTCTCATCTCTATCACAACACGTCTCTTCCCGTCTGCTGGTGCTTCTATACTAGTACGTAAACGCTTTGAACGACTAGCTGTTAAATTATCTTTATTGTTAGTTTTATTTAAGGTTTATCATTTTGCTAATTCTTTATATTTACCTTTGTTGTTTGATTTTAGTTCTTATCAATTTACGTTTTATGTGTTTATAATTTTGCCTTTTTTAGTTAAGTGAACAGTAGTGCTGCACAGGGCCGAATCTTCTCATGCACTATATCCTCATTTTGTCCATACAGTATCACTGGAATATTCTGCAATGGCGCGTATGATGGTGTCCAGTACCGACCTGCATCGTGTTGATTAGGATCCCCGGTGCACTTCGGCGAGTCAGGGGCTGGCTGGATGTCTTCAATCGACAGTAGTAGCCCACTGTCCTACTCCAGAAAGCTGACCCGGGACGCTGCTGCTGCTGCTACGAGTCCCTATGGGCTGGCACTCGTCGCAGCTGCTGCTGACCCCGACAGGATAGAGGAAGTCGCATTCACTGACAGTAAAGAAGAAAACCTGTTACAAGCGGTAACAGCAGTACAAAGACCAAAGACTTCATCTTTCTCACACAACAGTAAACATAGACATAGAGCAAGGGGAATTTACTCTTCTGTGGCTTCTTCCTATTCTGCTGCTGCTGTGGCTGGGCAGCACTGGACGAACTCGGGGGGCACTTGATCCTGACTGACTAACTGCAGCTGAGGCTGTCGAACTGCTGGGCCTGCCTTATATCCCTGATGTGATAGGATGCTAAGTTTCTATTGGCTACTGCCAACTTCAAGCGCCTCTGATGGTATAATTGTGTTGGGGGCTGCGCTTAGGCTTTCCAGTCAGAAAGACCAGGGGTCAAATCCCGTAGAGGTTACTGCCAAATTGAATTTCCCTCCAGTTCCCAGGTGGGGAATGAGGTGGGAGGTCAGCACAGCCTTGGGGTCCATTTCTGATATTCCCGCCAAAAATGGAAATTCCCAGCAAAATTTGAAATACCGCCAGTATGGTAGGTCGGGGAATGATGGGGGACTGGACAGGGACGCACGAACCAGCGGAGAAAAATGCCTGATGTCACCCAAGAAAGGGGGGGGATGGGGGTAGATGCATAGGTGGATGGTGGTCGGGGTAAATAATTGCTCCGTTCAATTAATTTGCATATCAACTTGACAAAAATTGCCCTCATGCCACCGTTACACAATTACATATGTGATCATTCTGGATGATCGGGAGTATCCCATAGTACAAATTTTTCCCAGTGATGTTATTTTCCAAGACGACAGAGCCGTTGTCAACACAGTTCGCTTCGCCCAGGAATGGATTTTGAAACGTCCCCTTAGAAAAATTATACATGACTGAGCTTAAACTGACACACAATATTTTTAGCGCAACGCAATCTGACATTCAATAATCCCTACAAAAGAATGGCCCTGACTAACATTAAACTATACCTTTCACAAATCACTTACCTCACAAAAATCTTCATTACTGGAACTACTGCAATACAGCGAGCGCCACTACCGCCAGCTAAATAAAAGATTCAAACTACTGAAGGCACTAACTACTGATAGGCATAGTTCGCTAATGAAAGATTTTGATAGAGAACAAACAATGTATTTACCTTAATAGTGTTCAAAGGTCATAATATATAGCAGTTCATGACATCCATTCTTACAAATGTACTGTTTCTGATGGACACACGTCCAGATCATCCGCTCTCAAAACTCCGCCATTTCTCTCCCCACATCCATCACTGCTGGCGGCTCACCTCCAACTGCGCAACGCTACGTGCTGTTCACATCCAGCTGCCCAGCACTACAATGGCAGACAACAATGCAAACTAGCCACAGACTGCACACAGCACAGCCAGTGATTTTCATACAGAGCACTACGTGACGTTACCAGTAAGAAAACCTAAGCAGCCTACTTACAATTTGTGAGCTTGAGGTTGAAATGTCGCATCACCGCTAGCCACCACACTCTCTTGATCTCAATATTATTGAGACTTTGTTATCTACTTTGGAGAAAGTGGTGCGTGACCGCTATCCATCATATCTGCACGAGCTACTATTTTGCAGGAAGAGCGGTATAAGATTTTCTTGAGAACTATCAGAACCTGTATTTATACAGTCCTAGAAAAGTGGAAGCTTCGAAGCTTTTTTGAATGCCAACGCATCACTGTGCGTTGTTTCTTCGTTGTTTCCTTATATCCCATGTAGAGGTATCTTTATATTTATTGTCGACAATCAGGTGCGCGTCTGAAATCGAAGAAATTCTTCCTTCCCCAAACCCCAGGACAATGACTCGCTCCCTTTTTTTGTGTGCCAATAGCAGATTAGATATACGGTTGGAGATCGTGGCACAGGGGTCCGGCGTTGTTCTAGGACTTAACGGTATTTGTAAATTTCTGCCTGAAGTATTTATTCCAGTCTAGATCAACTACAAGCATGAAGACCGCTACTGCGCTAGCTTTGATCTCGCCACCGCTTAGCACGTTATCAATAAACCAATGAACTAGGCGAACTGGCCAAAGGAGTAGCAATGCACTATTTCCTTCCATGTGTTCTCCTTTGAGCATTAGTAGACATTACGGATGGTAACGCAAATTGGCGTTCCGCATACCTCCAACTATTAATGTCGCTAATGTTGTAACAATCCTGCACTTTGGAAGCTGAATGCAATCGCCAAGGCATGTTCGGACAGCATTCCACATGCTTCCGGTCATCGCGACGTACACGATACACCTATGCGATGTGTTTATACCATTTTGTGCAAAATAACTGTTAATCTTCGGGCTGTGGCCAATTCCCTGTTTTTGATTGGTTACCAGCCTCTTTTTAATTCATGATAAAAATTTACAGCTTTGACACTACAGACCAGAAACCTAGGGCAACACTAATGGACTGCAATTCCCAAAATCAGGGGATTAATTGAAATATACAATGCTAACTATTTCCGTCAAAACTTCATCTCCTTCTTTGCCACTTCCTCTGCAATACTAATTAAAGAGAAAAGATTCAGGACAAACAACACAAATAACGCTAAATTGAAACACGGCAGATTATATGGCAGACAATACGAAGTGTTCGTCCTCTAACACATCTCGCCGAGTACATTCCTTTGAACAGGACTTTCTTCAGGTGATTGTTAGCTCCCTAGCATAAAACAGAATATGAATAATGTCTGTTTGGTCTGTATCACTAAAATGTTTGACAAATCAGAACCGCCGATCAGCTATTAGTTGGTAAAATCCTCCTAGAGTTCGGAACTGCCAAACCAGTCCGAATCCAGGTTGCGCTGAAAATATTTTCTTCCCTTCAGGAAGATTGAGGAAAGAGAATAGATTTCTCTAGTTCAATGAAATCCCTGAAATGTGGATTCTTAGCCAATCAAAACTCTTGCTGCAGACTATTTCGCTCGTCGATTTCCCACTGAAAATCATGTTGCTCCAGCTATCTCTGCAGCTAATACCATTAACACACCCATGAGTGTGGCCGAGCGGTTCTAGGCGCTTTAGTCTGGAACCGCGCTAACGCTCCGGTCGCAGGTTCGAATCCTGCCTCGGGCATGGATGTGTGTGATGTCCTTAGATTAGTTAGTTTTAAGTAGTTCTAAGTTCTAGGGGACTGATGACCTCAGCTGATAAGTCCCATAGTGCTCAGAGTTATTTGACCCACTTTTGCCCATGAGCAAATTTGGCCCGGTAAAGACCAGAAAATGTTGTGTGACGATACTGAAAATATCGCGAACACCAGGTGCGATAAATGCATTCCCGAGTGCTACACAGGGTACTCAGATACAGTCTGTAAATCTAATAACGGACATGCGCCGTAGATTGGCCTGAGAAATACACTCCTGGAAATGGAAAAAAGAACACATTGACACCGGTGTGTCAGACCCACCATACTTGCTCCGGACACTGCGAGAGGGCTGTACAAGCAATGATCACACGCACGGCACAGCGGACACACCAGGAACCGCGGTGTTGGCCGTCGAATGGCGCTAACTGCGCAGCATTTGTGCACCGCCGCCGTCAGTGTCAGCCAGTTTGCCGTGGCATACGGAGCTCCATCGCAGTCTTTAACACTGGTAGCATGCCGCGACAGCGTGGACGTGAACCGTATGTGCAGTTGACGGACTTTGAGCGAGGGCGTATAGTGGGCATGCGGGAGGCCGGGTGGACGTACCGCCGAATTGCTCAACACGTGGGGCGTGAGGTCTCCACAGTACATCGATGTTGTCGCCAGTGGTCGGCGGAAGGTGCACGTGCCCGTCGACCTGGGACCGGACCGCAGCGACGCACGGATGCACGCCAAGACCGTAGGATCCTACGCAGTGCCGTAGGGGACCGCACCGCCACTTCCCAGCAAATTAGGGACACTGTTGCTCCTGGGGTATCGGCGAGGACCATTCGCAACCGTCTCCATGAAGCTGGGCTACGGTCCCGCACACCGTTAGGCCGTCTTCCGCTCACGCCCCAACATCGTGCAGCCCGCCTCCAGTGGTGTCGCGACAGGCGTGAATGGAGGGACGAATGGAGACGTGTCGTCTTCAGCGATGAGAGTCGCTTCTGCCTTGGTGCCAATGATGGTCGTATGCGTGTTTGGCGCCGTGCAGGTGAGCGCCACAATCAGGACTGCATACGACCGAGGCACACAGGGCCAACACCCGGCATCATGGTGTGTGGAGCGATCTCCTACACTGGCCGTACACCACTGGTGATCGTCGAGGGGACACTGAATAGTGCACGGTACATCCAAACCGTCATCGAACCCATCGTTCTACCATTCCTAGACCGGCAAGGGAACTTGCTGTTCCAACAGGACAATGCACGTCCGCATGTATCCCGTGCCACCCAACGTGCTCTAGAAGGTGTAAGTCAACTACCCTGGCCAGCAAGATCTCCGGATCTGTCCCCCATTGAGTATGTTTGGGACTGGATGAAGCGTCGTCTCACGCGGTCTGCACGTCCAGCACGAACGCTGGTCCAACTGAGGCGCCAGGTGGAAATGGCATGGCAAGCCGTTCCACAGGACTACATCCAGCATCTCTACGATCGTCTCCATGGGAGAATAGCAGCCTGCATTGCTGCGAAAGGTGGATATACACTGTACTAGTGCCGACATTGTGCATGCTCTGTTGCCTGTGTCTACGTGCCTGTGGTTCAGTCAGTGTGATCATGTGATGTATCTGACCCCAGGAATGTGTCAATAAAGTTTCCCCTTCCTGTGACAATGAATTCACGGTGTTCTTATTTCAATTTCCAGTAGTGTATTTGCTAAGAAAAAAAATTCGATAACCTGCTCTGTTTGAGTTAATTAGCATCGAAGCTAGACACCCAGCCCGCTGCGCGCAGAAATACAAGCGGCCGGCCAGATACAGCTAGTGTCAGTAGTTCACACTGTGTGGATGACAGCGCGCGCGGTCACTAAGCTTATGGCTCAGATTCTGTCTTTACTACCGCCCCATGTCGAATTTTTGTATCACTTTTCTTGTACCGCTTTAGGAAAGCAAACAAAGAACGAGTTTGGCGAAATCGTCTCTGGTGGGCTACTTGAATAGGCGCTCGGAACAGCCTGCTATTTTATTTTTTCCAACTGTATTCTGACTTGTTTAACAGGGCCCGCCGTAAATTCCTCTCCTGTGCTAACCTCTTCATCTGAGAATTTCACAAGCAACCTACATCCTGAATTATTCATTGGTTGTATAACAGTCGGTGTCTCCCTTTGCAGTTTTTGCCCTCTACAGCCTCCTCTAATATTCGGAAGTTATTCGCTGATATCTTAGCATATGTCCTACAATCCTATCCCTTCTCCATGTTAGTGTTTTTCACATATTCCTTTCCTCTCCGATTCTGCACAGAACCTTTTCATTCCTTATTTTATTATCCATCCACATCTCCAGAAATTTCTTCCTCAAATTGAGGCCTATATTTGATACTAGTAGACTTCTCGCGGTCAGGAATGCCCTTTTCACGAGTGCTAGTCCTCCTTGTTCCGTCCGTCATTGGTTATTTTGGTGGCTAGGTAGTAGAAATCCTTAACTTCATCTATTTTATGACCATCAATCCTCATATTAAGATTCCCGCTGTTCTTATTTCTGCTGTTTCTCATTACTTTTGTCTTTTTTCGATCTACTCTCAGTCTGTAATCTGCACTTATTAGACTGGTCATTCCATTCAACAGATCATGTAATTCTTCTTCACTTTCAGTGAGGATAGCAATTTCATCAATGAATGAATATAACTGACATTCTTTCACCTTGAATTTTAATTCCATTGCTGAAACTTCCTTTTACTTCCATCACTGCTTCTTCGATATACAGATTGAAGAGTAGGGGTGAAAGAATACATCCCTTTCCTACACCCACTTTAATCCGAGCGCTTCGTTGTTGGTCGTCCACTACGATTATTCCGTCTTGGTTCTTGTACATATTGTATACTACCCGTCTGCCCACATAGCTTACCCCTACTTTTCTCAGAATTTTGAACATCTTGCATCATTTTACACTGTCGAATACTTTTTGCAGGTCGACAAATTCTATCAACGTGTCTTGGTTTTTCTTTAGTCTTGGTTCCATCATCAACCGCAACGTAAGAATTGCCTCTCTGGGGCCTTTACCTTTTCTAAAGCCAAACTGATCGTCACCCAGCACATCCATAATTTTCTTTTCCATTCTTCTGTATATTATTCTTGTTACCAACTTGGGTGGATGATCTGTTACGCTAACTGTGCGATAATTCTCGCTTGTTTCAGCTCTTGCAGTCTTCGGAATCCCGTGAGGATATTTTTCCGAAAGTCAGATGGTATGTTGCCAGACTTACACATTCTACCCACCAATGTCAATAGTCGTTTTGCTACAATTGCGTGGATCTATGCCTGCCTTGAATTCTAAAAATTCTGTTAACACATACACTCTACCTCGCTTTCCACGTCAATCTACCTTCCCAAGCTCGCGTCCTATATTAACTCATTACCTTTCCACATCTTCTTTTTTTTTCCCCTATACATCAATCGCAAAACTCGGTCCCAGCTTCCAATAGCGTACGCAGTAATTAGCAATCCAAGTACCCAGACACCACAACATTTAGATCCATTATCTGCACAGCTTCATGCCTTATCCCGCTCTCTCGCACCGGAATATTAACCAACAATTGTATCCTCGAGCTAAACCTTTGATGTGATCTTATACCTCTCAATGAGCAGATTATGGCACTATCTCAAATTTTAAATTTTTTCAGAAGCGTAGTAAACACTAAACATCCAAAATATGTAGTCCCTGGTAGCCGTTAGATCTTGAACTCTCAACCTGGCTCATGCACTGTGCAACGTTTTTGCCGATAGTGGGAAGTTCAGAAATGAGTCATGCGAAAAAAAAAAATTCCATATGATAAATGGCACGCTCTGCAGTCCTTGTGGTTGAACTAGGAAAAACATGGTATATAAAAAACTTTTGGGATAAAAGTGCAGATGTTTCTGTTGATCCCTCCGTCGGAGGTTCGAGTCCTCCCTCGGGTATGGGTGTGTGTGTGTTGTCCTTAGCGTAGATTAAGTAGTGTGTAATCTTAGGGATCGATGACCTCAGCAGTTTGGTCCCGTAAGATCTTACCACAGATTTCCAGTTTTTCTGTTGATGATTGAGGGAAGTGTACTTAACATCGTTACATTTGTATTTACTTCATTTTCTGACTAATAATTACAGCTGTTACAAGTAGTTATGTTTCTAAGTTGGATAGTACCGCCAAATACATCTGGTGCAAGCAAGACATTTATGTTTGCTTTACGCTGGGCAGCAGGTCAGATGTTGAAGAGTGTATGCTTGGACGTAAAACGGATCGCCTATACTGCCAGCTGTAGTCCACTTCGTGGTACAGTTACGACCATGCGGAAAACATCAGGTAGTAAATTATGTGACGTTTGTGGGAAGACGTTAGACGCGCAGGAAAAATAACCTACACACTGTCAGGGGGTACATATTAAGGTACTAATTATAAGAACTCCTTGTACTTTAGTGGAAAATGCGAAAATCTGCGCTGTTTTGTTCATAGTAAAACGAAAATAAATTGTCATTATTAATTCTTAGTAAATCATTATACACTCCTGGAAATGGAAAAAAGAACACATTGACACCGGTGTGTCAGATCCACCATACTTGCTCCGGACACTGCGAGAGGGCTGTGCAAGCAATGATCACACGCACGGCACAGCGGACACACCAGGAACCGCGGTGTTGGCCGTCGAATGGCGCTAGCTGCGCAGCATTTGTGCACCGCCGCCGTCAGTGTCAGCCAGTTTGCCGTGGCATACGGAGCTCCATCGCAGTCTTTAACACTGGTAGCATGCCGCAACAGCGTGGACGTGAACCGTATGTGCAGTTGACGGACTTTGAGCGAGGGCGTATAGTGGGCATGTGGGAGCCCGGGTGGACGTACCGCCGAATTGCTCAACACGTGGGGCGTGAGGTCTCCACAGTACATCGATGTTGTCGCCAGTGGTCGGCGGAAGGTGCACGTGCCCGTCGACCTGGGACCGGACCGCAGCGACGCACGGATGCACGCCAAGACCGTAGGATCCTACGCAGTGCCGTAGGGGACCGCACCGCCACATCGCAGCAAATTAGGGACACTGTTGCTCCTGGGGTATCGGCGAGGACCATTCGCAACCGTCTCCATGAAGCTGGGCTACGGTCCCGCACACCGTTAGGCCGTCTTCCGCTCACGCCCCAACATCGTGCAGCCCGCCTCCAGTGGTGTCGCGACAGGCGTGAATGGAGGGACGAATGGAGACGTGTCGTCTTCAGCGATGAGAGTCGCTTCTGCCTTGGTGCCAATGATGGTCGTATGCGTGTTTGGCGCCGTGCAGGTGAGCGCCACAATCAGGACTGCATACGACCGAGGCACACAGGGCCAACACCCGGCATCATGGTGTGTGGAGCGATCTCCTACACTGGCCGTACACCACTGGTGATCGTCGAGGGGACACTGAATAGTGCACGGTACATCCAAACCGTCATCGAACCCATCGTTCTACCATTCCTAGACCGGCAAGGGAACTTGCTGTTCCAACAGGACAATGCACGTCCGCATGTATCCCGTGCCACCCAACGTGCTCTAGAAGGTGTAAGTCAACTACCCTGGCCAGCAAGATCTCCGGATCTGTCCCCCATTGAGTATGTTTGGGACTGGATGAAGCGTCGTCTCACGCGGTCTGCACGTCCAGCACGAACGCTGGTCCAACTGAGGCGCCAGGTGGAAATGGCATGGCAAGCCGTTCCACAGGACTACATCCAGCATCTCTACGATCGTCTCCATGGGAGAATAGCAGCCTGCATTGCTGCGAAAGGTGGATATACACTGTACTAGTGCCGACATTGTGCATGCTCTGTTGCCTGTGTCTACGTGCCTGTGGTTCAGTCAGTGTGATCATGTGATGTATCTGACCCCAGGAATGTGTCAATAAAGTTTCCCCTTCCTGTGACAATGAATTCACGGTGTTCTTATTTCAATTTCCAGTAGTGTATTTGCTAAGAAAAAAAATTCGATAACCTGCTCTGTTTGAGTTAATTAGCATCGAAGCTAGACACCCAGCCCGCTGCGCGCAGAAATACAAGCGGCCGGCCAGATACAGCTAGTGTCAGTAGTTCACACTGTGTGGATGACAGCGCGCGCGGTCACTAAGCTTATGGCTCAGATTCTGTCTTTACTACCGCCCCATGTCGAATTTTTGTATCACTTTTCTTGTACCGCTTTAGGAAAGCAAACAAAGAACGAGTTTGGCGAAATCGTCTCTGGTGGGCTACTTGAATAGGCGCTCGGAACAGCCTGCTATTTTATTTTTTCCAACTGTATTCTGACTTGTTTAACAGGGCCCGCCGTAAATTCCTCTCCTGTGCTAACCTCTTCATCTGAGAATTTCACAAGCAACCTACATCCTGAATTATTCATTGGTTGTATAACAGTCGGTGTCTCCCTTTGCAGTTTTTGCCCTCTACAGCCTCCTCTAATATTCGGAAGTTATTCGCTGATATCTTAGCATATGTCCTACAATCCTATCCCTTCTCCATGTTAGTGTTTTTCACATATTCCTTTCCTCTCCGATTCTGCACAGAACCTTTTCATTCCTTATTTTATTAGTCCACCTATTAGTCCATCCACATCTCCAGAAATTTCTTCCTCAAATTGAGGCCTATATTTGATACTAGTAGACTTCTCGCGGTCAGGAATGCCCTTTTCACGAGTGCTAGTCCTCCTTGTTCCGTCCGTCATTGGTTATTTTGGTGGCTAGGTAGTAGAAATCCTTAACTTCATCTATTTTATGACCATCAATCCTCATATTAAGATTCCCGCTGTTCTTATTTCTGCTGTTTCTCATTACTTTTGTCTTTTTTCGATCTACTCTCAGTCTGTAATCTGCACTTATTAGACTGGTCATTCCATTCAACAGATCATGTAATTCTTCTTCACTTTCAGTGAGGATAGCAATTTCATCAATGAATGAATATAACTGACATTCTTTCACCTTGAATTTTAATTCCATTGCTGAAACTTCCTTTTACTTCCATCACTGCTTCTTCGATATACAGATTGAAGAGTAGGGGTGAAAGAATACATCCCTTTCCTACACCCACTTTAATCCGAGCGCTTCGTTGTTGGTCGTCCACTACGATTATTCCGTCTTGGTTCTTGTACATATTGTATACTACCCGTCTGCCCACATAGCTTACCCCTACATTTCTCAGAATTTTAAACTTCTTGCACCATTTTACACTGTCGAATACTTTTTGCAGGTCGACAAATCCTATCAACGTGTCTTGGTTTTTCTTTGGTCTTGCTTCCATCATCAACCGCAACGTAAGAATTGCCTCTCTGGTGCCTTTACCTTTTCTAAGGCCAAACTGATCGTCACCCAGCACATCCATAATTTTCTATTCCATTCTTCTGTATATTATTCTTGTTACCAACTTGGGTGGATGATCTGTTACGCTGACTGCGATAATTCTCGCTCGTTTCAGCTCTTGCAGTCTTCGGAATCCCGTGAGGATATTTTTCCGAAAGTCAGATGGTATGTTGCCAGACTTACACATTCTACCCACCAATGTCAACAGTCGTTTTGCTGCCACATAGCTACAATTGCATGGATCTATGCCTCCCTTGAATTCTAAAAATTCTGTAAACACATACACTCTACCTCGCTTTCCACGTCAATCTACCTTCCCAAGCTCGCATCCTATATTAACTCATTACCTTTCCACATCTTCTTTTTTTTTGGAGCACCTTTAGTCCCTATACATTAATCGCAAAACTCAGTCCCAGCTTCCAATAGCGTACGCAGTAATTAGCAATCCAAGTACCCAGACACCACAACATTTAGATCCATTATCTGCACAGCTTCATGCCTTATCCCGCTCTCTCGCACCGGAATATTAACCAACAATTGTATCCTCGAGCTAAACCTTTGATGTGATCTTATACCTCTCAATGAGCAGATTATTGCACTACTTCAAATTTTAAATTCTTTCATAAGCGTAGTAAACACTAAACATCCAAAATATGTAGTCCCTGGTAGCCGTTAGATCTTGAACTCTCAACCTGGCTCATGCACTGTGCAACGTTTTTGCCGTTAGTGGGAAATTTAGAAATGAGTCATGCAAAAAAAAAAAATCCATATGATAAATGGTACGCTCTGCAGTCCTTGTTGTTGAACTAGGAAAACATGGTATATAAAAACTTTTGGGATAAGGGTGTAGATGTTTCTGTTGATCCCTCCGTCGGAGGTTCGAGTCCTCCCTCGGGTATGGGTGTGTGTGTGTTGTCCTTAGCGTAGATTAAGTAGTGTGTAATCTTAGGGATCGATGACCTCAGCAGTTTGGTCCTGTAAGATCTTACCACAGATTTCCAGTTTTTCTGTTGATGATTGAGGGAAGTGTACTTAACATCGTTACATCTGTATTTACTTCGTTTTCTGGCTAATAATTACAGCTGTTACAAGTAGTTATGTTTCTAAGTTGGATAGTACCGCCAAATACATCTGGTGCAAGCAAGACATTTATGTTTGCTTTACGCTGGGCAGCAGGTCAGATGTTGAAGAGTGGATGCTTGGACGTAAAACGGATCGCCTATACCGCCAGCTGTAGTCCACTTCGTGGTACAGTTACGACCGTGCGGAAAACATCAGGTAGTAAATTATGTGACGTTTGTGGGAAGACGTTAGACGCGCAGGAAAAATAACCTACACACTGTCGTGGGGTACATATTAAGGTACTAATTATAAGAACTCCCTGTACTTTAGCGGAAAATGCGAAAATCAGCGCTGTTTTGTTCATAGTAAAACGAAAATAAATTGTCATTATTAATTATTAGTAAATCATTATACCTCTCATATATCCTTGAACGTTCTTTTTAATGTTAGAGGCTGTGTGTGTTAAAGTAAATACGTATGAATGAAATATTTGTCGTGGGACAGTACGAGGGAAAATGGACTGTGAAAGAAGACGGCAGTATCGAGCGAGTCGCTCCGCGGCTTTTATTTCACAGCGGACTCTTAAGTACTTTAGAGACTTCTTCCCTCAAATAAACGTTCACGATTGCTGTAAGAAACTGTGCTTACGATTTAAAAAACCGACTAAGTGGCGTGTAGGCACGTACCATTATGCTCTTTATCACCGGCTGTAAGTTTCGTGTCCATACAGCTATCATCATACTGTAGGCTGTTAGTGACTAGCTTACAACAAGCTGGGACCCAATTTCTCGAGTCTTATTGTAATGATTTATGACGTCTGTTGTTTCTAACAGGTAGTCTTTGTCATTATTAACGGCCACACGCAATGCGGGCGATCGCCGAGGCAGAGAGGCAGCCGTGAATAAGGCATAAGTATCGGTATTGCCCCTCTCCGCGGCACCTTCCACATCCTTATTCCGAGGCAAAGCAGCGGCCCGCCTGCCGTGACTCCCGCCTAGCCGGCACAATGCTTCTCCATTCTCATTGTCAGCGTCTTTTCCGACCGCCACCGGAGCGTTTTTCCACAGCATTTAGGTATTCTCTTTATCAGTTTCCCGGATGTTCGTATTCACTTTGAGCAAACAGGCAGATCATTCCTGCACAAATTATGGCAGTTAAAGCTGCTGCCCGTTAAAAAACAAGACTGTTTTACGGGCGCACATTTGACCGAACATTTCGCCTTTGATTCCATTTCACTCGCTGCATAAATTTCGATAAAATCTGTTCTAAAGGGCACAATCTTTTCGATGATTTATGTGTACGTGCAACAGAAAATATTTCTTTTTACCGAGTAAGGTTGTCGAGAGAGATGGTCGCCGGTCCCGACTCATCTCTAACATTCATTTCTTTAAGCAGAGAGATTAATTGGTAGAGAGAAATGCTTAAGTCCTCGCCAGTAATTATAGCATGCGGCTCCCATAAAACACAAAAAAATTAATAACATGTGCATCCAATCCTGGTGCAAATCTTTCGATGAAATGAAATGATCGTATGGCATTGTTGGCAGGGAGGAACCATTCGGGGGAGTTCGGCCACCGATTACAAGTCCTTTTTACGTGACGCCACTTCGGTGACTTGCGAGTCAATGATGATGGACACAGAACACCCAGTCCCCTGCCGGGAATCGAACCTGGGCCCTATGCGTGGTATGCTACAACGCTACCGCTACGCTACAGAGGCGGACACTCTTTCAATTTCACACCATTTTATAGTCATCTTACTTTAATCTACTGACTTGCGTTTTTTTTTTTTTAGTTAAACCAAAACAGCAATTTAAGTTCGGTTTGTTCAAAATGGTTCAGATGGCTCTGAGCACTACGGGACTTAACTTCTGAGGTCATCAGTCCCCTAGGACTTAGAACTACTTAAACCTAACTAACCTAAGGACATCACACACATCCACGCCCGAGGCAGGATTCGAACCTGGGACCGCAGCGGTCGCGCGGTTCCAGACTGTAGCACCTAGAACTGCTCGGCCACCCCGGCCGGCGTTCGGTTTGAATTTTAATAACGTCACAGAAACTAGTTTTCTGCACTGGCGTTTTGCTCCTTGCGTGAAGAGCATGTAATTACAATTTCATGTAAAAACAATTTTGTATAAAAGTAACAGTTGTGGCACGAGGTACCCTCTGCAACGCACTGTATGGTGGATTACGGAGTATGTATGCAGATGTAGATGTAGATGTAGATGTAGATGTAGAACAGTCGACTGTTATCGGCCACTTGAAAGCCGTCACAACCACAGTAACTGAATGAAAAACCCTGCTCTTTCTTAAACGTTAAGTGAGGGTAGTCGTTTTGGTTCAAATGGCTCTGAGCACTATGGGACTCAACTTCTGAGGTCATGAGTCCCCTAGAACTTAGAACTACTTAAACCTAACTAACCTAAGGACATCACACACATCCATGCCCGAGGCAGGATTCGAACCTGCGACCGTAGCGGTCTCGCGGTGCCAGATTGTAGCGCCTAGAACCGCACGGCCGCTCCGGCCGGCGGTAGTCGTTTTGAGAAGGTTTTAAGATACAGTTCCTATGATGAGGAAAACTGTTTTCATTTAATTGTGTAATACATCCCAATTTTCTTCTGAAGACTGAACTCGTAACAGGGAAGCAGCTGTTTTCTGTAAAAATGAAAAAGACAGGAAGTAGGACGGCGAGTTTTTTATCAGGGGTTGAGCCGTGGCAGGGTTGCTGGCGTCACCCGTCGAATTCCTGGCGATACTAGCTCGATATATCGTGAGATCTCCCTCGTGTTTGAAGCTACTAAGATCTTTGCTCGAGATTGTTGTTGGGGACGGGGCATGTTGTGGCGTGGCGAGTTGGCGAGTGGTAACGGAGCGAGTAGGACGGCGTAGGTCCGCCCGGCGAGTAAGGCGAGTACTTAGGCAAGCTTGTTAGGCACGGAGCAAAGCGAGTGGTTGCTGGGCGTATTTGTGGGCCGATTTGAATCCCTCTGTGAATTCGAGCGTCGTCTTCGCGCGTAGCCTGGCCAGCCAGTTGCTAATAGCTAGTGTCCGCGGCCACGACGTTGCTTTGCAGCTGTTGCTCTGTGGATTCCGCAAGATCTGTTGAACTGTCGGTTTGATGGGAGAGTATTGAAACAGTGGGTGCCGATGACGAACGGAGTAAGGACATCAAAAGCCGACTATCAATAGCAAAAAGGGCATTCCTGCCCAAGAGAAGTCTTTTAGTATTAAACGTAGACCTTTATTGGTGGAAGAAATTTCTGAGAACTTACATCTGGAATACAGCCTTGTATGGTATGAAATATGGACTGTGGGAAAACACGGAAAAGAAGATAATCGAAGTATTTGAGATGTGGTGCTACAGACGAATGTTGAAAATTAGGTGGACTGATAAGGTAAGGAATGAGGAATGAGGAGGTTATGCGCAGAATCGGAGAGGAAAGGAATATGTGGAAAACACTGATAAGGAGAAGGGACAGGATGATAGGACATGTGGTAAGACATGAAGGAATGATTCCCGTTGGTTGCAAGTGCCACTCAGAGATGAAGAGGTTAGCACAGGAGGAGAGGAATTCGCGGCGGGCCGCATCAAACCAGTCAGAAGACCAAAAAAAAAAAAAAAAAAAAAAAAGAATAAGGTGTCCTACAGTGACGTTTTACATTCCTATGGCGGAAAGTGATTACTGGTCGTGGGAGATTGTGTTTAATATCCTTGTTCAGTTTTTTTTTCTTGTTTTGGGCGCCAGGGCGATAAAAGCGAAGGTTTGCGACACTAGTGGCAGTGCCTGTGAAAGAATTACACGCTGAATGTGTCCTTGTATCCTCTTGAAATATACCAGCAAGTGGGTTAGCCACATTCAGTGTGAGCAAAAAATCAATGTGATGAGAAGTGCCGCCTTATGCAAGACACCTTTTTTTCTTTTGTTTCACCCATACATGTTTCAGCATTTTTGTGCCATCATCAGTGGGTTCTGTTTTTATTTTTAACTGTAAATTTGTTGTTAACATATTAACATTTGCGTCGTTTACAACATTATGTAAAAGCTGCATTTATAACTTAATCGGCGAAAAGTAACATACCTTACATTATGTTATTGCTCTCTTGTTTTGGTAGCTGTTATGCTACACAATATACAACATGTCATCTGCAAACAGCAAAACGTAATTTATTTTCTATTTGTTATGTATTTACGAACGGAAATAAGACTGTATCACGTTTTCTTTCTGTAACTTACAGTTTTGAAGTTGTACGTTTTCCTGTTTTGTTGGCGAAGTAAATAGGCTTACTTCTTTGCCTGTGTTCGCGTGGCAATGCAGTTTTTCGATTACTCAAAACATAGGCGGAGTTTTCGCTGCCTTTACATGTTGTTGTGGCTGTGTGGCGTTCATTTGTTTCGTAGCGTGTTCTGCTGGGTGAGGCGCGCGAGTTTGAATTGTATTTGGTGTTAGTGGTGTGTGGTTTATGTGGGTTTGCGTGTGTGTGATGAGTACTGGGGCACAGAGAGAGTGAGAGAGTGAGAGAGAGAGAGAGAGAGAGAGAGAGAAAGAGAGAGAGAGAGAGACTGAAAGAAAGAAAAGAGAGAGGATTTGTGTGTGTGTGTGTGTGTGTGTGTGTGTGTGTGTGTGTGTGTGTGTGTGTGTGTGTGTGTGTGTGTGTGTGTTTTACTTGTATAGTTCTTCTATTGTGGCGAAGAGAGTTTTGTTGCACAGTGATGTGTATTCATTGAGTACTTTCTTTCCTTGGGCTATTGATTTTTGGATGTGGTAGTTTTCTTCTATAGTTAATTTTTGGTATAGGCTGCTGCTAGTTTTTAGGATGTGAAGGTCAGTTTCAATGTTTGTTGGGTGGTGGTTGTGTGCTACCAGGTGGTCTGCAAATGTTGAGTGTGTGCTATTGCTTTTCAGTGCTCTGAGGTGTTCATTATATCTGGTTCTGAAGGTCCTGCATGTTTGGCCCACATATACAGATTGACAGGTGTCTTGCATAAGGCGGAACTTCTCATCCTATTTTCTTAGCAAGCACGGAGACAACAAGAAGAACTGCACCATAAGATGATTAAAAAATCAATGATTTGTAGTTTCATAAAGGGCAACTGAGGTGGCCTTTTGATATTGTTTAAATTAAAAGTACGAGTGCAAGAAATTTTCTTGGGCCCGATCTGGCTGCCGCCTAATTATAAGTTAGATGTGAGGACACAACGCTCCGATAGGCTAGTGTACAGATCAGTCACCTAGAATAAGTGTTGTCTATGCAGATTCTGCGCCGTTAAGCTGGCTTACTTCAGAATGTATCTATCTTAAGGCGAAAAGCTACTTAAGCTCTGCTGCGCGGAAAATAACTAGTTTAGGCAGATGATTTGGCTTGCAGAGACCATAGCGCGTAATAGTGTACCGTTAAAGCGTGCATAGTTACGTTGTTCTGTGGTGATTGGTGATAAGAGGTTCGATAGCTGTTACATGTGGAGTAAATTGTTATTGTGCGGTAACTCTCATCGACGAGAATGAACTGATGAAAATTGGTACTCAAAAAATGGTTCAAGTGGCTCTGAGCACTATGGGACTCATAATCTGTGGTCATCAGTCCCCTAGAACTTAGAACTACTTAAACCTAACTAACCTAAGGACATCACACACATCCATGCCCGAGGCAGGATTCGAACTTGCGACCGTAGCGGTCACGCGGTTCCAGACTGACGCGCCTAGAACCGCACGGCCACACTGGCCGGCAATTGGTACTCACTTTTTCAAAGGTGGAAACCTTTGAAAAACAAACCCGACTTTTGACGTTATTTATTAAACTGCATATGTAGTATCACACGATTGACCTTACGAATAAAGAAGGCCTGCCTGTTTTGCATTTGGCAATTTTGCTTAACTTAAGCTGTTATTATGAGAGGCCTGCCTGTTCTCATTTACTTCAATTAAGAGCTGTTTTATAATATGTTAGCTGAAACTGTTATTAAGCAAGGCCTACATATTTTATTGCCGTATTATTGAGATCTGACCTTACTCAGTCTGTGTTGTAATTAACTGATACTGTGATCGCCGGAGGCCTACTTGTTTCAGAGGTATTATATCAACAAGATAGTAACAGGAAGCACACCTATCCTTTCTCCTTACATATCTTTATCTATAATTGTGAGTCCGAGGGCTGATCAGAAAGTTTCCACTTGACCAAGTTGCTGAGTCGTAAATACAACGTAGCACAAGTCCGACGAGGCTATATGAGCAGAAACATGTAGCAAGGGATTAGTGTGGCATTCGTTCTTTCTGATGTTCGTGTGGTAAATGCGGAAACGTGAACTATGGCGGCGTAATTACCGAATGCGAATAGCTCCAACGTGCCGTTATTTTCTTCGCTCCTGAAGACAAACACCAGTAGACATCCAATTGTGAATGAAGAATGTCTATAGGACAGCATGTCTGTCGTAACCAGCCATCGTTGAATGGTACGCCAGGTTCAGTGATGCTCCCGATTCACCACAAGACTCTGGCCGAGCTTGGAGGCCAGACTCATCAATTATGAACAAGTGGGAGACACCCGAGTACCAGCCCTAAAGTCCTCCTCTCTCTACACGCCATTATCACGCCTGCCATCCCTTAACAGGCCGACGATTACTGTCAGAGGATGAGCACCAGGCAGTGACGGACTTCCTGAAGTAGCAGGACAGTGCGTTTTCCCAAACGGGTATCTTCAAGTTGGTGTGTCGGTGGGATGATTGCCTCAGTCCTCACGGCGATTTTGATGATTGGCAACCGCTTCTGGACTGTACGGCCTTCGACCTGGAGCTTTCTGATCGCCCCTTACATAAACCGATGTAGATCGACACTTATGATACTTCTTCCATTTACATCCACTTGGCAATGAAACACATCAATCAACAACAATAGGCCATAGCTGCAGTTTCGTGTGTTTCATGTTGATTTCGCCGTTTACTTATTGGAAAAGTTCCTAACTTACTTGTACTCCTTAGGAAGTCGAAACTACGCGTTGAGATGTCTCGCGCTTTACATGTGGGATCTGCAATTCTCATGGACTGCCAACTAAGGTAACAAAGCTGTCATCTAGACACAGTGCCAACTACTGTACAGAAAATACGTTCGTATTACCGGCAAATCAATTAATAACCGCGGAAAATACTTTCGACATATGTGAGTAATTATAAAGCTCATTTGTCAGATTAGATAGACTATTCGTTGCGGAGACCCATTGTGATGAGATCTTCGAGGATGTTTGAATGCGTCGCAAAAAAGAAACATGTGCTATTCATATTATAAACGAAATAATTAGCTTAAAATTAATATGCTTTTCATGAAATTAAGTTTCAAGACTTAAAATACGCTTTCATAGCTGTGACCACCTGACTTATGCTTCTAATCTGGATTTTAATTCGGCCAGTGATTTAACATACGTTAAGAGCGAAGCAAAAGTTGAGAACATCTGTAGCAATATGCAAACCCTGGATTCCAGTATATGCGTCAGTATTGCATCTATATGGGTTGTTTCGCTGATGAGCCTGTTTACCTAAGCTGCGCATGGTTGGTTCCCTGTGCTCTTCATACCTACCCTTATGGTAGTGAGAGAACGTTAACTCGGAGCGGCTCGTTAACTCAATAGTAACGTGGTGCGGCATCTGTTGTAATGAGCAAACTGGATTTTACCTTCAACAAAATAACTTCATTCCACCGAGAACCTTCGGGAATATATGACGTAAATATGCGTTCGGCATGCAGCCTGGGCACTTAGTCTTAAACATCGGTAGAGTCACCGTGTGTGCCGCTACCTCCATCGACAGAGCTGGTTGTACTGCAGCCTGCATCATCTTCAAAGGGTACATGCGATCGAGTACTGTACAGCCCTTGAGCCCCTGCACTGTGAGGAGAGGTAGAATAGGAGAAAGGCGTCCAATCATCTTCTTCGACTGTCGATGGAACACAGAACTTGGTTTTGGTGAGAGGAAGAACTAGAGACGATTCACACTAGTATGTAGACTAGCTGCATTTGTGTGACACTGCTCCGATCATGAAAACATTGAATCACGTCTACCATCTTAGCGACCACACGTACTTTCATTTTCCGTAGTGACTTAAATTTTTAAACACTGTTGCCAATTAGAGGGATCACATTGGCTTTCCCATTGTTTCTTGGCTGAAAACATACATAGCTTTTCAGTCTCCCAGTAGAGTTAGGTATGTGATGACGAAAGGACACACATCAACATTCCAAATATTCTAAAAACAGTGAGATTCCGAGGAGTCATTTTCGGCACCAGAAAGGGGTTCCACCATTTTATACTAGTCAGAATCTGATGCATGAGAAGTATGCATCAGCTTTTCATATTAGTGACGGCTAGAATAACTATAATATCATCCACAGGCGGGTTCTACCTCTATTCGTTGACGCAATTGTCGACGTTTAGGCCAATCCCTCGTTACAATATTACTCAGTATGTATATGGTTACCTAGCTTGTTTATGGATTGAAACATGGCATCCACGTCTCATCCATTGTCACAATCGACGAAAAGAAAGTCTCATTCATGCTGTCGTTGCGCGTCAACATTGCTTGGCAACATGCCACAAGGGCAACCATGTGGTCGTCCGTGAGCGTTCGTGGCACCCACCTGGATGATACTTTTCGCATTTTCAGGTCGTCATGCAGGATTGTGTGCACAAAACCCACAGAAATGCCAACTCTGGAGGCGATCTGTCCAACAGTCATTCGGCGATCCCCCAAAACAATTCTCTCCACTTTCTCGATCATGTCGTCAGACCGGCTTGTGTGAGCCCGAGGTTGTTTCGGTTTGTTGTCACATGATGTTCTGCCTTCATTACACTGTCGCACCACGAACGCACTTTCGACACATCCATAACTCCATCACCACATGTCTCCTTCAACTGTCGATGAATTTCAATTGGTTTCACACAACGCAAATTCAGAAAACGAATGATTGCACGCTGTTCAAGTCAGGAAAACGTCGCCATTTTAAGTATTTAAAACAGTTCTCATTCTCGCCGCTGGTGGTAAAATTCCATCTGCCGTACGGTGCTGCCATCTCTGGGACGTATTGACAATGAACGCGACCTCATTTTAAAACCATGCGCATGTTTTTATCTCTTTCCAGTCCGGAGAAAAAAAATCGGAGGCCTTAGAACTTGAATGCACCTCGTAAAAGATGTTCAGCTGATGTTTGCTAGCCTATAATTTCTCTGTTAGTACTTACATTCAAGTATCTCGCTGTATCTCTGAGCAGAGGACATTCAGCAACTCATAAGCACTCCTAGACGAGAGCGGCTGTTACAGGATGTACGTGATTGGCAATTATGTGCTGAAGCTTTCGGATCGGGAAATTTATCACTCTACGTATTCCTCGTTATTGTTTGATTTCACTTTTATTTTCTTTTTATTTTCCTTTTTTCGATGGCGGGTGAGGGGGAGGAGGAGGAGGATCATCAGCCTTCTGACTGGTTTGGTATGGACCGTCGTGAATTCCTCTCTTACGCCAAACTTTTCATCTCAGAGTAGCACCTGCAGCACCAACGTCCTCCGTAATCTGTTGGAAGCTTTCCAATCTGTCTTACTCTACAGGTTTTACCCTCTAGTGCCATAGAAGATATTCCCTGATGTCTTAGCGCATGTCCCTTCCTCTAGCCAGTATCTTCATTCTCAGAAATTTCTTCCTCAAATACGCCTATGTTTGATACTAGTAGATGTCTCTTGACCAGGAATGCTCTTTTTGCCAGTACTAGTCTGCTTTTTATGTCTTTCGTACTTCGTCCATCAAGGATTATTTTGGGCCTAGGTATAAGAATTCCTTAATTTCGCCATCCCCAATCCTGTGTTAAGTTTCTCGCTCTTCTCATTACTGCTACTTCTCATTACTTTCGTCTTTCTTCGATTTACGCTCAATCTATGTTGTGTACTAATTAGTCTTCATTCCAATCAACATATCCTTTAATTCAGCTTCAAATTCACTGAGGATAGCAACGTCATCCTTACACTCTGAATTTTAATTCCACTCTTGAAACCCTGTTTCATTTCCGTCATTTCTTCTTCAATGTACGGCTTGGACAGTCGGGACGAAAGGCTATATCCTCGTCTTACACGCTTTTTAATCCGATAACTTCGTTCTTGGTCTTAAAGTCTTGTTATTCCCTCTCGGTTCTTGTACATGTTGTGTATTATCCGTCTTTCTTTTCTCAGAATTTCGAACATCTTGTACAATTTAACATTGTCGATCGCTTCTTCCAAGTCAGGTCCTATGTAGGTGTGATGATTTTTTCTTCAGTTTTTCTCCCATTATCATTCGCAACATCAGAACTGCCTCTCTGGAAACTTTCCTTTTCTTGAGGCCAAACTGATCGTGTAACATATCTTCAGTTCTTTCCATTCTTTTTGTAGTATTGTTAGCAGAAACTTGCTTGTATGAGCTTAAACTCATTGTGTGATAGTTGTTGCACTTGTCGGATCTTGCTATGTTCGGAATTGCGTAAAAGATGTTTCTCCGAAGTCTGATGGTATATCGCCAATCCCACAGATACTAAACGCCAAAGTGACAAGTTGTTTTGTTGCTACTTCCCGCAATGATTTTAGAAATTCTGACGGAATGCTATCTCCATGCCTTCTGTCTTCTTTGACCTGAAGTCATCTCAAGCTCTTTTAAATTCTGGCCGGATTCCCTATATCCACCCCGTCGACCCCATTCCTTCTATGACGTCATCAGACAAGTCCTACTACCCTCATAGACGCCTTCAATGTACTCTTTCTATCCACCTGCCTTCCCACCATTTGTCAGCGGAAGTCGCGCAGCTCTTTTCATGTTATCAGCCTTGCTTTTAACTTCGCCGAAAATGTTTTGACCTTTCTGCAGCGTCTTCATCAATGTCCGTTACAGACTTCTAGGACTTGTAGGGGTGAGGGAGTACATAATATTTTGAATAGGAACTCATGTTCTGTAACAATCGTTTGAAAACATGTTCGCTAGTTGGATATGCAACAGGGCAGTCATGGTGGGCGGGGGGTTACGTCGGATGGGCTGATGTCATTTGACGTCTATCCTACCTCTCTCAACTGGTTCGAGCTTCATTCAAGTGTTTGTGTTACAGCAACATGGCTGAGTACACGTTTGCAGAATACACCGACATTATCCTTCCGAATGGCGAGGTTCACGGTAATGGAAGAGATGCTCGTCGCCTTCATCAAGATCGCTCTCCACAACGTCCGACTTCATAGCATGCGCATTTCACCTTAATGACACAGCGACTGTGAAAAAAGGTACTTTCACCATCAGCAAGGGTGACTGGTGCTCCAGCGACATGTTGCGCACCAGAATTTGAAGAGACCGTACTGCACCTCGGTGAAGAGAACTCGTCAACGAGTAAACGAGACATTTTTTTGCGACTGATGAGTCGAAGTGTAACACAAGCGATGTACTGTGTCACGTCCAATCAATTACTAGTGAAGGTGGTTGCGTTACCAATAAGTTTTCAAATGGTTGTTTCACTTACGCGGTACCTTTCCCGACCTGCATTCCAATTCAAAATATTGTCTACTCACTCCACTCTACAAGTCCCTGAAGTTAGTGAGGAATATTTCTGAGTACTCTGTTCGTGGTGAGTCAGTCCTTCCGACAGTAATTTCTTTCCCAATTTCTTCACATTCACGTATCTACTTCGCCTTAGCTTCCGTGCACTCCATATTTACTTCATTCCTAAGTTAATTGAACGTCTGTGTTCGTGAATGTCCCTGATCATTATTGTACCTTCGTAGTTCGTCGATCAGCTGAAGTATTTCTTCTGTTACCATGGTTTCTTTCCTTGCAGGTCTGTTTTTTCCCACTTTTGTGATTTTAGAGATGTCCGTTTTCAACTGAACAACCTGCTGAGCTATTCATTGTCGCTGCATCTATAGCCCCAAACAATTTCAAGCGTATTCTTCATTCCTTAGTACTTCCTTATCCTACTTCTTTACTTACTGATTCTTCCAGACTAGTTTCTTAGACTTCAGTCCAGTCTTCATCGTTATTAAACTGTGATTTATTTTATTTATTTAAATGTCAAGTTCCGTAGGACCAAATTGAGGAGCAAATCTCCACGATCATGGAACGTGTCAGTACATGAACTTACAACATAAAAAGTAATAACAGATAAAAATAAATGTTCATGAACCTGCAAGAAAATCAGTCCACAAGTTTAAGCAAACGCTATCAGCAATACAATGAGAATCATCTTAATTTTTCAAGGAACTCCTCGACAGAATAGAAGGAGTGACCCATGAGGAAACTCTTCAGTTTCGATTTGAAAGCGCGTGGATTACTGCTAAGATTTTTGAATTCGAGTGGCAGCTTATTGAAAATGGATGCAGCAGTATACTGCACACCTTTTTGCACAAGAGTTAAGGAAGTCCGATTCAAATGGAGGTTTGATTTCTGCCGAGTATTAACTGAGTGGAAGCTGCTTATTGTTGGAAATAAACTAACATTGGTAACAAGAAACGACAATAAGGATTATACATACTGAGAGGGCAATGTCAAAATAACCAGACTCGTGAAAAGAGGTCGACAAGAGGTTCGTGAACTCACACCACTTATTGCCCAAACCGCCCGTTTCTGAGCCAAAAATATCCTTCTAGAATGGGAAGAGTTTTCCCAAAACATAATACCATACGACATAAGTGAATGAAAATAAGCAAAGTAGACTAAATTACGTGTCGAAATGTCATTCACTTTCGATACCATTCGAATAGTGAAAATGGCAGTATTAAGTCTTTGAACAAGATCCTGAACGTGGGCTTTCCACGACAGCTTACTATCTATCTGAACACCTAGGAATTTGAACTGTTCAGTTTCACTAATCATATGCCCATTCTGTGAGATTAAAACGTCAGGTTTTGTTGAATTGTGTGTTAGGAACTGTAAAAACTGAGTCTTACTGTGATTTAACGTTAGTTTATTTTCTACAAACCATGAACTGAGGTCATGTACTGCTCTACCTGAAACCGAGTCAATGTTGCACACAACATCCTTTACTACCAAGCTAGTGTCATCAGCAAACATAAATATTTTAGAGTTACCCATAATACTAGAGGGCATATCATTTTTATAAGTAAGGAACAGGAGCGGCCCCAACACTGATCCCTGGGGCACCCCCACTTGACAGTACCCCACTCAGATCCCACATCACAGCCGTTATCAACATTGTGAATAATGACCTTTTGCTGCCTGTTCCTAAAGTAAGAGGTGAACCAATTGTGAGCTACTCCCCTTATTCCGTAATGGTCCAACTTCTGGAGCAAGATTGTGTGATCAACACAGTCAAATGCCTTTGTTAAATCACAAAATACGCCAAGCGTTCGAAACGTTTTGTTTAGCCCATCCAGTACCTCACAGAGAAAAGAGAATATAGCATCTTCAGTTGTCAAACGACTTCTAAAGCCGAACTGTACATTTGATAGCAAATCGTGTGATATAAAATGATCAATTAATCCTACATACATAGCCTTTTCGATAACTTTTGCAAACACTGATGGCATAGAAATAGATCTAAAATTATCTACATTATCCCTTTCTCCCTTTTTATAAAGCGGCTTTACTACTGAGTACTTTAATCGCTCAGGAAACTGACCATTCCTAAAGGAAAAATTACAAATATGGCTAAATACATGGCTAACATGTGCAGCACAGTACTTTAATATTATACTAGACACTCCATCATAACCATGAGAGTCCTTAGTCTTCAGTGATTTGGTTATTGTCTCAATCTCCCTCTAGTCTGTATCACAGAGGAGTATTTCAGACGTCAGTCTCGGAAAGACATTTGCTAAGAAATTTACATGATTTCCTGAAGATACTAAATTCTTATTTAATTCACCAGCAATGCTCAGAAAATGGTTGTTAAATACTGTACATACATCTGATTTATCAGTAACAGAAATATTATTACTGCAAACTGACTTTATATCGTCAACCTTGTGCTGCTGACCAGACACTTCCTTCACAACTGACCATATGGCTTTAATTTTATCCTGTGTATTAGCTATTCTATTTGCATACCACATACTTTTTGCCTTGCTAATAACATTTTTAAGCACCTTACAGTACTGTTTGTAATGGGCTACTGTAGCTTGATTGTGACTACTTCTAACATTTTGATATAATTCCCGCTTTGTTCTACATGATATCTTATCCCACTAGTCAGCCAACCGGGCTGTCCATTACTGCTAGTACCCCGTTTAGAACGTTCTAATGGAAAGCAACTCTCAAAGAGCATGAGAAATGTGTTATGGAAAACATTGTATTTATCATCTATATTATTGGCACTATAAACATCTTGCCACTCTTGTTCCGTGACAAGTTTTGAAAAACTCTCTATTGCTGTTGGATTAACTTTCCTACGTAGTTTGTAATTAAATATGACATTGGTTAGAGTACAAAAACCTTTTAGTGTTAAAATTTGTGCATCATGGTCTGAAAGGCCATTCACCCTTTTACTAAAAGAATACCCATCCAGTAATGAAGAATGAATAAAAATATTGTCTATGACTGTGCTACTGTTACCCTGCACCCTAGTTGGAAAAAACACAGTTTGCATCAGATCATATGAATTTAGATCTACCAACATCCTTTTTCTTGTACAATCATGTACAAAATTAATATTGAAGTCACCACATAGAACTACTTTCTGGTACTTCCTACAAAGTGAATCAAGAACCCTCTCTAGCTTAAGCAAAAATGCTCTCAAGTCGGAGTTAGGGGACCTATAAACCACAGCAATTAGAGGTTTAGTTTCACTAAATTCAACTAATGCTGCACAACTTTCAAATATCTGTTCAGTACAGTGTCGTGATACGTCTATGGACTCAAACGAAATACTGTTTTTTACGTACAGAGCTACTCCCCCACCCCGCAAGGAACTCCTTGAGAAACAGCCAGCTAATCTGTAGCCTGGTAAAGGAAGCCTCTGAATTATCAAATTATTTAAGTGGTGTTCTGATATACCAATAATTTCAGAGTTAACATCTATTAGCAGTTCATTAACTTTATCTCTAATATCTCTCATATTTTGATGAAATATGCTAATTCCTTCTCTACTTGGAAACATTACATCCTCTGGAGGTGAGCCCTTTTAGTTAGAGGCACTTCCTATAAGCAGGTATACCTATCAGCTGACTTCAGTCTAAAAAAGGTGCAGCTCTAACACGAAATACTTTAGGAATTTTTCCATGAGTGATACCACTACCACCACCACCACCACCACCACCCACTACACTGTCACCTATAAGCTTAGCCAGCCTCCCCTTCCCATACCTATTGAGGTGCAGGCCATGCCTAGAGAAACCCCATCTACTGATAGACCCAACTGGCACCACTGAGATGTGATCCATGCCCTCCGCTATCAGTGTCCTCCCCAGTCCCACATTAACGCGCCTAACAGCCGCATTAAGGTGAGGCCGATCATGACGCTGAAACAGTTGCACGAACTGAACATTAATACCACCAGTTTGAGTAGCTATCTTAACCAAGTCACCACTGACATCATACCCCCCGTCCCTATCGAGACTGTTCACTAACCGAGCGGGGTGGTGCAGTGGTTAGACACTGGACTCGCATTCGTGAGGACGACGGTTCAATCCCGCGTCCGGCCATCCTGATTTAGGTTTTCCGTGATTTCCCTAAATCGCTCCAGGCAACTGCCGGGATGGTTCCTCTGAAAGGGCACGGCCGACATCCTTCCCAATCTTTCCCTAATCGGATGAGACCGATGACCACGCTGTCTGTTCTCCTTCCCCAAAACCAACCAACCAACCAACCAACCAACCAACTGTCCCCTGCTCCACCCACTATTACTACCTGATCCTCTTTCGTAAAATTCTTACATAACTCCCCTATGCTTTCAGTCATCTGAGCCAACCTTGCACTAGGCTTCACAATGCTGGTGACCTGGTACTCACTCCCCAACACTTCCTGCAACTGCTGGCCCACACCTCTACCGTGGGAACTACCTAGCAGCAGAACCTTCTTTCTGCTAGTCTTTGCAACTAACCTAGGCCTCCTAATTGCTGAGGACTGCTGCAAGTTACCTACATCTACGGCTACACGAGGCTCCTCTCCACTCAACTCTGACAGTTGGTCGTATCTATTGCATGTATGCAAAGTAAAACTGTCTGAGTACCTCCTCGTCCCAGCTACCTTCTTGCCAACTGCCAGTTCCATTCCCCACCACCCTTCACCCTCCTCAACCTATCTAGTTCCTCCTTTGCGCATTGTAACTGAACCTGAAGGGCACAGATCTTACGCTCCTGCTCCTCTATTAACTTGTTTCTACTACAGATTCTACATTCCCAGGAGAGGATCTCCCTAAAATGACCACTGGCTTCCCCACTGCATTCCCCCCAATGAAAATACTTTGAACAAATCCCACACCGTAATCCACTACTCACAAACCTACGACAGAGCCCACACTTTTCACTCATGGTAAATTTTACAGTTACTGAAAAAAAACTATACATTTACGTTACCAAAGTTCAGTTACACCAGTAGAACTATTGAAGAACTAACAATAATGGTCTGGAAATTCTCTGCCTACTAAGTAAGCAGCTACTTGTATTAATACTACTACAACACAGCCGATACCAATACCAGCAAAACTTCACAAAATTATTAGCTACAACCAAAAAATTGAAACTACCACCGTAACACTAAGCGAAGTTAAAACACTATATGAAAATTGTACTGAAATATTTCACTAGAAAGAATAATAAACGTCAGTTGAAAGCTAAAGCACGAAAATTACTAACGACTTCAACACACTGAAAACTCTCTAAAACACAGCGAGCGAACCATTACAAAAGTTTATTAAGTCGTTATTTCGCCACAAACGGCACGCAACACCGCTGAAATCTATTAAATTTAATAACTGTATTACAGAACACAAATAAGTTTGTCAGTACTTAGCTTATAACCGCTACAGCTGCAGTGCACGCCGCAAAATGTAAACACACTACTGAAGCGCGACGCTTAGACGAACGACGAAAGCAGACTCACAAATAACAGACCACTCTAGTCAATAACACAGGAAGAAAGACTGAGATTATTGAAAATCCACTAATAAGTTACTTTTACGGCAAATATTAGAACAAATAAACTTTAAAATATGTAAATGAAGTCTAAAATTTATAAAAATATTAACGAGCTATTTCAACAGCAGTGCAGCACACGTGATCTGAGGCTGTATCTGTTCATGGATAAGCTTTACAATCCAATATCTGATTTCAAAATTTCTGCTTGACCATGCTTTAACCTCCCAGCCCTCTCCAACTATAACTCTTCCGCCTGCAATTCTTGGACAGAGTATTCGCAGTTACCAGGTGAAATTTATTGCAGAATTCATTTACCTTCTCTCATTTCTACTAGTAAGTCCAATTTCTGTCATAATCCTTTCTTCTTCCGCTCCCTAAAACTGCGATCCACTCCCCCATATCTATATGATTTTTATCTCCCTTTACGCCCTGAATTACACGTTCAGCACCCTTTTAACTTTTCTGTTTCTTCAATCTCTGATCGCGTTCCCCCTTCGGGTCCCGATATTAGAATAGGCCCGAGGTATTCCTGCCTGTTGTAAGAGGCAACTAAAAAGAGTCTCACTCTTTTCGGCCCTATATGTTCCGGTCCCATTTTATGGTTTGACTTGCTACTTCCAAAATTTTACTAAAGTACGGGCCATATGGGGAAGGACGCCTTATGTGGTCCCTGAGTTAGCCATAGTGCCCTTAGATTCGATATCCTGAATCTCTTGTCATGACTTTGCATCTCTACCTGCGATTCAGCTTTTTGGGCGAGGACACTTTCTGCGGTATGTCATCTTCTTTCGTTGTCTCCTGTCCTCTTTCATCTCCATTATAGTACTGGATTTCTCTGCACCCAATATCCAGCAATGTAGCCAGTCCGTTGTGGTGGGGCTGTAATGTACCCATTTGGTGGTAGCCACCTGACAACGCAGGGATCACACTGCAAATGCCTGAAGCGAATGACTCGCAATGAAGTCATCTTTACCTGGTGACTGTGCGGCACCAGCAGTCTCTAAGAAGGGCAAGATAGTATACAATGCCGACAGGTATGACCCTAAATCTTTTCCCTCCCTCGCTGCACCATGGGAGGACCGTAGAGCTAAGAATGGAGAGGGCCATATTTGCCTCCGTTCTTAGTCTGTAGCTGAACTGTTGGGGACTCCTTTTTACCTACTAAGCCTCAATTTTTCGTTGAACACCTTGAGGATAAGTTTGGAGAAGTGACAGCGCTGTCCAAGGTGCGAAACGTCGCAGTCTTGATTCATACAGCGCCCCCAGCCCAATCCCTAGCGTTACCTGCCTGTGACAAGCTGGGTGATATTCCTGTTTCCGTCATTCCCCGTAAAAGCCTCAACATGGTCCAGGGGATCATTTTCCTTCGCGATCTCCTCCTGCAGTCTGACGACGAGCTCCAAGCCAATTTATAACGGCGGGGTGTTCATTTCATCCAGCGCTTTTGAAGGAGACCCAAAGGCAACAGAGTTGCTACCGGTGCTTCTATCTTAGCCTTTCATTGCCTGAAAAGGTCATGGTGATGGTTTATCGCTGTGAAATGCTTTAAGTGCTGGAAGATTGGGCACATGTCTCCCCACTGCACTTCCAGCGCCACATGTCGAGACTGTGGACGTCCATTGCACCCAGAAAGTCCATGTGGTCACCTCCCACCTGCATAAACTGTGGAGAGACCACTCCCCCTGCTCGTCAGACTGTCCAGTACTCCAAAAGGAGCGGATAAACATGGAACACAAGACCCTGGACCAGTTGGGTTACACAGAGGCTAAATGTAAATATGAAAGATTACACCCCATTCAGTTGACGTCGACATATGCTGCAGCTATGTCACCATCGTTTTCCCAAATGCCAGTGGTTCCTCACTCTGTACCACGAACAGTGGGCACTTCAGGCCACCAGAATACAGCCAACCCCTTGGTGGCAGGGGTCAAATCTTCCTCCGTTGCTCCCAGAGCACCTACTTTGGGAGCAAGGCCCCCTAAATGTGGGGGACTTCGGTCCCCTCTCCCCTGCTGGAGAAGCAACAACCTCCTCCAGTTTCTCTCGTGTGGACGGTGTTCCTTGGGGCCCTCTCTCCCAAGGTCTCCACTAACGCCACGGTGGACACTCGCCAGTGGGCCAAGGAGCCAAAAGCTTTTGGACGATGAGCTTCCTGGACTTCCTCCATGCCTGGAGCTACTTCAGAGAAATCTTCCCAGCAAGCCCCTAAAGAGAAGTGAGAGAGCAATCAAACTAAGAAGTCGTTTTCTAAGAAACAGGACCGCAACACCACCACTCCTTATTAATTCTGCATCTGAGGATGCAGTGCAGCAGATCTTAGCGCCCCCTGCAGAACTGGGCCTTACTGATGCCTCATCCACCATAGAAATGGCTACAAATACTCAGTCGGTGGCAGCAGGAGGCCCTGAGGCATAACTAGCCTCCTTGTGTGCTCCATGCCTTCCCGGCCTCACGATAACGTCATCCTCCAGCGGAATTGCAGCGGTATTTTCCACCACCTGGCTGAGCTATGGTAACTCTTAAGCATTATATCTGCTCTCTGCATTGCCCTTGAGGAAACCTGGTTCCCAGAAATGTGGACCTCTGCCCTCCATGGCTATGGGGGATATTACAAGAACCGTGGCGACTATAATAAAGCGTCAGGTGGAGTTTCTATGTCCTGAACTCAGTATGCAGTGAACCTGTGCCCCTTCACACCCCTCATGAAGATGTGCAAATGGCTCTGAGCACTATGGGACTTAACTTCTCAGGTCATCAGTCCCTCAGAACTCAGAACTACTTAAACCTAACTAACCTAAGGACATCACACACATCCATGCCCGAGACAGGATTCGAACCTGCGAACGTAGCGGTCGCGCGGTTCCAGACTGTAGCGCCTAGAACTGCTCAGGCACTCTGGCCGGCATGAAGATGTGGCTGTCAGGATACAGATGCAAGAAATAACTGCCTGCGACGGATATCTTCCTCCAGATAGTGCAGTACCCCTGAACGCATTGGCTGTCCTGATTGATCAACTACCTAAACCTTTCCTACTTTCGGGAGATTTTAATGCTGATAACCCCTTGTGGGGTGGCACTGTGCTTACTGGCTGAGGTAGAGATGCCGAAAATTTACTGTCACAACTCGACCTCTGCCTATTAAATACAGGTGCCCCCATACATTTCAGTGTGGATCATGGTAGTTATTCGGCCTTTATTTATCAATTTGCATCCCAGGACTTCTCCCATCCGTCCACTGGAGAGCACATGACGACCTGTGTGGTAGTGACCACTTTCCCATCTTCCTGCCTCTCTTCTTGCGTCAGGCCCACAGACACATGCCCAGATGGGCTTTAAACAAGGCAGACTGGGTAGCCTTCACCTCTGCTGTCACTGGTGCCATCGATGTTGTGATTCAACAGTCAGTCTCTAGAACGATAGTTTCTGCGGTGGATAACGCGATCACTCGTTCTTCAGGGTGCCCCAGGCGAAAGACAGTCCCTTGGTGGTCGCCGGAAGTCACTGAGGCAATTAAGGAATGTCGGTGAGCTCCACAGCGACAATTGGGTGCCATAAGTCAGTTTACCAAGTCCGAGAAAAGATCAAACGAGTTTTTGGATACGAGATCCCAACAGGTGTTGCCGGTGTTAAAATAAATGGCGTGTTATCTACCGACGCAAACGCGATTACTGAGCACTTTGCTGAGCGCTATTCTCGCGCATCTGCGTCGGAGAACTACCCACCAGCCTTTCGCACTCTCAAATGCGGATGGAGGGTAAAGTCCACTTGCTCACTACACGCCACAGTGAACCCAAACCACCAAATTTATGGAGTGGGACCTCCTCAGTGCCCTTGCACAATGCCCCAACACAGCTCCTGGGCCAGATCAGATCCACAGTCAGATGATTAAACATCTCTCGTCTGACTACAACCGATATCTCCTCCTGATATGGTGTGATTGCGTCTTTCCATCGCACTTATGGGAGAGAAATATCATATCAGTTCTCATAACTGGCAGAAACCCATTTGATGCGGATATCTATCACCTATCAGCCTCAGCAACGTTCTCTGTAAGTATGCTGGAACGTATGGATTGTCGGCAGTTGGGTTGGGTCCTGGAGTCGTGTGGCCTACTGGCTCCGTGCCAGGGCTGTTTCCGCCTGGGTTGCTGCACTACTGATAACCTTTTGTCCCTTGAGTCTGCCATCCAAACAGACTTTTCCAGACGCCAACATCTTGTTGCCATCTTTTTTTATTTACAAAAAGCATATGACACCACCTGGCAACATCATATCATAGCCACATTATACATGGGGTCTCCGAGGCCCGCTCCCAAATTTTATCCACAATTTCCTGTCGCTTTGTACTTTATGTGCCCACGTTGGTGCGTCCAATAGTTCCCCCATATCCAAGAGAATGGGGTCCCACAGCGCTCTGTATTGAGTGCATCTCTATTTTTAGTGGCCATTGACGGTCTAGCAGTAGCTGTAGGGCCATCTGTCTCACCCTCTCTGTGTACACACAACTCCTTCATTTCGTACTGCTCCATCAGTACTGGTGCTGCTGAGCAGTGCCTACAGGGAGCCATCCAAAAGGCGCAGTCAGGCGCTCTAGCCCACGGCTTCCAGTTTTCGGCCGCCAAGTCGTGTATGCACTTTTGTGTGCATATTACTGTTCATCCGGAACCAGAACTTTACCTTACTCACAATTCCCTCACTGTAGTGGAGACATATCGATTTTTAGTACTGGTTTTCCATGCCCGATTGACTTGGCTTCCTGATTTTCGTCAGCTTAAGTGAAAGTGCTGGAAGCACCTCAATGCCCTCCGCCGCCTGAGCAACACCAACTGGGGTGTCAGTTCCTTACTTGAAGTTACAGTATTTTGACTTGTATATCTTAGTGTAATTAAAATTGTTTAATAGTTGTAAAATAGTCGCAAGTGGAAAAAGTCTTCCACTTGTGGTAAATTGTTTACTTTGGCAGCTGGAAACGTTTTTGTCATGGATGGGGCGATTTCTGTCCCCCAAATCTCGTCAAAAAAGGATTTTCTTGTTCCAAGAATGATCTTTCTGGCATGAATGATATCTAACATTCAAGAAGACTCGATAATGAACATATGTGATGAACTGCAACCATTTAGCATTCATGCAACAGTGGAATTAAACGGGAAACATTTAGGAGTCAGGTGTTCTAATTTAAGGGAAACGTCATTACTTGCCCGTCACTCATTGCCCGTTTCTATTCAATATTGTTACTGGTATCGAGTTATGATGCCTTTATGTTACCTTATAACAAGTAAGAGGAAATGAAGCAAACGTCATCTCTTAGAGCAAAGAGCAGTGTGAGCCGGTCCTGTGGCCGAGCGGTTCTAGGCGCTTCAGTCCGGAACTACATGGCTGCTACGGTCGCAGGTTCGAATCCTGCCTCGGGCATGGATATATGTGATATCCTTAGGATAGTTAGGTTTACTTAGTTCTAAGTCTCGGGGACTGATGACCTCAGATGTTAAGTCCCATAGTGCTTAGAGCCATTTGAACCATTTTGAAATGGCACTGTGAACACATAGCATTTTGCATTGTTGTCACAAAAACTGTTTTGTACCATACGAAGACTCTCTCAGGGGTGTATCCGTCACAACTGCCATTTGTTGCCAACAACTGAGATACATTTTGTCTGCAGTGTAAAAGAAATGATCAACAGAACTACGTCGACTTTCGCTACTGAACGATTTCACAAACAAAACTGTCCAAGAGCTAGTTGGTGAGGTCCTCCCTCACGCATATATTCAGCCCCTGATATTAAGCCCTCCAATATTTTCCTTCTCGCTTGTCATCAAACAACCATCCAGAAAATTCATTTCCGAACAGAAATGTACTTCAAATACGGCTTGACGACATGTGTAGATCAGAAAGAGTACTTTTATACAGCATTAGTGGATGCTCTGTACTTGTGCAAATGACTTTAAACGTACAACAATAAAATCCAGACTCCCTGACTGCAGACTAAACGTCATAAATCAGTGACAGTCAGAAATAGTTTTGTTTTACTGTCTTAAGGGCACTGAAAACAAAAAGGCTCATTCTACAGATTCAGTTAACATTTTTAGCAACCTCCGGTCGTCACACTGTAGTCATTATAAGTAATCAACATGTATCTCGATCATCATAAACTTAGAGCAAATAAGATTTGGTTGGAAGGACATCTGTAACCGAACTTCGTAGTAGAATCAGTTGTAAATATTTTTATTCGTTCAAAATCACAATCTGCTTAGGGAAAATACAAGCCCACCATCAGATGTGCAAGACTGCAAAAAGGAAAAGGAAGAAACTATAATAAGAGATGGTATAGCAATTATACAATTTATTTTTATAGTTTCTTTATTTTCCCTTTTGCGGTTTTGTACATCTGAAGATGAGCTTACAATTAGCCGAAACCGGTCGTGATATGGAACCAATAAAAATATTTACAGCTGAAGCGGTTAGTTATCTGATTCTCCTTAAAGAAAGCGGTTTTCTTAAGAACACTGTCATTAGCACTCTCCACAAACAGATGAACACAAATTAAATACAAAAAGACAGCAGTATTCGCAACACATGGTCATCCACACAGACACTTCCTAAGCTGCGAACAACAACACTGCAGATCAAGAAAGTCTATTGTGCGAGCAAATCATGTGCTATGAGTGAAAAAGCCAGCCGAAAAGGCTGTGAAGAAAATGAAATCATCGAATGTTTGTACTCTAAGCACCTATGTTTCAAGAGCTTTTCAACTTTTATTACGTTTAAGACAGAGTACCCAAAAAATAATAGGTTCACCAAGCTGCGTATGGTAAGGATTTTCTATGAAGCGCCTCACAATTGTTGCATTGTCACTAAATTAGTCCTTGACGGTTAATATGAACGGAGCCCGTACACTACCACAATACTCATATGGGAACTGTTGAGGTCTAATGAGACAGCGCAGGTGGACAGATGTTTCTAGGAATTGCAGAAGCTATCCGTACGCTGCTGGTTCAAGACACCAAACAACGACTAAATTATTTTAACATTGGGCTCTGTTAGATTATCGTCTATACTACTACATAAAGGCAAGACGTTACTTCGCGTTGTTACCAAAATATTCTATAAATACTTTTTAATAAACCTTCTTACGGACATAGTATACAATTTTTAATATATGTTGTTGACAAAGATGTATTTAAAACCTACACTATTACTAAAGAAAATTGACTTTTAACATTGTTACCAAAAGTCTCCAAAGATTCTTCGGCTATTTACTTCAAATTCTTACATGATACTCTAATAGAAGTTCGGACGGGCATAGGCCGTGAACTACCTTTATATAAATATTAAGATGAAAGATTGTTAGCAAAAATCTCGAATATAGTAGCAGGGCATTTAAACATTAGATAAATTGCTTGTACCATTCATATTCTTTCTCCTTATATATAACATGAAACAAAAATTATATATACAAGTATCTGCTGTTTTGTTTTCCTCGTCACACTCGGTTTTAATGTAAAACAGGAAACTTGTATTTATCCCTTATTAGCTTATGATTAGAATGACACTATGAAATGTGAAATGGCTGAAACTTCGTAATCCTACACATTCGCAGACTCAAACTATGCGAAATGTCACTGAAGCTCTGTCCTCACAGAAGCCGCAGCAAGAAAAATCAGTCACAACGTGTTCAAGATTTACTCACTCATTTTAAGTGACTTCATTTCCCAGTCATGGGTTTCTTACCAATAATAATAAACCAAGCTCAAGGGGAGAATAGGGAATGCACACAGAGAGAGGAAGAGATGATGGAGGGAGAGAGAAAGGGTAGAAGTTGATAGACAGAGAGAAAGGACGAAAAGAGATCACAATGTACATCCAATTCCTGTATTTATCTACCAGTAGAGAACCATTCCCTGGTTCGCTAGAAGCTTATACGTGAATCACAATGCAGAGCCTGTTAATTGAAATAACAAATGTTCATTATTCCTCTGAACAGTGGAAGTAGGGGCAGCGAACTAAATAAAATGTTAAGTAGCAATTTCGTACAGTAATTACTTATTTCATGAAAAATTGTAGCTACGAGCTCTAAATGTGCGTTCTAATAAACTAAAGTATAAAAACCTATTACCGCTACACAGAACAAATTTAACGTGGTTTTTACTCCAGTAACCCATACTAAGTTATCATCTAACTTTTACAAGTATTTGGCCGGCCGGTGTGGCCGTGCGGTTCTAAGCGCGTCAGTTTGGAACCGCGTGACCGCTACGGTCGCAGGTTCGAATCCTGCCTCGGGCATGGATGTGTGTGATGTCCTTAGGTTAGTTAGGTTTAAGTAGTTCTAAGTTCTAGGGGACTAATGACCTCAGTAGTTAAGTCCCATAGTGCTCAGAGCCACTTGAACCATTTTTTTTACAAGTATTTGCAATTTGTCAAAAATTAACGAACCTGTCGGGTGTTTATGTAATACTGTTGGGTGTATATATGGAAAGTAGTTGAAGGATGGTGCAGTCACGAATAGCATCTTTGGACCTTCTGGCAGCGATACCATCTTCCAGCAGGACAACTATCTGTGTATCAAGGCCAGGGCTTTGAGGAGCACAACAGGAACTGAAATTGGTGTCTCTGTCACCAAATTCGCGCAGGAATTTATTCTACAGGTAAACAAAGGTTTAAACACCAAAATCCCACAGTAGCTTCGCACAGTGTCCACTTCACCAAGCCGTTGTGCACAATTGACTAAAAATACATCAGCCTATCCATAACAGAATACAAGCATAATGTAGTTGTCCACTCCGAAATGACAGATGCATTGTATGGTGTCCGCACATAACGCATAGTTGAGGCTACTGCAGAATGTAAATATGAACAGATCAAATAATAGATTATGCTTTGATTCTGCTTAAATCAATGTGTAGGATCAACGTAAAACACCATCGTCCAAACAGGTCTTGAAAGCCCAAAGTTACCCACCGGCCGCCATGTCATCCTCACGTAACATAGGCTAAATGTCTGTTGCCTTCGTGCTTCTGCGTGGACAGACTGGCGTGGACGATAATATTGCTGTATATTCATCTTCCTTGAATTGCTAAGTGAAGTGCGTGATCGTTGTTGTTGATTGAAGTCATAAAAAACATAAATGCTTCCTGTGTATGCTTCGCTGTACTCAATTTGAATACTTCACTTCACCAATTCCTTTTATAGTTCCGTTAAATAATAATGAAATATTACCTAATGACATGCCATCGTTTTATGCTAATCGTAAAAACTAAATCCTTGTTACTGAAAGCTTTCGTTAATTACCGTGCAAAAAAGTGAATGTCGAAAGATTTTGGGCTGAACTTTTGTCTTGAGAACACAGTGTGGTCTTTTACGTCACCTTGGCGGTTGAAATACCCTAACAAAAATATTTCGAACACAGTCCATCACAAAGAAGAAACAGCCATAAATTTCTTGACCTTAACGGTAATGGGTCAAGTAATCTAATTCAAAACGCGCAGCAGAAAAACATACATAGGTTTGTCAGCTTGATGGTTAATTGAGAATAAGATAGAACAGCTAAAGATGTATTGAGTTACCATGTGCTTAAAACGTTCATATTCCAAATATTTTTAATAGTTGTACCTAAAAAAAATTGCGAAAGAAGTACGCTCGTGTGGTAGTTCAGAAGTCTGTTAGATCGTGCCCGTAACTCCTACACCATATAATGTACGCGACTCAAACTCCAGTTAAGTTTCCACTGAATTCACACGTTGTCGAGTTCCACATCAATATCTCCACAGACATCCACCGATTTGTGAAACGTATTGATATTCAAGAAATATCCCATGTGAATGACAGCCACAGAGGAGTATACTGTGAGTGCTGACACTTAATTATAGTTCTGCATCAGACACATGAATTCAGTTGTGGACACAAAGTCTTTATTTCACCAACCACGGATGTTTAATCATCAGGTGGAACGCATCGTTGCGATAGCTCTTCGCAGTCGTAAGCATTGGCGATTTCTTGCAGCAGCATGTGAGATGTTTGGGAGGTTAGGTTTTCACTAGCACTGTCAGTAATTATGTAAATTTGTTACAGACTCTGCTGACGTGACGTAGCAAACACTTTAAATACAAAAAGTACTCGCAGACCAAGAAGAACAAGTGTGTAGCATTGAGAAGCTGTAACTCTCAATGTCTCACTGTACAATACTCATAAAATGTTGAGGTTGTGTAGCAAAGCTGTTACAGCTTTTCGCCGAACAAAACGGTGTCAAAAATTGCTACACCGCAAAATGATTAATGTACAGCGTTAATGATACTTCGAGAATATATTTGTCTAGGTAACGTTTTTAAGAACAAACAAGGATAATCCAGGATGGAATGTAACAATATGACTGTATGAGTTGCATTTGCGTGAGTGTAAACTCTATATATATATATATATATATATATATATATATGTGTGTGTGTGTGTGTGTGTGGTGTGTGTGTGTGTGTGTGTGTGTGTGTGAGAGTTTGCGTGTTTGTATATGTCGTCTACTTTTGACGCAGACCTTGCTAGCCGAAAGCTTATTTGTGACGGTCTTTTTGTTGTGCCTGCCTGAGACTCAGCATCTCCGTTCATATGGTGAGTAGCAACATTCCTTTTCAAATACTGTAACATAATTTAAGGGATGAACTTTGCAAGATCAGATTAATGTAAGTGCGAAATAATCCTGCGCAAATGTGAGATTCTGGTACAATAATAACTGGTGTAGCAGCCAGAATATTGAATGCATACGTGCATGTAGTGGGTTGTCTAGGTGCAGATGTCAGTCTATGGAATGAAGTTCCATGCCTGTTGTAGTTGGTTGTCAATATGACGACGGTTGTTTGTTAATGACGCTGGAGTTGTCGTCCGATGATGTCCCACGTGTGGTCAACTGGAGACAGACCTGGCGACCGAGCAGGCCAAAGCAACATGTCGAAACTCTGTACAGCATTTTGAGTTACAACAGCAGTATGTGGGCGAGTAGTATCCTGTTGGAAAACACACCCATGAATAGCAGCACAACAGGGTAGATCACCAGATTGACATATACATCTGCGGTCAGGATGCGTGGGGTAAGCATGAGAGTGTTCCTGCCGTCATACGATATCACAATCCAGGCTATAACACCAGATGCAAGTCCAGTGTGTTCTGCACGCAGACAACCTGGTTGCAGGCTCTCAATCGGTCTTCTTCTAACCAACAAAAGGCCATCACTGGCACCGAGGCAGAACCAGATTTCATAAGGTAACACTCCACCCTGTCCCCCGATGAGCTCTCGTTTGAGCCCACGGAAGTCGCAAATGGCGGTGGTTTGGGCTCAATAGAATGTGCGATACAGGCCGTCTGGCTCGGAGCTGTCCTTCATAGTAACCGATTTGCCGTAGTCAGTGTGGTGCCAAATGCGATACCAATTCCTGCTGCAGATGCAGTACGATGCTCCAGAGTCATACGCCTTGTAGTAGTAGTAGTAGTAGTAGTAGCTTTATTCATCCGTAGATCTTTTTTTGCAAGGATATAGGACATGTCAAAGTATTTACAAGTTTCGACCAATTTAAAACAAGCTAATGCGCATACAGATACATTTACAGACTTATAGTTAGAGACAATCATTAGATTTTCTCCTGATATACAGTACATTTTTCACAAATAACTTATTAAATAATGTAATGCCACACTGTTCACTCATATCCCACTATCAGTCACTGCACACTATACGCACATTGTTCTATAACGCTTCACTCACTATACACACAAACACACACACACGTTGGTGATCTCTGGGCCATTTTCTGTACCACAATTTCCCATTTGCTATCCTGAAAAACTGATCAGCATCACTCTATAATGAGTGAGATGTATAGCTCATTAAGAGGAAGAGGTGTTAGTATCGTACTATGCATAGCTCGGGGGTAAGTACTTCTAGAAAGGAGAAAAGAAGGAAAAAACATAATTTGAAAGTGTTATGTGGAATGTTGGATGTTCCATAATCATTATTATTATTATTTATTTGTACAACTTTTTTTATCAAACTCCTGCTCTGTTTTATCTAAGTAATCCTTCAACGTATAAAATGCATTGCAAAACAGGTACTTTTTAGCTGCCTTTTTAAATAAGTGTATTTTGCAATTTTTTAATCTCTTTTGGTAATTTGTTGCATAGTTTTATTCCTTGGTAGAAAAAGCTGTTTTGAGCTTTATGTTTATTTTTTCTTAGTAAATGTAAGTCGAGTCTAGCTCTTGTTGCATGGTCATGGACAGAGCTGTTTGCGCAGTAATTACCAATGTTATTTTTGATGTGTACAACTGACTGGTAAATGTATTGACATGGAACAGTTAAAATCCCCAGTGCTTCGAACAGATCCTTAAAATGAGATAGACTACTATTTTTGGTTATTATTCTTATGGCTCTTTTCTGGAGCTTGAAAATTGTGTTCACATTTTGTGCGTTTGTTCCCCAAAAAAGAATGCCATAGCTAAGAACTGAGTGTACATATGAACAATATTAACTAAAAGAGACTGCATGTTACACACTGATGATACGATTCTAAGGGCATAACAAGCTAATGACATTCTGTTTGCAAGTACCTTTGCGTGTTCACACCACTTCAACTGAGAATCAATATTCATTCACAGAAATTTTGTGTCTGTTACACAGTCTACAGAGGTGTCATCTACATTTAATTTAACACTGTAATGTTTCCTCTTCAAACTGAAATTCATTTCATTAGTTTTCTTTATGTTCAGTGTCACTTTATTACTTATTGACTAATCATAAACTTCCCTGAGAGTGTCACTTGCTTTCTCTGCAAGGAGTTCTCTTTTTTATTCAGTGACTATAACATTGCTGTCATCAGCGAAGAGAATTTTTTCACCATGAATAACACTACAGGGAAAGTCATCGACGTATATCAGGAACAGTATTGGTCTTAATATGCCACCTTGCGGAACCCCTATATTAATGTATTTTGGTTCTGATAAGTGTTTTACTAAAAGTTTAGATCTATTTGAAGTGTGAGTTATCTCTACTCTTTTACCCTACCTGCTAGGTATGACCGAAACCAGTTATTAGCTACCCCTCTTATTCCTAATGCTCCTAATTTATTTAATAGAATCATGCGGTCGGCTGTATCAGAGGCCTTAGAAAGATCAAAAAATATGCCTGTGACACACTCATCTTTATCGAGAGCATCAAGTACAACTTTTGTGAATTCTACTATGGCTGATCGTATTTTTGCCACTTCGGAAACCAAACTGTGATTCGTTTAAAAGGTAGTATTCACTCCTTAAGCAATATCGCCGAAGAATCGTCCAGCTTCTCGCAGCCCTATTACACGATCTCGTTCAAAGTGCGTCTTTGTCGCCTTAAAGACATTTTTTGACTAACATCATCTCACCACGTCCACTGTCTAAGGTAACTAACGCTCACTACCGATACATCGTGTATTAATAGCAAACCTGATTTGCATCTTCATATAGGCACTACTAGCACCGCTCATGCGATTGGCACGAGATCTGAATAGAAATCATGCTTCAAAAGTAGAAACACGCCTTCCATCTTCCATTTATGTCCCACAAATCCTCCCTGCTGTAACAATTTTATTCCTTCAGTGTAATTTGAAATAAAGGAATCTTTAAATATTCTCAACAAATGGAAAATGTATTAAGGCATGTACGAACGTTTGTTGTGCTATTGCCACCCGGTGACCACGCTGATGTTTTCTAAGTTATGCCTTTACAGCAAGAGGAACTGATTAAACCGGCCCGACCAGATAGCCGCGCCCATTAGCAAGCCACTTCCGGAATTCGGGGAGACGCACCGGCGACAGAGCGAGTAGGGCATCAGGTCACCCTCCACCACTAGCCTTGTCAGATCCACATTAAGAAGGTATGTGAGGAAGGTCAGGAAACAGAGTGAAAGAAATGTCATACAATTTCACTGTTAAATTTTTTCTAGACTGGTGTAATAATGAATACAGGTGTGGGAGCTGTGAAGCAGGTACACGAAAAATACAACATATACATTCTAAGACAGGAAAACAAGGAAAAAAAGGAGGACCACGAAGGAATTATGTGAGTGATGGAAATGGATATATATGATGCACATGAACAGACAAACAAATGATTGCAATTTCTGAAAAAATTGGTGATTTATTCAAGAGAAAATGCTTCACAATTGAGCAAGACAATAAAGCTTTGGTCCACCTCCGACCCTTATGCAAGCAGTCATTCGACTTAGCATTAACTGATATTGCTGGGTATCCTCCTGAGGGATATCGTGCCAAATTCTGTCGAGCTGGAGTGTTAGATCATCAAATTCCCTAGGTAGTAGGATGGCACTGCCTGTAATGCTCCAGACGTTCTCAACTAGGGAGAGATCCGGGGGCCTTGCTGACCAAGGTAGGATTCGGTAAGCACGAAGATAAGCAGTAAAAACTCTCGTGCGTGGACGGGCGTTATCTTGCTGAAATATAAGCCCAGGACGGTTTGTCAGAAGTGCAACAAAACGGTATGTGGAGTGTCGTCCCCGTACCGCTGTGGCTGCCGCAGATGACAACCAAATGCGTCCCGCTACGAAATGAAAGGGCGCCTGCAGACCATCACTCCTGGTCGTCGGTCTGAATGGCAGGCGATATTCCACCGTTGTCCGGGGTGTCTTGAGAAACGTCTTGTCTGGCCATCAGGTCTCAGGTCGAAGAGGGGACTCATCACTGAGCCATTTCTACTCTGTTCAATGGGATTCCAGGCGGAATGTCTTGTTGGTGTGCAGAGGTCAGTGCTTTAAGCTCAGCGTCCTTTTTGTGAGCCCACTATTAATGGTCCCTGTTGTCAATGGAGTAACCGTTGCAAGTCGGATAGATAACAATGATGAATCTGGGGCCCTATCTCCATGGCGATTGCCTGCTCCTCGTGTTTTGTTGCCCTTAGGTCGACCGCTGTGTTCAGCCGTTGTTCACCTATTCTTCCTAACATTGTCTACCATTGGTATCGCTCCTATTCAAATGTCGAGCGATTTGCCAATTACTCTAACCGTCTTCTCCGAGTTCGACCACACGTCCTGTTTCACATCTGACGTCTGCGTAGATTGTTCACGCGCGTGTCTGCGAGACATACACTAGTAGCCATTAAAATTACTACACAAAGAAGAAATACAGGTGATAAACGGGTATTCAATGGACAAATATATTATACTAGAACTGAAATGTGTTTACATTTTCACGCTATTTGGGTGAATAGATCCTGTGAAATCAGTACCCAAAACAACCACCTCTGGCCGTAATAACGGCCTTGATACGCCTGGGCATTGAGTCAGAGCTTGGATCGTGTGTACACGTACAGCTGCCCATGCAGCTTCAACACGATACCACAGTTCATCAACAGTAGTGACTGGCGTATTGTGGCGAGCCAGTTGCTCGGCCACCAATGACCAGACGTTTTCAATTGGTGAGAGATCTGGAGAATATGCTGGCCAGGGCAGCAGTCGAACGTTTTCTGTATCCAGAAAGGCAAATATAGGACCTGCAACATGCGGTCGTGCATTATCCAGCTGAAATGTAGAGTTTCGCAGGGATCGAATGAAAGGTAGAGCTACGGGTCGTAGCACATCTGAAATATAACGTCCACTGTTCAAAGTGCCGTCAGTGCGAACAAGAGGAGACCGAGACGTGTAACCAATGGCACCCCATACCATCACGCCGGGTGATACGCCAGTATGTCGATGACGAATACAAGCTTCCAATGTGTGTTCATCGCGATGTCGCCAAACACGGATGCGACCATCATGATGCTCTAAACAGAACCTGGATTCATCCGAAAAAATAATGTTTCGCCACTTGTGCAGCCAGGTTCGTCGTTGAGTACGCCATCGCAGGCGTTCCTGTCTGTGATGCAGCGTCAAGGGTAACCGCAGTCATGGTCTTCGAGCTGATAGTCCATGCTGCTGCAAACGTTGTCGAACTGTTCGTGCAGATGGTTGTTGTCTTGCAAACGTCCCCATCTGTTGACTCAGGGATCGAGACGTGGCTGTACGATCCGTTACAGCCATGCGGATAAGATGCCTGTCATCTCGACTGCTAGTGATACGAGGCCGTTGGGATCCAGCACGGCGTTCCGTATTACCCTACTGAAACCACCGATTGCATATTCTGCTGACAATTATTGCATCTCGACCAATGCGAGCAGCAATGCCACGATACGATAAACCGCATCGCAATAGGCTACAATCCGACCTTTATCAAAGTCGGAAACGTAATGATACGCATTTCTTCTCCTTACAGGAGGCATCACAACAACGTTTCACCAGACACCGCCGGTCAACTGCTGTTTGTGTATGAGAAATCGGTTGGAAACTTTCTTCGTGTCAGAACGTTGTAAGTGTCGTCACCGGCGCCAACCTTGTGTGAATGCTCTGAAAAGCTAATCATTTGCATATCACAGCATCTTCATCCTGTCGGTTAAATTTCCCGTCTGTAGCACGTCATCTTCGTGGTGTAGCAATTTTAATGGCCAATAGTGCAGTTATAGTCCAAGTGAGGATACTGAATGAAACTGGAAAAGGGATTCCCGATTTGCTATATTTGCCACCTGTGCGGTGAAACTGCTGCAGCGTCACACATTCATTCATCGGACGCCACAGTTTAAAATTTTGCATTCTTTTAGATACCTGCGTGAATATCAGTTTGTGAGGAATTTCTATAATTTCTCCGTGTACGTCCTTTTTTTGCCTTAGTGTTCCCATTGTTAACGTTATGAAGTTTGATTGTAGAAGCCAAAGTATTTAATTATTGATAGTGCAACTCGCCTCGTAACAATTCGGTCTCCACACAGGCCAATTCTTACTACTAAGAAAAGCTATGTAAAAGACGCATCCACATGATTATGACAGTCAATTATAGAAACGTGTGATGGAAGAAATAAAAACTTATCGCATAATTAACTCAGCGTACTACACACTGACAGATTTTCAGCGGATGTGACTGGGAAAATATTTGGGAATAGACTTCAGCGATAAAAATACTCAACCAGGAACATACACCATCGCAACAAGTGTCTCATATTTTTCCTCCAGATCGTAGTTGCCCATGACAGCACTGTCGTTTAATAGATGTTTGCGGTGCATCCTCACAGGTCGGACACGAAATATCAAACGAGACGCCCGCCGCGCTCGAGGCTGACACTTGCGCAGCGCAGCGCCGTCGCTCGTTTGGGACACGCAAAAGAAATTAATGGAGAGGACAAGGCGTGCTCTGTAATTGCTCCAATTAGCGGCTAATTCAGCCGCCGCCGCCGCGGCAGAGGAGGCCGGCGCGGCGTTTGTGAGCGCAGCGCCTGCAGGCGGCCGTGCATAATGGAAGATCAGCCGGGGAGGAAGAAAGCCCGCACCCTACCCGCATTTCTTGTTACCTCTTTTTTCCACCTCCGTCCGTTCCTCAAAAGCGGGGAGCGCAACTAGTATTGGAGGCGGCCGATTCCATCTCATATTCATTGCACGTATTCTGCCGGCGGTGCGTTCTTTGTTGTGACCTTATGTTTCCATTGGTTACCGTGAAGCGGTCGCTGAATTAAACACGCCGCCATGAAATTTGCATCCCGCCTGCGTTGCCGCTCCGCCCCTCCACTACTCCACCTCCCCCTCTGACGGACTCCGCCGCCCCTGTTAAACCCGTGGGCTCCTCTGTTCTTTCGCTGGCGTGCGCTTCGCGGCCATCGTTCACCTTCCCCCCGCAGCAGCTCTCCCACCCCCTCTACCACCCTCCTGAAATGACAACTCTTTTCGGCTCTCCCCCTTTTTTTTATTGTCTTCCGCTTTTTATATATAGACCAGCTCGCACACAAACAAACATTCGGCAACGGCACGTCACGGGCTGCGCCGTCGTTCCTTCCGATCGCCGATCGGCTACGGGCGTACGGCAGGCGGGCAGGGAGAGCTATCAATATTTGACAAACACGCCAGTATGAATTCTTCAGGGCTGCAAGTGTTTTCAAACGTCTGTACCGCCGCCCCGCCCACCTCTTCTATGCAAACACCCATGCCATGCTTCGCTTCCGCGGCGAAATTCTCCACTCAGGCTGCGCCGGCTGCCGTTGTACTCAGCTTATTAAATTCCATTTGAAGTTATTAATAAAAACTCCGGTGTACGCTGTCTGGAAACGATCGCTGTCGCTGTTGTTTCGACCACACTCAAGACTTGTGGTAGCAGAGGCGCACAATGTTTCACGTTGTAGACTGCACCGTACACTTTGGTAAAAAGGAATGGCAACCTAGGATTGTATCTTGGGCGTCTTCTCTGTAGGGACATATTATTTTGATAGTTGAGAAAAATTAGGAACGACATAAGGTAAAGGGGAGAGGCGGCGGAGTAGAAGAGGGAAGAATAGGAAGAAAGAGGAGATGAAGAAGGAGGGCAAGTTTTGGAGAGCAAGATGAAAGAGGAGGAGTGAATTGAATGTGAGGCGGCATAAGAGGAAAAGAAGGATAAAGGTTTAGAGGGTACAAGAAAACGGTAAGATGCTGTGAAACTGGAGGGAGAATAAGAGAAGGAACAAAAAGAAGAGGGCCGGCCGCTGTGACCGAGTGGTTCTAGGCACTTCAGTCGGGACCCGCGCTACTGCTACGGTCGCAGGTTCGAATCCTGCATCGGGCATGGATGTGTGTGATGTCCTTAGTTTGTTTAGGTTTAAGTAGTCCTAAGTCTAGGGGACTGATGGCTTCAGATGATAAGTCGCATGGTGCTTAGAGCCACTTGAAAAAAGAAGAAAAGGAAGGTTTCGGGAGCGCTAAAATTTGGAAGAGGGTGCAAGGGATGTATGAGTAGGAAGCTTCCTGGCAGATTAAAACTGTTTGCCAGACTGGGATGGGAATCAAACTATTTTCATCGGTAATTCTCTTACCATTTTTATTTTTGTTTATTTATTTATTTTTTTGACTCGTTAGTTTTCTGAATGATGCGGCCAAGCGCGAATTCCTCTCCTGTGCTACCAACGTCTTCACCTCAGAGTAGTATTTGCAACCTATGTCCTCAATTTCTTCCTGGATGTATTCCGATCTCTGTTTTCCTCTACAGTTTCTACCGGAACCCCTAGATTCCAAACTTCACGAAATTTCTCCTGCACATCTAGTCGGACTTCTGAATCAAAGAATACTGCACAGAAATTGCTTAGCCGCAGTCCAGAAAATTAGTTCCAGAATGAATCTTCTACTGTACGTCAGAATGTGGACAGGTCCGAAACTTACTGGCAGATTACAACTGTGTGCCGGACTGGTACTCAAAGCTGAGATCTTATTTTTGGCGGATAGTACTCAATCTTGAAGAGATTGTGATTGGATCCTTTTGAAAAGATTCCTTATGAGTTACTCTGGTTTTATCAAGTGAACCAAGACAAACAAGTGCGCAGGGTATTTAACCACGCCGCGAGGATCGATAGGTCGCGGCACACTGCTGGTGTCCACAGATCCTACATCTGAAAGTGTCGCGCACGAGGAGGTGCCCGTGGCGTGCGCCGACGTCTCTTAGCGCGGCAGCAGACCAAGGAGGAGGTCTGTCTAGGATAGAACATGCTCGCTTCAAGAAGACAGTCCACCTCTAGCAGTTGAGGCAGGAGGCTTTCCGACTGGGAGAATGAACACGCAGCCTGAGTTGGCTTTGGAGCCCAGCTAGTCACATTGACAGCCACAATACAGCACCTAAACACCGCCCATCAGCCGAGGAGTCGAAAGGAAGTCGCGCTGGCAGGAACTCATGGACCAGGGAACCGCTGGTTATGGGAGTACTGCCACAACACCTCTGAGAGTGTCCCATCACCCGCAAGGTCCCTGCCAAAGTTTTCACCGGGTAACTGCCAGATGTGGTTGCTCGTCTGCGCTATGCGAAGTGCAAAAAGATGATCGAAGCTCAGCGACTAGTTTCGGCGGGCATGTTTGTGTCTGACCCCTATTAAGATTCAGAATTGTGTCACGTTGTGTAAACCACGCTTAATCTGTGGTTATGAGTGCTGTTTCGTTAAGGAACTGTTAATTTGAAATGTTCAAAAATTCTATGCCTTGATTAGTAGTATAGCTATATTCTCGTGGTGAGCAATTACTCCTGAGTTTTATTCTTGTTATCCGTTTTTACCCCTCCCCCCCCCATGAACCCTGGACCTTGCCGTTCGTGGGGAGGCTTGCGTGCCTCAGCGATACAGATGGCCGTACCCTAGGTGCAACCACAACGGAGGGTACCTGCTGAGAGGCAAGACAAACGTGTGGTTCCTGAAGGGGGGCAGCAGCCTTTTCAGTAGCTGCAGGGGCAACAGTCTGGATGATTGACTGATCTGGCCTTGTAACACTAACCAAAACGGCCTTGCTGTGCTGGACCTGCGAAAAGCTGAAAACAAGGGGAAACTACAGCTGTAATTTTTCCCGAAGGCATGCAGCTTTACTGTATGGTTAAATGATGATGGCATCCTCTTGGGTAAAATATTCCGGAGGTAAAATAGTCCCCCATTCGGATCTCCGGGAGGGGACTACTCAGGAGGACGTCGTTATCTGGAGAAAGAAAACTGGCATTCTACGGATCGGAGCATGGAATCTCAGATCCCTTAATCGGGCAGGTAGGTTAGAAAATTTAAAAAGGGAAATGGTTAGGTTTAAGTTATATATAGTGGGAATTATTGAAGTTCGGTGGCAGGAGGAACAAGACCTTAGGTCAGGTGACTACAGGGTTATAAACACAAAATCAAATAGGGGTAATGCAGGAGTAGGTTCAATAATGAATAGGAAAATAGGAATGCGGGTAAGCTACTACAAACAGCACAGTGAACGCATTATTGTGGCCAAGAAGCCCACGCCTACTACAGTAGTACAAGTTTATTTGCCAACTAGCTCTGCAGATGACGACGAAATTTATGAAATGTATGATGAGATAAGTGAAATTATTCAGGTAGTGAAGGGAGACGAAAATTTAATAGTCATGGGTGACTGGAATTCGATAGTAGGAAAAGGGAGAGAAGGAAACGTAGTAGGTGAATATGGATTGGGGCTAAGAAATGAAAGAGGAAGCCGTCTGGTAGAATTTTGCACAGAGCATAACTTAATCACAGCTAACACTTGGTTCAAGAATCATGAAAGAAGGTTGTATACATGGAAGAACCCTGGAGATACTAGAAGGTTTCAGATAGATTACGTAATGGTAAGACAGAGATTTAGGAGCAAGGTTTTAAATTGTAAGACATTTCTAGGGTCAGATGTGGACTCTGGCCACAATCTATTGGTTATGAACTGTAGGTTAAAACTGAAGAAACTGCAAAAAGGTGGGAATTTAAGGAGATGGTACCTGGATAAACTGAAAGAACCAGAGGTTGTACAGAGTTTCAGGGAGAGCAAAAGGGAACAATTGACAGGAATGGGGGAAAGAAATACAGTAGAAGAAGAATGGGTGGCTTTGAGAAATGAAATAGTGAAGGCAGCAGAGGATCAAGTAGGTAAAAAGAAGAGGGCTAGTAGAAATCCTTGGGCAACAGAAGAGATACTGAATTTAATTGATGAAAGGAGAAAATACAAAAATGCAGTAACTGAAGCAGGCAGAAAGGAATACAAACGTCTGTAAAATGAGATCGACAGGAAGTGCAAAATGGCTAACCAGGGATGGCTAGAGGACAAATGTAAGGATGTAGAGTCTTATCTCACGAGGGGTAAGATAGATACTGCCTATAGGAAAATTAAAGAGACCTTTGGAGAAAAGATAACGACTTGCATGAATATCAAGAGCTCAGATGGAAGCCCAGTTCTAAGCAAAGAAGGGAAAGCAGAAAGGTGGAAGGAGTATATAGAGGGTCTATACAGGGGCGATGTTCTTGAGGAAATTGAAGAGGATGTAGATGAAGATGAAATGGGAGATATGATACTGCTTGATGAGTTTGACAGAGCACTGAAAGACCTAAGTCGAAACAAGGCCCCGGGAGTGGACAACATTCCATTAGAACTACTGACAGCCTTGGGAGAGCCAGTCCTGACAAAACTCTACCATCTGGTGAGCAAGATGTTTAAGACAGGCGAAATTTCCTCAGACTTCAAGAAGAATATAATAATTCCAATCCCAAAGAAAGCAGGTGTTGACAGATGTGAAAATTACCGAACTATCAGTTTAATAAGTCACAGCTGCATAACACTAATGCGAATTCTTTACAGACGAATGGAAAAACTGGTAGAAGCCGACCTCGGGGAAGATCAGTTTGGATTCCGTAGAAACGTTGGAACACGTGAGGCAATAATGACCCTATGACTTATCTTAGAAGAAAGATTAAGGAAAGGCAAACCTACTTTTCTAGCATTGGTAGACTTAGAGAAAGCTTTTGACAATGTTGACTGGAATACTCTCTTTCAAATTCTGAAGATGGCAGAGGTAAAATACAGGGAGCGAAAGGCTATTTACAATTTGTACAGAAAGCAGACGGCAGTTATAAGAGTCGATGGACATGAAAGGGAAGCAGTGGTTGGGAAGGGAGTGAGACAGGGTTGTAGCCTATCCCCGATGATATTCAATCTGTATATTGAGCAAGCAGTAAAGGAAACAAAAGAAAAATTTTGAGTAGGTATTAAAATCCATGGAGAAGAAATAAAAACCTTGAGGTTTGCCGATGACATTGTAATTCTGTCAGAGACAGCAAAGGACTTGGAAGAGCAGTTGAACGGAATGGACAGTGTCTTGAAAGGAGGGTATAAGATGAACATCAACAAAGGCAAAACGAGGATAATGGAATGTGGTCGAATTCAGTCGGGTGATGCTGAGGGAATTAGATTAGGAAATGAGACACTTAAAGCAATAAAGGAGTTTTGCTATTTGGGGAGCAAAATAACTGATGATGGTCGAAGTAGAGAGGATATAAAATGTAGACTGGTAAGGGCAAGGAAAGTGTTTCTGAAGAAGAGAAATTTGTTAACATCGAGTATTGATTTAAGTGTCAGGAAGTCGTTTCTGAAAGTATTTGTATGGAGTGTAGCCATGTATGGAAGTGAAACATGGACGATAAATAGTTTAGACAAGAAGAGAAGCTTTCGAAATGTGGTGCTACAGAAGAATGGTGAAGATTATGTGGGAAGATCACGTAACTAATGATGAGCTACCGAAGATAATTGGGATGAAGAGGAATTTGTGCCGCAACTTGACCAGAAGAAGGGATCGGTTGGCAGAATTTAGTATTGTAGGGAATTGCGGAGGGTAAAAGTCGAGAGGGAGTCCAAGAGCGAAAGGCTAAGCAGATTCAGAAGGATGTAGACTGCAGTAGGTACTGGGAGATGAAGAAGCTTGCATAGGATAGAGTAGCATGGAGAGCTGCATCAAACCAGTCTCAGGACTGAAGACCACAACAGAAACAACATCCGTTTTTAATAATAATTATTTAATTGTACTGTTATTTTGGCCGAATGTTAACTTGTCTTTCTCATGTACTCGTTGTTTTGCTTCTGGGTAGAGACCAGCTTGGGTGGCATTCGTAATTTTTTTCTGCTAATTAAGTTTTGCTCATCGGTGAGCATTACATTTTGAACTCTCGAAAATTACCGAGCTGTTATTGTTCATTCATTGAACTTTTGGGATGGAGGGCTATCTTGTAAACTGGGCAACCATCTATCATTTGTATTCTGTTGTACAATGTTATTAATGGCGGAAGCAGAGCTGTGAGGACGGGACGTGAGTCGTGCTTGGGTAGTTCATATGGTAGAGCACTTGCCCGCGAAAGGCAAAGGTCCCGAGTTCGACTCTCGGTCCGGTAAACAGTTTTAATCAGCCAGGAACTTTCTTATTTCAAGGAAATGGTTTCGATTTTATTCTGTGTCTCCAATTTATTATTGAGTATTTAACGGAGCTACTATCTGATCTGTGGGCAAGTCATTTAACTTTCTAAATTGTTTGGTTTATTAATAGTGTTAGTTGTCTTTGTACTGGCATTATTGTTTATTTGTTCTAAGGTAGCTTTGTACACTATGTGATCAAAAATACCCAGTCACCCCCCCCCCCCCAAAAGTACTTTTTTCATATTAGGTGCATTATGCTGACACCTACTGCCAGGTACTCCATATCAGCGATCTCAGTAGTTCAAATGGCTCTGAGCCTATGGGACTTAACTTCTGAGGTCATCAGTCCCCTAGAACGTAGAACTACTTAAACCTAACTATCCTAAGGACATCACACACATCCATGCCCGAGGCAGGATTCGAACCTGCGACCGCAGCGGTCGCGCGGTTCCAGACTGAAGTGCCTAGAACCGCTCGTCCGGCGATCTCAGTAGTCATTAGACATCGTGAGAGAGCAGAATTGGGCGCTCCGTGGAACTTACGGACTTCGAACGTGGTCAGATGATTCGATGTCACTTGTCATAATTCTGTGCGCGAAATTTCCACACTCCTAAACATCTCTAGGTAAACTGTTGCCTATGAGGTAGTAAGAAGAGTAAACATTGGACACTTGAACAGTGTAAAAATGTTGTGTGAAGTGACGAATCACGGTACACACTGTGGCAATCCGGTGACAGACTGTGGGTATGGCGAATGCCCGGTGAACGTCATCTTCCAGCGTGTGTAGTGCCAAAAGTGAAATTCGGAAGTGGTGGTGTTATGGTGTGGTCGTGCTTTTCCTGGAGGGGCTTGGACCCCATGTTGTTTTTCTTGGCAGTATTGCAACACAGGCGTACATTGGTGTCAAGCGCCTTCTTGCTTGCCACTTGTGAAGAGCAATTCGGGGTTGGCGATTGCATATTTCAACACGGTCGAGCACCTGCTCAGAATGCGCGGCCTGTGACGGATTGGTTACACTACAATAACATCCCTGTAATTGACTGGCCTGCACAGAGTCCTAACCTGAATCCTATAGAACACCTTTGGGATGTTTTGGAACGCCGACTTCATGCCTCACCGACCGACATCGATACCACTCCTCAGTGCAGCACTCCGTAAAGAATGGGGTGCCATTCCCCAACAAACATTCCAGCACCTGATTAAACGTGTGCCTGCGAGAGTGAAAGCTGTCATCAAGGCTAGCGGTGGGCCAACACCATACTGAATTCCAGAATTATCAATGGAGGGCGCCACGAAATTTTAAGTCATTTTCAACCAGGTGTCCGGATACTTTTGATCACAAAGTGTATGTGTTCTATAAGTAGATGGTACTTGCGACCAGTATGTGCTGTGGCATGTCCATAGTTGTGTGTGATGCTAGCGCTTGACTCATGTTTCCCGATGTGTCATTTGCGAGTGAGCTACTTGAGGTCTGGTGAAGCAGCTGGTCTTTTAATTATACTGTTGAAACTGTTAACCCACTTGTCGACTTACTGCTGCATTGGGAGGTGTTAACGATACGAATAATAATGAAGTTTTCCACAGCCCGATCCATTCACTCCCTCAAACAACCACGGACGTCTAGCCATGTATCATGTATACAGTACTGTTCCTGTTGTGTGTGCTGTAGGATTGCAGTGATTGGCAGCGAAACAGCTTAAAGCTAATCACAGTATTGCAAGCAATTTGACCTTGGATGTTATGTTGTTTCATGTTTCTAATTGCAGCAGATGAAAGAGAAGTATTGAAAAGTGTAGTTTTTACGTAATTATAAAGTCGTTTTGATCTGAACAAACGAATAAATAGTGCACGAGAATTTAACGAAACAATTATCGCCACGTCAGTGCGGAGAGGAGGGGGGGGGGGGGGGCAGTAAAGTGAAAGACTTGCCCTGACTACCAGCTACTCTTGTCACACCTCTGTTCATAAACTTCTCTAACCTGTCCAATCCTGTGATGGAATTTTGGTTGAGAGAACACTATCATCGCACACAAACTAATTTATATTCCGGGTAACCGCAGCTCTTCAAAGGCATGACGTTAGGAAGAACTACTCTCACAGCTGGTAAAACTGTTCTTTATTAAACCGCGACTGGTTTCGCGGCTTTAAGCTCGATCGCAGCAGAGCTACTGCAAATATGGAAGGTCGGAGACGCGGTACAGGCGGATGTGAAGCTGTGTGGAAGAGTCGATCGTCGTGCTTGGGTAGCTCCGTTTGTGGATCACTTGCCCGCGAAAGGCAAAGGTCCTGAGTTCGAGTCTCGGTCCGGAACACAGTTTTAATCTGCCACAATGTTTCAGATTAGTGTACACTCCGCTGCAGAGTGAAAATTTCATACTAGAAGAAGACTAGTTGGCTTGCGGAACGGACAAGGAGCGTTGGGTCTCTCTCTTTACAAGCGTGAATAGTACAGAATTTTATTACATACTAGCACCTATTGATACAAACAATCAAAATTAGCCAGAATGCTATGGTGCTTCAATTCAATTCAATTGGTTATACAACGTGAACTGTGCGTTTCTTTTTTATGTCTGAGAGCTGTTTTCGCAGTTCGTCTAATATATTCAAAATATGGCTTTTTTCTATTTTTGTGAAGTATATTTAAATTTCCTGAATGGCTTGTGATACTCTGACCCTCAACGGGGAAGTGCTCTATTAATGCAGATAGCCGGTTTCTTAAGTTAAGGTGTTACTAAAATCTTATTCGAAATGACCTACCCATTGTACTGTATATTTGTTACAGCGATCAATGCATATAATGCATATATACAATTGCTTCATTACATTTATTCACCACAACTTTTTCCTTCTGCCTGAACTTCTGCCTGGATCTGAAAATGTAAACTACAGCGAAATAATGACTTTGGATCTCGTAAGTCTGCCAGTTTCTTTGGATACTGCACCCAGATATGATATTCACAAAAAAGGGCGTTCCTGTGTCTGCTCGGCTGGTCTAAGCGTTGTAATGTTGTTGTTGTTGTCGTCTTCAGTCCTGAGACTGGTTTGATGCAGCTCTCCATGCTACTCTATCCTGTGCAAGCTTCCTCATCTCCCAGTACCTACTGCAACCTACATCCTTCTGAATCTGCTTAGTGTATTCATCTCTTGGTCTCCCCCTACGATTTTTACCCTCCACGCTGCCTTCCAATACTAAATTGGTGATCCCTTGATGCCTCAGAACATGTCCTACCAACCGATCCCTTCTTCTGGTCAAGTTGTGCCACAAACTTCTCTTCTCCCCAATCCTATTCAATACTTCCTCATTAGTTATGTGATCTACCCATCTAATCTTCATCATTCTTCTGTAGCACCACATTTCAAAAGCTTCTATTCTCTTCTTGTCCAAACTATTTACCGTCCATATTTCACTTCCATACATGGCTACACTCCATACAAATACTTTCAGAAATGACTTCCTGACACTTAAATCTATTCTCGATGTTAAAAAATTTCTCTTCTTCAGAAACGCTTTCCTTGCCATTGCCACTCTACATTTTATATCCTCTCTACTTCGACCATCATCAGTTATTTTGCTCCCCAAATAGCAAAACTCCTTTACTACTTTAAGTGTCTCATTTCCTAATCTAATACCCTCAACATCACCCGACTTAGTTCGATTACATTCCATTATCCTCGGTTTGCTTTTGTTGATGTTCATCTTATATCCTCCCTTCAAGACACCATCCATTCCGTTCAACTGCTCTTCCAAGTCCTTTGCTGTCTCTGACAGAATTACAATGTCATCGGCGAACCTCAAAGTTTTTATTTCTTATCCATGGATTTTAATACCTACTCCAAATTTTTCTTTTGTTTCCTTTACTGCTTGCTCAATATACAGATTGAATAAAATTGGGGAGAGGTTGCAACCCTGTCTCACTCCCTTCCCAACCGCTGCTTCCCTCTCATGCCCCTCGACTCTTACAACTGCCATCTGGTTTCTGTACAAATTGTAAATAGCCTTTCGCTCCCTGTATTTTACCCCTGCCACCTTCAGAATTTGAAAGAGAGTATTCCAGTCAACATTGTCAAAAGCTTTCTCTAAGTCTACAAATGCTAGAAATGTAGGTTTGCCTTTCCTTAATCTTTCTTCTAAGAGAAGTCGTAAGGTCAGTATTGCCTCACGTGTTCCAGTATTTCTACGGAATCCAAACTGATCTTCCCCGAGGTCGGCTTCTACTAGTTTTTCCATTCGTCTGTAAGGAATTTGTGTTAGTATTTTGCAGCTGTGGCTTATTAAACTGATAGTTCGGTAATTTTCACATCTGTCAACACCTGCTTTCTTTGGGACTGGAATGATTATATTCTTCTTGAAGTCTGTGGGTATTTCGCCTGTTTCATACATCTTGCTCACCAGATGGTAGAGTTTCGTCAGGACTGGCTCTCCAAAGGCCGTCAGTAGTTCTACTGGAATGTTGTCTACTCCGGGGGCCTTGCTTCGACTCAGGTCTTTCAGTGCTCTGTCAAACTCTTCACGCAGTATCGTATCTCCCATTTCATCTTCATCTACATCCTCTTCCATTTCCATAATATTGTCCTCAAGTACATCGCCCTTGTATAGTCCCTCTATATACTCCTTCCACCTTTCTGCTTTCCCTTCTTTGCTTAGAACTGGGTTTCCATCTGAGCTTTTGATGTTCATACAAGTGGTTCTCTTACCTCCAAAGGTCTCTTTAATTTTCCTGTAGGCAGTATCTATCTTACCCCTAGTGAGATAAGCCTCTAAATCCTTACATTTGTCCTCTAGCCATCCCTGCTTAGCCATTCTGCACTTCCTGTCGATCTCATTTTTGAGACGTTTGTATTCCTTTTTGCCTGCTTCATTTACTGCATTTTTATATTTTCTCCTTTCATCAATTAAATTCAATATTTCTTCTGTTACCCAAGGATTTCTACTAGCCCTCGTCTTTTTACCTACTTGATCCTCTGCTGCCTTCACTACTTCATCCCTCAAAGCTACCCATTCTTCTTCTACTGTATTTCTTTCTCCCATTCCTGTCAATTGTTCCCTTATGCTTTCCCTGAAACTCTCTACAACCTCTGGTTCTTTCAGTTTATCCAGGTCCCATCTCCTTAAATTCCCACCTATTTGCAGTTTCTTCAGTTTTAATCTACAGGTCATAACCAATAGATTGTGGTCAGAGTCCACATCTGCCCCTGGAAATGTCTTACAGTTTAAAACCTGGTTCCTAAATCTCTGTCTTACCATTATATAATCTATCTGATACCTTTTAGTATCTCCAGGGTTCTTCCATGTATACAACCTTCTATCATGATTCTTAAACCAAGTGTTAGCTATGATTAAGTTGTGCTCTGTGCAAAATTCTACCAGGCGGCTTCCTCTTTCATTTCTTAGCCCCAATCCATATTCACCTACTACGTTTCCTTCTCTCCCTTTTCCTACACTCGAATTCCAGTCACCCATGACTATCAAACTTTCGTCTCCATTGACTATCTAAATAATTTCTTTTATTTCATCATACATTTAATAAATTTCGTCGTCATCTGCAGATCTAGTTGGCAAATAAACTTGTACTACTGTAGTAGGTGTGGGCTTCGTATCTATCTTGGCCACAATAATGCGTTCACTATGCTGTTTGTAGTAGCTTACCCGCATTCCTATTTTCCTATTCATTATTAAACCTACTCCTGCATTACCCCTATTTGACTTTGTGTTTATAACCCTGTAGTCACATGACCAGAAGTCTTGTTCCTCCTGCCACCGAACTTCACTAATTCCCACTATATCTAACTTTAACCTATCCATTTCCCTTTTCAAATTTTCTAACCTACCTGCCAGATTAAGGGATCTGACATTCCACGCTCCGATCCGTAGAACGCCAGTTTTCTTTCTCCTGATAACGACATCCTCTTGAGTAGTCCCCGCCCGGAGATCCGAACGGGGGACTATTTTACCTCCGGAATATTTTACCCAAGAAGACGCCATCATCATTTAATCATACAGTAAAGCTGCATGCCCTCGGGAAAAATTACGGCCGTAGTTTCCCCTTGCTTTCAGCCGTTCGCAGTACCAGCACAGCAAGGCCGTTTTGGTTATTGTTACAAGGCCAGATCAGTCAATCATCCAGACTGTTGCCCCTGCAACTACTGAAAAGGCTGCTGCCCCTCTTCAGGAACCACACGTTTGTCTGGCCTCTCAACAGATACCTCTCCGTTGTGGTTGTACCTACGGTACGGCTATCTGTATCGTTGAGGCACGCAAGCCTCCCCACCAACGGCAAGGTCCATGGTTCAAGGGGGGGGGGGGGGGGGAGCGTTGTAATATCTGCCTCTAATCCGCTATGGGAAGGAGATTCTTCTTTTTCAGTATACAGGTATTAGTTGCGTTAACAAATTCTGGATCGTGACCGTTTTGAAGCGCTATATACTGTATACCTTGGTGTCCTCTTCCATATATACAACCTTTCTGTATGATTCTTAAACCAATTGTTAGCTGTGATTATGTTATGCTCTGTGCAAAATTCTACCAGGCGGCTTCCTGTTTCATTTCTTACCTCATTCCATATTCACCTACTTTTCCTTCTCATTCCAGTCCCCTATGACTATTAAATTTTCGTCTCCCTTCACTACCTGAATAACTTCTTTTATCGCACTCGTATTCAGCCACTTCACCTTCTCAAGGAAGGGGCACTTCATATATATGGTTTAACATGGCTCGGGATGCTGCGGGTTTATGTTTCATTCGGTGACGTGACTGCCTGTGCCTGACTAAGTCTGACGTGTTTGGCTTTCGGTAAATATCGAAGACTATATTTCCATTATTTACGGCAACTTGGACGTCCAAAAACTGTAGAGTGTCATTCTCAGCTCACTGCCCAGTGAACTGCATCTTTTGGTTTACATTATTTAACTCCCTCAGGAACTGGTCACTTTCAACATTATTACCATCGTACAATATGAAAACATCGTCAATATATCTATTCCATAAAATCAATCTTCTAGCATGTTGAGGGAATTTTGTCATGAATTCTTGCTCGAAGTTGGTCATGAAAATATATGTTGTGCAATAAGCAAGCGGAAAGCCCATGGCCAAGCCTTCTTGTTGTGAATAAAAATCATCTCCGAATTTAAAATAACTTAAAGACAAAACAATTTTTAATAAAGCCAGCATTTCTGCCAACTCCTTAGATGGTCTCTCCGGAAAGGTACTCACATTCGCCGTGATAATTCTTTTCACCTCAACAATAGGTATATTTGCATACATCTTATTGGTGTCATCACACGTGCGGTTGGCAGTACGATTAAAACTGCAAATTGTTTATAACCTGTTTCCTATTCTTATACTGAGATTGGTAGGATGTCGGAAAAGTGTATTCAGATATTTTGCGAGCAGGTTTTCTACATCATAACCTACGACGCCCTAGCATTCACAATCGGTAATTTTCACACCTATCACCACTTGGTTTCTTCGTGATTTGAATTGTTATGTTCTTCTTCAAGTCTGAGGGAATTTTGCCTGCCTCATACATCTTATTCACCAGATGGTAGAATTTTGTCAGGCTATCAGTAGTTCTATTAGAATGTTGTCGAATCCTGAGGCTTTGTTTCGACTTAGGTCTTTCAGTGCTGTGTAAAACTCTTCACGCAGTATCATATCTTCCATTTCATCTTAATCCTCTTCCAATTCCATTGTATTTCCAAGTACTTCGCCTTTGTACAGGACCTCTGTGTACTACTTCCATCTTTCTGCCTTCCATTCTTTGCTTTGAACTGGTTTTCCATCTGAGCTCTTCATATTCATACAAGTGGTTCTTTTTTCTCCAAAGAGCTCTTTAATTTTCCTGTAGGCAATATCTATCTTACCCCTAGTGATATATGCCTCTACATCCTTACATTTGTCCTCTACCCATCCCAGCTTAGCCATGCAGCACTTTCTATCGATCTCCGATCTCATTTTTGAGACGTTTGCATTCCTTTTTGCCTGTTTCATTTACTGAATTTTTATATTTTCTCCTTTCATCAGTAAAATTCAACATCTCTTCTGTTGACCAAGGAAGTCTACTAGCCCTCTTCTTTTTACCTACTTAATCCTCAGCTCCCTTCACTATTTCATCCCTCAAAGCTACCCATTTTGCTTCTACTGTATTTCCTTCCCCCATTCTTGTCAAACGTTCCCTAATACGCTCTCTGCAACTCTCTACAATCTACAGTTCATAACCAATAAAATGTGGTCAGAGTCCACATTTGCCCCTGAAAATGTCTTCCAATTTAAAATCTGGTTCCTACATCACTGTCTTAACATTATATAATCCATCTGAAACCTTTGTGTCTCCAGGCCTCTTCCATGTATACAACCTTTTTGTTGTTGTTGTTGTGGTCTTCAGTCCTGAGACTGGTTTGATGCAGCTCTCCATGCTACTCTATCCTGTGCAAGCTTCTTCATCTCCCAGTACCTACTGCAACCTACATCCTTCTGAATCTGCTTAGTGTATTCATCTCTTGGTCTCCCCCTACGATTTTTACCCTCCACGCTGCCCTCCAATACTAAATTGGTGATCCCTTGATGCCTCAGGACATGTCCTACCAACCGATCCCTTCTTCTGGTCAAGTTGTGCCACAAACTTCTCTTCTCCCCAATCCTATTCAATACTTCCTCATTAGTTATGTGGTCTACCCATCTAATCTACAGCATTCTTCTGTAGCACCACATTTCGAAAGCTTCTATTCTCTTCTTGTCCAAACTATTTACCGTCCATGTTTCACTTCCATACATGGCTACACTCCATACAAATACGTTCAGAAATGACTTCCTGACGCTTAAATCTATACTCGATGTTAACAAATTTCTCTTCTTCAGAAACGATTTCCTTGCCATTGCCAGTCTACATTTTATATCCTCTCTACTTCGACCATCATCAGTTATTTTGCTCCCCAAATAGCAAAACTCCTTTACTACTTTAAGTGTCTCATTTCCTAATCTAATACCCTCAACACCACCCGACTTAATTCGACTACATTCCATTATCCTCGTTTTGCTTTTGTTGATGTTCATCTTATATCCTCCCTTCAAGACACCATCCATTCCGTTCAACTGCTCTTCCAAGTCCTTTGCTGTCTCTGACAGAATTACAATGTCATCGGCGAACCTCAAAGTTTTTACTTCTTCTCCATGAATTTTAATTCCTACTCCGAATTTTTCTTTTGTTTCCTTTACTGCTTGCTCAATATACAGATTGAATAACATCGGGGAGAGGCTACAACCCTGTCTTACTCCTTTCCCAACCACTGCTTCCCTTTCATGTCCCTCGACTCTTATAACTGCCATCTGGTTTCTGTACAAACTGTAAATAGCCTTTCGCTCCCTGTATTTTACCCCTGCCACCTTCAGAATTTGAAAGAGAGTATTCCAGTTAACATTGTCAAAAGCTTTCTCTAAGTCTACAAATGCTAGAAACGTAGGTTTGCCTTTTCTTAATCTTTCTTCCAAGATAAGTCGTAAGGTCAGTATTGCCTCACGTGTTCCAACATTTCTACGGAATCCAAACTGATCTTCCCCGAGGTCGGCTTCTACCAGTTTTTCCATTCGTCTGTAAAGAATTCGCGTTAGTATTTTGCAGCTGTGACTTATTAAACTGATAGTTCGGTAATTTTCACATCTGTCAACACCTGCTTTCTTTGGGATTGGAATTATTATATTCTTCTTGAAGTCTGAGGGTATTTCGCCTGTTTGATACATCTTGCACACCAGATGGTAGAGTTTTGTCAGGACTGGCTCTCCAAAGGCCGTCAGTAGTTCTACTGGAATGTTGTCTACTCCGGGGGCCTTGTTTCGACTCAGGTCTTTCAGTGCTCTGTCAAACTCTTCACGCAGTATCGTATCTCCCATTTCATCTTCATCTACATCCTCTTCCATTTCCATAATATTGTCCTCAAGTACATCGCCCTTGTATAGACCCTCTATATACTCCTTCCACCTTTCTGCTTTCCCGTCTTTGCTTAGAACTGGGTTTCCATCTCAGCTCTTGATGTTCATAGAAGTGGTTCTCTTATCTCCAAAGGTCTCTTTAATTTTCCTGTAGGCAGTATCTATCTTACCCCTAGTGAGATAAGCCTCTACATTCTTACATTTGTCCTCTAGCCATTCCTGCTTAGCCATTTTGCACTTCCTGTCGATCTCATTTTTGAGACGTTTGTATTCCTTTTTGCCTGCTTCATTTACTGCATTTTTATATTTTCTCCTTTCATCAATTAAATTCAATATTTCTTCTGTTACCCAAGGATTTCTACTAGCCCTCGTCTTTTTACCTACTTGATCCTCTGCTGCCTTCACTACTTCATCCCTCAAAGCTACCCATTCTTCTTCTACTGTATTTCTTTCTCCCATTCCTGTCAATTGTTCCCTTATGCTCTCTCTGAAACTCTGTAAACCTCTGGTTCTTTCATTTTATCCAGGTACCATCTCCTTAAATTCCCACCTTTTTGCAGTTTCTTCAGTTTTAATCTACAGGTCATAACCAATAGATTGTGGTCAGAGTCCACATCTGCCCCTGGAAGTGTCTTACAATTTAAAACCTGGCTCCTAAATCTCTGTCTTACCATTATATAATCTATTTGAAAACTTCTAGTATCTCCAGGGTTCTTCATGTATACAACCTTCTTCCATGATTCTTGAACCAAGTGTAAGCCATGATTAAGTTATGCTCTGTGCAAAATTCTACCAGGCGGATTCCTCTTTCGTTTCTTAGCCCCAATCCATATTCACCTACTACGTTTCCTTCTCTTCCTTTTCCTACTGTCGAATTCTAGTCACCGTGACTATTAAATTTTCGTCTCCCTTCACTACCTGAATAATTTCTTTTATCTCATCATACATTTAATAAATTTCGTCATCATCTGCAGATCTAGTTGGCTAATAAACTTGTACTACTGTAGTAGGTGTGGGCTTCGTATCTATCTTGGCCACAATAATGCGTTCACTATGCTGTTTGTAGTAGCTTACCCGCATTCCTATTTTCCTATTCATTATTAAACCTACTCCTGCATTACCCCTATTTGAATTTGTGTTTATAACCCTGTATTCACCTGACCTAAGGTCTTGTTCCTCCTGCCACCGAACTTCACTAATTCCCACTATATCTAACTTTAACCTATCCATTACCCCTTTTTAAATTTTCTAACCTACCTGCCCAATTAAGGGATCTGACATTCCACACTCCGATCCGTAGAACGCCAGTTTTCTTTCTCCTGATAACGACATCCTCTTGAGTAGTCCCCGCCCGGAGATCCGAATGGGGGACTATTTTACCTCCAGAATATTTTACCCAAGAGGACGCCATCATCATTTAATCATACAGTAAAGCTGCATGCCCTCGGGAAAAATTACGGCCGTAGTTTCCCCTTGCTTTCAGCCGTTCGCAGTACCAGCACAGCAAGGCCGTTTTGGTTATTGTTACAAGGCCAGATCAGTCAATCATCCAGACTGTTGCCCTTGCAACTACTGAAAAGGCTGCTGCCCCTCTTCAGGAACCACACGTTTGTCTGGCCTCTCAGAAGCTACTCATCCGTTGTGGTTTCACCTACGGTACGGCTATCTGTATCGAAAAAAATGGCTCTGAGCACTATGGGACTTAACATCTGAGGTCATCAGTCCCCTAGAACTTAGAACTACTTAAACCTAACTAACCTAAGGACATCACACACATCCATGCCCGAGGCAGGGTTCGAACCTGTGACCGTAGCAGTCGCGCGGTTCCAGACTGAATCGCCTAGAACCGCTCGGTCATACCGGCCGGCTCTCTGTATCGCTGAGGCGCGCAAGCCTCCTCACCAACCACAAGATCCGTGGTTCATGGGAGGAGGACGAGTAGGTTAACGCAATGGAAAAGGAAATAGATGACCTAACTGTAGCGAAAATAGCTATTACCGAGAAGGGGGAGCTGCATATGACGAACAACAGCGGATATATAAAACCTCTCGCTGCACGAAATTCAGATTAGGATACAACGAGATGTCGGCTAAGCATAAAGTCACCGAGGCACAGAAGGCTGTTTGGGAGAAGTTACATTTGCTGAGGTTAGGGCGTTTGAAACGGGCGCAGACACTGCGGGAAACCTTTAAACCAGTTACTGAATCTCTAGATGAACTCTCAGCAAAATTCCGCAACGACGGCGATGACCCTATGGCCGATTTCTTTGACATTCACTTCCGCTCTATGATAGACAAAACATTTGGTGTCAGTGGTGAAATGCCTTAGATGTTGGGCACGTAGTCTACAACTTTCAAAGAAAAAACAATACAGATCGGCGATAAACCGTTTCAAAGAACACCCGGTCTACTGAACCTTATTTTCCTAAGACCCACAAAGAACCACAAATTACTCGCCTAAAGATCTGGAAATGTGTCGTCAAGTATTGCTTTTGACTGATCTGTATGAGATTGCAATACAAACACATTATAAAAGCTATATTGGATGGTGAAAAAAATAGCCGTGATGATGGAATTCAACATAAGAGTAGGCAATCGACTCCCGCGGTAAATATATTACGACGACACCAGTGGGCTAATACACCGGTTCCAACTGCTCTTGGCATCAACTGCCGCTGGTGATATTCATTCGAATGAAGTCGTTTCAGTAATTTCTGAGCTTAGAGAGAGGTATCATCGAATAAGTATGGAGACTGTAGTTCGAGAACTGCACAAACCAGCACGGAAAACATACCCCCGAAGATATGTTATGGGTTTGGACGACCTGTGCCAGGCGGATCTTTTCGACGTGAGGGAATACTCACTTGTGAAGAACTGATTCAAATACATTTTAATTGTCATTGATGCTCAGTAGTGTGTAAAAGTAGGATGAAGCAAACAGCTTGGTGGAATGATACAGTCAAGGCAGCCTGTAAAAGGAAGAAGAAGGCGTATCAAAAATGGCTACATACCAGAACCCAGGTAGACAGAGAAAGTTATGTTGAAGAAAGAAACAGAGCCAAACAGATAATTGCAGCATCCAAGAAGAAATCGTGGGAAGACTTTGGAAACAGGTTGGAGACTATGGGTCAAGCTGCTGGAAAACCATTCTGGAGTGTAATTAGCAGTCTTCGAAAGGGAGGTAAGAAGGAAATGACAAGTATTTTGGACAGGTCAGGAAAACTGCTGGTGAATCCTGTGGATGCCTTGGGCAGATGGAGGGAATATTTTGAAGAGTTGCTCAATGTAGGTGAAAATGCGATCAGTAATGTTTCAGATTTCGAGGTAGAATGGGATAGGAATGATGATGGAAATAGGATCACATTTGAGGAAGTGGAAAAAATGGTCAATAGATTGCAGTGCAATAAAGCGGCTGGGGTGGATGAAATTAAGTCGGAACTCATCAAATACAGTGGAATGTCAGGTCTTAAATGGCTACACAGGATAATTGAAATGGCCTGGGAGTCAGCACAGGTTCCATCAGACTGGACAAAAGCAGTAATCACACCAATCTTTAAACATGGAAACAGAAAAGATTGTAACAACTACAGAGGTATCTCTTTAATCAGCGTTGTGGGTAAAATCTTCTCAGGTATTGTTGAAAGGAAAGTGCGAGTATTAGTTGAGGACCAACTGGATGAAAATCAGTGTGGGTTTAGGCCTTTTAGAGGTTGTCAGGACCAGATCTTTAGCTTACGGCAAATAATGGAGAAGTGTTATGAGTGGAACAGGGAATTGTATCTATGCTTTATAGATCTAGAAAAGGCATATGACCGGGTTCCTAGCAGGAAGTTATTGTCTGTTCTACGAGATTATGGAATAGGAGGCAAACTTTTGCAAGCAATTAAAGGTCTTTATATGGATAGTCAGGCTGCAGTTAGAGTTAACGGTAAATTGAGTTCATGGTTCAGAGTAGTTTCAGGGGTAAGACAAGGCTGCAACCTGTCTCCACTATTGTTCATATTATTTATGGATCATATGTTGAAAACAATAGACTGGCTGGGTGAGATTAAGATATGTGAACACAAAATAAGCAGTCTTGCATACGCGGATGACTTAGTTGTGATGGCAGATTCGATTGAAAGTTTGCAAAGTAATATTTCAGAACTAGATCAGAAATGTAAGGACTATGGTATGAAGATTAGCATCTCCAAAACGAAAGTAATGTCAGTGGGAAAGAAATATAAACGGATTGAGTGCCAAATAGGAGGAACAAAGTTAGAACAGGTGGACGGTTTCAAGTACTTAGGATGCATATTCTCACAGGATGGCAATATAGTGAAAGAACTGGAAGCGAGGTGTAGCAAAGCTAATGCAGTGAGCGCTCAGCTACGATCTACTCTCTTCTGCAAGAAGGAAGTCAGTACCAAGACTAAGTTATCTGTGCACCGTTCAATCTTTCGACCAACGTTGTTGTATGGGAGCGAAAGCTGGGTGGATTCAGGTTACCTTATCAACAAGGTTGAGGTTACGGATATGAAAGTAGCTAGGATGATTGCAGGTACTAGTGGATGGGAACAATGGCAGGAGGGTGTCCACAATGAGGAAATCAAAGAAAAACTGGGAATGAACTCTATAGATGTAGCAGTCAGGGCGAACAGGCTTAGATGGTGGGGTCATGTTACACGCATGGGAGAAGTAAGGTTACCCAAAAGACTCATGGATTCAGCAGTAGAGGGTAGGAGGAGTCGGGGCAGACCGAGGAGAAGGTACCTGGATTCGGTTAAGAATGATTTTGAAGTAATAGGTTTAACATCAGAAGAGGCACCAATGTTAGCACTGAATAGGGGATCATGGAGGAACTGTATAAGGGGGGCTATGCTCCAGACTGAACGCTGAAAGGCATGATCAGTCTCAAATGATGATGATGATGATGATGATGTCATTGATGCTTATTATAAATTTGATTAAATGAGGAGGCGGTATTCTCCTCAAACTACTGGTCGGATTACACATTCCTGATTATAACTACCTTGGACCTGGAACAGAACTTCCAAGTCGATTGGCACGCTGTTATTAGGGGTAAATCTGCTCGATGATGCTTTTATGGAACACAACATCGCATACGCAGCAAATAAAGGTCTTCACACCACCTTATAAGGGTAAGGCAATGCATGCGAGGAGGGATATTGGTATAGGTCAACGCATTGCAGCATTTGCAGTTGAAAAGGCTATCCGTGATACAGTTACGGTCCGCTTGGGCATGAGAAGTTCAGCCAAGTTATGGGTGCTGCAGCAGGCCGCTAACGAAGAAGATGGCAACCAAAGGGTAAATGAATAACTGTATCCTGACAGCGTTGTAAGCAGCTAAAGGCGCCATGAAGCAGAGACGAGATCTATTAAACCTTCCAAGATTGTACCAATACCCAAGTCACCGGTTTCATTCCTGCCCTAGACGGACTCTCGGCGGTGGGTTCACTCACTAGCGGTGCTGCGGCTATTGCCAGGAATGTCAAGAATGCACAGACTCTCAGGACCAAGTGCAGGGGACACGAAGACATAACCGCATGATGGAGACAGCAGCCATCGGAAAAGGGCTACACCTGAAACGGTACAAGAAAGGACTAGGTATCTCCATAAACAAAAATAAAGGCCCCCAGCAGTCCTATCACAAAGGGCACTTACAAATACATATCTGCTTAACTTTGTTGCGAATAAATTCAACATTCAGAGATTCCGAGGTATGTTTATAAGGAATAAATTTCCGAAGACTATGTGGACATCAGGAGGATGCATAACTGTGAATCTTAATGAAGCAGGAGGACCTGGAACTCAGTGGGTAGCATATGTTAAAAAAAGAAATACAAACCCCAGAAGAATTACGTTACTTCACCGGGAGAAGACATGTGTTCTACAATTTTAAAGGCTACTAAGACTTTAATAGATTCCTATGTGGTCATCTATGCATCTTTTTTTTTTCGCCGGTCGACGTTTAAATGCAATGTGGTACACTCTGACATTAAAAGAACGATCGTCTGTACTACGTCTACGTGCGAATTACTTACCACCAATTGATGTAAGCGTTGGAGATTGGAGCATCGCGCTGATTGGACTGGAGACACACAACACCATCCCAAATATCACAGAGGCGCAGAGGCTAACGACAAACTGTTTCTGGAAATTAATGGTAAAGAAGAAATCGTAGAAACTGAACCTGCATACGATATTGACGATTTAAAGGAAGTTTTAAAACAGTCTGGAAAAGGGATTGAACTCCGTGTCAACATCAGTACACTTAAATCTGAAATAAGGATGGTGATTGCTTCGCTTGACTTTAAGCAGAAATGTTCAGTAGGCCCACTACTGGGTTTCACAAAAGGGCAGGCTTTGAAGACGGATCCCAATAAATTTTACAAATCTGATGATACAGTGGATATTTTCCCTGTCAGTACAATACGTGTTGAGTGTAACATTGCAACTAAAAATGGTTCAAATGGCTCTGAGCACTATGGGACTCAACTTCTGTGATCATAAGTCCCCTAGAACTTAGAACTACTTAAACCTAACTAACCTAAGGACATCACAAACATCCATGCCCGAGGCAGGATTCGAACCTGCGACCGTAGCGGTCTTGCGGTTCCAGACTGCAGCGCCTTTAACCGCACGGCCACTTCGGCTGGCTTAACATTGCAACTAACTCATATCTCAACGATAGATTGAGTCATTCAATTTACAGAACGTTCCCATCAGCTGGAACAGGGTATAAGATCATCGAGATTCCTACCAACGCTATATACCTTCTAGAGACAGTTCAGACATTGGAGTACCTATAGCAGCCTATTGTGGATCAGAATAACCAACTTGTTCACTTTCGTGGTGAGGAAATCATAGAACGACTACATTTAAGACAAGATGTGCTTAACGTATAAAACCAGCGCACAAAGCTCACAACATCACACTTTGCAGAAGAACCGCATGGTAATAACACCTGCGAACTAAGAGACTCTTAAATCAATAGATTTCAAACCTCGCAATAACGTTGTCGCTCAATATATCAGACTAAGTGTTATATTATGAGCGAATCATACCCCAGGAATATTTCTCGCATAAACCTTATGCTTAAACGACATTCAACAAGAACGATGAAATTAGAATTGTCATCCGGCACCAACACGCTTTAACTCTTCCATGCCAGAGTTTCGAATACCATTTAACAAAACGGATAGTAATCATACAGTGGGATCAAAGTTCCTGTTCCTGTTCCAAGAAATACGATATGCACTTAATGGGGTAGAGATTGAGCGTACATTTAATGTCGTCATAGCATCAACCCTTAAAACATATGTCTCATCATCACCCTCGGATTTGAATGGTTTAGAAAATGCAGGATGGTTCATAGACGAGCCTGTGGGCAGAGCAGCAGAAGAGTACTGCATGAATATCTCCAAAAATGTTTATGGGGTACTTTGAGGACATGCAGCGAATTGTTATGAGTGACAAACAGGAGCTTATTCTAATATGGAGTGTAATGGATAGTAACTCATGCATTCAAGGAGCTCAAGAGGAGAATCATGTCATCATCAGTAAAATTATATGGGAAATTCCACACATCACTGTGGCATACGAATAATGTTTGAAACTTTTAAAATTTCTGAATACCGGTACATATATGCCATTAACTTTCCACTCATTGGAGGTTTTTAATACCCGTTGCTACCGACAGATAGCAGACCAACAAACCTCCGTGCAGCTGGAAACACCGAGATTCATCATATTTAACATTTCAGACCAATAAGAGAGGGAATTTAGCAAATGTTTCCACTGTATTTGGCACTTTAATTTAACTTCCTTTGTTTGCCAGCAAGTGGACGGAAAATGTAAGCATCTGCTGTCTTTCTGAGATAGATGCGCTCTGCACAGGAAAGTGGGAAACAAGTTCCCAGGCCTAGATGGCTTTCTGTTGGAGTTTTATCCCTGACCTTCCCTTCCGGCCTGAATTCATAGGAGGGCTATTTATCCAGGTCCTCAACCAGTCCATGGCTCATGGAATTACACTACTGGCCATTAAAATTGCTACACCACGAAGATGACGTGCTACAGACGCGAAATTTAACTGACAGGAAGAAGATGCTGTGATAAGCAAATGATTAGCTTTTCAGAGCATTCACACAAGGTTGGCGCCGGTGACGACACCTACAACGTGCTGACATGAAGAAAGTTTCCAACCGATTTCTCATACACAAACAGCAGTTGACCGGCGTTGTCTGGTGAAACGTTGTTGTGATGCCTCGTGAAAGGAGGGGAAATGCGTACCATCACGTTTCCGACTTTGATAAAGGTCGGATTGTAGCCTATCGCGATTGCGGTTTATCGTATCGCGACATTGCTGCTCGCGTTGGTCGAGATGCAATGATTGTTAGCAGAATATGGAATAGGTGGGTTCAGTAGGGTAATACGGAACGCCGTGCTGGATCCCAACAGCCTCGTATCACTAGCAGTCGAGATGACAGGCATCTTATCCGCATGGCTGTAACGGATCGTGCAGCCACGTCGCGATCCCTGAGTCAACAGATGGGGACGTTAGCAAGACAACAACCATCTGCACGTACAGTTCGACGACGTTCGCAGCAGCATGGACTATCAGCTCGGAGACCATGGCTGCGGTTACCCTTGACGCTGCATTACAGACAGGAGCGCCTGTGATGGTGTACTCAACGACGGACCTAGGTGCACGAATGGCAAAACATCATTTTTTGGGATGAATCCAGGTTCTGTTTACAGCATCATGATGGTCGCATCCGTGTTTGGCGACATCGCGGTGAACGCACATTGGAAGCGTGTATTCGTCAACGCCATGCTGGCGTATCACTCGGCGTGATGGTATGGGGTGCCACTGATTACACGTCTTGGTCACCTCTTGTTCGCATTGATGGCATTTTGAACGTGGACGTTACATTTCAGATGTGTTACGACCCGTGGCTCTAACCTTCATTCGATCCCTGCGAAACTCTACATTTCAGCAGTATAATGCACGACAGCATGTTGCAGATCCTGCACGGGCCTTTCTGGATGCAGAAAATGTTCGACTACTGCCCTGGCCAGCACATTCTCCAGATCTCTCACCAACTGAAAACGTCTGGTCAATGGTGGCCGAGCAACTGGCTCGTCACAATATTCCAGTCACTACTCTTGATGAACTGTGGTATCGTGTTGAAGCTGCATGGGAAGCTGTATCTGTACACGCCATCCAAGCTCTGTTTGACTCAATGCCCAGGCATATCAACGGCCAGAGGTGGTTGTTCTGGGTACTGATTTCTCAGGATCTATGCACCCAAATTGCGTGAAAATGTAACCACATGTCAGTTCTAGTATAATATATTTGTCCAATGAATACTCGTTTATCATCTGCATTTCTTCTAGGTGTAGCAATTTTAATGGCCAGTAGTGTAGACATTATCGGCCGTCGACCAAGTTAAATTGTTACTTCAAGACTTTAACACCGATTTTTGCCACCTATCTGCGACACATCCTCTCTCAAATTGTCCCTATGGGTCCAACGAGCATTCAAAAGGCGCTTAGTGATTATTGTAATATCATAGTTCTGGTTGCGACCCGCTGCATTCACAATGGCTCAGTGCAGTGGACTTCCACCCATCTTTGACAGAATAAGTCCCTGAGACAGTGCTGCGATTGATGGCTTTCGCCCAGTACACTTATACAGATCGTCTTGCGACACCTCTGAAGTGGTACATTGCGGTTACTGGTCAATGGCAGTGTCAATGGCAGTGTGGCAGGCGCTGTTACTATCATGTGGTCAACCCATCAAGGATGTTTGCTGTCAATGCTTCTTTATGCCATCATATTTTAGCCACAGTTATAAAGTTTGCGGAGTCAGTCCACGAGGATTTCAGTGAGGGAGCATGCTTTCACCTTCTGTACATACAAGGTTGACCCAGGGTTCTTGGTCTGATCAAGATGACATACAAGTAGTGCTGGGATGAATCACCTCATATGGGACTGCTGAGGAAAGCCATGTGAATCTGATAAAGTCCGATGCTATGAACGTTGAAGAGGTCTTCCAACAGGTCCTGTGGCCCCATTGCCATTACTGGACGTACTCAAATACTTGGGGATCACATTCATATGTGACATAAGTTGAACGGGCTCACTGATCTACAACAGCGTCCTTCAAATGATCTGCGTGAATGTTAGCGGCAACCTCCTGTGAGCGTTAGACGTGACCGAACGGGCTGATTTTGTTACCATTCATCTGACGTCACGCCTACTTCATTTGCTACAGATTTTACCATTGTGAAAGGCACTTTATAAGTGAGGGTCTTATCATCAAATTCTGCTGCAACTTGTCATCTCTTCCTCCTTGAGATTGTGGCCTTGGTTTTTCAACACCCATGTAAGAGGCGCTGGCCTTTCTGTAAGTACAATGATTAATTCATGGAGCTGCCACCACACCGGATTAATAGGAACTCTGACTGATGAACTGGCCCCTCCTTCTTGAGTACCACCCATTGCAGTAGCCCATATTTCTAACTCCCTCTCATGTGTCAGGACCTTCTTGATCAAATACCGTTATGTACATGCCTATTTGCCTTTTATAGGATCACTACAATGTGTGACATTTATCTCTTGATGATGAGAGGTCATGCTTGGTATGTGGTGTGATCTGCTATCTGGCTGTTAATGAGAAATGCATGACACAACTTCGTCTAAATGCCATTAACATGACAGATTCACCGCTTTGCCCCCACTATCACATGCTTGACGTGGATGAACATCGATTGACGTGTGGATCTTCTGCACGGGTGCAACAGCTGATTCGGAAAATTATCAACGTATTGGATAAAAGTTCTAGCTATCCATTACTTGTTTCGCAATGGACATAAGAACGTTCTTGTGTCTTGGATGTTCCTGCAAGACCTTTTTATCATTACCACACACAATTGAAGATACTGCCAATACTGTATAAACTTTTGGCATTGTGTCTACTTGGACACCCCAACAGCTGGAATATCTCAGGTATGAGAAGGTGAATTCAGTGTCAGTGTGTAGTCCCAGGACCTGGACTGGTGTGCCAGCAAAATGGAATATTCTTCGAGAAACACGTGCCTTGAGTATGGATGGTTGACTTAGGATTCTGAGTGTATCTGTCCTCTAGCTGGCAGCGTAAAGATACCATTTTGTTTGATCCAATGAGAGGGCGTTCACACTTCCATTTATGTTTTCTTTGTTACTGATACCAATTGGTATCGATGTGTGTCTCTTAGACTGTAAATCTTCTCGCACTGAGAAGCTTTTGCTAAAACAAAAATCTTTTTTGTCCTCCGGTCGCCGATTATCATTCTCTTTCAGTTCGAGGGCGTCCTATGTTGATTTTAATTGTTTTCATTTTGGTGTTGAAGACAAATAATGAAAACACCTGTTGTATATTTTCACCGATACATTCTTTTTTTGTAAAAAAAATAAAGTTTTATTGCAAAAATAAAAACGTGGTTAACATATCGAGTAAATTAAAAAAATTCGTACAGCACTTGGCAAAAAAAAAGAAAAGAAAAAAGTCTCGTTAAGGCGGCCACATGCGATATTGCAATAAATCTCAATTCAAGTCCTGATCCAGCACAATTTTTCATGTTTCCCTCTTGAGTAGTAGATCTATACTAATACAGCTGATGTCAAGCAATTCTCAGTCAGTGAATAAAATTTAGGAATAAAATGTCTCTGGCGAGATCAAACAAGGTGTCTCTCAAAGTAATATCCATAGAACGCCATCTGATACAACACTCAATCGATGTGAGATATTCAGAAACGAGTTTAAGGCCAGCCGTTTGTAACATACGTTTCAACCAATAACACTGAAAAATATTCCACAATTTCTATCTCGTCCATAATTCCTAACAAGACTGTAGTGGCCATTTGCTTGAGAATTTAATTTTTATCATCGTGGTTGAAGTAATCTGTAATACCGATTCTGCCAGATCTTCTACGCAAGCCTCTAAAAACGTCATGATGTTGGAATTTTCACAAACGTTGAATTCTTGTATCGGGAGACTTTGTATCTCCAGCGCCTGTAATAATCTGAAAATTTTCAAAAACGCAGTTCGGATATCTATCACTTGTTTCAACTGAAATGACGAATTGATTGAATGATGCTAGTAGTTTTTTAAACCTACAGTGCAATTAAGATGATTAGAACTTCTTGCATGAGCCCTTATCCACTCTGCTCCACCTTTCCAGTCTGAAAATTCATCGTCAGCCAAAGATTTTCCAAATTTTATGGTCATCCTGATTAAAGTTACTTTTAACTTTAGCTGACACTTTTCAGTACGGATCTGACAAATTCCTTTATTATCTTTATTGAGTTAAAGCTATGGATTTTTTAAAAATTGAAGGAGCTGAAGAGTTCTTTTCACCTGACACAGAAAACCATGGTCTATTATTACGTTATACAAAAAAGATGTAAAAAATCAACACAAAAATATAAAAATCAGTACGAATAACTCTTATGTACTGCATTAAAATGAATTTTTCATTTGCATTTTAGATACAAGTACGTAACATATTCCGAAGGTTCAAAGTTATGTATGTTGAAAGTAGACTGTTGCTTATTAAAATGCACTTTGTAAACAGCAGAAATTCCACTTACATGCTTGGACTCTAAAATTTTAGCACTACACAATCAAATCTACCGTTTAGTTCTTAAATTTGTGTAAATAAGAATAATATTTACAGTATTCACATCTAGACGAGAACTCAGAGATTTTATAGATGAGTGACAGCTGCCTCAACATCCTCGTCTCTAAGGGTGCCAAGGTGCACTGTTAAAAAAAGTTAGTGCAGGTGTCTCTTATGTATGCTGCTGTCTAACTACTTCATTTATGCCCTTTTCGTTTTTCCTTGCTCGTTGTTCCTTTTGATTCTTACGAATGTGTTCATGCCCATTTTAAGTGTTGTTAGCAATGAAACTTTGTACAGTGATAAGGAAACTTGAGACACAATATTATTCCGCATATTGTAAAGAATCTGTAACTTTCTTGTACTATGCTTGGCTCACTGGGATACAATTCACTTCAGAAATGTCAAATTCTCACTGTTGTCCTTTTACTATAACTGCAACAGCAAATCGACTAGCAGCAACTAATGACAGTTACTGTCTGACTAAAAATAATTTCACAAATTCTTATTAAACTGCAAAATTAGCATGCAGTATGTCAACTAATAAGCACTTAACAGTCTGAAAAATGGCTTCTACAGTTTGTCTATGGGGAGCGCTCAGAATAAGCACCAGATTGTCGCGAAATTAAAAAAACACAAAAACCACGTATAGTGCTTCTCAGAACCTATTTTTGTCTTTACTTTTTTTTGTTACTTACCTCAGTTACATATTTTCGTAAATTCATGTGTTCGTATACAAAAAGAACACTGGCAGAAACGCTGTTCCAGTTAGAACAGCCGCCATACTTCACAACAATTAGCATCAATCTCTTTGCTTAGCGGTCTGCACTCCCGTTTCGAACTGCGGTGTTCCCAAATGTGCAGCAGCAGCTATACCAGTATGTATGGTTAGTAACACAACCACATGTTGGACATACTGCTGCCTCACTTCACAATGGCTGCACTACCATCTACACGAGAAGCTCTCCCAAAGCAGATAGTACTGCTGCCCGCCATGCTGGAACAAATGGGTTACTATTTGGAAGAGAAGCTTTTCCGAAAGTAGAAAAGGACTCTTGCTGTGAAGTAAGAATATCTCTGTAACTGCAGTTACCACAGTTTCTCCTTGAATGTTCCATCAGTATATATATATATCCTCAAATGCATAGTGGTATTTTACTCACAGTGAAATTTTTGAGTGACTGTAACTGTCAAATGTATCTGTACCAACTGACAGCCCTGCATATATGGGTTTTTAATGCTGTTTTCCGCCATTCCACAATAATAAGCATCATGTGGAAGAACATTGATTAATGGTGTATTCCATTTCACTCCATTACCATCTTGATATACGTTTTATAAGACTCACCACCACAATCAATTTGATGGTCTAAATTTCATCAATTTGTCCCTGTCTTCAGCGGCGCTTTAACCACCTATGCAGCTTCATTCTTCATCTTTGTTTTCACAGGTAAAGGCCAGGCAAAATTTTAGTATACATCAATGACTTGAAATAGATATAAAACCTCTATTTACTAATGAAAGTTGTTTCATTTCTACAAAATCCACTTAACAAGACTCACCCAGAAGTCTATTGTAACATCCCTGTATGGGAATGTTTTGCACACATGTTTATGTAGTTTTTCAACTAAGGTCTCTAAAGTATTCAATAATGTGTCTTTCTTAAGCTCAAAAATGACTTTTATGTTTCTATTCATGTGAGCTTTATTCTCTGTTACTGAGATGTCATAATCATTCTTCAATTTCAAGTTAGTCATTAAACGTATAATTTAGATACTAATAATTTTTTAGTTGTTGAATACCCCCGCCTCTGTCGGCTCTTTGCCAACTAGTTAATTTTGGTTTAGAAGTAGGTTTGCAGTTCCTTTTATTTTGACTATTTGTTTGTCCATTTGGGGTGTTGTTTTTCCTTTGTATGTAAGTTATAAACGATATTTTACCATATGTTTGAATCGCTTCTAGAAGATACTTGTGACGCTTGATGTTTTTGAGAATATTAGATTCACTAGGTCTCTAATGACTACCTGCGAGAGCCATTTAGAACTTTCTGTTACAGGTAAATGATTTTGAATGAGAATGATCTCGTTTCAACTGTCCTAATTTAGGCAGTCATAATTTCTGCAAAATAGCCTACAGCACTTCGATAATACTGTGTTTTGTCGATGTGCTGTTACACACTAAACAGTCTTGCAAATAGTATACAACTCGTGTGTTCTTGGACTAGTGATAGTTATGGATTGTTTTTTAACTCCTTTTAGCTCAGCTCACTGTCTGTGGGTTCTTTCATTCAGATATTCCATCTGGAATTCGTGGAGTTCACCTTTTATAGTTATGCACTTAATAAATCCATCCAGTTCACTTAATCTTCTGTTGAGACTTTTGTTGACTGCTTCAGTTTTTCTATCGACATATGAAAGTACGTTCTGCATATTCATCACCCCATTCCCTCCTTGGTATGAATACATAACTTACAAGTGAACTTGTATATACTGATGTATATTTTCAACTAACTATATTATTTTTAATCTTCCAGCCTTCTGACACTCTTGTCGTTGACAGTTAATTGTTTTTTTTTTCAGCTATCTTAATGCTTAACTTAGCGATAAACTTCAAGATGGCTCTAATATTGTCTCCATACTCAAATTTCATATTCTTAACATGTTTGACAGCACGTTGTTCTGGACGAGTTATTGTCTACACCTACATCTACATGGATACTCTATAAAGCACATTTAAGTGCCTGGCAGAGGTCATCGAACCACCTTTACAATTCGTTTTTTATTCCAGTCTCGTATAGGGCCGGCAAGATCGAACACCCACATACACTCCTGGAAATTGAAATAAGAACACCGTGAATTCATTGTCCCAGGAAGGGGAAACTTTATTGACACATTCCTGGGGTCAGATACATCACATGATCACACTGACAGAACCACAGGCACATAGACACAGGCAACAGAGCATGCACAATGTCGGCACTAGTACAGTGTATATCCACCTTTCGCAGCAATGCAGGCTGCTATTCTCCCATGGAGACGATCGTAGAGATGCTGAATGTAGTCCTGTGGAACGGCTTGCCATGCCATTTCCACCTGGCGCCTCAGTTGGACCAGCGTTCGTGCTGGTCGTGCAGACCGCGTGAGACGACGCTTCATCCAGTCCCAAACATGCTCAATGGGGGACAGATCCGGAGATCTTTCTGGCCAGGGTAGTTCACTTACACCTTCTAGAGCACGTTGGGTGGCACGGGATACATGCGGACGTGCATTGTCCTGTTGGAACAGCAAGTTCCCTTGCCGGTCTAGGAATGGTAGAACGATGGGTTCGATGACGGTTTGGATGTACCGTGCACTATTCAGTGTCCCCTCGACGATCACCAGTGGTGTACGGCCAGTGTAGGAGATCGCTGCCCACACCATGATGCCGGGTGTTGGCCCTGTGTACCTCGGTCGTATGCAGTCCTGATTGTGGCGCTCACCTGCACGGCGCCAAACACGCATACGACCATCATTGGCACCAAGGCAGAAGCGACTCTCATCGCTGAAGACGACACGTCTCCATTCGTCCCTCCATTCACGCCTGTCGCGACACCACTGGAGGCGGGCTGCACGATGTTGGGGCGTGAGCGGAGGACGGCCTAACGGTGTGCGGGACCGTAGCCCAGCTTTATGGAGACGGTTGCGAATGGTCCTCGCCGATACCCCAGGAGCAACAGTGTCCCTAATTTGCTGGGAAGTGTCGCTGCGGTCCCCTACGGCACTGCGTAGGATCCTACAGTCTTGGCGTGCATCCGTGCGTCGCTGCGGTCCGATCCCAGGTCGACGGGCACGTGCACCTTCCGCCGACCACTGGCGACAACATCGATGTACTGTGGAGACCTCACGCCCCACGTGTTGAGCAATTCGGCGGTACGTCCACCCGGCCTCCCGCATGCCCACTATACGCCCTCGCTCAAAGTCCGTCAACTGCACATACGGTTCACGTCCACGCTGTCGCGGCATGCTACCAGTGTTAAAGACTGCGATGGAGCTCCGTATGCCACGGCAAACTGGCTGACACTGACGGCGGCGGTGCACAAATGCTGCGCAGCTAGCGCCATTCGACGGCCAACACCGCGGTTCCTGGTGTGTCCGCTGTGCCGTGCGTGTGATCATTGCTTGTACAGCCCTCTCGCAGTGTCCGGAGCAAGTATGGTGGGTCTGACACACCGGTGTCAATGTGTTCTTTTTTCCATTTCCAGGAGAGTATTTCCATACGAGCTCCGATTACTCTTATTTTATGTTGGTGAGCGTTTCTCCCTGTGTAGGTCGGTGTCAACAAAATATTTTCGCATCGGAGGAGAAAGTTGGTGATTGGAATTTCGTGAGAAGATTCCGTGTCGCAACGAAAAACGCCTTTCTTTTAATGACGTCCAACCGAAATCCTGTATCATTTTAGTGACACTCTCTCCCACATTTCGCGATAATACAAAACATGCTGCCTTTCTTTGAACTTTTTCGATGTACTCCGTCAGTCCTATCTGGTAAGGATCCCCCACCGCGCAGCAGTATTCTAAAAGAGGACGGACAAGCGTAGTGTAGGCAGTCTCCTGTTACATTTTCTAAGTGTCCTGCCAATAAAACGCAGTCTTTGGTTAGCCTTCCCCAAAACAGTTTCTATGTGTTCCTTCCAATTTAAATTCCTCGTAATTGTAATTCCTAAGTATTTAGTTGAACTTATGGCCTTCAGATTTGACTGATTTATCGTGTAACCGAAATTTAACGAATTGCTTTTAGCACTCATGTGGATGACCTCACACTTTTCGTTATTTAGGGTCAACTGCCACTTTTCGCACCATTCAGACACCTATTCTAAATCGTTTTGCAATTTGTTTTGATCTTCTGATGAGTTTATTAGTCGATAAACGACAGTGTCATCTGCAGAAAAGACGGCTGCTCAGGTTGTTTCCCAAATCGTTTTTATATATAAAGAACAGCAAAGGGCTTACAAAACTACCTTTGGGAACACCAGAAATCACTTCTGTTTTACTCTATGATTTTCCGTCAATTACTACGAACTGTGACTTCTCTGACAGTAAATAACAAATCCAGTCACATAACTGAGACGAAATTCCATAAGCACGCTATATCACTACAAGTCGCTTGTGTGGTACAGTGTCAAAAGCCTTCCGTAAATCCAGAAATACGGAATCGATGTGAAATCCCTTGTCTATAGTACTCAACACTTCATACTTTTATTGATGCTTTCTTCTCAAGCATGTAAATCCTGGATACTTTCAGCAATGCTTACTTCTTGAGCATTTATATCCCTGAATCTTTGGCTCATGCTCTCATCTCCGGTGTTTGCATCCCGGATACTTTCACTAATGCTTTCTCCTCAACCATTTATATCAGTTTATTTCGCTCATGCTTTCTTCCTGAGCTTTTACATCCACAATACGTTTGTGAATATCTTTAGGATGAATTACTTTCATATCTCCAGCGAGTTCCACGGTCTTTGCAGTTGTCTACCACACGTTCTCGAGTTTTACACTTAACAGCTGTTCAGTTTCTGCATAGTCTGCGTTAATATGCTGATCACACCTTTAGAATTACCACTTTAGTAAGACTTTCGATTTTCATGCTGCATCTTTTAAAATTTTCATTAGGTTTTTTTCAATATTCTTATTATGATGTATAAGACTTTTGTTGATAGATTCAATGTTTACATTACTGTACAAATGGATGTTTGGCCTGTACATCGTTTCCTCATAAAGATTGCTTGATATGCGTGAAAATTTTTTTATTCTCTGCAATACACAGTTCTGTATTGGTACAATACCTTTTAGAAGTTTAACTCATAGTTTCGCCTGTCTCACTGATTGTTCAGCAGTCTTGTTTCATGAATAACAAAAACTCAACACTGTGTGGTTCCAGCAATCTCTGTATACCGTTATAAATTCATTGAATGTAATGTCAGTTCCTACGTGTACTTGATAATGTGTTTTAAGTTCATATCAACTTATCTGAAAACAGTGATAAGGTATTTGATTGCGACTTTGCACAGAAACATCCTCAAGTGTAAGCCAGCCGGAGTGGCCGTGCGGTTCTAGGCGCTACAGTCTGGAACCGCGCGACCGCTACGGTCACAGGTTCGAATCCTGCCTCGGGAATGGATGTGTGTGATGTCCTTAGGTTAGTTAGGCTTAAGTAGTTCTAAGTTCTAGGGGACTGATGACCTTAGAAGTTAAGTCCCATAGTGATCAGAGCCATTTGAACCAATAAGTTACATGTACATACGACTACATTCTAATCTCATCATCAGTGGCACAACGCCGCTGATGTTTCGCTGGAAAGTCCTTGCACATCTTCCACATAGTCCCGATTTTTCCTCATCCGGTTTACTTATTTTGGGATCCCTGAGGAAAGACGTTCGTGGTTGTCGATTTGCTTCGGACGAAGAGATGTATGCTGGGTACAACCATATTTAAACTTATTGATGAGAGAGAGTGCACTCATTTACAAGGGCACACAGAGCCGCATTCTTGTTCGTTAACAAGCAACCACAAAACCAGTCTGCCATGGAGTACATAATTTTAGTCCGACAAGAAAGAAATCTGTCATACACAAGTGGAGCACTGTAGTCGAATGAGCAGAATACAGACCAGGTGGTAACGTTAGCCGAACACAGTAGCTCAGTGACACCCAGAGGTAATGTTGACGTCCATCCGGCTGTTTATACTAAATTTCAAAATCTCGGAACGCCACTTGCTTGTCCACAACACAACTCTAGCACTCTGCTGCGTCCACCACACACTTCCTCCTCGCGCCACTCCAGGACCTTTTCTCCCGCTAATGTCCTGCGACCCTACCAGAGGTCGCCTCACCACTGACAACAATCATGACCAAGCTAGGTAGCTGGTACCAACCTAAACCCTTAGTGCCGTACACAGCACACTCCTAACAGACCGTCTTTCACGAACGCTAGAAGACGTGCCTCTGCAGACTAGGAGTAACCTGTACACCAACATGATGGCTGTCCATCCCATGCACACGAAATACTATAGCAAGTCTTCACGAATTGTTTCAAAACCGTTAGATTAGGTGCAGAGGACTTGTACCATGGTCGGCCTGTTCCCTGGATTTGACGCGTGTAGACATTTTTGTGTGAGGAAAACTGAAAAGCGCTGTCTACAAGGACATGCCAACTACACCCAATGATACGCAACGACCAGCTACTGCAGCTGAAATTCTAGCACATGTGCAGCAGTCGGTTCACACCATACTGGAAGCGTGTATTTCCACTGCCTGTAGTTATTTTGAACACAACACGTCATGGTCAATGTCATATTACTGGTCAGAATCCACATCACTAGTGTATGCATTTGTGTTGTTCTTTTGTGTGTGCTATCTCAGGTACTGTACAAATGTCAGTGTGAGGACTTTTCAAAATACGATGCATCCTGAACTACTCGTAGACAACTCCTGCAACGAATACCACTGACATTTTAATTTACCTTGCTTTTAGTTTGTTAATGTCAACAGGTATTGTTCCATTTAAAGAATTCTATGTTTGCACAAAAATACATTATAAGTATTACTACAATCTGTTCGCTGGAAGCTAAGAACCCTATTAGCCGAGTCATCTGCCACTGACGTAATGGTTGTACATCACACACAACATTGTAGGAAAGGAGCTTAATTTTTGATGAGTCCCCCTCCCCCAAGTTTCACCACAAGCCTTAAGAATTCTTCTCGGACGAACGTCTTGTAGATCTCACGTAAACTTCTGGTATTACGTTCGCCAGTTTGATTATATGATCTGTGGACCAGCAGACACTAACGTAAAAGTAATCGTTTTAACAACTGCGCTATACGTGTTGAGTAGGAGTGCATTCAATCCCAGTAGACACAGAGAAATCGTGCGTGGAAGGTACAAGCAGGCGTTTGGATGTAATCCGTTTCTGCGTTAGCTTACGTTATGAAACATTGTTCCTTCTCATTAAGCTCTCGCAGCCTCATCACAAACAATACAACGTAAATTGATAGCACACGTTCACACCTTCACCTGCCCATGTTAGGCATAATTTTCTGCCTGACTCATGTAGTACTATCATCGTCAGAGGGTGGTACGGGACTACAAGTCCCACCGCCACACCTCCAAAGTGAATTGCAGTGACGCAGTCACTACCCTGTGGAAATTTACTGGCTCACCAACACAGTTAGACCGCAATTAGACCGGTGATGCTGTATTGTAACATATCACCCCGGACTACAAGTCCCGAATCGGAAATCAAATTGGTGGCGCAATTGCAGTAAGCATACTCAATGGCCTTTGAGGGGCAAGTCTAGCTCTCATCGTGTAACCCAAATACACTTACGAAAATGGGAAATGTTACACCATGAAAACTTTGACCGAACGCAGCCATACTGATGCTCCAAAATTTACATTCCTGTGGTAAACATTGGTTAAAATTACGTCGCTATGCGAGTATGCTTTCAGACTCGAACAACTCCATTCTTACAAATGAATAATTGTTTGAGTACACGATGGTTTGTGGGTATGTGCAATGTTAGCGAAAAACCGAAAACTCAAAGAACGCGCAGGTGTGTAGGTTATGGCCATCTTTCGGACACTGAGAATGGTTGAAGTACTGGCGTGAGGAACAGACAAGTATAATACCGACAGCTTGCAAACACAATCAACTTTAATGCAATCACTGCGGAACGAATAGTGGAAAGATGGAACTCAGGGCAAGAGCGTCGCAAGGAGGGAAGGCACGGATCTTTCCAGAAGGACTACACCACAAGAAGATGCCAATGTTTGTCACCTGCCTCTGACGGATACACAGTTGACTATAGCTGAAACAGGGGTAAATATAACAGGCAGAATGTTAACACGAAATATAGGGAACGTGTAACAGGAAGCTGGGTTGAGGTCTCTAACTGTCATGCGTAATTTGCGGCTGGTACCACACCACAGACGACAGAGACTTATGCTGTGTAGAGTCATAGCCAACTGAGACACTGACGCATTCTGTGGTACTGGATGGCGAGTGCTGCCTCTGTTTGTGGCGGTCAGATAGACGCCAGCAAGCCCTCGGAAGGCAGCCTAAAAATCATAGGAAGCGGCGGTTCTCGAGACACATACGAATCTTACTCCAGGAATCAAAGTTTTGGAAGGTACTGATCTGATAATTCTTGAAGGGAGCATGAATGTTCGACATTATGTGGTAGTAATTGTAACCGCTGCCAAATGGCGTATTCGCGCAGGATAATGCAATGCCCCGCAGTGAACATCACAAACGCCTTGAGCAATGTACGGTCCCTGATTTGCATGCTCAGTCACCTGGTTTGTCACTCATAGAGTATGTCTGGTACGCGATGTGAAAACACCAAGCGTCTGACGCTCCTTCCACATGCAGGGCTACCTGCAGCCACGATTGCGAGGATAATGGAAGTACATAAGTTAAAAGCCATTCCTGCGCAACGGTGAAACTAAAAAATTTGCTTGGGTCAGCCGAAGTCCAACTAAGGCTACAGGAACCTGGCATCAGTTGCGAGTGCGGCACTTAGCGCATCATTCAGACGCAGTGATACATCTCGCAGCACTGTTCGGGACATGCGAGGAGAGTTTTCCTCGGCCAAACCAAGTTTCAGTCTGAGCACAGCATTAATAAATGACATATGTTTCTTTTTGAACAGAGGAAGAAGCTGTGCTGTTCTGGGAACCGATCATCAAAAAAGTAGCGAATATTACATAGTACGTACATTATAAACCGGGACAGTGGCTTCCAACTGAGCCCCACCTGGAATGTGAGGTTAGAGGAAATACATCAAGAACGCTCTAATGTGAAAGCGGCAGAGGCAGTGCCGGAAGGGACGGTAGGTGCCAGGACTCGACACCGGATCCCACTCAGCTCCCTCCCCCCTCCACCCCTCGCATCCTCCCATCACCAAGCCACCTTTGGGCACCGGAGTCTTGTCTGGAATCCAGCGGCTGTAAAGCAACGAACTGGACCAGAACCCGACACTTCGCATGGCGATGACCAGTAGGAAATGTCGAAACAGGACGCCACGATTTGTCTGGTAACGGACAAGGTTTCGTTAGTCAGGTGAGATACGATACTAGCCTCCAGCAAGAAATCTACACGAATTGATACAGCATATGTTTCGGATATCACAACATATTCCTCTAGATGACATTCGGAAGCTGTCGGCTTCCATGTCATAATACACACAACAAGACGGGCATCACGTCCTAAAGGAATAACAGTTTAATCATTCAATACATTTTATGTTGTTAACAAATTTGTACATTTTAATAAATGTCGTAATGATGCTTCCGACAGGTGATGTTATGGTACAAACGTATTATCACTTCTGTATGCAAAAAAAGGCTCTCTTATGAATTACGAAGTCTGTGGAGCGACCTTTCTACAAAACATTGACTTGCGTGCGTGTGTGTGTGTGTGTGTGTGTGTGTGTGTGTGTGTGTGTGTTTGTGTGTGTGTGAACATGCCTGCGTCATGAATCCAGAGTGCTGCGTTCCATATTCCGGGCCACGTCACGTCCGCAGCCAGAGACGGACTCGCCGCGGCGGTCTGGGAGCAGTTAGGCAGGGAGTGCCCGCGGTAACGCGGCTTTTTCGTGCCGCAATCAATAGACGGCCGGCAGCTCCTCAGGGTAATCACGTATGTATACAGCGGCGCGCGCCGCATACCGATGGGCGTCGGCTAACTCTCTCGGGCGGCGACCGGCCCTAGTCTGTCCGCTATCCTCTCCTCCTGACGTATGACAGGGGAACATGACCACGAACTGAGTCAACGTGCTCGTCTCCACCATCGTTTTTCCATCATTAAACGTAGCAGTGAGTGGAAGTGTACACTACTGGCCATTAAAATTGCCACACCACGAAGATGACGTGCTACAGACGCGAAATTTAACCTACAGGAAGAAATGCTGTGATATGAAAATGATTAGCTTTTCAGAGCATTCACACAAGGTTGGCGCCGATGGCGACACCTACAACATACTGACTTGAGGAAAGTTTCCAACCGATTTCTCATACACAAACAGCAGTTGACCGGCGTTGCCTGTTGAAATGTTGTTGTGATGCCTCGTGTAAGGAGAAGAAATGCATACATCACGTTTCCGACTTTGATAAAGGTCGAATTGTAGCCTATCGCGATTGCGGTTTATCGTATCGCGACATAGCTGCTCGCGTTGGTCGAGATCCAATGACTGTTAGCAGAATATGGAATCGGTGGATTCAGGAGGGTAATACGGAACGTTATGCTTGATCCCAAAGGCCTCGTATAACTAGCAGTCGAGATGACAGGCATCTTATCCACAGGGCTGTAACGGATCGTGTAGCTACGTCTCGATCCCTGAGTCAACAGATGGGGACGTTTGCAAGACAACAACCATCTGCACGAATAGTTCGACGACGTTTGCAGCAGCATGGACTATCAGCTCGGAGACCATGGCTGCGGTTACCCTTGACGCTGCATCACAGACAGGAGCGCCTGCGTTGGTGTACTCAACGACGAACCTGGCTGCACGAATGGCAAAACGTCATGTTCTACGATGAATCTAGGTTCTGTTTACAGCATCATGATGGTCGCATCCGCGTTTGGCGACATCGCAGTGAACGCACATTGGAAGCGTGTATTCGTCATCGCCATACTGGCGTATCACCCGGCGTGATGATATGGGGTGCCATTGGTTACACGTCTCGGTCACCTCTTGTTCACATTGACGGCACTCTGAACAGGGAACGTTACATTTCAGATGTGTTACTACCCGTGGCTCTACCCTTCGAATGGTTCAAATGGCTCTCAGCACTATGGGACTTAACATCTGAGGTCATCAGTCCCCTAGAACTTAGAACTACTCAAACCTAACTAACCTAAGGACATCACACACATCCATGCCCGAGGCAGGATTCTAACCTGCGACTGTAGCGGTCGCGCGGTTCTAGACTGAAGCGCCTAGAACCGCTCGGCCACTTCGTCCGGCTCTACCCTCCATTCGATCCCTGCGAAACCCTACACTTCAACAGGATAATGCATGACCGCATGTTGCAGGTCCTGTACGGGCCTTTCTGGATACAGGAAATGTTCGAATGCTGCCCTGGCCAGCACATTCTCCTGATCTCTCACCAACTGAAAACGTCTGGTCAATGGTGGCCGAGCAACTGTCTCGTCACAATACGCCTGGCAGTGCTCTTGATGAACTGTGGTATCGTGTTGAAGCTGCGTGTGCAGCTGTACCTATACACGCCATGCAAGCTCTGTTTGACTCAATGCCCAGGCGTATAAAGGCCGTTATTACGGCCATAGGTGGTTGTCCTGGGTACTAATTTCTCAGGATCTATGCACCCAAACTGCGTGTAAATGTAATCACATGTCTGTTCTAGTATAATATATTTGTCCAATGAATACCCGTTTATCATCTGCATTTCTTCTTGGTGTAGCAATTTTAATGGTCAGTAGTGTATGTGTAATGTATGGAACTGGAAGCAAACGTAATGACGAAAGAGGCTTAAGCATGATGTGTCACTGCCAAGTAACATAGCTCGATGTAACTTTGACCATATGCAGAAAGAACTGTCAGAGTATAGTACAGAAGGTAAATTAAATAAACAGAGAAGGTGACGAACATAAATGACGCTTTTATTCAAAGACAATAATTACACTGAGGTCAGAGTGATGGTCCCCTCGACATTACAGAAAACTGGACATCGTTCTTAAGAGGATGTCTGATCACCACGAATGGCAGTGTGTGCTCCGCAATGTTTTCCCATGCTGGCCACAAGGTTGGCAAGGGACCTTATAGTAGAGCGTTTCATTCCCGCACAAGAGCGGCTGACAGTTGCTGTATAGTCGTCTGTGCATGTGAATATACCGCAATACATCTCCAAAATGCATCCCACACGTGGTCGATGGTATTTAAATCGGGGAATTAAGCCAGTGCCTCATATTTTGTGAAAGGAATCCCACTTGGTAATTCCTCTACAGTATCATGTTTGTCACTTAACAGTCTTACGATGTTGTGCGGTCGACGAAGAATGTAGCCGACGACAATGCTGAGCTGCTACTGTTGCTTCTGCTGGTTGAGATCCACGAGTCGTCTCCAAAGCCACGGATAATTATGGGACAGGCAACAGTGAGAACTGCAGCTTTTCCGCCTGTACACCCCTTCCGTGTGCTCAATACTCACAGGTTAACGAATTATGTGCGTCTACACTGACGCGGGCTTAGCTGCACACCGCATGTGCGGGAGCGCCCAATAAACACTTCCGCATCCTTTCGTCACTCAAGCTGTTCTGCTTCCTCTGAGCTCGAAGACGAAAAGACGAACAACGGCGCAGTTACTGCCATTTCATCGTTACTATTGATACATTAAAAATAAAGTTTCCTTTCCTGTTACCCAGCAATTTACTCTATTTACATTATAATTTCAATATACACTCCTGGAAATTGAAATAAGAACACCGTGAATTCATTGTCCCAGGAAGGAGAAACTTTATTGACACATTCCTGGGGTCACATACATCACATGATCACACTGACAGAACCACAGGCACATAGACACAGGCAACAGAGCATGCACAATGTCGGCACTAGTACAGTGTATATCCACCTTTCGCAGCAATGCAGGCTGCTATTCTCCCATGGAGGCGATCGTAGAGATGCTGGATGTAGTCCTGTGGAACGGCTTGCCATGCCATTTCCACCTGGCGCCTCAGTTGGACCAGCGTTCGTGCTGGACGTGCAGACCGCGTGAGACGACGCTTCATCCAGTCCCAAACATGCTCAATGGGGTACAGATCCGGAGATCTTGCTGGCCAGGGTAGTTGACTTACACCTTCTAGAGCACGTTGGGTGGCACGGGATACATGCGGACGTGCATTGTCCTGTTGGAACAGCAAGCTCCCTTGCCGGTCTAGGAATGGTAGAACGATGGGTTCGATGACGGTTTGGATGTACCGTGCACTATTCAGTGTCCCCTCGACGATCACCAGTGGTGTACGGCCAGTGTAGGAGATCGCTGCCCACACCATGATGCCGGGTGTTGGCCCTGTGTACCTCGGTCGTATGCAGTCCTGATTGTGGCGCTCACCTGCACGGCGCCAAACACGCATACGACCATCATTGGCACTAAGGCAGAAGCGACTCTCATCGCTGAAGACGACACGTCTCCATTCGTCCCTCCATTCACGCCTGTCGCGACACCACTGGAGGCGGGCTGCACGATGTTGGGGCGTGAGCGGAAGACGGCCTAACGGTGTGCGGGACCGTAGCCCAGCTTCATGGAGACGGTTGCGAATGGTCCTCGCCGATACCCCAGGAGCAACAGTGTCCCTAATTTGCTGGGAAGTGGCGGTGCGGTCCACTACGGCACTGCGTAGGATCCTACGGTCTTGGCGTGCATCCGTGCGTCGCTGCGGTCCGGTCCCAGGTCGACGGGCACGTGCACCTTCCGCCGACCACTGGCGACAACATCGATGTACTGTGGAGACCTCACGCCCCACGTGTTGAGCAATTCGGCGGTACGTCCACCCGGCCTCCCGCATGCCCACTATACGCCCTCGCTCAAAGTCCGTCAACTGCACATACGGTTCACGTCCACGCTGTCGCGGCATGCTACCAGTGTTAAAGACTGCGATGGAGCTCCGTATGCCACGGCAAACTGGCTGACACTGACGGCGGCGGTGCACAAATGCTGCGCAGCTAGCGCCATTCGACGGCCAACACCGCGGTTCCTGGTGTGTCCGCTGTGCCGTGCGTGTAATCATTGCTTGTACAGCCCTCTTGCAGTGTCCGGAGCAAGTATGGTGGGTCTGACACACCGGTGTCAATGTGTTCTTTTTTTCATTTTCCACAAGAACAACATACCAATTCGATAAAATAAAAACAAAAAAAATTGTGTGTGGTTCCTGTTCTTACTGACATATCCGTAAGAACAGACACCACACACACACACACACACACACACACACACACACACACACACAAACACACACACACGGATATATATATATATATATATATATATATAAGGCGAGATTGTTAACGATATTTTCAGTACAGATGAACACCAGGCTCGAACTCTTACGGGAATCGGTGAAGCGCCGCTAGTAATGAGGATAATCGGCAAGAGGCACTGTATTAGTAGCATGTGGATAAGACGAGAATTTCGGTTCGAAGGGAGGAGTGCTAGGGTAGTTCGTGAAGTTGCGACCGGCCCAGCACAAATTCTCAGCTTTCCCCATGGATTTCAATCAATGACCTCTTGCAGCCAATGTCTGCAATTTTTTTGTGTCTGAATTGTTTAAGAGCTGTCTTGCATGAAAGCGGGAGAGACGTAACGATTCAAGCCAATAATTAATTCTTTAATGTTCTGTAGCACCAATCTGCATCACCCGGAAGGTGAAAAATTGTATTTGGGCTGGTGTTCTCTCGTTAGTGTCTACGACACCACCCTTTCTGATGGTATGAAAACACACACTTTTAAACACGTGAAGACCAGTTACTAATTACTTTGACTACTTTTTACATTACAAACAATCATTGGCGCAAGTCCTGTAAGGTGTCGGGCAAATCCAACGTCTTCCACGAAAACCCTGACATGATAAGCAAATCCAGTAGTATGTCACATAGCTCCGAATAAATCGTGACATCAAATTAACCAAAGTAATACGAGTAACGAGAGAGCAAATGGAATACCACAGACTAACACAAGAATGTCTAAATGCATGTCATACCTTCCCACCGTGAGATAGACGCAGTTCCGAGGGGAGAAACGAGAACAAAAGACGAGAGCAGAACCGTGTTAAGTTAGAAGGCCCTACGATAAGGGACGGACACCCACGACGCCAGCTAACCGGTAGGACCACCCCCCAGCCCATGTTAAAAGCTAGAGCCCTCCAGAAGAACAGTATAGATCTTGAAACTTCCTGGCAGATTAAAACTGTGTGCACCGACCGAGACTCGAACTCGAGACCTTTGCCTTTCGCGGGCAAGTGGTCTACCATCTGAGCTACCGAAGCACGACTCACGCCCGATCCTCACAGCTTTACTTCTGCCAGTATCTCGTCTCCTACCTTCCAAACTTTACAGAAGCTCTCCTGCGAACCTTGCAGAACTAGCACTCCTTTCTTTCAGGAGTGCTAGTTCTGCAAGGTTCGCAGGAGAGCTTCTGTAAAGTTTGGAAGGTAGGAGACGAGATACTGGCAGAAGTAAAGCTGTGAGGATCGGTCGTGAGTCGTGCTTCGGTAGCTCAGATGGTAGACCACTTGCCCGCGAAAGGCAAAGGTCCCGAGTTCGAGTCTCGGTCGGTGCACACAGTTTTAATCTGCCAGGAAGTTTCATATCAGCGCACACTCCGCTGCAGAGTGAAAATCTCATTCTGGAGTATAGATCTTACGATAACACAAAAAGGGCGACCCCAGGCGCATGTTTTAGCGTGAGACTTTTTCGCGTCTCTGTTACGTTGAAAACTTTAAAAACATTGCCCCACCACGAAAAGTATAACGTTTCTCATTGGATAGACAGAATTTTTGTAGGTGGAGCTTAAGGTTAACATTGAGACCCTGATTGGTCAGATAAAAACACAACCAGATAGTTTTTTCAAACCAACTTCGGTAAATGGTAGTAAGGAGAAGTTAGGAGAGACCTGCTTCCGAGACGGCGAGGTGAGCGGAGCTGTGCTGCCCGCCGCCCCCTGACGAACACCGACAAGTTAATGAACGCATGTGATGCCGCATAACAGCACATAAAGCTTCACTCAGAAATGCAGAAGTCTCATCTGTTACACCCCCTTTTTGCGTAATACTAGTGTCGATCGTCAATTAAAGCTCATGGTGTTCATATTTGCCACTTGAAGTAAAAATCTGAAACGCGATGATTTTTCTGTTATATAGTTATTGAGAAGCCACATCAGCCACTGTAATTTACGACAAGTTAGATATGTAATTAAAGATAATTGAGGGTCACTATAGACCATTTTGATAGTTTTCTCTCTTGTGAAACTTAATTTAAACCTAGATTATACATGTGATATGGCATAGGTCATCCTTCGATCCATTGTAGAACTTGGAAACCCATTCAGGGAATATTCGTTCACATTTTTGTTGAACGCAGTTGGTTTTTACCATCCTGTATTAAAACATTTCCTTTTATCAAAAGTGCAATTTATAAACAATGTTTTGTTAGTAGAATAAAATTTCCAATAGTAAATTTAACTGCTTTTGCTACGTTATTTTATCAGCAAACTAAAAATAGGAAAGCCTTGAACCCCTTCCCCTAAATTTAGTTAGTATTAAGATTCTTTTGCAGGGAGTGCAGTGGAGCTGACGCTGGTTATATAATCGCTAGTCTCACTGAACTCTTCTGAACTCTACATGTCATGTGTGGTCTGGCGTCTCCTTACCAGCAACAGGTCCCAGATTCAAACTAGTCAATTCCCTAAAAAACACGCTCAGAGCGTCGTTGCGCGAAAGTGGTAGGGAGACACGATATAGAACAACAGATACCACGCAGAATGTTAGATCTACGGGTCATCATGCACTGTCACAGTAGTGAAGTTCCCAATAGTGGCACAATGTAAACAGATCACATTTATCTAAAAACGACACTGTTTAAATCTAGCACAGTCCATTAGTAATTTGTTAAAGACGATTACACCTCGGTAGTTCATTAAAGTCAGCCGATAGTTAACAGCACCGTATCCCACGTTGTTCCGCAGTTTACGGTGCGCGTATTCACATTCGTAATTGTGACGTAGGTCAAACAGCGAGAGCACACTCGCCAGATGTGTTACTCGTTCACTTTCAAACTGCCTACAGACTATTTCATGAGTAAGGTAGTCTTTTAAAGACTCGTGGAAGAACATACTGTTATTCTGAAAAGTATACAATACCTACGTTACAATTTACTGATTTTGATGAACTAGAAGAATTAATGGACGTTCGGGTTTCAAAAACTGTTACTGTTTACAAATTTAGGAAATACATGAACACAATTATTCTTTTACATTGTGAATCCGCTAGTTTACATGAATTAGCACCACATTGCAAATCAAAGTGAACCACATGAAATTATTAATTAGCGATATAAATAATGAATGCCATATCTCAGATGGTAGAGAAAAATCAAGGTAAGAAAAGTGTGTAGTCGAAGTCCGGATGTAAAATTGTACTACTTATAAACTTCAAGTTTATTTATTGTGGAAGAAATTTAGTTTTCGGTAATTTAAAATAATTTTCGTGGGAATCGTAGTTCTTAACTTTGGAATGGTGCAGAACGCGTTCACAGGTTTACTGATTGGCTCACGAAATTTTACACGTCTCAAACTATTCCGCTAATTTCACTTAAATTTAACTTTTAATAAATAGCCCTTTAACGAAAACGAATTACACAATTGGAATCAGAACACTTCGAATAAGAACCTGAATAATAAATTTAAATGAAATGAATTCTAAACAGAATTGTGATATTTTTCAATAAGTGCTACATGTCACCATGTAAATGTATTGGAAACTTCAACAAAAGAAAAAAAAAAGTTTTGTTTGGGAAGAGAGAAACATAACAGATCGAAAGAATCCACTTGCTTTGTCACAACCTCCCATTCGAATGTTATTGGTCGCATACCGCTGAAAATTTCTGATTGGACTAGAAAAGCTTATAAAGTCTGGAAACAATGAAACACTAATACGTAGCCGCAAGTACACACACTGATACGCGAAGACATTATGACCACTGGCCACCGCGATGTCAGTTGTCACCTACTGGTGTCACGGGCACCTGGTGTCACGGGCACATGACCCGGTAGAAAAAGTATGTAACTGGAGCAGACACGCACGGGGGATCACCCTAGCGAAGATAATGGGTTGCAAATGGGGACATACACTGACATAAGGGACTTTGACGAAGGGCAGATTATTATTACATAGAGCCTGTGAACCAGTATCTCAAAAAATTCGAATCTGGTCGAATGTTCACGTGCTACTGCCATGAACATGTACTGGAAGAGGCAGAAGGACAGTGAAACTACCACTAGACGCTTAACGGCTGGACGTCCATGACCCTCCACAGAACGTGGGTTTCGGAGGCTTCTCTGCTCTGTAAAGTAGGATAGACGCTGATCTGTGGCATCTCTGTTGGAAGAGCTCACTGCTGGTACAAGTGTTTCTGAAGATACCGACCACCGTACATAGTAGCACATGGGGCTCAACAGCAGAACACCCCTACATATTGACTCAACGACATCGTCACTTAGGACTTCAGTGGGCACGGGACCATGAGGAGTCGTCTGTCGATCATTGGAAACGTGTCGGCTCTTCGGGTGAATCACATTTTTGTTACACTAGGTAGGTTGCCCTCTCCACAAACACTGTCATCGAGGTGAACGACGATTCGAAACGTGCCGCGCGCCACGGACGTAGGCTGGTGGGGCCAGTATTACGCTATGGGAGACATTCTCCTGAGTTTGTATTGAACCTTTGGTAGTAACTGAAGACACGCTGACAGCTGGGAACTACCTGCAACCCTTCATGCTTGGTGTCTTCCCCGACGGCGATGTCATCTTTCAGCAGTATAACTGTCCGTCTCTCGCAGCCAGAACCGTGCTACAGTGATTCGAAGAGCGTTATAGTGAAGTCGCGTTGATGCATAGGCGACCAAACTCGCCTGATGTATCGGGTGATCAGAAAGCCAGTATAAATTTGAAAACTTAATATACCACGGAATAATGTAGATAGAGAGGTGAAAATGGACACACATGCTTGGAATGACATGGGGTTTTATTAGAACAAAAAAAAAAACAACGAAGTTCACAAAATGTCCGACATACCGCGCTGGACAGCAAAACTGCTACCGTGACGGGTGAGAGAATCGCACCATCCCCAGCCTGGCTGATAAACACCTGCTGGAACGTACGATGTTTATGCAGGATGGCGCTCCTCCCCGTATTGCTAGACGCGTGGAAGATCTCTTGCGCGCGTCGTTTGGTGATGATCGTGTGCTCAGCCGCCGCTTTCGTCGTGCTTGGCCTCCCAGGTCCCCAGACCTCAGTCCGTGAGAGTATTGGCTTTGGGGTTACCTGAAGTCGCAAGTGTATCGTGATCGACCGACATCTCTAGGGATGCTGAAAGACAACATCCGACACCATTGCCTCACCATAACTCCGGACATGCTTTACAGTGCTGTTCACAACATTATTCCTCGACTACAGCTATTGTTGAGGAATGATGGTGGACATATTGAGCATTTCCTGTAAATAACATCATCTTTGCTTTGTTATGCTAATTATTGCTATTCTGATCAGATGAAGCGTCATCTGTCAGACATTTTTTGAACTTATGAATTTCTTGGGTTCTAATAAACCCCATGTCATTCCAAGCATGTGTGTCAATTTGTACCTCTCTATCTACATTATTCCGTGATTTATTTAGTTTTCAAGTTTATACTTTTTGATCACCCGGTAAATCACATGGAACTCATATGGGTTGGTATCGGGCATCATCACCGAGTACACATATCCGAGGCCCGTTATTTACGCGAATTACCTGACCTGTGCATTGACATCTAACACTACTACCTCCACAAACCCGTCAACAAACTGTCGGATCCCTGGTACGTAGAGTCAGTGATTTATTTTATTAGAAAGACGGAAAACGAGCTATTAAGTAGGTAGTTTGAAATAATCGACTGCAGAGAAGGTGTAAAATCGCTCGATCAAACCGAGACCACCTAAAATAATGGCAACAATTTATATGACATCGAATATGTACACTCCTGGAAATGGCAAAAATAACACATTGACACCGGTGTGTCAGACCCACCATACTTGCTCCGGACACTGCGAGAGGGCTGTACAAGCAATGATCACACGCACGGCACAGCGGACACACCAGCAACCGCGGTGTTGGCCGTCGAATGGCGCTAGCTGCGCAGCATTTGTGCACCGCCGCCGTCAGTGTCAGCCAGTTTGCCGTGGCATACGGAGCTCCATCGCAGTCTTTAACACTGGTAGCATGCCGCGACAGCGTGGACGTGAACCGTATGTGCAGTTGACGGACTTTGAGCGATGGCGTATAGTGGGCATGCGGGAGGCCGGGTGGACGTACCGCCGAATTGCTCAACACGTGGGGCGTGAGGTCTCCACAGTACACCGATGTTGTCGCCAGTGGTCGGCGGAAGGTGCACGTGCCCGTCGACCTGGGACCGGACCGCAGCGACGCACGGATGCACGCCAAGACCGTAGGATCCTACGCAGTGCTGTAGGGGACCGTACCGCCACTTCCCAGCAAATTAGGGACACTGTTGCTCCTGGGGTATCGGCGAGGACCATTCGCAACCGTCTCCATGAAGCTGGGCTACGGTCCCGCACACCGTTAGGCCGTCTTCCGCTCACGCCCCAACATTGTGCAGCCCGCCTCCAGTGGTGTCGCGACAGGCGTGAATGGAGGGACGAATGGAGACGTGTCGTCTTCAGCGATGAGAGTCGCTTCTGCCTTGGTGCCAATGATGGTCGTATGCGTGTTTGGCGCCGTGCAGGTGAGCGCCACAATCAGGACTGCATACGACCGAGGCACACAGGGCCAACACCCGGCATCATGGTGTGGGGAGCGATCTCCTACACTGGCCGTACACCACTGGTGATCGTCGAGGGGACACTGAATAGTGCACGGTACATCCAAACCGTCTTCGAACCCATCGTTCTACCATTCCTAGACCGGCAAGGGAACTTGCTGTTCCAACAGGACAATGCACGTCCGCATGTATCCCGTGCCACCCAACGTGCTCTAGAAGGTGTAAGTCAACTACCCTGGCCAGCAAGATCTCCGGATCTGTCCCCCATTGAGCATGTTTGGGACTGGAAGAAGCGTCGTCTCACGCGGTCTGCACGTCCAGCACGAACGCTGGTCCAACTGAGGCGCCAGGTGGAAATGGCATGGCAAGCCGTTCCACAGGACTACATCCAGCATCTCTAGGATCGTCTCCATGGGAGAATAGCAGCCTGCATTGCTGCGAAAGGTGGATATACACTGTACTAGTGCCGACATTGTGCATGCTCTGTTGCCTGTGTCTATGTGCCTGTGGTTCTGTCAGTGTGATCATGTGATGTATCTGACCCCAGGAATGTGTCAATAAAGTTTCCCCTTCCTGGGACAATGAATTCACGGTGTTCTTATTTCAATTTCCAGGAGGGTACTATAACACCTTTACAATTAAGCGTGGATACTGGATTTTCTATCTTTGTTATTCAGTTAAACATGAGTAGCGATTTCAAAATTTCGGTATCCCATTAGTACATTTGAAACGATGAACGCTGCGGAATATATTATAATTATATAATTAATCCAGCCGTTACATCGTTGGAAATGTCATTGTATTTATGATCAAACTTCTTGAAATATATCTTGCCTTATTTGTATCTTTAGCAAACTGTAATGTTCTTGTGAACTGGCACGTAATTGAAACTTTTCACTCTCATCGCCGTTCTGCTGTCTGCTCTTTAACACCAAAGACTATAATCCGGAGAGAAGTGTTTAACACTTTCGTACTGATTGTCAGTGAACCGGTTATGAAATGGAAATGAAGATCGTTATTGCTGGTATCCGGTGTAGATAATTGACTTAAGTCCGGTAATGGATAAATCAGAAATACGGACACGGAAACAATGCGCGTTGCAATTAACTGCGATGCTGATGGAAATCGCACAAAGCTGACTTGTACCTGTGCAGTTTAATGCTTCCATTATAGCGGTAATTAATATTTACGCGCTCACGTAGCAAACTAAACTCGCTTTCCCATCATTAAACAGATTAAAGCAAGTCATCAACGTGATGAATTAATGCACATCGCTTGTCAAAACTCAGGTGGCGGCTTTTATTGACTGTAAAGAGGATTACAGTTGTGTAGCTTTGGAATTACGCTCGGCGATCATCATAAATTTGTCGTTCGCTCGTCAGGCGTGTTTGTCGCCGCAACCGGCTGGGCAGGGGAGCGTCCGGAGGACGAGATTAACCGTGGCACCAGGGCTGAGGGAGAGTGGGAGAGGCACAGGGGGCTATCCTGAGGAAGTTCTGCGGCGTGCTCTTCGAAACGTCACAGTCGCCAGTTCTGTCACGTGCACTTCGTCACACACTTCGCACCATTGGTAACATTTCTGCAATTACGCAAAGCATAATGCCATGTTCTTTGATTTCCGGTACGCTTTCGATACAGTAACGCACTGTTGCCTAGTGAATAAAATACAACCACACGGAATATCAGACCAGTTTTGTGATTAGATTCAAGATTTAGTGTCAAACAGAACGCAGCATATATTTCTCAACAGAAAGTAATGTTCATACGTAAAGACAGCTTGGAGCGTACGCCAAGCAGTACTACAGAACTGCTGTTGATCACAGTATATACAAATTACTTAGTGGACAATGCCGGAAGCACGACGAGGCTATATTAGTGGATTTGTCACTGTTTAAAGAGAAGTCGTAAGGCTAGAAAACAGTAGCTAAATGCAGAAAGACCTGCAGAGGGTCGTTGCTTGTGCAGATATTGGCAGATGACTCTCAACATTTAGTGTACTGCATGTAAGTGGAAGGATGGGCTCGTCATAGTATGATTATGTCATTGCCAAGCATGTTTAAAGTGGACTTATAGGGAAAGCAGATATCAGACAGATTCTCAGCAAGTATTATCCATCCAGGTAGGAGGTAGCGTCAAATCCAGTATTACTCGTCTGTCTGGGGCCCTTACCACTTACGATTGATAGAGGAGATACAAAAGATCCAAAGGAGAGTTTTATTGTCCATCACGGAGCGGCTTCTGTGAAACGTCTGAGAGGGTATGTTCGTAGAAGAGGCAAGAAACATATTACTTCCTCCTCCGTATAGCTCCCGAAAAAAATTTGAAAGTAAAATCGGAGAGACTTGAGTTCACTCTGAGACTCATCATCAGTTGTTCTTCTATCGCCAGTTCGCGACTAGTACCGAGAAGCGGGCAAGCTACAGTGGTGAGTAAAGTGCCTTCTGTCACACGTAGATGTAGAAGTTCCTGACTGTAGCTCATAGATCGATGTTCATTGTTTATGGTTCCGTCACTAAGAGGTAACATGAACGCCTAAATAGTAGATATCAATAAATTCACTTAAGTCGGTCTCTATGAGAGCCAAACTTGACTGGATAAGATTAGTACAGCTTTTATCTACTACGAGACACTATTATCAACGACTGTACAGAGTGGCTTTCGAAACATATAAAAACAGAGATAGTTTTAACACAAAATAAGTAGTCGTGAAACTCAATGATATATGGAAAGTGGTTCTGGAGAATCTTATCCTTGACAGGCGACAATTTTTATTCCTGACAGAGATAATCTCTGCTAATCACATGTAAACTCGACCACGCCCACTTTACACAGTATTTATGTCAACTGTAGATCCTGGCGAGAAATTGTCCTAAGTGTTGCCAGTTGCCACTGGTTCGCCAAACCAACATTTATCAATGCAGTTCGCCCTGCGCAGCCGAGAGAGAGAGAGAGAGAGAGAGAGAGAGAGAGAGAGAGAGAGAGAGAGGTCTTTACTGACTAGGGACAACAGGAAAATCCGCTATAGCAGACCATGCACTTCAGTGAGGAAATTATGAAGAGAAATTCCTCAAAACCAAAATTTTAGCTACTGTAGAGGGTCCACTGATCGGTGCTATTAAGTTAGTTAAAGGTAGGAGTTTTACAGAAATGAAGTTAGTTAAAATGTCAAGGGACAATGGGAGCCAAAAGTCGTATGTGTATTATATTCTGATGCACAGCTGAGTGGTATGGTACCGTGATGCCATCGTAGCGGCGGTGCGCTCATCTAAGCAGCACGAAGGAGAACACTGTGTCACGACCAGTGGAGGACTTGACAGAAGCAGCTAGCCACACGCCCGGTATCAACATCGACGGCAGTAATTGGGTCACTTATGCCATCTGAGCAACAGCTACTACAAAGGAAGAACTACACCCATCAGCAGCCGTCATTATCGACCGTAGTGATTTGTTGAAGTGATGCAGAGCCTGTGTCATTCTGTGCTGCCACCAGTTCGAAATCGTCACTGCCATAGCAGTCGTCGTAACAGTCACTCTCTTAATGCAGGTCGTCACCTAGGAAGCGGACGCCGCCACTGTTGTCCTCATCGACACTATCGTCAGACGCCATCAGCAGCCAGCCGCCTGTGATGGAAGTCATCGCCTAGGGTGCGCTGTGGTAATGCACTGTTGCATTCTCCTAGGATGCTGCCCCCACAAACACCACGACCGCGGCTGGAACCAGAGACCCTAGCCCACTGACGCCAGACAGCTGCCACGGGGGATGCCCGCTGAGACGGGGCACTGATCTGTCCCACTGCCAACGCCGCCACGCTCCCCATTCTCGGTCGCAGCAGAAGCCCACAGCACGTGGTTCCATCCACCGCAGCACGACCCAGCAAGGCCATAGCGTCGCTGCCGATGTTGCGGGTTCCAGTTACTCCAGTTCAGCTACAGTCACAGCAGAGGGCACATGTGTGAGCGTCCGCCAGCCATCTTGGCGCCGCCGAGAATATTATGAATAGAACCAAACCTCTCCCAGTGGGGCCAACAACCAATATATTGCAGTGATAAATAATGGTTATTTTGTCGTCAAGAGCCGTCCGTGGACGTACCCCCATCATCCTCTTCCCAGAAGAGAACGTGCTTTCGAATCCAGTCGCTGGCACTGGATTCTCGACCTTGCATTAACTTGTCTCAGGAAGACTGTTGAGGCGTCGTGGATGACTGATGTCATGGAGTTGGGTGTCAACAGTAGGAAGCACATACAGCGACGCTGTGCCACACAGCAAATGAAGTAAGTGCCGTTTTCAATTATTTTGGTTTCGATTCTGTTGGATTGTCCCTTTTCCCGTCTTTTGCTTAGGTCATTTTCTATTCTTTGGGTGTAACTTTCTCTTGACTAAATTGTAGTCATGGCGAAGGGACTTTAAGCCGCAGAAGTTATGGAGCAACTTAGGAATCAGGTAGATAAATTGCAGACAAAGGTAAATGAGGTCACCCTGGATGCACTGCTGCGGAATTGGTTACCCTATTTTCAGGGAAACAGGGGAAAGATGTTTTTATCTTTTTAGACAATTTGGCATTTATTACGTGTTTTGCTAGACTGACGTTAGCGGGAGATGCTACACCACATGTTATGAAAAATGAGAATCTAATTTGCCGACCATATTCGTAAAATTAATGGTGGTACCTATGAGCTCATGGACGATGACAGGGTTCACTCGGCTTTTTTGGCGGGAAGCAGAATTTGCGTTTTTGAGGGGGTTAGAACCGAATATGTCAAGGGCAGTTGACTTTCGAATTTCCTAAGTTTTCGAGTGAAGCAGTGGATATTGCGTTATCATTTAAGGAAAATAAGTCATTGGCTAGATCACGTGAACGTCAGACAGTTCTTAGTACGGACGTAAATTGCTTTCAGTGTCGCCGAAAGCTGCATGCATCAGGTGATGCTGAGGGAATTCGAGTAGGAAATGAGACACTTAAAGTAGTAGATGAGTTTTGCTATTTGGAGAGCAAAATAACTGATGATGGTCGAAGTGGACAGGGTGTAAATTGTAGACTGGCAGTGGCAAGGAAACCGTTTATGAAGAAAAGAAACTTGTTAGCAACGTGTATAGATTTAAGTGTCAGGAAGGCTTTCCTGAAAGTATTTGTATGGAGTGTAGCCACGTATGGAAGTGAAACATGGACGATAAACACTGTAGACAGGAAGAGAATAGAGGCTTTCGAAATGTGGTGCTATAGAAGAATGCTGAAGAAGAGATGGGTAGATCACGTAACTAAAGAGGAGGTACTGAATAGAAATGGAGAGAAGGGGAGTTTGTGGCACAATTTGACTGCAAAGGGATCGGTTGGTAGAACATATTCTGAGGCATCAAGGGATCACCAATTTAGTGCTGGGGTGTAGTGTGAAGGGTAAAAACCACGTAGGAAGACCAAGAGATGAATACACTAAGCAGATTCAAAAAGATGTGGGTTGCAGTAGTTACTTGGAGATAAAGAAGCATGTGCAGGATGGAACAGCAAGGAGGACTGCATCAAACCAGTCTCTGGACTGAAGACCACAACAACTTGGACGAAAAGGTCATGTACAAAGAAACTGCAGACAGCAATGTTGTTGGTACTGTAAGAAATCTGGCCACTCGGATCTGCAGTGCCGTAACAGAAATCACCAATAACGGCAGTTTCCATTGCAGGGTAGATCTTACGGACAGAAGTTAAACAGCGGGGTGTCCACTACGTCACGCTCGCTATAAGAGTAGCACATGTAAGACAACAGTGGCAGACCTTTTTCTGATCGGTTATGTGGGGGATAAATCACGTAAAATGTTATTGGATACCAGTTCTCAGGTATCAGTTGCAAATAAGTGTGTATTTGGAGAGCAGGTGAATTCACTCGGTGCCGGAGTGTTTAAGTTCCGAGTTGGGGAGATTAACTTTCAGACGGATGCACAAGCTCTTCCCGTGGTTAGTGGTAGGTATGAATTTATTCTCGGACTCGATTTCCTGGTTGTGTACAGGGTCCCTTATGGTACAGACCTGCCGATCAGCTCTTTGTGTATCATTGAATCTTTGGCGGAAACGTGGTAACAGATGCAGTTAGTTGTCGTATAAAACAAGTCCCACAGTTGGGAGGTAGTGGACACAAGATACCTGTCAGTATTGATAATTTTGGGCCCGAGGAAGTAAAAGTGTCAGCGTACACTGTTTGCGAATTTACATGAGGATGAACTATACAGTAATTTTACAGCAAATTATACAATGTCAGGAGGGTCTGACGACTGCACTAAGAAGCAAGGTAGCACTTCTTGAAGCACAGGACAGAGCATTTGTGGAAAAACTGTTGAATGAGTACATTGAATTATTCAGTCCTCGGGTCCATTGCCAACAACACCGCTCGCTCAACACCAAATTCCTACTGAGAGTAAAGCAGAAACATGTGATCGAGTTCCAAGGCATTTACAGCCGATTATGGAGAAGTTTATAGATCAACAACTTAGGGATAGTACCATAGAACCCAGTTATAGTCCCTGGTCTGCTCCCATTGTAACTGTATGCAAGAAAATCATCAGATGATGAAAAAGCATATTGTTTCCGTTGTGACTATCAGTTCCTCAATCAGAAAATGGTGTCGGATGTGTATTCTATGCCTAATGTAACAGAGAGGTTAGACAACGTGAGTCAGTGTCGGTATTCACAACACTGAGTTTGGATAGTGGTTACCACTAGCTGGAAGTGACGCCAGAGGACTGACTGAAAACTGTATTTTCAGAGCTGACTGATACTCTCAGTTTCGCCATATACCTTTTGGACTGAAAAACTCGCCATCAATCTTCCAGAATTAATTGGAAAGCGTGTTGCACGAATTAAGACCAAAACAGTGCAGAGTGTACCTGGATCACATAACCATGTATTCAAAGGATATTCAGAATATTTGGAGGGGTTCCTGAAGTGTTTGATTGGCTGCACACAGCATGGTTAACATTGAGTTTAGAGAAATGTTATTTTGCATTGCAAGAAATTCGGTATTTGGGTCACATTATAGGGCACGATGGAGTTAGTACCAATCCAAAGCTATTTGAGGCTGTCCAGAATATTCCAGTACCCACCAAGGGAAAGGAACAGCAATTTCTCTTTGGGACAGTGAATTTTTATTACAGGTTTGTTCCAAAATTTGCGGAAATTGCAAGACTTCTCTCACAGTTGCTACGGAAAGGAGTGGAGTTTCATTGGACAGTTGAGTATGAGGCAGTGTTCCAGAAGTTAAAAGATCTGTTGACATCTAATCTTGTTTTCCTTCATCTGGATTTTCAAAAACCGTTTGTTCATTCTTGTGATTCGAGCGTTACGCTAGGAGTTATTTTGATCACGGCAGCTCAATAATACTGAACGAAATTATTCTGCTACAAAGAAGAAAATGCAGTGATTTTCAGAATTGGGTACTTTTCTTATTACCTGTATGGTCGATGATTTGAAGCAGTGACTGATCGCACAGCACTTAAGTTGTCTTTAGGACTTGAAGGTCCAAAGAGTTGACGGTCAAGATGAGCTGTGTGGTTAAGTGAGTTCGATTACAAGGTATTATATTGGCCAGGAAAGTCACACCCTAATGTGGACAGACTCAGCTGTGAACTACACACAATGGAATGAACAGGCATTGACGTAAGGGAATGGAGTGTGGCAGAAAATGATAACCCAGACTGTTAGCGATTTGCTAAACAGCAGCAGTGCTGCACAGAGAAAGGAGTATTGTGTCAAACAATGTGAAACAGGCCACAGTTAGTGCCACAGCAAAGCTTGCGTGACAAAATGTTGAGGCTGGTGCATGATTCGATTTTAGTGGGTCATTTGGGTTGAAGAACAATGGAAAGAAGGGTAGTGCAAAATTATTGGTAGATGAGACATGAGCAGGACATGGACTACTATGTGAAAAATGGGTTTCATGTCCTCAAAGATCAGAAGTTAACCACCAGAAAGTTAAACTACAATGGTTAGTGGAATCTGACAAATCCTTCTAGATGGTAGGTTTGGACATCATAGGACCCCTAGCATAAACGCCAGCAGGGAATCATTATGTACTGGCCATTGCAGACCATTTTCCTCATTACGTTGTGATAGTTTTACCAGACCAGCGAGCCATGATGGAGGCTCAGGCACTAGTCAGCCAGTGGATACTTCAGTTTTGGTACACCTGAAACCACAATCGCAGATCACAGCACAAATTTTGTGTCGGAATTGATGTAAGAGCTATGCAAGCTATTGCATGTTAAGAAATTATGAATGATCAATCTGAAGCCTCAAGCTAATGGTCTGCGGAATGAGTCCACAGAAAAATTGAGAAAATGTTGAGCTTTTACATAAATTCCCAGCAAAGCAATTGGGACGACCTACTGGCCGATGACATCACCTCATACAACTCGAAAGTTCATCCGAGCAGAGGATTATTCCCATATGAAGTAATTTTTTGGGTCCAAGATTCCATCGTTCTTCGAGTTTTACAAAGCCTCACTGCAAGGAGATACGTCAGTGAAGGATTTCGCTAGGACAGTGAAACTTACATGGATGCAAATACAAAAAATTAATACTAGGGCTTTAGAGAAACAGAAGAAGGTGCATTACGTGTAAGCGGAGTTACCTAACTACCAAACAGATCAATCATTTATGTTAGAGAATCCTTTGGTGCCTAAGGAGAAAACGATGAAGTTTGTGTCATCGTATAACGAACCTTACCAAGTAATGGAGATGATGTCGCCACCCAGCCTTCAATAGTCCTAGTAAGGTGAATCCAGATTTTAAGAAGACAATTTTTCTCATGCAATACCTGTGGTCCAGAGATGCAGTCAGCGTTTAGCTGTGACACGGTTCCGACCCGTGGCAAGCTAAGCAACACTCCGCAAGTGTTTGTTTACTCACTGTGTGAGGTACTGCATTCACTGTTGTGATTTAGAGCTCTCACTAGATACTGCATTTTCTTACTGCCAGGCGACATTGAAACTCACGTAACTCTATTCCTATGTACGTCCAAATCCAAACGGTTTCTGAGAGACGACATGCATGTCAATCCCCACGAGCTGATAGGCATACACCTGTCAATCACTTCCAGTATAGTCTATCTCAAGATGAAGAACAAAGAGGCATGTGACAACCTAGTCTGACTTTTACCAGTGGCTACTGCTTTTGCCAATCAGACAGTAATGTAAGCACGGTAGCCAAGCACAATGCAGGTATGGGTGTTCGCACGGTATGCATATTCGAACTGCCGTTCCGAGTCCTAGCAGCACTTGTTACTGATGTGTTGCAGCCATGTGGAACGGTCCTAAGCTACATGGAAGAGAAATGGGACACCTTTGAAACCTATTGCATGCTCAATGTCGTCCGACAGGTATGCATTAAACTCCGTAAACATGTGCCATCGTACGTATACATCGGAGGTAGCCAAGCCATTATTAAACTTCCTGGCAGATTAAAACTGTGTGCCGGACCTAGACTCGTGCTCGGGAACTTTGCCTTTCGCGGGCAAGTGCTCTACCATCTGAGCTACCCAAGCACGACTCACGCCCCGTCCTCACAGCTTTACTTCTGCCAGTATCTCGTCTCCTACCTCCAAAACTTTACAGATGCTCTCCTGCGAACCTTGACATCGGGGTCCCACATGGGGAGAGCGTAACTCCATCAGAAGGGCCGCGTTAAAGATACCTGCTGCAAAGGAAGGGTAGCCAAGCGGCCCCATTATCACCGAGAGGCCGAAATTGGCCTCATTTAGATGTCCCAATCCTACCATGGGGGCACAGTCAACCTCAATGTCCTACGCTCTGTCGTCAAAATGTGCATGTTCCATGATATGCTCTGGGTGGTGGACCTGGATATCACCCTCCTTCAAGAAACCCATCCAGAGCTGCAATTTAACATTTATGGATACACAACCTACAGCATCCCATCAAGCGATGGTGCCTGTGGAACTGCCAGCCTATTACACCATGGCATCGAGGCATCTGCACTAGGTGCTGTCATCACAGTTGGGGCAGTTCGCATTGTCAGTGTTTAAGCGCCCTCCATGTCACCTCATCATGAGTGGGAATATGGAACACTACATCACAGGCGGCGATTGTAATAGCGTCTTGGATCCAGCAGACGAAACAACACACTACTCTACATGCCCAGCACCAAGGGCATTCATGCGAGATCTGGCACTATATGACATGTGGCGTCTCCTTCATAGGGACCGCCGTGGTTATACATATTTCACCGACCAATCTACCAGTCCACTTGACCAGATGTACATCTCACAAGGGCTCTGGGCCATGACGAGGGACACAGAACTGTGGTCGACAGCCTTAACTGACCATGACCTGAACAAATCACGGGACGAAGACGGCTTACCGAAAGAATTCTACAATGCCTTCTATCCCCTAATGGGCGCTCAGTGGATTCAGATGTTTCAAGACCTCCTCCGCGACAATTTTACCATTCCAAAAGGGGCATCATGGTACCATTTCCCAAACGGAGCGGTTCTCACCGTTGTCACGAATATCGTCCTCTTACACTCCTGAAGGCAACTTACAAACTTTTCACCCATATCCTCCGCACACGACTTCAGATCACCATTGGACACATGATCCGTTCTGACCAGACGTGTTTAGGCTGTGACAAGAACATCCACAGGGCACATCTACATCTACATCTACATCTACATCTACATCTACATGATTACTCCGCAATTCACATTTAAGTGCTTGGCAGAGGGTTCATCGGACCACAATCATACTATCTCTCTACCATTCCACTCCCGAACAGCGCGCTGGAAAAACGAACACCTAAACCTTTCTGTTCGAGCTCTGATTTCTCTCATTTTATTTTGATGATCATTCCTACCTACGTAGGTTGGGCTCAACAAAATATTTTCGCATTCGGAAGCGAAAGTTGGAAATTTCGTAAATAGATCTCGCCGCGACGAAAAACATCTTTGCTTTAATGACTTCCATCCCAACTCGCGTATCATATCTACCACACTCTCTCCCCTATTACGTGATAATACAAAACGAGCTGCCCTTTTTTTGCACCCTTTCGATGTCCTCCGTTCATCCCACCTGGTAAGGATCCCACACCGCGCAGCAATATTCTAACAGAGGACGAACGAGTGTAGTGTAAGCTGTCTCTTTAGTGGACTTGTTGCATCTTCTAAGTGTCCTGCCAATGAAACGCAACCTGTGGCTCGCCTTCCCCACAATATTATCTATGTGGTCTTTCCAACTGAAGTTGTTCGTAATTTTTACACCCAGGTACTTAGTTGAATTGACATCCTTGAGAATTGTTCTATTTATCGAGCAATCGAATTCCAACGGATTTCTTTTGGAACTCATGTGGATCACCTCACACTTTTCGTTATTTAGCGTCAACTGCCACCTGCCACACCATAAAGAAATGTTTTCTAAATCGCTTTGCAACTGATACTGGTCTTCGGATGACCTTACTAGACGGTAAATTACAGCATCATCTGCGAACAGCCTAAGAGAACTGCTCAGATTGTCACCCAGGTCATTTATATAGATCAGGAACAGCAGAGGTCCCAGGACGCTTCCCTGGGGAACACCTGACATCACTTCAATAAATGATGACTAACTGAAACCCTCAGCTGCCGACAGGTGTTGTTGATATACCTCACTTCAGTTTTACTCGATGATTTGCCGTATATTAGTACGAACTGCGACCTTCCTGACAGGAAATCGCGAATCCAGTCGCACAACTAAGACCATACCCCATAGGCCCGCAGCTTGATTAGAAGTCGCTTGTGAGGAACGGTGTCAAAAGCTTTCCGGAAATCTAGAAATACGGAATCAACTTGAGATCCCCTGTCGATAGTGGCCATTACTTCGTGCGTATAAAGAGCTACCTGCGTTGCACAAGAACGATGTTTTCTGAAACCATGCTGATTACCTATCAATAGATCGTTCCCTTCGAGGTGATTCATAATGTTTGAATACAGTATATGCTTCAAAACCCTACTGCAAACCGACGTCAATGATATAGGTCTGCAGTTCGATGGATTACTCCTACTACCCTTCTTAAACACTGGTGCGACCTGCGCAATTTTCCAATCTGTAGGTACAGATCTATCGGTGAGCGAGTGGTTGTATATGATTGCTAAGTAGGGAGCTATTGTATCAGCGTAATCTGAAAGGAACCTAATCGGTATACAATCTGGACCTGAAGACTTGCCCTTATCAAGCGATTTGAGTTGCTTCGCAATCCCTAAGGTATCTACTTCTAAGAAACTCATGCTAGCAGCTGTTTGTGTTTCAAATTCTGGAATATTCCATCCGTCTTCCCTGGTGACGGAATTTCGGAAAACTGCGTTCAATAACTCCGCTTTAGCGGCACAGTCGTCGGTAACAGTACCATCGGCACTGCGCAGCGAAGGTATTGACTGAGTCTTGCGGCTTGTGTACTTTACATACGACCAGAATTTCTTCGGATTTTCTACCAAATTTCGAGACAATGTTTCGTTGTGGAACCTATTAAAGGCATCTCGCATTGAAGTCCATGCCAAATTTCGCGCGTCTGTAAATTTTAGCCAATCTTCAGGATTTCGCGTTCTTCTGAACTTCGCATGATTTTTCCGTTGCCTCTGCAACAGCGTTCGGACCTGTTTTGTGTACCATGGGGGATCAGTTCCATCTCTTACCAATTTATGAGGTATGAATCTCTCAATTGCTGTTGCCACTATATCTTTGAATTTGAGCCACATCTCGTCTACATTTGCATAGTCAGTTCGGAAGGAATGGAGATTGTCTCTTAGGAGGGCTTCTAGTGACACTTTATCCGCTTTTTTAAATAAAATTATTTTGCGTTTGTTTCTGGTGGATTTGGAAGAAACGGTATTGAGCCTAGCTACAACGACCTTGTGATCACTAATCCCTTTATCAGTCATGATGCTCTCTATTAGCTCTGGATTGTTTGTGGCTAAGAGGTCAAGTGTGTTTTCGCAACCATTTACAATTCGCGTGCTCGAAATAATTTTCGGTGAAAGCATTTAGGACAATCTCGGAAGATGTTTTCTGCCTACCACCGGTTTTGAACAAGTATTTTTGCCAACATATCGAGGGAAGGTTGAAGTCCCCACCAACTATAACCGTATGAGTGGGGTACTTACTTGTTACGAGACTCAAATTTTCTCTGAACTGTTCAGCAACTATATCATCGGAGTCTGGGGGTCGGTAGAAGGAGCCAGTTATTAACTTACTTCGGCTGTTAAGTATAAACTCCACCCATACCAGTTCGCACGGAGTATCTACTTCGACTTCACTACAAGATAAACCACTACTGACAGACACAAACACTTCACCACCAATTCTGCCTAATCTATCTTTCCTGAACACCATTGAGACTTCGTAAAAATCTCTGCGGAACTTATTTCGGGCTTTAGCCAGCTTTCTGTGCCTATAACGATTTCAGCTTCTGTGCTTTCTATTATCGCTTGAAGTTCAAGGACTTTCCTAGCACAACTACAACCATTTACAACTACAATTCCGAGCCGGCCGCGGTGGTCTAGCGGTTCTGGCGCTGCAGTCCGGAACCGCGGGACTGCTACGGTCGCAGGTTCGAATCCTGCCTCGGGCATGGGTGTGTGTGATGTCCTTAGGTTAGTTAGGTTTAAGTAGTTCTAAGTTCTAGGGGACTTATGATCTAAGATGTTGAGTCCCATAGTGCTCAGAGCCATTTGAACCATTTTTTAAAATTCCGACTGTTTCTTGATCCAAGCACGTCCTGTATTTGCCATGCACCCTTTGAGATTACAACCCACCCCATACTTTCCCGAGGCCTTCTAACCTAAAAAACCGCCCAGTCCGCGCCACACAGCCTCCGCTACCCGCGTAACCGCCAGCTGAGTGTAGTGAACTCCTGACCTATTCAGCGGAACCCGAAACCCCACCACCCTATGGCAAAATCGTCTGAGCCTCTGATTCAGACCCTCCACCCGGCTCTGCACCAAAGGTCCGCAGTCGTTTCTGTAAACGATGCTGCAAATGGTGCGCTCTGCCTTCGTGCCACTTGGCGCCTACCGCGACGTCACGGCGCTGGCAGCGGACTGCCGCCTCTGAGGTTCTCTTGTCGCCGTCGATTTCGACCACGCCTTTGATCGTATCGACCACAGTTTCCTTCGCGCCATTCTCGAATGCATGGGCCTCTCGCAGGTGTTGGCAAGGGTAGTCTTACGCTTAGTCCACAAGGCGCGCTCCCGGATTATGATCAACAGCCACCAGACTGAACACGATTCCTGGATGGTCAGTGCGATAGCAATGTCCTTTATCAGGAGTTTACTCACAGCGACCCTCGAGCTTGCACTGCAGGGCCTTCAGCAGCGCCTAGAAGGCATCTACATTCGAGATGTAACCCTCCGATGTGCTGCCTTCACAGACGACGTGGTGCTCTTGGTGCAGTCGGGCGATGAAATCTAAGCGACGCTTCAGTGGTTGTGCCGCTAAGGCACGGTATCGGGCAGCGTCGTCAACATGCGCGAGACGACATACATAGATGCCGGGAGAGGCCTTATACACCTGACAGCGATCTCTTTCCAAAAGGTTCCCTCATTGAATGCACTGGGGGTGTAGTTCACCGGTACAGTTCGCCCAACTGCGACAGCCACAAACCGCCGCTTACTACAAAGGAGACGGTTCAAAATGGTTCAAATGGCTCTGAGCACTATGGGACTTAACATCTATGGTCATCAGGCCCCTAGAACTACTTAAACCTAACTAACCTAAGGACAACGCAACACCCAGTCATCACGATGCAGAGAAAATCCCTAACCCCGCCGGGAATCGGAGACGGGCGCTGCTCTGTGATAGTAGATTCCGCAATATGGATATGATTCTCTGAACGCGTCAGCACTTACGTAGTGTCTAAACTTAATTATTTTGCGCACATTCTTCCGCTAACAGTCTCCATGGCCCATAGTTTCCAGGCGGCGTCTGGACAATTTGTGAGAGCTGATCATATATTCAAAGTTCGCTACACTACTTTAAAGAAGCCTCCACTGGCAGTGGGCCTGGGGTTAACTCACGTCCACAACCGCGCGCGGGCATTGTACCTACAGACGATGCGGCACGCATGGATCGCAGACAACAACAGGTTGACAGAAACGCTACCACAGATCGTCGCGCAGCGAGATCTTCGTCCACCGGTCGCCATGGGCCGCATAGCTCCGTCTCTTGCCCACATCCGCGACTTCCTGGTCGAACTGAGCTACTTTACCGAGGGTCTACAGACGATAATGCGCCGAGCAGGAGAAATTACTATCGCATCTATGAGGCACGACAACCCCATAACAACGTCGAACAACAACACCCAACCATCCACTGGACCAGGGTGTGGCGAGCCGTCCACACCCCATACCTGCTCAAGTATGCTCGTTCCTTCTTGTATGTGATGGTGGACGGCAAATTAGCCATACGCCATTGCCTCCATTCCATCCCTCTCAATGACAACCCTTTGTGTCCGCACTGTGCAGTCGTCGATTCGGACCCGCAACGCCTGATATGTGCTGTGGCAGGCAGCTGCTGGGATCTTGTACAAAGGTATGCTAACGCTCCTATTGCGACGACAGCCAGAGTCTATCACGCCGGACGAACTCCTACACCCAGATACCGCTTACTTTCCCACTACCAGAACGAACGACGTTCTGGCTGGCTGAAGGGCACAGTGCTGTATTAAATTTGCAAGCCGCGCCGGAAACGCTCTGGCCTTGTGGGTCCACCTGATGACGACTCATTGTCGTTCTGCCACCATGCATTGTACCGCACACGACTATCGAATTATTTAGGCGCATTGTTTGAGGATCCTCCTGCCCACTGGGGCGATCCGAGTACTAGAACGCACACTTGAAAATAATTCACGGCACACGATTGATCCTCAGAGAAAATGGTTTAGAGGGAATCGTCCTTACATTCATTACGCGAAGACGACTCAGAAGCTTCTGCTGGTTGTTGTAGGTTCCAGTTAAAAATAAAAAAAAAAACAAGACTAAAAAATAAATATGAAAAAATAAAGTTTATATATATAGGGTGGTCCATTGATAGTGACCGAGCCAAATATCTCACGAAATAAGCATCAAACGAAAAAACTACACAGAACGAAACTCGTCTAGCTTGAAGGGGGAAACCAGATGGCGCTATAGTTGGCTCCTCTAGATGGCGCTGCCATAGGTCAAACGGATATCAACTGTGTTTTTTTATGGGAACCCCCATTTTTATTACATATTCGTGTAGTACGTAAAAAAAAGGATGTTTTAGTTGGACCACTTTTTTCGCTTTGTGATAGATGGCGCTGTAGTAGTCACAAACGTATAAGTACATGGTATCACGTAACATTCCGCCAGTGCGGGTGGTATTTGCTTCGTGATGCATTACCCGTGTTAAAATGGACCTTTTACCAATTTGTCGATATCGTGTTGATGTATGGCTATTGTGATTAAAATGCGCAACGGGTATGTGCTATGTATGCTGCTTGGTATTCTGGACATCATCCAAGTGTTCGGACCGTTCACCGGATAGTTACGTTATTTAAGGAAACAGGAAGTATTCAGCCACATGTGAAACGTCAACCACGACCTGCAACAAATGATGATGCCCAAGCAGGTGTTTTAGCTACTGTCGCGGCTAATCCGCACATCAGTAGCAGACAAACTGCGCGAGAATCGGGAATCTCAAAAACGTCGCTGTTGAGAATGTTACATCAACATCGATTGCACCCGAACCATATTTCTATGCACCAGGAACTGCATGGCGACGACTTTGAACGTCGTGTACAGTTCTGCCACTGGGCACAAGAGAAATTACGGGACGATGACAGATTTTTTGCACGCGCTGCCATAGCGAAGCGTCATTCACCAACAGCGGTAACGTAAACCGGCATAATATTCACTATTGGACAACGGAAAATCCTCGATGGCAGCGACGAGTGGAACATCAGTGACCTTGGCGGGTAAATGTATGATGTGGCATTATGGGGGGAAGGATAATTGGCTCCCATTTTATCAATGGCAATCTAAATGGTGCAATGTATCCTGATTTCCTACGTAATGTTCTGCCGATGTTATTACAAGATGTTTCACTGCATGACAGAATGCCGATGTACTTCCAACATGATGGATGTCCGGCACATAGCGCGCGTGCGATTGAAGCGGTACTGAATAGCATATTTCATGACAGGTGGATTGCTCGTCGAAGCGCCATACCATGGCCCGCACGTTCACCAGATCTGACGTCCACGGATTTCTTTCTGTGGGGAAAGCTGAGGGATATTTGCTATCGTGATCCACCTACAACGCCTGACAACATGCGTCAGCGCATTATCAATGCAGGTGCGAACTTTACGGAAGGCGAAATACTCGCTGTTGAGAGGAATGTCGTTACACGTATTGCCAAATGCATTGAGGTTGACGGACATCATTTTGAGGATTTATTGCATTAGTGTGGTATTTACAGGTAATCACGCTCTAACAGCATGCGTTCTCAGAAATGATAAGTTCACAAAGGTACATGTTTCACACTGGAACAACCGAAATAAAATGTTCAAACGTACCTACGTTCTGTATTTTAATTTAAAAAACCTACCTGTTACCAACTGTTCGTCTAAAATTGTCAGCCATATGTTTGTGACTATTACATCGCCATCTATCACAACTGTCCGAAACCAGCAACCACTTAAATTTTGGTGAATAATCAGCACTGCCAGATGAAAACTTCTGGCATAAAGTGTCATCCTCATTCTTTCAACGGCCTTGTCAAGGAGGGTGGAGGAGGGGATAGAATTGAAAAAGTGTCATGATGATCTCTCCATTGGCAAACGTATCCTCAGTAGTCCCCCATTTGGATCTCTGGGAGGGGACTGCCAAGGGAGAGGTCACCCCGAGAGAATCATTGAATAATCAACGGAAGGATATCGTTCTACGAGTCGGGCGTGGAATGTCAGAAGCTTGAATGTGTCAGGGAAGCTATAAAATCTGAAAAGGAAAATGCAAAGGCTGGATCTAGATATAATGGGGGTCAGTGAAGTGAAATGGGAAGAAGACAAGGATTTCCGGTCAGATGAGTGTAGGATAGTATCAACAGCAGCAGGAAATGGATAATGGAAGAAGGATTCGTTATGAATAGAAAGGTAAAGCAGAGAGTGTGTTACTGTGAATAGTATAGTGATAAGTTAATTCCTATCAGAATCGACAACGATGATTCAAATATACATGCCACCGTCGCAAACTGAAGATGAAGAGGTAGAGAAAGCATACGAGGATATTGAAACGGTAATACAATACGCAAATTTCAGCTACTAATAGCGAATACTCTGTACAAGAATCACAAGAGGAGGAGGTATACTTGGAAAAAGACGAGTGATACGGGAAGATTTCAGTTAGATTACGTCATGGCCAGATAGAGATTCCGATATCAGATATATGATTGTAAGGCTTACCCAGGCGTAGATATAAATTCGGATCACAATTTAGTAGTGATGAAGAGTGAGCTGAAGCTTAAGCAATTAGTCAGGAAAATCAATACGCAAAGAAGTGTTTTACGGAAGTACTAAAAAATGAAGAGATATGCTTGAAGTTCTCTAAGGCTGTAGATACAGCAACAACGAATAGCTCAGTGGGCAGTACAGTTGATGAGGAAAGGACATCTCTAGAAAGGTCAATCACAGAAGTTGGAACAAAAACATGGGTACAAAGAAGGTAATGCGAAGTAACCATGGTTAACAAGAAATAAAATATTATATCTGGCTGATGAAAGAAGGAAGTACAATAATGTTCAGGGAAATTCAGGAATACAGGAATACAAGTCGCTGAAGACTGAAATAAACAGTAAGTGAAGCGAAGCTAAAATGGAGTGGCTGCATGAAAAATGTGAAGAAATCGAAAAGGAAATGATAAGCGGAAGGACTGACTCAGCATATAGGAAAGTCAAAGCATCCTTCGGTGAAATTAAAAGTAAAGGTGGTAACATTAAGCGTGCAACCGGAGTTCCATTGTTAACTGCAGAGGAGAGAGTTGATAAGTGGAAAGAGTACACTGAAGGCCTCTATGAGGAGGAAGATTTGTCTGATGTGAGAGAAGATGATAGAACATCTGTTAAGAAAACAGAGACTGACTTTCAAGGTACTAGATGGAATTGTAGAGGGCAAAACCTGTAGGGGAAGACAGAGAGTCGAATACATCCAGCAGATAATTTAGGACGTAGGTTGCAAGTGCTACACTGAGATGAAGAGGTTGGCACAGGAGAGAAACTCGTGGCGGATAGCATCAAACCAGTCAGAAGATGATGACTCAAAAAAAAAAATACAAAATAAAAAAAAAACAGTTTCAGTAGAAGGGGATCGTAGGGAATGTGGGTGTAGAAACAACGGGCCAGGAGGAGAAAAAGTAAATTGCAGAGCGCAGGAAATAGGGTAATATGGCGAATCATTGGCATGTGTTATGACCTAGAGCAGGGATGCGCGCCTGACGTTAGAATTTTGTTTCTCTACAGGATTCACGTTCCTACCCTGGAATGGGAGAAGATGGAAGCAGCATCTGGGAGCACGTTTGGTCCATGTTGGAGGGATGGAGCACGGAGCCTTATAGTGTTTGGCATGTTGTACAACGGGTGTGCCCAAAGCGGTCAAGCTATGTTCTGTGTTGGGAGGTGTTGCGTTTTCCAAGCAGATGCACGTGATTATGTCAGATTACCTGTGGACATTGAGAGGAAGTGTTTGGTACAGACGATGCGGATGACATAGCTAACGTCAATTAGGCATTACAGGAAGGAGGCAGAAAGCAACCAAAAAGCAATGAATTTGCACGCAACACAACTCACCAATTTGGAAAGCGATGTGCTGAACAACAATCAATAGCTTCATGAGTTGGCAGCTACTTTTATATCGCAGATCAGGTCACCCGCTGAATTCACCAATCGGGACCTGCGTGTTATTGGTGATCGCTTGGACAATATTGATGCAAAGTTAAAGATTGTCACATTACTACGCAATCTTGCTGACAGCCTGACGGACACCCATATTCAAACTGTGGAGTTGCAGGAAACACTGTTGCACGCCACGCACAGGCACCTTACACCAGTTCTACTGCCGCCAGAACGATTGTTGACGTTTTTTGAAAGACATCATGCTTGCTCCAGTGACTGTTAAACTTTTATTTCCACTATTGCAATTTCGGCCTAAGGCCCAAAGCCGTAGTGGAAATAAAAAGTTTAACAGTCACTGGAGTACGCATGATGCCTTTCAAACAATTTTACATGACTGTGAATCCCAGTTATGAAAAGTTAATTGATTGTTGACGTGTTTGAAGGAAATCCAGACTGTTGTGCAACAGTCTTTGGGACTTATTGAACTGGGAAATACTTGACTAAGTACTATCGCTTGGCTTCCATTACAGGCCAGCCAGCAAGTTGCATTACTGCCAAATTTACCTTGGTGCTCCGCTGACACACTCGCATCACGGTACCATACCAATCAGCTGTGCGACAGAATGTAACACACATGACTTCTAACTCCCAATATTCCTTGACATTTGAAGTAACTTTATTACTGTAAAACTCCTACCTTTAACTAACTTAATGCCGGCCGTGGTGGTCGAGCGGCTCTAGGCGCTACAGTCTGGAGCATCGTGACCGCTACGGTCGCAGGTTCGAATCCTGCCTTGGGCATGGATGTGTGTGATTTCCTTAGACTAGTTAGGTTTAAGTAGTTCTAAGTTCTAGGGGACTGATGACCACAGAAGTTAAGTCCCATAGTGGTCAGAGCCATTTGAACCAACTAACTTAATAGCTCTAATCATCCGAACCTGTACACTACTCTGAGAAACTATTATGCATGTCTATATAAAGAGGTCATCAAAACATCTAAGCATAGTGACAATTTTAACATAAAAGAAGAAGCCATGAAACTCAGTTATATATGGGCAGTGGTTCTGCAGAATTCGTAGATACATTTTTATTCTTGACACGCCTGTAAATCAGTAGTTAACTTTTATCAGTGACAATTGTTATCTCTATTGATCACATGTAAACTCCCCCACGTTCACTTTACTTAGTATTTATGTCATTCTCAGACGTCCAGTTATAGAAAACCATTTTTATTTGCCACTCAGCTGTATGAATCTTGTTTATTCGACTGGTATCGGTTGTTTCAGTCATAGTCAGCTGGAGGAAAAAATTACAACGTTTGTTGTCTTACAAAAGCAACAGATGTTATAATGTTTTCTGCTGGTTGATGATGGTTGAAAAAACCGACTCCGGTCGAATTATTACAATTTATAAAGCTAACTGTGAAATAAAAATAATTTCCTATAAATTTGACTGTAGCCAGTTACCTACATAAAGTCTTAATCTCAGATGTCCGACTCGTCAGTCGGCAAGACCAACCATCGCCAGGAGCACAGAAGATGTTCACCGCAGCTCTGGACGAAACGTCAGGAACCGCGATATTTCTTCAACCGCAGCCGTTGAGCCCCGTAGACTCGGTAGCAGCTATGACATCCGGTCTTGAAAGCCTTCATAGTTAACTATCTGCAGTTACTTCGGTTTATATTTTGGTTTCAGAGGGGGTCCCGCGGGGTGCAACGCGCACGTAACACGGCCGCCGCCTCTCAGTTCGCTACGCGCCTCCCGGTGGGGGGCAGAGCTGACGGCGCTGCGCCGCGTGCCGCGTCGCGAGCATTAATCCTGTTTGTCCAGCGGCGGGCGGCCGGCGGATTTGCACAGGAGGGGCCGCCAGTTACATCAAAGACAGCCGGCAGAGGGCCCTAACCTGATTGCACTTGTCACAATCTGCGCGCCGCCCCCGGCAGGGCCCGCTAACGAGCAGCAATTACCAGTCGGCCGCCGCTGCCGCGGCTCTGCGCTACGCGCCGTGATCAAAGTGCGAGGCTGCGCGAGAAACGTCCGGCGCTGCACTCTTCCTGCAGACGCTGCAGAATGTAGTCGTCTGACCTTACACACTAACGACTAGCATCACTCTTTCAAGAGGCTGGGCCTTGTTATATGATGGAACGATGTCCGAATGGTAGCAATACAATCCGTAAAACATTTAAACAGAGTATCTACGTCTCGTCTACATCTAAATGCATACCTCGTAAGCTGCCAAACGGTGGGTGGCGGACTACTTATTTACTGGACTACTGCTAATCATTCCCTTTCTTGTTTCACTCGCAAATCGAATGACATCGATCTTTTGTAGAATTTTAGAACATGTTTTTTGCTCGCGTATCATGTCATTTCTGGAAACACAGAAGCCGGCCGCGGTGGCCGAGCGGTTCTAGGCGCATCAGTCCGGAACCGGGTGACTGCTACGGTCGCAGGTTCGAATCCTGCCTCGGGCATGGATGTGTGTGTTCTCCTTAGGTTAGTTAGGTTTAAATAGTTCTAAGTTCTAGCGGACTGATGACCTCAGCTGTTAAGTCCCATAGTGCTCAGAGCCATGTGAACCATTTTTGAAACCCAGAATCTACTGTGTAGCAATCAATATGTATTCCGGAAACAGAGATCGTATGAGACCCAACTCGCTTTATTTGTTCATGAGACCCAGAAAATATTAGACAGAGGATCCCAAGTAGATGCCATTTTCCTTGACTTCTGGAAGGCGTTCGATACAGTTCCCCACTGTCGCCTGATAAACAAAGTAAGAGCCTATCGAATGTCAGACCAGCTGTGTGGCTGGATTCAAGAGTTTTAGCAAACAGAACACAGCATGTTGTTCTCAATGGAGAGACGTCTAGAGACGTTAAAGTAACCTCTGGCGTGCCACAGGGGAGTGTTCGGGACCATTGCTTTTCACAATATAAAAATATGTAAATGACCTAGTAGATAGTGTCGGAAGTTCCATGCGGCTTTTCGCAGATGATGCTGTAGTATACAGAGAAGTTGCAACATTAGAAAATTGCAGCGAAATGCAGGCAGATCTGCAGCGGATAGGCACATGGTGCAGGGAGTGGCAACTGACCCTTAACATAGACAAATGTAATGTCTTGCAAATACGTAGAAAGAAGGATCCTTTATTGTATGATTATATGATGGCAGAACAAACACTGGTAGCAGTTACTTCTGTAAAATATCTGGGAGTATGCGTACGGAACGATTTGAAGTGGAATGATCATATAAAATTAACTATTGGTAAGGCGTGTGCCAGGTTGAGATTCATTCGGAGAGTCCTTAGAAAATGTAGTCCACCAACAAAGTAGGTGGCTTACAAAACACTCGTTCAACCTATACTTGAGTATTCCTCATCAGCGTGGGATCCGTACCAGGTCGGGCTGACAGAGGAGATAGAGAAGATCCAAAGAAGAGCGGTGCGTTTCGTCACAGGGTTATGTGGCAAGCGTGATAGCGTCACGGAGATGTTTAGCAAACTCAAGTGGCAGACTCTGCAAGAGAGGCGCTCTGCATCGCGGTGTAGCTTGCTGTCCAGGATTCGAGAGGGTGCGTTTCTGGATGAGGTATCGAATATATTGCTTTCCACTACTTATACCTCCCGAGGAGATCACGAATGTAAAATTTGATCGATTCCAGCGCGCACGGAGGCTTTCAGACAGTCGTTTTTCCCGCGAACCATACGCAACTAAAACAGGAAAGAGAGGTAATGACAGTGGCACGTAAAGTGCCCTCCACCACACACCGTTTTGTGGCTTGTGGAGTATAAATATAGATGTATATGTAGATGTAGAAAATCGACTATCTATATGTTTCCGCACAAACCCTGATTTCTTGTATCTTGGCTTCGAGTTCCTCACGCGTCATTGATACTGGTAGTAGTTTGATCGTCTTGCTTCCTGTCGAAAATGCTAGTTTTCTAAACTTTCTCAATAGTGCTGCTCGAAAAGAACGTCTTCTTCACTTCAGGGACTCCCATCTGAGCTCACATAGCATTTCCGTAATGTATCTAAATGAAAAAAAAAAAGATACACTGTTGTAACTCAGGCGGAAAATAGAGTCGATGAGATCCTAAAAGTTGATTCCTGACTTACGTTATAACGCAACATACACTTTCATAACAGAAATCGGATTTGGCTGATACCATTCCGAGAATTTTTCACTCTTTCAGTCTGTCCTCGTGAAGGACTTAATTTTTTAAGGCAATTTTCTGTTAACTTGACGCATTAGGTTTAACTTTTCATCTACCTGAAATGTGATTCTGCGAGGTCTGCTTGACACCAGTTATAACCGCTTTGCCTTCCCTCCATATGAATGCTACTTTTATTACATAAATTGCAAACAGAAGTTTCCATAAATAACTGCAAATGGACTACTTAGCAAGTTCTGTGCGTCAAGTTCTTGGAATCGACGTTAAAATTATTATATCAGGTTTAGGGGTTACGGCAAACTTAGTTTTTGAGAAATTTATTTCCGTCTTATAATCCGAAATATGCGTTTCGAGACCTCTTCTTTATACCACTTTCATACAGATATCAGACAACAATTCAGACATTTTCTTGTCCCCATGAATTTCAGGTGGTTAGTTCCGTAACTTTTTTATGCTTCAGGATCTACCTCACAACTTGTCCGCAGCTCGGCATCTAGTTGCTAGCGTCGTTGCCTCTGGATCATGGGGTCCCTGGTTCGATTCCCGGCCGGGTTGGGAATTTTCTCTGCCAGGGGACTGGGGGTTTACGTTGTCCTCATCATTTCATCATCCTTATCATCATTCTTGTCAGTAGCTCGATTTGACTGCGTAAAAAATTGGACTGTGTAAAAATTGTGACTTTGTACGGGCGCTGAAGACGGCGCAGTTGAGCGCCCCACAAACCAAACAATTTCATCATCACAACTTTTATTTATGGGTTCTCCATCAAAACCGCTCGTGTCTCGGTAATGATGGTGCAAATACACTGGTGTGCAGAACTTAAGGACGAAAGCAACTTTCGAATGTTCTGTCACTGCCATAGTTCGATGAAGCTTGCACCATACATGTGAAAACTGCTACAGTGTAGTACAGAAGCAAACTAAGAGAAATACGCCGAGAGACGAACAGAACTGACACTTTTATTCAAAGACGAAAATTAGATTAAAATCACCGCGATTTATGATGGCCCCTTGGACGTTATAAAAGGCGAGACATGCTTCATAATAAGATTTGTGACTACCACAGATGGCAACACATGCCCTGATATGTGTTCTTACTCTGGCCACAATGCTGGTAAGGACTTCTTGTGGTGGGGCGTTTAATTCCTCCATCAGCATGATGATATGTCACTGGCGCATGTGGACGAAATGTAATATGTTTCCCCATCGCGCCCCGCACATCCTCAATGATTCAGAAGTGTAGGCAGGCCCATCTATGTGCCGAAAATTCCCTCTTTCCTTCTCAATATACCAGACTGTTTTACGCACCCAGCAACACTGACTATCATTATGGTTTGGGTGGTCTATGTGTTGTGGTGTGAGGAGGCATAAAGTTGCAAGGGCGTACTGACCGCCAAAATCTTTGAACAGCTTAAACTCACCAGTCAGTGGTATTGTGACGCTGCCCTCGTTCCCCATGTGCGTTTTTCCAAGGCTGCATTCGGCTCTGACCTCATGGATGACAATGGGCGCCGAGATCGAACTGTGCAGTTGGTGGAGTTCTTGAAACGAGAGGATATTCGGCGATTCCCATCGAGCTGGCTGCTTTTAGGGACCGTATCACGGCACGCGCATGTGCACCAACGACACACCATCAGATGTCAACCAAGCCAGTGGAGGAATGTAACGTCGTACCACAAGAACTCCTTACGAATCTTGTAGCCAGCACTAAAACACTGTCGTCCGTGGTAATCACACATCTTATTAGGAATCATGTCCCGCTTTTGTACTGATTAGGGGACCGTCCTAAATAAAGGTGATCTCAAAATAATTACTGTCTTTGAATAAAAGTGTCATTTCTTTTAGCTTACTGAGTATTTGTTTCAGTTCCCTTCTATACAGAAATGGTTCAAATGGCTCTGAGCACTATGGGACTCAACTGCTGTGGTCATAAGTCCCCTAGAACTTAGAACTACTTAAACCTAACTAACCTAAGGACATCACACACATCCATACCCGAGGCAGGATTCGAACCTGCGACCGTAGCGGTCGTGTGGTTACAGACTGTAGCGTCTTTAACCGCTCGGCCACTCCGGCCGGCCTTCTGTACAAACTGTAGCAGTTGTTTCTACACACAGTCCGATTTTCATTGAGCTATATTACTTGGCAGTCATCCATCGTGCAGAGGCCACTCTCAATCTTAGATTTTGCGTAGCGGTGTGTATAATGTTTAATCGCCAGGACCGTATATACACTACTGGCCATTAAAATTGCTATACCACGAAGATGACGTGCTACAGACGCGAAATTTAACCGACTGGAAGAAGATGCTGTCATATGCAAATGATTAGCTTTTCAGAGCATTCACACAAGGTTGGCGGCGGTGGCGACACCTACAACATACTGACATGAGGAAAGTTTCCAACCGATTTCTCATACACAAACCGCAGTTGACCGGCGTTGCCTGGTGAAACGTTGTTGTGATGCCTCGTGTAAGGAGAAATGCGTACCATCACGTTTCAGACATTGATAAAGGTCGGATTGTAGCCTATCGCGATTGCGGTTTACCGTATCGCGACATTCCTGCTCGCGTTGGTCGAGATCCAATGACTGTTAGCAGAATATGGAATCTGTGGGTTCAGGAGGGTAACACGGAACGCCGTGTTGGATCACAACGGCCTCGTATCATTAGCAGTCAAAATGACAGGCATCTTAACCGCATGGCTGTAACGGATCGTGCAGCCACGTCTCGATCCCTGAGTCAGCAGATGGCGTTGCTTTCAAGACAACAACCATCTGCACGAACAGTTCGACGACGTTTGCAGCAGCATGGACTATCAGCTCGAAGACCATGGCTGCGGTTACCCTTGACGCTGCATCACAGACAGGAGCGCCTGCGATCGTGTACTCAACGACGAACCTGGGTGCAAGAATGGCTAAACATCATTTTTCCGGATGAATCCAGGTTCTGACTACAGTATCATGATGGTCGCATCCGTGTTTGACGACATCGCGGTGAACGCACATTGGAAGCGTGTATTCGTCATCGCCATATTGGCGTATCACCCGGCGTGATGATATGGGGTGCCATTGGTTACACGTCTCGGCCACCTCTTGTTCGCATTGACGGCACTTTGAACACTGGACGTTACATTTCAGATGTGTTACGACCCGCGGCTCTACCCTTCATTCGATCCCTGCGAAACCCTACATTTCAGCAGGATAGTGCACGACCGCACTTTTCAGGTCCTGTACGGGCCTTTCTGGATACAGAAAATGTTCGACTGCTGCCCTGGCCAGCCCATTCTACAGATCTCTCACCAATTGAAAATGTCTGGTCAATGGTGGCCAAGCAACTGGCTTGTCACAATACGCCAGTCGCTACTCTTGATGAACTGTGGTATCGTGTTGAAGCTGGATGAGCAGCTGTACCTGTACACGCCATCCAGGCTCTGTTTGACTCAATGCCCAGGCGTATCAAGGCCGTTATTACTGCCAGAGGTGGTTGTTCTGGGTACAGGTTTCTCAGGATCTATGCACCCAAATTGCGTGAAAATATAACCACATGTCAGTTCTAGTATAATATATTTGTCCAATGAATACCCGTTTATCATCTGCATTTCTTATTGGTGTAGCAATTTTTATGGTCAGTAGTGTACTTACTCAGATTATATGTTGTGATACCTCCGGCAGGGGTCACTTTCACCGACTCAAAGCGCCAGCAGCTGGGGTCGAGGAGAGAGGCAGACCCCACGTAGCGAGCGCCTGAGACGCGGGCACTGGAGCCAGTCTGTTACCACAAATAGGGTAGGTGGGAGAGAGCCCTCGCCTCGCTTGAGAATGGACATGTTACGAAGAGCCTAGTCGGCAGTGTGAAGCTTGCCGAAAACTGACGGACCCCTACAGCCACGAGAATGGAGCATCAAGAAACAACCCAAGAAATCATCATCGAAAGTAAGTGAATTCTTCTGGTCTGGCAGCAGTCGTTTTACCGGCCTTAGAAAGCAAGGGCATGTTGACATATGCAGCACCCTACAGGTACCGGAAACAGCTTACACAAGGGGGAAATAATTCAGCAGGGAGGTCTGTGAAAGAAGTCAGTTTGCCTAGAAGGATGTTTCTGGACAGTTCGGACGTTCCTTGTAAATCATGAACGCCAGCAGATCCTGAATCGAAGCGTAAGTATGAGACTGCCCAGATCTCACACAAAGATAACTGTTGGAATGAAGCGTTGAGTGGCTAATTTCACGAATGCAGAAAAGTATGGGAAGAATGTGCCTCCACCGCTGGCGAAATCATGAGAAAGACGCCAGTTACTAAGTCTCGCCCCATCCCAAACAAGATAGAGAATTTCCACCCTACACTGACAGGTGTGGTCATGAAACGACGATCAGTCATCGGGCAGCACTGTGAATTTTGTCGGTCAATGGCAATGTTGAGAGGAGGAAAATGTTCGAGTCGTCTAGAAGAGAGATGAGTGAAATGGGGGAGTCAGTGGTACACCGCGGAAGCAAGAGGACATCCATCGTCAACATCCGCTTTCCGACATCCTGATGTCGGAGCTTTGGCCGCGCAATCCACAACAGAGGGACTACACGGTGATCGTACCTTGGCCTGGCCGCAGAGCCGCAAGTGCCAATGACAGCAGCCGACTCGCGCCACACAGCCCCGAGGCGACGCGCCATCCCTACGCAGTCCCTGTCGCCGACAGCAGTACACGACTAATGATCACGAGTAGTGGACAGATGATTCACCCCTCCACTTCCTTCCCCTTAATAACTGCGCGTGTCCACACCCAGTCAAATCGGCCCTGAGATTTGAAATTTTTGTTTTGTTTTGTGTTCAAATGGTTCAAATGGCTCTTAGCACTATGGGACTTAACTGCTAAGGTCATCAGTCCCCTAGAACTACTTAAACCTAACTAACCTGAGGACGTCACACACATTCATGCCCGAGACAGGATTCGAACCTGCGACCGTAGCGGTCGCGCGGTTCCAGACTGTAGCGCATAGAACCGCTCGGTCACTCCGGTCGGCCTTTTGTGTTCAAAAATTAGTGAAATAAATGCAGTCACTTTATGTTTTGTTCTCTTATCAGTCGCCTAATCTCATAACCTTTGGTTTCGATTTCATTTGATTACTGATATTACTTAATTACCTCATTAGTCATCTACATGTCGATTCCTGTCTGAGAGCACAGAATAATTCTCGATTTACTGCTTTTTTGGTGCCCATCGTGGTGCGATCTTATTGGTATTCTGCGTGTTATGTGATATCACTAGCTCAAAGCAAGATAAAACTACAGCCGTAATGTTTTCCGAGGGCATGCAGCTTTACTTTATGGTTAAATGATGATGGCGTCGTCTTGGATAAAATGTTCCGGAGGTAAAATAGTCCCCCATTCGGATCTCTGGGCGGGGACTACTCCGCAGGACGTCGTTATCAGGATAAACAAAACTAGCGTTCAACGAATTGGAACGCGGAATGTCAAATCCCTTAATCAGGCAGGTTCCGAAAATTTAAAAAGGGAAATGGAGAGCTTAAAGTTTTATATATATATATATATATATATATATATATATATATATATATATATATATATATATATATATATATATATATTAGTGAAGTTCTGTGGCAGGAGGAACAAGACTTCTGGTCAGGTGAATACAGGGTTATAAATACAATGCCAAATAACAGTCATGCAGCAGTAGGTTTATAATGAATAAAAAAAATAAGAATGGGGATAAGGTACTAACAACAGCACAGTGAACACATTATTGTAGCCAAGATAGACACGAAGCCTAAGCCTACCACAGTAGTACAAGTTTATATGTAAAATAGCTTCGCAGATGATGAAGAGACTGAATAAATGTATGATGCGATAGAAGTAATTATTCAGATACTTAAGGAAGATGAAAATTTAGTAGTCATGGGGGACTGGAATTCGATAGTAAGAAAACGAAGAGAAGGAAAAGCAGTAGGTGAATAGGGACTGGGGTAAAGAATGAAAGAGGTAGCCGCCAGGTAGAAGTCTGCACAGAGTATAGCTTAATCATAGCTAACATTTGGTTTAAGAATCATGAAAGAAGGTTGTATACGTGGAAGAGGCCTGGAGACACTGGGAGGTACCAGATATATTATATAATGGTAAGACAGTGATTTAGGAACCAGGTTTTAAATTGTAAGATATTTTCAGGGGTAGATGTGGACTCTGACCACATTTTATTGGTTATGAACTGTTGATTAAAACTAGAGAAGCTGTAAAAAGGTAGCAATTTGAGGAGATGGGACCTGGATAAACTGACTAAACCAGAGGTTGTAGAGAGTTTCAGAGAGCGCGTTAGAGAACGGTTGGCAAGAACAGGGGAAAGAAATATACACTCCTGGAAATTGAAATAAGAACACCGTGAATTCATTGTCCCAGGAAGGGGAAACTTTATTGACACATTCCTGGGGTCAGATACATCACATGATCACACTGACAGAACCACAGGCACATACACACAGGCAACAGAGCATGCACAATGTCGGCACTAGTACAGTGTATATCCACCTTTCGCAGCAATGCAGGCTGTTATTCTCCCATGGAGACGATCGTAGAGATGCTGGATGTAGTCCCGTGGAACGGCTTGCCATGCCATTTCCACCTGGCGCCTCAGTTGGACCAGCGTTCGTGCTGGACGTGCAGACCGCGTGAGACGACGCTTCATCCAGTCCCAAACATGCTCAATGGGGGACAGATCCGGAGATCTTGCTGGCCAGGGTAGTTGACTTACACCTTCTAGAGCACGTTGGGTGGCACGGGATACATGCGGACGTGCATTGTCCTGTTGGAACAGCAAGTTCCCTTGCCGGTCTAGGAATGGTAGAACGATGGGTTCGATGACGGTTTGGATGTACCGTGCACTATTCAGTGTCCCCTCGACGATCACCAGTGGTGTACGGCCAGTGTAGGAGATCGCTCCCCACACCATGATGCCGGGTGTTGGTCCTGTGTGCCTCGGTCGTATGCAGTCCTGATTGTGGCGCTCACCTGCACGGCGCCAAACACGCATACGACCATCATTGGCACCAAGGCAGAAGCGACTCTCATCGCTGAAGACGACACGTCTCCATTCGTCCCTCCATTCACGCCTGTCGCGACACCACTGGAGGCGGGCTGCACGATGTTGGGGCGTGAGCGGAAGACGGCCTAACGGTGTGCGGGACCGTAGCCCAGCTTCATGGAGACGATTGCGAATGGTCCTCGCCGATACCCCAGGAGCAACAGTGTCCCTAATTTGCTGGGAAGTGGCGGTGCGGTCCCCTACGGCACTGCGTAGGATCCTACGGTCTTGGCGTGCATCCGTGCGTCGCTGCGGTCCGGTCCCAGGTCGACGGGCACGTGCACCTTCCGCCGACCACTGGCGACAACATCGATGTACTGTGGAGACCTCACGCCCCACGTGTTGAGCAATTCGGCGGTACGCCCACCCGGCCTCCCGCATGCCCACTATACGCCCTCGCTCAAAGTCCGTCAACTGCACATACGGTTCACGTCCACGCTGTCGCGGCATGCTACCAGTGTGAAAGACTGCGATGGAGCTCCGTATGCCACGGCAAACTGGCTGACACTGACGGCGGCGGTGCACAAATGCTGCGCAGCTAGCGCCATTCGACGGCCAACACCGCGGTTCCTGGTGTATCCGCTGTGCCGTGCGTGTGATCATTGCTTGTACAGCCCTCTCGCAGTGTCCGGAGCAAGTATGGTGGGTCTGACACACCGGTGTCAATGTGTTCTTTTTTCCATTTCCAGGAGTGTACAATAGAAGCAGAAATAGTGGCTTTGAGAGGTAGAAGAAGAATGGATAGCTTTGAGAGATGAAATAGTGAAAACAGCAGGGGATCAAGTAGATAAAAAGACGAGGGCTAGTAGAAATCCTTGGGTAACAGAAGACATGTTGAATTTAACTGATGAAAGAAGAAAATGTAAAAACACAATAAATGAAGCAGGTGAAAAGGAATACAAACGTCCCCAAAAATGTGATCGGCAGGAAGTGCAAAATGGCTAAGTGGGGATGGCTAGAGGGCACATGTAAGGATGTAGGAGCATATGTCACTAGCGGTAAGTTAGATACTGCCTACAGGAAAATTAAAGAGACCCTTGGAGAAAAGAGAATCACCTGTACGAATATCAAGAGCTCATGTCGAAGCATGCAGTACCGGATTTGGTGGTAAACGGGTGCAATATCGTGATAATCTGCTGCCACATGGAGAAAGGGCAGTTTTAAGACTCAGAATTGTGGTATCTGAAGTCCACCTTGCTCCTCTCTGTAGTTTCACGGTACCGGCGAAGCGCCGGATCCTGGATGGCATCGGCAGTAATCACTGCAAAACGCTCTTCCATCGTCCAAGCTATGTCTCTGGTTTTCCGTACTTTCATATACGAAGTGGAACGGTCGATGGAGTCCAAGAACGCTTCCCACTAGCTTTTCTTGCCCTTATTAATGATGCGTCGAGCCTTGGTTCTCGCGACCCCAAAGGCTCCGCTGTTGTCTGTAGTTGGCTGGTGCGTAACCCACCAAAGAGCCACACGCATGTCCCAGATTGCTAAGCGGCATTTCCTGAGCTGAGGACATTAGGACCGATAAGTCAGTAACACGATGGATGGATCACTTGTGTTGTCCACCCACTCCATGATGCCGTCGTGATATTCAAACACAGGCACCATGCACTGCTGACCATCCATTTTCGTAGATTCTGTGCAGGTAATGCTCCGTCCTGTAGATGAGCTTGAAGTGGAAAGTAGTCACTGGAATGAAGGTCATCAATGACTTCCCACTGAACAGAGCTTGCGAGGACTGGAGAGCAGCAAGAGAGATCGATGGTTGAGAGTGACTCAGCAGCAGCCCAGAAATGATTAGCAGTATCTATGATGAGGATGCACAGCTAGTGAGACGTCATGAGGCTCTCCAAAACGCGACCGCAAGGGCAAGCAGAGGTCGAGCCCTAGAACAAAATAGGATTGTTGTAGTCTCTCACTAGGAGAAACGGTCAGAGGAATTGTTCCATAAGATCAGTGAGAACCTCTGAGTCTATTACAGCTTATGGAGGTACATAAAGTGAGCAAACAGCGATAATCTGACACACATGAATTTCAACTGCATCTGCTTGCAGGTCAGTAGGGGGAGAGCAGAGAAGTGGTGCGCATTATTGACAAATACAGGGACCCCTCTTTGGGGCTCATTCTTGCAAAGGAGCATGTAGTCCTATAGTACACTGGCATAAGACGCTTTCCTGAAACACAAGCACATGAGGTGTTCCCGTGCCAGACGTTTCAGTTCCTCCACATGTGTCCTGAATCCATTTAGATTCCACTATAGGATGGGAGCCTTCTATCACGGGGTTAGCGCCCTCATCCTGACTTTCTGCCATTGAGGGGCGATGGATGGAGGCGGTATGATTGCCCCAGTCCGATATCAATGTCCGTCGCCTCTGAAGAAGAGTCGCTGACACGGTCTTGGCAGCGCTGGACGGTGCACCAGACTGAATCTTTGGAAAGACAGAGAGTCCCACAATGTCGACAACCACAGACTTTTTTTCAGGCTTCGAAGTAACTGCAACAGGACAAGGGCGATGATAAAAGCAAGTACTGGTACTGACAATAGCAACCCCCGTTTGTGTAGCAGCATCGCCTTTCGGCACCGGTGGTTTAAGGATCGAAACAAAGAAGACAGTGAAAGTAGAGGGGAGCATGACCTTATACATGTTTTTGACCTCACCATACGAGATGCGCTTCGTAGTCTCTTGCATCTTTCGCTCTTCAAGTTACACGCTGCAGTCACGATTCCAGACAGGGTGAACCTCGGAGCAGTTACTTAAAACGATATTATCGAAAGATTCCTTTTAAGGCAGCCTTACCACATTTGTCACAGGTGGCTTGTCCATGACACTCAATAGTAGTATGACCAAAACGCTGTCATCTGGAATAGCGTATTGGATTGGGGACATAAGGCCTCACGCTTAGGCGAAGGAAACCTGTCTTAACGTGCTCAAGAGGACAAAGGAGCTGGTTTCTACAAGATCCCATCCATCCTCTTCATGGTATTTTGCATGTCGACTATAACTTCTAGAGCGGTGGTTCCTAGCTGGGAATAATTGCCCGCTGAGGGGTAAAATGAAATTTTCTGTTGGGTAAAAATTAAACGATTCATTGGTTTCAGTCACGAAACTAAATTATTTCCAGATTATAATTACTATTATTACAATTTTGTAAAACTCTAATATGAATTATATAAGTTATCCCACCCACTACACACATGTGTTATGCTATGTCCTGTATATCGCTGATGATAAAAGTAAGACTTATACGTAACGAATGATAAATATCTCAAGAAAATGTTTTGTCCAAGTTTTAGATAGTAGAAGCAGTAGTCGCTTCGAAACAAGTAAATGAATTAAATGAGAGCACGGCACATCAGTACCTACACAATAGCTGCTGTAGTGCTGCACAAAGTATTACTATTATTGTTCTTTCCTTTCTCAGACGTTATGTCTGGTTAAAAATGGAAAGTGACGCGGACCTTGATCAAGCGTGACTTCCTTTTAACTGTACGGTATATGTTACATTGCATTTAGGAACTTTCGGGTAATTGAACATGTATCAACAATTACAGATTTCTGTAGTTGTATATATATGTTTGGATGTAGCTGTATTGCGTTGATGTACTGGTGGATATTGTGTGGTATGACTCCTGTAGTTGATAGTATAATTAGTATAATGTCAACTTTATCCTGATGCCACATGTCCTTGACTTCCTCAGTCAGTTGGATGTATTTTTCAATTTTTTCTCCTGTTTTCTTCTGTATATTTGTTGTATTGGGTATGGATATTTCGATTAGTTGTGTTAATTTCTTCTTTTTATTGGTGAGTATGATGTCAAGTTTGTTATGTGGTGTTTTTTATCTGTTACAATGGTTCTGTTCCAGTATAATTTGTACTCATAGTTCTCCAGTACATTTTGTGGTGCATACTTGTATGTGGGAACGTGTTGTTTTATTAGTTTATGTTGTATGGCAAGTTGTTGATGTATTATTTTTGCTACATTGTCATGTCTTCTGGGGTATTCTGTATTTGCTAGTATTGTACATCCGCTTGTGATGTGATCTACAGCTTCTATTTGTTGTTTGCAAAGTCTGCATTTATCTGTTGTGGTATTGGGATCTTTAATAATATGCTTGCTGTAATATCTGGTGTTTATTGTTTGATCGTGTATTGCAATCATGAATCCTTCCGTATCACTGTATATACTGCCTTTTTTTAGCCATGTGTTGGATGCGTCTTGATCGATGTGTGGCTGTGTTAGAAGATACGGGTGCTTGCCATGTAGTGTTTTCTTTTTCCAATTTTCTTTCTTCGTATCTGTTGATGTTATGTGATCTAAAGGGTTGTAGAAGTGGTTATGAAATTGCAATGGTGTAGCCGATGTATTTATATGATGGATTGCTTTGTGTATTTTGCTAGTTTTTGCTCGTTCTATAAAGAATTTTTAAAAAAATGGTTCTGAGCACTATGGAACTTAACATCTATGGTCATTAGTCCCCTAGAACTTAGAACTACTTAAACCTAACTAACCTAAGGACAGCACACTACACCCAGTCATCACGAGGCAGAATAAATCCCTGACCCCGCCGGAATTCGAACCCGGGAACTCGGGCGCGGGAACAGAGAACGCTGCCGCACGACCACGAGCTGCGGACGAGTTTTCTTAAGTTGTCTACCTGTCCATAATATAGGATTATTATGTCGATAAATCCCCTTCCTTTCTGCTTAATGTGAATCTTTCTGTTGCTGAATGTATGTGATGTATTCTATATTTGTGATATTGTTATCGTGTAAGTGTATTGAGTGCTTCTAGGTCTGTGTTACTCCATTTCACTACTCCAAATGAGTAGGTCAATATTGGTATAGCATAAATATTTATAGCTTTTGTCTTGTTTCTTGCTGTCAATTCCGTTTTCAGTATTTTTGTTTGTCTTTGCCTATACTTTTCTTTTAGCTCTTCTTTAATATTTGTATTAGCTATTCCTATTTGTTGCTTGTATCCTAGATATTTATAGGCATCTGTTTTTTCCATTGCTTCTATGCAGTCGCTGTGGTTATCCAATATGCAATCTCCTTGTTTAGTGTGTTTTCCCTTGACTATGCTATTTTTCTTACATTTGTCTGTTCCAAAAGCCATATTTATATCATTGCTGAATACTTCTGTTATCTTGGTTGACTTGTTGATTTGTTGCTTCCATTAGTTTCAGATCATCCATGTATAGCAAATGTGTGATTTTGTGTTTGTATGTTCCAGTAATATTATATCCATATTATTATTATTATTATTATTAGTGGCTGTGGTCAGACACAAAGCATTAATAACCTGGAGTCTTCCAATTTTTGCCAGTTCAAAAGTAAGGAGGGTAGCAATCAAGTGATTTACGAACAGTAAATATAGTGCACACGTTTTAACTTGGTTGGTTTTGAATGGGGTTGCAGTGTTCAGGTCAAGCAATTTCCGCAATGTAGGGAAAGTTTGCATTGTAACAAGTGTCTACCCTCACTGTGGATAGTTAGCTTTCTTATATGTGAATGAGTCGTGGGTTCAAATGGCTCTGAGCACTATGGGACTTAACTTCTGAGGTCAGCAGTCCCCTAGAACCTAGAACTACTTAAACCTAACTAACCTAAGGACATCACACACATCCATGCCCGAGGCAGGATTCGAACCTGCGACCGTAGCGATCGCGCGGTTCCAGTCTGTAGCGCCTAGAACCGCTCGGCCACTCCGGCCGGCTGAGTCGTGGGTAGCACTTGCGATGCACCACTAATTCCTTTATCATTCATTCTAACACACACACATATTCACGCAAACTAAATATCATTCACTTTTCATCATTCAAAGAGTGAAAGTGTTCCAAGAAAAGTCTTTCATTCTTCAGTTTAGTTAGGTGCTAAAGTTCCTGGTGATGGGGGATGGCGAGGGCAACGGACACCATGGGAGGTTGAGGGTGGGAGTACTTGCTAATGTCTCATAGCACGCGGGGGTAATGGTAGAAGAAAAGTTTGGGACCACTGTTTTAGATCCTACTCATCTTTCAATTCCTTCTTGGGAATCATCAGATCCCTGAAAGTCACAACAACTTTCAGTTCAAGTTCGGTGGCACATTCCCCAAGGCATTGAGCTTTCTGGAGGTTCTTATTTTGTTGGGAACTAGAAATTTCTGCCAACAGTGTCACATTACCCAATCGTTTGAGTAATTTTAAAGTTGTATCCAGGGTTCTCCGGTGTCCAGCCGGATCCGATCGTCGAAGTTCCACGATATTTCAGCGAATAACCGTTCCGCCATCATCAGCACCACCTGATGATGGCGGAACAATTATTCGCCGAAATATCGTGTAACTTCGACGATCGGATCCGGCTAGACACCCGAGAACCTTGGATACGGCACATTCGCTGGGAAAGCCTCAGATCACGTAATTTTAAAGTTCCAGCAATATCCTTCAAGTCTTTTTGCCTACAGAAAGATGAAAAGTTCTCTAAGCTATCCTCTTTCCTTTCGACTATTAAAAATGCATCGTGATTACCAGTATGCGTTCTGTTACTAGCGACAAAACTTTTGCAACTAACTTCTGACTCAGGAGGACAGGCTACATAAGCCCTCTTGTGAGATTGGGCGTTGTTCCCTCCAGCGGCCATCTCATTCCGCTGTTAGGAGAAGGAGGGAATTTCGAGGGTCCCATGTCGGTTCCACAAGCAGCAGGGAAAAATCCACCCAGACAGAGCCTCCAGTGATTAGGTCAGCCTTATACAACTGAGGTGCGGCAGGTTCCCCAGAGGTTGCCCACTAATGAATGTTCGCAACAGCTATACATCTCATTGGTGCGCAGCACACCTTGTGACTGAAGGGTTTTTGTGGAGGATTTTCCCACTCTCGCGATCCGAATGGTTAAGCCAAGATCCCTATTCCCTGAAACACTCAACGTTCCACCACCGCACCGCACGGAGGCCGCTGAAGCTTGCCCAGAGCTTACGGTGGCAGGAAACTAGCGGTGTTTACCATTCCCAGGTCAGGAACCCCGCAGTCGCCAAGCCCGTACCCAGCAACTAATGCTGAGCCCCTGAGGGCACCACACTGTAAACCAACCGTAGATACTAAAATGTAGACTTTCACGGCCGGAAATATCATGTCCATTAGAATTATCCGGGCTGTTATGCCGTGGTCGGTTGATGAATTCTGTGTCGATTCCCAACGTTTCGTCTCCGACTGCGGGAGACATCTTCAAGGGGGTCCGTAGCTCGATGGAAGGTCCAACACACCCACTGGCTCGCTACTGACTGCCGCTAAATTCCGTGTCCGCGCGCTCCCGCGCCGCGGCGTGACGTCACGTGTTTTGAAAACGTCAGTGCAATTGGCCGCTGTCCGTCGCCGTCGATCGCCTTTGGCATCACCCAGTAGTGGACGGGTGGTACACATCTTCTTTAACACCGGCATCCATATACCGTTTAATTTCACCCCCTCCTCCTTTCGGTTGAAATTATTTGGGTGTTAAGCGATTTCGATTGCCTTCCTGTAGAGCCTTTCATAATATACGCTTGTGGCCGCTAGTACTTGCGTCTCCTCGAAGGGAAATTGTAGAAGAGGAGAAACGGAACGATCAGCTGTTGCGGAGCATGCTTTCCAGCCAGGGAACCACAATATTCGTTTCGAGGAGACGCAAGTACTAGCGGCCATAAGCGTATATTACGAAAGCCTCTACAGGGAGACAATCGAAATCGCTAAACACCCAAATAATGTCAACCGAAAGGAGGAGGGGGTGAAATTAAACGGTATATGAATGCCGGTGTTAAAGAAGATGTGTACCACCCGTCCACTACCGGGTGATGGGAACGGCGATCGACGGCGACGGACAGCGGCCAATTGCACTGACGTTTTCAAAACACGTGACGTCACGCCGCGGCGCGGGAGCGTGCGGACGCGGAATTTAGCGGCAGGCAGTAGCGAGCCAGTGGGTGTGTTGGACCTTCCATCGAGCTACGGACCCCCTTGAAGATGTCTCCCGCAGTCGGAGACGAAACGTTGGGAATCGACACAGAATTCATCAACCGACCACGGCATAACAGCCCGGATAATTATAATGGACACAACCGTAGATACTTGTGACGGTCCAATGAACGCCGTGGCGGCTCGCTAGTGTAATGCAATCATATTCATGTAGCACTCTGTTCTGAGGTTGGGCGACAGCATCCTTATTCCCCGTTAGGACCAGCGCATGTTCCTCTCAGAGCACTTTCACACGCTGGCCATCTGTTTCTCAAGTTGCCGCCACCTCGCAAGACACTGGAATCGGCAGCTCAGCCGACATGCAGCGTTTAAATGACTAGCTTAGTTGACAGGTTTGTGACTTCGTGCAAGGCTAAGGTTTCTGATAAAAATGGAAGATTGTTGTTTCTGACGGAAATGTCAGATACGAGTACTTCAGTACTCCGTAAGTAGTTTTACTCCGTGGTTCATTGGCTCACCTACTGCTTCTAGCGGTTCCTTTAGAAAAAGGCAGTGCCACAGAAGTCGCAGAGCACGCGAGGCTAATGGCTAATGGCATGGCAGGGAGGGGGCGGCGGCGGCCGCTTTTAGCCTCCGACGGCTCATCTCCGGGGTGCGTGAGGCGGGCGCCGGGCGTCGCCGATTTACGGCGTCGGGCACTCCGGCTCCGATAGAGCGGCTGAGCGCGCCGCGCACCCACCGCCGGCGCATCGTGTGCGCGCTCCCAAATGGACTGAGCGGGCCTTCAGCGGGGAAGTCTACTTCACGGCTCCGCGCCACTTCTCCTTCTCCGTGAGCGACTACTCGACGATGTTACGTGAATTTTGCTCCTAAAAGAGACTGTTGAACTTCCCCACTCTAGGCTAAAATCACGACTGCTTTCCCTTCTCTCATTTAGCCAAGACGCCAGCTGGAGTCATGGTCCTTTTATTTGGACTGCCTGACAGAAAAAGTGAAGCACCCAGAAAGGGAGGAGGAACGAAATGAAACTTTATAGGTCGATTTGGTATACGATGTTCTCGCAGTTATCACAAAATCCAGTTAAATTGAGAGTTGGCAATACTTTCTTAGGATTTAAAGGTTGGCTACAGCGCGCATACACAAGCTCTGGAATCTAAGATATCGTTGTCGCGCTTCGCAGCGCACCGATTAATCTGTGGCAGTTTGGAAGCCAGTGTAGGAGCCCGCCAGCTGTGTTGCGCACGTGTGTTGGGCGAGGGGTCGTCGCCGAGCTGCCGTACTGCTGTGTCCGCCAGCAGCGACACAGGATTTGATACTGAGTTGATATTTTTTTATAATTTGCAGCGCGCTTATTAATTTAAAGAAAAGGGTTTGTGTATGTGCGTAGCAGCAGGCGGTAATTTTGATAATACTAGGAGTTGAATTCTTAAGGTGAACCATTGTTAGGCGAATAGATTAAGTATTGATTTTTGTCATTGATTTCTTTTGTAATTTTCAGCGAATTGTTTCATTATATATTTAATTGTGAAGTATTTCAGTCTGTCTCAAAAGTTTGATTAAATTGTAATACTGCTTTAATGCCACTGGAGGCAGATTTACATACGAAGCGATTGTTCAAAGAGCTTCTAGCGTTTTGTTAATTGAATGAAAAAGAATCGCTTTCAGAATATAGTTTTTTTAAAAAAAGGAATTACTTGTTTGGGTTATCATTTATCGAGTTTAGATTTGACCAAACCCTTTCTCTTGAATTATATGTAGTTGTAGTAAGCAGCAGCAGCCGCAGCAACAGCAGGAGTCGCCATACAGAACATGCATTGCACTCAGCATGAATAATAGGTTTTTTTTATGATTTTGTTAAATAATGGAATGCAGCAGATCTAGCAGTGGCAGCAGAAAGACCAAGTAAGTTATTTGTTGCGCACAGGACCAATTAAAAAAAGTAAAGTTTAGGCGATCTCTGTAATAGTAAAGTTAACAAAAGTGTAAGCACGAGATTTTCAGTAGAAAACACGAGATAAGATGATAGAGCTCGCGACTTTCAAAATGTACAAAAGATTGACGGTAGGGACCCACTTTTCACTACGACGTTGTCATCCTTCTTGCCCCGGATGCATGAACTGATTCGTTTGGAAAGGGTGTCAGAAAGCAACAGTATCCTCTCTTGAGTCTAGCTAACCCTCAATTGTTGTAACTTATTGATATCCTGAAGACTGGCTCTGAGACGGGGTTGGCGTCCAAGCTGGTCCTACTCATGTTCCACCAGTAACAGATCTGGGGATCTTAGTAGCCATGGGAGTATCTCACATCACGTCGACAGTTCATACGGAGAAGTGTCATGTAAGGACGAGCATTGTCCTGTTGAAAAAAAGTCATTGTCACATGACAGATAACACATGGCGACTGAGGATGTCCGTGACTTACCACAGGGCGGTTTAGAGTTCCCTAAAACACTAGCAGCTGTGACCTGAAGACATGCCTCACGGCTCCCCACTCCATCACGCCAGGAGTAAAACGGCTGCTCCTCTCCAAAACATTGGAAGAACGGGACCTCTTCCGAGGTCCCCATCGTACTCGCCAACAGTAATCATCAGGGGCAGTGCAGAACCGCGATTCATCGCTAAACATACAACGCCTTTCATCGGTAGTCCATGCTTCTTGGTTGCAGCATCACATCAAAAAAATGTTCAAATGTGTGTGAAATCTTATGGGACTTAACTGCTAAGGTCATCAGCCCCTAAGCTTACACACTACTTAACCTAAATTATCCTAAGGACAAAGACACACATCCATGCCCGAGGGAGGACTCGAACCTCCGCCGGGACCAGCGGCACAGTCCATGACTGCAGCGCCTTAGACCGCTCGGAGCATCACATCAAACACAACTGTTTGTACTGTGGTATTGACGGCAGCATACGCATGGGATAGTAATTATGAAGTCCACCTGCTGCTAGTCTCTGACCAGTGGTAAGGGATGACACAGAACATGTCAGGGAGTCCGTTACCTGTTGTCGGATGGCAGCCGCGCGAAGAGGTTACGATGTGTTGGATCTTGATGTGGTACGATCTGACCAGGCGGCCAAACGTAGGCCTACAATGAGACGCCTTAGGAATTCTGCCAGGTCCTGATAATGCAGTTTCGTACGAGTTCGCCGACATCTGACGCTGGTAACAACACTACACACGGACAACAGTAATCTACTCTTACTTTAGACTCGTGAAAGACAGTAACCCGTTTTCGCCAGGACGAAAAGTGACCAGGTGCTCATGATACAAACAAAATGCGTTCTCGCAATTTCTTTGATAACCGAAATGCAGATATCATCTCTTTTTTATTAATGGGAGTATAGTTTTTATGCCACAGGAATAACAGACCTCAATTTTACATATTCGGTGATGTAACCCTTTTGTTTCCTTAACAACAAACCACTGGTAAAAGTACATCGAGTGCAGTGATTTGGCGTTCCATCCGAAAGTTTGCTCCACTGTCCAAGGATACCTGCGCCGCAGCGTTAACACACAGTGTCATGCTTGTGGCTTAGACCTTACAAAAGTTTAGAGATGTTTGGTACCAAGGAAAACGTTATGTCACTGTAAACTTATTTTTATCCCTGGTAATTTTCAATAAATGGTCAGACATCCATGAGAACATCTGATACTTGCCAATGAATCATTGTTAGTTACAAAAGGATTAGAATTTACAGGACAAAATTTGATATTTGAAATGAAAAATAAATTATTTACCCCGCCAAGAAGCCGACATTAAAAAATATATATGAAGTAAATGAAACCAAAGACTATGAACAGAAAACGAGAAAGACATTATTGTGTATTATCTCATATGTTCAAAGTGAGAACCATTTCCTGAGGATATTTACACACGTGCTGCATCTCTGATAAAGTCACCGCTGTCAACATATCTGAAGTAATCTCTTTATGTGTAGCGTAATTCCGTCTCTCATCCCCTCCATTGTCGTTAGAACTTCCCTGTAGAGCAAATGCTTTACATTACCTCAGAGGAAGAACTGTAACGGCGTCAGATTAGACAATCGGGCTGGATATCTCTGAATACGACTGCCGCGTTCCACCCACCGGTTTGGAAGTAAGCGGTTCAAAGCTTCTTTTGCTACTGAAGGATTATGGGCATATCGATCGTTTGATGAGCCTAAGGTACACATACTCTAATAATTAGGAGAAAAATTAGGCTTAAAAACGTGTTACATTTCCCTACTGAGCGTACCATCAACGAAATAAGAGCCGGTCACGTGCCGTCCGATTACCTCACACCACACCATTGTTTGTTCGTTGAACACCTGCCGAAGACAATGTGGATTTTCCGTTGATCAGTAGAGCATGTTTCTCAGACTCATATTTCGTTGATTTCTGAACGTGGCCTTATTAATAAACAATAGTGTCTCCACACAATTACTGTCTTGCTGGAGAGTCCACTGACAGTTTCCAAAACCATGTTGAAAATGACTGTCATTTATTTCTCTACATAGAAAGATATGAAACAGGTGATATTTACCTTAGAGAATAATACGTAGAACACTTCTTTAGCTGATATCAAAACTCTATATATTTGACGAGAAGTGGTATAAGCGGGTTTCACGTAGCAGATGCAAGTCCGCTACTTTGCTTCGTTGGTAGCAATCTTCCCTTGCATGTATTTTCTTGGGGAAAATTTCCAGTCACACGAAGTATTTTGCTGATATTGAGGAATGGAACAGCATCTACATGGGAATCGTTCTGCATACAGTTATTATGATGTTGAAGTATTTTGGTGGCACTCGCCATACATTAAAAGTATGTCGACGAGTTACCCGTTAGTAAATGACACTGCACTCTTGAAAATCGTTAACAAATCTAATATGTGGATGTTTTATATGCAAAACTCTGTAAATGTATTGCAGCTTTCCTAATAACTAACGGGATCGACGTAGTCCGTCATTCTTCCGCACTTTTGAACTTTTGTTAACTTATTCTAAGGGCGACACACAACAGACCTTTCCCATCAAGACAGGTTCTCATCGAGAGTAGCCTAAACATCACTTATCTATTCTCTTGACAGCCAAGTTTTCCTTGGAGAGCGATGCAAACCTAGGTATGGTGGACCATTTAATGGCCGCAGCATACGACAAAAATCCCTCTGCTCATGTATTTATACTTTATGATTTCGTATTGGATCTACAGAAGAGGTATCACTGAATTTGTCTCATCGAGATCTGAAACTGTGGTGGCAAAAAATAGTATATCACTATTTGAAATACGTTGATGCCCCATCTCCGTTATTAGAGAGGTTCTGAGAATGCATTTCTCTTTGTTTGATGAACCCTAGGTCACTATTCGTCTGGGTGAAAATAGGTTACAAATGTGGTTAACGGTTCAAAATTAATTTGAGGTGAAAAAGTTAGGTACCTTACCTTATATACTCATGTCAAAAGCAGCATATAAAACATGTACAGAAATACAACATATACATAAAATAAAATGAAACTATAAGCACATCGTATGAAAGATACAAAAATAAAACGTACTATTTTGGAACCAAACAATAATATAACGACGCAATGAATATATATTTATATCTGGCGTTGTTTGAAGCAGATTCTCAACTCAGCATGCTTTCCGACATTATGTACAGTTCATGGAATGCATTGTTATTTTCTTTTTCGCAACATTCATATACAACTTATTAGCAGGAAAAGTCCCCACCTAATGATTTAGCACTTGATCTATCTTGTACAATGTCTATTCAGCGATATCCATGTCAGTCTTGTCTCTTCGCGACTGGGTGGAAGTTCTTCTGATGGTACTGTGGGGCGGCGAGTGAGTATAAGCAAATTGCTTGTGAAATAAAGTTTGTTATTTAAACGTGGGAAAAACACTGCACTTCCCGGCTTTTGGAATGTTGTATAATGCTGTCTTTCGCCGTTCTCAACACTGGCTCTCTCTTTGCTTTTTGGCACCCAGAAAGTGATTTAACGAAACGTGGAGCCTGCAATGAGAGTTCCTAGTGCCCACTTAACCTGAGAATATTATTATAGCTGCAGCTTATAGCTCTGAAGAAGTAGGAGATTGTTCGGGATTTCTAATCAAAAACAATTTTCCAAAATAGTTGAGTATATTCTGAAATTCACTGATAACATCACAATTATCCCAACAGCCTAACAAACAGAGCAGTTCAGAGTCTAATTCGCTGATGCAACTATAAATGTCCGAATTGAATGTCAAAAGAATGCTCGCCAAAATTTGATGAGAAAATCTCATCAAACGCCACGCTAAAATGATTGGTAGAATGTCTGTCCCGCGACGGCACGTGAAAATACAACAACACGCAAACTGAAGCTAGGCAATGAAAATCATTCCAAAATAATCCTTCATTTGAAATGTTTTCACAGTTACGCGTATACATCGTAACTCAATACGGCACCCGAGGCAGTTTGTAGCAGCGCTACCGTAGCGAAGCGACTCCCGACACAGCTGACGTGCTATTCAGCGTCTGGAGAGAACTGGGGCCTTCCTTACTCGCGCAGTGCTCTTATATATATAGCCTCGGTGCGGACGGCTAAGAGAACGCCGGCTCTAACTTGGCTCTCACGACTGGCCGCTGGGCTAGTAACGCACCACTTCAAGTTACATAATAATTTATAGCTTCTTTTGCTGATGGCTTATGAAGCTGTTAATTTAATCGTGCATTTAGCACGCAGGTAAGTATTTATAATAAAATTATGACGTGGCTAAGTTAAATATCTTGGGCGAGAGAAATAATTAAGTTACGCTGCACGCAGCAAATGAGCTCTGAACTGGTCCTTTTGAGATCCGCTATCGCTATAATTTTATAGGTATTCAAAAGAAACTTTTCACATCTTCATAGTCATAGCGGACCTCCAACCTATTTAAATCTAAACATCCTAGTCTTATTCATTAGCCTACTTAATCTATCTTGCTTCCTTCAGTTTTGAGATGAAAACCAGAAAATCATGAATTTCCACTAAAGTCTTAACCTGTGAAATCCAAAGTACTGTTTTTATTAAATCATTATGAAAGATGAGTCTAAATATAAATTTTGAAGTCTCTAGCTCCTTTCTGTTGCGCCAATTATTTTTTTAGAAAAACGCCCAAATTACAAAAATGGCTGAAGTTATCGCACTGATATTTAATACACATTAATTTAGTATTATTCCTTACATGCTGGAAAAGTTTCAGATCATTTGCTTGAATTTTAAGGTATTGCGCAACATTTATGACGTCAGAGCTAGTTACAGCAGACTGGCTGGCACACAATGGAAACTGATGTGAATTTACTACAGCGTGAGTAGGCTGCTTCCCTACATCACCCTCTACTTAAATTTTTTGTTTATGAATGTTAATGAATGAGAAAAAAAATTTAATTACAAAAAGGGAAGCAAGAGTACAATTTAACTCCCTATAAAAATCAAAATTGAAATATAAACATGTAGAAACATTAAAGAAAACTGATTATCTACATTAATTATTTAAATTGTGGGCATGTTCACTGCCTTTTAAACAATGTCAGTACTCAAAATGTTAAGCGAAGTCACTGAAATATTTCGGCATGCATATTGCCTTAGACCAACAAACACATAATAATTGAGAAATTATGAAAATCTTAGACCCATTAAATACATTAAATACACTTTTACATACACAAATTCAAAGAAAATAACATGATACATAAACAGATGATTATCTCTTAGCAGTCTTTTCTAAACCTGAAAGAAAGTTCACAAATAATTTTTACACACGTGGCTGTAGCCGCTTTGGCTGGCGTCCTACACTTCCATTCACAAGGGTAGAGGAGGGGAAGTTGCTATGGTGTGCGTCCTTCACGTTCTCTCTAACTTACATGGGGGAAAGGGGAGGGTCACTGTGAGTTGTGTCCAAGTCACTCCACGCTTTCACGCAGCTACCAGGCTGCCATTATCTGGTTTGTCCTGTAGAACAAACAAAAGAGTGCCTCAGACTCTGTTCACTCAATATCTAAGGGTGGGTCACAATGAAATGGGGATATATACATTTTAACTTCCAATATATTACTGGAACAAAGTTAACAGAACTTTTTTTCAACATTCCTCTTGCGGTTACTTAAATGTCATAAAATCGGTAAATAAATGGCTCAAAACGCCGTTAGTCACGTACTAGAGAAAATCTATGCTCATGGCATACAATCATGAATCCTATTTCACGTCAATTTATTATTTCTGGGCCGGAACACTGAACCAATGCTCGGTACATTCCTGACATTTGTATATTAAGCACTTAACTGAATCATCTTTGATTATCTTATTCTTAGAGATAGTATGAGTATGATTAGTGGTTGTTTTCTCAGCTTCTTTGTATATGTGAGTAACTTTTGGTAATAGTACAGTCCTGAGTGTTCAAAACACACTACGTTTAGTTGCCTACAAAATCCACTTATTGGTCCTCTGCTGTTGTCAGTTCCACATCTGCAATTAGGGTCTTACTTACTTTGAAGTGTATTTATGCTGAGCTAAAATTCATGTTTCACGTCTGTCAGTATGTTACTTCTTCATATTGCTAGTGTATATACTTATTTACCACTCACTCTATTAATATTTAAAGCATAGGATAGCACATTTATTTCATATTCATAGGGTATTGCGGCTGATTAGTTTGCTCACGTGGCAATCCATTTCCACTCGATCGGATGCTGAAACCTCAGGTAGTCTCTCTCGGACCTACCACTAAAGTGCATCAAATAATTATGGACGAGCGTAATGCTAAATTCCTTAAACCTATAGGACACCATGAGCTGCTCTGTCTCAACTAACATAAGGGTACCTATGGTCGCATTCACGCTTCCAACTCATAACCTCAATACGCGTAGGTGCATCCTGTCACACACTACACTAAATAATGGCCAGCTCCAACCTTATAAATACTTCAGGGACGTGTCCTTCACGACTCAACCACAAACACTGCTCACTTCTATTACACTGCCTTTCCTTGCTACATCAGGTGAGTTTAAACTTACAACTTATCTGCATATTTTTCATAACACTTAGCAATCTCTTTCTTATTATTTATTAGTTAGCTCTAATGTATCCACTAGGTTTCATTACCACTTCAGATTCTGCTTGTACACGAATTCATACATCTTTTTAAATTACTGTTGATGGACCATTTCCAACCAAACAACACTTTGTACTTACTATATTACCAGGGTACTACACATAATTGTTACTCAAATACATTTGTATCTTAATTACGTCATACTTCTCTATTGTTTGTCACTATTCAGTTTATCACATTAGGTATCTTTCTTCACTGATCGGTAGATAGAATGGTAACATAACTCATGACCTGATAGTCATGACAGAAAAATTTCATGTCTGAAAGAAGAGATCTAAATTTTGGTGGATAGGAAAGATGAAGAATGAGTGAGACCTGAAAGGGAAAGAAGATCTCACACAGCTGGGACTGCACAGCTGCCACACTGTGTAGAGGTTACAGAACAACCTCCTCCCTACAGCCTTCATTGGCTGCCTATGAATCTCTTTAGGTCAATCACGTTCCTTAGACCTAATAGCTTCTTACTTTTAGGGTATTCTAGCCTATATGCATTGGCATGTGGTTTTCCTATGATCCTGAAAGGTCCTTGGTATACGAACATGAATTTCTTTGTTTCTGCATTTACCTTCTTGGATTTTTCTTTGGTTTTAACAAGGACTAATTGACCTATTTCAAAGCTAGTAGGTACAGCTTTTGCGTCATGCCGCTTCTTCCTTTCCAACGCTCTTTTTCTCATATTAGCCCTAGCCTTTAGTTTCTTTTCGTCTGTGGATATTTGCGTTAGAATAGGGAATTCTACCATATCTGCTATCACATTGTGAGGTTCTTGGCCAAACATCAATTCGCAAGGTGCAAAACCAGTTGCATCATGTCTTAAGTTGTTAATTACATTCTCAAAATACTTAATGTGCTCTGCCCAACTTGAGTGTTTTCGAGCACAATAAGTTCTACAAAGCCTATTCAATTCCCTCATAATACGTTCACTCATATTTCCTTGGGGGAAATACGCAGATATTTTCAGATGTTTCACGCCGGCCTTATCTAGACATTCCTTAAATCTATCAGAAGTAAATTGAGGCCCATTGTCTGACAGCAAATTCTTCGGAACGCCAACGTTCACGAAGAAGTCTTTTTCCAACTTTTCAACCAATGTTTTTGCATTCGCTCTTTTAATTGGGTATAGCTTAACATATTTACTGAATCCATCCACAACAACAAAAACATGGGTACAACCACCTCTCGAAACAGGAAGAGGGCCAAACAAATCACAAGCCAGTAATTCTAGGGTTTCAGTGGGCTCTACTGAATGCATATCCCCTTGTATTCTGCTGTTAGCAGCACGGACCTTCTGGCACACTACGCAAGATGCTAGACGCTTGGCCACACGGCGGTACATGTTGTCAAACACAACCTTTTCCTTTAATTTTGCAATGCACTTCTTTGCACCGTAGTGCCCATACCTCAGGTGTACATAGTCGATTAGCAAGTCTACATGTTGTGAGGGAAAGCACAGCTTCCACTCAGAAACACCTATCTTTTTCCTCCTAAACAGAATACCTTTATGCAAACAATAGTATTGTGAAACCTTAGGATAGTTCGCATTTCCTAAATAGCTCTTCACTAATTTCAGTTGGTCATCTGCATTCTGCTCACGTCTCAAGTTCTTAATCACTCTCTTTAATGTACTTTCTTCCTTTACTTCGTGCAATGCAAACATTCGAACTTCATTTAGGTCTGTTGCTGTAATTCCCGCATCATCACAGAGCTCCGCACTTCTAGATAACCCATCAGCTACCAGATTGTCTTTCCCTTGAATATATCTAACCTCAAGGTCAAATTGCTGGAGATACAATGACCATCTTACCAACCGAGAATTCCTCAACTTACAGGTTTTTAAAAAGGTCAACGCCTTATGGTCACTGTAAACAATTATCTTGTGACCTAATAAATACTGCTCAAACTTTTGTACTCCAAATACAATGGCTAATGCTTCCAGTTCGGAGATGCCATAATTTCTCTCTGCTGCCTGTAAAGATCGACTTGCGAAAGCTATAGTCTTGTGCACTTCTTGCTCGTTCTCTATTTCTACCTGGAATATTTCCACAGCTATACCATAGCCACTAGCATCAACAGACATACAGAATGGCTTTTCAAAATCAGGATGATGTAAAATTGGACTATTAATTAAAGATTGTTTAAGCACCTCAAACGCCTGTTGACATTCTGCTGTCCAAACCCAAGGGGTATTCTTTTTCAGCAGGAGGTGAAGACAGGGAGCATTAAAAGCCTGGTCACTAACAAAACGCCTATAGAAGCCGAAAAGACCGAACATTGATCTCAACTGCTTCTTGTTTCTGGGAGCCTCAAATTTTTCAATGACTGCTAGCTTGCCTGGGTCAGGCAGAATACCTTTCCCACTTATCCTATATCCCAAGAAACCTATTTCCTCTTTAACGCACTCTGTCTTTTCAATCTTTAGTTTCATGCCACCTCTCTCAATAGCCTCTAACACTTCCTCTAATAAAGCTATGTGTTCTTCCCAGGTAGGAGTTGCTATTAACAGATCATCTACGTAGACTGTTATTTTATTACTTAGAGCTGGTCCTAAAACATGGCACATCACACGTACGAAGGCACAAACAGAGATATTAAGTCCGAAAGGTACCACACGGTATTGGTAACAAACTCCTTCGTACAAGAAAGCTGTGTACTTCCTTGAACTTTCCGCCAGTGGCAAATTCCAATATCCACACGTGATGTCCATAGAAGTTAAAAATTTTACTCCCCGGAATTTTTGCAATAATTCGTCCATATTCTGCGGTCTATCACTTTCCCTAACCACTATTTCATTTAACCAACGAGCGTCCAAGACCAATCTGACACTCCCGTCTCTTTTTGGTACAACAACAAGAGGATTATTGCACTCACTGACCGCTTTCTCAATCACACCCCACTCCAGCATTCTCTGTATTTCCTTTCGAACCGCCTCCTTCCTAGCTACATGTATTTGGTATGGCTTCCTGAAAAACACTTGGCCGGGTTTCACTTTTAATTGACATTCATAACCTTTGACTATGCCAGGTCGATCTGAAAATACCTTATGATGCCTTTTTAGAACCTGTCTCAGTTCTTCCTTTTGATTGGCGGAAATTTTATCGATTTCCTGCAATTTAGCTTCTATTTTGTCTAAAACAATTGCTTCTTCTTCTTCTTCTTCTTCTTCTGTGTTCAGTTTACTGCTACTAAAATTCACACCTTCGTCCCAATACCTCCTATTTTTCAGAACTCGTATAGGCAGCTCCCAAGTTTCATGATCTGTTACTACATGTTTATCACTAAAAGGTACTATAATTACTCCGGTTATTGGTAAGACCATTTTTAATTGGCTGTTCTCAAAGTCCACAACACTCTGATATTTTGACAAGAAATCTATGCCAATTAAAACCTCAATGCTGAGATTGTTTACAATTAAACATGGATGATCAACTAAATTACCATTAATGTTAAAGGGTAGTAAAGCTTCTTGCTTTACCGTTTTTGAAACCTTGCCAGTAGCACCAATTATTCTTAGTCCTGATACCCTCATTACGGTAAGCTTGTCTTTACCAGGTAAAGCATCAAAGAAGGACTGAGATATTGCACTCACCTCACTTCCACTGTCTAAGAGACAACGTACATTGATACCCAACATATTCACTATTATTATAGGGTGGCTTATTCTAGGTTGTACAGGTGGTTCCTCAAATTCATCTAGTAGTTCCTTTTGGATTTGTCTCCAACTAAAGTGATTGACATCTGTCTTCATTACATTTAGGTCACAGTGTGTAGGGGTTTCCGGAATTATATTTTCAGCTGCCTTTTCCAGTCGGTCTATTAATTTTAAATCGAAACACCGCACGACTTCATTACATTTCGTTTGCTGAACATAACCCAAATTACTGTAGTCTGAGCGATTCTTCGTCTCCAGACCGGGCATAGCACTAGTTACAGCTAAACCACTTTCACCATTATCGTCGGTTTCCTTCTCAAGTGACAACTGGTCACAGCTACTGGGTTCATCGACCCTCAACAGCCTACCCTCTACATTCTCACTTATCTCCTGTCCTAAGTCTATTAGTACATTATCAACATCCTGCACAGGCACTTTAGATAAGAGCACATCATCCTCATCGTAAATATAAGCATGAATTTCTTCTGCTTCTTCACCTGTCAATTCAATATTTTGTAGCTCTTCCCTATTGTTACACTGCTGCGCCTTTTCTTTCTCTTCCCACTTAGAAAGCGTTTCTAACACGGTATCTATCAAATACTGTGAGTGATCTAATATTTCTGTTGTATCTTTAGATGCTACCGACTCTTCATCCACATGTTCAGTTTGAGTATTCTGATCTGTCTTACCAATTCCCTTAACTACTGGCTTAGGAAAAGTAACCGCCTGGTGAGCGCCAGTATCCTCATAGACGGGAACTAGTTTTCCTGCCTCGGCCTATTGCTGTTTTCTTTAGTTTCATTATAATTGACTGGCACAGCATTGCTTTCCGTACTGTTGTTTACATGCATATTTCTGTTCGGCACAAAATTATTATCTCTTGGACGCCATTGTTGGTTCTGATAATTATTTCCCCAATTCCTACCTCTCTTAGGATGGCGAATACCTACTGTTCTGATGTTTACATTACCATTTTGCTCATTCCTAAAATTACTATTATTGTTAGTGGCATTTCTGTTATTACGTGCCTGCTCCTCATTGGCAGCAACACGTTCTACACGTTCCAAATATTCAATGAAACGATCAAGATTGTCTCTAGGGGCCGATATAATTCTGGTTTGCCAATACCATGGCAGTTTGGCTTCAAGACCTAATATAATCATTTCTGGCTTTAGCTTTTCCGCCAAATGTGACAAACGTGAAATCCATGACCTAGCAAATTCTTTAATTGATTCCTTGCCTGCACTGAAGCGTTTTCCACTCCAAAATTCTCTTAACACTTCATTTTGCTTATTACTAGACCAATATTCATTAATGAAAGCTGTTTTAAACTCCGCTAAAGTTTTACACTTCAACATAACATCAGCGGACCAACGCAAGGCGTCACCTGCTAAATGGCTTTTAATAAATGAGATTTTCTCTCGTTCAGACCAAGTTGGTGGAATCACATCTTCAAAATCGTTCCAGAAATCTAACGGGTGGATATTTTTATCTGGATCAAACCGCAAGAACTGCCGACACCCGATAAAAGCGGCGTTTGCAGCTACAACTTGTTGTATACTACCATTACCAGAAGTTACTGAAGCTACTTTACTCTCAATGTTAGCAATGTTAGTACTGATGTTTTCTACTTTCATTTCAACATTATCTATTCTTTGTACAATATGAGTAGTATCACTTTTGATTGCATCTACGTCTGCTTGACATATGTTTACTTTTATGTTAACATCTTTAAATCTGTCTGAGCAAAGTTCAGATTCCGCCTCTATCTTTTCTGTTAACTTGTGCTCCAGCTTCGCATCTTCCATTTGGAAGTCTTTGCGAACCTCAGCAACTTCGGATTTAACTGTTTTATACATTTCAGAAAATTGTTGAGCAACCTTTTTCTTAATATCCTCATGGTTGTAATCAATTTTATAATTCAAACTGTCTAGATCCTCTTTCAACTTATTGCAACCAGCCTTGAAGGTATCGTCCATTACCTCCAATCTTTTATTAAAATTTGTTTGGCTGGCCACAATTTCAGACTTTAATTCAGCTGTCATTTGTGCATTACTGGCCGCGATTGCTTGTAATATAACATTTAGATCAACAGCCCCAGCATTTTTGGGTTGCTCACTAGCTGGCTTTTTATCACACTCAGGTGACGAAAAACTAGCTCCAACACCAGAATCATCAAAATTAAATGAAACTTCTGATTGATTAGTCCTATCTAACTTCTCCTTCTTAAACTCTACCATCTCTGATGACTGTTTCATTTTTAATTCATCAGAGAAACTATCATCCAATAAATTTACAATTTCTACTTTCTGCTTTACTACAGGGGTCTCTATTATTGAATCATTACCCCTTCCCACACTACTGTCAGGAGATAATACTTCATATTTTACTTTAACATTACCACTTTTATGCATATTTACACTTGAACCGTTGTCTGGATTTACAGTTCCCTCCTCAGACATAGGTTCTGATATAAGTTTAACCTCAGTTTCTTTTGGCGGTTCCATCGCCGACATTCTCTTAGTGCAGGTTAGTAAAATTTTTAACAGTTTTTCACTTAACTTAGTTCCTTCTGGAAGACGTTGTCGGTGCGGCGTACCAGGATTACTGATGCGACGTGGCACGTTGAACTGCAGACGGCACTCCGACGGCTGTGGTGTGTTTACGTGGCCCGTAACTGCAGGCGCGGCCCCCGGCTGCTGCGGCGGACGACTGCGGTACGGCGAAACTGGCTTCTCGCAATGCCGGCAGCACCGCTAGACTCAGTGCCAGCTCCGTCAATCTAGATGCGTTGTTGATTCAACTGCGTTGTCCACCTGCCTATGTAACACTTTCACTGTTCTATACTCAGTTGCGTGTCGCATTTCACTCGCGAATCCGAATAGTTAAAAATCACTTTCACTTAGTTGATTTCCCGGCCGATGCACCATATGTGGGGCGGCGAGTGAGTATAAGCAAATTGCTTGTGAAATAAAGTTTGTTATTTAAACGTGGGAAAAACACTGCACTTCCCGGCTTTTGGAATGTTGTATAATGCTGTCTTTCGCCGTTCTCAACACTGGCTCTCTCTTTGCTTTTTGGCACCCAGAAAGTGATTTAACGAAACGTGGAGCCTGCAATGAGAGTTCCTAGTGCCCACTTAACCTGAGAATATTATTATAGCTGCAGCTTATAGCTCTGAAGAAGTAGGAGATTGTTCGGGATTTCTAATCAAAAACAATTTTCCAAAATAGTTGAGTATATTCTGAAATTCACTGATAACATCACAATTATCCCAACAGCCTAACAAACAGAGCAGTTCAGAGTCTAATTCGCTGATGCAACTATAAATGTCCGAATTGAATGTCAAAAGAATGCTCGCCAAAATTTGATGAGAAAATCTCATCAAACGCCACGCTAAAATGATTGGTAGAATGTCTGTCCCGCGACGGCACGTGAAAATACAACAACACGCAAACTGAAGCTAGGCAATGAAAATCATTCCAAAATAATCCTTCATTTGAAATGTTTTCACAGTTACGCGTATACATCGTAACTCAATACGGCACCCGAGGCAGTTTGTAGCAGCGCTACCGTAGCGAAGCGACTCCCGACACAGCTGACGTGCTATTCAGCGTCTGGAGAGAACTGGGGCCTTCCTTACTCGCGCAGTGCTCTTATATATATAGCCTCGGTGCGGACGGCTAAGAGAACGCCGGCTCTAACTTGGCTCTCACGACTGGCCGCTGGGCTAGTAACGCACCACTTCAAGTTACATAATAATTTATAGCTTCTTTTGCTGATGGCTTATGAAGCTGTTAATTTAATCGTGCATTTAGCACGCAGGTAAGTATTTATAATAAAATTATGACGTGGCTAAGTTAAATATCTTGGGCGAGAGAAATAATTAAGTTACGCTGCACGCAGCAAATGAGCTCTGAACTGGTCCTTTTGAGATCCGCTATCGCTATAATTTTATAGGTATTCAAAAGAAACTTTTCACATCTTCATAGTCATAGCGGACCTCCAACCTATTTAAATCTAAACATCCTAGTCTTATTCATTAGCCTACTTAATCTATCTTGCTTCCTTCAGTTTTGAGATGAAAACCAGAAAATCATGAATTTCCACTAAAGTCTTAACCTGTGAAATCCAAAGTACTGTTTTTATTAAATCATTATGAAAGATGAGTCTAAATATAAATTTTGAAGTCTCTAGCTCCTTTCTGTTGCGCCAATTATTTTTTTAGAAAAACGCCCAAATTACAAAAATGGCTGAAGTTATCGCACTGATATTTAATACACATTAATTTAGTATTATTCCTTACATGCTGGAAAAGTTTCAGATCATTTGCTTGAATTTTAAGGTATTGCGCAACATTTATGACGTCAGAGCTAGTTACAGCAGACTGGCTGGCACACAATGGAAACTGATGTGAATTTACTACAGCGTGAGTAGGCTGCTTCCCTACAGTACTAACTAGTTTAGCCAATGATTGTTGCTTGCTTGCCGTAGTTCTAACCTGGCCTACTGGGCTGACTCAGTCCGATCTTCAGCTGAGTGCATAAAGCTCTCTCTCGACTTGGTAGGCAGGTTGGTAACCATGTAATGTGTGCCACAAATTAGTGATTCACGTTGTCGCTTCACTTCGCTGTTGGCAGCAGAGGAGTTACCTTGAGCCGTCGCGGAGTGTACCTGCAACAGCAAAATTGTGACCTGCAGCACTACAGTGAATCACGTATCGGCGTGTTGTCATAGTGAGAAGCAGTCTGGTATACTGGTGTGAAACGCTAACATCAGGTTCGAGCCGTACCGGATGCCTGTGGGCAGCAGTGGACTGTTTTTCATGTTAAGCGCTGGGCTATCCAAGCCGCACCGCCCCTGCTTGTTTTATATCCCAGAACGGCTGGCATAGTTTTCCATGCTAGCGAGGCCGGTGTATGAGCGATGGGGCGGCCACTGTGAGCAAAGTAAAGTCTCAAGGCAGACAAGGAGCCCTGGTGGGCAGATGCGGTATCAAGAAGCCAACTAGAAGGTAACATTGTCTAACATTGAGATCATATCTGAATCATGAAACACTATCTTTTCGTAAATGTGAATGAATCAGATCAATTGCTACATCTACTGAGGTAAAAGCTATAAAACTTCTGTTATCAACAGTTCTGAACAGTTATGAAAAATAATGATTTAGAATGCGAGCCTTCCTAGCTCATCAGCAACACATCGTTTAATAATAATGGCCAGCAATATAAAATCAGAAGTCAGTAGTTTGAATAATGCTCATCTTAACTCTTTGAGCCGCGAATTATTTTAATTTTTAAAACTGAGTTAAGATTATGTTTTTGTTATAGAACTGCATCAGTTAAACTGTAATACAACGTTTGTTTTTCATTTTAATATGTAAGGGCATAAAACAGTGGTTTCTTTATATAACAATTGTATTGATACCAGCTTCAGTAGACATACTTGAACATAAAAATGGCCGCCTTTTTATTTATCACAAATGAACATTTTTAATTATATCAGCCACGTGTTAAACAGAAGGAATATTGCAAAAGAGAAATGAATATACAATCACACAATCAGAATCCATTTTATGATGCTCCTTCGTTTCAAACAATAAAAAGTGCTTTCAGTTCTTCACGTTTAGTCCCCACAAGTGAGAGCACTACGTACGATACAGCTTAAGGCATTCACTTCCCTTCATCACACATAATCGAATTTTGCACATACATCCATCTTGATCGTTTGTAATTTTGCTTGGTGCTGCAGTAGGCACAGTGCTTAAAAGTGCTCCACACAGGAATGTGTGTTGCTGCATCAGCACGCACTTCCTTTGAGGCATAGGGCTTGAGATTATTACTTAGACTACCTGACTTCCTCTTCGCCCCCCCCCCTTCCCCCAACCACCCCAAACTGACTGAAGCTTATACCCAAATAAGCCCTGTAGCTACCTCACACCTCAAAGATTTCAATCAAAACTTAGACAATTTATTGGAAAAAGTGTACAAGATGTGACTGTTTACAATGCCGACATCAATGAGTTGCTAGAATATTTGCCTTCAGTATATCTTTATTGTCAACAAATCCTATGTTTTTATTATATTCCTTCACGAACTTTGGACTGTGATTATAGCTATACTCCCATCTCCTTTTCTGTTCACAACACCTATTGCATTAGGTTACGTAATATGCGACACTAGTGCGGCACAGCGTTTGTCCTTCAACTTGCGGCATGCAAACTGTTATCACTTCTGAGTCCTGCACTTTCACTTCTTTGGAGGTAAAAAATCTTGGTAAAACTGGAAGACTACGTCTATCTTAGCTCACAATACCACAAGCATAAATAACTTTTCCTTTAAGTAAGTATCACAATGATTTAAAATAACAAATTATATCTAAGAGTATTTCACTATATCATCGATTTATAAAGTTACTCAGTAGCATGTTTTTTTTTTTTTTCAAAGCTTCACAACATGCGTAAACTCAACATTGAAAATGCTTTATGGCATGGTGGTTTCAGTTGAAAAACCATTGAAAAAAGTAAGTATTCCTTAGCAAAACTTTATACGGTATATACTTTATGGTATCTAATATAAAGAAACTGTCACTACCACTAATTACATAAAATAAGAAAGGTCTTAGCTGAAGCACAAAAGCACACGATTATTGCAAAAACCAAAGAACTTATAAGTAGGCTGCTTAGGTTTTTATGTTGGTAACGCCACGTAGCGCAGTCGTGGATGTGGGGAGAGAGATGGCGGAGTTTTGAAATTTGTAAGACTGGATGTCATGAACTGCTATATATATTATGACTTTTGAACGCTATTAAGGTAAATACTCTTTGTTCTCTATCAAAATCTTTCATTTGCTAAGTATGCCTATCAGTAGTTAGTGCCTTCAGTAGTTAGAAACTTTTATTTAGCTGCCAGTATTGGCGCTCGCTGTATTGCAGTAGTTCGAGTAACGAAGATTTTTGTGAGATATGTGATTCATGAAAGCTATAGGTTATTGTTAGCCAGGGCCATTCTTTAATAGGGATTATTGAAAGTCAGATTGCGTTGCACTATAAATATTGTGTGCCAGTTTAGTGATGATCAGAATAAGTAAAGAGAGAAATGTCTGAGTACGTTCAGTTTTGCTCATCTGTTTGAAAATCAAATAACGTAAGAGGTTTATCAGCACAGTCATTTATAATTTTTCTAAGGGGACGTTTCAAACTGAAACACCACAAATTTTTCTTTCACTTCCATTTGTTTCAAGTAGCACTGCATCATTCTGAGCACGTAGTTCCTGTTTGCAGCAAGAGTGCTTTAAAATTTTGGATATTTGTAATGAGGTCTTATGGGACCAAACTGCCGAGGTCATCGGTCCCTAAGCTTACTCCCTACTTAATCTAACTTAAAGTAACTTACGCTAAGGACGACACACACACCCATCCCCGAGGGAGGACTCGAATCTGCGGTGGGGCGAGCCGCGCGGACCGTGACAAGATGCCCCAGACCTCGCGGCTACCCCGCGCTGCAGGGGTTAATGATATCGTGGTGGATCCAACTAGAAACCACCGTTTCAGCAGGCACACAGTGAAAATATTACAGTAGTTTCTCTACTTAGGTTGATAGTGCTAACATCGTATATTTTTTAGTATTAATTTCGTTACATGATAGTGGTATTTCATACACTCTTATATCTTTTCCTGTCAATAGGTGAAAAACAAGTTAAAATTTTTCGTTATTTACGAAGTTACAGTGAGCGACCAAGATTATTATAACAGATTCAGATTAACTGCACGGCAACTCTAGCGTGTTAGACATATGCTGAAAGATCTGAGACGTTATTTGCCTTTTTTCGTAATATATTGAATTTTTGAAAACATTATTTTGAAATGCTGAAAAGCCCTCATGGGGATAGATAATTCCACTTGTAAACCTGTCTGCCATCATTCTAGTTTTGCTTATTTCTCATCACAATTAGTTTTAAAATCTTTCTTTAAAGGTTCAGTATTATACTACTTTGATACTAGTCTTTGACTGAATGGGAACTAACAAGGTAAGGAATATAATTGGATGTGATTACTATTACTGATGTGCTAACACACAAATAAATCAGGTACAATACCGAGTAGATCACATTTAGGCTAAATGAAGCTACATCTACAAAAGAAATAATCTCGGTTTTGAATGAAAGTTTACACAATGCAGACTGTTATTTAAGAGAATCGTCATTAATAACACCATTCAGTATTGTGGAAAGGAGTGCCTCAATTATACACGTTACATTTTACAGACTTTTTCTAAATCTGGTGAGCATTTACCGAATATCATAAGAGTGAATTAAGCTTCCATGGGACATCTTCTTGTCTTCCATTCTGCCATGACCTATAGAAAACAAGTACTGCATACTATAGATGATAACTACGTGATTTACACAGAGATTTTTAAAGCCTGTTATTTAAGAGAATCGTCATTAATAACACCATTCAGTAGTGTGGAAAGAAATGCCTCAATTATACATGTTACATTTTACAGACTTTTTCTAAATCTGGTGAGCATTTACCGAATATCATAAGAGTGAATTAAGCTTCCATGGGACATCTTCTTGTCCTCCATTCTGCCATGACCTATAGAAACCAAGTACTGCATACTATAAACGATACCTATGTGACTTACACAGAGATTTCTAAAGCCTGTTGATGTGAAATTTTGGAAACAGAAATAGTGTCTTTCGGAATTACATAAACAAAGCTGTCGTTGTTGTTGTCTTCAGTCCTGAGACTGGTTTGATGCAGCTCTCCATGCTACTCTATCCTGTGCAAGCTTCTTCATCTCTCAGTACCTACTGCAACCTACATCCTTTTGAATCTGCTTAGTGTATTCATCTCTTGGTCTCCGTCTACGAATTTTACCCTCCACGCTGCCCTCCAATGCTAAATTTGTGATCCCTTGATGCCTCAGAACATGTCCTACCAACCGGTCCCTTCTTCTTATCAAGTTGTGCCACAAACTCCTCCCCAATTCTATTCAATACCTCCTGATTAGTTATGTGATCTACCCATCTAATTTTCAGCATTCTTCTGTAGCACCACATTTCGAAAGCTTCTATTCTCTTCTTGTCCAAACTATTTATCGTCCATGTTTCACTTCCATACATGGCTACACTCCACACAAATACTTTCAGAAACGACTTCCTGACACTTAAATCTATACTCGATGTTAACAAATTTCTCTTCTTCAGAAACGCTTTCCTTGCCATTGCCAGTCTACATTTTATATCCTCTCTACTTCGACCATCATCATTTATTTTGCTCCCTAAACAGCAAAACTCCTGTACTACTTTAAGAGTCTCATTTCCTAATCTAATTCCCTCAGCATCACCCGATATAATTCGACTACATTCCATTATCCTCGTTTTGCTTTTGTTGATGTTCATCTTATATCTTCCTTTCAAGACACTGTCCATTCCGTTCAACAGCTCTTCCATGTCCTTTGCTGTCTCTGACACAATTACAATGTCATTGGCGAACCTCAATGTTTTTATTTCTTACATTGAATAATATTATTGGTATGGATCAAAGACAGGCACGATTCACATAAATTTGACTGCAGAATGGAATGTTCCAGTGAATTTACATATTTCACAGTTACCCGGAAGTAATATTTTGTCTAGGATGAGAAGCTGCTCTCACTTTAGCCGAGGGTTTGGTCTTGTTGACTGAGCCTCTAGCTTAGGAAAGATCCTCAGTGGTAATCTCAGGCTCAGTATCTTGATATCGCCATCCAAGACACGGGCGGCAGCAATATCAAACAGTCGTACAACAAATGTTCGCAATCATGTCAAATAACAAATGCATTTTTACCATTTCAGAAAACGTAAATACACATAAATGAAGTTTTATTTTAAAACTGAAATCGTTCATATTCCTATGTAACAGTTTCAGTGTCCAGTGTTCTTGTTGGCGGTTCTTACAATTTTAAATTTTCACCGAAGCCCAGCAGTAGGCATAGTACAGACATCATTACTGTAACTCCAAGACGGTAGCAGTTTTTCACTTTGTTCATTACATCGCATAGGCCCACTCATAGACAGTATTTGCTGTTTGGCACTCATATTTAATCAAATTCCGGTGTTTATACTACTGTGCTGCCCGTTTCAGTCAGCTTGAACAGCATCACTACAGTACAATAATGTATAATTGTCGGTTCGACAACAGTTACATTTGTAGTGCCACATCGCGTTACCAAACGTGATTGCGGACTGATCGTACATGTCTCACTCTGCACATCACGATTTGTGTTCGTGAGAATAACATCACTGATCACACCTAAAGTCATAGAACTTCTCCACACCTTACGTGATGCAGATGAAGCGATTGTCACAATCTTTAAGCATGCATTGCTGCTTTTTGTTCGCAAATTATCAAGAAAAAACCTGAAGGGATTCACGTGTGATGGGAAGTAGCTTTCAATTGACAACAGAAGTTTATGGTTAGCATAATGTTGTACTAAAGGCTGTAGGAAATGCTACTTCATTAATGTGAAAACTCCTTTTCTTCGCATCATGACTGCTACTCCATCTGTTGCAATTGATATAATATTCTGTCAGGATCTCATTAAAAAATCCCATGGATTACAAACAATTTAGCAATCTGTTACAAAGCCATTCGGCAATAGCAGTATTTAGCTCAAGTATATTAATGAAAATATTTGTTGGCGCTCATGTCACGGAGTTTAGTTCGTAAATAAATTACTAAAGATGATAATTGGCTAATTCAGTATTTTAAACATAACTGCATAACAGCAACGGTTCCACGTAATAAAATTATAAACAGCCGACCAGTTGCAATGGATAAAGAATTCTTTACCTAGGTTTCAACAAATTTAAATTTGTGTCGGTTGTGAGCTCTGCAAGATCCATGCACTAATTTATATTTACGGGACAAACCCTATTTCTAGGGCTATATTTTAATTTTGACAAATGGATCTATGCTGACATTTGTAAAAACGGCGATGATACATTAGTCCTTACTAATGTAAAATTGCCAACTTCTGAAGAAGACAAATTTAAATTTGATGAAACCCAGGTAAAGAATTCTTTATCCATTGCAACTAGTCGGCTGTTTATAATTTTATTAATTGGCTAATTGTTAAGCTCCCATCAATAATTAATGATATTTTTGGTCTTTTCTCAACAACTGTTTTAATCACTGTGATTTTCATTTCTTGTGCAATGTGATTATTAATGTTAGTACACATATTTCCAGAATGTAAAATGCGGCCAATGTCAACTCCATTAAATACTTGCAGATCAATTTTGGTCTAGAAATCATTGAAATGAGGATTATAAAAAGCAGTGTGAAATATATTTGCTGTTACCTGATAATTTTGAAACTCCCTAGTGAAAAATGCTTTTCAAAGTCTTCTCTTTAGCAAAGAGTAGTATTTGGGTAGCAGCTTGATGAGCAAAACTTTACGTTTAAATAACTTTTCAGCGAAGAAATCATCATGGGAATGTAGAAAAATTTTAGAAGTCTTTCTTCGATAACGTGAGGTGAGCAAAGCAGTTCAGTACACAATCGCTGGGCGGAAATTCCATCAAGGAAAGACTGCTGATGCTACAGGTAATGCGCCCACATTACTATACACCATACGAGCTCGGTGTCCAAAAGGCCAATATAGCAGAATGACATCAGAGAGCTGGATGCCGTAACTGTGTTGGCGGCGCAGTGTGAAGTAGCAAGTCATAAGTCGGACATAAGAACGATTATTCAGAGTACCAACGCTGTAGAATATGTCCACCTCTGCTTCCCAAAGGCGAAGTTGAGACCCCTTTGACCTCCAGCCGAAGAGTCCTGAAAGCTGAGCAGTCAAGAGAAACAGGTCAAGTGAAGTCACCATAGCTTCACACTAGCAAAGCCTGCGAGGCAGTTCCTGTATAAAATTACTCTTATCCTGTGGCTGAGTTCCGTAAACTCTGTGGGGTAGGACTGTGTTGGTCTATCCTCCGTGGAGACCATATTCGAACTCCGACGGGACAATGAGGCCTACCAGAAGGACTTTGCCACGGGAGACCGCAGTGCAGCCGTGTGAGACAAGAGTGATGGGAAGTTTCGGGTGACACGATCAGGCCTTCTGAAGGCTTAACAGCACTATCTGGCCTTCTGGCGGCTTAATTGGTTGAGTCAGGGAGCAGTCAACAATCGTCATCGGGGAGTGACCTGCTGCGGCCGCCGTCCGTCTTCAGTTCCTCTAGACTACTCTGATGTAGCGGCCTTACTGCTGTCGGAGACCGCAGTTTGACGCATTCTGCAGTCGCACACTCCTTGCGGGACCAGTGGGTGTTTACCGAGGCACAATTTACGATATCAGTGAGGGCTGTCTGGTAAGCCATTGCCCCGCACTGCTAACATCACAGGTGACGCACACCATATCGGCCGAACGGTGGCCAGTGTGCCGTGACATAGCAAGACACTGAGTATGCACCTCCACAACTGCTACGATCGAGACGACGGGACACATGCATGTCCACTGCAATGCGTGGTAGCAGTCAGCGAAGACAGTGTATCTTGGAAAAATAAAATCTTGTTTGTTAATGACGTTTCACTAGCGCCTTCGGGCACAGAGAAAGCTAGCTTCCACCGAGCCGAGCCACGCTGCACTCATGCCTGGTCCTGATCTCGATGACCCGACACCATCACCTATCATCGTTTCCGGTCTCTGGGCAGTTACAGTATCCTCCATACCAATCACTGTAAGAGTTTACACTCACAGTCCATATCGTTTCACATATTGGGTTTCAGAGTTCATGTTCACTTTGGGATAGCATAGAATTAATAATTGGAAATATTTTATATGCTCGTGACAATGTTGTTGTTGTTATGGTCATCAGTCCTGAGACTGGTTTGATGCAGCTTTCCATGCTTCTCTATCCTGTGCAAGCTGCTTCATCTCCCAGTACCTACTGCAACCTACATCCTTTTGAATCTGCTTAGTGTATTCAACTCTTGGTCTTCCTCTACTATTTTTACCCTCCACGCTGCCCCCCAATACTAAATTGGCCATCCCTTGATGCCTCAGAACACGTCCTACCAACCGATCCGTTCTTCTAGTCAAGTTGTGCCACAAACTCCTTCCCAGTTCTATTCAATACCTCCTCATTAGTTATGTGATCTACCCATTTAATCTTCAGCTTTCTTCTGTAGCACCACATTTCGAAAGCTTCTATTCTCTTCCTGTCCAAACTATTTATCGTCCACGTTTCCCTACCGTACATGTCTACACTCCATACCTTCAGAAACGACTTCCTGACAAATCTAAACTCGATTTAACAAATTTCTCATCTTCAAAAATGCTTTCCTTGCCATTGCCAGTCTACATTTTACATCCTCTCTACTTCGACCATCATCAGTTATTTTGCTCCCCAAATAGCAAAAATCCTTTACTTCTTTAAGGGTCTCATTTCCTAATCTGACTCCCTCAGTATCACCCGACTTAATTCGACTACATTCCATTATCCTCATTTTGCTTTTGTTGATGTTCATCTTATATCCTCCTTTCAAGACACTGTCCATTCTGTTCAGCTGCTCTTGCAGGTTCTTTGCTGTCTCTGACAGAACTACTATGTCATCGGCTAACCTCAAAGTTTTTATTTCTTCTCCGTGGATTTTAGTTCCTACTCCGAATTTTTCTTTTGTTTCCTTTGCTGCTTGCTCAATATACAGATTGAATAACATTGGGGATAGGCTACAACCCTGTCTCACTGCCTTCGCAACCACTGCTTCCCTTTCATGCCCCTCGACTCTTATAGCTGCCATCTGGTTTCTGTACAAATTGTAAATAGGCTTTTGCTCCCTGTATTTTATCCCTGCCACCTTCAGAATTTGAATGAGAGTATTCCAGTCAATATTGTCAAACGCTTTCTCTAAGTCTACAAATGCTAGAAACGTAGGTTTGCCTTTCCTTAATCTTTCTTCTAAGATAAGTCGTAGGGTTAGTATTGCCTCACGTGTTCCAATATTTCTACGGACTCGTGACAATATAAACCTTTTACTTCATTACACCTGGGATATTATAGTAATTCGGCACCTGAATGAAGTATTCTCGGTCACAAAATCATGGTAAAATCCAAAATAATTACCTTTTTTTATTTGTAGCTAAAGAGAGATGATTTTGGTTGATTCCTTCATTTGTGACAAGAATTTTCTGCACCTTAAAAGTAGGAATTTGCATATGTTCAGAGAGAATCATGCTGTTCAGAACAGAAGCGCCTGTTGATGTTTTTCATTGTATGCTAACTAAATTTGGGAATTTTAAAACTCCCATCACGCAAAACACAACGTATTCGTTTGTAATTTACCCAGACACGTTTCAACATCTATGTGTCTGTGGATGTGGGCCTAAAAGCTGTAACGTGCGCATTTAGTTCAGTTTGTTTCGATTGCTCACCAGGCATTATTTTGCTAATGAAAATGAATGTCTACTGCTTGTTTTAATGCCTTTTTTCGTTTAGCCACCTTGCCATCTGCAAAGTAGTCACGAAGAAATTTGTTTATTTTTGAAATATTTTTTCGTGAGTAGGTGTAGTATATGTCACTGTACTTACATTTTCCGTACAGTCTGCATCTCTGGTCGAATTTATTGCTGTTTCTGTTGTTATTGTATGTTCCTTTCAACACGCCTTCTTCATATCTCACTCTCATATTTTCTCTGTTCACATGTATATGTTACACAAAACGTCGTACTCAAAGAGTACTCGTAGAGCATTGTTCGGTGCAGTGCTAATTTTGAGTTTATGGAGAAACTTCTTCGTGACATGTCTGTTGAAGGAGAACTTATATGATTGTTGTGTGAGTGTGTGTTTGTGATTGTGGAGTGACAGAGAGAGCTAGGAAAAAAGGGGAGTTGTTTAACAAGCAGACTTTTTCGATATTGGAGGGGGTTTGAATAGTATGTCATACATGGGGAAGTTCCTTTGTATAATTCATTGAGTAATGCTAACAGTGTCATGTTGTGCAGTGTTGTATTTTCATTCAATTCTCTCTCTTCTTTTATCATTGCACTTTGTATGTATTTCTCCTTTATTATGAGTTTTTTGATGGAGTCTCTTTCTTTAACAACCTTGAGATCAGTCTCAGTGTTGTTTGTGTAAGATGACACACAAAACGTCTGGTGTGTAGTGTCACCTTTTAAGGCTTTGAGGAGTTCAGAAAATCTAATATTGAAATTTCTGCAGGTTTGTCCTGTGTAGAGATACTCGTATGAACTTCAGGTTAACTGATATGTACCGCCATTGGAAAAGTCCCCTGTCGAGTTGTTCTGAGTGTGTAGATTTCTCTGAACTATGGTGCTGCATTGTTTGTGCGGAGTGATGTTTGTATTCCTTGCTTCTTCAGAATGCTCCCCATCCTGGGGACATTTTCGTTGTTGTATGTTAGTATCTCCCATGCTGTGTTCTCTGTAAGATTTTCCTAGTTTCTTGTGTTCTCAGTGCTGGTTAGGTGTTGATCGTCCTAGCATTTTATTTTGGCTGATAATTAATTGATGGTTTGATATTTTTATTTTGTTGTTCATTTTGTTCATTATTTGTGTGATGCATCGATTCTCTCTGGCTATCTGCTGTATTGTTTTTAGTTTCTGTGTATGGTTCAGTTTGTTAAGTGGAGTCCTGTTAAACCTGTGTAACATACATCTGAAACTTGAAGCTTTGTGTGTCAGAGGGTGATTGGAATGTTTATGAATGGTTGCATTTGTGACTGCAGGTTTCCTGAATATTAAAAAAAATATATTTTGCTGTCGATACTGTGTATGGTGATGTCCAGTATAGTAAGTTTAATGTCTAATTCTGTCTCAATGGTGAATTTTTATTTCAGGGTTTCATCCAAGAATCTGTTTCATATACCAAACAAACGATGTTGTTCATGTAACAGTACCAGTAATCCCTTGAAGGTATAATTTCAATAAATATTTTGTTTTTACTGTGGTTCAAAAACATACTTAAAAGTAAAACACTTATGTATACGCCCATGGGTAGGCCTTCTTTCTGTAAATAGAAGTCCTCATTGAAAAAGGAGTAGTTCTGTCCTGTTATAGCCTTTAGTATGGCTTCAGTGTCACCTATGCACGCATCTCTTGTGTTCCTTTATTTATGCTATTGTTCTTTAAAAATTCTGGTGGTTTCTCCTATTGTCACATTTATGTGCATAGATGTCATACCAAAAGATAAGCTTTCCTGATGGTAGTATATTAACGTCTTTTGTCTTCTCTATCAGTTTGTTGGTGCTTTGTAAGCTCATAACGTTCCTGAAAGTATCCAATTTCTGTAGTACAGTACATATGTGTCTAGCTGGGTGACAAAACAGTGCAGTTTTGAAGTTAATTATCACTCTAATCCGACATCAGTCTTTGTGAATTTTTGGTAGGGCTGGGCGCTTTGGGATTCTTTTGTGTCATACGTTTTACTTCAATTGTTGTGATGGTAATTTTGAAGATTTCAGAACTTCCTGTATATCTCTTTGTTAACTCGTGGTGGGATCACTCTTAATGTTAATGATGTTGTTCTCTTCTATAAATTCTTCTGTTCTGTTGATGTACTCCGTTTCATTCAGAAGTGATAGTGTATTGTTTTTATTCGTCTTGCTAATGATTGCTCAATGTTCTGCCAGTTTTTTGTTTAGTTTTCTAACAATGTATTCTTGAATTATTCGTAGATCTTCATGGAAAACGATTGACATGGCTTTGAGACAATTATCTTGCTCAGATTGAAAACTCCTTTTCACGTTTTTTTCCAGTGTATACGAACAAAATTTGGGTTCCTTTATTCCACTTCATCCACAACACAATATATTCAATTTTTTATTTACCCAGACATGTATCGACACCTATGTGAGTCTCTATTTATCTCTGTAAAATTTCGCACAAATGTAATGCTCTGTTTATACTTTAGGCCCATACATCTTAACATGTGCATTTAATTTTGTTTCAGTTCATCACCTGAAACTAATTTGTTTGTGAAAGTGGGTTTTTACATATCAACTTGTTTTTGACCCTTTTGATCTCTTGGTATCATGTCATTTACAAAGTAATCGTGAAGAAATTCGATTATTTTTTAAATATGTCTTCGTTAGTAGTGCCTACATTTGCCACTGTACTCTTCGGTGGAATTCTTTTTCTTGCTCTTTTGCTATAGTGTATGCTGTTTTCCACACCTTTTTGGTATTACACTCTCAGATTTTCTTCACACATATTTTAAATGCAATGGGACTTGAGCAAACACTTACATCACCGTACTGATAGATAAGCGCCATGTAATTATTGCTGTCCTTTTTAGGCCTGAAACAGGAAAACAACTATGAACTCCATTTGATATTTTGTAGACATGAATAAGATACACGTAAGTTGTGTAAGGTCTGTGCCTTCATAAGACGTCACCCAGCCGCCAATGCTCGAAAAACTTCTCCAGATAGGCTGTAGCTGGAGCATTGTCTCTGAACACACTACAGTACGAGCACATGCATGAGACAGCATGTGGCACCAGCCGCATAGAAAAATGGGGAATAGGGGAGAGCACCAAAGGAGCAATGTCATAAGAAAACAGGAGACACAGTCGAACGAGCTATCTGGATGGATGTGACCGGATTCCTGTGCAGCTGTGGTTGAGTCGTAAGCTGTTAAGAAGAATGTGCTGGCCAAATTCTTTTTGCACAGCGCGCCATTTTGACGTACAGCTGCCTGCCCTGCTGGTTCCTGGAAGGCATGATTTGGGGTGACATACTAAGCTGTATGAGTATGTTGTCGTATAGCGCTTTCCTGGCCTTTTTTTTAGTGCAAGTAGTTGTTAACTATCACCTTGATGCAACTGGTTGTGTGATCGAGGAGAGACCAGAGTTATTTCTAGCCAGTTTGAGCATGACCATTAATTATTGTATGCCTAATTCGTCTTGTTATGGCTATTTCTGAAAATCATATGTCGTTTATTCAGCGAAATCGTACTGTAGCATTCAGGAAAAAGGAAATGTTTTTATATCTGTTGCCGTGTCATGTGGCCAGGTATAACTGAAACATGCCCTTCGCATTTTTTTAGCTAGAAATCTTGTCTCTCGGTCTGGTTCTCGCTTGCAATGATTGTGTTTGAAACCTGGCTTCTTCTGGTTCATATTGTTCTCATCAATCTGTTCTAAATACCAAAGTCTGAATTATTTTGAGAATTCGCTAAAGTATTTAGTCATTATGTTATGTTTCCAAACTGCTCTAATATTCGTTGAGCTTCGTAATATTGTTGGTAAATTATAACTGTCTTACTCGATGGATTGTGTTGGCATTATTTAGTGCAACTTGTCGTGTAAGAGTTCTCATAGTTACAGCAAGCTTTTCTGTGGTGCTCTGGCCTAGGTACACCAACTCGCGTACCTTCTGCATTCCAACGTTTTTTGCCTGATTGTACTTATTTTGGTGTGCAAACCTCTGCAACTTTTTTATTCCAGTTATTTAAACGTTTTGTGGGTTTCTTAGGTTCTGTACTTCTCTATGTTTACTGTAACACCTTGGAATTCTGAGCTGATTCAGAGACTTTTGAATGCTGTCAGGACTTTTGAATGCTGAAATTTTAAAATTGGCTAAAAACACATAATTTTTTCCATCTTGGCCACGCTTTATTATTTCTTATTTAGATAATAAGTTTCAGCTAAATGACATCATCAGATCCGACGATGGTAGTTAGCCGAAAATGTTATCAAAATAAGAAATAATAAAGTGTGATCAAGATTGAAAAACATTTGTGTCTTTATGCACGATTATGGCTACTGATTTACATACAGAAATCATGTATGCTAATTTTCAAAGCAGTGTCTCTTTTGTATTTGTGGGAATTCATTGTAAAAGTGGTTTGGATACTTCATTAAATGAAAATTTTGAAGAGTATTTAACTCGCAGCTCAACCCAGTTCTATTACACCTTGTATGACACCGTGTCAAAGGAATCCAGCATGGTCATAAATTCCTCTAGATTGGTTTCTGGGACATTGCTCAGTTTTTCCCCAAATCTAACATGCAATTTAGACTGAAGTATTCGTAAAAGTCACTGTTTGAAATCAGCTTACCCCAGTATTTAGTTTAATGAATATATTTTTGAAGTTTTTTCTGAGATTACCTTGCCTTAAATTATGCCACTCTGAATTAAACAATTCCTTGTGAAGTCCCTCTGGATACAGATGGACCAGTATTTCACGAGGAAAGTATATTCGTAACCTTGAGAAGTATCACAAGATTGTACTGAATTGGTGGCTCAAAGAGCTGCGTCTACTTGTATGTACCTACTAACAAATCTGATTCTTTGTATGCCTGCTCACAAGAGTAAAACCATCTCATATATATGCGGCTCGGTATTTGATTCAGTTACCAGGTAAAAATATCTAAGTGTCTATGCTGTAATAGGTTTTCTTCCAAAAATGTTCATGTTAGTGTTTGCGTGTCCCCGATTCTAAATATTTGTTCAGTGGTAACCTGAGTCATTGGCTCATAATGGAACTGTTTTGTTCTGCTGTAATTCGGGGTGGACTGACACGTCACTTGTCAGGTGTTTCCTTTTTAACTGATTTCATGTTTCCCAAAATGGTATGCAGCGTTCGGTAAAATCTGTAATTACTGCTTCTGTTAAATCTTGGCAGTAGGAATGAGAGATAAGAAGGACTAAATGAGGCCTGTGATAACTTTCAGATCGTAGAAACAAATACTTTGTTCAGAAATCACAAGAGGAGGAGGTATATTTGCAAAGAATCCGAAGATATGGTAAGATTCAAGCTAGATTGGTCAGACAGATATTCCGAAATCAGATATTGGATTTTAAGTTGTACCCAGGAGCAGATGTAGACTCAGATCACAAATTAGTGACGATGATGAGTAGACTGATGTTTAAGAGAATCGCCAAGAAAATCAGGTTGGAACGAAGCGAGCTGTCGAAGTACTGAGGATTGATGAGGCAATAGGGTTGCTCATACTGCGATAAGGAATACAATAGTTTGCTGCTTAGTTGAAGAGAAGTGGACATCTCTAAGTAGGGCATTCACAGATCTAGGAGAGTCAAACATACGTACAAGGAAGATTACTCTGAAGAAACCTTGAGTACAGAAGAAATATTTTAATTGATTGATGAAAGAAGTCCTAAATTTTCCATGGAAGACAGGAAAAAATAGGAAGTACAGGACATCCAAACCGAAATAGCGTCAGAAAAACTTGAAGTCGTTAAAGAAATGATTGTCGGAAGGACAACGATAGAAAAGTCATATCAACATTGGATGTAATTAAAAGTAAGGGTACAATCCTAATAGCACTGTTGAAAGCAGAAGAGAGGGCAGATGGGTGGAAAGAGTATCTTGAAGATATCTGTTGGAGGGAGGACTCCTCTGACGTCTTCAGAGAAGAGGAAACTGAAGCCCTTGAGGAAGACGTAAGGGACACAATATTAGAGTCAGAATTTAAGATAGTGCTGGAAGCCCAGATGTCAAATAAGGCAGGAGGGGAAGATAACATTCCGCAGAAATTTCTAAGATCATTCAGGGAAATGGTAACGAAACGATTAGTCAGGCTGGTGTCTAAAATCTATGAGACTGGCAACATACCACCAGACTTTCGGAAAATTTTCAGCCACAGAATTGCTCAGACATCAAGAGAAATCAGCTTAAAAACTCATGCAACCAAAATGCTGACAAAAATAATATGCTGAAGAATGGAAAAGACAATTAAAAATCGACCGTTTTTGGTGTCATCAGTTTCCTGACTAGTTTGATGCGGCCAGCCACGAATTCCTCTCCTGTGCCAATCTCCTCATCTTTCAGTAGCACTTGCAACCTATGTCCTCAATTATTTGCTGGATGTATTCCAGTCTTTGTCTTCCTCTACAATTTTTGCTATATGTATTGCAAATATTTATACATAGCAAATATATATACCTCCCTCTGATACCACGGAAGTCATTCCCTGATGTCTTAACAGATTACCTACCTTCTTATTCTGCGCAGAACCTGCTCATTCCTTACTTTATCAGTCAACCTAATTTTCAACATTCCCCTGTAGCACCACATCTTAAATGCTTCGATTCTCTTCTCTTCCGGTTTTCCCAAACTTCGTGTTTCACTACCATACAATGCTGTGCTCCAGACGTACATTCTCAGAAATTTCTTCATCAAATTAAGGCCTATGTTTGACACTAGTAGTCTTGGCCAGAAATGCGCTTTTTGCCAGGGCTAGTCTGCTTTTGATGTCCTCCTTTCTCCGTACGTCACTGGTTATTTTGCTGCCTAGGTAACAGAATTCCCTAACTTCATCCATTTCGTGACCATCATTCTGACGCTGTTCTCATTTCTGCTACTTCTCATTACCATCGTCTTTCTCCGATTTACTCTCAATCCATAATCTATACTCATTAGACTGTTCATTCCACTCAACATATCAAGTAATTCTTCTTCACTTTCACTCAGGATAGAAATCCCAACAGCGAATCGTATCATTGATATCCTTTCATTCCGATTTTTTTAAAATTTCCATCACTGCTCCTTCGACTTACGGATTGAATAGTATGAGTGAAAGACAACCTCCCTGTCTTACACACTTTTTAATCCGAGCACTTCGTTCTTGATCATCCACTTTTATTGTTCCCTCTTGGCTCTTGTAAAAATTGTATATTACTCGTCTCTCTTTAAAGTTTAGCCCTATTTTTCTCAGAATTTCTATCGTCTTGCACCATTTTATATTCCAGAGCACTTTTTCCATATCGACAAATACTTTGAACCTGTCTTGATTTTCCGTTATTCTTACTTCCATTATCAACCGTAAAGTCAGAATTGCCTCTCTGATGCATTTACCTTTCCTAAAGCCAAACTGATCGTCATCTAAGACATCCTTAATTTTCTTTTACATTTTTCTGTATATTATTCTCATCAGAAACTTGGATGCATGAGCTGTTAAGTTGATTGTGCGATAATTCTCGCACTTGGCAGCTTTTGCAGGTTGCAGAATTGTGCGGACAGTAAGTCAGATAGCATGTCACCAGACTCATACACATTCTACACACCGACGTGAACAGTCGTTTTCTTACGACGTACCCCAATGATTTTCGGAATTGTCATGGAATTTTATCTATCCCTTCTGCCTTATTTCACCTTAAGTCCTCCAAATCTGTCTCAAATTCTGATTCTAATATTGGATACCATAACTCTACTAAACCGACCCCTGTTTCTTCTTCGATCACATCAGACAAATCTTCCCCTCATAGAGGCTTTCAATGTATTCTTTCCACCTGTCCGCTCTCTCCTCTGTATTTAACAGTGGAATTCCCGTGGCACTCTTAATTTGCACATTTGCACACTTGCTGTTAATTTTTTTTTACTTTCCTATATGTTGAGGCAGACCTTCCAACAATCATTTCTTTCTCGATTTCTTCACATCTTTCATGCACCCACTTCGTCTTAGCTTCCCCACACTTCCTATTCTTCAACGAATTCTATTTCCGTATTCCTGAATTTCCTTGAAAGGTTTTGTACTTTCTTCTTTCATCAATCAGATGGAGTATTTTTTGTGTTACCCATGGTTTCTACGCACTACCTTCTTCGTACCTATTTTTTTTCTTTCCAGCTTACGTGATAGACCTTTTTGTAAATGTCCCTTCCTCTTCGACTGTACTGCCTACTGAGCCACTCGCTATTGCTCTGTCTATAGCTTTAGAGAACTTCAAGCATATCCCACTTCTTTGCTTATTGATTCTCTTAAGCTTCAGCCCACTCTTCATCACTACCACATCGTGATCTTAGTCTATATCTGCTCCTCGGTAAGCCTTACAATCCAGTATCTGATTTCGGAATCTCTGACCATGCTGTAATCTAACTGAAATCTTCCCACTTCACTCAGCCTTTTCCAAGTATACCTCCTCCTCTTGTAATTCTTGAACAGAGTATTTGCTATAACTAGCTGAAACTTACTACAGTACTCAATGAGTCTTTCTCCTCTCTCATTCCTTGTCCCAAGTCCCTTATCTCCTGTAAACTTTTCTTCTACTCCTTCCCCTACAACTACATTCCAGGCGCCCATTACGATTTTCTCTGCCATTATATACTGCGTTACCCTTTCAATATCCTCATATACTTTCCCTGTTTCTTCATCTTCAACTTGCGACATCGGTGTTGGTTTGCTGTCGATTCTGATAAGAATAACCCTATCACTGAACTGTTCAGTCTGTCACTCTGCCCCACCTTCCTAGTCATAACGAATCTTAATCTCGTTATGCCTTTTTCTGCTGCTGTTGATGTTACCCTTTGTAGTTTGAGCCTTAACACTTCCCTATTCAGTTTCTCTAGATTCCCTACCACGTAAAAGTTTCTGACATTCTATGCCCCTTTTCACAGAACGTTATCGCTTCGTTGGTTATTTAATATTTTTCTCATGGTCACTCCCCCCTTAGCAGACCCCTCTCGGGGATCCAAATAGGGGCCTGTTCCGGAATCTTTTGCCAGTGGAGTGATCATCATGACATTTTTTTTCAATTACAGGCTACATGTCCTGTGGATACACGCTCTATGTCTTTAATGCAGTTGTTTCTGCCTTCTGCATCCTCATGCCGTTGATCATGGTTGATTCTTCTGTCTTTAGAGGCACTTTCACATGCCAAAGTCAAGATAGGGCCCTGAACCTCTGTCCGTTCCTCCACCCTTTTTGGCAAGGCCGTTGGCAGAATGAGGGAAATTTCTTATGCTGGAAGTCTTCGGATGCCAATGCTGAATATTAATCAAAATGTAAGTGGTGGCGGGTTTCGAACTCGGGTTAGAGGACACTTCCACTATTAATCGCCGAGCTACCCTTAGACCACAGATTGTTTTAGGAAACGTGAAGGAACGAGATAGGCATTTCTGACGTTGCGCTTGATAACGGAAGCAAGACTGAAAAAAAATGACAACATGCTCGTAGAATTTGTCGACCTAGAAAAATCGTTTGACAATATAAAACGGTGCAAATATTCGAAATTCGCTATTATATATAACCTCTACAGGTACCAAAATGCAACAATGACCTTGGAAGACCAAAAACGAATCCTCGGATTAGAAATGATGCAAGGCAGGAACGCAGTCTTTTGACCCTGCACTCAATCCATACGTCGAAGACGCAATGAGAGAAAAAGAAAGATCCAAAACTGGGTTTAAAACTCATGGTGAAAAGATATCAAGGACAGGATTCGCTTATCATGTTACCCTCTGTTACAAAATCCTCTGTGAAAATGAAGAAGAATGAACAGTCGAGCAGAGATTCTGGACAAAGGTAATAAGATGCAGCAGAAATGAGAATAGCGAGCAACTTATCCTAAAATTTGATGAACACGAAGTCTTAGAACTTGAGGACTTCTGCTATCTCACAAGCAGAATACGCCCATAATGGACGAAGCAAGGAGGTGAAGAAGACAATACTGGCCAAAAGAAGTCAACTGGTATCAAATAAAAGCCTTAATTTGAGGGACAAATTTTTGAGAATGTCCGTTTAGAGCCAAGTATTGCGTTGTAGTCAATCATGGACACTGGGGAACCCCGAACAGAAGAGAATCAAAGCATTTGTAAATTGATGCTACAGAAGAATATTTGAAATTAGGTGAATTGATAGGCTAAAAGGTTCATGAAGAAAGGAAACATATGGAAAACACTGAGAAGAACAAGGGATTGGGTGATTGGAAATCTATTACGAGAACAAAATTTTCACTCTGCAGTGGAGTATGAGCTGATATGAAACTTCATGGCAGATTAAAACTGTGTGCCGGATGTAGACTCGGACTCGAGACCTTTGCCTTTCATGGACAAGCGCTCTACCGACTTTTTTCTTATTTTTTTAAATTGATCTCATTTTGTTCGTTAATTTTCTTGCGATTTGCTCGGGGCGGACTTCCATGTGGCAACCGTTGAAGTTCATCGTTTATCCATTCATTCTTTTTTTCTGATTTCAGAGGACAGCTAACCTTCTGAACGAACACGCTGAGCTAGCGTGCCGGTTTTAATTTCTCCAGTACCTAGTCTTCTACCTTACAAACATCACAGAAGCTCTCCTGCGAGCGCTAGTTCTGCAAGTTTCACAGGAGATCTTGTGTGAAGTTTAGAAGGTAGGAGACGAGGTATTGGCGGAATTAAAGCTCTGAGAACTTGTTAATCGTCGTGTTTGGGTAGCTCAGTCGGAAGAGCGCTTGCCTGAGGCGGACAAAGGTCAACCGTTTGGATCTCGGTCCGGCAAACAGTTTCAATCTGCCAGAAAGTTTCAATGTATAACGACATCGTGGAATAACCTCCACAGAACTCGAGGGAGTTTTAGAATGTAAAAACTGTAGGCGAAGACAGAGATTATAATACATCTAGCAAATAATTCAAGACGACAGGTGCTGGTACTAATCTGAGATGAAGAGGGTGGCCCAGGAGTATAATTAGTGATGGGCCGCATCAAAATTGCCAGGAGACTAGTTAAAAAAATGACTTTCTTTAAATTACAGACATCAAAACCGTTTTACATCATCCCGGTTCCCAGATCTCATGAAGATAGACTTTGACTGCGGATGTTGCATCACAGATTCACAATCCCTATGTTCAGAGATGTCACTAAACCCGCCCAAAGATATAAACAACCATGCATGAGCAGCGCCTATTAGACGGAGGGGATCCGACAGCCGATCAGTTCGAGTCATTCCATCAGGAAGGAGGTGTCTGTAGTTCAACCATGCCTAGGCGATCAATACCGCGGTTCAATCGCGTCGGCATTGTTACCTTGTGCCGGAAAGGGCTCTCAACAAGGTGTCTCGGAGTGAACCAAAGCGATGTTTTTCGGACATAGAGGAGATACAGAGAGACAGGAAGTGTCGATGACATGCCTCACTCAGGCCGCCCATGCACTACTGCAGTGGATGACCGCTACCTATGGATTACGGCTCGGAGAAACCCTGACGCCACCATATTGAATAATGTTTTTCGTGCAGCCACAGGACGTAGTGTTACGACTCAAACTGTGCGCAAAAGGGTGCATGATGCGCAACTTCACTCCCGACGTCCATGGCGAGGTCCATCTTTGCAACCACGATCCATGCAGCGCAGTACAGATGGGCCCAACAACACCCCGAAAGGACCTTTCAGGATTGGTATCAAGTTCTCTTCACCGATGAGTGTCGCATATGCCTTCAACCAGACAATCGTCGGTGACGTGTTTGGAGGCAACCCCGTCAGGCTGAACGCCTTAGACACACTGACCAGCGAGTACAGCAAAGCGGAGATTCCCTGCTGCTCTGGTGTGGCATTATGTGGGGCGGACGTACGTCGCTGGTGGTCATGGAAAGCGCCGTAACGGCTGTACGATACATGAATACCATTCTCCGACCGACAGCGCAACCATATCGGCAGCATATTGGCGAGGCAGTCGTCTTCATGGACGGCAATTCGCGACCCCATCGTGTACATCTTGTGAATAACTTCCCTCATAATAACGACATCGCTCGACTAGAATGGCCAGCATGTTCTCCAGACACAAACGCTATCGCACGTCCTTGGGATAGATTGAAAAGGGCTGTTCATGGACGACGTGACCCACCAACCACTCTGAGGAATCTATGCCGAATCGCCGTTGAGGAGTGGGACAATCTGGACCAATAGTGCCTTGATGAACTTGGCCGCCCGATGAGGCCGAGAGGTTCTAGGCACTATAGTCTGGAACCGCGCGACCGCTACGGTCCCAGGTTCGAATCCTGCCTCGGGCATGGATGTGTGTGATGTCCTTAGTCGGTTTAAGTAGTTCTAAGTTCTAGGGGACTGATGACCTCAGATGTTAAGTCCCATAGTGCTCAGAGCCATTTCGACAGCCTGTTTGACTTATTCCTAGCACAGCCTGCCTGTCCAAATTTTCCCTTCTTCTTCATCCTCTAGTATCGAGCATGTATCCCAGGATACCTAAGTAGTCTTCCATTTATCCTGCCACTTATTCGAGTGCCTAACATGGCTTCATTTCGACCATGAACTTATGGATAGTATGCCGTGACGAATACTGGTATGTATCAATGCAAGAGGACGTGCTACTGGGTATTAGAGGCACCGGTGTGTACAGCAGTCTCGACTACCATCTCTGAAGGTTCAAATAGTTCAAATGGCTCTGAGCAGTATGGGACTTAACATCTTAGGATATCAGTCCCCTAGAACTTAGAACTAGTTAAACCTAACTAACCTAAGGACACCACACACATCCATGCCCGAGGCAGGATTCAAACCTGCGACCGTAGCAGTCCCGCGGTTCCGGACTGCAGCGCCGAGAACCGCACGGCCACCGCGGCCGGCCATCTCTGAAGGTCTCGCTGTGTGGTGGTACAACATGAAATATGTGATTTTGATGAGAAGTAAAAAGGGCAGAAATGGTGTTTATGTTGATCTCTAATCCAGTTTTCTGCAAAGGTTTTGAAACTCTCGGAACCGAGGTGATGAAAAACTTTTTTTTATGTGTGTATTTCAGGATTTTTTGTTCTATGTAAGTAACATCGGGTCTTGACGCATTCTGGCCTTTTTATATAAATTTTCCTCTTATATGAAATTTTAATTCCCTTGCTTACCCAAGCCTTACTTGATTTTCAATGGATTTATCAGGAGAAGTTTTGAGGAAAGCCAGTTTCAAATACTGACATAAATTTGCTAAGAATAAATAAAATTTGACATTAGTATCTCTTGCTATATATCCCTCATGCCATATCATCTCTTTTAATTCACCTTTCAAAACGTTGTACCCTGCGTTGTGTGAACCTCTCTCAGAATTTTAGGGCGCCATATTATTTACTTCCATTAATTGTGTGTCGTGTTTAGATAGTTCATTAACAATTTGGCGCTCATTAATTATTTCTTTCTGAACACTGTTTATAAAAACGTTGTAATCCAGGACACTCGTATTTTGCTGGACACGAGTTCGAAATGTAGCGTTTGGAGAGGCGAGGCTAAAAACACCCAGAAAAACCTCGACAGTACGCGACATCCCGTTCATTTCATGGATAGACTAAGAAGAACATTGAAGTACGGTAGTTCAAACGTCTCAGCGTTTCAATTTATCTGTATCCGAATCGCAGACACTGTTATCATTTCAAACAAACGTGGTACGAACTATTTCCATACCACTGCCTGATTGTTGTTGTGCTCTTCAGTCCAGAGACTGGTTTGATGCAGCTCTCCATGCTACCCTATCCTGTGCAAGTTTCTTCATCTCTGATTAACTACTGCAACCTACATCCTTCTGAATCTACTTACTGTAATTATCTCTCTATCTACCTCCACAATTTTTACTTTCCACGATACAATACAAAACTAAATTGGTGATCCCTTGATGCCTCAGTACATGTCCTACCAACCGGTCTCTTCTTGCAGCCAGGTTGTGCCACAATTTCCTCTTCTCCACAATTCTATTCAGTACCTCCTCATTACTTACCCGATGTGCCCATCTAATCTTCAGCATTCTTCTGCAGCACCACATTTCGAAAGCTTCAATTTTCTTCTCGTCTAAACTATTTATCGTATATGTTTCACCTCCATACATGAGTACACTCCATACAAATACTATCAGAAAATACTTCCTGACACTTAAATCTATACTCTATATTAACAAATTTGTCTTCTTCAGAAACGCTTTACTTGCCATAGTATACTTTAGTCTACTTCGACCGTAATCGGTTATTTTGCTCCCCAAATAGCAAAACTCCTTTACTACTTTAAGTGTCTCATTTCCAAATCTAATGCCCTCAGCATCACCTGACTTCATATGCCTGTATTTATTTAGCCTCGTTTTGCTTTTCTTGAAGTTCGTCTTATATCCTCCTTTCAAGACACAGTCCATTCCGTTCATCTGGTCTTCCAGGTCCTTTGTTGTCTCTGACAGAATTACAATGTCATCGGCAAACCTCAAAGTTTTTATTTCTTCTCCATGGATTTTAATTCCTGCTCCAAATTTTTCTTTTGTTTCATTTACTGCTTGCTCAGTATACAAATCGAATAACATCGGGTATAGGATATAGTCCTATATCACTCCCTTCTCAACCACTGCTTCCCTTTCATCCCCTCGACTCTTATAATTGCCATCTAGTTTCTGTACAAATTGTAAATAGTCTTTTTCTTCCTGTATTTTACACCTGGCACCCAGAGAATTTGAACGAGCATGTTCCAGTCAACATTGTCAAAAGCTTTCTGTAAATTTACAAATGCTAGAAACGTAGGTTTGCCTTTCCTTAACCCATCTTCTAAAATAAGTCCTAGGGTCAGTATTGCCTCTCGTGTTCCAACATTTCTATGGAATCCAAACTGATCTTCCCCGAGGTCGGCTTCTACCAGTTTTTCCATTCAACTGTAAAGAATTCGTGTTAGTATTTTGCAGCCATGACTTATTAAACTGATAGTTCCGTAATTTTCACATCTGTCAACACCTACTTTCTTTGGGATTGGAATTATTATATTCTTCTTGAAGTCTGAGGTTATTGCGCCTGTCTCATACATCATGCTCACTAGATAGTAGAGTTTTGTCATGGCTGGCTCTGCCAAGTCTATCAGTAGCTCTAATGGAATGTTGACTACTCCCGGGGCCTTGTTTCAACTTAGATTTTTAGTGCTCTGTCAAATTCTTCACACAGTATCATATCTCCCATTTCATCTTCATCTACGTCCTCTTCCGTTTCCATAATATTGCCCTCAAGTACATCGCCCTTGTACAGACCCTCTATATACTCCTTCCATCTTTCTGCTTTCCCGTTTTTGCTTAGGATTGCTTTTCAATCTGAGCTCTTGATATTCATACATGGTCTGCATTAGGAAGGACTTATTCGTTAACGGAAGGACTTAACACAAGCAGGCTGATAATTCGAAAACATGGACCTGATATTTCATTCACTTTTACATCCGTTTATTTACCTTTCTTCTTTGTTCTTTCGACAGCCACTCCCACAGGTCTGCGATCTCGAAAGTCTTAGGTCATTCTGCATAACACATTGGGTGTTACTAGATAAAATGAGGAATACTAATGTTCCATCAACATTTCAAGAAACTGTAACGAGATTTTGTTAATTTTTTACGCATTTTCGCTTTTCTTTCTCTGTACTTTTCTCTATGTCCTAGCTGTTCGCAAGTGGCTTTGTTCAAGTGTCCAGTTTTCTTTTATCCTCTGTAACTTAAAGTGGCTACCAGAAATATGTGATCAGTTCTGAAGAAAATATGTCTGTTTATAGCACGAGGACGATTTAAAATAATGAGTACGTCATAACTTTTTATTTTTATTTTATTTTACTTTTATTATCCAGTTAGCGACTATTTTAAAGAAAGTGTGTGTTTTACGAGTGGCAACGGCCTTGCCGCAGTGGATACACCAGTTCCCGTGAGATCACGGAAGTTAATCTCTGTCGGTTGTGGCACTTGTATGGGTAACCATCCAGGCCACCATGCGCCGTTGTCATTTTTCGGGGTGCACTCAGCCTCGTGATGCCAATTGAGGAACTACTCGACCGAATAGTAGCGGCTTCGGTCAAGAATACCATCATAACGACCGGGAGAGCTGTGTGCTGACCCCACTCCCCTCCTACCACATCCTTCACTGAGGATGACACGGCAGTCGGATGATCCCGGTAGGCCACTCGTGGCCTGAAGACGGATTAATCATGTATTTTATGAGTGACTTCCGTGACAGGAGTACAGTAATATGAAAGATGTCAACGTTCGCGGTGAAACCTATTTCAAACCAATCAAATCTCACAGAACGAAAAGGCACTAGGACTAGAATAGGTCTTTCAGTTTAGTGAATTAAATCAAATACATGAGAAGCAATCAGTGGAATAGCCCTCCGAGGTAAAGAATTTGAGTGAAAGCCATAGAGACACTAGAAACAATTGGAATTGAAAACAGACAATTACCTCGAAGAGAATTTCGGTGAGAAACTCCTACAGCTGGCGTGTAGCACATGATTTATTCGATCTCTATGCCACCCCACATCTCTTGTGTTGTCTGTAATACATACATTAAGAATATACTGAAAAATGGTAAATGTAAGTCAACTGGCGACTCCCGACTGTTTACAACAAGTTGGACTAATGTATAACTTTGTTCTCCTCATTCAAATAATTTCCGGGAATTCAGCGGGGTAACACTTTCAGCGACCGCCGATATTTCGGCGGGAGAACACCCCGCCATATTTAAGGCATACTGCAACGGACAGGCGACGTACATGCAAATTTAAAACCTCGGTTCTCGGACTGAAGCAGGAAAGATAACACACACACTGAACACTAGTGCCACCAAAGATGACCAAAGTCAGAGCTGTCGATAGTGAGACTACGAATTCGCAGGTGAGGTAGCATTGACTATGTCCCTCTGTTTTCTGATAAGGGAGAGAGCCGGATTCCAAACAGAGTTCAAACAAAAACCTCCATACCTGTTAACGAGGTAGCTCGCTAATTTAATCTCAATTGCCTCCTTAATGACACTGTCCCAATAGCTGGACGTGTAAGCCCATATTGGCACGCACGTCCAGCTGATAACCATCGGAAACCTGCCGAAAACCGTGGTCAGCCTGGTAGGCTGCCCGTTATCCCACTAAAAATTGTGTGTGTGTGTGTGTGTGTGTGTTTGTGGGGATGGTGGTGGTGGGAGGGGGGGGCCTTATTTCGTGTGTCCATCAAAAGAAAAAGAAATATATATGCTTCAGTATCTCATTAGGTAAATAATGTATGACTATTAAAGAAACATAAATATACAAGGCCCTCTAGTTAGAACCACTTGCCTATTCTCTTATTTCAGTATTTCAAAAAATTTACGGGATAGTAAGCATACTCACTTCACATATGCACCACGTATTTGCTGTATTAAAGAACCAAATGTCACTGCTGTAGGTAACTTTTGGTTACTTTAGTTACCTCATAAAATTATTTGATGAAAAAGAAACAAAAAGAGGGAAAAACATTTCTGTTTAAATCGAATTACACATATTCTTATTTCACAGTATGGATTAAAAGGCGCTGACAGGTGCACCTGCGTGCGGCACGCGATATATTGCACCTGCCGTGTAACATAAAATCCTCTGCTTGCATAATTTACGGAGCTTCAATGAATGAATTTACGGCCGTGCAACATCATTCCCACAAGTGACACACAGCTAACGACTGTGCCAAAATGTCAGGAGTCAGCATGTTTATACCGCTGCGGTCGTTATTACTGCCCGGAACAATGGCCATATTTCACGATAGACCCGCCCGACAACGCATTAGCAGCACAGGATTTAAACGTCGTCCACTGGCGGACTATATTTCTTGCTCGTTTAAACACACTGAACTTGTTGCCAGTGTAGCTCACGAAGACACCAAAATAACAGACCACTGCACGTTATACATAGTACCTACTGCTCACGCAAGTTGCCTTCTTTATTCAGTAGGTAATGCGAGGTAACTGGCGGAACAAACATGCTGTGTAAATCGTTCCTAACTGAATGCCAGCTGCGGATTGAGAGTACACACTATTGCTTGTAAAACCTGACCCATTCTGTCGGTGTCATTGAAGATAACGTTTCAAACATCCTAAGTTTCACACCTTGAAATAACTGAGTACTTTTTAACACTAGGCATCAAGTAAATTCACACGACGCTTGAGGAAGCAACATGCAACAGGCAGCCTTCGCAGTAAGCTCCAATGCTCACCACTAAGAAATCTGCTCACGGCAGGTCAGCATATATTGTTGAAATACCTTGGCCGGCCGGTGTGGCCGTGCGGTTCTAGGCGCTTCAGTCTGGAACCGCGTGACCGCTACGGTCGCAGGTTCGAATCCTGCCTCGGGCATGGATGTGTGTGATGTCCTTAGGTTAGTTAGGTTTAAGCAGTTCTAAGTTCTAGGGGACTGATGACCTCAGATGTTAAGTCCCTTAGTGCTCAGAGCCATTTGAACCATTTGAAATACCTTGTATATCTGTAACGTCACATTTTAAATTCTTTCAGCTCCTTTCGATGTTGTGCACATTGTTATTCTTAACTGCACCACTGCTGACTGTGATATACAGTCCTTACTAAGACAGTTTCCCGCTTCGTTTAACAGTTCTTAAAATCCTTCTTCACTTTAGGACGACCGGAATATCATACACGTCGACATTAGTATCAGTATCAATGCCTTTTAGTTTTCTCGAAAGGCGGATCTTTAGGATTTCCACTTTTGCCATCCCCCTCACTCCTTCTTTTAATATACTTTGTTTGCATTTCTCTCCTCTCTCTTCACTTCCAAAACCACTTATTCCACTTTACGCTGTTGAAGTCTTATTTTAGACGAGCAAATGCCGAGAAGGTGAAATTTGATTGATTATTCGTTCCATTAGAAGCATACGAATGCTTTCGTTTTCATGGTTAAAATGGTGCAAATGGCTCTGAGCACTATGGGACTTAATATCTGTAGTCATCAGTCCTCTAGAACTTAGAAGTACTTAAACCTAAGTAACCTAATCACATCACACACATACATGCCCGAGGGAGGATTCGAACCTGCGACCGTAGCAGTCGCGCGCTTCCGGACCGTAGCGCCTAGAACCGCTCGGCCACCGCAGCCGGTGCAGGTTTCGAACTCGGGATAGAGGACACTTCCATTATTAATCTCCGAGCTACCCTTAGACCACAGAGCGTTTTAGGAAACGTGGAGGAACGAGACAGGCATTTATGACGTTGCGTTTGATAATGGAAGCAAGACTGAAGAAAAATAAAGACATGCTCGTCGGATTTGTCGACCTAGAAAAATCGTTTGACAATGTAAAACGGTGAAAATGTTCGAAATTCGCTGTTATATATAACCTCAACAAGTACCAAGAGGGAACAATGACATTGGAAGATCAAAAACGAATCCTCGGATTAAAAATTATGCAAGGCAGGAAACCAGTCTTTTGACCCTACAGGATTCGAATCTGCGACCGTAGCGGTCACGCAGCTCCAGACTGAAGCGCCTATAACCGCGCGGCCACACCGGCCAGCTTCGGTTTCATAGTTTCCAGTAACGGCGACAGCAGTGAGCATTCATGATGATCCATCTGGACGATACCAAGAGGAATCTAAAACAAGACTATATTTCAAACGAATAATTACTTCTGCTACTTGTACGTACGTGTACAATGGATCATAAAAAATACACAGGCTGATTCCGTAATGATTCGTCAAACTTTCAGGAATAATGGAGAAGGGTAATAGTCTCAAATACAGGTAAGGGGCAAGGTCCGGAAAAGACCGAGTCGAAAGTTATAAGCGAAAATCTAAAGGGCGACTTTTTCCACCGTGTACAAACTCAAGGGGTTGGTCGATGAGAGGATAGAGAACAGAAAAGGTCTAAAGAACTTATGTTCGTAGATGCATGGTTCCCATGCTAGAGACCATTTATTCAAGGGAACTGTGTTACAGAGACTGTGGTCTAATACGCGCAGTACCATGCAGCCACAGTTACAGTTGCATCGTTTCCTCCTAGAGGCTGGCACTGTTCCTCATACGTTATCCCCTAGCGCCCTCTCCTTCCATAGTAAATGGTAATGTTGTCTCCGATTCATTTCTATCGCTGACTCATCCTCTAGTGGATATGATACAGCATTGTACGCAGACCTTGCAGGCATGGTATTGACTTATGGAAAGGCACATGGCAACGGGCGGCGGGCAGCAAGGTTGTATCACGAGACCTATATCCTCGCCGACAACAAACACAGCACTCAATGTTTGCAACAGTGTTTCACCGTTTGTCTGAGACAGGGTCATTTCAGCAAGCATGAAATCACGAAGGACATACCCGAAATATTCAGAAACCATACTTGGAGGAAAATGTAATTAACACTGTGTAAGGGGACCGCTGTATCAGTACCAGACAGTTGGTCCGCCAGTACAGGGTAAGCCAGACGACCGAGCGGAACATTCTCCTTGACAACTGCTACTACTGTTACCACTTACCGCGTGTGCAGGCCTAAATAGTGACATAATTTCAACATCGGGAGCAGTTTTGTCACTGGCTTCTTCACTAGGCAACCACGACTCCGGGAATTGTGTCATCCATCCTACTCACGAAAGAGGTCACCTTTACCTGGAGTGGTATCTTCTACATCTACATCTACATTTATACTGCGCAAGCCACCCAACGGTGTGTGGCGGAGGGCACTTAACGTGCCGCTGTCATTACCTCCCTTTCCTGTTCCAGTCGCGTATGGTTCGCGGGAAGAACGACTGCCGGAAGGCCTCCGTTCGCGCTCGAATCTCTCTAATTTTACATTCGTGATCTCCTCGGGAAGTATAAGTAGGTGGAAGCAATATATTCGAACCTCATACAGAAACGCACCCTCTCGAAACCTGGACAGCAAGCTACACCGCGATGCAGAGCGCCTCTCTTGCAGAGTATGTCACTTGAGTTTGCTAATCATCTCCGCGACGCTATCACGCTTACCAAATAACCCTGTGACGAAACGCACCGCTCTTCTTTGGATCTTCTCTATCTCCTCCGACAACCCGACCTGGTACGGATCCCACACTGATGAGCAATACTCAAGTATAGGCAGAACGAGTGTTTTGTAAGCCACCTCCTTTGTTGATGGACTACATTTTCTAAGGACTCTCCCAATCAATCTCAACCTGGCACCCGCCTTACCAACAATTAATTTTATATGATCATTCCACTTCAAATCGTTACGCACGCATACTCCCAGATATTTTACAGAAGTAACTGCTACCAGTGTTCCGCTGTCATATAATCAGACAGTAAAGGATCCTTCTTTCTGTGTATTCGCAACACATTACATTTGTCTATGTTAAGGGTCAGTTGCCACTCCCTGCACCAAGTGCCTATCTGCTGCAGATCTTCCTGCATTTTGCTGCAATTTTCTAGTGCTGCAACTTCTCTGTATACTACAGCATCATCCGCGAAAAGCCGCATGGAACTTCCGACACTGTCTACTAGGTCATTTATACATATTGTGAAAAGCAATGGTCCCATAGCACTCCCCTGTGGCAGAGGTTTCTTTAACGTGTGTAGACGTATCTCCATTGAGAACAACATGCTGTGTTCTGTTTGCTAAAAACTCTTCAATCCAGCCACACAGCTGGTCTGATATTTCGTAGGCTCTTACTTGGTTTATCAGGCGTCAGTGCGGAACTGTATCGATCGCCTTCCGGAAGTCATCTACCTGTCAGCCTGTATCTAATATTTTCTGGGTCTCATGAACAAATAAAGCGAGTTGAGTCTCACACAATCGCTGTTTCCGGAATACAATTTGAGTCCTATACAGTAGAGTCTGGGTTTCCAGAAAGGACATGATACGCGAGCAAAAAACATGTTCTAAAATTCTACAACAGATCGACGTCAGAGATATAGGTCTATAGTTTTGCACATATGCTTGACGACCCTTCTTGAAGACTGTGACTACCTGTACTCTTTTCCAATCATTTGGAACCTTCCGTTCCTCTAGAGACTTGCGGTACACGACTGTTAGAATGAGGGCAAGTTCTTTCGCGTACTCTGTGTAGAATCGAATTGGTATCCCGTCAGGTCCAGTGGACTTTCCTCTGTTGAGTGATTCCAGTTGCTTTTCTATTCCTTGGACAATTATTTCGATGTCAGCCATTATTTCGTTTGTGCGAGGATTTAGAGAAGGAACTGCAGTACGGTCTTCCTCTGTGAACAGCTTTGGAAAAAGGTGTTTAGTATTTCAGCTTTACGCGTGTCATCCTCTGTTTCAATGCCATCATCATCCCGGAGTGTCTGTATATGCTGTTTCGAGCCACTTACTGATTTAGAGTAAGACCAGAACTTCCTAGGATTTTCTGTCAAGTCGGTACATAGAATTTTACTTTCGAATTCACTGAAGGCTTCACGCATAGCCCTCCTTACGCTAACTTTGACATCGTTTAGCTTCTGTTTGTCTGAGAGGTTTTGGTTGCGTTTAAACTTGCAGTGAATCTCTCTTTGCTTTCGCAGTAGTTTTCTAACTTCACCGCCCCGGTAGCTGAGTGGTCAGCCCAACAGGCTGTCAATCCTAAGGGACCCGGTTCGATTCCCGGCTGGGCCAGAGATTTTCTCCAGTCAGGGACTGGGTGTTGTGTCGTCCTAATCATCATCATTTCATCCCCACCGACGCCGATGTGGCGTCAAATCGAAAGACTTGCACCAGGCGAGCGGTCTACCCGACGAGAGGCTCTCGTCACACGCCATTTCATTTCATTTGTTGTTGAACCACGGTCGGTTTTTCCCGTCCTTCACAGTTTTACTCGGCACGTATCTGTCTAAAACGCATTTTACGATTTCCTTGAACTTTTCCCATAAACACTCAACGTTGTCAGTGTCGGAACAGAAATTTTCGTTTTCATCTGTTAGGTAGTCTGAAATCTGCCTTCTATTACTCTTGCTAAACAGATAACCCTTCCTGCCTTTTTTTATATTCCTATTTACTTCCATATTCAGGGATGCTGCAACGGCCTTATGATCACTGATTCCCTGTTCTGCGCTTACAGAGTCGAAATGTTCGGGTCTGTTTGTTATCAGTAGGTCCAAGATGTTATCTCCACAAGTCGGTTCTCTGTTTAATTGCTCGAGGTAATTTTCGGTTAGTGCACTCAGTATAATGTCACTGGATACTCTGTCCCTACCACCCGCCCTAAACATCTGAGTGTCCCAGTCTATATCTGGTAAATTGAAATCTCCACCTAAGACTATAACATGCTGAGGAAATTTATGTGAAATGTATTCCAGATTTTCTCTCAGTTGTTCTGCCTCTAACGCTGCTGAGTCGGGAGGTCGGTAAAAGGAGCCAATTATTAACCTAGCTCGGTTGTTGAGTGTGACTTCCACCCATAATAGTTCACAGGAACTATCCACTTCTACTTCACTACAGGATAAACTACTACTAACAGCGACAAACACGCCACCACCGGTTGCATGCAATCTATCCTTTCTAAACACCGTCTGTGCCCTTGTAAAAATTTCGGCAGAATTTATCTCTGGCTTCAACCAATTTCCGTACCTATATCGATTTCAGCTTCGGTGCTTTCTATCAGCGCTTGAAGTTCCGGTACTTTACCAATGCAGCTTCGACAGTTTACAATACCGATTGCTGCTTGGTCCCCGCATTTCCTGACTTTGCCCCGCACCCTTTGAGGCTTTTGCCCTTTCTGTACTTGCCCGAGGCCATCTATCCTAAAAAACCGACCAGTCAACGCCACACAACCCCTGCTACCAGTGTAGCGGCCTACTGTGTATAGTGGACTCCTGACCTATCCAGCGGAACCCGAAACCCCACCACCCTATGGCGCAATTCGAGGAATCTGCAGCCCACACGGTCGCAGAACCGTCTCAGCCTCTGATTCAGACCCTCCACTCGGATCTGTACCAAAGGTCCACAGTCAGTTCTGTCGACAATGCTGCAGATGGTGAGCTCTGCTTTCATCCCGCTAGCGAGACTGGCAGTCTTCACCAAATCAGATAGCCGCCGGAAGCCAGAGAGGATTTCCTCCGATCCATAGCGACACACATCATTGGTGCCGACATGAGCGATCACCTGCAGATGGGTGCACCCTGTACCCTTCATGGCATCCGGAAGGACCCTTTCCACATCTGGAATGACTCCATCCGGTATGCACACGGAGTGCACATTGGTTTTCTTCCCCTCTCTTGCTGCCATATCCCTAAGGGAAGTTTTCATAACAGTTATCTGTGGGATAGTATGCAAGACCCCTATGGTGAATCGTCGGCATCGGTGCAGCCGGAATGTGTGGGCCGTGATAATTGGTGACCCTATTTTGGGATCAGCCTTCCTTCCAAGTTGCCTGTCACGCCGGAGCTATCGGCGATTCTTACGGGTGACTTTCCCTCCCCTGCCGGAAGAAGTGTCACTGATTGTCTAAAGGATCATGTGGCTGCTACATGATGGTACTTCGCTGTCAAAGTCCGGACGCATCTCAATCGTATCTTCCCTGGTCGACGGATCGGACTAGGGACTCCAGGGGCATGGCCTCCTCGTTCACCGGATCTCAACACAACCGATTCCTGATTATGGGGCCATCTCAAGGGTATCGTGTATGTAGGACCCATTCAAGACGTGGGGACACTGGAGCAGCGTATTCATGTTGCCTTTGACACTGTTCAGATGCAGCCTGGCTGATGTGAATGTGTGTGGTAGAACATGCTATGGCGCGTGCATGCATGCGTTGAGGCGCATAGAAACCATTTTCAACATGTTCTGTAACTGTGGCTGCATGTTTTTAAAGCGTTTATTGGACTGGAGACTCTGTAACAATGTATGATTGAATTAATGGTCTCTAGCATGTAAACCATGCATTTCCGAAAATAAAGTCATTGAAAGTTTTTTGCTCCGTATCACCCTGTATACCGGCATTATTAATATTGTAGGGTAGGCAACTTTCGAAGGTGGAAGTATGGACCAAATAAGAAAAAAAATCCCGTAAAAAATGGTTTATTAAACTACGGCTCTAAAATGCACACCTTAAGGGCCACGAGCACTTGTTCAGTAAAAGAGATTTGTTTCACAATAGTGAAGAAGAACAAGTGCTCATCGCTCTTAAGACATGCATTTAGAGTCCATGTTTAGAATATTTTTTTCTTTTTTCTTGGTTTGGTCCATACTACCACCTCCCACCTCTCAAAGTTGTCTCTCCTACAATCTTAGCAACGACAGTTCTGGTTCATGTATTCGACTGTCAGAGGTATCAGAACAATTTTTTCGCTCATAACTTTCGCCTCAGTCGTTTCCGGACCAGAGTCCCTTACCCCAATTTCTACATTTACCCTTCTCTGTCATCCCTGAAAGTTTGCAAAATCATCACGAAATCACTCGCTACACACAGTGTGGCAAGTTCTGCACTGGTAGGGAATTCTGAAAACAAATATGAGCCTACAATCGGACTTTGTGAGAAATTAAAACTCAGTATTGGACCAAGATTAGATTCCACGCCTTCGGCTTTCACAAGAATCCTCGCTTCAAACTTTCGACTCGCCATTGCATAGCTCATAGTTTCCAAACTCTACAGATACTATCCTGCATAGCATGATAGACTAGTACACTGTGAGAAAGAAAATGTGGTAGGGTATGTATTACAGTTTAAGACAGTTTTCGGAACAACTAGTTCACTTGGCAGCGTGGCTGACGAATACTGAGCCAAGACCGCAGATGGAATACACAGCGGTGACGGAGGCTATGTGATCTGAGAATTTTTCTCGCACTTGTAATATAAGCATCTATTTTCTAACTTTTGTCAGTTATCGATACACACGTCAGAGAGAGAGCCAGTTGCGTTACTGTTAAATATTCTTTGGTCTTGTTGTGGCGCCGTCTTTGCCTCTGTGCAGTGTGATACATTCTTAATGGCAGTGTGGTAGACGATGGACGTATTCAGTAGTGCTGTGTTGACTAGTGTCTGTTAGATGAAGAAAAATTTATTGTAAAGGACAGCAAGGAGGAAACTGATGTATATATTAGAAAGTAAAGAGATTATAACTTTGCATAATGTTGTTATTTCTGAAAAGAAGAAGTTTGAGGTAAGACGGCAGCACTGCGCAGCTAGTTCGTCAGAATAATTTTTGTCGACTTGTTAACTTGCTCATAGATGAGAGAGACAGACGACCCTACTTCTCTGAATCATGGATTAAGATATCAACTGATTAAGCTGTTTGGTTTTTAGAGAAGTTCCCTGTTTACACTGTACCATTTTCAAATCATTGTTCACTTTGTTAAGCATGGTACTGTTCAGACCAATGTTACATGTGAATATCAAGCGAAAGTTTACTCTGTCTTTTTGACTACATACTTCATTCTAAAATCGTTGTCTTGGAACATCATTTCATAGGAATAGTTACTCTCCCCATCCCACTGTTTAAAGAAGGTTTATCATACGCATTACCACATTGTGCCAAATGGTATGCAACAGTTTGAATATTGATTGGAAATTTTATTTAAAACTAGAAATCTAGCTCAGCCGCTGCCTGATAGTTATTTGCTGTTGTACTTTCTAGAAATCTGCAACAATGTTGTAAAGACACGAGGTAAGTAGAAATTATAATTAAGACCAGGTAACTGTTTTACCTCAGATGCGTGGTTAGTAAAAGACAACCTCCACGCAGATCACTTCCCTTCATAGAACTGATACAATTAAATTTTTCTCGGTACACTTGGCTCTCATCTATATCTACGATAACAGTGGAAGCTGAAGAAATGAATGATAATTTGTGCCGGGGACGGGACTTGAATGCAGGTGTCCTTGGCTACTATCTAGGTATGCTAGCCATTACACCACAACTCGTTTAATGGTTAAAAAGGTGAATTTGAGATGAAATGATTAGGTAGGGTAAATATAAGATGAAATATGATTAGGTAGGGCAAATATAGCAGATGGTTAGCTAGGACAATGAAGCTAAATAATATAATCTTATAAGAATGTATCAAATATATGACAGTAAAGAGCAAAGACATAAACAGCGGTACTTGTGGAATGTTTGATGAAATTGTGGGTAAAATTATTAAGAGGTGCACAAAGTAAAGGATAAAATATAACTAGATAGCAGCTGATCGCTCACCATATTAAGTATAATAATAGCCTGACATTTGACTATATGCATAAAGTACTCTTTCATGTTTAACCTTGATTACTTCCTAATCCACGTTTTTCTTTATCTGTGTGTGCGAAAAATATCCTTATGCGTTGATTGCTATCCTCATGCGTGTCTTTCTATCTTACTCCCTATACTTTTGTCAATTTTAGTGATTTTATACATAGATATTTATTTGAATAGATTAAGAATTTAGGGTACGTCATTCTGTACACATGTAATAATTGTTTCTTATCATACCTGCTACTGTACACTGGTTCACTTGATATATTTGTCTGATGTGCACATTTTTGTAAAATCGTTTTTCCTTACGTTCTTTTATAGACATAGAAATCTGTTGTTACCATTGCACTTCATGCGCAGTGCACGTGTACAACTATGTACAATCGTATTACTCCTATCTTAATATCGGTAATTGTACACTGTAAATATAACAAATTGTAACTGATTGACCACACACCACAAATGATTGAGATGTGCCAGGGCATAAGAAATAGGTTTACTGACTATATTCTGAAATGTTCTTTCCCAAATGTTGTCATATTTCAGCGACACTAACTGCAACTGACTTTTATAATAAACTCTTCGAGACTACAAGATGGCTTTGGAGTTAACAATGGGTCTAGGTACGCTTCAAGTAGATACTGTTACATATTTTACTGTTTGTGCATGAGTGGAGTTGTCAGCTGAGAAATGTGCTTAATGCCACTGAGTCTCCATCAACATGACTTTCCACAACAGTGACATTATTGAAACGAGCTAAAGAACTCTTTTACCTACTTTCATCATGCAAATTACTGCTGCCATTACGGCAAGACGAAAAAGAGAGTGTGAGAGAGAAAGAGAGAGGAGAGATATGCATGTGTATCGTAAACCCTTTCTGTCGAAAATATTTCTCTCGAAAATGTTACTCTCCTTCATACTTCCTCTTTGTTACCGCAGATGGCATGTCACTGATCTCATTTGTACTAAGATTTCAGGACACGCGAGGTGCTTATTTGCTTTCACCGCCCTGAGTGGAATACATAAGTTGCAATAAACGTTCACGACCTGTAGTCGTCTAAAATTGTTGTTCCCTGCGCAAAAAAACAGCGCATAGGTCGTGAATCTATTATCTTGAGGCTGTAAGAACCTGTAAGCGAGGAACTGCTACATTAGAAATAATAAAATTTTTTAATCAGTTTGTTTGTAAGGGATGTCACTCGCTTTTTATTAGCAGAACAAGAGAAATTGCATCGTTACATTCCACTTTAGAGTCACAGATAATTTAAATTCATCAAAAAATTTATGATCTGCTTATTTACTTAATTACAGCTTTCACATTTACACATTAGACATTGCAAGTTAAGTCTTAACTGATACCGTGGCATACAACATGACCGTTCTCAGAGACTGCCGAAGCAGCTCTATTTTCTACAAACCATTTATTACTAATGAAATCTTAACTGACACAGACCGCGGCAACAACATGTCTATCCTCCGACACTGCCGAACCAGCTCTGATCATACAGCCTTGCCACTTTGCCCGCTTCGTCCGCTGTGACCGAGCGGTTCTAGGCCTTCAGTCCGGAACCACACTACTGCTACGGTCGCAGGTTCGAATCCTGCCTCGGACACAGATGTGTGTGATGTCCTTACGCTAGTTACGTTTAAGCAGTTCTAAGTTCTAGGGGACTGATGATCTCAGATGTGAAGTCCCATAGTGCTCAGAGCCATTTGAACAATTTGAACTTCGCCCGCCATCCACTTTAGGCGCGATCCGAAGAGCACCGAAGTGCTTCGTCTGCCTTTTCGTTAGCAGTTATTTACTATTCTGCTGGTTATTAATACTTGTGAAATAATGGAACGATAGCACACTATTGAAGTGCAAGTAAGTACACTGTTTAGTTTGCCTAAGATTAATAACAGAAGATAATCGTTTTGGCGCGCAACTTCCGAATGCAGCAGCCAATGGTGGAATAGGACCACAATCTAGGCGGTCTCCCTCACGATACCCGTACCTAACAAACCATCTGTCAACGGTACCTACATCACATTACGTCATCTTGAACTTCTGCCTTCTCAACTGCTCTAAGAAGAGCTTCTTATACCTGAACATGATGGCTGGAAAGCCAGAAGTATTACTCCATATTTGACTCTGCTTCAGACCCGTACGCCTTGTACGATATAGACACTCTGATCTACTCCCTGTGTGCTACAAAACCAATACTACTTACTACAGTACCAAATGTGACATTTAAACTTTCAAAATAGCTCTGTGCATAACGTTCTCATAGACATCATGAAACATGATAACCTACGTGTTGTGAATTCAATTGATTACTTCGTTCACGTGTTCTTTACTTTTGGGGATATATTTTTCTTATAGTCCTTAAACGAGTATTCTTGTAAAGCTTTTTTTCTTTATCTATTTGTGACATGTTTTGTATGTTCCTATCCATTTTGTCAATGTCCAGTTCCTATCTGAAATGACCCTCGTCCAAAATTGTACCTGGTGAATGTGGGGGATATGTAAGGGGCCATGTCGTTTTTAATTGTTGTAAGTTATCGGCGTGCACATCAGAGAGAGCAAGTTACGTTACTATTAAACAATCTTTGGTCTTGTTGTGGCACAGTCTGATACATTCTTAATGAAACTGTGCTAGGTGATAGACCTATTAAGTAGCGCTGTGTTGACTTGTACCTGACAGATGAAGAAAGATTTACTGTAAAGGACAGCAGTGATGAATATGGTGTATGTAAGTTAATGGAATGCAATGAGAATATAAATTTGGAATAATGTTATTCTTTCTGAAGAGAAGAAGCCTGAGGTAAGACTACAGCACTGCCCATCTAGTTTGTTAGAATAATTATTGTCAGCTAGTTAACTTGCTCATAGCTGAGAGAGACAGACCACCCTACTTCTCTGAATCACGCATTAAGATATCAACTGTTGGTTTTTAGAGAAGTTCTCTGTTAACATTGTACCCTTTTCAAATCATTGCTCACTTTGTTAAGCATGGCTTTGTTCAGACCAATTTTATGTGTGAATATCAAGCGAAAGTTTACTCTGTCTTTTTGACTACATACTTCTTCCTAAAATGGTTGTATTGGAATATCATTTCATAGAAATACTTACTCTCCCCATCCCACTGTTTAAAGAAGGTTTATCATACATACGAGTATTACCACATTGTGCCATACGGTATGCAACAACTTGAATATTGATTGGAAATTTTATTTAGAAATAGAATTCTAGCTCAGCCGCTGCCTACTTGTTATTTGCTATTGTACTTTTGAGAAATCTGCAATAATATTGTCATGCTGCGAGGTAAATGAAAATTTTTATTAGGGCCAGATAACTGTTTTACTTCATTTGCGCATTTCATATAAAGACAACCTGTACTCAGACCAGCTACAGCTCAAATCAAATAAGGTCATCATATGAGTTTATGTTGAATAACAGTTTGTGGGTACATAGTGTTGTGAATATGTACATTTTTTATGAACTTGGAGATAAATTTGGGCTACATTTCATAGAGAAACTTATAGTGGGGGGCTTACACATTTTATAGGATAACTTAGTAACTCCATCCGCCTCCCCCTCCCACTACTTAATATGTCAGAATATACCGCGTTGAAAAAGTGTTTACATTCCTCAACCCTGCAGATTTCCTTGAATTACGCTACGATCCCGCAGTATGGAACGGAATTGAAGAACTGTCTTAAAACCTGCAAATCCATATTTACTGATAGTGACGCCAAATACCTCACAAATAGCATCCAGGTCATATGGGTTACCTAAGCTTCACAAAGAAGGTGTTCCAATAAGACCTGTAGTGTCTTCAGTTTCAGCACCTTGTCATAAATTAGCAAAAGAGTTAGATTCACTAATTAAATCAGAAACAAAATTTCAACCAAAAGTTGGAATACCCAATTTACCTGCATTAGTGAAAAACCTAATAGATGTGCCCATTTCGCCTGGATCAAAACTAGTTTCATTGATGCTAGCAACCTGTTTTCTAATATTCCTGTTGCAGAGGCAATGGAGATTTTAACAGAATGGTTACATGAACTAGAACAAATCCAGTGGAGAAAGAAGATATTAGGATGACAGCCGAAACACGCTTAAAGCAGAATTACTTGAAATTCTGGTCATTAATAACCACCAAACAAAGAATCTTGGCCTGGTCCTTAATGACCAAACACAGTTCCACTACTCACCCTTATTAAAGTAGGAGCCAGTTGTTATTTCTTTCACCATTAGCTAATAAGCACTAGTTTCTCCATATGTCATAGTAGCCTGTGCCTATACTCACTTGTAGAACATTTCTGTTTTATACACTCACATAGTTTTTATATTTGAATGTATTGTAATATTAGATTTATTAGTTCAGTGTCTCTTTAGATATTACAACACGCTTGTGTTTTTTATCGATATAGTCACAAAATATCACATTTCTTTTTACAGCTATGAATTCTCTCGGAAGTCGTGTGGACTATCGGTTCAACATTAAGTTATCTCACGACGGCCGGCTCATAACGAACTAATAAATATTATTGTGGAACATTAATACGTTGTATTCAAGTTATTAATATGCATTAAATGCGTTTACCCACCCTGAGAGTGAGGAATAAACAACAAGAAAGTAGTTGGTAGCTTACAAGGCCCGTCAGCATATGACAGATTTAATTTTATTAACATCGTTTTATTATACTCAAATAAATGTCATTCTTCAAGAAATCGTGATATAGGATGTACTGTATTATAATGAACTGCTATGTCTTAAAGAAAAATTAATTTATTTGATCTTTGAGTTTGACACAGATAAGACAAGTACTGCGTTTAAAATTGTTTAGATTTTTTACCTAGATGCATACATCTTAAAATTTTGACCTGTCTAATCAAAAAATCTGGGAAAAAATTGCCTATAGATGAATATGTTTTCTTCGTGGCTGCTGTAAGGAGAGAACGGGTTAAGTACAGGATGAGTTGGCGTTCGGAGGTTTCCGATTCTCCGATTCTCAGAGAACGCAAGCAAACTCGGATAAAACTGCTAGAACTCGCGATGAAAACTCCGTTTCCCGTGGCAGCTGAAGTGCTCATAGTCACCGTTAGTTTCTGGAAAGACTTTCAGAATGAGAAGGTTGAACAACAGTGTCAATATGTTATCTTCTTACTAACAGACAGGTCGTAAAAGGAACGTCTTTAACACACAAACTGACGGCGAAATATTTCGCGTTGTTCGGACCGTGTTAGTAGCACATGCGTCCGGTATTCTTAATTAGCGAAGAAATCACTATGCACTGGATTGCTAAACACGCTAATCGTTTTATGAAGGCCCGAGTATCCAACATCGAATAAAAGTTCGTAGACGATATTTATCTTCTTTTTCACAATATAAATTTTTTATTCTTGACAACTGCAATTGCAAGTTGTATTTCCTTTGCATTTCAAATTACGTCTATATGCAAAATACGTATCTGACCCCCCCCCCCCCCCAAAAAGAAAACAATGTAAAATCGCCATTCTTTATCTCCGAAATAACCAAAGGCATGTTGTTGTTGTTGTGGTCTTCAGTCCTGAGACTGATTTGATGCAGCTTTCCATGCTAATCTATCTTGTGCAAGCTTCTTCATCTTCCAGTACCTACTGCAACCTACATCCTTCTGAATCTGCTTAGTGTATTCATCTCTTGGTCTCCCTCTACGATTCTTACTCTCCACGCTGCCCTCCAATGCTGAATTTGTGATCCCTTGATGCCTCAGGACATGTCCTACCAACCGATCCCTTCTTCTAGTCAAGTTGTGCCACAAACTTCTCTTCTCCCCAATCCTATTCAATACCTCCTCATTAGTTACGAGATCTACCCACCTAATCTTCAACATTCTTCTGTAGCACCACATTTCGAAAGCTTCTATTCTCTTCTTGTCCAAACTATTTATTGTCCATGTTTCACTTCCATACATGGCTACACTCCATACAAATACTTTCAGAAATGACTTCCTGACACTTAAATCTATACTCGGTGTTAACAAATTTCTCTTCTTCAGATACGCTTTTCTTGCCATTGCCAGTCTACATTTTATATCCTGTCTACTTCGACCATCGTCAGTTATTTTGCTCCCCAAATAGCAAAACTCCTTTACTACTTTAAGTGTCTCATTTCCTAATCTAATTCCCTCAGCATCACCCGACTTAATTCGACTACATTCCATTATCCTTGTTTTGCTTTTGTTGATGTTCATCTTATATCCTCCTTTCAAGACACTGTCCATTCCATTCAACGGCTCTTCCAAGTCCTTTGCTGTCTCTGACAGAATTAAAATGTCATCGGCGAACCTCAAAGTTTTTATTTCTTCTCCCTGGATTTTAATACCTACTCCAAATTTTTCTTTTGTTTCCTTTACTGCTTGCTCAATATACAGATTGAATAACTTCGGGGAGAGGCTACAACCCTGTCTCACTCCCTTCCCAACCACTGCTTCCCTTTCATGTCCCTCGACTCTTATAACTGCCATCTGGTTTCTGTACAAATTGTAAATAGCCTTACGCTCCCTGTATTTTACCCCTGCCACCTTTAGAATTTGAAAGAGGGTATTCCAGTCAACATTGTCAAAAGTTTTCTCTAAGTCTACAAATGCTGGAAACGTAGGTTTGCCTTTCCTTAATCTTTCTTGTAAGATAAGTCGTAAGGTCATTATTGCCTCACGTGTTCCAACATTTCTACGAAATCCAAACTGATCTTCCCCGAGGTCGGCTTCTACCAGTTTTTCCATTCGTCTGTAAATAATTCGTGTTAGTATTTTACAGCTGTGACTTATTAAACTGATAGCTCGGCAATTTTGACATCTGTGAACTCCTGCTTTCTTTGGGATTGGAATTATTATATTCTTCTTGAAGTCTGAGGGTATTTCGCCTGTCTCATACATCGTGCTCACCAGATGGTAGAGTTTTGTCATGACTGGCTCTCCCGAGACCATCAGTAGTTAAAATGGAATGTTGTCTACTCCCGGGGCCTTGTTTCGACTCAGGTCTTTCAGTGCTCTGTCAAACTCTCCCCGCAGTATCGTATCTCCCATTTCATCTTCATCTACATCCTCTTCCATTTCCAGAATATTGTCCTCAAGTACATTGCCCTTGTATAGACCCTCTATATACTCCTTCCACCTTGCTGCTTTCCCTTCTTTGCTTATAACTGGGTTTCCATCTGAGCTCTTGATATTCATACAAGTGGTTCTCGTTTCTCCAAAGGTCTCTTTAATTTTTCTGTAGGCAGTATCTATCTTACCCCTAGTGAGATAAGCCTCTACATCCTTACATTTGTCCTCTAGCCATCCCTGCTTAGCCATTTTGCACTTCCTGTCGATCTCATTTTTGAGACGTTTGTATTCCTTTTTGTGTGCTTCATTTACTGCATTTTTATATTTTCTCCTTTCATCAATTAAATTCAATATTTCTTCTGTTATTCAAGGATTTCTACTAGCCCCCGTCTTTTTACCTACTTGATCCTCTGCTGCCTTCACTACTTCATCCCTCAGAGCTACCCATTCTTCTTCTACTGTATTCCCTTCCCCAATTACAAAAGTCATAGATGCTCTTTTTCACAGCAAAGAGCGTTGACGTCTCAATTAGGGTAGCGCGTCATCGCTTGTACTCGTAGCCGGAATATTACAGGAATATTACTTAAGCGTTTTAATTATAAGTCAGTAAAATAAAGCAACACTTTCACTTAACTTAACAGACTGCAGAACCGCCAGCTCACATTACGCAGGGGCATTACAGTATGCATTATGACTCGTGTCCCATGTTCCAGAGCGCTAGGAGGCTGAAATCTTGCCACGTTAAGTAAATGGCATACATTTGAAGCCTGAGGAATCTGTGGCGAGAGCTTAGTCCACAGAGGAGAAACCCGTACAAAGGCAATACTCTGAACTGAATGCTGATGGTCCGTAGTTATCGATCAACAACAACTGAAGAAATAGACAGTGGATTATATTTACAGAGTACTTACGTACTGAAAACACTGCTGCAAATTAGCCAATGACTCTCAGAAAAGCAATGCAAGTCCTCCGGGACTGCAGGTTAACCCCTACCGAAAGTACTGAATCCCACGAGGACACCACACTTCCCCGTGTTAAGTTCTACCCCACGCACTCGACGGCTTCAGCTTAACACGGTAGAAGATTATGCAAATAGGGATGTTAAGTTTCCTGTAAAGGGAAACATCCTCAGCCAAAGTGAAAGTGCTGAATACAGAATTATGTCCTGCACACACGAATAACTTGCAAGTTCAATTCGTTAGTGTACTGCAGTGTTTAACGACAACACCTAAAATATTTTAGTAGGCGGTGCTGGCATTTATAAATACTTAGCAAATTCTCTGCAAAATTGAGCCCACACCTGTACGACACCCAGCCCCAACCCCACTCCACCCAAATCATACACTACGTGTTTCACTAGATAAACTTTTACAGCTGAATATCTGTACACGTATTAACACAGATAATACGGAGTGCCTCAGCAGAACTTGAAACAAAAACTTTCATATTGGCGCTTGGAACGAATCAGTTCCCCAGTAATGATTCCTAGAACGTTTTTAATAAAATATTAATTTTCTAATTTGTGTCATTTTCTTGTAGCGATGAAGTTGTAAGTAGGCTGTTTACGTTTTTATGTTGGTAACGCCACGAAGCGCTCTGTATGAAAATCACTGACTGTGCTGTGTGCAGTCCGTGGCTGGTTTGCATTGTTGGAATATTCTAGTGTTGGGCAGTTGGATGTGAACAGCGCGTAGCGTTGCGCAGTTGGAGGTGAGCCGCCAGCAGTGGTAGATGTGGGAAATATATATAGTGTTCAAAAGTCATTATATATATATATATATATATATATATATATATATATATATGTGTGTGTGTGTGTGTGTGTGTGTGTGTGTGTGTGTGTGTGTGTGTGTGTGTGTGTGTCTTTTGAACACTATTAAGGTAAATACACTGTTTGTTCTCTATCAAAATCTTTCATTTGCTGACTATGCCTGTTAGTATTTAGTGCCTTCAGTAGTTAGAACCTTTTATTTAGCTGGCAGTAGTGGCGCTCGCTGTATTGCAGTAGTTTCAGTAACCAACATTTTTGTGAGGTAAGTGGTTCATGAAAGGTATATGTTATTGTTAGTCAGGGCCATTCTTTGTAGGGATTATTGAAAGTCAGATTGCGTTGCGCTAAAAATGTTATGTGTCAGTTTAGTGTTGATCAGAATAAGTAAAGAGAGAAATGTCTGAGTACGTTCAGTTCTGCTCAGCTGTTTGAAAATCAAATAACGTAAGAGGTTCATCAGCACAGTAATTCATAAATTTTTAAGTGAGCAACGTAGTTCTATGATATCAGAGTACGTTCTCAAATTTTTGGGTACAAATAAGTTGTGCACAAAAATTTGTACATTGTTTTTTGGTTCTTCCGAGAAATGTATGATTTGGTATGTTTGGCGTTTCCACTGTTAAAGGCGATACCTAACTGCCTTGTGATCGGAGGTCAAGAACTTACACAGCTGCACTGCCGGATGTGATACGAGGGTTATTTGGAAAGTAAGAAACGATCGGTCACGAAATGTAAAATACAGAGGCGTTGGGCGCTGTGTCTAGTAAGCCCGTCGATCGCATCACGTCGCTGTTTTCAGTTCTGAGCTCACAATGAGAACGTAAAGACGGCTAAAAATTAACGTCTCCCACCAAGTATGAGAGCCTGACGAAAGATTCGCCTGAAGCTATGCAGTCCACAAAACTGTCATTCAGTTCGTTCTACACGACAATTCTCGGCCGCACTCTGCAGTGGCAATGAAGATGCTCCTGCAGCGTTTTCAATGATCACCCACAATACAGGCCGTATTTGGCTTCCCCTGAGGTTCATCTCCGCTCAAATGAACCACTGGTTATGAATACAATATTTTGACACAGACAACGAGCTGCAGTCCAAAGAAGAAAATTGTCGGAACGCACTGGTGGCTGTCTTCTATAATGAGGGAATTGAAAAGTTGGTACAACGCTACGACAGGTGTCTACGTCTGAGCGGCGACTGTATAGGGACGTAGCTGGAAGGTGTAGTTAACCGTTGATTTTTCACTGTGGTTTCAATTTCGCGACCTATCGTTGCTTACTTTCCGAATAGTCCTCATATCAGTGGTGCTCAGTTTATTGCCAAGTCGTTCCATACAAGCCGATGTCCGAAACCCAGTCGAATTTGAATAGATTCTTTTATTACGCTATCCCGGACATCGTTGTCCATGTGAGGGCGCTGGTGTCATCTTATGTAGCTCTGTGTCTGTTTTTTTTTTTTTTAAGTATATTCTGCTAAGACTTATATCACAGGAAACCGTAGGCTGTTGCTTTTTAGCGCGCTTTGAGCCTGCAACTTAACAGTAAGCGATGTATGACATCGCGTCTGATGCAGATGAAACAGCGGAAAGGCTGCTACGTTTGCAGGAGCAACCCAAGAACCGAATGAAAACTAAAACACCGAGGAAGAGGGCCCAAGAAAATCTTTGACAGAGAATCGGCCTCCTGTTTTACTCTATGCAGCAGTCCGTCTGTTTTTTTTATTTTTATTTTGTGCCACACTCATTTTACATTCGTCTGAAATGTATTTCAATTAATCACCAAGTCAACCTTTTAGATTTTTAACTTTAACTGATGATCTGTCTTATCATTATACATAACGTTTGTTTTTGTCAACCGTCATGTCCAACTGTTAAATAATGTTTATAAAATTTTACTCGCATGTGGCTGAAGAGCGGCGATTTACATCCGATGACAGCCCACTCCCGCCCATCTATGGCGAGGCACCTTCGAGAAATTACATCCCTCCGTTTCAGAATTGAAGATACTGGCTACGCGAGGTATACCATAACACCATGTATGGAAGAAGACGTGTTACGCGCAATTGGTGTGACAATCCTGCCTCTAGTAGCCGGCGCGTTGCACGAATTCTGAACACATTCAATCAACTATCTTGAGCGTTTGCAAATAGGTTTCTACAGCAGTGAACAGAAAGCCATAGCTTTCCTGCTTTCGTGCTGTATATACACCAGGCCATGCTTAGAAGAGAGAGCATGTTCAACGGTAGGAATAACCATGTATGAGATGAAGAAAATCCATATGCACTGATCTGTCGATCAGCGGTAGTTTGCGTCATTGTATGGACTGATATTGTCAACGATTTTGTGACTGGAGCTTACCTATTTACTGATGCACCGAACGACATCGTGTACAAAACGTTCCTTCATCAGGACCTCCCACATTCGCAAAATATGTGCCCCTGACAATTCGCCAGCTTACGTGGTTTCAACATGACCGGGCACAGGCACACTTTGCACTTGATCTTAGGAGGCACAGCAAAGTTCAGGTTGGACAACAATGGATTGGTCGTGGTGGTACTGTTCCACGGCCATTTCGCTCACGAGACATGACACCAATGGACTTCTTCTGGGGGCATGAGAGGAGCCTAGTTTGCGAGACTCATGTTAACACTCGTATGGACCTGGTTCTAGGAATATCGCAGCTGCGGAAGCAGAATACTAGACTCCTGGAATTCTTGAGCGTGTAAACCAGTCGATGGTGCATCGCTGCGCGCTCTGCCGTGATAATGGTGGTCGAAGATTTGAACAATACCTCTGTGGGAAAAGTTTTACATTTGTTACGTGCTCTGCCGTGCACTGACACCATGGAGTGAGCACACAGTGATAAAGTACATGATTTCTTGTCAAACGTTGACATATTGAGAAACGTGTCTGTAGTACAGTTATAAGATTTATAATTAAAGTAGCCCCCAGTCACAAGTATGTTTTAAAATCTTTATTAAACTCAAATCATTTTCGGTCTCAGATTTATTACAGACCTTGATGGGTCTTAACCAGATCTTCTGTCTTTCCTGTTGGGGTCTGGTTTTATATTCTTTTCTGGTGAGGTGCACTAGGAGAAACAAATGGTTTCAAAATTCAGTAAACCTAAGAGAGATTGTTTCATTTTAATTTTCACAGGAGCATACACGCTATGATCTTTAAGTTATAAGGGCCCATCAAAAGATTCCGTTTGAGTGCGTTGCTGCGCGACACTGATGCGGATATGTATATGCACGGAGATTTATTCCAGTAATTAGTGTGCCCTTCGACCAGAAACTACGTAATGATCCTTATAATACATCATGCAGTGTGGCGAAAACTTATTTCGTGGATGTTTCTCTGCACCGAATTCGTCCTGCATTTGTGTTTCATACTGTAAAGTTAATACATATTTGCACATGTACTACGTAAATGCTCTTTAATTCCCTGAAAACAGTTATGATATACGCCATTTTAAATGTTACGACAGCGCACAGGCCTGTCTTCACCCGTGTAACAAAAACAAGTCTCAAAGATGGTAGAATAGTAAAAGTGTTAAGTTACTGAAGCTGTATAGCGTTTATGGGCACAGTAAAATAGGTCATTGGTAGAACGGTGAAATTAATTTAAAAGTCGAAAAGAGAACTGAAATTGTGCACAATAAATTATAACATTCTACTGAATGGCTAAGATGGCAGAATCAAATATTGCGTATAAACACTGAAACGTTTATAGAATCAACACATCTAATCATATGTAATGTGTGTTACATAGTGGACGGATAACGTATTTGTACGCTGAAGAAAAACAGCACAAGACAAGGGCTTTAGATGAAACTTCCTGGCAGATTAAAACTGTTTGCCGGACCGAGACTCGAAATCGGGACCTTTGCCTTTCGCGGGCAAGTGCTCTACCAACTGAGCTACCCAAGCACGACTCACGCCCCGTCCTCACAGCTTTACTTCTGCCAATACTTCGCAGGAGAACTGTAAAGTTTGGAAGGTAGGAGACGAGCTATTGGCAGAAGTAAAGCTGTGAGGACGGGCCGTGAGTCGTGCTTGGGTAGCTCAGTTGGTAGAGCACTTGCCCGTGAAAGGCAAAGGTCCCGAGTTCTAGTCTCGGTCCGGCATACAGCTTTAATCTGCCAGGAAGTTTCATATCAGCGCACACTCCGCTGCAGGGTGAAAATCTCATTCTGAAGTGCTTTAGATGACCAACTCTGTGTAAACTCCAAGACCACAATGAAACATGTCTTTTTCTTTCTTTTGTCATTACAATGATGAGAATATGTATAAAAATCGTATCTTATGTTGCATTCTGAAATATTAATTTGTATTATGATATTTGTTTACATTGATTAGCCGATTGTAGAATAAGAAATATGCGATGATGTTAATTCCAGAATCAACACTGAATATGGGAACTGGGTGACTGACATAGAGAATTGTAGAATAGCCCATAAGATATGTTTTTTGAGACAATTATAAACTCAGTCTGAACAACAAATTTAAAATTGCAATGGAACGTAATCGAATTAAATCAGATGATGCTGAGGGAGTTAGATTAGGAAATGAGACACTTAAAGTAGGAAATGAGTTTTGCTATTTGGGAAGCAAAAAAACTGATGACTTTCGAAGTAGGGAGGATATTAAATTCAGACTGGCTATGACAAGGAAAGCTTTTCTCAAGAGGAGAAAGTTGTTAACGTCGAGTATAGATTTAAGTGTCAGGAAGTCTTTTCTGAAAGTATTTTTATGGAGTGTGGCCATGTGTGGAAGTGAAACATGAACGACAACTAGTTTAGGCGAGAAGAGAATAGAAGCTTTTGAAATGTTGTGCTACAGAAGAATGCTGAATATTAGATAGGCAGATCATGTAACTAATAAGGAGGTACTGAATAGAACTGGGGAGAAGAAGTATTTGTGGCACAACTTGACAAGAAGAAGGGATTGGTTGGTAGGACTTGTTCTGAGGCATCAAGGGATCACCAATTTAGTACTGGAGGGAACTGTGGTGGGTAAAAATCGCAGAGGAAGACCAAGAGATGAATACACTAAGCAGCTTCAGAAGGATGTAGGCTGCAGTAGTTAGCTTGCACAGGATAGAGTAGCATGGAGAACTGCATCAGCCGGCCGTTGTGGCTGAGCGGTTCTAGGGGCTTCAGTCTGGAACCGCGCTACCGCTACGGTCGCAGGTTCGAATCCTGCCTCGGGAATGGATGTGTGTGATGTCCGTAGGTTAGTTAGGTTTGAGTAGTTCTAAGTTCTAGGGGACTGATGACCTCAGATTTTAATCCATGGTGCTCAGAGCCATTTGAACCAGAACTGCATCAAACCAGTCTCTGGACTGAAGACCACAACAAAAACTTTCTATATTATAAATAGCTATATGGTATATTTTATAGATTAGTCCGTTACAGTGTAAGAGGTAGGCTCTACCATTTTTATGCATCAAGTTATGGATGCTGCATAAACATGATTTCATTAGAATAACAGTATACGAAGTTCATACCATATCAAAATGTGGAAAAAATTGAATGATACACCATTGAAGTTTTTCTGTGGCTATTTTGGGCTATGGCAATATTATGTTGGTTTAAAAGATAAGAAGTCCTCTCTGAAGTCATTTAGAATGATGGTGTTGGGTGACTCTGCTCGTTCAGAACTGTATCAGGATTAGAGTTATGATGTACATACATGGATGTCAATCCCCTCTAGAAGATTCACTGTGCCATCATCATCTTTCAGGTGTATTATCTACAGCTTATTTATTATGTTATCTACTGCATAATTATTTTTTGTGAGATGGGTAGCGGAAGGCAACTTGCTTTAGTTATTCAGTCAATTATGTGTTCCTTAGAACTTGTTTCAATTTTGCTTGTTTGGGCAATGTTGAATTTGGGACGGTTATTACAGTTTAATTTATAAATTCGTGATCTTCTTGGTAGATACTATTGCATGGACATGAATTGTGGTAGATTTCTCAAAAGTGATTTTCTGTAAAAGTAAAACGCATCGCGATGATTCATAGTAAAGTTTTGAATTCTGTATTGTTAAATTGCACCTTACGCCACGAACAGTAACAGAAGGCTTCTGATAAGCAAAAAAATTAGAGTACATTACTCACCTTCAGCTGCTGAATCTTGTAAGCTCTCCCTCCCACTCATCGCCATTAAATTTCTCTTAGTCTCTTCATTATTTTCAAAAAATTCGAGAGGGGTAAGATATAAAAAAGAAGAACTTTTTACTTATCTTCATTTTCTCTTCTTGTTGTTAGCTTCAGTTCTTCCGTCTAGGGATACATTCTTGAGCCTGAAATTTTGACTTACTGTGTTTTTGATATGTAAATAACTGATGAAGTACTATCTATTGCTATGATTTTCTTTTATTTTATATCATTCTCCTATATCATACTGACTTCCGAATCTCCATTTTCATGAAACCATCGATTACATTGTTGTAGACAAAATAAAAAAACACGTGCGTTTCCATCACAGGCATGCCCACGACTACTACTTTCTGCAGTACTCACAGTATTCCAAAGAGTTTACAAAGCAAATGTGTTTACAAACTTTCTTGATAAAAGTAGAATCTTTACTACATTATATCATTATCTTATAAATGAATCCATAAATAAGTTTAATAACAAGCGTTAGATTGTGCAATTAATAATATGAATTTGAAAGTTGCCAGAACTTGTAGTTTCAAATATTTCTAAAACAATAATAATTTCCGACTGTTAGTACATATTGATTGCAACAAATTAATTTCTTTTGAGACAATTTAGCCTGAAATATAATACATCGTATACAAAATCAAATGAAATGTTTTCAGTGAAACAGCTGAGATAATTTCAGTCTATACAAAATTCGGAAATACTTATATAGTGTCGCCTATCTCTATAAAGAACGGTGATGCTAGAGGAAGGTGTCCCATTATAATCTACTGATTTCTAATTGCTTTCGAAAACGTGGGTACTCCAGACACAAAAACAGTATGCTGAGCAAGAGGTAAGTCACTTTTATTTCAGTGCAGAACTCACCCGGCATTTTTGTGCGAACAGTGAGTGGTCAGGATCGTTAGATGTCGTAATAGCTACTACATTAATTTTTAGTGAACAGTATTCGTGATTTCAGACAGTTATTTTCTTCCGAGTAGAGCAGTAATTTATTTTTGTGGATACTTTTAGTGTAACACTGCACTTCATATGACACAGCGTTCTTAATGTGCTTCGGTACTGAGTTTTAGTAAGACAGTTTCTTTTGGCATTTAATTAGATTCATTTTCTTTATTTCAAATTTTTTATTGCATGAAGTTCAATGCATTATTTAACAACACTGTTCACTTGTGCAACGAAGGGCCAACCAGCAATCAATTTTCCTCATCAGTAGAATACGGTACCTAAGTACACATGATATGAGGAGAAAGTTTTCGAAATCAGTGTATTCAGTTTCCTATTACACAACCAGTATTCTATAGAAAGCTTACACATGTCAACCTTTTTCTGCCTATGATAGTCCTCTGATTTTCCTGTGATTGCATATATAGACTGGAACACAGGTTTTCGAAAGAAAATCAGTGCTATGCGCATGTATGTTAAAATCTGCATTATCGTTTTCAGCTATTGTAATTTTCATTTCCGTTTTTGTGTGTGATTTTTCATGTGACATCTCTGTGATTCGTGAAAATGTATTGTGTGCAATGGCAAAATTGTACTACAGATTTTGCGTGAATTTTATTAGGTATAAAGGATTCGAATTCATTCCTCTTGCATTTACAGAAACATTTAATCTTAACTTCTTTTGTGACCGATGTGTGAAAAGAATTTATTTCGTGAGTGATAGAGGTTTTGCGACAGTTGATTTTCGACACCGCTTGTTACTGTGGCTTCTTATGCACAAATTACGTCTGTGCTGCCTTTCGTTAGCACTTCTGTTCAAAGTGAGAATGCAGTTACTATAAACTTGGTGCTATAGTTACAGAAGCATGTGTGTGAGTTTAGTAAGTCAGTGCAAGAAACATATAAGTAACTGGATGAGTGTAATAAATCATACAAAGAATTTATTCGGTTAGTGAATACGACACGGAAAGGAAATTGTGCGTCACAGATAGAAAATACTAAGTATCAGAAATAAATAATTATGTCACGGAGAGAACGGATAAGTACAATTCCTGTCAATACTGACGAATTTACCATAGAAACAACACATTTGTCAAAAAAATAAAAAGAAAATCTGACAATACTTCACTGATTCACAGTAGATTCCAAAGTTTGGAAACAATTTAAGGATGATCATGCCTGAATTAATCGACAACAGAAACACAAAGTGAATTCTGACACAAAATCGGCAAACACGAGATTAAACAGTCAAACAAATCCTCGCAGTGACGTAGTAGAACATCCAACGAAAGAGAACAATCTAACACCATGTACTTTTACTACTCAAGGTGAACAAGGACTCGAAGATCTTGCTATCCCAGCCCGTGAAGAACACGAACACACAGCTATCATTTCGAGTAACATAAGCAGAAACTGAGGTAACATTTTAATAGTTTGTTCTTTACGTTCAAAGAAACGTAAAGCTTTGAAACAGCACACAGACGATAAAATAAGATTAATGGAACGAACAGCTTGCATATTGTGAAAGAAAATGCGAAAGCAATGATTTTGGGCATTCTTTTTGTTTTGGCACTTTCGGTATCTGCATGTAGTCACTGCATTTAGATGACTTTTCGCGCGATCAAAATTTTTCTTGCACTCGAACCAGTGAGTAGGCTTGACGGCATAACAGTGAAGTTTTGTGGACACAGAAGGGTTACTGTTACGATTATAAACATTTTCATTCAGTCATTTTAATAAATTATTTTCTTATTCAGAACGGCACTCACACACAAGCCAGTGAACAGTCCGCGCTCTATTGTATTAAGTATTTGAACAAAAGAATTACGGAAAGATGTGACAATCTGAATTCCATGCAGTGTGCTACGTTCAAACGTAAGTAGGGGATCCATTAAACTTTTCTGGATACATAGATTGGTGAACGGTACCTCTCCGAACTGAGTGTTAACTGTTTTTCAGTCTTACCACGTTTTCTCCTGCTATCCCTTTTAGTCGATGAGTACAAGAAATGTTCTTCTGCTATCCTTCTGCAAATATGTTGAAAGTAATTTTAGTGACGGGTGACCTATGACCGTGAATGTATCATACTGGCGACAAAGCACATTCCGACTCGGGTAAAAATGAAATCTACGATTACACGCTTTTCGTCACAGTAACAAAATTCGCCCCGGTTAAAGAATCTTAAAACAAAAAATTTACTCATATTTTATGACTATTTGATCCTGTTGGGAAAAGATGTAAAGAAAAATAAGCAGCAGTTCATTGAATTTCGGTCGCACCACATAGATTACAATACGCGACAGGAACTGAAATTCCGGTAGTAAATGATGATTTATGGGACATCTTACTGATCATCCCAAGCACGACGTTAAACTGCCCGCCACAAAAAAAATATGTGTAGGAATTGTACTCTATGTAAACGATTTCTAACACGAAATTTTTGAAAGTGAAACAGGTTGGCGAGACAAGTATACAGCTTTGAACACCATGATTTTTACATAATGCAGTAGCTGTTATGAGTTATTAAATTAAAAATTTTCTACTAGTTTTGATGAGATATGTAGATTATTGAGATTGTAGTTGCAGTGCAGAAATGAAAAGTCAGTTTTGCAAATAATAGTGGTATTTATGAAGTACATGTTTATGAAGGATTTTCTGACAGTTCAAGGAATAATTATGGATTGTTAAAGGTAATACTGTGATGTCTGAAGGAAATTATCAATGTCCAACGTAATATGTATTTTTGTGAAGGTTTCATAAACAGTTGTGCAGTAATGAAAGGTTTTTTTTTCCTCAGTAGTGTTACTTCTGAAGTGTGACTGTGGAGTATTTATCGTGTCAGGATTGATTAACGATACAGAGTAGGGAGTATTTACCATTGACTATTTACAAGATATGAGAATATTATACGAGGTTACTATGATGAAGATAGAGATAAATATGTTGAAGAAATTGGTGGTTATTGATGATGAGATTATGAGGACAATGATGATAATATGATAGGTAGATACAATGATTAGGAGTTGTGATGTAGTATGAGGAATGAGCATATATTGATAAGGGTATATTTTAGGGATCCTGTTCTTGTTTAAGTTGATCTTTCTTTGCATGAATATATTTCATTAGCTTGCATGTAGTAAAAGAAAGGCGATGAACAGTTATATAGTTGGTAGGACAACAGACATTTGAAATATTAAGTAACACCAACATGGTAAAAGGTAACACACTTACTTTTTATGGGAAGTTTTTTGCATCATCAGGCACAACTGGAATGACATACATTTCTGACGTATCTATATTCTATGTTTTGGAATCATGTTTCTGATTGGCTACATACGGCATAAGAAAACAACATACTGTTCAAATATGTAAGTTTTTGTTTTGTAACTAAGTAAACATCTTTTTGTCTGCAGGTCTGTTATACAGGTTGAGTCACGTAAGACGTAACACCCCTTTTATTTCGTGAACGGATACACATAACGAAAAGCGGCTTTCAGCAAATGTTAGAGCGTCGAGGGGCACATATTTTTGTTTGGTTAATGCTTTTAGCGCTGGTATCAACAGAGATATTGAAGCAAGTACTTTTTTTAAAGGAGACCCTATAGTTTTTATAACTACATTCTGTAGCTCCTGATAAGACAATTGTAGTGATACAGCTTAGTCAACGACGACGTTGAAAGCTGTCGTACAAAAATTCAAGAAGTGTTTTAGAATGTGAGAGCACAGTCGTCGGAATCGGCATTAGCGGTGCAAATATCGCAAAGCAGGCTCTCGTGCTACGCTGTGCCAAAATGTCCACACATTTGATTGTTTACTTGTCTGATCTGCAGGCCGCACATTTCTGCTTCAACATTCATTGCGTGCTGACATGTACACCAACAAGGAGAACCTGGATATACTACTTTTATACGTGAATGTAAAAGAAATTATGTAAAATCAATACAGCGGTATTGGGCTATCTATTCGGATCGATAACGTCCGACGCGCCAGGCAATTGAACGAATTATCGAGACGCTATTGCGGACAGGCTGTTTGAACGTCAAAAAGAGGACAAGAAAGGACTGCAACTGACAGATAACGCGAAGAAGTTGTCCTGACTACGACGCTAATGAATCCGCACAGTTCTACGACACATATTGCCGAGGAATGTGGAATCAGCCAGGGGAGTGTCATTCTCATTCTGCACCGACAGAATTTCCATCCGTATCGTCTGTCACTACATCAGGCACTCGACGGCCGTGATTTCGAACGTTGGACAGAATCTTTCCCTTCAGCAACTGAGAAACGACCTCACATTTTTCAACGTGTGCTCTTCACCGATGAAGGAACGTTTACTAAACACCCTCATTTAAATATGCATAACATACACTACTGGACAGCCGAAAATCCGCACTGGCAAAGTCAGGTGCATTATTAAAGGCCGTGGAGCGTCAACGTATGGTGCGGTATCACAGGAAATTACACTGTGGGACCTCACGTCATCTCAGGCGTTCTAAACTGACGTTAGTATGCACGCTTTCTGACGAATATTCCGCCGGTTCTTTTAGAAGAGGTGCCACTTGATATTATACAGTGTATGTGGCTGCAACACGGTGGTTGCCTTGGTCACTCGTCTCGTGTTGCAAAGCAAACAACGAAAGAGAACTTTCCTAGACGTTAGCTAGGACGAAATTCTTCTGTAAAATGGTCTGCGAGATACCCCGATTTGAATCCTCTTAATTTCTTTCTTTGGGGAGCACTCAAAGATGCAGCCTATTACGGAGCCCCAACTACGCCAGAAGATGTGTGTCACCGAATCGCCAATGAATGCTCTACCATATCATCCACTGTACTTCCATCTGTTCATCGTTCTTGCGAATGGAAATTGCCAATGTGCCTTTCAGTCCGTGGTCAACACTTTGAACACATGATTAAATGAAGGATAAAATTATTTTTTTGGAAGACAAAATTTATGTTATGTGATTTGGGTAGGTACCAAATTATTATTAGGAAATTGTTTATTTCACTTCCGTGTGTACAAAATTATACTGCAATGTCAAATAAGTCAACAGCGTATATTGCACTTAGATAGTAACAGTCATTACGCGCTTATGTTCAGCACGAAACGGCATTCCGTTAAGAAGAATATTTATTTTGCGGTGTATAGGTGATCAGCAAAGTGTCTTTAATAAAATGTTTAGTTCAACGAATATATCCCATATGACATAATTTAGATCAGTGTAGATACAGACAGTTGTTCGACATGTATTTTACCTCTAAGAAGCACACAGATACGTACAGGAAACGAAAGGACCAATCTTCCTTCTAAAATTTAGATATTTAATAGTATTTGCCTTTTTCAGCTTATAAGACCTCTTTATTTTTGAAGGATGAACAGCTGATCTCTCTGTTTCAGCTCATGTAAATCTGGGAGGATACACAAACGTGAAATAGCTTTCCTAAGTCCTTCGTGATACGTTAGATTGTAGCTACGCCCCTATTTCTGTTTACTGCATTCGTAGGTGAACCTGCATATAGGTCGTAAGTTCGTTTGGTGGGAAATAAATTCTGTTCTCGTAGCGCAGGCCTACGTTACGGTATACAAATGCGCAGCCTGGTCCGAGATGTCTGTTCGGCAGTGTTTGCACAACAGATGCTGTTTCGGGCAACCGTAATCTCGTGTTCTGGGACATTTCTCGATTTTTTTTACAACACGTTTCAACCTCAACAGTAACAAACGCTATACCACTGTAATGGACTTCTCAAGAGCTATCGAATACAGTTATAAAAAGTATACGATTTCACTTAAAAAAAAACTATGTACTTCAGTACCCCCGTTGACACCAGCACTAAAAAATATTAAGCAGACAAAAACATACGTGACCCCCGAAACACTAATATTTTCCGAAAACTTCGTTTCGATATGCGTAACCATTAACGAAATAAAAGGGGTGTTACGTGTTACGTGACTCACGCTGTATATTAAAACGAATTTTGGTACTTCGTATATATTCCAAATTTATGAGACACAATTACACATACGAGGAACCACAGAATAACAAGCTTTTATGACGACGCTAGACAGGGATGGAAAACAAAGATGTATTTTGTGGTAAAATTAATATCTGTGTTAACAGTATGCTACTAGTCCATAATGTTTACTTCCTTTTCGCATTATAGAACTTACTAATTAATTTTCTTTTCACTGCTTAAGTTAGTATTTGAAATGTTTTATACTCTTTTTGGATAATATGACTGTCGCTTAAAATAGCTTTTGTCTTTTGTGAATTCATCCATTACAGAAGCACCGATGGACCTACAAACTTTTGACACTATTTTATTGACGTTTTGTGACAACACTGGTATCTTGCATTTTTGTGATGCATCGCTTCTACAATGAAATTTTTGTGTATGATTTATCTTAGACTGAAAGTGTGTTCTTCATTTTATTTGCTGATTTACCATAACGATTTTTTGCAGCGTATATGTAGATAAGATATTTTGTTGCATCGGACTTCTGACGAAATATTTGTCGTGTTCATATGTGCATGATAATGAATTTGGCTGCATTGCTTATCTGATAAACTATTTTTGTGAATAGATATACATCGCCGCGAAAATATAGTTTTATGAGAGCTGACTTACTGTTAGACATTATAAACGAGCTAAGCGCAATGACGTAGCAGAACCATGAAAAAATGGGTATAGGAAGAGAGTAAATTGGAAATTTAACAGTTGCAGGTACAAATGAGAGATAAATATGATTATAATGTGGAAATATAAGTGAGTATATGCAGGTTGAATAATTATTCTATTATGTGAGTATGATGGTGAGGTAATGGAATACAAGAAAACTGCCAAGATGCTTTTGGCAGGTAAACTCAGATAAAAGATATTATGAGAACAGTCCTCGCTTTCAGAGAAAATATAGCAAGCATACAACACAGAAGTCAGAACGCTCGTTAATACAGCAGAGTAGAACAAGACACTAGAATAAAATATCACACAGACTAGACTTTGACTATGAAGTGCACCCTCAATTCCCTTTCCTTTTCCTTTACATCAGTCGCAATACATTTGCTTGTTTGTCCTTTATTTCTGGTCTATATACCTTCTTTCTCTTACGTTGTGTGCATGTTTTTCATGCATGTATTTTTACTATCAGTATTCCAATGTTTCACATGTTAGTTATTACTTTTGAGTAAGTGAACATTTTCGGTATCGTAAGATCTATTATTTTGTGCGCACTAAATTTGGAGTAGTAATTTGGAGTAGCAGAAATGAGATTAACGATAAATTTGACTTCAAATTTGGTAACCACTTTGTAGATGAAGCAAGGGAATTCTGCTACCTTGGTAGCAAAAACAAGTTACGGACGAAGCATAAGCAAAGAAGACATTCCTGGCCAAAAGAAGCCTGCTCGTATCAAGCATCGGACTAAATCTGAGGAAGCACAGACACTGCATGAAAGTGAATCAGGGACTGAGGGAAACCCTAAAAGTAAAGATTCGAGGCGTTTGAGATGTGCTGTATGAGCAAGTTGCAGATTAGGTGGACCAGAGGTTCTCCGTAGGTTGACTACAAGAAGAGATAGGATGATAGGTATGTGAAGAAATTGGAGGATAACTTCCATGGGAATAGAGGTAGCGGTAGAGGATAAAAACTGTTGGGGAAGGCAGAGATTGTAACATACACTACTGGCCATTAAAACTGCTACACCAAGAAGAAATGCAGATAATAAACGGGTATTCATTGGACGAATATATTATACTAGAACCGACATGTGATTACATTTTCACGCAATTTGGGTGCATAGATTCTAAAAAATCAGTACCCAGAACAACCACCTATGGCCGTAATAACGGCCTTGATACGCCTGGGTACTGAGTGAAACAGAGCTTGGATGGCGAGTACAGGTACAGCTCCCCATGCAGCTTCAACACTATACCACAGTTCATCAACAGTAGTGACTGGCGTATTGTGACGAGTCAGTTGCTCGGCCACCATTGACCAGACGTTTTCAGTTGGTGAGAGATCTGGAGAATGTGTTGGCCAGGGCAGCAGTCGAACATTTTCTGTATCCAGAAAGGCCCGTACAGGACCTGCAACATGCGGTCGTGCATTATCCCGGTGAAATGTAGGGTTTCGCAGGGATCGAATGAAAGGGAAGAGCCACGGGTCGTAACACATATGAAATGTAACGTCCACTGTTCAAAGTACCGTCAATGCGAACAAGAGGTGACCGAGTCGTGCAACCAATGGCACCCCATACCATCACGCTGGATGATACGCCAGTATGGCGATGTCGAATACACGCTTCCAATGTGCTTTCAGCGAGATGTCGCCAAACACGGATGCGACCATCATGATGCTGTAAACAGAACCTGGATTCATCCGAAAAAATTACGTTTTGCCATTCGTGCACCCAGGTTCGTCGTTGAGTACACCATCGCAGGCGCTCTTGTCTGTGATGAAGCGTCAAGGGTAACCGCAGTCATGGTCTCCGAGCTGATAGTCCATGCTGCTGCAAACGTCGTCGAACTCGTCGTGTGGATGGTTGTTGTCTTGCAAACGTCGCCATCTGTTGACTCAGGGATCGAGACCTGGCTGCACGATCCGTTACAGCCATGCGGACAAGATGCCTGTCATCTCGACTGCTAGTGATACGAGGCCGTTGGAATCCAGCACGGTGTTCCGTATTACCCTCCTGAACCAACCGATTCCATATTCTGGTCATTGGATCTCGACCAACGCGAGCAGCAATGTCGCGATACGATAAACCGCAGTCGCGATATGCTACAACCCGACCTTTATCAAAGTCGGAAACGTGATGGTACGCGTTTCTACTCCTTACACGAGACATCACAACAATGTTTCACCAGGCAACGCCGGTCAACTGCTGTTTTGTGTAAGAGAAATCGGTTGGAAACTTTCGTCATGTCAGCACGTTGGATGTGTCGCCAATGGCGCCAACCTTGTGTGAATGCTCTGAAAAGCTAATCATTTGCATATCACAGAAACCTTCTTCCTGTCCGTTAAATTTCGCGTCTGTAGCACGTCATCTTCGTGGTGTAGCAATTTTAACGGCCAGTAGTGTATCTAACGAATAACTGAGAACGTAGAGTGAAAGCGGCAGTCTGAGGTGTATAAGTTGGAACGGAGAGGCATCTGTGGCGCTCAGCAATAAACCGGTAACAAATGTAAAGAAAAATAAATCGGAAATTTATCGGCAGTCGCTCTTCCCGGGCACTTTTCGCGACTGTAGCAGGAAGGGGTAATTGACATGATACACGAAGAAGCCTTCACTAACTCCTACAATGTACCTAGGAGAGTTTAGACGTGGATGTAGCCAAACGGCACCTACGTAGCATTTGCTGAATGAAATCCAGTGAAGGAACAAGACCCAGATGCAAAGGAGAGAGCACGAAACGTGAAGGTCGCGGAATGCAGGACTGGGAGCGACAGACAGCTGTTGTGGCCCCTGCCCTCCGCCCTCCGCCCTCCGCCCTTCGCCCTGCAGCCAGCCGCAGCCGCAGCAAGCCCGCGGGACTTGCGGTGGCGGCGCAGCAGGTAGCGGGGGCGGCCAGACCGCAGGCCCGCCTCGCGGCTCAGCGCCCTCTCCCTGAGGAAAACAAAGAAGCCTGCAAACGAGCCGCAGCTACTTGACAACTACCTGGCGCCGCAGCGCTGCACAGGGCTATGCAAGGGTGCACTGGCTTCCTTACACTGAGGTAATAAGAGTCATGCACATATACAGGTGGAGGTAGCATCGCGTACACCCGGTGTAAAAGGGCTTTGGCGGAGCTGTCATTTGTACTCATCTGTAGGGTGACCAGACGTCCGGATTAATCCGGACATGTCCTCCTTTTTAGCTCTTTGTCCGGGGTCCGGGCGGATTTTTTACAGTGTCCGGCTTTTTCGCAAAGTTGAGCGTAACACAGTTAAATTCACAATTCGTCCCGTTCTATTGCTCTTAACTATTGGCACAGCCTTCGTGATAAATGCACGAAGGCGGTGTTGGTAGGTGGCACCAGGTTCGTCGATGTTATCGTTAATCGACCTATAAGCGAATGCAAATATCGATTATTTAAAATTTTCGTTCCGTATCTTCGCTCTGTATTGGCTTGGCTGCCTGTAGCGCACGTGTGATTTGTGAGTGTAATTTTTAACTGAGTGAGTTACGTAAAATATTTGGCTATGCCTAAACGAAAGTGTACGTTTTCTGATGTCCTTTCCTGCAAATATCCGGCTTTCAAGAAAGGGAGAAATGAATTTGAAGCGGAATGTAAGATATGTGGAGCTGGAACGTACGTCTCAGTGGCCAATAAAGGAAAGAAATAACTCGACAGATTAACTGTCATGGTTTTATTTCATTGTTTCATAGTCATTCAATTTATTTGTATTCGGAAGGTTAAAGTGCAGTTTAGATGTCGTCAGCTGCTGCTTGAATTGTAAATGTTGATAGCGGTGCGTCGAATGAACGGAGGTGAATGGTCTTACGTTTTTCGATTTGTAGACAATACCGTGTTGTTGACATAACAAAACAATTGACGCCAAACTGTCACCACAATCAATGTTTCTAATTTTAAAAAAAATATTCCTCTGGGAATCACCACCTGACCACCAGTAACAATTAACTACTAGTTTTACCGGTAATTCCCGGCAGTCAAGTGACTTGTCCAAAGCTGACGGGTGGTATCCTGGTATCCTCATCTGCAGTTGACCCGTTTGATGTGTCCTCTATTTTCTTCCTTTGTCCTCCTTTTTGAAGCTGTTTTGTTATCCTTTTTAAACAACTGCATCTTGTCACCCTACTCATGTGATTCATGTGAAAAGTTTTCCGGCGTGATTTTAACCGCACGACGGCAGACTTCGAACACGAAATGGTAATTGAACCTAGACGCATGGGACATTACATTTCACAAATCGTTAAGGAATTTAGTATGCTGAGATTCACAGTCTCTACAGTGTGCCAAGAATACCGAATTTCAGGCATTACCTCTCACTACGGACTACGCAGTGGCCGACGGTCTTCACTTGACGACCGAGAGCAGCGGCGTTTGCGTAGCGTTTTCAGTGCTAACAGACAAGCAACAATGCTTGAAATAGCCGCAGACATCAGTGTGGGACGTACGACGAACGTATCCATTGTGGCAGTCCGGCGAAATTTGGCGTTAATGGTCTATGGTAGTAGACGACCGACGCGAGTGCACTTGCTAATAGCACGACATGGCCTGCACCATCTCTCCTGGGCGAGCGACCGTTTCTGAACAAAATGTTCAAATGTGTGTGAACTTCTAAGGGACCAAACTGCTGAGGTCGTCAGTCCCTAGACTTACACACTTCTTAAACTAACTTAAACTAAATAATGTTAAGAACAACACATACACCCATGCCCGAAGGAGGACTCGAACCTCCGGCAGGAGGGGCCGCACAATCCGTGATATGGCGCCTCAAACCACTCGGCTACTCCACGCGGCCCGGCCTCAGACTACAGGAAAACTATGGCCTGGTCAGATGACACCCAATTTCAGTTGGCAAGTGCTGACGGTAGGGTGCGAGTGTTGTACAGATCCCATGTAGCCATGGACCCAGGTTGTCAACCAGGCACTTGTGCAAGCTAATGGTGGTTCCATAATGCTGTGAGCCGTGTTCACTCGGGCTTCTATAGTCCAGGTGAACGAATCATTGACTATAAATAGTTGTGTTCGATTACTTGCAGACCATTTGCAGCCATTCATGGACTCCATGTACCCAAACAACTATGGAATTTTTATGGTTCGCCATGCGCCATGTCACCGGGCCTCAGTAGTTCGCTATTGATCGAGAGAACATTCTGGACGAATCGAGCGAATGATCTGGCTATCCAGATCACCCGACACGAATCCCATCGAAGATTTATGGGACATAAACAAGAGGTCAGGTGGTGCACAAAATCTTGCACCATTACGGACGGCTATACAGGCAGCGTGCTTCTATATTTCTGCAGGGGACTTCCAACGAATTGTTGCCACATCGAGTTGCCGCACTATGCCGGGGAAACAAGGTCCTACGGCATATTAGCAGGTATCCAGTGGCTTTTGCCACCTCAGTGTGTTTAAAGTATAGCGTGGCACATGGTATTATCTTACATACCATATAGAAACCAGTAATACTAAAATTAATAGAACACCGAGTGCAATGTCTAATATATATGATACAATGATTTATAATATCAGATTTAATTTCTCAATCCAATAAAAAGTATTTGTGGTTAGTATCAGTAATTTCATTGTGTTCCCTACACACGAATTTAAAATGTACTCTTTCATGATGTACTGGATTGTATTAAATGTCTCGCCGCAACTGCAGCATGTCAGACACATGTTTCCACTTGAAAAGGAAGTCCCAGAATACTGTGTGGTGTGTGTGGATTCTATTTCCTGTCTTTCTCCTACGCCGGAGCATACCGAAGCATGACAGTTTAATGCGGGTAGATATTGCATGAAATCCTTATGTGACATGGCGGTCATGTTGAAACGCGTCTGCCGAGGTTCGGGTGGACGCGATCATTAGATGGAGGACTAATTCTCCAGTTGATCCTGAAACAGCGTTAGGTGTCTGTGATAGCTGTATTCATTTAAAATCTCTGTAACGCGTGGCCGCTGCTTTCCTCTTTGGTCACTTTTCGGCTATTTAAACGCACGACGCTGTGGGGAGAGGGCTGGTTTTGGTCGGTTGTTTGGCGCTCCGGCGTGCAGTCTGGTTGGCGGCGGTCGTTCTTCGCACTTGCTCTGCCTCTTTCTGTCACGTGGGCAGTGGGACTGCGGATGGAGAGGTGCGAGCGGTCGGCGAGTGCGTAGTATCTAGTGAGAGGGCGATGGTCTCATCTGTGTTGCTAAACGATGTAAACATGTGAAAGTGGTTTGGAATGTATCATGCTGCAACCGGATACCCTACAGATTCGAAAGGGAGGAATTATTCAGGTTTCTAAAATCCTGCTATATATACGTATATTGAATTTCGTGCTGTTTGCAGTTAACAGCTCTTCCAGTGTTTGGACATCCACGTCATCTGTTTCGTATTGACCAGTGGTGCACAACTTATTGAACAGTGGTTATCTGTGTGAATTAGGGTTACATGTTTTGGATACGGGCAAGCGGTGTCAGTGCATGTCTGTGCACTCCGAAACAATCACACGTTCGATTTTCTGGCTGTTTGCTGGTATTTAGCAATGTGTTCAGAGATAAACAAGCAGGGGCTTACTGATGAAAAATTTATTGAGTGTGTGTTTATGGAATATATATATATATATATATATATATATATATATATATATATATATATATATATGTAATATAATCAATCGGCTCTGGGGTTATGGTACGGGTTACGTTACTAGTGCGTGATTTAGCATTAAGGCCAGCTTCATATATATTTGAGTATATTACTTCCTGCTCTGGCAGTAATAAGCCCGTCTGTACATATTATTAATGATAATGTAGTGCAGATATTTAAAGTGGTTAATTCTGAATGTGAGTGGCTTGTGGGTCACTTGTGGCCGTATTCCTGTTTTGAAATTCTTCTAATGTTTTAGGGATTGCGTTACTCTGAATACTGCCCAGCTGCTGTGTGGTTTTATGTTGTTGTTTCAGTGGTATAATCAGCGGTGCTCGTCTTCCGTTGCAGCTGGTCATTTAACTGGGGGACGACACCTTGGCGGCGAACAGCTTGAATTGTAACCGATGGCGCGGTCGCTGTGTTTGTCAGTAGACTCCAGTTCTTCAGTGAATTTGAGTATTTTATTATTTGATCCTGGTGACACCGAGGCATCCGTCTTTCCTTCTTCACCGTCCCTTTCAGCTTTCATTCAGGCTCGATCTGTGTTGTAATTTCCGCGCACCTCTGATGCGCCAATACTTGTCACTGAAATTTTGTAATACCTGAAAGATGCCTTTCATTTTACTGTGTTTTTAATATCTTATTCAGAAATTGTGAGCTGTTTCTGTGGTTATATATTAAAAGGTATCCTTCTTCTGTCGGAGTGTTTCTCAGTAAACCATTTGTTGTCTTTATGATTCTTAAGATTTATGTAAAGAGTGTTTTAAATTACTTATTGTTAGCCAGAATCGTTTAGTAATGTTTCAGATTTTGGGGCAATTACGTATATTACTCCGGGGTAAGACCAGTTTGCTATTTTCATGCAATTTTTAAATAAAATCTGCTGGAAATTGTTAATTATTGCCTCACCTTCATTGAGTTGGAGTATCCTCGAGAGTGTGTACCACTAAATCTATAATATCTGTTAGAAGATGGCCTGTTTATCTCGTCCATTTTACGTCCACCACTTTTCTCTGGCATCAAAAAACGTTGAATATTTGGTCCAGTGGATAGACAGAGATATCGCCGGCCTGAAAAGCCAAACGCACCTTATTAAAGACTAGAGGTTGGTGGGAGGTCACGTGATTCATCGTGCCGTTGAGAGTTTTGGCCGCTCCTGGTCCATGGGCGAAAACCGGCCACTCTTCCTTGATGTCTATTTCAGTACTTAAGAACATTGCTATAATTATTATTAAATTTTACTGTATAGCTTAGTACCTTAATAATACATCATTGGATGTCCTTAGGTTAGTTAGGCTTAAGTAGTTCTAAGTTCTAGGGGACTGATGACCATAGATGTTAAGTCCCATAGTGCTCAGAGCCAATACATCACTGGAGTTTAACAAAAATATCTATACTTTAATGGGAGAATTCCCAGTTAATTTTATTTTTAGAAACCAACAGCCTCAGTTGCAAGGTTTACCTAGATTTACTTAGGTTTCAATCGGGATAACCCAGCCTTCTTCAGAATAAAAGTAACTACCATTTGTCCATAGTGGACATGGTCAAGTTAAAACTACAGATTCATAAATCGAAACAAACAAACCAATGTCGATAGTTTTCTAACGCAGAAAGTAGGTAAGTAGGTGGTTAGTGTTTAACGTCCCGTCGACAACGAGGTCATTAGAGACGGAGCACAAGCTCGGGTTAGGGAAAGATCGGGAAGGAAATCGGCCGTGCCCTTTCAAAGGAACCATCCCGGCATTTGCCTGAAACGATTTAGGGAAATCACGGAAAACCTAAATCAGGATGGTTGGAGACGGGATTGAACCGTCGTCCTCCCGAATGCGAGTCCAGTGCTAACGCAGAAAGTGAAATCAGTAAGTCCATATATCTTAGTTTGTATTCGTAAAGATAAGATTGCGTTGCTAAACTACGTCACTGACCTAAACTTCCGAAAATATCTCTCTGAGTAACGCAAAGAGGCTAAGGGCCCCAATTACTGGTCCTTTGGTGTACTACAAAACTAACAGCGCCATCTGTTGGTTCCTCGATGTACTAAGCCGTAGTGATTAAACATCCGAATTACTAAGCTTACATTACAGTAACGTCTATTTCTTACTCCGATTTTGACCGAGCGAGGTGGCGCAGTGGTTAGCACACTGGACTCGCATTCGGGAGGCCGACGGTTCAATCCCGTCTCCGGCCATCCTGATTTAGGTTTTCCGTGATTTCCCTAAATCGTTTCAGGCAAATGCCGGGATGGTTCCTTTGAAAGGGCACGGCCGATTTCCTTCCCAATCCTTCCCTAAACCGAGCTTGCGCTCCGTCTCTAATGACCTCGTTGTCGACGGGACGTTAAACACTAACCACCACCACCACCTTACTCCGATTTTAATGCTGCAAAATCTATAAGTTCAAGTTACCTATGTAAACCCCATGAAAATTCGTCTAGTAGTTTTTAGATTGGCGGTTTCTAGCAGACAAACAGACAGACATCTACATCTACATCCATATTTATACTCCGCAAGCCACCCAACGGTGTGTGACGGAGGGCACTTTACGTGCCACTGTCATTACCTCCCTTTCCGGTTCCAGTCGCGTATGGTTCGCGGGAAGAACGACTGCCGGAAAACCTCCATGCGCGCTCGAATCTAATTTTACATTCGTGATCTCCTCGGGAGAAATAAGTAGGGGGAAGCAATATATTCGATACATCCAGAAACGCACCCTCTCTAAACCTGGACAGCAAACCACACCGCGATGCAGAGCGCCTCTCTTGCAGAGTCGAACGATTGTTTCGTAAGTCACCTCCTTTGTTGATGGACTACATTTTCTAAGGACTCTCCCAATGAATCTCAACCTGGTACCCGCCTTACCAACAATTAATTTTATATGATCATTCCACTTAAAATCGTTCCACACTCAAACTCCCAGATATTTTACAGAAGTAAGTGCTACCAGTGTTTGTTCCGCTATCATATAATCATACAATAAAGGATCCTTCTTTCTATGTATTCACAATACGTTACATTTGACTATGTTAAGGGTCAGTTGCCACTCCCTGCACCAAGTGCCTATCCGCTGCAGATCTTCCTGCATTTCGCTACAATTTTCTAGTGCTGCAACTTCTCTGTATACTACAGCATCATCCGCGAAAAGCCGCATGGAACTTCCGACACTATCTACTAGGTCATTTACATATATTGTGAAAAGCAATGGTCTCATAACACTCCCCTGTGGCACACCAGAGGTTACTTTAACGTCTGTAGACGTCTCTCCATTGAGAACAACATGCTGTGTTCTGTTTGCTAAAAACTCTTCAATCCAGCCACACAGCTGGTCTCATATTCCGTAGGCTCTTACTTTGTTTATCAGGCGACAGTGCGGAACTGTATCGAACGCCTTCCGCAACTCAAGGAAAATGGCATCTACCTGGGAGCCTGTATCTAATATTTTCTGGGTCTCATGAACAAATAAAGCGAGTTGGGTCTCATACGATCTCTGTTTCCGGAATACATTTTGATTCCTATACAGTAGAATCTGGGTTTCCAGAAACGACATGATACGTGAGCAAAAAAGGTGCTCTAAAATTCTACAACAGATCGACGTCAGGGATATAGGTCTATAGTTTTGCGCATCTGCTCGAAAACCCTTATTGAAGACTGGGACTACATGTGCTCTTTTCCAATCATTTGGAACCTTCCGTTCCTCTAGAGACTTGCGGTACACGGCTGTTAAAACGGGGGCAAGTTCTTCCGCGTACTCTGTGTAGAATCGAATCGGTATCCCGTCAGGTCCAGTGGACTTTCCTCTGTTGAGTGATTCCAATTGCTTTTCTATTCCTTGGACAATTATTTCGATGTCATCCATTTTTTCGTTTGTGCGAGGATTTAGAGAAGGAACTGCAGTGCGGTCTTCCTCTGTGAAACAGCTTTGGAAAAAGGTGTTTAGTATTTCAGCTTTACGCGTGTCATCCTCTGTTTCAATGCCATCATCGTCCCGGAGTGTCTGGATATGCTGTTTCGAGCCACTTACTGATTTAGCGTAAAACCTGAACTTCCTAGGATTTTCTGTCAAGTCGGTACATAGAATTTTACTTTCGAATTCACTGAACGCTTCACGCATAGCCCTCCTTACGCTAACTTTGACATCGTTTAGCTTCTGTTTGTCTGAGAGGTTTTGGCTGCGTTTAAACTTGCAGTGCAGCTCTCTTTGCTTTCGCAGTAGTTTCCTTTGTTGTTGAACCACGGTGGGTTTTTCCCGTCCCTCACAGTTATACTTGGGAGGTACTTGTCTAAAACGCATTTTACGATTGCCTTGAACTTTTTCCGAAACGCTCAACATTGTCAGTGTCGGAACAGAAATTTTCGTTTGGATCTGTTAGGTAGTCTGAAATCTGCCTTCTATTACTCTTGCTAAACAGATAAATCTTCCTCCCTTTTTTTATATTCATATTTACTTCCATATTCATGGATGCTGCAACGGCATTATGATCACTGATTCCCTGTTCTGCGCTTACAGAGTCGAAAAGTTCGGGTCTGTTTGTTATCAGTAGGTCCAAGATGAAATATCAAACATTTCGGCTTCCTTGGTAATGAAAGCACACACCATACCAGTGTCAACAATTCGCCCATGTTGGAATTAACTTAGCTTCGACACAATGCACTCTCAACTACCCAGGACACTATTCTGACCAGGACTGACACGTGCAACGTATTGAGGCCTTTACACACGTGCCGTTCATGGCCAGAGACAACAGTTCAACCACCAGGCTTGGCTAGCGCCTGTAGTTTTTTTCAAGCACACGTATTTAGCAGTCTTTCTATATTTTTTCAACCCCTGTAGGTTTCAGATCAGCAGTGGCAACATGCAGTCCCGCGTGATCTTCACGATAAACAACGTCACGTAGACCTCCAACGCTTCATACTGTCAGCAGTGTAAGGTGGGGATGTCATTTTGGTTTTTGTAAGTTATCAATGTCCACGTCAGAGAGAGAGAGCAAGTTATGTCACTGCTAAACAACCATTGGTCTTCTTGTGTCACAGTCTTTGCCTCTGAGCAGTCTGATATATTCTTAGTAGAAGTGTGGTAACTGATGGGTGTATTCAGTAGTGCTTTGTTAACTTGTGATTGTATCTGCCAGATGAAAAAAGATTTATTGTACAGGGTAGCAAGGACGTATATAATGCACACATTGAAAGGCGAAAAGGATATAAATTTTGATTTTCTTTATTTCTTTTTTCTTTTTCTTCACGCGAAGATTTGATCTGTATTTTGGAATATATACTTCGTTATAAAATATTTGTCTTGTAATATCATTTCATAGGAATCGTATGCAACAGGTTGAATATTGTTTGGAAATTGTATTTAAAAATAGAAATTCAGCTTAGCCACTGCCTGCTTGCTGTTTGCTGTTGTGCTTCCGAGAAATCTGGAACGACGTTGTCAAGACGCGAGGCAAGTGGAAATTTGATTCGGACCAGATAATTGTTTTACTTCAATTGCACATGTTATGTAAGGTGAAGTTGTATTCAGGCTAGGTACAGCTTAACTCAAATTGTGTTTTCTTTAGTCAAAGGTTAGCATACGAATTTAAGTTGGATAACGGTTTGTGCGAACATAGTTTCGGTAATACATCAGACTTTTTATAGAGTTGGAGGTAAATTTGGGTTACATTTCATACGAAAACACATAGAGGAGATGTTGCACCAGATACGGTACCTATTGTCCAAATTAACTTCTATGAGAACTAGGGGTGATAACCGGTGGCGCCCCACCATCACAACAGATGCTGGGAATCTATGATAGGGGCGAATGCAATTGAGACAGCGTTCATTCTCGTCGGATCTTCTGTACACGTCCACTGAGATGGTGTACGCTGAATGGGGACTCGTGTGAAAAGAGGATGAGGAGCCACTGTTCTGTTCTGTGTTGCCGTTGACGAACCGCTATTGGCGAGCCTCACTGTTGCCCCAGCAATGGCCACAATTATGACAGTTCATGGTGCTCCGAACGTAATCCCACTGTCGGTGTGGATACTTCTCTTGCTGCAATTAGGCTCACATCCTGATTCAAGGAACATGATGCATTCTGTACAGTGTTCCAAGCTAGAACGAACAATATGTCTAACCTCAGAGCAGTATTTGCGGGAGGCTGTTAAGATCCTGCATAGCTTAGAGTAAGGCCTCTTGCCCCCATCGAATACGTATCCACATGACAGTTGTGAAATCTTGGTGCACTCGATCATAGATATTGCTGCACGATAAACCCTAGCTGCGATACGCCACAGTACTGCGGCTGTACAATTCCGACACGAGGGAGTAGAAGTTCGTCCTTGTTACAAGAGACACAGAACTATCTTCTCACAGACAAAATCATTCAAAAGCGACTTCTGAACGAGTAAGTCACTGCACAATCTTTCCTTATATACTGTCATCTATTGCACTGGAATACCAATCGTTTGCGTATCCAGGCACGTCGCCAATTTGACGTTGTTGAACGCTGCCATCTTGGTATTAAAATTTTAATGGCCAACATTGCAAAAAGCAGATAGTTAAAGGGTATTGGGAATGCCTAGTGGTAGCCACCCTCTACACAGTACAGTGCGGCGGGTAACCTCTAGACAGAATATTAGGCGCAGCACGCACTCGTGCTTCTCAACGACGGGACTTGAAATTGCGTGTGTTGCCCCTTCTATTATTCCACACAAAGGATCTGCTAAAACCGTCACTCTGCTGGTTCGTGCTCATTCGTTCAGAAACTACTGTATGCCTTTACACACTAGACATACCTCATTTGTATCGTGCATAAGACAGCTTCTATTTTTAAGTGTGTCACGTGAAGTAGAAACCCTCTAAACCCTCTTTCATCCTACAGGTTGATGGAATTTTACGTAGGTTAATTATCCAGATGATCGGAAATAGTTGCCTCATGAAGTTACAATTGATCCTAAATCTATTGCCCTGTTGTCCGAACAAAGTAGTAAACAATGGACGGGAAAGTAAATTCTAATCTTCTTTTCTCTACCGTTCGTGAAGGCACTACTTGTTCTCAGTTCTCACCATATCAGAGTACGCCAACCACTAACGATCATTTCGGTTTTGGTTGCCCAAGTATTATAGTGTGAGGAGGCACAATGTTGCGGGGACGTACTGATCTCCAAATCTTCGACCATGGAGCACTCACCGGTCAAGGTTGTTGTGAAACTGTACTCCTTCCGCATGTGCGTCTTTCCAGGGGTGCATTCGGCAGTGATTTCATGTGTATGGATGACTATGAGCGACCACATTAATTGCACAGGTGAAGGTGTTCTTGAAACGATGGGATATGGGGTGAGTGGACTGGCCTGTCTCTTCCCCTGTTTAAATCGCATCGTGTGGGATACGTTGAGGTGACGCATTGCAGGAACGTCTACATACACCAACGACCTGCCACCTCTTGATAACGGCGCTGGTGGAGTAATGGGACGCACCACCACAAGAACTCCTTCCCAACCTTGTGAGCACGTTGCAGAGCATACACTGCCGTCCATGGTAGTCACACACACCATTGAGAACCATGTGCTGCCTTTTGTAATATACGGAACCATAAAAAAAAGCGGCTGCTACAGTGTAATAACTCTCTCTCAATAAAATTGTCATTTCTATTCGTCTACTTCTATTTTTCTCTCAGTTGCCTTCTGTACTATAGCAGTTCTTTCTACTTGCAGTCCAAATTTCCTTGAGCTATGAAACTTTGTCCACTGCTGACTAGGTCGCTAAAATATTTATTCATTTTGCTGTTCAGAAGTGATTTATTGACGAATTGTCACCAGAAGTATCAAAGTAAGAATAGTGGCCTCATACAGAGTACGGCGTCTTATGCATCACCCATCAGTGCCAGAACTTAACTGGTGGGTGATGCACATGAATCCGTACTCTGTGTGAAGGCTCTATTCCTATTGCGATATTTTTATGATGGGCAGAGCCCGAAACGCGTCAGAATCACTTCTGAACAGCACAATGAATAATTATTTTCGCGACCTAATCAGCAGTGTGTACAGATTTAAGCTGACATAATGGTCCCATGCCTCCTATGCTTTTTCTAGTTGCATCTTAAGTCCTCGAGCCATGTTACTAGGCAGTGACGTATCATGCGAAAGTTATTTTCCTACCTAAGTTTTGAACGCAATTGTATGTAAAAGATATATAAAAACTTTTACTCTTTTCCTTCTTCTTTAACTGAGCAATAATCCCGTCCAGTGCGGGGTCTGCTTTATTTAGGTTTTGGTAAATTTATTTACTTTCCCAACCGATGCCTTTCCTGCCGCCGCAGTTGTCCCTCTCCTAAGCGAGGGAAACCGTTTAAGGCACCTGTCTGTAAATTCTGTAAACTTGGTTCTGTGTGTAATGGTACTTCAACTGTTTGTGAATCGTGAGGCGGAAATTAGGGACTAGCCCAGCGTTTGCCTGACTCGCAAGCTAGAGTGCTGCGCGACAATTTATACTACCAGGTCAGATGAAAAAACTGATCATAAATGTAATTGAAAAAACTACACTAAGGTTAAATGTGGACGCACTCTGTTGAAAACAAAACTTTGTATGTAGTGCTCTGTCCTGTCATTGACAGTTATTCAGCAGTTCGGCCGCCTCCAGTACCTAAAGCCCCTTTTGGCGCAGAGCGGTGGAGCTGCCATCTGCTGACGAGTGGCAGCAATTAAAATGGTGGCGGTGCGGTGGGTTTGGCCGTTGGTTAAGCAAGCGGCAGCGGCAAGCGGTGGGTGGCTGCGGTTGCGTCGCACGTGAGGCGCACATAACTCAGCGCCTCGTACAATTTACATACAGATTGCACGGTGCAGCGGACAGGGCTATTCTTAACGCTCTGCCTTCACGTCCTTATTTAGAGCCCGCAATCGCTCTCTGGCCGCGTGCGCCATGTGCGTAGGAGCGTGCGTGTCCGCGGCCGGAGGGCTCCCTTTGCCGCCACTGGTGCCCCGTGGACTTAAGACAATGACCGCGCCCCTCCTCACACGTGCAAATCACGCAACAAAATTAATTCTCTTCTTACTTTAGCCTGCACTTCTTGCGGCCGTGCGAGGCCTCCGAATGAAAGCAAACGTCTTAGGGCGCTGTAGAGCAACTTTTCATCGGGCCGTCAAGCAGGACTAATTGCGATTCCTCGCTCTGCTCCCTGTACGAGCGCCGGCGAAAGTGTTAATAGATCGCGGCGTCCGTGCGCAACAGTAGATACGACAGTCAGAGAGTGTTTATTGTTAAGTGGCCTTGCTCCGTCTTATCGGTAGCTGTTCATTACCGCTGCGCACGCGCAAGTGCTGCAGCTGTATGCCGAACGCGAATAACAGTGCTAATTCGGCCACATCCTAATCTTGGAGAACTACGCTTTGCTTTCGTCTTCTTCATGTTTCATGTCACGCATTAGATGCCTCTCAAAAGTCATTCTTAGGTACCCGTCTCAAGAAATAGCCCTGTTTACATTTTACCTCTAAATTTATTTATTCGTATCAGAAAATCTTACGCAAAACTAAAACAAGAAATAAAAATGGAAGCGCAAAATCTAAATTTCATTATGAGAATTCAAAGGTAGACAAAGGTAGCCACATACACAGAAAGTTCACGCAATATACATTTCTAAATCATATCAGATTACGGTTTAACATCCAGTCTCAACAAATTATCGTGTTTCCATTCTCCTTCTAATTTTATTTACTCGGATTAGAAATCCCTATATAAAAATGAAGTTGGGAAAAAAATGGAATCGTTAAAATCCGAATTTAATCACGAAAAAGCAAAGAATATTACATAGACCATTCAGAAAGTTTATCCACGTGCGAGGGCTATCCGGGAAGTACGGTCCGATCGGTTGCGAAATGGAAACTACTGTGAAAATTAAAAATGTTTTATTTGCAACAGTTAGCTACATACACTCCTGGAAATGGAAAAAAGAACACATTGACACCGGTGTGTCAGACCCACCATACTTGCTCCGGACACTGCGAGAGGGCTGTACAAGCAATGATCACACGCACGGCACAGCGGACACACCAGGAACCGCGGTGTTGGCCGTCGAATGGCGCTAGCTGCGCAGCATTTGTGCACCGCCGCCGTCAGTGTCAGCCAGTTTGCCGTGGCATACGGAGCTCCATCGCAGTCTTTAACACTGGTAGCATGCCGCGACAGCGTGGACGTGAACCGTATGTGCAGTTGACGGACTTTGAGCGAGGGCGTATAGTGGGCATGCGGGAGGCCGGGTGGACGTACCGCCGAATTGCTCAACACGTGGGGCGTGAGGTCTCCACAGTACATCGATGTTGTCGCCAGTGGTCGGCGGAAGGTGCACGCGCCCGTCGACCTGGGACCGGACCGCAGCGACGCACGGATGCACGCCAAGACCGTAGGATCCTACGCAGTGCCGTAGGGGACCGCACCGCCACTTCCCAGCAAATTAGGGACACTGTTGCTCCCGGGGTATCGGCGAGGACCATTCGCAACCGTCTCCATGAAGCTGGGCTACGGTCCCGCACACCGTTAGGCCGTCTTCCGCTCACGCCCCAACATCGTGCAGCCCGCCTCCAGTGGTGTCGCGACAGGCGTGAATGGAGGGACGAATGGAGACGTGTCGTCTTCAGCGATGAGAGTCGCTTCTGCCTTGGTGCCAATGATGGTCGTATGCGTGTTTGGCGCCGTGCAGGTGAGCGCCACAATCAGGACTGCATACGACCGAGGCACACAGGGCCAACACCCGGCATCATGGTGTGGGGAGCGATCTCCTACACTGGCCGTACACCACTGGTGATCGTCGAGGGGACACTGAATAGTGCACGGTACATCCAAACCGTCATCGAACCCATCGTTCTACCATTCCTAGACCGGCAAGGGAACTTGCTGTTCCAACAGGACAATGCACATCCGCATGTATCCCGTGCCACCCAACGTGCTCTAGAAGGTGTAAGTCAACTACCCTGGCCAGCAAGATCTCCGGATCTGTCCCCCATTGAGCATGTTTGGGACTGGATGAAGCGTCGTCTCACGCGGTCTGCACGTCCAGCGCGAACGCTGGTCCAACTGAGGCGCCAGGTGGAAATGGCATGGCAAGCCGTTCCACAGGACTACATCCAGCATCTCTACGATCGTCTCCATGGGAGAATAGCAGCCTGCATTGCTGCGAAAGGTGGATATACACTGTACTAGTGCCGACATTGTGCATGCTCTGTTGCCTGTGTCTATGTGCCTGTGGTTCTGTCAGTGTGATCATGTGATGTATCTGACCCCAGGAATGTGTCAATAAAGTTTCCCCTTCCTGGGACAATGAATTCACGGTGTTCTTATTTCAATTTCCAGGAGTGTATACCAGCTACTTCTCTACATAGTCACCAATCCGAGTTAGACATTTGTCGTAGCGTTGTACCAACTGTCCAGTACCCTCGTCACGGGAGGCAGCCGCCTGTGCTTTTCGCCAATTCTCTACGCTGGTCTACAGCTCGTTGTCTGTGCCAAAATGTTGGCTACACTACAGCGGTTCATGTCACCAGAGAAGACATTCAAGAGGAGCCAAGCTGTATTGTGGGTGAGCAAATACTTCCCATCGAAAAGGCTGCAGGAGCTCCTTCACTGCCCCTGCAAAATGCGGCCCTGGATTGTCATGAAGTATGAAATGCATGCCAGTTGTGTTACGGGAGCTGCATGACATCAGGCGACATCTCGCACCAGGCTCTCATACTTGGCAGTGGACCCTACAGTATTTTCTAGGAATGTTTACGTTCTCACTTTGTGCTCGGAACTGAGCAGAGCGAACTGACGGGATCGACTAGAGACGCTGCTCAACACGCTTGTGCAAAGCTTCATCGGAATTTCATTGTGGTTTCCGTTTCGCGCCCAATCGGACCTTATCTTCTGAACTGTTCCCGAACATATAAATCACATGGTGCATAATAGTGCGCAATATTAGATTATGTTTCAACATCATGATGGCGACGAAGTCATTAGAAACGGACAGGAGCAGATCTCAGTTTCATTGACAACATCGTTGCGTAAGCAGTTTCGCAACTAATTTTTAGTGAGTGGCATACATGATAATGTGTATTTGGGTATAATATACAATAACAAAACCCTTAACATCTTGTGACTTCGATGGCGATGGACGATGATTGGAAAGTCAGTTGATAATCAGGTCACGAAGGAGAGATAAAAATAACATATCTCTTTTCGCCACGAGATTGAAGGCACGTCATTTGCAACGACGTCCTTGTTGACAACCATTACAACATTGCCACAGATTATGGATTTAGAATGGCTTCTGCAACCTTCTAACGTGTATGAATTTTGGGCCATTTAGCTATGAAATTGATAGCATTTGAACTTAACCTGAGTAACAAAAGCCGGACGTAAAAGGAAAAACGAAATAAGGGGAAAATAAATATATATTTTCTGATGAACTCATAAAGTGAAGTTTTTGTAATGTGGAGTGATCGGAGATGTATTAAAACCAAAGGTTTTGTTTGGCTTCACAATTTAACTGATAGGGACACAGGCACAGAAACAAACAGTCCTCCTCATCGATTTCAGGGAAACACATTTCAGCTCATTTAGAGAACGGAACCACTATCGGCCAGTTAGAAATATATTTTTCTTTATAATACTCTGTATGCACTTCAGTCTAACACATTTCGGAGTTTCAAATAAGTGTCCAAGGCGCAAGACGATGTAGCTGCTACTGCTAGAGCAGGAACTAAAGCATCCCAAAAATCATTGATCTAAGCTTTGAGCATCGCATTATAACTCCGAAACGTGTTGGACTGAATCAGAAAATAACATATTATGAGTAACGACGACGGATTACAAACAAAAATGTTCCTCGTATGCAAGTAAAGAGTCACGGACCCGTCCATGACTCACTTTCATCAACAACAATCAATCTGTATGTAACGTGACAACTTATAATTGACATGCTGGTGGTCAGAAGCAACCGAACATGAGTGCCATCATTTTGAGAGGTATAGCCGACGCCACGATTGCTCTGAGGAGTAGTGGACGGAACCTTTATGGACGGGTCAGGACTGAAACGTCCCCTTAGAAAAATTATACATGACTGTGCTTAAAAGTGACACACAATATTTTTTAGCACAACGCAATCTGACTTTCAATAATCCCTAAAAAGCCTACTTACATAGCCCCCATGCTCCCCACAAAAAAAATTACAAATTGTTTTGGGCAGTGGCCAATAATGATTTGATAAAATTTTTCATAATTACAATAACAAAGATATCAAATGCACACACTTATTGATACAATGTTGGTCGAAAGCTAAAATTTTTTCACAGTCCATAAAGACAGTCCTGATCATTCATCACAGTAAAATTGCAGTGTTCTTTTTTTCAAAGTCTGAGCAGCAAAAGAGAATGCACACGGAAGTAGTGGATTTCCATGCAGTCTTGACAAAGTAGTGTTGTCCTTCCAACGGAAAGACAGTGCTGACTCTTGACATGCAGACAGGTAATGGGCCACAACAGAGCAAACCCACAGCAGTCAGTCGAAGTTTTAAAGAATGTTGGTAGGTAGGTCATCACGGAGCAGGCCCACTATAGTCTTGGTAGAGAGTATGGTATTGGTGGGCCACCAGAGGTGCAGACCCACTGTAGTCCTTGTAGAGATGGCTAGCGGCCATCAGTTGCGACTGTGCAGGTGCACAATCACCATAGAAGAGTCTTGTGGACAATATAGCAAGTCCATACACAACCACTTGTGCACTCACAAACCTTTTTTTTTAATTGTCCTTAGAACCAGCAATGCTGTTAACCAGTCCCTTGCTGAATTATTAACACACGTGCAAACACTATCAGTCCCTACTTCTCACATATTGTCCATATACTATGACCAACAGGAACGTGTGCAGTGAAATGTAACTTACAAGTTACTTACTTTGATGAACTGGTGTCAATTACAATTTTATAACAGAAGAATACAATTACAAAGGTACAAAATACATCATTAAAGAACATAACAATACAGATAACATTTGTATTAAAACAGGCTTTACAAAAGAATAGAAATAAACATGTACATCAGTGTTACAAGAATTATGACACAAGTACATACATAAAAGATCAGAATAACTTTTGAAACATCAACTTCACACATGAGCATTAAAACAAAACAGAATAAATAATGTCTAAACATCTTTACAAAGAAAATAACATAGTATTTGAAAAATTCTACAACATAAATCTTATTAGCTAAACACATAAAGACAGTAAAAACACAAATAAACAAGGGTACACAAACACATAGCAGAATAACACAAGGGGAAAGTGCAGGATTTGTTTTCAGTGTAACATTTGGTACTGCAGTCCAACCCAAAACTTCATTCCATAGATCTTTCGTCTTATTTCAACATTTGTTTCCACCAAAAAAATCATATCCAAGCATGCTTCCTGTATTTATATGTTCACATATTTTTTACCTCAGTATTTATTTTCCATTATCTTACCTCATCATTTATTTCCAAGAAAATACTACCTACACCTGTTGTCTCTAAACCCTACTTTTTTGTTCATATCCTCTTTCAAAATACTTTTTTGGCCAAACCATTTTCTTATAGCTTCTCAATGCATTTCTTCCAATTCATCACAACTCGTTCTCTTATATATCCTGCCCTTTCTTAAGCTAACTTAAATCTGCGGAGCTCAGATATATATACCAAGGGACGAGGCAATGCAGCAGCACATAACAATTAACACAAACAGCAATGACCGTCCAGTGGCTTTACGTAACGGAGTGAAAAAAAAACAAATTTTGAAGTAAGTTCAGCAGCGACTAGAATGTACGAAAATCCATTCGATGTTCTGACAGGGGGTCCCAAGAGATCAACAGCAGCAAATTCTTTTAATTTAGAAGGAATGATAGGAAACAACGGAGCACGATGTGAGATAGTAGATGGTTTCACCTTTTGACAAAGTTTACAAATAGACAAGACTCTTCGAATTCTTTTTTCCATATTGTTAAAATAACAAGTCGTTCGAAGAATATGATAACATTTTCGTGGCCAAAAATGTGCGTAGCTGAAATGAATATACCAAATGAGCTTTTTAACAAAATCGTCTGGAATGCAAAGTACCCATAGCTTGTCATCAACAGTGCAGCGTTTGAAGAGTATGTTGTTTCTAACCAGATAATAATGCCGAATCTGAGTGTGCGTCTTTTCATGCCATTTACTTTTGATGTCTTTCCAAATCGGATCTTTATCTTGTTCATGAGCAATGCCATTTAAAGATGTGGTGATGAAGTTTTCAAAGGCGACTTTCTGAATGTAAAGAATACTGAAGTTTTTCTCGAGGTTGCCTTCTGTGTTACTTTTCTCAAGCCCAGCCGGTGCGCGTGACAGTGCGTCCGCAACAATGTTCTCCTTGCCGGGAATGTAGACTATTGTGAAGTGGAATTCTTGCAGAAACAATGCCCAACGTTTTAACCTGTCAAGATTTAATTTTGAAGACATGAGAAATTGTAATGCACGATGATCACTGTATACTTTTACGTGCTTGCCAGAAAGAAAGAAACGGAGTTTGTTAAATGCCCAAACGATAGCTAAAGCTTCTAATTCAGTAACGGAATAATTTTTTTCAGATTTTGTTACCACTCGACTAGCAAAAGCAATGGTTTTCTGAACAGTAGTGTCATTTTCTATGGCTTCTTGAAATAAATGGGCACCAAGACCAACTTTAGAAGAATCCGTGCTAAGGCAGAAATCTTGTGACAGATCTGGATGACCTAGTATTGGCGCGTTAAGTAGCGATTCTTTCAAAGAATTGAATTCCAACTGTGCTTGTTCGTCCCAGTTCCAAATAGTATTTTTTCCAGTGAGAGAACAAAGTTTTGGTGTAACTAGAATCTGCATATTGAGAAAACGACGGTAAAAATTTACGAGACCTAGAAAACTGCGGAATTGTTTTTTTGTGGATGGAACTGAAATGGCTCTGATTGCTTCTAACTTTTCAGGATCCTGCTGAATGCCTTCAGAAGAAATAATATGTCCCAAAAACCTCACCTTTGACCTACCGAATTCAGACTTTTCCAAGTTAACTGTAATTCCAGATTCTGCAAAAATACGTAACAAAGTGTTGAGGATGCGATTATGTTGTTCCCATGAGGCTTCTGCTATTAGAATATCATCCACATATAAGGTGATGTACAGTTTTAAAAAATCAGGTAATATGAGATTTCGTCCGCGAATGAACGCTGGCAATGAAATGTTCAAACCAAAAGGAAGTTTCCGAAATTGGTAAAAAACGCCGAAACAAAGAAAAACTGTGTATTTTCTACATTCTGGACGAAGTTCGATCTGATAAAAGCTGGATCTGAGATCAATAGAAGACAACACTTTTACACCATTTTACACCATTTGGCTCTGAGCACTATGGGACTTAACTTCTGAGATCATCAGTCCCCTAGAACTTAGAACTACTTAAGCTTAACTAACCTAAGGACATCACACACATCCACGCCCGAAGCAGGATTCGAACCTGCGACCGTAGCGGTCGCGCAGCTCCAGACTGTAGCGCCTAGAACCGCACGGCCATTCCAGCCGGCTTGAAGAAGTACTTCCATCGTTTGCGGCCTGTCTGTTTCAGGAATAATGACAGTATTGATTTGTCTCGAATCTAAGACAAGTCTGATCGATCCATTTTTCTTTTCAACAACATGTAATGGACTGTTGTATGAGCTTACTGCAGGCTCAATAATGCCATCGTCAAGCATAGATTATATTTCTGTTCTATCACGGTCCCTATAATGTGCTGGAATTACGTATGGTCTAACACAAAATTTAGTATGCTCACGAACACGAAATTGGTATTCAAATCCCTTGATTGTTCCTGTTTTGTGAGTAAAAACTGTCGAATGTGCTTGTAAAATCTCAAAAGGGTCCTGCCTATCAGTGTCATTACAATTTTCAGTTGTTTGGATTTTATTCCGAATTAACTCATTAGTTTCAAATATGTCGTCGATATCATCCCTGTCAGTACTTTCAGAGTGATTGTTAGTGTCTAGTTCCGTAGAAAATTCCGAACTGTTGTCTAACAGAAGGTAAAGCCGATTAATTTCCTCGTCATGGTTTGAGAGCCAATCTTCAAATTTCAAAGCTATTGACTTACCTCCTTTCTCTAAACTTATTTCAGCATCGTGAAATTTTAAGATTGCTCTGTATTCATTCAAAAAGTCTACTCCCAATATAAGAATAGCCTTGTCGTGTCCATTTATTATTTCTGCCAACGCGGAATTGTGACGGATGTGACCTGTAGTTGTTATGCTCCTGTTTTCGAGTTCCGCGATTGTCAGTGTCAATTTCCAATTCTTGTAACAGTCCCCGAAAAGCTTCAATGTCGTCTTTGCAACGTCCTGCCAAAATAATGTGTCGTAAATGTTCAGGCAATTTGATTAAGCCAATGCGAATGAATTCTGAGGGCCTGTATGGGTTTGACAGGTACTGATTCTTGTGCAACATGTCTTCAAATTATTTCACAAGACTGGAAAATTCAGATTGTTCGAAATGTTTCATCATTATGATGCTATGTTTTACTCGGTCCTGTGTAGCCTGAGACCAATATGGTGAGAGGAAGGCATGATAAAATTCTCCTTCACTGTGGCAATCGTGAATGACCGATCGCATTCTTAGATTTGTTCCGTTGTGTCTAACTGTTGCTGTGTTTGTCTCTGATTTTGTTTCATTTGTCGCACTAATTGCAATAACAATGTATTAGTGTCTGGAATCTGTTCCTCTATGCTTTTCGGCAGTGCATTTGCACCGGTAACATTCACATTTTGACGAGCAGAAAATGTGTCTTGACTTATTTGAGAAAACGGTGAAGACGCAAAACCTGAATCTACAGTATTTGCAAGATTGTGTCCTGTCATTTCGGATTCCTGAGGCGAACTGTTGCCGACCGATCGATCGATAATGCTTCCCTGTTCACTAATTGTTTCACTGTCTAGATCATTATTTGCAGCCCGCTCCATTTCCCTATGCACAATTACCAAATTACTAGTTTGAACATTAGTTAATTCATTACACGGTGGCGCTATCACACTGCTTTCGTCTTCACTGTCATTCCTCAGTTTACTTTGGAGCCTAGTATTACGTTTTTCACGCACCATTATTGTCACAATATTTCACACGACAACACAGAAAAGCACAATTTGAAGAGCAAAATAAAAAAAAAACACATTAACATAGCACTGAAAATAAAATCTTGTTAATTGCTAGTGCAGCTGCGCAATACTTGGTGCAAATCTACATTCATGCCACAACTGTGTTACTGTACAACAATGAAAAACTACAACTACAAAGGAAATTCTCTCTATAATTATGAGCTAGCAATAAACAATAGCTACATTAATTACACAAACTACAAGAAAAAAAATCAGAAGATTCCAGTGAGGTATCCTCGGCTGAGGGTCGACATATGAAACGTCCCCTTAGAAAAATTATACATGACTGTGCTTAGAAGTGACACACAATATTTTTTAGCGCAACGCAATCTGACTTTCAATAATCCCTACAAAAGAATGGCCCTGACTAACATTAACCTATACCTTTTACAAATCACTTACCTCACAAAAATCTTTGTTACTCGAAGTACTGCAATACAGCGAGCGCCACTACAGCCAGCTAAATAAAAGATTCAAACTACGGAAGGCACTAACTACTGATAGGCATAGTTAGCAAATGAAAGATTTTACTAGAGAACAAACAATGTATTTACCTTAATAGTCATAATATATATAGCAGTTCATAACATCCATTCTTACAAATATACTGTTTCTGATGGACACACCTCCAGATTATCCATTCTCAAAAATCCATCATCTCACTTCCCCACATCCACCACTGCTGGCGGCTCACCTCCAACTGCGCAACGCTACGCGCTGTTAACATTCAGCTGCCCAACACTACAATGGCAGACAACAATGCAAACTAGCCACAGACTGCACACAGCACAGCCAGTGATTTTCATACAGAGCACTACGTGGCGTTACCAATAAGAAAACCTAAACAGCCTACATACAGGACATACTATGCAGCAGACAGGAAGTCACGTGCAAGCCTCGTAGAGGCCGGGCGAACAGTATGACCAGGTTTTAATGCGGATGAACGTAGCTATTTATGACAACCTTTTTTGAAAACGTGTTAGACTATAGTGAGCTCTCCACACTACTACAAAAATCGAGAATCATATTTCTCTGTATCAGACTGACAATTTTCAAATCCACAAAGCAGTTAGTATTGTAACCTGTCCAGTGAGTAACCTGCTGTTAACATGACTCCAAACGATTCTCTTACTACGTTTTATGTTCAGGGAAGAGCTCTCACTAACCTGCAAATCTCTTGTTAAGTAATATCCGACTGCAAGGCAATCTGACAGTCCACGACTGCTTAGAAGCCGTTACTGAGTGTGCAGTGTATTAGTACGACGTGTCAGCACGCACCAATGGTGCAAAAACAAACAGCTGCGCAAACAAAGTTAAAATCGCTAGGATTCAAGTCGATTAATCGGACGTCACCAATAAAAACGTATCCAAACCACAAGGAGCATCGTAGGATAAATGCAGAAATGATGGATCGCTACACGAAATAATATCATATATATAACAAAGTAGTAATGAATAAAGCTGCGCTGCGGTTGAAGGTTCGAACCCTGCCTCGGGCATGGATGTGTGTGATGCCCCTAGGTTGGTTAGGTTTAAGCAGTTCTAAGTCCTAGGGGACTGATGACACCAGAAGTTAAGTCCCATAGTGCTCAGAGCCATTTGAACCATTTGAATAAGGCTGATTTACGTATTTTGAAACAAAACATGTTCGTAAATATTGTGCCGTTTATAAATCAAAGCAGTGAATGATTACCATTCCAGTAATAGCCAAAATTCATTAAAAACACCAGAATAAGAACTCTAGATGGCTTCAGCAGCTATTACCCCAAAAGTAATAAAATTTGTTGTAAGAGGGACCATTATATCACGTCTGAAAACTTCCAGTTAATAAATCTATCTGTAATGTTTTGTAAGGTGATGTTAGTTATACTTACTAAATTCATTTGACGGACTTCTACTGAGGAACTTTTTTTTCATATGAAAGCACCTTCAAATATGACGTGAAGGTAAGGACGGGAGAGCACCAGTTAATAATCCAAGTCGTTTTACCTTAGAAGACATGGATTCTCAATATCCGCTGTCTTATAAAAAGGAATGTTCGACTCATTTCAGAGTACTATGGAGTATGCATTTGAGTAGTTTATTAAATCTAAGAATTATAATTAGCACAGGAGCAAGATAGGTGGCCGCAAATACTGGTAGTTTTCAATAGTGACCTTAGAGCAGTGAATACTATTTATCGCACTATTTTTATTCTGCATTATGCAGCTCCCTAAGATAAATTGTCCGCTTTATAGAGGGGGGGGGGGGATAAATTTTTTGTGTGTTCTTGTCGTCAGGTACAGACTCTTATCAATTGCTGCCAATGTAATTTCAGCTGGATCAAAGAAAACATTGCAAAAAGGTATGTCACAGTTTCATTAACCTTCAGATCTAGCAAGTACTGTTCACAGCAGCAATCTGCAGTTAATGTATGTACGTAATACGGAGATACCTTCACCGCATAGGAAGCGTATGTCGTTCAGAGTGCGTTACTTCAATGTCTGCCTACTTAGTAACTAAAAGCAAAAGTTTCAGTATTTTCCATGCTCCTGCTTAAACAGCATACTGAAATATCAGAAATATGCGAAATTATTACAATATTTTCATACAGTAATTGTCATACATACGTTTCACCTTCCGTCAAGTATCGACAACGGGAGAAACCTTGTTATAAGAGCCCATCCTGACGTACGTATTTATTCAAGGGAGATTGTGTCCAATAAGACAGTTCGATCCGTCTATTCACTTACTACGAACGGTATCTTATATTCACTCACTTCCGTCCATCCGCAAACTGCCGTAGCCACTTCAGGCGTATATACTGTAATGAGTGCAGAGTGTTAAGTATTCCTCTAAGGCTTCACTGCAATTTTTGTTCAGACTCAGGAACGGCAGAGAAGTCCAACACTCTATCACAGAACTGCACAGCGCATACAAACTCCACTTTAAGGACTTTAGCAAGACTCTTAAGATCTATAACTGACATCAGTTGCCACGTACCGAATATTCTTCTCTGTCACGGAAAGATCTTTGAACATTTTACTAATTCCTCCGAGAGCACATATTCGTGAGGCATATTGTACTTATATCGACAGTACCTTACTGTCGGCCGAAGCGGTTCGGGAGACAACCATGTTTCATAATACACTCCTGGAAATTGAAATAAGAACACCGTGAATTCATTGTCCCAGGAAGGGGAAACTTTATTGACACATTCCTGGGGTCAGATACATCATATGATCACAATGACAGAACCACAGGCACATAGACACAGGCAACAGAGCATGCACAATGTCGGCACTAGTACAGTGTATATCCACCTTTCGCAGCAATGCAGGCTGCTATTCTCCCATGGAGACGATCATAGAGATGCTGGATGTAGTCCTGTGGAACGGCTTGCCATGCCATTTCCACCTGGCGCCTCAGTTGGACCAGCGTTCGTGCTGGACGTGCAGACCGCGTGAGACGACGCTTCATCCAGTCCCAAACATGCTCAATGGGGGACAGATCCGGAGATCTTGCTGGCCAGGGTAGTTGACTTACACCTTCTAGAGCACGTTGGGTGGCACGGGATACATGCGGACGTGCATTGTCCTGTTGGAACAGCAAGTTCCCTTGCCGGTCTAGGAATGGTAGAACGATGGGTTCGATGACGGTTTGGATGTACCGTGCACTATTCAGTGTCCCCTCGACGATCACCAGTGGTGTACGGCCAGTGTAGGAGATCGCTCCCCACACCATGATGCCGGGTGTTGGCCCTGTGTGCCTCGGTCGTATGCAGTCCTGATTGTGGCGCTCACCTGCACGGCGCCAAACACGCATACGACCATCATTGGCACCAAGGCAGAAGCGACTCTCATCGCTGAAGACGACACGTCTCCATTCGTCCCTCCATTCACGCCTGGAGGCGGGCTGCACGATGTTGGGGCGTGAGCGGAAGACGGCCTAACGGTGTGCGGGACCGTAGCCCAGCTTCATGGAGACGGTTGCGAATGGTCCTCGCCGATACCCCAGGAGCAACAGTGTCCCTAATTTGCCGGGAAGTGGCGGTGCGGTCCCCTACGGCACTGCGTAGGATCCTACGGTGTTGGCGTGCATCCGTGCGTCGCTGCGGTCCGGTCCCAGGTCGACGGGCACGTGCACCTTCCGCCGACCACTGGCGACAACATCGATGTACTGTGGAGACCTCACGCCCCACGTGTTGAGCAATTCGGCGGTACGTCCACCCGGCCTCCCGCATGCCCACTATACGCCCTCGCTCAAAGTCCGTCAACTGCACATACGGTTCACGTCCACGCTGTCGCGGCATGCTACCAGTGTTAAAGACTGCGATGGAGCTCCGTATGCCACGGCAAACTGGCTGACACTGACGGTGGCGGTGCACAAATGCTGCGCAGCTAGCGCCATTCGACGGCCAACACCGCGGTTCCTGGTGTGTCCGCTGTGCCGTGAGTGTGATCATTGCTTGTACAGCCCTCTCGCAGTGTCCGGAGCAAGTATGGTGGGTCTGACACACCGGTGTCAATGTGTTCTTTTTTCCATTTCCAGGAGTGTAATAAGGGCCGGAGGCATAACAGTAAGTGCAGTTACAAATCTGTCTCCTGTTGTACTGTCTGTAAACATCCGACATACCAACAGATCGAAGCGTTCACCTTGCACTGTATACTGGCGAGACAGCGATATACACGCTTAGCTTGAGTATCCTGCGAATGCTGTTCAGAATCTAGTCCGCTTGTGATGCTCTGGTCTTTTAGGAGGAAAACTGTGCGTTGACCTTCACTGCATCGAAAATTTACTTGTCGTAGTCCTGTCGAAATGGGACATGTAGACATACGGACTTGTATTTTGAAATTAAAAAGCACAGCCAAATTACCTTAGTATCACTCTCGACGCAGGTCTAAGTTGGTGCTAACACGACGAGGAATTATGTGGTGGGAAGGCTGCGCCAGCTACTAAACCGAGGATTATCTATCGAACAAGGATAGCGTATTGCACGTGTTGCCAAAATCAAGACGGAGCTATCACTTCGTGATGTTATTTGGATTTCGAGCTAAGACTGAAAAGCTAATATTACACATATTTGTCCCATTTTCACAGATTTATTGGTTAGTAACAGCAATGGTGAACGTCGTTGCTATTACGGACGCAAATTGAAATACGACAAACGAAGAAACGAGAAAAGCTTATAGTTAAATCTTAATACATACTAAGGTCATGTAACGAGGTAATACAGAGACAAAATTTTTGAAATCTTGTTCTTCTTGTCTGTACTCTCACTCCTAGACATTCTTAAACTCGACCTCAGCATACCCACAGGACCATGTAGCTGTTCTGTAAAAGATGCTCTTGCGCCCAGTTTTGAAGTTTGAGACATCCGTTTGACGAAACGCGACCGATACACATAGCGATCGCCTAAAGAGGATACAAAACTGAGGCCTCGGAATCTCTCTGCACGCACCTGAAGTAACTGAAACGCCATTATGTAGCTGAAATAGCTTACCTCTAGGAGAAATTCACGCTATCGGCTAGAGACTGTAAAACGACACAGCCAACACATCAACAACTTGGGCAACGCCACAACACCACTAGGAGGCCACAATTACTGGCGGAATAACGTTCTTCCTTCCAGCCTAGCAATGTATCCTCTTTCGTGTGATTTAGATCAATAAAAGATATTGTAATTATAGTTTTGGTTCAAAATGGTTCAAATGGCTCTGAGAACTATGGGACTCAACTGCTGTGGTCATAAGTCCCCTAGAACTTAGAACTACTTAAACCTAACTAACCTAAGGACAGCACACAACACCCAGCCATCACGAGGCAGAGAAAATCCCTGACCCCGCCGGGAATCGAACCCGGGAACCCGGGCGTGGGAAGCGAGAACGCTACCGCACGACCACGAGATGCGGATTATAGTTTTGGTATCCAGGACAGTAAGTACTGTTACTTATAAATTTTACAATATCGTTACAGGATGCACAGAACATTTCTGCACATTATATGGATTTTGAGGCTCATAATTCCGCAATATTACATTTTCGAACATTTGCTGAGACTAGTTCATCCAGCGTGCAAGTCACAAGTAGTTGCATGCTCCCCAAGATTTGTTCTGCATCTCCTCATTCACAGTAATGTGATTCCATCCAGTAATGTGTTCCGGCGCTTCAAACTCTGTTTGCGCCATTACTATACAGGGTATATCATAATTAATGGCGTAAATTCATACAGTTGAAAGTACACTATACTCGAAGCAAAAAAGTCTCAGTAAACATAGGGGCGAAAATGCATACCTTAGAGCTAATGAGCAATTTTTCATCTTCGATACTATGAAAACATCTTTCCTACTGCTATTTCTTTGCTTTCCATATTTTGGGAAGTGGCAGTATGGGTCAAAACAAGAAAAAAATTTCCAGTAAACATGTGCTCTAAAATGCATAGCTTAAAAGTTATAAGTACATTAGAAGAGGTATGTTTCAAAGTAGCGAAGATGAGAAAGAGTTCATAGTTCATAACGTATGCATTTTAGAGAATATGTTTACCGGACATTTTTTTCCTTGTTTTCGTTCGTACTGCCATTTCCCAAAATATGGAAAGCAATGAGCTTGCAGTATCGAAGATGAAAATTGCTCTTAGCTCTTAAGGTATGCATTTTCGCCCCTATGTTTACTGAGACTTTTTTGCTTCTAGTATCGTGTACTTTCAACTGTATGCGTTTACGCCATTAATTATGATAATCCCTGTATAGTTTGCAGTTTCAGGGTGTTCCAAGTCAGCCGGCCGCTGTGACCGAGCTGTTCTAGGCGCTTCAGTCCGGAACCGCGCTGCTACAACGGTGGCAGGTTCGAATCCTGCCTCGGTGATGGATGTGTGTGATGTCCTTAGGTTAGTTAGGTTTAAGTAGCTCTAAATCTTGAGGACTGATGACCTCAGATGTTGAGTCCCATAGTGCTTAGAGCCATTTGAACCATTTTGTTCCAAGACAGGTGAGATAACTGGAAACCAGCGCCAAGTTCTCCCGGTATGTTTTGAATGTCGTATGGGTTTCTCGTTTAAGCACAGTTCTCTTCGGCGACAGGAAGGTGAAGATGGAGTTATTCCAGCTGCTCGGAGAAAACTATACTTTTTCCTTCTCAGCCTCTGCCGCAGATCTGCGTCTAACGTCCGGGGATTCTATACCCTCAAAACAGCGGAATATATCAAATGGAGTCGGTCGTAGACAACCTGTTATGAAGCCACCTGTCTCGTTAGGAGCAGTGTCAGCTCTCTTACACAGAGCAAGAGCAGACGTACGTAGGACAATTGGTTGTGCGGTTCCCATCCTCCCCCTGCTGCCTCCCACCAACCTCGTCCCACGCTCCCATCTACATCTACATTTATACTCCGCAACCCACTCAACGGTGTGTGGCGGAGGGCAATTTGGGTGCCACTGTCATTACCTCCCTTTCCTGTTCCAGTCGCGTACGGTTCGCGGGAAGAACGACTGCCGGAAAGCCTGCGTGCGCGCTCGAATCTCTCAAATTTTACATTCGTGATCTCCTCGGGATGTATAATTAGGGGGAAGCAATATATTCGATACCTCATCCAGAAACGCACCCTCTCGAAAGTTGGACAGCAAGCTACACCGCGATGAAGAGCGCCTCTCTTGCAGAGTCTGCCACTTGAGTTTTCTAAACATCTCCGTAACGCTATCACGCTTCCCAAGTAACCCTGTGACGAAACGCGCCGCTCTTCTTTAGATCTTCTCTATCTCCTCTGTCAACCCGACCTGATAAGGATCCCACACTGATGAGCAATACGAAAGCATAGGTGGAACGAGTGTTTTGTAAGCCACCTCCTTTGTTGATGGACAACATTTTCTAAGGACTCTCCCAATGAATCTCAACCTAGCACCCGCCTTACCATTACACTTCGAATCGTTCCGAACGCATACTCCCAGTTATGTTACAGAAGTAACTGCTACCAGTGTTTGTTCCGCTATCATATAATCATACAATAAAGGATTCTTCTTTCCATGTATTCACAAAACATTACATTTGTCTATGTTAAGGGACAGTCGCCACTCCCCGCACCAAGTGCCTATCCGCTGCAGATCTTCCTGCACTTCGCTGCAATTTTCTAATGCAGCAACTTCTCGAATATTACAGCATCATCCGCGAAAAGCCGCATAGAACTTCTGACACTATCTGCTAGGTCATTTCTATATATTTTGAAAAGCAATGGTCTCATAACACTCCCCTGTGGCACGCCAGAGGTTACTCTAACGTCTGTAGACGTCTCTCCATTGAGAACAACGTGCTGTGTTCTGTTTGCTAAAAACTCTTGAATCCAGCTACACAGCAGGTCTGATATTCCGTAGGCTCTTACTTTGTTTATCAGGCGACAGTGCGGAACTGTATCGAACGCCTTCCGGAAGTCAAGGAAAATGTCATCTACCTGGGAGCCTGTATCTAGTTTGTAAGTTTCCGTGATATATTATTGCGGCAGTGTTCTGGCTGTGATCTTTGCAAAGGAGCATTTGTTTTCGTTTCAAGGTTACGTTCAGCGTTTTTCTAGACTGTCTATTTATTATGAGAAACGTAGACCTGCGTTTTGATTGGGTTAGGCTTTAAGAGGTTGCTCTCATACTCTACAGTATCCGAAGTATCGAGACACACCTGTGTAATATGGAATTGTGGACCTTATGTAAGACAGACCAACTCGCCACTACAAGAGGAGGCGGAGAGTATTGAGCATCCGGTACAGAAACAGTAACAGCTGAATGGATCTCAGGAGAGTTCAGTGACTTCGAACGTGGACTAGCCACTGGTACCTAACAAATCCATCAGGAACCTTTTCACCCCTCTAAAGCTGTCCAAGTCGACAGCCGATGACGTGACAAGTGGAAACGCGAAGAAACAACCTCAGCTACACCGAGGCCCGGCAGATTTCATGTACTGAAGGACAGGGACATTCGAGCACTGCGGAGGTTAGTTGTAAAAAATTACACACAAATTAGCAGGAGAAATCACTCGTGAGTTCAAAATGCTATGAGCAGTCCAGTTATGTCAATGACTGTGCGTAGTGAGTTAAAAGGAGTGGGCGACAATGGTCCAGCATCTCCTTGTAAGCCACACGTTTCTGTAGTCATTATTAAGCGAAGCGTGAGATTTTATAGAGAGCGACACCATTGGACAAAGGATAACTGGAAACGGGTGATTTGAATTGATGAATCATGCTGTATCCTCTGGCAAAGGGATAGGTTTGGATTTGGTGAATGCCTGGAGAACATTGCCTGCCACCATGTGGAGGAAATTGTGTTACGGTATGGGAATGTTTTTCTTGAATTGTGTCTGATTCCCTTATTGTGCGTAAGAAAACGCTAAATTCTGAAGGATATAAACACAGTTGGCTGTATTGTGTATTAAGTACCGGACGGTAACAGATCGGAGACGGCGATTGCGTGACATTGCACCCTGTCATAAAAGATCATCTATGGGACAACGGTTTGTGGACTGATTTGGTCTATCCCATGTCCCGACCTGAACCCAATGGAACTCATTTGGAATGAGTTAGGACGTCTACTTCGCTCCACACCCCAGTTTTCAATATCACTACCGTATCTGGTTTCGGCTCTTAAGGAAAAATGGACAACCATTCTATTCCTCCATATACTCAGACATTTCATTGAAACTTTCTCCAGCAGAGTTCATATCGTCATAAAGGCGAAGAGTCGACACACCTCCTACTGAGTCCAGTATTTTGTGTCTGGATACTTTTGATCAGGTATTGTTGTCTGACGGTAAACTGGAGAGATTACTGTGTTTGTGGGAAGTGACCATTGCCGGTGAAACGCTATGACTCCCCTACAGCAATGCAATTTAGCATGTTGTGATCTACGGAGATAGTGTTTTTGTGTGTTTCTCGAGTCGCTTTACTACTCGCTAATTTCTGTATTCTGTATAGTGTTAAGAATTTTTGCTGAAAATAAAGACTCGCTGGGCGCGTTTGCACACTGTGTCGCCGATAATTCAGATGGGGCGCTTCGAAAACGTCGATATAAAGTTGTGGAACAACAGTTGGATAGAGAGAGTGAGGTTACTCCTTCACTGTTTAGTTCACAGGCAGCCTTTAGTCTTCCATACATTTATATGAATATGTTGGGGTGGGACACTACGAATGTAGTGTTTGGGCATAGAAGGTGAGAATGTGGGTCTCATGGGAGACGTGATCGAGATAGTCCCTACAGTCGAACTGTCCTTTGTGCCCACGGTGGTTCTGATTGATGGAGCGTCTGCCATGTAAGCAGGAGATCCCGGGTTCGAGTCCGGGTCGGGGCACACATTTTCACCTGTCCCAGTTGATATATATCAACGCCCGTCAGCAGCTGAAGGTATTAATTTAGTTCTAATTTCGTTTAGTCTTCCATGTCTTCGAGGACTGTAATCAGTTAGACTTTCCATTTCTTCAAACAAGCACCGTTGAACTGCAGCTACAGTGTCATCGACGTAAATGGAAGCTCTTTTATTTGTTCCGACAGGCTGATCACTCGTCTTCACCAATCGTACAGTAGCGGGGCTAGAACATTATCTTGAGATAAGGAACTCTGCTCTGTTTTCCATCGACTTTTTAGAAAATGACAGCCGAAAAGAAAAAGACACTAGAACTGGATCGACGAGAACGTCAGAAGCCCACAGGGCTAAGCATTCATAGAACATGTTGCAGTCAGCTGGTCGGGCCCTCCTCAGACTGGCACCGGTGCGATTGACAACAGAAGACGGCCGGTGTCCTCAGCTGCGGCCGGCCCGGCGCGGCCCAGGTACGGGGGGGGGTAGGCACGGCGCACATGCCGGATACATGTGGTGGGGCTGCACCTGTGTTTTATTAATCTGCCGCGGGCAGATGGGTGGAGCCGGGCCCGGCCGAGCCGCACAAAGGCGAGAGGGGTCAGGGCAGGCCGGGGCGACACTACCGGAACACGTCGTAACGCGATCGCCGCCGCGGCCAGCTGCCGTCTGCGTCTGGGCGGACGCCGGCGTCTGGGCCGCAGGGGGCGCTGGAGCGTGCGCGCGCGCCGCCACCGCAGCACGGCCTCGACACGGGCCCTCTGCCTGAGCTGGCGCTGGCTGCGCGACGGGGCTTTGCGTGAAAACAGATCCACACGTTAATCAGAAATAGTTGTTGCCAAATACACTGAAGAGCCAAAGACACCTGTTATGGTGCTCGCTTATTTCCAAGTCCGTATCGATCTTAGTGCTGAGTTTTCACTCAGACGACGCTTTGGCGTTAGGTGGTTGTTTCCCTATGTGACCGCTGGCCGCAGCTTAGCTGGAGGCGTGTGAGGAGTGTAGTGTAACGAAGTAAGTTTTTTATAAACGATTTTCTTTTGACATATGACCATGTGTAGACTTCGTCACCTACGTCAGTTACAACCCACTTCAAAATTATTTATATTCTTTTTAAACTGTCTCAGAATGGTTCTTGAACGAAACTGTAAAACATGATTTGAGTCGTATGCGCAGAATTACGTCACTCAGTCCAATTGGTTTGCGCAAACTTTTTTTAAATTTAGATGTCGTTTGTTTTTCCTCAGAAATTATATTAATGCACGTTATCTGATTTAATAAATATTAGAACCACATTGAATAAACTTTCGAGATTCAAACTCGCGATGAACGTTGTCAAAAATTAATAATCTTGTCAAATATATTATTAATTCATTCACATAATTCTTCACAAATAAATCCTCGGAACACGTATTTACACTTTTGTAGCATCCACTAGTTTATTATCTTCCTACATATAGACGTGAACCTGAGCCTTCATAAGACAGGATGAAGATTAAACTTTCTATGACGTCATTGTTGTACAAACATTACAAATTCGCAATTATTTAATTTTTAGAAGCACGACGCAACAACTCGGTTTCAGGATCTTCTGTTGCTCTTTGGCTGTCGACCCGCGACGTATAGTGGCCAGCAATTTTCTCTCTGGTCCCGGCAGCGAAGATGCTGTCTCCGTTCGTTGCGCCGCCCTCTCCGTACATGAAACATAAAAAATAAATACAAAACTTTAGATAATTCACAGCTATTACAAATATTACAAAAATACATAAACAAAACAATAAATTAAACTTATATTTACCTGCAAACTGGGCTGACACTGGTGAATGGGGGACGCTTCAATTTCACGTCCCACTACAGGAGGAAAGAGGTGGCTGCCTTTGCGGGGAGACAGTTCGGCTCGGCTGGGGTTGTTTGCGTCTGGACGCCGAGTGGGGCCCGATGGGAAGACCGGACCGTGATTATATGGTTAATAGTGTGGACAGCCTCGTGGCGTGCCGTTTAACTTGATTCGCAAGGCGAGCAAAATGTCGCCTGTTGTAGTTTGTCGAGCCTGAGTTTGAAATACATTCTATGTGTGGCGGGATGTCATTTCGTCCCCCTGTCTCTCCGTCGCTGGGATTGCTATCCTCGTTTACCGTCCCATGGATGTATATCGATGGGGTACGCTGCTCTCCGTACTCTGCTAGACGCTGGTGATGGAAGTGCGTCGTTCAGCGTCACGTTAGTCTGGGTGCTTTATGTTTGATCTTCAAGTGGATAGTCTTCGAGTGGCCCTCCTTAGAGTTTGCCTTGCGCAGTTAGATTGGAGTTTATTTTGTCTTGTGGTGCTTCCGCTTTCTGTTAATGAAGGTTAAGCTTGATTCGGCACTCCGTACGACGCTTGGCACCTCAGCAGGCGGGTCGGAGCCACCTTCGCGACTAAACGGAAGCCTCTGGACTGAGAGGTCTTCTGTTGTGCATATTGTTCATAAATTGTTGCTTTGGTATTAAGTTGGCTGAGGTTTCTTATGGATTTCCCGGCATTTGGTCTGTTGTCCGGCCTGGGCTAGCTCTCGTTATTTTAAAAGTCGGTCCTTGTTTTGGCTTAGTACGATTCTGGTTCACTGCCTGGTGGTTCTGGTAGTACGCCGGGTCGCTGTGGTTGTGTTGCATTTTGTATGGGGCTGTGAGCTCGGAGCCGTTGAGTACTATTTGTGTGAACTGCTTCACTGGGGAGTACTGATTGGGCCATTCTTGGTCCTCTGCTGTATGAAATAATTTTATTATTATTTTAAAGTAACATTATCGCTTAAATGATTTAATTCTTGTTGCGTTAATTGCAACTTGAGTTTCTGAGAAATTTAGTAGTGTAATTATGGAAGATTTAATAGTGGCACATGCCCCTTTACCTGTTTTGTAATCTGTTAATTACCGAAAGACTTTAAGCTCATTGTCATATGATGTGATTTTCTTAAATTATTGTATTTTTATGTCATGTTATTGGTTTTTTTTAATTTTATGATCACTGGTGTACAGTTCCAAGTATTAAGACGTTTCAGGTAGCTATAAAAATAATGAGCGTGTGGCATTGGTGGCCGGGAGACCCCTCGCGGGGTGGTTCGGCCGCCGCTCCAAAGTTCTTTAGCTCCACTACGGCGACTTGCGAGTGAATGAGGATGAAATGATGATGAAAGACACACAACACCCAGTCATCTCGAGGCAGAGAAAATCCCTGACCTCGCCGGGAATCGAACCCGGGACCCCGTGCGAGGGAAGCGAGAACACTACCGCAAGACCACGAGCCGCGGACATGTAGCTATTGAAACTTCCTGGCAGATTAAAACTGTGTGCCCGACCGAGACTCGAACTCGGGACCTTTGCCTTTCGCGAGCAAGTGCTCTACCAACTGAGCTACCGAAGCACGACTCACGTCCGGTACTCACAGCTTTACTTCTGCCAGTACCTCGTCTCCTACCTTCCAAACTTTACAGAAGCGCTCCTGCGAACCATGCAGAACTAGCACTCCTGAAAGAAAGGATATTGCGGAGACATGGCTTAGCCACAGCCTGGGGGATGTTTCCAGGATGAGATTTTCACTCTGCAGCGGAGTGTGCGCTGATATGAAACTTCCTGGCAGATTAAAACTGTGTGCCCGATCGAGACTCGAGCTCGGGACCTTTGCCTTTCGCGGGCAAGTGCTCTACCAACTGAGCTACCGAAGCACGACTCACGTCCGGCACTCACAGCTTTACTTCTGCCAGTACCTCGTCTCCTACCTTCCAAACTTTACAGAAGCTCTCCTGCGAACCTTGTAGCTATTACTTGGCTGGAACGCGCGGAACCGCAACGGAGAGAGCAGTTGCGTTCCTTAGGTGTCCGTTGTTGGCGAGGCCTGGTGTCCGTTGTTTGTTTTGGTGCACCTGAGTTAAGTATTCTGTTGCCTCCTCCCTTGCGGCCCCGTCGTGTTCTTCTCATAAACATATCCTTCAAGGCATTTTAGTTAATTTTATGCTAGTATTATTTTCATTTCTTATATTGGTAAAATTGTGCGGCCTTCATTACGCACACTGTTTGTTATAGCGGAGTTGATGTGCCATTGTAATTTCTTAAACTCCATTATGTGTGCCCTTCGTGATACATATTGTTTGTCGTAATAGATTTGAGTATGGCACTTATAATGTCTCATATATCACGATGTGCGTGTGTAATGGTGCAATAAATGGATGATTGTTATTTCTGTTCTTGGCGCCCTTCATGCCTCCTTTCTTGTCCCTATTGGTACGCTAGCCTTGTACTTGTCTTGGTAAGCCACACCAACACTGGTACACCTGCCTCAAATCGTGTAGGAGCCCCGCGACCACGCAGGGGTGCCGCAACACGACGTGGAATGGAATCGACTGATGTCTGAAGTAGCGCTGGAGGGAATTGATACCATGAATCCTGCAGGGCTGTTCATAGATCCGTTAGAGTATGAGAGGGTGGAGATCTTTTTCGAACAGCACGTTGCAAGGCAGGTATGCTCAGTAATGTTCATGTCTGGGGAGTTTGGTGGCCAGCGGTAGTGTTTAAATTCAGAACAGTGTTCCTTGAGCCTCTCTGTAGTGGAAGTGTTTAAACTCAGAAGAGTGTTCCTGGAGCTGCTCTGTAGCAATTCTTTACGTGTGGGGTGTCGCATTGTCCTGCTGGAATTGCCCCAGGCCGTCGGGATGCACAGTAGACATGACTGGATGCATGTGATCAGACAGGATACACTTACGTATGTGTCACCTGTCAGACTCGTGTGTAGACGTATCAGACGCCCCATATCACTCCAACTGTACACGCCCCGCGCCGTTACAGAGCCTCCACCAGCTTGAACAGTCCCCTGCTGAGATGCACGGTCCATGTTTTCATGAGGTTGTCACCATACCCGTACACGTCCATCCACTCGATATAATTTGAAACGAAACTCGTCCGTCCAGGTGACATGTTTGCAGTCATCAAAAATCAGATTTGGGTGTTGATGGACCCAAGCGAAGTGTAAAGCTTTGTGTCGTGCAGTCATCAATGGTGGACGAGGGCCTTCGGCCTCGAAAGCCCATATCGAAAATGTTTCGCTGAATGATTCACCAGCTGATACTTATTGATGTCCCAGCGTTGAAATCTGCAGCAATTTGCGGAAGGGTTGCACTTCTGTTACGTTAAACGATTCTCTTCAATCGTCGCTGGTCCCGGTCTCGTAGGATCTGTTTTCGGCCGCAGTGATGTCGGAGATTTGATGTTTTACCAGACTCCTGATATTCATGGTACACTTGTGAAATGGTCGTACGGGAAAATCCTCATTTCTTCGCTACCTCGAAGATACTGCGTCCTGCGGCGGCTATAACACCACTTTCACTCAAATCTTAAACTGCACCAGACACTTGTTGTCTTATATAGGCTTCGCCGACCGCAGTGCCGTATTCTGCCTGTTTACATATCTCTGCCAGAAGAGGAGGTGAAAATGAATCTTCACAAGGTGAAACAGTGCTTGATTTTATTTCAATGACTGCAAAACTGAATCAGAATTTCACTTTTTGGTATGACGTTGCACACACTCTAACCCGAATGCATGTAATGATTCTGTTTGGAAGAGTGCCATAGATTCCCAGCTGTGTGGGCGACTTGAAGACTTCTTAAGTAACCCAGTATGTTGGCCTCAACGGCAGTATTCATCAGGCACAAGGGTATCGTCAGTAGTGCCGCAGGGAAGCGTGATATGACTGCTTTCATTTGCGATGTACCGAGTGATCATTAAAGTCAGTATAAATTTGAAAACTGAATAAATCACGGAATAATGTAGATAGAGAGGTACAAATTGACACACATGCTTGGAATGACATGGGCTTTTATTAGACCCCCCCAAAAAAAATACAAACGTTCAATAAATATCGGACAGATGGCGCTTCATCTGATCAGAATAGCAGTAATTAGCATAACAAAGTAAGTCAAAGCAAATATGATGTTCTTTACAGGAAATGCTCAGTATGTCCACCATCATTCCTCAACAATAGCTGTAGTCGAGGAATAATGTTGTGAATAGCACTGGGAAGCATGTCCGAAGTTATGGTGAGGCATTGGCGTCGGATGTTGTCTTTCAGCATCCCTAGAGATGTCGGTCGATCACGATACACTTGCGACTTCAGGTAACCCCAAAGCCAATAATCGCACGGACTGATGTCTGGGGACCTGGGAGGCCAAGCATGACGAAAGTGGCGGCTGAGCACACGATCATCACCAAACGACGCGGGCAAGTGATCTTTCACGCGTATAGCAATATGGGGTGCAGCGCCATCCTGCATAAAACCCCATGTCATTCCAAGCATGTGTGCCAATTTTTACCTCTCTGTCTACATTATTCCGTGATTTATTCAGTTTTCAAATTTATACTGACTTTTTGATCACCCGGTACATAAACGATCGGGCGGACAGGGTAAGCAGCAGTCTGCGACTTTATGCTGAGAGTGTTGCGATGTATAAGAAGGTGTCGTTGAGTGACTCTAGGAGGATAGAAGATGAACTTGACATAATACTTAGCTATTGTTACTGCTTGCTCAAAATGTGGAAAAATCTGAATTAATGCAGATGCGTAGGGACAAGAAGCCCATAACGTTCGAAACACTATTTAATATACAGACGTAACGTTGCAAAGCAATATGAAATGAAACGAGCATTTAACGGCTGTAGTAGGGAATGGTCGACTGCGGTTTATTGAGAGAATTTTAGTAAATCGTTGTTCATCTGTAAAGGAAATCGCATATAGGACACTAGTGCAACTCATTTTTAGTACTGTTCGAGTGTTTCCGATCCGCATCTGGTCAGATTAAAGGAAGACACGGAAGCAAGTCAGAGGCGTCTGCTAGATCTGTTAAAGGTAGGTTCGAAGAACACGCTAGTGGAACGGAGATACTTCGGGAACTGAAATGGGCATCACTCGATGGAAGAGAACGTTCTTTTCGAGGAACACTGTTGAGAAAATTTAGAGAATTGTCATTTGAGGCTGCCTGTAAAGTGATTCTACTGCCGCCAACGTAAGTTTCACATTGGACAATGATCTACATCTACATCTACATCCATACTCCGCAAGCCACCTGACGGTGTGTGGCGGAGGGTACCTTCAGTACCTCTATCGGTTCTCCCTTCTATTCCAGTCTCGTATTGTTCGTGGAAAGAAGGATTGTCGGTATGCCTCTGTGTGGGCTCTAATCTCTCTGATTTTATCCTCATGGTCTCTTCGCGAGATATACGTAGGAGGGAGCAATATACTGCTTGACTCTTCGGTGAAGGTATGTTCTCGAAACTTTGACAAAAGCCCGTACCGAGCTACTGAGCGTCTCTCCTGCAGAGTCTTCCACTGGAGTTTATCTATCATCTCCGTAACGCTTTCGCGATTACTAAATGATCCTGTAACGAAGCGCGCTGCTCTCCGTTGGATCTTCTCTATGTCTTGTATCAACCCTATCTGGTACGGATCCCACACTGCTGAGCAGTATTCAAGCAGTGGGCGAACAAGCGTACTGTAACCTACTTCCTTTGTTTTCGGATTGCATTTCCTTAGGATTCTTCCAATGAATCTCAGTCTGGCATCTGCTTTACCGACAATCAACATTATATGATCATTCCATTTTAAATCACTCCTAATGCGTACTCCCAGATAATTTATGGTATTAACTGCTTCCAGTTGCTGACCTGCTATTTTGTAGCTAAATGATAAAGGATCTATCTTTCTGTGTATTTGCAGCACATTACACTTGTCTACATTGAGATTCAGTTGCCATTCCCTGCACCATGCGTCAATTCGCTGCAGATCCTCCTGCATTTCAGTACAATTTTCCATTGTTACAACCTCTCGATACACCACAGCATCATCTGCAAAAAGCCTCAGTGAACTTCCGATGTCATCCACCAGGTCATTTATGTATATTGTGAATAACAACGGTCCTATGACACTCCCCTGCGGCACACCTGAAATTACTCTTACTTCGGAAGACTTCTCTCCATTGAGAATAACATGCTGCGTCCTGTTATCTAGGAACTCCTCAATCCAATCACACAATTGGTCTGATAGTCCATATGCTCTTACTTTGTTCATTAAACGACTGTGGGGAACTGTATCGAACGCCTTGCGGAAGTCAAGAAACACGGCATCTACCTGTGAACCCGTGTCTATGGCCCTCTGAGTCTCGTGGACGAATAGCGCGAGCTGGGTTTCACATGACCGTCTTTTTCGAAACCCATGCTGATTCCTAAAGAGTAGATTTCTAGTCTCCAGAAAAGTCATTATACTCGAACACAATACGTGTTCCAAAATTCTACAACTGATCGACGTTAGAGATATAGGTCGATAGTTCTGCACATCTGTTCGACGTCCCTTCTTGAAAACGGGGATGACCTGTGCCCTTTTCCAATCCTTTGGAACGCTACGCTCTTCTAGAGACCTACGGCACACCGCTGCAAGAAGGGGGGCAAGTTCCTTCGCGTACTCTGTGTAAAATTGAACTGGTATCCCATCAGGTCCAGAGGCCTTTCCTCTTTTGAGCGATTTTAATTGTTTCTCTATCCCTCTGTCGTCTATTTCGATATCTACCATTTTGTCATCTGTGCGACAATCTAGAGAAGGAACTACAGTGCAATCTTCCTCTGTGAAACAACTTTGGAAAAAGACATTTAGTATTTCGGCCTTTAGTCTGTCATCCTCTGTTTCAGTACCATTTTGGTCACAGAGTGTCTGGACATTTTGTTTTGATCCACCTACCGCTTTGACATAAGACCAAAATTTCTTAGGATTTTCTGCCAAGTCAGTACATAGAACTTTACTTTCGAATTCATTGAACGCCTCTCGCATAGCTCTCTTCACACTACATTTCGCTTCGCATAATTTTTGTTTGTCTGCAAGGCTTTGGCTATGTTTATGTTTGCTTTGAAGTTCCCTTTGCTACCGGAGCAGTTTTCTAACTCGGTTGTTGTACCACGGTGGCTCTTTTCCATCTCTTACGATCTTGCTTGGCACATACTCATCTAACGCATATTGTACGATGCTTTTGAACTTTGTCCACTGATCCTCAACACTATCAGTACTTGAGACAAAACTTTTGTGTTGAGCCAACAGGTACTCTGAAATCTGCTTTTTGTCACTTTTTCTAAACAGAAAAATCTTCCTACCCTTTTTAATATTCCTATTTACGGCTGAAATCATCGATGCCGTAACCGCTTTATGATCGCTGATTCCCTGTTCTGCGTTAACTTTTTCAAATAGTTCGGGTCTGTTTGTCACCAGAAGGTCTAATATGTTATCGCCACGAGTCGGTTCTCTGTTTAACTGCTCAAGGTAGTTTTCAGATAAAGCACTTAAAAAAATTTCACTGGATTCTTTGTCCCTGCCACCCGTGATGACAAGATTCGAAACATTAGGGCTCGTATGGTGGCATATAGACAATCGTTCTTCCCTTGCTCTTTCTGGGAGTGGGACAGAAAAGGAAATGACTGGTAATGGTACAGTCCACCCTTCGCTACGCACCTCAAGGGGGCTTACAGAGTATGTATGAAGATGCAAATAAAGTCTTCGTATCCTTTCCTGACGCTAGCTGCTCCACTGTTGTTGTAACTGATGTTAATATCCTGGATACTGGCGCTGGTACAGAGCTGACGCCAGAGTTGGTCCTACTGGGCTTTTACTGGCTGGTCACTGGAGTACTTTAAAATGACGCAGACAGTTCACAGACGCGTACCATGTGTGTGCACGAGTACTGTTGTGCTGAAAAATGGCAGCATGATACTGTCATATGAGAGGTAACGCATAAAGATTTATATTGTCCATTACGTATCGTTTGGCCGTCAGAGTTCCCTAAATCACCGTCAGCCATGAGCTGAAGTTTACCCACACCTTGACGCCAGGCGTAACATCGCTGGCCTGTCCAAAACTTTGGAAAAAATGAAACCTTTCCCCAGTTCGGCGGCACCATACTAGCCGACGATGATCATCCGGGGCAATGCAAAACAGCGATTCGCCGTTGAGCACAGTGCGAAGTCATTCAGTAGCAGTCCATGCTTCATGGTTACAGCACCACTCCAGACCAAACCATCTGTGTTGTGGTAATGACGCCAGTCTACGCAAGTGACGGTAATACCCTAATCCGGTTGCTGGTAGTCTCCGATCAATGGTGCGGGATGGCACAGCGTGTTCAGGGACGCCACTACTTGTCGTCCGATGGCAGGAGCAGAAGTGAGGGGGTAGCAGTGTGCTTAGTACAAAATACAGTGATGTTCCCTAGTTGGTCGGAGGTGGTCGACTGTAGCGTTGACGACGGGTATGCCTGCCGTCACTTTCCCATACAGTCCATCATGGGCCCACTGTCATATCCGAATGCCGTACAATTCTGGAAATCGCACGATTCGAGCAGACGGCCAAATGGATACCACAATGAATCACCTTTCAAGTTCCGTCATGTGTTGAGAACGCTGTCTGACATCTCTCTGTGTCCTTGTAGTGATCATTCAACATCTAACACTATTCACGTACTGTTTAGATTAGATTAGATTAATACTAGTTCCATGGATCATGAATACGATGTTTCGTAATGATGTGGAACGAGTCAAATTTTCCAATACATGACATAATTAAGTTAATTTAACAACATACTTAAGTTAATATAACAACTTTTTCATTTTTTGTGTTTTTTATTTTTATTTTTTTATTTTTTAAAATATTTTTTTTGTTTTTTTTTTTTTAATTTATATCTAAAAATTCCTCTGTGGAGTAGAAGGAGTTGTCATTCAGAAATTCTTTTAATTTCTTCTTAAATACTTGTTGGTTATCTGTCAGACTTTTGATACTATTTGGTAAGTGACCAAAGACTTTAGTGCCACTATAATTCACCCCTTTCTGTGCCACAGTTAGACAGTTAGATTTAATCTTGAATACTGAAGATCATCCTTTCTCCTAGTATTGTAGTTATGCACACTGCTATTACTTTTGAATTGGGTTTGGTTGTTAATAACAAATTTCATAAGAGAGTATATATATATATATTGAGAAGCTACTGTGAATATCCCTAGATCCTTAAATAAATGTCTGCAGGATGATCTTCGGTGGACTCCAGCTATTATTCTGATTACACGCTTTTGTGCAATAAATACTTTATTCCTCAGTGATGAATAACCCCAAAATATGATGCCATATGAAAGCAACGAGTGAAAATAGGCGTAGTAAGCTAATTTACTAAGATGTTTATCACCAAAATTTGCAATGACCCTTATTGCATAAGTAGCTGAACTCAAACGTTTCAGCAGATCATCAATGTGTTTCTTCCAATTTAATCTCTCATCAATGGACACACCGAAAAATGTGGAATATTCTACCTTAGCAATATGCTTCTGATTAAGGTCTATATTTATTAATGGCGTCATACCATTCACTGTACGGAACTGTATGTACTGTGTCTTATCAAAATTCAGTGAGAGTCCGTTTACAAGGAACCACTTAGTAATTTTATGAAAGACAGTATTGACAATTTCATCAGTTAATTCTTGTTTGTCAGGTGTGATTACTATACTTGTATCATCAGCAAAGAGAACTGTATATAAACCTCCCCCCAGGCCTGCTAACAACAGTAAACACGAACAATGTGCATTGACACCATTGTCTCATTTTACCGTCGTTTCAACCCTACCACCACGATGGCTACACGAGCGATTCATTTCTTTACATATTGCTGTTGAAGTAAAAGGATATATTTCTGCTTGTCACGTCGCCTGTGCACACATGGGAACACTTATACCACCATACGTACTTGCATTCAGACTGCTGGAAACATTGTTTCAGCATGCCACGATGTAAAGTTGTAGAGTGGGCTTTAACATCCCAAACAATTACTATTTATGTTTCTAGTTTTAGCTTTCTCTTACTGTATTTTGAATGCCAGCTTATTTAACATGGTGACAATTCTTGCTTTCAATATGCTTGAAAACGACAAAACATCGGAACTCCAATCACTATAAATATTTTCAAGATCCATAAGCTTTATAACTACAGTAAATTATCCAGAGAGAACTTGAAAGTATTTGAAGCTGGTGCGAAGATTGACAACTTCCTTTCAGTGTTCAGAAATATAAAACTGCCTCTTCAAAAGCGCGGACGAGTATAAAGTTTGATTAGAACACCGACGAGTCACAGTCTACTCGAACACTTGCGTGTGGGAGTTTGAGGGGTTCAAAATGGAAGCAGGTCTCAGACTTCAGTTCATTTGCAGGAAACTGGAAAATGCCGTCAGTCTACAAAGGACACCAGTTAGGAACACAAAAAAAAACACTCATGCAATCGAATGCAACCGATCTGGAATTAGGTTCTTGTCCCTGGAACACACACTAAGTAGGACCTCAGGAGATGTTGAATCTATATACACAAAAAACGGGGTTCGTACGAAAAATTTAGTTTCACTCACGCGGAGAACCTCTGTAAAACTCTAAAAAACCTGAATTGGTGGACACTTGACAGCAGCTACCAACCACAATTAATACTGCTATTTATTTACATAAATAGCGCTGTTACCGATTTCGAACTGGCAAGTTCATCATCAGACGGCTGTTCACATGCTTTGCAAGATGCACTTTACATTATCGTTCGTTTTCGAATTTTATTCTTCAACTGTGACGAAATATTTTTGGTGTGTTGGTGCCCTATGGTAGAAAACAGTGTTACATGATTATAACTAAAATTGTCAATTGTAAAAGGTGATGCAACAAATATTTCCACCACTGAACCAGCTTCTTCATTGCCACGTAATCTAGTCATGAGGTTTTTAACATGAAGCAGCACAAACTCACTTCAAACAGCTGCAGCCTTTTGGCCTTGAGTGTCCAGCCCGCAACTCCATGTAGTAGTACCGATGACGTATAACAGTGCAGTGGTAAATCAGATTGTTGTCTTCCCATGTTGATCCCAGTTTCCTGATAGCCAGCGTCATTAGTGATTTCGTCACTCTTCCGAGTAAAAACTTCTAAGGTGCCCAAACCGACAAGAATGGAATTTACCTTATTCGATGTAACACTGTACGAATAAAAATTCCTTAACCTCTAATATGTGAGTCCTATCACTCAGAAGTATGCGGAAAAGTGTAGAACTTGTGGTAAAATGAAATCCTATAACGCAGGCGTAACTCACTTGTTAGTTGAACTGTAATGTCGTACGTCCTCACATACTTCTTTGGTGGTGGGATCATTCGTTCCCTCCACGCGCATGGTGCAATTTTCCGACGGTGTTAATTGAGTTTTTGCACTTCACATGTGGGTGTTAACGGATCTCACTGGGTCTGACAGCGTTATATGTCTGAAATTACGGAGTTCATTTCGTAAATGAAGGGGCGTCCTAGCGTGGTCTAATCAAAAGGTGTAAACCATGCCCCGGCAGAGCACAGGGCGGGAGTTTTCATTTGGAAATAGCAGGGGAACAATTACAGGCCACGTCGTGGGTTACTTTATCACCAGCTGTAACACGAGCGGTAGTGTCGTCTCTTCTGAATTAATATCAGTAGCATTAATTACAATATATTTAAAATCAAGTACATGTGTAACTTGTGATGAGCAGGGTGTAAATTTAATCACAGTCCCACAGTCTGCCAGAAATACTGAGTGTTGACTTCTGCCAATGCTAAGAAGCTACCTGTGTTGGCTTAGAACTTAATTCCTGGAAATTATACTTAGTCTACTTACGACATTATTGACGCTGCGCACTGTCGAACTATACTGGCGCACTCTTTTGCTGTTCTGGAATCTTATCAGACCTAAATTAAGCGAAAACATCGAGTATATGTAAATACAGAGAAGGGAACCACGAATAATCATTATTTTTTCAGGAAAAAATCTACAATGCCACATCGAGACTACAATGACATAAACTCTCTTTATGTTCCCTTAAATTGACAATAATACAGAAACAAGATACGTAATGGAGCAAGTATTTTTTAGTATGTATAACATTCGAAACGTTTTTGTCTACCGAGAAACTGAAGAAACCATAACTGTTTTTAATGCAACGATGTAGCTTCATCAACGTTCGTGAGCACTCGGACGATCGATTCTAGCTACCTGTTTCGAGTTTTTTGTGAATTTTCTTGAATAAAAAAAAGTGTTAATGCAATATTTTTGGCTACAACGGCTGTCTGAGAATGTAAGTTTCGTTACATTATGTGACATGACTAAACGGAGAGGAAACTGCTCGAGGACCGCTGTCTTTGCTTTCACATGAAAGATATTTCGCATCTTGAACGAATATTTTCGTTGCGAAACATACAGCCCTAATCATCACGTGCTCAGTTTCATTACATATTTATTTATTTAATCCTATCAGAAAAGGGTCTTCATGAATTCTTTTATATCGAAACAGAGCAAATTTATCTTTTGAGGAGTACGTAAATGCCTTCAAAAACATACTCAGATTTTATTACAAATCTGAGTATGAAATGAAATGAAATGAACGTATGGCATTTACTGGCCGAAATATCCCCTTGGGGGTTCGGCCGCCGTATTGCTTTTTAGTTGACGCCACTTCGGCGACTTGCGTGTCAATGATGAAGCAAATGATTGATGAAGGACAAACAACGCACAGTCCCATGCCGGGAATCGAACCCGGGCCCCCTTGAGTGGTAGGCGGTAACGCTACCACAGCGCTACAGAGGCGGACTATGTACATATTGTATTGCGTTTATTACAAATCTGCGTATGTATAAACGAATTTTCAGAACAGCTCACCCTCCTACTCTGAGTGAAAGATGCTTTCTGTACTGTACAACAATGTTTGTAAAAAGGCCAAAATGCAGCAAGAATGGTCTCCATGAATCTTAAATCGGAGGGTGCTGAAAATCGTAAACGAGTGATGATAAATATTGCAGAGAGATGATATATCCGTGTGGCTAGCGTGGTTATTGTTGCACAAAGTGCAGTTAGCGGAAAGTCGTCAAACGAAATGGAAACGTGATAATGTGGACCAATATCAGTCGAATACGTCACAGAACTAGTACTTGCACATGAGAGTTTGAATCTGAATTCAGCAGAACAGTCGTTCATTTTAAAATGTGTCACACCGCATCATTTCAGCCTGTACATCTGTATATATTATGCGCAAGCCTCCTTATGGCGGGTGAGGGAGAATACGTTATGTAGCACTATCATCCCATATCCCTCTTACCAGTTCCAGTCGTGAATGTTTCGCGGGCAGAACGATTGTTTGTTAGCCTCTGTGTGAGCTCGACTCTCCCTAATTTTAGGGTTGACACTTCTAAATGGCTCTGAGCACTATGGGACTCAACATCTTAGGTCATAAGTCCCCTAGAACTTAGAACTACTTAAACCTAGCTAACCTAAGGACATCACACACACCCATGCCCGAGGCAGGATTCGAACCTGCGACCGTAGCAGTCCCGCGGTTCCGGACTGCAGCGCCAGAACCGCTAGACCACCGCGGCCGGCTTTGACACTTCTACGACCTTGATAGAGAACACCTCCTTTGGAGTTTCTGCTAATGGTGTTGGCTAAGCATTACCGTGAAGCTTACCACACTTAATAATGCAGCTGTAACGAAACGCGCTGTTATTCTTCCGATCTCTTCCATTCGCTCTACCAATGCTCTCTAGTACGAATCCCGGCCTGACGGGGGCTATTAAAGAAACTGGTTAGCGAGGTTTTTGTGAGCTACCTCTTTTGTAGCCGTGCTACACTCCTCAGGAGCCTTCCAATAAATTTCCGTCTGACATCTGCCTTGCTTCCGATTAGTTTTATGTGATCATTCCATTTTAAATCGTTCCTTATGCAAACTTCTACACATTTTAAGGAAGTGGCTGCTTCCACTGACTGTTCTTTAGTCGTGTAGTCACACAATTATGGGTCTTTGTGACCAATTATGCATAATACATTACATTTGTTTACTTTGAAAGTCACCTGGTCAGTTCGTGCAACAAGCGTCCGTCATTTGCACGCCTTCCTGCATTTTAGTACACTTTTCTTGTGTTACATCATCTCTGACTACCACAGCTTCATCTGCGAAAAGCCTCGTGGGAATTATGACGTTACCCACGAGTTCATTTACACAAATTTAGAAAAGTAATGTCCTAAAAATTTCATTTTACGTCTGAAGATTTATCTCCGTTGAGGATGATTTTTAGTGCTCTGTTTATTACAAAATCTTTAATCCGGTTTCACCGTTGATCTGATATTCCGTCTGCGCCTAGTCTGTTCATTACGAAGCAGCATGGAATTGTATCGGACGCTTTCCGGAAGTCAAGAAAGCAACATCTAGCCAAGTGCCTATATCTAAGGCTTTTTGGGTCCCGTGGGCGAAGGGAGCGAGTTGTATTTCATGCAGTTCATGTTTTCAGTACCAATGTAGATTAATAAAGAGGAGATTATTGGTCTCCAGAACTGTCATAGTACGCGACCACAAAAGTTTCCCACAATTGTGCAGTAGACAGAGATAAAGCTCTGTCTAGGACCTTGCCTAATCGTCGGTGTGAGTCTTCCGCATCGTCCCCTACGCTCCTCGGAGTATGGGACCTCATGACCATCAGCTTCGAGCGTCTGTTCGGTGACTCTTCTTGGAAACGGAAATGATCTACACCCTTTTGCAGTCCCCCTTTTGCAGTCCCTAGGAACGCTTCACTCCTTCGGCCTCCTACGTAATACTGCTGCCATTACAGGAGCAAATTCTTTGGCATGCCCTCTGAAGAATCCTATTCGTATTCCATCAGGTCCATTGGCCTTTCTTCTTGTGAGGTTCCTCCTGTTCTGAAATGTATTTAAATTTCTAAATTTTAGTTTACTAGAGCTATGCACATAGCAGAAGTAATTCTCTGCCTTAAGCAGTGCTGCAGAAAACGATGCAGCGAGTAGGAAGCTGTTTCACACGGAGGTAGTGGTGCCGAGAGGACCGTGGGGATGAGTGGGGAGAATTATGAGAGGCCGGAGAGCGAATCTTGCTTGGCGTTCAGTCGGTAAGAGAACCACAGGTGTTCTAGTGCGACGCTCAGACTTTTCTTTATAGCGAAGAGGTACGAAGTTTTACGATGTAAGCAAGAGATTTCGACCAGGTGCAGATCTCGCCATTCCGTGATAAGATGTACTCGGAGTCTGTTCTTATGTGATAGTCGACCTTACGATGCTATTGAGATTTATTAGCTTTTTCAGATATGAATTCTTTCAGACTGTTAAATTGTTGCTGTTTTACGGTGTTCGCTAATAAACGCATCGTAATGGCATCCCGGGCAGGTAGCCTGCTTGTATCTTCTGAAGAATCCAGTGAGATATGAGGACTGCTGCGAGGGACACCATCTATGAGAGATTCGGCGGAAATCTTACGCGCCGATTCATTAACATAATCCAAGAGAGTCTTAGCTTAACTGGCTCAGTCTCAGTTGGTAATGTATGAGCAGTTATACTGTACGTCATCTATAACGCTTTCTAAGGAATAGCGGCTAAACTGAGAAACTCTTATATCGGTTTAGAACAGCGAGGGAGTTTTTCACTCTCTTGAGTGATACCAGTTCGTTTTCTGTTCTGTGTTCATGTATTTTAGTTTCTTTCATTCTGGTGTTCGTATGACGATTTAAAGGTTGAATCACCATAATACGATTTTTCTTAGTGAGACAATTTTTGAAAAAGTCTTTTAGTATTTCGGCTTTCTTTCTGCCATCTTCCTTTTAGATGACATTGTCATCACAGAATGTCTGGACAGATGGTTTCGATGTGTTTACTGATTTAACATAAGACCAAAACTTCTTAGGAATTTCTGTCAATTATGTAGACAGAATTTTACTGTCGAGTTCTGTAAACGCATGGCCATTGCTCTGGTTTTGGCTTCATGCCGTTTTTGCTTTCGTAACACCATTCTAACATGACTGTCGAACCAGTGCAAGTCGTGAAGCGCTGTTCCCATTTTTCGTGGTGCACTCAGCCTCGTGATGCCAATGAGGAACTGTTGTTGTTGTGGTCTTCAGTCCCGAGACTGGTTTGATGCAGCTCTCCATGCTACTCTATCCTGTGCAAGCTTCTTCATCTCCCAGTACCTACTGCAACCTACATCCTTCTGAATCTGCTTAGTGTATTCATCTCTGGGTCTCCCCTACGATTTTTACCCTCCACGCTGCCCTCCAATACTAAATTGGTGATCCCTTGATGCCTCAGAACATGTCCTACCAACCGATCCCTTCTTCTGGTCAAGTTGTGCCACAAACTTCTCTTCTCCCCAATCCTATTCAATACTTCCTCATTAGTTATGTGATCTACCCATCTAATCTTCAGCATTCTTCTTTAAATGAGGAACTACTAGACCGAATAGTAGCGGCTCCAGTCAAAGAAAACCATCATAACGACCGGGAGAGCGGTGTGCTGACCGCATCCTCAGTGAGGATGACACCGCAGTCGGATGGTCCCGATGGGCCACTTGTGGCCTGAAGACGGAGTGCTTTCTTTACCTTCCTGTATACAGCCGTACTCAGTGATGCTGTAGCGGTCTGTGATTATTTGTTCCCTGTTCTGCGCTAATTGAGTCGAAATATTCTGGCCTTTTTGTGACAATGAATTTGTAATACGCTGCATGCTCCAGTAGGTGCTCAAGGCAGTCGTCGGTTAAGACACTTAGAACAATTGCAGATGATTCCTTGTCGCTACCACCCGTCTTAATCGCTCGAGTTTTTTGATCTATAGCTGGTAAGTGGAAATCGCCACCCGATACTATAACAAAGCACGTTGCAAAAATATTGGAGCATGTGTGCCTGTACTCAGCCACAAACAGTTATCGGTCATCCACAATGCTTTATTGAAGCTGAAGCCGTGTAAAGAGCGTGGACCTGTCTGTGTCGATGGCTCGTAATCGTCTATTGAGAGTTGCACGTGATACGCATGCCTCTGTGTCAACGTAAAAGAGCCTGCTTCACTACCTCACCTATCGATCCCTTTTCATAGTCCCCATATAAATTTTAATAATCTCGTGTTTCAGAGCCACATCGGGCTGTGTTTATAATACCATGGTAACGCTAAGATCTTTGAGCGAGCGGAAGGAACACTGTGGCCTTGGAGTGGTCCTCCGTGTGTAAGCGAGTCTTTATGGAAGTCCGGTTCACGACAACCGGAAACATAAAGGAGTAATGTGACTAGGTATTACTTAAAAAAAAAAAAAAAAAAAAAAAAAAACTCGACGAATGTGAAACTTATCTCGGCATATCGAATCTTCAAATAACTTACGGAATTAAGCTGACTTATGTCCTTGGCAACCGCCGATTTGTGACAGCCATAAAAAAAATTACAATGAAACAAATACCCCTAGTTGCGTTGATATAAGTCAACGGGTACAGTTGAAAATATATGCCCCGACCGGAACTCCAACCCGGGATCTCCTGCTTACATGGCAGACCCTCTATCCATCTTTTTTTTCTTTTTAATCTCATGTTGTTCTATACTGTTCGTTGAGTTTGTTCGGGGCGGACATCCGATGACACCTACTTAGGTTCTCCGTTGATCTGTTCACTCAGTTTTTTGTTACAGAGAGTAGCTAACCCTCTGACCGAACACGCCGAGCTACCGTGCCGGCAACCGATTCACGTGAGAGTTCGGGCACTGTTTGCACATCCGCATATATATAAAACTACCTGTTCATCTACTGAAATACCGAGAGCACAGAGAAGTCTAGAGGAATCTGTCATGTAACAGTGGATGTTAAATAACTAAGTGGTGGATTAAGGACAAATGAAACAGAGAAAAAATGGAAGTAGAAGGGTAGTTAGTGATACACTAAAATTCAGAAAGGGACTTGTCACAAAAAATATTCAAAAAAAGTATCATGTCAGGAGTAGACTGGAGTAGGGAAGCATAGATTTCTTCGATATCCCAGCGTCAAAAAATTGGTTCAAATGGCTCTGAGCACTATGGGACTTAACAGCTGAGGTCATCAGTCCCCTAGAACTTAGAACTACTTAAACCTAACTAACCTAAGGACATCACACACATTCATGCCACAGGCAGGATTCGGACCTGCGACCGTAGGGGTTGCGCGGTTCCAGACTGTAGCGCCAAGAACCGCTCGGCCAACCCGGCCGGCTATTCCAGCGTCAAAAATTGTTTTGAAACGGAGGAAAAAGTTTGTCTGAAACACAGCATTTTGTAAAAGCTAAATTGGGCTTTTGGAAAGCTGTAGCATAGTATCAGATGCCACGTAAGAATTTTAAGGATAAAATGGTCGAAATGAAGCCATGTTAGATACTCGAATAAGTGGCAGGATAAATGGAGGACTACTTAGGTATCCTGGGGTACATGCTTGATACTAGAGGATGAAGTAGAAGGGAAGAATTGGACAGGCAGGCTGTGCTAGGAATAAGTCAAACAGACTATCGAAATGGCTCTGAGCACTATGGGACTTAACATCCACTAGAACTTAGAACTACTTAAACCTATCTAACCTAAGGACATCACACACATCCATGCCCGAGGCAGGATTCGAACCTGCGACCGTAGCAGTCACGCGGTTCCGGACTGAAGCGCCTAGAACCGCTTGGCCACCGTGGCCGGCTCAGGCTATCGACGAAGTCTGCTGTAGCACACGTCTAGTGCTGAAATGTTTTGCCTACGATTACAAGACACGTTGGATAGCAAGCAGGCAGTGGAAATGCTGACCACTTAAAGTAAGGAATCTTAAAACGAACGCATAAGCTGAACGAATTGGAATCCAGTCTTTATCTCCTGGCAGAAACCTGGATATTTTAAATGTTGTTTTAATATTGAAAATTATAACGGTAACAAGTCACTGTTCACTATTATTCCTGTACTAAACAAAGAATAACCTACGGTACATTTTGCGTAGTCCTCGAATGGGGTCATTACCAGTTTCACAAGGAACAAATCTATCTTTAAACGATGCACACGCTTCATTGCGAGCATTCCTCTTCTACATTCTTTTGAAGGTGAGACCTCGGCGGTTTCCTAAAGTGGTTAAAGTTCCTTGGAGTAGTGGTGCCCTACAACAGGGGCGGACATTAGGAACAGGTTAATGTTCCTCAGATCTATTGTCGGACTGCAACAACACATCTCCTTTCTGATGAAAACTGAATTATTTCGTGAGCTATCTGTGTTGATTAAGGACAATCAATTTCTTTATTTCGAAATGATGCTTCTTGCTTGCGACTGTACATGAAACCAATCGCTTTCTTTTTTTTATTTTAAAGTTTACAAATCACCGACAAAATGGCGTAGTGGTTAAGGCACTGAATCACGGTTTTGAGAGGAGCAGCGTTCAAATTGAGATTTAAGTTTTATTTGATTTCCATACATCGCTTATGTTGGAATGATTTTTTCGCTACCCAGTCTATTCTGAGCCGCTCCTCATTCTGTACTGACGTAATAGCCATCGAGACGTTAAAGAACGTTGTGTAGGATTCAGTTCTGAAGATGGAATAACGATGTAAACACTTTCCTTTATCACTGTGCGGTAAATTTTTCTGTGACTGTTTTGCAGTTTCTTCCTTCTTTCTCATTAATATTTTGAAATCTATACCCTAAGCCTCGTATTTTGACATTTTTGCGTGATGGCGTTAATAACGTCTTTGATTAGTTCCTTCGCTATCTCATCCATGACCCAAAAGCTGTAGTTAATTAAATAGTTATGATCCCAACTACTCATCAGTCCTTATGTCGCACAATTAAGACAAAAGAATTAATTTTTTCTTAAAATGTACAGTTGCGGCATCTCTCGCAATGAAATTCATTCCTTTATCGATACCAACGTAGACTACTTGTTATTATTACACGAAACAGTCTAGCTCAAACCTTAGAGTCAAACACTGCCTTGCGTCTTCCGTGTCAATGACGATGATTTTTAATTCGAACAGGTTCTCATTAAGCCTCAAATGGCAGTAAGTAGCGAAGGGACGTCATGTTTAATGTGGATTTGGAACTAAGGTACAACCCTACACCGATCAGCTCTCGTTGCCATATGTGAAGATGGTCTGTCTGTGCTTGTAAAAAATGGTTATCCTATGTATGAATCGATCCCGGACCATAGGTATATGCATCAAGATTCCCTGGATGTTGATTACAACCTGTTCGGAAGATTCATTTCCTTGTTCGTCCACATCGATTTGGATTAACTGCCTTCACTATCCAATGCGTGCTTTTGACTCGCTTCTATAATAAATGGAATAAAATCACATAACAGCCAACTGCACAAACTGGCAACATGGTAGGATGCGGAAATTCCTGCAAGAACTGACACTTTCTATTTGTCATTTTGTGCTGATGTTTGCATTTAAGGTCTACTCATAAATATGCCGCAGTGTAAACTCAAATGCCAGGTTCGAGCGCACTCTCACGTTTAAGTTTTTAAACCGCATTTCGTCTCTTATAATTGCTTAGTCAAGGGGTACTGACATTTTTTCATGCAATATTTCATATGAAGAATATTGACTTTTTATAAAGACTAAATTTACCTCAAGAAATGAAGGTGGTGCATAACGTCGTGGAGATATTGTTTGGTGTGTTGATAATATTTTATCAGTTGTCATTTTTTACTAAACTGTTTTTCCCGTGACTTCTAGATGTTAGACACTTGAAGATTAGGAGGACTGTAGTTTAGACTTAGAAAACGGAGCATGAAATGGAAAAAAGTCTAATATTAGCACTGTTTTGCTGTTTTAGGATTTAACAGATGATTGCAGGCAGCGGAGGCAGCTAGAAAGATTCGTGCCATGTATGGGATAAGTGCATAGAAGAAATCACTTCAAAAAACTGCTTACTCATATCTCAGGTATAATCGCTGCGACGTGAATTGTACGCTACATTCAAGAAAACCAACGGGCTTTCTTGAGTGGCGTTTTTATGGATTACCGATGTGGAATACCAGTTTACTAGCAGCTGCTATGAACGGCGACCGTTTAACCTCCTTGGGACACTTGGATGAAAATGAAAGAAAGAAAACATAAGGTTAAATACCGTCAGCTATGAGGTCATTAGTGACAAAGCAGAAGCTACGATGAAAGGCTAGGGAAGGAATCCTCGTTCATAGAGAAGGTCCCAGCAATTGCTTTAATTGATTTATGGAAATAAAGGAAAACCTAAATCAGGATGGTCAGCGGGGGATTTGAATTTATGCACGAACTGCATAAACAGAAAATAGTGATTTGTCCTAAGAAAAAGTATCTGAAGCAATGCCTAGCGTGCGTCTTCAAAACGTTACGTTATGCATAGAGTGTTCCCAGGGATTTGTCCGCCGCAGTTATGATCTGTTTTAAAGAACTCATGCGCCTTGTAGTCACAACATGCGGAAAGCGGCCACGGAAATTGGAATTAGTATTGCTACTGTACGAGGACGCCCATCTACACTCTTCTGAGTTCACAAAAGAAACTGTCCAGGAGTCTGACCCCTATCGCACTTCTTTTTCAGATTTATTGCCGTCAAACGTTTATCTATCACGTTTCGTACCGAAAACCATTGAGAACATTTCTTTATGGACGAAAATGCACTTTAAACTTGGTTTATGACGTCTTTATCTCGAAACCAGTAACCATCTACCTGTGTGGAATGTAAAAACTGCATGACCATCGTCAGAATATTTTAGTTAATGAATGGAGAGCACATATTACAGGTGATTCATTTCTTTCTTACAGTTTTTGTTATACTTCATAAGAGAACGAGAGACACTATAAAAATGATCTCTCTAACACAGATGAATTACAGCTTACCAAGATACCCTTACGAATAAAGTCTAATTTAATAAAACGAATAATGTTTGCAAGACGGGCCCGCCCAAAACATCAAGCATTAGCAAGATATTACAAACATTTGACCTCCTTATGGTCTGTGTCTACGTGAAGTCCTGTGTCCTGCACAAGAAGCATTTCGATATTATCATAAAAATATATAGACACTGAAGTGGGAGTAGACCCAAAACGTACCCACTTATCAAATTATTCAATGTTACAGGTAATCAGTTGAATTGCCTATTCAGAAAAACTAAGAAATTCGTCGGTATAAACACGAAAACGTAAGTTTTAACAGGAGTGCAAGGTCACAACATCTTAAATTTTTCACTTATAGATCTGTGGAGTACTAAATCGAGAATTAAGATGGTGCAGTTAGTATTTCCTTAATGGTCTTCGATCTGAAGACTTATAAATTGGTAAGAGAAGAAGCAAAAAGCCAACAAATGTTTAGGCCTCTAGCGAGATTAGAATAAAGACGAAGGCAGCCTTTTCTGTACAACGCTGCCACGTCACTACCCAGCTAGCGAGCTGGCGCTGCCGTAAGTGTGCTCTTATTGTGGTGTTCTTCACAAGCAAGGATAATTAATAATGTGAAATATGAGATTAGTTACAGGTTCTGTGTGGAATGACCTGTCTGGAATCAAGTAATAAATTTGACACCACAATGTTAAGCCTTAAGCTAGAATCAGTCAGATTATTTATCGTAAATGTCAACGAAGTATCAAGCGAATTTGGCCGGATAATTCTGAACCACACCAGGGAATAAATCGACGATCACATTGTTCCGGAACCTACTCTGCAATGTTGGCAACTCTTCATTAGACTAGCGACAGGTAGAATATATTCGCTCAGCTGATGTGCTGACATCTATCACAGACGCGGCGAAACTGTCTGCTACCGCGTTACTGCCAGCCGAAATATCTGAAACATAATCCAGTAATGTAACTATGATTTTGCTCTAAAGCATAGCTACGAATAATATCCAATCACCAACTGTAAAATGAGCATCATAAATAAGGAGCAGGGGAAATTATTTGGATGGCTCTTATCTCCAGCAGAAGTCGTAACTTTTTTTTCCGATAAACTCATTCACAAGAAGTGATTCACTACTTTTTGTTTCCCGCTGTCACCTGTGGTTGTACTGTAAAAATTCTGAGGAGATGACACATTTTATTCATTTGATCACTATGAAATTAAAAACAATTTTTCTGAAGAATTCTTACTTGGTACATACAGAAAGCTAAGGGTAACTTAAAGTTCCAAATCAAGGAAGCGAAGTCGAATCAAATGGAAAGAAATGGAACCGGCTAGTGTGTGCAGAGCAAATTTGATTTGTGCTTCTGCTAGCGCGAAAAAAGAAGCAGCTGTCATTAGCACTCGTAAATAGAACACAAAACGCTGACAGTATTGTCCCTACTGTATGAAATACGCCTTCATTAGCGAAATTGCCATTCAATCTGCAATAATCAAAATAATGAACAGTGTTGTCTTCTCGTAACGATCAAAACACACTCCTGGAAATTGAAATAAGAACACCGTGAATTCATTGTCCCAGGAAGGGGAAACTTTATTGACACATTCCTGGGGTCAGATACATCACATGATCACACTGACAGAACCACAGGCACATAGACACAGGCAACAGAGCATGCACAATGTCGGCACTGGTACAGTGTATATCCACCTTTCGCAGCAATGCAGGCTGCTATTCTCCCATGGAGACGATCGTAGAGATGCTGGATGTAGTCCTGTGGAACGGCTTGCCATGCCATTTCCACCTGGCGCCTCAGTTGGACCAGCGTTCGTGCTGGACGTGCAGACCGCGTGAGACGACGCTTCATCCAGTCCCAAACATGCTCAATGGGGGACAGATCCGGAGATCTTGCTGGCCAGGGTAGTTGACTTACACCTTCTAGAGCACGTTGGGTGGCACGGGATACATGCGGACGTGCATTGTCCTGTTGGAACAGCAAGTTGCCTTGCCGGTCTAGGAATGGTAGAACGATGGGTTCGATGACGGTTTGGATGTACCGTGCACTATTCAGTGTCCCTTCGACGATCACCAGTGGTGTACGGCCAGTGTAGGAGATCGCTCCCCACACCATGACGCCGGGTGTTGGCCCTGTGTGCCTCGGTCGTATGCAGTCCTGATTGTGGCGCTCACCTGCACGGCGCCAAACACGCATATGACCATCATTGGCACCAAGGCAGAAGCGACTCTCATCGCTGAAGACGACACGTCTCCATTCGTCCCTCCATTCACGCCTGTCGCGACACCACTGGAGGCGGGCTGCACGATGTTGGGGCGTGAGCGGAAGACGGCGTAACGGTGTGCGGGACCGTAGCCCAGCTTCATGGAGACGGTTGCGAATGGTCCTCGCCGATACCCCAGGAGCAACAGTGTCCCTAATTTGCTGGGAAGTGGCGGTGCGGTCGCCTACGGCACTGCGTAGGATCCTACGGTCTTGGCGTGCATCCGTGCGTCGCTGCGGTCCGGTCCCAGGTCGACGGGCACGTGCACCTTCCGCCGACCACTGGCGACAACATCGATGTACTGTGGAGACCTCACGCCCCACGTGTTGAGCAATTCGGCGGTACGTCCACCCGGCCTCCCGCATGCCCACTATACGCCCTCGCTCAAAGTCCGTCAACTGCACATACGGTTCACGTCCACGCTGTCGCGGCATGCTACCAGTGTTAAAGACTGCGATGGAGCTCCGTATGCCACGGCAAACTGGCTGACACTGACGGCGGCGGTGCACAAATGCTGCGCAGCTAGCGCCATTCGACAGCCAACACCGCGGTTCCTGGTGTGTCCGCTGTGCCGTGCGTGTGATCATTGCTTGTACAGCCCTCTCGCAGTGTCGGGAGCAAGTATGGTGGGTCTGACACACCGGTGTCAATGTGTTCTTTTTTCCATTTCCAGGAGTGTATAATCGCTGTTATTGCTTTGTCAGTGAAAGCGAAATGAGTCTGATGAATGTCCGTGTCAACATGAGGTACACTGCAGACTGGGGAAACAAAAATATCAAATAAGAGGTCTACATCTACATCTTCATGGATACTCTGCACATCACATTTAAGTGCCTGTCAGATGATCGTGGGGTGAAGTTTGCATGGAGCGCCTCGGATTTGGCGATGTTTGCTCTGCAATTAGTTCCTGATTGTTTCATGCTAGCGAAACCTCATGTGAGAATTTACATAGTGTAATTGTTAAAACTGACTACTACGTTAAATAGTGCTCTACCTGTGGCTGAATACGACTTAGTCGGTGACACTAACGTTAATTTTTTGTCGTCTGTTGATGACAAGCAATATGAGTCCGAACTATTCTCAAATTAGTGTTAGCTACCTTGTGAAAGTTTCAAAGGTTCTAGCAGCTGACAATCACTGCTGGTTGCAGACATGCGGAAAAGTCTTCCTTGTTGTAAGGGATTATCTGTTCTTAGCACTTCGTTGCTCACTACTGTAATTTGTCGCTTGCTACAGTTAGTGTATTAATATCCAGGGACGGTTCCGGATTTTTTTTTTTTTTTTTTCACAAGCGACTTATCATTTGACGCCGCCTCCCTCTCTTCCCTTTTCCCTCGAACATTTTAACTGTATAAATTTTCGCTAGTAAAAGCGATATGCACAGTACACAAATCTTGCATTTGGGTGCCAGGGGTGCAGCATGCGGCCGCTATTGATCGTGTGTCGTCCTGTATAGAAATCTTAATCTGTCATCCTTCTCATCTTGGTGTCCCAAGCAGCGGCTTGTGTCGCTTCGGCCTAAATCTGGCCCTGTTGATTTGGATAACAAATCTTATCGTCAGGTACACAGACGAAATGATAGTCACTGCACATCTTTTGTGTGATACAATTTTATAAATAATCTGTTCAGTGCCACCTGTCCTTCAGTATTCAGAATTGTACTGAAAGATACCACGTCCTGTATGATAGTTCCCAAGAGTATAATATGTTTTTCTAGAGTCGTTCCTCTATAGTACCTCTTTACTAAGGCGCAAAACAACTTCTGAAAGCCGAGATACTGCCTGCTCCTCAATGTTTTATCATACTAGACAAATGCTTAACGTATTCTAACTACGACAGTGGCTTATTCTTAAACTATTACACATGAATTTTCACCTGTGACAAAGTTTGTTACATAATTGAATTTTCATTTGAAAACGGGAAAACAAGAGAGTGGTTTCGCTTGAGGTACGGTTTTACAGATGAATGACGAAAATTAATTGGCCGATAAAGTAATAAATGATGAACTTTCCTTTAGAAACGATGTCGAAAGGAAAACGTGGAAAGTGTTAACTGAAACAGGATGACAGAACACATGTTAAGACAGTAAGAGAAAATATCCATGATACTAGAAAGATCGGAGAGGGCGAAAGCTGTAGGGAGAGAGAGATGTTGAAATAGATGCTCTCTATAACTGAAAACGTTTTGTACAAATGGAGAGATTGGCACAGGAGAGGAAGTCGTGATGAGTTGCATCAAATCACTCAGAGAACTGGAGGAACAAAACACTCTATTAGAGAACTATGTCCATGCTGTTGCTGTTGTTGCAGTTGTGGTCTTTAGTCCGAAGACTGATGTGATGCATTCTCTACTCTAATTCACAGCAGTATGCATCCACTTGGACATTCCTGCCATACTCAAACCTCTCAATTTTTCTTACCCCCTTCCCCTCGCCTACACATTCACCGCCATCCATTACCAAATAAGGATTGCTTGATGGCTCAGGACGTGTCCTTTCAAACGATCCCTACTTTGAGTCAGCTCGTAAAATAGTTTGTTTTTTTCTTTCTCTCATCATTATCCGATCTACCCTTCTAATATTCAGCGTTCTTCTGTTGCCCCACGTTTCAAAAGCTTCTGTTTTCATCTGAACTGTTTATAGCCCACGTTTCAATTCTGTTCAAGATTACGCTCCAGGTAAATACCTTCCGGAAAGACTTCGCAACACTAAAATTTTTATTGATTGTAAGCTAATTTCTCCTTTACAGAAATGGTTTTCTTGCTGTTGCACCCTGATTTTTTCATCCTCTCCACACTGACCATCTTCACTTATTTTGCTGCCTAAATAACAAAACTCATCCACTGATTTTAGTGTCCCGTTTCTTAATCTAATACCTTCAACTGCTCTTCTAAGTCTTTTGCCATAACCAGCAGAATTACAGTGCCATCGGCAAAACCCAAGGTTTTTATCTTCTGTCTCAGAATCTTAACTTTATTTCTAAATTTATACTTCGTATCCTTGACTGGTTCCTCAGTGCACAGACTGAATAACGTCGGGAGTTGACCACAACACTCCCTCAATGCCTTCTCACTGCCTCCTCAACCTGCCTACTAACCTTCATGACCATTCAACCACAATCTGCTTTTTTTTTTTGTACAAGTTGAAAATAACCTATCGCTCCCTGTATTTTATCCCTGCAACCTTTAGGATTTCAGTGTTACTTGCATTGAACATTTTCAAATATGTTCTCAAAGTCGATGAATGCTAGAATCGTAAGGTTGTTATTTTTCGTTCTATTTTCTGAGAGATCAGTATTGCCTCACGTGTTCCTACATTTCTTCGGGAGCCAAAGTGATCATCCCGAAGTCCATCTTCCATATCTTTATTTTTTTCGTCGCTACTTCTGTAAGTAATTAGTATCAGCACTTTGCACCTATGACCTATTAGATCAATAGTTCTGAAATAGTCTGATCTTCCAGCAACTGCCAACGTTGGCATCTTAATTACTACGTTCTTCTTGAAATCTGCGGTCACATATTTTACGTACCCGATGGAATAGTTTGTCATGGTATTTTCTACTGAGGATCTCTAATTCTGAGGGAACGTCGACAACACCAAATACCTTGTTTCGTCTTAGGTGATTCAACACTCTGTCACTTCAATTCATTATCTCATGTGTTATCTAAGAACTTCGTTTATCTATCACTAAAGCTGCTGTCAGTATTAAGCATTGCAGCAACTATTCTTAACCGAAGCGATTTAGTTCCAACAAAAATTCACTTCCATATAAACGAACAATAGGCAACGTAAATAATTTATTTACCAACCATGACGGCGCAGCAGCGTAGTTTGTGTTGTTATGAGGTATCGATGCAATTAACAAACAGATGAGCAACTTTGTCCTCGTCAGAGATTAAGTGTGGGGTATAACGACGCAACAAACAGCTGCTGTAAAAATGTGTCCATCAAAGGAGGTTTTCAGTTTGAGACACACGTAAGACAGAAGAAAATAATTACAACAGCTACTGAAGAGTTGGGCAGCCCAAATAATTCTCCCTAATCTTAATTTATAGTGCTTAGGCTGCCGTCAGTGAATTTGAAAACTATTCACAGCTACGATTTGGCTTCGAGCCCTAGTTACACAAATGTAAATAAAATTCAAGCCTGTTTTGTGTGTTTCAGAGGTATGTAGGAGCCGCTCAAGTTATATTTTTCCTACCACTAGCTACACACGTGACAATATCCCATAATAGTATATGTTGCAAAAATGTGACCTTTAACTTAGTTCCTGGAATAGCAGAGAATTAACCTGCTATATTTACTTGACACTTTCCCGTCATTTTGATTAAATATTCTGAATGATTCTCACATAAGGTATGGCACAGAGTTAAAAAATTTATGTTTTTTTTTACATTTGCGAACTATCTATCTTAACCATCATTAGGGCAGATGACATTTGTTCGCTGCCTCAGGGGGAAAGTGGTGACTCTTCTGAGGGAAGACTGTGGTAGCTGTCGGTTGAAATCAAGCTGCAGACAAAATTATTACTTACTGTATTCTCTGAGAAAGTTGGCCTCAGGCAGATCGACAAACAGCAAAGAAACCTTTAGAAAACTTCTCCCTCATAAATTTTCTTTCTAACTTTATTCAGTACACATAGACCTAAAAGGGAAAAACTTACAAATTTGAACACTCGTCAATGCTGCATTATCTGTTTCTGCAGAGATAATTTCTGCCCACATTGCTACATTTTTATACTTTTGTGGTAGTCGTGTAACGCTAGTTCACTATGACCGTGGACTGCACATAATCACGAAAGGTTTTTCTGCCAAAAGTGCATAACGTCTTGCTCATTCATGACTTTTTGGGAGCGTTTGTGTTATGGGTACTTTGTTTTATTGTAGAAGCCTTTGTTGTGGGACTACCATGGTAAGTTGCAATTTACTTGTAGTACTACAGTATATACTTCATAGCGTTTTTCTGATTAGTTTATTGAATACAACAATAAACATAAGAAACAGATTAATCGTCGACTATATAGTCTCTCACATTATCTAACATTATCGAAGTTGCACTGTACTTATTCGTTTTTTTCATTTTCTTCGCAGCTTTTGGAGTCGTGTTGTTTGGTCATTGAAAAAATTTTATTGCTCTGCGTGCAGGTTCAGAAAGAGGTTCTAAAGTGGGGGAGAGTTCTCAGAGGAGTACATAAGGAATCTTTTGCCACGGATCACCATATGCACTGGACAAGTTGACGATTCTGCGGAAAAATAGTCTGCAAGTGTATCAATAATGTTCTGTATTTTTTTTCCGATACACTTTTCCTAGAAAAAATAAAACAAAATAAAATAAAAATCTAGTACACTCACTTTCTGAAGATGCCTCTTGTTACGCTTGTTTGGAGCGTACACAATGTTACTTTCGTCTCTGTGGAACATTCTACGTCCAGTATGACGTATTGTGTTCTATTACTCTTCTTTGTTCCGGTTCATTTCTTTACCGGCCATCGGTCGTACCCACTCAATTGTGGGTGTAAATCTCGGTTAGGAGGCTGGTTGCATATATATATAGTGTAACCGTAAGTCACAGGAAAGACAACTGACGCATTCACACAACGACTTAGCACTATGAATTAGAGACAACATCTTGAAGATCTATCTCAACAACTGTACGGACAGAATATCTAGAGCGCTGCTCAAAGAGCATTTGCAGCGACAAGAGTACAGGCAGCAACGAAGATATTTGACAAATGATGCCACAGGCAATACTAGTAAAACAGACTACAGTAATAGCTGGAGCAAATGAGACTACAGTGGCACAGGTGAAGACAGACAAACTTAGAATAAGGACCAAATGTGTAGTCACGAGAACACGTCTTGATTATGTAGCAATAGTAGGCTGCAAGAGAAATGTAGAGATAGAGTACAGCACAGGCGGCAGTGTAAAGTAACCTAACCTAGATGCGGAATGACGCCATGTGAGATCGAGAGGCCCAAAGAGTTGCTGATGTACTCGCCCTCGGAGCAGCAAGATTGGTAGACCGCTTGGTGGCTGCCCATGAGCGAGAGGTTCAGTGTTTCTGAGGTACTCTCTTATGGACTGCATCGGTAATCACATTCCATAAATGTAAACTGTTTCTTGTATTTCTTTGTTCATAGTTGGAGTGCTATTCGGAAAGTATGGTGCGATCGGCCGAGAAACGGAAATCACCTTAAGAGTTTAATTTACAAGAATTACCTACACCTTCGAGCTAGGTCTGTACATACTTCCTGCTCCAACTTAGACATTTCGTACAGTATGATAATGGCAACGGGTAGCAATGAGAATGAAGAAAACAATGAAGTTGCAGGATTTTTTGACAGCCGTAAAGCTCTTCCTCATCACAAATCTAAATTTGTTGTGTTTTTTACTAACTTTTGTATACCCTCGTCTACAATGGTCTACAGTTCGTAGTCTGAGCTGAATTGCTGTCTTCATAGCCGCCAGTTCATACGAGCAGAGATGAAATTCCTGTGGAGCCAATTACGGAATGTACTGTAGGTGATCAGACACTTCCTATTGAAAACGCTACAGCGCCTGCAGAGTGCGGCCGACAGTTGTCACAAAGAAGGAAACGCATGACAGTTACGCTGTGTGGACTCCATGACATCAGAGCACTTTCCCGCGAGAGGCAAAGGTCCCGAGTTCGAGTCTCAGTCCGTCACACAGTTTTAATCTGTCAGGAAGTTCCATATCAGCGCACACTCCGCTGCAGAGTGAAAATCTCATTCTGGAAACATCCCCTAGGCAGTGGCTAAACCATGTCTCCGCAATATCCTTTTTTCCAGGAGTGCTAGTTCTGTTAGGTTCGCAGAAGAGCTTCTGTGAAGTTTGGAAGGTAGGAGAGGAGGTACTGGCCGAATTAAACTGTGAGGACGGGTCGTGAGTCGTGCTTGGGCAACTCAGTTGGTAGAGGACTTGTCCGCGAAAGGCAAAGGTCCCGAGTTCGAGCCTCGGTCCGGCACACAGTTTTAATCTGCCAGGAGGTTTCAAGGTTGACATTATGTGTATGCGCAATTTAATGTTGTGAGAACACAATCTGTCTTAGCACCTAGATGGCAGGTCATTTATATGTGGCAGCAAATAAAATAAAAATAACAGTGTTAGACAAATACCACTTTTTGACGAAGATGCTCGATATGAGGGTACTTTTGCTGGTGTAAACACTTTACTTTCCGCCTGTTTGTCCGTCGGAGGCCAGTCGGCGGGTGCCAGCTGACTGGTGGTGCCGGCGGCGGCCGCTGCGGCGCGGCGTGAGCGCGTGGCCGTGCGATCCCAGCGGTGGGGGAGGCACTTCCGCCACGTGTTCGGCTGCGGGTGGGCCCGAGTGGGAGGTTCCCTCTTCATTTTTCGGGTGTGTCCTGCGGCCGCCCCCCACCACGGCGCGCCCCCTGCGCCCCCTCCCTGCTGCGGCGGCATCGCGCCGGCGCCACGGCGCACGCGCACGGCGGGAGGGGTGGCGTCCGTCCCCACCGCCGGCGCGACTACCCCGCGCGGTGGGGCGCGCAGGGAGGGTTTCCTGCCACCACCACCGGCTCCCGGCGCCGCTACAAATATAAAAGGCGCGGACGGGGTTTGGGGCAGGCGCAAAGCCGCACAGGGGTTGGTTTGGTTTAGTTTTGCTGGGTTTGTTACTTGGGGGGGTTCTCGTCTCTCGTCTCCGCAACCACTCGTCCTGCCGCTACATAGCACCACCACTACTACTGACGCCGCCGCCGCTGCTACCACCGCTTCCTCCGCTCGCCACGACAACACTCTCGCCGGCCAGCCGCCACCGTCCGCCACGCGCGCGTCGCCGCAGCCGCCTCGACTCGGACGCCGCGCCGCTGGTGGAATGTCCGCCCCCGGCACACGAGTCGCCGCCGCCGAGACCGTCCGCCCCCGCAGCCGCGCCGCCTGGGACGCCGAGAGACGGCCAGCACGAGCGGGTGCGGCGACGCCGGCGTCGCGGCGCGCCACGTGACCGCCAGCGCCCCCGCCGACATGCCGCGCTGCCTCATGGCCAAGAAGTGGAAGGCGGCGGCGTGCGGCGCCTGGGCGCCCGCCGTAGAGCCGCAGCCGGCCGCTAGCCACGTGCTGCAGCCGCCGCCGCAGCCGCCGCCGCCCGCCGCTCCGGCCGACGACGACGAGGAGATCGACGTGGTGGGCGGGTCGCCCGCCAGCCCCACGGCGGGCGCCACCGCCCCCAGCCCGCCCCCCGGGGGCGGCCTCGGCTCGGGACACCCCCCGCCGACCGCCTCCGCCGTCGCCGCCGCCGCCGCGCTGCTCTACAACGGTGAGTACACGTGGTGGTCCACGTGACATCCTCGCTGTCGCGTTGTTTACTTCTCGTCGCCTCATGTTTTGGTGCTCTGTGATGCTCTCCTTGCATCTGAATGATGATCATCGACCACAGCTACAGAAAACAGGATAGCTTGTAAGAAATAGTTAGCGAACGACCGACTAACATCGCACATGACAGTAATATGGCTAATATTAAAAATAAGTATAAGTATAGTCCACAAGCATATTGGCGAGTTTGCAAGCCAGGTATAGTGTTCTGCTAGGGCCTATAGGGTTTTTACTCTTGTGTTCATTACCTAGCACCTCTTTAACGCTTCGGTATGTTATCGTAGCGAACTTACGTGTAGCTACCCATAAATCGCATTCTCAACGTAATTGTGGAGGTGCGAAATTTCACTGTAGTAAACTCGTTTGATAACGAACCTATACGGAATATCGGCTACGTACTGTATTTTAGATTACTGCAACTATACACCCCTTTTTTCTAGACGATGTTTATTATACCACTAGCCAACTGGTTACCTGTTTGAAACAGCCCATGTCATGAAAGTATTAGTGAACGGTCGACTAGTGCCAAACCGCCACAAACAAGTATCGCAATGGCGTGTTAATCAGATTATAATAATCGTTGATATGCGTGCTGGCGAGCTTACAAGCCAGGTATACACATCTGCTAGGGTCTAGACTATATTTCATTCGTGTGTTCGTCAGTTTATAAGCCTGTGACCCTTGGTGTCGTTTTGCAGGGATACTCGCCTAGACTATGTCAGAATGTAACTGTGCGTAAATCATATATTCGACGTGTTCATTACTTAATTCGCCGGCACGGTAACTCAGCGTGTTCGGTCAGAGGAATATCTGCCCCCTGTAATAAAAAAAAAACTGACTTAATTGATCAACGACGAACTGAAACGGGTGTCTTGCGACGTCCGCACCGAGCACATGCAACGAACGAAAACGATCTAAATGAGATTTTTTAAAAAATTGGATGATTTGTGGGCTGTCATTATAAATGAGATGCTTAATCTCACACGAAGCAAATTTCCTCGAACATGAAAACAGACAAGATATAAATGACCTCCATATCCACAGCTAGATGCCCTAGTTTAGATCGTTGCCAATGAACGTCCTGGTTTTTGGATGACTTTTGATTCAACACCAAAATATAAATTTATTCTACATCATAAATGATAATGGAATTGGCTTATACCTGATAACTAGTTCTTAAATTTGCTTTTAAACTCGTTCCCGTGCTCACAGGTTCTACTAGTTCACACACGACCTAACTAGAGATATTTTCTCTCACAATCATGTGTAAAAACGCAGAAACGCGGAAGCCGAAGTTTCTCGTTTCTGCAGCCAACAGAAACTCCTTACATCCAACACACATGGGTAATGTTTTTAAATGCTTCTCTAGTGCAGAACTGCATGTGACGAAGGTTCGTGCCAGTTTGTGTGTGAGATGACACCTATTTGATATAGCGGGACGACGACTTGCCCACTGGAAGAAATCTTTTATATGACATGAAGCTTGATCGAAATTAAAACGTGATACAGTTGCAGGAGACTTCATAAACAAGATCTTATTAGCAAAACTAAGAAATATTTCTACTCATTTACTAGTGTTTCAAAGGAAAATTCTTTCCACAGATCATGAAAATTCGTTTCAGAAGGCACGGCATTTGTGGCCCTTATATTAAAATGTCTTCTGACATTGCCATGACCATAACTGAAAAGATTTTGCAAGTCCTATGTCTATTCAAAGCCCAGTGAATTTTACCTTCGGTAATATTTTATTAAATTCCACGAAGAGGCAATCTGAATGTGTTCATGTTGAGGGTGACTTGCGAACACCACCGTCGGAACATATTTGTTGACGTCCAGTGCGGGACCTTCTCTTGAATAGCTAGCAGTATATATTAATATGGAATTGGAGCTAACGATGTGTAAGGATGTTTTATGGGAAATAACATTCGTTACGGAGCGCTGGAGGAGAAGTTATCACGCAACTTGTGGAGTGCATTATCTGCATTCATACTTCCTGCTTTGCTGAGTGCAATATAAATTGAGAAGACAATTAAAACCAGATCACGATTCTTTCTTTTGTCTCGTGGCCTGTTGATATTCTCGTTCTTGTCACATATACTCTGTGCATATTTATAGTTCAGGACTGATCTACGCTGTACATGTTAACTGATTTGTCAGATCTGAAAGCCAAGCGTGCACAGACCATTTTTGTAAACATGAGTTTCAGGAGGCTAATACAAGTGTAGATTAACACAAAATTTATTCTTTGTTGAGGTAGATGACTGACTTTTTCTTCCAATGACTAGTTCAATAGTTTCACGAGTCAAAGTCTTGCATGTCGGTGGTAGAACTGAGTGCATAACATCAGCTGTTGACTTTGAAAATTGGAATTCGGCTACACCTGTACACTGTAGCAGAATATGATTTGTGCTTAATAAAAACTAGTAATAGAAATTGGGTTATTAATAGTGTACTGGAAAATGTTGGTCTAAAAAAGAAATGACTTGCTAAACAGCTCCACGGTCTGCACAGTAATATTGTTAAAGTTGTTACGTTTGATCTACTACGAAATATAGCATATACGAAGGACATTGACTGTTTCACGGTAGACGAAAAAAATAAAAATCTTCAAAAATCTCGAATGACAGAGACTGTGACAATGGCGTATATCATGAGATCCTATTGTTTCACTAACCATGTTTCGGGGCAGAACATTAGAATTTTTTACAGCACAAATCATTTGCTCCATTATAGACTGTGAAAATCATATCTGAACACAAAAGCTTGCATATAAGCGGTCAGTGTTCACACACTGCATTCGTGACAGACACGAATAGGTTAAATGTGTGATACGATACAAAGCACCGTCTTCCAAGCACTTTGTAATGATATATTGACTATAGGCGTAGATGTAGACGATGAAATTGTAACATAACCATGTTGAGTTTGATAACGTTTGAATCATCCTGTAGTCGAAGACTCTTTCAGCCAGCTTAGTAAAAACTGGTATATGAAATTGGCATGGGCATGGGCAGTCGAGAAGCTACACTTGTGTGTAGTTCCGCATCAGCTTTTCTAGACTCGTAAACGACTGTACGCGGGTGAGTGCAGTGTTTACGTAGTGCGGCTACTCCCTACAGTAGAGAACGCAGAAGGGGAGAGGAGATTCCCGGCTATGGTGATAAATGTTTGCTGTCGCCTAAGTCGGTGTCAACAAACAGAACGAGGGGCACAGCAATCTCGCGGTGAAATATTGCCCTGCTGACAGGGGCCTACACGTCACAGGGATGTTTCCACTCGTTTCTGCCTAGCCATCCTCCCTCGCTTCTAGCTGTCGCTTGCAGAAAACTGTCGAATTTCTCGCGCGGTATATGCTTTTAGCCCGCTACCAGTTTCGACATGACAATGTCACTATCCCCCTCGTGAAAATCGAGTGATGAGATAGTTCAATACATGAAAATATATCTGGCATCATTCTATTTCAATATCCGTTCTCTGAAAATCCTCTCCAGTTAGAGATTATCATATTACTATCTGCGGTGTCTTTTTGGAAGGTGTATTGTCACATCTGTAGATGCCCGGAGGACAGAGCTGTTTGTGTGTTAGAAACGATGCGATATGAAAAGCATTCAATAATCATTAATATTTTAGACTACCAGCATTGCAGCTATAAACGATTCGAGTAAAATACTGACTTCATCAAGTTTTATAACAACATAACTCCTTTGCGTTACTTGCTAACACTCTACTACGCACAAAATTTTTACAGATGTCCTGTTTTAGGGCATACACCTTTCCCGTTTTAATAGCTATTTCGTTCAATAAAGACGTAGGTATAACACCTTAAAAATGAACAGAAAATGCAAACGTAATTTTAAAAATAACTGTCTGCAACGGAAACATTCTCCAGTAAGGAGAATGGTAGAATGCACAGTTTAAAAGTTGATGTATATAAATTCCATTTGATTCCCGATATAGTGCTTTAATTTATTTATAACCAAATGTTTTTGTATTGTATAAATGGTTCACCGATATCCAACCAATTCCTTTGCGTCTGCTCCCTACAACAACATCAAAATGTGTTGGCACCTCTTCACGCAGCTACTATGTCTGTGCTAGCACTCCAACTTCTGAATTTTCTAACCACTAAAACTGAGTTGTATACCTCAACATATATACACCGTATCGTATCCTCTCAACTTGTGCGTGTAATATTGGTTTAAGCCGGTACACGTGCTTTCAAGTATCTTATTCCAATGTAAATTTATTTTTCCCGTGGGCTGAACAAGAAAATGCAGCTAATTTATTTACTGTCAACTGTACACTTGTGGTTCTTCATCACTGTAACAGCCATTCTCCAATTTTAGACGCTAACAGCCATCGTTCTAGATATTAAAGTATCTCCTCTTGTTGGTTCTCTGTTGATATTTCTCTTGATTGTCGCATTTTCTGTATGCGTTGCGTATGAACCTTTCACCTTTAACGAACCATTTTTTTGTTTCTGTAGTTGTTTTTAGTTCTCTCCTCATGTATATCTCCTCAGGCCATCTACTATTGTTGCTATCGCATTTAAAACTAGCTCTTAACAACGATCCAATTACGCGAAGACAAGAGAAATAATATCCAAGTATTCTACTTATATTAACTTTTTTTATTTTCTATTTTCTTGTATCGAGATGTAATGTCCTGCTCAAACCTGGTTGAATTCTGCCTAGGCATACATCGCAGAACTTTAATGAACTTGCTGAATTTGGAACAAACTTATATCTATTGTGGAAGAAAATGATACATCTATACTACCATACAATATACATTACATATTTATAGGCCTTTTCCTCTGGTCTAACTGCAATCAATTTACTGTTCTGACAAAAGGCAAGTAGTTTCCTCTCACTGGAAAAAACTCTGTTCCCCATGTATTCCGTTTTATGTTTGATTTTTAGTATGTTTTATTCTACTAACACCCAATTATGCTGATTTAGTTGCACCTGTGTGAGGTCCGTCGTTCAGCACTGATGAAGAGTAAACAGTTAGTGAACAGTCCTCACATAAATATTAAGTATTCCGCAAAGGAGCACTGTAGGGCCGTTTGTCTTTCGAAACGTGTAGATAATTTCAGTTTGTGCACGGAATCGTCAACTCAGCTGGAAAACGGTGAAGGTAACATCCCTTAATCGTGACGTGAGAATTTCATAAGTGACCATTATTTGTTGAATATTAGACATCAGCTTACGGTTTGTTTATTGATTTTTTTGTTTATTGCTTTTATCAAATGTTGGTTGACGTGTGACTTTTGATACCACCATAAAAATATGTTGTTGTTGTTGTGCTCTTCAGTCCTGAGACTGGTTTGATACAGCTCTCCATGCTACTCCATTCTGTGCAAGCTTCTTAATCTCCCAGCAACATACATCCTTCTGAATCTGCTTAGTGTATTCATCTCTTGGTCTCCTCAATGATTTTTACCATCCACGCTGCCCTACAATACTAAATTTTTGATCCCTTGGTGCCTCAGAACGTGTCATAGTAACCGGTCCCTTCTTCTACTCAAGTTGTGACACAAACTTCTCTTCTCCCCAATCCTATTCAATACCTCCTCATTAGTTATGCGATCTACCCATCTAATCTTCAGCATTCTTCTGTAGCACCACATTTCGAAAGCTTCTATTCTCTTCTTGTCCAAACTATTTATCGTCCATGTTTCACTTCCATACATGGCTACACTCCATACAAATACTTTCAGAAACGACATCTTGACACTTAAATCTATCCTAGATGTTAACAAATTTCTCTTCTTCAGAAACTCTTTCCTTGCCATTGCCAGTCTACATTTTATATCCTCTCTAATTCGACCATCATCAGTTATTTTGCTCCCCAAATAGCAAAACTCCTTTACCACTTTAAGTGTCTCATTTCCTAATCTAATACCCTCAACATCACCCGACTTAATTCTACTACATTCCATTATTCTCGTTTTGCTTCTGTTAATGCTCATCTTATATCCTCCTTTCAAGACACTGTCCATTCCGCTCAACTGCTCTTCCATGTCCTTTGCTGTCTGACAGAATTACAATGTCATCGGCGAACCTCAAAGTTTTTATTTCTTCGTCATGGATTTTAACACCTACTCCGAATTTTTCTTTTGTTTCCTTTACTGCTTGCTCAGTTTACAGATGAATAACATCGGGGAGAGGCTACAACCCTGTCTCACTCCCTTCCCAACCGCTGCTTCCCTTTCATGCCCCTCGACTCTTATAGCTGCCATCTGGTTTCTGTCCAAATTGTAAATAGCTTTTCGCTCCCTTTATTTTACCCCTGCCAATATTGGATTATTATATTGGATTATAAATTTCCCAGCACTTTTCGGAGAGCGTGCTACTCGTACTACCTATGCTGTGATTTAGATTCTGTCATTTCTTCTTTCTTGAGAATGACTGTAGGCGCTAGACGCTCGTCGCTTGCAGTAGAAAGCATAGCCCTGAGCTTGTAGCGCGGTCCACCAGCCACGTGCGCCACTTGCCCGCACACGACGCTCACAGTGTGACTACTGGGTGCGAGTGGCTCTTGTGCGGGGGCGCTGACACTTGACTGGTGACGCTGAGGCGGCGCCGGCGAATAAACTGCACGCGCGGCGCAGCGCAGCGCAGCGAAAGCGCCGGCGGCGCCGGGCATTAGCGGGATTGGGCGCGGCAGACGCGGCTAAATACCACTTGAGCCGCTGATTTATTGGCCAATAGCCGGCCGGCGACGGCCCCGCTCGCTTGTCTCCAGTGCCTGCGAACTCCGGCGGCACTATTTCCAAAACAGCTGACACTTTATTCCGGGGGGGAGCGATTTATTTGATAGGATTAGAGCCCTGACGGCTTTATCCGCATTAAAACGCGCTGGAAATATACACCGGCGGGGGACGCGCTTACGGGCTTGTTGGGCGTCATAACGAAGGGGGACACCGCATGGCCCCGTACAGTGCGACGTTAGTACACTTTAATGGATGATAGAGTTGCTGAAAGAAACCTTTACAGGGTGGACGCAGTAACGAGCTGCCGCTAAACCGGTGCTAGGAATACGGTTTCCTTACTTCAGGAGCAAATCAGCCAAGTACACGGGTTATAACACCCTAGCAGCTTCAAAGCAATGATCACGCTGCAGACAACACAAGACAATGACCAAATTTTCTATTCTGCACAAAGTTATCAGGAAAAAATACGAAATCTTCAGATTTAGTTATAAGTTGGCACAGTGGATAGGCCTTGAAAAACTAAACACAGATCAATCGAGAAAACAGGAAGAAGTTGTGTGGAACTATGAAAAAATAAGCAAAATATACAAACTGAGTAGTCCATGTGCAAGATAGGCAACATCAGGGATAACGTGAGCTAAGGAGCGCCGTGGTCTCGTGGTTAGCGTGAGCAGCTGCGGACTGAGAGGTCCTTGGTTCAAGTCTTCCCTCGGGTGAAAAGTTTACTTTCTTTATTTTCGCAAAGTTATGATCTGTCCGTTCGTTCATTGACGTCTCTGTTCACTGTAATAAGTTTAGTGTCTGTGTTTTGCGACCGCACCGCAAAACCGTGTGATTAGTAGACGAAAAGACGTGCCTCTCCAATGGGAACCGAAAACATTTGATCGCAAGGTCATAGGTCAACCGATTCCTCCACAGGAAAACACGTCTCATACATTCTATACGACACTGGTCACGATATGTGCGTCACACGACAGGAATATGTTGTCGACTCACCTAACTTGTACACTTGGCGAATGGGTAAAAAGGTTCTTCTACCTTGCCCGATTTAGGTTTTCTTGTGGATGTAATAGTCACTCCTAAAAAAGTGATGAAACCACAAGAGTATGTCACATAAACTGAAAATAAAATGTTAAAATTTTACCCGATGGAAGGCTTGAACCAAGGACCTCTCATTCCGCAGCTGCTCACGCTAACCACGAGACCACGGCGCTCCTTAGCTCACGTTATCCTTGATGTTGCCTATCTTGCACATGGACTACTCAGTTTGTATATTTTGCTTATTTTTTCACAGTTCCACACAACTTCTGCCTGTTTTCTCGATTGATCTGTGTTCAGTTTTTCAAGGCCTATCCACTGTGCCAACTTATAACTAAATCTGAAGTGGGGTGCGATGGGAAGGTTCCCTTGTCAGTAGCATCAAAAAATGTTCAAAAGTGTGTGAAATCTTACGGGACTTAAGTGCTAGCGTCATCAGTCTCCCTAAGCTCACACCCTACTTAACCTACATTATCCTAGGGACAAACACACGCACCCATGCCCGAAGGAGGACTCGAACCTCCGCCGGGACCAGCCGCACAATCCATGACTGCAGGGCCCAGACCGCTCGGCTAATCCCGTGCGGTAGTAGCATCACTTGCTGCACTTTTGTTCTGCGTATTTTGCCTATCTCGCTCCGGCACTGATATCTTCAGCAACGTTTCGTTAGGTAGTGCTCCAGCAAACCGAGTCAAGAGGTTAAATCCATCTTGAGGGCAGAACTGGCATATCCTACCCATTCGCATAACACACACAGTCAGATGCCAATATGTCCAGAGTGGCTAGCCCCACACCACAGTTGCGTTTCCAAACTGATGACAAAGCTGGGGTATAAGCAGACATATATATTCTGCACCACAGAAACCTCCATCAATGTCTCAATTTGTAGTTGGAACTAATTAGAATCACTTATGATATCTCCTCCATGCAGTAGCTTGAATACATTGATGTAAATACCAAACAGAGGGCTCTTGTGACATATGACTTCTAAAAGAACTTACCTGTTCATCCAAATATAGGCGTGCCACTGATTACCTAAATTTACTTCAGGCGAATGCATGCTGGTTCCTGTAAACGTGAAACTAAGTTTTCTTGATCAGATGAATCAAAGCCAAAGCTACGTTCTACGAGAATACAAATCCGGTTAAAATTTTACGAGCCGGCTGGTGTGGCCGAGCGGTTCTAGGCGCTTCAGTATGGAACCGCGCGACTGCTAAGATCGCTGGTTCGAATCCTGTCTCGGGCATGCATGTATGTGATGTCCTACGTTCTAGGGGACTGATGACCTCAGATGTTAGGTCCCATAGTGCTCAGAGGAGTTTGAACCAATTTTAAAAATTTACAGTGCGTTAGAACCTGATGAGAAACAACAGAATCAGTCTACTAGAATCAGCGTTTTCAGCGAAGAAACGAAAGTTGTCTAGAAATCGCACAACCTTTCCAGATCCAGCGTTAATTATTCTATTTTCTCTTCTTTCTTTGTTTTCATGTCAATTGCGCACTTTATTTTCATGTCAACTACACATAAACTACAATGATCTCGTCAGATTGTAGACAGTGCCGCTTGTGTTCCTAATTGAAACGCTGAGACACATGGCGATGCAGCAGCAGATATAATTACTGAATTTTAGGAATCAAATTTCTTTCTCAAGTATTTCTAGGGGGAAATTACTTCTTGTTAAATCTAGTTTAGCGGTCGATCACTTTTATCCACAAATATCAAGTGAAAAATCTTTCTTCCCACCAAAAGTAAATAATGACTAACAATCTTATTTTGTTGAACCTATGACATGGTATTATTTCGGTATGGTGATGAAAGGAAGCGATGTCGTCACTTATCTATAAGATCCCTTTTATTATTCTACTCAGGACCAATGTCACACAGAAAATCACTACATTTTGAGAAATAAAGAATTAAGTAGGGCAAAGGACACCAACTGTTGAATCTGCTAGACGTCATTCGATTCTAACACCTTCTCGGCATTCTGTCTCCGTGTGAGCAATTGCTCAAGTTGATAATTTAAAACTGTTTAAAATCTAGGAATAAATAATAACTTTTGAAGATATAATACATAAAAGAAGTAAGATCTGTAGCAAAGATATCAATAGCCTGTTTTAAATAAGACTTTCGGAGGGATTTGGTCAGAAAACAGGCTACCTGATTTCAGAAGTCTGAGTATGCTCCACTATTCAAAATTTTCAGGAATTTAACAGTCTCAAATAATTTTAGTAAAGTGTTTAGGCACTTGTTTCACTGGATCTGAGTTTAATGGGTACCTCATCCACAAGTAACAGTCAAACTTCGTCTCTAAAGGACGTCCCTCCAAGCGATACAACAACAATAAAATCAATCTTTAACTTGACTAAGGCCATATGTGAACTATCGTGAATGTGGTTTTCTGTATGCACAGTAACGAGCGTCGGTTGTTTCTATCAAAGTCACGTGTATTTAGCATCAGCTTACACATTGTTAGGTCATATTTTCAACAAATTAAGTATTTTGTGACCCTCAGCGAAGTGCCAAGTTCGCTTATGAACCTTGAATACCTGCAGTTAAAAGAAAGAAACTAGATCGGAAAATTCTGAATGCAAGGTATTCCGGTACCTAAATTTTAGTAGCAACTGTTTTAACGAACATCAGATACCGATCTCCACATCACCTGCTCCTGTGCATTTCCGTTGTAGTATTCTTCCAAACTTTTGAGCGATTTAACCATTATGTCACAAATTTTTATACAATAATCCATCTTTTACTGGCTTCGAGAGAGCGCGATTTTATCGTTTGGTAATCATTCGAACAAACTCCTCACAAAGTCCGTTGTTATGACAGTTTAGACTTCAAACCTTTGTACCTTGTTCATTTCTTGCAGAACAAAATGACTGCGTGAATAAAATTTTCTCGTAGTGCAAAACTTTAAAAGACTTGTTAGAAAAGCTTTACAAGTTTGTGGTGAGGATAGGCTAAGGAGTCAGTACATCAGGGGAACAGTGAAAGTGGGGCCCATGGGGAAGAAGGTCGAAGAAAGTAGGCTAAGATGGTATGGACGTGCAGATAAGAGGGGAGTGCTACGTGAAGAATTGAAGACCTAGAAATCGAAGAATCAAAGGGGAGAGGAAGACCGAAACTGAGACGGAAAGACAAAGTAGCAGGCGACCTACGGGAGAAAGGATGGCTCAGAGAAGAAGCACTGGATAGGCATTCATGGAAGAGAAGGATCCAGCAAGGCAACGCCGACCCCATATGACGTGGGAGAAGGCTGAGATGATGATGATTATGATTATGATGATTATGATGAGAATGTAGTGCAAAACGTTACGTCTACACCTATCCATCACTGAAGTGAATAATGATTTGGACGGACCCAGTTTGTTGAATTTCTTATGTCCATCTTTTTTATATCAGAAGATGTTTAGTTACATGTAGTTAACAAAGTAGCTCTAAAAGTAACAAAATACGGGTGTTATGCTTAAAAACAGCTTCAGGCAATCAACGGACTTCGTTAATTAAGAGCTGTTAACATACTGACAGAGAAGAGAATGACAGGAAATACATCCCTTCCATCATGAAGGACAGCTGAACGGTACTCGGTGAAAAGTATTGTTTGCCTCGATCATTGCTACACCGTTCACCTATTCGGAAATCCGTTTCGTTTTATAAAGGTTTGCGTAATTAACTCTTTTTTCCTGGGTATGTAACGTGCCGAAAATATAAGAGGAAACTGCTGCCAAGTATCGTTAGAGGGAATTGGAAAGAAGTAATTTTTTAGGAGGAATTTTGAAACCACTTAATTGTGTCACTGAGAAGCTAAAATTGGAAACTTAACCATTTATTTCTAACTTCGTCTCCTCTAACTTTTACCCAAACTCCTTTGATTCATACCCCTAAATTCATCTTCTCTAATTTTCTCCTAAGCTCTTTTCATTTATCCCCTTTCCTTTCACCTCCATATTTTACTCTTTTCTCTGCCGGTAGCGACTATGGATCCAGTTTTAGTCATCGTTAACTGGGATTTAACATTTCAGTAAACTTTCACTCTGCAATGGAGTGCATGCTGACATGTAGCTTCCTGGAAGGTTAAAATTGTATGCCGGACTGAGACTCGAACTGGGGACTTTTGACTTTAGCGGACAAGCTTTATACCGACTGAGCGATGCAAGCGCGACTCAGCATCTATCCTCACACCTCTACGCCCGGCGGTACCTCTCTCCCACTTCATTGAATTTACTGCATACCTTACGGAACTCGCACTTCTGGAAGATAGGAGAAGATGGTGAATGACTTAGCCACAGCCTAGGGAATTGTCTAGTCCTCTGCAACTGCACTATGCCAGAAGAATGAACTTCTGACGGCGTATTTGTGTTTAGCAATTAGCACCTGTCTCCTGATGTAAAAGAAACGCTGCGTAAAAGAAATGTCAGGTGTAATAACTACCTTCGTTGACCTCCAGGTATATCAGAGAGGAAGGATCAGCCGATCTCAAGCAGAAGCAAGAGGGCTAGCAGTGACTTACTTGTCAGCTGGGTTTACCGGTGACGTAGAGCCTGTTGGCACAGATGCAGGCAGGGCTGGAGCCGGTAACGGGTCGTGTCGTGGCCGCTGCAGGCGCGCGCAGGGGTCACCTGCCCCAGCACCCCCCACCCCTCCCCCCCCCCCCCCCTTACAACAAGCGTGACGGGTGTTCAGCAGGCCAGCAGCAGCTGCCTGCTAGCGAGTCCCAGCACGCGCCGCTCTGGTCATTGGCTTCAGTCTATTTGCCCTGCCCGCACCGCTTCAGCCGCGGGCATCTGCACAGAAGCGACCACACGCCCGGCTACCGTGTCTCCACGGAGAACACGGCAGTGCTTGCCACCAGCACACACGAAAATGGATTCCTGTCATACGAAGAGAGCTCTCTGCGCAGAATGAACTAAGTTGGTTGCTATCGTGCGCCACTGCCCGCAAGAAGGAGCGTACCGGTTCGAATCTCCCTCCGGCAATCAATGTCACACACTATCCCGTGCAGGTCGCACTTACTCTGTGTTAGTCAAGTACAACTGCAGTCAAGGATTCCTGTGAACCGAGCGTACCCTTATCGACTTCCAGGTGTGGAAGTAGCTTTCATCGCCAGTATTGGCTCACCTAGCGCAAAAAAAATAAAAAAAATCCCTATCGCCTCGCTGAAATCCTCTTCAAAAGACTTATCAATTAAAAAACAAGGTTTTCTATTTGATGTTACATAGATGGTATGAGCTTACTGGACTGTAATGTGGTCGTCAGCTGGGAACTTTAAACTCTGCGGGTTTATTCGTACAATTCGTGAGGAGTATGGTGTGATGGCGCCAGATTTCATCCTCAGCTCCTTTCGCTCATTACCACCAACAATATTAACACGGTTACATTGAAAATATAGCTGTCGTACTATGTAAAAAAGAGGAGTCAGTACTGTTTAGCGCATGTTGGTACCGTTGTGGGTGCTAATGGAAATGAAAACAAGGGCACACGCACTGCCAATACGAATAACCCCAGTAGGGCACAGAACTTAACTTCCCAGGAGACAGGCTATCAACTGTCTCTGAATCTCTGACCACCATACAATACAGAGATGATTTCTACTTAATCCAGGTCACTAATTCACCGAGTGGATACGAACTATGCAGCAATACATATCCTGCTGCATCTGGGCAAATAAAAGTGTTTATCAATGAACTTCGACAACAGCCGTGTAATTGACATGTTATTTTATTTTATTTTGACTATCAGTTTCGGCATTCCACTATGCTATGTTCAGGCCTCATATATATCTCTCAAAAATAAGCGATATTGTCATTCACTGTTATACATTTCTGGATGTCGTGAAATCAAAACCGCATCCCAAGTGCTTCATTCGAAGACTTGATTGCAATAAAGTCTACGAATGAAGCACCTGGGATACGCTTTGAATTCACGTCATCCAGGAATGTATGACACCGTATGACAATATCGTTTATTTTTTAGAGAAGCATATTGGGCCTGAAGGTGGCATGGTGGAATGCCGAAACTGGTAGTCCGAATAAAATAAAATAACATCTCAATTACACGACTGTTGGCGAATTTCATTGATATCTACTTGGCCTACCGATGTCCCACGTCCATGATGGATCAACAGAGACGAAATAATAGTGTGATTAACATGTCCTGCAACAACAGGATTCAAGCTGGCTGTCACGGACGAGTTGGTGCAATTGACACTCCTCCGTAGATTAAATTTCTGCGGATCCAAGAACTTTCAGGTAGTTTTCCGCTTTCACTTTCGTTGGCTTCGGAATTTAACCATCAAACTGTCGTATTTTACATTCCAACTTAGACGTCGGGCTAAGCTGCAGATCAATCTGTCACCACAACCAGGATATTTGCTATCACATTCGCTGTCTCCACCAATTCTCTACCGAACTACCACCTTCAACCTTACCTAGACTCCGGATTACACTGTAGATCATTAGGCCGCCAGAACCAGACTTTTTAAATTCATATCCGTTGGTTATGCCAACTCATGACTGCCTGTAAAAATCCACTGGATTAATACAACAGATAGATATGATCCAAAGAAGAGCGGCGCATTTCGTCACCGGTTCGTTTAGTCAAGCGAGAGCTTTACGGAGATGCTCACCAAACTCCCGTGGCAGACGCTACAAGAGAGGTGTTGTGCATCACGAAGAGATTAGCTATTGAAATTCCGCGAGAGTACGTTTCGGGAAGAGTCGTACAACATTTTGCTTCCCCCCACATACATCTCGTGAAAAGACCAGACGGAGAAAATTAGAGAAATTAGGGCTTATACGGAGGTCTGTCGACAATCTTTCATGTTACGCGCCTTTCGCGTATGTAATAGGGAAGGCGTGATCAAAAAGTTTCATCGGAAGTACTCTCCGCCAAACACCTTCAGGTGGCTTGCGGAGAGTAGATGTAAATTCGATGACACGTGCCACTTTACAAGCTTCTTTTGGTGCGCCTCGATGTTTGGTTGGTTTGGTGGAGGAGACCAAATAACGAGGTCATCGGTCCCATCCGATTAGGGAAGAGTGGGGAAGTAAGTCGGTCGTGCCCTTTGAAAAGAACCATCCTGGCATTTTCCTGAAGCGGTTTAGAGAAATCACGGAAAACATAAATAAGGATGGCCGAACGGGGTTTGAACCGTCGTCTTTGCGAATGCGAGTCCAGTGTGCTAACCACTGCGCCACCTCTCCCCGTGGTGCGCCTGTTCGCGTCAGCTTTTTCGGTCTTCGCGCGAGAATGTAGCCGCGTAGTACGTCACTGAGAGCTGGTGAGGGTGTCCCATGCTGATCCCGCATCCCGCAGGCTGGCCGACAGCTGACACGTGCCGAGCCCGATCAGCTGCTGCCTGCTGCCGCTGCGCCCCTATTGAGGCTGGATCCCCTCGGCGGTGTCGCACCTGGACACGTGTCTCCACCCATCCCCGGTACAACAGTTTCTGATGGCATCTGTTTTCTCAACAGAGGTGATGACAATAGGTTCGCGCGGGAATGTTCGACACAATGTAATGCACTGTCAAATGATTTAGTAACCGAACGTGTCCGTGCAAATTATGTAGTCGGGTATATTCGTAAAAGTACCTTCTGGACTCGGTCCAGCAAATTGAAGACGAATGGTAGATCTAGCAGACTCCATATAAATGGAAGGGCTGCTAAATTTTCCGCGGCTGTAAATAATGCGTATATAATCATTGTTTTTCTACGTCCGGAGAAGGGTCTTTACTGATATATTTGCACTCGATTTTGAAGCCACAATGCTCCATCTTGCACGGTTACGAAACATTGTTCGCGGATTTTTAGGTGCGGGTCTGGGTGCTCCACCACACGTGCAACCTCACAGGTCCGTCGCATTGTTTTGGCCTCTGTAGTGCAACGGGCTGACACGAAAATAGAACTTATCAACATTTCTAAACTCTAAATAGTCGCCGTCAGAGTATGTCTGGAAGTAGTATTAATTTATGATTAGCGAATAATGTTCATCAAAGCAGGAGACGGGATAATGGGTCAATAATACAATACTCTCGATTAGAAAACACGCTCATTTTCTGTAATTGATTAATACATCCGTTATAGCTGCCCTTGAATAGAAATTGGGCCAGAAACAGATTATATTGTGCAACCCCATGTTTCGTTTCAATTTCGTCTACATCATCGACATTCCAACCCCTCCGCTGGGATCTGCTGTTGAGCTAATTGCGGATACCACAAGATCCCGAAGAGTGGTCGAAATGTCGATCGTGTAGAAAAGCATACGGAATAGATTCCCAGGTACATGAGAGGCTCGAAGACTTCTTTATAGGATCCACTAAGTTGTCCTCGACAATGAGTGTTCCTCGGAGACAACGGTATCGTCAGGATTACTCCAAGGAAGTGTAATAGAATGGCTATTACTCTCTTCATACGTAAATAATCTGACGGACAGGATGAGCAGCAATCTGAATGGTTCAAATGGTTCAAATGGCTCTGAGCACTATGGGACTCAACTGCTGTGGTCATCAGTCCCCTAGAACTTAGAACTACTTAAACTTAACTAACCTAAGGACATCACACACATCCATGCGCGAGGCAGGATTCGAACCTGCGACCGTAGCAGTCGTGCGGTTCCAGACTGAGCGCCTAGAACCGCTCGGCCACCGCGCCCGGTCAGCAATCTGAATCTATATGCTGATGATGCTGTGGTTTATGAGAAGGTATCGTCGTTGAGGGGCTGTAAAAGGATAGAAGAAAATTTCGAAAAAAAAATTCTAGGTGGCGTAATGAGTGGCAGCTAGCTCCAAATGTAGAAAAACGAAGGTTAATACAGATCAATAGAAAAAAAAATCCCACAGATCTCGAATACAGCATTACTAGAGTGCAGCTTGACACAGTGACGTTGCAAGGCGATATGATGGAGCGAGCATGTGAGGATTGTGGTACGGAAGGCGAATGATCGACTTCGGTTTACTGGGAGAGTTTTAGGAAAGTGTGATTCATTTGAAGGAGACCACGTATAGAACAGTATTGCGACCCATTCTTGAGTACTGCTTGAGTGTTTGGGGTCCCCACCAGGTCAGATTAAAGCCAAAGCAATGCAGAGACGGGCGGCTAGTTTTGTTGTCGGCAGGTTCAAAGAAAAAAAATGGCTCCGAGCACTATGGGACTTAACAGCTATGGTCATAGTCCCCTAGAACTCAGAACTACTTAAACCTAACTAACCTAAGGACAGCACACAACACCCAGCCATCACGAGGCAGAGAAAATCCCTGACCCCGCCGGGAATCGAACCCGTAAACCCGGGCGTGGGAAGCGAGAACGCTACCGCACGACCACGAGATGCGGGCTCGGCAGGTTCGATTAATACACAAGTACTGTGGAGATGCTTCGGGAACTCGAATGGGAATCCCTGGAGTGTAAGCGATGTTCTTTTCGATGAATTGGATGAACTGAAGGGAAACGTGACGCGCCTAACAGCCTCTAAGATTTTACCTTCGACGACAACGGCCAGAAAAGTCTATTAAGGAGAAGGGGGAAACACCAACACGGAGTCCCTCCCAGCCTTCAGCTCTATAATGCGGGAATCGATGTACAGTACTTCCTCAAGTACATCAACTTGAGGCAGCTCATCTATCCATCCATCCATCGACCGGTATGAGCACACATTAACCGACAGGTCCAGCTAAAATGCTGAGTGGTAGTCGAGTAAGCTCCCTCATGCAACTCACTGGTCAGTGGTACGTCATGTCCAGTTTTGTGGTTTTACTTCCAGCTGTTCTTACAGTGAAGAGCCTACAACAAGAGAGAGATGGTCTCTAACTGATTGAGCACACATGAATATTGATTTCTCGTTTAAAAGAGATAATCGCTCAACAGTGGACTCGGTTACTAATTTAGGTTAGCCAGACGTAAAGACAAAACAATAATTTAATACCAACCACAAGGGTGACGGTAGGTGTAAACCAAGAAACGATAAGTGGATGAACACTTTGTGATTATTCGAAGCCCTGTGCTGGGTCCCTTCTATGTACGAGATTGCTCCACAGCGAGTGAAGAGGCTTAATTGCGAAAGTGAGAAATTCGAATTCGGGCATAACGAGGTTCCAAGCCCACACTAAGTAAAGTTTCTCTTACAGTTACGGAATCCTTCAAACTAGTTATTGGGTTCGTCCTTCAACAGCGCATGATCGTCTGGCCCCGATGGCTGAGGATCTCCTTTTTTTCTTTTCTTGATTTCATTAAAAATGTGCAGCGTTTGGACAAAAAAGAAGGAAGCATCAAAACACATTACCACGCCTAATATTGTGCAGGAAATCCACTGATATCCAAAACAGCTTCACTCGTCTCGAAATGTCCAATATATTTTTCAGTACAATCGTATACCATTATTCTGCAAAATAGTGTCTTGTTCAGTAACAATTATATACGTGGACAGCGAACCCGCATCCTTCTCTCTGAAGTAGACTACATAGGCTCAATTATATTGATAGCCGGTGATTGTACTGGCCAGGGGACATGCGACTGTTCATCCTTGTGTTTACAAAACCACACCCCCAGGATGCGAGCTGTGTGACAAGGGCCCTGTCCTCTTGGAATACCGCTTGACCGTTGGAGAACAAACACTGAAACACAGGATGGATCTGATCACCCAAAATGGTAACATAATTCTTGTCAGTAATGAGACCTTGCAAAGTAGCCACGGGATCCATGCAATACCACGATACGGCTGTCGAAATCATCACTGAACCCTCGCCATGTTTCGTTCCTGGGACGTAAACTCGACCAGTATTTGGAAACGAGACACATCAAACCAAATGACATTGTGCCATTGCTCCATAGTCGAGGTTTTTATTGGTTTCGGCACCTCGTTTCCCTGTAAGGGCATTTGCATAGCTGATGAGTGGTTTTGATATTCAAGCTCGGCATGCATTTCCTGCTTATAAAACTCCCTTCGCCCTGCGGAGTAGCCGCGTGGTTTGAGGTGCCATGCACGGACTGCGCGGCCCCTTCCGCCGGAGATTAGAGTCCTCCCTCGGGCATGGGTGTGTGTGGTTCTTAGCATAAGTTAGTTTAAGTAGTGTGTAAGTCTAGGGACCGACGACCTCGGCAGTTTGGTCCCTTAGGATTTCACACACATCTGAACATTTTCGAAGCACCCTTCGCGTTGTTTTGATGCGGACAGAACACACGACATTCAGTTCTGCGGCGATTTTTTGCAGCTGTCGTCCTCTTATTTTTCGTCACTATTCTCTTCAGTGATGGTCTGCATGATCATTCAACACATATTTTCGTCTTCGTTGTAGCTCAGCGGACAATGTTTCTCCGCTTTCCCTGCATGCAGTATAAATCTTCGATATATGTGCCTGTTGAAATTCCAAACGCTTCGCCTCTCTCGGTTACTGAAGCCCCCACCACACGAGCACCAGCAAATCGCCCATGTTCGAATTAACTCCGACATAACTCACTCATGGGAACACAAAGCACTGTTTTGACCTCAGCTGACATTTGCACATGTGCCATTCATGGTCAAATACAACAGCGTAATCTGCGGGCTTGGATAGTATCTGCGCGCATTTCTTACGGTGTTTCCATATTTTTTGTGCAACACCTGTGTAAGGAACATAACAAAAATACTTTTTGTTCTAGAAGTAGTGTCCTTGATTTTTTGCAGCAGCTACTGTATGAGTTAAGTTGTTGAAGCGCAGAGGAGGACCCCGGTCGTGGTTTTATTCGAGAAACCATCCTAGTATTCGCATGAAGTGATACGAAGAATATGCAGTATTCCGGAGTGCGGATGCAGTTTTGTAACAGATGCTCATTGCTTCCATTTATGTAGGTATTACTGTGTGTTTCCACGATCCACTCGAAATTATTTTCGTGGCAGTTGGCATGTCAGTCGTCATCTAGAAATTCTTTGGAATTATATTGCAAATTTCAGTCGGCGAATACGATCTCCACTTTCACTCGTCTGATTAAGTCCAGAGTCCGCACAGAGGGGTCTTCTAGCAGCCGTGTACCGCAAGTCTGTAGAGGAACGGAAGGTTCCAAATGATTGGAAAAGAGCACAGGTAGATCCAGTTTTTCAAGAAGGGTCGTCGAGCAGATGCGCAAAACTATAGGCCTATATCTCTGACATCGATCCGTTGTAGAATTTTAGAACATGTTTTTTGCTCGCGTACCATGTCATTTCTGGAAACCCACAATCTACTCTGTAGGAATTTAACATGGATTCTGGAAACAGCGATCGTGTGAGACCCAACTCGCTTTATTTGTTCACGAGACCCAGAAAATGTTAGATACAGGCTTCCAGGTAGATGCCATTTTCCTTCACTTCCGGAAGGGATTCGATACAGTTCCGCACTGTCGCCTGATAAACAAAGTAAGAGCCTACGGAATATCAGACCAGCTGTGTGGCTGGTTTGAAGAGTTTTTAGAACACAGCACGTTGTTCTCAATGGAGAAGAGACGTCTACAGACGTTTAAGTAATCTCTGGCGTGCCACAGGGGAGTGTTATGGGACCATTGCTTTTCACAATATATATAAATGACCTAGTTGATAGTGTCGGAAGTTCCATGCGGCTTTTCGCGAATGATGCTGTAGTATACAGAGAAGTTGCAGCATTAGAAAATTGCAGCGAAATGCAGGAAGATCTGCAGCGGATAGGCACTTGGTGCAGGGAGTGGCAACTGACCCTTAACATAGACAAATGTAATGTATTGCGAATATATAGAAAGAAGGATCCTTTATTGTATGATTATATGATAGCGGAACAAACACTGGTAGCAGTTACTTCTGCAAAATATCTGGGAGTATGCGTGCGGAACGATTTGAAGTGGAATGATCATATAAAATTAATTGTTGATAAGGCGGGTGCCAGGTTGAGATTCATTGGGAGAGTCCTCGGAAAATGTAGTCCATCAACAAAGGAGGTGACTTACATCAGTGTGGGATCCGTACCAGGTCGGGTTGACAGAGGAGATAGAGAAGATCCAAAGAAGAGCGGCGCGTTTCGTCACAGGGTTATTTGGTAAGCGTGATAGCGTTACGGAGATGCAAGACAGGTGCTCTGCAGCGCGGTGTGCTTGCTGCCCAGGTTTCGAGAGGGTGCGTTTCTGGATGTATCGAATATATTGCTTCCCCTTACTTATACCTCTCGAGGAGATCACGAATGTAAAATTAGATTCGAACGCGCACGGAGGCTTTCCGGCAGTCGTTCTTCCCGCGAACCATACGCGACTGGAACAGGAAAGGGAGGTAATGACAGTGGCACGTAAAGTGCCCACCGCCACACACCGTTGAGTGGCTTGCGGAGTATAGATGTGGATGTGGATGTAGTAGCTATGTACGAAAGGTCGACGTGCGAAGGAACGGCGCGCAGTGACCACTGTCCATGAGCACCAGCTTCCTGGTGTCGGCTGTCTCTCGGCGGCAGTACCAGCCCGCCTCGACGAGAGGAGAGTGAAACCCGAGACGGAGTTGGCGGGCGTCGCCCCCAGACGTGGGCCACGCGACCACACAGCCGGCGGCCGGACAGACAGACAGACAGCGGCCCGGTGGGCGAAGAGGTGGGGCGGGGCGGCCACCTGAGCAGGCGGCCCGGCCGACCCTTGGCGGATGCGCTGTTAGGTCAGCTGCGCGCGCTTCCGCCACGCCTAACGGGACGCCGCGCCTGCGCCATGGACAATGCGGTCCACCTCTGGCAGCATCACCTTTCCGTTAGTTTCCCTCTCGGCCCTGCGACCCGTGTCAATACAGTGACGCCAAAGAAATGACAACAATCGGCGATGTTTTACACTCTATTTGTTTCTCAAGCACAGTTTAAAGTGAAAAATTCTCGTATCGTTGATCAATAATAATTATACCCAATTTGTATTCCATAATTTTGCAGCTGCCCATACGGATTAACAAAACTTTCTCGTAGCATATTTTGGCTATCGATCTTACAGACAAGCTGTCTCAAGGCTAGTAGTAGATTGTTCCTGATATGCCGAAATCATGGCAACATAAAAAGTAAGATGCGCATGCGTCATACATTACTAGCCATAAAAATTGCTACACCAATAAGAAATGCAGATGATAAACGTGTATTCATTGGACAAATATATTATACTAGAACTGACATGTGATTACGTTTTCACGCAATTTGGGTGCATAGATCCTGAGAAATCAGTACCCAGAACAACCACCTCTTGCCGTAATAATGGCCTTGATACGCCTGGGCATTGAGTCAAACAGAGCTTGGATGGCGTGTACAGGTACAGCTGCCCATGCAGCTTCAACACGATACAACAGTTCATCAAGAGTAGTGACTGGCATATTGTGACGAGCCAGTTGTTCGGCCACCATTCACCAGACGTTTTCAATTCGTGAGAGATCTGGAGAATGTGCTGGCCAAGGCAGCAGTCGAACATTTTCTGTATCCAGAAAGGCCCGTACAGGACCTGCAACATGCGGTCGTGCATTATCCTGCTGTAATGTAGGGTTTCGCAGGGATCGTATGAAGAGTAGAGCCACGAGTCGTAACACATCTGAAATGTAACGTCCACTGTTCAAAGTGCCGTCAATGCGAACAAGAGGTGACTGAGACGTGTAACCAATGGCACCCCCTTCCATCACGCCGGGTGATACGCCAGTATGGCGATGACGAATACAGGCTTCCAATGTGTGTTCTCCGCGATGTCGCCAAACACGGATGCGACCATCATGATGCTGTAAACACAGCCTGGATTCATCCGAAAAAATGACGTTTTCCCATTCTTGCACCCAGGTTCGTCGTTGAGTATACAATCGCAGGTGCTCCTGTCTGTGATGCAGCGTCAAGGTTAACCGCAGCCATGGTCTCCGAGCTGATAGTCCATGCTGCTACAAACGTCGTCGAACTGTTCGTGCAGATGGTTGTTGTCTTGCAAACGTCCCCATCTGTTGACTCAGGGATCGAGACGTGGCTGCACGATCCTTTACAGCCATGCGGCTAAGATGCCTTTCATTTCGACTTCTAGTGATACGAGGCCGTTGGGATCCAGCACGGCGTTCCGTATTACCCTCCTGAACCCACCGATTCCATATTCTGCCAACAGTCATTGGATCTCGACCAACGCGAGCAGGAATGTCGCGATACGATAAACCGCAATCGCAATAGGCTACAGTCCGACCTTTATCAAAGACAGAAACGTGATGGTACGCATTTCTCCTCCTTACACGAGGCATCACAATAACGTTTCACCAGGCAACGAAATGTCTTCGTACAGATTATGGAGCCACGTGTGTGAGCCGTCAGCATCAGAACTCAACAGCTAGAGTTGTGTTTTGATAATGTGACTATGTACTGTGTATGAAGATTTTTTTTAATGTTCTGATGACTGGCAGTGCCCGAAACGTGTCAATCAACAAAAACTTTTGTACAGCAGTTGACCAGTTATTCTAGCGCCTATTCACCTGTAGCGTAAGTCTCCTCGAGTTTCTTGTCAAAGAAGGAAATTTTGGAAGAGATTTTTTTAAAGGGGCACAGGGCCGCTCGTGTGGCTGCAGATGTACAATCTTCGCCAATTAGGTCATTAGTCATAAAATTGGTGGAAGATGTCGAAATGCAATGCTGCGTAGGTTCAGAAACAAATATTCCTTTCACATCAAAGTCGTGAAGTTTTTGCGAATTTTCCAAAGTGAAATCCTGATACCGGTGCGTCAGTTCATCTGAGAGTCGTGTTAAGTACCAAAAGGCTGAGACAGTGCCCAATATTTTTAACTTTTTCACCTTTTTCACCATTTATGAAATGCAATGTAACTGTATTTCTAAACCGTTTGATATAACACGTCCAAGTGATACATAGAGCTGTGTGATCTGTACGGCTATTCAAAACTGAGAATGGCATCTGGTCTTGAAAACGGAACCTTGCCTTTCATGGGCGATGAATTTCTTCCTGTAAGTAATTGAATGTACACTATCTGATCTAAAGTACCCGGACACCATTATGTATTGTGGAATGGACCACTAGTTGTCACGACAAACACAACCGCCAGTATAAAAAGACAGAAAGTCCTGCGTTGTCAGCAGAGAAGCAGAAATGGGTAGGTCACAAGAGGTCACTGACTCTGAATACGTGTTACTCATTGGTTCCCACCACGCTAATAAAACCATCAGGAATATGTCAACCCTTCTAAAGTTGCCCAAATCGACTATTCCCGATGTGAATTTGAAGTGGAATCGAGGAGGAACAATCACAGTTAAGTGACGGACAGGTACCATAGAGCATTGCGGAGGATGGTCGTATAAAAATCTCATGAAATCAGCGGAAAGAATCACTTGTCAATTCCAAGATGCTACCAGCAGTCCAGCTAGCACAGAGGCTGTGCTTACGGAATTAAAAATAGTAGGGTACAATGGTCGAGCACCTCTTAATAAACCATTCACTTCTGTATTCAATGCTAAGCGATGCTTTAGGTGGTGTCAAGACTAACGTCACTGGCCAGTGGACTGGAAACGAGTGATGTTTGGTTCTTGGGGCGCTCAACTGCGCGGTCATCAGCGCCCGTACCAAGTCCCAATTTTTTACACAGCCCAATTCTTTTTTACACAGTCCAATCTAGCCACTGCCAAAAATGATATTGATGATGATGATGAGGAGGAGGAGGAGGAGGAGGAGGAGGAGGAGGACAACAAAAACGCCCAATCCCCGGGAAGAGAAAATCCCCAACCCGGTCGGGAATCGATCCTGGGAAGCCGTGATCCAGAAGCAGCAACGCAAGCCGCTAGACGACGACCTGCTGACGCTGCTTGTAAGAGGGTGACAAAACACTGTGTCGTAAAGAAGCAGCTGTGAGGCAATGGCTTGTGGACAATAACATTTCTGAATTGGACTGGCCTGCACATAGTCTTGACCTCATTCTAGTGCAACACCTTTGGATTGAGTTAGAACGTTCTCTACGCTCCAGGTCCCAGCTTCTTACATCAACACGTTCTCTGGTTTCGGCTCTTGTCAAAGAGTGGGATGAGATTCCTTCACAAACTTTCACACATCTCATTGAAAGTGTCCCCAGCAGAGCTCAAGCCGTCATGAAGTCGTTGTATGGACACAAGCCATACTATAGATGTACGGACGCTTTTGATCATGTAGCATGTATGCAGCCTGTAAAACTACCACTAACATGCGTAGCTCATAGGTAAGGTGAAGCTGTTCTCAAGTTGAACATTAGTTTGAGCAGTGTAGCATCTTCGTAGGCATGGTGCTATTCAGAATGCTCTTCCCGGTATTCACTTGCCTTCTTCCGAACTTAGCTACGCAGACATCTAAAGGGAGACCCTCAATGTAACGTGGACTCCGAAGCGCAGTGAAACTCGGCGCCGGTGTATTGAAATGTACATCTCTATTTTTCTCCCACAAAGCTCTGTATAACAGAGCAAGACAAAGTGTGAAGTCAACAAAGAATAAAGAGAAAACGGGTGAGGTCCCGGGGTAGAGACAGCAGCCTAGAGTGAACTATAAATGACAGTTTCTTAGTTATGCATATTGGATCTCGCAACCCTTCCATTCTTGACTCCCTCTCCTGCCTTATCCCCCATCCCGTTTTGAATCACTCGCGTACCCCTCCCCTTTTTGAACACACTGTCACGTTCCAAAAAACCGGTAGCTTGTTTACTGGTTTTACTGACCGTTACGTAACTGGACCTAGATTCAGTCACACATGGAGTGGTAAGCTGTATCGATACAGTAACCGTTGATGCAAATGGTTACGGCAGTCTAATAGGCCTGCCGACGGGAAAAATCTGTGGAATTATTTGAGGTGCACTATTTGACGCAATGTTTGAGGGACATGGCTGTAGTAGAGCGGATGTACCGATAATCATAAAAGTGAAATTGGAAAGTAAGAATTTCAGTCCTATAAACGACGCCGCTATACAGGACGATCCTCTGATGATGAAACAAACTTTCAGGGGCGACGGAGAAAGATAAATGTATGAATCTGACGTAACTGACCGTAGTCCGGAAACGAGCGAGTCGGAAGGTTTAAGCGAAAGTTTTCTCAAGTTCCGCCCTAGCCTCCCGCAGCACTGAAACTAAGGACCCCAACTTACGAACTCTGACCACAACGTACAGAATTCCGGCTGAATACTTCCAACACCTGCGGATAATTTCCGCTCTTGATGGACTGGTAACGGCAAACGTAGCTTGATAACAGAGAGACCGAAAATCCTAAGTCTACGGTACATAGTAATGGTCCACTTACGTACACAGCAGCTAGTGGTCTAGTGGCTAGCGTTGCTGCCTCTGAATCACTGGGTCCTGGGTTCGATTCCCGTCTGGGTTGGTGATTTTATCTGCCCAAGGACTGGGTGTTTGTGTTGTCCTCATCATTTCATCATCATCATCCGTGACAGTGGCTTGATTGGACTGTATACAAAAACTGAGTTGAGTAAAAATTGGGACTTCGTACGGGCGCCGATGACTGCGCAGTTGAGCACCCCACAAACCAAACATCATTAGTGTCACACTTACCTACACAAGTCTGACAGGCTGCATCATTTACAACAGTTGTTCAAAATGGCTTTCCCCCAGGCTCAGTGCAGGCATGGGATCGTCGCACGAGGTTCTGTCGTAGCGTTCTAATGTCCCTGGTCTCGTTCGAAAAGCATCGCAGCCAGCGAGAATTCTTGATGAGATTCTCCTCAGTCTCGACAGGTGTCGCGTACACAAGATTTCCCACACGGCCCCACAAGAAGCAGTCAAGTCGAGCGGGATCAGATAAACGTGCTGGCCACGAAACAGAACGTCATCTGCCTGTCCACTTTTTAGGGAATTTCTCATCTAGATGTTTATGAATCACCAGTCCAAGATGAGGTGGAGGTGCCTCATGTTGGAACAACAACTATTGACAAATAACATGTAGGAGACGTGTGAGGAACCTGAGTAGTATGTCTCTGATAAACACTGTGTACAATGGTACGTTGAAGCGGGTAGGGAGGAGATACGGGCCAAATGCTTAATCACTGACTTTCCCTGCTCACACGTTGACGAATTATCTGTGTTGAGGGCTCTTGCGTGGGAGTTTTCATCGGCACAGACATGACTGTTGAGACGGTTGAGCGTTCTGTCTCTAGTGAAACAGATTTCATCAGTCAAAAGTACATAGGTGGGAAAGTGAGGATCAGCCGTAACGCGCTGCAAGAATGATTGGGTGAACACAACACGAGGTCCGAACTCAGCAGGAATCAAAGCATGCACTTTGTATGGTTGGTAGGACTGTAGCTGTGTTTCCCGTAATACTCGCCTTGTTGTACTCTTGGAACATCATTTAACGTGCAGCTGATCGAATGCTGATGGCAGAACCGGATGTCTTCTACGCGAATAATTGGTCCCGTACAACCTTTCCGTTTGTCTTCTTTCATTTGCTTGCTCACACACGAAAAATCATGTCTGCAGGATCCGTTACCGGATACAACTGCATTTGGTTAGGGCTGATCGAAGTTACTACGTCAACATGTAAGAACAGACCGCATTCTACTATAGTACAGACGCTGTACGCCAGGACTGCTTATGTCAGTACACAGTACGTCATCTGCATTGGGTTAATTAAGTTAGTATCCCAACTTCTAAAGCTTAATTGGTTGTTAGGATTGCTTGCCCAACTATCTTAGCAACAACAATACCGGTACGTGTATTCCACTACCAAAGGTATCAGAACGATTTTCGCTTCTACGTTTGGACTCGGTCGTTTCCGGACCAGAGTTCCTTACCTCAAATTCATATATTTACCCTATCAGCTCGGAGACCATGGCTACGGTTACCCTTGACGCTGCATCACAGACAGGAGCGCCTGCGATGGTCTACTCAACGACGAACGTGTATGTACGAATGGGAAAACGTCATTTTTTCCGATGAATCCAGGTTCTGTTTACAGCATCATGATGGTCGCATCCGTATTTCGCGACATCGCGGTGAACGCACATTGGTAGCGTGTATTCGTCATCGCCATACTGGCGTATCACCCAGCATGATGGTATGGGGTGCCATTGGTTACACGTCTCGGTCACCTCTTGTTCGCATTTACGGCACTTTGAACAGTGGACGTTACATTTCAGATGTGTTACGACCCGTGGCTCTACCCATCATTCGATCCCTGCGGAACCCTACATTTCATTAGGATAATGCACGACCGCATGTTGCAGGTCCTGTACGGGCCTTTCTGGATACAGAAAATGTTTGACTGCTGCCCTGGCCAGCACAGTCTCCAGATCTCTCACCAACTGAAAACGTCTGGTCAATGGTGGCCGAACAACTGGCTCGTCACAATATGCCAGTAACTACTCTTGATGACCTGTGGTATCGTGTTGAAGCTGCATGGGCAGCTGTACTTGTACACGCCATCCAAGCTCTGTTCGACTCGATGCCCAGACGTATCAAGGCCGTTATTACGGTCAGAGGTGGTTTTTCTGGGTACTGATTGTTCAGGATCTAAGCACCCAAATTGCGTGAAAATGTAATCACATGTCAGTTCTAGTAAAATATATTTGTCCAATGAATACCCGTTTATCGTCTGCATTTCTACTCGGTGTAGCAATTTTAATGGCCAGTAGTGTATGAACAGCTATAGACGGACCGAGAGTTTCTGTTTGCGGTACAGAGAGCGGTTCATATTGGGGCGAGACCAGGTAGGTACGTCTAAGCCTGAGCGGAGAAATTCACTCTCTCCGCCGCTGTTCAACAACCACGATGGGAGGGCGAGGGGCAGCTCCGTAGGGGAGAGCCGTGGACCGCGGCGTGCGCTGCGCCTGTGCGTTATGGTGGGCAGGTGCAGCGTAGGCCCAGCTGTCTGCCCACAGCTGTCACAGCGCGCCGACTCACCCCACCGCGCGGCGCGCCGCTCTTTATTTCACTTGCGTTCCAGTTTCGGGAATAACACAGGGGCCAGGCTGCGCGCCAAAAGGTGGAAGGGGACTGGGACGGGGGACTGGGCCACACTCGCTTTTATCCGCCCCTCGCGCCGCCGTGGGACACGGCAGATGATACCGGGCGCCTGCTGCCTGGAACAGTTTCTGCGTAGCCGCAGCCGCCGTGTACCGCTAAACACTGTGCCGCGCACCTGGATCCAGTTACTTGTCTGCCCGGTCTGGGTTGAGCATACTTCAGTTTTTTCAGTCATTTTACTGTTGCAACATTGTAAAATGAACATAGCTGTTTTCGTACTAGAGAGCCAACTTGAGTGCCTTCACAGTCAAATGGTTCAAATGGCTCTGAGGACTATGGGACTTAACATCTCAGGTCATCAGTCCCCTAGAACTTAGAACTACTTAAACCTAACTAACCTAAGGACATCACACACATCCATGCCCGAGGCAAGATTCGAACTTGCGACCGGAGCGGTCGCGCGGCTCCAGACTGTAGCGCCTAGAACCGCTCGGCCACCCCAGCCGGCCCTTCACAGTCCTTGTCGACTGCAAGTACTTATAATTCTCACACTTAACCTTTGCTGCTACGTTCACGAGCTCAAAAAGTCCGATTTGATTCCACAGGGGATACCGTCAAGCTGCGTTGGCAAAAATGGCTATGAGCACTATGAGACTTAACATCTGAGGTCATCAGTCCCCTAGAAAAAATAAAGTTCAAATGTGTGTGAAATCTTACGGGACTTAACTTCTAAGGTCATCAGTCCCTAAGCTTACACACTACTTAACCTAAATTATCCTAAGGACAAACACACACACCCATGCCCGAGGGAGGGCTCGAACCTCCGCCGGGACCAGCCGCGCAGTCCATGACTGCAGCGCCTGAGACCGCTCGGCTAATCCCGCTTGGCACTCCCCTAGAACTTAGAACTACTTAAACCTAACTAACTTAATGACATCACACAAATCCACGCCCGAGGCAGAATTCGAACCTGCGACCATAGCAGTCGCGCCGTTCCGGACTGAAGCGCCTAGAACCGCTCCGCTACAGCGGCCCGCGGACCAGACGTCATCTACTGCATGGTCCTACGATTGCTCCACTGGCAGTTAACGCTGGTTTCACCATCGGTCATTGTCTTACGCATGTGAACAATACACCTTGTTTCACATTACTCGTGAAACTGAGCTAGGTGATCCAATTTTCAGGCGCGCTGTGTTCCATAGACGTCGAGTCTATTAGACATGGAGCAGTAGATTCGAATGTGAGTTGGTCGGATGTTTTGGCACAGATATCTTCAATATCCGTCTGGGGTGACTCGGGAAACGTTCGGATATCGTGCATCGGGATATCTCGTCGAGATAGCCATTCTTCCGGAGTTCGAGTCCGGTGAACTAAACACCTATTTCGCTCAGTTTCGCAGATATTATGATGAAATAGGTGTTCCATCTCCATCTCGTTCAAATGTGTGTGAAATCTTATGGGACTTAACTGCTAAGGTCATCAGTCCCAAAGCTTACACACTACTTAACGTAAATTATCCTAAGGACAAACACACGCACCCATGTCCGAGGGAGGACTCGAACCTCCGCCGGGACCAGCCGCACAGTCCATGACTGCAGCGCCCGAGACCGCTGGGCTAATCCCGCGCGGCATCTCCATCTGGACCAGAGCTGTTAATACAACATGGTTTTGAGATCAACCTTAAATTTGATGACAGTCTAACTTTTGCCAAATGATTCTTACTGTTCTTAGGTGCCTTTGCGTCTTTTGTTAGACATTTCAATCTTTTATCTTCATAATGAACCCAAAGCTCTCCACCATCGAAGCTAGTCTGGCTGTCAGCTCATGGTTACTCACCTACAAATATGTGCATAGATGCTGAACTGTGTACGATGTAATAACTTTCATGCGAAAACAGTATCAACAAACATACTAGAATTCACATACACCAACATGCGTCAAAAATCAGTATAGATCAACGCTAGAACGACTGCGACGATAAGGAGTTTATTTGCTATTTTGTTCACCGCTCGTGGTCTCGCGATAGCGTTTTCGCTTCCACGCACGCGGGGTCCCGGGTTCGATTCCCGGCGGGTCAGGGATTTTTCACCTGCCCCGTGTTGACTAGGTATTGTGGCGTTTTCATCATCATCATTCACCCCCATTACGGTTGGAGGAAGATAACGGCAAATCACCTCCACTAGGACCTTGCCTATCACGGCGGTGCGTGTCTCCCGCATCGTTCCCCTACGCTCTGTCAAGAAGCATGGGATTTCATTTCCGTTTGCTATATTAAACAAGAACAAGACTTGCTGACAGCTTCCACCAGTTACGCAGGAACGTGACATACAAATTAGTTCGTTGTTTAATTTTCTGTCCAGAATCTTAATATTGTATCATCCTATATTTCTAAAGGAAAGTAACTGTAGCTTTCTTTTCGAGCAGATAGGAAACGAAGGTGTGACTAAGCTGCCTACTCCTTCTACAATGCCGCCGGATGTCGCAAATAAAACACTTGGAAATACGAAAGAGGTCTGATGGAGAGATATTACTCCCCTTGCAGTTGCAATTAATATTACGAATGAGAAAATAATTTCCAGCACGGGGAAATTATTTAATAGTATATTCTTGCAGATTAGGATGCACGAAAAGAATTTCGGGATTCTGTTGATATATATATATATTAGAAGGAGAAGGAGGCAGTATAAGCTCTTAATAGTTTGCACAACATTGTGTTTCATTACTGTGCAGTCTTGATAGGACTGCTAAATACTTACCCAAATTAGATCGTAAAATAATACTGTACAGTGCCTCGTCAGGAGAGGCTGAAGTGAATTGCCACGGGTACAAGGCAGTGTTTGTCAACATTCGTCGACGCGTGTTCACATCCCGCGCAACACATTGTCAGACAGGTGGAGGACCGTGAACTGTGAAGGCCGGGGCAATCCGCAGCTGAATGGCAAGGCAAGGCAGGCTGTAAGAAAGGGAGTGCCGTGTAGCAGGTACACAAGGCGGCCAGCTAGGAACAGGTAGCGCGCATGGCAGGGATTACGTGCGGCTCGCTTTCACTGCTCCCCCTCCAGACTCGCCAAGGACGCCTCCTTAGGGAGGCACAATGGAGAGGCGTTTAGACGGGATACAGCGGCGGCTGTGTCGAGACGCGGGCAGCCGCCACCGTTAATCCCGTCGTGACAAGTGATACACCTCGAGCCCAGTCAGCAGTCCGTTTCAAGTCCATTGCAAAGTCAGCAAATCACACTTCGCACCAATGATTTGTTAACACGTTACAAGCAAACACTGTCTGTGTGCGTGTATCTCTCTCTCCCTCCCTCCCTCTCTCCTCTGTGTGATATATATATAGGGTGTTTCAAAAATGACCGGTATATTTGAAACGGCAATAAAAACTAAACGAGCAGCGATAAAATACACCGTTTGTTGCAATATGCTTGGGACAACAGTACATTTTCAGGCAGACAAACTTTCGAATTTACAGTAGTTACAATTTTCAACAACAGATGGCGCTGCGGTCTGGGAAACTCTATAGTACGATATTTTCCACATATCCACCATGCGTAGCAATAATATGGCGTAGTCTCTGAATGAAATTACCCGAAACCTTTGACAACGTGTCTGGCGGAATGGCTTCACATGCAGATGAGATGTACTGCTTCAGCTGTTCAATTGTTTCTGGATTCTGGCGGTACACCTGGTCTTTCAAGTGTCCCCACAGAAATAAGTCACAGGGGTTCATGTCTGGCGAATAGGGAGGCCAATCCACGCCGCCTCCTGTATGTTTCGGATAGCCCAAAGCAATCACACGATCATCGAAATATTCATTCAGGAAATTAAAGACGTCGGCCGTGCGATGTGGCCGGGCACCATCTTGCATAAACCACGAGGTGTTCGCAGTGTCGTCTAAGGCAGTTTGTACCGCCACAAATTCACGAAGAGTGTCCAGATAGCGTGATGCAGTAATCGTTTCGGATCTGAAAAATGGGCCAATGATTCCTTTGGAAGAAATGGCGGCCCAGACTAGTACTTTTTGAGGATGCAGGGACGATGGGACTGCAACATGGGGCTTTTCGGTTCCCCATATGCGCCAGTTCTGTTTACTGACGAAGCCGTCCAAGTAAAAATAAGCTTCGTCAGTAAACCAAATGCATATCGCCGTCATCAATCCTGTGCACTATATCGTTAGCGAATGTCTCTCGTGCAGCAATGGTAGCGGCGCTGAGGGGTTGCCGCGTTTGAATTTTGTATGGATAAAGGTGTAAACTCTGGCGCATGAGACGATACGTGGACGTTGGCGTCATTTGGACCGCAGCTGCAACACGGCGAACGGAAACCCGAGGCCGCTGTTGGATCACCTGCTGCACTAGCTGCACGTTGCCCTCTGTGGTTGCCGTACGCGGTCGCCCTACCTTTCCAGCACGTTCATCCGTCACGTTCCCAGTCCGTTGAAATTTTTCAAAAAGATCCTTTATTGTATCGCTTTTCGGTCCTTTGGTTACATTAAACCTCCGTTGAAAACTTCGTCTTGTTGCAACAACACTGTGTTCTAGGCGGTGGAATTCCAACACCAGAAAAATCCTCTGTTCTAAGGAATAAACCATGTTGTCTACAGCACACTTGCACGTTGTGAACAGCACACGCTTACAGCAGAAAGACGACGTACAGAATGGCGCACCCACAGACTGCGTTGTCTTCTATATCTTTCACATCACTTGCAGCGCCATCTGTTGTTGAAAATTGTAACTACTGTAATTTCGAAAGTTTGTCCGCCTGAAAATGTACTGTTGTCCCAAGCATATTGCAACAAACGGTGTATTTCTATCGCTGCTCGTTTAGTTTTTATTGCCGTTTCAAATATATCGGTCATTTTTGAAACACCCTGTATATATATATATATATATATATATATATATATATATATATATATATATATATTTTCTTCAGTTTGATTTATGGCGGTGAAGAAAAACTAGTTACAAGTAAGTGTTGTCTTCGACACTTGGTGCATGTGTGCGTGCACCCCTGCTCGTGTGTGTGTGTGTGTGTCAGAGAAAGACAGACAGAGAGAGAGAGAGAGAGAGAGGGAGAGAGAGAGAGAGAGGGAGGGAGGGAGGGAGGGAGGGAGGGAGGGAGGGAGGAAGAGAGAACGCAGCATGTCATTCAAATGGAGAGAAGTCTTCCGAAGTAAGAGTGATTTCAGGTGTGCCGCAGGGGAGTGTCGTAGGACCTTTGCTATTCACAATATGCTTAAATGACCTTGTGGATGACATCGGAAGTTCACTGAGGCTTTTTGCAGATGATGCTGTGGTATATCGAGAGGTTGTAACAATGGAAAATTGTACTGAAATGCAGGAGGATCTGCAGCGAATTGACGCATGGTGCACGGAATGGCAATTGAATCTCAATGTAGACAAGTGTAATGTGCTGCGAATACATAGAAAGAAAGATCCCTTATCATTTAGCAACAATACAGCAGGTCAACAACTGGAATCAGTAAATTCTATAAATTATCTGGGAGTACGCATTAGGAGTGATTTAAAATGGAATGATCATATAAAGTTGATCATCGGTAAAGCAGATGCCAGACTGAGATTCATTGGAAGAATCCTAAGGAAATGCAATCCGAAAACAAAGGAAGTAGGTTACAGTACGCTTGTTAGCCCACTGCTTGAATACTGCTCAGCAGTGTGGGATCCGTACCAGATAGGGTTGATAGAAGAGGTAGAGAAGATCCAACGGAGAGCAGCGCGCTTCGTTACAGGATCATTTAGTAATCGCGAAAGCGTTACGGAGAGGATAGATAAACTCCAGTGGAAGACACTGCAGGAGAGACGCTCATTAGCTAGGTACGGGCTTTTGTTGAAGTTTCGAGATCATACCTTCACCGAGGAGTCGAGCAGTATATTGCTCCCTCCTACGTATATCTCGCGAAGAGACCATGAGGATAAAATCAGAGAGATTAGAGCCCACACAGAGGCATACCGACAATCCTTCTTTCCACGAATAATACGAGACTGGAATAGAAGGGAGAACCGATAGAGGTGTTCAAGGTACCCTCCGCCACACACCGTCAGGTGCCATGCGGAGTATGGATGTAGATGTAGATGTGGAAGGTAGATAGAATGTTATACGGTGATTGTCTGCAATCACTCAAACTGGAGTCTTGGTTAAAAGACGTCATTTTCCGCTGTTCTGATATTCCAGCAACAAATATTATACAGCAGTGAGCGATAGACGACGTCTTTCGAACAAGCTACACAGGCTGGTTCTCACCATCTCGATGTCAACACAACGCTCTCAGTAAAATCATCTCCTTGCAGAGTCAATATTACACCCCAGGGAATATTTCGCCTAGTACGTTTCTGCTGGTCAAAATAATTTGGGTGTCAGTCTTACAGTGAAAATGCAGTGCTTAGGGATCTTGTTCCTGAAGCGCTCATTTTTCATCCAGACTGTGAGGTCTTCAGCCGTGAAAGGTTGTCTCTGACCAACACAGCTTCGATTGTGCAATCGATGACCAGGCACGCAGAACGTAAGCGTACCGAGCATTTAACTATAAGGCATATCACAAAGGATCATAATGAAGTACACGACGAATATTGTTTCTTTCCTTTCAAACATCGAAACTGAAATGTCAGTGCCACAATTCTATGATAGGGATGATGGATCTATCACCTGTGGAAAGGAATGACGCTCAGTGTTTTAGTCTCTTTCAAATAAATGTCACTAGAGACGAACAGTAGCTGTTAGGGACGGAATTAGTCTGTCATCTCTTTCGAGAATACAGTCCAGCATTCGCCTGAAGGAGCTATGAAAAACTATGACACAGTGTGCGGAGAGGCATATTTGAACACTTACCCACACGTGTAAGAATCTCTTCTATTAATCACTGTGCCTCGGTTTGAGCTTTCAATCTGAGGGAAGCTACAATCTAATCCTGCTGAAACGGAAAGGAACACACACATTACTAACCTATGGATTACAAAGAAACATACTTACGTAGACAACGTTTTTATAAAAGTCTTTTGTTGCATACCCTCTGTGCTTTGTAAAAGCACCAATATGGAAGGATTAGCAGGCATATCACCGCTGCCGAAGTGATGCCTGTTTGCAGTTTCCGGAAAGGCTTCTTTCAGGCCTTGAGAAAATGCTGGGAATAGCTGACAGTATCTTCTGTGTTTAGTTAAGTAGAGAACTGTCGAAAAGATCGTGGGAGAAAAGACAATGCTAAGTAACGTCCACATCAACACGAACTTGTCATCATCATAGGATGCTTAACTGGAGAGAGTAACAAGAGTGACATATCACTCTGGAGACGATGAAACTTTTCATTCTTCTGATCCGAGACCTGGTCTAATTATTTATTACGATACCTGCAGTGTAAAACGGAATCCGAACCATAGTGCCATTACGCATGTACAAACTATTACCCACAAGGTTTTCTGCCGTCGAGCCACGAGGCTGACAATTTTACAACAGTTCTAGTCTTAACTGGAGTAGTTGATACTTACGTAATCAGTTAATGCACCCTTCATTGAAACTGCACGAAGTACTTTTTCAATCAAAGCAATTATGTGCTCATACAATTCATTTGCTCCTATCGTTTCATTACTTTGCCGCCGTATATACGCAGCTTACAGGAAGTAAGAGCCTACGGAATATCAGACCAGCTGTTTGGCTGGATTGAAGAGTTTTTAGCAAACAGAACACAGTATGTTGTTCTCAATGGAGAGACGTCTACAGACGTTAAAATAACCTCTGGCGTGTGACAGGTTGAGTGTTATGGGACCATTGCTTTTCACAATATATATAAATGACCTAGTAGATAGTGTCGGAAGTTCCATGCGGCTTTTCGCGGATGATGCTGTAGTATACAGAGAAGTTGCAGCATTAGAAAATTGTAGCAAAATGCAGGAAGATCTGTAGCGGATAGGCACTTGATGTAGGGATTGGCAACTGACCCTTAACATAGACAAATGTAATGTATTCCGAATACATGGAAAGAAGGATTCTTTATTGTATGATTATATGATATCGGAACAATCACTGGTAGCAGCTACTTCTGTAAAATATCTGGGAGTATGCGTGCGGAACGATTTGAAGTGGAATGATCATGTAAAATTAATTGTTGGTAAGGCGGGTACCAGGTTGAGATTCATTGGGAGAGTCCTTAGAAAATGTAGTCTATCAACAAAGAAGGTGGCTTACAAAACACTCGATCGACCTATACTTGAGTATTGCTCATCAGTGTGGGATCCGTACCAGATCGGGTTGACGGAGGAGATAGAGAAGATCCAAAGAAGAGCGGCGCGTTTCGTCACAGGGTTGTTTGGTAAGCGTGATAGCGTTACGGAGATGTTTAGCAAACTCAAGTGGCAGACTCTGCAAGAGAGGCGCTCTGCATCGCGGTGTAGCTTGCTGTCCAGGTTTCGAGAGGGTGCGTTTCTGGATGAGGTATCGAATATATTGCTTCCCCCTACGTATACCTCTCGAGGAGATCACGAATGTAAAATCAGAGAGATTCGAGTGTGCACGGAGGCTTTCCGGCAGTCGTTCTTCCCGCGAACCATACGCTACTGGAACAGGAAAGGGAGGTAATGACAGTGGCACGTCAAGTGCCCTCCACCACACACCGTTCGGTGGCCTGCGGAGTATAAATGTAGATGTAAATGTAGCTGAAGCACACACACATACTATACATATCGAGAGAGAGAGAAATCAGTTGCAGCGAGTTGAAGAAGAGAAGCAATGACCAGCAGACTTCCGATGCTCTGAGGTCTTCGTTTTCTTGACGTGAATAGTTTAAAGTTTCTGGGTAAGCTTTTCCAGTTATTGTTTTCTGCTCGCCTCTTTCAGGATCATGAGGCCGGACGCCGAAATCACTTTTGCAGTGAAAGCTGTTGCGCCGTTTGATCAGTTTTGTAAACTTGTTGGCGCGCCAATATTGGCAGTGCGCGCCAGCTGGTCCCTGCTGGCTCAGTGCGGCGCGCACGCAATTAGGCGGCGTGTTGCCATAAGCGGCCGCGCCGCAGTTTGCACAGCGGACGGCGCCAGCTGCGACAACGGCACCGCGCGGCCTAGCAGTTCTGCAACAGACCGCTGCACCGCACAACACCGCCACTGCCACAAACTGAATGTCAGCAAAACTTGGATGGAATTTGTTCGCCAAAACTCACTCTCACACCCCGACCGGCTAGAACAGTTGATGACTTGGTCACATCAACCTCCTTCGTCCATTACTGAAATACACTGCTGGGTATATAGTACACTTTGGAAAGATGACATTGATTTTGATCTGATGACGGTATATGCCACCATAGGAATAGCACATGCACTGACAATGGTCACAAAGTCGTCTGCCAACAGATAGCGTAGTGGTAATGGCACGCTGCTGACGTCAGTGGTCACACGAACATTCTCACTCCCGTAGTCGAGGTTCTGGACACCCATGTAGCACAGACGCCCACCAGGAACATCGTATTGTAAGGGCAGCGGTGGCAGGTCGTACAGCTACTACAGCACAGTTAGGGGGCTTGTCAGCCCACATGTGTCAACACGGACTGTTGCGCACCAGTTATTAGCAGTGCAACTACGGGCACGCACACCTCTAGCTCTTCTTCCACTCAGCATCCACGTGCACGGCTTGACGAACTTTAAATCAGGATGACAAGGTTGGATGTATGTGTATCTTTTGTGACGCCAGCATTGATATCAGCACGACGAAATTGAGGTCGTGTTCTCTATCCTTGCAGCCTCGCGGCATTAGCCGAGCGGTCTGAGTCGCTGCAGTCATGGGCTGTGCGGCTGGTCCCGGCGGATGTTCGAGTCCTCCCTCGGGCATGGATGTGTGTGTTTGTCCTTAGGATAATTTAGGTTAAGTAGTGGGTAAGCTTAGGGACTGCTGACCTTAGCCGGCCGTCGTGGCCGAGCGGTTCTAGGCGCTACAGTCTGGAACCGAGCGAACGCTAAGGTCGCAGGTTCGAATCCTGCCTCGGGCATGGATGTGTGTGATGTCCTTAGGTTAGTTAGGTTTAATTAGTTCTAAGTTCTAGGCGACTGATGACCTCAGATGTTAAGTCGGACAGTGCTCAGATCCATTTGAACCATTTTGATGACCTTAGCAGTTAGGTCGCATAAGATTTCACAGTCATTTGAACATTTCTCTATCCTTGTACTCTAATTTTTCGGTCTCTTTCTTGTTGTTTTACGTACTGTAGATAATTCTCCCTGGAGATTAAAGACGAAATTTTGGTTTTAATACTCTGGCTGAATCACGAATTAGGAAAGGAATTTTAACCAATAAATCGACCGGGCAAGTGATTTAGAGGAGCCGTGAAAGCAGATTTGATATCATTGGACAAACATTTCTACATGGCATAGTCTTCTCGTAATTTTGAACTAACTATTACTTTCTTCGCACCTCTCTTGCTCTACGTAGCTAATCAAGTCCTCAATGAATAGCTGAGCTGTGTCCCTGAAAGGCAATACATGGAGCTACTTGTGATCTGAAGACGATGATGATGTCCCCTACTCCGAGGAGCGTAGGGGACGATGCGGTATATCCGCACCGCCGACTAGGCAAGGTCCTAGCGGAGGTCGTTTACAATTGCCTTCTTCCGACCGTAATGGGGCTGAATGATGATGATGATGATGAAGATGACACAACCACACCCAGTCACCTCGAGGCGGGGAAAATCCCTGACCCCGCCGGGAATCGAACCCGGGACCCTGTGCGCGGGAAGCGACAACGCTGCCGCAAGACCACAAGCTGCGGACATTTGTGATCTAAAAGAAATTAAAAATGGAACACTGCGGTTCATCTAATAATATTTCTTATTATTCCCACCTGCGATGGGAACAGAAAAGAGCGCGGCAAGAAAGGTGTCAGGCTCATTGTCCGTCTCACGTTCTCCTTCTACACACTGCTCTTAAAGGTACGTTGAACCTAACGACGGCGGACGTCCATTTTGACGCGCGGCGTAATGACGTTGTGGCCTTTGACGTAGTAGTTTGTAAATAGAGGTAGAACAAAATACTAAATATACTTATTTTGCTTTTATATTATTTTCTGGAATGGCGATTATGATGTTAGAAGGATGTGTAGCGTTAACATGAGATCTGGGTTGGGTTGGAAGGCGACAGTTTGGTCAAGTCAATGAAAGTGACTTGATGTGATTAACTATACTGTTTGCTGTGGCAATCGGATATTCGATATCAGTGAATGGTATATGTTTGCCATGGGTAAAAGCAGATGGGTGGGTTTCTTTCCACACAGTGAGCAACGCTTACGTAAGATGTCGTCGGTGAATGTATTGTTTCATATTGAATCTTACATAAAAAATGTTTTGCTTCGATGGTCTAGCACATAACTTTATTTTCCGACGGGGTCACAATTATATTTTAAGACAACAGGTTTGGGCCCACTCAAACGGCCGTCCCCGGACCCAGGTGTTACAAGCACGAGGCCCCAACGCTAGCCCTTTGTGTGCGTCCAAACCGGTTATCTCCAAACATAACTGTCATTTTGTCCGGAAATAAAAAAAAAAAACGTTTTTACGGTTATAGCTTTCACGGTTCTCTCCAGACAAGAATATCGTAAGTTCCTAATTTTCAAAGTAGCGAAGAACACCAATACTTCTTTCCACCAATCCGAAATTTATATCCCTCATTTCTGTTTCTTGAAAACGCTCGCGCACGCACTTACACACACAGGCATCGGCTTACGCACACAAACTGTGCGGTTTATCTCGACTTTACAGGAAATGAATCCGCATTTGCGAAAATGAAATCACCTTCGACTGCATGTTGGAATGACGACATCGAAAATTTGTACCAAACCTTAACCACCTCGCCCACCGAAGCTGGAATCGCGACCAGACCCAGAATTCCATATTACGTCGTACACGTGTCGCAAGCTGCACTCGTACGTTAGGTATGTTCCCGTCCAGGAAGGATATATTTGTTGACAGTCGAGGGCCTGATATTGGCGAATAAATACGAGAAAACACAGGCATGGCAGCGACTGCAGCCATTAAGAAACACAGGAAATGTATTCGCAGTTGCGAATGTGAAACCACCTTCGGTATCCAAGTCTGAAGGAAGATTGCATCGTACTCCTTAATAACACAGGCACTGCTCTTTCGTATCTTGACTTTACCATAAGTACCACAACTCCGCATCTATCACAATTAGTAGCACACCTGTGATTTTATCTTGCCCACTTACCGCAACACGTAAGCAACCTATGTTGTAGGAGCGTAGCAATGTAAGCTATACATACTAGCACACTGTTGTTACAAAATTTACAAAAAGGTAATTTATACTTTAAGTAACCTGACAAAAGGATAACGGGAAGGTATTTAACGAAAAGGAAGTACATGACAACAGGCACTTCAATCGCAAGAGCTTTTATTCAGTAGATATTTTTGAAGCTAATGACAACATTTAAGTTCGTACAAAAGACATTTCAATAACTGCAATCAGTCCAATTTACCATTTTGCCAGTGAACATTTTTTTTTTTCCGTGGACAAAAGCCGACCCTATTGAGTCGAATGTTAGAGTCTGCACCCTTCCGAAGTTACTCACTGAGCCAACTTAAACAAACGAGGATGAAAACTCTGGCACGTTTTACAAATAGCAGAGGTCTCGTCTGTCCAGATGTATGCCGACGCTCTTCTGCGTGGTTAAGTTGCGGAATTTGGGTAACCTCTTCTTTACTGCGGGATCCACACACACACACAGGAACAGTGTAGGCTGGGAGTAAGGGCAGGCAGCCCAAAATCTCTGTGACGCTGCGCCTCTGTCTTGATGAAGAGGACCACATGGCCAGCGGCAGTCGTAGAGGAATCAGTTCCAGCGAGAGGTGAGTGGGCGGACCCGCGTCGCGGGCCGTCAGCGCACCGCTGCGACGTGCCGGAACGCTTTACGAGCGCTAAAAGGAAATGAGCCGTGCTGTGACGGCACACCGGGGCAAACTTTTATTGGGAGCGCAGGGCAGCCGTGGGGCGGCCAAGGGAAAGCACGTACGAGCACGCGGTCGATAACTGCCGCCTACGGCCAGAGAGAATAAGTTATACAGTGGCCAGCGGTCATGAAAAGTTGGGCGCTCGGACGAGAGCAACGGAAGTGACCCTACTACAGATCCAACTGGTCCATGTGGTACCATGTTGGTTTCACTGACGTGTAACGGTGAAAGAATATTATTTGGGTTCAGAGATACACAGCTGGTAGATACTTGAAAAAACAATCAGAATCGACAAGAGCTGCTCAAAAAACAGATCTTTATTAACTACCAATTTCCGTCATCTGATCACTTTCAGGTACCATAAAAATATTTACAGCAACCTGTACGCCAGCGTCCTTAATGTGGCGTCGAATAAAATAATAGCTTCATAATAACTGAATATGATGAGACGATCGAAAGTGGTTAGTTGTTAGTTGTTGGTTTTGAAATTTTATTCCTAGAAGTAAAACTATTTGCTTTTCAAGACGTCATGTTCTGGACAATTTGACTGGTCTGCAGGTCATGCTTGGGTGAAAAGCAGGGTCCTCTGCAGTCCCAAGCCGGCTAAAGCTTGAGGCACGGAAGTCCCCTTGCAGTCTTCGCGAGGTACTTTATGTAACTACTTGCCCCGTGGGTACATATTTGGGAACAGACCTATCTGAGAAAATCCAAAACTGAGACGTTGCACATCACAGACGGATCTGCCGGTGATCGCCTCCGTAGATTACCTTCATTACTAATTGATTATCCGTGCGTGTGTGCAGGAGTGCAATACTTCTTTTCTGTGGGTTTAGTTGCCAGTTCTGGGCTTAGAAATACAGTGAAGGTGTCCCAGATGGATGCAAAGAAGACGTAAACTGGTATTTATGCGCTGAAAAAAACTTCTCAGTTAGCAAGTGAGGCACAACTTTTGGATTTGGTATCTGACAGTGTACTATTGTTTCATTGAGTACGAGGGGAAAGAATTCAGCAGCCTTAATTTAAAAAAAAAAGGTTCAAATGGCTCTGAGCACTATGGACTTAACATCTGAGGTCATCAGTCCCCTAGAACTTACAACTACTTAAATCTAACTAACCTAAGGACAGCACACACATCCATGCCCAAGGCAGGATTCGAACCGTAGCGGTCGCGCGGTTCCAGACTCAAGCGCCTAGAACCTTAATCAGAAACACATGAAGAGGTCCACTAATTTCTGTGATCTCCATTCTTGTACCTACTTTTCAGAAACAATGTTGCGCACAAATTTGACTGATAACTGAATCCAGTGAACTGCAAATCCTACTTTTCCTTTTTCGGTCCAATTTTCTCCAGTGAAGCATCATCTATCCAGATCGTTGCGACTTTTTACTTTGGAGAAAGTAAACTGTTTCTGGACCTTAGCAGCACCGTAAGTCGTGTGGGTATTGACAAGTTTTTCCGGCTTCCAGTTGAAAGAGACCGTAGTTGATCACCTACCGGATAGCCCACTGTGGGTGTATCTACCCCAGCCCTGCGAATGATGGTGCTAAGCAACATTGCGTGCACACTTTGATAGTGTCCGGGTATTCCTGCACTAGTGGTAGCTATGCAGAGTCTGAGCGCCGAAGTGGTAACATTACACGAGGTACGGTGAACACTTCGCTGACCGGCACAATTCAGGGCCCCCATAGAAGAAAACCGTACCAGATTCGATCACTGTACACAAAGAAGAAAGCACATACCATCTTTGAACGTGACTTACATAGGCGCGAATGGAGTCCAATATAATAAACCAGTAAAACCTGGATTCTTTAAAGAATCCAACCACCATGTGTAAAAAAGTTTCAACCTCTGATAACTTTACAAATGAGTTAATCCATTTAACATTTGGATTTAAAAATATAAGCCAGAAAAATCTTAGAAAAGCTGTGAAGTTAAGTTTAAAATTTGTTGCAAGTCAAGGAGAAGGGACAGTATGATAGGACATCCTGTTAAGACATCAGGGAGTGACTTCCATGGTACCAGAAGGAGCTCTAGAGGGCAAAAACTGTAGAGGAAGACAGAGATTGGAACACATCCAAATAATTAAGGACGTATGTTGCAAGTGCTACTGCCGGACGCGGTGGTCTCGCGGTTCTAGGCGCGCAGTTCGGAACCGTGCGACTGCTACGGTCGCAGGTTCGAATCCTGCCTCGGGCATGGATGTGTGTGATGTCCTTAGGTTAGTTAGGTTTAAGTAGTTCTAAGTTCTAGGGGACTGATGACCACAGCTGTTAAGTCCCATAGTGCTCAGAGCCATTTGCAAGTGCTACTCTGAGATGAAGACTTTGACACAACATAGTAATTCCTAGCGGACCGTATCAAACCAGTCAGAAGACTGATGACACGAAAAAAAAAAAAAAAAAAGAGAAACGTAGAGTGCAGAAGTTAAACCGTGTCTGAAAGTGTCAACCATGTAGAAAACTGAGCATCGCATTCATAGGCGACGAGGCCCGTCTACCCAACAGCTAACTCCGCCTTATCCACAGGTGTGCGTGACAGTCAGTCACGATCATTGAATAACAAACATTTCCAGACTTGCCTACTCGCAGATGCTGCTGCCTACAACTTATACGTTGTGTAGCGTCGTTTGATGACGTTTCTGGACACGGGTTCTTACCCTCCATTTGTTCCTCAAGGCACCTTGTACGATCCTCGAAGTTTGTCGCAACATTTCTGGGACACCCTGTAGATTGCTTTCAATTTCATCTCGTATGTATCTCTCAGAATATTTGATATTTTGTTCCTTGCAAGAAAGAAGCTTCGCGCAGGCACACAATCTGTAGGCTCCTAATCAGTGACAGGAATCCTTCCACTTTTTCTTGTCAAACTTTACGAATGAAGTAAACGAGTACTTGTCCAAATTAAGAAATTAATTTATAGCAATGTATATATCTTTCACATTTGGCGAAGCTTTGTGTATGCAAAAACAGACAAGCGTCGTCATGGCTACTTTAACTTGCGGATGAGCCAGCTCTTAGATCGGGAGGGTGGGGGGGGGGGGAGGAGAGGAGCAATCGCACACCACTTCCAATAGGATAAAGCCTAACATGGCACTGTCACATTGAAGGCAGCATACGGTTTGATGACTGCTACACTTTCAGGCATTAGAAGATAAAAATCATACAAGGAATCCTCTATTTCTCTGCTCCAGTAAGAGATACATCTGCGTAAATACTACCGCCTATGTGAGATCACAGACATGTGGATTGAAGATATGGACCGGACAGAAATAACTGCTCGGAGAACAAGTGTATCTCTTGATATTTTTTCTGTACCAGCAGTTTTTTGTATAGGGCCCATTGGAAGTAATGAATAATTCCCTATCATTAGGTCAACATTAAAGTGAACTAGCTTCATTACTGAAAAAAGTGTTTTAGTTATTGATCACATCTGCTATTAGCCAGTTGAAATACAGAACTCGTTTCGAGTAGCTTCAACTGGTCTCCAAGCTTAGCATCCTTACGCGACAGACGTCGATTCTCCGGCAGTGTCACTTACTCCAACACCGTGAGAAACTGCATAGGAATCATGTTTAACGCTGGACCCTGACTTGTTGATCTCTTCATCACCTCTGCTCTACTTGTCGCTCAAGTGCAGACGAAACTGATGTTCACCTGCAGGCTTCGAACAGATATCCTTCCCGTCTAACACCAGTATTTTACAGCGCGTCGGTGAATACGGCTGAGCAGGTTGGTTGCTCAGATTTATGCTATATCACGAAAGTATCAACGTCAATACGAAAGGTTGTAGCCACTCTGCTACGGTCTATATTCCGTTCGTTAAAATGAAGCAACAACCCCGCTACTGGGTCGTTTGATTAATAATGATAGTAGCTCACTCGAGGACAGAGAAATCTCGCCTACGCCAAACGTGGTACGTGCACCAGAAGTCACGTACGAGCAGCACTAGCGGGCCCTTTATCAGTCTGTAACTGTTGCGCGCCGGCCGCATATCGCGAGGGGTGGCAGAGTGGTCCCCAGCGGACGGCCGGTGACAAATTGCTGCACGCCCGCCCTTCAGTCCCTTCAGCCCCCTCCTCCCCCTTCCCCCTACAATGACGGTGCTGCATTAGGCGCGCCGCGCATCGGTATGGGTCGTCGAGCAAACTCGGTGGACGTGCCCTGCCTCCCGCGCCAGCATCCGCAGCCGTCCCTGTGTGTGCGAGTAGCGGGAAGGGACAGCCGCATTACTGCACAGTGGCAGGTGGCATCTGGAGCTGGCTGCGAGAGAGGAGGGAACGACCTCCTGTCCGTGGTGATTCTAACGAGTCTTCCTTATAATCAGGAAATAAACCCTAAGAGCTGGAAATTCTCTTTATGTTTATATATATATATATATATATATATATATATATATATATATATATATATATATATATATATAAAATTAAAAAAATGTTTCACTCTCTCTGTACTAATGTAAAAGACATTACAGTTTTGTAAAAGAATATATGATCCTTTCCAAACATAGGACATCGTTGTCAAATGTTACGATATATCATAACATCTGTGACACCCATATGTTTGTAAACTCTTTGTATGTACCAAAACATGTGGTGCGTGGTTGGAACGATCTCAGCGACAAATCTAAAGTGTACAGTGAGAACTATTACGTGTGCAACAACGAGGATGCAGTGGAAATGCATTTACATCGATTGGATGAACGTTATGGAAACAATCACTCGAAACCGACGTTTCACGTAAGTCACATGCAACGAAAGTCTGCAACGCAACCATCTGTGTGTGGCGTGTTTGTAATTATGTTTTATTTATATTTTAGGACAATTAATCTATAAAAACACACCAAATGTCAAAAAGAAAGCGTTTAAACCGTCTGATGATGAATCGCAACGATTCGAAACCGGTAACGGTTTCCTTTGAATAAAGGAACTCAAAGTAAATTTGTGGCTGGTTGCTGTCCTAACACCATCAACATTTCTCTTTATGTTTCTACAAAAGTAGAGTGACAATATTTTGTACTGAAATTCAGAAAAAGTTAAAGTAGATGAGCAAGAAAAACTGTATTCTACTGTTCGAGCACAGTATTCGTTGTGTGCTGCTTGACACGGCCACGTCGTTCAAAATATCAGGGCTCTTTCCGGTCGGTTGCGAAATTGAATCCACTGTGAAAATACGACGAAGCTCTGCGCTGATTTGTCGCGCAGTGTCTCTAGTTCGCCCGTCGATCATGCCACGCTTTTTAGTTCTGAGGACACAGTGAGCGCCGGCCGCGATGACCGAGCGGTTCTAGGCGCTACAGTCTGGAACCGCGCGACCGCTACGGTCGCAGGTTCGAATCCTGCCTCGGACATGGATATGTGTGATGTCCTTAGGTTAGTTAGGTTTAAGTAGTTCTAAGTTCTAGAGGACTGATGACCTCAGATGTTAAGTTCCATAGTCCTCGAGCCATTTGAACCATCACCCCAGAGAAAAATCCCTGGTACCTATTTCAGAGGAGGCTGAGTGGGCGTGGAGCTGTTGTGGAGGGACTGAAACGACGAATAATCCCCACCTGTATCTGGGATTGAACCGGCGATCTCCAGGGCTGGAGTCCACTACTCTATCCGCTAGACCACCAAGGCTACGAAATATACAGTAAATAAATTAGAACAATAAACTCTGTTGGAAAGGTGAGAGAATAGTGTTTAGTTAGGTCAGGTTAGTGGTGTTTAACGTCCCGTCGACAACGAGGTCATTAGAGACGGAGCACAAGCTCGGTTAGGGAAGGATGGGGAAGGAAATCGGCCGTGCCCTTTCAGAGGAACCATCCCGGCATTTGCCTGAAACGATTTAGGGAAATCACGGAAAACCTAAATCAGGATGGCTGGAGACGGGATTGAACCGTCGTCCTCCCGAATGCGAGTCCAGTATGCTAACCACTGCGCCACCTCGCTCGGTAATAGTGTTTAGTGATTTTAGGTGTATGGGTATTAGGCTTTGGTGTGCAGGAAGCTTCTCTTAGAAATTCTTAGAGCTTTAAAGATTTCATTAGTTGATTTTCGATCTGAGAGATCGCTGGAGAAGGCCTCAGAGGCTATAAACTTTAGTTGATCAGCTAACGATCAGCTGTCGTAGACCACAGCGTAATGGCCTTGGCTCTAAAATGACCGAGAATGCAAGTATTGCCGGCCGTTGTGGCCGAGTGGTCCTAGGCACTTCAGTCTGGATCCGCGCGACAGCTACGGTCGCAGGCTCGAATCCTGCCTCGGGCATGGATGCGTGTGATGTCCTTAGGTTAGCTAGGTTTAAGTAGTACTAAGTTCTAGGGGACTGATGACCTCAGATGTTAAGTCCCATAGTGCTCAGAGCAATTTGAACCAATGCAAGTATTGGCCGTGAAAGCCGGTAGACAGTAATTATTGTTGTCCATAATAAAAGTGATCCTGATGCGGATCTGAAACGCCGTCTTCCTGAATGAGAGTTATTTTCGAGTAGGATCCACGGGTCCAAATTCCATCTCGCTGCGCGTCGCTGTGTGCAAGACGGCAGAAGCCACTCCAGGTCGGCGGCTGTGACTACGCTGAACGGCCGTGGCGGCAGGCGAGCCGCCCGCACTCAGCAGCAGCAGCAACACAGGCCATTAGCTCGGCGGAGGGCGTCGGCCGCGTCACGCGACAGCCGCTATCGGGCCGCGTCGCAACACACGAACGCTTAATTGAAAGATTCAGCGCCGCCGGCACGGGGGTAATTAGTCTCGGCGCGATAAAGCGGCGACACGTGTTTAGTTCCCTGTATCTGGAAATGAGTGAGTGCCTGCGAAGCATCTTAATTGTGAGTCGCTCTAATTAATGTAAACGAATTCCGGTCTTATCTCTGTCGCAGCGCCGGCGTTTCGGAATTTTCTGTTTACACGCTAGCCGTGTTGCCTTAGCGCTTGTATGTGCATTTTAATCACGGTGGCTCTTATTTCTCTTCTGTACCAAATACAAACTGAACCGGAGGACTGCAGATAACGCGAAAATACGACTGGCAGTCGTGATTCGCATACGTAATAGCCTAGCTTTATGTTGTCTCTCAGTAAGAGTGTGTCTGTGTGTGCTTCTAATATTTCTGAATAATCCTTTTTATTTCTTTTACCCACAAAACTAAACACGAGAAGGCTTTTTCACGTAATTAGATCTCGGCTGAAGTCGTATGCATGAAAAAAGACGTGCTACATGTTTGGTACTCTGCTGAGATCGAGTCATTTCCTTTCCAATCCGCAATATTTTTGCGCCATGTCATGGACCAAAACGACTGATGGTATAAAGCGTCACTCTCGTTTCAGTACTAGGTCCGATACTCTGCAGCTCGCTGACAGAGTGGGTATTTGTCACACTACAAACTCAGCACTCCGGATTCTCATCCACAATCTGTCCTTTGTGTTACTTATCACTTGTATCACCTCTAACTATGCGCTGTAATTGCCACAAATGTAAATGTCCGTCGTGATTTGGGGGTCCATGTTAAACTAGAGGTCACCTGTACAGCAGGCGGGATACTACAGTTCAGAGGTCGGAGGAAGGAAATGACGTACCACCTCGAAAATGCGCATGCCTAGTAAAGCTGTACTTAAGGACAGCTTTACTTGTAATTACATCTCTTTTCAGTCACTCCGATGGGAAATTGACTCAACTGTACAGAAAATGTTGAAATCCGCTTACTGCAGTTCTTGTTGTATTTATTAAGCTTAATAATATTTATTTAAAATTTCCTGGCAGTTTAAAACTGTATGCCGGACCGAGACTCGAAATCGGGACCTTCGCCTTTCGCGCCTACTGGCAGAAGTAAAGCTTTGAGGACGGGGCATGAGTCGTGCTTGGGTGGCTCAGTTGGAAAGCTGGCAGTTCGGTCAGAGAGCTGGTTGGCCTCTGTAATAAAAAAACAGTGGAAGCATCAACAAACGAACTTCAACCGATATCATGTGACGTCCGCAACGACCAAACACAACGATAAAAAAAAAAGAAAATACCAACGTTGGTAGAGCACTTGCCCGCGAAAGGCAAAGGTTCGAGTCTCGGTTCTGTAGACAGTTTTAATCTGCCAGGAAGTTTCAAATCAGCGCACACTCTGCTGCGCAGTAAAAATCTCATTCTGAATATTTATTTTATTTGTTCATAATTCAAAAAATGGATCAAATGGCTCTGAGCAATATGGGACTTAACATCTATGGTCCTCAGTCCCCTAGAACTTAGAACTACTTAAACCTAACTAACCTAAGGACATCACACAACACCCAGTGTTCATAATTAGATATACTTTATACATTAGTTCTTTTTGAACGGTACAGATGATTTACTCACTTGTGTTTGCGTTTTTGTCTAGTTGCATTCGCTTTCGAAACTTCTTACAGCTTTATCTTTCTCGTGGTCGTGCGGTAGCGTTCTCGCTTCCCACGCCCGGGTTCCCGGGTTCGATTCCCGGCGGGTCCAGGGATTTTCTCTGCCTCGTGGTGACTGGGTGTTGTGTGCTGTGATTAGATTATTTAGGTTTAAGTAGTTCTAAGTTCTAGGGGACTTATGACCATAGATGTTAACTCCCATAGTGCTCAGAGCCATTTTATCTTTAGGCACTTGGGCTCAGTTGTAGACATGAAGTACATTGAAAAGTATATCTTGTCGTTCTATCAAGCATCCTCTAACAAGCGTTGTATTCCCATCTAATATACACTCTCTGATCAAAAGTAAGATGTCCTATGTAAGGCTGGATTACCCACCAGACTTCATGACAGCCGGACTCACCAGTACAAAATGAGACGGTCGGTAGTACGTTCTCATTAGGGATGTAATAACAGCCGAACTGGTCGGCTAGAAGTGCTCAGTGACTTACAACGTGGACTAGCCACTGATGGCACCAGGGAAACAGACCCATCATTTCAAAAACATGAAGCTGCCAAAGTCGACAACTGCCGATGTGATTGTGATGAGGAAATGCGAAGGAACAACGATAGCTAAACCAAGACCAGGCACACTTGTGTACACATTGCAGGGCGTGGTTGTAAAATAGCACTTTAAATCAGCGGAAAAAACCATTCGTTAGACTTGTTGTGCTACCAGCAGTCCAGCCAGCACAACTACTGTGCGTAGGGAGTTAAAAGGAACAGGATACAATGACCGAGCAGCTCCTCATAAGCCGCGAATTCCTGTAGTCGGTGCTAAGCGATGCCTGAGTTGGTGGCGTAATGAGCGACGCCACAGAACAGTAGCTGAATGGAAAAGAGTGATCTGGTCGACTACGGTCCAAAATCGCTATCATCTCTGGTTCCGGCTTATGAGGAAAAATGGGCTTCCTGTCTTTCCTTCACACAGCCTACATTAATTTTCCTCGCTGAAAATATTGCCAGCAGAGTTGAGCCGTCATAAAGGCACAGGATGGACACAGCCTACATTAGAGCCCACTAATTGGTGTTCGGATACTTTTGATCATACAGTGAAGTAACCGTGAGACTGTCAATTTCACCTCTTTACATTAAATTTCCAGGCCATAATATCAACTAGGACTGTAGTTCAGTGTAACTAAATGCGCCGTATGAGCACTTCGCACCATAGCTCAACGATTCTTGCTGAACCTTTTCTCCTTTGGAGCACACCACAGTACGTTTAAAACTTTAGCGACACCCGTCAGTGTGATTTTTTTCCTAGATGCCAACAACCAAACACATGAAGTACACTATACGATCAAAAGTATCAGTACACCTGGCTGAACATAACTAACAAGTTCGAAGCGCCATCCTTTGGTAATACTGGAATTCAATATGATGTTGGCCCACAGCTTCCACTCTCGCAGGCATATGTTCAATCAGGTGCTGGAAGGCTTCTTGGGGAACGGCAGCCCATTCTTCACGGAGTGCTGCACTAAGGAGAGGTATTGATGTAGGTCGGTGAGGCCTGGCACCAAGTCGACGTTCCAAAACAACCCAAAGGTGTTCTATAGGATTCAGGTCTGGACTCTGTGCAGGCCAGCCCATTACAGGGATGTTTTTGTCGTGTAACCACTCCGCCACATGCCGTGCATTTTGAACAGGTGCTCGATCGTGTTGAAAGATTCAATTGCCATTCCCGAATTGCTCTACAACAGTGGGAAGCAAGAAAGTGCTTAAAACATCAGTGTAGGCCTGTGCTGTGATAGTGTCACGCAAAACAACAAGGGGCGAAACACCTCTCCATGAAAAACGCGACCACTCCATAAAACCACGGCCTCCGAATTATACTGTTGGCACTACACACGCTCGCATATGACGTTCACCAGGCATTCGCCATATCCACATCCTGCCATCGGATCGTCACATTGTGAACCGTCATTCGTCACTCCACACAACGTTTTTGCACTGTTCAGTCGTCCAATGTTTACGCTGCTCACATGAAGCGAGGGGTCGTTTGGCATTTACTGGTGTGATGTGTGGCATATGAGCAGCCGCTCGGCCATGAAATATAAGTTTTCTCACCTCCCGCTTAACTGTCATAGTACTTGCAGTGGAACCTGATGCAGTTGGGAATTCCTGTGTGATGGTCTGAATAGATGACTGTCTATTACACATTCGTGTCCGTTCACGTTTCCGCTTCACTATCACATCGGAAACAGTGGACCCAGCGATGTTTAGGAGCGTGGAAATTGTGTATGACACAAGTGACACCCAATCACCTGACCATGTTCGAAGTTCGTGAGCTCCGCGGCGGCCCCATTCTGGTGTCTCACAATGTCTACATGAAGAACAAAGAGTACATGCAACACGTTTTCTTAAATTGGAACGACTATGAGATATAAATTTTAAAATATTATTGCATAAGACTCATGAATGGGAACATATTTTTTGTGTTCTAGACGTTTTATCTGGGAAAGGTTGGAATATAATAAAAATCTCACCAGAGATTTATTCGCCACACACCAGCAGTCGTGACAAACCGGCTGAGAAACGCTGATACAAAGTAATATTTGAACTGTTGTAGTTGGTGTACCTGTTTATTTTCTTCGTTTCTTGGAGAAGGTTACTGTTAGGTGGTCAGTGTTCGTTACTTACTGACAGTTCTGTTTAATTTAGAGTTAAGGAATACATAACGACAATGTAAGCTAGCAGTAACGAATAGACTATTCCATTTAGTATGCACCTGTTTTAAAGAACGAAAACAGGTAATGCGCAAACCACGTGCGATTCGTAGATTGACTTTGCTAGATGTTTAGGTAAATACGGCCTCTGTGAGAGTTAAATATGCTACTCACGGTAAACGGAAAGGACGGTGCATAAAATTGGTTAAAAGTAGTTAGTAAAAGAACTTATTATAAGAACAGTTCTCCAACGAAAGGACAGTAAAGAGTGAGTAAATACAGTGAGACTGTTTAATCGTGTCGAGACTACAACAATCTGCACCTCCGTGAAAAGGAATTTCCACTGCGCTAAGCAGTTGTAACAAATCCGTGCGCCCCTGATATCTCGCTCTGGATAACTGCACGTAAAGGATGAGCCGGACGACCAGATAAAAAGTGGGTCCCTCGGCACCGCAAACAGGTAGCTCGTTAGGCTATTAATGCAGTCTCGGCGGGCAGGCGGATCCCGCCGGTAGTGCGATATCATTATTATACGGTTGGCTCCGTGAAAAATGTGCCGGTGCTCTTTTCTTGGGGAGCTCCTGTTAAGATACGGCGCGCGATAGCCGGCATGCAACCCGCCAGCGATACCAGAGCGCGCTGGCAGCCGTCCACGCCCAGCCGGCCGCCGCCTCTCCTCTCCGAAAGTAAAGCCCTGCGGCCGTTTTTACAGCTTTCCTTTTTAATTGTAATGGTTATTTCCGTATTTCAACCCCCCCTCCAGACTTTAAACTAATACAAACATTCTTGAACGGAACGCTCCCCTGCTTGAAGTCGATAAACGGTGCGAAACTCCAACTTGTCGGTTCAGCCTCCTTATTTAAAATGAAGCATTCCAGTGAACTCTGGTTCTTAATGATAATACTGCAGCCAATCGCGTACATTAAAGCCAGAAACTATCAGCATTGTGGGAAGTTAGGTAGTCATTCACAAGCGAAATGTGAACTTTGAGGTTTTTTCGAAGAATAGTGTTCTATTGGCTGAAGAGCCAACACCGTCTTACTAGAGGAGACCGAAATGCGTGCCTTTTAGCTCACGCAGGCTGGCGTGAGGAGGGAAGAACTATACTGACATGAGGTCTGGAACATGACAAGGAATTAGAATTCAGAAAGCGGACGAAATTAGTTGATAACTTTAATCCATTAATGATGAACGTCGCTCTTGACGGCACATGATTCACAATATTATCTGTTAGTGACTGAATATGGCGCCTTGCTAGGTCGTAGCAAATGGCGTAGCTGAAGGCTATGCTAAACTGTCGTCTCGGCAAATGAGAGCGTATGTGGACAGTGAACCATCGCTAGCAAAGTGGGCTGTACAACTGGGGCCAGTGCTAGGGAGTCTCTCTAGACTAGACCTGCCGTGTGGCGGTGCTCGGTCTGCAATCACTGATAGTGGCGACACGTGGGTCAGACGTATACTAACGGACCGCGGCCGATTTAAAGGCTACCACCCAGCAAGTGTGCTGTCTGGCGGTGACACCACAAATAGACTTCCCTCAAGGACCCAGATTCAGATCAGTCCTCCATGGTACAAATAGCCTACTACACAGCGTCACACACAACTGCCAAAATTAGTCACACTAATTACCTATGAATGGAGTAGCAGGGGAAAATAAATGGATAGACCGTCGACAGCATGGGAGGATCCTACATACTCCCACGGTAGAATATTTGCATAATTTTGATATTTTTCGTAAGCTCGTTGCTTAGCATTGTCGTAGATTATGTTTTATTGAGGCAGCTACCGATGGTTTAGCCGCAACCAGCATTTAACAGTAACGTTTGCCCAATGAAGATGCTGTTTGAATTGTTCAATCGGTGCCTTGCTTTGTATAAAATGGAGCAAAATCGCGTCCCGTGGGACAACACTACTCGTGTGCAGGCAGTTATGTCAAGTTCCTGTATTGTTTCGCTCAATGAAGACATGCAGCTTCATTTGCTATCGTGAGGAATGGCCTTTAGTGAGGTACCCTCTTCCAAATATCCACTGCAGGCACTTCCCTTATAGCAATGGTCACTCATAAACGGTTACGTACTGAGCAGAGGTGTGATGGCTCTGAGCACTATGGGACTTAACTGCTGAGGTCATCAGTCACCTAGAACTTAGAACTACTTAAACCTAGCTAACCTAAGGACACCACACACATCCATGCCCGAGGCAGGATTCGAACCTGCGACCGTAGCGGTCGCACGGTTCCAGATGTAGCGCCTAGAACCGCTCGGCCATCCCGGCCGGCCATAAGTGTGCTACCATTCGGCAGTACGTTAAAGCTCACGTAACCACTGTGACAAATGCTGTCTGATGATGCTCTAGTGACCGAAAGCGGTAATAACATTAACGTTAAATACACGCAATTGAGACTGTTTTAATATTCGGACAACTGCGTTCTCGGTGTGGTCATGGGCACACTCTATCACGACAGCTGCTTTCTGCCTTTCTGTTACGTCTCCACATCGTTCCCTCGTTTTGCACTGATTCCGCACAACAGATTGTCACGTACACACCACTGCCACGACTTGTCCGTCTACGTAGTTGAGTGGTCAGCGGAAGACCCGGGTTCAGTTACCGATACTGCCAGGGCTTTTTCCTTGGTGGGGGGACTGCACTTATCCTCTCGATGCTAGTTGAGCTATGTGGTCGCGAAACGTGGCCACCAGGTCTGCTAACCCGACAGCGGCCGGGATTGTCGTTCAAATGGCTCTGAGCGCTATGGGACTTAACATCTATGGTCATCAGTCCCCTAGAACTTAGAACTACTTAAACCTAACTAACCTAAGGACATCACACAACACCCAGTCATCACGAGGCAGAGAAAATCCCTAACCCTTCCGGGAACCCGGACGTGGGAAGCGAGAACGCTACCGCACGACCACGAGCTGCGGACCCGGGATTGTGGCGTGCTGATCCCAACTCTTCATACCGCATCCACATGATGGCTGGTGGATGACACGGTAGGTCCGACAAGGTAGGCCCGTCTGTGGCCATAACACCAGTGCTTACCGATTTCCATTATTTACGTCAGCGGTGGAGCGGTGGATCACCTTGTAGCAATCGTACACCGTTCTAGCTCTCCAAAGTGACCAGTAAGTCTTTCAAGGGGGTGAGTAAATTTTTGTTCGTTGGGCTTATGTACCTCGACGGCTGCCATAATCTGTCAGTCGTTCAGCGGAAATAGCAATGAGGGATATGAAATTGTTTTAAATTGTAGGTCCCACGAATAATGAGCTTCAAAATTTAGCCACGTGGACTTGGACGTGACCCAGTCTCCCTGAGCACTTCCGTTACACTTTCTCGTGGATTACACAGAGCAGTCACAATCCTGGCAGAACGACCGCAAATGTGTTGCACATCAGATGCCATGCCCACTTCATAAAGATTCCAGACGTTGTACTCGTAATCCAGAAAGCGTCCTAGTAAAGTCCCGAAGCTGCATCTTTTAGAGAGACATCCCACTTTCGCAGAACGCTGCGAACAAACTCATTTATTTATGCAACTTCCGATTTCACCTTTTCCTCCAATTTAATACTATTAGTATCGTTTCGTGTATTTAAACGATACTCAAGACTGTACAAGCTCACAGCTAGTATTCTAATCGGACACTTTCGGGAATACGTCTACAGGCCTGGACTTCGACTATTCTCAAGTCAAAAAGTTGGAAATAAAAAATTTCCTTTTTTTGTCACCGATCATCCTACTGTTTTGATACTGTAACTTCATCTATTCAAATATTTTCCTAATTTTTGTGTCTACGTAACAGCTACACGGAAAATTCTCTCTAATTTATTATTCATTTTATGATTCGCACTGCTCCTATTAATTTTCCATCAATTGCTCGTCCCCAGCATCAGATGAACTATTCCTATACAATGTAACACAGATTCCTTCCTCTGATAAGGGTGTCCCATAGACTTCGTCCCTCATCTGTAGTTTTTACTACTTCCTCATTCCGTACTCCAACTGCCCATTGAATTTGCAAAGGTTTTCTTGTCAGGATTCCAGATTACTTGATACGAAGACGAGGTCAGAAAAACATCAACAACTGCCATTCTGTGTCGCAACCATAGTTATAACAATCAGCAGTCATTAGGAACTAGTGAGAGGTGTTCAGAAATAACTGGGTTTGACGCATGCCGTTCAGCTAAAAGTTACAGTTAGGGTCATTTTATTGCTCTATCTGTAAAAGAAGTGCTTTAATGGAGAGAGCGCGAAGTTTTTGCAAGCAAACCATCACAAAGTGGTGAATGTGCGCGGGAGAAAAGGCGGACTGTGGCAAGTGCACAGTTCAGTAGTGCGCCGGCTTCCGCGAACGAGGGTCGTGAAATAAATCTGGCAGCAGCAGCAGCAGGCCGCAGCGAGTCTCCATATAGGGCGATCCATCACGCCACCGCCGCTGCTGCTGGGCCGTTTTAAACCTCGCCGTGCGCCGAGCTGGCTGCCTCCGACGGCGCACTGCGGGTCCACGCAGCGCGGCCGCCCCCGCCGTCGCCGGCGGCAATATTGCGCGAGCAATAATTCAGGCAGCCAGCTAGCTGCGCGTGGCTTCCTCTGCGGCTGCGGCTGTAGCTGTCCAGCGCGGCGCCATCGCGACTACGCTCGAGACGACTGGGGTTGGGTTGGGTTGTTTGGAGGAAGAGAAACCTAACAGCGAGGTCATCGGTCTCATCGGCTTGTGGAAGGACGGGGAAGGAAGTCGGCCTTGCCCTTTCAGAGGAACCATCCCGCCATTTGCCTGGCGCGATTTGGGGAAATCACGGAAAACCTAAATCAGGATGGCCGGACGCAACACGACTGGGAACAGGCTCGGGAGATCGTGGTCCATCGTGTCTGAGACATGTGAGGCCGTCTGCTTCTTCAACAATATTCCAACAGCAGCTGGATGTAGTCTAGTGACCTACATCAATGTGCAACTACGGCCAGTTTCATAGGTGTTTGGTTATGGGAGACAATCACATCTACTGGCCGAGACAACAGTCTGAGACTCCAAGGGTGTGTACCAGGAACGCAGTGGATTTCCGCAGCCACATGGTACTTACACTCTGCGACACGCAGTAGAAATTGTCTTTGTTTTCGGAAGTACAAAGAAAAAAAAACGGACGCCCCACGAAGGAACTATCCGAATGAGACGGAAATCGGTAGGTGTGACGTACATATACGGCGAATAAAATTATTACATTTTAAGAGAAACAAATTGAACAAGTCAATAACGCTTTGGTCCAACTCTGACCCTTATGCAAGCAGTTATTCGACTCAGCATCGATTGACAGAATTGTTGAGTGGCCTCCTGAGTGATATCATTCCAAATTCTTTCCAATTGGCCCGATCTTGCTAGAAGGCCTTGCCCATAATGCTCTAAACGTCCTCAGTTAGTGAGAGATCAGACGAACTTGCTGCCCAATGCTGGATTTGGCAAACACGAAGACTATCAGTAGAAACTCTCGCCATGTGCGTCGGGCATTATCTTGCTGAAATGTAAGCGCAGGACGGCTTGCTATGGAGGGCAACGAAACGTGGCGTACATTGTCGTCGACTTGCCGCTGTGCTACAAGGGTACCGCGGTTGAGAATCAAAGGAGTCCTGCTATGAAACGAAATGGCACCATAGACCATCATTCCTGGTTGTAGGGTCATTTGGAGGGCGACAGTCTGTTTGGTATTTCAGCGCTGGCCAGGGAGTCTCCAGACAAGTCTTCTCTGGTCATCGGAGCTGAGTTCGAAGCGGACTCATCACTGGGGACAATTTTGCTCCAGTCAGCGAGCTTGCAGACCGACAATGGGTCAGGAGGAACCGAGAGTTTCTACAGTCTTTCTTCATGCTTACCAAACATTGCCCTAGCCATCAAGGTAACTGGATCTTTCTGCTACGGAGAGATTTTGGAGCAATATGGGCAGGGCCCTCCAACCGGCTAGGGATTTTGACGATCTAAGGCTTCAATTGTACAGAATTTGGCACTATACCCTTCAGGAGGGCATCCAACAACTCTTATCAATTACTACCAAGACGAATAACTGCTTGGTTAAGGTGCTCTTTGTCCAGAATATACCATCCAACCTCTAAAATTGTAATCATTTGTTTGTCTGTACATGTACAGCACATCTACCGATTTCCACCGCATTTGGATAATTCTTTCGTGATGCGCTGATTTTTTTCCCCTGACGATGTACATAGCCACATCGGACAATGAATTACTCAACGCCAGACGAGATCATGCTAATAAAGTGTAACACTACCTCTAGCATTGATAATGGCCTCAGTTGAACGAGGAAAGAAGACTCTTTTTTACAGGTATGCTATATCTAGCTAAAGCCACTCGTTCGTTATTACTAGATCTCATGAGCCACCAAATTTCAGGACTGTTGATCGTTACGTTTCACCCACAGTTCCAAATAGTTCATTACATTACCTACAACAAAAAGATCGGGTTCAAATGTTCAAGTGTGTATGAATTCCTAAGGGACCAAACTGCTGAGGTCATCGGTCCCTGGACATACACACTACTTAAAACAACTTATGCTAAGAACAATTCACATTCACCCATGCCTGAGGGAGGACTCGAACCTCCGGCGGGAGGGGCCGCGCAATCCGTGACATGACGCCTCAAACCGCGCGTCCATTCCTCCGTGGCAAGATCGGGTTACTTAGTGGGCCAGTCGAGGTGTGCCTGAGTCTTAGTCAAACCAGGAACACGCACCTGTCTCTCTATAACCAGCTGTGTTGTCACCTCGGAATTTGAGGGTGTCCATAGCGTACCTGCATTGAGGAGCAGAACGAAAGACGACGCTTCGTCACAAAGATGTTGAAATAAACATCCTGGCTCATGTTCACAGTAACCTAAATCTGTCAGCACAAGTCGTGGTACGAAAAACAACCCAGAAACCATACAGAACTGCCACTGGCCTGAAATACACCCACAGTATAATGAGTAACTCTTTGATTAGCAACACATTTTCGGAGTTAAAGACGTTAATGTATGCATATTGTAATTTAAGTCATAGTCAGAACAAATAAAATGAAACAAATATGTCCCACCGTTTCGTTTCCAATTTGTCGAGGGGCAGGACGTTCAGAGTTACACATAAGTTATTCCGGAGTGTCAGAAGACTATTGCGCAAAAACTAGAAAACATACAGAAGACGTCACACATCAGTAGGTAGAGGGTCTCTCCAAGTCTGTAACATTACAGGTGCTCAATGTGGGCACCGTTTGTGGTGAGGCAAACGTCAATACATATATGCAGTATTCTTTGACATGAATTGTATGGGAAGGTGTGACAACATCACGCTTGGCAAGTCTGTTCATTGAGTTGCCTCTCTGCAGGCGCGAACTAAATCACTGTGCCAGTATGGAGCGGAGAGGAGCAGAGCAGAGGGTTACCAGTGCTACAATGACACATAGTAAAAATATTCAAATTATTCCCACTGTTTTCCTATAACCTCTCATGGATTAGAGGCCCACCGAGTCGTCAGTGCAGTGGATGCCTTACATCATTTGGAAAGTGACAGAATCGTGACTCATCAAACCACACCACACGCCACCAATCATGTGGGTGTGTAGGTCAAGACATGCAGTTTTATGTGCCGCTATGAGCAATGGCTATTTGCGATCTAAATGAACATTTCTTTCGCAGTGTTCGATCAGATACTCGTACATATGCACCTATGTATACTGTATTAAGCAATACACCGTGACACATCTGTGCTAGTGACCGCGGATACCGTCACTCTCAGAGAGATAACGACAGACTATCAAAGTAATGTATACGCAACAACTCACAAATGATGCAAATCACTACACTCAAGCCCATCGTTGGCAACGTCTTTGCCCTTTCTCTGTCTACAAGGACCCAACAACAAGTGTCATTTTCGAACACTTTCGTCTCTAGACAGATTTGTACAACCCGTGTTTGTGTGAGCCAATGGTGAGCCGGCACATTTCTCCACTCTAGTTTAGCGTCTGTTATTAGATCACATGTTGGCCTGAAAAGATTAACAACTCTTCCCAGATGACTTGACAGAAGATAGTCCAAGTTAGGCTATACGTGTTCACTTTACCAATTCTCCCTTACAGTAAACAGAACATATACAGCTCAAATGCCGGATGCTGACTGCAGTTTTGTGTGTCTGTCGCTACAAGCTTCTTTGGGCCGCAGGAAGAACGGCTGGCTGATTGCCGAACATGAAAAGCACTGCAACACGTCACTGGCCTCATGGCAGCAGCACGCGGCTTGCTTTTCGCCATTTCTATTGTTTCCTCTCACCCATACCCCTGCCCGGCTAGCCCTGGTGATTTCAGTGATTACACCGTCCATGGCCTTAAACTGTCTGCCTCTTTACTCACTTCCTTCGTTCCGGACATGAAATCGATTAGTACTTACAAGTGTGACACTGGTCTCCAGTCCCTGTCTGGTTAGGACCTTTATTAAGAGCATACGCTGTCACATGGCAGCCATTAGCTCACCATTCCTTATAGAAATTCCGGACTGTCCACTTTGATACACTAACAAATGGGGCACACAGTTCTTTTCTGCCATTTTGTCTCCAAGGTGACTCGTCTTAGCGCGCTGATTCTGTACGACAGACTGGCGTATACGTACCGCATCACTGTCAACACTTACGCTTCCGGTGATGGACCTCATGACAGACTTGTAGCAGTTATGTACCACTACAGTGATCCAAATAAATCAGTATGACCTATTACGCAAATGACTAATATTTTGTCTAGCGACTTTATGTCACTAGGCCACAGCTTCAGCCAGCTGCGACGGTTTTTAATTTTCACATTACATGGACGAGAAAATGCTAAAAAAGATATGGAATTTGTAACTGAGCCTTACTTAAGTCAGAGACCAGCCTCAGACCACAACGTACCAACCATCGGGACCATCCGACCGGCCTGTCATTCTCAGCTGAGCATGCGGATAGGGGGGCGTGTGGTCAGCACACCGCTCTCCCAGTCGTTATGATGGTTTTCTTTGACCGGAGTCGCTACTATTCAGTCGAGTAGCTCCTCAATTGGCATCACGAGGCTGAATGCACCCCGAAAAATGGTCATCCATCCAAGTACCGGTCACGCCCGACAGCGCCTAACTTTGGTGATCTGTGTCGGGAACCGGTGTATCCACTGCGGCAAGGCCGTTGCCCTCCCCAACTAAGGTCAAAGTTTATTTGTGATCACGAATGGGAAATAAATGTCTTAAGCCTAAAAATTCAGTCTTTTATTAACAAATGATAGTCTAGACAGCGTATTTTCATTTAATGAATGAATTTGGCCTCCTTCATACCTAAAACATGGGGAGGACGGCAACCGCCGGGACCAGCTGGTTCGCGTTGTCGAAAGAGTATTTGACCACACGCAGCAGCTGATAATGGTGATAGCTATCGCACTCTCCATATTTCAGATATAAATGTGGCCTGATTCGGAAGAAAACGGTCATTACATTATGTAGTCACTGCTTTGTTCTTAAAATTATAAAACAACATAATTTTTAGTGAAATGTAGTACAGAAGACCTGACGATGGCAACGTAGTTTGATGTAAAACAGAGATCTTGGCTGTTTGAAGTTCTACTTCCGTTTCTGAATTAATTAGATCGCTACTGGCTTGACAGTGTCAGCCATGTATGAAATCCGGTGAACATGGGAGCCAGGGAACCGGTCCATCGCTCCAAATCCATCAGTGCGAGAATGACCTGGTCAAATGCCTACGAAAAGCCTTTCCAAAATGAGCAGGTGCCCCATCGTGCATTCATGTCGTATGTCCAATAAATGTTGCAAGTGAATCTCTCTCTTGTTTCCTTTTCCAATCTTCAACCTCTACTACCATTTACCCTGACGTTTGCGGCCATTGTTTGCTATGCATTTATCAATCTCTATGATGTGCCCCACCTCTCCTTGAAGTTAATCGCAACATTTTCGGAAAATAATTACTATTAAAAACAGTCTCGTTCATGGTTTATTTAACAAGGTGACCGGTTTCGACCACTACTGTGGTCATCTTCAGACCATTGAGTAGGAACCTTTTTCTGTTGGAGAATCACTACTCAGCAAGAGGTTCCTACTCAATGGTCTGAAGATGACCACAGTAGTGGTCGAAACCGGTCACCTTGTTAAATAAATCGTGATAAAGACTGTTTTTAATAGTAATTATTTATAAGACATTGATCACTGCTGTTCCCGTAATGCATTCAAAAGTAATTTTCGGAAAACTCTGTGGTTCCTCTCGTTATATGTTCGTTCTCTAGACTGTCTAGTCTGTGCACTAGACTTTGACGCTACCACTTGCTACATTCCTTGAAGACCACAAATTACGAACCTAATCGCAGGCAGCATAACATCCATGACGAAACCTTACCGTTAGTGAGGAGTACCAGTTGTTTACTTCAGTGTAGATGCACACCATACTCGAACTCTTACGGGAATTGGCGAAATACCACGAGTAATGAGGATAATGGGCAAGAGGCTATACATCAGCAGTACGTGGATAAATTGAGAATTTGGGTCTGACGAAAGGCGTGTTAGGGTATTCCCTGCAGTGGCAAAGACGACTGTGATCAGATAGTGCAATGATCAGCGCATCTGCCTAGTAAGCAGGAGACCCGTGTTCGAATCCCGGGCAGGCACCAAGTTTCAACTTTCCCCCTTTGATTTCCGTCAGTGTGTCTTGATACCCGATTATATTTAGCCATTACGCCGGGTGTGCCTCTCGCTATTGTTCCCGCCAACAGTCATACGCACCTTTATGAGACCTCCATCTCCCTATAGATTTTCTCCATCTTAGAGAATGGAGAGGCAGATATAAGCATAATTCATTCACTCATATAGCTCTGGCAGCGACTCCTTGTATTTCGCTGTAGTACATGTGTCCATTGCTCTTACGTATTTTTAATGTCTTCGGTTAAAAACTTGTGAGAAGGGCTTCATAAAGTGAGTCGTGGTCCGAATTGCATTCTTCATCTGTTTTACCCAAAAAGAACGGCAAGAATGTTACAGTTCCGTTTGATGTGCATGTGGTAATAGGCACATATTGTTTCTGTTGCTTGTGTGGATGATATATCGCTTTTTTTGCGTTATTATCACACGACACTGTAGTGTGACTTGTTAAAATAACACAGATGTTCATGTCCTACTGTCGGAGGGGCTGAGAAAATGTTCAATCTGTGACTGAACGGTGTTGAATGTCATACATTGTAAACTGTATACAGGCACTACACACGAAAATGTCTTAGCATATCCTCCATTCCTGCATAAGAAGTATTTATCTTTTTGTCGCTCACCGACGTAAATACTGTTTGTAGTGCCTCTTAGTTTTGTTGGGATATAATTAAAGACTTACCCATTTTATATGAATGCTGTTCGTTTTGTATCTGCTGGTGAAGGAAAATTCTACTAGAGTAGAGCGTTCGTAGTTACAAATAATTAACCGGCAGACGCTAAACCTTTTGTGGTTTCAGCTGCGTGAAACACTATGCGAAAGGTTGTTCGACATGCGTTGTTGCACTTTAATCTCACTTCCTAGCCTACAGACAAACATCACCTCGTAATGTGTTCGGCCAGCTGAAAAATACTTTTTCCCGGAGTTGTGGAACACAAATCGCTTATTCTTTTATAATTTTACATGCTCACGCGTGTTCCAGTTGCGTTTCTTTGATACCTTTAAGATATAGTATCTCAGAGAATATCACCCATTCTCTAGATCTTTAACAGGGCTTCAACATTTCAGAGGTAAACAAACTAAATTATTATGTGCCAAAGCGAGTAACGTAGGTACCACACATTGAAAACGAGAATGGCTCCGAAAGAAGTCTATTGGACTGTTGCCATTTCGTTGGACACCGTCTCGGGAAATTGTATGACTTGTACCTGCTACGCAGTTACTGGCTGCGAGCCAACGTCAGTAGCATCCGAAGAGACCCCCACCGAGTACTGAGCGTTCTAGAGCAGTTCCAACAGTCACTTTTTAGAACTTCTAACTGACAGTAACTTACGGAATGTTCTCTGCTCCTTATGTCGACACAAGTGATTAATCAAATCAACGCCGCAGTTAAGAAGGGCCTTATCTATCACGAGATTACAAGTAGGTAAAGGAGACTGAGATCCTCGAAGGCCTAAGAATAACGCTGTTTATTGGCTTACTGTTACCCCGCTGGAGACAATGTTTCGCGTGTTTACGACAGTTTTCGGCTGCCCGGGTGGTCCCAATCAGCGCTGTGAGGCCGCGGCCTCCCCTGTTGCCCGCTTCCGTGACTAACGCCCGTCAGCAGGCAACCGCATGGGCGTGCCGGGAAGACTACACCGAAAGTTCATTACCGCCGAGGACACGCGGTCGCGAATGCCCGTGGGAGCCACTCCAAATGTCGCTGCAGGCCCGGGGTGCACCGGTTCCCACTTCGATCCGGCGGCAACCCTTGCCGCTCGCTTTAGGCGGGACCCGCAGGCTCGCGCCGGCCGGGTCGCACTTTAATACGGGAAAGGGAACCCCGAAAACTAATAAATCCCTGCCACCGCGGGCCGGGGGTGGAAAAAATAAGGGCTCCGCCGCCCGCCAGGACCCTAACGATCGCGCCGCCATTTTGTAGAGCGATGCGCGCCGGCGGAACATTCGGTTTGTGACGTCAGCTGCAGTGGAACCATTTGCGCCCCCTCGCCCCCACCGTCGCCCGCGCCGCCTCCGCCGCCCCCGGCCGGCCCTACTCGGCCCGCCCCGCCCCGCCCCTCCACCCCCGCACGCGGCGGGCGGGCGCAGCGCCAGCACGAGCCAGCAGCCGTACCAGCAGCGCCGCCAGCCACCAGCAGGATCTGCGCTGCAGTCGGCGCCAGACTCCGGGCGCAGGCAGCCGCACCACCGCCGGGGGCGGCGGAGGCGGCGGAGGCGGAGGCGCTGGCGGCATGGTCACCCAGCAGGTGAGTACCTCCCCTGTCCTCCCGATCCGAACGAGATTACACCGACGACCCCGCATTACTCTGCGGTCCTCGAGCGTCCTCAATGATGGACTGCGTCTGAACATCCTGACTCTCTTGTAGCCTCTGGTCCAACCGCGGAATTTCATTACTTTTCTCGATGACTTTTTACTTTTCCAAGTAATTTTACTTAGAGGTAACTGAAATGTTCTTTCGACACCCATGTCACCGCAGACCGGTCATACCCCAAATGGGAAAGGAACAGGGGAGGAAACTGAGCTTTCAAAATCGATGTTCACCGAGCCGTTGTAGCGAAGGCACGGGAAACCTTGCAGGCCTGTGAAAGCACGGCTGGGCTGAGAATCCATGCCCTCTGTTTTCCCGGCACCTTCCCACCTCCCTCCTCAAAATAAGATTTCAATGTGTTATCTTCGTGTCATTACTTGGTTCGAGTCCTCACTATTTGACGAGATTTCCTCTTTTATTAATACATGTCATTACGTGATTTAGGAGAAGAGTGACATATTCTAGTGTTTTGCAGTTTCACTTGCTGTCGTAGGTTATACTTGAACTATTTGCAGTAGTTTTGGGGTAACAAAATTAAAGTTTCGAGAAATACTACAGTGGTCTAAAATCAATTCTTCAGAGATCATTTCTAATCGATACCTCAGACAACTATTGGTAGCTCGGCTATACTTTCCTGGGTTGCCACAAAATGGAGGTCGACACGAGATGGCGATCGGTCACTGCTGCTTCTCTCAATACCTTTTCGATACGTAGTACGAGTAACTTCTGAATTACATAAAGCCATATCGCAAAGATATGTCAGAAGTGGAAAGGCTGAGGGTAGTTACATGTAATCGGTAGGTCATTAATGCTTCTTCGTTTTGCTCTTTACCACTCTGTCCCTCAGTGAACCGACCGAAGTTAGTTACTTTCTTTCTTTCTTTTTTAACTGAACAGTCTGAACTCTATAATAAATGAAGCCGAATCATTCCATCAGGCACCGGCTACGAATACACTCAGAACCAGAGAAACTGAATTCGTATGAGAGTAGATATTTTGCAAAAGAAATCATGGTTAGTTAGCAATTCACTTATGACTAGCTGACGTGAACGAAGGCGTCGTTCGAGAGTTTTTTTAATATAAAGTAAATAAATGTTTAAATAGGAAACATACCGACAGCGCAGACAAGAGAGCGATCTCTACAGTACTACACAGTATTTTACTTTTTTGGCATTTGTTCGTGCTTTTAGTAGGAAAAAACGGTAGCAGGGATTTGAAAACATTTTACCTCATATATGGTTTACATTTATTTGGGCTTCACAGAGTGGAAATTCATTGTTTCCCTCATCATTTCTGTAGGGAACAAGTGCTGTGCGTGGGACCTAAGCAAATATTCTGGCGGGTAGCACTGACCACATAACGTCAAAAACTTTTACCTGATAGTTAAAGAAAAAATTTACTTCCTGTGTATATGTGAAAGATGTAATAATTATTTGGAGGCAAAGTGAGCGTGCACCATAAAAAAAAATCTGTTGTTTCATGAACATGACAGATCATTGTACTTCCGTAAAACATTAGAAAAATAGCAAAAATTGGTGCCGTCTGTGAGCAAATGTGAACTCGAATTCTTTATAGTTGTCACTACCTGTATAGAAGTACTTTTCGCCTCGTTAAATACAAAATTATGTTTCTGCTGCAACTTCAAGCCTCCTCTCGCGCACGAAGACGCATTGGTGCCACCCTCGGAGCAAATTGGTGGTGTTCCTCTCAAGAGGCAAGATAGGTGGCCCTTGTTCCGCAACTAGCAATATGCTGCCTCCGACGAACTTGCTTAGTGTACTAAATTTTACTACATATTACCAAAACGGTGTAATTATATGATAATTTAAGCAGAGGAAGGCTACGTAGCCTGTGGCACTGAAACAGCGCAGGAGTATTCTAAGAGTAGAGTAGACGTTCCATTTACACTAAAATTAGTATTAGATTTTTTCATACGACGTACCATTCACTACGAGCGTATGAACTTGCGGTGTTGTCTACCAGCGACAAATACGCCTGAGACACTTACCCTTCCTTGCAATTACACATGAACGCAACCACGTAGCTCTCGTTTGCGTAGCAGATTTAGAAACAACTGGGCGAGACCAATAGTGTCCCAATGGGCTTTTACCCACAGGGAATTAGAGACCACAAAACTTCAGTTTGGTATCATTACTTTCTCTAGCCACAAAAAGGCCCCTATAGTCGGTTTTTCGAAAAATTTTAGTTTTGCAATCAATTTTGCAACACTGAGAATTTTAAAAACTATTTAACATGACAAGTATCATTTGCTACATACACGTTTCATCACGTACCATTCTGTACTTTTTACGTAAGGTATTTAGTTACTCCGGTCACTGCAACAGAGTAATAAGTGCTGGTCTTCTCTTCTAATCCGTTGTGTACAGTTGCTCTGCTGTAAAATATACAGCCGATCTCCAACAGAACAGTCTTCTACGAACATAAAAGATGTTGGCATTGTGACGAGTTCCAAATAACTATTGAAAATGGATCCTTATTTTATCTTGTTTCACAATACTGATAAAGGACAGGGGAAAATGATTATCAGCAAAATGTCAAATAAATACAATTATTTTAAATAACTTGGCTAAACAAAAATTATAGGAAAATGTGAGAACCATGTATTACCTGATGTTTCTAACCTTTTTCTTCCTCCCCTCTGTTGGCAAGTTTTATCAAAGCGCTCTAGAAAGTAGGGAGCTGAAGTACGGCACTTTAGATCAAGTTACGCTACAAACTCAGGAGCCAAGATAAAACCATTGAACGAGCAGCTTTCCACTCTTGATAATTATCAAAAGGTCATTTACGATGGAGGAGTTGACATTTTATATGATGCGAGAATACGCATATTGGCACAGATTAAATGACGCACATTGTTTTGTATGGAATCGCTGGCCGCTCATGCACATTTCTATTAATAAAAACTGTGTATCAGCTTTGAATCTGGAGATTTGCTAAGATACATCTGACAACTTAAGGAAAAGGTATACAACTGCAGTAAATTTCAGAGTCATGGAGAATCGGTGGTATTTTAAACTGAACAATGGTCTTTACTGTATTTTCGTTATTGTACGTTGATATTACCACTAATTAGTGTAATATTTTTTCAGTTACATTTATTTACATGTTCAGCTAAAATTCTAACAAATTCACCTCAAACCCAAAATTTAAATGCTAGTGTAACTCCGATTATTCTCGTTAGGTGGGACATTAGTACTTAACAACCATTTAAAACTGAGAACAATTTTAATCCTACTTATCTCTTCTCTGAATATTACGAATTGTTCGTTAATGCAGTGGACCAAACCACAATCATTTTATGGAAGAGTAATGGCCTTCTTGAGAAATCTTCAACTTAACTACTTGCTTAGGCAGCTAAAATTGTAATTGTCAACTATGGAAGAGTAATGACCTTATTGAGAAATTTTCAACTTATCTGCTCGCTTACGCAGCTCAAATTGTAATCGTCAACTTCGATTAAACAAATGCTTTTTACGGAAAAGTGCATTGCCCATCTAACAAAACGATTCGCTTGGGTGGAAGGAAGACGGTAAAAAGAAGTACAATAATAAGCTAATAAGTCCCTATAGAGAACTACGCTCACGATATATGGTACCATATATTAATAATCACATCACAAGTCTCACAACCAAAGTGTACTATTAATCCCGAATTAATACTCAGAGATGGGGCAGCATTAATATCATAAATTTGATCATCACAAGACTAATAGGTAGAAACCCCGTTCAGCTAGTCTGATATAGGTCTTCCTAATACACTCCTGTAAATCTCTGTAGAAACTGCAAAAGCAGATCAAAATCTTATCATTCTCTCTGTCTTCGTCAAAATAAGTTACTGCTTTGTCTGTAATGATCTCGCAGTTGGAACTGCTCGGAAAACCAATCTGCCCCATATCGATCTAAGGCCACCATTCATCTGAAGCCGCAAATTACTACTATATAAATACCGAGGCTTTTGATCAGAACGTAATTTCCGGAGTCGATTGCTTCCTCATACCTTTCATGATATATTGCGACTAGCATTAAATTAAAACATCTCCAGACAATTTTTCGGAGCTTCCCTGATGACCGCGTACTACTTAACGTTCAAGGAAGTTTAGCTAATGTTACTCTAGATTGTATCCATTTTTATCTTGTGTTAGTTACAAACAATTTGCAACAGTTACATTCAAGCACTTCCCGATCAGGCAGAATCTTATTTTAGTTTCATTGTCATTCTGCTCTATTTGGAGTCTTACAACGAGATTCAAAGAAAAGCAAACTCCGTTATAACATATGTCAGTCTTTTGTCTCGTGCGAGATTCTCTTCGTCTGTAGAAAAATGTTGCGCTCTGTGCTCTCTGTGATCCGTGGTATATTCGAGCACAAATTGTTCCCTCTCTGGCCCTTCTCTGTCTAATGAGGCACTCATGCCCTAGCACACCATACACTAATTTATCTGTTATCCTGGAAAATATTTTGCACTTATTTTTTTGAAATGTATTCTCTGTGTCATCCTACTTTTAAACATTTCTCGGCACCAGTTTTTGACGGTCCTGTCCTTCCCAGAGGTATCACTACCTTGTGTATGCTGTTGTCCTACCTTTCCCTGAGTTATAACAGTCTCCGTATCGCTTGCATGCATTGCTGTGGCTGTAACAAGATTTCAAAATGTTTGTCACTCAATTTTTTTAACCCATTTCTTCTTTGCTAATCTGGTCTTAGTCTGTCTGATATCAGTAATATTCTATAACTTGTAATTACTATACCGATATGACTAATGCTTCTTTCTCGTCTCCCATATATCCTGTCACGAACAGTATTAACCTCATCCCACCTAGATTTGCACTTTTATATACTGTCTTCTCAAGTTCCTTCGCTGACTCTTCAATAGAAGGAATAAACATGAAAATATTCCTTAACAATTTGCCTGTTGCAAAAATGTATTAAATGACGTGTCCGCTTTCACTTATACTGAATTTTTGACATTAAGGATCACCTCAAACGTACGCAACAGGGTAAAACAGCGAAATCATTATTGCAACACTGCTCATGTTGGCATGTATTGATTGCCCATTTTGTTTCTCTTCAATATAAGAAATAAACATGAAAATATTCCTTAACAATTACATTTCTTTGTAGTCTGCCTGTTACAAAAATGTATTAAAATGACTTGTCTGCTTTCGCTTATACTGAATTTTTGACATTAGGGATCACCTCAAACGCACGAAGCAGGATAAAATAGCGAAATCATTATTGCAACACTGCTCATAACCGCCTGTACTGACTTCCCATTTTGGTTGTACTATACGTTTCACGTTCAATCCAGAATAGTTTCTTCAGTGTGGCCATATCCAAACGGTTACCAAAACCTGTGAAAATATACTGAAGGGTCAGTCCAGTTATCACGCTGAGGAACGAAAGAGGGAAATCCCAGGGCAAGAATGAAGACAGGAAGTAATAAAGGAAAACAACAAAACTGAAACTCATGATGCGAGAGAATTGTGATCAAAGGGTGTGTCTCACGAAAGCAACATTTTGATACGGTATGAACACCAGGATTCCCTCATAAGGCGTTTTTCAAAGTCTATAAATGCCAAAAAAGGCATTAGATATTCACTTTTTATCCGTAACTGGTGGAGTAAACTGTGACTTTAAGGTCACAAGAATGAACAAAAGGAGAACACACTTTCATCGGTCGCAATTTTTCCGGATTAACTCTGTATTTGGCCGTAATTAGTGCCAATCCTTTATCCATTTTCAGATTCTTTCGAGAAAATAATAAAACTATTTAATTTTTATTTTTTGCATACTGGGACAGAATGCGTTCTTTTTCTCATTCTTAAAAATAAAAATATGGAAAATCGAAAATTTATTCGGTTTTTTTACAGGACGTAAAAGTTATTTATCTGGAAACCGCTTTAAATTTCACAGTTTTTTACCGAGCAGTATGGCACAGTGCTGAAGACACTGGAATCGCGTTCCACAAGAGTGGGCTAAATACTCCCCTACACATTTAGGTTTCCTGTAATTGCTTCAAACGAATTACAGTGAAGCTACGATGGGTTCCCTGAAAAAAAAAGATGACGCCTGATTTCCTTCACCATCCTTGTTGTATCCGAATTTGTTGTCCTTCTGTAATGATCTTATCATTGGCTGTAGCTTGATCCGTAATCCTCCCTTCTTGCCTTCCGTGCTTTGCAAAACCTACGGACCTGGTGTGATGGTACCTTGTTACGGTTCGAGAAACCATGGACCCGTGAACCATATTGCCTCACCTCCACTCCCACGCCAGTTATAGGGAAACCTGCAACTAACATGGAAGGAAGAGCGTGAATTTCAGATGCTGACCGAAAGGTTCGTTGCATGTGAATTTTAAAATTCCGTTGAATTTTCAGAGAAGTTTCGGGCTTGCAGTTGGTCGTCGTTTACCTGAAATCCTTAGTAAATGCGAAGTGTAAGTGGTTTTCTATCCACCCTCTAAGACTGCACGCCTGCTAGGTTTATTGAAGGATAGTATGATACTGCGGAAGGCTGTAATTTACAAAATACCCTCTCAATGGGCTACGGCTTACACAGGCCTGACCAGATGACCAGTGGACGAACGTTGCACCGAACATCAACGCTGCACTCACGTTTTGCTGCCAACCAAGTCTGATGTTGCCGAATACTATATCTCCGTCGAACATTCAATGAAGTATGACAAAACTATAATTTGGGCCAGAGAAACATCCTTTTGGGATTCTTTAATTTAAGTAAATCTGTGAAAATGAGCACTGCGGAAAATCTGATGAGCCGTGATAGCGGCTACCCGTGAGATCATTCTTGGAAGGCCATCGTCTCCATTTGCTTTGTAATCGAAGGCAAAGAGACCGCTGATGGTCGCAGCGGGCAGTAACCCTGAGGATACCAGAGTTCTGCGGTTTCACCTCCGAGGGCGCTACCTTACAGAAACTTTGGTCAGTATGTCATCACGTTCATGACGCAAGCGCGCTGATAAAGTGCGGAAGAGGGGACGTTTTCGTAAGTCTTCGATGACTCACCTGAGGATAACTGGCAAGTGCTCAGTTGAAATATCGTGTAGTGTAATACACGACGACCAGTACCAAGCCCATAATATCTTTAAACAAGATTCGTTCTAGTCAGCCGGCAGTGTCTGTAATGTTGGATAATATCAGGACAGTGCATCTGTTTCGAGTCGTTATAAATATCATGTTTCTGCTCTCACTACCCTCTGTCAGAATACTGACATCACGAGATGCTGTCTAAGTTCAACACGAACTTTATGAATTCAGCAGGTAGCACGAAATGACATTGACGTAATGAGTCGACACTTCACGTGCTCCCTGGGAGACTCGGCGCGCAGAGAGTAACGAGGTTGTGATTAAATATTCGTCCCCTCGTTAGCGGGCGCTCCGTGACCCGCGCAGGTATACACAGGCCGTCACCTGTGGGCGTACAGCCGCATGCGAAAGAAGCGGCTATAAATCGCAGGTGATTATGCCGCGGCGACTTACCCGCGCGTGCCGCTGCCGCTAGCTTTACGAGCAGAGGCGGCCGATGCCGGGCGAAGGCGGCGCCTAATTCCTATGCGCCACCATTAATCTCTGCGGTCAGCCGGGGTGCAGCCGTTTATTGTCTTGCGGCGGGACAGCCAAACGGCGTGTAACAAGCCTCGTTTGTCTCCCCACTTCCAAGATTCAGCCGCAGGCCACAGCCCGCATCGGATGGCGTCCATTCACACGCCTCGACGCGTTCACAAACATGCAAATGGCTAAAACCGAAATTCCCATCAGACAGCGCGTCCAGCCCTTCTGCCCTCGTCCACTCTCGGTCCCCGCCCTTTGCCGCAGCACCTACGTCCTCTGCACAACAAGCTGCCATCCAAAGCACTTTGAGGATAACAGCGGAGCGCTCCACAAAGGCCGTAATACCCATTATTCCTCGTAGTTGCACTTGGCGCCAGCGGTGCTGAAGACAATGTCGCCTTCGTTAAGTGAACACGAAATTGAACTTGTGTTGCGCGAGCTCCTTCTCACAAAGGGATTGCGGACGAATTCGATAACGGTTCAGCACTTGTACCTATGAAAAGTCAAAGAGTAATCATTGCTATAAAATAACTATGCCTTAGAAGTGTTGTTGTTACGGTCTTCAGTCCGAAAACTGATTTGCTGCAACTGTCCATGCTACTCTATGCCAGCCTCTTCATCTCGGAATAATTACTGCAACCTCCACCTTTCTGAATCTCATTAGAGTATTCTTCTCCTTCTGCAATTAATGTCACCCTCCCTCCGCCCCACTTCCCACCAGTACTAAACTGGTGATCCCTTGATGTATCAGAAAGTGTCCTGTCAACCAACCCCTTCTTTTAGTCAAATTGTGCCACAAAATTATTTTCTCCCAAGTTCTGTTCAGTACCTCATTTTACGTGATCTACGTTCCCAAACTTCAATTTTATTCTGTAGCACCACATTTCTGAAGCCTCCTTTCTTTTCTTGTATAAACTGTTTATCGTCCGTGTTTCACTCCCAATCATGACTACACTCCATACCAATACTTTCAGAAAAGACTTCCTGACTCTTAAATCTACATTCCATGTTAGAAAGTTTCTCTTCTTCAGAAACGCTTTTCTTGCCATTGCCAGTCTACGCGTACATCTTATATGCTCCCTACTTCGTCCATCATCAGTTATTTTGACCGAGCGAGGTGGCGCAGTGGTTAACTCACTGGACTCGCATTCGGGAGGACGACGGTTCAATCCTGCGTCCGTGCCATCCTGATTTCGGTTTTCCGTGATTTCCCTAAATCGCTCCAGGCCAATGCCGGAATGGTTCCTTTGAAAGGGCACGGCCGACTTCCTTCCCCGTCCTTCCCTAATCCGATGAGACCGATGACCTCGCTGTCTGGTCTCCTCCCCCAAACAGCCCAACCCAACCCCTCAGTTATTTTGCTGCAAAATAGCAAAACGCATCTATTACTTTGTCTCGTTTTCTAATCTAATTCTCTTAGCATTACTTGATTTAATTCGACTACGTTCCATTATCCTTGTTTCGCTTTTGTTGGTGTCAAACTCATATCCTTCTTTCAAGACCTTGTCCATTCCGTTCAACTACTCGTCCAAGTCCTTCTCTGTCTCTGACAGAACCACAACCTGGTTGGCAAACCTCAAAGTTTTATTTCTTCTTCCTACTCCAAATTTTTCTTTGTTTTCCTTTAATGTTTGCTCCATATACAGGTAGTCCCTTCTCAACCACGGCTTCCCTTTCATGACCCTTGACTCTTACAACTGCCGTCTGGTTTCTGTACAAGTAGTAAATACTCTTTCGCTCCCTGTACTTTTTACCCCTGATACCTTCAGAATTTCAAAGAGAATGTTCCAGTCAACATTATAAAAGCTTTCTCTAAGTCTAAAAATGCTATAAACATAGTTTTGCCTTTCCTTAACCTATCTTCTGAGAGAAGTAGTAGGGTTAGTACTGCCTCTCATGTTCCTACATTTCTCCAGAATCAAAACTGATCTTCCCGGAGCTCGGATCCTGCCAGTTTTTCGATTCTTCTGTAAAGAATTCATGTTAAAAATCAGCCGAGAGGACATCACAATTTCAGTTACACTGATCTCTCGTGCTACGTGCTTGAAAATATCAGAGTGTAGTGGTTGGCACACAGAAAGAGTCATCATTCCCATTGTCGTCAGCATCACCATCGAGTTTTACTTTGTTAAGATTTTTCAGTCTTTAGTGATCTGAAAAGTCATCTTTAAGTCTTGATTTGCTTCAGTTTCTTTCTGCATACTCTTTACACATAATCTGATTCTGCTTTCTTAAATCGGTTATTCTGTGCCCTAAACACAGGAAAAGAATATTCGTTTCTACGGCCTGGATTCTTCGATTTTGTTTTTTCTGTAAGCTCCAATATATCACTGTTTGATAAAATATTATAATTTAGTCAAACTGGCTTCGCCGTCTAGGTTTGTTTTAATTCTGGCGCAAGAATGATTTAATTTTAGGGTGAATCCTCTAAATTGTATAAACGTAATCTATAATCGAGGCATTTGAAAACACTGACCTGTTTAATACTTTTTTCTCGTATCAAGATTTTTTTCTTTCTCTATCGTTTCGCTTTGAATACGTGTGTCTTAGCACACTTGTATCTGAGCCTTAAGCCCAGATGTATCAAAATTACACATTTTCGTTATTACGTACATTTCGCGGACAAATTTTTGTAAGTCAAGTTTGATTTTTGAAGTAATTACATGATCATCTACAAAAATTGAGCTCATCTTTAGCACATTTTTACTAACTCCGAAATGAAATTCCATTTTATAGCGGAGTGTGCGTTAATATGAAACCTCCTGGCAGACTGGAACTGTGTGTCTGATCGATACTCAAACCTACGATATTTGTCTTTTACGGCCACGAGCTCTAGCTACTAACCTATCCACGCAAGACTCACGATCCGTCCTTACGGCTTTACTTCCGCCTTTAACTCACCTCCAACCTCTTGAATTTCAAAGGAGTTTTTCTGGAAGCTAATCTGCAAAAACAATCACCTTGGCTACGGCGGAGCAGTTTCTCGTTTCTATTCTTTCTTCCAACGATATTAGTCCCGCAATGTATACAGAAGGGCGTCTGTGAAGTCTGGGTGTAGAAGATGAGGTGCGGGTGGAACTAAAGCTCTGAGGGCCTAAGGCAATGCTGGCCTCAACAGCTTACTATGTCAGGCGATATGGTGTATTCAAAGCACTTTTTAAAGTCATCGCCATACCCACAAAGTAAAGGCACGTGGACCCACTGCTCGGTGATTCTCCTCAAAAGGGCGTACAGAATTATCAATAACACTAAAGCATAACTAAATACCTCTAAGAACCTTCCTCCAGGAAATCGATCCATCGCTCTCTCCTGCAGTCGCGGCTAACGTTATGGTGGAATATGTTCCCATCTATTTTCAAGACCTGAACCAACTTGGTGAGTGAGCCCTACGCAGCTCTATGTCATCCATATATAATATGTTCCTTAGTCCTCTTCCACCGCATCTCCTAATGACCTAGTTCCCGGAGTCATTTTCCTTAGGGTATAGCGCTCCGTCTTCGTACAGCTAACGTGGTGTGGTCACCAACAGCGTACATAGGCGTGAGAAGTTGAACTGAGCCAACCCTGCACAGAGCCTGCTCTGCAACCGCTGTCCAATTCCAGATACCGTCGGAAATCGATCCTCTTGTCGGACCAAAAACGTCATTTGGAACTGGACGCAAGGGAAGTGGCCCTAACTAAAAGGACGGCGTCTCAAAGATCACGACATGACAGTTGTTACAACTGGACTGAGACTTCTTTTCGCCCACCGACGATTAGAGCTTTGTTTGACTGGCTGGGAACTTCGTGTACCATACCCTACACATTGCACTCCCTGATCATCTGAAAGTCATAATTAATATCTAATAAAAGCGCCTGCGAACGAGATATAGACAGATCGTTCATATGACATCTGTATTACAATGTCCACACTTCAACCCAGGACTAACTGCCCCCCCCCCCTTCCTCCGTCAGTCCTATCCCATCCCCTACACTCACCACGCTTGCCAACAGCCCTCGGCAGACCTGGATGGTCATCCATCCGAGTGCTACCCAAGCCCGACAGTGCTCAACGTCGGTTATTTGACGGGAACCGTCGTTGCTCTCTGAGGCAAAGTCATTGGCATGTCGCTGTGTAAATAATACTATTTTTTAAACTGAATATCCGCTTAATTTCGATACCCTCTAACCACCTCAGAATGGAGTCCCGTCTACGTTGATGTAAATAAAAAAATGGTTCAAATGGCTCTGAGAACTATGGGACTCAACTGCTGTGGTCATAAGTCCCCTAGAACTTAGAACTACTTAAACCTAACCAACCTGAGGACATCACACACATCCATGCCCGAGGCAGGATTCGAACCTGCGACCGTAGCGGTCGCGCGGTTCCAGACTGTAGCGCCTTTAACCGCGTGGCCACTCCGGCCGGCTGATGTAAATACTTCAGTGCAGATGGCGGGCAAGCTTTACAACAAATGATGTGGAATAACAATGAAACGTCTGCAATGGCAGAAGAAGCTGAAACCTATGAAATTGATTGTGGTGATCAAGGATAGCCTATGAGGGCAGGATGGAGAGTCATTTTGAGTAACAAAATAATAATTAAAAAAAAGATAGCTCTATTTCTAGGGCACATGTCTGTGAAAAATAGTTACAACTTCGAGAACCGGTCCGGCATAGAGTTTTAATCTGTCAGGAAATTACAGCTCTTCATTATATTTTATGCCTGTGATGAGTTATACTGAAATATTTCCCTATATTTGTACACCGGAAAACACTTCCAGATCCGTTACAGCTTGATTCTTCACCGAAAGATATGAGAATGACACTGGTCGGAACGGTGTTCTATATTTGATATTGCAATTCAGTTGGAAACTTGAGAGTATTTCTTCAGTAGTACACATCGAGAAAGTCTATATCACCCATTTGTGTATTTGCTGCTCCAGTAAGCACATACGTCCACGTTTCGTTACGGTTTCTTGCTCTAGCATCTGTGATAAGTGCAATATTTAGTACGCATACTCCTAGAACACAGACGAACAGAATTGTCTTCAAGTCATCCATATGAAGCACCGGCGGAAAATGTTCCAAACGGGGCACAGAAAATGCGAATTTTTTCCTGTTTATTTAAAAGACGCTGAATGAAAGTGGAGTACCAGCTACATTAGTCTACCTTCCTCAGTATCTTTAAAAAATTTCCAAACGTTTTGGCATGCGAACATCCAAAACTATTGACCCTACCTTTTTATTATCAATCGAACCCAATGTATGCGCACCGGCGTCGGATGCGTACTGATTAATGTAAAATGTCCTTTTACACTTTCCCAAAGGATATCAATAGTTAAGTTCTTTTGACAGTAGTTCCCTAACCGCATAAGCACAGTCTGTTAATCCATCAACATCCTCACAAAAAACAATAAGACGACTCTCGCAAGTTATATTGTTTATTGCCCGTCTATGCAGTGTTCTTCTTCCCTCCCACTTTTAATGAGAATCGTCTTTCGTCAACTCAGTGCGACGTGAGAATGAAGTCGCCATTTTGTTCTGTGGCTCCAGCGGCAGTGTACCCTGTTTGAGCAATATCACAATGGAAACGGATGCCCGTTAGCATTTAAGGTAGATGAAAATATCCCTCCCCCCCGTGATGGGATAACGTACGTCGAATCCGAGAATTATACTCAACAGCGAATTTAACATGTAAGACTGTGGCTGTTGGGTGTAACAAGACACGATCCGATTTTCCGTTAAGGGTACCTCACAACTAGAACGATATTGATTCCCCTTACGTAACTGAGGCATTATTTACAACGGTGTTGGTCTCAGTCTTACGTCTGAGGAAAACAATCTGAGTCCACACGCAATGCTTTTATTTAATACTTCCCGTTGTATTTTTCTCAAATTTTCACCCCTCAATGACAAAGTCGTGCGTGAGAACCGTTGAGATTATCGACATAAAGTGATCCTAAATGTACAAACTTGTCCGCGTGCAAAGTATTTTATTCAAATAACTCAGAATCACTGATGATTTCATGAAAATTACTTCTACATGTTTGGTAGACTGTTCCTGTGAGTGTCTGTTTAAAATATAAACAACAAACACAATACAGGAATTTTTATTTACGACGCGTTACGGAGACCTTGCTCCATCATCAGGAGGTGGATGTGTTTAGTTCAGGTGCATCGCTCCTGGGAAACAAATGGTGTCAAAATATTTAACATGTCTTAAGTTAATCAGCTGGTATTACTAATCCACCGAAGATATTTAGCCATGATGTTGAAGCAAAGCACCCGAAAAACGTCGTAACTAAAAACTTAATTTTTAGTGTCTTGTTTCGTTGTGGTTCTTTATTTATGTTAGCTGTTTTCACAAAAATTAGTCATCTTCAGACCTTAAAGTTATCAACCTGCTAATCAGCTGCTCTTGACATTTGACTGTAGCTGATACTGTTTACGTATTGTTAAGCTTATTTATCCGATACTGTAGTGAGGGCTTGACGCTCGTCGTGGACAAGACGAGGGCTGATGATTCGAATTATTTGTTGCGAGTCATTCCTTACGATAACCAACACGTATCAACACCCAGGAACCAGTCTGGACTCTGTGCAGGGGCGGTGCGTGTGCCAAAGCGCAGTGCAGTAAGCACCGACGTGCGAGCCGGCCTCGGGGTGAGAGCACCGTGCAGCTGTTGGCCCGGAATTTGAAATGGAGATAGCGCGGCACAGCGTGGGGGTGGCAGAACCAACTTCTCCTGCCGACTGCTCCGCAGCCGTGGGAATTTGCATTTGAGTAGGACCTTTTTTCGGATTGGGTCTCCTTTATTTTGCTCCGCTGCCAGATTATTCAAATAGGATTGTCGGCTTCTGGGGGCAGCTAAGGCACGCCTAAGCACAGTCCCCTTTGTTACGAAATTTACACACGTCTGTTCGTGTAAAGACAGCTCATTCACCTTCACTGATGGAAAAGGAAACTAATTTTATACTGCCTTGAGAAAGTACTTGTGTAAGAAGAATTTGTAGCAGCGATGAGCGCCATTTCACCAAAGCTTTTCTCACTATGTCAAAAACGAAAGGACCTGGAGGCAAGGATTATGTCAGGACATAAGACTATATCAATAATGATAAATCTAGGAGGGGGTATGGCATGTGAAATCTAGAAGAAAACATAAACAACATGGCAGAAAAAGGAAAAAGCTAACGAAAATAACGGTAACACATCAAAGTGATAATTACAGCTGCGATATTTTGGCAAAAGCCTTCAGTATTGGAAAAATATATACCCCCATATCACAATAGGTCAAAAATGAAAGCATCAGGAGACAAGGATGATATATGGACACTGAGATATAATAATATATTTAGGATGGTATGACGCCTCAAATCTAGAAGAGAAATGTGAACAACAGGAAAGAAAAACAAAGTCATACACACAGTTACGACATTTTACCAAAATATTTACATTGCCTCTTGGGAGATGTAGACAGTAACACGCCTTTTCCTACTTAAACGTGAGCTGAGGAGTAACCACGTCCAACTGAGTCAACAGGTTCAGCTCCATCGTATCCGACAATGTTCTCCTGTGAAGTTTTGAAATGTATTGGGCAGTGGATTGCTGCTACGTCGATGAATCAGATGTCACTCTTATTAAACATAACCTACAGCTACAATAATTAGAGATGCTGGGACGAGAACCTGCTCTCGTATTCAATCATTATTCTGACAATGCCCAGTAACGCTGATGGTTTGTAAACAGACGCAGATAACTGCCAATCAGTGTATGCAAATCCAACAACCAATCTAGTATCCCCTGGAAAAGATGGTGTAACTCAGTATCTAAGTGTTGGCAGTAGCCGGCACACGCACTTTAATCCACTGTCTTGCTAATGACTACTTCGGCACAATGACGCGAAATTGATCCATTGTTGTATGAATGTCATCACAAAAAATCTTCTTCCAACACTTTTCAGTGCTGTACAGTAGCTTGTACTGTAACAACGTTCATGCACAAATTTAAGCTATCCTGTTCAGCTCAAGAAAACAAGTGGCTCCCCATAGTAGCTGCCAGTTAACAACAGGTACATAATTTCGAAGGTAGGTGCAAAATGCTTTCAGATTCTGCAGTTACTCTCCGACCACAGTGTATTGTTGATGTATTCAGTCTGGAGGAAACTGATTCCAGTTCGTTCCTCTTCTTTTCGATGTGCCTAATTCTCGCAATTGATCTTTCTGAAGCCATATTGTGATCCTTTCATTGGCGCATTCTCTTATTTCTTAAAGAAATACAAAAACTAGCCATTTTTGGTATAGCTTGATTTATGCCAAGGGTTTCACGTTTTCGCCTGTCTTCAATTTGCAGTAAGCATGATCAACACAACGTTCTCGTCAGCTGTTCTTTGAAGGCTGCAGCTATCTTTTACTCTGTAATTTGTAACTCCTGTTTTCACATTCATCTGCATAGCACACAAATGCTTTTAGCTTCATTTATGCAGAGCATTTTTTTTTCTCTGAAACTAATGGTCTGTGCGAAAAGAGCGCAAGAATGTTGAAAAACTCGCTCGACGAGCAAGCGCTGTACCTTACGTAGTTTTTGTAGGCCAATTTGAGGTAGTTTCCCGACTTGATAAACCACAAGTGCCCCGTATCAAACTATTCGTCTCGTCTAGCTACCTCAATATGCTACCTCAAATTGGCCTACTATTAGTTCTAGAGAAAAAAATGAATAGGACCTTTTTGTAGGAAATTTAATTTAGTTTAAAATAAATTAATATAGTTTAATTTTTAACTGCAAACACGTTTTCGCTGGAGGGGCCGGTTTTCGAGTTATTCAAGAAAAACATACAAAAGTGATATTAAACTTGTCTTATCTCGGAAACCATGCGGAATAGAGCGTATGTCCATATGAAGTTTTTTGTTCAGAATCACTAATATTATCTCTCCCCAAAGCATGTACCTTTCCTCCTGACTCACCCTGTATTATTATATTGTATGTGACGCAGCAGTATGTATATAAAAGCACGCACGGCACGTATTCGACTGCAGCGTCGTGTAAAAATTTCAAATCGATCGACGAAGACGTAAATTTAAGATTTTGGACAAATGAGCATTTGCATTTTTATTTACATAGAAGATTTGTTGTTGTTTAAACTTCTGTTTGCTTTTTTTCTCAACAATGACAAATGTAATACAAACGTGAACAGTCCTACGAATCGGTGTTTGTATAAATAAATGGTATTATTCACAGTGGGTTGTTGCTGTTTTCTTCTCTGCAAGAATCAACTTGCGCTGTGGACACAGCTACGGTCTCAGAAATACATTTTCGACAAAATAGCAAGTTTTTGTTCTAAGTGCCATTAATACTGAGGCACTATGTTTTCTTTGTGATAATCAAAGTTCTGAAATGCAGCATTAAGTTTTTAACTAGTGAAACTGTGGTCAACAAAATCCCCTTCTCACATCTTTTAAATTTTGGAATTCCAGAGGGAAGCACAGTTTGGCACAAAGACCATGCACCATTTAATAAATAATGTTGGAAGACTTTATCCAAGTGTGAAACATGGATCAGGTGCAGGGGCATGCAGCGGAGAACTGAGCAGACAACAGCACTGAAAATGCGTTTTATGAAAAAAGTGGTACTTAGATCGTTCGTTATTTCTACTCTTCAGTTGATGCATTCTGTCATTCTCTAGCAAGAGTGTTAATGACATCCAGTCAGCTACTTGTCTATTAAATCTTATAGATGGAACTTACTCGGAAAGAAGCAGTCACTAGAATTCATCACATTTTTACCGATGATCAAAAACTCTCGCACGGCTTACAATACTTATTTGTTACGCATGAGGCTATAATATGATCTCTGGAGAATTAATCGTTTACTTCTTTCTTTTTATGATGAGTTTGGCGAATATTTCGAAGCCACAATATTTAAGTATACTCAGAAACATACAATAATTACAGTAGCATATGGACATTGCTGTTGTTCTGAGGTACAGCAGTATACCAAGGGTAGGAAAATTAGTAGAGACTGAACCATCTGTTCTACAGAGCTTCAGTGGGCTGAGATCTGTATAAATCCTAGGCAGAGGAATTCCGCTGAGCTGTTTCCTGCTACGAATGTGTGAGGGCGTGTGTGAATCGTGCAGCTGTGTCCCCTGCTCGCCGCTGAAGCAAATCAGCTAATGGCTGCGCTCCATACAGCTGCTTTGCAACGTTCCAGCCAACGCGATGGCCAATATTTGCGAGCAACTTATTGCATGCGAATGTTATTACATACCGACCCACCGCATTTGCAGTACATCGGCTGAATTTGTTTCGGTATTCTCATAAAGTTTCAAAGCTGGACTGCGTCGCTGTTGTTGTTGTTGTTGTTGTTGAGTAATTGCACGGACTCCGATGCCTTCCATTACTCGATGTCCACTCTCTAAATAACGTAACGTATGGCCTTTAGTAGCGGGATGAAAAATGTGAAGAAATGTTATCTCTCTGAGGATGGTCACTAATTTCCGGCTTATGTTTTATCTCCTCCACTAAGCTATCACCGTCATTCAGTTTTACTCATCACTTCACTGTCCTAAACCTTGTAATATTCATGAACACATTTTAAACGGATGTAGCCCATTATTTAATATTAGTAGCACATCCTTAGCTCAGTTTCCCATTCCATCTTCGCTGCGGCTCCATAGCATCCACGACAGGGTTTATGACATCTTTCTGTTTTTGCTTTCTTCAGTATAAGCGCTTTTTCACAACTGCTGTGGTAATTACAAATATTTTATACCTCCAATATACTGTCAAGAATTAAAGCTCATCCTTTGTGTACGCGTTTTTTACTCAAGATCTCGTCGATTGTTTCGCTTCCATATAGAGACTACATCAAATGATTCTGGACGTCGATTAATGTGTTTCAGGGAGAACACGAAAGTAACTCCTACTATGATGGATTCTAACTATTGCCTCAATTTCACTGATGCGAAATTTCACAAGCTAGGTATAACTCCTTGTATCAAGCTGGTACTTTGTACACAACATTATAAGTCAGACTGTAACGAGAGCTAGTTGTGGTGTTAATCCAAGTTCGTCCTCGAAATCTTCACGGTTTCTTCTCACTTGACCAAACGAACCAGCAACCAACTACGTTATAATACAATGAACTGTGTGATAGTTCCTTGGACAAGAGTTTTGAGCATGATGGAAAAGTTTCTCAACTATTCAAATCAGTCCCGGCCAACAACAGCGAAAAAATTTACATTGCTCGACAAGATCTAACGCATATCAGATACCTCAAGATTTGAATGATGTCACGTATAATATAAATATATTATGTACCTGGCCTTCATGCACACTGTTTCATGCACTTGACGAAACGGCCTACAGAATATGTCTCGTTTCTCTTAATTAGGATGCCGATTTCCGAGTACATAAATCACTACACTTTGACATCGAGCTACGCTCATTTTCTTCATTCTTTGAGCAATCACTACCTTGTCAGTAGACACCGCGGTGTAAAACCAATAAATAACATTAGACTAGCATACTGACATACACTAGACAATTTCTTCCTCACAATAATTCTTTACAGAACATTAGTTATTATTTGACGTCATGCCTGTCTAAAGAATAAAATTTCTTATTTTGTTATACATTAAACTTTGTCAAATAGAAATATTTCGAAGCCTATTCCTCCTTGCAGTAAAATACAATAATCTTATGGTTTATAGAAAATTGCATAAGGTGAAAGTTAGTTTCTTTTTCCTTTCGTCAGAGTGCGTAACTTCCAAGGCCGTGTTGTTGCAGTGGCAACTTTTATTCCCCAGCGTGAAGTTCTGCAGCATACCACAGAACGAAAGACGGAGCAATATGTAAATAGCTTTCTTTTTGGGAAACTTTGATGGAGAATTCTGGCCACAGAGCTTCCTTCCCTAATACAATTTGATCTTCTTAAGCAAACTTTTCTCATGAATAATAATAATCAGCATACCGTTTCAGGCGTGGTGGCAAACGTCATTATGTAAGCTGAAGATGTCGACGCCCTGTGCTCTCATTCTGACTCCGAATAAACTCTTCCGTACTCCGTACTCTACTGCTGCTCTTACGGGATAATACACGCTTCTTCAGTAGAGGTACCAAATTCACATTAACATGACCGTCGGCAGTACTTCATTTATGTCAGTGGCAGAGACAGCATTCCTGGTACAGAAAGCTAAGTCTCACGATTATTCATACAACTCACAACTTCTCGTCATTACGGTGGTACTGAATATATGAATGCTTCTGGCTTTTACTAATATACGGGAACTATCCTGAAGAAGCTCTTTCTGCGAGTAACAATGCGCGGGAGCGCCACACGAAGACAAACTGGAAGTATCTGGAGGTTTCAACAAACAAATGATTTCTTAGTCTACATACACACTTTCAAAACCACAGTGTGGCGTACGGTGAATGGTACCACGTACCACTACTAGGCATTCCCTTTCCTGTTCCGCTCGAAAATGGAGAGGGAAAAATTGCTATTAATATGCTTCCGTAGGAGCCCTAATTTCTCTTGAATTCGCGATCCTTACGCCAAATGTACACTGGCGACTGCCGAATCCTTCTGCATTTAGCTGCAAATGCGTATGCTCTAAATTTTGTCAATAGTGTTTCGCAAAAGGAACGGCGTCATCCCTCCAGCCATTATCGTCTGAGATGACGAAGCATAACCGCAACACTCACATGTTGGTCGAACCCACCGGCAACAAATCTAGCAGCACGCTTCTGATTTCCTTCAATTTCTTTCTTTAATCCGACCTGATGGGAGTCCCAAACACTCGAATGGTACTCAAGAGTTGGTCGCACGCTGTCTCCTCTACAGATAAAGCAACATTTTTCTAAAACTCTCCCAAGAAACCGAAGTCGACTATTTGCCTTCCCTACTACCGTCCATACTTGCTCGTTACATTTCACGTCACTTTGGAAAGTTACGGCCAGATATTAAAATGACGTGACTTTTTTAAAGCAGCAAACCACTAACACTGTCTTCGGACATTATAGGATTTTTTTTCCTAGTGATCTGCAGTAACTTAGATTTTTCTACGTTTAGAGAAAGCTGACATTCATCACACCAAATAAAAATTCTGTGTAAGTCATCCTGTATCGTCCTACAATCATTCAACCATGACACTTCCCCGAACACTGCAGCGTCAACAGGAAATTGTCGCAGATTGCTGCTCACCCTATCCGGCAGATGATTTATATACATAGAGACCAAGAACGGTCCTATTAATACTTCCCGTCAGACGTGTAACTGTTGCGTTTGAAACATGATATGTACCATAAAAACTCCACTAGAAGTATTTTGTCAATGGTAACTGAACGTTTATAAAAGTGTCTGTATCAGTGCAGCGGAGATTACCGTCTTTGCAAAGTTACCTAACATCCTTAACTTCACAGTAACTACGTGCGATGACTCGGCCGATATGCATTACAAACTTTTATCTGTGTATTCATTCGGCTTTCTGGGCACTACCATACACTAAACGCAGGTTTTTAAGTCCTTATAACAAGTGATCCTCCATCTTCAACATTTAGTGAAGTCCGCATTCAGCGAGAAACTCCACTGCGGACGCATCACAGTCGGCTTTTTACTGTTCTGCAATACAGTGTTGCAAGTGTCTATCTCCACTAAATCGTTTGCTGTAAGACACAAGCAATCTACTAACAAGTGTCTCCGTAGGAATTGCTTATTCAAGATCTCGTACGACTAAAAGTATTCATTTCCTATCACTAGTTTCTTGCCTTAAAACAGTCAGTTGAATGTCTTTTCCTGTCTCCACAGTATTGACCCTAAGGGCTTGGGACATCCGGCATTCCGCATTGTATTGCTATTATCGCTTTCGATTTCTATATATAGTGGGATCTGTCAGTTAATCCTTTATTATCGTCTTAAGTTGCTTATATCTCACGACGATTAAGAAGCGTTTCCTCATGTACTGGGTTACCAATATCACGACAATTATTTTCCATCTGAGACACCGACGCTTTTCCTCACATTTCCCGGAAACTCTCTGCCTTAATGGTACATAGCTGTAATCTGTCTTAGGTACTATCTAGGCGTGCTGATACGATTGTTTTCCTCTGCTACAATATTCAGTAAGGGCTCATTTCGTAATTTCTCCGTATTCCAGCAATCCATCCATCTTCTCTGGTCTCCTGCACAATCCGTTCAGAGCTGTGCTTCAAATATTGTTTTTCATCAAACCTTTTTTCTTTTGTGCAGAAATTATATTCTTGTTTATATTTTATGGAAAACTAGTTGACCTTCCTCAGTACTTGCTACTAGATTTTCCTTGCGGCTTCCTTGTTTAGCTGTGCTTTATGTTGCACTGAAAAATTTGTCCACCTCTTGATGGGTTAACTGTATAAGTTTAAGGTATCGCTTTCTAGCGCATCCCTCTGCTGATTACTGCATTCTATGGAAGTGAAATGTTGACCGTGGAAAACGGTAGAGGCAAAACCTAGAATCATTTCAGATGTGATGTGAAGGAAATGAACTCACTGTCGTATTTGAGAAAGCCAGAACACGTAATTGTTAGAAGTAGCAAGTCTATCTGGAGTCATTTGTCGTGAAATTTCAAAAATGTTTCGTTATTCACAGCGAAACCAATATAAAGTGACTTCATTGCTCCTAATTCAGATGGTTCAAATGGCTCTGAGCACTATGGGACTTAACATCTATGGTCATCAGTCCCCTAGAACTTAGAACTACTTAAACCTAACTAACCTAAGGACATCACATACACCCAGTCATCACGAGGCAGGGAAAATCCCTGACCCCGCCGGGAATCGAACCCGGGATGCTCCTAATTCACGTCTACGATTCCCTCATGTGGATGTTATCGGGAAAAGTGAACGGTTAGTGGAAAATCTGTTCATTCGTTCACCAATAATAAACTTGGTATACATTATTTTTAAAAAGGTAAGCTTGTAAAATAGCTTTTATTTCATTAGAGAATTTAGATACAAATTAAAATAAAAACCGTTTCTCCCCATTCTCTGTGCGTTCCCGAGACGAGAGTGAGAATGATTTAACATTATTCCTCCCGCATAGGACTAATTTTCAGCCAGGTTAATTATAAGGCAACGCCTTTAAAACTATTATTAGTGGAAGAGTCAACACAATGGGCAGTGACGGTTAGAGAAGCTCCTCGGTTCGAAGAAGGACGCCAGGAGCGCAGACATATAATTCTGGTGAGAAATACTTGGCGGTTAGGACCAACCAGATAATGGCAACCTAAAAGATTTGGAGAGTTCCTGAAGAACTCGCTAATAAAACAGACATCGCACTTTTTTTGGGATAGCAATAGAAAACAGTACCTAACCTTTCAGTCTGTTTTGTTGCTGGGCCCAAGTTTGTCCATCGGAGTCATACAACCACAATTTCGTAGGACTCCTGGAGCAGAGGCCACAGAGGACTTCGTGGATAACCGCCAGCCGGTGGAACACGGCGAGGTGCAACGGCCTACAGCCTAGGTGACGTGCCATGGCGCTCGACTGTCGCTCCTTAAAGCTAGCATCTCTCTCTCTCTCTCTCTCGCTCATCTCAACCTTATAAGCGCTTCATTAATTACATTTCTATAAATTTCATTTTAATTGATGTTTGATTATATATGAACTTGGTACTGACCACAAATGCCCCATTTCGTACCCATTTCAGTATTTAATATTAGATTTCTATTGCTTTGTAAATCTTGCATCCGGAATGCATCGCATTTAAGAAGACGAATTTGAGCTCTTCCCGTTGTTTTTATTGTGTTAGTGCCCTTCCTGTTCACCTACGTTGCTATGATTAATCAGTGTTCAAAGCGACTGCTTGTTTCACAACAGAAAGTAGTATCGAGTGAGATGCTTCTAAAGTCACACAATATGACATCACCTTCATTGGGTTCCATTTGTTAGCGGAAGTGATGGGCAGGCGAGATGCCATACCACAAACTGCTATCAATCTGAAGATTAGTTTGAACACCACCGTGCTTTGCTAAGTACGCCCCAATTAAAGGCGGTATGCTATGCCATCCTCCGGCCTCTGAACTGAACCAGACAGTTACTCGAAACTTTTCAGATCAACAAACATTGACAGATGTGTAAACATTTTTAAGAAACAAATTACAATCTCAGGACTGACCAGGGACCCAAAACGAAACATTTGGATCGATGATCTGGCACCGAAATCATAAACAAAATTAAAATAAAGAGAAAAAAGAAAACTATCAGACGATCTGTCACCATATCATAAAACTAGCTGAAACGCTTATGAGCTGAGAACAAATTTAACCAGCGAGGCAGGCTACAGGTTCCATCCGCTTACAATGAGAAACATCGCTTTTAGCTGGTGGTAGATGTTGCAGGTTGTGTCTCCGCTAGGGGTTGGTGCTGGGCTGAGCTCGTACTGTTTAACATTCTGGGCCACGCGGCTGCGCGGATGGGGCGCCCGCACAGGGGAGTTTGTTCTCGACTCGCCCACCCCCCTCCTCCCCCATCCCACCCCTGCGCCAACTTTAGGAAGGCTCGCGGGGCGGCATGCGCCGTCTTCTCGGTGCTACGGCGACAAAACGCGCACCCTTAATGCTGCTCTCCGTTACGACTCTGCTGCGCTCCACTTTGCCGTCAACTCTACACAAGTGTATAGCGAATCTGATGTGTTGATACAGGCGTACTCAGCTATTTGGTTGCTACATAACACGTCGACTTTATAAATAAACTGATATCTTCATGTTATTTACAACAGTACAATATCAGTCGTTGTGTTGTGCATAGCGTACGTAGCGTACCAGTGTCATTTCACTCCCTTCCTGTTTCACTTCAAAAATGTTCAAATGTGAGCGAAATCTTATGGGACTTAACTGGTAAGGTCATCAGTCCCTAAGCTTACACACTACTTAACCTAAATTATCCTGAAGGCAAACACACACACCCATGCCCGAGGGAGGACTCGAACCTCCGCCGGGACCAGCCGCACAGTCGATGACTGCAGCACCTTAGACCACTCGGCTAATTCCGCGCGGCCCTGTTTCACTCCCTTCCTGTATGCGGATACCGTGTGAATATGTCTATGTGCTTTCCTACCCACATACCTCCCTGCTTCTACCTTTACGATCATTATGTGAAATGTGTTTAAGAAGAAGTAGCATACTTTATGACTCATCTTAAGGCATATAGTTCTGACATTTAACAGTCTTTATATGATGCACAGTGTTCTCTTACCCACGACGAGCTAAGCAACACTTTTTAAAAATATCTTCTCTGTCTCCTACGTTAAGTGAGCGTCGCAAGGTTCCCATTCTGACGGAATAATAGTTCGGACATGCCTGTTTTAAGCGATGCGCATTTAGGAGGAATTACACTTAGCTGTTATTCTTTCTAGAACAGTGAGACATGTTCTGAAACCATAAATCGATGTATGCAACGGATTAGCCCTCCTGTCCTGTGTCGCGAAATCATATGTGAACTGCATTCCGGGAAATTCGATTGGTTCTGATACTGTTCGATAGAAAATAAAGTTCCTTACTCTTGCAGTTAGCACATCATGCACCACTAACTTCCCACGTCAAACGACTATTATGAAAAGCGAAAGTAGGTAGGACAAGAACTTTTGCTGTTTATCACATGGAATGTGAGACTAATGGCTCCTAGGAGATTGGTGAAAGTATTTTATACGGATTACACTTCGTCAATAAAATCTTCTCGATACACACGATATGTCTAAGTGTTCCATCATTATTGATTACTCCCGTATTTAGTTGTGTTTCTATCATTCCGTTTGTTATTAAATTACAACTATTATTTGAATGTAATGTAACTTGCATCATTTTCGAGGGTATTTGTACTACAGAATCATAGATCAACACTTTCAAACGAAATTTGTCAGAATTTTTTTCTTCCTTTGGCTGCTGAAAAAAGCGTCAGACTGTCTTTGAATTAATAGAAGAGATTCCCAAAGAACATCTTCTACTTATCAAGTTAGTGAAAACTGTGGAATGTGCACATATGAAAAAAAGATCTTCTGACATTTTTTAACATCTTAAAAGTATTTGCTTTTTAAAAGCAAGAAAACTGCCTTTGCACTTCTTTCTTGTGGTTTATTGCTTTGATGTTTCTGCTCACTGAAATGTTTAATCAGTTTACAGTTATTGGTATGCGCACGACCGACTTTTCAAATGGTTCAAATGGCTCTGAGCACTATGGGACTTAACATCTGAGGTCATCACTCCACCAGACTTAGAACTACTTAAACCTAACTAATCTAAGGACATCACCGAAGAAGTATTCGAACCTGCGACCGACTTTTCTCGCTATTTATATTTGTTAGACAAATGATATATATTTGTATCGGAATTATCATTCTAACTAAAGTGAATTTAGGAGATCTGCTTGGTTTTCGTTGCTAAGAATGATTAACAACCTAATATGTGCCGCGGTGACTGCTAAGCGGCGAATGGAATGTGCAGGGGACGGTCGCAAAGTTTCAAAGCGGCGTAATTACTTGTCCGTAAAAGTCCTGCGGCAAGTATAGATCGATTCAGCCCTGCGGCTTTGTTGCGGGCTCAGTCAGACATGTGGCAGCGATGCGATAATGACACCGTAAAAGTCTGCCCCAGAGAAACCTGGAGCGCTTAGAGAGGGCTCGACGGCGCATACTTTGCCGCTTAGCGAGTTACTGGCTGGTTATTGGCCTATAACAATATCGACGGCGAGGTTATTGCGCGTTAATCTGTCCGGCAGATTGCGTTAGGGGCGGACGCAGTGCCGACTCAGCGCAGCGGAGCGCGGCTCCCGTGCTCCGATTGACAGTAAATTAGCCAGACGCGCATCGCTTTATGCGGCCAACTCAAAGGGCCGCACGGCTGGCTACCCTGTATGCTACACCGCTGTCTCCACGGACGCTGTGCGCGGTGGCCTACGCGGAAGGGGCACCAAACTACGATACTCTCTCGGTCGTGCCCTGCGGAATACACAATCACCCACCTCTGTCCATCATAGATTCGCTAAGTATTTAATCCTAGTTAATTTATATCCTCCAACACCTTTCGTTAAATCTGTCCTGCGCCAGATTGAGGTATTTATTACTCCCTGTACAAATTTCTGATCATTACCACGAAAAAAAAAGAATAGGTGCAACTACGAAACTTAAAGTTTATCCTTCTCCACGTATTCGCTTTTCAGTGCGATACTTGTTTCCCAACGGTGGATGCCGGATGGCTTGGTAGAGACATTGGTTGTCAGACGCAGCGTGTGTAAATGCACCTGTGCAGAATGAAATGGGTCGTTGTCGTGAAGGGAAAATACTACCTTGCATAGCATCCAGCAGCGCTTCGTCTTGCCATCTGCCAGTAAACTCGTCAGGAAATCTTCGAGCATGTTCCTATGACGGCTTGCCTCTTAACAGCATAATACACTCCTGGAAATTGAAATAAGAACACCGTGAATTCATTGTCCCAGGAAGGGGAAACTTTATTGACACATTCCTGGGGTCAGATACATCACATGATCACACTGACAGAACCACAGGCACATAGACACAGGCAACAGAGCATGCACAATGTCGGCACTAGTACAGTGTATATCCACCTTTCGCAGCAATGCAGGCTGCTATTCTCCCATGGAGACGATCGTAGAGATGCTGGATGTAGTCCTGTGGAACGGCTTGCCATGCCATTTCCACCTGGCGCCTCAGTTGGACCAGCGTTCGTGCTGGACGTGCAGACCGCGTGAGACGACGCTTCATCCAGTCCCAAACATGCTCAATGGGGGACAGATCCGGAGATCTTGCTGGCCAGGGTAGTTGACTTACACCTTCTAGAGCACGTTGGGTGGCACGGGATACATGCGGACGTGCATTGTCCTGTTGGAACAGCAAGTTCCCTTGCCGGTCTAGGAATGGTAGAACGATGGGTTCGATGACGGTTTGGATGTACCGTGCACTATTCAGTGTCCCCTCGACGATCACCAGTTGTGTACGGCCAGTGTAGGAGATCGCTCCCCACACCATGATGCCGGGTGTTGGCCCTGTGTGCCTCGGTCGTATGCAGTCCTGATTGTGGCGCTCACCTGCACGGCCCAAACACGCATACGATCATCATTGGCACCAAGGCAGAAGCGACTCTCATCGCTGAAGACGACACGTCTCCATTCGTCCCTCCATTCACGCCTGTCGCGACACCACTGGAGGCGGGCTGCACGATGTTGGGGAGTGAGCGGAAGACGGCCTAACGGTGTGCGGGACCGTATCCCAGCTTCATGGAGACGGTTGCGAATGGTCCTCGCCGATACCCCAGGAGCAACAGTGTCCCTAATTTGCTGGGAAGTGGCGGTGCGGTCCCCTACGGCACTGCGTAGGATCCTACGGTCTTGGCGTGCATCCGTGCGTCGCTGCGGTCCGGTCCCAGGTCGACGGGCACGTGCACCTTCCGCCGACCACTGGCGACAACATCGATGTACTGTGGAGACCTCACGCCCCACGTGTTGAGCAATTCGGCGGTACGTCCACCCGGCCTCCCGCATGCCCACTATACGCCCTCGCTCAAAGTCCGTCAACTGCACATACGGTTCACGTCCACGCTGTCGCGGCATGCTACCAGTGTTAAAGACTGCGATGGAGCTCCGTATGCCACGGCAAACTGGCTGACACTGACGGCGGCGGTGCACAAATGCTGCGCAGCTAGCGCCATTCGACGGCCAACACCGCGGTTCCTGGTGTGTCCGCTGTGCCGTGCGTGTGATCATTGCTTGTACAGCCCTCTCGCAGTGTCCGGAGCAAGTATGGTGGGTCTGACACACCGGTGTCAATGTGTTCTTTTTTCCATTTCCAGGAGTGTATTTGAGCAACACACCATGGCATACCCAGAGAAACACTCAGCGTCACCTCGCCCGATAATAGTTGGGTCTTCTTTTGCTCGGGATCGTAGTCAGCGTCACCTTGCCCGATAATAGTTGGGTCTTCTTTTGCTCGGGATCGTAGTGATACACCCAATACTGGTCCACGGTGATGAAGCAGCTAAAGAATTCATCTAGACTAGAATGATACAGTGCCTCTGCTGTTGCTGTCCGGCTAGTTTTTCGAATGGATGTGAACATCTGCTGGACCCAGAATGCGGCCGCATTTACCACGTTTAAAATTTGAAAAACGTTCAAAATTAATCTATGATTCATTTTCTATGTTTTCCTCTATTACTTCAATTTTGATACGCCAGACCAGTATCTCAGCTTTCTTGCTACTCCTGGTTCCTCAAAGAGAGAGTGTGTGCGACTTCGTTCTTCGTTATCCAAACTTGTCTGACCACACTAGAGGTGTCTGTTCCATCTGACCACTGTGATATATAATGGTACATTGATGCCATGAACTTTTACCATCCCAGCAGGGATTACTTGTGGTCTTGCTCCACTTCGAATGCAGAAAACGATACTGCACTTCATCAATGGGTTGCGGTATTTTGGGGTCAAAGTGGTAAATTAGATAAAATGTCCTAGAACGTACGCTGTCATACTATTGTACGGTATTGTGTAGAGGGGAATTCACTGTATATCAGTACTGCAGACATGCACTTGCAAATAAACAAAAACGTCTTCCTGGAGACAATTAAATTTATTACTATGTTGGTACACTTACTTTCTGCTAGAGAATTTACAATATCCACTACCTTTTGTATATCTGTTTCGCACTAAACTGCGTCTTTCGTTATTCCATGGATCTGGCTACGAACAGTAGATGACTTCCTTTTTGTGAAAGTAATGCTGAGGAAAAGTACAAAATAAGCTCGCTACACCAGCATTCAGAATAGTTTGAGGAATTTGGAGGCGGGCACTATACAACAACCACCCCACGCCTGCCCAGCTTACGTTTGCAAAGAACCGAGAGAAACACAGCCTTATTATGTGGAGAGAAATTTATTCAATATCTGCTACAAAGTTCCTGCATAAAAATGTTAGGATCAAAAATTGTAGGAAAATAATGGTTTTTCTGAAACGAAACGTAAACTTTTCAGATGTTTTCGAAGAGTAGGAAGTTACATAGAACTACATCCAAATTTTATACCGGTTCGTTCCCCTCCATATCTCCATTCTCTGCAGTATCAGTTATGAGAAACCTTCTGTTCGGATATCATATTGATTTTGCCCTCGATGGCTACTGGTCAGGTTATCCGTGCCTACACGCGTACAACTACGACGACTCCCAACATTCGAAATTGAAACAGTGGTTTCTTCGTTACGTAAGAGGCTTTGCAGCAAGTGGAGCATATTTTTCTGAATAATGATAGACTTTATTACGGCCTATAGAGAACCATGAAAGAAGATTTCATGTTACTTTCATTACATGAAAATTGCTTATTGATTTTCGTTCAAACCTTTTTTTTATCCGACTGTTCCTCTGCAAATCACCTAACGTCAGTCTCTCAGTATATACCGTTCTTCAACTGAGTCTTATGTTTCCTTTACCTTTTATTTATTTTATTGTCGATCGCTGTGAATATATACCATGTTTATAGAGAAAAATGTCACCAATTTAAATTGAATATGTAGTGCAGATTTTCATTTGTAGCAGCGTTTCCTTGTTCGACCTGCTTCATAAACAGGTGAATGAATAAAAGCTATTCTTTCATTAATAATGTTTCGTTTGTAATAATCTCAGTGATTTCTTCCTTTTTATAAATTCCACATTTTACTTTCTTTAGTATCTTCATTCATCATCTCATGCTTTTGCGTTTAGTTTGGTATTTTAGTTTTTCGTAGTTCTCCATGCTGCAATAGAACGTATTTTTGGCATTATTTTCTGACAAAACTAGTGAGTTATTATAGCTCTTCCCATTTTATGTCTATACTAAAGGTGTTAGTGATTTCAAGTGTATTGCAAATTTTATAGAAGGTTTAGAACTTGCTCGCTGCAGTAAAGCCAACGACACATAATTATTTCCTGAAAGAGCCAAGTACACTGCCTCCCGAATAAAGTGAAGCAAGTAGAAGAGAAGAACGAAATGGAACTTCACGGACTGAGAGGATATGCGGTGTAATTTTGTTGATTACAATATTAAGTAAAATTTTCAAAGTCCTTGGCAGTATGAGCCCATTTATCAATATGACGTTGGACCCATTCTGGGGTGGATGCGTGAACTGATTCTGTTGGGAAGAGTGTCATAAATGTTTTGTATCCTCCCTTGCAGCAATATGGCCCACAACTCTTGTAACCGGTCATTGGTATCCTGAATGCTGGAACTGGGAAGAAAAGCCCGAGCTGGTCTCACACATGTTCTATCGGTGACAGATATGGCGATCTTTCTGGCCGTGGAAGAACCTCAGCATCATGCAAACAGTTCATACAGATACATTCCATATGTGGGCGAGCATTGTCCTGTTGAAAAATGGCACCATGATACAGACGCGTGAGCGGTAATACGTCAGGACGCAAGGTGTCTGTGACATACCTCTGTGTCGTCAGAGTTCCCTCAGTTACTAGCAGCCGTCACCTGAAGTCATACACGATGGCTTCCCAAAATGTGACACCAGGAGTACCCCTCTAAAAATTGGTATTATGTGACCTCTCCCCAGATTTTCACCATAATCGCCGACGATGGTAATATGTGGTAGTGCCGAAACGCAATTCAAAGCGACGTCATTCAACAGCAGTCCTCACATCATGAACATGGCACAGCCTTTCTTATTTTGGTGTCTACGACGGCCTATCCGCAGGAGAATAATTTCTGATTGCTGCTAGTTTCCCACCAATGGTGCGGGGTGACACAGAATGATGGAAGTAGTCCATTACTTGTTCGTATAACAGGCACAATGTGAAGGGTTACGATGTGTTCGGCGCACAATACCGTGATCCTCCATTGTGATGGTCAGACCGGAAACTTGAGGACGACTATGCCTAGCCTCATGTTCCCTTGCAGCCCAGTATCGGGCCAACTCCACATCTTAATGATATTGCATGATTCGACCAGGCGGACAAATGTAGTCCCAACATAAGGCCTCTTTCAAACTTTGTCAACGCTGATAACGCTCTCTCAGACGCGTACGTGACATCTATAGTCCAGTTATAGGATTCTACGGCTTATATGAAATACTTCCTACATTCTTAGAAGATACTGTGCTTGTAATAAACCAACAGTTTACATATTTCAAACTTACTTTCTTAGCCATGGTTAATACATGAACCAGTTTCTTCTTTCGGAACATGCTTTTCTGCTTAGCTTCATGTTGTAAGTAACGAACATTACACTTCTCTGCTCGTCTTACCTTTTTACTTAAAGCAAATATGTGAGTAACTGAAATGAAGGTACCACAACGCGTTGCTTTTGGGCTGTCCGAGAAACAGTTTTTGTGCTAGTTTGGTTTTTATCACATACAGAGGAGTCTGATTCAACAGCTGCTTTATAAACTTTAGAAGTTTCTTCACTCGCTACTTAGTCTGTGAACCATCAATAACAAGCACGTAGGATGCACACTAAAAGCATCACACTGACTAGTAGAAAAGTAACGTCACACCGCGTTACGAGTATGTCACTTGAATACCCTTGGAATTAGTAGGTAAGGCTTCGGATGAGCCAAGTCGTAGTATTACAGGCTATTTACAAGGTAACTGCATCCAACAGAGAGAAGCGGGGGAGGGAAGCCCGGTCAGAGCTTCCTGTGTTCTGGCCCCCACCACAGTGGCGTGACGTCAGAGTTAGCCGGCTAATGCACATTTCGCAGGCCTAGGGCGGCCTAGGTGCTAAGTGGCCTTTGCGGCCGCATGACAGAGTACACACACTCCCGTTATTAATGGCTTTAATAACAACACTCGCGGCAAGCCGGCACTGCCTTGCTACAATAACGCCGAGGGGTCTTCGCTGCACAATAGCCTGGAGCAGTCCGCGGCCTAACCGTAACAGAACTCCTCCCCCTCCCCCTCCTCCTCTCCCCACCCAGCTTCCTCCAACAAGATTCAGGAGGTTATTCCTTGCTCTAGTGCTTACTGTCGCCAAATTCAGAAAAGCGTTCTGTTGTGTGAAGTTGGTTACATACATTAGATTTTGCTTCATTGAACTTCGTGTCTTCAGATACGGACACTGTATTTATATTAAATGAATGACACAGAAATATTCATATAACCTTAAGCGAAAATTTCATGGACTGTAAATTTTTTTTCAGTGAGTTTTACATTTATCTATTGATTGAAGCCGGTCGGAGTGGCCGAGCGGTTCTAGGCGCTACAGTCTGGAACCGCGCGACCGCTACGGTTGCAGGTTCGAATCCTGCCTTGGGAATGGATGTGTGTGATGTCCTTAGGTTAGTTAGGTTTAAGTAGTTCTAAGTTCTAGTGGACTGATGACCTCAGATGTCAAGTCTCATAGTGCTCAGAGACATCTGAACCATTTTTTATTGATTGAAGACGTTGACAAGCCCAGCGTTCTGAAATCACTGAACGACGCAGCGAGAAAAAACAGATTGCAAATTAACTGGGTAGCAGCCCACCTTTCCTACCGAACAGTAACCCCGTTCCATGAAATTAGTATTGGTGCAATTCTGTACAACCTATAGTGCAAGTGGTTAGATCGCCTGCGAGATCACTGCAGCAAACAATCGAGCCGTACACTGATGTATTACGTTCGTGAGCATCTCAACGAAATACCAAAGCTGTTCTGACCCACCGGCAAATCGAAACAGTTACTGACTGCTAAGTACGCTTACTGTGCTGAAATCACTTCGTACTCCTAAGTTATTAGTACAACTGTTAACGCAAATACTCTAACATGCAGCCTGATGACACAGGAACGTCATAGCGTTGCGGTGACACAGAAACTAAACTCCCAGAGCAGTACAAGAGGCTAGTGAAGAACAAAGTTGCAGATATAAACATTTTCAAGCAATACGCAATGACGTCGGCTGCTTAACAAAAATGGTTCAAATGGCTCTGAGCACTATGGGACTTAACATATGAGGTCGTCAGTCCTCTAGAACTTAGAACTACTTAAACCTAACTAACCTAAGGGCATCACACACATCCATGCCCGAGGCAGGATTCGAACCTGCGACCGTAGCAGTCGCGCGGTTCCAGACTGAAGCGCCTAGAACCGCTCGCCCACAACAGCATGCATATAAAGATATTTATTCATCTGTGTCTTCGTTTATATTCGATATATACTATTCGGAAGAAATTGGTTAAATATTTACTGTGTTTTAGAAAGCACAGAGACATTAGGCTACTGGCCTACCTTTTGTTCTATTTCTTTGATATATGTTTATTTGATTTGTGTGATTTAATAACATGTGTTAGAGCGTGTTCATGGTCCAGCCATAGGAATATTTATTTAATTTCAAGTAATTTAAATGTAAATCCAGTTTTTCTAATGTGTTTTTTTATGTTTGTGAGTTTGCTTTGGCTTGAAGACAGCAGCCAGAAACTTTCTAAAAACCTTTCTTTCACTACATGTCACAGAGTGCATTCTAATTGTTTGTACGAAAAATGTAGATTTCTGCTCGGGAACTTATCATTATACTATTGAAACAGAAATAAAATACAATAAGTCTGTGTTAGAATGCATGAGTTCTTGGTGAATTTAAATGAGGTCATCTCGATTTATCATTCTAGTGACAGCGTTGTCTTGGTATATTGTTTCAGTACCATTACTGGTAATCTCCACATGGCAGACTTGTACAATCGTTGCATTCAAGGCAATATTCATATTCTACTGACACTCAGAGAAGATTTCCTCACTCGCATATTCGGTTACAAAAAATCCTCCTCGACTTTAGTGATTTATCAACAGGTACAATAAAAAAAGTGATTTTAACAGAACAGCACAAAAAATTAAAGGTTTACTTCATAATCAATTGCTCTCTGACTCAAATATAGAGTTTTAGCCTTTACAGTCTATCCTCTTCTCTCCAAGACTATCACAAGCGAGGAAGTATTTTAAATGGTAAATATATGACGGTGGTGGTGAGGGAATTCGTGATCAATAGCTGAATCTCTGTGCAGTTATCAGGAACAACTGTCGGCGTTATGATTCGTCATTGCAGCATATATGTACCGAGTGTAACCAATAATCGGTTTCCTATGCTGTAGTTCTGTTGACAGTTTCAGAGAATATGCTGAGGCACAGGCAATTTACAGACCCTGTGATGTTCGGATGCAGTCGCTACGTCCCTTCAGAATGAATTTCAATGTGGCTGGCATTTCAGAATCCTTGTGAAAGAGAAACGTACATTCAGGATTGCCAGCTGCCCAACCACTGGTTGTTAACCCGCTTAGTATACTAATTTCGAATGTATTTCAATTACACTGCGAACAGAGCAACCTCTCAATAGCTAGCCACCTGTTTGTGACGAGGGCAGTAAACAGTTAAGGACTTATTAAAAAATAACTGAACTCTACCGGAGTTGTACCTTTCTCAAAACATCGCTAGCATTCACTGTTTGGGATTATGGCGCGTACGAAGCTACGTAAACAACACACGACAGCTGGAAAGGCGGAATGGCCGAGAGTAAACAGCAGCAGCACAATAGGGCAGTTCCAAAGCGCGCTGTTCTAGCGGGCGCCCCGTGTTGTCCGTGTGCTTTCTGCCGTGAAATTAGTTTCAGTTTGTCCCGCAAAGCTTATTTGCTATGGAATTCGGCTGATGAGTGAATAAATTCTGAATGCAGTTGCGCACTGTTTCGATGGAATCGCAGTTTGTAATATTTACGTAATACTGTTCATGCTATAACACAGAATCTGAAACGGGATTAAAAATTCGATAGGAGCACAATTCGCTTTTTTTTAAGTGAGATAATCAGTGACAACGGTAAATTATGCAAGTGTTTATTCCTGTTACTGTGCTGCTCATTTGCACTTATTTACACTTTTAAAATCGGGGAGAAATACAATGAATCGATTCTCGGCCGATTTTGAAGTCTACACGGGCACCTGTATGATGTAAACGAATATTTTATCTGTAATCCGGATAAATTTTATGTTTCTTCTTTTTTAGCTATCAGCTAGCTATTGTAAAATCCAGTAACAATTCGACTCGAAATAGATGTATAAGTAACCAGTCTTCCTCACTAAAAACTAATTGTCTGTAAATATTGATAGAGCATTCTTGGGTGGATTATGTTTCGAAACTGAAGTCGACCTTTGTTTATCTCTGTCTACTGGCACTATCTTCTCCCGTCGTAGTGACTGAATATTACTTTACACCTTTTACTCTATTAGTCATAACTTTAATTTAAATTCTTAGAATTTATCGCCAGAATTCGAATTGAGATCTTAAATTTTACACGATATACTGAAAAAAATATTTTATTTTATAAAACGAGAATTATTTTAGGTGCAACAAGAAGTACGAAAATATACATCTTAAGAAACAATGATGAAATCCGTCAGAACTTAGGAAAAATAACAGAAACAGTAAGGACATAAGTGAGAAGTGTTAGGTGGTTACACAGCGTGATTAACACAAGGAGGAAAAACTGCATCTTCCGATATTTATATCAAAAGAACTTAATCATAAGCTCTACCAGAAAAAATAAAAAGAAAACAGCTCTAGAAATATACGACATAAGAAACGAAGCAGCAGAATGAAGCGTTTCGTTACGACGAGGAATTATAACATGAGAAACTGAAGAATGAAGTAGTCTTACGAACAAGTAGAGACACACTTAAATTTTAAAAAGGACACTGTATGAAAAGAAAACCACCATTTAGAACGGTTTGACACTAGCATATTTTTTTGTATCGTTGCTGTGAAAAAGAAACAAAACATATATTTAGGAATACCAAGGATGTGTAGTGGCCATTCCAGGGTGTCCATACTATGACGTCAGAATTATATACATGCCTCGAAATATGTGAGTGCCGTACAGTGACACTGGAAGCATCTTTATGTTTTTACAGCCCACTCCAGAGAAGCATTGGAAGTTATCCTTTGTGACAGAACGCCATGGCGCCACGCGTGAACGTAGAGGGTAAAAATGTACTAAGTGTACTAAGTGTTTAGAGGAGACAAAGAGAAACACTGTTTTTAAGCGACAAAAATGTCACATGAACACTATTTCCCCGTTAGTGGCTCCATGAATATTTTTACATTATGATGTTCACTGGTTCAAACTGCCGTGATACGAGTGTAGTTTTACTGATGTTGTTGACAATGCCATCCGTTTACATTATGCACAGCTGGAAACATTGCACTCATTAGCGTCGGAGACACTTAGCTCCTTGGTCATGAATCGAATGGTGGTGCTAGGCTGATCCCGGCGGAGGTTCGAGTCCTCCCTCGGGCATGGGTGTGTGTTTGTCCTTAGGATAATTTAGGTTAAGTAGTGTGTAAGCTTAGGGACTGATGACCTTAGCAGTTAAGTCCCATAAGATTTCACACACATTAAACATTTTTGTGGTGCTAGGGTTGCCCTCAATTCGCTGTAACACAACTTCCTCGTACTGAAAGTTCGCTCATTGCAAAGTCTACCAGTTTTGGTTAGGTCTAAAGAATCCTTTTTCACGAAGGTGGTTACAGGTTCTTTGAAATATGAAACGATTTCGTAACGTCCTTCCTGGAAATCGTTCTGAATGCCGGCTCGACTGTTGCAACGTTCATGCCTATAAATGAGACACATGCCACCTTACTCGGTTCTAGTGTAGTCAGCCATCAAAAACCTGTACACAACGATTGAAACTTTCATGTAAACTTTCATGTAAACAGTAGTAAATGTTTATCCAGGGACGTGGACAATGCTAGCAGTAACGAAAAGTGCCTTTCCTAATAGTAAGATGTAATTCTGTTGCAAATCAGACTCCAGTGTCACCGTGTTGCATACGAAGCACTCAAAACAAGTGTGAACGTTGGCCTAAGGGAATTCGTGTGTCAACACCTTCAACTAGAGGGGAAACGGTGCAACATTGACATTTTTTTGTCACGTAACGAAAGTTTTCCTTTTTATCTTCTTTAGTAAATCTACAAATCTGATCCTCATGCTTCTTGTCAGCCGAATGTAGGGCCGCTTGCTCCGATGTTTAAGGTCACAGACAGTTTTCTACACGAGCCTTATGATTCAGGGCCGGTTTCATATGAACGCGAGATAGTGAACTGGAGCTGTCGCAGTAAGTTGGGCGAAGTGTGGCAGCGAAGGAAGCGGCGCGTGTGGCCAGCAGATATTCGCTAGCGGTGGTGAGCCCCCTCGACGGCATCCGGCGGCCCTGCAGAAGGGCGGGATCGGGCGACGGGCGCTGTTACTCGCGGCTCAACCGGGATTTCCAGGCGGCGCGCTGCTCAGCCAGAGATAATAAACATCCAGCGGCGCGCACAGCCCTACGGCAAACGCGGCGGAGTGCTGCCTCTCCCGAGTTACGACTACCACGCACCATCTCAAAAAAACAAAGAAAGAAAGAATGAACAGCAGTCCATAAATGAAACAAGTAAGGAGTTAACACGCAAATAGTTAATTGAGAGTAAGCTCCACTGACGGTCTGTAAAAGAGTTAAGAGGCACTTCAATAAAACAAAAACTGTGCGGGCGTTCCCAGCGTGATGTGATCCACTGGCGAAATCGAACATCTGCAGTACCCACACTAGTTCTGTGTCCTGAGTCACAAGCAAAGACACAGACTATTATATTACTAAACTGCTAACCTCGGGCCTGGTCCTATCTGCAGGTTGCCTATCCTATAGCTCCCAGAAGTAATAAGAATTTGACTTTAAATATTTCATATAATTACTAACCGAATTTTAAAAATTTAAAATGCCTTCATAATTTACTCATTAAGAGGTACAAGCTTATGTTAAAGGTGTAACACGGTAAAATTTAAAAACTCTATATACGTCATGATGCGTAGATTAGGCATTATTTACCCAGTATTTGAAAATGATAGTACTTAGCGACTTCCAGCAAACTTCGCACATAATTTCCTTTGCGAAATTTTTTGTCGCTGGACCCCCTCCTCGCTCCCACACACACACAAACTGATGAAACGCAAAAAGTTTATCGCTTACTACATTTTCGCTATTCATGCAGTAACAACTTCAGCGTCAGGTATCTGAAAACACGTGCAAAATTATATCACTGTACGACAAATACTTCAGGAGATACGACGTCATAAAAATTGAGGTGCATGGAAAACTACTTTTTCGTTAAAAAATTACCCACCCTATATTCATCTAGTGTTTCATAATAACAGCACTTGTCTTCCTACAAACTTCATCATAATTTCAAACCTTCTTTAAACTTTTTCTTGCTTACATGATTAACGTCAAATATTTAACACAGCCGGCTGGTGTGGCCGAGCGGTTCTAGGCGCTTCAGTCTGGAACCGCGCAAACCGCTACGGTCGCAGGTTCGAATCCTACCTCGGGCATGGATGTGTGTGATGTCCTTAGGTTAGTTAGGTTTAAGTAGTCTAAGTTCTAGGGGACTGATGACCTCAGAAGTTAAGTCCCATAGTGCTCAGAGCCATTTTAACCATTTTTTTATTTAACACATTTACTCATTTGTAAAGTAATCAGAAGTTTGAAACCGTTACATACACAGAAGCCCTATTCATTAAAGAATCGGGGCTTGACTGTATAATATTAAATTGTTACATGATTATTAGCCGAAACCAGGCTCTTCCTAGTGCTACATTTACTACTCTTGATGATTTTGTGAAGAAGTCTGAGAACTTCGGAAGATTTTTTACAGAAATCTGCAGAGAAAGCCAGCGTCCATCTACAGAATTAGCATTTTGTTGCTTGTTAAACGAGTGACAGGAACAGATCTGTTACAGCACATGGCCGCACTATCCATGTAACGTTTGATATTGCTCTTCCAGCTGTTTTAAGATGTAATTACAGCAGTAATAGAATGATCTCGTGTGGACGTACTAGATGAACCCGAGTTCCATAAACAATATTTCAGAGCTTGTTTAGTGATATTTTCTGAGTGTTTTGATACGGCATACCCATCGTCTCCGACGATTCTTATCAGGTAATGGTGTAATTTTGTTTTATTCTGTTTCTTACCACAACTGTCTTTGTTTCTTTGAAAATATTGTCACAACAGAGAAAACAAATGTGGTGTAGGATCATACAAAGTTACAGTACGAGATAGAGTGTACTACAACAAGGCTTAGATGAAATATGTACACAGCAACGTCGTCGTCATCACTACGGGAACAACTCAGCATACCGTCTTTCAGCTGCTCTTCCATTGCACTCAGTTAATCTACACTCGAGCTGTTTACCGGCCAACTCTACATCAGTAAACATATCCATACAGCTGTGTGTCACAGCTAACGTACAATTAATGCCGGAAAAACACAACGGAGCAGTAGTGAATGCAAGCTCGAGAGTGAAGAGTGATGTTTGCAGAAGCTGACATACTTCCAAGTCACTAGTTGTAAAACTGATTTTTATTATCCATCTAGATTGCTTTAATTATGAAAAAATACCTCTTTCGTTTCCACATGAACCATCCTCAGAGCTGATTGATTCGGTTACAAGAAATATCCCCTGTCGCAACACGTAGATTTGGAGACAAGTTCGACAGGTTACTTTTGTATCCAGGACAATCAGCTCATGCGATAGTTCATGTGGAACCGAACCGGTTACTTGAAAAAGTTAAAGCATTGTAGACGGACAACCAAAATTATAAGCCTAATGTGGACTTTACTGTTACCGACACTAAGGACCTTGGTTAAATGGAAGAAAAATAGTTTCCAATGTTCGCATATTTGCTCTGTTTTCATTGGAACACAGATAAAAAGATTGCAGGAGCCACTGGACTAAGGCTGAACATATATTTGTGCCATTGATCTGAATTGAGTGAACCCGTTCGATGTGTAGATCGCCCCATACGACTCATATTATTTAATGACTGTGCCCAAAGGAAACAGAAAGAGAAGGGATGGTGTTAACAAGTGAGTAAAGTGTATGGTTCTTGATGATCTTAATAGTGCTGAGTGAGATCAAAGAGTTCATTTGTAAATATTGAAGTGAAAGAGCGATAACTGAGACCATCATTTATTACAAAATATTCCACAGGAGGTTCAGCTCACACACTGGAGATGTGTAGAAATCGGAATATAATACCCGTATAATTACACAGTTGCTACATACCGAATGACAAGGTTCACAGGAGAGCCAATAACATAAAGAGTCCGTCAGAAAAATGTATACACCCTTTAAGAAACGAAAAGCATTATTTATGTGTTTATTTAAAATGTATTCACACTTTAAGGAACGAAAAGTATTATTTATGTGTTTATTTTACATTTAATAATTGTTCACACAAGTTGTACAACCTTCAGTTTAGCACATGGCTACTTTAAACGTTCGAAACAACGAGCGATCGCCACAACTACGTCAGTCTGTGTTACGGTGGAGATAGCTGCACACGTTGCTGTAATCTCCTGGCGAAGTTCCTCCAGCGTGCGTGGCTTACATCGATAGAAATTATCTTTCACAGTTCCCCACAAGTAAAGGTCCATAGATGTTAGATCTGACGATAATGGAGGGAACTCAATAGGTCTTCTTCGTCCAATCGGAAAATTGTCATCCAGGAAAGCGCGTACGGCTACGTGGTAGTGTGGTGGCGCGCCATCCTGTTGGTAGGAGACGTCTTCATCAGCTCCATAAAGCGCACGTATGCCTGGCAAAATTGGTATGCGTAACATTTTCAGGTACACTTCTCCAGTGACAGTAGCATCAAAGAAAAAGGGTCCTACTAAGACCCTAGATGATAGTCCACACCACACATGAACCCCTGGTAGATTGACCGCTTCATTCACATAAACATGCGGATTTTCCGGTGTGGTGTACACGCTGTTATACCGATTCAAGGTTCCATGAGATTTAAATTGTGCCTCGTCACTCCACACTGCCTTCGTCAACGTCTGGAAAGGTACGCTATCCGTGCTGGAGGGTGGATGAGGAAGAACGATCCAGTGAAGTTTTGTGAGTTCCTCTCGGGTGCGCAGACTTGTGAGAAGCCTTGCTTTGTCATAGGGAAGGACGAGTTCGTTTGTATTTTCTTCAGTTTATTGAGGGTAGGGGAATACACACCAAAGCCTGATCGTTGCATCATGAGGGACGACTTTTTTTTTTTTTTCATCAGTCTACTGACTGGCTTGATGCGGCCCACCACGAATTCCTTTCCTGTGCTAACCTCTTCATCTCAGAGTAGCACTTGCAACCTACGTCCTCAATTATTTGCTTGACGTATTCCAATCTCTGTCTTCCTCTACAGTTTTTGCCGTCTACAGCTCCCTCTAATACCATGGAAGTCATTCCCTCATGTCTTAGCAGATGTCCTATCATCCTGTCCCTTTTCCTTATCAGTGTTTTCCACATATCCCTTTCCTCTCCGATTCTGCGTAGAACCTCCTCATTCCTTACCTTATCAGTCCACCTAATTTTAAACATTCGTCTATAGCACCACATCTCAAATGCTTCGATTCTCTTCTGTTCCGGTTTTCCCACAGTCCATGTTTCACTACCACCCCAATTCTGTACTCCAGACGTACATCCTCAGAAATTTCTTCCTCAAATTAAGGCCGGTATTTGATATTAGTAGACTTCTCTAGGCCAGAAATGCCTTTTTTGCCATAGCGAGTCTGCTTTTGATGTCCTCCTTGCTCCGTCAGTCATTGCCTATTTTACTGCCTAGGTAGCAGAATTCCTTAACTTCATTGACTCCGTGACCATCAATCCTGATGTTAAGTTTCTCGCTGTTCTCATTTCTACTACTTCTCATTACTTTCGTCTTTCTTCTTCACTTTCACTCAGGATAGCAATGTCATCAGCGAATCGTATCACTGATATCCTTTCACCTTGTATTTTAATTCCACTCCTGAACCTTTCTTTTATTTCCATCATTGCTTCCTCGATGTACAGATTGAAGAGTAGGGGCGAAATCCTACAGCCTTGTCTTACACCCTTCTTAATACGAGCACTTCGTTCTTGATCGTCCACTCTTATTATTCCCTCTTGGTTGTTGTACATAATGTATATGACCCGTCTCTCCCTATAGCTTACCCCTACTTTTTTCCGAATCTCGAACAGCTTGCACCATTTTATATTGTCGAACGCTTTTTCCAGGTCGACAAATCCTATAAAAGTGTCTTGATGTTTCTTTAGCCTTAGAGGGAGGACATCAAACAGAAAAACCCCTTCAGAGACGCAGAAGACGCCGCCTTGGCTTTATCAGCTGAGGGTGCGGCTTTGAACTTTTTCTTGAGAAGGGAGGTGCTGTGGCACCACTCCACGGATTGCAGTTTCGTTTCTGGGTCGAAGTGATGAACCCGTGCTTCACCGCAGGTGATGATGTTCGACAAAACATTTTTACGATCAGCCTCCGCACAGATAATGTTTCTAATGTTTCGTTGCTCATTATGGTCTTCTTTTAGGAGGAGAGTGAGCCGTCGGGCACACACCTTTGAATACCCAAACTCTTGGAACAGTGTGTCAGCACTAGATATGTCTAGACGTGCTCGATTGTGATCCGTCGATCACCTCGAATGAGGGTGTCCGCACGTTTAGACATGGCAGGGGTCACAGCCGCATGCGGACAGTCGGCACGGGGGAGATCGACAGGTTTGCATGACTTGAGATGGTGACAAACGCCTCGCCCAAATATTCGTCGCGCTTCCACTCACTGACGGATCTCCGTTCATATTCTTCAAGCGCCTATGACTGTCTGCTTTGCTCTGCTTTTCCACCAAAATAAGCTCAATGACAGGTCTCGATTGGAAAGCACCTCCGTTACAGACGTCACTTTGAGGGGTTCGTGAAACAGAAGTGGGAATATTCCACGATGTGCCAAACCAAATACCCCATTTTTGCAACTGAACTGTGTTAATTACACTACTGGCCATTAAAATTGCTACACCACAAAGATGACGTGCTACAGACGCGAAATTTAACCGAGAGGAAGAAGATACTGTGTTATTCAAATGATTAGCTTTTCAGAGCATTCTAGCTTTTCAGAGCATTCACACAAGGTTGGCGCCGGTGGCGACACCTACAAGGTGCTGACATGAGGAAAGTTTCCAACCGATTTTTCATACAAACAGCAGTTGGCCGGCGTTGCCTGGTGAAACGTTGTTGTGATGCCTCGTGTGAGGAGGAGAAATGCGTACCATCACGTTTCATAAAGGTCAGATTGCAGCCGATCGCGATTGCGGTTTATCGTATCGCGACATTGCTGCTCATATTGGTCGAGATCCAATGACTGTTTGCAGAATATGGAATCGGTGGATTCAGGAGGGTAATATGGAACGCCCTGCTGGATGCCAACGGCCACGTATCACTAGCAATCGAGATGACAGGCATCTTATCCGCATGGCTGTAACGGATCGTACAGCCATGTCTCGATCCCTGGGTCAACAGATGGGGACGTTTGCAGGACGACGACCATCCGCACAAATAGTTCGACGACGTTTGCAGCAGCATGGACTATCAGCTCGGAGACCATGGCTGCGGTTACCCTTGACGCGGCATCACAGACAGGAGCGCCTGCGATGGTGTACTCAACGACGAACCTGGGTGCACGAATGGCCAAACGTCATTTTTTCGGCTGAATCCAGGTTCTGTTTACAGCATCATGATGGTCGCATCCGCATTTGGTGACATCGCGGTGAACGCACATTGGAAGCGTGTATTCGTCATCCCCATAGTGGCGTATCACCCGGCGTGATGGTATGGGGTGCCATTGGTTACACGTCTCGGTCACCTCTTGTTCGCATTGACGGCACTTTGAACAGTGGACGTTACATTAGAGATGTGTTACGACCCGTGGTTCTACCATTCATTCGATCCCTGCGAAACCATACATTTCAGGAGGATAATACACGACCGCATGTTGCAGGTCCTGTACGGCCCTTCTGGGTACAGAAAATGTTCGACTGCCGCCCTGGCCAGCACATTCTTCAGATCTCTCACCAATTGAAAACGTCTGGCCAATGGTGGCCGAGCAACTGGCTCATCACAATACGCCAGTCACCACTCTTGATGAACTGTGGTATCGTGTTGAAGCTGCATGGGCAGCTGTACCTGTACACGCCGTCCAAGATCTGTTTGACTCAATGCCCAGGCGTATCAAGGCCGTTATTACGGCCAGAGGTGGTTGTTCTGGGTACTGGTTTCTCAGGATCTATGCACCCAAATTGCGTGAAAATGTAATCACATGTCAGTTCTCGTATAATATATTTGTCCAATGAATCCCCTTTTATCATCTGCATTTCTTCTTGCTGTAGCAACTTTAATGGCCAGTAGTGTACTTAATGAACCGCAGTCGTATATCTAACATAAAGGCGGCACTATTTACCACATTTCTGTCTTCATCGGAAGTCGTATTGAAACACTTATCAGCTGAAAATGGACTTATTTCCTTACGTGCGTAGAGCACGACTACATAATAAAAACTAGTCAGATGTGGAAAGAGAAAAAAGCGAATTGCTAGAGGACCCCTACATTTCGTTAAAGTTTTTGCGCATCACCCAGATGTAAAGGGCCGACTCAGAGCGTGCCCCGGGGCTGCCACAGTCGCTGAGGAAGTGCGGGGCGCCGACGGGCCGCGGCCTCCACCGTACTGGCTGGAGGGCGAGAGGCGGCCCCGCGGGCGCTGCAGCCGCCGGGCTATTCTAATGGCCGGCGGCGGCTGAGCGGGGCCGTGATTGATGTCGCGAGGGTGCGGCGCCGCGCCGCGCCACGCCGGCCCGGGGCACGCCGGCTCGATACGGCACGGCACGGCACGCCGCCGCCACCAGGCCGCTCTCTACAGCTCCCTGAGCCACGCCACAAACACTCTCACAAGCTATTTCTACCCCACCGGACAACATCTCCTGGAGACATCAGGTTAAAATCATGCCACACCCCCCTCTAGCCTCGATCATGGCCTCTCTTCGGCCGATAAGACAGTGCAAGAGTTTCTTCTGGGATCTCATACCCCGCATGTCGTAGGCACTCACCGACAATTATACCCCGCAATGCTGCCAAATTACTGGGTACTTGACTACGACGTTTCACCCGCTATTCCAAATAATCCCATACACTAGTAATGCAACACACTTTTTTCCCCTGCCAACTTCGGTTGAAAAATGCGGAATTTGTTTTGTTACTTTGTGGAATATTCCTGCTTCATGCCCTATGGTTTCATGATATTCCGAAAGATGGCAACGCTATACATCGCCTTCAAAGTGACATCTCTAACAAAGGTGTGTTCCGAACAGACAGCTGTCACTAAATTTCTTTTGGCGGGAAACCAGAGCATCAAACATTAGGCGTTTGTAGAACGTCTACGGAATCCTGACAGTACACAAAACCACATTCAATCGTTGGGCGAGACGTCTGCCTTCATCGTAATAAGGTCGCCCAAACCTGTCCGAGGTCCTGTGTGCCATCCGGCCGCACACAGCTGTGACTCCTGCGATGTTGGAATGTGCGGAGACCCTCATTCGAGGTCATCAATCATATACTTCGCTGCTCTTCGCTCCTGAACTAGACTTCTCTGTTCGTGGTGCTGACACTCTTCATTGGATTGCTCTTCCTGCTCCACCCTACAGCCCGGATCTCGTACCTTCCGACTTCCATCTGTTTGGCGCAACGAATGATGCACTCCACGGGAAGCGGTACGTGGATACGGCAAGAACTTGGCTCCGACGTCGACCAGGAGAGTGGTACCATTCGGGCATACTCACCCTCCCAGTAATGTGGTGTATGACCGCTGCGTTGAACGGAGATTATGTTGAAATATGTATTTTAGCCAAAAGAGTGCAGAATAATATGGTGTATTGGAATCCTGGGTAAAATAAACATACTTTCAGAAAAAAAAGAGTTGCATTACTCATTGAGCTCACCTCGTATTGTCTGTGGAATTCAGATCGTTTGAATTAGTGGGCCATTCGAGTAGCCATAGTGTACTTGAGTGTTCGTCAAGCCAGTAATGTATACGTACAGCCGTATTCTTCGTGGAAGACCCACTCTTAACTGCACCAAAAAAAAAAGTGGCTCTGAGCACTATGGGACTTAACATCTGAGGTCATCAGTCCCCTAGAACCTAGAACTACTTAAACCTAACTAACCTAAGGACATCACACACATCCATGCCCGAGGCAGGATTCGAACCTGCGACGGTAGCTGGCGCGGTTCCAGACTGAAGCGCCTAGAACAGCTCGGCCACAGCGGACGGCCTCTTAATTACAGCTTAGTGGTTGGGATCCGCACCAGATCGTTTAAAGGAAGGCACAGAAGCAGTCTTCGTTCTTGCCAAATCCTACCTTGGCCAGCGAGGTCGCCAGATCTCTCCAAAAGTGAGAACGTTTGGATCATTGCGGACAGATCCTTCAACCATCTCGAGATTTTGAGGATCTAACGCGCTAATTGGACAGATTTTGACACGATATCCCCCAGAAGGACGTCCAACAGCTCCGTCAATCAGTGCCAAGTGGAATAACCGCTTGTACAATAGCCAGAGGTGGTCCGACGTTTTATTGACTTAGTATGTGAAGCTCTTGGAACATTATCAAATTTAGCTGCAATTTTAATCATTTATTTGTCTGTACTCGTACATCATATCTACGGATTTCCCTCCTATTCGCATAAATGCCTTTATTTTTTAATTTATACTGTATTGTTATCAATGACTGGAAATATAACCATTGATGTCCATATGTATGCAAACCCCTAGATAGTTGTAAACTGTTTTTGCAAAAGCATGGACACCTACATGTTCACTCTGCGATTCATACTTCAGTGTTTGGCAGAGAGCTCATCAAAACATTTCGAGACTATTGCTCTGCAATTCCACTCTCGGACCGCACGTGAGGAAAACGGATACTTCAATATTTCCATGAAACTGGTTACTTCTCTTATTTTATAGCGCTAATCTTTTCACCCTATGTAGATGGGAGTCAACAAAATATATTTGATTTCTGAGGAGCATCTTGGTGGCTGAAATTTCGTGGAAAGATTACGCCGGAACGACTTTCCTTTAACAATTGTCATCCCAACTTGCGCGTCATATCCGTCACATTTATTCTCTTTCTGGCGATAATACAAAAGGAGCTGCCCCACTGTAAACTTTTTCGAAGTCTTCCGTCAGTCCTACGTGGTAAGGATCCCATACCGCAAAGTCATCCTGCAGAAGAGTACGGACAAGCGTAATGTTTGGCTGGTATTTGGCTCTGAGCACTATGGGATTTAACTTCTGAGGTCATCAGTCCCCTAGAACTTAGAACTACTTAAACCTAACTAACCTAAGGACATCACACACATCCATGGCCGAGGCAGGATTCGAACCTGCGACCGTAGCGGTCGCGCGGTTCCAGACTATAGCGCCTAGAACCGCTCGGCCACTCCGGCCGGCGGCTGGTATTTTCCACCACGTTTTCTATGAGATGGTTCCAGTTTAAGTTGTTCGTAATTGTAATTCCGACGTGTATAGTTGAATTGAAAGTTTTTAAATTTGTGTGATTTAGCGTGTAACCGAAATTCAGTGGAGTCTTTTCATTACTCATTTGGATGATATCACAGTTTCGATTGTTTAGCGTCAACTTTACTTTTCTCACCATACAAATATGACGTCTATATCATTTTAGAATTGGTTTTGATCTTCTAATGACTTAACTAGACGGTAAACGCCTGCCCCATCTGCAGACGATCTAGGATAACTGCTCAGATTGTCTCCTAAACCGTTTATGTAGATCAAGAACAGCAGAGGGCCTACAACGCGTCCTTGGGCAACGGCAGATGTCACTTGTGTTTCACTCGATGACTTTCCATCAGTTACTATGGACTGTGACCTTTCTGGCAGAAAATGACGAATCCAGTCGCACAACTGTGACGATACTCCACAGGCATGAAATTTGATTAGAAGCAGCTTGTGAGGAACGGTGTCACAAGCCTTCGGTGGTGCTAATTTCTTTCCTATCTTCGGCCTACGTGAGGAGGGCGGCGGGATGTCGTGGGGTCGTCATACACCTGCCGCTACAAGAGCCCGAGCTAGTGCCTGCAGCATCGAGTGGCTGGGGAGTGGAGTTTGCGTGGGCAGGTGGCTGCGTCCGCGTCCCCCGGGAGCCGTCGCCCCTGCGATTTCCCTCTCGCCGGTTGGCGAATCGCACCCGGCGAGGGTGGAACCGGCCCGGCACCGGGAATGCGGCAAATTTGGGTCGGCAATGGTGGCGCCACCTGACAGCCCTAATGAAAACCGGCGTCGTTTAATTAGTTCCGTGGCGGGGCGTCGAGCTAACAATTCAGATTAAGACTGGAGAGATGCAAATGCGCGCCTGCCGCGCCAAGGGCGGAGGTAGGTGAGTGCGAGGGAGGGGAGGCGCCGCGTAATTCGCCCCTCGACACCTGCAGCTGCGCCACCAGCCCAGCGCCGAGCGTCGCCCACCGCGGCACAGCTGCGCCCCGGGGATTTTCATATTTGCGGCTTCGGATTAAGCCTCGCGCGCCGTGAGTCTGACGGTTGCCAGCACAGCAGCCGTTTGGCGACGATTCGAATAATGCTGCAATATTTGATCAAGGTCTTGTTTCTACGGACAGAGGACAGTGTGCATCTCATATCAGCGGACACTGGTTTCCATAATAGGTAGACGTCGTATAGCGCCTCTCCAGCAAATCACTCTAGAATAGCGTTCGTTACAACATGTTTGCAAATGTTCAAAAAATGGTGCAAATGGCTCTGAGCGCTATGGGACTTAACTTCTGAGGTCATCAGTCCCCTAAAACTTAAAACTACTTAAACCTAACTAACCTAAGGACATCACACACATCCATGCCCGAGGCAGGATTCGAACCTGCGACCGTAGCGGTCGCGCGGTTCCAGACTGAAGTGCCTAGAACCGCTCGGCCACTTCGGCCGGCTTGCAAATGTTCATCTCGACACAAAATGTAATCTAGAGCAGTGGTCGTCAAACGTTTTTTCTTACCAGCCACTACTGACAATGCTGGGCGAACTCTCAAATGGCTCTGAGCACTATGGGACTTAACATCTGTGGTCATTAGGCCCCTAGAACTTAGAGCTACTTATACCTAACCAACCTAAGGACATCACACACATCCATGCCCGAGGCAGGATTCGAATCTGCGACCGGAGCGGTCACGCGGTTCCAGACTGAAGCGCCTAGACCGCACGGCCACACCGGCCGGCGGGCGACCTCTCGTTCCGCTTAGGAATAAGGGGTGGGTGGGTGGGTGGGGGGAGGTAAAGTGGTCACTGAAAGAGAAATTCAGTTTCCAGTAAACCATGGTTATTGATAGAAGCGTACCCTGTTACAGCAAATATCTGAAGTAAAAAAGGAAATAATATATTGGAACTACATGCATTTTTCTGAAGGCATACATAGCGACCAATTCTCCGTACCTAAGCGGGCAATGTGGCCGGTGCCATCACAACCTGATGCCATGTTCGTTTTTATGATCTCCAGGCGCATTTTCTAGGCATCTTCAAGCCCCAGCATCTGAAAGAATATCAAGCGACTGCAATATACCGTTTCCAAATGAGACTTTTGCATAAGGCCAAATATAAAAGACCAAAAAAAAAATGTTCAAATGTGTGTGAAATCTTATGGGACTTAACTGCTAAGGTCATCAGTCCCTAAACTTACACACTACTTAACCTAAATTATCCTAAGGACAAACACACACACCCATGCCCGAGGGAGGACTCGAACCTCCGCCAGGATCAGTCGCACAGTCCATGACTGCAGCACCTTTGGCCGCTCGGCTAATCCCGCGTGTCTATAACAGACCAGATACGGTTTTAAATAATATCATTTCATTAAATTAAAATTATCGCAAACGGATATAATGGTGGACGACAGCTTTGTTTATAAAAAGATTTATAAGTGAGTTACATTTTTCTTTTTTTTAAGTAACTACTCTTACTTGGGTGAACACCTTGGCCACTACTCCGGACGGTGGTCCACAGAAGAAGCTATTAAACTGTGCAGCAAGAGTTGATACAAGGCGTTAATAATGTGCTCAGTAAAAGAACGACTCGAATGCTCTAAGGTTAGTGTAGATGGTCCCTCTGCTGGAAACATCTCCGGTGTCTGGACTGAAACGCCAGTGACGACGAAGTAGTGAAAAATGTAGGCGCGGATACAATCTACAACGAACTCAGACACGAACTTTGAAGGCCTCCACCCGCTGCGACATCACATAACGGCCGCATTCTGAAATACAGCTCCTTAAAATGCGAGTTAGCTACTTTTCATTAAAACAAACTTGGACTTAATAACCACTCCTGATTCAGCGTAAGGGCACTTCCGAATTGTTTCTGGATTCATTCCTCATGGCGTTCTCAAACTTGATAATGGTTTTAATTTTCTTTTATGGATCCACTGCTTCTTGATGGCCCTCGGAGGCTCAGTATACGTTTGCTGTCGGCTTCTTAGGGTGGGTTTATTGCTGGGCGGCGGGGCGGTGGAGCCGGGTTTTATGCGGCGAGCGCTCGCCGCTCCACCAGTAGTAGGGGGGGGGGGGGGGGGTCGTACGTAGCCCTGCCTCGCCTCACCACGCCAAGGCACGCCAGGAAGGCGACGGCCCACCCCCGTGCAGGACTGAAGGTGAACAGAATCATCGCTTCCCTACAGCGTTTTGCGGCTCCTCTGGAACTGGTCAAAACTAGAGTCTTCCGTACTTCCATGTAGGTGTACAGCTTTGGTCTCATCTACAGCTACACGACGACTCTATAATTTTCTCTTAAGTGTTTGTCTGAGGATTCGTAGAACCATAGTTTCCCGACGTTCCACTCTCAAAAAGAACATGGGATAAATGAACATCTAAATCTTTCGCTGCTAACGCTGGTCATTTCAGGGTAAGGTTATGCTAACCTGCCGGCCGCGGTGGTCTAGCGGTTCTGGCGCTGCAGTCCGGAACCGCGGGACTGCTGCGGTCGCAGGTTCGAATCCTGCCTCGGGCATGGGTGTGTGTGGTGTCCTTAGGTTAGTTAGGTTTAAGTAGTTCTAAGTTCTAGGGGACTTATGACCTAAGATGTTGAGTCCCATAGTGCTCAGAGCCATTTGAACCATTTTTTTATGCTAATCTAAAATTTCATAATTACTTTTAAAATTAGTATATTATTTTGATGGAGAGTTGCTATATTGGTTGGTAATGGTTGGTGAGCTCTGGTTAACTGTTGTATGAAATCAGTTAGCTGCTTCTCATACGATTTACATTTAAATTAATGTGATTAGTTTCTCCAATGTCATTATAGCATATTCACAACAAAGATTATCTTCTACGTGCACTAGGAGAAGATAGCTAGTGAATAAACCAGGAGTCATTAAATACGGTACAATGTTCCATATTTTAGGTGCACACATTGATGAGAAGCATACTACTGAGCTTCTCAAATAATTTACGTTCACCTACATTTGCTCTTCGCATGAATGCTAGTCTTGGAAATAAAGGAATCAACCTGTTGTCATATTTTGCATATGTCTGCTCAGTTTTCTGGGGCAACTCGTCACTTAGAAAGAAGAAAATGTTAATTGCACAAAAGGGAGCAGTAAGAATAATATGTGGGGTTACCCGTGGCCGTCATGTGGGTATTTCTTCAAGAAGGTGGGTATTTTGACTGCATCATCATAGTCAAAATTAATCCATCATATCTTGAGAATGGTACTGATATACGTATCTACAACACTGGACCAAAAATAACCTAAATTATGCAACTGTTAGTGGCTCAGAAAACAGTCCGGTATGCAACTACAGAAATTTTTGATTATTTGTTCAAAATCATAAAATGTCTGACTGACAGGCAGCAAAGCAAGATTTAAATCTACCCTAAAATCATTTCTACTGGATAACTCCTTGTGTAAGATTTATAACTGAACAGCAATAGCCCCAATTATGGTTTAACAAATTATATTTGGATCAAACCTTGGTCTGATCCAAATAAACCTCGTTAAGCTACTCCTATAACTGATAGCTTTTTCCATTATAAACTTTATACTGTTACCGCCACGGTTTCGACAAAATAGCGGTAACTCCTTCTATTCAATGGACGAACTTCTACTTAAAAACTGAGAGCAATTCGTTTTTACATGTAGTGGCATGATTAGGACTAGGACAATAACATGTTCATTAATGTTAGCACTAATCATATATAAATATCCCGTAAATTGTCTCGTTCCACTTCATTCCAACAAAAGAATGGTTCAGATGACCTATGAAACGTGTAACTAACTCAAAGGTTAAATCTCATGCCAAGGAAATGGAGGAAATGTGCTCCAGAATCTGTAAGATACTACTTTTTAGAAACATGGTATGTCGCTAAAAGGTCACCAGCAGACAAGTTTTCGAAACATTACATTGACACGAGGCTTTTATTCGGCTAACAGTTAAGAATGATTTCGTTGTGGAATTAAAATTCCCGTAAGAGCGATACTAAAAATTAGATAGCTTCTTTTAGTACACAGTCTGTACTTACATGCTGGCATTACTTCACCACAAAGTCACCATCAAAATAGAGACAGCTCTCAAACCATGACACCAGCTCTGCAACATCCATGTACTAATTTTTATTTACATGACAAACCCTATTTTCAGGGCTATATTTTAATTTGGACTAATGGATCTAAGCAGATATTTGTACAAACGACGATGATACATCATTCCATATTAATGTAATACTGCCGCCTTCTGAAGAAGACAGATTTAAATCTGTCGAAACCTAGGTAAAGATTACTTTATCCATTGCAACTGGTCGGCTGTTTTTAGTCTTATTACGTGGAACCGTTGCTGTTGCGCAGCTATGTTTAAAATACTGACAACACAGTTTATTGTGAGACTCCTATGAAATTTCGGTGGTCACTCTTATGAAGACCGTTCCCAAAATCAGTTATTTTGCTCCCCAAATAGCAAAACTCCTTTACTTCTTTAAGTGTCTCATTTCCTAGTCTAATTTCCTCGGCATCACCCGACTTAATTCGACTACATTCCATTATCCTCGTTTTGCTTTTGTTAATGTTCATCTTATATCCTCCTTTCAAGACACTCTCCAATACTTGTACTTCGTAATTGGCGCGTAGACGCAATAATACCATTTCAGTCACTTGCTGCGTATATACTGCTGAACGAAACAGCTTACTTACACATCGTGACTTTCAAATTCTCCTTTTCCAACCATGTAACTGCCATGAAGGTGTAAGCACCTATTTACTTTTAATAGGCAGTCGGAGGTTAATTTACTAACAGCGCTCCCACAACTGACTTGGTCGAAACACTACATGCATACTTTTTGTTCCCACTGTAACACTGATAGGCATTTCTTTGGAGGCAAGGAGGATTTGACGGATCCAGTCGACAGCGGATCCGCAAGCGACTCCTGCATCCTCCGGTGCGTCGAGCCCGGGTGCTGTCGTGGCGGGGATCTGCAGAAAGAAGTGTGCTTGGCACGGAGCAGCCGGGTCCCGCAGGAGCTGAGCAAACAGAAGACAGCCGTATTCCGGCGGCGCAGTGCTCCGTGGTGGCGTCGCAGTGTTTGCGCCGGCTTCCGCGAGTCGCCTAAATCACCGCAGCCGCCTACCCCCCCAACTCCACCTCCCTACATCCCTTCTCTGCGCCCCACCACCCCTCCAGGGAACACCGAAATTAGTCGACACTCTCGTCCCGTCTGCTCCTCTCATTCTTTACCGTTTCTTTCTTCCTCTTATTTACGCTTCCACCTGGCGTCTTCTCTTTTTCAAATTAAGCCAGTGTTTATTATCATCCCCATTCCTCGTCTTCCGCAATTTTGCGTTCTTTTCTTTTTTCTGTTTCACTGGAATTTATGTTTTTACGGGCACCTGTCCACTCGACCTCGAGCTCCCTATTCCTGTAACTTCTTGTCTTTCTTGTCCAATTTATCTCACGCATACTCGTGTGCATATCTAAGTAAGATGTCACAGTAAAATGCTCTGAGAGCCGTTTATTACTGTATGTAAAATAAGACAACATGTTCTGCACCATCTAAGCTGCCCGGATAGCCGACTGCGTGAAAACACGCACTTCCGGGGCTCTGGGAGAGGCGCCGGCATCGAATCGAATCCCCGTCGCCGATTAGCCACGGAGGGCGGTGTGACGGCCAGATTGGATGTGGTTTTTAGGTAGTTTTCCACATCTGCTTAACTAAATGACATAATTTGTTCTGTTTTTCTCGTTTGATTACCTCTCTTGGTCGCCTCAGTATTTCAGAATTTTGCCTTGCAGACTCTCTTGCCGCTGTGTCATTAAAGTGAATAGTTCAAAATGGTTCAAATAGCTCTGAGCACTATGGGACTTAACTTCTAAGGTCATCAGTCCCCTAGAACTTAGAACTACTTAAGCCTAACTAACCTGAGGACATCACACACATCCATGCCCGAGGCAGGATTCGAACCTGCGACGGTAACGGTCGCGCGGTTACAGACTGTAGCGCCTAGAACCACTCGGCTACCCAGGCCGACAAAGTAAATAGTTATTTTTGTGCACAAGTTAAGCATTCTTCTGATGCCGTCCCCATTACAACGAAATTTCTCTGTCGCTATGATGTCATTCTGCTACATTGCTGGCTAGCGTGCCCAGCCTCATTCAGTGTGTCACAGTATGACCTGTGTTAGCCGCTGCCGGCCGGAGTGGCCGAGCGGTTCTAACCGCTACAGTCTGGAACCGCGCGATCACTACGGTCGCAGGTTCGATTCCTGCGTCGGGCATGGATGTGTGTGATATCCTTAGGTTAATTAGGTTTAAGTTGTTCTAAGTCCTAGGGGACTGATGACCTCAGAAGTTAAGTCCCATAGTGCTCAGAGCCATTTTTATTAGCCGCTGTACCATCAGCGATCCTTTCTCGCTGAAATTCCACCTAGCTACTGACCCATTCTGCCTGTAGTGTTGCCAGGAAAGTGAAATTTTTCTGGCTGCACCAAGTAAACTGTTCTGCAGTGCAACAGAATTGATCGCAGTTGATCTGGTAGACTGGACAAGCTAAAAGGACTTTTAGGTCGTTTTCCACGCCCATTTAGGCAAATGCTGAATCTTCACTCAGAAAATTTGATACGCAAATAATTTAAGTCCGATGACACACCAGAGCAAAACTAACACGAATCACAGAGAGATGGTGCGCACAACTTCAGTCCCTCAGGTTAACTGACAGCTATGGCCACAGAAAGGGCACCTGGCCACAATGTTAAAATTGCTACACCAAGAAGAAATGCAGATGATAATCGGGTATTCATTGGACAAATATATTATACTAGAACTGACATGTGATTACATTTTCATGCAATTTCGGGGCATAGATCCTGAGAAATCAGTACCCAGAACAACCACCTCTGGCCGTAATAACGGTCTTGATACGCCTGGGCATTGAGTCAAACAGAGTTTGGATGGCGTGTACAGGTACAGCTGCCCATGCAGCTTCAACACGATACCACAGTTCATCAAGAGTGGTGACTGGCATATTGTGACGAGCTAGTTGCTTGGCCACCATTGAGCAGACGTTTTAAATTGGTGAGAGATCTGGAGAATGTGCTGGCCAGGGCAGCAGTCGAACATTTTCTGTATCCTTCTGGATACAGGACCTGCAAAGTGCGGTCGTGCATTATCCTGCTGAAATGTAGGGTTTCGCAGGGATCGAATGAAGTGTAGAGTCACGGGTCGTAACACATCTGAAATTAACGTCCACTGTTCAAAGTGCCGTCAATGCGAACAAGAGGTGACCGAGACGTGTAACCAATGGCACCCCGTACCATCACGCCGGGTGATACACCAGTATTGCGATGACGAATACACGCTTCCAATGTGCGTTCACCGCGATGTCGCCAAACATGGATGCGACCATCATGATGCTGTAAACAGAACCTGGAGTCAGCCGAAAAAATGACGTTTTGCCATTCGTGCACTCAGGTTCGTCGTTGAGTACACCATCGCAGGCACTCCTGTCTGTGATGCAGCGCCAAGGGTAACCGCAGCCATGGTCTCCGAGCGGATAGTCTATGCTGCTGCAAACGTCGTCGAACTGTTCGTGCAGATGGTTGTTGTCTTGCAAACGTCCCCATCTGTTGACTCAGGGATCGAGACGTGGCTGCACGATCCGTTACAGCCATGCGGATAAGATGCCTGTCATCTCGGCTCCTAGTGATACGAGGCCGTTGGGATCCAGCACGGAGTTCCGTATTACCCTCCTGAACCCACCGATTCCATATTCTGCTAACAGTGATTGGATCTCGACCAACGCGAGCAGCAATATCGCGATACGATAAACCGCAATCGCGATAGGCTACAATCCCACCTTTATCACAGTCGGAAACGTGATGGTACGCATCACAACAACGTTTCACCAGGCAACGCCGGTCAACTGCTGTTTGTGTATGCGAAATCGGTTGGAAACGTTTCTCGTGCGTGCACGTTGTAGGTGTCGCCACCGGCGCCAACCTTGTGTGAATGCTCTGAAAACCTAATCATTTGTATATCACAGCGTCTTCTTCCTGTCAGTTAAATTTCGCGTCTGTAGCTCGTCATCTTCGTGGTGTAGCAATTTTAATGGTCAGTAGTGTTAGTAGAACTAAATTCGCCAGATAATGAAAACAGTGGAGCGCAACGACCAAATGAACGCTTGGAAAGAGAAATGGGGGATAGGAGGGGGCGGATGTGAAAATAAACAGTAGTTTACCGTCGTGTTTTTCGCTCGCCGACACTTCTCAGCTTCCCTCGCGTTCCTTCATTTACGTGACGGAGTGACATAGATTCTAGGAGATTGGGTTTGGGACTAGGGGCGGCAGGCAACGGCGTTTAACGCGCAGCTGAGCCGGCGCACAGGTGCCTGCTGCCGCCGCTCCCATCAGGCCAGCGGTCCTGTCTAAACACTCGCCCTGCCCCCTGACGGCGCATTCGAGATTTCATCTCCGGTGTTGGCTCAGCGGCGCAGACCGGACTGGCGAGGGAATTCCTCCCCCCACTGGTCCGTCCAGGCACGCCACAACTTGTGTAGCCGTCAGCCTGGCGCAGAGCAGGAATCCTCAACTTGCGCACCGCTACCGGCCAGCCGCGCCATCCGTCCATTGTCCCACTACCGACAGCTAACTTCAGCGCTTGCATCCATTAGTATCTGCCATCACTGCTTTCCGCAAAGGCCTGAAATTCAGTGCAGTGCAGTCTCCACTGAAGTACTTCAATTTTCGTATAATGTAAACGGATTGCATTGCAGTACGCTATGGAAATGTATATAAAAAAACTGGTTTCGTGGGGTCACTTCTTACACAACAGTGCAGAAAAGGTCTGTAAATGTTTAAACAGTCCAAATCACAAAACTACCATAAGTGCTATATAAATAATTACCTTTCTATGGTAAAAACATATTGAAATTAAATGCAAGCATTGTATCATTAACGTGGAGGTTGCGATGTTTTAACCGCATCGTGTAAGTCTTTCTATTTGACGCCACTTCGGCGATTTGCGCGACCGTGATAATGAAAAGATGATAAGAACAACGCAACATCTAGTCCCCGAGCGGAAAAAAATCTCAGCGCGATCGGAAACGGAGCTCGGAATCCCCATATCCAGAAGCATCAACGCCAGTCATTAGCCCACTTCTTTCGGTCTTCTTCCTAGTGGTCTGTTTTCTTCGTAGTTATTTCTTCAGTGGTTCTCAGTAGATAGTAGACCCTGCAAGAGAGGTGTGTGTCATGTAGAGGTTTGCTACTGAAATTACGAGAAAGAACGTTCCGGAAAGAGTCAGTCAACGTATTATATATGCCGCATACTCCTCGAGAAATGATTGCAATGACGAAACTAGAGACATTGTAGCTAAGAAGGGCTAAGGGCAATCATTCTTCCCACGTTCCTCCTGCGAATGGAACAGTGAATTTGGGGTCAGGGAGAGATGACTGAAATATCTTTCGCCGCACACATCCGAGTGGCTTGCACAGGAAAGATTCAGCTGCAGAGACCATATGTATCTTTCTGAAGCCACAAACTGACCATTTTAAGAAAGTGCAAACCCCGTGAAGTCTCCCAGCTTTCTCCAAGCGAAGAAGTATTTCATCCGGATACCAAAGAGCTTTGCACGAGAAAAGTGACCAGAAGGCACTTTACATAAATTCCATTAAACTCCAACTATCTGAACGTACGTTACACGCCGTCTACGGTGGATCTTCAAGAGTAGAACACGTCCATCTGACTTAAGCAGATGTACTACTGTGCGTTTTATTGTGTACTACGTTATCTATGGCGTAAAAATCATATGCGAGCGCTACATATATGGAAACGGCCAGGTGCACAACGTGCTTTTTGGTTTTAAACGTTTTTATTTATGACAGACCTTTGTAAATTATGCTACATTTTATCTACATGACTGTTTGGCGCTATATTGCAGATCAAAACCTCATAACAAAGAGTTTGAAGACCTGAAGATAGCAGCAAACTTTGTCGAAATCAACTGCTTGTAAATAAAGAAGTATTTATGCGATCTTGGCTCTAGAAAGTGTGTTTTTCTAGTAAACAAAGACACTGAACATGAGCTCTAAAGTACGTACCTAAAGAGCTATGTGCACTTATTCTTCTTCGATACTGTGTAATACGTCTCTTTTATGGAAAGCTCTTGGCTTTCCATATTCAGAGGGTATGGACCAAAATAAGAAAAAAAAGTCCAGTAAACATGGGCTCTAAAGTGCGTACCTTAAGAGCTATGAATACTTGTTCATCTTCGGTGCTGTCAAACAGGTTATTAAACAAGTTCTCGTTACTCTTAAAGCATGCACTTTAAAGACCACGTTTACTGGACCTTTTTTTCTTGTTTTGGTCGATACTATCTCCTCCCGCAATACGGGAAGCAAAGAACTCTCAGTAGAAGAGATCTGTTTCACAGTATCAAAGATGAACCAATGTTCATAGCTCTTAAGGTGTGCGCTTTGGAGTCCATTATTGCCAGACTTTTTTTCATGTTTCGGTGCAGGGAACTTGTCCCCAAAATTTGTAAAAGTGTTTTTAAAATGCCCTGTACACAGGGTGAAAAGTATTTAAACCGACAAACTCTGGGAGGCTGTAGGGGACATCAAAACAAATATTTTCCCCTAATGTCATTTTTTCCTATGAGGAGAATTTAAACCGTTAGAGGAAGATTTCTCTGGCAGCAAATTAGTTAAGCCAACAAACACTTCTCCATTTTTGTATGACCGAGAGACAGCACATTAACACAACCCCATTCCAATTGCAGTAGATTTTCAAATATGCCTCCACTGACACGTAAACAAAGGCTAGACCGTCGGATCATGTTCTGTCTGACACGGGCAAAACCTCAGGAGTATCCTCAAATGTTCCTGCTGCTGCTGCTACTATCAGGACAGCCAGATCTTCTTCTGATGTAATACGGGTTGCGCAAACAAGGTTGCGCATGTCTCCCCACACAAAAAAGTCCAGTGGGGACATATCTGGGGATCGAGCAGGGCATGGTACAGGACGACCTCTGCCAATCCACGTTCCTGGGAACCGTCGGTCCAGGAATCTACGCAAACGACGACTGAAATATGCCGGCGCCCCGTCATGATGGGACCACATGCGTTGTCTTGTAGGGAGCGGGATGTCTTCCAGCAAATTCTGGCAATGCTCTGGCGAGAAAATTGTAATAGTGCCTGCCATTTAATGGCCTAGGTAGCTGATACGGCCCAATTAAACAGTCCCCAACAACACCGACCCACACATTAACGAAGAACCGCACTTGACGAGCGCTAATAACTGTGACATGTGGGTTATCCTCACTCCAAACATGCGAATTGTGCATGTTGAAGACTCCATCACGCCCGAACGTTGCTTCTTTGGTAAACAACACCGAGGATGGAAATGTAGGAGGCATTTCACGCTGTTCCAGGTACCACTGCGAAAACTGTGCTCTGGGTGGATAATCGAGTTATTCCAGGTTGTGGACACGCTGTAAGTGAAATGGACGTAACAATTGCTCTCGAAGGAATGTTCTTACATTCGTCCCCATGTTACGTGCAATTGCACGAGTGCTGATTGACGGACCCCGCTCCACATGCTGCAAGACAGCTTCCTCAAATTGCTGCGTTCTTACCGTGCGACGGCGTCCCTGTCCAGGTAATCTGATAAATGACCCGGTCTCACGCAGACGTTGGTACACAGCAGCAAAGGTCGTATGATGTGGTCCAAATGGCTCTGAACACTATGCGACTTAACTTCTGAGGTCATCAGTCGCCTAGAACTTAGAACTAATTAAATCTAACTAACCTAAGGACATCACACACATCCATGCCCGAGGCAGGATTCGAACCTGCGACCGTAGCGGTCGCTCTGCTCCAGAATGTAGCGCCTAGAACCGTACGGCCACTCCGGCCAGCTATGATGTGCGATACGGCGATTAGGATATTGTTGTTGATAAACCCGCTGTGCAGCTCGTCCGTTGTGGTACGCTACGTAGTACGCACCAACCATATCAGTGTACTCACTCCAGGTGTATCGCTCCATTAGTAAACAGAGACAATGCACTACTACACTGGTGGACAGCAGTTGCTGACAACTGAAGAGCGTAATACGGCCTCTAACAACTGAAGAGCGTAATACGGTCTCGACCGGTTTAGATAATCCTCACAGAAAAAAATGACATTAGGGGAAAATATTTGTTTTGATGACCCCTACAACCTCCCAGAGTTTGTCGGTTTAAATACTTTTCACCCTGTACAGCTCTTCTTCGCTATGTCGTCGTGAGTAGTTTCAGCTCATTGGATAACCTTAAGCTCTAGAGTGACGAATAAAGCTTGCTCCTTGTAGCGTTTCCGAAGCTCTCACAGCATGGAAGCCTGGATGGAGACCGGTACCGGCGCAGCATCGCTGTCTGACGTTTTACGAATAACTCGACTATTTCTTACTCCCCCGCGAGCAAATCGAGTCGCCTGAGAGTTGGAAACAGTGACGGACGCGCGCTGTGGAGGCGCCGCCGCCGCGTTACGAGCGCTCCGCTCTCTGCGCGCTGATAGCCGCCCTCGCCGCCCCCGCCGCCGACGCCGCGGAAGATCAAAGTTTAGTGGCAGCAGCGGCCGTTACAGCTGCCAGCCACCCTCCAGCCTGCATAAAGCCGGGGACGGAGCGCGACGGGGTGGGGACCGCCTTAAGAGGGCCCAACTCAAACAGCATCCGCCGAGAGCCGGGCAAATTCTGCAGATTAAACATCTCGCAGAAAAACAACAGGGCAAATTATCTTTAAGACATCTCTCTCCGTGTTTGCTACCAGTCGGAAACAACTTGTGCGTATTTGCGCATCTCCCTGTATTAGCCGGCAAGTTATTGGATTGCCCATTGTTCCCAACGGCACATCTTAATTGGATTCGTCATCCAGGAAAGGGATGCGGTCTCGTGGGCCTGCTTTTCTTGCAGATGGACTTGGCGACCTTTCATTTCTAGTAAACTCTTACATAAACTGCTACTAAAATTGTGTGTAGAGTTGCTTCTTCCAGAGCAAGGATGTGCTACAAATAGAGCAATAAAACTACCGTAGCTTTCCGTAGACTATCATAAATAGCCGCGCGGGATTGGCCGAGCGGCCTAAGGCGCTACAGTCATACACTGTGCGGCTGATACCGGCGGAGGTTCGAGTCCTCCCTCGGGCATGGGTGTGTGTGTGTTAGTCCTTAGGATATGGCTCTGAGCACTATGGTACTTAACTTCTGAGGTCATCAGTCCCCTAGAACTTAGAACAACTTAAACCTAACCAACCTAAGGACATCACACACATGCATGCCCGTGGCCGGATTCGAACCTGCGACCGTAGCGGCCGCAGGATTCGAACCTGCGACCGTAGCGGCCGCGCGGGTCCAGACTGTAGCGCCCATAACCGCTCGGCCATCCCGGCCTGCTGTCCTTAGGGTAATTTAGGTTAAGTAGTGTGTAAGCTTAGGGACTGATGACCTTAGCAGTTAAGTCCCTTAAGATTTCACACACATTTGAACATTTGAACTATCATAAATAAGCAAATACTATGGGCAGTTATGGCCGTACACGCGTTTCCTATTCATTGGGTGTGCTGCATACCTATGGGGAGTTACCTCGTAACGTTCGCTTTCTTTACGCATGCGATGAGTGTCTTACTAGAGTCCCCTAAAAACTGGAAGGGACGAACTATCTAGAAACTGAGTTAGGATATATAAATGGCCAGGTAACCTACGGAGTATTTTCGTTCTGCACATTTATCCTCCTGTCTGTTACTCAAGAATAAACAGCATTTACAACAAAACTGATAATTTGAATGTTTAATTCAGGTAATCATCTTGAGGTTGAAGCTCTTTTATCCGTGTCTGCTTTAACAATAAATATGTTTTTGAATGGGGTCCGCCATATATACCAATACTCCCACCCCAGAAACCATCAACATCATCAAACACCAAACTCCATAAAAGAAATAGCTAGCTTTCTGAAACTAATCACAGAGCAACACTACTTCTCATTTGAATGTTGGGCTCTATAAGGATCCCTTTCTGTGCAGCGATAGTGGAATATAAAGTTATAAAAATTGTAGCAACTGGTTGGACTGCTAACCAACATTTTTCTCATTCACACTGAAAATGAAATATTTGAAACAATAGTAAGATCCAAAGAGTATCAGATTATATATTGGCATCGTTACGTAGATGGCATCATATTCATTCTATATGAAACACCCAGTCGCATCCAACAACACCACAGTGATATAAACAAAGCCCACCCAAAAATATAATTCACCATAGAAACAGAAAACGACAAAATGTTAAATTTTCTTGACCTCGCAATATACAGACACAACAATCAACACCAGTTCTCCATATTCAGGAAAGTGACCACCACCAGCATAGTCATTCACAAACATTCTAATTATCCGATTGCGCGCCAAACTAGTCGGCTTCCAATATATGCTACACAGACTGAACAATACTCCACTCACTGAAAACAACTATAACATCGAATTACAGACAATCGGACAAATAGCTGTAGAGAATGGATACTATATGTACACTACTGATAAATGAACCACAAAATTAAAACAAAATAACAAAGGACACCTAACACACAAAAACAAAAACCTTCTCATCAACTTACAGACACACAACACACATATGTGCACACATGAACAAGAAACCCCAACGACAACAAAAAAGTGGTTCACTCCCACCTACAACAACAAAGCAGCCCACAGAATAGGCAACAAGGACTAAAAATAGCCTACAGGACTGACAACTCAACACAGAGAAAACTAAGGACAACCAACACAAGCTCAGACAAACACAACACATCTGGTATTTACCAACTAACATGTCAGGACTGCAAATCAGTTTATATGGGACAGACAAGCAGAAACTTTAATACCAGATACACAGAACAGAGGAGAAAAATTAAAAATTAACAGCTGGCATTCCACATTTTCTGAACACCTTATGGACATAAAACATAACCCAACAGACATCAATACTGACTTGAAAATTCTCAAATGCAGCAACAGCCCCCACAAAAACTAACTACTGAAGAAAACTATCAATTACAAGAAGCCATAGTTGATGGAAAACAAGTAATAAATGAATACACAGCTTTCTGCAATGGAACTCTGTTTCTGCCCTCAAAGAATTATTAGATAACATCAAACTATTGAGCTCTTACCCTCCCCCCCCCCAACCCACCCGATCCCCGCCCCCCCCTCCCCCCCGCCCAACACACACACAAACAAAAAAGTAACGAAAAATCCTCAAAACTTCAGATGATTACGTGGTTGTTTTTTTTTTTACATCAGATGATCCAACTGTAACCGTTCCGAAACAAGTCGTGTACCCAATAAAGGATTGTGAATAAAGCAATTGTGCTGTGCTTTTCATCAATTTTCAAAATGTGCTTGTACCTTTGCGGCTGCCCCATAAGAAGAAGTCCTTCTGTGATGTTCGGAATGACCAGGAGTCAGTAAACAAACTAAAATATTTCAGATTTTTGGGTGTACACATTGATGAAACGTTAACTGGAAGAAGTATATTACTGAACTGCTCAAACAATTACGCTCCGCTACTTTTGTTCTTCATATCATTGGTAGCTCTGAAAAGAAAAAAATCAAATTTCTAACGTATTTTGCATATTTCCACTCAGCAACATCTTCTTTTTGATGTAATTCATCACTTAGAAAGGAAGCATTAACTGCTAAAAGTGAGTCCATCTTGTGAGTGCCTCTTCGAGGACTTAGGCATTTTATCTGCAGCTTCAGGAATAAAGAAAATCTTCGTAAGTAACCCATCTTAAATTCAGAAGGATAGTGATGTCCGTAGCTACAACACTATGAAACAAAAATAAAAAGAACAGGGAAGTGCCAGAGTTCCATACAAGCTTAATTATGTACGTAGACGGTTTCTCTAGAGATTGTGATGAGCGAGTTTACGAGTAACAACATATGTTACATAAATGGCCGTATCTTTTGACTGCATTAACTTAGGAGCTTAAATTTTTTACACCACTGAGGACGGTACACCTTAGTATTCGACATAAATTTCACCAGTTCCTGAGGAAAAAGGGTCTTGAGACAAACGGACAACAAAGTCATCTTATCATAGATGTTTTTTACCAACAGAACCCTAAAAATGAACTTCATTACCCATTATTAAAGCCGCCAGTGGCTCAGAAAGAAGTTCAGTAAGCATCGTCATAAAGGTTTAATCGTATACGCAACGGAATACGTCATACAGTCTACAAAACTAGTTTTGAACGTATCCCTAAAATCATTTCTTCTGGACAACTGCTTTTCCATAGACGTATTTTTATTAAAAAACTGGTAACGTATGCGATAAAACCTAGATTTTAAGTGTACGCCCGTGAAGATAACTGAAATGAAATGATCGTATGGCACTGTTGGCCGGGAGTCCCCATTCGGTGATGTTCGGCCGCCGTATTGCAAGTCCTTTTTAGTTGACGCCACTTCGGCGACTTGCGGGTCAATGATGATCGAGGACACACAACATGCAGTCCCTTGTCGGGAATCGAACCCGGGCCCCCTGCTTGGGAGACGGTAACGCTACCGCTACGCTAAGAAGGCGGACGTGAAGATAACTGACTGTTCATTAGTACTGAAACTAATTTTTCTTTCACATCCTATAAATTAATTCGTTCTTATTCTTTTCGATAAAAAAATTGTTTAGAATCTGGAAATACGGAAGCGTCCGATCCCGCCCGTCTGCTTTGGCCCATGACGTCACAAATATGGCGGAAACGACCATAAACCACGATTTCAATATGAAATCGTTACGTACACATGAGGACGAAAATACATCGAAAAACAAACACAGCCGGCCGAAGTGGCCGTGCGGTTCTGGCGCAGAAGTCTGGAACCGCGAGACCGCTACGGTCGCAGGTTCGAATCCTGCCTCGGGCATGGATATGTGTGATGTCCTTAGGTTGGTTAGGTTTAACTAGTTCTAAGTTGTAGGGGACTAATGACCTCAGAAGTTGAGTCCCATAGTGCTCAGAGCCATTTTTTTGAAAAACAAACACACACACGTTCCACAAAAATCCTAATGACACTAACGGGACAATCGCGGGAAATAGGGGGTTTTTGGGTGGGTACAAACTAAATCTAAACTAATTTAGACACCCACCCCCATACAAAACCACACAAAATGACGAAAAAACCGACATCACAAAACTCCCCAAATACCACTAAACACAATATCATCTGGAACCGGACACTTTCCTTGACCTATATAGCTCAACAGCAGGTCCCGATCCCGTAAATTAGGACCTAACACTTCCCTTGACCTATATAGCTCAAAAACATCTCCCGATACCAATACCAACATTCACAGCCACACATTGGGATCGAACACTTCCCTTGACCTGTTATCCTTACATCTTCACGTACAGCCGTCCCTGGTCCGACACGCCGGAACTTTAAGTAAGCCTCATTTCTTCACGACATACTGAACACTTCACGACTTCATCCAAAAATCCGAATAGTTGGAGAAATTTTATTACACACAACGCACTGTCCCCCATCATAGCCGACAACCGAAACCTGTTGACCCTGTCAGTCATATCCATACCTACCAAAGACATAAAAAAAGCAATTTACCAAAAGTCGCACACGACACCACACTCGCAAACTAAACCAAAAACATCACCTAACACACCACCAGAGAGCACCACCGATCGCATCAAAACGACACCTACAAACACGCCACTCTCACAAACTAAACTCCGCGCCGTCCTGACGTCACACACCACAACAACAGACTTACGTAACGAGTCGAAGCCGACGGGTGGTATCGGACGCTTCGGTCGACCCTACAATCTTATGTAACATCTGATTAATTAATTAACTAAAGAAAGATAACAAGTATGCGTATGTTGACTGTTGCAGGATACGTCCAGGACCTGTCCTCTCTGCACTTCACGGCGTACCTGCCGCCCAAGGCGGACCGGACGGAGCTGGTGGAATGCGCCGGCCCCGGCGCGCTGTACCCCGCCACGTCGCTGCCCTCCGCCCCCGGGTCCGCCTCCGCTTCTGCAGTGCCAGTGCCGCAGCCGCAGCCGCCGCCGGCCGCCGGGGCGCCGCCGCCCTGCTACGCCGTGCTGCAGACCGCCGCCGAGGCGCGCCGCCTGCGGGACCTCGCAGCAGCCGACAGGAGGTCCTGGCTGCCCGACCACCACGCCGTCCCGCCTCCGCCTCCGCCGCCCACGACGACGCGGCAGCCCTCGCCGCCTCCGCCGCCTCTTCCGCCGCCGCCTCCGCCGCATCAGCAACACCAGCCGTCACCCGCGCCTCTTCCTCTCCGCAAGTCTTTAGCCATGTGCTTCACGAGCACGGGGGCTGCCTTATCTCTGCCGCCCAAGAAGAAGGACATTTATCGGCCTTACTCGCTGGACGACAGGCCGAGTCGAACTCCGGCCGAGGAGGACCTGAGCGCGGCGCACGCGATTCTCGACCTCAGCGCGTCGACCGCCATCGCGTCTGTGGCGGAGGTTGCGACGCCCCACGTACCGCCGCCACCTCCTCCTCCTCCTCTTCCTCCTGCGCCTCCCCAACAGCCGCAGCCGCCGCAGCAACACCTCTCACCGCCCGCGCCTCCACCGCAGCCGTCCGTGGAGCACCTCCAGCAGCCGGTGGCCGCCGCGACGTCGGTCATACGGACGGCGTCCAAGACGGTGGCCTACACGTACGAGGCGTTCTTCGTAAGCGACGGCCGGTCCAAGCGCAAGGCGGGGCTGTCGGCGCCACCGCAGGCCGCAGACCCGTCGTCGCGCCAGCGCTACACGTGCAGCGAGTGCGGCAAGCAGTACGCCACGTCGTCCAACCTGTCGCGGCACAAGCAGACGCACCGCTCGCTCGACTCGCAGGCGGCGCGCAAGTGCGTGACGTGCGGCAAGGCGTACGTGAGCATGCCGGCGCTCGCCATGCACCTGCTCACGCACAAGCTGTCGCACGCGTGCGGCGTCTGCGGGAAGCTCTTCTCGCGGCCGTGGCTGCTGCAGGGGCACCTGCGTTCGCACACCGGGGAGAAGCCCTTCGGCTGCGCGCACTGCGGCAAGGCGTTCGCCGACCGCTCCAACCTGCGCGCCCACATGCAGACGCACTCGCAGGACAAGAACTTCGCCTGCTCGCGCTGCCACAAGTCGTTCGCGCTCAAGTCCTACCTCAACAAGCACCTCGAGTCGGCGTGTCTGCGAGACTCCCCAGGCGGAGGCGGCGGGGGCGGCGGCGTCGTGCCGGCGCCCGACGAGGCGAGCCGGCCGGGGGCGGCGGCCGCCTGCCCCCCTCTGTCGCCACCCACGCACCACTTCCTGGCCGCGCCGCCGCTCCCCTATTCCTGTTGATCCCGACCCACTTCGCCGAGCAGGGTTTCCGAAACGTCACGCTCTATGAGCGCTAATACCACAGACAAAACAGAGTGGTTGTCGTGTCTGTAACCACCAGCAGCGAATATGGCTGCATACGGTGCACAGATCATTCCGTGACCGACACTTAGAGGCACAGAAGGTAGAAATTGCTGCCGCACACATGTTTTAATCGAGGAAAGATTTTATTTTTACGTATGCGGCTAGCTTCGTCAAAACTGCATTGACGCAATATATTTTCAGCATGTTAATAACGCCTGCACAGAGTCGGCTAACATGATCTGTGGACTGTACGTTATACGTCTCCTCAGAATCCTTTTCTTCTTTCCAACTATCAGATATTTTTTAACGTCAGCATACCATCTTATTGATAAACAAGCAACAATGAAGCATACTGAAGCCACCAAATTCAGTTCTGTAATTTATGTACCAACCCGCGGCGTGAGTTTCCCCACCAACAAACACCACTAGCATAAAGTGACGATTAATCCAAGTCACTAAAAAAATGTACCTATTTTCTAGTCGTGACTAGTCACTGTACTGATAGTACAACACGTTTCGGAAGCCCTGAAACAGACCTCGGCTAAATAGTCAGCAGTGTAATCTGCACACTCTTGTCTAGTCTATTTATCTATACAGTTAAGATACGTTGAAACTACAATCAAGTTCGTTAGTCATCCTGCACGCGCCTATAAGGGAAAGCTTCATTACGTTAGTGATGTTTGTAAATAGCCAGCGTTCCTCTGACGCTCAGTTTACGCAGTTGTTTCCTTATTCTGGCTGTCAGATATTCTTACAGTTGAATATAAATATAAATATATATACATACATAAATAGTGCACAAAATTATCAGCTCTTTTCACAAGCATTACTAGCTGTAAAATCAGCAACTTAATAGACACCATAATTTTGTACCAAATTTATGAAATATCAGTCCTATTATTTGCACAGCAAATGGGAAAACGAGTTAATTTTTATGATCACGTTTATAAGCATACGAAATGTTTTCCCATGCTGAATTCCTTACAGACTCTTTTCTTCAAGTAAAGCAGAAGAAGCTTCTTTTCTATACTTTTGTAAATCAAAGATTTGCTGGATGCGCATAGTACATAAAATGCCTGAAATATATTTTATATTGGATTTTAAAGAAATGTAAAATTTTTACACTTAGTACAGCGACATCCCTCCCTGAAGTAGTTCAAACCGGAGGCCTTTCTGGCATTGAGAAGTACCTATTTGTTATAAGTTTATAAGTGATTAGAGGCTTAGGGATATACGAGACAAGTAGATCACTGACTTCTTTGTAATGCCAGATAGTGGATCATCTTTTATGTTGACGTAAAAGGTTTAGTTGAACGTTTCACGAAAGTTTCACACAAGGAACGAAGTGTTTCACATACAACGAAATGTAATTTTAAAATGTACACATTAGAAGTGTAGGCTGGCTAGGAAATACTGTTACAAATGAGTTAGTGAGAAGAGTCTAGTCACTGATGAATAACTGATGAAATGAGTCATCACTGCTAAGTCATATACACCGTTCCAGAAATAAGCCTGTTAGACTGCACTGTTAGCATTAAACATAGTTTAGAGTTTTTAAGCGAACACTGTGTATACCTAATTCAGTGAGTTTATAGTTAACTACTAGGATATGCAAACAAAATATAATTGACCCTTGGCGGGTATACCAAGTGACACAAGTCCGACCACACACAGTTTATAAGAGAGAATGATATTTATTATTATGTAATAATATATGAATTGATATAAAAAGTTTCACGAGCCCCTCTGGGCTTGGAATTCCAAGCCATTGCCAGTTAAGACATGTATCATAAATAATATATCGAAAAGTATTTTGCACAAGGTTTGAAATATAATGTATTTATAACGTTAATATATGTTTGTACGAACAGTTTTAAAAATTTCCGTTCATAATACTTTTCTTTCATTTCTGGTTTTTCACAGTCGTTTTGCTTTTTGACTCGTAAATAGGCTTCATAGACTTCGGTTTCTCCTCCATACTTAAAAACATTCCAGTTAGTAAGATGACTTCTTTGTGGCCCATAGCCACAGGACGTAGTATTCCAGACTGCATTTCAAACGAGTATTTCATTTTCTGAAACGAATATAATATGCATAAAACACACAGTAATATTTTTGCATACAACTTGTACATAAGTCGCGTGATGTAAATGAAACAACGTAGCAGATTAGTGGAGATAGCGCCGTAAAGGTAATAACAGAGCTAGGGATATAGTGCAATATAATTGTAATCCTCATGCTGGCCACCCTCGTAGTCACTGCATGTTTTGAGAAGTGTGTGTCTTTGAGTGTCAGTGTGTGCATATGTGAGTATGTTTTTTCTATTTTGTAATTAAAGTGTATACGATTTCTCGCACTCGAGTCCGGTTCAGACTTATTATTTGCTTGATATTGAGTGAGTATTAGCAAGTCTCTAATAGTCCCCGTCAATGAAGGCATTACAAGTTAATATGTACTATTGCAACCAGAATACAATCACGTCGAGTAACTGCTGGATGGTTTACGTTCCGAATTTCGAATTTTTGGCTATGTGGAGTACCGGTGAGAGCAGACACCCAAATGCACAAGAAATTCCGTTCCCATAAGGTGGTTCCTGAAACGACTGAAACATGTTTACCGGCATAGCCTTCTGCTGACTCTTCACTTGAGGGCACTTCTTCCTTACGATGGTAAAAGCTTACGACTGTCATCGGAGTTTCAGTAACATACCTCTCTGTATACGCTACTGAAAACTAGTTTATTCGTCGCAATTTTTTGCTGATATCTGTAATCTATTATACATTACAGTTCTACAACTTCCTTCAAAACATGTTTCCTTTGGGAACAATTTTAATTTAATCGGACTGATGATATGCGGTACAGTCATGTATACTGTACTGATACGCTAGCTATTTATCTGTTACTCACACTTTCAGTTCCCGACCCATACTTCAGTCATCTTATTTTTGACTCCACCCTTTGATATTCCGATTTCTCAACAAGCAGCTTGATGATTTTCCAGTGTTGCAGGTAACATCTTTCGGCGGTGGCGAACAGCGCAAGAGAGCAAGCTTAAACAGTGAGGGTATTATGGCAGTGGAAGGACAGTCTTATCAATCGCAGAAAAGTGCAATAAAGGTTATTACCACGTTACAGAACCACTCTATTTGCAATTGAGAACATAAGTAGGAACCTCACATCAGATGGAATTGCAGATGACCCTGAACACTGAAGAATACAAGTTTATCGTAATTCCTAGGCTCATGTATGTGGCAGAATTCACCTTTCAGTCATAAGGTCATAATGGCTGCATCAGATCACCACAACATCTGGCATTTTCCTGAGAGGTAATACGATGTCAGTTTCGGTAAATGTTCGTTTGTTAGAGAACTCAGTTATTGCGTAGACTGCGACAAACAACGCTTTACTAATAAGGTGCATGACGCATTTTCTTCCTCGATGATGCTTAGTTAAGTCGCGACCCCATACAAAAGCAATAAACCAATCGAAAACATTGCTCCAGTTCTTAATACAACTCTATCTGTAACATGCAGTCTTCTTGATATCGCCCTTGTACGCCGAACAACACTGTGATAAAACACTCCAGTACATTTCCTATTGTTAGGCGTTTGAAATGAACATGCAACCTGCACCAAAGTTACGCCCGGTTTTCTTGTGGGCAATCAACGAAGTTCCGTTAATGCCCTTGGAGGCCATTCCAGGAAACATTAGCGTATTTATTACAAAAATAGTATTTCTACGTGTGGTTTGCGAAAAATGAGTTGTGCCTTAAGATACGCTCAGAAATCAGACACATAACGAAGAGACAAATATGAGGGCCTACGAATGACTGACGCACTGAAAATTAAATGTCTTCTAGATGGCGTAGAACAAATGAAGTTCCGAAGATGTCAAAACACTTAACTTCGTAACTTCCGAAACTCCGGGAAGTCGAGCAGCTGCCGCCCGACGCCTGGAATCTAGGCTTGGCGGCGCTGCAGCCAGCGACAAGTAGGCTCTCCGCCCCTAGGGCGCGGCTGCGCACAGTAATTGTACTGCTGGTGTCGCAGATATGAGTTCCGTCCCCAGAGCCCGTCTCTCGAGATGTCAGCCGCAGCCACAGACGCGCCCTCCCCATCCGCCAAACAGTCCCACTCGTCGATTTCTCTTTCTCCCGCAGCATCCTCGAAATCTCTGCTAAGTCCTTTCTCTCCTCTCTCGTCCGTGTTAGACGCCGAGACGGCTCTACAGTTCCATTCTTTCCTTTTTCCCGATTGTCTTCCGTCTTACCCCATGTTTTGCTGAAATAAGATCGCGCAAACCTCTGTGACAGAATGCGCTCACTTTGTCGTTTCAGCTGTTGCCAGGACACTCTCATGACAGGAAATTCTATTACGTATCAATTCAACGTTTCTTCCTGTACGCAGCTTTTTCCTTAATGTGTCTGTCTTAGGACTGACTCTCCATCGCCTCCTGTTCTGAACATCTTCCTTCATCTGTCTGAATTTACTTCTTCTTCTAATGTAATCCTTAATTTCAATTCTCTTCCTACCCCCTCATTCCTTACACTTTTCCCACTACAATTCTTGTTGCAGACAATTCGTACTTAGTACCTGTCCAAGATTATTTCCTCTCTCTGACCACTTACGATAATTTTATTTGTTCCCCTATTTTATTACTTCCTCATTCTTATGTCTGTCATCCGCCTCACCTTAAGCGTTCTTCACCACAGCCGCACTTTGAAACCTTCTAGACATCTTCCTTCTTTCTTTCTAACTGTCCGTCATTCATTGCTGTATAACACTACACTCCAGACATTTTGTTGTTGTGGTCTTCAGTCCAGAGACTGGTTTGATGCAGCTCTCCATGCTACTCTATCCTGTGCAAGCTTCTTCATCTCCCAGTACCTACTGCAACCTACATCCTTTTGAATCTGTTTAGTGTATTCATCTCTTGGTCTCCCTCTACGATTTTTACCTTCCACGCTGCCCTCCAAAACTAAATTGGTGATCCCTTGATGCCTCAGAATATGCCCTACCAACCGATCCCTTCTTCTAGTCAAGTTGTGCCAGAAATTTCTCTTGTCTCCAATTCTATCCAATACTTACTCATCAATTATGTTATCTACCCATCTAATCTTCAGCATTCTTCTATAGCACCACATTTCGAAAGCTTCTATTCTCTTCTTATCATAACATTTAGCAAATATTTTCCTCAGATCCATTGGATTTGTTCTAGATATTACTAAATGCTTCACCTTTTCAAACGCTCTCTTTCCCATAGATATTCTCCCCTTATTTCTTCTGTACAGCTTCCATTCCAAGCCACAGATACAGAAAGGATTTTTCTTATTCTGTCTCTTCCCTGTCTAGGAATATGTTAACTGGAGCTTCCTTCGTGCTTACTCTCATCACTTCTGTCTTTTCTATATCTTCGTTCAATAGTTCTTGCTACTTTTTGCAGTGCTCATGAACATCTTCTGCAGCTTCACTTCTCAGAACTGCTTCACCATCTGCGTATTTTACAGTCTTTATTCTTACTCCTCGAATTATAATGCCTCTCTCATCATCTATGGCCTTATCTACCTGTTCCTCTCCAAGTAATAATATTCATTCGCGTCGGTGGCAGTGAGCAACCTTGCCTTAGAGACCTTCCAGTACTCATCTGTTCCGTCTCCTTATTCTCTACTCTAACCGTCACTTTTTCCTTTGTAGACATGCCTTTTATTAACCACTTATCCTTCCAGCCTGTACCCCCGCCTTTTATAATTCTCGGCAGTATATTCCAGTTGACTCTATTGGAAGCCTTCTCCCGGCCGATAAAATAAATATACTCAGCCTTGCTCATTTACATCATTCTTTCTCCAACCACCCTCAGTGTGCAGCAAGCAACATTTCTACACCCAACTGTTTTTCGGCACTGTCACATAGCTCAAAATTGTTCCAAAACCCAGGTTCACGTGGCTACTTGTGACTGAAGCAGACTATAGTCCTGGTTCTTGCGTTTCCTCCCACAAAAGAATACTGATACATTTTTAATGTTTATTTACATATACAAACATTTAACTAGAGTCATCAAATTTTCCATTACACACCAAGCAAAACTTACGCGTTCTTCAAAGTCTAATGAAGTAGCAGTCATTAACCAGTAGATGAGACGTAGATCTCCACGCTAGTCTACCTTGGGCAAGAGTTACCGATTTTCATAACTGCTCACCCTACCTCTATTCGGACCTGTTTACTGGGTTGAAGTCATCAGCTCTCTCTAAAAATTTTAGCTGACCTCCCCCCAGTCTCACACCATCGCTTTCACTCCTCTCCCGCAAAAAAGAACTACATTTTGATGATAATGGGTGTGTCCAAACAACCTACACTCTCTTTTCGTCAAGTTGTGCCAAGCAAAATTTCTCTTCCCAATTCTATTCAGTTACTATATCATCCTATTTAATTGATAGAACTCTTCTGTAGCAACTCATTTCAAAAACTTCTACTCTTTTCTTCTTTCTATCTGATTATGATACCCTTGGAATGAAAATCTGAAATTGCACCCAAAATGACGGAAATGAAAGCAGACAGATTCCTAGTTATTGTCATATTTTCTTAGCAGTTTTCCTGTGTAATTCGTTTTTGGAGAACGTGCAGAGCGCATCTGTATATCTAATCGAACTGAAAAACACTGTAAAAAATAAAATGACACAAATTTCAGCCCTGCATCTAGCAACACGAACATAAAAATGCATAGGTCTTTGTGGTGTTATTTTTGAAGATTAGTTGGTAAAGGGGAACTGACAACAGACGTAACCAATGTAGACCTGTCAAAACACGGTCACCCTCGTCCTATCTACTACTTGTATCTCACAAAAACCGAGTGTCCGACAGTGTTAAGAACGGATATTTAACTTTCTGACTGGTCCGTACTATAAAGTATAAATATTCGTCTATTTCCTTCTCAAAATCCGTTGTGGACATAGTCACGCTGCGCAAGCAATCCAGCTCAGATACACAATATGTACGTGGAAGCTATACATTAGTTCTCAGCTCAGGCGAGGAGCTATTTCCCGCAGCACAGATATTTCCGAGATAAATGCGGGGAGTCCTTAGAATTTTTCCTGTGTTAACGCAGCAGTCCCCCGGAGCGTAATCCGAGATTACAGACACTGCAGCAACAAGAGCTCCGAGGGATAAGCTGGGACTTGTCCGCTGGGAAAGTGTGATAGCGCATGTGTGTGTGTGTGTGTGTGTGTGTGTGTGTGTGTGTGTAAGCTCCCGTACGTAGGTGCACGCTCCGGGCTATCCCGAAAGGAATGGCCAGACCTCCCCCTTTTTTACCCGCCCCCTACGGAAAGCGAAGTTCTTTTGTCAAGATCTAACCCGCGGCTCCAATAAAACGCAGGCTGGTGGTTTTCGGCTGGCGAGGTAGAAAAAGAAAACGGAAAGAAGCGAGGAAAGAAGGAAACCCAAGGGGCAAGGGGTAGGCCAAGCCGCCCCCACGCCGGGGGATGTTTTCGCAGCGACCACTTCTGCTGCGGCCGCATAATGGCCCCACCGGGAATTGCCCGCAACCCCAGACCACCAGAAAATATCCCACCACCCTCTCCTGGTCTGTGCTGTGTCTCACGTGGACAGGGAGCTCTTCTCCATTTTACCACCTCCTCACGCCTCACACTCATATTCATTTCGATGAAAATGTTACTGACTTCCGTTTTCTCAAAGAGATATTCTAAGGAATGTATCCCGTTAAAAATTCACACTCTATTTTGTGTACTGAAGTATGGAATTACCGGTTGTTGTGGTCTTCTGTTCTAAGAAGGGTGTGATGCAGTTTTCTACGCAATCGTTTCTCTGCAACGCTCTTCATCTTTACAGAACTACCGCAGTCTACAGCCATTTGAACTTGCTTACAAGTTTTGGTCTAACTCTAAATTTTTACCCCTCCCCCTCGCCCCCTCGCGCCCCCTTGCACTCTACCATCCCACCCCCCAAACAATTCCTTCCATTACTAAATGCCTCATGATGTGGCCTATCAGCCTATATCCCTCCATTTAGTTATCTTGTGCCAACAGTTTATTTTCTGCCATACGTGATAAGTTTCTTTCCTTTAGTTGACCTCCCACCTACTCGTCAGCATTCTTCTGTAGCGGCATATTTCGAAAGCTTCTATTGCCTTTTTCCATGTTTACAGTTCATGGTTCACTCGAATGTAATGCTGCATTCCAAGCAAATACTTGCTAAATGACTTCCTAATACGTAACACATTCGTGCTGGCATGTACCAATAGTGGCTTACACTCGACCATCCCATCGGGTGGCAGATACCGCCGATACTTCACGCTCAACAATCCCATTCGGCAGCATGTAACACCGGTAGCTCACACTCGACTATCCCATCAAGCGGCATACACCACTGGTGGTTCGTGCTCAACAATCCCATTGGGCGGCATGTACGACCAGTGAATCGCACTCGAATATTCCATCGGATGGCCAATGTCACTAGTGGTTCTTGCTCAACAATCCCATCGGGCAGCATACAGCACTTGACTATTCCCCTCCAACAGCATGTATCACCGGTGGTTCAGGATCAAAAATTCTACTGTAGCACCAGTGGTTCTCACTCGTCTATCTCATGGGGAGGCACTCGTCACTATTGGTTAATCCTTGGCAGTGCTATCGTTCGGTATGTAACATGGATGGTTCGCACTACCCCAATTATGCTACAAGCTATACATAACATGTAATGTATTTCTTATCAACTAGGAGTTACAAAAAGCAGTGAATACAATTTTGTGTCGACCTTCAATGACAGAGTTTTCTGAACAAATGAGATATCAGTATCACATAATACGTGATTAATTTAGTATAAATTTTTATTATATCTTTTTTTATGGATTTAAACCGAAGGTCAAAATATTAATGTAGCCAGGGTACTTGTATATGTCCGTCGCCCTTCAGTGAGGAGAGGAAAAGCAGTGCCGCCAGATGAAGTAAATCATGAATACACGCGCGCCACACAGAGGGAGCACAATAGTCAGTGCCAGTGTGGACGTGTTACATTTCTGTTCAATGCTAGTAAAATATTTTTTCAGCCCGCCTTTTCTAGCTGTTGCCAGCCTGTATTTTATATCCTCTTTGCTCAGGCCACCGCGAGTTATTTCGCTGCCTTAATGACAAAACACGCCCATTAATTCTAGTATCTAATTTTCTAATGTAGTTTCTTCAGGAACTTTTACTTTTCTTTGCGTTCATCTTAAAACTTCGTTTAGAGATACTCTCCACGTACTTTTCCATCCAAACCCTACAGTTTTTTATTTCTCGTTGAATATTCATTTATTTTTTATATATCTACATGGTTTCCTTTGCAGTTTGCTCAGTACAAAGATTGAGTAATATTGGCCCAGGCTATGTAGCCTTAGCATCTCTTAATACCCTTCGACTCAGTCTTCAGTCAACAGTTCGTTTTACGTATACTTTGTTGACACACTTTCGCTCCCTGCAATTTACCTCTAACAGCTTAAAAATCGTGATGACATTTTTTATGGTACACGTACTAGAAATGAAATGCGCTCTAAAAACAAAATACACTTCAGTGAGAGGTAATTGAAATTTCATCAAGAGTTCCGTATATCACAGTAAGTTTGTCGATAGATAGTACCCGCCACTTTGCTCAGTATTACCTGTTACAAACTGTATAACAGTATACTGGACAGTTTACGATGTGTTATAAATATTTAGTGGTTCATGTTTCATCAAAAATCCTGTAAATTTTCCTTCTCGATTCATCCAGTCTTGCCCTTCTCATCTTTCAGGAACCACCCAAAACAGTAAAGCTGTTAACTGGACAGTATGACTTTCCCCCAACGCTGAAGTCTCTACATTTACACAAGTAGCAGTTACTGTGACGTTCCGAGTGAAAACAGAGATACCTTCATTGTGTGCCTTTCGTCACGCAATATCAAGCAAGTAGTAGGTCGACAACACCGGACTGGGGCGGATCAGACGAGTGTTTTCTCTAGTCAGGCGGAGTGTCCGCCGAAAGAATACAGTGGTGGTACCGCTCCTCCGACCAAATACTACGAAGGCTCTTGCCAAACAACGCGGCAGACAGTTCGTTCTCCATTCCCCAATTCTAGAGTGGCCGTTGGTAGTGCAACATACTGTGTTTCTCATCGTCAACTCAGCTGTTGAGTACGTGAGGTTTTTTCAACGTCAATACGCTGAAGTGTTGCGAACCACGTGAAATGAGAATCCCAGTCCGTTGCAAAACTTGCCTTTTTTTGGAAATTGTTCGAACGGTCTTCGTGATTCCAGTTGCAATAGAGCTTCTTGTTCCAGTTCAAGGATGCCTCCCCTCAGAAAAGCGTAGTTTTTAAGTAATATGTACATACTTTCTTCGCAGAAACAGTCACGCATCTAGTCTTCACGCACCATAGTCAATTAAAGTATACATGCGTTGCACTAGCGTTACCACACCTACACCGACATTCAACAAGAGTTTAAAATTTTACGTAGGAGTTTTACTAGCCTTTCTTGTCCCACTACTAGGTGCACACGGATCCTACACAAAAAGCTTTGCTCTTTAAGACATTAGGAATAAATCAAAGAAATGTTTTGACGTTTAGCAGATACCAAATACCGCGTGCCTCGAATAAAATTGATGTATGCAAAATGGAGAGCAATAATTTTGTAGCAATAATCGTAAAGCAATAAAATTGTTAAACAACTCATCATAGTTCATACATCGAAGTTTGATAGGTCAGTGTTCAGACATCGAGTTACTGTGATAACAATACTCCCTCTAATTGTAGCGTTCATTGTAGGGTTTCTCACAGCAATAGTATAACACTAGCAATATTTAAACAACCGGGTTTTCCGTTTTCAATAACATTATACACCAGTAAAAAAAACGTTTACTTGATTACTACCGTCTCTTGGCTACATTTCATAGCCACCACGTGTTACCGCTTGATATTACAACTCGGATTATTAACTAGTCAAAAACGCCGCACAGCGTGTAGTTTAGGTGATTTTAATACTCCACTTTGTTCAGATACGCTACAGTAACGGCAGAACTCTTGTTGAATTGTGGCCAAAGTACTTAACACGGTAGTAATGTGCAGTGTGTGAGTGTGTGAGTGGGATGCGAGCGAGCGAAACGTCGCACGGCGTCCACATTGTTTATGGTATGTACTCTGTTTTATAGCATTTCACTGGCAGAAACTGGGGCGGCAGGAGGGCTGCGAGAAGCTCTCCCTCATACCTGGGCCACAAAAGTAGCTAAGGGACTTCCATTCGGCTGTGTTTCCAGTAATCTCGTACTGTAAGTTCGGTGATCTGAATTCGCATCCAAACCGGGGTTTTATTCAAAGAACAACGAGGTCTCATAGACTTTTGCTTCAAAATTAGCAGTTAACGTGCCTGTCGTATCTATAAGACTTAGTTCCGCCTTTCAGTAGCGTAACAAACAACGAATTCAAGAAATAGTACTTCGCACGTATTGTCAAAGCAATAATTTTCAAACTGAACGTTAGGAATAAGTTTAGGGTAGACAGAAATATTTTGTATCAGAATTCCTAGAAAATCAAGTTCTACAATGTTTTTGGAGTGACTTCTTTTACACACTGTTAAATGTTTTTAGTATGTACTGTAATTGTGATTTCATCAGTACTCGAAGCAAGAATTATCGAGCACATTAGCAATAAAAAGAAACGCCATATTATTGTCATCTCGCTCCAGATGGGCTTAAGGCAAGTGAAATCATGTTTCCCTGTCTTTCAGTTTCATGATAATAAGACACATTATAATGAAATATGGTAATATGATTTGAAGTTGTCAACCACATTGTTATATTTGAGTACTCGTCCCAACAGGCAGGTAGACTGTTACAAACTTAACGCCGACAGGGCAAAGGTATAAAGGAAGGGCCTCCCGCGGTTCTTCGTATTTCGCTTCCAGGAGAATGTCAGGTATTCACAAGCAATAATAATGTAGTCGGGCCGAGAAGAAGAAATTATAGATAGTCATTTGAAAATGATATTTATGTAAGAGACTCAAAGAAGGCCCATATAAATAAGATTATAGCAATATAGACCGAACTATATATACAAATAAATTATTTAATTCAGTAATGATTATAGAAAAATCAGTAAAAATTTAAACCATAAAAATATTAAACGCCATATGCTTTGCAACGAAAATATAGTTTTAAAAATGAACTTAGACGATATTCATACAGAATGGACTGATAGGGTAGGCGGCCTCTAGAGGTAAACGTTCCAAACTAAAAAAGTAGTCTAAAGCAAAGTCAAACTGCTTCTAGCATAAGACTTAATAATATTCTTCCGTTTGAGTTACACATCGCAAGTGCCAATAGGAAAGCGAATTTTTGTTTAAGGTGAATTAGAGGAGATATATAGCTTCTTTATCTACTTTAAATCATATTCAGCAGTTCAGCGCATATTTCATATGGAAGCAGTATCACTCTTAAAAACTTCTGCACTGCCTTAATAAAATATTATATCTAATAGAGTAAGAAGAACTGCCGTCGACTTGAATCGATATTTATTGATCATCAGAGTACGTAGCCTTTAGTTTCGCTTAGGGTAAGGCTGTTAGCGCAAGCAATCGCTTTTCTTTCATGAAATACTCCTCCCGACTTGTCATAGTTTGAAAATCTACCTCTTACGAGTCCCCTTTGCTCAGTTTAGTCCCAACTACTACGTCGCATCTCTCGCTATCTCGAACCACCATAATGGTCCATTAGTCAATAGTTCTCCACCCACGCTTATAGCATCCGCTACTGAAATTATTAAAACACGTAGGGCAAATAAATGATAAGTATACCGCTAAGCCTTTTACAATTTTGAGAAAAGAAAAGTTGTATCCCCTGCGCAAGCAGTGTTTCCTTGCGGGTTCTGGAGGCCGAATGTGATGTGTAGAGCGGAAAGACTCCTAGCGCTGTCTTGCGGTGTAAACTGTACGTAAACAGCAATGACGAGCTAGTAGCAGCTTATGCGCATCCACTCCGGACTTCATTTTCTTTTGTGAATAAGAATTTCAATATGCTGAGACTAGCTGGCAATTACCTTTATTATTTTCTTACAAAAAAACTGAATCGAACTAGTCAAATGATAACTGTCTAAATATTTTTGAAACTTTTTTCTTGTAAGTATATATTTCTCTCAAATGTATTTTATTGTATATTATTTAAGTGTTGTATCTTCTGTGAATGTTCACAACATTCTAGTATTCTTGTTGTATTCACTATTGTCAAATTCCTAGTCATCATTTGAGAAGACATGTGTTTTTTGCAGTACAGTGTTGTTCTGTCGCGTGTTATTGTAGCGTGTATTGATTGTAAAGTCGTACGTAAGCCCTGCCTTTTCAGCGGATTCCTTTTCATTGTCGACTGAAATGTGTTTTTTTTTAATCTTTTTTTTTTCATTTCGCATGTGAGTAAATTGTAAGAACTTGTTTGTGCGCCGTCGCGAGACGGCCAGTTGTGTATGTTCGAGAGAACACGAAGAGCAACCAGAAAGGAAACTGCCCTGAATAAAGTGAGCCGCAAAAGCCGCGAGGCGGGGCGGCCCAGCTCAAGTCTGCGATATCTGATATACCTAGCAAGTTGGACTCTGACCCACTACCCACAGCGGCTGACGTCGGCCGCTGACCATATTGTACTGCATTTGCAAGACACTACATAGCGAATTTTGTAATATATTTTCGTAATAAATAGTGTAGAAAAGACTCAGTGTTTTCTTTTGTTCCTTACCACGACTGCCAACTACAAATAGTGTTACGGATATAAGTGCAAATATTGTGATGATTGTACCTCAATATGTACCCACTCCAGTGTATCAGTTGCTTTTCCTCCACGTCAAACAGTCGTCCTACAAACACGTCACATAATTTACAGCCTAATGCTTTCTGCCCAGTAGTAATGCACCACTATGTGTACCACGCTTTTCAGCGAAGATTAACGGTTTTACGTCTACGCATCCACATGTCAATAAGTGACATGCTGCGCAGGGGAAAATATAAGCATTAATGACCTTGTCTTGCCACACGTACTTGAAGGTACCAAGAAAACCTAAAAACACACTGCATCTAAGAGCTGTAATTATTAGCCTGTGAATGAAGTAAATTCATGTGTAATGTTGATCAGTACAATCAAAATATCTGCACTTATAACCCTCACAACATGTATATTATAGATGCACAATATTCTGCTAAGGACAGCTATACTGACATATTCTTCTGCTTCAATTTATGTCACGACAAATAATTCCACAAGACACTTTTTTCCATACACACATTTCAAGTAGGTACTTGGGATATGCTTTGCTTAAAGGCATTAAACATGTGACAGAATAATTAACCGAAAGCTAAATGTTACGTCTAAACTGCCACCATTTGTCTAGTTTATAGCAGGTCTGTTCGCAGTTGCCCAGTTGGGTTAACGGTTCTGCGCTGTATAATATCAATTGCTCTACTATTTTCTGCCATTCTGCAACATTCACACAGGAACGACACATTTAAAATCTACACTCATGCCATAAGAGAGTCTCAAAGCCACGATGTCGAGTGTAAATAGAAAGTACTTCGAGAATGTATTGTTTTGTTTACAGAAATACTGTGTGAAACCACTAGTATTAAACAATCTTCAGTATAACAGGGGATACTTTCACCATATAGACTATTTTTTTTTAATTTATGGCAGATACTAGTTCATGCCAGTATTAACTGGAGAATCACTGTTCATTGTGTCGAATAATTATGAAATGGCTTCATTACAACACCAAGGAAATACTTCTCTCTTGCTACGTCTCTTTAAGTAACGCGACGCAGTCACTTATCAGCAATAAATCCTGAAATGCCTTTCTCACTATTCAGTTTTAAGGATATCAGTAATCAGTGTTCTTTACGTTTTACAGGACTCACTTCCTTTAGCATTCACTTCTATTTGAAGAGCAACCGCAAGGTGACATTTTGTTCAGTGGGTGCTGTCTTAAAATAGACCAATGAGATCGCAAAGGAAAAAAAAAGTTTTTTTGTATCGAAATGTGACTTATACCACGTAAAACATTACCTGTGTAGCAACTGAAGCTTCCGGAATTGGTCTAAATCAAGTATTCAAATCTAGTAAAAACCACACACACGGACACTGCTCGCATAGAAATTTTCTTAGCGAGACGCCTTTAATATTTTTTACTCAAAAGACGAGTATGATAAGAACACCTAAAATGAACCTGAGAAACATATTTGCGTCGCCACCGCTGTAGTATGCATTACGAAAGAAAACCTTGCTTGATGCCAGTCTTTTCACAAAAGTATTTAGCGTGTCGGGGACCATACAATATTACAGTAAATCATCAATTGACTAATGGAACTTTCTAATTGAAACGTTTTACAAGCGTCGCATTCACAACATCAAACCAAGAAAATAATCACTATTTTAACGTTTATTAGCATTACATTTCATTGACTACTCGCATTTTGATGATTGGTGCGTTGTCCGAAATCTGTCAAAGTGAAAGCTGATAACGCAACTGCATATTAGCGACTCATTTGCAAGAAACATGCTTATGAGAGTGGAACTTGACACAAAATTCATTGTCTCCACTAGCAAGTCAACATCGTAAATCACCTCATCTGAGGAGTCTTGATGGCTCAACGCAAAACTTAGTTAATGACTGTACGAGACGCCCAGCTGCGGCCCTGTTGACCTCTTCGCCGAGTTGAAGACGCACCCGCGTCGACAGCTGGCTGAACGCCAACTCCAGCATTTCCCCTGGCAGTAGGGGCCTGTCTGTGGCAGTGGTAAGTATCAGAGTAAAGGAGGTTCGCTGTAACAGGCTTAGATTAGATTAGATTTTTTCGTTCCATAGACCCAAAAAATTAGGTGATTCTCGTGGGTATGGAACACGTCAAAAACTATAAACATAAAAACATAATACATTTCAATATAATACTAAGTATCCTGACCATTTGTCAGGAGATTGTCAAAATAGGTCAACACAATGCGGTAAACTGGAACATCTAATATTTAATGAATTAACACACTGTCAGAAAGAAACATTTTTGTGCACTATCGATAAATTTATCACACACAAAATAGCTAATCTTGACCGTTTTGGCCAAGTGCAATCAAAACTAAAGTCTATCAGAAATTTTTACTTCAGCTGGCTTAACAGTCTCTGTTAAGATATTCATCTACAGAGAATAAGGAGTTGCCTATGAAAAAGCATGCAGCATTATCGCCAATGGAGCATGTGCGTTTACAACTTCCAAGCTTGGTTGATAACAGTCCTATATTCATTGTTATAACTAGGAATAACACAATAAATAGCCGGCCGGAGTGGCCGAGCGGTTCTAGGCGCTACAGTCGCAGGTTCGAATCCTGCCTCGGGCATGGATGTGTGTGATGTCCTTCGGTTAGTTAGGTTTAAGTAGTTATAAGTTCTAGGGGACTGATGACCTCAGAAGTTAAGTCCCATTGTGCTCAAAGCCATTTGAGCCATTTTTAACACAATAAATACATCACCATTATAAGGTTTATTGACACAAAACTGATACAAATAATTCTGTTACCAAGGGCCAACTTGTAGATGAACACTGTAGGGACAAATATATAAATTGATGGTGGTTATACCAATGTCCAGGAAGAGCAAGTGAAATGCAGAATTCCGGCGAAATCACTAGTCCATTGACATTCTACACTATCTGATCAAAAGCATCCGGACACCCCTAAAAGCATACGTTTTTCGTATTAGATGCATTGTGCTGCCATCTGCTGCCAGGTACTCCATATTAGCGGCCTCAGTAGTCATTCGACATTGTGAGACAGCAGAATGGGGCGCTCCGCGGAACTCACGGACTTCCAACGTGATCAGGAGATTGGGAGTCACTTGTGTCGTACGATTGTACGCGAGATTTTCACTCTCCTAAACATCCCTAGGTCTACAGTTTCCGATGAGATGGTGAAGTGGAACTGTGAAGGGACACGCACAGCACAAAAGTGTACAGGCCGACCTCGTCTCATGACTGACGGAGACAGCCGACAGTTGAACAGGGTAGTAATGTGTAACAGGCAGACATCTATCCAGACAATCACACAGGAATTCCAAACTGCATCAGGATCCACTGCAAGTACTATGACAGTTAGGCGGGAGGTGAGAAAACTTGGATTTCATGGTCGAGCGGCTACTCATAAGCCACACATCACGCCGGTAAATACCAAACGACTCCTCGCTTGGTGTAGGAAGCGCAAATATTGGACGACTGAACAGTGGAAAAAAGTTGTGTGCAGTGACGAATGACGGTTCACAATGTGACGATCCGATGGCAAGATGTGGACATGCCGAATGCCCGGCAAATGTTACCTGCCAACGAGAGTAGTGCCAACAGTATAATTCGGATGAGGTGGGGTTATGGTGTGATCGTATTTTTCAATGTACGAGGCTTGCACCTCTTGTTGTTTTGCGTGGCACTATCACAGCACAGACCGACATTGATGTTTTAAGCACCTTTTTGCATCCGAGTGTTGAAGAGCAATTCGAGGATGGCGACTGCATCTTTGAACACGATTGTATTTTCAGAAAGCACGACCTGTGGCGGAGTTTTTACACGACATTAACATACTCACAATGGGCTGGCCTGCACCGAGTCCAGACCTGAATCCTGTAGAACACCTTTGAGATGTTTTGGAATGGTGACTTCGTGCCAGGCCTCACCGACCGACATCGATACCTCTTCTCAGTGCAGCACTCCGTGAAAAATGGGCTGCCATTCCCCAAGAAACCTTCTAGCACCTGATTGAACATAATCCTGCGAGAGTGGAAGCTGTCGTGGAGGCCAAGGGTGGGTCAACACCATACTGAATTCCAGCATTGCCGATGGAGGGCGCCACGAACTTGTAAGTCATTTTCAGCCAGGTGTCAGGATGCTTTTGATCACACAGTGTGTGTAGCAGCCTCAGCCCCTAAACAGCCTACGACATTAGCTTACTCCTATTTAAAAACGTTAACATTTTAGGAACCCAAACTCAGAAAAGTCTTGATAATCATAAAAACATGCTACAGTGATACAAATCCACAATAAAGACGATTTAGTAATATTAAATGAGGATCGCTTTGTGAAACGGGTCACCAACATACGGAGACGGTGGTAGTATCGCGTTTACAAAGTATGAAAGGGCAGTGCATTGCTGGAGCTATCATTCGTACTCAGGTGATTCAGGTGAGAATGTTTCCTACGTGGTTGTGGCCGCACGATGGGAATCAACACACTTTGGAGGCGAAATGGTAGTTGGAGCTAGATAAATGGACATTCTGTTTCGGATATCTTAGGGAACTCAATATTGCGAGACCTACAGTTCAAGAGCGTGTCGAGAACACCATATTTCTGGCGTTATCTCTCACCACGGACAACACAGTGGCCGACGGCCGTCACTAAACGACCGAGAGCAGCGGCGTTTGAATGAAGTTGTCAGTGCTAGCAGACAAGTACCACTGAGTGGAATAACCGCAGTAATCATTATGGGACATAAGACAAACATACCCTTTAGGACATGGCTATGGCAGCAGACGACCGATGCGAGAGCCATTGTTAACAGCACAACATGGCGCGCAGCAGCTCTCGTGGGCTCGTGATCACGTCTGTTCGACACTAGACGACAAGAAAACGGTGACCTGGTCAGATGAGTCCCGATTTCCGTTGGTAAGAGCTAATAGTAGGACTCACGCAGACACGACGAAGCCATGGGCCCAAGTTGTTAACAAGGCATTGTGCAAGCTGGTGTTGGCTCCAAAATGGTGTGGACTGCGTTTACATCGGATGAACTTGGACGTCTAGTGCAACTGAACCGATCATTGACTGTAAATCGTTATGTTCGGCTAATTGGAAACTATTTGCAACCATTCGTTCCCAAACAACAATGTCAGCAGGCCACAGATGTTCGCGATTGGTTTGGAGCTCATTCTGGATAATTCGAGTGAATGATTTGGCCAGTGAAATCGTCCAACATGAATTCCATCTAACATTTATAGGACGAACCGGAGACGTCAGTTCGTGCACAACTTTCTGTGCCGGCAACACTTTCGCAATTGTGGATGGCTGTAGAGGCAGTATCGCTCATTTCTGCAGGGGACTTCCAACGACTTTTTGAGTTCAAGTCAGTCGAGTTTATGTGAGATACAACAGAATACTAAGAGGAATCTCATGACTGAAGCATCAGGGTAGAACACCAGTAACAGTTGTAACTCATTATGAGGAAATAATAAATGGGATCGACAGTTAAAATTTCTTAGGTGTCCACACTGATGAGAATTTGAACTGGAAAGGCACATTTTGTAACTAATAAAACAACGTAGTTCAGCCACATTTGCATTCAGAGTCATTGTATATCTTGGGGAGAGACAAATCAAAAAGTTGGCAAATTCTGGATGTTTTCATTCAATAATGTCATATGGAATAATGTTCTGAGGTAACTCGTATTTTAGAAAGAAAGTCTTAATTGGTCGAAAACGCAGGCTGTACGAATAATATGTGATGTTCAGCCACTATCGTCTTGTAGACGTCTATTTAAGAAGGTGGACATTCTGACTACTGCTTCGCAGTGTACTAATTCCGTCGTGAAGTTTGTAGTAAATAATCAACTAAAGTTCAAAAGGAACAATGATTTACGCAATAACAATACCAAAAGGAAAAATGACATTCATCACTCCACGTTAAGGTTGTCTGTAGCACAAAAAGGGATGCACAACGCTAAGACAAAGATTTTTGATCACTTAACCAGAATTTGACAGACAGCACACTAAAATTTTAAAACCAACTGGAAAAAATACTCCTACACAACTACTGATATTCTGTAGAAGAATTATTATTATTTTAATGCATGAAAGGCAACGCCCTTGCCGCTGTGGATACACCGGTTCCCGTCAGATCACCGAAGTTAAGCGCTGTCAGGCGTGGCAGACACTTGGATGGGTGACCATCTGGGCCGCCATGAGCTGTTCCCATTTTTCGGGCTACACTCAGCCTCTTGAAGCCAATTGAGGTCCTACTCGACCGAAGAGTAGCGGCTCCGGTCACAGAAAACCATCATAACGTGCGGGAGAGCGGTGTGCTGACCACACGCCCCTCCTATCCGCGTCCTCAGCTGAGGATGACACGGAGGTCGGATGGTCCCGACGGGCCACTTGTGGCCTGAAGACGGAGTGCATGTGTGAAAGGTGGTAGGTAGGGATTATTAACTCGCTTCTGTATATTAAAAAATAAATACACAAAATGAAATAAAAATAAAATAAAATGAAATAACCTTATAAATGTTCAGCATGTAGCCACATTTACAAATTAATTTACATCCACATCATTAGGATTTAACGGGCAAAATGTCCGCCTCGACATCTGAGTGGTCAGCGTGGCAGGATGTCATGCAAAGGAGCCCGGTTTCGATTCCCGGCTGGGTCGGAGATTTTCTCGGCACAGACACTGCGTGTTGTGTCGTATTCATTATCATCTCCATGGACGCACAAGTCGCCGAAGTGGCATCAATTAAAAAGACTTGCACCAGGCGACAGGTCAACCAAACGGGAGGCCCTAGCCACACGACATTTATTTATTTAACGTGCAAAATGATCCATTGAACGTGAAACAAGCCAGCTAACTAGACTAATAGCAGGCGACGATGTGTTGGACTTCCACACGTTATCACGGAATGTCCAGGCAGGAGTCCTGCCCACCCTGTAAAGCAAGATATGTGGCGACCTGTGGCAGACTCGGGGACGAAGTTGAATGTTGGGGGAGCCAAAGAGTTTCTGAGCTCACCGTTCGGTGCACACGGTGCTCTGCGGCAGACGACCCGTATGTATCTCCATGTTGACTTAAATTACGGTTGTAGTGAACACGAGAGATCGTTGAGACGGGACCACGAGTCAAGATCGGAAGATTCACTACTGTTATTAAGTGAGGTCGACGGTCGAGCCTTTATGCACCATGCTCTGAACAGGCGCCGCACTTTGGACGTAGCCCGGTGAAGGCAGTCACATGCAACGGAGACATTCAGGCACATTCATACCGACTGCAAAGGGACCTGTGGCTGTTGTCGAAGGCACCACGACAGCTGTAGATTGCTTGAACATTACTCCGAACCATCTGCATCTCCTCATGCTTGATGTCTTCCTTGACGGCGCTGGCGTCCTCCAGCAGGTTAACTACCCGAGTCACAAGGCCGGAAGCATGGTTCAAATGGCTCTGAGCACTAAGGGACTTAACATCTGAGGTCATCAGTCCCCTAGAACGTAGAACTACTTAAACCTAACAAACCTAAGGACATCACACACGTCCATACCCGAGGCAGGATTCGAACCTGGGACCGTAGCAATCACGTGGTTCCAGATTGAAGCGCCTAGAACCGCTCGGTCACCACGGCCGGTTCCGGAAGCATGTTACAATGGTTCAAATTGCAATATAGTGAACTCATACCAACAAATGCGAGGCGAAACCAGTGGAAAACATGTGGACGAAATACGGCGCCAGCTCCGCATCTATAAGGCACCAACCTGCAATTTACTTGCGCAAACATCTGGTGCTAAATACCTCCGGACACGTACTGGGTGGTTGTAACTTATGTGCAGCTATTCACAGTGAGGGCTACAATTAGCGTACGGCAGCGAAACTTGGTAGATATTCTAATGCCTTTATGCGGTACCGTGTTACACGGGAAAAAAATTAGTTCGGATTTTGGCCACTAGTGCAAATCTGGCGCTGTACAGCAACATCTCGTCGACGTCTCTGGTGCTCGTATTAAACAAACTGTATAAGTGCCGATTAATAATAATATCAACATAACCACAAACGTGTGGTTCCTGAAGAGGGGAAGCAGCCTTTTCAGTAGTTGCAGGGGCAACAGTCTGGGTGATTGACTGATCTGGCCTTGTAACAATAACCAAAACGGCCTTGCTGTCCTGGTACTGCGAACGGCTGGAAGCAAGGGGAAACTACAGCCGTAATTTTTCCCGAGGGCATGCAGCTTTACTGTATGATTAAATGATGATGGTGTACTCTTGGGTAAAATATTCCGGAGGTAAAATAGTCCCCCATTCGGATCTCCGGGCGGCGACTGCTCAGGAGGACGTCGTTATCAGGAGAAAGAAAACTGGCGTTCTACGGATCGGAGGGTGGAATGTCAGATCCATTAATCGGGCAGGTAGGTTAGAAAATTTAAAAAGGGAAATGGATAGGTTAAAGTTACATATAGTGGGAATTAGTGAAGTTCGGTGGCAGGTGAATACACGGTTATAAATACAAAATCAGATAGGGGTAATGCAGGAGTAGGTTTAATAATGAATAAAAAATAGGAGTGCGGGTAAGCTACTACAAACAACATAGTGAAAGCTTTATTGTGGCCAAGATAGACACGAAGCCCACGCCTACTACAGTAGTACAAGTTTATATGCCAACTAGCTCTGCAGATGATGAAGAAATTGATGAAATGTATGATGAGATAAAAGAAATTATTCAGGGAGACGAAAATTTAATAGTCACGGGTGACTGGAATTCGACAGTGGAAAAGGAAGAGAAGGAAACGTAGTAGATGAATATGAATTGGGGATAAAAAATGAAAGACGAAACCGCCTGGTAGAATTTTGCACAGAGCATTACTTAATCATAGCTAACACTTGATTCAAGAATCATGAAAGAAGGTTGTATACATGGAAGAACCCTGCAGATACTAGAAGGTTTCAGATAGATTATATGATGGTAAGACAGAGTTTTAGGAACCAGGTTTTAAATTGTAAGACTTTCCAGGGGCAGATGTGGACTCTGACCACAATCTATTGGTTATGAACTGTAGGTTAAAACTGAAGAAACTGCAAAAAGGTGGGATTTTAAGAATATGGGACCTGGATAAACTGAAAGAACCAGAGGTTGTACAGAGTTTCAGGGAGAGCATAAGGGAAATATTTACAGGAATGGGGGAAAGAAATACAGTAGAAGAAGTATTGGTAGCTTTGAGGAATGAAATAGTGAAGTAGGTAAAACGTCGAGAGCTAGTAGAAATCCTTGGGTAACAGAAGAGATACTGAATTTAATTGATGAAACGAGAAAATACAAAAATGCAGTAAGTGAAGCAGGCAAAAAGGAATACAAACGTCTCAAAAATGAGATCGACAGGAAGTGCAAAATGGCTAAGCAGGGATGGCTAGAGGACAAATGTAAGACTGTAGAGGCTTATCTCACCAGGGGTAAGATAGATACTGCCTACAGGAAAATTAAAGAGACCTTTGGAGAAAAGAGAACCACTTGCATGAATATCAAGAGCTCAGATGGAAACCCAGTTCTAAGCAAAGAATGGAAACCAGAAAGGTGGACGGAGTATACAGAGGGTCTATACAGGGGCGATGTTCTTGAGGACAATATTATGGAAATGGAAGAGGATGTAGATGAAGATGAAGTGGGAGATATGATACTACGTGAATTGTTTGACGGAGCACTGAAAGACCTAAGTCGAAACAAGGCCCCGGGAGTAGACAACATTCCATTAGAACTACTGACGGCCTTGGGAGCGCCAGTCCTGACAAAACTCTCCCATCTCGTGAGCAAGATGTATGAGACAGGCGAAATACCCTCAGACTTCAAGAAGAATATAATAATTCCAATCCCAAAGAAAGCAGGTGATGACAGATGTGAAAATTACCGAACTATCAGTTTAATAAGACACAGCTGCAAAGTACTAACGCAAATTCTTTACAGACGAATGAAAAAACTGGTAGAAGCCGACCTCGGGAAAGATCAGTTTGGATTCCGTAGAAATGTTGGAACACGTGGGGCGATACTGACCCTACGACGTATCTTAGAAGAAAGATTAAGGAAAAGCAAACCTACGATTCTAGCATTTGTAGACTTAGAGAAAGCTTTTGACAATGTTGACTGGAATACTCTCTTTCAAATTCTGAAGGTGGCAGGGGTAAAATACAGGGAGCGAAAGGCTATTTACAATTTGTACAGAAACCAGATGGCAGTTTTAAGAGTCGAGGGGCATGAGAGGGAAGCAGCGGTTGGGAAAGGAGTGAGACAGGGTTGTAGCTTCTCCCCGATGCTATTCAATCTGTATATTGAGCAAGCAGTAAGGGAAACGAAAAAAAAAAATTCGGAGTAGGTATTAAAATCCATGGAGAAGAAATAAAAACTTTGAGGTTCGCCGATGACATTGTAATTCTGTCAGAGACAGCAAAGGACTTAGAAGAGCAGTTGAACGGAATGGATTGTGTCTTGAAAGGAGGGTATAAGATGAATATCAACAAAGCAAAACGAGAATAATGGAATGTTGTCGAATTAAGTCGGGTGGTGCTGAGGGAATTAGATTAGGAAATGAGACACTTCAAGTAGTAAAGGAGTTTTGCTATTTGGGGAGAAAAATAACTGATGATGGCCGAAGTAGAATGGATATAAAATGTAGAATGGCAATGGCAAGGAAAGCGTTTCTGAAGAAGAGAAATTTGTCAACGTCGAGCATTGATTTAAGTGTCAGGAAGTCGTTTCTGAAAGTATTTGTATGGAGTGTAGCCATGTATGGAAGTGAAACGTGGACGATAAGTAGTTTAGACAAGAAGAGAGTAGAAGCTTTCGAAATGTGGAGCTGCAGAAGAATGCTGAAGATTAGATGGGTAGATCACAAAACTAATGAGGAGGTATTGAACAGAATTGGGGGGAAGAGGAGTTTGTGGCACAACTTGACTAGAAGAAGGGATCGGTTGGTACGACATGTTCTGAGGCATCAAAGGATCACCAATATAGTTCTGGAGGTCAGCATGGACAGCAAAACCCGTAGAGGGAGACCAAGAGATGAGTACACTAAGCAGATTCAGAAGGATGTAGGCTGCAGTAGGTGCTGGGAGATGAAGAAGCTTGCACAGGATAGAGTAGCATGGAGAGCTGCATCAAACCAGTCTCAGGACTGAAGACCATAACAACAACAACAATGCATTTCTCACTTTTTCGATCTTTTGTGTCAACGTCACGACTCTGATTCGTTACATACGGAAACTTTGCCATATGTCTTTCTGGCATTCGCAGCGCCTTTATAACCACCTGGCTCAAGTTTAATCTGTGCCACACGGAATCACTGCTGAACTGCGCTCCAAAGGTCAGCCGATATGCTGCAAAACACATTTGTCATACATGTTTATATATATAACAGATTTGTCATACTTGTTTGTATAACAAGTATGACAAATCTGTTACATATATAAACAGCATATCGGCCGACCTTTGCAGCGCAGTTCAGCAGTGATTCTGTGTGACAAAGATTAAACTTGTACCAGGTGGTTATAATGGCGCTGTGTGTGTGTGTGTGTGTGTGTGTGTGTGTGTAGTCTGCTCGTATGTGTAAATGTGAATGAATGATCTATGTCTGGTGTAATTGTTACGTGTTGTATGAAAGTGTCTTTCTTAAACAGATAATGGTTAATTATTTTTAACACAGATGTTCTTACAATCTTTTTAACTGCTGTAAAAATGTTAGCACAGACAGATTTATTACGCTCAAGACTTCGGTATGCTAAGTAACTGAGTATAATTATTTCGTTTTATTGAAGTTACGTTATCGTGCAGATACGTCAAAGCGAAAACATGTGAACATGATCTCTTTTTGTCTCAGGGGTTGAAAATTTAGGGTTAGGATGTATGTATATCTATTAGTAGCACACTCATTTGTTAATTTTAATAGCATGAAGCATATTTAGTTATAGCTTTCTCTGTAATGGTACCTGTGTGAAAAATAACGTACTCGACATTTGTGACCCAATACAGAAATATTTGCATCAGAAAATGAAAATAATGACGAAGACACTTAATTGCTTTCGCGAATGTGTAAACTGAATAAGTTATGTCAATAATATCTGGGCTAGAAGAGCCCTAACTACCAAAAATAGTTGTACCGACCATAATGGCGGACAATAATAGGGTAAGATCGTAAATAATAAAACTTTTAATAACTGCAGGAAAGAACACAATTCTTCAATAAATAAAAGATGGTTTCAATAGTAACAAGCGATATTTAGTATTCCGAAAATGATTTAGATAAATTAACAATGACTACACGTATTACAGACCTCTTAATACGGAACGTAGGAAGAGTGCTTCTTGCTATATCCGCGGTACTACTTGGAAAGGTACAATGTCTGCTCTTTTATCAGACAAATGAAAATTAACAGAGTATATGTTGTCTTCTTTAATCATTGCCTAGGTAGATGATAAGGCGTGCAGATCGTCTTTGTCCTTCTCACTCGATGGCGCTTCACATGGAAAAATGTTAATGCTTTTTATATGTTAAAGAAAAGTATTGGCAACGGCCTTGCCGCAGTGGATACACCAGTTTCCGTGAGATCACCGAAGGTAAGCGCTGTTGGGCGTGGCCGGAAATTGTATGGGTGACCATCCAGCCGCCATGCGCTGTTGCCATTTTTCGGGGTGCACTCAGCTTTGTGGTGCCAATTGAGGAGCTACTCGACCGAATAGTAGCGGCTTCGGACAAGAATACCATCATAACGACCGGGAAAGAGGTATGCTGACCCCACGCTCCTCCTATTCGCATCCTCCTCTGAAGGTGACACAGCGGTCGGATGGTCCCGGTAGCCCACTCGAGGTCCGACGACGGAGTGCTTTTTCAGAAAAATATTAGAGTCTTTTTTTTCAAGTATATTCACTTTTTTCGTGTTCTTCCCACAGGCTGCAAACGATTGTCAGCAACCGGTCTTGTGCAGCTTCCAGGACTCCAGCTACGTGAAAACGAAACATTTTTACACATTATGAGACTATTGTCAATATTAATAACACCCGGAAACAAGTAAAGTTGTGTATTAGTTTCTGTTATTCCAATGTGCACTTCACGATTTGCACCCTATCTCACATTTCGTCGTAACATCTACGCAGTCCATATACTGCTTTCTCTTTTTTCGTAAACACGTCTCGAACATTTTTCGTGAACACTGAATACAATTCCTTTGTTTAATGTCACCGAGATTTGGTCTGTTTGTCTAGTGCGCAACGGTGAGTTAAAAAACTCATACATCCATACAATGTAGCCTTTCACAGCCAGTGTTGTCTTCAGATGAAACTTCCGGCCTGAGAGGCCGTGGTCGATGTATAAAATTTCCACCTAACGTTTCGTCTCCATCTGCGGGAGACATCTTCTGAGGTCGTCCGGCTACTGCCACTGAGTCTCCAAGTACTCTCGCGTTTATAGAGCGCATAAATGGCACCACCATTCGTCACATGATGCCGACGATCTTTGCAAGGCGTCTTCATTCGCGATTAAGGGTAATCGATTGTCATTCTGCTGGTGTAACGTCGACATCCACCTTTTGTCCAACTTTAACACTTCCTCTTTTCTATTAAAATTATTATGGGGTTTGTGAATCTCTTTTGTTTCTCTATACATGCGCGCATGATAATGGGATGTTCGTACTAGAACGCTTGTCTCATTAAATTTAATTTCGAGGTTTCCATCTCGAAAAACATGCTCAGCTACGGCCGATTTTTCGATGTGTCCTAAGCGGCAGTTTCTTTTATGTTCGGCTAAGCGGGTGGTTACACTTCTTTTCGTTGTTCAAATATATACTTGTCCACAGCTGCATGGAATTTTGTATACCCCAGGTGTTGCTAGGGGGTGTCGGGCGTCTTTTGCAGTTCTTAAATATTCCTTAATCTTCTTGGTGGGTCTGAAGATTGTTTCGATCCCATACTAAGTCAGAACTTTCCCGATACTGTCCGTGACTTTATTAATGAACGGTAGGAAAACTTTTCCAGTAGATGACCGCTGTTGCTCTGGACTTCTGTCTTCTTTTCTTCTTTGATGGAGGGCTCGATCAATTTCCTTGCTGGTATATCTGTTTTTCATGAAGCCTCACCGTAAGTGATTTAGTTCATCTTGCAGGTAAGCCGGCTCGCAGATTTTGTTGGCTCTGTCCTCCAAGGTTTTCATGACACCTCTTTTTTTCCTAGGATGATGATTTGATTCCTAGTGAAGCTATTGATACGTGCGAGTGTTCTTTCTATATACCTTGTGGCCCAAACTCCCATCCACTCGTTTAATTACCGACAAATCCAGGAAATTGAGTTGACCGTTGCTCTCTTTCTCCATCATAAACTGTATCTTCGGGTTAATACTGTTCAGATGCCCCAAGAAGAAAAAAAATGGTTCAAATGGCTCTGAGACTATGCGACTCAACTTCTGAGGTCATCAGTCGCCTAGAACTTAGAACTAATTAAACCTAACTAACCTAAGGACATCACACACATCCATGCCCGAGGCAGGATTCGAACCTGCGACCGTAGCGGTCACGCGGTTCCAGACTGAAGCGCCTTTAACCGCACGGCCACACCGGCCGGCTGCCCCAAGAAGACATCCAGCTCTTCTTCACCATGAGTCCACACTACAAATGTGTCATCAACATAGCGGTATCATTTAGCTGGCTTTTTACTGGCACTCTGCAGCGTTCGCTGTTCGAAGATTTCCATAAATAAATTGGTAACAGCTGGGCTGAGAGGGCTTCCCATCGCCACCCCGTCGATCTGTTCGTAAAACTCGTAGTTGTACTGGAAATAAGTTGTCGTCAGGCAGTGTTTAAATAAAGCCACTATGTCAGTCGGAAAAATATCTGCTATGGGAACTCGGGGAAGAACGGGATAGCGGGGCACAATGGGCACAATTGCTCTTTTCTAGACTGGACAGTGCTGCAACGTGTTGTATGGGCATGTAAGTGAAGTGAAGTGAAGGGAAGTGAGGACAGCCATTTTGATTTAGTTTGAAGTGTGAGATCCGAGTGATTTGTTGTCCGTCACGTTACCGCTTGCGTTCTTCTAATGTTTGGTGAATTTCAACGAAAGGTAAACTGTTAACTGTTAATTGTATACCCTGAAATAACACATTTCCTTAAAGTGCACGGCATTTGTTATACTTTAGTTATTTAATGCGTTTAAATACGTCAGTTATTACACTCGATAAAAGTTGTTAATCTCAAAAGTGCTCTTGGGGCGGAACGGGATGGGGCAGAATGGGATAGTGTGCCGTTCTGCCATGTCATACTTTGATGCAAGTAGAAAGCAAACCCAGCCTGGATGTACGTGGATGCCAGACACTCCCAGCCAGCTATGTTCGCTGAACAAATCAGCTTTCCAGATATCGCCTGAGGCTGTCATTCCAATCCCACTAATCTGTCAAAATACTTTGCGGACTACAAAACGAAAAGGAAAAACCGTCTATTAACAGATTCTCCTTATAAGAAGGAACTGCAGAATGCTGTCGCACGTAAAGTAGGCCTACAGAAAGGAGGAGGGTGCACAAATATGAACAATGTCAGGACAGAGACGTCAGGTGCAATGCAACTTAAGGCAAAAATATCAAACTGTACACCCAAAAAAACCAAAACAGAGGACATCAAAGACCTTAAGAAAAATAAAAGGAAGAAGATGATGGAGAAGAGAGCTGAGTGTAATGTAGGGACTTCTACTCCGTTTCTAATGAGGGCTGGGTCGCATGCCAGAGGTGTTTCAAGTGGGCACACAATTCATGTGCTGGCATAGACAGTGAAGATGAAGAGGAAATACTGATTTGTGACTATTATCGAAAGGACTAGTAGCTAGTGGTATGGTGGTTATTAAGCATTGTACATTTTTCCGAATGGCATTAGAATATTTCCTTACTTTGAAGGATGACTTTTTAATTGTATAAATTATACATTCCTTAGTCTGAATTGCCTTTTACACAACATTTTGTCATAGTTTAATGTGATATTCGTAATTCAAATTAAACGTTTATGCAGTAATTTAACAAAAATTAACCTTATCCCATTCTGCCCCGTTGGTGGAGCGTAACGGGAACTATGCAAGACTTTCTTTGAAAAATTGTAAAAAATGCAAAATGTATTGTTTTAAGTGATTTTAAAATAAGGTACATTAGGTTACACTACAAGGTGTTTTTTTATAACTTTAAAAAGTGTTTCCTTGTGTTCCCTTATTGTATACAAATTGTTAAACAATAAGTATCCCGTTCCGCTGCGAGTTCCTCTATATATGAAAAAGCTTCGTTTACAGGCACCATGGTAAACAATTATACTACATCGAAGCTCACAAGAATATTACTTGGGATGCCGTTAATCTCCCTCAGTTTTTCAATAAAATGCGCCGAGTTTTTAATGTAACTATCTGTTCTGCCAATGTATGGTTGCAGCAAGCACCTCTTGTGTTGGAGATCCTATAGCACTCACAATCGGTCTCAAGGGGACCTGTGGTTTATATACCTTTGGGAGTCCATATAGTCTGGGTGGATAAGCTTCCGTTTTGCGGAGTTGTTTTTTATTATCCAAAGAAAGAGAAGATTGTTTTACCAGTTGATTCCTATTTGCCAAAATTTTGGTTGTGGGATCCTTCTGAAGCTTTTTATGCGTAGTCCAGAATATTACGCCAAGCGAAACCACCTACCAGCAATTTGTTCCAAGCGGAACGGAGGGCACTGGGGGAGATCAATGCGGATAAGAGCATTATTGTACTTGAGCTGTTAAAGGAAATGCTACGGTTTTGCTGAACACCGAAGATTATCACAAGAAGATTGCTGACCTTTTGGATCACATTACCTAAGTATTTGCAGGCTAATAATTATACCTACTAGGATTAGTATGTTTGTAGGTTGGTTAGTACTCCCAAGTACATGAATGAGGATGATGATGTTTGGTTTGTGGGGTGCTCAACTGCGCGGTCATCAGCGCCCGTACAAAGTCCCAATTTTCACGCAGTCCAATTTTTTGACAGTCCAGTCTAGCCACCGTCACGATGATGGTGAGGATGAAATGATGAGGTCAACACAAGCACCCAGTTCCCGGCAGATAAAAATCCCCAACCCGGTCGCGAATCGAACCCGGGACCCCATGATCCAGAGGCAACAACGCTAGCCACTAGACCACGAGCTGCGGACTAAGTACATGGAGCAATAGCTAATCATTTACGTTTATTTTCCCCTGGGCAGTAGGTCAGATGTTGGAGTGTGAACGCATGGGCGTTAAACGATTTGTCTATGCTGTGAGACGTAGTCCACTTCATGGTGCAGTTACGATCGTGCAGAAAAGATTTGGTAGTAAATTATGAGACGTGTTTGTAGGAAGACTGTTAGACGCAGAGAAAAAACAATTATGGGGAGGTTTACTATCTTTTGGTTCAAAAAATCGATTCTTTTTAAATTGCGTTTCTGGATCCATAAACGTGTTTAGAATCTACCCCTGAAACGGTTTTTCCGAATACGGAACGGAAATGTTTGCTATTCGCGGTTGAACAAAAAAATGCACCTGCCTGAAATCGGCCTTTTTCACGCGCCAGTTTTTTTCTTTCGGAGGACGCGTTATCGTACCGGTGCTTGGGAGGAAACACACAAAATTCAAACGAAAGTTTGAACGCGTGTGTTTGGAAGTTAGCCCCCAAGCATTAGCATTCTGGTGCGAAGACTGTGGAGATTGCGACTTTCCTGGCAGTGAACAGCTTCAACGAAGGGTATTCAGCAATTCTGAAGACCATGACAACGATAGACGTCACCCTGGGACTCTATTCGACGCAATTCGCCAAGCATTCGGACGACCACCGGATTTCAGCGGCCGAAAACCGCTTGTCACCGGCCGTACGAGCGACCCTGGAGCAGCGCAGGATGGCCCAGATCGAGCAGAACGCCGTCTATGAGGAAGAGAAAGGTCTAGTTTATGGACCCGGAATAGCAGATTGAACTTACGTTGGATAATATTGCATTTATATGTAGTCAAAACTTCAAACGCGTTTTTCTCGAAATGCCTTTTTTTTATCGTGAGGTATGGTAACTTCAAATCTGCCTAACCGATTGGCATGATTCTTTGCCAACTAAATTGTCTAGGAGTTGTACCACTTTTATTCCGAACCATCAACTATATATATTCTTACTTGGCCGACGAAGTCGAAAAATCGGTGAAAAAGACCCTATTTATTTTCAAATGGCCGCCATTTTGTTTCCTATGGTCCAAATAACTTAAGCGAGGTATAACTCCTAAAGAATCTTATATGCTTCACTAACGTCAACTCAATTTTGATTTCAGACGATCCGGCTGACCTGTGACATACCACGCGTGGAGGTCTATATCGATATTTTGTCTCGTTCTGACGGCACTACGGCATTTGATCTTCGACATTTCCGGTCGAAAAAATTCCAGTTTGCAGAGGACATATCAGTAAACATTTTGATCAAATTTGACATTGATATCTATAACACATCCTGAGAAAAAAATTATCAAAGAACATGCTTTTTTCGGGCCAAAGATAGTAAACCTCCCCTTAATGTACTGATGTGGGCACATATTACGCCATCAATGACAACAATATCACCACTTGTGCCCCTAGCACTCCGTATACACTTAGCATGGATTGCATCACATTCGTTCACTCTTTTCAGCACTTTCTAAAAATAAAGCTTGTTCATTAATTTTCATATCCAGTTGTCACTCCTGTCTTATTCCCCTTCGTTCTGTCTCTGTTGTCTTGTGACGTTTCCGACGGTGCCTGGGGCCTGTGACGTCTCCCACGACATAGCGGTTGCGACGTCTTGGCATTGCACTTTCTGCTTGCTGTCGATTGCACCACCTGTCTTCGTAATGTTTTATAGTCACACCACAGGTTAATTATTCATCGGTTAATCAAATGTGAAGTGACACCGAGAATCCGCAGATGTGGCCACCTCATGTACTAAACAAGAACGAAAGTCGCACTGGATGTTTGCTTATCGAGCCCAGCTCCGGACAAGTCGCGCGTCCACTGCGCGTCCCGTCACGAGCGGCAGCAGTCACGCGTGGCCGTAATTGGGCATCGTTGCTGTTGCGCAGGCAGCTCTGTCACCGTTAACGACGTGTTTCATTAGTCCGCGGGACGCCCGAAAAAATCGCAGCGAGCCTCTGATTAAACAGGGCTGTAACGCACAAAGTCCGGACGCGAGCCACTCTCAAATATCATTCGTTATGTTGGCGTTCGGTGTGCATCCTGTAGTGTTACTGTGTGTTTTTTGCCCTCTCGTTTTTCGCTCTCCGTCCGAGCACAGCGTTCGGGTTACAAGAAGCGGAAAGAGACCTCATCGGCCTGCGGTGGCTGGGGCGCCGGTGTTGTGTTGCCGGCGGTGGCTCCAGCGGGCGCCCGGGGAGTGACAGTTGGGCCGTATTAATTACTTAACTAATTAATTAATCAGGTAGGCAAATCTGACGGCTGCAGGAGGGATGAGCCGGCGGGCCGGCGGCTGACGCGGGCCCAGGCCGGACGCGCAGGGGCGCCGCGCTGCGGGGGCGGGGGTGGGGGTGGGAGTGCGTCACCGTCCCCAGAGGCGCGGGTTCGGGCCTCCCTCCCGCGGGACCCCTGCTGCCGGCGCGGCGGCCTGACAGCTCACGTCGCTAGCGTCCTCTCGACCACCTCACTAGGTATGTAAACGATGGAAAATCCAGGATGGTATGCAACAGCATTATGAAAAGGAAAGTTGCTACTCACTATTTAGCGGAGATGCTGAGTCGCAGATGAGCACAACAAAAAGACTGTCAGAATGGATGGCTGGATGATTTGGGGGAAGGGACCAACCAGTGAGGTCATAAGTCCCATCGGATTAGGGAAGGATGGGGAAGGAAGTCAGTCGTGCCTTTTGAAAGGAACCATCCCGGCATTTGCCTGAAGCGATTTAGGGAAATCACGGAAAACCTAATTCAGGATGGCCAGACGTGGGATTTGAACCGTCGAATGCAAGTCCTGTGTGCTAACCACTTCGCTCGGTAAGACTGTCACATATGAAGCTTTAGGTCAGTAAGGCCTTCGTCAACAATAGACGACAGACACAAACACATGCATACTCACGCAAACGCAACTCACACACAAGACTGTAGTCTCAGGCAAGAGTGGTCACGCTGCCAATGTGGCCTGAGACATGTCTGCTCCAAGAAACTGTGACGGAAATGCGATGTCTCATTACCCCAGAAGCACATTTATACCCTTCTCTCCAGCTACCTCGTGCGTCACCTTGCGGCGTTATCGAGAAGCAGGAAAACAACGCCTTCCATGTTAAGTTCCTCAGTGGTCAACAGGAAAGGTCGCATTGGACAACGCCGCTTCAAAGGACGAACACGATATGAGAACATATATGTGTCTCAAAAACTATTCGCATCAATATTATGATATACACGTATTTGAAACCGTTTTTTAAGCCCATCATGTTACGCTAAAATTTAACATACGGTTCAATTTTAAAAAACCAAAGATGACCTCATATCTCTGTAATGAAAAATAGCACAAACATGAAATGTGATTTATTCGAGTAGCCCCTGTCCCTGCAATTCACTGTCCAAGCGGCATCTTTGTATCTATTACAGTTGGAGAGATACAAGTGGTATTATGACTTAGCTGCCTCACCGTGTATAGTGCAGAACCTGCAATCAAGAATTTGATATCCTTCTCGTTCTATGGAAGTCCGTTGTCCACCTCGGTAGTTGCGCAGTCGGCGTGGCAGATTTCCAAGCGAAGGAACCCGGGTTCGGTTCCAAGCCAAATGGGAGATATACGCTGTTCACGGTCTGATTGTTGTGTTGTCCTCACTTTCGTACCACCGTAAGTGACATTCCGATGTTGAGCTCACTGAATGAGTATCTCCAAAAAGTCAATAAACTGAAAAAATATTCTGAGGCTCGCCTTGAGGTGCGTGTAAACACGAGCGACTTTTTCATATGTTTTTAGTGCATGCTTTGTCGTAACCTTAAGAAGTGTGTAGATGGGCACTTGAGCATTGCATGCGTTCAGAAACGGAAGACCAAGGGAGGTTCCTGTCTTTCTTAATACGTTGTGGGCCTCCTTTTGACGAAGTTCTACTTCCATGTATACAAGGTGTACCGTAATTACCACCGAAAACTGACATGGATGAAAGTGCACAATAACAGAAGGAAATACTTTTCAGTAATCATGGGTCTGCAAAAGAGCCATCTGCTACATATGTCCGAATTGTCGTTACAACCTGCCACTGACTTTATTATCAAATATCGTCACACTTAGTAGAAATTTACTTGAAATATAAGCTTTTGTAATTAAGACCCCATTTAAGTGATCAAACTTCACAGTTTTACGCGTTACAGCACATTGTTCCATATTCCTAACAAAATTTCTTTTTAAGCAATATCACAAGAATAACAATAATAGTTTAATACTGGTAAAAAATAAACACAATTTGAGGAAAAGAAAACTGGAAGAATTAGTTTATTTTAGAAGAAGCTAACAGATATTACGAGAGGTGCTGCATGCAAATTCGTAAGCGTGTATGTTTTAGCTGCATTTGAGCGTAGTTGCACGCTTTACATTTCCAAAAATGCATTTACTGAAAAGAAGTTAAACACCATGAGTACATGGACCGACGTCCCTGTATCATCATACACGTACACAGCATCGGCGAGTACTTAAAAGAATACAGTTGCAGTTCTCTGTGGCAGATGGAACGGCCGTAAGAGAGCATTAGTATACGATGTTGCGTGAGAATCCCCATATCTATACGACTAAAAGGCCAAGTTTCCCATCCGTCAGACACCCACGATGTACGCGGCATCAAATGCACTTATGTCAGACTGTAGATTACAGACTTTCCCGGAACGATTTACGCTCAAGTTGGTGAGGCCAAGGTGACTACTAAAACCAGCCAAAAAAAAAAGAAGACGTTATAAATCCAGATCATTAAATCCATGAAACAGATTCAGACAACTGATGAAATTACAAATCGAATGATCACAATCACGGATCGATTACATGTACATCAAGCGAGAACATCACATTAATACGCTAATCTCTTCCAGTAAATCAACTATGTGAGAAGTTCTGAAACTACCAATGTGTTGTGGAACGGTTAGACTGTCATACAGTTATATCCGAATAGTTACGTTATCACCATAAATTACTTTTATTCAAAATATCGATGTGGGAATGATCGTTAGGAAGAGATGTTTACATTCAAATTTTGTTTGTGGCCCACATGGACGCGGTGGAGATGTTTATCTCTGTGTATTTGCATTGGCTCCACGTGAAGATGGCAACATTCATGCTAAAAAGTTCTCACCCCCGCCATAAAGACGTAACACTGTTAGGCCAGCACAGCTACGCTGTAGGGTTGGTTGTGCATACAATGTTTCTAGTCCTGGAGGCGCAATACCCGAGTTGTAAAATTTCTGGAGACACCACACACTTTCTTACTCATTCGGCACGCACACACACTCTCATTTGCTTTGTCTCATATGTTCGATTCGTTTCTCATCAATGTGCAGCCTGCCGGGGTGGCCGAGCGGTTCTAGGCGCTATAGTCTGGAACCGCGCGACCTCTACGGTCGCAGGTTCGAATCCTGCCTCGGGCATAGATGTGTGTGATGTCCTTAGGTTAGTTAGGTTTAAGTGGTTCTAAGTTCTAGTGGACTGATGACTTCAGAAGTACAGTCCCATAGTGCTCAGAGCCATTTGGACCATTTTGAACCATCAATGTGTTCATAAGTGTTTCTGTCTGTCGCCATGCTTGCTGACAGCACGCTCCGACTTCCTTTACCTTGGAGCCACACTTGCAAAGTCCAGGCCTACTGTTGGCAGAATACGGCATCAAACGACGCTTGCGTAAGAGTACACTAGTCAGGAGTCGAAGCGACGTTCCGCTACCCACATACGTGCTTTCAGTGCACAGGCATGCGCAACTTTCTAAGCCGCCACCTGCAACGAATCCTTACAATTCCAATCACTAGTCAACAACTTCCATTCCACCCCTGCATAGTTTTCCCCCGAGCGAATTTGAAGTTAGAACCACGTCATCTGTTTGTTGCACAAACATGGTAGATAATCGGTCTGCTGCAATCCTGTTGTACCGTTTCTAATACGCTGTAGGCATTAGTAAGAGAACTTCTATATCTTTCTAATACTGTTTCTGTTCAAATTGTATAGCGTGTGTGACAGGACAGTTTCCACTAACAATCCGTGATGGTGAATTAGTGACTACAGCAAAAGTAAGGCTACCTCAACTTTCGTTCGTATTGAGGAATACATTCAAAGTAAGTCGCAATTCTACTAAGTGTTCCTTGTCTGTAGCCGTCCCGTCTGCCCCACTGTAATCCTATTGATTTCACGGCTAGATATAAGGCAGCATTCTACTGGCTGCGGGCAGGAAACCAATCTAAGAGTCAGCAAGGAATGGGGTCTAATACTAACACTAAAATACAGTTGTATCACTGGAAATTACACAAATGGCAATGGGACTGAGACGCATCAGATACCGGTTATAGAGAGTTTGAAATGTTTGCCGACCATCAGGAGAAGAGTGAAGATAAATTGTATTAACTCCAGTCGGGAAATGGTTCATTTTCTTACATGACATCATGCACACGGCATCCCGGACATGTAGTCTTTAGAGAGTCCCATTTAGGACGTCAGTACAGGGATCAACACCAACAGGAACAATATAGTTTACTACAAAAAATATAGAATGAAGTTCATGCGTTAGCGAACCAGATTTCATTGACAGAGTTGAAATGGTACCGTGCAAAAGCGGACTGTTCGACACGAGGCAAGATATTTTCAAGTACAATAGGACGCTTTTCAGGGCATTACCCACGGACTAGGCAGTGTGGAGCTTGTGGGAGAAATGCCGGATAGTTCCAGTCACCGTATTATCACCACAAGAAGCAGAAGCATGAAAGCAGATTACGGTTAACAGTCGACATCTGAACGACCATGCCAACCGCCGAAACTTTCTTTGGATACCACTCAGGAGACGCAGACACAAATAAAGACTCCAGCAAAGAACACTCACCTAATCTTCTTGAAATGGATGGAAAATTACTTAATACATGTACCTACAGTGAACTCTGTATATTCTTTTAATTCAAAGATCTGAACGTATCACTCTTAATTATACTTTTCTGTATAGTTAGTAAGAGAAAATAAAATTTCAGTGGTGGTATAATGTATATAGAATACTACTAGATACATTGGGCTCTAATAGACTTGATTATTACGAAGTCATATTTGATAAGGCGCGTCTGTGTAGTAGTTTAGGAATAGTTTGTAATTTAGCTTTAGGAGTGGTGAAACTGGAATCATTCTGAGACCTCGACTTATTTGTAGGAATAATATAGTAGTAGTAGATGGAAATTACATTTTGTTACTTTTGTTTAACATTTATGTTAAAAATTGATATGTAGATTGAATGCTAATTAATTTGTTTCGTATTTGGCGTATTTGGTACTGAAAAATATTTCACATTTGTACAATCATCTGCACGTCTGCTATTGTAAACTAGGCGGCAGGTCGTCGTAATGTAAAAAATTACCAAATAAAATGTCCCAGTTTAATCATATAGCAACAAATGCAATGAGACCAGAAATACGATGCTCCCACGGTCATGCTGACTGGAGAATTTTGGTTGAGGTAGGAAATTACTTGTCTGCGACAAGGAAGTATTTGGCAGTTAGGGAACGACTACAGCAAATATTGACTATATGGCATGTGTGGCCTAGGCTATGCTCAATTGTTATGGCCTGTTAAGGTGATATGCCGAATTATTCCATTCACAGGAACGACAGAAGTGTCGTCTGTCCATTATTTCTGCTACGATCAATTCAGCTGATCATTCTGTAGCTACGTATCTTTTTATCATTGGCAAAGCCATACCATTTGTGCTTATGGCTAACAATTCTGTTATTTTTCTGTAGTAGTTGGTCATGCATATTTCCTGTACGACCTAACTGCTAAACGACCAAAAGAACTTGATTGTAAGATAGCTATTATCAAACAGATGTCAACACAACAAATATAATAATGGCTCACACACGTCCTAAGTAGGAGAACAACAAACGTTTTAAAATAATTATTTTGTCAGTCACAGTTACAAACTGTCACAGTTTTCGGTTTCTCTCAAGATTATATGTCATGTACTAGAAGGGAAAATTTGTTTTAAAGACTTACTAGTGAGTGGAAGCTGTTATAAAAGTGATGAATGTTTTACACTAATCGTAGAAGAATAATCAGCGGAACAGTATTTCTAACAGAAATAGAAATTAATTCCGCTTTACTGCTGGTGCAGCATACGCTAAAATATTATACAATCATGAATAATGATCCAGATCGTGCGTCATGTCATATGTCCTTCTGCCTCAAATATTTACATTACTGTGCTGAAATCTGCTATTTACAGAGATCTCGACTGCGTAACGATATATTCTGTTAGCAAATTAACTGGTGTTATTTCTCTCTGGGCCCTCCGCCTAAAGCACTAATTGATTTACGAATTACGCGCTGTGCATCTGTTAAAAATTGGCAATAATGTGGTGCTGGTAGACCTAATATTTTTGTTACAAAATGAAATTTATATATGGCAAAGGGTTATCCTGATTTGAGTTTCGCTCAGAGCTACCCAAACAGGACTCCCCGTAACTTCCATCCTTATGGAGACTAACCCAGAATATTCGGACCACCACCTCTGCCAAACCATCACTGGAAAAGGAACTCGAATCTGACAATCCCATTGTGGGAGAAGCTCTTATTGCTGTGTCCCTATTTTAGCCACAGCTTCAGGGACTCTACTGAGGTGTCACATTTATACTTGGTAGCAGTGTAAACACTATGGAGGAAATTCGTCGTGAACGTAAAAATAAATACAGGTTACTAATAACTATGAATTCGGTTGAAAAGGTCTGGGATCGGATCGCCCTAATGGAAGGACTGGGGTCCCCACATAAACGCTTTAGCGTTCATCATCATTACTACATAACTTACGTTTATTAAAGTCAAACAAGTTTTAAAAACAATCAACAGTGAATCTGACCCAGCAGACCTTATAAAAATTATGTGATTGCCGTAAGCTTAGTGACAACAGTGCATCCTAATTTAAGTTATACAATATAGCACTGAAGATGGTCACTCAGTGACAGAAAATCGATTTTGCGATAGTAAAAAATATACGACCAATGCTGTCTCTTTTTTCAAGTATAAAAAATTAGACTTAGAACTACTTAAACCAAACTAACCTAAGGACATCACATACATCCCTGCCCGAGACAGGATTCGCGCCTGCAACCGTAGCAGCAGCGCGGTTCCAGACTGAGGCACCTAGAACCACTCGGCCACAGTAGCCGGCTATTCATTAGTTCAAATTATCTTAAGGCTTAAGATTCGCTGTATTTTGATTCACTTCGTTGTCAGATTTGGTGCATCATTATACGGGATTGCCTAAAGCCAGTCAAGTTTGTTTTTAAAAGGTACGTCGTTTTCAAGCCTACTTTTTTGGGCAAACCCTAGTAAAACCGACACGTTTTAGTAAACCTGTAATGTACTGACTGCTATAAAGGCGTATTTTTTGCAGCTAATAGGATGGTTTAACTGTAATTTGACGGATATAGAAGTTGAAGAACTGTGGCATATGAAAAGCACAGTTCATACCGAATCTTTAACCGTATCACAAACTGAATCTATAAGTCTGTTCAATAGAAAGCTCGTTAATCCCTTGTAGTAGATGCAAAATCGGGTTTGGCAACCTAGCAACAGCAGTACAGGTGATCACATTTGCTAGTCCCTCGGTTCCCTGCCCACTGTCCTGACGGTGCAGATTATCACCTACACATAATTTGCTTTTATTAAAGACAAACGAATTTTAAAACCTCGACAGTGAAATTGACTGCGAACACTTTAGACAAATAACTTTAAAACTGCTGTCAAACCACACCAGCCGTTAACTTTACATCATAAGTACAGAATTTTAAAAACAATTTACTAACGTTACGTTCACTTTCCATTTTTTTTAACTAAATGACTTTAAATAGCTGCCATTAATAATGAACTTAGTGTCAGTAGACACCAAAGGTACATATATATATAACTTTAAAACTGCTGTCAAACCACACCAGCCGTTAACTTTACATCAGAAGTACAGAATTTTAAAAACAATTTACTAACGTTACGTTCACTTTCCATTTTTTTTAACTAAATGACTTTAAATAGCTGCCATTAATAATGAACTTAGTGTCAGTAGACACCAAAGGTACATATATATATATATATATATATATATATATATATATATATATATATATATATAGTCACTGAATACTTAGGTACAGTTAATAAAAATTCCGTGATCAGACTTTAATAAAATTACTTTTAAACAACTGTTACTAATTAATAACCTACGGTCATTCTGTAGACAGAAAATTACAGAGTTTTAAAAACAGTTAACAGGCAGCTACAGTTAGTCAAATTTTCAACCGAATGTCTTTCAAACAGCTGCTATTAATTGCAAGTGGTGGTTGCATAAACCTCACTTGGGCGGGGGGGGGGGGGGAGGGGTGGGTGAGGGGAAAAGTGAGAAGAACATAGAAAGAAGTTATTTAATTTGGACAGAATGGCCGCCGTCCTTCCACTCCTTAAGCTTAAAACAGACCTGACCCCCGTCACTAACATCGAACTGGCAAGTAGGCTCCAGGACGCTGATGTTCTTTTAGAAAATATCAAGCCCAAACCCGGAATCCGTTCTGCGGGCGGGTGATAACGTTCATCAAAGCCAGGGACGACGTCTTCATTGAAGCCGATTCGTTCTCTCGTGTACCATCCAGAACTCAAATGCATAGGTTTATATGTTGAGCTAGAAACGCAGTTAGGATATTCTGAAATTCCTATATCAATAAGTGTAAAGCAACTTAGCCACATAAAGCCGAGAAAGTCAAGGCTACATTAAAGTGTTTCTCTGCTACTGCATAAGCTAGGAGCGAAAACTGGCAAGGCTGTACAACTTCCCCGCGTTGTGTAGTCCATGCCATTCAGCCACTGGCATAGGGCTCTTTCTCTCTCTCTCTCTCTCTCACTCTGTCTTTCTCAATTTCTTCAACTGGTACCATTCATCACTACTAGTTAGCAAGGGGAAAAGAAACTAGGAAGGAACTGCATTAGTTGTATGTATCTTTACTGAGTTAATTTTAAATAGCTTGAACCAAGAGCCATAATATAATGTAATAACACTGAGCTATGTCTACGTTGAAGCAAACCAGTGCAAAGCAAGTGTAACAGTAACTAAGAAACAGAAAACCTTAAGTTCGGCTTGCATTTCATATTATTTGAAATGACAGTCGTAGTGTGTATGGCAAGCATAGACTGTTCACATAACATCACAGGGTTACTGCATTCTCTGTCATATGTAGGTGCCATCAGAAATCGCTCCTTCTTAAATTTTGGATTTCAGTTGCTTATATATAAAAATAAAGTGAATTATGGTCTGGTAGTCTAGATGACCAAGATACAGGGCTACTGCGACTGACCAGCTTTGAAATTCTTAAGGTTGTATCGCGCTGTGGCGCTGAAGTGAATAGGAGCTACTTCTTGTGTGGGTCATCTTTTCATACAACAGACCAGGGTACCGACTTTCAATAATTCTGGCAGAGGAGCATCCACGAAAGGCAAATATCGCTCCCCTTTAATTCTTATTGGTACCACATGTAGCTCTATGAGAGTAGGGGGTAAGGCAGACGGTTTGTTAGTGCAGGTTGCCTATATTCAGGGGCAAGTATGCATTCAGAGGCAAACCTATTGTTCCCTTTTGATTGACAGGTCCTTGACCTATTGTTCTGCTAAGTGGATTATGACTTCCTGGGGATAATCTGTCTTTCTGAGAAACCTACCCCCACACCACCCCCTCCCCCTCCTCCACCCACATCCTCAGGAAGCCTCCAACACTCCCCCTCGCTGATACACGTACACTTACAAGCTTCTCACTCTATCAAATTCATTGACTACCAAATTATATTGACCATTTAATTAAACCCTACCCCTGTGGTAAACCCCCAACCATGTACTACCTTCCCCATTCCCCTACTTGGAAATTGATCGCTCTGTGCTAGACAGGAAGGATTTCACAACAGAAAACTCAACAACATGGTTGAATGTACGAGTGTTATTCGGAAAGTAAGGAATGATCGGTCGCGAAATGGAAACCACAGTGAAAATCCGATGACGTTTTGGACATGTGCGTTGGGCAGTGTCTCTAGTATGCCCATCGATCGTCTTACGTCGTTCTTTTTAGTTCTGAGCACACAGAGAGCCATAAAGGCACCTAGAACAATAGTGTCTCCCGCCAAATATGAGGGTCTGGTGAGAAATTTCGCCTGAAGCTATGCAGCCAACATTACAGAACTGTCGTGCGATTTCTTCTTCAAGATAACTCTCAACCGCATTCTGCAGGAGCAATATAAGATGTTCTTGCATCGTTTTCAATTGGAAATGTTTGATTACCCGCAATATAGCCCGTAATTGTCTCCCTCTGAGTTTCATCTCTGCTCACGTGAACCAATAGCTAGCTTCCGAATAGGCCTCGTATAAAGACAACATTTTGGCACACACAAGGAGCTGTAGGCCAGTGTAGAGAATTGACGGAAAGCACTGGCGGCTGCCTTCCATAACGAGAGTTATAGGAAGTTGGTACAAAACTACGACAAACGTCTAAGTCGGATTGGCGACTACGGAGATAAGTAGCTGGAAGTTATAGCTAACTTGCAAATAAAACAGTTTTGATTTTGACTGTGGTTTCCATTTCGCGGCCTATCGTTCCTTACTTTCCGAATAGGCCTCGTATATTGTTTATTCATAAAAAATTCAATTTGCAAGGGTTGGGTCTCTCTTGATCATCATTCTCCGCTGTTTGGGAATATGCAGGTCTTGTAAAATACATTGTAAAGAAGTAATTAAATCAATCACTTTCTTTATCCTGATGACACAAGGAATACCATAATAAAACAGTCATTGCATGTAATTACACGGTTAGAAAAATCTTTCGATCATGAAGCACACACCGTCCGCTGGCCTGCACCCAGTGCTAGCTCACGCCACTTGTACTGACTGCCAGGCTGCACCAAGGTCCTCCAGGGGCTGCAGCACAAGCCTGTATCCAAGAGTTTCCACTTGGGCCCTACGACTGACAGACCAAATGTCACGCTAATCCCCGAACAAAAGCATCAGGTGGCAGCAGCCCTCTGATACAACATACCCGAGAGATTCCTTCCGAAACACGTGCTCTCTCCCCCTCTTCCCCCCCCCCCCCCTTTTAGCGTCCCACTGCCAAGCCTACACGCACTGTTGGTCGCAGTCGGACCAAACAGCAAACAAAGCAGCGTTTACTCAGTACAGCCCTGCAGAATATCGATGCATGCAAGAACTCCTTGTGAGGCAAATGCCTGACTGAGAATGAATTCCTCCATGGTCTCTAAGATGCTGTCTGTGATGGATAGGAAATTCTATTATATAGCATAGGGTGTAATTTTTATTTACAAAACTCAATTCGCATGGACTCGATCTCACTTTTATTTGATGGGAAAAGCTCACATCCAGCAACTAGATGTCCTAGTTACAAAATTACACTGCTGTAGATTGGAGGTGTCCTCTTATTGGAAAGTTTCATGTCTGCTCTCACCTTGACATGCTGAGATCGACTGAGCTAGTGTACTGTGTCATTACAAGAGGAGGTCCAACCCAACTCCCCCCTCCACCCCCCCGGCCATATTCCACACTACCTATCCTAGAAAAAATTGGAAGGAAAAGTACTCATTCCATGCTGGAGAGAAAGGCTCTCATGTCACGAAATTCAAATCAATATCAAAAATATATTGATATATATTGTTCATTTAATCAATTTGCGGGAGGATCCAGGGATTCCCCAACTTGGATAGACATCATGACTGCAACCCCCCATCCTTGTGTCCCATGACATAATAACTGTCATCACCAGGGAATGGAATGAAGTGCGGTATAGTAGCCACCATTTTGAGTCTCCCACGTGTGTGTATGTCGTCAGGGCGCCACCACGAGTGTCAAAACAGCCCAGTGTGTTAATTACAGATCATGTTACGAAATACCGCTGACCACTGACCGGATATCGGTATCCTTGATCTCACAGCCCCCAAGCAAAGCATCACCCAGTGGCATTGTGTTTATCGGCAAATTCCAGACTCACTTCCTGTCTCTGTCTCTCTCAAGAGGCCACTCCCTGCTTATTTGTGTGAATCAGCGTCTGCAAACACGAAGACGGAGATTTTCATCTCTCCTAGGAATCCTGTATTCCTATTGGCTAATGCTGGAGACAATGGGAAAGCTGACGCAATTTCGATAGCAAAAATAGAGTGAAATAATCAGTTTGCACTACCCTGCAAATTAAGTTGGTTGGTTGGTTCGTGGGTTGAAGGGACCAGCTGCAAAGGTCATCGGTCCCTTTTTCCACGACCATGAAACATCCACAAGGAATAAAAACAAGCAACGGAGAAGACAAGGGACAGCACAGAACAAGAAAGACACAGACAAAAATCAGAAGAAATGAAATAAAAGCACACAGAGTGTTACAGTGGTTGGCCGACCATGGAAAAAAATAAATAAATAAATAAACTCTCAGACTGGGCGATAAAAGCCCCCTGCTCGAATAAAACTCAAAATTAAGCCCGCCATGGCAGCGTCATCCGTTAAAAGTGCAGGGAGCGCATCAGGCAGTGCAAACGTCTGCCTGAGCGCAGTTAAAAGCGGACAGTCCAACAAAATGTGGACCACTGTCAACTCTGATCCACAGCGACATAGAGTGGGTTCTCGCAGCACAATAAATGACAATGTCTCAGGCAGGTGTGACCAACGTGTAGCCGGCAGAGAACAGATGAGTCCTTACGAGAGGCTCGCATGGAAGAGGGCCACACACCTGTAGTCTCCTTGAGAACCCGAAGTTTGTTGGGTGAAGGCAGGGTGTGCCATTCATCACCCCAGGTACCAAGTACTTTCTGCCGCAATATTGACTGGCCCGAAAGGCCAATCTCCAGGGCCGGTTCACTGATAGCCTGTTTAGCCAGCCTATCAACACATTCATTGTCCGGGATGCCGACGTAGCCCAGGGTCCAAACAAAGACCACAGAGCGGCCGCAACGGGCAAGAGTATGGATGGTCTCCTGGATAGCCATCACCAGAAGAGAGCGAGGAAAACAACGATTGATAGCTCGTAAACCGCTCAGGGAGTCACTACAGATGATGGGCTCACCTGAGTGGAAGTGGATATAGTCTAGGGCGCGAGAGATGGCTACCAGCTCTGCAGTGAAACCACTGCAGCCACCCAGCAAGCAGCGTTGTTCAGATTGATCCCCAAGAGTAAAAGCATAGCCAACTCGACCAGCAACCATCGAACCGTCGGTATAAACTACATCAGAGCCGTGAAAGGCGACAAGGATAGAAAGAAAGCGTCGGCGGAGGGCGTCAGGAGGGACTGTGTCTTTCGGCCCTTGTGCCAAATCCAGCTGAAGAGGGAAAAACTCAAGACCAGAGAGAAGAGACTGGACACGAACCGCAATCGTACACACTGACTGGGCCGCCATTCTGGAAGATAGACGACCAAGTTGGGGAACAGGAGACGGTAATTTGGATGCCCGAGAAAGCTACAAACATGTGCAGCATAAACGGCCAGTAGTTGTTGGCGCCGGATCCGCAATACAGGGACACTAGCCTCCACAAGTAGGCTGCTTACAGGGCTTGTGCGAAAAGCTCCAGTTGCGGGTCGGATCCCGCAGTGAAGTATGGGGTCAAGGAACCGCAACGCAGAAGGCGATGTCAAACCATAAGCCAGGCGCCCATAATCGAGACGGGACTGAATCAACGCCTGATACAGTCGTAGAAGGGTAGACCGATCGGAACCCCAACTGGTGTGACTCAACCAACAAAGAGCGATAAGATGCCGCCAGCACATTTGTTTAAGCTGCCAAATATGATGCAGCCAAGTCAACTGTGCATCAAACAGCAATCCCAAAAACCGATGTGTCTCCTGCACAGCAAGAGGTTCGCAATCAAGATAAATCCGTGGCTCAGGGTGAACAGTGCAACACCAACAGAAATGCATGACGCAAGTCTGGGTGGCCAAAAACTGGAAGCCATGCGTTACGGCCCTAGGATGCATATTGCGGATAGTGCCCTGCAGCTGCTGTTCGACAACTGCAGTTCCAGTGGAGCTGTAGTACAGGCAAAAATCATGAGCATACAAAAAATTCTGATATGGACCTTCCCACAGCTGCAGCGAGCTGATTGATACCAACTAAAAAGAGGCAGACACTTAAGACAGAGCCTTGCGGGACCCCATTCTCTTGGACTTGGGAGGATCTATGGGACGGACCAACTTGCACGCAGAAGGAATGTCTTCTTCTGTAGTGGTCAATCCAAGGATTGGTTTGCAACAGCTACAATAGCAGCTTGTCTCCATTCTGTGCGTCTTTCAGCTTTTCTCTTCATTGCTTTATAGGTGTTACATCCCACATCTTTCACGATTTGATCCATGTAACTCAGTCGTGGTCTTCCTCTTGGTCTTTTTCCCTCGACATATCCCTCTATGATTGTGTTCAGGAGTCCTTTATGTCTTAATAGATGGCCTGTAAATTGCACTCTTCTTTTAACAATGAAACTCCAGAAGCTTCTCTTCTCACCTGCTATTTCCAGAACCACTTCGTTTGTGACCTTGTCGATACATTTTATTTTGAGCATGCGTCTATAGCACCACATTTCAAAAGAATTTAGCTTCTGGTCTTCCTCTGTCCCGAGAGTCCATATTTCACACCCATAGCATGCCACACTCCACACATATGATTTCAAAAATTTTTTCCTGATTTCAAGGCTGATGCTCTTAGATGTTAATATGATTTTCTTCTTGTTAAAAGCAGCCTTTGCTTGAGCTATTCTACTTCTCACTTCTGCCTTGCTCCTTCCATCCCTGGTAATATTACTGCCCAGATAAGTAATTTATCAACTTGTTCAAGCAGTTCATTGCCTACATGAACTTGGACTTTCACTTGGTATTCTTTGTCGCATGCCATTACTTTTGTTTTTGCTTTATTAATTCTCGTATTATATTCTTCACCTATAACTTTATCCATTCTATTCAGTAGGACTACAAGATCTTCTTCACTTTCAGCCAGGACAGCTATATCATCGGCATATCTTATCATATCTATTCGTTGGCCATGAATTACTACACCTCTCTGTGAATTTTCCCTTACTTTTTTCAGCGCCTCTTCAATGTATACGTTAAAGATAACAGGGGATAGTGCGCAACCTTGTCGGACACCTTTCCGTATCTGCACCTCTTCTTGTTTTGTCCGTCCACGGATAACTGCTGTCTCAGTTTTGTACAGGTTCCATATCATTTTTCTATCTTTATGGTCTATTCCTACGTTTTTGAGTACCTCAAACATCTTATCCCATTTAACATTATCAAAGGCTTTCTCTACATCTACGAAAGCTATGTATGTTTTCAGGTTCTTATCTAGCCGTTTCTCTATTATTAGTTTTAGAGCAAATATTGCTTCTCTGGTTCCTCTATATTTCCGGAATCCAAACTGGTCTTCGGAGAGTGTAGCTTCGACTTTTTGTTCTATGCGTTTTACGATAATTGAGGTTAATATTTTAGAGGCGTGCGTAACTAAGCTGAGCGTTCTATAATTTTCACATCTTGTAGCATTTGCCTTCTTTGGAATGGGGATCATAATGTTTTTCTCAAAGTCTGTAGGAATTTTACGCTGCTCGTACATGTTGAAAACAAGATTATACAACTCCTGATTCAGTTTTGCTCCTCCAGATTTCAGAAGTTCGGCTGGGATATTGTCTATACCAAGCGATTTGTTGTTTTTCAATTTTTTCAGAGCTAGTTCAAACTCTTCCTTTAATATAGGTCCACCTGTGTTGTGTGCATCTACTTCTGTTTCTTCTTCCATGATGTTTTCAGACAGGTCTGGTCCGCTGTACAGTTTTCCTATATATTGTTTCCATCTTCTTACAACTTCATAATCGTCATCCAACATATTGCCATTTTCATCCATCACAGCCCTATACTTGTTTCTTCTGTCTCCAAAGCAATATCTCACACATTTATAGGCCTTGTCGACATTTCCCTTGCTCATGTTGTCCTCAACTGAAATTCAGAGATCATCAAGGTATTTTTCTCTTGCTTGTTTTGCCTCTCTGTTGATTCTGTTTTTCAGACTCTTGTATTTCTCTTGGTCTTCCTTCTTCACAGAATTTTTAATTTCCTTCTTTCTTCCATCATATTTAGTAGGTCATTAGTGATCCATTCCTTCCTTTTCTCTGTCCTTTCTTTTCCTATTACTACTTCTGCTGCTTCTAAAATACCAGTTTTTCTTTTTTCACAGCTGCTTTGGATGTCATTGCGGCCCTGTGTATTTGTTTTCTTGTCTGTTTCTAGTTGATAGTGCTTCAGTGTATTTTCGTTTTTCAGGTTTGTCAAATCCCATTTACATGTACTTCTTTTTTTAATGTTCTTGAATTTTAGTTCAGTCGTCATCATAACGAGTATGTGGTCACTTTCCACATCACAGCCTGGATATGATCTGCTGTCCTTAACTTGGTTTTTAAATCTTTGCTTCACTAATATGAAGTCAATTTGATATCTGTTAATGTCACCAGGCATTTTCCAAGTATATCTTCTTCTTGGATGATGATTAAAGGAGGTATTTGTAATGCAAAGTTTATTTCTTTGGCAGAATTCTACAAGTTTATCCCCTCTTTCATTTCTTAATCCTAATCCAAAATTCCCTGCCACATCCTCTTCTTTACCTTCCCCAACAACGGCATTCATATCTCCCATGATGACAAGGTTTTCAGCTCCTTTAATTCTACCAATTACTTCTTCAAGGTGGTCATACATCATGTCGATTTCATCATCCTTGTGCCTCGTAGTTGGCATGTATACTGGAATTATGATTGTGTCTCCTGGTTTAGTTTGCCGGCCGAAGTGGCCGTGCGGTTAAAGGCGCTGCAGTCTGGAACCGCAAGACCGCTACGGTCGCAGGTTCGAATCCTGCCTCGGGCATGGATGTTTGTGATGTCCTTAGGTTAGTTAGGTTTAACTAGTTCTAAGTTCTAGGGGACTAATGACCTCAGCAGTTGAGTCCCATAGTGCTCAGAGCCATTTGAACCATCTTGGTTTAGTTTCCATTCGGACATAAATTATCCTCTCACTATGTTGAACAAATCCTTTTACTCTTAACCCCATCTCTTTACTGAGGATAGTTCCCACTCCTGCAATCCCGGGATTGTTTTGTGCTGTTCCAGTGTGTATGATTCTGTAATCCACTGACCAAAAGTCGCCAGCGTTTGGCCATCTCATTTCTGAGACTCCCAGTACATCAACATCCATTCGTTTCATATACATTTTCAAGTTTTCCAGTTTACCACATTTAAGAAGTGAGTTGACGTTCCATGTTGCTATCCTTCTTACATTAATGCTTTTGGATTTTGGTATTTCTTTAGTTGTCCCCGCCCGGAGATCCGAATGGGGGACTATTTTACCTCCGGAGAATTTAACCAAAGAGCTTTCCATCATAAGCTGTTGATACTTGGGATACCCGCCCGGGTCTTTAATGGAGTGGTTTCCTGTTGCCTTCTCCATTCTATGCCGTTGGCCACTTTGTGGCTCCTCCGCCTTTAGGAGCAGTTTCCCACCCCAAGGGCAACAGAGTGCCCTTCCTTCTAGCCGCCCATCCGCCCTCCTAGAAGGCCGTTGGCAACTGATAGAAGGTAATCTCCTTATCCCGGGAGATATTCGGCTCAGTAGAAGTATAGGTTGGAAATGGAAGACCCCTAGCCCTCGAAACCTAATAGCGTCAGGGTCGGAAAAGAACAAGAGTTGGCCAAGGGTGGCCAAATAGGAAAGATAAAAGTGAGGAGCCTGGCATAAGTAAGTGGAAGCAATGCCAGGACTCAGCTCGGGACCCCATGGTCGCCAGCCATGTACTCACTACGTGTGAGTCCCTGAAGTGCAGAAGGAATGAAGCAGCAGAAAATTTTGAATAAAAATCAGGAGTGGACTCCTAAGACCCCACTCATGAAGTGTGGTGAGGATGTGATGTCACCATGTTATATTGCACGCCTTTTGCATGTCAGAAAAGATGGCAACCAGATGCTGACGGCAGGCAAATACCGTACGAATGGCAGACTCCAGGCATATCAGATTATGGGTGGCAGAGCAGTCCTTACGGAACCCACCCTGAGATGGACCCAGAAGGCCCCGAGACTCAAGTAGCCAACTCAACCTCTCGCTCACCATACCTTCGAGCAACTTGCACAGAACTTTGGTGAGGCTAATAGGCTGTCCACCTCAAAGGGATTCTTGCCAGGTTTCAACACCGGTATGATGATGCTTTCCCGCCATTGCGATGGGAACTCACCCTCAAGCCAGATACGATTGAAAGTGTCTAGGGGGTGTCACTGGTAGTCCACTGAGAGGTGTTTGAGCAGCTGATAGTGGATATGATCTGGTCCAGGAGCCGTATCAAAAAATGGTTCAAATGGCTCTGAGCACTATGGGACTTAACATCTATGGTCATCAGTCCCCTAGAACTTAGAACTACTTAAACCTAACTAACCTAAGGACAGCACACAACACCCAGCCATCACGAGGCAGAGAAAATCCCTGACCCCGCCGGGAATCGAATCCGGGAACCCGGGCAGCCATATCAAGGCAAGTGGCTAGGGCACTTTGGAATTCCCATTCAGTGAATGGAACATTGTACAATTCGGGGTGGCGCATAGGGAATGAAAGGCTCTGACGTTCCAACCACTCTTTCAGGGAGTGGAATGCCAGTGGGTAATTCGTAAAAGCGGAATGGAGAGGCACGGATGCCAATGGTGGAGATATACCTTTCCCAGCACTCCAGCTTCCATCATTGAACAAAGTGTCGGGCTGGGGCACGGAGCCGTTTAGAGGCAATGAGGTTTTCCAGTGATGGGTGCCGCTTATGATGTTGGAGGGCCCACCTGTGATCTCTGATCGCCTCAGCGTTCTCTGGTGACCACCAAGGCACAGTCCTCTGCTGAGGGGACGCAGAAGAACAGGGAATGGCAGATTCCACTGGTTCCACTGGTTATCGTGTAAACCACCACATCAATGGCGTCATGTGAAAGAGGCTCAATAGTGGCAATGGAGGTGAACGACTCCCATTCAACCTTGTTCAAGGCCCATCTGGGGACGCGCCCAAAAGAGTGACGCTGTTGCAGTGACAGAAAGATCAGAAAGTGGTCACTACCGCACAAGTCGTCATGCACACTCCACTGAACAGATGGTAGAAGGTCTGAGCTGCAGACTGAAAGGTCGATGGCTGAGTACATGCCATGTACCTCACTGAAATGTGTGGAGGCACCATTATTTAAGAGAGAAAGGTCGAGCCTGCTCAACGACAGTGCCTCGACAATCCTCCCCACAAAGGGTTATGGGCGTTGAAGTCGCCCAGTAACAGAAAAGGTGGCGGTAGTTGGGCTATCAGCCTAGCCAATACATGCTGTGGGACATCACCATCTGGTGGAAGATAGATACTGCAACAGTAACAGCCTGTGGTGTCCTCACCCTAACAGCGACAGCCTCTAAAGGTGATGAAGAGGTACACACTCACTGTAAAGAGGGTTAAGGACGTAGATGCTGACTTCACCAGATATCCTTACATAAGCTGCCCGATTCTTATAATAATCCTGATAGTCACGGAGGGAGGAGGTTCACATCGTCGGAAACCAAGTTTCCTGGAGAGCAATGCAGAAGAAAGGTGGTGGAAAAAACCACTGCAATTCCACTGGAGAATGACATTGTCCGTGGCCGAAAAAGGCTTGAAGGGACTGAGGAAGCAGATTACGCCACTGGGTCATCTACCGCCACCGAAGGATAGCCTGAACTGAGAACCATTGCATCTGAGGCAGAGGCGAGATCGATGTCGTCTGGGGACGCCAAAATCTGCAAATCGTCCTCAGACACAGAGTTGGTAGTAACAAGTGGCAAAGAAGCTACCTGAACCTCTTCCTTCTTACCCAAATTTTTCTTCTGATTCTTCTTCTTTTCCTTCTCCTACTCCTCCTGCTGCTCCTTAGGAGCTACCTGGGAGGGAGTCTCAGAACGAGGGCCAGAAACAGACAAAGAGCAGGAAGCCCTTCGATCTGCCGCTCGTGGCTCCTTGAGCCACTGTCTGATGGCAGCTGTAGTGCTGGAGGATGCCTTAGAAGGTAGACTTCCAAGGGACCCTTTCCACGCAAAAGAAGCTGGAGGAGGCTGGCGTACCTCCAGCGGAGGGCCAGTGTCCGATATCCCCACCAGTGTGGGGGGCTGGTCTCGCAAAGGAGGTGCCTTTGGAGCACCAGAAGAAGCAGTGTCCCCCATCACGGACACAGGGGAAGAGTCAGGGCGGCCATGAAGGCCCATTGGAGGTTTAAAAAACACAGGGACAGTCGTCACCAATGGGGGCAATGAAGTCGCAGTCATAGCATATGATGTAGTCATTTGAACAGGATGAAATCGTCCGTATTTCTTCTTTGTATCTTGATAGGTGAGCCTGTCCAGAGTTTTTATCTCAGTTATTCGCCGCTCCTTATAGAGAACAGGGCAGTCAGGCGAGCAGGGGGTGTGGTGCTTCCCACAGTTGACATATGTGGGAGGAGGCACACAAGGAGCACCTGGGTGCAAAGGACGACCCCAATCCCTGCATGTGGCACTGGAGGTACAGCGAGATGACATGTGGCCAAACTTCCAGCACTTGAAGCACCGCATAGAAGGAGGGACGTATGGTTTCACATCACAATGGTAAACCATTGACTTTTTCAGGTTACAAGTCACCCTCAAAAGCCAAGATGAAGGCACTGGTAGCAACCCTGTTCTCTTTGGGTCCCCTATGCATGCGCCAGACAGAGTGGCCATCGTATCACTCGAAGTTGGCGGGTAGCTCCTCATCCAACGGAAAAAGGAGGTCGCAACGGAGAATAATATCCTGGACCATGTTGAGGCCTTTATGGGGCGAAATCGAGACAGGGACGTCACCCAGCTTGTCACAGGCGAGCAACGCCTGCAGCTGGGCTGGGGAGGCTGTTTGGATCAAAATCGACCTGCTGTGCAGCCACTTCCCCAAACCTATCTTCAAGGTGGTCGACAAAAATCTGGGGCTTTGTTGCCTGAAAGTTCGCTTTATCAGTCCAGCTGCAAACTGAGGTGAATACAACTCACGAGACCTGGTCGCCCTATGGTCCTCCAAACGTGTGGCCAAGGAGGGGAGTGGTTCGGAATCATAGGTCACAGCATTAGAATCATTCCTTACTCGCTTTGAGACAGCTAGGGCCAAGTGACCACCAGCATGATTCAGTTTAACCCGTTTCATTGCAGGTCATCCGCCCTGATGCCACCCACTCTGACCAGGGACTCTTCCCAAGGGCACCAACCAACCTCAGCAAGGGCCACCTGGCAGGACAGCCATTGCCGGTAGTCATGGTGACCCAGAAAGGATGGGCACCTACTCCTTGGCATACGCTGGGAGGTCTACGCTCTGGCATCAGTACCGCTCTGGCATCAGTAGTGCTGTCTCTTTGTTGTCAGGGGGCTAACACCAAGAGGGTACATGACAACCCCACCACGATGGAGTGGCTACTGTGCTGGATTCTGGGTGCCAAAATGGTCCAGAAGTATCGTGGGCGCGAAGGATGGGACGGCGCAGGAGACAAGAAATAGGCAACCCATAAGACGTTGGGCGCAATGCCCGCTACACGACAATAAGTAGTATGCAAGATCTTGGTGCACGATGGACAAACAAAAAACACCATGTAAGGCGTCCTTCCCCAATTGGCATGCACTATCAACAGAAATTTGGAAATGGTGGAGGTCAAACCCGAGAAGAGACCATCACACAAACACCGAAATGTTGGAGACTCCTTTTAGTCGCCACTTACGACATGCAGGAATACCGCGAGCCTATTCTAAACCCCAGACCCACAGGAGAACCTGTCAAATTAACTGTTTAAGAATTTACAGGAGTCAAATAGATCACCTAAAACATTCACTTCCACCTTATGATGAACTTACTTCACAAAAAAATTTATTTTCAACGTTTGAGTATCACATGCAAACATCGTGTATATCAAGTAATGAAATTTCCGCCACAAATAGATCGTAGCACTAGATGTATCTGACGCCTATCATGCACCTATGTTTGACAGCACAAACACCCTTCTCCACGATACCGTTTCCTCTACATATACCTGGTGGAAAAAAAAATATCCTGGTAATCACACAAACTCGCGAGCACGAAGCACAACGTCCGCACAGGGTAGCCCCATCCACCTCGGCTGGGAGAGACATACCAACACCTGCGACAGTCATGCATGCCCACCCATACCAAACGCTTCCGTGCATGCAATACAACTACTGTAAACAATAAATTGATCAATCGGGAATTTGATGTCGCTTGGATTTTTAAAAGTACTATAGATATCCTAAACTGGATCTCTCTGCTATATTCGGAAGGAGGAAAGAAGTGTATAGTGCGTGATAGAATAGAGACAACAGCAATTACAACTGCAAGATTGAGCCCACAGCGCTGTATTGAGAATTGCTAAACACGACACACTTAAAAAACGACCCGGTCCATATCAGTAGCTGCCGTGGGCAGATGTTGAAGATCGCTGGAACACTTGTATATCCCACACAGTAACCTTCCAGATGTCCATACGCAGTGCGCACGTCCATCTATACACCGACATTCAGGTACCGGAGGAAATTACAGCCGCGGCCGCAGATGCAGTCGTTGAAACGCGTGTATACCTGAGTGCACCATTCCCACCCAAGGAGGGCATCCGGGGATGACTGGAGTGGTAGGAATTTGGATGATATCAATACATACAGCGCAAACGTCCATCATTTTGAATATTCCCTTCTGTTGTACTCACACAGCACACTGGTTACTTCGCCAGCCCCTGCTACCGTGGTCGGTGGTATTTAGTAACATGATCTGTAATAGGTACATTACGCTGTTTTGACCTTCATGGAGGCGCCCAGACGATAGACACACACGTGGAGAAGCAAACGGTGTCTACCGCACTTCAAAAATGGTTCAAATGGCTCTGAGCACTATGGGACTTAACTTCTAAAGTCATCAGTCCCCTAGAACTTAGAACTACTTAAACCTAACTAACCTAAGGACATCACACACATCCATGCCCGAGGCAGGATTCGAACCTGCGACCGTAGCGGTCGCGCGGTTCCAGACTGTAGCGCCTAGAACCGCTCGGCCACACTAGCCGGCTACCGCACTTCATTCAATTCCCTGGGTAATTACAGTCATTATGCCATGGGGAACAAGGATTTCTACCCAAGTGGGGGAACCCTGTCTTCTGCAAAGTGTTCAAATAAAGAATATGTATCAATACATGTTATGACTTTAATTTGAATTTCGTGTCGTGAGATCCTTGTTCTCCCACACAGAGTGAGTCTTCTTCCTTCCAATTTTGAGGGGTAGACGGTTGGGACATCCTCTGGTGGTGATACTGTGTACTATCTCAGTCGATCCCAGCATGTCAAGGTGAGCACACACATGAAAATTTTCCAGTGAGACGACGCCTCCAGTCTGCAGCAGTGCAATTAGGATATTTAGTTGCTAAATGTGATCTTTTCCTGCGGAATTAAAGTGAGATACAGACGCTGCGAATTGAATTTTGTAAATAAACTACATCCTATGCTACATAATTGAATTTTCTTTCGTGAGATCCTGCCTCTGCAGTACAGAGAGCAGCTTAGAGCCCATGGAGGAATCCACTCTCAGTCAGGCATTTACCTTGAAAGGAATTCTTGCATGCATCGGTGTTCCACAGGGGTTTATCAGGTAAACGCTGCTTTGTTTGCAGTTTGGTCCGACCGTGAACAATGGTACACGCAGAATTGGCAGTGGGACGCTACAGGAGGAGAGAGAGAGAGAGAGATGTGTTTTGACAGGAATTTCTTGGGTGCTTTTGTTCATGGATTAGCATAACATCTGGTCTGTCACATGCCCAAGCGGATACCTCTTGGACACTTACATGCGATGTGGCCACTGACAGACGCGTCACTTCATGGGGCCCCTGGTGCAATCTGACTCTGGGCAGCCTGCACAGGTGGCATGAGCTGGGACTGGGTAGTGGCCAGTGGACAGTGAATGCTTCATGACTGAAAGATTTCTTAACAGTGTAATTACATTATTTCATGACAGTATTTCTTGATTGATTTAGATGAAAAAGTGATCAATTTAATTACTTCTTTTAGATATATTTTACCTGTGTCTTTCCAAACAGCAGAGAATGATGGGCAAGAGAGTTCCAACCATGAAAACTAAATTTTTTATAAATAAAAAATATAGTTTCTGCAACATAATTGAATTTCCTTTCATGAGATCCTTCCTCTGAAGCACATAGCTGCCAATTTGCAAGTAGGTGAGAGGAGCAGAGGGGAGGGTTGTGGTTTATCAGAGGGGTAGGGATTAATTATTTGATCAACTTAATTAAGTAAATCAGATTGATAGATTGAGAGGGGACTATTCGAATAACTCAGATTTGAAAGTGTACATTTATCAGTTCACAGGGGGAAAGGAGAGGAGGAGGGGAAGTGGGAGGATGAGGAGGAGGGTTGGAGGGAGTTTTCTCAGAAGGACATATTATCCCCTGGTAGTCATAATTCACATAGCAGAACAAAAGGTTAGGGACCTGTCAATCAAAGGAGAACAACAGGTTTACCTCTGAAAGTTTTCTTGCCCCTGAATGTAGCCAGCCCACACTTACAACCTGTCCTCATGCCAGCCTTGCCCCTCCTAATTATGAGATGATGACTGATACACACGTGCTAGAGACTGAAACAGTACTTTCAGTGATACCTTGAAACTTGCATCCTGTGCTTAATTTCTTCAGCCTCCCTCGTTAAAAAGGCTTTGTTGGTGAAATAGATTGTTCAGTAGAGCTGGTCTTGCATTTGACGATTTCCAATGAACTTCCAGAGGCTTGGCGTCTGCTCGTAGCCTCCCAATAATATCACTTGCGAATGGGATGGAAATGTTTTGCGTATAATAATCGCACAACGGAAGTTTATGACATTCCTATTACAGCACTGTGAAATCTGGTGCTTATTTTTCGATTCTCCGTAAGAGTTCGAAGAAATTCTGTTTGTTAATCGCACTGTTAGAAAAAATTTGCCCCCTATCACTAAATTCTAGAGGTGGCCCTTATTCTTCATACTCCCACAGGCATGTATCCATTCATTAAAATGATTTCTCTGACAGGAGGCATCAGTTGACTTGCTACTTCATCTTTTCTGTCTGAAACACCATAGACAAGGAGCATTTGGGCGTCTTCCTCGCTAGTGATAGTTGCCATGGAACCAATACTGTGAAATGTTGGTTAAAAACTCTTAGCTTGGTGCGTATCAGGGAAAATAGTGCAGTACTGTTGCAAATAGCATTCTTCCTTGAACAATGGAACAGCATTTCTGCTCTCATTTGCTTCCACTGAACTTATTGTTCCATATGTATGTCTGTTCCGAATGTAGGTTCTGTAGCTTTCTTTCATCCAATCAACTGCTAACTTTTTCCTGGTTTGAAACCTATCTGAACCTCTCGTTAGATTTTCCTTTGGTGTACTACTTCCGATCGCTTGAGTGACTTAGGAAAATAGTTCCCTTATTGATGGCGACCTCTGGTGCCGCTGATGATCCGCGGTGCTGTCAACGGGCCCTAGTGGCCATTGGCAGAGCCACGAGGCTGTATTTTCGTCTCCGGCAGCGGTCTCGATAGGTCCGTAGACATCTCCTTTGGTTTCATTCGCTGTGATGAAAGCATTCCGCATCTCCGTCCTGTCATGCGGGATGCTGATCATGCGGGGTGCTGATATCGCAGGCGGACGGGATCGACGCTGCACTGTCTATACTGAAATCACATACAGGGTGTACATTAGTAAAACCGACAGACAGCAGGGCCAGCTCCCTGACAGGAAATGAAGGAAAAAGTTCATATGAACATGTGTCCGGCAATGCGTCGCTCCCACGGTAGATGGCGCTGACGAATGGAGGTTCCTTTGACCACGTGCCGAGTGTTACGGGCTGTGTGACTGACGCAGCGTACAGTACGTAGCAGAACGATTCACACTAATAAAACCCTTTCATTCCCTTAAATATGGACTCTTCATTATATCAACGATCAGTTCTATTTAAAGAATTCTTAGTAATATTAATAGATCTGTCCGCTAATCTGAGATATTATTTAGCTGCACAGAAATAAGTATCGCCTACTTGCGAACAACCTTTAACTTGCATTCTTATCATGTCTCAGTGACATCACATTAATAACCGAATCAGATTCGTACATCAAAGAATAAAAAAGTCAGTAACAACGACCGGTGATTCCTAGAACAATATGTGGGCGCTTCTCTGCAGATGGCGGACCGGACACTCGATCATCAGAGCCCTCACGTAGTCTCACGGTGATTACAAATGGTTCAAATGGCCCTGAGCACTATGGGACTTAACAACTGAGGTCATCAGTCCCCTAGAACTACTTAAACCTAACTAATCTAAGGACATCACACACATCCATGCCCGAGGAAGGATTCGAACCTGCGATCGACCGTAGCAGCAGCGCGGTTCCGAACTGAAGCGCCTGGAAGCGCTCGGTCACAGCGGCCGGCACGGTGATTGCAAGTCAATCGAAAAAAAAAGGAACAGAACGCAATTTTTGTAGCTGCAACATAATAAATTTTCTTAAAATGTTTAGTATATGCTTCTGGCCGGTTGTTACGCAAAAATTGTGTCGCGAATGAATTTACGACACTAGAATACGTAGCCTGTAAGCAACACGTTATGCACAGCACGGACAGAATATCTGGCATCGATTTATGGATCATGTAATTAACAGAAAGAACTAATTATATAAAATGTAACAGTCAGCCAATCAGTTACACACAACAAAAAAGAAAAAAAAAGAACACATTAACCAGATTTCGATAGCTCTAAGACTATCTTCGTCAGAATGACAAAAGTTACATGAAATCACATGACAACTTGTAAATTTTCGGCAACAGTGCTATCGTCAAATGACATTTTTTTGTTCCATGAGTCAAGAATATAGGTCATAATACGAGGTGCATTCAAGTCCTAAGGCCTCCGATTTTTTTTTCTCTGGACTGGAAAGAGATAGAAACATGCGCATTGTTTTAAAATTAGGCCGCGTTCATCGTCAATACGTCCCAGAAATGGCAGCACCGTACGGCAGATGGAATTTTACCGCCAGCGGCGAGAATGAGAACTGTTTTAAATACTTAAAATGGCGACGTTTTCCTTACTTGAACAGTGTCCAATCATTCGTTTTCAGAATTTGCTTGATGTGAAACCAATTGAAATTCATCGACAGTTGAAGGAGACATGTGGTGATGGAGTTATGGATGTGTCGGAAGTGCGTTCGTGGGTGCGACAGTTTAATGAAGGCAGAACATGGTGTGACAACAAAACCGAAACAACCTGGAGCTCGCACAAGCCGTTCTGACGACATGATCGAGAAAGTGGAGAGAATTGTTTTGGGGGATCGCCGAATGACTGTTGAACAGGTCGCCTCCAGAGTTCGCATTTCTGTGGGTTCTGTGCACACAATCCTGCATGACGACCTGAAAATGCGAAAAGTGTCATCCAGGTGGGTGCCACGAATGCTGACGGACGGCCACATGGCTGCCCGTGTGGCATGTTGCCAAGCAATGTTGACGCGCAACGACAGCATGAATGGGACTTTCTTTTCGTCGGTTGTGACAATGGATGAGACGTGGATGCCATTTTTCAATCCAGAAACAAAGCGCCAGTCAGCTCAATAGAAGCACACAGATTCACCGCCACCAAAAAAATTTCGGGTAACCGCCAGTGCTGAAAAAATGATGGTGTCCATGTTCTGGGACAGCGAGGGCGTATTCCTTACCCATTACCTCTCCGTGGCCGCACATTCACCAGCCGTGCTGCTATTGCTTCAGCGATTTTCCAGTGGTCACAACAGACTCCTAAAGAAGCCTTCTCCGCTGCCATGCAATCATGGCGTCAGCGTTGTGAAAAATGTGTACGTCTTCAGGGCGATTACGTCGAGAAGTAACGCCAGTTTCCTTCGATTTCGGGTGAGTAGTTAATTAGAAAAAAAATCGGAGGCCTTAGAACTTGAATGCACCTCGTAAAGACACACAGTTATCACAGAGTAATAAAACCATAACTGCGAGCGGCGGCACAGGTTAACTGCTGCGTATGTCCCGGTCTTAGCCGCCTCTTGAAACTATGGTTTTGTTACTCTGTGGTAAATGTCTGTCTTTATTATGACCTATGTTCTTGACTCATGGAACAAAAACATGTCATTTTACGATAGCACTGTTGCTGAAAACTTAAAAGTTGTCGTGATTTCATGTAACTTTTACCATCTGATGCAGATAGTCTTAGAACTATCAAAACCTGATTACTGTTGTTGTTGTGATCTTCAATCCAGAGACTACTGGTTTGATGCAGCTCTCCTTGCTACTCTACTCTGTGCAAGCTTCTTCATCTCCGAGTAACTACTGCAGCCTACATCCTTGTGAATCTACTTAGTGTATTCATCTCTTGGTCTCCCTCTACGATTCCCTCCAATACTAAATTGGTGATCCCTTGATGCCTCTGAACATGTCCTACCAACCGGTCCTTTCTTTTAGTCAGGTTGTGCCACAATTTCCTCTTCTCCCCAATTGTATTCAGTGCCTCCTCATTAGTTACGTGATCATTCCGTCTAATCTTCAGCATTCTTCTGTAGCACCACATTTGGAAAGCCTCAATTCTCTTCTTGTGTAAACTATTTATCGTACATGTTTCACTTCCATACATGGCTACACTTCATACAAATACTTTCAGAAAAGACTAAAATCTATTCGATATGTCAACAACTTTCCTTGCCGTAGCCATTCTATATTTTATATCCTCTCTACTTTGACCATCATGAGTTACTTTGCTCCGCAAATAACAAAACTCAACTACTACTTTATGTGTCTCATTTCCTAATCTAATTCCTCCAGCATCACCTGACTTCATTCGGCTACATTCCATTATCCTCGTTTTGTTTTTATTGATGTTCATCTTATATTGTCCTTTCAAGACACTGTCCATTCCAGTCAACTGCTCTTCCAGGTCCTTTGCTGTCTCTGACAGAATTACAATGTCGTCGGCAAACCTCAGCGTTTTCATTTCTTCTCCATGGATTTTAATTTCTACTCCAAATTTGTCTTTTGTTTCCTTTACTACTTGCTCAATATATAGATTGAATAACATCGGGGATAGACTACAACCCTGTCTCCCTTCCCAACCACTGCTTCCCTTTCATGCCCCTCTACTCTTATAACTGCCATCTGGTTTCTGTACGAATTCTAAACAGCCGTTCGCTCCTTGTATTTCACCCATGCTACCTTCAGAATATTAAAGAGAGCTTTCCAGTCAACATTGTCAAAAGCTTTCTTCAAGTCTACAAATGCTAGAAACGTAGTTTTGCTTTTCCTTAATCTATCTTCTAAGATACGTCGTAGGGTCAGTATTGCCTCGCGTGTTTCAACAATTCTACTTAATCCAAACTAATCTTCCCCAAGTTCGGCTTCTACCCGTTTTCTCATTCGTCTGCAGAGAATTTATTTTAGTATTTTGACTTGAATGATATGTTTTTTAGAAAAATTGTGTGCAACCGGTTGGCTGACTGTTACATTTTACATAATTGCATACACGAAATGTGTCAAATATCAAGACATAACTAACCTTTCTGGTACCAGATCAGTCCAAATTATGTGACAACGACTACTGCTCAGATAAGACTGAAACCAAAAGGAAACCCTAGAGTTAATTTTCCGTTTGTTAAGAAATATATTCTGATCGATACAGATCAGAACCATTGTTAATCCGCGCAGACAGTACAGCACTGGCGTAAGACAAGATAACTGAGGGAGCTAGCGGTCTCTGCTGAGTTCCCACTCCTTTGGCGAGGTCTGGGTTCTGCCAAAGCCTTCCGGATAGTCAAGGTGGTGTCGGTTCATCGCCTGCAGGGTCGCGTAGCGCCCGCCCGCCAATCAACATTCCGCGTGCGATGGGCTCGTAAAGAGCTGATGGCGTCAGCTCAGCAGGGCCACGGCAGCCGAGTGCCAACCGTCGCCACCTCATCTCGCCCACAGTCTTCCTGGCTACACCTGCCGCTGGCACGGCGACCACGAAACGCAATCATACGCTCAAAATTGAGGTCGAGCATCCGAGTCGTACACCAGCGAGTATTCTTCGAGTGTTTTCTGTCACTAACAGGTCTTCTCAGGAAATTTTCCTCCTCTATGTACCGCAGTTTTCTGTGTACGCTAGCCATCGGTTATTACATTACGTGTCTTCTGAATGATCTACTGTGTAGAATAACACGGAATATGACACATGAAACACAGGGTCGTTTCTACCTTTAGGCAAGACTAGGCGGCCACCTAGAGCGGAAAAATTTTAGGGGCGGCAAAAGGTGGAAAAAATTAACTGCCATTCAAAGGAAAACTGAGGACTGTGCCCCTGAAATAAGGACGTCTGGTTACCTTAGTTTAATGATTAAAAACATAATAGGAGATTTGCATTGTTGTGCCGTTGGATGTTGGTAGTGGTGGTGATGGTGGTGGTTTTGGTCGTGGTGGTGGAGGTGGAAGGGGGATATCGGAGAGACCGATGGTAGTAAAAGAGAGGAGTGTCATTTTTCAATTCTTGCCTAGGGCGCAAAACACCTAGCAACGGCTCTGATGAAACATATCGAATGGTCAAGATATTTCGAGATGGTGTAGGTTGATGGCTACATCAAGAAGCTTTGACCTTAAATTTAGAAGGAACCTATTGTCAGACGAAAAACGTTTACAACAGGAGGGTACTTAGGTTTAGAGACAATTTACGAAGCTATAGAACGATTGGGAAAGAGAACCCATATGCGCTTCAGAGGCTTAGAACACAAAGGAGACAGCGGGATTTTAAAAAAGGAGTTCTCTAAAACCAGAAAAGAAACTGAACAATGGATGGGTAGATGAACAGGTGTTGATAAGATTTTATGAAGACTTGTGCAAGAGGAATGAATAACATTACCAATTAGAAAGAGAAGACTGCTCTTCCAGAGAAACACACACAAAATGGACAACAGCTAACTGATTAAGAGGATCTGTTTAATCTATCCTGAAGAGCAGCGACAGCCGCCTGATCTAAGAAGGGTATTCGTCCTCCATCCATGCTAGCTAAGTTGATCGTGTTGAGTATGAGTTGTCTTAAGTGTATCTGTTGAATGTAACTGGCTAATGGGTGTGCGTTTAGCGTGGTGTCATGTAAGTGTTGCATGATGTTGAAAGAAGGAAGAAGGCGAGACTCGGTGCCGCCATATAGCCTACTGCCCTCGAACAGCATCAGAGGGGACCACCAAACTGAAAGTCACTGTCTCGCTCACTCCTATGCGAGGGTGGTGCGTAAGAGGACGTCGATGAAACTTTCTTTTGTATCACTTTCATTTCATAATCGGGTTACCAGACGCTATTATGGGACCAGTTAATGCAGTGATTAACCGTCTTGCATGATGAGGTGCATATATTAAGTATTATTGACCATGTTTTGTTCCTGGGTTTGGTTGCTGGATGAAGGCAATTTACTGAGCGTAATATCGCATGCTGTGAATTGCCTTGGGACGAACAGAGGTATTTAAAGCATTTAAGATTCCTAGTAGGGCTAGCGGCTCTCCTGCAGCCAAGTACTGGAACGCCAATGGCTGCATATTGCAAAAGCAAGAGGGAGCTCGCTCGACGGAGAGCTGTAAGCAGGCGTTGCGTCTTTCACAGTATGAGGTCCACATTAGCCTTAAACCTTTCCGGCGGCCAGTACAATGCGAAGCTGTTCTACTCTGTTTGGCGGACTTCGTCAAAACGAGCCTGGTACGCCGACAGAGCGGTGACAGGGATGTTTTATGATCTGAGCAGAGGATGAACATTCCTGAAGTGAAATATCGACGCCACGCCTCCGTAGCTGGGCGACTGCTCACGAGAAAAAAGCTCTACTAAAGGAGAAGTGATCGCAGGTTAGAATGATGTGGGGAGCTCTGAAGCGTGCACCGTGGAAATGAAGAATTTTTAGTATAGCGTCGCCTCTCTCCAGTGTCCCTTTGAAAAAATACAGGTGGGTCGGTCTGAGACTTTTACGTCAGAAGCGATGCTTCAAAATTGTGTGTAGGGGGATTTTCAGATGTTAGAACGCGTGCAATTGGCGCAGAGATGCGGAACAACGCCCGCATTGATGTTCTAACATATTTTTGTGACTGCTTCCCGTGGAGTAATGTCAGTATTTTATGTCTTTACGTAGCATGTATGTCTTTATGTCAGTATTTTATGTCTTTACGTAGCATGCAGTAAAGACATTACGCCTGTGGGAGTCGGAGAGTAAGGACTTCGCCCGTTGGTGTCGTAGAACAAGGAGACAGCAGAGCCGTCGAATAAAGACACCAGCTACAGGAGCCGACTTGGGCAGTTGTCTGTTCGAGATTACTTCTCTTCTGAGCCGACGCACTGCTCATTGTGTAAGTTATCTTGTGGCCTTTTCTTTTCGGGCAGGTGATATCCTAGCAGCTTAGCGAGAGTGATTTCACAGAGGAGTTTATACACGCGTAAAGCTGAGCGGTTTGGAACAACGACAGCCGCAGTACTTGCAAGTTCATGCGGCCACCAACCAGTGAGGCAATCATTTTCACTTTTGTATTCATTCGTTAAGTCTGATATCCTTCATTCCATCAAGGGGAAAGTCGCAAAAATCCTTCCTCCACTTTGCCAGCACTCATTAATTTTACTCGGTGTATGCTAGCTAAGTTTATCAATCAATGCGCTTATCACTGTCCTAACTTGTCTTTTATTAGAAATAAACAGTTTCGTGATCCTTAGCACGGTCTATAGTTCAAGTAGTGTGGTGTCATGTTAGCGTTGCATGATGTTGAAAGAAGGAAGAGGGCGAGACTTGGTGCCACCATATAGCCTATTGCCCTCAGATAGCATCAAAGTCGACTACATAACTTAAAGCCGCTGTGTGGCTCACTCCTAAGCGAGGGTAGTGCGGAAGAGGACGTGGATAAAACGTACCTCGTCATTTAGACTTTCTTTTCTTTTACTTTCAGATCATAATACGGTTACCATACGCTATTATGGGACCAGTTAATGGGGTGATTAACCGTCTTGCATGATGAGGTGGACATCTTAAATGTTATTGACCATGTTTGGTTTCTTATACCATTGTATTTGAGATGTGATGTTTGGAATGTGAGTCCCGTGTGTGTGTGTGTGTGTGTGTGTGTGTTTGTGTGTGTGTGTGTGTGTGTGTGTGTGTGCTCGAACCGGCTACCGGCTACCCCAGTCGAGTACCACCGCTTGCGTTACTGACAGGTTACGGGGGTGGGTTAAAGGTCTGAAACAAGTTCATACCTGACCTGAAACACAAATAAATTAAATTTAATGGCCAGTAGTGCAAATAAAAACAGGCCACGCAGAAACCTGCGACCATTATTCTGCTTCAGGTCGCTAAACAACAAGAATTCAATCAGAAACAAACTTTATATAAAATATCGTGTTAAGTTGTAACTCTACTGAACATTATTTACCAGTTGACGCTTTCAAATAAGTTCGTTTTGATATTCTTGTAATTATAAATGCCAAAAACTCTTGAATAAAGAGTACGAAAAGAGTATTGCTGTTGTTTATCCGCTTCAAGCAGTGATAATGGCGTGCTCAGTTAAAAAACAATATCCATTTGTTTAGCGGAACGCGTAACGCGGAAAGTTACCTGTTGTTACGTCGGCCACCAATATTTCTGTTGGCCTGAACATATTGTTACCCTACATTAGCTGAGTTTTCAGGCGGTTTTGTGTAAGGGTTACATACACGCTTGACTGATTCTTCATTGCCCTATCATGACTTACTTTCTAATTTCTTGAATTTATTTTGTGATCTTTATTTGCAACCTGCCGTGGCGCAGCTCAAAGAGGTTGATGGCTACAAATTTTATATTACATAACTTAATAGATGAAAATACTTTGCATTTGAAACAAAACCAAGCTAAACAGCATTTATACCTAAGAATTAAGTTATTAGTGCTAGTGCTAAATTAATAATAGGGAACCGATAACTAAGAACAAAATAGTGACCGAATGTGTAAGGTGTTCTACCTTCATAATGCTGCTGTTAAAATTTTGTACTATGTATCGTATCTTGTTAACATGAAACTAAAACATAAGAGAAACTAGTATAGGCATGCGTATTCAAATAAAGAGATATGTAAGCAGGCACAATACGGCGCTGCGATCGACTGCGCCTGCGTAACACGAGAAGTCTCTTACGCCGTCGTTGGATGGGTCACTGCTGCTACAATGGCAGGTTATCAAAATGTAAATTAGTTTGATCGTTGTGTTATAGTCAGCGAACGAGCGATGAGACACAGCATCTCCGAGGTAGCGATTTTCCCGTACGACCTCTTCACGGGTATACCGTGAATATCACGAATCCGGTAAAATATAAGACCTCCGACATCGCTGAAGCTGGAAAAAGATCCTGCAAGAACGGGACCAACTGCGACTGAAGAGAATCGTCCAACGTGACGGAAGTGCAGCCCTTCCTCAATTTGCTGCAGATACCAATGCTGGGCCATCAACAAGTGTCAGCGTGCGAACCATTCGACGAAACATCATCAGTATGGGCTTTTGGAGCCGAAGGCCCACTCGTGTACCCTTTATGACTGCACGGCACAAAATTTTACGCCACGCCTGGACCTACCAACACCGATATTGGACGGTTACTGACTGGAAACATGCTGACGGTGTTGAGACACCAACCAGACACAAATTTATTTTAAGGTCCTTTATTCAAAAGGTGCCGTTACCGGTTTCGAATCATTACAATTCATCGTCAACGGCTTTCATGCTTTCGTTAGAACATGTGGTGCGTTTTTTACTGATTAGTCGTCCTAAAATATAAATAATACATAATTATAAGTACGTCTCACAAATGGTTGCGTTACAGATTTGGATTGGGATATGACTCACGTGAAATGTCCATTTGGAGTACCGGTTTTCATAGTTTTCGTCCAGCAGACGACGTTCGTAGTTGTCGCCACATTCCCATCATTGCACACATAAACTTGTATAATTGAGCGCTTCAGATTTGTCACTGAATACATTCCCACCACATTATAACATGCACCGTATGTTTAATAGATACAAAGTGTTTACAAACATATGAGTGTCAAAGATGCTATGATATATCGTAACATTATAAAGATGTCTCATGTTTGGAAAATATCGTATATTCACTTATGCAGCTGCAACGCCTTTTACACCGATACAGAGACACATTGATTTTGTGAATATTAGAGCGAATACTGCTACACTAATTACAAAGATGTTCCATGTCAAAGATTTTTTATTTTTACATACACGGTGAAAAGTATTTAAACCAACAAACTCTGGGAGGTTGTAGGGGACATCAAAACAAATATTTTTCCCTAATTTCATTTTTTCCTGTGAGTAGTATTAAACCGGTAGAGGAAGATTTCTCTGGCGGCAAATTAATTAAACCAACAAAAAAATCCAGAGGGGACATATCTGGGGATCGAGCAGGCCATGGTACAGCACCACCTCTGCCAATCCACGTTTCTGGGAACCGTCGGTCCAGGAAACGACGCACACGACGACTGAAATGTGCGGGCGCCCCGTCATGTCGGAACCACATGCGTTGTCTTGTAGAGAGCGGGACGTTTCCAACAATTCCGGCAATGCTCTGGCGAGAAAATTGTAATAGTACCTGCCATTTAATGGCCTAGGTAGCAGATACGGCCCAATTAAACAGTCCCCAACTACTCCGACCCACACATTAACGAAGAACCGCACTTGACGAGCACTAGTAACTGTGGCATGTGGGTTATCCTCACTCCAACCATGCGAATTGTGCATGTTGAAGACTCCATCACGCCCGAACTTGGCTTCATCGGTAAACAACACAGAGGAAGGAAATGCAGGATGCATTTCACAGTGCCCCAGCTACCACAGCGAAAACTGTGCTCTGGGTGGATAATCAACTGGTTCCAGATTGTGGACACGCTGTAAGTGAAGTGGACGTAACACTTGCTCTCGAAGGACTATTCTTTGCACGAGTGCTGATTGAAGGATCCCGCTCCACATGCTGCAAGACAGCTTCTTCAAATTGCAGCGTTCTTACCGTGCGACGGCGTCCCTGTCCAGGTAATCTCCAATATGAACCGGTCTCACACAGCCGTTGGTACACAGCAGCAAAGGTCGCATGATGCGGGATACGGCGATTAGGATATTGTTGTTGATAAAGCCGCTGCGCAGCTCGTCCGTTGTGGTGCGCTACGTAGTACGCACCAAGCATGTCAGTGTACTCACTCCAGGTGTATTGCTCCATTAGTAAACAGAGACAATGCGCTACTACACTGGTGGACAGCAGTTGTCTACAACCGAAGAGCGTAATACGCCCTCTAACAAGTGAAGAGCGTAATACGGCCTCCACCGGTTTAAATAATCCTCATAGGAAAAAATGACATTAGGGAAAAATATTTGTTTTGATGTCCTCTACAACCTCACAGAGTTTGTCGGTTTAAATACCTTTCTCCCTGAATATGGGGACGACAGTACATTACTTACATTTAGAATCATGAGAATTGTAGTAACATCTAAATATGCGAGTTTATCTGCAGATAGGTGATGGAACACTATTTGCTTTGGAGGGTGGAAAATAATTTTTGGAAATTTTTCAGGAAAAGGGTGTTAGCCAACTCAGTTTGTTCCTTATGGATATAGTCTAGGATGCTGTTTTTGTGTGTGTGTTTTTCTATTTCTTCCAATATATTCATAGTGGCTTTTCTGCTAGATGTAAAATTTTCAAGTTGTTCTCAATGTTTCTCACTGAATGGTTTTCTTCAGCAACATGGGCTTCAAATGCAGATTTGTTCAAGTTGTCAAGCTTAAGGCATTAATGTGTTCTTTGTATCTAACTTCAGAACTTCTGCCCGTCTGTCCAGTGTAGAATTTTGGGCATGTCACATCTGAGCTTGTATACTCCCGATTTACTGTAGGGGCTCTTGGAGGTGTTTACATCGAGGATTAAAATGGCTCTAATCACTATGGGTCTTAACATCTGAGGTCATCAGTCCCCTAGACTTAGAACTACTTGAACCTAACTAACCTAAGGACATCACTCACATCCCTGCCCGAGGCAGGATTCGAACCTGCGACTGTAGCAGCAGCGCGGTTACAGACTAAAGCGCCTAGAACCACTCGGTCACATCGGCCGGCCATCATGGATTACATTTGTTGTAGTTTATTATTTGTGGAAAAGCTGATTGTGATATTTTTCTTTTTAAATACGTTTGCTATTTGGTATGATAGAGGGCCTATGTATGGGAGAGCAGCATATTTAGGTTTGGCTTCTGTGGCACACTGATTTTGTTTGAAGTCCATGTTGTGTGGATTCCTGTTAAGTGGAAGCAAAAACCATACAGACGGAGTGTTATTTCACAATTTTGGTGAACATTTTTGGAACAGTGATCAATAAAATATTATATTTTAACTAAAGTTCAGTCTTGATCACAACACTTACGTCTCAATAACATAGGTGACCGGTTTCGGTTATATTTATATAAACATATTCAGGCCTGTGAATTAATTTTAGAAAATACTAGAGACCAACTTTGCTGGGCAAAGTAAATGATACGGAACATAAATATCTGGTGGACACAGGAGCTCACGTGTCAGCAGCCAGTCGGGATCTCTTGGGCAGGAAGAGACAGCAGTCCCCACGTTATATGTCACGCAGAGGCAGTGACAGCGATTTTCAGTCACTGGGAACAACGCTGTTCAGTTTTAAAGTGGGAAATAAGTGTTTTCGTGAGCATATAGAAGCACTGCACGTGAGTAGTATTGTGCGATCCTCTCTTGTTTTTACTAGGCACTACAGCTACAAGTTTCACACTGTCGCCGCAAGGTTCAACGATGATGAAGGTGGTACCAAATAAACTGCGGACACAGGTACTAAAGATCAATTCGTGGGATTTCACATTTGCAACATCGAAAAATAATGATGTAGAGTAATGGAATTTCTGAAATACATTTTCCTAGGTAAAATATTTAACATTTATAACATTACAAAATCACAGGTTAGTGTAAGCGCGAGATAACCATGCAAATGTGAAATGCTCGTACATTAATAAACGGAGTAACAGCCAGAATGTTGATTGTAAGCAGCAAATGCGCACGAATTGTGTTGCAAACGTGCCGGGTGTCAGTTTGTAGGATGGAATTCCATGCCTGTTGCACTTGATCGGTCAATACAGGACGGTTAATGGTATTTCTGGATGACGCTGGATTTGTCGTCTGATGATGTAAGTAGTCGACTGGAGACAGATCTGACAGTCAGGGTGCGTGGGATAACCACGACAGTGTTCCTACTGACAAACGATTTTCCTGTACGACCTCTTCAGGGGTGTACCATGAATATCAGGAATCCGGTAAAACATCAAATCTCCGACATCGCTGCAGCCGTTAGAATATCCTGCAAGAAAGAGCCCAACGACAACTAAAGACAATAGTTAACTGACGTAAACGAAACCATTCCGCAAATTGCTGCAGATTTCAATGCTGGACCATCAACAAGTGTCAGCGTGCGAATCATTGAACAAAATATTATCGATCTGGGCCTTCTGAGCCGATGGACCACTCGTGTACCCATGATGACTGCACGACACAAAGCTTTACGCCTTGCCTGGGCCCGTCAACACCGACATTGAACTGTTGATGACTGGAAACATGTTGCCTGGTCGGACAAGCCTCGTTTCAGATTGTATCGAGCGCAAGGACGTGTACGGGTATGGAGACAACCTCATGAATCTATGGACACTGCATGTCAGCAGGGGACTGTTCAAGCTTTTGGAGGCTCTGTAATGGTGTGGAGCGTGCGTTGCTGGAGTGATATGGGACTCCTCTTACGTTTAGATACGACTCTGACAGGTACGTAAACATTCAATCTAATCACCTGCATCCATTCATGTCCATTGCGCATTCTGACGGAGTTGGACAATACCAGAGGTATAGTGCGACACCCCACACGTCTAGAATTGCTACAGGATAGCTCCAGGAACACTTTACAGAGTTTAAAGACTTCCGCTGGCCATTAAACTCCCCAGACATGAACATTATTGAGCACATCTGAGATGCCTTGCACGTGCGGTTCGGAAGAGATTTCCATTTCCTCGTCCTCTTACGCATTTATGGACAGCCCTGCAGGATTCATGGTGTCAGTTCCCTCCAGCACTAATTCAGACGTTAGTCGAGTCCATACCATGACGCGTTGCGGCACTTCTGCTTGCTCGCGGGGGCCCTACACGTTTCCTAGGCTCTTCAGTGTAAGAAACATAGATCGGTCGATCTTATTGATGTCGGCGATATACTGTTATCGTCCAAGTCACTCCGACCATCTATCAGCGCTCGAATTCGCAGGACCAAGTAATCGTATCTGGAAGTACAAACAGAAGATTCCTGTATACTGCTGATAAGACTCGAACTGGACACGAACTGCATACGGGAAAGAAAACAGATGAAGTGATAAAATTTATTCGGTATTTCGCGCCACTGCCGCCTAGGCTCACTGAGAATAAGAAATTGGATGAATTCGAATACTACGAATCGAAACGAACTGCCGGGTGAGAAAGGAAACACGCGAGTCCTGAAAAGTATCGGGAAGTAACGAAACAGTACTTAGTCTCGTAACATCTTTACTCGATAACTAACACATGCGATATGTAACAGCTTTAATAAGTACCAATTTCTGGTGGCGAAACATTGATTAAGAAGCCGAAACAATTCATCGCAAGTGTCGAAACGAAGAATGATCGCAAACGCCGCGTCACTCGAATGAAACTGAAGGGAACGGTGGCAATGATTGGTACGATCACGTAATATGTCTTAGTTTCGAGTGCACGACATTCTGGTACCAAACAGTTCCGTATGTACCAACCCAACATAGGAACGCAATAACTCAAAATACGCTCTTGTGCGTTAGCATTTTCTTCTGTGGCTTTTCTGCCGGCCCGAGTGGCCGAGCGGTTCTAGGCGCTTCAGACTGGAACCGCGCGACCGCTAAGATCGCAGGTTCGAATCCTGCCTCGGGCATGGATGTTCGTAATGTCCTTAGGTTAGTTAGGTTTAAGTAGTTCTAAGTTCTAGGGGACTGATGACCTCCGCTGTTAAGTCCCATAGTGCTCAGAGCCATTTGAACTATTTGTAGCTTTTCTTCGTCAGGGAATAGCTTATCTGAAGTTCGTGCCATTTAAATAACCCAGCTGAAGTCGAATCCTCGTCGGTATCGGCACCATATGTTGCAGAGGGGCTAAACAGCTGTATTTCGGTGTGGCATATCCGATTTCTCCCTGTCCGCAGGTGGAGCAGACACCGGCTCGCGAGGATCCAGAAAGCCACGGGAGGGCCCGCTATCAGCAAACTGATGATGCGCCGTCCGTTTGGTAAACAAAAGGCCCATTATTTAATTAGCGTGACGTGGCCGCCGGCAGCTGTGGCGCTATCTGATGCTACGGCCTCCAGGTGGACCGGCCGTGCCCGTGTCTGCCTGTTCCTGGCGTGGGGCACGCTTCTGCTGTTCCACGGGCAACTTTTCACGGCAGTCCCCCCCACCGGCACATTGTCGCCACGTCACCGACTTAGGTTCTCCTTGTTGCGCCTGGGCGGTCTCCTCAGATTTACTGTGCAGGGTATTTCAGGAGAAACGTTGCTTCCGTCGCAGCAGTCGCTGACGTACGGTTGAGTGGTAGAATCAGACTTGGAGGTAAGAGATTAGAATCATAACGATGGGACAGACCCTAATTGCGATGTTTGTGTAAAGCTGTTGCAGGTTACACTTAGTACACTACTGGCCATTAAAATTGCTACACCAAGAATAAATGCAGATGATAAACGGGTATTCATGGGACAAATATATTATACTAGAAATGACATATGGTTATATCTTCACGCAATTTGGGTGCATAGATCCTGAGAAATCAGTACACAGAACAACCACCTCTGTCGTAATAACGGCCTTGATACGCCTGGGCATTGAGTCAAACAGAGCTTGGATGGCGTGTACAGGTACAGCTGCCCATGCAGCTTCAAACATGATACCACAGTTCATCAAGAGTAGTGACTAACGTATTGTGACGAGCCAGTTGCTCGGCCACCATTGACCAGACGTCTTCAATTGGTGAGAAATCTGGAAAATGTGCTGGCCAGGGCAGCAGTCGAACATTTTCTGTATCCAGAAAGGCCCGTGCAGGACCTGCAATATGCGGTCGTGCATTATCCAGCTGAAATGTAGGGTTTCGAAGGGATGGAATGAAGGGAAGGGCCACGGGTCGTAACACATCTGAAATGTAACGTCCACTGTTCAAAGTGCCGTCAATGCAAACAAGAGGTGACCGAGACGTGTAACCAATGGCACCCCATACTATCACGCCGGGTGATACGCCAGTATGGCGATGACGAATATACGCTTCCAATGTGCGTTCACCGCGATGTCGACAAACACCGATGCGACCGTCATGATGTTGTAAACAGAACCTGGATTCATGCGAAAAAATGACGATTTGACATTCGTGCACCCAGGTTCGTCATTGAGTACACCATCGCAGGCGCTCTTGTCTGTGATGCAGCGTCAAGGGTAACCACAGCCATGGTCTCCGAGCTGATAGTCCATGCTGCTGCAAACGACGTCGAACTGTTCGTGCAGATGGTTGTTGTCTTGCAAACGTCCGCAATTTGTTGACTCAGTGATCGACACGTGGCCGCACGATCCGCTACAGACATGCGGATAAGATGCCTGTCATCTCGACTTCTAGTGATACGAGGCCGTTGTGATCCAGGACGGCGTTCCGTATTATCCTCCTGATCCCACCAATTCCATATTCTGCTAACAGTCATTGGATCTCGACCAACGCATGCAGCAATGTCGCGATACGATAAACAGCAATCGCGATAGGCTACAATCCGACCTTTATCAAAGTCAGAAACGTGATGGTACGCATTTCTCCTCCTTACACGAGACATCACAACAACGTTTCACCAGGCAACGCCGGTCAACTGATGTTTGTGTATGAGACATCGGTTGGAAAATTTCCTCATGTCATGCACGTTGTAGGTGTCGCCACTGGCGCCAACCTTGTGTGAATGCTCTGAAAAGCTAATCATTTGCATATCACAGCATGTTCTTCCTGTCGGTTAAATTTCGCGTCTGTAACACGTCATCTTCGTGGTGTAGCAATTTTAATGGCCAGTAGTGTACCTTTGGTTTATGTTTACGCTGCTGCGAGTAGTAATAGTGGAGAGGCGGAGTTGTGCTGTGGAAGACATAGTCGAAATGTAACCTGTCTCCGTTGTACCCAGGGGGGATATATTGTCAAAGTATTAATATATTTGAGAAGGTTACTTTGTGATTACTTAAAAGTGAAGAATATATATGGAAGTTGATTTAATCTGATGTTTCATTCTGAAAAAGTTACGGTCAATATCTGTTTGCATTTTTTCGAGACGACAGGTAATCTGCATTATTTGTGATTTTACTTAATTAAGGAGATTAACATATTATCGTTAAACACTTACAAGACCCAGAGAACCAATTGGCAAGATCATACCCCGATTAATTTAACAGAACAACGAGCTCCAGCAACATCAGTAACACAACTTTAATATTAACAGTAGTTTCAACGTCAAAAAGAAAAACGAATATTGTTGTAATTATGAACATTTCGTAACGAACAGTTTTAATGAAGTTCCTTTTAGGTTCCTTGTCCCGTATCTGACTGAAGCAATTGTAGGTCAGGTAATTTTTTCCGACACAATTGTATCTGAACTCTATTATGTCAGTCATATAACAATACTTCGATTATAGGCAGACGGAGTCTCATAAGAGGATGAAGTTTCAAACTTGTTCCCAGTGTCCCACCTGTAACTGCAGCCTGTTCCTGTCCAGATGTCCCACGATATCCTTCAAATAGTATCGATGAGAAATTCGCTTAGTCTCTTTACTACAGAGACTGCCCACTCCCCCGACCGAATACGCTGATCTACCGTGCCAGCTATCGCAAGAACACCAGGCTCAACACTGCCATTGCGTGGTAGGAAATGATAGCGATCGACCTGCTGAATGTGGACGATTCGTAATCGGTCTCTTTCGTGCTCAGCCAAAAAAGCATCTAGTTTCACTGTTGCCCTCCTCTTTCATCTTCAAAACAAAGACAAAGTTCCACTGTTAATGCCTTCATCACATTTTTACCTTAAACAGGTTAAAGAAGAAATCTCTCGATCTGATACAGAGACAGCGTTCATAACAATGATTTTGTTTCCAGAATGAGATTTTCACTCTGCAGCGGAGTGTGCGCTGATATGAAACTTCCTGGCAGATTAAAACTGTGTGCCCGACCGAGACTCGAACTCGGGACCTTTGCCTTCCGCGGGCAAGTGCTCTACCAACTGAGCTACCGAAGCACGACTCACGCCCGGTACTCACAGCTTTACTTCTGCCAGTACCTCGTCTCCTACCTTCCAAACTTTACAGAAGCTCTCCTGCGAACCTTGCAGGCAAAGGTCCCGAGTTCGAGTCTCGGTCGGGCACACAGTTTTAATCTGCCAGGAAGTTTCAATGATTTTGTTGTTCTAAGTTGGTACTTAATGAGCAACAATGTTAGTCATCCATGCCGCGTCTCGTAAACCAAGGATCTGGCCGAGGTGGGCTGCCTTGCATGTCTCAACGACACGAATAGTTGTATCGAAATTGCAGCCGCAACAGGGGCGCATCAGTGGAGAGGCGACACAAAAATGTGGTTCCTGAGGAGGGGTAGCAGCCTCTTTAAAAGTTTCAGGGGCAGCAGTGTGGATGAATGACTAATCTCGTCTTGTAACACTAGCCAACATGACTATGATAGGTGATACTGCAAACGGCTCACAGCTAGGAGAAACTAGAGCCATTGTTTTTCTCGAGGACATGCAGCTTGAAACCTTCCCGTCGAATAAACAAAAGAAATAATTTAGCTTAATTTCCGTCTAATGAAAGAAAGACAGAGAACTGAACTTTTTGTGCCTTGCAGCTTTCCTGTCTTCACTTGCTCTTGACAACGTGTCTGATCTGATAGTCTTTAGCGTACACAATGGTGTACGCCTTGTGCCTTTATTGGTAACGATGTCAATGTGACTGATCAAAAGAAGATTATTTCGACGTGAATCCAAGCCTACGCAGAGGCCCTTATTACTGGTTGTCTGTGCAGTGAACCTGAAATCACACTTACATATTCTCCTTACCTTTTATTTTACTGTGTCGCCTCTGGATATGTGTGCGTGTGTATACATTTGAATTACAAAAAAACAATAATAAAAAAAAGTTGCATGGCGCAAAATTCGATCCGGCGACCTTCGGATTACGAACCCGAGTGCTTACCGCTGCGCCACAGCGCCGTAGAAAATTATTAATCGTAGAGAGTATTTCACCGCAACTGTTTCTTTTAACTGTCGATTTTCTCGACAACGGCTGAGAAGTGCATCTTGGTGCTTTGCCACATTACACCTCTGGCCATGAGCTTTTATTACGCGCAGTAGGAATCGAATCTGAATTTCACAATTGGCGGCCTCCCCTTGAGAGATTAACTGACCTATTCTGAAAATGATTGAATATAAATTTTTAACTCTTTGTAATGATTCAGTTTGTAAAACTTTGGTTTGGGGATCGTTTACATAAAACAGATAAAAAAATGTAACAACGAACTTACAATATGGAGTTAGCGCTTAAATACCTTTGATGTCTTCATGACGACGATTTTTAATAATTCATAAATAATTACCAATTACGTAATTATAGTAGTCTTCAAGTAATATACAGCTGGTGATGAACAAGGTCACTGCTCTGTCTGTACACACAACTTCACTGCACAAATGTTGACTCAAGAGTGTTCTATCGACAATGTTGCGCGCTTCTCGCCACGCTCCCTATGTATCAATACGCGGGATCTCACGCCAACAAAGAGCTTGGTGCGGAGATACTTCACTGTCACCATCGATAGGCAAAGAACTTCAATAAATTTTTGACAACATTTTTCTTACACACTATAATTGTTATTTACCTATTTCTTAGCTTATAAATCCATGGAGAAGAAATAAAAACGTTGAGGTTCGCCGATGACATTTTAATTCCGTCAGAGACAGCAAAGGACTTGGAAGAGCAGTTGAATGGAATGGATGGTGTCTTGAAGGGAGGATATAAGATGAACATCAACAAAAGCAAAACGAGGATAATGGAATGAGTCGAATTAAGTCGGGTGATGTTGAGGGTATTAGATTAGGAAATGAGACACCTAAAATAGAAAGGAGTTTTGCTATTTGGGGAGCAAAATAACTGATGATGGTCGAAGTAGAGATGATATAAAATGTAGACTGGCAATGGCAAGGAAAGCGTTTCTGAAGAAGAGAAATTTGTTAACATCGAGTATAGATTTAAGTGTGAGGAAGTCATTTCTGAAAGTATTTGTATGGAGTGTAGCCATGTATGGAAGTGAAACATGGACGGTAAATAGTTTGGACAAGAAGAGAATAGAAGCTTTCGAAATGTGGTGCTACAGAAGAATGCTGAAGATTAGATGGGTAGATCACATAACTAATGAGGAAATATTGAATAGGATTGGGGAGAAGAGAAGTTTGTGGCAAAACTTGACCAGAAGAAGGGATCGGTGGTAGGACATGTTCTGAGGCATCAAGGGATCACCAATTTAGTATTGGAGGGCAGCGTGGAGGGTAAAAATCGTAGGGGGAGACCAAGAGATGAATACACTAAGCAGATTCAGAAGGATGTAGGTTGCAGTAGGTACTGGGAGATGAAGAAGCTTGCACAGGATAGAGTAGCATGGAGAGCTGCATCAAACCAGTCTCAGGACTGAAGACCATAACAACAACAACAAATATTTTTCATGGCCTGGCTGATTTTCTATTGACATATTTCAAGCTCTACTGTACCGCTTAATAACAGCATCTTGTTCGTAAAATAATTCCGAAGATAAAACAGCCCTTCATTCGGATATCTGGGTGGGGAATACTAAGGAAGATGTCACCAGGAAAAACAAAACTGGCATTCTACGGGTTGGAGCTTGCAATGTTGGATTTAGAGAGCCGGAATTTGGGGCCGACAGCAGAAGGATCCTACTGCCGCTAACGTACATTTCACGTAAGGTCCACGAAGATAAAATAAGAGAAATTAGGGCTCATATGGAGGCTAACAGTCGTTTTTCCCCCCGCTCTATTTGAGAGTGGAACGAGAAAGGAAGTAACTAGTAGTAGTACATGGTACCCTTCGCCGTGCACCGTACTGTAGCTTGCGAAGCTTGGTTATAAATGCAGAATAATGGTATCACATGAGTATAGGATTACAAAAATTAAATCAGTGGGAGGAGTAGGTCTAATGCAGCAGTTGGTTTAATAATGAATAAGAAAACAGGAATGAGAGTAAACTTCTATGAACAGCATGTGGAACACATTATGGACGACAAAAAGAAACAAAGCCAGCAACCACCACAACAGATGATATGATGGCTGGTGTTTCTGGACGCTGGACAGTGAGGTCTTAAGCACCCTACCATCACAATAGTATAAGTTCATATACCAAGTGGCTCCGCAGATGATAAACAAATTGAAGGAATGTGTTACACTATACACACATCAAAAAAAGCTTTGCACCATCCCGGTTCCCAGAACTACTGAAGATAGACTTTGACTGAGGACGGAGTGGCCGAGTGGTTCGAAGCGCTTCAGTCTGGAACCGCGCGACCTCTACGGTCGCAGGTTCGATTCCTGCCTCGGGCATGGATGTGTGTGATGTCCTTAGGTTAGTTAGGTTTAAGTAGTTCTAAATTTTAGGGGACTGATGACCTCAGCAGTTAAGTCCCATAGTGCTCAGAGCCATTTGAACCATTTTTTGAGGGTATTGTATCACAGACACGGTTCCTCTGACTGTTCAGAAATGTCACTAACCCAGCCCAAAGATGTAAACAACCATGCATGAGCAGCACCTATTAGACGGAGAGGGTCCGACAGCCGAACAGTGCGTCATTCCACCAGGAAGGAGGTATATGGCTTGTGTTGTCTGTAGTTCAATCACGCCTAGACGGTCAATACCGCGGATCGATCGCGTCCGCATTCTTACTTTGTGCCAGGAAGGGCTGTCAACGAGGGAAGTGTCCAGACGTCTCGGAGTGAACCAAAGCGATGTTGTTCGGACGTGAAGGAGTACAGAGAGACAGGAACTGTCGATGACATGACTCGCTCAGGCCGCCCAAGGGCTACTACTGCAGTGGATGACAGCAACCTACGGATGATGGCTCGGAGGAACCCTGACAGCAACGCCACCATGTTGAATAATTCTTTTTGTGCAGCCACAGGACGTCGTGTTACGACTCAAACTATGCGCAATAGGCTGCATAATGCGCAACTTCAATCCCGACGTCCATGGCGAGGTCCATCTTTGCAACCACGATACCATGCAGCGCGGTACAGATGGGCCCAACAACATACCGAATGGACCGCTTAGCATTCGCAACACGTTTTCTTCACCGATGAGTGTCGCATATGCCTTCAACCATACAATCGTCGGAGACGTGTTTGGAGGCAACCCGGTACGACTGAACGCCTTAGACACACTGTCCAGCGAGAGCAGCATGGTGGATGGATATTCTCTGCTGTTTTGGGGTAGCATTATGTGGGGCAGACGTACGCCTCTGGAGGTCACAGAAGGCGCCGTGACGGCTGTGCGATACGTGAATGCCATCCTCCGACCGACAGTGCAACCTTATCGGCAGCATATTGGCGAGGCATTCGTCTTCATGGATGACAATTCGCGGCCCCATCGTGCACATCTTATGAATGACTTCCTTCATAATAGCGACATCACTCGGCTAGAGTGACCAGCATGTTCTCCAGACATGAACCCTATCGAACATGATTGGGATAGATTGAAAAGGGCTGTTTATGGACGACGTGACCCACCAACCACTCTGAGGGATCTACGGCGAATCGCCGTTGAGGAGCGGGACAATCTGGACCAACAGTGCCTTGATAAACTTCTGGATAGTATGCCACGACGAATACAGGCATGCATCAATGCAAGAGGACGTGCCACTGCGTATTAGAGGTACTGGTGTGTACAGCAGTCTGGACCACCACCTCTAAAAGGTCTCGCTGTATGGTGGCACAACATGCAATGTGTGGTTTTCATGAGTAGTAAAAAGGGCGGAAATGATGTTTATGTTGATCTCTATTCCAATTTTCTGTACAGTTTCCGGAACTCTCAGAACCGAGCTGATGCAATCCTTTTTTTGACGCGTGTAAAATAAATTGTTGAGATAGTTAAATGAGTTGAAAATTTCATTGTGATAGAGGACTGGAATTCGATAGTAAGGAGAGGAAGGGAAGGAAGGATAGCTGGGAAACGTGGATTAGAGGAGAGGGAATGGAAGCGGAAGGAACCTAGTAGAATTTTGCAGAGTACATAATTTAATTATCACTAATACTTGCTTTCTTTAAGTATAATGACAGAAGATTATGTACGTGGAGGAGACCTAGAGACAGTGGAAGCTTTCAAATAGACTAAATAATGGTAACATGGAGATTTCAAAAGCAGATTTTAAACTGAAAAACTTTTCCGGGGGCGGATGTGGACACAGACCACGATTTCTTGATTGTAAACTGCAGATTAAAAGTGAATTAATTGCAAAAATGTAGGAGACTGAAGAGGTTTGGATCTGGAAAATTCGAAAGAACCAGAGATTATTGCGAGCTTCAGAGGGATCGTTAGGCAACGACTGACTGAAACAGAGAAAAGAAATCCAACATGAGACGACTGGGTAGATGTTAAAGATCGAATAGAGAAGGCACCAGAGAACCAAGTACATCAACAGACAATGCTATGTACAACTCCCTAGATAGCAAAAGAGATACGTGAAGGTAGCATAGGACCAAAAAGGTAAAAAGACAAGGCCCATTAAGAATCCCTTGCCTGCCGATGTGGCCGAGCGGTTCTAGGCGCGTCAGTCTGGAACCGCGCGACCGCTACGGCCGCAGATTCGAATCCTGCCTCGGGCATGGATGTGTGTGATGTCCTTAGGTTAGTTAGGTTTAAGTAATTCTAAGTTCTAGGGGACTGATGACCTCAGATGTTAAGTCCCATAGTGCTCAGAGCCATTTGAACCATTTGAACCAAGAATCCCTTGGCAACAGAGGAGGTACTGAATATAAATGACGAAAGGAGAAAATATAAAAGTGAAGCAAGTGAAGTGGTCGAAAGGGAATACACAATTATATACAATGAGACAGACAAGAAGCGCAAAATAGCTACTCAGGAAAGACTAGAGGGTAAATACAACGCTGCAGGAGCTTGCTTGACTGGGAGAAAGATACCGCCATGGAGAAGAGCAACTGTTCAAATGTCAAGCTCAGATGACAAGGCGAAGGGAAACCTAAAAGGTGGAGAACATAAATCGAAAGTCTATACCAAAGAATGTCCGCGCTCGTGGGCTCGCGGTAGCGTTCTCGCCTCCCGAGAACTGGGTCCCGGGTTCGATTCCCGGCGGGGTCAGGGATTGTCACCTGCCCCGCGATGACTGAGTGTTATTATGTCGTCTTCATTATCATCATTCATCCCCATTACGGTAGGAGGAAAGCAACGGCAAACCACCTCCATTAGGACCTTGCCTAGTACGGCGGTGCGGGTCTCACGCAACGTTTCCCTACACTCTGTCAAGAAGCATGGGACTTCATTTCCACCCCACAGAAATGAACGTTAAGACAATCTACGCATTTTCGTTGACTTGCAGTAAAACTCTATTCGCAGCATATTTGGCAGACAGTATCCACACGTACCACACAGCGTAACTGCGAAATTATATTATTTTCAGGAGGGATGACGTCAAGAAGACTGAAAAGCGTCAAAAATTAATTACTGCTTAAAATGCAGCTCAAATTACACAAACCATATTCATGCAGTGTTTGATAATGACAGTCTCGGTAATTTCGAACGAACTTGAGTTGGAACGCCCTATTCCGACAATGTTAAATTTAGTGACTTCCCTGTATTTCAGGAACCACTGTAGCCATTGACATGAAATTTTTGCAGGACATTTAACTGTATGTTCTGAGTCTACTGAACTGCAGTAATTGCATTTCAGCCACTACTTTCAGAAATACAATTTTTTAATGACACGGTTAAAATTGTGTGTACTTTTTTTGTAAGTTTCCTAAACAATTTTAATTATATATAACATTATGTTCTTCTTTTAGTTCAGCAGACTCAGGATACGTATGTTATTACTCACTGAAAATGTGAATACTCTACTCCAAGTGGTTTCTGTGATTTAGGGAAAAATGCATCAGAAAATGTAAATTTTCAGGAACGGCTTCTAAAGTTACAAAAGAAAGATTGGACCTCACTTAATATATGCTTAATACTTTATTTTTAGTCACTCAAAAGCACCCCGCACCATTCTGTATATAATCCTCTTGATCTTTTTCCAAGTTTATTCTTCGTTTCTTCTTTGTGGCCTCCTTAGTGGCCAACTGTGCTTCATACTCTGCTTTATCAATGCAAACCTTGTCAATCCGTTCAAGTTCTCTGAAGCGGTTTGCTCCAGGATTAATTCCCGTATGCTGTAGCACATTCATCCTACCAATGTTGCCATCGTTAAAAGCAATAACAGCATCAGTGACCCCCCCCCCCCCCCCCACTTTAGTGTCTTCATTCCAACAAAAACATTTTTTGGTAAGCGAGTCAATATAAGATTATTGACGACTCATTGGGATTTTGAGTCTGACCATGAAGACACTTCTTCAGTAACTCAGGATTTTCCAGGTCTCTGTAATAGGTTTTATGATATCCACGACTGCTCCTGGAATAGAATGTTTATGGCTGTATGAACTATTTGAGTACTAGGCATTGCGGTAATTGCACCATGAATCACGTCCAGGAGGGCAAAGGTGGTGTTCTGGTTTTTCCATCAGTTGACAGTCTGCCTGCTACATTTTCATCTAATCCTCAGTATTATTTCTAAGGGCCATCCCATAATACTGCTGTAGTTCATCAACCATTTTGTCTGTCAGCCTGCCTCTCATGGTTTTACCATCAGAAAGTTTCTTGTCTCTCAAACATTGTTTCAGCTTCCTCAACCTGGTGCTCATCCTCTTCTAGACATGACCAACACTTTTAACCCTTATAACACAGCAATCCACAGCCTTCTATATAAAAAAATTACCGATTTTATTAGATATTGAAGTAAAGCACGTACAAATTTTAACATTTTCAACCGTTGTAGATTATATTTAAAAAAATAAAATAAAATACTTCCCATGTGAGTTTATAAGTGATTCTTATGCGGAAAATTGCAAATTTTGTAATGAGATAAAAATCCAAAAATGTGAAAGAAAATTCCGTTCTGACTCCCCTTAAACGTGATTTCAAACGTTTTTTAAACTTTTTCTCGCTTACAAGCTTAACGTCAATATCAAATACCTTAACACATCTGCAAAGTAACTGATGTCTGAAGCTGTTTTATGCATGAGAGTTCGATTCTTTAAGGAATGAGTGGTTTACTGGCATTATAGATGGGGAAGAGGAAATAGATGGAGATGAGATGGAAGATGTGATACTGCGAGAAGAATTTGACAGAACACTGAAAGAGCTAATTCGAAATAAGAGCACTGGGGCAGACGACATTCTTTCAAACTTATTGAGATACTTGGGCTCTGCAACCACGACGTCTCGTAGGCAAGATAAGCTAGACAGGCGAAGTACACTTCGACTTCAAGAGGAACGCAATAATTACAAATCCAAAGAAAGCAGGTTCTGACAGTTAAGAATATCAAGGAACTATCAGTTTAATGAGTATGGCTGAAAAGTACTGACACGACTTATTTACAGAATAATGGATAAATTGGTAGAAGCAGATTAGTTTGGGTCCCTCGGAAATAGAGTTACACACAAGGCAACAAATATCCTGCGAATTATCTTAGAACACAGGTTAAAGAAAGGCAGATTTATGTTTACCAGTAAAATATCGATTCCTTACAGAATCACACTCCCACGTATAAAAGACCTTCCAACTTCTGATCACTTTACGAATGAGTTTTGTATCAAGCACTTGACGTTAATAATATGAGGGAGAAAAAATTTAGAACAGGTTTTAAATTGCGTTTAAAGTTTGCTGTAAGTCCATAAATGCTCTTATTACCAAACATTGGACTGAAACAGCCAATTTTTGCCAGAAGCTAACTTTTTACGTTGTTTAAATCGCAGGGGGTATTTATAGTGCCGTGAGAGCTCTTAGTACCTAACTTGTTGAACCACGTTCATGTGAGTTCTAAATGCTTGTATTTGTTTTAGTTAAGAAGTTATGAGTGAGACTCGTGCTGAAGTACAGCTTCTTTTAACCTGAAATGGAAATGTTGGTATTCGCTTGTATTGATATAATGTGACAACAAAGGACCTACGCATTTTTTGTTGTGACTGTCTCCGATTCTGCTACAATGAGAACCAGAGCAGATATAAGACTTAACGGATACGGTGTTGTTGTAAGAGTACGTAGCTGTCATTGCCTGCCGGATCGATAAAATACATGGTTTTTCTGAAATTATAACTCGTACCTCCAACAATGTGGCTGTATTAAGACACAAAGGAATTACAGACCTTGGCTAACAGCGGGCATCGATTGAAATGGATGGGGAAAGTTGAAATGGTGATTGTTTCATCCGGACTTGTCCGAAAAAGCAGACAACGTACATATATATAATCGGAGTTCGGACTTTTTTTACGTTTATTGCTCTTTCTACTTCACATATACATATTTTAGCATTGCTGGTGTTAAATGTGAACTCACGGGTGAAACATCGATTTAATAGTAATTATCGCAGAAAAAATTGAAAAGGAGTTCTCGTATTCAAATACATACTCCCGCTAGAAACAAGAGAGCTTTTTTGCTTAAATTTCTTTTACAGCCAGTTTAAATACAACGAAACACACAAAACACAACGACAAAGCAAAATTTTTCGTTCATAGTGGGCACAGTGCGATAAAAACTAAAGTGTGGAGTGCTACATAGTCCAACATTACACTCACTGGAATTATAAGCTCGGATTGATTTCCTGATTTACCTGCAGGAGGATCCTTCATAACAACGCTATTTGCGAAAACAATGAGACGAATGAGTAATGGTTCAAATGGTTCAAATGGCTCTGAGTACTATGGGACTTAACTTCTGAGGTCATCAGTCCCCTAGAACTTAGAACTACTTAAACCTAACTAACCTAACGACATCACACACATCCATGCCCGAGGCAGGATTCAAACCTGCGACCGTAGCGGTCGCGCGGTTCCAAACTGTAGCGCCTAGAACCGCTCGGCCACCCCGGCCGGCCTGAATGAGTAATCTGAACCATTATCACATACTCCGTTCTCATCATTAGAAACGTCAAGGACTTCGTAAATCATTTGCTACAGATGTCTCTTCTCTTCACTACACATTTTGAACATAAAATCACCATATAAGAGCACAAAAAAGAACTTGAATGTCAGCTAACGCCTAAAAAACAAGGCACGGTAACAAATGTTATAAAAGCGATGAATTTTCCAGTGATCTAATAGAAATACGAACCCTGCGTATCCGATAGACTTTTGCGAGAGCCGTAAATATACGTTTGAGATCGTGGAAAACTATCACAACTGGCGTGACGTAATAATACGCCCGCCGCATATTTCCATTTCCCGCAACCGCTGTAATATTACGTCAGCCACACGGTATGTGTTAATGCACACGTGCGAAAATTAGTATAGTGTCATCGGTTTCTACCGTCCATAGTATCTCCTAAGAAAGAAAGTTGTGACAATCGTGTCGATGAATAGAAAGGGGCTAAGAAGATAAACTGTATAAGAGTCCAATATCAACTTGTTAGTTGAGGAATGTACTGGGCGAAATGAAAAGCTGCAATAAAAATACACTACAGCGCGAAAGAGACTGGTATAGACATGAGTATTCAAGTACAGAGAGATGTAAACAGGCAGAATACGGCGATGCGGTCGGCAACCCCTGTATAAGACAAGCGTCTGGCCCAGTTGTTAGATCAGTTACTGCTGCTACAATGACAGGTTATCCATATTCAAGTGGGTGTGAACGTGGTGTTATAATCGGTGCACGAGCGATGGGACACAGCATCTCCGAGGTAACGATAAACTGGGAATTTTCCCGTACGACCATTTCTCAAGCGTATCGTCAATATCAGGAATCAGGATCTGACATCGCTGTGGCCGTAAAAAGATGCTGCAAGAACGAAACCAACGTCTATGGAAGAGAATCGTTGAACGTGACAGAAATGCAACACTTCCACAAACTGCTGAAGATTTCAATGCTGGGCCATCAACAGGTGTCAACGATCGAACCGTTCAACGAAACATCATTGATATGGGCTTTCGTAGCTGAAGACCCACTCATGTACCCTTCATGAATGCACACCAATATGCTTTATGCGTCACCTGGGCCCGTCGACAGCAACATGGTACTGCTGATGACTGGAAACATGTTGCCTGATGGTTTAAAATTATATCAAGCAGATGCATGTGTACAGGTGTGGAGACAACCTCATGAATCTATGGACTCTGCATGTCAGCATGTAATGGTGTGAGCCGTGTGCAGTTGGAGTGATACGGGGCCCTTGATACGTCTAGATATGACACTGACACGTGACACATGCGTAAGCATCCTGTCTCATCATGTGCATCCATTCATGTCCATTGTACATTCCGACGGACTTCGGTGATTCCAGCAGGACAATATCACACCCCACACGTCCAGAATTGCTAGAGAGTGGCTCCAGGAACACTCTTTTGAATTTAAACACCTCCGCTAACCACCAAACTCCCCAGACCTGAACATTATTGACCATGGCTGGGATGCCTTGCAACGTGCTGTTGAGAAGAGATCTCCACCCCCTCGTACACTTACGGATTTATGGGCAGCCCTGCAGGATTCATGGTGTCAATTACCTCCAGCACTACTTCAGACATTAGTCGAGTCTATGCCACGTTGTGTCGCGGCACGCCGGCCGGGGTGACCGAGCAGCTCTAGGCGCTACAGTCTGGAACCGCGCGACCGCTAAGGTCGCAGGTTCGAACCCTGCCACGGGCATGGATGTGTGTGGTGTCCTTAGGTTAGTTAGGTTAAAGTAGTTCTAAGTTATAGGGGACTGATGACACCTCAGAAGTTATTTTTTTAATTATAAGGCAGGTGCACCGATTTCTCTTCAGTGGATCTTTACTAGCTACAGCATTAATTCACGATGTTGGTCTCAGTCAAATATATTTCTGAAAGGAGCTTTCATATCGAAACAGTCAATAAAGATATGAGCTCGAGGAATGAGAGAGAGAGAAAGAGAGAGAGAGAGAGAGAGAGAATGAAGTAGGGATAGTGCCAGCTTACGTGTGCAAGAGATGTTGTTTCCTCTTGGGGTTGGTTGCTGACGTTATTTGCGAACCGTGGTTTCCAATTTTCATGATCAATAAAAGTGCAACAAACGGCTACTGTTCCCCGTGAGATTGAAACTAAGAGGTGACAGATTTATTTATAATTACTATACCGAGTGGATATACACTCAGAATAAAACTTTAGTCTACATGGTGGGTAACAACTCCTTTGTGAACAGTATCGAGTTACTATGCGGGAAGCTGAGCGTCGTCGGGTGGAAGCGATGAGGAAATGGAAAGGGGAGCGCTTCTTCTGGGTTACAGAGACAGCCGAAAGTCCAAAAAAAATTAGAAACAGCGACATGGCCTTGCCTCCGTAGCCAAACCAAAAGAGCATAACGAAAAAAGTCAGTCCCATCCAGCGTGAGTTTAGAATGGACTGGAGAATGCCATCACTTTTCGATCACTCGCTTTCTTTAACCGCCAAAATACATCTTGCTGTGTTATTCACTTACAAAGGAATCACTATCATGTGCCCTGTTGAAGTAAAATCATATTTCGCTGATGCGTAGTGGTACCGGGTAACCAAAAGTGTCCGACATTACTTTCGCACTTATATAGCACAAACATACATGACATGAGAATGTAATGATTACTAATTAATAACTTTTCGATATATTTACGAATATGCATTGTTTTCCTCTGACGTTCTCTTTTGATTGAAAGAGTAGCTTAAAAATCGTTCAAATGGCTCTGAGCAGTATGGGAATTAACATCTGAGGTCATCAGTCCCCTAGAACTTAGAACTACTTAAATCTAACTAATTTAAGGACATCACACACATCCATGCCCGAGGCAGGATTCGAACCTGCGACCGTAGCGGTCGCGTGGTTCCAGACTGAAGCGCCTAGAACCGCTCGGCCACAGCGGTCGGCGATAGAGTTGCTTCCTCTCTGTTTATATCCGGGTTGTTGTAATAGACCGCTTGCAATTAGATGGAATCAAGTTTCCTTAATAATTCTGTACAGGTATTTAATTAATTCACTGAGACTGCATAGCCGTCCGATCGATCTAAGTGCTTGCTTGGAATTCTAACGAAAATAAAACTTCAGTCGTTACGAAAAATATAGACGAAACGCTCAAAGTCAATAGTAAATTACGAAAATAATTAATGTCTTGGTGAAGAGTCTGAATTTGTGAAGAAATAATTCGGAAAAAGCACCGACTCTCACCTAATTGGATAAATGTAGGATCCAAGCAGTTAAAAGGTCGCAGTTGGAACTCTGACTGTCATTTGGCAGTCCATAAAATGCCTCTGAGAATGGGAAAATTCGCAGATGACAATTAGATTCTGTTTCTTGACGTCCTGGTGAAGCCAGACGGCAAGCTGGGACACAGAGTTATGGAAAACCTACAAACAGTGATCTATACCTACTGGGATCCATCTGCAACCAAGACTACTTTCCAACTGAGCTGAAGCATCTCGAATCAACATTTAGCAAAAGCAATTTATACAGGTTGCTCACAGCCAACATCACGAAGAGAAAGGGTGTCACACATCACTAGTGCGCATCCCGTTTGTCGTCAGAACCTCCAGAAAAGTCAGCAGAATCATGGAGCCACACAATATCAGATGTGATTTTCGCCCATCCCCTAAGACTTCGTCTTTGCTAGGTTCAGTAAAGAATGATCTAGGCTTCCCCAAACCAAGTGGGTACCAAATACCCTATCAATGTCGGAAGGCACACATTGAACACAGACGCCACACGGAATTATGATGATGATGATGATTGGTTTGTGGGCTGCTCAACTGCGCGGTCATCAGCACCTGTACAAAGTTGCAGTTTTTACGCAGTACAATTCTTTTCACAGTCCAATCTAGCCAATATCGCAAATGATGATGACAACACAAACAGCCAGTCCTCGGCAGAGAAAATCTCCAACCAGGTCGGGAATCAAACCGGGGACCTCGTGATCCAGAGGCACCACGCTGGTCACTAGACCACGAGCTGCGGACTGCACGGAATTACGCCTGACTATAGGATCAACCGAACTGGCCACGCTATAGATTACAACAAAACCAAGATATTTCGGCAATCTTCCTTCTTCTGGGATTGCATGGTTAAAGAGGTCACTGAAACTGGGGTCCGCGACGGTCTGACCAACAAAGATAGTGGTATACAACTGAGTCTACTGTTCAGAGAAAAAGCAAAGCGCCGGCCAAGGTGGGCGAGCGGTTCTAGGCGCTACAGTCTGGAACCGCACGACCGCTACGGTCGCAGTTTCGAATCCTGCCTCGGGCATGGATGTGTGTGATGTCCTTAGGTTAGTTAGGTTTAAGTAGTTATACGTTCTAGGTGACTGATGACCTTAGAAGTTAAGTCCCAAAGTGCTGAGAGCCATTTGAAGCAAAAAGCAAAGCTCTCGCGTTCAGAGAGATCCGCCACGACGGCGACAGCGCGAAGAGTAGAGCTGGCCGCCACCGCAGCCACCGCAGCCACCACTGCTACCACCCACCACCCATAGCAGCGGGTGCCGTGTAGCTATAGAAATGTAGTGGTGCAACGGTCGAAGTACACAGGACGCCGACATGGGCAGAGCAGCATTCATCAGGCACTACCTGATGGCAAAGGAATCTGTTGGCCGAAATACGCGCAAAAAGAAGGCGTCTCAACTGAAGGTATCATCCAGATGGGACAGATATCGACAGGTATGATGTACACGTGCAGAAAAACAAATGATTAAAATTTCAGGAAAATTTAATGGTTTATTCAAGAGAAAGAGCAACTCAATAACGCTTTGGTCCACCTCTGCCCCTTATGCAAGCAGTTATTCGGTTTGACATTGACTCATAGAGTTATTGGATGTACTATTGAGGCACATCATGCGAAATTCAGCCCAATTGGCCGTTTAGATCGTCAAATTCTCGAGGTGGTTGGAGAATCCTGCCCATAATGCTCCAGACGTTCCCAACTGGAAGGGATCTGGTGACTTTACTGGCCAAGACACGGTTTGACAAGCCCGAAAACAAGCCGTAGAATCTCTTGCTCTCTCTGTGTGCGTGTGGACTACCTCTGTCCTTATACAAGCAGTTATTCGGCTTGATAATGTTTGATAGATGTCCTCTTGAGGGATATCATACCAAATTCTGTCCAATTTGCCTCTTAGATATCGTCAAATTCTCGAGCTGATTGGAGGGGTCTACCCCTAGTACTCCAAACGTTCTCAGTTGGGAAGAAATCTGGTTACCTTGCTGGCCGAGGTACAGTTTTTCAAGCACGAAAACAAGCTCTACCTTGTTGAAATGTAAGCCCAGGATAGCTTGACATGAAGGGCAACAAAACGGGGAGAGCAATATCGTCGATGTTCAGCTGTGCTGTAAGGGTGCCGTGAATGACAATCAATGGAGTCATGCTATGAAAAGAAATGGCACCCGGGTTGTCGGGTCGTCACTCAATGTCAAGACGAATAACAGCTTACGTAAGGGCCATAGATGAACCACCAATTCATTGACTGCTCAATTTGTAAAGCTCTTTCTCTAGAATAACTCAGCAAATTTTTTCGTAGCTGTAATAATTATAATGGAACGTTTAAAACTTTTCACTGGTACAAATGTCTGCAGATTGCAAGCGATCTATTTTTGCAGTTTAAAGTGGAGCATGTGAGACAGGAAGGCTCACTAATGCTCTTTAATACAATCATTGAGTTCTGCTTATCACATGAGACAGACACTGAATGCAGAACAAAAAAAAAAATATTCCTCTATAGAGAGGGGGGGAGGGGCAGATATTTTCTAGAAACTCGTTGATGAGTAATGAAAGCTGCATGTAACATTTATTGATATCCAATAAACAAATACTTACCATTTCGGATATTTTGGTGAGCACTCCGCGTGCAATATGGACGACGCATTAAGTTTACAAGCTGAGCTGCACTCAGAACGAATCCACGCATCTGTTTGTTGACAGTTCGTCTGATATGACGAAGAGTATGATTGTTGTTTTAAAACAGTTTGTCACACTTGGCTACGATAGTTTCCTATCAGTTCCTCATTTTCGCGCCGGCCGCGGTGGTCTAGCGGTTCAGGCGCTCAGTCCGGAACCGCGCGACTACTACTGTCGCAGGTTCGAATCCTGCCTCGGGCATGGATGTGTGTGATGTCCTTAGGTTAGTTAGGTTTAAGTAGTTCTAAGTTCTAGGGGACTGATGACCACAGATGTTAAGTCCCGCCGGCCGCGGTGGCCGTGCGGTTCTAGGCGCTTCAGTCCGGAACCGCGGGACTGCTACTGTCGCAGGTTCGAATCGTGCCTCAGGCGTGGATGTGTGTGATGTCCTTAGGTTAGTTAGGTTTAAGTAGTTCTAAGTTCTAGGGGACTGATGACCTAAGATGTTAAGTCCCATAGTGCTCAGAGCCATTTCAACCATTTGTTAAGTCCCATAGTGCTCAGAGACATTTGAACCATTTGAACCTCATTTTCGCTTCGGAAACTTAGAACACGAACTATGCGAATATGAATACAAGTAAAAGAAACGTTTGTTTATTTGTGTCTTGACCGTGACAGTTACTTACAGTAACTAAAATTTCATCTCTGCCACAGTGCCGTCTATTAATGGTTTCAAGTTCCGAAGAACTAACCCTCCAGGCATTTTACTGTGGATAATTACAACCACACGGCAAAGGATAAGTTGCCATCATCCAGTTATATAGGCCCAGGTAAAGCATCATGTACGTATACGCCACCTACCGTGCACGCTCTACCTCAAGCCACGGCTTCTACAATTGGAGGCCGCTATGTTATGCTTTATTGCGTGGTTGTAATTATTCGCGGTAAAATGCCTGGAGGAGTAAGTCTTCGAAACTAGGAGCATTTACTAAAGGGCAATATGGCGGAGGTGGAATTATATTTACACGGAACAAAGTGTTTGTGATCCACAGGGTATCCGTCAACAGAACTGAAATAAAAACGACTAAACTAATTTCATTGTAATTCCTCTGGGTATTGTGAAGGAGTGTCGATGTTATGACTGCTATTGCAGATAGTCATGATTAGTGGGGCAGTTAATTTGTAGCACCTCGTTTCCAAAACTGCTGAAAAAGGTTCCTGAAGTCCGTTCTTTTTAAGAAGATGTGGCTAAAATATTCAAATTGATAGGAGACTGTCACTTGGAGACATGAATGGGTGGCGTATGGCGAGTCCTTTCATGCGTAAGAATCAACTATAATAGCTTATCTTTCTAGTATCAAACTTTATTCAGCCATGTTAAATGTTATAAAAGCTCGTCAAATCGCTAAATTATCTCCTACTTCTACCTGAAACCCAATTGTTGTTTTCTTTACTTAACCACTCAAAGCCAAATATGAACTATTTGCAACAGTTTACTGCTTTTTTCCGGCGAGCGCATCTAAATACGCTTCTATTATTTATGCGGCGACGACAGTTAACATTCACAAGTGTAACGGGAAAAAGACACATTTGTATCAGAAGGAAATAACTGTACATGAAAATGGGCGTGTAAGTAATTCTCAAAGAGAAAGTAAGCTGGGAACAGCACAGATTACGAACTTCTACTGTGATGACGATTTTATAGCAAATCTTCCGTACTATGCACGTAGTAGTGTAACTTTTATAAACTATTAAAACTCACAATCTTACTTCGATAATCTCTGAATGCAAATCGAACTTTTATATGAATACCTGGTGAGAGCAGAACTGCAGTGAGTTCTGACTGTGCTGCTGTGTTTACCATCTGTCTCCTCTAGTATTAGTTGCCTAAAAATGCTGTTAGTCTTAATACTCACTGCATTGCTGAAGGTGAAAAATATTTGTGAATGTTAGCACAGTTAAAAAGGTCAGCGAAGCATAGAATGGACTGTTGCAGAGCGTGTAATACATACGCACGTGGTTGTGAGACAAAAGAAGGAAGTTTCGAAAAAACAGCCGTATAGATAACTGGTTTCCAGATAATTTGCCCCATTAAAAGTATAAGTTTTTACAGAGTAGGCGGTTGTACGGCATGTACACTGAAGCTCGTTAATCAACACCGAAATTCAAACGAAGTACACGCGAAATAGACCACTTTGTAGTGTGCATAAAATAATGGTGTCAAAGAATCCAATTTGCAAGATGCATAAAATAATGATGTCAAAGAATCGGACTGACTTGTTACCTCATGGAAGGGAGGCTTTAAGTTGCAGTATGATCACGGATAGCAAAAGGCTTCGTGGGTATCCCACTTCACGTGAGAACGTGACTCAAACCCATCCACAAAGAACTAAGTTTCGTTTTACATCAGAATGCGAGGTAAAACTAAAAGATCTACTGCTCTGATCGCGACACTAAAGAAATAACTTAAAATTGTTACACGAACGCAGCGGATTAAATCTGCAGTCTGTTGCTTACGCCAAAAGCATATAGCGCTCTCACCAAACAGACATGCATGGAGGGAAACGCAACCGTCGACCGCGTGTGTGAGCAGAAACAAGATAGACACTAGGGTAAGGCCCCATTCGCACTGGAACGATATGATATGCGATACTACATGCTGCTATAGAGGTTGCGATACGCTACGCCTTTTGATATGAGACTCGCGTTCCCACTGGGATAGTGCGATATGCGACGCGATACGCCATGCGACTCGCCAGGCAACAAGACAGCACGAGTCACGTTTCTGTTTCGGTTTCAGTTGCAACTGTGAGGTCTTCTGAAGAGTTCGTTATTGTGGCTTACCATTATTTAAGGGTCAAAACACTGAGAAAAGAAAAGATGTACAGGGTGCACCAGTACGATGTTATAAATATCAAACATAATTCGGCTGTGGTTTGTCGCGAGGTTTCTTAACAAGAAAAATTCCACGAATCGTACAGAATGAATCGGAAGTGTGCAAAAGTTTTCCTATATCCTAATAGGGCGCCCGGTTCCCGACTTTTCCTTACGGCAGCGGAAGGAGTAGACTGCCAGTTACCTGTATGCATTGTAACTGTTCGTTGCACATTTATGACATGGTTTTCCATCTTCGGAAATATCATTTTTGACTTGTTATGTAAATTTTCGAACGACATGCTCTGCATTTTTGGCACACGCTTAAAAAATTTAGCAATGCCTGTGTTATAAATGAGTGTAAATTTGGTTTTCTGCCCTATAGGATGATTTCAAAATGGATCTCGGAACGAAACTAATCATCGAGTGAACAAAAAAATAAAATTTGCAACTTTTTATTGGTTTTTCGTTGTACTGATTAGCAGAAGTTACTGGCCCACAGGTACCCCAGCATGCTGGAAGCTCGAGAATGTGTCCAGATGGTTTCCACTTTTTGGAGAAACTAGTATTAGCTACTCTGACAAAGCAGAACACATATTTTCGACTCGCTGTTTCTCCTGTTCAGGAGTTGCTCATTACTAACGTAAGTTGGTAGCAGTGTGTCAAAAGCGTTAAAAATCCTCCCACGAAAAGTATTTTTCGTAACACCATCCAGTATGAAGAATAAAATTTTCATTCTGCAGCGGAGTGTACGCTGATATGAAACTTCCTGACAGATTAAAACTGTGTGCCAGACCGAGACTCGAACTCAGGACCTTTGCTTTTCTAGGGCAAGTGCTCTACCATCTTCTTTTATTTATTTTTATTTTTATTTTGTTTATATTTTTGTGGTTAAAGCTATTTGGTATGCATATGCTTGTCCGAAATAACAGACACCTTTGGGCCAATCCGCTGTAGTATATTCATACTTGCCAAAAGAAATTTTCAACTTTTGCTGCAATGGGGCATTTAAAGAAGTCCATGGCGACAGATGAAAAATTGTGGTGGATTTCCCTCTTCAAGCGAGCGGTCGCCTTAACCGCCTTTTTTTTTTTAATTTTTTGTTTGTTTGTTTGCAGGCAAATGCTCTACCGCTTTTTTTTTACATTTAAACAGGAACAATAGAAAGCAAAAAACTACCTTTTTGTTGGTATTACAAAAAGGGATTAACAATTTCTTTTTATATATACATATATAAGCTGAAAGTATAACTCTAAACCAGACTGACGTAAGATTAACATTGTGCTAGTAGTAAGCTTTAGAAAGGTAATCATACATCAGAAATGAAAAACACAATAAAATTACATTAAAAAGAAATACTTTTCCAACTATGCTTCAAATTTCATTTAATATCTTTCACAAATTGAAGCAAATCCTGGTTCACACATCACATTTAAGTGAAGTTAAATTTTGGTAAGAACCACTGCATTGTCATACCACAAATAATATTTCTGTATTGCTTGAAAGCTAGTAAACGGGGCATTATTCTCGCATTATATAATGCAAGAAACACACGTTCAATCCGCCCCCCCCCCCTCCCTCCACTGTTCTGTCATCCGGGTACCTTTTCTCGTAAGCATAATGTATCCACCGATTCTTATCTTCCGTTCATTCTTTCTTCGCATCGTTGATTTAACTTCTTCTAACCCGGACGCTGCTACGTGGGGGATCTTGAAACGCACTCCATAAGAAGTTAGGGAAATACTGTTGGTATTTCGGATTGTTCACGATCTTTAGATGTCGTTCCTGTAAACTGGTCCAAAAGTCGATTACGTTCTTTGGGCCATCTCTGAACAAATAGAGCACCGTCTGGCCTCGAAGCCACGTTACGGCATTCATTCTGGTACCTGGGTAGTACGTCCCGTCCGGGAAGAATATAATCTCTGGTTAAATGTTGAGTTGTCCCATTCGAAGAAAGAAAGCCATCATTTGTGTCGCCAAACGCCACACTTCTGCCGAGGGGCCGCATATGAGGCGGTGTTCACCGTTGTCCAGGGTTTAGCTCTGAGGGCACAATGGTGAATCGCATGGAGTCTGGATCGTGTAACATTTTTACCATTAACTGTTAGGTAACACGTTAAACGTATCTCTGTGTCTAGGGAAACATGGTGTATCGATCACCATGCTACTTGTCAACTGATATTTGGATGCTTCCCCTCAACAGGATTGTCGGCCGGTCGTTAGTTTGTCACGCGCCGTTGCAGATTTGGTTTCCGGCAGAACCGTCTGAACGTAGCTGTACTCTATAAAAAATAGTGCGTATATGCTGGAGTGACTGGGAAATATGCTGGACCGCCACTGGCGCCATTCGAGAAACTGGTGCTAGTTCTTCTGCTAAGATTCCTGTCAGACAAGTTTGGTGCCGTCTCCACAGTTTTCACAGTATGCTAATATATAGTGCCACCGCTCGATCACGAACATGCACTAGAGCAAGTCCACCCCTACTAATAGGGAGGGTAAGGGAGTCGTATCTTACTTTAAACAGTAGACCTGCACTCACAAAGGAACAGAATGCCGCCAGTATTCGTCGTGCTATCGTCACCGGCATTGAGAATACTCGAGCAAAATTCGGAAATCGTGACGCCAGGTAGGTGTCAACAAACGTGACCCGATGGATCATGTCTAATGCCGGTGTGATTTCCCCTCTAACGCCTGTTCGGACTGACTGTAGTAGTCTCCTATACTATGCGTTTACTATGCACGATGCTGTGCGACATATGTCGTTGGCAAAAACAATACCTAGGCATTTCAAGGTACCCATGAGCCGTAAGGGTACTACACATTCTTCCGTTAGTCCAACACCAATATTCATCGCTACAGATTTGTCCGTATTTATACGGCTGCCAATGGCCGTTCCATATTTGGTTAACCAATCTATAGCCACATTCGTATCGTTTTCATTCCGTACTATCAGCGCCAGGTCATTCGAATATGACTTGCACGTAAAGGAGTATTCTCGAATTGTCAGTCCTGTCAAGCGGTGTCGTAGGCCGCAAAATAACGGGTCGAGAGCCAGTGCATATAATGTCGTTGATAAGGGACACGCTCGTCTGGTTGATCTCGTTACTACTACAGATTTTGTCGTACGTCCTTTGACGAGCAGTTTGGAGAAGGCATTGCCGAGTAGCCGCGTCACAACAGCGATAAATGGTCATGGAAATGGCATGTGTATCAGGACTTCCGCAAGATAGTTATGGCTTGCGCAGTCAAAGGCTTGATCAAAATCTATTGATGCTAGTGCTGCACGGAGGTGGCACGTCTTTGCTAGGGCGATCAAATCGCGATATTCGACAAGCGTCCTCTGGATGTTGTTACCTCCTCCGAGCGAAGTTTGATTGAGTAAGAGTACTTGGCGCAATGCTCTTCGGACGCGTGCTGCTAATAATCTGGTGAATATTTTAAAGTCGCAGTTAAGGGGCGTGAGTGGTCGGTAGTCCCGTATCCATGTACCACTCGAGGATTTCTGTATCAGGATAATCAAAATGTTCAAATGTGTGTGAGATCTTAAGGACAAACACACACACACCCATGCCCGAGGGAGGACTCGAACCTCCGGCGGGACCAGCCGCTCAGTCCATGACTGCAGCGCCCTAGACCGCTCGGTCAGGATAATCAGCCACTCCACAAAAGCCGGCGGTAAGGGCACGTCAGGAGACATTAATTTGCTTCATATAGTAGTACATCGTGGCACGATCACATAGCTAAAGGTCCTGAAGAATTCCAGAGGGAGGCCATCTTGGCCCGATGATTTGTTCACCGCTCCCCTACCAACGGCCTTCCATCAGCTTGCTTCCGCCTCTGGATCAATGGTGCCGAAAATCATACTCGTAACTTAGTTAATGGCCGCCATATCGGTATATATATATATATATATATATATATATATATATATATATATATATATATATATATGGAGAGAGAGAGAGAGAGAGAGAGAGAAATACTGGAACACGTGAGGCAATACTGACCTTACGACTTATCTTAGAAGAAAGATTAAGGAAAGCAAACCTACGTCACTAGCATTTGTAGACTTAGAGAAAGCTTTTGACAATGTTGACTGGAATACTCTCTTTCAAATTCTAAAGGTGGCAGGGGTAAAATACAGGGAGCGAGAGGCTATTTACAATTTGTACAGAAACCAGATGGCAGTTATAAGAGTCGAGGGACATGAAAGGGAAGCAGTGGTTGTGAAGGGAGTAAGACAGTGTTGTAGCCTCTCCCCGATGTTATTCAGTTTGTATATTGAGCAAGCAGTAAAGGAAACAAAAGAAAAATTCGGAGTCGGTATTAAAATCCATGGAGAAGAAATAAAAACTTTGAGGTTCGCCGATGGCATTGTAATTCTGTCAGAGACAGCAAAGGACTTGGAAGAGCAGTTGAACGGAATGGATGGTGTCTTGAAGGGAGGATATAAGATGAACATCAACAAAAGCAAAACGAGGATAATGGAATGTAGTCGAATTAAGTCGGGTGATGCTGAGGGAATTAGATTAGGAAATCAGACGCTTAAAGTAGTAAATGAGTTTTGCTATTTGGGGAGCAAAATAACTGATGATGGTCGAAGAAGAGAGGATATAAAATGTAGACAGGCAATGGCAAGGAAAGCGTTTCTGAAGAAGAGAAATTTGTTAACATCGAGTATAGATTTAAGTGCCTGGAAGTCATTTCTGAAAGTATTTGTATGGAGTGTAGTCATGTATGGAAGTGAAACATGGACGGTAAATAGTTTGGACAAGAAGAGAATAGAAGCTTTCGAAATGTGGTGCTACAGAAGAATGCTGAAGATTAGATGGGTAGATCACATAAGTAATGAGGAAGTACTGAATAGGATTGGGGAGAAGAGAAGTTTGTGGCACAACTTGACCAGAAGAAGGGATCGGTTGGTAGGACATGTTCTGAGGCATCAAGGGATCACCAATAATTTAGTATTGGAGGGCAGCGTGGAGGGTAAAATTGTAGGGGAAACCAAGAGATGAATACACTAAGCAGATTCAGAAGGATGTAGGTTGCAGTAGGTACTGGGAGATGAAGAAGCTTGCACAGGATAGAGTAGCATGGAGAGCTGCATCAAACCAGTCTCAGGACTGAAGACCACAACAACAACAACATATCGGTATCCATCACGGTGTGAAGTTGACTGCAATATTCTACAAAGGCATTGCCTATTTCTTGTTGCGATGTTAGGGGTCTGCCATCATCCGTGCCCACGGCATTACTAGGGCTCTTCGTCGTCTTTTGTTTTCGTTGATAGTGTGATACATCGACGGACGTTCTCCTGCGACCCGATCTAGTGTCCGCGCCCTGACCACCGTGCCTTCGAGGTGTCGTCGCATGATGGACGTAATTTTGTCCTTTGCTCGTTGTACCATCTCTTGCCACTCCCGAGAAGGCATTTGTTCGGCGTATTCCCGTAGCCCCGTGAAATATAAGTCCATTGTCTGACGTCGCCACACTGCCTGCTCACGACCATATGTATTCTCCACACGGCGCAGCGCCGGTTTGGCGCAACCCATCCACCAACTTCGAGTCGTGGAATACAACCGAAGGTGTCGTTCGCAAGATCTCCAAACATTACATTTCGACAAGCTGGGTCCCGCAGGTGGGCAACGTTCATTTCCCAAGGACTGTGGCTACGCCACACTTGGTGCCACCGGAGGGAAACTGCACACATTAATGCTGTATGGTCGGTATAGGCTGTAGGCCACAGCTCTGCTTCCAAGATGTCAGCTTTGCGTGAGACAGTCGAGACGGCTAGCGGATAAACTCGTTGTATGGGTGTATCAAGATCGGAGATCAACCAGAGGCATAGTCTGCACCAACATTCGTAGTTCTGGGCACGGGGTATATCGAGGAAATTGGTCTTTCGGTGCAAGCACACAATTAAAATCACCGCCTAAGATTACTCGGTCGTGTCGACCTTGCAAGAGTAGGGCAATTTCGTCTGCGAAGAAGCGGGTGCATAGATGTTGTTGAGTCGTACATCAGGTACTGTCATTGCTAATCCCCGTGCGAACGGTAGGTACAGTACATCCTCTGCCGTATAACCTTCATTAGGAAGGATTGCTATGCCGCTGCCAGTTTCGGAGGCGTGTGGTATGTAGGATACGTACCCGTACATGACACGAAATTCAAGGACTTATACTTCTTGTAGGAGGACGATGACGACGTGCGCTGCTTGTGGCATGTCTTAGAGTAAGGACATCTTCATCTGCGACCGTATATTATTGAGTTTGATAGAAGCAAAGCCGACCGTTGTGGCCGAGCGATTCTAGGTGCTTCAGTCTGGAACCGCGCGACCGCTACGGTCGCAGGTTCGAATCCTGCCTCGGGCATGGATGTGTGTGATGTTCTTAGGTTAGTTAGGTTTTTTTTTTTTTAAAAAACCAAAAGAGCATAACGAAAAAAGTCAGTCGAGAATACTCCTTTACGTGCAAGTCATATTCGGATGACCTGGTGCTGATAGTACAGAATGAAAACGATATGAGTGTGGTTAGTTAGGTTTAAGTAGTTCTTAGTTCTAGGGGACTGATGACCTCAGAAGTTAAGTCCCATAGTGCTCAGAGCCATTTGAACCTTTTTTTTTTGTGTCGCGGCACTTCCGCGTGTTCGCGGGGGCCCTACACGATATTAGGTAGGTGCACCGATTTCTCTTCAGTGGATCATTACTAGCTACAGCATTAATCCACGATGTTGGTCTCAGTCAAATATATTTCTGAAAGGAGCTTTCATATGGAAACAGTCAATAAAGATATGAGCTCGAGGAGGGAGAGAGAGAGAAAGAGAGAAAGAGAGAGAGAGAGAGAGAGAGAGAGAGAGAGAGAGAGAGAATGAAGTAGGGATAGTGCCAGCTTACGTGTGCAAGACATGTTGTTTCCTCTTGGCGCTGGTTGTTGACGTTATTTACGAACCGTGGTTTCCAATTTTCATGATCAATAATAGTGCAACAAATGGCTACTGTTCCCCGTGAGACTGAAACTAAGAGGTGACAGATTTATTCATAATTACTATACCGAGTGGATATACACTCAGAATAGAACTTTAGTCTACATGGTGGGTAACAAGTCCTTTGTGAATAGTATCGAGTTACTATGCGGGAAGCTGAGCGTCGTCGGGTGGAAGCGATGAGGAAATGGAAAGGGGCGCGCTTCTTCTGGGTTCCAGAGACAGCCGAAAGTCCAGAAAAAAAATTAGAAACAGCGACATGACCTTGCTCCGCAGCCAAACCAAAAGAGCATAACGAAAAAAGTCAGTCGAGAATACTCCTTTACGTGCAAGTCATTTCCGGATGACCTGGTGCTGATAGTACGGAATGAAAACGATATGAGTGTGGCTATAGATTGGTTAACCAAATATGGAACGGCCATTGGCAGCCGTATAAATAAGGACAAATCTGTAGCGATGAATATTGGTGTTGGACTAACGGAAGAATGTGTAGTACCCTTACGGCTCATGGGTACCTTGAAATGCCTAGGTATTGTTTTCTTTACTTAACCACTCAAAGCCAAATATGAACTATTTGCAACAGTTTACTGCTTTTTTCCGGCGAGCGCATCTAAATATGCTTCTATTATTTATGCGGCGACGACAGTTAACATTCACAAGTGTAACGGGAAACAGACACATTTGTATCAGAAGGAAATAACTGTACAAGAAAATGGACGTGTAAGTAATTCTCAAAGAGAAAGTAAGCTGGGAACAGCACATATTACGAACTTCTACTGTAATGACGATTTTATAACAAATCTTCCGTACTATGCACGTAGTAGCGTAACTTCTAAAAACTATTAAAACTCAGAATCTTACTTCGATAATCTCTGAATGCAAATCGAACTTTTATATGAATACCTGGTGAGAGCAGAACTGCAGTGAGTTCTGACTGTGCTGCTGTGTTTACCATCTGTCTCCTCTAGTATTAGTTACTTAAAAATGCTGTTAGTCTTAATACTCACTGCATTGCTGAAGGTGAAAAATATTTGTGAATGTCAGTACAGTTAAAAAGGTCAGCGAATCATAGAATGGACTGTTGCAGAGCGTGTAATACATAAGCACGTGGTTGCGAGACAAAAGAAGGACGTTTCGAAAAAACAGCCATATAGAGAACTGGTTTGCAGATAATTTGCCCCGTTAATAGTATAATAGTGTTTAAAGAGTAGGCGGTTGTACGGCATGTACACTGAAGCTCGTTAATCAACACCGAAATTCAAACGAAGTACACGCGAAATAGACCACATTGTAGGGTGCATAAAATAATGGTGTCAAAGAATCCACTTTGCAAGATGCATAAAATAATGATGTCAAAGAATCGGACTGACTTGTTACCTCATGGAAGGGACTGATGACCTCAGATGTTAAGTCCCTTAGTGCTCAGAGCCATTTGAACCATTTGATAGAAGCAAGCCGTTATCCTTGTCATCGTTCCGTCGCATGTATATCGGCCATGGGAGGTTACGCCGTCTGCTCTTGTACTGGCTCGTTACGTGAGCCCTTATTGCCCACCGTCGTTGGTTATAAGCTGAGCTATAGAGGGGCGCCGCCCCCGCCTTGTCGCCTGTTGCGACTGTCGGTGAGTCCCCTTCACAGTCATCAGCCCAGTCTCCTTGGGACAAGTTTTCCGTCGGCCGCGGCTCGCCAGCCCCGTCTCTCTGTGACTTCTCTTCTAATCGCTGGCAGCGGCAATGGGCTGCTGGTTGCCGTGCGGTTGTCTTGTTTTTGAGGTCGCTCTTGACGTATGCTGCTGTCGAGACGGTGTCGTTTTGGATGAGGAGTCTCGGGACTCTCTGTAAGGAGGCCGTCGTCCTTGGTCGCCGACTGTGGGCGAGTGTCTCCGTCACCAATGCAGTAGGACTCGAAGGCACTCGTTGGCACTATTCGACTGGCGATAACCATTTATTCATCCGATCTCTGTACTGGTGGTATCAGTCGGTACTGCTCGGTGGGGGTGACGCCGCCGTCACCATGCTCGTGTCGTCATCCATCGTCGTCGGCTTTTCGACTGGCCTGTCCAGCTGTTGGGTGCTGTCATTGTTTGGGGGGCGTCCTTCAAAAAAATGGCTCTGAGCACTATGAGACTCAACTGCTGAGGTCATTAGTCCCCTAGAACTTAGAACTAGTTAAACCTAACTAACCTAAGGACATCACAAACATCCATGCCCGAGGCAGGATTCGAACCTGCGACCGTAGCGGTCTTGCGGTTCCAGACTGCAGCGCCTTTAACCGCACGGCCACTTCGGCCGGCCGTCCTTCCGGAACGCATTTGCATAGGGGGAGACGTCGCCACAGGTGGTGCTACAGATTCACCTGTCGGTATTTGTGCAATTGTAAGCGAACGTAGCCTTCCTGACCACAACCTGAGCACGTTTTCGGCTGACCATAGTGAATGACTAATCGCTCTGCAGCCTCCAGTTGTGAGATAAGACGGCACATGTTTTGAAAGCTCGATCCGTATTTTATTTGTCGCACACCATTAAGTACCGGGTATGTATAAAGGTTGTCGAATTTTCTGCTATGTGACTAAGTATCTGACCACATGGTTTTAGCGCGTTAACCACCACCTCAGCCGGGACTTCAAATGGTAGCTCAAATACTCTTACAGTCCTCAAACCATCTTTATGGTCACTTACGATCTTGTCACACATCGTGTCGTTGATCAGTCTGACGTAGACCACACTGCTTGTGATAGAGGAGTGGATGCCAATCATATCTTGTGGTTCAATTTTAATTTCTTCGCACATAAATTGTTCTACTTCACATGCCTTCGGTCGTGCAAATTCATTATTAAAACTGATCTTGATAATAGAGTGACGGTACCAATGAGTCCTTCTAGTTCGAAAGGGCAACCACTACCAAAGGCTTACACGAAGTAAAAAACCGCGTGTGCGCGAAGGTCCGCGGCAGGGACGCAAACAGACGTCCGAGCCGCTCAACAGCGGAAAGCAGACTGGCAATCTGAGCCGCCCAAGCACAACTCACACCTCGTCCTCACAGCATCACTTCTGCCAGTACCTCGTCTCCTACGGCCCAAACTTCACAGAAGCTCTCCTGCGAGCCCTGCAAAACTAGCATTCCTGGAAGAAAGAAGAATTGTACTGTACTAAGTGTGGTACACATAAAAAAAACTAGCTGTACCCTGCCACGCTTTGCCACGGCTCAGTATGCTTAAATGGAAAAGCAGGAAAGGAGAAAGCACACGTTTCTAATATGTATGGGAACTGAATATACATCCTAATCTCTTAGTCACCCCTATATCTGTCCATCTACCCCTTCTCCTTTCTATGTCCATCTCCTCCTCATCCCACCCCCCTCCTCTGTCCATCACCTCCTCCCCTCTCTCTGTCCATCTACTGCTCCCCTCTCAATCTCCATTTCCTCCCGCCCCCTCTATTTCCCCCTCTCTCAGCCCATCACCTCCTCCCCCTTTCTCTGTTTCTCCATCTTCTCCTGCCTGCCTGCCTGGAGCTCTCTCCATCTCCTCATATCCCCTCTCTCTCTGTCCAGTAATAGTTACCCAAAAACATGGCTCTATTAGAAAGCAACGTTATGTCAAATATTTCAAAGGAACGGGGAAAAAACTTTCTGAGGTTATCGATTTTGAACAAACGAAATTTACATTTTTATTTATGTTGATGTATACAAATTAAAAAATCTAGGATAATACACTCCTGGAAATGGAAAAAAGAACACATTGACACCGGTGTGTCAGACCCACCATACTTGCTCCGGACACTGCGAGAGGGCTGTACAAGCAATTATCACACGCACGGCACAGCGGACACATCAGGAACCGCGGTTTTGGCCGTCGAATGGCGCTAGCTGCGCAGCATTTGTGCACCGCCGCCGTCAGTGTCAGCCAGTTTGCCGTGGCATACGGAGCTCCATCGCAGTCTTTAACACTGGTAGCATGCCGCGACAGCGTGGACGTGAACCGTATGTGCAGTTGACGGACTTTGAGCGAGAGCGTATAGTGGGCATGCGGGAGGCCGGGTGGACGTACCGCCGAATTGCTCAACACGTGGGGCATGAGGTCTCCACAGTACATCGATGTTGTCGCCAGTGGTCGGCGGAAGGTGCACGTGCCCGTCGACCTGGGACCGGACCGCAGCGACGCACGGATGCACGCCAAGACCGTAGGATCCTACGCAGTGCCGTAGGGGACCGCACCGCCACTTCCCAGCAAATTAGGGACACTGTTGCTCCTGGGGTATCGGCGAGGACCATTCGCAACCGTCTCCATGAAGCTGGGCTACGGTCCCGCACACCGTTAGGCCGTCTTCCGCTCACGCCCCAACATCGTGCAGCCCGCCTCCAGTGGTGTCGCGACAGGCGTGAATGGAGGGACGAATGGAGACGTGTCGTCTTCAGCGATGAGAGTCGCTTCTGCCTTGGTGCCAATGATGGTCGTATGCGTGTTTGGCGCCGTGCAGGTGAGCGCCACAATCAGGACTGCATACGACCGAGGCACACAGGGCCAACACCCGGCATCATGGTGTGGGGAGCGATCTCCTACACTGGCCGTACACCACTGCTGATCGTCGAGGGGACACTGAATAGTGCACGGTACATCCAAACCGTCATCGAACCCATCGTTCTACCATTCCTAGACCGGCAAGGGAACTTGCTGTTCCTACAGGACAATGCACGTCCGCATGTATCCCGTGCCACCCAACGTGCTCTAGAAGGTGTAAGTCAACTACCCTGGCCAGCAAGATCTCCGGATCTGTCCCCCATTGAGCATGTTTGGGACTGGATGAAGCGTCGTCTCACGCGGTCTGCACGTCCAGCACGAACGCTGGTCCAACTGAGGCGCCAGGTGGAAATGGCATGGCAAGCCGTTCCACAGGACTACATCCAGCATCTCTACGATCGTCTCCATGGGAGAATAGCAGCCTGCATTGCTGCGAAAGGTGGATATACACTGTACTAGTGCCGACATTGTGCATGCCCTGTTGCCTGTGTCTATGTGCCTGTGGTTCTGTCAGTGTGATCATGTGATGTATCTGACCCCAGGAATGTGTCAATAAAGTTTCCCCTTCCTGGGACAATGAATCCACGGTTTTCTTATTTCAATTTCCAGGAGTGTATTTCTACAACTATTCACTTTCACACAGTAGTATATGATTCAGCTCGAGAAGTGTTCGGAATAAACTGCTGGATTTGAAGTGAGATCAGTGAAGATCAATGGTATAGCACTGAGTGGCTAACTCTAATTAGGGATAAGTAATGTATTCGAAGAAACGGAAGACGCTCATGCTAATAAGAAAAATCCCGAAGTGAATTTCCTGGTTTCGTCCAATTGGTTATTCATGAGTAACAGGAATTTAGCTTTTAGATCACTTTCACGTCTGTCACAAAGTTCCCTGAAGTCATTGGAGCGTAGACTGAAAACATATCCAGTCAGCATCATCAGCTGATAACTCCCGGTGTCTTTTCGTTTCAGCAAGTTTTTATTTCCAGCTTCAACGAAAAAGAGAAACATCTCCGTATTCTAATAGCAAGCGGCAACAGCCTCGTGTGCGGAACTTAACTGCCAAGCTCGTCGCGGGCAAGGTCCAGAGCATCATTTTCCACCGTTGCAAACAATTTCGATTCTTTAGCTATATTTCATATGGGCAATCTATGACATAATACCCATCAATGTAAACTAACCAGCGACCTCGTTCCTAACTGCAAACTTTTCAAAATATGCGCTGTGTTTTACTTTTTTTTGAAGTGTCACAATAACGACGGGCAATAACGAAAAGAAAATCAGCACATTATCAAGCCATGATGTCGGACTATAAGATGTGGAAGAATCAATATTTCATGGAATAGCTTCCTCAAAATCGAATAAGAAGGACTGTACAGCAGAGAAGACATGCGAGGCAGAATACTGGTTTCAAATTTTTTATATGGAAGATAAAAAATGGTTCAAATGGCTCTAAGCACTATGGGACTTAACAGCTGAGGTCATCAGTTCCCTGAACTTAGAACTACGTAAACCTAACTAACCTAAGGACATCACACACATCCATGCCCGAGGCAGGATTCGAACCTGCCACCGTAGCAACAGCGCAGTTCCAGACTGAAGCGCCTAGAACCGCTCGGCCACCACGGCCAGCTGGAAGATAAAAGTTGTTTTGAAAAATTAACTACAGGGACGGATGTAGCGTTGCTTCGTCGACATAATGCATTTTTTTAAGCTCGCCAGATGATTTCAAATTCTGCAAGGCGGTTTTCGTTCAACGAGTTGCGTGGACGGACTAGCACTTCGTATTGCGCCGGGCTATACGACAGAGATATTTCTTGGCGTCGTTTCGCTGTGTTCCCAGTGTGAATTACTTAAGTCGGCAGAATTATGTTTCTGTGCGCTCCGCCGATGTGGGTTGCTTCTGCGTCGTGTCGTGAGCCGCATCGCATATCGTAACGCATATCGTGCCGCCTCAGTGTGCACCGCAGCTAACTGGGCGATACCACAACGCAGTTCAAAATAAATTCACACGGCTAGCTTCCGCTTGGCCGCTGCAAACCTAAGAGGCTCCCTTGAGACATGTCGCCTCTCTGGCTGCCTGCGATGCCAGAGAGTTACGCAAAACAGTGCAGCATCCATACCAGCGTGTCTATGTGCAACCTTCTTTCGGTAAGACAGGTTTGCCTCATGTTAACGTATGAGGGAAACGAGTAGAGGTGAATACCTGACGACTTTCATACTTCCATCCCGTTAAGTGCGACACCGATTGCACCCTTGCTTAAGTGAATAGTAATGTTCCAAAAGAATAGTAATGTGCCAAAAGCGAGGAAGCTGCTTCGAAAGTTTTTGTTTGACTTAAAAGGTTCGAATTGTGGTCGTTGGTTCCTGACAGTCAGGAGCCAAGGGCATGTCTTCTGCTTCTAGCACTATGTGGCCATGCCCTGCCACCTGTGAAAGAGACTTGCCCTTGGCGTGTACAAGGGAACAGCCAGGAGTAGTACCTTCGTATCATTCGACTTGAGATGGTGACCACAAGCAGATACTGAGACGGCTGCTCCACGGACGATTTTGAACGGCTATAAAGCCGCCAGCTTCTCGTTCTCATGAGATCAGTTGTTCAATCGCTGCCGAAATCTCTATCCGCATCGCCGCTGGAAAATCGCGAAGAGATGCGGCTTTCCACATGATATGGACCTGGCTCATCGTTACTCTCCTTTGCTGACTTCTACATCCTCTGATTTATGGATAGGCTCTTGTTAACTTCCTCCTTGGTATTACTAGCTGTATATGATTACTAACTGAATGAGAGCAATATGCTCTTTCCGTCTTTTCTGTAGCCGCGCGGGATTAGCCGAGCGGTCTAGGGCGCTGCCGTCATAGACTGTGCGGCTGGTCTCGGCGGAGGTTCGAGTCCTCCCTCGGGCATGGGTATGTGTGTTTCTCCTTAGGATAATTTAGGTTAAGTAGTGTGTAAGCTTAGGGACTAATGACCTTAGCAGTTAAGTCCCATAAGATTTCACACGCATTTTTTTTTCTTTTCTGTAGGATATATATATATATATATACATATATATATATATATATATATATATATATATATGTGTGTGTGTGTGTGTGTGTGTGTGTGTGTGTGTGTGTGTGTGTGTTCTTGCACTTGTTATTTTGTTTAAAGTTTTAAGCACCCCTTTCTTACCTTTTAGGGGTTTCGTATATTAACAAACACGATTCTGGTAGGCCAAATTCCACTGTGATCACGCTGCTACAGGCATCAATAAACTCTTTTCATTAGGCACATGGAATAACTACTATGGCACCCTGTCACAGTGACTCTGCACAACTGCACGGGCTATCCTAGTACGGCTTCTTGCTCAATCCAAATTTCCATTCACACTTCAGCCCACTCAGTATTCCCTCTAAACCCGAAGACAACTGCAGAGGCTCTCGAAATGTACTGGAATAGCACCTCACTATTGAACGAAACGGGGGATCTTGCCTGGAACACAGACGTAGAGTTGCAACGACGTTAGCCCATTTTACTTCTGAGCAGGAGACCTGGGTTCGAATCCAGGCCTTGGTACAAATTTTCGATCGTCGTTTCAAATTGTATGTATACCCCATAGATGTTCGAGACTTCAAAAGGTTTTATTCCATCAAAAGTCTTTTTCCTTTGCCGGCCGCGGTGGTCTAGCGGTTCTAGGCGCTCAGTCAGGAATCGCGCGACTGCTACGGTCGCAGGTTCGAATCCTGCCTCGGGGATGGATGTGTGTGATGTCCTTAGGTTAGTTAGGTTTAAGTAGTTCTAAGTTCTAGGGGAGTGATGACCACAGATGTTAAGTCCCATAGTGCTCAGAGCCATTTGAACCATTTATTTTTTCTTTTCCTTTCCTCCTCTTACATTCTATAAGTGAGGAAGGAAGGAATTCCCACATATCCTTTGCAAGGCAGGGCTACTATCAACAGAAGTGCAGAATATAAACCTCTCCTGCAAGCAAACAAAGAAGTCCAGATCATTGGTGCAAGAGACAAGTTACTTTCTTTCCTGCTGCGTGTGAATTAATTTCACCAATAAAGCAACAAGGCCCGGGTGTCTGTTCCTTCTCTAGGTTACGCCGCCTCCGCTCCTTCACTTTGCGCCCCGACAAATTCCTGAAAGGGGCATTGGCCTTTCACGAAGACGGAACAAACACTGAACAGCAGGAAGGCTCCCAGACAGCAATGAAGTCGTTGCCGGTCGAGTGCTCGACCGCAGGTGCGGCCCGGCAACAGTAGTCAGCGGCGGTGGCGGCCGCAGCTGTGAAGCACGGGTTGTTTACCCCTCTCGGCCCGTCAGCTGCGACGCTCGGACGGTGCGCGGGTCTGCGCTCCGCTGTGACGGACGGGGGACCAGGTGGCGCTGGCCAGCACAGCCGGCACAGCGCGGCCCGGCCTGGCGGTGACGCGGCAGCCCTGTTTGTTGTTCCTATTTGCCCCGTGTTTGTACTTGTGATCTCGCTAGATGCAGGCGGCCTGCAGCGGCGGAGGGGGCGATTCCCTTAATTAAACTTAGTAATAAGCTGACCGGCCGGGCCCGGCGGCCGACATCTGTCTAGCGCGGCGCGTGGGAGCACGCAGCTGGTGCCCCGCGGCGCCGGCCGGGAGGTTGGCACGCCTGTCACGGCAAGGTGCTGCCGCCGTCAGGTGCCGTCTGCCCACGGCAGCACCGCCGCTTGTCCGCTTAATTTCAATTACACGTCCGCGACAGAGCTTGAAGAAACTCCTGTAATCTCCGTCCATCCTAATGAGCGGTAGCTCATCCTACTAACGAGACGAAGGGCCTGAGAATGCCGAGAGAGCCATTATGCCATGACCTCGCGATAGAGATTTCTAAACCCGTTGCACCCATCCGACACACAGGGCTACTATTAATGATTCATTCCTTTTCAAACCTCTATATTTTCCTAAGTACACTCTTGTTCAGAAAAAAAACAGAGCACCTCGAACGACTAGAGGTAGCAAGCTCATATTCACAGGACACGTACATTAGTATGTCCTTCAGAAATGATTAGTCTTTGAACTACTTCGGCAGGCGGGTTCAAGGTCAACATCGATAACGCGGCGCAACACCACTTACCGGTAAAATACGCCTGCGGCTTTCGTTGTCGCTACAAATACAGTCAAATGAGTGAGTCTGAAATGGGGCCCATGGCATGAGACAATGTGATGCATCCAAACCGGAATTTGCCGTTCGTATGAGATGAAGTGTTTCGAATTGCGTCGAATTGCGACCAATGTGTGCCGAATAGTTCACGGAAGGCTGTAGAACACGACGAAATTGGCAGGTCACACCACCCACAGACACACACACACACACACACACACACACACACACACACACAAACAAGATCGACACCTCATCCGAATGGCATTGCAAGACAGATCGGTACACTGTAAGGGATGACTGTTAGTGGCTGTTTATTACGACAGGGGTTACGTGAAAATCGTCCACTTCTCTACCTACCTTTCACGAACGTGCAGAAACATGCTAGACGGAAACGGTGTATGGAACGACGTCACTGGGAACGGAACAGCATCAGATAATATTTTTGGATGAATACGTGTTCTGATTGTTTGAAAATGATAGCCGCGTTTTCATTCTCAGCAGAGATGGTGAACAGCATCACAATTCGAACAAGACATACTGCTTCAATTCAAGGCCTTATGGTTTGGGGTGTTATTGGATACTACCACAGAGTAGGTGCGTGTCCAGGGCACTGTGACCAGTGTAGCCTACGTGAATCACGTCCTGCGACCCGTAGCCGTAAGTTTCCATACAACACCCCAGATGCCATTTTTCAGCAAGACAATGCGCGAACACATGCTGCTGCTGCTGCTGCTGCTGCACGAAAACGTGACTTCTTGGTGCCACAGGATGTGAGCCTTTTTCCCTGGTCTATCAGATCACCAGACTTGTTCGCCAATCGAAAATATGTGGGATATGGTGACACAACGGGTGACCTAATGCCGACCAACCCAGGTGAACTTTGGAATCAGGTGAATTCATTCTGGGTGACTAAATTACAGGACGTCATTCGCGCCTCATATGCATTGCTTCCATCACGCATGGAACAAGTTATCAGGTTCAAAATGGTTCAAATGGCTCTGAGCACTACGGGACTTAACATCTGAGGTCATCAGTCCCCTACAACTTAGAACTACTTAAACCTAACTAACCTAAGGACATCACACACTCCCATGCTTAAGGCAAGATTCGAACCTGCGACCGTAGCGGTCGCGCTAAGTTATCAGGACCCAAGGAAGACAGTGTGCCTAATAGACAACAGGATACATGCTGAACCATGGTGACTGAAATGCTAATCATTTTTGTAGGACATACAAATGTACATCTCCTGTAAATACGAACGTCGTATCTCTAATCGTTCAAAGTGTTCTGTTTTTTCTGAACGTTACTGGACTATATGTATGAGGGCTAATCGGAAAGTAAAGTCAGATTTGGCAAGGAATGGAAACCACAATGAAAGTACGATGAAACTTCACACAGATGCATTGCGCAGTGTCTCTAGTATGTCTGTCGATCGCGTCATATGGCTCTTATCAGTTCTGAAATCAAAGAGAGCACATAAAGTGATTTTTATATGTGACCACCTACTACCTAAAGGTAGACAATCGAAAAAAGCTACGGATGACGCAACGTTTGCCGCTGTTCTGGTATCATTCAGCAAGAGTCCAAAGCACAGTAATAGATGTATCTCGAAGGAAAATGTTGTCAACTGTCCTTCACTAATAAGAATTTTCGTCTCACATCAATGGCATCCTCCAAATGTTATAATATCTCGTCCAGGTCGACACAGATCTTCGGGTTTAGTATGAAGAGTAGGTGACACGGAAGCTCTTTTCCGCTATCACGTACTGTTTACGGATGAAGCTGATCTCTATGTGAACGGAGAAGAAAATAAACACAATGACCGATATCGGTCACACATAAACAAAAGCTCAGAACGTGGTGGAAAGGCGCATTATCGTATGATTACACGACCGCAGAACAATCACTGGAAGTGCCACATCCATGAAACGTTAGGAGTTTGATCACAGAGCGATTTAAAGTGGAACGACCAAATGTCACTTAACAGCAGGTAAGGCAGATGAATGAATGGCTCTGAGCACTATGGGACTTAACATCTGAGGTCATCAGTCCCCTAGAACTTAGAACTACTTAAACCTAACTAACCCAAGGACGACACACACATCCATGCCCGAGGCACGATTCGAACCTGCGACCGTAGTGGTCGCGCGGTTCCAGACTGTAGCGCCTAGAACCGCTCGGCCACACCGGATGGCTGTGATCCGTACCATGTAGGATTTATACAGGAGATAGGAAATATCCATAAAAGAACAGCGCCTGTCGTTACAGGCTTATTTAGTAAGCATGAAAACGTCACGGTTATGCTCAGCCGACCCCAGTGGCAAACGGCGCAAGAGAGGCACTCTGCATCGCGGTGTGCTTCACTCTTAAAGTTTCGAGAGCGTAAGTTCCTAGGAGAGTCAGCCAGTATATTGCTTCCTCCTCCTGAAAAGACTGAATGTGAAATTAGGGACGTTCGAGCTCATAGGGAACTTAACAACAACCGTGCTCCCCGCAACCCATTCGCGACTGGAACAGGAAAACCAGGAAGAGAGAGTGCTACACGAAGTACCCTCCGCCCCACGCCATACGCTCATTTGCAGACAATAGATTTAGATTTGGATGTAGCAAATGTCAACCTTCTCCGGAAGGCTCCATCGATGGTAGTCGGCGTATCTAAAGCTATGGTTGTGTTGGAATGTCGTTGGGCTCTTGTTCATTCAAAATGCACCGACAGCAGCACGTTCTGTATAATTGTTAGATGACAATGTGCTGCCATCGCTGCTGCCTGCGGGCGGAATCTCTCGAATTTCCTTTCAGAGGAATGGTACCATGCCCATTACAGGTTAGCTGTCGGGGTACGAATATACAGTTTTCGTAGAGGTCCAGTGGAGCGGAAACAACGTTATCTGGATTTAGATCCGTTATTTTTCAGACTGTGGAAACATTAGGAACATGCGTAAGGAACTGTGTTTGCTGTGAAGATGACAAAACCTCGCATACATCAGCGAGCAGGTCGCTGGTGCTTGTTCTCTCATTCTGGTAGATGTGTTGGTTGAATCCATGAGGAATGGGGGAATCGGGTAACAATACAGCGAGAACATACTGTAGCCTTTCTGTGTTATCACCAGCATTGTATTGTTCTGTACTGAAGGCAACTCGAGAATGAAAGCTCAAATGTTTTTCTAGTTTACTATTGGCTACAGCGGAACAAAAGAGAATCGAAGCGTTCGAGATGTGGTGCTGCAGAAGAATGTAGAGAATTAGATGGACTGTAAAATAAAGAGTGAGGAGGTTCTACGCAGAATCAGCGAGGAAAGGAACATATGGAAAACCATGACAAGAAGGGACTGGATGATAAGATATGTGTTACATCAGAGAATAACCTCCACGGCAGTAGAGGGAGGAGACGGAGATTGGAATACACAAAGAAGATAATTGAGGACGTAGGTTGTAAGTGCTAGTCTGAGATGGAAAGGTTAGCACAGGATAGGAATCCGTGGCGGGCGGTATCCAGCAGGTCAGAAGACTGATGTCTAATCAGTGCGCAGTATGAGGGTGCGACGGAGCCTTCGTCATACCCTTGTGGATGTCAATCAGCAGCCGTCGGCCTGGCCGACAGATCGCCCTCCACGGGCTCACATGCATTTACTGAAAAAGTTGTCATGCAGCGGATAATTAACAAGACTGGGGTGGCCCAAGCGTAGAAAGGACAAGGGTGGTGTACATCACGAAAGATAACAAACAGGAAGTTCATTTAACTACGAAATCAAACTGTTGTCCACGTTGATCGCTGTTTATTACAAAGTTCCCTAAAGACGTACTTGAATAAAAAAAATTTACAGGATCTGTTCGACCACAAGCAATGCAGAGAAAGAGAAAGTTATCAACAGATAATATGCGTCAACACAAATCTAACATGCGAATACCACGGCAAAGATTGGGTGATTCTGGTGGATGTGCCAAGACAATAAGCAATACTTGATTTATGGAGAAGTGCGCGGGCTATCCAGAAAGTAACACACGTTTTGGTCCTTCGCGGAGGTGGACGGGGCCCTCTTCTTGGTGCCATAACGTTGTTACACCCAGTACGCATCCAGCGATGGTAGCGCGTGATCTGTGTCTACGCTACTTTGCTTTTTGTGACAGTTAAAATGTGCTCTGCGATAAAACATTCCGTCACTTGCGAGGTGCATTCTGTGATTAGGTTTTTGTTGGCAAAAATCTGGGAGGTATTGTCAAACAATGGCTAAGTAAAGGAGGATGGTACAAAACAAACGTCGGAGAAAACTTAGCGCAAAAGTTTTGTTTTCTGTACAATGTACGTCCCCATATCGCCAGTCGTAACCGAGACTTCCTACGGCGTTTTGGGTGAGAGGTGTTTGATCATCTACCATACAAAAAATCAAATGGTTCAAATGGCTCTGAGCACTATGGGACTTAACTTCTGAGGTCATCAGTCCCCTAGAACTTAGAACTACTTAAACCTAACTAACCTAAGGACATCACACATATTCATGGCCGAGGCAGGATTCGAACCTGCGACTGTAGCGGTCGCCCGGTTCCAGACTGAAGCGCCTAGAACCGCTCGCCCACACCGGCCGGCCATCTACCATACAGCCCGCATTTAGCGCCAAGTGACTATCACCTCTTTCTGGCCACGAGGACATGGCTCGCTACACAACACTTTGATACTGACGCCGATCTGCATGCCTGTATAAAGCAGTGGTTACAATTTCTCCAGAGACGGTATTGAAAAATTTGTACCACAGTGCCTCAGTCTGAATGGGGATGGTGTGTAAAAGAGCTTAAGAGTTACACCTAAAATGTACACAATAAAATTTGGTTTTTCCGTAATGTTGATTTTTAATTTAAAAGTCTGTTACTTTCCGGTGAGCCCTCGTTAATATGCCTGTGTCTGCCAGAAAAATGAAAGAACTACACGATAAAATAAGATTTCTGATTTGTTCATAATGAGCCTGCAGACTCTCGTTTAAGTATTGGTTTCCGAGATGCGCCTATTCCTAGCAACTTGCCAGTAAACACACTTGAATTCTCTTACTTTGCTCTTCGACACTGTGTTCTCTCACCAAATTCATTTAGATGCGTGAAGCGATGTGGACGTCATAATCTGCTGCAATGTGTGACCCATCAGCAGAAGTCTCTCAACTCGACTGCTGTCGTCTGTCTCCAAAATCGAAACCTCTATCTCCGTACCTCTCTCAGAAGACACCTCTACCTTGGCTCGGACAGAAGTGTTCTCTCTATCAACACTGAGTCTGACCTCTACACTGCGAGTCCGCACAGTTGTCATGCACCAGTGACATATTTGTTAGCAAGTCAACGATCTCACTACCATGCAAGCGTTTTGCAACAGTAACGAATGGTTATACCCTTGGCCTTGCAATTCATAAGCAGTTTAGAGTTTCCCTCCCACTCTTCAGTCACTTTGATCGATTAGCCAATGCAGTCACCTCCAAGCATGCACTTCTCAGCAACTGACGTTCCGATTTCCTCTGTTCTGAATTTGCGTCGGTTAGCCAATGATGGGGCCTCTTACAAATATTAGGCTATAATTCATCCACCTCGTATGATGACAGAAAGTCGGTCATGTGTCCTCCAGCGAGAAAAGAACTCATCTTCACAAAGCAGGACAGCCACTTCTGACGGGGAGCCAACATGTTTATCTATCTCTGACAGCCCGACATGTAGCATTCCCGGAAGGTGTGTTGGTGAAGCAGAACGAAGTTTCTTTGAAGTCTGTTTGGTCCGGATCCCCCTTGTAAAAAGTGCGACTGTCTCCTAAGTGCAGATGCTCGTCACGCCATGTTAACTACAGAGTTCCGCAGGAAGGTGTTACACTTCTCAAAGCATTCTAACACATTTATTTTTTTTTTAATAAATTTCAGTTTTTGTGTTTCTCAAATATTAAAAACATGATCCCATTTAATAAAAATAAAGCACAAACAAGAATGAATTGTAACTCAGCTGCCAAAAATAACATAATTCGACTGGAGGCCGTTGCAGACGAGTGGAAAAATTGTCTACACACCTTTCAAGCGTAGCAAAGGGAATTTCCTGAACTCCTCGACCAATGACTTCTGAAAGCGCTTTAAGAGTCTGTGGTTTTTCACTGTAAACCCGAGATTTCGGGTAGTCCCATAAGAAATAATCACACGGAGAAAGATCTGGAGATCGAGGAGGCCAATCCACATCCGCACGCAAAGAATTGAGATGACCTGGAAAATGCTCATTGGGTAAGATATGGGCGGTCTTGAGGTACGTGAAGTAGCCCCATCCTGTTGAAACCAAACATTATTGATGTCAGTATGATATCATCTCATTTCTAGGACAAAAAATTCTCTCAACATCGTCAAGTAATGCCGTGACTTGAGAGTCACAGTGTGCACATTTTCTCGGCAAAAGTAGGGCCGAATGATGTTAGATCAGGCTAATCCGCACTACGCCGTTACTTTCTCACCATGTGGGAGACTCTCGTAGAGTTCCCGTTGATTATTTTGCGACCAGAACCGACAATTTTGCTTGTTCACAGAACCCGGTAAGTGAAAATGAGCTTCATCACTGTTTATCAGAATACTGTAATTTTCCAACATTTTCAGGTTCCTTTTTGCAAGCATATGACGTCGTATTTAGCTATTTTGCTTCAGTTGTTGAACAACCACGACTTTAAAGGAATGAAAGTGTGTGTGACAATGCAAAAGGTGGCGAACCTGACCTGTCTGAACTGCGCAGAACGCGAGGGTTTCTGAACACCGAGGCCTGTCCCATACAGCTTGTCGAACTTTCTCGATGTTTCCTCCTAGTCTTACTGTCCGATCGCCTTCCCGAGCTGTTCTCGGGGGCACCGTTCCTCTGGTTCTGGAGCTGTTGAACCAATTTATTATTGTTGGGCGAGATGGGACAGCATCTTGTCGACTGATATTGAATTGACTGCGAAATCTTTGCTAATTTGCAGTACCGAGTTACCGGTTGAAACAAAGACGTCGTAAGCAAAGACGCATTGTTCAATTGCCCAAGACTGAATGCCTACCGGAATGGCAACTAATGACGAATGTATATCAAACATTGTGCATGCGCCAGTTTCGCACTTCAGCTATGGCGGAGTCTAAAATGTATCACCTCACAGCCGGACGCTGTATTTCTGTAAATACAGCCATAGACTCACGTCGACGAGAGTGCGAAGTACTATCTGAAAAGGGCAAGAAGGTGTCTGTTTATCGGCAGGCATGAAAATAGCTGGATCGGCGCCCAGAGCTTGCTTCAAGTGGCTGCTGCGGCTTGCGCTGTCGTCTGAAAAGGTGTTCTGCGGACGCCACGGGGTCATTGCTAACAATGGAGCAGTGACCTGGGCCATCCAGCTTGGTTCATCACGCATTCAACTTACCTACAGACAAAATTACATGAAAAAACCTCCATCAGGAAAATAAGGGATTAATGTAGAGGTAGTAGGCTTCTTCTAGCAACCTCTGACGTTATACATTACAGGCGTTAGTTATTTTATAGGACGATGCGAATTCAGTTCACATAGTAATGATTATAATTTAAGTTATGTATCAAGAGACGTATCAGTCTGGTAATAGACTGCCACGTATCAGTGAGAATCAAATTGTCAGTATTTTGTAAATTGAAGGTGGACGGGAGATAAAGGGAAGGAACTAAAGGTATCAGCCGCATCGGGACTCTATGCAGAATCAGCAGAGACGAGTGAAAATTTGCGCCAGACCACACAGCTCGAACCCTAAAATTCCTGCTTTTCAGGGTAGTTGCTTTAACCACAGCACCTTATTATTTGACTACAAGCAATACATCAGAGATGCAAATACTTACAATATTCTCAGTTATATTCATTTCCAAACTTAATTCAGGATCCTCCTTGAGAAAATCAGTGGGTCAAGATATTCCCAATGGATCTTCAACAGATTGAATGAAGAAAACAATCCTTGAATTGTAACTGCTTGCTAACATCTGCATGTATGACACAGCTCTCAATATTCTTTTCTTATGAGTATCATCCAACTTTGCAGATATTCTTATTGATTGGGAAGAGTGAGTGTGAGAATGCGTCCAAATCAGTTCTAATGTCTCTGATTTTGCTGTCAGCTACTGTCTGGTATTTATTTGGCATAGTTTCACTTTCTATTCCTGCCACATAATCCACTCCGATTTCAGAGGCACTATGGCCTACTGTATCGGATGGTCGTACTAAACAATGGTTCAAATGGCTCTGAGCACTATGGGACTTAACATCTATGGTCATCAGTCCCCTAGAACTTAGAACTACTTAAACCTAACCAACCGAAGTACAGCACAAAACACCCAGTCATCACGAGGCAGAGAAAATCCCTGACCCCGCCGGGAATCCAACCCGGGAACCCGGGTGCGGGAAGCGAGAACTCTACCGCACGACCACGAGCTGTGGACGATGGTCGTGAAACGTCCCCTTAGAACAATTTATACACGACTGTGCTTAACCTGACACACAATATTATTTAGCGCAACGCAATCTGACTTTCAAAAATCCCTACAAAAGAATGGCCCTGACTAACATTAACCTATACCTTTCACAAATCACTTACCTCACAAAAATCTTCGTTACTGGAGCTACTGCAATACAACGAGCGCCACTACTGCCAGCTAAATAAAAGATTCAAACTACAGAAGGCACTAACTACTGATAGGCATAGTTAGCAAATGAAAGATTTTAATAGAGAACAAACACTGTATTTACCTTAATATCATCAAAAGTCATAATATATGTAATTTCAAAACTCCGCCATCTCTCTCCTCACATCCACCACTGCTGGCGGCTCACCTCCAACTGCGCAACGCTACGCGCTGTTCACATCCAGCTGCCGCTGCCCAACACTACAATGGCCGACAACAATGCAAACTAGCCATAGACTGCACACAGCACAGCCAGTGATTTTCATATAGAGCGCTACGTAACGTTGCCAATAAGAAAACATAAACAGCCTACTTACAGTCGTACTCCCATATACAAATCTGATATACGTGTGTGGCAATATTTCAAAATTAAACTCAGATAATACAGAGATGCAAATACTCTTCCAGCTGTAAACCTACAAACAAGAGGACTTTTTGGTCATTAATCAAATGAATATGGCATTCCACACATTATCATCAAAATTCACCAAATTTAATGCTATTTACACAGCTTCTTGCCTTATCACCATGTATTTTCAGTGCCTGCTCTTTAGGGAACAATGCAAATTAATGTCTTGTGTAGTGGAGGAAAATCATAAGGAATTACACAAAGACAATGCAGAATTTCAGTAATGATGTAAATACTACGGTGAATAGTGACTGGGAACTCTAGAATATACACCCATCACATGTCATAGTTCCACATCTGTTACAGCCCTGTGACACAGACAAGAGGAAGTCTTCCTTCCTCCATTGACACCAAATATGTACTTAAGGCATTCATTACATGAGCTTGCGCACTGAAGGTTGTGGATTCATTCTCCATCGAGGCGAATCAATTATTGAATGTGTGGTGTCTGTTCTTTCGGATATGTGCATGTAGCATACTGAAAGGCCGTGCTTAAGACAGGGACGACTATCTCCAGCCACTGGATCCAACTTTCGGCGCCGATCCTCAAGGCGCCCCGTAAGCCAGCTCGGCCACCCTCCCGCGACTTCAATCCCGGAGGTTGACAGCGATGCCCCGCGCTGCCATCCATTACAGCTGCCACCGCCTTCAGGAGGCGAGGTGGTGCGGGGTGGGGGCATCTGAAATTAATCGCCGTGGCGTGCGCCCCCGCTGGTAAAAACCTGCGGCGCACCCATTGTGGCCGCGTCAAGACGCCCGGCCCGTCCCGGCCCCCAGATTAATGGGTGGGGGCGGAGGCGGGAGCGGGCTGCAGGACTGGTCGCCACTGCCGCCGCCGCCACCGCAGCCGCAGCCACAGCCGTTTCATTACACACTCGTCATCCTCCCCCGCGCCGCCTCAGATGGCCGTAATTAAAGTAACGCGTATTATTCACCAGCCGCGACCGCCGCGCGTCGTGTCTTCATCGCCGGCGTGGCGTGCGGCCCCGCAGGGCTTTGATGTCGTGCTGGCTGGCGCTGTTTATCAGCCGCAGCTGCGCGCTCGCATCACTTGCAGGGCCGCCGCGAGCCTTTTGTTACGCCGCGCGCTGTCCTCCGACAAACGAAGCCCCGTCCGGCGCAGTTGTTTTGTGCTGGGTCCCGTTCGTCTATTGTCTGAGCCGAATCATAAGGACAGGGAAACGACGGCCGCTATAGAGTACTAATTGGAAAAGCATACGAGCTTGTTGCTCTGGTGTCGACGACAGTGAATCCCTGTTCCAGCTTAAAGAAACATCCTCGGAGTTCCATTTGTGAACTGTCTATTGGCTAAGCCGTCGACGAAACGCTAAATCGAAATCTTCCACAATCCGCCTGTCGACGACTACTGTGTAACATTTAATAGTTCAGCATTGAGTGTGCAATGATTATCTCCACCTTTTTCCTCTCAGAAGCTGCTTCTCAGTTGTGTGATACTACTCACAAACGATACAGTTCCGCACTGTCGCCTGATAAACAAAGTAAAAGCCTACGGAATACCAGACCAGCTGTGTGGCTGGATTGAAGAGTTTTTAGCAAACAGAACATAGCATGTTGTTCTCAATGGAGAGACGTCTACAGACGTTAAAGTAACCTCTGGCGTGCCACAGGGGAATGTTACGGGACCATTGCTTTTCACAGTATATATAAATGACCTAGTAGATAGTGTCGGAAGTTCCATGCGGCGTCCGCAGCTCGTGGTCGTGCGGTAGCGTTCTCGCTTCCCGCGCCCGGGTTCGATTCCCGGCGGGGTCAGGGATTTTCTCTGCCTCGTGATGACTGGGTGTTGTGTGGTGTCCTTAGGTTAGTTAGGTTTAAGTAGTTCTAAGTTCTAGGGGACTGATGACCATAGATGTTAAGTCGCATAGTGCTCAGAGCCATTCCATGCGGCTTTTCGCGGATGATGCTGTAGTATACAGAGAAGTTGCAGCATTAGAAAATTGTAGTGAAATGCAGGAAGATCTGCAGCGGATAGGCACTTGGTGCAGGGAGTGGCAACTGACCCTTAACATAGACAAATGTAATGTATTGCGAATACATAGAAAGAAGGATCCTTTATTGTATGATTATATGATAGCGGAACAAACACTGGTAGCAGTTACTTCTGTAAAATATCTGAGAGTATGCGTGCGGAACGATTTGAAGTGGAATGATCATATAAAATTAATTATTGGTAAGGCGGGTACCAGGTTGAGATTCATTGGGAGAGTCCTTAGAAAAAGTAGTCCATCAACAAAGGAGGTGGCTTACAAAACACTCGTTCGACCTATACTTGAGTATTGCTCATCAGTGTGGGATCCGTACCAGATCGGGTTGACGGAGGAGATAGAGAAGATTCAAAGAAGAGCGGCGCGTTTCGTCACAGGGTTATTTGGTAAGCGAGGTGTTCAGCAAACTCAAGTGGCAGACTCTGCAAGACAGACGCTCTGCATCGCGGTGTAGCTTGCTGTCCAGGTTTCGAGAGGGTGCATTTCTGGATGAGGTATCGAATATATTGCTTCCCCCTACTTATACCTGCCGAGGAGATCACGAATGTAAAATTAGAGAGTTTCGAGCGCGCACGGAGGCTTTCCGGCAGTCGTTCTTCCCGTGAACCATACGCGACTGGAACAGAAAAGGGAGGTAATGACAGTGGCACGCCCGCATCTCGTGGTCGTGCGGTAGCGTTCTCGCTTCCCACGCCCGGGTTCCCGGGTTCGATTCCCGGCGGGGTCAGGGATTTTCTCTGCCTCGTGATGGCTGGGTGTTGTGTGCTGTCCTTAGGTTAGTTAGGTATAAGTAGTTCTAAGTTCTAGGGGACTGATGACCATAGATGTTAAGTCCCATAGTGCTCAGAGCCATTTGAACCATTTTGAACAGTGGCACGTAAAGTGCCCTCCGCCACACACCGTTGGGTGGCTTGTGGAGTATAAATGTAGATTTAGATGTAGAAACCTCTTGATTTCTGGCATTTGGGACAAATGACTTGCCCAGCGAGGGCTTTCTTTCCCTCCTTTTTATTTATTTTTTTTTTTTTCTGAGTCAGCAGTCTTCTGAGTTCCCGCCACGAATTTCTCTACTGTACTAACCTTTTCATCTCCGAGTAGCATTTGCTACCACCGCCACAATTATTTCCTGGATGTACCCCAATCTCTGTGTTCCTCTACAGTTTTTACCCTCAGCAGGTCCCTCTAGTTCATGGAAACTGTTCCCTGATGTCTTAACACGTCCTATCACGCGGTTCTTTCTTTTTGTCAGTGTTTTCGACATGTTCGTTTCTTAGCGGAGAGTCTCCTCATTCCAGACCTTAATTTTCAATATTCTTGTGCACCACCACATCTCACATGCTTCTATCCTCTTCCGCTCTGGTTTTCCCACAATACGTGTCTCACTGCCACACGATGCTGCGCTACAAATGTACTTTTTCAAAAATTTCTCGCTCAAATTAAGGCCTATGTTTGATATTAGCGAACTTCCCTTGGCCAGGAATGCCCTTTTCGTCAGTGCTCCTCTACTTTCAATGTTCTCCTTGCTTCATCCGTCATGGGTTATTTTGCTGCCTAGGTGGGAGAATTTCTTAGCTTCGTCTATTTCTTGATCCCCAGTCCTAGCGTTAAATTTCTCGCTGTTCTCTTTCTTCGATTTACTTTCAATCCATATTCTGTACTCATTAGACTGTTTATTCCATTCAGGACATCATGTAATTCTTCTTCCCTTCCACTCAGGATAGCAATGTCTTCAGCGAATCGATCATTGATATCCTTTCACCTTGAATTTTAATTCCACTCCTGAACCTTTCTTTTATTTCCATCATTGCTTCTTCGATGTACAAGTTGAACATCAGGGACGAAAGACTAAAGCCCTGTCCTACACCCATTTAATCCGAGCACTTCGTTCTTGGTCGTCCACTCTTATTACTCCCTATTGGCTCTTATACAAAATGTATATTACCCGTCTCTCCCTACAGCTTTACCCCTATTTTTCCCGGAATTTCGAATACCTTGCACCGTTTTCCCAGGTCGACAAATCCCATGAAGGTGTATTTATTTTTCTTTAGTTTTGCTTCCATTATCAGCAGCAACATCAGAATTGCCTCTTGGTGCCCTTACCTTTCTTAAAGTCAAACTGATCATCACCTAACACATCCTCAATATTCTTTTTCATTCTTCTGTATATTATTCCTTTAAGTAAATTTGATGCATGAACTGTTAAGCTGATTGTGCGATAATTCTCGCACTTGTCAGCTCTTGTAGTCTTCTGAATTGTGTGAATGATATGTTTTTCGAAAGTCAGATAGGTTGTCGCCAAACTCATACATTCTACACACCAACGTTTTGTTGCCACTTAACCCAATGATTTTAAAAATCCTAACGGAATAATATCTATTCCTTCTGACTTATTTGATCTTAACTCCTCCAAAGTTCTCTTAAATTCTGATTCTAATATTGGATTTCTATCTCTTCTAAATCGATTCCTGTTTCTTCTTCTATCACATTTGACAAATCTTCCCCCTCATACAAGCCTTCAGTGTGCTCTTTCCATGTATCCGCTCCCTCTTCACATTTAACAATGGAATTCCCGTTGCACTTCCAACGTTACTACCATTGCTTTCAATTTCAGCAAAGGTTGTCCCTGTATACTGAGTCAGTTCTTCCGACAATCATTTCTTTTTCGATTTCTTCACATTGTGCATGCAGCCATTTCATCTTAGATTCCCTGCATTTCCTGTTTATTTCATTCCTCAGTGTCTTGTATTTCTGTATTCCTGAACATTTTTGTACTTCCTTCTTCCATCAATCAACTGAAGCATTTCTTCTGTTACCCATAATTTCTTTGCAGGTACCTTGTTTGTACCTATGTTTCTCTTTGCAGCTTCTGTGATTTCCCTTTTTAGAGTTGTCCATTCCTCTTCAATTGTAATAAGGAACAGCTTAATAAGCATATTGAGCTATTCCTTATTGCTGTATCTACATCCCTGGACAACTTTAGAGGTATCTCGTCATTCCTTAGTACCTCCGTATTACGCTTTATTGCCTATTGATTCTTCCTGACTAATCTCAAACCTCAGCCTACTCTTCACTACTACCGGATTGTGATCTGAGTCTTCATCTGCTCCTCGGTATGCCTTACAATCCAGTAACTGATTTTGGAGTCTCTGCCTGACCGCCATGTAATCCAACTGAAATCTTCCCGTATCACCCGGCCTTTTCCAAGTATACCTCCCCCTTTCTTCTTCTCCTTACCCAACAACTGCATTCCAATCCCCCATAACTATCAGATTTTCGTCTCCCTTTACGTGCTGTATTTGCCCTTCTAATATCCTCGTATATTTTCACTATCTCTTCATCTTCAGCTTGCAACGTCGGCATGTATACCTGCACTATCGTTGCCGGTGTTGGTCTGCCTTACCTTCCTATACATAACGAATCCTACTCCCGTTATATCATTTTCTGCTGCCGGTAATATTACCCTACACTCATCTGACACAGGTCTTTGTCTTCTTTCGATGTCACTTCACGGACCCCTATATCTAGATTGACACTTTCCATTTCCCTTTTCTGGTTTTCTAGCTTCCTTAACACGTTCAAGAGACTGACATTTCATGCCCCCACTCGAAAAACGTTATCTTTTCGTTGGTTATTCAATCTTTTTCTCATTGTCACTTTTCCATTTGACAGTCCCCCCCCCCCCCCCCAGGAGATCCGAAGGGGGTCTAATCTTTTGCCAATGGAGAGATCATCATGACACTTCTTCAGTTCTTTTCACTACAAAACCCTGTTTTTCAGCATAATCTCTGTTCAGAGTGACGGCGTGGCGTCACCTTACTGGGAACGCTTATACGCCCTATGATGCCACTCTGTTGGTTGACGTCGAAGCCGGCGTCTTGCTGGATCAGTTACCTCTCCATCTTTCACGCACTGCTTCTCGTGGAGTGCATCCTTCTTTGGGCCAAACAGATGGAAGTCGGAAGGTGTGACATCTGGGCTGTCGGGTGGACGAGGAAGAACATTCCGATGAAGTTTTGTGAGCTCCTCCCGAGTAAACAGACTTGTGTGAGGCCTTACGTTGTCATCGAAAAGGTGAAGTTAGTTTGCATTTTCTTGGCGACGAACAAGCTGAAGACATTTCTTCAATTCCTGAGGGTAGCACGTGGAAGATCGGACAGGTATGCACGACGTTGTTGCGATGACAGATGCCTCAACTAACGATTCATCGTGCTTTTGTTCGCTGTCAGGTCTCCGTAGGCACTCTGCAAGCGGCTATGAATATCTGCGATGGCTCTTATTTTTCGCCAAAAGGAACTCAGCGACTGATCTCTACCTGGAAAGCACCTCAGTTACAGACGCCATTTTGAAGGCTACATATAGCGCTGCCACCTATCAGAACTTGACGAAATTACAGGGGCTGAAACAGGAATATTCCACGATGTCCAACAATTTCGCATTTTTTCAGCCGAAATAAGCCGAGAAAAAAGTGTGTTGCATTACTTATTGAACATCCCTCTTATACAAATTATTAGAAGAAACTATTATTAAAGGAACAAAATGGTTTCAGTGTTGCTTCAGTTTGCATTTCGAGTTGAAGGAAAACAAGAATACTCACACATTGCCGGCCAGTGTGGCCGAGCGGTTCTAGGCACTTAAGTCTGGAACCGCGCACCCGCTCCCGTCGCAGCTTCGAATCCTGCCTCGGGCATAGATGTGTGTGATGTTGTTATGTTAGTTAGGTTTAAGTAGTTCTAAGTTCTAGGGGACTGATGACCTACGATGTTAAGTCCCATAATGCTCAGAGCCATTTGAACCATATTACTCACATTACTAGAGTATAGAGTGTCAGTAATTACTGCACAAATAATTTTGTATGAATATTAGCTGCAGATGTACTCACAGTGGTTGAAGTACCTGCTCCAAAAATTAGAGACAGCTAGACTTACAGAATTGTAAGTGTGCTGAAGTATTTGCAACAAGTGTGCTTAACTATGGAGCCAAAATTTTAAATTGTCTACGATGATTAGAGTCACAAGCTATGAAGGTAAATACATGAACTAATAGCACAATGCAAATTATAATGCCAATGAATTAATTACTAGTAACAACTGCTGAATCAGTGAATTGCATATTTATGACTGATCGTAAATATCAGTAATCAATCGTGAGAATAATTCTATATGTGTAAATGAGTAGACTCACAATAGCAACAAAATATAAGTTTCTAGAATATTTAAAATGGGGTTGCTCCATTCTTTTTCATTCATTTCTGTAACGCACAGATTTTCTCCTTGGAAAGTAGTGAGGAATATGCTGTTGTGTAAAGATATCACAATTTTTATCCACATCATGTGTTATTGATCAAATAACACAGCCAACAGTCATCTGAACTGATGGACAGCAGGCCAATGAAGGCACACAAAACCTAATGTACCGTCAGTGGTGCGGCAATTGGTGCAAAAGCTCTTCACTTTTCGCAGCTATAAACTTCTATTTACACCCATCGTCTCTAAAACGAATCAGTTTCAGAGCTGGAAAATATCTTAATGTTGACAATGAGGAGTATTTTCTTAATTACTTGAATTTCACAAGTATATGAAGTCAAACTTTGATTTTACAGCTATTTAAGCTTCTTAAATCAAAGTGTGTAAAGAAATTATATCAACTGCTTCTACCAGATACTTCCTTACGACACGGAAAATAAATTACGGTATTTATTTACTCTTTTAAAACAAGTAAATCCGTTTGTTTGAATAATTTCGCTAATGGGGGTGTGAAATACAGATCGATTATTACAAATGAAAATATGGACACGAGACCTAATTTTGAAGACAGATATTTGAAAAATCTATAAGGAGACCCTATACACAGAGATCACTGTCAATTGAGCAGCTTGTATCATGAGGTGTCTATGCCCCCAGTTATTGATTAAAGAGAAGTAAGTTTCATAATATGAGCGTCTATGATGATTATTTATTGATTTTAAATATGTGCAAAGAGGATGTGTGTGCTTATGACAGAAAGTAAACGCAAGTATTTGAACCTCTTCTAATAAGCAAAACGATCATTAAGGAACGAATGTGGTTTGTAAATTGTACGCAAGTTATGGAATTTATTCGAATGCAGGTCACTTTAAGAACACTGTGCATTGCATTTGAAAAACAGTGTGCTTCTATTGGCCTGAAAACTACTTGGAGTTGTGCTTCAAAATACGTTCCCGTTATCTGATTGATGACGTTACTTTATCTGACATGGCGTACAATACTGTCCAGAAAAGTACTGCAGCAGAATTACAGCTGAACACAAATAATTTGTTGAATGTAGAAGCGATCACAGTTAATGGCGAGATGCTATACAAGCAACACTTTAGTATATACAACATCAGTGTTAATAGCTCTACAAGTAATCAACGGTGCAACACATACTACTCCTCAGCTATGCTCCTGTATGAACACAAATGCCTGAAACATTTGATGGGATGAGATTACCACAAGATTTTAATATACAGTATACTGAAAATCCTCGTTCTTTGCACCAAAAAATACCGCCATTGCATATTATTGCAAGAAGTGCAGTGTTCCAAATAGTGTGATTCTTACTTGTGTACTACGAAAGAGTAGTGTGTAGTTAACTTAAGTGAGTACAATGTCTGAATCACCAGCTTGACCGAAGTGTAACTCACAGTGCATTACCGTCCTAGCAACTTGCTTGGATGAAATCATGCATATAAATTATTACTGAGAGGTCTACAAATGAAAATAATACACTGAATTTGGTAGTTAAGTTTCTGGAAATTTGTGGTAAGCTTCTATGGGACCAAACTGCTAGGGTCATCGGTACCTAGACTTCCACACTACTTAATCTAACTTAAACTAACTTACGCAAAGGACAACATACACACCCATGCCCGAGGGAGGACTCGAACCTCCGATGGGGGGAACCACGCGTACCGTGACAAGACGCCCCAGACCGCCCGGATGTCAAGTTTGTTAAAGTGTAAGATAGTTAATCTTTCACGAACATACGTCGAAATATTAGGTATTCCCAGTTTTTAGCGTAGGCATTTGTGATAAACGGTCTCGTTGAAGAACGCTCAAGGAGAGATTTTTCCGGTCTCTTCAGTTCTAACTAGATAACAGACATACTCTGTTACAGATGGGAGATTCAGAGACTTTTCCCATCACGAAGCATTGTGAACTGAAACAGCTCATTATTAGTCTGTGTTCAGCTAATTACCACGACGTGAAGAATTGGGAAAACACAACATTACTCCGTAGACGGCAAGCGCACGACACGATTCGTATTTTAAAAACTTGAAATGAGATAATATCCGACAAGAGATTGAATGATTGGAAATCCATCAATAGACACACATCGAAATACTTTAATAATCTACAATGTAACATATCTCAACACGGACGATCATTTAATCTTTTTTTATATTTCAAACTAGAGGCGATAATCAGGATTACACAACGTTATGTCCTAGTAATGACGCTAAAATTCTCAAGGCAATGAATACCTGTTAAACAACGTTTATGTCGGACCATCGTCCTCACATGAGCAGCAGTAAAAGAAGAAAATTATGTGACAGCGGAGATACATGAGAGGATGATTTTCAGTGTGTGCTCTCTGTGTCCCGTGTGTGTGTGTGTGTGTGTGTGGCGGGGGTGGGGGGGAGGGGGGGGAGGGGGGGGTGGGGTTTGGTGGTGTATACAACCACCTGTGTCTGTCTCAAACGTCTCAGACATGTTCTTTAGGGTACAAAGTGGGCTGTGCTTTATACTGGGCACGGCAATGATAGTTTAACATTACCGATTGCTGGATGTATTTTCTTCCTCTCCCCTCTACCGTTACCTCCTCGCCACTGTGTTATGACAAGCAGTGCCTTGAGAGCACATGGGCACTTTATATTATTCATGGAATTCTTTTCGTTATCAATCAACAAAGACAAACGTATTCACCAACATCAAGAAGTGTTACGAAAGACGGGTACGATTAACTTAGTCAAGGAAATCTGCATTGCCTTCGCAATTAGGGCTAAAAGGTTTATGTTTAATTTCCCGTCGACGATGAGGTCATTAGCGTACAAACTCAAATTGAGAAAGAATGTGAAAAGAAATCGGTTGTGTTGTTTTCAAAGGAACTGACGTGTACGGTGAGCACGAAAATCCTAAATCTGGATGGTCGGAGGAAGATTGGAACTGCCGTCCTCACAGATGCCATCCAGTCTTTTAACGGAACAGCGTTACTTTACATTCACGTAATGTTAGAAAGATCTGAAATTATTCATTAATTTTTGTGTAATGATGACTGTACAGAGACTGACATCAATAAATTGTTGTAAAAGTACAATCGGATTAGGGGAGGCACTTTTATTTTATTGTTCTGTAGTTAAGAAGATAAAACAATCAATCTCTAAAGTCTGAGGTCGTTTTAGGGCATGAGAATTTGCATTAAAAAAGGCACAAAATTCTGCCAAAGAAATGACGAACCGCTTAGGCCTTAGGGCGGTTAAGCTATTACCATTGTCGTTCCATTTTGTGACCACCTATCTACAAAGGAAACTGTGCAAAGGCAGACCCAGTCAACAGCGTCGAGAAAGGGCTAACCTGTGTGCTTTATCGAAGTAGGGGGAAAAAACGTCGCACCGCGAAAGAATTATCCAAACGGGGTAGAAAGCGGCAGACGTGATGTACATTTACAGACCAACAATTGATAACAATTTCAGAAAAATCTAATTATTTATTAACGAGGAATAGCTCTCACAAATCGAGCAAGTCAGTAACGCGTTGGTCTGCCTCTGGGCCTAATGCAAGCGGTTATTCGGCTTGGCATTGAAAGAGTTGTTGGATATCCTGAGGGATATCATGCCAAATTCTATCCAATTGGCCTCGTTAGGTCGTCAAAATCCCGAAATGTTTGGAGAGCCCTGCCAATAGTGCTTCAAACTTTCTCGACTGGGGAGAGATCATGTGACCTTGTTGGCCAAGATAGGTTTCGGCTAGTACGAAGACAAGCAGTAGAAACTCTGACCGCGAGTACGGGCGGGCGTTGTCTTGTTGAAACGTAATGCATTATCTGGTTGAAACGTAATCCCAGGATGGCTTGCATGTAGGACAACAAAAAAGGGCGTAGAATATCGTCGACGCACGGCAGTGCTGTAAGGGCGCCACGCGTTACAGCCAAAGGGAGCCTGCTACGGAAAGAAATGGCAGATCATCATATTATGTTGTGGGGCGGTATAGCGAGAGGCGAGTCGGTATCCCACCGCTGTCCGGGGTGTCTCCACACTCGTCTTCGGTTTGGAATGTTATTGGATGGAGTAGGTCGGGGGTGACAGTTCTTTCCATAGCAGGACCTCTTTGGTTGTCATCCGCGGCACCTTTACAGCACAGCAGTACGTAGCCGATATTCTACTCCCGCTTTTGTTGCCCTTCACGGCAAGCCATCCTGGCCTTACATTTCAACAAAATTAATGACCACCCGCAAGCTTGTCTTCGTGCTTGCCTAAATCGACGCTGACCAGGGAAGCATCTGGATCTCTTCCCAACTGAGAACGTTTGGAGGGCCTCCAACCAACTCGAAATTTTGACTATCTGACATTCCATTTTCAGTTAATTTGGCACGATATCTCACACGAATACATCCAATAACTTTCTAAATCCATACCAAGCCGAATAAGTACTTCCTTAATGGCCAGAGGTGGACCAACGCAATACTGTCTCTCTCATTTGCGAAGCTCTTTCTCTTGAATACATCATCCAGATTTTCTGAAATTGTAATCAATTATTTACCTGTACACGTACATCACGCCTACACGCATACCGATTTCAGTCCCATTCGGATAATGACATAGCGATATATATAATTATTTACAACAGAAAGAATGAACTGTCGAGAGGGTCTTTTTGGTGCCTCATCAAGACATTAAATTTTTGTGCTAACAAATTATGGAAAAAGGACACTTCCGCTTAATAATAAGTGGCCTCATGCAAAATTTAGTCATTAAAGCAAGACCTCTTCATGCTAAAATATAGTTTTGCAAGAATTATGCCACGTTACTTTAACAATGCTTTTCAAAGGTACACATTATGGAGTCCAGTAGGCCTAATTAATAAAAGACGTGAAGAATTTGCAGAAGTATTTGCAACGCCGTCTCATATTCATTTCTTCAGACAAGACAAGCTACCGACAACTTATTTTATTATTCATGGATGGAAAAGCCAGACTGTGCTTCCGTAGATAGTGTTGAAAAGTGCTTTTGGTTTAATACCTTGAGAGTTAATTTAAACCAGCTTGTCATTTTATTCAAAGTAGCTCCAGTTACTTTCCGTAAATTCTCTCTTAAAATTACTGTGTATTGCGTGGAAACGTAACAACAGTGAATGCCTTTTTTATGTTGTTTATTAAAGTAAGAAAGTGAAGAAACACGACTTTGATGGGTCGCATTGTTACCGTACTTGATTAAATTGCATGTGTAGATTCTCAAGATTAACTTCAGTCTAAATGACACATGCTAAATTCATTTTAGTTTTGAAAAGTTAGTAAAGCTTAAAAACGAAATTAAAGAACTTGGTAGTTTCATTGTGGTACGGTCGCAGGTTCGAATCCTGCCTCGGGCATGGGTGTGTGTGATGTCCTTAGGTTAGTTAGGTTTAAGTAGTTCTAAGTTCTAGGGGACTTATGACCTAAGATGTTGAGTCCCATAGTGCTCAGAGCCATTTGAACAATTTTTTTGAACCATTGTGGTACAAAAACTGATTTATGTTGACTGAAGAGATGAACAGATTTACTTCCGATATCTGTCCCTTCAGGACGTGGCGACCAGTATCAGTAAGCAGAATAATTGAAATTCAGGAGGAAAATTCCCAAGGTGAATTAGTATTGGTTGCTGATCCATTGGTGAACGCTGTCACGGTGAATCAATCGGAAACATTAAAAACTAAACTGAATTCCGCCCCAAAAGGCCATGAAGGCCGAACGGTACCGACCAGCCGCCGTGTCATTCTCAGCCGACAGGCGTCATTGGATGCGGATGCGGAGGAGCATATGGTCAGCATACCGCTCTCCAGCCGTATGTCAGTTCACGAGACCGGAGACGCCACTTCTGAATCAGGTAGTTCCTCAGTTTGCTTCACAAGGGCTGAGTGCACCCCGTTTGCCAACAGCGCTCAGCAGACCGAATGGTCACCCATGAAAGTGCTAGTCCAACTCGACAGCGTTTAACTTCGGTGATCTGACGGGAACCGGTGCAGTGGATACCTTACCAGAACGAAAATTACAGGTAATAGTGAAGCGAAGTATGTACTTTGTTTCTGGATACAACGACTCTCTAGTTTCCTCCCTAAACGGCCCGTAAGAAGTACGAGAGCCTAATTGATATCCAGATAGGTACAAACGTGGTTAACATTAGTAAGAGAGTTAAGTTTATTCTAAAATAGCGTTCAAATTGTTAGTATTATTGTTTTTAGTAGCGAGTCCGAAGTTATTCATTACGATATACAGTACAACCAAAGTTCTGGCAGTTCACATAGCGTAACAGGCGCGATTTCACTATCTCGTAATAAAAGACAATAAGAGAACATTGTAATTATGAACAGAATGGCGCATGTAGGGTCGTTATAACCCAGTTCGATTTTCTTTCGCGTCATGAAGTGAGAATTGCCGGTTATTCGGCACATCACTTAGTGCCTCCCGTCATTACACCTTAACGTGCTTCAGAATTTATGTGAGATGAGTGGGACCGTTTCTGCTTTAAAATCACACATAATGTTCAATATAGAAGAAAATCTTAAAATAAGACGTCTGGAAAACCAATTTCGTTCGGCTTTCTGTTTGGTGTTATGTAGCTTTACCGAACACTCGTACGAGAATCTCGTTTGCTGAGAGTTTCCCTTGTCGCTGCTGCTCTAATCTAAAGCCGTAACACCATTTCACGGGCGCCTAACAATAACAAGTAATTTGTTCACGTTCGCTCAGACTTCCACACGCAACGTTCCATTACCGCAGCACGCAAGCCTTTATATCAATCAACCTGATTCGTGAATTGCTTCTCAGGCAAACTAATCTTGCTCATTTATTAATTTCAGAAAAGCGATAAAGTCTGGAAAATGTACTGTTTGCGCCCGCATGAAGCAAATGACTGTCGACAAACGTTACGGGGTGCACGATTATGACAAGCTATCAGAGGTAGTCCGAATTTAAACAAACGAAACAGCACGCCGTTTCGAAATACAAGCAGAGTAAATCAATACAGCTGTATCACGACAACTGTGGAAACTAGCATGCAGTAAGGAAGGCTGTGACCAGAGACCGACTTCCTGCCAGTATCCATATCTGCGTGTATATATATATATATATATATAACATTCCACGTGGGAAAAATATATCTAGAAACAAAGATGATGAGACTTACCAAACAAAAGCGCTGACAGGTCGATAGACACACAAACATACACACAAAATTCAAGCTTTCGCAACAAACGGTTGCTTCGTCAGGAAAGAGGGAAGGAGAGGCAAAGACGAAAGGATGTGGGTTTTAAGGGAGAGGGTAAGGAGTCATTCCAATCCCGGGAGCGGAAAGACTTACCTTATGGGGAAATCCATATCCATCCGCACATACACAGACACAAGCAGACATTTGTAGAGGCAAAGTCTACAAATGTCTGCTTGTGTCTGTGTATGTGTGGATGGATATGTGTGTGTGTGCGAGTGTATACCTGTCCTTTTTCCCCATAAGGTAAGTCTTTCCGCTCCCGGGATTGGAATGACTCCTTACCCTCTCCCTTAAAACCCACATCCTTTCGTCTTTCCCTCTCCTTCCCTCTTTCCTGACGAAGCAACCGTTTGTTGCGAAAGCTTGAACTTTGTGTGTATGTTTGTGTTTGTTTGTGTCTCTATCGACCTACCAGCGCTTTTGTTTGGTAAGTCTCATCATCTTTGTTTCTATATATATATATATATATATATATATATATATATATATATATATATATATATATAGTGTGTGTGTGTCTGTGTATGTGCTGCGAACGGATGTCGGTCGGCAGCGCAAATCGTTATTTTCCTGCTAACGGCAATATTTATGGTTTCCAGACGACAGCTGTAGTGAGAAATTCATCTGGGTGGAACAAGCAAGGTGGCGTGGTTTAAGGGAGCGTAGTGGCCAATGTGAGCACTTCTTTATGCGCGTTTATGGGGCAGCCAATCAAGAGTGACGAGGCAAAGAATGTGTCTCGGGGTACGGAATGTGGAAGGGAGTGGGTCAGTGTTGGGCTGGAGTTGAGCCTCAAAGAAGAGTTAGCAAGTATGGGTCGCCACGAGAGATGCAAAGACTGCTACAGATACGCTTTAAGAATGAAGAGGCTGGGAATTCTGTTTGACGTGTCGGAAAGCGGAAAGACGCCGTCTGCGTAAGTCAAAGTGCAATTCTGAAGGAAGCCAGTTGTAGTTTACGAATGTGAAGAACTTTGGGTAAAAGAGTGGACGATCCGTAATTTTCTGTTACTGTAACTAGTTTCCAGGAGAACCTGTGAGTTATTAGTGGTGTTTCTGAGACCTAGCAAAGTATTAACAACTACCTTAGCCAGAACATGAAGCCAAGAGTTGTTAGGATATTGATCTAACAGTGAAACTCCGAATCTAAATTTAATGCAAGAGCATCACTCTTAAATTATTGGGTTGTAGCATAAGTCGTAGCGTTTTTTCCGGAAGTTCGTAACAGAAACGTTAATCGTCAATAATACAGGGTGGTCCATTGATCGTGACCGGGCCAAATATCTCACGAAATAAGCATCAAACGAAAAAACTAGGAAAAACGAACCTTGTCTAGCTTGAAGGGGGAAACCAGATGGCGCTACGGTTGGCCTGCTTGAGGGCGCTGCCATAGGTCAAACTGATATCAACTGCGTTTTGTAAATAGGAACCCCCATTTTTATTACATATTCGTGTAGTACGTAAAGAAATATGATTGTTTTAGTTGGACCACTTTCTTCGCTTTGTGATAGATGGCGCTGTAATAGTCACAAACACATGGCTCACAATTTTAGACGAACAGTTGGTAGCAGGTAGGTTTTTTAAATTAAAATACAGAACATTTTATTTCGGTTGTTCCAATTTGATAGATGTACCTTTGTGAACTTATAATTTCTGAGAACGCATGCTATTACAGCGTGATTAAATACCTCATTAATGCAATAAATGCTCAAGCTTATGTCCGTCAACGTCAATGCATTCGGCAATACGTGTAACGACATTCTTCTGAACAGCGAGTAGTTCGCCTTCTGTAATGTTCGCACATGCAATGACAATCCGCTGACGCATGTTGTCAGGCATTGTTGGTGGATCACGATAGCAAATATACTTCAACTTTCCCCGCAGAATGACATCCGGGGACGTCAGGTCCGATGAACGGGCCATGGTATGATGCTTCGACGACCAATCCGCCTGTCATAAAATATGCTATTCTACACCGCTTCAACCGCACGCGAACTGTGTGCCGGACATCCATCATGTTGGAAGTACATCGCCATTCTGTCATGCAGTGAAACATCTTGTAGTAATACCGGTAGAACATTACGTAGGAAATCAGCATACATTGCACCATTTAGATTGCCATCGATAAAATGGGGGCCAATTATCCTTCCTCCCATAATGCCACACCATACATTAACCCGCCAAGATCGCTGATGTTCCACTTGTCGCTGCCATCGTGGATTTTCCGTTGCCCAATAGTGCATATTATGCCGGTTTACGTTACCGCTGTTGGTGAATGACGCTTCGTCGCTAAATAGAACGCGTGCAAAAAATCTGTCATCGTCCCGTAATTTCTCTTGTGCCCAGTGGCAGAACTGTACACTACGTTCAAAGTCGTCGCCATGCAATTTCTGGTGCATAGAAATATGGTACGGGTGCAGTCGATGTTGATGTAGCATTCTCAACAACGACGTTTTTGAGATTCCCGATTCTCACGCAATTTTTCTGCTACTGATGTGCGGATTAGCCGCGACAGCAGCTAAAACACCCACTTGGATATCATCATTTGTTGCAGGTCGTGGTTGACGTTTCACACGTGGCTGAACACTTCCTGTTTCCTTAAATAACGTAACTATCCGGCGAACGGTCCGGACACTTGAGTGATGTCGTCCAGGATACCGAGCAGCATACATAGCACACGCCCGTTGGGCATTTTGATCACAATAGCCATACATCAACGCGATATCGACCTTCTCCGCAATTGGTAAACGGTCCATTTTAACACGGACTATGTATCATGAAGCAAATACCGTCCGCACTGGCGGAATGTTACGTGATACCACGTACTTTACGTTTGTGACTATTACAGCGCCATCTATCACAAAGCGAAAAAAGTGCTCCAACTAAAACATTCATATTTCTTTACGTACTACACGAATGTGTAATAAAATGGGGGTTTCTATTTAAAAAAACGCAGTTGATATCCGTTTGACCTATGGCAGCGCCATCTAGCGGGCCAGCCATAGCGCCATCTAGTTTCTCCCTTCAACCTAGACAAGTTTCGTTCTTTGTAGTTTTTTCGTTTGACGCTTATTTCGTGACATATTTGGCCCGGTCACTAGCAATGGACCACCCTGTATATTCTCTCTCATTATTTACAACATTCTGCCAACGCTTGAGTAACTTTTGGATTCCGCGACTTTAGAAATCATATGGTTTTGAGGCGAATAACCTGTCGCGTCATGTTCTGACTGCATTTTCATCCGGAAATGAAGTTCCTTAAAGATTGTTCGATAAACAGAGGAACAGATGAAAATCTGAGGGCGAAATATCAGGTGAATAAGGTGAGTGAAGAATAGCTTCCCAAGCCAACTGCTGTATAGTGTTTCTTGTGAGTGCAGCAGAATGTTGACCGGCGTTATCATGGAGCAGTATTACTTCACGTAGTCATCCTAATCGTTGTTTTTGAATTGCGTCTACAAGACGTCTCAGTTGTTAACAAGTGTCAGCCGTGATGGTTACACCTCGGGTAAGCGATTCGTAGTACACCACACCGTCGCTGTTCCACCAGACGCATAAGATTATCTTTTGTGAATGCGGGCAAGCCTTTGTCGGGGGAGGTGCTACTTTGCCTGGGCTGAAACATTCCTTTCTTTAATTTGAAGCCGTATTGGCTACTAATCGGCCGTGACTGTTTCAGAAATATGAAAAGTTTTTCAAATACCACTACCAGTTACAACATTTGTTAACAACTAAATTATTTATTTAGCTACAGTTTTCGAGGTGATACGTCATCGGTATATATTTGCATTACAAAAAATTTGACACATATTGCAAGACTACTGTGATCATCCTGTGGAGAGAGAGAGAGAGAGAGAGAGAGAAGGATAACCTAGGCGATGTGCCTTTGAGTATTGGACTTATGTTCACATGAAACAAAACAGTTACTCATTTTGTTCCAGTGGCGTGGCAGTTTTCTTGCGATGTGCCTATCACGCCACGAGAACAAAGTAGGTGTTTTATGAAATTTTATCGTGAACAGAAGTTCAGCACACAAAGTGACATCACCTCCTACTGGATTACCCTCTCTCTCCACAGAACGATCACAACAGTCTTGCAAAGAAGCTTTAATATCTTTATAAATAGGTGTTAAATGTTTTTCTAATGCCAGCATAGCCTGATGATGAGGTATCACCTCGAAACATGTCACTAAATTTATAATTCAGTTGTTAACAAATTTTGTGGGTGGTAGCGGTATTTGAAAACCTTTTCACGTTCCTTTCTTTCCCTTACGTTGGCATAAAGACGCCATTTCTCGCCGCTAGGAACGATACATAACAGGAATGGTTGATGTTGTTCACGAGGCAATTGATGCACATATGGCCACACGCTGATTTTTGTGATTTTGGCTTCGAGCATGTGGCACCGAGACACCCGATTTTTAAACCTTCCTCACGGCACGGAAATACCGCACGATGGTGAAATGAAAGCAATTCATTACATTTTTCAGTTCTCGAGTATACAGTCGTGGATCACTCTCGATTCATCCGTTTATACGATCTTGATCAAACCCTGAAGGTCTTGCTGATGTTGGAGGGTCACTAATGTCAAAGAGATCCTCCTTAAAACGAGAAAATCAGTTTCTTGCCGTGCTCTGTTCAATGGTATCATCCCCACACACGGCGCAAATGTTTCTGGCTGCCTGCGCTGCTGTCACCCCTCAACTGAACTCAGACAGAAGTATACACTCCTGGAAATTGAAATAAGAACACCGTGAATTCATTGTCCCAGGAAGGGGAAACTTTATTGACACATTCCTGGGGTCAGATACATCACATGATCACACTGACAGAACCACAGGCACATACACACAGGCAACAGAGCATGCACAATGTCGGCACTAGTACAGTGTATATCCACCTTTCGCAGCAATGCAGGCTGCTATTCTCCCATGGAGACGATCGTAGAGATGCTGGATGTAGTCCCGTGGAACGGCTTGCCATGCCATTTCCACCTGGCGCCTCAGTTGGACCAGCGTTCGTGCTGGACGTGCAGACCGCGTGAGACGACGCTTCATCCAGTCCCAAACATGCTCAATGGGGGACAGATCCGGAGATCTTGCTGGCCAGGGTAGTTGACTTACACCTTCTAGAGCACGTTGGGTGGTACGGGATACATGCGGACGTGCATTGTCCTGTTGGAACAGCAAGTTCCCTTGCCGGTCTAGGAATGGTAGACCGATGGGTTCGATGACGGTTTGGATGTACCGTGCACTATTCAGTGTCCCCTCGACGATCACCAGTGGTGTACGGCCAGTGTAGGAGATCGCTCCCCACACCATGATTCCGGTGTTGGCCCTGTGTGCCTCGGTCGTATGCAGTCCTGATTGTGGCGCTCACCTGCACGGCGCCAAACACGCATACGACCATCATTGGCACCAAGGCAGAAGCGACTCTCATCGCTGAAGACGACACGTCTCCATTCGTCCCTCCATTCACGCATGTCGCGACACCACTGGAGGCGGGCTGCACGATGTTGGGGCGTGAGCGGAAGACGGCCTAACGGTGTGCGGGACCGTAGCCCAGCTTCATGGAGACGGTTGCGAATGGTCCTCGCCGATACCCCAGGAGCAACAGTGTCCCTAATTTGCTGGGAAGTGGCGGTGCGGTCCCCTACGGCACTGCGTAGGATCCTACGGTCTTGGCGTGCATCCGTGCGTCGCTGCGGTCCGGTCCCAGGTCGACGAGCACGTGCACCTACCGCCGACCACTGGCGACAACATCTATGTACTGTGGAGACTTCACGCCCCACGTGTTGAGCAATTCGGCGGTACGTCCACCCGGCCTCCCGCATGCCCACTATACGCCCTCGCTCAAAGTCCGTCAACTGCACATACGGTTCACGTCCACGCTGTCGCGGCATGCTACCAGTGTTATAGACTGCGATGGAGCTCCGTATGCCACGGCAAACTGGCTGACACTGACGGCGGCGGTGCACAAATGCTGCGCAGCTAGCGCCATTCGACGGCCAACACCGCGGTTCCTGGTGTGTCCGCTGTGCCGTGCGTGTGATCATTGCTTGTACAGCCCTCTCGCAGTGTCCGGAGCAAGTATGGTGGGTCTGACACACCGGTGTCAATGTGTTCTTTTTTCCATTTCCAGGAGTGTAGAAGACAACGCAGTCTGTGGGTGCGCCATTCTGTACGTCGTCTTTCTGCTGTAAGCGTGTGCTGTTCACAACGTGCAAGTGTGCTGTGGACAACACGGTTTATTCCTTAGAACAGAGGATTTTTCTGATGTTCGAATTCCACTGCCTAGAACACAGTGTTGTTTCAACAAGACGAAGTTTTCAACGGAGGTTTAATGTAACCAAAGGACCGAAAAGCGATACAATAAAGGATCTGTTTGAAAAATTTCAACGGACTGGGAAAGTGACGGATGAACGTGCTGGAAAGGTAGGGCGACCGCGTACGGCAACCACAGAGGGCAACGCGCAGCTAGTGCAGCAGGTGATCCAACAGCGGCCTCGGGTTTCCGTTCGCCGTGTTGCAGCTGCGGTCCAAATGACGCCAACGTCCACGTATCGTCTCATGCGCCAGAGTTTACACCTCTATCCATACAACATTCAAACGCGGCAACCCATCAGCGCCACTACCATTGCTGCACGAGAGACATTCGCTAACGAGATAGGGCACAGGATTGATGACGGCGATATGCATGTGGGCAGCATTTGGTTTACTGACGAAGCTTATTTTTACCTGGACGGCTTCGTCAATAAACAGAACTGGCGCATATGGGGAACCGAAAAGCCCCATGTTGCAGTCCCATCGTCCCTGCATCCTCAAAAAGTACTGGTCTGGGCAGCCATTTCCTCCAAAGGAATCATTGGCCCATTTTTCAGATCCGAAACGATTACTGCATCACGCTATCTGGACATTCTTCGTGAATTTGTGGCGGTACAAACTGCCTTAGACGACACTGCGAACACCTCGCGGTTTATGCAAGATGGTGCCCGGCCACATCGCACGGCCGACGTCTTTAATTTCCTGAATGAATATTTCGATGATCGTGTAATTGCTTTGGGCTATCCGAAACATACAGGAGGCGGCGTGGATTGGCCTCCCTATTCGCCAGACATGAACCCCTGTGACTTCTTTCTGTGGGGACACTTGAAAGACCAGGTGTACCGCCAGAATCCAGAAACAATTGAACAGCTGAAGCAGTACATCTCATCTGCATGTGAAGCCATTCCGCCAGACACGTTGTCAAAGGTTTCGGGTAATTTCATTCAGAGACTACGCCATATTATTGCTACGCATGGTGGATATGTGGAAAATATCGTACTATAGAGTTTCCCAGACGGCACCGCCATCTGTTGTTGACAGTTGTTACTACTGTAATTTCGAAAGTTTGTCTGCCTGAAAATGTACTGTTGTCCCAAGCATATTGCAACAAACGGTGTATTTCTATCGCTGCTCGTTTAGTTTTTATTACCGTTTCAAATACACCGGTCATTTTTGAAACACCCTGTATAAATTCTTAAGAAGTTTATATACACAACGGTACAGGACACTATTGTGGCCGGTCTGTCTCCATAATTGTACCTGAACCGAATGCAGTTGTAATACCAAGTTTAAAACTAAACATCAGGTACTTTTAAATTTTCTCCAGTTAGGCTGTGCTTATTTACATCTAATCGATAAAGTAAGGAGATAACACTTGAGTTGTAGGTAGGGGAAAAGCCCTTGCAACCAGTTTCATGTATAACACAACTTCTACTTCCTTGTTCTTAATGAATACTAGCATTACAAGATTCAGATTTCCACGTTAGTTTGATGGGCATCAGAACGTCCAGAAAATAGACTTATTCGACGTGAATGTCTGGGCGAGTATCCTCACACGAATGATAGACGTCTCATGACGTATAATTAGCTCCACATACTCCAAATGGCTCTGAGCACTATGGGACTCAACATCTTAGGTCATAAGTCCCCTAGACCTTAGAACTACTTAAACCTAACTAACCTAAGGACATCACACACACCCATGCCCGAGGCAGGATTCGAACCTGCGACCGTAGCAGTCCCGCGGTTCCGGACTGCAGCGCCAGAACCGCTAGACCACCGCGGCCGGCCCACATACTCCACCCACTGTCGAGGAGAGATATCAGTTGTATGGCCGTTAGGTGTCTACCCATACGTTTCTGAAAAACAGACCATTCTCGCTTCCAGTCATGGTAAGCAGCTTTCTTGAACGCATGTTGGAAATCACTATGGGGGATCTTTGGTATACAGAATTGTCCTTCAGTAATGCTTCTATTTGCTAGACGGTCGATTCTTTCGTTATGTAAAATTACATTATGTCCTTTTATCCACAGCAAGTGGACATCTATGACATTTTTCCTTATTTCTCTGATAGTCACCAATGTATGCAAAATATGTTTCTGAACCGCAGTAAATTTTGTAAATTTCTGCATACCGCTTTGGGAGCCAGTCAATACCAGTAACTGGTACACCTGCCTAATATTGTGTAGGGACCCAGTGAGCCCTCAAAGTGCCGCAACACGACGTGGCATGGACTCGGAAAAATGTCTGAAGTAGTGCTGGAGGGAACTGATACCATGAATCCTGCACGGCTGTCCATAAATCCATAAGAGTACGAGGTAGTCGAGATCTTTTCTGAATAGCACATCGCAAGGCATCCCAGATATGCTCAATAATGTTCATGTCTTCGGAGTTTGCTGGCCAGCGGAAGTGTTTAAACTCAGAACAGTGTTCCTGGAGCCACTCTGTAGCGATTCCGAACGTGTGGGGTGTCGCACTGTCCTGCTGGAACTGCCGCAGTCCGTCGGAGTGCACAATGGACATGAATGGATGCAGGTGATCAGACAGGATGCTTACGTACGTGGTATCTGTCAGACTCATATCTAGACACATCAGGCGTCCTATATCACTCCAACTGCACACGCCGCACTCCATTACAGAGCCTCCACCAGCTTCAAAATTCGCCTGCTGACATGCAGGTTCCATGGATTCATGAGGTTATCTCCATACCCGTACACGTCTATCCACTCGATACAATCTGAAACGAAACCTGTCCAACCAGGCAACATGTTTCCAGCCGTCAACAGTGCAGTGACGGTGTTGACGGGCCTAGCCAAGGCGTAAAGCTTTGTGTTGTGCAGTCATCAAGGGTACACGAGTGGCCTTCGGCTCCGAATGCCCATGTCTATGATGTTTCGTAGAATAGTTCGCACGCTGACACTTGTTAATGGCTCAGCACTGAAATCTGCAGCAGTCTGCGGTAGGATTACACTTGCGTCACGTTGAATGATTCTCTTTATACGTCGTTGTTCGCGTCGTGCTTTGTACCCGCGCTCTAGGGGTAGCGTCTTTGATTCATAATCAAAACGTCTTCGTTCCCGGGTTCGATCCCCGCCACTGCCTAAATTTTGATAAATAATCAGCATTGGCGGCCGAATACTTCCGGCATAAGAAATCAGCCTCATTCTGCCAACGGCCTTGTCAAAGAGGGTGGAGGAGCGGATAGAGGTTCAGGGCACTCTATTGTCCTAGCGGTGGGAAATTGCCCCTAAAGGCGGAAGAATCAGCAATGATCAACGACATGAGGATGCAGAAGGCAATGGAAACCACTGCATTAAAGACACGTAACGTGTATCCACAGGACATGTGGCCTGTATTTGAAGAAGTGTCATGATGATCTCTCCATTGGCAAAAGATTCCGGAATAGTCCCCCATTCGGATCTCCGGGAGGGGACTGCCAAGGGGGAGGTTACCATGAGAAAAAGATTGAATAATCAACGAAACGATAACGTTCTACGAGTCGGGGCATGGAATGTCAGAAGCTTGAACGTGGTAGGGAAACTAGAAAATCTGAAAAGGGAAATGCAAAGGCTCAATCTAGATATAGTAGGGGTCAGTGAAGTGAAGTGGAAGGAAGACAAGGATTTCTGGTCAGATGAGTATCGGGTAATATCAACAGCAGCAGAAAATGGTATAACAGGTGTAGGATTCGTTATGAATAGGAAGGTAGGGCAGAGGGTGTGTTACTGTGAACACTTCAGTGACCGGGTTGTTCTAATCAGAATCGACAGCTGACCAACACCGACAACGATAGTTCAGGTACACATGCCGACGCAAGCTGAAGATGAACAGATAGAGAAAGTGTATGAGGATATTGAAAGGGTAATGCAGTACGTAAAGGGGGACGAAAATCCAATAGTCATGGGCGACTGGAATGCAGTTGTAGGGGAAGGAGTAGAAGAAAAGGTTACAGGAGAATATGGGCTTGGGACAAGGAATGAAAGAGGAGAAGGACTAATTGAGTTCTGTAACAAGTTTCAGCTAGTAATAGCGAATACCCTGTTCAAGAATCACAAGAGGAGGAGGTATACTTGGAAAAGGCCGGGAGATACGGGAAGATTTCAATTAGATTACATCATGGTCAGACAGAGATTCCGAAATCAGATACTGGATTGCAAGGCGTACCCAGGAGCAGATATAGACTCAGATCACAATATAGTAGTGATGAAGAGTAGGCTGAAGTTCAAGACATTAGTCCGGAAGAATCAATACGCAACGAAGTGGGATACGGAAGTACTAAGGAATGACGAGATACGTTTGAAGTTCTCTAACGCTATAGATACAGCAATAAGGAATAGCGCTGTAGGCAGTACAGTTGAAGAGGAATGGACATCTCTAAAAAGGGCCATCACAGAAGTTGAGAAGGAAAACATAGGTACAAAGAAGATAGCTGCGAAGAAACCATGGGTAACAGAAGAAATACTTCAGTTGATTGATGAAAGGAGGAAGTACAAACATGTTCCGGGAAAATCAGGAATACAGAAATACAAGTCGCTGAGGAATGAAATAAATAGGAAGTGCAGGGAAGCTAAGACGAAATGGCTGCAGGAAAAATGTGAAGACATCGAAAAAGACTCAGCATACAGGAAAGTCAAAACAACCTTTGGTGACATTAAAAGCAACGGTGGTAACATTAAGAGTGCAACGGGAATTCCACTGTTAAATGCAGAGGAGAGAGCAGATGGGTGGAAAGAATACATTGAAAGCCTCTATGAGGTTGAAGATTTGTCTGATGTGATAGAAGAAGAAACAGGAGTCGATTTAGAAGAGATAGGGGATCCAGTATTAGAATCGGAATTTAAAACAGCTTTGGAGGACTTACGGTCAAATAAGGCAGAAGGGATAGATAACATTCCATCAGAATTTCTAAAATCATTGGGGGAAGTGGCAACAAAACGACTATTCACGTTGGTGTGTAGAATATATGAGTCTGGCGATATAGCATCTGACTTTCGGAAAAGCATCATCCACACAATTCCGAAGACGGCAAGAGCTGACAAGTGCGAGAATTATCGCACAATCAGCTTAACAGCTCATGCATCGTAGCTTCTTACAAGAATAATATACAGAATAATGGAAAAGAAAATTGAGAATGCGCTAGGTGACGATCAGTTTGGCTTTAGGAAAAGTAAAGGGACGAGAAAGGCAATTCTGACGTTACGGCTAATAATGGAAGCAAGGCTAAAGAAAAATCAAGACACTTTCATAGGACTTGTCGACCTGGAAAAAGCGTTAGACAATATAAAATGGTGCAAGCTGTTCGAGATTCTGAAAAAAGTAGGGGTAAGCTATAGGGAGAGACGGGTCATATACAATATGTACAACAACCAAGAGGGAGTAATAAGAGTGGACGATCAAGAATGAAGTGCTCGTATTAAGAAGGGTGTAAGACAAGGCTGTAGCCTTTCGCCCCTACTCTTCAATCTGTACATCGAGGAAGCAATGATGGAAATAAAAGAAATGTTCAGGAGTGGAATTAAAATACAAGGTGAAAGGATATCAATGATACGATTCGCTGATGACATTGCTATCCTGAGTGAAAGTGAAGAAGAATTAAATGATCTGCTGAACGGAATGAACAGTCTAATGAGTACACAGTATGGTTTGAGAGTAAATCGGAGAAAGACGAAAGTAATGAGAAGTAGTAGAAATGAGAACAGCGAGAAACTTAACATCAGGATTGGTGGTCACGAAGTCAATGAAGTTAAGGAATTCTGCTACCTAGGCAGTAAAATAACCAATGACGGACGGAGCAAGGAAGACATCAAAAGCAGACTCGCTGTGGCAAAAAAGGCATTTCTGGCCAAGAGAAGTCTACTAATTTCAAATACCGGCCTTAATTTGAGGAAGAAATTTCTGAGGATGTACGTCTGGAGTACAGCATTGTATGGTAGTGAAACATGGACTGTGGGAAAACCGGAACAGAAGAGAATCGAAGCATTTGAGATGTGGTGCTATAGACGAATGTTGAAAATTAGGTGGACTGATAAGGTAAGGAATGAGGAAGTTCTACGCAGAATCGGAGAGGAAAGGAATATGTGGAAAACACTGATAAGGAGAAGGGACAGGATGATAGGACATCTGCTAAGACATGAGGGAATGACTTCTATGGTACTAGAGGGCAAAAACTGTAGAGGAAGACAGAGATTGGAATACGTCAAGCAAATAATTGAGGCGGCCGCAGCGATGTCAGAGATTTGCTGTATTACTAGAATCCTGCTATTCACGGTATACCATCGCTCGAGCGCCGACTATAATACGACGTTCAAGCACACTTAAATCTTTATAATCTGCCGTTGTAGCAGCAATAACTGCGCCACTCACTTGCTGACTTATATAGGCGTTGCTGACCGCAGCGCCTTATTCAGCCTGTTTACATATCTCTGTATTTGAATACGCATGCTTATACCAGTTTCTTAGACGCTTACCAGTGTAAATTGCCTGCCTTACGGCCAATAGCTCCGCTGTTTTGAGAATAGTTTGAAGTGGATGTGGAATCATTTTATAGGAGACATCACAGTGGCTGAAGAAGGCGTATTCCAATCCCTCTTCATTTTAGTGCCGTCTGTGTACGTACAAGCGTGTGGTTACCAATATCGTTCAAAAAAACTATTATAGTTCGAACCTGATGTCCTTAAGGCCTCCTAAGACATGGAGCTGCGTTAATGAGGATGTCAAATGGATAAAGAAAGCAAGGTAATTTCGTGTCTTAAACGATCCATCAGCATCTACTATCCCAATACGTCTGGAGCCTCCTCTGTACCCCTACCGACACCCTAGGATACACTTTTTTCGGATGTGGCCAGACAAAGCCGCGTAACAAAATGTGACAGCGGTAACGACGTATTTGTGGTCCACATTCAGCCTTGGAACAGACTTTTGTAATGAAATAACCGTGGAGACGCGAGTTTATGCGCGCAGCACAAATTGCGTGTGTCGGTGGACCTGTTGCCAGCACGAGTTGTGAGCGCCGTGAATCGCATTAAGAAGCCGTGGTGCGCGGCGGGGCTTACATATGCCGCCATAAAGCTGGCAGCCGCATTACGCGCCGATTGTGTTTGCGGGCGCTGCGCGGCTGGCAGCTGTGCCCGCTCTCCCATCTGCTTCCCGCGCTTTCTGCAAGTGGAAGCCGGATCCCGTCTCGCGACCCGGCGCGGTGCGGCGCTGCGGCTCCACAGCACGGATGCTGGCTGTGGTAGTCGGGCAGTCGCAGCCGTAGGCAGTGCCGCGCCAGCACACAGCTGTAGCCGCCAAAGCACGTGACGCATACACACCATTTGCTATGAACGCATTGAGAGCCAAGGTTAGAAGATACTCCCACAGTCATCATAATTTTACTTTTGTACGGAGCCATAGTTATATAAAACTTTTGTAAGATATAACCGCCTTTTAATTGCACCGGATGATCAAAAAGTCAGTATAAATTTGAAAACGTAACAAACCACGGAATAATGTAGATGGAAAGGTAAAAATTGACACACATGCTTGGAATGACATGGGGTTTTATTAGAACCAAAAGAAAACAAAGTTCACAAAATGTCCGACAGATGGCTCTGGACAGCAAAACGTCGGTGACTGCGCATGACAATCGGGTATAAAAGGAGCTGTAATGAGTGAGAGAATCAGATGCGCCAGCAGTCGCAGCTTGTTGACGTTACCTCAAAAGGCGCTTTTAGTGAAGCTGTATTATCAGACTGGGGAATGAGCTAGTGCAGCGTTACGATCCTATCGCCATAGGAAGGAGATTCGAACGGGTAAAGGTCCGTTGACAAATGCAGCTGTGGCGAGAATGATTTCGAAGATCGAAGCCGCGGGTTGTTTAGACGATAGACCCCGTAGTGGCAGACCGAGCACAAGGCGTAATGCTGCTGAGACAGTTCAGGAAGAAATGGAGACTGTAGCGGGTTCGTCTATGCGTGGGGAAGTCAGCGCTCGTGCAGCCGCACGTCGCACCGGCATTCCATACAATACTGTTTGGTTGGCACTTAGGCGTACCCTCCGATGCTATCCGTACAAAATCCGTCGGCGTCATGAACTGTTACCTGGCGATTTAGTGAGGCGGAGGGCATTTGCGGTGTGGGCGTTTCAAAAGATGGCGGTAGATGACGATTGTTTGAGTAACGTGTTGCGGACCGACGAAGCTCATTTCACGCTCCGAGGGTCTGTCAACGCCCACAACTGCAGAATTTGGGCTACCTAGAACTGTCGTGGAAACTCCATTGCACGACGAGAAAGTCACGGTACGGGTTGGATTTACCACACCTACCATTATCGGGCCTTTTTTCTTCGAGGAAATGCGTGATTCTGGTTTTGTAACTGCTACCGTGACGGGTGAGAGGTACGCCGATATGTTACAGAATCGCATCATCCCCAGCCTGGCTGATAAACACCTGCTGGAAAGTACGACGTTTATGCAGGATGGCGCTCCACCCCATATTGCTAGACGCTTGAAAGATCTCTTGCGCGCGTCATTTGGTGATGATCGTGTGCTCAGCCGCCACTTTCGTCATACTTGGCCTCCCAGATCCCCAGACCTTAGTCCGTGCGATTATTGGCTTTGGGGTTACCTGAAGTCGCAAGTGTATCGTGATCGACCGACATCTCTAGGGATGCTGAAAGACAACATCCGACGCCAATGCCTCACCATAACTCCGGACATGCTTTACAGTGCTGTTCACAACATTACTTTTCGACTACAGCTATTGTTGAGGAATGATGGTGGACATATTAAGCATTTCCTGTAAAGAACATCATATTTGTTTTGTCTTACATTTTAATGCTTATTATTGCTATTCTGATCAGAGATGAAGCGCCATATGTCGGACATTTTTTGAACTTTTGAATTTTTTTGGTTCTAATAAACGCCCATGTCATTCCAAGCATGTGTGTCAATTTATACCTGTCTATCTACATTATTCCCTGATTTATTCAGTTTTCAAATTTATACTGACTTTTTGATCACTCGGTACATCAGATTTTATTCCACAACCTAAATTTCGGCTTTCTGCCGTTATCAAGTGTTCCAACACAAATAATCAGAAGCAGAAGTATCAGATCAACAGAACAGCAAACAGTGAAATTAATGTATAGGTTGCTTGATTTGTTGTCTTATTTACGTCTTAATCATCATTGTAACTGGGTAGAACACAACTCGTCAGCAAAAGGTTTATCTTTGGTTATATAAACAAATTTTGTCGCAAGTAAATGCCAGAACATTTGTGCAACAGGATAATTTACTGGAAGTTACCATGACTTCTTCACTTTACATGTTTGTGGAATTAAACAGGTGACCAAATCACATGTTTTAAATTTTGCTACCCTGTGTCCAATCAGCCTCTCATATAAATATAAATAAGTGAACATAAGTGAAACTTATGTGAACATACGGTTTGAGGCCCGCACGGGTAATATCCGCGTATCTTCTTCTTCGTCTTCTTCCTTGCCTTTTTCCGCTTTCTCTACGGAGTCAGCATTATTGTCTGCGATTATCCATATTAACCGTGGCCGGATAGCTTTGTTGACGCTACCACTACCCCACTCCTGGAACGGAATTTCTGTACGCCATGTGTATACATCTAAAGTAATTCTCATATTCAAGTGTGACGACGTTTTCTAAATGTTGGCGTAGCATGGATCTTGGACGGCACATGGATACCAGCCCGGTATTCACCTAGATGGAAGTGGGAAACCGTCTGCAACATACATACAGGCTGGCCGACTGACAGGCTCTCTTCGCGTGGCAGATTTGGTGCGGGTCGGGGTCTCTGTCCAGAAAGTAGTGCATAACCGCGCTTGGCTATCAGGAGTGAGGGAAGGGTGACTGGAGGAAGGGGAGGGAAGGGGGTACTATTTGCGAATATCTGTGGTAATAATTAATTTTTGGTTTAAAGGACAGTACGAGCGTTGCGATTTTCGTCCATCTGCATTACATAGATCGATAATCAAGTAATGAATCGAGAATTCTCTGTGACGACATGTTGTTGTTGCGGTCTTCAGCCCAGAGACTGCTTTGATGCAGCTCTCCATGCTATTCTATCCAGTGCAAGCTTCTTCATCTCCGAATAACTACAGCAACCTACATGCTTCTGAATCATGCCTTGGTCTCCCTCTATGATTTTTACCCTCCGAAATTCCCTCCAATACTAAATTGATGATCCCTTGATGCCTCAGAACTTATCCTGCCAACCGATCCCTTCTTCTGATCAAGTTGCGGCACAAAATCCTGTTCTTCCCAATTATTTTCGATACCTCCTCATTAGTTACGTGATCTGCCCATTTAATCTTCAGCATTTTTCTGTAGCATCACATTCCGTTAGCTTCTATTCTCTTTTTATCTAAACTATTTATCGTCCACGTTTAACTTCCATTCATGGGTACACTCCATACAAATACTTTCTGAAAAGACTTCCTGTCATTTAAATCTATACTTCATGTTAACAAATTTCTCTTTTTCAGAAACGCTTTCGTTGCCTCTGGCAGTCGACATTTTATATCCTCTCTACGTCGACCATCATCAGTTATCTTGCTCCCCAAATAGCAAACCTCATATATTACTTTAATTGTCTCATTCCCTAATCAAATTCCCTCAGTATCACCTGATTTAATTCGACTACATTCCATTATATTCGTTTTGCTTTTGTTGGTGTTCATCTTACATTCACCTTTCAAGACACTGTCCATCCCGTTCAACTGCTCTTCCAAGTCTTTTACTGTCTCTGATATGGTTTCTGTACAGATTGGAAATAGTCTTTTGCTTCTTGTATATGACCCCTATCACGTTCAGAATTTGAAAAGAGTCTACAAATGCTAACAACGCAGGTTTCCCATTCCTTAATCTATCTTTTAAGGTAAGTCGTAGGGCCAGTATTGCGTCTCGTGTTGCAACGTTTCTACAGAATCCAAACTGATCTTCCCCGAGGTCGGCTTCTAACTGTTTTTCGATTCGTATGTAAAGAATTCGTGTTAGTATTTTGCAGCCGTGACTTATCAAATTGATATTGCAATCAAGACGGATTATTAGTAACATTGTGAAACCACTGATTGCAGTTATCCCATCAGACATTTACAAAGTTCGGTAATTTTCACATCTGTCAACACCTGCTCTCTTTGGGAAAGGAATTATCATATTCTTCTTGAAATCTGAGAGTATTTCTCCATACATCCTGCTCACCAGATGGTAGAGTTTTATCGTGGCCGGCTCTCCCAAAACCATTAGTAGTTACCATTGAATGTTCTCTGCTCCCGGGGTCCTGTTTCGACTTAGGTCTTTCATTGCCGTGTCAAATTCTTCACATAGAATCATATCTCCCATTTCATTTTCATCTACGTCCTCTTCCATTTCCATAACATTGCCCACAAGTACATCTACCTTGTTTAGGCCCTCTATATACTCCTTCCACTTTTCTGATTTCCCTTCTTTCTTAGGACTCGTTTTCCATTTGAGCTCTCGATAATCATTCAGGTGGTTCTCACTCCTCCAAGGGTCTCTTTAATTTCCCTGTGGGCAGTATCTGTCTTATCCTTAGTGATATATGCCTCTACATCCCTACATTTGTCCTCTAGCCATCCCTGGGCACCCATTTTGCACTTCCTATCGATCTCATTTTTGAGACATTTGTATTCTTTTCGCCTCCTTCGTTTACTGGATTTTTAATGTTTTCTTCTTTTATCAGTTAAATTCAGTGTCTCTCCTACTCCCCAGGGATTTCTGCTAGACCTCGTCCTTTTACCTACTTGATCCTCGCTGCCTTTACCAATTCATCTCTCAAAGCTACCCTTTCTTCTTCTACTGCTTTCTCCCATCTTGTCAATCATTCCTTATTGCTCTCTCTGAAACTCTCTACAACCTCTGGTTCTTTCGGTTTATCCAGATCCCATCTCCCTAAATTCCCATCCTTTCGCAGTTTCTTCAGTTTTAACCTACAGTTGATAACCAATAAATTGTGGTCAGAGTCCACATCTGCCCCTGGAAATTTCTTACAATTTAAAACTTGGTTCTTAAACCTGTGCCATGCCCTTATATAATCTATCTGAAACCTTCCAGTGTCTCCAGGCCACTTCCACGTATACAATGTTCTTTCATGATTCTTTAACCAAGCTATGATTAAGTTATGCTCTCAAAATTCTACCAGGCAGCTTCCTCTTTCATTCCTTACCCCCATTCCATATTCACCTACTACGTTTCCTTCTCTTCCTTTTCCTACTATCGAATTCCAATCCCCCATGACTATTAAATTTTCGTCACCCTTCACTATCTGAATAATTTCTATTATAGCATCATACATTTCTTCTATTTCTTCGTCATCTGCGGAGCTAGTCGGCGTATAAACATTTACTACTGTGGTAGGCGTGGGCTTCGTGTCTATCTTGGCTACAATAATGCGTTCACTATGCTGTTCGTAGTACCTTATCCGCGCTCCTATTTTTTAATTCAGTATTAAACCTGCTCCTGAGTCACCCTTTTTTGGTTTTGTATGTATAACCTGATCAGAAGTATTGGTCCTCCCGCCACCGAACTTCACTAAATCCTACTATATCTAGCTTTATCTTATCCATTTCCCTTTTTAAATTTTCTATCCTACCTGTCCAATTAATGGATCTGACATTCCACGCTCCGATCCGTAAAACACCAGTTTTCTTTTTCCTGATAACGACGTCCTCCTGAGTAGTTCCCGCTCGGGGATCCAAATGAGGGGCTATGTTACCTCCGGAATATTTTACCCAAGAGGATTGCATCATCATTTAACCATACAGTAAAGCTGCATGCTCTCGGGAAAAATTACGGCTGTAATTTCCCCTTGCTTTCAGACTTTTGCAGTACCAGCATAGCAAGGCCGTTTTGGTTAATGTTACAACGCCAGATCAGTCAATCATTCAGACTGTTGCTCCTGCAAGTAATGAAAAGGCTGCTGCCCCTATTCAGGAACCACACGTTTGTCTGGTCTCTCAACAAATACTCCTCCGTTGTGGTTGCAACTACGGTACGGCTATATGTATCGCTGAAGCACGCAGGCCTCCCTACCAACGGCAAGGTTCATGATTCATGGGAGGGGATGCTTTTATACAGCACGCAGATTGCCAGTCAGATCGCCTCACTCGGGCAAAGTCTCCGCATTGACTCCTTGTCGCGGTTTGCGTGGCCGAAGCTGTGATATCGCGGTGTCGGAAGATGGATGTAGGTGGTGGATAGAACAGTCCCCATATGCTCTTGCATCCGCGGTGTCTCGACGACTGTCCCTTTCTCTTTCTTCACTCTGCTAAGCTAACCGACTATTCGAACTTTTCCTTCTGTCAGCATTGTCTTTGGCCGTTTAATGATTACGCTTCCCAGTGCAGGGTGGAACTTCCTATCTTGTGTGTGACTCGGAAATTAGCATCTTCCTCTGGTTTTCATTGTCAAGGTTGTTACCACCATTGGTCACACATTTTTCCTATGAAAGTTGCCACAGAATACTTTTTGTACAGGCTGTCTCTGCGTGAGGCCTGGACAGTCTCTGTTTGTGCTTAGCCTAAGAAAGTGGTTGCGTTTGTGATTTATTAGCAACCTCCTTACTGTCCAGCAAACTTTTTTTTTATCAAGCTGTCTTATGACGCATTTCTCTAGCTTAACACGTCTTCCCATGCGAATTCTTGGTATTTCGTTCCCAGGTTCCGTCTGCAGTGGTTCATGGGACTTCCTCACTGCTAAACGGTTGTTGCCAGCTTGAAGGTTCACAAGCCTGCACATGTGCATTCTTGACACTGTTGTGTCACTGCTTTTTTTTACGCCCTCCACGGAAATATGTGGTAAGTTCATATGTGATCAAGCTGCTGAGGTCACCGGTCCCTAGGCTTAAACACTACTTAATTTAACTTAAACTAACTTACACTAAGGGCAACAAGACACCTATGCCCGAAGGAGGACTCGAACCTCCGACGGGGAGGGGGGGGGGGGGGGGGAGCTGCGCGGACCTTGGCAAGGCGCCTACGTTCTGGAGATCCCTCAGTTATCTGCACGTTTTGCATTTTCTGTCAGACTCTTCGCAAGCTGTCCATTCTGAGGCAAGATGAGGGCATCCGCCAGGATACCCCCTGCGTGTCTGCAGAATGAGTCTCTGGCGCTCGCTCTATGTTGTCCGACTTCCCCTTGAGTTCAACCAATAAGGGCGGCTGGCGCTCTGAGTTGGTGAAAGTATCCACCGGAGAAGGTATCACAATAACAATAATAATAATTATTGTTATTATATTAGAAAGGATAACACCTTCGGCTTGTATTTTTATTCAGTGTGTTTGTTCACTACGATCGCGATTTCGGCCTATTACGCCATTCTTAAGTTTGTCGTTGCATATCGCTCCTTTTAATAGGACTCTGCCGGCCGAAGTGGCCGAGCGGTTCTAGGCGCTAAAAGTCCGGAACCGCGCTGCTGCTACGGTAGCAGGTTCGAATCCTGCCTCGGTCACAGATGTGTGCGATGTCCTTAGGTTAGTTAGGATTAAGTAGTTCAAAGTCTAGGGGACTTATGACCTCAGATGTTAAGTCCCACAGTGCAGACAGCCACTTGAACCAATTTTTAATAGGACTCTGTTCTTGTGTCAACAATGTTTAAATTGTTCATGTAAATAATACAAGAGTCTTCGTAAAAGAAAGTCTTAACGGCATTGTTAGCTGGGATATCCCAAGGAGTGAGTTCAGCTGCCTGTCAGAAAGGGTGTTGTTCCTCCGCGCACAAAGGGACCTTTGATTCAAAAGTGGTTCAAATGGCTCTGAGCACTATGGGACTTAACTTCTGAGGTCATCAGTCCCCTAGAACTTAGAACTACTTAAACCTAACTAACCTAAGGACATCACACACATCCATGCCAGAGGCAGGATTCGAACCTGCGACCGTAGCGGTCGCGCGGTTCCAGACTGTAGCGCATAGAACCGCTCGGCCACTCCGGCAGGCAAAGGGACCTTTTCCTTGAGGGTATTTAACAGTTGTGTCGTATGTGTAGTGGAACTGAATGTAATGGATGCGTGTACAATATAGTGTTATGTTCGTATTTTATGGTGATGACGAGAGAATAACACCAAGGATACTGCCGTTCTTAATGTCCCCATTTGAAGGATTCATCACTATCAACAGCGTTACATGCCTTCATTTTTTAACTTAACGCAGGACACTGGCGCAAAGTTTAATGATTACAAACCTCTCTCCTTCTCTCGCCGGCCAAATACTGGCAGCGAAAATTTCAACCACCACCACGGTTGGAACTGGTTTACCACTGAGCACCACCCCAAAGATGTGCAACAAAGATGCAACAAACAATGTTGTAGCCGAGAGCGAGTGATGTTATACATTGGAACCAAATTTAATTGCGTAAAAATTTGTTTATTTAGTGTACCCAGAGAAGGGCCTTGAGGCAGCAGTACTACAGAATAGGCAGGACAGGCGTAATGTAAGCAGTCTCTTTAGTAAATCTGTTCCATTTTCTTAGTATTCTGCCGATTTAAGTTAGTCATAATGCTAAACCGCAAGTATTTATTTGAATTTATAGTCTTTGAATTGTGTATTTTAGCTCGCAACCCAAATAAAGCGGATTCCTTTCAGTACTCATGTGAATGACTTCACAATTTTTATTATTTACATTCAACTGCCGCGTTTTACACTGTACAAATATCTTGCATTAATCATTTTTCAATTTGTTTAGATCATCTGATGACTTTATAAGTCGATAAATAGCGGCATTATCTGCAAACAATCGAATGGGGCTGTTCTGATTGTCTCCTAAATCGTTTAGGTGTATCAGGAACAGTAGAGAGCCGGCCGAGGTGGCCGAGCGATTCTAGGAGCTATAGTATGGAGTCGCAGGTTCGAATCCTGCCTCTGGAATGGATGTGTGTGATGTCATTAGGTTAGTTAGGTTTAAGTAGTTCTAAGTTGTAGGGGACTTATGAACTCAGCAGTTGAGTCCCATAGTGTTCAGAGCCATTTGAACCATTTGAACAGTAGAGGGCCTACAGCACTTTCTTGGGGAACGCCAGATATTACTTCCGCTTTACTCGATGACTTTTCGGCAGTTTCTACGGCCTGTGACCTTTCTGACAGAATATCACGAATCCAGTCACACAACTGAGACGACACTCCATCGTCACGCAATTTAATTAGAAGTCTTTTGTGAGGAACGATGTCAAAAACCTTCTGTAAATCTAATAATGTGACGTCCGCTGTTGATAGCACTCATTACTTCGTGAGGGTAAAGAGCTAGTTGTGTTTCGGAATGATATTTTCTGAATTTGTGGTGGCTGTTCGACAAGAAATCGTTTTCTTGAGATGAAACGACATTCTTTTACGAAGGTCACTCCAAAAGAAATGCTAACTATTTTTGTAAAAATACAGTTTTCATTCTGCATGTGTGAAACTTTTACAGTGTGTATATACATTCTTCCCGCTTGTTTTCAAACTTAGTTCAACCTGGTCCCATGAGTGGCGCCGTCGCAGCATTTCTTTAAGATGGCTGCTACACTTGACGTTTGTCAGAAGCAACGTGCTGTCATAGAATTCCTGTGCTGTGAAAACGAGACAGTGGGAAACATCCGCAAGGGGTTGAAAAAGGTGTATGGAGATACTGCAGTCGATCGCAATACAGTTAGTCGGTGGGCAAGCAGGTTACGTGATGAAAGCGGGCACGGCAATATTGATGATTGTCCTCGCAGCGGCAGGCCTCGTACTGCACACACTTCAGACAATGTGCAGAGAGTTAACGAATTGGTGATTGCTGACAGACGCATCACAGCGGACGCATTGTGACGCTACGTTGGGATGGGAAGGAAGTGTTTGCAGAAACTAAAAGTGTTTGCGTTAAAACAGATTTGTGTCAGGTGGGTCCCAGGATGTCGACAGTCGCTCACAAAGAAACAAGAAAAATGGCATGCAGCGAACGTTTGGAACAGTACGAGAATGGTGGAGATGAATTTCTTGGAAGAATTGTGACAGGTGATGAAACATGGCTCCATCATTTTTCACCAAAGAGGCAGTCAAAGGAGTAGCATCATGCAAATTCACCCAAGAAAAAAAAATTGAAAACCACATCTTCTCCTGGAATAGTTATGGCTACGGTGTGCCTCGCGGGATTAGCCGAGCGGTCTAAGGCGCTCCAGTCATGGACTGTGCGGCTGGTCCCGGCGGAGGTTCGAGTCCTCCTTCGGGCATGGGTGTGTGTGTGTTTTTCCTTAAGATAATTTACGTTAAGTAGTGTGTAAGCTTTGGGACTGATGACCTTAGCAGTTAAGTCCAATAAGAATTTACACACACACATCCTCTGATCAAAGCGCTGCCGTTGCCACCCGGTTTTCTTCCAACAAGGATTGCAGGGTGTTAGTCGTCCCTGCAAGGGCTCACTGAAGTCCGCCCGCCTTATCAAGCAGCAATCATGGCTTGTCGAAGAACATGGTCAAACGACCTGCCTGCGAAGCCGAGTTAGCTGACGCACACCTGTGCGGTGGTGTTCGTTTCTGAGGCAAGTCGGTTCGAAATCTGATATTGTCTGAAATTTTCAGTGGCAGGACCTGGCCGGCAGGATGAGGAGAGTTGATGGCGTAAAGTCTTTCATCATAAGTCTTTGGACCAATGTCCCGGATTAAAATCCATAACTCTCCGCAGAGCCTCATGAAGTGATATCGTTGATGGTGACCCGGGACTGCCGCGCGGTTTGAGGCGTCATGTCTCGGATTGCGCGGCTCCTACCGCCGGAGGTTCGAGTCCTCCCTCAGGCATGGGTGTGTGTGTTTGTCCTTAGGATGATTTAGGTTAAGTAGTGTTTAAGCTTAAGGACTGATGACCTTAGCAGTTAAGTCCCATAAGATTACACATTTGAACATTTTGGCTACGGTGTTTTTCTACTCCGAAGGACTCTTGCTTGTGGACTTCATGCCAAGTGGAACCACCATAAATTCTGACGCATATGTGACGACACTGAAGAAACTTCAAGCTCGACTGACCACATCGGCAAAAGCAGGATGTTTTGCTGTTGCAATGCACGGCCACATGTCGGTCAAAAAACCATGGAAGCGATCACAAAACTCGGATGGACAACACTGAAACACCCGCCTCACAGTCGTGACCTGGCTCCATGTGACTATCATCTCTTTAGGAAACTGAAAGACTCTCTTCGTGGAACAAGGTTTGAAGATGATGACTCCCTTGCGCACGCTGCCAAACAGTGGCTCCAACAGGTTGGTCCAGAATTTTACCGTGCAGGTATACAGGCGCTGGTCCCAAGATGGCGTAAGGCAGTTGAGAGGGATGGAAATTATGTAGAGAAATGAAAATATTGTTCCTAAAGTTTCAAACGTGTAGAATAAAAGATGCATTAAAAAAAAAAATAGTGTGCATTTCTTTTGGAGTGACCCTCGTATATCTCCACTCAGTGTATTTCATTTACACTGAAGTTACTCTGAAAGGGGGCGCAGTCAGCTGCCATCACTACGGTATTTACCTGTAGCGCATCACGCGGACCGCAGAGCACGGTAGGAAAGCAACAGTGTAAACCGGTGCTCCCCCTTTTTTTGTAGCGGAACGCGGGGCAGTCAAAAGAAAGTAAAATCGCGGGCTGCACGTGTTAGTGACGCGTAGCCGAGAGGCCCTATTGCGGACGCGGCGCCGGCTGCCCCTGCCCTGCCCCTGCCTCTCCCCTCGGTACCTCTACTCGTCGCGCAACAATAATAAGTGGCGCGCATACTGAGCGGCGCCGGCTGGGCTGGGGGCGCGCATCTGCCCCGCGGCCGCGGCTGCCGGATCATTAGCACCTGGCCCCGCTGCCGCCTCCCTGATCAACCCGACAATGGCTGCCCCTCCGGTCCGCGGGCCGGCCTGGCGAGTGCGCGCGTGCGGCCGTACACGCCGGCACACTGCCGCTGCGTGCCACTTTTTGCGCGTCTCGACCGGAATGCCGCAGGCTGCTACACGACGCGACAAGCCGCTATTGCTGCAGCGTCGGGCGCCCGGGGAGGGACTCGCAGAAACCCGAGAGGACGCCAGCTGGGGGGAGGCGCGGTCACTGATCTCTCCGAAAGGGTTCCTCCGAGGCCCGGGTCGTTCAACCTCTGGCCAGACAAACAGTGACAACTCAAGTTCCTGCAGGCGTTTCTTGCCTTTGTACCCAGCACCCCTTTCGGTGCACACAGGAAGTGTGCTACATACAATTTTTGTGCTGCTGGTACAGAGCGGTCAAAGGAAGAAAGCTCTGTGGTCGATTGGAACAGTGTTCAGGCCCATACTGAAACCTTCGTCGTAAGGGGCTCTTTTGTACTTTGGCCACCGGATTAACTTTTTGTACAGAAGAAAACCAAAAAAATCCTGGTTTCGTTATCATGGGGACATTAACAACCGTAATCGCCTTTTTCTGTAACTTTGTTCGATTTTGTAGAACAAAGATACGGGAACAATTTTCTGTTGGGTTCAAGGACACTCAGGGATCAGGGAAAATGAACTCGCTGATGCCGCTGCCGAGCAGGCTCGCTACCTTCGATTTCCTGCTCGCTTTTAGTCTCCCTGCAGGCTGTTACCACATTTGTGACAGAAAAGACCGTGTGTTGGTGGCAGGCTCAGTGGCTGGAAGTGAGCACTAATAATCTGCCTTCATTGAAAGTTTCATTGCAAACATAGCTTACCTCCTTCCGACCACGACGAGCTAAAGACGTAAACCATATTAGACGTATAGTGGGATCTTGCCCATTGACATATGGGTTTCTCTCACATGGGAAGAAGTCCCCACCTTGTCAAAGGTGTGGAACAAAGATGCTGAGATTACATATTTTAACTAAGTGTGAAAAAATCTTTCTAAAGCCAAAATCGCATAAACATTTCTCTATTTTGAAACACAGAGTTTCGACAGGCTTTGCTGTCATCTTCGGGTCTTCAAAAGTTTTTTAGGAACTTGGTGTAAGGCCATAAATCACAATGAACATATTTTCTAACAACGATTTTGAATACTTGAAGATGGCAGCAAAGCCTGTCGGGACCGGTGTCTGGAAATAAAGAAATATTTATGCGTTCTTCGCTTTAGAAAGTAAAACAGATAGCCCCTTCTCATTTCTCAACATGAGAAAATTCAAATTAATTGTGTTTTATAAGACGTCCTGAGGACAGATCTGGGTCTCCCACAGAACCTACACTCTGTTTTATTTTGGTATGGTTCGTTTTTTAAGATTTTGTGTGTTGTCAGGACTTCTTCCCAAAATATTGGTGTGAGATTTTAATGGCTCGCAGAGTGGCTCGGTCACCCATTACTTCTAAATTGCCAACCAGTCACAGTCATCTGCCCATCTTTTAACTGTGTCTCTAGGTCTACTGTTATTTTACCGTTGATTTTACACGCTGTAATTCTGTTGTGCTTTGTCTGACATTAATGTTTGGCCTGTTATAAATTTCACGATACGACGGTCGTATTTTCATTAACTGTGTGGTGCCACAGCTTCGTTCTGACGTTTATTGTCATTTTTAATACATTTTTTCACCACCCTCGTCTATATTTATTTCATGCATCAGCAATGATGACCTCGCAGTTTAGCGCCCTATACCACTAATTACCGCCATTAACACGAAGATATGAACGCCAGCACGTCTCTTTTATTTAAAAATTCGCGTTCCTATCCGATAAATGACTTTCACTCCTCTTGACCTGTTGAAAGACGTATCACAGTGCAGCATTCACGTAGACGTGAAGCTATTAAAAACGTAACACTAGGCTGAATTTGACTCTCCTGTGCTAACGCACATTATGAGTATCTGGAGTAACATAACTCGTCAGCTTGCTGGAGCTGACTGTCAAGGAATAAAAGCATAATAAAAGAAAGGTAGTGATACAGTTTTTAATCAAGGGCTGCCTTTTCTGCACACATCGTATCGTTTAAAACACCTATACGGTGGCTGTGATTATACAACGGATAGTGTAGACGACTCCGACCCTTGAGGTGCAGGGTTCAATCCTGGTTATCGGCAGGAATTCTTCCTCTTTCCAGTCTCTCCAGGACAGCGCTAGGTCGACTCAGCTTGCTCTCAAACGGGAGTCATTTCCGCTGGGAAAAGGCGGCCACGGCGATGCGTTCTCCATTCAACCCCCTCCCTGCCGCGGTGAAGAAAGGCTGTTCGGCATCTGTGGCCGAGCGGTTCTAGGCGCTTCAGTCCATAGCTGCGCGGCTGCTACGGTCGCAGGTTCGAATCCTGCCTCGGGCATGACTGTGTGTCACGTCCTTAGGTTAGTTAGGTTTAAGTAGCTCTAAGTCTAGGGGACTGATGACCTCAGATGTTAAGTCCCATAGGGCTTAGAGCGATTTAAACCATTTGAAAGGCTGTTCTCTACCCGCTGTCAGGGCGATAGCCCGGTGACGGACTTGCGAAACAGACTTTACCTTTCCCTCCTGCGAATCGCGATGTATTTTTATTCTGTACTAAAAAGACTGTGTTGGCTACAATTTATTGAACTTAGTATATGTAATGTTGGTAACAGTACCTACATGTATGAGATGTTAAACATTGAAACTTAGTATACGTAACTTCGGTAACAGTGCCTACATGTATGAGATTTTATACATTTTGATTGTTGTTGCGGTAGTGCCAAGTTATAAAGGTTGTTGAACACTCTAGTGTGAGTTGTGTGAAGCTCATTTATGCAGGTTGAAAATCTATAATTTATTAAGTAATGCAACACTGAAATACGTACACAGTTTTTGCATTACGTATTTATTACATTACATGCTATTTCTTTCCATTAGACTGTATTACATTACATGCTATTTCTTGCCAAGTTACGTCTAAAATTCAATTGAAAACTATACTTTTTCGGCTAAATCTGCTGTAGTGTAGTAGCCCTGTGTGAAATCCATATTGCTGACTTGTGCAGATTGGAAAATTTATAGTTTGGTAAATATACAATATTGAAAAGTGCACCGAAGAGCCAAAGAAACCTGCCTAAGATAGTGTAGAGCTCCGCTTTACACGTAACACGACGTGGCATGTACTCGAATAATGTCTGAAGTAATGTTGGAGGGAACTGACACCATGAATCCGTAAGAGTACGAGGGGATGGAGATTCTTCTGAACAGCAGGTTGCAAGGCATCCCAGATATGCTCAATAATCTTCAAGTTTGGGGAGTTTGGTGACCAGTGGACGTGTTTAAACTCAGAAGAGCGTTCCTGGAGCCACTCAGTAACAATTGTGGACGTGTGGGGTGTCGAATTGTCTTGCTGTAATTGCCCAAGTCCGTCGGAATACACAAAGGACATAGATGCAGATCATCAGACACAATGCTAACGCTTGTTTCATCTGTCAGAGTCGTATGTAGACGTATCAGGGGTCCCATATCACTCCAACTGCACACGCCCCACACCATTACAGAGCCTCCGCCAGTTAACAGTTCCCTGCTGACATTCAGGATCCATGCATTCATGAGGCTGTCTCCATACCCGCTCACGTCCACCCGCTCGATACAAATTGAACAGAGACTCGCCCGACCCGGCAACATTCATAGCAGTCCAATGCCGGTGTTGACGGACCCAAGGCGAGGCATAAAGCTTTGTGTGTGCAGTCATCAAGAGTACACGAGTGGGCTTTCGGCTCCAAAAATCCATATCGATGATGCTTCGTTGAATGGTTCTCACGCTGACACTTGTTGATGGTCCAGCGTTCAAACCTGCAGCAATTTGCGGAAGGATTGCACTTCTGTCACGTTGAACGAATCTCTTCATTAGTCGTTGGTCCCGTTCTGGTAGGATCTTTTTCCGACCACAACGATGTCGGAGATTTGATGTTATACTGGATTCCTCATATTCAAGGTACGCTCTTGAAATGGTGGTACGAGGAAATCCCCACTTCATCGCTACCTCGGAGACGCTATGTCCCATCGCTCGTGCGCCGATTATAAGACCGCTTTCAGACTCATTTAAATCTTGACAACCTGCCATTGTAGCAGCAGTAACCGATCTAAAAACTGCCTCAGACACTTTTTGTCTTATATAGGCGTCGTATTCTGACTGTTTGCGTATCTCTGCATTTGAATACGCTTACCTATACCAGTTTATTTGGTGGTTCAGTGTACACCCAGTGGAGTACTATATTTCATTTTATGTGTCAGAAACAATGAGTAAATGACTTACACATACACACATTGCAGACGAGTTGAACCAGGAAGACGATTCATTTGGAGGCCCAGATTCTGATGAAGATCCCGATTTTGTCGAAATACATGAACCATCACGAACAGAAGAGAGTGGAGAAGACGATGATGATAGTCATGATTGTTCTTCCAGCTCAGATATCCTTCGAAGTGGAGAATAACTAAATCCTGAAATTTAGTTTCTCACCTCTCAGGACCAGAAAAACAAATAAGGTATATTTCAAGTCCTACTAAAGAATGGGAATTATTACTGAGAACTGAAATGTTGGACTTGATTGTCACATGAACGAAGAAACTACTCGCACATGTTCTCCTAGCGGAAACCTGCCGAGTTACCATAGCGGTACAAATATTGTAGAACTAAAAGCAGTCATTGGTCTCTTGCATCTCTGTGGTGTAAACAAGGCTGATCACACAAATTTAGAAGAAGTTTGGTCTCCTAAATTTGACAATGTACTGTTTTGCGCTACAGTGCCTCACACGCGATTTGAGATTCTGACTCGTTGTCTAAGATTTTCTGACAAAGCATACCGTAAGAAAAGAAAACTAGCGGACCAATTTGTACCCATAGGAACATCTGGACTAAATTTATTGATAACTGCAAATCGCTGTACACTGCTTTCGAATACTGAACAAGAGAAGAGCAGCTAATGGGTTTCCGTGGCAACTGCCTTCTCAGAATACATAAATCTTCAAAGCTGGACAAGCATGGACTTAAGAGTGTGATGCTGAATGATGCCAAGACTTATTACGTGCTAAACGATGTTCCATATTTGGCAAGGCAGTAACAGGAAAAAGTGACGCTGCCCCATATTATGTGAGAAAGTTATTAGAATTCATTCATAGCACTAACAGAAACCTGACTGTTGACAAATGGTTCTCGTCAATTCCTGTTTGTCAGACAATGATTGAAAACTTCGGTTTGAAAATGTTGGGAGTTTTAAGAACTATTAAGCCTAAAATACAACAATCATTTTTACAAATTCAAAATATCGGGACAACACAATTGGCCTTTGGTGTCCAGAGACGCTACTGTCATACGTCCCAGAGAAGAATAATGTTCTTGCTGCCTACGATCTACTACTCCAACGACATCGACGAAACAAGATAACCTGAAATGATAAATTCGTACAATAAAACAAACAGTGGTACTGACACTTTTGATCAACTGTGCAAAACTTACACCACTGCAAGTGCAACAAGAAGGTGGCCTGTGAGGATTTTCTGAGGCATCTTGGATCACAGTGGCATAAACGCAATGGTTCTGATTACTCTTTCCAGTATTGAAGTGAAGAGGCCACGAAGAAAATTTTTTCATGAGCTGGCGTAGAACTACACCTAAGGGCTGGACTGAATATACCTACACTACGAAGGAATGTGAAGAGAACTTTTGAAGAAATATTGGAAGCAGACACTGTGATTCCTAAAACGGCGATCTGTGATGGACACAGAGCACTAATTTGTTCCGAGTCTGCTCACTGCCAATACAAATAGTGATTGATATTAGTTCAGAGTTTTTCGCTTCATTCTAATATACATTAGTTACCCGTCTTATGTTTTTGCACAAATATAATAACAAATAATTTCCGAAACACCATATGCCAAAAATCCTGTAAAATTCAAATAATCCTTCATACGATATACCATTATATTACCATACAGGGTGGTCCATTGATAGTGATCGGGCCAAATATCTCTCGAAATAAGCATCAAACGAAAAAACTACAAGGAACGAAACTCGTCTAGCTTGAAGGGGGAAACCAGATGGCGCTATGATTGGCCCTCTAGATGGCGCTGCCAGAGGTCAAACGGATATCAACTGCGTTTTTTAAAAATAGGTACCCCCATTTTTAACACATATTCTTGTAGTACATAGAGGAATATGAATGTTTTAGTTGGACCACTTTTTTCGCTTTGTGATAGATGGCGCAGTAACAGACACAAACGTATAAGTACGTGGTATCACGTAACATTCCACCAGTGCGGACGGTATTTGCTTCGTGATAGATTACCCGTGTTAAAATGGACCGTTTACCAATTGCGGAAAAGGTCGATATCGTGTTGATGTATGGCTATTGTGATCAAAATGCCCAACGGGCGTGTGCTATGTATGCTGCTCGGTATCCTGGAGGACATCACTCAAGTGTCCGGACCGTTCGCCGAATAGTTACGTTATTTAAGGAAACAGGGAGTGTTGAACCATATGTGAAACGTCAACCACAATCAGTAACAAATGATGATGCCCAAGTAGGTGTTTTAGCTGCTGTCGCGGCCAATCCGCACATCAGTAGCAGACAAATTGCGTAGGAATCGGGAATCCCAAAAACGTCGGTGTTGAGAATGCTTCATCAACATCGATTGCACCCGTACCATATTTCTATGCACCAGGAATTGCATGGCGACGATTTTCAAAGTCGTGTACAGTTCTGCCACTCGGCACAAGAGAAATTACGGGACGACGACAGATTTTTTGCACGCGTTCTATTTAGCGGCCAAGTGTCATTCACCAACAGCGGCAACGTAAACTGGCATAATATGCACTATTGGGTAACGGAAAATCCACGATGGCTGCTACAAGTGAAACATCAGCGAACTTGGCGGGTTAATGTATGGTGTGGCATTATGAGAGGAAGATAATTGGCCCCCATTTTATCGATGGTAATCTAAATGGTGCAATGTATGTCGATTTCCTACGTAATTTGCTACCGATGTTACTATAAGATGTTTCACTGCATGACAGAATGGCGATGTACTTCCAACATGATGGATGTCCGGCTCATAGCTCGCGTGCGGTTGAATCGGTATTGAATAGCATATTTCATGATAGGTGGATTTTGGTCGTCGAAGCACCATACCATGGCCCGCACGTTCACCGGATCTGACGTCCCCGGATTTCTTTCTTTGGGGAAAGTTGAAGGATATTTGCTATCGTGATCCACCGACAACGCCTGACAACATGCGTCAGCGCATTGTCAATGCATGTGCGAACATTACGGAAGGCCAACTACTCGCTGTTGAGAGGAATGTCGTATTGCCAAATGCATTGAGGTCGACGGACAATGAGAAGTTCACAAAGGTACATGTATCACATTGGAACAACCGAAATAAAATATTCAAATTTATGTTCTGTATTTTAATTTAAAAAAACCTACCTGTTACCAACTGTTAGTATAAAATTGTGAGCCATATGTTTGTGACTATTACAGCGCCATCTATCAGAAAGCGAAAAAAGTGGTCCTGCTGAAACAGTCATATTTCTTTACGTACTACACGAATATGTAATAAAAAAGGGGGTTCCTATTCCAAAAAAACGCAGTTGATATCAGTTTGACCTATGGCAGCGCCATCTAGCGGGCCAACCATAGCGCCATCCGGTTACCCCCTTCAAGCTGGACAAGTTTCGTTCTTTGTAGTTTTTTCGTTTGACGCTTATTTCGTGAGATATTTGGCCCGGTCACGGTCAATGGACCACCCTGTATACAGTCATGTTCAGACACTTGTCCAATATATTCATATAATAAAACAAATATAAAACTGATGTTCAGTATGGTGTTGAAGTATGACATGTACCAAATTTGTAAACACCCTATGTTACTCACTGCAATAACTAAATAATGTCAAGGAACACATTCTGTTGGATTACACACATTCAAATATAAGAAAGCTAAACACTGAAAAACACCAAACATTATTTACAATATTAAATATTAAGCGCCGGCCGCGGTGGTCTCGCGGTTCTAGGCGCGCAGTCCGGAACCGCGCGACTGCTACGGTCGCATGTTCGAATCCTGCCTCGGGCATGGGTGTGTGTGATGTCCTTAGGTTAGTTAGGTTTAAGTAGTTCTAAGTTCTAGGGGACTTATGACCACAGCAGTTGAGTCCCATAGTGCTCAGAGCCATTTGAACCATTTTTGAAATATTAAGCACATATTGTAAATACCATATGTTACTCATTACTGTAATAATAAAAAATCCATTGTAAGAAACTACATCGTTATCTACAGCCTCCCATACACTCAAGAAAGTCCAGTGCATATACTAATTAGCTTACAGCACTTGATATACGACAATATTTTACTGGAGCCCAGTGAATCCCTCTGTGAGGTGCAAAGTTATTCAAATCAGGTGTGAGGTGCGAGGGTAGAATATCTACGTTTTCTTCGCTGGTGTATATGGTACTCACACAACACCTCAAATTCAGACGGTTGATTAAATGACTGGTGTGCGTTTTCTTTGTGTTCCCATCTGTTTACAGAGGATTTGCGCCAGGTGAACGTTTAATAATTGCGAATTCCGTATAAGAAGTGTGAACTGTATTAATCAGATGGTGAAGTGTATTGTATTGGGATTGTGCTCCTATACAGCAAGGTTAACTTCAACGAAACAGAAGCTGACCCATAACATGGGTACTCATGCAGTTTAAGTGATTTGGGCGTGAACTACAATAAATATACATGCAACGGTAAAACCAACTTTGAAAGAGTTTGCACTGTTGACTTTATTAACTGTGTTCTACATTAAACTCCCGTCGTAGCATCCTTCATCGATTGCTGTGAATTTCAGCATGTCAGAAACTATCGAACAATTGTCTCCGAGTGCAGAACTTCAACAGCCTGAATTTTAATTTGATGTTTCTGCATGGAAGAAAGATGTGCCAATCTGAGACTTAGTCTAACCAACTGGATTAACTGGATGATTTCTTTGTAATAAATATGTTGATAGCATCCTAGTATTGTAATTTAATTAGCATTCATCTTTATACCTCACTGATCCTGAATAGGTTATTTGAGATTAATCAGTTAGAATCAATTAAATAATTTTTTGTGTAGCGTCTGAGGTGATTCAGCCATAGCTGGGTTATTTACATCGCAACATCAACATAATAAAAAAGAGCGACCACCCAGTGTCATATAATGGCAACCCTGCTTTGATCTTGAAAAAATACGAATCTTCTAATTAAGATTCGGTCTTAAATCTATCAGTCCAATTTTGTAGATACTGGGTTAACAGACAAGGTGCTCAGTATTATAAAAATTAAACATATGGAATTGTTATTAGTTTTGTGCCATTTTGCAACAAGGTCTTAACTTTCCGCAGCGGAATAAGTAATGTACATGCGCTCTGCTGTGCCATAACCAGTATTTCATTTCCAGAATTTTTTTTGTGAGTTCTAACCCCGTTTCATTTTTTTCCTTATTCTTGTTTTTTTTCCAATGTGTTGTTGTTGTGGGACTAAGTGTATTATGATAGGACTTCACTCAGTGTTAGGACAGTGTAATGTATCGACAACCATTAGATACAGTCCGATGATTTGGTTAGCTTATAGGAATTTTTGATATTTATGTAAATTATTTTCATGCATGTATGTGCGAACAGTAGACTACGGTGATCACGTTAACTCGTAGTGAAGCTCGTAAAGAGAGGAAACAGAGTAGCACAATATACAGAGTAGGAATGGCAGGAAACCGAGTAGACAGGGAAGAGGAGGATATAGACAGAGAATTGCATCATCTTGATAACACAGAGAGTGATAGGTAATGGACTACATTAGATAGTGAGGAACAAACGTGAAAGCATGTAGAGGCAGTAGTTACTTTGCGCAACTATGTGGAAACGTAGATCGATAGTTCGAATTTGGGGAGAGGGTGTTACAGCGGGCTTGCGCCATGTGCATCTGAGGTAGTCTGACGGGCACCTACGGATGACAAACGTTTAACAGAGAAAGAATACAACCGCGTAAAGCAGACTCTCAGCAGTCGGTTTGGACGGAGGGAGAGATAGACGAGGGAGATAGCAAGATAAGGAGATGTCACGCATATTCGATTATTTGGAAGAACTAGGTGAAGAACTAGATAAAATAGAAGTAGAAATGCGAGAGGAGATTAAGTAGGACAGGTGACACGAAGAAAAATAGAGCAGCTTGAAAACCAGATGTTGGCCTTCTGAACAGAATTGAAGCAAGGTGTTTCAGATGCACAAAGGCAAGCAAAGGAAGTAAGAATCATAGCGCAAGGCGCAAAGTGTATCATGCAAGAAACTCGAACAGAAACCAGAACGCCTCTGAGGGCAGGAAAGACTGTTCGCAGTAAGATCCACAGCAGGATAAAGAAATTGGAATTGCAAAAAGCCCTATCTTCAGACCGCTAATGGCTGAAAGTCATGATGCGAGGTACCGGAACATTAAGAAGGAATCAGAGCAGAGGCTGGTCCATCTTCTTGAAAGAAAGAGTCCTCCGTCGGTTCAGGTAGGCATACGCAGAATTCGGACACATGCACGTGTGATGTTACGAATACAGAGACATGGAGCGTCACCTCGCGACCGAATGATGGCGAAAGAAACACTAAAACCAATATTCCAGCGGTGCGTGCAAACCAGGCCGTACGCCGTCAGCGGTACAGCAGTGGGCAGACACAAATGTGGAAGGCGCACTTTCAGTTGGAATCTGCAGACAAGAACCAGAACTGGTGTGCGAACACTCCAATAGTCAGGAATCACACAAACCATCACTAAGAAGATGTGACATGCATATCACTAATGTCAACGCGTCATAAGCAGTAGTCCGCAGCTCGTGGTCGTGCGGTAGCCTTCTCGCTTCCCACGCCCGGGTTCCCGGGTTCGATTCCCGGCGGGGTCAGGGATTTTCTCTGCCTCGTGATGACTGGGTGTTGTGTGCTGTCCTTAGGTTAGTTAGGTTTAAGTACTTCTAAGTTCTAGGGGACTGATGACCATAGATGTTAAGTCCCATAGTGCTCAGAGCCATAAGCAGTAGAAACAGCACGAACGGAAAACACACATTCGTATGAGACAAATATAATAGTAGAGTGAAGGAGGAGAGAATTCGAAATGGGATTCGGCCTTGAAAAATGTTTGTCCATACGGAAGTGTCAACAGTATCAAGAGAACGGCAACACATTGAATTCCCGATCCCTTACTGAAAAATTTGCCAAGGCAATACCTCCATATTGGCGGATCAAAAGAAAATTGATTTCATGCGTGAATATCTCGACGATGTGGTCGCAGAGACGATAAGAAAGACAACACGACCTTGTAGGATGTGTGAAGAGTTCAGAAACGCGTTCGTAAGTCGTTATTGATAACGAACGACGCAAGAGAGAATCAAACACGAACTGATGATACATCGAGCCATGGAGTCATCAGGGTTTAAAGCTCTGAAAAATTCTTCGACCAAATGACCTAGAAAAACAAGTTTCTGGTCACTAGTGCAGCCATAGTGAAATTATGTGGCTGTGCTTTATGAAACTTCGGCTGTCATACCAGCCAGTTATGATCAGAAAGTGCGGCGAAGACACAGAAATATTGTAGGAATTTTTCGAGAGATCGAGTTACTTCCGAACAAAGAGAAAGCCAAAAATAAGCAACGACAGCATGAGGCTACTTCCGATTAGCCACGCAACAATAATATTAATCAAAATACTACAAAAGAAACATCAAAGTACTTAATAACCGGAAAGGAAACGGAAGCAGGCCACAATACAATGGTCAGCAAATCAGCATTCAGATTAATCTAAGTAGAAATTGGAATGGTGAACGTAGAGCAACGGAATGCAGTCCCAGAGAAATGGGAATGTACAAGGCAATGCTCAGCAAGAAGATCAAAATGTAGAAGTTCATCCACCGAACCCGGAACCAGCAAGGGAAGAAAAAACCCAAAACATTAACTAGATTCCACACCGAGGTGATCTTGCCAAACCCCGCATCAATAAAAGGATTCTAGTACCGGTTCCAAATCAAACCACCCTACATTATACATAAAATCAGAAACAGTCAGGTGAAATTATTTGATTATGATGATTTAGGGGAGCAAAATTGGACACAAGACCGAAATATGACTTGTACCCAGTAGTAGATATCTTAATAGGCACAGTAAAGGTAGAAGTTAACTTAGATACTAGGATCCAGTTACAAAACATTTCTGAACAGCTATACGAAACAAGTGTGAAATTTGTAAATGCACCAATGCTGAGGAGGCAATTAACCGAGTTACTAGGAGTGATCTTGGGGAAAAACACCTAAATAAATTAACAAATCAGGATGGATTTATGTGTCAAGGACACAAACCTGCTGCAACTCTGTTCGTGGCGACCAGGATCATTCTTCGAATGGGTTTCCGAAGCGAACAAGGCCGTTTTGGACATGGAACGTAGCATATTAACGTTCAGTGAAATCGGAGAAATTGATATCAGGTTTGATGAGGAAGCTACGAAGTTGCAGGTACCTTCAAGCAACCTAAAGCGACAGGTGGGAAACATGATTGATGATTCCATAGAACAACACCCATGCATCCCATTGTGCCCTCCAAATTAAAGGAAAAAGCAACATCTCCCTATCAGTCGCTCCAGAGATGGTACGACAGTGCACTTATCGTTACGCGCTGCTGCTGCCACTCACGGGCAAGTAAGGCAGGAAGTTAGTGACGCCACTAAATGGAATAAGAAAACGAGGTGGCAGTACCGTAATAGAAGATGACTAACAATAAGTGGGATAAACGCGAGCTGTGCACGGCTAACATGAAACCTCCTCAAAGAGATGGTGCCAGGAAGTTACAGGTGACTACACATTTAGCATCAGTCGAAGAAAGTTTCTGCTTTTATTACTTTTCCTTGATTTTTCTAATTGATTTCATAATTGTTAATTTTTTGTACACTGATGTTTGTGAAATGTCTGATGATTAAACTTTTATATTCTTCTATAAAAATTCCGATATATTTTCAATGTTTTGAGAAAATTGTACGTAACTTCAGGGAATATAGACTCGTTGTAAGTTAACATTGGCAAATCGCTTATAGGTTTGAGCATCACTGAGTCCCAGTGACAGTATACGATTGCACAGTAGAGAAGGTTTCAAATAGTCTCCAGAAAGACAGATAAGAATGTCGTTATTGCTGCCAATTATTGTTTCTCCAATATTCATTTCAACAGCTAGGTTTTAATTGCATCCGGGCGTGACTGGTAATAATTCAACGGTAATCATACAATATTTCAATATTTCGTAGTAACATAAACTCTTAGGAATGTAGCAATTAAAACATTCTTATTATTTCAATTTTTCATATATAGTTATAGATACCGCTATGAATCGTGCAGTAGCACCAACATATCTCTTACATACAGCGATCTTCATGTATTGTTGTGTTAGCCAATGCTGTATCAACCTCATAAATCTAATGTGGTATATTAACATCTTTCTGTTGAAGACTCCAGTGGAGGAAGGAATTTGTGATGATCGTCTTCCAAGGAAGGAACAAAAAATAAACATATCGTCACATTGACAGATATTTCGTCAGGAAGAGAGAAATAATAGACCAGTTGCAGAATGGAGAAGGTCCTATTGAAAGCCTCGTTAAATATAAGAATCCAGTATTCGACTTAAATGATTTATGGAGAACAAGGAAAAGCTATACCAGAACAAAATGATCTTGGGCTATTCTCAATAGTAGTACAGTGACTTCCTCCAATTTTTGCAGCGGGTATATCAGTAACGAAAATAATTACAATAAAGTATCCTCGAGTTGAGACCTCATGATCCAGACAATGTCACTCATCCATTGCACCAGTTTCTGCCAATGACGTCGGTTTGGAGGCGTATATGCTGAACACCAGACTGTTTTGGGTGTTACTGTCGGTTTTGACGTACCGTAGCAGAGCCGTTGCCTCCCTCTCCAGTAGATCCTCAATGGCTCTCACGCGATGTACTGCACACCACGAAAGAAACTTTGGGAATCAAAGCTATGACTCCCACATGCTGATCGCGGAGCTACCGAAATGGACCACATTTACAATGCTCCGTCTCTGTAATTCAATCTGCACGTTTTCAGGTGATGGTGCTCCATAATTAGTAAATATTTTAAAAGTATTTCTGTGAATAAAAATTGTATCAGAAGCTCCAAGTGGTAAGATGACATTTTTAAAACTCATTTAAGAGCGTGGATACATTTTTCTTTATCAATATGATAAGCAAAAACAACGTCGCTCGGCTACAGATTGCATTCAGCGTGTGAACAGAATCCGCTTGGCGGTGGTCTCAGTACGCAGTGGGGCGTAGGATGGAAAGGGTGGCTATCTCGAGACCAGTGGCAGACAAACAGCAGGCAGGTGCAGCTGCGAAGGGGTGGAGAGCAATGACCCACAGGGGCAGCCACCCCTGTACCGCCCACCTGGTCAGCTGCCGCGGGCCAGACCTGTTGTACCTGCGTAAACACCAGACGGCCCTGCCACCTTAATACCTGGCGGCCTTTCGTTCAGAAGCCTGCACACGTGAGTCACCGCACGATGTACAGTATTGCTCCACATGAAATTAAATTAGCTCTTCTCTACTCTACAGCAAGAGCAGACGGCCTGGAAACATCGCTTCAGCCTCAGCTTGCTATTGAGACTGTGTACTACTTACGACGGGTCTAAGGCTTCGCACCTCAGTGAAAAGTTATGTATTCAGTTAATATTGTGATACAGTAATACCATTTCTAAGAGCAGTAACGAAGCATTTCACCTTTTGATGCTCCTACTCACTTCCTACATTCGGCCTACCCTTCGGTTTACAGGAGCAGACCCACGCGCCTCCTTCCAGGAGCGATACAAAACACTCTCCCTTCAAAAATCACCAAATCAGATCTGTTATATCCAAAAGCTTAATCTGTGATTCCTGGAATTGGAGAAGTATGGGTTTGGAGAATCGCTGCTTGCTGTCGCCTACGAATGCGTTGGCGTCGATCCGACGGTCAGGAGCAGAAGCGAGACTCACTGCTGAACACCACAGAGAGACACTCAGAGTGACTGTAGATTCTGACTCTACATCTTTCAAGTCAATGTTGTCTATGGCACGGTGACAGGAGTAAACGACGCACGGAAACTCGAGATGTGAACCCATCTTTCAGTAACCTATTCCCGACGTTCCACGATGAAACTTCGCCTGTAACCTTCGCAGACATTTCAGCCGTTGTAGTCCGCCTATTTGTCAGAGTCAGTCGGCCGATTCTACAATCTTATCGTGTTGTTGTCTTACTGAGAGGAAGGCACAGTGTTGTGTTGAGCCTTCTCGTCACCACATCCCAATGATTGGACCTTTCTCACAACTCAAACGGTCGCTATAAGAGGACATGTATTAATTAGCTGAGGCGTTTTCTATAAAATCATGTCCCTATGTCCCTCCCCCCCCCCCCCCCCCCACTCCTCGCTTGGTAAGATTTGGTGAGATGTGGTGCCTCCCCTCCCCCACACGTGATGTTTACTATGTAATCGGGTACAAATACGCTATTTGTTGTGTTTTAAACATTGATTAAAGGAGTTTAATAAAACAATGATGTCTTTATAAAGCATGCTATCACGTAACTACCAGTTTATTTTAAACATGCCAATCTTAAGTAGTATTCGGGTGAACAGATAGACACAGACAAATGGACAAAATGGCTCAACGAAAACAATATTAAGCGTTTTGACGGATCCCAAAAAAAAAAAAATGATTTCTTATTGGTATATTACTATGGATCCGTTAAATGTCACTGAAACTTTACTTACTTTGCAGATGAATGACAACATCGTTTGTATCTTTGAGTCTTGCGATCGTATAGCTTTTCAATATCTTGATTTACATGATCACTAACAGAATTCTCGTCGTTGAACGTCAGCTTCGCTTCTTTCACAGAAACGATTAACTTCTAGCGCGCAGCCCGCATCTCGTGGTCGTGCGGTAGCGTTCTCGCTTCTCACGCCCGGGTTCCCGGGTTCGATTCCCGGCGGGGTCAGGGATTTTCTCTGCCTCGTGATGGCTGGGTGTTGTGTGCTGTCCTTAGGTTAGTTAGGTTTAAGTAGTTCTAAGTTCTAGGGGACTTATGACCACAGCAGTTGAGTCCCATAGTGCTCAGAGCCATTTGAACCATTTTTCTAGCGCGCACGTGTGTTTTCACTTATCGGTATGCTGCTTAACATACGCATTGTAACAGTTCTGACACAAATTCATGTTAACACAACAACATGGGCCTTGTATTCGTTGCAGAATGTCAAGACTGATTCAGATACACGCAGCGATTTCAACCGGAGCGGTAGAGGACACTGAGTGAAATCTAACACTTGCGTGACACTCATTTCAAATCGGAGAATCTCAAATATGCACACGTATAAGGATTTCAGAGCAGTTCAGAGAGGCCATTAAGGCCATAAAAATTGGTGGGCACTTCAATACTGCATATGCTAGTGCTTAATTACATGAATTGTTATTCAAAATGGCTCAAATGGCTTTGACCACTATGGGACTTAACTTCTACGGTCATCAGTCCCCTAGAACTCAGAACTACTTAAACCTAACTAACCTAAGGACATCACACACATCCATGCCCGAGGCAGGATTCGAACCTGCAACTGTAGGGGTCGCGCGGTTCCAGACTGAATCGCCTAGAACCGCTCGGCCAAACCAACCGGCAAATGTTATTCGTTGTTGTTGTTGTGGTCTTCAGTCCTGAGACTGGTTTGATGCAGCTCTCCATGCTACTCTATCCTGTGCAAGCTTCTTCATCTCCCAGTATCTACTGCAACCTACATCCTTCTGAATCTGCTTAGTGTATTCATCTCTTGGTCTCCCTCTACGATTTTTACCCTCCACGCTGCCCTCCAATACTAAATTGGTGATCCCTTGATGCCTCAGAACATGTCCTACCAGCCGATCCCTTCTTCTGGTCAAGTTGTGCCACAAACTTCTCTTCTCCCCAATCCTATTGAATAGTTCCTCATTAGTTATGTGATTTACCCATCTAATCTTCAGCATTCTTCTGTAGCGCCACATTTCGAAAGATTCTATTCTCTTCTCGTCCATGTTTCACTTCCATACATGGCTACACTCCATTCAAATACTTTCAGAAATCACTTCCTGACGCTTAAATCTATACTCGATGTTAACAAATTTCTCTTCTTCAGAAACGTTTTCCTTGCCATTGCCAGTCTACATTTTATATCCTCTCTACTTCGACCATCATCAGTTATTTTGCTCCCCAAATAGCAAAACTCCTTTACTACTTTAAGTGTCTCATTTCCTAATCTAATACCCTCAACATCACCCGACTTAATTCGACTACATTCCAATATCCTCGTTTTGCTTTTGTTGATGTTCGTCTTATATCCTCCCTTCAAGACACCATCCATTCCGTTCAACTGCTCTTCCAAGTCCTTTGTTGTCTCTGACAGAATTACAATGTCATCGGCGAACCTCAAACTTTTTATTTCTTCTCCATGGATTTTAATACCTACTCCGAATTTTTATTTTGTTTCCTTTACTGCTTGCTCAATATACAGATTGAATAACATCGGGGAGAGGCTACAACCCTGTCTTACTCCCTTCGCAACCACTGCTTCCCTTTCATGTCGGGACCGATGACCATCGCAGTCTGGTCCCTTTAATCCCACAAAACAACCAACCCTTTCATGTCCCTCCACTCTTATAACTGCCATCTGGTTTCTGTACAAATTGTAAATAGCCTTTCGCTCCCTGTATTTTACCCCTGCCACCTTTAGAATTTGAAAGAGAGTATTCCAGTCAACATTGTCAAAAGCTTTCTCTAAATTTACAAATGCTAGAAACATAGGTTTGCCTTTCCTTAATCTTTCTTCTAAGATAAGTCGTAAGGTCAGTATTGCCTCACGTGTTCCAGTATTTCTACGGAATCCAAACTGATCTTCCCCAAGGTCGGCTTCTACTAGTTTTTCCATTCGTCTGTAAAGAATTCGTGTTAGTATTATGCAGCTGTGGCTTATTAAACTGATTGTTCGGTAATTTTCACATCTCTCAACACCTGCTTTCTTTGGGATTGGAATTATTATCTTCTTCTTGAAGTCTGAGGGTATTTCGCCTGTTTCATACATCTGCTCACCAGATGGTAGAGTTTTGTCAGGACTGGCTCTCCCAAGGCCGTCAGTGGTTCCAATGGAATGTTGTCTACTCCGGGGGCCTTGTTTCGACTCAGGTCTCTCAGTGCTCTGTCAAACTCCTCACGCAGTATCGTATCTCCCATTTCATCTTCATCTACATCCTCTTCCATATCCATAATATTGTCCTCAAGTACAGCGCTCTTGTATAGAACCTCTATATACTCCTTCCACCTTTCTGCTTTCCCTTCTTTGCTTAGAACTGGGTTTCCATCTGAGCTCTTGATGTTCATACAAGTGGTTCTCTTATCTCCAAAGGTCTCTTTAATTTTCCTGTAGGCAGTATCTATCTTACCCCTAGAGAGATAAGCCTCTACATCTTTACATTTGTCCTCTAGCCATGCCTGCTTAGCCATTTTGCACTTCCTGTCGCTCTCATTTTTGAGACGTTTGTATTCCTTTTTGCCTGCTTCATTTACTGCATTTTTATATTTTCTCCTTTTATCAATTAAATTCAATATTTCTTCTGTTACCCAGGGATTTCTACTAGCCCTCGTCTTTTTACCTACTAGGTCCTCTGCTGCCTTCACTACTTCATCCCTCAAAGCTACCCAATCTTCTTCTACTGTCAATTGTTCCCTTATGCTCTCACAATTTTAGACGAATAGTCTAATAGTTCTTTCAGTTTATCCAGTCCCATCTCCTTAAATTCCCACCTTTTTGCAGTTTCTTCAGTTTTAATCTACAGGTCATAACCAATAGATTGTGGTCAGAGTCCACATCTGCCCCTGGAAGTGTCTTACAATTTAAAACCTGGTTCCTAAATCTCTGTCTTACCATTACATAATCTATCTGATACCTTTTAGTATCTCCAGGGTTCTTCCATGTATACAACCTTCTATCATGATTCTTAAACCAAGTGTTAGCTATGATTAAGCTGTGCTCTGTGCAAAATTCTACCAGGCGGCTTCCTCTTTCATTTCTTATCCCCAATCCATATTCACCTACTACGTTTCCTTCTCTCCCTTTTCCTACACTCGAATTCCAGTCACCCATGACTATTAAATTTTCGTCTCCCTTCACTATCTGAGTAATTTCTTTTATATCATCATACAGAGCTAATTGGCATATAAACTTGTACTAATGTAGTAGTCGTGGGCTTCGTATATATCTTGGCCACAATTATGCGTTCACTATGCTGTTTGTAGTAGCTTACCCGCATTCCTATTTTCCTATTCGTTATTAAACGTTCTCCTGCATTACCCCTATTTGACTGTGTTTATAACCCTGTAGTCACCTGACCAGAAGTCTTGTTCCTCCTGCCACCGAACTTCACTAATTCCCACTATATCTAACTTTAACCTATCCATTTCCCTTTTTAAATTTTCTAACCTACCTGCCCGATTAAGGGATCTGACATTCCACGCTCCGATCCGTAGAACGCCAGTTTTCTTTCTCCTGATAACGACATCCTCTTGAGTAGTCCCCGCCCGGAGATCCGAATGGGGGACTATTTTACCTCCGGAATATTTTACCCAAGAGGACAGCATCATCATTTAATCATACAGTGAAGCTGCATGCCCTCGGGAAAAATTACGGCCGTAGTTTCCCCTTGCTTTCAGCCGTTCGCAGTACCAGCACAGCAAGGCCGTTTTGGTTATTGTTACAAGGCCAGATCAGTCAATCATCCAGACTGTTGCCCTTGCAACTACTGAAAAGGCTGCTGCCCCTCTTCAGGAACCACACGTTTGTCTGGCCTCTCAACAGATACCCCTCCGTTGTGGTTGTACCTACGGTACGGCTATCTGTATCGCTGAGGCACGCAAGCCTCCCCACCAACGGCAAGGTCCATGGTTCAGGGGGGGGGGGGGTTTATTCGTTACAATAATGTATATTCCCCTTATTAAAAAATTGACGTGGGTTTTTATTTCTCCCGCCTCCCTCCCCCTCAAATGAGATATGGTGTGATTTTGCAGGACCCCTCCTCCTAATTCTGAGCACGCTTAATTAACAGATGTCCCCTAATGTGCACGTTCACATCCTCTGGACATGCTGTATGATCTCCACCCGATGTTCTTCATGTAACGTTAGGCACAGCGAGCAGCTCTCTTCTACACACACTAATATTTACATATGGTAATCGCTTTTTATCTGTACAGAAAATACTCTGTAATAAGGGTGAGACTTCTAGTAACATATTCCACTGGCATGGAAATACTGGGACGTCAGCTTGGCAACATTCGGTCAGCATTCATGTTGAACACAAAAACAAGGGTCTTATGCTCGCAGCAGAATGTCGCAACTGACACTTAAACGCAGTGGTTTCAACGGGCGCAGCAGAGGCCACCACGAATGAAATCCATTCCATCAAAATTGGTGCACGTTCACATCCTCTGGACATGCTGTATGATCTCCACCCGATGTTCTTCATGTAACGTTAGGCACAGCGAGCAGCTCTCTTCTACACACACTAATATTTACATATGGTAATCGCTTTTTATCTGTACAGAAAATACTCTGTAATAAGGGTGAGACTTCTAGTAACATATTCCACTGGCATGGAAATACTGGGACGTCAGCTTGGCAACATTCGGTCAGCATTCATGTTGAACACAAAAACAAGGGTCTTATGCTCGCAGCAGAATGTCGCAACTGACACTTAAACGCAGTGGTTTCAACGGGCGCAGCAGAGGCCACCACGAATGAAATCCATTCCATCAAAATTGTTACACCACGAAGATGACGCGCTACAGACGCGAAATTTAACCGACAGGGAGAAGATGCTGTGATATGCAAATGATTAGCTTCTCAGAGCATTCACACAAGGTTGGCGCCGGTGGCGACACCCTCAACGCGCTGACATGAGGAAATCCTCCAACCGATTTGTCATACACAAACAGCCGTTGACCGGCGTTGCCTGGTGAAACGTTGTTGTGATGCCTCGTGAAAGGCCGGCCGCGGTGGTCGAGCGGCTCTAGTCGCTCAGTCCGGAACGGCGCGACTCTACGGTCGCAGGTTCGAATCCTGCCTCGGGCATGGATGTATGTGATGTCCTTAGGTTAGTTAGGTTTAAGTAGTTCTAAGTTCTAGGGGACTGATAATCACAGATGTTAAGTCCCATAGTGCTCAGAGCCATTTTTGAACCTCGTGAAGGAGGAGAAATGCGTGCCATCACGTTTACGAGTTTGATGTGAAACGTTCTTTTGACGCCTCGTGTAAGGAGGAGAAATGCGTACCATCACGTTTACGACTTTGAGAAACGTCGGATTGTACCCTATCGCGATTGCGGCTTATCGTATCGCGACACTGCTGCGCGCGTTGGTCGAGATCCAATGACTGTTAGCAGGGCACGGAATAGGTAGGTTCAGGAGGGTAATACGGAACGCCGTGCTGGATCCCAACGGCCTCGTATCACTAGGAGTCGAGACGACAGACATCTTATCCGCATGGCTGTAACGGATCGTGCAGGCACGTCTCGATCCCTGAGTCAACAGCTGGGGACGTTTGCAAGACACCAACCATCTGCACGAACATTTCGACGACGTTTGCAGCAGCATGGACTATCAGCTCGGAGACCGTGGCTGCGGTTACCCTCGACGCTGCATCGCCGACAGGAGCGCCTGCGATGGTGTACTCAACGACAAACCTGGGTGCACGAATGGCAAAACGTCATTTTTTCGGATGAATCCAGGTTTTGTTTACAGCATCATGATGGACGCATCTGTGTTTGGCGACATCGCAGTGAACGCACATTGGAAGCGTATATTCGTCATCGCCATACTGGCGTGATGGTATGAGGTGCCATTGGTTACACGTCTCGGTCACCTCTTGTTCGCATTGACGGTACTTTGAACAGTGGACGTTACATTTCAGATGTGTTACGATTCGAGACTCTACCCTTCATTCGATCCGTGCGAAACCCTACATTTCAGCAGGATAATGCACGACCGCATGTTGAAGGTCCTGTACGGGCCCTTCTGGATACAGAAAATGTTCGACTGTTGCCCTGTCCAGCACATTCTCCAGACATCTCACCAACTGAAATCGTCTGGTCAATGGTGGTCGAGCAACTGGCTCTTCACAATACGCCAGTCACTACTCTTGATGATCAGTGGTATTGTGTTGGAACCTGCATGGGCAGCTGCACCTGTACACGCCATCCAAGCTCTGTTTGACTCAATGCCCAGGCGAATCAAGGCCGTTATTACGGCCAGGGGTGGTTGTTCTAGGTACTGATTTCTCAGGAGCTATGCACCAAAATTGCGCGTAAATGTAATCACATGTCAGTTCTAGTTTAATATATTTGTCCAATGACTGTCCGTTTATCATCTGCATTTCTTCTTGGTGTAGCAGTTTTAATGGGCAGTAGTATAGTAACTGCATGGCGATGGTTTAGTTAGACCAGCAGATGGGCTTCGCAGTTGGTCGTGGCGCACCGGCGGGCTGGACGCTCGGCTGTCAGCAGTGCGGACGCTGCAGGGACGGACGGCAGAGCGAGTGCCGGCTCCATCTGGCCGGCGCATTAGCGGCGTCGCCGGCCATTACGGCGCCCATCGGCCGTCACTCACGGCCCGCCGCGCCCTGCACGCACCGCACTTCCCTCGCCGTTTTTTTCTGATTACTGCTGTTTTTAAAGCAGCTCTGTTCGCTTCTGCGCTCGCTCCCGCATCCCCCATTGTTCGGTGCTTTCAGCGGGGTCATGCAATTTGCCTTCCCTGCGCTTGACACAGTTCTCTCACTAACGCCCATGTCGAACGTCTCGGTTCAATTCTGAAAGGTCAGATTTTTTTTCCTACAGTGTCTATTTTTAATTTGTAGCTGAAGATTTGTCAGAACAGGCTAAAATCCGGTTCTTTTCCTACTTTTTTAGCCGTCATTTTAGCAGCATCAGGTCTTTTAACGGACTATTATATCACTTGCATTCGGGAGCAACGATGTTTTAATTCCTTCCGCAACTTTCCGAGTTTGCTACTCGGTGTTTTTACGATTTCGTACCTCAGTCGATGAAAAAGGAAAGGCTTGTAAGATCGGCAACGGCCTTGCCGCAGTGGATACACCGGTTCCGGTGAGATCACCGAAGTTAAGGCCCGTCGGGTATGACCGGCACTTGGATGGGTGACCATCCAGCCGCCATGCGCTGTTGCCATTTTTCGGGGTGTACTCAGCCTCGTGATGCGAAATGCGGAGCTACTCGACCGAATAGTAGCGGCTCCGGTCAAAGAAAACCATCGTAACGACCGGGAGAGCGGTGTGCTGACCACATGCCCCTCCTATCCGCATCCTCAACTGAGGATGACACGGCGGTCAGATGGTCCCGATGGGCCACTTGTGGCCTGACGACGGAGTGCTTTTTTGCAAGATCGCTCTGTCTGCTGTCCGACTTGTTCTCAGGACTTGGCAGACGTATCAGGCTGATATTTATGTCAGGTAGTAAGGTGTACAGTCACTTGACTGTGTACAAAAAATTGAAATTTGTGGTAAGGTCTTATGGGACCAAACTGATGAGGTCATCGGTCCCTTAGCTTACGTGCTACTTAATCTAACTTTAACTTACGCCAAGGACAACACACACACACCCATGCCCGAGAGAGGACTCTAACCTCCGACGGGGGGAGCCGCGAGGACCGTGACAAGGCGCCCGAGACCGCGCGGCTACCCCGCGCGACTGGCGATGAACAAAATTTAAACTTGTCAGTCAGTGCAGTCAAAAGATACTGTCATTTACGCCACAAATTTCGATACCTGCAAACTCGTTCATCAAAACCTAAAGGGTACCTCGTTGACCAACAGTCATAAAATTTGGAAAGAAGCAAGGTTCCACAGTACAAATAAACAAAAAATTCCTGTTAATTTGTATTTAAGTCACATAAAATTTTTTGCCATTGTTATCAGTTTGTCTGCCGGAATATTACGACCCGTTTTTCTCGGGTACGGGAAGAAGCAGAAAACTGAAATTTATGTGAAATGCTAAGTACTACGGGACCCTGGTACTGTAAATAATAATTTAAGCTTCTAAATTAATTCAGTGATAAGATCGGCCGTTTACGTAATGTATTTTGATACAAATTATAGATGAACTATTCACATACATGTCGGCTGGTCTACCGTAAAGCACCTGCCTGGAAATCGAAAGGTCGTGAAACCGAATCTTTGTTGGACCACCTACTTTTCAGTCTTCGTTTTAACCTACCATGTGATGAGTCTCCAGAAATAACGCATGGTTCGTATGCCACGTTAAACTGTAGATCTCCTTTTCTCCGTTGGATAACTTAGGTAGGGACACGCAAGTTCCTAAATTGGCTTCCAAATAGAAAGACTTGCACTAGGCTATTGAGAAACAGGAAATTATTTTTGTTATAATCTATTTACACAATTAAGTTTGCACAGAACCTCCAGAGCCAAGTCCTATTCGCTTTTTTCCGGATTAATTTTCTTCCTTGACTCGTTTTAGGTCGATTGGAATTGTTCCCCGTTTTCTTTCTTAAGTCGTCTGCTTTGTGTCTGACCTAAGGGTTATCCTGTTGTTAGAGTCTTCAGTGCGAAAGCCTGATTTGTGCAAGTCTCCGCACGAATCAGTCTAGTGCAAGTCTCTTCATCTGGGGACTGTTACTGCAACCTACATTCATTCAAACTACTCACTGTATTCAGATCAGGTCACCCTCTACAAATTTTACCCAGACACTTCCCTCCGCTACTAAATATACTATTACTTGGTGTCTCACGATGTATTCTACCAATAGATCCCTTTTTAAGTTGCGTCACATATTTCTGTTCTCTCCAGTTCGATTCAGAATCATTCATTAGTTATCACATGCCCCCCTCTTAATCTTCAGTAATCTAGGGTAGCAGCTATAATTAGATCGCCTAAAGGCCTGCTCTGGAAACTCTTGTTCCTTCAGTACTACACACATTTTGCATTTACATTAACATGTAAAGCCCGTTATTTACGAGGGTATGCTACAGAGTAATGCCTACGAGTTTTTTGTTCCGCTCTTAATATTGGTTGAGGTATTACATGTCAAGAATATTACTTGGCCGATCGTTCTGCTTCGCTGACGCAAGTTGCAACCCTATCCCGCGAGAGGGTTCCGAACTGCAGCACGTAACGTGGCGGTGTGTAACGCAACTATGGCGCTGCGTGAGAAACAGCGTTCCGTAATCGATTTTCTAAACAGTGAAGAATTCGTCCACACACGGAACCTCTCATTTAGCGTGACAATACCAGACCACTCACCACCACTGCCACATACGCAACAAATCGACGCCTCGCATTCACTGTCACCCACCATCCTCCATACATTTCCGACGTGGCTCCACGCGATTTTTATATGTTTCCAAATCTTAAAGAACACCTTCCAGGACTTCACTACGACAAAGATGAAGCGGTGCCAGAAAAGGTGAGGTTCTGGTTCCGTCAACAAACTCTAACGTTCTACAGTGACGGCATCAACAACCTGTTTTCCCATGGAAGCAAAGTGTCGCCGATGTGACTATATTGCGAAATAAGTAAGTAGACATGAAGAATAAAGACGCAGAATGTTTAAAAAGTTTGTTTTATTGAAAGGCTTTAACAGTTTCGATATAAAAAATTCGAAGGCATTACTTCGCAGCGCTCCCTCGCACCCATTATGATGTGCAATTGGTCTCTAGGTAACACAATCTGACACGAGACAATACAGGGTGTCCACAATGAGACTCCAATATTTTAGTATCCTATATCTTTCTCATTTCAGATGGTGGACCCGTGAATCCTGAAGAGGCAGACAGAGCAACTCAACAAGTTTGTGGTGTGCAAATTTGATACGCCAAGTGGCTGTGGTGGAGCTGCAATAAATTTTAGCAAAATGGAGGATATGAAGGAGCGTGCACAAGTGGTCTGGTGGTATGCAGAGACAAAATCGGCGACCCAAGTGCAAAGAAACTTTCGTCGAGTTTACAACAAAACGCCCCCGTCGTTCAAGACTATAAAGAAGTGGTGTGATCAGTTTTTGGCTACTGGGAGTGTTGCGGAAGGGCATGGTGGTGGTAAGCCTGGGATCAGCGAACGTCATGTGGAACAAGTGCGGTGGTCATACGAACCAAGTCCACAGAAGTCAGTGCGACAGGCAGCACGAGAACTTCGTATGAAACGTTCAACAGTGCACAAAGTGCTTCATCAGCGATTACGTTTGTACGCATATAAAGTGCAGGTTGTGCAAGAAATCAAGCCTGATGATCGACCAAAGCGAGAAGAATTTGCATGTGTCATGTTAGATCACATTGCTGCGGACGAGACATTTTTATCACGCGTGATATTTACTGACGAGGCAATCTTTCACGTGTCAGGGGCTGTCAATCGTCACAATGTGCGCAACTGGGGGTCCGAAATTCCACATGCACCTAGGGAACACATGCGCGACAGTCCGAAATTAATGTGTGGTGTGGTTTGATGATAAATCGCATTGTTGGGCCGTTTTTCTTTCGGGAGCCGACTGTGGATGGAGCCATCTACCTGGACATGTTGGAACAATTTGCGGTGCCACAGATAACAGACCCGCAGCCAAATGTGATGTTTCAACAGGACGGTGCATCACCCCATTGGAGCCTTGATGTCCGAAAATTTTTAAGAGACACATTCCCGCAACGATGGATTGGCCGTGGAGGTCCAATTCCTTGACCGCCACGTTCGCCCGACGTAACCCCCCTCGATTTTTTCTTGTGGGGTTATGTCAATGACCGGGTATACGCTACACCAGTAAAGGACCTGCAAGACTTGAAACAGCGCATAAGAATTGTCATCAACTCTGTCACAGAACAGATGCTCCGCAACACATGGCACGAAATCGATTATAGACTTGATATTCTTCGCGCTACCCGCGGCGCCCATGTTCAAGTGTACTGAATCGTCCACCTCTATATGAAAACTTGATGAGCTGCTGTATAATTTCCCTGTATTTGTTCGTCAATAAAGTGTGTTTCCTCTCAGATTTTATGAGTTCAAATGTTGGAGTCTCATTGTGGACACCCTGTATGTCCATCTGTTACAAAATGTCCAGAGCAGCCGTCAGTACTACAGCCGAGCGAAGCGTTGAAGCGTGCAGAGGAGGACTTTCAATTTCCCCTTCATCCACTCCCCCCCTCTCTCTCCCGACACTCCCCCCCTCCCGCTCCCCGCGGCACATCTGTAAGGAGTGGCGAGAGCATAGGTCATCTAAATATCCAACTGCAGCTGTAATCTCTGGTGCGGCAACGGGCAAACTGCCCTTACTCTCAGTCTCTTCTTCCGCTGTGACAAACAAACTTCAAATAATCTCGCCAGGACAAATATTCATTGTCAAGTTGACGCACCACACTCGTCGCTATGTGGCGCTGTAGATGCAGAAGTGGCACCAGGTGGCTGTGAGACTCTCCACCGCAGACGTAAGTCATGAGTGAAGTGGTCCGGTCGGTTGTATGGAACCAACATAGTAAGATGGGTTGACGGGGAGACGTTCCAGAATGGCATTAAGGAGCTGTCGCGTTTGGGTGTGTCCATGGCGACACCGAAAACTGAACTGCCAAATTTGTTGGTGACTGAACTTACGCTGTCCACTGTCCATTGTCCATAAGGATTGGTGTACCAGTAGCCCCCATGCCTCACGATGTAAGATCGTAGCCGACAGGGACCAGTGATGAGAGTCACACTTTAGCAATGACAGGCCGTTTCAAACACGACAGGAATTGCAGCTTTTGGTGTATGCAGGTCCATTTCAATCAATTTCTGTCGGAACAATGTGAAGGGAGGTGCAAACAATGAATATCTGGAGTCTCGCACCTCGCAAAAGGCGATGTGCAAAGCCTTACGTTTTTACTGAATCTAACAACCTAGAATCGCAAATAACTGGAGGCATGTAGTGCGATGCGTCGGGTCGCGAAGTCGGAAGTGGTTCTGTGATGTTTCGGACATGTTTCTCGTGCCATCACTTGATCCCATTAATTCATATTGCCGTGAACACGAACCAGGACGTTCATTTCAACGTTCTCGGTGACCAATGTTGTCGTTTGTTTTACATCTTTATGATAAGTGAACTAGGGATGTGACAACGGAAGTGTTCACAAGGTTGCTGGCATAAATTCCTGTTTGACGAGTATTAAAGTACCCTACCGCACACAAAATGGCTCATTATATCACTCTATTTGGAACAGCGGGTCAAACGTAGCAATCAATAATCCAGCTCTTTTGTAGCTCTACGGGATCTAATAACCAGTGACTCGTTTCAGCTGGATGCGTCATACGTCAAGATGCTTGCGGACTCTCTTCCTCACCGACGTAAGGCCATTTTAAAGGCAACAGGTGGTGTTACAAGGCGTTACCATGACCTCTATTGGCGTGATGCCTCCTGGAGGATTACTAATTTTTCATCAAGTGTACTTATTTGATCGCGTTGTGGTGTAAAACGTTAGACATCAGGCGAAGACGAAATAACTGGTCGTGAGATACTGTGACAAGTGTTATCCGTAAGTCGTATACCATCACACAATTTCACCGACAAAAGATATTGATATTTTATCAATTTTTCTTCACAACATAGATCACAATTTTTCATTCTACAGTAGATTGTATACTCTAATGAAATTTCTTGACATCTTGAAACTGTGTCCATTATAATTATCCGGGCTGTTATGCCGTGGTCGGTTGATGAATTCTGTGTCGATTCCCGACGTTTCGTCTCCGACTGCGGGAGACATCTTCAAGGGGGTCCGTAGCTCGATGGAAGGTCCAGCACACCCACTGGCTCGCTACTGACTGCCGCTAAATTCCGTGTCCACGCGCTTCCGCGCCGAGGCGTGACGTCACGTGTTTTGAAAACGTCAGTGCAATTGGCCGCTGTCCGTCGCCGTCGATCGCCGTTGCCATCACCCAGTAGTGGACGGGTGGTACACATCTTGTTTAACACCGGCATCCTTATACCGTTTAATTTGACGCCCCCCTCCTTTCGGTTGAAATTATTTGGGTGTTTAGCGATTTCGATTGCCTCCCTGTAGAGCCTTTCGTAATATCCGCTTGTGGCCGCTAGTACTTGCGTCTCCTCGAAACGAATATTGTGGTTCCCTGGCTGGAAAGCATGCTCCGCAACAGCTGATCGTTCCGTTTCTCCTCTTCTACAATTTCCCTTGTGCTCTTCCAAAAGTTTAGAAACAGTTCTTTTAGTGGTACCCACATAAACATCACCACAGCTGCATGGGATCCTATACACTCCAGCTTTTTCCAATGGTTTGCGTACGTCCTTGCCAGGCTTAAAGAAGATGTGTATCACCCGTCCACTACTGTGTGATGGCAACGGCGATCGACGGCGACGGAATGGACATGATATTTCCGGCCGTGAAAGTCTACATTTTAGTAACTTGAAACTGGTTCAAATGGCTCTGAGCACTACGGGACTTAACTTCTGAGGTCATCAGTCCCCTAGAACTTAGAACTACTTAAACCTAACTAACCTAAGGACATCACACACATCCATGCCCGAGGCAGGATTCAAACTGCGACCGTAGCGGTCGCGCACTTCCAGACTGTAGCGCCTAGAACCGCTCGGCCACCCTGGCCGGCCAACTTGAAATTGTTTGCCAATCCAGTGCTCGAAGCCAGATCTTGCGCCACGCCCATTGTCCTCTTTCGTGCCTGCAATTACGTTGCGGAAGTACGTCTATGCCGCAGAGCACACATTCCAGGTCTTGGTGACGTCCACTATACAGCTAAGTCATCTCAGTACATCTCCATCCACGAGGAGACTGTTAAAAGGCGAGTTGCCAACTTTGCCTTAACTCACGAAACAAGGCAAAAACTTTATACTTCGACACGGAAGATCTGTATTCAAGAGTAATCAAATTTCTCTCAGAAAAGTTCTCAGACTCGATCACGGGACAGAGTCATACTACGTTAAAACTTGCCACGAGACCTCCAGCCACCTTAATGTAATGTTCTCGGCAATTTCAGCAAAAAAACTCTAGGAAACAGTGTTCAAAGACGTGACGGTCGGAAAGCCACCCAAATATCTAATATTTCAGTTTCAACTTAAAAAATGGTATTTACTTAAACACTCCGTTTAATCTCCCCCCCTCCCCCCAAAAAAAATATTCGTCCTGTCACTCTTAATTTTACTATGTCAGATACGTCTGCGATTGGAACGGTAACAATATGTTTCAATGGAATAACATTTTTTTTACCTGCGTCCGGTACAACTTCATTCCAAAGCATTTGAGTATTTCAAAAGGATTCGTCTGGGAATTTGAGGAGTACTTGTGTCATGCAACTGATTGAGCCGGCCGTGGTGGCCGAGAGGTTCTAGGCGCTTCAGTTCGGAACCGGGCGACTGCTACGGTACCAAGTTCAAATCCTGCCTCGGGCATGGATGTGTGTGATGTCATTAGGTTAGTTAGGTTTAAGTAGTTCTGAGTTCTAGGGGACTGATGACCTCAGATGTTAAGTCCCATAGTGCTCAGAGCCATTTGAACCAAGCCATTTTCTGCCTTGTCAGTCATCCCTATGAGCTCACAAGGCCAAGTTTTTTTTTAATTCAAAACTTGAAAGTTAGCTCAGATATATACATACGTATAAAAACTTCTACTGAAGTATATTCTGAGTGAAAAGTCTTGACCTCTATGACATGGCCGGAGCCCCCTCCCCTCACGGATCTACATTTTAGTCGCGGAGTAAATTTCTTCGATCAAAACCTCCTCGAGATATTAGTTTTAACATAATCCTGCCACCGATTAAAAACAATGGTTTGGATTAAGTTACCTAATATTCACTTGTGAAAGTCACAATTCTGGACCACCCATTTCTAAAGTAAGAATTCCTGTAAAATCAGGTGCACCGTTGTTCAGAATCCACGGTTCGTCTGCATGACGCAAAACTGGCAATAACAACAAGAGTCGTGCTACGATGAACTTGTATTTTTCCCTCTACTAGGTTTCGCGACCCATTCCCCTACCCCATGAGCTCCGAGTAATTCCTGGTTCTGTTAAACATTTATTCTTGTAAGCCAGTCTCTGAACAGGAATTGCAAGAGGATCAGACACACTAATGTTTCTAGCTGGATGAAATGTAAACCTTAAAAGACTCGCTGAAAGAAAGTGATTGTACAAAATCGAAATGACGTGTGGCTAGGGCCCCCCCGTCGGGTAGACCGTTCGCCTCGTGCAAATCTGTCGAGTTGATGCCACTTCGGCGACTTCATGTCGAGGGGGATGAAATGATGACGATAAGGACAACATAACACCCAGTCCCTGAGAGGAGAAAATCTTCGACCCAGCCGGGAATCGATCCCGTGTGGTTAGGTATGACATTCCGTCGCTCTGACCACTCAGCTACCAGGGGCGGATGCTGATTGCACAGATAGCACAGAATAAAGTCTAAGAATAAACAAAACACTAACGAAAGTGATGACAAATAGCATAAAGGAGAACGGAACTCCTTTAACGTCAAATCTGAGAATGACACAAGAGTGGAAGAAATCAAGGATTTCACCTGTCTACGAAGTAAGATTATGCGCAGTGATCGAACAAAGAAAGCTATAAAAAGTAGGTTTTGCACAGATGAAGATAACTTTATTCCGATGAAAAAGATTTGCTGAATTCGGTTACTGAAATGCATAAGGAGGTCCTGAAAGTTTCACTACTTTCACTACTTTCAGTAGTGCACTTCTGGGGCACATAATTGTATGGAAGTAAAAAAATACGATCTGAATTCCTAAGAAAAAAAAAGTTGGAAGCCTTTAAAATGTGGTGGTATCTAGATAGATAATTACTGAATGAAGAAGCAATAAAGAGGAAAGGTGAAGAAGAAAAAGTTTACAGACTACTATACGTTGGAGAGACTTGTGCTACGACATCAGCGAATAGTTCACCTGGCATTGGGACTAGTGGTAGAGGGAAAATCCAGTAGGAGGTAAAACGACCAGGATGAGCAAAATAGCCTATAGTAAGGGTTAGATGTAGCAGCTAAGTAGAGAAGAAAAAATTACATGAAATGTAGGAACAAACAGAGCCCAACATCAAACCAATAGAATAACGTTTCTTAAAAAAAAAAAATAGAAACCAATCAGTGTAAGTGTCTGTACAATGATTGGTATGTTTCTTAACCCAGTTCATTCTCATTTATTCACGTTCTAGTAATGCTTACAAATAGTTTGCGCTCTGACTTAAGTTGGCACTATCGCAGGTAAATGAATTTTGCAGAAATAACGACCCGAAATTCTCAAAAACCCATTGAATATTCCGTACGGCTGACAAAGAGAATGTCCCAACTGTCGTGCAGTCTGGAACGTCGTCCGAAGAGCGCAGAGTACGCTTAGACTCGTCTAGTGACTGCAGTAGTCTCTCGCTCCATGCATAAGCACGAAAAACTACCCTCCAGACTGAGACTGGGATCGACTGATTACTCCTCCGACATTCCGAGCCTGTCGGTTTAGGAAAGACACGTTCAAAATTTGCCTTTCACCAGTTTTGCTTTAACCAAGTGAGCTATTTAGCCATTAATGTGCCCCTGTCGCAGTTTCCCTAAATCAATACTTCAACTTTCCGAGCACATTACAAGTTCTACTGCGTACTACTGATTAACTAGTTCGCGTGGTAGTCTTGGAAGAAAGTAGAATTTCAGGAACAAATTATATGCAACTACTTTTAAGAAATGTGAAGATTAGTGATATTTGGTTACTCAGTGGATTACTGATGTGGACGCCCATTCGTTACATGAGAGGGGTTTGCGTGAACGCTATCACTGGCCGACGCCAACGGTCTTGATAAGGGGGCCACCACATTCCCTCGTTGTAAGTAATGTCCTTTTCTTTACACGCCATCAAATCATTTGTTCAATTATTCAAAAAAGGGAGAATAAATCACGTAAAATTCTTTACAGAAATGGCTTCGATTACGCGAGAGGGCCACTAGAATTAAATAAACAGAAGAAAACCGATCAGTCTTAATCAGAGACAAGAACAGATATCGCATAACACAGTCTGAGCATTTGGTAGTAACAAAGCTCCACATTTCTCTTCCTTCTTTTTCTTTCCGTTTAATTATTTATGGTCCTTCATTGGAACCCCGATAACGACTCGTCTTCGTAGGAAGGTCAATTGCAGTAATGGAGTAATGCAGCTACTCACTTCAAAACTTATTTATGTATTCGAGTCAGTTTATGTAGGTGAGGCAAACAGACTAAATGAAGATGGTATCTGTTCTTTCGGACGTGTCTGGGTTCGAGTCCCGGTCGGGCCACACATTTTCAACTGTCCCCGTTGATGTATATCGACGCCTGTCACCAGCTTGGTGTCTTGATTTAATTATCTTTGCAAATACACTGGTGTGCAATCTTAAGGACGGAAGTGATTTTCGCATGATGTGTCATTGCCGAATAACATGTCGACGCCTTTGTGGTCTTTGTTGTCTTCAGTCCAGAGACTGATTTGATGCAGCCAGCTCTCCATGCTACTCTATCCTGTGCACGCTTCTTCATTTCCAAGTAACTACTGCACCCTACATGTTTCTGAATCTGCTTAGTGCATTAATATCTTGGTCTGCCTCTACGATTTTTACCCTCCACGCTGCCCTCCAGTACTCAATTGGTGATCACATGATGCCTCAGAACATGTCCTGCCAACCGGTCCCTTCTTCTAGACAAGTTGTGTCCCTAATTCCTCTTCGCTCCGATTCTGTTCAGTACCTCTTCTTTATATATATCAAGATGGTATCTGTTCTTTCGGACATGTCCGAAAATGGCTCTTAGTCCCCTAGAACTCAGAACTACTAAAACCTAACTAACGTCACGACATCACACACATCCATGCCCGAGGCAGGATTCTAACCTGTGACCGTAGCGGTAGCCCGGTTCCAGACTGTAGCGCCTAGAACCGCTCGGTCACCCTGGCCGGCATTTGTCCGAAAGAACAGATACCAATGGTGACCGTGCAGCTTGTTAGATTGAAATTAAATCAATACAATGAAATGAATAGCCTTCGCTGCGTACAGGCGTTGATATATGCCAACGAGGACAGTTGAAAATGTGTGCCTCGTCCGGGACTCGAACCCGGGATCTCCTGCTTACATGACAGACGCTCTATTCATCTGAGCCACCGACGACACAGAGGATAGAGCGATTGCAGGGACTTACCTCTGGCATGCCTCCCGTGAGACCCACATTCTCAACTTATTGTCTCGCACTACATTCGTAGTGCCCCTAACCATTACACTCATTACTCGCGTATTTATCGATTCCCGTAAAGCCGGCCGCAGTGGTCTAGCGGTTCTAGGCGCTAAGTCCGGAACCGCGCGACCGCTACGGTCGCAGGTTCGAATCCTGCCTCGGGCACACAGGCCGGCCTGCAACTCTCTGAGACACACACAAAACACAGGGTAGGATCCTTGCATCATACATGCATCAGCCTACAAAATGTTCCGTTCACAGCAATCACTTTAAATTGAACCATTTAAGGACGGTTCTCCAATAATATTAATAATATCTTTTAGGTGCAATTTTCGATCACCTAATACAGTTATAACTAAGACTTCACTGCGAAGACAACATTTAACCAGATCACACGGAGCTCATCCACATACTTTTCGAGTAACGGCTGTGTAAGTTCCACAGTCATCTAGCAAGAGAAAGGCCTCTCAACGGGTCGCTCAGCCACATACACTAACGGCCAACTTACTTTATGTTTGCACACAGCACAACTCAGCGGCTCAGACAGCTTAACCACATTCCTTCAGGGGCCTTTCCCTTGATAGAAATCACGAAACTTGGAACTACGAGCTGCCCCAAAACACGGACTTGCCGACCAATACAATTGCGCGCTATATCACGCTGATAGGGCACACCCGGTCGCAGTCGACACTCCTTTCTCCGGAGACGTCCCACGTCTCTCTATGTTTTCCCTTTGAAAGCTAACGGCCAACTCTTGAAGCCTGCCAACCCGGAAGAAATCCACACGATATGCAAAGATCTCATATACCCTCCACAGTCGATCGCAACGATATATCGAGCGTACCCGGTGCTGGCGCCAGTCCGCCACGGCTCACGAAGTCCAATGCAAACGTCCGCAGACGACCAACCGCAGACGTAATCTATCCGTTTTGTGGCAACGGCTGCATCGGCCTGTCTCAGTAAGGCCAATGCGAAAAAATCGAAAGTTCGTGGGGACAAGTTTACGAACGACTTGGTACAATGAGGGCACCACTTCCATCGGAAAAGTCGGTATGCTGACCTTGGATCAGAGAACCTTCCAGCCAGTCTTTGGTGGCAGTTAGGTTTAAGTAGTTCTAAGTTCTAGGGGACTGATGACCTCAGCAGTTAAGTCCCATAGTGCTCAGAGCCATTTGAACCCATAGTGCTCAGAGTCATTTGAAGTTAACTTCCGCAATAGTTCAACACAGGATCATTAAACAACATTAAACAAACTCGTGGTTTTAAAATTAAGCCACCACTCACGCAACTACAAATGCATCAAGAGATAACGGTTATAATTGGAGGTGTATACTTAAAGCAGGATTACACAGCTTTCCTTTCATTACACATGAACTGCCGCTCTTGGTACGAGCCCTTTTACTCTCCAACAATGAACAGGCCCAGCTCACCCATCTCCTCAGGCAGGTCGTTGTACACACGGGAGAGAACACAAAGTAACAAGACAAGCTCCTAAAACACACAAACAAACAAAAAATGGTTCCAAATGGCTCTGAGCACTATGGGACTTAACATCTGAGGTCATCAGTCCCCTAGAACTTAGAACTAAGGACATCACACACATCCATGCCCGAGGCAGAACTCGAACCTGCGACCGTAGCGGTCGCACGGTTCCAGGCTAAAGCGCCTAGAACCACTCGGCCGCTCCAACACACAAACAGGTGGCGTTAATTCAACAAGCCTCAAAAACATGTTCGTGCGTGCTTCATGGAATACAGGCCAGACAATGATGACAATTTAAACTGTGGACCGGAAATCTTTAAGCAACCAATTTGCCCAGTAAATAAAATTAAAAAAAATTAATCACACTTGATAAACCATCAAAACATGGACATTTCACTTCTAAGGAAATCGTTCAGGATTGGAATTTGGCAATAACTATAGCGCAGACTGAAGTAGCTGACGAGAATATCGAATGAGGCAACAAGAGGCAGCAATACATTAAATCCCGTCGTTACCACAGTTCATGGGCTGAAATTTTGCTCACTCAAAAAAAAAAAAAAAAACCTATCCATGGTTCCATATCAGTCTTGAGCAGAAACAAGGCTGTCCACTCAGAGTCGCGTCAACCAATGAACGTCAGAATGAGCAACACCAGTACCAACAGTCTCAGTTCTACGCGTTGCCAGCATATACTGTCGTCCAGCGTGCTTCCAAACACAGTGAAACGTCCCCTTAGAAAATGAATTTCTGTGCTGATAAACCTCTTACGTTACTTGATTTTCAAACAGCTGAGCAAAACTGAACGTATTCAGACATTTCTCTCTTTAGTTATTCTGATCAACAATAAACTGACACACAATATTTTTCGCGCAACGAAATCTGACTTTCAATAATCCCTACAAAAGAATGGCCCTGACTAACAGTAACCTATACCTTTCATGAATCACTTACGTCACAAAAATCTTCGTTACTCGAACTACTGCAAAGCAGCGAGCACCAATACTGCCGGCTAAATAAAAGATTCTGACTACTAAAGGCACTAACTACTGATAGGCACAGTTAGCAAATGAGAGATTTTGATAGAGAACAAACAATGTATTTACCTTAATAGTGTTCAAAAGTCATTATATATATATATATATATATATATATATATATATATATATATATATATATATATATATATATCAGTTCATGACATCTAGTCTTACAAATTTACTCTCTCTGATGGACACACGTCCAGATCATCCGCTCTCAAAACTCTGCCATCTCTCTCCCCACATTCACCACTACTGGCGGCTCACTTCCAACTGCGCAACGCTACGCGCTGTTCACATCAAACTGCCCAACACTACAATAGCAAATATTCCAACAATGCAAACCAGCCACAGACTGCACACAGCACAGTCAGTGATTTTCATACAGAGCGCTACGTGGCGTTACCAACATAAAAACCTAAACAGCCTACTTACAACAGTGCATGGGCGACTCACATTTGCTAGTGGCTCGGTGTTCACTCTCTCTTCCCGTGCCTCGCCTCAGGCGCGCGGTATATAGGCAAACTTTACGCCACACGGGATCGATAACCGCTAGGTCGATGTGTACACACATCTCTCCCATCAGCTGGGGTCTCACCATAACCTCATAGCGCACCATAAAAACAGAGTTTCACCAGATAAACTTGTTCATTACGCCAACCACTATCTCTAAGCTGCGTTCACATAAATGACTCATGTCTTCGCGCCAAAAATGGATTTTTTTTTTTTATAAATGCTGTTCCATTTTTGCCGAAGCAATTCGAATTCGGTGATGCGGAGTGGGCGCGGTCCCAGTGCTAGTGCTCCGTCTGCGGTGAATTGGTACCGACGGTTAGACGCACCCTGAAATACAGGGTGTCCGAAAAATCTTTCCCTGATTACATAAATTGACAACTCAGGCTAGAAGTAAGATAAAAAAATGAAACTGATGTCTAATTGCTTACAAACTATCAAAGTTTTTTTCACACATCAGTAAACTTCCACATGAGCACCCTTGGTAGCACGTAGCACAGCTAGGCGATATTCAATTTCCGTCCACACATTAGCCAACATCACTGGAGGGACCGATTCAACGACTGTGGTTATCCGTTGCCGCAGGGTTTCGAGATCTGGTACACGTGTTCGGTAGACCTCGTCCTTGACATAACCGACGTCCAAACCCCAAGGAGGCGGTGCACCGTCTTGCTGAAACAAGACATCGGGGTGATACTGAAGCAGCTGAGGAACAGCATACAGTTGCAACATGTCCAGATACACTGCAGATGTGATCGTAGCCTCAGCGAAGCAGAATGGCCCGATAATTCGATCGTGCAATAGCGCGCACCAAACATTCACCTTTGGACTGCCTCTGGTGCACTCGATGACCTCGCCAGGGGGTTGTGAACCCCAAATGCGCACATTATGGCGATTCACTACTCCAGTGACAAAAAAGGTCGCTTCGTCGGGAAAGGCAATTCGTCTGAGATAACCATCATCGTTCTCAATACGTGAAAGCATTTCGACCGCAAAGTCATATCGACGTGTACTGTCATTGGGCAACAATGGAAGTGGAAGTTTACTGATGTGTGAAAAAAACTTTGATAGTTTGTAAACAATTAGACACCAGTTTCATATTTGTATTTTAATATATTTTGTGTGGGATCTAAAATTTAAAAACCTCACTCACACCGGCCTGATTTAGCTTCACTGATTAGGATAGTAAAAACATGCGTATATTAAGGGAATTTTCATTCAGAAAGCAGGCTTATCACATTCACACAATTCAATACTGTTCTATCCTGATTAAATTGAGCTTAACTTAAATTCCATAAGTCAGTGAAGCAATTTCGAAGTCTCGATGCGACGAAAATTGTCAGTCGATATCCTGGAAACATTTGTAATAATTGTTAACTTTCGGTGATCACATGGGGAAGACCGGAGATCTGCTGGTAAGACCGTGTTAGCCTATTTATTTGAAGTAACTGGATGTCTTGAGCATACAAAACGGCAGGTTCGTCCAGTGTAAATCAGACGTTCCCCACTGATCCCGTGCAACACAGCGTAGTAAGCAGACACTGTCAATAATAATCAGTTAAATAATACGCGAACACACTTACTTTAGTTTAGTTCATGTATTAAATTCCTTCTCATACAGAATCTCATCAAGGTGGCGAGCCCGCATCTCGTGGTCGTGCGGTAGCGTTCTCGCTTCCCACGCCCGGGTTCGATTCCCGGCGGGGTCAGGGATTTTCTCTGCCTCGTGATGGCTGGGTGTTGTGTGCTGTCCTTAGGTTAGTTAGGTTTAAGTAGTTCTAAGTTCTAGGGGACTTATGACCACAGCAGTTGAGTCCCATAGTGCTCAGAGCCATTTGAACCAAGGTGGCGACTAGCCCAACAATACATACATATACATCCTTCTTTCACGACTAATCGGCAAGAAGTCCTCTATTCTTTTCATAAGAGGAAACATAGATAGCAGAGAAGCTATTCCATGGAGTAAATGGACGCTCCAAGGAATAATTGGGCTTGAAACTACTTTGCATTGATAATCGGTAAGATAAGAAGTGATATTTCGAGATATGTACTGAGTTATATAACTTATAAAATTTCTGAAAATATCGCGGAGAGACCGCTGCAAGAGACATTACAGTATCTTACTTATAGCCTGAGATATCAATTTACGTAATCAGGGAAAGACTTTTCGGACACCCTGTACTTTTTTTCCAATCACGCACTGGAGTAGAAAGAGCAGATCAGCAAGTGGCTGTATGATTTATGCTGTGTATTTGTTGCTTGTTAAAAGTCGCACAGGCGGGACACAGCCCACTAGCACCAGTGAAGACGGGGCATAATGGCCTCGCGAAAGCCGCAGTGGATGCCGCCTCGCAGCGCAGGCAGCAGGCGCGCCACGCCGCGCCTCGCGGCAGCTGTCGCTCTCATTTCCCATCACGGCGCTTTAAAATGTATAGAAAACAGAGAGTGCGTACAAAAAGGCGGCGTGATGGGAGTGCGCCGCTGCGGCGCGGCGCGGGCGGAAGGAAGCGGGCAGGCCCGGCGTTATTTTATGCTGATGAGGGCAGCTGGGCTGGGCTGCCTGCAGCGCGCGCCTCGCGGTAACCAGAGCCAGCCCGGCCAGGCGGCGCGGCGGGGCCCGGATTATTTAATTTGCCATCTGTTGAGCAGCCGCACGCGCCACGGTTGCGCTGCGCGTCTCGGTGCGCTGCGCGGCGCTGCACGCACTGCCTGCTCTCACAATACGGCCGTCCATCCAGAAGGGGGCACTCGCACAAAAAGCCCTACACCCCTCCCTCCCCCCCCCCCTCCGCTCCTACCTACCCCCTTTCCTCCTCCTGCGCCCCAGGCATCTGCCGGCGCCGCAAGAGCTGCACAGTCTACTCTACTTGCAGCCCGGCAGCTGAAAGCGAAACGCCAGGGTCCCCCCCCCCCCCCCCGTCTTCCCCTGTTCTGGCCTTCTCATTACATTCCACTCGGCCGCCTCAAGCCGAATGAGGGGCGGTTTGAATGAAGACGCAACTTCATTCACATACAACACGAGCCGCCGCTGCGTCGTAGCGGACTGTTGCTGTCTTGACACCTAAGTCCGGTATGGATTCTCGGTTACCTCATTTATTGTGCTATAAGGAGACGCCTTAAGATGCGCCGGCCTGGGTGGCCGAGCGGTTCTAGGCGCTACAGTCTGAAACCGCGCGACCGCTACGGTCGCAGGTTCGAATCCTGCCACGGGCATGGATGTGTGTGATGTCCTTAGGTTAGTTAGGTTTAAGTAGTTCTAAGTTCTAGGGGACTGATGACCTCAGAAGTTAAATCCCATAGTGCTCAGAGCCAGCCAGCCTTAAGGTGCTTTCCCATCAGACTCGTGATAACAGGTGAAAAGCTTGTCTCTGCAGTGGGAGTGAGTGCTGCCTGAAACTTCTTGAGATGAAAACTGCATGACGCACCAAGACTGGAACCCAGGATCTTGCCTTAAAGCTGAAAGGCCGGATTACGAGTAGTGACTCATACCCCATTAGGTAAGAGCATTTTCCACTGAAGGTATTCTTCCGTACTCGAGTCCTGCTCCAACAAATTATTCTGTTTTGTCAGAAACACTGGGTGCAGACAGAAGTAAGAGTGATTTCAGGTGTGCCGCAGGGGAGTGTCGTAGGACCGTTGCTATTCACAATATACATAAATGACCTTGTGGATAACATCGGAAGTTCACTGAGGCTTTTTGCGGATGATGCTGTAGTATATTTACATCTACATACATACTCCGTAATCCACCATACGGTGCGTGGCGGAGGGTACCTCGTACCACAACTAGCATCTTCTCTCCCTGTTCCACTCCCAAACAGAATGAGGGAAAAATGACAGCCTATATGCGTCTGTAAGAGCCCTAATCTCTCTCATCTTATCTTAGTGGTCTTTCCGCGAAATATAAGTTGGCGGCAATAAAACTGTACTGCAGTCAGCCTCAAATGCTGGTTCTCTAAATTTCCTCAGTAGCGATTCACGAAAAGAACGCCTCCTTTCCTCCAGAGACCCCCACCCGAGTTCCTGAAGCATTTCCGTAAACTCGCATGATAATCAAACCTACCAGTAAAAAATCTAGCAGCCCGCCTCTGAATTGCTTCTATGTCCTCCCTCAATCCGACCTGATAGGGATCCCAAACGCTCGAGCAGTACTCAAGGATAGGTCGTATTAGTGTTTCATAAGCGGTCTCCTTTACAGATGAACCACATCTTCCCAAAATTCTACCAATGAACCGAAGACGACTATCCGCCTTCCCCATAACTGCCATTACATGCTTGTCCCACCTCATATCGCTCTGCAATGTTACGCCTGTAAGTAGACTGTTTAGGTTTTCTTATTGGTAACGCCATGTAGCGCTCTGTATGAAAATCACTGGCTGTGCTGTGTGCAGTCTGTAGCTAGTTTGCATTGTTGTCTGCCATTGTAGTGTTGGGCAGCTGGATGTGAACAGCGCGTAGCGTTGCGCAGTTGGAGGTGAGCCGCCAGCAGTGGTGGATGTGAGGAGAGAGATGGCGGAGTTTTGAAATTTGTAATACTGGATACCATGAACTGCTATATACATTATGACTTTTGAACACTATTGTGGTAAATACATTGTTTGTTCTCTATTAAAATCTTTCATTTGCTAACTATGCCTATCAGTAGTTAGTGCCTTCCGTAGTTTGAATCTTTTATTTAGCTGGCAGTAGTGGCGCTCGCTATATTGCAGTAGTTCGAGTAACGAAGATGTTTGGTGAGGTAAGTGATTTGTGAAAGGTATAGGTTAATGTTAGTCAGGGCCATTCTTTTGTAGGGATTTTTGAAAGTCAGATTGCGTTGCGCTAAAAATATTGTGTGTCAGTTTAAGCACACTCATGTATAATTGCTCTAAGGGGACGTTTCATATGTCGACCCTTAGCCGAGGATACCTCACTGGAATCTTCTGATTTTTTCTTGTATTTTGTGTAATTAGTGTAGCTATTGTTCATTGCTAGCGCGTAATTGTAGAGAGAATCTCCTTTGTAGTTGCAGTCTTTCATTGTTGTACAGTAAAACAGTTGTGGCATGCATGTAGATTTGCACCAAGTATTTCGCAGCTGCGCTTGCAATTAAATATATATTATTTTCAGTGTTATGTTAATGTGTTCTCTTATTTTTGCTCTTCAAATTGTGCTTTTCTGTGTTATCGTGTGAAATATTGTAACAATAATGGCGTGTGAAAAACGTAACACTAGGCTCCAAAGTAAACTGAGAAATAATAGTGACGACGAGCGTAGCTTATCAGCACCACTATGTAGTGAATTAAAAGACATTCGAAATAGTAATTTGGTAACTGTGCATAGCGAAATGGAGCGGGCGGCAAATAATGGTGTAGACAGTGAAACAGGTAGTGAACAGGGAAGCATTATCGATCGATCGGTCGGCAACAGCTCGCCTCAGGAATCCGACATGACAGAACACAATATTGCAAATACTGTAGACTTAGGTTTTGGGTCCTCAGCGTTTTCTCAAATGAGTCAAGACACATTTTCTGCTTGTCAAAATGTGAATGTTGCCGGTGAAAATGCACTACCAAAAAGCATAGAGAAACAGATTCCAGACACTAATGCATTATTATTGCAATTAATGCAACAAATGGAACAAAATCAGAGACAAACACAGCAAAAGCTTCAAAAGTTAGACACAATTGAAGAAAATCTTCATAAGTTAGACACAATGGAACAACACCAGAGACAAACACAGCAACAGTTAGACGCAATGGAACAAAATCTTCAAAAGTTAGACTCAGTGGAACATAAGCTTGAACAAACACGTGAAGATTTAACTACTGAGTTACATAACATTGAATCGAAATGTCAAAAAGACTGTAATGATGTAAAAACACAAATTTGTGAGCATTTTCAACCTATTTTTTCGCGGCATGAAAATGCATTACAGAATCACGAAGCAGCCATAAAAGAACTGCAAACTATTGTTCATGAAAATCATGAGACCTCGCAAGCTAAAATTGACTCACTTGCATCTACCGATTTTGTTACACAACTTCCAAAAACTCAGGAAAACTTAAAGGACACAGTAGATACTCTGAAAATTGGTTCAGAAAGACACATGGAGGAAATTAGTTCATTATCAGAGAAAGTAGTTGAACTTTTGGATCAGCTAAATAATGTATCTACGAAGGTAGATGATAATCTGAATGACACAAAACCGGTAGTCTTTAATGACACAGAGGAGTATGAACAAATTAAGAAATACAAACAAAATCAGAATCAAATTAATGCGCAACACAAAAGAGAAATCCGGGAAGTACAAGATCAGTTGGCACAAGTAATACAAAAATTACATATTTCAGAGGACACTCGCGCTCCAACACGGGAAGAGGGACTTAGAAATACGGAGAAGCCGCAATATAATAACACAGGGCAATTCGGAAGTTATGAAAGAAATTGGCGAGGTGCACCGAATTTTGAGATGGAAGCGACGACACGACGTAACAATGACCGATATGCTACTCGCCGACACGATGATTTTGACTACAAGCTGTTCATTACTACACGTAAATTCAAAACATTTAAGAATTCTGGCAACGACATTCATCCACAAGCGTGACTCCATCAATTCTCTCATTGTTTTCCTCCCAACTGGTCATTAGAACACAGATTAGAATTTATGTGTGGCTACTTAGAGAATGAACCAGGTGTAAGAATGCGATCGGTCATTCACGATTGCCACAGTGAAGGAGAATTTTACCATGCCTTCCTCTCAGCATATTGGTCTCAAGCTACACAAGACCGAGTAAAACATAGCATCATAATGATGAAACATTTCGAACAATCTGAATTTTCCACTCTTGTGAAATATTTTGAAGACATGTTGGACAAGAATCAGTACCTGTCAAACCCATACAGCCCCTCAGAACTCATCCACATTTGCTTAATCAAATTACCTGAACATTTACGACATATTATTTTGGCAGGACGTTGCAAAGACGACATGAAAGCTTTTCAGGGACTCTTACAAGAATGAGCAATTGACACTGACAATCGCGGAACGCGAAAACAGGAAAACAACAATTACAGGTCACATCCGTCGCAATTCCGCGACGAAAGAAATAATAACTGGACACGACAAGGCTATTCTCACAACACAAATCGTGACCAAAACAGACACCACCCATATGACAACCGTTGGCAGAGTAGTAATAATTACAGGGAAAGATCACCTCTCCGCGGTAGTGACTATCACAGAGACAATCAGAGAAACAGACAATTTGGGAACCAAAATAATTATTATCAAGGGAGACAGAATAACTTTAGACGCAACGGTCCACCACGCAGTTACGATTGCGGGAGAAATTCTCCACCACATGACCGACAAACAAGAAACTATGTAAACTACCGACTAAACGACAGACCTGAATTCCATCAGAACTGGCGAGCTTCAAACAGGGCAGGGCCTTCTCATCAAGGTGAATTTGTAGAAGTTAGGTCTCCTAATCCCAATAACGACGGGCGCCAACAAAGAAACAGACAATGACTCGCACCGCAGGCAGCCACATGCGCCCACTGACTCAGGGAAAAATAACATAGACGCTAACCTTGAGAAAAATTCCAGTATTCTTTACCGACGTATACCACATGATAATTGCGTTAAAGTTGAAACTCTGCGTACTAGGAAGAGCAAAGGGTTACACTACATTTCACATGTAAAACCATTTATTGAGAGATAATCTGCTTTTTAACTTAGTCTTTGCTATAAAATTTTTCACTTCACGTTACTAGTACTCTTTGTCACACTTACAAACTGTTAACATGCAACTATGTTTTAAAGCTAACTAACTATCCAGTCAAGAACATAGCTAACTTAGAAAAGAAATTGTGAATGCATTGTTATAGTGAACAGACAACACAGGGGTTAGTTTATGTGACAGCTACACGATTTTATCACGACACTACTAATGAGTGACAATTTACAATGTTGTTTTTGCGGTGTTTCTGTTTTATATCTGCACAGTTTTTCTGAATTATTCTGGAAAGTAAAACATGTTTTAGTAGTTACTTTTGTGGTATAGCTACAATGAGACAGCCTTTTCCGTAGCACAACAATACGTTACAGCACAGTACTTTCTCCATCACGGCAATAAGCGTAATAACTAAGATATCTATACACAAAGCATTTCACTTTTGTTTATCATGAGGTAAGTACATTGGTTTCTGCAGAACTTAGCTTTCAGAGGACAATAACTACAACACTTCCACAGAGATTATCTTACAGCAAAACGCACATTTAGCGCCTCTGGACACGTATTTGAGTGATTAATTTTGTACTTAAATCATTTATTTTTAAAGATATTTGAAGTACAATAATACAATGGTTTTCCGTAATACATTTCATTCCATTGTTGTAATCTGTAACAGCTGAGGGTATAATTACATTAATCCTCAGTGGGGTACAAGCTTACTTTGTGTACCATGTGTTTGGCAAGCACAAGGAGCCCTAGCTAATATGGTATTTGCTTATACAAATTTACACATCGGTACCATATTTCTATAACACATAAATTACACAGCTATCTGATTATTTAACTGAGAGATAAACATTTTTTTTATGACATCAGTGACAAATGTTTATGTAATTACACAGTTGGATAACTTCACACTTATGAAACTGTATTTTGTCTGTACTTTGTGAACTGTTCATATTTTTTCGGAACCATTGTGATACTATGAGAGCTTTGAATGATGTATTTGGTATGATATCATGATTTTTAAAGTACGTTTGAGGTAGATGACACTACCGAAATGAGCAGAGAATTTTTTTTTAGGTTTTGAACTTATTGCAGAAAGCTACAACGATTTTGAGATTTGACTGAGGCATTTTGATGTTATTTTTACGATGACGATGTGTATTATGCTGCTGAGGTATGTTTATGATCAATAAGATGATGCTACCGTATATGAGGAATTTGATTATGCTACGTATTTATTATGATGAAATATTGAAGAAGTGTAGTGGTTGGGGACTCTGATTTGTGGAAAAGGATGTTGGAAACCAAGAATCGTACTTTAAGAGTTATGAAATGTGTGTAAATACGCGAATGTATCACAATGCCGACGAAAACTTTTTGAACACTGTTATATCAATAGGATTTTGTTTCTACAGATTTGTAACGCAAATTCTTGACCTGTGAAATATTTTTATATGAGACTGTCACTGTAGCGGAAACTGCTGTCGTAAATATTTCGGTAAGAAAGTTAAGTGACCACCTTCACATAATGCGTCGTGGGCACCCAGCTGCGCAACAGACGCCTGGAAAAAAGCCATTAGTGTGTGCCTTTTCAGAGGCACAGGTAGAGAAAAAAAAAGGGGAGGCCATTATCCTCGCTATTGACATTCCTTTGTAGAAAGCATCGCAAATACGACATGCTCAAACTTGAAAACATATGATTATACTGTGGAGCTCTTAATTTATGATATTTACTAAAATGCCTAATGAAATGATGAGAAACATTTCACGGCTATTGTCTTTCTAGTTGAGAGATTCTTTTGCCTTTGGAGACGCCATTTGCCTAGTGAATGACGTTTCATGCATTGCTATATATAGGCTACATATATTTGCTCATTTTGTTTAATATATAGTTTCTAGTTGCACTGCAGCATTGGTTATTATAAAATTTAATAGATGTACTAATATCACTATTTTCTGTCTACAGACCCAGGAAAGAATACATATATGATGTACTTCCTTCACAGGAACTGCATAAATAATTTTTTAAACGATTTGGTAACTTTTCTGCTACAGTAACTTATCGTGATGCATCACTTTAGTGTTAAGATGTGACACAGGTATTAGACATGGCCATTTTTAGTGTAATATTTTTTCTGCTTGAGCTATGTCATGTTTAGATATAAGTTATTGCATTTGCTGCTGCTGTTTGCCAGGTATAGTGCTACTAAATTTCACTTTGTATTACTCTGTTAAGCTAGTTTTATTACTGATTTATTTTTCTTGTTGCTGCACATTCGCTCATATTAGTTGTAATGTTGCATTGCTTGGAACTTTAGATTTACTGTAGCTTGCTTCGCAATTTTCCATTTTTTTTTTTTTGGTCATTGCTGTTTGTGTTAATTGTTTTGTGCTGCTGCATTGCCTTGTCCCTTAGTTTAGCATCTGAGCTTAGTAGATTTAAGTTAGCTTAAGAGGGGGTAGCCTATAAGAGAATGAGTTGCAATGAATTTGAAGAAATGCACTGAGAGGCTATACGAGAAAAGTACAGAAAGCAGATATAGATAGGACTTTTGGAAATAATGAAGAACAAAGGGAGATCTCCGAGAAGTAAAGGAAGTTTTGTTTGAAAAATACTGCAGTAAAATAAACCCTGTCCTTTCCTTGTATTATACTGTTATATGTTTGTGTACCCTTGTGTATTTGTGTTCATCCTGTTTTTTTTTTTTTTTTGTTTATCTGATACGATTTATGTTGTAGAATTTTTCTAATACTCAGCTACATTCACTATGATGAGGAATACTGTTATCCTCAAATATAATTTGCATTAATAATATGTTATTTACTTTGTAAAGATGTTAGACATTATTAATTCTGTTTTGTTTTAATGCTCATGTGTGAAGTTGATGTTTCAAAAGTTATTCTGATCTTTTATGTATTTACTTATGTCATAATTTTTGTAACACTGATGTATATGTTTATTTCTATTCTTTTGTAAAGCCCCTATTACTACAAATGTTATCTGTATTGTTATGTTCTTTAATGATGTATTCTGTATCTTTGTAATTGTATTTTTATGTTATAAAATTGTAATGGAAACCAGTTCATCAGATTAAGTAACTTGTAAGTTACATTTCACTGCACACGTTTCTGTTGGTCATAGTATATGGACAATATGTGAGAAGTAGGGACTGTTAGTGTTTGCATGTGTGTTAATAATTCAGCAAGGGACTGGATAACAGCATTGCTGGTTCTAAGGACAATTCCAAAAACTTTGTGAGTGCACAAGTGGTGGTTATGGACTTGCTATATTATCCGCAAGACTCTTCAATGGTGATTGTGCACCTGCACAGTCACAACAGTTGGCTGCTGGCCATCTCTACAAGGACTGCAGTGGGTCTGCATCTTTGATGACCTAACAATACCATTATTTCTACAAGGACTACAGTGGGTCTGTATCTTTGATGACCCACCAATACCATTATTTCTGGAAGGACTACAGTGGGTCTACACCTTTGCTGACTCACCAATATCATTATTTCTACAAGGACTGCAATGGGTCTGCATCTCTGGTGGCCCACCAATACCGTAATCTCTACCGGGACTACAGTGGGTCTGCTCTGTGCTGACCTACCTACCAATCTTCTTCAAAACGTCGAATGACTCTGCTGTGGGTTTGCTCTGTTGTGGCCCATTACCTGTCAGCATGTCAAGAGTCAGCACTGTCTTTCTGTTAGAAGGACAACACTACTTCTTCAGGACTGCATGGAAATCCACTACTTCTGTGTGCATTCTCTTTTACTGATCAGACTTTAAAAAGAAAAAAACACTGTAATTTTACTGTGATGAACGATCAGGACTGTCTTTATAGACTGTGAGAAAATTTTTGCTTTTGACCAACATTGTGTCAATAAGTGTGTGCATTTGATTTCTTTATTATTGTAATTGTAATTATGAAAAATGTTTTCAAATCTGTATTGGCCAGTGCCCAAATCAATTTGTAAAATTTTTTGTGGGGAGCATGGGGGCTATGTAAGTAGGCTGTTTAGGTATTCTTATTGGTAACGCCATGTAGCGCTCTGTATGAAAATCGCTGGCTGTGCTGTGTGCAGTCTGTGGCTAGTTTACATTGTTGTCTGCCATTGTAGTGTTGGGCAGCTGGATGTGAACAGCGCGTAGCGTTGCGCAGTTGGAGGTGAGCCGCCAGCAGTGGTGGATGTGAGGAGAGAGATGGCGGAGTTTTGAAATTTGTAATACTGGATACCATGAACTGCTATATACATTATGACTTTTGAACACTATTGTGGTAAATACATTGTTTGTTCTCTATTAAAATCTTTCATTTGCTAACTATGCCTATCAGTAGTTAGTGCCTTCCGTAGTTTGAATCTTTTATTTAGCTGGCAGTAGTGGCGCTCGCTATATTGCAGTAGTTCGAGTAACGAAGATGTTTGGTGAGGTAAGTGATTTGTGAAAGGTATAGGTTAATGTTAGTCAGGGCCATTCTTTTGTAGGGATTTTTGAAAGTCAGATTGCGTTGTGCTAAAAATATTGTGTGTCAGTTTAAGCACAGTCATGTATAATTGTTCTAAGGGGACGTTTCACGCCCAAATATTTAATCGACATGACTGTGGCAACCGCTACACTACTAATGGAGTCTTCAAACATTACAGGATTCTTTTTCCTATTCATCTGCATTAATTTACATTTATCTATATTTAGAGTTAGCTGCCATTCTTTACACCAATCACAAATCCTGTGCAACTCATCTTGTATCCGCCTAGGGTCACTCAACGACGACACCTTCCCATACACAACAACATCATCAGCAAACAGCCGCACATTGCTATCCACCCTATCCAAAAGATGATTTATGTTGATAGAATACAACAGCAGACCTACCACACTTCCCTGGGGCACTCCAGATGATACCCCCACCTCCCATGAACACTCACCATCGAGGACAACGTACTGGATTCAATGGAAAATTGTACTGAAATGCAGGAGGATCTGCAACGAATTGACGCATGGTGCATGGAATGGCAATTGAATCTCAATGTAGACAAGTGTAATGTGCTGCGAATACACAGAAAGAAAGATCCTTTATCATTTAGCCACAATGTAGCAGGTCAGCAACTGGAAGCAGTTAATTCCATAAATTATCTAGGAGCAGGCATTAGGAGTGATTTAAAATGGAATGATCATATAAAGTTGATCGTCGGTAAAGCAGATGCCAGACTGAGATTCATTGGAAGAATCCTAAGGAAATGCAATCCGAAAACAAAGGAAATAGGTTACAGTACACTTGTTCGCCCACTACTTGAATATTGCTCACCAGTGTGGGATCCGTACCAGATAGGGTTGATAGAAGAGATAGAGAAGATCCAACGGAGAACAGTGCGCTTCGTTACAGGATCGTTTGGTAATCGCGAAAGCGTTACGGAGATGATAGACAAACTCCAGTGGAAGACTCTGCAGGAGAGACGCTCATTAGCTCGGTACGGGCTTTTATTGAAGTTTCGAGAACATACCTTCACCGAGGAGTCAAGCAGTATATTGCTCCCTCCTATGTGTATCTCGCGAAGAGACCATGAGGATAAAATCAGAGAGATTGGAGCCCACACAGAGGCATACCGACAATCTTTCTTTCCACGCACAATACGAGACTGGAATAGAAGGGAGAACCGATAGAGGTACTCAAAGTACCTTCCGCACCACACCGTCAGGTGGCTTGCCGAGTATGGATCTAGATGTAGATGTAGAAGGATTTATTCTGGTAACAAGTTTCTACCTCTGGTTAGGCCATTTTTCCTTGACATCCAGCCTTACAGTAGTGCCAATCCCGCATAGTAAGCAAGAGAGCGCCTGTGACGTCTGAAAACGTAAACCTGAGTTACTTGTAATGCTGTGAAGCGGGTCATGAGGCGTGCCAGGACAGCTTAACCGGTGGAGTAATTGCCCGTGAAGAGCCAAGGCTCCGGATTATGAGTCCCGGTACGACACACAGTACTAATCTGCCACGAAGTTTCAGAAAACGCACACTCCGCTGCAGACTTAAAATTCATCGTGAGTCAATTGTGTTTATGAGTAAATTCGTAATTTTTATAATTTCCATGAAAAAGTATTCTGTTGCCATCGATGTCGAGAGTATTTGAGATAGTTCATGAGGTCAGTTAGACAAGACGTTTGATATGTAGAAACTAGGTACGGGCAGTTTTGAAGCTGCGAGGACGGATCGTCAATCGTCCGTGTATAGCACTGTTGGTGAGAGCATTTCTTCCAACTGAAAAGTTACGAAGTTCGAGTTCCGATCCAGCATACAATTTTAACCTTTCAAAAGCTTTCAACAAAACGAGAAGATTTGGGCTGTCTAAGGGCATATCCTAATCTTAAATACAATGACATGAATCGATGGAAGCAAAATGATGTCAAAGAACCCACACGAGTTGAAGAAATATTATTCCCGTGAAAAAAAGAAACCTTGTATCACTCACGAAACTGTAAATAGTTGGTGGTACAGAAGAGGCGAATCTCGCCAACTGGATTACTGAAAAGCTTTCGCCATGGTATCGCAAAGTCGATCAATACCGAACGTGTTATTGTGCGAAGTATCTTCTCAGAACTCTGATAATCCTTTCTTTGACTGATAGAAACAAGGACGTTACACTCGACGGCCAGTGTTCAACAAAAAGGTAATAACATTGTCTGAGCCCCACGAAAGTGTAATAGAACAGCTCATTTTCCAACGAACTCAAATCAGTTGTGAACGTCGCTAGCGATTATTTTGTCAATAGAATACAATACATTAAGCGTCGGGACAGTATTTCCTCCCCGTTTTCTGAATGGACTAACGGAAATACCCGTTGCGGTCGTAGTTAAAAGTTTGATTTGCTGCACCTCTTCAGACTTGTGTACCGTGCAACCCTCGTCATCGCTGCGTCACTACGGCACACTACTCGTACATGAAACTTGAATCTGCTTATTTTAGTCGACCCCTTGTGGCCGAGCGGTTCTAGGCGCTTCAGTCTGGAACCACGCGGCTGCTGTAGTCGCAGGTTCGAATCCTGCCTCGCGCATGGATGTGTGTGATGTCCATAGGTTAGTTAGGTTTAAGTAGTTATAAGTTCTATGGGACTGATGACCTCAGATGTTAAGTCCCATAGTGCTCAGAGCCATTTGAACCATTTTTTGCTTATTTTACCGAAGCCTTGGGCTCTACCGACAAGTTAGAATCCACTATTCCCCGGCTCCCCCCTCACAAACACACATTTCCTTCCTTTACCAGACTGAATATTTCTTGATCTACCGACCTCTTCGTTTGGTCAAACTATGACACAAATTTCTTTCCTCCGCACTTCGATTAGGAACCTCTTCATCAGTTATCCAGTCTACTCGTATACTTTCAGGATTCCTCTGCAGCGCCACATTTAAGAAGGTTATGTTCTCTTCTTGTTGGTACCTTTGATCGTTCACATTTCAGATGCTACACTTCACATACTTACTTTCAGCTTTCAGAAAGCCATTCCAACACTTAAACTTGTAATAAATGTTATACATCTTTCCACAAACGCTTTTCTTGCTACTGCCACAATGCATTTTGGTTCGAAATGGCTCTGAGCACTATGCGACTTAACGTCTTAGGTCATCAGTCGCCTTAGAACTAATTAAACCTAACTAACCTAAGGACATCACACACATCCATGTCCGAGGCAGGATTCGAACCTGCAACCGTAGCGGTCGCTCTGCTCCAGACTGTGGCGCCTAGAACCGGCTGGACACTCCGGCCGGCACAATGCATTTTGTATCCTTTCTACTTCAACCATCGTTATTTTACTGACCTAGTAGCAAACCTGTTTTACAGCACTTAGTGTCTTTTTTTCTAACATAATTCCCTCAGCAACGGCAGATTTAATTGTATGACATGTCAGTGGCCTAGTGATCTTTCTCGGCAAGCCGAATGTATATCAGACTCTCGGGTTTCCAGCAGACCAAGTTCTTGGCGTGAAGTTTTCTGTAGAACTGTCGAAACGGCGTCTTTCTACATATGCTGCAGCGCAACGGACCACGCTCTCCCCTCGTCCCAGAGCGGGAGGGAGTGTGAAATGGAAAGGGGGGGGGCGGAGAGGAAAGAGCCTTGCTCGACTCCCAGCATGGTCAGTCAGAATCCACTTCGCATACAGATGTCGCTTGGCTGAGAGCGCTCGCAGAATATCGTGGCCAGTAACGAGCTCCAAGCAAAACACTTGATAGGCAGGCGAACGAACCTGACATATTCCAATCAGGGCTGCTGAGCGCAGCGTTGCCTTTGCTCGATGAACGGCAGTCTGCACACACAGTGTGTAATGTCTCTAGCAGCGGTCTCTCCGCGATGTTTTCAGAAATTGTATAAATTATATAACTCAGTACATACCTCGAAATATCTCTTCTTATCTTACCGATTCCTAAACTTTAATATACGATGATTATCAATGCAAAGTAGTTTCTAGCCCTATTATTCCTTGGAGCGTCCATTTACTCCATGGAATAGCTTCTCCGCTATCTATGTTTTCTCTTATGAAAAGAATGGAGTGCTTGCCGATTAGCCATGAAAGAACGAAGATGTATATGTATGTATTGTTGAGCGAGTCCCCATCTTGATGAGATTCTGTATGAGAAGGAATTTATTACATGAACTAAACTAAAGTAAGTGTGTTCACGTATTATTTAACTGATTATTATTGACAGTGTCTGCTTACTACGCTGTGTTGTACTGGATCAGTGGGGAACGTCTGATTTACACTGGACGAACCTGCCGTTTTGTATGCTCAAGATATCCAGTTTATTACTTCTAATAAATAGGCTAACACGGTCTTACCAGCAGATCTCCGGTCTTCTCCATGTGATCACCGAAAGTTAATAATTATTACAAATGTTTTTAGGAGATCGACTGAGAATTTTCGTCGCACCGAGACTTCGAAATTGCTTCACTACCTTATGGAATTTAAGTTAAGCTCAATTTAATCAGGATAGAACAGTATTGAATTGTGTGAATGTGATAAGCCTGCTTTGTGAATGAAAATTCCCTTAATATACGCATGGTTTTTACTATCCTGGTCAGTGAAGCTAAATCAGGCCGGTGTGAGAGAGGTTTTTAAATTTTAGATCCCACAAAAATATTAAAAGTGGATGCTACAGACGCGTGCGTAGTGCCACTCGATCCTCGCTCTAGACACCCAAATCTTTAATGCTTTGCGACGTTCGGAACATTGGTATGATAGTATATTTCTTAAGGATGCTGGCGATTTTTGTTGTTACTGGCCCCACTTGTGGTAGAAACACCAATCGCTTGTTCTTATCCTTTATTACTTTGTAGCTGCACGTTGTATGCATTGGCTTCTTGATTTGTATGTCACTGTGGCCATTCTCCTGGAAGACTCTCCTCAGGCGTTTCTAATCGCTAGAGGTTTTTCTGGTCGCTTATGACGTGAGCACTGAGAACAGTAGTATGTATTGAAATTTCCTCAAAATATTCCATACATAGCCTGGCTATTCTTGGTGCCAGGATGGCTCACATCGCCACCCCGACCACCTGATCGCAAAACGCCCTCCACCTTCGAAATTAATGCTAGTGGGAGAGTGTTGATAAGCTCTCGATATCTGTAGCTCCACATGTTGAGTCAGCAATGTCAACAGATCTTTCAGGGACACTCGAATTAATAACGCGTCCTATCAAAGCTCACCAGTAGATCATCCTTTTCGAGTCGGATGTCCTTCGGCAGTTTCACAAACTCACACATCTTCACGTGACCGACACAGTACCGCAACTAAAGGCATCCATAATTTTCCCAGATATTTGTCCATTCCTTATACCGGTGAGCTAATGTCGAACTTTGAGACATTCTCTCCTGGTGTACTTCAGGAAGCCTTTTCAACCGGAGCTGTCGCTTTCAGCGGCAAGTCAGAGGTCTCCTGAAGTGCAACGATCTTCTTCGACACAGCTGATGCTACATCCTTCGTGAGTTCCTTGTGTGCTGGATCCTGCAGTAGCATGGGAATTACAATATGCTGCAAGTAATTACTCACCCACATTTCTGTTTTCTTATTTATTACTAAACCTGTCCATCTGTTACTACTACTTTATTTTGTATTATAGACCTGTACTGAACTAACCAGAAATACTGTCCTTCCTGCCACTGCACTTCTCTAATTCCCACTATATCTATTTCTCTTTAGAAGTTCTCTAACGTATCACTACCGTGATCTATGGATAGCGTCTTGACTACTAATAATATGTCCTTTTTTAATTCCCTTCGGATATAAGGACTCTTCCTCGTTGTGAGAAAAACCCTGACTCTAGAATTCTTTGACTGAGACAGGATTTTTCTTAGTGGTTTAGACATGACATACGATGCTGTGCTCCTTTGTTCACAAAAGGAAAAAAACACTTCTGGCGGATGTCACGCTGATTCATTCAACCAGATCCATCATTCTCTTAATAAGGTTGCATTATCTCTAGCGACGTTCATGTCAAACAGATGTTAAACTCTAAAGTTACTTAAATTCATAATGCAAACCATAATGACACGTGCTAAAAGCCTGCTGGTCCATCTTTGAACCCAGTATTGCCGCGGTTCTACGTGCCATGATTCGAAGAATCCTTGGTAAGTTTCCGGAGGTATGTGGCACCAGATTTGACAATTGCCGTGAATTATGGGCCAGTATATTGTGTTCCACTGCGTTACTCACGTGAATTCGATGGAAAAGACTTCAACGTGAGTTCATTATCGTGCTCGCCAAACCACTGTATTGTTACACAGACAGTTACTTGCTGGAAGATGCCGTCACCGTCGGGAACGACATTAAGCGTGAAGGAATATAGCTGATTTCCAATAAGATTCACGTAGTTACCAAGAAGTTAACTGAGAAGAAACCGTGGGTAACAGCAGAGAAACTTCAGTTGTTCCATGGAAGAAAGGAGTACAAAAATATTCAGAGAAATTCAGGAATACAGAAATACAAGTCGCTTAGGAAGGAAATAAATAAATAGGAAATGCAAGAAAGCTAAGACGAAATGGCTGCTTGAAAAATGTGAAGAAATCGAAAAAGAAATGATTGTCGGAAGGACCAACTCAGCATACAGCAAAGTCAAAACAACCTTCGGTGCCAAAAAAAGCAAAGGTGATAACATCAAGAGTGCAACGGGAATTCCACTGTTAAATGCAGAGGAGGGAGCGGATAGGTGCAAAGAGTACATTGAAGGCCTCTACGAGGTGGAAGGTTTGTCAGATGTGATAGAAGAAGAGACAGGAATCGATTTAGAAGAGATAGGGGTTCCAGTATTAAGCTCAAGTGGCTCTGAGCACTATGTGACTTAACTTCTGAGTTCATCAGTCGCCTAGAACTTAGAGCTAATTAAACCTAACCAACCTAAGGACATCACACACATCCATGCCCGAGTCAGGATTCGAACCTGCGACCCTAGCCGTCGCTCGGCTCCAGACTGTAGCGCCTAGAACCGCACGGCCACTCCGGGCGGCTCCAGTATTAGAGTCATAATTTAAGAGAGCTGTGGAAGACTTAAGATAAAATAAGAGAGAAGAGATAGACAACATTTCATCAGATTTTTAAAATCATTGGGAGAAGTGGGAACAAAATGACTATTTCCCAGTGGTGTGTACAATGTATGGGTCTGGGGACATTCCATCGGACTTTTGGAGAAACATAATCCACACAATTAGGAAGATTGCAAGAGTTGACAAGTGCGAGAATTATCGCACAATCAGCTTAACAGCTTATGCATCGAAGTTGCTAACAAGAGTAATATACAGAAGAATCGGAAAGAAAATTGAGGATGCGTTGGGTGACGACCAGCATTGCTTTAGAATAGGTATGGTATGATAGTGAAAAATGGACTCGGGGGAAAACTGGAACAAAAGAGAATCGAGACATCTGAGATATGGTGCTACAGGCGAATATTTGAAAATTAGATGAACTGAGAAGGTAAGAAATGAGGAGGGTCTGCGCAGAATTGGAGAGGAAAGGAATAAGTTGAAAACAATTGACAAGGAGAAGAGACAGGATGACAGCACATTTGTTAAGACATGAGGGAACGACTTCCATGGTACTAGAGGGAACTGTAGAGGGCAAAAACTGTAGAGTAAGACAGAGATTGGAATACATACAGCACCTAATTGAGGACGTAGGTTGCAAGTGCTACTCTGAGATGGAGAGTTTGGCGCAGGAGAGGACTTCGTGGCGGGCCGCATCAAAGCAGTCAGAAGACTGACGACCCAAAAAACAAAAAGGGGGCACAGCTGTTCAAAAAAATGGTTCAAATGGCTCTGAGCACTATGGGACTTAACTTCTGAGGTCATCAGTCCCCTAGAACTTATAACTACTGAAACCTAACTAACCTAAGGACGTCACACACAACCATGCCCGAGGCAGGATTCGAACCTGCGGCCGTAGCAGTCGCGCGGTTCCGGACTGAGGCGCCTAGAACCGCTCGGCCACCACGGCCGGCGGCACAGCTTTCATAGTGTCTTAGATTACTAGCACAGGTTCCTTGGAAGCTCAGGTGAATGTGCTTCAGAGCATAATACTGTCCCCACTGGCCTAAGTCCGCAGCGGGGTGCATGTTTCGAATTGCTGTTCGCCTGCATGAGTCGTATGTGGACTCGAACACCAGCCTGGTGTACGAAGAAACGTGACTCATCCGAACCAGGTGACACATTTCCATTGGCTCACGGTCAAATCTAGATGACCCCGTGCCCAACGATATCGTAATTAAAGATGATATTGTCTCAACATGGTGACACGTACATGTTGTCTGCTATGGAGCCGCACGTTTAAAAGGTGCGCTGAACTATTTTCTCTCTGTCGTCAGATCTGCCATGAGTCTTCACATAACCCGCTTTACAGAGCGGACAGATATTCAGACGTCAACTTTCTGTGTTGACGCGTGGACGTTTCAACACTTGTTCAGCCGCTCGTGGTTCTTAAAGTTCTTCAACCACTTCCGCAGATGGTCGTGAGAATTGCACGTTAAGAGCAGACAAGTTTCGCCGCTTCCGGTATGCCAGCTCGCAGGCGCCGACTCATACTAATCTGCACAATTTTAATTCTTCGGGCTTACTCACCGAGGCGGTGTCATGTTGAAAAATCGGATTTCTGGCGGTTATTCGCGTCTTTCTTGAACGATATTTCAACAGCGTGACTCTCAGTCTTCTTCACGTGCTGTCTGATACCAATTCCAGTGTGGAAAGAGTCTGGTATTTTTGCCTAAGTTGTGCTAGGCGCTCCGTCTGCGGTCCGCGCCGATTCAGGCGCTCTGTTCGTGGTATGCCCCGACCAATAGCTCCGACTGTAGTCCTTTCTTCCAGCCGCGGCAGTTCTGAACGCTGTGCTTGTACTTTGTTGATATTACCCGTTGTCATTCTTCCTGTATGAAGTTCTGAATGTCGTCCAAGTCTCTCTAAACATTTTATTTTCCAACAGTCGTCATTTAAACCCTCCTGTGATCTAGAACGTACTGTTACCACGGAGTGTCGTACAAGGCGTTCTGTCCGAGGTCCGAGCCCAGTAGGAGCGGCTACAGTGTTGTTTCCAGACCGCTGGTGATCAAACTGCCGCTCGAGACTCAGTAGAACGTCCTCAGGTCCTGGGTCTGTTGGCTGAGGCACCATCAAACGTCCTTCGTTACATGTACTGGGAAGTTTTCTTTAAGTTATCTTCATACTTGTGTCCCCTGAGGTCTTGACGTTTCATTCGTTACGTCTTCAGAAGATCGAGAGGCAGGTTCCAGGCAGAGCTCAGCTGGAAACCGATATCATGGATAATGAGTATTTCCATGACATTATTCTCAATAGATTCTTTGATAACGTTGTCCCAGCATCTCGATTTTTGTATTAGAATCTTGACCTCCTTATAGTTCATAGAACGACTTAGTTCTAAACAGTGCTCGGAAATCGCTGATCGTGGTGGCCTGAGTCAGTATGGTGTGTCTTTGGTATTCTTTGCACCTGAGGCCAGCTGTCCTAGTCGTCTGGTCGAAGTATTCCATACCACGTTCACACAGCATGTGGTAAATACCCAGTTTCCGCAGACCCAGGTCATCCTTCACACTCCCTAGCAGAGCCATAATCTTGGTGACTGGATGGAATATGGTCTTGATGTTGTGTTTAAGGAGAATTTTGCTGATTTTGGCAGATACCGGCCCGAAATACGGGAAATATGCAACCTTCTTCGTTTCTTCTTAGACCTCTTCAGGAAGCTCTGGCAGGTAAATAGGCCGCTGTGCCTTTTGAAAACTCGAGAAGAGTATCCATTTTTGTACAATACAGATTGTTGGTGTTCTGTCTCCGTCGCCAAATTATCAGGATCTGTCAGAGTTCCTGCCCGGTGAACCAGAGTTAACTACACCAGTTTTCTGTGGCGGATGGTGGCAACTGCTGGCTTGTAGGTACAAGTCGGTGTGAGTGGATCTGCGGCTGAAGGCACTACCAGCCTTCCTCTTTAGTAGTACATCCTCATCCAGTTCCATGGTGAATTTAATGATAGGGTGGCGTGAGTTTAGCTGGTCCAAGAAAACATCAAGCTTTTCCCTCCCGTGGGGTCATATAACATAGGTATCGTCCAAGTACCTAAAAAATCACATCGTTTGGACTAGGGCCAATGTAAGTTCCTCCTCTTCAAATCTCTCCACAAAGAGACTGGCCACCACTGGTGAGAGACGGCTGCCCATTGCGACCCCTTTCATTTGCTCGTATAATTGACCCTCATATAGGAAGTAGGTCGATGTCAATATGTGCCTCAAAAGCTCCAATAACTCCAGAAGACGCGAACAACCGGCAGAAACTCGATTGTTCAACATGACACCCTGCTCATTGTTGAAGTCGCTGTGTAAGAGGATTTTCTCATTCAAGGCTCGTACCATTTCTAAAACTGAAAGTCCTGCATGTTTTTATTTTAACTGTGAAAGAGATTTTTCACAGAAAAACAGTCAATAATTTACCATTTCCTCTGTACTTAAATGCGTATTGGAATTGATTATTATACTTGTATTATCTCTAAAAAAAGCAATTATGCTGGAGTTATATTCAGTGGAACATGATTTAAATACATGTGAAACAACGGTGAACCTAATAATGAACCTTGCAATACGCAATTAGTGATTTCCCAACAGCCAGAAAAAATATCTGCTGTTTATAATTGTTTATGAAGCACATTTTTATGCATTCTTTTTGTTAAATATATCGAATATTGTCTGCAATACATCAGTCAGCACTGTTCCCGCCACCAGAACAAAAGCTCACAGATTCCAACACTATAAAGTGAATGTTGTAAGAGAAAGAACCTCTAACACTAGAAGTCAAGTATGTGACCTGCATTTTCTTACAGTTACTAATCTGGATTCGAAAACACTATGAAACAAAGACATTAGACTTAGTAGTAATAACTAATATAGCCATCTGAGTAATGTAGTGTCGGGTGGAGCAACAATAAGCTCACAAAAATTGACGTTTTAACGCTTCCATTCGACGTCGAGAGTAGAGGTTACGCCATTACCTGGAAATGTATGTACTCATTGAACTAAATGACCGATAGTGGACAGTATGTAGTGTCTAGTATACTGCACTGTAGGCATGGTCTTAATGTTGCTCGGCTGGCGTTACCTTGCTGTGAACATATCAATGAGCGTGATCCGTGGCTGTGAAATGGTGCTGGGATAAGATTATCAGACAAAGTATTGGTCAGACCCTTAAAAAGTGCTCCGGTTGATTTGAAGAGATGTTGATGACGTACAACTGGTAGCACTTTGTTAGGCGACCCACCACCATTAACGTAAGTCATGGCAGTAAGTGTTGTAGGTGCAATGTGCAGCATGGTATCAGCGCAGTAAGATGTGACGACATGGAATGCGGCACAATGGCATGTAAGGAGCTCTCTTGTTTGGACCTGCCCATCAACGTACCGTTGTCCGATACGTTGGTATACCAGTGGGTATCACTGGCAGCGGCGTACCGTGAATCAAGCTGTCCGATATGTTAGTATACCAAGGAGTCCAAGTAAAGCAACGTGAGAACAATGGTTGTGAAAAGATCATAATCCTCAGCGACCCGAGACGAGTGTCACGTCTTGTCAATGACAGTCGCTTGCTAACCACACAGGAAGTGTTGCTGTGAGATAAATCAGGTCTACCTCAACCATTTTCTGAGAAAACGGTGAAGAGAACTATGTGCAATGGACATTTGGAATAGGGTACCCCGCAAAAGGCCGTTGCTCACAGCGGCAGATAAGAGCTGCACTTCCGTTGTAGTGCAGGACAGTAGTAGATGGAAGACGTGTAGTACGGTACGATGAGCCGTGATTGTCCTCATTTTCAAATGCTGGAAGTTGCCGAGTGCAGCGATGGCCGAATGGGTCGTTTATGTGTGGACGGTGCAATTCAAGACGGACGTAATATTGCGATCCTTTGAGGATTTTTTCGGGTCTTGAATTGCGTCCATTCCAGTTACCGCGAACATGAACCAGGGCCTAAATTTGAACATTCTGGATGACCAGGTAATAAGCATTCTACTTCATCTCCATGATGAATGTCCTGTGGACATTCTCGTTTTCAGATGATATTTCTGGTGTGCCGCCAGAAAAACCTGACGCCCAGGGTACGCCCGATTGCAAGTCTTATCTTGGTCGGAAATCATTGCAAACTTCGTGGAGGCTCATGCTTTGAAAGAGTGGAAAGGAACCTGACAACAGCACTTAGAACACTGTCAAGCTACTACAATCGGAAATGAAGGTCTCCACTCGAAACAACCTAATTCGCAAACTAGCGGGGACACAGTGGGGATCACATCCACAAACTATTCGCTGTTCCGCAATGGCAGTGTACTTTTCTACTGCTGAATATGCTTCTCCAGTCTGGTACGGGTCATCTCATGTCAGACAAGTAGACATTGCTCTCAACGAAACCTACAGATTGATCACAGGTTGCCGATGACCTACCCCAACTGATAAGCTCTACTGCCTGGCTGGAAAGTGGAACAGGACAGTGCCCTTCCACTGCACGCACATAATCCACCACAGCAACGACTGAGATCGCGAAAGAGCTTCCTGAGAACATCCCAGAAGCTACCATTTCACCAGAGAAGGCAAGGCTGGAGTTATGGAAGAAGTCGACGCCTCACCTGCAGACGCCAGAAGCTGAAGAACTGCCACCTGGACACAACGAGAGCTGGCTGGTGTGGGAATCTTTAAACAGATTACGATCAGGAGTTGGACGATCCAGAGACAAACTGAAGAGATGGGGCTTCATAACAGAAGATACGTCCTGTGATTGTGGACGAGAACAAACCACAAGCCACATGCTCCAGTGCCTTTTGTGGCCTACATTCTGCACGAAGATTGATCTCCTGCAAGCCACTCCAAGCGCCTTGGAAGTTGCAAAGTACTGGGCACATGTAATATAAATACAATTTGTATAAGTATATGTACATATTTGTTGTTGTGTATGGCTACTGTAACTTTGTATGTTTCTGACTCGAGAATAATAATAATTCTCGTTTTCCAGGCTGACAACAGCCGCGTATGTACTGCTGCACGCTTACATCATTGGCGACTAACAGGGCACCTCGATTGGCTCGCTAAATCACCCGTTCTTAATATCTCACAGATAGGCCCGGACCTAGCCCAGGAGGGAGGGGGGGGGGGGGAGGGACAAACAGGGTATCTGCCCGGGTGGCAATTTCAGGAGGCTTGAAATTCATATTCTTGGAGGAAAAAACCTTGTTTTACAAAGCGCTTAGTATCCAGCACACGTTGGTCTACCGATTATTAATACGATTTTGAAATGCATCCCTTTTGTTTTTTGAACATTTTCGAACACATTCTAAGTTGATTTCTGAGCGAATCATAAGTTGATTTTTGAATGCGGGCATAGTGTACGTTATTTCTCTGCCAGGGGAATCACCATTTCATCTAGAAATAAAAAAACTTTCCAACAGACAAAAGGGGACGGGGCTATACGAGACGAGCCAAATAAACCCGAACGGGTGAATGCTAATCGCTGTTTGTTTGTGTGGTTGATCGGGTGTGTGAATGATCAACGTTGTTTTAATTATTAGCGAAATTCATTGATTCAGACTAACAGAGTGGAAATAAACGACTAACAGGAATATCAGGTAAGAAAGATTACGTATCAGTCTTCTCTGCATATCCATGAAAATAAAATAATGAAAGAAAATTTTTGCCAGTACGCTACACTACTAAGGGTCAGTTGTACAGCCTCGGTTAGTAGCCGCTTAAGTTCTATTCTCGGAAGAGCACGGGAAACGCGTTGTACGAACACGTAATAACGCCTAATCGGAGAATAAACGCGGGATAACTGTACTGGTAACTCCGGCAGGATTTGTAAAGTTAACCGGAGAATAATTTTTGGCAATGGCAGGAATAGTTACAGAATTAGTGATGACAAGATTGTGTCTTAGAACGAGGAAGAAGAAGAAACAGGGGCATCACACAAATTATATGGAAGATTATGACTATTCCAAATATATATAAAATTTGGTACTAGCACTTTTCGATCTCATGTTTGAGAAACTGAAGTGTATGAATGAAATGTGAAACTATTTCCTAACATTAAACTTTCTGCTTGTAGACATTTCATATTCTTACTTCGTGAATTTATGGCGTCGTGTGATTTATGTAAATGAGATAGATAAAAAATGACCATGTGTGCCAAAACAGTCTGGCTTATTTGGCGTATGCCAGTATTAGAAAGGACTATTTCGTTTTATCTAGCAGACAGTGAGAAAACAGACGTAATCAAATCTAGAAACCACACCAGTCTTGGGTACTATTCGTATTAAAAGCTTTTCAGTATTAGACGACATTTTGATTTTTCATGCAGCAAAAGGTTTGACGAACTTCGATGAGGTAATAGATTCTTTCGCAGAAAGTACACCGTGTAAAGCTGTAGCAAGATTAGAGAGAAAAAATTCTGGGACCTAGGGATTGAAGAAATGTGCACTGTCTCGCTTGTCTCTTTTGATCTTTCCTATATTTAATTTTATGTCACACAAAAGGGAAGTTATTAGCTAATAGGCAACAAAGAGTGCAAATTTTCTGAAGAGTTCTTATTTTTCCGGTCACAAATAGTCCCACCCAATATTAACTGTGTTTTTTAAGAGGGTAGGATGTCAAACCGGCCGACTGGGAACAGGAGAGGTACCATAGGAAATTTTAATTTCCACTGACTCGAATATAGGTTTGATGGCTTCCATTAAAAAATATACACGTCCGAATACCACAGAGCGAAATACAGTGACGTGTGTTAGAAGAATGGTGTGTGAAGAGGAGTGGCATTTCACTTTGGCACACTTACCACCAAATAACACTTCTTACATTTCCTCGAACATCTATGTTTTATATATCAAACTCTTCAGAAATACATGCGCTACAAAAAGAACGTATTTTTGAAGAATATTTTCTTTTTTCAACCTTTGCCGTCCTGTGTCAAACGCTCGAAAGGGTAAACGCTCGAAGGGGTGGCGGGGTGTAGGAAGGGGCGTCAGTATCAAGTTTTTGCCCGGTTCGATATCGTAGATCTGGGACTGCTCATAGACTATTACGAACTTTGCAGTCAACATCCTTGCAATTGGTAGCTGTACGAACTCTAATAATCAATCTGGATACGTAATCGGATGATTCAAATGGCTCTGAGCACTATGGGACTTAACTTCTGAGGTCATCAGTCCTCTAGAACTTAGAACCACTTAGCCGCGCGGGATTAGCCGAACGATCTGAGGCGCTGCAGTCATGGACTGTGCGGCTGGTCCCGGTGGAGGTTCGAGTCCTCCCTCGGGCATGGATGTGTGTGTTTGTCCTTAGGATACTTTAGGTTAAGTAGTGTGTAAGCTTAGGGACTGATGACAAATGGTTCAAATGGCTCTGAGCACTATGGGACTCAACATCTTAGGTCATAAGTCCCCTAGAACTTAGAAATACTTAAACCTAACTAACCTAAGGACATCACACACACCCATGCCCGAGGCAGGATTCGAACCTGCGACCGTAGCAGTCCCGCGGTTCCGGACTGCAGCGCCAGAACCGCTAGACCACCGCGGCCGGCGGACTGATGACCTTAGCAGTTAAGTCTCATAAGATTTCACACACACACACTTAGAACTACTTAAACCTTACTAACCTAAGGACAACACACACACCCATGTCCGAGGCAAGATTCGAACCTGCGACCGTAGCTGTCGCGAGTATACGGAATACCCAAAGAAATTTTTGGACTCACTTTCTCGCCGGATGAGGCTATTGTTAAAGCCAGAGTTGATGTAACACATTGTTAGAGGGAAGTCACCTGTGGGTGACGAATTTTTTGTGCAGTGTGCTGATATAGTTGTGAAAATATTACTAAGTGCGAGCGTGAATCCGTGGCTACTGTACTGTAGGACTTCTACTTGCTCCTGTTGATAGTCGCATTCGCTTTTGCGGCACGTGTAGTACGAGGAGACCAGTAATGCGGGGATAATCGTTCCGGTCACTCGTCCCTCGTCGGGACGGAGCGGCCGGCGGCACCTGTTCTGCAGTGCTGGCGGCAGCAGCGCGGCCAGGAACCTGAATGCAGCGGTCTTCCGCGTCCGTCCGGCTGGCCGACAGGATGCTGCCGAATAAAGCCCACCACTGGGCCTAATGCCGCCCATTTGCATACCGCCGCTGCGCTCAATGGCCGATTGTGGAGGTCGGGGACGTCTGGACGGGCATCCGCGAGTGAGGAGGGCCGGCCGCTGGATGCTGGGGGCAGCAGGCAGGAAGAAGGAAGGAAGGAAGCGCTGTCTGCGGCTGCGCGCCCAGCCGGCGGAAGGGGAAGGGGAAGGGGGCAAAAACGAGTAGTGTTATACCTGTCCGCAGGCAGCTGCCGCCGGCGAACTTGTCCACAAGAGGGTAAGCTAAGCTAGACCTAAAAAACGGGCCGCAGCATCGGGCCGGAACTGTTGCGTCGCAGCTGCCCGGGGCTACCGGCGTGTCTGGCTCCATTTAGCGCGCGCCCATGCAGCTCGCCTTGTTTCTGTTCATAGCCGCCTCTCTGTCACTGAAATGAACGTGCGAAATCAGCAACAGGCCTTTGAAAAACATGAAATTCTATACGGGATTATTGGTCTATGGTTATTCGGCCACCCGGTGCAAGTCTTTCTATTTGATGTCACTTCAGCGTTTTGAGCCTCGGTTTGATGAAGACGACATGCAGTGATTAGGACAACATAAACACTCTGTCCCCAGATGAAGAAAATCTCCAACCCGCCCGCGCTTCGAAAGCAAGACCCCGCGAGAGAAGCAGCGACCATAACCACGAGATCACAACCTGGGAGTGTTGGCCTTCAGACTCCAGCCGGCCATTGTGGCCGAGCGGTTCTAGGCGCTACAGTCTGGAACCGCGTGACCGCTGCGGTCGCAGGTTCGAATCCTGCCTCGGGTATGGATGTGTGTGATGTCCTTAGGTTAGTTAGGTTTAAGTAGTTCTGAGTTCTAGGGGTTTGATGACTTCAGATGTTAAGTCCCACAGTGCTTAGAGCCATTTGAACCATTTTTTGAATAGTTTGGCTCGTGCCCCCATGAGCTATGGCACAAAAATATATATATACTTGTTACACTCAGCTTAATTTAGTGGCCCAGAGATGTAGCTGGTCTCATTGTTTGGCTACGTTTATGTCACAGGGTGCCAGCTCACACCTGTCGCGTAATGTAAAATATAACAAAACAATGCAGGCTGGTATTGCGGTGAAATTTAAAATATTGAATCACTCATGTTGATTTACAATTTGAACAAGTAGTTTATTTTTCTTCAATATATTCACTAAACACTCAAAATGCACTCTGAGGGGCTTTTATGTAAGGGCGGCCTTTAACAACTGATGCTACAGCATTTCACTATTAAATTCATATGTCGCGATCACGGCACTCGACAGTCTGTTCATAATTCACAAAATGCACTCTTGTCTTCTGTCCTAAATCACTATATTGGGCTCCACTTTTAATGCTTTCTAACGTGGCTACCAACCCACTACTAGCCCCAGATGGGCGCCACGTCAGTCTCTTAGCGTCGCTCAGAACCAACTCCTTCAAAGATGACTGCCCTATGCATCCTCGAAACGACTCCCTAACTCAAAACAATGTTTGACAAAAAGAACTACGAATATTCTAAAACTAAACACAAAAACACATATGATACGTTGAAAAATATGGAAAATTTCCGAGCAATAACAATTTAAAGTTCAATTTTCTGTATCTGCCACCGTTTTCTCACAAATAATGTTCTCGTGGCGTGATATTGCTTTTCCCAGATTTTTGATACTAAACATAAATAAACAAATAAAAATACATACTTAACTACTCATCTAAATCTTTAAATTTTAGAATGCTGATGCTAGTTTCGTGTCTTTAAATTTATGTATTACCAAACACACAGTTTCTCTCAGTCAAATCCCATATTCCGATCTCTCATTCAAAAATCGCACACACTATGCTAAATCGGTTATGATGGCTCGATGCAGCTCTACTAGCCGCATCCGTAGACACTTTGTTCATATTAATCGTCCAAAGCATTGCCGAGATATTACCTTTTGAACTTCCATAAATTTACAATTTTTAAGACAACAGTAACTTTTAAAGTATTATATATTTTCGTGGCGCGTCTAGATAATTTAACTTTACACATTTTTCTGTCCATGAGTGCCAACTCGCACCTCTGTGCCACTCTTGGTTCTATTTTTATCAACCTTTCCCTGGAATATAATTTTCTCCAAGCGCAGAAAAACAGCCATATGCGTCCCTGCCAAACGCTCGGGTTTTTCCAAGGCCGCGTCAATGCTAGCCGCTCGCCACGGCCCCGTAACAACCGCCAGCCACGCGCTCTGCGGCGGGAAACTGCCACTCTAAACTCCCGCCACAGTTTGTACGCTCAGGATGTTTTTCCAATTAACAAGAAGTTACGGAAAGAAAAAGAAGATAAATAACTGCACTGAGAGAAGTTGCAGAAAAAGATGACGGGACCATAGATGCAGCATTTTGGTTGGTTTTGGTAGCGAATGAACCACCATAGTTTCTACGAAGGTGGGTCACTCTGTAATGTTAGTAAACAGATGAATAATAAATGTTGTTCGAGTAGTCTACGTGCAGGCACTTGTTTTGTCTTCTTTCATTATCATCGTCATCAACAAGATAACATGTCACTGAAACTCCACAGGTATTCAACATTTACATTAAGCTCTTTGCTGGTCACTAGATGTTAAGTGGGCCCAATTATTATGGAGTGTTATGTGAGAGATAAAAAATTTAAAAAAAACACTTAACGTTTCTTGTCAAACACTTAATTTTCAATCGAAGTTTGCTAATTGGTCCTTCTGACATACTGACAAACATTGTAGTATTGTCCATTTTTGGCCTTTATGAAAATCTCGACTCCCACAGTTTTACATCTAAGGACGTAAGATTTTTTTAACACTGCAAGATGACCAGGAACAAATTATAAATTAAAAATCATTCTACTCCAATCCCAATCTCTGTGGCACTGGTACAACAACCGTGGTATTGTTACAGCCGTGGTTGTGGTTAAGATGGATTTATTGGTTCTTCATTTGGCACGCGTTTCGTCTGTATAGAAAGGCATCTTCAGACAGTCTCGGAAAATTTCGAAACCCAGACAAGTATAATGGCTATACACAAAAAATCTAAAACAACAAAATCACGTAAGAATTCTTTAATCCTACAACATTAAAGTTAAAGGTCCTAAATTGCGTTTAGAGGGGGATGGAAGGGGGGGGGGGTTGAAGGTAACTAAAGAGTGTGCTACCTCCCATAGTATGAAATACAAAATTTAACATTTACCGAGCTAGTGTAAAGAACCATCTCATGAAATGAAGAACCAGACGCAGAAAATTACACCCGAGAAAGAGTGGGACACTAAAATACGGAAAAATGCCGATGGTCGTAATTTGTACCTAAAACAAGAACGACATTAGGTCAGATAGAAGATTATTAGCAACAGCCATAAAAGAGAAACAGCAAAAGCCTACCTAGTGAAGGTTTACAATAATGTGGCAACACACCAAAAGCCAATAATGGTAATAAAAGAGAAACCTCGTATGGTGAGATCAAATGTGACGTATTTCGTGAGATGATTATTTACCCATAGTTCGGTAAGTGTTAAATATTATATTTTGTACTATGGTAGCTAGCATCTCTTTAGTTACCATTACATTCCTAACCACGCTCTGAAGCACAGTTTAGGACCCCTAACTTTTATGTTGTAGGGTTAAATAATTCTTACGCGGTTTTGTTGTTTCAGAATTTTTGTGTATGGCCTATACATTTGTACTGAGTTTTGTAATTTTCCTAGATTTTCTGAAGATGCCATTCAATACAGGCGAAATAAGTCGTAAATGAAGAACTGATAAATCAATCTTTACTGCACCCACGACTGAATTCTCTCTATAAATTATGTATGTCGTTACCAACACAGCACTCCACTGCACAGCCAGTCGTCACACTATCGATACTCTGTACCTACAGCTTTGCCGCGTTTGGCGGTCTTATTCCGATAAATCAAATATCAGCAATATCGTAAATATCGGCCGTGGAAGCCTACATTGTATGATTCTTTTGTATGTTTGACCTTGTCGTAATGGAAAGGAATCCAACGTTCCGAACACTGTTACAAGAGGCTATCATGTGAATCAACAAATGTTTGAGCATTTAGCGCCATGATACAATCATATATCCATTTAACTGAAACTTTCCCTCCTTTCTTCATAATCCACTGGTCGTACTTTCCTACGTCGAGACATGAAGTAGTGACCCTTTACTGCCTAACAGCTCGCCCTAGTAAACTCCAGTTACCACACCAGAACACGGTACAGAAAAAGAATCGGTCGAATGGCATTGATGGCTGGAAAATGCCGAGGGACTGATCCATCCATCTAATCGGATAGGGTTTTCGTCCCTCATATATTACGGCCGTTTCTTCAGTGCATCACTAAATGTAACGGCGTGTAACGGGTGCGTGTATGATGCGGTGTCATGTTTGTGCTGTAGGATGATACGAGACGGTAGAGGGTGAAACACAGTGCCGAACGTAGCCTACTTCTCTCGGACAGCATTAAAGGGGCCGCCGAGTTTAACGTCCTCATCACGATCAACAGTGTCGCATGCCCTCACTTCATGAGACGATAAGGAGAGGTTCGGAATTTTATCCAGGATATTGGAGCAAAGTCTCACCGTCAGATTCAGGATATTGGAGCAAAGTCTCACCGTCAGGAACTTGACGCCAGCAGCAGCTCTCCTCCCATGCAGGCCGAATTTTTTTCCGCCACAAAGATTCGAAAAGGCAACCTCCGGGTCGGGCGCCACAACACAGGCCTGCCTCACCGATCTCGGTTACGGAGGCCGGTAGAACATCATAAATAACTCAGTACAAAGAGCAAGTCTATGAGTCTTGGAAAGATTTGGAAATTTTCGTAACAGCACACGTTGCATACAGAAAGAAGTATCATTCCGAAGGCCTATGACGAGAGTGGCAACAATAAAAAATCTCCCATAAGTGCAGCTTCTGTTCCATGGGACCCTGAACGCCTTTTAGCCTTCACTGACATTCAGAGCTATGTAACAGGATTAGAGGGTTTGTGTAGTTGAGTCACTCATTATCTGATAAGTAGTATGTCTGGAAAGTACAAATAAGAGAAATGTGCGTGAAGGTTACTCGGAGTTTCTCTAATACCTTACTTTACTGAGTTGTGCGCTGATGGATATGATAGTGTTCGGCAATAAATTTGCGAAAGCATTATGTCGATGACGATTTTCTCCTTTGTTGAACTGTCGCTTTTCGAAGTTCTCTGGTCTGTTAACGAAATTACGGCTAACGAAAGTTGCCAAAACTGAATTATCATGGGAGTAAGGATGGAATGAAGGAACGAACAGTAGAACCCGACGAGCCGTCGACAACGAGACAGTGGTCAGTTTCTAAATGTTTAACGATGGGGAAAGAAATCGACAGTGGACCTCCCACGTGATGACCGGATGCAAGATACATACGACAGGCAGGCATTACACGTGTAAACAATTGCCCCCTGTTGGCATTGGCCCGTCTCGACAACGAGACAGTGGTCAATTTATAAATGTTTAACGACGCGGAAAGAAATCGACAGTGGACCTCCCACGTGATGACCGGATGCAAGATACATAGGACAGGCAGGCATTACACGCGTAAACAATTGCCTCCTGGTGGCATTGGTCAACTTGTGTCTGTGAATACAGTCCAAAGAACAGTTTATTAAGATGGCGTCTTCGTCAGGAGATCCAGCGCCACTAAAGAGGGTGTTACAAAGGACATTAAAGACAGGAACCATCGCATTCAACTTACGGAGAGGCCTGCCAGAATAACGACGGTTGTCTTGGTACATAGGTCGAGCCTTTACCTGCATGTCGAAAGGTGGGCACTGGCCATGTCTCGAACTCTACAAAAAATAACACATAAACGGCTGAGACACAAAAAAATCAATAAAAGCGTTAACGATATTTGCAAACATATCGCGGAAACGCCTTACTTCCAGTATTACTTCTAAGTGAGGATGTCGCGATAGAAAAAGCATCCGGCCACCGAAACAGACTAATATTGAATTAGAATGAACGAATACTCATCACTAACTGACCGTGAAACATCAGAGCCAACATCAAGAAACACGTGTTTCACCTTCACAGTTAGATACGTTACTATTTTTTCTTTGTTATTGTTAACTGTCTCGCACTGATGTGTAGATACCATGCGACAAGCTAGCAATATTTGCAGTATAGCTGCAACTGAATGATGTAGAGTATTTGAAATGGAACTGTCTTTTAAATCTCAGAGCTGAATCTTCTTGCACGTGAGAGACTGGTACTTTGTACGAAAATGAGGATCTTTGGAAACGGAAGGAACACCATTTGAGATGGAGTGCAAACTTCTTCACCTCCACTGAGGACAACAATGTTATCAGCGAATCTCGTCATTGATATCCCTCGCGCTGAACTTTAATCCCACTCTTGAACCTTTCTTTTATTTCCGTCATTGCTTCTTCAATGTGTAGATTGAACAGAAAGGGTGAAAGACTATATCCCTGTCTAACACCCGTTTTAATCCGTGCACTTCGTTCTTGGTCTCCCACTCTTATTGCTCCCTTCTCATTCTTGTACATGTCGTATATTAGCCGTCTTTACTTATTGCTTACCCCTATTTTTCACAGTATTTCGAACATCTTGCAACATTTTACATTGTCGAACGCTTTTTCCAGGACGACAAATCCTCTGATCTGGTCTCGATTTTTCTTCAGTCTTGCTTCCAATATCAGAGTAGAAAGGTCTCTCTTTCTCAAAGCCGAACTGATTGTCACCTAACACTTCCTCAATTTTTTTTCATTCTTGTGTATATAATTCTCGTCAGCAACTTGGACGTATCAGCTGTTAAGATGAGAGTGCGATAATTGTTGCACTTGTCGATTCTTGCTATCTTTGGAGTTGTGTAAATGACGTTTTGCCCAAAGTCTGATGCTAAATCGCCAGTCTCACATATTCGACACACCGACGTGGATAGTCGTTTTGCAGCCACTTGTGGTAAAGATTTTAGATAGTATGATGGAATTTTATTTATTAAGTGTTCCTAAACTCTTAAATTCTGAATTTAATACTAGATCAGCTACCTCTTCCCTATCTACTCCTGTTTCGTCAGACAAATCCTCTGCTTCATAGAGGCGTTCAATGTACTCTTTCCACCAATTCGATCTCCTCTGAATGTTACAGCCCTTGCTTTTAATTTCACCGAAAGTTGTTTTGATTTTTCTGTATGCTGAAACAGTCCTCCCGACAACCATTTTTTTTTCGATTACCTCACATTTTTCAAGCACACTCTTCGCGTTAGCTTACCTGCACTTCCTATTTCTTCCATTTCTAAGTCATACGTATTTCTGTATCCCTGAATTTCCCTGGACATTTCTGTATTTCCTTCTTTCACTGAGAAACTGATGTATTTCTTCTGTTACCCACGATTCTTCGCATTCAGCTTCCTTCTACCTACATTTTTCTTTCCAACTTCTGTTAATCTCCGTTTTAGAGACGTCCGTTCCTCTTCAACTGAGCTGCCTAGTGAACTATTCATTCTCGCAGTATGTACAGTCTCAGAGAAATTCAAGTGTACTCTTCACTCCTTAATACTTCCGTATCCCACTTCATTGCGCGTTGATTCTTCCTGGCTAGTCTCTTAAACTTCAGCCAGTTCTTCATTATTATTAAATTGTGATCTGAGCCTGTATCCGCTCCAGGCTACGCCTTACAATTCAGTGTCTGATACCGGAATCTCTGCCTGGCTATAACGTAATCTAACCGAAATCTTCCCGTGTCTTCCGGCCGTTTCCAAGTATACCTCCTCCTCTTGTGAGTCTTGAACAGAGTATCGCTGTTACTAGCTGAAATTTGATGAAGAATCCAATTACTCTTTCTCCCCTCTCATTCCTACTACAAAGCCCATATTCTCCTGTAACCTTTTCTTCTACTCCTCCTAATACAGCCGCATTACAATCTTCTATGACTGTTAGATTGAGAACGACATAGTTAAATTTAGAAGTATGTAGTTCAATTTACATTAATAGTTCAATTTATATTAAGGCACGTTTAAACTTACATAAATTAACGTTAAAGACCGCTTGAAAACAGCATGGACTGATAAAAACATCACTCAGCTCTCCAGGAACGTAGTGTGACGCACAGTTTTGGCATGCTACGAAAGAAGTTCATTTTAGTTTTACACTTTAGATTTTTTATTGAGAATAAAATTTCATTTGTCAGATTGGGAAGAGACACGAGTTTCGGGAGGTGGAACGTAGTGGATGATTACTGGCTGTCAAAGAAATACTTCTAAACACTTTATTTAACACTCAGCAGGCGGAAATAAATATAATATTGCTGAACAGTTACACTGTGATCTGTTAGTGCTCGTACCTTTTAATGATTTAATTCTGATACCTCATTAAGCGCACTAACTATCAGACATTGAAACTATTAAAGCTCACTTCAAATTGTGTGCACAGAAATGCAGTCATATTACACTAGCAACATTCAAACTCATAAAAACCTACTCATAATTAAAGATGTATAAAACTGATTTATTCACCTTTAAAAAATACAAATTGAAGTTATCTTTAAATAAATTAGCTTAAAACAAAAACGTTTACTGTTACTATACTGCACAATGTTCTGTAAGGATTTTTGTTATTAACAGGCTTATACTCAATGACAGATTTCATATATATACGCATTCTACCTACAGCCCTAACCTACACAATAAAAACTTAAGCTTCCTTTTCATAATCAACCCTCCCATTCTGATTTGCCGGGTTTCTGACAGCTCTAGTATTGTGTCTCTCTGGGCTTAACATTAACGAGGCAGATTACTGAATAAGACCCAATTTCGGAGCAGCTCCTCTTACTACCAGTTATAATTATACGCACTAATTCTTTGGAGAATAGGTTACTCGTGTTCGGAAACACGTTCGTAATGTATTTAGATTATGTCCTCGAACATAAACACATCTTACTTGTGTGACGTAAAATTTTCATCCCTTTTTCAAATCTTCATAACGCCGTTCGGAGGGTCCCAAGGATAACGTTCCATTTGCTTACGCAACTACTCGAGCAACAGCTCCAATGTTAATCATTCGTGGTGGATGCATTCCAAACCCGTGCACTGCAATCTTGGCCTGTGGCTCTCTACCAACGGACAATGCTAGCGTCACAGCACTCGGGCCTCGCCTCCAGTCGCAGAGTCCACACAATGCCCAATGGGTGTGTGCGCAGAGGGATCGCATGCTCTCTGTTTGTGAGCCCAGTTACTTCTAGCGTTTCGCTTCTTACTGGTTACCCCTCTCTGTCTGACTCTATGACTGTCCTCCTCATCTTACTCTGCCCAGCGATTACGTACATGCACTCCGTAGTTCATGTATGAAAACAGCCAATCATAATTTAGCATAACCGATAATGTGACATGGTTCGTTTGAACAGGTTCATTCAGTTGTCCACCTAGCAGTTGTTTTACGCAGCCAGAATTGTGACATCTTTCATTCATAGGTTCAAATGGCTCTGAGCACTATGGGACTTAACTTCTGAGGTCATCAGTCCCCTAGAACTTAGAACTACTTAAACCTAACTAACCTAAGGACATCACACACATCCATGCCCGAGGCAGGATTCGAACCTGCGGCCGTAGCAGCCGCGTGGTTGCGGACTGAAGCGCCTAGAACCGCTCGGCCACATAGACCGGCTCATTCATAGGTCACGCTAGAGATTTTCATATTTTCTGTCTGGCTTCACGCCAACTATCAGTCCTACAGACTAATGAGCAGGATCTCATGTAGCTAATTTTTACACTTCGATACGTTTTCTCTGTATTCGACGCTTTGCGAGTTATTCAAGAAAAACGTACTAAAGTTACCTTCAAACACACCTCCATTCCCACATTCATGCTTCGCCTGTCAGGATTTCTAGTATGTCGTTCGTGGCAATCCCGCCGACCACACGAACTGTTCCCGATGTTCGACCTGTTTTGGCCACCTGTAGTATCAGATACTTGTACAGTGGTAGGAGGGAGTGCCATGAACAATTTTCTAGAAATACTGACCGGTGGATGCTGAGCGTAGTAGGAGGGGGATGTGCTTGAAGGTCACTTTTGTAACTTTTTCTTCAATAACTTGGATGGCACGATCCCAAGCTGGAGAATATGAAAGTCTCCGATGTGGTTTATGAAGGCCAACTATAGCATTGCTGGTTGTAAGAAACGACTGTACATCTACACTACTGGCCACTAAAATTGCCACACCAAGAAGAAATGCAGATGATACACGGGTATTCATTGGACAAATATATTATGCTAGAACTGACATGTGATTACATTTTCACGCAATTTGAGTGCATATATCCTGAGAAATCAGTAGCCAGAACAACCACCTCTGGCCGTAATAACGGCCTTGATACGCCTGGGCATTGATTCAAACAGAGCTTGGATGGCATGTACAGATACAGCTGCCCATGCAGCTTCAACACGATACCACAGTTCATCAAGAGCAGTGACTGGCGTATTGTGACGAGCCAGTTGCTCGGCCACCATTGGCCAGACGTTTTCAATTGGTGAGAGATCTGGAGAATGTACTGGCCAGGGCAACAGTCGAACGTTTTTCGTAGCCAGAAAGGCCCGTACAGGACCTGCAACTTGCGGTCGTATATTATCCTGCTGACATGTAGGGTTTCGCAGGAACAGAATGAAGGGTAGAGCCACGAGTCGTAACATACTGAAATGTAACGTCCACTGTTCAAAGTGCCGTCAATGCAAACAAGAGGTGACCGAGACGTGTAACCAATGTCACCCCATATCATCACGATGGATGATACGCCAGTATGGCGATGACGAATACATGCTTCCAATGTGCGTTCACCGCGAAGTCGCCAAACACGGATGCGACATCATGATGCTGTAAACAGAACCTGGATTCATCCGAAAAAATGTCGGTTTGCCATTCGTGCACCCAGGTTTGTCGTTGAGTACACCATCGCAGGCGCTCCTGTCTGTGATGCAGCGTCAGGGGTAACCGCAGCTGTGGTCTCCGAGGTGATAGTCCATGCTGCTGCAAACGTCGTCGAACTGTTCGTGCAGATGGTTGTTGTCTTGCAAACTTCCCCATCTGTTGACTCAGAGATCGAGACGTGGCTGCACGATCCGTTACAGCCATGCGGATAAGATGCCTGTCGTCTCGACTGCTAGTGATACGAGGCCGTTGGGATCCAGCTCGGTGTTCCATATTACCCTCCTGAACCCACCGATTCCATATTCTGCTATCAGTCATTGGATCTCGACCAACGCGAGCAGCAATGTCGCGATACGATAAACCGCAATCGCGATAGGCTACAATCTGACCTTTATCAAAGTCGGAACATGATGGTACGCATTTCTCCTCCTTACACGAGGCATTATAACAACGTCTCCCCAGGCAACGTCGGTCAACTGCTGTTTGTGTATGAGAAATCGGTTGGAATCTTTCCTCATGTCAGCACGTTGTAGGTGTCACCACCTGCGCCAAACTAGTGTGAATGCTCTGAGAAGCTAATCATTTGCATATCACATCATCTTCTTCCTGTAGGTTAAATTCCGCGTCTGTAGCACGTTATCTTCGTGATGTAGCAATTTTAATGGCCAGTAGTGTATTTCATCAGCGCGCATGTTGCGACGAACGTTATGGGCAACGCGCTGTAGGGGACTTTATGAGGGGCAGAATGGTCATTCGACGGCGTCTTTCTTCCACTTCCTAGACAGGAAAGCTCAGACGTTTACGAAACAGGGAGGCTAGGGACGGCAGGAGATCGCTTAGGCAGTCTTCACCCGTTCCAGTCCCGTCCACGTGCGTGAAGGCAGAGGCTCTCCACAGAATTAAACAACCTTGAAAAGAGTCTGAGGGGGCACCGGCCGTCGTCAGTCTGCTACTAATTTAGGGAACAAGATCAGATAAGGGTGCAGAGGAAATTGAAGAAAAGCGAGGCGCGTGGGCTGCGGCAGGTGCCGGTCGCGTCAGCTGTGGGGGCGGAGGCGGTGGCGGGGGCGGCTCATCTGCCTACGGCTTGTTGCAGATGCAGCCGCTGCAACTGGTGGCGCGCGCCTCGCGACGCCTTTTTTTGTGCCACCCTGGGGCAGCCCAGCCAGCGCACAAAAAACGGGGTCTGCCTGCCTGTGCCACACGTTGGCGAGTTGACATAAGACCGGTGCTTGCCTTTTAATGGACTAAGGTGGCTCCGACTTCGTTTTATCCCCCACTGAGATGAAGACGTGAGCAGCACCAAAAGAACACCGTCGAGCAACAGTTTCTTCTGGTGACAGCCGCTTGCGGTCCGCTATGCTGCGCTACCCTCCGGCTACTTGAGGAATGAGTAATGCTTATTTTAGTGGGCGGCGAGCTTTGTAGTCACTGACAACCGTGCCGTGTGCCGGTCTGTCTGGAACAGGTGCAACCCGTGTTCCCCCTGTCATTAATTTCCCGGTCCGTTGAGCGCGATATATGGCTTTCGAACAGAATAAATATATTTCTAAGTGTCACGCTCCACAACGACGACGAGGCACCCCTTGCTTCCCGAACGAAAATCTTACTTGGAAAAAACCAGGTGCACCATTATTAATGAAAGGTGGAAGTGACACTCCGCGGACTTGACTGGTGATGTCGTAGTGCTGGGTTTTATTGAGCCTCAGGAGTGAAGATACCTTTCGTAAATTATGTTTATCAATTGTAAGATAACTACACTAGATTATGAAAATTTATTAAAAATTAGAGAATCAAGTGCACCAACTGCAAGAGTATAAATAGAGAATATTACAATGTTTATTTCCACAATGTGATCTGCTTGGGCCATGACTAGTTGATTTTTAGTTAGCTCTAACAAAACACTTCTGTGACATATAAGGTTAAAAATGGAGCACAATATTATGTCCGTTATATTAATGAAAATTCTGACGTTCACTTTTCCAGGGCTGTAGATGTTACTCCGAGTACATTGGCAAGTGAATTGTTGCTGGAATTCTGTAATGTATTTCATTTTCCGAGCGGTAAAAGATCTAAATGTCGCATTGGTATTCTTAGATGGCATATTCCATGGGGTAGGTTCAGCCGACTGTCGGGAAGGGCATTATTTATCCCCACTTATTGGTACCTTTCCTTGCTGATATATGAAGGGCTTATTTCAATAGTGGTACAAGTCCATTTTCGTTCATATTGAGGCACAGTCTTAAAGTTAAATGAGCACTGAAAAATCTGCAGTTGAAATACCAGAAATATTCAAGCATATGGCTTCTTGCTAGAGATGAACCTTTCTTTCTGTTTGTTTGATTCATTAATTTCAGAAGCATTATAGACTGAAAAGTGGAGGTAATGGACTTGTACCACTATTGCAATAAGCCCTTCATATGTGAGAGTTACTTCGTATGTGTATTTGTGGACTGTAGGTGAGTGAATGGATATTTTAGTGTTTTGTTTGTGTTCCATGGTGATGAAAGAATAGAAAGGATGAAACCAGGTGATGGCACACAGCTACTCTCCTCGAATAGCAAGGGGTTCGCTTACTACAACGGTGTCACAGGCCCTCGTTTCACGAGGTACTTCGAAAAAGTTTGTAACTTAACTAAGGACATTGGTGCAAAGATTCTTGATCAGGAATTTCCCATTCACCTTGCCCAACAGATAATACCAGTGAAAATTTCATCCACCGCCATGATTCGAAACGGCTTACCCCAAAGTCGACTTTTTAGGGTTTCCGTACCTCAGTCGGTAACACTTCAACCCTTATGGGATCACTTTTGTTGTCCGTCTGTCTGCCCGTCTGCTAAGACATCTTTTTATCAAGAATTTTGGTATTAATGTCACATGTTAAGGTTCATGGTTGTTTAGCATTATAAAAGGTTTAAATTTCTGTGTCAGTGCAATCAAAAGATACGGTCACTTACATCACATATTCTGATACTCGCGAACTCATTCATCAGAACCTATACATGAATTATCTATATGCACAATTAAGTTTGTGCGGCATCCTCAGAACGTGACTCCTACTTGCACGTGTTCGATGGTTTTCAACCAATCATCACGACTACGGACGGGGATTACCAAGTGATGTGTAATCCTGAAGTTACTCATGCTGCATGCCCGGAACACAACATCGCTGAATCATAGACGTTAAAGTACTTTTGTGCAGACGTTGGCTGCAGCTGCAGTTTAACAACACGAACTAAAAGGCACCTCTGGAGCAAATGGCAATGACTTCTACTGACGCAGAAACAGACGCTAGAGTGACCTCCAAACAATACCTCACGCGCCTCATACCACCATGCCTTACAGCAACGTGTCTTTCCTGAAGCTTGATAGTGTGATGTCCCACACTAGGACGATCTCTCCCCTCGCATTTTGAAAAAAGGAAATGCTGTCGATGTGGCCAGCATGTATTTTTCGGCTCGCCAACAGAGTTATTTGTTAACAGTTATTTTTTATTAATTCCACAAACACATCACAAAATTTTTACACCTGCCTATTAATTTCAAAAAGAATGCGAGGCTTCTTACTGTAAAAAGTGTGTTGTTGTGGTCTTTAGTCCTAAGACAAGCCTTATGCAGCTATCCCTGCTATTCTGTCATGTGCAAGCTTCTTCATTCAAGGTGTATCAAACTTAAAAGTGAGGGAGTAAGAAATAAGTTTATGCGTAAATGATTTAATCAAATAACAGAGTACGAACAATTTTTCTATCACATCGAGCCATACTGTACGGTACAGTGAAAGTAATAAGCAAAACAAGTTTCGTCGAGTTTCCAGGGATCTCGGATGTCCAGCCGGTTGCGATCGTTGAAGTCCCACGATATTTCGGCGAATAACCTTTCCGCCATCGCCGGCCAGGGTGGCCGAGCAGTTATAGGCGCTTCAGTCTGGAACCGCGCGACCGCTACGGTCGCATGTTCGAATCCTGCCTGGGGCATGTATGTGTGTGATGTCCTTAGGTTAGTTAGGTTTAAGTAGTCCCATAGTGCTCAGAGCCATTTGAACTTTTCCGCCATCATCAGGTGATTCTGATGGAATGGTCTGTTTGCTGCAATGAGCAGACAGACAATGCCACAACAAAGATACGAATATTACTCTGAGTGTATCCACACACAAATCTAACGAAATCCCTCCAGTGCGCAAGCAACCAACAAGTAAGTGCAGCGAAAAGGAAAATTACCAAAAAATCCTCAGTTATTACCAAAGTCACCTCCTGCGCTACTAGCACGATCACTATAGGCTGCGCCGGCCGGGGTGGCCGAGCGGTTCTACGCGCTACAGTGTGTAACCGCGCGACCGCTACGGTCGCAGCTTCGAATCCTGGCACGGTCATGGATGTGTGTGATGTCCTTAGGTTAGTTAGGTTTAAGTAGTTCTAAATTCTAGGGGACTGATGACCTCAGCCGTTAAGTCCCATAGTGCTCAGAGCCATTTGAACCATTTGAACGGTAAGCTGCGACCTCTCATGCCGCGCGGCTTCTCTCCACTGCACCCTGCGACCGACCACTTCCGACTCCTGTCGACAACTGCTCGCTCGCTACTACTCGCGACAATAATATCTCAGACTCATTAGAGTTTGTATATGCACACAGTAGAATCATAGACTTCCGGAACTTTCAAGACATATTTGAGATTACTAATTTAAATTCGATATTTTATAAAACGCACAGCATATATGCATTCCCATTATCTTACGGTATAACTTCCTAAAGAGGAGACTGTCAGAATAATAGTAACAGAGAATAAAACTAACCCTTCAGCATACACCTGGAACCTAAAATAGGAATATTTTGCAGCTCGTACAGGTTGTTGTATGACTAACAAAAAAAATGGCTCTGAGCACTATGGGACTCAACTGCTGAGGTCATTAGTCCCCTAGAACTTAGAACTACTTAAACCTAACTAACCTAAGGACATCACAAACATCCATGCCCGAGGCAGGATTCGAACCTGCGACCGTAGCGGTCTTGCGGTTCCAGACTGCAGCGCCTTTAACCGCACCGCCACTTCGGCCGGCGTATGACTAACATGTTGGCTGTTGAAAGACATATTCTGCTAAATACACAACGCTTATGGTGAAGAAGCAGCAAAAGTAGAGAAGTGAAAGACTTTAGTAGTCTGCGTTCCGTAGTAATAATGTGGTTGGTAATGACTGTGATTCTCGTCGCATTTTTGGAAGTGGTTCTTTTCGGTGACACACCGGCTATCTGTTCGTAAGTAGATCAATGCTCTAGTATGTGATTCTGAGATTACTGATCGGCGTTATAACACAGATAGAATTTTTTTCAACAAGTACGTAACCGCAAGATGTTCTACATTTCCGATTTCAGCAACTTCGTGTTTTCGAAGCACTGTTAGGAGTATTGGGAGGCGGGATTACTAGAACGACATGCTTTGTTACCCTCCTATGTATCTCAGTTCGGCCTGAAACCACATTCGAACGAGGATAATGATATGGAAGAAGACTGTCACCTATGCCACAGCAGGTCGCTTGTCGTTTCATTATAGTGAGGGCATTATGGCTGCGAGGACACGGAAAGAAGTACGTGTACTCAAAATGGTTCAAATGGCTCCAAGCACTATAGGACTTAACATATGAGGTCCATCAGTCCCCTAGACTTAGAACTACTTAAACCTAACTAACCTAAGGACGTCACACACATCCATGCCCGAGGCAGTATTCGAACCTGCAACCGTAGCAGCAGCGCGGTTCCGGACTGAAGCGCCTAGAACCGCTCGGCCACAGCGGCCGGCGTACGTGTATTGATTGATGCATTTACAGAAGAACAGTGCCAGTTCAACGTCAGAAGTACAAATTAGTAAAACAAACGTTATCATGCGGAGGCTCTAAGTTGTGTCTTTGACAAAGTGAAAAACTAGTTTACACTGGTACTTTCCATAATTCGTGCGTAAGTCACGAGCATCGGCTGTTGCTGCCACATATCACTGAAGTGCGGTGCGTTCTCCTGAGATCACGTCGCGGTACACGTAGCGTATGAACAGGCCGGATCCTTTCTAAGTGGTCAGCAGCACGGCGGAGATTCCACCATTGCGTTGCTCATTGACTACCACTCTCCGTGGGAAGGAAGCATAAGGAATTACATTCCACGTAGCTTCTATTGAAATCCGTAATTTTTATGTACAGTGTTGTCAGTCTGAAAATCTTGTAAGGGTGTTGCAGAGTAGTTTCTGCTGAGAAATAATTGTAATGAAAAAAATTCGATACGTAGCGCCGTTTCCAATTTAACTGACACTGAAGTTAGTCGATCAGGCCGTTGCACCCGCACATACAAGGGGCCCGCCAGATTGCGCTTAATTCCTAAGTTTTTAGGTGCCGGAACGCACCTCTTCAATCATACGACGCACCTCCTACTCCCCTCACACCGCCCCCCCCCCCCCCCGCACCCCTCAAACAAAAAAAAATCACAAGTTTCTATTTTTGAAAACTTGTGATAAAACTTACAGTGTACGATCGCAACTTCGGAAAGAAGCTCAACCTATCTTGGGTATACTGTACACACACACACACAGGTAACGCACGCACATGGATACAGAAGCACATGCTCACAGTACTTAGCGTCGTAACTCCGCCCATCGCATCACGTTGGTCCACTATTGTCTCGCTGACTGGTATCGGCGTAACTGTACTATTTTAAACCTACTGTGCCGGTGAGTTAAAAAAAATTGCCTGGGAGGTGCCGGAATGCCGTTCCGGCGCATTTCAGCCGAAATTACGCACTAACAGAGACAATGTCGCCAAACGTGTTCTTCGATTGGTTCCCTAAAACGGAACAAGAGAGCGATACAAAAATTAGACATGCGAAGTTAGTAAGGGTAGAACCCTGAGCAGTCTTGTGCGCTATCATATACGCTATAAGAACAAGTGACACGGTATTCGATGGGCCACTTGAATGTGCGTGCGCAACAGCCTCTTTGACTTCTCTGTTAATTTACTCCGTAAAGGCGCAACGTATCGAATTTTTTCTTAACAGTTATCTCTCAGCACAACCCACCCTGCAACACCATTACAGGCTTTCCAGCCTGTACCTGACCATTCTGTATATGTTCCACTTCTCATTCCCTAATTCGATAGATGTCGACATGACGCCAGGCTGTAATCTTCCTTCCGTAACCCGTGGGTTCAAGCTGAACAGTATAAGTAATTCTTCTCCTGAAAGTACGAGTATAAACCATCGGCTCACATGCAAATAATGTCTACACGTATTGACACTCGCCACTCGAACTGAAATTTTATCTGTTCTTCTGGCAGTGTTTCCACGTACATAGGTGCTGTGAAGAGATGCAGCTTAATGTTGGGACGCTGTTACCTACAGTTTAGCTTACAGTTTCAACATCATGTGAAACACGTGGTTAACTTCAATATATGTACAACATATACCCGTGTGTAAGGATCGTATTTATAACTAAGCGACTGGCATTTTACCAGTTATAAAATGGGATTAGTGACTGAACAGCAGAGAATACTAGTGGTTAAACCGGAACGCTTCGTCGTACGTAAGTTCCTCCACTGGTAATGTGGCTCGTCGTGAGTTTTTCTGTGATATCTTTCAATTTTATTTGAATGTCAATAACAGTAGTCTCATGTCACACTACGTACTTCAGGTAACTCTGAAAGGTACTGAAGAGATGAGCAAATGCTTTTCACACACACACACACACTCATACTACTGGAATAATAACCAAACTGAACTGTATTAGGAACTTTGACAGAGTCGGCATCATAGTATTTGCTTCATAGGGTAATGAAAGTGAGATGGCGATTGGTTAAAATATACGGAACGCAAGAAAGGTGACAGGTTTGATGTCTGCAACGGTCACAATTTGTACATACGCTGCCGTCACCTTGGTCTCAAGTCATGGTGACCTACTCAGGGTTTCGCCTTATGTGACCGATTAATGGAGCCATCAGATTAGGCTGCTACTGGAATCAACGTGTAATTTATTGCTGCTTTCAGAAAGCAGCTGCTGTCAACACTACCCGCATTGACGAAAGAACCCTCGTTTAGTTTCGGCATCACTCGACTGCGCATTTCGATATCCACATATACTGGGTAATTTCGAAGCTTTTCCAAGGACATTCTGTGAGTATTTCAGTAAAAGGGATCAGTTGTTTCTGGGGGCTTGTTACAGAGTAACTGCCTATCGTTTGATTTATTACCCCGTTATTTCAGCATTGTTTCTGTATTGCACTGAAAATATTTGTACAACAGTATAACCTTCGACGGTGTGCACTGCTTGTCTTGCATGGAAAGTACTTTCTGCTGTCGACAGCAATGCCCATTTACTCTCCGCCTTCAAGCTTGAAATAAGGACTGCTCGTTTCTGTCGCTGCCATGTTTTTCAGACAGTATTAGTTGTACATTAAAAGCGATAAACAGCGGAATGGTTTACTGATGATGAGTTCGCCGATATACTTCTCATACTCGTATAGGGCTCACTGAGAGCAGTGGATGACGACGCTGTGCCGACCTGTTCCCGCAGTGACCTCATCACAGTACTTAGTGCTACATATTGTGTACATAGGAACCAACGAGAAACCGGATGTGTGTTTTGTGCTGCACTTTTTAGTGACCACGTATTACAGACTTTTCCCTGATGTGACGGTATGTTCACAGAAACAAAGCTAATTGTAGAAACAAACCGAATAAGTCGTAATTAGATTTTTGCTCGGTAACAATCCACCTGAGCCACGGATCCATTGCCACAGACACTCAGACACGAAGGCTGAACAGTCTCATAAATTTTGTCACTGGAGTCCTGGTTCATCCTGAATATCCCGTAGGTCACTCACGGTGCATGGAAGAGGGCTTTATTCTTTCCGCGTAGCCGCAGCCTAATTTCTCTGACTTATTCTCATGATTCCCAAGAGAGATGTACGATGCAGTTGCTGTACAGGTTGTTGTTGTTGTTGTGGTCTTCAGTCCTGAGACTGGTTTGATGCAGCTCTCCATGCTACTCTATCGTGTGCAGGCTTCTTGATCTCCCAGTACTTACTGCAACCTACATCCTTCTGAATCTGCTTAGTGTATTCATCTCTTGGTCTCCCTCTACGATTTTTACCCTCCACGCTGCCCTCCAATGCTAAATTTGTGATCCCTTGATGCCTCAGAACATGTCCTACCAACCGGTCTCTTCTTCTTGTCTTGTTGTGCCAAAAACTCCTCTTCTCCCCAATTCTATTCAATACCTCCTCAGTAGTTATGTGATCTACCCATCTAATCTTGAGCATTCTTCTGTAGCACCACATTTCGAATGCTTCTATTCTCTTCTTGTCCAAACTATTTATCGTCCACGTTTCACTTCCATACACGGCTACATTCCATGCAAATACCTTCAAATAAGACTTCCTGACACTTAAATCTATACTCGATGCTAACAAACTTTTTCTTCTTCAGAAACGCTATCCTTGCCGTAGCCAGTCTATATTTTATACCCTCTCTACTTCGACCATCATCAGTTATTTTGCTCTCCAAATAGCAAAACTTCTTTACTACTTTAAGTGCCTCATTTCCTAATCTAATTCCCTCAGCATCACCCGACTTAATTCGATTACATTCCATTATCTTCGTTTTGCTTTTGTTGATGTTCATCTTACATCCTTCTTTCAAGACATTGTCCATTCCGTTCAACTGCTCTTCCAAGTCCTTTGCTGTCTCTGACAGAATTACAATGTCATCGCGAACCTCAAACTTTTTATTTCTTCTCCATGGATTTTATTGTTTCCTTTACTGCTTGCTCAATATACAGATTGAATAGCATCAGGGAGAGGCTACAACCCTGTCTCACTCCCTTCCCAACCGCTGCTTCCATTCATGCCCCTCGACTTATATAACTGCCATCTGGTTTCTCTACAAATTGTAAATAGCCTTTCGCTCCCTGTATTTTACCCCAGTCACCTTCAGAATTTGAAAGAAAGTATTCCAGTCAACATTTTCAAAAGCTTTCTGTAAGTCTACAAATGCTAGAAACGTAGGTTTGCCTTTCCTTAATCTATTTTCTAAGATAAGTCGTAGGGTCAGTATTGCCTCACGTGTTCCAACATTTCTACGGAATCGAAACTGATCTTCCCCGAGGTCGGCTTCTACCAGTTTTTTTCCATTCGTCTGTAAAGAATTCGCGTTAGTATTTTGCAGCTGACTTATTAAACTGATAGTTCGGTAGTTTTCACATCTGCACAGGTAGCGGATGGAAATAATTTTCGGTGGTTTCAAGGCCAGAGACCCAGAAACGTCACTTTGTACTCATGTGGTGTGCAGCGGAGCACAGTACCGCGATTATTAAATTCCCTGTCAAATTTCCAACAAAGGAATCGATAGGTGCAGGGGCGCAATTTCATCATTGCGAACGTGAGAGCGGACAGGCGGGGCATCACGTGGACAGGAAACGGGCGCAGCTGTTGCAGGGCGCACGGCCAGGGGGAGTCACGGGACTCCTGGAACATCAGCTGGCGCCGGAACCCTTCTGGCCGGTAGGGACAGCACAGAGATGTCTGCGCTGACATTCAGCAACCATTACAGCGATGTACTCTGCGACTGCGCCTGAAAGAGACGTCTGCTACGCAGACGTGAATATTCTGCTAAAAACGAGTAAATAAAAATTAAAAAAAAACGTGTAATGCGTTATCTACCGGGTGATCAAAAAGTCAGTATAAATTTGAAAACTTAATAAACCACGGAATAATGCAGATACAGAGGTAAAAATTGACACACATGTTTGGTATGACATGGCGTTTTATTAGAACTAAAAAAAAAAAAAGACGCGTGAAAGATCTGTTGTGCGCATCGTTTGGTAATGATCGTGTGCTCAGCCGCCACTTTCGTCATGCTTGGCCTCCCAAGTCCCCAGACCTCAGTCCGTGCGATTATTGGCTTTGGGGTTACCTGAAGTCGCAAGTGTATCGTGATCGACCGGCATCTCTAGGGATGCTGAAACACAACATCCGACGCCAATGCCTCACCATAACTCCGGACATGCTTTACAGTGCTGTTCACAACATTATTCCTCGACTACAGCTATTGTTGAGGAATGATGGTGGACATATTGAGCATTTCCTGTAAAGAACATCATCTTTGCTTTGTCTTACTTTGTTATGCTAATTATTGCTATTCTGATCACATGAAGCGCCATCTGTCGGACATTTTTTGAACTTTTGTATTCTTTTGGTTCTAACAAAACCCCATGTCATTCCAAGCATATGCGTCAATTTGCACCTCTCTATCTACATTATTCCGTGATTTGTTCAGTTTTCAAATTTATATTGACTTTTTGATCACCCGGTACATTCCCCCCTAAGAGGATGCAAGCTGACATTGTGTGAACAACGGGTTTGTTTCTTGTCTTTTCCGTTGGCGACTCAAGAGGTAAATTTCGTCACCATTACTGACATGTATATTAGTCACAGCCAACAGGATAACGCTCCTAGTACATACATAAACTGCGCAAACAGAGCAGAAAACAGTTGCCCGAAGGTTTTTACGGCACACTTCTTACTAATGGAAGATAAATTGATACTTACTCTCTCGCTTGTACGAACACCTAAAAGAAAGTGTTTTGGAAGCAGCAAGAGAAGCCCCCGGACAGGATAAGAAGAAGAAATACGTGGAAACAGTTTTGCCAGTGAGCTGAAAGACTTGATTCAGAATGAGAAACAAGAATATGTGAACTAGCTAAGTGCACCTCTTCATTCGAAGCAAATAGACGGCCGGCTGGAGTGGCCGAGCGGTTCTAGACGCTCAGTCTGGAACCACGCGACTGCTTCGGTAGCAGGTTCGAATCCTGCCTCGGGCATGGATGTGTGTGCTGTCCTTAGGTTAGTTAGGTTTAAGTAGTTCTAAGTTCTAGGGGACTGATGACCTCAGCTGTTAAGTCCCATAGTGCTCATAGCTATTTGAACCAAATAGACGGCCACGAATGTCTTTCTTGAGGGCTCCAGTCGTATGGGAACCGTACTTGAAGAGATAGGGACTGCGTGGAGTATGCGGAAGGGCTTCCCAGCGAAACTACTTCAGCGTACTCAAAACAACTTTGGTAACATGTGAATGGGCATTATTCTGTAACAAAACGATGCCGTTCGTCAACATTCTCGGGTGTTTGGACTTGATTGCGCGCTTAAGTTTTTTACAAAGTGTCCCGATATCTCCCCTTGAGATGTTCATATTTTTAGAGCCCTGAAGACAGAAATTCTTGGCCTTCGATTTACTTCGGACGAAGAGTTGCATCCCCAGGTAAAGTCATGGTTCCGCAGGTAACCGCAAGTATTTTTCCATTAAGGCACTGACCATTTTGCCGTATTTGAAAAAATAAACAGCTTACTTTTTTCCATCTTCCTTGTTTTCATTTGACTTCCTCTTTACATGTCAAGAGTTTGAAACGAATGTCGGGACGGAAAGTAATGAACACTATGACATGCTATCCAGGAACATAGATGGGGCAATAATATATAACAAGTCTACAAGTATGGAAGCTATTGAAAAAATGAGGAACAACAACGAGTGAAAGAACTTTATAAAATAATTCCTGCTCAAGAATGAATCGGAGATTATTCACGTTATTGCAGTACAATAGGTTGGATTACTATTTAGGAGAAGAAGATGGTAAGTTCTTAGAAGAAAGCGACATAGAACAACGGAGGAGGATGTGAAAGCATCGCTGTCTAAGGCAAAAGTAAATAAAGCCCTACGGCCAGTAGATAGGCGTATGGGACTTCTGAAGTATGGAGGAAATGTAGCGACAAGATAGCTACCTAAACTTTTTGGGAAAATAGAGGCGGAAAAACATCTATCTATGGAACGGAATTTGTCATAGATCTCATGGGTATATAAAAAAGGTTACAAGACGGCATGGACAAATTGCAGAGGAATGAGTTCTAGCCCTGAAACAGCAAAGGTTTTCTTCACAATTTTGAACAGGAATATAGAAAAGGGTGTGTCGGCTTTAAACGAAGAGCAAAGTGATTTTAGGAAAGGACAATCATGTCTTGAAGGTATTCACTGTATCAGAAAGTTGTTGGAAAATGTAGAAATAAAAATAAAAGCGTATGCATGACCTTCGTGTAGCTGCAGAAAGCGGATGATATGGTCCCTAGAATAAAATTATGGGAAGCAGTGAGAAAGGCTAATGTGAAAGAAAAATTGATTAATTTAGTTAAAAAGCTATACAAGAAACAAGGTTGTGAAACAATTATTTGGAACAAGTACTGAACAGTTGGTACAGGAAATGCTCAGGCTTAGGAATTAAGATTAGTGCTGAAACTCTGTTTTACTTGGGGAAGACCGAGTAGTGTTCTCTCAAGATGAAGAGGACACTGAGTACATGCTCAGAAATCTTAAAGAGGATTAAAGCAAATGGGATGTGGCAATAATACTGGACAAGACGTAGTGTATGTGTGTGGGACAGGAGGAGAAATAAAATCCTACAGGAGCCACAAATATCTGCGAAGAGTAATAGGTAACTCCAGTATATGTGACAAGGATATTAGTTACAGAATAGCACTGGGGAAGACAGATGCTAAAGATTTGCATGGGATGATATTGAATAATAATATTCAGCAGGACACTAAGAAAAGAAAATTTCGCAGTATACTGGAGAACATAGTTCTATATGGAGCTGTGATGCGGCGTCAGACAATGAAAGACAGGGAGAAGATTAGAACAATGGAAACAAACAATATAGGCAGTTAATGAGGCGAGATACTATACAAAATGAGGAGGTATGAATAAAATTGCAACTGAAAGATACCCAGCTGTTGTAAAGACAGGAAAATGTATTGAACTTACGCGCTGGAAACCTCAACAGGAGATCTCAGCAGTGGAATGGAGGAACATACTGTTCTGCGTCCTTCCGACAGCATTATAATGCTACTGGCAGGTCCGAACTAAAAACTTTAGTCTATGAGAACCTGTCGTTTAATATGCAACATGAAGCCAGCATGGCCAGCTATTTCAGTAAGATCGTTGTCCCTAACAGGTTAAGGGTCGAGACCTGAGCCGGCACAGTGTTTGAATATGTGATGAATTTTCCTAATATCAGCTGCGTATTTAAACATTCATACTGGGAACACAAAGAAATTTGTATCCCCGCCAGCTGTAAATTATATCGTCAGTACAAAAACAAGTGAGATAGGATCGCTTCAATACATTTTTGTTACAAACGACGATCTGTTACTAATTGGCTCTGTCTCAGCTCAAAAGCAATATTAAGAGGTATGATACTGTAGTGCCCGTGTTTTTCAGACGTGCGGTACAGTATTCCTTCGGACATGCACTGCATTGTACTTCTGAACAGCACGAGCAGTGGAACATTGTATTTATCCGCCAAAACCGGGGAAGCGACTTTCAAGTAAAATATCTCCCCTCTATGGGAATATATATAATGGATGTACGAGTGCAGGCTGTAGACACATGTCTGACGACATATGGAAGTTTGTGCCTGGTTGTGGAGCGTGCTTGGATGGTCTAATAGTAAGGCGACCGCTCGCGATAAGAGGTGAATCCGGGTTCGAGCCCCGGTCCGGTACAAATTTGCATTGTCGTCATTCTATTACACAGCTCATGGTTGTCCATTTTCCACCACTGCGAACACATTTTAAATATGAGGAGATATACTGCAGGTACCTTTGCAGTCTGAACAACAGTGTGTATGGTGCAATGAATGACGAACAAAATCAGTAACTGCAGAAATGAATTTCTTGATTAAGCACATCATCCAAAGAACAATCTACTACAGTTTCTGGATACATCTTCTCTGGTTACGTTTGCTTAGCTTTAACAGAAAGTGCTATACGTCCTGTCAATAAGGACGTTAATACGTTGAAATTTCATTCTGAATAATCGAGGTTTGAACCGTCGTCTGGTAATTTTAGTTGATCAACAATCTTTTTTTTATGCGTGAAAAGCCGTTTTCCTACGTGATACAGTTTAGTTTTTATTTTCAAAGAACTCTCTATTTTAACTTATTTACGAATAACTAAGTGCGGCCCCCTTGGGTAATGTCAATAGATATTATGTTATTTGTTTACAGAACGGCAAGATCCACACGACATTGTGGCAGGGGCAACTTGTAATCGTTGCTCTAAGAAAGGTCGTAAATTGAATGCGAAACCTACACTACTGACCATTAAAATTGTTACACCAAGAAGAAATGCAGATGATAAACGGGTATTCATTGGACAAATATATTATACTAGAACTGACATGTGATTACATTTTCACGCAAATTGCGTGCATAGATCCTGAGAAATCAGTACCTAGAACAACCACCTCTGGCCGTAATAACGGCATTGATACTCCTGGACATTGAGTCAAACAGAGCCTGGATGGCCTGTACAGGTGCAGCTGCACATGCAGCTTCAACATGATACCACAGTTCATCAAGAGCAGTGACTGACGTATTGTGACGAGCCAGTTGCTCGACCACCATTGACCAGACGCTTTCAGTTGATGAGAGATCTTGAGAATGTGATGGCCAGGGCAACAGTCGAAAATTTTCTGTATCCAGAAAGGCCCGTACAGCACCTGCAACATGCGGTCGTGCATTACCCTGCTGAAATGTAAGGTTTCGAAGGGATCGAATGAAGGGTAGAGCCACGGATCGTAAGATATCTGAAATGTAACGTCCACTGTTTAAAGTGCCGTCAACGCAAACAAGAGGTGACCGAGACGTGTAACCAATGGCACCCCATACCATCACGCCGGGTGATACGCCAGTATGGCAATGACGAATACACGCTTCCAATGTGCGTTAACCGCAATGTCGCCAAACACGGATGCGACCATCATGATGCTGTAAACAGAACCTGGATTCATCCGAAAAAAATGACGTTTTGCCATTCGTGGACCCAGGTTCGTTGTTGAGTACAGTCAGCCGGCCGCGGTGGTCTCGCGGTTCTAGGCGCGCAGTCCGGAACTGCGCGACTGCTACGGGCGCAGGTTCGAATCCTGCCTCGGGCATGGCTGTGTGTGATGTCCTTAGGTTAGTTAGGTTTCAGTAGTTCTAAGTTCTAGGGGACTGATGACCACAGATGTTAAGTCCCATAGTGCTCAGAGCCATTTGAACCATTTTTTTTTTTTTGTTGAGTACACCATCGCAGGCGCTCCTGTCTGTGATGTAGCGTCCAGGGTAACCGCAGCCATGGTCTCCTAGCTGATAGTCCATGCTGCTGCAAACGTCGTCGAACTGTTCGTGCAGATGGTTGTTGTCTTGCAAACGTCCCCATCTGTTGACTCATGGATCGAGACGTGGCTGCACGATCCGTTACAGCCATGCGGATAAGATGCCTGTCATCTCGACTGCTAGTGATACGAGGCCGTTGGGATCCAGCACGGCGTTCTGTATTACCCTCCTGAACCCACCGATTCCATATTCCGCTAACAGTCATTGGATCTCGACCAACGCGAACAGTAATGTCGCGATACGATAAACCGCAATCGCGATAGGCTACAATCCGACCTTTATCAAAGTCGTAAACGTGATGGTACGCATTTCTCCTCCTTACACGAGGCATCGCAACAACGTTTCACCAGGCAACGCCGGTCAACTGATGTTTGTGTATGAGAAATCGGTTGGAAACTTTCCTCATGTCAGCACGTTGTAGGTGTCGCCACCGGCGCCAACCTTGTGTGAGTGCTCAGAGAAGCTAATCATTTGCATATCACAGTATTTTCTTCCTGTCGGTTAAATTTCGCGTCTGTAGCACATCATCTTCGTGGTGTATCAATTTTAATGGCGAGTAGTGTAGTTTCAGAGGGAACGCAATATAACGCCTTATAATAAACATAAAAGTGATACTTGATACGGCTTGGTTATCTGTATGCTAGCATGACGGCATTACAAGTAAAGTTGTTATCTTAACTGAAGACCAGTTGAAGCATAACAAAAATATTAGGCAAGAAAGACTCTATGTGAACAAAGTTCTGCCAGATGTAAACGATTAGCTAGAACTATGTGATATAATCACCTTGAAAGCGGATGAAGAAAGTGCTCTACATCAACTATTTGACTTCAAGAATCATAAACTATTTGATTTTAAGGCGCTGACTACGCAGTGTGTGTGTGTGTGTGTGTGTGTGTGTGTGTGTGTGTGTGTGTGTGTGTCTTGTGGAAGAGTTATGCTGGTATGATACAAAGACCTTGTATGGGCTGTAATTCGTTTGTGCTACACGTAGTATTTCATTCCTGGGATTGTTGCGCCCGCGGTCTGTGCTCATACGTACTGTGTCTACCCTGCATTTTTATTAAGGATACCATTCGGAACTGTTCTTTTCACAATGATGGATGGATCTGATCTGTTGCAAGCATGTACTCATAAAATAGTAATTTCATTGTGTTTGCCATTTTCCATAACAGCTATGTCTATAAATGTAGTAGTTATGAAGAAAACTCCTTTTTGCATGCTGCATGTTAATTTATTTACATACCTCGGCGCGTTTCGCCTTTTTAACAAGGTATGCTTAGTAGGTTCTTGGAATATTGCATGAATTTTTGTTTTCGCAATTATTGCTTTTAGATTTAAAACAGATCACCTAAATATTTTACAATAAAATGAAAATGTATTTGTAGCAGAACGCTTAATTCTGTGCTTGAAGATCACGCAGTTTTTCCACATGAGGGAAAACTACATGGTCTTCAAGGAATCTGTCCGAACGCCCTAGTGTTCCGTTATCGTCGGGGCGTTAATTTCTATCTATTCTTTTTCCTACTTTAAAAATTTTTGTTGGTATAATGCAACCGTTAACAACTTATGGCTAGTTTATTGGCAGAGTAAGCGAATTCTGTTACGTTAAAGAACATATTCGTAGTTCTGGAATTCTGGGTGTACTACGACACCGAATTAATTTCATTAACACGCGTTACCGTTTGTTATAGTATTTTTACTGATGATTTTCTCAGTAGTCGCCAAGTAAACAACAACCGCACTGCAAACTCAAATTCCAGTATTAACATTCTTCTGATATTTCCGTGTCATAATCTTTGTTTACGATGCTGGAGAGGTTTTCATTTCACATCAGACAACGGGAAATGGCATCAGATCCTTGTGCTTACCAATTAGACACACATTCGGAATAAGCTTCTTTGAATAGGTGAGTGAATAATGTTTCACTTACGCTTACCGCTGAAGTATTCTGTTATTTTAAAGAATATCTTCGTAGTTCTGGAATTCTGGGTGGAGTACGACGCCCTAATAAATTTCATACGCACGCGTTACCGTTTGTTACTGTACTTTTACTCATGATTTTATCATTGGACAGTTATCATTAATTTCATCTCGAAACTGTCGCGTTAATTATAAGGCTTGACAATGGTTTTACGCAACTTAGCAAGTACAATCACGTAAACCTCGCAATAACTTGCTACTATTCATTTAATAGTTTTACAGTTTGAGAAATAATCTCCACGGGACGATTATAAAGAAGACGATTACATACTACGCGAGTTTTGTGATTTTTTTCAGAGCAGTAAAAAAAGAGCCAACCGAGTTGCTTTTATGAAATGTCTCCTTCAGGTTGCTACTCACTAAACAGTATATCCTCATCTTTTAGAAGAGCTACATGCACTGCAGACGTATCGACATAACGAATTAAGACTTAATTATAAGACTTAATGGGCAAGCTACTTAATATGTTCCATGATTCAGTGCCAGTCGATACCTGCCGCTCCAAGCTGACGGTTAAGATGACACGGAAACGTATAGCTACCGCAGATGAAACCGTCAGTCGTAAATAAAAAAAACCCAAAGAGAAAGAATTCAATTTACATTGTAATGGAACGAATCGCTGGACAAAGATAGACGTATACTGACCACAAAACAAGTTGTAGCTTTAATGTTGTCTCATCCAGACGACATATGAGGACAGTGGGTTGTGAGCGTAATTTCACAGGTTTATAGCCTTGCTGGTGCTTTGCTGGGCGTTTGCATATTACTTTCACTTTGTTACCATTCAGGAAGCATCGCAGTTTTTAAACTGGCGACAACTCCATATATTATTATTATTATTATTATTATTATTATTATTATTATGTGCGATTAGACACTGTTGTATCACGCAATGCTTGTTGATTTTTTTTCCTTTTTTTCCACACTGCTCCCATTTTTTCTGCATGGGCTCTCTTCCTTTCCTCTGTCCATTTTATTCCTGCTTTCTTCGGAGCTTCGTTCTCTGACTTAACTTCCCATCTGTCAGCTTTCAGCTTAAATACTTTTCTGTCCAAAACTCTGAATAATATATATGAGCTTTTTGTAGCTCCTTTTTTTGGGGTGCAATGTAGACTAGCCTCCCCGTGGTGCACCCTGGGCACGGCTAAATAGTCTACAAATCTGGCTGCTGGACCTGTGAGGATTTCCCAGCTTTACAGAATCAGCACAGACATGAACGCGAATACCCGAAACAACGGTTCCTCTCAGAACCCGTTGACCAAGGACATTGGAGATGTCCTTAAAATCTTACAACTCAGCGTAGAAGGAATGAGTAGAGCTAAATCTGACTACCTAATTAAAGTCCTGGACAATCATTCAGAGGATGCTGTCTTGCTCCAGGAAACACATTGCGCCGACGAAAAGAAGTTGAAAAATAGATGCAAACTTCCAGGCTATTCCCTTGCTGCAGCAACTTACCACGCTAACTATGGCACTGCCACCTACTTTAAAAACAACACTGACCAGGTCCACGATACAAAAATACACACTGACCCAAGCGCCTACGTCATAAGAACAAAAATTGCTGATATTGAAGTCATCAACCTCTACAAACCCCCAACTCAGTCATGGAATGACTCTGCTATTTCCAACATACAACATCCTACAGTGATAATGAGCGATTTCAACAGCCACAGTACCCAGTGGGGATATAACAACACGAATGAGGATGGGGAGGGAGTAATGCAATGGGCGGACATAGAAGACGTCTTCTTGATCCATGATCTAAAGGATAAAGGGACTTTCCACTCGGCTAGATGGAAAAGAGATTACAACCACGATCTGCGATTTGTTTCCAGAGATGCCAAAAAGCTACCATTACGCTGCAATAAACAGATCTGATTTTCCTCGTAGCCAGCACAGGCCCGTCCTGCTACATGTCGGTATACAGATTCCAATAGTGAGATCTACACCTAAACCTCGATGGAATTTTGGCAAAGCCAACTGGGAAGCCTATACCGCCGAAATGGACCACAACATCCAATGGATCCCACCCCCATCGAAGAACTACAACCGCTTTGTGGGATTACTCCTAGCCATTGCCAAAAAACACATTCCCAGAGGCTACAGGAAAACCTATATTCCCGGCTGGAGCCAAGAATGCATAGACCTATATAATGCATATTCGCACAACAACGATCCTGAAATTGCGGACGAGCTTCTCCAATGCCTGGACTCAGCAAGACGAGAAAAGTGGCACACTCTCATGAAAAATATGGACTTCAAGCACTCCAGCAAGAAACCCTGGTGCCTTCTTAAAAACCTAGGTGAAAGCTCCATTAAAACCTATATGGGTGGCAACATACACCCCAAAGAGGTAGCAAACAGAATAGTTAACCTTACGAGAAAAACACCACGCAGCAACAAGGATAAGACTATGAAAGTAAAGAAAGAACTGAGAACCAAGCTCCGACAATCCACAACCGACATCAATTTCTCAAAAACCTTTACCATCCTAGAGATCACAGAAGCATTGAAAGAAATGAAAATGGGTAAAGCAGCTGGTTTAGGTGAGGTCTACCCCGAGTTCTTACGGCACCTAGGACCTCGAGCTCTACTGTGGCTAACTCAGTTTTACAATGATATCCAACGATCGGAAACACTACCACCACTATTTAAACAAACCAAGATCGTCGCCATTCTTAAGCCTGGCAAAGATGGAAAGCACCCAGAGGACTATAGACCTATAGCTCTTCTAAGTGTATGCTACAAACTATTGGAGAGACTTATTCTTAACAGAATAAAACCGATTGCTGAGAATTTCATTCCTATTGAACAAGCCGGATTTAGACCCGGTCGGAGCTGCTGTGATCAAGTATTACCTCTTACCACACATATTGAGAGTGGAGTTCAAGGGAAGAAAAAGACAGTCGCCGTGTTCATAGATCTATCGTCAGCATATGACACAGTGTGGAGGGAGGCAATGATTCTTAAACTCCAACGCATTATTCCTTGCAAGAAAACGGCTATCCTAATCAACAATGTGCTTTCAAATAGATTTTTTGAAGTACACCTAGATGGAGAGATAAGCAAGAAATATAGGTTAAATGATGGCCTGCCCCAAGGATCCGTGCTAGCTCCATTACTTTTTAATATATATACATCAGACCTACCAGAGACATCTTCTAAGAAGTTTATCTATGCAGACGATATTGCTCTCACATATCAACATGAAGACTTCCACAATTCCGAAAGAATCATTGAGGAAGACCTTATCAAAATGGATGAGTATTTCGAAACATGGAGGCTCAGACCTAATACTTCTAAAACCCAAGTCTCCTGTTTCCACCTCAACAACAGACAGGCAAACTATGCACCCCACGTAGAGTTCAGAGGCCAGCTGCTTAACTACAATCCCCTCCCAAAGTATCTGGGAATTACATCGGACCGATCTCTGACGTACAAGGAGCACTTATAGAAATGCTCAGCAAAAATCAAAACCAGAAATAATGTCCTAAACAAATTCACTGGAAGTAGCTGGGGAGCAAGCGCCACAGTTCTCAGAACATCTGCTCTTGCACTAGTATATTCGGTGGCTGAATACTGCGCTCCGGTCTGGCTAAACAGCACTCACACAGCAACGGTGGACACCCAGCTAAACGACACCATGAGGCTCATCTCATTATCAAACCGACGCCCCACCAATGGCTCCCGGTACTGGCTAACATAGCCCCACCTCATCTAAGGCGAAGATCTGCACTGAAAAGGGAATGGCAAAAGTGCGCTAACAACCGTGACCTACCCTTACACGAAGACTGCAAGAATCCCAGCTACAGGCTCAAGTCCCGTAAGCCATCATGGAGAGTAGGGCAACAGCTGATCGAGGACAATTATGATATCGACGAAGCCTGGCGTCGGGAATGGGATATGTCTAACCCTGATCACCTTAACTTAGTCTCGGACCCAACCGTACGGCCCGAGGGCTTCGGTCTTCCCAGAAAATCTTGGATAACTTTAAATCGTATCCGAACAGGCTATGGTAGATGTAATTACTGGAAGTACAAATGGGGACAGACTGACTCACCCAACTGCGACTGTGGGAATCCACAAACTCTACATCATATCGCAATGGACTGCCCTACGAGGAGATTCCCTGGCACAATGCAGGAGCTGCACCTCCTGGAGGGAGATGCTTCTGACTGGCTGAGGGACTTGGACATACAACCATGAGTCTGGTCTACTCTTTTCCTTCTGAAAAACCTATTACTAGATACTATTACTATAATTTCTATGTATTTTTGTGTATTTTGTGTTTTACTTCCTTTTTTAGATCTAATAATTGTTTGTTGCCTGTGACATATTGACCATTCATTGTTTTATACGTTGTTTGTGTTATTACTTACTTACTGCTATATTCTATTAGCCATACGAAATATATATATATATATATATATATAGAGTTCCTTTTTGATCTCTTGTATCCAGGGTATAGTTTGAAGTCCTTCTACGTATTTAAGAATTTTGTGCGTAAGTCTTGTTTTAGGAAGCCTAGACACGTGCCCATAAAACTTAATCACCTTTTTCTAATGTCTGCTGCTAGCTTGGACAATTTCTCAGTTGTCTGACGATATTGTAGTTTGTAGCCCTCTTCTGTTTTCCTTGGGGCAAGTATCCTTCTGATGATTTTACGTTGTTCTTTTATTAAGTTTTCTATGTCACCTTTTTTGTGGACTGTCAGGGTTTCACTGGCACACAGAAGTTTCAATACTGTATTACAGTGCGTAAATTTAATGTTTTTGAACAAGCATTTCTTATTGTACACCTTGTAGGTTCTTCCATAGGCTATTTTTAGTTTTGAAGGCGAATGTTTTGTGTTATTCTCTCTCGCCTCGTAGGTTCAAGGACTTCACCTAAGTATTTAAAATATGGGACTCCATTGATATGACCGTATTTTGTAGTAAAGTTTTGGGTGTCAGTTTTTGTTGCGATGAACTCACGCTTTAAGGAAGGTATTTGCAGACCAACTTTCTCTACACATCCTTTAAGGATTAAAAAAAAATCTGTTGGCTGCTACGACAAATTTAAACAAATGGCTTATGTGAAAGCAGAAATTAGCAATGAGAGTTGACAAACGTTGTTTGTTTAGTGTATTTTCAGCGAGGAGCGCTTTAGGTTTCTTCGGTGTTAAGCATTAAAAAATTCAACCCAATGATGTAAACATCCCCACACTCACAATGGAGAGCTGTGCGCGAAAATCTCTCTCTCTTTCCAAGCATTTATTCCGACTTACGGGATCTGCTGGTTAATCGGATGTGGCATGTTAATTTTAAAGGGGTGGCTGGATGCCTGGGAAGGAACTAGAGTACCCCAACTGTATGCGTCTTGTGTAATGCATGGAATAGTGCGAATGTGTTCAGATGTCTCCGAGCCGTGTAACTGAAGCGGAACGGTTGGAGCAGCCTGGTATTCACCTAGCAGGATGTGGAAAACCGCCTAAAAACCACATCCAGGCTGGCCAGCGCACCGGCCCTCGTCGTTAATCCACCAGGCGGATTCGATCAGGGGCTGGTGAGCTGTGCGCGGAAATATTGCCATTTATTTGTCAAGTTGACATGGTAAACATCATAATTTGCTTAATTCTTGAAGCTTGCTTCAGATTCACTTCCAGCGTTTCTGTTAGTTAAGTTTGTAAACATAAGCGAATAAAACAGATTCATTTTACGTGACACTGTCTGCTTACAACTGACTGTAATCAATATTTCGTCTTCAAACTTCCCTGATCTTCTGAACATCAACAGAAAACCTCCATATTCACACTGAGTATTCCATCAGCTGGTCATCGGAATTTCTTTTTCTCGACCTCATTTTATCGACCACGGAAACAATACAGCCACATATCATCAAAACATCTCTTACGAAAGTATAGAATTAATTAATACGAACTAGTTACACACTAACTCCAGTTTTGCCCATAAACGTTACGCTAAAAAGAAATGTAAAACGCCTCTGATGTTTTAGTCACTGTGGTAGCATTAGTCGATAGAGAATACCAAAATCTTGAACTTAAATATTCCAACCGATACACAAATTACCATAACGGGAACACGGAATTCATATGCTGATTTTGAAGTGTTATAACTAGACACCGGATTACATACCTCACAAAAACCTTAAAATATGCATGAAAATATGCATTAAAATGCTTAAAAACTGCATGAAAGTGTCGAAATATGCAAGATCAAATAATAAAAAAAGGTGGTAGTTGCTTCGTGCATTATATCTCAAAGTCGAACCTGTGCATATCAATTACGAGGAAGTGCGCCGGCCACGCGAAAAATCGGTACATTTAGCACGCTGATATCACTTTCTGAATACTTTCTGGTAGAGATTAGGAAGGGGCCCTTTCTGGGGACGCATACCGTGTTTCAAGATTTGTTCTCTCTTTGTTATTGTTGTCAGTAACAACTGGATGCGACACGAGTGAGTCACAGCGAAACAATCGATATGTACAGGACCAACTTCGAGATATATCGCATGCAGAGGGGCACGCTCAAAAACTCCGTAATATTTTATTTAAAAAGCAACATACAATCATGAATTTTTTTGAACAGCATCAACTTTTAATTAATACTATCATTACAATTTATTTTACAATTTTTTTTCTATTGTAAACATACACAACCAAGTACTGTTTCAAATGTTCGGTCGTAAGATTGTGTCTTCGATCACTCAAAACATTTTTATAAGCAGAAAAGGAGCGTTCTACATGAACTGACGTAACTGGGCAGTATTTGAATTAGGGTGTAGCGTTGGCACTTATTGTTTCTGGCAAAAGTTCACCCGTCCCATTAATAAAACTATCAATTTGTAACAAGGGTTCAAGGCCTGGGTATTATTTAAAATGTTCTCGAACGTTTCTTTAAGTTTTCTTGGGAATACCTCCGGCAATGAAACGTTCACTAGAATAATTTTATTCCTAACTGAATAGATTCATTCAACGCCAAAACTTGAGTTTCAAGTTCTTTAACAGCGAAGGTATATGGGAAAAATGAGTGCTAATCACAGAAATGTCTTTTTTAATGCCGGAATCATTAAAAGCTTCCTTGCACTGGCAAACTATCAAAGCACTGCACTATCGAAGTCGTTTACAACCTCTATAATGGCCTCGAAATGTTTAAAATGTAAAACAGCACAGCTTCGACCCGCGTTCCCCAACGGGTTTTCACTGGTACGAGAGTAAAGGCACATATACTTTGTAGGTCCTGATGCGAGCAGGAGCCTTTAGAAACACTTTCTTTGTAGGTGAAATCAGTTTATTTATATTCACAAACGTGGGACATACTTCGTCAGCAAGGCGATGTACTCCATGAGCATGGAACATCAGATGAATCAAATTGGGATAAAATACTCGGAGGGCTTTTCCTGCTTTGATCATATGGGCTGCAGTATCTGAAATAAACACAAACTTCCTTTCATCTGCAGAAGATTCTGGAAATATTTTTCTAATACTTTCATCCACAGCCGGCCGGTGTGGCCGAGCTGTTCTAGGCGCTTCAGTCTGGAACCGCGCGACCGCTACGGTCTCAGTTTCGAATCCTGACTCGGGCATGGATGTGTGTGATGTCCTTAGGTTAGTTATGTTTAAGTAGTTATAAGTTCTAGGGGACTGATGACCTCAGATGTTAAGACCCATAGTGCTCAGAGCCATTTGAACCATTTGAACCTTCATCCACAAATCTGGCGATCGTAGAATGATTTACTTTTTCAAGTTCTTTGCAGGCATAAGAAGAAGAAGGCTCTTCTTTTAAAGCACCAACAATTAAATTTGTAATGTAAAGGCCACAAGTGTCTGCAGTTTGTCAGCTGAAATCCAGACAATGCTATCCTTGAGTTCATTGCGAATTTCTTACAGAAAATTTACGTAAATTGTCGGTTTGTAATTTTCACGCAATGTCGATTCATATGGTATATTTTGATTTAAGCAATATTTGGGCAGGAAGCCTTTGAGGATAGGGTTTCTAAGTTTGTGAAGAGGAATATTGCTTGCAGTGAATGCTTCACATGGATCCATGTTAAACCGACATTTTGGTTACCGTTGGACTAAGCCCTGCGACTGGAACTTGCTGTTGTCGGAAGTTGTCGTCGTGACCCTTTCTTCAGAATTCCTCAATATGGAGACTCGTCTTCACATACTGGTGTATTTGAAACTTTTTTTGTACGAAACGTCTTTCTTGCAAGCTCGACAGTATAAAACATTTGCGTCATATGTAAATGTTCCAGGATGGTCAGCTATCTACGATACGACGATTTTCTTTTTTTTTTTCCTCGGGTGGCATGGCACACGACACGTTGCACCCTACACGTCGTAAACACGTTGAGCTGTGTACAAGTAAATAGAAAGCTAAACTGAAACATTGGACGTGCGACTAAACGCTTGTGTATTTTAATTGTTGCCCACGCGTGCGGTATGAAAGCGGAGGGATCAACAGGGGGCGCGGGCGCAGGAGCTTTGGCTCTGTCCGCCCGTTCCTGTTCCTCTTCTGCAATGATTTCGCTAGGTAGTTGGCCTCTCGGATAGCGATTGCACGCACTTTTAGGTCGCGGGCTATCTGTGAGACATCAGAACTAGATCGAGCTAGAGACCGCCCGTCTAAATTTTTAAAATATTGTCGAGTTAAAATATGCATCCTCACTAATTTTCAGTTAAAATATGCAATAACCGGTGAAAAGGAATCAAATATGCAAATTCATATGCAACATGCAAATGCATATAATCCGGTCTCTAGTTATAACCCTCTGAAGCTCCTCCCTGAATATGTTTTCAGGAAACATATGAAAAGATGGCTAATGTACCTTATGCACTGATTTCGCTGTCACCAGGCGCGAGGAAAAAATCTTCTTTTAAACGTTGTTATGAAGATAAAATGTAATCATCTCAGTATTAATGAACAGAAGATACTTTCATGATGATTACAGTACAAACATTCAGGAATGATGGAGAAATGCAATTGTATCACTTTCAGTCGAGGTTGTCTGGTCTGGAATAGGCTGAATTAAAAGTTATGAAGAAAACTTCTTCTTAGATAAATCTGATAGCGGAATGCGCGAACCTACGAAGCTTTGCTTGTACGAAGTGATATTGCACGTTGTGGAGCAGACAAAACCGTCCAACTACGAAACACACGTTAACTGGGCCCAGAGGGTAAGTGGACCACGATGTCTTCCTCAGGGAATATGGACGGTACACGAGGGAAGGGCTCACATCCTGTAGCGGTGTCATCTTATCTATCTCCGAATTGTGACGAAAAAATTTACAGATGTAATCCGAGGAACGGACGAAAATGGATTACAGCTTTCATCAGTTACATTAAACAAAATTAACCACAATCACGATACAAAAATTAACGAATTTTTTCCAATCAGGAAAAAGCTTGTCTTTCTATAAAGAAAACTCTAAGTGTTGAACATTTTCATTATAATCTAGTCAGTCTATGGGTAATTTACGACTTATTTAAAAGCTCAATGACACGTAGGCATGACAAATATACAGGGTGATTATACTTAAAGTTAAACTTGCAAAACGCTGTAGAAATAGCACCACTGGTCACAATGACATCATATTGCAACTGAATATTATCGGAGAAGTGGGAAAAGGTATGGCAGAAGAAAAAAATAGTGTGAAAATTGATCAATAGATGGCGCTGTATGTGCCAGAATACGTAAATGAAAACACCTGTCGTGCGCACGACCCACTGAAGTTGGTATAAACAGGTCGGGTAAACGGCTTTTCCTCCTTTCGCGTCTGCGACGTTCGCCAAGATGTCAATGCAGGATCGCGCTGCCGGCCGGAGTAGCCGTGCGGTTCTAGGCGCTACAGTCTGGAGCCGAGCGACCGCTACGGTCGCAGGTTCGAATCCGGCCTCGCGCATGGATGTGTGTGATGCCCTTAGGTTAGTTAGGTATAATTAGTTCTAAGTTCTAGGCGACTGATGACCTCAGAAGTTAAGTCGCATAGTGCTCAGAGCCATTTGTACCATTTTTTGAAGGATCGCGCTCTGCTTGTAAAGCTGTATTACAAGAATGATAACTGTGCACACGCCACTCTGCAGAAGTTCCGGACACTGAGGGGTCTGAAAAAAAGGCTTTGGTCCGATGAGAGCCGCGGATCTCAAGAAAAGACTCGAAAATTCATAAAGACGGGTTCTTTCGTTATGCAGCCTTGTAGAGGGAGGAAAAAATGGTTCAAATGGCTCTGAGCACTATGGGACTAAACTTCTGAGGTCATCAGTCCCTTAGAACTACTCAATCCTAATTAACTAAGGACATCACACACATCCATGCCCGAGGCAGGATTCGAACCTGCGACCGTAGCGGACGCGCGGTTCCAGACTGTAGCGCCTAGAAGCGCTTGGCCACTCCAGCCGGCAAGGGAGAAAACAAATTGATTCGACATCAGTGGAAGCAGTGGCCACAGCAATGCAGGAGGAGACGAGTGGTGGTGTGCAAATGTATAGTGCACGGAGAATTGCCCGAACATTAGACATACCCGTGAGCTCGGTGCGTAAAATCCTACGAAACATCCTTCTTTGCTATCCATTCAAAATTACCCATGTGCACATGTTGCTTCCTGTTGACATGCTAGCAAGAGAGACCTTTGCTTTAGAATTTCTTGCTCGCATGGAAGTGGACAATGATTGGCTGTGGAAGATTTTATGGACAGACGAAGCCTACTTACATCTGACACGATATGTCAATACACAGAATTGTCGAATATGAGCAACGGAAAATCCACCAGTACCACTTCATCGCGAAAAGGTGACTGTGTGGTACGGATTTACGGCATCATTTATCATAGGACCAATTTTTTTCGAAGAGACAGGTGTTTCCGGTCCTGTTACCTGTATCGTCACTGGTAAGCGCTACGAGTGTCTTTTGCGCAACCACGTCATTCCAGCTTTCCAACAGCGTGGATGTGTGGATGGGATCATTTTTTTTTTTTTTTTGTAAGATGGCGCACCTCCGCACATTGCAAATCCAGTTAAGCAGCTGCTGAAGCGCCATTTCGGTTCAAAAAATGGTTCAAATGGCTCTGAGCACTATGGGACTTAACAGCTATGGTCATCAGTCCCCTAGAACTTAGAACTACTTAAACCTAACTAACCTAAGGACAGCACACAACACCCAGCCATCACGAGGCAGAGAAAATCCCTGACCCCGCCGGGAAGCCATTTCGGAAATGCTAGAATTATCAGCTGCCATTTCCCCACATCGTGGCCGTCCCGATCACCTGATCTTAAACCGTGTGACTTCTGATTGTGGGGCTATCTGAAAGATGATGTGGTCAGTGTTCCGATTGCAAAACTTAGCTGCATTGAAGACACGCACTGCGCAACACATTCTGAGCGTGACCCCGTAAACACTTCGATCAGTTGTGGAACATGTTGCTTCTCGATTTGAACTTTTTGTAGAAAACGGTGGACAGCATATTGAACACGTTTTGCGCCAGTCACACGGAAATTAATAATCCGTTTTGATTTGGATGGATGCTTTTTATGCGGTTTTTGGCCTCAGGACAATTAAAAACCGATTTTTCCCATCCGATGTGATATGACCTTGCCGTGTTGGACGGGCTTACGTAACTACCATTATCACAGCTGTACACCCACGCACGCTGAGTAGTGTAGTTTGTTTAACGTCAAACGTACACCTTAGGCACAGTTTTATGATTCATTTGTCATTTGTAGTCGACCGTTATTAACTTATGATGCTTACAGGGCCATCTATTGCTACATTTTGTAACTATTTATTTTTCTTCTGCTTTACGTTTTGCCTCGTCTCTGATAATATTCAGTTGCTTGGAATAAATTCGTTTTTAATGTTTTTAGAAATTATTTTGAGAGACACTAACAGCACTTTCTTCGTCGATCTATGTCTGAGTGGAACAGAACATAAAACAGCTTCCGCCAAGCAATTACTTCAGCATCTTACGTCTGTAAATGTACAAACAGATAAGTGCAAAAAATTAAATCAGCAGTCAAAGAACTCATCAATGAAAGAAAGCAACAACACGTGAAACACAAAACAAGATAAATTTAAGCACATAGTTTGTTGTACAAAAGTATTTATTATGTTCTCCCGTGAGTGAGTGCAAAACGAACAATTTGGTTGATTAAAGACTGCTCACCCAGGAACGGCTATGAGTGGAGCCGACGAGTGAACGGTGTTCACGACGATATATAGACGAATATCCGCCGACTTGGGCGTGGCACGACAGACACAGACGAATATGCGTCCACTCTGGCGCGGCGCGAGAGACCGATTCTATGCGTATAAGCGCGAGCACCGAGCACGAGCACTCGACAAGCAGCTGTCAACCGGTGCCCACTGCTCGGGATTCGGCGCGGTGGGTACTCGCTCGGTGTCCACAGAATGCTGCATGTCCTTCTACAGACAGAGTATTCAAAATGAAGGCAGTCTGGCGTCTACTAATGAGATAATGTTTTGCATCATCAGTTCATGCTTTGCAGGCGCCGGTCCAAGGGGGACAGAGGAGCTGTTGTGTTTGTCATGACATCCTACACCCCTTTAACAATTATTATTATTGTTGTGACTTGGCAAGACAGCCAAGTCACTATGCGAGGGTGCCGAAAAGCACGCGTTAAGCTCACGCAGACTGGCGTGAGGTCTGGAACAGTAAAGTAGTTGAGTCTAGTAAGAAAGGAACGTAGTTGCTGGAATACTTAACTTTAATCCATTATTGTTGTACATCTCTCGTTACTGTACAGGCTTCACAATATTAATTATCAAATGCTATGGCGCCTTGCTAGGTCGTAGCAATTGACGTAGCTGAAGGCTATGCTAACTATCGTCTCGGCAAATGAGAGCGTATTTGTCAATGTAGCTTCGCTAGCAAGTCGGCTGTACAACTGGGGCGAGTGCTAGTAAGTGTCTCTAGACCTGCCGTGTGGCGGCGCTCGGTCGGCAATCACTGACAGTGGCGACACGCGGGTCCGACGTATACTAGCGGACCGCGGCCGATTTAAAGCTACCACCTAGCAAGTGTGGTGTCTGGCTGTGACACCACAATTATAGTATGAGAACATTTCTTCTTTCGTTTCACGAGACTCGAATACGTTAGATCTATCACTGTTTAATCTTATATGCTTTTCGTGTAGTCCCGTACTGTTTAATTCTATATGACCCTACTTTCCTCTTCAGAGATTTGGGTCATTCGCTAGGTTGTGATTTTTATGTGGAACCTTTCTTTCCTGCCTTTGATTTTTACCGTTGCGTTATCTGTGAGCAAATTTTCTGTGATCTGGAGTTCAGCCAAGAACTTCTCCGTTTCGTTAAACCTACTTGGTTTTTGTGTTGGGTTAGCAGTCGAGAATATTCCTGACTAGTCTCTTTGACTTCTTTATGTGGATATCTCCATTTATTTTTCCCATTTTAACTGAGAGTTCTTAGGTTACTTGACACAATGTTTCTTTTCTTATGTAGATTAGCTCATTGTTATGAACTTTGGGGTCAAGAGCGTTCTTTCTTTGATCCCCAGCTTTTCGGTTGGATCATGGTTAGTGATGGACAGCGTTTCGGCTGCGTCTAGGTCTTATTGTCTGATTACCTTGTCACAGCGTCTATTTATGTATTACATTAAAGGGACTTTTTGCTGCCGCGCGGGTTTAGCCGAGCGGTCTAAGGCGCTGCAGTCATGGACTGTGTGGCTGATCCCGGTGGAGGTTCGAGTCCTCCCTCGGGCATGGGTGTGTGTCTTTGTCCTTAGGATAATTTAGGTTAAGTAGTGTGTAAGCTTAGGGACTGATGACCTTAGCAGTTAAGTCCCATAAGATTTCACACACATTTGAACATTTTTTGACTGTTTGCTACGGGAATGTTTCTGGTGAGCTGGAAGGTCGCCTCAACTTTATTTCTTCTACACTACATTACCTTTTTCCTGAGGGCATTCCAGCTTATCAAATGGGTTCAAATGGCTCTGAGCACTATGGGACTTAACTTCTGAGGTCATCAGTCCCATAGAACTTAGAACTACTTAAATCTAACTAACCTAAGGACATCACACACATCCATGCAAGAGGCAGGATTCGAACCTGCGACCGTAGCGGTCGCTCGGTTCCAGACTGTAGCGCCCAGAACCGCACGGCCACTCCGGCCGGCCTACTGCAATACAGCAAGCGCCAATACTGCCAGGTAAATAAAAGATTCTAACTAGTGAACGCACTAACTACTGAGAGGCATAGTTAGCAGATGAAAGATTTTGATGGAGGACAAACAATGTATTTACCTTAATAGTGTTCAAAAGTCATAATATATATATCAGTTCATGACATCCAGTCTTGCAAATTTCCTTTTTCTGACAGACGCACGTCCAGATCGTCCGCTCTCAAAACTCCATCTCTCTCCCCACATCCACCACTGCTGGCGGCTCACCTCCAACTGTGCAACGCTACGTGCTGTTCACATCCAACTGTCTAACACTACAATAGCAAATATTCCAACAATGCAAACCAGCTACAGACTGCACACAGCACAGTCAGTGATTTTCATACAGAGCGCTACGTAGTGTTACCAACATAAAAACCTAAGCAGCCTACTTACACTATTTCTTCCATTTGTTTTTGCAGTTAGTTATGTTCTTTGCCTCCTCTCCAGTCCTCAGATAACAGAGCCATATCATCTACCAAAGCCACGAAACCGATTTTGATGCCCTTGTTTCTTGTTCCTAGTATTGCACGGTCTGACCACTCTTTCTAGGGCGCAGTTAAACAGTAGTGGGGAGTGTCTCTCCCCTTTCCGTAAACCAATTTTTATCGCAAAAGGCTCGGAGAGTCCTCCCATGATTTCCTCTAATTGGGTTTGTTGTTTTGCTGTCTTATTTCTTTCAGCAAAGAGATGACGGATCGCTGTCTACTGAGTGGTATCCTTTTTGGAAGTCAGCGAAAGTGATAACATTTTAATGTTATCATTGTAAATACCCTCGATACCGGTGGAAATGGAAATGAGCGATTGGCGTCATTGGCTGGGAGGCCCCTTAAGTTACGTTGTGCAAGACGCGACAGTTGGCTGCGACTGCGACGCTGCCCCCTCCTCTTTTCCCACCCTGGCAGACGGCGACACGGCCGCAAGACGACTGGAGTCGTCGCTGTTTCCCAAGCTCCGGTCGGCGGCGGCGGATTCAAATACATAAGAAAAATAAGAATTTTCTTGCTGTAAAAAATACTGTATGTTAATGCAACAAAGTTACATCGACTCCCAGAGTTTTTCGATACAGATTCTCCTTTTACTTTAAAAAATTGAAAAGTATCTCTTCCGGTTTTGCGTGTTTTTTTCGCTGTATATTACTTCTCCATCAATTGTGAGGAAAGTAAAAGGCACAAAAAATTGATGTTTGCGTATCTTACAGTTTCACATCACAGCTTGATAATGAGGTGTCTATTTTTCCGATATTCGTCACAGTTATTCCGATACTTAATTTAAAAGTAACCTACTGCATAAAATTTGAATTGTATACAGTGAAAAATGTGGTCGCTGGCTACTTTACGTATGGTTTACGTTAGGTCATACATCGTTGCCGATGAAAAGAAGCTAACATATCGAAATTATTTTGAAAGTTGAGATCAGAATGATATCGAACTCCGTTACCGGGATTTGGGCTCATATATCTCCGGGAGCGTCGCGACTAGCCGCCAGTTCTGTCGACGCGCAACGAGAATCGTGTGGTCATCACACGATAGAGAATGCATTTGTTTTGTTTCGCTGACACATTTGGACCTAATGAAACCATTTTATGTCATATTTCTCCGGTATGAGTTACTAATATTTCTCCATATGCTCTTGACAATTTCATTTAAAATGCCACGAAATGTAGGTTTCTTAAACCCAAGTGATCAAGCAGAACCCATTTTCGTGGTTTTGCTGAGGCATCTGAACCTGTTCCAAGCTTTCTTTCTCATTTATTTCTCTGATACGATTCCCGAATATTCCTCCATCTGTTTTTGCACATTTCACCTAAAATTCCAATCAAAGATAAGTTTATTAACAATAAGCGCACGCTTGCGCCATTGCATTGTTTCAAGTTCTTGACAACAAGATAAGGTTACACCTTAAACATCTCTAGAATTTTCATTCTGAACGTCTACAGTATACACTGGCAGAAATGTGGAAGAAATAATGTCCGTGCTTGTTCACAAAATTTCCCCAAATTATACTTGTCAGTTTCTCCCATGCAGAAACTTTTGGAACAAGCTAAGGCAACTTTTCATAGCCGACTGAATCTGTATTCCCATCCAAATGAACTTCCATATTCTTATATTCTGACAGCATACAACGTTATGGATGACATGAACATTTAATCTTGCCAAGTTGCACTCAAAAGATGACTCCAGGATTTACAAAAGACGGATTTCAAATGTGAACTGTGTCAGACCAGAAGGGCCTTGTAAAACAGTAGTGCACTTTTGGCACAAGTTTTTTGAGCACCATCTTCTACCAATGAATTGAAGTGAATGTGACAAATTACTTATTGCAGCATACTGTTTGCGCAATCTGTTGAGAAACGCCTTCCTCAAAAACGAACATCTATTGATTACAGAAAGCTGTACAACAATCTGGTGGTGGTTTTTCACAACTAGAAGGTATCATCAAGACACCATTCTACCATTTACTTTAAAGTGAAGGTATTGTAATATGTAACTCTCTCGTTGTACTTTAGATTGTTCATTTTATAATGTACTTGCCGTTTTCAATTTTTATCGTCACAAAAAAGAGTAATGCGAAAATTGACCTTCAAGTTCATTTTCATCATTCTAATTCTACATCTGCATGGATTATACTGATTTTCATAACAGGCCTGAAAAATTTGCATTAATGGGAAAATATTATATATTTCACTCACCTGCCAGTTTCAACTGTGCACCAATTTCGTCCCAAATTCTGTCTCTGAACGTGTCTCTATATTTAGGGTCCTTCAAATCGTAAAGGCAAGGATGTTGCGAGACCAGCTCACAGTGAATCACATCCTGTGAATGGCTCATTTCAGTTTTCCTTGACTGGCTCGACATCTTTCTGGCAGCCGTACGCCTTTGTGTCGTGCGACTTCCGTCGCAACACTGCTCTTTGGTGCAGTGCTGCGGCAGCTGCCGCAACAGTCGCGCGTCGCATCCCAAACTCGAACTGCGCATGCGCCAGCAAGTAACTTCTGACGTCACGTAGCGACCCGTCGCAGTCGCGTTTTGGACAACGTACCTTACGGGGCAGGTCCGGCCGCCTCGGTGCAGGTCGTATTACATTCGACGCCACATTGGACCTGCGCGCCGGATGGGGATGAATGATGATGAAGACAACACAACACCCAGTCCCCGAGCGGAGAAAATCCCCGACGCTAACGGGAATCGAACTCGAGCCCCTTAGGACGGCAGTCCGTCACGCTGAGAATTTTATTTTATTTTACTTTTTTTGATCGGTGTGTTTGGTCGTTGCGGACGTCACCCGTTAAAGTTCGTTTGTTGATCCTTCACTCAGTTTTTTTGTTACAGAGGCCAAGCAGCTCTCTGACCGAACGCGCTGAGCTACCGTGCCAGCGACCATTCAGTTATGGGGACGGACAGTCGATACTTGTGATACGTTAGAAGTAATGGTGAGAGCAAATCACATTGGTTGGGCGGGGAGGGGGAGAGCAAAAGAAGGAAGTAAGAAAGTGTGACTACACTGCCCAGAGCACCCCCTCCTCCACAGAAACCGGCCCTGGACCCGGGTCTGATGCTGAATGTCCAGCGACGAGGTGGGATGTCCAGACAGATCTCCATTTGCGGGATGTCAGCTGCTGGCCGTCCGGCAGTGGAGCGCGGGTGTCGCAGACGACAGGCAGGTGGCGGAGGGTGGTGTGCAGCAGCTGGTGAGTCACCTGTGCTGTGCGGCCGCAGCTTTATGACGTGTCGACGGGACAGCGCGCCACCCTGCGCCCGCCATAATGAGCCGCCATCACCCGAGGAGGTCTCGCCTTAACAACTCTTTCAGCCGTGACACGCTGGTTTACGACTCGCTCACAAGACGAGGCTACCAGCCGTTTAACACACAGGTAGTAAATAACGAGCAGGCGGGTGGCAGCGGTAAGGCTGCGGACACTGGAATCCTTAAAGAGCAATCCCCCCCTCTCAAACGATGCTGTCCTCCCATAAACACAGTCCTCTTTTTTGTGCGCGCTGCGGTACGCACGTGGGCCGCTGTGGCCGGCAGGTCCCCGCTCCCCATTTTCGTGTTAACCCGCGCATTACACCGTAATTTATAGCGCACATAATCGGACAAGTGGCGTAGGCTGCCTGCTCCATTACATCACCACGCGCAATAGCTTAAATCAATATCGCCGGGCCAGGGTCGGAAATTAACTGCGACCATATTATTCCGTTGATCGGATAACGTTATTGAAAACAGCTTACGATACAACTGCGGCAGACTAATAATGATGATTGTGTGGGCTTTCGGCAGCAGTGTAGGATGTTAAACTCTGACCTTCCTGCCTCCTTTTGAAAGGAGCACAATAGGACGGACGAACAAACGGAGCGCGCTCTATGCTGGCGCATCTATTAGGTGAGCCGGAAAGTAGCGTCGTTTCTGCACGTATCGACATTCGTTCGTCATTTATCAACTCAGTGTGTACTTCAGAGACGTCACAAAGACATTTTAAGATTAGAGTGAGTTGTTTTCTCGTAATAATTAAAACTTCTTTTTTGTAAATATCGATACAATGACCAGCCAAATACCAAAAGCGGTACCTATCTGACATTCTATGCTTTTTGAGTTTCACAAGGGTTGTTAGTAACGCAACAGTTGTTAGCACAAACATCTGCGGTGATTATTCAAGTGCATTAGACGTTCCCAAAGGCCAAGATGGCATTCTAAGTTTAAATCCAGGAATTTCGACCTTCCCAACTCGTACCGATCAGGAGGACCGACAACTTCAGACAGTGACAGGTCAGGGGTTGAAGAGGTAGCAAATCTGTGTCAAATGTTTTTTATTCCAGTCTTTGATCACAATATGAATTCTTTAGACGAAGACCGGTTTCAGTCCGTAATGACCATCCTCAGATCTTTTTTACAACGTGTCCTAAAGTGATAAGGCCATAATGGCATCGTCAAAACATATAAATATAATCGGCATAGCATCGTCATGTAGATCTAAAATAAGGTCTCTGTGACGATGCTATGCTGATTATATTTATATGTTTTGACGATGCCATTATGGCCTTATCACTTCAGGACATGGTATAAAAAAGATCTGAGGAAGGTCATTACGGACTGAAACCGGTCATCTTCTAAAGAATTCGTATTGTGACGAAAGACTGGAATAAAAAACATTTGACAGTATTGGATCACTGTTTGTACACGCGACCATGTCGCAGTTGGTGAAATCCGTGTCAGACGACTGAGGAACTTTCAAACAGTCTTAACCAGCATTGGTTGACCATTCACGAACTTCAGTGGCAGATCGGTAAACACAAACCAACCTAAACGATCCACCACCTGCAACTTTTTCGCTACGGAATACGGCTAAGATGGGCTTACACCCCAAAAAGGCGCTTTCGTGTGTTTAGTGGAGTATTCGAGGGTCGTTCATTTTGAAGGTCTGAAACGTGCAGACACTACGAATGCATACGTTTACTGTGAACTGCTGGATCGAGTAAATCAATATTTAATTGAAAAGAGCCCAGCGATTGTCAACAGGAAAGGCGTTATTCAGCAACACGATAATGTAAGACCGCACAGCACAAGTCGAACCCTGGAAAAATTAAGGAATTGATGTAGGAGCTATTGTCTCGCCCACCATACTCGCCCGATATTGTGCCATCGGATTTTCATTTATTTCTATCTCCACAACATTTCCTAAATGCAAAAAATGTGAAGCTTTGGAAGATAGCCAAAATGCCATCTACAGCTATTTTGCTCAAAAACCAATTGATTTTTAGTGATCTGGCATTGAAATTTTCCACATTAAATGGGAAAAGGTTGCTGATAAAGAAATTGGTTACATCATTGATTAAAAATAAAAACTAGTTAACAATTTATCCGTTTGAATTTAGTGACTAAAAACGACATTACTTTTCCTAATACTTAAGAGTATCGGCCCTCAAGCAACACATTATATCAAGTTCATGGCAATGTGTTAGTGTGAAACTGAGTTCACGTCTTCAGGTGTTTAAAAAAAGTAGCCATAGAAATAATAAGAATGTCTAAAGTGATAATTTACGTGAGTTAATTGATTACCTTGAGAGGTGGCAGAAGCCCCCTCTCATATTTCCATCTTACTCTGAGTAATTCGATTTTCCTCTCTAATTGCATGTGGTGAAAAGTTGCTATTCCTTCACACGCGGACTTCCCACACAGCGTCTCTCGTCACCCGGGTGGTCCGGTGACAGGCGGGCTCTGCTGATTTTGAAAGGGATAAGCCGACGGGTGTAAGGGAGTCGACATTGTCATAAGAGCCGACATTGTCATAACAGCGTCGGAGACACGCCCGCAGGGGCCTGAAGGAGCAGCTGGGCTAGAGATTCCGTTACTTTGCAGAAACTTAGCGAAAACACTTTCTGGTGGGCTACCATCGAGGCGTGGGAATGACTTGTGTCCCCAGGCAGTCTTGGCGGGCAAATTCCCGCGTTTTCTGCAAAATCGTAATTGTGATTGGCTTGCTCAGGGCACAGCTCCGTGACGTAGCAAAATCGGCGCAGAGATTGGCGCCAAGAACCTCCATTGGTGGAATGATAGTGCTTCGGCAATGGAGTGGAATTTTCCGCCGGTTTTCGAGTTGCTGATTGGAACGTTTAACCACGGCCACTGTTGTGGGGGCGGGAATGTTATGTGTTCAGTTTGTATGGGTGCTCTGGTGGTAGTCGGCTCTCGCCTTTCGGTCGGAGTAGGTTACAAGACTGAGCTCTCGCTGCTCTGGACAGCCTGCCTTCCGTTGGCTGTCTAATATACTTTTATGTAATTGTAACTGTTTGTCGAAGTTGCTGAAGTTTCGACTTCAACGTAACTTTCCGAGTACAGTTGACAATTGAGCGTTCTGCATACAAGCGGCCTATGTTGTGTGTCTTGAGCAGTTTTGGCTGAAGTTGACTGTATCGGAGTTACTGTGTGACTTCGCTTGTTAAAATCAAGCACTATACCGTCAGTGATTGTGTGGCGAGCCTTCTTCGTCTCCCTCAGAGGGGCATTTGTATTGCTAGGAAGTCTTTAGTCTGGAACAACCAGACCAGGATAATCTGTTTGGGGCTATACTCGCGACATTATCATCCCCACGACGGGATGTCGAAGCAACCAGCCATCGCCTCCGGTACGCCAGATCGTGTTCTTGCAGTTAATAAGACAGTTTGGTAATGTATGTCCGCAGCACTGGCAGATAGGGATTTTCCTAGGTGATAATCAGAGCTCATCAGAGCGCACCTGTTCGTCTTTTTCTAACTTTGTTCTGTCTTGGGTGTTCATTGTCTGAGTTCTCACTACTGTAGCAGCAATTAATGTTGGGTTGGCTGTGTGTTTCTCTTAAGATTTGAGTTGCAAGGAATTGGGTCCACATACCACTTCGCCATAAATGTCACAATCTAGTTTAGGGACAACTTCACCTTTGCAGCATTTATTTGATTATCCAATTTGAGCCAATTTGATGTATAGTAAATGTTTCATGTGTTTTGTTTATTATTTTGATTTTAGTCATAGTAAATCATGTTGTTATCTTGGACAGAACTTTCATTCTGTTAATCGTTAGGGTAACCCTTTCATTTCTCACTACGTTAATGAAACTTTCCTTTATTTAACTTATTTATCAAATTAAATTATTGCAGGTGACAAACTCTTTTCTACTCCACTTGCAGGGTCGATTACAGTCAGTTCGCGTTTCTTTTTAATCCATGTGCAACAGCAACAGTCGGAGTTAGAATAAGGGGGGGGGGGATTTGAGCATCATTTATATATGAAGATTCAAGAAGAATTTAGTGTTAAATACACTACTAGCCCCGGCACCTCGCAACCTATTCATGTCCAACCGCTCGCGTCTAAGCAACCTCTCATCCTAACTGACTATGAAAAGACTGATGATTTTCCATATTTGTTAAATTCTTTGCACAACTTTCTCCAAAACAGAATACAGTTTTACAGTTTAATTACCATCGTTGTATCTGATGTCGTTGGCTGGATTTGAGGAGCTCATTGTCAAGTTATTACTGCCCGTCAATATTTGCGGGGACGAGTAACCTTAAAGACCAACAAAACCTTATGTACTATTGGCAAAAACAGTTCTTATAGAAAACAGCAACCTGATACTCTGACAAATGTGTTAAAACCTCTGGATAAGTACGTACTCGATGAGTCTCTCACCCCCTCCCCCCCTTCCGAATATGTACACACACTCTTCTCCCCACCCGCTCAAGCACACAGAGAGATACGCAAGCATATACACAATCTCCACGTTTAAATATTTTATAATAGTCTACAGATAACCACAGAAAAAGCATTACTGAAATAAGAGTAGTTTACACTTTATCACAGATTCGCTAGGGAAAAACACCAACCACTCTCATGCCAGTTGAAATGTATTGTGCAGTAATTTAGAAAGTAGTTCAGACATGTAGTAAGTATAGTTAGGCCTTGTTTACAAAAGACGTTAACAACTTATTATAATATCATTCAAAGGTGATTGGCCATGAGAAAAATGAATTTTGTATCGTCGTGCCTAGACGTTATGGCCCAAAATAGATCCATTGGACGGGGAGCTTACGTGAACAAACTGATTCTTCAATTACTTAAATAATAATGCGATACTACATGCAATTCACGGGGTCATCCGAAATGAAACAGGGTAATGCGTTTGGTTCCTATCCCTCATATTCCTCTCACTTCCAAAAGCCAGTGGAATTCCACAAAAGATATACTTACTTCAGAATCTGAAGCGCTGTGACTACCAGCAACTTCGCAAGAACGATTGCGGCGAGCTGGAACGCTTTCGAAGGAGACTTAAAATGGTGATGATGAGCATCTTAACGGTATATATTTTGTGGCTTAATCTCACATTACGTAAAACTGCATACGATATCTACAAGAAAACTGTGGAGAGCACTCTACAGTTTCAGATATCTTTTTACGAAACGCCTGGAAGTCAACCGATCTACGTACTACCTGAGGGGCCGTTTTATGACAGAATCGCTTAATCCTGAAGAATTACGCATATGCGGAAATAAATGTATCAGCACACTGAACGAAGAACCTTATTTTGAGGCGAATGATGTCTCTTGTGATATTTACATGTGGTTTAACTAGAGTGATTTGTAATATTTTAATCATTAGATTAAGTGCATAACTGGAAACAGCAAGCATTCATCTAAATACTTTTGGTTTCATTTTCTCTTTATGACTATGAAGTCCTTCACATAAGTTTGTAGCGGATGTTTCCCAAGCATAGGAGATCATCACTCAGATCGCCGAAGTGATGTGTCAAATGCTGGCTAAGAACACAGCCACACGCTAAGCTCCGAGCCTTGTCCACGTATCATAGCAGCTAATCACCCAGTTCAATGTCGATGAACGCAGGAAACGAGTTTTGTACGAAATTTGTATGCGTTCAGCACATGAACTAAAAGCTAACCGAGCAACTTCTTTATTGAACTGATTTTCGAATTCTCCTGGGATAAACTCGTTGTAAATTCTGACATAACGCTGTTTAAAAACATTACTTCATTAAGAAATGATGGTAGAATACGTTACGTCGATGAAATAAGCTGCAAAAACCTTGACAGAGATAATGAAGGAAGGGATATTAGCATTTAACGTCCCGTCGACGACGGTCATTAGCGACAGAGCGCAAGTTCAGATAAAGGAAAGGTGGCGCAGGAAATCGCCCATGAATTACTCTTCTACTTCCGTAGTCTTAACCAGGCTCTCTCTTACTTCGTTCATCATAGGAAACGTATACGTTTTACGCAAACAGTTTGTTTCAACTATTGCACTAGGGACATTCAGAATAATTTTATAACTCACAAGCTGAGACCTAGCCGCGAATATTAACAGTGATCCAGGTACTGTCAAATGTTTTTTATTTCAGTCTTTGATCATAATGTAAAGTCCTTCGACGATGACAGGTTTCAGTCAGTAATGACGATCTTCAGATCAAAAATATAAAAAACATACAACTAGTGGGCAGTCTATCTATCTTTTTTTTTCTTTATTGAATTTCGATTCCCCCAGAAGGGGTGGGGGGCTGGCTGCAGCGTAATATGCCGCTCTGCAGCCTACAGAAGAGTTAAAAACATAATGAGGAGATAACAAAACAATAAATACCGGCGATAAAACGGTGACTGTTTAAAACTGTAACATGGCGGAAAGTTGCGAAGTGCAACTATAAAAACAAATAGTTGTTGATGCTGATTAAAATACGCAGTAATTAGACAGGCACAATTAAAAAACATGGCAACAGTCTTGTTTCTGTTCGCAAGAGTTAAAAAAACCTCCGAGAGACAATATGGTGTCTGTTCACAACACTTAATAAGGGGATGCACAACACTGGACACTCACATAAACACTGCAAGATACAGTAGACTCCAAGGCATATGAAGGAGGGGGGGGGGGGAGAGGACCCAGACAGATCATGGGAAAAAGGGGGCAGGAGAGGAAAAGCAAAGAGGGTGGGGGAGCTGATGGAGGGAGAGGACACAAAAAAGGGGAGGCAGGGTGGACGTGAATCAGAGTGGGGAAGGGAGGGGAAAGCAAAAAGACTCTGGGGAGAGATTGGAGTCAGAGAGAGGGTAGGTGGGGAAAAACAGTATGGAAGGGGGGAGAGGGAACTCGGGTAAAGGGACAGTGGGAGGGAGGGGGAGGTGAGGATCAGAGTTGATAGGAGGTATAAATGGAGGGAGAGAGGGCATCATCCAGGAGGAGGAGTGGACAGAAGCCACCTTGGGAAAGGGTATGAAAGGTGTAGAGGCGGAGGGTAGGGGGGGGGGGACACAGCGGTGAAGGCACAGCAGCAGGTGGGGGTTGGAGAGAAGCGGAGCAACCAGGGGATGGGTGGGGGGGGAGGGGAAGAATCTAGTTGGTAGGAGGTGTAGAGGACTCAGATATATTTGAGGAAAAGGAGCAGATGGGGAAAAGGATCAGGTCATAGAGGATCTGCATGGGGAACAGTAGGTATATACGGAAGGTGAGACAGAGTGCATGGCACTCAAGGATCTGGAGGGACATAGAATTTTAGGGGTGGTTGGGCTGATATCAAGGCAGGACTGGCATAGCAGAGGATGGGATGGATTAAGGATTTGTAGGTCCAGCCAGAGAGGAGTTTAAGGAGACAGAGGTGGTTGTGGGCTTTCAATTGGATAAAGTGGAGATGTGGGATCGAGGTGAGGTGATGGTCAATGGTGAGTCCAATGTAGGTGAGGATGAGAGAGAGAGGCAGACAGGAAGGGTGCAAATGGTAAGGGAAGAATCAAGGAGCCAGAAGGAGCGAGTGGTATGACCTATGATGATTGTTTGGGTCTTGTAAGGATTGTTTTTGAGGAGCCACTGGTTACACCATGTGACAAAATGGTCAAAGTGATTCTGGAGAAGGGAATGGGACTGTTGAAGGGTGGGAGCGAGGGAAAGAAAGGCGTGTCGTCGGCCTACTGCAGGAGGTGAATTGGTGGGGGGGGGGGGGGCTATCTGCCGTGTACAGAAGGTAGAGGAGAAGGGTGAGGACAGAGTACTGGGGCACACCCATGGAGGGTCAGAAGGTGCAGGAATCGGCGTTGTGGATGGTAGCATAGAATGGGCGGCGGGAGAGGAAGGAAGCAATCAGAGAGACATAGTTGATAGGAAGGGAAAACAGGAGACGGGGATGACAAATGCAGTCGTAGGCCTTTCCGAGGCCTAGGGATCCAAAAATGGTGGAATGACAGGCGTTAAGCTGGAGGCAGACAGGTGAGGTGTAGGAGTTGGTCGTCAACAGAGAAGGAAGGTCGAAAGCAACATTGTGTGTTGGGAAGGAGGTGGTGTCAGTGGAGGTAGTGATGGATGCATCGGGTAAAGATGGATTCCAAGAGCTTGCTGTACACTGAGGTGAGACATATATGGCTCAAATGGTTCAAATGGCTCTGAGCACTGTGGGACTTAACTGCTGTGGTCATCAGTCCCCTAGAACTTAGAACTACTCAAACCTAACTAACCTAAGGACATCACACACATCCATGCCCGAGGCAGGATTCGAACCTGCGACTGTAGCGGTCACGCGGCTCCAGACTGTAGCATCTAGAACCGCACGGCCACTTCGGCCGGCACATATATGGCGATAGGAGGAGGCATCAGATGGGGGCTTGTAGGTTTGGAGAACATAAGGATACGGGAGGTTTTCCAGAGGTCAGGGTAGAAGCTAGTGTCAAGGATTACGTTGTACAGGGCGGCAAGGACTGACGGAAGGAGGGAGGGCAGTGTTTGAGATGGCAGTAGGTAACGTGGTCACGGCCAGTGGCGGTGTTGCGTTCAGTGCGGAATGTGAGGCTGATGTCTTGTGTAGTGGTGGGAATGTTAAGTTCTGACGGTGGTGTGTGGCCAAAGTACTGGAAGCTAGGAGCAAGGGGGGGGTGCGGATGTGTCTGTATGTTCGATGACGTCAGGGATGAGGGAATAATCAAATTGGGGATAATCAGGAATGGAAAAGGTCGAAGTTGTAAGATTTACTTGTTATACACTTTTTATTCACGGAAGTCTTTAGAACCACTCGTCGTAATTAAAATAAAATAAAAATCACCTCTTCCACAATGGTCTTTATTAATGATTACCGATTTCGAAAGATTCATCCTTCATTCTGTAACCACATGGCACAGATGCGGTTACCAATCTCCAGTTACGTGGACCATGCCACTGCAAACTTATAACCAATCTTGTTCCATGTGACTATAACCGAAGATGGTCGTTTGGTTGAAGGATTAATCTTCGAAAACTGGCAGCTTTTAATAGAGAACATTGTGGCACAAGGTATTTTTATTTCTGGCGTTTCATAACCGACTCGATCATATCACGAATGAATAAACTTATCTCGCAGTAGTCGCTTAAGTTCCAAATAAGTGCACCGGACAAAAAATTCCGATTTGTACTGCTGCATATCGTAAGGCGAGATTGAGAGAAAGATGTAAATCTATTAATTTTGCTGTCTGATAATTTACGAGTATTTAAGTACCGTTACTACTGATCAAAGCAGCCTTTCGGTGCTAGGTAGCATGTAGAGTCTGTGAGCGATGTCTGTATTATTTTTTATTCCAAAGAAAGTTAGATGCACATTTAGTTGATTGCGCACAGTTCAAACAAGTCATCAGCCTCATTTCTAGTAATAAAAATCAATTTATAAAACTTACTCATTTTAGCAAAAAACTTAAGATGCCTTTTGTGATTTATGCTGATGCGGAAAGCATATTAAACGAGTTAATATTTGCAAATCTTAGCAGTAAATCTGGTTTTCGTCCCGATATGGTACACACCCGTGTTCCCAAAGGTGGCCTTCACCTCATTAACTTACACAAAAAATGTGTAACTCTGCTCCTACATCACATCATGAAGTTCGTACCCGGTGTGCCAGTATCATCACAAACCTCCGGCGTGCCAGTATCATCACAAACCTCATCAAGACGTGAAACACTCATAGCCTTGACTCACCATCGATATCACCGGCATTCTGTTTTATTACCGACAAGTATTGTACTCCATGGAAATGAGCTACACAACATCGTTGATACCGGAAGTCTGCCCAACAGGAAAGTTGATGACCGTCTCATGACAACAAACCACAGAAATCGTATCGAAGAGGAACGACCACATGCAAACAGGAGTACAGTTTGGCTGAATGTGCATAGCGACATCTTACCAACATGCGTCATAGCCAACTGATATCTAACAGTAAACGATATAGTAGCAACGAATGAAAAGCTACATAAGATAGGCCTTCACCCGATGCCAGTAGTAGGGTAGTGGGGTTACGACTCTGCTTTTGATGTCAAATTCATAAGCAAATTAATTATATTGATCAATTAATCACCTGCACCCCCGCCCATTACCTTCCATGACAACGCCCACCCCCGTCCGCGGATGACGTCACGTGTCTTTCTCAGCTTGCATGTCCGCCACTCCCCCCCTCCCCAACCAGCCCCTCCCACAACCTCTCCTATTGGCGGGAATTTCGAATTTTGGTGGAAATTTCGAATTTTGGCGGCAATTTCTTTGTCCCAGAGCTGTGCTGATATCCCACCCTAGCCCCCGCCCAGGAACTGACGGGAAATTAAAACTGGTGGTACCCTTTCTGGGACTCGACCCTGGTCCTCCTGGTTGGAACCACCAAATACACCCCCCCCCCCAACACAATTATACCACTAGAGTCGCTTGGAACTGAGGAAAAATTAAAAATGGCGGTGCCGTTTCCGGGACTCGAACCCTGATTCTACTGGATGGAATGCCAAAGTGCACCCCCCAATAACACACTTATACCACCAGCGGCGCTTGAAATTAGTAGTAGCCTATAGGAACGCAGCATCCGATCACAACGGGGATATAAGGCGGGTCCAGCACCTCTGCAGCCTCAGTTGCAGTCAGTCACCCAGAAAGAAGCGCCAGTCGAGCAGCAGCAAAATACGAAGAAGCTGCGAAAGAGTAAATACCCCGTGCTTAATGTCTGTGTTAACTGCCGTGTGAGGGTCTTTATGCTTCTATCACCGCTTGGTTTTTCTTCCTTGCTCATCAGCGGATGTGACGTCTTCTTGCCTGCTGGGGTCTGCAACAGCGACGTGTGCCAGCCCGTCGGGACCCGCAGCAGCGGCAGCATCCTGGGATCCCGTCGCGCACCTGGTCAGCTTGATGGAGCAGGACAATCAGCTGTTATTGTCCGCTGAAGACACCCAGCCAGCTTCTGACTCGTTGAAGTGGACCAGTGTCCTAATCAGCATGACGCAGGTCGGTACTGGCCTCCATCATATGCGCCATCGCAGAATGTTCCAGTGATACTGCATGAAGAGAGTGAGGATGTAGCGGATGAGAAGATACCAATTAAGCCTAGTGCACCACTACTCTTCTCTTCAGTCTATAATTTAACCGCTAGTGGTTCGAAACATTTACATATTGCTATAGAAGTAACCACAGACAGAGAGTGGCGTATTATGATAAAGATCGAGAAAGTAGCTAAAAGTATTAAAGTGCGGTTTGCGGAGGTGGAATGGGATGAAACCTGTCGTGCAAAAGCAGCAGTTGACCGCCGAGTATCGCCCGAGCCGTCTTCCTGTGTCTTACTGTGTCCGCCGGTGTGGCTGAGCGGTTCTAGGAGCTACAGTCTGGAACTGCGCGACCGCTACGGTCGCAGGTTCAAATCCTGCCTCGGGCATGGATGTGTGTGATGTCCTGTGGTTAGTTAGGTTTAAGTAGTTCTGAGTTTTAGGGGACTGATGACCTAAGCAGTTAAGTCCCATAGTGCTCAGAGCCATTTGAACCATTTTTTTTTTTTTTGTGTCTCTTACGTGCTGCTCTGTCTCTATCCATTACAAAAGTCTATAATGACTCTGCTCTCCGTGTGAAATCATGTGACACATCCGTTTACCTAATGCACTCCACAGTTAAAAACTTTTTCAACCTACTGATGGTGCTATCCATTGTGTTGGAAAGACTGAACAGATGGCTGCCTTGTATTAAAGCTGTGTATAGAGACATTTCAGAGTATCTGAGTGTGAACAGTGTGCATGTAGACGACTTCGAACAGTGGGTAAGTATGGTGCCGCATAAAACCAGTCAGAAGACTGATTACCCAAAAACAAAAAAGAATGAGTCCAGTGGGTCGATGCGAATATTAAAAAATATATATATATATACGACTGGTCCCCAATGAGGCACGTTCACGGAGACCTGCGTGATCGGCAGCAGGTGGCGGCTCCCGGCCCCGTCGCCAGCGCCAGAATATTAAGGCGACAGCCGGCGAGGCGAGGCAGCGGCGCCGGATTCCGGCCGAGATGAGCCCGCCCGAGCCTCCCCTGTCTTCCCGCGCCCCCTCGCTGCCACCTCGCAGTTTCTCACACGGCGCGCCGACTGCACAAGTTGGCTGCCTCCGCGGATTCGCAAAGTTTTCGCCGGGGAGCCTCCGCCTTCCATTTATCTGGGCTGTCACGTCTCCTGCCGGCTGGCGGCAAACAAGACGCGTCATTACAAAAAGCCGGCCCGGGGCTTATCTGCCGGCTGCGCTGTCTCGCCGGCTTATCAGCGTCGCTTTGTCTCCCCCGCGGTGCGCAAGTAAACTGGCTTACCGGCCGTATCACCTTGTTACACCAGAAACAACGTGTCTCGCAAGGTGACTAACGCGCAAGACGTTTCCTAAACGCGGCGAGGAGAGTCTTTTTCCCCAAAACTGGGACAAAAGCGATGCTTTTTTAACTCGTAACGCAGTCGCTACTTACATGAACTGTACCGTCAGAGAAACGCCGCAAACAAAACTGTTGGGCGGAAAACTGTTGCGTATTTCCTTGGCTATGTTTTTGTGAATCAGTCCCCGTAAAATGGAGCGATGATGAGAAGATATCCAATGAAATCACAGTTATAACAAAGTGCAACAAAACTAAAATACCACCCACGCTCGCGAACCTTCGGCACCAAAATACCGCTCTCCAATGGGATAAATAACTGTAACGGAAAAAGATGGTGCCAAATCCATAAAGCCTAGACTATGGAGCAACGGCAGAATGTCGTTTGATCATGAGTCTTGATTCACACTGTTTCCGGCTTCTGGTCGAGTTTACGTCGCAAGATTGAAACATTCCGCGGGTTCGGTGCTGATTTGGGCAGTTACATCGTGGTACTCCAAGGGCCCCAACATTACTATCTGACGTCTCATTGCTGCCAAGGACCCTTTTTGATTATCAGGTCCATCCGATGGTACGGTGATGTTCCCTCAATGGTGACGTGTTGCAAGACAACAGGGCCTCTGTACACATAACTTGCATCGTCCAGGGCTGGTTTTGAGTGCACGAGGATTGTTGCGTCTCCCCTGGGCACCATAATCATCAGGTCTGAATACTATTGAGCCTTTGTGATCTACTGTGGAGAGAAGAGTGCTTGGTTGGTAACCACGTGCACCATCGTCACCTGAACTTGCCACTGTTTTTGTAGAAGCAATTTTGTAAGATTCCCTCCAAAACCAAACAGGATCTGTTTCTACTCATTCCGAGACGACTTGAAGCTGTTTTGAATGCCATCGGATTTTCTAATGGTTCAGATGGCTCTGAGTACTATGGGACTTAACATCTGAGGTCATTAGTCCTCTAGAACTTAGAACTACTTAAATCCAACTAACCTAAGGACGTCACACACATCCATGCCCGAGGCAGGATTCGAACCTCCGACCGTAGCGGTCGCGCGGTTCCACACTGAAGCGCCTAGAACCGCTCGGCCACCGGATTTTCTTCACCGTATTAGGAATGGTAATGAGTTTTGGTTTTTTCTGTTTCATATTTTTGTCCGCCCCCTGTATTAAAACATCCCAGTCAAGAACAAACTTTACTTAATGGTTTCTCCTTTTGTTCTCTCCGACTGTACTCATTACACTGGACAGGCCACAAATTGTTTACTAGTTGGGAACATAGCACAACAGGAGTAAAAGAAACACAATACATCTCACGAAATAGTCTGAACTATCATATGCTGCGAGACCTCGTGAACATGCGTTTTGACGATGACGTGTCGTCACCCAAACAGCTTGCGCAACAAATGTTACTACAGTCAGGGGACGTTGCTTTTGCTTTCACTCCAGTTTACGATGTACAGTGGACTTTGGAATTAACATTTATTAGTGTTTTATAAACGAACGCCTATCTTTGCATGTTTGCCTTGAACAGTTGTAAGACGTTTTCCTAACAAGTGCAGTTGGATGCAGGGCTATGATTCGAGGATTCAGTTTGAGGTGCAAACTGATATTCTTCAGGTTCGCACGGCCAGCTGCGCCGTTGCCTGGTTCTGCTTGGAGCCAGCAAGTCTGCATTCATCCGCGGTGCGTTCCACGAAGAACGACTGACGCACCCCAAATATTTGACACCCTAGTAGTTGCCTGTCCGATACTTTCTACTTTTGAAACATCGTTCGCACAATTTTTGAGAGCAGTCACAGTACCTGAATTTCGAACTAGTTATCTAATTTGAGCCGGCCGCGGTGGTCTAACGGTTCTGGCGCTGCAGTCCGGAACTGCGGGACTGCCACGGTCGCAGGTTCGAATCCTGCCTCGGGCATGGGTGTGTGTGATGTCCTTAGATTAGTTAGGTTTAAGTAGTTCTATTTCTAGGGGACTTATGACCTAAGATGTTGAGTCCCATAGTGCTCAGAGCCATTTTTTTTAGTTATCTAATTTGTGTTTGTTCTATTCCATTAGGCTGTCGAGCGGAGGATCAGCAAGAAATACAATTGGACTGCTTTTTTATAGTGGCCGTATTGTGGACGCTCAACATATGGGACACGGCATCCACCGGTGGACAAACTGGGCGTTCCATGCTTCGCGCTTTTATGGTGTACCGTTACCGTGAGTACTTCGTTTCGGAGAAACTGCTGCTGTCAGAATCAAGTGACGAGGGCACCAACGTACTGATGACAGAGGGCATCGATGAATATCAGGGTTTATAACACCGACCAGACACTTTGTAACCTGCCGGCCGGAGTGGCCAAGCGGTTCTAAGCGCTACAGTCTGGAACCGAGCGACCGCTACCGTCGCAGGTTCGAATCCTGCCTCGTGCATGGATGTGTGTGATGTCGTTAGGTTAGTTAGGTTTAAGTAGTTCTAAGTTCTAGGGGACAGATCACCTCAGAAGTTAAGTCCCATAGTGCTCAGAGCCATTTAAACCATTATGTAACCGTACCTCACGCCAATTCAACGCTGGGCAACCACAACGCTGAAGAAATCAACCAAAAATACCTCCTTCTATCTGTACAGATGCCACCACCCCCCCAGAGTTACCGCTTCTTCCCGTACGCCAAGGGGAAACGGATAAGAAGACTGCAGGATCCGCGTCATTGGACGCTGCGAACACCCGAAAAGCTTGCTTGGACTTATGAGTCGTGTATGTCAGGGAGCACAAGGCGATGCACCCCGCATGCCAACAGGGCATAGTTCAGGCCCGGGACATACACTGAGGCATCAAAGAAACTGGTATATGCATGCGTATTCAAATACAGAGTTATTTAAACAGGCAGAATACAGCGCAGCGGTCGGCACCGACTGTAAGATCGGTTACTGCTGCTACAGTGGAAGATTATCAAGATTTAAGTGAATTTGAACGTTATGTTATAGTCGGCGCACGAGCGATGTGACTCAACATCTCCGATGTAGCGCTGAAGTAGGGATTTTCCCGTACGACCATTTCACGATTGTGAAAATGAGGAATCCGGTAGAATATCAAATCTCCGACATCGCTGCGGCCTGAAAAAGAAGAACAGGACCAACGACGACTGAAGAGAATCGTTTAACGTAACATAATTGCATCCCTTCCGCAAATTGGTACATATTTCAATACTGGGCCATCAACAAGTGTAAGCGTGCGAACCATCCATGAAACATCATCGATATGGGTGTTCGGAGCTGAAAGTCCACTCGTGTACCCTTGATGACTGCGCGACACAAAACTCTACTCCTCACCTGGGCCCGTCAAAACCGACGTTGGACTGTTGATGACTGGAAACATGTTGCTTGGTCGGACGTGTCTAGCTTCAAATTGTATCGAGTTGATGGATGTGTACGGGTATGGAGACAACTTCATGAATTTATGGACCCTGCATGTCAGCAGGGATTTCTCAAGCTGGTGGAAGCTATGTAATGGTGTGAGGCGTGTGCAGTTGAAGTGACAGAGGGCCACTGATAAGTCTGGTTACGACTCTGACAGGTGACACGTACGAAAGCATTATACCTGATCACCTGCATCCATTGACGTCCATCGTGCATTCCGAAGGACTTGGGCAATTCCAGCAAGACAATGCGACACCCCATACGTCCAGAATTGCTGCAGAGTGGCTCCAGGAACAGTCTTGAGATTAAACATTTCCACTGGCCACCAGATTCCCCAGATATGAACATTATTGACCATATCTGGGATGCCTTGCAACTTGCTGTTCAGGAGAGATCTCCATTCCCTCGTTCTCTTACGGATTTATGGACACACCTGCAGGATTCATAGTGTCAGTACCCTCCAAAACTACTTCAGACATCAGTCGAGCCCATGCCACGTCGTGTGGTGGCACTGCTGCGGGCTTGCGGGGATCCTCCAGGATATTAGGCAGGTGTACCAGCTTCTTTGGATCTTGAGTTTAGGTAAGCTCGTATGAAGGATGAAACGGTTCACGTGATAATTTGATATGGTGTCTCATTGGCATACAGCACAGGAACCCACTGTCCAACTACCTACATCCGTTTGTTAGCCTACAGCATCAGTGTGTCATCAGCACCTGCAGCAAGACAATTGCTCCTGAATAGTGCCACAGTGGTTTGAGGATCAGAGAGACACAACGGCTCTTGTCTTCTTATGTCGGCTTTTCTCAATACCAATAACAACATCACTCCTAGAAAGCATCAGGCGAGATGTGCGCAGCTTCAACCATTTTCGCACTATCTCCGTGATCTGTGGAAAGCTGTTGAGCGAAGTGGCATAAGGATAGCTTTCCAATGCTTCCAGTGTCTAGTGGATTCCATACATCCGTCATCGTAAGTGTAACAAGGGCTGTTACTGACGACCACGTAGGTGTCTGTAACTCAGTCACTCGTGAGCTTCTCGTGTTGGCAATCTGCCTCTGCCAGACACTAAAGTGTGATTTGCAGAGTATCCATGTAGATATAGATATTTAGAACAGTGCGGTATTTCTCTTGGACTCCAGCCACGTGACAGTGATGGGGTACTCCGAAGTTTCGACGTGCATCAAATACATCATCTTCTGGTGAAGACTTCGCCAGGAGATGATGAGTATGACATACGCCAAAACGTTGCAACATTTCAGTACCGCCATCTCGCTGAAAAACTGAGAGATTTTCATTGGTAGTATATAACCAGTTTCCACTCACACATATTTTGTATTTTGTATTTCTACAAATAAGACTGAAATGAGCTATAAAATGTGAGATACGGTAGCAAAAGAACATGAATTATGATTTCGGGGTTTGCAGTTAACATATTTCAGTGCTGATTTAACAAGGTTTCATTTGGAAAATGATGTGTAATGTATTATTGGACTTTATTTGGAAGCTTGTAGAATTTGTAGCTAGTCCGAAAAGAAAGAACTGAGCCTTTCGTATTGAGGTCGATAGGATAACCTATAAACGGTGAGATGAGTAAATTCCAGACATGATTTTATGAAGAATGGAGGAGAGGAGATTAAAATTGCCCTGGTACAGGATACAGAATCGGCGGGGATCCAAGAAAGGGTGCGAACCTATTGTTATAGGCGCAGCGTCGCGCTAGGTTTCTGAAGGATGAAGAGTACAGTGGGGTGTTTGGATTTATGTTTGCAGGAGCTTAGGCCAGGAGAAGATCTACATATCTGAAGGGACGTAGGAAATTAATCAGTTGGTAGTGATGGGTAGTGTAATCAGATAATGAAAGCGAGACGGTGTGTGAGGTACAATGACTCAGAGGGAGAGGAGAAACTCGTCCAGTTTCCACTGTTAGGGTTTGTACGAGAAAGTGTCTTTTAAGTGTGTGCAGTTGTTTCGAGATTTAGTCACCATGGTCGACCGTGAAAGTATAGTGCCTACTTTTCGGTCGCAGGTTCGAATCCTGCCTCGGGCATGGATGTGTGTGATGTCCTTAGGTTAGTTAGGTTTAAGTAGTTCTAAGTTCTAGGGTACTGATGAACTCAGATGTTAAGTCCCATAGTGCTCAGAGCCATTTGAACCATTTGCCTACTTTTCCTGTTGTACGACTTCCTTTCAGTGGTTAGAAAATAGGAAGTTCGAAGTTTTTCTTGGGGTGTTAGTTCCAGGCACATTCGTTTCATAATGAGATTACAAAGCATAATCAAGAGATTCATCGCATATGTATTTTATATCAGATAGGTATTTTATATCTTCGTTCCAACCGGCGCCTACTGCTGTTCAATGTACGTTGAAGTGCAAAGTAAGCGAGTAGGTGGATGCTAAACATTTCCTGTAGACTTTTAAGCATTTCTACTTTTATTCGTCCCGAACGAAAAGCAAAATGTGACGGTGGAATCGTTATCTACAATCTGGTAGTCGACAGGCAACACACAACACGCTACAGCGCGAATGGACTGCATCAACAGAGAGGAAGGGGCGTCCAGCATGCCGGTGTAGTTGAAGGGGCGGCCGTCAGAATGCGCCACAGGCGCCTTGCGGCGCTGCGGAGGCAGTACGGTACGGCGCGGCAGGGCGCGGACTAACTATAAATTCAAGCGCGTTAGCCTGCACATTTCTGGCGTGTACAGCTACGAGCAAAGAGCCATGAATTATTCGCACTAATTTACGAGTCTCCATTAGCCGGGCCCGCCCTGCTCCTTCTGCGAGCACACACGCGCCGCCCGCTAACTCAACTGCAAAACTAGGCGCGTTGCCTCACCCGCCCCTCCCCCTCGGCACTACCAACGCATGCAGAACCACCCTGTCCCCCGCACTCGCTGGCCCTCACACTGCGAACAGGGCGCGGGCGCAACACGCCACACGTGCCCTCCTGCCTGTTGCTACACTAGCACTCACACTGCAGACTTCGTACTCTCGCTTACCCTTCTTCTCACATCTGTTTAATGTGGGAAGTACTCGGCACTCACTGAAAGTCGTGAAAGTTGCTGCAAGATATGCTATTTCTTTTCTTTCACGCTGCACGTGTTAGTACGTCCATAGTTGTACGAAGATCTAAATTTAGATGCAGGACTTCTGCATCTAAATCTAAATATATGTACATATCCCGCATACTTCCGTACTTTTCTTAGTGGTGATTGTTTCCTACCACTGCTTGTCATTCTTTTCACAGTTCCAATCGGTAACAAGAGAGGGGGAAACGATTCCATGTGCGCCTTCGTACAGCTCCTTATCTTCCGTATTTTTCCCTTACGGTCCTTTACGCAAGAAGATCGTTGCAGGAAATGGAATGTTTTGCAGGCTGTCGCAACGTTGGTTCCATAAAGTGTTTCAGTAGCGTTTCGCAAGAAGATCGTTTTCTTCGCTGCAAAATTCTCATCTAAGCTCACGGTGTATTTCCGTACTCAATCGTCAAATCGAACAGTAAATAATCTGCAATTATATCTGTAATCTACAAGGCATCTTACAATAAGTAAAGAAGGGTACGTTTATACCACTGTCACTTCCTAACTTGTCTTTCCAGTCGTGAAGGGTGCACAGGAAGAAGGACTATCAGAAGCCTTTTTGTAAGTTCCAACCACTCTACTTTTTTCGTCGTTGGCTTTTCGGTGATATTTGTTGGGAGAAACGATTGTTGGCTGACTTCCAGGAGCATATGCTCTCGGAATTCCATCCAACAGTAAATCGCACCGTTTTGCTGACCCTTCCAGGAGCGTATGCTCACGGAATTCCAGCTGTAAATCACACCGTGATGCTTAATGCCTCTCTTTTAGAGACTGGCACTGCAGATGGCTGAGCACCTCCATGACGTTATGGCATTTTGATGATTTTCACTCTGGATCCGTCTACATACAACTCACGGAAACAAAATTTTTGTACCACACGCCTAACGCCTTTATTCTCTGCATGGCATCTTCAGAAGAGGATTTCATGGACGTTGACCTTCATGCTATTCTTTTGTTTCTTTGTTATCGCTGTTCTAGTCTGCCCCCGGTAGCTGAATGGTCAGCGCGACAAAATGTCAGTCTTAAGATTTGCGGCTGAGTCGGAGATTTTGTCCTATTCATCATCATTTCACCGCCATCGACGCGATAGTCGCCGAAATGGCATCAAATCGAAAGACTTGCACCCGGCGAACGGTCTATCCGACGGGAGGTCCTAATCACACGACACTTACATTTTTATCGCTGTTCTGCTTCGTATAACTCCCACTCGAAATTTTGTTTTCAGATTTCACAGCAATAAGAACTGAACATTCGTCTTGATGTCTGCATTTCATTCAGCTAGAAGCAGGCGGTTACAAAGTAAATATCATCACCATACCATAATATTATATGCAACTGAGAACTACAGGACTACAAAAGTTGAAAATGTATCACCATGACGGTATCGTGGTTATTAACTGGCCCTGTGACGAGACACGCTGCTCTTCGTTGGATTTTTCCTATCCCTTCATTCCAGAAGGGTCCCAGATTGACGCCCAATGTTCGTGGGTACTTGGAATGAATCACAGTTTGGTTTCTACGTTTCCTAACGCCAATTTTACGTGGATGATCCACTTTAAATCACTCCGTATGCATATTGTCTAATATTTAATGAGTTTCATAGTATCCAGTGAATGTCCGGTAATCGTGTAACCAAACAATAACGGGAGTAACCAAACAATAAATGGTCTTTTTGCTTTTTTAGGAAGGACAGTAATATTGAAATGACATCTGCTGGCGGTATGTTTCGCCGAGAGTCGGCTTCTCGGGAGACCGACCGCCTGCAGCAAGTGTTTTTATTTCACGCTACTTCGGCGGGCAAAACAAACACGCAAGCGTCCAGAACCGAGCGAAGGAAACCCCCAAACGTGCTGGGAACGCTAACCACAGGCTCGCGACCTGCTGACGGGATGACAGTGGTATTTTAATTTTTTTTATTTAGCTTTTATTCAGTCATTAATCTAGTGTCTGGTTTAATGTGGCCCACCACGAATTTCTCTAGTGTGCCAGACTTTTCATCTCAGAATAGTAACAGTCATCAGAAACACAACATCTCAAATGCTGCAACCTTCTCCTGTTCTGGTTTTCCCACAGTTTATGTTTCAGTAACACACAATGCTGTGCTCCAAACATACATTCTCAGAAATTTCTTCCTCAAATTAAGGTCTATGTTTGATTCTAGTAAATGTCTGTTGGCCAGAAATGACGTTTTTTCCAAAACTTCCTGGCAGATTAAAACTGTGTGCCCGACCGAGACTCGAACTCGGGACCTTTGCCTTTCGCGGGCAAGTGCTCTACCATCTGAGCTACCGAAGCACGACTCACACCCGGTACTCACAGCTTTACTTCTGCCAGTACCTCGTCTCCTACCTTCCAAACTTTACAGAAGCTCTCCTGCGAACCTTGCAGAACTAGCACTCCTGAAAGAAAGGATATTGCGGAGACATGGCTTAGCCACAGCCTGGGTAGCTAAAGCAGTCTGTTCGCGACCTCATTTCTAGATGTGGTACTCTCCCAGTAAACCGTAGTCGGCCATTCGCGTCGTGTACAATGAGCTTCCTAGTCCGGCGTCTTATACAATGAAGCTTGTCACATGTACTGGTTTTTATCGGGTGAAAGCAAGTCGACTCGAAATGTGGACGGACCACAATGCTGAGTGGACGGGAAGATCCATTTCGTAAGCTGATTTACTATGGAGATTTCGTCGGAAGACGGTTTCATGTTTGTGACAGAAATTCTAGGGATCGTTGCATTTGGCTTCGCACTTTGGTTAATTAGACCTCGTAATGTTATGCCGCGGACCAGACGGATAACACCGAGGTCGACGAGGTATTATTCTGTCATTGGTTGCGAGAACTTCAGCTGCAACGAAGTGCTACTCTTATGAGGACACAAAATAGTCCTACCGTGCAGAGACTCCTTGGAGGAAAAGGACGGTTTAGTACACTGGACTCGCATTCGGGAGGACAACAGTTCAAAGTCAGCGTCCGGCCATCCTGATTTAGGTTTCCCGTAATTTCCCTAAATCGCTTCAGACAAATGCCGCGATGGTTCCTCTAACAGGCCACGACCTATTTTCTTCCCCATCCTTCCGTAATCCGTTGGGACTGATGACCTCGATGTTCGATCCCCTCCCTCCAAATCAATTAACCAACCAATACAGGATGGAAAACAATGGCTTGTTAAGATGAGTTAGTGCTGCCATTTGGACAGCTTCCTTTCCTTCCAAACTATGTAAGCGTGCACCAGATGTGGCTTAGATTCACAGAAATAGTATCGACGGTAACTGAAAGTTTTATATCAAATGAATTAGTAAGAGACGGAGCAAATTCCCCGTGGTGCACCAAACACGTCAGGTCGAAACACTATTGCAGATGCAACGAAAAAGCATGCTATTGTGCAAGAACTTAAAATCTCCGAAATTACCTGTGCGTTACACAAACTCGAAATGCTTTTAATAGTTTCCACAACGAGACTCTGTCTCCAGATATGGAAAAATATGTAAAGTGCACGAGTAACAAGACACAATTAGTGCACTGGTACCGTTCGCGATGACACTGCCACCTGCAGTCCGGAACCGCGGGTCTGCTACGGTCGCAGGTTCGAATCCTGCCTCGGGCATGGGTGTGTGTGATGTCCTTAGGTTAGTTAGGTTTCAGTAGTTCTAAGTTCTAGGGACTGATGACCTAAGATGTTGAGTCCCATAGTGCTCAGAGCCATTTGAACTATTTTGACACTGCCACTGAAGCATAGTTACTACATATGGTTTTGCAGAATTTCTTGGTGAACATGTTGTAAATATTCTAGAATTCACATCAAGACCAGCTACCAACATTAATAATTTAGAAGTAGGTACTCACAATATTAAGAACCAGATTACGTCACGTAATAAAGCAAATCGTCCGCTCCCGATTTTATACCTTTTAGGCTCCTTTCCGACTATTCTGATGTAATAGTTCCATATGTAAGAATTATAGACAACGATCGCTCTACGAAAGGTCCGTACCTAAGGACTGGAAAGTAGCACAGGTAACAAAAATACACAGAAAAGGAATTTGAAGTAACCCGCTAATTTATAGACCGCTATCACTGACATCAGTTTGCAGCAAGATTTTGCAGAATATACTGTATTCGAACTTTATGAAATGCCTCGAGCAAAACGATATATTGACACACAGTCAGTAAGGATACAGAAAATACCGTTATTGTGAAAATCTACTGGTTCTTTATTCACAAGAAGTAATGAGTGCTATCGACAGGGAAGCTCAAATTCATTCCTTATTTCTAGAGTTCCAAAAACATTTGGCACCTTTTCTGACAAGCTACTTCCAACAAAATTACATGCCTGTGAAGTATCGTCGCAGTCGTGCCATTGGTTACGTAATTTCCTGTCGAAAACATCACAGTTTGTAGTAACTGACGGAAAGTCATCGAGTGAAATAGTAATAATAACTGGCGTGTCCCAAGGAAATGTTATAGACAATCCGCTGTTCCAAGTCTATATAAACTATATAGGAGGCAATATGACACTTCCATGTAGGGTCTATTAAAGTAATCAGAAGTTAAAACCAATTGCAATGTTACTTAGACACGAAATCTGTCAGATGCGCAAAGTAGCAGCTGACTCGAAACAATAAAATCTGTGAGGCCCTCCACACGACAAGCAAAATTAATCCGTGAAGTTTCGGTTACACGATTAATCACACTTAAAAGACTACTGACTGAAGTAAATACGTAGGGTTTACAATTAAAGACAGTTGAATTTTGAACCACCACGCGAAAAATATTGTGGGTAAGGAGAATCAAACACCCCGTGTTATTGTCTGAATTCTCAGAAGATGCAACAAATGTATAAAAGAGACTGCCTAAAAGAGACTGCCCACGTTACGTTTCTCTGTCCTCTTCTGGAGTATTGTTGCGTTGCATGGGATCCTTACCACATAGGATTGATGGAGGGCATCAAGAAGTTCAAATTGGGCAGCCCATTTCGTATTATCACGAAACAGGGGAGAGAGTGCCGCGAAAATGATACACGAAATGGGTTGGCAACCATTAGAACAAAGACGTGTTTCGTTGTGGCAGGATCGTCCCCATGGAATATCAATCTTTCTCCTGTAACTGCGAAAATATTCTGTTGGGTAGGGAGAAATCGCCATTGTAATAAAATATGAGCTCGCACGGAAAAATTTAGGTTTTCGTTTTTCCCGCATGCTTTTCGAGACTGGAACGGTAGAGAAATAGTCTAAGAATGGTTCGATGGATCCTCTGTGTAACACTTAAGTGTGAATTGCAGAGTAGTCATGTGGATGCAGATGTCTGTCAACAAATCACTGCCGCGCAGTATTAGCCGAGCGGTCTAGGGCGCTGCAGTCATGGACTGTGCGGCTGGTTCCGGCGGAGGTTCGAGTCCTCCCTCGGGCATGGGTGTTTGTCCTTAGGATACTTTAGGTTAAGTAGTGTGTAAGCTTAGGGACTGATGACCTTAGCAGTTAAGTCCCATAAGATTTCACACACAATTTTTGAACAAATCGCCGAGCAGGAAGCACATGGTTTTATATTTGTATGAAGTGCTAAGAAGTGCTTTCACAGGCCATCTGATGAGATAGGCACTATGGGAGCTACTGCTGACGTTTGCACGGACTAATGCAGTCTGAGTGCCATTTGTAAGTTAATCGGTTCCTGCAGAACAATACATTTGTGGGAGAATAGAAGATTGATAGCACTTGTCAATTGCTGTTCAGTAACTTATTTAACAATCAGAATTACTTTTTTTCTAACACATGCAGAGAGAAATACCATCTTTAAATGAAATGTAAAAAAGTAAAGTTGTCTACAACTCGAAGATGTTTTACTTGGTGTGGTCCTGTTGGTTGTCGTATATTCCTGCTTTCCTCCGATCTTTTAACAAACTTGTTGGTTCCAGTTGCAGGAGAACGTACAGTTTAATGCGGACTCCAAACCACAGAGAAATCTGGTATTTTAACATACGCTGATTAGCCAGAACATTACGACCACATAAGAACCGGTATGTCCACCTTTGGCACGGATAACAGCGGCGACTCGACGAGGCATGGAACCAGTGAGGCATCGGTACGTCGATGGAGAAAGTTGGCACCACATCTGCACACACAAGTCATCTAATTCTCGTAAATTCTGGGGAGGAGGCGAGGAGCTCTGACACCATATTTAATCACATCCCAGATGTTTTCAATAGAGTCCATATTTGGCGAGTTGGGGGGCCATCGCATCAATTGGACGTCGCCACTCTGTTCCTCAAACCACTCCATCACACTCCTGGACTTGTGACATGCGCATTATCTTTTTGAAAACTGTCACTGCCGTCGGGATACATAATCGTCATGAAGGGATTTAAGTGGTCTACAACCAGTGTACGGTACTCGTTGGCCATCATGGTTCCTTCCACAAGCTCCATGGATGCCCGCATGAATGTACAGCAGAGTATAATGGGGCTACCGCCAGCTTGTCTCCATCATGTGGCAAGGGGCTGCTCCCCTGGAAGACGACAGATTCGCCCCCCCCCCCCCCCGCCCTCTCCCCAATCGGCATGATGAAGACGATACCGGGATTCATCAGACAATGCTATGCTCTGCTACTGCGACAACGTCCAGTGTCGATGGTCACGTGTCCGTTTCAGTCGTAGTTGCCGATGTCGTGGTGTTAACGTTGGCACATGCATAAGTCGTCAGATGCGGAGGCCCATCTTAGGAGTGTTCGGTTCACTGTGTATTCAGACACACTTTGTAAGTAGGTTGTTTAGGTTTTCTTATTGGTAACGCCACGTAGCACTCTGTATGAAAAATGACTGGCTGTGCTGTGTGCAGTCTGTGGCTAGTTTGCATTGTTGTCTGCCATTGTAGCGTTGGGCAGTTGGCTGTTAACAGCGCGTAGCGTTGCGCAGTTGGAGGTGAGCCGCCAGCAGTGGTGGATGTGGGGAGAGAAATGGCGGAGTTTTGAAATTTGTAAGACTGGATGTTATGAACTGCTATGTATATTATGATTTTTCAACAATATTGAGGTAAATACATTGTTTGTTCTCTATTAAAATCTTTCATTTGCTAACTATGCCTATCAGTAGTTAGTGCCTTCCGTAGTTTGAATCTTTTATTTAGCTGGCAGTAGTGGCGCTCGCTGTATTGCAGTAGTTCGAGTAACGAAGATTTTTGTGAGGTAAGTGATTTGTGAAAGGTATAGGTTAATGTTAGTCAGGGCCACTCTTTTGTAGGGATTATTCAAAGTCAGATTTCGTTGCGCTAAAAATATAGTGTGTCAGTTTAAGGACAGTCATGTATAATTGTTCAAAGGGGACGTTTCACATTTCGACCCTTAGCCGAGGACACCTCACTGGAATCTTCTGATTTTTTTTCTTGTAGTTTGTGTAATTAGTGTAGCTATTGTTTATTGCTAGCGCGTAATTGTAGAGAGAATCTCCTTTGTAGTAGCTTTTTGTTGTGGCATGCATGTAGATTTGCATCAAGTATTTCGCAGCTGCGCTTGCAATTAACTAGATATTATTTTTAGTGCTATGTTAATGTGTTCTCTTATTTTTGCTCTTCAAATTGTGTTTTTCTGTGTTATCGTGTGAAATATTGTGACAATAATGGGGTGTGAAAAACGTAATACTAGGCTCCAAAGTAAACTGAGACATGACAGTGAAGACGAAAGCAGTGTGTTAGCGCCACCGTGTAATGAATTAACTAATGTTCAAAGTAGTAATTTGGTAATTGTGCATAGGGAAATGGAGCGGGCTGCAAATAATGGTGTAGGCAGTGAAACAATTAGTGAACAGGGAAGCATTATCGATCGATCGGTCGGCAACAGCTTGCCTCAGGAATCCGAAAGGACAGGACACAATCTCGCAAATACTGTAGATTCAGGTTTTGGGTCCTCGCCGTTTTCTCAAATAAGTCAAGACACATTTTCTGCTTGTCAAAATGTGAATGTTGCCGGTGCAAATTCACTGCCGAAAAGCACTAAGGAACCTGTTTCAGACACCAGTGCATTGTTATTACAATTAATACAACAAATGGGACAAATACAGAAAAAGCTTCAAAAGTTAGACACAATGGAACAAAATCTTCAAAAGTTAGACACAATGGAACAACACCAGAGACAAACTCAGCAACAGTTAGACGCAATGGAACAAAATCTTCACACCACACTTGAACAAACACGTGAAGATTTAACTACTGAGTTACATAACATTGAATCGAAATGTCAAAAAGTCTGTAATGACGTAAAAACACAAATTTGTGAGCATTTCCAACCTATTTTTTCGCGTCATGAAAATGCATTACAGAATCACGAAGCAGCCATAAAAGAACTGCAAACTATTGGTCATGAAAATCATGAGACTTTGCAAGCTAAAATTGACTCAGTTGGATCTACTGATTCGGTTACGCAACTTGCAAAAACTCAGGAAAACTTAAAGGACACAGTAGAAAGACACATGGAGGAAATTAGTTCATTATCAGAGAAAGAAGTTGAACTTTCGGATCAGCTAAATAATTTATCTACGAAGGTAGATGATAATCTGAATGACACAAAACCGGTAGTCTTTAATGACACAGAAGAGTGCAAACAAATTAGGAAATTCAAACAAAATCAGAATCAAATTAATACGCAACACCAAAGAGAAATCCAGGAAGTACAAGATCAGCTGACACGGATAATACAAGAATTACGTATTTCAGAGTCCACTCGCGCTCCAATACGGGAAGAGGGACATAGAAATACGGAACAGCCACAAAATAATAACTCAGGGCACTTCGGAAATTATGAAAGAAATTGGCAAAGTACACCGAATTTTGAGATGGAACCGCCGAAACGACGTAACAATGACCGACATGCGACTCGCCGACATGATGATTTTTGACTATAAGCTGTTCATTACTACACGTAAATTCAAAACATTTATGAATTCTGGCAACTAAATTGATCCACAAGCATGGCTCCATCAATTCTCTCATTGTTTTCCTCCCAACTGGTCATTAGAGCACAGATTAGAATTTATGTGTGGCTATTTAGAGAATGAACCAGCTGTAAGAATGCGATCGGTCATTCACGATTGCCATAGTGAAGGAGAATTTTACCATGCCTTCCTCTCAGCATATTGGTCTCTAGATACACAAGACCGAGTAAAACATAGCGTCATAATGATGAAACATTTCGAACAATCTGAATTTTCCAGTCTTATGAAATATTTTGAAGACATGTTGCACAAGAATCAGTACCTGTCAAACCCATACAGCCCCTCAGAACTCATCCGCATTTGCTTAGTCAAATTACCTGAACATTTACGACATATTATTTTGGCAGGACGCTGCAAAGACGACATTGAACCTTTTCAGGGACTCTTACAAGAATTAGAAATTGACACTGACAATCGCAGAACGCGAAAACAGGAACACAAGAATTACAGGTCACATCCGTCGCAATTCCGCGATGAAAGAAATAATAACTGGACATGACAAGGCTATTCTCACAACACAAATCGTGACCAAAACAGACACCACCCGTATGACAACCACTGGCAGAGTAGTAATAATTACAGGGAAAGATCACCTCTCCGCAGTCGTGACTATCACAGAGACAATCAGAGAAACAGACAAATTGGGAACCAAAATAATTATTATCAAGGGCGACACAATAACTTTAGATGCAACGGTCCAGCGCGCAGTTACGAATCAGGGAGAAATTTTCCACCACATGACCGACAAGAAAGGAACTATGGAATCTACCGACATGACGACAGATGATATGATCGTAACAACAGAGCTGAATTGCATCAGAACTGGCGGGATTCAAACAGAGCAGGGCGCTCTCGACAAGGTGAGTTTGTAGAAGTTAGGTCTCCAAATCCCAATAACGACGCGCTCCAACAAAGACACAATAGGCAATGACTCATACCGTTGGCAGCCACAAAACGTACTTATGAAACTGACGACGCAGCTGCCGTAGCTAGTAATTACGTAAAAATGGAAGACATTAGGGACATCTTACTCCAGGAGCACGATGTAAAACATAACAACATTGCTTATCCTGTGATTCACATTACAGTAAATGACGTAAAATTTACAGCAGTACTTGACTCTGGCAGTCCCATTTCAGTAATTAGTGAAACAGCCTTTATCAAATGCAACAAATCGAACGATTGTCCCACACTTCCGTTACGTAAGATTAAATTACAAGGTGCAATCTTTGGAAGAAGTGTAGATGTACACCAACAAACCAACTTAGAATTCTTTTGTCAAAGCCACAGCTTCTCTATGAACTTTCTTATTGTTCCATTATTGTCGACGGAAATTATAATGGGAGTAGACTTTTTGAATGAATACAAAGCAATCTTAAACTTTCACGATGCTGAAATAAGTTTAGAGAAGGAAGGTAAGTCAGTTGCTTTGAAATTTGAAGATTGGCTCTCAGACCATGACAAGGAAATTAACTGGCTTTGCCTTCTGCTAGACAACAGTTCGAAATTTTCGACGAAACTTGCCACTAACAATCACTCTGCAAGTACTGACAGGGATGATATCGACGGCGTATTTGATACTGATGAGTTAATTCAGAATAAAATTCAAACAATTGAGAACTGTAATGACATTGATAGCCAGGACCTTTTTGAGATTTTACAAGCACATTCCACAGTTTTTACTCACAAAACAGGAACAATCAAGGGATTTCAATACCAATTTCGTGTTCGTGAGCATACTAAATTTTGTTTTAAGCCATACGTAATTCCAGCACATTATAGGGACCGTGTTAGAACAGAAATACAATCTATGCTTGACGAAGGCATTATTGAGCCTGCAGTAACCTCATACAACAATCCATTACATGTTGTTGAGAAGAAAAATGGGTCGATCAGACTTGTCTTAGATTCGAGACAAATCAATACTATCATCATTCCTGAAACAGACAGGCCGCAAACTATGGAAGAACTTCTTCAATATTTTAATGGCGTAAAAGTGTTGTCTTCTATTGAACTCAGATCCAGCTTTTATCAGATCGAGCTTCATCCAGAATGTAAAAAATACACAGCTTTCCTTTGTTTTGGCGTTTGTTATCAGTTTCGGAAACTTCCTTTTGGTTTGAACATTTCTTCGGCAGCATTCATTTGCGGACTAAATTCCATATTACCTGAGTTCTTAAAACGTCACATCACCTTATATGTGGACGATATTCTGATAGCAGAAGCCTCATGGGAACAACACAATCACATCCTCAACAGCGTGTTACATATTTTTGCAGAATCTGGCATTACAGTTAACTTGGAAAAGTCTGAATTCGGTAGGACAAAGGTGAAGTTTTAGGGACATATTATTTCTTCTGAAGGCATTCAGCCGGATCCTGAAAAGTTAGAAGCAATAAGAGCCATTCCAGTTCCATCCACAAGAAAACAAGTCCACACTTGTCTAGGTCTTGTAAATTTTTACCGTCGTTTTCTGAATATGCAAATTCTAGTTACACCAAAACCTTTTTTCTCTCACTGGAAAAAATACTATTTGGAACTGGGACGAACAAGCACAGTTGGAATTCAGTTCATTGAAAGAATCGCTACTTAACGCGCCAATACTAGCTCATCCAGATCTGTCACAAGATATCTGCCTTAGCACGGATTCTTCTAAAGTCGGTCTTGGTGCCCATTTATTTCAAGAAGCCACGGAAAATGACACTACTGTTCAGAAAACCATTGCTTCTGCTAGCCGAGTGCTAACAAAATCTGAAAAAAATTATTCCGTTACTGAATAACAGCGATCTCAGAAAGGTACCAGTTAGTTGAATGTAGTCAATTGCAGTCATTGGAAAAGGAATGGACAAGGTACAGGGACACAGTACTAGTAGTGGCTAAAGAATGTCTTGGAACAGTAGTGTGTAAAAGTAGGATGAAGAAAACAGCTTGGTGGAATGATACAGTCAAGGCAGCCTGTAAAAGGAAAAAGAAGGCGTATCAAAAATGGCTACATACCAGAACTCAGGTAGACAGAGAAAGTTATGTTGAAGAAAGAAACAAAGCCAAACAGATAATTGCAGCATCCAAGAAGAAATCGTGGGAAGACTTTGGAAACAGGTTGGAGACTATGGGTCAAGCTGCTGGAAAACTATTCTGGAGTGTAATTAGCAGTCTTCGAAAGGGAGGTAAGAAGGAAATGACAAGTATTTTGGACAGGTCAGGAAAACTGCTGGTGAATCCTGTGGATGCCTTGGGCAGATGGAGGGAATATTTTGAAGAGTTGCTCAATGTAGGTGAAAATGCGATCAGTAATGTTTCAGATTTCGAGGTAGAATGGGATAGGAATGATGATGGAAATAGGATCACATTTGAGGAAGTGGAAAAAATGGTCAATAAATTTCTGTGCAATAAAGCGGCTGGGGTGGATGAAATTAAGTCGGAACTCATCAAATACAGTGGAATATCAGGTCTTAAATGGCTACACAGGATAACTGAAATGGTCTGGGAGTCGGGACAAAAGCAGTAATCACACCACTCTTTAAACATGGCAACAGAAAAGATTGTAACAACTACAGAGGTATCTCTTTAATCAGCATTGTGGGTAAAATCTTCTCAGGTATTGTTGAAAGGAAAGTGCGAGTATTAGTTGAGGACCAATTGGATGAAAATCAGTGTGGGTTTAGGCCTCTTAGATGTTGTCAGGACCAGATCTTTAGCTTACAGCAAATAATGGAGAAGTGTTATGAGTGCAACAGGGAATTGTATCTATGCTTTATAGATCTAGAAAAGGCATATGACCAGGTTCGTAGGAGGAAGTTATTGTCTGTTCTACAAGATTATGGAATAGGAGGCAAACTTTTGCAAGCAATTAAAGGTCTTTACATGGATAGTCAGGCAGCAGTTAGAATTGGCGGTAAATTGAGTTCATGGTTCAGAGTAGTTTCAGGGGTAAGACAAGGCTGCAACCTGTCTCCACTGTTGTTCATATTATTTATGGATCATATGTTGAAAACAATAGAATGGCTGGGTGAGATTAAGGTATGTGAACACAAAATAATCAGTCTTGCATATGCGGATGACTTAGTTGTGATGGCAGATTCGATTGAAAGTTTGCAAAGTAATATTTCAGAGCTAGATCAGAAATGTAAGGACTATGGTATGAAGATTAGCATCTCCAAAACGAAAGTAATGTCAGTGGGAAAGAAATATAAACGGATTGAGTGCCAAATAGGAGGAACAAAGTTAGAACAGGTGGACGGTTTCAAGTTCTTAGGATGCATATTCTCACAGGATGGCAACATAGTGAAAGAACTGGAAGCAAGGTGTAGCAAAGCTAATGCAGTGAGCGCTCAGCTACGATCTACTCTCTTCCGCAAGAAGGAAGTCAGTACCAAGACTAAGTTATCTGTGCACCGTTCAATCTTTCGACCAACTTTGTTGTATGGGAGCGAAAGCTGGGTGGATTCAGGTTACCTTATCAACAAAGTTGAGGTTACAGATATGAAAGTAGCTAGGATGATTGCAGGTACTAGTAGATGGGAACAATGGCAGGAAGGTGTCCACAATGAGGAAATCAAAGAAAAACTGGGAATGAACTCTATAGATGTAGCAGTCAGGGCGAACAGGCTTAGATGGTGGGGTCATGTTACACGCATGGGAGAAGCAAGGTTACCCAAGAGACTCATGGATTCAGCAGTAGAGTGTAGGAGGAGTCGGGGCAGACCGAGGAGAAGGTACCTGGATTCGGTTAAAAATGATTTTGAAGTAATTGGTTTAACATCAGAAGAGGCACCAATGTTAGCACTGAATAGGGGATCATGGAGGAACTGTATAAGGGGGGCTATGCTCCAGACTGAACGCTGAAAGGCATAATCAGTCTTAAATGATGATGATGATGATGATGATGACTGAATTAGAAGCTTTAGCTACCGTTTGGGCATTTAACAAATTCCGTTTCTTTTTTTCTGGTAAGCACGTAAAAGTATACAGTGATCATCGTGCATTACAATTTCTTATGTCTTCAAAATTAAATCATGACAGGTTAAAACGTTGGGCATTGTTTCTGCAAGAATTCCACTTCACAATAGTCTACATTCCCGGCAAGGAGAACATTGTTGCGGACGCACTGTCACGCGCACCAGCTGGGCTTGAGAAAAGTAACACAGAAGGCAACCTCGAGAAAAATTTCAGCATTCTTTACATTCAGAAAGTCGCCTTTGAAAACTTCATCACCACATCTTCAAAGGACATTGCTCATGAACAAGATATAGATCCGATTTGGAAAGACATCAAAAGTAAATGGCATGAAAGGACACACTCTCAGATTCGGCATTATTACCTGGTTAGAAACAACATACTCTTCAAACGCTGTACTGTTGATGACAAGCTATGGGTACTTTGCATTCCAGACGATTTTGTTAATAAGCTCATTTGGTCCATTCATTTCAGCTACGCAAATTTTGGTTCACGAAAATGTTATCATATTCTTCGAACGACTTGTTATTTTAACAATATGGAAAAGAGAATTCGAAGAGTCTTGTCTATTTGTAAACTGTGTCAAAAGGCGAAACCATCTACTGCCTCACATCGTGCTCCGTTGTTTCCTATTATTCCTTCTAAATTAAAAGAATTTGCTGCTGTTGATCTCTTGGGACCCCTTGTCAGAACATCAAATGGATTTTCGTACGTTCTAGTCGCTGTTGAACTTACTTCAAATTTTGTTTCTTTCACTCCGTTACGTAAAGACACTGGACGGTCTGTATCCGACGCCTTTGTTAAAAATTTCTTACGTGAAGTTGGCCACGTTGCTAAAGTCATTTTAGATAACGCATGCTTCGGAACCATAAAATCAAACCTGTTTTTATTTCATTGCACTCACCATATTGTAAGCCGTCTGAACGGATTATGAAAGAAATCAATAAGCTTTGCAGACTTTGTTGTCACAGAAAGCATCAGCATTGGGACAGATATTTACACTTATTTCAAAATGTGCTGAATGAAATGCCTCATGATTCCACTGCTTTACCACCTACTCTTGTACTGAAGAATGAAGAACCACCGAACAGAATCAGAGAGCTTGTACCTTTCCCGAATACACGTAAACTTCGACACAAAGACATAATTGATTTGGCTCTTAAAAATATAAAATCTGCAGCAGGCAAAAGTAGAGAACTACACGGTAAAGCAAATGCAAAGGAATTATATATTGGTCAGAAAGTTCTCATTAAAGCTCATTCATTGTCACATAAGAAGAAACACTTGAGTCACAAATTCTTTCTAGTTTACAATGGACCTTACAGAATCCAACGTATACCACATGATAATTGCGTTGAATTTGAAACTCTGCGTACTAGGAAGAGTAAAGGTTTACACCACATTTCACATGTAAAACCGTTTATTGAAAGATAATCTTCTTTTTAACTTTGTCTTTGCCATATAACTTTTCACTTTACATTACCAGTATGCTTTGTCAGACTTAGAATCTGTTAACATGCAACAATGTTTGAAGTTAAATATCCAGTCAAGAACCAAGAGAACTTATTTAAACAGAAATTACGAATGCAATGTTATAGTGAACAGACGACACAGTGTTGTTATTTGTACATTCTTGCTTGTTAGTTGCACGATCACGTAACGACTATAAGGCTCACATACTTAGAACATATACCGGCACTGCTAATGAGATTTTCATGCAACATTTTGGTTTACTTGAAAAGACATTCTTTATTTGAAGTACTTTCTGTGGGATTAAGGATGACTAGCACTTGGTTTCTTTGACAGCTACACAATTATATCACAACGCTAATAATGTGTGACACAATTTACATTGTTGCTTTTGTGCTGTATCTGCTTTATATCTGCACAGTTTTTCTGAATTCTTCTGGAAAGTAAAACATGTTTAATAATAACTTTGTGGTATAGCTACAACAAGACAGCCTTTTTTTTTTGTTTTGTAGCACAACAATACGTTACAGTGTAGTACTTTCTTGATCACGGTACTGTACGTAATAACTACGATATCTATACGCAAAGCATTTCACTTTTGTTTATCATGGGGTAAGTACATTGGGTTCTGCAGAACTTTGCTTTCGTAGGAAAATATCTACGACACTTCCACAGAGATTATCTTACAGCAAGACGCACATTTAGCGCTACAGGACACGTATTTGAGTGATTAATTTTGTACTTAAATCATTTATTTTTAAAGATATATATGAAGTACAATGATACAAAGGTTTTCCGTGATACATTTCATTCCATTGCTGTAATCTGTAACACCTGAGGGTATAATTACATTAATCATCAGGGGGGTACACGCTTACTTTGTGTACCATGTGTGTGGCAAGCACAAGGAGCCCTAACTAATATGGTATTTGCTTATACAGCTTTACACATCGGTACCATATTTCTCCAACACAAAATACACAGCTACCTGATCATTAAACTGAGAGAGACAAACATTTATTTTACTACATCAGTGACAGATGTTTACGTAATTACACCTTTGGATAACTTCACACTTACGAAATTGTATTTTGTCTGTACGTTGTGAACTGTTCATATTTTTTCGAAACCATTGTGATACTATGAGAGCTTTGAATGATGTATTTGGTGTAAAGTCATGATTTTTCAAGTACATTGGAAGTAGATGACACTATTGAAATGAGCAGAGAATTTTTTTATTTTTTGACATTATTGCAGAAAGCTACGCCTTTTTTGAGATTTGGCTGAGGTTTTATGATGTTATGATGACGATGTGTATTACACTGTTGCGGTATGTTTATGATCAATACGCTGATGCTATATGAGAAATCTGATTATGCTACATATTTATTATGATGAAATATTGAAGAAGTGTTGACGAATATGTATATGTGTAATAAGGTAAGGAATAATGAGTAGTGGTTAGGGACTCTGACTTGTGAAAAAGTATGTTGGAAACCAAGAACCGTACTTTAAGAGTTATGAAATGTGTCTAAATGCGTGAATGTATCACAATGCTGACGAATATTTTTTGGACACTGTTATATTTATAGGATTTTGTTTCTACAGATTTGCAACGCAAATTCTCGAACTGTGAAATTTTTATATGAGACTGTCACAGTAGTGCAAACTGGTGTCGTAAATATTTCGGTAAGAAAGCCAAGTGACCTTGACGTAATGCGTCTTGAGCGGCCAGCTGTGTCAGACGCCTGGAGAAAAAGCCATTAGTGTGTGCCTTTTCAGAGTCACATGTAAAAAAAAAAAAAGGGAGGGCATTATCCCCCCTATTGACATTTCTTTGTAGAAAGCATCGCAAATACGAGACACTCAAATTTGAAAACATATGATTACAATGTGGAGCTCTTAATTTATGATATTTACTGAAATGCCTAATGAAATGATGAGAAACATTTTACATTTATTGTCTTTCTAGTTGAGAGATTCTTTTGCCTTTGGAGACGCCATTTGCCTAGTGAATGACGTTTCATGCATTGCTCTATATAGGCTATATATATTTGCTCATTTCGTTTAATATCTAGTTTCTAGCTGCACTGCAGCATTGGTTTTTATAACATTTAATAGATGTACTAATATCACTATTTTCTGTCTACAGACCCAGGAAAGAATACATTTATGATGTACTTTCTTAGAAAAGAGAGCACAAATCGACATTTCCCTTCACAGGAACGGCATAAATAATTTTTTAAACGATTTGGTAACTTGTCTGCTACAGTAACTTATCGTGATGCATCACTCTAGTATTAAGATGTGACATAGGCATTAGACATGGCCATCTTTAGTGTAATATTTTTTCTGATTGAGCTTTGTCATGTTTAGATATAAGTTATTGCATTTGCTGCAGCTGTTTGCCAGGCATAGTGCTACTAAATTTCACTTTGTATTACTCTGTTAAGCTAGTATTACTACGGATTTATTTTTCTTGTTGCTGCACATTGGCTTATATTAGTTGTAATGTTGCATTGCTTGGTAATTTTGATTTATTGCAGCTTGCCTTAACAATTTCCATTATTTTTATTGCTTTTTGTATTGTTTTATGCTGCTGCATTGCCTCATCCCTTAGTTTAGCATCTGAGCTCAGTAGATTTAAGTTAGCTTAAGAGGGGGTAGACTATATAAGAGAATGAGTTGCGATGAATTGGAAGAAATGCATTGAGAAGTTTTACGAAAAAAGTACAGAAAGCAGGTATAGACAGCACTTTTTGAAATAATGAAGAACGAAGGGAGATCTCCAAGAAGTAAAGAAAGTTTTGATTGCAAGATACTGCAGTAAAACAAACCCTGTCCTATCCCTTTCTGTTATTCCGCTATGTGTTTGTGTACTCTTGTATATTTGTGTTCTTCCTGTCTTTATGTGTTTATCTGATGAGAGTTACATTGTAGAATTTTTCTGATAATATGTTATTTACTTTGAAAAGATGTTTAGACATTATTTATTCTGTTTTGTTGCTCATATGTGAAGGTGATGTTTCAAAAGTTATTCTGATCTTTATGTATGTACTTATGTCATAATTCCTGTAACACTGCTGTATCTGTTTATTTCTATACTTTTGTAAAGCCTGTACTACTACAGAGTTATCTGTATTGTTATGTTCTTTAATGATGTATTTTGTACCTTTGTAATTGTATTCTTATGTTATAAAATTGTAATTGACACCAGTTCATCATATTATTAACTTGTAAGTTCCATTTCACTGCACACGTTTCTGTTGGTCATAGTATACGGAGAATATGTGAGAAGTAGGGACTGTTAGTGTTTGCACATGTGTTAATAATTCAGCAAGGGACTGGATAACAGCATTGCTGGTTCTAAGGACAATTCCAAAAAACTTTGTGAGTGCACAAGTGGTGGTTATGGACTTGCTATATTATCCGCAAGACTCTTCAATGGTGATTGTGCACCTGCACAGTCACAACAGATGGCTGCTGGCCATCTCTACAAGGACTACAGTGGGTCTGCATCTTTGATGACCCACCAATACCATTATTTCTACAAGGACTACAGTGGGTCTACACCTTTGCTGACTCACCAGTACCATTATTTCTACAAGGACTGCAGTGGGTCTGCACCTCTGGTGGCCCACCAATACCGTAATCTCTACAAGGACTACAGTGGGTCTACTCTGTGATGACCTACCTACCAATATTCTTCAAAACTTCGAATGACTCTGCTGTGGGTTTGCTCTGTTGTGACCCATTACCTGTCTGCATGTCAAGAGTCAGAATTGTCTTTCTGTTGGAATCTTCAAGACTGCATGGAAATCCACTACTTCCTTGTGCATTGTCTTTTACCGCTCAGACTTTGAGAAAAGAAACGGCAGTTTTACTGTGACGAATGATCAGGACTGTCTTTATGGACTGTGAGAAAATTTTAGCTTTTGGCCAAAATTGTATTAATAAGTGTGTGCATTTGATATCTTTCTTACTGTAACTATGAAAAAATTTTTCAAATCTGTATTGGACAGTGCCCAAAACAATTTGTAAAATTTTTTGTGGGGAGCGTGGGGGCTATGTAAGTAGGCTGTTTAGGTTTTCTTATTGGTAACGCCACATAGCGCTCTGTATGGAAAATGACTGGCTGTGCTGTGTGCAGTCTGTGGGTAGTTTGCATTGTTGTCTGCCATTGTAGCGTTGGGCAGTTGGCTGTTAACAGCGCGTAGCGTTGCGCAGTTGGAGGTGAGCCGCCAACAGTGGTGGATGTGGGGAGAGAAATGGTGGAGTTTTGAAATTTGTAAGACTGGATGTTATGAACTGCTATGTATATTATGATTTTTCAACACTATTAAGGTAAATACATTGTTTGTTCTCTATTAAAATCTTTCATTTGCTAAGTATGCCTATCAGTAGTTAGTGCCTTCTGTAGTTTGAATCATTTATTTAGCTGGCAGTAGTGGCGCTCCCTGTATTGCAGTAGTTCGAGTAACGAAGATTTTTGTGAGGTAAGTGATTTGTGAAAGGTATAGGTTAATGTTAGTCAGGGCCACTCTTTTGTAGGGATTATTCAAAGTCAGATTTCGTTGCGCTAAAAATATAGTGTGTCAGTTTAAGGACAGTCATGTATAATTGTTCAAAAGGGACGTTTCAACTTGTACTGTGCTTAGCATTAACGTATGATGTAAGTTCCGTCACAGTTCGCCACCTGTCCTGTTTTACCAGTCTGCCCAGCCTACGACGTCCGGCATTTGTAATGAGGTGTGGCCTCTCAATCCTACGATGTCTGGACGTGGTTTAACCTTGGTTTCGCCCCATGTTTAAGGCACTCACCGCAGCACTCCTCGAACACCCGACAAGTCGTGCAGTTTGCGAAGTGCGCGTGTTGAGCCTCCGGGCCATCACAGTCAGCCCACGGGCGAACTCAGCTGGCGCGCATTCCCCATTGTACATACAGGCAGCACGCTCACTGATACTGTGCACCGTGCGTGTGTCTGACTGGCAGTCATTTCTCACCAGATGACGCTGCTATCGCCTGCACAGGTTTATGTCGATAGTGGGTAGGTGTTCAAAATGTTCTAGCTGATCAGTGTGTACAAATCTTGACGAAAAGAAAATTAGCAGTAAGTGCCAGAAAAAAATCTCGAACTGGGGACTGAATCTCACGCTATAGAACTAACAGTCTGACACTTTTCTAACTCACTACCAAGTCACACTTTTAGCAACAGAGTATGTCACTACTGAAATATACCCATGTATCTCGTAACATACGCGCGTACTTTATAGGAAATTTATGAAATTCAATATTTAAAAAAAATATAAGCTCAGTGAAAATAATCACATATGGAGAACTTACCAAGAAACTTGTACATTCATTGCTTTGTAACTCGCACAAGTGAGCTCATGTTTATTGTACAAAGGCCTACGTCCTATCCTATAAAGCGACAACAAGTAGCTACAAGATTTTCTAATGTACTTGTGCGCGATTTTTCTCAGAACATAGGGAACAGCAATCGATTTTGCTTAATGACAGTCGATATGCCTAGGGCAGAATTGGATGATTCACTAGTGGAGAAACCTTGACCTGTGTCGATAAAAATATATATTGATTTTCGTGAAAAAGATTTTATTTTGTTAAGTTCATTTCAGAAGAGAGTAGTTAATAAACAGATGTTGAATGGAAACAGTAAGACTGCCTAACCTGATAAAACTTTCAACAATTTTTCAATTGCGGAGAAATTATCACTTCCTAGTGATGGAGAGTAAAATATATGCAGGTTGATGAAATCAGAAATGTTCTTTCCTCAGTTATTTCATTTCAGTAAATTAATCAGTCCTATAAGGATGTATCTTGTGTTGGTGAAAACTGAAACTGTAAGAAAGTGCTTTGTATCTTTATCATAAATGGCTACGCCGGAAAGCCTTGAAGGAGATACTTCCATCAATGTTCGCCATTTGACGGACAGTCAGAATCTTACGCAGTGAGGCTAATTAGATTACTTTTCGTTCCCATCGATCCTCTGGGACTTCGAAGATGTCAGAAAACAGGAATACACCCTAAATATTTACAAAATAATAAGAGATATGCTAATGTACCTTCCACACCTCCTAAATGAAATTGTGCATATGGAAGTGGAATCGGTCAAAAAAAAAAAAAAAAAAGCATATTCACATTTAAAGGGATATAAAACTCGTCGCCAAATACGCAATGTTCAACGCACTTAGGTGCAAACGATAACTTTTGGGCTGCTGTAGTTATGCATCATCTAACAAAAAAAGAATACAACACTTACTAACAATGATTGCATTACTGCACAAAATATGAAGTCAGATTGGACGAGATATTCACATTATGTAATATTATTAGTAACATACACCCATCAATCGGTTCTGTTAAGAAATTAATAAATGGAGAAGATGGAGTTGGCCAACAATAAATTCTTTAGACTCTTCTCAAACTCTAATCTTGCTTCCATTATCAATCGGAACGTCAGCATTGCCTTTTTTGCCTTTACCTTTCCTGAAGCCTCAAATTTTCTTTTCCATTCGTCGGTACATTATTCTTGTCAGCAACTTCGATGCATGAGCCGTTAAGCTGATTGTGCGATAATTCTCGTATATGTCAGCTCTTGCAGTCTTCGGTATTGTGTGGATGATATTTTTATGAAAGCCAGATGGCATTTCGCCAGACTCATACATTCCATACACCAATAATTTTCTTACCACTTCCCCGAATGATTTACGAAATTCTAATGGTGTGTTATCCATCCCTTCTGCCTTATTTGATGCTAAGTCCACCGAAGCTCTCTTAAATTTTAATACTGGATCCCCTATCTCCTCTAAATCGACTCCTGTTTCTTCTTCTATCGGATCTGACAAATCGTCTCCCTCATAGAGGCCTTCAATGTACTCTTTGCACCTGTCCGCTCTCTGCTCTGCATTTAACAGTGAGCTTCCCACTGCGCTCGCAGTGTTACCACCCTCGGTTTTAATTTCACCGAAGGCTGTTTTGAGTTTTTATATGCTGAGTCAGCCCTTCCGACAACTATTTCTTTTGCGATTTCTTCACATTTTTCATGCACCCATTTCATCTTAGCTTCCCTGCACTTCCTATTTATTTCATTCCTCAGCGACATGTATTTCTACATTCCTCATCTTCCCTGAACATTTTTGTACTTCCCCCTCTCATCGATCAACTGAAGTTTTTTTTTCTGTAACCCATGGTTTCTTCACAGCTGCCTTCTTTGTGCCTATGGTTTTTTTTTCAGTTTGTGTGATTTACCGTTTTAGAGATGTTGATTTCTCTTCAATTATATTCCCTACTGAGCTATTTCTTATTGCTGTTTATTTGGCCTTAAAGAACTTGAAGCGTATTACCTCTTCCGTTAGTACTTCCATATTCCACTTCTTTCCGTATTGATTCTTCCTGACTAATCTCTTAAACTTCAGCCTAACCTTCATCACTACTAGATTGTGATCTGAGTCTGTATCTGCTCCTGGGCACGCCTTACAATCCAGTATCTGATTTCGGAATCTCTGCTAACCATGACGTAATCTAATTGAAATCTTCCCCTTTCATAAGAGGAGGAGGCATAGTTGGAAAAGGCCTAGGCCGTGCGGTTCTAGGCGCTACAGTCTGGAACCGGGCTGCCGCTACGGTCGCAGGTTCGAATCCTGCCTCGGGCATGGATGTGTGTGATGTCCCTAGGTTAGTTAGGTTTAATTAGTTCTAAGTTCTAGGCGACTGATGACCTCAGAAGTTAAGTCGCATAGTGCTCAGAGCCATTTGAACCATTTGAAAAGGCCTATCACCAGGCCTTTTTCAACTATACGTCCTCCTCTCATGATTCATGAACAGAGTATTTGCTGTTACTAGTTGAAATGTGTTACAAAACTCAGTTAGTCTTTGTCCTCTCTAATTCCTTGACGCAAGCCCATATTTTCCCGTAATCTTTTGTTCCACTCCTTCCTCTACAACTGCATTCCAGTCCCCCATGACTGTTAGATTTTCATCTCCCTTTACATACTGTATTGCCCGTTCAGTACCCTCATATACTTTCTCTCTTCATCTTCAGCTTGCGACTTCGGCATGCGTACCTGAACTGTCGTTGTCGGTGTTGGTTTTGCTGTCGATTCTGATAAGAACAACCCTATCACTGAATTTATCACAGCAACGCACTCACCGTTCTACCTTCCTACTCATACTCTCGGTATACCATTTTCTCATGCTGTTGATATTACCCTTTATACTTCTGACTGGAAATCCTGGTCTTCATTCCACTTCATTCCCCTGACCACTACTATATCTTTATTGAGCCCTTGCATTTCCATTTTACAGTTTTCTTACTTCCCTAGCACATTCAAAATTCTGAAATTCCACTCCCGACTCAATGTTATCCTTTCGTTAGTTGTTAAATCTTTTCTCATGGTCACCTTCGCCTTGGCAGCCCATCCCAGAGATCCGAAGGGGGAATATTTCAGAATGGGGGGATTATCATGACACTTTTTCAATTACATTCCACATGTCCTATGGATAAGTGTTATGTGTCCTTAATTCAATGGTTTCCATTGCATTCTGTATCCTCATGCCGTTGATCATTGCTGAGTATTCCGTACTTCCCCATGACGAGAGAGTGCCTTGACCTTCTGTCCGTTCCTCCACCCCTCTTTGATAAGGCTGTTGGCAGAATGGGGGCCACCACTTATGCCGGAAGTCTTCGGCCGGGCGCCAGTGCTGATTATTAAACAAAAATCAAGTGGTGGCGGGTTTTGAATCCGGGCCCGATTATTGACCAAAGACGCGACCCCTAGACCGCGGATACATTATTGTCAGCAAACTGTTATGGAATGTTATTGAAAATGCATGTTTGTACTTCGTCTTTAATGATCTGTACGCTGAACGTCAGTCCCCAATCTTCTTCTCTTGGAAAGTAACGCGAGGATGGATTTATAAGTGTGGTATAGAAGACTATTTTTGTGAAAACAGAAGTTCATTTCGTGAACGTCATTACATTTTCAATTTAGATCTTCAACGGAAGCCTCTTCCCTCCAAAATATTTCTGTATGTCTTAATACAAAATGTACATGAGGCAAAAAGGGAAAAAGGGAGACTGAGAAGGCCAAGATACAGCATTCTTTGCTTTGCAAATCTAGGAATGCAAGTACTCACAATATCCCACACTTCTGAGTATTTCGACCATAAGGGATGGCATTATAAGGAACTGTTGATAAATTCTATTAAAACTGTTTCTGCGTTAGTCACTTCTTTATTTTGCTACTACAGTTTTCGATGGTTCACACCATCGTCTTCAGGTTTTACGTGGTTGGTATTGGTAAAGAGCACGGAGGTCTTTTTACATTAGCAGACCAAGAGTATTGTAGGCATTCTGCGCCTTTCGCGAAGCATAAAAAGTATTTATTTAGACAAGGCAATTTAAAGGTTGGGAAACATGAATTTCCGACAGTGATCGTACTTATAGGACGGTAGAGATGTAAAAGGTCTCCACACTCTTGCCTCACGTATGTTCCCTTCACTGCACAGTATATTTATATTGTCACTTCAAAGATGTTGTACATTTACAGGTATGTTTGTTTACACTGGATACAGAGATCAAATGGTTTCTACATAGATATTTTTTTTTCTTTTTTAAAAATATGAATAGGCTACAGGGAATATTGACATGTTCACAACTCAGTTATTATACACTGAAGCGCCAAAGAAACTGGTACAGGAATGCATATTCAAACACAGAGATATGTAAATAGGCACAAGACGGCGCTGCCGTCGGTAAGGCCTATATAAGACAAAAAATGTCTGGCACAGTTGTTAGATCGGCTACTGCTGCTACAATGGAAGGTTATCAAGATTTAAGTGAGCTTGAACGTGGTGTTACAGTCGGCGCACGAGCGATGGGACACAGCATCTCCGAGGTAGCGATAAAGTGGGGGTTTTCCCGGACGGCCATTTCACGAATGTGCCGTGAATATCAGGAATGAGGTAAAACATCAAATCTCCGACATCGCTGAGGCCGGAAAAAGATCCTGAAGAACGGGACCAACGACAACAAAAGAGAATCATTTTCTTCTGATCACCTGCACAGAAGTGGAACCCATCCGCAAATTGCTGCAGTTGTCAGTGCTGGGCCATCACCAAGTGTCAGCGTTCGAACGGTTCAACGAAACTTCATCGTTATGGGCTTTCGGAGTCGAAGGCCCACTCGTGTGCTCTTGATGACTACACGAAACAAAGCTTGAAGCCTCGCCTGGGTCGTCAACACCGACACTGAACTATTGATGACTCGAAACATATTGCTTGGTCGGACGAATCTCATTTCAGACCGTATCGAGCGGATGGACGTCTACGGATATGGAGACAACCTGATGAATCCATGGACCCTGGATGTCAGTAGGGGACTGTACAAGCTGGTGGACGCTCTGTAATGGTGTGGGGCGTGTGTAGTTGGATATGGGACCCCTGATAGATCTAGATACGATTCTGACAGGTGACACGTACGTAAGCATTTTTTTCTGATCACCTGCATTCAGATGGACTTGTGAGATTACAGCAGGGCAATGCGACACCTCACACGTCCAGAATTGCTACCGAGTGGCTCCACGAATACACTTTTGAGTTTAAATACTTCCGCTGGCCACCAAACTCCCCAGTCAAGAACATTATTGAGCATATCTCGGATGACTCGCAACGAGCTCTTCATAAGAGGTGTCCACCCTCTCGTACCCTTAAGGATTTATGGACAGCCCTGCAAGATTCATGGTGTCACTTCCCTCCAGTACTATTTCAGACATTAATCGCGTCCATGTCACGTCGTGTTGCGGCACTTCTGGGTGCTCGCGGGGGCCCTGCACGATTTAGGCACGTGTACCAGTGTCCTTGGCTCTTAAGTGCATTGGGTAGTTTGAGATGTATTTTATTTTATTTTTGTAAATATGAATGTGCCGCGACACTAGATACAAAAATAATGATTAAATTGTTATTTACATACGTATGTCTTCCTTTTGTTTTAAAAAAAGTGAACTGGCTGCTCTTGAATATAGATATTGCACACTTCAATTATTATATTAATTTATTATTAATAAAAAGATTATAACGGACCATGCATGTGTATTTTAGGTTGAAATTACCAGAGGATGATTGGGAGCGCCTACATCAATTCTGTGCATTGAAACCGTAAATTACGAGACTGCTTTAAGTATTTTGTCAAAGCTTTTGAAAAAATTGGTTGAGCCTGTTTCACTTTTATCGTTGAGTAGATGTTCCCCAAATTTCTTTCTGTGCGTATAGATCTCTAGTTCTTCATATAGAGACATTCTTCTGTTTAGTGTATGTAGGATTTCAAGGTTGCTTTCTACTTTTTCAAATGGTTATCCTGTATCTTTTATGTGGGTGGGTGTTGTAGATTTGTATGGTGTGTTGTATCGAAAGGAACTGATGTGTTCTTAGAATCTGGTGAGGAAAGTATGACCTGTTTGACCTAACTACTGAGCTGGGCATTCACTATATAAGATTTTATATTCGCCTGAGGATGAAAATTTATCTCGACTGCTCTTTAAGTTATAAGGAAGTCAATGGCAAATTTTATTGTTTGTGTGAAATGCAATTCTTATAGTGTGTCGCTTGAAGATATTGGAAATTTATTGGGAGATGTTATCGAGGAAAGATATGCATGTTGTTAATGCATTTTATTCGTTCTTGGTGGTTATGCTCTTCATTTTTTTAACTAAATCTTCTGTTGGTGTGGATTTATACCCATTAGTTGTAGCTATTTATTTTATGATTTTTATTTCATTCTGGGAGCTCTCATCACATCACACAAATCTGCAATAGGGTCCCACATAAATGATATAAGACGTCCATCTGACAATGCAGAAAGTACCTTGAAATACTACATACACTCAACAAAGGACGCAGAATGTCTCTAAATGAAGAGCTAGAGAGCCATATACCAGAGAGAAAATTGGGGGACATCTACTCAACGATAATAGTGAAACAGGCTCAACCAACTTTGTTCAAAAGCTTTGACAAAACAATTAAAGCATTCTCATAATTTACAGTTTCAGTACACAACAACTGATGCAACCACCCTCATTCATCCTCCATAAGTTCAACCTACAATACATATGCAAGATCACTTACAATCTTTTTAAATATAAGACATTAATATAATGATTTAAACGTGCAGACATCTAAATTCAAGTGCAGCCCATTCGCATTTTATGAAACAAAAAAACCATTTAATCATTATTTTTGTATCCAATGCTGCAGCACATTCACATAAACAAAAATAAAATTAAATTAAATGTATTTATAACTACCTAACACAGGGTGGCCCACTCAAACTCCCTGATTTTAAGGACCCAGGAGAGAAAAACCACAGTAGATACGACAGTGAAGAATGCACCACATTGTAGAGCATCTCAAAGAATTTGTATTCCCGTGTCAGAAGTGCCAAGTATCGTCGCCAGAGTGCAGCCTGGCCGCATGAACTGAAAATGGCGACTCCACAGCAGCGCCCACAAGCAGTAGTTTGGTTTGCAGAAACAAAATTGCCGATTACTGTGCAAAGAAATTTGCGTCGTGTGTATGAATGTGATCACCTGACGTGAAAACAATTAAGGTTTGGTATAAGAAGTTTCTGGCGACAGGAAGTGTCACTGAACATGTTTGTGATAGCCGCAAACTAAACATCTGGTGCTGGCTAATGCACAACAGGATTGTTGGACCGTTCTTCTTTGCGGAACAAACACTGAATGGGTCAACTATCTGGACGTGTTGGAGCAGTTTGTGTACCCTCAGATACAAGACTTGCAACGCAACATCATTTTTCTACAAGATGGAGCTCCGACGCATTGGTCAACGGCTGTCGAGCGAGGTGGCGCAGTGGTTCGACACTGGACTCGCATTCGGGAGGACGACGGTTCAATTCCGCGTCCGGCCATCCTGATTTAGGTTTTCCGTGATTTCCCAAAATCGCTCCAGGCAAATGCCGGGATGGTTCCTTTGAAAGGGCACGGCCGATTTCCATCCCCGTCCTTCCCTAATCCAATGAGACCGATGACCTCGCTGTCTGGTCTCCTTCCCCAAAAACAACCCAACAACCTCAAGGGCTGTTCGCAACTTCCTGGGTAGGAAATTTCCCAATCGCAGGGTCTGACGCGGAGGGCCCATTGCCTGGTCACCACGTTCACCCGACATTACGCCGCTTGATTTCTTCATGTGGGGATTCGTGAAGGACAGCGTATATGTGACCAAAGTGGACATCGTTGCGACGTCGTATCACTAATGCGATTGCAACAATAACAGGGGAAATATAACAAAGAACTTGGCAAGAAATTCTTCGTCCTAAAAATGGTTCAAATGTAGAGGGGTACTGATGATGAATAAATAAATTCTTTGAGATGCTCTACAATGAGGTGCATTTATCATTGCCGTATCTACTGTGTTTTTTTCGCTGGGTCTTTGAAATCAGGGAGGTTTGAGTGGGACGCCGTGTGTAACAACTGGGCTGTGCACATGTCAATATTCTCGTGTAGCCCATACATATTTTTAAAAAAGAAAATCATATTTATGTAGAAACCATGTAACCTTTGATCTCTGTATCCAGTGCAAAGGAACGTATATGTAAATGTACAACAATTTCGAAAGGGCAATATAAATATAATGGGCAGTGAAGCGGACGTACATCAGACAAGAGTTTGCAGACCTTTTACAACTGTACCGTTCTTTAAGAACAATTCCCTGTCGGAAATTCATGTTTTTCAGCCGCTAAATTGGATTTTCTAAACAAACAATTTTTATCATTAGCAAAAGACGCAAATTAACCTCCACTGCTCTTAGTCTGCTACTCTGAAGTGAAATCTGTACTCTTCACCAACACGAGCCACGTAAATAAACAATTCTCTACCTGAAGACGGTGGTGTGAAACATCGAAACGTGTAGTGGCAAAATAAACAAGTGGGTCACGCAAGAAGTGTTTTATTTATAAGAACGTTTTTGTCCATGTGAGTCTTCGTGGCTTCTTCCTCGGCTAATAAGTAAACATTCCAGAAACGACGCTTGCTGAGAGAAGCTGCTGTTTTACTCTTTTGGTAGTGGCGATAGTAATACCATTTGGTCCTACCCATTTCGACAAAACTGATCAAATTCTGAAGGGTATTTTCTCGCACTTTGTCAATTAGAGTCAATAAATGCGCCACCTTTTGAGCAGTCAGCTGTTCCATGGCCTAAAATTTATTCAGTTTTTAAAAAACCCATTCATACGACATATCTACAATCTGAATAATCTCTTCGGCCTTCTCCATCTTAGCACACCATTGACAATCTTTTAAAGGAAGTGCAGTGCTTATCAAGGTGTACTTCTGTGGGGCTTGCTGATGCCAGACGCTCCTGCGTCACGATGTCTGAGCAGATGGTGTAAACGGTGCAGTGAAGGAAATGGCTCATCGTCTGTTCAGCGCCTCACAGACACAGAACACATCTTGGTCATTGCAATGCCTATTTTAATATGGCAGTTTACTGCGGCCAATTTCTACGAATCTCAATGATGGGCATGGCGGATGTTTCCCTGGTGTAACTTCTGTTTTGGTGGTATTACGTTTATCTCTGTCCTGCCAGCCTGAATCTTCTCTTCTGCCCTTGGCAACACTAAGGGGGCGGTACTTGAGATGAAGCTTTTCCTGCTGGGTAGTCGTTAACCAACAGGTACATACCGATGAAGTGGGAGTCCGCCATCAGAGTTGACTTCGATTCTTTCGGATTTCAGTGTTAGTATCCTATATTGGCTAGTGCCCTTCAGGTCATAATTAGGATTTTTGGACATTAGAAGGACAATTTTCGCTGACTACAACATGAAGGAATATCAATAGTTTCTTCAGAAAAAAACTCAGTCAGTCAAGCTGAATGTTTCCAATCTGAAATTACTCCTAGTGTGTCAGTGTTTAGTCAGGACTGAAGACAGAGGGAAACGTCTCGCCAATGACCCTGTAGATGAGCCTCCCCAAGCCACTACAGTTGCAGAACAGACTTGCGTCTATTTGCATTGGAGGTTTTTATCGATAACGCGCAGTGCCGCAGCCAGTCCAAGGGACTTGACGATATTTACGCCTCAAGAGGACACGGGGACAGAAGAGTCCCGGAGATTCTGACAAACTAGTGCATTTAAAATACACATTTGTGACACGCGTGCAGTTATTTTAGCATGCCAAAAGAGAATGATATCAAATAGAAACAACTGCAAAGAAGTAATTCAGTTCTCTGCTGATTCTGTGCAGGAGCTCTTCATTCCTTATCTTACAAGTCCAATCAATTTTCAGTTTCCTCCTGTAGCTCGACGTCCTCAACTCTTCAATTCTCGTCTTGTCCAGTTTTTCTACAATCCGTGATTTACTACGAAACAATGCTGTTCTGCGAACGTGCATTCTCAGAAATTTCTTCCTCGAGTGTAAGCCTGTCGCTGGGGATTTTCGTTGTTTACAACGTCGCTAACGCTGAATATTTTCTCTACTGTTATGTAAGGTGAACACATCCAGAAACAAATTGTTAATGTGGCCAAGAATGGATCGGTTACAGAGTAGAAATGTCGCTTTGCTTGCCGACTGTTGTCTTACGTTCTTGACGCAGACCCCAATACCTGGCAAATGCATTGCTGCTTTCCGTTATACATTTGCGACGGAAACAAGCGCAGGCACGAGTTGCGACAGCCGAGAAACCGCGCGTAGAACGAGCGCCTTTTACCGGCACCCCGAGAGGACGCATTTTATGCGTGCTCTGGTCGCATTTTCGAGGCGCCGCTGAGCGCTTGTTTTACAGTAGCGAGGCCTGCTCGCAATATTGACGCAAAACTGGCGGTCATCAATTATTCAGCGTTAGCGGCGCTGTTAACAACGAAAATCTGCAGCGACAGCGTCAGCAACAGCAGCAGCAGCCGCAGTGGTGCGGCCTCCCGGCAGGGCTGCCAACCTCCGCGGTGCGAGCCAACATTTGCTCGCAACGGCCAACACGCAGCGCCCCACAGCCACTCTGCGATATTGTTTGCGTGCTCGCGAGCGCGCAAACTTGCGCACTGTGCATTTATCACGCTCCAATAGCTTATTGTTGGGTGCGGCAATAAATTTCGGGTGCCAAGCGAAGCAGTGCTCTTTCGGCGTTAACGTCGTTGTCTGCGTAAACGCTGGCGGCCTTGCTGGGGGCCGCATGATGGATTAACTTCCGCCTGCGCACTACCGCCGTACAACGCGTGAGCTTTTAACACTGCTTCAGGGATTACGGCCAAATTAGAGAGATACAAGTATTATCACCTTTACGTACGCGATTTTAGATCCATGAAACATCACGTCTCATATCCTAACGTATTTTATCGTTCGTAGAGCAGTAATTATACTACGTCCCGACGAATGGTTTGTCAGTGACGCGCATGGAAAGAAATAGAGTACACGGATTACAAAAAGGAAATACAAGGTACAATTACAACCATCGTAGCTCGAAGGTGGTTGCAAAGGATGTTAAGAAGAAACGTTTGGGAAGAGCATTCAAACAAGATGGAATCCAAATATTCTATTGAGCAACACAACTTGATTCATGATAAAGCACACTGGATTCCATGTTAACCTGTAGGTCCACCATGTTCCTCTGGGTAAACCAGCTCATCAGTCGGAGAAACTAATCGCTTACCACGTCCAATAATACAGTACTGTGGTCGTGAAATCAACCTGTCAGTTGACCACAGCTTCACCTCTTTTATTCTTTACCCAAACATGTTTCGTACCTATGTGCCATCTTCAGTATGTCCCATTTTATTTCTGCAAAAGAAAAAAACTATATTAAAGTCTTTGATGTGCTTTCTGTTTTAATTCAGAAAAACTATAATATATGCATTCTTATTTTGTTGTTTCTGCTCCTCTGAAACTATATTTGATTCTAAAGATTGGATGTGAAAGGTTTTCATTTTTTTATGACTTGGCAGCATGCCATCCGCAAAACAGTCGGAGAAATACACAATGTGATCAAAAGTATCCGGACACCTGGCTGAAAATGACTTACAAGTTCGTGGCGCCCTCCATTGGTAATGCTGGAATTCAGTATGGTGTTGGCCCACCGTCAGCCGTTATGACATCTTCCACTCTCGCAGGCAGGCGTTCAATCAGGTGCTGAAAAGTTCCTTGGGGAACGGCAGCTCTTTCTTCACGGAGTGCTGCACTGAGGAGAGGTATCGATGTCGATCGCTGAGGCCTGGCGCCAAGTCGGCGTTCCAAAACATCCCAAACATGTTCTGTAGGATTCCGGTCAGGACTCGGTGCAGGCCAGTCCATTACAGGGATGTTATTTTCATGTAACCACTCCGCCAAAGGCTGAGCATTATGAACAGATGCTTAATGGTGTTGAAAGATGCAGTCGCCATCCCCGAATTGCTCTTCAGCAGTGGGAAGCAACAAGATACTTAAAAATCAATGTAGGCCTATGCCGTGATAGTGCCACGCTAAACAATAAGAAATGCAAGCCCCCTCCATGAGAAACATGGCCACACCATAACAACACAGCTTCCGAATTTTACTTTTGGCACTACATACGCTGGCAGATGACGTTCACCGGGCTATATCCACATCCTGTCATCGGATTGCCACAATGTGTACCGTGATTCGTCACACAATATAACGTTTTTCCACTGATCAATCGTCCCATGTTTACGCTCCTTATATCAAGCGAGGCGTCGTTTGGCATTTCCGGGCGTGATGTGTGGCTTTTGAGCAGCCGCTCGACCATGAAATCCATGTTTCTTCACCTCTCACCTAACTGTCATATTACTTGAAGTGGATCCTGATGCAGTTTGGAATTCCTGTTTGAAGGTCTGGATATATAATTGCTATTACGCATTATGACCCTCTTCAACTGTAGGCGGTCTCTGTCAAGTCAACAGACGAGGTCGGCCTGTACGCTATTGTGCTGTACGTGTCCCTTCACCTTTCCATTTCACTGCCACATCGGAAACTGCGCCTAGGGATGTTTAGGAGTGTGAAAATCTCGCGTACGGACGTATGACACAAGTGACACTCAATCACCTTACCACGTTCGAAGTCCGTGAGTTCCGCGGAGCGCCCCTTTCTTGTCTCTCATGATGTCTGGTGACTGCTGAAGTCGCTGATATGGACTACCTGGCAGTAGGTGGCAGCACAATGCACCTGATATGAAAAACGTATGTTTTTGGGGATGTCAGGATACTTTGGACCACATAGTGTACGTTTCTTTGTTTAAAGAGTACTTAATTATGTTTCCAGTCTTTTCCCGAGAGTCGCAGAAGTGGTTGTTTTCTTCTTATATTTTCCATCGCACTGCACTTCCTTGATGTTTTTGTTTACGGTGTTTATTGGCTTTTATACCTTTATCGCTTCAGCCCAGAGAAATGACGACAATACCCAGTGAGACATACAAAGTGGTCTTCAAAAAAGACCATCGGATCGAGAGCAGTTTTGTGGTTTCAGTTCAGATCTTATTCTTCAATTCATACACTATTGTTTGTGAAAATTGTAACACCTGAAAGCAATAGACTGAATCATTCCATAATTAGTGGTCGTGTAAAACAGTGAAACCTTGATAAGTGGGTTATATTAAAGGGAGATGGCGAGCATGTAAGCCTAGCAACGCCCTCTTAGGTGTGGCGAGTCAGTCGGTGCAGAGTCGTCGAATGAATTGGAAACGCATAAGCAAGTACTGATACACCTCGTCGACGTCAGACGGTGCAATATAAACGTGAAAGACCTGCGATTAAATGGTTTTTCGTACTCTAACATTGCACCTCGTAGAGGACGCGCTCCTTCGACGTTATTATCTTATTACGTAGAAAATAGATATTTCTAATACGAATCTGAGAGTATATAACTTTACTGACACCTTCACTGTGATATCTGAGCCTGCTCAGCCGCGCACAGACGGATGATTCGTGGCTGAATCGTTGATGAAACACGCCTCATTTCTTCATCGATGGATATGATTGAACTTCAGTTGACTCGAGAGACCCAGTTCACACAGATATGTATATGTGGAACCAGTGTGTGGAACCAATATACGGGAACACAGCGCCGCAATGAGACCACAGCGCGGGATGACCGCCAACTTGTCGGTTTGGACGTACCTGATAGAAGAGCTTCGTCCACAGTGTTGGCTCGAAAATAGAGTGCTGCAACGGGTTTGCATCGACGATTACACTCCCTCTAGTGAGGGCTTGAGTGGTTGCACGCATGCAATTACGTCAGCTCCCAGTACCCAGATTCCACCAAACGTAGGTGTCACGTGGCCAGCGTCACTGACAAGCTGAGTGACAAAATGTAGTGCTTCTGGGCGAGTTCGCCTCAAACTGTATTACGGTGATGGCTGTTGTACACGTGTGCTGCTGTGGTGACCGCAATCGTGCAGACGGCATTGTTGAGCGGTATAGGGGAGAAGCGTCATGTGTGATGGTTAAGGGCACCATTGGCTGTAACAGGGAATGTCGCCTCCTACGGTTGAGAGCGCTTTCAACCACAAATGCTATATTAAGGAGGTTTTTTAAGTCCAATGCAATGCTCCTCCTATAGGCAGCTCCACAGAGCATATATGAGCATAACAATGCCTAGTCACAAGTGACGATGAACGGGCGAGGCACGTGCAAGACTTTTTCAAAGAACGACGGATACTACTGCTTACCTGTTCTGCACGTTTGCCTGATACGCGGCCCATCGGAACAAACCACGCGGTAGAGTGTTCCCCAGCAGCATGCCCACGCCCTCTTTGACGTCTAGAAGGATTAGGGGGCGTAGGAGCTGCACATTGTACAGAATTCTCACGATCAAAATCCTTGTGCAGTTCTGTAAATCTAACATTTTAATTTCAGTCAGTGTCGAAAAGCCAGATCACACAAATATTTAGCTGAAAATGGTAACAGCTGTCTCCCTCCAGATAGCTGGGTATGAACTTTGACTTCAGTGCTCTGTCTGATTTCAAATCCGCCAGTTCCTCTTGTGGGGTTAAACGTGTATTGACCGGAAGATGTTTAGAATTCTTGAATGGATCTCCAAACCAGTCAAAATCTTCAACACTCTCCCTAGAATATTTTTTTGAAATATATGTAGCAAGAGTACTAAATGTTCTTTAATTGAATCTATCAACACCTTATTACAGTTAACAATGGGCATTCAGTTGGGGACATCTCATATGATCTATTTCAACTGTCAGTATTCAAAAATTTAATTTATTTATAAATCCCTAAATATTGTCGATACATTCGAATATTTTCTTTTCTACCTTTCATTTTTCTGTTTAGTTCTTTAAGTACACGAAAATGAAAAATATGCCGGCTTAGATACCCATTCATCGCCTACAAATACATCCGCATTCTCAGGCCCCTCAACAGTAAAAAATGCAAGTACCTCATCTCCAAGCTGAAACATTCGTGATAACGCTTCACCTCGAGAAACAGCGTAATTCTGTATGTAGCAGAAATGGAGTGTACTGAGATTCCATTTCTTGACGTAAACATTAAAAAGCTGCATATTTACGGATAGCGATTTGATGAACTTCGCGGCTTTTACTATTTCGTCCACCATAATTTTCAGAGCAGATGCCAAAGACTTAGAACAATGGGTACTCAGTGAACGAGACAATGGCCAGTACGTAGATTGGTATTTACTTCTCGTTCTTTACACATGAATCCATTTTTAAAAAAATGGCTCTGAAGACTATGGGACTTAATATCTGTGGTCATCAGTCCCCTAGAACTTAAAACTACTTAAACCTAACTAACCTAAGGACATTCGAACCTGCGACCGTAGCGGTCACGCGGTTCCAGATTGAAGCGCCTAGAACCGCATGGCCACACCAGCCGGCTGAATCTTTTCTCTCGGCCTTTCGTAGAAGCGGCTCCGTCTGTGCAGACATTAACAAAATCTTCCCAAGTTAATTAATTGTGGATTAAATATTGGCACACGAAATATTTCTTCGCCAGTTTCTCGTTCTTTCTTTGAAAAAAAAAATAAATAAATAAAATAAAATAAAAATAAAAATAAAATAAAATAAAAAATAAAATAAAAATTACTTGCAATTACATTACCATCAACATGCGTTATATAGGAAAGAAGTTCTGCTTGAGCGCCAGTATTGGTCTACTCGTCGATATGAAGTGAGAACCTAGGACTGCTCTTTATTTTCTTCTTCAAAATGTCCTTGATGTCACTGGACATGTCACAAACTCGGTGTTCGATTTTGTTAGCAGAGAGGAATTTTTGTAATTTCATGAGCAGCTTCTGGACCAAGGACTATTTTTATTATTTCCTTACACGCGGGCATTAACAACGTTTCTGCTATTGTGTCTGGTTTTTTGGCCTCTACGATAAGTTCGGCTGACTTTTCTTGTAGTTTTTGCGAAACGCATAACGACGTAGTAATTTTTTTATTGTGTTCGAGCAACCGACGACAATAATCCACATATTTACTTAACTGAGAGGAATGTTTTGTTGACAAATGGCATTTCGGTTTACTGTGAGCCGTAACAGCACTGTTGAGTTTTTCACCACACACCACACACTCGGAGATTTCGCATGTTTTTGTCACCGTAGCCAAAAGAACCCCTATGGTAAATAACTATCACTGTATTGCCTTTGAACTACTATCTGTTTCTTTTTTTTTTTTTTCGGCCTCCATGTTTCTACTACTTGCACTCCAGGACGGACGACTCCATACAATGAACTTACCCATATCGAAAAAAACATTCATAATACTGTAGCAGAAAATGTTGGCGCAGCTATCACAACATTCGCACTACCGCAGAGCCCAGCTGTGATAAAAATTAAAACTGTAACTAAACTACTCGAAGATGTAAATAGCCAGGAGGACAGAAAAATAATATTGTTGAACTGAAATACCATATTGTTGTCTGACGATTTGTGGGTCCTTTGACACGAACAAAAAAAATGGCTCTGAGCACTACGGGACTTAAGTTCTGAGGTCATCAGTCTCCTAGACTTAGAACTACTTAAACCTAAGTAACCTAAGGACATCACACACATCCATGCCCGAGGCAGGATTCGAACCTGCGACCGTAGCGGTCGCGCGGTTCTAGACTGTAGCGTCTAGAGCCACTCGGCCACCTCGGCTGGCACACGAACAAAAAGAGCAATAAAATTTAAGAAGCGGATACACACTAGAACAGATATCGAAACAACAAGACCATAAAAATGGTAAGAAAAACACAACTTTGATTATCCCTGGAATTTTAGGGAGATGCACCTACAACCAGCCGTACAGAGGAGATGTGGTGTTACGTAGCACTCTCACCCTAGAGCTAGAGGCGTACACGGTGAAGTGGTACAGGCGAGAAAACAATTATCTTGGGAAACGCAAAGTGTAACAACAATACTGCGTAAATAAATTTCATTTAATTTATATGAAAAAATAACAGTTATCAGCATGTACCAAATAACTAAAGAAAAAATAAACACCTTAATACTTAAAATCGAAGGAAATAAATTTACTTAATTTATTTGAAATCACAGAAGTTTGTGGCATGTCTCAAATCGAAATCCCTTAATTTCTTACAATATTTAAATGTTCACCTCACACTCTTTTAGTCAACAGTCGAGATTTCCTATTCGTCGTTGCAACGTCACAGCTCGAAGACAATAGTTCTGTCCTCAATTTGTTCCTTTTTCTCTAAAGCTACAAGCAGCCTCATTTGTAAGCCCCTCAAGAAGAATCTCAGACGGACATATCTGGCGGTCTGCTAAGCAAAGGTGTGCCATTAAATCTTGAGATAACAGTTACCGAACACTCTTGTGCAGTTGCTTTCAGTGTGTAAGGGGGGGCATCATTCTGTAGAAACCAATTGTCGCGAAGTTGTGGAGAACTGTGATGAGCAGATGGTTTCGGGACAGTCACCGTTATGGACTTTCTTGTCCCGACATCCCGACAAGACCCAATTTTGTCCCGATTTTTCAAACTGCTGTTAAGAGCCGTTACTGAAGTAACGCCATCGGTAGCCTCTTGTTTATGTCACAGACAGCGTTGCATAATGTCTATCCTGTATCGACGATTCAAGCACCTTCTAGGTCTAGCGCCATCGCTAAAGAAAATAGCAGACTTCTCCTGTTGTATGGGGCTGGAACTATTTAAGCAGCGACACGTGGAAGAATCTGCCAGTTCCCATTTGGATAGCGATATGGTAAGACGATTCTTTCTAAACATAATGTGAACAACAAGGGAAATTTGTAATGTTTGAAGTGTTTACTGCGGATAGAGCGTGAAGTGCGTAGTAACGTGTGCTCGATGATTAAAGTGTTATTATGGACTGTGTACCGTCTAATAAACTTATCACAGCTTACGAAAATACCTAAGGATGGAAAGAGAAAGTGTCACTTTCTGGATGACTACTTGCTCTAGTCAAGACAGGATGTACGGATCAGGAAGCGTTGTGAGAGATTTGTAGCCATTTCATCTCAGTAACTCACGGAGGTAAGGCAGATGTTAAGCGTCACATTTCTACGAAGAATCATAAAAATAGATCCGCAGTAGTATCTGTATTAAAGCCTATCTCTACGTCCAAGTTAAAGAAGATGCTCAGGAAGAATTGCTCGTTGCTGCTGCAGAACTACCGAAAGCTTATAAATATAAACGTAGGCTTCCGCGGCCATTGTCACGTTCAATAATTTTTTTCTGGGTTTGTGATCGCATTGTCAATATATAAAACTTATAAAGCTGTCAAGCATCATCAATTTTTCAGTTCTCTTGACTGTACCGTAAAACTGCATGTCGCAATGTATCCTGACTCCAAAGTCGCCGCAAAGCAGTCCAGCCAGGATCAAAGCTAAAGCGATTGTTAAAAATATTCTCGCTCCATAAAAGAATTGCAAGAAATTTCATAGTATGGCGCACCGACGCATCGATCCACAAGGCTGAAAAGACGTTTCCTTTAGTTGTTCAATACTTTACTGAATCTGACGGAATCTAGCAGAAACTACTGAAGTTTGATTCGCTGAATAACAAAACATCAGAGACAACTGGAAAATTTTCCCTTTCATCGCAACTGCAAATTCAGTTAGATAAATTAATCGCTTTCTTTGGAGGCAATAGCAATACCCACTTCGGAGGACTTCATCTACGCGGGCAGCGGAATGTGTTTCACCAAACTAAAGAAACTAGGGCAAAATGCCGAACGAATTGACTGCCCTCCCTATATTCTCCGGCCGGCCGCGGTGGTCTAGCGGTTCTAGCCGCGCGGTACGGAACCGCGCGACTGCTACGGTCGCAGGTTCGAATCCTGCCTCGGGCATGGATGTGTGTGATGTCCTTAGGTTAGTTAGGTTTAAGTAGTTCTAAGTTCTAGGGGACTGATGACCACAGATGTTAAGTCCCATAGTGCTCAGAGCCAACCCTATATTCTCCACAACACTGTACCAACGCGGCTGCAGTCTTAAATGTCGATAATCGCCATAAAAATATTTAATTATCTTACTCAAATACACGGTGGCTGTCGTTAATGCACGCAACTGAGAAAATTCTTAAGCTCTGGATTCCATTAAAACAATTTTTTGACGCCGGAGATAGGTCACCAAAAAAATTTCTGATTTTTTTTCAGTAGTCCGATCAATGAAATTTACTTCATGTTTCAGCAGTCAAACTTGGCTTCGTTTGAATAAAGTATAGAAGCGTGGAGAATAATAAAGTCTCGATAAGTAAAATAAGCAATATATTGATCGCTACTCGAAGATGTCTGAATGAATGGCCGACTGTCGGTTTTATTGGCATGTAAACCAAGGTGAATCTGAACAAATTCAAGAATAAGACAGCTAACCATAAAATAATTAATTTTATTTCGAAATATCAGAAAGATAAAATGGATTTCTGTATCAAAGCATTTGATTACTTAGGGAAATGAGCTACTTCTTCTAACAAATATAAAATATTTTATTGGATGCCAACGGCCTTGCCGTAGTGGAAACACCGGTTCCCGTCACATCACCGAAGTTAAAAGCTGTAGGGCTGGATTGGTGACCCTGCGGTCTTCCGAGCGCTGTTGGCAAGCGGAGTGCACTCAGCCCTTGTGAGGCAAACAGAGGAGCTACTTGATTGAGAAGTAGCGGTTCCGGGCTCATAAACTGACATACGGCCGGGAGAGCGGTGTGCTGACCACATACCCCTCCATATCCGCATCCAGTGACGCCTGCGGGCTGAGGATAACACGGCGACCGGTCGGTTCGTTGAGCCTTCCAAGGCCTTTCCGGACGGAGTTAAGTTATTTGATTGGATGACGCTGCTTGTAACCATAGACTGGGTGATGACTGACAACACTATTGTACACCTGACTAAAACGATGCGGAGATTTCAAGCGACAGCTGTTTACAGGAAAATATGTGTCTGAAGATTTCTTTTAGAAACCAAGCGTGACTCGGAAGAATAGAAGTCTAAACACCTACTCCCGCGACAACGCCATTGTTGAAAAAGTATTGGCGGCCGTTGTGACCGAGCGGACCTAGGCGCTTCAGTCTGGAGCGGCGCGACCGCTACGGTCGCAGGTTCGAATCCTGCCTCGGACATAGATGTGTGTCATGTCCTTAGGTTAGTTAGGTTTAAGTAGTTCTACGTTCTAGGGGACTTATGACCTCAGATGTTAAGTCTCATAGTGCTCAGAGCCATTTGAACCATTTTTGAAAGAGTATTTTCGCTATGTCGGAAGTAGTCGACTGCTACCAGGGACTGTGGAATCAATATTACAGTGCCAGTTTAACTGCAAGCAGAGTTCCACGGAATTTTGTACAGAAGTCAAAAGAAAAAAGACTCGCTGAAAATGGTGAAATCTCCCGAAAAATATGGTGCACCAACTAGTTCAACCGCAACAAGTTCCATGCATTTGTGTTCTAAATAAAGAGTAATTGTATTACTTCATTTCTACAGTCCCGTATCAGAATGTGCCGATGAGGTCCCATCTAGATGTGGCAAACCTATGTGCAGAGTTTCCATGTACCTTTTCGTTCTAAGTGTCGTGACTACCCCTGATTTTCAAAAAGTAATATACCCTGTGACCTTGTAAGAAGAAACTGCACACCTTACCTTCACAATAACTATGTTGGAGTAGATACATTCCTAGTAATATATGAGATTAAAGTAAGATTTATCTCCAAGTTTTTGTTGTGTTGTCTTCAGTCCAAAGACTGGTTTCATGCAGCTTGTCGTGCTACTTATCCTGCGCAAGCCTCTTCATCTCCGAGTAACTATTGGAACCTACATCCTTCTGAATCTGCTTACTGTATTCATCTCTTGGTCTCTCTCTAGGATTTCCCGCCCCTTCCCTCCCGCAACGTTTCCGTCCAGTACAAAATAGGTGATATCCTGATACCTCAAATTATGACCTGCCAACAGATCTTGAAACGTCCCCTTAGAACAATTGTACAAGACTGAGCTTGAACTGACACACAATATTATTTAGCGCAACGCAATCTGACTTTCAAAAATCTCTACAAAAGAATGGCCCTTACTAACATTAAACTATACCTTTCACAAATAACTTACCTCACAAAAATCTTCATTACTCGAACTACTACAATACAGCGAGCGCCACTATTGCCAGCTAAATAAAAGATTCAAACTACAGAAGGCACTAACTACTGATAGGGATAGTTAGCAAATGAAAGATATTAATAGAGAACAAACAATGTATTTACCTTAATAGTCATTATATATATATATATATATATATATATATATATATATATATATATATATAGCAGTTCATGACAAATTACAAAACTCCGCCATCTCTCTCCCCACATCCACCACTGCTGGCGGCTCACCTCCAACTTCGCAACGCTACGCGCTGTTCACATCCAGCTGCCGCTGCCCAACACTACAATGGCAGACAACAATGCAAACTAGCCACAGACTGCACACAGCACAGCCAGTGATTTTCATACAGAGCGCTACGTAACGTTGCCAATAAGAAAACATAAACAGCCTACTTACATAGCCCCCATGCTCCCCACAAAAAATTTTACAAATTTTTTTTTTGGGCAGTGGCCAATACAGATTTGAAAAATTTTTTCATAATTACAGTAAGAAAGATATCAAATGCACACACTTATTAAAACAATGTTGGTCAAAAGCTAAAATTTTCTCACAGTCCATAAAGACAGTCCAGATTGTTTATCACAGTAAAATTTCAGTGTTTGTTTTTTTTCAAAGCCTGAGCAGTAAAAGACAATGCACACGGAAGTAGTGGATTTCCATGCAGTCTTGAAGAAGTAGTGTTGTCCTTCCAACTGAAAGACAGTGCTGACTCTTGACATGCTGACAGGTAATGGGCCACAACAGAGCAAACCCACAGCAGAGTCATTCGACGTTTTGAAGAAGATTGTTAGGTAGGTCGTCACAGAGCAGACCCACTGTAGTCCTGGTAGAGAGTATGGTATTGGTGGGCCACCAGAGGTGCAAACCCACTGTAGTCCTTGTAGAAATTGTGGACAGGTCCACTGTAGTCCTTGTAGAGATGGCCAGCAGCCATCTGCTGCGACTGTGCTGGTGCACAATCACCATCGAAGAGTCTTGCAGAGAAGATAGCAAGTCCATAAACCCCCACTTGTGCACGCACAAAGCTTTTGGAATTGTCCTTAGAAGTCTTGCAGACAATATAGCAAGTCCATAAACTACCACTTGTACACTCACGAAGTTTTTGGAATTGTCCTTAGAAGTCTTGCAGACAATATAGCAAGTCCATAAACTACCACTTGTACATTAACGAAGTTTTTGGAATTGTCCTTAGAACCAGCAATGCTGTTATCCAGTCCCTTGCAGAATTAGTAACACACGTGTAAACACTAACAGTCCCAACTTCTCACATATTGTGCATATACTATGACCAACAGAAATGTGTGCAGTGAAATGAATGCTTACAACTTACTTAATTTGATGAACTGGTGTCAATTACAATATTATAACATGAGAATACAATTACAAAGGTACAAAATACATCATTAAAGAACATAACAATACAGATAACATTTGTAGTACAAGCTTTACAAAAGAATAGAAATAAACATATACATCAATGTTACAGGAATTATGAGATAAGTAGATACATAAACTATCAGAATAACTTTTGAAACATCAACTTTACACATGAGCATTAAAACAAAACAGAATAAATAATGTCTAAACATCTTTACAAAGTAAATAACATATTATTAATGCAAAATATATTTGAGGATAACAGTATTCCTCATCATAGTTCATGTAGCTGAGTATTAGAAAAATTCTACAACATAAATCGTATCACATAAACACATAGAGACAGGAAGAACACAAATACACAAGGGTACACAAACATATAGAGGGATGACCCAAAAGGAAAGGACAAGGTTTGTTTTACTGCAGTATTTTGCATGGAGATCTCCCTTCGTTCATCATTATTCCCAAAAGTCCTATCTAAGCCTGCTTTCTGTATTCTGTTCACATCCACTGTCAAAAATAGTTTTTCTCCACTGTACAGTATCCCTTTTCTTTTTTTTTTGCCAAACATTTTCTGATAGCTTCTCAATGCATTTCTTATAAATTCATCATAGTTAGTTTCTTATATAGTCTACTCCTCTTAAGCTAACTTAAATCTACTGAGCTCAGATGCTAAACTAAGGGATGAGGCAATGCAGCAGCACATAACAAATTAACACAAACATCAATGACAAACATTTTAAATAGGCAAAGCAATTGCAGTACTACAACTAATGTAAGGCACTGTGCAGCAAACAAGAAAACTAAATCCGTAGTAAAACTGGCTTAACAGCGTAATACAAAGTCAAATTCTGTAACATTATGCCTGGCAAACAGCAGCACCAAATAACAAAACTTATATCTAAACATGACATAGCTCAAGCAGAAAAAATATTACACTAAAATGGCCATGTCTAATACCTATGTCACATCTTAACACTAGAGTGATGCACCACGAGAACTTACACTAGCAGATAAGTTACCAAATCGTAAAGAAATTATTTATGCAATTCCTGTGAAGGGAAATGTCTATTTATGTGCCCTCGTTGTCTTGGAAGTAGATCATAAATTTCTTATTGACTGGATCTGTAGGCATAAAATAACTATATTAGTACATATATTAAATTTTATTGTGACCAATGCTGCAGTGCAGCTAGGAACTAGATATTAAAGGAAATGAGCAAATATGTACAAAGGATGGCATGAAACATCATTCATTAGCCATATGGCATTTCATAATGCAGTAAAAATTCCCTCAATTCTAGAGAAAGACGCTTGTCATAATCAGGTGTGCAGATGTAAGCGTGTCGTGTTTGCGGTGCTTTCTATAAAGGTATGTCAAAAGCGAGGATAATGGCCTCCCTTTTTTTTTCTACCTGAGCGTCTGAAAAGGCTTGTTTTCCAGGTGTCTGACACAGCTGTGTGCCCACGACGCACGTGCAGGTGGTCACTTAACTTTCTTACAGAAATATTTACGAAAGTAGTTTCCGCTACAGTGACAGTCTCATATAAAAATTTCACAGGTTGAGAATTTACGTTGCAAATCTGTAGAAACAAAATGCCATTGATATAACAATGTCCAAAAAACTTTCGTCAGCATTGTAATACATTCACACATTTACATACACATTTCATAACTCTTAAAGTACGATTCTTGGTTTCCAACATCCTTTAACCACTACTCATTATTCCTTACCTCATTATACATATACATATTTGTCGACACTTCTTCAGTATTTCATCCTAAGAGATACATAGCATAATCAAATAACTCATATAGCATCAGCCTATTAATCATAAACATACCTCAGCAGCATAATACACATCGTTGTCGTAATAATAACATCATAGCACCTCAGTCAAATCTCAAAAACGTCGTAGCTTTCTGCAATAATTACAAAACCTAAAGAAAATTCTTTGCTCGTTTCAGTAGTGTCATCTACCTCAAACGTACTTTAAAAATCATGATCTCATACCAAATACATCATTCAAAGTTCTCATAGTATCACAATGGTGCCAAAAATTATGAACAGTTCACAAAGTACAGACAAAATACAATTTCGTAAGTGTGAAGTTATACAACGGTGTAATTACGTAAACATCTGTCACTGATGTAGTAAAAAAAAATGTTATCTCTCAGTTAAATGATCAGATAGCTGTGTAATTTGTGTGTTAGAGAAATATGGTACCGATGTGTAAAGTTGTATAAGCAAATACCATATTAGCTAGGGCTCCTTGTGCTTGCCAAACACATGGTACACAAAGTAAGCGTGTACCCCCCTGAGGATTAATGTAATTATACCCTCAGGTGTTACAGATTACAGCAATGGAATGAAATGTATCACGGAAAACTTTCTTTGTAATTCAAAAATCTTTAAAAATAAATGTTTTAAGTACAAAATTAATCACTCAAATACGTGTCCTGTAGCGCTAAATGTGCGTCTTGCTGTAAGATAATCTCTGTGGAAGTGTCGTACTTATTGTCCTCCGAAAGCTAAGTTCTGCAGAAGTCAATGTACTTACCTCATGATAAACAAAGATGAAATGCTTTGCGTATAGATATGTTAGTTATTACTCTTATTGTTGTGATGAAGAAATTACTGTGCTGTAATGTATTGTTGTGCTACAGAAAAGGCTGTCTCATTGTAGCTATACCCAAAAGTTACTATTAAAACATGTTTTACTTTCCAGAATAATACATAAAACTGTGCAGACATAAAACAGAAACACCACAAAAGCAACATTGTAAATTGTCACTCATTAGTAGCGTCATGATAAAATCGTGTAGCTGTTACATAAACTAATCACTGTGTCATCTGGTATCTCTCAGAAAGTACCTCAAATCCAGAATCCACTCTCAAGCTAACCAAAATGTTGCACAAAAATCTCATTAGCAGTATATGTTCTAAGTATGTAAGCCGTATATTCGTTACGTAATCGTGCAACTAACAAAGAAGAATGCACACACACAATAACACTGTGACGTCTGTTCACAATAACAATGCATTCGTAATTTCTAGTTAAATTAGTTCTCTTGGTTCTTGACTGGATATTTAACTTCAAACATTTTTGCATGGTAACAGTTTCTAAAGCATACTAATAACGTCAAGTGAAACGTTTTATGGCAAAGACAAAGTTAAAAAGCAGATTATCTTTCAATAAACGGTTTTACATGTGAAATGAAATGTGGTGTAAACCTTTGCTCTTCTTAGTATGCAGAGTTTCAACTTTAACGCAATTATCATGTGGTATACGTCGCTAAAGAATACTGGAATTTTTCTCAAGGTTAGCGTCTATGTTATTTTTCTCTGAGCCAGCGGGCGCAAGTGGCTGCCTACCACGTGAGTCACTGTCTGTTTCTTTGTTGACGCGCGTCGTTACTGGGATTAGGAGGCCTAACTTCTACAAATTCGCCTTGCCGAGAGGGCTCTGCTCTGTTTAAATCCCGCCAGTTCTGATGCAATTCAGGTCTGTCGTTACGATCACATCGTCTGTCGTCATGTCGGTAGTTCCTGTAGTTTCTTTCTTGTCGGTTAAGTGGTGGAGAATTTCTCCCTGAATCGTAACTGTGCGCTGGACTGTTGCATCTAAAGTTATTCTGTCTCCCGTAATAATAATTGTTTTGGTTCCCATATTGTCTGTTTCTATGAGTGTCTCTGTCATATTCATTACTACGGAAATGCGTTCTCTCTCTGTAACTATTACTCTGCCAGTGGTTGTCATACGGGTGGTGTCTCTTTTGGTCACGACTTACGTTGTAAGAATAGAATTGTCGTGTCCAGTTATTGTTTCTATCGTCACGGAATTGTGACGGATGTGACCTGTAGTGATTGTTTTCCTGTTTTCGCATCCCGCGACTATCTGTGTCAATTTCTAATTCTTGTAAGAGTCCCTGAAATGCTTCAATGTCGTCTTTGCAACGTCCTGCCAAAATAATATGCCGTAAATGTTCAGGTAGTTTGATTAAGCAAATGCGAATGAGTTCTGAGGGGCTGTATGGGTTTAACAAGTACTGATTCTTGTGCAACATGTCTTCAAAATATTTCACAAGACTGGAAAATTCAGATTGTTCGAAATGTTTCATCATTATGATGCCATGTTTTACTCGGTCTTGTGTGGCTTGAGACCAATATGCTGAGAGGAAGGCATGGTAAAATTCTCCTTCACTGTGGCAATCGTGAATGACCGATCGCATTCTTACAGCTGGTTCATTCTCTAAGTAGCCACACATAAATTCTAACCTGTGCTCCAATGACCAGTTAGGAGGGAAACAATGAGAGAATTGATGGAGCCACGCTTGTGGATGAATGTCGTTGGCAGAATTCTTAAACGTTTTGAATTTACGTGTAGTAATGAACAGCTTATAGTCAAAATCATCGTGTCGGCGAGTAGCATGTCGGTCATTGTTACGTCGTGTCGGCGGTTCCATCACAAAATTCGGTGTACCTTGCCAATTTCTTTCATAATTACCGAAATGCCCTGTGTTATTATTTTGTGGCTTTTCCGTATTTCTAAGTTCCTCTTCCCACGTTGGAGCGCGAGTGTCCTCTGAAATATGTAATTCTTGTATTACCTGAGTCAACTGATCTTGTACTTCCCGGATTTCTCTTTTGTACTGTGTATTGATTTCATTTTGATTTTGTTTGAATTTTCTTATTTGTTCATACTCTTCTGTGTCAGTGAAGGCTACGGGTCTTGTGTCATTCAGATCAGCATCTACCTTTGTAGATAAGTTAGTGACTTGATCCGATAGTTCGGCTACTTTCTCCGATAGTGTACTTATTTCCTCCATGTGTCTTTCTGAACCAATTTTCAGGGTATCTACTGTGTCCTTTAAGTTTTCCTGAGTTTTTGCAAGTTGCGTAACCGAATCGGTCGATGCAACTGAGTCAATTTTAGTTTGCAAGGTCTCATGATTTTCATGAACAATAGTTTGCAGTTCTTTTATGGCTGCTTCGTGATTCTGTAATGCATTTTCATGACGCGAAAAAATAGGTTGGAAATGCTCACAAATTTGTGTTTTTACGTCATTACAGACCTTTTGACATTTCGATTCGATGTTATGTAACTCAGTGGTTAAATCTTCACGTGTTTGTTCAAGTGTGGTGTCTTACTTTTGAAGATTTTGTTCCATTGTGTCTAACTTTTGAAGATTTTGTTCCATTGTGTCTAAATTTTGCTGTGTTTGTCTCTGATTTTGTTCCATTGTGTCTAACTTTTGAAGCCTTTGTTGTGTTTATCTCTGATTTTGTTCCATTTGTTGCATTAATTGCAATAATAATGTATTAGTGTCTGGAATCTGTTTCTCTATGCTTTTTGGCAGTGCATTTTCACCGGCAAGATTCACATTTTGACAAGCAGAAAATGTGTCTTGACTCATTTGAGAAAACGGTGAGAACCCAAAACCTGAATCTACAGTATTTGCAATATTGTGTTCTGTCATTTCGGATTCCTGAGGCGAACTGTTGCCGACCGATCGATCGATAATGCTTCCCTGTTCAGTAATTGTTTCACTGCCTACGCCATTGTTTGACGCCCGCTCCATTTCCCTATGCACAGTTACCAAATTACTACTGTTAATTCCCTACACAGTGGTGCTGATAAGCTACGCTCGTCGTCACTATTATTTCTCAGTTTACTTTGGAGCCTAGTGTTACGTTTTTCACACGCCGTTATTGTGACAATGTTTCACACGATAACACAGAAAAGCACAATTTGAAGAGCAAAAATAAGAGAACACATTAACATAGCACTGAAAATAATATCTCGTTAATTGCAAGCGCAGCTGCGAAATACTTGGTGCAAATCTACATGCCTGCCACAACTGTTTTACTGTACAACAATGAAAGACTGCAACTACAAAGGAGATTCTCTCTACAATTACGCGCTAGCAATAAACAATAGCTACACTACTAATTACACAAACTACAAGAAAAAATCAGAAGATTCCAGTGAGATATCCTAGGCTAAGGGTCGACATATGAAACGTCCCCTTAGAACAATTGTACAAGACTGAGCTTGAACTGACACACAATATTATTTAGCGCAACGCAATCTGACTTTCAAAAATCTCTACAAAAGAATGGCCCTTACTAACATTAAACTATACCTTTCATAAATAACTTACCTCACAAAAATCTTCATTACTCGAACTACTGCAATACAGCGAGCGCCACTATTGCCAGCTAAATAAAAGATTCAAACTACAGAAGGCACTAACTACTGATAGGGATAGTTAGCAAATGAAAGATATTAATAGAGAACAAACAATGTATTTACCTTAATAGTCATTATATATATATATATATATATATATATATAGCAGTTCATGACAAATTACAAAACTCCGCCATCTCTCTCCCCACATCCACCACTGCTGGCGGCTCACCTCCAACTGCGCAACGCTACGCGCTGTTCACATCCAGCTGCCGCTGCCCAACACTACAATGGCAGACAACAATGCAAACTAGCCACAGACTGCACATAGCACAGCCAGTGATTTTCATACAGAGCGCTACGTAACGTTGCCAATAAGAAAACATAAACAGCCTACTTACAATCTCTTCTTGTAGCCAAGTTGTGTTACAAATTTCTCTTCTCCACAATTCTGTTCAGTACCTTGTCATTAGTTACGTGACCTACCCAACTAATCTTCAGCATTCTTCCGTAGCACCACGTTCCAAAGCTTCTATTCTTTTCTTGTCTAAACTTTTTATCGTCCATGTTTCACTTTCATAGATGGCTACACTCCACACAAATAGTTTCAGAAAAGAGTTCCTGAAACTGAAATCTATATTCGATATTAACAAATGTCTCTTCTTCAGAAATGCTTTTATTGCCATTGCCAGTCTACATTTCATATCCTCTCTACTTCAGTCACATCAGTTATTTTGTTACCTTAATAGCAAAACTCATCTACTACTTTAAGTGTCTCGTTTCCTAATCTTATTCCCTTAGCATCACCTGATTTAATTCGACTACGTTCCACTATCCCTGTTTTTCTTTAGTTTATGATCATCTTGTATCCTCCTTTCAGCCGGCCGCTGTGGCTGAGCGGTTCTACGCGCTTCAGTCCGGAACCGCGGAGCTGCTACTGTCGCAGGTCCGAATCCTGCACCGTGCGGGGTAGCCACGCGGTCTTGGACGCCTTGTCACAGTCGGTGCGGCTTCCCTCGTTTGAGGTTTGAGTCCTCTCTCGGGCATTGGTGTGCGTGTTGTCCATAGGGTAAGTTAGTTTTAGTAGTGTGTAGGCTTAGGGACCGATGACCTCAGTAGTTTGGCCCCGTAACACCTTACTACAAATTTCCAATTTTCGAATCCTGCCTCGGACATGGATGTGTTTGATGTTCTTAGGTTAGCTAGGTTTAAGTAGTTCTAAGTCTAGGGGACTGATGACCTCAGATGATAAGTCCCATAGTGCTTAGACCCATTTTTATCCTGTCCATTTCGTCCAAGTGCTCTTCCAAGTCCTTTGCTGTCTCTGATCTGGATTCTGTACAAATCGTAAATAGCCTTTCGCTCCCTGTATTTTACCCCTGATACCTTCAGAATTTGAAAGAGAGTATTCCAGTCAGCATTGTCGAAAGCTTTCTCAAAATCTAGAAACGCTAGAAACGTAGGTTTGTCTATCCTTAATCTATCTTCTAAGATAAGTCGTAGGATAAGTATTGAATCGCGGGTTCCAACATTTCTACAGAATCGAAACTGATCTTCCCCATGGTCAGTTTCTAATAGTTTTTCCATTCGTCTCTAAAAAATTCGTGTTAGTACTTTGCAGTCGTGACTAATCAAACTAATAGTATGGTAATTTTCACACTTGTCAACACCTGCTTTCTTTGGGAGTGGAATTATTATATTCTACTTGAAGTCTGAGGGTATTTGTCCTGTCTCATACTTCTTGCTCACCAGATGGCAGAGTTTTGTCATGGCCGGCTCTCCCAAGGCTATCAGTAATTCTAATGGAATGTTGTCTATTCCCTGGGTCTTGTTTCAGTGCTCTGTCAAATTCTTCACACAGTATCATATCTCCCATTTCATTATCATCTACGTCCTCTTCCATTTCCATAACATTGCTCACAAGTACATATCCCCTGCATAGTCCCTCTATATACTGCTTCCATTTTTCTCCTTTCCATTCTTTGCTTAGAACTGGTTCTCAATCTGAGCTCTTAATATTCATATGGGTGGTTCTCTTTTCTCCAAAGGTCTCTTTAATTTCCCTGTAAGCAGTATCTGACTTACCCCTAGTGATATATGCCTCTACATCCTTACATTTGTTACTTGTTTAGCCATTCTGTACTTCCTATCGATCTCATTTTTGAGACGTTGGTATTCTTTTTCGCTTGCTTCGTTTACTGCATTTTTATATTTTTCCTTTCATTAGTTAAATTCCGTATCTCTTATGTTACCCAAGGATTTCTACTAGGCCTCGTCTTTTTACCTATTTGATCCTCTGCTGCCTTCACTATTTCATCTCTCAATGCTACCCATTCTTCTTCTACTGTATTTCTTTCCCCCATTCTTGTCAATCGTTCCCTAATGCTCTCTCTGAAACTCCCGACAACCTCTGGTTCTTTCAGTTTATCCAGGTCCCATCTCCTTAAATTCCACCTTTTCGCAGTTTCTTTAGTTTTATCCTACAGGTCATAACCAATGAATTGTGGTCAGAGTCCACATCTGCCCCTGGAAATGTTTTACAATTTAAAACCTGGTTCCTAAACCTCTGTCTTACCTTTATGTAATCTATCTGAAACATTCCAAAGTCTCCAGGTCTGTTCTACGTATACAACCAACTTTTAGCTATGATTAACTTATGATCTGTGCAGCCGCGCTGAGTGGCCGCGTGGTTTGGGGCGTCCTGTCACGGACTGCGTGGCCCCTCCCGCCGGAGGTTCGAGTCCTCCCTCGGGCATGGGTATGTGTGTTGTTCTTAGTTTAAGTTAAATTAAGTACTGTCTAAGTCTAGGGACCTATGACCTAAGCAGTTTGGACCCTTGGGAATTCACACACATTTGAACATTTGCTCTGTGCAAAATTCTACCAGGCGGCTTCCTCTTTCTTTCCTTACTCCCATTCCATATTCAGCTACTTTCCTTCTCTTCCTTTTCCTACTATCGAATTCCAGTCCCTTAGGATTATTAAATTTTCATCTTCCTTCACTATCTGAATAATTTCTTTTATCACGTTATACATTTCTTCAGTCTCCTCATCATCTGCGGAGCTAGTTGGCATGTATACATGTACTACTGTGTTAGGCGTGGGCTTTGTCTCTATATTGACTACAATGATGCGTTCACTACGCTGTTCATAGTGGCGTATCAGCGTTCCTGTTTTTTATTCATTATTGAACCTACTGCTGCATTGCCCCTACTTGATTTTGCATTTGTAACCCTGTATTCACCCAACTAGAGGTCCTGCTCCTCCTGCCACCCAACTTCACTAATTCCAACAACATCTAACTTTAATCTATCCATATCCCTTTCTAAATTTTCTAACCTACGTGCCCGATTAAGGGAGTTGAGATTCCACGCTCCTATCCGTAGAACGCCAGTAGTCCCCGCCCGGAGATCCGAATGGGGGACTATTTTACCTACGGAACATTTCACCCAAGAGGACGCCATCACCATTTAACCACACAGTAAAACTGCATACCCTCGGGAAAAATTCGGCTGTAGTTTCCCCTTGGTTTCAGCAGTACCAGCACAGCAAGGCCGTTCTGCTTAAATTTATAAGGCCAAATCAGTCAGTCATCCAGACAGTTGCCCCTGCAATTACTGAAAAGGCTGCTGCCTCTCTCTAGGAAATACACGTTTGTCTGGCCTCTCAAAGGACACCTCTCCATTGCGGTTGTACCTACGGTACGGCTATGTGTATCGCTGAGCACGCAAGTCTCCCCACCAACGGCAAGATCCATGGTTCATCTGGGGAAGTAACTGGGGGTAACTTTCTTAATTATGAACTGATTGCACTTGCCTGAATCCGCAATTATCTGTGGCTCACGTTGTCTTATTTTATAAGTCTACCAACCCGATTGCGGTTTCGTGACGAGTTTCTAATATTTCCTTATACATATCTAAGTTTACCATCCTGAATTAACTTTGGAAATCATCGAAGGAAGTTTGCTGCTGCGATCGGAGGGAATGATTGGTAACAATGGAGTCAAACTACTCTCAGCAGTGTTACTAACTTGGAAGTTGATCTGGGTGTTCATTCAGGGTTTGATGAAAAAGAAAGAATTACATTTGTAATTTCAGCGTTACACCTAGCACAATACTGTCTGGAAATTTAGTATCTAGAGTTTTTAGATGCTTCTGACGCAACTATTAGATACTATCGTAACCAGATATCTACGCAGTCTACTCATATAATTATACGTTTATTCTGATTTAGTACATCTGTAGTTGGCAATTTAATACACATCATGTTAAAAATATATGAAGACTTCTCCAGAAATTGACGCAGAAGATTTCTGCGGTGTCACAGGGCAGCAACTAATCAGTTATGTCCTTCAATCTAGACATAAATGTATTGCGTTGGCTTAGAACGACGAGGTCAGGGGCATGTTAAATATTCGTTAGTCACGTTATTATTACAGAACTGACATCGTCAAGCATGAAGATCACCAGACAACCGTGAACAACCAACATTTCTCAATAGCTACCTCTCTCCGAGATCGTAACCGCTAGATGTGTTTAGGACGGTCTGGTTATTCTGACAAACATGATACATACTTTCCTGTCAAACAACTTTGTCAAATATATGTCTAAGCCATTTTTTGTGTGACAACAATGTTTTACACTACAAATTAGGTAACTTTGCTAAAGAATCAAAAATACAATGAAACAAAAAGCACTCGACACATAAGAAGTAGGCCTAAGCATGTTGTGTAGCACAAAATTATCACTTGCAAAGCACCGTCACTTATCCTGTAACTACTTTGCATGTTTTCCTGCACCCTGCTACAGGGGAGTAGAGGAAGGAAGCTCTACCTTGCAGTTAAACGTCCGCGGCGCAGTGTGAACAGAGATCTGTTCTGATCTGCCTCTTTCATAGAGGTTAGCCACTCGATACCATTTTGTGCATCATGCCTAGTACCTTAGCGGGCAATTAAAGGAAATGAGGTGCACAAGATGGACCAAAATATAGAATAACCGCCGGAAATGCATTTCCTGCAGGTTGCGCTGTTGTATTTTAGCACCAACGGCACCTGTGCAGTGTCCTCAACACGTTGCAAGTACCAGTCGGGGCCAGAAGAGCGTTATGTGTAGATGTGAGTGCATTACGACGGAGCTCAGTGAATTCGGCGTGAGTACATTGTTGGTGCTCACATGGTAGATGTTTCCGTAACAAAGACAGCCGACGTGTTTGGTGTTTCAAGAGCCAGCTATCGAAGATTTATACCGTATACAGGGAAAGAAAAAAAAAATCCGCTAAGACACAACTCGGACGACAGTGTGTATTGATTGATCGCCACAGACGGTCATTGAAGGAGATGGTGGCGAAAAATAAGAGGACGGCAGCTGCAAAATTCACTGCAGAACTGAATGTAGCAGGGCGAGCTTCAATTCCAAAACCACTCGTCAGTCATTGATCTGACAACAGGAAAACGTGGTGCCGAAGCCATAAAGCCTGGTCTACGGAGCAATAGCAGGATGTCATTTGATCGGTTGAGTCTTGTTTCACAGTGTTTCCAACATTTGGCCGAGTTTATGCACCAAGAGTGAGGCATGGCAGAGGTTTCGGTGATGATTCGCGCAGCTATATCGTGGTGCTCCATGGGAACATGTTTTCTCTGCAAGGTCGCTTTACTGCCAACGAATACCATTCCGGCTGATCTGTCCGTCCTATGGTATGATGGTTATTCCCAAAAAATGATAATATATTCCAAGACGAGAGGGTCCCGGTTGACGCATCTCGCTCCTTGGTACGAGAGGGCCGCGGTTCCTCATCTCACTCTTGGTCATCATGGTCACCAGATCTCAATATTATTGTGGTCTACTTTGGAGAGATGTGAGCGTGATCGTTATCTGACTTCATTCACCATCGGTTACCTGAGCTTTCCACTATTTTGAAGAAATAATGGACTAAGATTCCCTTGAAAGGCACACAGAACCTGTATTCATCCATTAGCAGACAAATGGAAGCCGTTTTGAATGCCAATGCTTTTCCTACACTGTATTAGACATGGCACTGTGTTATGTTTGTGGTGTTTCCATATTTTTGCCAATGCCCACTACATACCTGAAGTACTTCACTACTCATTGTCGCACATGCGATCTGAATACAGCACAGTGAAACGAAGCATATCTATCTTCAATAGCCACCACTGTACTGCCACGATTTTTAATTATATAGGTTGGTCAGAAAATAATATCGGTAGTCAGAAATTTTCTGACTTTTCCCGTTCTGAAGACTACATAATCGGTGGCCCAGGATAAACTGTGCACATAACTGAAGAAAGATAAAATTTAAACGACATAATGAAGTAGCTACAAATCAGAACTTCGTTTTCTCGGTGACTGCTACCACAAACATTTCATATAGAGCGTTCGGCTGAGAGCCGCCGAGAGTTACGACACGTGCGAAATGCCGATGATAGCTACAATGCAGCCCGAAGGAGTTGGTTTGCAATCCTATCCCAATTAGGGCCAGATCTATTTGCAAACACAAACAGCGATATCATGTAATATTGCGGTCGGAAAAGTTCACGATAGTTGCACCTGTACTGTGTGACCGGTGACGTGTGCGCAGCATACCACTCATTGGATTTAAATGCAGCGTTTTCCAAATAAATTACTGCCAATTTCGAACAGCTTTCTGTGGATTTGCTGATCACTAAAGGATCAAACGTTGCGCGCGAAGAGGAGACCCACGTGGCTTGAAAGAGAGCTTGAAGAGTGCCAACCAAGCGATGGGGCACACTCAGTGAACACACTTCCGGTTTTCTGTGGTCTACGTTCAACAGTAATTTACTTTACTTCGTAGGAAGAGAAACGCTCTCAAAGTGCCTGGAGTTGTAGCGTGAGGGCTGTATGACAATAAAGGAACTCTTCACGATTTCAGTAACTCAAGAATTCGGAACCTTACATGGTTCCCTTGCATAATATCACGATAGTTATCACTCTTCCTTAAAAAAAATCGTTAAGCAAATACACTGCGTGACAAAAATAGCGAAGCACCTAGAAGAGGAGGAGAAAATGAAATGAAATTTCAGTGGTTAAAAGGATATGTGTGTGTGTGTGTGTGAATGTGTGTGCTTGTGTGTGTTTGGCTTTTCTTTCAGTAATTACAAAATGTAGACTAATTTACAAAGAACTTAGTAGCATAAGCCCACATGTCAGTATGATGTTGCAACACTTCTGGCGTGGATGTTTGCACTGGTTCGGCTGGAAAGAATGTCATAAAGCTGTGTTATCCTCTGCCCAGGCAGGCTGGCCAGCTCCTGCTGAAAGTGGTGCTTGATATCCTCGGTCCCAATTGCCGCCTGTCAGCGACAGCCCAGGTGGTCTTGTTGGCCATGGGAGTACCTCAATATCTTGCAGACATTTCACAGAGGCGCGTAACATGTGTGGGCGAGCACTGTCCTAATGGAAAAAACCACCACGATGCTGTCGCATGAGAGGTAACACACGAGGATGCAGGATGTCCGTGACATATCGTTCCCTCAACCACTACCAGCCGAGACGTGAAGCCATACAGGTGATTCACTACACATCGCTGTGCCCCTCCAAAATATTGGAAGAATGAGACCTTTTGCCAGCTCGCCGAGGATGGTAATCCGTGGCATTGCAGAACAGCGATTCATAGACTAACACAATGCGAGGCCATTCATCAGCACCCCACGCTTGCTGGTTACGGTACCACTCCAAACGCAGCCGTTTGCGTTGTAATGTTGACGACAACCTACATATGGGACGGTAATTCCCTAGGCCGGCCGCTGCTTATCTCCGACGAAGGTTACGGGATGACAGAATGTTGAAGGAGTCCAATACTCTACTTGGATGGCAGGCGTGAATGTGAATAGTTTACGAGACACTTGGCAGAAGAAAACGACGATCCTCCCATGTGGTGGTCAGACGAGGTCGACCGGAATATTGACAAAAAGTATGCCTGCCCTCAGGTTTGCATGCAGTCCAGCATCTGGCCACTGTGACACCCAAACGCCTCACGGATCTGGATATTGTGCGATTCTACCAGATGACCAAATGGAGACCCACAAAAAGGCCTATTTCAGACAGCAAAAGCGCTGCATCACACGAGTATACAGCACAGTGATCACTCGGTACCTAACGCTCTTCACATCCCTTATGAGCTCTATCTGGCACGGTAACAACACTAAATAAACTAAAAACTCCAATCATTTACGTACTTGCCGATGGCGGGTACGTGTGCATAGTTACATTATCATCCGACCATGTCTTCAGGGTACTACACACCATTCTTGTCAGGCACTACATACAGGGTTATTACAAATGATTGAAGCGATTTCACAGCTCTACAATAACTTTATTATTTGAGATATTTTCACAATGCTTTGCACACACATACAAAAACTCAAAAAGCTTTTTTAGGCATTCACCAATGTTCGATATGTGCCCCTTTAGTGATTCGACAGACATCAAGGCGATAATCAAGTTCCTCCCACACTCGGCGCAGCATGTCCCCGTCAATGAGTTCGAAAGCATCGTTGATGCGAGCTCGCAGTTCTGGCACGTTTCTTGGTAGAGGAGGTTTAAACACTGAATCTTTCACATAACCCCACAGAAAGAAATCGCATGGGGTTAAGTCGGGAGAGCGTGGAGGCCATGACATGAATTGCTGATCATGATCTCCACCATGACCGATCCATCGGTTTTCCAATCTCCTGTTTAAGAAATGCCGAACATCATGATGGAAGTGCGGTGGAGCACCATCCTGTTGAAAGATGAAGTCGGCGCTGTCGGTCTCCAGTTGTGGCATGAGCCAATTTTCCAGCATGCCCAGATACACGTGTCCTGTAACGTTTTTTTCGCAGAAGAAAAAGGGGCCGTAAACTTTAAACCGTGAGATTGCACAAAACACGTTAACTTTTGGTGAATTGCGAATTTGCTGCACGAATGCGTGAGGATTCTCTACCGCCCAGATTCGCACATTGTGTCTGTTCACCATTCAGAAAAAATGTTGCTTCATCACTGAAAACAAGTTTCGCACTGAACGCATCCTCTTCCATGAGCTCGTGCAACCGCGCCGAAAATTCAAAGCGTTTGACTTTGTCATCGGGTGTCAGGGCTTGTAGCAATTGTAAACGGTAAGGCTTCTGCTTTAGCCTTTTCCGTAAGATTTTCCAAACCGTCGGCTGTGGTACGTTTAGCTCCCTGCTTGCTTTATTCGTCGACTTCCGCGGGCTACGCGTGAAACTTGCCCGCACGCGTTCAACCGTTTCTTCGCTCACTGCAGGCCGACCCCTTGATTTCCCCTTACCGAGGCATCCAGAAGCTTTAAACTGCGCATACCAACGCCGAATGGAGTTAGCAGTTGGTGGATCTTTGTTGAACTTCGTCCTGAAGTGTCGTTGCACTGTTATGACTGACTGATGTGAGTGCATTTCAAGCACGACATACGCTTTCTCGGCTCCTGTCGCCATTTTGTGTCACTGCGCTCTCGAGCGCTCTGGCTGCAGAAACCTGAAGTGCGGCTTCAGCCGAACAAAACTTTATGAGTTTTTCTACGTATGTGTAGTGTGTCGTGACCATATGTCAATGAATGGAACTACAATGAATTTATGAAATTGCTTCAATCATTTGTAATAGCCCTGTATATGCTTACACTGTCTACTGACCGATAAACTCCATACGACAACCGTATTACCAAAATATTCAGATGAGTGTTGCTGATTGTTTACAGCTTATTTCGAGCAGCTGGATTTATCTGTATTGGTGCTCTCTAGCAGGTAATAATCTGTCTCGAAAACTGTAAATCCCATATTATCACCATTAGCTACAGTTGCTTACAGGTTTTCAGTTTAAGAATTTTTAGAAATCTCTATTTATATAAGGTTCTTCGATCCCTAATGCCGCACATCCTGTGGGAGCACCAATACATCTCTTTTTAAAAAAAGTTCACAAGATATTTGTGTCCACTGCGATTGTGTGTGTTCACAGGTCCAATTTCGATACTCCCTTCCCGGCAGTGATCCATAAATAAACTGTAAGGAACACAAGATTACGTTCGTAAAACTGCATTAGTTCGCCTTCAGATGATGGCTTATACTTGTTATTTTTTTTTGGAGGTCTTGGTGCAAGGGCTAACGTCATGGAAGTATTTTGAATGGTAAAGTAGTTTATTATATAAATGCAGGGGGCCTATTCATTCGGAGACGTCCAAAAGAATACACAGCACGCGGAATCCGCAGCTGTGATGTACACTCCTGGAAACTGAAATAAGAACACCGTGAATTCATTGTCCCAGGAAGGGGAAACTTTATTGACACATTCCTGGGGTCAGATACATCACATGATCACACTGACAGAACCACAGGCACATAGACACAGGCAACAGAGCATGCACAATGTCGGCACTAGTACAGTGTATATCCACCTTTCGCAGCAATGCAGGCTGCTATTCTCCCATGGAGACGATCGTAGAGATGCTGGATGTAGTCCTGTGGAACGGCTTGCCATGCCATTTCCACCTGGCGCCTCAGTTGGACCAGCGTTCATGCTGGACGTGCAGACCGCGTGAGACGACGCTTCATCCAGTCCCAAACATGCTCAATGGGGGACAGATCCGGAGATCTTGCTGGCCAGGGTAGTTGACTTACACCTTCTAGAGCACGTTGGGTGGCACGGGATACATGCGGACGTGCATTGTCCTGTTGGAACAGCAAGTTCCCTTGCCGGTCTAGGAATGGTAGAACGATGGGTTCGATGACGGTTTGGATGTACCGTGCACTATTCAGTGTCCCCTCCACGATCACCAGTGGTGTACGGCCAGTGTAGGAGATCGCTCCCCACACCATGATGCCGGGTGTTGGCCCTGTGTGCCTCGGTCGTATGCAGTCCTGATTGTGGCGCTCACCTGCACGGCGCCAAACACGCATACGACCATCATTGGCACCAAGGCAGAAGCGACTCTCATCGCTGAAGACGACATGTCTCCATTCGTTCCTCCATTCACGCCTGTCGCGACACCACTGGAGGCGGGCTGCACGATGTTGGGGCGTGAGCGGAAGACGGCCTAACGGTGTGCGGGACCGTAGCCCAGCTTCATGGAGACGGTTGCGAATGGTCCTCGCCGATACCCCAGGAGCAACAGTGTCCCTAATTTGCTGGGAAGTGGCGGTGCGGTCCCCTACGGCACTGCGTAGGATCCCACGGTCTTGGCGTGCAGCCGTGCGTCGCTGCGGTCCGGTCCCAGGTCGACGGGCACGTGCACCTTCCGCCGACCACTGGCGACAACATCGATGTACTGTGGAGACCTCACGCCCCACGTGTTGAGCAATTCGGCGGTACGTTCACCCGGCCTCCCGCATGCCCACTATACGCCCTCGCTCAAAGTCCGTCAACTGCACATACGGTTCACGTCCACGCTGTCGCGGCATGCTACCAGTGTTAAAGACTGCGATGGAGCTCCGTATGCCACGGCAAACTGGCTGACACTGACGGCGGCGGTGCACAAATGCTGCGCAGCTAGCGCCATTCGACGGCCAACACCGCGGTTCCTGGTGTGTCCGCTGTGCCGTGCATGTGATCATTGCTTGTACAGCCCTCTCGCAGTGTCCGGAGCAAGTATGGTGGGTCTGACACACCGGTGTCAATGTGTTCTTTTTTCCATTTCCAGGAGTGTATATTATGTAAGCTAAAGGTAGAGGGGGAAAGAGAGTAAAGGGACTATTGATGTTAGCTGCATCGGGACTTTTTGCGGAATCAGTGGCGACGAGTGAAAATGAGTGACTGACCGGGATTCTTTTTGGTCTCATTTTGTTCGGTATATTTCGTTCTATTTGTTCGGAGCGGACGTCCCATGACGCTTGTCCAAGTTCATCGTTGATCCAGTAACCTTTTTTTTAAATTATAGATGGCAGCTAGCCCTCAGACTGAACACGCTGACCTACCGTGCCGGCGATTCGGACCCAGCATTTTCTGTTCACTAGAAGTTGTGTGAATCACTGCACAACTCGGACGGAGTGTTCATCACCACTGCGCGAACTGTCTCTGGACCCCACTCGACCGACCCACTTTCCCATCGAGCGCCACCTGTCTGCAGTCCCCGCCCATGTCTTCCATGCTCGCTACTGTGAGATTCCCGCAAGAGGTCGAACGTAATTGTACACCCGCACTGAAAGTGGTGATTTATTGACCGTCGAGGCCAATCAGTTATACGAACGCGTGGTAACTGTTGTTTTGGACATGTCCCAACGCAGTTGATATCATTAGTTCCTTACCTTTCCTTTCCTCCCCCCGCACCCCTTCATCTCGAATTTACATAAAGTATTTTATGCAAAACACAAAAAAATTATAGGATATGCTATTAACATGTTGTTGGTATAGAAGTCCATAATAGAACGTTCCTTTCAGAATACATGGTAAACTGTTACGCTGTTTAATGACTAAAATTATATTATACTTGTTTCATGACAAACACTTTTGTGGCTAGTGAAAATTAGCACAATGAACGCAGTTTGTTGTTATTATTTAACAAAGAGTAGGTTAGTGAGACTAAAATCTTTCATTTTAGATGTTGTTATTATGTACCAATGAATTGAAATAATACAGTGCATAATCAATAATTACTTCATACTTTGTAAGTTACGCAAGTAATACATACCTATTACTAGAACAGCACAGAGCCTATTATGAAGCAGTAAGGAAATGGAGATACTCACAAATGGAGTTATGAGTTGTGTTTTCAGCTATACCAAAGGCAAAACCTATCGATAACCGTAACACGTGTTTTAAACACTTTTTTAGAATATCAAGAGGAGGAACAGGAGAGGTCAGATGACAGCTCTCCTCCATCCCAGATAGAAAACAATAATCTTCGCCAACTGAACTCACATTCTTCCCAGCCAAATAGACAGTGTGGAGTGCTGCCCACTCGTCACGTATAGGGTGCCTAAGGGATGCTGCGTTCTCGGAATGCTATGCAACAACTCAAGCAAGTAGCATTAGTAGTATTATTTCAACAGAGCAGATCGACAAAAGTTAACTTTTAATTACAACAAGTGGTCGCAAGCGATGGGTGACATCCAAATAGTAATGTTCTTCGCTATAGACAATGTCCAAACAAGCAATGAATATGGATTACTGTTCTGCGAGTGCCTGTCTACCACTGTGCGAATATTGTCCCAATACTGAGCGAGTACTGAGCCGATACTGAGCGGCCGAGACTGTCAGGAGCGGCGCTTACATTCTCCTCTTGTAGAGGCCGCTCCCGTCGTGGTGCGGTCCTAATCAGCGCAGCATTCGCCGACGTCGTTTTACCGCCTTCTCGTCTCTTTCGTTCTTCATATTCGTTCCGGCGCTTGTGGTTACGCCAGACAGACGTTTAAATTTAGTATCAGTTCGAAGAACGCCAAAATATGTAGAAAAAAGTCTTGACTTCCGTCTATGACCACAAACTTCTTAAGACCCCAGACTACTGCATTTGGTCAGCAATGACATCTTCAGATCTGCAGAAAAACGTGGGAGAAACACAAATACAGCTAGTGATTGTCTACAGCTTAAAACAATAAACTAGGCCACAATGAGAAGCATTACTTACATGCATGTGAAAATTATGAGCCTTAAATTTGGCGAGGCATGACTGGTTAAAAAAAAAAAAAAGTCCTAATGCAATGCAGCCATACTGGCTTCGTCGAAAGATAAATAGAAAATCATCTCAGCTTCGACACACATAAATGAAATACCGTGTATACCAGTCATTCTGTTAACAGCGGTCCTGTTCAAAACAAAACTGTCGTACACTAGCAACAAAATATTTGTATGGGAGTACAGTAGCGGTATTAACAAAGTGATTCTAGTAAATACGATATTTCACTTACGTGTGACGATGCTGAGCTGATAATGTGTTTTTCTTTTGACGACACAGTTGTGGCTTCATTACATTTGGAAAGGGTTTTTAAAACAGGTAAGCCTCGTCATATTTAAAGCGCATAATTTTTAGAAGTATGTCAATAATAATTTTCATTATAGCCTATTTTATAGTTTTAAGCCGCAGACAAACCACTAATTGTATTTGTGTTTTTCCCATATTTTGCTGCAGATCTGAAGCTGGTCAATGATGACCGAAACCGGTAGTCTGAGGTCTTAATAAGCCTGTAATCATAGAAAGAAATTTATTCTACTCTTTCTGTATCACTGTTCGATCCGAGCCCATCTCATAGCTTGCCAAAACACGTAACTGATACTGAATAGTAGCAAGTGTACCCAGAACATCATGAAACCTGAAAAGTATGCCATGAAGTACAGCAAAAACACACACATCAAAAAAAGTTTTTCGTCACCTCGGTTCCGAGAGTTCTGGAAGCTGTACAGAAAATTGGAATATGATCAAAATACAGATAATTTCCGCCCTTTTCATTGCTCATGAAAACCACACATTGCATGTTGTACCACCATACAGCGAGACCTTAAGAAGCGGTGGTCCAGATTGCTGTACACATAGGTACCTCTGATACCCAGCAGCACGTCCTCTTGCATTGTGCATGCCTGTATTCGTCGTGGCATACTGTTCACAAGTTCATCAAGGCACTGTTGGCCCAGACTGTCCCACTCCTCAATGGCGATTCGGCATAGATCCCTCAGAAAGGTTGTTGGGTCACGTCATCCATAAACAGCCATTTTTAATCGATTCCAGGCATGTACGATAGCGTTCATGTCTGGAGTACATGCAGGCCACTCTAGTCGAGCGATGTCGTTATCCTCAAGGATGTCTTCACAAGATGTGCACGATGGGGGCGTGAATTGTCGACCATGAAGACGAATGCCTCGCCAATATGCTGCCGTTATGGTTGCACTATCAGTCGAAGGATGGCATTCACGTATCGTACAGCCGTTACGGCGCCTGTAATGACCACCAGCGGCGTACGTCGCCCCATATAATGCCACTCCAAAACAGCAGGCAACCCCACCTTGCTGCATTCACTGGACAGTATGTCCAAGGCATTCAGCCTGATTGGGTTGCCTCAAACACGTCTCCGACGATTGTCTGGTTGAAGACATTTCCGATATTCATCGGTGATGAGAACGTGATGCCAATTCTGAGCGGTCCACTCGGCATGTAGTTGGGCCCATCTGTACCTCGCTGCATCGTGTCGTGGTTGCAAAGATGGACCTCGCTATGGACGTCGGGAGTGATGTAGCGTGTCTTGCAGCCTATTGCGTACTGTTTGAGTCTTGTGGCTGCACGAAAAGCGCTATTCAACATGGTGACGTTGTTGTCAGGGTTCCTCCGAGCCACAATCTGTAGAAATCGGTCATCCACTGCAATAGTAGCCCTTTGGCGGCCTGAGTGAGGCATTTCATCTACAGTTCCTGTCTCTCTGTATCTCCTCCCTGTTCGAAGAACATCGCTTTGGTTCACTCCGAGAGGCCTGGACACTTCCCTTGTTGAGAGCCCTTCCTGGCACAAAGTAACAATACGGACGCGATCGAACTGCCGTATTGACCGTCTAGGCATAGTTGAACTACAGACAACACGAGCCGTGTACCTCCTTCCTGGTGGAATGAATGGAACTGTCTAATAGGCGCTGCTCATGCATGGTCGTTTACATGTTTGGATGGGTTTAGTGATATCTCTGAACTTTCAAAGGGACTGTGTCTGTGATACAATATCCACAGTCAACGTCTATCTTCAGTAGTTCTGGGAACCGAGATGATGCAAAAAACCTCCTCTGCCCCTCCTACCTCGGATCCTGGGCACGCTCTTATAGCACATACATCACTGTGAACATCTCCGCAAAACAATACAACATACAGGACCCTTCAAAGCGACGAGATTTTAACACAAATTTTAGGGACCGCAATATTTTTTACTATGAAAAAATTATATGTTAAACTGTATGAGAGGAAACATATTTTTGCATCTCATCAGATTACACTACAGCGGTTCAGTTACCTGCTACAATGTCATCATTTGCGCTACTGTTTCCGCAACCATGGGTCTGTTGTAGAGTCCGTGCGGCTCTCGTATTACGCTATTAACTTAGTACGTGCTCGCAAACGTATGGGACGAGTTCGACAGTCATCCGGATGTTTGTCATGCGTCTGGTGACGGGCACCTTGAACATTATTAATAATTAAAGCCGCGAGGGGTAGCCGCGCGGTCTGAGGCGCCTTGCCACGGTCCGTGCGGCTCTCCCCGTCCGAGGTTCGAGTCCTCCCTCGGGCATGGGTGTGTGTATTGTCCATAGCGTAAGTTAGTTTAAGTTAGATTAAGTAGTGCGTAGGCTTACGGGCCGATGACCTCAGCAGTTTGGTCCCTTAAGATCTTACAACAAATTACCATTAAATTTTTAGTAATTAAAACTCTGATCATAGACATAGGTATAAAAAGCAGTCCCAGATTTTGTTTGCATGTGTGTATCGGACCTACCATTGTAACATCTAATGTTTCTATAGAAACAGGAACTTAATAGTCCTGTGTGTAAGTCAAAATTTACTGCAAGCGTCTCTCTTTATTCGTGTACAAAACACAGCCTCGTGAAGTCGGGAGAACATTTTACAAAAATCTTGTAGAATAAGGTATATCGCTGATTTTTGGGGGAAAGATCTGTTACTATCTTTTACTGTGTGTTGTTCAGAATCAAGTTCTTGAAAGATTATTCGATATTGTTAATTGTTTTCTTCCTTTCATCATTCTAATACACATCTTTCTAGTTGTGCATACTTTTCATGGTGTTCGGCATTTATGATGTAGTGAGGACTGGAACTGCTATATTACTTCACTGCCAAATTCGCCGCGGTCGCCTACATTTGTTCCATCTTTTGAGGACTGAAAGATCTACAGAATATCTCCGTCTGTCGTAATCGGCGCTGTACTGCAAAAAATTCTTTCAGTGATACTATAGGACAGTCTAATAAAGTGTAAACTGTGCCACATCTTGTAAGAAATCATTGTGTTCGTACATAAATGTAACATAAACAAGTTTGACACAAAATTTATTGATTTCGTCACACATTTCACTGACTTCGACACATCAATCAACGAATTAGAAAACTGACTGCACTGTATTGACACTGACAGCACGCAAATGTCCGCCTCCGTAGCGCAGCGGTAGCGTTACCGCATACCACGCAAGGAGGCCCGTGTTCGATTCCCGGCAGGACGCTGGATGTTGTGTGTCTTTCGTCATCATTGACACGCAAGTCGCCGAAGTGGCGTCAACTAAAAAGACTTGCAATACGGCGGCCGAACTCCTAAGGGGATATCCCGTCCAATAGATGTCATACGATCATTTCATTTCAGCACGCAAATACAAGCGGTGACACAGGAACTGTTGCAGCCATTGTTAGCTTTGTTCGACTTAGTGGAAAAATGTAAGCCAATAAATCTGCGTGAGGTTGCGATTGCAGAAAGCAGGTATATTTGTTCTACCGAGAAGCGATATCTTTTCGCGGTAAATAGCTTTTCATTCTTGTTAAGTCAACAAATGTTCATGAAAGTGCATCTGAGACCATAAGTACACGTGGCCTATGCACATCCCTATATGGGCCGTGATAAGGTTTGAAATCAACATCTAGGTTACGTGTCGGTGGGCAAGGAGCTGCGTTTCTGTCATTCAGCACTGTGGGAAGTGGAGCCGATATTTAAAGCTTTTCTCATTTATAACTGAAATTAAGAATGTTTATAACAACTGAACGACTTCTTGTATTAGTATTACACAAGTAGTAGTACATTTAACGTAATTTCTCCAAAATTATCAACGTTAATGTGATGGTTATCTTTTTTCGTTTGTCGAGGTGGCAGAGTAACAAACAGATTGAAACAATGCACTGCAATGACAGTTCTGTCTTTTTACAAGTGACAGAGCAATAGTTCTTCAATGAATTTCTGTATGTGTTGTATTAAGAGTTATTTATGTGAAATTTTTATTTATTTTTATTTGTTTTTATTTTATTTTATTTTTATTTAATTTTTATTTTATTTTATTTTTATTTATGTGAAATTTTTTATTATATTTTTGTAAGATGTAATAACAATTTATATTCGTAATGCATAGTTTATAAGCGATATAAGCGTTGATGTTTTTGACTTTTGCTTAGTCCAGTACAGATATTGAAAACTATCATTATAAGGAGTATAATATATTAAAAAACGTTCATTTTACAGAAGAATATTGTAGTGAGTTCTAAATTAATGCTGTCGTTTCAGAAGCTCCGCCATTCATCAAGTTTTAGATCAGAGGGCCAGCATATTTTTACGGGATAGGTAGTCCGCGGCTTGGTCTTGTGGCAGCGTTATCGCTTCCCGCGCACGGGGTGTCGGGTTAGATTCCCGGCGGGATCAAGGATTTTCTCTGCCTCGAGATGATTGGGTGTTGTGTGTCTTTCATCATCATTTCATCCTCATTAACTCGCAAGTCGCCGTAGTGGCGTTAAGATGATCCCCTATTCAGTGCTAACATTGGTGCCACTTCTGATGTTAAACCTATTACTTCAAAATCATTCTTAACCGAATCCAGGTACCTTCTCCTTGGTCTGCCCCGACTCCTCCTACCCTCTACTGCTGAACCCATGAGTCTCTTGGGTAACCTTGCTTCTCCCATGCGTGTAACATGACCCCACCGTCTAAGCCTGTTCGCCCTGATTGCTACATCTATAGAGTTCATTCCCAGTTTTTCTTTGATTTCCTCATTGTGGACACCCTCCTGCCATTGTTCCCATCTACTAGTACCTGCAATCATCCTAGCTACTTTCATATCCGTAACCTCAACCTTGTTGATAAGGTAACCTGAATCCACCCAGCTTTCGCTCCTATACAACAAAGTTGGTCGAAAGATTGAACGGTGCACAGATAACTTAATCTTGGTACTGACTTCCTTCTTGCAGAAGAGAGTAGATCGTAGCTGAGCGCTCACTGCATTAGCTTTGCTACACCTCGCTTCCAGTTCTTTCACTATGTTGCCACCCTGTGAGAATATGCATCCTAAGTACTTGAAACCGTCCACCTGTTCTAACTTTGTTCCTCCTATTTGGCACTCAATCCGTTTATATTTCTTTCCCACTGCCATTACTTTCGTTTTGGAGATGCTAATCTTCATACCATAGTCCTTACATTTCTGATCTAGCTCTGAAATATTATTTTGCAAACTTTCAATCGAATCAGCCATCACATCCGCATATGCAAGACTGCTTATTTTGTGTTCACATATCTTAATCTCACCCAGCCAGTCTATTGTTTTCAACATATGATCCATAAATAATATGACCAACAGTGGAGACAGGTTGCAGCCTTGTCTTACCCCTGAAACTACTCTGAACCATGAACTCAATTTACCGTCAACTCTAACTGCTGCCTGACTATCCATGTAAAGACCTTTAATTGCTTGCAAAAGTTTGCCTCCTATTCCATAATCTCGTAGAACAGACAATAACTTCCTCCTAGGAACCCGGTCATATGCCTTTTCTAGATCTATAAAGCATAGATACAATTCCCTGTTCCACTCATAACACTTCTCCGTTATTTGCCGTAAGCTAAAGATCTGGTCCTGACAACCTCTAAGAGGCCTAAACCCACACTGATTTTCATCCAATTGGTCCTCAACTAATACTCGCACTTTCCTTTCAACAATACCTGAGAAGATTTTACCCACAACGCTGATTAAAGAGATACCTCTGTAGCTGTTACAATCTTTTCTGTTTCCATGTTTAAAGATTGGTGTGATTACTGCTTTTGTCCAGTCTGATGGAACCTGTCCCGACTCCCAGGCCATTTCAATGATCCTGTGTAGCCATTTAAGGCCTGACATTCCACTGTATTTGATGAGTTCTGACTTAATTTCATCCACCCCAGCTGCTTTATTGCACTGCAATCTATTGACCATTTTCTCCACTTCCTCAAATGTGATCCTATTTCCACCATCATTCCTATCCCATTCTACCTCGAAATCTGAAACATTACTTAAACTTTCTGGCAGATTAAAACTGTGTGCCCGACCGAGACTCGAACTCGGGACCTTTGCGAAAGGCAAAGTTCCCGAGTTCGAGTCTCGGTCGGGCACACAGTTTTAATCTGCCAGGAAGTTTCATATCAGCGCACACTCCGCTGCAGAGTGAAAATCTCATTCTTGAAACATTACTGATCGCATTTTACCTAATTGAGCAACTCTTCAAAATATTCCCTCCATCTGTCCAAGGCATCCACAGGATTCACCAGCAGTTTTCCTGACCTGTCCAAAATACTTGTCATTTCCTTCTTACCTCTCTTTCGAAGACTGCTAATTACACTCCAGAATGGTTTTCCAGCAGCTTGACCCATACTCTCCAACCTGTTTCCAAAGTCTTCCCACGATTTCTTCTTGGATGCTGCAATTATCTGTTTGGCTTTGTTTCTTTCTTCAACATAACTTTCTCTGTCTACTTGAGTTCTAGTATGTAGCCATTTCTGATACGCCTTCTTTTTCCTTTTACAGGCTGCCTTGACTGTGTCACTCCACCAAGCTGTTTGCTTCATCCTATTTTTACACACTACTGTTCCAAGACATTCTTTAGCCACTTCTAGTACTGTGTCCCTGTACCTTGTCCAATTCTTTTCCAATGACTGTAATTGACTACATTCAACTAACTGGTACCTTTCTGAGATCGCTGTTATGTACTTGTGCCTGATTTCCTTATCCTGAAGTTTCCCCACTCTTATCCTCCTACATATGGGCCTGACCTCCTGCACTTTCGGCCTCACAATACCAATTTCACTGCAGATTAAATAGTGATCAGTGTAATCAAAGAATCCCCTGAATACACGTGTGTCCCTCACAGCCTTCCTGAATTCCTGATCTGTTATTATATAGTCAATGACAGATCTCGTTCCCCTGCCTTCCCAAGTATACCGGTGAATGTTCTTATGTTTAAAAAAGGAGTTTGTGATTACTAAGCCCATACTGGCACAGAAATCCAAGAGTTGTTTCCCGTTCCTGTTGGCCTCCATATCCTCTCCAAATTTACCCATAACCTTTTCATACCCTTCTGTTCGATTTCCAATCCTGGCGTTAAAATCACCCATGAGCGGAACACTGTCCTTGTCCTTTACTCTAACAACTACATCACTGAGTGCCTCATAAAAACTATCCAACTTATCTTGATCTGTCCCTTCACAACGCAAATATACGGACACAATCCTAATTTTCTTGCTAGACACTGTCAAATCTATCCACATCAGTCGTTGGTTTACATACCTTATTACAACTACGCTGGGTTCCATTTCTTTCCTGATGTAAAGCCCTACACCCCATTGTGCTATTCCTGCTTTGACTCATGACAGGTAGACCTTGTATTCTCCCACTTCTTTCTCACCCCTTACCCGAATGTCACTAACAGCTAAAACGTCCAGCCCCATCTTACTTGCAGCCTCTGCCAGCTCTACCTTCTTCGTAGAGTAGCCACCATTGATATTAACAGCTCCTCATCTCATTACCATTTGTTTGCCAATTCGTATCTTAGGAGTCCCTGGTTTGTCAGTTAGAGGTGGGACTCACCTCCAAAGGTCCGAGGTATTTTGCTCTGATTGTTGCCAGCATCATATTTAAAGTACCAGGGAAGCAGGTTGCTAGCCTTACTTGCCCCGAGTCCCATGGGTTTTTACCCCTAACGGCTGAGGGACTAACCGGTGGATTTGGTAGTCTTTGCCGTATGAGCACAAAGGTGACCACGACTCAGAATATGTCCGAGATACCCAGCCTTATTCCAAAGTAACTGGTATCCCGACTGTCGGGACCACTTACTTGGCCACTCATACGTTGCCCGTGGTTCATGAACTAGGACATGGCTACAGGAACCCACACCGTGAACCACATGAATAACTCATCTTTATCATTAATTCTGCATTTTTTGACGAGGCCATCATTTACAGACTTCAAGACGTCCGTGGATGCCCCAGAGGGCGGAAACTGGAGAACGCTGCTTAGTTTTGTTGCAGAGAATGACTAAGCACTCTCATGATCGACATCCTACTCGTTTCTCGAAAACAACGGCTGATAAATCAGAGCCGGCCGGAGTGGCCGTGCGGTTCTAGGCGCTACAGTCTGGAGCCGAGCGTCCGCTACGGTCGCAGGTTCGAATCCTGCCTCGGGCATGGATGTGTGTGATGTCCTTAGGTTAGTTAGGTTTAATTAGTTCTAAGTTCTAGGCGACTGATGACCACAGAAGTTAAGTCGCATAGTGCTCAGAGCCATATGATAAATCAGACGTTTCTATCTACATCTAGAAGCAGGATTCTAAATTTCAGTAATTTTTACAAGATTGCCCCTCGGTTTTTATTGTACATTTTTGTGTGATGGGAATTTTTACTTATCCCGACAAGGTTTAATCGAGAGTCGGGTTTTCAACTGGCAGTTCGCGACAGTCCCACCTAAATCGGATTACCTGACAACCCTAGTTGGTTTTTATACAATGATCTCATGTGAGGTCTGCGTCATTTTTTGTCTATGAATTACATAACATTTTCTGGGGATCACAGCATTAATCGTGATAACCGTTTTTTCCTGCTCTGAAGTTCATATAGCAAGGTGCTGGTAAGTTTCACATCGCATTGAGTGGAACATGCCTGAAGCTGTGCTGGCCTTCGGAAGGATCGGCGGCGTGTTGCGTTCGGCTGCGCTGCAGCCGTCAGGTCGGGGGGCGGCTTAATTATTGACGCGGCCGACGGCGCTGGCATTGTTGAGCAGAGTCAACACCAGCGGCCAGCCGCCCGGCTGAATGGCGGCGCGGCTCCCCCGGCGTCGCGGGGCAAAGTGTTTCTGAAATATTAACGAGAGCCGGCGAATCTTGCCGGATGTGGGGAGGGGGGAGGCAGGAGGCGCTTAAAGCGGAAACGGCCGAGCCGCCGGCTGTGACACATGATACGTGTCGGGGGGCGCCCTCGCCGGGCCGCCGTTTAATAATTGCAACACGCCGGCCGCCGCGGCGCTAATTTCCCTCCGGGGTGGCCTCGCCTCACCCAGCTTGGCCTGTTTCTGCAGGCACCCCCCCCCCCCGCCCCCCTCTGCCTGGCTAATTGCACCCAGCAAATGATTTCACAAGTTATTTTCCTGAAGGTTCTAATGAGTGCTGGCACCACAATGCAAGATAGTAGAGAAAAACGCTAGTGCAATTACGGCTAAAGTGGATGTCTCCAACAGCCATCAATTACCACTGTATTTTTTAAAAGGAAAGCACCTGCCGAACATGGAGTACGAGACCAAAATGAAAGATTTTTGTTTGGAACAGAGGCGGTTTTGATAACGGTGAAATTTTATTTCTGTACGTTATGCGTTAATGTGACAGCTTGATGTGTATAATTGTAATATTTGTTTGTGCCAATTGAAACACATCTAAAGTTAGTAAATATTTATTTAGAGTTTTTCGTTTTAAACAGGAGCTGGTGGCGCCCCATCAACAGCCTTTTGCCAGTTGGTTGATGACCAGATTTTTTCGGTGGCTAAGGCGTTATCATCTTTATCAAGATGCAAAAGACATGAAAGAAACTAATGAATACTAAGTATGTCTTCTGGAGCAGCAGAGTGAATGTGAGGAGAGAACAGTACTCAAAACAAATTCATCTGGACTCCGAGTGCTCGAGTCGTTGATTAGGGAGGACAAGCAACACTAATAATTTTCCTAGATGATTCTGTTTATGTGCCTGTGTTTGGTAAATTTTATCAATTTTTAGGTTGTCTGCGTATTTTAAGAGCGTCGTAGCTGTATGATCTAGCAGCGCACAGTTGTTCAGCTGACATTCCTTTCTTAGATTGTCAGATCAGACAAATGTATAGTCTCTTACGTAATCAAATTTAATTAACAGCGAAATAAGCTCAGCAATTGCCTTATAGCGCTCGAGTCCAGGCGAAACTGGCTTCAGTTCGCAAAAAGCCCGAAGTTGCGTTGACCGCAGTAGACCAGGGCGCTGCCAGGTCTACGACGGCGATAAGACCCCCGAGGCGGCGGCTCTGGCGAACTCTCTTGCCACGGCGTCGTCTATGAAGCCGCCGGCCGGAGTGGCCGTGCGGTTCTAGGCGCTTCAGTCTGGAACCGCGCGACCGCTACGGTCGCAGGTTCGAATCCTGTCTTGGGCATGGATGTGTGTGATGTCCGTAGGTTAGTGAGGTTTAAGTAGTTCTAAGTTCTAGGGGACTGATGACCTCAGATGTTAAGTCCCATAGTGCTCAGAGCCATTTGAACCAATTCGTCTATGAATCCTGATGCCACTGCGTCTTCCGATGTGCTTCATCTGACAGGTTAAGCTTCACACGAGTGTGAACAGGGAACGGTGCGGGGGGCGTGAACCTCTAGGCGAAAGGCTAATAAAGGTAATGGTCGAACGGCTGTTCCCGTGCTCCTCACCAACAGTTACTGAAATTAGGAGAGAGCCAGAAAGGGCAACTCAGCACCTCTCCTGCTGATTTCTTGCAACGTCCGGACTTGCACAGGGTTGGGAGAAACCCGTTATTGCGATCTCCATTGTTGCACGGGTGATGAAGTTCCTCAGTGAAAAAGAGCCAAGACGGAAATGAAGTCCGGGGTGAACTCATTATGCGTCCTTGGGGACCTTGTACGATTCGTGGAGCAGGCTATGCCAGTAGCTGGGTGCAGACAGCTACAAGCCGTGGTTCAAGTCGACGCCAGTGATGCTTGTTGCCTGGATTCAGAGGCCATCATCAGTTCGTTCTGGGGACTTCATGAATTGGTTAAGATCACCTGCTGGGTGTAGGCACAGCTCACAATGTCATTATTCTCACGAATGCGACCCACTGATTTGGAGATGGGTGAACAGCTTCAGACGGCCTAAGCATTTTGTGACGATATTAGGTGTAGATTCCTTCATCTCCGCTATCTGGTGAAAAATTATAGGAGCAGCCGTAATAGACATAATTTGGAATATACTCTGAAGAAGCTGCTCAGGTAGAAGACGATGTGTCCTATACTTGTGAGCGTTTCTTTTGGTTACACAAAGCGCTCTATGCACTGGACGTTTTCGATGTAGTCCAACACTGAGCCACTTGAGGATCAGCTGTAGTTCTTATGAAGGGGAAAAGCATCACCGTAAGTCAGAAAGAAATTTTGTGGCTGCTTTAACTGAAGAAGGATTCACACTAAGGTTCTCACATGTGTGAGACTGGTTCTGATCTACCTTCCTACCACAGTTGCGCAAGGATGCTCTGTGAATGTATTGGGGATAAGTGTTGAATTTACGGCCTGCAAGGTAGGAAGATACCATCTCATCTACGCAGAGGTCAGAAGAGTGCAGCAATACGAATAATTATGTAATAAGACAATGATCTCAATGTCGGTTCCACTACAATCCCCGTAAAAGAAACATTAACGTTAACTGAACTTAGTGTATGGATTCAAGGTGTCACTACTTGTCAGCAAAGAGTAATTTAAAAGGTTTTTTTCATTATTAAGATTTATTTTTACTCTCAGTATGACATCATGACACAGCAGTCATAATTATAATACATACAGGATGGTAAACATTTATATGCTGGGTATTCCCAAACTATTAATATCAATTCCTAACTCCAGAATTCTTTAATAGTAAGCTGGTCATTAACCATATCTGGGGGTTGGTGGCATATAAACAAATTAAGTACAATTGAAGCAATAAACATCAACTGAAATAAATGTACAATTAAAATAACCAAATAATGGATGGGTGGCCGGTAAAGAGCAATCAAAAGGAACTACACAATTAAAACAATTCAATAACTTCGGAGTATAGAGCATTCTACAGTGGCTGAACAATTCTTTTCGTTAAATCAGTTGTCTCGCGTTTCTGCTTCAGTTAGGTCCGACAATCGTGAATATGTTTAACTACAGGGCTTGGTTGAATGTATAGGAAAAATAGAAGAGACAAGATGACTGCAGTTCTGAGTGGAAATTGAATATCAGTTTCTGGAGTGGCGCTCCTATTTACCTTTGGTCAGCGGCTGCAGTAGCAGCCATCGGCGTTCTGTGGACCTGAGAATCTGTTCTGATACTTTCTTCAGTTTTAAATATCATGCTGGTACATTTCCTAAATCGTCGGTGAATCTGAGACTTCTAGTTGTTCCCTAGCTAAGCTAATGAGCATGGTACGTGGTATTTGGCTGGAACAGCGCGTACATCATTTCCCTCAAATCACTCGCTAGCGTTAACTTTCAGTGCTCGGTGCGATACTCGGTACTAGGATACTTTGCAATTTAACTCCTTAAGAGTTAAAACGAGCCTGCGTGTTCACATAATGACACTCACAATCGTCTTAGCATGGCGCGAGTCGCCTTGATCGAACACTCGATGAGTTTTTCCAAGAGAAGAGAGACTTTTTCTGTCGACATTTTATCTATATCAAAGCTGGTGGCCACGATTTTTCTTTCTGGCCAATCAGATCATTCGTACCTGTTATAACTCCACCCACTAGAGTTTCTGTAGCTGATCAAAGGCGTCGTTTCTTTCGTGGGGCAGAGTTTAACTTCTGCTACGTAATGCTGAGACAAACAGCTTTTTCCCACGCAGGTTTTAATGCAGGTGACCACAGTGAGTCACCAATGTTTTGAGCTGAGTTTCTACGGGCGTTTATCTGCCATCTCCAGCCGTGTTCCTGCAGAAAGACTTTCCAAAGGATCCTCAATAAAAGCTATTTGTCTTCCAGGGACAAGAGCGGTTTTTGTCTGCAGCCTGCGCAGTGGCTACAGCGTCGCATTGTGTCCGCTGGATCTTCCACTGTGAAGATTTTGGTCGAACATGGGATAAGTGTTACCACTGTACAATTCTCCGTTCCTCAGAACTGCATCTCGTAGTTCGGGTTTGGGAAATTACGTGCATATAATTCCTAGTGTGAGGGTTAGTGGTTTATGTTCGCAAGTTGTCGGCTTGTTTATCCTATTTGTGTATCAATAAAATTTGTACATTTTCACATAACTATCTAATGTGTCATATCGATTTACTGGAATTGTTTCAGGAATTCAATGGAAGGTGTATTATTTGTCTCAGAGTTATTTTCACTTATTAACAGCAACCACAGAAATGTTCTATTAGGAACACGAAAATAAAAACAAACCCCAGTGGAATATTAAATTCAGATAGAACATATTCACCAAAAGGACAGGTCTGATACCAATGGTGGCAGCATACTCACTAACGTAAAAACTGTAAAGTGTGATGAGATAAAAACAGAGTCAGAATGTGAGAAAATCTGTAGATAAGCACCAAAAGTGAACCAAAAATATTACCTGGCTGTTACTATCATCCACACACATTGAGAGACTGGAATATCTACCTCTTCTTTTGCTTGTGTCTTTGCCCTGCATCGAAGCCCAGGGTCAGTGTGGTTATTTATAGATGTGGCATGGTTAGTTTAAGGAATGGCCAGACGCTGCACCAGGCACAACTCCGGATATCATCAGAAGTGGCCCAGGGAAGTACGATAGGACCGCTCTCATTCCATAAATACATTAGTGATCTGACAGACAGAGTGAACAGAAATCTGCAATTGTTTGCTGATGCTGCTGTAGCATACGGAAAAGTGTTAACATAGAGTGACTGAGGGAGGAAAGAGGATGACTAAGACAGAATTTCTATTTTCTGTGTTCGCTAGCAGCTGTCTCTGAATTTAGAAAAATTTAAGCAAATGCAGATGAGTAGGAAAATTAACCCTTTAATTTTCGAACATTGGTGGAGTGCTTCTTGACAGTCACTATGATTAGATATCTAGGCGAAATGTTGCAAAGCAATACGAAATGAAGCGACAGCGTAAGGTGGCTAGAAGAGAATGATGATGTTGATGATGATGATGATATCTGGTTTGTGGGGCACTCAACTACGTGGTTATCAGCACCCTTACAAATTCCCAATATTTTCAGTATCCAGTCTCGCCACTTTCCCGAGAGATGATGAAATGATGAGAAAAAGACGAACAACCAGTCCCTGGGCGGAGAAAGTCCCCGACTAGGCCAGGAATCGAGCCCAGGATCCCATGAACCAAGGGCAACGGGTTAGGATGGTAGGTGAATGGTAGACCTCAGTTTAATGGGAGTATTTTAGAAAAGTGTAGCTCATATACAAAATATCTCACGTTTAGAACACTAGTGAAATCCATTTTTGAGTACTGCTCGAGTATTTGACACTCCCACCAGGTCGGATTAAAGGAATACATCCAAGCAATTCAGAGGCGTGCTGTTAGATACGTTGCCGGCAGATTCGATCAACACGTGAGTATCATGGAGCTGCATCGTGAACTAAAACGGGAATCCCAAGATCACAAACGACATTGTTCACGAAAAACGATGTTGAGAAGTTTAGAAATCAGGCTTTTGCATGCGACTGACTGCAAAACAGTTCTACTGCCGCCAACACACATCTCGCGAAGACAAGCTAAGAGAAATTAGGGCTCGTACGGAGGTATACAGACAGTCGTTTCTCCCTCGCTCCATTTGCGAGTCGAACAGGAAATGGAATAGTTAAAAGGAGTGCAATTTTTCCTCTGCCATGCATCGTATGGCTGATTGTAGAGCATGTCCGTAGACGCTGCTGTAGCTACGTGCCATGCAGTTCACAAAAAAGATCCATCACAGTGTACTTTAATTGGGAACTCAGTTAAGAGAGTGTCGGGCAGCGTAACTGTTACTTAAGACGTACACAAATGACAAAGCAGATAATGTCTCTACCCTGTACGAGGTTGGTCGCAGAGCTGTGTACAGTAGGCTGACATCGTCAGAAACTTGTAAGGAAATGTAGAGAGACTTACAGATGATCAGTGCCTGGGTTCAATAATGATACCTGACTATAAACTTTATTAAACACAGTTTAAAGCACGTAAACAGAAAATGATCCGCTATCGTCTGACTACCCTACATAAAAACTGTCACTGGTATCATTCAAGACATACAAATATCTAGAAATTTCCATTTGGAGCGTTTTAAAGGGCAACTACCAGTTAAATTTAAAACTGAAGAAATTGGGAAAAAAAGTAGGAAATTAAGGAGATGAGACCTGGTCAAGTAGAAAAAACCATAGTTTGCTGAGAGTTTCAGCGTTGAAAGAACAAGGGAAGGAATATGGTAGAAGAAAAATGGGTAGCTTTAGGAGATAAAACAGTGAAGGTAGTGGAGGATTAAATAGGTAAAAAGACAATTTAAAAATGCAGCAAATGAAGCAGGTGAAACGGAATACAAACATTTAAAAAACGAGATAGGCAGGAAGTGCAAAATTGCTAAGCAGGAATGGTTGGAGGAGAAATGTAAGGATTTAGAAGTATATTTCACAAGGAGAAAGATGGATATCGCCTACAGAAAAACTAAAGAGACCTTTGGGGAAAAGAGAAGCAACTGTATGAAAATCAGGAGCTCAGATGGTAAACCAGTCCTGAGCAAAGAAGGGAAAGCTGAAAGGTGGAAGGACGGCCTATACAAGGGAGATGAACTTTAAAGTAATATTATAGAAGTGGACGTAGGTGAAGATGAGATGGGAGATATGACAATGCGAGAAGAATTTGACAAAGCTCTGCGAGGCCTAAATAGGAACAAGGCTCCCCGGGGGAAGATCACATTCCGTCAGAACTACTCACAGCCTTGGGAGAGCCGGTCATTACAAAACTTTTCCATCTTGTGTGCAAGATATATGAGTCAGACGAAATACGCTCAAACAGAATGTACAAGCATGGCTGGGATATCCCCATGACTTTTTGCGTTTAGGGTTATCGTAATTAACCCATTTTTCGTCCCCGGTCACAGTGCGATGTAGAAATCCCTTCCGTTTTTGCCTCTGAAGCAGCTGTTCACAAACACACAAACGCCGTTCAACGTCTCTTGGTTTCAGCTCACACGGGATCCAAATTCCTTCTTTACAATCCTGTCCATAGCCTTGAGACGTTTTGAAATGGCTTGCTGTGTCACTGTTGCTAATCGTGCCAATTCTTCTTGAGAATGACGCGAATCTTCACCCAGCAATGTCTCCAATTCTGTATCTTCGAAAACATTCTCTCTTCCACCACTATGCCCGTCTACGACGTTAAAATAACTGTTCTTGAAGCGCTGAAACCTCTCACGACACGTTCTTTCACTAATAGCGTCCTTACCATATGTACTTCAGAGCATTCGATGAGACTCAGCCGCTGTTTTCTTCATATTGAAACAAAACAGTAACACCTCCCGCAAATGACGAGAATTAGGCTCGTAAACTGATATTTTCAATCAAGAACAACTTTATGATGCAGACACAAATCGACTAATGTTTGAACGAGGTTATGTTGACCGAGGTTCAAGCTAACTGCCTGACGTCTGCGATCTGTTTATTTCGGCCGCTGCTTACCGTTGTCGCCACTTATCGGCAAAAGGCGAAAACAAAGTTGTGCACCTTGTAGTAATTCCAGTTCCAAATAAAGCAGTTGCTGACAGGTGTGAATATTACCGAAATATCAGTTTAATAAATCATGTTTGTAAAATATTAACACGAATTATTTGCAGAAGAATGGAAAAACTGGTAGAAGCCAACCTCTGAGAACATCAGTTTGGATTCTGGAGAAACGTTTGAACACGCAAGGCAGTACTGACCCTACTACTTATATTAGAAGATAGGTTAAAGACAGACAAATCTCCGTTTATAACATTTGTAGGCGCAGAGCAAGCTTTTGACAGTGGTGACTGGAATACTCTCTTTGAAATTATGAGGGTAGCAGGGTTAAAATACAGGGAGCGAAAGGCTATTTACAACTTGTGCAGAAACAAGACAACAGTTATAGAGTCGAGAGGCATGAAACGTAAGCAGTTGTTGAAAAGGGAGAGAGACAGGTCTGTAGCCTATCCTCAATATTATTCAGTAGGCTATATACATTAGACAAGCAGTAAAGGAAACAAAAGAAATATTGGAATAGGAATTAAAGTTCCGGGGCACGAAGTAGAAACTTTGAGATTCGCCGACGACAGAGATAGCAAAGGACTTGGAAGAACAGTTCAGTAGAATGGACAGTGTTTCTAAACGAGAGTATAAAATGATTAACATCAATAAAAGAAAAACAGGGATAATGGAATGTGGTCGACTTAAATCCGGTGATTCTAGGGGAATCAGATTAGAAAACGAGACACTTAAAGTAGCAGATGAGTTTTGCTAAGATGGTAACAAAAAACTGATGATGAGCGAAGTACAGAAGATATAAGATGTAGACTGGCCATGAGAAGAAAAGCATTTTTGAAGAAGAGAAATTTGGTAACGTAGGATGTAGATGAAAGTGTCAGGAAGTCTTAACTGAAAGTATTTATTTGGAGTGTAGCCATCTATGGAAGTGAAACATGGACCTTAAACAGTTTAGATAGGAAGAGAATAGAAGCTTTCGAAATGTGGAGTGTAGAAGAATGCTGATGATTAGATGGGTCGATCATGAAACTAATGAGGAATATTGAATAGAATTGGGGAGACAAAAAATGTGCTGCACAACTTGACCAAAAGAAGGGATCGGTTGATAAGACACATTGCTTGACATAAAGAGATCACGAGATTAGTACTGGAAGGAGGTGAGGGTGGTAAAAATCGTAGAGGGAGACCAAGAGACGAATATAGTAAGCAGGTTCAAAAAGATGTAGGTTGCAGTAATTATCCGGAGATGAAGAAGCTCGCACAGAATAGAGTAGCATGGAGAGCCATATCAAATCAGTCTTCGGACAGAAGACCACAATAACAGCAACAACCAGTTAAATCTAGTGGAGGGAGGATGTATTGGAAGAATCCCAGCGAACTGAAATACACGAACGAAAGCGGCTGACTACAAGATTTATCCGATGAATTATTGAGTATTGCTCATCAGTGTGAGACTCTTTTGAAGTAGGACTGAACGAAAAGATAGAAAATATTCAAAAGGAGCTACACGATTCGGCACGGATTTGTGTAGTCAACGTGAGTGACGCGGATGTACTCAACAAACTGCAACTGGAGCCGTTACAAGAGAGATGACGTACATCGCAGAAATATTTATACGGATCATTCCGAGAGACAACGATCCTGGATGAGTCAAGCAACTGCTTCCTCCTATATACCTTTCGCGTAATGACTGTGGCGCTATAACTAGTTAATTCGTGCTCATAGGAAGGGGCACCAATACTTTTTTCTTCCTGTGTGCCATATTTAATGGAACAGGAAAGGGGGAGGGGGGGCGGAAATGAGATTTGTGCATTATGTTCCCTCCTCCGCACACTGGATAGTTGTTTGTTGATGGGAGCCGATGTAACAGGATACTGCCCTCCAAGATGCAGTTGTAATCGTAATCTTTTTTGGCGCACGAACTGCTGGAAACTTCATATAATTCAGTGAGTATCACACAGTTCGAATTCTATCATTTAAGTAAAGTTTTATCGGAAAAATTTTGGGGACCGACGAAGAGATGTTTGCAGATCTTCAAGAACTGGATTCCAGCTGTCCACTCACAGGAAAAGAGTTGCGCTACATGAATTCAAAAGAAGGAAAAAAGGGTTAAAGTGTAAAGTCCTATCAACGATGTAGTCATTAGATCCAGAGAACACGCTCGAATTAGCGAAGGATGGGACAGGAGATCTGCCCTGCCATTTCAAATGAACCATCGTGATATTTTCCCAGGGCATTTCGAGAATATTTTTACGCACAGGCGACTTATCACTTGCCGCCCTCCATCTCCCTTCTTCTCACTCGTACACTTTCACCCGCGCCAGTTTTCGCTACTGAATATGAAACACACTGAGAAGATACCTTGCGCTCTCACCAGGGCGCCTGAAGCGGTCGCTATTAATTGTGTTATGTCATTTACAGGAATGTTACAGTTGCGTCTTATCTGGCGCCCCTCCCAGCTTTGAGCCCCAAGCGGGAGTTCGTGTCGCATGATCCTTAAGCGGGGCCTGTATTTGCCTCAAATAATTTAGGAAATTGCATACAACCTTGCATCGTATCACTATAACAATGCTTTTGCTATTAGTACTATTCTCCCTAATAGCTATATCGCGTGGTATTTGTCATTCACTTTCTGAATAAATCTCATGTAAGGTCCTAAAATCTTCCACTTTACAACATTAACCAGAATCAGTACAACGAAAAAGCAGCCAGAGTTGCAATTTTTCACTTTTTCACTTTTTTATATAAAGACTATGGTAGGTTTTCGATGCACTGGTTAACAGAAGTAGCTAAGCTACTATTATTCCAGTAATCTGGCAGTTCGTTTATCTGAAAAGCCGGATTTGCACCCTTTTCTCAATACGAGTCGCGTGTCTTAGCATTGTGTCGTTCACTGGCTGCCTAAAAGAATACGGCGTTGAATAATATGTACCGCTTCATCAGAAAAAGTATCTTCCACTGCCAAAACGAATACTTTCCATCCTCCTCATGTGTAACACGATTGGACCTACCCAACTCAAGGTCGAAAATTGGTCACATCACAACATATGTATTTGCAATGTGCTACTGCTTGTTGTTTCATCGTCAAAGTATAGAAATGGTTAACAGAAAATTTGTCAACGGACACATATGATAGCTTCCTGCTATTTCTGGGTTTACCAAGGTCAAGAATAAACTTTCACCAGTGCACCGAGGGATTAGGCGCCTGAACGTGCTTATAAGATATTAAATTATTTTAATTCTACAAGCAGTCAACTTTAAAAATACAATTAATATTTTATAGGAATGTTCAGTAGCCTTCTCCTTTGGTACATCTATGAAATTTTTTTCTCTACCTCAGTAAACACAGTAATATGGACCAGTCCGCAAACAGAGCACCTGAGACGTAGGAAGAACCAAGAACTGTACGACGTGATGAAAAAATCGAACATAGTGGAGGAAATGAAAAACCGGAAAGCCTGCCAGAGCACGTTACCAGGAGGGCAGATACTTGCCAGGCCAAAGCTGTGCTTACGGGGAAACCAACTGCAATACCAAGGAGAAGATAGGAAGCTGAATTGCAGAATGACCTTCGGCAGCTGGATGTTTATGAGAACTGGATCCAAAGTGCACACGATAGGCATATGGGAACAAAATAAGGTCGGCGGATGATTATCAGGGTCTGTGATCGTCGATATGTATGTGTATGCACGTGTGTGGAATAGGAGATAACAAGCAGTTGTGAATAAAATACGAATGGTTTCCCCGAAAAGGAAAAATAAAGAAATGTCTTTAATTTAAGTAATCTGTAGGTTATCTGCAGACTGTGCTTTGAGTTGGCTCTCTTTCCGATGCTGAAAATGGTCCAAAGCAAAATCGACTTTGTGGAAACGTCATAGCTTTTTCACACTGGAATACACTCCTGGAAATTGAAATAAGAACACCGTGAATTCATTGTCCCAGGAAGGGGAAACTTTATTGACACATTCCTGGGGTCAGATACATCATATGATCACACTGACAGAACCACAGGCACATAGATACAGGCAACAGAGCATGCACAATGTCGGCACTAGTACAGTGTATATCCACCTTTCGCAGCAATGCAGGCTGCTATTCTCCCATGGAGACGATCGTAGAGATGCTGGATGTAGTCCTGTGGAACGGCTTGCCATGCCATTTCCACCTGGCGCCTCAGTTGGACCAGCGTTCGTGCTGGACGTGCAGACCGCGTGAGACGACGCTTCATCCAGTCCCAAACATGCTCAATGGGGGACAGATCCGGAGATCTTGCTGGCCAGGGTAGTTGACTTACACCTTCTAGAGCACGTTGGGTGGCACGGGATACATGCGGACGTGCATTGTCCTGTTGGAACAGCACGTTTCCTTGCCGGTCTAGGAATGGTAGAACGATAGGTTCGATGACGGTTTGGATGTACCGTGCACTATTCAGTGTCCCCTCGACGATCACCAGTGGTGTACGGCCAGTGTAGGAGATCGCTCCCCACACCATGATGCCGGGTGTTGGCCCTGTGTGCCTCGGTCGTATGCAGTCCTGATTGTGGTGCTCACCTGCACGGCGCCAAACACGCATACGACCATCACTGGCACCAAGGCAGAAGCGACTCTCATCGCTGAAGACGACACGTCTCCATTCGTCCCTCCATTCACGCCTGTCGCGACACCACTGGAGGCGGGCTGCACGATGTTGGGGCGTGAGCGGAAGACGGCCTAACGGTGTGCGGGACCGTAGCCCAGCTTCATGGAGACGGTTGCGAATGGTCCTCGCCGATACCCCAGGAGAAACACTGCGTAGGATCCTACGGTCTTGGCGTGCATCCGTGCGTCGCTGCGGTCCGGTCCCAGGTCGACGGGCACGTGCACCTTCCGCCGACCACTGGCGACAACATCGATGTACTGTGGAGACCTCACGCCCCACGTGATGAGCAATTCGGCGGTACGTCCACCCGGCCTCCCGCATGCCCACTATACGCCCTTGCTCAAAGTCCGTCAACTGCACATACGGTTCACGTCCACGCTGTTGCGGCATGCTACCAGTGTTAAAGACTGCGATGGAGCTCCGTACGCCACGGCAAACTGGCTGACACTGACGGCGGCGGTGCACATATGCTGCGCAGCTTGAGCCATTCGACGGCCAACACCGCGGTTCCTGGTGTGTCCGCTGTGCCGTGCGTGTGATCATTGCTTGTACAGCCCTCTCGCAGTGTCCGGAGCAAGTATGGTGGGTCTGACACACCGGTGTCAATGTGTTCTTTTTCCTTTTCCAGGAGTGTAGATTTTAGAGAGCAGCAAAGAATCAATAAGAAAAATCATTTTTCTTATTTAAGTTACAAAACCCAGAAATATTCGGTATAATTAGTCTGAACTCGGAGGGTATGTAGAACGCTGTACCAGGATTAAACGAATATGAGTGCAAAGGCCCAGCAACAACCTATATTGAGTGGGCGGAAAGGTTAGTGTTACGCCAAACTCAGAGAGTAAACATGCATCAGACAGAGTGAAAATACGAAAGCCAGTGTCACTAGGTATCTAGGCGCAATATTGGTCTGTGAGTTTAAATGTCGCAGAGTGATTAATCGCTGGGTGATGTGTGTATCATATCATGACAGACATGTACATGACATGCTTCAACAACATGGTCGTATACAACGACGACTGCGTACTGGAGAATGCAATGTAATGTGGTCATACTATTGAATGAAATTCGTCCTGCATACGTGGCGGTAGAAGACTGTACCATTTCGTCCACGGTGTTGGCTCGACACTGCAGCCATGGAGTGGGTGTGCACGCATCTGAGTCGATGGCTAGGCTCTGTCGGACGCGCACTGGACTGTTCATACCAAGTGATCATACTGTGGCACGAAATTCACCTGTGCGCCAGTAGCATACTGTGGCATTTCGTGCACTGTTGCCTTACACTGTCGCCCTGCAATAGGTGTGGTGGACCTTTCTGCGTCGACGGCTGGATCCAGTCGGATGAGCACTGGACCGCTGGCATACACTTCATTGCGTTGGATTCTATCCTCCAGAAACCACTAACGCAGGGTCAGCAAGAGCGTGCCAAACTGCACACAAGCACTATAAATGCGGGCTGCGTGCCGACTGAGGCTCGGAATTTCTCGGCTTTGTTCGGTAGTTCTCGGAAGTGCTCGGTACTGCGCGACATTTCATTTAGCATCACCTTGCGGCATTTTTCGGTCGGCACGACTTTCTACGGTTCAGCAGAATCGTTGTGTCAGCGCTGTTTTCCATTCGCTGTTTGTTCGTGGTATAAAAGAAGTTCACAGGCCCAGTGGTTGTGCCGCGCTGGGTAGCCGATCTGCCTATGCCGCCTTGTCAAGGTCCGCGCGGCTCCCCCCGTCGGAGGTTCGAGTCCTCCCTCGGGCATTGAAGCGTATGTTGTCCTTACGGTAAGTTAGTTTCAGTTATATTAAGTAGTGTGTAAGCTTAGGGGCCGATGGTCTCAGCAGCTTGGTCCCATAAGACCTTACCACAGATTTCCAAATTTTTTCCCAGTGGTTGTTTCCACAAAAAGAGGCATTCTTGCGATCTGTCGTTACAAGCCATTAAAATAGAAGGATAAAAATTCTCAATACCTATAATACCACACACAGGTATTCCAGCGATCTGTTGTTACAAGCCTCAAAAATAGAAGGGTAACAACTCTCAATACCTATAGTATGACATACAGTCCCATCATCTATCCCACGCAGAGAGAATTTAAAGATTTAGGTGATGAAGGAAGAGCAATAATTCACAACGATCGACATAGAGGATTCATTGTTCTATAAATTAAGAAGCACTTCGTGCTACATTTGCAGGCATGGAGGACGTGATTAAACTGGTGGTACAAACAGTAAATTTACTGAAGTACACTCACTATTGCACTGTAAATCATAAGTTTTCGATTAAGCGAAGAGTATGGAGACTTATTACACTCTAGGATCAAAAAACGACGCATCACGTAGAAGTTATTCGAATGGGACAGAAGTCGGTAGATGTGATGTAATTGTACAGAAAAACAAATGAGCAGAATTTCAGAAAAAATGGGTGATTTATTCAAAAGAAAGAGAGTGACAAATTGAGCTAGTCAATAACACGTTGGTCCACCCCTGGTCCTTATCCAAGCAGTTATTCGACTTGACATCGATTGACAGGGTTGTTGAATGTCCTCCTGGAGGATACGGTGGCAAATTCTGTCGAAATGGAATGTTATATCGTCAAAATACCGAGCTAGTAAGGGGCCTAACCCCAAACGTTCCAAACGTTCTCAGCTGGGGAGAGATCCGGAGACCCTGCTGGCCGAGGTAGAACTTGGCGAGTACGAAGACAAGCACCAGATTCCTCGGCACGTGCGGGCGAGCTTTACCGTGCTGAAATGTTATCCCAAGGATGACTTGCTATGGAGGGCAACAGAACGGAGCATAGAATATCATCGACATATTGGTGTGCTGTAAGGGTGCCGCAGATGACAACCAAAGGGGTCCTGCTATGAAATGGAATGGCACCCCAAAACACCACTTGTGGCTGACAGGCCGTATGGCGGGCGACAATCAGGTTGGTATCCTACTGCTGTCCGGCGAGTCTCCCGACACGTCACTGGTGCACAGTGCGAAGCGGGACCCGCCACTGAAGACAATTCTAGTCAGTCACTGGGTTCCAAGCTGAATGTGCGCGACACCACTGCAAAAGGGCTTACTGTTGTACAGATGACAATGTTAGTCAGCGCAAGGGACACAGCGAGCTCAGCCCTGTTTTCTGTGAACCGCCTACTATTAATCCCTGTGCTTATTGAAGCACCAGTTGCACGTCGGTTCGATGATAATGATGAATCTGGGACTCTGAGTGCATCTCTGACAATTTATCGGTTCTCACGTTCTGTCATTCAACCATGGTTCACCCATTCCTGCCGACATCGTCGAATAGTACATCGCTCCTATTCAAACGTCGAGTGCAACACGGATGCAGAAAGTGTCGTTCTTGTGAAACACGACTAGTTCTTTATACTCATGAAGTAATAAGTGTTATCGACAGGGGTTGCCAATTTGATTCTATATATTTTTAGATTTCCAGAAGGCTTTCGACACCGTTCCTCATAAGCGTCTTCTAACCAAACTGCGTGCCTACGGAGTATGGCCTCAGTTGTGCGACTCGATTCGTGATTTCCTGTCAGAAAGGTCACAGTTCGTAGTAATAGACGGAAAGTGATCGAGTAAAACAGAAGTAATATCCGGCGTTCCCCAAGGAAGTATTACAGGCCCTCTATTGTTCTACAATCTGAGTAGCCGTCTTCGATTGTTTGCAGATGATTCTGTCATTTACCGTCTTGTAAAGTCATCAGATGATCAAACCGACTTGCAAAATGATTTAGATACCATATCTGTATGGTGTGAAAAGTGACAATTGACGGAACTTCCTGGCAGATTAAAACTGTGTGCCCGACCGAGACTCGAACTCGGGACCTTTGCCTTTCGCGGGCAAGTGCTCTACCATCTGAGCTACCGAAGCACGACTCACGCCCGGTACTCACAGATTTACTTCTGCCAGTATCTCGTCTCCTAGCTTCCAAACTTTACAGAAGCTCTCCTGCGAACCTTGCCGTAAAGTTAGGAAGGTAGGAGACGAGATACTGGCAGAAGTAAAGCTGTGAGTACCGGGCGTGAGTCGTGCTTCGGTAGCTCAGATGGTAGAGCACTTGCCCGCGACAGGCAAAGGTCCCGAGTTCGAGTCTTGGTCGGGCACACAGTTTTAATCTGCCAGGAAGTTTCATATCAGCGCACACTCCGCTGCAGAGTGAAAATCTCATTCTAGTGACAATTGACCCTGAACAAAGAAATGTGCGAAGTTATTCACATGAGTACTAAAGGAAATCAGCTAAATTTCGATTACGCGATAATTCACACAAATGTGAAGGCTGTAAATTCATCTAAATACTCAGGGATTACAATTACAAATAACCTAAATTGGAACGATCACATAGCTAATATTATGGGTAGAGCAAACCAAAGACTGCTATTCATTGCCAGAACACTTAGAAGGTGCAAGAGGTCTACTAAAGAGATTGCTTACACCACGTTTGTCCGCCCTATTCTCGAGTATTGCTGTGCGGTGTGGGATCCGCATCAGGTGGGACTTTCGGATGACATCGAAAAAGTACAAAGAAGGGCAGCTCGTTTTGTATTATCGAAAAATAGTGGAGATAGTGTCATAGACATAATATGTGAATTGGAGTGACAATCATTAAAACAAAGGCGTATTTCATTGCGACTGGGTCTTCTCATGAAATTTCAATCACCAGTTTTCTCCTCCGATTGCGAAAACATTCTGTTGGCACCCACCTACACAGGGAAAAATGATCACCACGATAAAATAAGTGAAATCAGGTCTCGCACAGAAAAATTTAAGTGCTCGTTTTTCCCGCGTGACAGCTTGAATGTGGCTCATTGAACCCTCTGCCGGGCACATTATTGTGAATAGCAGAGTAATCACGTAGATGTAGATGTAGAGGTAGACGAAGTTTACTCCAATCGGTTTCTTTGAGCCCAACTATACGTCCTCCCCCAAATGCTGAAATCTGCGTATATTCTGCACGCTCCTGTCTGCGAAGCATAGTTGCTGTCCAACTGAGTACACGGAATGAAATTCGCAAAGTCTTTATGCCCTGATATGGAGACTTCCCCTGCTCACTGTCCTTGCCAGCTGTGCTGTTAAATTGCGCTGCAGCGCCGGCAAAGCTTGCAGTTTTGCATTTACCGTCGCTATGTGTATGAATTCAATTTGTGACCAATTCGCATAACTCCTTCACAGTGCTATGGTCCTTAGCTTTTTCTTTCTAGGAGTGTTTATTACTGCGAAATACATTGCTTACATCAAGCAGAATTCTTGGAACGATTTTTCAATTTAAAACTACCTATTATTGAATGCACCAAGGAAAAAGAGAGCATCAACGAAAATTAGATTATCCGGAAAGGACTGCAGATCCCGCATACAGTGCGGCTGCTTTGCCATTTAGATGTGGCGCTTCTGCAAATTTCATCTCTTCCCCCTCTTCACACTCAGACAGCGGGAGATGGTGGTGATGGAAGTGTGCAGCCAGGCGAGAGAGGTATGGCATATGAACCAGGGTACAGTCGTGTGTCAAGTTCTTGGAAGTCTCTGCACCAAAGTCGCAGATAGCAACAGACAAGTTGCCCTACACAAATAGCAGAGTACATGTTAAAAGACTAATACGTGTTCAGTAATCTGGCAGTTTGCACAGCTGAGTGGCGTAGAGAACAAATAGCTAATGTGATGGCGTAGGTGACAATGTATACAACATGCAGTCTGGACTGGTTTACTATCTGAACAACAGTAGCCATATCTGGGCCGTCTAAAAGACATAGCTACCGCCTTTCCTTAAGGCTATTCCACATACCAATGTGCAATCTTTCTGTGAAATACGATGACTACCACGTTTCTCTTGTTACGTCTTTGCTTAACACATCTTTCATCAAACGCGTCTAGGATATGAAAATTTAGCACCTTTTTCTTCAAGGCCTTCGAGAAACTTCCATTGCAAATTCCCCAGGAAGCAATCCAAGTTACCTTATAAACGGGTTCCCTAACAACTCTGTCATCTGCAAGAAATATGATGATTTCGATGTGGCATGGAAACAATTCTTTACGCTACCGAAACTCTCTTGAACGGCATTTGATAAAAGTTGTACAGCTCAGTAGCATCTTTTTAAATGGCACTCAGGAACTTTTTTCGGTTGCAGTATTTGGCAACAGAGATCATACACAGTTTAGTAATACCACGCCCTATTTGCATTCTATCGTGTACATAATCTGTGCTATGAAGATCATTTCAGTTCCAATTTACCTTCTTGGTGTTGCAGTTATTTTTGTAATCGTTTGTGCACCAGCCGGACTCGTCGAGGTCATTAGGGTTCAAAATGGTTCAAATGGTTCTGAGCACTATGGGAGTTAACATCTGAGGTCATCAGTTTTCTAGAACTTAGAACTACTTAAACTTAACTAACCCAAGGATATCACACATATCCATGCCCGAGGCAGGATTCGAATTTGCGACCGTAGCAGTCGCGCGGTTCCCGACTGAAGCGCCCCGAACCGCTCGGCCACCACGGCCGGCTGTCATTAGGGTTTAGAATCAGTATTAACAATAATGTTTTTGTTCCATTGGTCCTTTTGTTCATCTTTACAAGGGTCAAGAATTCATCAGACTCTAAGTATTCAATCAGGCTGGGTTTCAAGGTATTTAAAAGAATACAATACCAACGCAGACATGAGTCTTGTCTGTTAATAAAATGGTTCAAAAGGCTCAGAGCACTATGGGACTTAACATCGGAGGTCATCAGTCCCCTAGAACTTAGAACTACTTAAACCTAACTAACCTAAGGACATCACACACATCCATGCCCGAGGCAGGGTTCGAACCTGCGACCGTAGCAGTCGCGCGGTTCCAGAGTGAAGCGCTTAGAACCGCTCGGCCACACCGGCCGGCTGCCTGTTAATACGTCTCTCATAAAGGTGCAATTGAAATGGGATACGAAAACAACGCTAAGCTACTTTGCCGAATGTCTTGAATGTGGAAACTGAATCACCGTAGTACGCACCGTGTCGGTACAAGTTACGGGTACGATAAATGCATTTGGCAGGTGTGAGTCAGTGGCGTTAAAGACGGATGGCCAACAACCGGGCCCCGGTATTTCGTGGCAGTCCCGACAGAGGCGACAGCGAAAGAGCTGGGGGTGTTGCGCTGCGGGGCGGGCCCGGTCAACACGGGGGCAAATAAACCTGCCGGCGACCGGGAGCCCTCAAACACATTAGCCGGGCGCCGTGGGCAAACAGCAGCCCGCAGCGCCAGTATGCACGGCACAGCACTGCCGCTGATTCTCTGTGCAGGGACACAGAGCGCAGGCTGACCGTCAGTAAACGAACAACGTTTTTCCTATGTAATAGCGCGACTACAGCGGCAACAGTATGAGACTACAAAGATTACTAATTTATTCATTACAAGTATAGCAGAAAATATGGAAAAATATAGCACCTACATCAAGGGACCGAAGATTTTCGGACGCACAATGCCGTTCATAGACGCAAACTAATACACTACTGGCCATTGAAATAGCTACACCACGAAGATGATGTGCTACAGACGCGTAATTTAATCGACCGGAAGAAGATGCTGTGATATGCAAATGATTAGCTTTTCCGAGCATTCACACAAGGTTGGTGCCGGTGGCGACACCTACAACGTGCTGACATGAGGAAAGTTTCCAGCCGATTTATCATACACAAACAGCAGTTGACTGGCATTGCCTGGTGGAACGTTCTTGTGAAGACTCGTGTAAGGAGGAGAAATGCGTACCCTCAGGTTTAGGGCAGATTGTAGCCTATCGCGATTGCGGTTTATCGTATCGCGACATTGCTGCTCGCGTTGGTCGAGATCCAATGACTGTTAGCAGACAATGGAATCGGTGGCTTCAGGAGGGTAATACGGAACGCCATGCTGGATGCCAACGGCCTCGTATCACTAGCAGTCGAGATGACAGGCATCTTATCCGCATGGCTGTAACGGATCGTGCAGCCACATCTCGATCCCTAAGTCAACAGATGGGGACGTTTTACAAGACAATAACCATCTGAACGAACAGTTCGACGACGTTTGCAGCAGCATGAACTATCAGCTCGGAGACCATGGCTGGAGTTACCCTTGACGCTGCATCACAGACAGGAGCACCTGCGATAGTGCACTCAACGACGAATCTGGGTGCACGAATGGCAAACCGTCATTTTTTCGGATGAATCCAGGTTCTGTTTACAGTATCATTATGGTCGCATCCGTGTTTGGCGACATCGTGGTGAACTCACATTGGAAGCGTGTTTTCGTCATCGCTATACTGGCATACCATCCGGCGTGATGGTATGGGGTGCCATTGGTTACACGTCTCGGTCACCTCTTGTTCGCATTGACGGTACTTTGAACAGTGGACGTTACATTTTAGATGTGTTACGACCCGTGGCTTTACCCTTCATTCGATCCCTGCGAAACTCTATATTTCAGCAGGATAATGCACGACCGCATGTTGCAGGTCCTGTACGGGCTATTCTGGATGCAGAAAGTGTTCGATTGCTGCCCTGGTCAGCACATTCTCCAGATCTCTCACCAATTGAAAACGTCTGGTCAATGGTGGCCGAGTAACTGGCTCGTCACAATACGCCAGTCACTACTCTTGATGAACTGTGGTATCGTGTTGAAGCTGCTTGAGCAGCTCTACCAGTACACGTCATCTAAGCTCTGCCTCAATGCCCAGGCATATCACGGCCGTTATTACGGCCAGAGGTTGTTGTTATGGGTACTAATTTCTCTGGATCTATGCTCCCAAATTGCGTGAAAATGTAATCACATGTCAGTTCTAGTATAATATATTTGTCCAATGAATACCCGTTTATCATTTGCATTTCTTCTTGGTGTAGCAATTTTAAAGGCCAGTAGTGTAGCATGTAGGAATTATTATCGTTACTGTTACAACATATAATTTTCGGTGGAGGTGTTTCACTAGGTATTCATATTCTTTTTACCAACTAGACTTTACTGCCGAAAGCGTGACAATGTGGGCTGGTTGTAACAGCCAGAAATTTCACTCATGTCTTACAAGTGACTGTGGTCAGTCAAGCATACATCGCGCAAGCTCTTTTCACTCATCTTGCGTCTTCTAAAGCTCTGTCTTTTGCACAAAAAATATTACACCGTCATAGGTCCGATGATAGCACTCGCCTTGACCGTCACTACGCTTGCCACAAGTTTAAAGTAGCTACTTGACCACTGCTGACGCATTTTTCATTACTTTTTAGTGATGTCATGAATCTCTTTACGTATGACAGTATCTATCAATGTGCAAGGTATAACCACATGCACTTTGAAAGTAATGAGACACAACTAAGGTAGAACGAAAAACACTCTCGTAGTATGTACGTCTTTCTCCTTGCATATTCACTGTCAAACTGACGTCATCGCTTCGTGTCAGGTCGCTCTGAACCCTGTTCTAAAAAGCTAGGCAGTCAGAAGCTAGAAAAGGGAATGCTTCCTTATAAGAGTGTGCCCTGGACAGCCATTGGAAGAGGAGGAAACCTATTCCTCGGTCATTTCACGAGACGGATCAAGTTGAGTTTGTCCCATATTGCACACTATTACAGTTTCCATGTAACGCATTATTTTACTGGAATAGCTGTATTCTTTAAACCAACATCACATTGGAAATTTGGCAAATTTCTACATAGGGTCAATTAGCGAAAAGATTGCAACGTGATTTGTGCCATTTCTCATAAACTTTTGAGGAAATAAATCTAGCAAGTACAAAGAGTTGCATGGAATTTTCATTTTGGTTATGAACTACATAATAAGCCCACATTACCAGTCCTCCATAATCGTCGGTTGGTCGCAATTCTGGTGCGAATCCACTTAGATCGGATTTCGTGCGCTAGTAAACGTGAGGAACAACGACACGTCTTTCACCTTTACAGTACTGCTTTTGAAGTATACAAAGACAGTTACCCAATTAATAGCGTTAGCTAGTAAACGTGAAGAACAACGCTATATCTTTCGCTTTTGCAGCATGGTTTTAGAAGCATGCCGAGATAGTCACCTACTTAGTATCGCACATCATACCTTTTAAAGCGTTCTTGGTGATATGTAGGTTCATAAACTTGTTACTAACTGCGGGAGTCCCTTCTTCGATTTCTCTTTCAAGCAATTTTAGATCTTGTGGACCATTCTTGTTCCCATACTTATCGTCTCTTTCTACGATACACAATTACTCCTTCGAAAGTTCGGCTTGCTGTCTGGAACGATTATCGTAGCTGTACAGTTTTTCATCCTATTTAAATGTTCCTTCACGCGATTCAGCCATATTTCATTGTGCCGTCGGTCGGAAATCAGATATGTAATTGAGGATGTCAAATTAAACACCTTTCAGCCGTCAAATTTCCAACCTTATTTTATTTGGCACCAGTTTCAGTGTTTTACTACGCCATCTTCATGCCCCTGACCGACAGGTAGGAAGAATCTATCTCGGTTGTGATCAAAACAGGGTTCAGCAATACTGGTATTAGTAGGTACTTGCAACAGAGATCACTTCAACCATCACGTGAGTTGGCAGATGACAGTTGAAGTGATCACTGTGCCTCGTTTGGAATTGGAATTATTACATTCTTCTTAACGTCTGTGGGTCAAATATCTTGCACACCAGATGGAATACTTTTGCCATGGCTGGCTGTTCCAAGTATATTAGTATTTCATGATAGTGATGAGCGACTGCAAATCTTTAATTTTCTCAGACACGGTTTTTATGGTATTTCACTACTGTTCACATGACGAGATGACTTCCTACAGCCTGTATCACTTGTCCTGACTCGAGGATACGAACTGCAGCTGTTGCACTTACTGTGTTCACCTCAAGTGCTCACAAAACTCTGATGGAGAAGGCATATATTTTTTCTGTCTGTACAACATCCACAAACGCAAAAATTTAGGATGTGAATTCATTTTGTGTAATTTACTTGTCTTGTGATCGTATGAATTATTTTGATTCTGTTGTTTAGTGAGAAGTTGATACTAGGTTTACCAGCTTTTAATATCTCTAGAGTGTTATCATTAAGATGTCGGCTTATTTCAGGGGATAGTATTCAATATATAAGTTTTGTTGTTTTGTTTCTGATACAGTTTCCTTATGTCTAAGTTATTTTTATACTCCTGTGATACATTAGTATGTAAATATATTTTTTTTTCAAGAGCTTGTCTAAAAGGATATCTGTACAAAATACGTTTTAAATCTTTGGTTTGAGATACAGGGTATTCTAAAGTATCGTGATCCACTCTCACTTGCCTTCCTAAAACTCAGTGAATTTCTAAATTTCTTTTATTAATGTCTCGTTCGTGAAACTCTTAGAACACAGTTATTATATCATCTATGTACATATGGAGTCTTCAAAAGGTTGCTTTTCTGAACCATGATATAAAAGTGTTCTCTAAGACATATTCAAAAAGAAGCTGTGGTGGTATTTAAAGCACTTGTGCAGCAGTATGAATTAAAAGAGATATGTCGATTTTAGAAAAAACTTATATATTTTTGCTGCTGCTCGTGTTTTCTAGAGTACATTTATCTGGAGAATTTCTCTAAAATAAATGCAAATACATTGTTTGGGTGTGATAATCAAGTGTTTCAGCTGAATCAAATGATCGGTTTGTTCAAGTGTCTACAAGTGGCATGGGCTTCTGTGATAGTTTTAAATAGAGTCTGCAGACCGCATGATATATGAAGCAGTTGTTGGCAGGAAGGAGTGTCAGATATTAGGCTTAGTTTAACATTTGTTGCTTTTTACAGTTCCACCGATGTGTTATTTCAATGAGTATCTGGAATAAGTAATCAAATGACAGCAACAGATACGCAAATATCTCTATGTGGTATACAATCTCACAGAACTATCCACGTCAGTTGCTACCTTCCAATTGTAAGTAGGTAAAATCACATTCCCAGCCACAGTGGCAAAAATGCTTGGCTTCAAGATAGTAAGTACAAGACTGGAGGAGGAAGCTCAGTCTATGAAGAAAAATCAAACATCACATATATTATTTCTCAAGTCAACATCCGTTTTTCTCAACACATACTAATCGTGTAGGGATGTATAGTGAGAGGTTTCTTAACCGGCTTCTGACAATGCATACCGATTTTGCTCTAAAACTTACCATTTGTCAAATATTTTAACGTACAATAGACTTGTAACTACTATGGGCCAAAGGGCATCATTGATGCCCATCTTCATACCTACAGTATTTTATTAAGACGACTTATTAATCACGAATAAAAGACTGAATTTTCATTTTACCTTGTTATAAATATCATTTAATTTGTTTTAAAGTACTTATTAAAATGAAATAAAACATGCAACTGAGGGCGAGCGAGACAGATAGTAATGACGGGACACGGCAGCAGAACATGACACAATATGTTAGCGTCGGCATAGCGGCGATCGTAATTAGGATCTGCCATTGTGATTTCGGATGGTGTGAATGTCGTAATTAGCGAGCAACAAGATCATTATCTGTTTCTACGATTAACCAACCATCTTCCACTGACCGTTCTTGTGTCTTTAAAATTCATTTAAATGTTTTCAATAGGATCCCTAAACAGTAGGACGACCAAGTTTTACGGAGATTGACTGTACAGTCACGGTGACACCTTGACGGCGGGGAACCTGAGGTCCCACGGTGGCAGAGCTTTGGTGTTGTTTACAACCTCTGGTTCCGAAGAAGACAGCCGACTCAACCCAAACGTACTCGTTTGCACAGGTTTGGGCAAATTGCTTAGTTAACTAAGTTTTCGAGACACTGAATCATTCAGGCAGCTGCAACGGCGTCTGCAGCTCCTCATTGGTCTATTAATTCGCAAAATGCTTTTTCAGACATCACATAGAGCAGGGGCGGGCAGGAATCCTGCACATTTGCGGTGCACTTGCACGCGTGCAGTTAACAGGTGTTCCGCGTGCACACAGGGGCAAGCTGGCCACCCGCGTATCTCCCATCCCCATCATACCTTATGTCCGCTCCTTCCTCTGTAATGCGTTTTGTTTCCTAGCTTGCTTTATTGAGTGAATGAATAAGGTCGTCCTGAAAACTTGAAAACAGTGCTCCATAAAATTTTAAATCAGTTAGATGAGAGACATGACAAGAGAAAGTCGCAGATCTCTCGTGACAACAGCAACTACGACAAATTCAAATGGCTCTGAGCACTATGGGACTTAACTGCTGTGGTCATCAGTCCCCTAGAACATAGAACTACTTAAACCTAATTAACCTAAGGACATCACACACTTCTACGTCCGAGGCAGGATTCGAACCTGCGACCGTAGCGGTCGCGCGGTTCCAGACTGAAACGCCTAGAACCACGTGGCCACATCGGCCGGCCGCAAATCATTGCAGAACTAGCACTCCTGAAAGAAAGGATATTGTGGAGACATGGCTTAGCCACAGCCTGGGGGATGTTTCCAGAATGAGATTTTCACTCTGCAGCGGAGTGTGCGCTGATATGAAACTTCCTGGCAGATCAAAACTGTGTGCCCGACCGAGACTCGAACTCGGGACCTTTGCATTTCGCGGGCAAGTGCTCTACCATATTTTTTTTTCCGGTTCCCAGAACTCCTGAACATAGACGTTGACTGTGAATATTGTATCACAGACACAGTCCCCCTTTTTTTTAAGTTGCAGGTAAGGAGAAAACAAATAAAAACCTCTTGCGTATGAAAATAAAAGACGACATTCTTCATAAAATAACACAATATCCTTTGAAAACGTAAAACATAAAAGGTAGCTATATTTCCGCAACGGCCTTCTTTTTTTATTTATTTATTTATTTTTTGTCACATGTGTAAGGAAAAAAAAACTTAGAAGTGGAGGAGAAAAGAGAAGTGAAATAAAAGAGGAATACTTCCTGCGCCATGCTCCACTTTGGCGCGCCATCAGAACAAAATGCATTCTATCATTGACCACTAAAGGGGAACCTGGGATCGTCCAGCCTTGGCTGGCACAGTTCGTTGAGATTCCAGCTTTGAGGCGGGTTGGTGAAAATACTCTGTAAATAGTTCGCGAAAGTGGCCCGATAGTGTCGATGTCGGCGAAGGGTGTGGTGATGTACTTGGAGGCGCGTCCAAAAGTCCGCCGGATCGACGATGTCGTCGCGGAAGAGGTAGTTGACAGCCATGCCACCGATCCATGTGATGGCGTGCCACTTAGCCGATGGAAAGTAGGTCGAGTCGGGATATATCATCATGGTAGGAGAAACGTGATGGGGTGGTACTCGGAGGTAGAAAGCCACAATCTTCTGTGCGAGGGTCCAGACAGCTGCTGCTGGCCCACACTCAAAACGATGTAGATCTGTATCTTCGACATTGCACTTGAGGCACTGGGGTGAGTCCACCAGTGCGATGCGATGCAGTTTCTGCCTTGTAGTATACTTGCCGTTGACGAGAAGGTACCACATAGAGGTGGTGTCAGTGGTGTGATATGGTTGGTGGATCGCTTTCCAAACTCTAGGCCATGAAACCTGGGGGTGACGTGTTTCGACGGGGTTGCGGGGTGGAGACTTTCGGAGAAGGCAATAGATGTCGCGGGTGGTCGTCTGCCTGGTCCTGGGGAGCTCGGTGCTTATGTTGCTATACTCCAAAAAGAAACCGCCGATATGTGACATCGGAGGTGGGATGTGTGCCAGAGACGTCGGTGGGCGTCTCGAAACAGGTGCGAGCTCAGTGGTCAACATTCCAGTAAAGGTAGCATTTTGGCTTTTCCATAACCGGAGCATAAAGTGCCGTAGTCCTGGCTCTCACATTAACCAGATCGAGGCCACCGTCCCGCTTCGGTAAGGTGAGAGCTTCATACTGGACTTTGAATATGTGTCCAGAACAAATGAAATAGCCGAAAGCCGCCTGTAATCTGGCCGCCATTGTCGCAGTGATGGGCAGAATCTGCGCTATATGGGGTATCCGGGCTGCCAGATGGGTATTGACGAAGGTGACTCTCTGGCACATATTCAGCGGGCGTAGTATGTGATTTTGTATGTTGGCCCGGATGCGTTGCAGTAGCGCCCGAAAATTGATCGCCGAGGTGCGGCGAATGTCTCGCGTGTACACCAATCCGAGACACCGAAGAGCGTCCACCAGCTGAAATGGGACTACGCTGTCTGCGGGAAGGCCGCGGCCGATCTTCATGGCGCATGATTTTGCCACGTTCATAGCGCTCCCTGCCCCTGCACTGTAACGGGTAATCCACTGCATCGCAGCTTGTACGTCGGCCGCTGAACGAACGACGAGGGCCGGCCGCGGTGGTCTAGCGGTTCTAGCGCTGCAGTCCGGAACCGCGGGACTGCTACGGTCGCAGGTTCGAATCCTGCCTCGGGCATGGGTGTGTGTGATGTCCTTAGGTTAGTTAGGTTTAAGTAGTTCTAAGTTCTAGGGGACTTATGACCACAGCAGTTGAGTCTCATAGTGCTCAGAGCCATTTGAACCATTTTTTTGGACGACGAGGGCCAAGTCGTCCGCGTAAGCTCGGCAGCGAAACATATGATCCCGGAGTGGAATACCTGTCAAACGTCGCCGTAATCCGCAAATGATGGGTTCCATCACAATGGCATAAAGCACCGTCGACAAAGGGCAACCCTGCCGTACTGAGCGTTCAATCCGTATAGGTTCTGTCAGTCTGCCGTTGACGAGAAGTCTGGACGTTGCTCCACGAAGGAGCCGCATAATCACTTGCGTGAACGGCGGGGAATTGCCATTCGGTCCATCACTGCGTTGAGGAATGCATGATTGACGCGGTCAAACGCTTGTTTGAAGTCGATGGAGATTAAAGCGCCTGGCAGTCGCGAGTGTGTTGCCACAGCGATCACATCTCGATATTCACTGAGGGCTGTCTGTATATTACGATCGCCGCCTAAGGATGTTTGTTCGTGGGAAACAATGTCTCGTAAGACATGTCTGAGTCGCACTGTTAGAAGGCGTGTGAAAATCTTGAAGTCGGAATTGAGTAACGTGATTGGCCGATAACTGTCGAGTCGTGTTCCTCCTGCGGGTTTCGGGACTGGTACAAGTAAGCCTTCCATGAACATTGGTGGCGGGTTCGCCGCGCCGGACAACAGTTCCCAGTACATGACCCTCCATCGTGGCAACATCAAATCTTGGAAGGTTCTGTAAAATTCGAGCGGTAAACCATCCGGGCCGGGAGATCGATTCAGAGACCCTTTGGCCATAGCGCCTTGGACGTCGTCGGTGGTCACTTCAGAAGTCAGGAGGGCTGCAGCTGCTGCGTTTAGAATACCAAGTGTCTCCTGGGCAACCTCAGCAATGGCCTCTGCACCGGCAGGTACTTCTTGATAGAAAAGTTTGTAGTGCGTTGTGAATGCATCCGCAATGGTAGCTTGCGATGTCAGCCGTCGTCCATCAGGTAGGTCTAAAGTTGACATTAAAGCCTGTCTGCGTCGACGAACATTTTGAACAATATGATGCATAGAAGGTTCTTCACCGTTAATCCTATCTTGGCTGCGTGCTCGTACAATGGCTCCCTCTAGACGGCATCTGGTCAAGGTTAAAATCTTTGCCTTGATGCGTTGAGCTTCTTTTAGACGATCCGGGGATGGGGGGTGATCCATCAGTTGTGTGGTGATTCCACCTGGCTTTGGCTCTGCCATAGTGTGTCAATATGCGTCGGATGGCCGGTTTGGCGCACAGCAACCACCACTGCAGTGTGGTCTCGTAACGCATAATGCGTTGAACACAGGTGTGCCACGTGTCGGTGATCTGTTGTCGACATTCAGGGTCCCGCAGTAGCGTGACATTGAGTTTCCAAGGTCCTGCACTGCGCCATATAGATTGCCGACGTAGGTTCATGGTACAGATGTAGATGTCATGATCCGAAAAGGCAGACGGCCAACGTTCCGCGTCGAGGAGAACTGATTTCAGAGCGTCTGAGATGTATATTCTATCACGTCGGCTAGCGGAGTGGCTCGTGATGTGTGTATACCCCGGGCGGTCGCCGTGTACCACTCGCCAAGTATCGAGGAGACGAAGGCGGCGGACGAGGAAGCGAAGTTCCGGACATGTGGTGAAATGGGGGTATTGGTCTGTGAGCTCGAGAACACAGTTGAAATCTCCGCCTACGAGGAGATGATCGTATCGGCCGAGGAATAAAGGCGTGATATCTTCTGCGTAGAACTGGGAGCGATCCCTCCGTTTATCAGTGCCCAATGGGGCGTAGAGATTTATGATTTTGAGTCCTTCAACTGTTATGGCCACCCCTCGCGCCGTTGGGAGGTATGCGACATCGGAAACTGCAATCCCTTCTCGTAGGAGGATGGCTGCTCCTGTGTGTTCCATAGCTGCAGGGGCGGCGTACGTCTCATATCCATAACACCCAGTCCAAGTTGCTGTCCTCGGTTCTTGTAACAGGGCGATGTCGATGTCCGCTGCTCTTAGCGTGTCACGGAGCAGTTGAAGTTTAACGTGGGAGCCGATATTATTAGTATTGATAGTAGCTATTCGGTACGCCTGATGGGAGATCCGTGATGCCGATAGGTTCGTAGCTGGTGAAGATTGTCGTCGTGGATGCGTGAAGTCCATAGAAGTCGCAGGAGTCGCCGTAGAAACGTCCCCCATTTTAGTGTTGGTCTAACGGAGGAACAGATCTCATTTCCGCATCAGATGGAGATGGGAAATCCGTGTCATCCGCCCATGAAAAATGTCCGACAGGTTTGACATCGGCGATAGGTGGCAGCGCTGGCCGAGTCGGCTCAATTGCGTCGGTGAAAACAGGCGTGCTATGTCCCATGGCTTCTGGGCGCGGGACTTGCGCACGATCTCTGTTGGACGGTTCACCGTCTTGTGGATGACGCGTCTCCGTGGCAGAGGAGAAAGTGTTATCGTGCTCTCCGTCAGAGTGATGTGCCATCTCTTCGTCCTGCGGAGGGGGCTCAATGGTCGATTCTGACGTCTTGCGGCGTTTTTTTCGTCGTTTGGGCGACTTCTGCTTTCTGCAATGAGTTTCGGTGTCTGAGGAAGGAAGAGATTCACGTCGTTCCGGTACAAAAGCCGCGGGTGTTATGATGCGGCCGTCATTCTCCAGAACAGTCTCGTTGGTATCCTTGTGATCTTCTAGCGTGGGCGTGTCCGGCTGTTGGACATGTTCGTGGGCGGCATCGCCGGTGTCAAGGTGCTGGGACGTCTCCGGGCGTATCGGACCAGAGAGACGCCCATGAACGGCGTCTTGAGAGGGCTGGACGTGCAGTGTCGCCGCATAGGTGACTGGAAGGGTGGTTGTGGTTCCGTCGGTGTTCGTGTCGTCGTGCCGTAGTTGTGTGATGCGGCGTTGCAGGCATTCATTACGGACGTGGCCTTCTTTGCCACAACCGGAACATGTTCGAGGTTGTCCGTCGTAAATGACCACCGCACGGCAGCCGCCGATAGAAATGTACGATGGTACGTGCCGTTTGAGATCGATTCGGACTTGTCTCACACCATTAAGCACCGGATACGTCGTAAACTGTGCCCATGTCTCGGCTACGTGGCTCTATACTTTTCCGAACGGGCTTAGCGCCGCGATGACTTCATCTTCATTCACCTCGAAAGGCAGTTCGAATACACGGATCGTCCGAAGGCCAAGTCCTGCATGGTCGCCATCCACAGGCCCGACGTTTCCGTCGGAGTGCCGAAATTTTAGTCCATGTCGCGTCCGTTGAATGATCTCATTGCAGGCAGCGTCGGAAATCATCTTATCATAAACGACGCTGCTAATGATCGATAGGTGTATGCCGATGAGGTTGTCACGGGGGATCTTCACGTCTTCGCGTAGGAAGCGTTCGACGGCCAGTGCTTTGGGTCGTGCGTATTCATTTGAGAAGGTGAACTTAAGAGTGTTCTTCTTGTAAGAGTTGGCCATTATATGTTGTTCGACTAAGAAGCGCGGTGACGAGGAAGTAAACAAAACACTCCGCGCGCGCAGCGGCGTGGACGGCCGAGCGCGGTGCGCACTGCTTGCCCTGCCGAACGCAGACTATCATCTGAGCTACCGAAGCACGACTCACGCCCGGTCCTCACAGCTTTACTTGTGACAGTATTTCGTCTCCTACCTTCCAAACTTTACAGAAGCTCTCCTGCGAAACTTGCAGAACTAGCACTCCTGAAAGAAAGGATATTGTGGAGACGTGGCTTAGCCACAGCCTGGGGGATTCTCCCATTACTTTTTAAAATATAGCAAATCTCCACTTCTCCGTTTCTTGAAATACAACGTTCACAACATAGTGCTCGCTTCGCATCAACGTCCGCAGCTTAGCCTGGCACTACACTGCCGCAACCTGTCGGCTGTCGCCACAGCCCCGGTCGACGCCTGCACGCGAGCAGCACACGTGCAGCGCTGTGCGCTCGTGAGCCGCGTGCAACGTTTGCCCGCCCCTGACATAGAGGATTCGCTTACAAAGGAAAATGCCGCATTGGTAAAACTTACTAATTTCTGATTTAGTTGCAGTTATAACCAGAAAAAATGTGAAGAACACCTCTATACTAAAGCATCATTACTGTCTGATATCTCTTGTTCGCCCTTACAAACCACATACAATCACGAATCAAATTAAAGTCAAAATTCATACGCTATCGCTCCTGGCTACAGGCCTCGTTAATCTCCAGTTAAGCTGATTCTTACATGGAAATAACTTTTTCTCCCTGTTCTCGCAGATACTGACGGAAGGTTCGTCAGATAACGCTACTCGCAGGCAGGCACACGCAGAGTGTCGACAGCGGCCGCGCCTACAGCAGGTGCCGCTGGTCTGGGTGCCCGTGGCGACCGCTTCCGCCCCAGTCCACGGAGACTTAAGCGCCACTTAATGCTGAAAACTTCGTTAATCATTAATTTTCAGCGTCCTGCGCTCCACCTTCCCCGGAGCCTTTTCCCCCGCCGTTGGCGAGGTCCGGGGGGAGCTCTGTCTGCCACGGGGACGAAACTTTTTAAACATTCATTCGAGCCAACATGCGCTACTACGGTGCTCTTTCTTCGCAACTTAACAATTTCCTGCGAGGGGAATGATCGCATAGATCATGCGAGCAGCCTGGAGGGAGTAAGGGTAAAGCGAGCTGGAGGGTAGAGAGAGAGAGAGAGGGAGAGAGAGAGATACAACGAGCTGTTGCCAGATGCTTTTAAAATTTAAAACTTAAGTGCAAGTTAGATTAAACACGGGACGCAACGACCAGCCCGAGGAGCAGGTAGCGGTAATTTATTCGGAAAACAAGGGCTGCCCACTAAATCATCACCGCAGCAGTTCCCTCGGCCTTGCAGTATTATGAAGCCTTAGACCGAGCGAAGTCGCCAGTGAGAACCTCCTCACTTTGAGTGTCTCGTTCACAACATTGTACCTAGCAAAAGACAGGGACAAAACGTCACAGTGAACGTTCCACTTCTGCCTCTGAAATGTCCACTATGCTTCCTCAAACAAAATTTGGTAAATTAACTTTCTTAAGTCAAGTACAACTAGAAGCAATAAACTGTGTTTCTGTTGTGCACATACTCAGTTCTTACATCCAGTCTACATTATTATCAGCAAGGATTACATATGCCACAATATTTTATGGCAACGGCCTTGCGCAGTGGATACACCTGTTCCCGTCAGATCACCGAAGTTAAGCGCTGACGAGCGTGGTCGGCACTTGGATGGGTGACCATCCAGACCGCCATGCGCTGTTGCCATTTTTCGGGGTGCACTCAGCCTCGCGATGCCAATTGAGGAACTACTCGACCGAATAGTAGCGGCTTCGGTAAAGAATACCATCATAACGACCGGGAGAGCGGTGTGCTCCTACCCGCATTCTCCGTTGAGGATGACACGGCAGTCGGATGGTCCCGGTAGGCCACTCGTGGCCTGAAGACGGAGTGTGCTTCAGTATTTTATTCTGTCCAGTACCTGCTCCAGACAAATCTCATCCATTTTCTATGAGCACCCAGAACAAGGGTAAAGGTTATCTTCACAAACCGATTACCATAATTAAGCCACAGCACAAAGATAGACGTACCCATTCTGTATAGTTTGAAGAAAGTCAGAATATGCAATGGCTACTAACTTGTACCACGTGTACGCAGAGCTATTTGTTGTGATATCCCGTAATTATTTCGTCGCTTTTCTTCTCGCAAGTCAAAAGGCGGATGGTTCTAGTATCCAAAAGCTTCCACTAGCATTCCGCCATTTAATACGCGATGCTTTCACTTGTGCTACCAGCCGGTATAAAAAAACTAGTAAAACATGGGTATATAAAGTAGTCGCTTGTGACGTCTTGCCAGAAACGATAAGTTCCTTTCCGAAGATTTGTATTAAAAGTTATTGCACTGAGTCAAATCGTCTTAAGCGTAAACAAATTTGTCATTTAAAAGTCGTGCTGGTACTTTAGCGTTAGGTAGCAGTGGCTGGTGTAACGGATGGTCTCTGTGGGAAAGAAAGTTGACGGGAGAAGAAAGCAGTGCTGGTCATAATGTATGTAGCACCCTCAGCCCTTAAACAGCCTACGACATGGACATAATCGTATTTAAAAACGTTAACATTTTAGGAGCCCAGAACTCAGGCTGTGGCCGACCGTTTCTAGGCGCTTCAGGCTGGAACCGCGCTGCTGCTACGGTCACAGGTTCGAATCCTACCTCGGGCATGGATGTGTGTGATGTCCCTTAGGTTAGTTAGGTTTAAGTAGTTCTAAGTCTAGAGGACTGATGGATGACCTCAGATGTTAAGTCCCATTGTGCTTAGACCCATTTGAACCAAAACTCAGAAATGTCTTGGAAATCATAAAAACATGCTACAGTGATACAAATACATAATAAATACGATTTAGTAATATTAAATGGGGATCGTTCTGTAAAACGGGTCACCCACGAGAGTTTCCGAACTTATAACGAGCTTGTAGCTCACATAAGAGACAATGCAGTTGTATGGAAGTATTAATTAAATTGTTTAAGTTTAGACAGTTTGACCATCATTTACATCTCTGTTTCGTCGTTATGCCTTTTATCTTCCTTCATCTTTATTGTGACCAACGATATTACAGACAATGCTCCCTAGAAATTGAATAATGGACTTTCGTCCGATTTTTCACAGCCAAACCCTGAGTGGAAAACAGACAAACGGCGTATCAAATTGACCATTGTGAGGTCTGGTCTTAATTCTTTAAAAGTAATCTGCGTAGTTAAGGAAAACATAATTAGTGATTTGAAGCAATTTGGAATATTTCACTGTCAGTCACTTAAACAAAGTGTTAAAGTGTTCAGCTCTTTAAGGATAGGCACTTTGTCTACGCAAAGTTGTACTGGTGTAGAAATTACGGATTCTTTCTTTCCTGTTGGAATAATAAACTACATATCAAATTACAGCAAAAATTTAAACTTCTCTCGTTCCTCTTGATCTATAATCTTATATGCTTAATAATAGTAGAACATCCCGCCCACTTAGCTGAGCAGTCTGCACGTGACTGCCATGCAGAGGGCCTGAGTTCGATTCCCGGCCGGATGGGGGATTTTCGCCGCTAAGTAACTAGATGTTGTGTTGTCTTCGTCATCATTTCATCATCCTCGACCACACAAATCGCCCAGTATGGTGTCCGCTTGAACAGACTGGCGAATCGGCGGGCGAGCTGCCTCAGATGAGGACTCCAGGCCGTTTGTACCATACGATCAGTTGATCTCAGTAATACAGTACAGATGGATATTCAAACATATTGTTCTTTATTATTTCTCAGCGAAATCTGAAAGTAAAAAAGTTTTGAAAAATGAACGTTCACATGTTTCGTAATATGATTTGTCTAAATGTAAGATATGAAAAATAGAAATATTAGACATACCTCGTTTGGTTTACATTATTTCGAGCATCATTCAAACGTGCGTTAAAAGTTCTCCAATCTGTTTTATTTCTTAATTTTAAATAAATCATTCCACAAAATATTTGATCGTTTTGTTAACTTTTTTATGCTCTCCAGTAAGTATGAACAGCGTACTTTTATTTCTGGGTTAATGTTTCTGTTTAAATTCCGTTCTTCTCCGGATATATAATATATCAAAATATTCGTAAGGATGAAATGTAATGACACATCTCCCAAGTTCAATTTTGTCACAAAAAGCAGTACACCCAGTGCCACGTTACGCAAGTCATTATAACGTTGCTACCAAACGATATTCAATATTAACGTTAAACACATTCGTTGTTTAAGAATCAATCTCAGACTTGGAGAGTAAGAGCTGTCAGTGTTCCCCCAGAAAGATTTTTGACGTGCACTCGGAAATGGTAATAAACAAATGCGAGCTGCGATATGGATGGTGGCCGACATTAGCTGAGTGCCGGCCCTGCGGTCTTCTTTCGCATCTGACTTCCTTTGGCGGGCGCAGCCGTTCTGTCTGTCTGTCTGTCTGTCTCTCTCTCTCTCTCTCTCTCTCTCTTTCTCTGCTCCCTGAATTATAACTGCTGCTCGGGGAGCTATTAGCCAAATGACGTCTGTGCTTCACTTTCCTCCCTCCTCATCCCGCTGCCCAAACCACGCTCCCTCTACCCCTCTGACTCTCCAACTACGCAGATGGGCGGCGTGGTGCGCGCCGACCCGTCTTCTGTCATGACGAACACCTCAGCAACTCGCCATAGAGATAGAGATGCGACAAAAACTTAGTTGTACTCACTTTATTGGGTAAATTCCGATAATTACGCATGGACATATTTCGAGGCCTGGTGGCAACTATTATTGCTGTTCACTATCATCTTATCGATAAGCCGTTCTTTTCTCTCTTCCATACGAGCTCAAACATGTCACGTACGCTCCTCTGATCGTTCGATTACCTTGGCAGCAGCTTAAATAAATAAATGTTTTTCGAGTTAACGGTAGTGTTGTTTTAGGTCAGTTCGTTGATACACATGTCCACCTACAATTTAGCAAGACCTATTAGGAATATTCTCAGAAAATAAAAGCTTATATACACTTCTTCATCGAGTATTGGATCTAAGGATCAACACAAATCCTACTCGCAATAGTGTCAAAAACAAAAAGTTTAGCTTCCGACCCTCGGCCTCTACAATTTTCCTGACTATTAATGCTCTGACAATATTCAAAATAAACAATAGTAGCCATAGTACTTCTCATGTATTTTTATTCAAACTAAACAAAAATTCAGCTAAATTTAGAAGAAAGGAAGGAATATTAGGGTTTAATGTCTCACCGACATCGAGGTCATTAGAGACACAGCTTCTCATGTGTTTTTATACAAACTTAACGAAAATTCAGCTAAATTTAGAAGAATGGAAGGAGTATTTGGGTATAATGTCCCGTCGACATTGAGACCATTAGAGACAGAGCACAAGCTCGGGTTGTTTTAAAGATGGGGACGGAAAACGGCCATGCCCTTTCAAAGAAACTATCCCAGCATTTGCTGGAGCGATTTGGGGAAAATACGATAAACCTAAACCTGATCTAAATTTGGTTTGAGATGAAATTAAACTCTAAGTTTAAGTTATTGAAAAATGGGCATAACGATCGTATTTACAGTCGTATTGTCAAGAGTATCATACGTAACGGATCGTATATCACACTATCTGTCACAGACGACGTTGTTGTTGTTGTTGTTGTGGTCTTCAGTCCTGAGACTGGTTTGATGCAGCTCTCCATGCTACTCTATCCTGTGCAAGCTTCTTCATCTCCCAGTACCTACTGCAACCTACATCCTTCTGAATCTGCTTAGTGAATTCATCTCTTGGTCTCCCCCTACGATTTTTACCCTCCACACTACCCTCCAATACTAAATTGGTGATCCCTTGATGCCTCAGAACATGTCCTATCAACCGATCCCTTCTTCTAGTCAGGTTGTGCCACAAACTTCTCTTCTCCCCAATCCTATTCAATACCTCCTCATTAGTTACGTGATCTACCCATCTAATCTTCAGCATTCTTCTGTAGCACCACATTTCGAAAGCTTCTATTCTCTTCTTGTCCAAACTATTTACCGTCCAGGTTTCACTTCCATACATGGCTACACTCCATACAAATACTTTCAGAAATGACTTCCTGACACTTAAATCTATACTTGATGTTAACAAATTTCTCTTCTTCAGAAACGCTTTCCTTGCCATTGCCAGTCTACATTTTATATCCTCTCTACTTCGACCATCATCACTTATTTTGCTCCCCAAATAGCAAAACTCCTTTACTACTTTAAGTGTCTCATTTCCTAATCTAATACCCTCAACATCACCCGACTTAATTCGACTACATTCCATTATCCTCGTTTTGCTTTTGTTGATGTTCATCTTATATCCTCCCTTCAAGACACCATCCATTCCGTTCAACTGCTCTTCCAAGTCCTTTGCTGTCTCTGATAGAATTACAATGTCATCAGCGAACCTCAAAGTTTTTATTTCTTCTCCCTGGATTTTAATACCTACTCCGAATTTTTCTTTTGTTTCCTTTACTGCTTGCTCAATATACAGATTGAATAACATCGGGGAGAGGCTACAACCCTGTCTTACTCCCTTCCCAACCACTGCTTCCCTTTCATGTCCCTCGACTCTTACAACTGCCATCTGGTTTCTGTACAAATTGTAAATAGCATTTCGCTCCCTGTATTTTACCCCTGCCAGCTTTAGAATTTGAAAGAGAGTATACCAGTCAACATTGTCAAAAGCTTTCTCTAAGTCTACAAATGCTAGAAACGTAGGTTTGCCTTTCCTTAATCTTTCTTCTAAGATAAGTCGTAAGGTCAGTATTGCCTCACGTGTTCCAGTATTTCTACGGAATCCAAACTGATCTTCCCTGAGGTCGGCTTCTACTAGTTTTTCCATTCGTCTGCAAAGTAGTCGTGTTAGTATTTTGAGGCTGTGGCTTATTAAACTGATTGTTCGGTAATTTTCACATCTGTCAACACCTGCTTTCTTTGGGATTGGAATTATTATATTCTTCTTGAAGTCTGAGGGTATTTCGCCTGTTTCATAGATCTTGGTCACCAGATGGTAGAGTTTGGTCAGGACTGGCTCTCCCAAGGCCGTCAGTAGTTCTACTGGAATGTTGTGTACTGCGGGGGCCTTGTTTCGACTCAGGTCTTTCGGTGCTCTGTCAAACTCTTCACGCAGTATCGTATCTCCCCTTTCATCTTCATCTACATCTTCTTCCATTTCCATAATATTGTCCTCAAGTACATTGCCCTTGTATAGACCCTCTATATACTCCTTCCACCTTTCTGCTTTCCCTTCTTTGCTTAGAACTGGGTTTCCATCTGAGCTCTTGATGTTCATACAAGTGGTTCTCTTATCTCCAAAGGTCTCTTTAATTTTCCTGTAGGCAGTATCTATCTTACCCCTAGTGAGATAAGTCTCTACATCCTTACATTTGTCCTCTAGCCATCCCTGCTTAGCCATTTTGCACTTCCTGTCTATCTCATTTTTGAGACGTTTGTATTCCTTTTTGCCTGCTTCATTTACTGCATTTTTATATTTTCTCCTTTCATCAATTAAATTCAATATTTCTTCTGTTACCCAAGGATTTCTACTAGCTCTCGTCTTTTTACCTACTTGATCCTCTGCTGCCTTCACTACTTCATCCCTCAGAGCTACCCATTCTTCTTCTACTGTATTTCTTTCCCCCATTCCTGTCAATTGTTCCCTTATGCTCTCCCTGAAACTGTGTACAACCTCTGGTTCTTTCAGTTTATCCAGGTCCCATCTCCTTAAATTCCCACCTTTTTGCAGTTTCTTCAGTTTTAATCTACAGGTCACAACCAATAGATTGTGGTCAGAGTCCACATCTGCCCCTGGAAATGTCTTACAATTTAAAACCTGGTTCCTAAATCTCTGTCTTACCATTATATAATCTATCTGATACCTTTTAGTATCTCCAGGGTTCTTCCATGTATACAACCTTCTATCATGATTCTTAAACCAAGTGTTAGCTATGATTAAGTTGTGCTCTGTGCAAAATTCTACCAGCCGGCTTCCTCTTTCATTTCTTACCCCCAATCCATAATCACCTACTACATTTCCTTCTCTCCCTTTTCCTACACTCGAATTCCAGTCACCCATGACTATTAAATTTTCGTCTCCCTTCACTATCTGAATAATTTCTTTTATTTCATCATATATTTCTTCAATTTCTTCGTCATCTGCAGAGCTAGTTGGCATATAAACTTGTACTACTGTAGTAGGTGTGGGCTTCGTATCTATCTTGGCCACAATAATGCGTTCACTATGCTGTTTGTAGTACCTTATCCGCATTCCTATTTTCCTATTCATTATTAAACCTACTCCTGCATTACCCCTATTTGATTTTGTGTTTATAACCCTGTAGTCACCTGACCAGAAGTCTTGTTCCTCCTGCCACCGAACTTCACTAATTCCCACTATATCTAACTTTAACCTATCCACTTCCCTTTTTAAATTTTCTAACCTACCTGCCCGATTAAGGGATCTGACATTCCACGCTCCGATCCGTAGAACGCCAGTTTTCTTTCTCCTGATAACGACATCCTCTTGAGTAGTCCCCACCCGGAGATCCGAATGGGGGACTATTTTACCTCCAGAATATTTTACCCATGAGGACGCCATCATCATTTAATCATACAGTAAAGCTGCATGCCCTCGGGAAAAATAACGGCCGTAGTTTCCCCTTGCTTTCAGCCGTTCGCAGTACCAGCACAGCAAGGTCGATTTGGTTATTGTTACACGGCCAGATCAGTCAATCATCCAGACTGTTGCCCTTGCAACTACTGAAAAGGCTGCTGCCCCTCTTCAGGAACCACACGTTTGTCTGGCCTCTCAACAGATACCCCTCCGTTGTGGTTGTACCTACGGTACGGCTATCTGTATCGCTGAGGCACGCAAGCCTCCCCACCACCGGCAAGGTCTATGGTTCATAGGGGGGACAGACGACGTATCAGCCTGTTTATCTGAAAATAGCTTTCTGTTTTTTCCCTTGTGTGCTAATGTTACGCAAAATTAAAAATTGTTGGCACCTCATTTTGCTTTATCTCTTTACAACACTAGAGGTGTCCTTATCTACATACTCAGGCGAAAAATGTTTGCTGCATGTCTTTTTACTGTCTTCTGCATAAACAACGTTTCCTTTTCCAAAAAAAAAAAGCTAAATATTTCTGTGCACATCATTAATGCGAAATCTGTTCTTGTCAGTACTGAAGATTATGTAGACAGAAGTTGTGAACTTTTATCGGGAACAGAAATAAAATAATGACAATATAATGAATATTTAATACATTTCCTTGTTTCCTTTTCTCTTTGGTTTTGTAACATTTATAAACTTACAGTATTCTTTAAACGAAGAAAATTAGCATCTTCTTGATAACGATAGCACTTCTTAACTTCAACCTACAGTTTAATTACTTGACCTCTAAAACCGTTTCAGCACTTTTAAAGCAAACTAACCTTGGAATTATTTCTGGTCATATCTAACGTCCAGTCTTTTCTGGACTGGCCTCGTTTTGAAACTGAAGACGACATGCAGGAAGCAGAAATATTAAATACTGCAATAAAATGTACCAACGCGTGCGGATACAGTCATACCAATGTCTGACAGCCGCACAGACTCATAAATGAGAGATGTGATATTAACCTCCCTGGCATTGTAAAATAAGACTACTTAGGGTGAGCAAGGCTCTAGGCCTTAAATTAACTGCATTTACTTTTTATGATGAATATATTGCGAAATTGTTTCCTTTCGTAACCCACAATAATCGAGAAAATGTTGTGGAGCAAATGGTTCCGCCTGGTACAGAACGCGGGTAATTCCTCTTTACAAGACCGAATGCACAGAATTTCAGACATGTGCGCTGACACCCGTCTGTGGTAGGATCCTGGCATTCTCAAAGCTCAAACATTATGATCTTCCAGGAGGAAAGTAAGCTTCCCCCAAACAGTCTGCACGGATTTAGGAAAAACGAATCGTGTGAAACACATCTTTCTGTATTCATTCATGCAGATCTAATTTTCTACTACAGATGCTTCTGTAGCCAGAATAAACAATATAAAGAATGATGAGGACTTGCAACAGGCAGCCAGTTTCCAATAAATCCATATATTGACTTTTGAAATAATTTAAAAGCGAGACAGTCTTAATACACACTTGTAACGAAATCAACCCACAATTCTGGATAACTTCGCACATACCCGTCTTCATATAGGACAAGAAAAATCTATGCAAAAACTCTTAGAAACAAACGATAACTCACGCAGTTCCTGAAGAGTGGTATTTGGAGAGTTTATATGAACTCTAGGAGGTGGATATCATGAAAAAAAAGTGGTTAGCACTGACGCATTACAGATACGAACGCAGATACAGGTGCCACACGACAGAGCTTTCCACGTCAGCATACATGAAACTGCGGTGCCAGCTGCTCACGGTGCAAGTTGCGTAGTCGCATTATAAAAACGACAGATGTTGCCACGATTTTTCTAACGCGAAACGTGCTAACTGAAACTGACTGGCTCCAGACTTTGCTGCTTCCAAGGTGACGGAAGCCAACACCTGTAGAATAATGTGGCGGCAACGGGGGCGAATTTCTACTAATTTTCGTCGTCTTGTGGCTTTTCTAAATTAATTGATCGCTCAACGTGAAAATTAATCTGCCGGTAGCACTCGATTATCCTCTACTTAGGCAAGCCATACGTGGTTTCCGATGGCTGGAAAAAAAAATTGATTTTGATGCGTAATTAGACATAATAACTTTGTTGACTTTTTAATTAATAAAGCAATATACCCGTGATTATTGTCGTTGAAAAAATGGTTCAGATTACTCTGAGCACTATGAGACTTAACATCTGAGGTCATCAGTCCCCTAGAACTTAGAACTACTTAAACCTAACTAACCTAAGGACTTCACGCACACCCACGCCCGAGGTAGGATTCGAACCTGCGACCGTAGCGGTCGCGCGGTTCCAGACTGAAGCGCCTAGAACCGCTCGACCACAGCGTGATATCATTAATGTGATGATGATGATGTTTGGTTTGTGGGGCGCTCAACTGCGTGGTTATCAGCGCCCGTACAATTACCCAATCTTTGCTCAGTCCAATTTCGCCACTTTCCTGGATGATGATGATGAAATGATGAGGACAACACAAACACCCAGTCATCTCGAGGCAGGTGAAAATCCCTGACCTCGCCGGGAATCGAACCCGGGACCCCGTGCTCGGGAAACGAGAACGCTACCGCGAGACCACGAGCGGCGGACATATCATTAATGTGCATACAATAAGAATTTGCGATTGGAAATATGAGTACGAGGTTTGGAACTTTAATAATGGCATCTATTTACTCATAACTTATACAAAATATATACACATTTCCACGTTTACTGTCCTTCAGAATAGTCATCAGTATTGTCTTTAACTCGTTGTTAGCGATGTGGAATTCGTAGGACACCCTTATCAGTGCCAGTTGTTTTGGTAGTGCGGGAGGAGCGATCTATTTCTCCACGAATGTCTGTAAGAGTTCTCAAGTGAATGCCATGAAGTGCTTCCTTTAGTTTAGGAATAAATTCGAAGTCACAGTTGGTTAAGTGTTGGGCATTTCCCAGCCCCATCGACTGAACAAATCAGTCATTTCGAGCATTGTCCCGTAAAATGATGGGTGGGTGCTGCAGAAAGTGTCGCCGCTTCACCCTCTAAGCTGTTTGCAGGCTGCATTCCAAAACTCAGCATCTCAGACAGAGAAGCGGCGTCACTTTATGCAGGATCCACCCATCATTTTGCTGGGAAGTCCTCGGGCACATAGGGCGCCAGTTGTGTCTGGTGGGTGATACAGCACTCCCCAGTCCCATCGACTGAACAAATCACATTCCCCGAACGTAAGCCCTTGTGACCTCAGCTTAACGCCCAAACTGAAGGAAGCACCTCACGACATTCGTTTCATAACTTTTATAGAGTTGTCGTCGAGCAATACAGAGTTCCAGTCTATAAGCACAATTTCGGCTGCTAAGAGTATCAAACTAGTTCCAAATCGATGTCAACGTGTTATGCACAGTGGTGGTGACTTCTTTAAAGGTCAATACAAGTTTGAATCATATACGGGGTGTTCAAAAAGTCTCTCCGCAGTGCTGTATTATTGTTATCCGCGCGTGCCGTATGATTATTCGCCTGCCTGGGTTTTTCAAAGAAACAATAAACGCAGAACGATACTGCAGTGATATTCTGTACCCATTCATAGGAGAACTTGTGTTAAATGAAATACTGAACGGTTATTTTCAACAAGATGGTGCAGCAGCGCGTACAGCTCACCTGTCAATGTCACTGCTTGCTCATGTTTTTGGTGATCGCATAACTTCACAGGGACTTTGGCCTCCACCTGTCTTTTGTCTTCTGGGGTGCGACGAAAGCAACTGTCTATAAAAACTACCAAAAATCCATCGATGAATTGAAAACTGCAATATCCACTTTCACTGCTTCTGTTACTGAAGAAATGTTACAGCTTGTGTTTGGAAACATGATTAGACGAATTGAATTGTGTATTCAAAAACAGGGGGGACACTTACAACATGTAATGTGAAAATTTGTAAGTGAAAATGAATATTCAATAAATTAATAACTTGTATTTCACTGAGTTTCATTTCGGTATACTCACTGCGGCATACGGCACGCGCGGCTAACAATCATACGGCACTGCAAAGAGACTTTTTCAACACCCCGTATCTGTTGTTGTTGTTGTGGTCTTCAGGCCTGAGACTGGTTTGATGCAGCTCTCCATGCTACTCTATCCTGTGCAAGCTTCTTCATCTCCCAGTACCTACTGCAACCTACATCCTTCTGAATCTGCTTAGTGTATTGATCTCTTGGTCTCCCTCTACGATTTTTACCCTCCACGCTTACCTCTAATGCTAAATTTGTGATCCCTCGATGCCTCAGGACATGTCCTACCAACCGATCCCTTCTTCTAGTCAAGTTGTGCCACAAACTTCTCTTCTCCCCAATCCTATTCAATACCTCCTCATTAGTTACGTGATCTACCCACCTAATCTTCAACATTCTTCTGTAGCACCACATTTTGAAAGCTTCTATTCTCTTCTTGTCCAAACTATTTATTGTCCATGTTTCACTTCCATACATGGCTACACTCAATACAAATACTTTCAGAAACGACTTCCTGACACTTAAATCTATACTCGATGTTAACAAGTTTCTCTTCTTCTGAAACGCTTTCCTTGCCATTGCCAGTCTACATTTTATATCCTCTCTACTTCGACCATCATCAGTTATTTTGCTCCCCAAATAGCAAAACTCCTTTACTACTTTAAGTGTCTCATTTCATAATCTAATTCCCTCAGCATCATCCGACTTAATTCGACTACATTCCATTATCCTCGTTTTGCTTTTGTTGATGTTCATCTTATATCCTCCTTTCAAGAGACTGTCCATTCCGTTCAACTGCTCTTCCAGGTCCTTTGCTGTCTCTGACAGAATTACAATGTCATCGGCGAACCTCAAAGTTTTTATTTCTTCTCCCTGGATTTTAATACCTACTCCGAATTTTTCTTTTGTTTCCTTTATTGCTTGCTCAATATACAGATTGAATAACATCGGGGAGAAGCTACAACCCTATCTCACTCCCTTCCCAATCACTGCTTCACTTTCATGCCCCTCGACTCTTATAACTGCCATCTGGTTTCTGTACAAATTGCAAATAGCCTTTCGCTCCCTGTATTTTACCCCCGCCACCTTTAGAATATGAAAGAGAGTATTCCAGTCAACATTGTCAAAAGCTTTCTCTAAGTCTACAAATGCTAGAAACGTAGGTTTGCCTTTCCTTAATCTTTCTTCTAAGGTAAGTCGTAAGGTCTGTATTGCCTCACGTGTTCCAACATTTCTACGGAATCCAAACTGATCTTCCCCGAGGTCGGCTTCTACCAGTTTTGCCATTCGTCTGTAAATAATTCGCGTTAGTATTTTGCAGCTGTGACTTATTAAACTGATAGTTCGGTAATTTTCACATCTGTCAACACCTGCTTTCTTTGGGATTGGAATTATTATAGAGTTTGGTCAGGACTGGCTCTCCCAAGACCGTCAGTAGTTCTAATGGAATGTTGTCTACTCCCGGGGCCTTGTTTCGACTCAGGTCTTTCAGTGCTCTGTCAAACTCTTCACGCAGTATCGTATCTCCCATTTCATCTTCATCTACATCCTCTTCCATTTCCATAATGTTGTCCTCAAGTACATCGCCCTTGTATAGACCCTCTATATACTCCTTCCACCTTTCTGCTTTCCCTTCTTTGCTTAGAACTGGGTTTCCATCTGAGCTCTTGATATTCATACAAGTGGTTCTCTTTTCCCCAAAGGTCTCTTTAATTTTCCTGTGAGATAAGCCTCTACATCCTTACATTTGTCCTCTAGCCATCCCTGCTTAGCCATTTTGCACTTACTGTCAATCTCATTTTTGAGACGTTTGTATTCCTTTTTGCCTGCTTACTGCATTTTTACATTTTCTCCTTTCATCAATTAAAGTCAGTATTTCTTCTGTTACCCAAGGATTTCTACTATCTTGTGTAATTTGTAAATATAGGTCCACCTGCTTATCTGAGTGGTTACATGCTTGCCTCCCGTGCAGGGGAGCCAGCTTCGCTTCCCAGCCCGGTTGGAGATTTTCCCCGCTCGTGGACTGGGTGTTGTGTTGTCCTCATCATTTCATCCTCATCAACGGCATGCAAGTCGCCCACTGTGGCGCCGACTGAAATAAGACTCGCACTCGGCGGCCGAACTTCCGCCGATGGGCCTCCCGGCCAGCAATGCTAAACGATCATTTCGTTTCATGTAAACAAATAGTTGCCACTGTTAAAGTTCCAACTCTAGCATGATTTACCTAAACTCTCTTTGTCAAGTACTGGAGTGGACAGCAGCTGACACTTTTCCACCTAGAAAAATCTTGGACAACATTTCCACTTGTGATTTATGGATTCTTCCGCCACTTCTTGATAGAACATTTCCATATTGAGGGTTGATTAACACTTTTTGTTCTACTGATTTTTATTTATATGAACTAGTTTTCGGCTTGTTAGGCCATCTTCAGATAAAAATCAGTAGAACAAAAAACCGCCTAAGTGTTATTCAACCCTCATTATTTCCACTTGTTGCAAAGAATGACAGCTTCCTATAAATGGAAAATAATGCATATAACAAAGACAAATTACCCGATACTATCCGATTACAAGTTTAGTGGCGGACATTTGGGGTACGTCACATTACAAACATTTAGGCGTAATACAAAGAAGTGACATGAAATTGGGCCATCACATAGAATCAGAGTAGGAGAAGGCGAATGGAAGACTGAGATAAGTTGGAAGGATTCTGGGAAAACGCAAGACGCCTGTAAAGGGAACCGCATACGATATGCTGGTTCGACCAGTTATGGAGATTGCCCTTATCAAATAAAAAAAAAATTAAGTTCTACATTCTGGGCCTAGATGAGTCAATAGGGCCTGACCAACACCGTATTGTCCTCTGCCAAAGGCGTCATGGGATGCGCTATGTGCGGTCAGCACATCTCTCACCTGGTCATTCCCGGGCTTCGGCGGTGACTTGCGAGGCATTCGGGGTGATGCAGCTACGCTCTTCACCTCAAATATTTTCGCAAGCGTATGACATTCGTAATTCTTTTTACTGTCAGATGAATTTTAAGTTCTCACTAAAGGACGTATGGTGTCTTTTCATAGCTATATTGATTCTAGGCACGTCAGTATCAACTTCGTTTTCTCAATTGGAACTATAGTAATTTCTGCAGTTGGCATCGTAGTTCTACAAGAAAGAATTCAACAGTTTATCACATTTCAAAATACGACTAATAGTTTCACATTAAAGACGATACTTAGGACTCATCTCTTCTGAACAAGAAACCGATTGCTGTCTTACGTCTGATTTCGTGAGTACATACCCAAACATGCTGGTGCTGGACAATTAAAAAAAAAACAAGACACATGTACATCTACATCTACATTGTTGCCCAGCAAATAACACTTGAGTGCCTAGCAGAGGTGTCTTCGAATCACCTTCACAATCACTCTCTGTTACTCCAATCTCGAACAGCGCGCGGAAAAAAACAAACACCTATATCTTTCGGTGCGAGCTCTGACTTCCCTTATTTGGATGACCGTTTCTCCCTACGTAGGCAACAAAATATTTTCGTATTCGGAGGAGAAAGTTGGTGATTAAAATTTCGTGACAAGATTCAGCGAAAAAGGCTTTGCTTCCATGATGTCCACTACAAATACTGTATAAAGTTTGTGACGCTTTCTCCCCTATTTCGCGATAATACAAAAGGTAGTGAACTTTCTTCATAACGTAGTCATTGGTTTGCCTTCCCCACAACATTTCATATGTGTTCTTCCATATTTAAGTTGTTCATAACTGTAATTCCTAGTTGAATTTACGGCCCTTAGATGTGACTGATTTATCGTGTAATCGAAGTTTAGCTGATTCCTTTTAGCACTCATGAGATGACCTCATACTTTCCATTATTTGGGGTCAACTGCCAATTTTCGCATCATGGAGGTATCTTTTCTAAACCTTTCTGCGGTTTGTTTTGATCTTTTGACGACTTTATTGGACGATGAACGATAGCATCATCCGATACAAGACGGCTGCTCAGATTGTCTTCTAAATCGTTATATAGATAAGGAGCACCAAAGGGCCTATAACACCATCTTGGGGAACGCCAGAAATCACTTTTGTCTTACTCGATGACTTTCCGTCAGTTACTACGAACTGTGACCTCTCTGCCAGAAAATCACGAATCCAGTTACATAATTGACATGATAAACTAGATACTCCGTTTGTGTACAGAGAATACAGAAAAAATTCGAAGAGATCAGTTGAATTAAAGTTATAGCGATAGACGGTGACCTACAAGAATGGCAGTTCACCGACTCTGCGGAAATTTGTTATTCGAACTGCACTGCAAAACTAGGGAGGGGGCCAAGGAGCAAGCTTTCAAAGAGCCGAGGGAAGGAAATACACTATAAGGCAAAAAGAAAGACATACCACGAAGAAATTATCCAAATAGGATGGAAATCAGTAGGTGTGATGTACATGTACAGACAAACAAATAATTACAATTTCAGAAAAAGATGGCTGATTTATTCAAGAGAAAGCTTCACAAATTGAACAAGTCAATAACGTATTGGTCCATCTGTGGCCCGAATGCAAACAGCTATTCGTCTCGGCAGTCATTGACAGCGTTGTTTGCTGTCCTCCTGAGAGATATCCAGCCAAAGTCTGTCCAACTGGTGCGTCAGATCGTCAGAATTCCGATATGGTATGAGGACCCTACCCATTAATGAGACCGAGAACAAGGGTAGGCATTAATTTAAGGAAAAGCACGTGGAAGGGTGGCCCAACCCGGTGCGTCATTTATCATTCCCAAACAAATGTCTTTATTTCATAACAATCTATTACGACCCAACTGACAATTGCCAAATACATACAAATAATTAAAATTTTTAAATTAAATTCACAATGTATAAGGAGATTTGCATAATGCATAAAATTACAAATAGTACTCGAGGAAAATGTCAACTGTGCAAAACAATGATGGCCTGTGGGGGGCTCTCTGTCCCCGCAACTAGATCCTAACTGTGGGCTGACTCCACAACAGGACCTGAATATAACTACAACAAATAAAAATAAAAGACATTAATATGCATACATCTCCACTGGTTTCTCTGCCCTCATATAGACAAGACACGGTCAAGCTGCTCAAGCAGCAGTAATACACCACTGGTCATTAAAATTGCTACACCTAGAATAAATGCAGATGATAAACGGGTATTCATTGGACAAATATATTATACTAGAACTGATATGTGATTACATTTTCACGCAATTTGAGTGCATAGATTCTGAGAAATCAGTGCTCAGAACAACCACCTCTTGCCGTAATAACGGCCTTGATACGCCTGGGCATTGAGTCAAATAGAGCTTGGATGGCGTGTACAGGTGCAGCTGCCCATGCAGCTTCATCGCGATACCACAGTTCACCAAGAGTAGTGACTGGCGTATTGTGACGAGCCAGTTGTTCGGACACCATTGACCAGACGTTTTCAATTGGTGAGAGATCTGGAGCATGTGCTGGCCAGGGCAGCAATCGAACATTTTCTGTATCCAGAAAGACCCGTACAGGACCTGCAACATACGGTCGTGCATTATCCTGCTGAAGTGTAGGGTTTCGCAGGGATCGAATGAAGGGTAGAGCCACGGGTCGTAACACATCTGAAATGTAACGTCCACTGTTCAAAGTGCCGTCAATGCGAACAAGAGGTGACCGAGACGTGTAACCAATGGCACCCCATACTATCACGCCGGGTGACACGCCAGTATGACGATGACGAATATACGCTTCCAATGTGCGTTCACTGCGATGTCGCCAAACACAGATGTGACCATCATGATGCTGTAAACAAAACCTGGATTCATCCGAAAAAATGACGTTTTGCCATTCGTGCACCCAGGTTCGTCGTTGAGTGCACCATCGCAGGCGCTCCTGTCGGCGATGCAGCGTCGAGGCTAACCGCAGCCATGGTCTCAGAGCTGATAGACCATGCTGCTGCAAACGTCGTCGAACTGTTCGTACAGATGGTTGTTGTCTTGCAAACGTCACCCTCTGTTGACTCAGGGATCGAGACGTGGGTGCACGATCCGTTACAGCCATGCGGATAAGATGCCTGTCATCTCGACTACTAGTGATACGAGGCCATTGAGATTCAGCACGGTGTTCCGTATTACCCTCCTGAACCCACCGATTCCATAGTCTGCTAACAGTCATTGGACCTCGACCAACGCGAGCAGTAATGTCGCGATACAATAAACCGCAATCGCGACAGGCTACAATCCGACCTTTATCAAAGTCGGAAACGTGATGATACGCATTTCTCCTCCTTACACGAGGCATCACAACAACGTTTCACCAGGCAACGCCGGTCAACTGCTGTTTATGTATGAGAAATCGGTTGGAAACTTTCCTCATCTCAGCACGTTGTAGGTGTCGCCACCGGCGCCAACATTGTGTGGATGCTCCTAAAAGCTAATCATTTGCATATCACAGCATCTTCTTCCTGTTGGTTAAATTTCGCGTCATTAGTACATCATCTTCGTGGTGTGGCAATTTTAATGGCCAGTAGAAAAAGAAACTCAGTGCTCAGTTTGCCCTGAGACCTGTACTAGCATAAATGCAGAGTCAATTACTTCCCAGTCCGGCGACGGCCCTGTCGCAGCACGATACCAAAAGAATAACAACAAACTACTCAACTTGACGGGTAAACTTTGCACTTATAAACCGAAGGGCTCCTCAACAACGAGTGAGAGAGTGTGCAAATACAAGCACGCACACACACTTGCCACACGTGCGTACCTTCAGACTGAGCGCACGCCCTTTTAGTTACAGGCCAAATTCAATAAATCGCTCCAGGTAGGGCCATGGGGACTACAACAAATAGAAATTACAATCAGTAGTATCAGAAATCATCATTCCAAGTACAAGATGAATATCGCCAAATACTATCTTAGCGCATAGAGAAACCTCCACATTGAGACACACAGCCCAAAAGCGGTCACCAAAAGGCATAAGAAACTGGATCCCTGGCCATCTCACACCGGGCAACAACAAAAAAAAAAAGACGCACACACACATAGCTCCAAGCACTATGGGACTTAACTTCTGAGGTCATCAGTCCCCTAGACTTAGAACTACATAACCTAATTAACCTAAGGACATCACACACAGCCATGCCCGAGGCAGAATTCGAACCTGCGACTGTAGCAGCAGCGCGGTTCCGGACTGAAGCGCCTAGAACCGCTCGGCCACAGAGGCCGGCTCAGTATTAACACTCTTTAAGTACAGTACTTAATAAATAGTATTCATAAAATTTGGAAACCAATGCCAACGAGGCCGATAGCTTCAGGTCTCCAGGTACGCACCAGACAATACTACTCTGCTGCTAGTGGCTGCTAACAAGTTGTTCACAACATCTCGGCGTATCTGGCACTACACAATTGACTGCTGCACGTCGCAACCACGCTGCATCCGGCGGGAACCGCTCTTTGCCCACTAAACTAGCCGGTAGCAACGGTCAACGCTGCAGAAAAACGCGGTTCCCCATAGCCCAACGGTCAATGGACTTAACTCCCTGCGATCGGCAGGGCGCTGAGTACTGAGGCATACCCGTCCAGCGCTGTGTCCGAGACGCCACTCACCACCGCACTATCCCAGAGGGAAGATATAACCCAGCAAGGATGGTACGACGATGGCCAGGGTCGATGAAACGTCCGAAATAGTTGCGCCAATAGGATCACGCGCGCGCCCTCACGGAAGCCGGCATGGATCAACATCCACCGCCGCGAGGGGTAGCTACGAGGTCAGGGGCGTCTTGCTACGTTTCGCGCGGCTCCCCATGTCGGAGGTTCGAGTCCTTCCTCGGGCATGGGTGTGTGTTTTGTCTTTAGCGTAAGTTAGTTTAAGTTAGATTAAGTAGCGTTTAAGCTAGGGTCCGATGTTCTCAGCGGTTTGGTCCCATAGGAACTTACCACAAATTTCCATTTTCGACATCAACTGAATTTCGCCCCATTCGGACAACTCCTTCGTGGTGCATCGTTGTTTTTGTAGACGTTGTGGTAGCAGTTGCTCATAGTTCACATCTTACGTCCACAGACATGACAGTGCCTCTGCAATATATCAGCGCTGCATTGTTCGCGTTTTCGCACAGCTTCCACCGTGTGCAGTACTTCCAACGACCCATCAGGATCTCAAACATAGTATTGTTAGACCATGTGCAATAATATCTAAGGAATCTCTTCAGACTGTCCACGAGTGTCGGCACCAGTACCTGCAAAGTTGTACACAGAGGTGTCAAACCTTCTAATACCTTCTAATACTATACCTTCTAATACTATAGTAGACCTCCTACTGCCCGGCGTAGTGCAGCAGTTCGACGTGGCATGGACTCAACAAGTCATTGGAAGTCTCCTGCAGAAATAATGAACCGCACTGCCTTACAGCCAGCCATAATTACGGAAGTGTCGCCTTGCTAGCGTTTGTGGACGAATTGACTTCTCGATTGTGTTTCATAAATTTTCAATGGGAGTCATGTCTGGCGATCTGGATAGTCAAATCACTCACTCGAAGTGTTCAGAATGTACTTCAAACCAATCGCGAACTCATGCGGTCCAGTGACTTAGTGCCTTATCATTGGAAAATGAAGTCAGTGAATGGTTGCAAATGGTCTCCAAGTAGCCGAACATAACCATTTCCAATCGCTGATCGGTTCAGTTGGACTACAGGACCCAGTGAATTCCCTGCAAACACTGCCCACACCATTGCGTAGGCACCATTAGTTTGGACTGTACCTTGTTGACAACTCGGATTCGTGCCTTCGTGCGGTGAGCAGCGCACTCGAACCCCACCATCAGCTCTTACCTGCTGAAATCAGTACTCATCTAACCAGGCCACTGTTTATCAGTTGCCTATGGTCCAACCGAGATAGTCATGAACCCTGGAGAGACGCCGCCGGTGATGTCATGCTGTTAGGAAAGGCACTCGCTTCGATCGTCGGCTGCCACAGCCCATTAACGCCAAATTTTGTCGCACTGTCCTAATGAATACGTTTATTGTCTGTCGCAGATTGAGCCGGTTCTAGGCACTACAGTCTGGAACCGCGCGACCGCTACGGTCGCAGGTTCGAATCCTGCCTCGGGCATGGATGTGTGTGATGTCCTTAGGTTAGTTAGGTTTAAGTAGTTCTAAGTTCTAGGGGACTGATGATCTCATAATTGTGTCCCATAGTGCTCAGAGCCATTTTTTTTTTTGTCCCAGATAGATTTCTGCGGTTGTTTCAAGCTATGTTGCTCGTCTGTTTGCACTGGCAACTACGCTAGCGTTGCTCCACTCAATCGTTAAGTGAAAGAAATGTTCAAATGTGTGTGAAATCTTATGGGACTTAACTGCTAAGGTCATCAGTCCCTAAGCTTACACACTACTTGACCAAAATTATCCTAAGGACAAACACATACACCCATGCCCGCTGGGACGTTAAGTGAAGGCCGTCGGCTACTCCGTTGTCTGTGGTGAGAGGTAATGTCAGAAAGTTAGTGTTCTCGGCACGGTCTTGACACTATGGATCTCGGTATATTGCATTCCCTAACGATTTCCGAAATGAAATGTCCGATGTGTCTAGCTCCAAAAACCATTCTGCGTTCAAAGGCTGTGAATTCCCGTCGTGCGGCCTTAATCACGTCGGAAACCTTTTCATATGGATCACCCGAGTACAAATGACACCTCCGCCAATGCACTGTGTGCCCTTTGTACCTTGTGTATGCGATACTTCCGCATTCTCTATATGTGCTTATCGCTATCCCATTAATTAATTAATTAATCACTAATTAGTGACTGTGACCACATTCTTTTATGTTTTCTCTTTTGTTGCTGTCGCTGACTTAATTTTATGTCATTGTGTATCTTGACATTATACTCGTGATTGTTATTTAACAGTCTTTGTACTTCAAATATCTGTTACACAAATGTATTCCCTTTTTGACGTGCATTTCCATTTCAAGGCTTTGACAAATAGCAGAGAAAACCTGTTACCGGAGTTAAATGGTGAACCCTCCTCAGAAGCCACGTCCTTGAATTTCTACTTGGTGTGTCCAACCACATGATTGTAGCCAAGTGTAATTACTGCCGATTTTTAATGATACTTTTCTGCACTATTTCCCTTATGTAAGTAGACTTTCTTAGGTGCGTTGGGCCGCCACAACATTTCCATATTACACCACCAACTTTCGCTTCCGACAACAGTCGGTTGCATTTTCATAACAGATATTGTAACACTGTTGAATTCGCCTCTTTTAGAACTAAGATACTAGGAAAAGGAATTACTACAGGTCCAATCGAAAAAGCGAAGTTGATACCAATATCTCCGTAATTCATATTGTATGAAAAGAAACCTCATGTCGTTTGGTGGGGACATTCTTCGCTGATCAAGATGTTGGTTTTTTAGACCAGAGATGGTACCGACTGTAGTGCGTTTAAAATTAGTTGCGACTTTTGACGTTTGGCTCAACAGAGTGGCATGACGCTGTTGCCCAGGGAATATCAATGGCGAGCCGGCTTTTACCTACCACGCTGCCAGCGATTCGGTAGGTAAAGCGCCCCTGTTGCCACCCCGTGGATAAACAGTACCACGTGGTGTCGCGCATTAGAAGCACCTACGTTCATTAGCTCTCGTAGTAAAGTGGAATTTTATGGCGTTGAAGTGTTCTGCTCTAGTAAGGTATTGTGAACTAGTGTTTTGTGTTGGCGTTGCGTTAACAATACAATTGCAGCACTCCTGAACACGAGATTCGCAATAAAAGCGGTCGCCCAAGGACACGTTCGCCGGTTGTGAAGATAACGTTCTGTTGCACAATATTCCTCCGAAATTCGACAATAGTAATGGACCGTGCGCCATCCGCTCTGTTGAGATAGATAAAGCGGCAACGATGCATGGACGAAAGCAGGATATTTTGCTCTGGGTTCAGAGAAATTTTCAGTTGGATAAATGTGTGTAAGGCCGAGTTAATGGAACTTTTGTACACGCCAAAAACTCCACGCTACCAAATCGACGCCTTTCTAACTCTAACGGGAGTAGTTTTAGCAGGCTTCCTCCCTATCACGCTCATTTAAATCAGACTGAGAATATATGGGCCTAGGTAAAGAGTAATATGGCAAAAAAAACAGGAAATTTACGTTTAAGTGACTGAAATTCTGACAAAAGAAGTCACTGCAAATATTACATCACAGGGTTGGTCTCGAGTTGTCAGCCATACCAAGAATGTAGTTGAGGACACATGGATTTATGAACGACTGTGACGAGTTTTGAGTGATATGTAACTTCTCTTGTGCAGTGTTAAAATCTGCTTCTATTCCTAAACACAACAGAGTTTACAAATATTCATTTCACTATCATTCTCATGCAGTTGAAATTGTAACAGAATCCTAAAACAGTGTAATATTAAACTAGCAACTGAGGGCAAGACAACTCAGTAGTGATGAGGAAGCGCGTTCTCAGTATAAAAATAAATATATAACTTCTTCTCTTATATTGTTGCAAAACCTAAACCAGTTCTCGTCTCACCAGAGTTGCATTATTTCATCTAAAAACTGTAGTTGACTGAATATCGCGGTAGATATGCGAAATTCGCATAGCACTCATGTGAGAAAATACTCTCCTCTTTGCGTGCTGTCATTTGCCAAAATCTTGTTTCGATATCTCAGCCTGTTTATGAGATGCGATGGATAAATGAATATGTCATTCTGGTTTTTTCACTGGCACGTGCTTTCGTAACGGAGCCTTTATATACATTCTGTTCTCTCTGCACCGGAGACAGTTAGCGATATCCTTCCACGTTTAAAAAATAATTCAATATGTTATCTAAATTTCATACGCCATAACGTTTGACATAACACGCACCAAACGCAAATTCATAGCGATCTATATTTTTCACTGTAAATTTCAAGAAGTTCGTGCAGTAGTTTGCAATATCACAATAGCTATGACCATTAACGAATTGGTAGGCAATTCATCATGAAGCTAGCGAATGAAGCTGTAAGTTGCGCAAGAATCAGAGTTTATTACCGAATAGTTTCTTTAAAATCATTTCAGAAAAACTGCAGATCGGCAGGCTTGCGCGGCTTGCTTGTCACGTAGTCAAGCGAGCTTGACAATGTTCCACGTTCGGCACATGTTGGCAACCAAGCTAACTACCACTCGCTCCGCTCGAAAGTCATAGCTAATTTTAAAAGCGCTATATGCATCACGTTAATACAGGGTTATTACAAATGATTAAAGCGATTTCACAGCTCTACAATAACTTTATTATTTGAGATATTTTCACAATGCCTTGCACACACATACAAAAACTCAAAAAGTTTTTTTAGGCATTCACAAATGTTCGATATGTGCCCCTTTAGTGATTCGGCAGACATCAAGCCGATAATCAAGTTCCTCCCACACTCGGCGCAGCATGTCCCCATCAATGAGTTCGAAAGCATCGTTGATGCGAGCTCGCAGTTCTGGCACGTTTCTTGGTAGAGGAGGTTTAAACACTGAATCTTTCACATAACCCCACAGAAAGAAATCGCATGGGGTTAAGTCAGGAGAGCGTGGAGGCCATGACATGAACTGCTGATCATGATCTCCACCACGACCGATCCATCGGTTTTCCAATCTCCTGTTTAAGAAATGCGTCCTGTAACCTTTTTTTCGCAGAAGAAAAAGGGGCCGTAAACTTTAAACCGTGAGATTCCACAAAACACGTTAACTTTTGGTGAATTGCAAATTTGCTGCACGAATGCGTGAGGATTCTCTACCGCCCAGAATCGCACATTGTGTCTGTTCACTTCACCATTAAGAAAAAATGTTGCTTCATCACTGAAAATAAGTTTCGCACTGAACGCGTCCTCTTCCATGAGCTGTTGCAACCGCGCCGAAAATTCAAAGCGTTTGACTTTGTCATCGGGTGTCAGGGCTTGTAGCAATTGTAAACGGTAAGGCTTCTGCTTTAGCCTTTTCCGTAAGATTTTCCAAACCGTCGGCTGTGGTACGTTTAGCTCCCTGCTTGCTTTATTCGTCGACTTCCGCGGGCTACGCGTGAAACTTGCCCGCACGCGTTCAACCGTTTCTTCGCTCACTGCAGGCCGACCCGTTGATTTCCCCTTACAGAGGCATCCAGAAGCTTTAAACTGCGCATACCATCGCCGAATGGAGTTAGCAGTTGGTGGATCTTTGTTGAACTTCGTCCTGAAGTGTCGTCGCACTGTTATGACTGACTGATGTGAGTGCATTTCAAGCACGACTTACGCTTTCTCGGCTCCTGTCGCCATTTTGTCTCACTGCGCTCTCGAGCGCTCTGGCGGCAGAAACCTGAAGTGCGACTTCAGCCGAACAAAACTTTATGAGTTTTTCTACGTATCTGTAGTGTGTCGTGACCATTTGTCAATGAATGGAGCTACAGTGAATTGATGAAATCGCTTCAATCATTTGTAATAGCCCTGTACAAGATGCTCAGAAACAGTCTGAAACGCTTGTACGGATGGTTCAGAATAGGTAGACCGGAAAAAAAATTGTTAAGAAAAAAATTCGACGCGTTATGTCGTTTCCGAGTTATTAAGCATTGAAGTTAGCCAATCAGGCCGTTGCAAGTGGCCCGCCAGAGAGTGCCGCAGGAGGGGAGGCTGACAGTATTTACCGGCTTTCGGCAGGTCGTCGACGACAGACGCGCGCTCTGCAGTCTTTCTGAAACGATTTTGCAGAAACTATTCCGTACAAAAAAAATTCACTTTTGCGCTACTTATAGCACAGCGTCTAGAAGTGTAGGCACTCTTTCCGCGGGCGGCTCTACAGTCGCGAGGAACGTTCCAATGTACACCGAAGCACCAAAGAAACTGGTGTGGGCATGCGATTCAAATACTGAGATATGTAAACAGGCAGAATACGACGCTGCGGTCGGCAATAAGACAAGAAGTTCAAATGGTTCAAATGGCTCTGAGCACTATGGGACTTAACATCTATGGTCATCAGTCCCCTAGAACTTAGAACTACTTAAACCTAACTAACCTAGGGACATCACACAACACCCAGCCATCACGAGGCAGAGAAAATCCCTGACCCCGCCGGGAATCGAACCCGGGAACCCGGGCGTGGGAAGCGAGAACGCTACCGCACGACGACGAGATGCGGGCAGACAACAAGTACCTGCCGCAGTTGTGAGATCGTTTACCGCTCCTACAATGGCAGGTTATCAAGATTTAAGTAACTTTGAAAGTGGTATTATAGTCGGCGCACGAGAGATGGGACACAGCGTCTCCGAGGCAGCGATGAAGTGGGGATTTTCCCATACGACCATTTCACGAGTCTACCTTGAATATCAGAAATCCGGTAAAACATCAAATCTCCGACATCGCTGCGGCCGAAAAAAGATCCTGCAAGAATGGGACCAATGACGACTGGAGAGAAATTGCAGTAGATTTCAATGCTGAGCCGTCAGCAAGTGTCAGCGTGAGAATTATTCAACGAAACTTCATCAATATGGGCTCTCGCAGTCGAAGGCAGGGGACTGTTCAACCTGGTGGAAGCTCTGTAATTTAATAGGGCGTGTGTTGTTGGAGTTATATGCGACTACTAACACGTCTAGATACCACTCAGACAGGTGACACACGCGTAAGCGTCCTGTCTGATCACCTGCATCCATTCATGTACATTGTGCTTCCGACAGATTTGGGCAATTCCAGCAGGACAATGCGACACCCCACACGTCCAGAATTGCTACAGAGTGGCTCCAGAAACACTCTCATGAGTTAAAACACATGCACTGGCCACCAGACTCCCCAGACATGAACATTATTGAGCATATCTGGGATGCCTTGCAACTTGCTGTTCAGAAGAGATCTTCACCCCCTGTGCCCTTACGGATTTATGGACAGCCCTAAAACAGCTGGTTGGACCCAGCTATGAAGGAGACGAATAAACATGAATACCAAAGCATGGTTAACCAAAGCACTCTTTTTTTCCTCTGGAGTTAAATCACCTAAGTCTACAAAGTCATCCAGTTAGCGTGAGGAAGAATCAGCGCGAATGTCTTTACTTAATTTAACTTCACTGAGTATTACAACATGGCCGAGCGGTTCTAGGCGCTTCAGTCCTGAACCGTGCTGCTGTTACGGTCGCAGGTTCGAATCCTGCCTCGGGCATGGATGTGAGTGATGTCCTTAAGTTAGTTAGGTTTAAGTAGTTTTAAGTCTAGGGGATTGATGACCTTGGATGTTTTAAGTCCCATAGTGCTTAGAGCCACTTGAAGCATTTTTGAATTACAACACCTAAACGTTTATTTTCATCCTGTCCGTTTTTAAATACTTCACTGACAGCATTTATGGCACGTGTAGTGACTCCATATGAGCATTTAAATCTCTGGCAGGGATTTCTCAAATGATCTTCAGAAGGTAGAGGAAGTAAGTCGTGCTTTCGACAATGACAGTAGCGCTCGGGTGACTTAATTTTGAGAAGCAAGCTTTCTAGAATAAACTCGTCGCTATATCGAATACCAGTTGGGGTTGTTTGGCATTTGCTACGCAAGTGTCTATGCCTAACTTCCGTTTTTCGCCCAGGAAATTCACTTAATACAAGGATATGATTTGCATTGCGTTACAGCAGAAACTTTCTTTCCTAACAAAATTACTCTCTCCCTCTCTTTCCGTAGCTGATCCTGTGTTCTCACTAACATCATTTTAACGTTTTTGACTTTGCGTTTGAGACTGCCGATAGTTTTTCTGGCATCAGCCTCACTTAAGCGCTATGGCGTAGGACGTAAATGTGTAACGATATGAAAGCTAGATATTTATTGCGCCAAAAATAAATGTTATATTAATGTCGTTGTAATAATGAAGAACGTAATGCATTATATTTTGATGGACATAACGAACACCAAGAGTTCTAAACACACAGCATAAGTGACGTAACAGAGGCCACATAATTTGCGTAACTGGTCAAGGCCAACAGGCTATTTCGAAAACTCCTCTTTACCTAAAAAATGACGGATGGTAAAAAATTTTATGTCACACTTTGTATCTTGGTGACATTTCCTCTGAGCTAGACAGCAAATACGTAATTGTGTCGTTAAGAATTTACGTATAATAATAAATTTGCAAAATAACTTGCCTACATATTAGTTGGGATAGCAGTGGGGCTTACCTTTCTGGGCTCCGTATAACACATGTTTAAAGTATCATTGTAGATTCCATGAATCTAGATTCTAGCAGTTTACTAGTGTCAATGCTGGCATACATACATACATATACATACTAGTCTGGTCACAGTAACTGTATTCTGAAACTAAACATTTTGACTACGAGAGCCAAGCAACTGCGCATCTAACGTATTTTGTTTTCATAAACATCGGTGCTCTTCATTTGTTCCAAGTAGAATAATACCGTACTGTGATATGTAGCGCAAAATCAATTCAATAATTTAGCGAAGCGTTTTCGAGATTAACACCCCCAGCTGAGATAAAGAGATGATAATATAGATAATTTTAACGCTTTTTATTTACACATGCTGATGAAAGATTATTAGTCTCGAATTTCGATACGCTTTTTACTCGGACAAATGACAGTTAAATGAACGTTACTAGTGCACAGAATGAAAATTAAAACCAGAACTCAGTTTATGACAGTTAATGATGGTACTACTTGACAATTTGATAGATATGGCTTTATGTGTATCCTATGAATGATATACACTTTAATGAAAATGAATTAGTCAGGGCCGAATTAATAGATAGCGACGCCTTAGGGCCGGCCAGAGGTTTATCGTTCTTCGGTGAACCCTTATCATTCGTTTTCAATTTTCGACGCTTCTAGCTTTATGACTTCTTATTGTTGCTCCAAAAATAAAATTTCATAATCATGACGGAAAATGAAACTGATAATGGAATTACTTAAAAGAAACATATCATGGACTGCACTTAAAAGCTTTCTTTATATCGTGGAAGACAGGTGTATCTGAGCAAGCCAAGGCACAAGCACCATTCCCGGTGACACGTTTCAGATGGAAAGGTAATACGTAGAAGGAAAACGTAATAACCATTTTTACCTAGTAATGCCAGAAAACTAATCAGACTGACGAATTTTATTCGTAGAAAGAAAAGGAGAGAAGTAAATGTATTTTAATCTGAAATAACGAATATACACATTAACCTACAAATAATACATGATCGACCATGACAACTGCCGAGAAAAGAAATGTCAACTTGTACACGTATCGATGGGTAAAATAACTATGCAGCTGTTGTTTTCGGCGACATTAACCGAACAGTCATCCCACAACTGAATTCAACAATGAGCCGAACGGTACGCTATCGAAAGTGCTGGATTGCCACCCATGTTCATGTGTGCGCGTGTGTCTGATACAGCGAGAGAAGGAGAGAGACGGTCTAACCAAAACAAGAGGCTATCGCAGTCTCTGGACGCCCCTTTCCTCTCCGTGCTCAGTGGCTGGGTCCACGTGGCCGGTGTATCAATCCGACCCTGGAAGTAGCGACTGTAGGTAAATAGAATAGAATAGAATAGAAGGGTTTTGTGGGCGCACGACAGCAAGGTCTTCAGCGCCCGTTCAGTATCATAGTGAGACGGGTGTCAAGAAAAAAACTCAGAACATTTACATACAACGGAACAGAAAACACGGGGAACAATCATTGAAAAATATGTGCTCACCCACACCGAAGCGTGGGATGAAGCAGGGCGTCAGCAGTAAAACATGGACAACACAGGAAGAAAAAGGTAGAGGGTGCTAAAACAATGTAGCAGATGGAAGTGGCTGGCTGACCGCAAGGAAAAAAAGGGAGGAGTCAGCCACTCTGCAATACACTAAAACCTCCAGCCTAAAAGTTTAGGCCAGACTCCAGACACATCACAAAACTTAAAAACCCTAGACACACACGTCTCATCGTTAGCTAAAACATAGGGCAGATCCCCATCAACTTGTGCTTCTGCCCTTGCATCACGGTATAAAATGCAGTCTGTTAAAATGTGCCGGACAGAGATGTGCACACCACAAGCATCACAAAACGGAGGATCCTCCCGCCGTAATAAATAGCTATGTGTCAGAGGACAGTGCCCGATCCGAAGACGTGTGAGGGCCACCTCTTCCCGCCTGAGCAGCCGGCAGGAGGAACGCCACGGCCGACCGCAGTTTATTGGCCGCCACCGCCAGCCATTCGTCCTCCCACAACTCCATGCACTTCCTGTGGAGTGCAGCAATGACTGACTGCAAGGGGATAGGACACTGGACCACATCCTGCTCTCTGCAGGCCTCCTTAGCAGCCCGATCAGCCTGTTCATTGCCCCAATATGCCGACATGACCAGGCACCCAGCAGAAGGATACCTCTTTACCCCGCCGTTGGAGCAAGTACAGTTGGTCATGTATCAGCTGGACCATCTCCTCAGTCGGGTATAGGTTCTGCAGTGATTGTAAGGCACTAAGAGAATCGGAGCAGAGAAGAAATCGATCGCCCCGAACACGATGCATCTGCTCCAGTGCCTTCAGGATCGCGTGGAGCTCCGCTGCGAAAACGGTATATTCAGCAGGGAGGCGAAACCGGGTAACACGATCAGGGAACACCACAGAACAGCCAAGGAAAGTCTCCTGTTTGGAGCCATCAGTATAAACGACAGTGAAACCGTGATGCACATCTAAAATGTGAAAAAACAGAGATTGAAACGTAAAATCTGGTGTGCCATCTTTTTTAAAATTAGTCAAATCTAAAATAAGTTTGGGTCTCCGGAGGAGCCAAGGTGGAGATCTGCTCCAACCGCGACGTAAAACACGAAGACCAGCCATAGACATCGCACCGAGGCAATCCTGTGCGCGAATCCCATAGGGCTGCGTGGCACGTTGCCGGTTATGAAACAATCGTGCCAGAGGAGGCTGAGCAACGGTATGATATGCAGGGGTGAATGGTGTGGACAAAGTTTTATACGCCTGGCGCACTGTAAGTAGCCGTCGCCGCATATGAAGTGGCGGTTCACCAGCCTCTGCACAGAGGCTTGGTATGGGGCTAGTTCGGAGTGCCCCAGTGGCCAACCGAAGCCCTTCATGGTGCACAACGTCCAACAACTTTAAGTAAGAAGGCCGCGCAGACCCATACACCGTGCACCCATAATCGAGCCGAGATCGCACAAACGCCCTGTAAAACTGGAGCAGACAAGTCCTGTCAGCTCCCCATGTACTGTGGCTAAGACATTTTAAAATACTTAAAGCCTTAAGTGACCGCCGTTTCAGGTCTTTAAGATGAGGTAACCACGTGAGCTTCGAATCAAAAATGAGCCCCAGAAATCTCACCGTGTCCTTAAAAGGAAGAATAGTCTCCCTCATCCTCAAATCAGGAAAGGTTAAAATCGAACGAGAACGGTTAAAAAGAACACATACAGACTTCTCGGTGGAAAACTTAAAGCCACTCTTCTGCGCCCAGTCATCCAAACGCCTAATCGTAAGTTGCAACTGACAAGTTGTCGTTGCAAGGCTTGAAGAAGAGCAAAACAAAGAGAAATCATCCACAAACAAAGAACACTGGATAGGACTTTTCACTATGGACGTAATGCTATTAATAGCGATGGCAAAGAGAGTCACACTTAAAACGCTACCCTGAGGCACACCGTTCTCCTGCGCAAAGCGATCAGACAGCACATCACCAATTCGGTATCTAAAATATCGTGGCGAGAGGAAAGACTGAATAAAAAGAGGAAGACAACCACGAAAACCCCATTCGTGAAGCTGCTCCAGGATGAGACACCTCCAAGTGGTATCGTAGGCCTTCTCGATGTCGAAAAATACACCTAGAAGGTGATGACGTCTCTCAACAACGGCTCTATGGTGCTGGAAACCTGGATCCTGACTGGTTGTTGCAGTAACTGTGGCAAAATACGCTGCCATAGTCTGGGCAATGTCTCGCGGATCCGTGTGGAGAGTGCCGTTATTCATTACAGCAGCTATGGGGCAACTTCCTCCTCTGCCAGAAATTCTCCTGATGGTCTCCCACACAATGGAACTGTTGGTGGAACGATTAATGGTGTTCAGGAACTGTTGCCATGACCTCTTCTTGCTCTCACGAATAATGCGGCGACATCTTGCCCTCGCCACCCGAAAGGCTGCAAGATTCTCAGCAGTCGGCCGACACTTGAACCGACGCAGAGCTGCACGCCTCGTCCTGATTGCAGAGCGGCATTCGGCACTCCACCAAGGCACAGGTGGCCTCTTCCGGTGGCCTGTGGACTGTGGAATGGATGCTGCAGCGGCGTGGTGGACCGTTTTGGTAATATGATCCACACACTTCAACAGTCGCACAGTGTTCGAAGTGGGCCAACTGGCTATAAAGTGTCCAGTCAGCTCCACTGAGCACCCATCGAGGTGGTCTCTTTTCGGGGCCCAGGCCATCTGGCAGGTGAATCCAGATTGGGAAATGATCACTGCCGTGCAAGTCAGCGACCACTTCTCAGTGAGCACTGTAGGTAGCAAGTGGCATAGTCTGAATATTTTAATTCGTAAGTAAGCACTAGACTTGTTAGAAGTTACATACTAATCATTTCGAATTAATAGTCGATAATATTTGTGGATGAAACTATGAAAACGTATCAATTTATGTGTATAGTACCACAATTACCTTACATAACATCAGTCATCAACAATCGGTTCTTTTTCGACCTTCACTTTGCACATCTCTTTGAGATGAAACTGTGACGGACTCATTTTGCAAATTCGGGTTCTTGTGTCTTGGTTAAATTGTAATTTGAAATGTCAAACAATGAAAATTACTTCTCCTGAGTACAAATCTTTGTTATCGGTATCCTACACAGCATCTCCTTGGCACGAAATTGCAACTCACAAGTCACATTGAATCTGAAAGGCGGATCAGCAGCGGTACCCGATCCCACGTTGCACATTTTCGGTTGACACGCTACTTACAAGAGAGCACTCGAGTGACGAGTGTAATCTGACGACAGTGTACCTGCTGCGGCACGAGGAGCACGGGAGAAGACGTTTGCAGGGTGAGGGCGTGGCGTCAGCCGGCAGCGACGGCGGCGGCGTGTCAGGGCAGACTCCGTGTCCGAGATAAGAGCCGCCCTGCTGCAGACATTAATTAGCCGCCTCCACCGCCGCCCCCGGCCTGGGGGCAGGGCCGCCTTCGCCTCTCCGATAAGGCCGCGCCGGGGAGCCAGGGGGAAAATCTCTGAGGGCCGCAGTCGCTATCGTCCCCGGCCTTCACGCTCCGCGAGCTCGCACCAGTGTTGCTGTTCTTCCCCTGTCACATTAACCTAACCCTGCAACTCTTTATCTTCTTCTACGCTATATGAATTAAATGTAATCTGGACTGCATGCTAGGTACAGCGCAGCGACGTACAAAATATCATTCTCGCTCAATCTTCGCCCACCTTTTTGCCAAATTAATGTTTTTGGATCGCTTGAAATTAACCGTACCGAATTTTGGCTTTCACCTGTGATCTGGTGATATTTCGGCGTGTGATTTCACATGTGTGCAAACTGAGATAGAACGGAACATTGACAGCAGTTAGTTTCCTTTGGAATGTGGCTTGTGGTGACAGACCGGTCAGTAGCATATCACGAGGACTAGGTTAAGCTTGGAAGGTGACAGTTTGGTCACAGTCTGACATACAAGTGTAAGTTGATGAACTTCCGAAGGGGAAGCGGGGAGTGGAGGAAGCAAGGCCTCCCCCAACAGTGCTGGCATCGTAAACTGCGTTTCATGCTTCCGCAAAAGCAAAAGTGACTCACGGAGTTCGGCGAAATGTTGTTCGGAAACGCAAGCGAAATCGTGTTACGTACTGACATGTTTAACAGAGATCCGAACCGTAGCACTCAACATGCACTTATTGCAAGGAAAGGGAAAAGTACGAAATACTGGGAAGTACAATAAAAATGACACAGAAGACAACAATGCTGTGTCACACAGTACTGTCAGACAGCAAATGTTGGCTGAATCCAGAAACAAATGATTATCTGCCAAAATCTTCGAACTTTGACATGACAGTCCGCAGCTCGTGGTCGTGCGGTAGCGTTCTCGCTTCCCGCGCCCGGGTTCCCGGGTTCGATTCCCGGCGGGGTCAGGGATTTTCTCTGCCTCGTGATGACTGGGTGTTGTGTGCTGTCCTTAGATTAGATAGGTTTAAGTATTTCTAAGTTCTAGGGGACTGATGACCATAGAAGTTAAGTCCCATAGTGCTCAGAGCCATTTGAACCATTTTTTTGACATGACAGGCCAACTTATAGTTAACACAGCGTCCACAATCGCGACGCTCATTCGTTTAAAAGTTTTTGTCATCCGTTATTTGAAGACATTAATCGCAGCATAATGCCATCAAGTTTCCGACTAACTGGTATTTCCTTGTTCTCGTCAGATAATCAGAGAAAATTTTGATTCGTAACATGTTTATGCGCATCAAATAATGAACAATTAAATTAAGCTGTTTTCATGTCCATTTTGTTCACTATAGGAAATATTCGAATTTCAATCACTACTGCATGTTATCCGCTGTTCCGTATTTTGGATAGTGTAGGTATCTGAGATTTGTATGAATAACATCGAAATGAAATGGTCGTATGGCATTGTTGGCCGGGAGTTGCCATTCGGGTTCGCTCGCCAAGTGAAAGTCTTACTCCAGTCGGCCGATGATTGAGAATGAAATGATTATGAAGACAACACAACACCCAGTCCACTAGCGGATAAAATTTCCGACCCAGCCGGGAATCGAACCCAGGGCTAGTGCATGGGATACAAGAACGTTACCACCCATCTAAGCAGGCAGACATTAATAATATTCATAGCATACCGTAGCCTTTGTTCACGAACTCATTTTACGGTGTAGATTTCTATGTTTTATACATGGAAATAACAATGAGCACCACTTTGGGCAGAACTACATTTCCCTTCGACATGCTGCGACGATGAGGGTGTGTTTCGTTTCGAAGTGTTAGAGGGCAACTCAGTGCTAACTAGAAATGACACTACAATTAGAACCTTTCGTGGATGATATTATTCTTACGAGATGATCATGGAGCCACGTTGTGCTTACTTATTCCTGTATAAAAGATAACTGCTTCAAGCACTGAAAAAAGGTTATAGTCTCTGTACGGCAGTCAAGATTTAGATCGTTCGGCGGTTTCCTAAATCACTGAATGCAACTTCTGGGAATGAAAACGACCGGATTAGTTTATTGTCTTGTCCTACAGTAGTGTACATATACTGTACAAATACACATACATCTACATATGTGTGTGTTGTACTGCGTATTGAACCAGGGACCTAGAGACGACGGAGAGGCTTCGTCCCGCCGCAGCCCTTAGTGGTTCACAACCCCACAACAGGCCACATCAGTCCACCCACCCCACCGCCGCCCCACACTGAACCCAGGGTTATTGTGCGGTTCGGCCCACAGTGAACCCCCGCTCCCCTGAACGTCTCATACCAGACGAGTGTAGTTCCAAGCCGGCCGCGGTGGTCTATCGGTTCTGGCGCTGCAGTCCGGAACCGCGGGACTGCTACGGTCGCAGGTTCAAATCCTGCCTCGGGCATGGGTGTGTGTGGTGTCCTTAGGTTAGTTAGGTTTAAGTAGTTCTAAGTTCTAGGGGACTTATGACCTAAGATGTTGAGTCCCATAGTGCTCAGAGCCATTTGAACCATTTTTTTTGTAGTTCCAAATGTCAGCGTGGCAGAGGAATGATGGTGTACGCGTGCGTGGAGACAAGTGTTTGCGCAACAATCACTGACATAATGTAACTGAGGCGGGTTTGCTCAGCAATCTCCAACACAGTGTAACTGAGGCGGAATGAAGGGAACCAGCCCGCATTCGCCGAGGCCTTAAAATCCATCCAAGGGCTGGCCGGCACACTGGACCTCGACACCAGTCCGCCGGGCGGATTCGTGCCGGGGACCGGCACTCTACATGTGGACTCTACAAGCATCTATGCAGTGTGTGGCGGTGGTTTGTTTGCATCGGTATTAGCGGATTTCTGTCCTCTTCCATCCATTATTGTGCAAGAGAAAAATGACTATCTACAAACGTCTGGGCTTCCACAAATGTCTCTTATCTCATTCTCAGGATCGATAATTCTAAAAGCCCGCCCAAAGATTCGTTCGATTTCTGTTACCATGCTTACTGTTAAACGAGGGCTATTTGGAAAGTAAGGTCCGAGCTGCTGCGAAATGAAAGCCACAGAGGAAAATCAGAAAAGTCTTATTGCAACAGTTAGCTGCACTATCCAGCTACTTCTCTACATACGAGTGGTTGCCGCTTCACACCTACATTCCAATACCCTCATCATAGAAGGCAGCTATCGGTGCTTCCTGCCAGTTCTCTACGTTGATCTGCAGCTTATAGTCTGTACCAACATGTTAGCTTCATAGGCAAAGTACGAGGCGTGTGGTGAGCAATCAAACACTTCCCATCGGAAACGCTGCCGGAGCGTCCACATCACCCATGCAACGTGCAGCCGAGAATTGTTACGAAGAAGGAAATGCATGACAGTTACGTTGTGTGGGTGGCAGGAAATCGGGTGAAATCTCTTGCAGGCACTCAAACTTGGCGGGAGACACTATTTCGGAGGCATCTTTACGTTCTCACTGTGCGCTCAGAACTGAAAGGCGTGATGTTACACGATCGACGGGCATACATCTGTGAAATACTTCATGGGATTTTCACTGTCGTTTCCATTTCACGAACTAACGAATCTTACTGTCCGAAGAGCCCTCGTAGCTAACGAGTCCTGACGCTAGAGCAGTATCCTAGAATTAGTCGCTTTAGCTTCTTGTATGCGATTCCCTTTACACCTGCACCGAACTTACCCAGAATTCTTCCATTATATCGGAGTCTTTCGTTCACATATCCCACTTATTTTATGTGTTATTGCATTTTTTGACACTTCTCACTGGCCGGCCGGAGTGGCCATGCGGTTAAAGGCGCTACAGTCTGGAACCGCACGACCGCTACGGTCGCAGGTTCGAATCCTGCCTCGGGCATGGATGTGTGTGATGTCCTTAGGTTAGTTAGGTTTAAGTAGTTCTAAGTTCTAGGGGACTTATGACCACAGCAGTTGAGTCCCATAGTGCTCAGAGCCATTTGAACCATTTGAACCACTTCTTACTGTGACAACTAAGGAATTACAGAACGTGTAATCTTGTAATTGGATATTGTCGGACGCTTTCTTTTTGTTATCGGCGTTTGGTTCAGTTATTCTATGTTCATAAACAGCTGTCGTTAAACACACGTAGTGGAAATAACATCCAAGTCTGTCTTTAATTCCTTCTCTAATCCGAGCTTGAGATTCGACTCCAACTACTGACCTTCAAACTTCTCTATACTCGTAATAAAATTAATTTTTATAACAAAGCTCGTAAATTACTTTTTTGCATATTTTTGAATGATGTGTTCTACCACTGAGAACAAATACGAGCGTAGGTTTGGCTGGTTCAAATGGCTCTGAGCACTATGGGACTCAACTGCTGTGGTCATAAGTCCCCTAGAACTTAGAACTACTTAAACCTAACTAACCTAAGGACATCGCACACATCCATGCCCGAGGCAGCATTCGAACCTGCTACCGTAGCGGTCGTGCGGTTCCAGACTGTAGCGCCTTTAACCGCTCGGCCACTCCGGCCGACGAGCATAGGTTTAATTATTCCTAAAATAAGGAGTGTGACAAAAACTTAGTAATTTTCATTACTGAACTTACTGTCATCATTCGATGTTTTTCAAAGTGTTTGTTGTCTCGACAGCTTTATCTACATTTCTGCTTGCAGGAGGATATTCCGGTTTTGGTTTAAAATAAGTACGTTGAAAAAAACTCATTTCAGGTTCTGTATCTTTCACATAGAGAATTTAATTCTCTTCATTACGAGGCATTACAGTTTCAGCGTTCCAATATGTATGAAACAGAATACGACATGATACACACAGTACATCAACGTCCCACAGACTTCATACAACAACTCATCAAATGAACTCACAATTGCGAATAATGACTAACATCAGCTGTATAACGGAATGACGACAATGAACATTTCTGCCGGACCGGGACGCGAACACTGATTGTAAGGCTTGTCGCCTTACTATTGGTTGTTTAGTCTTTTTCTCATTGTCACCTCCCCCTTGGGAGTCCCATCCCGGAGATCCGAATGGGGGACTATTCCCGAATCTTTTTCCCAATGGAGTGATCATCATGACACTTTTTCAGTTACAGGCCACATGCAGTGGTTTCCATTGCCTTCTGCATCCTCATGCCATTGAACTATTCCGCCTCTTAGGGGCAGTTTCCTTCCCTAAGGACAAGAGAGTTCCCTGAATCTGTGTCCACTCAGCGGCCTTCTTTGACAAGGCCGTTGGCAGAATGAGAGTCACTTCTTGTACCGGAAGTGTTCAGCCGACAATGCCAATTATTAATCAAAATTTAAGCGATGGCAGGTTACGAACCCGAGACCGAGGACATTTATTATTATGTGTTGGGAATGAACTAGAGCTCGAAGCCCTAATAGAAAGCACTGAAGCTCAAATAGTTACAGGTACAGAAAGCTGGCTAAAGCTGGAAATAAGCTCAGCAGAAATTTTTTCTTACGATCTAACAGTGTTCAGAAAGGATAGATCAAATACAATTGGTGCTGGAGTATTTATTGCTGTCAGAAGTGGTTTGTCTTGTACTCAAACTGAAGTATATAGTTTCTGCGAAATAGCATTGGGTAGAGGTTATACTTGACAATCGGGTCGTTTTACCGACCCCCCGATTCAGAAGATGTAGTTGCTGAACAGTTCAAAGAAAATTGAGTCTCATTTCAAATACGTACCTCAATCATAAAATTATAGTCGGGGGTGACTTTTATCTACCCTCGGTATGCTGAAAAAAAAATTACACTTTTCAAGCCGGCGGCAGGCATAAAACGTCATCAGAAATTGTACTGAATGCTTTCTCAGAAAACTATTTTGAACAATTAGTTCATGAGCCCATTCGAAGCGTAAATGGTTGTGAAAGCATACTTGACATCTTAGCAACAAATAATCCTGGACAGATAGTAAGTATCGTGACGAATACAGGGATTAGCGACGACAAGGCAGTAACTGCTAGGCTGAATACCGTAACTCCTACAACCATCAAAAAGAAACGCAAAGTATATCTATTTAAAAAAGCTTATAAAATTGCTCTTAACGCCTTTTTAACCGACACTCTGCACTCTTGCCAATCTCTTCATGTAAGCGCAGAAAAGGTGTGGAATGATTCCAAAGAGATACTATCGACAGCAATTGAGAGATATATACCACATAAATTAATAAGTGATAGTACTGGTCCCCCATGGTACACAAAACGGGTCAGATCGCTGTAGCAGAAGCAGCGAAAAAAGCATGTCAAAAGAACGCAAAATCCCCAAGATTGGCAAAGTTTTGCAAAAGTTCGAAATATAGTGCGTACTTCAAGGCGAGATGCTTTCAATAATTTCCACAACGAAACTCTGTCTCGAAATCTGGCAGAAAACCCAGAGAGATTCTGGTCATACATAAAGCACACCAGTGGCAAGACGCAATCAATACCTCCACTGCGCGATAACAACGGTGAAGTCACTGATGAAAGTGGCACTAAAGCAAACTTATTAAACACGATATTCCGAAACTCCTTCACCAAAGAACACGAAGTAAATATTCCTGAATTCCAATCAAGAACAACTGTTAAAATGAGAAACATAGAAATAGATATCCTCGGTGACGCAGAGCAGCTTAAATCACTTAATAAAATCAAGGCTTCCCGTCCAGAATGTATACCAGTCAGGTAGGTTCCTCTCAGAGTATGCTGATACAATAGCTCTATATCTATCATTTATATACAACCGCTCGCTCACAGAAATCTCCGTACCTAAAGACTGGAAAATTGCTGATGTCACATCAATATCAAAAAAGGGAAGTAGGAGTATCTGTTGAATTACAGGCCCATATCACTAACGTCGATTTGCAGTAAGGTTTTGGAACATATACTGTGTTCGAACATAATGAAGTACCTCGAAGAAAATGATTTATTGATACGTAGTCAGCACGGATTCAGAAAATATCGTTCTTGCGAAACACAACTAGCTCTATATACTCATGAAGTAATGAGTGCTATCCACAGGGGATATCAAATTGATTCCATATTTTTACATTTCCAGTAGGCTTTCGACACCGTCCCTCACAAGCGTCTTCTAACCAAACTGCGTGCCTGTGAAATATCGCCACAGTTGAGCGACTGGATTCGTGATTTCCTGTCAGAAAGGTCACAGTTCGTAGTGATAGACGAGTAAAACAGAAATAATATCCGGCGTTCCCCAAGGAAGTGTTATGGGCCGCCGGCCGGTGTGGCTGAGCGGTTCTAGGCGCTTCTGTCTGGATCCGCGCGACCGCTACGGTCGCAGGTTCGAATCCTGCCTCGGACATGGATGTGTGTGATGTCCTTAGGTTAGTTAGGTTTAAGTAGTTCTAAGTTCTAGGGGACTGATGACCTCAGATGTTAAGTCCCATAGTGCTCAGAGCCATTTTTTTTGTTATGGGCCCTCTATTGTTCCTGATCTATATTAACGACAGGAGACAATCTCATTAGCCGTCTTAGATTGTTTGCAGATGATGCTGTCATTTACCGTCTTGTAAAGTCATCGGATGACCAAAACGAATTGCAAAATGATTTAGATAAGATATCTGTATGGTGCGAAAAATGGCAGTTGACCCTGAATAAAGAAAAGTGTGAAGTTATTCACATTGTACTAAAAGAAATCCGCTAAATTTCTATTTCGCGATAAGTCACACAAATCTGAAAGTTATAAATTCAACTAAATACTTAGGGGTTACAATTACCAATACCCTAAATTGGGATGATCACATAGATAATGTTGTGGGTAGAGCCAACCAAAGACTGCGATTCATTTGCAGAACACTTAGAAGGTGTAACAGGTCTACTAAAGAGACTGCTTACACCACGATTGTCCGTCCTGTTCTGGATTATTGCTGTGCGGTGTGGGATCCGCATCAGATGGGACTGACGGATGACATCGAAAAAGTACACAGAAGGGCAGCTCGTTTTGTATTATCGCGAAATAGTGGAGATAGTGCCACAGACATGATACGTGAATTGTAGCGACAATCATTAAAACAAAGGAGTTTTTCGTTGCGACAGGATCTCCTCATGAAATTTCAATCACCAGTTTTCTCCTCCGATTGCGGAAACATTCTGTTGGCACCCACCTACATAGTAAGAAATAATCATCACAAAAAAATAAGAGAAATCAGGGCTCGCACAGAAAAATATAAGTGTTCATTTTTGCCGCGCGCCGTTCGAGAGTGGAACGGTAGAGAGACAGCTTGAAGGTGGTTCATTGAACCCTCTGTCAGGCACTTAATTATGAATAGAAGAGTAATCAAGTAGATGTAGATGTAGATGTACTAATCAAAGACAACACCTCTAGACCACGGATCTAGGTATCACATGTTGCTACGCGTTGTTTATCTTTTTATTTGCTCATTTTTGGTTATGTTTGAGGAGAACACATGGCTGACTAGTAATGGAGGAAGGTTTAATTTGCCTTGGTGGAAACGAGCGGGCTGAGTGGTCGCGCAGCGGTTTCGGCATGTTCTCAAGAGGTCTGTCGCAAAGGCACCGGTGGGAGGAGGCCTGACTCAAGGGTGCTGCGACTGCAGCAAGCTTCCGGCCGTCCATTTCGGTTACTAACGCAGTTTTCGCCTTTGAAACTAGATGCCGAATAGCCTTACTCGACCAATGAGTGGAACCTGGCTAGGAGTCAATAGCGACCGTCTACACACTAAAATGCATTCAGCGAACCAAGAGTGGGTGATTTGTGCAGTTTTCTACGAGTCTGTGCAAAAGAAAGCGAAATTCTTGCTGGTCCGTGTGGCAATGCCTGGAGATCGTCTCCTGCTCATTGAATTTTTCGGGAGTTGGAGTGTGTTAGCAGGAGACAACGATTCTGATTTGGGAACCGGAGTGGAGAGTCGTCTGAACATGACCTGACAGAGGTGGCAGCCATTCTCGACCGCCATCTCAGCCATTTTGCGTTCTTTGCCGACTTTTGTGTCGGGTCACACATGTTCGCTGACTTTTAAGGCCCGTTTTACACTGGAACACTGGTGACGGTCGCCAGTGTTGGTCACCATGACTGTAGAAAACACTCCTGGATCACTGGTGCCCGACACCGCAGGTATTGTCAATTGATTAGTTACTGAAATGTACTCGAACAGGGGTAGCAACTAAATTTCGCTAGCCCTTTATGGTCCGAAAAATAAAGTATTCAGTTTGAAAGAAGAACATACGACTTACCAATTTTGATTTTCTCATACATGCTCGTCTCATTGAAATCAGGCACAAAATTCGTTATAATTTCTTGCCACGCATTCTTTTTCATCACTTTGTTGCTATAGTCATCGCTTTTCACATCCAGGATAGCAGGACGACATTCTACTTCACTTACAAAATCTTTCGTATTAATGAAATCTAACCTCATGGCTACAATGTGTACAGCGAAAGTTTCGCGTCTCAGAAATGACTGCATGTCGGTTGGCAAATCTTCAGCGCTGTGTCTGTGATCTGTGTCCCAGTGCGAACAGTCCAATTCAAACTAATTCACGTCTGGCGGTGACTTCTATAAACACAGTGACCTTGTTGGTTGTTTTGGGGAAGGAGACCAGACGGCGAGGTCAACGGTCTCATCGGATTAGGGAAGGACGGGGAAGGAAGTCGGCCGTGCCCTTTGAAAGGAACCATCCCGGCATTTGCCTGGAGCGATTTAGGGAAATCACGGAAAACCTAACAGGATGGCCGGACGCGGGATTGAACCGTCGTCCTCCCGAATGCGAGTCCAGTGTCTAACCACTGCGCCACCTCGCACGGTTACAGTGACCTTGTCCGTCACATGTCGCGAGGGTGAGTCGCTGCTGTGTAACAGTGGCTCGGTGAGGCAACGTAGTGTCCCATTGTAAAAATGGAAATGTCGTGTGGCTAGGGCCTCCCGTCGGGTAGATGTCCCATTGTGAATGCTGCAGTTTAATCGAATTTATCTCTGTCGCTGACCGTCACTGGTGACCGTCACCAGTGTCTCAGTGTGAAGCGGACCTAATTAAGTTTCATATTTCTCAACTAGGGGCAACGGCCTTGCCGCAGTGGATAACCAATTCCCGTAAGATCACCGAAGTTAAGCGCTGTCGGGCGTGGTCGGTACTTGGATGGGTGGCCATCTAGGCCGCCGTGCGCTGTTGCCATTCTTCGGGGTTCACTCAGCCTCGTGAAGCCAATTGAGGAGCTACTCGACCGAATAGTAGCGGCTTCGGTCAAGAATACCATCATAACGACCGGGAGAGCGGTGTGCTGACCCCACGCCCCTCCTATCCGCATCCTCCACTGAGGATGACACGGCGGTCGGATGGTCCAGGTAGGCCACTCGTGGCCTCAAGACGGAGTGCTTTTTTATGTCGCAACTAGCGCTTTCGCTTATCTAAGCCGCTCACAAATTAGCTTGGTTACAAGTCTTTCTTCGCGAGCCTTGTACTCGATTACTTTGTATTTGCGAGCTGTGCAAATCACAAAAGTTCGCTCTGCTTCCCAAGCAGTATTCCAGTTATATTTAACGCATCCACCAATGTGTTAAGGGTACTTTCAGATACAAATAAGCTCCTAGCCAACCACTGTTGTCCGACAGTGTTCAGAGAACTAATTATTCTCGTGATAGTAACTGCATAGCAGTAATTTTCTTTGGTTTGTATAGAACTTTGTTCGCAATAAACCGATATTGGTCTGCGCATTCTTGCTTTTCAATTATAAACTCCATTGTTCTAGATCTAATCGTGAGTTGTAAACCTGTAAACAGAATTGCATATCTAACTTGTTGTGTCACTGTGATGGGTTTCCGTTGAAGTAAAGGTTCCCATGCTTCGGACATTTTGACGATTTGTTTACGTTAGTGTATAATGAGCATTGCACTCGCTCGTTTAGCATAACATCATAAATGAGGTAGGCAGACAGCACCCCTATTTACTGTGCCGTAGCGCCACTTCGACACGACGTGTCATTTGGACGATAACACTACAACACTGAAAAAGGGTTAATTTTCGTATCCACCCTGGTCCAGGATACTTAATACTGGAAATAGCTGACACTTCTCAGCTAGAGAGGCACCGTGAGACACAAGAGCCCAGAAATTTGTTGTAGGAACATTTGCAGTCCCATTCTTGGTTTCTCGCGCGTTGCTCGGCACTTGCAGCCTTTCTTGCGCGAAGTGCCTTTTATTGGTTGCACTTTTTGGGGGTTTCTAAGCTCTTTAGCGGCTTTCAGAGCCTCACTCTTCAACGTGGGCACAGATAAAGGTAGTGTATATCCACCTATTTCACTTCGCACATTGCAGCAGAGTGTTGGTAGGTGCGCAACAATGTTCCTGTATGCGCGGGCAGGCGTCAATAATGAGGAAAACGAGGAAGCCGACTAACAGAGCGCTGGCAAACCAACCGTTTCCTTTGATGTACTGTACCGACATTGAGTGTAACTTATTCGTTGTTGAACAGAGCGGCCGGTTTTCGATCCACAACAGCAGCGCCGCGCTGCGCTGGGTCTCTTTTCTTGGTTTTGCGTCGCTTAACAGGTGTTAAAAGTGACGTTCTTGTAGAGTGTATAACTAATGAACTGTAATACAGTTTTCCGCATTATACAATGAATTATTAAGTATATTCTAGTATTTGCTCTCCGTTTCCGCATTAGGCACTTTCCCCTTTATACAAAAAATCTGCATATAAAAGTGCATTGAATGCGTCGGAACTGTAATACTTGTACGGTTGGCCGGATTTTCGAATTATGCACGTGCCGATTTGAGCAAGTTTTACTGCATTTTCGATCGCTGAGCAGTATGTTATGTATATTGCGTCGATTAAAACGGACAGAGGAAGCTGGAAAGACCATCAAAGATGGTAGACGAGTAGAGAATTTCGGTGCAGAATCTTCCGAAGGAGAGATAGCAGTCGAGTTTACTTTGTCAGGAACGCAGTAAAATACACAGTGGAGATACAGTTGATTGCGAAATACACTCCTGGAAATGGAAAAAAGAACACATTGACACCGGTGTGTCAGACCCACCATACTTGCTCCGGACACTGCGAGAGGGCTGTACAAGCAATGATCACACGCACGGCACAGCGGACACACCAGGATCCGCGGTGTTGGCCGTCGAATGGCGCTAGCTGCGTAGCATTTGTGCACCGCCGCCGTCAGTGTCAGCCAGTTTGCCGTGGCATACGGAGCTCCATCGCAGTCTTTAACACTGGTAGCATGCCGCGACAGCGTGGACGTGAACCGTATGTGCAGTTGACGGACTTTGAGCGAGGGCGTATAGTGGGCATGCGGGAGGCCGGGTGGACGTACCGCCGAATTGCTCAACACGTGGGGCGTGAGGTCTCCACAGAACATCGATGTTGTCGCCAGTGGTCGGCGGAAGGTGCACGTGCCCGTCGACCTGGGACCGGACCGCAGCGACGCACGCAAGACCGTAGGATCCTACGCAGTGCCGTAGGGGACCGCACCGCCACTTCCCAGCAAATTAGGGACACTGTTGCTCCTGGGGTATCGGCGAGGACCATTCGCAACCGTCTCCATGAAGCTGGGCTACGGTCCCGCACACCGTTAGGCCGTCTTCCGCTCACGCCCCAACATCGTGCAGCCCGCCTCCAGTGGTGTCGCGACTGGCGTGAATGGAGGGACGAATGGAGACGTGTCGTCTTCAGCGATGAGAGTCGCTTCTGCCTTGGTGCCAATGATGGTCGTATGCGTGTTTGGCGCCGTGCAGGTGAGCGCCACAATCAGGACTGCATACGACCGAGGCACACAGGGCCAACACCCGGCATCATGGTGCGGTGAGCGATCTCCTACACTGGCCGTACACCACTGGTGGTCGTCGAGGGGACACTGAATAGTGCACGGTACATCCAAACCGTCATCGAACCCATCGTTCTACCATTCCTAGACCGGCAAGGGAACTTGCTGTTCCAACAGGACAATGCACGTCCGCATGTATCCCGTGCCACCCAACGTGCTCTAGAAGGTGTAAGTCAACTACCCTGGCCAGCAAGATCTCCGGATCTGTCCCCCATTGAGCATGTTTGGGACTGGATGAAGCGTCGTCTCACGCGGTCTGCACGTCCAGCACGAACGCTGGTCCAACTGAGGCGCCAGGTGGAAATGGCATGGCAAGCCGTTCCACAGGACTACATCCAGCATCTCTACGATCGTCTCCTTGGGAGAATAGCAGCCGGCATTGCTGCGAAAGGTGGATATACACTGTACTAGTGCCGACATTGTGCATGCTCTGTTGCCTGTGTCTATGTGCCTGTGGTTCTGTCAGTGTGATCATGTGATGTATCTGACCCCAGGAATGTGTCAATAAAGTTTCCCCTTCCTGGGACAATGAATTCACGGTGTTCTTATTTCAATTTCCAGGTGTGTAGAATTGAACGAAACGCAGAGCAGTTCAGTTGCAGCAATTATGGTGGACGTTCTGTCCTGGCTAAAACAAATCCTTCTGCAAGCCGAATGGACAGAAAAAAAGATAAGCAAATAAATAGAAAAGCCGAACGAGTAGAAAAGAAATGCACGAAGGAGACGGAAAAGCTGAGGAGGACAGAAAAGAAGCGAGAGGTCAGAAATAGAAGAGTTAGAAATAAAGGTGTATTCTAAATTCGAATCCATTGACAAAAATTGGAAGTTGTTTCGGAAACGACGAAAACCGGTGTATTCAGGCTGGCACAGGCCGAAGTTAGCTGGAATAAGGTAGAGGATAGCAATATCTTACTTTCAAAAAGGGTGCAGGAGGTTGAAGGTGATAACGAACCTCTTTCGCGAAGTGTACAGATTCTGGGGAACCGACCAGTATCAAGCAGCACTGAACCTGTACAATCAGCAGCGACGGCAGAATTTATCTCCTTTAAAAATGAAATAGTTGACTGAGAAACGAGGTGGAGCGACCATGGATAGTGGAGCTACTATTGTTAGTATTCGAGAGTAGGATGAGGATCGAAAATGAGAGCAATACAGGTGAAAGTTTGCCGTCCAAGCGAGCGCCGTAATCTCTTTCAGAACGGTCTGCGGTTAGAGAAACGGGGTCAGAGAACGAAAATGACAAAGTGTTTGATAAAAAACAGTTTTTTTCTCTGAGCAAATCACAGACTTATACGGAAGGTGGAAGCATGCATATGAAAACACGTATGGCTCAGTTTAGAAATAACCTACCGAACTCATGGCCGGAATGGAGAAAATCAGAATTCACGAGTAGCCATTCAAGTGGCGAATCTATTGGGAAGGTGTTGTCAATAATCAAAAACTGTGAAAACATTGGCGGATTCGAATCAGAAATTATGAAAGCATGATGGCCTACTGCTGAGAAAAATAGAGTACGCCTGAGCAATAAGCGTAATTTTCTTACTAATTCCTGGACAAATACTTCTATTAATTCTAGAATCAGCAGTAGCTATAATTCAAGCTTATGCTTCTCAATCCTAAGAATTTTATATTCTAGAGAAGGTAATTAAAGCTCCGCCGCTTATAGCAGCACGATTTCAATTGTAGTTAGAGTACTTTGGTGAAATTCTGAAGGGAAATCAACATCTGGACAACCAATTTAGAAACGAAAAAACTAATTCAGTTGTTTGTTAATACCATACCGACGGAGCACAAAAGAACACTCGTTTTTGTGGAGAAAAATGACTTGGGGCTATCACATTGATATTAAAAGATCTAGTTGAGATTGCGTGGGAAGAAAAGGCAGCGAGTGTTACGGTACTTTCGAGAAGCAGCAATGCGGAAACTTGTGAGGTTAAGAGAGCAGAATTGTAAAACGTGGGAGAGAGCGGTAACGGCAAACGGAGCCATATACAAAAGAAAATTGGTTTAGTCCGCATCCTAGGTATTCTTACAACAAAGGCCACAAGGGGACGGAAAGTCGGTGCTTTCATGAGAGAACGGAGGTTGTGAAGTAGTAGTGTTGTGTTGGCAGAAGAGCAAACACCGTGTTACTAGAGGAGGCCGAAATGCACGCTTTTTAGATCACGCAGGCTGGCGTGAGGAGGGAAGAACTATACTGACGTGAGGCCTGGAACATGACAAGGAATGAGAATGCAGAAAGCGGACGTAGCTAGTTTGATACTTAACTTTAATCCATTAATGATGAACATCGCTCTTGACGGTACATGATTCACAATATTATCAGTTCAGAATACATTCTTGAAGAATATGGCGCCTTGCTAGGTCGTAGCAATTGACGTAGCTGAAGGCTATGCCAAACTGTCGTCTATGCAAATGAGAGCGTCTGTAGTCAGTGAACCATCGCTAGCAAAGTCGGCTGTACAACTGGGGCGAGTGCTAGGAAGTCTCTTTAGACCTGCCGTGTGGCGGCGCTCGATCTGCAATCACTGGTAGTGGCGACACGCGTGTCCGACGTATACTAACGGACCGCGGCCGATTTAAAGGCTACCACCTAACAAGTGTGGTGTCTGGCGGCGACACCACAGTAGAGTTACGAAACTGGATTTTGTTTTTCTTTACGTGGTCTGTGACAGTAGCACAAGGGTATTTACGTGTAAGTCGTAGTGTGATTTATTCTTAATTGTGAATAGTTAGTGTGTTATAGTATTTAGTGTTTTGTTCATGAGTGTTCCTTTGTAGGTTTGATCCCATTACATTTAATTGGTTGTGTGCGTAGGGCGTTAGAATAAACGCTCCTCGCAGTGAGTTTGCTATATATGTGTCAGAGAGCACACGTAATTTGCTTTTGCACCCACTTGGGAGAACGTTTGTTTTATTCACGAGTGTATACGTGTTTTCGACATTTTGTAGATTATGATGTGCCGCAGTGGGGTCCGAGAACCATCGGCAAAACCTGATGAGATGTATTCATTCGTCTGTTCTATTTCAGTAGCGTTGCGAATACTACGCGAAGTAATCAAAAAGCAATAAATGTTTCTTTCAGTTTGCAAAAGTATCCGGACACCCGGCTGAAAATGACTTACAAGTTCGTGGAGCCCTCCCTCGGTAATGCTGGAATTCAAATGTTGTTACCCCACCCTTAGCCTTGATGACACCTTCCACTGGCATACTTTCAACCAGATGCTGGAAGGTTTCTTGGAGAATGGCAGCCAATTTTTCACAGAGTGCTGCACTGAGAAGGGTATCGATGTCGGTCGATGAGGTCTGGCATGAAGTCGGCGTTCCAAAACATCGCAAAGGTTTCCAGAAAGGTGTTCTATACGATTCAGATCAGGACCCTGCAGGCCAGTCCATTACAGGGATGTTATTGTCGTGTAAACACTCCGCCACAGGCCGCGCATTATGAATATGTGCTCGATCGTGTTGAAAGATGCAATCGCCATTCCCGAATTGCTGTTCAACAGTGGGAAGCAAGAAGATGCTTAAAACATCAACCTAGGCCTGTGCTGTGATAGTGCCACGTAAAACAACATAGGGTGCAGGCCCCCTACATGGAAAACACGACTACACCGTAACACCACCGTCTCCGAATTTATTTTACTGTAGGCACTACACGTGCTGGCAGATGACGTTCACCGAGCATTCGCCATACACCCTGCCATAGGATCGCTACATCGTGTACCGTGATTCGTCACTCCACTCCACTTTTTAATCGTCCAATGTTTACGCTTCTGACACCAAGCGATGCATCGTTTGCCATTTACCGGCGCGATGTATGGCTTATGAGCAGCCGCTCGACCATGAAATCCAAGTTTTCTCACCTCCCGCCTAACTGTCATAGTACTTGCAGTGTATCCTGATACAGTTTGGAGTTCCTGTGTGATGATCTGGATAGACGTCTGCCTATTACACATTACGACCTCTTCAACTGTCGGTGATCTCTGTCAGTCAACAGACGAGGTTGGCCTGTACGATTTTGTGCTTTTCGTGTCCCTTCACGTTTCCCCTACACTATCACATCGGTAACAGTGGACCTAGGGATGTTTAGGAGTGTGGAAATCTCGAGTACAGACACATGTCACAAGTGACACCCAATCACCTGACCACGTTCGAAGTCCGCGAGGTCCGCAGAGGGCCCCATTCTGCTCTCTCACGATGTCTAACGACTACTGAGATCGCTGATATGAAGTACCTGGCAGTACGTGGCAGCACAATGCACCTAGTATGAAAAACATATGTTTTTGGGGGTGTCCGGATATTTTTGATCACATTGTGCAAATTTCCTTTACATTAGGACATCTTTTTGTGGAACAGACCTGAAGATGGTCATTATAGACCTAAACCTGTAGTCTAATGGCGAAAGAATTTGTGACCACAGACGTAAAGTAAAGGAAATTTGATCCGCGTGTGATTCGCTTAAATGCTTTTCTTGTGAGATGTCGGATTTAAATTGTAAATGACAGACTTTTGGTGTCTGCCACTTGAAAATGAGTTTAGAGGGGTGTGAACTTATGCATTAGTGATGGGAGACTTGAGTTTATGTTAGTGATGTGAGAAGGAGTTAGGTATTGTATGTCATGTGAGACTATGATATACACGGCTGACAATGTACGATAGATATGGGCTTCCGCAGGCGGCGATTTGCGCCACGGGGAGCCTGCTGAGAGACGTGACCATTTGTCAGCCGGCGGTTATAGCCATTTGAGCACTGTGCTTGCTTGACGTTACCTTTTCGAGTTTGTTGTTGTGTGCATCAGCTCTCTGTATCACACAGGATATTCTGTTCCTTATTGAGTCAGAATTATAATTTTGCCACACCTACTAAAGCAGTTATAAGATGAATCCATCTTACTAGTACCAGCCACACAGGCTGGATAACAATAAGGGAGTCAAATGTATAAGGATTTTGGGGACACGAGAACTTGTTATTTTCCTTGTAATTGTGAAACAATCTAACAGTCAATTTGCACCATGTTTCGTTGCGGTAACCGTATTTGCCTTTCTTAAAGAGAACTGACTTAAAAAGTAGTATAACAACAAAATTGTTGCCACGATCCCGCTAATAATTTAATAAACGCTATGAACTCGTGTTAAGAAATAAATCGTTGGGTTCTATTTACGGCGTTGCGATGCATTATGTTGTTGAAGTATTTTTCTCTGTGAACAGTTCGAATGTTTTACAGCTAGCCGCGTCGCGGTGGGATGGGAGACTGGCCCTTCCTCTTTTGCCATAATGACACCCATATACCTGTTATAATCCTGGAAGCCGTTGTTTGGCGTTTGGGTTGTGTAACCCGAAAAGTCGAAACACAACAGATGCTTTTGTCGGCTCAGACAGACAGCAGATTGAGTGTTGCTGCGACGGTTCCCCTTCAGAGAAGGTTACTTTGCGACGACTAATAACGTCTGAGCTGTGCCTCAGAATTTTATATTGTAAGCCCACACACGTTCTCATATTTGTACTACAACCTTTTGGCAAGTACATCACACTACGCATATTTGCAACATGACGCATAAATAAATTCAATGTATATGTTACATCTTTTAACGAAGGCATTAATTCTTACGGTAAGATTTATGCATAAGATTTTCATTCAAAACATGTGTCTGGCCAAATGAGTGAATCACAATGTAAAATAATTTTTCTTGTAACTTGTTCATTTTTTATTTCGTTACAATTTTGTGTACACTAACAGATCGTAGTGACATTTGTTTATATTAATCAATTTTCTGTGATACACATGAACCACTGTCCTTGTGGATATTTCCCACAGTTCTTAAGGTGTTTCATGAGAAGTGATCTCCATAGATTAGAGACAACAATTACGATGAATCACTTTTTATGGAAGAGTAATAGTTTATAAATAAAAAATCACTTGGCTTCACATTAGCGATGATGGGCAGACGTAATTACGTTACTGAGACCAAGTGGACAAAGACCCTGTTTGCTGGTTAAAGCTGAACAACAATTTTTTGTATGTGCTAATCGAGAGGTATCATAGTTATCTTCATTTTTTTATTGTCATTTTGATCAAACCGGTGACGATGCCTTGCTATATTTTTAATTTAAATTGATGTAAGACTGTCAGGAACCTCGTGTTCTAAGATTTCCGGTTCTGGGTTGAAGCATGTAATTTTCTTGTCATGCCAACATTGAGTGACCATTGAGGTCAGCGATCATAGGAGTCTTGTTCTTTTCAAAAGGAGAAGCGATTGGGTGATGTGACATTGCGATCACATGTCACTATGAGATGTTTATCTTTTATTTGCTGATTATTGATTATGTTTGAGGAAAGCACAAGGCTGTCTAGCTGTGGAGGAAGGTTTCAGTGTGTATTGGTGGAAAGCAAGCGGGCTTAGCGCCTGCATAGCAGTTCCACCATGAGCACAGGTCCGTCACAAAGGCTCTGGTGGAAGGAGACCGGACTGCTTTGCGCAGTAAACCATTGGCCGTCCATTTCAGTTACGAATATGATTTTCTCCTTTAAAAGGAGTTGCCGACCAGCTCCAAGAAAATTGCTATAGGTGGCGAATTCATGTTCCGGTACACAGAAAGCAGGAGAGAACGATATAGTACTGCTAACCTACTGTTGCCTTTCCTCCAAAATCTGTTTATCGGATCACGGGAATCTTGTCCGACACCGTGCGTTGGCATGAAGGACTGTAGCATAGAGCGGAACCAGGCTAGGCGTCAGTGCCAAACTTCTCCATACTAAAATGCGTGCAGTGAGCGAAAAATGGGAAATTTAGGCAGATTCCCCTGTTTTCTGGAAAATAAAGCGAAATTCTCGCTGGGCACTGTGGCAACGGTTGGAGATCGCCCAGCCCCCTTCCCCAGATTGGAATTTTCGAGAGCTGGAGTGTTAGGAGACAACGATTACCGTTTCGGGACCTGCCGTGGATCGGTCGTCTGGACCTGTCCAGACGTCGGTGACGGTCATTCTCGACCGCCATTTTGAATTCGGTGTTGAGTTTTGGCGTAAATGTTGGCTGAGTTATAAATAAGTATCGCAGTTAGCGGTCAGTGTTATATGAGCAGCTCACAATTTGCAGGATTTGCAGCGTATCTTAGATTGCTTGATTACTTGCTATCTTTCACGAGTCCTGAAGCCGATTGCTCTGCATTTGCTGGTTGTGAACGTCACGAAAGTTATATGACTTTCCAAAGGCTCGCATCCTCGTTTTGATCCTCAAGACAGCTTCTACATCCCGCCGAAGTCTGTCGGTGTAATTGTGAAACACCCTGTCTACACCGTGCTCCTCAGTACTCAACGTGGGGTGAGCTGAAAGATCTCTAGAGAAGTTGGGTGTTGCGAGACTAGTAAAACATAGTTTTCTGCTTTGTACCTCATAGTGCACTAATTTAATTAGCATTTTTATTTGGTCTTTAGACGAAATCGTGTATAGCTTCTCTGGCAGGGCACGTATCCGTATAGTGAACGAGCATACAGAATTTTTGGTACAGTTAAATCAGCTACATCTAATATTCAGCTCGCTGCGAGGATTCAAGTGGCTGCCTACCGCAACAATAGGTTACAGATTGCCAGTAACAGTAGCCGCCAAGTACTGCTGGGCTTGCCACTGGTTTGAATTCTCAACTACCATTGGTTTTTGAGGCTAGAACTTTAAGCACGGGACTTTTCAGGCAGGATGCGCAGAACGTTTGCAGCGTGCTCGAGGTGAGACCCGGGGCTGTTAGCGCGGCTCACACGGGCCGGCTAATATTGACACGTAGGCCCTGGCAGACCGTGTCAGGCGTCGTGGAACAATTAGGCGCGCACGGTGGCCTGCCGGCCCCGGTCCTGCCCTATTTACCCCGCTGCGCGGACGACCCCAGCCGCCAGCCACAGCCCTTTGATCTCGCGGGCCAGCGGCTAGGTGCGCGTCCGGCCGCTGCCATCCCCCCCCCCCCCCCCCCAACCATAACCGCCGCTGTCTCCGGATTAGCCCATTAAGCCCCGGTAATTACGTCATCACTTATGTGCTTTAAACTTCGACAGGTCAAATTTCCTGCAAACGGGGTCTTATTTGTCGACGATGAATTGTCTCTCCTTCAATGTGATTGATAATTTATTATCGTAATTGTCAATCTGGTCATTCGTGTTCCCAGGCGACAGTTATTGTTTCAATAACGCTTTCGGCATACCCTACGTCGTATATCAAAAGGCAGTCGTTTCTCGGCATTATACATCCACTTCCTTCTGGTTACCATACGTTGACAATGGGAGAATTTGTAAAGCTGTGTTCATTTCAGTGCAGAGAATGTTACGCACCAGTTGTCAAATTTGTACTACATTTACCTAGGGTATCCCGATACATCGACACCATCGCTGTTACGGACCTCCCTTCTCGACATCCCGACAAAACTCGATTGTGTCCCGATTTTGAAAAATACTGTTACGAGCTTGGCTCAAGTACTGAAGTAACGCCATCTGTTAGTGCAGTATGTAAATGCAGCCTGAATTACTTTTATTTATGTCAACAAGCTCAACGATCTCAGCGCTTCCTTTAAGCCCACCTAGACCAATTTACCATTTGGTGTAACCAACGCTCCTCCAGATCAATCCTTCAAAAACCCAGGCAATCATCATAGGATGCACCATCCCCTCCTTCTGGCTCCATGGTTTCTACCTCATCATTTATGACTGTTACGACAAGAAAAAGGAATAAAGGTGAGATAGTGTTAATACTTTCATCCTTCTTTACCTCCTCTGCATTACTGCAGATGACGTGTCACTGAGCACATTTGTACTGTGCATGCAGTACACGTGAGGTGCCTAGTTGTTTCCACTGCCCTGTGTGGAATAGTTAAGTTCTTGTACACTTCGCCGGCCGCTGTGACCGTGCAGTTCTAGGCGCTGCAGTCTGGAACCGCGGGACTGCTACGGTCGCAGGTTCGAATCCTACCTCGGGCATGGATGTGTGTGATGTCCTTAGGTTAGTTAGGTTTAAGTAGTTCTAAGTTCTAGGGGACTGATGACCTAAGATGTTAAGTCCCATAGTGCTCAGAGCCATTTGAACCATTCTTGTACACTTCACTAACCTGCTGTCCTCATGATGATGATGTCCCCAGCGCAGAAAACAGCACGCAGGTTGTGGATTCTTTTTCTTGAGGCTGAAATTAACTTCGCAAGGAACTGCTGCTACGAATAAACTATAACTCATTTGGGATGCCACTCGCGTTTTTATTGATATAGACACGAGAAACTATTCTTGATCACAACGTATCTGGCTAAAATAACATGAAATACATCCTGCCACAGACAACATGTCTGTCTACTGGAACCGTCATTACTGGAGAATAAAATTACATGAATCAATACTACTATTACAGACAACATGTCTGTACCTAGCGACGGTCGGAACTGTAGTAAATAAAATTGCATGAAACAAATACTGCTATAACAGACAGCATCTCTGTCTACTGGAACGATCAGAACTGGAGAGCCGGACTGCCCGAGACACTTCGCACGCCAAGCCAGCAAGGCGTGACCCGAACGCCACCGAAGTGCATAGGCAGTAATATCGTCAGTCTTTTGTTTTAGTGATACTTTGATTTTAATAATTTTGAAATGACTGATTGATAGCTGGCTGTTGAGAGATGTTTATTTAAAAAATTGAAGTAATTTGGATGACAGGTTTAATTAATAATAGCAACTAAAGTTTAACGTTTTGGCGCCCTACTGCCGAACACAGCAGCCAATCACAGAGGAGCAGCATCATGCAGGCGGTCTTTCTCACGGGAATGATACCGAATCTAACATCTGTCACCGGTACCTCATCCCACATTGCGTCATCTCTATGCTTCTTGCATCTCCACTGCCCTGGGAATAGCTTCCTGGAGCCTAATATGATGGCTGAATAAGCCAGAAATATTACACTGTTCTATCCAACATACTCTCACGTTGAAATGCCATGCTCTCACCTTTGATCATCACCTCACCTGGACTCCACATTTCCTTAGCATCCAACACAAAGCTCACAATCGACTCCACCTCCTGAAACTCTCATCTGGCCACACATGGGGACTGCATCCTTCCACCATCCTTCATACCTACAACTCCTTGATCCATCCCATCCTTTGTCGTGCCAGTGTCACCTGGATCTCCAACCTTCTGAAATTCTATAAAGACTTCCAGATCCTTGAATGCAGTGTTCTCTGCCTTGCTTTCTGTACCCGTCTGCTGTCCCCCATGAAGGTCCTCTATGACCTCTTGCCTTTCCCACATCTCCTCCTTTTCCTTGAACATATCTGTATCCTGTACACCATCGGCAGTCTCGTGTCGGTGTCACACGAGATGCGACAAATGTAGTGGACCTCATTGTGTACCGCGCCTAACCCGTTGTTAATTGTGCTCCTGTGGTGGTCAGTACCCACCGACGGATCGATCCTGTCCTGAATATCATAGACGACGAAGGGCTCAGGATCTAGCTACGTTTAATAACATAGACTTCAGGGATGCTCTGAAAATTGCTCGTAAGCCAACCTATGCTTCCGTCACAGGGGGACAACAAGTTTTCCATTTTGGATCGATAGTTCCTGCTCAAATAAAAAACAGCACTCCGGATCACCAAAACAAAGATTTTTTTTGTATCCCGCCTGGTAGGCGGCGCGTGGGTCTGCTCCTGTAAACTGAAGGTAGGCCGAATGTAGGAAGTGAGTAGGAGCAGGAAAAGGTGAAATTCTCGGTACAACTTTTTACGTAACAGTACATTTAATAGAAAATATTAGTCAATGACATACGTAACTTTGCACTGAGGAGCACATGGGTGCGAAACCAGATGTATCAACGCTCACAAAAGTTACCCAGGCAAAATCTGTAGTGGCTAGCCCACTATGAAATAGAAACAATGTTGCTTGGCCCGTTACTCGGAATCAAATCTGGAGCGGCGGTCGTAGAGCTGCACAGCGCCGGCTAGAGGGCGCTGTCGCCTGCGTCGGTGTCGCACCTACGTTGTGGCTTCGTAGCTACCGATACCACACTTTTCCCGCTGCTACCCCCGACAAGCTTACATAGTCATACGCGCACAAGTGGGATTGATGATAAACGTGTGGATGAGCCCCTTCAAACATTACTCACCGACTTTATCGATGGCAAACGAAAGTAGGTGAACACCTTAATGTACATGAGTGGTCTCAGCAACGAAACTGCTGTACACCACGCAACATGCAGTCATTCTTGTAAGTGAGAATCCCCAGGTGTCTGGTGCTCACAGGGTAACTATTTCGCAACTACCAAATCAACGACAGCCTCTAGTTCACAGTGAACTAATCGATAAGTTAATAAATGCTACAGACATTGTCATTCAGAACAAGCGACGAAACAGTACTAAGAACGATAACGATATAAGGCTTCTCTTAACTGGTCTCTTTCTCCCTCATCCTACATTATGAAGCATATAAAAGCATTGCATTGGAAGAACGCAAGATCAGTTAATTCCAACAGAGAAAGCTTACAAAGAGAACTATTCATCAGTCAGCCTGATACAGTCCTGTTATGCGAAACATGGTTCAAGTGTCAGCAGACTAATCGCTTTAAAGTTATGTCGTAATAAGGGAAAACCATCTCGATGGGAAAGGTGGCATCGCTATCTTAGTAAAAAATGCGCTGCCGTGTTCAATGCAAGAAACAATTAAATCGAATTTGTTGCTGTGCAAATACAAGCTGCTCACAGTAGTCTCTGTGTATAAAATTCCACAATATACAATAGTGGAAGATGACTCGAAACTCCTAATAAACCCGCTTCTGGCTCCATTTATAATAGGTGGCGACCTGAATTCGCATCATGTTGTGTGGGGAGGATAGGAAAGGTACGGGTTTAATGGATGTAATCGAAGACAATAATCTAGTGATAGTCAACGAGGGAGCTCCCACTGTGGTTTCTAATGCCTTCCGTAGAATTTTTGCAGTAGATATAACGCTTTGCACCCCTTGTTTTATTGAACTTATTAACAGGCACGTTAAGACTGACTAAGTGGGATCAGATCATCTTCCAACAGATTTCTTCATTAACATAAAAGTTGATACTAAAGAAATATTTTATGCAAATAGTAAGTGGAAAATTGCAGAAGCCAACTGGGACAAATATAGGGACTGCATACCAGATTTTAATAAATGCTATAGAAGTCGCAGCAGATATCATCATTCCTAAGAAATAAGGGATTACTGTTGTGATGCAACAATATCCTCTCTCATGCAATCATGGATGTTCTAGAGAAGTTGCAAAACTCCTTATTACTCTAAAAATCTATCCCCATAATCCTGATTTGGATAATTATTTTGAAGTGAGAAAATTAAATGAGCTGTTAAAAATTCCTGAAAAAGAAACCGGAAACTGGATCAGAAAGTGTTCTTCACTCAATAAAGCAACCAGTATGTCCAGCCTCTGGTATCAAACAAAGGCTTTTAGAAACAGCCGTCTGCCAACCACTCTTCCTACTACAACTTCTTAGACAGAGGGAGTTATTGATACGCTAGCTCCTCCAACGGCCCCGATCCTAAATTATGCCCCTTCAGTTGAAGATGACTATCGTCGTATCTTGCTTCATCCATTCTCTAAAGAAGAACTAAACGATGCTATTAAAACATCGTTTCACAGCTGTGCTGGTATTGACTCCATACGCTATCCTATGCTTGAGAATCTGCCCATAGAAGCAGAAGATCTGCTGTTGTTCATTTCTAATCAGTGTTGGTTGAAACAGGACCTATTGTAAACGAGGAAGACGCAGGTCATGATTACAGTTCTGAAAAATAGGAAAGATCCAAATATCTCCTCCATCAACCGATAGTGTTCTCGTCTTATATAGCAAAAACGCTGGAACGAATGGTCAAAATGAGATTGGAATGGTGGATTTAAAAGTGTAATTTAATGTAGACGACCTGTATTTGCTTACTATGGACATCATCTCAGCCTTTCATACCAAAAAACGGGCGTCGCCGCTTTTCTTGACGTTAAGGCAGCTTATGGTCACATGCAGATACCGATTCTTTTGAACAAACTGACGGATCTCGGTATTCCTTCGAGGATTATATATGGCATCAGTTGTCTGGTCGCTCAAAGAAAAGTCTATATCAGATTTAAAGGAAACATTTCCAGTCCGTTTCTTTTCTCTCAAGCCTTGTCCCAGAATGCAATTTTAAGTCCCTCTTGTATACTTAGTATACGTACGTTTAGGAAGAATAATCACTCTCCCGACAAAATTTTAACAATATGCGGACCATGTTTGTGTTTGTTCAACTGCAGACTCATATATTCAGGCTAAAACGGATTTACTGACTGCTACAAAACACATCGATGAATGGCTGTCTAACAATGGTTTGGAGAGTTCGGCTGAGAAATCGGTGATCGTACCTTTTTATAAATCGAATACTGCTTGCATTGTTGATCATGCCACATACGGAAAGTATACTTTGCAGATAAAATCTCATGCTCTTTTCCTTGGTATCATATTTGACTCTTGGTTCAGCTGGGCGTCTCACAAACAATCTATTGTTGACATATGTGAATAAGGAAAAGCGTAATTCGCTCTCTCATCGTGTACGGTGAGGAACACATCATAGTATTCTACTAATGATGTGTAGAGGGATTAATGGACCTAGACTGGGCTATGGTTGTATGCTGTATCACAAAGCGCCTCAGACACTTCTTGTTGCATGTACACCAATCTCTGACTTTCTATGCAGTTTTCGCCCTATACAGCTCCCTCTAGAATCTTGGATGTCATTTCCTGATGTCTTAACAGATGTCCTATTATCGGTTCCTTCTTCTTGCCAATGTTTTCCACATATTCCTTTCCTCTCCGATTCTGAGCAGAACCTCCTTATTCCTTACCTTATCACTTCACCTAATTTTTAACTTTCGTCTTTAGCAAAATGGTTCAAATGGCTCTAAGCACTATGGGACTTAATATCTGAGGTCATCAGTCCCCTAGACTTAGAACCACTTTAACCTAACTAACCTTAGGACATCAGACACATCCACGCCCGAGGCAGGATTCGAACCTGCGACTTTAGCAGCCGCGTGGTTCCGGACTGAAGCGCCTAGAACCGCTCGGCCACAACGGCCAGCCATCTCTCGCAGCATGTGTCAAATGCTTAGATTCTCTTCTGTTTTCCCACAGTCCATGTTTCACCACCATACAAAGCTACGCTCCAAACGTACATTCTCAGAAATTTCTTCCTTAAATTAAGGCATATGTTCGATACTGTTAGACTTCTCTTAGCCAGGAATGCCGTTTTTCCCAGTGATAGTCTGCTTTTCATGTCCTTGCTCGGTCCGCCATTGGTTAGTTTGCAGTCTAGGTAGAAGAATTCCTTGACTTCATCTACTTCGTGACCATCAATCATGATGTTAAGTTTCTCGCTGTTCTCATTTCTTCTACTTCTCATTGCTTTCGTCTTCCTGAGATTTATTTTCAATCCATATCCAGTACTCATCAGACTGTCCATTCCGTTCTGTAGATCCTGTAATTCTTCTTCACTTTCACTCAGGATAGCAATGCTATCAGCCAATCGTATCATTGATACCCTTTCACACTGAATTTTGATCGCACCATGAACCTTTCTATTATTTCCATCATTGCTTCTTCGACATACAAACTGAGCAGTAGGGCTGAAAGACTACATTCCTGTCTTAGACCCTTTTCAATCCGAACGCTTCGTCCTTGGTGGTCCACTCTTATTGATCTCTCTTGACTCTTGTACACGTTGTATATTACCCGTCTCTCCCTATAGCTCACCCCTATTTTTCTCAGAATTTCAACATCTTGCACCGTTTTACGTTGTACTCAAATTTACTGATTGTATTAAAATAGAAAAAGTAAAGTAATTATAATTGCCTAGATCGCGTCCAGTAAAAAACATGAAAATGTGGTGACTGATTTCATTTGATTAAGCAGCCGTCTTCAGGTCAGTCATGGTAAAATATATGTCAGAATATAGCGAACTGAAAACCCTGCATCGTGTATATAGCTGGAAGATATGTAAGCTATGTTTTATCTTAAAAATAATTGCCTGCAGAGTGGAAAATTGTGCCCTATTGCAGACGGCAATGAATGGGACAACAGAGGCTGAACCATAGCACATACATAACAAAGGATCTAGTGACCGTGAATAGTGTCAAGCATTTGGGTTAAAGTCTTCTTCAGATGGTCACCAGCAGAGTCACATGCCCTCCTGACAGTCTCTCACCATTCCAGTCTGCCCTTTTTTGTATTCGTTTAGTATCCTCTGTTATCTTATTTGGTACGGGTCCCACACGCTTCAGGGTTGGCACTTCCTTTACAACTTGGCTGCTTTTATCTCGTATTCTACCAATGCATCGAGGTTTGCCATCTACTTTACCTACAACAGAGTCTAAGTGACGGTTCCATTCCATTTCTCTACAAACTGTTACGTCCAGATATTTGTGTGAGCTAACCGATTCCCACAGCGACTCACTGATATTGTAAAGTACAAAATTTTACCTTTCAAAACATTTTAGCACACTGCAAATCCTTGCACCACTCTGAACCTTGTCAATATCTTACTAAACGTTTGTGCGGCATTTTTCAGGCAGTTTTTCATTACAGGTAACTGGACCATTTGGCAACATCAGAGGATACACCACAATATTGTCTGCTAGATCATTAATACAGGGTGTCCCAAATCTTTTAGGTCAAATTGGAACGGTTGATAGTAGGTTTACACATTGAGATGGGGAACAAAGGTTGGGAATGCATGTTTATTGTGTAATGGGCATAAACAGCGTACACCACATAACAAGGATATTGCTGACAGTAATTGTTCAGAACGACGACCGCCAGCCTCATTGCATTTATTGCAACGGCACTCGCAGTTATGCTCCACTCTCGCAAACATTCCGGGTCTGTGTTGTCCACTCGAACAGTCAGCCGCTGATAAACAGCGCACACCCCTGACCACCAAACAGACATGCTGTACACAACTTTCCTCACAGCACGCATTCCATGGGACGACCACATGCATCACACGGACACATTAACCTGTGCCGCATGCACACCACTATTCTTGATGTCAGATGTCCTCTGGATCAGACAACTTGTGATGTGTCTATGGTGAGGACCTCATTGGCTGCATCCCCATCTGACCTGGTGTTTCTAGATGTATTGCCTCAGTTATTGGAGATGTACCACTTGTCCGCAAATGAATGTGCTTTCAACACTACGGTGCGCCAGCCATTTCGATATTAATGTCCGCGAGCGCCTGAACAACTCATACCCTTATAATTGGAGTAGAAGGGGAGATCCCGCCCTGAAGCCAGCGCGATCGCAGGATCTCGCATATCGGTACTTTTTCCTCTGGGGTTACGTCAAGACGTTAGTGTATGAAACCCTCCGTAGAAACAGAAGAAAGACGTGCTTGCTAGAATCCAAGTCGTCTCCTCCTGTTCAACAGACATCAGGGATTTTTTAGAGCGCGACAGAACTTTATGCGCCGTATGCATGCATTGACATTGGCGATCGTCACTTTGAACAGTTACTATGAGATACGTTTTTGTCACGCGTGTACGCTGTGTATGTCCATAACACAATAATTACGCATTCGTATCTCAATATAATCTTTTGTGGACCCTCTGTCACCTGTTTCAGTTCGACTCAAAATGTTTGAGACATCCTGTACACAACATGAACATTCGGCTACAGATAAAGTTTCTTCTGCATCTGTCGGTGACTTTCCCTCTAAGGTGTGTTCTCCCTGCCAAGAAATGATCGATCCCTTGAAACGTCCCCTTTGAAAAATTATGAATGACTGTTCTGGTAAGCCGGCCGAAGTGGCCGTGCGGTTAAAGGCGCTGCAGTCTGGAACCGCAAGACCGCTACGGTCGCAGGTTCGAATCCTGCCTCGGGCATGGATGTTTGTGATGTCCTTAGGTTAGTTAGGTTTAACTAGTTCTAAGTTCTAGGGGACTAATGACCTCAGCAGTTGAGTCCCATAGTGCTCAGAGCCACTGTTCTGGTAAACTTTTACGTTATTTAATTTAAACAGCTGAGCAAAACTGAAAGTACTAAGACAGTTTTCTCTTTACTTATTCTGATCATCACTAAACTGACACACAATATTTTTAGCGCAAAGCAATCTGACTTTCAATAATCCCTAGAAAACAATGGCCCTGATTAACAATAACCCATACCGTTCATGAATCACTTACCTCACAAAAATCTTTGTTACTCGAACTACTGCAATGCAGCGAACGCCAATACTGCCAGCTAAACAAAAGATTCTAACTACTGAAGGCACTAACTACCGATAGGCATAGTTAGCAAATGAAAGATTTTGATAGACAACAAACAATGTATTTACGTTAATAATGTTCAAAACTCATCATATATATATCTACCAATTCATGACATCCATCTTTACAAATTTCCTTTTTTCGGCGGACACACGTCCAGATTTTCCACTTATAGTAACCTCTCAAAACTCTGGCATCTCTCTCCCCACATCCACCACTGCTGGCGGTTCACCTCCAACTGCCCAACGATACGCGCTGTTCACATCCAACTGCCCAACACAGTTACTATGAACTACGTTGTTGTCACGTGTGTACCCTATGTGTGTCCATAACACAATAATTACCCATCCCTATCTCAATATAATCGGTTGTGGACCTTCTATCACCTGTTTCAATTTGACTCAAAATGTTTGAGACACCCTATACACAACATGAACACCAAGGGTCCCAACACACTTCCCGGCTACAAATGAAGTTTCTTCTGCATCTGTCGATAACTTTCCCTCCATGGTGCGTTCCCCCTGCCAAGAAATGATCGATCCCGTCACAAGTTAACCCAGTAAGTACTGTAAGATATTTCAGATCGTCTTGCTACGAAACCTAGTTAATACATAGTGGAAATGAATGTATACTATTTGGACTTCCTTTCGTTCTCAGATTTACATATTCGTCATCAGAACAAAAGATAGTTTGTATCTCTAACGTTCCTTGGTGTTGATTCTGTGCAGACGACGGAGAGGTTTGTAACTTCAATGAAAGAATAATCGCATTTTTATTGTGTCGCAAATCAAAAGCAGCAGGGAACGGTGTCAAAAATCAATATAGAATATTGTTCAGTTCTGTACATTCTCACCGTCAAATTCAATCTCTAGCAGATTGCTGTATTATTAGCGTTAGCCTTAGAATTCCTACCAGTCTATTTGTTATGAGGTCAGTAAAGAGAAACATGTTGCATGGTGATATTTTTGGTAGCACGAAGTTTGATTGCACTTAACAACACGTTAAAACTGGTACAGAAAGCAGCAGGTGGAACGAGTGCAAGGCAGAGCCAGGTAGTGGGCTGGAGGCAGACGGTGAGAAGCTGGGAAGCCGCGGCGGCTGAGTCAGGCGGGCGTCGCTGTGCCTGGGGCGGCCTACTGTTTGCTGAGCGATGTTTGCTCTCGGGCCGGCAGCTGCGCCACTGCTCCAGAGATGGAGCCACTGGCGGCGCCTGCGCAGCCAGGAATGCTCCGACACCGTGCGTCGCCTTGCATCCAGTGTACGTACTGAAGGAACGTTTCGCCGAGCAGCAAGATTGCATTTGTCTTTACAGATAAATTAATCACAGTAAATACTGGTGCACTGAGTCCACCGGGTTACTGCGTCGTAATCTGTTTTTTGAAAGTGGCTTCAACCAGGTAACTTCCTTAAGGAAGTTCTTGGTCGTTACCATCGTGAAACACACTGAGGTGACAGAAATGATGGGATAACGTTATACACATATACACATGGCGGTAGTATGACGTATACAAGGCACAAAGCGGCAGTGCGTTGGTAGAGCTATCGTCTGTATTCAGGTGATTCATGTGGAAAAGCTTCCGGTGTGATTATGGCCGCAAGACAGAAATTAACAGAATTTGAACGCAAAATGGTAGTTGCAAATAGATGCACGGGAGAATTTAATATTCCCCTATCCACAGTGTTAAGAGTGTGCCGCGAATATCAGATTTCAGTCACCGTCACGGCAACGCAGTGGCCGACGGCCTTCACTTAACGACCAAGAGCAGCTGCTTTTACATAAAGTTGTCCATGCTAACAGACAAGCAACACTGCGTGAAATAATCACAGAAATCAATGACGAAGGTGTGGCGAGCTATTAGGGCAGAGCTGCAAAATTTGGCGTTAATGGGCTATGGTAGCAGCCAAGCCGAGAGCCTTTACTAACAGCACGACATCGCTTGTAGCGTCTCTCCTCGGCTCGTGGACCTTGAACGACTGGAAAACCGTGGCCTGATCAGATGAGTCCCGATTTCAGTTGGTAAGAGCTGATGGTAGGGTTCGAGTGTGGCGCAGATCCCACGAAGCCATGGCTCCAGTCTGTAACAAGGCACTGTGCATGCTGGTGGTCACCCCGTAACGGTATGGGCTGCGTTTACATATAATGCACTGGATCCTCTGGTTCAACTGAACCGATCATTGACTGGAAATGGTTATATTCGGCTACTTGGAGACCATTTGCAACCATTCATGGACGTCACGTTCCCAAACAACGACAGATATTTTATGGATGACAACGCGACATGTCACCGGGCCACAGTTGTTGGCGATTGGTTTTAAGAACATTCTGAAGAATTCGAAAGAATAGTCTGGGCGCCAAGAAGAACCGACACGAATCCCATCGAACATTTATGGGACACAATCGAGAGGTCAGTTCATGCACAAAATCCTGCATGGCAACACTATCGCAATTATGGACGGCTGTAGACGCAGCATGATTCAATATTTATGCAGGGGACCTACAACAACTCGCTGAAAAATGGTCTCATGACACCCAGTTTAACAAATTTCTATTTCTGACGGACACACGTCCAGATCGTCCACTCACATTAACATCTCAGAACTCAGGCATCTCTCTCCTCGCATCCACCACTGCTGGCGGCTCACCTACAACTGCCCAACGCGACGGGCTGTTCACATCCAACTGCCCAACGCTACAATGGCGAATAACTTCCATCTAGTCCAACCAGCCACAGACTGCACACAGCGCAGTCGGCGATTTTAATAGAGAGAGCTTCGCGCCGTTATGAACATAAAAACCTAAACAGCCTACTTACAGTCTGTGTGGTATTGTGAAGTTGAACTCGTGATTAGGAAAACAGCAATGCTAAAGTTAATCAGAAATTTAACATTAAACCGAGTACTGCAATGCTCATGACAAAGTACAGTCTGTTCGGTTAAATTTAAGAAATCTGTCCTGTTAGCAATAATACAAGCAATCTGACTGCGGAAAAATATGAAATATAAATAACTACAAAAATGCTCTGTATGAAAAGTATGTAACTATTGAAATATTAATTGTACGACGCGTAAATTATAAATGGTTCATCTGTTTGCGCAATGACAACTGCCGTGTGCTGCTGCCTCTAAATTACTGCAGCAGCTGCTGAAGCTATGCTAGTTAAAAAATAAAAATTCAAACTACCAGAAACGCAATGGGCAGTACGTGCTTTTAGAGGCACCCACAAAACGTCTGCGCTAGTAAATTTATTACTGCAGTGATCATTTTCAATTAAAGTTCGCGCGGCTTCCCCCGTCGGAGGTTCGAGTCCTCCCTCGGGGATGGGTGTGTGTGTGTTGTCCATAACGTAAGTTAGTTTAAGTTAGATTAAGTAGTTCAAAATGGTTCAAATGGCTCTGAGCACTATGGGACTTAACTACTGAGGTCATCAGTCCCCTAGAACTTAGAACTACTTAAACCTAACTAACCTAAGGACATAACACACATCCATGCCCGAGGCAGGATTCGAACCTGCGACCGTAGCGGTCACGCGGTTCCAAACTGACGCGCTTAGAACCGCACGGCCACACCGGCCGGCGATTAAGTAGTGCGTAAGCTTAGGGACCGATGACCTAAGCGGTTTGGTCCATAAGATCTTACCACAAATTTACAATTTTTAAAGAAAAAAATTGAATTTCTAAAACTATACATCACTAAGACAAAATATTTTAACACATGAAATATTAAAAATTCACTTTACATTAATTGTGGAAAAACCTGAACAAATTGTCTTTATTTTCTTACAAACATGCGTGCTGTCCATCTTTGAAGAAAAATCAATAAATCATACATTGTTGTATTATCGTAAAAATCTCACATTCTGAGTTCCTGACCAAATTAATGACTACGCTTGAATGTCTCTGCAAATGCGCTATTTCAATACCTTTTGAAGTCTGCTGACTGAATTTACAACGTATCTCTCCGTAAATGAAAAATAATGTACGAAAACTATTGCCGGCACACAGCATGGCCAAAACGCATGTTCTGTTACTCCATCACAAGATACACTTCTCTCTCTCTCTCTCTCTCTCTCTCTCTCTCTCTCTCTCTCTCCCCCCCCCCCCCCCACACACACACACACACACTCTCTCCCCGTCCGCAGCTCGTGGTCGTGCGGTAGCGTTCTCGCTTCCCACGCCCGGGTTCCCGGGCGGGGTCAGGGATTTTCTCTGCCTCGTGATGACTGGGTGTTGTGTGATGTCCTTAGGTTAGTTAGGTTTAAGTAGTTCTAAGTTCTAGGGGACTGATGACCATAGATGTTAAGTCCCATAGTGCTCAGAGCCATTTGAACTATTTTCTCTCCCCCCAAGACTGCGTTCCACTCACAAGCAAAGGTTCTACTAACAGAGTCTCGCAGCTCAACCTCTTTGGCAGAGATGCCCTCTGTCGCTCAGTTGCTATTGAAGCTTGAAACAAAACCTTTACAAAGGGGCCGTTGTATGCGTAGCAAGAAAACTCTTTCCGGCCAGTCATCTGCAAAGCCCGACGGTGTCTCCTAGCCAACGATAACTGCATTTTTCTTTGCTGTACAACTCTAAATTTACTTGGGACTAAACGACTAATATGGGATATCAATGAACACTGACTTTCAAAAATGTCACAACTTAATTAATTATAAGTTGTTTGTTTTTACTTCCTGATTGGTCTAAGTGACATATATATAATGCATCTTTATAGGAAAAGCAGTAAGAGAAGAATGTAATTCTGAAATCAGTATGAATACTAACTAATTGATAATACGTGTTGAAGAGCTGAAGACATACGTACAAAGAGTATCTCAGCTTTATGCTATGTTTCTCGCGCTCTCTTCATCGACGAAACCTACATCCTAGTGAACTGTGACACGGGGAACGGTACAGTGGAAAGCAATAAATAATAAATCAGAGCGAATGGGCGAAATTAAAATTTTTGCCTTAGAGTACGAACGAGAGCACAGAACAATAGGCAGTCGTACCGCTAGTAACTATACAAGCTGGGAGGAATGACAAGAAAAATAAAATACATCATTTTATTAGGTCAGGACACAATATCCAAAATTAAACCAACTAGAGCAAACACAACAAGGCACAACACTAATAAAAGTACCGAAAAAAAAGGTTCAAATGGTTCTGAGCACTATGGGACTTAACTGCTATGGTCATCAGTCCCCGTAGAACTACTTAAAGCTAACTAACCTAAGGACATTTCGCGTCGTTGTTCGTCACTCTTTTCTATTATTGTTATTTGCGTAACAACGCATATATGAAAAGAGCCGCGAAATATCTTTTAGTAATGCTGTGCTATGAATTTCTTTATCATCATTACTTTTTAACAAAACAGAATATATTGAGTTCTTATTGTTCTGTATCTGGCCTTCTATTAAAGGAACATTTTTCGTGACTGTAACTCATTCTAAAAATCAACATATCTTCCCTATTTTATAGTTATTGAAAATGAAATTTACTTTGTTATGAATACTGATGTTCCAGTTCGTATGATTGTTCAACAACAAGATTTTGCAGTGGATTTTGTTTCTCGGTAAAACACCATTCAATACCATGACTAGCACAAGAACATGAGACTCTTATTGAAAAAATACGTTTTCACTATAAAGTTTGCCAGATCAGAACCGAGCACAGCAAGTTTCCTATTAGATTTTGAAGGTGCATTATCTTTTTTATACTGTTAGTTATATATTATCAGCAGCCCGCGTCAACCTGCAACACATCATAAAATCTGCTGCTCTGCACTGCAAGTCCGGAAGCTAAAAGAAATAATATTATTTCACTATTACTTTCCCGCTTCCTTGCGGTATGATAGATTCTATTTGAGGTAGTTTGAATACGCCGCGGCAGCGGCTCTTTCGTTCGCCGCGCAGCTCGGCACCACAGATAATATTTAAATAACTGAAAAATGTCTCAACAGGATGGGATAATATGCAAGCAAGCTATAACAATTAATAATGCAAGTTTTCATTTAAATAACTCTATTCAAACATTTAAATACGTTAACTGTTACACACCTTTAAAATGCACACGTAATGGCGTACATCTTTCAGTCTTGACAAAAGAATGCTACGCTAGCGTACAATACAACGTCACAGGATATCCTACTCGCTTAACTCCAAGAAGAAGAAGACAGAGAAATTAATGTTCGTCAAGTATTATATACTAGTTACCTATTCTAATCTTTGTTTGATATTTATCGTCTGTGGCGGTTTCATTACTCGCCGACGCAGATATTCTCTAAAATAAATAATAAAAAAAATACATAATTTTATACAATAACACAATATGATACATATAATTTTCTCTTTACTACATAATATGTTTTTTTTTACTAGACGTTACAATGCCCCCTGGCAGCAATTGACTAACGTTAAGAATGTTCGGCAATATGCTGCCACTAACGTCTGTTTGGTTATTGTCTGTCACCTTGATTGGAACATTCACTTTTCACTTATTAGTTCTTTTGCACTGTAGTTTTAATTACACTCTTTATAGTGTTCTTACACTTTGCGAGGTGACCGTAAACCTAGTCCCAGGGTCATTACAGTTATCTGGCTCCCCCATTCGGGCTACGTGCGGTCAGAAAACCTGGGGAAACTTCGTCGGAGCCATGGTCATCTCGCCTGGTTTGTCTTAACACACAGTTTGATTGTTCATCACAAAAAAGTTCAGACTTTATCCAATGTTCACAGATACCAAAGGCTATTTATGAGAAAATGTTAAACTTTTAGTCTCTTTGTTACAAATGTACCTTTTACCCTTTTTCACATTTGTGTTCTGTGTTGCAGTGAAAGTCAATCATTAAACAGTTTTACAGTAATGTAATTGATTGTCTCTGCACTTACTCACGACAATTGTTCTGTAATGTTCTGGCATTCGTGCGAGTTTACTTCATTCACATGACGAAAACATATTATATATATATATATATATATATATCACTGAACCAATGAATATTTTGAGTCTGCACCCAGTAACTAAAGAAAAAAATGTTTGTCACGTCATTTCATATTAGTACATTAACCACATAGTTGATAGTTCATTTGAATGACAACAATGTACAGAGCGTGCTGCGCGAAGCAATTGTTGAATAGCGTCGTCTGGAACGCAGCGTGCCGACGACCGATGGGGTCTACGACCGGCTCTCAGTAACAGCGACGTCGTGCTGACGTGGCGCCCACGCAGTCGCGAACCGCGCCGAACCATTCGCCAATGTCGGCGTGTTGCAGTGGTTTACCGCGACCGGCTGGCTGGCGGCACGGCACTCGTCTCTGCTTCTCCGCATGGCTCCCCGTCGTAGCGCATGAAACAAATATTCCACAACGGTGTACTGTCTTTAAGGACACAGATTACTAGCTGTGGAAGAAAATGCAACTTGTTTAAAAGCGTTTATTGTTCAGTAAGCCGTCGCTTCACTGGTATGCACAGGATGTTTTGGCGTGATAACAGGTTTCTTGTGGCATTGTGACACTGGTATTCAGGGCTCGTCACACGCACATTGTACTACACACTTTCACTTGTTATCACGGTTGATACACTGCCAGAGCGTCTCTCAACACGCGAGAATGTTTCGGTTCACACATACTAAATGTCTCCGTCGAGCGATGTTTGTTTGAATCGACTCCGAACGGATCAATAACTATTGTTTTTATACACTGTCTCTTGTTCGTTGAGCACTGCACTATGACAGTCTGTCACTCAACACTTGACTTATATCGACGTATACATTGGTGCAGATACAACAGTCATTTTCTGTCCCTACTACACACAATATTCCGTCCTTTCCTCAATTGTTTATGCACACAGTTTCTTTTTAATGCATCTTAACTGTTCTTAGCATAATCACTCTCGTCTACATTGCGTCCATTGTTTTTACTTTGTCACTACACACTTTTAATACTATTACTAGGCGTATATGGCCTTTTTGTAATTTTTTAAAGGTGTGTGATTTTTGGTACATAGCTTTCCTTTCCTTTTTTTAGTGTAGCTTGCATGGTTATCACCCATCTAGCAACCAGATTTTACCATGTGCATGACAGCTTGACTTGGGCATATTGCTCAATAAATACTTCATTTAGTACTAGCATTATTTTTAATGATCTTTCCTACATGACTACAGTGTAGGTTCCGCATTGATTAACTTGATTCGCGTATCGCGTAATTAATATTCAAGGGTGTGTACCAAGTACACAGGCTTCAATTGAAGCATCGATACATACAAATCGGAGTTTACACGGAACGGGTTTGTTTTTGATTAGCTTCTGCTCCAGTGTCGTTCTCAGATCACTACTGGCAACAAACGTTACATCATATAATTGTTTCATATTACAAAGTCAATTTTTGGCTAATAGAGACTCTCTCTCTCAGGGTTCCTTAATTCTAATACAATTACCTCTCTTACTTTACTATATGAGATTGCATCATTACTTGTACTTACGTACTACACATGGAAAATGATTCAAGAAATTAACCCTCACTTTATCAACAAGAAGATTGTTCGTTGCTTGATGAGCATATAGTATTTTAATGACTCTAATTGTTTGTAAACAAAGTCTTCCCTTTGTATGCTATTGCCCACTTTACTGATTCTACTTTCTCCAAGTTTAATTACACACAAATTCTTTCTTAAAGCTAACATACTTATACTCTAAGACACAATTAAAATCTTCTTATTACTATTACTACTTATATGTGACATGTCACTGAATAAATAACTTTACATCTTTACGTGGATACAATCCTTTTATCTTCCCCGTATGGGGATGTGCTAACAAATAACTACATTCGTGTGGCACCTTTATTACTTCAAAGGGCCCTGAATATAACAATTGCCACTTACTATTTTGCTTTAATGTGGCTGAGGATTTAGGGTGGTTACGAATAAGTACCATGTCCCCTACGTTATATTTCTGTTTGTTAGTTATACCTCGGTCGTACTTCTTTTTTCTCTTTGCAGCACAGCTGGTTAGTTTGTTCCATATCTTTTTTATCTTTTCCTCCCTTGTTTCTACCCTGGCTGGTAATCTCGGTAAAGGCGTGAGCCATTCATTCTGTGTCTCATTAACTCCTTTCAATATCTCTACCGGTGGGTATCCTGTACTTGAATGGGGTGTTAAATTGTGTATTTCCACTAATTTAGGTACCAACCCAGGCCATTTTGTATGTCGGTTCCCTATGTAAATTCTAAGGAACTGATTCAATTCTCTGAATGTTCTTTCGACTAAACTTGCTTCCGGATGGAACCGGGATACCAGAATATGCTGCATACTTTGTTCCCGTAGGTAATTTTTCCAAGTGCGACCCGTGAAATAAGAGGCATTATCAGTTGTTATGGCTTCGGGTTTCCCCACTTGAGGCAAGTATTCTTGATTGATCCGTCTGACTATGGTTTTGGCAGTAGCTGATTTTATACAATAAATTGCCAAGTATTTGGAAAAAATATCGTACATGGCCAGTATATATTTCATACCTCCTCTGGCCATGGGATGGGGAGCTGCTACATCCACAGATACTAATTGAAGCGGCCGGAGTGGAACTATGGGATGAAGTTCAAATTTGGTGGACCTATTATAGTGTTTTGCTTTCTGACATATAACGCAAGTCCTAACTGTTGCCTGAATTTGGTGTTTCATTCGGGGAAAGTAGCAGTATCTCGCCATGATTTCTGCACACTTCCCAATCCCTGCATGGCCCCATGCCAAGTGCGTGTGCCATATTATAACGTTTACAGACTGGTTAGGTATGCATACTGCCCAGCAGTCTTCTTTCGTGCTAAGTTTATGATACAAAATATTGTTCACAATCTTAAAACCTTGCTCATCTCTATTGTTAGCACCCTTTTCAATATTATTAATGATTTTTTTCCACATCGGATCTGATCTCTGTAATTCAAACATATTTTTACATATATATAAAAAATCCTTCCTGTAAGTATTGTCACGTACTAAAAGCACTTTATACTCGGCGGATTGTTCTAGCATTTCTGCTAATTCCGGTAATCCTACCGGCAACCGCGACAGAGCATCCGCTATTATGTTATCTTGTCCTTTAATGTACATAATCTTTATTCGGTATTCTTGTAAGGTAAGCATCCATCTCCTCAGTCGGGTATGGAATAGCTTGCATGACATCAAAAAACTTAACGCCTGGTGGTCACTATACACTCTAATCTCCTTCCCATGTAGATAGTAATTAAACTTTTTTACAGCCCAGACTACTGCAAGCGCTTCCAGTTCGGTTGCCGAGTAGGCTCTCTCGCAGCTAGTTAAAGTCCTACTGGCAAAGCCGATAATCTTTATTGTTGCCGGGTCGTTGCCTTCCTCCCACTGGAACAGGCAATCTCCCAAGCCATAGGAACACGAATCCGTCGCAAGACAAAAATCTTTTGACAGATCTGGGTGCTGCAAAATATTTGCGTTCAGCAGGGCGGTTTTAATCGCTTCGAAAGCTTGTTGACATTTGTCAGTCCAAACCCACTGCACATTTTTTCATAGTAGATTTAGCAATGACGTGTCATTTAACAACTGATTAGGTACGAACCTTCTGAAAAAAGACGTAAGTCCAATGAACGCTTTCAATTGTCTCTTAGTTCGGGGGCTCGGAAATTCTCTGATCGCCTCTAGTTTTTTGTTGTCTGGGCTGATACCAAGCGGCGTGATAAGATGGCCTAAAAATTTAATTTTATTTCGTCCGAATTTTGACTTTTCTAAATTTGCTGTCACACCTGCTTGCTTAAATCTCTCTAATACTCTATGCAGCAATTCCATATGTTCGTCCCAAGTAGCAGTAGCGATTACAAGATCATCAACATATACTGTGATTTTTTCTAACAAGTCTGGACCCAGTACCGTGTCTAGAGCAGTAATAAATACTCCAGCACTCACATTCAATCCGAAGGGAAGTACCTTGAATTGGTAACTACGCCCTCCGAATATGAAGGCTGTGTACTTCCTTGATTCCGGTGTAAGTGGGATTTGCCAGTACGAACTTTTAAGATCGACCGAGGTCAAGTACTGTACTCCATGAAATTTTTGTATCTGCTCATCTAAATTTTCTGGACGAGTCCTAACAGGTATAATAATTTTATTAATATCCCTCGCATCTAACACCAGCCTGATTTTTCCGTTGGCTTTCGCCACTGCTACAAGAGGACTACTGTATGGGGAGAAAGAGGGCTCAATGATATCCCACTCTAGCATCTTCCGAATCTCTTTCGCCACTACTTCCCTCCTCGACCAAGGGATGGAGTAAGTTGCGCGACAGTATGTTTTGTGGGGCATCACTTCTATGTGATAGTGGTACCCTTTGACTATTCCTGGTCGGTCGGTAAATACCATGGTATATTCCGATAGCAGCTGCGTCAACTGTTGCTTTTGTATATTGCTTAAACCTTCAGATTCCTGTACTTTGGTTTGAAATGCCTCAACATTTGTTTCAAAATTTCGATCCTCTAAATCCGGGTAATAGAGGTCTGCTACATGTGAAAAATCATCGAGGTGTAGTACCCAGGGGTTCCTACATTTGATATTCATTCGATTACAACATGGCACAAGTACCTCCTTCGATTTCATCATCGACAACTCAATCCTCCTACCTTTATTAACTATGCTCAGTTTCCCCAAGGAGAGGTCGATCACTGCGTCCCTCTCACGGAGAAAATCTACTCCCAGAATGCAGGCCACATTTAACCCTTTAACAATGAGGAACGAGCTCACTATGGCTTCGCCCTCCTTACAAATCTCCACCTGCACCTGGTACTTAACTAATTGGCTCTGTGCACTTATGGCTCCAGACACCTTGCAATTATTAACCGGGAAAGTCGGTATGCTACGTCCCTTCCCCAGCGCTTTAAACAACTCTATACTCATTACACTTACTGAGGCACCTGTGTCGATGATTATATTCACTGCAACATCATTGATTTTCGCTCCTATTATGGCTTGCACATTTTCGTTGTTATCTTTCCTACATTCGTGCGGTTCGGTCAGTAGATCTTTATCCATACTGATACCGTCGTTGTATCGCAGCATACATATTCCAGGTATATTATTGTCATTCGTGTTGCTCTCACTCCACCCCTCGGCCAGCGATGGAGAGCATATCGAGGCCGATTCTAGTTTGTTGGATTCCTTGCTTGTGAGGTACTTGGACGGCTATTGTCCGCAACCTCTACTATGTGTACGTTTTGATTTGTAGGCCGCCACGACTGCGCAATAGGAGCGTTTTGCGGTGGCGGTCTGTTGTTGTCGTACCGGTCATTACCTTATCGCTCTGGGCTTGTTCGCTGATTCTGATTCCAATTGCGATTACTGTCACTATAATTGCTATGCCACTGACCTCGCGCATTTTTCCAGCGATTGGTCCCTGACATTCCGGAGTCGTACCGGTCGTCAAATCGACGCTTTTTGTTATAGGTTGGTTGCCCATACCCGTTCTGACTTCTCCCATTATTACCATTTTGCGAATGCTCTTGCCGCTTGTTACCACCCCCACCATTTCCATGGTTGTGGTTTTGTGCACTATTATTTCTGTCATGTTTACACCCTGATCCATTATTCCGCGAGTGATCACACGCTGCTTTTGCGTCCTCCTGGATTAAGTCTATTGAATCTAGAACAGACAGGAAATGTTCCATATCGCTCTCTGGTACGTGTATTAATTTCTCTTTGATATGAATGGGTAAATGTGATTTTAGGAGTCTTATTATATCTCTTGGTGATATAGGCTCGTCCCAGTAGCGCGTTTTGTTTATATACTTTTCAAAATACCGTCTCAAATTCCCAAGACGGGGCGAGTACGGTTCGGGATTGTATACTTCTTTTCTTAGCCGCTCTTGTATACAAGGCGACCAATATTTCGACAAAAACGCCCTTTCGAAATGTTCATACGTCATGCAGCTGTCTGCTACTTCCGTAGCCCACAACGCTGCATCACCCTGAATGTATGACATTACGTATTGAATTTTCTGTGCTTCGTTCCACACACTAGGCAAGATATTTTTAAAGCTTTTTATGAATACTACTGGGTGTACTGACTTCCGTTCAGTAGTAAACGTTTGAAACTGCCTTTTTTTGATTAAACTTTCTTCAATTAATATTTTTGGACTATATGGATTTGCTCCTGGGACATAGGCTGTGTGCTCCGAACTGAAGCTACAGCTCTTCGCATTATCGCTTACAGCTTCACCATTGTTGTGTCGCGTATAAGTTTGTGCGTTGCCAAAAACATTGGCTGTTGGCGACATAGTTTCATATTCTATATGTTTTCTGCTTTGTGCTAAACCCTTTTCCAAGTCGGATATCCGTTTACTAATAGTCACTTGCCACTGCGGAATATCCTCACTGAGTATTTGTTTGCTGGTTTGCACATCATTCTGTACCTGACTATTTACTGCGGTACTGAACGATTCAGCATCTCTATCTACCATGGCTGCTTGTACCTTAGAATTAATATTTTTGTCGATCTCTCTCCTTCGCTTCTAGCCATGAGTTGAATTCGGTTTCAATTTTAGTCGCTTGTTCGTTCCACTTCTGCTCTACAAGCTGTGTGGAATCTGTTTCTAGTTTTCTACTCGGTTGGCTAAGACACCTATCTCGTCTACCCTGTTGGTATTTGCTACTTGCAGGTTGTTGACCTGTACCGTCAACTCCTGCACGGCTTTAGGTATCGACTCATAATTCTGTTTCATATCGGCAATCTCCTTTTTCATATTTTCTAACGATTGCGCAAGTTGCTGGTCCCGCTCAGATTGCTGGCGATCTCGCTCAGCTTGCTTCCGATCTCGCTCAGCTTGCTGTTGCGCAAATTTTGCCTGGTAATCCAGCACGCGCTCTAATATCACCTGAAGTGAATACCCGCCAGGCAGATTACCACTCTCTGGTTCCTGCTTTTCTGGGGTTGGTGCAATTTCTTTATCTACATCTCCTTGGGCACTAGTGGGCTGTGGTACCACTTCCTGTGCCCCTGTCCCCACATTTTCGCATGGTATATCCTCAAAGAGAGTACTTGTACTGCTTAAGGTACCCGTTTCTACATTTCCTCCACTAATTGATGGCTGTTCCTCAGTATCCATATTGCTCGGACGTTGACTACGCAATTTAACCATATTCCTAAATTGCCTCCTCTAACACAAGATCCAACAGTTTTGCCACTTGCACACAAAATACGTTAATTTATCTACACTACACTGCACACTAAAAATTACTATCTACCATCAACTTTGTCCTGTCATAAACACTAACATCAAACTACGCACACCACTAGCGATATGAGATCACTTCACTGGAGTTCAGCTTCTACAAACAGGACAACTACACTGTAGTCTTACCTTTAGTTTATCTGATCTCGGGTTTCGGCTGCCCCCGGATTACGTAGTCGTTACAGTTTGTCAGTACTATCAGGATCGTCTTCTCTGACTCGCTTGCAGTAGTGCGTTTTTTCATGAAAGAGTGTTTGTACATTCATTAATACATTGCATTAATCATGATACACATACATACATTTATCACTAAATACATACATATATAACAATAGACACTGAAAGGAAAATACATAAAAGTTTTATTTTTGTGGCCACTGCAAATTCGAGCCCCGCGTTTATTGGGCGACAGTTTCGCGTCGTTGTTCGTCACTCTTTTCTATTATTATTACTATTGCTTGCGTAACAACGCATATATGAAAAGAGCCGCGAAATATCTTTTAGTAATGCTGTGCTATGAATTTCTTTATCATCATTACTTTTTAACAAAACAGAATATATTGAGTTCTTATTGTTCTGTATCTGGCCTTCTATTAAAGGAACATTTTTCGTGACTGTAACTCATTCTAAAAATCAACATATCTTCCCTATTTTATAGTTATTGAAAATGAAATTTACTTTGTTATGAATACTGATGTTCCAGTTCGTATGATTGTTCAACAACAAGATTTTGCAGTGGATTTTGTTTCTCGGTAAAACACCATTCAATACCACGACTAGCACAAGAACATGAGACTCTTATTGAAAAAATACGTTTTCACTATAAAGTTTGCCAGATCAGAACCGAGCACAGCAAGATTCCTATTAGATTTTGAAGGTGCATTATCTTTTTTATACTGTTAGTTATATATTATCAGCAGCCCGCGTCAACCTTCAACACATCATAAAATCTGCTGCTCTGCACTGCAAGTCCGGAAGCTAAAAGAAATAATATTATTTCACTATTACTTTCCCGCTTCCTTGCGGTATGATAGATTCTATTTGAGGTAGTTTGAATACGCCGCGGCAGCGGCTCTTTCGTTCGCCGCGCAGCTCGGCACCACAGATAATATTTAAATAACTGAAAAATGTCTCAACAGGATGGGATAATATGCAAGCAAGCTATAACAATTAATAATGCAAGTTTTCATTTAAATAACTCTATTCAAACATTTAAATACGTTAACTGTTACACACCTTTAAAATGCACACGTAATGGCGTACATCTTTCAGTCTTGACAAAAGAATGCTACGCTAGCGTACAATACAACGTCACAGGATATCCTACTCGCTTAACTCCAAGAAGAAGAAGACAGAGAAATTAATGTTCGTCAAGTATTATATACTAGTTACCTATTCTAATCTTTGTTTGATATTTATCGTCTGTGGCGGTTTCATTACTCGCCGACGCAGATATTCTCTAAAATAAATAATAAAAAAAATACATAATTTTATACAATAACACAATATGATACATATAATTTTCTCTTTACTACATAATATGTTGTTTTTTTTACTAGACGTTACAGACATCACACACATCCATGACCGGTGCAGGATTCTTACCTGCGACCGTAGCGATCGCGCGGTTCCAGACTATAGTGCCTAGAACCGCTCAGCCACTCCGGCCGGCAATGAGAGTACAAGCAGTGAACAAGAGGAATAAGAAATCGATAACTAAGGGGCACTGCGCCAGGCTACACAACGCTGCTCACAGTACAAAATAACTGAGACGAGTAAGTCAACCAAAGCCAGCAAAGGCGAAATGAGGAAAGTAAAACAGTTCAGTATAATTGATGATAATGTAAGTTGTACACTAAAGGTTTAATTCGTACAGAACCTTCTCCTACCAAAAATTATTTCAGATAACAGCGCTAGGCCTTGCAGCGGCCTCTCTATTATGACAATTTAGTAAACAGCACAGCTTAAGCTGAATCACAACCAGACACAGGCATGTCCAGGACCGGGATTTTCCTTTCTTGCGCACTTTCGTCCGAGAGACGTGTGTTGTTGAGGAATGTTCTTTTTGCCTGTCCTAGTGTGATTTTTATGTCCTCCTTGTACAACATAATTCCTGCACCATATGTATTAGGCCTATATAGTTCCAAAATTTGATGCCAAGTTTCTCGCAAATCTAATTTCTGCTACTCCGCATTACTTTTATCTTTCTTTCGAGTACTCCCAGTCCATATCTTGTGCTCTTCAGACCATTCATTCCACTTATCACGTGGTGTGATGCTTCATCACATCTACTGAAGATAGTAACGTCGTCAGTGAATTTTGTCATTGATAACCTTTCACCTTGAATCGAAACCCATTGCTGAACTTTTTATTTTCCTCTATTGTATCTTTGAAGTACAGGTTCAATAGTGTCAGAGAATGACTGCATCCCAGCCTCACAAGCTTCTTATCAGAACTCTTTTCGTTTGGTCTTCCACTCTTATTTTTCTCTCTTGCTTCTTATTTTCTGTATTTTTCGTCTTTCTCTCTAGCGTACACATTTTTCTGTCGATTTGAAACATCTTGCTCTGTTTTACGTTTTCGAACATTTTTCATGGGTCCACAAATTTTATGAAGATATCTCGTTGTTTTAGGTCTTACTCTGTTATCGAGTGCAACGTCAGAACTGCTTCTCTGGTGCCTTTATCTTTCCCTAAAGACAAATTGCTCATCGTATAGCAAACCTTCAACCTTCTTTTCCATCCTTCTTTGTATAGATAAGAAACAAGAATGAGAGGGCATTACAGGCTCGAATCCAGCAGCTACTTCCTCGTTAATTGCGAAAAAAATGAAGTTGCATGGAGACGTGATCGACCACCATGGCTCCTTGAATTATAGGATGAAGATCGAAGTGGTTTGCTACTGTCCGGACTGCACCTGCAAAGTTGTATATGAAACAGCCAACTACTACTGCAGTCAGCACCAACGAACTACCCAATATGGGCTCAATTTCGTTTTAGTATGAGATCTTAATTCAATGATTATAAAGAATCCGCCTCGATTGCAAATAGAAACCGGATGTTGACCCAGGTTTCGGCGCGGATAACCACGCCTTCTTCGGAACACACTGAAACTACAAACTACCTAAAGAGGCACGTGTGTACAATGTAAAGGTAAAGGTAAACAGAGATCCCGCGGCCCACCGAACGTTGGCTGGGGTGAGGAAGCACGCTTCTGACGTTTAAGCTAAGTACAGCCATTGACATGGTACACACGTACGGTTTATTTTACATTTTATGCGAGTCTTTTGCACTTTTGGGAGTTCTGTATTAATGTTGGTCCATGCCTCTTTAGGCAGTTTGTAGTTTCAGTGTGTTCCGAAGAAGGCGTGGTTATCCGCGCCGAAACCTGGGTCAACATCCGGTTTCTATTTCCAGTCGAGGCGGATTCTTTATAATCATTAAATTATTCACGATTGCTGACGCGTTGCAATGTTAAATGTTCAAATGTGTGTGAAATCTTATGGGACTTAGCTGGTAAGGTCATCAGTCCCTAAGCTTACACACTACTTAACCTAAATTATCCTAAGGACAAACACACACAGCCATACCCGAGGGAGGACTCGAACCTACTCCGGGACCAGCCGCACAGTCCATGACTGCAGCGCCCTAGACCGCTCGGCTAAACCCGCGCGGCGTTGGACGTTTGTTGTATAGTGTCTACACGCCGCATTATTGGTCCCGTCTTCTTTCATCAGACGCTGACTTCGGCGCGCTACATTGCCAACATTTTGAAACCATTTGTGACAGCATTAACGGAGGAAGAAACGACCTACAGTTACTTCCAACAGGATGGAGGAACTGCCGCCGGCCGGAGTGCCCGAGTGGTTCTAGGCGCTACAGTCTGGAGCTGCGCGACCGCTACGGTCGCAGGTTCGAATCCTGCCTCGGGCATGGATGTGTGTGATGTCCTTAGGTTAGTTAGGTTTAAGTAGTTCTAAGTTCTAGGGGACTAATGACCTAAGAAGTTAAGTCCCATAGTGCTCAGAGCCATTTGAACCATTTTTTTTAGGAACTGCCCGTACAGCAGGCCGTGCCTTGGAGCACACTTACACAATCTTCACGCCTGACGGAGGTATTAGCAAAGGTCAGTCTCGTCGCTGTACTAGCTGGCCACCCAGGTCACCTGATCTGTCAGTGTGTGATTACTTCGTGTGCAGAGCCCTCAGGTCTAAGGTGTATCGCAACAACCCTTATAGTCTTCAACAACTACAGCACAACATTTCGGATGATATTGCAGCAATTCTATCACTTCAGCTTCGATCCGTCTTTACAAATTGCTGACCATTGCCCAAAAGTGCCGAAAGTCACTTTCAACATCTGGTATAGTTAGATTAGTACTGTATTCCTTTCTTCTGCTGTGTTTCTTTGTACCCTGGAACTTTGTTCTCCGAGCCACTTTCATTTGGCCCACCTTATATTTGTGCAATATTATAGTATGGAGTGTTTTATAAACAATATCTTCTGTATACAGGGTTCAGTTTCCCACAATCTAAATCCGCCTTATGATTAACCCATAACTTAAGTCATGTGATCGTACTAGTTCATACCTTCCCTCATAGCAACAGCCAGGTGTTTATATGAAATGAATGTTTCTAGTTGAGACTTAATAATCATGTAATTTAGTTTGAGCCATTTACATTTTTAGGTTTTGTGTAACAGACGACTTTAAGTTACTTTTCATTAAATGATAACCCCAGACTTTACACCACACAGATATTTCATTAAGATCTGCCTGGATATTATTGCAGTTTTTATGGTATGACCTTTTGTCATAGATAACTGTTTCATAAAGAGGCATCCGAGCCTATTATGCACACCAGGAAATATGCGATTAGGATTTTGGTTGACAGTAATTTTTGCTTGTGGCTGAATTAAACAGCAGCATCCTGGAAGCTAGTATGCATCATGAGGAGATTCAGATTGGACGTGTTGACCAACCGTTCCATATTATATATCTTCACCTGGGTAGGACAGACTTCATTCTTACTCTCACCTATTAGCTGTAGTCATTTTTATTACATCAAAATATTTCGTGTTTTAATTGATCCATCTTGCTGGTTGTTCTGCTCCTTGATCGTGGATCGTGGATTATATTACTTTAATGAATACAGCGATGTTAAATGTCTTATAACTGCAAACTGCATCTTGTTCTGTCCTTTTTCTTCTTTCTAGTTTCCCCTCATTTTTCAATGCATGCCTCGCAATTCCGCACAGAGAAAAGGAAGAGGAGAGGAGCAGAGTAATGTTCAACGTCCTGTCGACAACAAAGTCATTAGAGACGGAGAACAAGTTACAGTAGGATGAAGATGGAAAGCTGCCGTGACAATTCGAAAAAACCATACCTGCATCTGCATTAAGCGATTTAGGGAAATCACGGAGAACCTAAATCAAGATGGCCGGACTCGGGTTTGAACCGTCCTCCTCCCGAATGCGACTCCCACGTAGAAAATACTAATCAGAAATAAGCTCTGTGAATATGAGTACGAAATTCCGGATACCACTTTCGTACGATTGTGAGCAATAGTTGAAAATGGTCGAGCTGGCATGGACGGCTTTGCCCTATAGGCTAGCTATATAATGGTCACCTAGCACACCGACTTACATGTGTGGAGAAGCGCCAATCTTAAGGCAAAAATGGTGAAACTTTCAACAAATTAATGTTTCTGTCCCTCTACGTTGTTAACAGGTATTCTCCTGACTTGCTTACTACTGTAATCTCCAAAAAAGTTTTGAAGCATGACTCGCTGATTTTCGGTCCTTCTGAGCGGAAATATGCTCCTCAGTATTTTTTACGCACAGGAAACCGCTAGTTACGTTTGAGTTCACAAGTATATACAGGTGCCGCAAAACATTTTCTGAGCAGTTTAGTCTCACGGACATGCAAACACACGCCACGTGCGTTGTATTCGACAGTGATAAACACCGACCAACAATGCCCAAACAGCAGCCAGTAGGCGTGACCTGGCTCGCCGCTACGGTAACACGTGCTCGGTTTTACTGAAATACGCATCTTTTATTTCGCGTAGCCCCTCTTCCTCCCCCTGCCACCGTCACCACTAGAAAAATAGTGCTTCACTATCGAAGCGATTGTTCTCTTGTCGAGATATAAGCAGATTGCTCAATTTAATACATTTAACTCGCTTTTGTTTCATTTCAGCAGTACATTTATTTGTTATCAACACAACTTCGTTACTAGTACAGATCTACTTTAGAATGTAAAATGTATTTATTTTCTTTTTTCGATCATTTAATCTATGCTGCTGCTGTATAGATATCAAGTCTCAAATTGATGAAAACCATCCGAATGCGTTATTTTAAACAGAATGTACCATTTTATGTGGATATTCTTCATCATGGTACGCTACTGCAAGATGTATAATCTCCTCGACCCAAAACATGATGAAGAAATCGAAACATATTATTTGATGGGGGTAATAATGAAGTTCAAGAAGGATTTCAAGAAGTAGTAGAGACAGATTGAGGAGATGAAGTTGAATTTCGGCAGGAATATTTATAAAAAGGGAAGACCACATGGCACACGATGAGAATAAACTTGACAAAAAGAATAGTTTCTGTACTGCAAGGAACAAAGAGACAAAATAGGAGAAAGTTGCGCCACTACTGTGAGTACGTATCAGGGTGCATCACATTGTTAGAATATTACCTCCTTCTTTAGGTGCGGTGACAGCGGTGATAAGCCTTTAAAATGCTGGAATTGCCTTAAAAATGACTAAATTTTGTTCGTCCTAGTTCTGTATACAAATAATCACACGGGGAGTCTCAAAGTTTCATTTCAGCGCGAGGAGAAGGAAACCTAATACATATTATTGAACTGAAAACCTTCATCGATCTTTCATTTTTAACTGACGTTAACGAAAATAATTGACACAGCTTAGAAAATCTGTGGGGAAAATGATGCGGTTGGCACTGAAAACTTTTGCTCTATAATGAACATAAAACATTTCTGATTCTACAGTTGTGCAACTTCCAATGAAATGAGACAATTGCACAACAGCCATCGGGAAATACTTTCTATGTTTGTACTGAACTGTCAGAAATTCTACATCCTCAGAGAAAATGTTACAGTGGAAAGAAAGGTGAAAGAACTCCATCGAAGGTGTAACTTTCGCCAATATATACTCAGCAAACCAAACTACCACGATATTGAGACATATGCTCTCGTCGATTCACTGCTCTTTGAGCTGTATAATTTGGTAAGACACATTGGATTTCAAACATGGAAGCATTTTCGGGCGTTGTTCCGGGACAGTATGAATCCTTTTATCAGCCAGGTCGAAATGTGACGGCAGGCAATCAGTTTACCAGTATTGTTTTGATAGAAAAGTTAGGAAGATAAAATATATCTTTTGTTGGGATGGTGAAGAAAGAAAAGTCTGAATTCCTCTGGAGTTTAATAACGGTATAAAGCAAGGGCTGTAAAGAGCTCACTTCTTGGCTCGATGAAAGGTTGTATTCTAGTTTTCCATGTTTCCAGAAAAAGACGTGCGTGAATCTGGCGAAAAACTAGCGTGAAAAAAAAAAAATACTATAGATGTGACACAGAAAGTAGACGGACACTATCCATTCTTGACCCATAGTTAAATCTTTTGCTAAGATTAACGTGAGTGGAATAATACACAAGGAACTAACTTTGCCGACAATGAAAAGTTTCGCAGAAGATTATCTCGTGCAATAGGTTTGACTTATTTGTCCGAATAAATATGTACACCTCAGGAATTCATGCGGAATTGATGGTCGTCGTGTGAAGACGAAGCAAAAGACGAACGCAAAAATGAAAAAGTAGAATTAGTGTCAAGAGGAAAAGAGAAGTAAAGACTGGTAACATACGTGAAAAATTTTATACAAGTCGCCCGATTTCTTTGAGACGAACACCGCGCTAGACAAAAGTTTGATTTGTAGCGAGACCACGATTCTATAGCACTTATTAGAGGACGATAGACGTGTGACCTGTGGCGTGACGTATAGCAGCCGAGCCACGTACACTGGGCGCCGTTTCCGTTCGGGTGCATCTTATGGTAGATGTAAAAAAGGAGGAAGAGCAGAAGAAAGGACGAGGAGGGATGGCGAATAAGAGGGAGAAGGAAAAGAAGTAGTAGACGAAGGTGAAAGGAATGGATTGAAAGGCATTAAAACGAAGAGGGGACGCTTATTTATGAAAGGCAATGATGAGGAGATTCAGATTGGACGTGTTGACCAACAGTTCCATATTATCCATCTTTCCCTGGGTAGTACAGACTTCATTCTTACTCTCAGCTATTAGCTGTAGTCACTTTTATTACACCAAAATATTTTGTGATTGTTACCAATAATTTATCCACCATGCTGGTTGTTGTGCTCCTTGGTTGTGGATTATATTATTTTAATGAATACAGCAAACAACCATTTGTTATGTGTTTGCAGGGATACACAAACGTAAGTGCAATTAATGTTGAGAGATATGCGTTGGCCAAACACGGAAATATTTCAGCGTAGGATTTCGGAAACACATGGATGCCCTTCGTTTTTTTTTTTTTTCAAAAAAAGGCTTATGCAAATCCACATTTGCCCTACGTGTAGCTGCAGGTGAACATCAAGTGACAGACCTAGTTCATAACTTACAAATACTGAATCCGGCCAACAAAATTAAAAAATGAACGTACTTGAAAAAATCGAAATATATTCTCACAAATGTGCATCCCTGAGTGATATCCTAAATCACAGAACAGGCCTAACAAACAAGATTTTTTCAAAGAATTTCCGTAATTTTTTCATATAACGACGCACTAAGTGCAACCATAAAAAGCCATAATCCAATGTAAGCCCATGCAGTGCATAAAATAGTCCTACATAATGAAAATCTCTTGTTGTGTCTTTATTGTTTATAAATATCATTCTAGCTATGAAGAAAACAGTACGTAATATTACTCTTCTATATAAAATATACTATGTTATTTTTACTTAAATAATATTTCGTATAACTTAATTCAACCATATAGAATACTCAGCAGATTCACGCTAAACAATTTCAATTCTTTTTAGTTATACCGAACCTGTAAACAAAATATAAACTTTGACCATAGTTGTATTTTTCTGATGTAGAGATGTCAGTCGACAACATGGCGGTTACTGGGCTGTTTTTCCCCAAAATAGATGTAAAAAAAGTGTTTGTTTCATGTCCATAAACGCGAAAATCGAAATAATAACAAGCAGAGTAGAAAATAAATATACCTAAGAAAGTAGTATACCGTAAATATACAACTCGCGAAGTATAGTAGCTAACAAAATTGTTATTTTACACAAGGCAGCTGCAGCATCCAGTTTGCTACCAATGTTGTAACTATGTACTGACTGAAGACTCAAGCATGTATTACGTTAATAGACGATTGGTGAAAACCCGAAACGTGTATTAACTTCAATAAAAATACGAGATAACGAAGTGGCTCGTACTTTATTTATTACAATAATGTAATTTGTGTCTGTTGTTTTGCTTTTTAGAGCCTTGACTTGATAGAACGATGCCATCAAAAAGGAATCACGTTGTTGTTGGAAGCAGTGCTGTTCTGAAATGTGTGTTGTTCCTCATTTAGAACTGCTTTCTACAGTAAAAAAATACGGAAACTTGTACTTTTTCGTCAGTGTAAATTGCATCTACATCTAAAGCTACATTCATATTCAGAAAACCACCGTGATATGCATGACAAAGGGTAAGCAGCAAGGTGCCTCAAGTTTGGGTTTCTGAACTGTTTCAATTAATAACTTGTGGACCATGGGAGGAATTGCATCTTAAATGTTTTTCTTCTTGTTGTAAGCAGTCTGCCGGCCGAAGTGGCCGAGCGGTTCTAGGCGCTACAGTCTGGAGCCGCGCGACCGCTACGGTCGCAGGTTCGAATCCTGCCTCGGGCATGGATGTGTGTGATGTCATTAGGTTGGTTAGGTTTAAGTAGTTCTAAGTTCTAGGGGACTGATGACCTCAGAAGTTAAGTCCCATACTGCTCAGAGCCATTTGAACCATTTGATTTGTAAGCAGTCTAATTGTGAACTCACTATTGTTGCCGAAGAATATCTCTACATTTATCACTTAATAATACTGGTTCTTGGAATTTTCTAAGTAAGCTTTCGCGGGACAGTCGTCGTCTGTTTTCAAGAGTTTGCAAATTCGTGTTTTCCGTGACGCTCTCTCTTGAGTCAAACAGATCCGTCATAATTCGTACCAGATGTGTTGATATCATTAAACAAACAAACGGGGCAAGCAACAACAAGGATTAAACAAACATTGGGTGATAACATAAACTACACATATTTGAGGCGGTCGCCTAATTCCGGACAGCTGATTTTCTCCTTTGCTTGGTGCTGCACTCCGTGGCTAGCTCGATAATAGGTTGCACTGTTTGGGATACCCGAGATTTGGCATAAGTTTATGCGAACAGACATTCTGAATTTTATTCCAGATCATCTTTCTAGAATTTTAGAGACAAAGACGTTGGTCCATTGATGGCTTGGCATACTGCAAAGCCGCAACAATGGAAGTGGCTGTAAATAGTTTCAAAAATGTGGGATCTATCCTTGTGACCTCTGGTTTCTTCATCTATTTGATTTTCATCCTCAGAAATCTGCACCAAATGTGGATAAGTCCACACAAGCCATAGCAGGGCCATTGTCGACTGCAGTTAAGAGCGATGTGTACTTTCGAAATCAGCCCACTTCCTGGACTTCCAGCATCAAACCCAACACCAAGAGCAGGAAAAGCAGTAGTGTTGACGCTACCTCCTTTTCAAAAGGCTTTGGAATAGTCGATGGCTAAAGAACAAATACAGAGCAAGTACCAAGGTTGCTGAGAAGACACCGTCTTGAACAAAAAAAGACTCCAGGAGCTTCATTTGATGCATCTGGCAGACGTTCAACATCTGAGGCTACCAAAAGGGAGCTCTTTGTAGGAAAGAGCCAGAAACTCACGTAGCAGTAGAATCACGGCGAGGAAAACTTCTGTTCAAAAGCTGATGCAACCATGTTGAAAGACTCTTGAACTGAATATGAAGAGGACAAGGAGTGCATTTTCTGCGACGATCAGCTGATACCCGTAAAGAGAGTTGGATTAAATGTTTATTTGACACTGCAATAGTGAAGCCATAGTCACAGTACGTAATATTTGTTTTCTTTAAAAACGAGGCAATGGTGGCACAAGTAGTGATTTGGTTGTGCCACTAATGCCTCGGTTGCCTTATTTCATTATTTGTCGTAATTATTGTCAGATGTGTGGTCGCAATTCCCATTATATATTCTCCAACTGATGTTTCACATATGAAAATGACGACGTTTCGCAGGACAATCGTCGTCTGTTTTCAAGAGTTTGCAAATTCGGGTTTTCCGTGACGCTCCCCCTTGAGTCAAATAGATCCGTCACCATTCGTGCCAGATGTGCTGACATCAATAAATAAACCAACGGGGCAAGCAACAACAAGGATTAAACAAACATTGGGTAATAGGATAAAGTGCACATATTGAAACCGGCGATGTAACACCTTTAAAAGAAAAATTTTATGTACTATGGCTATGGCGTCGCTATTGTAGTGTCTGTTAAACATTTAACATATATTATAGTCACATTCCCTTACGCCAATTATGTCGGAACATAGAGACTTGAATTAAGTGCATATGTTGCTTTCGTTGGTGTTACGAACATTTTGCAGGCGTCGACTATGACACTGAGAAAGTTTTTAAATGTGACTTCAATATTTTTTTGCTATGGTTGAAACGTTTGCAGACTAACCGACTGTTATGTAGCATTCTTTACTTTTCAAACTAACATTTGGTGCTAATAAACTTTTGTTATTAATTAATCAAATTTTAGTGTTTATTTACAACCCATACTTAGGTTCAAATGGTTCAAATGGCTCTGAGCACTATGGGACTTAACATCTGAGGTCATCAGTCCCGTAGACTTACAACTGCTTAAACCTAACTAATCTACGAACAACACACACATCCATGTCCGAGGCAGGACTAGGAAACTCGATATTAAAAACCATATTTTCTTTAGGTTATTACTCGTTTTTATACTTTGTTCAGGTGTTATAGAATGAGAAAATATTTGATAGTTTTTTTGCAATGGTAGTATCTAAATATAATACAGCACATTAGACCGCTAATTTACTGGTGATTTTAAATTTAAAACGGTACCCGATAATAGGGCACTTCCCTACAGTCGGGGGGAGGGAGGTGAGGAGGGGGGAGGGCGTCTCGTAATCGAACTTTCTCTTTGGCTCCCGTTACCACAGAAACACCGCTGCCTGTGTCTGCTGACCTCCCTTCCACTTTGCGTGCCACGCTCCTCCATAAGAGGAGAAGAAAAACAGCAGGCGGACTTGACACGGGAGAGGGAAACACTTGGCTTCCGTTTCTGAAAAGAGCAGCCAAAGAGGTCGTGACGCGCCGCCGGACTCACATCGCGGCCGACAGAGGCGCCCGCCGCTGCCGCAGTACCGGGCGGCCCGCCGCCCCAGCCTCCTCCTGCTCCTCCGCCTGACCCTGATTAGACGGCGCGATTAATTGCTGCAGTCTTTTGTCTCGCGGCGGTTAATTGGAAAGCGGCGCGGCTGCAGCTGCCGCCTCGGCGCTGGCGGCGTCCACCGGTGCGGGAGCGCCACGCGGCCGCGGCAGGGGAGGGGAGCGCCCGGGACTTTGAGCGGCGGCCACGCGGAACGCCTCGCTCCGGCGGTTATCTCGTGACGAGCCAGACGGATATCGCGGCTAGCGCCGGCACTCACCGCCATTAAATTCACTGCCACAGCAGCGCTGACAGTCAAAGGATCTGGAGAACGTATTGCAAGAGCAGCTAGTAGCTCCATTAAGAATTAGACATGGTTAACGACTGATTCCGACTATACCTAGGAGGTAGGGAACAAAGAGCAGAAATTACGCAAAGCTCAAATAAAGTTCATTTCTTACAACAACACTCACCAGACACAAAATACACTCTAAGATAAAGATAATAATAATAATATGTGTGTGAAATCTTATGGGACTTAGCTGCTAAGGTCATCAGTCCCTAACCTTAGACACTACTTAACCTAAATTATCGCCGGCATGTGTAGCCGAGCGGTTCTAGGCGCTTCAGTCTGGAACCAGGCGACCACTACGGTTGCAGGTTCGAATCCTCCCTCGGGCATGGATGTGTGTGATGTCCTTAGGTTAGTTAGGTTTAAGTAGTTCTAAGTTCTAGGGGACTGATGACCTCAGATGTTAAGTCCCAATCCATGACTGCAGTGCCTCAGACCGCTCGGCTAAAAAAAAAAAAAACGATGTACCACAAAGGAATTAGCGGAATGGGACCGAAATCGAGAGATGTGATGCACATGTACCAACAAATTATTACATTTTCAGAAAATTGGGATGATTTATTCAATTCAAGAGAAAGAACTTCACAAGCCGAGAAAGTCAGTTAATCGTTGGTCCACCTGTGGTGGATGGTTGGATTACAGTACCAATAATACTCAACACGTACTCAGTTGGGGAGAGAGCTTGTAGTCCGCAGCTCGTGGTCGTGTGGTAGCGTTCTCGCTTCCCACGCCCGGGTTCCCGGGTTCGATTCCCGGCGGGGTCAGGGATTTTCTCTGCCTCGTGATGACTGGGTATTGTGTGCTGTCCTTAGGTTAGTTAGGTTTAAGTAGTTCTAAGTTCTAGGGGACTGATGACCATAGATGTTAAGTCCCATAGTGCTCAGAGCCATTTGAACCATTTAGAGAGCTTGTGAGAGGTCCATGACTAAGGAATTTAGTGCTAGCGCACTCGATCAGATGTAATTTCGATGGATTGCTCACGCGCTGCCTGCGATATGTAAGCTATAAGAGAATCTCAGACCAGAGAGCAGTGTTGGCTGCAGTAGGAACTGTGTAGCAGTAGGAGTAAGTAGTAGCTAGCGGTCGTGTGTATGGAGTTGGCTGGGCTGGTCGTGGGGAGAGATTGTGGTGCCTCAGTTATGTAATTGAAGGTAAAAGCAGCCGCGCGCATATATAGTTTGTTACATAAAAATTTTTACTATTGTTACGAGTATATCAAGTCCCATGTAAATGTTTCAAAAAAATCTTTTAATAATAATCCTTTTTTATAAAAATTAACTTTTTGGCAGTCATTCATATGAATTTAAAGAATTTACTAATTTCTGCAATCAATGGTCATCCCGATTATCGTAAAGGCAAATCAGTCGTTTCCTTTTACACATGACAAATCGAGCAGCCAGCATTGCACTGGGTTGTGCCAGAAAAATTTCTTATAGGAGCAGATATATACGCGTTATCCGGCGACTTCATTGAGGTAAGAATTTTCAATTTATTCAGAATGATCTTTCAGGGCCATGACGCAGCACTGCTGATGTCCAAAATTTACCGGTTTAAATTCATAGTCAGCTATTGAAAGGTTATAAGCGACCCACAATTTTATTGAGAGGTTAGTCACGTTATTATTGCGAGCTTACGGGTGATAAACTGTTGGAAGGTTAATGTGAATGATATAAATATTTTTACTGTTGGGAGGTTACAAACTGGTGACCTTGATGGACAGGGTAGGGCTTTTCAAGTACGAAGACAGCAGTACAAACTCTCGCCACATGTGAGTCGGTATTATCTAGTTGAAATGTAAGCCGAGGATGGTTTTCCATGAAGAGCAACTAAAAGGGGTGGAGAATATTGTCGACGTACGTTTGTGCTGTAATGGCACCATCGATGGCAGTCAAAGGGATCCTGCTATGAACTGAAATGGTAAACCAGGTCACCATTCGTGGCAGTTGAGCTGTGTGACAAGCAGCAATCAGGTTAGTGTCCAACCACTGTGTGCGGCGATTCCAGACATGTCTTTGCTGGACGTCAGGACCCAGTGTGAAGTGGGACTCATCAATGAAAACGATTCTACTGCAATCAAAGAGACACCCCGGACCTACCTGACGTCCGCCAACCAGCAGTGATGGTCTGGGACCCCTTGGCCATCCACGGTACCCCTGCAACACAGCGGCACGTCGATGATATTTTGTGAGCCATTTTGTTCCCCTTGATGGTAAACCATCCTGGGCTTGCATTTCAGCAACATAGTGCCCTTCCGCATACGACGAGACATTCTACTGGTTGTCTTCGGGCTTGCCAAGTCCTACGTTGGTCAGCAGGGTCGAAAGATCTGTACCCTACTGAGAACATCTGGAGGATTATGGGTAGAGCCCTACGACTATTCCGGAATTTGGCAAATCTTTCACGTCAGTAGGGCCAAATTTGGCACGATGTCCCTCAGAAGGTTGTCCAACAAGTCAATTAATCAATGTCAAGCTCAATAACTGTTGAGCACCGGCCTGAGGTGGACCAATGCTTCGTCGACTTGCTCAGTTAGTGACACTCTTTCCTGAATAGATCATCAGATCTGTCTCATATTGTAATCTGTTTATATGCGCGTGAAATGCCTTGGCTAACAGGACAGAGCGGATTATGTTGTGGAAAGGGGCCAAATTGAGTTCCTCTCAGTTTCAAACAACATTCAAACTTTATTTATCAACACACAGTATTACAAAAAGGATGCAAAACACTCAAAATTTTCATTGACCTCCTTTGATTGGCTTTATATCGGCTGAAGGCCACATTCGAAATCCAAGAAACAAGGCTTAAACAAAACTAAAATACAAGTTTCTTCTGGAGGTTTCACCCAAGAATATTTTCAAAATATTCGATCTAATCGGCTGAAGGCCTTAGCAATTTAATTTTAATGGAACTAGGCTGGAGGTCGCACATTAAGCAATAAGAGGCGTTTCAGTCAAAAGACAGAAGGCCTTATCTTAAAACATTTCATGCAAATTGGGCTGAAGGCCCCATTCAAAAGCATAACAGTCTTATGCCTAAAGGGCAAGAGAAGAAGATTAATTTAAGATATTTTAAAAATTGGCTGAAGGCCGCTCACCAACAAATAATTTAACAGCTTAAGCCCTAGAAAAAATGGTTCAAATAGCTCTGAGCACTATGGGACTTAACTGCTGAGGTCATCAGTCCCCTAGAACTTAGAACTACGTAAACCTAACTAACCTAAGGAAATTACACACATCCATGCCCGAGGCAGGATTCGAACCTGCGACCATAGCGGTCGCGCGGTTCCAGACTGTAGCGCCTATAACCGTTCGGGCACTCCGGCCTGCTAAGCCCTAGAAAGAAGAGTTTCAATTTTAATGCGCAGAAGGCCGTATCTTAAAATATTTCATATAAAATAAAGAATAACAATATTATGCCTTAAGGGCAAGACAAGAAAATAAATTTAAGAGGTATTGTTAGCTGAAAGCCATACATCAACCGAATAAAAAAAAATCTTAACAGGAAAATTACTACATAACACATAAGGAACGGCGCTCAGAAGTTTCCAAAGGTCGGCCTGGGACTGTAACACTAGTGCCCGTTTAGGTGAGACAAGCAGCCTGTCCAACGAATTCTTAACCTGGCGGCAACTCAACCGACAGACAGCCGACCGACCAATCAACCAAATCAGTTCCGCTCCATGCAACCAGCAAAACGACCACAAGGTTTCAATACACAACACACAGAATATTGGCGCCCACAACAACCAACTACACCTCAGCTGTCAAACTACACGCCGCACTGGACAGCAATAACACGACGAGGAAAAGTACACTGTCTAAAATTACGTCAACGACAAGTGCAGGTAACCGGAACGTCGACGGTCACAAGGCAGAAGATACCGCTGGTGGACTTCCATGTGAAGTGCAACCAGAAGTATTTTCGGCCTTGTCGCCGCTAATGTCCCAGTTACCTGCCCTTTCCTCGTTGTGCTGATGCTGTCCGACACGACATGTGGTTCAACAGCTTCTTGAGCTGTACTGTGCATATGTTTTTGGGAGGTCTACCTTGGTTCTAGTGTTTCCTTCGGCCCTGGGTGTGTTTCTGAACACGTGGTGCTGTCTCTCTCTTCACCCTAGCCTAAAAATGTTCCAAGGTTGTACCGGTGATAGGGCGTTAGGCGGATTGGATAGTCGGTCGGTCGGCGCTTAGGCTACCCCTAGTGTGAGTTGCCCTCCTGTCACGTGAGTACAAATCTTGGTTCCCTGTCTCACCGCTTGCACAGCTGTAGTCACCTTCCTCAGGTCGATCCAGGGAGCACTGTCTTTGGATCACTCCGTCTTATTTGAACAAGTCGTCATAATTGTTTAAAATTTACCCTAATGTTTTAACATGTTATTGCCTTCCCCACTCGTAATTCCGGCCTTCAGCCGTTAATTGTTGTAACACTGCTTGTGGTCTTCAGCCGACAAATTATTTTCAGTTCTCTTTTAAAAGGCCTGCAGCCGTCACTATAGCCTGTTACAGTTCGTTAAGATTGTTTTAAAAAGATTTTAGTATTATAACATGGAACTGCCTTCTTTACTTGTAATTCAGGCCTCCAGCCGTTGAGTATTCTGAAAATTGCTTGTGGCCTTCAGCCCCTAATAATTTTGAATCCTTTCTTAATCATGCCTTCAGCTGTTAATTGTTGGTAACATTTGAAAGGTGGCTACACTGAGTCACAGCGCCAGAGATTGCGCCAAAGAGTATTATTCAGCCGCCTCCACTGGCAGTGTTTGTTGAGATGTCGACGTGGAGAGTGCTTGTTCAGAAGTTGTGGTAGTTAGTGCTTTGCTGAGAGGATGTTGATAGCTGTACTATTTAAGGCCATGTTGAGTGCAGTTGTTCTGTTTGGCTAGACAGCCGATGCTGTTCGATGCGGATGTTGTAATGATCAAAGTGTATGTTTCGTCAATATATATGAAGGTAAAAAAAAATTTTTCATTTCAAATGTCCTAACTAACAATGTCTCTTGGTCACAGGTTCAGTCAACAAGGCATCTGGCTTGTGTTCATGTATTAGAGTGTAATTCTAGTTTCTATGTGCAATTATAGTATTTCTGTTTTTTTTAATTACTTCAGTGTAAATGGTGCTTAAAATACCTTGTCTTATTGAGGAAGAACCGTGCCAGATGTGTACGTTGAATCACACTTCCACACACAGAACAGTTACACTTGTGCTTTGTTGTTTCGTAGCTTTTATAGTTGCTGGGGACTTAATTAATTAGTTGTGTTAACGGAAGTTTTCTTTCATTCTTTGTTGTTATTCTATGCAGTCAGATTGCGTACTAATACCAGTCAGGGCCAACCGGTTACGAGACCTCGTAACCGGACAAACAGCGACTAAAAATTAAAAATATTTGCATTAATATTTAATTAAGCCCCCATACACATTGCTAGTGGCCTTCAGCCGACAAATAATTTTCAATCCTGTTTTAATGAGGCCTGCAGCCGATACTATAGCTTTTTACAAGTTATTAAGATTATTAGAAAAGGTTTTAGTAGTTTTAAAGTGTATTTATCCACGTTATTGGTAATTCAGGCCTTCAGCCCTTGTGCATTGTGAAATTGCTTGAGGCCTTCAGCCCACGAATAATTTTCAACCTTCTTAATCAGGCCTAAAGCCGTTGATTGTGTGTAACATTGCTTGTGGCCTTCATCCGAAAATAACTTGCAATTCTTCTAATAAGGCTTTCAGCCGCCAGTGTTGTAAAATCTTTTAAAAATGATTGATGAGAGTCTTGTTTCTTAAAAATGAAGTGTATGTGTTTTCTGTGCAACCAACGGTAACTGATTAGGCCGCGTCCACACCTTTCCTGCTTTCCCTTAGTCCCACGTCTCAACGAGAGTGTAAAAAAGTAGTATCAATGTCACAGCCGCATTTTCAGATGACTGGCAGTCACTAGTTAAACTCTGTTTTCGACAGAAACAGTACTAGTAAATTGCTACAGTAATAAGACACTTGCGGGGATGACAAAATTAGGGTTAAAACAAAGTGGATTATTATTGTATGGAACCAAGTGTGATTTAGCCGGAACGAAGTTTCACCTGCCTGCTGTGACTGTAGGTACCGCAATAAGTACAAAAACTCGTCCATTCTTGTATTGGAAGGAGAAACCCTTTAGCATGTTACCCAAGCAAGAACTAGCCTTCTTGTATAGTACTTTAGTTCCCACTTTACTGCGGTCAATAGATGATTTAGTCACCGCAAAAAAGACAAATTTAGATGGATTAAATGTTACAGCAGGTTCGGAAACATCAAGAGAAGCATAAACAAAATATCGTAACAGTGTGTCAACCACTTGTGTTATGGCAATACTAAATTTAATTTGTGCTGTCTACTTTTGGTTCAGAAAGAGAATAAATCATGGAGAGGGAACAACTTATTTTGAAATTCTCTTGGAGAGTATATGTGCTAGCAAGTAAGAGATTTTTAGCATAAAATGTAAAAAGAAGTAAGGTAGAAAAATAATGTTAATCTAGGACAAGATTTCTTGTGATCAAAGGAACGAAAGGTTCAAAGTAAATGAAAATATTTGAGGTGGTTAACCAAACCGATGGAAAAAAGGTAAAATTCTGGGCTAATTTTATTAAAGTGGAAGGGAATGTTAGGCGACAAAACTAGAAGGGAACATGAGAGTAAGAAAGTACTAACAGCAGGGGTTACCCGGTCAGGTGCAAGTGTCGCCAGCCACCAACCAGAAAGCGTAAACATTTCAACGGTGCTACTGAGGCAGGCAAAACAGCCACCTCGCCACTCGCTAGCATCTCAGCGGGAAATGATTAGAACAGTAAAGTTACTTCTGTAACGTTACACAAGAGAGACTAGGTGGGACACAACAACAACTAGCGAGTGTTTGAATAAACCGTAAAGACCTTGTAATAAATTCTATATGCAGATGTGCAACTGAAGATTACTGACCACTCTAGAAGAGCTGAATCAGTTCGACCATTACGACTGACGTCATAGAACAGATCCTCTCCTCGGAGACGTAAACACAGTACTCCCTCTTGCTTTTGACACTCGATCAGTACGATCGATGGCGTGCATATCGTTCTCACTCAGTCCTCTGGTAATGGTATGCTAACATCTTGTATGTTAGATTCTTGTAGTGTTCGTTTTACACTTTCTGCCCTCCGAGATGATCAGTGATCCGAAGCCACTTCTGAGTCCAGCATCCAGTTCTGACGCCTGCACAGCAGCCAGCGCTGATGGATAGACCTAGGGTGTACCAGCAACTCCACTCCGGTCCAGTGCCGAATCTGCCATAAATTCTAACGTCTCACGTGTCTGAAGTTCCACCGCACCAGCGGACCAGGTTCAGCTTTCAGCATAACTACACGGAATCCGAAATTTCGGTTCACCTGAGGGGACAACATGGGCAGAGATGACGGAGGGGTCGAGAACTCCTCGCAACGGCGTGTGTATCAAAACACACACTACGTGGTCACCCACATCTCCAAAAGCAGAGCTACCGACGGAGTGGGGCTACCTCGCCAGGAGGCGCCAAAACCTCCACATCCGGGTGTCATCGACTTTCTCTCCAAGTTGGTACAGCGCCCTCTGCAGCCGTCAGTTCACTGTTCTATTCATCGGATTCTTCTCCGGATTATGTAGCTGTTAGTCGGCACAGAAAAGCTGCATCAACTTTCTTTTGAGTAATAAATGGCATAATTTTGAATATTATGTTATTGCATCTAATGACACCGCACAGGTCCACGGTCCTCATCCTGACGAATTAGTAGGGGTTTCCAGTGGCTTGGGCCCACTGGTAGAAATCTGAGATTATGTATCTTGTTTCATTACTTCTACTGGCTTCTGGGCTTTTCTATGTTGTGTTGCTAAAGCGGTTGTCGCCGTTATATCACTACGTTTCTGCTAACAACTCTGTTGATAGTAAGTCACATTTGCAGTAAGTATCTGTGCGTGGCCAATGGAATGAAATTTGCTGGCGAAGTTTTTTAAGGGTTCTGTGGTAAAACTGGTACAAATCTTGGCGTCTGAATGTCTACTTGAAGGCATTGCACAGTCTCTTGATATTCACATCTTACCTCGGATACTCTTTGTTACTACTTCTTTTTCAATAATGATTCTCATCTCTCGGAAAAGAGTCAGTATGCTCGCTAACGAAGTCTACATATGGTTTCTTTCTGGGCAAAGAAGTCGAGCAGAAGAATTTTTCTTTGTTTGAATGGGGCTGAAACGCACCTAAGCTTCCACTAGAAGCTTAAATGAAACAAAGCAAGAAATGGATTATATCATTCTTCAGACTATTAAAAGAAAGAATAAGTCATTACTTTGTAAAAATACCATAAAATAGCCTGATACTGAGTGATAATCTTGAATTTTAGGGAGTGAAGCTGATTTCATGCGCCACTCTCTAGGGTGAATGATGACCGACTGGTCGAGAGAAATGTTTTATTAGACTTCAGTTACACACCTCGTCGTCCACAGTGCGAGGCAGATACGCTCCATACCGGCGCTGGCCAATGGATTACTGGCTTCCGCCCTGGTGTGGATGTCTACACACCTGTGCGCTGAGACGCAGACGTCCATTCCGCAGCAATCCAGAGGCCGCTCAGTCGGCCAAGTCCATGACGTCAGTGGCGCTCTCCTTCTTGTTCTGTGACTTTGTTCCGCAGCAGAACACTCGTGCTAGAGTGACACAGGCCCAGCTCACATTCACCAAAGTGTCGAGAGGAGACTGCCATGCACAGGCCCTGACTCACCGCCTCCAGGCAGGAGTATGGTGGCGCCAGGCATGGGTAGCAAGTCGGAGACACCAGTTCTACAGGGTGGACTCTGTGCAGGAGGCAGCTATCCCAACCCTTTCCCGAATCCATAGCTGCAGCTGGCGGTTCCCGGTCGTTTCTTGAGCTAGCGTAGCCCTGATGTCCTGGTGGTGCTACCAAACTCTGAATGCATCTGCCTAAGAAATTCAAATGGCTCTAAGCACTATGGGACTTAACATCTGAGATCATCAGTCTCCTAGACTTAGAACTACTCAAACCTAACACACACTTCCATGCCCGAGGTAGGATTCGAACCTGAGACCGTAGAAGCGCGGTTCCCGACTGAAGCGCCTAGAACCGCTCGGTCACAGCGGCCGGCTAGCTCTCGTTCCATGGTCATGAACTCTGCTGTTTGTCAGCTGTTAATTACTGTTGCTCTTCTTGATGTGCATAACAGATTCGTAGATGGGATAGCTGCACTGGTTGATTGTACCATTACATTCCACAAATCCACAGAAATCAAATTTGGCACGTAGTGTAAAATAGGTGGCCGGCTATAGTCCGATAAGGTTACGACGCATACTCGTGAACAGACGGCTCTCGTCTGTAATTTGAGTGCGCCAAGTGCCGAAAATGGCCGTCAGCTGAGCGGCCCCCTCCGCTGCCCTGTCACGTCTCCCGGCTGCGCCCCGCGCGCGACCGGCGCGGCGTCGCGTGTTTTGAGTGGCCATCAGCGGCCGGCAGCCGGTGGCGCTGCCTGCCCGGCGCCGCGACGCGCCGGCCCGGGTGACGCCGCTAACAAGCGCCAGTAATGACGGCCGCTGACTGGGCGCCAATTACCGCCGCCCGCCGCAAGTGGGCGCCACGCGCGCCGCCCTGCCCTGCACAGCCCTGCCTACCCTGGACGGGGGTTCCCCTCCGCCCGGACACTCTTGACGAGGCGGCCGCGCCCAGTTCCCACGTCCCGCGAGCACGCAGCCTCCAGCACCCCCTCGTTTTACATGCATCCTTACGTAGTCTTCATGCAACTCACTACCGTAATCCAGTTACCTCGCGAACTAAATGTACATCGATAACCAATAGGCAAGGTGCATCAGAATTAATAGCGAAACTGACGCTAGTGAAAGAACACGAAAACAGAAGCGAAATCATTGCAGTAAACATGGGATAACAGAGAGAGCCGTTACGAGTTTGTGGGTGACGGAAGCAACTGCGTCTACATCTACATTTAGATGACTACGCCACAGTTCATTTGCGAGTGCCTGACAGAGTGATGATGATGATGTTTGGTTTGTGGGGCGCTCAACTGCGTGGTTATCAGCGCCCGTACAATTTCCCAATCTTTGCTCAGTCCAATTTCGCCACTTTCCTGGATGATGATGAAATGATGAGGACAACACAAACACCCAGTCATCTCGAGGCAGGTGAAAATCCCGCCGGGAATCGAACCCGGGCTTGACAGAGTGTTCTTAGGATACCTATCAAGTATTACCTGACTGTTGCACTCTCAAATATAACGACGGAAAAAATCAACACCTAATCCTTTCGATACGGATACTTCGCAAATCACACTTAAGTGCCTGGAAGAGGGTTCATTAACCTCCATCACAATAATTCTCTATTATTACAATCTCTAACAGCGCGCGGAAAAAGCGAACACTTGCATCTTTCCATGAGAGGCCTGATTTCCCTTAGTTTATTATGATGATCGTTCCTCCCTATGTCGTCTGACTCGGAAGGTCGGTAAAAGCATTCAATTACTATTTATTAAGGTTGCCAAGAATAACCTCTGACCATGCAAACTCACAGGAACTATCTAATACATTTTCGCTATAAGATAAACTGCTTCGGAACACCGATAGGTTCTTCGCAAAAATTTCAGCTCAACTTACACTGAAGCGCAAAACAAACTGGTAAAGAATTGTTCAAATGTGTGTGAAATCTTATGGGACTTAACTGCTAAGGTCATCAGTCCCGAAGCTTACACACTACTTAACCTAAGTTATCCGAAGGACAAACACACACACCCATGCCCGAGGGAGGACTCGAACCTCCGCCGGGACCAGCCGCAGAGTCCAAGACTGCAGCGCCCTAGACCTCTCGGCTAATGAAACTGGTAAAGGCATGCGTATTCAAATATAGGGATGTGTAAACAGGCAGAAGACGGCACTGCGGTCAGCAACGCTTCTGTAACACAACAAGTGTCTGGCGCAAATGTTAGAATGGGTACTGCTGCTACAATAGCAAGTTATCAATATTTAAGTGAGTCTGAACATGGTGCTATAGTCGGTGCACGAGCGATGGGACACAGCGTCTCCGAGGTAGGGATGAAGTGCAGATTTTTCCGTACGACCAGTCCACGAGGGTACCGTGAATATCAGGAAACCGATAAAACATCAAATCTCCGACATCGCTGCAACCGGAAGAAGATCCTAGAAAAACGGGACGAAGGACGACTGAAGAGAATCATTCAACGTGACAGAGGTGCAACCCTTCGGTGAATTGCTGCTGATTTTAATGCTGTGCCATCAACAAGTGTCAGCGTGCGAACCATTCAACGAAACATCATCGATATGGGCTTTCGGAGCCGAAGCCCCACTCGTGTATATTTCAAGACTCCACGACACAAAGCTTTACGTCTCGCCTGTCCCCGTCAATACCGACATTCGACTGTTGATGACTGCAAATATGTTGTTCGGTCGGACGAGTCCCGTTTCAAATTGGGTAGTGCGGATGGGCGTGTACGGATATGGGAATAACTCGTGAATCCATGGACCCTGCATGTCAGCAGGAGACTGTTCGAGCTGTTGGAGGCTCTGTAATGTTGTGGGGCGTGTGCAGTTCGAGTTATGGACCCCTTACACATTTAGATACGACTCTGACAAGTGAAAAGTACGTAAGAACCCTGTCTGATCACCTGCATCCGTTTATATTCACTGTGCATTGCGACGGACTTGGGCAATTCCAGCAAGACAATGAGACACCCCACACGTCCACTACTGCTATATAATGGCTCCAGAAACAGTCTTCAGAGTTCAAACACTTCCGCTGGCCACCAAACTCCCCAGGCATGAACTTTACTGAGCCTATCTGGGATGCCTTGCAATGTGCTGTTCAGAAGAGATCTCCATCCCTCGTACTCTTATGTATTTATGGACATCCCTGCAGGATTCATTGTGTCAGTTCCCTTCAGACATTAGTCGAGTCCATGTCACGTCGTGTTACGGCACTTCTGTGTGCTCGAAGGGACGCTGCATGATATTAGTCAGGTGAATCAGAGTTTGGTTGCTCTGTGTATTTCCGGCTTTAGCCAGCTTTCAGTGCCTGTAATGGTTTGGGCATCAGTTCTTTCCACAGGAAATCAGATATCTCTTATTTCACTACGATGGTAATTTGTCACTATATAGGGTGGGAGGCAATAAAAATCTTTTGCATCCGAAGGAGAAAGTTAGTGATTGAAATCTTTCGAAAAAATCTCGCCGCAATGAAAACGCCGTACTTTAATGATTGCCATCTCAACTCACTTATCATTTCTATTACTCTCTCTTTCCGTTTCGCGATAAAAAACAACATTCTGCCCTTCTTTGAACTTTTTGGACATTTACCATCATTCTTATCTTGTAAGGCTCCCACATCCTGCAGCAGTACTCCAGGAGAGGGCGGACAAGCTTAGTGTGAGCAGTGTCTTTAACAGACTTGATGCATTTTCTTTCTATAAATAACGTACAGTTTTCGGTTCGACTTCTCCTGAACATAATTCAGCGTAAAATAAAGTCTGTGGCGCAAGCCCGTGACCGGACGGTCAGCCTGGCTGCAGGCAAAGTGCAGGTTTCTGCTCGCTGCTACACAAGTGGCTCAAGATACGGCGCGTCCCTCGCACCAGCTTCCTATTACCTAGGGACGGCGGTTTTCGGTGAAACAATCGGTTTTCGGTTACAACCAGTTGCTGTAATAACCGATTTTCGAGCTTTTATTAATATTGTTTCCTGTAATAAACGTAGAAGTCGAAGAAAGACTGAAAAATTTTCACACTCTCATCTTCAACAAACATAGAATCAAAATACTAAATTAAATAGGCAAACGAAAGAAAATATTGTCCGTCCACCGTTCGCTGCTTTTCTCGAAAGGTGGTAAGTGGCTGAATACTACAGTCACCTATTTCCTGTTGATTCATATGTTCTGAAACTCTGCTCAAAAATCGTACCATTATTTGGATATTACGAATTTTCATTGCTAAAGAGTTTTTCGTGTTGAATTGTCCATTGTCAAGGGCTACAAGCAGATAAAGGTATATCATGTCGACAAAGGCAGCGGATCAGCTACTTTCTATTTTTATTGTATACTATGAATGAACTTTACGTAACATATACCACACTGCGGGTTCCGCCGAAGGAACAGACATCACGCAATCTGATAACTGATTCTCCTCAATGGACCATGAATCCATTGCGGATGCACAATAACGTTCCACCTCCTGCGAGTAGCGATCCTGGAGAACATGGACGGAGACTGCAGACAGATGGCGCTCGGTAGGTGTCTGTACCAAGACAGTCCGCTCAGTTATGATAAACACTGTGTCCGTATGGAGCAATGATTCATGCAACTGCCTAGTAAACAGGAGATCCTGGGATCGAGTTGTGGTCCGGCACACATTTCTACTCGCCGCCACTGATTTCAGAGAACGTCCCGAGGCAGCTGACATCAATCATTTCTTCCTTTTCCTTTCGTCTCCTCCCTCCATCTTCAATTTACGCAATATGAATGAACTGTTTGCAAGTTTTTAATTAATTACTGTGCTATAAGTTACTTCCTCTGTTATTGTTTCATAGAAATACTGGCCTTTAATCTTCTCTAGCGAATGAAACACTGTACTTCATTGTTGTTGATAATTCTTCCGGGTTATATGGGCGTGGTCCATGGAATTCTTCTATTCTTAACGTTTCGTTCAATACTACGTTGGACATCTTCAGAGGTATGGCTGGTCCTGCTGAGTCCTGAAGATGTCCAACGTAGTATTGGACGAAACGTTAGGAATAGAAGAATTCCATGGACCACGGCCATATAACCCGGAAGAATTATCAACAACAGTACCATCCGGTCGTGAAAGCCTTCATTGTACTGTACTTCATTGCTACGTCGCATGGTAAAAATATTTCCAGAGTAAGTTTTGTGCCGACTGCAATACGATAGATGTTCGATGACGACAGTGACAAACTATTGTACAGATCAGGTGGGGGCAGGTCTTGCACACTATACGCACACGACACACGGCAACAGCGACATTATTCTCTGAGAAGTGCTGTACCATTTCTTGTGCCCTGTGTTTGTTGCTTGTTTCTGGAGTAGTTCTTATTAATTCTTATATTCACTGACCGCTTTTCCCATTTCCCGTAATAACGCAATATCTCAAATCAATGTAGTTTTCAGGAGTAAATGCGACTCCTTAATTAAAAAAGTTTATTTTAAAACGAAAATTTTAGCACTGCAGCTATGGCTATGCGATATATTCTTTTTTATTCAGTTATTAGTAAAAAATAAATAATAGACGTCTGTTATAACAGTTGTTGTTGTCTTCAGTCCAGAGACTGGTCTGATGCAGCTCTCCGTGATTCTCTATGCTGCGCAAGCTTCTTCATCTCCAAGTAACTACTGCACCCTACATCCTTCTGAATAAGCTTAGTGTATTCATCTCTTGGTCTCCCTCTACGATTTTTACCCTCCACACTGCCCTCCAGTACTAAATGGTGATCCCTTGACGCCTCAGAAAATAACCTACCAACCGGTCCCTTCTTCTAGTCAGGTTGTACCACAAATTCCTCTTCTCCCCAATTCTATTCAGTACCTCCTCATTAGTTATGTGATGTACCCATCTAGTCTCCAGCATTTTTTTGTAGCACCACATTTCGAAAGCTTCTATTTTCTTATTGTCTAAACTATTCATCGTCCGTGTTTCACATCCATACATGGCTACACTCCATACAATTACTTTTTGAAAAGACTTCCTGAAACTTAAATCTATACTCGATGTTAATAAATTTCTCTCCATTGCCAGTCTACATTTCATATCATCTCCACTTCGACCGTCATTAGTTATTTTTCTCCCCAAATAGCAAAACTCATCTACTGCTTTAAGTGTCTCACTTCCTAATCTAATTTCCTCTGCATCACCTGATTTAATGCGACTACATTCCATTATCCTCGTTTTGCTTCGGTTGATGTTCATCTTATATCCTCCTTTGCAGACACTTCCATTCCGTTCAACTGCTCTTCCAGGTCCTTTGCTCTCTATGAAAGAATTTGAAAGAATTGCAGTGCATCGGAAAACCTCAAAGTTTTTATTTCTTCTCCATGGATTTTAATTACTACTCCGAATTTTTCTTTTGTTTCCTTTACTACTTGCTCTGTATATAGAATGAATAACATCGGGGATAGGCTACAAAGCTGCCTCACTCCCTTCCCAACTATTGCTTCCCTGTCATGCCCCTCGAGTCTTATAACTGCCATCTGGTTTCCGTACAAATTGTAAACAGCCTTTCGCTCTCTCTATTTGACCCCGGCCACTTCCGAGTTCCAGAGATATTCCAGTCAACATTGTCAAAAGATTCTCTGAGTCTACAAATGCTAGAAACGTAGGTTTGCCTTTTATTAATCTACCTTCTAAGGTAAGTCGTAGGGTCAGTATTGCCTCACGTGTTTCAGCAACTCTGCGGAATCCAAAATGATATTCCCCGAGGTCACCTTCTACCACTTTTTCCATTCGTCTGTAGAGAATTCGTGTTAGTATTTTGCAGCTGTTACTTATTGAACTGATAGTTCGGTAATTTTCACACGTGTCAACAGCTGCTTTCTTTGGGATTGGAAATATTTTCTTGAAGACTGTCTCATACATCTTGCTTACCACATGGTAGAGTATTGTCAGGCCTGGCTCTCCTAAGGCTATCAGTAGCTCTAATGGAATGTTGTCTACTCCCGGGGCCTTGTTTCGACTTAGGTCTTTCAGTGCTCTGTCAAATTCTTCACGCAGTATCATATCTCCCATTTCATCTTCACCTACGTCATCTTCCATTTCCACAGTATTGCCCTCAAGTACATTGCTCTTCTATAGATCTTTTATATAATCATTATCGTCTTCGTATATACTGCATACAGATGTGAATATCAGACTCGACAAAACAGAACTGAACAAAATACAACATGAACTAAACATTCTGTGACGTCATTACAATGGAAAATTACAAATTTTTATTTATTTGAATGTTGGAGGTTCGACGCACAACTTGGTCACAGGATCTTCTGCTGCTCTTTGGCCGTTGACCCGCGACGTCTAGTGGCCAGCAATTTTCTTTCTGGTCCCGGCAGGGAAGATGCTGTTGCCGCGAGTTACGCTGCTCTCTCCAAACATTAAACATACAAAACAAAAATACAAAACTTTAAATTTTTTACAAACATAACAAAATATTACAAATACATAAACAAAACACTAAATTAAACTTATATTTACCTGCTAACTGAGCTGATCCTTGTGGATGGGTGACGCTTTAATTTCGCGTCCCATTACACTATCTGTATCGCTGAGGCACGCAAGTCTCCCAACCAACGGCAAGGTCAGTGATTCATGGACAGAGACCCAAGAAATACCGAAAAATACCGTTTATTCAGAACTAAAATACTGGTCCCGGTTTTAAGCGGACGCTTTCTCCCATCCCTACTTTTACCCCAGGGAAAGATCCACAGCACTCATTTAACAGCAGGATAAGTGACCCTGGAGTCATCCTGGAGGTACTGGGACGAGTAAAAGTCCCCGCCCCTATCCAGGATGTAGCCCCGGATCTCCAAGGCCGGAGTCTAGCGTTATACCCAACAGACAACCACAGTGATTACATCGAGTGAGATGGTTCCAATGTTGGTGTTATACTAGGTATTTAAAACAATCAAAAAACTTTAAATTGAGTGATTTATCATGTAACCAAAATTTAAGTGATATTGATTTTAGTACTCATCTGGAGAATGCAGGACGTTCTACTGCTTATGGCCAATTTTGACATTTCACTCCATGCAGTATATCTAGTGTAAATCATTTCTAAACTCGGTTTGATCTTCTGATGACTTTAATAGACATTAAATTGCAGCATCGAAGCCAGACGATCTAATATGGCTGCTCAGATTGTCTCCTGAAACTTTTATATTGATTAGGTACACTCCCTTGAGTAACCCCAGATATCACTTTTGATGACGTAGATCACTTGAAATAACGCATCCAGTAGCGCAATTGACACGATACTCCGTAGACATGCCATCTGGTTAGAAGCCACTTGTGATGAACGCTGTCAAAACTCTTTTGAAAAATGGAAATATAGGATGAATCTGAGATCCTCCGTTGATTGTATTCATTACTTCCCGTGAATAAATAGTTAGTTCTGATTCAGATGAACGACATTTCGTGAATCCGCGTTGACAATGTGTCGATGGATCATTTCCTTCTAGATATTTCAGTACGTCAGGCTACAGTAAATGTTTCAAAATCCCGCTGCAAATCGATGACAGTTATATGGACTATAGTTCAGCGGATTACTTCTATTGAATTTTTTGTGCATTGGTGGTACGGATCTTTTGATGAGCGGGTGGTTGTATATAACTGCTAAAACTGGAGCTTTTCATCAGCATACTCTGAAAAGAATCTAACTCGTATACAGCCTCGACTTGCGTTTATTGACTTAAGTTGTTTCGCTGCACCTGAAACCTCCCCTTAGAAAAATTTATGAATGATTGTGCTGATAAACCCCTTACGTTATTTGATTTTCAAACAGCTGAGCAAAACTGAACGTACTCAGACAGTTCTCTCTTTACTTATTCTGATCATCACTAAACTGACACACAATATTTTTACCGCAAAGCAATCTGGCTTTCGATAATCCGTATGAAAGAATGGCCATGACTAACAATAACCTATACCTTTCGTGAATCACTTACCTCACAAAAAACTTCATTACTCAAACTACTGCAATACAGCGAGCGCCAATACTGCCAGCTAAGTAAAAGATTCTAACTACTGAAGGCACTAACTACTGATAGGCATAGTTAGAAAATGAAAGATTTTGGTAGAGAACAAACAATGTATTTACCTTAATAATGTTCAAAAGTCTCGTGAAATCCAGTCCTACAAATTTACTGTCTCTGGTGGACGCACGTCCAGATCATCCGCTCTCAAAACTCCGCCATCTCTCTCCCCACATCCACCACTGCTGGCGGCTCATCTCCAACTGCGCAAAGCTGCGCGCTGTTCACATCCAACAGCCCAACACTACAATAACGAATATTACAACAATGCCAACCAGCCACAGACTGCACACAGCACAGCCAGTGATTTTCATACAGAGCGCTACGTGATGTTACCAACATAAAAACCTAAACAGCCTACTTACACACCGAGTGTATCTTCTTCCAAATTCCTAATGTAGGCAGCAGTTCTTGATTCGAATTCTGTAATATTTAATGCATCTTCTTTGGCAAAGGAATATCGGGAAATCATGTTTAGGAACTCCGCTTTAATGGCCCTGTCATGGTATTGTGTCTTGCTGTTTTGTACTTTTGATACAACCAGAATTATTATAAGTGTCTCACATTGATGTGCGAGCTAAATTTAGAGCTTATTTAAACCATTACCAATCTCCTTTTGGAATATTGGCCTAGTCTTGACGTATATTTGAAATTACACGTTGTTGCAACGATAGAATAAAAATACCCTCAAGAAATGAAAACACTTCTGCACGTCGGAATCTAACTGGCTTAAATTCCATCCAAGGCCTATCTTAAAAGGAAATACAATATTATTTCAATAAGTTATTATCTACAGTTTATTAAACACACTGTGTCTTTTAAAGGCGGTGTTGCATGTGTTCCCTTACATTTGCATGCAATGCTGCGCTCGCCTCTGCTGTGAGCCACGAAATCTTTTAAACTACCGCGGATCATATCGTAAGGCGTGACAAGACAGCACAACTTGTTGCCATAGTACTTTAACTACTTTAACCGTATTGCCGCGAACGTTGTAGACTGCACGTTTTGGAAGATCACAGATAGAAAAATACAGAGGACTGAACTCAGGTTACCTCCGGGGCCCAACTCGATCTATTCATTTGGACCATATAACAGAGTAACATATCGTCTTGCAATAACAGCAAAATGTACTGGTGCCACATCGTTCAACCTACCACACTCTCCGACACTGCGCTAGGGTGACATCTTCAAGCAATTCTGGAAGATCCATAAACATTAACGGAATCCGTCCACGGATTCTTGGGAGAGAATGAGTCGGCCAATGGGACGATCACCATTCTAGGCGAAAGGCTGCTGATGTGAACAAACTGCCGGTCTGTATCAACTTCGCAACTGTCTCACAAACGTCTCGTTCGCAGACCCTTGTTTATAGAATGTTTTTGCTTTATGTTGTGGCATATTTCCGCCCCTTCAGTTGTCACTATGTGATTTCCATATCGATAATTTTGCACGTGAAATTTCGCCCTCTCTTAATAATGTAATTGAAGAAACTGGGCTCAGGACAAGATCACATGCGCCGGCCGCGGTGGTCTAGCGGTTCTGGCGCTGCAGTCCGGAACCGCGGGACTGCTACGGTCGCAGGTTCGAATCCTGCCTCGGGCATGGGTGTGTGTGATGTCCTTAGGTTAGTTATGTTTAAGTAGTTCTAAGTTCTAGGGGACTTATGACCTAAGATGTTGAGTCCCATAGTGCTCAGAGCCATTTGAACCAAGATCACATGCGGTGAATTTTCTGTCAGGTACTCCAGAACTCGATGACCTTCGTCAGTTAATGAGCAAGATCAAGGAAAAGATACCACAGAAATTACGTACCTGAACAACAGAGGTACTCTTTGAACATTTATAGAAAGAACAGATACAGTTATTAAGAGAAAATAAAAGAGCTGAGACGGAAGAGTTGGGAGAAATTTGTTAATGAGAATATTTGTTTAGATTCTTTGGGGAAATCGCACAGGATAGCCACGGGAAAAAATTGGAACCCTACTGTTTTCTCTACACTAAGCAGTGAAAATTAAAATCTTAAGCCCTCGAAAGACTGGCAGAGTGCTGTGAAGTGTTCACGAAATCGTTATTACCAGGGGATGATATTGTCGAAGATACTCCAGATCAAACACAAATGCAGGCCGCGGTGGCCGTGCGGTTCTAGGCGCTTCAGTCCGGAACCGGGGGACTGCTACGGTCGCAGGTTCGAATCCTGCCTCGGGCTTGGATGTGTGTGATGTCCTTAGGTTAGTTAGGTTTAAGTAGTTCTAAGTTCTAGGGGACTGATGACCTAAGATGTTTAGTCCCGTAGTGCTCAGAGCCATTTGAACCAAACACGAACTAGAGGAGCCAACTACGAACTGTACATTAACGACTTAAATGTACATCCATGCTCAATGTTGGAAAATACTAAGAAATTGAATTCGTTCAAGGAAGGCAAGCTCCTGGGCTGGACGGAGTACCAGGTGAGGTACTCCACTGTTTAGCTTCAAAATTGGTTCCTGTATTTACGAAATTATATATTCCTGTCTAGAGCAACAACAATTTCCTAAGTGCTGACTCAAAGCCAACTTAGTGATATTGACGAAATGACACGATAACGTGCCAACTGTTCCTAAATAATACCATCCAACCTGCCTTTGGACATAACTGGAAAAACATTGGAAAAGTTATTATATTGAACTCTGCCTAGCCATCATGTGATACAAGGCCTAAACGGGTGGTAATTTTGGCTTCCGAAAGGCAGATGAAGATGTCTATTCGACGGAGTGTAAACATGTTTGTGAGGTCATGTTAGACTTGCAGGGGCCTTCGACAACCTGTGGCGGCGTTGCTCTTCTCCTGCTTGCTCAAGACAGAATGTCTGCGGCAGCTACACGGTTGTCTGGGGGACCACTGTGTGGACCGATTCAGGGTGCTTCTGTCATTAAGTGGGTTTCCAAAGATTGAGCCCAAGGCTCTGTATGCGGCCAAGTGCTCTGGGACGTTAATATGGAGCAGCTGCTGAACAACTTGCAGCATGAGGCAGTTATCCTTGGGACCATGACCAATGCGAATGACTTGCTTGTCTTGGTGCAGGCTAATTCCAGGAAACAGCTTGAAACAAGGGCCTCGGTCGCTATGAAATGCCTAATGAACTATTGCTGGATGACCAAAGTGTCTATAGCACCGGCAAAATCTAGCTTTGTAATGTTTAAGGGTAAGATTTTAAGAGGCCCAAGTATCAAAATATCCGAAGAACCAATTAAGCGCCAAATTTCAACAAGATATTTAAGCTAAAATCAACAGTCGAGATAGCGGTAATATTTGCTTATTTACCTGTTTCGGCTTATGTTAAAGTCACCTTCAGAATTTTTGGACTCCTGTGGCTGACGTTGGCGGATCCTTGGTTTTCTCGGTGTACAATCGTGGTATCACGGGAAAACCAAGGAGCCGCCAGCACCAGCAGAAGGAAGCCAAAAATTCTGAAGGTGACTTTAGCATAAGCCGAAACCGATAATCTCGACTGTTGATCTTGACCTAAATATAGCACCAGATCGCTGCACTCTATAGACAAAGTTGTCTAAATTTAGGTTCAACGAGATGTCCGGGTGACTATCTCGACTAGAAGCAAAGTTTGGACTTAAACAAGTGAACATTAAAACGTTAGCACTGTATAACAAATTCATAAGTATTGTACGAAGGAGATTTTCTCTCCCTAGTAATGTAGCAAAAATATAGAATAAGTTTGCTTGCCTCAGTTGTGGGCTATTCTGCAAGTGTCTAGGTACACGGGCTAGACCGACCATGGCAGTACAGAATGTGCAAAGAAACGTAGTCATACCGTCAACAGGGGCATTCGCAACCACACCTGCCGAAGGCCTCTGTGTGATTATGGGGCTATGCTGTGTGATTATCAGAAAATGCACTACCATATATTGGCTTAAAAGGCACGAATTTATGAAGGTAGATTATGGGCTGGGTCTATATAAGGGACATTAAGCAGTTAGTCAAAGAGACTTAAGGAAGAGACTGGGAAATTTCGGGACAGCACATCGCACGTCTAATTTTCTGACACGAAAATTAAAATATTTGCAGCCCCCTCGTTTCCATTCAGTTTACTTACGTAATCAGTTTCGATTTCTTCACGTGACCTTGACCAACGTAAACATGGGGGGAACACAGTCTCGTGTGCAGTCAGAACGGGAGCCAGTATTAAACAAGCTGTGTCTGTGTATCTCTGCTTTTCTTGACGCTATATGTTCATCAAACGACGATTCAGTTGCAGGGAAGAAGAGAGACGCGGTGGAGACGTGTGACCTCGAGGTCACATAGAGAGGCAGAGACACTTGCCTGCAGCCTGGCGAGCTCTTGCTGATTCCTTTGAGTGAATGTCGCTTTTCAGCATTAGCTCTGTCTTCGCTCTGAACAATTCACAATTTGTGAGGGCTACTCCAGAACTTCTGTTTTTCTTCACTATTTTCACTTACTTTTATCACTGATGTGTTCTTTAGCTTGCATCTGCGAGCTGCACAGATTTGGAAAGCCAGTCGCAGTTCCGCAGCATATCGTTTGAAGTGTCAACCAGTTATTAACAGTAAATTCTGTACCTGTGTGAGACTGATTGTGCTTCTCCGCACGTCAGTAGGCGTTCCAATAGTGATACTAATTTGAGGAAATAAACTAAAGTTAATGCTAAGGATCGTATTCCTTTTTTTATCCTAAAATAGTTCAGGTTAGTTGACACTCATTAAAAGACACTGAAGAGCCAAAGACACCGATATATACTTATTCAAATACGGAGATATGTAAACAGGCAGGATACGTCGTTGCGGTCAGCAATGCCTGTATAAGACAACAAGTGTCTGGCGCAGTTGTTAGATCGGCTACTGCTGCTACAATGGCACATTATCAAGATTTAAGTGACTTTCAACATGGTGATATAGTCGACGCACGAGCAATGAACTGGGGACTTCCGCGTACGACCATTTCACGAGGGTATCATGAATTTCAGGTAACCGGTAAAACATCAAATTGAAACGTCCCGTGACAACAATTATACACGACTGTGCTTAAACTGACACACAATAATTTTAGCGCAACGCAATCTGACTATCAAAAATCCCTACAAAAGAATGGCCCAGACAAACATTAAACTATACCTTTCACAAATCACTTACCTCACAAAAATCTTCGTTACTCGAACTACTGCAATACAGCGAGCGCCACTATTGCCAGCTAAATAAAAGATTCAAACTACAGAAGGCACTAACTACTGATAGGCATAGTTAGCAATTGAAAGATGATAATAGAGAACAAACAATGTATTTACCTTAACAGTCATAATATATATAGTAGTTCATAATATCCAGTATTACAAATTATCAAAACTCCGCCATCTCTCTCCCCACATCCACCACTGCTGGCGGCTCACCTCCAACTGCGCAACGCTACGCGCTGTTCACATCCAGCTGCCGCTGCCCAACACTACAGTGGCAGACAACAATGCAAACTAGCTACAGACTGCACACAGCACAGCCAGTGAGTTTTATACCGAGCGCTACGTAACGTTGCCGATAAGAAAACATAAACAGCCTACTTACAAAATCTCCGACATCGCTAAGGCTGGAAAAAGATCCAGTAAGAATGGGACAACGACGACTGAAGAGAATCGTCCAACCTGACAGAAGTGCAACCCTTCAGTATATTTGTGCTGATTTCAACGCTGGGCCATCAACAAGTGTCAGCGTGCGAACCGTTCAACCGTTCAACGAAACATCTTCGGTATGGGCTTTCGGAGCTGAAGGCTCACTAATGTACCCTTGATGACTGCACGACACAGGGTTTTACGCCTCAATGGGGCCCGTCAACACCGACACAGAACTGCTGATGACTGAAAACATGATACCGGTCGTACGAAGCTTTTTTTCAAATTGTATCGAACGGATGCACGTGTACGGTTAAGGAGATAATCTCATGAATCCAGGGACCCTGTATGTCAGTGGGGGACTGTATAAGCTGGTCGAGGCTCTATAATGGTGTGGGGAGAGTGCAGCTGGAGTTATGGGACCAATGATACGTCTAGATACAACTCTGACTGGTGACACGTACCTAATCATCACCTGCATCCATTCATTTCCATTGTGCATTCCGACGGACTTGGGCAATTCCATCAGGACTGTGCGACGCCCTACAAGTCGAAATTGGTACAGAGTGGCTCTAGGAACACTCTTCTGAGATTAAACACTTCCGCTGGTCACCAAACTCTCCAGACATGAACATTATTGAGCTTATCTGGGATGCCTCGCAACTTTCTGTTCAAAACAGATCTCCATCCCCTCGTACTCTTAAGGATTTATAGACAGTAATGCAGGATTCATGGTGTCAGTTCCCTCCAGAAGTATTTCAGACATTAGTCGAGTCCATGCCACGTCGTGTTGCGGCACTTCTGAGTGCTCGAGGGGGCCCTACACCATATTAGGCAGGTGTACCAGTTTCTTTGGTTCTTCGGTGTATAAATACTGCCGATTTCTTTTGCATAGCTGAATTGTGCTCCCGCCATGGCGGCATTTCTTGTAATACAGGCGCCAGTATTTGGAACATCTAATATATGCAGTATGAAAGTTACTTCATTTGCATAACTAGTGATTAAAGAGAATTGCTCTGATTTGTATTTACCACAGAGTATTTCAGTTAAATGCTGCAACTAGCAGTTTGTCGTTCAAGGGTACAAAGACTTTAGTAGCTTACATAACGTCTCTGTGTTGAGTTCGTAAATGTGGTTTTGACAGTTTGCACACTCCACTGCCGAGTTCCAGCACGTCGACCTCACACACTCTTGAACTGTGAGGCAAACATTTCAAATTTGGTTCTCGTCTGAGGTTTCATAGGACGTATCTGAATATATGACGATTTTATCTGTAGTAACTTACGACTTTTTAAACGATTTGTCTACTCAAATAGGCGTGGGAAACAGAAGTAAAATGTGGTGTAGCATCAAATAAAATAAATGGCGTGCAGACTGAGCTAATGAGCCCGAACTACAAACAGCCACAACACGCATGCCACACGCGTGTGATTTCCCGAATTCGCAATCTCGACACAATGCAGCTGCAGAGCGAATCGCAGTCAGTCACGGAACGATTCTATTAACTCTGATTGCAGATTAGAACTGAGCATGTAAACAGCTATTGAGGCCGTACGTGACTGTATAACTGCCGCTGAATAGGAGTCTGGTGCTCGAGTGCCACTGAAGTGGTGTTAGCGGCTGCGCAAACCTGTTAGCGGGAAACAAGAATGGCAAACAGCGTCCGTCACGTGGCCAGGTCCTGCAGGAACGGTGGACGTCGCTGAAGTGGCCTGAGCGTATAATCTCTTCAATCACAAAGCGATTTTATTTACGGTTCGCAAATGTAGCTGTCGTACTATGTAATAAATCTCTCATAAAATCTGTCTCTCTCAACAACATCTTTGTTCTTGTTCCGAACGTCATCTCTAACCGATGCTTACTGTCGTAGCGTACTTTTAAACTAGATTTTCGTCATTTCTGTCTCTGTTAAGAAAACATTCTTAGATTATTACAACCGGCCGCGGTGGCCGAGCGGTTCTAGGGGATTTAGTCGGGAACCGCGCGACTGCTACGGTCGCAGGTTCGAATCCAGCCTCGGGCATGGATGTGTGTGATGTCCTTAGGTTGGTTAGGTTTAAGTAGTTCTAAGTTCTATGGGACTGATGACCTCCAATGTTGAGTCCCATAGTGCTCAGAGCCATTTGAACCAGTTTAGATTATTACACTTGCATTTACATGATTGTACTGAAAATATTTGCAGCTATATTTTCGAGCATGTTTAATCATACAATACGTAAATTATCTCTCGCATACACACATACACATACACACACACACACACACACACACACACACACACACACACACACACACAGAGAGAGAGAGAGAGAGAGAGAGAGAGAGACAACTACAAATATTTTTTCTCATTTTTAATTGCAGAGGTTATATTTTTCTCTCCGCATGTTAAAAGAAGTTTCTCTTTATGAACTGCATCTCACTGTACCAGGTACTTAATTTTTTGTGAGATATGAGCTTACTTTTCTGTAAGTATGCTCTTAGGTACTTTTATGGACTGTGTTTTCCAGACGTTCCAGAAATCGACATTGTTTCTCTTGCATTTTGTGTGTAAGAACTTTAGGGTTTTATCATTTACTGTATTTTCTGAAGTGTACATGGGGGTTACATCGTTTTAGCTGAGAAATCAAAATGAATAAGATGAAATCAGATTATTTTAAGTACTTTTTTACCTCATTTGCAAAATAAGGTTTTAGAATGCTTGAATACAGTTTAGCATAAGAGTAATGAGTCCATAGAGCTCGACATGTATTGTGCATTGTTAAAAAAGTTATTGTTGTTACTGCAATTGGAAGCAATACAGCACTGAATGGACAGGCATATTCATGGCGGTAACGGTTCCCAACATTGATCAGAGAAATATCTCACAAAAGTTTCTCCCCAAGAGTGAGAAGCATTACTCACTACTTCTGTATATGCCATTAACATAACCGGCGCTACCATTCAGTTAAATATAGAGTCCCACAATAGTAGTTAACTTAATTCCTTCTCCAATACTTGCTATACTTTCTTAAAAAACAATTTTCGCGGCAGTCTGACATTATGTTGCCTACAGATCCATGATCTAATGGGAGAGGATACATTTTGGAAATCTACCGAAAGTGGAAATGAACCTTTGTGTGAAATGTCTTTTCCGCGTCTTCCGCTGCTGTCAAACAGAAGTGATTTAAAACATTGTCGACTTCAAAGATAACCATTAAGCTATCTTCATGTGCACTATGTTTATTTCGCAAATGAGCAATTAACTTGATTTATTGTGTTTTTTGACTGTTTCTCAATAAGCCTCCACGTCTAGTTTTCATCATGATGTAATAAAAATATAGCTCTTCTAAGCAGAATCTGTCTACTTACAGCTGCCAATTTCAGAAATAACAAACGGCTCCGGAAAGTATGCTTCTGCAAATGTGAATTGAAAACATAATAACGAAAGCATGTAGCTTATACACAATTGCAAATATTTTGCAACGTACTTTGTTTCGCCATTGGGAGACATTCCATTATGAGCTGTTGCTCATGGTGCACCTTCACGTCATTGAGTTACACTGCTTAGCCAAATCAGTAGGGTCATCAGCTTAACAAAGTGTTCGTCCACTATTGTTACGCAATGAAACAGGTGTATTACAGGGAATTAACTTAGCGCGTCCTTGGTATGTTTTCGGAGGTATGTGGCACCAGATGTGCACGCACACGTGACGTCATTCCCTTCAATTGTGGGCGGATGGTTTGTGGGCGCAGAGCTGACTAACGATAGCGTCCGGCTTGTGTTGCGTCGGGTTTCGATCGGGGGTATATGGTGACCAAGAAACTAACTTGAGTTTACTGTCAAGGTCCTCAAACACCTGGTATTGTGATGTAGACAACCTACTGAGAGACGCCATCGCCGACGGGGTTCAAAATGGTTCAAATGGCTCTAAGCACTATGGGACTTAACATCTGAGGTCATCAGTCCTCTAGACTTAGAACTACTTAAAGCTAACTAACCTAAGGACATCACACACATCCATGCCCGAGGCAGGATTCGAACCTGCGACCGTAGCAGCAGCGCGGTTCCGGACTGAAGTGTCTAGAACTGCTCGGCCACAGCGGCCGGCAAGCCGACGGGGAAGGCTTCAACGATGAAGAGATGAGAGTCATCCTCAACAACGTTCAGCAATCTACAGCTATCATGGTGCTTCGAATACTACCACAGATCCCACAGAAACCCAAGCGTACGTCTCCTATAGCGTAATACACTGAAGTGACAAAACACGTGGCATGCCTCCTAATGTCATGTTGCACCTCCTTTTGCCCGGCGCAGTGCAGCAGCTCGATCTAGCATGAACTCAACAAACCACTGGAAATCCGCTGCAGAGATATTGAGCCATGCAACCCCTATAGCCGGCCATGAGATCTCAGTGGACGCCTCAGGACACGACAACTTAACGAGCGGGAGGAAGGTACAGACCTGGTTTACGGAAAGCAGTTTGTTGCTTCACAGGAGTAGGTAATCCTTTATTTAACAAGATACACTTAAAACATGAATAACATACAAATCAGTAGTAACCGTCTGAGACTGATTTCAGAGCGACAAACCAGAAACACCAAACTTATGATAAAGTAGCTCTGAAGGAACAGGAAGTTTAAAGCAAGTTGACACAAGTTACATAAGGCGGTTTAAGTACCCCTTTAACCAGCTGCAACCTTTTTTTACAGGGCAAGTAACCCCTCTTTAAAATAAGAAGTTCAACATTCGTAAAAATACTTCTCGAGAGCATTTTATGCACTCGTAAAATTCCAAACAGGCGAATGTGACTTCTCTACAATCACAGAAAGAGGATTACCATAAGAATAACAGAACCACTCATTAGGTAGTTAACTTCAAACAAGGAAGGTGACCCTTATTTAGAAGAATTATACAAGTTTAGGATTACGATTAAAACAACATGAGGATGGTTTTAGCGCTAACAATTTAGAAACTGAAGAATAATCCCTTTTTTTCAGTTTACGGGTTCAGAATATCAATAAAACTGGAGGAGCTCTTTGATATTCGCAATTTTTCAAACAGGAAGGTAACAATATTTAAAATTTTACAAGTTCAGCATCTGACACTCTGAAGACCCTTAGGCGTTAGCACTTTCTCAAACAGGAACGGTAATAAGATGTACATGTTCAGTATTTCACCACTCTAGGGAGTCTATTTTACATAAGCAGTTTTCAAACAGCAAAGGCAACAACATTTTAAAATATACAGGTCCAGGTCTACGATAAAAGATTGTGAGCACCCTTTGGGTGCTAACAATTTTGGAACAGAAAGGTAACAACGATTTTAAAATTAACACGTTCAGCAATCCTCAACTGAAGGAGTGAAAGATCTTCAAACCAAAGCAAATATTAAGGCAGCAATAACAAGGCGGAACGAGGCTTGGGGTAGCGGACACTTTAATCTAAACGTAAGTCCGAATGCTTAACTTACAAACAAACATGCTGTAGAACGCGAGGAGGCCGCGTGCATCGGTTCAAATGGCTCTGAGCACTATGGGACTTAACAGCTATGGTCATCAGTTCCCTAGAACTACTTAAACCTAACTAACCTAAGGACATCACACAACACCCAGTCATCACGAGGCAGAGAAAATCCCTGACCCGGCTGGGAATCGAACCCGGGAACCCGGGCGCGGGAAGCGAGAACGCTACCGCACGACCACGAGCTGCGGACCGCGTGCCTCGGTAGTTACCCCAAAAAGGAGGCGGAAAACCACGCCGCACACACGTGCACAGCCGACGTAGTCTAGCTACGCTCGGTGAATCGGCGGGTGGTGGATAGAACGTCGGGGCCAACGGCTGCAATAGTACGAAAAACTCGGGAAGCTGAGGGCGAACAAACATACATATAATTCATGTAAGACTGGGCATCAAGAATAAGTAAATTCTCAAGGACCGACACAACATTACAAAATCCAAACTCCACCCCAGGCACCGTTCAAAATCTAAATGTTACAATAACTGCATAATTAAAACAAAGGTGGTTAACCAATTAATTCCTTAACAGTGTTGGCCAAATATAACAAGTAATTTTACTAAGCAGTCAAGTAAATTTGCTTAAGTAAACTTAAGAAGTAGGTAGAAATGCTAGGCACGAGACTGCAGTAGTAATAAAATATACGACGGTAAACGATATATTCCTCCTTTTAAGAGAGGTGCTGGGTATCACCAAGACCTTACAACGTGAGCACAGAAAACGAGCCAACATTCACCAGGCCGCTAGCATTTGCTACGATTTGACCAATCAGCATAACTCCCTCATGGTGCCTCGTTTCCTTTTGTCTTAGTGTGTATATTTTACGAACATTTTCCCCTCACATCACCCTTGAATAAGTTAGCTCAAAATAAATGGGCAGTCGAAGTTTGCAAATAACTGAGGCAACACATACAGTATTTTTCGCAATAGTCCATTTAGAGATCGTGCGGTAGTGTTCTCACTTCCCGCGCCCGGGTTCCCGGGTTCGATTCCCGGCGGGGTCAGGGATTTTCTCTGCCTCGTGATGACTGGCTGTTGTGTGCTGTCCTTAGGTTAGTTAGGTTTAAGTAGTTCTAAGTTCTAGGGGACTTATGACCATAGATGTTGAGTCCCATAGTGCTCAGAGCCATTTTTGAAGTCCATCTAGAACCTTCTATTGCGTTACTGAAATAATACCTGAAAGTAGTCCGCAGGCCAAGGCACGCTTTGGATACCTGTTCATAAAGCGGGAAAATGTTTGCAACCTCTGGCTGCCGTCCGACCCTCACCGTGATTATGTGTCTGTCTTCCTTATTACGGGTTTCTGCTAAGTACGCAACAGATCCGTGCCGCGCAGATGGCGGAGGCACGCGCCTTGGGTCTGCGGTGCCGGCAGCTGTCGCACGTAGCACGGTCGCCGTGTCACGCCACTTAACGGTTTCTCTGACACGTCGCATGAAAAAAACAGCGCGTGGGATGCAATTCTTTGTTACTAGCTGCCTTTCGTCACGTTACAACCTTTAGATATGAAGGCTTGCAGCATTCGACGAATAACTGTTTCCCGGAGAACTCAGCACAAAGAACAAAACGGAATGAGAACGTAGAAATTGTGTCAACAGCGGAGGAAAGCTACCTGGATACATAATTATTTCGTAATGTATTTATTCAATTTTATTCAAGCTACACAGTAGATACTTCAAGACCTGTGGGTTATCATAGGGTCCTTACATTAGTTTCCATAATTTCTTTTTATATTTTGTTATTACTCACTACATGTCAAGAATTACGCTGGGTGAAACGAAATTCCACAAAACTGAGTAGGTGGTTGAACGTTATTTTCTACTTTGGTATAAGATACCCACCCATGGTTGCTAGATGCTCGCAACAGTGGGATGATTTGATTACGACGTACTACATTTCTTCTTTTTCTGCTTTTGCATTTTCTCTTTTCTGACTACATTTGGTCGCCGACGGCCAGAAACACTTCCTTATACCCCCCCTCCCCCCTGTACAGGACCTGCGTCTATACTGAATCTGTGTTCAAGTGTGGGAACGTTTCTTTGAATGTTTGTTATGTGAACATTGCTACAAGCCCGTTATTTATCTAGCTGGATGTGGGAAACCACATAAAACTCACACCCAGGCTGGCCGTCTCATCAGCCCTCGTCGTTAACCCGCGAGGAGAATTATATCTGTGGGGATGCTCGTCTCCCCTTATACCGTGTTAACGAGCTCGGTTATACAGGTGGATCTGTAATTTAATTAGGTTTGTTCCCCAAATCACCCTTCATTCTGTGAAAAGCCTGTCATGTGCAATCAGCAAAACGTACAACGAAAAACGCAGAGTAATGCAGCAACAAGTAGGTGCAAGGGTATTGTTTACGTGAAACTTCCTGGCAGATTAAAACCGTGTGCTGGACCGAGACTCGACCTCGGGACCTTTGCCTTAGGCGGGCAAGTGCTCTGCCGACTGCGCTACCCAATCACGACTCACGACACTTCCTCACGGATTTAATTCCGCCAGTACCTCGTCTCCTACATTCCAAACTTCACAGAAGCTCTCCTGCGAACCAAGCAGAACTAGCACTCCTGGAAGAAAGGATATTGCGGAGACACAGGTTAGCCACAGCCTGAGGGATGCTTCCAGAATTAAATTTTCACACTGCAGCGGAGAGGCGCTGATATGAAACTTCCTGGCAGATTAAAAATGTGTGCCGAGCAGAGACTCGAACTCGGGACTTTGCCTTTCGCGGCCAAGTGCTCTGCCGACTGATTGCTGGAGGAATTAAACATGTGAGGAGGGGTCGTGGGTCGTGCTTGGGGAGCTCAGTCGGTAAAGCACTAGTCCGCTTAAGGCAAAGGTCCCGAGTTTGAGTCTCGGGCCGGCACACAGCTATAATCCGCCAGGAAGTTTCATTTCAGCGGACACTCTACTGCAGAGTGAAAATGTCATTCCGGATAGTATTTACCTGGTTACCATCTCATGTGGGAACAGTTCAGCGTTGCTTCATCTTGCAGCTCTCCTACTGCATTCAGTGAACCCACAGATGAGATGCAATCGGTCAACGCTTCACCGGTACAGCTGCCCATACGTGTTACGTATTGTAACGCAGTGACTTTGCCAAGCACATGACGTACTCGGAGAGGCCACAGGGTCTGTTCAGACCAGACCCCACCGCAAAAAGAAGAGAGAGTAATAAAATTAATCCTTTAATGTTGATCACAGATTCGAATTCACAATGAAATTGAGAATAAACTGGTGTCGAACTGAGACCGGTGTGTTAATTATTTCACGAATCGTGAATTTTAATTACTCATTTAATGCTACTAAAATACTTCCCAGCTACGTACACACTACCGAGGGAGGGAGCAGGATAATTTTAGTATTTTCCGTTTACTTGACATAGAAACAGCACAAGATGGCGAAAAGTAGCTTGGGTTCCTGTCTGTTACTTCGAATCGTCGTTGAGACACACATTTCTCCTATGTTCTGGGAATCCCCTCCTACTCGGGCCAGCAAAAAGGCAGGAATTTGGCCAGAATAGTAGGAATGGTTACACCTCCAATCTCTGTTAAGTTGGCTACGAGAACCTTTCCGTAGCACTCGGACGTGCACTGTAGTTCATCGACCGAGTCTTTAAGTAAGTGGAGAGCAACTCTCCGCCCCATTCCGTAGCAGTTTCTGGACGTGACGACATCGCGAGATTGATCGTAGAGCATTTACCGACGTTTTGTGGCTGGTGTTGTCTCATATTACCTTGGAAGAAGCCCTGTGTCAATCGTCAGCGGGTTGCTCGAAGCACGCCTCTACTGCAATGGTTGCGAATGCCCTGTCGCTACGTTTGCATCGCAAGATACCGGCGCCTGCAAATCGACATGTTGCGCGCTAAGATCTACTGTCCGACCCTTGTTGCTGTGGACGCATTCGTGACCTATGGATAGTTTATTTAGCTATAGTGATTCATTTTAATTAATTTTTACGCCCTGACTAGGGACTGGTCTTTCTCCTGAACACATTGTTGTTTATGTGATCATTTTGTTCATTAAGCTGTGTTACAGCAAGTCCATTGATCTCCCAGGGCTGCACTATTGTGGGTCATAGTTAGGAAACTTGTGACGCGGCTACCTCTCATTTACGTATTCCATTTTTAAGCAAATGGATTGCCAGACTATACTGACTTCCATTGCCCTGTAGCTTCCCTGCTCTCCCTTTTTGTTAAACTATTCTTTACTAGGCGACGAAACACCTACTGTAAGAAACGAAGTTCGACGGTTGGGACAGAAGATCGGCAAGTGAGTGATCTGCTAGTGAATAATCATAGTTGGTACATCTCCGAAGGACATTTCGTCTATCTTTCGATAACCTTCATTAATTCAAATTTTGGACGAGAAACGACAGAGACCACAGCAACACACCCAACAGGCTAAGTGTCGCTGCTAATGTACGATTTAGTCTGCCAGAAAAACAAATTGGAGATAGTACCGAACAGTGCTGAGTGAAAGAGTAAATCGAGTGTTGTGTTATGGCAGCACGTATCATGAGAAAAGGAACAAGTTTGTTCCCAGACAAGGCAACGGTACATACCGTCAGCATTTGTATGGGTGCGTAGCGATTTTCAGTGCAATACAGACAAAGACAAATTGCGGAAATAAAATGAAACGAAGTTCGATTTGTCCTTAACAAGCCGTCAGAGACTATGGGTTCATTTTACCAATATTCTTTGGAAAATATGCCTTCGACTTTCTTAAGGAACGGTACATTACAGGGAAACCAATAACGACAAATGTAATGGTGAATCTCGTATCGCCTGGGCTGTGCTTTGAACAAAAAGAAACAATTTCATTTTCATAATTTCTAGTCGGTAATCGCTGATGATATGCGTAAATTAATTTTATTGGCACTTAGCTCTGAATGACACTCTAGGGAAGAAGTAAGTAGAAATTTTGATAATTTTTGGATGTGCTTAGAAGTATGTTGTCACTGTTGCAGTGAGGAAAAACTTATTCTGAGATTATTAATTTCAATTTCTCGCCACTTCAAAACCAAAAGTTCATAATTTTTAATTTGTGAAAAATTTATTGTTTAGATTTTATTTCGGGGGATTACACTTTGTTTTAGCTTTACGGTAATAATGTACCAAATGTGTTTCCTTATATTCTAAGGACATTCGTACTCCGACTTAGTACACTTTACGTGACAGGGAATACATACACTGCTGACTGTGGGCTGCATACAATCCCTATACGGTACATCATTTCATCTTCAACTGTAAGACTCAATTGATACTTTTTGGATGCTACCTCGTAGAAATTATTCAATGACATTTGCGTCTGGCTTACTCTCTCCAAATTCTTGAACGTGGGAACATATTATGAAACGGACAACCAACCACTAAGGAAACGTTATCTAGGCGTACTATAACCAAAACTGTTCGTTCGCAATAAGTTCATAGACAAGAAATTATTTACAGTTCAAAAATGGTAAATCATGTACTGACAAAATGAAAAAAATAAGTTTAATTCGAATCTAAGGAGCGATTAAAATGTTTCCGTTAGAAGGCCACACTAAATCCAACACGAAGTGTCGAGAGCTATTAAAACTAAACTAAACTCCGCCCAAACATGCCATGAAGGCCCAACGGCACCGACCGGCCGCCGTGTCAACCTCAGCCCACAGGTGTCACGAGACGCGGATGTGGAGGGGTACGTGGTCAGCACACTGCTCTCTCGGCCATATGTCAGTTTACGAGACCGCAGCCGCTACTTCTCAATCAAGTAGCTTTACCTCACAAGGGCCGAGTGTTGTTGAGTGCTCTTGACGTGGGATTTCAAACTGATTCGGTATATCAAGAATTCCAGAAGGCTTTTGACACTGTACCACCCAAGCGGCTTGTAGTGAAACTGCTTGCTTATGGAATATCGTCTCAGTTATGTGACTGGATTCGTGATTTCCTATCAGAGAAGTCACACTTCGTAGCAATTGCCGGAAAGTCATAGAGTAAAACAGAAGTGACTGGTGTTCCCCAAGGTAGTGCTATAGGCCCTTTGCTCTTCCTTGCTGGCCGGTGTGGCCGAGCGGTTCTCGGCACTTCAGTCTACCGCTACGGTCGCAGGTTCGAATCCTGCCTCGGGCATGGATGTGTGTGTTGTCCATAGGTTAGTTAGGTTTAAGTAGTTCTAAGTTCTACGGGACTGATGACCTCAGATCTTAAGTCCCATAGCGCTCAGAGTAATTTGAACCATTTTTGCTCTTCCTTTTCGATATAAACGATTTAAGAGACAATCCGAGCAGCTGTCTTAGGTTATTTACAGATGACGCTGCCCTTTATCGACTACTAAAGTCATCAGAAGAGAAAAAATTGCAAAGTGATTTAGAAAAGATATCTGTATGGTGCAAAAACTGGCAATTGACCCTAAATAACGAAAAGTGTAAGGTCATCCACATGAGTGTCAAAATAAACCCATTAAACTTCGGTTACACGATATACCAGTGAAATCTAAATGCCGTAAATTCAACTAAATACTAGGAACTACTATTACGGACAGCTTAAATTGGAAGGAAACCATCGAAAGTGTTGTGGGGTAGACTAACCAAAGACTGCGTTTTATTGGCAAGACACTCAGAAATTGTAACAGATCTACTAAAGAGACTGCCTACACTACGCTTGTCCGTTTTATTTTAGAATACTGCTGATTACAAGATAGGATTGACGGAGTACATCGAGAAAGTTCAAAGAAGGGCAGCACGTTTTGTATTATGACAATGTAGTGGAGAGAATGTCGCTGAAATGATACAGGATTTGGGGTGGACATCATTAAAAGAAAGGCGTTTTTAGTTGCGATGGAATCTTCCGACTAAATTTCAGTCACCAATTTTCTCCTCGGAAAGCGAAAATATTTTTTTGACGCCGAACTACGTCTGGAGAAACGATACCAATAATAAAATAAGGGAAATCAAAGCTCGCAAGGGAAGATATTGGTGTTAGTTTTTTGCGCGCGCTGTACGAGATTGGAATAATAGAGAATTATTGTGAAAATGGTTCGATAAACCCTCTGCCAGGCACTTAAAGGAGATTTTCGGAGTATCCATGTAGATGTAGATGTAGACATTCGGTGCTTATAACCCCGCATCGAAGTCGCGTTGGGTTGCATATACGTTTCAGCAACGCCCTCCAACGGAAACTTTTTGACCGCCATTTTATAGAAAGTATAAGAACAAGACTTTCTTAATAACAGTGTTAACAAATAGATATTTCATATGGATAGCTAGGAGCACTGTTGATATTTTTTAAAATATCGGGCCTCCGATACATCGATATTTTGAAACATGTAATTTCCAGGAGTCGAAATATATTGAGGAGAAATATCGATATCGATAAACAGGCGGAGAAGGAACCGACTTATCTACCTATAAAATTATCGGTTACACATTGTAAATATACTGGTGGTTTTAGAGCTATGTATATAAGTATTGATTTATTATTAAATAGTCTGTACATCAACAAACTAGCAGCCTCGCCAAAGAGCTAGCGACTTGGAAAGTTGGAGGGAGTAAATGACTATATAAACAAACGAAATATGTAAGTGCAATTAATTAACACTGATAATTATGACTGTCGGAAAATCGGAAGAGAAGAGAACTGAAGCGTATGAGATGTGGTGCTATAGAAGAATGTTGTACCTCAGGTGGGCTGATGCGGTAAGGAATGAGGAGAATCTCCGGAGATTCGGCGAGGAAAGGAATATATGGAAAACCCTGACAAGAAGAGAGGGAACATGTGTTAAGACATCACGGAAGAACTTCTTTGGCACTAGAGGAGGTGGCGGTTTGCAAGAACTGTGGAAGAAGAGAGAGGCTGACGTGTACAATGTAATATTTCTGGCTTCGTCAGCCATCATATTAGGCTCCAAGAAGCTGTTCCCAGAGCAGTGCAGATGCAAGAAGTATATAGATGATGAAATGTGGTGTGAGGTACCTGTGACAGATGTTAAATTCGGTACCATTCCCGTGAGAAAGACCGCCTGCATAATGCTACTGCTGCTGTGTTCGGAGCAAGGGCGCCAAAACGTTAAAGTATCGTTATTATTATTAGTTAAACTACTCATTGGAATGACTTCACTTTTTAATATAAATATCTCTCAACAGATGACTATCAAAAAGTCATTTTAGAATTATTAAAAACAATTTAAATCAATAACAAAAGATTGACGAAATTGCAGACGAAGCACTTCGGAAGCGTTCGGGTCACGCCTTTTCTGGGATGGCGCGCGAAGTGTTTCGGGCTGTTCGTCACTCTGGATTAGGCAGTCGAGATGTACAGTCATGTTGTCTGTGGCAAGATGTGTTTGCCAGTATTCAGTATTAAAAGATTCACTCCGGTAGCCATGAGGCACAGACACGTGCCACAAATAGTGTAAAGATACATTTTCGTAAAGATTGTGTTTGATCATGTACTTTGCTGTATCAGAAGGTGTTGTATTAAGATCGTATAGTCTTCTCGTGCGGCTGTATTAAAATACGCGAGTGGCATCCCAATGAAGTGATACACTATTTCAGAACAGAACCCCGCTATAAAAGTCAGTTTCAACCTCAAGATACAGAACCTACGACCTGCGTGCTGTTTTCTGCGCTGGGGACAGCAGGTTAGTGAACTATAACAGAACCTTCGTATTCGACACAGTGCAGTGGAAACAACTAGGCGCCTCACGTGTACTGCACGCACAGAACAAATGTGCTCAGTGACACGTCATCTGCAGTAATGCAGAGGAGGTAAAGGAGGATGATCGTTATTAACACCAACAATCAATTCATTCTTCCTTTCTTGCCGTACATGGATTCCCTCGCGGGAAAACCTTCGATGTTTGAGTGCTTTGGAGATATGAGGCTTGATTATTAGTGAGAACTGTGAACTGTGAAAAATTTTAGTAAAAATTCATACTGTCGAAAGTGACTAATTTGCTACTAAATTACGACAGAACTGTGTAGGAACTGTTTCAAATGTCTTTGAACTGTATTCGAACTCTCTTTTGAACTTTAGTTGAACTTTGATTATTGATGCCACAGACAAATTCTTTTATTCACGAGAAAATAACGTTTGTTGAGAGTGAAACTGGATGTATTGATGTGCAGTAGTCAAAAAACCAAATACGTATGCACGGTCCATGGGATTACGTTATTGTTTCGTCGAGAAGTTTTCGTCGTACTAGCAGTGTGAGCGGGCGCAGTTCACCGCGGCAGATACACGCCTTGGCAGCCAGCAGCAGAACCGAGACACAGCTGTAGCAGCGTTGGTGAACTGGGTGTTTCAGCAGTCTGGAAAGGAGTACGTCACACCAGCTTCAGCAGCGGGAGCAGAGAAGGAACTTCTCGACGGCAGCACACAGTTACTCCGGCACAACAATGTAGTCTATGTAACGGACAGTTCAGTAGTTGTAAAATCTTAAATTGTAGTCTAAAATCGATTCATTTAAACATATTTGGCTAAAATTCATAAATCTTATAAAGTATAAAATGTCTGACGAAAGGGAAAAGGAGATATCTTCTTAGAAGTAGGGAAAGAGATCAAGTAAATATTGATGGCTATGATCCTTCAGATCAGCCACAAGGCTTGCAAATAAATAACACTGTAGATGATTTAGCAGATCAGTTGCAAAGTTCAGATAATAATGAGATTAATGTTTATGAAAATGTTGATTCTATGTTAAATGATGGCACTGAGAACGTAGATATTGTCGCTCCTGACCGAAATGACATGGTAAATTTGGATGACGACGTCAGAGACATAGAATCTGACGTCGACATTACCAATGAGCCGATAGTGGAGTCATCTAGATTGAGTCACACCTTGCGAACTGAGAGTTCTAGTCACGATAAAGGAGTCGAGCAAGATCAAAATCAATCTATGATGTCAATGTTGCAATCAATTATAGCAGAGCAATAAGAAACTGAAAAGAAAATAGATAGTGTGCAATCAGAGTTAAAAGCCACCAAAGAAGTATTGGAGAGGAAAATAGACAATGGGCAAAAAGAAACTAAAGAGGAATTAGGGCCGGCCGCGGTGGTCTAGCGGTTCTGGCCCTGCAGTCCGGAACCGCGGGACTGCTACGGTCGCAGGTTCGAATCCTGCCTCGGGCATGGGTGTGTGTGATGTCCTTAGGTTAGTTAGGTTTAAGTAGTTCTAAGTTCTAGGGGACTTGTGACCTAAGATGTTGAGTCCCATAATGCTCAGAGCCATTTGAACCATTTTTTGAGGAATTAGGAAAGAAAAGAGAGAAAGCATATGCAGGAATAACTCAAATCAATAGCAATTTCCAGGCTTTCGAACAGAAGGTATTAAAACTTGAAGCTAAAACTGAAGCTTGTTCCAGTAAAATAGATAGGGCAACAAAAGAATAGGGCAAAAAATTAGAATTATGTAAACTTGAAATAAATCAGAAGTTTGATAGTAAAGCTAAAAAGCTGAGTGATGATATGGAGGCTCAGGATTGTGTAATATCAACAATAAATAGTAATGTTAGTCAAGTAATAAAGGAGCAAGTCAAAGCTGGTAAAGAATGTAGTGATAAACATGACCAGCAGTTAAGTGAGTTAGAAAACATCAAAGGAGAGCAGCAAGTACTTAGTCATAAGGTTTCACAAATAGGTGCTCATTGTAAAGGTACCAGAGAAGCGATTCAAGGTGAACTGAAAAGAAATTAGGGAAGTAGTGAATCGACTTCCAGATAAAAGCAAGGATGAAGTGTGTTTTCATGTTAGTGATGTAAAAAATCCCACTATTGTTTACCATCCTTTCTCTAGTAAAGGTAACATACATCCAGTTGATTTTATTAAACAGTTCGATGGTACACTTCCTGAAAACCTAACAGAACAACAAAAAATAAAAGCTGTGGCAAGTATATTTCAAGTCGATGTAATATCATGCGGAACAGGGGTCAGTAACACATGTACTACATACAAGGAATTTGTACAAGCATTCTTTAATCAATATTGGTCAACTAGCACACAAAACAGCGTCAGGAGTGAAATTTTTGAGGGAAGGAGTTTTGCTAGTAGTGGTTGTAATAGCTATAAAGAGATGCAGAGGAGGTAAAGGAGGATGATCGTTATTAACACCAACAATCAATTCAGTCTTCCTTTCTTGCCGTAACAAAGCAAATAATTGAGGGTATAGGATGCAAGTGCTGTGCTGAGGTGAAAAGACTGCTGCAGCCAAGCCCTGTATACAACATAAATTTGGATGAAATCGGTGGTGAAGTGTAGGCGCGGATTCCTCGTGAGACGGAAAAGAACTTGCAGTTCGGCAGTTGTATTGGATCTTTTCATTAATGATGGATGGATATGGCATATGTGAAGAAAGCAGTAAAGTTCTCACCGAAGCGAGCTCATAGATAGTAGTAGCTTGGCGTCTCCTGGGGGTGACTAACTTTTTGTCCGTTGTGCTCTAAGAACCAGCTATGTCTAGTAAAAGTGTAGTAGCGAGATACGTGGTGCGGAAGACTCGTACGAACGGGACGTGCGTGCGTGCAGCGCGCTGGAGGAAGCTGTCCGGGGAATCGCTACAAGGGCGGCACGTGTTTCGGTGTCGGGTGACCGCAGGAAGAAGCCGGCCCGATCGCGGGGACAATGCAGCGGCGCGGAAGTGCCGGTGGCGCCCGCGCCTCGCCCGGCTCGCCTTACAGCGCCGCCGCCGGACGGCTCTGCCCGCCTACCATTCAACACGTCCGCCCGGCGAGGCATTCGACAAGTGTCGCTCTGAGTCAGCAGCGCTAACAACCCTCTCCGGCGGGCGGGCCCGCCTGCATATTCAACGGCTCAGCCCGCCCCGGGCGCTGCCGCCGCAGCAGGACGGCAATTCTGCAGCCGCGGCACGGCGCCGGCGTCTTCACACGCAGAGCAGGTAGCGGCGGTTTCAGTCGCGCACCGCCGGCAGCAGGAATTTGCGTAAAATTACCCACCCGGCTCTCTCTCGCGACGCAGTATCGGCACCTTCTAAGGAGGTGAAAGGACAGGGAGAGAGATTTAGCATGCGGAGGCAGAACACTCTGAGGAGAAGTTCACGCAAGCGAATTTGAATATTCCAAAAAAAGCTTAAAGAAGTAGGAGAAAAGCTGATGCTGATGATTGAGAGCATGAACTTTGTTCCAGTACATACGACTTCTCAGAAGAGCATAGATTTAAGTGTCAGAAAGTCGTTTCTGAAAGTATTTGTATGGAGCGTAACCATGTATGGAAGTGAATCATGGACCATAAATAGTTTGGACAAGAAGAGAATAGAAGCTTTCGAAATGTGGTGCTACAGAAGAATGCTGAATATTAGATGGGTAGACCATATAACTAATGAGGACAACGAATGAGGAGGTACTGAATAGATTTGGAGAGAAGAGAAATTTGTGGCACAATTTGACTAGAAGAAGGGATCGGTTGATAGGGCATATTCTGAGGCATCAAGGGATCACCAACTAGTACTGGAGGGCAGCGTGGAGGGTAAAAATCGTAGAGGAAGACCAAGAGATGAGTACACTAAGCAGATTCAGAAAGATGTAGGCTGCAGTACGTACTGGGAGACGAAGAAGCTTGCACAGGATTGAGTAGCACGGAGAGCTGCATCAAACCAGTCTCAGGACTGAAGACCACAACAACAACAACAACAACAACATGACCTCTCACGGTTGTGCTCGTCAGCGCTGCGTCTTAAGTTTCAGTCATTAACTTTGGTTTCACTACAACGAATAATCGTCTGTACAGTACGTCAAGTCCATTGTCATATGAAGTAATTATGATCCTAAGTGTATTAGTAATTTCTGAGAACATTTGTCGTAGAGAAACAGCGGTCTAGCTAAAAGTACTTTACAGTGGACACAAACAGTCTCGACCGCAAAACCATTTATTTAGATGGGAACCGATTTCGGTTAGTTTTTGACCATCCTCGGACCCTCATACCGTTATGGTAGGCGGTGGTGGGCAAAGGAGCGAGTGTTGTAACTCCACGAGCAGTTGACGTTCGTGGAGTTACAACAACCGCTCCTACAGCAAATTCCGCTGATTTTCAACCGAAACTGGCTGAGGAGAAGTGGTTATTGAACGCCCTTCGAATCTTACATTTCAGCTGGTAGATTCCGAGTTTCTGGTATAGATTTTTTTTTTCTGTAGCTTTTGGAACATGTATTTGAATTTAATTGTCGGTTTCGTGAGCTATTTTTATGTCTGGTTTTCTGAAAATATCAGATATTCTCTGTGCATATTTGTGGTAGTATATCATTCTTTACCATCTTCCGTTTTCATTTTGTTTCTTAAACTTCATTGTTCTTCCATTGTCATATGAAGTAATTATGATCCAGAGTGTATTAGTAATTTCTCAGAACATTTGTTGTGGAGAAACAGCGGTCTAGCTAAAAGTACTTTACAGTCGACACAAATTGTCTCGACAGCAAAAACATTTATTTAGATGGCAATGTATCTGGACTGTGTGTGATTCTGTTGTGGTGTCGGTGGTAGCTGTATAAGTTTGCTCTTTCCGTCTCTTGGTTTTATTGTTAGCTTTGTTACTTAGTTTCCTTTATATCTACTGTTTGTAGTTATTCGTGCTACGGTGTTAATAACGTTTTGGTAATTACCTGTGTCTAGTGGTAATGAGTTTAGCCTGTGGAGCACGTGTCTAAGTGCACAGTTTTTGCTTAGGTTCCGTTAATATGATGTCTGGATTATTATTGTATCTGTTGTGCTGGATTTTCAGTATATGACGAATGTGGGTTGGTAGTCCGAAATCTTTATGGCAGTGTCCAGGAAACGTTACTGTCTATTTCGTTAAATATGACCAGTTCTATGTCGTTTATAACTATGTTTGCTACTGTTCCAGACACTTAGGGTCCCGTTGGTAATCCTTCACTTTGTAAGTGAAAGTCATTACTGAACTATAACTCATGTGGAAAAATACTGTGTCTGTAAAGATTTTCTTCTGTGATGGATATTGTTTGTGACATTGAAGTATTGGAATATATATTAATTATATCAATGAGATGAGGGTAGTTGCTTCTTCAATCTGTGTGTTTTACGTATTCAATCAATTCTGTAGCGTTTCTTCTACATCCTGTTACTTACTGCCACAATAAATCTTTTGAAATTAAAAACCTGTTTATAATGTCGCGACCATACTGTCACAGTAACAGAATGCATTTATTGATACAATTACCATACATCTATCTTTTTGTGAATCCATTCAAATCCCCGAGATAAAACACAAGGAACATTGCTGGAATGAACCAGAGCGTCGTTTACGACTCAGATCAATATTTCCAATAAGTTTGCACCATGCTTTAATACAAAAATTTGCTTTGTATGGCATAACAGTGTATAGTGGTATTGTTCTCCAAGATTAAACTCTGGCATACTAAGAGACGTGGGCCGTACACGTAAACAGTTACGTGAGTGATGTCTGTGGAAAGAGGCGATAGCCGTCGATACTTATACATATAATTTATTGAATGCTAGTTGAAGAGAAAACAAAGTATACCATGGGAATTTTCTAACACAGGCATATGTAAGCTTCTTTGTGGCGAAAGGGTCTAGAACTCGTCGCCGGGCTGCCGTCCAGAACAAGACGAATGAGTATTAAGAAAACGTCTGAAATTAGTTTTGAATAACTAAGATTTAACGCTCATAGTTATCTTTTTTATCGGAAGCCAATTGGAAAAGAAGATCTTTGGAATAATGCCTACTTTTCTGTGTGATACATAAGGGTGTCTGTTATCAGCGCTGCTTCATTTTCCGTTTCGGATTCACTAAAACGCAGCTGCTGTTCCTCATGTAGTAAAGTAAAAGAATATCCATGAGGCTTAGCAGGTCTTACATTAAAAAACGTCATATTCTCCATGACAACTGACTGAACAAAGAAATTGTTCCTAGCTTTTCCGGTCGGACAGTTCTACATCAGGTGTCACAAAATGTCAGTCCAGCATATTTCACGAACATAATAATATGTCATCAGTGATGAAATGTACCATGTTGGGTTCTGTTAAGACAAGTCAGTAAAATATCATACTTGCGTCATAGATCTGAGAGTTAAAGTTTAAAGTTGTATGGCATTAGCGGCTGGGAGATCCCTAAGGGCAGGTTCAGCCGCCTAACTGCAGACGTTTTCCCTATCCTTCGCGAAGGAAATGCGCCCGCAGGCACCTTTTCTTCGCGAAGAGATTGTGTTGTGTTGGGAAGTGTTTATGTTAAGTGCAGGTGACGGTTAATGTGTGTGTGTGTGTGTGTGTGTGTGTGTGTGTGTGTGTGTGTGTGTGTGTGTGTATGTGTTATGTGTGTGTATGGAATATCACGTTATGTCCATGTTGTAGTTTACAAGTGATTAAGTGTGCTGATTGCAATTTTTTGAACGTGGTAATGATCTAAGCGATCGAGATTACTGTTGTTGTTGTGGTCTTCAGTCCTGAGACTGGTTTGATGCAGCTCCAACAGCTTGACTGTTTGTTTGATGTACTCATGTGGAAAAATACTGTTTCTGTAAAGATTTTCTTCTGTGATGGATATGGACATCTCTTGGTCTCCCTCTACGATTTTTACCCTCCACGCTGCGCTCCAATACTAAATTGGTGATCCCTTTATGCCTCAGAATATGCCCTACCAAACGATCCCTAGTCAAGTTGTGCCATAAACTTCTCTTCTCCCCAATCCTATTCAACGCCTCCTCATTAGTTATGTGATCTACCCATCTAATCTTCAGCATTCTTCTGTAGCACCACATTTCGAAAGCTTCTATTCTCTTCCTGTCTAAACTACTTATCGTCCATGTTTCACTTCCATACATAGCTACACTCCATACAAATACTTTTCAGAAACGACTTCCTGACAATTAAATCAATACTCGATGTTAACAAATTTCTCTTCTTCAGAAACGCTTTCCTTCCCATTGCCAGTCTACATTTTATATCCACTCTACTTCGACCATCATCAGTTATTTTGATCGAGATTACTAATAAATATATTTTTGTTAATTGGGAGCTTACCTTAAAGGAATATGATGCTTTTCAAATTTTTGCCAACTGAGAGTCACGGTCGGTATGAAATTTGTTACTTTGTTTCTCGCAAAAACTGTCCAGAGGAGTCTCCCTTCCCTTGATGTAAATTTTTCGCTTCAGTAGTGAATCATTTAGACGTGGAGCCCGCATGTGAGCCTCCTCACCTTGTCAGTGGGGTCTTTTGAGCAGCGCGGAGCTGTGCTGACTCGAAATTGCAGAGGTGAGGGAGGTGTCCGCAGGGACGCTTCTTAAAACTGCAAGGCCAGCGCGTGCTGCTTGCCGTCCCGGCACCCCCACTCACCCCTTCCCCTCTCCTGGCCCTAACCACTCCCTCCCTAGCCCCTCTCACGCGGGGCGGCCTGTAATCAGAGCGAGCATTGTGCTCCCTGTTTGGCTGGCCCGCGCTCATTTGAATAATGCCGATGACGTCGGAATTAGCCCGACTCCGGGGCCAGCTGACCACAGCCTGACTCACCAACTACCCCCTCCCCCCCCCCCCCCCCCGTCCGCCCACGGACTGAGACGATGAGCGCCACACCCCACGGCTCAGCACTGCTCCTCATCTCGTCTAACAGCGCCCTGCCAACGGCCCTCACGTGGACAACCCAGTTTTATTCCCGATGGAAAGGATGGAGGGAATGTCCGAAACCTGCACCAAAATTTAAAATCTTTTTTAGTGAAGCATGGAGAGTTACGAAAAATTGCACAGGAGACTATATGATCATACACAAACGGCCAGAAATTGGACTAATGAAACTTCCTGGCAGATTAAAACTGTGTGCCCGACCGAGACTCGAACTCGGGACCTTTGCCTTTCGTGGGCAAATGCTCTACCAACTTTTTTTTTTTGTTAAATCTCATTTTGTTCGCTTTATCTGCTCTGGGCGGACGTCGAAAGACACCCATTTCAGTTCGTTGTTGATCCATTAACTCAGTTTTTTTATTACAGAGGGCAGCTAGCCCTCTGACCGAACACGCTGAGCTACCGTGCCGGCACCAACTGAGCTACCGAAGCACGACTCACGCCCGGTCTCACAGCTTTACTTCTGCCAGTATCTCGTAGGTAGCAGGTAAGGTAGAGCACTTGCCCGCGAAAGGCAAAGGTCCCGAGTTCGAGTCTCGGTCGGGCACACAGTTTTAATCTGCCAGGAAGTTTCATATCAGCGCACACTCCGCGCAGAGTGAAAATCTCAATTTGACTAATGCTTGCCTGAGGCTCTCCTTTCGTGATGGAACCAAAGCTCCTGATAATTACGGCTGTAAAGTGTTCTGGAAAGTTGTCTGTGTTGAAAAATTTATTGAGCCAAAAACACACTACCTGATTAATGGCACATCATACCCCATAGGATCGGAAAGTAGTACAACCTTTCAGAGGTTTCCAATTCACTCAAGATTTATCGTTGCAATAGTACATATGGAGTCCATGAGATTATTACTTACAGATCACTAACACAAGTGGTTCTGAGGAAACAGTTATCGACCCATGCCGAAACATCCATATTTGTGCGTGGCGTAGCCTTCAGGGCGACAATGGAAGAGCTGTGGTATCCAGTCGATTGAACAGATGGCGAGTTCTGTCCTAGGATACATTACACCACGCCTGCTCAACCTGTTCACGTATTTCTGTAGAAGTTATTGGTTGACGAGTCACACGTGTCACTTCTCGTCACATCATATTCTACAGGTGCTCTGCTGGAGACAAGTCCAGAGATCGTGCTGACCAGTGAAGTTGCTGTACGTGTCGCAGAGCACGTTGAGTTTCACAGTTAATGTGTGGGCAAGCTTTATGATGTTGGACAACGCATCACCTTCCTGTTGCAAGAACGGCAAAAGAACAGGTCCAACAACATTTTGCACGTATCGAGTGCTGATTACATCTACATCTACATTTATACTCCGCAAGCCACTCAACGGTGTGTGGCGGAGGGCACTTTACGTGCCACTGTCATTACCTCCGTTTCCTGCTCCACTCGCGTATGGTTCGCGGGAAGAACGACTGCCGGAAAGCCTCCGTGCCAGCTCGAATCTCTCTGATTTTACATTCGTGATCTCCTCGGGAGGTATAAGTAGGGGGAAGCAATATATTTGATACCTCATCCAGAAAAGCCCCTTCTCGAAACCTGGACAGCAAGCTACACCACGATGCAGAGCGCCTCTCTTGAAGAGTCTGCCAATTGAGTTTGTTAAACATCTCCGTAACGCTATCACACTTACCAAATAACCCTGTGACGAAACGCGCCGCTCTTCTTTGGATCTTCTCTATCTCCTCTGTTAACCCGACTTGGTACGGATCCCACACTGATGAGCAATACTCAAGTATAGGTCCAATGAGTGTTTTGTAAGCCACCTCCTTTGTTGATGGACTACATTTTCTAAGGTCTCTCCCACTGAATCTCAACCTGGCACCCGCCTTACCAACAACTAATTTTATATGATCATTCCACTTCAAATCGTTCCGTACGCATACTCCCAGATATTTTACACTGCTACCAGTGTTTGTTCCGCTATCATATAATCATGCAATAAATGATCCTTCTTTCTACGTATTCGCAATACATTACATTTGTCCATGTTAAGGGTCAGTTGCCACTCCCTGCATCAAGTGCCTATCCGCTGCAGATCTTCCTGCATTTCGCTACAATTTTCTAATGCTGCAACTTCTCTGTATACTACAGCATCATCCGCGAAAAGCCGCATGGAACTTCCGACACTATCAACTAGGTCATTTATATATATTGTGAAAAGCAATGGTCCCATAACACTCCCCTGCGTTACCCCAGAGGTTACTTTAACGTCTGTAGACGTCTCTCCATTGAGAACAACATGCTGTGTTCTGTTTGCTAAAAACTCTTCAATTCAGCCACACAGCTGGTCTAATATTCCGTAGGCTCTTACTTTGTTTATCAGGCGACAGTGCGGAACTGTATCGAACGCCTTCCGGAAGTCAAAGAAAATGGCATCTACCTGTGAGCCTGTATCTAATATTTTCTGGGTCTCATGAACATGAACAAATAAAGCGAGTTGGGTCTCACACGATCGCTGTTTCCGGAATCCATGTTGATTCCTACCGAGTAGATTCTGGGTATCCAGAAATGACATGATACGCGAGCAAAAAACATGTTCTAAAATTCTACAACCGATCGATGTCAGAGATATAGGCCTATAGTTTTGCGCATCTACTCGACGACCTTTCTTGATAATTTGGGCTACCTGTGCTCTTTTCCAATCATTTGGAACCTTCTGTTCCTCTAGAGACTAGCGTCCCTTGTAGAAACACCAAAGGCGAAGTTGTAGTTTAACGCATCCCAGAGCATAAGGCCGGGGCTGTGGGGACAATGTGACTTGGACGAATGCACGCCACGAGACAGCGCTCATCAGATCTACGTCATGCGTGCAAATGACCATTAGTTGCCTGCTGACAGAATCAGCTTTTATCGCTGAAGACCATTGTGCACCATCCCATCTTTCAAGTGATCCTCTGACGGCACGAGTCAAGCCGTGCACGTCGATTCTATAGAGTTAGAGGAAGACGGGTGAAGGTGTGGATCCCCGTGGCCTCGCTGATAATAACCAGTTCGCTAGACTTCGTAATGACACGTCTGAGCTCGCAAGCCCTCTTACTTATGCTGTGGTGGCTGTACGACCTGCATGTCATGCCCTGACAATACGACTATACTGGCGGGTTTTTGTGCTGCATGGAGGTCCAGGATCTCGTCTACGTAGCACGTCCAACTTGTATGGCAATTGTCCGAAAGGATCACTCCGACAGTCGGAAGGCCATAGTTCAACCATTTCCAAACTCGTTCGTTTGGCCGTAGGAAGCACGAGTGCGTCTCCGCGGCACGATTGCCTGGTTGTTTCATGCGTTGGCACTCTGGTAGCTCACTACGCCATCTCTTGGCGGACAACGTTGGAAACATTATCAGTACATCTGCTATCCCCCAGGTGCCATCATCAGATCAAAATCGACGTCGTCTTTTCAGGTGTACTAATTTTTTTCCGGCTTTGTATATGACAAGTAGAGCTATCATCTACAACTCGTGGTGAATGTCCTTACGCAGGTGTTCTGACACTTAACCTATGTGAACAGACCCTTACATCAATGTCATCTTGAGTACTACTAAGAAAAATGTATGTAATCAACTGAAGTAATCAGTACGAGGCCTCTGATACACCTTACTTCATTAAGGCAGTTTGCAAACAGATAGGAGCCTCCCTACCAGAAATGACCATGCTCACATAAAAAATTCAGTAATAAAAAGGAACAGATCTTTTAAACAGAAGCAGCATTAGAACAAATGTACTAAAAGTGGACGATACCTGATACGTTTCTTATGAAATGAGCATTAGGTCTCCAGCATGTAATCTTAGAATAACTAAGAAATATATAGTTTTGACTGGAATAGCATAGCACGACGAGTCCTGAGATATAAATAAAAGCCAGCCAACATGCACCTATTAGATTTAAAGTTTTCGCGCTGTCTAAATGCTTCACCAACAAAAATCCACCTGTTTCCTGATTGGTCTTTTAATTTGACATGCAATATAGAAACATGAAAAAGCAAGAAGTGACACTCATATATACTAGAAATGCACCTTTTAGCTAATAGAAGATGTAGACATAAAATGGAAAAATTTGTATCACTGCAGATGAGTGTACAGATCACTTGTTTCGAAAATGAACATCTGCTCTACAAAAAACCAACATGGATTTCTCAAACAGAGATCCTGCGAAACTAAGCTTGCTCTGTTCCTCCCTGAGATCCACAGCGCAGTGGATAACGGCGCTCAGGTTGGTGCCGTGTTCCTTGAATTCAGTAATGCATTCGACACCGTTCCGCAGTGCCGTTTAATGAAAAAAGTACGAGCTTACGGAGTATCTGAGCAGACTAGCGATTGCATTGAAGACTGTCTTGCAGATGGAACTTAACAAGTCGCTCTCAACGGAACAAAATCGACTGATGTAAACTTAATATCCGGAGTACCACAAGGAAGTGTGATAGGACCATTGCTGTTTACATTAGGTATAAATGATCTCGTAGAAAACGTCGGATGCTCTTTAAGGCTATTCGCAGATGATGCAGTTGTCTATATCAAAGCAGCAACGCAGAACGACCTGCAGAGAACTGATGATTGGTGCAGGCTTTGCCAGTTAATCCTGAACGTAAAAAAATGTAACATATTGCGTATACATAGGAAAACAAATCCACTACTGTACAGCTGTACTCTTAATGACAGACAGGTGGAGACAGCGTCTGCTGCAAAATATCTAGGCGTAAGTATCCAGAGCGACTTTAAGTGGAATGACCACAAAAAACAGATTCTGGGAAAAGCAGACACCAGACTCAGATTCACCGGAAGAATGTTAAGGAAATGAAACTCATCCATGAAAGAAGTCACTTATAAGGTGCTTGTTCGGCGGATTCTTGAGTATTATTCATCTATCTGGTATCCCTATCAGGTATGACTGATAGAGGAGATAGAAAAGATACAACGAAGAGCAGCGCGTTTCGTCGAGGGCTCGTTTAGCTGGCGAGAGAGCGTTACGGAGATGCAAAACAAACTCCACTGGCAGACATTACAAGAGGGTCGTTCTGCATCAGAGAGAGATTTACTATTGAAATTTCGGTACTGAACTTTTCAGGAAGAGTCGGACAACATATTACTTCACATACTTCTCGCGTATTGACCACGAGGAGAAAATTGGAGAAACTAGAGCCAATACAGAGGCTTTCCGACAATTGTTCTTCCCACGCACTATTCGCGAGTGGAATAGGCTTGGGGGGATCAGATAGTGTTACCGAAAGTACCCCAAGCGACACACCACTAGTTTGCTTGCAGTGTATGATGTAGAAGCAATGATACAAGAGTGAAAGCAATGTCCCCAAAAGAAAAGTGTTTGCATAGACATAATATTCTATTATAAAAAAAGTTTCATAGAGGAAATTAGTTTCAAGTTAATCGTTTTAAATTACTGAAAGTATGATTTAAAGCGCTAAGGAATTGAGCTACACGAGATAAGTAATAACAATGGGAAGTCGTAAATGTAGCTTCAGCAAAAGAATTAAATATTTATTACGGAAGTCGTTTTGAAACAAATATAGGAGAGGAGAGCTTTCTAACAGTCATAATTTCGGATGAAGGAACATTTATCTGTGTTAAATGTTGCGTCGTCATTCTGCATTGCCGGCTCATAAACTACAGATGTAACCGTAATTAAGGGTTACGTATGTAGTTGTCGACGTGAAATTGGTCGCTTGTACAGAGAGGCAGCAAAGAGTTATTTCGACTCCTCCCGCTCGAATGAATTATCTGTAGCCGGTGCTTCACATTTCTGTTTATAGTTCACAGCATGTGCTCGGTGGAAAAAACAATCCACTTACTAACGTTGCACCAATGATCGAACAGCGCTGCTTTTCAATTATCTTGTGAAATATTAGTTCGTGACAACTTCACAGAATCCACGCTTTGCATTCGTTTGGCAAACTTGTCTCTTCAATGCTCTTCACATTGTTACCTTCGGATGCTATAGTTCATAACAAAGATCACTTTGATTTATTGGTCCATTAAGTTCACAGTCTGCACTATACACTGAAAACAATCCACAAAACAGTCCACTCAGCAAGACATGTTACTTAACTGTCCGCACTTCCCTATTTTCAAGTTCCTTTGTGACATGGTAGTCACATCATGAAGCATTTTAATATATTTATATTTTAACATCACAGACGACATATGCGTCCTGATACAACACAGTCTAAAGCTGCTGCTATAAACACGTCATTCCGTCACTCACGCATTGTAAGTAGGCTGTTTATATTTTCTTATTGGCAACGCTACGTAGCGCTCTGTATGAAAATCACTGGCTGTGCTGTGTGCAGCCTGTGGCTAGTTTGCATTGTTGTCTGCCATTGTAGTGTTGGGCAGCGGCAGCTGGATGTGAACAGCGCGTAGCGTTGCGTAGTTGGAGGTGAGCCGCCAGCAGTGGTGGATGTGGGGAGAGAGATGGCGGAATTTTGTAATTTGTCATGAACTGCTACATATATTATGACTATTAAGGTAAATACATTGTTTGTTCTCTATTAATATCTTTCATTTGCTAACTATCCCTATCAGTAGTTAGTGCCTTCTGTAGTTTGAATCTTTTATTTACCTGGCAATAGTGGCGCTCGCTGTATTGCAGTAGTTCGAGTAACCAAGATTTTTGTGAGGTAAGCGATTTGTGAAACGCATAGGTTAATGTTAGTCAGGGCCATTCTTTTGTAGGGATTTCTGAAAGTCAGATTGCGTTGCGCTAAAAATATCGTGTCAGTTTAAGCACAGTCTTGTATAAATTGTTCAAAGGGGACGTTTCAGCATGACAAAAATCTCCCTCCTACGACTGCGGATAAGTGCGATATTGTAGTACCCCCGAATTTGTCCTAATTTTGAGGGCTTTCACGACGCGCTGTAATGGATTGGGGTTACACAGTAGTGCGGATTAAACCAGAGCCTTTTTCTTCTAGATAAATTAGATTGATCCAGCGATTATCACTCTTGATATACATGAAATATTGAAACGATCACTAAACCCGCTGGACGGAACAGGTGATTAGAATTATGGAAAAGGTCAAATAAGGTTGGGTCAGTTTCACTTTAAAATTGTAATTTATTGTAATTTGATAACACATTTAAAACCAAAGCGGCACATAGTCGAACTTTCAGCTCCAAATCTTTCACCGCTGAAGGCCTCTACACAAGAAATCTTAAAAATCAACAAGATAAATTTGCAGTTAAAATTGCAAATAATATATGTATGATTGCAAATTATATATATATATATATATATATATATATATATATATATGTGTGTGTGTGTGTGTGTGTGTGTGTGTGTGTATACATATATCACAGCTAGGCTGAAAGCTTCAAGGGTGGCTAGACAAACATAAACAAGATGCAATACAAACGTATGGCGGCCACAACAAAATTTTCAAGATTTTAAAATAAATTACCATGACCTTTCAAAGGCAGATGGTCACAATGTTTAATCTTAAAAGGTAATTTTAGGAATAAGTTCCCCAGCCGCAATGTTTAAGCTTGAAAGGGGTTCAGCCGCCAATTTTAAGAATAAGGTTCCAAGGCTCAAGGCTCACAATTAATTTTCCAAAATAAAAAAAATATAACCATAAGCCTTAAGTTTTAATTAGCTAAAACCAGACTAAAAGAAAAGACACAACGGCAATAACCTGCCAGCAAATATCCACTTGCCAGAATTCAAACTTACTTACATAAAACACAGTAAAACCAATAACTTTTTTTATCATTGGCTATTACAGATTATAAACAGACAATTAAACACCGCTGAGAAAGACAGTAAAGACAACAACACTCAGAAGCCTCCAGGGGGTCGGTCTGCCCTCGTTCACTTAGGTAAGATAGGTGGTGAGCCCAACTACACTTGATCTGTCAGAATCCCAACCAAGGGACAGCCACGGACCGACCGACAAACGACTTGCTTGCCACCAATCGGTACATGAGAACTCAAACACAAAATGTTGCGGTCGTAATTATCCAAAATCAAATATGTATATGTATTAAGCTGTCAGAACTACACACTGTGTTGGACAGCGACAACAGGTGAGGAAAGGACACTGACTGAAATTACGTTAGTGGCCAGAGCAGGTAACCGGAACACTAACGGCCACAAGGCACAAAATTCCGTTGGTGCACTTGAATTGTAGTCAACCAATATAGTTAATTCCACCGCATGGCGGCTACATTTCAGCAACACAAACACTCACTCAGTGTTGCTCACAGGAAAACCTCCCCAACAGTGAACCACCGAAACGAACCACACAACACGAATGGATGTGGCGTGGGAACTTAAAACAGCACTCAACTTTGACGTCCTGAGCCGGTGAGCTACGAAGCTCGTAGCGATCGCACAGTTCCACACACGCTTCGACACTGCGCAGGGACCGCCAGCGGACCCAGCCGACTGCACCGCACGGACATATCCTCCCTGGTCCGCACCAACCGACCGACTACTCTCAGAATGCCGACAACATCTAAAATAGTCGTCAGTGGAAATAACGCCAGCTTCACACACAACCTGACAAACACTTGCACGAAGATCTGAACGTTACCCAACAATAACTAAGGAAGCATGAAGACAAATCGGGAGTCGATGCACACACACACACACACACACACACACACACACACACAGCCGACTCATGAACGATCAGTGAGCCAAAACGCGTCATCCGGTAGGACGACCGACCGACAATCCACGAAGACCGTGGCCCGGCTCAAGTGATGTGTGGCGGCAATGGTCGGGCGAGCCATGTCGACGCAGACCCCACTGCTCCAACCCGACTGCACTAGTGCCGCATTGCAACCCCCCCCCCCCCCCTACTGGCAGGTCCGGACTGCGCTCCAGACGCGTTCCAACTGACTGACAGACCCGAACTCGCGACCCGAAGTGCCTTACAACAGACAACGACCGGGAAGTAATTGCAGTCGAGCAAAGATACTACGACAGGGGATACATCGATACGCGCTGCTAGCACCGGTCAGGGTCGGGCAAAGCAGCAACTCAGTGACAGTAGTCATTCAAATTAAAGTACGTTAAAACAGGGTATAAAATACATCATGGCGGGAACACGAGCCATGCACGGCTCAAATATATTCGCAGTTGCGAATACAAACAGCCATCCGCTGTGTAATGGAATGACGACAGTGAAAAATTTGCGACGGACCGCGACTCTAACATGGATTCCCCGACTATCGCGAGCTGTCGCCTTACCATTTGGATATCCAAGCTCGACTCACAACCAGACCCAAAGTTCCATATGTCGTCAACCACGTATCTACAACCGATATTCGTACATACACTACATATATTTCCGTACAGGGGAGGAAATTAACTTGAAAGTCGCACGTCCGGTGTCGGCGGATAAGTGCGATATTGTAGTGCCTGTTTTATTCCGCCGGCCGAGGTGGCCGAGCGGTTCTAAGCGCTACAGTCTGGAACCGCGCGACTGTTACGGTCGCAGGTTCGAATCCTGCCTCGGGCATGGATGTGTGTGATGTCCTTAGGTTAGTTAGGTTTAAGTAGTTCTAAGTTCTAGGGAACTGATGACCTCAGAAGTTAAGTCCCATAGTGCTCGGAGGCATTTGAACCATTTTGTTTTATTCCAAATTACGGTGCAGTGTCCCTTCGGACATGCATCACATCGTAGTTCTGAACAACACAGCCACTGCAAAATCATATTTATCCGCGAACACCGGACGTGCGACTTTCAAGTAAATTGCCTCCCCTGTACGGGAATATATATCATGGATGTACAAGTAGTACGCACATGGTTAACGATATGAAGTTTGGATCTTGCCATGAGTCGAGCTCGGATATGCAAATAATAAGGCGACTGCTCCCGATAATCGGGAAATCCATGTCCAGAGTCCCGGTCCGGCACAAATTTTCACTGTCGTCATTCCATTATACAACTGATGGTAGTTCACATTCGCAATCGCGAATACATTTCATGTATTTCATGACGGCTATAGTTGCCGCAGTGCCTGTTCCTTTGGGCTTGCGTGCTTGTTCGATGGAACATTGCACTGTTATTCGCAGTAACACAGGCACTTTAATGTAGTATTACTCCTGGTTGTCGGGAAGTATGGCGGGCAATAGTCCACCACCACCTAGAGACAAGGCCGCGGCGCGAAATTCATAGCAGGTCGTGACGTCACTCCAAGCGGGCCACCATGTTGTGTTTCGAAGCGTTTGATTATCTACACGTTTGTTGGATCGAGTGCTATATCCGTGCTTAAAACTAGCGATTACAGTGTTTACGTGTAGTGAAGCTACTGTGAACATGGTTTACAAGTGTTGTGTGCCAAGGTGTCGTGGGAATTACGGAACTCGACCGAAAGTAATGTTTTCCTTTCCGAAAGATGCGAATCTGCGTTGGAAATGTCTTTCAGCGATTCATCGGGCCAATTTTCAACCCACTGAGCACACGAAGGTATGTAAAAACTATATACCTAGTACAATTATTATTTTTTCTGGTGGAATATCTTGCATTTTGGATACATTTGACTAAAATTGTGAGCAAAAGTTCGCAGTAAATAGGCCTAGTATTCGTTATCAAGTGGCTTTATTTTGATTTTGAAAACGAAATATAAATTTGTGGCTCGTGTTACTTTTTATTCGTGTTTAAATTTCTCTGCAGTTCGTATTTTGTTACGCATTACCGATACGTTTTATTCTCTGTTTGTGAGTGGGTGTTGTTTTTCACTCTCGCATTAGTTAGCATGAGTGCTAACAAATGTTGAAACTGCTGTTTTCATGTTTCAAAAGCGATCTCTCTGTATGAAGCATATCTGTGTTATTTTTCGATGTGTCAAACAATGGAACAAATTAATCTAGATAAAGGTTAAATTTATTATTGACGTTTTTAGCTTGACACATTGTCTCATTCCAACTGCTGCAAATGTCTGCTGAAGATTTGTAGATTTTCACTGTTGACTTATGCTCAAAATCTGCCATATTTTTACAGGAAAGAAAATTTACATTACAATAACAACGCATAATTGTTTTTGTGAGGTGAGTTATAAGTGATTGTTTGCTTGGGGAATGTACTCAGCTTTCCTGAGGGAGCTCTATAAACAGTTACACAATATTTATTTAGGATACTGAAGGCAGAGGAATTTAATATTATACACTGTATTAGTGCAGAATTTTTCAAGTGAGTGTAAATATTAGTTATCTGGTCCAGAAAGAATGTACTTTATCACAGTGCATTTTTCACAAATGTACCTGGTTTTACCATGTATATCGCAATATTATTTACATCCCGCACTCGTACGTTTTCACTGGCTATTGATAAGTCTTATGCAATTACATTACCGGTAGAAAAGAATTATAAACTATAGTTTCTGCTATATCCCGATTGATAAAGTTACTTATTTTAACCATTCGGCAAAGTACTCTCCTCTTATCTTGGTATCATTTGCCAAGATCTCGTTCCGTTATCTCCAGCGGTTTACGAGATATGACAGGCGTTATGAATATTTCATTCCCGCGCGTTGCGATCGGAAGTAAGTTGCTGCAGATGCTCAATTTTTTCGAGATTGGAAGCAGATATTGATCCAAAGTTTTACGAAAATTTCAAAATCTCATCTGTATTTCATACTCAGCAATAGAATGTGTAATATGCATCAAACACAAATTCATAGCGACCCCTATTTTTGATGGCAACGTTCTCAAATTTGATACTCATCTGTGAAATACCACAATAGTTATGACCATTATCGAAATGATTGGCACTTCATCATGAAGCTGCCATATAAAGCTAAAAGTATTTCAGAAATTAATTATTTTTTACGGAATAGGTTCTGTAAAACCGTTTGACAAAGATTTGCAGGCCGTGCGTCTCGATTCTTTAAGCGCAGCGCCAAGCCAACCCTGGCCCGCTTTGCGTGACGTCACAAGAGCGCGCCGCGGCCTTCTCTTTAGGTGGTGGTGAATAGTCCGGTTCGTACCTTGTCACTATCCGGGGAGTCTCCGGACACGTCTTCGGCCTAGAATCTCATTTACTGGAGTAGAATTGTCTCCAGTAATGAGTCACGCTTTGAACTGAGTCCCTATCTCCAGCGTACACGTGTCTGGAGACGCCCCGCACTATTGCCTGTGATACGGCCACACAACCACGTTCGATGGTCTGGGCTACCACTTCTTTTCAATGCTGGACCCCTAGAGTTGTCATCCACGGCACCCTTGCAGAACGACGGTACGTCAACAATATTCTACGCCCATTTTGATGACCTTAATGGCATGCCATCCTAGGCCTTCATTTCAGCAAGATAATGCCTGCCCGCACGGGGTGAGAGTTTCTGCTGCTTGTCTTCGTGTCTGCCAAACCCCACCATAGCCAGCAAGGTCGCCGGACGTTCCGCGAATTCAGACGTCTGAAATGTTATGGGCTTGGCCCTTCAACCAGCTTGAGATTTTACCGATCTGACGCACCAGCTGGACAGGATTTGGCACGATATCCCTCATGAGGACACCCAATAATTCTCTCACTCAACGCCAAGCAGAATAACTGCTTGCATTAGGGCCAGAGGTGGACGATCACGTCATTGACTTAATTTGTGAAGCTCTTTCTCTTGAAGAAATCTTTCGCGTTTCCGAAATTGCAATCACTAGTTTGTCAGCACAGGTGCCGATTTCCGTCCCATCCGTGTTAATTCATTCGTGGTGCGTCGTTTTTATATCTTAGAGTATTTACAGGAGAAAACACAAAACTTGTACTATTGCAATTAATCAGATTACAGTAGTATCTTCACAGTTCACAAACTAGTATATAGCGATATGTGTGGTCATATTAAGAAATATATAATGGCCGCAGGAAGACGAAATGATAACGTAGTTGTATTTGGACTAGTCTATTCGCACACGTGATTTGGTATAGGAGTTACGCAGGAAATGTTGAGCTGATTTGCAAGTCCTGCAGAGGAAAGAATCATTACGGAAAAGAATGAGAGAACTGTAACAGATAGAGAAAGTAGTGGGGCTAGTACCTGGACTATATTCTAATTAAATTTAATGATAGTCGAGTTTAATTTGCACGTTTTCGCGTCTGATTTAAGGTTCGGTGTTCTTTTTAATGATCTTCTCCGTTGTGGGATCTGTGAACCATGGAATGTAAACCAATTAGTTTGAAAGGGTACAGTACCGCCCGACATTGAAAATAGGTACAACATACTTAATTATTTTTGTCAGATCAACACATTTTTTTTGTAAAATAACTCAATTTCAATTAATACAGCGAAGCCGGATACCAGTGTGGGAAAGAATGACAATTTATTTATTTAATTGATCACATGTGCACTCCCACAAAATAAATCCCTACATCCAGTTTGGTGAGATCTGTGAAATGAATGAATGTATGGTCGTCTGCTAACCACAGATAGTGAATGTGAATATATGATCATCTTTGAGACGATCATTTGGCCACCTTTGGTGGAACCAAAGAGATGAAACTTACCGGAACTTTCAGCGCCTGAAATGTGGCTGACCAATACGGTAGCATGGTCTTCCCCCACCTCGACAGAGGTGCGAGATGACCTGAAGAACGGCCATGTTTCAGCACTCTGCCGCTGGATCTTGTGCTGTTAAGACCTGTCTTAGTTGTGCGCCGTAAAGACAAAAGAGTGGAGACATGGTATGCATGTGTAATATTTAAGAGTAGTTTGCAATAATAATTTCTCTATTTCAGGAACTTTTGTGGGGAGAATTAAATGTCAGGCAGGTAATATTAATGGGATCGTAGTAATCTTCGGAAGTGACCAACGGTCACAATGAAACCACGTGTAGCAATAAGTTGAAATACTTCTGTGTGCTTAAGTTTAGCTGAATTACTAGCGTGTGTACTATAAGTTGAAATATTTAAGAAATAGCGTGTGCAGGACTTGAAATTAGAGGCGAGTACTTCCACGTGGTGAGTACTGTGTGAGTCTCAATCTGTGTATGAGACAAAGGATAAAGAGAAGTACTTGTCCATGGTATCAGTTGAGGACTCGTGTGTGTGATGAATATGTTCTTAATATTACTTTGCGAGATATGTTTCCGTGTGACGCTTGATTCATACTATAACACTGAGAGAGAAACAAGGTGAGTCAGCCGTCTATCCAGCAACGCCACTTGGCTTGCATTGCACAGAAAGACGTGCATATATCTCCAGAGTTCATAGTAGGAAAGAAGAATTACGAAGTGGGGCAGTGTCGTGTGAAACTGGGATAAATACTAATTGAAGTGGGAAAGCTGAAAGTGATAGTGTTGTGACTATTTATTGTGTTGTATTCCATGTTGTAGTGTGGCGTATGTCATGTAATTTGGGTATGTGTGGTTTGCATGGGAGAGTAGCTAGGTAGTTGCAGAGGTAGTGGGTTATGCGTGTTCCTTTTGTACCGCTCGGTCTGGAGGAAAGTTTCGTGATGATGGTTGTGAGAGTCGAAGTGTGAGATATAGAAAAAGATCCACCATCCTATCCAGAGAGTGCACTGTAGCGTTAAGTAATTACGAGACCATAAGATAGAGAATCACCAATGTAAAGCCATGCCCACTGGGCGGAATTTCTCATGTGTTATTGTTGTAGGTTATAGAAATTGTGTGTTTAGGTTATAGAATTTATCGGAATAAATAAGATAGTGAAAAGAAAAAGATTGGTGGCCTTTTCCTTCGAATTGTATGTTGTCATGATATCCAGGATTTATAATGTGTGCGCCACTCATATTCAGTACGATGGCCAGGTGTTGATAAAAGCTGTTAAATAAAAAAAAAAAAAGAAAAATGTGGTATTGCCAGTGCGTAGTGAACAGTCAGAGTTCTGTAAATTACTGATAGTCAGATGTGCGTTTCCGTTGCGTATTGTTCATATAGGAGGATAATTTGTAACTCAATTGTGAGTACGAGAGTTCATGTTACTCGATAAATAAGAATGAATCCACTCGCTTGGCAGACCACTCATCTTGCAGGCCTGACTGCTTGATGCCACAGTATGAGCAAGGCATGTGGGTGCCTCTCAAGTTTATTTAGTACAGTATTCATTTCATTCTCGTGTTCCTCAACTACGCTAATGATAGCTGAATCATAGGCTTCGGTGAGGATGTGTTAGTTTCCAGCAAACTACAGTATGAGCTGACGATCAAAGATTCAGGCGTCGGCTAGTGTTGTAGCTCTTCTGAGTGGCTTCATAATACGGCGATTGCTATTGGCAGTATTTCATCTTGTACCATCGCCAATATATTACTTTAAAGTGTAATAATATCCTTACTTCGTATTCCACAATTTCCCAACTGTCGTAAGATGTATTACGTCCTGTACTTTCTCCCTTACAGAAACTTGCACTACTGCAATTCTATCTTTTATGTAAATCATATTATAATAGTATCTTCACAGATTCCAAACTAGTGGCCATATGAAGAAATATATAATGGCCACAGGAAGACAAAATGACATCGTAGTTGTGTTTGGACTTGTCTGGCCACATACGTGATCTGGACATAATGTACACAGCCACGGGTTGTGATAGGTTTACTAGATTATGTACAACGTTTTTTTCGATCTGAACGGCTTTCGCTACGGTTCTGTAATTTTCACGCTGGCCGAAATCTGTTTCATTCCTGGCATACTGGAAATTTGGTGATAAAATTTAGATGATCATGCGGTTTCTGGGAAGCGTCGTGTTCTGTGCAACCACAGAGTGCTCCCTGGGTATTCATTGCAGCATTTCCAGATGACACCACAACTCTGACTAGAACAGAAGAGCAATAGATTATTTCTCAAGACAAAGAACAGAAGTTTCCCAGTTAGCAATTCTATTTTTCGCCTACGACCGTTGGTTACAAGGTATATCTTCTCCTTCAGACAGTCTATCTTACGCACTAGTTACCTCTTTTGGATTTAACACATCACTAACAACAAACTTGGTGTAGTAACACATTCAGATTCTCCGGTTACCGAGCTCCCTAATCACTGAAGCTCGGAGGTAAACCAGCGACCAACCATATGAGCCCTGCCTAGCGTTTGTCTGTTGTGTCTGCCTCTGCGTTCTCACGCCCCTGTTAAATCATGGATTGGCTGTTGTACCTTTGTGGCCGTGCGGTTCTAGGCACTTCAGTTTGGAACCGCGTGACCGCTACGGTCGCAGGTTCGAATCCTGCCTCGGGCATGGATGTGTGTGACGTCCTTAGGTTAGTTAGATTTAAGTAGTTCTAAGTTCTAGGGGACTGATGACCACAGAAGTTAAGTCCCATAGTGCTCAGAGCCATTTGAACCATTTTTTTTGTTGTACCTTTATATGTGTAATTTTGGTCTAGGAAATACCTTTAATATTTCATACGTCTCTTAGCTATACTTTCCGTAAAGAGGACGATTAACAGGTTTGATTTAATGCTATCAACGCATAGTTCTACCTGGCGTTCCACTGGAAGGAAACGAATTCCAGTAGGAAGAACTGTCAGTGTTACGAAGTTAGCTCCGTTCACTAGCACTGTAATCAGACACCGCTAAATATTTGAGTCTCATTTTAAGCCACTTTTCTTCTTCACGAAATCCGCAGTACGTAAATAAGACAGAGCAAGTTTTTGCAGATCTCGGAACAATCGACGTCCAGTATCAGTGGAAAGGGGAAGAAAGATTACGCTGTAACATCCGGTTGAAGTCGAGGAAATCGAAATGAAGCTTTTGTGTGTAATGAACGCATGGAGGGAAGAACACCTGCCGCATCATTGATCTTTGAATTGGCCCTAGATGTTCCACGATAACCACAAAAGTCTAGGACGGGTCTGAACATTGCTCTTGAGAATTAAAATGCACGCAGCACATGCCTGGTTAGTATGGGACTGAATTAATGCACGAGAAGTTCAAGTCCTTTTTTTAACATAGAGAGATATACTAAAATGAAGACCAGTACCACTAAATCAGTTTGTTGCACAATAGAATGAATCTTTCACTTTGTAGCTGTGGTGTCACCGCCAGACACCACACTTGCTAGGTGGTAGCCTTTAAATCGGCCGCGGTCCGTTAGTATACGTCGGACCCGCGTGTCGCCACTATCAGTGATTGCAGACCGAGGGCCGCCACACGGCAGGTCTAGAGAGACTTTCTAGCACTCGCCCCAGTTGGACAAGTGACTTTGCTAGCGATGGTTCACTGACAAAATAGGCTCTCATTTTCCGAGACGATAGGTAGAATAGCCTTCAGCTACGTCATTTGCTGCGACCTAGCAAGGCGCCATTACCAGTTACTATTGATACTGAGTCATGTACAGTCAAGAGCGACGCTCATCATTAATGGATTACAGTTAAGTATTCCACCAGCTACGTCCATTTTTCTAAAGTCTAATTTCCTTGTCCTGTTCCAGACCTCACGCCAGCCTGCGCGAGCTAAAACGCGTGCCTTTCGGCTTTCTCTCATACCCGGTGTTGGCTCTCCGGCCAACCCACAACAGTAGCAAAGTGTGCATCGCTTTGGAACTTTCTCGCAGATTATGTGCCTAATAGGGACTGGAACCAAGAACGCTGAAATTTCGCGAGCATTGCTTTCATCGACTGATAGCACAATGAGCTAAAATTTGAGCCCAGTTAGACGGGGACTCATGTCAGTTTTCGCTGTTAATTGTAACACAGCCCATGTACATAACATCCCATTTACCTTGACCGCGCAAAATAAATTCGTGTCCAGAAGCAACATAAAAAATATGTATCACGCAAATGTTGTTTATCTATATTGTTCAAATGGTTCAAATGGCTCTGAGCACTATCGGTCTTAACTTCTGAGGTCATCAGTCCCCTAGAACTTAGGACTACTTAAAGCTAACTAAGGACATCACACACACGCCCATGCCCGAGGCAGGGTTCGAACCTGCGCCTAGAATCGCTCGGCCACCTCGGCCGGCTATCTGTATCGTTCTTCGCGTCGGTACGTACAGCGGTAGGTACTTTTTTATGCAGCATCTTATAGTTTTTATTTTTTCCTCAAGACTTACTCATCTACCCTTACCCTGACCCTGACCCTGGTTCTGTGTGACTTTTCCGGAATCTGCCCCTTTTTCTATACCTCTCCTTTTCCTTTACCCCTCTTCCCTCCCCATCAACCCTTATGCCGGAAGAAGGAGCCACTGGTTCCGAAAGCTGCCATAAGTATAACCTTCTTCTATGTGTGTGTTCTCCTACCGCCGCTTGGAGAATAGCTTTTTTTACTTATCCAGTTACATTATATTACAGAGTACGAGTCACCTAATTATGACGTTATTAAAGACACAACAGATTGTTCACCTTGACTTTCCTGTGCTAGCACACACAACAGGTAACTCGTCCACTTGTTGGAGGTGACAGTAAATAAATGGAAGCACGAACAAAATGCACACTGGTCATCCAGTTAACCGTGGTCAATCACAATAAAATAAGAGTAATGAGGCTGCAGTTTTTTTTTGTCGAGGACAGCCTTTACTATACACAACATTCACTTTAAAAGTAGAACAGTAGTGTATTAGTCGTGACAGTATTGCAAATAAGATAACATTATTGCATTTCTTGTTCTCCAAATTTTCATTCTGCAGATGAGTAGCATTTCAACCTTCTCTTCATTGGTGTGTAAATTCCACCCATATAAGCTGCAACTGAAGGTAGTTGGCTGAATGAATGGCGAATTTTTCAAAATGGTGGAGCGCAGGAGTTAGTCGTCATTTTCTTTAAGATTTTTGTTAAGCAAATCTAGGTTTCAGCTAGCTCCTGGCCAGTATCAATGCGCTATGTCATAGTATCAATGCATGACCTAATACGAGTATGTCAGTCCCCTGTTCGAAGCCTTGAACGAACTGTGACAGAAGCCCGAACAATAGGGGACTGACGTACTGTGACATGCATTGATACTATGATATAGTGCGCTGATAATGGCTAGGCGCTAGCCGAAACCTTGATTTGCTTAATAAAACCTGAAAGAAAAGAATGACTTATACCTGTGCTCCATCATTTTGAAAGTCATATCCTTAATGGAAAGTAACTTGATGAATAGGCTGTATCCATTCTCCTTGTATTTCTCCTTTTTTATTGTCAGCTCCTGCAAGTGGACGTGTTACTGAGTGCTATTACTGGAGACTCTGTCAGTTGTGCTTTCAGTAATGCCATTTTTACCTGAATGGTGCACCTATGATACATTTCAGGACTGGTCTTGGGTAGAGGAAATGGATTGCGGAATTAAAAAAAAAGTAGGGTGCCGTTTAAAAAGGACGTACGGCCGTTCATATCTTTGTACCGAACAAAGTTGCCGGCCGCTGTGGCCGAGCGGTTCTAGGCGCTTCAGTCCGGAATCGCGCTGCTGCTATGGTCGCAGGTTCGAATTCTGCCATGGGCATGGATGTTTGTGATGTACTTAGGTTAGTTAGGTTTAAGTAGTTCTAAGTTCTAGAGGACTGATGACCTCATATTTTAATTCCCATAGTGCTCAGAGCCATTTGAACCATTTTAAGTCTAGGGTACTGATGACCTCAAATGTTAAGTCCCATAGTGCTCAGAGCCATTTGAATTTGAATTTATTTGGGGGATGAGGCACCTTGTATATGTATCACATACAGCCATGTTGGCATGCAGAAGTTTAATTGAGAAGCAGATAGGGACGTGGACGTACCATATTTTATTTTGGTGTATTTGCGTGCTTAATAGTATTGCATTTAAGAGTAGTGCAGTAAGAACTGATCATACCTTTACACGCGAATGAAAATTGTGGCAATGTAGTTGTAAAAGTAATTTGATAACAGAACAGGCGATAAATTAGTTGGGTATGAAAAAGTTAACTCGAGTTGATGGATAGTGCGAGAAAGAAACGGGAGCGCCAGCTCTCTCCGTCTACCGGGCCCTGCACGCCCGCTACCCGGGCACCGCCGCAGCCGCCTCGGCCGCTCCCCGCACCTTGCCGGCGCCAGGCCACAGACTGACAGCCGTGATAAATGCCGCCACACCGCAAGGCTGCGTTTATATTTATACAGCGGTCAGACCTATCAAAAGTTAATCTCTCCCATATATCCACTGGCTGTTGACTGCCGAGACCTTTCCGGGAGCCGACACCGCCGAAAACATCGATCAAAATTATCACGGCCTTCGGCAGTGGTGCTACACAGGTAGCACCTAGTGAAGTTCGCCTTTTGCTTCTGTTTCCATGAAGAAGGTGAAATATGATGGCAGAGACACATTTGTAGCTGACGTGTTGCCAAGTCCACGACGTAATGTAAAAAAAGGGGGTTTCTGCAATGAGCGAACCAGAAAGTTTAGCTGGTTTACGGTGTCATAGGACAGAGTGTCACTTGTGAGTTTGAAAGTTTCTTTTTGTGGTCCTCATATCTCACCAATTGACCGTGATAGTCCAACGAGTAGAACAGTAGACTTCAGTCCTGGAGATCCGGTTTCAGTACCAGATACTGGGGTGGATTTTTCCTCGTTCCAGTTCCTCCAGGACGACCAGAGATAGGTCCATTCAGTTTGCTATCAAATGAATGAAGCGGAACTTTACCTCGGTCAAAGTGTAAGTAACGTGTTTGTATGTTGGCAGCGCTATAGACTGTGTTAATTGTGGTGTCACCGCCAGACACCACACTTGCTAGGTGGTAGCTTTTAAATCGGCCGCGGTCCGCTAGTATACGACGGACCCGCGTGTCGCCACTGTCAGTAATTGCAGACCGAGCGCCATCACACGGCAGGTCTAGTGAGACGTACTAGCACTCGCCCCAGTTGTACAGCCGACGTTGCTAGCCATGGTTCACTGAAAATTACGCTCTCATTTGCCGAGACGATAGTTAGCATAGCCTTCAGCTACATTTGCTACGACCTAGCAAGGCGCCATTACCAGTATAGATATTGAGATTCTATTAATGTATCATCAAGAGCGATGTTCTACAAATGTGGATTAAAGTTAAGTATTCCAGAAGATACGTACTTTTCTTTATAGCATTCATTACGTATCCTGTTCCAGACCTCACGCCAGCCTGCGTGAGTTTAAGCGCGTGCCTTTCGGCTTCCTCTCATTGTGTCTAGGCTGTCTTGTCTAGACACAACATTAATATCGCGGACAGCGCTCTGTGCCCTCGACAAGAAATTCCGTGGTTGGACGGACTAGTAGTTAGTGAGTGGATAGGGAGGTGTATGGACATGGTATTCTTAGTGGAGACTCTGTGTTGGTAGGACTTGCATTGTAAAGTGAGACGCAAGGACATGTAAAATGACAATGGATGTTGTTGGTAATGTTTCGGCTTCCAGAATGAGATTTTCACTCTGCAGCGGAGTGTTCGCTGAAATGAAATTTCCTGGAAGATTAAAACTGTGTGCCGTACCGAGACTCGAACTCGGGACCTTTGCCTTTCGCGGGCAAGTGTATCAATGTTTGGGCTATGGAATTATTGACAGCCATATTACTTTTGGAACTGGATGTCGCATGATTAAGGTAAAATCTGCTAAATACGTTGTTTCCTCTTCAACAAAATCTTTCTTTTCTAACCATATGCCTCCTAGTAGTTAGTGTCTATAGTAGTTAGAATCTTTTTATTTAGCTGGCTGTAGTTGCTGCTTGCTGTAGTTCGGGTTATGAAGATTTTCTGTGAAGTAAGTGACTTATGAAAAATTTTGGGTTATTGTTCAGATTTCTTCCAATTCAGGGCCATTCTTTTGAGTTAATTATTTGAATCATGTTGTCATTTTAGAGCAGCCAGATTGCATTACGCTTGTATATTGTGGGTAATAAATGAGTAGGTTAACTTGACTCGTCCTAGTCAGGGAAAATTCTGTAGGTCAGTGTTGTAATGATAAAAATAAGTACGAATTCAGCAGTTTCAGTACAAACTAAGAAGTTTCACCCACTCAGTTATTTCCGTAGACAAAAAAACAAAGAAGTTTAAAAAAATGTTCAAATGGGTGTGAAATGTTATGGGACTTAAACTGCAAAGGTCATCAGTCCCTAAGCTTACAGACTACTTAAACTGAATTATCCTCAAGACAAACATCACACCCATGCCCGAGGGAGGACTCGAACCTCCGCCGGGACCAGCCGCACAGTCCAGGACTGCAGCGCCTCAGACCGCTCCGCTAATCCCGCGTGGCAAATGGCTCTGAGCACTATGGGACTTAACATCTGTGGTAATCAGTCCCCTGGAACTTAGAACTACTTAAACCTAACTAACCTAAGGACATCACACACATCCATGTCCGAGGCAGGATTCGAACCTGCGACCGTAGCGGTCACGCGGTTCCAGACTGACGCGCCTAGAACCGCACGGCCACACCGGCCGGCCGCGTGGCAAAGAAGTTTCAAAATGGCAATCGAGTCGGTGGGCCACCTGATACTACCTCCCAGTACCGTAGCGGCGATAGGCTGTACTCTTCCCGTAGTCATGCCAATATCACGGTCACGGACTGGCTCCACAGATAGAGATACATCTCGCCAGCGAATGGTCAGGATTACACTGTAACGCATTGCAGGTGTTCCCCTGCAGCAAACACGTCTGTCTGCTATGCTTAGCAAATGCTTTATACGGAGATGGCATTAGAGAATCATTAGCTGGTAAGTCCTCTAGGATTTCAGCCTCCTATTTCGGAAAGATTTTTCTTATTCGTACTCACTGAGCCGTGGCGGCTTCCGTGAGGGCGAGCGCGTGATCCTGTTGGCGCCACTTGCGCGCGCGTTCCAGCCTTCGTCGTATCGTCTTTGCTGGGCTATTTGTTGCCTCTGACCTGTGTGGTGCTGAGTGGTTTGTCGGACACGGAGGAGCTGGACGGGTGTGCGTGAGTACTCAGCGTCCTGACGATTGCAGCGTGTTTACACCGTTGACCGCTGGCCTATGGGGGCCCGCGTTTTCCTGCAGAGTTGACGTTTGCTACCGGCGAGAGTAGTGGGCAAGGAGCAGCTCTCGTCGGGTGAAAACTGGTTACAACGTGCATCAGTGAACTGTTGTGCTCTAAATACCCCGAGATGTAATGAATAATTTGTTAACAGCCACGAGCAGCAGGCCAATATTATCCGGTGCCTACCTGGAGTCCTGAAGCTATTGGCCATCTTGGCATTTGTTTTAAACTATCTATGACGACTTTTTAGTAAATTACTAAAAGATTTTTAGGTAAAGAGTTTTAATTCTTCCCGCTGTGAGCTGGCCCAATGGCTCTGAGCACTATGGGACTTAACTTCTGAGGTCATCAGTCCCCTAAAACTTAGAACTACTCAAACCTAACTAACCTAAGGACATCACACACAACCATGCCCGAGGCAGGATTCGAACCTGCGACCGTAGCGGTCGCGCGTTTCCAGACTGTAGCGCCTAGAACCGCTCGGCCGAGCTGGCCAGAAATCCGGTTTCTTCATGCCTTTCGGTGACTCTTGGGGGCTGTATGCCTCAATCTGGAGGTTTCTATATGCACCAAGCTGGTATTTGCAATGTTCATCTTGTACTTGAAATCATAGATTGTTATTATTGAGTATTTGATATTACTAATTGTAACTTCTGTTTGTTGTAGACCTCATGGCCCTTCCTGGGGGGAATAATTGGTTTTGGCTTGCAACTAAAGTTGTGTGCGCTCAGTCTAAAGGTAGGCAGATGTGGATCATTTGTGTGTGTGTGTGTGTGTGTGTGTGTGTGTGTGCTTGTATTTGCACACTCTCTTACTCCTTGTTGAAGAGCTCTTCGGGTTTTAAGTGTACATTTACCATTTCGCGCGTAACCCAATTACAGTGTCTATTAGCCCCTAAGAAGTCCCTGTTCAGGTATACCTTGGTTTGTTTATATTTTGTTTGAATTTTTATGTAATTATTCTTTTAAATGACCTTGTACACTGCTTCTTGTTATTGCTGAATTGGTTAACTTGGAATGTTTTGAGCGGGCCGCTCCCATACTGAGGCTTTACTAGTTGAATTTTCAGTTGCCCATTTAAGTATTACTGTATAAATTTTTATCAAATTTGTTTTGCTGATTGTTGTTTTGTATATGTTGACAGCCTTGTTTCGGCAGCGGTTGAAGCGTTGCTGTTCTGCTGTTCCGTGGCAGGGTCGCGCTTTCCTTCTGCTCCGGCGGCCATCCCGTCATCACACGAAGCGTAAGTGTTGACAGGTCACACGTCATTCTTCGCATCTCCAGTTTCAGCATCAAGTTCAGTGATTTGTCGTTATTCTTTTGGTATCGTGCCACAGTTGGGGCGTCGCCGGATTAAGGAGTAACTGAGTCAGTATTTCTGTTGTTGTAAGTTCCTTGTGGGGCATGCGATGAAAGTCTGCGGACAATCTGAGTACTGAGTTTTTTGATTTCTTTAGAAAAATAAGCGTTTAATTGTAATGATCATTTAATTGTGATTTAGGGGTCCAGTAGTTTATTTAAGAACTTAACGTGATTTATGTGGAACAGGGTTGTGGTCAATCAGTGAAGTACTAGTGTTGCTTCGGTCTTACATGTAGATAGTGTTTGGACAGCTTGGCCATATCTTGTCTATATAAGAGCAGAATAACCGTGGAATGTACGCATTTTAATGCTTTTATTTAATGTTTGTTGAACGTATATTCGAGTCCTGTTGCTGGATTACCCCACAGTTGTGATCTAGCTGCGGGGACAGATTGCCGCTGCAGGTATAATTAATTAATTAGCTGTATGTAATCGGCCCACGATGGTGCTGTACAGTTGACATTTTGGAGTATGTTCTTAGAAACTGTAGATTTAGTTTAAAAATTTTAACTATTTCTATGTATTTCGCAAGAATCTTGCTATCTGTCATTTGGCTCCTGATACATTTGTCATTAAATAAAAATATTTGTTTGGGAATGAGAAATGACGCATCAAGTTCGGCATCCTCCACGTGTTTTCCTTAAATTAATCCTGACTCTTGTTCCTGGTCTCACTCATTGGGTACTTTTCTTTTTTAGGCTGTGAATGAAGTGAATAAAGTTAACTGTAAAGTGACTATGGCGAGTTGCTTGTAGAGGGATGGGGAACGGGGTGGAGGAACGGAGAGGAGAGAGAGGTTATTTACTGCCGTATTTCTTTAGACCTGTCACCTAATATTCTGGGCCGGTTCGCGTTTACAATATGAATACCATAGAGCCTAATCGGAGATTCTGAATTTTGAGGTAGAATTTCGATACATTCCACGCGCGAGGGGCGTTCAGTAAGTAATGTAACACAATTTACATTTGAGAACACTTCAGTTTTGTTAAGGATTCCAGTATACCATATTATTTACCTTCTAAAAAACGCCGGCCGAAGTGGCCGAGCGGTTCTAGGCGCTGTAGTCTGGAAACTGCGCGACCGCTACGGTCGCAGGTTCGAATCCTGCCTCGGGCATGGATGTGTGTGATGTCCTTAGGTTAGTTAGGTTTAAGTAGTTCTAAGTTCTAGGGGACTGATGACCTCAGAAGTTAAGTCCCACAGTGCTCAGAGCCATTTGAACCAGCCATTTTCTACAAAACACTGTCTTTCAACATTACCTCCGTTCAGTGTGACGGCCTTACATCACCTTACTGGAAGGCTGTATGGCAACTTGGTACCAGTCTACTGGTCAACGTCGGAGCCACCGTCTTGCTGTATTAATAACCACGCCATCGTCCACGAACTGTGCTCCCGGAGTGCATTCTTCATTGGGCCAAACAGATTGGTCGGGAAGTGAGAGATCCGAGCAGTAGAGTGGATGAGGAACAACAGTCAAATGGTTCAAATGGCTCTGAGCACTATGGGACTTAAAAGCTGAGGTCATCAGTCCCCTAGAACTTAGAACTACTTAAACCTGACTAACCTAAGGACATCACACACATCCATGCCCGAGGCAGGATTCGAACCTGCGACCGTAGCGGTCGCGCGGTTTCAGACTGAAACGACTAGAACCGCTCGGCCGAACGAACAACAGTCCAAAGAAGTTTGTGTGTTCCTCTTGGGTGGACAGATTCGTGTGAGGCCTTGAATTTTCATGGAAGAGGAGAGGTTCGTTTGCATTTTTGTGTCAACTAACACACTATAGGAGTTACAGTTGTGTGTGGTCGATCGGAACGCTGGAGATAGGACAGATTTGCAAGACCCTGTTGCTATAGTCAGGCGGCCGGAGTGGCCGTGCGGTTCTAGGCGCTATAGTCTGGAGCCGAGCGACCGCTACGGTCGCAGGTTCGAATCTTGCCTCGGGCATGGATGTGTGATGTCCTTAGGTTAGTTAGGTTTAATTAGTTCTACATTCTAGGCGACTGATGACCTGATAAGTTAAGTCGCATAGTGCTCAGAGCCATTTGAACCATTTGCGATAGTGACAGACGCCTCACCCAACGACTCACCGTGCTTTGTTTCACCGGCAGGTCTCCGTAGACCCTCTGCAAGCGACTAAGAATATATGCAATGCTCCGGTTTTCCACCAAAGGCAACTCAATGACTGTTATCTGTTTGGTACGCACCTCCGTTACAGACGCCATTTTGGAAGCTATCTACAGCGCCGCTACCTTCAGAAATGCATGAAGCTAAAGAGGCTGATGAAAGTTCGCATTTTTTCAACCGAAATTGGCGGAGAAAAAAATGTGTTGATTACTTATTGAATGCTTCTCGTATACTGTTATTCCCAATATCGTTCCCGATGTGCGAGTTCACAGTTTTTATTAGGAGCTTGGGACGTCTGGTTCCGGTCTTCCGAAAGAACATATTGTTTTCAAGAACGTTTTGGCCACTGGAAAATATTTAGAGTTGCAACCCCATAATCTTTGTTGTTTCGTGCGAGTTTATTGTTTAAGAGAAATTGTGTCTATTTGATACAGCACAGTTAGCCTGGCTAACAGGCTTTCTAGAAGGTATCAGATAGATTATATAATGGTAAGACAGAGATTTAAGAAGCAGATTTTAAATTGTAAGACATTTCCAGGGGCAGATGTGGACTCTGACCACAATCTCTTGGTTATGAACTGTAGATTAAAACTGAAGAAACAGCGCAAAGGTGGGAATTTAAGGAGATGGGACCTGGATAAACTGAAAGAACCAGAGGTTGTAGAGAATTTCAGAGAGAGCATTAGCGAACGATTGACAAGAATGGGGGAAAGAAATACAGTAGAAGAAGAATGAGTTGTTTTGAGAGACGAAATAGAGAAGGCAGCAGAGGATCTAGTAGGTAGAAAGGCGAGGGCTAGTAGAAATCCTTGGGTAGCAGAAAAATATCGAATTTAATTGATGAAAGGAGAAAATATAAAAATGCAGTAAATGAAACAGGCAAAAAGGAATACAAACGTCTCACAAATGAGATCGACAGGAAGTGCAAAATGGCCAAGCAGGGATGGCTAGAGGACAAATTAAGGATGTAGAGGCTTATCTCACTAGGGGTAAAATAGATACTGCCTACAGGAAAATTAGAGACCTTTGGAGAAAAGAGAACCACTTGTATGAGAGCTCAGATGGACATCCAGTTCTACGCAAAGAAGGGAAAGCAGAAAGGCGGAAGTGCGATGTACTTGAGGACGCAGTAGAGAGGTCGAAGTAGAGAGGATACAAAATGTAGACTGGCAATGGCCATGAAAGCGTTGCTGAAGAAGGGAGATTTATTAACATCGAGTATAGATTTAAGTGTCAGGAAGTCGTTCCTGAAAGTATTTGTACGGAGTGTAGCCATGTATGGAAGTGAAACATGGACGATAAATAGTTTGGACAGGAAGAGAATAGAAGGTTTTGAAATGTGGTGCTAAAGAAGAATGCTGAAGATTAGATGGGTAGATCACATAATTAATAAGGAGGTCTTGAACAGGATTGGGGAGAAGAGAAATTTGTGGCACAACTTGACTAGGAGAAGAGATCTCTTGGTAGGACATATTCTGAGGCATCAAGGGATCTCCAATTTAGTATTGGAGGGCAGCGTGGAGGATAAAAATCGTAGAGGGGGACCAAGAGATGAATGCACTAAGCAGATACAGAAGGATGTAGGTTGCAGTAGATACTGGGAAATGAAGAAGCTTGCACAGGATAGATTAGAATGGAAAGCTGCATTAAACCAGTCTCAGGACTGAAGACCACAACAACAACAACAACAACAGTTAGCCTGGCCATAAAAGTAGCTTCTCGTCCAGTTATGTTGTGTTTTGAGTCTGTGACGAAGATATTTAAAAAACTGACTACGATCTTTTTTGTCTATCTACAGCAGTCAGCACTTTCTGGCAGTATTTTCACCAACTCAGATAACTTTCGTGTTGCAGCATTACTGTCCGTCCGAGTTCAAGTTGAAAGGTAACACTGTTTGGATATATAAAAAGGATTGAGAATGTATGCAAAATCTAGTTTGGTGGGAACATTTATTTTCCCAAAACAAAGACAAGTTTTGATTGTAAGCTATAAACAACTAACAGTTGGTTTAAAACCGCAGTGGACAAGGATCCTGGGTTGCAGAAGTGAGTCAAGTACTCTGACCTTAAAAATGTGGATAACGCAATCTGAATTGATCTGACCCTGAGCAGACTTTGATTGATAATCTACAGAAGTTTCACAATATAGCTGAGAGCAAGTGGCGATTTAGGTCTGTACGCTCTAACAAGGCCGAAGTGGCAGTGCATTACCCTGTTTGCTTCGTGCAGCAATGTAACTTGCAGCTAGCGAGATGTGTGCAATGGAGGTGAGACATGGAGGCGGCACCTGTGAATCGATCGCGGCCCTGAAAGAAATGCAAAAATCTCACGGTCTAGCGATCAGGCAGACGGATCGCAATTTACTCTCTACCAGAGCCCTGAAATCATGGTAGATTTTAGTGCGTGACACACCTGTTTACTGGTCATACCAAGGACCAATTTGGCTCACTTATAGGACAGAGCGCACAAGGATACCAAACGTCAAGACTGGTAAACCAAAAACGAATAAGTGTGCCCTCGGAAAACCAGTAGTCCGAGACGTTTGAAGTCACGCTGTTGGTACAGTAAGAACTTCACCACAGGCTCCCCAGTCTAAACTACTCGCAAGTGAAGTCAGTCTCAGGATCACACATGCCAGAGCATCAACCAGAAGTCCTCTTATCAGACCAAAGTGCAGTACCCGAGTGTCTCGCACCTCTCCAGAAAAAAAAAAAAAATCCGTTTTCTCGCGAACTGCACGCACGACACCACCTTCTCGCCGTCTTGCGCCAATCATAGGACTCTAGAGGCGGTAAATCTCCCCTCCCACACGACAGCACAAACTCCTGTCGAACCAGGGCAAGAGGTAAGAAACCTGCGTCTCTGGAAAAAGAATAAACAGCAAATTACTGACTTTTTTAAGTTTTCATGAAGGGGGAAGATGTTTTTCTCCGTAGTCGCTTCGGTTCCTGCGGCAACAAGCAAACTTATATAATCTTAAAGATCTTTATCTAAATCGCCTGCGCCTTGGAGCATGTTAGTTCTAGCTATGAGGTGTAATAAAGACTCTATCTCTAAACGTTTCTCAGACGCCAGAGTTTCTTATACAACCGAGGTGGCCAACAGAAGTGGGTCACAGGTGTATTTGCAGTATCGGCGAACACGACAACTTGTAAATTTTTATTATGCATGGCTCTGCACTGTGTAGACACGTCCCTTCAGTCCATCGCCCCCATCCCAGCCTTTGGCTACTGCCAATGCAGGTATAGCGGCATTGTTCTGCTGGAGACCTGTCTCAATGAGAGACTACTCCTTCTGTCCTGTACTTCTGGGGATCGGTCTGGCAAGATTTACTGAGGGATGGGCTCGCCGCCAATTGCTTTCAATTCCAAACATCGAGCTAAGAACCATAAAAATACCTCATGCTCTTAGCACCCTACCAGGTCTGCTCAGGCCATTAACTTTCTAAGCCTCGCTCAAGGTGCGTCAGATTATTTTTAGTAGTTTTCCATATACGAAAAAATAGGTGAGAGTAACTTGTCCTCTCCCAAAGTATGCAGCCACATGGTCAGAGAATGTTTGCTCATTTCTATTCTCATTTCGTAGTATTCCGAGGCGACAAACATTCAGTAGCGTTTCACCGACAAGTGGAGCATCCTTCAGTAGGCGGTCAGCTAACATCACGACCCACGCATCTTGCGTTAATGGGGTTTTCCTCTTCCTCTGTTTCATTTACTCCCTGGCGCCAGTTATTTAATATTATGGGATGAAGTACTGCCAGTATTGGTCTTGTGTCCTTCAAAGCTCTAATTTGCTTATGTTAACCCGCAACATGTCCCGAAGCCTTGCACGTTACACAATTCCTTAATTTAAAACCAGTTTTTGTCGTCGCTTCAGTGTTCAACTCATTCACGTAGTGAACATAATCGTACCTGAAAATATACATTTCTATTCGGTCCAATCTGAGCTCTCAAACATATTTCTCATTGTTGTTACTATGCCTACCCTTCATATATGTGTTCCTTATAATTAACAAATTATATTACACGTTGGGGAAAAATGCCTCTGGTAAACAATTGAACACAATGCCTAGGCGCCAAGATTGTAAACAGTCCGGTAATCGGTGACTTGCGGTGGACTCTGTAACCGCGGGAACTGGCTAGTCCACATACATAACACTGCAATGTACCACAACAACTACATTACCCAGTGTATATGTTACCTAGCTTAAAAGCTTGTAACCTCCCCGCAAAAATATGAAAAATCAATAACCTCCCAGCAAAAATATGAAAGTCAATGTTAAGTGAAACGTTGTCTTCCCACAAAACTGCATAATAAAAATGAACCAAGCGTAACCTGCTTGCAAAATTAAAGAATAATAAAGGCCCAAATGTAAACTCCACACAGTCATAAAACTCAATGATAATAAAATTATACAAAAATGTTAAGTCCCCACAAAATTAACTCTAATATGAACCTGATAAATTTTATAAGGGCAGCTGCGCTGACCCTCCGCCCTGTGCAATAATTAAACCTAAACACAAAAACCAAAATTCTTACATCAGTAAACTCCATTAATATCTGCTCTTATGTTTTGGCACAGCTCCGTGCAATGCTGGCCCATGTTTAATTTTGATTCTTGGAGGGAATGCATAGGAAATATTCTTTGAATTGAAATGATTACTTTTCTTTAAAAGATTTACTTTATAAAAAAATTATTATTGGGGCAATTCTCGAACAAATTAATTACAACTAACATATGTTATTGGCTAAGCGCAATACTGCTTCATTACCTTCGATAACAATATACCTCGTCCAGAACCGTGACCAGAGACCCATGTCGACGCCCGCCGACTCCTCACTCACAACTACTGACTGACTGTCTACTACTGCAGACAGAGTGCAACTCCGCAACATGCTACTACCGTCGTCTCGCGCGCGCTACTGCTCTCGAACTCTACTGCTACTGCTCAAACTGAATTCTCGCGCGGTCAAGCGCAGACTAGCAACGATAAATAACTGTCTGGTCAGAGATTCTGTCATGCCTCGCCATCGCTGTCAATGAATACACTGAATACATACGTGTTTCATGCTATCAAAGGCTATGTGGTTTAAACCAGGTCAATCAAGTGTGGTGTGATAACTAGGACTCTTACACTTTCTCTTGCCAACCAAAAACTGATGCTCCAGACTTTTCCTAGTTCCAGGATACGAACCTATCACTTCTGTATCGTGTAACACAGCACTAAGGAGCACTGGAGTTTTTTCACTGGAAAGGAAAATAACGAAGTGATGCAAGTAGAGGCGAGTTGTCCAGGAGGGCAGCCGCTTCTCCAGGCAGGCGTCTCCTATGTAAGGCACCCTGCCCTGGGCCTCGCGATTTTAATTAAACGTTGTTTTCTCCAGTTTTCCGAAGTAGTAGGTTGCAATTAAACAAGAACAAATAAAAATAAACAACAAAATATAACTGACCCTAGAGCCAAAAATTCTGCAGCCTGAACAAGTTTGCCATTAATTTCGAGTTGCTTTTCAGTAGACTGCAGGACAGGAATCACGTAACATCCTGCAGACAAGAAACACCGTAATATCGTCACATTCAGCAAGTGCCTCTCAGCTGATGAATCCTCAGCAAGTTCTTTGGTCCTGAATCTAATAATATATTCAGTGTGTGCCGTGACCTTCAGTTGAGCTCATCTACCCCGTAGTTTCTTCCCCTTAATATTCTCAGCCCGCCCGGTTAGCTGAGCGGTCTAATGCACTGCTTTCCGGAGTGGGAAGAAGCGCTTTGTCCCCGGCACGAATCCGCCCGGCGGACTTGTGTCGATGTCCGGTGAGCCGGCCAGTCTGTGGATGGTTTTTAGGCGGTTTTCCATCTGCCTCGGCGAATGCGGGCTGGTCCCCCTTATTCCGCCTCAACTACACTATGTCGGCGATTGCTGCACAAACAAGTTCTCCACGTACGCGGACACCACCATTACCCTACCACGCAAACATAGCTGTTACACTCGTCTGGTGTGAGACGTTCCCTAAGGCGTGGGGGGGTCACCGGGGGCCAAATCGGACAATAACCCTGGGTTCGGTGTGGGGCGGCGGAGGGGTGAAGTGCACTGCGGTAGTCGTCGTGGGGTTGTGGACCACTGCGGCTGCGGCGGGGACGGAGCCTCTCCGTCGTTTCTAGGTCCCCGGTTAACATACTATGCAATACAATAACATTCTGAGGTCGCCAGAGCTCTCTTCGGTAGAAATCAATAGTTGCAACTGGCTCCGTCTTCCTTAGGAAGGTTGTTCTTGATCTGAACGAGCAAGGTGGCGCCGTGGTAGGAGCACTGTACGCGAATTCTGGTGGGACGGATTTCGAATCCCCGTCTCATTTTCTGGAGTTCTAGTCTTGCAGGTGACCTTCTGTTAAGCTTGGAAGGTAGTAAGTGAGGTGCCGGCGGAAGTACAGTGGTGGGGACGGGTTGTGAGCTGTACTTGGCTAGTTCAAATAACAAATGTACGTCCAAAGTTTTGGAGTTGAATGGGAGAAAAGTCGGTAGACTACAAGAAAAAAATTAAAATAAACAAAAAATTAAATAATTACCTCCGTAATCGGCGGAATGCTGGATCGAGACCCGCTCATTTTCTTTTAATTTATATTAAAAATAAACTACAACGAAAAACGAAAAAAAGTGGGTAGAGCATTTGCCTGCAAGTGGCGAAGGTTCCGACTTCCGGTACCCAGTATTAACCTACCAGAATGTTTCATTCTCACTTAGGCTTCCCGTGTGTACTTTAAGCAAACGTAGGCGAATGTAGATGTGATTTCTTTGGGATACGGCTGATATCCGTTCCCATCCTCCACCAATTCGAACTCCATCTCTAATGGCATCGCCGTTGACTGATCTTAATGAATGTTCTTCCATTTGTTTTTGACACTGGGGAACTGGAAGTAATAGTTACACAAGACATTGAGCCATGCTGCGGCTCGCGTTGGTGCCGTTGCTAGGTTGGCATTATTAAGTTGATATAGTTACGGTCGTCGTCTTCTTCTTCTGTTCATTGGCGCCACTGTGTTTGGAAGTGTTGTCTGTCCGCTAATGGCAGCAGCGGCGCTTATCGATATCTAGTAACGTTGGTACTATCTTTGGGGCGACAATGTGGTGTTTCCGTGTCGTGTGAGTCGGCAGTTTGGTTGGGGACAGACGAGCAGCCAGGTCTGCGCAGAGTGGGAACACGCCGGGACCGCTGGCGGCACACATGCACTGCCAGATGGAAGGGCTGTAGCCGCGAGGAGTACAACCTCGTTGTCAACCGGACTCAGGGAGTTTAAGTTGGGTGGACCTTAATTCAAGTAGTGAAACCTCCACCATTGTGAGATCTCGCCATTTCCTTGTGTGTTGCTGCTCGCAGTGTCGCCAAGACGAAGAGCAGCGAGTGGAGTGTTTGGGTAAGGCAAACCTAATTAGCCTTCCTCCATTTCTTATTATTAATTGTTGCATTCTACATATTATTATTTGTGAAGTTAAGCCAGTAGTATTTTTCCTACATAGTGGCCGCTAACGCCCCAGTTACTTGCCCTGGAGCTTAGTGTATATTACGGCAGTGTGCCTTTCCTCGCCTTGCCGCTGCTGTCCGGTAAGTATGAAGCTCGACAGCTTCCTTGATTTGTGAGCCGGATTTTTTTCTTGTTTTCCTACTCTCGTAGTAGTGGTTCCTTTCTGCTTCCTGAAACACTAATCACCGGAGTCTGAAGACGTAGTGCTGAGCGCCGGTTCCGCCTTGGGTGTCTTATTTCATCATTGCATTGGTCATCAGACGTTAGGTGGATTCGGCAAATGATTATTTGCCGTGCGTTTAAACTGCCACTAGTCTGAGTTACCATCTCGTGAAGTGAAAGCAACTCTTGGCTCCCTATCTCATCGCTTGCGAAGTTTTGAGGGACTTTCCCAGGTCGATCTTCGGAGCAACGTCTGCAGCCCCCGCTCCCCCTTGGTTTAGTCAGGTCTGATGATAACTTTTTTTTTTTAGAAAAAATATTTTAGTAACTGTAATTTCAAGTTTGAAGAAGTTCACTGGCTCTTAAAGGATTGCTATTCAGGCCTTCAGCCGTCAAACAGTTTTTAAATTGTTACTATTGGGGCCTTCAGCCGAGAAATAGTTTTGAATCTGTTGCCGTTAAAGTCTTCAGCCGTGGAAAACTTCTTAATTTATTGTCACCTTTTATTTGCTGTTGTTTCCAAATAAAGTGTACGTGACTGAAAAATAAACTAACCAATAGTAATTGTGGTAATTGATTACGTCTCCGTCCACAATCGTAACCCAATCCTGCCTTCCTTGGTAATAGGTCGAGGTCCATTCTTCTCGATTTCTACCGTTGGTCTTGGTTTGACGTCAGAACTTCTTTCAGTCATTCTACTAGTGTGAATTTCAGGCGCCTTGTTAGGTGCGCCCTTACTCATTCAGCCCGTCGTTGAACTTGCTAATGTTAGCGTACTCTGATCCAGACCTGATTCGTAACGTTTTTCCCTCACGTGTGGTCCACCTGCCGTCTCTTATACAGGGTGTTTCAAAAATGACCGGTATATTTGAAACGGCAATACAAACTAAACGAGCAGCGATAGAAATACACCGTTTGTTGCAATATGCTTGGGACAACAGTACATTTTCAGGCAGACAAACTTTCGAAATTACAGTAGTTACAATTGTCAACAACAGATGGCGCTGCGGTCTGGGAAACTCTATAGTACGATATTTTCCACATATCCACCATGCGTAGCAATAATATGGCGTAGTCTCTGAATGAAATTACCCGAAACCTTTGACAACGTGTCTGGCGGAATGGCTTCACATGCAGATGAGATGTACTGGTTCAGCTGTTCAATTGTTTCTGGATTCTGGCGGTACACCTGGTCTTTCAAGTGTCCCCACAGAAAGAAGTCACAGGGGTTCATGTCTGGCGAATAGGGAGGTCAATCCACGCCGCCTCCTGTATGTTTCGGATAGCCCAAAGCAATCACACGATCATCGAAATATTCATTCAGGAAATTAAAGACGTCGGCCGTGTGATGTGGCCGGGCACCATCTTGCATAAACCACGAGGTGTTCGCAGTGTCGTCTAAGGCAGTTTGTACCGCCACAAATTCACGAAGAATGTCCAGATAGCGTGATGCAGTAATCGTTTCGTATCTGAAAAATGGGCCAATGATTCCTTTGGAAGAAATGGCGGCCCAGACCAGTACTTTTTGAGGATGCAGGGACGACGGGACAGCAAAACATGGGGCTTTTCGGTTCCCCATATGCGCCAGTTCTGTTTATTGACGAAGCCGTCCAGGTAAAAGTAAGCTTCGTCAGTAAACCAAATGCTGCCCACATGCATATCGCCGTCATCAATCCTGTGCACTATATCGTTAGCGAATGTCTCTCGTGCAGCAATGGTAGCGGCGCTGAGGGGTTGCCGCGTTTGAATTTTGAATGGATAGAGGTGTAAACTCTGGCGCATGAGACGATACGTGGACGTTGGCGTCATTTGGACCGCAGCTGCAACACGGCGAACGGAAACCCGAGGCCGCTGTTGGATCACCTGCTGCACTAGCTGCGCGTTGCCCTCTGTGGTTGCCGTACGCGGTCGCCCTACCTTTCCAGCACGTTCATCCGTCACGTTCCCAGTCCGTTGAAATTTTTCAAACAGATCCTTTATTGTATCGCTTTTCGGTCCTTTGGTTACATTAAACCTCCGTTGAAAACTTCGTCTTGTTGCAACAACACTGTGTTCTAGGCGGTGGAATTCCAACACCAGAAAAATCCTCTGTTCTAAGGAACAAAACCATGTTGTCTACAGCACACTTGCACGTTGTGAACAGCACACGCTTACAGCAGAAAGACGACGTACAGAATGGCGCACCCACAGACTGCGTTGTCTTCTATATCTTTCACATAACTTGCAGCGCCATCTGTTGTTGAAAATTGTAACTACTGTAATTTCGAAAGTTTGTCCGCCTGAAAATGTACTGTTGTCTCAAGCATATTGCAACAAACGGTGTATTGCTATCGCTGCTCGTTTAGTTTTTATTGCCGTTTCAAATATAACAGTCATTTTTGAAACACCCTGTAGAATGCAACGCTGATGAGGGCAACAGCCGGTGGTGAGGGTGATCACAATGTAGCGGATGCGTGTGCGGGCCTCCGCGTTTGACGATCCCACGGCCCACGGTGGGGCGCGGACACGCGCGGACAGGTGCGGCCGGGCTCGGCTGCGGCTGCGGCTGCGGCCGCGGCAGATTGCGAGCCGCGCTCCAGTTTCAGCTGCTTCCCGCGCCAGCATCCGCTTCCGCCGCGCGCCGCGCGACACGTCACCATTTTTAACGGGCTTCCGCCGCCCGCAGCAGGTGGACTGCCGGAGCGCGCCATCTGCGGCGCTGGCCGCGGGGCGCCGCGAGCCGCCCTCAGGGGTCCACACACGGTCCACCCAGTAATTCGCGTGCTCTGACGAGGAATGCATTGCACAAGGTGCAGCTCGTAGTAAAGTGCTGTGAGTCGGACCCAATCAGAAACACAGATTAAGGTATAATTAGCAACAGTGTGTTGTAGAAATAATTACAAGGAAGCATTTCGAATTTTTTCTACACGAATTTAAATAAGGTCAGTTTGTTTAGAACTGTGCCATTTTTCAAACAGCTAATAGCCAAGGGCGGAAATGAAGCTGTGAGGACGGTTCGTGAGTCGTACTTGCGTAGCTCCAGCAGAGAGAGGGAAAAAAAAGGTTCAAATGGCTCTGAGCACTATGGGACTTAACTTCCGAGGCCATCAGTCCCCTAGAACTTAAAACTACTTAAACCTAACTGACCTAAGGACATCACACACAACCATGCCCGAGGCAGGATTCGAACCTGCGACCGTAGCGGTCACGCGGTTCCAGACTGAAGCGCCTAGAACCGCACGGCCACACCAGCCCCCCCGCCCCCCCCAACCTGTACAGGGGTGTCGCGTTACCGTGATAATCTCAGGGACTGTCACAACATAATTCTTGAGAAAAGACAGGGACACAGCAAATATAAATGCCTTACGAATGAAGTAAATAGGAAGTACATGGCAGGCAGGCGAACTCGCTACAGCAAAAATGTGAAGAAATCGAAAAACAAATGATACTCGGGAGGTCTCACTTGGCATATAGCAATGTAAAAACAATTTTCGGTGAAATAAAAAGCAGGGTGGTAACCTTAAGAGTGCAGTTTTGGACTTGACCAGTAACGTGACGGAAGAATAAGTAGGAGTCGACATGGATAACTTAGGCGATCCAGAATTAGAGACAAAATTTGAAAGAAATCTGGAAGAATTGAAGCAACGCGGAAGGAATAAATAACGTTCCATCGGAATTTCTAAAATCATTGTGGTGACTAGGAGCCGAACGACTATTCACATTTGTGTTAGAATCTATGAAGCTGCCGACGTACGATCAGGCTTTGGGGAAAATGTCATCCACACAATTTCGAAAATAGCAAGGGCGGAGAAGTGCGTAAACCATCGCACAATCAGCTTAACAGCTAATGCATCCAGGTTGCAAACAAGAATAATCTACAGTACAGTAAAAAAGAAAATTTAGGTTCTGTTGGCCCGCATCTCGTGGTCGTGCGGTAGCGTTCTCGCTTCCCACGCCCGGGTTCCCGGGTTCGATTCCCGGCGGGGTCAGGGATTTTCTCTGCCTCGTGATGGCTGGGTGTTGTGTGCTGTCCTTAGGTTAGTTAGGTTTAAGTAGTTCTAAGTTCTAGGGGACTAATAACCACAGCAGTTGAGTCCCATAGTGCTCAGAGCCATTTTTTGACGTTCTGTTAGACGACGATCCGCTTGGCTTTAGGGAAGGTAAAGGCACCAGAGAGACAGTTCTCATGCTGCGCTTGATATTGGAAGCAGGCTGAAGAAAATGAAGTCACGTTCACAGGATCTATCGACCTACAAAAAAAATTCGATATCGTAAAATGGTACATGGCGTTCGAAATTCTGAGAAGAGGAGAAGTAAGCTGTAGGGAAAGACGGGTAATACTCAAGACCAAAAACGAAGTGTACCGATTAGAAAGTGTGTGAGACAGAGATGCAGTCTTTCGTTCTACAGTTCAATCTACACATCGAAGAAACAATGACGAAAATAACAGGAATGTGCAGAGCGAAAAGATGTCAATGATAATATTCGATAATGACATTGCTATTCTCAGTGAAAGTGAAGAAGAATTACAGGATCTGCTGCGTAGAACGAACAGTCTAATGAATACAGAGTATCGACTAAGAAGAAACCAAAGAAAGACGAAAGTAATGAAAAGTCGCAGAAATGAGAACAGCGAAAAACTTAACATCAGAATTGGGGTTCACCAAATAGAGGCAGTTAAATATCTTGCTTTCTAGACAGAAAAATAACCCATGATGGACGGGGCAAAGACACTTGTTAATGTGCAGCATTGAAATCTGCAGCAATTTGCGGAAGGATTGCACTTCTGTTACGCTGAACGATTTTCTTCAGTCATCATTGGTGCCGTTCTTGTAGGCTCTTTTTCCGGCTGCAGCGATGTCGGAGATCTGATTTTTTTACCAGATTCCTGGTATTCACGGTATACTCGTGAAACGGTCGTACGGGAAAATCCCCACATCATCGCTACATCGGAAATGCTGAGTGCCACCGCTCGTGCACCGGCTACAACACCACGTTGAAACTCACTTAAATCTTGATAACCTGCAATTGTAGCAGCAGTTACCGATCTAACAACTGCGCTAGACCCTTGTCGTCTTATATAGGCGTTGCCGATCACAGCGCCGTCTTCTGCCTGTTTACATATCTCTGAATTTGAATACGTATGACTATACCAGTTTCTTTGGTGATTCAGTGTACTAGCGGTGTGAATTTTCGAGTCCAGTGGCTAACATCGGAAAGCTTTCGAAAGCAGACTGGCACATAGCAGTAATTACTGATTTTGTAGTATTAAAGCAGTATCCGAAGATTGTTCTGAATACCACAGGTCATTACTAGCAAGGCCCTGTTGGAGGTGGTATGCCGTCCCCTTCCTCTGACTTACCCAGCAAGTTATAGGAGATCCTACAGTTTAACGTGGATTCCGAAGCACGATGTAACTCGGTGTTTTTACATCAACTAACACTGCGAGAAGTAAAAGAAGTGATAAGTGACAGGTAACAATCCTTTGAATAACCATGGATCGAACCCGAGACGTTAGGATTTGTAGCTGCTTTCTCCTTATTTTTCGTCTATCCACCGAGTTATAGTTGTGACAACTTCAGCACTATGTCGACGGTAAAAATGAAGCTGGCGACTCTTAGACAAATTTTTAATAGAGTAACATTGCGAGGAATCAATCAAGGTTCGTCCATAGCTTTCCAATCGGTATTTCACAGATACTTCTCCAGTTCTTGAATTCCGTGTTCATTTATTACCTCTGTAGTTTTCGAGTTGTTTTCATTTGTCATGCACACTCATATTAAACGTCAGGACCATGACCTGAGAGTTAACTACAGCATTTGCACTACGATTACGCACTCTCGATGAATCTATAAAAATATTATCAGCAGCAGTGCATCTTCCCAAAACTCGTGTTTGCAGATTGTATGAGGGCAGTTAGATTACATGAAATGGCAAGGGGCTCAAGTACAGCTCTAGGATGGGTGTACTATAGATAAAGTAAATTAAAATCTTCACTTAGTGTTAACTCGATTTTGTTTGGAAGCTAAAATGTTTAACAGTGCATCAAGTTGTTTTATGAATAAGTAATAATTGCCACTTGAACCCTATATATTCCAATTTGAATAACTTCTTACAAAGTTCCCCGCCCATCTCGCAGCCGTATTAATCAAAATGACGAGCGATTTTACCAATCCGTTCTGGATATGTAAATAAGTAACGAGGGAATAGAGCGTTAATGTACGATTTTCATGTCCAGCGTACGCAACGCGATGGTGCAAAATCTGCTATTGTACTATTACTTGGGATCAAATAAAAGCACCAGTTGCTCTTATGTTTCTATTTTTGATTACCAAGACCGATTAGGGCCACTAAATCCGTTTTCCAGTGGTTTTAGGTCTATCATCGCGGCATTACACAGACGTGGCCTTATGGCCAAAACCGGTCTTGGTAATCAAAAAGGTAATGTAAGTGCAAATTTTTATGTCATCTTATCCCAAAAACTTTCTCAGATTGCTGTTGTTAGACAATGGAATGGACACCTACACTATTTGTAAGTTCCCGTTCCTTATGTTTGTCACTAGATGTGTACAACTGAATGAAATATTATGAGGTGATGTACACTCCTGGAAATTGAAATAAGAACACCGTGAATTCATTGTCCCAGGAAGGGGAAACTTTATTGACACATTCCTGGGGTCAGATACATCACATGATCACACTGACAGAACCACAGGCACATAGACACAGGCAACAGAGCATGCACAATGTCGGCACTAGTACAGTGTATATCCACCTTTCGCAGCAATGCAGGCTGCTATTCTCCCATGGAGACTATCGTAGAGATGCTGGATGTAGTCCTGTGGAACGGCTTGCCATGCCATTTCCACCTGGCGCCTCAGTTGGACCAGCGTTCGTACTGGACGTGCAGACCGCGTGAGACGACGCTTCATCCAGTCCCAAACATGCTCAATGGGGGACAGATCCGGAGATCTTGCTGGCCAGGATAGTTGACTTACACCTTCTGGAGCACGTTGGGTGGCACGGGATACATGCGGACGTGCATTGTCCTGTTGGAACAGCAAGTTCCCTTGCCGGTCTAGGAATGGTAGAACGATGGGTTCGATGACGGTTTGGATGTACCGTGCACTATTCAGTGTCCCCTCGACGATCACCAGTGGTGTACGGCCAGTGTAGGAGATCGCTCCCCACACCATGATGCCGGGTGTTGGCCCTGTGTGCCTCGGTCGTATGCAGTTCTGATTGTGGCGCTCACCTGCACGGCGCCAAACACGCATACGACCATCATTGGCACCAAGGCAGAAGCGACTCTCATCGCTGAAGACGACACGTCTCCATTCGTCCCTCCATTCACGCCTGTCGCGACACCACTGGAGGCGGGCTGCACGATGTTGGGGCATGAGCGGAAGATGGCCTAACGGTGTGCGGGACCGTACCCCAGCTTCATGGAGACGGTTGCGAATGGTCCTCGCCGATACCCCAGGAGCAACAGTGTCCCTAATTTGCTGGGAAGTGGCGGTGCGGTCCCCTACGGCACTGCGTAGGATCCTACGGTCTTGGCGTGCATCCGTGCATCGCTGCGGTCCGGTCCCAGGTCGACGGGCACGTGCACCTTCCGCCACAACATCGATCTACTGTGGAGACCTCACGCCCCACGTGTTGAGCAATTCGGTGGTACGTCCACCCGGCCTCCCGCATGCCCACTATACGCCCTCGCTCAAAGTCCGTCAACTGCACATACGGTTCACGTCCACGCTGTCGCGGCATGCTACCAGTGTTAAAGACTGCGATGGAGCTCCGTATGCCACGGCAAACTGGCTGACACTGACGGCGGCGGTGCACAAATGCTGCGCAGCTAGCGCCATTAGACGGCCAACACCGCGGTTCCTGGTGTGTCCGCTGTGCCGTGCGTGTGATCATTGCTTGTACAGCCCTCTCGCAGTGTCCGGAGCAAGTATGGTGGGTCTGACACACCGGTGTCAATGTGTTCTTTTTTCCATTTCTAGGAGTGTAGATCTCAATATATATTTTCCTTCAAATTATCAGCCTCTTTAATACAATGGTTCCGTAGAGTAATGCAATGGTTACAGAATAGATAAATCTCAATTTCACCGCATGTAGCCTCGATTGAAAACACGACGACATTCTGTGGTCGCGATAAATATTCGTCTCATGCTGTCACGTTGCCGTCTTACACCGATGTACCATAACACTACGACCACCTGATTAATGGCTTGTTTTGCGTCTTTGGAACGAAAAATATCACTGATTCTTTGTATAGGCGATCCAACTGCTTGTTAGTGGATTTGTGGAGGTATGTGGCATAAGATGTCTACGCCCAAGGCATGTAATACAGGTACGTAACTAGCCACTGATTTGCATAAGCAGTGATGGTGCGCGATAGCGCCCCAGACGGGTTCCACAGAATTTACATCAGGTAAATTTGTTCACCGAGACATCAACGTGAGTTCACCACAATGCTCCTCAAACCACTGTAGCGTGCTTCTGGCTCCGAGATACGGACAATTATACTGCTGAAAGATGACATAAAGTGAGGGGATGCAGGTGATTCAGATATCGGAGTGTTTTCAATTATTACCAAAGGTCCCGTGCAAGCGCAGAAGAATGTTTCCCCTAGCATAGTGCTGCTCCCACCAGCCTGCGTCAGTGGCGCGCTGCACATTTCGAGCCGCCGTTCACTTCGATGACTGCGTTTGTGGAGACGGCGAAAATGGGTCTTCGCCCGAAGAGCCGATACGTTTCCGTTTATCGATTGTCCAGTCACGATCGTCCCGTGTCTACTGCAGTCGTAACTGACAACATGTCAACACATAGGGATCGTCTACTGCGGACCACCATGTTCAACTATGCACTCCATGCATTGTGCTCCGAAACACTCGTGTGTGCACCTGCATTATGCTCTTTCGGAAGAGACGCCACAGGTCATCATCTATCCTACTTTACAGATCAGACAAGCCTCCGACCCCTATGTTCCGTGAAGAGTAGTGGACGTCTAACCATTTAGCACCTATTGGTAGTTTCACTGCCCTCCTACCTCTTTCCGTAGATGCTCAGGACAGTAGCACGTGAACATTCGACCAGCTTCGCCGTTTTCGAGATGCAAGTTCACAGGCTCTACATAACAATAATCTGACTTTAGCCAAAGTCGCTTATCTCGGTGGATTTCCCCATTTGCAACCCATATCTTCGCCAGGTGATTCACCCATCCGTGTCTGCTCCACTTACATACTTTGTTCTCGCATTACTTGCCGCAGCACTACCAGGCGGCATCCAACGTCGCAATGGGCAGTGGCCATTTTTGTTCTGACTGGTCCGTTCATGTCTGTATTAACATTGTTTTCTGTATTGCATGTCCGCAGCTCGTCGTCGTGCGGTAGCGTTCTCGCTTCCCACGCCCGGGTTCCCGGGTTCGATTCCCGGCGGGGCCAGGGCTTTTCTCTGCCTCGTGATGACTGGGTGTTGTGTGCTGTCCTTAGGTTAGTTAGGTTTAAGTAGATCTAAGTTCTAGGGGACTGATGACCATAGATGTTAAGTCCCATAGTTCTCAGAGATATTTGAACCATCCATGTATTGCCCTCCAAAGACGCCTGCAAATGGTTGATTTACGTTTTGACAGTGGCTGGCCGTTGCCTGCCCGAACGGCCTGTTACGTAATCACTTTACGCGTTTCTTTATATTATTTCCTTTTCGACGCCGCCCAAGCTTTCGTTTTACTCGGCATTGGACTTCTTTTGCTTTTTTTATTGCTCTCAACGAGAGCTTTCATGTGAATTTAGATTTCTATAATTCGGAGCACACTTCCGACTCATATGAGACGACAACTTTGATTTTTTGGTAATTTTCAGTTTAATAGCTATTTTCATATCTATTTGGGAAATATTTTAACCATCTCTTTTAGGGTCCTAGTAGAGCTCCGTACGTTCTTCACAGTGAGACGCGGACAAATGTCCTAAGTGCGTGTCCATGCTACACCGGTACGCATGAGACTAAACGTGTACGATGCCGTCGCAGGAAAAACAAATACTGTGCGGCAAACACATACAGACATGATCTGTCCATTGTGGGATCAAGCACTGTTTACGCATTGTCTGCTTCACTGTTAAGTGGTATTCAAAACTGACATTGCCGGCCGGAGTGGCCGAGCGGTTCTTGGCGCTACAGTCTGATACTGCGTACCGCTACGGTCGCAGGTTCGAATCCTGCCTCGGGCATGGATGTGTGTGATGTTCTTAGGTTAGCTAGGTTTAAGTAGTTCTAAGTTCTAGGGGACTGATGACCTCAGAAGTCCCATAGCGCTCAGAGACATTTTTTGTAAACTGACATTATTTTGTCACACAAGGAAGTTCGACCGATTACCACAGTAACTGGCGAATAGAAGTTTTAATGTCAAGAACAAAACAGAATATACAAGAAGCATGTGTTTCGAATTTTTCGGTAGACTGGTGCGATGTACGGGGTTCTGCGTGTTGGTGAGTTGCGTGTATAGGGTTCCGGTGCACATGCCGCCAGGCCCCGCCTCCATGCCCGGAACTGTGACGGCGGCATCGGACGCAGCAGGTGAGCTGCCGTGGGACGCTGTAGGGTGGTGGGTGCCCAGAGCCTCGGACGCTGTTCCCACGGCGACCGCCATGCGGGCACTCGCTGCAGTTTCCGGACAGGCTGCACTTGCCGGGGATCGGTGTGCAGCCAGCGAATCCGCCGTGCGTTGCTGCCCCAATCGTTCCGCACTTCTGCTCTACCTGCAGCTGAAACCGTCTCGCCGTGGCCATTAGACTGGGCCACTGAAACACGACAGTGCTAAACTCAACGAGGTCTCTTTTGTTTCCTGTTACCAACACACCGGATCTAATTGATAGTCTGCAACAGCTACTCTTCTTCCAAGAGCAGTCTATCGTACCACGCTAGAGCGTCGACGGATACTATATACAGGGTGATTCAAAAAGAATACCACAACTTTAGGAGCTAAGCACTATCTGTCGGCGAATTAAGGGAGCTATAAAGTTTCATTTAGTTGTACATCTGTTCGCTTGAGACGCTGTTGACTAGGCGTCAGCGTCAGTTGATGCTAAGATGGCGACCGCTCAACAGAAAGCTTTTTGTGTTATTGAGTACGGCAGAAGTGAATCGACGACAGTTGTTCAGCGTGCATTTCGAACGAAGTATGGTGTTAAACCTCCTGATAGGTGGTGTATTAAACGTTGGTATAAACAGTTTACAGAGAATGGGTGTTTGTGCAAAGGGAAAAGTTCTGGACGGCCGAGAACGAGTGATGAAAATGTAGCACGCATCCAGCAAGCATTTGTTCGCAGCCCAGCAAAATCGACTCGCAGAGCTAGCAGAGGGCTGCAAATTCCACAATCAACTGTATGGAGAGTCCTACGAAAAAGCTTAGTTATGAAACCTTATCGTCTGAAATTGGTTCAAGCAACTACCCGACGCGATGGATCGGCCGCCAGGCAGCCCGTGACAGAGCACTTCATCACTGGCCTCCAAGAAGCCCTGATCTTACCCCCTGCGATTTTTTCTTATGGGGGTATGTTAAGGATATGGTGTTTCGGCCACCTCTCCCAGCCACCATTGATGATTTGAAACGAGAGATAACAGCAGCTATCCAAACTGTTACGCCTGATATGCTACAGAGAGTGTGGAACGAGTTGGAGTATCGGGTTGATATTGCTCGAGTGTCTGGAGGGGGCCATATTGAACATCTCTGAACTTGTTTTTGAGTGAAAAGAAACCTTTTTAAATACTCTTTGTAATGATGTATAACAGAAGGTTATATTATGTTTCTTTCATTAAATACACATTTTTAAAGTTGTGGTATTCTTTTTGAATCACCCTGTATATTGGCCACGACATCTTGGTAGATGATTGTTGCAGTCTCTGTGTGTTTATGGGTTGCATTTTTTCATATGACTTGTCGCCACTCTGGTCTCATGCTAGCTCGTGCCTCCCACCTGTTTGTGTCGATTCCAAAGGTCTCCATATCTCGTTTACAGGAGTCCTTGAACCTCAATACAGGACGTCCTACAGGTCTTTTGGCTGTAGAGATCTCTCCGAGCATCACCTCACGTGGTAATCTGTCAGGATCCATACGGTGGACGTGTCCCAGCCAGCGGAGTCGTCTCTGCTTCAAGATAGCTGAAATACTAAGCGGTAGGGAAAAAGCGCAAGTCGTACCTATTATTGAGATGGATCGTCGGACAGATGTACATAATTATAGACCTATATTGCTGACGTCTATTTGTAGCAGAATTGTAGAATTTGTATAATACTCATGCATTATACCGTCTCTGGACAACTCTGTTCGTCCACAAGATCCAGTGCACCTCTATAGTGCTTTTTCTAAATAAACTATTTTTATCATTAGCAAAAGACGCAAAATAATCTACACTGCCCTTGGTCTGCGACCGTGGAAAGACATCTGTACTCTTCACCAATATTAGCCATGCAAATGAACAATACTCCACCTGAAGACGACGGTGTGAATCGCCGAAAGGGGTAATGGCATGCCGGCCGAAGTGGCCGTGCGGTTAAAGGCGCTGCAGTCTGGAACCGCAAGACCGCTACGGTCGCAGGTTCGAATCCTGCCTCGGGCATGGAAGTTTGTGATGTCCTTAGGTTAGTTAGGTTTAACTAGTTCTAAGTTCTAGGGGACTAATGACTTCAGAAGTTGAGTCCCATAGTGCTCAGCGCCATTTGAACCATTTGGTAATGGCATGATAAACAAGTGACTGACGCAGGAACTCTTTTATTTGTGAAACACACACTTCACACTTAGGGCTCATTTACATAAATAGTAGAAAGCAAAAATCCCGTTTTACTGTAGCTTTGCGTTTCATGTGCTACCTTCCAAGAAATGGTGCATCAGCATATAAAACAAGGAAAACTATGTGTTTATCAGCCAACACAAAAAATTGGTTTAAATGGCTCTGAGCACTATGGGACTTAGCTTCTGAGGTCATCAGTCCCCTAGAACTTAGAACTACTTAATCCTGACTAACCTAAGGACATCACACACATCCATGCGCGAGGCAGGATTCGAATCTGCGACCGTAGCTGTCGCGCAGTTCCAGACTATAGCGCTTAGAACCGCTCGGCCATCTCGGCCGGCTCAGCCAACACATCTGCACCCGTTATTTTGATGAGAACTCCTACGAATGAAAATTATTGGCAGTGTAACAGTTTCAAAACAATTTTTTCATTGTTTCAAGCCGCACGGAGTGGCCGCGTGGTTAGAGGCGCCTTGTCACGGATTGCGCGGTCCCTCCCGCAGGAGGTTTGAATCCTCCCTCGGGCATGGGTGTGTGTGTGGTGTTCTTACCATAGGTTAGTTTAAGTCATGTGTAAGTCCAGGGTCTGATGACCTTAGCAGTTTGGTCCCTACGAACGCACACACATTTTATCATTTTAACATTGCTTCAAGGAATTCTTGAAATTACATCCTGTATTTCTAAATATAGTAGCAGTGTGCAAAAATAGGAATTTTTCGGGGTATCTTCGATTTACATCTTCGCTTTTGCTGGTTGCGTTGAGCAACAACAGACTGCTTTCAGTGAGATTATTTTTTGAGCCTTGTGTCGACTCCGATGAGAGTAACGGAAGCAACTGCAGATTCATGAGGATGCAAGAGGCGTAACGACACCTTTAGTTTGAAGTTCTTCAGTACACGATAAAAACATTACATATATTTGCAAATAGTGAAGGTGGCTCAGTCTTTTTTTTTGTTTTCAGCACGGCCACGAAATACTGCATCTATAGCTGAAACTAATACACTGCCATGAATATCCATGTATCCGATCACTTTGTGTCAGAGCGCCAGTGACAACTCAAACAACGTCAGGAGGCTTAGAAGCTGCAACAGGACATTTTCTACGATGTGTTAAGAATTCGACATAAATAAGGGCACTGCGATTTTCAATGTATTCTTGAACAGTGGAGAAAATCTTAGTCACCAGTTTACCACTTCTGAAAAACATTTTGAAAATAAGTTTTGGCTGTTAATTTCTGTAAGTTCTCTATATGTATATCGATATCCCAGTAGATTAGCCAACTTTTGTACAAAAGCCTTACACAGTTAACATTCTCCTGTACCAGGACGGTGTGAAATAATACTGCACAATCGACTTAATTATTTCGATGTCTGCTCCACTGTCAGAGAATAGTAAAGTTGTTTCCAGAAACTTCAGTAATTTTCCGGAGAGATTTACGGGTGAAATCTCGAGAGCCTACGTTCCGAGTCGAACAAAATATTACTTCCTCTCATATGTTTCGCGAAATGATCATTACGAGAAAGTTAGAGCAATGAGAGTTCGTACTGAAGTTTACCGACACTCGTTCTCCTCACTGGCGTATGGAACAGAAATGGAGGGAGTGACAGCGCTACCAAAAGTGTCTCCAGCCACACGTCGTCAGGTGGCTTACCGGGGTTCTGATCTGGAGTGTTTTTTGCACAGACAGACCCACATCCCATGACAAAAAAGTCATTTAGTTGTTTCTTACACTACATAGTATATCACAAATATTTAATGTCAACATTATGTAGATGGTTGAGCTTCCTAAACTGGTCCGAGATAAGCAACCAGCGGTAGAAAAAATATTTCATGCAACCCGGGATCTCCAACGCGTAACGCAAGTGAGGCACGTATTGATAAACTGTTGGTGACTGATGGTACATCACTGCCTGGCGCATCGCGGTTAGTTGAACTGCTGTGGAAAACCAGTACACACTCGTCTGTGATGTTGAAAGGTCTCTGTTGGATTCCTTTCATGTTAATTTCTTATATCTGTTGTCATTTATGGCATAAATTCCTCTTCAAAATTTACTGTGGCGTTTCTATCTGGGAGGAGACTGAGTAGTGGAACTTGTTACTTTTACACATAAACAAGAACGATCTGTCACACTACTACACTTTAAAACACAGTTTATATGTAATTCATGTCACACAGTCTCATACGGAACCTACATCCGCTTTCTTTCATATACTGTATATGATAACATACTGTCATCCCCCTTCCCTTCTGTGTGAGAGGATGAATGAGCAAATGTTGCATGCTTGAGGGTAGCAGACAAGCCTGTCTGCTAGAGAACAGTAGGACCAACGTCGGAAAAGGTAGCTACGCTTTCTAAAAGCAAAGAGGTTTCTATCCTTAGTATGGTCCTGTCCGTCCCTTGTCATGTTGGTATAGGAAGCTGTCCCTCTGGCCACTTCCGTTTGTATTTGTGAACCACCCTCAGGAAGGGACCAGGGCAGTCTGTCCGCGGCGAGCGTCTGAAGTGGTAAGATCTCCGGCTAAGCGCGTGTCTGCTAAGTCCGTAGGACAATGGATTTCTTAAGTTCAGCCTAACTGAAAATTTAATCACCTTTATTTCAGGTTTAGCTCTAAAATATCTAATGTTATCTTAAATTGCAACGCAGTGTAATTCGCGTGTGAAGTTCAGAATATCTTCCGGTAGTTGCTTTGTCACTACTTTGTTAGTAAAGTGGAACCACGTGTTGATCAGTAACTCTAACTAAGATCATCAATCTTAAATGCGAAAGTGCGTGAGATTATAACGTCCCGTCTTGACAATATTTTTCAATATAGCAACTTTTCTTTATGTTCAACCCACGTGGAGTGTACTTTGTGAGACCAGTACCACGCGCTTACAGTTGTTTGACCCATCAGGTTAATAGTAAGGCGATAGTAACCAGTTCGAGGTTTTTCTTTAGTAAATTGCGTTTCGATGTAATATATTTTAGTTATCAAAATTATTGTGGAGTTACACTCTTTGTGTAAACCAAGTTGACCACGTGATGCATGTGGTGTAATCATCAAAATAGCCCTCAGCTATTCTTTTCGGGAAGATTTCACAGAGAGTTAGTATGAATTTAGTATACCAGTGTGTGGTAATTACATGACGGACAGGATTGTGCTACGAACGTAACTTCTTTGGGTGAAAATTGAATCGGTTGGTTGTGGTTAATTTCCTCTTGCATATGTTTCAACGTTCTTCGTGTGTTATTTTATGAATGCAGTGTTGTATGCAGTCTCCCAATCTTGGCTCCATATTTGATGTGTTCCGTAAGATTACAATCTCACATTTTCACAATCCTAAATAAGACACCAGTTTAGTTATGAATCAAGTTTGATATGCTGAAATTTCAATGATCAATGTTAAAATAAATTTCCAAATATAAACTGATTTATTTATTTTTACTTAAATTTTCTTTTATATACATACATATACATATATATATATATATATATATATATATATATATATATATATATATATATCACCGGTGGTCGTATGACTATTAAAAGATTATAATTAATGTTAGTCTGGTTGGGAATTTGGTAAGCTAGACTGGATACCTGGTGAAACAGTTGCTCAGTAATGCAAGGTTAACTTCCCCAGATAGCTCACAGCTTTTAACCCGCTTTTATTGTCTATCAGCACCGCTTTCATAGCAAATTAAATCAACAACGTTACAATGTGTCCACCGTGGAGTTCACCACTGTTTGCACTTCAGGAATAGTTGTCGGACACGGAGCATTATTCGTAACAGAAACTTGTCAATGTTTAGATGGAGATGGTACACACTTAACTGTTGTACGTGAATTATGTTTCAAAACCTAGAGTTCTCGTTTATTGCTGTGTATGTTTTTTTTCTAGCCACGCTATTAATCGGTTCCTTACAGATTTCTGACGTGACCAGTTTGTTCAGCTATGAGACGTTATCTGTTTCTTTTGGCTGTCATGCAGCATCCAGCTGTCTAGAAGCAAGAGGGAGACGAAAGCAGCAGCTGGTTCGAGCAAACAGGCCAGCCAGCTTCCTGCGATACGCCGGACAAGACACAGCGCCTCACTGTCGGCGCGCACCGCGCAGACGCTCTGCAAACAGGCTCCCGTACGACGCTTCGCTAGAATCCCGATCAGGGCTCTGATTCGCTGCTGTTTCAAGGACACCGGCCACATTTCCGCAGCTCTTACGTAATCGAAAAGCGCTCTCGAGCGAATTGGGTAGAATGGCTTCCTAGAGTGACTGAAGATGTTTCAAATGGCTCTGAGCACTATGGGACTTAAAATCTGAGGTCATCAGTCCCCTAGAACTTAGAACTACTTAAACTAACCTAAGGACATCACACACATCCATGACCGAGGCAGGATTCGAACCTGCGACCGTAGCGGTCGAGCGGATCCAGACTGAAGGGCCTAGAACCGCTCAGCCACACAGGCCGGCAGTGACTGAAGAGTTCATACTTCAGGGACACCTGATACAATCTCTTTAACAGCTAAGTGAGACAGGCGGCAGACAGCCTCTACTGCATAAGGTGGTTCGATACGCCGTGAACGTTAGTACGAGGAAGGGCAGGATGGTTCTTGGTACAGGAAGTCGTTTTGTTGCAGGTACGAAACCGTCACAAAGTAATTAATTACTTTGGTGTATGTATTGTTACCTGTGTTAATATTAACGCACAACTCTTACGTTCAGTCTCGGAAATCAAATGAGCCAAGAAAGAAATTAACAGCTGGTTTTATAAAGGGGATGTTTTCCGGACTCCATACTGGATTTAATAGGACTATTATACTGACTTGACCAATGGCCTTGCCGCACTGGTAACACCGGTTCCCGTCAGATGACCGAAGTTAAGCGCTGTCAGGTTGGGCTAATACTTGGATGGGTGAACATCCGGTCAGCCGGGCGCTGTTGGCAAGCGGGGTGCACTCAGCCCCTGTGAAGCGAACTGAGGAGCTCCTGAAACTTCCTGGCAGATTAAAACTGTGTGCCCGACCGAGACTCGAACTCGGGACCTTTGCCTTTCGCGGGCAAGTGCTCTGCCATCTGAGCTACCGAAGCACTCACAGCTTTACTTCTGCCAGTATCTCGTCTCCCACCTTCCAAACTTTACAGAAGCTCTCCTGCGAACCTTGCAGAACTAGCACTCCTGAAAGAAAGGATATTGCGGAGACATGGCTTAGCCACAGCCTGGGGGATGTTTCCAGAATGAGATTTTCACTCTGCAGTGGAGTGTGCGCTGATATGAAACACCTTACGCCATTTCACATTGTCGAACGCTGTTACTAGGTCGCGATTCCAATGACCGTGTCTTGATTTTGTTTCTGTCTTGCTTCCATTATCAAGCGCAGCGTGAGAACTGTCTTTGTGGTGCCTTTAACTTTCCTAAAGCCAAAATGATCGTCATGAAAAGATACTCAGTTTTCTTTTGCATTCTTCTGCATATTGTTCTCGTCATCAGCTTTGATGCATGATCTGTTTAAGCCTATTTTGCGGTAGTTCTCGCACGTGTCCGCTCTTGGAGTCTTCGATATTGTGATGATATTTTTCTGAAAGTCTTATGGTAAGTCGTCAGTCTCACAGTTTCTACACAGCAGGCTGTGTAGTCGTTTGGATGTCACTTCCCCCAATTTTAGAAATTCCGATGGAATTTTATCCTTATTCGATCTTAAGTATTCCAAAACTCTTTCAAATTATGATACTAATACTGGGTCCCCCAACTCTTCTATATCGACTTCTCTTTCTTCTCCTATCACGTCATCACTCATAGAGGCCTTCTCTGTACTCTTTCCACTCGTTCCTCTGCATTTAACAGTGGAATTGGCATTGCCTTCTTAACGTTACCATCCTTGCTTTCAGTTTCATGGAAGGTTGTTTTGACCTCCCTATACTCTGAATCAATCTTTTAGACAATCATTTCTTTTCCGATTTCTTCACATATTTCATGCAGCCATTTTTCCGTAACTACCATGCGCTTTCTGTTTATTTCATTCCTAAATGACTTGTATTTCTGTATTCCTGAATTTCCCTGAACACTTTTTGACTTCCTTCTTTCATGGATCAACTGAAGAACTTCTTCTGCTACCCAAGGTTTCTTCGCAGTTCTGTTCCTTGCAACTATATTTGTCTGTTCAACATCTGTGATTGCCCTTTTCAGACATGTCCACTCCTTTTCCAGTGAACTACGTTCCCTGGTATTCCTTATTGCAGTATCCACAACCAAACCGAATTTTAACGTCTGTCATCATTCCTCAGTACTTCAGCATCCCACGTCCCTCCACAGTGATTCTTCCTTACGATTATCTTCAACTTATTTCTGCTCCTTATCATTACTGACTTGTGATCTGAGCCTGTATCTGCATCTGGGTACGCTTAACAATCCAGATTTCGGGATCTCGGTGTGAACATGATATAATCCAGCAGGAATCTTCCCGTGTCTATCGGGTCCTTTCGAAGTAAACCTCCTTCTCTTGTGATGCTTGAACATGGAATTCGCTATTACCCTCTGAAATTTGTTGGAGAACTCAATTAGTCCTACTCCTTTCTCGTTCCTACTATTAAGTCCATATTCTCGGGTTTCTTCGTTCCTCTACAACCGCATTCCAATCACTCTTGCAATAATCTCTTAGTTTCTCTATCTCTCCATTTTCTGCTTGCGACTTTGGCTTGCATAAGTTATCGTTTCGGCCTTTGTGTGCTATCGAATCTGACTTTCCCATTCATGACGAATCCTACTACCATTATACAGTTTTCCGCTGTTGTTGGTATTACCCTATATTTGTCTGAACAGAAAGCCTTCTCTACTTTCTATTTTTCTCTCAGATGTACTACCACTCCTGAAAACGGCCGTTCTACATTTACATCGATAGTCTGCAAACCACCTTCGTGTACCAATGTCACTTCTCTGTCTCATGTTCCAGTCGCTAACTGTCACCGGGAAAACCGATTGACTGTAAGTCCCCGTGTAGGATCGAATCTCTCAGATTTTACCTTCACGGTCTTTCCGCGAGATATACGTAAGAGGAAGTAACACAACTGATACCTCTTCTAGGAACGTACGCTCTCGAAACTTTAACAGTAAACCACAGCGTGACGCAGTACGTCTCCGCTGCAGCGTCTGCCATCAGAGTTGGCTGATAACCTCTGTGACACTTTTGTGGTCATTAAATGAACCTGTAACAAAAGCGCTACTCTTCTTTGGACCTTCTCCATTTCCTCTGTAAGTCCTGTCTGGTATGGATCCGATAGTGAAGAGCAGTTTTCAAGTACTGGTCGAACGAGAGGTTTGTAAGTTATCTCCTTTGTTACTGGACTACATTTCCTGAGGATTCTTCCGAGGTGTCTCAGTCTGGCATCTGCCTTTACAGCGATTAGTATTGTGTGGTCGTTCCAATTTAAATCGCTCCTACTCATACTCCTAGATATTTTATGGAATTAAAATTTCCAGTGATTGTTCAGCAATAGTGTAATAATGTAATAAAGGGTCTTTCTGTCTATTTATCTGCAGTATGTTACATCGTCCACGCTAAGGGTAAATTCTCAGTTCCCGTACCAAGCGTCGATGCACTGCTTGTCTTCCTGGATTTCGCTACTGTTTTCTAGCGTTCCGACTTCTCTGTATATATCATCCGCAGAAAAGTGTATTGGAACTTCCCATTCTGTTTATTAAGTCATTTGTGCACCGAAGCGCCAGATAAACTGGTATAGGCATGCGTATTCCAATACAGAGATATGTAAACAGGTAGAAGACGGCGCTGCGGTCGGCAACGCCTATATAAGACAACAAGTGTCTGGCGCAGTTGTTAGATCGGCTACTGCTGCTACAATGGCAGGTTACTGAGATTTAAGTCAGTTTGAACATGGTGATATATTTACCCGTACGACCGTACCCTGAATATCAGGAATCCGGTAAAACGTCAAATCTCCGACATCGCTGCGACCGGAAAAAGATCTTGCAAGAACGGGACCAACGACGCTGAAGAGAATCGTTCAACGTGACAGATGTGCAGCGCTGCCGCAAATTATTGCGGATTTGAATGCTAGACATCAACAACTGTCAGCGTGTGAATCATTCAACGAAACATCATCGATATGGGCTTTTGGAGCCGAAGGCCCATTATGTACCCTTGATGACTGCACGACACAAAGCTTTACGTCTCGCCTGGGCACGTCAACAATGACATTGGACTGTTGGTGACTGGTAACATGTTGCCTGGTCGGACGATTCTCGTTTCAAACTTTATCTAGGGGGTGGACGTGTACGGGCATGGAGAAAACCTCATGAATCCATCGACCTGGGATGTCAGCAAGGGACAGTTCAAGCTGATGGATGCTCTGTGATAGTGTGGGGCATGTGCAGTTGGACTGACATGGGACCCGTTATACGTCTAGGTACGACTCTGACAGGTGACACGTACGAAAGAATCCTGTCTGATCACCTGCATCCATTCATGTCGATTGTGCATTCCGACGAACTTGTGGAATTCCAGCAGGCAATGTGACACCCCACATATCCAGAATTGCTACAAAGTGGCTCGAGGAACACTCTTCTGAGTTTAAACACTTCCGCTGGCCACCAAACTCCCCAGATATGAACATTATTGAACGTATCTGGAATGGCTTGAGACGTGCTGTCCAGAACAGATCTCCATCCTGTCGCACTCTTATGGATGTATGGACAGGCCTGCACGACTCACGGTGTCAGTTCCCTCCAGCACTACTTCAGACACTAGTCGAGTCCATGCCACTTCGTGTTGCGGCACTTCTGCGTGCTCGCGGGGGCCCTAAATGGTATTAGGTAGGTGTAGCAGTTTCTTTGGTCCTCCAGTGTATTTATTGTTGAAAGCAATGAGCTTATAACACTGCCTTTGGGTACCCCAGAAATCGGTTGTACGTCTGAAGACTTCTCTCCATTGAGAGTGACATGCCGTGTACTGTTTCCTGGAAACTCTTGAATCCAGCCACACTGTTGGTCTGATATTCCGTACGCTCATATTTTGTTCATAAGGCGGCAGTGCGGAAGTGTATCGATTGCGTTATGGATGTTGTGAGTATGTTGTCCTGTATGTCACACACAGATTCCTTATAAATTTGTTCAGCCTGTCCTGTCTTGTGCCAAAATAGTACAAACAATGGTCAAAAACTCAATTAATCACATTTTCTCTATATTTGACTATTGTTCTCGAACGTTTCGACTCTGTGTGGTACAAAACAACTCGAAATACTTTTCTCAATCATTTTTTTATCAGCATCCACGACATATTTAGGTTCTCTCCCTCACATTTATGTGGATTCCCTTAATGTTTGTATGATTAATGCAGTCAGTTGTTGGCGTTTTCTTTCTTCTTTGTATTGACGCTTCAAAGATTTGTACTATATGGGACAACTATACGCAATGAGTAGATAGGAGTGGTCGGTTGTAAGAAATTTTATCACTGTTTATAACTCACTATACAATTTGACTACCATGTCGTTTCTGAATAAAGTGAGACGCACAATAACTACGTTACTGCAAAAAATTTAAATAGCAGACGGCTCGCAGCACTGTATTTCACAGAAACGTTGATAGCATCGTAACTCCTATCATCATCAAACACTTACTAACGCCCTTTCTGTCCCTTGCCATCTGTATTGTTTGGCTGTAGTTGCTGCAGTTCATTCCACTGATAATAATTAGTAATATAGATGTTTTAAGCCTGCCTCATAATTTTTTCCCCCATGATTTCACCTTCAAGATGCTTTTATGGTGCTACTGTGTCGAATTGGGCATCCAATTAATTATGTTTTTCTCCGTATCATGTTAATCAATGTTCTTCTTTCTTGAATTCTTTTTCAGTATTTTCCTTCAGTACAAGACGTTTTAGTGGTTCCTCTCCAAGTCTATGTCTCTAATGCTTCTATTTTTTGTTTTGTTTTCCCAGTCCACACTTCACAGCCGTTGGTTACAGTGCTTTTGTCTCTGTATTCAGGCGGTTTTTTGTTAGTAAATTAGTATTATTTATGGAGGCTTATATAGACATTCAAATTATTCTTTTAGTATCTATTATACTTCTGTTGTCACCTCTTATTATACTTGCCAAGTAGCAAAATTCGTTTACTTGCATTGGTATTTCATATTCCACCTTTATGTTCGTCCTTACTTGTCTAATAGAGTTAGTTATCTGCCACCGTTACTCTCCTCCTGTTTGTGTTTATTTTCAGCTTGTGGTTGTACAAGGCATCAGAAAATTTTTTTGACTTGCGGTTCATGTCCTTTGCAGAATCTGCTGACACTATTATACACTCCTGGAAATGGAAAAAAGAACACATTGACACCGGTGTGTCAGACCCACCATACTTGCTCCGGACACTGCGAGAGGGCTGTACAAGCAATGATCACACGCACGCCACAGCGGACACGCCAGGAACCGCGGTGTTGGCCGTCGAATGGCGCTAGCTGCGCAGCATTTGTGCATCGCCGCCGTCAGTGTCAGCCAGTTTGCCGTGGCATACGGAGCTCCATCGCAGTCTTTAACACTGGTAGCATGCCGCGACAGCGTGGACGTGAACCGTATGTGCAGTTGACGGGCTTTGAGCGAGGGCGTATAGTGGGCATGCTTGAGGCCGGGTGGACGTACCGCCGAATTGCTCAACACGTGGGGCGTGAGGTCTCCACAGTACATCGATGTTGTCGCCAGTGGTCGGCGGAAGGTGCACGTGCCCGTCGACCTGGGACCGGACCGCAGCGACGCACGGATGCACGCCAAGACCGTAGGATCCTACGCAGTGCCGTAGGGGACCGCACCGCCACTTCCCAGCAAATTAGGGACACTGTTGCTCCTGGGGAATCGGCGAGGACCATTCGCAACCGTCTCCATGAAGCTGGGCTACGGTCCCGCACACCGTTAGGCCGTCTTCCGCTCACGCCCCAACATCGTGCAGCCCGCCTCCAGTGGTGTCGCGACAGGCGTGAATGGAGGGACGAATGGAGACGTGTCGTCTTCAGCGATGAGAGTCGCTTCTGCCTTGGTGCCAATGATGGTCGTATGCGTGTTTGGCGCCGTGCAGGTGAGCGCCACAATCAGGATTGCATACGACCGAGGCACACAGGGTCAACACCCGGCATCATGGTGTGTGGAGCGATCTTCTACACTGGCCGTACACCACTGGTGATCGTCGAGGGGACACTGAATAGTGCACGGTACATCCAAACCGTCATCGAACCCATCGTTCTACCATTCCTAGACCGGCAAGGGAACTTGCTGTTCCAACAGGACAATGCACGTCCGCATGTATCCCGTGCCACCCAACGTGCTCTAGAAGGTGTAAGTCAACTACCCTGGCCAGCAAGATCTCCGGATCTGTCCCCCATTGAGCATGTTTGGGACTGAATGAAGCGTCGTCTCACGCGGTCTGCACGTCCAGCACGAACACTGGTCCAACTGAGGCGCCAGGTGGAAATGGCATGGCAAGCCGTTCCACAGGACTACATCCAGCATCTCTACGATCGTCTCCATGGGAGAATAGCAGCCTGCATTGCTGCGAAAGGTGGATATACACTGTACTAGTGCCGACATTGTGCATGCTCTGTTGCCTGTGTCTATGTGCCTGTGGTTCTGTCAGTGTGATCATGTGATGTATCTGACCCCAGGAATGTGTCAATAAAGTTTCCCCTTCCTGGGACAATGAATTAACGGTGTTCTTATTTCAATTTCCAGGAGTGTATTTTCATAAGAAAGGAAAGGAACACAACCATCATTTGCAATACCATTGGTTGTTTATTATTCCTGTACATTCAGATTTCGGCTATTTATGGCTGAAATCTGGATATGCAATAACAATGAAAAGCCATTGGGACTGCGACTTGCGACTGATGGCCGCGTTATTGCCCTCCCTGGTAGGAGCCTACAGTCACTGTGCACAACGATACCTAATGGGATCAAAGTTGGTTATCACATTATAAACAGATCGAATAAACTGTATTTTTACCACTAGTTTTGAATACCTTTTTGCCGATTATCGAACTTGCAATTTCTATAAATAAATATGGAGAGAGAACAGCTTTGTCAGATACAACTACTTACTCTACACTCTTTCTTAAAAGGTACAGTCACAGCGAACACAGCTTATTTTCGAGGTCAACACGCAAGTGTCACTTACAGAGAGCATGTGGCAGCACTAGCAGTGGAGGGTGTGTAAAGCATCTCTGAGTACCCAGAAAACATTGCAGTCGTTGTCGTAATATGAGAACAGAGTGATTTATCTGACGCCCAGAGGGCATCCTCACTGCCTTTCGGGCCACGGGTAGAAACAGAAGGCGTGTCGCCGTAGTTAAAGTATTAAAGTATACCATGGATAGCGAAATGGCATCGGCACCAATGAAAATGAGGTGCACCGCCGACCATAGATGACAGGTGTAGATGACGGTTGCGGAGATGTGTAATGGCGAATAGACGTTGAACTCTGCAGTGACTGACAGCCCACACAAACCAAGGGGCTACCCACACTGCCCTCTCAACGAACGTTGAGCGAATGTTGCTACGTGTGGGGCTCCACAGCAGGCACCTGATTCATGCATCCATATTGCCTACTGTTAATTCAACGAAAGCTCGAACTTCCATGCCATTACCGCAACTGGACGCCCACTGAATATCGACATGTGTCATTTCCAGGAGAATCTCGTTTTATTCCCCAGCGAACTGAAAGGAAACACCCTACAACACCTATCGGAAGGGTCCAGGCTGGAGGACACTCCCTGGGTGGTCTTGACATTCTGCAAGGCACAGTGAATCAACACAAATTTACATCTATCATTGGGCATCACGTCCACACCTACATGCATTTTGTTTTTCCTCGGCACGATGCAATATACCACCAGGACAATACAACGCGACTCACATCTAGAGTATATGCGCGTGGTTCGAAGAACGATAGGGTGAGTCTACCGTACATCCCTGGCAAACCAAATTCTCTGGATTGAAACACAATCGAGATTCTGTGGGACCACCTCTATCGGACTGTTCGTGCCATGGAGCCTCAACCGAGAAACGTAGCGCATCTGTTCATGGCACTCGAGTCGGCACGGCTCCACATCCCTGTCGGTACCTTCTAGAACCTCACTGACTCTCCTGCTGCACGTCTTGCATCGGTCCGTCCAGCCAAAGATGGTTATTCAGTCCACTGATAAGTGCTCACATTAATGTGACTGGACGGTGTAGTGCCAATGACATATATGTGCTCTGATTTGTGTATAGACTGAAAAATCAATCTTACATCTGTCTCTTGTATACCAGTTCTTTAAATTTTCCAAACGGTATCTTCCATTCCACTGCAACTGCGTAGAATATTATGTCGACATACGTAACAAATGCCTCTGAGCACTATGGGACTCAACTGCTGTGGTTATAAGTCCCCTAGAACTTAGAACTACTTAAACCTAACTAACCTAAGGACAGCACACAACACCCAGCCATCACGAGGCAGAGAAAATCCCTGACCCCGCCGGGAATCGAACCCAGGAACCCGGGCGTGGGAAGCGAGAACGCTACCGCACGACCACGAGATGCGGGCATACGTAACATGTAAACACGTGACCTAATACAGCCTCCAGGTAGCTTTGTACCACCTGTTATGTGCATGAGTGCCCTCCGTTACAACACAGGAATAATTTCGAGCAAGACAACTGCTGATACGACGGAAATAGGACGTGCGTGTTATTATTCTAAAATAGATAAAAAAAAGGACATGTTGTCGTCTTCAGCTGTTCCAGGCACCAACCGAAGCATCTACCCTCTTCACTACAGTGAGATTTTAAGCCAATATTGAAGAACTCGTTCCCAAGTGGGTAATAATACTGACAGTTATTATTCGCATGTAAAGGAAGAATAGAAGAGAGTATTATTGGTAATGAGCTCTAACTTCTAATGAGAAAGTAATTATTTTTGCGGATATCTGCAAATACCCTCGCACATGTCCGCTCTGGGACAGAATTTTATCCGAAAAGTTAATATTACTGCTGATACCGGCATCGCTCAGGCAAACTTCAGGCAGGCCTTGCAGTCATTCTCATTTGGGAAAACTTTAGATGAGGTTGATTTCACTAATGTATATAAAAAGTAGCTTTGGAAAGTACAGTGCTGCCAATTGCATTCGTTTGTTTGACTGCAGAATTACAATTATAACGACTGTTAATCATTCTGTCGCACTCTAGTCTTAGAAATATTTGGAACTTTCACGAACGACTGACTTCTTAGTTGCCCTCAAAGCTGTCCAACATCAATACTATAGGAGAAACGTTGATTGCCTATGAGTGAGTTGTGTGTGTCTCGAACGTATTTCTGACCAATCTCTGTGAATTGTAGGGGCAGGATAAGACGGGCTCCACCGTGCTACATCCTACACACAAATTACACTACTGGCCATTAAAATTGCTGCACCAAGAAGAAATGCAGATGATAAACGGGTATTCATTGCACAAATATATTATACTAGAACCGACATGTGATTAATTTTCATGCAATTTGGGTGCATAGATCCTGAGAAATCAGTACCCAGAACAAACACCTCTGGCCGCAATAACGGTCTTGATACGCCTGGGCACTGAGTCAAACAGAGCTTGGATGGCGTGTACACGTACAGCTGCCTATGCAGCTTCAACACGATACATTTCATCAAGAGTAGTGACTGGCGTATTGTGACGAGCCGGTTGCTCGGCCACCATTGACCAGACGTTTTCAATTGGTGAGAGATCTGGATAATGTGCTGGCCAGGGAAGCAGTCGAACATTTTCTGTATCAAGAAAGGCCCGTACAGGACCTGCAAATTGCGGTCATGCATTATCCTGCTGAAATGTATGGTTTCGCAGACATCGAATGAAGGGTAGAGCCATGGGGCGTAACACATCTGAAATGTAACGTCCACTGTTCAGAGAGTCGTCATTGCGAACAAGAGGTGACTGAGACGTGTAACCAATGGCACCCCATACCATCACGCCTGGTGATACGCCAGTATTGCGATGACGAATACACGCTTCCACTGTGCGTTCACCGCGATGTCACCAAACACGAATGCGACCATCATGACGCTGTAAACAGAACCTGGATTCATCCGAAAAAATGACGTTTTGCCATTCGTGCACCCAGGTTCATCGTTGAGGACACCATCGCAGGCACTCCTGTCTGTGATGCAGCGTCAAGGGTAACCGCAGCCATGGTCTCCGAGCTGATGGTCCATGCTGCTGCAAACTTCGTTGAACTGTTCGTGCAGATGGTTGTTGTCTTACAAACGTCCCCATCTGTTGACTCAGAGATCGAGACATGGCTGCACGATCCGTTACAGCCAAGCGGATAAGATGCCTGTCATATCGACTGCTAGTGATACGAGGCCGTTGCGATACAGCACAGCATTCCGTATTACCCTCTTGAACCTGCCGATTCCATATTCTGCTAACAGTCATTGGATCTCGACCAACACGAGCAGCAATATCGCGATACGATAAACCGCAATCGCGATATGCTACAATCCGACCTTTATCAAAGTCGGAAACGTGATGGTACGCATTTCTCCTCCTTACACGAGGCATCACAACAACATTTCACCAGGCAACGCCAGGTATCGCCACAGTCGGCAACATTGTGTGAATTCTCTGAAAAGCTAATCATTTGCGTATCACAGCATCCTCCTCCTTTCGCTTAAGTTTCGCGTCTGTAGCACGTCATCTTCGTGGTGTAGCTATTTTAATGGCCAGTAGTGTATACAAAATCAATCACGACCCTTAATTATTCTTTATTCGTCAGGACGAATTATTGTGTTGACGATCATTCTGCGGTGCTGGAACTGTAGGAAAAAAAAAAAAGCTAAGCAGCTCGATAATCTCGGATAAATACACACTGCGCCGGCCGCGGTGGTCTAGCGGTTCTGGCGCTGCTGTCCGGAACCGCGGGACTGCTACGGTCGCAGGTTCGAATCCTGCCTTGGGCATGGGTGTGTGTGATGTCCTTAGGTTAGTTAGGTTTAAGTAGTTCTAAGTTCTAGGGGACTTATGACCTAAGATGTTGAATCCCATAGTGCTCAGAGCCAAATACACACTGCAAACACATTTCAGATTTTTCTGCATGTGCTTAGGTTCTGAATATATTTTTACGACGTATAGACGAGGTACAAACTGACCTAACACTATGTTGTTTTGTACAGTGTGTACTTCAATGTAATGCACTTTTTTGGTTGAAATGGCTCTAAGCACTATGGGACTTAACATCTGAGGTCATCAGTCCCCTAGACTTAGAACTACTTAAGCCTAACTAACCTAACGACTTCACAGACATCCATGCCCGAGGCAGGATTCGAACCTGCGACCGTAGCAGCCGCATGGTTCCGGCCTGAAACGCCTAGAACCGCTCGGCCACGGCGGCCGGCGCACTTTTTTGGCTTTGACAAAAACTCTGCACCCACTGCTGACATTCAGAAGAAACCGACACTGCGCTTTTGAGGATTTGATGCCAGTGATGAATAAAGACAGTTGTCATATCCACCTACAAGACACTAACCTGAAAATATTCTCTGACTTGGCAGTCTTCTAATTACAGTGAAACATAACTGAATGGTTTAACCTGCAACTGAGTTACAGCACAGGGTAAGATAGGATACGGCCGACCTCCTAATCGCTTTAGCGTGCTGTATCACCGCTGTTACGACGAAACTTAATTCGCACTGCAATTGGCCATAACGTGACTTTTGCTGATTTTCCATTCCAGACAAATATAGATGTGGGAATGAGGAATGTTTTCGAAAAGATTGTTCTTACTCCCCTCTCCTTCCACTGTGGAATGCATATACATACCAACACTAGGCTTAGACGTCCGATGTGACCGAGCGGTTCTAGGCGCTTCAGTTCGGAACCGCGCTGCTGCTACGGTCGCAGGTTCGAATCCTGCCTCGGGTATGAATGTGTGCGATGTCCTTAGGTTAGTTAGGTTTAAGTAGTTCTAAGTCTAGGGGACTGACGACCTCAGATGTTATGTCCCATAGTGCTCAGAGCCATGTGAACCATCTGAACTAGGCTTAGTATACACCATATAATCTTACGCACTACTCACTTAAAGACTTTGCTTATCACACAGTGATCTGAGACAGGTAACGGCAAATCACCTTCAGCGGATCATTGCTAAATCGGCTGTGGAATGCTCCGGCATGCTCAGCACATTCAGTACTAAGTGTGGGTGCCTCGTGTTATTACAGCATTTAGCAGTGGTGAACGTCAAACAAGAGTTCTACGCCATTCCCTTTTTGTCGCAAAATCAATAAAAGAATCTGCTAAAACGGACTATATTTCTTTCTGTAGGTGTCATTCCGACTTTTAATAATTCGTTATGTCGCAATAAAAGCACGTATGCACCTCCGCTGCTAAGTGGTCGTCGCGGCTTACTTCCATGCTAGGGTGCCGGGTTCGCTTCCCTGTCCTCTTACGAATTTTCCTTTCGTGGGAAAATCGGTGCAGGGTCCACTCACCCTCGTGAGTACAACTGAGGAGCTACGCGGCGGATTAGTAGTGGCTCCAAGATGAAGAAACCGACTGAGAGTGTCCGTAGTGGATTGGAAAGAGTCTTGCTATTGGCCCACGATATATCGCTCGCCGCGAAGTGGCCAGCCTGCAGCGGCGAAGCTTAAAGGAGGAAACTGCGGACTGGCGGAGACGGTTATGGGCGGGTAAGTGAAGGTGGCGGTTTACCGCCGAACCGATCGCAGTGCTTTGTCGATGCTGAGTTCAGGTGGGCACGTGGTGGTGTGTTACCGGAGTACACTTTAAAACTTGTAGCGGACAGCAGTGAAAGCCGAGCAATGTTGTGACGTGTTGTTAAGCCGTCGTGTACGGGCTTGCGTGGAGAGTCGGCGCTGGGCGTGAAGGAAGTTTCTCGTTGAGTTGGCTGTTGTAAATGAACTGTTCGGCAGCATTTTGTGCTTCGCTAAAGCGGAATACGGCGAATGCTAAACGCCTTTAGTTACTGTCACGTTGGGAAGGCATTGTGCGCTGGTGGAAAAGTTATTCTATGTCGTTGAACAGAATGGAACTTTGCTTCTACATGATGTGGGTGAGCATCTGGAAGTCTGTAGAACTTGGTTCATTACCTGTGCTTTGATTATTTAGAGTATTTTGCCCTGTTTCTAACAGACGTAACTTCATTAGCCTTATGTGGATTTGGTATGTCAGTCTAATGGTTACCTTAAAAAAATAAAATAAAAATAAAAAAATAAAAAATTGTGTTAACGCCCTTTTAAAGATTTTGTGTGGTTTCAATTTTATTTAGTTTTTTTTCTTTTCTTTTTTCTTTTTTTTTAACTGGCGGTGTTTATTGAAACGCACTCTTGTTTAGTAACCTCAAATTTGTTTGCAATCATTGCCCCATTAGCTTTCCCTATTTATGAAAATATTTTATTAATTACAACCTTGAGCTCGGGGCAGGTTGTGCGCTTGTGAAATCGTTATGTTTGTTGGTACATATACGCTAGTTTCGTATTCTAGTAATTTATTGTACCAACCTGTAACATACGTCAGGAGGCCGCTGTTGCCATGGTGTGGAGCCTGGTGGCATGTCGTCCCCGTCTGTAATAGACTTCATAATTAACAATGTTTTTGGTTACAGCTATTTGTTCGATGTAAGAGATTGTACTAAAGTGTTCTGAATTTAGATTTGTAAGGACTGTGCTGCTGATCTCAGCGGAGGTTCGAGTTCTCCCTCGGGCATGGGTGTTTGTGTTTGTCCCTACGATAATTTAGGTTAACTAGTGTATAAGGTTAGAGACTGATGACCTTAGGAGTTAAGTCCCATAAGATTTCACACACATCTGAACATCATCATCATCATTTGTAACCTCTGGGCTACATTCCTATGCACTCCCGAGTTTGAAGATAATGTAGTCCTTCCTCCTGTTTTCGTGATTGTTGTCGAGCTGTAATTAATTTGTTAACGGAAGAGAGAGACAGTTCAGGACAACGAGCGGGAGAGATGTGGGCAGACCACACGCCCTTCCTCACCGCATCCGATGACGCCACTGGCGGAGGGTAACACGTCGGTCTGCCGAGCCCGATTGTCCCACCCGGGACCAGAACGCATAACTTTACCTTTTGTTCGATGAGAGCAGGCTGGTTACTGACAATTATAATTGATTTTTTGCTGTTAGAGGAACTGAGTAATTTCAAAACGAAACAGAATGCTTTCTATTTGAAGACAAACTGTAGTTTCAAATACTTAAATTTATTCCTGCAACTCAACGTAACTGTAATAGGTATGAATGTACTCCTTAAAGTGATATACGAAAATTTATACTGGTCCGGGACTCGAATCCGGTTTCCCGCTATTCGCGAGTGATCACCTTAGCGCACGCTTCCCAGAGCGATCCAGACTACCACGTCATATGTATACCTTTTTCTTCTCATAGTTTATTCGTTCATTTCCCCACAATCACACATCTCGTGAGTGCCGTCCAGGCTTTAGAATCAAGACAAAGGGAAGCTACAAACTATCGTTGTACCGTTCTCAATTTCGTCAGAGGCCGTCTTCGCCTTACATGTATTTATATTTGGTGGCGAACACTTTTTCAAATACTGAAATTTGTTCCTGAAATTCAACCGTGGTAGGTTTAGATGACGTCGGCCTCTTTGGCCGAGCGGTTATAGGCGCTTCAGGGCGGAACCGCGCTGCTGCTACGGTCGCAGTTTCGAATCCTGCCTCGGATATGGATGAATGTGATGTCCTTAAGTTAGTTAGGTTTAAGTAGTTATAATTCTAGGGGACTGATGGCCTCAGATGTTAAGTCCCATAGTGCTTAGAGCCGTTTTTTGGTTTAGACGAATTTCCAGAATAAATTTCGAAACACAATACATCAGCACAAAGCGCACCTCAATTATAGCAGTACTAAAATTATTTCTGTTGTTTACAATGTTTTTGGTGTTTTGGCTTGATTTTGCTAAAGAGAAACTTATTAGGTTTCTTATCACTCTCATCGTTTGTGAAATAACTCTAGCCTTGCATCGGCAGCGCTGTGTTTCACTGTCCTGTAACTTATTAATTCAGAATTTCACTTTATATATGATAGTTTCACTCCCCAACTAGTCATAAGAGGTTGCCACCGGCGTAGGCGAACATTAATACGAGCAAGGCGCGAATCGCCTCGGCTTCACTGAACAGCCAGTCATGAACATTTGCATCGATAAGCACGGCGACTATTCTTCTGCGACTTTCCAAAAGGGGACTGAAGCCATTAAATCGAATCGTCGGATTCGATGACTCTACAGATAACGACGTGATACCAAAACCCAAGAACTTACAACTACCGGGTGGTTCTAGCGAAAGTGCAGCTACTCACAGAGATCCGATATGGCCTGTAATTATCGTATGGCAGCGAGAGTTGGTATATGTTCAGACGCGTTAATGCGGAGCTGATTTTTGCTTGAAAAAAGTTAGTTCCAATTTCGGCCACCAAGTGCAAATTTGGGTCAGTTAACGCAAGAAAGACGTATGGATTAGGAACGGATCATGGACAGAAAAGTCAATCTGTATGCTGGCTTCAGATCATTTAGACATCGGACGTGTCCTTGGTAAACGTGTTGCTTTACATAAACCCAAAGCCGAAAGTCACATGAGTTCGGATTAGATGGTCTTGCAGGTCATGCATCTGCAAAACCTCTGTAGATAATATGTTAGTAGGAGACTGCATTAGGCAGATCTTTGACTAGCCAACGACGTGACGTGTTGCCCCTCTTGAATGAAAACTGTGATTACCACACAGTTACGCTCTTTCAAAGCTGAAATGACATGCTGTGCAAGGAGGTCTCGATATCGTGCAGACGCCACGGCAGGTCTGATAGGCCCTCTGTGTGTATTCTCTATAAAGCAGAACGGACTGAAAATTAGGTGCTTGCGAATCCACACCACACATTCAGATACGGAGAGTGAAAAGGCTCTCTGTACACAACACGCGGTTTAGCAGTACACCACATTCGGTAATCCTGTGTATTCACCCTGTAGTGTGAAATGAACCTCGTCATTCCATAGAATATTGCCCTGCCACGTGTCGTCAACTTCGATGCGTGCCAGAAACCGAAGAGCAAATCCACAACGTTGCTGCGGATCTTGAGGTTTCAGTTGCTGCAACGTCTGGATCTTGTATGGGTACTCGTGTAAAATGGGACGCGAAACTTTCTGTACTGTTTACAGTGGAATGGACAATTCCGGTGACACTACACGAACGCTAACACTACCTGGAGCACGTGCTACATAGTTTAAGCAAGAGCAACCGTGTCAGTAACTTCCACTGGGACAGGACGCATTCCTGTTTCAGCTACCACGTCGTGCTCACCAGTCTTTTCAAATTCCATCCTCTCCAAGCCATTTATTTTCATCGGGCCTCTCCTATGACCTCTCATCGGGCCTCTCCTCTTAGCCGGCGGTACTCTCTGAAGGCAGCACTGTAACTGCTGCCTTACACATAAAACAGAGCACAGCCATACTGTTCACTCACGTCATGGTGTGTCAAAACTGTGCGGCTGGTCCTGGCGGAGGTTCGAGTCCTCCCTCGGGCATGGGTGTGTGTGTTTGTCCTTAGGATAATTTAGGTTAAGTAGTGTGTAAGCTTAGGGACTGATGACCTTAGCAGTTAAGTCCCATAAGGTTTCACACACAATTGAATTGATGTGTCAAGTGACAACATGGATGTCATACCATCATATAATGTGCAGCGCCAGATTTGTAGCTGCTGGTCACAATTGGAACTAATGTTTTGTCTAGCATAAATCTGTCCTTATGAACGCTTTAGCATATCTACCAAGTTTTGCTGGCATGCGATAATTACAACCCACACTGGACCTCTGTCAGTAGCTTCACTTCAATTATAACCGCTGCTTCTAAGGCCTACGTTGTTATGTTTACATTTCTTCCTCTCGTGTCCCAAGTCTGACAACCGCTATCTCACAACTGCGAAAACAGACAGTTTTAAAATGTCCTAACTTTATACAAGGTGCGTGCATTTTTAGGAGCGAGAGGAACATGTCTCCAGAAGCCACTCACGCTGCCTTATCTGCCACAAAGTCTGGCGGCAGATGCCTTTCACAGTAAACAGAATAGAGCAGCGGCGCAGGCTTTATGCTCCAGATGAGCCTCTTTGTAGCGGAGGGAGCGCTGAAGCCGGAATTCTTCAACAGATGGCATTATCGACCGCGACAGTGACGGCGCGGCGGTGAATCCCCAGCGCGGGGACGCCGACGCCGCACCGGCGAGTGCGCCTCAATGTTCGCCTAACGACGTCATTAGCGCCACGCTGCGGCTGCGGCAGCGGCAGCGGCCAACGTGCAACAAGTCCCGCCGGGAAACGAGCGCAACTCTCAATAGTGGCCTAACGGTCCGCCTCCAGCACAGCAGACCGGGAGCCGGAGGCGGATGTTCAGGTGCGCCTTGCTATCTCACACGCGCCATGTGCAGCTTTTGCAGAAACGCCAGTCCCCTATTTGAAAGCTGTCTGTTATTATTGTCAACTACCAAGTATTAATATTTACGCGTCTGTTATTACCTAGCAGCCTTCTTCTGTAATACCTGCGGGCACCAATCGCGTATTTGTGTAATCATTACTGCTACGCTGGTTTATCTGAACTATGCTCTCTGAGGCAAGCGGGTACAGCCAATGAAATTGTAATCTGGCTGTAGAGACGGCATGGCCTGCAAATTTGGAACACATAGTCCTTTCCTCGAGTATTCCTCATGCTTCTGTTCCGCGGTATGATACGAAATGAAACTGCCACGAAACGTATGAGGCCGGCGGTGGCCGTGCGGTTCTAGGCGCTGCAGTCCGGAACCGTGAGACTGCTACGGTTGCAGGTTCGAATCCTGCCTCGGGCGTGGATGTATGTGATGTCCTTAGGTTAGTTAGGTTTAAGTAGTTCTAAGTTCTAGGGGACTGATGACCTAAGATGTTAAGTCCTATAGTGCTCAGAGCCATTTGAACCATTTTTTGAAACGTATTCAGAAGCAAATAGATTGATGAGTAACTGTGGCCAGGGTTTGTGTCAGTGATAATAATAACAGAACTGTGAACCACGTTTGCTCTGCAAACGAGCAGTGTAAATTTAGATATTACCGCAATCTATGTTTAAAACATGTTCTAGTTCGAATCGAGCCATTGTGACTTACTGTGAGGAACTTTTCGATCCACGTGGGCCGGTCTCGCGAATTTCCTAAACCGTGCATGGATTTGTAAACGACATGCGCTCAAAAGTCCCCATTCAGCGGGTATTTTCCTGCGTTTTGATGGTTTCAAGAATAATTTGCAAACAAAGTCTTAGTGGCGTATGTATCCTGTGTCGAGAAGGAGCGCCTGGTCCCCAGCACGAATCCGCCCGGCCTATGGATGGTTTTCAGCGGTTTTCCATCTGCCTCGGCGAATGCGGACTGGTTCCCCTTATTTCGCCTCAGTTACACTATGTCGGCGATTGCTGCGCAAACAAGTTCTCCACGTACGCGTACACTACCATTACTCTACCACGAAAACATAGGGGTTACACTCGTCTGGTGTGAGACGTTCCCTGGGGGGTCCACCGGGGGCCGAACCGCACAATAACCCTGGGGCGGCGGAAGGGTGAAGTGGACTGCGGTAGTCGTCGTGGGGTATTGGACCACTGCGGCTGCGGCGGGGACGAAGCCTCTCCGTCGTTTCTAGGTTCCCGGTTAACATACAATACAATACAATCCTGTGGTAATCAAAGACTACTTCTGAAGCACTGCGTAACCAACTGCTTCACTTCAGAAACTATACCAAATCTTCAGTCTTGGTTCATTAATTTGTACCTGGGGACCTTGACAAATCCTACATCACTGTGTCATGGACCCTGGATTAATAAATAAATAAATAAACACATTAAATGAAATTATACAACCAATGATGCCGTGCCTAGCTGTAATAAGAGATATTAGCCTTCTGCTTTCAGTACGACAGTTACTCCGATGAGAGCCATTTCTCATATTGTACAAACAGTTACGGAAGAACCGAATCATTTAATTATTCATTGTTTTCAGGTTCCAGAAGATAAGTTTACCTCTAAAAGTTTGGATCAATAATTGTTATCCTGTGTGTTCATACTAAGTTCTATGGATATCCTGTATTATCAATTTTTTACAGCAAATTATCTGGATTTGTAGTTGATAGCTCAGATATCAGGTTTCACTTATAGCATGCTCGTGGAATCAAATGTTAGATTCATTGGTGTGAAGTTCTCCCGTCAAACACTAATAAATTATTTCAGATGCCAAAATATGTATGTCGTGCTTAGTTTGTAAGTCTTGATTAGGTTATTCCAGAAGAGCGGTCAGATGATATTCTTTTTTGGTCACTGTTCACGCGATACAGTGGGCAGCTTTCCATCAGGGAAATGTAATGTTGTTGCCAAAATTTCCTTCCTCTTCCGAGGTCTTTTATTACTACGTGGCCTATGTGATAAAACTCCTTTTGACATCCCCCCTTCTTGCTTTATGTCCAGAAGTGGAAGCAATCTTCGTCTATTTTCGTTCATCCCATGTTCTGTTTCAAAAATATCAAGTTCCGTTCAAACACTGTCCCTTTTAAATCTATCCAGTCTATCGTAGCCTTTTCAGAATCTTAGAAATCTAATTTCTGTGGCTTGTGTCTTACCAAGATATTTAATATTTGCCACCTGTGTTCTTAGTAAAATTTCATTCGTCTTTTTATTATCATTTTCCTAAATAATTTTGTTCCGATTGTTCGACATATGGCCTGGTAGTATACGGTCGATATCATTACTTTTGTGTCATAAGCTGTGCACCGCCAAGGTATTGGAGTGAGACACTTGTTCGACAGATCTATTACCTAGTCTCACACCGGGTCCGTTAGCCTGGCGGTAAACAGCAGTGTCTGTTAATCGAGATGCCGCAAGATTGAATCTCTGTGGAACTACAGAAATTTTCTGTTTACTTTTAAGCTGACCTTCACCTCTCAATCATGTGAAGAGCCACCAAGGACGGTACGTGCATGGGATTCCAATTCAAGTTGTAGGTTCACTTCCTCCGGTTTGACAACTGGAGCAGATCAGGAATACGCAAGGTGCCAAAGTGGTGTCTGTTTAGCAGACCTTCACTCGGCCACTGAGCCACAAGCAATTATTACTATGGGAGTGATGCACCTAACCTACATGGGCTCTAAAAAAGTTTCGAAACCGTCGTCCACTGGTTTAACATACACGAAACCAAACGTAATTTTCCAGCAGTTTGGCAGCTAGCTAACGTGTCTACACTTTATTAAAGATAGGAGATTATCTACCAAACAGCTAGCTTAGGAAAAACCTGTTTGATACACTAATAGAATAATACCTTCGTCACCATCAGTTTTTGTACCAGCTGACGAAGCTGTATGTGAATTAAAGAAAAAAACGATTAAGTAGAAAAGATATAAATAATAGATTTCAAATGAAGCTAAGAAACAAACAGAATGTGAAAAATCTAACAGGAAAGCACAAAAATAGAAAAGTATAAAAGTACGATGGGAACCAACTCTAAGAAGGCAAGCCATAAAATTGCATCAAAATCACATACACATATGCTCGCTTGACCTAGCAGCAAGATCCAATGCAGGAATACCACTGTTGAGCACTTACGTTCAGTGAAAATTTTCTCGGCTGATCCCGGCGGAGGTTCGACGGCTGGTCCCGGCGGAGGTTCGAGTCCTCCCTCGGGCATGGGTGTGTGTGTTTGTCCTTAGGATAATTTAGATTGTGTGTAAGCTTAGGGACTGATGACCTTAGCAGTTAAGTCCCATAAGATTTCACACATATGTGAACATTTTTTTTGAAAATTTTCATATAAAAAGTTCGAGCCTGAAAGTACTGACAGAAGACCCAATAGACATTCGTAAAATGTGCGCCAAGTAAGTTAAATGTATCAGTGGATAGATAGTTCCTCTGTTGGTGCTTTTTTTCATCATTGTGCATATTTTATTTGTGGCCCCTTAAAATAGTATGCATATTGTTTCTTCTGTCGTTTTGTCCTGCTGTATTATATTCAAGAGCGGTCGTCGTTTCTCTGTCTGTTGTTCAACTCATGTGATATTTGTGCTTTCACTCTTCTGTGATCTTATATTCTTTGTGGCAGCCATTATAATATATTTAGATTTTGATGTACTACCATTATTTCATGTACCTTGAACTATTGTATTTCTTCTTCTTTTCTTTTATTAGTTTTTTGCCGATTACACCACTTGTTTCAAAAATTATTTAATTCCTTGTTTTTAAGATGTTTCATATTTTTATCTTTTCGTATTTTTGTATGCGTTTCCCACTGTGCCGGTGCAATATCTGGTACTGTATCTGGTACTGTATCTACGTAGCCCTTTTGTCCCCTTCTATTTGTACGTTTTTTTTCATGTTCTTGTGTAATTCGTGCACTATATTCCTGTTGCATCAGTTAATTAATGCTGTAGTGATGATCAATCTTAGCTCTTTAATTGAAGGTGTTATGCATAATCTGCATGCCATGAGTCTGATGGCAGCCATCGTTTGAGGAAATGGGTGGTTTTACCTCATGTGTATTATCAAGTCTGTAGCGGTTTCGTTTCTGAGTATATCAAGGTTGTGGATTTATGTGTCCATTATGAACTGTTCATTGGGTGTACACTATTTATCTGCATGTTAATTTTTAATGTGATTCATCTATGATATCATCTACTTATCAATACCAGTGTATGCATATACTTTTATGCTTCTATCATTTCTACAAAAATTCTATTTTCACTGTAGGTTTTAAAATATTTAAACCAGTACTTATTAAATAGCATTTCCCTCTGGCTTGCCTTTCTTCTGAACATAAAATAAACCATTAAATTCAAAATGTGTTAGCTTTGTGAGTTGTTATATCAGTACCGTGGTGGTGTTTGCAATTTCTGAATCAGATGTTTCTCCATCATTTTGTTATGTCCGTGAGTGGAATTGAAGTATATGTTTCCTTTATAGTGGAGGAGGCAACGTAAGTTTTTGAGCACATAGGATTATCTCTTATTTTTGGATTTAAGTAATGAGTTTTTTTTAAACTTTTGTCAACTGTCCTGTAATGTTCAGCTAGCTGCTACATCGTGAACTTCGCCAATTGGTGTGTGGAAGCATTCAGGTTTATAACTAGTAATATGGGATGATTATCGTAATGTATTTTTATGGCTTGCCTTCTTAGAGTTGACTCCACCGGTACTTTTACACTTATCTATTTTTGTGTTTTCCAGGTAGATTTTTCACATTCTGGTTGTTTTCCAGTTTCATTTGGAACCTATTACTTGTGTCTTTTCTACTTATTTGCTTTTTTATTGTTTATTTTTTGAATGGTGCTCCATGACTTATTATGATCTGAAGATTACAGAGTATTCTCTATTGAGGCAAATACCTCGCTTGCTTGAAATATCTATCTAAATATTTAAAAAACAAGCAGGTGTCCTACTTTGGATAACATACATAGAATTCATCAGTGAGACAATGTTTTTTCATAGATAAATTTGTCCCTGTATAATTTGCCTATGATTACTTTAAAGAACAATTTATCTTGATCACTCGGTTGTGAAATATCATCTTGTCATTCTGCAGGCAGAACTGGTATCACTCTAACTCAAACAGTCGACCTTTTTCATATTCTGTCTGATATCTGTTGGCTTTGCTCTTCGACAATGACAACTCTTTGGGGGCTGCTTCGGGTCAGTTGCTAATAACACTCTGTATGTTTGTTTATTTCATACTGTTATTCTGGTGCACAGTTAGACAGTTGATGTGAAGCTGTTAAATTGTTCTTAGGGGGTTCTGCATTTGGAGAGCGGTTTTTTGTGCGATAATGAGAGTTAGTTTCCTGGATATCCTTGTATTGCCTTTTATCTCCTTCATCACATTAAATTGTACACTCTCCGGTGGTAGCTATCCCTGGAACTTGATGGAAATTCACTTGTTATTTCTGAATAGTCTTGTTAACGTATCTCAATTCGTAAGTGTGCTAAACTTAATTGAGTTATGTTAGCATCTACTTTGTTTACGTTTTGATTTTTTGCTACCAGAGATTATACAATCTAGTCGATATTCTTATTGGCTGCACTAAAAACGTTGCGTCACAATGCTATTCCATAGATGCAATATTGCTTATTGTCGTTACAAGAGGATTGTATAAGATAGGTGCGGTATAGGTATTACCAAAACCAGCCGCAACTGGAGCAGTGGCCTGTGACGACGATTTCATACTGCCTTCAATACTGGCAGTTGTCATACAAATGGAAAAGTAGAAGGAGAGCATATATTTGTGTGTAAACTCTCACACAGCTTCTGGAAGACATCTGTCATTCTTCGTTCCATACTTCCCTTGCTGATTTCAGATTGTTCGGCGAAGATCGGTAGGGGTGAATTGTGTAAGTAGTTTTTCCGTAGTCAGTGGCTTCCTTAGTCAAAACATGGAGCATTTTGTGTCCTTTCACTACGTGGTACACCTTCATCCACACGAGTGTGAGTTGCTGTTTAAGATTTTGGAGTAAAGTGAATGGTTGCTGTATGTTATATGCAGCAGGATGACTACTTATTAGGAAGGGTGAATGCCTCAAGACAATAAGAGCTGGTCTGGAATATTATATTATTATGATCGGTTCTTCGAATTGATAAGAATTACACATATTCCGTAGGTTGGCTGCCGATTTTGCTGTTAAAATTGTAACACTGCTAGCCAGGTCCTGCAGGTCACTGATTGATGAGTGCATAACTGACGCGGACTGCTGCAAGCGGCGGTGTTACTACAGTTCGGAACGGCACGTCAGATTTATGAAAAGGGACAACTGGCAAAGGGCATCGCGTCGGAGATCGCTGTATTTCCGATTTTTTCCAAATTTGTTATTTATCATTTAACACTTTCACGCTATAGCGTCACAAAAATATATATATATATATATAACACAAACTCATTTTGTAAATTATTGTGAGCTCTACAACAGATTCACATTTCTGTATCAAGTGCGGAAATTTGTGAGAAATTGTCCAGTGACTTATTTCTTAGGTGACACTTTTGTAGAATCGTTTTGTACGTACGGTTTTATGTCAAAATATTTTCATGGGCTTTACATTATGGAATCTTGAGAAAATTCGAGTATTTAATTATTTGTTATGGATGACGCGTTACTTTTTCATGTTCATCTCATAAGTATGTCATGCAATGTAAGTTAATTAAAGTCTTAAAGTTGTATGAATTTTTTGCGCCATGATGCACGTTGTTGCGTTTCGCTGTGGTTTGTTAAACAGGTTCCATTGGTATCATGCCGTTAAGGGTTTCTGTATTGAACGTGGCAGGGAAACTACAAAATCTGAAAAGGGAAATGCAAAGGCTCAATCTAGATACAGTGGGGATCGGTGACGTGAAATGGAAAGAAGATAAGGATTTCTGGTCATATGAGTGTAGGGTAATACCAACAACAGCAGAAAATGGTATAACGGGACCGGGATACATTGTGAATAGGGAGGTAGGGGAGAGAGTGCTTTACTGTGAACAGTTCAGTGATAGGGTTGTTCTTATCAGAATCGGTACCAAACCAGCACCGACAACGATAGTTCAGGTATACATGCCGACGTCGCAAGTTGAAGATTAAGATACAGAGAAACTATATGAGGATATTGGAAGGGTAGTACGTACGTAAATGGAGATGAAAATTTAATAGTCTTGAGGGACAGGAATCAGTTGTAGGGGAAGGAGTAGAAGAAAAGGTTGCAGGAGAATATGGGCTTGGGACAAGTTATGAGAGAGGAGAAAGACTAATTGAGCTTTGTAATAAACTTCAGCTAGTAATAGCGATTATTTTGTTTATTCTGTTCAAGAATCACAAAAGGAGGAGGTGTACTTGGAAAAGGCTGGGTGATAGAGAAAGACTTGAGTTAGATTACCCATGGTCAGAGAGAGATTCCGAAATCAGATACTGGATTGTAAGGCGTATCCAGGAGCAGTTATAGACTGAGATCACAATATAGTAGTGATGAAGAGTAGGCTGAAGTTTGATAGATCAATACTCAAATAAGTGGGATACCGAAGTACTAAAGAATGACGAGATACGCTTGATGTTCACTAAAGCTGTAGCTACAGCAATAAGGAATAGAGCAGAAGGTAGTACAGGTGAACAGGACTGGACGTCTTGAAAAACGGCAATCACGAAAGTTGGGAAGAAAAACATAGTGCAAAGAAGAACCCATGGGTAACAGAAGAAATACATCAGATGACCGATGAAGGATGGAAGTACTAAAATGTTCAGGGAAATTGAGGACTACAGAAATACGAGTCGCTTAGGAATGAAAGAAACAGGAGGTGCAGGAAAGCTAAGACGAAATGGCTGCATGAAAAAGGTCAAGAAATGGAGAAAGAAATTATTGTCGGAAGGACTGACTCGACATATAGAAAAGTCAAAACAATCTTCGATGAAATTAAAAAAAAAGAGTGGCAACAATAATAGTGCAACGGGAATTCCCCTGTGAAATGCAAAGGAGAGACCGGAAAGATGGAAAGAGTAAATCGAAGGCCTCTATGAGAGGGAAGATATGTCTGATGTGATAGAAGAAGAAACAAGAGTCGATTTAGGAGACGTATGGGAACCAGTATTAGAAACAGAATTTAAGAGAGCTATGGAGGAATTAAGATCAAATAACGCAGAAGGGATGGATAACATTCCATCAGAATTTCTAAACTCATTGGGGGAAGTCGCAACAAAACGACTTTTCACGTTGGTGTTTAGAGTGCATGAGTCTGGCGACTTACCATCTGACTTTCAGAAAATTATCATCCACACAATTCCAAAGACTGCAAGAACTGACAAGTGTGAGAATTCTCGCACATTTAGCTTAGCAGCTCATACATCCAAGTTAGTGACAAGATTAATATACAAAAGAATGGAAAGAAAAATTGAGGATATGTTAGATGACGATCAGTTTGCCTCTAGGAAAGGTAAATGCACCAGAGAGGCACTTCTGATATTGTGGTTGACAATGGAAGCAAGACCAAAGAAAAATAAATACACGTTCATAGGCTCTGTAAAATGCATTCCACAATGTAAAATTGTGCAAAATGTTCGAAATACTGATAAAAATAGGGGTAAGCTATAGGGACAGACGAGTAATATACAATATGTATAAGATCCAAGAGGGAATAAGAAGAGTGGATGACTAAGAAAGAAGTGCTCAGATTAAAAGTGGTGTAAGACAGGGATGTTCCGCCCATACTGTTCAATCTCTACATCGAAGAAGCAATGATGGAAATAAAAGAAAGGTTCAGGAGTGGAATTAAAAGTCAAGGTGAAAGAATATCAATGATACGAATCGCAGATGACATTGGTATCCTGAGTTAAAGTGAAGACGAATTACATGATCTGCTGAATGGAATGAACGATATAATGAGTACACAATATGGATTGAGAGTTAATCGAAGAAAGACGAAAGTAATGAGAAGTAGTAGAAATGAGAACAGAGAGAAACTTATCATGAAGACTGATAGTCACAGAGTAATTGAAGGAATTCTAATACCTAGGCAGGAAGATAACCAAAGGACGGAGCAAAGAGGACATCAGAAGCAGACTTGCAGATAGGCCTTAATCTGAGGAAGAAATTTCTGAGAATGTGCGTTTGCAGCACAACATTGTATAATAGTGTAACATGGACTGTTGGAAAATCGGAACAGAAGAAAATCGAAACATTTGAGATGTGATGCTACAAACGGATGTTGAAAATTAGGTGGACTGCTAAGTAAGGAATAAGGATGTTCACCGCAGACTGTGTTGGAAAAGGCTGATGAGGAGAAGGGACAGGATGATAGGATATCTGCTAAGACATCAGGGAATGACTTCCATGGTATTAGAGGGTGGTGTAGGGCAGAAACTGTAAAGAAAAAGAGAGATTGGAATACATCCAGCAAATAATTGAGGACATAGGCTGGAAGTGCTACTCTGAAATGAAGAGGTTGGTACAGGAGAGGAATTTGTGGTGAGTCGCATCAAATCAATCAAAAATCTGATGACTCAAAAAAAATGGCGTATGTCCGTTCTATTGATCTGTCGATTCATGTCCCTTGCTGTGTCCCACATAGGGCCGACGTTTTTAATTCGGTTGGAGTAAAGCTTGGAGCTGATCGCTACCAAGTCGATCTGACGCCTTCTTGTGTCATTTCCATCCCTATATTTTCCCACGCGACTTTCCAGTTGTGCTGCGGTGGCTGCAATTTTAATTGATGGTTCAAATGGCTCTGAGCACTATGGGACTCAACTACTGAGGTCATTAGTCCCCTAGAACTTAGAACTAGTTAAACCTAACTAACCTAAGGACATCACAAACATCCATGCCCGAGGCTGGATTCGAACCTGCGACCGTAGCGGTCTTGCGGTTCCAGACTGCAGCGCCTTTAACCGCACGGCCACTTCGGCCGGCCTTTAATTGATCATGAATTGGAATTGCTTTGAGAGGTATGGCCATTTTACGAACTACTTCTTCTTTTAGGACGTTCATTGGTAGTTTCTATTGAGATAACAGTTTTGACGGAAGTTTAATGAGAGTGGGATACTGGCAACATTAACCGCCGCTGGTTCTACTATCGAGCAACATTTGAAAAACAGTACATCAGTTGGTGAATGTGGTTCTTTTTTCGTTACACGCTTTGTTATGTTGTCGAGTAGTGCGGAATATTTTGCGCGCAAATTCGTTAGATCCATTCCACCCTCGTTTAAGCTGAGGGTGCAAGTATGCAGAGAAACCTTATAGATTTAGCCCCTCTATAGAAATCAATGTATCGCTTGCTGCATAGCCCTCTCTTTTTTCTTGGGGGGGGGAGGGGGGGGGACGATCTGAGATAAGCATCACGCTTTTGCAAATATTTATATTTTGGTTAGGTTGACCTTTTCTGTCATAGCAAAATTTCTACCCACGTGGATCTTTACTACCGCTCTTGTGTTAGTAATGTCGTGGACCAGCTGCGAGCCTCCGTTGTTTGATGATTATTTGTCACAGTGACCCCTAACACTTGGTGTTGATCTTTGAGGGAAATTGCCCTGGGGTCCGAGGAAACGTCGGCACTCGATCAGTGTCCGTTGGCGCAACCATCAGCGTCAGCCAGCATCAATCAACACGACCTCTTGTCGAACGATCCCGCATTTGGCAGTAATAGGCTTGGCGGTCGAACTGCAGCCCTAATAGCCGTTTAACGAGTGCCGTCACCTGACTCCACCAGCCAGACGTCGCGGGCCGAAGATGGTTCCCTGGACACCACTTTTGCTGCAAGCCGCTGCCGGGCTAGTTAGCGACACCTTTCATCCGCCGTGTGGCTGCGAAGCACGGCTGCGTCAGCTGCTGGCTGCTCAACTCTGTGCCGCGCTGCGCCGGGGATGTTCAAAGGGCACCGATGCCGAGGACTACCTCTATCTGGACTTGGATCATCCCTGTACCACAAACAGGTCTAATAAGTGTGTATGGTTCCAACAAAAGCATTGCTAAAATTTTCTCCTGCTTCTCACTGACGGACCCGATGCTCTTGGTGAGGAGGTCAGAGCGACCATCCTCCTAGTCCTGCGCTTCCTCCAACACGTCACCTGGGCTGCACCGCTGCACACTACTTAAATCTGCCGAATCCGTTACAGAATGATGGTGTCCGAGGGAAGCATACGCTTATTATTTTCTTATTCCACTAGAATCCCAATATCTGTTCATCATCATCTGATGCTTCTCCATCAAGAGTGTTGGTTTCCGAGAAGGCCTCTGTCTGTATAGCGGGTCTTCCCATGAAAGATATCGCACTTGTAGCCAGCATTGTAGCAATGTAATTTCTGAACCGTCCTGCTGCTAACTGCAAACTTCGTCAGGTGTGGACGCTTCTTCAGATAATATTTTGAATTAAAATACGTTAGTTAAGACTCGAATCTCCAGTAAAAGGTTATCTTCTACAAACTGTTTTCGCCGCGACGTCGTATATGTATCAAGACTTGTTGACGTCGTATTTGGAGCAAGACTCCGTTGATCTGTAACAATAGGTTGTCGCTTGGCATGGATCCTATAATACCAAAGCAAACTCCCAGTGGTTTATATTAGCACTTGTAAAGTCGGCGTTTGATTAGACACTAAGCCAAATCAATGCACAGACACGCACAATTGAAATGGGTCGCATTTAAGCTTGGTATAGCCTTAGTATGGACTATTTGGACTGCTCCCTAGATGAATCGCATTATGGAATGTTGTATACTTATTTACTTTTCGCAAATTCAGTAAATTGTAATACACTGGTGTCCAAAATTAAAGCAGCAAACCGAACTTTTTGTAGGTTGTGTTTATTTTGCCGCAGAACAGTATAATCAGATAATAATATAGTAGAAGCAATATTACAGAACGTAAACAACAGCAACATGCATAAAGTTGGACAAAAACGTTCTTAGTTTTTCCCAACTTAACGGTTGTACACACTCTTTCCGACTTCTGAATAATGAGCTCGGTGTGGAATCTGACTACCTCTGACAGCAATACAGGCCTGACAAGCGACGGTACATGCTATGAATGATGCCATCAATCTCGTGTTGAGACAATAACTCCCATTATTCCTGCAGCGCTGTTCACAAGTTTTGCAGAGTGGTTGGTGGATGCTGATGTGATGAAACTGGAGTCTCTAGTGCATCCCAGACGTGCTATATGGGTCTCAGATAGGGAGAGCGAGCAGACCACGCCATGCGTGCAGTATCTTACGTTTCCAAGAAAACATTAACTGCGCGTGCTCTATGAGGTCTATCGTCCAGCAATAGGAAGTCTGGGCTCACAGCACATCGAAACAACCGCTCATAAGCTCCTAAGATCTCGTTCAGGTATCTGACAACAGTTAAACCTTACCGATTTAACAAAAAATGGTTCAAATGGCTCTGAGCACTATGGGACTTAACTGCTCAGGTCATCAGTCCCCTAGAACTTCGAACTACTTAAACCTAACTAACCTAAGGACATCACACACATCCATGCCCGAGGCAGGATTCGAACCTGCGACCGTAGCGGTCGCGCGGCTCCAGACTGTAGCGCCTAGAACCGCTTTGCCACTCCTGCCGGCGCCGATTTAACAGTACACTTTCATGAAGAGGTGTTCGAGTGGTCAAAATAGTCCCTGCCCACACCATTAGGGATCATCCTCGATATCAGTCTCTTTCCACAATGGTTGGGTCCCGAAATCGTGTTCCACATTTCCTCCAGATGCGAATCCGTCGAGAACCACTGTCCAGACCAAACAGAGACTCGTCTGTGAAAAGAACATTGGCCCACTGTTCGAACGTCCAGGTGACTTCTTGGCAGTACCTTTCTAGACGTTCCCTTCTGTGAAGACGCGTCAGAAGTACATTACAGCAGGTCTCTGACAATAAAGGCCACTCTGCCGAAGCCTTTTGTACGTTGTTTGCCTCGCTACAACACGTCCAGTGGATGGTGCGAGTTCAGATACCAGTTGCCGGCCCCGCCCTAGTCTTCAGGATACAGTTCCGATGTCCTCTAGAACATGTCGCCATATCCGGAAACAACAGAGCGATTCACATTAAGCCATCGGGCCACACCAATTTGCGACTGTCCTGCTTCCATTCTTCCCATGGACCTCCACCGCAGAGAGCCTGGTAGGCGTCTTCTCTGTGCCATACTGCGCCGTCTGAGACAGTGTACACAGCGATAGTGGGTGTGATACTACCCGGCAAACACTTTTACATTTGAGAGGTGCCCTGACGTCATTGCTGGCGTGGTTGTCCATTGACGAGAATGCCACCTTCCGTACAGGACACGATCGTACGGACGTCTGTTGATAGTTCGTATGATTACATCGTGAATTAGACACAGGACGGGTAAATATTGGTTTGTTGCTTTAGTTTTGGTCACCAGTGTATGTGCTAACTCCACCGAAGAATCTTTGTGACGAAAAGACTGGGCCTGTAAGTAATGTGGTCCTATAATTAAAAAACCCGATTTTGGCTGCTGCTGACAGTAAATATAACCGTCGAAAATTGTACATCAGGATTCGTAGTCACTATGCTATGTGGTCCTAGAATAATTTACCTATTACAAGATATGTTTATATAAACCATCCACCAGAGTTTCGTTCTTCGTTACAATACCGACATCATGAGTATGGTTCAAATGGCTGTGAGCACTATGGGACTCAACTGCTGTGGTCATAAGTCCCCTAGAACTTAGAACTACTTAAACCTAACTAACCTAAGGACAGCACACAACACCCAGCCATCACGAGGCAGAGAAAACATCATGAGTATGTCGTTGAACATTTGGACTTAGTGTAGGTGGATTCTAATTGTCTTAAGCAGGTATGATGGTAAGAATGAGTGCTGTGGAAACATTTACTTACTCTCCAGACGTCTGCTTGATTACTTTGGGTTTGTTATGATCGGTGTTCTACTAGAGAATACTTATACCATGTTGTTCACAAAGCCGACTCTAGTATGGCGCCTTAAGGAAATGAAAATCATTACGTTGCAAAACTTGTTTCTGTAAATTTTCCTTGTCTCTGTTTATAGATTCCACTTGGCTATAAATGAATCCTAATTCAATATGATTGAGAATTTTTGAAATGGATGAATAGCAATTCAAACCATTTACCACGATATCGAGTGACCACGTTCTCCTCCCCCCAACAGAAGGATCCAGGTCGCTGAAAGTGTTTGAACGCAATACCGCGCTCTCCTTGTTAGTCGGACACTACGCGGTCCGTATACCGCAGTGATTCACGCACCAAGCCATTTCGTTCGGTCAGGCAACATTATAACTTTGTTCCAAACACAGCAGATTTCCGTATTAAAGTTTCTCACGGTTGTGTTCCTCTAGCCATTTCTGCTGTGACACCAGATTGCTTTGGGATAAACATTGTACCGGTACTTTTATTGTCCTGGAGAAATGGTAAAGAAATTGTTTCCCGGTGTTCAGCTACAATCGCATGTTCTCGTTTGTCCTGGACTTTACTTCCTTCTTACAAAACATCGTTACTCTAGTGGACACTCGCCGTCGGATAGTAAACTCTAATGAGAATGGTGAAATGAAGCAGAAGGGTTTAGTGGATTGCCGTTAAAGCTGCTACGTGGGAAGCTCCGGAGCGTGCGGCACAATTGCCGCTACTCCGCTCTTTAGGACACACAATCTGCCCTGAGTGCACTTTCCACCCAAAGTCGATGTCCTCCACCCTTATAAATATTAAAAGGGCTGTGATGGTCTCTTGGAGGAAAGGAAGTTTCAAATTCCATGGCTGTTGTAACTAGTGCGCTCCAGATCTGAAACACAGTTGCACTGCGCCCACAATTTCGGCACAGGCTGTAAGGTAGGATTCGTTTCTTCATGCACAGAGTAATTATAAACTACTGGAATATAACCATACTAACTAGTTTGTTTGAGAGGCCAACCTCCGCATCAAGCATAGAAACATTTGTTTTGTAAATAAAACAGCCATTTGTTGCTGCACTGTAATTTGTTTCTCCCAGACGCGTTTCACCTTTTCTTTTTTGCTTTAAGGCATCTGCAGTGGGATAGTTTCTGGGCATCTGCATTTTCTCTCATCTGGTCTATAGGTCACACTATCACTTCATTTCCGAAACATTATCACATTTTTATATTCCGAATTTTTTCTTCACTCTGTTCACCGTGTTTACCTTTCTTTTGTGGTGCACTATTACGCTTCTGCCACTAGATACTGATATTTGTTCTAAAACTGCGGTGAACAGAGTGAAGAAAAAGTCTGGAATATAATCATGAGCTTATGTTTCGGAAATGAAGTGGTAGTGCGGCCTCCAGACCAGATGAGGGAAAACGCAGATGCCAACAAAATTTCCCACTGAAGATGCCTTAGAGTAAAAGGAAAAAAAAAAATGGCGAAACGCTTCTGGGAGAAATAAATTACAGTGCACAGTGCAGCAAGAAAACAAGTGTAACCATACTAATTTATTCCACATTCGGCAGGATTTACAACGAAATGTCTTAGCAGACACAAACGTACAGATTCTCCCATCATACGACACAAAGCAATGGTAGAAGTAAATTAAAGTTGCCACTTCGATGATCTTATGTATTACCTCAAAGAGACAAATTACAGAACCAAGATGCAGTGGAAAAATGAGGGGAGGAAAGCATTACTGTACTAAAAGTACAGAATGCATCATGACAGGTCTTTAAAAATGTAAACATCCGAAACATGGTAGTAGTAATGTAGTCAAAGGGTAATATTTAATATAACAGCAGTACTTTCAATTAATATGTTGGGCGTGGTAGATATGTAGAGAGGAAACGGTTACCCCTGACGAAGCTGTAAACAATAAGAAGAATGTAAAGTAAACATTATTCAACCCCATGGAACCTACGCGATTTAAAGTTCTTCTGGTATTGATAAACGCCAAGAAGTATTTTTAAATAAGGCATAGAGGGAATTCTTTGTCTCCTTTTCGAGTATCTGGAGCCATTCTTCGACTGTATTTACTTCAATGGCAGATGAGAAACATATTGTTAAAAAACTTAGAGCTAAAGATATAATGTGTGTCCGTCCAGTACTTTAACCTGATACTCTCCCACAGTCAGATACACTCCTGGAAATTGAAATAAGAACACCGTGAATTCATTGTCCCAGGAAGGGGAAACTTTATTGACACATTCCTGGGGTCAGATACATCACATGATCACACTGACAGAACCACAGGCACATAGACACAGGCAACAGAGCATGCACAATGTCGGCACTAGTACAGTGTATATCCACCTTTCGCAGCAATGCAGGCTGCTATTCTCCCATGGAGACGATCGTAGAGATGCTGGATGTAGTCCTGTGGAACGGCTTGCCATGCCATTTCCACCTGGCGCCTCAGTTGGACCAGCGTTCGTGCTGGACGTGCAGACCGCGTGAGACGACGCTTCATCCAGTCCCAAACATGCTCAATGGGGGACAGATCCGGAGATCTTGCTGGCCAGGGTAGTTGACTTACACCTTCTAGAGCACGTTGGGTGGCACGGGATACATGCGGACATGCATTGTCCTGTTGGAACAGCAAGTTCCCTTGCCGGTCTAGGAATGGTAGAACGATGGGTTCGATGACGGTTTGGATGTACCGTGCACTATTCAGTGTCCCCTCGACGATCACCAGTGGTGTACGGCCAGTGTAGGAGATCGCTCCCCACACCATGATGCCGGGTGTTGGCCCTGTGTGCCTCGGTCGTATGCAGTCCTGATTGTGGCGCTCACCTGCACGGCGCCAAACACGCATACGACCATCATTGGCACCAAGGCAGAAGCGACTCTCATCGCTGAAGACGACACGTCTCCATTCGTCCCTCCATTCACGCCTGTCGCGACACCACTGGAGGCGGGCTGCACGATGTTGGGGCGTGAGCGGAAGACGGCCTAACGGTGTGCGGGACCGTAGCCCAGCTTCATGGAGACGGTTGCGAATGGTCGTCGCCGATACCCCAGGAGCAACAGTGTCCCTAATTTGCTGGGAAGTGGCGGTGCGGTCCCCTACGGCACTGCGTAGGATCCTACGGTCTTGGCGTGCATCCGTGCGTCGCTGCGGTCCGGTCCCAGGTCGACGGGCACGTGCACCTTGCGCCGACCACTGGCGACAACATTGATGTACTGTGGAGACCTCACGCCCCACGTGTTGAGCAATTCGGCGGTACGTCCACCCGGCCTCCCGCATGCCCACTATACGCCCTCGCTCAAAGTCCGTCAACTGCACATACGGTTCACGTCCACGCTGTCGCGGCATGCTACCAGTGTTAAAGACTGCGATGGAGCTCCGTATGCCACGGCAAACTGGCTGACACTGACGGCGGCGGTGCACAAATGCTGCGCAGCTAGCGCCATTCGACGGCCAACACCGCGGTTCCTCCCTTCCTGTCCGCCGCTCGTGGTCTCGCGGTAGCGTTCTCGCTTCCCGAGCCCGGGGTCCCGGGTTCGATTCCCGGCGGGGTCAGGGATTTTCACCTGCCTCGAGATGACTGGGTGTTTGTGTTGTCGTCATCATTTCATCATCATCCAGGAAAGTGGCGAAATTGGACTGAGCAAAGATTGGATAATTGTACGGGCGCTGATAACCACGCAGTTGAGCGCTCCACAAACCAAACATCATCTCATCATCACCGCGGTTCCTGGTGTGTCCGCTGTGCCGTGCGTGTGATCATTGCTTGTACAGCCCTCTCGCAGTGTCCGGAGCAAGTATGGTGGGTCTGACACACCGGTGTCAATGTGTTCTTTTTTCCATTTCCAGGAGTGTATGATAGTTTTATTTGTTTGAATCTGCATTTCCCATTTGTTCTTAGTTTTTGATTAACTTAATACAGGAATATTAATTACCAGTATTCCAGAGAATACCGGTATCAGGTGTACTATATTGCAGCTACCTCATGCAGTAGAGTAAATCTTGTGCTTTCTAATTTCTTTTGGATGGTGTTAATTTTTGCGTTCATGGCTGAAGTCATGTACTACAAAGAAATTCTTCCATTAGAAGTTTCTGGATTACTTTTAAAAAGCAGTATAAACAATAGGACCTTCCGAACCAGATTATTATCAACGTCAATATCATTTCCACGCTCCAGAAATTCTGGTGTTGTTCTTCACGAATTTCTATCTCCATAATACTGTGCAGTTGTTGTTCACAAATTTGGCGACTCTGAATGTCTTCACTATGTAGGCACTTGAAGATCTGGCTCTCTCATTCATCATGAAACTTCCTCTTAGTCACTTATAAGCGAACATTTCAATCAAACTTTACTCGAGAATGGACGTGGAGGCTTATTATTTTCAACTGACCGTACCACCATTATGATATTCCTCAACCATGTCCAACACACTACTTTCCATCTTAGTTATTATCTTAATTCCTTATTTTACCCTTTTTTGTATTTAGCAAACAAATTCTGTTGCTAGGATCCAACTCTTACCTAGTCCAGTATTTATTGTTGCTTGCAGTCCATATTCTAAGGTAGGAGCAAGCTGCATTATACATAAAGATGCACCTGGTATACTGCCTGGAATAATTTCTAAACTATGAGAATTTTGCTAGCGATCTCTCGATCTTAAAAGTAATTAAGGAAAAAATAAATAAAGGTAAACCATAATCATGCAATATTTTTAGCTTAAAGGTTGCTTTATGTGATAAGGGAAGAAGAAGAACTGCAACTTGAGGGAACCGAGCTCGTGGGGAAAAATCTAGTTGGAAGACCCTCCCTGTCTGCAGTTGCCTGGTTTCTCTGCTTCGAACAAAGCACGTAGCACTTACTTGTAGCTGCTCTTGCGTTACACTTACAGACATGTGTCGACGGTAGGATACAAGAACTTATCAATCTTTTATTATCACATACAGTTCTTTATACTTTTGGTAACATTATTACTGCACATAATATAAATAAGTAACCACACTGAACGCAACTGAAAAATTCGTCTCTGCCATATCGCTTTCGTTATCTGTACTGCTGGCTATTAAACATGCAACACCAGAAAGATGGAATGATATTAGGACAAACACATAATTTAGGTAGGAGTAACGTCATACACATTTTGCATATCAGGAAAGATTATGCAGAGGGTCTCTCATTCATAAGATGTATTTCAATGTTTTTGTCTGTGAGGATATCGTGTTATTCCTCGTGTAATAATAGAAACCAGCAGCCTGTGTCGGAAACTGTTAACAGATTCGGGACTTACCGAGAATGTGGTTGGCCATCCCGCCATATTTCTGCTCTTGTAGATAGGGGTCCCACGGCTGACATGAGAATATGGAATCAACGGATGCAAGAGGGCACCATGTGCTCCCAAGCAACTACGCAAGTAGAGCCCAAATGACAGATATTGTTACTGGGCCGTGTAGGGTGGTACAGCTACATCATGTGCCTTGAACGAGAAGTGAGATTGTTTGCATCAAGATCTGTATTCACATAGACAGTGCGAAGAACTTTGGATCACGAGGCTTGGCAGCAAGGCTATAGTGGCCTTCATGAAAATAAGCACCTAAAGGGCATCTCATCGTATTACAGAAAAAACAGTTTGTGATAATTTCAGATGTTACTAAAAATTCCGAAAAAGTATTAGAGATATTTATTTTTAATTTAGAATATGTTGCAGTACTTTTCAAAAACAAGTTTTTGACAACTGCAACAACTGCTAACGTGGTCTTGTAAGCCGAAAACCGGTTTACACAATAAAATTAATGCTGTAGAACAAAAGCAATACAGTACTTTTCATTTATTATTGCCACTGTAAAAACTAAAAACTGATGTTATAAGAAATTTTGAAAAAAAAACTTTTTATTTCAACCTGTTGATAAAACAAACCACCGACATACAGGGTTATTACAAATGATTGAAGCGATTTCACCGCTCTACGATAACCTTATTATTTGAGATATTTTCACAATGCTTTGCACACACATACAAAAACTCAAAAAGTTTTTTTAGGCATTCACAAACGTTCGATATGTGCCCCTTTAGTGATTCGGCAGACATCAAGCCGATAATCAAGTTCCTCTCACACTCGGCGCAGCATGTCCCCATCAATGAGTTCGAAAGCATTGTTGATGCGAGCTCGCAGTTCTGGCACGTTTGTTGGTAGAGGTTTAAACACTGAATCTTTCACATCACTATGCGTGAAACTTGCCCGCACGCGTTCAACCGTTTCTTCGCTCACTGCAGGCCGACCCGTTGATTTCCCCTTACAGAGGCACCCAGAAGCTTTAAACTGCGCATACCATCGCCGAATGGAGTTAGCAGTTGGTGGATCTTTGTTGAACTTCGTCCTGAAGTATCGTTCCACTGTTATGACTGACTGATGTGAGTGCTTTTCAAGCACGACATACGCTTTCTCGGCTCCTGTCGCCATTTTGTCTCACTGCGCTCTCGAGCGCTCTGGCGGCAGAAACCTGACGTGCGGCTTCAGCCGAACAAAACTTTATGAGTCTTTCTACGTATCTGTAGTGTGTCGTGACCATATGCCAATGAATGGAGCTACAGTGAATGTATGAAATCGCTTCAATCATTTGTAATAGCCCTGTATTTGGATTGAAAAAAATGTATGAACATTCTGGAAGTTTTTAGTTGCATGTGATACGTATTTTATCGTGAAATCATGAACAAATTCCATGATAAAAAATAAAATACCGTAAGGGTTGTGAAACTGTTCCCCCTCTGAAACGAAAAATGTTATCGCTGATGAATTTGCGTTCTGTTGGTGCCTGTAGAAACTTGCAGCGAGGAAGTTGTTAAGAAAACTAAAAAAATAAATTTGGTAACATCTGAGACGTCATTATTGTAAGGTGTCACCTATGAATACATTTTGTTCGCGAGAGATTCCGTGCACTGCAGTGCGCGAGTACTTGTGTGCCGTCGCCAGCACTTTTATTAGGACGGCTCTCCTTAATCCGAACAAGAATATCCCATAACTGGAACATGTTTTATTTGCAGTTCTTACTGACCGTTCGCCACTGCACTCATCACCCAAATCGGCGATATAGACGATAGAAATGTAACTGCAGGTTTTTTCAGGCCACTACTTCCATTAAAGTCGAGCAAAATGTATTTGTACACATGGTTCTGTCTAACCCAACTTTTATCGACGTATATTATAAGACTGTTTTCCTCACCAAGCAATCAGTGTATTGTACACAAAACTTCGTTCTTGCAGCTGCATTTTCTCCGAATTCCTTTAACAATTTTTGTCCACCATTACCCGTCCTGAGGCTAAAACGAAGTGAGTGGAGCACACAAGAACAAAGGTCTCTCAGCCAAAATAATCTTTTTTTTTCACCGCTATCACCATCCATTATTATAGCCGTCAGATACTCTCATTGATCACAGCATCCAAGCACAGATCATGCACTAACATTTTGTTGAAATCATCAGATTCTGTAGATTTCCGTTTTCATTTATATCGCTCTCTTCGCGAATCAAATTGCATGCTCAAATCTAGAGATTCTGCCAATTAACCGCACTCTTAATACGGAATATACTCGATTCTGAAACATCATAAGTTTTTGTTGTCATTTTATGCACTTGTGGCAAATTAATATATTCCTGGTTTCTTCACTATTAGCCAGATCAGTAAAATACTACAGTACATTCGATGGGACTGTTTTAAATTGTTTTCAAATGACTTTTCACCCTCTATGCAGGGCATTGCTTCTGCATTTCTCTGACTACCATGCATATGTCATTGCACCATCCCACACAAGACCGAAACCACATGTAAACACACGATATCAGATGGAAACACTGAACATTCAGCTCTCCTTGCCTTACTGTACTGCCAAAAGTGCGGTAACAAAGATAAGAGGTGGGTGAACCACAGTGCCGCGAGCATGTGGGGCGCAGGCAGCGGGTGTGACCTTGAGGTGTCTTCCTTCCTAACGACCATTCTTTTATTAGCGTGGCTACCCTTGATGCGGCAGCGAAGGGTACTGCACAGACAGTGGTGTGCCCAGTGGCAATACTGGGCACAGGAATAGGGATCGTCCTTTCAGGCGAGTGTTGATTCTGCGTGCGGCAGCATGATGGACAAGTCACTGTGTGGTGGCTCCAAGGAGAATAAACGTTACCAGATCGCATCTGTCGCAGTCAATCGCCTCAGCACTCATATGGGGTGCCAAGGTTACAATCACGAATGATTTGCATAGCCAGCCGTCACAAGTCTGTCATAGCTGTACTCTATCTTCGAGGTTTCCACGATTTTATGCTTCTAGAAGATAGCTGACGACTGCTTGTTGCCGGTGTTGTCCTGTCAGATACCCATTTCAATTCCACTCTTCACTATTGTCGAAATATACTCGAAGAAAACGAAAAAAGAAAACGCATCAAGAAATTTTCCGAATGGGATTGATATCGGTAAATATGACGTACATGTACAGGGAAACAAATGATGACAGTTTCAGAGAAACTGGGTGATGTATTCAGAGAAAGAGCTTCGCAAATTGAGTAAGTCAATAACGTGTTGATCCTCCTCTGGCCACTATGCAAGCGGTTATTCGGCTTGGCATTGATTGACAGATTTATTACATATTATTCTGGGGGATATCCTGCCAAAACTGCGTCCAACTAGAACGTTAGATCGAGATGATTGGAGGGTCCTGCCCATAATGCTCGAAACGTTTTCAATTGGGGAGAGACCCGGCTATCTTGTTGGCCAAGGTAGGATTTGCCAATCTCGAAGACAAGCAGTAGAAACTCTCGCCATGTGTGTGGACGTGCATTATCTTGTTAAAATATAAGCCCAGAATGGCTTTCCGTGAGGGGAAACAAAACGGGGCGTAGAAGATCGTCGATGTACTGCTGTGCTGTAAGTGTGCTGCAGATGACAACGAAAGGGGTTCTGCTATGAAAATCAATGGCACACCAGGTTTTGGGCCATTTATGTCGAACGACTGTCACGTTGGTATCCCAGCGGAGTCCATTGCTTCCCCAGACAGGCCTGGTCATGATTCTCATGGACTGGAGTAGAATTGTCTTCACAGATGAGTCCCGCTTCGAACTGAGCCCCGATGACCAGCGAAAACGAGTCATGAGAAGCTCTGGTCAGCGATGGGAACAGCCTGACCAAGAATGAAGGGACAGGATGACAGGAAATCTGTTGAGACAATAGCGAAAAACTTCCATGGTATTGGAGGGAACAACAGAGCGTAAAAACTGTAGAGGAATACTGAGATTGGGATACATATAGCAAATAATTGAGGACGTAGGTCGCAAGTACTATTCTGAGATGAAAAGGTTGATATGAGAGAGGAACTCGTGGCGGACCGCATCAAGCCAGTCAGAAGACTGATGACTAGAAGTAAATAAATAAAATATGCGACGACGATATTTTACGCTCCATTTTGTCGCCCTTCATGGCAAGCCATCCTGGGCTATTATGCCCACACAGAGGGAGAATTTCTACTCCGTGTCATCGTGTTTGCCTAACCATACCTTGGCCATGAAGGTCGCCGGATTTTTTCCCAATTGAGAAAACCTGGAGCATTATAGTTAGGAACCTCAAAACCCCTCAGGATTTTGTCAATATAACGGACCAATTGGAGAACATCCAAAAACGCTGTCAAACAATACCAAGCCAAATAACTACTTGCATAAAGACAAAAGGTAAACCAACGAGTTACTGACATGATCAATTTATGGAGCTTTTTCTCTTAAAAAAATCATCCGATTTTCCTGAAATCGTAATCGTTTGTTCGTCTCTTCAGGTACATCACACCTATTGATCGCTGTGCCATTCAGATAATTTCTTCGTGGTGCGTCACTTTTTTTGTCGTAGGTATACAATTTTCATCCTACTTAGCGTCATTCAGAAATATTCCCTATGAGAATCAGCAAAACTCTGATGGTACATAGGAAAATTGCTAAATATTACATTTGCATATCATTGTCAACTTTAGTCACTTGAACCAATTTAAACTCGACAATATTTCCTTAACAGCAACCTACAACCATAATTTCCTCTGTATTACTACTTAATACTCCTCGACCCATCGCGTTTATCTGGCTCAACAATAGTCTACCTTGATTTCTCTTTTCATATTAATTAATATTCCATGTAACATCGTGCATCAGAACTGACTACCAACACTAGTCTTCAGCGACCAGGAGGGAAAAATCCTATGAAGTATGTGCAGAAATGCATCGTTGCCATCGTAGTGAATGATAGTTCCTCCGACCACGTGCCGTGTGTCCGTTGTGTGCTGCAGGCTGCGTGATTGACGCAGAGTACTGTACGCAAAGAATGGTCCGGCATTCGTGTCGCGAACAAACCGAGATGGTGTTTGTGTAATTCCAAACGGACGGAAACGGTAGAGAGGCAGAAGGCAAGACAGCTATGCCGAAACAAGTACCCTCACAGACACCAACCACATCACACAACATTTCAAGCTCTTTTTGGGTGTCTGTGTGATCATGGGTCCTTTCAGACAGACGAACGTGATGGGAGGTTCGGAGGACCGCATTCTACGGGATATTGAGACGAACCCTGGTACCAGGCAACTGGTCCGCCAGCATGGTGTAAGTCAAAGTACGACCATGTGTATCCTGCATGACAATCACAACTATCCTTATCACGTGCAACGAGTGCAAGAATTATCAGGAACAGGTTTCCCCTCTACGGGAAGGATTTTGTAGGTGACTTTTGCACCATCCCATCACAATTGTGGGATTTCTGTTACCATTCCTCTTTACCGACGAATCAACCTTCACCAGAACTGGCATCATCAATCTGCTTAATCGTCTTCTGTGGGCTATAGACAATCCTCAGGGAATGGTTGAGGCGTGTCATTAGCACCGGTTCAGCATCAGTATGTGGGCAGAGATTCTTGGCGACAATCTCGGTTTGTTCACGGCATGAATACCAGACCATGCTGCTGCTTACAGTACGCTGCGTGTGAGTCACTCAGCCTGCAACACGCAAGGAATACAAGGCATGTGGTCAGAGGAACTTCCGTTCGTCAGTGCCATCTACTGTGACAACGATGCATTTCGGGACTCATCTTCATCGGACCGTCTTTCCTCTACTTCCAGTGAGGAAACCGTTCCTGCGGTTTGTTTTATTACTATTCACCCTGTAAATTTTGTTATTTGCTACTCTTCCTGGTGTTGCAGCTCTAATGACAAACAGCGTATTTTCCTTAAAAATTAAGGATACCTAAGTCCTACCATACACCTTAACAGTTACGTACATCTCACTTTTATTCCTCTTCGAAAGTTTCTGAATAAAACCAAACTGGAGTTATACGCAATGAAACGGTCAAGCATGCGAGGATGCGGGAGTCATAGGGGAGTATAGGCATTCTTAATAGAAAACGGTTCCGCAACTTTATTTAACGCAAACAGTTTAGTAAATGACACTCTAGTAAATTGAACACACTAGATTATTCAGTTAAGGGAATGTAAATGGTAATTAAACTGTGTGAAATACATCAAAAACTATTAAAATGAAAAGGGCGCCAAAATGTATGATTGTCTAACACCCAAACAAATATCAAAAGCCCCAGTATTTAAAGTATCAGGTTAACATGAGACTTTATTTAAAACACCAACAATTTAAACATACAATTTAACATCAAAATTATTTAAAAGGGTGCCAATAATTAAATCAGAACACCGAAGATCTAATTAAACAACCTAACATCAAAAATTTATTTCAAAGGCAACAATAATAAAACAGTCTAGCATCAAAAACCTCTAAATCTCCGCAGACCAAATTAAACAATGTAACATGAAAGTTTATTTTACGGGCGTCAATAATTAGAACAAACACTGTACCGGTCCATGGATTTAAACATAATACAACCGCTACTTCCAATGACACATGTTAAATTACAACTCAGATTTTATGCCGACTAAGAACACCTAGTCTCGACCTCAAAACTTTGCCTAGAAGGTCACATTAACATTCGATATCGCTTGCAAAGGTCGTCCCACTAGTTTTATTTTAGTTTCTCGTTGTGCACAGTGTTAGCCATATTGTGTAACTCCGATATGTGCTCGTACACTGTAATACAATAACTGATCTATAAGACCAGGAATATGTTTTTTTTACAACGACATGTCACAGACAGGTCAGACATATTTTAACATTTCAGCATGCACTGTAGAATGGCAACAAAACCGAGATCATGACTGCGTAAAATAAGTGAACAATTAACAGTCAATTGGCGGAAATTCCTTTCAAAAAATTCTATGCGACTTTGGTCCCAGACGAAAGAAAGATTACTGAGTTGTATTAGGCAGTATTATGGTCGGTATTGTTGGCAACGGTAAATTTACAGGGATATGAGGTTGGTACAAATTAAGACAGGCAGGAACACAGAGCAAAACAGCACTGAATGGCTGCAAAAGCTGGAATGGTGCCTACAATATGCATTCGTTCATATATTAAGTGTATTCCTGTACAGAGGAGATATTTTTTGAAAGGCGCTTGCCTGGTGTCGGCGGATAAATACGTTATTGTAGTGACTGTGTTGTTCAGAATACAATGCAGGCTTGCCTGAAGGAACATTACATCACACTTCTGAATAAAACATTAGATCCGTCCAAACACTACTTTTTGCCAGCTTGACTATTAGATGTGCTTTACGCATGACGAATAATTACGAGTTTTAAGTTTTCATCATAAATGCGACGAATCCCTAAGATTGTTGATGAACTTCGGACGTTACCACTCTGTGGTGAAAACTAAATTTTACTTTTTGAGCATTATGATAGTCACTACCTAAATGATAGTCAAGAATCCGAGACTATTTATTGTTACCTGTTATACAATAATTTCCATTAAAGTCGCGAAATCTAAGACACGATCTGAACGAGAAGGAGATGAACCGCATTCGCGCTTCTGTCAAGCAACCGCTTACTACAGTATTTTTTTTTTTCAATCGTGTTTGTAGCCAGCGGAACGCTACGTAACAGTGAGTTCATCAGGAGAGCGCAGAACTCGGCCGGTGCTGATGTCGGCGGCGTTCCCTGTGAGTCACTGTGCCGGCGACGCCTACCAGGCTGTTTCCTTTGGCCAGTCTGGCAACAATGGTTTTACGTGCCAGCCCACAAGCACATTTCCGCAACTGACCACTGGCCTTACGCAGCTGGCAAATTGCTACCACACGCTAAATCAGTCTCAGTGGCTCATGTCCCACCTCGGAGAAGCTACCCACACGTCACAGTGCCAATTTCCGATGAAGATCCACGTATCCGAGAAGTAAAATTGAGAAAATTTCATCTGAAGTGGACTGAAAGTTAATGGTAAGTAATGGCCGTCGACACTAGTGCTTCAGTTTGACACTTTAGCTAATTTCTTATCTGCATAGTGTGAAAGTTTGTATATAAAACATTAAGCTTTATTTTGTCTACTTTGGAATATTATTTGATGTTTAAATAAAAATATTTTATGCTAGGATGGAAAGAAACTATTAAAATATACTGTTGTTGCAAGTTCTCTGATCGTAGCCACTTATTTAAAGAAGTTTTCATTATTTACAAGTGAACCTGTTTCGCTTTTATAGCGGCTTTTGTGCTTCAGAATAACGACGTGACTTCAGCTGTTTACGTACATAAGCTAAATTTTCATACTAGTAAACCAGATTCTGAAATGATAGTTTCACGCTGTACCTTGAAGTCAACCAACGAATATTGTTAACTAAAGCATTTCACACAAAGAAATGATAACTCCTTATCATCTACTGTAATGAAACTGAATGGTGACGTTTCCGATAACTTAAATGATACGAGTGATAAGATAGTTTGTGATATTATCAAAAGAGCAACACTTCAATAACATTCTGACTTCAACAAAGTATCCAACACGTTAAGATAACAACTGTGGTACTTCGCACCTTTCTAACTAGCATTATTTACGGATGAAGCATAGGCTATTTGATTTGAATTACTGAGCTGAGATTTCACGAACAGAGAGACAGCTAAAGATAGGCTACATACCAGATGCGTTAAAATTACAACTACAATGATATAATTGTTTTGTTCAGTATTTGCTTTATATACTGTGATCAGCCAGAAAATTGTGACCATTCACCTAATAGCCGATATGTCTGCTTTCGCATTATGTCTACTTTTGGCACGGAAAACAGCGGGGACGCGACGCGGCATGGAAACAGTGACGCCTTGGTAGGTCGCTTTAGTGAGCTGGCGCCACATCTGCACACACATCTCATTTAATTCCCGTGAATTCCGAGGCAGGGGCGATGGGCTCTGACGCCACGTTAAGTCACATCCCAGATGTGTTTGATCGGGTTTATATCTGGCGAGTTGGGGGCCAGCACATCAACTAGAACTCGCCACTGCGTTTCTCGAACCACTCCATCACACTCTGGGCCTTGCGTCATGGCGCATTATCTTGCTGAAAAATGCCATCAGGGGCGGGAAACATGATCGTCATGAAAGGGTGTACATGGTCTGCAACCAATGTAAGATATTCCTTGGCCGTCACGGTGCCTTGCCCAAGTTCCACTGAGCCCTTGGATGGCCATGTGTATGTTCTTCAGAGCATAATGGAGCCACCACCAGCTTGTCTCCCTCCCACAGTAAATGTGTCAAGGAGCAATTACCTTGGAAGACGACGGATTCGCATTCTCCCATCGGCATGATGAATAAGGTATCGGGATTTATCACTCCATGCGATCCTCTGCCACTGCGGCAATGTCCAGTGCCGATGGTTGCATGTCCAGTTCAGTCGTCGAAATTGTGGTGTTAAGAAACTTTACAGAAGTTCTGCAAGGTTCGCAGGAGAGCTTCTGTAAAGTTTGGAAGGTAAAAGACGAGATACTGGCAGAAGTAGAGCTGTGACGACGGGCCGTGAGTCGTGCTTGGGTAGCTCAGATGGTAGAGCTCTTGCCCGCGAAAGGCAAAGGTCTCGAGTTCGAGTCTCGGTCCGGCATACAGTTTTAATCTACCAGGAAGTTTCATATCAGCGTACACTCCGCTGCTCATTCTCGTGGTGTTAACATTGGCACATGCATGGCTCGTCAGCTGCGGAGGCGCGTGTTCGCTGCACTGTGTGTTGAGACACACTTGTACTCTGCCCAGCATTAAAATTCACGGCCTGTCCTGTTTTACCAGTATGTCCAGACTACGACGTCCGACATTCGTAATGAGGGTGGCCGTCCAACCGCACGATATCTGGACGCGGTTTCACCCTGAAGACACTCGCCACACCACTCCTCCAACATCTGCCAAGTCGTGCAGAGCCTCCCAGCCATCATAATATGCCGTCGGTAAAACTCACACAGACCGCGTGCGTTCCTCATTCTACAGACAGACAGCAGTCCCACTGATACTACGTGCACCGTTCTTGTGCCCGACTAGCAGTCATTCCTCGCCAGGTTACGCTGTTATAGGCTACACGGGTTTATATCGATAGCAGATCGGTGATCATAATGTTCTGGCTTATCAGTGTATGTATAAAGTGGTTGCACTGAATTATCGATCTGAGTTTCAGGATATAAATAACATTTTCGCTTACTTCGAAACTATGCTTTGTTTACACACTAAGGACATACGTAGATAATTCATAAGGAAGTTGTATGTAGTAGAGGCATTTTCTGGTTTTCTCACAACGGAATAAAATTTGGGAATTTTCTCTTGCTCTGTATTTTACGAGGGGGAGTTGAAAAATAAGTTTACCCTATCGGCTGTGGGACATAGCAGGAGAACGCGCACGTGCAAGACACCGATAGACCATCGGGTAGAGGTCGACCGCAATCAAGCAGATGGCGCTGTCGCAGTGCCTGCGCAAATCGGACGCCAGCCGCTCAGTCTTTTCCCGGAGCTATAGAGAGAAAATGCGTTTTGGAGTCGTGGTCACAGGCGGAACCGCCAGCTGTTATCCGCTATGAACGGGCACGTGGAGTATCAGGTACAGAAAGAGGTGTATGGGTCAGGTGTGATGTCGAGGCAAATGGTGCGGAGATGGTGCCAGCATTTCAGTGATGGGACGTCAGCAAGTGCAGGACATACCGAGACCTGGAAGGATGCGCACGGCCACTACAGATGCAAATGTCAGGAAGGTGGATGACATGATTAAAGCGAACCGGCGTATCGCCATCGATGGATTAGCGGCAGAAATTGGAATCGGACATCAGCGAGCTCACAAGATCATCCACGACATTCTTGGACACAGGAAAGTGTCAGCAAGATGGGTGCCCCACCAACTGACCCCTACACACATGGAACAACGCATGGCGTTCAGCCTGGAACAGCTCGAGCGTTACCATGAAACTGGCAATGACCTTTGTTTCGGATTGTGACGGGGGTTGAAATGTGGGTCCACCATTACGCGCCCGAATCGAAGGCCGCATCCATGGAGTCGAAACATCCGTCATCACCTGTCCGTAAGAAGTTCAAAAGCACTCCGTCTGCAGGTAAAGTGCTACGCACCGTTTTTTGGGACGCCAAAGGAGATTTGCTGCTAGACTTTCTGGAGGAGGCAACAATCAATGCTGCGCGCTCTGCTGTTGGATGACAATGCGAGACCACACACGGCGACGGCAATGCAAAACCATATTGCAACTCTTGGTTGGGAGCGCCTACACCATTCGCCTTACAGTCCGGATCTTCGCACCAAGTGATTTTCACCTGTTTCTTGCTTTGAAGAAGACTCTCGGCGGAAGGCGCTTTGACAGCAATGCTGACGTCAAACAAGCCGTTCAACGCTTCTTCCGTATGCAACGCCCTGATTTTTTCATGGAAGGCTTTTTGAAGTTTATGAAGCGGTATGACAAATATCTCAATCTACTTGGCAATTATGTAGAAAAATAAAGATATGTCTTAGTCTCATTCTCTTTTTTTCTTTTAACACCCAACTTTGACTACAGTCGACAGGGGAAACTTATTTTCCAACTCCCCTTCGTAATTTTCTTGGTACTAGAGTTCTTAACGCCACCGATCTAACATACATATGGTTGCAGTAATTTCTGAAAACCTTTATACATATGTACCTTACAATGTAATTATGTCTGTATATGTAATTATTATTAGAACATAGATTTCAATTACAATGGCGAGACGATGTTGAAAATGTAAAGTTCGAAATACAGACAGATTTCAGTTAGAATTTCGAGTCGATATTAGAACTGCAAATATCGAACGACCGTTAATACAGCGTACAGTGTTTTGCATCTGCGACACAGAGTGGATCGTAAAAACGGATGTATACATTTAGCTCTGGGTTGACATTACTGTAATTGATATTGGTTAAATTAGGACGTCTTTGAGTACAAACTTCGCGACTGAAAGAAACTGTAGTCAACAGAGTGTAAATTACGTGTCGACTATTACTTCCGAAGTGCAGCATTAATGTTGCACTTCATGTTTTTAAACTTCATTCCCAGCGTGACGCTGCCGTCAAGAGTCCAGAGGTAGCGTTAAATTATCTGCAGATTCATCGGAAAAAATAAAGGTCCCATCGAATTAACAGAAAAACTGGCAAGAATACGCTCATTTATTTAGTGACATTTACCTAGAGTCCAGTAACTTCTTCTTTCCCTCTGATGTCAGTAGCTGTTCATCACAGCGCTGGCTCCATGTACACCGCTAACGTTGGCAGCCGAAATGATGCATGATAGCTCTACCACCCACTACCTCTCTAGAATGTTGGTCAAAGCCAGGCGCTAATCCAGGGTTCGATTTGGAAGAGCAATCATTATTATTCTCTTCTTCCGCTCAAATACAGGGTGATTCAAAAAGAATACCACAACTTTAGGAATTTAAAATTCTGCAACGACAAAAGGCAGAGTTAAGCACTATCTGTCGGCGAATTAAGGGAGCTATAAAGTTTCATTTAGTTGTACATTTGTTCGCTTGAGGCGCTGTTGACTAGGCGTCAGCGTCAGTTGATGCTAAGATGGCGACGGCTCAACAGAAAGATTTTTGTGTTATTGAGTACGGCAGAAGTGAATCGACGATAGTTGTTCAGCGTGCATTTCGAACGAAGTATGGTGTTAAACCTCCTGATAGGTGGTGTATTAAACGTTGGAATAAACAGTTTACAGAGAATGCGTGTTTGTGCAAAGGGAAAATTTCTGGACGGCCGAGAACGAGTGATGAAAATGTAGCACGCATCCAGCAAGCATTTGTTCGCAGAGCTAGAAGAGAGCTGCAAATTCCACAATCAACTGTATGGAGAGTCCTACGAAAAAGGTTAGTTATGTACGTCAACTACCCGAGGCGATGGATCGGCCACCAGGCAGCCCGTGACAGAGCACTTCATCACTGGCCTCCAAGAAGCCCTGATCTTACCCCCTGCGATTTTTTCTTATGGGGGTACGTTAAGGATATGGTGTTTCGGCCACCTCTCCCAGCCACCATTGATGATTTGAAACGAGAAATAACAGCAGCTATCCAAACTGTTACGTCTGATATGCTACAGAGAGTGTGGAACGAGTTGGAGTATCGGGTTCATATTGCTCGAGTGTCTGCAGGGGGCCATATTGAACATCTCTGAACTTGTTTTTGAGTGAAAAAAAACCTTTTTAAATACTCTTTGTAATGATGTACAACAGAAGGTTATATTATGTTTCTTTCATTAAATACACATTTTTAAAGTTGTGGTATTCTTTTTGAATCACCCTGTATAACTTCCTGTCACGGTTAACTGGAACATGCCTGTAATTTTTGTAACAACAACATTAAAATGTATAAAACATTTTAATATAATAGTAATAATTTGTTTACATCAGTGCTTAGTACATCGCTTTAGTATAACGTCCAATAAACTGAAACACATAGAAACCTTGCATGTTAAAAGCATACGTCAGAAAATTTGAGAAGTAGATGTATCCCACAGTTATTTTAAGAACTACGATAACAACGTCTCAGAAATCAATATAATATTGAAGTCTTCAAATAACTTATGGGTTTGCTGCCAGCTGACGTCCTCGACCACCGCCGATATTTCGACAGGAGCACACACTGCCATTCTCAAGGCACAACTGAAAGGAGGAAGCAGCGTGCAAGGGAATTTAATACACTTCTTCTGTGTGTCGTATCTTCCTTGTTTCTCGTCTGTGAACCGAGATATTAAATTCTCTTGCACACTGCTTCCTCCTTGCAGTTGTACCTTGAGATTGGCAGGGTGTGCTCCTGTCGAAATATCGGCGGTTGTCGACGACGTCACCCGGCAGCAAACCCGTAAGTTTTTTAAACATTCAGTTCACCGGGAAAAGTTAAGGTTTCACATAATATTGAAGTGTTTACCCAGAGTCATTAGGATTTTACTAACCACAACGACTGAAGTCTCTACACCATCTATTAGGCCCCAGAATAGTATCCCCAGCAGACACTAAAAATCGTCCAAGTTTACCTTCGTGGCTCCCAGAAGCCCAACTGCCTGTGTCAGTGGCCAGTAGACTGCCAGCTAGGGGGAAATGATGAGCTAGTTTCGGCAAAGATGGAAGCTACCGCTGTACGGGGAACAACCGAGTGCCCAAGTCTGCGAGGAAGCAAAATGTCGTCGTGGAAGCCAAGAGATACCGTCATACTCGTGACAAAGCAGGATTTCGAAGAAAGGCTACGTACAACGCAATTTTATTCAGGTGTCGAGCCAGCAAAACAAAAACAAAAAAAAAAAGAAAATGGTTCAAATGGCTCTGAGCACTATGGGACTTAACATCTGAGGTCATCAGTCCCTTAGAACTTAGAACTACTTAAACCTAACTAACCTGAAGACATCACTCACATCCATGCCCGAGGCAGGATTCGAACCTGCTACTGTAGCAGTCGCGCAGCTCCGGACTGAAGCGCCTAGAACCGCTCGGCCACCGGTTGAGCCAGCAGAAGATAACATTTGAAAGATGAAGTTGCGGAAGTCTGAAGTCACTAGGAGAGTTTACAGCGAAGGAAAAACCGGGACACATGATGCGATAGCCGTCACCACCGCCACAGAGCGCACAGGAAGCGCGGGACTGTTCGCGGGAACAGTTTGGAGATCGATTCGTAGAGCTAGAGGCTGCTGGTTCCGTGTTGCTGCGTCGGCCGAATTGCTGCGTGTCGGGCGCATGCCGACCTTCCTTCACTGACGAGGCACTGTTCCACCAGTCTGACTACGGCGCAGCACTTCGGAAGACAATTCTCTATTACTTACTAATACATGCGTTTTGTCAGTGAAGTTTCTTTGGCAGTGTTAAGCACAGTCAGGACCTTACCACTGCATCCCGCCCGGTTCTCTCCTGCCGACTGTAGGAACCTGGCACTGGATCTCTATACATCGCTAAGTGAGGGTGTAAATGAGGGGAATGTTATTTATTTCTGTCGATCCCGCCTAAAATCTGTAAAGTCACTCATATTTTACTTTTATTGGTGGGGGATCTTTTCCTTTCTCTCTTCTCTTACTCATCTTCCTGTGGTTGCCTGTTTTCACATACCGTATCGGATTTATTGTTGTATGCCTTCAGCCGGCTTTATCACTGGCGGTCAAAAATAGTTCAAATGGCTCTAAGCACTATGGGACTTAACATCTGAGGTCATCAGTCCCCTAGACTTAGAACTACTTAAACCTAAGTAACACATCCAAGGCCGAGGCAGGATTCAAGCCTGCGATCGCAGCAGCAGCAGCGCGGTTCCAGACTGAAGCGCCTAGAACCGCTCGACCACAGCGGCCGGCCTGGCGGTCAGGTCGCAAACTTTCATGTAAGGAAATGAAGAGTATTCTGCGTTAAAGGCAGTTCGTAGTTTTCCAGAATCTCTGAGTATTTTAGAGCCTTTGATGCTATTTTATTCTCCAGAATCAATAACTTTCAAGGAAACATCACCAACTTGTCTGCATATTTTAAGAAGCGCAATAGTAAGATATCAGCCTCAGGAATCGATTTCAAGCGAAAATTTGGACCATAACTTTGAATTCACGCGGTAATGACCTTCTAAAAGTGCAGTTTTTAAAACTTCTCCTGCACAAGGTGTTGGTCACTCGCTCCATCCCTCTGCAGAAAGTTGGATTTTAGAAAATCGAATTAGATTTTAGACAATCGAATTTGACAATTGTGTGCCTGCAAATGCCAACGGCCTTGCCGCAGTGGTAACACCGGTTCCTGTCAGATCACCGAAATTAAGCGCTGTCGGGCTGGGCTAGCACTTGGATGAGTGACCATTCGATCTGCCGGGCGCTGTTGGCAAACGGAGTGCATTCAGCTATTGTGAGGCAAACTGAGGAGCTACTTGATTGAGAAGTAGCGGCTCCGGAAACTGACGTACGGCCGGGAGAGCGATGTGCTGACCACATGCCCCTCCATATCCGCATCCAGTGACATGGGCTGAGGATGACACGGCGGCCGGTCGGTACCGTTGGGCATTCATGGCCTGTTCGGGAGGAGTTTAGTTTAGTTTTACGCCTGCAAATACTGTACACTTTTTAGCGGTCCTAATACTGAAGGAGGCCGCAGCCGAGCGAGTTTCAAAAATGGTAAGTCTCTGAACCGAATCTCACTGCCAGTAGCTATTTATCATTCCCATGTAATTCTAACAACAGATTTATATGACCATTCAGAGTATCAACATTTAAGCATTTATTTGGTATTTTCCTAATTTTTAACACGAGAAAAGGAATCTGGAATATAGAAAAAGGACACACGAGTCATTTCAATCAAATCATTAAAGTCATTTTGTTGGTATTATTGTATCTACATTTGTGACAAATGTAATGTGTAACCCATGCATCACTGCACGAATCATGATGATTCTGAGCGTAGAAAGGTGGGAAACAATAATTATTGCGCCATGCAGCGGATCTAATGAATACTGGATTCTAGTGTAGCCATATCTTTTTCAATGTGTCGATGGCAAAACAAACTTGGTTTACATTCAGGAACGGTTCTAAGTCGTTGTACAATTCGCGACGTACCACACTTATTGACGCATAGCACAAAATATTGGTGTAGATGACTCACAAAAGGAAACAGTGCTCGCAGCAAAAGTCGACCCATAGCCCTTCTACTTAGGTAACTAAACGCTTACTCGCCCGCCTGTAGACTTTGAGTATTAGCAATCACACGAAGTATGTGAGCATCACTAAAATTTTCAAACTTGATTTTCTCGAAAACGGTGGATAATTTCGTTTTCCTTTTTACATCTATTGAATTCCTAGTCGTGCCTTACAAACGTTGTTAATATGGATCAAGTTGTTGAGGGTATAGTATCACTTCATAACCTGAATTATCGCTGTCGCCTGCGAATGCGCAGCATTGTATATAATATCATTGGCTTGTTAGCGTTCCTTGATGTTTAACACCCTTGTGAATTCCGTGACTTTACTAATGATTTCTTTTTCTGATAGTAGATTTGTCTACGGAAGTACGTATTTTAAGAGGAGGTGTACTTCTATTGTTAAAAAAAAAGAAGGCCGTCATTGCTTCGAGATATAATAAAATATTAATTTTTCTCAGAATACGATCTGGTAAGAAGCTGAATATATAATAGTTTAATAGCTGAGCACTGAGAAGAACGTTTTTATGAAATAATACGTAATTGTTATCTTAAAAGGTAAAATTTTTCTTATTTCTGAAGTGAATATTATGCTCATCTTTCCTCTCCTAGTAATTACGATACAAAGTGAAAGGAAGCAGAAGATTTAGTATTTTGAATGCTAGGTAGTACTGTGCGATCCCTGTTAAACAACACGTATGTTGGAATGAACAAATTCTCCTTTGTGAAAAGTGAAAATTTGTGGAATTTGTTACCTACCGACACAGACTATCGTAGTTGCTCAGAATCTTGCTCTTCAATAGCAGCGTCAAGAAGTTTTCAGAGCTACATTACGACGCAGATCTATAAAAACTGCTTCTTACGCTGGATGCTAAGAAGAACTTAAACCTTGGACTCCGGAGACACCACGCATTACTGTAAAACTAATACACACACCAATAAAAGTCTTACATCGCCCCGGTTCCAAGAACTTCTGAAGATAGATGTTGACTGTGGATATTTTATCACAAACACAGTCCCTTTGACTGTTCAGAGATGTCACTAAACCCGCAGTTCGGTGGCGTCCGCATTGTGCCAGGAAGGGTTCTCAACAAGGGAAGTGTCCAATTGTCTCGGAGTGAACAAAAGCGATGTTGTTCGGACATGGAGGAGATACAGAGAGCCGGGAACTGCCGATGATTTGTCTCGCTCAGGCCGCCCATGGGTTACTACTGCAGTGGATGACCGCTACCTATGGATTACGGCTCGGAAGAACCCTGACAGCAACGCCACCATGTTGAATAATGCTTTTCTTGCAGCCACAGGACGTCGTGTTGCGACTTAAAGTGTGCATAATAGGCTGCACAATGCGCAGCTTCACTTCCAACGTCCATGGCGAGGTCCATCTTTCCAACCACGACATCATGCAGCGCGGTACAGATGGGCCCAATAGCGTGCCGAATGGATTGGCATCACGTTTTCTTCACCTATGAGTGTCGCATATGCCTTCAACCAGACAATCTTCTGGTGCAGCAAAGTGGAGGTTCCCTACAGTTTTGGGGTGGCATTATGTGGGGTCGATGTACGCCGTGGTGGTCATGGAAAGCGCCTTAATGACTGCACGACACGTGAATTCCATCTTTTGACCGATGGTGCAACCATATCGGCAGCATATTGGCGAGGCATTCGTCTTCATGGACGATAATTCGCGGCCCCATCCTGCACATATTGTGACTGACTTCCTTCTGGATAACAACATCGCTCGACTAGAGTGGCCAGCATGTTCTCCAGAATCCTATCGAACATGCCTGGGATAGATTGAAAAGGGCTGTTTATGGACGACGTGACCCACCAACCACTCTGGGGGATCTACGCCGAATCGCCGTTGAGGAGTGGAACATTCTGGACCAACATTGCCTTTATGAACTTGAGGGTAGTATGTCACGACGAAAACAGGCTTGCATCAATGCAAAAGGACATGCTACTGGGTATCAGAGGTACCGCTGTGTACAGCAATGTGGACCACCACTTCTGAAGGTCTCGCTGTATGGTGGTACAACATGCAATGTGTGGATTTCATGAGCAATGAAAAGGGCGGAAATGATGTTTATGATGATCTCTATTCCAGTTTTCTGTACAGGTCCCGGAACTCTCGGAACTGAGATGATGCAAAACTTTTTGTTGTGTGTAATTTACTGTTTTTCGGCCAAGAAGGCAGTAATTAAGTTGCACAGCACTAAATAACGGGTGATCAAAAAGTCAGTATAAATTTGAAAACTGAATAAATCACGGAATAATGTAGGTAGAGAGGTACAAATTGACACACATGCTTGGAATGACATGGGGTTTTATTAGAACCAAAAAAATACAAACGTTAAAAAAATGTCCGACAGATGGCGTTTCATCTGATCAGAACAGCAATAATTAGCATAACAAAGTAAGGCAAAGCAAAGATGATGTTCTTTACAGGAAATGCTCAATATGTCCACCATCATTCCTCAACAATAGCTGTAGTCGAGGAATAATGTGAACAGCACTGTAAAGCATGTCCGGAGTCATGGTGAGGCATTGGCGTCGGATGTTGTCTTTCAGTATCCCTAAAGATGTCGGTCGATCACGATACACTTGCGACTTCAGGTAACCCCAAAGCCGATAATCGCACGGACCGAGGTCTGGGGACCTGGGAGGCCAAGCATGACGAACGTGGCGGTTGAGCACACGATCATCACCAAACGACGCGCGCAAGAGATCTTTCACGCGTCTAGCAATACTTTGTTGTCGTTTTTTTTTGTTCTAAAAAAACCCCATGTCTTCCAAGCATGTGTGTCAATTTCTTCCTCTCTATCTACATTATTCCGTGGTTTATTAAGTTTTCAAATATATACTTACTTTTTGATCACCCGGTATTTTATTTCTGATGAATAGGTCAGTTTCAGTTTTCATATTCAAAGGTAACACCAAAGGACAGATTTGTTTGAATCATTTAACGCTAGGAAGGAAATAGGACCTTTTAAGAGTAGGGTACAATAGTTACAATTAATTTTGCAGCGGAAAGTTGCGAGGCTGCCTGTCTGTTTCTTCTTTTTCCTCTTATCAGCAATAATAATTTTTCTAGTGGTCAAGGGAAGGTCATTAGAGGGGGAAGTTCGTTCGGTCGCCTTGTGAGCGCAAAGTACTGTACAGCGGAGTGACAAGCAGAGCCCTCTTACTCTCGAGTTATTCAGGGGGAGGGAAAAGGTGCGGGACGTGGAAACATCTGCCCAACATGTTTTAAAAATCTTATTCGAGAACACATGTTACTCTACGTGATAAATAGTAAGTAATATGAGTACATACGCTACTGGCCATTAAAATTGCTGCGCCAAGAAGAAATGCAGATGATAAACGGGTATTCATTGGACAAATATATTATACTAGAACTGACATGTTATAACATTTTCACGCAATTTGTGTGGATAGATCCTGCGAAATCAGTACCCAGAACAAACACGTCTGACCGTTATAACGGCCTTTATACGCCTGGGCATTGAGTCAAACAGAACTTCGATGGCGTGCACAGGTACAGCTGCCCATGCAGCTTCAACACGATACCACAGTTCATCAAGAGTAGTGACTGGCGTATTGTGACGAGCCAGTTGCTCGGCCACCATTGACCAGACGTCTTCAGTTGGTGAGAAATCTGGAGAATGTGCTGGCCAGGGTAGCAGTCGAACATTTTCTGTATCCAGAAAGGCCCGTACAGGACCTGAAACATGCGGTCGTGCATTACCCCGCTGAAATGTGGGGTTTCGCAGGGATGGGATGAAGGGTAGAGCCACGGGTCTTAACACATCTGAAATGTAACGTCCACTGTTCAAAGTTTCGTCAGTGCGAACAAGAGGTGACGGGGACGTGTAACCAATGGCACCCCATACCATCACTCCGGGTGATACGCCAGTATGGCGATGACGAATACACGCTTCTAATGTGCATTCACTGTGATGTCGCCAAACACGGATGCGACCATCATGACGCTGTAAACAGAATCAGGATTCATCCGAAAAAATTAAAAATTACGCTTTGCCATTCGTGCACCCAGATTCGTCGTTGACTACACCATCGCAGGCGCTCCTGTCTGTGATGGAGCGTCAAGGGTAACCGCAGTCATGGTCTCCGAGCTGATAGTCCATGCTGCTGCAAACGTCGTCGAACTGTTCGTGTAGATGGTTGTTCTCTTGCAAACTTTCCCATCTGTTGTCTCAGGGATCGAGACGTGGCTGCACGATCCGTTACAGCCATGCGGATAAGATGCCCGTCTTCGAGACTGCTAGTGACACGAGGACGTTGGGATCCAGCACGGCGTTCCGTATTGCCCTCCTGAAGCCACCGATTCCATATTCTACCAACTGTCATTGGATCTCGACCAACGCGAGCAGCAATGTCGCGATACGATAAACCGCAGTCGCGATAGGCTCCAATCCGATCTTTATCAAAGTAAGAAACGTGATGGTACGCATTTCTCCTCCTTGCACGAGGGATCATAACAACGTTTCACCAGGCAACGCCGGTCAACTGCTTTTTGTGTAAGAGAAATCGGTTGGAAACTTTCCTCATGTCAGGACATTGTAGGTGTCGCCACCGGCGCCAACCTTGTGTGAATGCTCTGAAAAGCAAATCATTTGCATATCACAGCATCTTCTTCCTGTAGGTTAAATTTCGCGTCTGTAGCACTTCATCTTCGTGGTGTAGCAATTTTATTGGCCAGTAGTGTATATTCTCGCTGCACGAACTTCTCCACCTGAACTGATCGATGTGATTAAACGTTGTATGTCAACCCATATATACGTTCAGTATTATTTTAAAGTTTTTAGCAGATTAGAATGAAAGACCTTACGCGATCTTGTGTAGGAGTCAGTGGATATAGCGAATGCCGCTGCATATATTGTAAAAAAGCCCCTTATTGTGTGACTGCATTTTATCGATGCGCGAACGAGTGAAAAAATGTTTGTTTTGGGTGACAGGATGAGCGATATCTGTAGCAAGTAGGTCGCGAGGCAGATAAGGGAGTGAGCGGGTGAGGCGGCGTTTCACACGGCATGCGTCGCCCACGGGATTCGGACATGGCCCGCTCTCACGTGAGTACCCGCCGCCTCTTATCCGCCGCCCGCCGGCCACGTCACACAGCTAGCAGCGCGCCGCGACGTCTATTCGGAGAAGAGCTGCGACCAGCGCCGCGCTCATCTCCGACGTCCATCATAACGTACGGGTGAAGTTCAAAAAGTAAGTTTTAGTCAATTATTTACTGAGCGTGGAACATCTATTGATCAAGGCGTTGTACAGTACATCACAAAACGGTAACGTAACAGTTTCTCTATGGCTCTGAGCACTATGGGACTTAACATCTGAGGCCATCAATCCCCTAGAACTTAGAACTACTTAAACCTAACTAACCTAAGGACATCACACACATCCATGCCCGAGGCAGGATTCGAAACTGTAACCGTAGCGGTCGCGCGGTTCAGTACTATAGCGCCTAGAACCCCTCGGCCACTGCTGCCGGCACTGTTTCTCTGCGTGGACATTAAAATCTCATCTGAATGTCCCGCTGATCTTACAGATGCATGACTATAATTATCCTGCACCTTTCAATAAACAACGTTTGCAGATCTTCGTCGTCTTTTTCCACAACTGTCTTTGTGAAACGAATTTCGTTTTCCCAAAGCCGAATATTTTACTTCGTTTTGTTAGCTTGACAGTGTGTCAGCATCAACGTACGATATTCTGCGGACATCCACATACTTATGAAAATTTGTATTTGATATGTTTTATGAACGTTGATTTCTCAGGACAAAGCTGTCCGTTGAGTGCTTATTTTTCTTGTTAATGCATATCTTCCTGTGTCTCAGGAAATTCTTATCACGGAGAGCGGCATTTCAGACTGACTATAAGGCCTACTGCATTTTGTCTTCAGTCTATTCATCTCTTTGTCTCCCTCGATTTTTACACTCCACGCTGCTCTCCAATACTAAATTGGTGATCCCTTGATGCCTCAGAATATGCCCTGCCAACCGATCCCTAGTCAAGTTGTGCCACAAATTTCTCTTCTCTCCAATTCTATCAATACCTCCTCATTAGTTATGCGATTTACCCATCCAATCTTCAGCATTCTTCTGTAGCACGACATTTCTAAAGCTTCTATTCTCTATTTATCGTCCACGTTTCACTTCCATACATGGCTACACTCCATACAAATACTTTCAGAAACGACTTCCTGACACTTAAATCTATACTCGATGTTAACAAATTTCTCTTCTTCAGAAACGCTGTCTCCGTTATAGCGCTAGAATAGTCGATTATCATTCCTCTAAAAGAAATGATGCTTTCGAATTTATTATGTTGTTAAAACTTCCTATTGCAGATATATGCTTTCATAATAATAACAATAAGGAAGGAAAAACTGTAGGACGGAAACAGTATGCTTAAAGAAGTGCCGCCGTGAGTTAAGTTTTTTATGAATACATGCAAATAAGTAATAGCAACGAAATACATATAAAGAAAATAATATCTGGAAATATACGGAATGTACCCAGTACTTTCAGATCTAAATACGTATATGTCCTCAGAATGTGTGTGTGTGTGTGTGTGTGTGTGTGTATCTGTAGATCTTATGAAGGGACTTATGAGGGGATACGGTAATGGGATACGATAACTGTGTTAATTTGTTTCACATCGTTATGCAGGGCCTTGATCGAGAGATGTTTCGTCTAATGATTGACTATAACTTACTCTATTAATTTATGTCTAGCTGCTTAGTCATAGGGCTATCTGCGTACTGTGACGGCAATTTGCACGTTCACAGGATTACATATGACCAAGATGGACTGCCTTCGTGTGAGACATGTCTCAGAAACAAAGAATAAAGCTTGCTCCCAGCATTAGATAGTGAACATGAACACTAGACGTATTTTACGATCCCCTACTTACTCTATACTTGTTTTCAACGGCTATGAGACGTGTTCTTCAAATTGCAAATAATGAATGTAGTAGAATACAATATCGGATATCCAATTAGATAACTTTTTCTGTGTTTGAAGCACAGTCAGCACAATATGATTGTGTTGTACTATACGTACTATAGTACGTTTTGTATGTAGATATTTCTTACTCATAATGTGATAACTTTAATTTCGACACCAGTTTAGTTGTGTTACTAGGATAGCTGTCGTTTCTCTTCGGTATGGAATGCACGCAATATTTAGAATTTCCTTTAGCATTAAATCTTTTCTGGTTACAATGTAAGATGCGCAGTTCAGACTACATGCATGTTTTTTTCATATTTTTTTATATATACGAGGTATTTAATGATAATCTGTCAGTGGTTCAACATCAGGGGAGAATGATGAAGGTGTTACTTGATGATCCTCATATTCTAGTGAGTATTTAACGATACAAGCCTCCCGGGTACGTAGTGTCGCATGTTGCTGTTAAATGTTAATTAAGCGTGTAAACAACGTAGATTCAGAGTGTTGTGTCGCTGTGCGCTGGACAAGGCGGGAGTCGTGAGGAAGCAGTACAACGTAGACATCAAAGCTCTCACACATGCTCTTGGTAGGTTCGAAGTCTATCTGAGGGGGTGAGAGACCAGGGTTTTACCGCCGATGGACATCAGCGTGCGGCAAGAATCCTATCGGTGCTCCCGAGGATGACTATCCGCAACTGCACGCCAAATACTTAAAAGTAAAAGAATAGCCGCCTTGTGATTAGTTGGCCCTTGTAAGGGATCCACGGTCCCTTACTCAAAGATGAACGTATTTTACTCGCGCCTATGGAGGACAGGCCAAGAATCGATAGTTCGACGCCTGTGGCCAGCGAGTGTTATAGTTGTCAGATGGAGTTAGGCAGTAAATGTCGTGGTAATGACGAAACTGGAGGAGGAATAGCGTACCGACTGAATGTGTATCCCAAATCAAGGTCATTTAAATAAACCGCTTAGTCTGTCACATTACTCGACTACTAACGATGCCATAAATTTAATCGGGAGTGTTTCTCCCTTCTTCGGAAGTGCTTGCGTAACAGGCCCTGTTATCTGCCCACAATTCGGGTAAAGAATAGGTAAAGCACACTTCACATATAGGAATTGTTTCATTCTCTTCATTCACTTTGTGGGCTGCAGATAAGACACAGACAAAGTGGTATGCTGGTAGTGCTGTAAGAGCGCGTTCCTGCCTGCAAAGTTTTCTACTTCATGTAGGGAAGAGAAATGTTTGTGCACAGACTTTCTGTTCAGCATAAGGGTTATGACGAACAACGTCTAACCGTGCTGAAGCTTATGATACTGTGATAGCGTTGTGCTAAAAGTATTATCACCGATTGACAAAAATAAACTAATGTAATGAATCACACGTTTAATCTGAGTGTTCAGTCCTGAAGACCAGGTCATAATACTAATATAGTTCTTCCGTCTTCAGACAACATCCTCTCTTGCGTGTTGGCTGTTGAGTATTACCGTAAGAATCAAGAGTCAGGGAACCTTTGAGAACGATCAAGTTAAACTATCAAGCTACTGAAATTTTAGTTCTGAAATTTTTATAGTTAGGTTTGTCAGTACATCGAGTAAAGTGAAGTCCCGGGCGGGAGGCGTGCCGGCCGCTGGCACGAATCCGTTCGGCGGATTAGTGTCGAGGCCCGGTGTGCCGGGCAATCAATGAATGGTTTTTAGGCGGATTTCCATCTGCCTCGGCGAATGCGGGATGGTTCCCCTTATTCCGCCTCAGTTAGGCTATGTTGGCGATTGCTGCGCAAACAACTGTCTCCACGTACGCGTGCACCATAATTATTCTACCATGCAAACATTTGGCGTTACACTCGTCTCGTATGAGACGTTCCCAGAGGAGGGGAACGCACAATAACCCTGGGTTCGGTGTAGAGTGGCAGTGGGGTGAGTTGACTGCTGTAGCCTATTGTGGGGTTGTGAACCACTGAGGGCTACGTCGAGTACCAAGCCTCTCCGTCGTTTCTAGGTCCCCAGTTCAATACAGTACAATACAAAGTGAAGCCGAAAGTACTGAATCTAAAAAGTAGAAATAAACAATTACCGCACAACATCGACTTTCCTGTGATATTAAAATTTAGAAGTAGAAAAAAATTTCGAGGATGGCGTCAGGGTTTGTGTTTCCTGATTCCACTGAATTAATCTGTGACTGCTGTAGCAAGCGTAGGAGGACACCGATATGTTTGGTTAACTATCTAGACTTGGAATGGATTTTTCATTGAAAACTCTGTAGGCACTGAAAACTCTGTAGGATCGTATACGTGGAACGAACTGTTGCTAGACAGGTACGAAGCCAAGTAATCCCACTAGACATCCTTTATAACCATTTATTTCTTGTTATCAGAAAAGACTTATAATCGACACTTAACACCAGCTTTATCAGAGACCTTGTGAGCGTATGTTATCTGTTTGACAATACTTCAGAACAAAAATTCGGGAGGTTTATGTAGAGAGCAACGATGTAGCGAAACGTCAGTCGTTCACCTAACTGAATGGCACGAAGAAAAATGTGGTTGTTCGGGATTTTGGCAGGCGACCAAACCAATGTGACTAGATAGCGTTTCAGTGGCACCTTGCCATGGTTGGTATAATTCTTAAGAATTTCAATGAATTTTCACACTTCCTAAATATGCCTTCATCCGTACAGTGGCGGTGACATTAATGAATTGTGTAGGATTTGTGTACTTTGTATTGAGATTTCTTATACAGCTGCTACCAATCTGTCTACTCCCTGCTTTTCAGGAATGTGGCACATATACTTGCGGTTTGCATCTCCGAACACTTACATGGAAACTCTGCCCTTAGTAGGTGGTACAGCATACACCTATCCATATTTTCGAGTCATTTTAATTCGGTTTAGCCGCTCGTGCTAGGGTACTCCTCTTGTTAATACTGAGCCTGCTTGCTCTCTTTCTTCTGGTGTACTGTGGTAAGGGGATAGTCGGGACGGCGCAGCGTAGAGACTCCTCTGTCAGTGGGTTTGTCAACTCCACTACTTTTGAAGGCATTACTTCTGCAGTGGTCATTGCTCCTCAGTGAGAGCTATAGGGACTGGGATCAGGTTGGGCCTCAGGTGAAGTAAATACAAAGTAAATACAATTCTCCCACGTGTTTCAACAGTAGAAGCGTCCCACATCTTAATATTGACATTCACATGAACATTAAACATTGGTAGGTGATAGTTCCTAACGCCGCAGTAGTAAGCAAAGCCAGCCCCCACTAACGTTAGCGAGCTACAGTATCTGCGGACACTGTGACGTATATTGATCATGTGAGTTCTCAACTTTCTTCTCCATAGCAGCGCAGCTCTGTGTTAGATACACTGTGTTTGTAACTGTTCAAGTTACTTTTCTGTCCCTCTAAATACTTTTTCAACAATTCACAGTACGTTTTCCACATTTCAAAACATCACAGCGAATTTCATGCTTTCTACACAGTTATACATACATACTTTCATCGTTCACTCTTTACTCATTTACTGCTGTCCATAAGCAAATTTCCTCTCAATGCTTCTTTTCATACGTCTGTGGAGACAGTCGCAAGTAACTTCCAGACGTACCAGATCTACATATCACCATCCAGTTTCTTTTATACAATGACCAAAATTTGTCTCGAAGCAACCATATATTTTAGAGCACTCAGCCTCTTGGATACATATGCTTTCTTGATGTCCATAATTCACTACCACACAACACTATGCCCCAAACGCTTCTCCTCAGCAATATCTTTACGACCTCGTTTCATCCGTCATGGAGTATCTTGCTTCCAAGGTACCAGAATTCCTTAATTTAGTCGATTTCGTGATCACAAATTTAGATATTAATCTCCTCGCTATTCTCATTTCTGCTACATTCATTACTTTTATCTTTTCTCGCTTTACTCTCAGTCCCATTAGATAAATCCATTCAACAGATAATGTAATTCTTCTTCACGTTGACTGATGATAGCAAAGTCATCAGTGAATGTTAACCACTCGTATCCTTTCACTCTGAATTTTAATCCCATGAATCTTCTCCTTCCAACGTAGTCATAGAAGATTGTCTCCTTTATCGTCATTAACACCTTGAGCCTTTACATTTCTTAGGTGTTGTAACAGGGATGTGTCATGTTTGTGTTGCGCAGTTCTTCATTTTATTCATCATAAAGACATGATAGCATTTTAATGGGCACTTGAGGTGTGAGTATTGATCTCAGGATTCAACTGGCCTGGTCGCAGTGATTTTCTTCACTGCGCAATGGTCAGTGAGACGGAATGGCTTCACTTGAGGTGTCTACGTTCTACAGATGGGTCCATTACCAGAGGCGACAGTACGGCGCCCATTTGCGAAGTTCTGCTGAGAATTTGTCCCTGCACGTTGGTGAATAAAGGCAAGTTTTCATCGTACTCATTATGGAGAACTAAAACCAGATCTGCGACAGCTGTAAACCCTGCACTTGGGAATCGGCGGTTGCACAGTATCATGATAGTTGTTCAATAAACTAACACTGTTTACTTATGATGCAGCAGCTATCAGTCGATGCTAAGAAGGTAAGTAATTTTGGAAAATAATTTAAAAATTGTCAGGAACACAGTTTTTACAGTGGGATGTGGGATATAAGTGCGAAAGCTATCACACAATCAGCTTAACATATCATGCGTCAAAGCTGCTGTCAAAAATAATATACAGAAGAATGGAAAAGAAAATTGATGGTCTATCCGATAGCTTTAGGAAAGATAAAGGCATCGGAAGAAGTTCTGACGTTGCATTTGATAATGGATGCAAGGCCGAAGAAACGTGAAGATACACTCATAGAATTTGTCGACCTAGAAAAATCGTACGGTAACGTAAAATGGTGGTACAGGTGCGAAATTCTGAACAAAATCGGGTTAAGCTACAGGGAAATGTACGAGAAGCAAGAGGGACAGTAAGAGTGGGAGACCAAGAATGAAGCGCTCGGATTAAAGAGTAAGGGATGCAGTCTTTCGAGGAATACATCGAAGAAGCTGCGACGGAAACAAAATAAACGTTCAAGAGTGGGATTAAAATTGAGGGTAAAATCATATCAATGATAAGAGTCGCTGATAGCACTGCGTACTCAGTGAGATGAAGAAGAGTTCCAGAATCTATTGATCGAACTGTTCTAATGGGTGCAGAGTATGGACTCAGAGTAAACAGGAAAAAGACGAAAGTAATGAATGTAGCAAAAATGAGAACATCGAGAAGCTTAATATCAAAACTGATGATCACGATGTAGACCAAGTTAAGTAGTACTGCTGGCTTGGAAGCAAGATAACCTATGACAGCCTAAGGAAGGAGAACGTAAAACTCAGGCTAGCACAAGCAAAGGCGGCATTTACGGCCAAAAGAAGTCTCCTGGTATCAAACAATCGCCTTAATTTGAGGAATAAATTTCTGAGAATGTGCGTTTGGAGCACAGCATTGTGTCACACTGAATCATGGACAGTGAGAAACCGGAACAAAGGACAATCGAAGCTTTTCAGATGTGATGCCACACAAGAATGTTGACAATTAGGTGGACTGATAAGATAAGGAATGATGAGTTTCTAAGCAGAACAGGAAATGGAAGGAACACACTGAAAACAACGACAAAGAGAAGTGACAGTATGATAGGTCATGTTTTCAGACAACTGGGAATAACCTCCATGTTACTAGAGGGTAAGAACTTTGGGGGAGGACAGATCTTGGAATACATGCAGCATATAATTGATGTCGTAAGGTGCAAGGGCTATTCTGAGGTGAAGAGGTTAGCGCAGGAGTATCAAACCAGTCACAGAAGGGCGGAAGCTACATACATTATATTTTCCTTGTACAAACGAACTGCTGGTGCTTTCTGGAGGAGAAATGAAAAATTATACCAATCTATTGTACACTCAAGCTGCTGTATAGCACCTTACCGTTTTAGACACTATTCTCACATGCCACAATACGTAAGAATCTGTGGTGCAAGCCAGTGATCGACGGATTGGCCTGAATGAAGGAGAGCACACAGAGGTGGGGGAGGGTGGCGGGCCTATTACCCGGCCGTCCTGTAGCCCCGGGAATGATCTCCGGTACTCATTTGATAGAAGCCTGATGACGAGTGAACCTGGGGTCGTCCTCGAGGAAATAGAACGATGAACAATCCCCACCCTTACCGGGAATTGAACGCGGAACCTCCAGAGTCAAAGTCCAGTGCTCATCCGTTATACCAGCACGGCATCTGATATAATATACTTTGAGAAAAAATGACAGATGTTGTGTTAGGAGTTTCCTTAAGGGATGGGTAGTAGATATGGCGTTCATTTGCTTGTTCGTGTGCTGTTACTGACTTTGTAAGCGAGATAATAGTCTGTCTTTCTTTTGTGCTCAGAATGTGTTTTGCCCTGTTACTAATGTGGACACTTATAATGATTCATAATTATATAAAGGCACTGAAATACGTTTTACGACAAGTGGATGCAAACAAACACATGTTGAAATGTATGCAGAGTTAGTGATTTTTTCAGTGATGATTACAGCAAAATTCGAGAGGTATTTGAGTAAGTCGGTCTACATCAAAATATCATTTCCTTTGGCTGCCCAGTTTCGGAAATCATAGGCTATTTTCAGATCTGGATACCAGAAAACTCGTTGCAACAACTGTTGATTACGCGCAACAAATTCTGCGGCGGATTTTTCATGTATCCATATCTGAAGATGGCCTGTACTTGCTGAAACCGGTCGTCCAGAATAAACGCGTGCTGAGTGCGGAACACTTGGAACTACAGAACTATTCCTCTTGAGAATTAAGAAAGTGAGGTGAAATAGGAAACACACAAGTGCATATAAGGAAAAGCAGGTTGAAAGAAGAAGAACAACCTTGAAAAGTGAATGTGCTACATGATTTGCTTCGATCTCAGCCTTCACTGAGAACGAAGAAAAATTCGGTAGACTTTAGAATATGTAAAAAAGATTTAAAAACACCAGTTAACTGTACGCCAATGTTATAAAGGAAGAGTGTATTTAACTGATAAATATCAACATGTAAAAACATTAATGTATATCATATTTCCAGGATGGACCACAGAGATACTTTACAAAAGCGGAACTTGTCTGCTGAAATATATTCTGTAACCGCGGATAAGGTGAAAAAACCAATACTAATTGATAGCAAATTAAAAGAATTGTGATCTGAACCGTATTAATCAAAAAATTTGAATATACAGATCACTGTACTGTCTCCTCGATAGTCTAACGGCGTCTTTTAGTGGAGAAGTCGACACCTGAGGAAAGAAAAGGGGTGTAAGTGATATCACTGTGCTTAGTGATATAGTTTATAAATAAGGGCAAGCTGTCTGCTGACCATCTGCTCGACACTGTGCATTTCCGATCTTGCTGTAATATATTGGAATTGTAACGGAGATGAAACTGTATGTTCAGTTTCACTTCTACCACGTTTAGTCTACATTTATGTGAACATTTTCTCGATTAACTTCACTATTTATGGTATTATTTTTCAACACTAAGTCCACAGAGCTAGACCGAAACAGAAAATGTGCACACAATTAATGAATGTCAGAAGGAAATGAAATTCATGCTACGTGTGAGTAATGGTGATGTTAGTAAGTGATAGAATTTTCTGATCCATCGGATGACATTACTCACAAAGGGTCCATACGTTTTTGAAGTTACAGTGAGCGAAACAGGGGTTTCTGTACATTATGCTATTGTACCAAAGAGTAAAAATACTTCTGGAGTAAGCATTCAGATGCGCAGAATTGATTTTGTGTTGACAACATACATTGCCAAAGTGGTCAAGTGACATTCGAACGGCATAAGTTTTTCTGTAATGCCACTTATAAAATTTGAATGTCATTATATCGTTAGTACAGATTCACATCGTAGAAGCTATGGATTTAGTGTACGCATTTTGTAGACGTCATAACAATCTGAATTTGATGCTTGGATTAAACTGGGCTCTTGGCTACGACGAACAAAATGAACGGGTACCACGTCACGCCACCATTATGTCAGCGTGTATTTACACGTGCAGGAATATTAGCCCATGACAATGACCCACCAATGGTAGTCACAAGAATTTTAAGTAATGCTCCCACTTGTCCAGCACAAACGCGGAAAATTCCCGTCTATAAGAGAACGCGACACTAGTCTCTGACAGTGTTCTAGCAACAGTGGACACAGGAAGATCCTGAAGAAGATCGCAGCAGAGGCGCCGAAGCGTCGATTATTTTAGAGGAAACATGACACGGCCCAACCACCCAGAAGATTTTACCTTTAGTGTATTTATACTGCTCGCCATGTCACGTCACGTCAATCCGCTTAGCCCAGTACCGAAAAGCGAAAGCGAGGCTATGAATCAACTACCTCGATGCATAAGGTTGGAGTATAGTGTCGGAATAGAGAACTAACAACGGCAAAGTTTATTACTTGCCAAAGCTAACTCCATAATCCTTCCCCATGAACCATGGACCTTGCCGTTGGTGGGGAGGCTTGCGTGCCTCAGCGATACAGATGGCCGTATCGTAGGCGCAATCACAACGGAGGGGTATCTGTTGAGAGGCCAGACAAACGTATGGTTCCTGAAGAGGGGCAGCAGCCTTTTCAGTAGTTGCATGGGCAACAGTCAGGATGATTGACTGACCTGGCCTTGCAACATTAACCAAAACGGCCTTGCTGTGCTGGTACTGCGAACGGCTGAAAGCAAGGGGAAACTACGGCCGTAATTTTTCCCGAGGGCATGCAGCTTTACTCTACGGATAAATGATGATGGCGTCCTCTTGGGTAAAATATTCAGGAGGTAAAATAGTTCCCCATTCGGATCTCCGGGCGGGGACTACTCAAGAGGACGTCGTTATCAGGAGAAACAAAACTGGCGTTCTACGGATCGGAGCCTGGAATGTCAGATCCCTTAACCAGGCAGGTAGATTAGAAAATTTGAAAAAGGAAATGGATAGGTTAAAGTTACATATAGTGGGAATTAGTGAAGTTCGGTGGCAGGAGGAACAAGACTTTTGGTCAGGTGAATACAGGGTTATAAATACAAAATCAAATAGGGGTAATGCAGGAGTAGGTTTAATAATGAATAAAAAAATAGGAGTGCGGGTAAGCTACTACAAACAGCATAGTGAACGCATTATTGTGGCCAAGATAGACACGAAGCCCATGCCTACTACAGTAGTACAGGTTTATATGCCAACTAGCTCTGCAGATGATGAAGAAATTGATGAAATGTATGATGAGATAAAAGAAATTATTCAGGTAGTGAAGGGAGACGAAAATTTAATAGTCATGGGTGACTGGAATTCGAGAGTAGGAAAAGGGAGAGAAGGAAACATAGTAGGTGAATATGGATTGGGGCTAAGAAATGAAAGACGAAGCCGCCTGGTAGAATTTTGCACAGAGCATAACTTGATCATAGCTAACACTTGGTTCAAGAATCATGAAAGAAGGTTGTATACATGGAACAATTCTGGAGATACTAGAAGCTATCAGATAGATTATATAATGGTGAGACAGAGATTTAGGAACCAGATTTTAAATTGTAAGACATTTCCAGGGGCAGATGTGGACACTGACCACAATCTGTTGGTTATGAACTGTAGATTTAAACTGAAGAAACTGCAAAAAGGTGGGAATTTAAGGAGATGGGACCTGGATATACTGAAAGAACCAGGGGTTGTACAGAGTTTCAGGGAGAGCATAAGGCCCGCATCTCGTGGTCGTGCGGTAGCGTTCTCGCTTCCCACGCACGGGTTCCCGGGTTAGATTCCCGGCGGGGTCAGGGATTTTCTCTGCCTCGTGATGGCTGGGTGTTGTGTGCTGTCCTTAGGTTAGTTAAGTTTACGTAGTTCTAAGTTCTAGGGGACTTATGACCACAGCAGTTGAGTCCCATAGTGCTCAGAGCCATTTGAACCATTTTTGAGAGCATAAGGAAACAATTGACAGGAATGGGGGAAAGAAGTACAGTAGAAGAAGAATGGGTAGCTCTGAGGGATGAAGTAGTGAAGGCAGCAAAGGGTCAAGTAGGTAAAGAGATGAGGGCTAGTAGAACGCCTTGGGTTACAGAAGAAATATTGAATTTAATTGAGGAAAGGAGAAAATATAAAAATGCAGTAAATGAAGCGGGCAAAATGGAATACAGATGTCTCAAAAATGAGATCGACAGGAAGTGCAAAATGGCTAAGCAGGGATGGCTAGAGGAGAAATTTAAGGATGTACAGGCTAATCTCACTAGGGGTAAGATAGACACTGCCTACAGGAAAATTAAAGAAACCTTTGGAGAAAAGAGAACCACTTCTATCAATATCAAGAGCTCAGATGGAAAACCAAATGGTTCAAATTGCTCTGAGCACTATGGGACTTAACATCTATGGTCCCCTAGTCCCCTAGAACTTAGAACTACTTAAAGCTAACTAACATAAGGACATCACACAACACCCGGGAATCACGAGGCAGAGAAAATCCCTGACCCCGCCGGGAATCGAACCCGGGAACCCGGGCGCGGGAAGCGGGAACGCTACCGCACGACCACGAGCTGAGGACAGATGGAAAACCAGTTCTAAGCAAAGAAGGGAAAGCAGAAAGGTGGAAGGAGTATATAGAGGGTCTATACAAGGGCGATGTACTTGAGGACAATATTATGGAAATGGAAGAGGATGTAGATGAAGATGAAATGGGAGATACGATACTGCGTGAAGAGTTTGACAGAGCACTGAAAGACCTGAGTCGAAACAAGGCCCCGGGACTAGACAAATTCCATTAGAACTACTGATGGCCTTGGGAGAGCCAGTCCTGACATAACTCTACCATCTGGTGAGCAAGATGTATGAGACAGGCGAAATACCCTCTGACTTCAAGAAGGATATGATAATTCCAATCCCAAAGAAAGCAGGTGTTGACAGATGTGAAAATTACCGAACTATCAGTTTAATAAGTCACAGCTGCAAAATACTAACGCAAATTTATACAGACGAATGGAAAAACTGGTAGAATCCGACCTAGGGGAAGATCAATTTGGATTCCGTAGAAATGTTGGAACACATGAGCAATACTGACCTTACGCCTTATCTTAGAAGAAAGATTAAGGAAAGGCAAACCTACGTTTATAGCATTTGTAGACTTAGAGAAAGCTTTTGACAATGTTGACTGGAATACTCTCTTTCAAATTCTAAAGGTGGCAGGAGTAAAATACAGGGAGCGAAAGGCTATTTACAATTTGTACAGAAACCAGATGGCAGTTATAAGAGTCGAGGGGCATGAAAGGGAAGCAGTAGTTGGGAAGGGAGTGAGACAGGGTTGTAGTCTCTCCCCGATGTTATTCAATCTGTATATTGAGCAAGCAGTAAAGGAAACAAAAGAAAAATTCGGAGTAGGTATTAAAATCCATGGAGAAGAAATAAAAACTTTGAGGTTCGCCGATGGCATTGTAATTGTATCAGAGATAGCAAAGGACGGAAGAACAGTTGAACGGAATGGACAGTGTCTTGAAAGGAGGATATAAGATGAACATCAACAAAAGCAAAACGAAGACAATGGAATGTAGTCGAATTAAGTCGGGTGATGCTGAGGGTATTAGATTAGGAAATGAGACACTTAAAGTAGTAAAGGAGTTTTGCTATTTGGGGAGCAAAATAACTGATGATGGTCGAAGTAGAGAAGATATAAAATGTAGACTGGCAATGGCAAGGAAAGCGTTTCTGAAGAAGAGAAATTTGTTAACATCGAGTATAGATTTAAGTGTCAGGAAGTCGTTTCTGAAACTATTTGTATGGACTGTAGCCATCTATAGAAGTGAAACATGGAGGATAAATAGTTTGGACAAGATGAGAATAGAAGCTTTCGAAATGTAGATGGGTAGATCACATAACTAATGATGAAGTGTTGAATAGAATTGGGGAGAAGAGGAGAATGTGGCACAACTTGACAAAAAGAAGGGACCGTTTAGTAGGACATGTTCTGAGGCATCAAGGGATCACAAATTTAGCATTGGAGGGCAGCGTGGAGGGTAAAAATCGTAGAGGGAGACCAAGAGATGTATACACTAAGCAGATTCAGAAGGATGTGGGCTGGGAGATGAAGAAGCTTGCACTGGATAGGGTAGCATACAGAGCTCCATCAAACCACTCTCAGGACTGAAGACAACAACAACAACTTCATAATGTATATTCTTGCTCAGTAATGTTTAGTAAAGTACTGAGAACTGAAACAACATTTTAAAACATCGACATTAATTTGCTAGGGAACATATATAAACACAAAAATCTCAAACAATATCTGTAAAGAAATAAATGGAGACTGTTTAGCTTATCGATTACGTTTTTTCCTCGCTTGACTAATAACGTCATAAACATCTGTATGTTTCTCGTTTGTTAAAGGATTTAAAGGAGTTAACACGTTATTCAATGAAAATTTCTTCATCAATTTGTTTCATATTTACATACATTGTGGGCGTCAGCTCTGTTCTGTTATTGTTAAACCCAAATAATTATCGCTTTCGGATATCTGACCTCGCTTGTGTAAGAACATTCAACGGGAAAAATATCCAAGTCGTCATGAAACATTTGCAATTTGCTACGAAAACAAAGTACAATAATAACACAGAGATCACTAATACAAAAAAAGTCCCACAAAACCCATTACTATAACAAGAATGAGTCCGATGAAAATATGCTAACTTAAGATGTTAGCAGAGGACACTATCGACAAACCTTGATCTTCCGTGGCGTGACGTGACGATCTGTTGACGACCTATGTGAATATTGGATCTGAAATGCATTCTGGAATGTTTTGATATCACGTGACATGATGTTGACATCCAATGTGAACTGGTCTTAAGCAAACAGCGTCATCCCGAGATCAGATGACAATTTCAGCTTAATGTTGACAAATACGCATAACGCAATGCTCATTTGAGAGATATTTCTGCTCTATGCTTTGTATCAGTGATGCAACTGATGAGTTCTTCGGGTTATGCGTCGCGAATCGACAGTTCTACAGTAGCGAATACTCGACAGTGTAATGTTTACTTGCTAAGTGTTTGTAACTCATTTGTTTACTGTCGCTGATTTGTCTCCGCGTGGCACCCAGGTATACTGGACATCTTTGACACTCTGTGTTAGGTCGCGTAGTGTTGGAATTTGGTGTCAGTAATGAGCTGCAGGATGGATTACTCTCTGTTATAACTGTTACCTGCAACAGGCTCAGTTTGTAGCAGTCGATCACACACCAGTATTATAACGTGTCTGTTGTTTATGTAGTACAATCTCCAAATCGGAGAAACTGTCTTGCTTTATGTTGGTTTAAAATGAAGCCTATATAATCATGAGGTGATCACTGTGATGAATTAATTGCAGGAGTGACTGCTTGCTGCAGGCAATATCATTAGTCTACGCTAGCACAGTGGTGTCCATACGACAAGGAGGGTGACTCGGCAATACACAGCAGCATGGGGCAGCGTGCAACGTGAGCCGCCAGTGAACTGCGTATTTTTGCTGTATTTGTGTGCAGTGTGCACCAAAGGGAGCGAGTTGAAAAATTAGCGATGATCTTTCCTTGTTATACTGTGACGGTCATATTTCCATTTCTGCTTTCATTATGAATTATATGAAGCAAACGTGACATTTCTCGAAAGATTGAGAAGAACAAGTAATGTTCCCATATAGCAGCATTGGCAATAGACTGGAGACAAAACAGATGGAGCCCGTGACTTGGAGCAGAGATAGAGAACGCTCTGGCGGTGTCACATGGTATTCTCCGTCTCTTTCTGTTCATATCACAAAACAGCCACACTCGTACGCATAAACTAGTCTAAAACCCGAGAGCTGCAGAATTCGTAATTACAGCCTTCTTTTGTACCCTTCCCTCAGCATGCTGCTAGCTGATACATGACAACACTCATTAAACTGTTGTCAAAACTGTGCACTTCTTCTTCACGACACAACATATTTCACTTGTTCCATGGCCTGTCGCTGGCAGAGTATATCACTAATCAGATGTACTGTATGATATGGATGAACAGGGGCTGGACCTACGAATATGAGGCACTAACAGAACCAGCACGATAGTTAACACTCATCATCAGGTAAATTACCTCCGATATTACGTTTTTTACGTAAAAACCTTATAAAAATCTGACATCACGAAATAACCGTTTTGCACACTAAAGTAGTTCATCTTTCACAGAATCAATCTTTCATTGTGTGCACTGTGTCTGTATTTTCCTCGCAGATTAAAAGTGTGTGCCGGACCGGAACGCGAACCTGGAACCACACCTCCTGCGGGCAGTCATTTTACCTGCTGAGATACTCAGCACGGCTTACAAGTCCATCTCACAGCTTCATTTCCGCTTGTACCTCTCCGCTACCTTTCAAACTTAGTTCTCATACAGACCTTGCGCGACTAACATTTCTAGGAGAAAAGATATTGTAGAGAAACTGCGTAGCCACAACCTGGGAAATACTTTCCAGAAAGTGTCTTTCACTCTGCAGTGGAGTGAGGGCTATTTATGAACGTTCTAGTTAAATTGCTCTCATGAGACAAGGCCATGGTACAAAGCATATTTTGGACCCTGATGTCTCGTTGCGTGAGAAACCCTCAGAGTGAATGGAGACGTAGGTAGTTGATCCACCAACGTACGCTGCTGTGAAGTGAATCGATGTGCTCTGTACCTCTTCAACTACGTGAAACTGCGAACTGCCCACTGGTGCCAACGCAACGGCTGAGTTATCCAACGTTCTGTGCGGTACAGCTGAATAAATGCTGTGTGCAGTGGTTGGCTTTGTAGTCTAGTGTACGATGGAGAGTCCCTCCTCTCGTAAGATATTGGAAAACCGATGTCACCAAAGATGTAAAATTCATCCTCGAAATTCTCCTTTGTAAAATGAAAGTAGTTCCATTAGTCATAAACTTCAGTTTTAAGAAAAACTCTCCATGATCTCCCGCGGTGCTTCTGCATTAAAACTCGGCGTTTCGAGCATGATGCCAGTAGCCTTCCTTACGGCTACAATTTGCTAAACTCTCGAAGGTGAGGATGTAGGTAGTCTTCGAAGCTTTGTGTTATACATCACAACTGATACCGCTATAAGAAAGCGATTCTTTTTCACAATAATAACGGCGCCAAAATTTTCGTGTATATTTATTTTTGTCTTCATTGCTCAAGTACGGTATTAAGTAATTGCTTTTTGATGATACATTTTTTGCTCAGGAGTATATTTTCAGAAGAAGAAAACTCTTACCTGTTTTCTTCATGGGATGTTGTTTAATGTAATTTTCTTGATTTAAGTTGCTAAGCAACAGTCATGCAATAATTTTTAAATGAACACACAATCATTTGACTGTCTTGTTGTTTATTTTATTATGACCCAGATTTCCGCCTTTTAGGCCAGGACATCAAGCTTAATATATGTTCATGACATAGACTCAGTCACTTGAAAAATGGCATAAAAGGCCGAAACCTGGGTCGTAATTAAATAAACGACAGTACAGTCAAATGGATGTACTAATTTAAAAATTAATTTATCGCATTTGGATTGTTTCAAAATGTTATCCAGCATTCTTTTTTCTAATACATAGATTGCTGTTATCCAAGAAAAACCATTTTGAAAAACTTCACTTTCAATGTAATGTTAATATTAAGTCAAGTATACAGCCACTTTATCGATGAATTGACAAAGAATTCTTTTCCAGTATTTTTTTTCCGCCAGTACATCGGCCTTGCTTATCTCTGGACACACACACGCATGTGGCCACAGCAAACATTTTTATCCTCTGATAGTAACAGAAGACGTGACATCTGCGGCTTGAAGACGTGATGTAACACACGTCTAACTTCTCGCTGATATGGCATCGGCATTTATCTCATTTTGTACGAACTGTGTTAACGAAAAATATTACGGAAAATTAGGATTTCGTGCATCACTAGTTTGTTTGGTGGCAGTGTACCTGATACAAGGACGTTGAACAGCTGATCAGTGAGCTGTAGCGCAAGGGCATCGTGTGCGACGATCCAGGGTTCGATGTTCCGTCGGGTGGACATCTCAGTTTTCACCATTGACTCACCTGCTGCATGCAGCTGGATAGCACAGGTAACGGTGTCCGGCGAAACCTGATAAAGGAGCACACAAAAAACCCAATCGAGTCTAAACAAAATTCTGTTGGCTCTACAGAAACAATTGATGTTGGAGTAGAGTGAGAAGCTACAGACTTTTTCGAAAGGTCAGAAAAAAATTCAAAGGAGAAGTTTAACTGAAACTTTGTTTAGCGTCTACAGTAACTTCGAGTTACAGTGCTACATTTTACAATTCGCCACTGTTGGGACGTGTCCACGACCACACCGTGAACGAAGCTGCCTGATTTGCTGTTACATAAACACGATGTCCAGCGTGTTCACAAGGAAAGATGTACCGTTCTCTGTCATGTAACAAAGGGTAAGCGCAGTGGTCGTAAGAACATCCTAACCGACAGGGACTGGAAAAAGAAAGTGTCCGTTTGCCAATGAAAATCAGTTTCAAACCCGACGTGCATTAATAAAGGTCGACCCGAGTTAGTTTCCGAGCAACACTGTGAAGGGACTTTCACTCACTGGACATTTGAAATCGAATACCTCGCAAAGCGTCATTTCTAACAGCAGCATAAGAAAACGAGCGCGTTCAGTGCGACCAAAACGATATGGAAACTCTACAGTAGCCGACTGGAGGCGTGTGTTGTGGTGTGCTTTATTCCAAATGGTGCAACGTGTTGAGCGCACCGTTGGCCCATTGTGTATGGAGTGCAGTTCAGGCCGGAGGAATTTAGGTCATATTTTTGAGGCGTTTTTCGTCTCGGACACACTCACTCTGTTGCCGTGTGCATGAACCAGGACGTTTATCACAACACTATCAGTGATCAAGCGTTGCCCTTTCTTGTACATCTTCATGATGAATGTCTTGTGGACACTTTCGTCTTCCGAGAGGCCAACAGCCATAATCACAGGACTGCTAGCATAGGTTCCTGGTTTGTAGACCACTCAGGCAACCTGTGACACCTCAATTAGCCTGCTAAATCAGCCACTGAAAATGAACTTCTTTGCAATTGAGGGTGAAATTTACAGCAACTGAAAATGTTTGAACTTGTTTGGAATTGAGGGTGAAATATACAAGGGGGACTCCAATAAGTGATAGAGTATGTCTTCTGCCGACCAATTTAGACTGAAAAAACGCGGAATTTATTACGGGACCTCGTGGAATATTCTCGCTTCAGCCCCTATTGTTTCATGAACTTCCTACAGTTGGCGGCGTTATGCGTAGCCTTCAAAGTGGTGTCTGTAACGGAGATACGTTCCAAGCAGAGCGCTGTCACTGAGTTACCAGAGCGTCGCAGATATTTATAAGCTTGCAGTATGTCTACGGAGACCTGGCAGTGAACAAAAGCTCGGTGAGTCGTTGGGCGAGACGTTTGATATCATAGCAACTAGATCGAGCAAACCTGTTCGATCTCCCGCATGTCGGACGGCCACATATAGGTATGATTTCTGCAGAACTGGAACGTGCAGACATTCTCATTCGACTTCATCGATGGATCACAGACACACCTCGCTACTCAATCGAATGTCTCTGTTGGTGGTGCTGAGACACTCGGCCACCAGTTGAGGTACTGACAAGGGTGTGGCCGATTGTTTCCTCGCCGCCTGACAGAAGACCACAAAGAGCATAGGAGGGCCATTCCAATGAAGGATGAACTCCACGGCGGCAGTACGTGGATGAAGGAGAGGTTACTGGTGCAGCAAGACGTAACTTCTGACGTCGACCAGCAGAATGGTACCATGGGGTATACAGGACCTCCCAGAAAGGTTGCGTAAGGCCGTCGTACTGAACGGAGGCTATGTTGAAAAATAGGGTTTTGTAGCCAAAAGAGTGGGGAATAGTATGGCGTATTAGAATCATGATGTAAACTAACAAAAAATGTCTTGCATTACTTACTGAACACCCTAAAGGCAGTCAACATCCGCGCTAGTTCGTAGCTCTACGCGATCTAATCGTCAATAAGTATCATCTAACATACCTGAAGAAACTTATGAGCTCCCTTCCTAGCTGAATAGAGGCCAATATCGCGGCTAGAGGTTATGTTGCACGACCGTGTATTAACAATGGTATTCATTTGACTGAAAGTACGTTTGTACACGCCTTTTAATCAATGTGTTGAGAAATCAGTTCACAGACTATGTTGGAATCAAGCTAACATTTCTTTAGCAGCACTTAGGTGGGAGGCAGGTGAAACAACTATTGTTCACTGTCCTCGAAAAATGTGTTAGCGTTTCTCTTATCCGTTAGAATAACCTGCATGAAAGCTGAAGTTTCAAGTGGGATGGTACATGTGTCGGAGGGACAGGCTGTATGGGATCAGCAACTTGAAACCCATCGATTTAGCAGTAGATAACCCAAAAACGCGAGGCATTTTTTTCTACCAATGAATCAGTTGTTCGTTCTGAGAACGGTCAGAAGATAACAAAAGCTGCTGCGGAATTTTTACTTCCACGTGTGAGACTGCGGCCCCGCAGAAAGGGTTTGTTCACTACGTTTCCACTTTATAGCCATGCAAAGCCTAGAGAAAGCCTAAAGACCATCCGCAATGCAAGGTGAAGACGAATACCATTTAATAAGAAGAGTTGTATTATGTTTCTTCGCCTATATTTCTCGTGGCACTTTCGGACTATAAATACACGAAAGCGATCGGAAAAGACCGAAAGCCACGGTCAGCAATAACAAGAATAAGAGAATAGTTTAATTTCCGTAGCGTCTGCCACTGGACTTTGGAACATCCTATCAATTGTATGGTCGTACCTGGTGACCTAGAAACCTAGGGGTTTCCTTGGTTGACAATACTGCAAGAATTCCGTGAGAAAACGTTAAGCTGCTAAATGAACTTAAAAAAAAGAAGATGATTTTTTCGTATAATTTCTGCGCGTTTGACTGTCTGATGTACGGTTCTGAACTCGGCGCTACACTTATCTCTAGCAATATTTGCAAGGTGAAACGTTTAATGCGCCGAAAGTTTATCAGTCGCACATAAATGCAACTTGTATCTTATCAGCAACGTTCCTTCATATACGTAAGATTGTAATAAATATAAGATTTGTAGCTCTATGTTTATCTATTTAATGACGTCCGAGAATACAGCTGACACTAAATCATTTCTGACTGGATCTAAACAAAAGTTAAGAAAGTCACTGTTATTTCCGAACGACTCATACATTGTTCTGTATCTTCGTTTTTATGGGTATACAAGACACTTTCAGAACTGCTGTGTAGTTCCATCGGCTTCACTTTTCTGAAAGTGAATTGTACCCTTTTTATCACCACCGTTTAAGAAATACATCACTGTTCCCAAGGCTTTAATCGTCTTACACAGGCATGGTCGAATCATACGAAAGTTCTTTTGAAAATTTAACAACTATTTCACTCATTTTATAATCCTTACTTGTGATTCATTTCAATGACTTCAGCTAGCGTCTGATGTATCTCTCCACAACAAATAATACACATAAGTTTTCTTACAAACTGCCGTCGAGGTGGATAATATTAAGAATATATTCGGAAGTCTAAGTTCAGAGTTGCAATAATTTTTAGTAATGCTAAATATTAAAAGAAAGAAAGTGGTAAACAAACTTCATGTTCGTTACCAGTGACGATAATGAAATTTTCGCACTTTTTCGATCACGTTTTCACATTTATTCAAACGACAGCTAAAGATATCCACCTATTTCTTTCGCTCATCACGCTGTTACACAAGGATGTTAATGAATTATTTGGGAAGCTCCCAGTGTTTCTCGGCAGTTTAAATGTGCAATGTTAACTGACAGGATGTTTAGTATTTGTGATGAAAAATTTCGGCACGTCAAATCATTCCATTGACGATTGCGGAACGTCAAATCACTCCCTTGACAGAGCGTAAAGACTTCCAAAATAAGTATTATCACTATAGTAGATACTTAAAAGCGTTACTCATATGAAGGTTCTCCCAGTTTCTCCATGCAAGTATTCTGAATTTTGAGTGCAGCATTAGTATGTACTGCCCGTTTTCTAAGACATTTCGTAAGGTATTCGTCACAATATCGCATTGTCACCTGATAACGACGAAAGAATCATATACCTTATCTTCCCAAGTAAGCAGTTAGTTTGATTTCTCAGCGTGTAGGACCTAATATCGCAAAGATGATGCTTGATATGCGTCCATGACAGTGGCGAAGCGTGGCATTTTTTCTAGGGTAGGCCTAGAATTACGAATTTCGGTAAAAGAAAAAAATCGTAAAACACAAACTCGTAAAACGAAACACTGCAAAAGTAACTTAGTTACATATTTCTACCAAGACTCGAACTACTACAGAAATTGTTATAAATAAATCCATGAAAATATTAAACGGCTACACATTAATAAAAATATAGCACTCAGAAACTCACCTTTACATCTTTTTATGAATTACTTACATCCTCTTGTCATTTTTTTCTGTGCATAAACAACAGTAACAAAATATGAAGTCCTGTCATTTGGTTGAACATTTCACAGTTCCCTTCTCTGCAGCCAAAATCGTCAAGTTTGACAGAGTGTCATTTGTCATTGTGTTTCGAAGGCAGATTTTAACGCATTTTAATGTACTCATACTTCTTTCACAAGACGTCGTGGTTGCTGAAATTGCAAGAACCAACGACAGTAATTTCACATATTCGGATAACACGCTTTTTAATCCACTGTTTATAATGGATTTAAGGAGATCCTGAGGCTGTAGACGTTTATCATCACTGCTGTGAATAAACGTAAGTTCTCCTTTCAGTTTTTCACTGTCAAAGAAAGGATGTATTTCAAGTAGATTTTCAGCTTCATATATTGGGAAATATCTAATTTACAGGTTCTGTAAAGTATGTTTCAAAAAATGGCTCTGAGCACTATGGGACTTAACATCTGAGGTCATCAGTCCCCTAGAACTTAGAACTACTTAAACCTAACTAACCTAAGGACATCACACACATCCATGCCCGAGGCAGGATTCGAACCTGCGACAGCAGCGGTCACGCGGTTCCAGACTGAAGCGCCTAGAACCGCACGGCCACACAGGTCGGAGAAAATATGTTTCATTAAAGTCCTGGAACCTAGTTTCCATGTTTACTACTACTGTGTCAGTTATTTCAAATGCTAGTTTCTGTTTCGTTAAAATTAATTTCAAATACTTCTGCTGAGTTTATAAGACCTCCAAAATGCGTTTCAGAGTAATTTCCTCGCGTCTTAGTTTCAAAGAGCCTTAATGCAGTTTTCAATTTCGACCTTACAGCGTCTTATGCCCACGGGCTTTCTTTGCAGCATCTCAAACAAGATACTTGTATGCAGTAAAACAGAATTACAAAGCTACAGTAGAAGAAGAAAAGTTTGATTATCCAGTATACTATTTAGCCCAGTTACTTGATGTAAAAATTATAATCCTACACTTCATTGCTTATCACATCATTAACTAAAATGGTTCAAATGGTTCTGAGCAGTATGGGACTCAACTGCTGAGGTCATTAGTCCCCTAGAACTTAGAACTAGTTAAACCTAACTAACCTAAGGACATCACAAACAGCCATGCCCGAGGCAGGATTCGAACCTGCGACCGTAGCGGTCTTGCGGTTCCAGACTGCAGCGCCTTTAACCGCACGGCCACTTCGGCCGGCACATCATTAACTGCTGCTCTCAGGCTTGTATAGTGAAGAATAATGGTTTGTACAGCGCATGAATGAAACAAGGACTTGGTGAAACTTCACATATCAGCGCACCCTCCGCTACAGAGTGAAAATTTCATTCAAGGACTTGGTGGCTTCAATCCCGTTTCCCTCAGATGTTCGTCTTTTACTGGTACGTCTAAAAAGGCGTGAAATTCTGATAAATTTCTCACAACATATTTTACTTACGTAATTTTTTACAAGCCTAGAGGAAGGTTAGGTTCAGTTGATGTGCGTAGCAGTGGATAACGAAAGCACGAGGATACGCTTGTTTCACAGTAGAATGGAGAGCATAATTTTACCTAACATTACACTGCAGCTGTCATTTGTTAGCGATGCTAATTTGTTTTTATCAATATTCCAAGTGTTTAACACTTGCAACAAAACAGTGGCTATGCCTTGAACACATCTTGAAACGCTACGAATGTCTCTTGCATTTCCTCTGATTCGTTATTTGCAAAACGAAAGATTACACGTATTTGGCTTCTAGTTGAGGCATTCGTTGTTTCGTCGGCTTGTACCGATATAAAAGGGCTATTTTTAGCTTCACTTTAAATTTGTTATTTAACAACATCCGTAATACATGATATTAATTATTCCGTGTGTCAGAGGAAGGACCTTTAAATACTTCGTCGGATGCTAAATAATCTTTCATGTATGGTTCTTCTTCTGCCAAAAAATTAAAAAGTCAAAATAATTTCCTTTATTTAATGACACCTCAGATTCATCATAATCTCAAAGAGCTAAATTTGCCGTGCTAAAAAGCAGATAGTCGAAATGTCTCTCTGTTTCGATCAATCTTCTGGACATGTTCCAAAGCTTCCAGGAATGTTGCTTCTGAAAGTGGATGGTCAATTCTTACTGTTCCTAGCTGATTGTATGTAACAGCTGCTGGGATATGTGAAATGGAACATTCACTCTTTCTAGGTTTCGAAAGAAAATTTTGTAGACTCTCTTCGCTTATTCCTCACTTACGCCATTAAAAACCGTCATTATCCATTCCATACAGTGCACGGTAGAAGCAAACAAGTTTGTTATTTACAACGCTGACACGGGTTTGTCTGGAAACGTCTTACAAATTTTCCGCAAGATTTTTTAATAGACAGACTTCTCATCAGCTTTTGTTCTTTCACCAGGAGTTTATCTTCCAAAGCAAGGCGAGAGAAGTATGCAGCGTTTTCAGTTAAGAAATTCAGTGGCTCTTGTGATGAAATAAACGCGTCTATGGTAGTTTGAGCTAGTCAGCAATACAATGCATTACAAGATAATGATTTGAATATTATTCCACTCACAGTTTTCTTTTCGACAATACAATGACAAGACAAATTGACGATTACACCTCAAACGTGACAGGGCACACCGAAATATAGATCACATATGTGTTAAACGCGCCTGTTATATCCTACATTTTAAATTCAAAATTTGTATTCCAGGTTCACTGTAAGCACCTTTAGTACTGTTAATATGAAAACCTGCAGACACGCTACGGAACTACCAACGTTAGAAATAAATAAGGCTACTTAATTCTAATCCAAAGAACAACGAAAATATATAGCCTATTTCCCATCATCTTAGAACAACCTCCAATAATGCATTCACATATATTTTCTATAAATTACGGATCTCTTCTTGTTCTTTGTGTTTTAAATAAACACTTAAATTGAGAGTTAGTGGTTTTTCATTCTGCCCGGCTTGCTGCTAACATGGCAGACGATGCGAAGTAGCGCTATCTGTTAGGAAACTACCGAATGATCGTTTATCCACCTGATGGTGAGCAGTAGAAGCAAATTAAACGCCAGCTTTTAAAAACCGTATCCACGCTGTAAAACCCCAGCCCGCCGCATGAAAGCAATGGGCTTACTGCGCATGCTCGTAAGAAGCACGGAATTCCGAGTTGCTACTGGTTGCAAAGCTAGAGGACTGATGCATTATACTTGTGGGTGCATCTATGAAGTTGAAAAGTAAGATATTTGAAAACATTTACGAGGGTTTGTGATCAGATCGTTTTAAATTCAGTTTGGACGAACTATTTTGGAATTTTTTTGGTAGCTCAGCCTTAGAGTCTTAACGGACGCTTCGCCACTGCTCAGTGATGATATAAGAAAGTAACAATAATAATATGTGAAAAACGGAAAATTTTGTTCTACAATTCGAGTTTAGATATTTAAGTAGTTTTTCTGCGAAACAAGTTAAAGATTGTGGATGGCATAACTAAAGAATCAAATATTTCTCTCGCTGAAGAAAGGTATTATCCATGGCGTATTAAGCCAGGCTATTCGACATATGTTCAATACTAGACATGGCATTCTGTCCTGAGGAAGTAGTGAAAGTGAAATAGAGTTCTTCAAATAGATGAACCATCTAAACAACAGGAACAGGGGGAACAGACGAAGAGATGCAGGACAGTAGAAGAGCGTGAGATAACGTGACTGGCAAGTAAAACAGTTCTCAAAACATTTATATTGGACTAGGACTGCACTAAACGACTTGTTTATAATACGTACATAAGCCATACATACATAACCCTTTTGGTGAATCAGTCTGTCTACGAGTAACAACCGTATCAAAGTCCCTACAGTAGTTCCTGAGATTAGCCTTCACACACAGACAGAAAAACGCGACGTGACCTTAATTCATTACGTGAAGTGAGACACTGGTATGCTAATCTTAAGGACGAAAGGAACTTTCGCATGAAGTGTCACTGCCAAGTAAAATAGCGCGATAAAACATGAACCTTGCATTTGAACTGCTGCGGTATAATACAAAAGGCAACTGAAAGAAACACGCAACGAACAGAAAGGAACTTTTACGAGGGTGAGTCAAATGAAAACCTTAAATATTTTTAAAAATGTTATTTATTGTGCAGAAGTGGTTCAAAGCTGTATCACTTTTCAACAAAATCTCCCCCATGCTCAATGCAAGTCCTGCAGCGCTTACAAAGTGCATAAATTCCTTTAGTAAAAAATTCCTTTGGTAGTCCGCGCAACCACTCATGCATCGCGTGGCGTACCTCTTCATCAGAACGGATTTTCTTTCCTCCCATTGCGTCTTCGAGTGGTCCAAACATATGGAAATCACTTGGGACAAGATCTGGTGAGTTCGGTGGATGAGGAAGACACTCAAAATGTAGGTCTGTGATTGTTGCAACTGTTGTACGGGCAGTGTGGGGCCTTGCATTGTCATGTTGCAAAAGGACACCTGCTGAGAGCAATCCACGTCGCTTTGATTTGATTGCAGGCCGCTGATGATTTTTTAGGAGATCTGTGTATGATGTACTGGTGACAGTGGTCCCTCTAAGCATGTAATGCTACAAAATGACGCCTTTTTCGTCCCAAAAGAGAGTTAGTATAACCTTCGTTGCTGGTGGTTCTGTTCGAAACTTCTCTGGTTTTGGTGATGAGGAAAGGCGCAATTCCTTGCTCGCTCTTTTCTTTTCCGGTTGGAAGTGTAAATGAACCGACGTTTCGTCCCCAGAAAACGATTCTTGCAAGGAAGCCATCACCTTCTCGTTAAAAGCGCCGAAGAAGTTCTTCAAGCATCAACACGTCGTTCTCTCATTTCAGGAGTCAGCTGCCGTGGCACCCATCTTGGAGACACTTTGTGAAACTGGAGCACATCATGCACAATGTGGTGTGCCGACCCATGACTCATCTATAAACATGCTGCAATGTCATTCAGTGCCACTCGGCGGTTTTCCTTCACAATGGCTTCAACTGCTGCAGTGTTCTGCGGAGTCACGACTCGTTGTGCCTGACCTGGACGAGGAGCATCTTCCACCGAAGCCACACCATTTGCGAACTTCCTAATCAATTCGTAGACTTGCTGCTGTGACAAACATGCATCACCGTACTGAACCTTCATTCGTCGATGAATTTTAATAGGTTTCACACATTCACTACGCAAAAACCAAACAACAGAACGCTGTTCTTCTCTGGTGCAAGTCGCATGTGGGGCGACCATCTTTATACAGATACTGCGACGGTATGTGTACATCTGTACTATGCTGCCACCTTCAGGCCATTTTGCACGCTGTTTGTAGCACGCTTACCAACTTACAGGATAACGGCTAGAAATTTCGATTTGTTATTACAAATTTAAGTTTTTCATTTGACTCATCCTCGCATTTACAGGCAATAATTACGCTGCAGTGACTGAGATTTACGTTGGTTCCCTGGACGTTTCAGAAGCGGGAACGTGGCTGGTAATAAAGTGTGTAATCGTCAAGGAAGATAATGCATGCTTTACATCGTGCTCCCGTGCTGAAAACCACGTTCGTGAGGAATTCTTAAGACAGGGGGTTCCATTCCTCCACCAGCGCGGATGACGACTGCTGCGTGCTTGCTGGTGCCTGTGGACGGACTGAAATGCGTCTCCCTAACTGACCCCACTCGTTCTTGATGGGGTTTAAGTAGAGAGGACGGACACTCCTGTCCATTCGCCGAATATATTCTCGCTGCACGAACTTCTCCACCTGAACTGTGCGATGCCATCAAACATTGTCACTCCTTTAAAAGAAAGTCAGGACCGAATGCATCCCTGAAAAGACGCACATGGGAAAGGAGTACGGTGTCGCAATAACGTTGACCGGTGACTTCAGAGTGTTCAGAGACTTGGAGGTCAGTAGGACCGTGCAACATTATGACTCCTCAAGTAACCTCAGTCTTTCTGTGCACCACACGGAAAGCTCTGCCGTGCTTTCGCTTTTCTTGGGGCTCAGTTCGAAGCGAGACTCATCCTGAAGACTCCAGTCAGTGAGCTTGCAGGCTGAAGACGTGTCTGGAGACAACTCGGATAGTGGTGGGATACCAACCTGCTTGTCGCTAGCTGTCGGCCTGACACTCAGGAATGTTGGTCTGGGGGCCATTCCTTTTCATACGCGGACCCCTTTAGTTGTCATCTGCGGCACTCTTACAGCACAGCGTTACATCGACGACACTCTGCACACCATTTTGTTGCCCTTCATGACAAGCCATCCTGAGCATACATTTCAGCAAAATATTGTCCATCCGCACACGGCGGGAGATTCTATTGTTGTCTTCGTGGTTGCCAACGAGCTCGGGTTTTGGCCATATAGCGCGCCATTTAGAATTTCGCGCGATATCGCTCAAGAGGACATCCAACGCCATTATCAATCAATACCACGTCGAATAACTGAATAATTGACAATCCAATTTTTTAAAATTGTAATCATTTATTCGTCTATGCATGTACATAACGTGTGAGTGCAGGCTTTCTCGGCGAATTTCGCGGGTTGTCAGTCAAGTAGCGTAGTCGTCTCGCAGCAACTTTTCGATGGAATGCGTCTTCATCATCTTCGCCCCCATCCTCTATCCCCCGGTGTCTTACAGTGTATACAAGTTGTGCTCAAGTAAAGAAGAGGCTACAGTTATATGCTAATAATGTTTAATAACAATATTATAATACATTTCGTGTTTAACAGTAGAATTGTACAAACTGTCATTGACCCTGACACACAGATCCCAGGGGGTGGATGACTTCTGTGTAGAAACGCCTGGGTTCCTGCCTGACAGGTCCTGTTTTGCACAGTGTTCCGCACTTACTTTTAATGAAATTCTGATCTTTCAGAGATTCTTTTGAGGAGTTAAGGCTACGCGAGTTACTTGGGGAGATATTGGGACTGGAAGCAGAATGTTTCAGGATATCCCATAGAAATATTTGAAGGAGCAAGAGAGTCTTCTGTCCTGAAGAAGCACTATTCCATTCGATAGGAAGCCCCTGAGTTTGTTCTTGGTGGCCTCTATGAGCGTCAGCAGCATGTTGTGATACTGTCCAGCGTTAACTGTTGCACCCCGCAGTGGACAGTCGGCGAGCAGTGGCCCTTGTCCGTGGAAAGAGAAACTGTCTCTTTTCCCGCCTTGGGGACAGGGTGGACCCTTTTTGGACGAGGGTGCCGGGATCCCGTAACTCCATAGTCATCCATTTGGAAGCAGTGTCAGAGTGGTTGCACCTTGTTCCATCATTTGCCATAATCTGAGCAATGAAATCTCAACAGATGAGTCAGGCAAACACCTTCTCTCTCCGTCTTCTGCTCTGAGAGAAGCTTGGGCACGAACTGTTCACAAAGTTTGCCATAATGAAGGTTTTCATGCATTATGTGACAGACATCTACTATGCCTATCGACAGTTCAACATCAATCTCGTGGATGGCGATTCGACGATTCGTTCGTATAAGCTCCTCCACAGCCGAAATCGTGACACTGTTGTTGATAACGTGTGTCTGTTAAGTCTTTGTCTTGTCCTTAATAATTACACGTGCCTCCTCGTAGCGCTGACACCAAGAGGGTGTTGTCCATCGTGGAAGACACTGCTCTCTGTGTACCTCTTTCATCCTGCGATAAATTTGTGAAGCATGCTCCCTTCTAAGCGAAAAAATTGGACAACCGCTCTTTGTGCTGATCGGGATGTATTCTACCAGGCAACGAACTTCGTAAACAACTCTCCAGAAACAGGGAAAATGCTGCAAAGCTGTTTCCCATGATGTATCTTATGGTACTACAGCGCAATCCCTCAACAAACACAATCACCCACAGGGATTACATACAACGTTACAGCAAAGGTCTCCTTTTCAGTTGCGCATATATCATGTTACTTTCTCTATTTCAATCTTAAGTTTGGAGTGTAGTGTACGTAAGCCCCAAATGTACTATCTTATTGGGACGCACGAAGTAAATGGATGAATATAATGTTTCAGCGATACGAGAGAGCAGATCTCAGTGCCCGCAAATACTAAGTATCTATTGTTACAATCACAGGCTCCCGCAGGGGATTTGGAGGGGGGGGGGGTGAGGTGGAGAGTATCCCTCCTGGAATATGGAGCACACATTTTTCAGTCATAACACATGTGTCCTGAATTTCTAGCGATGATTGTCTGAGACTTCTAACAACCCTACCACAACAAAGGTCAAAAATTAATTAAGATTGTAGTGTTGCTCACGCTGCTAAATATTGCATTTTCGGGCAACAACAAAGTTATATTATGTGGCAGGTGTCATTAGAGCACAGTTAATAAAGTCATTTCATGAAATAGTGGATAAACTAGGCACTCATCTTTTCGTGTTTCCCACTCATGGCTCAATCGTCGAAAATCTAGGTGGTGATGATTCCAAGCTCGGATGCAAAGAGGCCTAGGTGTTATTCTGCGGTATTCAAAAGTTTTATAGATGTGTTTCATAAACCATTCTTGAAGATTAAACTTTTGCAAGTTAGCACAATGGTGACGTAAAAAAGTAATCAGCACTCCGAATTTATTGCAATATCACGTAACTCACAAAACATCACTTCACAATATAAAACATACTTGAAAATATCTTCCTGACTGTTAAAGCTCACATTTTATAAACTGACTACAATTTGCGTCTTTTCAACATGACGACCAAACCTTGACTCTCTCTAATAACCGCTTACACGCCCAAGAAATCAGAGTTACAAGTACGTCAAAGATCATAGTGACAAAGAAAGAATTCATATAAGGATAATATCATTGCAACATAAACATATCGATGTATCAAAGTACCTCTACATTAATGAAATAAAATCTGAATGTTGTCTCAGAAATATGTTAACTACTTTACAGAAACACAGTAGAATATTGCTGGTATCGAGAGGTTGAGGTGAGGCGCCGTAATGGTTACGTAATTCAAGTACAATTACAGACTCCAGTTAACTGCACTTTTAACATTCCCAAACGCGGCCGAAAATATTGTGACTTTAGTAATCACCACATGTCTTGAGTTGTTTGGTTGTCAAACTGTTCCCAGGAAATTTTGTCGATTGCTTCATACAGTGGCTGTTCCGTGTCGCCATAGTGTCCTAACTCTTTCGTCTGTCTCTTACTATGAGAAAAGGAAAACACTGTTAAATTTCTAGATCGGAAAGATGTCGAAACTCCTTCTCAGGCTTGACAGCGTACAACACAGCGCCACATGCAGTCGCAGAACTATGAATTCTGGCGTGGCTGCGCAATAATGTAACGAAGAGACGAGGGCAGGCCAATCTGAGGGTGACTTTGGGAGACGTCCTACATGCCCAGTGTTACGCCTGATCCAATTAGCCCAAAACGTGTAGCTTAGAAAGCACACTTTCTCCAGCTTTAGAAATGCTAGTCATGAAAATAATGCAATCCGTGAACCTGATTGGCTGTAAAATTCTGTAGGCAAATAACGTCACGTCAAAGCTGAATAAGCATTTCTTTAAGTTTATTTCTCGTTTCTCTACTTCGAGGAGGATTAACGTGGCATTTTTTTGTTATTTTAGTTGATATTCAACAGCAACTTCCCAGTCTTTTTGACTTATATAAATTATAGGAAAAATTAATTCTCAATGTACCAGGGCTATGTGACTGGCGAGTGGGGTGCTGGATTTATTTATTTATTTTATTTTTTTTTTGTAGCGAAGTAGATTGCGCAAAAACTCTCTGTTCAGAGCTTCGATTCCAAATTTCATAAGCACGCTATTTCCGATTTTCGCCCCTACTCGTCCACAGGGTGAACACGCTAGGAGACGCCAGAACTTGACCGAGTTCGAACAGCGCGGCGTCGGTATCAGCGACGGCAGGACCACCGCAATTACTGATGGTGCAAAAAAAAATGGTTCAAATGGCTCTGAGCACTATGGGACTTAACTACTGAGGTTATCAGTCCCCTAGAACTTAGAAATACTTAAACCTAACTAACCTAAGGACATCACACACATCCATGCCCGAGGCAGGATTCGAACCTGCGACCGTAGTGGTCACGCGGTTCCAAACTGACACGCTTAGAACCGCACGGCCACACCGGCCGGCGATGGTGCAAGATAAATGGAGGAAACAAGCGATTTTGTTATGAAACAGAGTTCTCAGAAACTAAAGTACTCTCTGGGGCAGGTTGTACCTAATTGTCACTTCGATCAACACACAAATGGCTGGGAATATTGACATTTAAAACAAGTAAATAAGTCATCCAATTAGGCAACAATTTAAATATTTTATCAGCAACACAATAATTTACCAGCATCCATCGAACATTTTGAGAAAATAAAATTCTGACGTCAATGAAGGCAAATAACTCATTTCAGATCGATATCGTATAGTCGGTAATTCGTCCCGCATGATAAGCATAAGCCGCTTCACATACAAAACACACACACACACACACACACACACACACATACACACATACACACACAGATATCCACTAAATGGGATAGATAAACGCAGAGGTTCAATGGTCACCACAATTTATTAATGACAGACCACATTCGTAGCAAAGTTAGTTACCTAAAAATGGTTCAAATGGCTCTGAGCACTATGGGACTTAACTTCTGAGGTCATCAGTCCTCTAGAACTTAGAACTACTTAAACCTAACTAACCTAAGGACATCACACACACCCATGCCCGAGGCAGGATTCGAACCTGCAACCGTAGCGGTCGCGCGGTTCCAGACTGTAGCGCCTAGAACCGCTCGGCCACACCGGTCGGCTTAGTTACCTAGATAACACGGTTTTACCATGTGTCGAGTTAGTACCAAGTGTTACTACGAATTAATAGACACCTTATCGGCCGCTCACTCAGGTACTCTGGCACTTAACATAGAGCGCTCGTTCGATGTTCATTAACTTTAATGACAACACCGTTACTAATGACTGAGGCAGCAGACATTTGTTGCAGGGTATCGTTTACACTTATACTGAACGGCACTGGCCGCAGCCTAATCTAGGTTTCCGATTTAGACCGATGAGTTACCTCCTTTATAAATAGGCGGGCATTAGCCTGATCAACACTGACAGTAAAACACTAGCATAGTGCAAAGGCCTTTCTAGTGGTCAGTGCACTAATACTGATTTATCACTGGGAGAATGAGAACAGCTCTCGCTCTGCGATTTTGTTAAGCGCTAAGGATACCAAACCGGAAAACCTCGATAATCGAACTCTCGTTGTTCCTTACAAACAGATGGCAGTAACGAACACAAGCCAGACACTGACCAAAAGACACCATCAACTTTAATTAGACACACAGATGTGTGTCCAATCAAAATCCATTAAGAAAATTTTTAAAGAACACGGCCAGATAAATTAATAAAATTTTATAAGTACAGCTCTTTTGGACACGTCCTCGGACCCATCCAAACACGGAGACACCTGAGCAAGTGACAATTCAAACAACGGTGGTGCAGCAAGTCTAAGTTATGACAACCACATAAACTACAGATGCTTGAGATTCCGCACAGTATGCAAGGGAGACTTAGTGAGCGTTTTCTCCTGAATGACGTGCAGAATTCATTCTTCATCAATAAACTTACTAAGCGAATCGTGCAATCACTGGCACAGGCAAATAGTACAAGATGTCGATGAAATTCCACAACCTGAAAAATTTCCATACACGACTGGTAGTAATCAACAGTAGGCCGATAAACCATCTGTCACTGTTCCCCACTCGGTTTGTATGCTTGAAAAAAAAACAAAAAGTAAACGTCGTTGCAGAATATTCGCAAAGCGAGCCATAACCAGTTTAATAAGACGTGATACTATAGTCGACCACGAGAACACACTCTTACCGAACTCATCGCTGAACTACTCAGAGGTCAACTTCTTTGTACCTGCAGCAAGAACGATACATAATACTACAATTGGTAGAATATTAGCCGGTGCTTCCATAACCAGTGAGTGAGTTACCAATGCATCTGACAACTAAAAGAAACAACTCTAAATAGTTCCTCTTCAGGAGAATGCTGAATACTATTTAACTCTACTCTCATACAACCGACCGCCCGATGGGAACCTTTCACATCAGCATTTACCTGCACCAGTTCTCGCCTCAGTGCTTCAAGAAGGAAAACGTCTGCCATAACAACAGTTACAGGAAGGCCATATTGTTATCGAGTTCCGCTCCACGGAATGTCACGAGAGGAAAGATCACGTCTCAGACAGCTGCAAGTCTCAGTTTTGCGAAAACAGCCACCACTTAGCGCCACCTACAGAAAGAGACAGCACAGCAAATGGTAATCAGTGCGATTTTAAAACCCTCTAAACTTGGCTCAACAGAGTTTTTCGAAGATTTCCTAGGTATATTTTTAATTCGCTCGACATCATGAATTTAATTATATGACACTTTAACAAGTTAATATCGTTATATCAAAAAGGCAGCTTCCATATTCATACTAAAATCTAAATCTAAATGGGCTAGTGAAATATGATTACTATTTAGGTATCAAAGTAATCCATCTGAAAAGTACAAAGTGGTCACTATCAATCCTGTCAATACCAATTCTTCTGGCAAAACACGTCTTTCGACCTATTCGATTGATCTGTATAAAAAAGGTGGCAATTTTAGAATCTTGCTCACTCTTGGGAAAATTGCTGCAGACGCCCTTTGTTAGAACGGATCAAGGTCCCAAGATAACCAAACTTATCGCAAAAAGCTTGAACTGTCTATAATATGCGATGAAGACTCTTTGCTAAAAAACAGAACAAAATTGAATATGTAGTTACTTTGGATATGTTAAGCTAGTATGTACAAAAGTAAAACGACTAGAATTACTAAATCGGGTGTCTTAACTATATAATCGGTTCAACAAGAAACGCAGGACTGGGTAAATCTGCAGTGAATGGCTCATACGATAAAAACTCGGCACTGAAATTAGCAAATTGGCAAGCAGCAGTCTGAAGAATGTGTGCTTTCAATTGAAGCAGGAATGCCGACATCAGATTCAGTAATATATTCAGGATATATATCGATGTTCATCTGACGAAAGAGAGCGGACGCAGTTGAAACTTCGTGTTGCAGATGGTTACTAAGAATTAATTGAAAAGACAGAACATGAAATATACTGGAAAGTGCACCGTAATGACCAGACATATCAATAATACACGCAGTTTCACACGTCTGGATTTGTAAGATTGTACGAGCTTGTGATCGTCCACATATACCCGCAAACGCTGCATATAAGTATTCGTTTTCATCTTACGGTAAATAAAATAAATAAATACATTTTCGCACTAAAGATGTCCAAAAATGTTACATAAATTGACGTCCAGCCATACAAATTAAGTAAAGAGGTCTATAGTACCACTAGACAAAACCGAAATACGTTTTCGCACTAAAGATGTCCAAAAATGTTACATAAATTGACGTTCAGCCATACAAATTAAGTAAAGAGGTCTATAGTATCGCTAGACAAAACCGTTCATTTGAGTTTGACGAGTGAGATGTAAATGAGGAAAAAAATTCTAAGAGCTGACTGCTGCTTTCTCTTTCCTCAGTTCAGGGTTAAAAAAAAATGAAAAAAGGTGGTCATTTAAGCTAATGCTCGAGATCCATGACTATGATAGAGCTCCCTCTCAGTTCGGCCACACAGGAAAGCTTTACGTTGACAGCTGCTTCCGCCGAAAGTGAAAATGGATTGTAAACGAAAAAAAAATTACCAAAAGTACCATGTGTTTAAAGTCCCGATGGCTCATCTTCAGGTATATAGGTATCAGTTTGTATTATTCTTTGAAAACATAATATACCATTAATGTCTTTTCAGCAGCTGTTTTACTGTTCCCATGTTTTCTGACTATAATGCAGTCTGATGCATAACCAGAGCAAGATGATACCTCAGGACTCGAAATCCATCGTGGTTTTGGAATAAATATCACAGTGACTGAATGCGAGTTATATGTGATCTGAGGCTTTCCCGGCGAATGTGCTCCACCTGATGATGGCGGAACGGTTATTCGCCGAAATATCGTGGAACTTTGACGATCGGATCCGGCTGGACACCCGAGAACCTTGGATACTGAATGCGAGTTTTTTTTTTTCGAAAGTACAAAGTCACAGCAACAATACAGTCAACAATGGACAAAATTATTAAGAAAATAAATTGGACGCGGAGACCATATAGCATGGCCATCTACACTGCGCAAAACGAAGCATCACGTATACGAAAGGCTGAACTTGTCTCCCACTGCGAAGCGTAAGTTTGAATTTGACCTGAAAGGTGCCTGCAACATTCCTCTGTAATGATGCAGACGTGTGGCGCGCAGGACCTCGCCCTCGGAGTCGGCGAAGCCTCAGAGAGCTACGTGTCGACAAATCTGAAGGAAAATCCAGAGCTCAGAAGTTCATGTGATGTGTAAGATGGATTAATGGTCTCATACTGGCCCCAAATTTCACCATAATTCTTCCCACCGCCACCGTGGACATGCCACACGAGGTCGTCACATCTCCTCTTACCTACAGTTCACCTCCTCTGCGAAGGAAGCCAGAACCGCGACGCCCAGCGTTGAAACAATGCCGTTTTCTTATGGGTGGTCGAGGAAAACAGTTCAGGTTCACCGCCGCTCATAATACGCTCGCAAGGGCCTCAAACGGTGGCATAAAAGACATCAGAAAAACTATCCCCTTTCATTGGAGCCTTGACTCCCACACATTTTGCGGACGAAATCGGCATTTCACAATTGATATGAGCAACTGTACGACTTTCTTGACAACCGTTGACACTTCTGACACCTACTGGGTTGTTCAGTCCTCCCTTAGCGACATGATGGGACAGCAGTCCTGAGAGACAATCTTCACTCCTTCCAAATTAATAACATAAGTGTAGACTACATGTCGCTTGAATTCAAAGAAATCGTATCTGCAGCAATGGAGAGATTTATACCAAATAAATTAACAAACGACGGAACTGATCCTCTTTGGTACACAAAACGGGTCAGAACACTGTTGCAGAAACAACGAAACAAACATGCCAAATTTAAACAGACTGATTATCCCCAAGATTGACGATCTTTCACAGAAGCTCGAAATTTAGCGCGGACTTCAATGCGAGGTGCTTATAATAGATTCCACAACGAAACTTCATCTCGAAACCCGGCAGAAAATCCAAAGAGATTCTGGTCGTATGTGAACTACGCTAGCGGGAAGACACGATCAATACCATCTCTGCGCGACAGTAATGGAGATACTGTCGAAGACAGTACTACCAAAGCAGAGTTACTAAACACGGCCTATCGAAGTGCCTTCACAAAAGAAGACGCAGTTAATATTCCAGAATTCGAATCAAGAACAGCTGCCAACGTAAGTACCGTAGAAGTAAATATCCTCGGAGTAGTGAAGCAACTTAAATCAATTAATAAAAGCAAGTCTTCTGGTTCAGACTGTATACCAATTAGGTTTCCTTCAGTATATGCTCACGCATTAGCTCCATACTAAACAATCATATACAACCGTTCACTCGATTAAGAGGCCGTACCCAAAGGCTGGAAAGTTGCACAGGTCACACCAGTATTCAAGAAAGGTAGTAGGAGTAATCAACTAAATTAAAGGCCCATACCATTAACTTCGATATGCAGCAGGATTTTGGAACATATATTGTGTTCGAACATTATGAATTACCTCGAAGAAATCGGTCTATTGACCACAGTCAACATAGATTTAGAAAACATCGTTCTTATGAAACACATCTAGCTCTTTATTCGCACGAAGCGTTGAGTGCTGTCGACAAGGGATTTCAAATTTGTTCCATATTTCTGGATTTCCGCAAATCTTTTGACACTGTTCCACACATGCGGCTTGTAGTGAAATTACATGCTTATGGAATATCGTGTCAGTTATGTGACTGGGCTTGTGATTTCCTGTCAGAGAGCTCACAGTTCGTAGTAATTAATGGAAAGTCATCAGAAGATCAAAACAAATTGCAAAATGATTTAGAAAAGATATCTGAATGGTGCGAAAATTGGCGGTTGACCCTAAATAGCGAAAAGTGTGAGTTCATAAATCTAAATGCCGTAAATTCAACTAAATACCTACGAATTAGAATTACGAACAGCTTACATGGGGAGGAACACATAGAAAATGTTGTGGGGAAGACTAACCAAAGACTGCGTTTTATTGTCAGGACACTTAGAAATCCGATCTACTAAGGAGTCTGCCTACGCTACACTCCTTTTTTAGAATTTTTAGAATAATGCTGCGCGGAGAGGGATTCTTACCAGATAGGATTGACGGAGTACATCGAAAAAGTTCAAAGAAGGGCAGGAAGTTTTGTTTTATCGCGAAATATGGGAGAGAGTGTCACTGAAATGATACAGGATTAGGGCTGGACATCATTAAACCAAATACGTTTTTCGTTGCGTCGGAATGTTCTCACGAAATTCCAATCACCAAATTTCTCCTCCGAATGCTAAAATCCTTTGTTGACACCAACCTACATAGGGATAAATGATCACATCAAAATAAGGGAAATCTAGGCTCGTACGGAAAGATAAGGATGTTCGTTTTTTCGCGCGCTATACGAGATTGGAATAATAGAGAATTGTGACGGTGGTTCGATTAACCCTCTGCCAGGCACTTAAATGTCATTTGCAGAATATCCAAGTAGAGGTAGATGTAGATGTAGTACGACTGTAGTGTTTGCTCTAGTATAAAGTGTGGAACAGCTGAGGACAGTCCAAAATCATTTGACGAAATTTGAACGTGATCCGAAGCAGCGAAGGGTGCTTTTGCTTTTTCAGCTCCCCGCGTGTGATGTGATCACAGGAAGGGTCCGGCATTAACATATGCGTGAATAAAAAGGCAAAGAATCCCAATAATACTACCAAGCTCGTTATCATCCCCGGTTCCACCAGGCCTCGTTTGTTGATCACTTTAAAAATCTAGCTGTATAGAGACAAGCTGTGGCGGACTCTTGGAATACTGCTGTTCTAGCCTCTGATAAAGAGCTGGAGTAATCTGAGGGGTGTTGGTGGTTCCTCGCTTGCAGGCACTTAGGTTCAAATGGCTCTGAGCACTATGCGACTTAACTTCTGAGGTCATCAGTCGCCTAGAACTTAGAACTAATTAAACCTGACTAACCTGAGGACATCATACACATCCATGCCCAAAGCAGGATTCGAACCTACGACCGTAGCGGTCGCTCGGTTCCAGACTGTAGCGCCTAGAACCGCACCGCCACTCCGGCCGGCGCAGGCACTTAAGAATCTGTCACGGTTTGTCAAGGTACAGGTGGAATTTTGAAGTGGGCAGCAATGGATGGCGGGTGGCGCGGATGGTGATGCCAAACACGGTGGTTTCAGAGCAAAGCTTTGCCGTTTTATTCACGCAAGAGCCAATGTACCACCCGTCTTGTGAAAAAGCGACAGAGGGAGAGAAACAGAAGGGCTGAAAAAGCGTAAGCACACTGCTTCGAGTCATGTTCAAAGATTGTCGAATAGTTTTTAATGGTCCCTAGTGGTTCCACCGTGTCCACCAGAGAAAAAAACTGCTGTCGGCCTGCACTCCAAAGGAGTCGAGGGGTACGATCACGTTCATTGGTGTGTGTCGCTGGCCCACGACTTCCGTCGAGTAGGGTTGAATCGCCTGTAGGAGTCAGCAGTGTCAAAGCTTGTCAAGAAAGTCGTTGTGTTACTCATCGCAACTGCAAATTGACGTTTTCGACCACTTAATTGTGGGAATAAACGCTCTAAGGAAAGGGCTAGTTCATTGATGCCCTTTATACCAACGTCTGAGGCATTTTCGTGTGGATTGTGAGAGGCGACTTTTTTGAAATGTTTTCCTCTCCCACCTATAAGAAAACCACATGATTTCAACACTGGGCGTCGAGTTTATGACCTCCTTCGCAGAGGGGTCGAAAGAAGTGGTGAAATGGTGATGTGACTTCCCATCATGTGACACGTCCACAGTAGCGATGGCCAGAATTTTGGTGAATTTGGTGCCAATGCGACGTCATCAACCCACTTTACACCACACATGAACTACTGATCTCTGGACCTTTTTTCCCTTATGTCGACACGTCGCTGTTTAAAGCGTCGTTGAGTCCGTGGTTGACATCGCAGTGTGCCTCGATTTTGCGTAATTATAGAGGAATGTTGAAGGCACCTTTTGTCGAATTTGAAACTTATACGTCCCAATGAGAGACCGTTACGGGGTTTCGAAAAAGTGATCCTTTAATTGTACTGTGCAGTGAAAATCGAAATGCCTTAATAAACTTTATTTCTGTTGATAGGGCCGTCTGAAAATTTTACATATGAGCTGTCTAACATTACCAAAGTATGTGACGTTGATGTACACGTGGATGACGAATCTTCTACAACTATGGTTTGTACATATGCTCGTCTCTTGCCGCAGACACCACAGCCGTCAAATCAAACAGCCCGTGCCAACTGCTTGTGCTGCCAGCGAATCTATTTTGAATTTTCACGTATATGTTCCTTTCGTTTGGTTTAACCGTTACAAACCCTCGTGTTACAATTGTGTATATTAACTTTTACTGAGTCTTAGCTACATCACAACTTTTCTCACCCAATGGAAACCTGAGGTACACATTTGTAAATGTTCAATCTTTGTATCATGAGCAAGTGATGCCAACTGTTGGGCATCACTATGAAAATATCAGCAAGTCAATGTAGCAGTGCAGAGCAGCTCGTGACCACCAAAATACACATATGTCGTTTGTTCACTATATTCCAGTGTATAATTGAGTATTGTTACTGTTATATTGCTTGTTAACTGTTGAATCATCATTTTACTATTTATTACAATAGAGGACATTTTTGTTATTTTACTCCATAAAATGAAGCCAACATTACAAACTATGTTTTGAAACTGGGTACACTTTCTTGTATAAATCTTACACCTAAAATCAATAAAAAAAATCACCTAAGAGCATTACTACATGAGGAAAAACTTTCCTTTCTTCAGAAGAAGTTCAGGTCTGAAAAGGTTAACCAATAAAATTTTATATTGCATAGATTTTCTGTACCTGTTCTTCGACAGAAGTTCTTCTCCCCAAGTCAACTAGCTTTGATGTTCACTTTCCTTGTAACAAAAGGCTTCTCCCGTCGCCTTATCCTACACATTATAATCTTTGGCAGTGGACTCTAAATTGAGTATTAGAACTGCAGTTTTGCCGCTGTTACCCTTGGATTCAAAACCTTTGTTTACAGTTCATTTTATGAACACTGGATTCTCATTCGGGAGGACAACGGTTCTCATCCCCGTCCAATTTTGCAGATTTACGTTCCTTATGATTTCCCTAAATCGTTACAGGCAAATGCTGAGATGGTTGCTCTGGAAACAAAAGGGTCTGTTTTCTTCCGCATCCTTTCGTAATCCAAGCTTGTACACCGTCTCTAACTTCGGCGCTGTCTCCAGGACCTTGAACTCTAATCTTACTTTTTCCTTCATTCTATTTTAAGAAATTCTCTTGCTTTGCTACTTCATTTCAGTGGATAAATGAAAGAAAAAACAGTTTTGTGTTTGTGGGTCAGTGTGAGACACCATGCACGAAATTCTTATCCTCCTTTATGATTCACTCTGTATATCTTAATAGTGCGATACAGTTTAGCTAAAACGCGTGATACCAGTTTGTGGTTTGTTCAGTGGGACGAGGGAGAAAGTGTGCGGTGCTTGGCGTCGTGTGAATAAAGTTTACGTGAAGTCTATTAGATCAATGCTATATGACAATACTAGGTACCTCTAACGCAGAAACTGACCAAAGTTGAATAAATAAACTATTTTTTAGCACGTATATAGTTCTGGCGAAAATAATGTCATTCTAACAGTGTATAGCGACAATGTAAGGAAACCCGAAAAAACAAAATTTCCAGGGCAACACTAAGCAGTACATTGAAGCAGCATTCCTGTCGTATGTCCTTCTGAAGTAGCAGTTCATAAATTCATCAATTGGTGAAAGGTGTTTCCCTATAATATTTAATGTTTGTAGTCATAGCTACAGAATTTAATAAATTCAGGGATATTCCTTTAACAGACTGAAATATATTGAAATATGTTATTCCTAAGCTTGGAGACCATCTGCAGCTATGCATGGTCTTTATGTTCCCAAACAACAACGGAATTTTTGTGGGTGACAGTGCACAATATCACCGGGCCACAATTGTACACGATTGGTTTGAACAACTATCTGGACATTTCGGGCGAATGGTTTGGAAACCCAGATCGCCAACATGAATCCCATCGAACATTTACAGAACAGAATCGAGAAATCAATTTGTGCACAAAATCCTGCACCGGCAAGACATCCGCAATTACCGGAGACTATAGAGGCAGCATGGCTCGTATCTCTTCTGGGAACTTCCAACGATTTGTTGAGTCCAGACCATGTCAAATTTCTGCACTACGCCGCGAAAAATGAGGTCCGACACGATACCTAGAGGTGTCACATGACTTTTGTGAGATCAGTGTATTCTCTTCTGTCCACGCGGATGGCACGTAACAACCGTAGTGTTAATCTAAAGACACCAACACACATGGAAACTAAGTCAAAAAATGTTCAGATGTGTGTGATTTCCTAAGGGACCAAACTGCTGAGGTCATCACTCCCTAGACTTACACACTAGTTAAACCAACCTAAGCTAAACTATGCTAAGGGCAACACACACACACACATCCATAATCGATGGAGGACTCGAACCGCCGGCAGGAGAGGCCGCGAAATCCGTGACATAGCATCTGAAACAACGCGGCCACTCCGCGCGGCTGTAAGTCATAGCTTCTATAAAGAAAAAGATTGAAAAGGAGGTGAGCAGGTAGTGTAGCCTTTCTTAAGCCACTCTGTAATTCTAAAGTAACAGCTTTTCATACTGTTAGCGGTTTCTGACAAACCAGTAGTTGCATTCTCTTACCGGAAAAAATAGTCAGCGCCCGATATTTTCAGGGGAAGGTATATCACAGGTTTGATTGAATTTATAGCCTTTCAAGCGAAGTTTATAGATGTAATGGAGACTTGAATACTGAGGAGTGGCTGCAGAAAGAAATAAAAAAGTTTTTTTCTTCATTTGAGATGAGAGATGAATACGACGAACACATCGATCAGCAGCGAAGAATTTCACTCTTTGCAAGAGTCAGTTACGTAGACTATTACGTAAGTAAGGAACGATCAGTCTCGTGGTAGAAACCGTAGTGAGAAAGAAAGCTGTCTTATTTGTAGCAGATAGCTACACCTTCCAGCTACTTCGCTGCAAAGTCTCCGCTCCGACTTTGACATCTATTGTAGTGTTGTACCAATTTTGCAGTATCTTCGTCACAGAAGGCAGCCCCTGTGCTTTGAGAAAATTTTCTACGCTGAGCAGAAACTCGTTGTCTCATCCTAAATGTGGTTTTCGAAGTCAGCGATCCAATTGAGCAAAGCAGAAAATGAGAGGGAGCCAAGACCGCGCTGCATGGCGAGTGGTCAAACACTTCCCATCGAAAATGCGGCAGGAGTATTCTCATGACCCCTGCAGTGTGCGGCCGAGAACTGTATTGAAGAAAAGAATGCGAAACATTTACGTTGTGTGGGGCTGCGTAAAATAAGGCGAAATATCTCGGCAGCCACCCATAGTGGGTCGGAGGCACTAATTTCCAGGCATCTTTACGCGCTCGCTGTGCTCTCAGAATCGAGAAGAGCGACGTGACGCTATCTAAGGTCATACTACAGATAATGCCCAGCACACATGTGCAAAGCTTCATCGGGTTTTCTCTGTGACTTCCATTTCGGGTCCGATCATTCATTACTTTCCGAACAGCCCTCGTATTTGTTTGGAAGTGAAGTTGTGAAGCACGTCCTTTCGAGCTAGATCCGTAGAAAGTGTTTGGGATCATTTGCAACAGCGGGTGAAACATACCCACTGTTTGGTAGCTTTATGGGGCCTAATCATTAATGAGTAGCTATAGCCGGCTGTGGGATACCATAAAAGACTTGTGCATTCTTCTTCAGCGGATGGAGACTATTATCAAGACTGGAGATCGTGTTACGTGGTATTTCCTTGATGCCTTTTGCGGGTCAAAAATGTTTTTCAGCTGTGCTAACTGAAAGCATTGTTTTCCTATTTTGTTGTACTCTTCGCCACCAGCACATTAACCGCAGAGCTAAAGGGTGAGAGTTATTAAACTATATGAAAGACAACGTAAATTAGTTACAAACAACAGCATGTACATACTTCATTCAACATGTAAACGTCACTACAGATATTCGGATTTAGGTTGTGAGATGTTCGATGTACCTGCCGTCATTGGCGATGATGTGGCGCAGACGAATATCAAAATTTTGCATGACGTTCTGCGGCGTTGGAACACTGATGGCGTCGATGGCCTCCTGAATGACTGTTTGCCGCTCAGCAATGGTTTTGAGGTTATTGCTGTATACCTTGTCTTTAATATATCCCCACGAAAAGGAGTCGCAAGTGTTGGGATCCGAAGAATATGGCGGCCAATCGAGACCCATGCCAGTTGTTTCTGGGTATCCGAGAGCCACAATGCTGTGCCCAAAGTGAATCGATGGGTATCGAGGTCCGTTTTGCAGGAACCACATCTTGTCGATATCGGGGTCAATTTGGATAATGGAGATGAAATCATCTTCCAAATCCTTCACACGTACTGTTCGATAGTCACCGTGCCATCAAGGATTATCGCACCGATTATTCCCTGAGTGGACATTGCACAATGCATAGTCACCCACTGAGGGTGACGAGACTTTTCGTCCGCGAAATGCGGCTTCTTAGTCCCCCAAACGCGAGAAATGAAAGTGGGCTCCGTCGCTTTACCAAACCAAACGCATGCGCATACTAATTCCCATCATGCCCCGCGGCCAACCGGACAGTTTGAACGACCTAACGCAAATCTTTCTACATCTACATCTACATTTATACTCCGCAAGCCACCCAACGGTGTGTGGCGGAGGGCACTTTACGTGCCACTGTCATTACCTCCCTTTCCTGTTCCAGTCGTGTATGGTTCGCGGGAAGAACGACTGCCGGAAAGCCTCAGTGCGCGCTCGAATCTCTCTAATTTTACACTCGTGATCTCCTCGGGAGGTATAAGTAGGGGGAAGCAATATATTTGATACCTCATTCAGAAACGCACCCTCTCGAAATGTGGACAGCAAGCTACACCGCGATGCAGAGCGCCTCTCTTGCAGAGTCTGCCACTTGAGTTTGCTAAACATCTCCGTAACGCTATTACGCTTACCAAATAACCATGTGACGAAACGCGCCGCTCTTCTTTGCATTTTCTCTATCTCCTCCGTCAACCCGACCTGGTACGGATCCCACACTGATGAGCAATACTCAAGTATAGGTCGAAAGAGTGTTTTGTAAGCCACCTCCTTTGTTGACGGACTACATTTTCTCAGGACTTTCCCAATGAATCTCAACCTGGTACCCGCCTTGCCAACAATTAATTTTATATGATCATTCCACTTCAAATCGTTCCGCACGCATACTCCCAGATATTTTACAGAAGTAACTGCTACCAGTGTTTGTTCCGCTATCATATAATCATACAATAAAGGATCCTTCTTTCTATGTATTCGCAATACATTACATTTGTCTATGTTAGAGGTCAGTTGCCACTCCCTGCACCATGTGCCTATCCGCTGTAGATCTTCCTGCATTTCTCTGCAATTTTCTAATGCTGCAACTTCTCTGTATAGTACAGCATCATCCGAGAAAGGCCGCATGGGAATTCGGGCACTATCTACTGGGTCATTTATATATATTGTGGAGAGCAATGGCCCCATAACACTCCCCTGTGGCACGCCAGAGGTTACTTTAACGTCTGTAGAGGTCTCTCCATTGAGAACAACATGCTGTGTTCTGTTTGCTGAAAACTCTTCAATCCAGCCACAAAGCTGGTCTGATATTCCGTAGGCTCTTACTTTGTTTATCAGGCGACAGTGCGGAACTGTATAGAACGCCTTCCGGAAGTCAAGGAAATAGCATCTACCTGGGAGCCTGTATATAATATTTTCTGGGTCTCATGAACAAATAAAGAGAGTTGGGACTCACACGATCGCTGTTTCCGGAATCCATGTTGATTCCTACAGAGTAGATTCTGGGTTTCGAGAAACGACATGATACGCGAGCAAAAAACATGTTCTAAAATTCTACAACAGATCGACATCAGAGATATAGGTCTATAGTTTAGCGCATCTGCTCGAAGACCCTTCTCGAAGACTGGGACTACCTGTGCTCTTTTCCAATCATTTGGAACCTTCCGTTCCTCTAGAGACTTGCGGTACACGGCTGTTAGAAGGGAGGCAAGTTCTTTCGCGTACTCTGTGTAGAATCGAATCAGTATCCCGTCAGGTCCAGTGGACTTTCCTCTGTTGAGTGACTTCAGTTGCTTTTCTATTCCTTGGACACTTATTTCGATGTCAGCCGTTTTTTCGTTTGTGCGAGGATGTAGAGTAGGAACTGCGGTGCGGTCTTCCTCTGTGAAACAGCTTTGGAAAAGGTGTTTAGTATTTCAGATTTACGCGTGTCATCCTCTGTTTCAATGCCATCATCATCCCGGAGTGCCTGGATATGCTGTTTCGAGCCACTTACTGATTTAGAACTTCCTAGGATTTTCTGTCAAGTCGGTACATAGAATTTTACTTTCGAATTCAATGAACGCTTCACGCATAGCCCTCCTTACGCTAACTTTGACATCGTTTAGCTTCTGTTTGAGAGGTGTTGGCTGCGTTTAAACTTGCAGTGAAGCTCTCTTTGCTTTCGCAGTAGTTTCCTAACTTTGCTGTTGAATCACGGTGGGTTTTTCCCGTCCTTCACAGTTTTACTCGTCACGTACCTGTCGAAAACGCGTTTTACGATTGCCTTGAACTTTTCTCCATAAACACTCAACATTCACCAGGGGGAGCATTATTGATACTCATGGGGCTGTGATCCCTTGGTGTAAAAATCAGGGAGCAGGCCGCATGGTACTGGGTAAAAAAGGGGCAAATTGAAAAAACTAGGGATATTATGGGGGTCAGAGTGAGGGACAAAATATCAATTAAAAGAAGGGTAATGGAACTCTGGCAAGAAATCTGGGATGGGGATGAGACAGGAGGAAGGACTCACCAACTCTTACCAAACGTTCACGAAAGATTGAGAGTGAAGCATTTTCAGCCAAGCAAGGGACTGCTGCACTTCCTCACTGGGCATGGCCCGTACCCGGCACATCTTTGCCGTTTCGGGAAAAGAGCGCCACCATCGTGTGACTGTGGTGCCGAAATGGGTACACCGGATCACGTGGTCTATGAGTGTCCCCTTTACGATGACGTTGCCGCTGACTTAAGAAATTCATTGCCAAACACAGACACCTTTCACCTTATTAGGGACTCAATCACCTTCACCATCATTGATAAACTGGCCAGCGAGGTATCCGCCAAGGTCCTATGGGAATACCGTAGAGAGATTGAGTAGTTAGAGAACCAATATGTGACATCACGCAACATCCCATTCCGCCGGGGTGGGTACTGGCCTACCGCCATGGCGATCGGGATCCGACGCATCCAGGACTAGGGGGAGGGTGCGAACACACCGATTAGAGACTACAGCACACCAATTACGACCCAAAAAATAGAATTACCTGTAGGAAATAGATAGCAGGATACTTTCTTAAGACCTGCAGTGATTTGCGTTAAGGCCAGCCCAGTGCCAGGTTCACGTCCACTGGGATTAGCTCGGTGGGCACGGCCATGAAATAGTAGGTTTATATCTTTTACTGGCACACCTGTAACGCTGCAGGATGTAGTTGTTAGTAGAGTAGGTCTGAGTAGATAGCATGGTAGACTAACAGTAGATCATTTAGATACCCATAGAACTAACTTCCTGTAGCTGATACTAATAATAGAAATTGAATTTTTGGTAAATGCTGCAAAAATGTAACATTGTATGTAATTTCGACCCACTAATGATTTTAGGTGTGGGTTATGTTGTATAATATTGGTTTTTGATGAATAAAGATTAAAAAAAACATTGTCAGTATCGGAACAGGAATTTTCGTTTTGATCTTTTAGGACAGTTAGGTAGTCTGAAATCCGCCTTCTATTACTTTACCGTTTAGCGGTCATAGTGATTTTATTTCATATGGTTCATTAAGTGTCACCCCATAGTTGGAGCTTGCGCGGTACAATAAGTGGGTACGCGGGTGCTGTGAGTGTTGCGTGTGCCGCAGGTGATGCTGTGGACGGGCGCGCTGGTGGCTGCCTGGCTGGCAGCCGGCGCGGCGGCCAACTGTGCCAGTGGCTGCACCCAAACGACGTTCCGCGCCTACACCGGCTGCCTGCAGACCTGCGGCGCCGACGTCGCCGTCACCAATTGCGACTGCTCCGCCACGGCCTGCACCCGCTGCCCCGGCGACAACACCTGCTGCCAGACCTGCTGCAACACACAGAAGGTACTCGAGCCTCTTGTCTGCTACAGCTTTCCGGAGAAAAGACTTGCCCGATCCCTACCTTTTCGTGCTACAATACATCTTGTTCCTTCCAGCAAAGCCCATGTTATTGTGAGCGTGCACTTTCGGTTTTCATTTGTCTGTATTCTGGTTTTCTTGATGCTCTCCGCCACGATATCCTCTTCTGCTCCACACACTCACCCATGCCCGCATCTCGTGGTCGTGTGGTAGCGTTCTCGCTTCCCACGCCCGGGTTCCCGGGTTCGATTCCCGGCGGGGTCAGGGATTTTCTCTGCCTCGTGATGGCTGGGTGTTGTGTGCTGTCCTTAGGTTAGGTTTAAGTAGTTCTAAGTTCTAGGGGACTTATGACCACAGCAGTTGAGTCCCATAGTGCTCAGAGCCATTTTGAACACTCACCCAAATAGTGACATATGGTTTGCTGCTTTGGTGTCAGCATAAATAGCTGTCAGATAGGAGGGCTAGACCACTACAAGTTACTGGATATAATATTTCATACAGTATTCACAACGAAATATTAAAGTTCAATAAACCTTTATTTTAATGGTTTCTATACTACTGGCCATTAAAATTGCTACTCCAAGAAGAAATGCAAATGATAAACGGGTATTCATTGGTCAAATATATTATACTAGAACTGATATGTGATTACATTTTCACGCAGTTTGGGTGCATAGATCCTGAGAAATCAGTACCCAGAACAAACACCTCTGGCCGTAATAACGGCCTTGATACGCCTGGGCATTGAGTCAAACAGAGCTTGGATGGCGTGTACAGGTACAGCTGCCCATGCAGCTTCAACACGATACCACAGTTCATCAAGAGTAGTGACTAGCGTATTGTGACGAGCCAGTTGCTCGGCCACCACAGACCATACGTTTTCAGTTGGTGAGAGATCTGGAGAATGTGCTGGCCAGGGCAGCAGTCGAAAATTTTCTGCATCCAGAAAGGCCCTTACAGGACCTGCAACATGCGCTCGTGCATTATCCTGCTGAAATGTAGAGTTTCGCAGGGATCGAACGAAGGGTAGAGCCACGGGTCGTAACACATCTGAAATGTAACGTCCACTGTTCAAAGTGCCGTCAATGCGAACAAGAGGTGACCGAGACGTGTAAGCAATGGCACCCCATACCATAACGCTGATCACGCTGGGTGATACGCCACTGTGGCAATGACGAATACACGCTTGCAATGTGCATTCACCGCGATGTCGCCAAATACGGATGCGACCATCATGATGCTGTAAACAGAACCTGGATTCATCGGAGAAAATGACGTTTTGCCATTCGTGCATCCAGGTTCGTCGTTGAGTACACCATCGCAGGCGCTCTTGTCAGTGATGCAGCGTCAAGGGTAACCGCAGCCATGGTCTCCGAGCTGATAGTCCATGCTGCTGCAAACGTCGTCGAACTGTTCGTGCAGATGGTTGTTGTTTTGCAAACGTCCCCATCTGTTGACTCAGGGATCGAGACGTGGTTGCACGATCCGTTACAGCCATGCGGATAAGATGCCTGTCTTCTCGACTGATAGTGATACGAGGCCATTGGGATCCAGCTCGGCGTTCCGTATTACCCTCCTGAACCCACCGATTCCATATTCTGCTAACAGTCATTGGATCTCGGCCAACGCGAGCAGAAATGTCGCGATACGATAAACCGCAATCGCGATAGGCTACAATCCGACCTTTATCACAGTCGGAAACGTGATGGTACGCATTTCTCCTCCTTACACGCGGCATCACAACAACGTTTCACCAGGCAGCGCCGGTCAACTGCTGTTTGTGTATGGGAACTTTCCTCATGTCAGCACCTTGTAGGTGTCGCCACCGGTGCCAAACTTGTGTGAATGCTCTGAAAAGTTTATCATTTGCATATCACAGTATCTTCTTCCTGTCTGCGGCACGTCATCTTCGCGGTGTAGCAATTTTAATGGCTAGTAGTATATTTATTGTTATTTACTTATTTATTTATTGTTTTTATTGTTATTTATATTCAAATCTTGGTTGTAAAGCTTTTCCAAAAAATATAAAATCAAATTTTCACCAAGAAATTTTATATACTTATCAGTTGTGTCAGTCAAAACCGGACGGGCCCAGTCGCAGTAACAGGATCACCCATAAGTACTGACAGACATAGGTAGAAGACGCACAGGCAGAAGGGCAGTTACAATCGCATCACTACAACAAACTAAAAATTAAAATTACAATTGAAATATAAACAGAGCTCCAATAAACACGTTTTCTGAACCAGTAGAAATATTGAGTTTAAAACCTACAGACGAGATCGCAATAATACTTCTTTTTTTAATTTAACAGTTTCGGCTTATGTTAAAGTCACCTCAGAATATTTGGCCCCCTACAGATGGTGCTGGCGTGTCCTCCCTTTCCACCCTCAAGCATGGAAGTGTGTGTTGTTCTTAGCATAGGTTAGTTTAAGCAGTGTGTAAGTCTAGGGACCGATGACCACAGCAATTTGGTCCCTTAGGAATTCACACACATTTGAACATTTGGTCCTCGGTTTTATACTGATACCACGATCGCACACTGTCACGAGAAAACTGAGGAGTCGCCAGCACCAGCCAGAGGGAGCCACCAAATTCCCAGATGGCTTTAACATAAGCCAATACTGGTAAAAAAAAGACAATATACATACATCAAAAGAAGTTTTCCTTCACCTGGTTCCCAGAAGTCCTGAAGATTGACTGTGGATATTGTATCACACACACAGTCCCTTTGACTGTTCAGAGATATCACTAAACCTACCCAGAGATGTAAACAACCACGAATAAGCAGCACCTATTAGACAGACGGGAGTAGGGATACAAGGCAGGCATGAGCGCATTTTGTTAGTGTGGGTTGCTTACATGAGGGGCAGGTATGCAGTCAGGGGCAAACCTATTGTTCTCCTTTGATTGACAGGTACTTACCCTTCTGTTCTGCCAAAACGATCCTTCCTTTTGATTGACAAGCACTTAAGCTATTGTTCCACCTTCCTCCACTCACTTCCCCACTCGCTACTACAGGTACACTTTCAAGTCTGAGTTATTGGAATAGCTCCTCTCACTCTTATCAGTTCAATTGACTACTTAATTAAATTGATCAGTTAATTAACCTCTGACCCACTGGTAAATCCCCTCACATCCCCCTCCCCTAACCTCCCCCCAGAAAATGGCAGGAAGTTAAAATTCCATCAGGACAATGCAACATACCACAGCTACCTCCACTAACCTAAGAAAATGGCAATGAAAAAGGGCACTTGGACTGCCTCCACTAACCTAAGTCATCCGACTGCCATCTCTTCCTAGGTGTCCCAACTCTGGGAACGATGCTGCAAATAGAGAGCTCTGCTTACACCAGCGGTATTCACCAAATCCGCCAGCCGCCTGTACGAACTCCTCAGAACCCAAGCGACAGGCATCATTGGTGCCGACTTGAGCAACTACTTCCAGACGTCTGCAAAAAATGGTTCAAATGGCTCTGAGCACTATGGAACTTAACTACTGAGTTCATCAGTCCTCTAGAACTTAGAACTACTTAAACCTAACTAACCTAAGGACATCATACACATCCATGCCCGAGGCAGGATTCGAACCAGCGACCGTAGTGGTCACGCAGTTCCAAACTGACGCGCTTAGAACCGCACGGCCACACCGGCCGGCCGCAGACGACTGCACCCCGTACGCTCGACAGCCGCAGGCAAGGCCGCCTCCACATCTTGGATGAGACCCCCCCGGCAGACAAACCGAGTGCACGTTGGAATTCTTTCCATCCCTGTATGCTATTTCCCTGAGGGGCTCCATCACCCCCCTAAGGGTGGAGCTCGCAATAACCGGCAAGCCTTAGCCCCCGTGTGCCTGCTCGGGCCCTGCTGAAGGAGCGGCCACCTGCCCACTGACAGGATGAACGGGCGAGGCCAGCTGGCCAGCCTCCACATTGACCCTCCGCCTCGAGCGACGCGAACGTGTTGCAGTCCGCCACTCACCCTGAGGTGAGGGCGGTCCAACGCGCCGAGTATACTAGAAGCTGCCTCGGCGGCTGAGTCAGCGGACGCAGCAAGCGACACCTGAGGTGTCTCAAGCGACGCGCCACCCTCCGCCGTCGCCACCTCGAGGCAGCAGCCTGAAGGCGGCTGACCGTGGTCAACAGCAAGCTCAGCTGCTCGCGAACCGCGGCCGGTTCCTCCTGCGCCCGCACACAGCACGCACACACGCTATCCATCCTACTGCTAATATCTGGACGTATAGCGTCGGGACAAATAAAACAGCAATATGCGACTGCACAGTTGCGTCACCAGCGCCAGATTGAGCTGCGATATATGAACAATTACTTACGAACTAAGCAATCAAATGACCACGACTACGCCACTATACAGATATTACAATACGATCCTACCCCTGTCCTAGTACAAATGACAACCGCTTACGCGATGTTACACTCTACCGTTATTAAAATTGGATACTACCCCGTTCTAATTCGAAAATACGCAAAGATCCGAAAAATTTCACCACGCAAGGACACAAACTCACAAAGTAATTTGAATTAAACCTGCGGAACTAATACGAAAAACTGAATATACGAATACTTTCTGCTACTGCTGCTCGCACACGTCACTCTGCAAGCACAGATGAAACTGCACTGGCGTCTGTCTGCTGCTGACTGACTCTACGAAATAAATAGAAAGCACTGGCTGTACAAAACAAACAACTGACCAACGACTCCGCAAATTTATACTTTACAGTTATCAATAAGCAATATAACTCCTCTCAAATACGAGAATACGCAAGGATTTTATGTAATTAAATATGCAAGAGCACAAACAATCGAAAAGAAATTAAGAATCGAACTAAAAAACAAATATGAAAGCTAAATATGCGATCCCTACTGCACTGGTGCTGCACTACTACTGCACTGATACTTCACCAGCGGCTGCTCAAGGCTCACTGCCGATGCAATATGGTGATGTGTACAAAATAGTTTTTGCCACTGAAAGTGTCACCTGCAGAAAACAATGGCTGATGGTGTTCCCACACTGGCAGCAGCAGTAGTTTGATGGGTAAATTCAGTGACAGATTTTTTGTCCCGTTAGGACTGCAAGGAAGAATGCACCCTGTGCTATTCTGGGAAGCATTGGAACTTCTCTCTCAGCACTGGACCCACATCACGGCTATGTGTCATCGCGTCAGCAACAGTACCTATGTGAACATATATTTCGACAAGAATGTCTTGGGTGTCATGCATGGAAGAGATGCCACCGCCTCATGCTTGCGGGACGCGAACAAACACCTGTGCGGAGTCGGCGTTGGCGTATGCGTCAGGTGTTGAGTGACATGATGTGTTTTTTACTAGCACCCTTTTGGTTAAACTATTTTCCATCGATTTGACCGACGAATAGGATGCTGCGAATTAAAAAAAAACTATTCCATACACGTGAAGAATATGGAATTATTTAATTTGCATAAATTTTATATATCAATGTAGTGTTAGTGGTACAATAGTTAAGGGGAAGGTGTGCATGAGTGGCTGACATGGGGCAGAACAGCAAGTTAAGTGCAGAACACTAGGTTAATTTGCATAATTTTTATGTAAAATGCAGTACAGTTTTAAAGTGAGTGGGTGACAAAGAAGAATGCGCCAGAAATGGCGTTCAAAAGCATGTGTAATTCGAAAAGTATACCAGAAAATGGTGGGAGGACATAACTAATTACTAAATTTGGTATCAAAGACGTTACAATAGTTTAAGGAGATGGGGGTGACATGGAAAACCACTTAATAGAACTATAGGTTAATTGCCGAAAAAGGGCCAAACATAAGACACCCAGAGTACAGAACTGAACATTAGGTTTTGCAACATGTTTGCCCCATGTAATTACTTCTTGTTTCCGAACAGCAGAGAATGATGAACAAGAGAAATCCTTTGGTTTGAAGCCGATTGCAGGGTCTCAACCAGAGGCTTCGTCTACTCTGTGACGGTCTTGGCTGCAGATTTCTAGACTTGCGCTATTGGCTGGGGAATTATAGGACGCCCCTTGATAGGTCATGGATGCACTACACAAAGGAAGCGGCTACTCGGGTAGCAGAGTACTTGCAGCGTACACATGATGGATTTTTAAGCTAGGCAGTAGTGTGAGGTGTCCTGATGAACACTCACCAGTCGACGTGCAGGCAGGGAAATCAGGACGCGCTCAGTGTAAAGACACTTCAGCTATCAAGATATTAGCAGTAAATTTTCAGTGTTCGGAATAAAGTTCCTGAATTTACTGCTCTCCAGGAAGCGTGCGGCGCGCAAATTATTCTCGGGACTGAGACCTGGCTGAACCCTGAGATAGGAAGTTCTGAAATATTTAGTGAGGGTTGGAACGTGTATCGGAAAGACAGTTTAGACACCGTAGAAGGTGGTGACTTCATTGCAGTTGACAAAAATATTGTGTCTACTGAGGTAGAAGTAGAATGTGATTGTGAAGCTATCTGGACACGTTTTACAGGGCTAGGAGAATTAAAGTTAATTGTTGGGTGTTTTTACCAGCCACCAGGTTCCACCGTGACAGTTCTAGAATCATTCAAAGGGAGTCTACACTCTGTATCGCAGAAGTACCCGGATCATGTTACATTAGTCGCAGGCGACTTCAATCTACCTAGTATAGTCTGTGATGCCTATGGATTCATTACAGCTGGTACAGAAAAGCCGTCGTGTGTATTACTTTTGAACACATTATCCGAAAACTGTCTAGAGCAGCTAAATCGACAGCTAACGCCTAATGGAAATATTTTAGATCTGGTAGCCACGAACAGACCAGACCTCATCGACGGTGTCAGTGTTGAGACAGGGATTAATGATCATGATATTGTCATTACGACTATGGTTACGAAAGTTAAAAAGTCGGTCAAGAAGGCTAGGAGAGTATTCTTACTAGAAAGAGCAGATAAGCAGTTTTAGCATCCCACTTAGTAAATGAATCGACTTCATTTACTTCCGGTACGATGGACGTGGAAGAATTATGGGCAAATTTTAAACACATTGTAAATCACGCATTGGAGAATTATGTGCCGAAAAAGTGGGTTACGGACGGAAAAGACCCACCGTGGTTTAACAGCGCAATTCGGAGAAGGAAGCAAAGACTGGTACAAGAAAGATCAGGAGAATGAGGACAGGCAAAAGTTAGTAGAGACTCGTGCTGCTGTAAAAAGAGCGTTGCGCGAAGCATTCAACCACTACCACCGTCATACCTTAGCAAAAGATCTTGCTGAAAACCCAAGGAAATTCTGGTATTACGTAAAATCGGTAAGCGGGTCGAAGGCTTCCATCCAGTCACTCACTGATCAGTCTGGCCTGGCAACGGAAGACAGCAAAACGAAAGCTGACATTTTAAATTTAGCATTTGAGAAATCTTTCACGCAGGAGGATCGTACAAACACACCGCCGTTTGAGTCTCGTACAGATTCCCGTATGGAGGACATAGTGATAGACATCCCTTGGGTTGTGAACCAGCTGAATGGGTTGAAAATAAATAAATCGCCAGGTCTTGAAGGGATTCCAATTCGGTTTTACAGAGAGTACTCTACTGCATTGGCTCCTTACTTAGCTTGCATTTATCGCGAATCTCTTGCCCAACGTAAAGTCCCTAGCGACTGGAAAAAAGCACAGGTGACGCCTGTATATAAGAAGGGTAGAAGGACGGATCCTCAAAATTACAGACCAATATCCTTAACATCGATTTGTTGCAGGATTCTCGAAAGTATTCTCCGAATATAATGAATTTCCTTGAGACAAAGAAGCTGCTGTCCATGCATCAGCACGGTTTAGAAAGCGTCGCTCCTGCGAAACGCAACTCGCCCTTATTTCACATGATATCTAGCGAACCATGGATGAAGGGTATCAGACGGATGCCATATTCCTTGACTTCCGGAAAGCGCTTGACTCGGTGCCCCAATGCAGACTCTTAACAAGGTACGAACATATGGGATTGGTTCCCAAATATGTGAGTGGCTCGAAGACTTCTTAAGTGATAGAACGCAGTACGTTGTCCTCGATGGTGAGTGTTCATCGGAGGTGAGGGTATCATCTCGAGTTCCCCAGTGAAGTGTGGTATGTCCGCTGTTGTTTTCTATCTACATAAATGATCTTTTGGATAGGGTGGATAGCAATGTGCGGCTGTTTGCTGATGATGCTGGGGTGTACGGGAAGGTGTCGTTGTTGAGTGACTGTAGGCGGATACAAGATGACTTGGACAAGATTTTTGATTGGTATAAAGAATGGCAGCTAACTCTAAATATAGATAAATGTAAATTAATGCAGATGAATAGGAAAAAGAATCCCGTAATGTTTGAATTCTCCATTAGTAGTGTAGCGCTTGACACATTTAAATATTTGGACGTAACGTTGCAGAGCGATATGAATTGGGACAGGCATGTAATGGCAGTTGTGGGGAAGGCGGATAGTCGTCTTCGGTTCATTGGTAGAATTTTGGGAAGATGTGATTTATCTGTAAAGGAGACCGCTTATAAAACTCTAATACGACCTATTCTTGAGTACTGCTCGAGCGTTTGGGATCCTTATCAGATCGGATTGAGGGAGGACATAGAAACAATTCAGAGACGGGCTGCTAGACTGGTTACTGGTAGGTTTGATCATCACGCGAGTGTTACGGAAATGCTTCAGGAACTCGGGTGGGAGTCTCTGGAGGAAAGGAGGCGTTTTTTTCGTGAATCGCTACTGAGGAAATTTAGAGAACCAGCATTTGAGGCTGACTGAAGTACAATTTTACTGCCGCCAACTTATATTTCGCGGAAAGACCACAAAGATAAGACAAGAGAGATTAGGGCTCGTACAGAGGCATATAGGCATTCGTTTTTCCCTCGTTCTGTTTGGGAGTGGAACAGGGAGAGAAGATGCTAGTTGCGGTACGAGGTACCCTCCGCCACGCAACGTATGGTGGATTGCGGAGTATGTATGTAGATGTAGATGTAGTTGAAACCATGCAAAAGTTGTCAACAGCTCACGAAATACGAACAAGACACACAAGAATTTTGGGAACAAAGAACATATTTACCAGTGTAACTACAATTAAAAATTGCGATTGCTGCTGCAGTCAGACACCGATCAATGTACAAGTAATGTCTCCTCGTGACGGCTGTGGTTATGGAACGAATTTCAGTATCTATAGCGCACATAATTTTCCACGTAAAAGTCTCTCTCATCCCCTCGCAGTTATCGATGCGCTGAATCTATGCATTCCTCATGATAGGACACACACTCATTTTCTCCGCTCATTCCACAACATTAGCCACAATAACATTACACTGTAATACATACGCAGTTTATAGAAATACTGCCCTTATCTTTTATATCTGTACAGCTCCCAAAAAAGTTATGGTAAACCTACACTCACACTAGCTATACTCAGTCCTAGGAAATTATCTGACAAAGTCTTCGAATGAGAGCTTCAGGAAGCTGCTGCATCCTGTCAAGATTCTCTCAAACAAATGTTACGAAGGACAGGCGTCCGGAACTATGTGATAATGGATACCGCACACGCGGACATAATGCTTCGAAACACATAACCGAAGTGGGTTGGTGTACTGTAATCAACATCACTATCAATAGAGCAACAACGGAAATGCGAGGGTATGCTTAGGGGTACCGATGAGGGGACATATTATTACAACCATATTGCCCGTCCTGTTTGTATACTATAGCAGGTCCAGTTGAACATTTGCATTGCTATATTGTGCAGCTGTTTTTACATCATTCGTATAGCTATTGGCTGTCAGACACTTGTACATATACCGCGAAGATAGACAGCATATGCGCCATATGCACCATAGGTATACTCCTAACTGCACTAGACATTTCCCACGAGGTCGGGTGGTTATCCACTCCCGACGCATGACTAGAGTGCCCTCAATGGACTGAAATCACTCTCAGAACTGTTGTCCAAAGGCTGGGTCGGTTTCCTTCGACACAAAGACGTTACTGTTTCTGGTCCTGACCTGCTTGCTTGCTTTTCTGTGCCTATCTCCAGACTCTGAAGATTACAGGAACACATGTATTTTCACATGGTTTGCCAGAATATTATACCATTCATGCCATACTTCTAGATATCACGCACATATCAGTATCCTAACAGATCGCTCGTGCAACATGATTCTGAAAACATAGACTGTGAATTACTGCTCTACAAACCCGAAACTTTAGGAAGGTGGAGCGTGCCGTAAACCACTGAGTAACTAGAAACTTACCCCGTCTGTGAAGACCTTTACGTGAAAAAAATTGAAAAAGGGAAATAGAGCGATATATCCACTCATGAGTACCGATGTCGGTGATGTAAAAGATTGCAAATCATCCCTATAAGAGACAAAGTCAACTGAGGTGTTCTGATGTCTAGAGAACTAGCAAACGTGTCTTCCACCTGCTAGATCCACACACCACAATCAATGTTCTCTCAACTAAATAAAGGCGCCAAATGTACAGAAGCCGTCAACTGAACAATTTACATGGGAGGGAGTAACGGTCCAGCGCAAGAACACGTCCATATTGAATCTTCTCAAATTTCCATGCGATCACGAAAGCTCTCCAACATATACTAAGTTTTAGTTCGCTATTCGGCCGTCTAGAGAACAACAAAGTTAAGTCAGCTACATTCCTACACCCCAACAGGCCTATCAATTCAGACAGCTCCTACCATTAGCTGGAAATGTGAATTATTCATGCCACAGGTCACTGGCGCTGCACACCAAGCACGCATAGACAGAGTTGTAAGAAAAAAAAAGGAAAAACGGCCTCATATATATTTTTTTACTGTACATACAACTAAATGTTACGATTTCGGTGTCAGTTGAACGACATTCGACAAAGAGCAAAGTATCAGAAAAACACCCTGCTGACGGCTGTCACTATGGAACTAGAAACATCGGTACCATTCTTATGACTTGACATACTCTTCTCTTTGCTACAGGTATCACACTACTCCACGTGAAATCCATACCTTTATTACGACTGGACATAGTCATTTTCTTTGCGCATGTCGGAACACAAACATATAGTTTATAAAACTCTTTCTCAAGGCGAACCTATCGCATACCCCATACTACTAAGTACACTCCTGGAAATGGAAAAAAGAACACATTGACACCGGTGTGTCAGACCCACCATACTTGCTCCGGACACTGCGAGAGGGCTGTACAAGCAATGATCACACGCACGGCACAGCGGACACACCAGGAACCGCGGTGTTGGCCGTCGAATGGCGCTAGCTGCGCAGCATTTGTGCACCGCCGCCGTCAGTGTCAGCCAGTTTGCCGTGGCATACGGAGCTCCATCGCAGTCTTTAACACTGGTAGCATGCCGCGACAGCTTGGACGTGAACCGTATTGCAGTTGACGGACTTTGAGCGAGGGCGTATAGTGGGCATGCGGGAGGCCGGGTGGACGTACCGCCGAATCGCTCAACACGTGGGGCATGAGGTCTCCACAGTACATCGATGTTGTCGCCAGTGGTCGGCGGAAGGTGCACGTGCCCGTCGGCCTGGGACCGGACCGCAGCGACGCACGGATGCACGACAAGACCGTAGGATCCTACGCAGTGCCGTAGGGGACCGCACCGCCACTTCCCAGCAAATTAGGGACACTGTTGCTCCTGGGGTATCGGCGAGGACCATTCGCAACCGTCTCCATGAAGCTGGGCTACGGTCCCGCACACCGTTAGGCCGTCTTCCGCTCACGCCCCAACATCGTGCAACCCGCCTCCAGTGGTGTCGCGACAGGCGTGAATGGAGGGACGAATGGAGTCGTGTCGTCTTCAGCGATGAGAGTCGCTTCTGCCTTGGTGCCAATGATGGTCGTATGCGTGTTTGGCGCCGTGCAGGTGAGCGCCACAATCAGGACTGCATACGACCGAGGCACACAGGGCCAACACCCGGCATCATGGTGTGGGGAGCGATCTCCTACACTGGCCGTACGCCACTGGTGATCGTCGAGGGGACACTGAATAGTGCACGGTACATCCAAACCGTCATCGAACCCATCGTTCTACCATTCCTAGACCGGCAAGGGAACTTGCTGTTCCAACAGGACAATGCACGTCCGCATGTATCCCGTGCCACCCAACGTGCTCTAGAAGGTGTAAGTCAACTACCCTGGCCAGCAAGATCTCCGGATCTGTCCCCAATTGAGCATGTTTGGGACTGGATGAAGCGTCGTCTCACGCGGTCTGCACGTCCAGCACGAACGCTGGTGCAACTGAGGCGCCAGGTGGAAATGGCATGGCAAGCCGTTCCACAGGACTACATCCAGCATCTCCATGGGAGAATAGCAGCCTGCATTGCTGCGAAAGGTGGATATACACTGTACTAGTGCCGACATTGTGCATGCTCTGTTGCCTGTGTCTATGTGCCTGTGGTTCTGTCAGTGTGATCATGTGATGTATCTGACCCCAGGAATGTGTCAATAAAGTTTCCCCTTCCTGGGACAATGAATTCACGGTGTTCTTATTTCAATTTCCAGGAGTGTATAATACTTCATCAATAAAGGTTTGCTGGCTATACGAAATTATGCTGACCTAAAACCAGCGATAGGTGGACATATCTCTTAAGTTTTTCATGCGAGTGCTACCACCACGTCTTAGAGAGGCGTAATCATCTTACAGACCACTACATGTTATTAAAAAATACTACCATATTACCATCACAAGCGGTGTTGGTTCTATAGGTGCACTCAAGTATCCATGTTAAAAGCTAGATCAGCTTTATGAATCTACATATGACATTACCTACGAATGAAAGTTGTTTTTCCAGCCAAATACCGTGACACTGAATATAGACGGTGATCGCCGGAGTGTATGTTGTCACACCAGCAGTGCGGTTGCACGTCGCCGACGGTGCACCCTCGTAACAAAATTACCTGTAGGAGAATGATCGTATCTTGCGAACTATACTGTAAGTCGCAGGAGACGCTCTCTGTGTTCCTGTCTCATTGTTTGAACCATTATTTTTTTCTGCTCTAACACGCTTTCTACACTGACAAACATTTTACTTTTTCGCCACGACTTCGAGGTCTGTGTCAGGTTCTATGCTGGCATTAACATGCTCTGATCCATGGCCATCCGACAGTGTAAATCATGTCGCTACTGCTGCTATCATAACAAATCACACACAATGGACGATTTTAAATAAAAGTCAATTACAACGTAAGGAAATTGGAAGAGTTTTGCAGCATTGTGGAGAGTTTACAAACCACAGTCCCACGGTGATACACGAGCTCTACGTTTAAACTCATCTGTCACAGTGACGGAATAGCTGTTGGCTCTGCATTCCATTTCGACTGATTCCTCATACTGCTGCCATGTACGCGATCACTGTTTCGGTGCTAGCCATCCTCAGAAGGTGTTGCCCCTCCACAAAACTCTTTCTCCAACTTAAATAAGCGTTGTCAGTCAATCATTATGTGGTAACCAACAGCGCGCCAGTGGACGGATGGGATGGAAAAGACACCGCCGATGTACTGAAATAATAAGCATCACAGTTGATAGTGTGAACAATGTTAGCAATTTTACAGTAATTTCAACATCGACCAATGATGTGACAGCATGTTTCCCAATTTCAGTATCATAGCAAAACCATCCTTTCTCCACTTTGCGAGTATCATTGCGAATGTGGATAGATGACTGTGCAGTACGTCTATTCATTGTTAATTCTCGAACACATACATCATCAAACTACATCAGACAGCGCTCCACATATTTCTAACACCTCGAGCATAGTGCTTAATTCACGATCTATGCTGATGGGAGTCACAGAGCATTCTCATAGTCTTGGGAAAAAATTAGAGGCTAAAAGACCCCCCCCCCTCAAACGGTCATTGACCTACATTCCCAGCAGCACCGTTACCGATTTAATCTGCAACCGATCAGAAGCAGACCGCTACATTCCACGTCTCGTGAATGAATGGAGCTAGCTGAGTCCTCGCCCATCCAAGTGCACAAGATTTCTCGAGATGCGCCCATCTGCAGGAGGTTAGTAGTCCTTATCGATGTACAGTAACAGATTTGAAAGTGTTGTGATGTAATAGCAGACGGTTAAGAAGAACAAAGAGAGGGTGACTTTTATGTGCCGTGGAGCTCCAGACGGATGGAGTTCGAAGCATTTTTCCGTGATTCTACAAAGCTATCAATTTTAAAGTCTTATTCCAGAGTCTAGGATCAGTACCAGGAACGTATTGGTAAGAGAGAACATTAGCACACGCACTCCTAGGGCCAGAACGTTCCGCACTTAAAATGGGCTATAATGTTAATCGCTCGAGTTTCAGACCTATCAGTCGTATGGAAGGTAGCGCTGCTAATATTCAAATGTAACAAATGTATTTCAAGCCCATTACGTACACCCTTCTCTACGATAAACTATGTTATCGAACCGTAAAACGAAAAAACTACTTCCTTAAAACATCGGCTCTGTGTGATACTAGCACAATAGAGCTTTCCAGAGATGTATAGTGACCACTGTTCAGATCCCATCACGGTTCAGAATTTATAGCATGTGCCAGACGCTATATCCATTAGAAGCCTATCCCCTTATCACAATCGAAAGAAAAATGGATAAACACTGGAGATATCTCTATTTTTCACTGAACATACGCGGTCCAGTCACATTGACTAGGCCACCGTCTATCTTAGACGGCTGATTTGTAAACTGTGAGTTATCCGCTTTTTTCACTGAGGTCTTCAATTGCTTTAGCGACGGCACTGCTTGCAGTTGTGCTTAGGCCACTCAGTACTTCTCCCTAAGTAATGTTCATAAAGCTTTTTCATTAAGTGACACTATACTGCAGCCCATAAATTGGGTGCCCAACACATCCAAAAAGGCTTACTGCTTACACTGTCATCACGTCGTCAACGTAACACTTCTTTAAGTGAACGTTTCTTGCAATCACTTGGCGCCCAACCTATGTTACAGTCTACTTCAGTCTTTCTACTCATTTTCTCTTTCGCCACAGTTTTCTATTAATACTCAGACTACTTGTCTGAATTTACGTAATGCAAGGTACATTACGTTGCCTGGGTGTCTACTCGCAACACGTATAAAACCGTTTTTAGTCATTACAATAAAGTTATTTCGTAATATTACAACTGATCGTCATTCACAAAAAATAAATGGAGATATTTACGTTCTTTATTAGAGAACGACCTTCAAAAATATGAAAGAGATAATCGTAGAGTGATATTCTGTGTTGCAGTGTTATACTGTCATCTATATAATCTTCTTGTCAGTGTTTTCCATTTAATGGTTTCTCTGCCGATTTTGCTGTTGACCAGTTCCCTTTTAATCATCAGTACAGTCCACTCCACTTCAACATACTTCTGTAACAGGTCATTTCTACTGCTCCTGTTCTTTCCACTCTCCGTGACACATTTCCATCAATTCTGTGCACCTGACGTGTATTCTCAGAAACTTTGTTTTAAAATTAAGACGTAAGTTTGACCAGTGGAAATATGCTCCTACCTGAGCACAAAAAATTGCGAATATCTTCCTGTTTATTTAAGAGGCTGACTGGGAAGTAGTGTACCAGCTGCCTCGTTCTACGTTCCTCAAGATCTTTGAAATGTTTCCCCAAAATTTTGGCATGTGAACGTATTCAAAAAAGCGCCTTTTTTAACGTGCAGCTCACATCAAACTGGCACTAGGTCCCCTAAGCGTAACTCACTCACACCCATTGATCCATTGCTGTGAGTCGCTAATGTCCAATCCCAACTGCCCTTTCTCGCTCACTTATTCAGCCCAACTCTTTGTCCTTATCTCTTTGGTTTTCCTGTCATTCTCTCTTGTGCACAGCCACAGGCCCCCTCATCCTATTCTACGGCCACAGTCTCTTCTCACTGTAATTAGCTTCATGGGGTAGCCGCGCGTTCTGAGGCGCGGTCCATGTGGCTCCGAGTCCTCCCTCGGGCATGAGTGTGTGTGTTGTCCATAGCGTAAGTTAGTTTAAGGTAGATTAAGTAGTGTGTAAGCTTAGGGATCGATGATATAATCAGTTTGGTCCCATAAGATCTTCCCACAAATTTTTTTCTCTGTCATTGTTTTCCTCTTGCTCTCTCTTAATGCTAATATCTCATTCCTTCCTTCCTACTGTTGCTGTCTCTTCTCACTATCTCTATCTTCCCTGTCATATACTCTGTCGCTCATTATCACTGGCACTTCCACTTCTACTTTCTTCCCCCGCCTCCCATCCCCCCCCCCCCCCACTCCCGCAATTACACTGTCTCCTTCACTCTTTTCCTTTTACTGTTCTGTCACTGTCAACTATATTTCAGTGCCACTGTGACCCTCTCTTTCTCCCATACTGCCATTGTGTCCCTCACTGCTTCTATAACAACTTAACCACTGTCTGCTGTGCCACGCAGAGTGGACGCGCTATTAGAGGCGCCTTGTCACTAATTGTGCGGCTTCTCCCGCCGGATATTCGAGTCCTCCCTCGGGAATGGGTGTGTGTGTTGTTCTTAGCATAAGCTAGTTTAAGTAGTGTGTAAGTCTAGGGACCGATGACCTCAGCAGTTTGGTCCCTTAGGAATTCACACACATTTCAACTGTCTGCTGTCTTCCAGTATGCTGTCTTCCGTCTATTTGCCATGCAACTGTCTTTTTCTCTCTCAGCACAAAAAGGAGGGAATATGTGTGCATTCTAAAATCTATGGAAAAATGTTTAAAGGTGATGAGGAGGGTAGAATGACGCAGCTGGTACTCCACTTTTCAGTCAGAGCTGCTTTTAAATAAACAAGAACGTATTCGCATTTTTTGCGCTCCAGTAGGAAAATTTTTCACTGGTTCCTTTCTTTTCCGTGCTGCAGCAGGTCATGCAACTATATGAAAAGAAATGTATTGGTCAGTAAAATTTAGATAGCTTACTTACGTGATGATGATGATGATGTTTGGTTTGTGGGGCGCTCAACTGCGCGGTTATCAGCGCCCGTACAATTTCCCAACCTTTGCTCAGTCCAATTTCGCCACTTTCCTGGATGATGATGAAATGATGAGGACAACACAAACACCCAGTCATCTCGAGGCAGGTTAAAATCCCTGACCCCGCCGGGAATCGAACCCGGGACCCCGTGCTCGGGAAGCGAGAACGCTACCGCGAGACCACGAGCGGCGGACAGCTTACTGACGTGAAACTAAAATAACGGAAAACTAATTTTACACCTGTGACCGGATTTCAGATGCAAAAACACTTTGCGTGTGCTTCAGTATTTTAACATTGTGTTCTCCCATAACAAAGAAGACACTTTATAGCATATTTCTTCGTCCTACAGCACTTTATGAACTACATTTTCACCTCGTTGGAGGAGGGGGGGGGGGGGGGTTGGGGTTGTTTGAGGAAGGAGACTAGACAGCGAGGTCATCGAGGAAGGAAGTCGGCCGTGCCCTTTCAGAGGAACCATCCCGGAATTTGCTGGCGTGATTTAGGGAAATCACGGAAAACCTAAATCAGGATAGCCGGACGCGGGATTGAACCGTCGCCCTCCCGAATGCGAGTCCAGTGTGCTAACCACTACGCCACCTCGCTCGGTCTCACCTCGTGGAATTTTACGAGAGTATTTCATGTGTACTATTAGGATACCTATGAACGACTGTATGGCGAAAACGGATAAAGATAGGAGGAAAATTTTCACGATTGTTTGAGATATATGCTACGAATACACTGTATATTTTTCCAAAATTAAATTCTCTACAACTTCTGTTGAAAATCTTGTGCCATTGTCTGGAATTTAAAAACAAATTGGGCCAAGCAGTTAATAAATTAAAAATTTTACGAAATTATTTCTTTGCTTCTCTGGATGTTCTGGAAAACTACTGAAAGCTTCAGCCATCTGCTGTGCATAGCTGTCTTGGAATCTTAGGCTGCGTTTTAGTCCGATGGTGACAACGAAAATATAATACGAATCCCTTTTTTCGATTAATCGCCCATGAGCTAATGGTGCATCCATAAGTCCCATGAAACCTACCGTAGATCACATCAAATACAAAAAGAACTAATCGATTTGCATCGTTTGCCTAAGCACGAGGAAATGTGTAACGTTCATACCTTTACTGTGTACTGTAGGATAGTGACATTAAGACGATCCTTCTGCTGCGTATACAAATAATCCATAACTAAAGGGCTGTCCAAAACACGTGACAATACCTTTTTATCACTAGTAGAAACCGAGACCTGTGTTTCGAAAAAAACTTTTCTATGCGCGGCGTTTTGGAATATTGTACGAATGCTGTCGCGTGCACACCTATCACAGTAGCTTATTTTTTAGCAAGAAATGTTTCTTATATCAGTCTTTATCACGTGTTGCTTCTCTTCGTCTACTTTGTGGTCCCCATTTTTGATGTCAAGATTACGACTGATTTCATTCCTTATGATCCTTATTTTGTTATCATTGTCGTATTGTCGTACTTAGTCTGTGTTTATTATGCCATTCCTTTCATTAAGTTCATAACCTTTCCCCTAAATTTCGCTCCGACTCCTGTACCTTTCTTTTATTCCCGACAGTGCTTCTTCGATCCACAGATTGAGTAATAGAGTGGAGAGGCCACCTTAATCCGATTTTAATACAAACAATGGTTACTTGGTCTTCCATTCTTATGTTTCCTCTCTCGGTTGTATTAATTTCAAACGTCTTCCATTATTTTAAGTTGTCGAATGCTTTTTTGAGGACGACAAATTGCGTGAAGGTCTCTTGATTTTTTTGTTTAGCTTTTGTTAGCGCCCACAGTGCTGGAACTGGCACTATGGTGCCTCTATCTTCCGTAATCCAAACTAATCACCTCGCCTCGTAACACATTCTCAACTTTCTTTTTTTTAGGTGATTTTAGCCCGTTGAACACCTCACGTTTTATCCCTACACCTTTATTACCACGACGTCTTTAGATTACGTCCCCTCAGCCCCCCCCCCCCCCATGCTAACTATTGGCTTTGGGAATAGTTTTTAAGAGTTCCTCCTGTTGTCATAGGTAGCTTCATGAATGTTTCTTTCCTAGCATAAGCAACCGTGTGCGGTTATTTTTAAGCTTCATCTCCTATTTAGCTCGTCACTTATTCTATCCATTCTATTTTTTGATATACGTTGATCCACGGTTGGGAATATAAGGGCTATTTAGCCACGACCCATGTATAAACTTTCACGTATTCGCATGCGCATGCGCATTCAAGTAACTTCCCTTGTCTTGCGCATGTGCATAGGTAGCGGGTCGGGCGTGTAAGTGAGCGATCATTTGTAGCTACAGTTTATGGCGGGTCATGGCCCATCGAACATAGGCCGGTGTGAGGTGGAGGTTACACCATTAAGTGACGGTTTAGACATTGTACATATGTACTGTTTGTGTTTCCCTTTTTTTCGTTTATAAATGTATATCTATGGTGTTCTTTTAATCATTGACAAAGGTCTTCTTAGGCACTTTTGAGTTTTATTGTTCTGAAGAAGGTGTAGTTATCTACGCCGAAATCTAGGTTAACACTAGGTACTTTTTTCGCAATCGAGGCGGGTTTCTAGTGTTTTAATATATTAACCAACGATTGCTGACGCGCTGCGATGTTGAAGGTTCTTTATTTCATCACCCCTTTATAGTTTTAACAACATTACAATAGAAGCTGAACTCCATCTCAGAATATTGCTTACCAATTAAAGATCCGTATTCAGGCATGTAACATGTGAAAGAAACAGTATCATTCTAAATCAATTACCAGAGTCGGAAGTATGTGAACGAACTTTTGGGCAACCTGTAGCAGCTCGGACGGCCTTTCGTAATCTAGTGGCGCAAGAATGCGTTGAGATGCATTGAATGTCTCCAGAAGGATTCATGGCTCACGTTAGGTCATATACATGTGGTTAGTAGAATGAAGACCATTTCTTCAGTCAAGTGAACTAGGCAACATTGTTAACAACAGTAACGTTTCAGACTATTGAGCGGTGATTCTGATGCGTAGCTCGTCTGTTGCAGTGTGTCTGCTCTAATGTGAACTGCCAACAGCCCTGCAACAACGCATGCTGTTCGATGTGCTGTCGGCCGCCGGTGGAACAATCTCAGGTACGTCCATCGAACCAATGGATACATTCCAAAATTAAACTATGTTTCTTCTTACGTATGTAGTTAATAACAGTGTGGGCACATATAGTACGCACTATTCACCTCATTCAAATTAAGTTCCAGGTAGGTACTAAGTAGAGTATTACATTGTTCCTTACCTTCCTTACCTCAGGATAGTGACATGTTGTGACCTGGACTCCACGAGAAGCCGAAAGTACTTACAAGGGAACCTCCCCATCGCACTCCCCCTCAGATTTAGTTATAAGTTGGCACAGTGGATAGGCCTCGAAAAATTGAACGCAGATCAATCGAGAAAACAGGATGAAGTTGTATGGAACTATGAAAAAAATAAGCAAACTATACAAACTGAGTAGTCTATGCTCAAGATAGGCAACATCAAGGACACTGCGAGCTTAGGAGCGCCGCGGTCCCGTGGTTAGCGTGAGCAGCTGCGGAACGAGAGGTCCTTGGTTAAAGTCTACCCTCGAGTGAAAATTTTACTTTCTTTATTTTCGCAAAGTTATTATCTGTCCGTTCGTTCATTGATGTCTCTGTTCACTGCAATAAGTTTAGTGTCTGTGTTTTGCGACTGCACCGCAAAACCGTGCGATTAGTAGACGAAAGGACGTGCCTGTCCAATGGGAACCGAAAACATTTGATCACAAGGTCATAGGTCAACCGATTCCTCCACAGGAAAACACGTCTGATATATTCAATACGACACTGGTGACGGCGTGTGCGTTACATGACAGGAATGTGTTGTCGACCCACCTAACTTGTACATTTGGCGAATGGGTAAAAAGATTTTTCTACCTTGCCCGATTTAGGTTTCCTTGTGGATGTGATAATCACTCCCAAAAAAGTGATGAAAACATAAGAGTTTGTCACATAAACTGCAACAAATGAATGCAACAGTTTCACAGTCGCACAGTTTTCCCTGTGCTCTGTCAAAACATATGTTTTTAACGTTTTCAAATTTTTCCGTGTGTAGACCGTTAAATCCTGCATATGTCCAAGCAAATCTGAACATGTCCTGGAATTTTGGTGAGCGAAGTTGATTATGTGTGAATGCCTGAACTTTGATAACTGTCTGAAAACAAAAAATTGAACTTTTCACTCGAGGGAAGACTTGGACCAAGGACCTCTCGTTCCGCAGCTACCCACGCTAACCACGGGACCACGGCGCTTCTGAGCTTGCACTATCCTTGATGTTATCTATCTTGCGCAGGGACTACTCAGTTTGTATATTTTGCTTATTTTTTCATAGTTCCACACAACTTCTTCCTGTTTTCTCGATTGATCTGTGTTCAGTTTTTCGAGGCCTATCCACTGTGCCAACTTATAACTAAATCTGAGGGGGGTGCGATGGGGAGGTTCCCTTGTCAGGAGTCATTGCGATCCACGACCGCAAGACGCTCAACCGTCGTCCACTGCTCACGGAGATTTGGTATGACTCGATATCTTGGTCGATAACATCACAAATACTAACGAATCTGGAAAATGCTGTACCATGAGGTAACAGTCCAAAATGTATAAAATTTTGTTAACTGTTCCTAACAGACATTAAATGATTAAACTTTTATTCCATTGGAACTCAATATCTGTTTGAGGTGTGACCCTCACAGACACGATACTCTTGTATTCGTTGAGGCATGGAAATAACCAGCCTCTATGTCTAATCTCTAAAAATTTTTTGCAATACCTGAAACACAGGCTGTGTCCATTCAAGGAAATTGCTGGATAGAGACTGACATGAAGAGCTACGTCTTCTCACAACATCCCAGACATGCTCTATGACTGACAAATCACATTACCAATCAGTCTAGTCAATGATCTGTAAATTACTAACGTTATTTGTAGTATGCACTGCAGTGTGGTCTTTGTTTTATCCATTTTTATTTTTTAAGTCATCATCCTCCTGAATGGTATGTTGCGTTCCGCCACGAATTCCTCTCCTGCGCCAACGTCTTCATCTCAGTGCAGCACCTGCAAACTACAGCCTCAAATATTTAGTGTATATATCCCAACCCCTGTCTTCGCTGCAGCTTTTACCCTCTACAGCTCCCTCTAGTAATACGGAACTTATTCTCTGACGTCTTAACAGATGTTTTACCGTCCTACCTCTTCTTCTCGTCAGTTTTTTCTTCACTTTACGTTATCAGGCGACATTATTTTCAACATTATTTTGTAGCGCCACATCTCAAATGCTTCCATTCTCTTCTATTCCGATTTCCCCTCAGTCCTTGCTACACTACCACACAATGTTGCGCTTCAAACGTACATTCTCTGAAATTTCTTATCAAATAAATACCTATGTTTGATACTAGCAGACCTCTCCTGACCAGGAATGCCCTTTATGTACGCCTTGATCTCATGGGTTATTTTGCTGCCTAGATAGCATAACTGCTCAGCATTATCTACTTCGTGATCAACAATTCTGATGTTCAGTTTCTCGCTGTTCTCATTTCCACTGCTTCTCATTACATTCGTCTTTCTTCGACTTACTTTCAGTCCATATGTTGTGCTCATTCGGCAGTTCATTCCATTCAGCAGCTCCTGTAATTCAGCCTCACTTTCACTAAGAATAGAAGTGTCATCAGCGGATCTTACCATTGACATCCTTTCATCTTGAATAATAATGCCACTCTTGGACCTTTCTTTTGTTTCCGTCATTTCGTGTTGGATATATAGATTGAACAGTAGGGCAGAAAACCACCTTTTTTAATCCGAATACTTTGTTCTTGGTCTCCCACTGTTAGTGTTCTCTGTTGGTTCTTGTACATATTCCATATCACACGTTTTTACCCTTAGCTTATCCCTGTTTTTCCCAGAAATTCACCATTTGACATGATCGAATGCTTTTTCCAGGTCGACAATTCCTATGAAGGTGTCTTGATTTTTTTAGCCTTGTTTCCGTTATCAATCGCAACGTGAGAACTGTCTCTCTGTTGCCTTTAGCTTGCCGAAAGACAAACTTATCGTCATCCAACAGATATTCAATTCTGTATTCTATTCTTCTGTATATTATTATTGTTATCAACTTGGATGCATGAGGTGTTAAGCTGACTGTGCAATAATTCCCGCATTTGTCGGTTCTTGCAGTCTTGGGGATTTTGTGGATAATGTTTATCCGAAAGTCTAACGGTACATCGATAGTCTCATACATTCTACGCAGCAATGTGAATAGTTGTCTTGTGCCACTTCCCCCAGTGATTTTGGAAATTCCAGTGGAATGTTATCAATTATCAATCCCTTCTGCTTTATTTGATTTTAAATCTTCCAAAGCTCCTCTATATTATGAGTCTAATGCTGGTTTATCTTCTTCTTCCCTGTCGACTGCTGTTTCTCTTCCATCACGCCATTAAATAAGTCCTCTCCCTCATAGAGACCCTCAGCGTACTCTTTTCACCTATCGAGTTTCTCCTCTGCATTTATCAGTGGAATTCCCATTCCACTTTCGATGTTCCCATCCTTGTTTTTGATTCGCATAAAGTTTTTTTGACTCTTCTATATGGTGAGTTACTCCTTCCGACATTCATTTCTTCTTCGATTGTTTTCACATTTCCCATATAGGCATTTCGCCTTAGCTTTCCTGCATATCCTAGTTATTTCGTTCTTAAGTGACATTTATTTGTGAATTTCTAAATTTCCCCGCAAATTTTTGTATGTCCTTCTTGCGTTGACCAGCTGAAATGTTTCTTGTGTTGCCCACGGTTTCTGCGCAGTTACCTTTCTTGTATTGTACTTACGTGTTTCTCTCCTTGATTGCTGTTTCTAGAAGTGTCCACTCCTCATTCCCTGAACTACCTACTGTGCTATTCATTATCGCAGTATGTATAGCCTCAGAGAACTTCAAGCGTATCCCTTCATTTCTTGGTACTTTCGTATTCCACATTTTGTGCATTGATACTATCTGACTAGTCCCTTGAACTCCAGCCTACTCTTGATCATTATCAAACGGTGATCTGAGAGATAGGGAACCGAATTTACCATTCTCGCCACATGTCGGTGAGTTTCCAGGGCCCCTTCAACATTTAGCAGATGTCCTGTTGCAACATCCAGTAACTCCTTATACCACGATTCCAGGAGGGTTATGTGCTCCGAGAACAGCTTCATGCCGGCACTTTTCGCAGACCGTATACAGACACGTTGACATCGATCTGCCTGTGAAAGAAAGAATATTTTGTGAATAAAACCTTCTAAGTCGGCAAATAAATTTGTTTATTTATTTTTGCTCTTGTCTAACAAGCTGTTACTTGAACCCTATTAAGTATATGTTTTAATATTGACATTAAACATTGTTTTAAAGTTCAAAGTATGTTTGATATGTGATGATGACAATAACCGAATCGGCCAAGTAAATATATAAATTCATTTAGCGATCTGTGCTATGGTGCCAGTGGCAACTCGAGATCTCAACCCAGTTTCCAGTCATCCGTTGCCGATTGTTCGTGATGGCCTGTAACCTCTTTCCAGGTTTAACCTTTCGTCATCCGAATGTTCATTAGAGCCACTATGCTACGATCTTCTTGTGTTGTACTCCTACACCCACCTCGTCACAATTCATTCTGCACTCAGTGCAGCACAGAAAACGGTCGGTGCGATCTGGCGCTACGGTGCTCCCACGTCCCCCATGCCAATGATCCAACTTTTCTCGAAGAACGATGGATGCTGATAAGGAGCATCTTCACGTCCTTTGAGACTGTGAGAATACTGTGTCGCAGTTCCCAGCTGAAAAGTGTTACTAACATAAGAAGCATCTACTCACTTTATACCTCATTTGTGGGACTAGCTTCTTTCGGTCCTGAAAATACTGATAGTAGGCTTGATGGAATTTTAATCAACATATCCCGCAAGGAAGGTAACTGCAGTGTAAGCAGTAGCATTCGTCGGCTTATCATCTGACGTCGGATGACTCGAGCGATGCATAACGCACTGTTTTGTCCTTGGAGTGTCTCTCATCCGATGCTGACACAGTTCCGGTGCAATGAGATGGTACTATGTCGTACTCAGTATCGTTAGGGACTGCCTGAGACGCCATTTCATCCCAAGAAAGTACCTCCCATGCGAAGGGTTGGAAACTCTACGGGCTAGTGCTAATGCGGAATGTCCGTAAAATGATATTGGGAGCAATAGACTGAAGGAACTCAAGCAATGACTTCAGAGCAGGATGCATGCCCAAGGTATTTTGGCGACCGCACCTTGCTTCAGAAGGTTTTGGTGAATAAACAATGACATGGGCCCTAAAAACACAACTTCTTCTAATACATCTTATTTAGTGACAATAAATTGCAGACTATCAAGATTTAGTCGAAGATCTGTAGAGTTTATATGGTTATCTGAAGTGCGGAGAAACAATAAATGTCAAATAACTTTAAGTAAGGCTATTTGTTTTATTAATATGGAACAGAGCAATAAAAATTCAGGGTCGGTCCTTATGGAAACAAGAAAATTAAAAACAGAGTTTAGATATTGTTGAAAACATAGACAGAATAACAATAGTTGTTTCAAAAACAAACAAAAATATCCAGTGAAAATCACTGAAATATATACATCAACGTTCTCACATTCCGATGTGCGGGTAGAAGGAATTACGTAAATATATAGGAGAGCAGGGCCCACTACAACATGTTAATGTGGATATTCAATTATAAAGTTTCTCAGAAATAAATGATCTTGCTGTGGGTATTTTTGCGTCTGTATATATGGACACATATCATAAATTAGTAGAATTTATTGACGAAAACGACATATTCATTATTAATGCGTTCTTCCACAAGAATACACACAGAAACTTGATTTGAGAAGGATGAAAGAGACCAAATAATTTCATTACTATACTGTCTTATCAAACACTGGAGAAATTATTCAGTATGTGACGTACCTCAACAACTATAAAATTTCAAATGTGCTGGACAGTCAGAAGCAAACAAATTCGCCAGACAGAAATCAGAAACCAGAGATATAAAGCGTCATCAAAGAATAAAGAGGTATCCCAGCTGAAATTAAATACGACATTTTCTAAAATGGATATTATTCAGACGCAGATTAAAGGGGCAGTTATTTGACAAAAGTATGACATATAAAGGGGATCATGATAAATGCTTATGAGTCGTTAGGCCATGTCGTATTCTTCTTCAGACTTATTCAATGATCAACGTTTCGATCCCTTTACTGGCATACTCTTGAGTGTTTAGCTACCTAGGGATGGCGGTGTACTTCTTCTGAAAATTTCAGCAAAGGGATAGATACGTTGATAGTCGAAAAAGTTTGAAAAGGAATATAACGCTGACGGCCACGAAAGCCGTATATATAAACTGTGTGTGTGTCTGTCATGTAGGTATTAAAAGACTGAAAGAAACGAAATGTCAAGAAAATATCAATGAACAGGGGAATTACGAAACAGAAGGCGAATATTTCAAGCAAATGATAGTACTAACCTGATGGACATACAAAAAAATGTCGGAAAAACCTTCGTGAGCATGTCAAAATGTACACCGAGAATTTGCGAGAGAAGTAAGAGAAAAAAATAAAGGAAAGAAATCAAATCGAAAAAGTATATTTAGATAGCGCCACATTTCATCCATTTCATCGTTAAGATGACATGTGACGCTCTAGCTTGCAACGGAATGAAAATCGTACAAGAATTCGAAGACTGGGACAAATGTCTGTATGTCTCACGAGATAACTCATACACAGAATTATTAATGATCATAATGGTATTATGTAAGAAAATTTTATGATTAGATAAAGCTTTTCAACGTCACAAATACATAGCATGCTCCGAACATCTATGAACAGAACAATACTCCTGTGCTCACACGGCGGACAGATTACAATCTTCGTACCCTGTACGGTACCTCGCGAAGGTAATGCACGTGGTGGGTCGTTTGGAATACCTACACAGAAACCTCTCGAAGCCGACGACATGCATTCTGAGGAGACACGTGTGACCGAGATACTGTCGTGTTTAGCTGCTGTGTTGGTTGTAATTTTTCGGTTACTGAAGACATCAATCCTAGTGCTGTTTTGCAGCTGTGAAATAAAAATGTGGTTGACATTCGAGATGTTTTAGGTAAGCAAACCAGACAAAAGAGTATTCATTCCAAGGGGCTAACATGCTAATACCGGCAAAGTCGCCTCTGGCATTGATAATGACCTCGATTCAAGGCAATCGTAAAATGCGTTTTATACAGCTACGTGCCGAATAAAACTGTGAGGGACGGGAAAAACCCACCGTGGTTCAACAACAAAGTTTGGAAACTACTGCGAAAGCAAAGAGAGCTTCACTCCAAGTTTAAACGCAGCCAAAACCTCTCAGACAAACAGAAGCTAAACGATGTCAAAGTAAGCGTAAGGAGGGCTATGCGTGAAGCGTTCAGTGAATTCGAAAGTAAAATTCTATGTACCGACTTGACAGAAAATCCTAGGAAGTTCTGGTCTTACGTTAAATCAGTAAGTGGCTCGAAACAGCATGTCCAGACACTCCGGGATGATGATGGCATTGAAACAGAGGATGACACGCGTAAAGCTGAAATACTAAACACCTTTTTCCAAAGCTGTTTCACAGAGGAAGACCGCACTGCAGTTCCTTCTATAAATCCTCGCACAAACGAAAAAATGGCTGACATCGAAATAAGTGTCCAAGGAATAGAGATGCAACTGGAATCACTCAACAGAGGAAAGTCCACTGGACCTGACGGGATACCAATTCGATTCTACAAAGAGTACGCGAAAGAACTTGTCCCCCTTCTAACAGCCGCGTACCGCAAGTCTCTAGAGGAACGGAAGGTTCCAAATAATTGGAAAAGAGCACAGATAGTCCCAGTCTTCAAGAAGGGTCTTCGAACAGATGCGCAAAACTATAGACCTATATCTCTGACGTCGATCTGTTGTAGAATTTTAGAACATGTTTTTTGCTCGAGTATCATGTCGTTTTTGGAAACCCAGAGACTACTCTGTAGGAATCAACATGGATTCCGGAAACAGCTATCGTGTGAGACCCAACTCGCTTCATTTGTTCATGAGACTCAGAAAATATTAGATACAGGCTCCCAAGTAGATGCTCTTTTCCTTGACTTCCGGAAGGCATTCGATACAGTTCCGCACTGTTGCCTGATAAACAAAGTAAGCGCCTACGGAATATCAGACCAGCTGCGTGGATGGATTTTTAGGAAACAGAACACAGCATGTTGTTATCAATGGAGATACGTCTACAGACGTTAAAGTAACCTCTGGCGTGCTACAGGGGAGTGTTATGGGACCGTTTCTTTTCACAATAAATATAAATGACCTAGTAGATAGTGTCGGAAGTTGCATGCGGCTTTTCGCTGATGATGCTGTAGTATACAGAGAAGTTGCAGCATTAGAAAATTGCAGCGAAATGCAGGAAGATCTGCAGCGGATAGGCACTTGGTGCAGGGAGTGGCAACTGACCCTTAACATAAACAATAATGTATTGAGAATACATAGAAAGAAGGATCCTTTATTGTATGATTATATGATAGTGGAACAAACACTGGTAGCAGTTACTTCTGTAAAATATCTGGGAGTATGCGTGCGGAACGATTTGAAGTGGAATGATCATATGAAATTAATTGTTGGTAAGGCGAGTACCAGGTTGAGATTCATTGGGAGAGTCCTTAGAAAATGTAGTCCATCAACAAAGGAGGTAGCTTACAAAACACTCGTTCGACCTATACTTGAGTATTGCTCATCAGTGTGGGATCCGTACCAGATCGGGTTGACAGAGGAGATAGAGAAGATCCAAAGAAGAGCGGCGCGTTTCGTCACAGGGTTATTTGGTTAGCCTGATAGCGTTACGGAGATGTTTAACAAACTCAAGTGGCAGACTCTGCAAGAGAGGTGCTCTGCATCGCGGTGTCGCTTGCTCGCCAGGTTTCGAGAGGGTGCGTTTCTGGATGAGGTATCGAATATATTGCTTCCCCCGACTTATACCTCCCGAGGAGATCACGAATGTAAAATTAGAGAGATTCTAGCGCGCACAGAGGCTTCCAGACAGTCGTTCTTCCCACGAACCATACGCGACTGGAACAGAAAAGGGAGGTAATGACAGTGGCACGTAATGTGCCCTCCGCCACACACCGCTGGGTGGCTTGCGGAGTGTAAATGTAGATGTAGATGTAGATTCGTCGAAGGTGAGAGTCCAAAGTTTCTTCAGGCATGCCTTATCTAGCTGAAGGCACTCTTTGATGATAAGCTTCTGCAGAACTGCCAAATTTCGTGGCTATTTATTGCTAAACTTGACCCGCTCTTCCAAATATTTCCATTGTCGATGCGTCCACGACATTAGTTCGAAGAGACTGAGATGAACCTGCATTCACCGGATGTAGAAATTCCTGTCCGGCGTGAAACCGATTGTCACTGATTAGTAGAGGCACTCGTCTCCAGACAGAGTAGGTTAGGATCTTTTTGCAACCACTGTTCCTACCGCGTGGTACATGCTCACGAATGGATATCATTCTATGTAAGCACTTTGAATAGTCCGCGTCGATGCATCAATAACTCAGGCAAATTCATTCACGTTGTGGTCATGGGAACGTCTAAACGCTGTAGTTCCTTTCTGACAGCCCGTCTTCTTGTCGGCCTATCAGACAGAAGTGATTCGATACAACCAATTGGCATATACACACCACCCTGCCTCCATGACTTATCAGCTGTGGACTGTACCTGTTCTCCACCATCTACAGTGCTCTGAAGTCAGCGTGCAATCTTTCAGTGGGATGGTTAATATTTTAATATTTTGTCCGGTGAGCTTATCTACGCTGCATATCTGCCTGGAATATTGTCTTCCAGACGCACAGAACATGCAATCAGAATCTCTTCGTAAGAGCTATGACTACGTACACTAGTACATGTCTGCTTTAGGGTCCCTCACTGACGTACCATTCATGTTACAGATTTCGACGTTGCCAGATCACAGTTTAGTGCTCACAGACTTACGCTCAGCTATCAAAAACTATGTCTAGCCTTTGCGTAGTGAACTGATATGAAGTGGGAAGAAAGTGTAAAATTATTTGTACAGATTGCAAGTGGGAAACTACAGTGCCACTATGAAGGAGATGGATCGATCGGAGCAGAACATCGAAGTAATTTATAAGCGTACTGTGTGATCCTAAATCATCCGGGGCATCGAAAATGAATTTAAAAAATTAAATAACTATAAATCTGTCTGTAAAATGAAGATGCTGGCTGGATGAAATATTTTGCAGAAGTAGGGAAACATAGCGACAGTCTCTTCGCTTCATTCGCGGCTACAGCCGGAATGAATAACAACATCAGGATACAAGGGAGTATGGCAAACTGTGCATCAGTCAGACATTGTGTGATACTAATCTCTGTAGTGTTCCTGTAGTTTGTTCCCTGCTATTACGTTTTCGCACGGTCACGGCAATGCTCTGGCTGGTATGCAGTTGACTGAACGATAGTAGTCTAAGGAATGAAAAGGAGTATCTGCAGATTCACTGTATCTGTCAGATAAGAGTAAGTTACACTCAGATACTGTTTTACTACGAAGCACTTGAATACAGGAGTATTTCTCTGTTGAGTGATTATATTCCTATACAGATATATTTTTCTTACGAAGTTATTGCCTTCCATGTGTGCTTTATCCAACTTCAGAATTTGTAATTTCTCGTACTTATGCTTCTGGTATTTGTTAATAGTGTGCCATTATATGGATATTCAAGTATCGCAGTAAGTTTCAGGGGTTATCATTGTTGGAAGTAAAATTTTTCAGGTTTTATAGAAACTGAAATATTGATGATAAAACCTCCTCGGATTGATAGCCGAGTCAATGCGTCGTACTCCGGCAACGATTCAGCAATATTATTTTATTTTATTTCATTTACAGTCTAGTTCTGTAGGGACATTTTGAGGAGCAAATCTCCAAGGTTATGGAACGTGTCAGTACATAAATTACAACATACAAGTAATAACAGATAAAAAGAAAATTTTTATGAACCCAAAAATGTCAAGCCATAAGTTTAACAAAACACAATCAACAATATAATATAAGAATCAACTTACATTTTCAAGAAACTCTTCAACAGAATGGAAGGAGTGACCCATGAGGAAACTCTTCAGTTTCGATTTGAAAGCCCGTGGATTACTGTTAATATTTTTGAAATTTTATGGTAGCATATTCAAAATGGTTGCAGCAATATACTGTACACCCTTCTGCACAGGTGTTAAGGAAGTCCAATCCCAATGCTGGTTGGATTTCAGCCGAGTATTAAGTGAGTGAAAGCTACTTGTTCTTGGGAATAAGCTGACATTGTAAACAAGGAACAACAGTGAAGAAAGTATATATTGAGAGGCCAATGTCAAAATACCCAGACTAGTAGACAGGGGTCGACAAGAGGTCCGCGAAGTTACACCACTTGTTGCCCGAACCGCCCGTTTCTGAGCCAAAAATATCCTTTTAGAATGGGAAGAGCTACCCCAAAATATAATATCATACGACATAAGCGAATGAAAATAAGCAAAGTACACTACTTTTCGTGTCGAACGATCACTTACTTCTGCTATCGTTCGAGTAGTAAAAATGGCAGCATTCAGTCCCTGAACAAGATTTCGAACGTGGGCTTTCCTCGATAGTTTACTATTCATCTGAAAACCTAAAAATTTGAACTGTTCAGTTTCACTAATCACATGCCCATTCTGTGACATTAAAACGTCGAGTTTTGTTGAAATGTGTGGCAGAAACTGTAAAAACTGGGTCTTACTGTGATTTACGGTTAGTTTATTTTCTACAAGCCATGAACTTACGCCATGAACTGCACTATTTGAAAGCAAGCCAGTGTTGCACACAACATCCTTTGTTACCAAGCTAGTGTCATCAGCAAACAGAAATATTTTAGAGATACCCATAATACTAGAGGGCATTTCATTTACGTAAATAAAGAACAGGAGTGGCTCCAACACTGGTCCATGGGGATCAGCAGACATGACTGTCATTCAGAAAATCAGATATCCGCAAAACCTGTGAAAATCGAAAAATTGCTAAATACGTATGAGTACAAAAGCTGAGGAACAGATTCATGAAGTTTCGGGACTACAGCCGGATGATGCTGACATCGTGGCCGGTATAGCGAGGTCAGGTGTCGACATCATCCGTCTGCAGTCCCGAAACTTCATGGATCTCTCACCACGCCGGGGAAACTTGAACAGTCGGGATGTGCTGTGAGAAAGATACTATGACTTGCCAGTCATGAACGTCTACATTGCGCGAGAATCTCTCAGTTTTGATTCATCTGTGCGGCACTATCAGGTATGACTAGTAATTGCTGTAAATAATTAACTAGGTTGCTCTATATACAGTGCAGCGCAGTGAATTGTCCCATTTTTTCCGGAGTTTCCGTTATCGCCACTTAATTCTGTACTATGTGATTTTGTCTGTTTGCTGTGAAGCAGGGTCGTTAGACCATGGAGCAACAAATTAGCGTGATTGGAAGAGATGGCGTAGGACCACGCACAGGGAAACATTAATAGATATTGAACATGGCGCAGATTATATAAAGATTGTAATAAATGCAACTAACAGCATTTGCCGTATTATAAAAGACAGCAATTCGTATTTTAGGTGTAAAGAAATCTACTATTTACTTGAAGAAACGGGAATAAACCCACCTTCGGCGATGATATGGGTTGTATGCTTCCCACATATTTGATCGGTAGTTTAATTTTGTATTTTTACTTTTAAAACCGCAAGATATATGCACCGGCGACTTGACTGGTGTTTAATACAGTTGCAATAATTGGAAGTTCTTAATGGAAATTTTGTCATATCAGCTAGAGGGGTCACTGCATTTTACATTGTGTGATTGTGGTTACTTTACTGTACCACAAAGGCGTGCATTTCTAGTGCACGAGTTTTTAACCCCACTTTGGAAAAAGTTCTGTTATAACCCTATTCTCCTACTAGCCATGTTTTAATGATAGCGAGGCACCAGGCTATTGGATGTAAACGAACAGTGGCCAAATTTATGTAATTACGAAAAATTATATGAATGAAAACCGACTAGTAATGAATCTCATTCATTAAAACAAAATAGAGTTGTTATTAAATTTTTCTTTCCGTGAGAAGAAAAACTGGAAAAGTTTGGGTGGTACATCCCAGAATGCTTTGCCTGGACTAAAAATTAGTTATACATTAACGAATCCATATAAGCTCCTAAACCTAGTTACGTGTATAATGTGTTCGTTGGGCAGCTCAGTGGTAAGATATGGCGCCTTCATTGCAAAGCGAGAAAACCTCCTAAGTGGTGACGGCAGGTAGCATTCACTATCCACTTTGACACATTCAGAAGCCGGTTGCACGCTCATCGAGATATAAACGTGTGACAGCCGGTTATGGGCTCATCGTGTTATAAAGGTATCAAAAATTATGACAACCACATACAAAAACAGATACACAGCTGACGCTTCATAATAGTGTGGAGGTTTAGGTTATTTGCACGGGTCTGGACTTCTGCCTAATATCTTATTACAATGTAGTTCCCTCCAAGGACTGGCTGTAATCCGGGGCTGGTCCCACCACTAGGGTGTTTTGTATTGTTTAGTTTGTTGGGTACACGCAGTGACGTCGGCGCCATTGGCTTTTTCAATTGCGATGGCGGTTATAATTGAAGCAACCGGTTTTAGGTTATATCGGTTTTCTTCCACACCAGCTTAACTTCACCGCTGAGGCAGTTCAAAATAACCGAATTTTGGAGTAACCGATTTTCGGTTTTTATTCCTACTATTTCCTGTAATAAACGTAGAAATCTAACAAAGATTGAAAAATTTTCACTCTCTCGAATTCAAGATAAGTAGAATAGAAATATTACATCAAATAACGATTAAAAGAAAACTTAATCCGTCCACCATTCACTGCATTTCTCGGAAAGTGATAAGTGGGTGAATACTACAAAAAATTAGCAGTGTTCTTCTATTGATTCTAATTTTTAAAATTCTGTTGAAAAATAATGTTGCAATTGGGCATCGTACCACTATTTGGGATTTACGAATAGTAAGTGATGAAGGGTGAAAACTGAGAGGGAAGAACTGTATTTTTCGTATTAATTTATCCGTTTCAAAGGGCTGCAAGCAGGTAAAGGGAGACACAGGCAGTGGATCAACAACTTTCTATTTTTAATGTATGCTATGAATGAAGACCATAATTTTTTTAATTTATTATTGTTATCACAATTTCCTTCCTCTTTAATTACTTCATAGAAATGGCAGACAAATCCTTAATCTTTTAAAGCAAAGGACTTCGTTGCTACATCACTTCATAAAAATATTTCCAGATAGTTGTTGGTGCCGTTCCAAAATACGACAGATGTCCAGCGACGACAGCAAGAAACTACCATATAGAACAAGTGGCGGCAAGTCTTGCACAGTGCACGTACAGACGTGCCATAAGATATGACACACGGCAATAGTGTCGTTATTGTCTCAGCAATGCTGTACGAGTTCTTATGCTATGTGTTTGTTGTTCGTTTCTGTCGGCATTGTTATTAAAATAGCACTGCTCGCTTTCCCCATTTTACATAATAAGGAAAGCTTTTACGAATAAATATTAGTCCTCTTTTTTTTTTAAAAAAATGTTTATTTATAAACGAAACACTTTAGCACTGCTGTTATGACTAATAGATACTTCCGTTTCTTTACTCAGTAATTAGTAAAGAAAACCATCTGTTATAACCTAGATCAAAGAAATTCCCAAAAACACCGGTTACTCAGAAGTGAAATTACGATATCGGTTTTAACCGGTCGGTTATTCCATTCGTATGTTGCAGTGCGGAAACTGTGCTGCTAGTTGCCAACAACAGGGGTCGGGCTGCGCGCCTTGCTGCCAGCCGCAGCAGCCGCAGCAGCTGCCGCAGACGACGACGACGACGACGACGACGACGACGACGTCGCGGCCGCCGCAACCTACAAATTCGCCGAACCCAGATCCGAACCCTCCGCCACAACGTAAGCTTGTAGTGCCCAGTGGAGCCTTTGTTAACTTATTACTTTCTCTGTACGGGAGCGTTATCTTGTTACCGAAAGCGCATCTAATTTACAAAACTGTTATTACACAGTGTGTCTGAACGGGTTACTGAGTAGTGCAATATCTACTAAGTGCCCGGGAATTTCCAGTAGCCTTCTTGACTCTGTATAAGGGGCAGTCAAATGAAAACGAGACAGATACAAAATAAAATTGTGCCGGAGCGATTAGTACTCACGTTCTGAAGTTTCTGTATAAACTTAATTATGTACAGGGTGACAATTATTCAACTATATGGAAAAAAGACGTAAATTAGTTACAAACTACGGCGTGTACTAACTTTATTCAACTTGTAAACGTCACTACAGATATTTGGATTTGAGTCATGACGTTCGATATTCCTGTCATCATTGGTGATGATGTGACGCAGACGAATAGCGAAATTCTGCATGACCCGCTGAAGCGTCGGGACATCGGTGCTGTCGATGACCTCCCTAATGGCTGTTTCCAGTTCATCTATGGTTTTGGGGGTTGTTGTTTTACACCTTTTCTTTAATATAGCCCGACAAAAACGAGTCGCATGTGTTCAGATCCGGACAATACGGCGGTCAATCGAGGCCTATGCCAGTGGCCACTGGGTACACGAGAGCCAGAATGTGGTCCCCAAAGTCCTTCTCCAAGAGATCAAGCACTCTCCTGCTTCGATGGGGTCGAGCCCTGTCTTGCATGAACCAGGTCTTGTCGAAATCGGGGTCACTTTGGATAATGGGGATGAAATCATCTTGCAAGACCTTCACGTACCGTTCGGTAGTCACAGTGCCATCAAGGAATATCGCACCGTTTGTTCCGTGACTGTACATTGCACACCACACAACTGTTGAGGGTGAAGAGACCGCTCGATAGTTGTGGCCGAGCGGTTCTAGGCGCTTCAGTCTTTAACCGCGCGACCGCTACGGTCGCAGGTTCGAATCCTGCCTCGGGCATGGATGTGTGTGATGTCCTAAGGTTAGTTAGGTTTAAGTAGTTCTGAGTTCTAGGGGACTGATGACCTTAGATGTTAGGTCCCATAGTTCTCAGAGCCATTTGAACCAGACGTCTCGATAATGAAAAGCGGATTATGAGTCCCCGTTATGCTCCAGCTTTGCTTATTGACGATCCCATCACAATGAAATTAGGCTTCGTCTCTAAACCAAGCCATAGAGCGCGTACTAATTCCACGGCCAACCGTGCGGTTTGAACGTCCTAAAGCAAACCGTTCAGAAGTTATGACGATTTTATTTCATACATCAACAATTGTCACCCTGTATGTAAACGGTTCGACCGTTCCGGCAGTCGAGATTTTGATCATTTTTGCCTGTTATCGACGGTGATATTGGCAAGATTTTCGAGAATTTTTTATTTCAATGATATAAATGTGACATGCAGTCATGCAGGAGGCAGGCGACCATTATTATAATTATCAGTAGTTCTCCATTTAGCCTGAATGGTTCGCAGTGGTAAAAGTCAAACTTCAGGCAAGGAATGACTTTATTGTTCATATGACGAGTTTCGGAATTAATGCATCATGACGGACTAGTCTGCAAATGTTTGTTTCACATTAAACTTGAAACGCCACATCTACATGCAGTAATCGCTCCTGGATATTTGGCGAAGAATAAATTCGGAAACGCGTCATATGAACAATAACGTCATTTCTTGCCTGATGTTCGACGAGTATCATTTCGATCCCTCACTTTCGACGCAGAACTACTGACTGTTATAATTTCAAGTATGACGTCGGATAACAAACAGAAAAAGAAATATTGTTCGCGTGTGATATAATAACAAATTAACAATTTTAGGATTTATTTCCTTTGCTTGTACTGTGAAACCTTAGTGCTTGCTCAGTTCCAGCATTGTATACCAAAAGCGAGTATCCTACAGGGTTTTGTTGAGTGTATCTGAATAACAGTACCTTTTGACTGAGTTGACTTACAAGCTAACGTTATTTATACCACAAAAAGACAATAGACGTTACTATGAGACATAAATTTTAACTTGACATGTCTGTCCGTCCCCGAGGACAAGACAGGGAGTAAGACAAGTTACGAAAAAAAAAATCGTGTGATTTAATTACAAATTTACAAATTTTTGGAGTTTTCTTTGGTTTTACTGCCTTTCTGCCAAATTTCATGATTGTAGCCCAACGGGAAAAACCTTATAAATTTTGATGAGTGCCTTCGTGAGTATCAAAATGTGTGATATAAACGCCGTATCTTTTGAATGCACTGAATTAGGAGTTTCAGTTTTTTACACAGCCAAGGAACTACACTACTGGCCATTAAAATTGCTACACCACGTAGATGACGTGCCACAGACCCGAAATTAAACCGACAGGAAGAAGATGCTGTGATATGCAAATGATTAGCTTTTCAGAGCATTTACACAAGGTTGGCGCCGGTGGCGACACCTACAACGTGCTGACACGAGGAAAGTTTCCAACCGAATTCTCATACACAAACAGCAGGTAACCGGCGTTGCCTGGTGAAACGTTGTTGTGATGCCTCGTGTAAGGAGGAGAAATGCGTACCATCACTTTTCCGACTTTGATAAAGGTCGGATTGTAGCCTGTCGCGATTGCGGTTTATCGTATCACGACATTGCTGCTCGCGTCGGTCGAGAGCCAATAACTGTTAGCAGAATATGGAATCGGTGGGTTCAGGGGGGTAATACGGAACGCCGTGCTGGATCCCAACGGCCTGGTATCACCAGTAGTCGAGATGACAGGCATCTTATCCGCATGGCTGTAACGGATCGTGCAGCCACGTCTCGATTCCTGAGTCAACAGATGGGGACGTTTGCAAAACAACAACCATCTGCACGAACAGTTCGACGACGTTTGCAGCAGCATGGACCATCAGCTCGGAGACCATGGCTGCGGTTACCCTTGACGCTGCATCACAGGCAGGAGCCCTTGCCATGGTGTACTCTACGACGAACCTGGGTGCACGAATGGCAAAACGTCACTTTTTCGGATGAATCCAGGTTCTGTTTACAGCACCATGATGGTCGCATCCGTGTATGTGCGACATCGCGGTGAACGCACGTTGGAAGCGTGTATTCGTCATCGTCATACTGGCGTATCACCCGGCGTGATAGTATGGGGTTCCATTGGTTACACGTCTCGGTCACCTCTTGTTCGCAGTGCCGGCACTTTGAACAGTGGACGTCACATTTCAGATGTGTTACGACCCATGGCTCTACCCTTCATTCGATCCCTGCGAAACCTTACATTTCAGCAGGATAATGCACAACGGCATGTTGCCTTTCTAGATACAGAAAATGTTTGACTGCTGCCCTGGCCAGCACATTCTCCAGATCTCTCACCAATTGGAAACGTCTGGTCAATGGTGGCCGGGCAGCTGGCTCGTCACAATACGCCAGTCACTACTCTTGATGATCTGTGCTATGGTGTTGAAGCTGCATGGGCATCTGTATCTGTACACATCATCCAAGCTCTGTTTGACTCAATGCGCAGACGTATCAAGGCCGTTATTACGGCCAGAGGTTGTGGTTCTGGGTACTGATTTCTCAGGATCTATGCACCGAAATTGCGTGAAAAGGTAATCATATGTCAGTTCTAGTATAATATATTTGTCCAATGAAGAACCGTTTATCATCTGCATTTCTTCTTGGTGTATCAATTGTAATGGCCAGTAGTGTATAAACCTCAATACGTGACTTAAATTTGAACGTAATACGTCCACCCATTTCTGAGAAAAATGGTTTTCAACAGTCGGAAAGACAGACAGACATCAGAACCATCCATTTGGTAAATTTTTAACGATTGAGGCAAGGAACACTTAAAAGTAAGTAAACTGTTTATTATTTTATAATACTTCAAAACTAATAGCCCATAACTGATAATACATTTATGCCACTGTCAGACGAGACAGTGAGTACCTTCATGCAAAAATGTTTGCGGTTGCCTACGGTACCGTGACTGTACGCAGGTCTGCCGTTATTTGTCCGAAGCAAATCGACGGCCGCGAATGACTTTCTCCATGAGTCCAAATACATGGGACTGCATGGAGCACGTGTAAGCGCTTCCTGGTTTTAGATTAGATTAGATTAGATTTACTTTCATTCCAATTGATCCGTAGTGAGGAGGTCCTCCAGGATGTGGAACATGTCAGAAAAACAACAATACATGACAAATATTTACAACTAAAACAAATAAGCTAATGTACCATTCCACAGGTCCCAAGTGGAATGATCGTCATTTTTTAATGAACACTAAGAGTCATTTTACAAATACTAATGCACTGAATTTAAAATAAAGTTTTTTATTTATTTATAAGGTAATAAACATGTAATACAACTACTGTAATACTTATTTACAATGAACACATTACTGCACTGAAATGGTGCAGAAGTTAGATTATACTTACACACACACACATACACACACACACACACACACACACACACACACACACACAAATTTTCAATGAACACATTACTGCACTGAAATTGTGCAGAAGTTATGTTGTACTTATATACAAATCAGTTGGTTTTACTAAGAAATTCATCAATGGAGTAGAAGGAGTTGGCCACCAATAAATCCTTTAGGCTTCTCTTAAACTGAATTTCATTGGTTGTTAAGCTTTTTATGGCTGCTGGCAAGTTATTGAAAATGTGTGTTCCTGAATAATGCACACCTTTTTGTACAAGACTAAGTGACTTTAAATCCTTGTGAAGATTATTCTTATTTCTAGTATTGATTCCATGAATTGAGCTGTTGGTTTGAAAAAGTGGTATATTTTTAATGACAAATTTCATTAAGGAATAAATATATTGGGAAGCTGTAGTTAGTATCCCTAGTTCCCTAAACAGGCTTCTGCAGGATGTTCTTGAGTGGTGAAACTTCTGCACCGCAGTCGGAACTATTTTGGCAACATGCTGTAGGGCATTATCTTGAAACAGAATGATGCCTTAGGTCAACATTCCTGAGCTATTGAACTTGATGGTGCACTTTAATTTTTGCAAAGTGTCAACGCTGTGAGTTAATTGCGGCTTTGTGTTGCAGAAAGTCAGTCAGCAGCGGTCTCTTGCAAGCAAAGAAAAATGTCATCATGAATTTCACAGTGATGGCGTGCCTATTGTTTCGAGCACACTGCAGAAGTTTCGCTGCGAAGTCTTACCATCCCCCATACAGTCCTGATCTCTCGCTAGGCGATTTCCAAATTTTTTGAGCCCATCATTTTTCCGTGAAGGAATTCACCGTCTTGTCTCACAGTGGGATAAATGTATTAAGAGCTACGGCGATTACTTTTGAAATAATAAACAGTTTACTTACGTTTCTGCCATCTGACTTGTATTCATTTCAATGCCCCTTATACATTTAGGGTGAGAAATAGTAAAATTTTGAACAAAATAATTTCGGGTGCTACGCCACATCGTTATAAAACACTACAGCAACTAAATTCACGACGTTTTGACCGACTTTCCGCAGTGCTATTTAGACTTCTTGCTAACTTCTAGTTTTGTTGATATCCCTGCCTTGAAGCCGATAAAGGTGTTTGTTGTCAGTATTGATTTGTTATATCTGTATTAAAGACATGGTTGATGTGAGCGAACACAATCACACCGTTGATGGGACTGGGTGCACAATCGTCTACGGACAGGGAATCTCTTCAAAACAGTTTTGGCGACCAGAAAAAACTGCAAATCATTACACAATAAACACTTCACGTAAATGTTTAAATAAAACCGTGTTTCGTCAAGTACCAAAAAATTAATTATTGTCATATTCAGAAAATATATACTACTCTATTCATGTTTCCATGCTGTGAAAAACATACGGGAATTTTTAAAAATGGTTAAAATGGCTCTGAGCACTATGGGACTTAACTTCTGAGGTCATCAGTCCCTCAGAACTCAGAACTAGTTAAACCTAACTAACCTAAGCACATCACACACATCCATGCCCGAGGCAGGATTCAAACCTGCGGCCGCAGCGGTCGCGCGGTTCCAGACTGCAGCGCCTAGAACCGTTCGGCCACTCCGGCCGGCTATGGGAATTTACATGTTGCTTCATACACAGCTTATATTACACAATATTTTCCTTTGGATGATAAGATGTGTCAATATTTTTAATACTTTCCTTTCATATGATTAGTTCATACCTATTTTTTACTGTATGATTATTAAGAAACTATGTTTTGTCTGCTTTAAACATTCATGAAGTTCATCATGAAAAACTTAACACTCAGTACACTATACAAACTATCCATCACTGCCCCTTCAGTATTCTAGGCAGGCCCCCTTCATTTTCAACTTCAACACTTGTCTGCGTATAGATATATCTGGCAGTCCTCCTTTATTCTCAGCTTCAACACTTGTCCGCAAAGTGACTTATTTGGTAGTCCTCCTGATTATGCTGCAAGTATTCTATCAATGTAGTCATTACGTAGGTTTTAGCCTGGAATTTACATATAATTTGTATATCCAATTATATTACTCAGAATCGGAAACTTACAGACATGTATCTGTAGTCTCATAACAGAAAAGTTTTTCAACATAACAACACTTGGTAGCACAACATCAGGAACAAGAATATACAGAGTAAAATACTATTTGATTAATTCCATATACACTTTTTCCATACACACTTATTACTCATTTCTGTGGATGTAAAGTTTTAAATCTAGTGTTTCGAACACCTAATGGCTTTTTGACTTAGAGTAAACAAGATAATATGCGTTAATGTGCAGAATTCCTTGCACTTCAAGGGGACTCTTATAAATATATTTGAACTTAGAAATTTCTTGGTTTATTTTACTTGATTTTTCGTGGGATTTTACAAGAACAAAATTCCCAAATTTTAATTTGATCACTTTAAAGCCCTTATCATGCCTTCCGCTTTTTGTTTCATTATTTTTTTTATTAAGACTTTATTCTCTCTCAGATGTAGTTCTACACAGGGTGGAAATTGGAAGGTTTCTTCAATTACACTTTTGCTCGTGTATATTTTCCTCAAGTATGAATCCTGTAGTTTCATGGTGGAGGGTATTCATTATAATTTCAAAGCCTGCAATAACCCTAAAAGTGCTTGCAATTTATTACTGTAAATTTTTACTGGGATGGTAGTTTGTTTGACCGTCCTATTTTCTGAATTTTCTTGTCCCTCCCACAACAAATCTTGTTAGACAGTTAGATCGCTCCAAGATATGTTAATTACTGACAAATAACATATGTCTGGGAGCTTCTTCGGTATTCTGATTTCGACGCCTTCACGACTCTAATCATTTCTCACCCTGGTATTGTGTCGTCTGGTGGCTTTTTTTTCGGTTCGGTATTTACTGCCAGATTTAGTTTGCATAAGACTTCATATTGCTTTTCAGAGACATCTTCCGTTTGTTCCCGTTCCTCTATTCCTACATATTCCTCACCTGATCTACCATTTATTAAGTCTTCACTGTCTGATTCTAGCATGAACGTTATTCTTAGACAACGATCAAGCCCCTCTTTTGATCCTTCGTCAATTTCCGTAATCTCTAAATTTTAACTCTTTACTAAAATTTCAATTTCATTTGCAATCACAGGTGGTTCTTCTTCTAAACTACTTTCAATATCACTTCTCATGACGTCAACCTTCATATTTAGTATAATTGTCATCGATTTTAGTGGTTTGTATGTACTCATCTGAATCTGTGTACTCTTGATCATCAACAACAGCCAGGATAGCGTCACCTACACTATCAAGGATTCCATCCTCCTCCAGATTCCTATTTATACCGACCATTTTTCTGTTTCTAGCACTAATTTCTTTAACATCGGCAGCTCATGTGCTCTCCCTCACCAACCACTTCATCTGAAATCACTGCTTGTGCACCTTGCACAACGCTAACTTCAAATGTGTGTGAAATCTTATGGGACTTAACTGCTAAGGTCATCGGTCCCTAAGCTTACGCACTACTTAACCTAAATTATCCTAAGGACAAAGACACACACATCCATGTCCGTGGGAGGACTCGAACCTCCGCCGGGACCAGCCGCACAGTCCATGACTGCAGCGTCTTAGACCGCTCAGCTAACAGCGCTAACTACTTTCGTCTCCTCTTCATTTTTGGACCACACCCTCTTTTCCACATTTCTACTTTCGTTTCTTCCTTTTATTACTTCCCTGGCTGTATAACCCTTTTTAAAATCATCCCACTCATATTGCTTTAAACAGGAAAACAAATCATCATGCCCTTCCGCAGTCCCTGAAGACTCCTTTTCGCTCAAACTGTCTGTCTTTACTTGGTTGTCGATGCTTGCGCTTTTACAACATGTCCGATTCGTTTCTCATTTCGGTGATATTTCCCACCGACACAGGTCCACTGAATTCCCTTGTGACGTCATCTCTCCCTGCAGCTGTTACTGCAGCCGCGTTACGGACAGCTGATTGCTCCGCCAAGTTCACTGCACGCAGCTGCTCAGTTTGCACACTCACCTATGCAGCACAGCCAGTCGCCTGTGGCTCACTTATGCATGCACCTTTTGTTGAGCGTGCACAGTCCTGTGGTGCTGTGCTGCCGCGTACTTCTGTCTTAAATTCACTTTTGACTTTTGTTTTGGCCGGTATGATTTCTTTAGTTTGGGCCGGTAATATCTGTCCACGCAAATCTGGCCCTTAAAACACGTGGGCCATAATTTTCTGCATCATTTGGGTTTTGATAGTTTCACGGTGCAAATCCTCTACCGCAAAATGACATGTTACTGCGACCTCTGCCTCTACCTCTTTGCATCATATTTATGTGGTAACGTTCGCCTCATTGGGTTCATTATTCTCGTGATTATCCCGATTCCGATTGTTAGTATTTTGATGATAATCACGGTTCCCTCTCCAGTGGTCCTCGTTTCGACCCTTTGCAAAAATGACGAAAATCGTTTGTGATTACTTCCCACATAACATTTTGAATCTTCTGGGAGCTTTTTCCATAGTTCCCACTCTATTTCGGATTCCGTTCTTCTGTTTCCCACATGTGTCAGTTTCTGATACCACATTTCGCAAAACTGTTTCATTGAGTTTCTGCCTCTGTTGTCATACAACTTGACGTGATGAATTCCAGCCATAGGCAGTCCTATTTTTGCTCCAACCAATGTTCCTCTATGAATTTCTGCTTAAATTCACCAAATGACATTTGTTCTGTATCCACATTTAGGACCCATCTTTGTGCATCGCCAGCTAATGCGCTGATGACCACATTCATCTTTTCCTGGTCCACCACATAATCAGGAAAATTCACAGTTTTTCAAAAATCTAAAGGGCGCGATCCATTATGCCTTTTTAACGGATCGAATCTTTCTTCGATCTCTAGCAATTTGCTACACGTTATTCTGTCAGTGACATTAATTGGTTTTTCTCTTATTTGCCATCCAAGGTTGCTCACTTTACCTTGGATTTGGGAAATGTTCTGTTTACACTTCTTTTTGCATGTTGTCACTTGTTTACTCAGCTCCTTTTCCGATTCATTCACCGTTTGTCTCAACTAAGAAATTTCGGTTTTACATTTTTTACTGTTTCGGTTTTGAGGCCGAAAAAAATTTCATCAACATTTGTTACAACCAGAGGTTCTTCTACATTGTCTTGAATCTTCATTACTTTGGTATCGAACCTATCATTGATGTCATTAATCTGTCCCTGCATAGTGGCGACATTGCTATTGATAGTATCTATTTCAGTTTTTAAGTCCTTCATTGCATCTCTCACAACACCTACTTTTGATTTCACTTTTTCGATCTGTTAACTGATTTTAACACGTTGTGTTTTAAGCTGATTGTTAATATTACTACCTTGTGCTGCTATTTGTGCAGGCAACACTTTTAACGAATCATTCATGCTCTCTTTTTTTCTTGTTTCTTTATTGGATTTCAATATTCTTTCCTCCCACCATTCATTCAAATACAATTTTCAGTAACTACGAACCATGTAAAACATGCCTAAACCTTCTATCTCCTCAATTCATTATGATATATATGTTTGAGTTTGAACTTTTTTTTCCGGGGCCACTTCATACCTTCCTAGGTCAGTCCATCTGGTCTTCAGTAGTTTTTGCATGACCATACATCAGAGACTTCCACTCGTTTCTTTGCGGTTCCCAACTGTTCCTGTTTCATGTCCTTACATGAACCGTCAATGGTAGCTTTTGACGGTTCTTTTCCTGACCTTGTGGTCTGCGTACGGGAGCTATTTTTTTTTATGTATATTACTTCTTCATGCTTCGGTCAGTTGCGAAATTAAAGCAACAGTGAAAATCGAATGCAGTTTTGCATGTATGTGTGCTGTAGAGTCATTAGCATGCCCCATCGATCGTATCACATAACACTTTTCGGTTCAGAGCGCACAGTGAGTACGTAAAGCTGATTAGAACAACAGTCTCCCACCAAGTGTGAAGTGTCTGCTGTCGGGGTTCTGCCTGGTCTCATGCAACCCATATAGCGCAACTGTCATGCATTTCCTTCTTCATGACAATGCAGGTGCAACAATGACGCTCCTGCTGCATTTTCTATGGGAAATGTTTGATCAGCCACCATTCAGTCAGGATTTGGTTCCCTCTAATATTCACTTCTTTGACCACATGAACCGTTGTCTATGAGAACAGCATTTTTGCACAGGCAAATAGCTGCAGACCAGCCTAAGTAATTGGCATGCTATCCCAAGTGAAAGTGAAGAAGAATCTAGAATGTGCTGAATGAGTGCAGAATATGGAGTTAGAGTAAATTGAAGAAAGTAATGAGAAGTAGCAAAAGTGAGAACAGAAAGAAACTTAACATTAGAGGTGGAGATGGCAAAGTAGACGAAGTTAAGGAATTCTGATACCTACGCAGCAAAATAACTCATGACGGACGGAGCAAGGAGGGCAACAAATGCAAACTAGCACACGCAAACTGGCATTACTGGCCAACAGAAGAATAACAGTATCAAACATAGGCTTTAATTTGACGAGCATGTTTCTGAGACTGTATGTACAGAGCACAGCATTGTTTGGTAGTGAAACAGAAGAGAATCGATGCATTTGAAATGTAGTGCTACTGAAGAATGTTGAAAGTTGGTGTACTGATAAAGTAAGGAATTAGAAAGTTCTCCACAGAATTGGCGAGGAAAGGAATGTATGGAAAATACTGACGACAAGAAGGGACAGGATGATAGGACGTCTGTTAAGAGACCACGCAATAACTTCCCCGGTTCTAGAGGGAGCTATAGAGGGCAAAAACTATAGAGGAAGACAGAGAGTGGAATACATCCAGCAGGTAATTGAGGACATAGGCTGTAAGTGCTCCTCAGAGATGAAAATGTCGGCACAGAAGAGGAATTCATGGCGGCCAGCATGAAACCAGTGAAAAGGATATTGACTAGATGGGAAAAAACTTAAGCGAGGTCCATTGTCGACGGAAAGAGTCGGTCTATGTTATTCTTTGACATTATCAATGAGGAGAGATATGCGATCTGTTGATTTAAAACGTATGTAGACAAAAAATCCTACGTAAAGATCGCTATTTTTCTTTAGCAATTACCGGTTTGGGCGCATCACTGGGACATCTTCGGATCAGTCTAAACTGTTTCTCAGTTTATTACACTTACTACACATCGTTGTATTTATTAGAGCCAAGTCGTCCTAAAGTGAAAATCTTTGATGTCAGTTTGCATAACAAACTAAAATTTTCAGTCTACGTGGACCTAGCTCCAAGAAATACGACGATGTGTAATGAGTCACACTGAGCCACATTTGAGACTGATGAGCCGAAACTGATAATCAGTAAAGCGAACTGATGATGTTGACGTAGGCTTTTTATCCACACATGTTTTAAGTGTTTGACTGTTTCCCGTTACGAACCAAATCATCTTTGAAGCGGAAATTTAGGTGCCCATTCGGTAATGCCGTCTAAATGCACTACAGTGCCATTTTCGTCCTATTGGCATGAACAGTGAGAGTAAAACAGCAATAATAACCAGTACTGCTGTAGCTGCAGTTCATTAGCTGTCTAAACATATGCTGTACTTACCACTTACACAGTTTCAGAAGCAAAGTAAGTTTAAAGGCTACGTGCATTAGCTGATCAGAAGTATCCGGACACCCCTGTGTATTTTGGAAGGACCACTAAATCTCATGCGATCACTGACCCTGCATGATAAAACGGGGCGAACAGAGTACTGTGATATCAGGAGAGAAGCAGTAACTGCAAAGTGGATAATTCAGGAGAAATCGGTGACTTCGAAGGTGGACTATTCATCGGACATCACCTGAATAACAGTCCATTAGGGAAATTTCAAATACCTTCTAGACACTCCCAAGTCGGCCATTGGTTAAGTGATTGTGATGTGGAAAAGTGAAGAAACTACCACAGCTAAAGCGAGACCAGGCAGACCTCATGTAATGGCGGACAGGGACTGTCGAGTGTGGTTCTAAAAGTCGGACGAAAGTATCGGAATGAATCACTCGTGAGTTTCAAAGTGCTACATTCTGTCCAGCCGGCACAGATTCTATGCTTATAGGTTTAAAGAGAAAGGAGCATAGTGGTCGAGCAACGCACTGAACAATGCTTGACTGGTAACTACTCACTTGAAGTGACGAATAAAGCTGTAATCAGATGGAATAATTTTGGTTTGTCGAATGCCTTGAGAACGTTACCTGCCATTATGTGTTATATCAACAGTAAAATAAGGATATGGTGTTACAGTAAGGTGGTGTTTACTGTGGTCACTTGAATACGCTTAAGAAAACGCTGATTCCAAAAGTATATGGATGCATTTTACAGCACCATGTACTGTTTACAATAGAGGGATCAGTTGAGACGGTAATTATATCAGCACGACAGTGCACGCTGTCAGAAAGCAGCATACAGGATGCAATGGTATTTGGACAACAGGATTTGTTGTAATGGACTGGGATGCATAGAGTCCTCGTATGAATCCAATAAAACACAATTGGGACGAGATGGCGTGGACGTCGCTTCAGAAACTCCTCGTCCGGATTCACTACCTTGTCTGGTTTCTGCCACTCACGAAAGATAGTCTGCCATTCCTCCTCACTGAATTGAAACCGTCTGCAGGAGCAGACAAACTCCATATTAATGTTAACTAATATATCTTCAAATACTGTTGCTTAGACAGTAGAATAGTCTGCCAGTCCTCCAAAGACATTCACACACATCACTAACAGTGTCCCCAGTGGAGCTGAAGCTGTCATCAAGGGAAAGAGTGGACACACCCCACATTAAAACCAACTACTATCTTTTCAAATACAGTTGATTAGATAGTAGAATAGCCTGACATTCCTCCACAGACTTCACACCCCTCACTGAAAGTGTCCCCAGCAGAGCTCAAGCCTTCATTAAGGCGAAGAATGGAGACACTCGATATTAATAAAAAAATACGTGGCCAAATACACTTGATTAGATTGTAGAATAGGCTGCCATTCCTCCACATACTTCGCACTCCTCACTGAAAGTCCCCCCAGCACACTTGAAGCCATCACGAAGGCGAAGAGCAGACACACCCCATATTAATGACGACTAATATATGTCAGAGGTTTGTGGTCAGATAGTGGAATAGCCTGCCAGTCCTCCACAGACATTCACACCCCTCACTGAAAGTGTTTCCAGCAGAGCTGATCGCGTCATAAAGGGAGGACTGAATGCACCCCATATTAGTGTCAACTAATATGTGTCCAAATATAGGCGATTAGATAGTAGAGTAACCAGCCATTCCTCCACAGACATTCACACTCCTCGCTGAAAGCGTCCCCAGCAGAGCGAAAGCCGTCATGAAGACGAAGAGTGGACACACCACGTATTAATGTCGAGTAATATGTGTTCCAATACTGTTGATTAAATAGCTTTGTCTCCAATGGAACATTGGCGTATGTTTAACAAAAATGAACATGGCAGTCTTTCTCACTCCTCTTGTCATATGTTCGTAGAAATCCTCGGATGTCACAATAGGTATTGAATCAATTGATGAGAGGGGAACATATAAAAATGCAGCAAATGAAGCAGGTAAAAAAAGAATACACATTTTATAAAAAATTAGACTGATGGGAAAGTACAAAGCTGCTATGCAGGAATGGTTAGATGACAAATCCAAATGTGTAGAAGCAGATATAACTAGGGGAGCTGCTTTTAGAAATATTAAAGAATGTCTTTGGAGAAATGAGAATCAGCCGTATGGATATCAAGAGCTCAAATCTAAAATCAGTTCCAAGCAAAGAAGACCAACCTTAAAGGTGGAAGAAGCAGTTAGAATGACTATAGAAGTGAAATCAACTCGAAGGCAATATTATAGAAAGGAATGAGGACATTGATGATGAGATAACTTAGGTGATACTGCGGGATGAATTTGACAGAGCACTGAAAGACCTAAGCGAAAACAAGGCCCTGGAGAAGACGATAATTCCTCAGAACTAATATATTCTTGGGAGATCCAGTCATGATGAAACTGCTCCACCTGGTGTGTAAGGTGTGTGAGAGAGGCGAAACATCCCAGACATCTATAATTATGTTATAATTCCAATTCCAAATAAACCACGTTCTGACAGGTATGAGTATTACTGAACTACTAATTTAATAAGTTGCTGATGATTAATACTGGCACAATTATTTGTAGAAGAAAATGGAAAAACTGGTACAAGCCGACCTTGGAGAAGAGCAGCTTTGGTTTAGTAGAAATGTAGCCAAGCGAGGCATTATAGGTTAGCACTCCGTCTTCAGGCCACGAGTGGCCTACCGGGACCATCCGACCGCCGTGTCATCCTCAGAGGAGGATGTGGATAGGAGGGGCGTGGGGTCAGCACACCGCTCTCCCGGTCGTTATGATGGTATTCTTGACCGAAGTCGCTACTATTCGGTCGAGTAGCTCATCAATTGGCATCACGAGGCTGAGTGCACCCCGAAAAATGGCAACAGCGCATGGCGGCTGGATGGTCACCCATCCATTTGCCGACGACGCTCAACAGCGCTTAACTTCGGTGAGCTCACGGGAACCGGTGTATCCACTGCGGCAAGGCCGTTGCAGCATTATAGGTTAGGGAAAGGAAAACGTATCTTCATAGTATTTGTATACTTGGGGAAGCTTTTGACAAGACACTCTTTGAAACCCTGAAGGTAGTAGGGATAAGGTACAGGGAGCAAGAAGTTATCTACAACTTGTACGGAAATCAGACGGCTGTTACTCGAAAGTCATAAAGAGAAGCAGTGGTTGAGAAGGGAGTGAGACAGGGTTGTAGCCTATCCCTGATGTTATTCAATCTGTACATTGAGCAAGCAGTACAGAAAAGTAAAGAAAAATTTGGACAGGAATTAAAGTTAATGGAGAACAAATAAAAACTTTGCGGTTTGTCGTCGACATTGTAATTCTGTCAAAGACAGCAGAGCAGTGTTTGAAAGAATATAAGATGAACAGCAAGGAAAGCAAAACAAAGGTAATGGAATGTTGTCGTATTAAATCAGGCGATGCTTCAGGAATTACATTAGAAAATAAAAACCTAAAAGTAGTGGATGAGTTGTGCTGTTTAAGCGGTAAAATAACTGACGATGACCGAAAAAGAGAGGATTTAAAATGAAGAAAAGAATTTTTGGAGAACAGATTTTTTTTAACGTCGAGTATAAATCTAAGTTTAGGATAATTTTTCTGAAGGTATTTGTCTGAAGTGTAGCCGTGTATGGCAGTGAAACCTGGACGATAAGCAGTTTAGACAAGAAGAGATAGGGGCTTTTGACATCTGGTGCAACAGACGAATGTCAGAGTTTAGATTGGTAGATGGCGTAACTAATGAGGAGCTACGAACAGAATTGGGGACAAAACACGTTTAGCCAAAAGTTGACTAACAGAAGAGGGACATCAACAACTCATTTGTTTAGTATTGGAGGGAAGTGTGGTTTGTAAAATTTCTACGAAAAACCTAGAGACGAATACAGTAAGAAGGTTCAAACGGGAGTAGGTTGCAGTAGTTATTTTGAGATGAACAGCTTGCACAGAATAGAGTAGCATGGAGAGCTGCATCAAACGAGTCCTTGTACTAAAGACCACAACAACATATGCAAAAAAGGATCAGTGGGGGACTTCTATTTCGTGACACGTCAGAATCATTCCATTACCCTTGGACAGCGGAAAACTATTTCTTATTCAGTTACTCATGAGAATGCTTTAAGTGGATGCATGGGTCTACATATCTTAAGATACGCAACTGTGTCTTCACTGATATGTAGGAGCGGCGTTCTTGATGCTTTTGTATCTACATCTCCATGACTACATTGCAAATCAAACTTAGCTGCCTGGCGGGGGGTTCACCGAGCCAACTTATGCTGGTACATTGGTAGATGGTTTTATCTTACAAGTCGTAAACGCTCCATCACATGCTCTTCCTCTGGACGAATATTTCCAACAGCAAAACAATACAGGATTTGGAATGTCCAACTCACATGGAGGATATCTGGCATCATACCGCTATTAGAAGTCGTCTTCTTGAAGCCTTTGTCTCCTTGAAACAAATAATGCAAATATTGTTTATTTATTTTATACGTTTACACATTTATTTCAAGTGGCCAGATTAGGACCTTCAAGCCCTCTCTTACATCTAACTAGACATTCTTAGCGAGTGTACAAGTTGTATACTACACGAGGAATATGTAGTAAGAATAACTGTAATTATAGGTGTAATAATGAATAAGTGGTGTTCAAAAAATGTCAAACATAAAGCATTTCTCTCATAGCGTTCTCCTCGAAAGTGAAGAGTAACGTTTAACAGAAACGCATGGCAACAGTACAGAAATAATCAGTGTGGGGAAGGAGTTGACTAATCAGAGAAAGAGCTACAACTCAGAGGGTAATAATAGCAGATGAGGTAGAAGGAAGGAAGGAAGGGCTGAGAAAAGCATAGTTTATATTGTGACAGGGCTATTGGTTTCCTGCTTGACAGAAAGACACCTGGGATGTGCCGAGAGGGAATCATAATAGACAAATATTTAGCCTCCTCTTGAATGCAGAACGGTTTTGGATAAGAAGGATGTTAGAAAGGATGATAATTTGTTCCACAGCTGTAAGTCAGCAGTTGAGAAGGATGGTGGCGGTGGTTAGTGTTTAACGTCCCGTCGACAACGAGGTCATTAGAGACGGAGCGCAAGCTCGGGTTAGGGAAGGATTGGGAAGGAAATCGGCCGTGCCCTTTCAAAGTAACCATCCCGGCATTTGCCTGAAACGATTTAGGGAAATCACGGAAAACCTAAATCAGGATGGCCGGAGACGGGATTGAACCGTCGTCCTCCCGAATGCGAGTCCAAGTTGAGAAGGAGATTGAGAAAGCGTTAATAAAGAGTACTGTGTCAAATGACTTCTGTTAAGACACTGGCGCTCCAGCGAAGTACCAGTATCAACAATGAAATCATTTGACACGACACTGTGCTTACGTTATTTTATCTGAGTTGATGTTACTAGTACTACTACGTAATGAAAAATCAGCTTTCTATGTTCCAATTTAAGGTCGACGGTGAAATCTTCCTCTGTAGTTTTGTATTCACGTACTATTTTTCTGCGTTATAGACTTTAGCTCAATTCCAATGTTTCGACACACAACATTTCACGGCGTCATTTCAATGGTTTGTGATTTATGCAAAGCAGTGTACAATGTCACCTTGAAATTTTTGTGTGGGATATTCTTTTCGTAATACAGATTTGCGTGTTTTTGCCTGTAGCAGTAGCATTCGTTCTGTACTGTCCCCTTGTTTTGCAAGTAGATTCTTGGAAAAGCCATAATTTTTGTGATTTTAGAAAAAGAATTAGCGTAGTTCTTAAACTTGTCGTAACACATGAAATAAGTTAAACACGCATGTTGGATATGCACTAGCACCAGGGCAACCGTGCGTGAACGTGTCGGTACTACCGGCCGTCATGAACGTCTCGCTGGGAAACATCACCGTGAACCCAGCAAACATCACTGTGCTGCCCGCCAACATCAGCTTCACGCCGCACATCACTGTCGTCGTGAACACGTCGCCCGTCTCACAGGTGAGCAGTCTGACACTCTTCTTGCTTTGCTTGTTAGCTGCGCCTCATAAATGCCTCTCTGGATCTCTGCTTTAACCGATACGTCTTGGTTCTGGGACTACCCAAGACGACCAGCAACCCTAGTCCCTCTTCTGGTGGGCACTGGCGCGCTGATGCTCGATAAGGAAGTAGTCAGTCTGAATGCCGTTGATGGAGGACATTTTCATCAACCCCTCCCCTCCAACTCCCCCCTACCCCTCCGACTGGGCCAGGAATTGGGTAGAGTTTCTTACTTACTAATTTAGATTATGACCTCGCTCAAGATTTCGCACATTTCATACATGTCCATATAACACAAACAACCACAAAACTATCCAAACATTCACCCCAGTGCTCCGCACGACAAAGATTTATAAATGATTACACTGAGTAAAGAAAACAAATCCTGATGGTCAGATCTTCTGAGTTATTCCTCATTAAATTTCTTCAACACTAGACAACCTTCAGAATTTCACTGAGGTCTAGGGAAATCTAGAAGACCTCAGGAGAAGGGTCGAGAAACCAACGCCGAAGAAATCTGAAGAGTGGTAGGACGTCGCCAAAAGACTGGACCACCCGTAGTAAAGGCCACTACAGTCTGATAACTCATATAAGACGAATCCTACCTCGCATTTCAACATTCTCTCGTAACATATTTGAAAATGGGCCACAGATTTTGTATTTGACGAAGATTTTCAGCGGTCGACCCATATGAAATAAATATTTAAGGGGCATGTAATATTTAACTTTCACTGTTCACTAAAGTAACACCCATACGTGAACATCGGTATGTAATATTAAAGAAATGAATAAAACTATTGACGATGACGATAATTGACTGAGACATATATCTGTTTAAAATTTTAAAGAACGTAACAACCAGTCGCGGAAACATAATTTATTTATCTTGTTGCAAATCGATGTCGACTGATTCAGTCATCATCGGTGCTAAAACAAATGGAAGAGACAGGGCATAAACAACAACCGCACTAAAAAACGAAAAAAATGGCAATGACAGATAGTTACATCAATTACAACATATACAGATGTCTGAAATTAAAATTCAGATTCACAACATACCATTTTTCTAGCCGATACACGCCATAAGTAGAAGTACTGTCCTTGGCAGATTTGTATCATGAAGTGACACATCATAGATCAACACTACAACAAGACAACATGAGGTGGCGCCACGTTGAAATAAGCGCCCTCTATGTAAAATACAAAAGTAATGTAAAATACATAACGTTACAAAAAAATTATACAGTGATGGTAATTGATAATACCAATTTAAGTAATTACAACAAGTGAAAATGTCTAAACGTTGTTTGTCAGAAGATAATAATACATTAAATACATACGTCAAAACTACGATCGTCAAAATTCTGAGAAGAGATAAACTCGCTAAAAATATGATTCCATTCACACAAATTTAGGAAATGAAACTCATTTGTCACAATGACGAAACCGAATAGCGGTATCAATGGCCATCTGCCGTTCTACATACGAACTACAAGTGCATCAAAAGGCACATTTATGTTACTTCCAGTAGATGACGCTATGTTACTGAATGCATAAATCCAAAGTTGACAGAGTTCAGGTAAAAATTACGATACGAGAAAAACAATCGTATGACTTGAGTAATGCGATTAACAAAGTGTTGCGCATATAAAGAACCGTATATGTGGATAACGACTTTAGATCTACTATGCTAACTGTAGCCTCATGAACCATTACCTTTTTATTTTACATGGAGGGCATTTACTGCAACGTGCCGCCACCTCATGTCGTCTTGTTGTAGTGTTGACCTATGACGTGTCACTTCATGAGAGAAATCTGCCAAGGACAGTAGTTCTATTTATGGCACGTATTAGTTAGAAAAATGGTATGCTATGACTCTGAATTTTAATTTCAGACATCTGTATATGTTGTAATTGATGTAACTATGTTTTATTGTTAATTTTTTCGTTTGTTAGTGCAGATGTTGTTTATACCCTGTCTCCTGTATTTGTTTTAGCACCGATGATGACTGATATCACTAGAAATCGATTTGCAACAAGATAAATAAATTATGTTTCCGCGACTGGTTGCTGCATTCTTTATAACTTTATATTCCACGGTCGCTGCATAGAAACGGAACCCTATGGAGCCCAACATTCAAAAATATATGTGTTTCTTCAAGGCAGACCCCGGTACCCATAGTAACAGCGTTGAAAGCAAACGTGGACAAAAAGTGAGCTCCAGTGTCAAGATGAAAGATTAGGTTGCTACGCCCCGCCAAGTTTCTTTGGGTAGCCTACGACCCAATACGTATCTGATTTTGGATCTATGCCTAATCATGATTGAATTCAATCGAATCCTCCGTGGCTCCCGGTCTTTTCCAAATATATTTTCTCGTCTTGTAATTTCTGAATAGTGTACTCGCTGTTCCAACTGAATTAGTCTTTCTCGTCTTTCATTCCTACTTCCTAGCACATATTCTCCCGTAATTACGTTCTACTCCTTCCGTTACTACAGCTTTACCATCACCAGATTTTTTAAGCAATCCAGTAAATAGGACATCAACAGCTAAAATAATTATACATACTGAAAGGAACTCTCAAAGAAATTAAAGTATAGTGAGATGTTGAATTGCGGGTAAAATTTATTGCGAGTCCAATTTTCCGAATTTGCTGTTCATTATAGTCGCTCAGAAAGTGGTAGAACCGGTTTCGTACCGTGCAGGTACCTACTTAGGGATTTTTAAGGTCTAACGTCCCACGCTATCTAAATGGCTTAATGTGTGTTCCAAGGTATAATGAGGAACACTGACGCAACCACAACGGTAGCCAACCTTAATAAAGCCAGTTGTCACTAATAATTTACGTTCCGAGAGCACCAGATGCACATATGGTAACATGAAAACGTCTAGACTGTTGACCATGTTAAAATTGAAATGGCAGCGGTGAATACACCGGCGTCCACGTCTCCCATTTTGAAAACATATCCACATCCACAAAGGTGGTGGTCCAGAAAGTGATGCTCTCTACCTGTGGGTGCGCGCGCAATGAATGGACACTGATTCCGCGTGGTAGTAGGAATTGGCTTGCTGGATTAAAGGATGACTTAGACTCCGCGGCGAGAATGCCGAGACCAGGTAACAGTGGAACACTGAACGAGTGATCTGCTTTTTCCTGGTCTCCACATGTCCTGGATGTTCATTCTGCATACACATGTACAGTATCACTTTCTGTAACACATCTATCGTTATTGAAGATAGGCCATATATGTGTTGCTTGGTACACACTTGTGTACAGGTCTCTGAGCGACTACAGTAAAACAGATAATGCGGTAAATTTGACTCTCAATCAATTTTACCTGCATTTCAACATCTCAGCAAATTTCAGTTTGTTTAAGTGTTCCTGACAACATGTATGATTTCTTTCTACCTACCGAATACACATTCAATGTGCTCATATACTTTCTTTTCCTACTTATCTTCTGCTGTCGATATCGGCAAGTATATCTGAATATTGTCGTTGGCAGTGGGTTTCTGTCGATTTTGACAATAATACTATCTTCGATATTTTCACAGTACCTTACTCTAGAGCTACCTTCTTACACACGACGAATCCTTCTCACGTTAAACCAGACTGTTTCTTTTTTTGTTGCTGTTACTCTCTATTCGTCTGATCAGAAATCTTTATCGTGTTTCCATTTCACTTCAGCGACGTCGGAAATGTATAGACTGAATTTTTGTATTTCCCTTGTCATATTATGTGGCTTCTCTGTCACATTCATACTTCCGCCACTTCTCAATCTGAGTCGTAGAATGTTATTCTTTCGTTCGGTTTTCAATTTTTTTCCTTCGTAACCACCTTCCGGAGATACGAATGGGGAGGTAATGTGGAATCTTCTGTCCGTGGAGAGGCCGTCCCCATTTTTTTTTTGTTGCCTTGGGACAATAATTTTGTGTCATAAACCTAGTGATTTCCATTGCCTTGTCGAGCCTCACGCAACTGGTCACTGCTGATTCTTCCACCTTTTAGGAGCAATGCCCTACGCCAAGGGCAAGTGGGTCCTCTGAACCTCTAATCGCTCCTCTGCCCTCTTTGCCAAGGATATTGGTTGAATTAGGGTTACGCCTGATACAGGAAGTCTTCGTACGCCATTGCTGATGATTTTGATTGAAAATCTAAGCAGTGATGGGAATCAAACATGGAAAGGAAATCTGTTCCTCGTAAGGCAGAGACACAACCCCTGAACCACAATGATCCTTCGTTTTTGCCACAATCATATTCGCAAGCAGTCCGTACATATAGGAAGTATTGTAATTGATAGGGAAAACTGACACGCGTGATAATATACTATGAAAGAATCAAAAACATTCCAGTAAACATGGCTCCTCAAACAAGCCACGTGTTGCATGGTGTTGAAATGTGGTTACGAGCCTCCACTGACTATAATACGAAATACATTCCGAGTTTGTACAATTTCAACTGAAGTGTAACCTTATCGATTAACATCACGTTTAATTTCACTCTTATTTCGTCTAGGGTCTGTCATAGCAAGAAATACAATTGCACTTCAACAAGTTACATGTTACAATTTCTGTAATACTTGTACCTGTTAAAGAAGTCGTCCCACACGTCGACCATGATGAAATTCTGAAATTATCTCGTAAGCAACCCGTATGCGGGACCATTGTTTAGTGTAATTTTCTTGTTTTTATGATGGTCTATCCGTATCAGTTTTCTGTGATAAACCTGTACTGAAGCTTCGCTTCTTAAACAGAGCATCTAATTGGGTATACAGTAACAAGTTCTCCGGAAGGAACTTAGCCGGCAGAACCAAATAAATAATCTGGAGTCGGATGTGACGAACATTCGAATAATGTCTCAGTATGGAAATTCGACTTCGAGCTCGAAAACTCTTGCTCTTCTGCTAGAAGAAGGATAGAAGCAATACTGTTGCCAGGTCTGTTGGCCAGACTGACCTATGGATGATGAAAATAGTACATTTTTATCACAACAAAAATCAACTGGTAGAGTTAAAACTTCCATTAGATATGACGCCGCGCCCAGATCTTACTTTGCTGACCCCCTGCTTCAGAGATACCATTGTTTTGCAGTTGTACAGAAGAAGGACCCATCGTTTCACAGATACTCTAGTTGGCTTCGACGTGCAATACATCGAAAAGTTACCTAATGTACACCTTATTTTTACGTTTGGTATTAGTTAACTATTATCGGTAACGTGAGTCAAGTCAAAGAATCAATTTTCCACACTAATTTCCTCCTTATTACTCCAATTTCTGTAGCAAATTTTCTCAGCGCCATGCACATGTCCACCGCCGAATCCGAGAGGTAGTCCTAAAGGGTTAATTATCACCTCCAAAAAAAAAAAAAAATTCCTTAAATAACTATTTTGTTTAAAACTTCCATGCAAATTAAAACTATGTGCCGGACCGGGCTCGAATCCAGGGCCTTTACTTTACACGGAAAAGTGGTCTACCAGTTAAGCTACACTCCTGGAAATGGAAAAAAGAACACATTGACAACCGGTGTGTCAGACCCACCATACTTGCTCCGGACACTGCGAGAGGGCTGTACAAGCAATGATCACACGCACGGCACAGCGGACACACCAGGAACCGCGATGTTGGCCGTCGAATGGCGCTAGCTGCGCAACATTTGTGCACCGCCGCCGTCAGTGTCAGCCAGTTTGCCGTGGCATACGGAGCTCCGTCGCAGTCTTTAACACTGGTAGCATGCCGCGACAGCGTGGACGTGAACCGTATGTGCAGTTGACGGACTTTGAGCGAGGGCGTATAGTGGGCATGCGGAAGGCCGGGTGGACGTACCGCCGAATTGCTCAACACGTGGGGCGTGAGGTCTCCACAGTACATCGATGTTGTCGCCAGTGGTCGACGGAAGGTGCACGTGCCCGTCGACCTGGGACCGGACCGGAGCGACGCACGGATGCACGCCAAGACCGTAGGATCCTACGCAGTGCCGTAGGGGACCGCACCGCCACTTCCCAGCAAATTAGGGACACTGTTGCTCCTGGGGTATCGGCGAGGGCCATTCGCAACCGTCTCCATGAAGCTGGGCTACGGTCCAGCACACCGTTAGGCCGTCTTCCGTTCACGCCCCAACATCGTGCAGCCCGCCTCCAGTGGTGTCGCGACAGGCGTGAATGGAGGGACGAATGGAGACGTGTCGTCTTCAGCGATGAGAGTCGCTTCTGCCTTGGTGCCAATGATGGTCGTATGCGTGTTTGGCGCCGTGCAGGTGAGCGCCACAATCAGGACTGCATACGACCGAGGCACACAGGGCCAACACCCGGCATCATGGTGTGGGGAGCGATCTCCTACACTGGCCGTACACCACTGGTGATCGTCGAGGGGACACTGAATAGTGCACGGTACATCCAAACCGTCATCGAACCCATCGTTCTACCATTCCTAGACCGGCAAGGGAACTTGCTGTTCCAACAGGACAATGCACGTCCGCATGTATCCCGTGCCACCCAACGTGCTCTAGAAGGTGTAAGTCAACTACCCTGGCCAGCAAGATCTCCGGATCTGTCCCCCATTGAGCATGTTTGGGACTGGATGAAGCGTCGTCTCACGCGGTCTGCACGTCCAGCACGAACGCTGGTCCAACTGAGGCGCCAGGTGGAAATGGCATGGCAAGCCGTTCCACAGGACTACATCCAGCATCTCTACGATCGTCTCCATGGGAGAATAGCAGCCTGCATTGCTGCGAAAGGTGGATATACACTGTACTAGTGCCGACATTGTGCATGCTCTGTTGCCTGTGTCTATGTGCCTGTGGTTCTGTCAGTGTGATCATGTGATGTATCTGACCCCAGGAATGTGTCAATAAAGTTTCCCCTTCCTGGGACAATGAATTCACGGTGTTCTTATTTCAATTTCCAGGAGTGTATTAACGACCGGTCCCCATAGCTTTACTCCCCGCCGTACCCCACGGTCTTCAGGAAGGATGGGCAGTCGTAGTCGCGTAGCTCACTGGCTAGATTCCTTACCCAAGAAAGGCACAGGTCGTAGGTTAGAGTCCCGCTTCGAAGTATTTACCCTCGGTATGTTGGGGAAAATATATAAGTTTAATTCCGGAGGTATGCATAAAACATCATCCGAAATTGTACTACACTTATTCTCTGAAAATTATTTCGAGCAGTTAGTTCATGAGCCCACGCGAATAGTAAACGGTTGTGAAAACAAGCTTGAACGCTTAGCAACAAATAATCTTGAGTTAACAACCTGCGTCATAAAGGATACAGGGATTAGTGAACACAACACTGTCGTAGTGAGACTGAATATTGTAACCCCCCATATCCGCCAAAAATAAACGAAAAATATACCTCTTCAAAAAAGCAGATAAAAGTTCACTTGACGTCTTCCTGAGAGACAATTTCCACTCCATCCAAATTAATAATATTAGACCAGATGTGGCTTCACTTCAAAGAAATAGTATCGGCAGCAACTGAGAGATTTATACCAAATAAATTAACAAACAGCGGAGATGGTCCTCCTTTGTATACAAAACAAATTTAAACAGTCGCAAAATCCCCAAGAGTGGCGATCTTTTACAGAAGCTCGAAATTTAGCGCGGACTTTTATGCGATTTGCCTATAACAGTTTCCACAACGAAACTTTGCCTCGAAACCTGACAGAAAATCCAAAGAGATTCTGGTCGTATGTGAAGTATGTTAGCGGCAACACACAATCAATGCCTTCTCTGCGCGATAGCAATGGAGATACTATCGAAGACAGTGCTACCAATGCAGACTTACTAAACACAGCCTTCCGAAATGCCTTCACAAAAGAATGCGCAGTAAATCTTCCAGAATTCGAATCAAGAAAAGCTGCCAACATGAGTAACGTAGAAGTAAAGTCCTCGGAGTAGTGAAGCAACTTAGATCACTTGATAAAAGCAAGTCTTCTGGTCCAGACTGTATACCACTTAGGTTCCTTTCTGAGTATGCTGATGCAATAGCTCCATACTTAACAATCATATACAACCGTACGCTCGACGAAAGATCCGTACCCAAAGGCTGGAAAGTTGCACAGGTCACACCAATATTCAAGAAAGGTAGTAGGAGTAATCCACTTAATCACAGGCACATATCATTAACGTCGATATGCAGCATTCTGGAACATGTATTGTGTTCGAACATTATGAATTACCTCGAAGAAAACGGTCTATTGACACACAGTCAACATCGATTTAGAAAACATCGCTCTTTATTCGCATGAAGTGTTGAGCGCTATTGACAAGGTATTTCAGATTGATTCCGTATTTCTGGATTTCCGGAAGGCTTTTGACACTATACCACACACGCGACTTGTAGTGAAATTGCAGGCTTACGGAATATCGTCTCAGTTATGTGACTGGATTTCTGATTTCCTGTCACAGAGGTCACAGTTCGTAGTAAATGATGGAATGTCATCGAGTAAAACAGAAGTGATTTCTGGCCTTCCCCAAGGTAGCGTTATGGGCCCTTTGCTGTTCGTTATGTATATAAACGATTTGAGAGACAATCCGAGCAGCCGTCTTAGGTTGTTTGCAGATGACGCTGCTGTTTATCGATTAATAAAGCCATCAGAAGATCAAAACAAATTGCAAAACGATTTAGCAAACATATCTGAATGGTGCGAAAATTGGCAGTTGACCCTAAATAACGATAAGTGTGAGGTCATCCACATGAGTGCTACAAGGAATCCGTTAAAATTCAGTTACATGAAAAATCAGTCAAACCTAAAGGCCGTAAATTCAACTAAATACATAGGAATTACAATTACGAATAACTTACATGGGAAGGAACACATAGAAAATGTTGTTGGGAAGACTAACCAAAGACTGCGTTTTATTGGCAGGACACACAGAAAACAGATCTACTAAGGAAACTGCCTACACTAAGCTCCTCTTTTAGAATACTGCTGCTCGGTGGGGCATCCTTACTAGATAGGATTGACGGAGTTCATCAAAAAAGTTCAAAGAAGGGCAGCACGTTTTGTATTATTGCGAAATGTGGGAGAGAGTGTCACAGAAATGATACAAGTTTTGGGCTGGACATCATCAAAACAAAGGCATTTTTCGTTGCGATGGAATCTTCTCACGAAATTCCGATCACCAACTTTCTCCTCCGAATACGAAAATATTTTGTTGACGCCGACCTACATAGGGAGGAACGATAACCGCGAGAAAATAAGGGAAATCGGAGCTCGTAGGGAAAGATATATGTGTTCGTTCTTTCCGTGCGCTATACGAGAATGGAATAACAGTTAATTGTGAAGGTGGTTCGATGAACCCTCTTCCAGGCGCTTAAATGTGATTTGCAGAGTTTCCATGTAGCACTACGCAACATCTGTTATATGATCTTCTCCAGCTGCTTATCAGAACGAATAAAACCTCTAATAACAAATATAACTGGAGAACACCAAGGAGGTTTTCAAGCAGGACGATCAACCACGGACCAGATTTTTATCCTAAAACTGGTCTGTGAAGAAATGTACGAATACTGCCAAGACATACATCTCCTGTTTGTAGACTTCAAGAAGGCTTACAACAGTACACATAAACATAGACTGATTAGAATTATGACAGAGTTTGGTATGCCAAAGAAATTGGTGACTGGTAGAGGTATGCCAAAATGACACAAAACTTAAGGTTAAGGTAGGCAATAAAGTGACCGAAAGCTTCCAAATTGTAACAGTATTAAGCCAAGGAGATGGGCTATCACCTTTCCTCTTGAGAGGGTAATGAGGGATTTCAACAAAGAAAACTTCCATACCATTCAAATTGGCAATGAACACATTGCATATCTGGCCTATGCACACGATATGGCACTATTAGCATGCACACAAGAAGATCTGACAAGAAGTATCCTCACCTTGGAGTTACTGGCAGCAATGATCGGTCTTCAAATTATCTCTGAGAAGACTGAGTATATGACCATAGTAAGAAAGATCCAAGACTCTTAAGATGTAATTGTGAACCACACCTGGTATAAACTTGTGAAAAAGTTCAAATATCTTGGATCAATTTTTACTGAAGTAACATCAACTGAGGCAGGGGTAAAAGCACGACTGCAGGCGGAAAACAGATACCATTACTCTCTAGACCCAATATTAAAATATAGAACTATCAACAACCAAAACTACGATTGTATAAGACATTAATAATGCCAGTAGTACTTTATGGTTCTCAAACACGTAGCACTTGAAAAGAAGACCTTAACCGACTGCTTATATGTGAAAGGAAGGTCTTCAGGAAAATATCTGGACCATTCCGAGATCTTACTACTGGAGGATGGAGAAGACGCCATAACATAGAATTAGAAGAGCTGTACAAGGAGCCTAACATCTTGGGAGTGATGAGAAGCAAAAGACTGCAATGGGCTGGACATTTAGTTAGAATGGAGGCAACAAGGTGGCCCAAAATTGCAATGGACTGGATCCCATTAGGCAGCAGACCAGTGGGAATACCTAGAAAGAGGTGGATCGATGGAGCGAAAGAAGACTTGTTGCAGCTGGGAGTCACGGAAAACTGGAGACACATGGCAGAAGACAGAGACAGATGGAGAGCTCTAACTGTGCTGGCGCGCGGTCCCCTGGGCCTGATCGAGTGAATGATGATGAATGATGAATGCAGAGTATCCATGTAGATGTAGATGTAGATACTTCATAGTAGAAATTCATTTCGGAATTTTTTTCTTGTTTGAAGGCAGTGAATGTCTTCAATCACGGCACACAGTGAAATACTCGCACTACACTAATGTAAAAAAAAAGAAAAAAATAACGCCGTCTATAGCTGTAGCTGAATTTTCTGCGGTACTGATGACTTATTTTGCCATCTGGTCTGGCTCAGTATTTCCACTGAGGCCGAAAACCAATTGCTACTCGATAGACCACGTTATCAGCGGCCTGCATCATTTTCTCTTGTCTTCCCGAGCGGCTTCACTCGAAGGTGTTACGCAGGAATTTCAGTGTTCAGTGATACTGCAAAATTGTACATGTAACTAAACAAAAAAATTTACATTACTTAAAACTTCCAGACTATTAGGCCGTGATCGTTGTATAAAACTTTCCCCTAAAGTTTCCTCTCCGACGACGATAAAATGGAGAACGGCAACCAGAACTCTAGCGAGCACCACAGTCCATCACGTGACGTCGGCTACGACATTATCGCTACTAACGCCAACATTCCCTGCGTTGCAATGTTGACATCCAACGTTTATCTAATTTAACACCTTCCTCTTTTCTGTTAAATGTATTATGATGTTCATAAATCTCAGTAGGCTCTATATACGTAACCGCATGATAATGTGATGTTTTCGATATGACACTCGTCTCAGTGAATTTTATTTCATGATCAGCCTCTTGGTAAAAATGTTTTACTACGGCCAATTTATCAGTGTGTTCCAGGCAGCAATTCTTCTTTTGTTCAACCAGACGGGTGTTAACACTTCTTCTCGTGCTACCAATATAAATCAGTCCGCAACTACAAGGAATTTTACACACACCCGGTGTAGCCAAAGGATGTCGTATATTTTGCCAATCTTAAATATTATTTTATCTTCCTGGTGGATGAAGGTAGCGTCCACAACGTACTTGCTCAACACTTCCCCAATGCTTTCTGGAATCGTACTGATGAATGTAACCAGAACTTCCCCTTTGGGAGGCCGCCGTTCCTCATCGGTCCTGATTCTACTCATAAAGCGAAATGCTCTGTCAATCTCCTTGTTAGAATAACAGTTCTTTTTGAAAGTCGATGGTAGATGTTCAAGTTCATCTTTTAAGTAAATCGATTCACAAATTTTGTGCACCGTATCTACCAAGGTTTTAATCACCCCTCTTTTTTGTCTGGGGCGGTGGTTAAAATCATTATACAGGTAACGGTCAGTATGCGTGGCTTTTCTGTATACTCTATGGCCCAACGTCCCGTCTCGTAGCTTGATAACAACACATCCAAGAAATTCCGTCTTCACAGTTTATTATATTTTCGGAGTGAGACTGTTGAGATGTACCAGGAAGGCATCCAGTTCCTCTTCGGCCTGTATGCATACTAAAAAAAGTATCATCGACATAGAGGAAACACTTGGATGGTCTTTTCCTGCAGTCTGAAGCGCCTGCTGCTCGAAGTTCGCCATAAACAAATTGGCATCAGCCGGACTAAGAGGACTGCCCACAGCCACTCCATCAGTGTATTCATAAAAATTATTATCGTATTGAAAGTGGATCATGTTGAGGCAGTGTCAACTCCACAATAATCAAAAATATCATCTATAGATGAGATAGCTTCATTAAATGGAATCATCGTAAAAACGACGCAACATCAAATCTAACAAGGATATCACCTTCTCCCACGTGCATTTCTTTTAATTTATCAGCGAATTTCCATCAACAAAAGGTTGCAACAATGAGGCAAGGTGTTAGCTAATTCGTGGATGGGAGACTCTGTAGCACTCACAACAAGTCTCAAAAGAATCTATGGTTTGTGTACCTTAGGTAATTCATTCTAACAAGGAGATCGAGCACTTCGCCCTAGGGAGAGAATAAGGACCGATGAGAAACTACGGTAATCACTACGATTACAGATCGGACTGGGAAAGTGGTGAGCAAGTAAGGTGTGGAAACTACATTCAGATCCTCCAGGAGGATTAAAGAATGTTTCTGATCGGCAAAAGATGTACGACATCCTTCGTCTATACCGGATGTATATAAAATTCCTTGTAGTTGTGGAGTGGTCTCAACTGGAACCAGAAAAACAAGTGTTAACATCCGTCTCGTTGAATACATACTTATAAATCGATCGTACCGGAACATCTTTACCAAGAGGGTGATCGTGAAATAAAATTCACCTCGACGAGTGCCATATCGAAAACATCACATTATTATGTGCGTGTGTATAGAGACGCTACTGAGATTTATGAACAACATAATAATTTTAAAAGGAAAGAGGAATGTGTTAAGGCCGGCTGGAGTGGCCGTGCGGTTCTAGGCGCTACAGTCGCAGGTTCGAATCCTACCTCGGGCATGGATGTGTGTGATGTCCTTAGGTTAGTTAGGTTTAATTAGTTCTAAGTTCTAGGCGACTGATGACCTCAGAAGTTAAGTCGCATAGTGCTCAGAGCCATTTGAACCATTTGAATGTGTTAAGCCAGATAGAATTTTTATGTCGACATTGCAGCGTAAGAAGATCTATTACTTTTAATCGAGAATGTTGGCATTACTAGCGATAATCTCGTATCCGACATCACGTGATTGACTGTGATCTCCTCAATATTGTGCGCTCCGTCGAGTTCTAGTTGCACTTCGCCATTCTAGCTCTGAAAATCCTCCCGCAGTCGCAGAGGAAACGTCAGGAGAAAGTTTTATACATGGACCACAGCCTAACGGCCATGAAGTTTGTAAGTAGGCTGTTTAGGTTTTTACGTTGGTAACTCCACATAGCGAACTGTATGAAAATCACTGAATGTGCTGTGTGCAGTCTGTGGCTGATTTTCATTGTTGGAATACTTGTTATTGTCGTGTTGGGCAGTTGGATGTGAACAGCGCGTAGCGTTGCGCAGTTGGAGGTGAGCCGACTGCAGTGGTGGATGTGGGAAGAGAGATGGCAGAATTTTGAGAGCGGATGATCTGGACGTGTGTCCTTCAGAAAGAGTAAATTTGTAATACAGGATACCATGAACTGATATATATATATATATATATATATATATATATATATGTGTGTGTGTGTGTGATGACTTTTGAACATTATTAACGTAAATAAATTGTTGGTTCTCCATCAAAATCTTTCATTTTATAGCTATGCCTATCAGTAGTTAGTGCCTTCAGTAGTTAGGATCGTTTGTTTAGCTGGCAGTATTGGCGCTCGCTGTATTTCATTAGTTCGAGTAACGAAGATTTTTGAGAGGTGAGTGATTCATGAAAGGTATAGGTTATTGTTAGTCAGGGCCATTCTTTTGTAGGGATTATTGGAAGTCAGATTGCATTGCTCTAAAAATATTGTGTGTCAGTTTAGTGTTGATCAGAGTAAGTAAAGAGAGAAATGTCTGAGTGCGTTCAGGTTTCCTCAGATGTTTGAAAATCAAATAACGTAGAGGTTTACCAGCACAGTCATTCATAATTTTCCAAAGGGGACATTTCAAATTTCAAGTGATGTCAGTACCAGCTACGAAAGCTTACATTTATTCTCTGGTGGTGACAATTAAATCTTTATGACTACGGCTCGTCTCTTATGCTAATGGCAGTGCTATGCTGTTTTTATCTCAGCATTACTCACTATTGCTTAATAAACACTAAGCGTAACTAATGTTTTGACAAAGATCTCCAGCCTTGAAAGGATACGAGCTGTAGTGTGTGGTGCGAGTGGTGAGAGGAGGATTGACAGGTTGTGGGGTGTCTGGGCGCAGGTGTATCCATACCAGTACGCGGGCAACGTGACGCTGAACCTCGAGCAGCAGCAGCGACTGCCGGGGCTCAACTGCACGGGCGGCCGGCGCCGCTGCTGCCGCGTCGTCATGGCTCCGCCCTACCCCTGCCCGCCAGGCCCGGCCTGCCCGCCCATCGTGAGGTTTGGATGCGGCCAACAGTGCTCGTCCATCGTCCAACAGGTGCGTACTCCTCATCCACTGCTGCCACTCACGTGCTGTCTGAGGAATCCACGGCCTTGCAAATCCAACTACTTCAAAGTGTCTGACCAGTATTCCGCTCCCCTACCACGACACCGGTCTCCTTTTTCCTACTTCCGTGAGCAGTCGCCCCATCTGAGGTTACCTCCTGAACTGACCCATATTCTCACTGCCATTCAGTGATACCCCACTGAATTTATGTAATACACTACTGGCCATTAAAATTGCTACACCAAGAAGACATGCAGATGATAAACGGGTATTCATTGGACAAATATATTATACTAGAACTGATATGTAATTACATTTTCAAGCAATTTGGGTGCATAAATCCTGACAAATCAGTACCCAGAACAAACACTTCTGGCTGTAATAACGGCCTTGATACGCCTGGGCAAAGAGTAGAACAGAGCTTGGATGGCGTGTACAGGTACAGCTGCCCATGCAGCTTCAACACGATAACACAGTGCATCAAGAGTAGTGACTGGCGTAGTGTGACCAGCCAGTTGCTCGGCCACCAGACGTTATCAGTTGGTAAGTGATATGGAGAATCTGCTGGCCAGTGCAGCAGTCAAACATTTTCTGTATCCAGAAAAGCCCGTACAGGACCTGCAACATGCGGTCGTGCATTATCCTGCTGAAATATAGGGCTTCACAGGGGTGTTGTGTGATGTCCTTAGGTTATTTAGGTTTAAGTAGTTCTAAGTTCTAGGGGACTGATGACCATAGATGTTAAGTCCCATAGTGCTCAGAGCCATTTGAACCTTTTTTTTTTTTTTGTTTCACAGGGAACGAATGAGCCACTGGTCGTAACACATCTGAAATGTAACGTACACTGTTCAAAGTGCCGTCAATGCTAACAAGAGGTGACCGAGGCGTGTAGCCAATGGCACCCCGTACCATCACGCCGGGTGATACGCCAGTATGGCGATGACGAATACACGCTTCCAATGTGCGTTCACCGCGATGTCGCCAAACACGGATGCGACCATCATGATGCTGTAAACAAAACCTGGATTCATCCCAAAAAATGACGTTTTGCCATTCGTGCACCTAGGTTCGTCCTTGCGTACACCATCGCAGGCGCTCCTGTCTGTGATGCAGCGTCAAGGGTAACCGCAGCCATGGTCTCCGAGCTGATAGTCCATGCTACTGCAAACGTCGTCGAACTGTTCGTGTAGATGGTTGTTGTCTTGCAAACGTCCCCATCTGTTGACTCAGGGATCGAGACGTGGCTGCACGATCCGTTACAGCCATGCGGATAAGATGCTGGTCATCTCGACTGCTAGTGATACGAGGCCGTTGGGATCCAGCACGGCGTTCCGTGTCACCCTACTGAACCCACCGATTCCATATTGTGCTAACAGCCATTGGATCACGACAAACACGAGTAGCAATGTCGCGATACGATAAACTGCAATCGCGATAGGCTACAATCCGACCTTTATCAAAGTTGGAAACGTGATGGTACCCATTTATCCTCCTTACACGAGGCATCACAACAACGTTTCACCAGGCAACTCCGGTCAACTGCCGTTTGTGTATGAGAAATCGGTTGGAAACATTCTCATGTCAGCACTCTGTAGGTGTCGCCACCGGCGCCAATGTTGTGTGAATGTTCGGAAAAGCTAATCACAGCATCTTCTACCTGTCGGTTAAATTTCGCGTCATTAGCACGTCATCTTCGTGGTGTAGCAATTTTAATGGCCAGTAGTGTATTTTGCGTAGATGTTCCTCCATCAAATAAAAACTCCATTCCAAAAGATGGAGGCGGATGGCCCATAACCCAGAAACGATGATGCTTGTCTCAGCACCAACTTTCATAGGCCACTTTAGATGTCTTTTAACATCGTCACTACGTTCACTGATGAAATTCACAGAGTTCTCATTTTGTATCAATATAACATGATTGTTTCTCTCCATTTGTTTTGTTTTGTTATATTTATTAACAGTGTAGCCCAACAGTTTGTCATTTCGCTATACACTGAATGAATAATTATCGAATTTAAATAAAAATAAGGAAACAATCTACTATTACCGTGTCGACTCATTTCAAAAATCAATATCGATTATTATCTCACACGCGATAAAGTTGTACAGATCACTTCGACTGGAGAAATAACTAGTATTTTGCGGATCTGAACTCTTTTTCCTGTTTTTGTTCTTGTACAAGTTGTAGCAGTAGCTGTGATCTTTTTAGCTATCTTCAACAATCCTGCCGGTTTCAAAGTAACAGTGTAGCGTCACTTTCGTTCTCTGTTTCTAGACACAGTCGCTGGACAGAGAAATTGCGACCTGTCTTTTAGCTAAAGTTGCCAATAGCTGTTAACAGTGGGCATCCCTCTAGCGGTTATGAGACCGCGTGGTTCGTCGACCGAGAGCCGCTGGCGAGGAGAGACATTTGGGCACACCAGTGGAGTGGAGGTGCACCCATTGTGTGAGATTACTGGGGAGGCTGCTCATGTCCTTGTGGGTATCTCAAGGTGCTGCCTGAATGCTTTCATGGGATCTTTTGTTTCTTTCCATTTGTTGTAGCATATGTATTGCTTCCTGTTACTGTACAAATTGCTGATTCTGTTGGGTGGTTCTGAGATGTTTTCTCAGTGTGATGAGTCAGCGCTAGACGCATTGCATATCAACTAAATATTGTCGCGAGGCTTTCTTTTTTCATCTATACAGCGCAGGATATATTTTGTCTGTTTGTTCTGATGCTAGAATGCAGTGAAGTTATAAGGTTGGAATTCAAGCAACTACATTCTCCGAAATCCACGATTTTAAAACACATTTTATACATATCCGGAACGGGGAATAACTCCGCTTACCTTTACATGAGGCTGTCTGTAGAGACAGCCTTCATACTGCTGGACTGTGATGTCATGTGAGAGAGGTGCCTGTGTGTTTTAACTCATGCACTACCGGATGGCGCAACGGCTAGCATACTACTGCTGATACTACCGTCCTACTGACCAGGTACGTCTACGCACCACGTCTGCATGCCCATATGTTTCCGCCAGCACACAACCAGCAAGTGCTGTGGTTATCCTACTATTACTACTTGGTCTATTACTAACTGGCGGCCTATGTGTATGTTCCCACATGTTTTAACACGTGTACTACCAGCCAGTGCTGTGGCCAGCCTACTACGACTACTATCTAGTCTACTACTACTACTACCTGGTCGACTACATGTGTATGTGTACGTGCGTGTGTATTTCAGCTGGTGTACCACCACCTGTCACCCGAGTCGGCCTGCTACTGCTACTCGTCCACCACTATCGGCAAATGTCTTTGTATGAGTCTGTACGCTTCAGCCAGTGTCCTACCAGCCAGTGCTGCGATCAGCCTACTGCTACTGCCCTGTCTGCTGCCATGGGCCAGTTTACATGTAAATGCCTGTACTTTTCATCCTGTGTTCTACCTTCTGGCACCATACTCAGCCTGCTAGTACTGCGTGGTCTACTACAATCGGCAAGTGTATTTGTATGTGCCCGTATGTTTTAGCCACTGTTCTACCAGCGATTGCCACGACCAGCCTGCTGCTATTGCGCAGTCTACTCCAATGGGCCAGTTTACACGTAAATACATTTGTGTTTCAGAACATGTACTACCTCCAGGCGCCACGGCAGCCCTACTACTACCCGTACTACTACTACCGGCCAGTATACATGTATGTACCACAGACGCCACAGTACTTCTGCAGTTCCGGCTGTATGCCCCTACCTACCTGGCCGTTCGCCCGCTGCTTCGACACAATGCCTTATGGTGCAGGCGGAATGCCCTCTCTTCCACAGTACGGTCCTTTTCAACCGGGACCTGACGCAGCCGCTGCCGCTGCCCCTGCAGCAGCCACCAACACGCAAGGCTAGCACCTGAAAAGTACGCCGCAGTTCGGAGCTTGCTGGACGTGACCTTAGCAAGCACTCACTTCAGTTACCAGCAACAGCATGCACTTTGAAGAGAACGAAAATTTTGTGGCAGTAGCTCAGAAGTTATGCAACAGTCTCTTGTGGTTGACACACTATCATTTTCACATTGTTCTTTTAAAAGCTACTGACTTGTTAGTTTTATGAAGACGTGGAGAAAAATATTGTCATGAAAAACAGACATCTCAAGGCTATCTATCACATTTTTATTTTAGGAAGGTTATCGATTTTACGCTTCCGACTAAACATTAATAAAAACAATCAGGGGAAGAAAAAAGAATTTTGCAAGCCCCCATCTAATGAAAGCAAATATAACGCCTCCTTTCTTTATAATAATGATAAAAAAATATACAATTATTTTAAACAGTACTCGAAACAGAGGTGAACTTAATATCCATCTACGACGAACATGAACTTTATTCGTCCCGCAGGCGAAATACTACCACGACACAAAAGGAACGAATCTGAAATTATTGCTACTGATGTATCTGGCGTGGCGTAAAAATTGTGCTCGAGTAGTATTAATTTGCGATCCTATACTTGGTCTCTACGCTGGGACAATTTGTCTCAAAATCTATAGCCACTAATACTGCATCACGGAAATGACACATAGGAATGTTTTAAGGAGAATGGAATGAAGCGTGTGAATGCAAATAAATCTAACTCTGAAGTCGACTGCAAGTGAAGTGATGCATTTGGAAGGTTAACAGATTCGTAATATCAGACTCGGTCGTCATAATATTCACATTTCTTCCACAGGAGCGGAAAAGTGTAGTATACTGCTCGTCCACTGCCACTAAGCTGACAGTTTCTGATAAGACTCGTCATAGTCAAGTGGAGAAACAGAAGGCCACTAATATTCTGCAACGAACACATTTTACGATTTTTGAAGAAATTCGTCTATTCCTGTAAAAGTAATTTAGTCTTCAGTGTTGCTAAACAGTTGTTATTGTTAGACGTGTGCATAGTCTTTTTCAGTAAGTTAAACGAAACTTTCTTTTTGTAATATATTAAGGATTTAATTATGCAAAAGTGTAAAATATATTTTTTCTTCATATATGAAAGCAACACAAAGTTAAGAGGCATAAATGACGAAGATTAGACTGCATCATATGTACAGTACCACGTTTCTCTCTGGACATGTTTAATCCACTACATGATATGAGAAACGTGCTTGTCTTTGGATGGACACTGATACCAAACACCTGCAGGTGTAGAAATTAATGAAAATTACCTGAAAAAATTGGTATTTGAACAGGCGAAGAGTAGTTACAAAGAGTAACTGTCTCAAAAATTAATCATATGTTTCAACTATGAAAATATTTTTAATAAATACACACAAATAAAGTTTGGGAGTAGGAAGCTTTTTCAAGGCGGTATTCAATTCATTTATTCTCGCACATCACTGAAAGCAATATAACTACTACTGCAACTACTACTCTCTAAAAAGAACTGTTCTTCCACGTTACAAAACTTATAGTTAAAAATGTATACTAAGTCTATAGAAACTGCAAGTCAGAAATAATGATCCGAAGGAAGTCAAATTCAGAGAATGTGTATAAGAGCGTACCGGCAACAGGTGAGTACAACATTCTGAAGCGGCACATTCATGGAGGGAATTTTAGAATATAACTGACTGAATTACCTCGATGTAGCTGAAGTCATGGCAGTAAGTCATGGAGGAGCAGCCCTGCGACTATGATGTAGATCGAGACCACTTCTTTTATCATTGCTGAAAGAGTCGTTTGAAGTGAACCAACCACTTGTCGTTCAGCAAATTATATGTCACACGTGTCGGGCGTAGCCGACTTTCAGAATTTCTGCCAAACAAAATACAGAGTCATGAGAGAATAAGTGTATAGTATAATGATCACTCAGAGTAACGATCAAAAAAGTTTTACAAAAACTTTCAACAGTAAAGATCTTCATACAGAGTATAGCGTCACATATGGTCGTCCTCACCATCAATAATCAAGTAACGGGAGTTGCCGTTGCAAAATATAACTATAAAAAAATTGCCCCTAGGTGGCTTGGTCAAATGACAATAATAGCCTTAATAACATTCTCAGCGGTAAATGGACAAACTGGCACGAAAATGGTATCCGAAAGTTATAAAAAATGTTCCTTTTGTGAAAATAACTTTCTCAGACATGACATTTTGTACTTTTCAGTTCAGATATGCCACATATTTGCAGTGTATAGTGTATTTTCCTATCCACTCAATATTTTCTTTTCTCATATGATGTCTGACTTACTATGGTTTGTGTGTTTTGCTAGGTGATTTGGTAATAAAGCTGTCATGACTCCCATGCGTAAGAACCACTGAAGGGGACTGTGACGAAAAATAAGAGGTGAAAAAGTCACTCACTGCAGAACTGCATGTCGCACTCGCGAATCCAGTCAGTACCATAAAAGTTTCTTGTGATAAATATATACACCTGATGTAATGTGAACCATAATGTAAAACAGGCTATGAGAAGGGTACGTGCAAAGAAAGCATATGCAATGAAAAAACGTAAAATTATACTAACGTAAAAACTATTTAGGTCTTGTTGAGCCCACAAAATTGCGTAGCATCTAAATAATAATCTAACTGGATTGATAGGCGGAGGATGATTGAACATATTCGGATATGTCCAAAGTGTAGGAGGTATGAAGGAATCGTCTAGGATAACTTGGCCAATAACTAATCAAATATTTGGCAATGCAATATCCCACGTAAAAACAGTTAAGGTACACAACGTAGAAGCTAAACAAAATTTACAAAATTGTTTATAAAGAACTAGAATGTTATGAAAAATATTAAGATTAAAAGGCATATGTTGTAAATTACTGGCCATTAAAATTGCTACACCACGAAGATGACTTGCTACAGACGCGAAATTTAACAGACAGGAAGAAGATGCTGTGGTGTGCAGGGAGGAGAAATGCGTACCATCACGTTTCCGACTTTGATAAACGTCGGATTGTAGCCTATCACGATTGCGGTTTATCGTATCGCGACATTGCTGCTTGCGTTGGTCGACATCCAATGACTGTTAGTAGAATATGGAGTCGGTGGGTTCAAGAGGGTAATACAGAACGCCGTGCTGGATCCCAACGGCCTCGTATCGCTAGCAGTCGAGATGACAGGCATCTTATCAGCATGAATGTAACGCATCGTGCAGCCACGTCTCGGTCCCTGAGTCAACAGATGGGGACGTTTGCAACAAAACAACCATCTGCACGAACAGTTCGACGACTATCTGCTCGAAGACCATGGCTGCGGTTACCCTTGACGCTGCATCACAGACACGAGCTCCTACGATGGTCTACTCAACGACGAACCTGAGAGCACGATTGGCAAAACGTCATTTATTTGGATGAATCCACGTTCTGTTTACAGCATCACGATGGTCGCATCCGTGTTTGGTGACATCGCGGTGAACGCATATTGGAAGCGTGTATTCGTCATCGCCATACTGGCGTGTCACCCGGCGGGATGGTATGGGGTGCCATTGGTTACACGTCTCGGTCACCTCTTGTTCCCATTGACGGCACTTTGAACACTGGACGTTACATTTCAGATGTGTCACGACCCGTGGCTCTACCCCTTATTCGATCCCTGCGAAACCCTACATTTCAGCAGGAAAATGCACGACCGCATGTTCCAGGTCCTGTACGGGCCTTTCTGGATGCAGAAAATGTTCGACTGCTGCCCTGGCCAACAGATTCTCCATATCTCTCACCAATTGGAAACGTCTGGTCATCGGTGGCCGAGCAACTGGCTCGTCATAGTACTTGTTCTGGGTACTGAGTTCTCAGGATCTATGCACCCAAATTGCGTGAAAATATAATCACATGTCAGTTCTAGTATAATATATTTGTCCAATGAATACCAGTTTACCATCTACATTTCTTCGTGGTGTAGCAATTTTAATGGACAGTAGTGTAGATGTGTACAGGGAATCCAGGGGTTGGAGAAAAATTTTGACTGACCATGAGAAAAGCATACTTGAACTTAAATGCTGATGCTAGCCATGCCTGCAGGTTGCGCTGCTGAAATTAACCACGAATGGCAGCTATGCAGTGTCCTCAATATGTTGTAAGCGACGGTCGTGGTCAGAATAGTACTGTGTGTAGTTGTGAGTACATTACGTTGGAGTCAAGTGAATTCGAATGTGGACAAAACTGTTGATGCTTGTATGGTGTTAGCCAAGGTAGCCGATGTGGTGTCGTATGGAAGATTTGTACAACATACACGGAAAGCGGCGGAAGGCACCATTCGCTAAGTCACAACGTGGGCGAAAATGTGTGATGATTGACAGCGACTGGTGGTCACTGGAGGGGACTGTGACGAAAAATAAGAGATGCAAAAGTCACTCACTACAGAATTGCATGTCGCACTCGCGAATCCAGTCAGTACCAAAGATCACGAAGGGAGCTACGTAAGTTGGCATTGTCAGGGCGAACTGGAATTCCACAGCCGCTCATCAGTGATGCAAATGCCCTTGACATGAGAACGTGGTACCGATGAGATAAAACCTTGAGTGTGGAGCAATGGAAAAATCTCATTGGGTCGGATGCGTCTGTTTCACACTGTCACATCTGGCCAAGTGAAACACAGAGGAGATTCGATGATGATATGGGTAGCCACATTGTGGTGTTCCATGGGCCCCATGCCTACTCTACAAGGTCACATTACAGTCAATGACTATGTGACCATTTTGGATGATCAGGTTGCCCCGTGACACAACGTTTGTTCCACAAATTTTGATGCTGTGTTTCAAGACAACAGAGCCCCTTTTCACACAACTGTCATCGTTCAGATCTAGTTTTGTGATGACGTGAATGAACTGTCACATCTCCCCTGGCCATCACACTCACCAGATCTCAATATTATTCCGCCTTTATGGTCTTTTTTGGAGAGAAGGGTGCGTTATCGTATTCACCTAAACTTGGCACTCTTTTGCAGGAAGTATGGTATAAGTTTCTCCTGAAAACTATCCATGATCTATATTTATCCACTCTGAGACGCTGTAAACAGTTTTGAATGCCAACGTTTTTCTATGCCATAACAGGCATGGTAATGTATTGTGTTTTCGGAGTATCCATATTTTTAGTCCATTCCCTGTACCTGTACACGCCATCCAAGATCTGTTTGACTCAATGCCCAGGCCTATCAAGTACGTTATTACGGCCAGAGGTGATTGTTCTGGGTACTGAGTTCTCAGGATCTATGCACCCAAATTGCGTGAAAATGTAATCACATGCCAGTTGAAATATAATATATTTGTCCAATGAATACCCGTTTATCATCTGCATTTCTTCTTGGTGTAGCTATTTTAATGGACAGTAGTGTATTATGCCTGCGATCACTGACTGCAAATAATGATGTAGCTAAGACACATATGATCCGTGATCTCCCAATAGGAAAAATGCTCATCTTTCTTTACTCGTCTTTACGCCTTATCTTCGCTGAAACTGTTCTCTCACCTGTAGCACTAGACTTCATAAGCCTTCAGTTTGTTCTTCATCAGTTTTTGCACCGTGCATTAAGCCCTCCATACTGACTTATGCTCCAGACGTAGAGTTATAACATCTCTTTCCTCAACAGCTTTCTTATTTCTAAAATCTGGAGAACTGATTTCGTGAGAAAGACTTTCTACATTCTGCATCACTCCACTTCTACCGTTTTTCATTCAAGTCCTTCTTGTAGAATCTTTTTTCACAAATATATATGGGATCTTCCACTACTTCTGTTGTATGTGCCTGAGTTATGAGGCATAACAAGTCACCTATTCATTCACAAACGGTATCCCCCCCCCCCCCCCCCGCACCCCCTTCCTGTTCCAGCCTATAACACTTCCAGACTTCCTACTCGGCTTTATTTACAGTTTACTTATCTTTTGCGCTAAGTATGTTGCCTAATCCACTCAGTTTATTACATCTAGAATTCTTTCGGCACAATGAGGATATTGTGCGAATGAAAATTCATGTTACCGTTGTTCCTTTATCCAGATTAAACTTTCTATCACTTTCATCGTTACTTCTTTGATGAAAGAGCTAATTTACTTTTGCTGGTACCTCCATACCTCCGTTACAACGTTCTCGGCACGTTCAGGTATTCCTTGATTTTCCCTTTTATTTACCCGATTGGTATTCATAGACGCCGTTGACTAGTCATTATTAGTTATCATCATTCTTTTCAAGAATGCAAAGATCTTATTAGTTCTTACTATTCTTGAATGATTTCTTTACACCTATAAATATTACGAATACGTAGATAGGTGCGTCTACAGCTTTCAGTGAATGGTTTCATAAATTAAATAAAACAGAAAAAACGAACGGAATTCTTATGTATTCCGAAAAATTATTCTCTCTTGTCCTTAATACAAATTTCGTTAAGTCACTTAGAGCTTTTGGACACCGCCGGTAAAATTTTCCTTTGGACAATATCATAGTTCTGATCTAACATGTCTTTGCATATCCGACGAAATGTGATGCACTTTAACGCATGTAGTAATATTTAGTTCGTTTATTTGCTCTGAAGGATTAATAGAACTTTAGACTCCAACTTAAGGAATGATGAGTACGGGAAACTATGTAATTAAATTTGGAGTCATCACTAAGGCCAAGGTTATAGTTGTAAAATAATTTCATTGATGATGTAAATGAACTGATATTATGCCATCATCGCATTTTGGCCACTTTTCACTTTGATTACGGTATTACCTTACGCAGGAACACATTTATTAATTTTACAACCACAAGAAAATTCTACCGAGCGAGGTAAATATATTAAGAGGAAGTGCCACGCTGACAAAACGAAGTGTACGAAGTGCAACGAGGGATTAGCTCCTGGGAAGTTGACGCATCTCACGAGCGTGCAAGAAATCTACGGGGTTCGGATAATTTCTTTTTGAATTTCGCGAAAGTCGTATTTGTGGTTTTGGTGAGAGCATAGTAGTGTTAAGAGCAGTATTCTAGCGCATATGTCGGACGTCTGTAAATTACCATCCTCATCATATTGCGCCACTTCTCGCTTCCATATTCCGACCACTCCACGGTCCTTCGTGCAGTTCACTGCTATCCATCGCGTCCCGGACATCTCCACCGCAAATCCTCCTAGGTTGGCCACGCTTTCCTCTTTCCGGTGAGGTGTCCTGACACACTTTCTTTGGCTATCGGCTATTGTCCACTCTCTCTAGATGTCCATACAATTTTAGACGTTTCATCTCTATGTTGTCTGTTATTGATTTATCGACACACATAGCCTCTCTTATGTTGGTACTTGGCACATGGTCCAGCTTGGAGGTGGTACAACTTCACCCCCAAAAGTCCATCTCTAGCGCAAGCAACTTGTTTCTACGACGCTTCTTTACTTCCCATGTTTCTGCACCTTACGTAGAGACATTTTCAACAATTGAACGGTATATCGCCGTTAGGTCATTTTTGTTATTTTGTTATTCCAAAAGATCGAGTTCAGTTGTTGTACGGTTTTCATGCCCGCTCTATTTTATTATTTATGCCATCTTCACGTTTTCCATTTGGTTGTATCATAACCTCCAGATAAAGACTTACATCCGCTGCTCCTGCTGGCTTCAACCTCCACAGCCCCTATAGTATTGTTACCTTCTATCAGATATTCGGTTTTGTCAGGCTAATTGTGAGGTCTCCTGTATCTTATTCCTCTTTTACTTTCCGAAGCGTGTACTCGACACCATATTGGTCTCTTGCCACGGTGACCTGATCATCACCGAAGAGAAATATGCACACGATTTCGTCCTCCATAGACACTCCTATATCTTCACATGTGCTCCTGTAGGCTTTTACTGCTTCCTCCACGTGCATTCTAAATAGTGTCGATGTTATGGCAAACACTTGACGTAGCAAACCTCTTCTGTAATAGGAAACTCCAGTGACACTGAATTTCCTATTTTGATAGCACTTACACCTTATAGAGCTGTTTAACTGCGTTGATGTAAGTATTTGAGACGACACTATTCATCATATTTGTCCTCAAATTGTTTTGTGGACCGTATCATAGTTCTTCTGCACGTCCACTGAGACTAAATGTCTCTCTGTCCGTCTGGAAATTCTTTTGTCTGTCAGACTCCATAATGTGAATATTCCATAATATATGAGCGGCATGGTCTAAAACACTCCTGTTCTTAAAGTATATTAATCTCTATCTCTATCCTTTGTTTTAAGAATCTCACGTATAATTGGGCATTGCACTTATTCCCCGTCAGTTTCCACGGTCCTGCCTATTCCCCTTCTTAAAGACTAAAATAATATTTCCATTTCTTGGAAATATTTGTAATACAGTTGGGCCAAGATATTGTAGACAAATACAGGAGGTGCCTTATGTCTTTTCCACCCGAACCAGGAGAACGTCGTTATTATATGCTTCAGAATTTCACAAATTTCTTGCAGAATTATTTGTCGTGTACATGAACGTTCCCCCTCTTCCATCAAATTTACTATTCGTTATATGAATTATTTTCTCGTCTATGTGAGCAAGGCTTGGTAATATTTTACCAGCTCCTCCATGTTTATTAGAGTAATACCTGCAGTATCTTTGTTTTTGGCTGTCATCGTCTTCTTTACCTCCCACGCTCTCCTTGCTCTAGTACTATCCAATTTTTTTGTTTTTTGTTTTGTATCTTCTCCGACCTTTTGTCGCGCCTCATTTTTAGCTTTAATAATGATGGAAGCAGTTACTCCCATAAAAATTTGTTGCAGTATGCTTACGGAGCGATTTGAAGTGGAACGATCACAAAAAATTAATCACGGGTAAGACAGAAGCCAGACTGGGGTCACTGGAAGAACCCTCAGGAAATGTAATCAGTCAACAATGGAAGTAGTTTACAAAATGCTTCAAATGGCTCTGAGCACTATGAGACTTAACATCTGAGGTTATCAGTCCCCCGGACTTAGAACTACTTAGACCTAACTAACCTAAGGGCATCACACACATCCATGTCCGAAGCAGGATTCGAACCTGCGACCGCAGCAGCAGCACGGTTCCGTCCTGAAGCGCCTCGAACTACTCGGCCACAGCGGCCGGCGAAATAGTTTACAAAATACTCGCTCGACCAGTACTTGAATATTGCTCATCAGTCTGGGATACGTACCAGATAGGACTGAAAGAGGAAATGAGAAGATTCAAAGAGGAGCAGCGCGTTTTGTTACACATTCATTTAGTAAGAGTGAAAGTGTCTTGGAGTTACTCAGCCAGCTTCTGTGGCAGGCGCTGCAAAAGTGGTGCTCTACATCACAGTGTACTTTCCTGTTAAAGTTCCTTGTGCGTACGTTCCTAGAAGAATCAAAAAATATATTGCTTCCTCCTACGTATATCTCGCGAAAAGACCATGGAGATAAAATTATAGAGGTTCGAGCCTACACAGAGGCTTACCAGCAATTGTTCTTCTCGTTTACTTTACCCGACTGAAACACGAAAAGTGAGAAGAGTAAATGGTACACTAAGTACCCTCCGCCACACATCGAGTAGTCGTTTGCAGAGTGTAGCTATAGAGGTACATCTGATTCTTTTCGTTTATTTTCATACGTGTTAAGATCTCGGCCTACATTTCTGTGGTGATCTGTGCCATGATATAGGATATAGAAACATGACAAAGAAAAATGTAATCTTCTTATTGCAGAAGTTTTATTTGCCGAGATTACAATAATTACGCTTATAGAAGAATAGTTTCGGCAGTTTAAATTGCCATCTTCAGATCTGAAATTGGTGCAGAACCTTTTTAAATATTCAAACAGTCCAATAATCAATATTCATTATAACAAAACTGTTTTCTGAGCTGTATGTATTACATGACATTTACATACATCAACCACTGTGAGACTCCATGTAGCTCACCGTCATCTAGTACAAAATATATTTAAAAGCCACTGTAATATAGGTAAAAACAATCATGAAAATTCCAACGTCAAGATTATAAATAGAACATCCTAGAGACGTACCTATGTTGAAGAAGACATAGCATCGAGACGTCATATACTATAGAACTACACTTGTGGTAAACAAACACAAAAGTTACTGATAAAATACGTTTGGTTCACAGGGTATTGCTTGCTGTGTCTGTAATGAAACCTGACGGCACAATGCCAGGCAATGCTCAAACGGACGGTATATTTACTAATGGTACCACCAGATGGCACAATAACTTAGGAACATAATACATGCATATTTTCTGTGTTTGTATGACACGCACAAAGCTGATGTTAATATACAGTAAAAATTTGAAACACTTTCAATACAGTTTATTGTACTAACAGATAGGACATGGAAGTATCAATCAGTGCGAGAGGCATACATTTTACGAGCGTTGTACATACGATCAAAACTAATCACAAAATTTATCAGAACAATTAGAAAAATTTCACAAAATTCTACGATTAAAAGCAAGAAATAAGGTGGACTAAAGAAGCCTGTCAGGAGACGGTTTTCTTAATCGTTGACACAAAATTGTTTTATATTTGAGCACAAGATACGCAAAGTGTTTGTATTTACATCAACAGAGATAAAATGCGCGTAGAGTTTATGCTTTTTGAGAGTTTCTATATGTATATATGGCTCCGAGCACTTTGGGACTTAGCTGCTGAGGTCATCAGTGCCCTAGAACTTAGAACTACTTAAACTTAACTAACCTAAGGACATCACACACATCCATGCCCAAGGCAGGATTCGAACCTGCGACCGTAGCGGTCGTGCGCTTGCCGAATGTAGCGCCTAGAACCGCTCGGCCACACCGGCTGGCCTATGATCTACACCTCCGAGGGATACGGATTACATATACGAGTAACACGTCTCTGCTACTTATGATAATCAGTGACTAGTTGTCACAATCAGCAAAAATTTTATAAACGGGCCCATGTATCCTGCAAAAAGTCATTGTAATATTCTATAAGGATAGGATTGATGTTCAAATTATATTAACGGCAAGGCTTCAGTCCTCCCTAGTTCTTACTATTGGGATTGTAGAGCCCTAAAATTGCTTATAAAATCAAAAACTGGTTTTCATTCTATTATATCTGATGTTAACACGTAATATAATGTACACTGAATGTTAAAAGCTGCTTACGGATCATAATGTACGAGGGAAGATCGTTAAGTAACGTACTATGGTTTCATAAACCAAGACGTTTGATAGGTAACAAAACAAAAATTTCACAAATGAACTTCTGTCTTTTACCTACTTTTCTATGCAGTCACCATCGTTCTCCCAGCGTAGTACCAGTTTGAGTACCTCCTGTTCGTAGAAGTCCGATTGGTTGGAGTATAGCCACCTGCGGACTGCCGAATTCACTTCCGCATCCGTCGAAAAGCGTTGACCGGCCAGGAATTTCTTCATGGGAACGAACAGATGATTGTCAGGCGGTGCAAGATCCGGACTGGATCTCAACCACATTTGGTGATTTTCTCGCGAACAGAAGCAGTATCATGGGGGCGAAGAAGTTTGATACCGTCAGCATTAATTTTGTGAACAACATCGCGCACCGCACCGTAGGAAATCTGAAACGCTGCGATAAGATTCGTAGTTGCACATTCGGATCATTCAAATTTGCTGCCTGAATGGCTCCGACGTTCTGTGGGGCTGCCGCTGTTACCGGACACCCGGAGCATAGTGAATCACTAAGGTTCGCACGGCCCTCTTTGAAGAATGCATGGCACCTGGAGACATTAGCACGGTTCATACAGTTGTCCCCATACACGCGAGCCATGTCCCTGTGAATTTAACTCGGTTTATGTACCTTTGGCCAACAATGATCGAACTACGGTTCGCTGCTCTTCACAAGCTGACGACAATAAAATGTGTGCCTTGTTTGTTTCGTAGTTTCGGCTTCTCTCGCTAAAGCTGCAAACGTAAACAAAATACCTTCTGTAACGCAAACTTTAAACTACCGGGTGATCAAAAAGTCAGTATAAATTTGAAAACTGAATAAAGCACGGAATATGTAGATAGAGAGGTACAAATTGACACACATGTCTGGAATGACATGGGGTTTTATTAGAACCAAAAAATAAAAAAATAAATATACAAAAGTTCAAAAAATGTTCAACAGATGGCGCTTCATCTGATCAGAATAGCAATAATTAGAATAACAAAGTAAGACAAAGCAAAGATGATACTCTTTACAGGAAATGCTCAATAGGTCCACCATCATTCCTCAACAATAGCTGTAGTCGAGGAATAATGTTGTGAACAGCACTGTAAAGCATGTCCGGAGTTATGGTGAGGCATTGGCGTCGGATGTTGTCTTTCAGCATCCCTAGAGATGTCGGTCGATCACGATACACTTGCGACTTCAGCCAATAGTCGCAAGGACTGAGGTCTGGGGACCTGGGAGGCCAAGCATTACGAAAGCACACGATCATCACCAAACGACAAGCGCAAGAGATTTTTCACGCGTCTAGCAATATGGGGTGGTGCGCCATTCTGTATAAACATCGTACGTTCCAGCAGGTGTTTATCACCCAGGCTGGGGATGATGTGATTCTGTAACATATCGGCGTACCTCCTCACCCGTCACGGTAGCAGTTACAAAACCAGAATCACGCATTTCCTCAAAGAAAAAAGGCCCGATAACGGTAGATGTGGTAAATCCAACCCATACCGTGACTTTATCGTCGTGCAATGGAGTTTCCACGACAGCTGTAGGATTTTCGGTAGCCCAAATTCTGTAGTTGTGGGCGTTGACAGACCGTCGGAGCGTGAAATGAGCTTCGTCGGTCCACAACACGTTACTCAACCAATCGTCATCTTCCGCCATCTTTTGAAATGCTCAAACCGCAATGCCCTCCGCTTCACTAAATCGCCAGGTAACAGTTCATGATGCCGATGGATTTTGTACAGATAGCATCGGAGGTTGCGCCAAGTGCCAACCACACAGTAGTGTATGGAATTCCGGCGCAACGTGCGACTGCACGAGCGTTGACTTCCCCGTGCATAGACGAACCCGCTAGAGTCTCCATTTCTTCCTGTACTGTCTCAGCAGCATTACGCCTTGTGCTCGGTCGGCCACTACGGGGTCTGTCGTCTAAACAACCCGTGGCTTCGAACTTCGAAATTATTCTCGCCACAGCTGCATTTCTCAATGGACCTTTACCCGTTCGAATCCCCTTGCTAAGGCGATAGGATCGTAACGCTGAACTAGCACATTCCCCATTCTGATAATACAGCTTCAGTAAAAGCGTCAACATGCTGCGACTGCTGGCGCATCTGATTCTCTCTCTCGTTACAGCTCCTTTTATACACGATTGTCATGCGCAGTCACTGACGTTTTGCTGTCCAGCGCCGCCTGACGGACATTTTGTGAACTTTGTTTTTTTTTTATTTTTGGTTCTAATAAAACCCCATGTAATTCCAAGCGAGTGTGTCATTTTTTACCTCAATCTACATTATTCAGTGGTTTATTAAGTTTTCAAATTTATACTGACTTTTTGGTCACCCGGTATATCGTCGTTAAATTTCTGCATTCCAGCTGCGATACCAGGGGAAAAAAAAATTATTGTACGTTATTTTCCAATCCTTCCTGCAGTCACATAATAAGCCTCATGTCTAGATCAAGGTAAATACAGTTTTAAATGTTTGTAAAATGTAATAGTTTGCCAGCCGGAGTGGCCGAGCGGTTCTAGGCGCTGCAGTCTGGAACCGCGCGACAGCTACGGTCGCAGGATCAAATCCTGCCTCGGGCATGGATGTGTGTGATGTCCTTAGGTTAGTCAGGTTTAAGTAGTTCTACGTTCTAGGGGACTGATGACCTCATAAGTTAGGTCCCATAGTGCTCAGAGCCATTTGAACCATTTGTAACAGTTTATGTTTGGAACTGCTACCGATAATATTATACATCTGTACTCAATTGGGTATTGCGTACGTAATACAGTACATGTGTCGATATCAGAGTGGCGGCTGTGACCCACTGCGCAGCATTCCGAGTACATGGGGGGGGGGGGGGGGGGCGTATGTGGGCTGTGAGAAGCGGCGGCGTGCGGCCTTCCCAGACGCGGCTATCGCGTGTCGTCATCGCGGCGGCGCTTTGTGCGCGGCACGCCCCTCGCGAAGGAGCTGCGGGGCTTCATTAGGCGGGCTGTGTGTGCTCCAGGGCTTCTGGCGGCCGCTGAGCGCGAACAACCACCTCACACCGCCGATACGGAATGCCCGTAGGCTGCGCGCTTCTGCTCAGTCAACTACTTTGTGTCCTCCCATAATGTTCTAGTTTTGAAGTAGCCACGCAATTAGAGAGGCGTCAGTTATGGTCACCAGTACCTATTGCTGGGAATTAAAATTGCAACTTCGAGAAGAAGAGGAGAAAATGTGACAAAATTCGAAGATGATTTGTGGGGTACAAAGGGTGGGGCATTTTAGTACATCCTGCAGCAGCAACAACGGTTCTAACCTGAGTGGGAGTCGGGTCGACATGAGCTTTCGCGTCAGAGACGGGTGCGTCATTACACTCTGCTTTAAGTATGTGCCAGACTTCAAAGATCATAATGCGTGAATAGTCGTGGAGTATCAGTCTCTTGACAACCAATGACAAATTGTTTTCAGCGAGTGACACGTTTGGAGAAAACGCTGGCCAGGACAACTGTTAAATAAATATCTTCTACATCGAGGTAGATCAGGACAGTATGCTGTTACAGCGGTTGATTTTTTTTATGAACAACGTTAACATATGTAATTTAATACGATCAAAATTGCACATAACTTTGGTCACTGACGACCATACAAACAATTCTCGTTAGTATCATCCAGTAGGGAACAGACTGTTTTTCCTTTATTTTCCTGTTTTGAAAATAACCGTCATAAAACCTAAATGAAATTACGTTCTCAAGAAAAATGATTAAAAAATAAATATTTTAACACATAAAATTCAGTCTTTATGTCAGTACTGCTCTCCCTTTTGAAATTTCAATTTTGTTCACCTTGCATGAGGTAGTAATTCATTACCTCTATCCACACTGACTCACGAGGCAGAAATGAGTCTAACGTAACATAAAATAAAACCTTTGATACCATACTGCAATGCGTTTGTTGTTAAAGTGAGCGGTGCAATGTTTCTTCTGACATGCGTGCAATCGTATTCATCCGCCGATACCGGGCAGCGACATTCAATCACAATGTCGTCCCCTGTATATGGATTACATAATGTGTGCATAAGTACAGGTTGTGACTTGTAGGAATGACGACAATGGAAATTTGGGTCTGCTCGTGAGTTATGCACGGATTGCCAAAGAGGTTAAAGTGACCGCTCACGTAAAACGGAATTTCGCGTTCGGTCTCGATCCCTTACAAAGGTGATGGTTATTCGTATTAGCAGCTGTGAATACAGTTCACGTAAAACTTTTAAGATTGCAAGGAATAGCAAAATTGACAAGTTGTAATGAATAGACAGGAAATTTGTTTCACAATTTGTAAAGGAATCAACGGCAATCAGATGATATTAATCCTCACAGAATTTAAATTGGTGCGTAATCAGAAATAGAGCACAGCTTCCCTTTTAGTAACGTCTGGTTGCCTCTTGGCCGCAGATTTGTCACATAACCAGCGTCATTTATAAACAACGTGACACTAGAGAACATGAAATCGTTCCCTAAATAGTAACAGTGCACGCTTCATAATTCCCTTTTGCACAACACGCGCTTAAGCAGTCATTTAGCCCGTAAGTACATGACTGCGCAATCGACAGAACAAAAGGTTCAGCAGTATGATATCGACGCACCAAGGAATTTTGTTCCACCAAAATGATGACAACGTAATACTGCTGAGAGACAATACCGGTCGTAAACCTTCTCATCACCACAGCATCTGCATTTACATCTACATCTACATGATTACTCTGCAAATCACGTTTAAGTACCTGGCAGAGGGTTCATTGAACCACCGTCACAATTCTCTATTATTCCAATCTCGTATAGTGCGCGGAAAGAATGAACACCTATATCTTACCGTACGAACTCTGATTTCCCTTATTGTATCGTGGTGATCGTTCCGCCCTATGTAGGTCGGTGTCAACAAAATATTTTCGCATCGGAGGAGAAAGTTGGTGATTGGAATTTCGTGAGAAGATTCCGTCGCAACGAAAAACGCCATTGTTTTAATGATTTCCAGCCCACATCCTATATCATTTCTGTGACACTCTCACCCATATTTCGCGATAATACAAAACGCCCTGCCTTTCTTTAAACTTTTTCGATGTACTCCGTCAGTCCTATCTGGTAGGGATCCCACACCGCTCATCAGTATTCTAAAAGAGGACGAACAAGCGTAGTTTCTCCTTAGTAGCTCTATTACATTTTCTAAGTGTCCTGCCAATAAAACGCAGGCTTTGGTTAGCCTTCCCCACAACATTTTCAATGTGTTTTTTTCTAATTTAAGTAGTTCGTAATTCTAATACCTAGGTAAATAGTTGAATTTACGGCTTTTAGATTAGACTGATTTACGTGTAACCGAAGTTTAACGAGTTTCTTTTAGTACTCATGTGCATGACCTCACACTTTTCGTTATTTAGGGTCAACATTTCATGTATCTGGCCTCCAAAGACACATTATACGCACCGAGTACCGTGCCTCTTCGATACACCGTGCGAGAAGCTAATCTCTCTCCCCAGCGTACCAAAAAAAAAAAAAATGGTTCAAATGGCTCTGAGCACTACGGGACTTAACATCTGTGGTCATCAGTCCCCTAGAACTTAGAACTACTTAAACCTACCTAACATAAGGACATCACACACATCCATGCCCGAGGCAGGATTCGAACCTGCGACCATAGCGGTCACGCGGTTCGAGACTGCAGCGCCTAGAACCGCACTGCCACACCGGCCGGCACCAGCGTACCGTCCAGCGAAAAAACAGCAGCGCTCTAGCGTGGTGCCCCGCTTTACACAACAAGCGCTCGGTTCCTCCTGTCTTCGTCCGTCGGCACTCTCTGTCACTTACTACCACCGGCTTTCTTCTTTGCTTCCGAAACATGTTCTTCCCCCAGATAAACCACTTCCCACAGAGAAGTTTCACCTACCATGGATAGGGTAGTAGCCTCAACCTAGGTCGGCTAGTGCCAATCCAGCTCATCGTGCCGTTCACGGAACTATGCCCTATTGCGTTATTTTGTTAAAAGATAAATTCACGGAGAACTCGAAGATACGGCACATTCACTAGCCTTAACACGTCAGAAATGCAGCGCATTCTATCCAAACTATCAGCTACACGAAAGAGGGTACCGGGCCAGTATGACGATGACGAATGCGATTTGGTCATATACGTCCACCTCGGAGCCTCCACACACACAAACTTCCGCCGTGCTTCTGTACTAGGAACCGGGTCTCCGATTCCTGAAGAGCATATATCGGTGTACCCTAGAAACAAAGCGTAGTGTGTAGACGTTACTTCAAAAATGGTTCAAATGGCTCCAAGCACATATGAGGTCATCAGTCCCCTAGACTTAGAACTACTTAAACCTAACTAACCTAAGGACATCAGACACATCCATGCCCGAGGCAGGATTCGAACCTGCGACCGTAGCAACAGCGCGGTGCCGGACTGAAGCGCCTAGAACTGCTCAGCCACAACGGCTAGCAGACGTTGTTTCCCTTTAACATCTAGTCACTTTTGCTCTCTCTTTAACGATTACTCTCTCGCTCCCTCTCTCTTTCGATTTCCCTGTTTTTCTACTTACTTTAATTTCCTTAAATAGCAGAACTTTAGGTGTACTGCTATATGTGACTTCACGTACAAAATGCAGAGTGAAAATCTCATTCTGGAGACATTTAGTACAGTTTAACATCTACGGAACAGACCAAAAAAGAAACAGGAAATAAATAAATGTCGGTATGCACACTTGTCTTACTGGAGAGAAACCTATTTCATGATTCAACCTAAGTGACCTCACTATACGACAGCGAGCGAATGCTATGTCTGTCACTTCTGTCACTAATCTCGCTGGACAGCGACCTACTGCATGGCGTTGAGTTTGGCACTCCTGAATTCCATACTCGCTTGGGGGTCGTGAAATCCTGACCAGAGCGAGCAGTAAACGAAAAAGCGGCCTCAGTATACTGTCGCTAACGAATTCCGGTACCTCCTGATAGATGTTGCTTTGTTTAAACGACGTATATGCGACATATGACCTCGCTGTTTGGTCCCCTCTCCCGAATCAGTCAACTTTAAGCAATGTATATAACGATTTTCTCACAAACATTCAAATACGTTTTTTGAGTGAGAAACCAGTTTCGCAGTCCTTTATTATACAGGGAATGTGAGGTGTAAGTGCAGATACTGTTTTCATTCGTACCCGCTTTGATATGTTAGTTGTTTTTTCTCTGCTTCTATCAGTCTACCAGCAAACACGTCACATAATTTACTATCTAAGTTTTCTGCAAGATCCTAACTGAATCACTAATTGGACTGCACTCGTCAGTATAGACTAGCTGTTTTCCGTTCACGAATCCATACTTCAACACCTTACCTGCTGTCCAGTGGAAAATGAACATTAATGGCTTATTCTACTCACATATACTTGGAGGTTCTAACCGGAGGAAAAAACGTTGAAATATACCCACTACTGCTTCAGTTTAACACTATCCACAACGGATCTATTTGCGGGCCTTTGCATAAATGCCCTAAATTGAAAGCTATGTCAATTCTGGTTGGCCCAATGATCGACATTCAAACATTTAGTAAAATTATTAAAGAAAAATTTATTTTTCAACATATAATAAAATAATGAAAGGTTTGTCTATTCTTACAGAAAGAATGTTCCGACTCAAATTTGAATTTTTATAGAACAAATTGGTTTATTCATTAAGCATTTCAGATAATTATAAGAACCAAAAAAATTCACTTCTTTAATCAAATCTTAACGCGTCTGATCTTTACACAGCATGAAATTTGCATCAGATTCCACAATGTGTATTAAACGCATCTGACTTTCTTATTAACAATGTAAAATTTAACGCATCTGACTTTTTACAAATACTATGGTCTCCTACATATCTCCTACATATCTCTTATTACCACAAGTGCCCACTTTTGGATCGGAAGAAAAGGATATTCCACAACTGTATCCATTAATCAACATGTACACACAATTATTGCACCAATATATGCACAGGAGAAGCGTAAGGATCGAGCCGTTAGCAGTTCCGATATTCACCATACAGTAACTATCTCTACGCAAAATTATCCCACCGAAAACCAAAATAACTACATACATATTCCTCGCCTATTTGATAATTCACTTTAATCGCCACTATTGTACTGCTGCCAACTCCCGACACGAATTCACCCATTGAAATATGAAAACCCTTCCAAAATTACAGATACAAAACACACACACTCAAGATGAACTACTTACTTTGTTGGAGCCAAAGTTCATGGCTACGTTATCAGTTTACTGATCTCTTTCCCCGCATTGCAATTTTAATTATTCAGTAAATCTCCACACGTGACTCTACATTCCAATATACATGAATAAGCAAGTATTATCTTGACTTGGTTTGCTAAAATTCGACACAAGCTTTCACACGAGATACCAAGTGTCTTCAACAAAGGATCCACTTTACTAAATCTTTCAAGATTGCGGATATGGAATAAAATTTAAAATTTATTACAGTACTTAATTTCTCACGCATATTGCATGTAATAGCACACTTCCTACTTACATGCTATAGGTCCCTAGTACTCGTGCATCCACTAGTTATAAAATTCTTGATCAGCCTCACGTAGTGAGTGCCAGGTGAAAAACTAAATAAATTGCCACACGCACTTAAATATTTCATTTTTCCTACTGAACTTGCTTGCTCAAACAAATTAGTGTAAATTAATCACGGCGAAATTGTTATAAAACCCCAAAGTTGCAAATTACTATCACAAAGGAAAGCAACAATTTTACATCACATACTACTGCACATTACCTACCTAAGTAAATTTCGTTCTCCCAAAACATTAATATTACTTTACGTCTAGCTGCAAAAAAAGTTGTTCACCTAATGTGAAACCCTTAATCATAAATATAGCACATTTCCCAGACTTAAATCGAGCATGGCTCGACCTATCTCCAAAAAGAGTCCTCTGTCGTCCACGTCTGCAGCAGCAGTCCCTGCTCGCACCCACGCTACAGTTCTGCTCGCCTGACCGCTGATGATGGCGGCGGGTCCCAACCAATCATCAGCTCAGAAATTCCCCGGTTTAAAGTTTAACGTCAAACCTCCCTTCTACATAATGGGAAAGATCCAGCGTTTTTCTTCCCAAAGACTGAAACGTGAGTTTTTCAGACTATCCAACCTTCCCACACGTCGCTACAACCAAAGGCTGAGGTTTCAGAGCTTCCATAATCGCTGCCTATCTACTAGTTGTTCCCCACTGCACACGCACAAACGCTAAATATCGTTCGATCCTTATTCTCTCCCCAAACATTCTTCCTGCAATTGTTTTCATACATTCATTTCTTTCTCCCTCCTGCTGTGGACTCAATAGGATAAGGAAATATAGGAAACAGAGGGTTCAAATGGTTCAAATGGCTCTGAGCACTATGCGACTTAACATCTGAGGTCACCAGTCCCCTAGAACTTAGAACTACTTAAACCTAACTAACCTAAGGACATCACACACATCCATGCCCGAGGCAGGATTCGAACCTGCGACCGTAGCAGTCGCGCGGTTCCGGACTGAAGCGCCTAGAACCGCTCGGCTACCGTGGCCGGCGAAACAGTGGGCATTCTTAACTTATTCATTCGATAAAAAAAGTTCGATTCCTCTGTTCTTTTACAACTTGGTGTTGGTTTGCAGACACCGACTGTCTGTGCTTAGTAAATTAAATGATATTATTACGATAAAAGATGATATTATTTCTATCAAACTCAGGTTCACAAAAGAACGCGATGATCAATTGTATTAAGTATTGTTACATTGTTAGAAATATAAATGAGAGTTGTCACTGCCGAAGACAATGGCCACCTCTCAACATACTACTCCTAATAGCTATAATTGGAGCCTGCATTACATGCTGATGTAACGTTGTTCAGTACGCTGTTCTCAGTCACACCTACTTTGTGTTGCAACACATGAGTATATCCAATTATGTAGCACACATCATGCTGATTTGATGTGTGTTTTGTAATATACACTCCTGGAAATTGAAATAAGAACACCGTGAATTCATTGTCCCAGGAAGGGGAAACTTTATTGACACATTCCTGGGGTCAGATACATCACATGATCACACTGACAGAACCACAGGCACATAGACACAGGCAACAGAGCATGCACAATGTCGGCACTAGTACAGTGTATATCCACCTTTCGCAGCAATGCAGGCTGCTATTCTCCCATGGAGGCGGTCGTAGAGATGCTGGATGTAGTCTTGTGGAACGGCTTGCCATGCCATTTCCACCTGGCGCCTCAGTTGGACCAGCGTTCGTGCTGGACGTGCAGACCGCGTGAGACGACGCTTCATCCAGTCCCAAACATGCTCAATGGGGGACAGATCCGGAGATCTTGCTGGCCAGGGTAGTTGACTTACACCTTCTAGAGCACGTTGGGTGGCACGGGATACATGCGGACGTGCATTGTCCTGTTGGAACAGCAAGTTCCCTTGCCGGTCTAGGAATGGTAGAACGATGGGTTCGATGACGGTTTGGATGTACCGTGCACTATTCAGTGTCCCATCGACGATCACCAGTGGTGTACGGCCAGTGTAGGAGATCGCTCCCCACACCATGATGCCGGGTGTTGGCCCTGTGTGCCTCGGTCGTATGCAGTCCTGATTGTGGCGCTCACCTGCACGGCGCCAAACACGCATACGACCATCATTGGCACCAAGGCAGAAGCGACTCTCATCGCTGAAGACGACACGTCTCCATTCGTCCCTCCATTCACGCCTGTCGCGACACCACTGGAGGCGGGCTGCACGATGTTGGGGCGTGAGCGGAAGACGGCCTAACGGTGTGCGGGACCGTAGCCCAGCTTCATGGAGACGGTTGCGAATGGTCCTCGCCGATACCCCGGGAGCAACAGTGTCCCTAATTTGCTGGGAAGTGGCAGTGCGGTCCCCTACGGCACTGCGTAGGATCCTACGGTCTTGGCGTGCATCCGTGCGTCGCTGCGGTCCGGTCCCAGGTCGATGGGCACGTGCACCTTCCGCCGACCACTGGCGACAACATCGATGTTCTGTGGAGACCTCACGCCCCACGTGTTGAGCAATTCGGCGGTACGTCCACCCGGCCTCCCGCATGCCCACTATACGCCCTCGCTCAAAGTCCGTCAACTGCACATACGGTTCACGTCCACGCTGTCGCGGCATGCTACCAGTGTTAAAGACTGCGATGGAGCTCCGTATGCCACGGCAAACTGGCTGACACTGACGGCGGCGGTGCACAAATGCTGCGCAGCTAGCGCCATTCGACGGCCAAGACCGCGGTTCCTGGTGTGTCCGCTGTGCCGTGCGTGTGATCATTGCTTGTACAGCCCTCTCGCAGTGTCCGGAGCAAGTATGGTGGGTCTGACACACCGGTGTCAATGTGTTCTTTTTTCCATTTCCAGGTGTGTATTAATGTTTTCGAAATTTTAAAGGCCATCAGTGTAGTAACAGATTCACAAGATGTCTTTCGTGAAAGATGCCTTACGTAGTCATATTGAAATACATAAGCAAAGACGTCGACATTAGGATGGCTTTTATTTTTCAAATCTGACTTTATGATGCCCTTCAGCTTCGATCTACTGCACAAAAAAATGTGTGGTCCAATTTTGATTCAATAGAAAACTGGGAGGTTACATTTTAAAGAAAACAAGAAATAGGATCTCACTTAATTATTGATATTTCTGTATTAACTTTAATAACAGAATCTACGAAGTTATTGTGTAAGGAAAATATGATGGGATACCGTTTATCTTTTAAAAATCTCCTTATTTGATGATGTGTCCTATTATGCCGTAGTCTTGGGTAGTCATACTCGTTCACGCCTCAATCATTTGCATGTTGCATTTTTTATTTGGTTTCTGCACAAAAAATTACTTGGGTTGGTGAAATTCAATGGGACACCCTATTGGACCAGGAAAAAAAGAATTACTCCGGTGAAGACCCTACGATATGCACTCGTTGCCAGCTACTAGCTTCGTAGCGGACTGACTGTTCCCTGAAGCCAGCTCTCTGATGAAGCGGACTGCGGCCAGAATTGCCGCAGCTCCGAGCAGAGCACGAGAGGAGCTTTTCCGTTGTAGCTGCAGCGAGCTAACAGGATTGTGGCCACCGCGCCCCCTCACCCCGTGCCCACTCACACACGTTTCTCCTCGGCTCCTCCAATTTTCGGGCGCGAGATGCAACAAGCGGAACTGCGCGACCGCATAATGCGCGCACTTCAAAAGGGAGAATGTCCGCTCCGTGCCAGCTAGGGGTAGAGGGCGGGCGGGCGCCGGATCCCACCTGCAGCGCGGGTTGCCGGAGGCGCAGGGGCAGCGCCGTCCTCGTTAACGGGCCGCGCACAACACACGGCGGCGCTCTCGCATCCACAATAAAGCGGCCTCACCGCAGCGCACACAGCAACTACACTCCCTTTGTTTCCGAGGTGTTGCCTTCCCTACTCTCTCTGTCACATCGCATACCTTTCACGTGAGGTACAAACGTGTTCAGCCGCACTTTATTTTCGGAATGCGCTAAGAGCGATAAAGATAAAAAGAGTGTAGCGATAAAAGCAAATGGTTCTATGAAAGAAAAAGGAAAAGAGATGGAAATTATGTGTGTCGCATGAAACGACTACGAGTACTGACGCTCTCGTTTAAGCTTTATATTCATGGAAGCCCTGAAATACAGTAGAGAGCAATATGTAGCAGTGACTTACACACTGTAGTATTCCGCGGCAGAGAAATCCATGTTCACAAATTTACATGTTTTTCGTTATTACATATAGATGAGTTCAGGGAAAGTTCCTCCCAGTATGGAGTGGAAGATTTATTCAGCATCCTTTGTTGTATTAGGTTATAGTTTTCTTGTTTTTTGATACATGAGTTCGTAGATGCTATGAAGTTCGTGAACGAAGTAGTTTGCTTGTGTATACTGTTTATTTTATTTGAAATAAACGCAGCATTTCATTATTAGAAATTACCGCACTTCATCCCGTTGGGCGTTGTCACGCTACCAGGTACTAAGAATAATAATAAGAGACACAAATAAAACAAATGAAGAACGTATACGAAAATGTAAAAAATACAGATCTCACTTATTTACATCAGGCCCCCAAATGTATTAAGTCTATAGTATACCACAATCCCCTCATAAATGTGAAAAGAATATTTTTTTCACCGTATTACTGTTTCATCTCGCGTTCAGCGTTACAGACAACCAACGCTTGAGCCAACAGTTTTAAAAACGCGTATTCAAATATTAGGGCAAGTGCTTGTAAAAGGATATACTTTTCTAAAACGCATTTTTTTCAAACTATGCTAAAGCGTTGTACAAAGCACAACTGTAACCAGTTTATTATTGTTATTATTATACTGAAAAATTTATTTTATTGTTGAAATTACTAAAATCCTATGTGGCACTTAAAAAGGATGGGTAGAAATTTATGTTGTACTAAGGTGTACAGTCCCTTGACTGTGTGATACATTTAAGCTTGTCAGTCAATGCAATCAGAAGCCTGTGTCATTTATGCTACATTTCTTGGTACTTGCAAACTCACTTATCAAAACCTATGGATTGAAACATCCCCTTAGAAAAATTAATGAATTACTGTGCTGGTAAATCCCTTACGTTATCTGATTTTCAAACAGCTGAGCAGAACTGAACGTATTCAGACATTTCGCTCCTTACCTGTTCTGATCAACACTAAACTGACACACAATATTTTTTAGCGCAATGCAATCTGTCTTTCAATAATCCCTATAAGAGAATGGCCCTGACTAAATTAACCTATACGTTTCACAAGTCACTTACCTCACAAAAATCTTCGTTACTCGAACTACTGCAATACAGCGAGCGCCACTACTGCCAGCTAAATAAAAGATTCAAACTACTGAAGGCACTAACTACTGATAGGGATAGTTAGCAAATGAAAGATTTTGATAGAGAACAAACAATGTATTTACCTTAATAGTGTTCAAAAGTCATAATATATATATATAGCAGTTCATGACATCCATTCTTACAAATGTACTGTTTCTGATGGACACACGTCCAGATCATCCCCTCTCAAAAATCCACCATCTCACTTCCCCACATCCACCACTGCTGGTGGCTCACCTCCAACTGCGCAACGCTACGCGCTGTTAACCGCCAACAGCCCAACACTACAACAGCAAATATTACAACAATGCCACCCAGCCACAGACAGAACACAGCACAGCCAGTGATTTTCATAAAGAGCGCTACGTGGCGTTACCAATATAAAAACCTAAACAGCCAACTTACATAGCCCCCATGCTCCCCACAAAAAATTTTACAAATTGTTTTGGACAGTGACCAATACAAATTTAAAATTTTTTTTTCATAATTTCAATAACAAAGAAATCAAATGTGCACACTTATTGATACAATGTTGGTGAAAAGCTAAAATTTTCTCACAGTCCATAAAGACAGTTCTGATCATTCATCACAGTAAAATTGCAGTGTTTTTTTCCTCAAAATCTGAGCAGTAAAAGAGAATGCACACGGAAGTAGTGGATTTCCATGCAGTCTTGAAGAAGTAGTGTTGCCCTTCCAACGAAAAGACAGTGCTGATTCTTGACATGCAGACAGGTAATAGGCCACAACACAGCAAACCCACTGCAGAGTCAGTCGAAGTTTTGAAGAATATTGGTAGGTAGGTCATCACAAAGTAGACCCACTGTAGTCCTGGTAGAGATAATGGTATTGGTGGGCCACCACAGGTGCAGACCCACTGCAGTCCTTGTAGAAATAATGGTACTGGTGAGTCAGCAAAGGTGTAGACCCACTGTAGTCCTTGTAGAGACGGCCAGCAGCCATCTCTTGCGACTTTGCAGGTGCACAATCACCATTGAAGAGTCTTGTGGAGAATATAGCAAGTCCATAAACCACCACTTGTGCACTCACAAAGTTTTTGGAATTGTCCTTAGAACCAGCAATGCTGTTAATCAGTCCCTTACTGAATTATTAACACATTTGCGAGCGCTAACAGTTCCCTTTTTTTCACATATTGTGCATATACTATGACCAACAGAAACGTGTGCAGTGAAATGTAAATTTGAAGAACTGGTGTCTTTACAATTATAAATTGACAACATAAAAATACAATTACAAAGGTACAAAATACATCATTAAAGAACATAATAATACAGAAAACATTTGTAATAATACAGGCTTTACAAAAGAATGGAAATAGACATATACAACAGTGTTACAGGAATTATGACATAAGTAAATATATAAAATAATGAGAATAGTTTTCGAAACTTTAATTTCACACATGAGCACTGAAACAGAACGGAATTAATAATGTCTATAAACATCTTTACAAAGAAAATAACATATTATTAATGCAAATTATATTTGAGGATGACAGTATTCCTCATCATAGTGAATGTAGCTTAGTACTAGAAAAATTCTACAATATAAATATTATTAGCTAAACACATAAAGACAGGAAAAACACAAATACACAAGAGTACACAAACACATAGTAGAATACCACAGGAGGGAAGGACAGGGTTTGTTTTCAGTGTAACATTTGGTACTGCAGTCCAACCCAAAACTTCATTCCATAGATCTTTCGTGTTATTTCAACATTTGTTTCCACCCAAAAAATCCTATCCAAGCATGCTTTCTGTATTTATATGTTCACATATTTCTTATCTCATTATTTATTATACATTATCTTACCTCATCATTTATTTCCAAGAAAATCCTACCTAAACCTGTTGTCCCTAAACCCTAATTTTTGATCATATCCTCTTTCAAAATCCTTTTTTGGCCAAACCATTTTCTTATAGCTTCTCAATGCATTTCATCCAATTCATCACAAGTCGTTCTCATATATAGCCTACCCCATCTTAAGCTAACTTAAATCTACTGAGCTCAGATATATATACTAAGGGACGAGGCAATGCAGCAGTACAAAACAATTAACACAAACAGCAATGACAAAAAAATGCAGATTGGCAAAGCAAGCAGCAGTATATCTAAATTAGCAGAGCAAAGCAACATTACAATGAATATGAGCCAACGTGCAGCAACAAGAAAAATAAATCATTAGTAAAACTGGCTTAACAGAATAACACAAAGTGAAATTCAGTTGCACTATGCCTGGCACACAGCAGCAGCAGCAAATGAAATAACTTATACCTAAACATGACAAAGCTCAAGCAGAAAAAATAGTACACTAAAGACAACAATGCAGGTAGAGGGAAATGTCTATTCACATCTTAATGTCTATGTCATTAAAGTGATGCACCACAACTTATTCTACAAAATAAATTACCAAGTACTTGAAAAGAAAATTATTTATGCAATTCCTGTGAAGGGAAATGTGTTTTTGTGCTCCTTCGGTTTTTTGAAGTACATCGTAAAGTTATTATTCACTGGATCTGTTGGCATAAAATATTCATATTAGTACATCTATAAACTTTTATTTTACCCAATGCTGCAGTGGAGCTAGATAGTAGATATTAATCAAAATGAGCAATCTCTCAACTACCAAGACAATAGATGTAAAATGTTTCTCATCATTTCATTAGGCATTTTAGTAAATATCATAAATTATGAGCTCCACAGTGTTATCATATGTTTCCAAGTTTGAGCTTGTCGTATTTGCGATACTTTCTACAAAGAAATGTCAATAGCGAGGACAATGGCCTCCTTTTTTCTCCACCTGTGCCTCTGAAAGGCACACACTAATGGCTTTTTTTCCAGGCGACTGTCGCTCAGCTGGGACTCCACAGCACATTACGTCAAGGTCATCTACCTTCTTTGCTGAAATATTTACAGCAGCAGTTTCCACTACAGTGACAGTCTCATACAAAATAAAAAAATTCAAAGGTTAGAAATTTACATTAGAAGTGTGTAGAAACAAAATCTCATATATAACAGTGTCCAAAAAGTTTTGTCAGCATTGTGGTAACAAACATTCACGTATGTACACACATTTAATAACTCTTAAAGTGCGATTCTTTGTTTCTAACATCCTTTTTCACAAATCAGAGTCCCTAACCACTACTCATTATTCCTTACCTTATTACACATATACATATTCGTCGACACTTCTTCAATATTTCATCATAACAGATACGTAGCATAATCAAATTCCTCATATAGCATCAGCTTATTGATCATAAACATACCTCAACAGCATAATACACATCGTCATCGTAATAATAACATCATAACAAATCAATCACATCTCAAAATCGTCACAACTTCTTTCAATAATATCAAGACCTTCAATAAAGTCATCTACCTCAAACGTACTTTAAAAATCATGATCCCATACCAAATATACGAGGGCAGTTCAATAAGTAATGCAACACATTTTTTTTTCTTGGCCAATTTTGGTTGAAAAAACCGGAAATTTCTTGTGGAATATTTTCAAACATTCCCGCTTCGTCTCGTATAGTTTCATTGACTTCCGACAGGTGGCAGCGCTGTACGGAGCTGTTAAAATGGCGTCTGTAACGGATGTGCGTTGCAAACAACGGGCAGTGATCGAGTTTCTTTTGGTGGAAAACCAGGGCATCTCAGATATTCATAGGTGCTTGCAGAATGTCTAAGGTGATCTGGCAGTTGACAAACGCACGGTGAGTTGTTGGGCAAAGCGTGTGTCATCATCGCCGCAAGGTCAAGCAAGACTGTCTGATCTCCCACGTGTGGGCCGGCCGTGCACAGCTGTGACTCCTGCAATGGCGGAGCGTGCGAACACACTCGTTTGAGATGATCGACGGATCACCATCAAACAACTCAGTGCTCAACTTGACATCTCTGTTGGTAGTGCTGTCACAATTGTTCACCAGTTGGGATATTCAAAGGTTTGTTCCCGCTGGGTCCCTCGTTGTCTAACCGAACACCATAAAGAGCAAAGGAGAACCATCTGTGCGGAATTGCTTGCTCGTCATGTGGCTGAGGGTGACAATTTCTTGTCAAAGATTGTTACAGGCGATGAAACATGGGTTCATTACTTCGAACCTGAAACAAAACGGCAATCAATGGAGTGGCGCCACACCCACTCCCCTACCAAGAAAAAGTTTAAAGCCATACCCTCAGCCAGTAAAGTCATGGTTACAGTCTTCTGGGACGCTGAAGGGGTTATTCTGTTCGATGTCCTTCCCCATGGTCAAACGATCAACTCTGAAGTGTATTGTGCTACTCTTCATAAATTGAAAAAACGACTTCAGTGTGTTCGTAGCCACAAAAATCTGAACGAACTTCTCCTTCTTCATGACAACGCAAGACCTCACACAAGTCTTCGCACCCGAGAGGAGCTCACAAAACTTCAGTGGACTGTTCTTCGTCATGCACCCTACAGCCCCGATCTCGCACCGTCGGATTTCCATATGTTTGGCCCAATGAAGGACGCAATCCGTGGGAGGCACTACGCAGAGGATGAAGAAGTTTTTGATGCAGTACGACGTTGGCTCCGACATCGACCAGTGGAATGGTACCATGCAGGCATACAGGCCCTCATTTCAAGGTGGCGTAAGGCCGTAGCATTGAATGGAGATTAGTTGAAAAATAGTGTGGTGTAGCTAAAAGATTGGGGAATAACCTGGTGTATTTCAATGTTGAATAAAACAACCCTTGTTTCAGAAAAAAATGTGTTGCATTACTTATTGAACTGCCCTCGTATCATTCAAAGCTCTTATAGTGTCACAATGGTTCCGGAAAATATATGAACAGTTCACAAAGTACAGACAAAATACAGTTTCATAAGTGTGAAGTTATCCAACTGTGTTATTGTGTAAACAAGTGTCACTGATGTAGTATAAAAATGTTTATTTCTCTGTTAAATAATCAGGTAGCTGTGTAATTCTGTGTTGGAGAAATATGGCACCGATGTGTAAAGTTGTATAAGCAAATACCATATTAGCTAGGGCTCCTTGTGCTTGCCACACACATGGTACACAAAGTAAGCGTGTACCCCCCTGAGGATTAATGTAATTATACCCTCAGGTGTTACAGATTACAGCAATCGAATGAAATGTATCACGGAAAACTTTCTTTCCAATTCAAAAATCTTTAAAAATAAATATCTTAAGTACAAAATTAATCACTCAAATGCGTATCCTGTAGTGCTAAATGTGCATCTTGCTGTAAGATAATTCTGTGGAAGTGTAGTAGTTATCGTCCTCTGTAAGCAAAGTTCTGCTGAAGTCAATGTACTCACCTCATCATAAACAAAAGTGAAATGCTTTGCTTATAGATATCTTAGTTATTACCCGTATTACCGTGATGAAGAAAGTACTGTGCTGTAACGTATTCTTGTGCTACGAAAAAGGCTGTCTCATTGTAGCTATACCACAAAAGTTACTACTAAAACATGTTTCACTTTCCAGAATAATACATAAAAACTGTGCAGACATAAAACAGATACACCGCAAAAGAAACAATGTAAATTGTGTCACACATCAGTAGCGTCGTGATATAATCGTGTAGCTGTAGAAACCAAATACTAAGTCATCTTTAATCTCACAGAAAGTACTTCAAATAAAGAGTGTCTTTTCAACTAAACCAAAATGTTGCATTAAAATCTCATTAGCAGTATATGTTCTAAGTATGTAAGCCTTATAGTCGTTACTAAATCGTGCAATTAACAAGCAAGAATGTACACACACAATAACACCGTGTCCTCTGTTCACTATAACAAGCCTTATAGTCGTTACATAATCGTGCAATTAACAAGCAAGAATGTACACACACAATAACACCGTGTCCTCTGTTCACTATACAATGCATTCGTAATTTCTGTTTAAATAAGTTCTCTTGGTTCTTGACTGGATCTTTAACTTCAAACATTGTTGCATGTTAACAGATTCTAAGTCTGACAAAGCATACTAGTAATCCAACAAATAAACAATGTTTTCAGCCTTCAGTTGCAAGGTAATTTTACTCGTTTACCTAGGTTTCGATTCCAGTAATGGAATCTTCTTCAGAACCTATAAATTAAACCACATATGGACATATATTACTCACTAAAATGCATTATCAGTCTAATGATTGAATAATGAAGAAATTGTGATACTTACAACAATGAAATTATTTTGTGAGCCAAACACTGGTCATGTCACAGATTAAAAATTAAAACATTAAAGACACATAATCATAAGATTATGTCAGTCAAAATTAAAACCAATAGGGCGAACGTAGACGGAGCTGCGCCGGCCATAAATCAGGACCACACGTAAGCGGCTCCAAAACTAGGCGTCGTGAGCCGTTACGCGGCGCGGCTCGGCCGCGACCAAGCGCATGCGCAAGCGCAAGCGCAGGAGCGAGAGACAAACTGTCTCAAAATTACTTAGAGCAAATATACATATAAACAAAATGTAACTGAAAGCTGTCTTACAATTGACATACCTATCTATTGGTATAGCAACATTAAACAATTTACCTGAGAACAAACTACAAAGCCAAGGTATAATTTTTTTTTTTTTTAAATATTATTGTAAGAGGGGGTAGCCCCGCTACAGTAACTAACAATTAGTGTCAAAACCATGCGTGCTGAGCATAAAATGTCTTTAACATAAAAAGGCCTTAGCAACTATGTGTCATTACCAAGCATATAAGGAAATACAAAGACACACATGTACAATCACATTATAATAAAGGGACAAAGCAGATAGGGAAACAGCATCGGCCATTCGAGGCGGACTGTGGGTCAACTTCACTGAAGTAAAGGTTGAAATCCTTCGAAATAACTTCTATTTTTTAATTGCAGCTGATCATTAAGTAAGTTGTCCCTATCAATACTAAGATGTTTAAAAATTTGCAATTCTTCGAGGGTGTCTAGCCTGCATCCCTTTACTTCATTATGCAAAAGCTCTGCGTCTTTTAGAGGCTTAGGAGCATGCGCCTTTTGGACCAGATGTTCAGCAAATGTAGATCCTCGAGTTCCATCACCGCTTTTTGTCGGCAGGTGCTCTTTAAACCTAACAGACAGGGCCCTTCCTGTCTGGCCAATGTAATAAGAAGGACATTCAGCACACGTGATTTTATATACACCTGACAGCGATGATTTATCATTACCTTTATCCAGAGAATGAACTAGGTTCTTTTTGAGGTTGTTAGTGGTAGAGTATGAAACTTTACACCCTAGGTTTTTTAATAAACGACCTACCTTATAGGATATGTTACCTATAAAGGGAACTGATATGTATTTCGTTACCTGGTGTTGATTGTGAGTACCTGAACTGGAAAGGGTGGTAGTCTTCTTTCGTGTTTTTTTATTGAACAACTGTCTCACTATACTGGGATTATATCCATTATTCTGAGCGATGTTTTCGAGGACTTTTAATTCGTTTTGTAAGTTGATTGGCGAAAGCGGAATGGAAAGAGCTCGATGGATACTCGAGTGAAAAAAGGCCATTTTTTGGGCCTGAGGATGGGTGGAATCAGCTGGGATGATGATGTCGGAATAGGTTGCTTTCCGAAAATTTTTGAAATCTATTTTGTTGCCAATAATGGATAGCGTCAGATCGAGATAGTCTAAGGTCCTATCAGCTGTCTGATTTTCTTGTGTGAAACTGATTTTTTCATGTAGGTTATTGAAAGTGGTAAATAACAGTTCTAGCTCTTCATGGGAACCTTCAAACACAAACAGCAAGTCATCTACATATCTCGCATAGAATATTATATTATTTGCCAAATCTGGATAATTCCGAAAAAACATCTGCTCTATTGAGTTTATAAAAATATCTGACATGATACCAGCTAAGGGGCTGCCCATAGCTAGACCACAGGGTTGCGAATATATTTTATTATTGAAAGAGAAATAATTGTACTTGAGGGTGGTGCGTAACAGAACCATTAGTTCATCGATCTCAGGGGCCGATAATTTTTTATGGTATCGCAAATTGGTTTCTATAATGTCCATCGTCTGTTCAACAGGCACATTGGTGTATAAATTTTTAATATCAAATGATACGAGTTTTGTGATGTCAGAACAGGCTAAAGTTTTAAGTTTGTTGGCCACGTCTACCGAATTTTTGACGGAGAAATTTTTTTCAAACACAAAATTCGCTTTCAATTTACGGTGCAGGAACCTAGCTAGTTTGTGGTATGCACTTTTGGTACTGTCAACGATCGGCCGGATGGGATGGGAAATTTTATGAACCTTACTTAAACTGGCTTCTCAAAATAGGTGGTTTCGGATTCATGTTTATAAGGCATTTTTTATAAAACTCGCCGATTAACTTTTTTGTACCGCTAAGAGCCGACCTTATCTCTTTTTGGATCACGGGTGTGGGGTCCACCTCGATTGGCACGATGCCATTTTCCTCAAAAAACATTTCCGTTTTACGGATGTATTCGCTTTTGTGGGCGATAATTAGGGAATTGCCTTTATCGGCCTTAGTTGTCAGTGCTTCATGATTTTTAAGCTTAAGATTAATGCTCTTCAACGTTTTATGTACAGTAGAAACAGGATTTTGAACAGAGTAATCTTTTTGGACAATTTTACAGGCGTCATAAGCTATTCTTGTTTGCGCATTTTTTGCTATTTTAGAACAATCAAGCCCAACTTTGAGGTCGACAATTAAATTTTCTACACTTTGAGAAGTACATTTAGGTTGTACATTAAACTTGAAACCTTTACATAAAAGCTCGTTCTCAGCTTTGGAGAAACAAATATTAGTCTTATTCACTACGCGTTCGTAACATTGGGTTAGGGCGGCCGCCCCTTTACATGTGTTATGAACGCCAGAAACCTCAACATATTTTAATAATTTGGCTAGCTTTCTTTCATGTCTAACACTAATTTCGGTTTTACGGTTTGCTAACCATAAACTAATATGCATCCAAAACGAATCAATTTGAAAATTATAGGTAGTCTTAAAAATTTTTGAAAGTTCAAGATACAGTTCATAAGCTTCTTCATTCAGGCTGTCTTTCTTGGAGTACAACTCAGCACTTCTTTCATTTAAAATCTGGTGTACGAGTTTCCTTTTAAGACCAGGGGACTTATTACAAACTTTGTTATTAATATAGCCTTTTACAAAATCAGGTACTACATTTGACAGCTTGCATTGCTTAATGAAAGATATTGCCATACCTGTTTTCAGTATTTTATACACTAAGTCCATATATCTGTTAGCTGCTTTACTTGCCTCGGCAGGTACAAATTTACAAATCTTTAACATATTGCAGCGTGTCAGCAACTGTGAAATGTACAGCAAATAAACAATGTTTTCAGCCTTCAGTTGCAAGGTAATTTTACTCGTTTACCTAGGTTTCGATTCCAGTAATGGAATCTTCTTCAGAACCTATAAATTAAACCACATATGGACATATATTACTCACTAAAATGCATTATCAGTCTAATGATTGAATAATGAAGAAATTGTGATACTTACAACAATGAAATTATTTTGTGAGCCAAACACTGGTCATGTCACAGATTAAAAATTAAATCATTAAAGACGCATAATCATAAGATTATGTCAGTCAAAATTAAAACCAATAGGGCGAACGTAGACGGAGCTGCGCCGGCCATAAATCAGGACCACACGTAAGCGGCTCCAAAACTAGGCGTCGTGAGCCGTTACGCGGCGAGGCTCGGCCGCGGCCAAGCGCATGCGCAAGCGCAAGCGCAGGAGCGAGAGACAAACTGTCTCAAAATTACTTAGAGCAAATATACATATAAACAAAATGTAACTGAAAGCTGTCTTACAATTGACATACCTATCTATTGGTATAGCAACATTAAACAATTTACCTGAGAACAAACTACAAAGCCAAGGTATAATTTTTTTTTTAAAATATTATTGTAAGCTTTCAGTTACATTTTGTTTATATGTATATTTGCTCTAAGTAATTTTGAGACAGTTTGTCTCTCGCTCCTGCGCTTGCGCTTGCGCATGCGCTTGGCCGCGGCTGAGCCTCGCCGCGTAACGGCTCACGACGCCTAGTTTTGGAGCCGCTTACGTGTGGTCCTGATTTATGGCCGGCGCAGCTCCGTCTACGTTCGCCCTAATGGTTTTAATTTTGACTGACATAATCTTATGATTATGCGTCTTTAATGTTTTAATTTTTAATCTGTGACATGACCAGTGTTTGGCTCACAAAATAATTTCATTGTTGTAAGTATCACAATTTCTTCATTATTCAATCATTAGACTGATAATGCATTTTAGTGAGTAATATATGTCCATATGTGGTTTAATTTATAGGTTCTGAAGAAGATTCCATTACTGGAATCGAAACCTAGGTAAACGAGTAAAATTACCTTGCAACTGAAGGCAGAAAACATTGTTTATTTGCTGTACATTTCACAGTTGCTGACACGCTGCAATATGTTAAAGATTTGTACATACTAGTAATGTAAAGTGAACAATTTTATAGCAAAGTCTAAGTTAAAAAACAGATTATCTCTCAATAAACGATTTTACATGTGAAATGTGGTGCAATCCTTTTCTCTTCCTAGTACGAAGAGTTTCAACTTCAATGCAATTATCATGTGGTATACGTCGGTAAGGAATACTGGAATTTTTCTCAAGTTAACGTCTATGTTATTTTTCGCTGAGCCAGCCGGCGCAAGTGGCTGCCTGCGGTGTGAGTCATTGTCTGTCTCTTTGTTGGCGCTCGTCGTTATTGGGATTAGGAGACCTAACTTCTACAAATTAACCTTGTAGAGATACCCCTGCCCTGTTTGGATCTCGCCATTTCTGATGAAATTCAGGTCTGTCGTTATGATTATATCGTCTGTCGTCATGTCGGTAATTTCTGTAATTATTTGCTTGTTGGTCACGTGGTGGAGAACTTCTCCCTGAGTCGTAACAGCGCAGAGGACCGTTGTGTCTGAAGTTCTTCTGTCTCCCTTGATAATAATTATTTTGGTTCCCATATTGTCTGTTTCTCTGATTGTCTCTGTGATAGTCATTACTGCGGAGAGGTGATCTTTCCCTGTAACTATTATTATTCTGTCAGTGGTTATCATATGGGTGGTGTCTGTTTTGGTCACGATTTGTGTTGTAAGAATAGCCTTGTCATGTCCATTTATTATTTCTGTCATCACGGAATTGTGACAGATGTGACCTGTAATTGTTGTTCTTCTGTTTTCGCGTTCCGCGATTGTCAGTGTCAATTTCCAATTCTTGTAACAGTCCCTGAAAAGCTTCAATGTCATCTTTGCAACGTCCTGCCAAAATAATATGTAGTAAATGTTCAGGCAATTTCATTAAGCAAATGCGGATAAGTTCTGAGGGGCGGTGAGGGTTTGAGAGGTACTGATTCTTGAGCAACATGTCTTCAAAATATTTCACAAGACTGGAAAATTCAGATTGTTCGAAATGTTTCATCATTATGATGCTATGTTTTACTCAGTCTTGTGTGGCTTGAGACCAATATGCTGAGAGGAAGGGATGATAAAATTTTCCTTCACTGTGACAATCGTGAATGACCAATCGCATTCTTACAGATGGTTCATTCTCTAAATAGCCACACATAAATTCTAATCTGTGGTCTAATGACTAGCTGGGAGGAAAACAATGAGAGAATTAATGAAGCCACGCTTGTGGATGAATGTCGTTGCCGGATTTCTTAAATGTTTTGAATTTACGTGTAGTAATAAACAGCTTATATTCAAAATCATCATGTCGACGAGTCGCATGTCGGTCATAGTAACGTCGTTTCGGCGATTCCATCTCAAAATTCCATGTACCTTGCCAATTTCTTTCACAATTTCCGAAGTGCCCTTTGTTATTATTTTGTGGCTGTTCCATATTTCTATGTCCCTCTTCCCGTATTGGAGCGCGAGTGTCCTCTGAGATATGTAATTGTTGTATTACCTGTGTCAACTGATCTTGTACTTCCCGGATTTGTCTTTGGTGTTGCATATTAATTTGATTCTGATTTTGTTTGAATTTCCTAATTTGTTGGTACTCCTCTGTGTCAGTGAAGGCTACAGGTCTTGTGTCATTCAGATCATCATCTACCTTTGCAGATAAGTTAGTGAACTGATCCGAAAGTTCGGCTACTTTCTCCAGTAGTGACCTTATTTCCTCAGTGTGTTTTTCTGAACCAAGTTTCAGAGTGTCCATTTGTGTTGAAATCGTATTTACTGTGTCCTTTAAGTTTTCCTGAGTTTTTGCAAGTTGCGTAACCGAATCGGTAAATGCAACTGAATCAATCTTAGCTTGCAAGGTCTCATGATTTTCATGAACAATAGTTTGCAGTTCTTTTATGGCTGCTTCGTGACTCTGTAATGTATTTTCATGCTGCGAAAAAATAGGTTGGAAATGCTCTCAAATTTGTATTTTTACGTCATTACAGACTTTTTGACATTTCGATTCGATTTTATGTAACTCAGTAGTTAATTCTTCACGTGTTTGTTCAAACGTGGCGTCTAAGCTTTGAAAATTTTGTTCCATTGTGTCTACTTTTTGAAGATTTTGTTCCATTGTGTCTAACTTTTGAAGATTTTGTTCCATTGTGTCCAACTTTTGAAGATTTTGTTCCATTGTGTCTAACTTTTGAAGATTTTGTTCCATTGTGTCTAACTTTTGAAGCTTTTGCTGTGTTTGTCCCATTTGTTGTATTAATTGTAGTAACAATGCGCTGGTGTCTGAAACATGTTCCTCAGTGCTTTTCGGCAGTGAATTTGCACCGGCAACATTCACATTTTGACAAGCAGAAAATGTGTCTAGATTTATTTGAGAAAACGCTGAGGACCCAAAACCTGAATCTACAGTATTTGCGAGATTGTGTCCTGTCATTTCGGATTCCTGAGGCGAGCGGTTGCCGACCGATCGATCGATAATGCTTCCCTGTTCACTAATTGTTTCTCTGTCTACGCCATTATTTGCCGCCCGCTCCATTTCCCTATGCATAATTACCAAATTACCACTTTGAATGGCTGTTAATTCATTACACAGTGGTGCTGATAAGCTACGGTCGTCGTCACTATTATTTCTCAGTTTACTTTGGAGCCTAGTGTTACGTTCTTCACACGCCATTATTGTCACAATATTTCACACGAAAACATATAAAAGCACAATTTGAAGAGCAAAATAAGAGAACACATTAACATAGCACTGAAAATAGTATCTAGTTAATTGCAAGCGCTGCTGCGAAATACTTGGTGCAAATCTACATGCATGCCACAACTGTTTTACTGTACAAGAAGGAGAAGTACAACTACAAAGAAAATTCTCTCTATGATTACGCGCTAGCAATAAACAATAGCTACACTAATTACACAAACTACAAGAAAAAAATCAGAAGATTTCAGTGAGGTATCCTCGGCTAAGGGTCGACATATGAAACGTCCCCTTAGAAAAATTATTGAGTTACTGTGCTGGTAAATCCCTTACGTTATTTGATTTTCAAACAGCTGAGCAGAACTGAACGTACTCAGACATTTCGCTCTTTTCCTATTCTGATCAACACTAAACTGACACACAATATTTTTTAGCGCAACGCAATCTGTCTTTCAATAATCCCTATAAGAGAATGGCCCTGACTAAATTAACCTATACGTTTCACAAATCACTTACCTCACAAAAATCTTCGTTACTCGAACTACTGCAATACAGCGAGCGCCACTACTGCCAGGTAAATAAAAGATTCAAACTACTGAAGGCACTAACTACTGATAGGCATAGTTAGCAAATGAAAGATTTTGATAGAGAACAAACAATGTATTTACCTTAATAGTGTTCAAAAGTCGTAATATATGTAGCAGTTCATGACATCCATTCTTACAAATGTACTGTTTCTGATGGACACACGTTCAGATCATCCGCTGTCAAAAATCCGCCATCTCACTTCCCCACATCCTCCACTGCTGGCGGCTCTCCTCCAACTGCCCAACGTTACGCGCTGTTAACAGCCAACAGCCCAACACTACAATAGCGAATATTACAACAATGCCACCCAGACACAGACTGCACACAGCACAGCCAGTGATTTTCATACAGAGCGCTACGTGGCGTTACCAATATAAAAACCTAAACAGCCTACTTACAGGATGGTTCGTGGCCAACGTTTGCTTTTCCAGAGCGCACTTGACCCACAACTGTGCTGTTCCAATCAGCTGCGAGTGAGACAGTTGCACGCTGGAGGCTACACACATGAGAAGCTCAGGAAGACGTGTTTGCAATGCAATGCAGCTATTTCTAAGAGACAAAAAATTGCAGCATATTTTTATAAGAAGCCGTTTCTCGCATGTGTCTATTTTCAGATTTTTATTTTCTTGTCAAGGAAATTTTATTACCCAGTTCAATAAATACATTACATAGTGTTAAGACGGGGAACTACGAAAAGCCTTACATATAGACATTTAACATTACGTTGTGATATTTTCAAAGTAATACAAATTTCGATTTTAGAACACCTAATAATTCTGGATCTCTAGTTCATGATATAGTTACTAGATTGTGATCTGTTAAATCCGAATAAGAAAAAAACGTTTCACACACATTGTTGATGCAAAAACTGAAATAACTTAAGCGACGTGGCTGTGCAGCCGACAATATTGCTCTTGGTGTAACATTTCGTAAAAGACTTGCGAATTCCTGGACTGGGCAAACATGTCGTTCAGCTGGGGGCTCCGCTGTACATCCATCCCCTCAAGTCGGAAGTAATGAGGTACATTAGCAGCGGAAAGCGAAAATGATCTGAAAAATAAATCGAAATCTATCTCCAGTCGTGTAATATCTTGCAATTTATTTGAGCAATCGTTTCAATTACTCAAGCGTATTAAGTCATATCTGGTCCACAAATGTCTACCTTGCGTTATGGGAAATGTTTCAGTCATGAACTTGAAGCTCATTTTCCCACATGATCAATTTTTGTTTGATAGCATCAGTCTTGTGCGTTAAATCTGTTACCAAATGATTCTCCCCTTGCACTAAGTCACTTAAGGAACAGATAATTTGTGACGCCAACAGTAAGAGATTTAGTCACCACTCTACTTACATTTCCTTTTATTTCCTAATGGCTGCCTTCGGGTGAGCCAGTGTTCACCACCATTAGTCAGAAAACAACTGCTTTGTATGGATTTGGTGGCTGGGGTCGTAAATATTTTTCCAGCTCATTATAGTGCAGTGGCATATTAAGCTCTTTGCTTGGCTTCTATACGATACGAAAAGTAAGCAATTCCCGTTTGTCATTGAAAGAATAACTGCTTGAATACTTCTTTTCTGGACAACTGCATAGACGTGATGGTACTCCTAATGCAGAGCATAAATCTAATTTGACGTAGCTTGGCCTCTGAAAAGGTGACTTGAGACATAGCGCCGTATACCGATCCTGCTTTGGAGGCGGTTAAGTGGGAGATGTATCTCAGAGCTGGATAGTGACAGATGGTGACGTGAGACTGGACGCCCACGTAGTTTATGTATAAGCCGATAGAGGACAGTATTGGATAGGGGACTGTGATTTAGTTTCGATTGTGCCCACTAGAGTGCACTAAAGTAATAGAATGTTTTTCATAAACTGTTCTAGTATTTTCATAAAGTGTGATTATGTCTTTTTATGTATGTAAAGTGTTATAAATGTGTTTTAGCAGTATGAATGATGCGTGAGTGTGGTTTAACGTTAATATGAAAATAATTGTTTAACGAGTTATGTGGTGGGATTTAGTGTGGGAACATTTCGAAGAGGTATGGATGTGGACAAAGGGGATTTTTGTAGAATAGATTTGTAAAGTAAATTTACGATAAAGAGAAAGTTAATTCAGGTATAAATAACTTTATGCATAAACAAAACTTCAGCATGTTAGATAATTACGTCGGTAAATAGTGCAGTCGTTAGGTTTAGTATTTTGCGATTGGTTACTGATGATAGGCGCGGACTGACGCGGGAGAATGTTGTTTTGCTATTGGCTGTTGGGTAAACTGACCAATGGTAAAGCAATATTCTTTCTGCTGGTAGAGAAGACTTAGGGTATTCTAGAGAGGAGTCGGAGCCTAGCCATGAAACAGTTCGGACGTGTGTAGTAGTATTTCCGATGGAAATGAAAAGTTGCGGGATCTAGCAGTGCTTCATACATCCAAAGTGTTGACATGTGAAACAATCGGGTCTACTGCCGGATGTTTGTGTCGCTCTGCCACAATATTTCGGCCACGTAACTCGTTGCCTTCTTCAGGTGCTACCTGAGACTGCCGTGTTGGAGGATCTTGTCCAGTATTTATGCCCAGAGGGCGCTAGGTGCTCTCTTTGCCGTCCGCGCCCGCCTGGCGCTGCTTGTAATGTCTCTTCCCCGGTGTTCTCGCCGGGAAAGCCTGAAGAGTTACATCAAAAGTGTTGTAAGGTGACGGCATAATTATTTTGATGTGTGTGTAGAAATTTCGGAATTTTTAAGTGAATTTTGGGACGAGAAAAGACATAAATTCCGCGTGGCGTATTGAGCAGGTTGGTGGCTAAAAACTGTACTGCATTAGGTACCGACAAACTTAATATTTGTCGAGCATTCTCAACCAAAAACAATCCGTATTTTTGTAGCTATTACGTTTTCGGGAAATGCAACACCATAAACTTGCTAACGTGAGTGAAAGAGATTGTGAGTGACTGTGTTAAGACTAGCACGGGCTTGGATGTGATACTTGTTCACCTAAGTTTCAAAATATATTAATTAAGGACAAAATTTCCAAGCTTTCGTTTCGTGTGAAAACTTTCTCCCGAAAAGTCGAAAATGGCTCTGAGCACTATGGGACTCAACATCTTAGGTCATAAGTCCCCTAGAACTTAGAAATACTTAAACCTAACTAACCTAAGGACATCACACACACCCATGCCCGAGGCAGGATTCGAACCTGCGACCGTAGCAGTCCCGCGGTTCCGGACTGCAGCGCCAGAACCGCACGGCCAACGCGACCGGCCCGAAAAGTAGATTAGTGACTTTAATTGCAGCCTGGTTCACGTCGAAGTACAGTAGGTTTCGCTCGGCTTCCCTACTGATGATATGCTGAGACAATGTTCACAGGTAGGTGCAGGTTCGTCGTAATGGGACGGAAGGAACCGCGCCGCCGTAGGCTGTCCGCATCTAGCGGCGTCCCGCTGCAGGCTTCATTGTTCGCACTGCCCTCGCCCCGCATTCCCACTCTCCCCCGCGCTTGGAGAACTGAGCAGGAGCACGACCGAAGCGCTCGTGCTAGTGAAGCGCTGTTTGGTCACGTCTGCTGCACATGAACTACACTCCTGGAAATTGAAATAAGAACACCGTGAATCATTGTCCCAGGAAGGGGAAACTTTATTGACACATTCCTGGTGTCAGATACATCACATGATCACACTGACAGAACCACAGGCACATAGACACAGGCAACAGAGCATGCACAATGTCGGCACTAGTACAGTGTATATCCACCTTTCGCAGCAATGCAGGCTGCTATTCTCCCATGGAGGCGGTCGTAGAGATGCTGGATGTAGTCTTGTGGAACGGCTTGCCATGCCATTTCCACCTGGCGCCTCAGTTGGACCAGCGTTCGTGCTGGACGTGCAGACCGCGTGAGACGACGCTTCATCCAGTCCCAAACATGCTCAATGGGGGACAGATCCGGAGATCTTGCTGGCCAGGGTAGTTGACTTACACCTTCTAGAGCACGTTGGGTGGCACGGGATACATGCGGACGTGCATTGTCCTGTTGGAACAGCAAGTTCCCTTGCCGGTCTAGGAATGGTAGAACGATGGGTTCGATGACGGTTTGGATGTACCGTGCACTATTCAGTGTCCCATCGACGATCACCAGTGGTGTACGGCCAGTGTAGGAGATCGCTCCCCACACCATGATGCCGGGTGTTGGCCCTGTGTGCCTCGGTCGTATGCAGTCCTGATTGTGGCGCTCACCTGCACGGCGCCAAACACGCATACGACCATCATTGGCACCAAGGCAGAAGCGACTCTCATCGCTGAAGACGACACGTCTCCATTCGTCCCTCCATTCACGCCTGTCGCGACACCACTGGAGGCGGGCTGCACGATGTTGGGGCGTGAGCGGAAGACGGCCTAACGGTGTGCGGGACCGTAGCCCAGCTTCATGGAGACGGTTGCGAATGGTCCTCGCCAATACCCCAGGAGCAACAGTGTCCCTAATTTGCTGGGAAGTGGCGGTGCGGTCCCCTACGGCACTGCGTAGGATCCTACGGTCTTGGCGTGCATCCGTGCGTCGCTGCGGTCCGGTCCCAGCTCGACGGGCACGTGCACCTTCCGCCGACCACTGGCGACAACATCGATGTACTGTGGAGACCTCACGCCCCACGTGTTGAGCAATTCGGCGGTACGTCCACCCGGCCTCCCGCATGCCCACTATACGCCCTCGCTCAAAGTCCGTCAACTGCACATACGGTTCACGTCCACGCTGTCGCGGCATGCTACCAGTGTTAAAGACTGCGATGGAGCTCCGTATGCCACGGCAAACTGGCTGACACTGACGGCAGCGGTGCACAAATGCTGCGCAGCTAGCGCCATTCGACGGCCAACACCGCGGTTCCTGGTGTGTCCGCTGTGCCGTGCGTGTGATCATTGCTTGTACAGCCCTCTCGCAGTGTCCGGAGCAAGTATGGTGGGTCTGACACACCGGTGTCAATGTGTTCTTTTTTCCATTTCCAGGAGTGTATTTATGTACAAGTCAGGACTAGTAGTCCAGCGATGAAGCAGTCCAGCTTTCCCAGCCGTGCAGTGGGGACGTGCTCTGTGTGTCCACTGTCGTTCACTTCCAGCGGTAGTGGCGTAAAATGCCTGGGCATTTATAAGTTGCAGCATTTGCTCAGGATAAATGCCTTATATGTTGAGTGTGACTTACAAAAAAATTAAGCTGATATTTTGTATTAGAAAAGGTGTTTTGCAACACTGCTTCTTTAGTGGTTGGGTAACCAAGTTGAAAAAGTTGCTTGAGAGTTACGGGAGAATTATTAGAGGAAATAATCTGCACTGTAAACATAACTTTTTACGTTTTTAATGAGATCAATCATTGGAGAAGTACAAAAAGAAAACAACACTAAAGTTTAATGGCTATTTCTGAAATAAAGTATACATTATATTAAATAGCTAACGTATAGGTAACATTTTACTTATATTACACAACTACAAAAACATTAAAAATTTGCTCTTGGATAGTTTCTTGATATTTGTAGGTAGGCTGAAGAAGAATCATGAAGTTTCGACTGTGCCTCAGATATTCCTGAAACTGATTCCTCGCTGACCGCTTGATTCCTTTCCATTTTGTCCTTGCTTGGACTGTTCAGTATGGGTTTTTCTTTAGGATCAACAGGCTTAGGACGTGCTATTGCTCCGTTCATCAACTTCCATCTATAGAAGAGGCAGGTAGGTTTTATCGCACTCTGTCATGTGAATCGGTTTCTTTTTTACTGTGGATCCATTCACAATTTCTGAAGTAATACACTACTCCAGCAGATATAACTGACGCACACAGAATTTTTACGGAAACTTCTTCCAGTTCACAAGTTCCTCTTAAGGGGCTCCGGAACGCCCTATACTTGCAATGTTAAAATAACGCTTATAAATTACATCTTTCCTCACAAAGTATTTGAGGTAGGAAGTTGAACTTTTTACAGATTATTTATTGGAATATGGGCTACAACTTAACACAGGGATTTTACAAAATTTTAGTTCAGTTATTAAAGATGATTTTTTTTCAATTGTAATGAAAATTCACAACATTTTTTTGCAATTTTTTATTTATATACTCAAAAATATACAGTTTTTTGGAAAAAGGCTGTGTTAAATTATGCAGAAGGTACTGTGTAACATTTACTGATAGTTTGAAACAAATATGTTTGGAAGATCCTTAGAAAACATGTAATTAGTATGAGAAAATAAAAGTTTTGGGAATCGAGCGACAAAGATTGAATTAACTTTTTAGTGCATTCCAGGTCCATAGGATGGATTATCTTCATCCTCTGCAAACTCCTCCACCAGCTTCCTCTTGTTCCTCCTCCTGTTTACTCTTGCTTGTATTTCTAGACTCTTTACAGCCCTGTCTGCAGCCCAAAGGCGTTCCTTGTCTAAAGCAAGCATCGCTCGTACCATGTTAGAACCTATCTTCATTCCCATATTTCTAAATACCTTGCACCTTACAATGTTGCCATCATTGAAAGTCGCAACAGCATCATACACACCAAAGTGAAGTGTTTCTATTCCAACAAATACAGTCTTGGGGATTCTCGACCATATAACACTATTTACACTTTCATTGGGGTTTTGAGTTTTTCCCTGAATACACTTTTTCAACAGTTCAGATGCTGCTAAGTCTCTGAAAATAGGTTTTATCACCTCCATTATTGCATGAGGCAGACTATGCTTATGAGTGTACACTTCACCAGTTAGCAATCCTTTGTTATATTTACACCAACTGTCTTCTTCTTTGGGACACAAGCTATGTTGGGGATTTTCATCGGTTGAAGAAGTATGAAAAAAAAAAGAGCCCAAACAGACTTCTTCATTTCCTCGACACTTTGTGTATTTTGCCTAATAGCTATTCCATAATAGTTCTGTATTTTGTCAATTACACTGTCAGTTAACCTTCCCTTCCCATCCAACCCTTTACCATCACTGAGTTTTTGTTTTTTGTATGAAGCTTTCAGTCGCCGAAGTCTTGTTCCCATTCGCTTCTGTACGTGTCCAATACACTCAAATTTCTGCACTACAACATCATCACCATAGGGCTTCAGTCCTTGAACATGTTTGAAACTTTTAGAATCACCGTCACCAAGGTAATTAACATATCGCACTTTATCACATGCCTCAGAACGCTGGAATATACTGGCAACACCAGCCACTTCCATTCCTCCACTACTGCCACTATAGTTAGCTTTGCAATTATTTTCATGTGTACCTTTATATTTTTGTGGACATCTACAATACTTTGATATTACTGCTACATCTAAAACTTTCCCTGTATACATACTGGTGGCAGATACTACACCATGAAGAGATGTGTGTCCCCGTTTATGCCAGGTACCATCGAACGCTGCAGTCAAATCTCTGTTACCTTTATTTTCCATTACTGCCTCTTCCACAGCGTTCTTCATAGATTCTATACAGACATCTTCTACTTTAGACCCTATTAATTTATTATAGGTCGTAAACTTGGTTAGGGGATTTGGAAGATTCATGATGCCACAGAAAATTGCACCTGCAGTAGCACCCTTACCAACTGAACGCAAGGAATAAACAAATCTAATGTTGTGTTCGTAGGTTTTGCTACCATTTTCTTCAGTTGCAGTTACTGCAACACTGTTCCAAAAGGTGGTCATGTATGAACACTTACCACATTTCAGTTGTATTTCACTAGCAAGTCCTACGTGCTTTATTATGGAGAGTTCCAGACCAACTTCACTACAATGAATACATCTTACACAGTTTGAAAAAATTCCTTTGAGAACCGACATATCAAATATTTCATTCACATCCGATTCGCCCATAAAACATTCATAGTTTTCACTCATTGAACCAAGCTTCTTCTGTGAAGTATTTTCTTTCCCACTTTGACTGCTATGGGCAGGTGTACTTGAGAGGTTAGGTTCACTCACTTGGTTATCGTCTTTATTGTTTACAGTAATAACACATACGTTTGGCTTTCCAACATTTCTCCTTTTCTTAAAAGCCTTCAGAGGATTTCTAATAACTTTACTTTTACTCATTATTATACCTCAACAAAACAGAGACTCAAGAAACAGAATTAATTACGAATATTTTCGAGATAACGACAGAGTAAATAAACATGAAACAATCGACAATCACACCAGCGATATATATTGAACCATGACAGGTTAGCCACAACACATACTTTATCTCACATCACTAAAATGTACCTGATGAACACGGACGTTAATAATAACACCATTTGACAGCAGTTTAACAGCGCCACAGTGGGTCACGCCCATGTAGAACACATTTCAAAAAAAAATTTTAAAATAGTTGTAGTCTTCGGAATTGAATAAATTACATATCTATTAAAAGGTAATAGTCTGCAGATTCAGAAAACGCAAAAAAGTAAAAATTGAACTTTTCATGATTTTGAGCCTTTCCGGAGCCCCTTAAAACATTCTACCACAACAAAGGATTTACACGACAGTTTTTATCGTCCCGAGGGTGAGAGTCCACTCTTTCCCACATAAATTATCTGAGCCCAATTCCTTGTTTGTCCCTACAGTCAGCAAAGTTCTCTCTAAACCGAATAACATATGGTTCAGAGTTTTTTGATGTTCCACAAACAAAGTTTATTGCATCAAGCATCTCGATAGGCATCAGGTTACTCCCGTGTATTTCTGGATGAAGAATATTAAGCTGCAAGGTGGTTAGAAGACACATCGAAGACCTTCCTAGCTTGGAATTTAGATAAAAGTGACTTCTGCAGATTACAGTGGAGAGGACCGTAGTTTCTAGGTGAGAACTTCTACTACCTTATTAAACTTTGTGACTATTTTGTGAACTTGGGGCTCATTTAAACCTAAACCTATAATCAAATGAATGACTACGTTCATGAGCTCTATAATCTTCGCAACTCACACCCAGAAAATGTCATCATCCAGGACTTTCTTTTTTAATTCAGACTTTAGATATGACAGCGCCCTTTCGTTTACAATTAAGGTTTATAAGACAACTTTGTTTGACTGCAAGTTTTTAAGCCAAATAAGACGGCTCCCCATCATGTCTTTCCTGGAAACTTCAGTGAAATCCTATCTTTGAATATTTTTTCAGCTGATATTTTATCGAACACTCCTTGTAAAAGGCGGCTCTGCTTTACTGTTTTGACAACCTCTATTCCATTTGCCACGACAGTTTTGATTATTTGACGGCCTAAAACATTGGAACACAACAAGTTTAATAGATAAGGTGGGCAGCCAAGTGGGAATATGTGAGAGAAATCATCCTTCACTAGATTCATGTTCTTGGCAGAGCCTTTATGGTCCATACTTCTCCAAAACATTTGTGAGAAGGTGAGCTAGGTACACGGCATTGTCGCCTTGCTTTTAGTCATTACAAACTCAACAACAAGTGGTTCAGGTTTTGAAACTACGAAGTTGGATTCATTTTTTAGATTGCCCCAGCCATCACAGTATAGATTAAGATTTCTCGCCTCGTCTAGGTGCTTATTTATATTACCTTGCATTTCTTTGTACTGCTCACCTAAGTAAGTAGATGATAGCCGATATATTGAAGGTAACTGAAAGCAAGGTCAGATTCTTTTGAAGAAAGTGGATGTTCTACCACGAACAAGGCAGATCCACTAACGATTATGGCTTTGGCAAAGCTTTGACTCAGCATCTCCAGCTAGGTGTGAAGCTAACTAACCTAAGGACATCTCACACATCCATGCCGCAGGCAGGATTCGAACCTGCGACCGTAGCGGTCGCGCGGTTCCAGACTGAAGCGCCTAGAACCGCTCAGCCACCACGGCCGGCTCTAGTCAATAGATCTAGACAATAAAAAAATGTGTTTGGAATCCGAAAGGCCGCGGGATCGAATCTCGATCGCACCACGGATTTTTCAGTGTTCGTTTTTTTCTAACCTTCACCTCTCAGATATATGAGGCGTCGCCAGAAACAACACGTGGTTCGGATTCTGCGTTAAACTGTAGGTTCTGTTGCCTCGGTTGGATAACTGGAGTAGGTAAGGGACATACAAACCGCCAATAGAAAGACTTGTAGCACCAGGCAATTGAGCCATCTAAAATTATTGTTATTATATCGTCTACGAGCATAATTTTTCACTGCATCGTCAAAGCGCGATTTTTACTCGCACCTGTCCCGTTTTTCTAACAAGCTGTCGGAATATGATTTCCGTCCTTTCTGGCCGAGAGGAAGTGCAAGTGCAATAAGACAGGGCCAATAAAATCAAACGAAGTAATACTATGCCTCAATACTTAACGACGCAGTTAGGGCGCAAAACCGACGGTGCCGAGACACCGGGCAAGGAGGCCGTGTCGGCCCACCGTGCTGCACTCCATGCAGAACCTTCCCCGAAGAAAAAGAACAAGAAGAAGGACGCAGAGGCCGCCCCTTACATCCTCTCGCCACCAGTTTACAGGCAACACGCGCCTCCGACGCGCCAGTTTTCCGTGCTCAATGCGATTAAAGAAAATGTGCCACCCTGTGCTGGGAGGGAAGCGAGCACCAGTGCAAAACGCGAACCGCGTTCCTTAGCCGCTTCGGAGTGTTTCGCGTCGTGAAACGTCCTGCCCCCTCCCACAACCAGCTGCCATCAATATCGAGTCCTCCGGCTCCACCGCCATCCCCTGCAGCCACACTTTGCCGACGTAATAGCCGCGCCGCTTAAGAGCCTCTTCACAACTCGCATCAGTGGCGCGCGCTGTAATTATCCTGCTTGCGAAAGCTCTGCCCTCCACCCCCACGACCTCCTCCCGCCAGCTTCCGAGTAAATATTTACCCGCAGCCTTTTCGTCAGAGGCACATCTTAGCGATGTTACACTATGTGAATGGGGTTTCTTTGAAGCTGCCGGAGGAATGAATTTACGACTCCTTTTTTTCCATGGCGTACAAAGATCTATGTCTACTGAGGACACCATCACGAAACTGGCATCACAAATAATACGAGTCGAATTTCAGTACCGTCAAACAAGTTCCATTCTTCCTTTCTTTCCGCCGGTCGTGGTGACCGAGCGGTTCTAGGCGCTACAGTCTGGAACGGTGCGGTGGCTATGGTCGCAGGTTCGAAATCTGCCTCGGGCATGGATGTGTGTGATGTCCTTGGGTTAGTTAGGTTTAAGTAGTTCTAAGTTCTAGGGGACTGATGACCTCAGAAGTTAAGTCCCATAGTGCTCAGAGCCATTTTTGAACCTTTCGTTTCCCTCTCTGGTATAGCACCACCTTTTATTATGTTATTTGGCATTGAGGCCACATGTCCTTCCTGACGCCACGGTTGTCAAGATTACGTAAAGGTGGTGGGGGGAGGAGGAAGTTCTGCCCACCGTCTTGTAAAAACACATTTCATGTTGAGCACTGACCCTGACTGAACTTTATATTTTGATATTAGGTATTACCTGTGAAACGCATTTTTCATCTTTTTGTTAAACTAAAAGAACTGATCATTCCTTTCTTATTCTTCGAGTATTAGTGATGTCACGTTGTAGCATTCCTATAACTTGCATTCTGTGTTCGTGTTGTTTGAATTATTTCGTATTTATTTTTGTAGCTTAGTACGAAACCATGTGTTCTCGTGCTAAAGAAGTTTGTTACAATAATTCTTGGCTGGTAAATTAGTTGGAACTAGTCAACTTGGTGGCCCGGCTATCGCCTGCCGTAAGCGCACTGTTGTTTTCCGGTTTCTACACGTTTGTAAGTCGAACCTGCAGCCCAAGTTTTAAACGAAGTTCGACTGTGATCATTATTATTGTTTTGCAAAATTGACTCCCTACATTTACGATGTCACGGTTTCTCGTTACGAAGATAGCTACTGTTCAACGACAACAGCTTGGCCTGAAGCTAATTCTTGCTTAAGAGAGAAAGTAGACTAGCACGTGTAAAAAACATTTTATGCCGTAAGAAACGACTAACAAAGATGGCCCCTTCTTGCCAGTTTTATGATTACATGTTTTCTTTTCTTAGCGGTTACGTAATGTACCCTTCTTCCGGTAACATTTTACTTTCATGAACAAATTTAAAATAACGAAGCACATACTAGGAGAAGGAACATTGTTCTGTGTGCTGTCATATTTAAACTGTGCACCATGTTCTCTGAGGCCGAATTAGAGGACTAACACAACATTTGCCTAAACGAAGGTGGAATACCACCCGAATAAAAGACCCATATCACTAACGTCGATTTGCAGTAGGATTTTGGAACATGTACTGTATTCGAACGTTAAGAGCTACTGACAAATAGCCAACACAGGTACAGTAAATATCTTTCTTTTGAAACACAACCAACCCTTTATTCTCATGAAGTAATGAGTGCTATTGGTAGAGGACGTCAAATTGATTCCATATTTTTAGCTTTCCAGAAGGCTATTGACACCGTTCCTCACAAGCGACTTCTAATTAAATTGCGTGCCTATGGAGCAGAGTTTCAGTTGTGTGACTGGATTCGGTGATTTCCAGTCGTGGTAGAGGACGTCAAATTGATTCCATATTTTTAGCTTTCCAGAAGGCTATTGACATCGTTCCTCACAAGCGACTTCTAATTAAATTGCGTGCGTATGGAGCAGAGTCTCAGTTGTGTGACTGGATTCGGTGATTTCCAGTCGGAAATGTCATACTTCGTATAACAAGTGATTGAAAGTCATCGAGTGAAGCAGAAGTAATACCTAGCGTTCCCCAAGGAAGTGTTATAGGCCCTCTGTTGGTCCTGATTTACGTAAACGATTTAGAAGACAATATGAGCAGCCATCCGAGATTGTTTGCAGATGATGCCGTCATTTATCATCTTGTAGAGTGATCAGATAATCAAAACGAATTCCAAAATGATTCAGACAAGATATCTGTATTGTGAAATACTGGCAATTGATTGCAAATAATGAACAGTGTGACGTCATCCACATGAGTTCTGGAAGAAATCCGCTAAAGATCTAAAGGCTATAAACTCAACTAAGCACTTGGGGGTCACAATTATAAGAAATTTAAATTAAAACGATCACATAGATAATATTATGGGAAAAGAAAACCAAAGATGCCATTTATTGGAGAACATTTAGGAAATATAACGGGTCTACTAAAGAGTCTGCACACTACGCTTGTCCGCCCTCTTCTGGAGCATTGCTGTGTGGTGCGGGATCCGCATCGGATAGGACTGACGGAGGACATCGAAAAAGTTCAAGGAAGGGCAACTCGTTCTGTACTACAGGGAAATAGGGAAGAGAGTGTCACAGATGTGGTATACGAATTGTGGTGGCGTCTTTCTTTGACGCAGGACCTTCTCATGAAATTTCAATCACCAACATTTTCCTCAGAGAGTGAAAATATTTTTTTAGCACTCACCTATCTAGGGAGAAATACTTACCACAATAAAATAAGAGACATCAGGCCTCACAAGGGTTTCATTGTTCGTTTTCCCGTACGTTATTTGAGAGTGGAATAGAAAGCAAGTAGCTTAAAGGTGGTTCGATGAATCTCCTGCCAGACATAGTAATCATGTAGATGAATCCACGCTCAGGCAGGTGTGTGTACATGCCTAGGATCGTTAATCTGCTGCAAGGATTCGATCCACGCGTGGGTTACATCCCTTTCTCGCACTACGCTATACGAACAAGTCAAACTTTGGTTGAATGTTTGCGGTCTTCAGTTATCCATGATAAATATAATATGGCGCATTTCTGGGAGAGAGTGAGAGGGGTGGGGAGGGGATAGGGAGATACAGAGAGAGAGAGAGAGAGAGAGAGAGAGAGAGAGACAGAGAGGTGGGATTGACGGAGGACGTCGAAAGTTTGCAAAAAGGGCAGCTCGTTTTGTATTATCACTTAATAGGGGAGAGAGTGTGGCAGATATGATAAGCGAGTTGGGATGGAAGTCATTAAAGCAAAGACGTTTTTCGTCACGGCGAGATCTATTTACGAAATATCAGTCACCAACTTTCTCTTCCTGTCCGCAGCTCGTGGTCGTGCGGTAGCGATTTCGCTTCCCGCGCCCGGGTTCCCGGGTTCGATTCCCGGCGGGGTCAGGGATTTTCTCTGCCTCGTGATGACTGGGTGTTGTGTGATGTCCTTAGGTTAGTTAGGTTTAAGTAGTTCTAAGTTCTAGGGGACTGATGACCATAGATGTTAAGACCCATAGTGCTCAGAGCCATTTGAACAATTTGAGCTTTCTCTTCCGAATGCGAAAATATTTTGTTGAGCCCAACCTACATAGGTAGGAATGATCATCAAAATAAAATAAGGGAAATCAGAGCTCGAACAGAATGGTTTAGGTGTTCGTTTTTCCCGCGCGCTGTTCGGGAGTGTAATGGTAGAGAGATAGTATTAGTGTGGTTCGATGAACCCTCTGCCAAGCAATTAAATGTGAATTGCAGAGAAATCATGTTGATGCAGATGTAGAGAGAGAGAGGGAAAGTTTCTCTGTCATTCGCGCGACAGGTACCTTTCCAGGTGCAGAGTAGTACAACTTCAGTCTGTGTTGTTGATGATGTATCTTTTTATTTCGTCAGTGTTTATAGATGCCGAAACGACGTAGCAACGGGACGAACTACAGCTTTTTTAATCCCGTACGAGGCCAAGCAGTGCCGACTCTACTGGTAGTTTTGGTAACCGATCAGTATTGTGAAATCAATCACCAGCAGTATCAATTTGTTAGTATGTAACCACCAGTGGGCAAGTGCACAACTTTAAATATCAGTACAGGGAATCCCAGGAGAAATGACCAATATTCAGGTATATAACAGGAACCAGTATTCGATGCAAAGAAGTCTAATAAATAGGGACTCTAAAATATACACCTTATGATATGTGAGCACTTCTTCATCTTGGATAATGTGAAACAAACCTCTTCCACTGCTAACTCTTTGCTTTCCATATTTTAGGGGTGGGAGTATGGACAAAAAATGTTAAGGAAACATGGACTCTAAAATGCGTACCTAGGGAGCTATGTATACTATTTCATCTTTGTTACTGTGAAACACGACTCTTCTACTCGTAGCTCTTAAGGTATGCATTTGAGAGATCATGTTCACCAGACAATATGTGGTGCTGTTTCAGCCATATTGCCTCCTCCCAAAATATGGAAAGCAAAGATCTTTGCAGAAGAAGAGATTTGTTTCACAGTACCGAAGATAAAGAACTGATTAAAGCTCTTAAGGTTGGATCCCATGTTTACTAGACTCTTTTCCTTCGAACGATCCTTCTTGTCACATCCCTGAACATTGACCATTTCTCCTGGGACACCTAGTATGGACTGTCTGCAAATTATCGGTTCAGTTGTGCTCTCTTACTTTAATCACTTACAGAATTATTCATAAGACGTGTCTAGTAGATACCTATATAAATGAAAAAATTGTTAAATAAAGGAGATAAGGAAGGAATGATCTTTCACGTTAATGATGTAGCCTAAGCACAGAAAGGTTGCTATCATTGTATTCATATCAAACATAAGCAAGTCACTAGCCACTCAAACCTCAGTACGAACTTACCCAACCAGACACCAGTATCATAAGATCTTGAACCAGGCTCTGCTTGCCTCGTTAGCACTTCCATCACGTGACATACTATTACAGTAAGTAAGCGTCTTGGAACTAGGTCAGCATCTCAAGAGCACATGATTTAAAATTTTCAGGTATTTCAGTCATATGTGTTGTACAAGTTTAGACAATTTTCAGACACATATTACATCATTCACATTAAACATTATACAATAATGAACTGTTATTTATATTGCATATGCCACACTATGCTACCTAAAAGACAATCTTGCAAACATTAAATTATAAAAAGTCCCATTAGAGAAACATAAACAAAATGATATAACAATATAAATCATTCACGCTGATGTTAACCTACTGTGTATCTGAAGAGGGCTCTATTACCCAACTCTTAAGTAAATTATTTGTAATACTTATTGTGTCTCATCAGTTTTAAGATCGTTTTACAGCCGTGAAATACGACCTATCCAATGGTGTCATAACATACGTAGCATGTGTATAGCTTTTCTTACTTTTATTACAAACAGTTTTACATACAAACGTTAACGACTTTGTTAATGTTTACTGCATACACAGATGATTTTAATTTTACTGAATTCGTCTCTTTCTTCCGATTTTAACGTTGTCACCAGATTTTCTGTGGCATGTCTGGAAGTGGCCCTTATGATTTTAGTGAATATTTGAAACCTTTAGTTTGAACAAGTCAGACTTTGAACACGTTTGTTGGGCACTCACAAGCAAGAGGCAGCACAACTCTACCAAACCGTCACGCGAATTACAAGCTAGACCGACTCAGTGGTCCACTGTACGGTGGCCCCAAACCTCTCTGGCGGCTCGCAGTAGTGACTCGGAGCACTTACCACAATCACTCACCTACCCGATCCTGTCTTCTTACAGCAATTTGCACCTACTTGATACTCTACTAAAGCTAACGTTTTTTGAATAATTCGTGTATGATGGACATACTGCTCGTAACGTCACAAGATATCTGGCAAGTGATGACACACCTTAATATTGTTGGATTATCAAGAATGGTAACGCTTCTATCACACGAGATATTGAAGGAAGTACTTTTTTGTGCAACGGTTCTTTTCTTTTGAAGACATTCGAAAGGTGGTAAAGATGAGTGCAGTAATGCGCTTGTTTGTGACGGAGGTGATATGTTTGCAAAAGTACCTTAGAAATAAGTATAAATTGACAGGCCAAGCGCCCAGAACGCCCTACCATGGTGAAAACCGTGCCAATAACGTGAATTGGCTGTGGTAGCAACGAGTACCTTTGCCGACAGCACTACATCGCACGCAGCGCATCTTCCGGGATCGTAACCATGTCGGTTGGACCCTAGAGGAGTGGAAATCCGTGGCCTGGTCAGATGAGCCCCGATTTCAGTTGGTAAGCGCTGATGGTATTGTCAGAACCAAGTTGTCAAAATAATGGCTCTGAGCACTATGGGATTTAACAGCTGAGGTCATCAGTCTTTTAGAACTTAAACCTAACTAACCTAAGGACATCACACAAATCCATGCCCGGGGCAGAATTAGAACCTGCGACCGTAGCGGTCGCGCGGTTCCAGACTGAAGGGCCTAGAACCGCTCAACCACAGGGGCAGGCACCAAGTTGTCAACAAATCACTGTGCACACTGGTGGTGGGTCCGCAATGGTATAAGCTTGTTTACATGGAATGGACGGGGCTCTCTGGTCCAACGAAACCGATCATTGACCAGAAAGGAAATTGTTCGGATACTTGGAGACCATTTGCAGCCCTTCATGGACTATATGTTACCAAACGACGATGCCATGTCACCGAGCCACAATTATTCGAGATTGGTCTGAAGAACATTACAGACGATTCGAGCGGATGTTTTAGCCACACAGATCGCCCGACACGAATCCTATCGATCATTTATGAAACACAATAGAGAGGTCAGTTCTAGCAAAAATTATGGACCGCTATAGAGGCATCATGGCTCTACTTCTGCAAGGGATTTCGAACGACTTGCTGAGCCCTTTCCACGTCAAGCATCTTTACTACATCAGGCAAAAGGAAATCGGACACGATATTAGGAGGTGTCTCATGAGTTTTGCATCCTTAGTACATAATATAACGGTCAGCGGTGGTGGGTCCTCTGCTTTGACTTGCTGCCCGGAGCCAGGCGGCGGGGCGGCGGCTCAACAGACGAAATTGAACGGCGAACGTATAACACAGCCAGCGCCCCGCTATCCAAAAAGCAGTGTCTCAAGCGTTTAGCCACATTTAGGTCGCCAGACCTGAGCAGCTCTTCTTCACGAACGGAGTCTACAGGATGAACTGGAGCTGCATCGGTACACATTCAAAGTTTGTTTCAGCGATACTATCTGAATGTTTTGTTATCAGAAACACACGGGCTCCGGCGGCTCGTTACAGAGTTCTTGTATTTAATTTGGTTTCTTGCCTCACTTTGCTTAGTATCTTTGTTGCACTGAAAATAGCGCCCAAATGTCGACCGCATGCACTGCGTATCTAGTCTGGAAACAAACTAGTTCTACTGACTAATGGTACTTGCGCTCAAGGTACTTACTGCTGAGGTAAATAACATCCCCGCATTAGTCTTCGGTCACAAGTTTGCATTCATTAGTGCTCGGCTTTATTCATCCAGTAGCTGGAGATGTGAAAGCCAAAGACAGTCTACTAGAAGAGGTCAGTGAATGTGTCTACCTTGGCCAGATTATAAATATGAAGGGAGACATAAGGCCAGAAATCTATCGACGCATCAAGCTTGGCTGGCAAGCATTTGAGTAGAATTCAAAAGTATTGACATCAAAAATGCCAGTAAATCTGAAGAAAGCAGTATTTGATCAATGCATTCTCCCTGTGATGACGTATGGCTGCGAGACATGGACACTGAACTCGTTTACAAAAGGGAAACTTAGGACAGCACAGAGAGCCATGGAGAGATCAATGCTGGGCTATACAAGAAAGGACAGGAAAAGGGCAGATTACATCCGGTCTGTGACGAAGGTTAATGACATCTTAGAGAGAGTAGGTTCCTTGAAATGGCAGTGGGCTGGCCACGTCACAAGAAAACAGATGGACGAAGCTAGTACTGGAGTGGAGTCCGAGAGAGCACCGGAGACCTAGAGGAAGACCACCAGACAGATGGGACAAAGACATCAAGAAGATCGCTGGTAACACCTGGCAGAGAACTGCCCAAGACCGTCCCACTTGGAGAAGACTTCTGAAAGCCTACCTGAATCTACGACTCGAAGAGGCCACATCATCTAATGATTGAATTGGCTGATGATGATGATGATTAGTCATACGTTAACAGTGGTACACAGTATTTAACGATAGATCCACTCATGAAGAGGTGGCCGATGTGTACCTCGTGTGTGGGTTCACTGAATCCGTTGGAAGACCAACAATACTACGCTATGCCGAGCTGTTCCCACGTTGACGGAAACCGCACCACAGTACACTTCTGAAGGCGTTTCCACAGAAGCAAAGGGTTATTTCGCTAACAATCGAAATAAACAGTAATTGCATTATTAATCTGTATTGAGCCGTCATAGATCGTGAGTCGATTATAACAAAATACCAGAAGGTATTCGTGAACGACCTCTGAAAGTACATATATAAAATTTTTTTTGCATGAAACCAGTTCCCAGAACTCCTGAAAATAGACGTTGACTGTGGATATTGTATCACAGACACAGTCCATTTGTCTGTTCAGACACGTCACTAAACCCGCCCAAAGATGTAAAGAATCGTGCATAAGCAGCGCCTATTAGACGGAGGGGGTCCGACAGCAGATCAGTTCCAGGCATTACACCGGGTCTGTAGTTCAACCATGCATAGACGATCAATACCGCGGCTTGATGGCGTCCCAATTGTTACTTTGTGCCAGAAAGGGCTCTCAACAAGGGACGTGCCCAGGCGTCTCACTGAACCAAAGCGATATTGTTTGGACATGGAGGAGATACAGAGAGACAGGAACCGTCGATGACATGCCTCCCTCAGGCCGCCCATAGCTGCTGCTGCAGTGTATGACCGCTACCTACGGATTATGTCTCGGAGGAGCCCTGACAGTAACGCCACCATGTTGAATAATGCTTTTCGTGCAGCCACAGGACGTCGTATTACGACTCAAACTGTGCGCAATAGACTGCTTGATGCCCAACTTCACTCTCGATGTCCATGGCGAGGTCCATCATTGCAACCACGACACCATGCAGCGCGGAACAGATGGGCCCAACGACATGCCGAATGGACCTCTCAGGATTGCCATCACGTTCTCTTCATCGATGAGTGTAGCCTATACCTTCAACCAGACAATCCTCGGAGGCGTGTTTGGAGGCAACCCGGTCAGGCTGATGCTTTAGACACACTGTCCAAGGAGTGCAGCAAGATGGAGGTTCTCTCATGTTTTGGGGTAACATTATGTATGGCCGACGTACGCCGATGGTGGTCATGGAAGGTGCCGTAATGGCTGTAAGATACGTGACTGCCATCCTGCGACCGATAGCGCAACTATATCGGCAGCATATCGCGAGGCATTCGTCTTCATGGACGACAATTCGCGCCCCCATCGTGCACATCTTGTGGATGACTGTCTTCAGGATAACGACATCGCTCGACTAGAGTGGCCAGCATGTTCTCCAGACATGAACCCCATCGAACATGTCTTGGATGGTTTGAAAAGTGCTGTTTATGGACGACGTGACTCACCAACCACTCTGAGGGATCTACGCCGAATCGCCGTTGAGGAGTGGGACAATCTGGACCAACAGTGCTTTGATATAGTTTTGGATAGTATGCCACGACGAATACAGGCATGCATCAATGCAAGCAGACGTGCTACTGAGTGTTGAAGGTACCTGTGTGTACAGAATTTCTGGACCACTACCTCTGAATGTCTCACTGTATGGTGGTACAAGATGTACTGTGCGGTTTTCATGACCAATAAAAAGGGCGTAAATGATGTTTATGTTGATCTGGCTCAAATGGCTCTGAGCACTATGCGACTTAACTTCTGAGGTCATCAGTCGCCTAGAACTTAGAACGAATTAAACCTAACTAACCTAAGGACATCACACACATCCATGCCCGAGGCAGGATTCGAACCTGCGACCGTTGCGGTCACGCGGTTCCAGACTGAAGCGCCTTTAACCGCACGGCCACACCGGCCGGCTGTTGATCTCTATTACAGTTTTCTGTACAGGTTCTGGAACTCTCTGAACCGAGGTGATGCAAAACTTTTTTTGGTGTGTGTATGTCGGAGGAGTTCTGGCTCATCCTGTGCGTCGCTATTGCTGTCCTCGCTGCGTATTCCATTCTCTTCATTCCTATAAGGCTTTAACCAGGTTACACTGTGGGTGCTAGTTGTTGAATATTAAATTTTTTTATGTTTATTTTTGAACACGCGAGAGTAGGCTCTGTATGTGCGTGTATGTATGCGCATATGCTAACACATATTGTTTTTTGTTTCAGTTTTACGACCCACCAGGATAGCCGAGAGCGCTAACGCACTGCTTCCTGGACTCGGGTAGGCGCGCCGGCCCCGAATCGATTCCTCCCGGTGGATTAACGAAGCCGGCCGGTGTGCCGGCCAGCCTGGATGTGGTTTTGAGGCGGTTTTCCACATCCTACATGTGAATACCGGGCTGGTCCTCGCTTCCCGCCTCAGTTACACAACTCGCAGACATTTGAAACTCATTCACACTATTTCATGATTTACACTAGACGCAGACAGTTGGGGTACACTGATTCCATCCTGGGGGAAATCGGATGGCGGCAGGAAGGGCATTTCGCCACCCCTTAAAATTAACCGTGCCATTTCCGAACTTAACCCCGCCGACCCTGCGCACAATGCAGGATTCAGGCTGTAGCAAAAACATTGTTTTGTTGCAGTTTTACCCTTTTCGAACAGATAGCTAGTATCAACATGATATACATTTTTCCGACAAGACGAGTTGCACTGTGCTCCCTTTGCCGAAGCCATTAATAAATTCCCTTTTTGCGTTGGGTAACTACGGAAGGAATGATGTGTGCTATCCCTTGCTGCCACTGTCATTATGAAAGCCATTGTCATCAACCGACACGAACCACTCGTGCAAGTAGGTAACAAAGTTTATATCGGTTGTTTCGTGGAATAACGACATTTCGCGCAGACAGCAGGAGAAATAATAAGTACAGTCGTAGCTTGTCAGTTAATTCCATTCTCACATGTTCCCCAAAGCCGGTTTCCATTAGTCTCTCTGCCGTACCAGAGTTTTAATTACCAGTACAGCAACCAGTCGCTGTTCTGTGACTTTCTAACTGCCTTTAGGGCAATTTCGAAGATCACTCATTGGGAAAGTCATCTTTGGGTTTCGTGCTAAGTGCGAACGGAGGAAGAACGAAGGCGTCGCCGCGGCAGAGACACTGCTACTTGTTAGAGTACGTCTGCTGGGGTGCCAGTCGGCACGTGGGGCGGCAGGTGGCAGGTGGCTGTTGTGTTAATTAGAGCACACGCGCCGCCGCTCAAGGGCTGCGGCCACCCCTGCCTTTGTTTGCCCAGCTGCTGCTCCAGTCATACCTTCCCGCGACCTGGTTCTCCTGGCGAACGAAAAGGAGCCACACGCTTAACCGTTGAGCAGTCTGTTAACATTGGTGCTGAAGAACATCTATTCCGATGAGGGATCAAAGTAAAGAATACGTGATTAGAGATAAGTCCTTCATTTGATGAATCACAGTCATCTTTTAAGAAAAATTGTAGCTCTAATATGGGGACGGATCCCAGGTTAGCCGAGAGTGCTAACGCGCTGCTTGGTGGACGCGGGTAGGCGCGCCGGCCCCGGATCGAATCCGCCCGGCGGATTAACGACGAGGGCCGGTTTGCCGGCCAGCATTTATGTGGTTTTTAGGCGGTTTTCCACATCACCCTAGGTGAATACCGGGCTGATCCCCACGTTCCACCTCAGTTACACGACTCGCAGACATCTGAACACTTTCGCACTATTCCATGGATTACACTAGTCGCAGACAGTTGGGATACACTAATTCATTCTGGGGGGGTGGGGGGCTGGGATGTGGGTGGCGGCAGGAAGGGCATCCGGCCACCCCTTAAACTAACATTGCCTCATCCGATTAACCATGCTGACCCTGCATATACGCGGGAAAAAAGGCACAAGCAAAAGAAAGAAAGAATAAGGGGACCAATCGAACACGCCGTCCAAGAAGAGAGAAAGCCAGGATTAGCGAGGGGCAAAGGCCATTCAGTGGGAAGGTATTCATCCCTTCCATTAACAAGTCTTCGCGTTCTGAAAATTTTGACAAGGTACGGGGCTAAACGATCTGTACACCCATCAGGGAACAAAAAGAAATCTATGAACGTCATAAGATAAACTGTGTCCACTACCGACACCTGGAGTTACAGAATTCCGCGTATTTGTCGGCAAGCATACAGCGGTACCACAGAAAGACCCGAATAGTCAAACAGTAAAGGAACTGTCCGCTCAAGATGCTGACAAATCGGTGAGAGACCATGTTTTCTGAGATGTCAACAATGAAATAAAATTTGTGGAGACTATTTTTTTAAGCAGATACATCGCTGCACAGATATACAGAGGCTATAGACATTAAAAATTCTTACTAACAGGAAAGAAGAAGATATTAGATAAACTAAGGTGTCGAGTTTCCGTCAACAGAATGACTTATCGACTCCTGTTAAGCGAGAACGATGGCGGCAACCAAGCATAATTATGCTATCAGTATCGCGTGACGAGTGGTGGTGCCCTGTATAAAACGTCTATAAAATAGGGGATCCTCGAGTCCTTTATGCAACTGCCGTTTTTCTATGACGGGAGTCGGAGACGAAACATTAGGGAATAATTTCATGTATCGATCACAGCCTCTCGGTATTGGACTTGTAACTTACGAAATGGAAAGTGTTACACTATGAAGCTCCAGTGAAATAATTCACAAATGGTTTTTTTGTCAGTAACTGTCACCCAGAGGCAACTTTTTTTATTTCAGACAAATAACAAAATAAGAAAGTAGCTATGGGACTGTTCGTCCCGACAGTGACGGTGTAGGAAAGCGTTACACAATGAAGCACTTTGAGATGTTCGTCTACAACCAGTATTAAATGTTGAACTTAAATTTAATTCAGATCCTATTTCCATCATCGTCCGCCTCCGAAGCGCAGTTGTAGCGTTACAGCCTACCGCACCAGGCGGCCCGGTTTCGGTTCCCGAAAAGGGACTGGGTTTTGTGTGTCCTTCGTCATTATTTTCATCATCATTGACACGCAAATCGTCGAAGTGGCATCAACAAAAAAGACTTGCAACACGGCGGCCGAAACCCGAAGGGGATATCCCGGCCAATAAATGCCATACGATCCTCCATCGTCAACATCAGTATGAGACGTGACCTCCATGGGCACGAATACATTGTTGCATTTACTTTGGCATGGAAGGAAACATCTCTGAGTGCCAGTTTTAGAAGTTTCTAGGCATTTCTCAGACAAAAGTTGTGACAGTTCATGAAGATGCTCGCTGGAAGCTGACATTAAAGCGTACATCTTTCCTTCGCATCCCAAACATGCTCTATAGGTGAAAAATGATGTGCGCAAGCAGGCCAGTAAACGACCTGTACATTCCTCAAGCTGCCAGTTGTAATGCAATTTAATAAATAAATATACGTATATTAGTAATTAATAAAAATAACGAAAATAATACAGTAATATTTATTATTTGAATGTAATAGTAGTAATTCTTTCTTTGCCAGAGAGGCTAGATGTACGAGTTATCAGTTAATTATGCATTACCTTTGAAACTAGTTTTGTGATGTGAATGAGAGTTAACTCCCTAAGCCCTTTGACTTGACGAGCAGTCTAAGGCGCTACAGTCATGGACTGTGCGGCTGGTCCCGGCGGAGGTTCGAGTCCTCCCTCGGGCGTGGGTGTGTGTGTTTGTCTTTAGGATAATTTAGGTTAAGTAGTGTGTAAGCTTAGGGACTGATGACCTTAGCAGTTAAGTCCCATAAGATTTCACAAAAATTTTTTTGGCCTTTGACTTCAAACTGTGAATATGCTTTGATAACTTTTGATGAAGTGACGTCAAAACAGAAGAGAAAAAACTATGATAATATTATGATTACAGTTCCCTTAGATAATTCTGCACTGTCTCTCTCAATGATTAATAGCACAAAATTACCATTAGCCCGAAGCTGATCAACAAGCTGCAAACTAGCTCTATACTCAGGGTGGTTACGGGATTATAAATAATTGTCTCTTTCTTGAATAATCACAGATGTTCCTGAATATATACCAAAAGTGTAGTTAAGGCTCATGTGCTTATAGCATAAGATAATATTTCGTGGTTCAGTTCAACGTAAAGTAATAAAAACCGTAACTCCAAATCGTGGTTTCGTCTCGAATACCAATATAAGATAACAAGCATAATGTTTTGCAGATCTAGAAGTAGATTCCTGTGACCAGGCCTATCTGCCTGGGATGTTATCTCGTAACCTTGATAAAATCTGAAAGTGAAATATATTGAATTATTCGTTGCCGCAGCGTAGCTCATGGAATCTGAAAGTTTAGTGTCCTAAACGGCGGCCCGTCTCGAAGATGAGCTGAAAGAAACTTACTAATTATTTCCTAGTGTGGTATCGCTAGCTACGATGCCACAACGTAGGTGCGCTCTGCTAGGCTGGCACTACTACACCGACAATGACTACAGCGCCCTCTAGCTGGTGCTGTGCAGCTCTACGAGCGCCGCTCCAGATTCTACCATTTGATTCCGAGCCGACGACCAAACAACTACGTAAAAGGTTGCACCGGCAGTTGTACCTCACCGGCTCCTACTCGCTTCCTACATTCGGCCTACCCTTCAGTTTACAGGAGCAGACCCACGCGCCGCCTTCCAGAGCTAGTATGGCGCCTAACAATGGTCAATGTTCCGTTAAGGCCACGTCTGCTCAGGACAAGCAAGGTTTAGGTTTGCAAATAATTACGTACCATACACAAGTTTGAAGTCATGAACAACTATATTTTTGTTTCGTTTACAACTTACATAGACTGTTACAGCAAGATGAGCCTCAGACAATCGTTCTTTCCGCTTCGAGTCCAAGAACAGAAGAAGTCCACCAGAATAGAAAGTTCAGACACTGAATCTCGAATGTCCATGAAATATTCATCAGGACATACATTGCAGCATAATCCATTTGCTTACTCTTTGGCATACATCGCCAGCTATTCATACAATAATTATCAATATATGGCATTTATAAACTTCAAATTCACGACCACCCCAGGAGATACAGTACACTGTGAGAACTGCAGTATAGGGTCCCGCATTATCCAGCTCCAATACGCCATCTGGTACTCCGATCACGGAAGGTGTGGCAACAGCTCTTGCTATTCGAACCTTATATTGGGGAGCGTTTATGCTCCCTTCTAAAATTAAGAAATTAGTCCTGTTGTTCTATCCATTAGCTGCACGTATCGTAATTTCAAGAGTGAGATGGGGAAAGTCCTTGAGGATTGCTGCTTCCTACGATTTTTGACCTGGTCGTCTATGGGGACGCTTGCGTCGATCTGACCGCCCAAACAGAAACCACAGAGCTCCACTTAGTGCATCAACTACACCTGTTGTCACTCGTATTATGTCAGTGATCTACACATGGCAGCTCGAGATCTCAAACCAGCTTCAAATTCCAATAATCGTTAACCAAAGATTTGTGGTGCTACTTTGAACATAACCTCTGCCAGAATTTGAGCTCTTGTCTTCCGTCAGTTCGTCACACCTAGTCGAACAGTCCTACTTTCTTCCCTTAGTGCAGACACTTGAGTACTCTTCTTTCCACGCTGTTGTCCTGAGTCCACCCTGGGACGTCGTGCCCTGTAGTCCTTACACTAAAGTGAACTGTCAGTGGAAAAGTCGGTGTGATTCTCTCATGTCCCTGTAGCTAATGATTCGACTTTTTTTTCAAAGCTGGAAAGATGCCAATAGGCTGTACGAACCTGTGTTCTGGACATGATGCTCTGTCGTCTCCGCCTTAAAAATTCCAGTAACGTTAGATGCCCCCTATAATCATCATATATCAGATACCATTCATCTGTGGAAATAGCTTTTTCTGTACTGAAAATCGCACAAGGATGGTATTTTAATTAAACTGTCCAACAGGTCTGGAAATACTGGAGTATCCGTTTGATAGCGTTCGATCAAGTTCATGATGCATCGCTTTCCATTTTCATCCCCTTATTTAGTCATTTCTATTCGCAGTTTTATTGATATGATGTTATTCACGAACAAAATGAATTCTTCGACTGCGTTGATCATCGTCATGTCAGGTCCATTGTACTTTTCTATTATTAATTATTATGCTGCCTATAGTACCATGGGAGTCATTCCCTGATACCTAAACAGGCGTCCTACAATTCTGTCCCTTCACTTTGTCAGTGTTTTCCACATATTCCTTTCCTCTCCGATTCTGCACAGAATCTCCTCATTCCTTACCTTACCACTGCACATAATTCCTAAGGTATGTATGACTTCCTTAAAAACGATTTTAGTGGCAGTCTTCACACACGATTGTGTATACATTAAAAATATTACAGATGAATATGGCATAGAATAAACAGCAAGTTTTTAGAGACGTACTCACGCGGAGAGGGGGATGAACCGGTGGTCGCCCTCCTTCAGAGCTAGTATCGACGTCTGCACCGCGGCAGCGCTGTTCGGAGGCGGAGCTGTCCCCTACATCTTTCTCGGCGTGCCCGAAGACACGTTTATCAGTTCGCCGGCATCCAGGCTCCGAGACTCCAGGCGAAAATAATTTATTTGCGCTGCCTCCCCACGCCGCCGGCGTGCCGCGGAAGAAAGCGCTGTCAGCCGCTGACAGATGCCGCCCGCCGCCACAGGCAGGGTGGTTCTGCCCTTCTGTCCCCAGACCCAGTCCTGGGCGGCAAGGGCGGCCCGAGATCGCAGGTATGTCGAATATCGCCACTGAAAGATCCGAACCGTTGTTGCTGCGAGACCACCAAGGGCAGATTATGTGGGGTTACAGAACATTTTCATTCCCCAGAAAAACAGAACTGAGACAATGGTGATCAATGGCGGACTTCTTAAAAAGGTAAAAATAAAGTTTTGTGTGTCGAAATACAAGAGTTTTAATGCCTCAACTATCACAATAATACATGACAGAAAATCATAATCTATTTCACTGAAGAGGAACTAATGGTCGAAAATTGATATTTAGTTTTGTATTGACATAGACAACTTACGGCATGTAGCGACATATTACACTCACAGTAATAATTCAAAATGATGATCACCAATGTCAGTGCTGGATAACCCCTGCTTGCGCATGCACCGGGTGATCAAAAAGTCAGTATAAATTTGAAACCTTAATAAACCACGGAATAATTTAGATAGAGAGGTAAAAATTGACACACATGCTTGGAATGACATGGGGTTTTATTAGAACAAAAAAAAAAAACACCTCATATTGCTAGACGCGTGAAAGATCTCTTGCGCGCGTCGTTTGGTGATGAACGTGTGCTCAGCCGCCACTTTCGTCATGCTTGGCCTCCCAGGTCCCCAGACCTCAGTCCGTACGATTATTGGCTTTGGGGTTACCTGAAGTCGCAAGTGTATCGTGATCGACCGACATCTCTAGGGATGCTGAAAGACAACATCCGACGCCAATGCCTCACAATAACTCCGGACATGCTTTACAGTGCTGTTCACAACATTATTCCTCGACTACAGCTATTGTTGAGGAATGATGGTGGACATATTGAGCATTTCCTGTAAAGAACACCATCTTTGTTTTGTCTTACTTTGTTATGCTAATTATTGCTATTCTGATCAAATGGAGCGCCATCTGTCGGACATTTTTTAACGTTTGTATTTTTTTTTGTTCTAATAAAACCCCATGTCATTCCAAGCATGTGTGTCAATTTGTATCTCTTTATCTACGTTATTCCGTGATTTATTCAGTTTTCAAATGTATACTGACTTTTTGATCACCCGGTAGTTACGATGTTTGTGCTCCTCCATTAGTAGCACGTATTCGTCGAACCTTGCCTTCCACAACCAGCAGGGACTTACTGTGGAAACCTCTGCCACGGGATCCAACACCGTCTCTTGAAATGCTACTGTGCGAACTTTTCCTTTTCGAGAGCATTGGGCATCTCACTGTCTCTTGAACGAAGTATTTTAGTGAAGGTGGTGTCATCGCACCTTGAGAGACATAACTTTGCTAAATACGTCACCCATTATGTCTACATATACCTTTCATTTGGCAGCTCTGTTGAATAGGTGGGTGGTATTTCCTTCTTTCAAAGCGTTCTTTCCAACACTCCACATAAAAAAGTCATTAACTCATTACTAGACTCTTCAGTTGCTCATTGGAGTCCAGTTTGTCCTTAAAGGTTTTACAGGAATCACTGGTGTGCACAGCCGAAAACTCCTGGTGCAAGCACAGAGATCTGAGGAATTTTACGGACAACACGCTGTTTGTAAGCTGGGGTAAAATTTGTAGATCGGTTCTTGTATCTATATTGGGTCATGGGATCAAGAATCACGTATACACTGGCTACGTAAATTCTGCTTTGCCTGTCTCGAAATGTTAAATAGTTGAATTATGAATACCTCTACAGTGAGCGCGTGAGATGATCCCATACTGTGGAACAATGAGAACCATGTTCACTTCCGAACATCACGGTTTAGGTATTACGTGGCTTCCTTAAACCGCTAAGGAGAATACCTGCTTGATTCTTTTGAAAAGTTTGCGGTCGAGTCCTCATTAATCATTTTAACCCAGGCCCATCTACACGTCATCGAAAACTAGACGTAAGATTTTTAACCTTCTGGCTTGCCGCAAACGATTGTACTCTCTTTTGCTTAATTCGTCTGAAGTTTTGGAAAATCCATCTATATTTCACTTTCACACCAGAGAATTCATGTCGTGAGATCTGCAGCAATGACGTAAGTGATTCTCATTGCAAGAATGTGGGTCTCAAGTGACACGTTGGACCATTTCAGGTAAACAGTTTCAAATTCTTTCGTCTCCTATGCTATCTACCTCATTGCTTAATAGGATGTATTCATGTAACGTTCACAACCCCAACGATGATCATTTGTTTATGTTTCCGACTGAACATTCATAGAAGGTAGATCCAAACAGCTTACTGTCCCGTATTCGTCATTGTGTACGGTGTTGTGCTTGGCTGAGCGTTTGACTGTGGTGGTAACTGACACGGTGCTGTATGCACAATGTCAACGAAAGCGACGTCCCAGCGAGTCGCACGGACAGGGCCGCCTGGAGCGCTGGTACCCACTGCCGATATCGCTGCCAAATCGGCTGAAAAATTTTCAATCTCGCTGTTTCATCTGGCAAGGGGCGCACCGCGCCTCACGGGCCCAAATTTCGTTGAGTTGATACCGGAACAGTTTAGTATTAGCTATGCCTCACTGCACGCTGGCGCCTATTTCATCTACGCCGACGGCAGAACTGCAGTGTTTGCCACGATACATTACAATGAGCTAGTATTTTCACTTTTTCGACAAAAAAAAAGAACATTAGGTACGCAGATCCATTACGTATAACATTTTCCGATTCTCCTTTCCATCGTGGCTCTACTTCACCCATGCGTTACTTTAGAAAGAATGGTGATGACCATAATCCCTGCAACTGAAATGGATTTCCCGTATGAAATATTATTTCGGAGCAAGCACGGAGATATTTGTAGATGGGGAGCCCTTTGCTCATCCATAACATAAACGTGACTTGGTATTTGTTAAAGTGTTTTATCAATCACTACAGTAACGTGAAACTCTATGACCATATCACAATGCACCGAAAACACCAATGCACACAGTAAATCCTAAATCTCCAGATAATTTAAAATAATACTGCAAGGGACATTAAAGAACGCCAGTACCTCACTTCTGAGGATAATTTATTGGAATAACAAAAACGGAAGATCGACATGACATGCAGGGATGTTTAACGAGAGACTGACCAGAGGAATAATACATAAATTGTGACCGCTTCTCAGTTTTGGTTACTGATAACTTGATACCAGTGTCTGAGTTTGATTTGTGCACCACAGCACTGAAGATGATGTGATTGCAAATCGATTTTGCTGTCAATAAAACATCAATATTACGGTCAAATCGGACCTTCCTTTTAATTTTTCATAAAGGACTTCACGTACACGGTTGCCTTTCTACATTCAAATGTGTTGGACGTTATGGCATTCATCGAAGCTCTGTATCATCAGTAACGGTACCTTTACGGTACAGATTCTCTGTAGTCACTAAATTTCGGGAATACTTTGGTGGTTGATGCAAATATAACTGGTTGAAATTCTTGTGATATAAGAAATTTGAATTTATCAGCAAAGTGGATATTCGCTGAAGAACACGATATCCAAAAATCTCAGGTGAAATGCCGACGTGGCAAGCATAAGATGAAGAGATAGAGCAACTATATGAAGAGATAGAGAAATTATATATTGAACGGGCAATTCTGCACGAAATGGAAGATGGAATGCGGTTGTAGGCGAAGGAGGAGAAGGTAAAGGAAAAATGTGTGATTGGTAGTAGGAATGAGAGAGGAGGAAGACTAATAAACTTCTGCACAAAATTGCAACTAGTAATAGCGAACACTTGCTTAAGAATCACAAGGGAATGCCTGGTACCAGTTCTGCTCCGTTTACAGCACTAACAGGAACAAGTGTGCACATTACAGTGGCAGACGTTACGAGTGGAACAGGGAACGGGGGAATCAGTTATCAGTTACAGTTACCAATAGTACCCTCCGCCGCACACAGTTAGGGGGCTTGCAAAGAATGGTGGAGTTGAAAGAGTACAACAGTGAAAAACACTATGATGTTACAGCTAGCTCCTATGGTACGGCAATCTGCATCGCTGAGGCGCGCAAGTCATCCCACTGCTGCAAAAAATCCAGGGTAAGTGGGGGCGGTTGGGTTAAGAATGGCACTGAAATTACTGTGCGGCCGGCGGCGGCGTAACAGGCGGCGGCGGCACCCGGGGGGGGGGGGGCGGAGGCAGGGGTCGCGGCAGCACTTGCTGCGGGGGCGGGAGGAGGAGCAACAGAGGCCTGTAGCTGCGGGCCAGCTGACGCGGCAGCGCGGGCCTGCTCCCTGGCCGGCCGCCGCCCGCGGAGCAACAGAGTGGCGCGGGTTCGAGCCCCGGCGCTGACGCGGCGCTTCTTACCCGGCGGCCTCCATTGGCAGCGGCACGCGCCGGCGCTCCGTCATTAGCCGCGCCCGGCTGACTAAGCAGCAGCCTCCGCCTCTTTTGTGCAGCCTGCGCCCTCGGCCGGAGGGCGGCCGGCGCGTCATTAGGACTCGCCATCCGCCGGCGCTGCTCGAGCGGCGGCCGCAGCGCCACGTCCGGAGCCTCTCCGTGGCCCCTCGTCCCGGCTGCCTCTTTACGTCGAGGGCAGAGCGCGAGTCAACAAGCTGCCTCCGGTCGTGTGGAGAGCTGGCCCAACTGACATCGTACTCGTCTCTGGCTGAGGTTTGAGCTGGATCATCTAGTTAGCCTCCAGTGCAGTTTTTCAGCATGACGTTCAAGCCAGTACTAGGTCTCTGGATCTATCTTTGGCGATGATCACACGATTGTAGTATTTTACATCATATCGCATTTACATCTACATCTACATACATACTCCGTAATCCCCCATATGGTGCGTGGCGGAGGATATCTCGTACCACAACCAACATCTTCTCTCCCTGTTCCACTCCCAAAAAGAACGAGGGAAAAATGACTGCCTGTATGCCTCTGTACGAGCCCTAATCTCTCTTATCTTATCTTTGTGGTCTTTCCGCGAAATGTAAGTTGCCGGCAGTAAAATTGTACTGCAGTCAGCCTCAAATGCTGGTTCTCTAAATTTCCTCAGTAGAGATTCACGAAAAGAACGCCTCCTTTCCTCTAGAGACTCCCACCCGAGTTCCTGAAGCATTTCCGTAACACTCGCGTGATGATCAAACCTACCAGTAACAAATCTAGCAGCCCGCCTCTGAATTGCTTCTATGTCCTCTCTCAACCGGACCTGATAGGGATCCCAAACGCTCGAGCAGTACTCAGGAATAGGTATTATTTACACAAGCAGAATTTAAAGAGAGCGACACAGATTTGATGAACACTTTAATATATTCAGAAATTTATGCGCGGCTGCAGTAAAGTAAGTGAAATAGCTGGTGATCTGTCCGTGAAGATCAAAGTCCGGTAGAGCCCAAAACATCCAAGAATTCAAAGCGAAGTCATTCTGCAGACATATAAAAGTATTGTGTTTATTTATATATAACTTTTCTGCAACCATTTAAGATCTTATTTTAATTGTATTTTGCACGATGACTGTCGGGAAATGAGTCGCATTTTCAAGTGCGTTTGTCTCTTCTCCATTTCTACGTAACGATTTTGATGTGTATGGTTATGCTTTCTCCTGTTGACGTTACTTCAACGTATAAAAAACCGCATCATTTAGTTGGTTATCGATCTTTATATGTAATGGCGAAATTTGAAAGAACTCGCACTTAGAGTTTTCTAATGGTCCATTACCATACCGCAACTAAAATACCTGTGAACAAAGAAAAGTCGGCCGGTGTGGCCGAGTGGATCTAGGCGCTTCAGTCTGGAACCGCGCGACCGCTACGGCTGCGGGTTCGAATCCTGCCTCGGGCATGGATATGTGTGATGTCCTTATGCTAGTTTGGTTTAAGTAGTTCTAAGTTCTAGGGGACTGATGACCTCAGATGTTAAGTCCCATACTGCTCAGAGCCATTTGAACCATTTTTGAACAAAGAAAACGTGCAACAAGTAATAAACATAGTGAAACAGATTGTGGCTGCCAATGATTACGCTACTGCCATGGTTGACACAGTCAGGACCCAGACACAAACTGCGTCACAGATGAAAAAGTCAAATAAAACTGTACATGTAGCATCCCACACATTGGCATTATATCACAGAGGATTGCAAATATTTGCAAAAACCACAAAGCAAATATTGGGTTTTATATATCTAATAAACGACAACAAAAACTAATACATAATACAAAGTGTAATAGTGATCCATAATCAGACTTCGGAATATACAAAGTAACATGCTAGGAGTGCTCCATGTCTAAAGAGGACAAACAGGCTGAAATTTCAACACAGATACAAAGAGGTCGTTGAAGTCTACACACAAACAGACAGACGTCAGCAATACTCACACACGTACGTAATGCAAGACACCCACTTGTAAAAGTAAAGCAAGATGTCAGTGCACTCCACAGACTAAAGGAAGTGTATAATGGATCTGTTAAAAGAACTGCACATACATTCACATTACAGAAAATATGATGATAAAATATAACACGAGAAACCAGAATGTGAATCACAGAATTTATTCAGGTACTTCTACAGTACACTTAAATAAAATCAGTAAGGCATAGAAATAACATATTGTAAACTAGATATAAGTAAAATTATGATCCAGAGTGTTAAGAGCAAGCCGTCCGGAGTGGCCCAGCGGTTCTAGGGGCTAAGTCTGCAACCGCGCGACCGCTACGGTCGCAGGTTCGAATCCCTGCTTCGGGCATGGATGTGTGTGATGTCCTTAGGTTAGTTAGGTTTAAGTAGTTCTACGTTCTAGGGGACTGATGACCTCAGAAGTTAAGTCGCATAGTGCTCAGAGCCATTTGAACCATTTGTTAAGAGTAATACTCTCTATACAAAAGCATATCATTCTGTGCGGAAGTCCTGTAACATAATCTATGTCGTATACACCTAAGAAAATCTTTGTAACTATTTGTTTGTGTAAATTATTCTCGATGAATACTGTGCACAGAAAATTGATGATGATATTTAACGTGTCTGAGACACTGTAAAAATGAGCCACTTCCAGATTTCCCGACTAAATACGTACAAAGATCGATAACCAACCATTTAAGTCAATAGAGCAAAGCAGGACCTCGCACGTGAAAAATATTAAGTAAAAATGGCGTAGTACACAGAGAAAAACGCACTGGAAAATGGAAATCATTTCCCTAAATGCGTCGTGTAAAATATGAATAAAGGGAAATCGAGACTAGTAGTATAAATGTTATTTATAAACAAATTATTTATAAACAAACCAATTGTTTTCACAGTCACATGATTTCACAAACCATCTACAACTACAATAATAAGATTATCAAAATACTCCAAAGTAACAATCCGACAAGAATTCAAAGACTGCAGCAGGTTTCGCGATTAGTCAGTCGGTGTCACAAGATGCTACACGACTTGAAGTGACAGAGCCAGTGCTGGCCCCTAAATACTCCGCAACGGCGCCTGAGTCAGAGCCCAATCTGCCCTCAGCCTCGGATACAAGACTCTTGTATAAATGAGGCGCATATGTAAATTATAACGATACCTGATGTCGAACATCATCAAAGTAATCGATGATAATTTTCAAACGAATAAAAATAGGTTCTTAAAAATTAGCCAAAGAAAGCAAAGTTACTGACGATGGCCGTGTTAGAAAGAATACAGCGTGCAGACTTGCAACTGCAATAAAAACCCTCCTGAAAAGTGTAATTTGAAAACTTCGAATGTAAACTTAAGTGTTAAGAAGTCTATTCTGGAAGCATTTGTCTTGGTTGTAGCCTGAAATGTAACTGCCTTAGCCAAATTATAAAGAAATATCGAATACCACAAATTAATTTCTCACCTGATACTTGCGTATTTCTCGAGCTTATAGCGTGTCTTTGGAGGTCTTTGGCATTAAAACAATGTTATGAGTAGCCTCTTGAAGCTTTTCGTTACTTATACGTCGAGTATTCTTTTCTCTATAGTTAAATGAATTGGCACAATTAGCAATGTCTGGTAAAAACAAAATATGTGGAAGTAAATTGCTTATCTTATGTTGATTGTTACTCTGAAAGAATTTAAAAAAATTTAAATTGCTTTATGCACGTGGACGAATGTTGAAGCCATATATTTACGGAATAATGAAAATGAGAACTAATTTAATAATCTTAAAATTTAGCAATATTAGTACTGTTTTGTCACAAAACATGAATCATCCAAGAAAAACGAGACATGTGACTAACAATTCTGTAACTCCGGTTCGCATAAAGTATCATCCGAAATTGTGCTAACGCATTCTCTGGAAACTATTCACGTGGATGTGACACCTGGCTGAACATGACTTAAAACTTCGTGGCGCCCTCCGTCGGTAATACTGGAATTCAATATGGTTTGGCCCACCCTTAGCTTTAATGACACCTTCCACTCTCGCAGTTATACTTTCATTTAGGTGCTGGAAGGCTCTTTGGGGAATGGCAGCCCATTCTCCACGCAGTGCAGCCCTGAGAAGAGGTATCGATGTCGGTCGGAGAGGCCTGCCACGAAGTCGGAGTTCCAAAACATCTCAAATGTGTTCTATACCATTCAGGTCAGGACTCCGAGCAGCCCAGTTACAGGGATATTATTGTCATGTAACCACTCCGCTACAGGCCGTGCATTATGGACAGGTGCTCGATCGTATTAAAAGATGCAAACGCCATCCCCGAATTGCTCTTCAACAGTGGGAAGCAAGAATGTGCTTAATACATCAACGTAGGTCTGTGCTGTGTTAGTGCCACGCAAAACAACAAAGGGTGCAAGCCCTCTCCATGAGAAACACGACCACACCATAACACGACTAGCCGGCCGGAGTAGCCGTGCAGTTCTAGGCGCTACAGTCTGGAACCGAGCGACCGCTACGGTCGCAGGTTCGAATCCTGCCTCGGGCATGGATGTGTGTGTTGTCCTTAGGTTAGTTAGGTTTCATTAGTTCTAAGTTCTCGGCGACTGATGACCTCAGAAGTTAAGTCGCATAGTGCTCAGAGCCATAACACGACTGCCTCCGAATTTTACTGTTGGCAGATGACGTTCACAGGGCATTCGGCATACCCACATCCTGGCATCGGACAGCCACATTGTGTACCGTGTTTCGTCAGTCCACACAACGTTTTTACAATGTTCAATCGTCCTATGTTGACGCTCCTTACACCAAGCGAGGCGTCGTTTGGCATTTACCGGCGTGATGGTTGGCTTACGAGCAGCCGCGCGACCATGAAATGCTAGTTTTCTCACCTCCCACCTAACTGTCAAAGTAATTGCAGTGTATCCTGATGCGGTTTGGAATTCCTGTCTGATGGTCTGGATAGATGTCTGCCTATTACACATTACGACCCTCTTCAACAGTCGGCGGTCTCTTTTAGTCAACAAACGAGGTCGGCCTATATGCTTTTGTGCTGTACGTGTCCCTTCACGTTTCCACTTCACTATAATTTCGGAAACAGTGGATCTACTGAACTTAGGAGTGTGGAAATCTCGAGTGCATACGTATGAGACAAGTGACACCCAGTCACCTGACTACGTTCGAAGAGCGTGAGTTCCGCGGAGCGCCTCATTCTGCTCTCTCACGATGTCTAATGACTGCTGAGGTCGCTGATATGGAGTATTAGGTGGCAGCAAAATGCACCTGCTATGAAAATCGTATGTTTTTGCGGGTGTCCGAATAGTTTCGATCGATTAGGGTATTTCGAGCAGTCAGTTCATGGGCCCACGCGATAAGTAATTAGTTGTGAAAACACAATTGACCTTCTAGCAACAAACAATCCTGAGTTAATAACGAGTATCAAAACGGATGCAGGGATTAGTGAACACAAGATTGTCGTAGTGTGACCGAATATTGTAACCACGAAACGCTCCAAAAATAAACGAAAAATATACCTATTCAAAACGGCAGAGAAAAATTCACTTGACGCCTTCCTGACAGGCAATCATCACTCTCTCCAAATCAACGATGTAAATGCAGGCAAGATGTGGCTGAAACCGAAGAAATACACTCCTGGAAATGGAAAAAAGAACACATTGACACCGGTGTGTCAGACCCACAATTCTTGCTCCGGACACTGCGAGAGGGCTGTACAAGCAATGATCACACGCACGACACAGCGGACACACCAGGAACCGCGGTGTTGGCCGTCGAATGGCGCTAGCTGCGCAGCATTTGTGCACCGCCGCCGTCAGTGTCAGCCAGTTTGCCGTGGCATACGGAGCTCCATCACAGTCTTTAACACTGGTAGCATGCCGCGACAGCGTGAACGTGAACCGTATGTGCAGTTGACGGACTTTGAGCGAGGGCGTATAGTGGGCATGCGGGAGGCCGGGTGGACGTACCGCCGAATTGCTCATCACGTGGGGCATGAGGTCTCCACAGTACATCGATGTTGTCGCCAGTGGTCGGCGGAAGGTGCACGTGCCCGTCGACCTGGGACCGGACCGCAGCGACGCACGGGTGCACGCCAAGACCGTAGGATCCTACGCAGTGCCGTAGGGGACCGCACCGCCACTTCCCAGCAAATTAGGGACACTGTTGCTCCTGGGGTATAGGCGAGGACCATTCGCAACCGTCTCCATGAAGCTGGGCTACGGTCCCGCACACCGTTAGGCCGTCTTCCGCTCACGCCCCAACATCGTGCAGCCCGCCTCCAGTGGTGTCGCGACAGGCGTGAATGGAGGGACGAATGGAGACGTGTCGCCTTCAGCGATAAGAGTCGCTTCTGCCTTGGTGCCAATGATGGTCGTATGCGTGTTTGGCGCCGTGCAGGTGAGCGCCACAATCAGGACTGCATACGACCGAGGCACACAGGGCCAACACCCGGCATCATGGTGTGGGGAGCGATCTCCTACACTGGCCGTACACCACTGGTGATCGTCGAGGGGACACTGAATAGTGCACGGTACATCCAAACCGTCATCGAACCCATCGTTCTACCATTCCTAGACCGGCAAGGGAACTTGCTGTTCCAACAGGACAATGCACGTCCGCATGTATCCCGTGCCACCCAACGTGCTCTAGAAGGTGTAAGTCAACTACCCTGGCCAGCAAGGTCTCCGGATCTGTCCCCCATTGAGCATGTTTGGGACTGGATGAAGCGTCGTCTCACGCGGTCTGCACGTCCAGCACGAACGCTGGTCCAACTGAGGCGCCAGGTGGAAATGGCATGGCAAGCCGTTCCACAGGACTACATCCAGCATCTCTACGATCGTCTCCATGGGAGAATAGCAGCCTGCATTGCTGCGAAAGGTGGATATACACTGTACTAGTGCCGACATTGTGCATGCTCTGTTGCCTGTGTCTATGTGCCTGTGGTTCTGTCAGTGTGATCATGTGATGTATCTGACCCCAGGAATGTGTCAATAAAGTTTCCCCTTCCTGGGACAATGAATTCACGGTGTTCTTATTTCAATTTCCAGGAGTGTAGTATCGATATCATTTCAGAGGTTTATACCAAATAAATTAACAAACGACGGAGCTGATCCTCCTTGGTACACAAAACGGGTCAGAACACTGTCGCAGAAACAAAGAATAAAACATGCCAAATTTAAATAGCGTTAAAATCTCCAAGATTGGTGATACTTTACAGAAGCTCGAAATGTTGCGTGGACTTCAGTGCGAGATGCTTGTAGTAGTGTCCACAATGAAACTTGGTTTCGAAACTTGGCAGAAAATAGAAAGAGATTCTGGTCGTATATGAACTAGGCTAGCGGGAAGATACAATCAATGCCATCTCTGAGCGATAGTAATGGAGATACTGTAGAAGACAGTGCTACCAAAGCAGAGTTACTAAACAGAGTCTCCCGAAATACCTTCACATTCGAATCAACAACAACTGCCAACATGACTAATATAAAAGCAGATATTTTCGGAGTAGTGAAGCAACTCAAATCAATAAAAGCAAGTCCTCTCGTTGAGACTGTATACCATTTAAGTTCCTTTCACAGTATGCTGATACCGTAGCTTCATACTTAACAGTCATATACAACCGTTCACTCGACGAAAGATCCGTACACAAAGACTGGAAAGCTGCACAGGTCACAGCAATATTCAGGAAAGATAGTAGGAGTAATCCACTAAATTACAGGTCCATATCGTTAACGTCGATGTACAGTAGGATTTTGCAACATATATTGTGTTCTAACATTATGAATTATCTCGAAGGAAACCGTCTATTGACACACACTCAACACGGATTTAGAAAACATCGTTCTTGTGAAGCACAACTAGCTCTTTACTCGCATGAAGTGTTGAGTGCTATTGTCAAGGGATATCTAATGGATTCGGTATTTCTGGATTTCCGGAAGGCTTTTTACACTTACCACACAAGCGACTTGTAGTGAAATTGCGTGCCAATGGAATATTGTCTCAATTATGTGATTGGATTCGTGATTTCCTGTCAGAGAGGTCACAGTTTGAAGTAATTGACGGAAAGTCATCGAGTATATCAGAAGTGATTTCTGGCGTTCCCCAAGGTAGTGTTATAGGCCTTCTTAGGTTGTTTGCAGACGACGCTGTCGTTTATCGACTAGTAAAGTGATCTGAAGTTCAAAATAAATTGGAATACGATTTAGAAAAGATATATGTATGGCGGGAAAATTGGCAATTCACCCTAAATAACGAAGAGTGTGAGGTCATCCACATGAGTGTTAAAAGGAGTCCGTTAACTTCGGTCACACGGTAAATCAGTCAAATCTAAAGGTCGTAAATTAATCTAAATACCTAGGAACTAGAATTACGAAGAACTTAAATCGGAAGGAACACTCAGAAAATGTTGTGGGGAAGACTAACCAAGGACTGTGTTTTATTGGCAGGACACTTAGGAAATGCAACAGATCTACTAAGGAGACTGCCTCCACTATGCTTGCCCAACTTCTTTTAGAATACTGCTGTGCGGTGTGGGGTCCTTAGGAGTCAGGATTGACGGAGTACATCGAAAAAGTTTAACGAAGGGCACGATTTGTATTATCGGGAAATAGGGGAGAGAGTGTCACTGAAATAATGCAGGATTTGGGATGGACATCATTAAAACAAAGGTGTTTTCGTGCCGGAGGAATATTCTCCTCCGAATGCGAAAATAGTTTGTTGACGCCGACCTACATAGGGAGAAACGATCATCATGATATAATAATGGAAATCAGAGCTCGTACGGAAACATATAGGTGTTCGTCCTTTCCGAACGCTATACGAGATTGGAATAATAGAGAATTGTGAAGGTGGTTCGATGAACCCTCTGCCCGGCACTTAAATGTGATTTTCACAGTATCATTGTAGATGTAGATGTAGCTGTAGGTGTAGTAGACCTAAAATGTTGTAAAAATTAGGAATCAATCATAATCAATTGAAACAGTATGTTATAACCATCTGATACAGTAAAGTGACGGAACTCTCTGGGACTCCATCGGTGTCCGTGGTGATGACTCTGTGTCTTTGCCTGTGATCTCCATGTATTTTGCACATGAAGAAAAAAAAAATAAAAAAAATTGAAGCAGATGTCGCGTTCCTTGAAACCGAAAAAAAGCAGCGCCTGACAATCCTGCACTAAAAATGAATATTTATAGTGAATGTGTAATATTATTATCATTTCTCTAATATTACCTGCTTCATCATTGCCAGATAGTAATGTATTTGGTTTATTTGGCTATTAAAATCAGCAGGCTAAATAATTTTCAGAAAAGTGTCGTCGTAACTGCCGTCTGCTTCACGTCTGCTGTGCAGCGAGCTACCTTAATTTAAGTATTAACTGTATTTTTCTTACTTGTCACTTCTTCTTCGTGTGTATTTGCTTTTAGGAAGCTTTAATTGTCGGGTGCTATTAATTGTGTTCCATAGATTTCGTGTTTGTTTTGAATACAGTCAGAGAGAGTCCCTTTAGTCAGCCATAGTCAGTGTCATTGTCGTCGTAACTGCCGTCTGCTTCACGTCTGCTGTGCAGCGAGCTACCTTAATTTAAGTATTAACTGTATTTTTCTTACTTGTCACTTCTTCTTCCGTGTGTATTTGCTTTTAGGAAGCTTTAATTGTCGGGTGCTATTAATTGTGTTCCATAGATTTCGTGTTTGTTTTGAATACAGTCAGAGAGAGTCCCTTTAGTCAACCATAGTGCCAGTAGTGCTAGTGTTTGTTTTCAATACAGTCCAGAGACAGGTAGTGCTATTTTCATTGTTTTCTGCAAGAAGTGGCTAGCAACCACAGTTTAGTGAATAAACAGCCGCCTTTAGTAAATTAGCAGTCTAATTAAAGGTTGATTAACTCTCTTCAGTAAATTGATTCCTTAGGATGGATAGGATGTGTGACTGCTGTGTACGGACGCAGGAGGAGCTGGCCACTGTTCGAGAACAGCTGAGCGTGTTGATGGCCGCGGAGTGTAGCGGCAGTGTGGAGTCTGGTGCGTCGCAAGGTACACCCCAGGTGTTACATGCTTCCCCCACTGTCCCTGCTGTCGAGACATCTTCGCGGGTACCGGGCGTGGTTGGGCCACCCTCTCCCCAAGGGGAGTGGCGGGTTCAGCGGCGTTCGCGGCGCACGAGGTGGAGGGTCAATGTGGAGGCTGGCCGTGTGGCATCGCCCGCTCTGCCTGTGAGTGGACATGTGGCTGCTCCTTCAGCAAGGTCCGAGCAGGCACACGGGAGGAGGGGTTTATTAGTTATTGGGAGATCCAACGTTAGGCGGGTGATGGAGCCCCTTAGGGAAATAGCGGGAAGGTCGGGGAAGAAGGCCAGTGTTCACTCTGTCTGCTTGCCGGGTGGTCTCATCCGAGATGTGGAGGAGGCCCTACCGGCGGCGATAGAGAGCACTGGGTGCACCCGACTGCAAATTGTTGCTCATGTCGGCACCAATGATTCCTGCCGTCTGGGTTCAGAGGTCATCCTCAGTTCGTACAGGCGGTTGGCGGAAATGGTGAAGGCGGAAAGCCTCGCTCGCGGGGTGGAATCAGAGCTAACTATTTGCAGTATCGTTCCCAGAACCGATCGCGGTCCTCTTGTTTGGAGCCGAGTGGAAGGCTTAAAATAGAGGCTCAGACGATTCTGCGGAGATCTGGGGTGCAAATTTCTCGACCTCCGCTATCGGGTGGAAAAATGTAGGGTCCCCCTGAATAGGTCAGGCGTGCACTACACGCCGGAAGCGGCTACAAGGGTAGCGGAGTACGTGTGAAGTGCACATGGTTTATTTTTAGGTTAGAGCATCCCCTCCCTAGGCTCGACAAGACGCCTCCTGAGACGCGGCAAGGTAGGAGTAGGCAAAATGCAACAGGGAATAACAATATTAATGTACTAATAGTAAACTGCAGGAGCGTCTATAGAAAGGTCCCAGAACTGCTCTCATTAATAAACGGTCACAACGCCCATATAGTACTAGGGACAGAAAGTTGGCTGAAACCAGACGCAAACAGTAATGAAATCCTAAACTCAGATTGGAATGTATACCGCAGAGACAGGCTAGACAGTGAAGGGGGAGGCGTGTTTATAGCGGTAAGAAGTGCAATAGTATCGAAGGAAATTGACGGAGATCCGAAATGTGAAATGATTTGGGTGAAGGTCACGGTTAAAGCAGGCTCAGACATGGTAATTGGAAGTCTCTATAGGCCCCCTGGCTCAGCAGCTGTTGTGGCAGAGCTCCTGAAGGAAAATTTGGAAAATATTTCGAGTAGATTTCCCCACCATGTTATAGTTCTGGGTGGAGATTTTAATTTGCCGGATATAGACTGGGAGACTCAAACGTTCATAACGGGTGGCAGGGACAAAGAATCCAGTGAAATTTTTTTAAGTGCTTTATCTGAAAACTACCTTGAGCAGTTAAACAGAGAACCGACTCGTGGCGATAATATATTAGACCTTCTGGTGACAAACAGACCCGAATTATTTGAAAAAGTTAACGCAGAACAGGGAATCAGCGATCATAAAGCGGTTACGGCATCGATGATTTCAGCCGTAAATATGAGTATTAAAAAGGGTAGGAAGATTTTTCTGTTTAGAAAGAGTGACAAAAAGCAGATTTCAGAGTACCTGTTGGCTCAACACAAAAGTTTTGTCTCAAGTACAGATAGTGTTGAAGATCAGTGGACAAAGTTCAAAACCATCATACATTATGCGTTAGATGAGTATGTGCCAAGCAAGATCGTAAGAGATGGAAAAGAGCCACCGTGGTACAACAACCGAGTTAGAAAACTGCTGCGGAAGCAAAGGGAACTTCACAGCAAACATAAACATAGTCAAAGCCTTGCAGACAAACAAAAATTACGCGAAGCGAAATGTAGTGCGAGGAGGGCTATGCGAGAGGCGTTCAATGAATTCGAAAGTAAAGTTCTATGTACTGACTTGGCAGAAAATCCTTAGAAATTTTGGTCTTATGTCAAAGCGGTAGGTGGATCAAAACAAAATGTCCAGACACTCTGTGACCAAAATGGCACTGAAACAGAGGATGACAGACTAAAGGCCGAAATACTAAATGTCTTTTTCCAAAGTTGTTTCACAGAGGAAGACTGCACTGTAGTTCCTTCTCTACATTGTCGCACAGATGACAAAATGGTAGATATCGAAATAGACGACAGAGGGATAGAGAAACAATTAAAATCGCTCAAAAGAGGAAAGGCCTCTGGACCTGATGGGATACCAGTTCAATTTTACACAGAGTACGCGAAGGAACTTGCCCCCCTTCTTGCAGCGGTGTACCGTAGGTCTCTAGAAGAGCGTAGCGTTCCAAAGGATTGGAAAAGGGCACAGGTCATCCCCGTTTTCAAGAAGGGACGTCGAACAGATGTGCAGAACTATAGAGCTATATCTCTAACGTCGATCAGTTGTAGAATTTTAGAACACGTATTATGTTCGAGTATAATGACTTTTCTGGAGACTAGAAATCTACTCTGTAGGAATCAGCATGGGTTTCGAAAAAGACGGTCATGTGAAACCCAGCTCGCGCTATTCGTCCACGAGACTCAGAGGGCCATAGACACGGGTTCACAGGTAGATGCCGTGTTTCTTGACTTCCGCAAGGCGTTCGATACAGTTCCCCACAGTCGTTTAATGAACAAAGTAAGAGCATATGGACTATCAGAACAATTGTGTGATTGGATTGAGGAGTTCCTAGATAACAGGACGCAGCATGTTATTCTCAATGGAGAGAAGTCTTCCGAAGTAAGAGTGATTTCAGGTGTGCCGCAGGGGAGTGTCATAGGACCGTTGCTATTCACAATATACATAAATGACCTGGTGGATGACATCGGAAGTTCACTGAGGCTTTTTGCAGATGATGCTGTGGTGTATCGAGAGGTTGTAACAATGGAAAATTGTACTGAAATGCAGGAGGATCTGCAGCGAATTGACGCATGGTGCAGGGAATGGCAATTGAATCTCAATGTAGACAAGTGTAATGTGCTGCGAATACACAGAAAGATAGATCCTTTATCATTTAGCTACAAAATAGCAGGTCAGCAACTGGAAGCAGTTAATACCATAAATTATCTGGGAGTACGCATTAGGAGTGATTTAAAATGGAATGATCATATAATGTTGATCGTCGGTAAAGCAGATGCCAGACTGAGATTCATTGGAAGAATCCTAAGGAAATGCAATCCGAAAACAAAGGAAGTAGGGTACAGTACGCTTGTTCGCCCACTGCTTGAATACTGCTCAGCAGTGTGGGATCCGTACCAGATAGGGTTGATACAAGACATAGAGAAGATCCAACGGAGAGCAGCTCGCTTCGTTACAGGATCATTTAGTAATCGCGAAAGCGTTACGGAGATGATAGATAAACTCCAGTGGAAGACTCTGCAGGAGAGACGCTCAGTAGCTCGGTACGGGCTTTTGTCAAAGTTTCGAGAACATACCTTCACCGAAGAGTCAAGCAGTATATTGCTCCCTCCTACGTATATCTCGCGAAGAGACCATGAGGATAAAATCAGAGAGATTAGAGCCCACACAGAGGCATACTGACAATCCTTCTTTCCACGAACAATACGAGACTGGAATAGAAGGGAGAACCGATAGAGGTACTGAAGGTACCCTCCGCCACACACCGTCAGGTGGCTTGCGGAGTATGGATGTAGATGCAGATGTAGATGTTTAGATGGGGTGACAGTGTTAGAAGTATGGTATGGAAGTTAAGTGTGGACGATAAACAGTTATAGAAGGAGAGTACAGATGCTTTTGAAACGTGATGGAGAATGCTGAAATTGGATGAGGCGGTAGTGAATCGAATTAACAAGAATAGAATCATATGGTACATCTTGATTAAAAGAAGTTGTCGTTGAGCGTACACATCCGGGACATTCGCCAGATTGTTAAAACGAGGAAGTGAGTGGGGGAGGGACAATAATTGTAGAGTGAGACTATAAGAAGTAGATTCAAATTCCATTTGCAGTGATGTAGATTTCAAGAGGATTGGGCATCAGTAACTAAAGTATAGTTTCTAAGAGTGATGAAACTTCGCAGTTCTTAGGGTGGTGCTTTTGGTGCCCTGAAAACAATTTTCTACATACCTGAGCTGCAAGACAAATCCGTTACCATAGTTGACGAGGATATGTGACGACTGATTGATACCTCACACTTAGACTCTGCCATCCTCTTTCCGTTAATTTCCCAGGCTTTCTTGATAGGTGACTGAATTTAGTACTTCTCTTAGAGGTTCATTTCTCAATAAAAGAGCCCAAAGAATAACTTGACCAGAAGAAACTTATGCGAAATCTGTCAGCAGGAATCACTGAACTTGCAGACTCTTCCCGACGAGGTCAAATTCTTTCCGTTGTCTCATTGGCTCAAATGGCTCTGAGCACTATGCGAGTTAACTTCTGAGGTCATCAATCGCCTAGAACTTAGAACTAATTATACCTAACTAACCTAAGGACATCACACACATCCATGCCCGAGGCAGGATTCGAACTTGCGACCGTAGCGGTCGCTCAGCTCCAGACTGTAGCGCCTAGAACCGCACGGCCACTTCGGCCGGCCGTTGTCTCATTCTGGAAGAAAGCACTTGTACGTATGGAATAACTGTACCTGTATTCACATAACTTAAGTGTATTGCTTGACATTATACATACAGCAACTACTGCACTGGCAGTGTCAAATTACTCTATATTTCTTTAAACAGCTGACAAACAACCCAGCATGTTACCCACTGCATAATAAGGTTGTAGCAAAATGGATGTTTAGGAAAATGCCCAGAGTAGAAGGGATCGTTTGTATGTAGCTGAATGACTCAGTCTACGTCTTCATGATATTGGAAAATACATTGCAAGTAAATAATAATAATAATAATGTTTTAGAATATCTGTAGAAAAAACAAAATTTATGACAAATACAAAAAAAGGTCCGGAATCCCAAGCAACAGATATTGGCCAAATAAAGAGGGTAAATAAATTTAAATATTTGGGAGAAATTATCCAAGAAAATGGCTTAGAAAAATTCGTTATAGAAGAAAGAGTACATAAAATGAAGAGAGCTTATGAAATAACTAGCAATATCTACAACATTTGGTGTCTGTCTAAAAATTTGACGATACAGCACTACAACACAGTAGCAAAACCAGAATATATTCATGCAAGTGAATGTTTAGTGCTGAACCACAAATTACACAAACTTGAAGTTCTAGAAAGAAAAATCATTCAAAAAATACTTGTACCACAAAAAAATACAGAGGTATGGAATTTAAGAAGAAATGAAAAATTTTATCGCAACATAAAAAACATTAATGAAACACTACGAAAGAGTCGACTCCTATTTTTTGGACACTTATACAGAATGAACAGCAACAGGTTAACCAAACAGATTTTTAAGTCTCTTTGGGACAAGAAGTCAACAATAGCCTGGATTCAAGAAGTCAAGAAAGATTTCGAAAGAAACAACATAAGCGAAAAAAATGCAACAGAAAGAGACAGTTTCAAGAGGAAAGTGTTAAAAATGGAAGGATTCCAAGGCAAGAGGGAGAAGAAGACAGGGTCAAAATGGTCCGAGGAGAGAAAAAGGATACATAGTGAAAAGATGAAAGAATACTGGAGGAAAAAGAAAGAACAACAAAGAAGAAAGGATTGAAATTTGTGCGTGGTCCTTAGATGACCCAAACGAAGAAAGAAAGAAAGAATAATAATGTTACGGGCAGACGCTCTTATCACTAAGGACCAGAGAATGCTACCTTACGAACTCTGCGATTTTTAAATAGACTACCGCATAATAGCGCTATTATTAAGCTGTGTTTAGTAGCTGTGCAGTGCCAGAGGAACGACTTACGTCGTTTTGTAACTGCTTATTGGCGAAGTGTATTCTAAGAACGAACGAAGTTTGCGAGTGAAGCATGCCGTAAACCTCTGAATCGCCTCAGCGTTATGTCATGGCGCTATAACACGAACCGCCTGGATGGATTCTGAACGACGCTTAACAACAACGGGGAATTCTTGTTCTTATTAATATTCAGTGCATTCAGTACAAAATGATACACTCCGAGTGTAAAGCATCAAACGTCTTTATTTAGCAAAATGCGTGCTACGAAACTGTGCCATAACGGAACAGCACGTCAAATTACCTGACGTTATGCTAAATAATAGCTTCATTTGGCGCTCGTATTCTGTGTGAATATATTTCCGCTGTAAAGTTCTTTTACACCAGACCCTAAGTATTCAAATATAACGTTGCAGTTCTTGTAACTCATTTCATCGTCTACTTTATTGACACTAAATTCCGTTGCCTCTCTATACACTGCTAAAGGATTTCTTTTTTCACTCGTTTTGGTTGCAGGTCGAAATGGTAACTACCAGTCTATGGACTTGAATATTTTATACAAAGCTATATCATTATCTTGGTCATCCTTCGTAGCTGGATAATTAGCGTAGGTGACTGCCGTCTGGAGGAACCAAATTTGATTCCCAGTACTGCCGGAGATTTCTCCTCTATGGGAGGATTGCAAAGTGGTGCACTCGGGCTCATGACGACAGCTGAGGGGCTGCTTCACTGAGAACTAGTGGCTCCATGGTCAGAAAGTAGGGAGGCGGACTCCAACCGCCTCAGTACCCCATGCAATGACGTCATTGATGTCGGATGAGACACAGTTTGGTCGGTACCGATGAATCTGCCAGGATATGTGGACGTAGTTGAACTATTTATGTATTATTCAGGAAGAAACGTCTGCGAAGTATCGGTGATTAAATGTTTTATGCTAATTATACACACTAATTTTTCAACTTATAGTTTCTTAAGGTCTTGGAGAGGTACTTCATTTACTTCCTTTTTTTTTTTTTTTTTTTTTTTTTTTTACGGAGGGCTCATGTCATCTGCGGAGCTTTGCGATTGTATCCTGCTCCCCCTGAACTGTTAATCGTTTTCTGAAATTATCATTCACTTTTTTCATTGCTTTTTCGACGTCTAAATTAAGCATTATTGATGATGACCCGCACCCCACATTACATCCTTCACACTCTTCTCGTTCGATCTTGATTTTCCGCTTTTCTCCATCCGCTTGGTGTCTTTCTTTGCACTTCAGCACCAGTCGTCTGAGGACTGACAACATCATATTATACCGCCGCAATCTACAAATGCTATTAAGGTATTATCGTGAATTTCCTATACTCTTTTTCCCACTGATAAAAGTAAAGTCAGAATGGATTCACTTGAAACCAAACTGACTCCCGTGTCATACCTCTTCAACGTTTCAATTCTTTCACTTCTTCTGGTTTAAAACCTCTTCTACCAGTTAGACTGATTGTTGCATAGTTTCGCAAATGATTTGGCAACATAATGATGGCCCTTTCACAGAAATCTGATGGCAAGTCATCTGTTTCGCATATTACAGTCTCCAGTCCTCGTAATCTAAAGGCTCCACATTTTGCTGTAGCTCCGAAGTTATGTTCTCGCCTTTTTTTTAGCTCAGATATATACTGTGCTCTAAGGTTCTGTCTACACTATGGGGCCTTCTGTTCCTTTCACTTTAGTATCCTTGCAGGTTCTAGCGTGCTACAAGAGAGTTTTATTTGAGACTTACAGTGACTCCTTCCTTAAACCAATATTTTCTTCTGCGCTTAAGACAGATATGTGATATGCGCTCCATAGCTTAACACTTGTAGTTTTGTATGATACGTTTAATACTGGATGATCAAAATAAACTGATCTGGGAAATATATCATTCACCGTAAGACAGGAATTCCAACTCAGAATATCCGATCTGGGTGTGGAAGATGTAAGTTGATTTGCCTATCTTAAGATGGTGGAAACATTTTCTGGACAAGTTTCGTTTTGCCTATCCTGTGTATCTATAGTCTTGTAGTGTTTAAAATTGTATAACCAATAAACGTCGTCTTTTTCTGTCTGAGCGATGTCAGGTAAGCTGAAGTTATTTATTTTTAAACATCATGTGGTGTTGTGAATGTTGAATTAAACATTGTGTCTCTTTCTACACTACTGGCCATTAAAATTGCTACACCATGAAGATGATGTGCTACAGACGCGAAATTTAACCGACAGAAAGAGGATGATGTGATATACAAATGATTAGCTTTTCAGAGCGTTCCCACAAGGTTGGCGCCGGTGGCGACACCTACAACGTGCTGACATGAGGAAAGTTTCCAACCGATTTCTCATACACAAACAGCAGTTGACCGGCGTTGCCTGGTGAAACGTTGTTGTGATGCCTAGTGTAAGGAGTAGAAATGCGTATCATCACGTTTACGACTTTGATAAAGGTCGGATTGTAGCCTATCGCGATTGCGGTTTATCGTATCGCGACATTGCTGCTCGCGTTGGTCGAGATCCAACGACTGTTAGCAGAATATGGAATCGGTGGGTTCAGGAGGGTAATACGGAACGCCGTGCTGGATCCCAACGGCCTCGTATCACTAGCAGTCGAGATGACAGGCATCTTTTCCGCATGGCTGTAACGGATCGTACAGCCGCGTCTCGATCCCAGAGTCAGAAGATAGGGACGTTCAGAAGACAGTAACCACCTACACGAACAGTTCGTCGACGTTTGCAGCAGCATGGACTATCAGCTCGGAGACCATGACTGCGGTTACCCTTGACGCTGTATCACAGACAGGAGGCCCTGCGATGGTGTACTCAACGACGAACCTGGGTGCACTAATGACAAAACGTCATTTTTTCGGATGAATCCAGGTTATGTTTACAGCATCATGATGGTCGCATCTGTGTTTGGCGACATCGCGGGGAACGCACACTGGAAGCGTGCATTCGTTATCGCCGTACTGGCGTATCACTCGGGGTGGTGGTATGGGGTGCCATTTGTTACAAGTATCGGTCACCTCTTGTACGCATTGACGGCATTTTGAACAGTGGACGTTACATTTAAGATGTGTTACGACCCCTAGCTCTACCCTTCATTAAATCCCAACGAAATCCTACATTTCAGCAAGATAATGCACGACCGCATGTTGCAGGTCCTGTACGGGCCTTTCTGGATACAGAAAATGTTCCACTGCTGCCCTGGCCAGCACATTCTCGAGATCTCTCACCAATTGAAAACGTCTGGTCAATGGTGGCCGAGCAACTGGCTCGTCACAATACGCCAGTCACTACTCTTGATGAACTGTAGTATCGTGTTGAAGCTGCATGGGCAGCTGTACCTGTACATGCCATCCAGGATCTGTTGCACTCAATGCCCAGGCGTATCATGGCCGTTATTACGGCCAGAGGTGGTTGTTCTTGGTACTGATTTCTCAGGATCTATGCACTCAAATTGCGTGAAAATGTAATCACATGTGAGTTCTAGTATAATATATTTGTCTATGAGTACCCGATTATCAACTGCATTTCTTTTTGGTGTAGCAATTTTAATGGCCAGTAGTGTATCTGTTGCACATACGATGCATGAGTTACTGGCAAGACAGTCCAGGCACCAATTACAGACCAGTGTAGGTACGAGGTCAGCCAACGGCCAGTACCAGAAGACATAGGGGAAAACATTGTCATGGTTCTGTGAAGTAGTACTGTAAAATAAAACTAACCGAAGGAATATTGTTTTCCTTACCATTCTATTCTGTATGTCGTTGAGTGTCCTTTATAGATATTTGAAGCTCATATGGTGTCATCTACGTTATTTCTCATACAGGGTGATTTTTTCTACCGTGTACAAAATCTAGGGATTGATCGATGTGAGAATATGGAACAAAAAAGGTCTAATGAGCCTACGTCCGAAAATGCATGGTTTCCATGCTTGAGACAATTTATTCAGTCATACTTTGTTACAGAGACTGCGGTCTTATACGTTGCTGCTGTACCATGCAGCCACACTTACAGTACGCATGGTTTCCTCCTAGAGGGTGATACTGTTCCTCATACGTAATGCCCTAGAGCCCTCTCCTGCCGCAATAATTGGTAATGTTGTGTTCGATTCCCTTGTCTTCCTGACTCACGTTGTAGAGGATGTTATACATCTTTGTACACGGTGGTTTCTATTCGAATCGGGAGCTTGCCTACTTAGTGTTTACTTACGGAAAGGCAAATGGCAACAGGCGGGGGGCAATAACGTTTATCAGGAACCCATTCCGACGACGACAACCACAGCATTGAAAGTTTGCAACAACGTTTCGCTCTTTATCTGAGACGGGGTCGTTTCAGGATGCAAGAAATCACGAAGGACGTTCCCGAAGTGTCCGGACACCAGATTTGAAGAAAAATCTGATTAACGCAGTGGAAGGTGACCGCCGTGTCAGTATCAGGCAGTCGGATGTCAGTACATGGTAATCCAGAAGACAGTGTGGAACATTCTCCATGACAATTGTTAGTACCCTTAACACTTAAGACATGTGCAGGACATACTAGCGACATATTTTCCACAACGGGAGCAGTTTTTTCACTGTTTTCTTCACCAGGCAACCACGACTCCGGGATTTGTGTCCTCTATCCTATTCACAAATGAGGCCACCTTTACGCGGAGCGGTACCTTCAGCTTTCAAACTGTCATCTGTGGGATAGTATGCAGAACCCCCATGGTACAATGACAGCGAATTATCAGCATCGATGGAGCCGGAATGTGTGGGCCGGGATACTTTGCCACAGTATTTTGTGACCAGTATTCCTTACCAGTATTCTTTCCACCTAGCCTAAAAGGCCGGAACTATCGGCGTTTCTTGTTGGTGACTTCGCTTCCTCTGCTGGAAGAAGTGCTATTGATGATTCGAAGGGTTATGTGGCTGCTACATGATGGTGCTCCGATCCACTTCACCACGTTTCAATCGTGCGTTTCCTGGTCGATGAACAGGACGAGGGGGTCCAGTTGCAAGGGCATGCTTGTTCACCGGATCTCAAACCGTGTGATTCCTCATTATGGGGCCATCTCAAAACTATCGTGTATGCAGAGTCCATTCCAGATGTGGAGACAGTTGAGCGGCGTATTCTTGCTGCCTTTGTTGAGATGCAGCCTGGCCGATGTGAACGTGTGAGACATACCATGCTACGGCTCGTACACGCTTGCGTTGAGGCACATGGAAACCATTTTCAACACATAGTGGTAATAGTGGCTGCATGGTTCAGTCCGTATTAGTCCGCAGTCTAAGTGTACAGTTGGTTAAATGGTCTCTTGTATAGAAACCACGCATTTCTGGACCTAAATTCGTTAGAAATTATTTCATCCGTATCCTCACATTGATCAATCCGTTGAGTTTGTACACGGTGAAAAAAATTACCCTGTGTGTGAATGATATCAGCGTATACAGATATGGAGTTTAAATTTCATAAGAAACGACCTATTTGTTCAAAAGTGGCAGTTTATGGAAGTCTTGCGAAACGCCCGCATGTGGAAAGTTAACCTAACCAATTGATTGTAAATAGGATAACGCCTTTAAGACCTTAGTTATGAATTTAATGCGCACAGTTTAAATGTACAATGCTAATTTTTAACCGCCCAAGCTGTAGCTTCCAAAGTTGGGATTTACACAAAGAATCAGTAATTTAAAGGGTAGGGTCTAACGCTAAAAAATGCCCTTTAAACACGAAGCTTTATACACTAAAATATCAATCATACACAAGAATTGTGATAGTGTATGCAGTGATTTACTAACATATATTCTAGAAATCTAATTATTGGCGTTAACTGACAAGCAGCGTTACATGACTGTATGAAAAAGTAGCCCCTGCTGACGATAATATCGACCAAAAAGTTATTCGCAAAGCTTGTGAATTCTACACGAAAACCTGTGACTGTAGACCAAGTGACAAATGGCAAAATGGACACATTCAACACACCAAGGTTGAATGAGACAGGTTCGTGTACAGAAATGCAGGTGTGGTCTCGGAATGCCCTTACAAGCTGTTGGTGCTATCTGTGCCCACCGCAATGATCTGCGAGCGCCTTGATGTACGCTAACTGAAAATGAGGGTGCGTTGCTACTTGCACAACTCTGCTCCTAGGTCGTTTGCTAAGACACACTGATCTCCGTCTCCCATGTTCCATCATACCCAGGAGTATCCGAACGACCTGAAATACGGAAATCCGTTTTTCCTGATTTGCATGCAGCCCACATAACGTAGCTGTCTTGCAGATCCACTAATGTCTTTGCAGTACAGCTGTTTGACTATGGAAAATGGGTACCGCAAGAGATCATAAGAGAATATAACGTCCCCTTAGAAAAATTATACATGACTGTGCTTAAACTGACACACAATATTTTTAGCGCAACGCAATCTGACTTTCAAAAATCCCTACAAAAGAATGGCCCTGACTAACATTAACCTATACCTTTCACAAAGCACTTACCTCACCAAAAATCTTAGTTACTCGAACTACTGCAATACAGCGAGCGCCACTACTGCCAACTAAATTAAAGACTCAAACTACTGAAGGCACTAACCACTAATAGGCATAGTTAGCAAATGAAAGATTTTGATAGAGAACAAACAATGTATTTACCTCAATAGTGTTCAAAAGTCATAATGTATATAGCAGTTCATGACATCCAGTCTTACAAATTTCAAAATTCCGCCATTTCTCTCCCCGCATCCACCACTGCTGGCGGCTCACCTCCAACTGCGCAACGCTATGCGCTGTTCACTTCCAGCTGCCCAACACTACAATGGCAGACAACAATGCAAACTAGCCACAGACTGCACACAGCACAGCCAGTGATTTTCATACAGAGTGCTACATAACGTTGCCAATAAGAAAACATAAACAGCCTACTTACATAGCTCCCATGCTCCCCACAAAAAATTTTACAAATTGTTTTGGGCAGTGGCCAATAATGATTTGATAAAATTTTTCATAATTAAAATAACAAAGATATCAAATGCACACACTTATTGATACAAAGTTGGTCAAAAACTAAAATTTTCTCACAGTCCATAAAGACAGTTCTGATCATTCATCACAGTAAAATTGCAGTGTTTTTCTCAAAGTCTGAGCAGTAAAAGAAAATGCACATGGAAGTAGTGGATTTCCATGCAGTCTTGAAGAAGTAGTCTTGTCCTTCCAACGGAAAGACAGTGCTGACTCTCGACATGCAGACAGGTAATGGGCCACAACAGAGCAAACCCACAGCAGAGTCATTCGAAGTTTTAAAGAATATTGGTAGGTAGGTCATCACAGAGTAGACCCATTGTAGTCCTGGTAGAGATTATGGTATTGGTGGGCCACCAGAGGTGCAGGCCCACTGCAGTCCATGTGGAAATAATGGTATTGGTGGGCCATCAAAGATGCAGACCCACTGTAGTCCTTGTAGAGACGGCCAGCAGACATCTGTTGCGGCTGTGTAGGTGCACAATCACCATTGAAGAGTCTTGCGGATAATATAGCAAGTCCATAACCACCACTTGTGCACTCACAAAGTTTTTGGAATTGTCCTTAGAACCAGAAATGCTGTTATCCAGTCCCTTGCTGAATTATTAACACGCGTGCAAACACTATCAGTCCCTACTTCTCACATATTGTCCATATACTATGACCAACAGAAACGTGTGCAGTGAAATGGAACTTACAAGTTAATAATGTGATGAACTGGTGTCAATTACAACTTTATAACATAAGAATACAATTACAAAGGTACAAAATACATCATTAAAGAACATGACAATACAGATAACATTTGTAGTACAGGCTTTACAAAAGAATCGAAATAACATACACATCAGTGTTACAGGAATTATGACATGAGTACATACATAAAAGGTCAGAATAACTTTTGAAACATCAAATTCACACATGAGCAGTAAAACAAAACAGAATAAATAATGTCTAAACATCTTTACAAAGTAAATAACATAGTATCAGAAAAATTCTACAACATAACTCTCATCAGCTAAACACATAAAGACAGGAAAAAGACAAATACCAAGGGTACATAAACACAAGCGGAATAATACAAAAGGAAAGACAGGGTTCGTTTTCAGTGTAACATTTGGTACTGCAGTCCAACCCAAAACTTCATTCCATAGATCTTTCGTCTTATTTCAACATTTGTTTCCACCAAAAAAATCCTATCCAAGCATGCTTTCTGTATTTTGTTCACATTTTTCTTACCTCATTATTTATTTTCCATTATCTTACCTCATCATTTATTTCCAAGAAAATCCTACCTAAACTTGTTGTCCCTAAACCCTACTTTTTTGATCATATCCTCCTTCAAAAATACTTTTTTGGCCAAACCATTGTCTTATAGCTTCCCATGCATTTCTTCCAATTCATCGCAACTCATTCTCTTATATAGCCTACCCCCTCTTAAGCTAACTTAAATCTACTGAGCTCAGATGCTAAACTAAGGGACGAGGCAATGCAGCAGCATAAAACAATTAATACAAACAGCCATGAAAAAAATGGAAATTGTCAAAGCAAGCTGCAGTAAATCTAAATTACCAAGCAATACAACATTACAACTAATATGAGCCAATGTGCAGCAACAAGATAAATAAATCAGTAGTAAAACTAGCTTAACAGAGTAATACAAACGAAATTTAGTAGCACTATGCCTGGCAAACAGCAGCAGCTAATGTAATAACTTATATCTAAACATGACAAAGCTCAAGCAAAAAAATATTACAGTAAAAATGGCCATGTTTAATACCTATGTCACATCTTAACACTAGGGTGATGCATCACCTTAACTTACACTACTAAATAAGTTACCCAGTCATTGACAAAAATTATGTATGCAATTCCTGTGAAGGGAAATGTCTTTTTGTGCTCCCTCGTTTTTTTGAAGTAGATTATAAAATGGTTATTTACTGGATCTGTAGGCATAAAATATCTATATTAGTACATCTATTAAATGTTATTTTAACCAATGCTGCAGTGCAGCTAGAAACTAGATATCAAACAAAATGAGCAATCTCTCAACTAGAAAGACAATAGTTGTAAAACGTTTCTCATTATTTCATCAGGAATTTTAGTAAATATCATAAATTAAGAGCTCCACAGTGTAATCATATATTTTCAGGTTTGAGCGTGTCGTATTTGTGATGCTTTCTACAAAGAAATGTCAATAGCGAGGATAATGCCTGTGCCTCGGAATGGCACACACTAATGGCTTTTTTCCAGGCGACTGTCGCGCAGCTGCCCACGTAATGCATCGTGCCCATGACGCATTACATGAAGGTCACTTAACTTTCTTACCAAAATATTTACAACACCAGTTTGCACTACAGTGGCAGTCTCATATACAAAATTTCACGGGTCGAGAATTTGCGTTGCAAATGTGTAGAAACAAAATCTTATGAATATAACAGTGTCCAAAAATTTTCGCTGGCATTGTGGTGCATTCACGCATTTACACATATTTCATAACTCTTAAAGTACCATTCTCGGTTTCCAACATCCTTTTTCACAAGTCAGAGTCCCTAACCACTACTCATTATTCATATACGTGTTCGTCGACACTTCTTCAATATTACATCAAAATAAAAACGTAGCATAATCAAATTCCTCATATAGCATCAGCTTATTGATCATAAACATACCTCAACAACATAATACACATCGTCGTCGTAAAAATAACATCATAACACCTCAGTCAAGTCTCAAAATCGTCATAGCTTTCTGCAATAATGTCAAAACCTAAAAAAAGTTCTCTGCTCATTTCAATGGTGTCATCTACCTCAAACGTACTTTAAAATCATGCTCCCTTACCAAATACATCATTCAAAGTCCTCATAGTATCACAATGGTTCCGAAAAAATATGAAGAGTTCTCACAGTACAGACAAAACACAATTTCATAAGTGTGAAGTTATCCAACAGTGTAATTGCGTAAACATCTGTCACTGACATAGTAAAAAAAAAGTTTGTCTCTCTCAGTTAAATGATCAGATAGCTGTGTAATTATGTGTTAGAGAAATATGGTACAGATGTGTCAAGCTGTGCAAGCAAATACCATATTAGCTAGGGCTCCTTGTGCTTGCCAAACACATGATACACAAAAGTAAGCGTGTACCCTCCTGAGGATTAATGTAATTATACCCTCAGGTGTTACAGATTACAGCAATGGAATGAAATGTATCACGGAAAACCTTTGTACCATTGTACTTCAAATATCTTTAAAAATAAATGTTTTAATTACAAAATTAATCACTCAAATACGTGTACTGTAGCGCTAAACTGTGTGTCTTGTTGTAAGATAATCTCTGTGGAAGTGTCGTAGTTATCGTCCTCCGAAAGCTAAGTTCTGCAGAAGTCAATGTACTTACCTCATGATAAACAAAAGTGAAATGATTTGCGTATAGATATCTTAGTTATTACGCTTATTGCCGTGATGAAGAAAGTACTGTGCTGTAACGTATTGTTGTGCTACGGAAAAGGCTGTCTCATTGTAGCTATAGCACAAAAGTTACTACTAAAACATGTTTTACTTTCCAGAAGAATTCAGAGAAACTGTGCAGATATAAAACAGAAACACTGCAAAAGCAACATTGTAAATTGTCACTCATTAGTAGCGTCGTGATAAAATCGTGTAGCTGTCACATAGACTAACCACTGTGTCATCTGGTATCTCACAGAAAGTACTTTAAATCCAGAATGTATTTTCGAGTAAACCAAAATGTTGCATTAAAATCTTATTAGCAGTACCAGTATATGTTCTAAGTACGTAAGCCTTATAGTCATTACATAATCGTGCAACTAACAAGCAAGAATGTACACACACAATAACACTGTGTCCTCTGTTCACTATAACAATGCATTCGTAATTTCTGTTTAAATAAGTTCTCTTGGTTCTTGATTGGATATTTAACTTCAAACATTGTTGCATGGTAACAGTTCCTAAGTCTGACAATGCATACTAAATATGTGAAGTGAAAAGATTTACGGCAAAGACAAAGTTAAAAAGCAGATTATCTCTCAATAAACGGTTTTACATTTGAAATGTGGTGTAAACATTTACTCTTCCTAGTACGCAGAGTTTCAACTTCAACGCAATTATCATGCGGTATACGTCGGTGAGGAATGCTAAAATTTTTCTCAAAGTTAGCGTCTATGTAATTTTTCTCTGATCCAGCTGGCGCACACGGCTGCCTGCAGTGCGAGTCATTGTCTGTTCCTTTGTTAACGCACATCGTTATTGGGATTAGGAGACCTAACTTCTACAAATTCACCTTGTCGAGAGCGCCCTGCTCTCTTAGAATCTCGCCAGTTCTGATGCAGTTCAGGTCTGTCATTACGATCGTATTGTCTGTCGTCATGTCGGTAGATTCCATAGTTTCTTTCTTGTCGGTCACGTGGTGGAGAATTTCTCCCTGAATCGTAACTGCGCGCTGAACTGTTGCGTCTGAAGTTATTCTGTCTCCCTTGATAATAATTATTTTGGTTCCCATATGGTCTGTTTCTATGGTTATCTCTGTCATATTCATTACTACGGAAATGCGATCTTTCTCTGTAACTATTATTCTGCCAACGGCTGTCATACGGGTTGTGTCTGTTTTGGTCACGATTTACGTTGTAAGAATAGCCTTGTCGTGTCCGGTTATTATTTCTGTCATCGCGGAATTGTGACGGATGTGACCTGTAATTGTTGTGCTCCTGTTTTCGCGTTCCGCGATTGTCAGTGTCAATTTCCAGTTGTTGTCACAGTCCCTGAAGAGCTTCAATATAGTCTTTGCAACGTCCTGCTAAAATAATATGTCGTAAATGTTCAGGCAATTTGATTAAGCAAATGCGGATGAGTTCTGAAGGGCTGTATGGGTTTGAAAGATATTGATTCTTATGCAACATGTCTACAAAATATTTGACAAGACTGGAAAATTCAGATTGTTCAAAGTGTTTCATCATCATGATGCTATGTTTTACTCGGTCTTGTGTAGCTTGAGACCAATATGCCGAGAGGAAGGCATGATAAAATTCTCCTTCACTGTGACAATCGTGAATGACCGATCGCATTCTTACAGCTGGCTCATTCTCTAAATAGCCACACATAAATTCTAATCTGTGCTGCAATAATCAGTTGGGAGGAAAACAATGAGAGAATTGATGAAGCCATGCTCGTGGATGAATGTCGTTGCCAGAATTCTTAAATGTTTTGAATTTACGTGTAGTAATGAACAGCTTATAGTCAAAATCATCGTGTCGGTGGGTCGCATATCGGTCATTGTTATGTCGTGTCGCCGGTTCCACCTCAAAATTCGGTGCACCTTGCCAATTTCTTTCATAACTTCCGAAATGCCCTGTGTTATTATTTTGTGGCTTTTCCGTATTTCTAAGTCCCTCTTCCCATGTTGGAGCGCGAGTGTCCTCTGAAATACGTAATTCTTGTATTACCTGCGTCAGTTGATCTTGTACTTCCCGGATTTCTCTTTTGTACTGTGTATTGATTTGATTTTGATTTGGTTTGAATTTTCTAATTTGTTCATACTCTTCAGTGTCCGTGAAGGCTACTGGTCTTGTGTCATTCAGGTCATCATCTACCTTTGTAGATAAGTTAGTGAACTGTACTGAAAGTTCTGCTACTTTATCCGATAGTGAAATTATTTCCTCTGTGTGTTTTTCTGAACTAAGTTTCAGAGTGTCCATTTGTGTTGAAATCGTATCTACTGTGTCCTTCAAGTTTTCCTGAGTTTTTGCAAGTTGCGTAACCGAATCGGTAGATGCAACTGAGTCAATTTTAGCTTGCAAGGTGTCGTGATTTTCATGAACAATAGTTTGCAGTTCTTTAATGGCTGCTTCGTGATTCTGTAATAAATTTTCATGACGGGAAAAAATAGGTTGGAAATGCTCACAAATTTGTGTTTTTACGTCATTACAGACATTTTGACATTTCGATTCAATGTTATGTAACTTAGTAGTTAAATCTTAACGTGTTTGTTCAAGTGTGGTGTCTAACTTTTGAAGATTTTGTTCCATTGTGTCTAACTGTTGCTGTGTTTGTCTCTGGTGTTGTTCCACTGTGTCTAACTTTTGAAGATTTTGTTCCATTGTGTCTAACTTTTGAAGCCTTTGCTGTGTTTGTCCCATTTGTTGTATTAATTGTAATAACAATGCACTGGTGTCTGAAACATGTTCCTCAGTGCTTTTCGGTAGTGAATCTGCACCGGCAACATTCACATTTTGACAAGCAGAAAATGTGTCTTGACTTATTTGAGAAAACGGTGAGGACCCAAAACCTGAATCTACAGTATTTGCGAGATTGCGTCCTGTCATTTCGGATTCCTGAGGCGAGCTGTTGCCGACCGATTGATCGATAATGCTTCCCTGTTCACTAATTGTTTCACTGCCTACACCATTATTTGCAGCCCGCTCCATTTCCCTATGCACAATTACCAAATTACTACTTTGAACATTAGTTACTTCATTACATGGTGGCGCTAACACACTGCTTTCGTCTTCACTGTCATTTCTCAGTTTACTTTGGAGCCTAGTATTACGTTTTTCACACGCCATTATTGTCACAATATTTCACACAACAACACAGAAAAACACAATTTGAAGAGCAAAAATAAGAGAACACATTAACATAGCACTGAAAATAATATCTAGTTAATTGCAAGCGCAGCTGCGAAATACTTGGTGCAAATCTACATGCATGCCACAACTGTTTTACTGTACAAGAAGGAAAAGTACAACCACAAAGGAAATTCTCTCTATGATTACGCGCTAGCAATAAACAATAGCTACACTAATTACACAAACTACAAGAAAAAAAATCAGAAGATTCCAGTGAGGTATCCTCGGCTAAGGGTCGACATATGTAACGTCCCCATAGAAAAATTATACATGACTGTGCTTAAACTGACACACAATATTTTTAGCGCAACGCAATCTGACTTTCAAAAATCCCTACAAAAGAATGGCCTTGACTAACATTAACCTATACCTTTCACAAAGCACTTACCTCACCAAAAATCTTCGTTATTCGAACTACTGCAATACAGCGAGTGCCACTACTGCCAGCTAAATAAAAGATTCAAACTACTGAAGGCACTAACCACTAATAGGCATAGTTAGCAAATGAAAGATTTTGATAGAGAACAAACAATGTATTTACATCAATAGTGTTCAAAAGTCATAATGTATATAGCAGTACATGACATCCAGTCTTACAAATTTCAAAATTCCGCCCTTTCTCTCCCCACATCCACCACTGCTGGCGGCTCACCTCCAACTGTGCAACGCTACGCGCTGTTCACATCCAGCTGCCCAACACTACAATGGCAGACAACAATGCAAACTAGCCACAGACTGCACACAGCACAGCCAGTGATTTTCATACAGAGTGCTACATAACGTTGCCAATAAGAAAACATAAACAGCCTACTTACAAGAACTCTGTTCTTTAAGCTAATCAGTCGAGATGTAAATCAACTCCACAGTACTGTAAACACTAGGAAATGCGTCGTTAGACATGAGAGAGTCGTATCGCTCGTAGACCCAATTTTATTACCGTAAGTGACATTTCAAAATCACTACCAAACTCATTAGAATGTGAGTTAAATAATTCCATCACATAAGTAATTCCAGTAATCTTTGTCATAAACTCGATGTTGAACTAACCAGTTAAAAGCAGTGCGATTAACAGTGGCAAGCGCTCTACGGAAACCTCAAAATTAACAATGTACCACCAGTAATATATCTCTGTACTCATCACTGAGCAGTTATTTGTGCAGATCGTTGAACTTTAAACCACATGAGGAACATTTTCTTCAGGATATGTATTGAAACGAAGCAGCTACAGCTTTTGCAACTAAGCAAAACTTTTGTGCCTGCTCAAAATACGACCACAGTAGCGTTCGTCATTTGTGACTAGGCATAAAGAATCGAGAAATATAGAAGTTTTCACAGTATCAGTTAGCATATCTGAAGTTGAAAATTTTTATGCTCTGTCTGGAATCCTGTCAAGGCCCTCAACTGCCTGTTAACCAAGACAAAAAACGTTTAACTAACGACAAAAAAGTTTAACATTATTCCAGGTGACAGTTTGAACGTGTTTCACTAATTTTTTCCTCACAAGTGTGATGTGTCTATGTTTAACCAGAAATAACGACACCTATAGTTATTGTTAACAACACACGAAGAGACATTAAAAATAAAAATTATTTATCACTACCAGTTCGACGTGCATATGGTAGGGCTTGAAATGAGACGATGGATATTTGTGTGCTGGACAGGGATTCTAGCCCTCATATGTGCCTTTCGTGGAGGCCTAGGAGAGTTCGCAATCTTGGGGAAAACAACGAAATGATATAACTAGATTGTTCCGCGCGGCTCAGATACCACACAGAGGCGATCCGATTCGAATTCCAGTCCACCACCGAATATTTTAGCGTCTCAAGTTCAAATAAAATAAGAGACCTGTTACCTGAAATGGCAACAGACTTATTAAATGAAAAAAAAAGTTTGTAGTGTGAGGAATCTCACTGGCAACAACGTTTCTGTTTGCATTATTTGCACCTCTGCTATGTACCGACCTAAACCGGGTCTTACTGATCTGGTAGCGAAGGGGTTTGATGATTACAATGCGTATTCTGAACTACGGTGAAACCTGAAATTCTTCACTTGGAATTAGTGGAGGTGAAAGAGATTTGCTCTTGTGTGTTTCAAGTACATGCCGGACGTGGGAATATAGCCCACACGTCACAACCAAGAAACTAGATTAGAAACTAGATTCAAGTGGTTGAAATGGCTCTGAGCACTATGGGACTTAACTTCTGAGGTCATATGTCCCCTAGAACTTAGAACTATTTAAACGTAACTAACCTAAGGGCATCACACACATCCATGCCTGAGGCAGGATTCGAACGTCGTGGTCGCGCGGTTCCTGACTGTTGCGCCTAGAACCGCTCGGCCACCCCGTCCGGCAAGAAACTAGGATCATTGTCCCGTAACGTATGATGTGCTCAACTTACAAACTGGAGCCGCCTATGTGTGCGAGCGGTTCTAGGCACTTCAGTCCGAAACCGCACTGCTGCTACGGTTGCAGGTTCGAATCCTGCCTCGGTCAAGGATGTATGTGATGTCTTTAGGTTAGTTAGGTTTAAGTAGTTCTACGTCTAGGGGACAGATGACCTCATATGTTATGTCCCATAGTGCTTAGAGCCATTTGAACCATTTTTTTGTACAAACTGGACGCGGTGAAAAAATTCAGTTCTCTGTTAACTGGTTATTATCAGCAGGCTTCCAATACGGGAATTATGCTAGTCTCAAGTCATGGGCAAGTAAAGAAGCTTTTAGACATCATAGCCCCGATTCGAAATCATTTTGATATTTTAACTATTTCCAACAAATTTCTTAGATTGAGAAATATTACTCAGGCGCGTAAAGTTATTATTACTGCCATTCTCGCTATTAAATTCTTTATTCTGCTTCTGCTAAAAGCGTCCTTGAAGGAAACACTTAATCCTTCTTGGTCATTTTAGAAGCAGCGGCTCAAATACAGGAGAATATTTAAAATAAATAATCAAATGATTGCGACGTTTTGTGGAAACCATAGCGTCCTCTTTCTGGTCTTTACTACTGCGCAGTAATGGAGAATCTAATGCTTCCTTCTGTTAGAGATTTTCGGGAAGCAGAATAATCTTTCAACATAACCTCTCTCCAGTCCACGCAGCGAACTGTGTAAAATGCTGGTATCAAATGAGCGGAGACGCTGAGCTATTGGACTGGCCTCCCAAACGTGATGACCTGAGTCCCATAGAGCACGCGGGGACAGAGATGGGAAAAGCTGTTAGCACCGAGAAACAAGACAGCGCTCTCCGAAGCAGTATAGATTCATCCGGCTACTTGTTGCCTCTATTTCCTGGTGGCTAAATGCAGTTGTAGACGAGGATGGAACCTGGGCAGGGTACTAAATTATTCTGTCGGAAGGGTGATATCGTTTATGACAAATGAATGTTTTGTTCTCCCTCGAAGATGAGGGGCCGGCTGAAGTGGCCGTGCGGTTCTAGGCGCTGCAGTCTGGAACGGCGAGACCGCTACGGTCGCAGGTTCGAATCCTGCCTCGGGCATGGATGTGTGCGATGTCCTTAGGTTAGTTAGGTTTAACTAGTTCTAAGTTCTAGGGGACTAATGACCTCAGAAGTTGAGTTCCATAGTGCTCAGAGCCATTTGAACCATTTTTTTGAAGATGAGGGAAAGTCACTCGTCTTACCTCATTATTTTGTTAAAATAAAGAGGAGCGTACTATATGTAAGAGCTCGGATGTCTATTTCACTCCACTCAGTCTTTCAATAGACTCTACATTTTAAAATAATTTACGACATTTGATAAAAAAACTGCAACAAACATGAAACTAATTTTTTGTCACATGGCGCATGACATTAATTTCTGTTCTCTATATTTACATGCAGGTAGGATGCGCATACCGACGAAAGCGCAAAAGACATATCATTTTCTTTTAATGCCAAGCAGAAATAACAACACACTAAACAGAAAAAAGTGGTGCAAAACTGGCGGTGACCACGTAGTACTGTAAGTTAGGAATACTCAATTATTCGTTGTCCTCTTAAACTAATAATCCTTTCCACCAACTGAAATTCATGGAAGTGACAGGACCCGAAACCCATAGCTCCAGATTAGGTTCAAAATGGTTCAAATGGCTCTGAGCACTATGGGACTCAATTTCTGAGGTCATTAGTCCCCTAGAACTTAGAACTGGTTAAGCCTAACGAACCTAAGGACACCACACACTTCCATGCCCGAGGCAGGATTCGAACCTGCGACCGTAGCAGTCTCGCGGTTCCATACTGCAGCGCCTAGAACCGCACGGCCACTTCGGCCGGCTGGTGAAGTTACTCATGCGACAATTGCTCGTGCAGGAAATGACTTGAAAAACTTTGAAGCATATATTCTGCCGCCGTGATTGAATTGTATTAGGAAATTCAGTTGAATTATACACTTACCGTATGTATCTTACGGCGAAGTTTTGATGTAATGAATGAAAACTGTTTGTTTCAGTCACATTTGTGAATTTATTGAAGTAGAACGCACAGAAACCAAAATGGATATTTTGAAGGAAAATGGATTTCTTCTGATGCAGATACAACAAGAAAGATAAGAAAAAACGTGCAATTCTACTATCAAATACGTTTTTCACCTCCATATACCGTATACCTAAGTATATCGTTGTTTCCGTAACGTTTGCCTCAACTGGTGAGTCCCTAAATTACAAACAACAATCAAATTGCTGTCATTAATGTCTATTGCAACATTTTCTGTGGCTTTCTTGTGAAGTATCCAGTACTTGAAAAACAGACACTCTGTTCAATTTTCCATTGCATTGAACGAAGGTTGTGAGATGGCTTATGATGCAGACGTTGTCTTACGATTTAATCAATGAATTTCGTTCTGACCATTTGCAAACCGAATAAAAAAGAAAACGAGAAGAAGACTTACAAACCACATGATTTCTCTAGCGATATCCGAACCAACTTGTATATCAGCCAGCGCACTGAAATTCGGACATGTTTCCACTAAGCCAACGTTACACTGCAGCGGTATGTGCTTTATCAGTCTGATGAAACATCAGACATAATTAGTTTGATTTTATAATCCACCTGCAACAGCAATAAGTTCCAGAAACATTCCTCACCAATAGCTCATGGCTGCGTCATGATCTGTCTTAGTCACTCCAGCATCTAACAATGAACAAAACAGTTTTATGTCAAGTTCGATTAAGATAATTTATTTTTATGTAACAGATTTACATATGCGTAAGCGCCTGATGATGATGAGGAGCAAAACATGCTGGACATACCTTGTAATATGTTAAATTAAACATAAAATAAATAATTAAACTGCTTTGCTTTGCGTTACTTTGTACTACACAAACGAGAGAACCTTCTTCATGTTCTTGATTCCTCAGTAGCTAAGTGCTGCTAAAGCTGTAGCCTTAGTCTCGAATCCCCCTGGAATAGTACATTAAACTGAGATTTTTTCCTTCTCCTCAATGTGAACCGTTAAAAACCGCAACGAACTTAAGTACCAGTTTATTACGGAACCCTTAAACTTGCACTGCAGTGTTCTGTAGGTAGAAAAGTAGTTTTTCAGAATCGTCAGGTGACTGATGGAGTACGCCACGTCTCATTGATTATTATCTTATAATTCATAGGTGTTTTTCTGTCACTTATTCTCGCAATTTTTTGAATAATGAACCTGGAGAAATGGAAACATTGGATAATTGCCATTCAGAATATTCATATTTATTTTTCTTCATAGAAACGGCAGAAAACACATTCAGACAAGCTAATAAGAAGCTGGTTAATTGAGATATAAATCCGCGTTCGGTGTCATAAATTATGAACATCCACAGTGGGTGTCGTGGTTGGGAGGAAGGAGTTTGCATGAGCGACAGTGTGATGGACCCTAACACTTGTTTATCGCCACGCTAACGAGGTGACAGTCCTGTGACAGAAGTTAAGTCTTTGGCAGAAAGATGTGAGCGTAGAGCATTTTGCAGCGACTGACTGGCATACACTGCGACGGTATTGCGTTTAGTCTGAGGGGATAGTGGTGTTGATGTTATTCTGTTGAGCAATTCTTTCACAGATAGAAAACAAGTATGGCCTAAAATCTAGTAACTTGGCGTTATGATTCAGCGGCATGTGGATAGACTCTGCAAATTCTACAAGCGGTTGTATACCTGTCCCACCATAATAGAACTCATGATGTAAGGAAGAATACCGCTCACAGCTCGTAAAATTGTTTATTAAAACACGGCAGGTTTTGCAACTTTAAGCCTAATCATCAGGTGAAAAATTTAAAAGATCATACGCACACCCATCACTCCTAATCAAAGGTTACTATTCAGGGAATGTCGTAAATGTTCAAATGGTTCAAATGGCTCTGAGCACTATGGGAGTTAACATCGATGGTCATCAGTCTCCTAGAACTTAGAACTACTTAAACCTAACTAACCTAAGGACAGCACACAACACCCAGTCATCACGAGGCAGAGAAAATCCCTGACACCGCCGGGAATCGAACCCGGGAACCCGGGCGTGGGAAGCGAGAACGCTACCGCACGACCACGAGCTGCGGACTGTCGTAAATGTGCTGGCGAGCAAAAGGTAAAGGAGATGTGTCCAATTCTTTAAAAATTTTCCTGCATCAGTATGACAGCAGGCTATTAAGATTACTACACCAAGAAGAAATGCAGATGATAAACGGGTATTCATTGGACAAATATATTATACTAGACCTGACATGTGATTACATTTTCACGCAATTTGGGTGCATAGATCCTGAGAAATCAGTACCAAGAACAACCACCTCTGGCCGTAACAACAGCCTTGATACGCCTGGGCATTGAGTCAAACAGAGCTTGGATGGCGTGTACAGGTACAGCTGCCCATGCAGCTTCAACACGATACCATAGCTCATCAAGAGTAGTGACTGGCGTATTGTGAAGAGCCAGTTGTTCGGCCACTATTGACCAGGTGAGAGATCTGGAGAATGTGCTGGCCAGGGCAGCAGTGGAACATTTTCTGTATTCAGAAAGGCCCGTACAGGACCGGCAATATGCGGTCGTGCATTATCCTGCTGAAATGTAGGGTTTCGCAGGGATCGAATGAAGGGTAGAGCCACGGATCGTAACACATCTGAAATGTAACTTCCACCATTCAAAGTGCCGTCAATGCGAATAAGAGGTGACCGAGACGTGTAACCAATGGCACCCCGTACCATCATGCCGGATGATACGCCAGTACGGCGATGACGAATACACTTTTCCAATGTGCGTTCACCGCGATGTCGCCAAACACGGATGCGACCATCATGATGCTGTAAACAGAACCTGGATTCATTCGTGCACCCAGGTTCGTCGTTGAGTACACCATCGCAGGCGCTCCTGACTGTGATGCAGCGTCAAGGGTAACCGCAGTCATGGTCTACTAGCTGATGGTCCATGCTGCTGCAAACGTCGTCGAACTGTTCGTGCAGATGGTTGTTATCTTGCAAACGTCCCCATTTTTGACTCAGGGATAAAGACGTGGCTGCACGATCCGTTACAGCCATGCGGATAAGATGCCTGTCATCTCGAATGCTAGTGATACGAGGCCGTTGGGATCCAGCACAGCGTTCCGTATTACCCTCCTGAACCCACGGATTCCATATTCTGCTAACAGTCATTGGATCTCGACCAACGCGAGCAGCAATGTTGCGATACGATAAACCGCAATCACGATAGGCTACAATCTGACCTTTATAAAAATCGTAAACGTGATCATACGCATTTCTCCTCCTTACACTAGGTATCTCAACAACGTTTCACCAGGCAACGCCGGTCAACTGCTGTTTGTGTATGAGAAATCGGTTGGATACTTTCCTCATGTCAGCACGTTGTAGGTGTCGCCACCGGTGCGAACCTTGTGGGAATGCTCTGAAAAGCTAATCATTTGAATATCACAGCATCTTCTTCCTCTCGGTTAAATTTCGCGTCTGTAGCACGTCATCTTCGTGGTGTAGCAATTTTAATGGCCAATAGTTTACAATCAGCTGTATACGTGTATATCGCTGTTCGAAGACTTTTGGCACAATAATGTATATCCTCTTGTACTTATGGAACTCTACTTGTACGTGTATTTTGGAACAACAGCACTAAAAGGCCTAGGAGCGTTAACAGATATTCTTGTAGATTCAGCATACGAGACTCAAAGGCAGTACGGTAAGCCACCAAGCAGTAATTGTTATTGCTTGTGCAGTTGATTATTGCAGTTGCAGTAATATATTTCTGTCGATTTGCAGCGACTACAGTTGTGTTATATTGTGTCCTCATGTTGATGGAGTATAATAACAATAGCGTGTGACACGACTGAAGTGTGGAAACCTGTGTAACATAACTTAACGGCTTTCGTGTTTGAATTAGTTTGCACCATGTTATTTAGCATATTGTAGCACGTACTTCTAACAGATCCATATAGTACATTAGAGTAAACGTTTTTACAAACACTGTTCTCAGTTGCTCGCATTGACAGTTGTTCTTGGTTCGAATTCTGGGCCATTAACTGCATCTTATCTGATGAATAAATTTCATGAAACCGCTGTTAATAACTTCACTTAGTGACGCTGTCATCGTTAACATTACCACTATTATCGTCCAGCTTAGATATAATTTTCTTTCGATAGATCCTTAGTGAGGAGATCCTCAAGAATGCAGAACATGTCATTAATCAAGAACACGGAATACAGGTTCACAATAAAAGAGGCATACTAATCTTCCGTTCTGCTCCTAAGTTAAATGGTCCTGATGGAATATAGTAGAGCGTCGATTATTCGAACGTCGGTCAACCGAACGACCGCTTAACCGAACTGTGTACTCGCCCGCACCTGTTACTCTCCCCCCCTACCTTCCATCATCCCCTTCACTCCCAAACGGAGTTTCCCACAGTAGTCGCCGCACTGGGCCACCGCTGGCGGAACATTGCTTCTAATGAGGCCTTCACAAGGCGCTGCTGACCGGCCAAGCCGCCAGTGGCTGTGATTCAACAATCAGCACACTTCTGTCGGCTTGGCACTGGCAGTAGAAGTAGCGGCAGTATCAAAGCTGTTCACAGCAACAGCTGCACCAGCTTAGAGTTGAGGCGTGCCGCCCCCAAGAAGAGCTTCTCACGGTGCAAACAGTCACCATCTGTTCTCTGTTACGACCACTTGTGTGCTGCTGCGTGAAGAAATGAACTTGACGATACAAAATGCTTAAACGTAAAGGTGTTGTCCTTTCTATGAGGGACAAGTACGGGATTATTTTTGTTTAATAAACTGTGCCACGTACTATATATTCCTACTGAAGTTGCCTTTGTATGTTACTTTGTAATACTAAAAGAGATGCCTGCTTTTATGAATAAATTTACTCTACAATACTTCTTTTTGACAAATAAACATTTACAGTTCGATTATCCGAACAAACCAGTTTTCCGAACACCCATGTCCCGCAAGTACTTCGGATAATAGACGCTCTACTGTAATTAAAAAAGGATATACTTTCATTTAAGAGCTAATAATGAACTTGTTTCAAAACAAATAAATGTATTACACACTGAGGTTCCTATGGTATTTGTTAGGTTATTGTAAACACACATCATCAAACAGGAAACCAGTTGACAATACTTACTGACAGGCTTTCTGTGCTGGAGATGTCGAAAAGTCTTATTTTACGTAACATTTACACAACTGGTTGGACAATAAATTCGTTGACTGAGTGGGAGGCGTTGGGAAACCAATATTTCTTTGGGTTCTTCTTAAGGAAAAGTTTATTAGCATTTAAACTTTTAATGGCTGCCGCGAGGCATTAGCCGAGCGGTCTTAGGCGCTGCAGTTATGGACTGTGCGGCTGGTCCCGGCGGAGGTTCGAGTCCTCCCTCGGGCATGCGTGTGTGTGTTTGTCCTTGGGATAATTTAGGTTAAGTAGTGTGTAATTTTAGGGAGTGCTGACCTTAGCAGTTAAGTCCCATAAGATTTAACACACATTTGAACATTTTAATGGCTATTGTCAGTTACTGAAAAAATTCTTGCCTACTAATAGACGCCTTTCTAGTTAGCATCCACAGTTCCTTGAACAGAAATCAGTAGAACGTTGTTGTGTTTCCCGCGCCCGGGTTCCCGGGTTCGATTCCCGGCGGGGTCAGGGATTTTCTCTGCCTCGTGATAACTGGGTGTTGTGTGATGTCCTTAGGTTAGTTAGGTTTGAGTAGTTCTAAGTTCTAGGGGACTGATGACCATAGCTGTTAAGTCCCATAGTGCTCAGAGCCATTTTTCGTTGTTGTGTTGACACCATTAATAATTCGGAATACGCGCTTTTAGGACAAAGTCCTCGCCGCAAAAAAATATTGAAATGTGTGTGAAATCTTATGGGACTTAACTGCTAAGGTCATCAGTCCCTAAGCTTACACACTACTTAACCTAAATTATCCTAAGGACAAACACACACACCCGTGCCCGAGGGAGGACTCGAACCTCCGCCGGGACCAGCCGCACAGTCCATGACTGCAGCGCCTCAGACCGCCCGGCCAATCCAGCGCTCCTCGCCGCAATTGTAATACCGGTTCGCATCAGATCAAAGAAGTTATGTGCTGTCGGGGTTGGCTAACACGTGGATGGGTGACCTCCTGTGTATGTCTCGTTAGTCACAAAGAATTGGATAAGAACTATTTGTTAATTAATGTGCTTGTCTCGTGGAGGCTGCATGTTGGTCTCCATATAGTAGAGTGCATATTATCAGCTTGTAGGTCGGAATTCTGTACAAAAACACTGTGCAGGACGGTGGCGCCTGAAATTTTAAGCCTAGGCCCCAGCGACACCCGTATGAGCTACTGCGCGTTCAGGCCGGTGCCCCGCGGAATTTCAGTGTGAGCGGTGCCGGTGATTTGCGAGCCGGCGGGCCTGTGATTCCCTGCAGCTGCCGTCTGCAAACAGCGCCCCACCCACGGCGCCCCTCGGCACCCCGCTGTCACTGCAAACAGCGGCTCGTTAGCGGGGCCGCCGGCGGAGGGCGGAGGGCGCTGCCCGTCACGGGGTGCCGCCTGCCTGCCTGCGACGACACGTCAGCCGGCGTCCCGGCGCGCCACCTCTGCACTCGTCAGCACTTCTCCCAAACTCTCTCTCTTGTCGCGGACATCATTAGGTACCGCTCGCATTTCACGATCCAGAGGTCGATGTCATACCAGCAAAAGTCTTCTTCGTGTGCGACAGCATCGCAGTTAATATTTTAGCCGCTGTTTTTAGCCTCGCGTTATCTGGATGGTTGTATTGTTGCATTTATGCAAGTGTTACACTGATGAGCTAGAACGTTGTTGACGACCTACTTTTGGAACACAATATAGTAGCAGTTCTGGAGTCGAAAAGTTTGGAAGTTTCCAGAGGCATGTAGCACAAGATGTCTACATAGGCCCCGCAACGACGAAGGGGTTATTTGCTGCGGAATCGCCAATGTCCTGGACGGTACACTCTGAAACATTAGTGCTTGCACCAATAGCGTACTGCTTGATGCAATAATTCACCAACAGCCGTATGATTTTACGGCAAGAAAAAAGGAATAAAAGTGAGATAGTGTTAATACTTTCATCCTTCTTTACCTCCTGTGCATTACTGCAGATGACGTGTCACGGAGCACATTTGTACTGTGCATGCAATACACGTGAGGTGCCTAGTTGTTTCCACTGCCGTGTGTGGAATACATAAGTTCTTGTACACTTCACTAACCTGCTGTCTTCATGATGATGATGTTCCCAGCGCAGAAAACAGCACGCAGGTCGTGGATTCTTTTTCTTGAGGCTGAAATTAACTTCGCAAGGAATTCCTGCTACGGATAAACTATAACTCAATTGGGGATGCCACTCGCATTTTTATTGATATAGACACGAGAAACTATTCTTGATCACAACGTATCTCGCTAAAATAACATGAAATACATCCTGCCACAGACAACATGTCTGTCTACTGGAACCGTCAGAACTGGAGAATAAAATTACATGAATCAAATACTACTATTACAGACAACATGTCTGTACCTAGCGACGGTCGGAACTGTAGTAAATAACATTTCATGAAACAAATAATGCTATAACAGACAATATGTCTGTCTACTGGAACGGTCAGAACTGGAGAGCCGGACTGCCCGAGATACTTCGCGCGCCAAGCCAGCAAGGCGTGACCCGAACGCCACCGAAGTGCATCGGCAGTAATATCGTCAGTCTTTGATTTTAATAATTTTGAAATGACTGATTGATAGCTGGCTGTTGAGAGATGTTTATTTAAAAAATGAAGTAATTTGGATGGCAGGTTTAATTAATAATAGCAACTAAAGTTTAACGTTTTGGCGCCCTACCGCCGAACACAGCAGCCAATCACAGAGCAGCAGCATCATGCAGGCGGTCTTTCTCACGGGAATGATACCGAATCTAACATCTGTCACCGGTACCTCATCCCACATTACGTCATCTCTATGCTTCTTGCATAGAGTCATTGTCGCCTGGCCACCAAGAGCTGTTGCAGGACGATTGATTCACGGATCCAGTTATATGGCTCCTTCCGTGTATAGCGATTTTACGACTATGACGAGTGGGGCCTGAAGATGGCATCAATGTAATGCCGAAACTGGTAGCAGCACATAGAAGTTCATAAAATAAAATAAACTTCTACAAATCATACAGCTGTTGGAAAATTATTGCATCAAGAAGTTCATGCCAGCCGTCGTCCCGCGATCCATAATGGATCAACGAAGAATACTGTACTGTGTTGTCAGGTCTGCCACAGATGGCTGAACAACTCATTTTACAGATTGGGCAAGACAGCGATCTTCATCTTCTGTAGGGAATGGTCATCCTACGCCTTGAGGGCTACTCTTGGTTTCAGAGTCCTTCAGCCACTTTCCACATATGCTCACGACAGTAGCATAGGTTCGACGTTTCGAAGATGATCGTTGCCAGGCGTCGGTCTACAACAATCTGCCCTTAGTGGAAGTCGCCTACGTCAATGGATCCTCGTATTTGGATCCCATATCGTCACTACAATGGTTTCCCGTTTGCCTCTGCTCCGTTTATATACGCTCCTTACTGCGTTAAGTTGTCGCAACGCCGTATTGGTTAGAAGACTTGAGCTAAGTAGCTTTCTCCAAGCACTGCCAAGAAAATTTGCAAATGTACGAACGCCAATAAAGTCCAGCTATTACAAAAAGCAAAATGGCATCGTGCATTATGAAGCTGCCACTACTAATACACGAGCGAACTGTCGAGCGCTGACTGAGACAGAAGACTCTGGAAGGCTGCGGCCGAGGCTGAAGTTGTAGCTCAAATGGTGCAAATGGTTCTGAGCACTATGGGACTTAACATCTGAGGTCATCAGTCGCCTAGAACTACGTAAACCTAACTATGGACATCAGACACATGCCTGAGCAGGATTCGAACCTGCGACCATAGCAGTGGCGCCGTTCCGGACTGAAGCGCCTAGAACCGCTCGGCCACACCGGCCGGCTGAAGTTGTAGCTACGGCCGGCAGAGCGCGCTCATGGTGGCAGCCGCTAAAGGCGTGCATTAGTGGGTGCGCATCACCGAATCTGTCGGGAACATGCGTTTCCATTGCCAACAGAGAGACGACAGTGAGGATTATCCTTTGACATAATACACTAATTTTTGTGACAAGTTAGACTGGCGACGCTTGTAAACAGCGATTTCAGACATGAGTCTGGTGCTGTGGTAATGGAACCGGTCGTTTTAAAGAAGAAAGTAGTATAAACAGACAACAAAATCTCTTCTACAAAATGTGATCGTTGGATTCCTCCGTAAGCAGTATGTCAGTTTCCAGTCATCTCGTATCGATATTTTTCGACTTTTTATAGAATGACAGAATGATGAGAGCGCAAAGTGATCTCAGGCTCCCCACATTCGGCGTGGCACAGAGAATGGAGCGCCTGCGGAAGTCCGGAGTGCAGGCTCTCTGGCTGAATATTCATGAGCACTGACTGACCCGCTCGAGCCCTCGGTCAACACTCGGACGTCATGGAGAGCTGGAGCGGCCAACAAATTGGCGCCGGCGCTGATGAGCGCGCGCGGCCGCGCTGTTTGCTCGCCGAGGGCGGGGAGGGGGTGGATGGCCGGCTGCTGGCTGGTGGTTGCTGGTTGCTGGCTCAGCTGATCAGCTGCTCCTGGCTGCACGTGGGGTTGCTGTCACGGGAAGCAACACAGTAGCTGGCAGTAAGCTCCACAGGCACATCCTGCAGTTCTTGTCAGGAACCACGATGCTGCTGCAAAACTGAAAGTGGCTTTAGTTTTCGTGTCATCATTCTTCTGGATCATTTAATTCGACACCCACAACTTACTCTCCAGTGTCCATTCCTTGTTCTCAGAATAGCAACTGCACCTAACGCCCCGATTACTTGTTGGATCTACACTATGTGGTCCACAGATCGTGGTCTTGCAGTAGCGCTCTCGCTTCCCGCGCACGGGGTCCCGGCTTCGGTTCCCGGCGGGGTCAGGGACTTTCCCTGTCTCGAGATGACTGGGTGTTGTTGTGTCGTCTTCATCATCATCATTCATCCTCATTAAGGTCGGAGGGAGGCAATGGCAAACCACCTCCGCTAGGAACTTGCCTAGTACGGCATTGCGGGTCTCCCGCATCCTCCCCTACGCTACTCGGAGTATGGGACCTCATCGTCATCGTTGTCGTACACAATGTGATCAAAAGTATCTGGACAGCTTCAAAAACACACGTTTAGGTGTACTGTGCTACCACCTATTGCCAGATATTCCATATCAACGACCTCGGTAGTCATTATACATCGTGAGAGAGCAGAATGGGGCGCTCCGCGGAACTCACGGACTTCGAACATGGACAGGTGATTGGGTGTAACTTGTGTCATACGTCTGTACGCCAGATTACCACACTCCTAAACATCCCTAGGTCTAATGTTTCTGATGCGATAGTAAAGTGGAAACATGAAGGGACACGTACGGCACAAAAGCGTACAGGCCGACCTCGTGTGTTGGCTGACAGAGACCGCCGACAGTTTTCGTAATGTATAATAGACAGACATCTATCCAGACCATTACACAGGAATTCCAAACTGCGTCAGGATCCACTGCAAGTACTATGACAGTTCGGCGGGAGGTGAGAAAACTTGGATTTCATGGTCGAGCGGCTGCTCATAAGCCACACATAACGCCGGTAAAAGCCAAAAGACGCCTCGTTTGGAGTAACGAGCTTAAACATTGGACGATTGAACAGTGGGAAAGCGTTGTGTGGGGTGACGAATCACGGTAGACAATGTGGAGATCCGATGGCAGGGTGTGGGTATGCCGAATTCCCGGTGAACGTCATCTGCCAACAGTAAAATTCGGAGGCGGTAGCGTTATGGTGTCGTCGTGTTTTTCATGGAGGGGTCTTTCACCCTTTCACCCCTTGTTGTTTTGCGTGGCACTATCACAGCACAGCCCTACATTGATATTGAAAGCACATTCTTGCTTCGCGCTGTTGAAGAGCAATTCGGGAATGGCGATTGCATCTTTCAACACGATCGAGCACCTGTTCATAATGCGCGGCCTGTGGCAGAGTGGTTACTCTACAGTAATATCCCTGTAATAGACTGGCCTGCAGAGTCCTGACCTGAATAATATAGAACACCTTTGGGATGTTTTGGAACGCCGACTTCGTGCCAGGCCTCATCGACCGACATCGATACCTCTTGTCAGTGTAGCACTCCGTGAAGAATGGGCTGTCATTCTCCAAGAAACCTTCCAGCACCTGACTGAACGTATGCCTGCTAGAGTGGAAGCTGGCATCAAGGCTGTGGGTGGGCCAACGCCACATTGAGATCCAGCATTACCGATGGAGGGCGCCACGAAGTCATTTCCAGCCAGATGTCCGGATACTGTTGAACACATAGTGTATTTGAGTCTCTGACACTCATAGCACATCTGCCGTCTGTGTTTGACTGCAGATCATTAATCATTGATCGTGGAATGCTGCCAATCGACTATCTTCCACATGACATGTACTGCGCCTTCTAGATACGTATAGGCGCGAAGTTTTAAACGATATGCCATATTCTGGGGTTTGCGACGTCTTTATTGACTCAACCCTGTATTTTTGTATCAAATTTGAGGTACAAAAAAGTAACAAAAACATTTGTATCTCATGTTTTGTGTGACTCTGCGTAATGTACGAGAGCTGTTCAGGAAGTACGGTCCGATCTGTCGTGAAATGGAAACCACAGTGAAAATCAAAAAGTCTTATTTGCAGCAGTTAGCTACGTCTTCCAGTTACTTCTCTAGATAGTCGCCACACCTACCAAGATATCTGACGTAGCGTTTTAGCAACTTTCCAACACCGCCGTCATAGGAGGCAGCCACCTGTACATTCAACCAATTCTCTACGTTTACTTGCAGCTCGTTGTCTGTGCCAAAATGCTGTAGTTGACGTTTCATGCGAACAAAAAAATGGCTCTGAGCACTATGGGACTCAACTGCTGTGGTCATAAGTCCCCTAGAACTTAGAACTACTTAAACCTAACTAACCTAAGGACAGCACACAACACCCAGCCATCATGAGGCAGAGAAAATCCCTGACCCCGCCGGGAATCGAACCCGGGAACCCGGGCGTGGGAAGCGAGAACGCTACCGCACGACCACGAGATGCGGGCTTCATGCGAACAGAGACGGCAATCAGAGAGAAGCAATTTCGGGCTGTGTGGTGGGTGATCGAACACTTGAATTGAAAACGCTGCAGGAGAGTCCTCTGCGCCCCTGCATTTTGTGGCCGGGAATTATAATCAATAAGGAGACACATGACATTTACGTTGGGGGTGTTAGAAGCATGAAATCAGGCGAAATATCTCACAGGCACTCATACTTGGCGGAAAGAAGAATAATTTCCGTTTAATTTTCAATGCCCGCAGTGAGGATTCATTGCCATCTTTGCACCTTCATGCCACATTGAATACAGCTACTGGCCCAGGAGTGGCAACTTCAGTCACATGCGTTTGCAGCATGTTGGTTTTGGTAGGCGTGACGTGAGGACAACAGATATTGAAGATGAAGTGATCCATACATTTAACAATGAAACGTGCTGTAGCCCGTTGTTTGGGAACAGGCCACTTGTCTGTTTGGAGAGCAATGCTCGAGATCAACCTACATGTATACCGTCGCCAAAGAACGGTGGTTTAGGATCATCTGATTACTCACGCCGTATGCGGTTTGTGCACACCAAACAGTGAGTGGTATTGTCTTCCATACACACGTTTCATTTACAGATGAGCCCTTCTTTACACACGACGAGTATTTTAACAGCAGAAACAGCCACATGTGAGACTGTGAGAACCGGCAAGCGGTTGCTGTTAGGCAGTGAAAACATAGTGTGTTGTGGGGTGATATAATTCAAAAGCCAAGATCGCTTAAACACTGTTTACTAGATGACCGGTTTCAACACACTAAAGGTGCCGCCATCGGATCTGTGAAGATATAACATGGCAGGTTTGAGGGAGGGCTTACATGAGTTAACTATGTACATTACTATTAGTACAGCACCACATAATGTAACTTAATATGCATAAATCGTTTGGATATAACGATAAATGAGGCTGGCCAACTGATATAAAATCATTGTCTTAGAAATAAAAACTGAAAAACAACTGCTCTCATGGTCATTCTGTTCCATCAGATATATTGAACCGAAGTCACAACTATTTGACACTTGACCGCAGCTTGCTGTTACGTTGTTGTTAGATTGCACCAGCGAAGGTGCCCCGTGAACATTTGAGCGGGAATGATGATAATTATCTCCTAGGACCTGTAATACTGCCACATACGCTGTCCACTGCTTTCGCGCGTTAAATAAAAAGTAGGGAAGTGACTGGACCAATCAAGAAGATGTGATGCGACGTCAGAGAGTCCTATTGAAAATTGACGGCAACGACCACGATTAGTACAAATATTTTGCCACCCAGCTTGGTTGTATTTTGCGAAGTGCCCTGAACAAAAGTTGACAGGAGCGTTTCCCCGGGCATCTTACGACTGTAAACATTGGAGCGCGGTGGGGTCGTGAAGTACTAGTTTTGGGTGCCAGTGCACTGTGCACCAGATAGGAAGTCTCCTCTGGACTGACAGGGAGACTAGGTGCATTAATAATGTCTGCTCCTGGAGATACCCTTGCGCAGACTTAAGAGTGACTGTGATCTGGACAGAAGTTAGATTCTTTTCGGAATTTATGTCATCGGGTTTCATCAGCTGTCATCGATCATCGCTGAACCCAGCAGTACAGGGGTTAGACTGCTGTTTGCTTTGTACACACTACCTGAGATCTTGGTGCTAAAGTATTGGCGGCGCCAGCATAGCAGGGACCCGTAACTCTTCTCTAACGTGTTCAGCGGCTTACGCTCTAGCTTTGGCGCTACTGTACCTTCGACTTTGTATGTGAATTTTTCACAGAGTTTTCATTTCCGATCGGCATTCTGTCGCACAATCAGGGTTTGTCACTATCTCTGTTCATTGACCCTTTCATAATACTTTACAGTATTTACTATTTCTTAATAGGACCCTTTATAAATAAATTGCCAACTACTTATTCTCAAAACCATCAGTTTGTGTCATTGTTCTATTAAATCATTGTTCAGTGAATCGCATGTTTACATGTTTATTAGGTAAAATAAATCTCTTTGTGATACTTAACTTGTTTATCATTTAGTAGTCAGATGACAAATTTCATTTCCCGCCCATTTTTGTAACTATTTAGCATAGAGATTGACTAGTAACTTTATTAAATTGTAGCGTCATTTTAGTAATTATCTTTGCGTTCATTTCTCCATTGTGCTTAATTTAAGTGGTAATTAAAAAGGGGGTTGAATGTACTAGTAGCTGTCATTCAAATTCAGTTGAGTCGAAGTGTTACACACACTTTTCCATCCCGGCACTTCCTTAGGTGTTCTTCACATTTGGGCGGGTATTAAAATAAAGATATGCAGCATGTATTGAGGCACAGGACGGACTGTTTGAACCATTCGTGTAAACTGTCAGAACATGCCTAATAATAACAATAAACGACTATTTTTGTGCAGATAGTTATTATTTATTTATCTAACCTGATCTGAGCAGGGCCATCTGGCTCTCTCTTACAACAGACCTGGATTTCACACGTACAGTACCCGTTATACATCACAGTTACCTAAGAAATAACAAGTTTAATACGAAAAATGAGTACTATAATGATTCGAGGGCCTATAACGACAATGTGACAAAATTATACTGACTGTGAACTAATAAAGTTAACACTGGCAGCACTGTTACTAGTGTTCCTGCTGTCACTAATATGATAATAATCGTAATAATAATAATAATAATCCCCCCAATGAACGGTCGGTGGTGGAGCTTGCGTGCCTCAGCGATACAGATAGCCGTACATAGGTACAACCACGACGAAGAGGTATTTACTGAGATGGCAGACAAAAATGTGGTTGCTGAAGAGGGGCGGCAACCTTTGCAGTAGTTGCAGCGGCTGCGGTGTGGGTGACTGACTAATCTGGCCTTGCAGTATCAACCAAAACGGCCTTACTGTGCTGGTAGTGCGAACGGCTGAAAGCACAGGGAAACTACAGCCGTAATTCTTCCCGAGGACATGCGGCTCTACTGTTTGGCAAAATATTCTGGAGGTAAAGTAGTTCCCCATTTCTGCCTCTGGGCGGGGACTACTGAGAAGGATGTCGTCGTCAGGAGAAACAAAACTGGCATTCTGCAGATCTGATCATGGAATATTAGATTCCTTAACGGGGCTGATAGGTTAGAAAATTTGAAAAGGGAAATGGGTAGGATGAAGCTTGATATAGTGGGAATTAGTGAAGTTCGATGGCAGGAGGAACAGAACTTCTGGTCAGGTGAATGCGGGGCTATAAATTCAAAGTCAAAAAAGGGTAGTACAGGAGTGGGCAGATGATGAAGAGATTCAAGAAATTTTTTGAAGGACATCATCTTTACGCCAGTGACTGTTATAAGTTTTTATTACACTATTGTAATTTCAGTATTAGGCCATTATCAAGTGCTGATATTATGGCTTTAAGCCATGTCAACGTAATGTAAAGCCATAATGTCAGCACTTGATAATGGCCTAAAGCTGAAATTGCAATTGTAATAAAAACTTAGACAGTCACTGGCGTAAAGATGACGTCATTCAAAAAAATTTTTATGACTGTGAATCACAGCTGCAAGAAGTGAGATTCAAGAAATTTGTTATGATATAAGAGAAATCATGCAGACAATTAAATGAGACGAAGGTTTAATTGTGATGAGGGAATTCGATATCAGTAAAGGAAGGTAAAGAAAAATAGTCGGTGAATATGGACTGAGGGAAATGAATGCAAGAGGAAGCCACCTGGTAGAATATTGCACTGAGCATAGTTTAATCAACGGTAACACTTGGCTTAGGAATCATAAAAGGAGGTTGTATACGTGGAAGAGACGTGGAGACACCGGAAATATTCAGAATGATTATGTAATGGTAAGACAGAGATTTAAGAACCAGATTTTAAATTGTAAGGCATCTCCAGGCACATAGCTGGACTCTGACCACAATTTGTTGGTTAACAGTAGATTAAAATCGAAGAATCTGGAAAACGGTAGAAAATTAAGCAGATGGGATGTAGGAGTAGCGCTTTGATTAGTAATCAATACGTCTTCTGTTCCAGGTTTGAAACCTGCCACTGCTTAAATTTTGATTAATAATCAGCACTGGCGGCCGAAGACTTCCGGCATAAGAAGTATCCTCATTCTACCAACGGCCTTGTCAATGAGGACGGAGGAGCGGATAAAGGTTTAGGCACTCTCTTGTCCTTGGGGTGGGAAACTGCCCCTACAGGCGGAAGAATCAGCAATGGTCTACGGCATGAGGATGAGAAGGCAATGTAAACCACTGCATTAAAGACACATAACGTGTATCCACAGGACATGTGGTCTGTGATTCAAAAAGTGTCATGACGATCTCTCCATTGGCAAAAAGTTTCGGATTAGTCCCCACTCGGATCTGCTGGAGGGGACTGCCAAGGTGGAGGTGACCATGAGAAAAAGATACAGTAACCAACGAAAGGATAACGTTCTATGAGTCGGGATGTGGAATGTCAAAAGCTTGAACGTGGTAGGGAAGCTAGAAAATCTGAAAACGGAAGTGCAAAGGCTCAATCTAGCTATAGTAGCGGTCAGTGAAGTGAAATGCAAAGATGACAAGAATTTCTGGTCAGATGAGTATTGGGTAATATGAACAGCAGCAGGAAATAGTATAACTGGATAAGAATTCGTTATGAATAAGAAGGTAGCGGAGAGTGTGTGTCACTGTGAACAGTTCAGTGATGGGGTTGTTCTTATCAGAATCGACAGCAAACCAACACCGACAACGGTAGTTCAGCTATACATCCCGATGTCGCAGGTTGAAGTTGAAGAGATAGAGAAAGTGTATGAGAATGCTAAAGGCTAACACAGTACGTAAGGAGAGATGAAAGTCTAGTAGTCATGGGGGACTGGAATGCAGTTGTAGGGCAAGGTGTAGAAGAAAAGGTTACAGGATAATATGGGCATGGGAGAAGGAATGAGAGAGGAGGAAATCTAACTGAGTTCTGTAATAAATTTCAGCAAGTAATATCAAATAATCTGCTCAAGGCTCACAAGAGAAGGAGGTATACTTGGAAAAGGCCAGGGGTACGGGAAAATTTCAGTTACATTATATGTTCTCCAGACAGAGACTCTGACATCAGATATTGGATTGTAAGGCATGACCAGGAGAAGATAAAGACTCAGATCACAATGTAGTGGTGATGAAGTAGGCTGAGGTGTACTCAAGAAGAATCAATATGCAAAGAAGTACTAAGGAATGACGAGATACGCTTGAAGTTCTCTAAGGCTATAAATACAGTAATGAGGAATACTTCAAATAATTAAGTAGGAAGTACAATTGAAGAGGAATGGACATTTATAAAAAGGGCATTCAGAGAAGTTGGAAAGAAAAACTTAGACACAAAGAAGGTAGCTGCGAAGAAACAATGAGTAACAGTAGAAATACTTCAGCTGGCCGATGAAAGAAGGAAGTACAAAAGTGCACAGGGAAATTCAGGAATACATAAATACTAATCACTTACTAATGAAATAAGTTGGAAGTGAAAGGAAGCTAAGGCGAAACGGCTGCATGAAAAACGCGAAGAAAACTAAAAACAAATAATTGTCGGCATAACTTACTGAACATATAGTAAAGTCGAAACAACATTCGGTGATATTAAAAGCAAAGGTAGTAACATTGAGAGTGCAACGGGAATTCCTCTGTTACCTGCAGAGAAGAGAGCGGATAAGTGGAAAGAGTAGAAAACATTAAATCAGAATTTCTAAAATCACTGGAGGAAGTGGCAACAAAATGATTATTCACGTTGGTATGTAGAATGTATGGTTCTGGCGATATGGCATGTTAATTTCCGAAAAACATCCTCCAGACCTTTCCGAAAACTGCAATAGCTGACAAGAGCGAGAATCATCGCAAAATCAGCTAAACAGCTCATGCATCCAAGTTGTTGATGAGAATAATGTACAGAAGAATGAAGAAGTAAATTGAGGATGTGATACACTTAGTTTCGCTTCAGGAAATTTGAAGGCACCAGAGACGCAGCTCTGGCTTTGACATTGGAAGAAAGACTGAAGAAAAATCAAAACACGTTCACAGGCTTTGTCGACCTGGAAAAATAGTTCAGCAATGTAAAATGGTGCAATTTGTTCAAAATCCTGAGAAAAATAAGAGGTAAGCTGTAGAGAGAGATGGGTAATATACAATATACAATATGTACAATAGCCAAGAGGAATAATAAGAGGGGACTAGCAAGAACGAAGTGCTCGCTCGGATTAAAACAGATGTAAAACAGGGATCTAGTTTTTCGCCTTATTGTTCCATTTGTTAATCGAAGAAGCAATGATGGAAATAAAATAAAGATTCAGGAGTGGAATTAAAATTTAAGGTGAAAGGATATCAATGATAAGATTCACTGATGACATTGCTATTCTCAGTGAATGTGAAGAAGAATTACATGATCACTAAATGAAATGAACAATCTAATGAGTACAGAATACTGACTGCGATTAAATCGAAGAAAAACGAAAGTAATGAGATGTGGCAGAAACGAGAACGGATAGATATATGGGTAATATTGACAAAAAGAAGGGACAGGGTGATAGGGCGTCACTTAAGACATACACAGAGATCGGAACGCATCCGCGAACAACTGAGGACCTACACTGCAAGTGCTGCTCTGAGATGTATTGGTTGCCACAGGAGAGGAATTCATGGCGGGCCGCAACAAATCAGTCAGAAGACTAATGCCCCTCCCCCCCCCCCCAAAAAAAAAAAAGACGAAAAAGAAAAAACCGTGATCAACAGGCTTGTTAAAATTTGTACAGGAACCAGATGGCAGTTATAAGAATTAAGGGACATGAAAGGGAGGCAGTGGTTGAAAATTGAAAGAAGCAGGATTGTAGCCTATCCCCCATTTTACTCAATGTGTACACTGAACAAGAAGTGAAGGAAATGAAAGAAAAATCTAGAGTCGGAATTAAAGTTCACGGAGAACAAATAAAAACTTTGAGGTTTGTAATGACGTCGTAATTCTGTCAGAGATACCAAAGAACTTGAAAGAGCAATTGAACGGAATGGATAGTGGCTTGAAATGAGGGTATAAGATGAACATCAACAAAAGGAAAACAAGGATAATGGAATGTAGTCGAATTAGATCAGGCGATGCTAAGAAATCAGATTAGGAACATGAGTTTTGCTATTTGGGTAGTAAAATGATGATGGCGGAAGTAGAGACGATATATATTATACACTGCAACTGTCACGAAAAACATTTCTGAATAAGAGAAATTTGTTAATATCGAATACACAGCGTGATTATAATTATAGTTAAACTTCCAAAACGCTGTAGAAATAACACCACTGGTCAGAATGACGTCTAATTGCAACGGAATATTATCGGAGAAGGAGGCAAACATATGGCAGAAGAAAAAAAAAGTATGAAAATAGATCAGTAGATGACGATGTATGTGTCAGAATACGTCAATGAGAACACCTTTTATGTGTACGACCCGTTGAAGTTGGTATGAACAGACCGCGTACACGGCTGTTCCTTCTTTCGCCTCTGCGACGTTCGCCATGACTGTCTCAAGGCAAGATCGCACTCTGTTTGTAAACCTGTATTACAGGAATGATGACTGTGCACACACCGCTCTGCAGAAGTTCCGGACACTGAAGGGTTCGAAAAAAGGCGATGGTCGGATGACTGCCGTGGGTCTGGAGAAAATGATTCGGAAATTCGAAAAAACGGGTTCTTTTTTTGTGCAACCTGGTAGACGGGAAAACGAATTGATTATACGTCACTGTAAGCAGTGGCCACAGCAAAGCAAGAGGAGACGAGTAGTGGTGTGAAAACGTGTAGTACATGGAGAATTGCCCGAACATTGGACGTACCGTGAGCACGGTGCGTAAAATTCGACGAAACATCCTCTTTTGCTATCCAGTCAAAATTACCCATGTGCACGAGTTGCTTCCTGTTGGCCTGCCAGCTTTAGAATTTCTTGCTCGCATGGTAATGGACAATGATTGGCCGTGGAAGATTTTGTGGACAGACGAAGCCCACTTCCATCTGACAGGATATGTCAATACGCAGAATTGCCGAATATGGGTACCGGAAAATCCACACGAAAATCAACTAGTACCACTTCATCCTGAAAACGTCACTGTGTGGTGCGGGTTTATGGCATCATTTATCATAGGGCCATATTTTTTCGAAGAGACAGGTGCTTCCGGTCCTGTTACCTGTACCGTCACTGGTAAGTGCTATGAGTGTCTTTTGCGCAACCACATCATTCCAGCTCTCCAACAGCGTGGATGTGTGGATGGGTTCATTTTTATGCAAGATGGTGCACCTCTGCACATTGCAAATCCAGTTAAGCAGCTGCTGAAGCGCCGATTTGGAGAAGCTAGAATTATCAGCCACCGTCATATCTGAGGGATACCACCTTGACGAAGCGCTGTCCCTGCATGTGGAGAGGCTTGCGTATCCATGTGAAGCTGAGGGCTATGTCGAAGGTAGAGGACCTAGTGCCGGAAAGGCCTCAGCCGATGGATCAGACTAAGAGTGTCCCACAACGTCCCATCTTCCCTGTCCACTCCTAGTCCCACCCAATTCCCTTTCTCAAACCAAGGTGTGATACGATCCGTGCCGAAGGGTACGTGGCACATGGGACGATGTGTCGCAAACGGGGCCTCGGGGATACTGGGCGACCTCCCTGAGTAAGTAGCCTTCCACTGCGTGAGGTATACGTGGTGTGGACCGTGTAGATCCCCAAATCTCGTTGGACCAATATGGACACAATTAAAGAAAATAAAGGAAAAAAACTGAGGGGCAAATTGCGACCTCAGACACCCAAACATCGGGGCCATGACCGGTGGAAGGCATTTCCACTACTGAATCAGCGCCTACACCTGAGGCAGAAGTGGGGACTGTAACCGAGAAGCTAGACCAGATTAAGATGAAAGCCTTGTCTGGGGCCCAGAGGAGGAAAATACTCAGGGACCAAAGGAATAAGGAAGGGAAAGAATGGCTTCCTAATGACGAGTGGATGGAATTAAAAGGATTTGAGACTAAGATCCCCAGGAAAAAACTGTCTCAGGTTGAAGGGGATACACAGACACCCACAACGTCGAAAACAGGTAGCAAGAAGATAAGGGAGGAATCTCTCTCCTCCCTGGATAAGCGTGTCCAGAAAATACCGAGGCAAGAACTAGGGAAACAGACCTGTAGTACTGCAGTCTCGGTTTTTAGGATGGCAGTTATCCAGGAAGTCTATACACTGGTGGCCGTCACCTCGCAGCAGGAGGAATTGGTACAGACGGCCCTCTTTGAAAAGACTGGGGTGGGGGGGGGGGGGGAGGAGGTGCTGGTCCAGGACCCAACTTCAGGAGGGTCTATCTGGATAGTGGTGCCCTCATTGTTGACTGTGAGGAGGTGCACATGGTGAAATGGCTTAAGGACAAGTTGCCCATGAAATCTCCATGGGAAGATGCGAAGCTGCTGGTCAAGACAGTAGCAGAGCTTCTTAAGACCGCAAAGGTGTCAATATGGGTACCAAAGATTCTTAAGGATGTCTCTCTTAAGACTCTGTTCGAGAAAATAGGGGCCAGAACCCAAAAGTTTCGACAGAAGACTGGAGAGTGATCAACCAGAAGGTTGGACCAGAAGGACGAACCCTGGTGGTGCAGGTCAGGGAGGAGTCCCTGAAGGCAATGCGGGAGCAGGACCTGAAATTGTTATTAAATTAGGGTTCTCGCAGGTACTGTCAGGGTTCTCAAAGACCTCAAAGATGGCAGCAAGACGGAGACTGGAGGTGCCGCAGATTAATCTGCGGCACAGTAAAGAGGCGTCTGTGCACCCTGAGCCGCTGCCTGTGGAGGCAGGAAGTGGACGTGGCCCTGATACAAGAACCCTGTTTCTATAAAGGGGGCGTATCAGGCCTTGGTGGCACTGGAGGTAAACTGATTATGCTATAAATGTAAGAAACTCTAGAACATGCGTCTATGTAAGAAATGGTATTTCTTTCATGCTGCTCGCTGGGGTGGCCGAGCGGTTCTAGGCGCTACAGTCTGGAACTGCGCGACCTCTACGGTCTCAGATTCGAATTCTGTCTCGGGCATGGATGTGTGTGATGTCCTTAGGTTAGTTAGGTTTAAGTAGTTCTAAGTTCTAGGGGACTGATGACCTCAGAAGTTAAGTCCCATAGTGCTCAGAGCCATTTGAACCATTTTTCTTTCATGCCAATGATGGATTTCTGCTCCAGGGTCTTAGAGACCATTAAAATGCAGCAATGTGAGGAAGGTATCACGAAGGAAATTATGTTGGCCTCAGCATACCTCCCTTACTAAAACAGCTCTCTTCCTCCTTTGGAGGTGAGGAGACTGGTAGAGGCTTGCCATCAGCAGGGTGCGACTCCAATGCCCACAACCTAGTGTGGGGCAGCAAGGACACCAGCAGTACCTTCTTGAATTTCTTTTAGCTAACAGCTTGGAGGCCCTGAATAGGGGCAATGAACCTACATTCAGGAATAGCAGAAGGGAAGAAGTAATTGACATAACCTTTGGTTCCATGATGATGGGCAGCTATGTCAAACAATGGCATCTGGCGCTAGAGCCTTCCTCATCGGACCACATGTACATTAAATTCAAGAAATGGGAATGAGATAGATCATGACCTATAGTAATCGAAGGAAAACAGATTGGGAGATATATAATAGGGACCTTGACTTAGGTTTATCGGAAAATAAAGCCTCGATAAGGTATCCAGTAGAGTTTGAGGAAGTAGTGGAGGCTGTTACCTCTGCCGTAGTGACCTCATATCAGTACATCTGCACAAAGACTTGCACAAATAGGATTGTGCCTTGGTGGAATAATAACTTGGAAACACAAAGATATGGAGACTGTTGAACATTGCGAGATGTAAAGGACAATGGGCTAAATATCGTGAGGCCCTTGTCAATTGCAACCTTGGAATCAGACAAGCAAAGAAGGCATCCTGGAAGGCATTCTGTGAGGAAGTGGAGACTATGGCTGCTCAAGCCAGACTTCACAGAATTTTCACTAGAGTACCAACCAGTCCAGGAGGTATATTGAGGAAGGCTGATGGGGAATACGCAAAGACAGCAAATGAGATGCTGGAACTGCTCCTCAAAACTCACTTTCTTGAATATGCTCTGCTGGACAACACAGATCAGAATGTGATCCCAGAGAGACAATGGCTCTCAGCCACTTGAAGAGACGATTGGGAATCGGCCAAGGATTGTGTGGACTTTAATAAAATCCAGTGGGCGGCGGGAACATTACAACCATTCAAGTCACCTGGCCCAGATGGAATTTTTGCAGCTCATAAGAGTCCTATGCAGGTTTTTGAGGGCTAGCTTAGCAGTAGGAATCATTCACAATGCTTGGAGGGCAGTGAAGGTGTCTTCATGCCAAGGCCAGGGAGAATTGATCATACCAAGGCCAAGGATATGAGACCAATTAGTCTGTTCTCCTTCATTCTCAAAACACTGGAAAAACTGTTTGATGTGTACATTGGGGAGAGGAGGCTAATTAAGGCCCTCTACATTCAAACCAACATTCATATCAACCAGGTAAATCATGTGAGACCGCTCTCCACCAACTCGTTGGGAGGGTGCAGAAAGCACTTGACTTCCAAGAAATAGCCCTCTGCACCATCCTGGATATCGAGGGGGCCTTCAGTAACACGACCTTCGATCCAATGGTAAGGGCAGCAGAGGCGCATGACATAGGGACCACTATATGTAGGTGAACCAGGGCCATGCTTGGTGGAAGGAAGGTAGAGGCTGCCATGATGAATGAAAAGATGGTAATTAAAACCACTAGAGGCTGCCCACAAGGAGGAGTTCTGTCCCCTTTATTGTGGAATCTAGTGGTGAACGACCTCATTGAGGAACTAAATTCCAGACAATGCTTCTGCCAAGGATACGCAGATGACCTTGTCATAGTAATACTTGGAAAATTTACTGACATAGTTAGGAACATGGCACAAGGAGGATTGGACATTGCGCAAAATTGGTGCATCAAACAGGATCTCAGGATTAAATCGAAGAAGGCTGTTGTGGTGCCATTTATGAAGAGGCATATTCAACACTCAAGTTGGAATCTAAAGCTCTTCAATGGAACTCTACCTGTGAAGGGGATAGTGAAATATCTAGGGGTAACCTTAGATGAGAGACTAACGTAGACCCCTCACAGTATGAGCATCTGCTCCAAGGCAAAAAGCACTCTAGTGAGTACCAGAAGGGCTTGTGGCAATAATAATAATAATAATAATAACAGACAAATGTAAGAAAAATAGCATAGTCAAGGGCAAACACACTAAACAAGAAGATTACATATTGGATAACCACAGCGACTGCATAGAAGCGATGGAAAAAACAGATGCCTATAAATACCTAGGATACAGACAAAAAATAGGAATAGATAATACAAATATTAAAGAAGAACTAAAAGAAAAATATAGACAAAGACTAACAAAAATACTGAAAACAGAATTGACAGCAAGAAACAAGACAAAAGCTATAAATACTTATGCTATACCAGTATTGACCTACTCATTTGGAGTAGTGAAATGGAGTGACACAGACCTAGAAGCACTCAATACACTTACACGATCACAGTGCCACAAATATAGAATACATCACATACATTCAGCAACAGAAAGATTCACATTAAGCAGAAAGGAAGGTGGAAGGGGATTTATAGATATAAAAAACCTACATTATGGACAGGTAGACAATTTAAGAAAATTCTTTCTAGAACGAGCAGAAACTAGCAAAATACACAAAGCAATCACTCATATAAATACATCAGCTACACCATTGCAATTTCATAACCACTTCTACAACCCTTTAGATCACATAACATCAACAGATACAAAGAAAGTAAATTGGAAAAAGAAAACACTACACGGCAAGCACCCGTATCATCTAACACAGCCACACATAGATCAAGACGCATCCAACACATGGCTAAGAAACGGCAATATATACAGTGAGACGGAAGGATTCATGATCGCAATACAGGATCAAACAATAAACACCAGATATTACAGCAAGCATATTATTAAAGATCCCAATACCACAACAGATAAATGCAGACTTTGCAAACAACAAATAGAAACAGTAGATCACATAACAAGCGGATGTACAATACTAGCAAATACAGAATACCCCAGAAGACATGACAATGTAGCAAAAATAATACATCAACAACTTGCCATAAAACATAAACTAATAAAACAACACGTTCCCACATACAAGTATGCACCACAAAATGTACTGGAGAATGATGAATACAAATTATACTGGAACAGAACGATTATAACAGATAAAACAACAACACATAACAAACCTGACATCATACTCACCAATAAAAAGAAGAAATTAACACAACTAATTGAAATATCCATACCCAACACAACAAATATACAGAAGAAAACAGGAGAAAAAATTGAAAAATACATCCAACTGGCTGAGGAAGTCAAGGACATGTGGCATCAGGATAAAGTCGACATTATCCCAATTATACTATCAACTACAGGAGTCATACCTTACAATATTCACCAGTACATCAATGCAATACAGCTACATCCAAACATATATATACAACTACAAAAATCTGTAATTATTGATACATGTTCAATTACCCGAAAGTTCCTAAATGCAATATAACATATACCATACAGTTACAAGGAAGTCACGCTTGACCGAGGTCCGCGTCACGTTCCATTTTTAACCAGACTTAAGTCTGAGAAAAAAAAAGTCAAAAAGATAATAATAATAATAATAATTGTGGTATCGTACAGACATCGCTTTGCCACACTATAATTGACAGGCATAAGCGAGAGTTCGCTGTAATCCTCAACGTCGTGTGGGAGGATTTCTGAAGACCACGCTTTGCCTCTCAGCATAACCGTGCCCTCACACTGAGTTCGAGATAGCAAGAAATCTGCCCAGCTCGAGATCTCAGCTGGAGCAGCCAACATCATCGAGAACTATAGCGACGGTGAAAGTTTCTGATGAAATGTGCTTCGTAAATGTTAAACACTGTACCTCAAGAGAACAGTTTATTAGTGCACCAGATGATGCTTTGCTACTCCACGACATTTGTAAACCGGCCAGTACTCCTGTGCAAGGAAGTGTGTCAAAGTTAAGTAAATCTTTTATATATTTACCTAATAATGTGAATTAATATTTCACGTGTTCTACTGTGATGAGCCGTCTCCAAGAGCAATGAAAAGACCCACAGTTGTGGTTAAACGTAAGGAGTTTCGCGATATCACAACAATAATGACAATCATGACAGAAGCAGTTGTAAAAAGAATTTAATATAACATTAAGAACGCCACTGATACAATCTACATCTACATCCATACTCGGCAAGCCACCTGACGGTTCTCCCTTCTATTCCAGTCTCGTATTGTTCGTGGAAAGAAAGATTGTCGGTATGCCTCTGTGTGGGCTCTAATCTCTATGATGTTATCCTTATGGTCTCTTCACGAGATATACGTAGGAGGGAGCAATATACTGTTTGACTCATCGGTGAAGGTATGTTCTCGAAACTTCAACAAAAGCCCGTACCGAGCTACTGAGCGTCTCTCTAGCAAAGTCTTCCTCTGGTGTTTATCTATCATCTCCGTAACGCTTTCGCGATTACTAAATGATCCTGTAACGAAGCGCTCTGCCCTCCGTTGGATCTTCTCTATCTCTTCTATCAACCCTATCTGGTACGGATCCCACACCAGTGAGCAGTGTTCAGGCAGTGGGCGAACAAGTGTACCGTAATCTACTTCCTTTGTCTTCGGACTGCATATCCTTAGGATTCTTCCAATGAATCTCAGTCTGGCATCTGCTTTACCGACGATTCATTTTATATGGTCATTCCATTTTAAATCACTCCTAATGCCTACTCTCTGATAATTTATGGAATTAACTGTTTCCATTTGCTGACCTGCTATATTGTAGCTAAATGATAAAGGATCTTTCTTTCTGTGTATTCGCATCAGATTACATTTGTCTACATTGAGATACAACTGGCATTGCCTGCACCATGCGTCAATTCGCTGCAGATCCTCCTGCATTTCCATTGTTACAACCTCTCGATATACTACAGCAACATCCCCAAAAAGCCTCAGTGAACTTCCGATGTTATCCACAAGGTCATATATATATATATATATATATATTTCGAACAGCAACGGTCCTACGACATTCCCCTGCGTCACACCTGAAATCACTCTCACTTCGGAAGGCTTCTCTCCATTGAGAATGACATGCTGCGTTCTGTTATCTAGGAACTTTCAATCCAATCACACAATTGGTCTGATAGTCCTTATGCTCTTACTTTCTTCATTAAACGACTGTGGGGAATACGTTCCTTAATAAAAGTTGATCCTCTTTGTATGACCTAAAATTCCTCAAAGTTTGTGGGTAACATCCTGTCCTGGAACACTCTGTCAACAAATATATCTTCTGCAAGCCACGTAAATAGGAAGATGGGGCAAAACGAATAAGGAACTGGGTTCCCATTCAGGGAGGTTTTACGATCAAGTACCAGACCGGAGCCGCACGGAATGACCGTGCGGTTTCAGGCGCCATGTCACGGATTGCGCGGCCCCTCCCGCCGGAAGTTCGAGTCCACCCTCGTGCATGGGTGTGTGTGTTGTTCTTAGCATAAGCTAGTTTAAGTAGTGTGCAAGTCTAGGGACCGATGACCTCAGCAGTTGGATCCCTTAGGAATTCACACACATTTGACCATTTGAACCAGACAGAGATGGCAGATGCCCATTGCTTGTATGGATTAGCTGACGGCAATGGTGCTCGCGCTCAACGATTGTACAGGGAGAGGCTTCCAGGATGAAGGCGTCCCGAAAGGAAAATGTTCTAAGCCATTAATCACCTTCTTAGGGAACATGGGGCATTTAAAAGCTCTAGTGAATGGAACCCCACTACAAGTTGTTCAGTGTCTCGGGGTCCTCTACATGGAAGACTGTGAAACCGTGCGCAACACTCCAGGGCCACGTCAGCGCACCCGAGATCCAGTACAACCACGAGTTGGTGCATGCATCGATGCCCACAGAGAGCATTTTGAACATCTCCTTTGAGAAAGAGTCTCATGTGGTATGCTGGTGTGGTTTGTTTGTGTGTGTTTCTCATGATTAATGAGTTTGAAAAAATCTGCTGTAACATGGAAACAAAGCCCTTCCAGACCTATGTTCATATAATATCTTTGTCTACGTGTGAGGAATCTGTTCTGCATTTTTTCCGTACATTTTTGTTACGCCTTATCTACATAAATAATCTGACCTACAGGGTGAGCAGCAGTTTACGAATGTCTGCTGATAATGCTGTCGTCTGCGGGCATGTGTCGCCTTTGAGTGACTGTAGGAATATAAAAGATGACTTAGACAAAATTTCTAGTCGACGTGATGAATGACAGCTTGTTATAAACGCCGAAAATGTAAGTTAATGCTAGTGAGTAGCAAAAACAGACCTGTAACTTTCTAATGCACCCTTAGTAGGGTGCAGTTTGACACAGTCACTTCGATTAAATATCTAGGTGAAACGTTGCAAAGCGATAGAAAATGTAATGACAACGTCAGGTTGGTACTAGAGAAGGCAACTTCGTTTTATTGGGAGAATTTTGGGGAGAGTAGCTCATCCATAAAGGAGACGGCATGTAGAATGCTAGTGCGACTCATTCGCGGGTACTGTTCGACGTTTGGAAACCCCACCAGGTATTGTAGTATCATTGCCACAGATACTACTACATCGCCGCGCCAACACAAGTTTGGCAGCCCATCGTCTGCCGAGCACAGCACACTCTAGCGGGCTGTGCAGCTCGACGGAACTGGAGTGTGCCTCGTTCATTTCTTAGCTAGATTTCAACCTAGGCAGACGCACTTTCATAATCGGCCCTCAGCCAGTTCTGTAATGTTTGCAGTGATTCTCTGAGGAGGGCCCATCAGCTTAGTCCCTAGGAGTATGTTGTATTAGTTCTTGGTATTCCATTTTACGAGATTGTCAGTTCATAGCCACAGCTGCAGTCCTACAAACTACTGAAGATAAGTAATTTCATTGTACTATGTGTTTCTTGAATAATAATCCTTCTCTCTAACAATGTGCCGTACCGCATATTATTGCAAACTGGACTCCTTCAGCTCCTATCAGCTCGGCCTCCTACTTGTTTGCATTTAGTAACGAGCTGAAAACACCCACGCGTTTTGTGCCTGTAAACAGTGAGACACAATAGGTATGATTAAAGGAAGACATCGAAGCAATGCAGAGGCGGGTGGCTGGATTTTTTACAGGTATGTTCTATCACCACACAAATATTACGGAGGTGCTTCGTCAGCTCAAATGTGAATCGTTGGAGAGGAGATGGTGTTCTTCCCGCAAGGCGCTATTGCGCAAAATCAGAGAAATTGCATTTGAGGCCGACTGCAAAACGATTCTACTGCCGCCAACGTACATTTTGCGTAAGGACAATACGAGAAATTAGGGCTGACCGCGGTGGCCGAGCGGTTCTAGACGCTTCAGTTCGGAACCGCGCGACTGCTACGGTCGCAAGTTCGAATCCTGCCTCGGGCATGGATGTGTGTGGTGTCCTTAAGTTAGTTAGGTTTAAGTAGTTCTAAGTTCTAAGGGACTGATGACCTCAGATGTTAAGTCCCATAGTGCTCAGAGCCATTTGAAGCATTTGAGAAATTAGGTATCGTACGGAGGATCTTAGACACTCTTTTTTCCCTCGTCCTATTTACGAGTGAAACAAGAGACTAAATGACTAATACTGGTACATGATAGTATCTGCATGCGCTGGACAGTGATTTGCGCAGTATGCATGTAGGTGTAGATACTTTTGTTGGAAAGATTTCTCCGACGATGTATTGGCCGTTAACCCTTTCTGCTCCTTTCTACTCGCTGCAGCACCACCCATTCATCGTGTAAATGTGACGGAGGTTGTGCCAGCATGAGAGTTTCTTGGGGCACTTTGCGTTGCAGGGTGTTTGATAAATACTCCACCATCTCCTACGTTGTTATTACAGTTCCTGCTGCGAAAAAAGAAAAATCGAGAGGAAAAAACTGGAGAAAGTCCTTGTGCCTCCCCGTGCCCCCTCTCCGCTTCTTCTCCCTGTTATCGCCGGCTTCCTCCGTATTGCGATACACAGCGAAACGGAAGTTAACATGCATAAGGGAGGGCTTAAAATAATCAGGAGCCTCTAATCCGGTCGTGAAGAGAAATGATGGCGAGGAAGGATTATTTAAATGGGAGGAATCTTGACATAGCTTTAATGAACCTTTTAATATTAATTACTCTGCCGGCAACTTTAATTCAATTGCTTCCTATACAAAGCCACAAACATAGGGGGGCGTTTTTCCTCTAATGCCCAGAGGAAACTTCAGAGGAGTTATAAAGAGCTCGGAATTTTATTCAGCCTGCTTGGAAATGTAGATTGCGAACCTCTGGGCAATAGTGTATGCTAACAAAACGGGCCTGTCTTATTATGTATCGGGAGCCGCTCGCGTAATGATTCACGCCACAAATACCGCCAACATTAGCGGGCAGTTAATGTGGCGCCGGGGGACGGGCGGCAGATGTTTATTTCTCTCCTGCAAAAATTATTCCATGAAAATAGCACCCTCGATGGTAATTCCTACTGCATAGAATCGAAAAGGGGGAAGTAAAGTGCTTTAACATACGTGTAATGGTTTCTCAAGGCAGGATGAATAACAGTGCGCGTTTATGGAACACGGTATGCATTCCTGACTATTCTACATGAAGTTCGCAAACGTGTGGTCGCCACGGAATGCGGATCGTTTGCGACGAAGACGATTAACATACGCATTTAACAACTTTTAAATAGATTAACATTACCTTACCAAACTTCTAAGAAGTTTACATTTAAGTTATCACATTTTTTTCTTATCGTCTCACGGTTTTAGGACGACAAATTAAAAGTTTCTGCTGTTGACCTATTAAGATTCCAGAGCTGATCGAATATGAGGATTTTCTAAAAAAATGGTTCAAATGGCTCTGAGCACTATGGGACTTAACGTCTCTGGCCATCAGTCCCCTAGAACTTAGAACTACTTAAACCTAACTAACCTAAGGACTGCACACAACACAGTCATCACGAGGCAGAGAAAATCCCTGACCCCGCCGGGAATCGAGCCCGGGAACCCGGGCGCGGGAAGCGAGAACGCTACCGCATGACCACGAGCTGCGGACAGGATTTTCTAATTCATCATTCCTTGTTCATATGTTGTCTATACAGTTGACCATAATTTTGAAATCCAAGTACATTGGAGATACTACTCGTTTCATAGATCCATACTGAAACTATTGCCATTTCATACGTTTTGCCACTTTTCTGTTAGAAACGTACAGTTTCTGCACGCTGGGGGCACCTGCTTCGCGTATTCAGAGCGCCATTTTATAAACGTCTCTCTGGCAGCACCTGTTCATACACTGGTGTCCAAAATTAAATAAGAAAACCGCTATTTCTCCGTCCTCTGTCTAATTCACTATACAATCATACAAACTGTCAACAGATGTCCGCACGATCGTGTTGTACTCGGAATGTGGCATTCCGGTCAACAGAAAACCACGCCAACGTTGACTTCAGGCCCCTATCGAACGAGATAGCGTTTTCCTGATTGTCCCACATCCACAATCGCTGTGAACACAGCCACAGACGGTGCAGCATAGTACACAAAAGACGTCTACCAGACTCCTTGAAATGGAGGGCCTTAGGAAAAGTGGAAGTAGTACAGTTACGAAATGATGGGGCCCGATGGCCTAGTGTGGATAGTTCTGTTGTTTCTCTAATGTGGCGACAGTTTATAGAGACCGAAGCTGTATCACGAAGACCAGGGCAGGGCCTACCACGTGTGACATCAGAAACAGAGGACTGTATGGGCACGACGGTACCGCTTTAATACAGCATGGCAACTGGCATCTGGCCTCGCAGCACCCACTGGACGTGTTGTATCGAAGCAAACAGAAGGTTTCGGCAGAGTACTGTTTATTGTCAGAGACCTACAGTATGTGCATCTTCGATGCGTCTTCACAGAAGGGAACATCTAGAGTGGAGCCGTTCACATGCCACCTGGACCAGCGAACAGTGGGCCAATATTCTTTTCCCGAATGAGTGGCGATTTGGTCTGGAGAGTGATTCTCGACGGGTTCGCATCTGGGGGAATCTGGAACACGAATTCGAGACCCAAACATCGTGGGAACAGACCGATATCAAGGAGGACCCCTAATGGTGTGGGCTGGGATTCTGTTCACCAGTCCATAGCTCGTGGTCGTCCGGTAGCGTTCTCGCTTCCCGCGTCCGGGTTCCCGGTTCGATTCCCGGCGGGGTCAGGGATTTTCTCTGCCTCGTGATGACTGGGTGTTGTTTGATGTCCTTAGGTTAGTTAGGTTTAAGTAGTTCTAAGTTCTAGGGGACTCATGACCATAGACGTTAAGTCACATCGTGCTCAGAGCCATTTGAACCATTTTTTTCTGTTCACCACTCGCAAACTTGTTCATGAAATTTTACTTGTGAACAGACAAGGTTTAACCACTGTCAGGTAATGTGACGAGATGTTGGGACTCAAGTGAGGCTGTTTCGAGTTGTTGTGGGCCCAGATTTTGTACTGGTGGACGATAATGCTCGACCTCTCAGAGTAGTGTTAGTAGTAGTTTATCCTGTAGTGAAGTAGAAGTGGATAGTTCCTGTGAATTATTATGGGTGGAGGGTACACTCAACAACCGAGATAGGTTAATAATTGGCTCCTTCTACCGACCTGCCGACTCAGCAGCATTAGTGGCAGAACAACTGAGAGAAAATTTGGAATACATTTCACATAAATTTTCTCAGCATGTTATAGTCTTAGGTGGAGATTTCAATTTACCAGATATAGACTGGGACACTCAGATGTTTAGGACGGGTGGTAGGGACAGAGCATCGAGTGACATTATACTGAGTGCACTATCCGAAAATTACCTCGAGCAATTAAACAGAGAACCGACTCGTGGAGATAACATCTTGGACCTACTGATAACAAACAGACCCGAACTTTTCGACTCTGTATGTGCAGAACAGGGAATCAGTGATCATTAGGCCGTTGCAGCATCCCTGAATATGGAAGTTAATAGGAATATAGAAAAGGGAGGAAGGTTTGTCTGTTTAGTAAGAGTAATAGAAGGCAGATTTCAGACTACCTAACAGATCAAAACGAAAATTTCTGTTCCGACACTGACAATGTTGATTGTTTATGGAAAAAGTTCAAGGCAATCGTAAAATGCGTTTTAGACAGGTAAGTGCCGAGTAAAACTGTGAGGGACGGGAAAAACCCACCGTGGCACCACAACAAAGTTAGGAAATTACTGCGAAAGCAAAGAGAGCTTCACTCCAAGTTTAAACGCAGCCAAAACCTCTCAGACAAACAGAAGCTAAACGATGTCAAAGTTAGCGTAAGGAAGTAGCGTAGCGTAGCGAAGTTCTGGTCTTAAGTGGTTCGAAACAGCATGTCCAGACACTCCGGGATGATGAAGGCATTGAAACAGAGGATGACATGCGTAAAGCTGAAATACTAAACACCTTTTTCCAAAGCTGTTTCACAGAGGAAGACCGCACTGCAGTTCCTTCTCTAAATCCTCGCACAAACGAAAAAATGGCTGACATCGAAATAAGTGTCCAAGGAATAGAAAAGCAACTGGAATCACTCAACAGAGGAAAGTCCACTGGACCTGACGGGATACCAATTCGATTCTACAAAGAGTACGCGAAAGAACTTGTCCCCCTTCTAACAGCCGCGTACCGCAAGTCTCTAGAGGAACGGAAGGTTCCAAATGATTGGAAAAGAGCACAGATAGTCCCAGTCTTCAAGAAGGGTCTTCGAGCAGATGCGCAAAACTATAGACCTATATCTCTGACGTCGATCTGTTGTAGAATTTTAGAACATGTTTTTTGCTCGAGTATCATGTCGTTTTTGGAAACCCAGAGACTACTCTGTAGGAATCAACATGGATTCCGGAAACAGCTATCGTGTGAGACCCAACTCGCTTCATTTGTTCATGAGACCCAGAAAATATTAGATACAGGCTCCCAGGTAGATGCTCTTTTCCTTGACTTCCGGAAGGCATTCGATACAGTTCCGCACTGTTGCCTGATAAACAAAGTAAGCGCCTACGGAATATCAGACCAGCTGCGTGGATGGATTTTTAGCAAACAGAACACAGCATGTGGTTATCAATGGAGATACGTCTACAGACGTTAAAGTAACCTCTGGCGTGCTACAGGGGAGTGTTATGGGACCGTTTCTTTTCACAATATATATAAATGACCTAGTAGATAGTGTCGGAAGATCCATGCGGCTTTTCGCGGATGATGCTGTAGTATACAGAGAAGTTGCAACATTAGTAAATTGTAGCGAAATGCAGGAAGATCTGCAGCGGATAGGCACTTGGTGCAGGGAGTGGCAACTGATCCTTAACATAGACAAATGTAATGTATTGAGAATACATAGAAAGAAGGATCCTTTATTTTATGATTATATGATAGCGGAATAAACACTGGTAGCAGTTACTTCTGTAAAATATCTGGGAGTATGCGTGCGGAACGATTTGAAGTGGAATGATCATATAAAATTAATTGTTGGTAAGGCGGGTACGAAGTTGAGATTCATTGGGAGAGTCCTTAGAAAATGTAGTCCATCAACAAAGGAGGTGGCTTACAAAACACTCGTTCGACCTATACTTGAGTATTGCTCATCAGTATGGGATCCGTACCAGATCGGGTTGACGGAGGAGATAGAGAAGATCCAAAGAAGAGCGGCGCGTTTCGTCACAGGGTTATTTGGTAACCGTGATCGCGTTACGGAGATGTTTAACAAACTCAAGTGGCAGACTCTGCAAGAGAGGCGCTCTGCATCGCGGTGTAGCTTGCTCGCCAGGTTTCGAGAGGGTGCGTTTCTGGATGAGGTATCGAATATATTGCTTCCCCCTACTTATACCTCCCGAGGAGATCACGAATGTAAAATTAGAGAGATTAGAGCGCGCACGGAGGCTTTCAGAGAGTCGTTCTTCCCGCTAACCATACGCGACTGGAACAGGAAAGGGAGGTAATGACAGTGGCACGTAAAGTGCCCTCCGCCACACACCGTTGGGTGGCTTGCGGAGTACAAATGTAGATGTAGATGTACGGGTGTCTAATGTTTTCTTCGAAAGGAAGATACCGTGGCCTGTTGGCCCTCTCGATTTGTATCACATAGAGCGTGTCTGGGACGCTCTAGGGAGGCGGGTTGCATCACGTCAGCATCCACCAACCACTGTCAAAGACTTGCGAGCAGCTCTGCGGAAAGAATGGCCGTTATTAACACTACGTGAGATTAATGACATCATTCGCATCATTTTCCGTCGTTGTCAGGCATTTATTGATGTCAGAGGTACTCACTCCCCGTACTGAGCACATTAATCAGCTGTCGGACTATGTGTGCAGACCCTTCAAGTTGGAAGAAACGAAGAACTTGTGGTCCACCGTTATGAATGTTGTATTTGTTTATGTTCTGTATTCTTTAAATTGTTTCTACTTTAATATCACCTGTTTATACTGTTTTGTCGCAAAATAATTTCCATTTGTTACTTTAATTTTGGACAATAGTGTAGTTCTATAGGCATCTACAGCCACGCCAACTTCGTAGTTGAGATCTGTCAAAAGCGCTGTCAGGTGTTAGTGATTTCCTGAAGAGATTGACTGAAGGAGTGTCTCTGTAAGGAGGAATAAACGTATTAAAACTTCATGCATGATGTGGCACTTTTACACGCTTCTCAGTGTTTATGACATTGTACCTTTTAAACCATGTGCGAAACTGTGATATAATTGTGTTGGTACATTCCTCGGTGTATATATAGCTAGAGCTATCAACAAAGAAGTCATAAATTGAATCGTTATTCTGACGCGGCAGTCTTTCATGCGTCTCAGGGTTTATGACACCCCATCTCCTGACCTTGAAGGTACATTAGAGGCGTAAATGGGTACTGTTTGCAAAATGTTTTGTGGAAAGAAGTGGTACCAAAGAAGTAATAAATTTATACATCATGCAAAATGAGGCATTTTTCATGATGCTCAGGCATACGACGTCATATCTCCTGAACTATCTGTGGAACCATATTATTATTTTGTAGGTGCATTTAGCGGTATGTGTAGATACTGTCTGCGAAATTTATCGCGAGTGGAAATAGTAGCACAGAAGTAATAAATCTGAACGTCATGCACGATGCGGCAGTTATCACTCATCTCATTGTTTATGACCGAGCGAGGTGGTGCAGTCGTCAGCACACTGGACTCGCATTCGGGAGGATAGCGGTTCAATCCGGCGTCCGGCCATCCTGATTTAGGTTTTACGAGATTTCCCTAAATCGCTCCAGGCAAATGCCGGGATGGTTCCTTTGAAAGGGCACGGCCGACTTCCTTCCCCATCCTTCCCTAATCCGATGAGACAGATGGCCTTTGCTGTTTGGTCTCTTCCCCTAAGCAACCCAACCCAACCTCATTGTTTATGATAGTATTTCTCCTGAACTATCATAAGCTGGTGTTCTTTGTTCCCACAACGATTGGTGCTAGCCAGGAAGGTATATGTGTACCGAGTTTGGTTGAAAGCAATCCAGTGAGTTTAATAGGAGATGTGGAAAATACACCGTCCGCTGTGGCGGAGCGGTTCTAGGCTCTTCAGGTTCGAATCCTGCCTCGGGCATGGATGTGTGTGATGTCCTTTGGTTATTTAGGTATAAGTAGTTCAATCCCGCGTCCGGCCATCCTGATTTAGGTTTTACGAGATTTCCCTAAATCGCTGCAGGCAAATGCCGAGATGGTTCCTTTGAAAAGGCACTAGGGGACTGATGACCTCAGATGCTAAGTCCCATAGTGCTCAGGGCCATTTGAACCATTTGTGGAAAACACGTACACAAACACGTCCATACATACTCACATTTTTACAGTACGTAATGTTTGTTCCACAGATTGAGGCAGTCTTCAAGTATACAGAACAAATAAACATTTGGGACGAAAACCAGTAGTGCTATAATAATTTCCAGAAACATGTCAATGTACATATGCAAAGCGAAGAGAGGAACTGTGAAAGGAAACAATTTAAAACCTTTCCTTATAGTGATCACGTGCATAAAATTAATATTATATCGAACTAGCATTCACTAATAGCAACTTTGAGACCTATCGTCACTTAGAAACTGTGCCACTTCGTATCCCTAACAGTTAGGGTCCTTTTACGTCCACTGTTCTTACACCGTTTTACTCTTGGTACATCTTTCCTAGCATACACTTTGAAATACCATCGAATCAGGCAACTATCTCCTGAGTGTGGTCATGAGCGCGTCGAACACCAAATCTCTAGTGTTTGTCATTCTGTCAGACGTACACGTCCACCCTTCTTACTATATTAAATAACTTCTTCTCTATTGGGAACGCTGCTTGCAAAGGCTCATGGTATGACACCTTATTTATATTTTTGACAAGATTAACAGCAAACTATTTGTTTCTTAGCGATTACATATGTTCATTAGAAGCTTGTTTCGGTATAGTTGCCGTTTCCAAGTGTTCCTGTTGACATTACATTTATATATTATTTTATTCTACGACTATGTAGGAGTACTATGGAATTTTATTTTATATTATCCTTTAGACGGAGCGAAGTCGATTAATAATTTCAGAACGTAACTGTTTTTACTATACTACTTTATTAGATCCACCAGGTATTTACTTTTTACAAATATTTCATGTTAATTTTTGACAGTTATAAAATGACAGATCGTTCGAATGATACTTTGCCTTCAAACATAAATCATATCTTAGATAGTCAGAGATATTTTTTGCCAGACGCACAATAAGTGACTGTATTGTTAAGAAGAATGACGCAATGTTCTTTCGGAAGCAATATCTATTTATCCCCCGATACCAAGCAGTGACATTCAATTAAAGTGTCCTTCCTTGTACGGGAAATACATAATGTGTGTACGAGTTACAGGATGTAACGCAGGAACGACGACGTGCGGAAGTTTCTTTCGTGGTTCGTGCACGGATTGCCGAAACAGTTAAGGCGACCGCTAGTGTAAAGCGGGAAATGCAGTTTCGACTGCCGGTACAGTACAAATTTTCACTGTCATCATTCCCTTGTACAGCTGATGGTTGTCCACATTCGCAACAGAAAATACTTTTCATGTACGTCATAATGGCTGTAGTCGCCGCTGTGCCTGCATGGATGACCGAAAGAACACTGGATCGTTCTTCTTAGCACACAGGCACTGCAATATCGCATTTGTCAGTCGATACTAGGAAGCTACTTTCAATTAAAATGTCCTCCTCTGCAGAGAATCACATAATGTGTGAACGAGTACAGGTTATGACGCAAGGACGACATCTGGAAATCCAGGTTTGATTCCTGGTCTGGCACAAATTTCCAGTGTCGTCATTCCCTTACACAGCTGACTGTTCGTATTCTCAACTGTAAATCGTTTCACGTATATCAAAACGGCTGTAGTCGCCTCAGTGCCTTTTCTTTCGGCCGTGCTTGGTTGTTCGTATTGGTAAGTGCGGATATATTTCACGTGTATCATAACGGCTGCCTCGTTCTTCTTAGGAACACAAGCACTGAACTATCGCATACGGACGAACATCATGATCCGATTTGTGTTTCGAGCGATGCAGTTAACACTCAGTATAAAGAGTTTTTTCTTTGACCTGATATCGGCCCCAGAACGTAGTACTTTAAAGAGACTCTTGCGTCGATAGTTCCGATGCCACAGCGTATGTGCATGCTCGTAGGTTGGCACTACGAGAGAGGACGAACTACGCTGACCACAGCGCGCTCTAGCCGACGCTGTGGAGCTCAACGAGCGCCGCTCTGCCTTCTACACAGTCGATCAAGAGCAGACGACCAAGCAACTTAGCGTCTACTTCATAGGGGCTAGCCATTACAGATTTTGCCTTTGTAACTTCAATGATAGTCTGTCCAACTGCTAGCTTTGATACACGGACAACGGCTTCGCACCTACGTGCTAAACTTTTCCAAAAGTTACGTATATGTCGTTGACTAATATCTCTATTAAATGTGCTTTTACTTTACATGCAGTACTGAAGTGCTTTACCTCACCTGCTCCTACTCGCTTTACTCGCTTCCTTCATTCGGCCTATTTTGCAGATCACAGGAGCAGCCCACGCGCCGCCTTCCAGGCGGGATAAAACAGAGAGACAAGATGCTATGTTGTTTGCTCTCCTTTCACCTACACTTTCAAGCCGAAAACATATAGCGGTGTCAGTCGTGACATGATTATGGATGCCATAGCTCTGGATGGGTAGGTGTTTCGTATAAAACTTATCTCAGTGCTTTAGAGTGGGGACAAATAATACCTGATGCTGGCCTACTGGCAAAGTAGAAACATCGCTTCCTGGCATACATGGATCTGAACTGTTTTTTTCAGCAACATTATATTGTCACATTTCTTACATGTATCTATTCTAGGAAGTCGAAAGCTCAGAAATGGGAAATGACGCAAAAAGTTCGTCTGTCATATAACCGATGCATTCTGCTTTATGAATATTTACTTTTAAATACCTAAAAAGCCTGTTAATGTTGAGGCTGCTAGATGTTTTTTGGGAGTAGTGAGGAATGTATCTTGGTGTTGAATTAATGTTTCCATCGATCTGGCGTAGGTCATGATCTAATTACTTGTGAACAAGGAAGGGCTCATCCTCTACCATCATCGTATTCTGTATCACCATTCGTTTCCTTTTTTGACAAGATTTCATTTTTTTCTTAGTGATAGCAAACATATCGATGAACCGCCATAAAATATAATTTTTACCGGAAGGAAAATCAGCATTGGCCGTATTTTGTTGTTTTATTGTCAGAAAAATCGATTTTCGGTCACTTAGTGATCGTTCTAAGATTGTGGTTATAGCTACATACCAGTGCCTACCAATTTTAATTGTATATTACAGCACTGAGGATGGTCACTAAGTGACCGAAAATCGATTTTTCTGACAATAAAACAACAGAATACGGCCAACGCTGATTTTCCTTTCAGTTCTATCCACTAATTGGTCGTGGTGCACACAACACGCCATGGTGTCGCCAGTCAATAATTTTTATCTATAGTACAGCCAACTCGTGTGCCACATTCAGCAAGTACCTCATTTAGCGTGAACAAGTCATAAGAATTACCTCGTATTCCATCTGCTGATTTCCATAGCACCTAGAGGTACACCATTACAGGTAGTCCTTTTGGTACGTAAAAGCCCTGTTTACTTACCACCTAACGAAGTAGAAGACACAATTTACGCAAAGTGGGCACTTAGCACCTTTGGGATGATAGCCCTTCAATTTCTTAAATGTAACAGAATGAAATCCATTGAAAAAAATGCTGGTATATATTTAACAGGAGGGGAAGTTTGTTACTCACAAGGGAACCTCCCCATCGCACTCCCCTCAGATTTAGTTATAAGTTGGCACGTTCGATAGGCCTTGAAAAACTAAACACAGATCAATCGAGAAAACAGGAAGAAGTTGTGTGGAACTATGAAAAAATAAGCAAAATATACAAACTGAGTAGTCCATGTGCAAGATAGGCAACATCAAGGATAATCTGAGCTAAGGAGCGCCCTGGTCTCATGGTTAGCGTGAGCAGCTGCAGAATGAGAGGTCCTTGATTCAAGTAATAAGTTTAGTGTCTGTGTTTTGCGACCGCACCGCAAAACCGTGTGATTAGTAGACGAAAGGACGTGCCTCTCCAATGGGAACCGAAAACATTTGATCGCCAGGTCATAGGTCAACCGATTCCTCCACAGGAAAACACGTCTGATATATTCTATACGACACTGGTGACGGCATGTGCGTCACATGACACGAATATGTTGTCGACTCATCTAACTTGTACACTTGGCGAATGGGTAAAAAGGTTCTTCTACCTTGCCCGATTTAGGTTTTCTTGTGGATGTAATAATCACTCCTAAAAAGTGATGAAAACATAAGCGTATGTCACATAAACTGAAAATAAAATGTTAAAATTTTCAACAGAGGGAAGGCAGCTGCTCACGCTAACCGCGGGACCACGGGAACCGTGTTCTTACTGTTCGTTGTTGTTGCCTATCTTGCGCATGTACTACTCAGTTTGTATATTTTTTCACAGTTCCACACGACTTCTTCCTGTTTTCTCGATTGATCTGTGTTCAGTTTTTCAAGGCCTATCCACTGTGCCAACTTATAACTAAATCTGAAGAGGGTGCGATGGGGAGGTTCCCTTGTCAGATACAAGCGTGAAACTATAGGACCAGTTCTGTTTAATAGTATGTCTTGTGAGTATTAGAAGCACTTACAAGATAATATATATCTCCAAGGGAGAGCCAAAAGCTATACGCATTGTAACTACAGTAGAGGGTATTTTTCTAACTTTACTAAATTGGACTTTTGTATTAGGACCTGCCCGTGTGTCCTATAGCGGAGACAAATATCGATCCGAACCGAAGGCGATCGTTTCCAGAAAATGGCGAACGATGGCTCCTCACGGTACAGTGATAATGCACGAGTGTACTGTATTCTACATTAATTGACAAGTGGCACAAAAAAGGAACTGGACTCCCCCGTCCACCACACTACGGAACAAGTGCAGCGAAGCTTGAAAGAAGAAAAAGTGTTCGCCGAAGCAGAAAGCAACGTGACGTCAGCAGTGGTGCCAACCGATGGCGCCGTCTCCGGCTGCGATGCGACGCGACGCGCGGCCGCGCCCGGAAGCTGCGAACAAAAGACGACGCTCAGTGTCGGGCGCGCACTTCCGGCTGCTTCTTGCTGCGGGCGCCGGGGCTCAGTTGGGCGTTCGGCAGCGTGACAGGCGTCACGGGGGCAGCGGCGCGTCTCCCCAGCCGCGCAACGCTTTGTGCCTGCCGCAGGCGGCGAGAAGCGCGGGACGTCAGCAAAGCCGCCCTGCCGGGGCTCTGCCACTGGGGAGGCAGCTGGAGGGGCTGGCCGGAGGATTCGTGGTCAGATCAGATCACAGCTCGCGCCTCTCGACCGTCGTGAAATATTTAATTCGTAGAAGTGGGATCACTGCTTTCTCTTTCCGACTCAGTGACCGCAACGGATGGTTCGTTGCCAGTAGGGATTGTGTAACCACCGGGTAGGAAGAAAGGTCAAATTTCTGTTATTATCGTGCTTGAATTAACGATGGGCAACCACTGCGCATAAATTTTCAAACCTGTGAACAAAACTTGTTGACCAGTTACTTGAGACATTAGACAGCATAAGCCAAACTCAGAAGCTTGTGTTCTGCTCTCGAACGCGCAAGTGGCCAAAGACAACACCGTATTGAATGAATGAAGCAACACAACACTTTATTTAATGGAAAGAATACATTATCATTAGCTCTGTACTGCTGTGGCGGAGTGGGCACAAGTGGTATTGTTAATGCAAATTTGTCTTGATGTCCCAGTAAAAGAAGGATCCGCAGACTCTCAGCTGCTTCACATCACAGGTCTGAAGAAAACATTCTCTGAAAGTCTACTTGAATTACTAGAAGCACTTGTCTGTTGACATCACTTAGCACTCAGTACTGCCTGAGAAAGACATTACTGCACTTGACAAATATATACTGGCCGGCTTCCAAGGACGATTTTGTCTGGGGATGCGTGGAATGTATAGGCGGTGGCCTGTGGCGCGGATGATTCACGTTTCCGGCTAACGGCAGGAGCCTTCCGACTAAAAAGGCCGGTTGGGGTACAGGAATACAGCTAGCTTAACTCTGTTGTGCTCTAGACGGCTGAATTACGAACTAATACTCAGTACTTGTGACATTCGTGATCACGTGGGTTCTCTGTGGAAATATGAGAAGATTCAATATGGACGTGTGTTTGCGCTGGACCATTGTTCCCTCGCATGTAAATCGTCCGGTTGACTGCTTCTGCACGTTTCCTGTCTTTATCTGGTTGAGCGACCGTCGATTGTGGTCTGGGCTGTGTACATCCTGTGGGTGGAAGAAACATTAGCTGGTTCTCTAGACAAGGGGAGCACCTTAGTTGATTTTATAGATTATAGTGCTGGGGGAATCTGTTTCACTTACATCGGTATTCACGATGGAAATATCAGTATTCTCTCTTTCTTTCGAGTTTTCAGGTAAAGATCTGCGCAGACGTGATAAGTTTCTAGTTACTCAATGGTTTACAGCACGCTGCACCTCGCTAAAATTTTGGGTTTCTAAAGAAATAATTCCAGTCTGTATCTTTGGAAATACACTGTGCAAGCGATCGGTAGCATACTGCTATGTGCTCGACATCGTGAAATATCACGTAAATGGTATGATATTCTGGCAAACCACGTGAAAATAAACATGTTTTTGCTATCTCAGAGTCTGGAGATGGGAGCAGAAATCAAGCAAGCAGGTCGGGACCAGAAACAGTAACGCCTTTGTACTGAGGGGAACCGACCCAGCCTCTGTAGAACAATTTAGAGAGTGATTGGTCACACGTCGGCACACTGTGTGTGTGGGGACAGATGACTTGTGACCGTCAGCTGCGGTGGATGACGTACCGACTTCACGTGAAGTATGTAGTGCTGGGAGGAGTATATATGGTGCATGTGCTTATGCTGTCTTGCTTCGCGGTATATGTACGAGTGTCTTGTGGTCGATAGCTACATGCATGTTTGGTACAGGATATGAATTGTGTGTCTATTACATCGACACGGTATGTGGTGATATATAGCCGGGTTGGAGATCGGTTTCACGCTGAAATATTCAAGCTTCCTGTGGCAGAGCAGTGTAACTGAGGAAGAGTCTTCCCATATTTGACTACCTTTAGATCACTTTTGCAGGGTTTAACTGTCAGTGCAACATGACGATATGTACGAAATAGTTTTGCAGCTAAAGTGTCATCTGCAAAAAAAGGTGGCAGACAGTTCTCCCACACTGGCAGTATCAGTAATTCGTCAGAAAATTCAGTAACAGCAAATCAGAATGCTCCATTCATTCACAAGACCTCCTTTGTGTTAACCATAGGAGCCTCTGCAGACTGCTTCGTACAAGATAGGGGCAAGGTATCTATAGAAAGTTCTGAGAGTAACATGATGGCTTATTTGTTCAAGTATTGAAAGACGAGTTGAAGCAGACCATCCATCTCTGGTGGGATGCTGACCCTCATCTGCCATTGTGGTATTAGGACATCTCCAGACCAGCAGGTGTAGGACACCGAAAATTCCAGCCATCTTTTCTGTAGGACAATACTTCGAATTCAGTTTGTGTTATTGTACTGATTTTCCTGTCTGTGCTTAGGCAGTGATCTCTTTCCAAACAACAAGAATGCTTTTATGATTAATGGTGTTTCCGCAGGCATGCGCAGATATGATGAAGGCTTTTAGCTGTGAGAACGTTTACCGTTTCTGAGATGTACGAGTATATTGAAAACAGGACGTTACGATTTCCGGGAAGGGTAACACGTGCTGGATGGGGTGCCTCATAAGGACCATCGTGAGAGTACATTCGGTGTTATTTGGGGCTATTGTCGTAATCAGGTCCTGTTAGGACAAGAATTTCTATGCAGAGAAGCTGTGACATCACAAAAGCTCCTATAACAAAAAAAGCGAGTGTTAACTATTTCTGCGACTATTTACGGTTTCTGAGAGGAAGACTTGACTCTTAGTTACATAGATATGTGACGTCAGTATAACACTGACAACCTTTTAGTAGCACTTGTGATTCTGAGTCGCTAGGCAAACATCTCTCGCTTGGCAACCAGGCCTGCGTTGGACGTGCAGGTACAAAAGCTATGTGTCAGCAACGGTAAACACGTGCTTGGCCAGACACGTCTCGCACGTGGGACCGACATGCCCATGTCACCCCAGCGTGTGTGCAGCTCAGTATGGAACAGATCGCTGATATGTTGCAGTCGAATTTCTTAATGGTATTTCGAAAGCTTTTTTATGTGCAACGAGTTTCTGTGCACTGCATTATTTTAGGCTGTTTAAGTGTTGTGAAAATGTTAGCATAGTGTTATATATTCATTATTTTGACAATTTTATGCGTACCTAACGTGTCTGTACATCAGTGTACTGCATTATTTTGTGACGATGTCTGTAGGCTGTGCAGTGCTTTATTTCGACAATTTACAAGTAGTGAGCACGTGTTTGCAGAGCGTTATGCATGCATTATTTTGACACTTTACGAGTTGTTTGCGTGTCTTTACATCAGTGTACTGTATTATTTCTATAATTCACGAGTAGTTTGCAGGTCTGTAGGATATGTATTGGGACCCCCCAAGCATGTCAGGGTGAGTGTTTTGTATCAGTGTAATAAATAAACTACGTGTTCCAACTTCGCACTGAAAATAAATAAATTGCACTCCTTCCGCTCTCCAGCAGCTAGACACAGACTGAGTCCTTTTCCCGCCATTTTTTCGCAGGTTGTCACTTTGGATTACATCAAGGGACTGACGAAAGCACTCCCTGGTGACTGTACTGTGTACTAGGTCAGTTGGACTCTGGACCAGGGCTGCAGCCTCTGACAACTCAAATTGTATAAATAAACAATGTATGAAAATTAAAGACTTACTTCCATCATATCCAGCAGCCCAGCACAGACCCAGCCTTTTTTCCGCCGGATACAAGGAAGAGGTGGTGGTTGGCTGACTGAGGTTAGTGGAGGTAGCTCAAGTGACCAATTTTACCACCAAATTTTTCCCGCCATTTTCTGTAGGCGGGAAGGGGGGAAGGGAGGTCGGGAGGTGGGGCAGTTGGGGGGGGGGGGGGGGGAGAGAGGAAGCGGTTAGGTTAGTGGAGGTAGCCCAATTTATCTGTTTTCCCACCAAAATTTGAACTTCCCACCATGACATCATTGCGACATTGCCACATCTGTCGCCGCCATCTTGTATACATTTGGTAACAATGAAGTATGGGCGACCCCAGCCTTGTCCCACTACTGTGGTCGATTACCTAGGTGCCACTGTCTATTGTCGATAACACCACACAACACATATCATTTCTACTTCTGCTTGCCTGGTTAACATCATTTCCTACATAATAAGCTCTCGAGAATGTAGCTGCTTCAAATAAAGCTGAACGTTTTTAATACTACTTCCATTTTCTTAGTCAAGAGTAATACTGTTATAACTGTCGTATATGCCTGCTTCCGCTCCCACAACATACGTAAGGAGGCAAATACAGTAATGGTGGTGTTATGTCTTCATTTGTTCTTCAGTGTTGGGTCCCCTAGTTCTGAAGCCATGCAAGCTTTTAGAATTCAGGCTGATAGTGATTCATATTCGGTCGTTGCCAATCACACAATCAAAAAATAAGCGTGATAAAGTAGTTCTGATCTGTTGTTGTTGTGATCGCCAGTCTTGAGACTGGAGTTTTGCAGTTATCCACGCTAGTCTATCCTGTGCAAGCCTCTTCATCGCCACGTATTTAATTCAACTTATCAGTTTGAAGCTGCTTGGCGTAATCAAATATTGGTCGGTATCTACAGCATTTATGCTCCCAATCATTCCTCTATAAGCAAATTGGTTGTTCCGTGATGCTTCCGTGACTCTCCCTACAATATAGGATCCGGCAAAAAGACCCCCGTATTTCGAGAAGTCATTGGGTTAGTTGGGGTTATTGACGTGGAAGAGGTATCGATCGATAGCGGTATACGTCCTATTTTCAGCAGATCCAATGGCTTGGATAGCTGAGCATTGTGCGTTTGTTGTGGAGGAGTAAATTCGTAATGGTTCTGTGACAACTACTCAGAGAGTATTTCGCATTCGGTTTGAACTTGGGTGACATGAATCTGTTACTGATATAAATACAATTCGAGTTCGAGCGTCAAACCTTAGAACATCTGGGTATCCACCGAAAAGAAAATCTACTGGCCTACTTCGGGCTGTAACAACGCCGGAAAATGAGGACCGTATGAAAGCATCCGTCCAGCAATTTTCAAAGTGTTCAACAGTGAAACATGTTAGCACTCTTGGGTTGTCTGATAGAACCATCTGCACGATCTTCACATGCAGACAAGAAGTAATGGTTAGCCAAGAATGAAGTGAGAGATTTTGAAGCTCGCAAAGCTGTATGGGAGGAAATTCTACTGGGGATTCCCCCAAGCGCTGATTTTATTTCTTCTGATGATGTTTAGTTTCCTTGTGAGATACAGTAATTAAACAAAATTTCAGTTACTGGGCAGTAGAAACCTCTCAGGAACTTCGCAAACGACGACTTCACTGTCATCATGTGGCAGTTGGGTGTGCCGTTGCTGATTAGGTGTGCGGAATCTGTACTATGTTGAAGAAAGTACCGTAATGGTAACAGAACTGCTACTGTCGCACAGTAGAGACCTAAGTGGAGGCCGATTGTTGGGGACCATGGAGAAAGAGAAGTCTGGTTCCAAGAATACGGCACCACAGCTCACACCTCTCGGCGTTCTCTAGAAATTTTGAGAGAGTTGTACCCTTTCTCCATGAGTAGAAATCGCCCAGCCCCCAAGGTCACGCGATTTATCACCGTGTGATATTTTTCTCTGGGGGCACATAAAGGCTCAAAGTGTGAAAACATCGCACCAGAAACCCATAAGCACGGAATGAGGCAGTCAGTCAGGAAGTGGCTGCCATTCCAGCTTCCGGGAATGGCTTCATCAATGGAGGACGCTATTTACTGGACTTATTTTTTAATACAAATGAGTGTAAAATGCCATAGTATTTATTGTTCACAAACGAAAGTATTTTCTCTATCTTTGTTTCTTTGTCTACCTTTTGAAATACTGGAGGTCTTTTTGCCGGAAGCTATAGTTAAATTATACCATTAATTTCTTTTCTTCTCCATTCGATTTAGTACCTCCTCATTAGTCTGCAATCCATCGTCTGACACATCACGTGTCAAAATTTTCTGTTTTTTTCTTGTCTGTACTGCTTATGATCGACGTTTCACTTCGGAACAAGACAACACTCCACACTAATACTTTCAGAAAAGACTTCTAAACAACTACATTTTTGTTAGATATTCCATTATTTCTCTTCTTCAGAAAATCTTTTCTTTATATTGTAAGTCTACATTTTACATTCCCTCTACGTTTGTCATCATCACTCTTTTCTTTTTCTACTACATTTATCTGCGCATAAAGCAAATCGTATTTACTACTTTCATTATCTCAACTCCTAATTCAATTTTCTCAGCATCACCTTACTCGACTACATCCAAGTGCCCTTGTTTTACTTTTTTGTTGATGACTATCTCATAACCTTATTTCAGGACCCTATCCATTGCCTTCGTCCGATCTTTGTCGTTTCCTGTCTGACACAATTACTACGTCTTTGGCAAACTGTAATTTATTTCTTCTCCCTTAAGTTGACTTCCCTTTCCAAGTTTCCTTCTGGTATCCTTTGTTACTCGTTCAGTTTGCACACTGAATAAGTCGGAGAGAAACGCTACAACCTCGTCTCACTCCCTCCTCAATTACTGCCTCCCTTTCGTATTCTTCTATTCTTAAAACTGCTGTTTGGTTTTTCTACATTCAGAATTTCAAAGAGTGCATTGCAGGAACTGACGGTAGATTTCTCTAAATATACAAATCTAACAAAATTAGGGCTTCCTTTTTATTTCAGTTTCTCCTCTGTGACAAGCCGTAGTGTCATTTTGCCGCGTGGTTTCCTACACTTAACACGGAACTCAAACTGATCTTCCAGGAGATCGGCTTCTTTACTCTCTTCCGTAAATAATTTATGTAAATATTTTGCAACCATGACTTATTAAACTGACGGTTCAGTATTATCCACACCTCGCAACAGCTGTCTTTTCTGGAATTGGGTTCAATAGAATCCTCTTGAAGTTTGAGGGTGTATCTTGCATAACAGGTGGAATAGTTTTATGTATGTTGGGTCTCTCAAAAAGCCCAATAATTCTGAGGTAATAACATGTACTCCATATGCCTAGCTCCAACTTTGAGCACACCGTCGAACACAGTATCATACCTGGCATCTCAGCGTCATATACCTCGTCTTGCCGTTCCACAACATTCTCTTAAAGTTCTTATTCTTTGTATAGCTTTTCTAGATATTTTTTTCCACTTTTCAGTCTTCCGTCTGTGCTTCTATTGGTTCTTAATATTCACAAACCTCTTTCACAAGTCTGCAAATGCTTTGGGACGTTCTGTCGATCTCATTTGTTAGACATGTGTTGTGCCTCCCTACCTGCTTCATCTGATGAAATTTTGATTTTTTCCTTTCGTTAATTAAATAAAATACATTGTTTGTTACTTTAGGATGTCTTCAGTGACTCGACTTCTTGATCCTTTGCTGCCTTCTGTACTTCATGTTTCAACGTTACCTACTGATCCTCTGTTGCACCATAACAGTCACTGTAAGAGCTCTGTTGCGTCCTCTGCATCTTTGTGGTGAAATGATCGAGGCAGCGGTTTCACAACCATCACTAGTGCAACGAAATTCCTTATCGGAAAGGGGAGGTTAATAACGCAAGATAAAGAACGCAAAGCACGGCGATTGTGGCCGCATTATGTGGGAAAGTGGACCCGGCTCCCTCTGTGTCGCTCCTATCCTTAGGACAATTTATGCTTCCTCTGCTCGGTGTACTTGTCTCTATTAGTCACTAAACCCAATGTTCCATTATCCGGCAGAATGATCGATGTTTTTCAGCTTCCTGAGAGATTAAACCGGACTGGAAATCAACCCGGAACATGCCTCTCTTCTACTGAGCTATCCAGGTACGATTCACGATACCCATTCGAGGTTCATAATTATATTAAATTTTTGTTTATTTCATTCTTTAGAAGAACTAATTTTATTGTATTTTAACATGCATTTCAGATAGTAGATTATGGATCTTGACCACTAGCAGGAGGAACTGCAAAAACAGTTTTTTTCTTTCCATGACTTTCTCGTGTTTTACAAAATTACAGAAGCTCCCCTGCATACCCTGCTCGACCAACACTCCTGGAGGAAAGACAAGATTCCGATTTCGAGTCTTGGTCTGGCGCTTTTAATATTATAGGAAGTTCAATACATAGTTGTTAAATTAAGTATTAGTAACGATGATGTTAGAAGACGTTGTTAGTAATGGCTGAAATGTTGAGGACGAATTAACTTTATACAGAAAAGTGCTGCTATAGGCTTTGCAGGCAAAACTCAGTGAATTCGTTTCATTCTACGTTTGCCACAGATGCAATAAGAAATGAGCCAGAATTTTATAGCACAGGAAACGGTACGATGAATTTTGTCCTACCGTAGTAGCAGAGAGGGGGAAGCTACTTGATTGAGACTGCGCCTCACTTTAAATCCAAATTCCGTTTCGTTTTATCAGTTATACCAGGCGAGGATAATCCAACAATTCGAAACACAAGAGCGTCGTGAATGTTACTTGGTTGATTCATCTGATACAAATAATTCGGTGGCGAGCTAAGAACGGGATCCTCTGTTGAACACATATTCTGAATTCTGTTTGAGTATGAGTCTGCACTAAATTCGCAAGAACGCAGGAGTCAAAGCAAGTGACAAAAATAACACAATTCAAAAAAGTTATCTATCGATTGCGATGAAACCTGTTCATCCTACTTATGACCGTTACAAGACTAGAGCATAGTTTGGCCAGAAGAATCTTGACGGATAAACAGGGATTTGACCCCCTTGCTCCCTAAGACGAATCCTGGGTGTGGTCGTGGTTGTACAGCTGTAAATACCAGTCACAGCAGTGTTACAGGGCTATTACAAATGATTGAAGTGATTTCATAAATTCACTGTAGCTCCATTCTTTGACATATGGTCACGACACACTACAGATACGTAGAAAAACTCATAAAGTTTTGTTCGGCTGAAGCCGCACTTCAGGTTTCTGCCGCCAGAGCGCTCGAGAGCGCAGTGAGACAAAATGGCGAAAGGAGCCGAGAAAGCGTATGTCGTGTTTGAAATGCACTCACATCTGTCAGTCATAACAGTGCAACGACACTTCAGGACGAAGTTCAACAAAGATCCACCAACTGCTAACTCCATTCGGCGATGGTATGCGCAGTTTAAAGCTCCTGGATGCCTCGGTAAGTGGAAATCAACGGGTCGGCCTGCAGTGAGCGAAGAAACAGTTGAAAGCGTGTGGGCAAGTTTCACGCATAGTGATGTGAAAGATTCAGTGTTTAAACCTCCTCTACCAAGAAACGTGCCAGAACTGCGAGCTCACAACAACAATGCTTTCGAACTCATTGATGGGGACATGCTGCGCCGAGTGTGGGAGGAACTTGATTATCGGCTTGATGTCTGCCAAATCACTAAAGGGGCACATATCGAACATTTGTGAATGCCTAAAAAGACTTTTTGAGTTTTTGTGTGTGTGTGCAAAGCATTGTGAAAATATCTCAAATAATAAAGTTATTGTAGAGCTGTGAAATCGCTTCAATCATTTGTAATAACCCTGTACTAAAGAACGTGTTTGTTAAAGGTGTGTTAGAAAACAGCGGAGGTCGTAAAGATGTTGACGGATGGCGCTTGTGTTTATCCTAAGGTAGTCATAAATTTTTAGTTACCACCTTCATTCTTTCTTTAGTTTTCAGATACATGTCTGCAGTTCTGGCACGTATTGAAATCACCAAGGCCACTTTACCTAGTACGAGCAAAAAAGAAATGGCACAGCCTTTTGGTGACCCGGAGTAAAGTGCAGTTATTTGTTTTCATTCATTCACTTTCGTTGGCTAGACACTGTTGCTACATTTCTGCTGTGACCCAGAATGAATTATCGCGCGATACTGCACTTCGTCATTTTTGTTTGACTTTTCTAGGGGCGTACTTCGATTCAGGTATTTCATTGCGTACCACTTTTGCAGAGACGTACCTGCAAACGAAGAAAAAAGTTTTTGTCTAATTTGATTTTTGTTGGAGATAGTTATAACCGGATGATAATTCCTCTTAAGGAAGCGACAGTGTTAAAAGAGTTTAGTGACAAGCGGGAATGCATGTATTGTATGAACTCTTGGTGTAGATACTGACAGTGGTAACGTTAATGGTCGCACTGTATGTCTATTTCTTTCTTTTTTACAATGGGAGTGACTTACACCATGAAATGCTTATTGACGCCAAATAGGCAGAACGGTGTTAACACAGCGGAATCTGACGATCTGATGTTTTTACGGCAGCAGGTCGTACGCTGGGACAGACCGTTCATCACTCGACTGGGGGTGGATGGGTCAGACACAAGAAAATGTGAAACAGTAAAATAACATGGTGATGGTGTGACCTTCTACAACCAGCTACTCACTCAGGCCTCTTCAATAACCATTTACAGAATGATGAATAAATTACGATGAGAAAAGCGTGCCTAACTTGAGATTGTTTTTGTGAAAGCACATTAAAAATTTTGTAGTCTGGCCTGTTTGTAGACATACTGGTATTAGAATTGCTGTTTGAAGTTAGCCGCAGGCTTGTCAACGTAGAAGAACAGGAAAGTGCCTCAAGGAAACTCGTTAAGACTCACGGTTCTACACCTACATCTACATTTATACTCCGCAAGCCACCCAACGGTGCGTAGCGGAGTTCACTTTACGTGCCACTGTCATTACCTCCCTTTCCTGTTCCAGTCGCGTATGGTTCGCGGGAAGAACGACTGCCGGAAAGCCTCCGTGCGCGCTCGAATCTCTCTAATTTTAGATTCGTGATCTCTTCGGGAGGTATAAGTAGGGGGAAGCAATATATTCGATACCTCATCCAGAAACGCACCCTCTAGAAACCTGGACAGCAAGCTACATCGCGATGCAGAGCGCCTCTCTTGCAGAGTCTGCCACTTGAGTTTACTAAACATCTCCGTAATGCTATCACGCTTACCAAATAACCCTGTGACGAAACGCGCCGCACTCTTTGGATCTTCTCTATCTCCTCTGTCAACCCGACGTGGTACGGTTCCCACATTGATGAGCAATACTTAAGTATAGGTCGAACGAGTGTTTTGTAAGCCACCTCCTTTGTTGATGGACTAACTTTTCTAAGCACCCTCCTAATGAATCTCAACCTGGTACCCACCTTACCAACAATTAATTTTATATGATCATTCCACTTCAAATCGTTCCGTTGATGGACTAACTTTTCTAAGCACCCTCCTAATGAATCTCAACCTGGTACCCACCTTACCAACAATTAATTTTATATGATCATTCCACTTCAAATCGTTCCGTACGCATACTCCCAGATATTGTACAGAAGTAACTGCTACCAGTGTTTGTTCCGCTATCATATAATCATAAAATAAAGGATCCTTCTTTCTATGTATTCGCAATACATTACATTTGTCTATGTTAAGGGTCAGTTGCCACTCCCTGCACCAAGTGCCTATCCGCTGCAGATCTTCCTGCATTTCGCTGCAATTTTCTAATGCTGCAACTGCTCTGTATACTACAGCATCATCCGCGAAAAGCTGCATGGAACTTTCGACACTATCTACTAGGTCATTTACGTATATTGTGAAAAGCAATGGTTCCGTATCACTCCCCTTTGGCACTCCAGAGGTTACTTTAACGTCTGTAGACGTCTCTCCATTGAGAACAACATGCTGTATTCTGTTTGCTAAAAACTCTTCAATCCAGCCACACAGCTGGTCTGATATTCCGTAGGCTCTTACTTTGTCAGGGGACAGTGCGGAACTGTATCGAACGCCTTCCGGAGGTCAAGGAAAGTGGCCTCTACCTGGGGGCCTATATCTAATATTTTCTTGGTCTCATGAACAAATAAAGCAAGTTGGGTCTCACACGATCGCTGTTTCCGGAATCCATGTTGATTCCTACAGAGTATATTAACTCGGATCGCGCAGTGAATCAGGTCGTATGTTCAGGCTATGAACCGTCAAGTCTTTAAAATGACTTATCAGTAGCCTACTCCAATTGAATTTCTGAAACCTCATCCTGAACTTATGATTTTGTTAGACAGTGAGACCGCTTAATGACCCACCTATACCTGTCATAATTTCTAGTTAGTGTATCAACTTGCATGCACTAAGAGGGATGGACGTAAGTTGGAGGAAGTCGACAACTGTCCAGTGCCAGCTCAGTATAACCGTACAGAGAGTTGTGATATCCACATGCAGTGCCTAGTGAAATAAGTTACAAGGAAGGGTAAGCTTGTCTCGCTTGTACGAGTGGAGTTGCACTTTACTATGACATCTACAGGAGAGAACTCAGTTGACCAACTACATAAACTAATGCGGGATGCTAGCTGAAGGATGCTTTACTCTTCTACTGCACAATTTGCGATCAACTACAGGAAACTTGGGAGGAGTGTAGGAAGAGCCCTAAGTAAACGTAATTCACTAGGGTGAGGGTAGCTTAGGGAACCCTCCTTCTACCGTCTGCTGACTGTTCCGTGTCGTTGCCGTACTCTTAGCGGGTATTAACGTAGAGAAGTCAGAAATGATCAACGAAGAGGAAGGCGCTTCGCCAGCGGGTTCGTTTAGTTAGCCGGCCACGGTGGTCTCACGGTTCTAGGCGCTCAGTCCGGAACCGTGCGACTGCTACGGTCGCAGGTTCGAATCCTGCCTCGGGCATGGATGTGTGTGATGTCCTTAGGTTAGTTAGCTTTGAGTAGTTCTAAGTTCTAGGGGACTGATGATCTAAGATGTTAAGTCCCATAGTGCTCAGAACTATTAACCATTCGTTTAGTTAGCCCGGGACAGTCATGGAGACCTAATTTCGCTACAGACGCTACCAAAGAGGGGTTTGCCGTGGAGGAGAAGTTACTGATAAAATTCCGAGAGTGCACGTTCCAAGAAATCTCGATATATATTACTCTCTCGTATATACATCTCGAGGAATGGCTATGACAGTAAAATCAGAAAGGTTTCAGCTCATGTCGAGGCTTGGAGACTGTCACTCATTCCAGGAACTATTCGTTAATGGAATAACAAAGAGGGAGAGTGGAACACAAAGTAATTAATTAAAGAACTTACACCGTCCACTGCAGAACTTACACCGTCCACTGCTTGTAAGAACGTATTTCCTTTGTGACCGGTTAAACACTTTCAGAGAAATCCTACCTTTCATTCTGACGAATAGGGACAATATATAATCATCATAAACTTGAACTTAACACGCTCTGCATTACTCCATGGAGAACAGCAGAAGATCGACCGGAGCAGGAGAATCTAAAAGTGATCTGAAGTGAAAGAAGACGCTAAGAATTTAAAATGGAGTCCATAAACTTTAGACTGACTTTTGTGTAAGTATAGAGCACAAGTGACAATCAGAAATCATTTCACGTATGAAGATATCAAATACAACGATTTTAACGCGATGTTTTTTTAAAAAAGAATGTTTTACCGCAATTTTTGACATATCACGGAACAACAGTGATTACTAAACGTCGTCACTGAAGTAGCACTTCACTAGGAAATTTCAGTCCAAATTTTCACACTGGAGAATCCATTTCGGTAACTGAGTTAATTCTGAAGCGATGAAATGGACATGTTTTAGCAAATGTGTTATCACTAAAATATAATAACAAACAATAATAACTCAACACACAAATATTTTACCCATCAAGGAAAGCATCAATACCTCACGTGAGATTTCTGATACACTAAGAGCCAAAGAAATTGGTACACCTCCGTAATATCGTGTAGAGCCCCCGCGAACATTCAGGAGTGCCGCAACAGGACGCGGCATGGACTCGACTAATGTCTGATGAAGTGCTAGAGGAAACTGACACCATGTATCCTGCAGGCTATCCATAAATCCGAAAGAGTCCGAGGGGGTGGAGATCTCTTCTGAAAAGCATGTTGCAAGGCATCCCAGATATGCTCAATAATGTTCATGTCTGGGGAGTTCGGTGGCCAGAGGAAGTATTTAACTCAGAAGAGTGTTCCTGGAGCCACTCTGTAGCAATTCTGGACGTGTGGGGTATCGCGTTGTTCTGCTGGTATCGCTCAAGTCCGTCGAAATGCACAATGGACATGAATGGGTGCAGGTGATCAGACAGGATGCTTAGGCATGTGTCAGAGTCGTATCTAGAAGTATCAGAGGTCCCAAACCACTGCAACTGCACACGCCCCACACTATTACAGAACTTCCACCACACTGAACAGTCCTCAGCTAACATGCAGGGCCCACGGATTAATGAGGTTATCTCCACACTCGTACACGTCCATCCGCTCGACACAATACGAAACGAGACTCGTCCGACCAGACATCAACAAAGTCGGTGTTGATGGGCCCAGACGAGGCGTAAAGCTTTGTGTCGTGCAGTCACCGAGGGTATAAGAATGGGCCTTCGGCTCCGAAAGCCTACATAGATGTTTCGATGAATGATTCGCACGCTGACACTAGTTGATGGTCGAGCACTGAAATCTGCAGAAATCTGAGGAAGGGCTGCACTTCTGCCATGTTGAACGATTCTCTTCACTCGTCTTTGGTCCCGTTCTTGTCGGATCTTTTTCCGGCCTCAGCGATGTCGGAGGTTTCATGTTTTACCGGATTTCTGTCATTCAGAGTACGCTCGTGAAATAGTCGTGCGGGAAAATCCTCACTTCATCGCTACCTCGCAGACGCTGTGACCCATCGTTCATGCGCCGACTATGGCACCACTTTGAGACTGACTTAAATCTTGATAGCTGGCCACTGTAGCAGCAGCAACCGGTCTGGCAACTGCAACAGACACTTGCTGTCTTACATAGGCGTTACCGACCGCAGCACCGTGTTCTGCCAGTTTACATATTTCTGTATTTGAATACGCATGCCCATACCAATTTCTTTGCCGTTTCAGTGTATTTACCCTTTATCAATGGATAAAAATCATAGCCATAAATTCATCAGTTAGGCTACTTTTGAGGATGAAGAACAACAGTAGAGTCGAGGGTGAAAACGTTTACAATTACGTAAAAAGATTACGGCTTTGATAAATCATTGCTTCTACAGTTGATACTGTTGAGGTCTCAGACGCTTTTGTTTCTAATTTGCCTAAGGTATCGCGTTAATTTCTTGGTTGATGGCTCACGTATATCCGGAAGGTTGTCGACGTAATCTGCAAATTTCATTCATAGTCCTGATAAATTACATGAAGCTCATTGAATATGCATTAGTACTTCCACCTGACACACTTGTCTCGTGTCAGGACATAACGCATACTAATTGAAAATTAGACAGCAGCTTCCTAAAGCGTCTTGCGCTCTGTGTTACAAGATTGGCTGAGTTACAGGCCACTCACAAAACGCGTGCTCTCAAACTTCATCATCGCTATTGCATTGCGTAGCTTGTTGCCCAGATTATCTTTGAATGTCTGTATGCAGGTGGATAATTCTTTAGTGGGTCACATGTATTTTTGTCTTTGGTGCTTTTGATCGACACACACATTTTACTCCATTGCGTATAATTTCCCTATTACCATTGTTAATGGCAGTTGCTCTATGTCTTCGTTTTATTCCAGAAATAAATATTTATTATTTTATTACACTGTGTCCAACAGAATACGGGCTCAGGGAGACGTGTTTCTTTACAGGCGTGACGTCTTATTTTTTTTCGTGTCAATCAAGTCTTTCAGGTGTGTTCAGTTACATCGAGAATTCCACTTGGAAAGTGAAAAGGGAGAAGATGGACTGGTTGAAGTTGTCTGGTATCCACAACATTTGATGGAGGTAATATTCAATTATGGACATATCAAGAAGAGATTACACGGATGAGCCAAACCATTGTGACCATGGCCAAACGCGAGGTTGAATACCTCCTACTAGCGTTGCGGGCGAGGCCCACGAGAAAGACAGGCCATGGCGTGTACGTCACAGCACGTGACACTGCAGATTGTGAGGTGACAGGCTTTGGGGGCCAGATGTGAAGAGCGCAGTTTCTGTGGTAAAAATCGCGGCAAAGCTGCAGTCGAGAATCTAGCGTGTTTACATCTAAGATGGGTGTGTGTCAGCCGTCTAGACATCAGCAGACTCGTCCTAGTTTCGGCACTGGTCGACAGATGGCGGTACTTCAAATGAGTACGATCAGTTTGGCGTCCAGCCCCGTGATGGGGAAACTCAACGGCAGGCACGCTCGCTCATGGCGGGTTTTCTCCGTGCCGCTTTTATCATAGAGCTAAAGTGAATGTATATGTAGAAATAAATAAAAACTGATCCCAATGTGGCACAAAGGAGCTTATAGGCTCATTTTAAAGCAGAAAATTTGCCGGCTGTACTATTATAAACGCGCCTCCAGTCGTCCTGGTAGTTTTTAAATTATAATAAATTGAATATTTTAATAACTAAGTAAGATTGTAAATTGGGCATCTTGGAGACGCTTTGACAAAATCTTACGAAACAAGTCTCAAATGAAAGATCTGAATGAATAGTATTAAGAAATCTATGTAACTTTTTTACCATGTTTTAAAAATTCAAATGAGGAGCCAGAATGCTGTATTCGTGATTAAAAATGTAGAATTTTGATAAATGAAAAATAGGAACTATAAAGATAGCGGCAGTGTGGAAAAGTAGACGTAAGGAAATAGGTAATACAATAATAATATCAAAACATATAAGTTTTAATAATACGAGAATAAGATCCCGTACAGAAATTCTGATGATGAATCTGAATTCAGCGGAAAATTTCCGTCTTAATAGAAGTATTACATGCATTTTATTGTATCTATATTAAGTGTTAAAGTAAATTTTATGTGCAAACAAACTTGATTTGACTTCAGAGTGGTCAAACCGAGGGCTTTTAAGGGCGGCCATTTTCTATGGTAGGGAGCAGTCTTTCAGTTGAGTTGAAAAGGGTAGGAAGTGTGACCGGCAAAATTACGTGCCCGAATTGGAGTCGAAGTCGTGTTGAACTTTAACTCTGAACAGCCGTTGTGGGACATTGTGATTTCAGCTTCCGGTTGGACTTCGGATTGCGTTTGGTTTATTATTATTTTTCGAGAAGTATTCTCCAGTCGGAACTGCATGCTAAAATTTGTTTTTTGGAAACTTGACGTTAATTTAAAATTACTGGGAATAGTACAGCGGGTGTGGTTGGCACGCCTCAAACCTAACGTAACCAGTTTAGTTAACAAGTCCAACCACTTTTTACGGAACCCCAAGGGGACGCAGGCTATGTAGGTGCTTAGATGACAACATTTTTTTTTCCTTGCAGAAGCGGGGGGGGGGGGGGGGGGGGGGGGGGCTCGAGCCATCTAGTTTTACTAGATGACTGACTCTGAACTTAAATAATTGTGATCACCCTGTGCAAACAGCGTGCTTCTCCCGACCTCGCGCATAGAGTGGAACCGTATCACGTAGGAAATGGTTTTCTCGACCCAGCGAAGCTCTCGGCCCTTAGTAGCTCACAAGGTCCGATGAGTACCAGCAGCCGTCTCCGTTGGGGAGTGGGTATCTATAATTTAAGCGGAAGAGAGACGAATGGGCAGTCATTATAGCGAAGATACGAGCCACAAATGCAGAAGTCCGCTGATACAAGCGGTTTTTACAAAGGGTACGTTGTTGGCGCTGCTGCTTGAAACCAGAATCTCTGAAACAGCGAAGCTGGTCTGCTGTTTGGGTACCACTGTCTTGACCACCTATCGAAGTTATTGAAGGTTGGTGGAATAACACACAGGCCGTACACTACTCATCATAAAACGTAGAGGTCGGAGGATTTCCCCCCCCCCCCCCCCCCCCCACTGTGTAAGCCAGAAGCCAGGACAGGTGGCAACCTGTAGCGGATCTGACGTCAGAGTACAATGCTGGCGCAGTCACAAGTGTTTCGGAGCACACCGTTCAAATGCGTTTGTTGAACATGGAGATCAACATTACACGACCCGTACATGTTCCTGTGTTGACCCAAGGACATCATCAGTTAAGGTCGTGGTAGACACAGCATCACTGAATTTTCAAAATGGATCAATAAAAATGTGCTGCCTTTCAAATGAATGGCATTTCTTGTTACGCAAGGTCGATGGTTGGATCTTAACACGCCGTCACCCAGGAAAATAAATGCTTAATGCTTAAACATACTCCACACCATAGATGAAGGCCGATGAGAGAACAATTATGCTATGTGTTACATTGCGTTACGCTTCTATGGGACCTATGGTAGTACTCGAAGGCACCACAATGGCAGTGAACTTTTTTTTTTTTTTTTTTTTTGGGTTATTAGTCTTCTGACTGGTTTGATGTGACCCGCTACGAATTCCTCTCCTGTTCCTCATATTTCTATCTTACGATTCTCCTCTCTAATTGCATGCAGTGGAAAGTTGCTATTCCTTCTCACGCGGACTTCCCACGCAGCGTCTCTCGTCACCCGGGTGGTCCGGTGACAGGCGGGCTCTGCTGATTTTGAAAGGGTAAGCCGACAGGTGTGAGGGAGTTGAGTGAATGCTTTCCAGACGCCGACATTGTCAAGAGACACGCTCGCGGGGGCCTGAAGTAGCGGCTGGGCTAGAGGTTCCGTCACTTCGCAGAAACTTAGCGAAAACACTTTCTGGCGGGCTACCAGCGAGGCGTGGGAATGACTTGTCTACCCAGGCAGTTGTGGCGGGAAAATTCCCGCGCTTTCTGCAAAATAGTAACTGTGATTGGCTTGCTCTGGGCATAGCTCCGTGACGTAGCAAAGCCAGCGAAGTAATTGGCGCCAAGAACCTCCATTGGTGGAATGGTAGTGTTCCGGCAATAGAGTGGAATTTTCCGCCGGTTTTCGAGTTGCTGATTGGAACGGTTAACCACGGCCACTGTCGTGGGGGCGGGAATGTTCTGTGTTCGGTTTGTACGGGTGCTCTTGTGGGGTAGTCGGCTCTCGCCTTTCGGTCGGAGTAGGTTACAAGACTGAGCTCTCGCTGCTCTGGTCAGCCTGCTTCCGTTGGCTGTCTAATATACTTTTATTTAATTGTAACTGCTTGACGAAGTTGCTGAAGTTTCGACTTCAACGTAACTTTCCGAGTACAGCTGGCAATTGAGCGTTCTGCTTACAAGCGACCTATGTTGTCTCTCTTGAGCAGTTTTGGCTAAAGTTGACTGTATCGGAGTTACTGTGTGACTTCGCTTGTTAAAATCAATGACTGTACCGTCAGTGATCGTGTGGCGAGCCTTCTTCATCTCCCTCAGAGGCGCATTTGTATTGCTAGGAAGTCTTTAGTCTGAAACAACCAGACCAGGACAATTTGTTTTGGGCTATACTCGCGACATTATCATCACCACGACGGGACGTCGAAGCAACCAGCCATCGCTTCCAGTACGCCAGATCGTGTCCTTGCAGCTAAGAAGACAGCTTGGTAATGTACGTCCGCAGCACCGACAAAGCAGGCATTTTTGCTAGGCGATAATCAGAGCTCAGCAGAGCCCGACTGTTCGTCTTTTCTAACTTTGTTCTATCTTGGGTGTTCATTGTCTGAGTTCTCACTAATGTAGCAGCAATTAATGTTGGGTTAGCTGTGTGTCTCTCTTAAGATTTGAGTTGCAAGGAATTGGCTCCACATACCACTTCGTCATAAACGTCACAATCTACACTCCTGGAAATTGAAATAAGAACACCGTGAATTCATTGTCCCAGGAAGGGGAAACTTTATTGACACATTCCTGGGGTCAGATACATCACATGATCACACTGACAGAACCACAGGCACATAGACACAGGCAACAGAGCATGCACAATGTCGGCACTAGTACAGTGTATATCCACCTTTCGCAGCAATGCAGGCTGCTATTCTCCCATGGAGACGATCGTAGAGATGCTGGATGTAGTCCTGTGGAACGGCTTGCCATGCCATTTCCACCTGGCGCCTCAGTTGGACCAGCGTTCGTGCTGGACGTGCAGACCGCGTGAGACGACGCTTCATCCAGTCCCAAACATGCTCAATGGGGGACAGATCCGGAGATCTTGCTGGCCAGGGTAGTTGACTTACACCTTCTAGAGCACGTTGGGTGGCACGGGATACATGCGGACGTGCATTGTCCTGTTGGAACAGCAAGTTCCCTTGCCGGTCTAGGAATGGTAGAACGATGGGTTCGATGACGGTTTGGATGTACCGTGCACTATTCAGTGTCCCCTCGACGATCACCAGTGGTGTACGGCCAGTGTAGGAGATCGCTCCCCACACCATGATGCCGGGTGTTGGCCCTGTGTGCCTCGGTCGTATGCAGTCCTGATTGTGGCGCTCACCTGCACGGCGCCAAACACGCATACGACCATCATTGGCACCAAGGCAGAAGCGACACTCATCGCTGAAGACGACACGTATCCATTCGTCCCTCCATTCACGCCTGTCGCGACACCACTGGAGGCGGGCTGCACGATGTTGGGGCGTGAGCGGAAGACGGCCTAACGGTGTGCGGGACCGTAGCCCAGCTTCATGGAGACGGTTGCGAATGGTCCTCGCCGATACCCCAAGAGCAACAGTGTCCCTAATTTGCTGGGAAGTGGCGGTGCGGTCCCCTACGGCACTGCGTAGGATCCTACGGTCTTGGCGTGCATCCGTGCGTCGCTGCGGTCCGGTCCCAGGTCGACGGGCACGTGCACCTTCCGCCGACCACTGGCGACAACATCGATGTACTGTGGAGACCTCACGCCCCACGTGTTGAGCAATTCGGCGGTACGTCCACCCGGCCTCCCGCATGCCCACTATACGCCCTCGTTCAAAGTCCGTCAACTGCACATACGGTTCACGTCCACGCTGTCGCGGCATGCTACCAGTGTTAAAGACTGCGATGGAGCTCCGTATGCCACGGCAAACTGGCTGACACTGATGGCGGCGGTGCACAAATGCTGCGCAGCTAGCGCCATTCGACGGCCAACACCGCGGTTCCTGGTGTGTCCGCTGTGCCGTGCGTGTGATCATTGCTTGTACAGCCCTCTCGCAGTGTCTGGTGCAAGTATGGTGGGTCTGACACACCGGTGTCAATGTGTTCTTTTTTCCATTTCCATGAGTGTATATTGTATATTGTATATTACCCGTCTCTCCCTATAGCTTACCCCAATTTTTCTCAGAATTTCGAACATCCTGCACCATTTTACATTGTCGAACGCTTTTCCAGGTCGACAAAGCCTATGAACATGTTTTGATTTTTCTTCAGTCTTGCTTCCATTATGAGCGCCAGAACTGACTGGTGCCTTTACTTTTCCTGAAGCCAAAGTGGGTGTCAAGTAACACATCCTCAGTTTTCTTTTCCTTTCTTCTGTGTATTATTCCTGTCAGCAATTTGGATGCATGAGCTGTTAAGCTCATTGTGCGACAATTCTCGCACTTTTAAGCTTTTTCAGTTTTCAGAATTTTGTGCATGATGTTTTTCCGAAAGTCATATGGTATGCCGCCAGACACACACATGTTATACACCAACGTGAATAGTCGTTTTTTTTTTTGCCACTTCTCCCAATGATTTTAGAAACTCTAATGGAAAGTTATCTATCCATTCTGCCTTACTTGATCTTAAATCCTCCAAAACTCTCTTAAATTCTGATCCTAATACTGGATCCCCTACCTCTTCCAAATGGATTCTTCTATCATATCAGACAAATCTTCCCCTTCACAGAGGCCTTCAGTGTACTCTTTCCACCTATACGCTCTCTTCTCTACGTTTAACAGTAGAATTCCCGCTGTATTCTTAATGTCACCACCCCTGCTTTCAATTTCACTGAACGTACTTTTGATTTTCCTATATACAGTCCTACCAATAATCATTTCTTTTTCGATTTCTTCACAGTTTCATGCAGCCATTTCGTGTTATCTCCCTTCACTTCCTACCTATTTCATTCTTCAGCGACTTCTACACACATCAAAAAGAGTTTTGCATCACCCCCATTCCCAGAACTCCTGAAGATGGACGTTGACTGTGGATGTTGTATCACAAACACAGTCCCATTAACTAGTCAGAGATGTCACTAAACCGGCCCAAAGATGTAACAACCATGAATGAGCAGCGCCTATTAAACGGAGGCGGTCTGACAGGCGATCAGTTCTAGTCATTCCACCAGGAAGGAGGTACACGGCTGGTGTTGTCTTTTGTTCAACCATGCCTAGACAGTCAATACCGCAGTTCGATCGCATCCGAATTGTTACTTTGTGCCAGGAAGGGCTCTCAACAAGGGAAATGTCCAGGCGTCTCAGAATGATAAAAAGCGATGTTGTGCGGAGATGGAGGAGATATGGATAGACAGGAGCTGTCGATGACATGCCTCGCTCAGACTGCCCACGGGCTACTACTGCATTGGATGAGCGCTACCTTTGGATTATGGCTCGGAGGAACCCTGACAGCAACGTCACCATGTTGAATAATGCTTTTCGTGCAGCCACAGGACGTCGTGTTACGACTCAAACTGTGCACAATAGGCTGCATGGCGCGCAACTTCACTCCCGACGTCCATGGCGAGGTCCATCTTTGCAACCATGCACTGCGGTACAGATGGGCCCAAGAACATGCCGAATGGACGGCTCAGGATTGGCATCACGTTCTCTTCACCGATGTGTCGCATATGTTTTCAATCAGACAATCACCGGAGACGTGTTTGGAGGCAATCCGGTCAGGCTGAACGCCTTAGACACACTGTCCAGCTATTGCAGCAAGGTGGAGGTTCCCTAGGGTTTTGGGGTGGCACTATGTTGGGCCGACTTACGCCGCTGGTGGTCATGGAAGGCGTCGTAAGGGCTGTACGATACGTGAATGCCATCCTCCAACCGATAGTGCCATCATTTCTGCAGGATATTGGCGATGCATTCGTCTTCATGGACGACAATTCCCACCACCATCGTGCACATCTTGTGGATGACTTTCTTCAGGATAACGACGTCGCTCGACTAGAGTCGCAAGCATGTTCTCCAGACATGAACCATATCGAACATGCCTGGGATAGATTGAAAAGGGCTGCTTACGGACGAAGTGACCCATCAATCACTCTGAGGAACCTACGACGAATCTGCATCAACAGTGCCTTGAACTTGGGGACAGTATGCCACGATGAATATAGGCATGCATCAGTGCAAGAGGACGTGCTACTGGGTCTTAGAGGTACCGGTGTGTACAGCAGTCTGGACCATCACCTCTGAAGGTCTCGCTGTATGGTGGTACAACATGCAATGTGTGGTTTTCATGAATAATAAATAGGGCGGATGTAATGTTTATGTTGATCTCTTTTCCAATTTTATTTACAGGATCCGGAACTTTCGGAACGGAGGTGATGAGAAACTGTTTTTGATATGTGTATTTCTGTATTACTGAATTTTCCTGAACATTTTTGTACTTCCTTCTTTCATCCATCAACTGAAGTATTTATTCTGTTATCCATGGTGAACTATTTCGTTCCATCTTCATCCTTTCATGGGAGAGGTCTTCCCTGGTGATATCTTCCAGCAGGAGAACTCTCCACGATACAAGGTCAGAATCGTACTGTAGGTGTCTAGGAGTATGGTAGAGAATTCACATTGATGTCTTAGCCAGCAAATGCTCCTGATCTGTGCCCACTGGAACATATATTGGACGACAGCTACCTGCCCACAAACTACCGTCCCGTAATTTGCGGGAATTTAGGAACCTGACATCTGGTGCCGCATACTACTGGAAACCTATAAAGGACTTGTAGAATCGATGTTAAGTACAATCACTGATGTTGTGTGTTTGATTAGTTTACCCACAGTATTAAACAGGTGGTCATAATGTTTTGGTTCATTGGTGTATCTTTCATACTAAGAAATTGTTGTACGCTGTTAAAGACCACTTGAAGGCTCGGACGCACTTGTGGGATGAACTTATTGCAAAATTAAAGCTTCTTATGTTGTCTGGTATGGAATTTAACCAACTGAAAATTGGTGTGGTATACGGAATCGGCTTCATATAATTAATCAATAGTGACCTGCCATAAATAAAGTTAAATTGAAACAACAGTTCTTTAATTATTAAATTTCTCACTGTGATACTATTGTGTAGCATATTAGTGAATTCGAAACATTAAAACAATCTCTTGCAGACGTTGTTGAACCACTGGGAGATACAAACAAGATTGTTAAAAGATTTAGATAGACGTCCTGCGAAATGTGATTCGTTTGTTACAGTTTGGGAAACGTGTAACGAAAGCGCGTGAACTGCCGATAATTTATTAGTAAGGTTACTGTAAGGTGATAAACGTTTGTTGGAGAATGAATACATGACAAATGCATTCGCTGCTGCTAAGATTTATCACAAACAGCTTAGACATTGTTGGCAAAACAATTTAGGCAAAACTTTGAGACTTACGAAGCATTCTGAGCGCTATTATTGTCGCAAGAAAATATATATAACGCGGAGACCACAAGAGACTATTTTGACTGACAAGAGAAAATCTAAAACATAACACGAAGTTCTCAAAGCAGAAATTAGAAACATTTTGGCTACTAATTGTGACAATGGTGGGCTTGCTGATAGTGATGCACCAAACTGCAGACTAGGAATGTTTTTTCAATACGTAAACCATACTAAATGGTGCATGGGAACCTTGTACACTGAATGATACATTGCATGTACCTGTTTATAGAAACTTCATGTTTTCGTTTTCAGGGAGCAAACGCAATCGTTCCTTATACAAAATAATCCAATTCCACTGCAGTAGAAGCTCACTCAATGATTGTAGTAGGGTAGTGCGGTTCTCGGTCCAAATTTGATATCAAATTGATATACAAATTAATGGAATTGATCAATTAGTCACCCCCACCCCTGACCACGCCCACCCCCGCCTCTGACCTCGCTCACTCCCATCCTCTGATGGCGTCGTGTTTTTCTCAGTTTGCACAGGGGCACCAGCCAGCCACCCCCTTCCCAACCTCCCTGTACCCCAACTTACGCTATTGGCGGGAATTCCGGATGTTGGCGCGAATTTCTTTGTCCCAGGGCTGTGCTGTCATCCCACCCCAACCCCATCCAGGAATTGTTGGGAACTTAAAATTGGCAGTACCCTTTCTGGAACTCAAACCCCAATGCACCACTCCATCACTGCCAAAGTGCACTCCCCTAACACAATTATACCAAAAGGGGTGCTTGGAATTGATGGGAAATTAAAAATGATGTTTCCTTTTCTGGGACTCAAACCCCGGTTCTTCTGAATGGAAGGCCCAAGTGCACCCCCAACAGATAGAAACTGTCCAGATGTAGGAGAGGAAGGTTACGTTAGTGTACATTATTTATTTTGGTAGGGAAAATGAAGTAAAGATAGGTCCTAATTATGTAATTAATCATAAATATTGGGCCTAATAACACAACTATATGCATAGCGCTACACAAGGACAGCCTAAACTCGCAATACAACTCAAAACTTGATGCTACCATACAAATGGTGTTATACCGCTGCCACATCTGGAATAGGATTTGAAGATGGTGCCGCCATGTGTTATATCTGGAGTAACGTTGGGAGGCAAATCCACAATACGCCGCATCTGGGACAGGGCTTGAAGGTGGACCAACCACGCATTACGTCTGTAGATGTGTTCTGTGTTCAAAGTTGGATCCACCAGCAGGAAGAGCACATCATAGGAGCCTTCTGAGAAATCTGCACAGACACAGACATACAGAAAACAGAGCAGACATGCAGCATTTGTAGAATATACGACTCTAGGTCACTGGATGCATTGGAGTACAGTGCTATACTACGCTGACCGACCAGAAAAATTATGCATTTGCGCTATGTGTTGGTAGCTGTACTACATTTACAAGCAATTTTTCAATGGAACGAGAAGTGATGTCATGATTGCATTGATAGAAGCGACAAAAATTGATATAAGTACCAAAAAGGACAGAAAATATGTATTAACTGAGGGAAAATACGCCGAAAAGTGGGGAAATTGAGGGAGTGCTTGCATGTTTTCTGACTTGTTCAGAACAATTCTTGTACATGGGAGCGAGTACATGGCAGAAAGAGGAATATGAGAAAACGTTGAGATGGGCGCACCGGGAATTGGGGAAACAGTCTTTTATTTTTTGTTAAGGCAACGTTCTACTGGATGTCTATTCAGGTAATAGTGATACTGCCGTCTTTAATACTTTCATGGAAAAAAGAGATTCATCTGCACTTGCATCTGCGTTAAAGGATGACAGAGGGGATGGAGTTGTCAGTTGAGATGGAGTTGTAATGAGGTAGGATTTAATGGTAGAATGATGATGCATTTTAGAGCGAGCGAGGGACATCTTGCTGCAGGTCACTTGACCATTTGCTTCCGTTGTTCTCTCGGGATGCATCAGTTGTGTGACATAAGCTGCATTCGATTCACATACAACAGTGTGTTCAAACATTTCGGTCATCAGAGGACTTCCATGCTTTGTTGACACATTCCTCTAGACTGTCCGCCGCTCGTGGTCTCGCGGTAGCGTTCTCGCTTCCCGAGCACGGGGTCCCGGGTTCGATTCCCGGCGGGGTCAGGGATTTTCACCTGCCTCGAGATGACTGGGTGTTTGTGTTGTCCTCATCATTCCATCATCATCCAGGAAAGTGGCGAAATTGTACTGAGCAAAGATTGGATAATTGTACGGGCGCTGATAACCACGCAATTGAGCGCCCCACAAACCAAACATCATCATCATCATCTCATCTAGACTAACGAAGATTTATACGCCGTACTCCAATCCTCTGCCGCAACTTGGACATAAAATCGAGCCTTCAGTTTGTTAACTATGGTGATTCTAAGCTAGCGACAGGTGTCGCGAGGCACTGCAATACTTGTGTATATGTCTGCTTGACAGATGTCCTGTTTAAGGACATTTCACACGTCAAAGGCCACTACTATGCGTTTGTCTCTTTCTTTGTAAGAGGCATTCTCCGTTACTAATGATCATTTTGTATAGGAATGATGCGAGCATAGTATAATTTCTGAACCACAATCTGATGTGAATAGTTAGGGCTATACACCTCTGGAAAAATATATTATACATGTATTACAAGGAATCGTTCTTTTAAGGAGGAATTTTTCAAAATGGTTCAAATGGCTCTGAGCACTATGGGACTTAACATCGGAGGTCATCAGTCCCCTAGAACTTAGAACTACTTAAACCTAACTAACCTAAGGACATCACACACATCCATGCCCGAGGCAGCATTCGAACCTGCGACCGTAGCGGTCGCGCGGTTCCGGACTGAAGCGCCTAGAACCGCTCGGCCACTCCGGCCGGCGAGGAATTTTTCATTTTACAGTTTGTCATCATAGTTTATCATAGAGAAACCCGCAAGGAGAATGTATGTAGCGCTGCATTTCATACAACTAATAAGTCAGAAACCGCAACAGTCTAAGATTGCCGGCCGCTGTGGCCGAGCGGCTCTAGGCGCTTCAGTCTGGAACCCCGCGACTGCTATGGTCGAAGGTTCTAATACTGCCTCGGGCATGGATGTGTGTGATGTCGTTGGTTAGTTAGGTTTAGGTAGTTCTTAGTTCTAGGGGACTGATGACCTCAGATGTTCAGTCCCGTGGTACTGAGAGCCATTTGAACCAATCTAACATTGTAGTGTGTTTTAAGTGCAGAACTTGGAACCTTAGGAATGCATGTGTTTATGTTCTCTCTTACTAATACCTTCTTAGTAATGATCCTGGACACTAGAAAATACTGTAGAATTGATAGCGCAGTTGGTTGATGTAAAATGCTGCAAACTCCGTCCATCTGGAGCTCCGTGATGCATAAAAACCACGTGTTTCTTGTTCTTAACTGTGTGTTATATCGTCACAACAGTTCATAGTTACTATACACCGATAAAGGGTGCTAACCTCCTCGGCATTCGCGCATATGGAGAAATCTTGTGGTCTTGGATGAATGCAGGACAACAGTTAAAGCTTCGGTTAGCACTGTTCCTCCACGAAACGTGAACTGTAGCGGTCTACTTCTGATGAGCTGTAGATTAAATCAGTCCAGTGCTGCAGAGAGCGTTGGTCGAAGACAATACGAGGAGATCGTTTGGTCTCTAACTTTACTGTAAGAATAGGAGAATGCCCTGTTACTCCCATCCACACAGAGAAAGATCGTAAATTATGCACTATGATACAAGTGCTAGAGATATATAGGTAGCTGCCTGGTATTCTTTGGTGTATATGTTCGAGAATTAACAATGAATGACTGTATTGCACAGTCATCTATTTATATTCGGAATGGTACTCGCAAAGTAGTGGAGGAGCTGTTTAGCGATGATACAGAAATTGGGAAGTATGCTGTCGCATCATTGGTTGGTGTTGAAATTACGGTAAAATTCCTAAAATTGATCGCACTACCAACTGCGATGCTTGTTATACATAGATAGCGTATTCCACCCCATCAGTCCACTGGTACACTGTTGATTACCACATGATGATTGACTGACATCACTTGTTTGAGATGGAGAAAGAGTGTTGGTGGGGGTGGGGTGGGGGGGGGGGGGGTTGGGGCAACACCTTCTGGGGATGGCAAACAGCAAAACAGTGATCGCGTACGTGGCAGCAATATGAGGACTCAATCAAACGGAACACAGTGCCATCAGCTATCCCGTCACTATGAATGATGAGTTTCAATGTAGAGGTCATCAATCGCCTACAGAAAGTAGTTTCGAAACGCGCCACAAAGCCGCAAAACTCTTCCAGTTTCCTTGTGTTGTGACTGTCTTTTATTTCAGTCACTCAGTGTGTGTGTGTGTGTGTGTGTGTGTGTGTGTGTGCGTGTGTCTGTTGTGGGAGTAGCGGAAACAATATGATTTACACTGAGCTATGTCTAGTTTTCTGAGCTAATGCATCAAAATGTGTTAATGTTAGTTTAGAACTTGACACAGACCTCGAAGTCGTGCCAGAAGAAACAAAATATATGGCAGTGTACTAATTGTGTTACAGCTGGAAAAGCGGTGTATCAAACAACAAAACAGGTACCCTCTCATGCAACTGATAATCTGTGGGAGGTGGCCCTCATACAGTACAGGTGATGAAACTTTACACTGATCTGTGTGAGCGATGTCGATCACTGGCTACCTGCTCCAACGGATCGATTCCTGTGTATTTAATAGGATCACCGCATATTCTCGATGCCGGCACGCATATGGCATTTGTTTTCCTTATATCAGAAGAGAGAGATGCGGTAAAAATCTATCAGATGAAATTAGAGGAGCTTTTATAGTTCATAATTTTTCTCTCTTGGTTGGTACAGAATAACGTTGCTAGAACGTTTGGGTGATAGACGTGAATGGTGTCTGAGGGATGAGGATCTGCTTCGTTATACAGTACCTGTATGATGTTGAGCCTTTCTAATTTTCCCTATAAGAAACACAACCGCAACTGTTCATACTGTCTTCTATACTGCCTCGTACATGGTTCGTGGAGATATGACAATATGTTCCCAATTCCACCGAGTGGTCAAAACACGGTCCTATAGCATTAATTCAGCTCACTCATTTACTACATGGGTTGCAGAATTTGGTAGGTATAGCTCTCTCCGACTTCTCGGAAAAATTGCTAAAATTGATCTCACTGTCAACTTCAGTGTGTATTATAGTACATTGTCCCATATCAACGATATATTTCCCATCCCAACGGTCCACTGGGAACGCTGTTGATTGCCACATAATGACTGACTGACACCGCTCAGATGAGATGGAGGGAGTCTTGGCGGAACGCTGGAAATCTGCTATTTATCTGTGTGGAGTATGGGATTAAATGTAGAAGTCATCACTTTCATACATTTGTTTAGAAGTATTCCTCAATGCTAGAGACTCGTCCTGTTTCCATATGCTGCAATGCCCTACACATGTTTTTATTTCTATTTCTTTTATTCTTTTTCACCAATGAGATAACAGTACCTCTTTTTTATTTGTGCTGCCTCACGCGTGTTATGAACAGCACCATCTGGCGATGGTCAACACTGGAACAGTAATCATGTACATGACTGCAAAATTAAGGAACAATGCTTTCCGAAATGGAACACCAAGACATCTGCTACCCTGTCGATGGGGAAGATGAGATTAACTGTACCGGTCATCACCTTCGATTAGCTGTTGGAAGTGCTCTACAATACCGCAAACTCTGCCAGTTTCCATATGTTCCAATATCTTCCACATTTTTATCAATGAGAAACACCGCCTCTATGTTTTATTTCTCCCAACCTGTGTTGTGGTAGCTGTATAGTTTATGCCACACAATGTTCAGCTTTCTGTGAGAGCCAGAGGTTTAGCAGCAGTTGACACAGACCTCTAACTCATGGTAGAAAAAACAAAGTGTACACTGATTGGGACTGGCCGGTGTGGCCGAGCGCTTCTAGGCGCTTCAGTCTGAAACCGCGCTACCGCTACGGTCGCAGGTTCGAATCCTACCTCGGGCATGGATGTGTGTGGTGTCCTTAGGTTAGTTAGGTTCAAGTAGTTCTAAGTTCTAGGGGACTGATGACCTCCGATGTTAAGTCCCATAGTGCTCAGAGCCATTTGAACCATTTTGAACACTGACTGGAAGTGTTACAAAGGAAACAAACAATCTATTAAACTGCTCATAAAGGAAGAATACAGGTACCCTCTCGTGTGATGGACAGTCTATTGGATATGGTCCTCCTACAGTAGAGGCGATGAAATTTTACACCGATCTGTGGAAGTGACTTCGATCACAAGCCACCTGCTCCAATGAACCAATACCTGCATATTTAATAGGATCGCCACATATGGTCAGCGCCGGAAAGCATTTATTTCAGATATATCAGAATACAGGGATGTGGCAATATCTTATCGGGTTCTCTAACGGATGATGATAGGGGGGGGGGGCTATAGTTAGTAAGTTTTCTCTGTTGGATGGTAGAAAATACCAAGGTGGGTGACAATGTTTGGATGATAGACGTGAATGCACCCTGTGAGATGGAGATCGCCTTCAGACCGCAGTACCTGTATGTATTTTGGGGAAATGTCACAATGCAGTAGCAAAATCCTCATCCTTATCCCATACCGTGTATGATGTGGAGTCTTCCTAATTTTCCCAATACGAAACATCTCCATAACTGCTCATACTATCTTTTCAACTTCTTCATGTTGCAGGGGAAAGTTTCATTTGTCGCTGGCCTGACACAGTGTACATGGTTGATGGAGCCACGACAAAATGTTCCCATTTCCACCAAGTGGTCAAAACACGGTCCTATCCCATTAACTTAGCTCGTCCTATTTCTCCACAAGATGCAGAAGGTCTTAGATATAGCGTTCTCTAACTTCCATTCAGGTCCATCTTACGGATGTTCACACGGACGAAGCTGCAAGGATAGCAGGGCAGAAACTGTGGTACAGCTACAAGATGCAGAAAGGCTGTCTAAATAACAGCCCTGGAGTTTTTACTGTATGTGATCCTTAGCCAATAGGTTCAAGAAAAGTGACTCATTTAGAGGTATGAGACTGGCATGAATACGATTCACCAGTGGCTGTAATCATTAAAAGACATCTCTACAGGATTCAACACAAGAATGCAATAGAATGGATAGACTTGATTCCAAATCGCAGGCAGCATTTCAACCAGAAAGCATAATGCTATCAGTGATTCGTGTGTGCCTGTAGACTCAAAACCGCTTTTTATGCAGGATGATGGTAATATAGTCAACATAGCCACTACGAGGTCCTTATACAAAATGTATGGACTGGGCTGTAGAATCCCTCTGCGGTCAGCTTCAACTGTCTGTTCTCGATAGCATTCCTCAAAGAGAACACCATCTTCCCTTCACAGATACGCATGTCAACTAATGGTGAGTGTAATCCGACTACTGACAAAAAGTAAAATTACTGGCCATGCAAACTTGTAAGGTTCATGTCTGATCAACAACAACTGTATAATTTGTAAATAACTTTTGTTTAATGTTGCAAACTTATCACAGGAATACATGCACTTACACAGTTTACAATGTGACTATGTTACGACAGTTGTCTAACGAATGCATATCGTCCTCAGAAAGTGAAATAATCGTAAACACAACAATGGTAAATTTTAACTAAAAGTTTCTTTACAAAATTATTCTTATGACTACATCATACCGAGCGAGGTGGCGCAGTGGTTAGCACACTGGACTCGCATTCGGAACGACGACGGTTCAATCCCGCGTACGGCCATTCTGATTTAGGTTTTCCGTGATTTCCCTAAATCTCTTCAGGCAAATGCCGGGATGGTTCCTTTGAAAAGGGCACGGCCAACTTCCTTCCCTAATCCGATGAGACCGATGACCTCGCAGTTTGGTCTCCTCCCCCAACACAACCCAACCCAATGACTACATCATGATGTTGACCAGTACTGCTATAAATCATCCAATTTCGGTTCAAAGCTTGGTACTGTTTAGGATGACAATCAAGTCTTTGGAGGATCTTTAGTTTTGTGACAAGTTGAGCAAAAGATTACCCAAAGTCTCTCGAGTTTACAGCAGATGCAGGCTGCTGAACCAACAAGTTTACGCCTCTGCGCACGGTATGTACCTTAGCTGCGATGAACAGTCTTCTGCATGGCTGCTCTCGCCCACTGAAATTCCTATAAAATCTATTTAAAGCTTTGCTGATATTTTTCAGCAGAAATTCTCCCTATGTTTCTCGTGATGTGAGGAATCATGCACTCATCCCTAGTCTTGGAATATGGCGATATGCACACATATGGCTGTAGCAGCGTGCATATTAAAAATGCCCTCTCAGTGGGAGCTCAACGATGCTACAGCTAAGATCTAGCTGAATGTCAGCCGCAGTGAACACAGTGCTCACTCAAATTTCTCCTCTGCATCGTACAGAGCATTATGCGCTTTATTATGCACTTGACGGCAGTTCAGAGAAGAGTCCCCAAAAATTTCGCTCTCATCTTTCTCGTAGCCGAACTCTCTCCCCACAAGGGTTCTTTCATTCTCCATGTCACAGCTTTTTTCGACCAATAGGAGCGTTGCTCTTATTTTGTGGAAACTCTCTCTACCAATCGCAAGGGCCCTACCATTGAACTGCGTCAAAATCTTTGTACTTTACTCTTTCGTAGTTCGTTTCCGCCAATCGGACGTTTTGTGCCCGCTCACATGTGTACCATTCGCTGTTCACATGATGAACTACGTCACTGGTTTTGTTGGTATCCATTCGGAATTCCGAAATGCAGTTTTCTAAAGCTTCTTTCTGTCCTACTTCTGGTGGCCTGTTACTCGCTCTGCAGCATGCATTACCTGTCCGGTCACTGACTCCTGCCATGGGTCGCCCCCCTTAAGAACTTTCCATAGTGCGTCCCAGGTTGCAGGGTCTGCATCTGCCTGTTTTGGCTTCCACACAAAACGTTTCCTCTCGCTGCTTGTTTCACCTTCTGCTCATGGACATTGAGTGTCATCCCTTTCGCCCTACATACTTATAGGAAAATCTGCTCATTACCACTGAAGTAAGTTAGGTGTCATATTCACCTTCCCGTTACTATGTATAGAACTCTTATGTAAGGTGCGAAATTGCCGGTTTATTCTGCCACCTTACAAACTTACTCTCATGATCAATTAAATTACTTGGACTATGAAATTTATATCAATGACATGCAGCCTGTTGGGTGGAGGAGATGGCTCTGCGGAATCATTCTTGATGGGTATATCTTGTTTATTAGCTTCTAATGAAATTTCAATCTCCCACCTACACAGGACAGGACAGGTACCCACAATTTGTTTTGTATATTGATATAGCACCACATTGATAAAATGGGACCTGCCACAGTGCACAAAACAGCTATGCTCTCTTCAGTTATAACCTCTTTTTGTCGAATGTAAAATGAATTTGCTTTTTCAGACATGCCAGCTAATGGCGTGGAAGACTGTATTTTCTAATGTTATTTCAAGTGTATGAAATATTTGTAATAGACACGTGATCATCTGTGATCTACGGCGGTGCACTTTGCTGGATTTCGCAAAATAATGAAATGCAAATTGTACATTGCAGTTGAATGTAAAAAAAATTAACGTTTTTGCTCGTAAAACTGAAAGAAAATGGACTGTGTCTATTTGTGTGGAAAGAGGACATTTATTATTATCGCAATTGTGTTTTCCTTTTTTTTAACAGTTGCTTTATTATAGGAGTCATATTGATGTTAAATACAATCCAGTGCTCAGAATGGCATTTGGCCAAGTTCTGTAAGAGGTCGCAGCTTTCCCTTTGGATAAAGACCTGCGGTCGTAGTAGCCCTGATTTATCATGGATTTGTTCTGAGTAACCCCAGCATCACGGTCTATTGTTTGTGTAGCTGACCGCCTGGCAGCATGCTCGCTGGAGCACATTGTAAAGGAGACACTGCGGTGAAAGGCTGTGGACACTTTGGGTGGAAGGTTTCCTATTTCACAAGCAGCCGACTTTTGAAAAAGCCATCTGGAGGGGGCCACTCTTTCCAAGAAATATGTTTAACAGATTGTAAGAAAGACTTGCGTTGAATTAACTGCAATTGTTCTCCATAGCAGAACAGCGGGCTGCTGGGGACGAAGGAGGCATCTCTACTAGGGATGGTCGCCAGACACAGGAACGCTCTGACAATGGGGGCGAGGTGTGGGGGGCTCTGTCACTATATTTTAGAAGAACAAGCAAGTAGCACTTGAGGGGCAATTCCTCCATCTCCTTTTGCTTAGGTGACTATACATGCTATTGTGTTAGCGTAGGAGTGTCTCCTCAAGGCAGCCAGAGGGTGGAAGGCCGAGTGCAGCAAGCGAAAACGAGAGGATGGCTGTTGGCCACAGAAAAACTATGAGGTCGAGAGCAGAGCAGTTGGCCACAGAAAAACTATGAGGTCGAGAGCAGAGCAGTTGGCCATTTCTAAAAGCCTATCCCCCCTACCCCCCCCCCCCCCTAATAGGCGTACAAAGACATGGAGTGAGGAATGGGGAGGGTCTCGATTTTCTGCAGTTTGTGCACACTTCTCGAGGAGAATGCACATTCAGTTATTGGCTCCTCTGCAGTGCTTACAAGTAATACACTTTTTAAACTCATCTCCATTCAACACCAGCATATCATCAGTTGAACATATTTGTAGCCAAGAAGAATAAAGATAGTACCTTATAACCCTGCCTTTTTCCCGCGAGCTTGTAGGTGAAAGGTAGAGCTCGGGTGTGTCTGTCACTAGCTTCGAGTCGTATTGCGAAATTTTTTCCCAGCAGGATAACATCAGTTGTATGCTATCGTCAGTTTTGGAGATGTATTGCGATTTTAGGCCGTCCTTGTGTAGCGATACGCATGTAGTTGTGTAATGGTTAATTACGTAATTAGGACCAAACTTTACTTCCTTTTCCCTACCTTTGTCTCCTGCATCTGGACAGTTTCCATGTGTTGGGGGTGCAATAGGCTTTCCATTCAGTACAACCAGAGTTCGAGTCCAAGAATGGGCAATGTCATATTTAATTTTCTGTCAATTGCAAGCATATCTGGTGGTATAATTGTGTTAGGGGCGTGCACTTGGGCAGTGGTGCACTGGGGTTCGAGTCCCAGAAAGGGTAAGGCGCATTTTAATTTCCCGCCAATTCCTGGATGGGGGTTGGGGTGGGATGTTCGCACAGCCCTTGGACAAAGCAATTCCTATCAAAATTCGAAATTCCTACGAATATGGTAAGATGGAGTATGGGAAGGGCTTGGATGAGGAGGGGGCTGGGCCCACGTGCAGGCTGAGAAAAACACGTCACGTCATCCCGGGGTGAGGGTGGGCATGGTCGTGGGCGGAAATGAGCGTGGTCGTGGGCGGAGTTAGGTGGCGACAGGGGTGTTTAATTGATCAATTTAATTAATTTTCATATCAATTTGATATGAAAATTCCACCAAGAACCCCACTGCTTACATTCACCAATAACAGGAAGAGATTCTTGGAATATTATACAGTCATTGCTGATATTACACCACTGATTTATGTTTTGCTTGTTATGCTTATCAACCTTTTTAATGTATGAATTATTTTAGACCATAGAGGGCTCTTTTGAGCGCTACTGGATCTACGGTCGCCAAATGGAAGGAGGAGATGGGATCTTGGAATGTTTTAAAGCTTTTTTAAAGTTTTTAGTAATAATTTTGTCCTCTGTGTTTGGTATGCTGCATTTAGGAATATCTTTTATTTATATCAGTCGATGGACGGCTCTTTTCAGTACTAAAAACTTTTCTCCAGTTAGCCGACCGTGGTGGCTGAAAGGTTCTAGGCGCTTCCGTCCGGAACAGCGCGACTGCTACGGTCGCAGGTTCGAATCCTGCCTCGGGCATGGATGTGTGTGATGTCCTTAGGTTAGTTAGGTTTAAGTAGTTCTAAGTTCTAGGGGACTGATGACCATAGATGTTAAGTCCCATAGTGCTCAGAGCCATTTGAATCATTTTTTGAGTTCTAAGTTCTAGGGCACTGATGACTTCATATGTTAAGTTCCATAGTGCTCAGAGCCATTTGAACCATTTTTTCTCCAGTTAGAATCCTTATCAACTTTTTAAAAAATCCTTTATTTTCGAAGGTTTCACAAAGTTCTTTTATAATAGTATAATGTTACTAAATTTCATATCAGTATTTCATGCTATATCTACGAGCAATTTTAGGAATTACATCAGTCCACAATATATATAGAGAGATGAAAATGTTGCACCTGTCAGATATCTTAAAAAATATATACCAGGCCGCAGCAGGGTAGTACATCGCTAGTTATAACAGGGAACTTCCATGTTCGACAGCTTGTTTTGTATCTGTAACAAATGGCATGTGGCAGAACTGTTGCGTTGTAACTAATTTCTTAAGACGTCTTGTAATTTGAACCAAATGTACACTTAAAATTGTGTAATAGGTCTGAAGATGGGCAGTTGGTCTGCAATCGGTTGTGCGGAAATAAAGAAGTCACCTGGAAACTTAATTAGGACCCTTTGGCCTGTACCTCGTTCGAAAATTTTTTTCTTGGGCGCAGCAGCCAGCAAAGATTTAAAAATAACAATTAACAACAATAGGATTGAGGTACGTAGCGAAAGGTGTGTAGTGAAAAGCCAGTGGTAATTGCTATGAAACAAGTGTGTCAGAATGTTATTTCGTATGGAAAATGTGGCACAAGCAAATTGTGCATTATCCGCCCCAGCTCTGTTACGTCACAAAATGATGGGTCTTGTAGACTTCGCGAACTTCAAGAAAATGGCTGATTGTGATTTGATACCAAATTTAGAAACAAATGCTTAAAGGAAATTGTTTTGTGAATCATGTTAGTAAGGTGAAATGCATAACAGGGAATTTACGAGCACGTGCTGAAAAGTAATGTCTCCAAAATTTTTATTCTGTTCTCGGCATCGGTTGAAGTATCGCATGTCATGCATATTACTCGGGAGATACGCACGCTTTGCTGACGCAAGTTGCAACACTCTGCCGCTAGAGCGGTTCGAATGTTAATTTGTAATATGGCAGTTTTTGACGCAAGTATGTCTGTGCGTCAGAAACAGCGTGCTGTAATAGAGTTTTCAACTGAAAAAAAATGTACCTCCTATTGAAATAGACGAAATAAACCTGTATAGGTGATGGTTGCATCGACATCAGTAATGTGCGGCATGAGCTGTTCGTGCTCGTAATGAAGAAAACGGTGGTGCTAGCCTCAAATTGTCTGACAGAGCTCGGAGTGTCTCTAAAACATGAAGAATACATTCGAGGAATTCACTTGACGCAGCGCAAGTAGAGGCTGCATCAACCAAAGTCAAACATTCTACAGTGACGATATCAACAAACTGGTCTCATTGGGAGAAACGTGTTGGTTGTCAGAATGACTATGTTGAGAAATATGTATATATAAAGATTAAAGATGTAGAATGTTAGTAAAGCTTGGTTTATTTAAAAGGCTTTAAGACTTTCCACATAAAAAATTCGGAGGCATGACTTTTCATCCTGCCCCGTAGATCACGTTTGCAGACTAGTGACTGTGCTGCAGAATTTTTTTTACATGCACTTACAAAGGTGCCACACACATTTTTAGGTGGGCCAAGTATTTTTTTTTTATAGATAACTGTGGTTCATAATATTTGTGTATTCTGTGTTATTGGAGTCAACAGTTGGTTAAAAGGCATACAAGGAACAGGCTTTTATTAGAACTGAAAACCGGACAGAATGCGTTAACGATCAAGCTCACAAGCATTTCAAGAAGATTGCTGTTAGTCAGTACTCCAGAGCAAAAGTTGAAGCTAAACGTCAAATCGGATCTATTTTGGAAAGTGTTCCTAAATAACTTCTCGATTCTTGTCTTCCAGACACTTTAGGCAGAAGCTGTCAACAAAACAGTTCTTGCATCAAATTGCTCTCATTAAGTCTCATAAAAACATATGAGGAAGTTTGCTGCTGCTTGCGTCGACATTCTCTGAAACGTTTTCGATCCAAATTTCAGAGAAAATTCAGGAAGATGGTAATTCTTCGTACCAGTCAGTGCAGTATGAATCATGTGCTGTATGATCCTGTTGTTGTTGTTGTGGTCTTCAGTCCTGAGACTGGTTTGATGCAGCTTTCCATGCTACTCTATCCTGTGCAAGCTTCTTCATCTACCAGTACCTACCGCAACCTACATCCTTCTGAATCTGCTTGGTGCATTCATCTCTTGGTCTCCCTCTACGATTTTTACCCTCTACGCTGCCCTCCAATACTAAATTCGTGATCCCTTGATGCCTAAGAACATGTCCTACCAACCGATCACTTCTTCTAGTCAAGCTGTGCCACAAACTTCTCTTCTCCCCAATCCTATTCAACACCTCCTCATTAGTTATGTGATCTACCCATCTAATCTTCAGCATTCTTCTGTAGCACCACATTTCGAAAGCTTCTATTCTCTTCTTGTCTAAACTCATTATCGTCCATGTTTCACTTCCATACATGGCTACACTCCATACAAATACTTTCAGAAACAACTTCCTGACACTTAAATCTATACTCCATGTTAACAAATTCCTCTTCTTCAGAAACGCATTTCTTGCCCTTTGCCAGTCTACAGTTTATATCCTCTCTACTTCGCCCATCATCAGTTATTTTGCTCCCCAAATAGCAAAACTCCTTTACTACTTTAAGTGTCTCATTTACTAATCTAATACCCTCAACATCACACGACTTAGTTCGACTACATTCCATTATCCCCGTTTTGCTTTGGTTGATATTCATCTCATGTCCTCCTTTCAAGACACTATCCATTCCGTTCAACTGCTCTTCCAAGTCCTTCGCTGTCCCTGACAGAATTACAATGTCATCGGCGAACCTCAAAGTTTTTATTTCTTCTCCATGGATTTTAATACCTACTCCGAATTTTTCTTTTGTTTCCTTCACTGCTTGCTCAATATACAGATTGAATAACTTCGGGGAGAGGCTAAAGCCCTGTCTCACTCCCTTCCCAACCGCTGCTTCCCTTTCATGCCCCTCAACTCTTATAACTGCCATTTGGTTTCTATACAGATTGTAAATAGCCTTTCGCTCCCTGTATTTTACCCCTGCCACCTTCAGAATCTGAAAGAGAGTATTCCAGTCAACATTGGCAAAAGCTTTCTCCAAGTCTACAAATGCTAGAAACGTAGGTTTGCCTTTGCTTAATCTAGCTTCTAAGATAAATCGTAGAGTCAGTATTGCCTCACGGGTTCCAATATTTCTACGGAATCCAAACTGATCTTCCCCTAGGTCGGCTTCTACTAGTTTTTCCATTCGTCTGTAAAGAATTCGCGTTAGTATTTTGCAACCGTGACTTATTAAACTGATAGTTCGGTAATTTTCACACCTGTCAACACCTGCTTTCTTTGGGATTGGAATTATTATATTCTTCTTGAAGTCTGAGGGTATTTCGCCTGTCTCATACATCTTGCTCACCAGATGGTAAAGTTTTGTCAGGACTGGCTCTCCCAAGGCCGTCAGTAGTTCTAATGGAATGTTGTCTACTCCCGGGGCCTTGTTTCGACTCAGGTCTTTCAGTGCTCTGTCAAACTCTTCACGCAGTGTCGTATCTCCCATTTCATCTTCATCTACATCCTCTTCCATTTCCATAATATTGTCCTCAAGTACATTGCGCTTGTATAGACCCTCTATATACTCCTTCCACCTTTCTGCTTTCCCTTTCCCTGTCTTACCCCAAGTGAGATAACCCTCTACATCCTTACATTTATCCTCTAGCCATCCATGTTTAGCCATTTTGCACTTCCTGTCGATCTCATTTTTGAGACGTTTGTAGTCTTTTTTGCCTGCTTCATTTACTGCATTTTTATATTTTCTCATTTCATCCATTAAATTCAATATTTCTTCTGTTACCCAAGGATTTCTATTAGACCTCGTCTTTTTAACTACTTGATCCTCTGCTGCCTTCACTACTTCATCCCTCAAAGCTACCCATTTTTCTTCTACTGTATTTCTTTCCCCCATTCCTGCCATTTGTTCCCTTACGCTCTCCCTAAAACTCTGTACAACCTCTGGTTCTTTCAGTTTATCTAGGTCCCATCTCCTTAAATTCCCACCTTTTTGCAGTTTCTTCAGTTTTAATCTACAGTTCATAATCAATAGATTGTGGTCAGAGTCCACATCTGCCCCTGGAAATGTCTTACAATTTAAAACCTGGTTCCTAAATCTCTGTCTTACCATTATATAATCTATCTGAAATCTGTCAGTATCTCCAGGCTTCTTCCATGTACACAACCTTCTTTTATGATTCTTGAACCAAGTGTTAGCTATGATTATGTTGCTCTGTGCAAAATTCTACCAGGTGGCTTCCTCTTTCATTTCTTAGCCCCAATCCATATTCACATACTACGTTTCCTTCTCTCCCTTTCTCTACTACCGAATTCCAGTCACCCATGACTATTAAATTTTCGTCTCCCTTCACTATCTGAATAATTTCTTTTATTTCGTCATACATCTCTTCAATTTCTTCGTCATCTGCAGAGCTAGTTGGCATATAAACTTTTACTACTGTAGTAGGCATGGGTTTCGTGTCTATCTTGGCCACAATAATGTGTTCACTATGCTGTTTGTAGTAGCTTACCCGCAATCCTATAACAAAGAAAATATTTGTGTCGCGTATCCTACAGTACTTGGGACCAACAGCATTACGTGCGAATACAAGTTCCCGACAAATGCAGAAGGAGATAAAGTTACACAGCTTGGTGCACAAGACAGAGGACGTTGCGCTACGGAGCATGCCCTACGAGGAATGAATCTTATAAAAAGGTGATGAACTAGGACGTACAGTTCGTTTCTAAAAGTATGTGGCTTACACGTCACTCATATATACACCCAAAAACTTCACAGAGACGATGCATCCAGACACTCAGAGAAGTGGTACGAAGTAATGAAAGATGAAATGTTTTCATTGTCACAATAAAATACGTGGTATTTAGTGGATTCACGAAAGGTCGCCAAGCCATCTGTTGCAAGTGGGTGTACAATATTAAATATAATGCAAATGGTAGGATCATGAGGTAAGAAACTGGAAAACTTTCCACTGTTAGCTATCAATGGATCAATATTCTTTTGGCTTTGCCCTTAATATAAGATAGAGACATGGAATAGTTCGATATGAAACTCCCTTTCTTATTGATGACAAGGTTTCATCAACGAAAAAAATATTGACTGGAAGTTAAAGAAAAGTCTTTATGCACTGAAGCAATCTCCTCGATATTGGAGTAAAATTTTCTTTCAAACATTGGGAGATCTGTGATTCGTGCTCTAGACGATAGCCAGAATGTGTTTTTAGCTGTTTTTGATGATGGTGGGCTGAGAGGCTTCAAAGAAATTTGATAGATGTCATTCTCTCTGGTGGTTCTTGCGACATGGAGAGAGTGGCGGTTTAACTGAATCTTTCTTTGACCTCAAAAAGTGGCCTTACTTAAAAATCGGAACTTGCGCTATGACGCGTTTGCTCTGCGTATATGAACGTATTTGCCCTCGTTTATCAGTCCCATCAGTGCTCCTTGCCTCACTGCAATAAATATTTTTCTGGATCGACGAGCTCGGGTCTTTCAGCCTACGTCTGACTGTACTGTGGCCCTGTGAAGCTGAAGTTACGTAGTGTTACTTCGCAGTGCCTTGCTATGTAGCAAGTCAGTGTTTGCATTTCCAATTTCTTTGCTCGGAGGTTCGTGGCAATGCTCGTGACATACTCCGACGTCTGTATCATTGGCGGTAGAGATTTTTCACATTCCGATTGGCACACTGGCCCAGAAAACTGGCCTGATAGAACTTTGAAAAATTTTGATACACACCGTAAAAATATTCTTCTGTACAACAGCAGGTTGCTATGAGTCTACAAACGTGACTGGTTCGAAAAGGTGACTGTTTCTAAAACACGTGTGTGTCAATCTAAAAAAAAATATCGTATAATGCTTGGGACTCATAGTAAATAGGACTAACAGAGAATGTTGAACGTTTACAGTGAAGGATAGCAAAAATGATAAGAGGTTTCCTTGATTAACGGTAGAACATCAACCACCTTGTCAAAAACCTGTGTTAACAGTTACTTGAAGATAGAAGCTAACTGTCCCGTGAGGGACGAGTATTCAGTGAAGAATGTAAGAATATACTTCAGCTATCTATATCTCGTTTCCACAGAGTGCACAGAAGGCTGTAAGCAGACACTCTCCCCGCCCTACATCTTCGAATGAAACGGGAAGAAATACATGCATGTGGCACAATGCTAAATACCCTCCACCATAAATTTCGCAGTGATCTGCAGGTATACGTAAATACACTGACGGAAAAAAGTCACAACAACAATGAGCGGTTGTCAGGAACAAAACTTAGTAGGTGTGTTTCTACATCCGGAACATGATATCTATTTAAATTTCACGTCAGTCGCATTGGATTGTTGCTAGCAGTGCCACTACGAGGGAGCAATTCATGTTTGCTTTAAATACACACTGTAACGGGCGCGAGCGTCAGATTCCTTCGAAACGGGACGTGGTGACCTGGCGTTAGTAAAGGATGCCTTTAAGGGGACAAGGACGCTATTATCAACACCTCACTGACTTTGAACGAGGTCGAGTAATAGAGTTACGAGAAGCTAGGTGTACCTTCTGCGGTATTGGAGAAAGACTTAGCGGGAATGTAACCACTTTACATGACTGCTGGCAGTGATGGTCACGAGAATATACGGTCGCAGGAACACCGGGCTCCGACGGCCACGTAGCACCAGCCAGACGGAGGACCGTTGTATTCGGCGTATGGCTCTGGCGTGTCGTCCTGCATCTGCAGCACGCAGTAGCAAATTGAGCAGCATTTGGCTCCACAGTGACACAATGAAGTGTATTATTTTTGTTATCAGTCTTCTGACTTGTTTGATGCGACCCGCCACGAATTCCTCTCCTATGTCCACTTCAACTCATAGTAGCACTTGCAACCTACGTCCTCTATTAGTTAATGCATGTATTCCAATCTCTGTCTTCCTCTACTGTTTTTGTCCTCCACAGCTCCATCTAGTACCATGGTAGGCATTCCCTCATGTCTAAACGGATGTCCTATCATTCTGTCCCTTCTCCTTATCAAAGTTTTCCACATATTCCTTTCGTCTTCGATTCTGCGCAGAGCATCCACGTTCCTTAGATTATTAGTCCACCTTATTCTCAACGTTCGTCTGTAGCACCACATCTCAAATGCTTCGATTCTCTTCTGTTCCGGTTTCCTCACAGTCCATGTTTCACTACCATACAATGCTGTGCTCCAGACGTACATTTTCAGAAATTTCGTCCTCAATGTTTGATACTAGTAGACTATTCTTGCTCAGAAATACCCTTCTTCCCAGGGCTAGTATGCCTTTAATGTCCACCTTGCTGCGTCCGTCATTCGTTATTTTGCTGCCCAGGTAACAGAATTCGTTGACTTCATCTATTTTGTGACCATCAATCCCGATGCTAAGTTTCTCGCTGTTCTCATTTCTGCTACTTCTCATTACTTTCATCTTTCTTCGATTTACTGTCAATCCATATTCTGAACTCATTAGTTTGTTCATTCCATTCAGCATATCATGTAATTCTTCTTTACTTTCGCTCAGGATACCAATGTCATCAGCGAATCGTATCACTGATATACTTTCCCCTTGAATTTTAATTCCACTCCCGAACCTTCCTTTTATTTCAATCATTGCTTTTTCGATGTACAGATTAAACAGAAGGGGGAAAGGACTACATTCCTGGCTTACACCCTCTTTAATCCGAGCACTTCGTTCTTGATCGTGCGCTCTTATTATTCCTCCTTGGCCCTTGTACATATTGTATATTACCCATCTCTCCCTATAGCTTATCCCCGTTCCTCTTACAATTTCGAACATCTTCCAACATTTTATATTGTCAAAATGGTTCAAATGGCTCTGAGCACTATGGGGCTTAACATCTGTGGTCATCAGTCCCCTAGAACTTAGAACTACTTAAACCTAACTAACCTAAGGACATCACACACATCTATGCCCGAGGCAGGATTCGAACCTGTGACCGTAGCAGTCGCGCGGTTCCGGACTGCGCGCCTAGAACCGCTAGACCACCGCGGCCGGCTTTTATATTGTCGAACGCTTTTTCCAGGTCGACAAATGCTATAAACGTGTCTTTATTTTTCTTTAGTCTTGCTTCCGTTACCAATCACAACGACAGAATTGCCTCTCTCGGGCCTTTACCTTTTCTAAAGTCAATCTGATCGTCGTCTAGACATCCTGAATTTTCTTTTCCACTCTTCTGTATATTATTCTTGCCAACAACTTCGATGCATTAGTTGTTAAGCTGGTTGTACGGTAATTTCCGCACTTGTGAGCTCTTTCAGTCTTCGGAATTGTGAGGATGGTATTTTTCCGAAAGTCACATGATATGTCGCCAGACTCATACTTTCTACACACCAAAGTGAAGAGTCGGTTTGTGACCACTTTGCCACTGGTTTTAAAAATTCTGTTGGAGTATTATCTATCCCTTCTGCCTTATTTAATGTTAAGTCTTCCAAAGTTCCCCTAAATTTTGATTCTAATACTGTACCTTCTGTCTCCTCTAAATGGACTCCTTTTTGTTCTTCTTTCACGTCTGACAAATCTTCCCCCTGATAGAGGCTTTCAGTGTACTCTTTCCACTTACCCTCTCTCTCCTCTGCATTTAACAGTGGAATTCACGCTGCACTCTTAATGTTACAACCATTGCTTTTAATTTCACGGAAAGTTGTTTTGGCTTTCCTGTATGCTGGGTCAGTCCATCTGAAAAACATTTCTTTTTCGATTTCTTCACACTTTTCACGCAACCATTTCGTCTTAGCTTCCGTGCATTTCCTAATTATTTCATTCCTCAGCGACATGTATTTGTGTACTCCTGAATTTCTCTGAAAGTTTTTGAACTTCCTTCTTTAATCGATCAACTGAAGTACTTCATCTGTTACCCACGGTTTCTTAGCAGTTAACTTCTTGGCACCTATGTTTTTCTTTCCAGCTTCTGTGAGTATCCCTTTTTACAGATGTCCATTCTTCTTCAAATGTATTGCCTACCGAGCTATTCCATATTTCTGTATGTATAGCCTTAGATAACTTCAAGCTTGTCATCCCTAAGTATTTCTGTATCTCACTTCTTTGCTTATTTATTCTTCCTGTCTAATCTCTCGAACTTCAGCCTACTTTCAATCACCACTACGTTGTGATCTGAGTGTTTATCAACTCCTGGGTACGCGTTACTGTCCAGTATCTGATTTCGGAATCTCTGTCTCACCATGATGTAATCTAACTGAAATATTTCCAAAAAAATGGCTCTGAGCACTGTGCGAGTTAACTTCTGAGGTCATCAGTCGCCTAGAAATTAGAACTAATTAAATCTAACTAACCTAAGGACATCACACACATCCATGCCGGAGGCAGGATTCGAACCTGCGACCGTAGCGGTCGCTCGGTTCCAGACTGCATGCCTAGAACCGCACGGCCACTCCGGCCGGCGAAATATTTCCTTATCACTCGGTCTTTTCCAACTATACCTGCTCCTCTTGTGTTTCGTGAACAGAGAATTCGCTATTAATAGCTGAAATTTATTATTATTACTCCTTTGTCATTCATTGTCCCTAGCCCATATTGTCCTATACCGTTTTCTTCCACTGCCTCCCTACAACTGCATTCCACTCCTCCATGTCTCTTAGATTTTCAGCCTCCTTTATGTGCTGTATTACCCTTTCAGTATACTCGTATACTTTCTCTATCTATTCGTCTTCAGCTTGCAACGTCGGCATCTATACCTGAACCACGTTGTCGGTTCTGGTTTGCTGTCGATTCTGACAAGAACAACCCTGTTACTGAAGTGTTCACTGTAACACTGACCCCAAACCATCGCCATTCACGACTTCAATTGTGTTGAGCAAGCGCTCACTGGAAGTGAGGGTGAGGGTCTGTTGTGTTTTCTGGTTCTGCCTCGGTGCCAGAGATGGGCGTGTGTTGGTCAGAAGGAGGCCATTTCAGGGCCTGCAACCCCTCTCTACGTGCTGGACACACTGGCTCTACATCTGGTGCTGTGGTCTCGGGTGCGATTTCTTAGGACAGCAGAAGCGTTTTTGTGGTAACTCACGCACCCTGACTGCTAATTCCCGGGGGTGTTTCCAACAGGCTAATGCTCGACATGTTGCCTTAGGCTGCTTGATCACCACACGTATCTCCAAACGCATGGGATATCATCGGGCGACAACTCCATCCACAACCACCCTTAACCGTTCCTGTATTGACCGAACAAATGCAACAGGCAGTGCAGTTGGACTTAGCCTGAAACATAACTCGTCAAGCATTTCTTGTGACGCTCAGTGCCAATGGAAGGCGTCGGTTTGTTTTCCGTTGAAAATAAGACTATTTTTAGAGAGGAACCTTACTTGCCCATTCGATGGAGCAGTCCTACATTTGTCTAGTAAGATATTCATTTTATCGACATGTACTGGGACAGTAAAATAGGAGGAATAACCAGTACTGCAGCAGCGCTGCTGAATGGTGGTAGGAGAGAGCCGGGGCACGTCGGCACGTGAGTCGCTGCGGGTGTACTGGATGATCTTCCTGTTTTACTGTCCCTATTAATACATATCGCTATAGCAAATATCGCACTAGACTAGGGACCGCTCTATCAAATTGGCAAGTAAAATTCCGCTTTAAAAATCATTTGGGTTGAACCTGAAAACAAACCTACACTTTCCGTTGATGCTTGATCTCGCATGGAACATGTGATGAACAGCATTTGTTTGGGATGACTCCAACTAGATGTTGCTAAAACGAAAGTGCGAAACGCGAGAGAAAATAAAGGTGACATCTCTTTGGAAAGACACCAGTTGTAGCTCATATAAATAAAATTTTTTTTAAATATGCTAGGAAGCACTAGAAATTGACCAGTTTGCTTTGGTGTTCTTCGGGGTACATACTGACTCAAAATCACAGTTCGGTCAACTGTACTCTCCGACCGGCTCCAGAATATAACTTTACCAGCACTGCGCATTACTGATGCTTTAACGGAACACCACAAGACCGAGCGAGGTGGCGCAGTGGTTAGCACACTGGACTCGCATTCGGGAGGACGACGGTTCCATCCCGCATCCGGCCACCCTGATTTAGGTTTTCCGTGATTTCCCTAAATCGCTCCAGGTAAATGCCGGGATGGTTACTTTGAAAGGGCACGGCCGACTCCATTCCCCGTCCATCCCTAAACCGATGAGACCGATGACCTCGCAGTTTGGTCTCTTCCCCCTAAACAACCCACCCAACAAACCAATACCACAAGAACGAACTTAGCAAAGGCTTCTTGTGAGTGAACGGTTTTAACACTGTAAGATTCAGAGGTCAAAGGAAGCGAAGAGCTCGTTTCAAAAGGTGAGCACTAGTAACAGAGTTGGTTACACAGGTGAAGAGTCAGATACTATTCGTGACTCAGTGTTCCAGTAACCTACCTCTGTATCTTAACGGAACGAGGTAACGTAGCGGTTAGCTCACTGTTTGGTAGAACAGTGGTTCAAATTCACGTCTCGCCATCCTGACTTAAGTTTCCCGTGATTTCATTAAATCACTCCAGACACATGCTGAGGTACTTCCTTTGAAAGGGCACGCCCGATTTCCATCCCCATTCTTGAATCATTCCGCGCTAGTGCTCCTCTCTAAAGACCTCGATGTCGACGGTCATTAAGAGCAGGCTCCGTCGAAAAATTAAATTTTGTTCTACTTTGCTGATTTCAACAAAATTTTAAGGTTTTTAATGTAGACATTTAGCAATAATCAAACTTTGAAGTGCAAAACGTCAATGGCTTTTGAGTTTTGCGTTTTTAATATTATTTTGTCTTTTCAAAAACCAACTCTTGGTTCCCAGACCTCAATTTTCCCATGCCAGATATTTCAGGTACACTCACAACAGTTCTGCATTAATTTTATGGAAAAAATGTTATTAATTTACATTCAGTATTTTTCTCAAGCTTCAAATTTAAATTTTCCTTACTTATCGGAACATTCTGTAAATCTGGTAAAATACACAAACATGATTGTCGATAATACTAATAGAGTACCTCAAAAGTACTTATTGAAAAAATTTGACTGAGATTGGTTAATACTTAGAATAAAACTTTGGCATTGAGCTTAGAAAAACGAACTAAGAGGAAAAGGCATTTTAAATATTTTTTTTTAAAAAAAGCTAGTACAAGTGACATGTTGTTGTTGTTGTAGACTCCAGTCCTGAGACTGGTTTTATGCAGCTCTCCATGCTACTCTATCTTGTGCAAGGTTCTTCATCTCCCTGTATCTACTTCGGCCTACATCCTTTTGAATCTGCTTAGTGTATCCATCTCTTGGTCTCCCTCTACGATTTTTACCCTCCACGCTGCCCTCCAATAATAAATTGGTGATCCCTTGATGCCTCAGAACATGTCCTACCAACCGATCCCTTCATTTAGTGAAGTTGTGAAACAGACTCCTCTTCTCCCCAATTTTATTCAATACCTCCTCATTAGTTATGTGATCTAACCATCTAATCTTCAGCATTCTTCTGTAGCACCACATTTCGAAAGCTTCTATTCTCTTCTTGTCCAAACTATTTATCGTCCATGTTTCACTTCCATACATGGCTACGCTCCATACAAATACTTTCAGAAACGACTTCCTGACACTTAAATCTATACTCGATGTTAACAAATTTCTCTTTTTCAGAAACACTTTCCTTGCCATTGCCAGTCTACATTTTATATCCTCTCTACTTCGACCAACATCAGTTGTTTTGCTCCCCAAATAGCAAAACTCCTTTACTACTTTAAGTGACTCATTTCCTAATCTAATACCCTCAGCATCACACGACTTAGTTCAACTACTTTCCATTATCCCCGTCTTGCTTTTGTTGTTATTCATCTTATATCCTCCTTTCAAGACACACTCCATTCCGTTCAACTGCTCTTCCAAGTCCTTTGATGTCTCTGACAGAATTACAATGTCATCGGCGAACCTCAAAGTTTTTATTTCTTCTCCATAGATTTTAATACCTACTCCGAATTTTTCTTTTGTTTCCTTCACTGCTTGCTCAATATACAGATTGAATAACATCGGGGAGAGGCTAAAGCCCTGTCTCACTCCCTTCCCAACCACTGCTTCCCTTTCATGCCCCTCAACTCTTAGAACTGCCATTTGGTTTCTATACAAATTGTAAATAGCCTTTCGCTCCCTGTATTTTACCCCTGCCACCTTCAGAATTTGAAAGAGAGTACTCTAGTCAACATTGTCAAAAGCTTTCTCTAAGTCTACAAATGTTAGAAACGCAGGTTTGCCTTTCCTTAATCTTTCTTCTAAGATAAGTCGTAGGGTCAGTATTGCCTCACGGGTTCCAATATTTCTACGGAATCCAAACTGATCTTCCCTGAGGTCGGCTTCTACCAGTTTTTCCATCCGTCTGTATAGAATTCGCGTCAGTATTTTGCAGCTGTGACTTATTAAACTGATAGTTTGGTAATTTTCACATCTGTCAGCACCTGCTTTCTTTGGGATTGGAATTATTATTTTCTTCTTGTCGATCTCATTTTTGAGACTTTTTTGCCTGCTTCCTTTATTGCATTTTTATATTTTCTCCTGTCATCAATTAGATTCAATAGTTTTTCTGTTACCCAAGGATTTCTACCAGCCCTCGTCTTTTTACCTACTTTACCTAGAAGACACATACCAGTTAAAATCCACCAGGTCCATATTTTCCCTTCTTGCTTCTGTAAGACTTCTTCTAGTTTTAATTTCAAGACAAGGGTAGCAATTTCCTGGAATTTTTCGTTCACTAGACAACATCTTGTGGAGTGCTTGATCCGCCGTTGATCTCTAGATAAGCCGATCTTCTCCTAGAAGGCGACAAAGGAGTGCTGGATCTCCCGCTTTTTTCAGTCGTCAAACATTCCATTCTTATACAAGATCTAAAAGTGTCTTTTTTCTGCTTTGGGGCACCTGGATCAAACAAAATTGTACGAACTTCTATTTGCATTGCATGGGGGCTAAATTAAAATTAAATATGAATGCAAATATTTTTAGTAGCTGTATGTCCGATTACGCAAGTCTCGTAAACGGCTGGCCCTGACAACTAATTGTTACGCTATCTGACTGCATAGAATGACAACAAAGAATGTAAGAAAATTTCTGTTAACACAATTAACTAATTAAGTCCCCAGCAACTATAAAATCTACGAATCCAACAAAGCACAAGTGTAGCTGTTCTGTATGTGGTAGTATGACTCAATGCACATCTGGCACGGTTCTTCTTCAAAAGACAAGAATTTTTAAATATCATTTATACTGACGTGATAAAAGAAAATTAGAAATACTATAATTGTGCAAGAAACCCAGAATTACACTCTAATACAAGAACACAAGCCAGATGCTTTGTTGACTGAACCTGTAATGACACATTATTCAGGACACACAAATAAATAGACAACATAATATTTATTACCTTCATATATATTGACGAAAAGCACTCTGACCATTACAATATCTCCATTGGAATAACATCTGCTATCTCTCCCATCACATAGCTGCATAAAACATCGAACAAACACTCACTACTACCCCATCTCATTCCAACTTCAGCTACAAGCAGTGTCCACCACAACTTCTCGTTAAGAACTGCCTGTCGCTGCGTCTCAATAATCACTGCCAGTGGAGGCGGCGGGACAATACTCTCTGGCGCGATTTTTGGCGCTGTGGCTCAGTGTAGCCACCTTTCAGCATTTTGTGTCTCGCCATCACTGCATCTTTCCAGTAGTGCATCAGAAGCCAATCATTGAGACACAGGTACTATCTTGAGCGCTTTGGTAGCTGTCCGAATGTATGGCCCCACGCACAGCCCACATTTCAAATAGACTTTAGACGTGTTTGTGATTAAAATACAACAAATAGCTTGGGATCTAAGAGTGAACACTTCGAAGATGTGAAAATTTTCAGAAGATTCATTTTTAGGGTGGTGTCTCTCCTTAAAGCCTAATCATCCTTCCATTCTTCCTTGTACACAGTGTATCAAACCTTCTGTGTCAAACTAAAACTGGTGATAGTGGGCCTCCAGCTGACAATATTGAGATGAGTAACCAATGATTGGAAATGTTTAGCTTTTGTATTATGGACATATACAGCGTACACAGCATAGCAGCAACGTAGCTCAGTAATTGTTCAAAGTGCATGCATGGCAACGGCGCACGAAGTTCTGCTGGATTATCTCAAAGATCCCTATTGTCTATTGTACCGTGAGACATGCAGCTTGGACCGTAGCAAGCAGGTCTTCACCCGTTTCTGCAGGGCATTCATACACCAACGTTGGTGCACTGTCGGCTGAAACCACATATTTTTGCTGATAAGAAGGAACACAGTCTCGAAGAAGCGCATGCGTCATTACAGTACATGCGTCGAGGCTAGCGGTTGTCGCTTTGAACGATTGCTGTGAGCTACGAATACGTTGTAACGCGGTGTACGCTGTGTATGTCCATAACGGAAAAAAAAATATGCTTTTCCGACCGCTGGTTCCCTATCTCAATATAATCGGTCCACCTGTTTCAATTTGACCCAAAAGGTTTGAGACACCCTGTATAGCTTAATGCGTCACATGCTAACTTGCTGTACAGGGACGTGAACCGCAACCGAATCGAATTCACTGGGTGGGACCTTTGATCTAAATAACAGCCAGCGCTTCGCTTACAGGCCTTTTTCCATTATCGTTTAGCAAATACCGGTCTCAGAAAATAAAATATGCAAGCAATACCCTAACATATGGTGCAAACAAACTGCCTATTGGCTTCTGTCTCGGGTTCTTCGGCCGACTTTCATCTAATGATTTTACTGTTCAGAGAATCTGTAGTAATACAAAAACACGCGAACAGCTTCAACAAGAAAGAGGAAAGCCTTAAGGTAAACGGATCCTGCCTTCCCGTACTGCAGCGAACGACCGTCGCAGGTAGCAAGAGGAGAACGCACCGGAAATGAACGCGGAGAAGCCCTCGGACGTTGGCGCGCCAGGTATATATAGTCTGTGGCCGCAAGCTCGGCGCCACAGCCGTGTACAGAAGTGGACCAAACCTGCACTTTATACACTCCTGGAAATTGAAATAAGAACACCGTGAATTCATTGTCCCAGGACGGGGAAACTTTATTGACACATTCCTGGGGTCAGATACATCACATGATCACACTGACAGAACCACAGGCACATAGACACAGGCAACAGAGCATGCACAATGTCGGCACTAGTACAGTGTATATCCACCTTTCGCAGCAATGCAGGCTGCTATTCTCCCATGGAGACGATCGTAGAGATGCTGGATGTAGTCCTGTGGAACGGCTTGCCATGCCATTTCCACCTGGCGCCTCAGTTGGACCAGCGTTCGTGCTGGACGTGCAGACCGCGTGAGACGACGCTTCATCCACTCCCAAACATGCTCAATGGGGGACCGAAACGGAGATCTTGCTGGCCAGGGTAGTTGACTTACACCTTCTAGAGCACGTTGGGTGGCACGGGATACATGCGGACGTGCATTGTCCTGTTGGAACAGCAAGTTCCCTTGCCGGTCTAGGAATGGTAGAACGATGGGTTCGATGACGGTTTTGATGTACCGTGCACTATTCAGTGTCCCCTCGACGATCACCAGTGGTATACGGCCAGTGTAGGAGATCGCTCCCCACACCATGATGCCAGGTGTTGGCCCTGTGTGCCTCGGTCGTATGCAGTCCTGATTGTGGCGCTCACCTGCACGGCGCCAAACACGCATACGACCATTATTGGCACCAAGGCAGAAGCGACTCTCATCGCTGAAGACGACACGTCTCCATTCGTCCCTCCATTCACGCCTGTCGCGACACCACTGGAGGCGGGCTGCACGATGTTGGGGCGTGAGCGGAAGACGGCGTAACGGTGTGCGGGACCGTAGCCCAGCTTCATGGAGACGGTTGCGAATGGTCCTCGCCGATACCCCAGGAGCAACAGTGTCCCTAATTTGCTGGGAAGTGGCGGTGCGGTCCCCTACGGCACTGCGTAGGATCCTACGGTCTTGGCGTGCATCCGTGCGTCGCTGCGGTCCGGTCCCAGGTCGACGGGCACGTGCACCTTCCGCCGACCACTGGCGACAACATCGATGTACTGTGGAGACCTCACGCCCCACGTGTTGAGCAATTCGGCGGTACGTCCACCCGTCCTCCCGCATGCCCACTATACGCCCTCGCTCAAAGTCCGTCAACTGCACATACGGTTCACGTCCACGCTGTCGCGGCATGCTACCAGTGTTAAAGACTGCGATGGAGCTCCGTATGCCACGGCAAACTGGCTGACACTGACGGCGGCGGTGCACAAATGCTGCGCAGCTAGCGCCATTCGACGGCCAACACCGCGGTTCCTGGTGTGTCCGCTGTGCCGTGCGTGTGATCATTGCTTGTACAGCCCTCTCGCAGTGTCCGGAGCAAGTATGGTGGGTCTGACACACCGGTGTCAATGTGTTCTTTTTTCCATTTCCAGGAGTGTAGCTTTCAAACTGCAAGAGCACCTTGAGAACATTCAGAAGTGGGCCAACCTCTGGAAGATCGCCATAAATAGCAGAAAAACTCAGGCTACCATGTTCACTCATCGTAGGATGAGTCCAAATGTTATTGTTAGATTTAATTAAATAGATTGAGTCTGGCAGTTTATATATCAGATGTATCCTCTCCTAAAAGGGAATGGTCTAACAGTTCGTACTAAACTAATGATGTACAAGACAATTGTCTTACCAGCCATCTTATATGGGTTGGAACTCAGGTCACTGACTAGCGACAAGAGCCTGAAGAGAGTCAAATCAGTCCATAACAGATTCCTCCGACTGGCTACTAGTGCACACCGCTTTCAGTCAAACCTAAATCTATACAACCTCACAAACTCCCCCTCATCACCGACATCATTAAACAAAAATCAGAATCATTCTTCACCAAAACGCAGCCTCCCAATACCATCACATCCGCAACATTGGCATAAACCCAGAGAACACCATCACCAAATTTCCGAAAATGAGAATCACACGTCAATTCCACGTCTAAGCAATCTACACCCCTTCTACAGTTACACAACAAAATAACACTCAAGACGACACAAATCGATCAGTTTCGTTCCCCAGAAACTACCAGAAGGCAGGAGCTGAATTAAGTCTCGGTCCTTTTAAACCACAGGGGTCACAGAACCCATCCGACACCACACACGCTCGGCTCCAGTTCACCACCGGCCACGGAGGGTGAAGGTTTGACAATGCCAGACACTCGTGTTGGCGAAACGTCAGTAAAATTATTAGATGAACGTCGGCCGAAGAACACCAGAAAGAAGCCAATAGGCAGTTTGTCAACAAGTGGCCACGAAAGCCATAACAATTTTGTACATGGTGCAAAGTTTACACGATTGACAGGTAGATGACGTCAATGACTGCCCTCTCACAGTTTAAGCAACGACTATGGCGACGGAAGGGTAGTAGTTGTTGTTGTTGTGGTCTTCAGTCCTGAGACTGGTTTGATGCAGCTCTCCATGCCATTCTATCCTGTGCAAGCCCCTTCATCTCCCAGTACCTACTGCAACCTACATCCTTCTGAATCTGCTTAGTGTATTCATCTCTTGGTCTCCCTCTACGATTTTTACCCTCCACGCTGCCCTCCAATGCTAAATTTGTGATCCCTTGATGCCTCAGGACATGTCCTACCAACCGATCCTTTCTTCTAGTCAAGTTGTGCCACAAACTCCTCTTCTCCCCAATTTTATTCAATACCTCCTCATTAGTTATGTGATCTAACCATCTAATCTTCAGCATTCTTCTGCAGCACCACATTTCGAAAGCATCTATTCTCTTCTTGTCCAAACTATTTATCGTCCATGTTTCACTTCCATACATGGCTACGCTCCATACAAATACTTTCAGGAACGACTTCCTGACACTTAAATCTATACTCGATGTTAACAAATTTCTCTTCTTCAGAAACGCTTTCCTTACCATTGCCAGTCTACATTTTATATCGTCTCTACTTCGACTATCATCATTTATTTTGCTTCCCAAGTAGCAAAACTCCTTTACTACTTTAAGTGTCTCATTTCCTAATGTAATTCCCTCAGCATCGCCCGACTTCGTTCGACTACATTGCATTATCTTCGTTTTGCTTTTGTTGATGTTCATCTTATATCCTCCTTTCAAGACACTGTTCATTCCGTTCAACTGCTCTTCCAAGTCCTTTGCTGTCTGTGACAAAATTACAATGTCATCGGCGAACCTCAAAGACGGAAGGGCAATCGGCGAAAAAATTGAAATAAAAAAAACTCGTACATTATGGAAACGTCGGGTCCGCTACGTCGAGATGAACGCTAGAAAAGAGAGACACAGTCTCTTTGGCGAGGTACTGGTGGAAGTAAAATTGAGAGGTCGGGTCGTAAGTCGTGCTTGGGTAGCTAAGACGATAGAGGACTTTCCCGCGGAAGGCAAAGGTCACGAGTTCGAGTCTCGGTCCGGCACGCAGTTTTAATCTGCCAGGAAGTTTCACACTCTGTCATAGTTCACTCATCGTAGGTGCAAGATCTGCCGGTCTCGTATGGGACGGCTCCGCCTCCGGGCTGCCCGCCTCCCGAGTGCAGCGAGCGGAGCAACAGTTCCGCGGCGCGCCAGCCGACGGGATCAGCATCGACGTCAGGATTGGCGCCGCCGGCAAGTGCGGCGGCGGAGGCGAGGGCCGTAATGCATCTGCCGTCGGCGGCGAGCAGAATCTTGCTCGGCAGCGTCAGCCGCTCGGTGCTTTGTTTACGCGTTTCGGAGCGGTAACGATCCGATAACAACTTGTTCGCCGGCTCGCCGCTTCATTATGGAAGCGGCTGGGAGGCGCGGGTGGCCGACGAACGACCAGTAGTGGCGGCGGCTGCGGCGGCGGCGGTTGGCGGGCAGGGAGAGCAATTTGTGGGAATTGCCGCAGACAATCGCGGCCGTAGGGACAGCGGCAGCCGGCGGCCTTCCGGAGGAGCAATCCGCAGCCGAGTCAATTCAGCAGCGCCGCCTGTTCTCTCAGAGCGACTCTCCCCTCCTAACTGGCGGCGATTCCTCTCGATGCTCGTATTATACGGAAGTTTTGTCAACATTTGCTGCTCACTTTAGAGCTAGACGCAGTGCGTCCCAACTGAAGACTGCCGATCGCTATGTTTAATTTATTCAAATGCTGTACATTGACAAAAATTAAATCGAATTATCTTAACGGACTTTCTATAGACTGTAATTCGAGAACAAAGTGAAAAGTAATCCTTCCTAGCCGAGGGACGGCTCTAACATCAACAGTTTTAAAAGAAATTGTTAATATCTTGCTGTCCTTCGTAGCAAAATGATTTAGAAAAGATATCTGAATGGTGCGAAAAGTGGCAGTTGTAATATTTCTAGCTTAGTCAGCCATCATATTAGGCTCCAAGAAGCTGTTCCCAGAACAGTGGAGATGCAAGAAGTATGTAGATGACGAAATGTGGGATGAGGTACCGGTGACAGATGTTAGATTCGGTACCATTCCCGTGAGAAAGACCGCCTGCATAATGCTACTGCTCTGTGATTGGCTGCTGTGTTCGGAGCAAGGGTGCCAAAACGTTAAAGTATAGTTATTATTATTAGTTAAACTACTCATTAGAATGACTCCATTTTTTAATATAAATATCTCTCAACAGATGACTATCAACCAGTCATTTTAGAATTATTGAAAACAGTTTAAATGAAAAACAAAAGACTGACGCAATTGCAGATGAAGCACTTCGGAAGCGTTCAGGTTACACCTTTTCTGGCATGGCCTGCGAAGTGTTTCGGTTCGTTCGTCACTTTGGATTAGGCAGTCGAGAAGAACAGACATGTTGTCTATCGCAGGATGTTTTTGCCAGTATTCAGTATGACTCCGGTAGTCATAAGGCACAGACACGTGCCACAAATAGTGTAAAGATACATTTTCGTAAACATTGTGTTTGATCATGTACTTTGCTGTATCGGAAGATGTTGTGTTAAGATCATGTAGTCTTCTCGTGTGGCTATATTAATATACGCGAGTGGCATCCCATATAAGTGATACATTATTTCAGAACAGAACCTCGCTAAAAGCCAGTTTCAGCCCCAAGATACAGAACCTACGACCTGCGTGCTGTTTTCTGCACTGGGGACATCAACTTGAAGACAGCAGGTTAGTGAACTATAACAGAACCTTCGTATTCCACACAGTGTAGTGGAAAAAACTAGGCGCCTCACGTGTACTGCATGCATAGAACAAATGTACTCAATGACACGTCATCTGCAGTAATGCAGAGGAGGTAAACGAGGATGATTGTTACTAACACCAACAATCAATTCATTCTCCCTTTCTTGCCGTACAGTTGACCCTAAATAACGAAAAATGTGAGGTCATCCACATGAGTGCTAACAGGAACTCGTTAAACTTCGGTTACACAATAAATCAGTCTAGCCTAAAATCCGCAAATTCAACTAAATACCTAGGTATTACAATTACGAATTACTTAAATTGGAAGGAACACATAGAAAATGTTGTGGGGAAAGCTAACCAAAGACTTCGTTTTATTGGTAGGGCACTTAGAAACTGTAACAGATCTACTAACAAGGGAACCTCCCCATCGCACCCCCCTCAAATTTAGTTATAAGTTGGTACAGTGGATAGGCCTTGAAAAGCTGAACACAGATCAATCGAGAAAACAGGAAGAAGTTGTGTGGAACTATGAAAAAATAAGCAAAACATACAAACCGAATAGTCCATGTGCAATATAAGCAACATTAAGGTGATCATGAACCTAAGAGCGCCGTAAAACGAGAGGTCCTTGGTTCAAGTCTTCCCTCGGGTAAAAAGTTTGATTTTTGATTTTCAGACAGTTATCAAAATTCAGGCACTCACACATAATCAACTTCGCTCTCCGAAATTCCAGGACATGTTCATATTTGCTTGGACATATGCAGGATTTGACGGTCTACACACGGAAAAATTTGAAAAAGTTAAAAACTTATGTTTTGACAGAGCACTGTGCGACTGTGAAACTGTTGCATTCATTTGTTGCAGTTTATGTGACAAATTCTTATGTTTTCATCACTTTTTGGGAGTGATTATCACATCCACAAGAAAACCTAAATCGGGCAAGGTAGAAGCATCTTTTTACCCATTCGCCAAGGGTACAAGTTAGGTGGGTCGACAACATATTCCTGTCATGTGACGCATATGCCGTCACCAGTGTCGTATAGAATATATCAGACGTGTTTTCCTGTGGAGGAATCGGTTAACCTATGACCTTGCGATCAAATGTTTTCGGTTCCCATTGGAGAGGCACGTCCTTTCGGCTACTAATCGCACGGTTTTGCGGTGCGGTCGCAAAACACAGACACTAAACTTATGACAGTGAACAGAGACGTCAATGAACGAACGGACAGATTGTAACTTTGCAAAAGTAAAGAAAGTAAAATCTTGTCTTGAGGGAAGACTTGAACCAAGGACCTCTCGATGCGCAGTTGCTCACGCTAACCACGGGACCACGGCGCTCCTTGGTGCGCAGGTTCCTAGATTGTTGCCTATGTTATGCATGGACTGCTCACTTTGTATATTTTGCATATTTTTTTCATAGTTCTGCACAACTTCTTCTTGTTTCCTCGATTGGTCTGTGTTCAGTTTTTCAAGGCCTATCAATTATGCCAACTTGTAACTAAATCTGAGGGGGGGTGCGATGGGGAGGTTCCCTTGTAAGGAAATTGCCTACACTACGCTTGTCCGTCCTCTTTTAGAATACTGCTGCGCGGTGTTGTACCCTTACCAGATAGGACTGACAGAGTACATCGAAAAAGTTCAAAGAAAGGCAGCACGTTTTGTATTATCACGAAATATGGGAGAGAGTGTCACAGAAATGATACACGATTTGGGCTGGACGTCATTAAACGAAAGGCGTTTTTTCGTCAATACGTAATGTTCTCACGAAATCACCAATTTTCTCCTCCGAATGCGAAAATATTTTGTTAACACCGACCTACATAGGGAGGAACGATCACCAAGATAAAATAAGGGAAATTAGAGCTCGTACCGAAAGATACAGGTGTTCATTCTTTCCGCGCGCGATACGAGATCGGAATATAGAGAATTTTGAAGGTGGTTCGATGAAACCTCTGTCAGGCACTTAAATGTGATTTACAGAGTATCCATGTAGATGTAGATGTAGATAGAGATGTAGTTCGTTGGTGGGAATCCAGCAGTTTATTGTTATAACAAAAAGTAAATAAAATAACCTCCGGCTGCGAGGATAGTTTTGTAACATCTTCAATCCACGGTCGATTTCGAGACTTAACGTCTCAACTCCCTATGTAACTTAGTGTGCATCTAACTGATGTCGATTACCAGATCGCAATAGTCTGCCAAACGAATTGCAGATGTGCATGCTCTACCTCCACACCTGCAGTTCGGTTGACGGCCTACTGCGATCTGGGAAATCAACATCGATACCCAAGTACATCTGAAGATGATACGTGTAATGTCGAAATAAAGCATAGAATAAAGAAGTTAGAAATCTGTCTTATATTGTCCTTGCTGAAACGAGCGGTCTGAAATAGTCCTGTCCCATCAGAGAACACAAGGTATCATAAAACTGCTATAGCGTAATGGAACAATATCACACAGGCTTATCTGAACAGTTTGGCAATGAGTGTGCCTAACATTCAAAAGTGTCTCCACCTACGAGGAGAACTACTCGGTTCCAAATGTGTTATGCAAGATGTCAGGCAGAAGAAACTGTAGTGTTTGCAGTGGAATCTTTGATAAGGTTTTCTTTTGTTTGTGCTTATCAAGTGGAAATGTGTTTAATCGCGTTTATTTTTGTTTTCTTATGACTGTACCTGACAGAAAAAAATCGGCTTGTTTCCCATTATGTCCAATATTGACAATCAAAAAATATCAAAACTTTTTTTTGACCATTGTACTTTACCCTATGCGGCTTACCTAAGTTTTTTTTTTCATCTTCCTTAGGTGAATTGTTTGGCAGCTTAGGAAGTGACTTTATAGTCACGAAATTAGTTGTGGACCAACAGGGGGTCAATAAATCTTATCACTGCCGTTGCTGCGGTTATTTATTTATTCAATTAGATTTCTGCAATCGTTTCTACCCCACTCACCAAGTGACTTAAAAATTGCGTTTACTACATTGGAGTGTACTGACTGTGAAAGAAATGTCGTGGAAGTATTATGAAATTGTGTATTAAGTTCGTAGTTGCTGCAGTTAATTGCAAGACGGTATTTCCACGAGGGAAAAATTCCATTACGTTGAACTTTTACCACGAGCTGGTGATGTACTAACGCTTTTGGTGAGTCGAGTCTTGGTTCACTCGGAGAGATCACAGTCAGTGACCGTTTAGCCACCTCCGAATTAAGTCACATACAAATAATGGCAAGTGCCGGAAGTAGTGGAAACCCAACTATGAATATTACATTGCCTCCGGCGGGAGAATGTGGAGACAAAGAGCACATATTGAAAATATTCGATGGTATGGTAAAGAAAGGCCAAGATCAATACGGTGGGAATGCTAAAGTTTCAAAAACCACTTAAACGCGCGTTGAGATGGAACATAGTGCGTCATGGGAGATATTTATCGCTTGTAATTACAGTAGTATGGAAAGGCTCCTCATCGTTACTGATGGACTTTAGGGGGACATCAGTTTTCGTTCTTCTTGCTTCTTGCTATTTCAGACTTATCAAACTTACTCTGTAATCATTGAGAAGTGAATTTTGCAAATATCCTTCCCATTCCTCTCACAAAGAGTGTTCTAACAAGAAATCCAATTTCTATGTGTGAAATAAACAAATCAATTGCTCATGCCGTTGCATTAGTTTAGGTCAAACAATTTTAATTTGGCATCTAAAGTAAGGATTAAATCTGATAGTTAATATGTAGTTACGATTAAATCACGAGAGCCAGGAATTGCAGTAGTAGTTCCATGAATACTTAAGTAACAAGACTGGTTCTAACTGATGCTATTTCACCAAGTATTTTCTTTATGAATGGTGATTTTTTTCCACTGTGTACAAACTGTAGGCAACAAAAAAAGGCTAATGAACTATGTCCGGAAGCTCATGGTCTCCAGACTAGAGACCATTTATTTAGTCACACATTGTTACAGAGACTGCGGTCGAACACCTGCTGTACCATGCAGCCACAGTTGCAGTGTGTGCTGAAAGTGGTTTCCATGTGCCTCAGTGCATGCGTATACGCGCCACAGCATGTTTTGTCTCACACGTTCTAATCATGCAGGCTGCATATGAACAGTGTCAAAGGCAGCATGAATACTCTGCTCCAGTGTCTCTGGAATGGGCTCTCATACAAGATACTTTTCAGGTGGCCCCATAACCAGAAAAGGCACAGTTTGATATGCTGTGAACGAGCAGATCATGCAATTGAACCCCCTCGTCCGATTCATCGACCAGGCAAGACACGATTGAGATGCATCCGGACGTTAACGATGAGGTGGGCTGGAACACCAACATCTAGCAGCCACATAATCAACCCTTCGAATCATCAATGGCACTTTCTCCAGCAGGGGAGGCAAATTCACCCCCAAGGATCGCCGATATTTCCGACCTGTTAGGCGACGTGGAAGGAAGACTGGTCCCAAAATACGGTCGCCAATTACTCCGGCCCACACATTTTGGCTGCACCGATGCTGATGATTCACTGCCACCATACTATGGAGGTTCTGGATACTATCCCACAGATGACTGTTGTGAAAGTTGAAGATCGCGTAAGAGTGGCCGGATCTGTGAATAGGATGTACAACATTTATCACGAAATCGTGGTTGCCTGGTGAAGAAACTAGTCACAAAACAGCTTTTGATGTCCAAAGTCTGTTGCTGGTAAGCCCTCCACACGTTGTGAGTGATAAAGGTGCTAACAATTGCCATAGAGAATGTTCCACACGCTCGTCTGGCTTACTCTGTTCCGGAGAACCAACTGCCTGGTACTGATTCGGCAGTCGCATTCCAGTGTTAATCACACTTTCCTCCAAGCATGGTATTCCACCATTTCTGGTACGTCTTTCACGATTTCCTGCTTCCTGAAACGACACAACTGAATGCTGTGGTTCTTGTCGGATGGGATAGGTCTCCTGATACATCCTTGCTGCCCACCGCCAGTTGCCGTTTGTCTTTCCGTAAATAAACACCATGTCGGCAAACCCTCGATTCGAATACGGAACCACTGTGTACTTCCATTACAAGATGAGTCAGCAAGGAAAGTGAACCAGACACAACATTATCAATTAGTCAGGCGAGGGCGCTAGGGCATTAAAAATGAGGAACAGTAACGCCCTCTAGGAGGAAACCATGCGTACTACAACTGTGGCTGTATGGTACAGAGCGTATTAGAACGCAACCTCTGTAACAAAGTACGATTGTATTAATGGTCTCTAGCATGGAAACGATAATTTTCTGGAAATGAATTGATTAGAGCTTTTTTGACCCGCATCCTCTCATCGATCAGTCCCAAGAGTTTGTGTATGGCGGAGAAATCACCCTGTTAGAAGTACATAAGTGTTGTAATAGGTTCTCCAATGAGGAAAGATATGAGCTGCTGATTTAGACAAACTGAACTACTTTTTGATTCACCACATTGGCTACACTAAAGCAGAAAATCAGGTATCCGATAACTGGTTAGTTATAGCATAAAATATATTATTATTCCTCTGGGACTTGCGATCGCATTGAAACATAACATATCGAAAGACTGGATTTCCAAAAATAAGTTGCACTCTTCTTTGTCTCAGTTATACAGATTTTCGGAGGATAGTAGCGTGGAACTGAAGTATTGCATAGGTAAGCAGAGAAAATATCAGTATGAATGATCGTCAGAAACGGCCGTGTAATTTCGTATTAGGTTCTTTGGAATTACGACAGCCTTGAAAGTTACAAACAAATTTTTTAGGCCATGATTAGTTAGTTAAAACCTACTACTTAATGAATTATTATTTTAATTTTGATTTTACTAATAACTGTACTGAACTTTAGTTTGTTGTGTTAGATGAAGAAGTGTCTATACATTGTTATAACGTTAGCGTTGTACCTACCATAAGTGGTAGTTCTATTGAACAGTAAGTAAATTTTAGCGATGCAGTTAACTTCAGGCAACATATATTTCGTAACTGAGGTGGTTACATTAAATTAGTTTAGACGTTCTGAATTAAGCCCAACCTCCTAAGTCGTTACGAAATACAGACATCAGTTACGGAATAGTTTTTTATAGAATTTTTGGAGCAGGTGCATAAAATGTTTTTCATCAAAGGGGGACTGTACCAGTACCAATTCTTCTATGTTTTGGATTACCTGTCCCCAACAGCAGTTCATCCGCAACTGATGAAAATTTATTCAGTTTCGGCAGTTAGCGAATAGGCGCTTCAGATGTAATGTAGCTGTATGCCTGCTTAGGGGATGTTTACATGCACGTGTGCTAGTAAATTTTAAATCCTTGTACGACAGAAAGAACAACTGCTAAGGTTTAATGTTGCGTGGACGACGAGGTAATTAGAGGCAAAGCGCAAGTTCGGATAGGGAAAGTATGGGGAAAGAAAGTGGCCTTGACATTCCAAAAGATCGATTCCAGCATTCAGCTTCAGTGATTTACGGAAATGACGGAGAAACTGAATCTCAATTCTGCATGAGGATTTGAAAATCGTTCTCCTGAATACAAATCTGGTGTAGTTCCACTGCGCTGTCTCGCTCGGCAGATTTTTGCTCCAACACAGAAGTCAAGTGGTTGCACAGCACAAATCATGAGATTGTGTAAGTTTACAGTGATTCCAAAAAACAACGAATAAAAAGAAACTATGTACAGAGACCATTTCATGGTTTACTAGTCGTAAAATATATCAGGAGGCAAAGGCCATTTGTGGGCTGGTTAATTGCGCTAAGGGCAGGGAGTTTCCTGAAAGAGGTAACTGTTTGTGCCCACAAAAACCTGGTACTATTCATCTTCATCGCATAATGCGAAACATTAGTTGTAGAATAAATTTGGAAGACAAACTTACTGCCTTCCAACCATCTGAGAGTCCAGAAGTGACTGCACTGTCCAGTGCGAGATGCACACAGTTTGCCGCAGCGGTCGCAGGTAATCCCACTTGGAGCAGCTTCCATGCTTTCACTTCGTCTCACGAGTGTCTGTCTTTTCCAGAGCGCCTCTTATCTGTCGTTCTTTGTCAGTTTCTTTTTTTTCAAAACTGGCGATTGACTGGTGGTGACTAGTATGGTCAAGTGCTCAGCTTTTCCAGTTCTTTATAATAATGGGACACATCTACATTTTAGCCTCATCCTTAAATAATCTTCTAAACAGCATTTGCCCGCTGTTAACTCAGAATACCACTCGTCTTTGGAAATGTGATTATTGGTCATACCTGCTACATAACCTGTCCACCGTGACTAGCGTCTTAAAACCATAATTTCCACACTGACTGAATGTGCTTCTTCAAGGAAGCTGATACTTTTGCGTCTGTGTTGCAATTTATTGTATGGAGAACCCTCCTCAGGCATTTCTGGTGATACTGTTCCATTTTTTAAAGATTTCGTCTGAAACATATCCAGGATTCAGACCCATACACGAAGAGGAGGGGGATTCAACTGAATTGTGTATGATAATCTAGAGGCAATATTGACATCATGATTGTCAAAAACTCAAGATCTTAATCCGGCAAAGAGTACTCTAGCGCTGTTAACTTCGTACTGAGTTTACAAAGATATATTTGCAGTTGATGAGAGGTTCATACCAAGGTAAAGAAATTCTTACCGACGTTAATACTCATACCGCCGATGATGATACTGATATTTTTTTGGTCATCAGTCTACTGACTGGTTTGATGCGGCCCGCCACGAATTCCTTTCCTGTGCTAAGCTCTTCATCTCAGAGTAGCACTTGCAACCTACGTCCTCAATTATTTGCTTGATGTATTCCAATCTCTGTCCTCCTCTACAGTTTTTGCCCTCTAAAGTTCCCTCTAGTACCATGGAAGTCATTCCCTCATGTCTTAGCAGATGTCCTATCATCCTGTCCTTTCTGCTTATCAGTGTTTTCCACATATTCCTTTCCTCTCCGATTCTGCGTAGAACCTCCTCATTCCTTTCCTTATCAGTCCACCTAATTTTCAACATTCGTCTATAGCACCACATCTCAAATGCTTCGATTCTCTTCTGTTCCGGTTTTCCCACAGTCCATGTTTCACTACCATACAGTGATGTACTCGAGACGTACATCCTCAGAAATTTCTTCCTCAAATTAAGGCCGGTATTTGATATTAGTAGACTTCTCTTGGCCAGAAATGCCTTTTTTGCCATAGCGAGTCTGCTTTTGATGCCCTCCTTGCTCCGTCCGTCATTTGTTATTTTACTGCCTAGGGAGCAGACTTCCTTAACTTCATTGACTTAGTGACCATCAATCCTGATGTTAAGTCTCTCGCTGTTCTCATTTCTACTACTTCTCATTACCTTCGTCTTTCTCCGATTTACTCTCAAACCATACTGTGTACTCATTAGACTGTTCATTCCGTTCAGCAGATAATTTAATTCTTCTTCACTGTCACTCAGGATAGCAATGTCATCAGCGAATCGTATCATTGATATCCTTTCACCTTGTATTTCAATTCCACTCCTGAACCTTTCTTTTATTTCCATCATTGCTTCCTCGATGTACAGATTGAAGAGTAGGGGCGAAAGGCTACAGCCTTGTCTTACACCCTTCTTAATACGAGCACTTCCTTCTTGATCGTCCACTCTTATTATTCCCTCTTGGTTGTTGTACATATTGTATATGACCCGTCTCTCCCTATAGCTTACCCCTACTTTTTTCAGAATCTCGAACAGCTTGCACCATTTTATATTGTCGAACGCTTTTTCCAGGTCGACAAATCCTATGAAAGTGTCTTGATTTTTCTTTAGCCTTGCTTCCATTATTAGCCGTAACGTCAGAATTGCCTCTCTCGTCCCTTTACTTTTCCTACAGCCAAACTGATGGTCACCTAGCGCATTCTCAATTTTCCTTTCCATTCTTCTGTATATTATTCTTGTAAGCAGCTTCGATGCATGAGCGGTTAAGCTGATTGTGCGATAATTCTCGCACTTGTCAGCTCTTGCCGTCTTCGGAATTGTGTGGATGATGCTTTTCCGAAAGTCAGATGGTATATCGCCAGACTCATATATTCTACACACCAACGTGAATAGTCGTTTTGTTGCCACTTCCCCGAATGATTTTAGAAATTCTGATGGAATATTATCTATCCCTTCTGCCTTATGTGACCGTAAGTCCGCCAAAGCTCTTTTAAATTCCGCTTCTAATAGTGGATCCCCTATCTCTTCTAAATTGACTCCTGTTTCTTCTTCTATCACATCAGACAAATCTTCACCCTCATAGAGGCTTTCAATGTATTCTTTCCACCTATCTGCTCTCTCCTCTGCATTTAACAGTGGAATTCCCATTGCACTCTTAATGTTACCACCGTTGCTTTTAATGTCACCAAAGGTTGTTTTGACTTTCCTGTATGCTGAGTCTGTCCTTCCGACAATCATATCTTTTTCGATGTTTTCACATTTTTCCTGCAGCCATTTCGTCTTAGCTTCCCTGCACTTCCTATTTCTTTCATTCCTCAGCGAGTTGTATTTCTGTATTCCCGATTTTCCCGGAACATGTTTGTACTTCCTCCTTTCATCAATCAACTGAAGTATTTCTTCTGTTACCCATGGTTTCTTCACAGCTACCTTCTTTGTACCTATGTTTTCCTTCCCAACTTCCGTGATGGCCCTTTTTGGAGATGTCCATTCCTCTTCAACTGTACTGCCTACTGCGCTATTCCTTATTGCTGTATCTATAGCGTTTCAAACGTATCTCGTCATTCCTTACATTCCTTAGTACTTCCGTATCCCACTTCTTTGCGTATTGATTCTTCCTGACTAATGTGTTGAACTTCAGCCTACTCTTCATCACTACTATATTGTGATCTGAGTCTATATCTGCTCCTGGGTACGCCTTACAATCCAGTATCTGATTTCGGAATCTCTGTCTCACCATGATGTAATCTAATTGAAATCTTCCCGTATCTCCCGGCCTTTTCCAAGTATACCTCCTCCTCTTGTGATTCTTGAACAGGGTATTCGCTATTACTAGCTGAAACTTGTTACAGAACTCAATTAGTCTTTCTCTTCTTTCATTCCTTGTCCCAAGCCCATATTCTCCTGTAACCTTTTCTTTTACTCCTTCCCCTACAACTGCATTCCAGTCGCCCATGACTATTAGATTTTCGTCCCCCTTTACATACTGCATTACCCTTTCAATATCCTCATACACTTTCTCTATCTGTTTATCTTTAGCTTGCGACGTCGGCATGTATACCTGAACTATCGTTGTCGATGTTGGTATGCTGTCGATTCTGATTAGAACAACCCGGTCACTGAACTGTTCACAGTAACACACCCTCTGCCCTACCTTCCTATTCATAACGAATCCTACACCTGTTATACCATTTTCTGCTGCTGTTGATATTACCCGATACTCATCTGACTAGAAATCCTTGTCTTCCTTCCACTTCACTTCACTGACCCCTACTTTGCATTTCCCTTTTCAGATTTTCTAGTTTCCCTACCACGTTCAAGCTTCTTACGTTCCACGCCCCGACTCGTAGAACGTTATCCTTTCGTTGATTATTCAATCTTTTTCTCATAGTAACCTCCCCCTTGGCAGTCCCCTCCCGGAGATCCGAATGGGGGCTATTCCGGAATCTTTTGCCAATGGAGAGATCATCATGACACTTCTTCAGTTACAGGCCACATGTCCTGTGGATACACGTTACGTGTCTTTAATGCAGTGGTTTCCATTGCCTTCTACATCCTCATGTCGTTGATCATTGCTGATTCTTCCGCCTTTAGGGGCAATTTCCCACCCCCTAGGACAAGAGAGTGCCCTGAACCTCTATCCGCTCGTCCGCCCTCTTTGACAAGGCCGTTGGCAGAATGACGCTGACTTCTTATGCCGGAAGTCTTCGGCCGCCAATGCTGATTATTTATGAAAATTTAGGCAGTGGCGGGGATCGAACCCGGGACTGAAGAGGTTTTGATTATGAATCAAAGACGCTACCCCTAGATAACGGGTACTGGTTGATACTGATATATGCAGCGTATATTCAACATAGTGCTACTCCGATGCGGGTATATAAGCATTGATGGTATGTAGGCAAGAGATTATTTAATAGAATTCTTGACTTTCCGACGTGCGTGCGGTAAATGTCGAAATATGAACTATGGCGACGCCATTACCAAATGCTTCAAAACAGAACCAATGTGTTGTTATTCTTTTCTTGGATGCCGAGAGACAAACACCAGCAGATATCCATCAGAAAATTAGGAATGCATATGGGACAGCATGACTGTCGAAAACCACAGTTGTAGAATGATGCACCGAGTTCCGTGCTGGTCGCGATTCGACCCAAGACGCAGGTTGATCTGGGAGGCCAACCTCATTCATTAGGGACGATACCAACTCAAGTGGGAGACACTCGGGCGCCCGTCCTGTAGTTTCGATCTCTTCCCACGCGATTATGACACCTTCAGGTCCTTAAACATGGCCTTGAATTTTCGACAATTCCTGTTGGACGAGGGTGTGTAGCAGATAGTTACGGACTTCTTCACGCAGCAGCACACCGTGTTTTACCAAATTAGTAAATTCAACCTGTGCGTCAGTAGGATGTTTCTCTCAGTGCTCACGGCGATTTCTCCCAATTGGCACACCAATTCTGGAACATACGGCCTTCTAACGGAAACTTATTTTATCACCCTTAAATTTCTATGTCATTTCCTAGGAGCTTGTTGATGAAGGATTACATTTTACTGGTATTTAGTTCGAGACCCAAATTTTGTATGCTGTGAAGAAGGCATTCAGTATTAACCCTAGTTCTTCTTCGTACTGAGCAGTAACTGCAGTATCATCGGTGTATAGTAACTTAACTAATGCTTTTAGACAGGTCGAAGTAAACGATTTCAGTCCATCCTGTAAGCACCAGAAGAATCTTTGCCATTTACAGAAGCTGTGTATCTCAATTTCAAGACAGCCACTAAGTTTTGTGGAAAGCCACACAAAGTAAAATCTTCCATAAAAATTCACGGCTTCCCAAGTCAAATACCTTAAGTTAGCTCAATAAAGGGAAGGTTTTCCTGAAGTTGTTTAGCAAAGCAGAGCCAGCTGGGTGTGGTACAGCAACAGCCGATGCAGGCAATACATAGGCGGAAGGACAGTAGCGTTTCCTCACTTCCACCATGGAAGTGTTTAGACTACGTGCCTGTCATTCTCGTCTCAGTATCACACTCTACACCACGAGCCTGTGACAACCTGAGCGGCATCCGAGAATGCAGTATGGGGTCCACTGTTCGCCAACGAGACAGGGCAATCTGCACTGTTCATGAGGGAGCCGCAACCTAGCTGGAGGAAGGTCACAGCTATCATCAGCTGTGCCGCTATGCAGCTGGTGATTTTGCTGACAGTGGCATTCAAGTGATGCCATGATCACTCCTGCTCGTTGCACTATTGCAATGCCAGACGTTTATTGTTTCGCATGAGAAGCAACTGGACGCCTCCACCAAGCTGTTCGATGTACTACGGCCGAGGGCTGGAATAAAGAAATTAATTGAACAATCCTACTGCCATCCTGATGTCTCATTTCACTCTCCATGGGTGACAATCGAAGGGTCATTCAACAGGTGGAATACCATCAAGACTTGTGGCCTTGTGGTGATCTGCTTCATTGGCAGCATGCTTCACCTAATGCTGGTGACCACCCAAGCTCTTCTTGGTTGGGTGTTTCTTCTATTATGTCCTACGTTTGTTCCTGATTCAAAATATTTTCAAAATGTTACTCCACCTGTTCATGGTGGACAACAGATCTTTCAGAAAATTTCATCACTGGACTAAACTGGTGGTTGGACAATGCACTGCTTTTGTGGCTTCGAAGAATTGTCACATATCTTTGTCTATGACGTATTGTAACTCTTTAGCTTTTGTTGTCCAACACACACTCTTCAGCTCTCAGCACACAGCGTACAGTGCACGGCAAGAGAGTTCTTCATTTTCGAGACATCACTGCTGGTGTTTCCTGTTCTCACTTTCCTTTAGTGGTCTTTAAGCTATCGCAGTGCTGGGTTACTTTGTGATAACACTCCTTCGACAGCGTCTGATAAACCTGCTTCCTGTACTGTGAAGCATACACTAATGTGACAAAAGTCATGGAATAATTTCTATTATCCTGTTGGACCTCATTATGCTGGGCATAGTGCAGCAACTCGACATGGCATCGGCTCAGCAAGCCATTGGAAGACCTCAGCAGAAATATAAATCCATTCTGCCTCTATAGCCGCCCATATCTGCGAAAGTGACGTCAGTCCCTGAACTGACCTCTCCATTGTATCCCATAAATGTTCGATGGGATTCATTTTGGGCCACCTGGGTGGCCAAACCATTCGCTTGAATGGGATGTCAAATCAAAACATGTATCAGCCATCTAAATTTCGAAATTGTTATCTTACTGAGCAACCAGTTTCGCCATCTGCAGGCGTCTGTGTACAGACAAGAATGGCAGCAGTGCGAAATACGTAACGAAATGTCAGTAGTAGGGTGAAGACAGTTCTGGGGCGTTTTGTTGGTGCAGGTTCCATACACTGAGAGGCAAACATATTGCTCTGTTAATTGATACATGAGCTCCTGAGGGTTAATTTATGACCCCTTGGGAATAATCTATCCTTCTGAGAAACCCCACACCCCTCACATTCTCCTTCCTCCTTCCTACTCCGTATGGGAAATCCCCCAACCCTTACCCTCACAAATACAAGCACACTGTCGATATCATATTAAATGACCAATTCGCTAAATTGATCAATTAATTAATCCCTAACCCTCTGGAAGTCCCCCAACACTCCTCACCCTCACCCTCACTTCCCCCTCTCTGATTTGGAAATTGGCAGGAAAAAGACACAGTCTGTGCTGAGCTACTGAAGAGGAAGGTCATAGAGAAGTTTATTTCCTTTATTTTGGGTTGTACACTGTTGGAAATTGGTGGGGAAAGCTCAGGCCCTCCTCTCCACTCTCTCCTACCTGGAGAAACGATGGGAAACAGTCTGAACTGAACTGTTGGGCTGGAATGTGCAGTTGTTACATTGACAAACAACTTTTCTTTGTCATAGGTCTTCTGACTGGTTTGATGTGGTCTGCCATGAAACCCTCTCCTGTGCCAACATCTTCATCTCAGAGTAGCCCTTGCAATCTATGTCCTCAATTATTTGCTAGATGTATTGCAATCCCTGTCTTCTTCCACAGTTTCTCTCACAACAGTTCCCTCTACTCACATAAAGCCATTGCCAGGCATCTTAACAGATGTCCTATCTGTCTGTCTCTTCTCCTTGTCAGTGTTTTCCACATATTCCTTTCCTCTCTGCTACAGTGTAGAATTTTCTCCTCACTCCTTACCTTATCAATCCACCTAATTTTCAGCATTTGCCTGTAGCATCACATCTCAAATGCTTCGATTCCCTTTTGTTCCAGTATTCCAATAACGTTTCACTGTGCTCCAAACATATATTTTCAAAAATTTTGTTCTCGAATTAAGAGCTATGTTTAATACTGGTAGACTATTTTGAGCCAGAAATATGCTTTTTGTCAGTGCTAGTCTGCTTTTGATGTCCTCCTTGCACTGTCTAGCGTTGTTTATTTTGCTGCCTATGTAGCAGAATCGAGCGAGTATCTGTTGCATGCCGCCAGAAACCACAGTAGCCGTCATTTCTCCTGAATGAAGTAGTGGATACATGGTAAATCCCCAGCCCTCTCCAAAATGCTGGTCTGTGGATGTCTACCTATACTCAATCAAACTGACTGGCTATTCAATTAAATTGATATGCTCCATGTGAAACAGTTTTTCCTTGCTTCCTATTGATGGATACTTGGCCTGGCATCTTCGGTGGTAAATTGTGTGCTATCCAGCATTCGACACTGCAACCACCTGGTTTCCAAACTCTATTCTTTCCTCTTTCTCGATTTTTCTTTTATCCTATTGGTGAATACCGGCATAGTTAGATTGTTTGGTGGGAAATGGATTATGCTGGAGATTCCTGAAAATAGTTGTGAGAATTTCAAATTCCAGCTCAATTGCGCTAGGTCCTTAAACAATTTGCGGGAAACATGGCAAGGATTTGACTGTGGTGTGCTCACAATTTCACTATCGGAAACAATAATTGGATCAATTTGGAATCTGGCATCAGCATTGAAAGTGGTGAAATATTAAATGGTAGTTGTACTTTAACATTTCATGGATGTGTAATTCCAGACTACCTACAGATCTGCTAACTGTATTTATTAAAGCACTATTGATTTCTCAATTTGGTTCTCCCTGCTACATCAGGAAGAAGAAGGAATGGAAATGCTGTACCACATGATATGATAGTAACAACATCAAATCCAACATTGTTTAAATAAATACTACTCCACCTTACCACTGCTAGACAGACCCACTGTCATGTATTGAAAACACTCAGCACCATACATGGCAGCCATCATCACATGGACAGGGCACATACACACTTAAACCATGACCCATTCCATAATAGCTGTCATAGTTAGAAGTCAGAGCTCACGGAAACTACCGTAGGCCACAGCTGCATGTGGGCAATGCCAGCAGCTGCAGGCTCATCTCCTGGCAGCCACACAAATGGTTGGGTAAGCTACACCCTCATACCCCTCCTGTCTGCTTCGGGAGGCAGCTCACGCCTTATTCAGAGATGATCTTTCGTTACACTCACTGGCTACCTCCACCATGTGCTCAGATGCCAAACACAGTCGCCTTAGGAAACCAGCCACAGTATTTGACACTGATGCATTGAGCAATGAGTGAAGAATGTGGCTCTGGAAGTACCATCTTCCGACGTAAATCTATATCTTATGACAGTACATAATTTTTCATGTAAAATCTTCCATACGCCTTATGCTGCCAAAGCGTTGACATTAGAGTTGCCCAATACCTCTCTTACGACTGGACATAGTCCCACCCACATCATTTTATTTTCGCATTTCGGAAAATTGACCACAGTGACTTGACACTCCAACTCATATACATTTCAGGAAAACAGTGCAATTATTGTTTATATGAGTATGGAATACGAAAAAATTATGTTATGTCCACAGGCTAGCTGTCCCATTTCTGCTCAGCTCTAGTAAATTATTTGATATTTACATTTCGAGAGCAGACGGCAGGTACTTGCAAATAGCACTTCGAAGATGTCGCATCCTGATGAGACTGTCTCAAAGAAGTGTTGTAAAGCTCAGTTGTCCAGCCCTATGTGATAATCAACAGTGTTCCTGTGAAAGAAAATGTTGGAAAGACATCACTGATGTGAGTTGGTGTACTGTAATAAACACTGAAGTTGACAGTGTGCGAAAGTACATGTGAGAGTCTGCTTAGAGGAGCCGATGAGAGGACAGTCTGCGTATCCATGATGTTACAGCCATATTGACTGCCTCGTCTGTACACTGCTGCAAATCCAGTTGAAAACTTACTTTGCTATATTTTGCAGCCGTTTACGAAATGAATCTATCATCCCGCAAGGTCAGATCTACTTGCCAATGCATTGAAATTACAGTTCCCCATATTGAATCTATCCCAACTTTAGAACTATATACACATAATTTTTTACAGGAATAGTAGTCTGATCACTTCTTACACACATCTGGTGATAGGTTGTAACAGTAACCGTTCCAGCTAGCGTGATTATCATTTGTAGGTGTACAGCACAGGAAAAATTATGGTACGTCCACACTCACACCAGCTGAGTGCCGTTTCATACAGCCTACCATAGCTTGCTTACCAGTAGCAAAAGCAATCTACCACGTCGCCGTTATCACATATTTGTCGAGGAATAATGGGCATAATTACAATTAAAAACCACGTATCTTATGTTATGTCTGCTCTTGCACGACTGTTGGCACATGCCAGGGAAGGAAGAACTGACACACTGAATGGAGAAGAATAACTTCGGATGGCCCAGCTAACTTCATAAAATTATCACCCCAGCTCCCCAGCCGACCCATCACCTTGAGATGTCTCGATGTCGTCACTTCTATGAAATTATATTTAACGTACAGGTCTTCCAGCCAATCAGAATCAAGAACAGACTGTAGGTACTCTGCTCTTGGGACATTGTAAATAAATGAATCAGTCTCTAGTTTTCACTGTGAGTGCAGCGTCATCATACACTGATGTGATAGACAGTGGCTATTGATATATTCCCACCCACACTCTTGCTTTAATGATCCGTTGTTTAATGGATGCTGTGTATGTCGGATCCCAGGAAACTACAACTCAGTGTACAGTACTGTTGTTGATGATGGATGAGCGAACTGTCAACGTTGGAGCTCGATAAGAATCATTTTTGTCGTATTTTTTCTCACGTTTACGTACTTCCCATGAATTTCGTAATTTTACCTGGATTTTCTGTAATTATAACTCATTTTTCTCAAATACTCGAGTTCAAAACCACTGCTGTCGAAGACTTCTCTCGTCAACAAAATATCTCATCATGTCAGTCTCATGATACTATCACCCAATGACACTGCAGCACGGTTGCCAACTTCTGTGTCATTGATTATCATCACTTCTATTACTTTGCGAGTGCTCTCTACACATGGACATACATATCGTGAACACTGTTTCACGGTCTGCATCATATGACGCAAACAATGTTTAGTAGTATAGGAAATAACCAGCAGCAGAGAAGAGGAACAAAAACTACATTCTTTAGCCGAAACATTTTGTAAATTCGGTAAGATTATATTACGATGACCATCTACCACCATGTGGATGGCAGTCACAAAATATTCTCACGTGTATGGGAGAAACGTGGGAACCTAAGTATCTCACCATCATCTTTGATGATTACCACCCCAACAAACGAATCATATCCATAGCAGCACTCTGTCTTCTATTTTGGAACGAGCTACCTTTTCATTGAACCTATCAGCTAAGGAAGATCCTGAGAATAGATGGTCTCTCTCTATGCATTTTCTAAATCTTTCTCTCTCTTTAACCAAGGCTCGCTGCAAGGTTGTCTCAGATTTAATTTGAAACTGACCACAAATAGGAAGGAACTATACCCACTACATTCAACGTATTTGAAGGAACAGAACGACCTGAGTTCAATATAACCAATACACTTCAAGATTTTTCGTTTGGAACGAGTATAACACGTGTTCCAAATTTGTTCAAATAACCGATGCTAGTGATATTCTCATCCCAATTGCCGTTCTGCAAAGATTGTTCTATACGAGTCACACTCACATCACCCTTACAATTAGACAAGATCTCTCTAGATGCATGCATGCCGAATAGGTTAGCGCTCGTTACTGGTTTTGTGGTGATCGTTAAGAAAAATAAGTAGAAAAGTATGGTTTGCGCATGACGGAGCTCCAGACGAAAGGATTCAGAAACGTTGTACGTAAGTCACTTGCGCTATCAAATCTGTAGTATTGTTACAGTGTTTATATGCTATATTATGAAGGTTCTGGAAGAGAGAAATGATCATAGAGCATAAACTCCTAAGGCTACACTGTTCTGCACATAAGTATGCTATAATGTTAAAGCAGTGCGGCTTCTGATATATTAGTCGCACGAAGTAAAACACTGTTAATACTCCAATGCAGGAAATATTATTTAACACCTGAAATGCGAGTTCTCTATCCCACTCACTATGGTGGTACTACCCTCCACAACACAGGACAGAAAAAAACATTGAATTTGTGTGATACATGCACGACACAGCTTTCCAGAGGTGTATAGCGCCCACTGTTCACGTCCAGTTACAGTCTGGAAATTATACTATGCTCACATGAGTCCTCTAAAATTATCGTCAGCAACGGAAAATGCATGAAACTGGGACATCTTTCGAGGAAAGAAACAAAAGCACAGCCAGCTCTGTGGCCGAGCGGTTCTAGACGCTTCAGTCTAGAACCGCGCTGCTGCTACGGTCGCAGTTTCAAATCCTGCCTCGGGCATGGATGTGTATGATGTCCTTAGTTTAGTTACGTTTAAGTAGTTCTAAGTTATAGGGGACTGATGACCTCAGATATTAAGTCCTGCAGTGCTTAGAGCCATTTGAACAAGGCACAGTACCGGTATTTGGCGTGTGAAATTACACGCCATGCTGCACCAACTCCGTGAGCAGAACACAGTGTCTTCCACGCACAACGTCTGTCAAGCAAATGTCTATACGGTGATTGAAATACCTCACAAACCCATGTCACTGACTTAGAATCACTGCTGTTACGAAACTGAAGACACGATTTATGTTAAAGGTGTGGCAGAGTAACGGAGTACTTCGTATACTTCCTCGCTCGTCTAGAGGAGGGTACCAAAATAGGTTTTTCATCGGTTCGGTGGACATGATTAATAACACATGCGTTGGAATTCTTCTACGATGTGTGGTATGGAGAGGTTTCCTGTTAACAACTACAGGTAGACAGCACTCTAAGTCACACACAGAACACGCAATTGTATACGAGTCAAACACAGGTTTTACCACACAACTGAAACAGCCTGAGAACAACAGAAAACATTGGTTAAATGTAACATAAATGACTTTCGACAACATCTCCATTGTCTCTAGAGAGCATCATATTCTCAACCGATTGCTTCACCTACTTGCTGCCATCCTTTAACACCATGTCGGTTTAGAGGCATATCGTTTCCTTTTCGAGGAAAGCATCAAAGAAAGCGATCAGCTTACATGGATTCCTATTACCTCAGTAGATATATAGCAGAATATTGTTATAAGCCATGCAGCAACCGTTCTGTAAATTATTTGTTAGCTGACACAACATGGTTCTGAACGGTAGAGTGTACAGAGCAGCACATTGTAAATATTGTTCGCTAGAGTTTGAAACACTTAAACAATCATGCAGAGGTTCAAACATGCGATCCATTTGCAATGCCGAGGCTGGTAATACAATGCTTTTTAACTAAAGAGGAGGTAAAATTATCGTACTCACATGTCCAGGCACTTCACAAAAATCAATAAGATGGTTGATGTAACTTTGTTTTCACACCTGGGCCTGTGATCCGACATATATAAATTTATTAATCTACATGTCGTGGTCGTACACGTTACGCAATCTCTTCCAGCCATGTTATCATGGTCCACGACAAATTACTTTTTTTGATCTGCAGCCCATACATATTGGCTTTCCCTTGTATTCCTCTTGCTGTCACACACTTGCTCCGATGTACAAGATTTCCTGGAGCAAGCAGACATGTAAGTAATCCCCCTTTCCCCCTCAATGTTTACATATTATGGCATATTTGCCCTCAATTTATACGTATTTTCCATCAATTTTCATAATTTTACCTATTTTATGCCACTTCTGCTCAAGTGATCGTGACCTCATTTCCGGCCACATATTCTAAAATTGCTTGTAAATGCAGTACAGTTGTCAACCTGCGCAGTTATTCTGTGTGTGTGTGTGTGTGCGTGTGTGTGTGTGTGTGTGTGTGTGTTGGTTTCACATGGACACATACTTACTGCCAGTAAGTCCAACTTCAGACATCACCAGTCATACACGGGTAATGCGTAATGGATCCCTGTTTGAATCCTATCCCGGTCGCAACCCATGAAAGATCAGCCTTCGAAACTTATCCCGGGCATAATGCATGGTGGATCCACCTGCAACACATGGTGGATCCACCTGTGAACCCTATCCCGACCATAACATATGGTAGAGCCATCTACGAGATTTATTCCGGTCCTATCGGGAACCTACCCCATGTCATGGCTGGACCCCAATGTGAAACCGATACACACACACACTTACTGAAAAATTGCAACAACACTTAAAAGCAATTTTTACGTCGATAGAAGCGAGGGAATGATCACATGAGCAGAAGCGGCACAAAATTGGTAAAATTGAAGGAAAATACTTATAAATTTAGGGAGAATACGATAAAGTGCGGGAAAATTGAGGGAGAATGAGACATTACTTACATGTCTGCATGGTGCAGGAAAATATTTGTACATGGAAATGTTACAGCAAGAGGTATATGAGAAAAAGCCAACATGTATTCACTAGGGATGAGAGAAAAGTAATTTTTCATGGAAAACGATGAAAGGATTGGAATACATTGTTTAACGTGAATAACCACCAAATATAGAGAAGTAAATCTGTTTATGTGGGATCGAAAGTCCAGCTGAGATTCAAAATTTATCAGCAACCATCTTACAAGTGCAAAATGGATCGCATGTTTGACACTTTGCAGGACTGTTTAAGTGTTTTAATCTGTAACAAACAATACTTACAATATGCTTCACTGTACTCTCTACCAGTCACATACAGGTGGTGTCAACTAAAAAAAACTTACAGGACAGCTTCTGCATGGTTTTTAACAACATTCCGCTGTATGTCTACTGAGGCAATAGGGATACATGCAAGATGATACCCTGCCTTGGATGCTTTCCTAGGAAAGAGAATCATGTGCCTCTAAACCGACATGGATCTGCGTTAAAGGACGTTAGAAAGTAGATGCAGTAATCGGTTGAGAGTGGTTGTAAAGAGGTATGATTTTATGGTAGACTGATAATGTGTTCTAGAGAGAGGGAAATCTTGTGGCAGGTCATTTAACCATTATTCTGCATTGTTGTCTACGGTCGTTTCCGTTGTGTGATATAACCTGTGTTTGACTCCTATATAATTGCGTATTCTGTGTGTGCCTTAGAGCGCTATCTACCTGCAGTCATTACCTGGATATCTCCCCATACCACACTCAGCAGACAACTTCCAAGGCATGTCTGATTAATCGTGTCCACCAAGTCAGTAGAGAACCTATGTTGGCACCCTCCTCTAAATAAACGAGGTTGTATACGTAGTATTCCACTTCCCTGTCACACCTTTAACATAAATCGAGTCTTCAGTTTCGTAATTGCAATGATTCTAAGTCAGTGACACCGCTTTGTGAGGTATTCCAATTGCTGCAAACAGGGTGTCCCATTTATCTTGACCACTCTGAATAACTGTTTGTCCAGATGCAAATTACAAAATGTTTCAAGCAAATGTTCTCTAGCCGTCAGGTAGAAATCAATCAGCATTGCCCTCGTTGTAGCTTTGCTTCTTACAAAGATATTAACAGCGGTATGACTTTTTTAAATGGCACCCTGCATTTTTTATTCGGTGCTTCATTTCCTACCCTAAAGACCTATTCCAAAATGTATCACAGTGTACCATTCACTGAAACACAAAATTATTAATTACATAACGCAACCCTGACGTTGACGCTCCCAGAGCTTAGTGCAAGAACTCGGGGTAGTGGAACACATCCACGTGCTGACGTTGACAGAGGACGAAAGTAAACATAAGTGGAATGCACACCCGTCATTCCGTCAACCATCGTCAGGAAGAGTTGTGTGAGTAGAATCTACACCAACGAAGAGAAGGTAGAAATGCTACTCATCTATGGGAAATGTGAGTTAGCAGAACAATAATTGCACTACTATTTTCTTATGTACGGATATATTTAGTACTGTAGTTTAATACTTCTAAGTACTGTTGTATAGAGTAGGCATACAGTGAAGGCTGTCCTTCCTAAAAACTGCATCGACATAACGTTTCTTTTATTGTTGTTGTTGAAGGTAGGCGAAATGCTAAGCAGGCTGCGGAACTGTACAGAGAGCGATATCTCGACAAGAACTCACCTTCCCGACGGATGTTTTCTCGTCTTGTTGAGATGCTTCAGGAAACGGGAAGTTTCACCCCACGACAACGCAGTCGTCGTAGCACTCGCACAGACGAAGCTGCCGAAGTTAATGTTCTCGCTTTCGCTGCTATGAATCCACATGTGAGCACACGAAAGCTTGAACACAAGATTGGCATTCCTAAAACCAGGGTACATCGTATTCTTACACGTCACCGGTTCCATCCTTACCGTGTACACCTACATCAGGAATTGCATGGGAATGATTTCCAGAATCGTGCTCAGTTCTGTCTGTGGGCACAGCAGCAAATCCTCGCGAAGCCGAACTTCTTCTCCAATGTTCTATTTACCAATGAATGTTTCTTCTCAAACAAAGGACAGGTAAATACAAGGAACATTGGGGTCCAGCGATAACCCACGATGGCTTAGAAAGGTGGAACATCAGTGTCAATGGAGAGTTAACTTGCGGTGTGGGACGCTTGGTACTACAATTATTGGCCCTTATTTCATCAACGGTTGTCTAAACGGCACAGCGTATGCCAACTTCCTCAGACGAATCCCTCCTCCTCTTCTGGATCTTTCATTCAACGAGTGCACCAGTGTATCGGTGTCCAGGGTCACCACTTTGAGCACCTTTGAATGTTCTACTCCTGCACAATGGTACAAGAGAATCAAAGTAAGTTTTGTGTTAGGTTTTTACTTGGTTTTCATTAGTTTTCTGACAACTCCAGCAAGTGGACGAATTTGTGGTCCCGGGCTCATAGGAAATGTTGTGTTATGTAATCAATAGCGTTATGTTTCAGTGAGAGGTACACTGTGATACATTTTTGAATAGGTATTTAACAGAGGAAATGAACTGCAGAATAAAAAAAATACAGGCTGCCATTTAAAAAAGTCATACCGCTGTTCATATCTTTCTAAAAAACAAAGCAACAACGAAGGCAATCATGCTGACCGATGTCCTCCTGACGGCTAGAGAACATTTGGTTGAAACATTTTGTAATTTGCATCTGGACAGACAGCTATTTACGATGGTCAAGATAAATGGGACATACTGTATACATTTGCTTCACAGACGTTTGTGTGGAAGACACTGTGTTCTGTTCATGGAGTTGGTGCAGCGTGGCGTGTAATTTCACATGCCAGACAGCTCTGCTGTGCATTTGTCTGTTCTCTCATAGGATTTAATTACGTGCCACATCTTATGTGATGCACTGTGTGACGCTTATTCAGATATGCCTGGGAATGGCGTAACTATCGAAATCGACCGATAGCACAGCTGAAAAACAAAAACAATACAATAACATATGTTTTTGAGTCTGGTCCGCCTTTAACAAAACACAGTTTTGTTTTTGTCCCAGACATGTTTCACTGCAGTTGCAGCATCATCAGTTTTTTTTTAATTCTTACGGCTGCTAAACATCAGGAATGTTCGTTACTGTTTGAATACATACAAATATTAGTTTCTAAATCGTAATTACAGGTTTTTGAGGAGCACATAAAATTGTGTATTGATACATTCTTACCACATGGTGTGGTTTTCCTGCCGTATTATGTTTTTGTAGTGTCTGTTTTTCTTTACAGTTTGCCACTTGCAACTATATACAACTTAATGTAGGCGAAACATTTACGCCAAAATTACGATTTCTAAACTGTTGTGCCTGAGATTAATAACTTATGTGAAAGGTTGTGTGTGTGTCTGTGTGTGTGTGTGTGTGTGTGTGTCAGTTTACATTATGTCTCACTTACGGTTTCTTGTTTCGTCATCTTCTTCATTGTCAAGTTCAGTGTTTTGTGTTGTCACTGTAAATAGATAGATACACATACACACACACACACACACAAACACACACACACACACACACACACACACACACACACACATACAACCTTTCACATAAATTATTAATCTCAGGCACAACAGTTTAGAAATCGTAATTTTTGCGTGAATGTTTTACCTACATTAAGTTGTATATAGTTGCAGGTGACAAACTATAAAGAAAAACAGACACTTTAAAAACGTAATACAGCAGGAAAACCACACCATGTGGTAAGAAGGTATGAATACACAATTTCATGTGCTCCCCAAAAACCTGTCATTACGATTTAGAAACTAATATTTGTATGTATTTAAACAGTAAAGAACATTCCTTACTTTTAACAGCCATAACAATAAAAAACACCCACCGATTATGCTGCAACTGCAGTGAAACATGTCTAGGACAAAACCAAAATTGTGTTTTGCTGAAGGCGGACCAGACTCGAAACATATTATTGTTAAAGCAAACTCAGACAAAAGAACTTCAACATCAAGATGAAAGGCAATACAGCCTACTACGGACCATGCTTTCCTTCATAATGTAAACTTCTTTCCTTTCACCATTTTGCTGTGCTGTCAGTGAGAAAAAAATTCATAATGATCTCAAATTATGTATAAAGTTGATGGATAATTATCGGACAGAATTTGTAGTTGATGTCATGAATGGCAGGTTGTTCTAAATGTAGGAGAATGTAAGTTAGAGCGGATGAGTAGAGAAAAGAATCCTGTAATGTTCAAATATATCACACGTAGTGTGTCGCTTCACACAGTCATATCCATTAAATATCTAGTCGCAACCTTACACAACGATATGAAATGGAATGAGCACGTCAGTTTGGTAGCCGGAAAGGTGACAGCTCAATTCCATTTTATTGGGAAGATTTTGGAGAAGTGTAGCTCATCCACCGTATAAAGAAGGGGCCGTGTAGGACGCTATTGCAACCCATTCTTGAGTACTCCTCGAGCGTTTTGGATCTACACCAGCTCGGATTAAAGGAAGACTTGGCCGCAATTCCGAGGCAAGCTGCTGGATTTGTTACCGGTAGGTGAGACTACGTTCTTCTCGCAAAGCACTAATGCAGAAATTTAGAGCTTTTGAGGCCGATTGCAATTGATTCTACAGTCACCAACGTACAAGACCACGAAGATAAGATGATATAACTAGGGTTGTTCGGAAGAGAAGAGAATCGTAGAATCTGAAATGTGATGCTACGGACGAATGTTGAAAATAAGGTGGACTGATAACGTAAGTAATGAGGAGGTTCTCCACAGAACTGGAGATGAAACGATTATACGGAAAACACTGACAAGAAGAAGGGGCAGGATATTAGGATATCTGTTAAGATATCGATGAATAATTCCACGGTACTAGAGGGAGCCGTAAAAGATAAAGACTGGACGGGAAGACAGAGATTGGAATACAAACAAACAAACAAAAAATTGAGGACGTAGGTTGCAATTGGTGCTCGGAGATGAAGTTCGCCCTGTGATTTACACTGCCTCAAGACATATGTACAGTTTCTAACCCTAATAGTTGTCTTACCATGTTAAATTTGAACGTAAGATTATGCCTCTTAATAACTGGATTGTAACAGCATTTAAAATTTTTAAATTCGACCAATAATTATATGAAATATTGAAAATCAAATAGGCATCCTACAACTGGGACAGGCAGACCGTGCACCGGCTCAGTCGTTGAGCAATACAGATGACGCAGCCGACGGAGAGTGTTTCATCGTGGAGTTTCATCTGGCTGTGTGAGGCCTGGAACACCTCATGGGAGGTGCGGTGCGCAGCGGTTCTCGCGCACCGTTCCAGAGATACGCTCGAACGGAGAGCGCAGCGACTGGAATAGCGTTTTAATATTGAAGAAGCGGCGTCACCGGCGCAGATGCGCCACCGGGCAGATCGCTCCCCCCTCCAACTCCCCCCCCCCCCTCCTTTCCCGCCTCCTGCACAACCCTGGGGAGTCCGTAACACGGCCCATTCCAGATGTCCTCCGTACAGTGGGAAAGCTGGTGTTTTCCAAGCTGCTCCGCTGTGAAAAGGTGCAGGACAAAATCACGGACAGAAATCACAAGCATGATAAGACATTTGGAAATTTGTGGTAAGGTCTTATGGCACCAAACTGCTGATGTCATCGCTCCCTAAGCTTACACACTACTTAATCTAACTTAAATTTACTTACACTAAGGACAACACAAACACCTATGTCCAAGGGAGGACCCGAACTTCCGACGGGGGGAGCCGCGCGAACCGTGACAAGGCGCCCATGAGCGCACACCTACCCCGCGAGGCCGTGATAAGCATAAATTCTACTTAGTGCCACAATCCTATTTTTTATGGAATGCTATTAGCTCTGCTCTGGCCTGCAAATACGTATAAAAGTCTACGGTGCTGTAAAAGAATTAGTTCAATTCAATACAAGTAGCATTGTAAAGCCCATTATTGATTTTAACGTAGCAGTGCTATACTAGGCGAGATGTTATTGGGGGTGGTATACCCTTGCCTTCCTCCAAGCTTCGACCTGACTTACCTAGACAGGTACAGTGGCCTCTACAGCTTAATGCGGGCTCCTAAACAAGCTGCAACTAAGCATTTTTCACATTGCGAGATCACTGCCAATGGCGAATAAAAGCGACAAGTTAGTAAGAAGTTGACTCTAAATCGATACCACGACTTTTATATTGTCTGTCTGACGCACACAGACTCTCAGAGTGAACAATACCTCAGTTTTGTTTGGAGAACCAGCATATTATCGCTGAGATCATCCGTAGGAGATGTAAAGTCAATATCGCTTGCGGATAATATAAAAAGAATCTATTTTCAACAAGTTGGTGTGACACCGTACTTCAGTATTTCTGTAGGGGATCAGCTGATAGCGGCATTGCTTAACTGATGCGTCGAACGAGTGGGCTCATTATAGATTAACAAATCTCACACGTCTGGATTGCTCATGTGGTATCAACGTTCGATACCACACTTGTTAGGGGTTGCAGATATCGACCACGGCCCGTATTAGTATCGTTGGACCCGCGAGCCGCGACCAGCTCCGCGGCTTGTATCAAGTTTCTAGCGAGCTCTCGTCCACTCTTGCTCGGGACGTCAAGCAGTAACGTAGCATAGCCTTCAGCTGATAGGAAGCAACCTCTAACAAGGCGCTTAGTAACGTATGGCCTAAATTAGGCCTCAATAGCTATGTGTTTATGATTATATGTATACAGTCAAGAAGAATCGTGTGCAACCTGTTAAGTACAATATATATTACTTTTAAGAACGACTTCCAATTATTTTAGATCCAGACCACGCAGCCAGCACCTCATCGACGTTACTGACAAACCTGCTGTGATCTATATGTTTCTATTTAGCATTCAACATTGGCGACGACTCGTTCGTCGTCATCAAAATAGCTCATTCACGAAACCTTCATGTAATCAGAGTAGAATTTAACGCTACTTCTAGAATTTGAAACAGTCATATGTCGAAATCGTTTTGTTTTGTTTTATTACCGGTATAGACCTGTGTGATCGTCAAACATGTCTGTCTTGCTAAAAGTCTATGTAAAAAATAAAAAGAACTTTTAGAGAAGACAGACACCGTCTAAAGATGTAAAATATGATAAAATGTGTGACAGACAAAAACAAATGTACTGTTGTGTAGGGCCACTTTCAGCGAACAGAGCTCGCAGCTGCGGTGCAAGCAGATGAAGTGTGATCGCTGCTGCTGGTGCCATTTCGCATGTGCTCAAGAATTGAGACGTGCACGAGACTGTTCTGCAGTCACAGAAGCCTCTAGCTGCTTAGGTGCATCTTTGTAAATGTTCCTAGAGCCGCGAGTTGTCAACAGGGATACGTGTCTCTTTAAAACAGGTTTGCATTGACCTCCTACAACTGCAACATTAACTTAAACTAATAGTTTTACTACATTCTAAATACAGCCTATCTCTTGAAACTACAGTTACCGAACTGACAGATTGAGCGAAGAATAGTTGCTGTGGTACATCTACCAGCCCATTTCTAGGTAGCTGCAAGCTGTGTTAATTCGTGCAAAGCGGTTTTGTAGGGGTCAATATTTTGAGCACAGTGCAACATAAATAGGCTTAATATTAAATTAAAACTGTTCTCCTTATCTTCACTGAAGATTATATTTAGTCTTCGCTTCCCTTTAGTGAGCTTTTAAAATAAATGAATAAATTCCAGACTGTCGCAATTACTCAGTCAGGCAAAAGTTATCTACATTGTGCATAGGCGCAGTTTGGGTAAAATAACGAGGCGTTACTACATGTTTAAATGATCAAACTTTATCTTCTTATGTTCACACATTAATCATACGATGGTGAAAACATATACACCGTTCAGTGATTCGAAAACAGCCCGATCTCTCAGTATGGTGGTTAAGGAACTCACTATATAAAATAAATAAATTAAGAAAACAGCTGGAAAACACAGAAACACAGACAGTGTTCAGAGCTAAAGGTGAAGATAAATCTCATATTAACTCAAACATGAGCGGACTTAACGTCACACGATGCTGTAAATAAGTGTCGATTAGTATCAAAATATTCTAAGTCCGTCACTGATAAACTAAGGTCCAGACTAAGTTCACAAATTCAGAGTCGCAAAGCACTTCACAAAAAAAAAAAAAAAAAAAAAAAAAAAAAAAAAAAAAAAAAAAAAGTTCTGCCGAACTGCTAGCAGAAATAAATCAGAATCCTGACTAGGGCAGAGCGATTCTCTCAGGAAACATGTCACCAAAGACTCCTATCACATGTGTGGCTGAAACAGCACTCAGATCACCACAGATGTCACCTCTGCTAAGACGAACAGAAACTGTACCATTGCAAAATGATCGCTACCCTTTTATGGAATCGGACCACTTCATCTACGCCAATGAGTTTGTATTTTCACATGCGTAATTGACAATCTCTGGGACATGAATGGTATCTAAATGTTATTAAGCCGTTAGCTGTGCGCTAAAATTCTAATCAATTTTATGTGCAGTAGATCACTCATATTTTGAAGTTGAACGATTGAAAAACTTTGTTGCACTGCTTAGAATCAGTTCATACTCTCTGTTATGTCAAATAGGGACATGGAACGACTTTCTTAGCGCTTTTTTACTCCTCTTTCCATTTCTCTATTCAGAATTATGATATCTATGATAGTTTTCAAGCTCTGGGCAAAAATATGCAAATTTATTAACTTAACTAAAAACACAATAAAATATGAATCATGTGAAATAAATTTGGATATTGTGCGCACATACTTCCGCCAACGTATACTGCCTTTGTGGTTGTGTATTTGTCTTGTACGCGATTTTATATTGATCTTTAATGAACCATCAATTGAAATGCAGCTCACAGCTCAATTGGTATGCAGGAGGGAAGTGTTTCACCTCCCGTAGACTAGGAGATCATTAGAGATGGAGCACAAGCTCGGATTCGGGAAGGATGAGGACGAAAAGCGGCCGTGCCATTTGAAAGAAACCTTCGAAAATTTAGGGAAATCACGGAAAAGCTAAATCATGATGGCTGGACGCAGGTTCGAACCGCCTTCTCCAAATGCGAGTCCAGTGTCCTAACCACTGCGCCAGCTCGCTCGGTCAGCTTAATTAATTGTGTACAAAACACCTGAGTATCTCAATGGATGCGCATCGCTGAGAGCTAAAATTTAAGTCGTCGATCTCCTGTGTACCTTAAATAATATAGAAGTTATTAAAGGCGTGCTGAATTACGGTTACAAAAAACTTCTTGGTGCGCTATCCTCTCACATATTTTGATTATATCTTGTAACTGCTTACTGGCAGAATTGTGTTGCTCCCGTCTTTAACTTGACATACGTTCCTTCACTATATCTGTTACGGTTTGCACTGTAGGTGTAGAAACACCCGTAACAATCATTGTCACTGGCGATCAAAATCATGCACAAGGCGTACGCTGGGAGCACTCAGCACAGATACTTCGATCGGAGGACGCAATAGGGGGACTTCGATTTCAGGCCCTGAGGGAGAATAACCTTCGAGCAGGTGAATAACTTAGAGCATTGCAGCCGCCACAACAGCCACTCACTACTACTGTTAACTCTTGAATACAGTGAGCAAGAGCAGTGTAAGAGGCACGCGAAGACTTCGGTTTCAAGTTAGGAGTTCCGCTTTTAAAACTGAAGTACTTTTATTAGCAATTGCATGTTCAAAATGTGTTCAGTCAAGGTAGTAGGTGCATGCGTGATTCTTTCTGTTGTTTTTTCCTTCCTTCTTGATTAATAATCAGCAGTCTCTGAGCGGCTTCCACTAACTTAGTTGCTTCGCCATTCGTTGTGCTCATTGTAGCTAATTCATTCCAGATTCATTATTCTAACTTTTCAAAGGTGTTGATACCTTAATTCAGATACAACCTGTATTGACATTTCTCTACCACTGGTGCGCTTTGTGTTTAGTATGAAATCTGTAAAGACTTGTAATCAACAGGACTTTATAGTGACCACTTGTTTTATTCAGTTGTTCACAGCAACCATGTTTAATGTATGCTGGAAGCATCCCTGTTTAATTAATTCAGTTCTCTGAGTTGTCCACTTACAACACCTGTAACTGAATTCATGTGATCCTACGGGGACCGATCAGTTTATTGGTAAGGTCACTCGGTACATCTCATTATTACATCTAGATGGTATATCAACTGCTCACATTAATAGTTGTTTCGCAAAACCATGGTAGCTGCATTTATATCCTATATGGAAATCATACGTAAAAAGCGAAAAAGGCGATCATTATGAGATTATGTCACTCTTCCGACGTACAACGCATGAAATTACTCTGGTGTAGCTATCTGCCGGTTTGGGTGGCCGAGCGGTTCTAGGCGCTACAGTCTGGAACCGCGCGACCGCTACGGTCGATGGTTGGAATCCTGCCTCGGGCATGGGTGTGTGTGATGTCCTTAGATTAGTCAGTTTTAAGTAGTTCTAAGTTCTAGGGGACTGATGACCTCAGAAGTTGAGTCCCATAGTGATCAGAGCCATTTGAACCCTTTTTGTAGCTATTTAAAATCATAATATACATGGTGTGATCAGAGATTTCAAATAAAATTTAGTGCATATTATCGAACTTGACAGCACGACTGTATCAAGAAATAAGTCACCAGAGATCCGAGTATAATAGTTTGTGTTCATCTTTCTTGTTCTGCTTCTCCTTTCTTAAGCGTCTCCCACCTCCCAGAATTTCAAGTTAAAGACTCTTGCTACCCCCACTCCACGGTTTCGCCTAGACACAGCGTTCCCAACTCATGTGAATACATGGTTCGCTAGCGGACTGCTGAAGCAACGTCGAAACTTTGATCGTCATTTTCTCGGGAGATACTGACTTTAGGCACTTAATTCAAAATAAGTGTCCCTTTATTTTCATCCTTCTTTTATTCTGACAAGTTTCGACTGTACCATAGTGACCTATGACGGGTTCCCCTTGTCAGCCGTGCATAACTGAAGAGTGCGAAGTGAAATAGTAAACAAATTTACCCAAGGACGTACCAAGGCAACAGGAGATGATATGCGAGATACAGTGTTGATTCTAATTTGTAACATTTATCGCTAATGACTTCGGCACAGTAAATGCTCCTTCCGTGACTGAAAAGAGTTTTTGATGACAAAAATGAGCATAATGAGCACCTCAGTCACCTATTTTATACTTTCACGCATATTGAAACCGTTATTTTATGCTGAATCACTTCCAGTCAAGGAGAAGAACATTTTGAGCACAAATCGGCCTACCAGTAATATCGCAAAAACATTTCCTTTAGAAAATCATCTGAAAAATATAAAAAGTTATAGTTATTATCAGCTAAGGAGGTCCGAAGTTTCACAAGTATGATGCATAGGTTTAGTTGGAGTCATACGTATAATTATGGAAAAACAAGAGTGTCAAGCAAGGCCATGATGCTCATTATCGCCTAGTTTGTTCGAATGAAATCTTTAAATGTTCGAAGACGTGACAGAAGCTTTGACCGAAGGGACATGGGGTCAAAGTAAGATGAAACGAGAAATGTCAAAATTATTACAAACTAGTTTTATAAATTCAGAGGAAGAAACCGACAGTGACGAATTTTGCTGCTGGCTGAATTTAGTTATGAAAATCCTTCAAGCTTCCTAGGCGAAACTGGTAATCTTCAGATTTCCTAGTTTGCAGCCGTTTTTCGAAAGTGGTCAAGTGTCCGCTAAGCTAGAAACCGAGGTCTTTGTTCCACGCGCGAGAATATGACACCTACAAAAACTGTCTTGTATCGGTAACAGAAGAGAACAGCAAACAACGTCCATATGTGAAATGAAATAAAAACGAGCTCTAAACGCAATAAGAAAAAAAAAAGAAACTCAGTGAGGCTGCATCTTCCGAACAGTCGAACGTAATGGAGAATGAGACGTAACGACAGAAGGACACCAGAAACTAAAGAAGAGTTTGTTTGATTACACTCCGATATAAATTAAATTTGCATATCTGGTTGACTCTCGAACAGTGACCTTTGAAAGCGTGGGCAACATTCACAACAAATGAATCATCCGAGGACATATAAAGTTGTTTGAAAATTTTTAGAATGAATTAAGTGACAGCAGAGGACTTGCTATGATAAGTAATATAACACTTTGTAGAACCAGATTCCACATTCGTGTGTGAAAAACCACTATAAGCTTACTTCCCCTTTAAGTGGTTAATTGCTCTTATTCTCGGTAACAAAAAGGAACGCTCTTCGATTTGCTGACATAACCAGCCACACATGAAGTGAAAACAGAAGAAGGCGAATTTGGGATTGGTACCGTCGAAAGTTCTGTACATCTAAAAATTTACGACAGTCTTGCCGCAAGTATGAATTTAAAATATCATCAGCGTTTACGTTGTTTTAAAATATTGGTAATGATGTTGCAATAACACTTCCGTTTTACTTAAATATCTGGAAAACTTAAATGTGTGAGTTAACCTATATCGACATTTGTATCCACATCTACTAAACTATCTAAGAGCGTTATACATTGCTTGAAATATCGTAATAAGAAGCTGCTTATAACATTTATAAGTATGCACCTCATGAGTATCGTTTATTGGGCTCAAAACTCATGAACAGAAGTTTAGGTATTAATTTTGAACAACTGCAGTGATGACATCAGTATATTTGATCTGCTACGAAAGTTTGCTATACGATCAGATAGACGCAGGACCTGCCGACACGGAGAACACAATAAGTACAATGTTACTTACCGTACATGAATTTGTTCCTAGAACATGAAGTCTTCCTGTGGATAATCGAGTGGAAAATGATCTCATCACCGAAACTTTGCCGGCCGCTGTGGCCGAGCGGTTCTAGTCGCTTCAGTCCGGAACCGCGCTACTGCTACGGTCGCAGGTTCGAATCCTGCCACAGGCATGGATGTGTGTGATGTCCTTAGGTTAGTTAGGTTTAAGTAGTTCTAAGTTCTAGGGGACTCATGACATCAGATGGTAAGTCCCGTAGTGCTCACAGCCATTTGAACCATTTTGAACCGAAACTTAAGTTTATAGTGACTGACACCCTAGCGACGTAAACATTCATCGTACGATTGTAACTGACCATAAAGTGAAGTCCTCGCCGCAAAATGTGAATCTGAGCTGAAGTGAAGCTAAATTCTAAGAACTCTGTGAGATCCGAGTTCTCACCGTTCTGTACTGGTGAACAGCATTGTCAGTAAGTACGCTAAAGTTGTCACTTTCAGGCGAATGTCGAAATTTTCTGTCGTGTACGCGCAGAACAAGCATATGGCAAATTTCAAAAGTGCAGAAGAGTCAGTACCAGTAGACCCTTTGGGAACTGCCACCAAATGCAGTAAGTGAACTATTCAGTAGCGTAAGAAAGACAGACTGAGACGGCCTTCAAGGCATATGAAGCAATTGGAGCGTGGCAGAAGGAACTAATAAATGAAAATTTTAAATCCGGTCTTAGTGTTTTTTCGTTCTTTTCGTTGCGCAGGTATACGACATCGTGAAATACAGTCGAACTATTAACAAAAACGTGAACAGTTCAGATCTTATTGAAAATACAGTTATTATCACAAATCCGGCATAATCCGATAGAATTACCGGTAACTGAAAATTAAAAAGATATTAATTCTAGTATTTCATTTCTTGCTCTGATTTTTACCTTTGTACTTCAAGTAAACTATTGCGCTCCCCATGGTGATATCCATCACAAAATACATTCAAAGCATACAAATTCGGAGCACCACGAGCAACATACTAACAAGCAACCCCTTGATTGAGAGGTAGCTAAAGGCCAAATATATTTATGCATTCGGCGGCCTGCACATTGTCTACCATGCAGCTAAGTTAGCCGGCCATTGTGGACGAGCGATTCTAGGCGCTTCAGTCCGGAACCGCGCTGCTGCTACGGTCACAGGTTAGAATCCTGCCACGGGCATGGATGTGTGTGATGTCACTGGGTTAGTTAGGTTTAAGTAGTTATAAGTCTAGGGGACTGATGACCTCAGATGTTAAGTCCCAAAGTGCTCAGAGCCTTTTGAACCAGCTAAGTTACTGACTACTAATGGCGGGACTGGAAGTATCCAAAGGTGAGCACAGCGTGAGACAGTGAAGCATAATTGAAGAGCTTAGTCGACAAGTGATAGCGATAAACAAAGCAAACATTCCATTATATCTACAACAATAGTTGGTGAAATTGACATTTCGTCAGAAACGAACCCAAGGAATTACGCAGAGTGAGAAAGAAGTGGCACATGAAATATTAGCGTTCCTGAAAGATGAGTCAGTGGAGCGGATGGATTCGTATACGCTCGTCTGTGCGGACAATGTAAATGAGGAGTACAGTGATGACGATAAGTGCTTAAAAACGAAAGTGCTACTGAAACAGATGTCGAGCCATGCAGTTCATCATCGTTATCGCACAAGGAACCACAAATTATGTCTCTAGTGAAACCTACTAAATGACAGTCGTTGCCCAAGGAGCGGATACTAAACATAATTACTTACGTGGAAGATCATCCACAGCAAGTAAAAGAATAATTAAGAACTGATTTCGAGTAAGTCCGCAGCAATACGACCGCGTAGTGCATAAGAAAAGCTACGGACCTTCACGGAGGACACTGCACACCTATTGTAAAAACTGATGTTTGTACGTTTGAAGGATGCCCGATGCAGTTTACAGGAGGTTCGTGCTAGTAACCTGCTACCATATGCACATCAAATATCGCGCAACATAGATTGCAGTGATTTCGAGGGAAGCAGTAGATGGTTGAATAACTTCAAACTGTCTTATAGAATTGTAAGACGTAAGATAACGAAATTTCAAACAAAGCGCCTGCCTTACGACGCACAATACACTGCGGAATCGGCCCGAAAATTTGTAGATAAGATAAACAAATTTATCCTATCGTTCATTAAGAAATATGTTTTCAACTCCTGCCTCTCGGGATTTGAAAAGGAAATACATATGAAAGGAACCTTGGAAATTAGAGGCTCCAAGAGATCTACATCAAGATCAACTAACATTAGTGCTTTAACGCATTCGTATACAATCTGATTGATGGGTAAGTTATTTATGTGCTGCGAGAAGTTGGAGGTGCTCTAGCCTCTACGATTCTTTCTCGTGTGCGTGATTTTGCAAAGGTAGTAGGGAATATTTACGCCACAGCAAGCAAGAGTGGGAAAATGGGCATAAGAGAAATACAACTATGGTTTGAGCCAATAGCTGGTCAAAATAATTTGCTTTTGCTTGGTTCCTGGTCTGCGTATAAAAATCATACTCCTTTAGAGTACACTCAAGTGCGTGACATTGCAATTCATACCACATGGAGCTACTGGACAAATTCAGCCTCCAGGATGTTTGTTTTCTCTGTGCCTATAAAATATATTACCGCATTATCTGCAGCTACATTTTAAAGGATAGGCAGTTACACAGTAAGCTCCAAGTCAGAATGTTTCGCTTTCGGTTGTACCCCATCGTATTCCATCAGTTCTCATACCCACACTAATATGGTTCTCATGGTCAGTCAATAGCAACTAATATTTTCCCGGTCACAGCTGTTACCACAACACTTTCAAGCGAGCCTTACTAGAGACTGAAGATGCGACCTCGCACTCAAGGGATTCCTTTTAAGTCTCATATACCACAATCACATTTATTGTGAATCGAATTAGAAAAACAATCTCGTTAACGTAGCTAAGTACCTACCTTGCTATCCGGCGATAATTTCACGGCAATGTATGAATATAGAAAAAAATTCTTGAAAGATGGAGCCAGCAACTGATTATGGATCACGCCATATATTTCAACTGCATCTCTTCTGCATGTGACTTCCTTTTGCGCACCCGTGTTCCTGTCACCTGCGCTACGGATTCACTTGGATGTAGCCGAGGTGAGAACAGTTTTCAAATTATATCGAAAGTTTGATCGTCATTTCGTCGGAAGCTAACGAATGTTGGTGCCTAGGCAAAGCTATGTGTCCCACTACTTTCCCCCCTCCTTCACCATGCCAAGTTTCGACTGCATCAGAGGGCTACCGATGGCGTGTTCCCTTGTGAGCTCGAGAAACGATTGATTTCTTGAAACCCGTAGACTGTAAATAATAATTACCATTATATGGCCCCGCTGAAACACGCAATGTACAATAGCATTAAGGATTACCATTTAGCCCTTATGTGTAACCACATTATTATTTAACCGTAAAAAAGTATTGTTACATTCTTCTTGAATTTTTCAGCATGGAAAACTGCCTATTCAAGAATTTTCTGCGTAAATGTTTTACTAGAGCGCATTTCACACTGTATGGCAATAGCCTTGCCATAGTGGATACACCGGTTCCCTTGGGATCACCGAAGTTAAGCGCTGTCGGGCGTGGTCGGCACTTGGATGGATGACCATCCAGGCCGCCATGCTCTGTTGCCATTTTTCGGGGCGCACTCAGCCTCGTGATGCCAATTGAGGAGCTACTCGACCGAATAGTAGCGGCTTCGGTCAAGAATACCATCATAACGACCGGGAGAGCGGTGTGCTGACTCCACGCCCCTCCTATCCGCATTCTCCTTGAGGATGACACGGCGGTCGGATGGTCCGGGTAGGCCACGCGTGGCCTGAAGACGGAGTGCATTTCGCACTGTGTTACACCTCCTTCTCTCCTATCTATTACTGCCATTACCTAGCTTTTAGCTTTACTGCATGTTTCACAGAAATATACAGCTTGTCGGTTTAAATTCCTCTAATATTTCTGTAGAAATTTTGCCTGCGTTTTTCCATGTACGAATATATGACGGAATAGTTTTGAATTTCCGTGTTTGCTCTGATTTGGGATATTTCTTCTTCAGAGTATTTTTACCACAAACTATCTCTTATTTATGGAGTCACTTCTCGAGAATACGCTAGAAGCAACACATTTGCTTAACGCTCGCAGGATTTATGGAAGTACTTTGACAATTAATGTCTAAGGATAGCAGATTAGTGCGGACTCATCTTCTTTAGAAGTAAGCTGGGTGCCATCGTCGACAACCTTTTCCGCGCGAAAATATGGTTAAAGTTGAGGAAAGAATACGGGCGTTATTAGCGAAATTTAAATCTGCTGCTCGAGGAGACTCAGAAACAAAGTGATTACGGTGTGCAGTTGGCGGGGCTGCTGCGCCGGCGCTAACGAGCCTCCGGTGACGGCCTCCGCCCATCCAGACGGCAATTATAAATAAAATGCGCCGCCAACTCGGGCCCTGAGACTTTAATTTCGCGAAATTCCTCATCAAAACCTTTTCTCATTCAATTATAATTAAGGGAAGAAAGTTTAGAAAGTTCTCGAAATTTTATTGTGATTTAGAACCGGCGATAAAATCGCCGACAGAGACCCCTCCCGTAATGCGACAAATGACAGACGAGGCTGGGGATAAGAAGTGGAGTGCTTTGGTAGAGAGGGTAGGTGGGGATGGTGGTGGGGCGGGGGGGAGGGAAGGGGGGGCGGTAGAGGGCACAGGTCGCACGCCGTGAAGTATTGGCAATACTCCTTGCAGCTGGTGGGTGGGGGTGGACGGAGATGGAGGGGTGGGGACCATGCCGCGGAGGCGGCGTCGGACGAGCGAGAGGCGGTGAGTCGTGTCGCCGGGCGCCGTTATTGTCCGCGGGGATTTCCCGCCGTATTGTGTACACTGTACACTGGCCGCACAGGGATTTCGCCACGCGCGCCGCAAAGCCACTGCCGACACGTTTGCAACCTTCAATTGATTTTTTTCTCCCTTTCTTCTCTTCCGAACGATCTCGCTTGTGGACGGACGGATCAAGGATGTGCTTACCGCCTGTATCGTCTCCTAGTCCCTCGTAGCTGCTCCGGATTTCACAACACCGCATTATGCCGTAGCGCAGGGTTCTCACTCGCTTCCATAGAAGTGTGTCTCAGAAACTGTTGTGAAACAAGACGTGATTTTCTTTTTGCAGGATGCCTTGTTTGAATGTTTCCCTTCTCTAACGTGACGGCAAGAATAGGTTTTACTTTGACAGTTACAAGTTTTAGCTGTGATTTAGTCACCTTCAGACACAGTGTTGCTGCATAAGAATCCGTGGAAAACAAGCACATGTGCGTTGAACTACAATATGGTCTGTCACTAAAACTTGTGGTTGTCGATCCGTTACATAAAAATGAAGTAAAGAATCAACTAAAGGAATAATGTTGCTGGTTTTAGGACAGCAACCAGCCACAAATTTACTTTCAGTACCTTTATTCAAAGGGTACCGTTACCGGTTTCGAATCGTTGTGATTCATCCTCAGACGGTTTACACATTTCTTTATGACATGTGGTGTGTTTTTTACAGATTAATTGTCCTAAAATATAAATAATACATAATTACAAACACGCCACAGACAGATGGTTGCGTTACAGATTTTCGTTGCATGTGACTTTTGTGAAAGGTTGGTTTGGAGTGTTTGTTTTCGTAACATTCGTCCAACAGATGTAAATACATTCTCACTGCATTCTTATTGTTGCACACGTAAATTGTTCACCCTGAACACTTCAGATTTGTCACTGAGAAGATTTCTATCACGCACCACATGTTTTGATACATACAAAGAGCTTACAAACATATGAGTATCACAGATGCTATGATATATCGTAACATTTGACGATGATGTCCTATGTTGAACCTCAATAATGTTTTCGTACTTAAAATACCACTTCAAAACTGACTTCTTTTCATCGAATGTAAGCCTTGCGCCAGCCATGTTTACTCGTGTAACTAAGTGTAACTAAGAACAAAACACTGACTATCTGGCGACTGTCATATGACAAAACAAAACAACGCAATACAACGCTTGTGTGGCGATTGCCGGAACTACAAACTATTACACTACAAAAGATAACTTCGTCAATTAGTTTGCCAGTTATGGACTTTTAAACAGTGGATACATTTTTTTGGACCCCTCTGTACATAGTTCTTTTCATACAAATAATAATATATTATATAGTAGTTACTTTATGTTACTATATTACATTTCCTCATGTTTTTCACATGAGAAACAACTACTATAGCACAAATTTCGCGAGGTTAAATTGTCGTTTGGTGTTACGATTTCCAATGTAAATAACACCAAACGATAATTTAACCTCACGGAATTTGTGCTACAAAAGTCGTGTCTAATACGAAAAACGTGGGAAATTGTAACATAGTAACATAGTGTAACTGCTGCCTTGTATTATATTTATAAAAAGAGTCATGTATTAGAGGCCGCTGAAGACGCTTCACAAATAAAAGAACCGAAACGTGTATGGCAAAAAACAAGCTGTCTCTTATTTACTTTTACAGACGGAACATATCTCCATAAATTTGGTATCAAGTAAGAAACTATGGAAAACGGAAAAAAATGACAGTTGTGCCATACTGTTGAGAGGATATGTCATCGCAGTTCACTCAAAGTCGTTGCGAAATAAAGCCTATAGATTTCGTGTTCCACAAACAACCACAAATAACATATAACGTACTGTGGAATAAGGGTACTTTGGTATGAACTGACATGCAGGTGCTACTGCTTCCCGCTGAGGTATATTTTCGGCATGTTATCCAACTGTAATACGAGGGTTGACTGCAAAGTAATGCCTCCACCTTCGTAACTCTTCAGCAGTTGGGAGCATTGGTATGCGGCAGGTACTGGCTTGTTCCATAGCCTCTTCTCCACAGCTCCAGTGGGCGGGAAGCCTTAGCATTGAACGATTGTGTTGTTAGAGAGCAAAGTATGGAACCTTGCGCAGACGGTCGGTCAATGCGATTTGAGCTACGTGCAGTCACTGAATTCTTGACAGCAGAAGGTGTCACCCCAAAGGAGATACATCAGAGAATGAAAGCAGTTTACGGTCATTGTGTTGATGTGAGTGCTGTGCGTCGTTGGGTGATTAAGTTTAAAGATGATGAGGCGGGAACATCTGGCCTGCGTGACAAGCAAAGATCTGGACGACATGTGACAGCAACCACCGAGTTTCACAAGTAAAATGTTGACAGATTGATTCAGGACGATCATCTTATCACTCAGAGATGAATTGCAAGCACAATCGGCATTTCACAAGAATTTGTGGTTCATATTATTGCTTTGCTTGGCTATCGGAAGATCTATGCACGCTGGGTATCCCGGATGATGACTCCTGAAATGAAAGCGTACAGACTTGAAATTTGCCAGGAAACCCTCTCGCGTTATGAGAATGAAGGTGACGCCTTTCTCCATTCTGCTTTCGTTCTCTGATGAATCTCCTTTTTGGTGACACCTTCTGCTGTCAAGAGTTCAATGACTGCACGTTGCTTAAATCGCATTGACCGATCGTCTGCGCAGGGTACCATACTTCACACTGCAACAACACAACCGTTTAATGCCAAGATTCCCGCCAACTGGAGCTGTATAGAAGAAGCTACGGAACTAGCCAGTATCTGCCGTTTACCAATGCTGCCAACTGTTACTGTTGAAGAGTTACGAAGGTGGAGGCATTACTTTTCAGTCAACCCTCGTGTAGGCCAGATCTACATTTACATCATCCCTGTACGTGACTCTTGCGACCGTCTTTTCTCCAAACAGAATAATAAATTCCTTCTCAGGAAAATGCGTAATATACTTGTACTCGTCTATGGTTTGTGGCTGCTATGTGCTAGATATTATTACATTTTGGTGGCCCACTTTTCCACTTGAGCAGAACGGAGTGTCATCAGAGAACACTATACATATCTGAAAATTTAAGATAAATCTCATTCATTTTCCCTCTCAGTTGCACATTTTTTTATTAGATTACATGTTTCGATCACTCCAGATCATCTTCAGACCGAAAAAATGTAGAGTTTACCTAAAACGTTTCGTCAGAACCACATATCAGAGTACTGCGTGTGCAACTGTCGGCACTGAGAGGGCGAGAGAGAAGCAGAAAGAGAGGGGGGAAAGGGAACAGAGTAAGGCTGGTTGGGGGAGGGGGAAGGAAACAAGAAGGAGTTAGTGGCGACATCACGAAGTTAACAAGAGGGCACAAGCTAAAATTATAGAATGTATAATTACGTAAGAATTCTCGTGGGAATATTACAAAGTGTAAAACAATTGACATGCAAAATATTTTTTTCTTTTGAGTCATCGATCTTCTGAGTGGTTTAATGCGGCCAGTAACGAATTACTCTCCTGTGCCAAGCTCTTTATCTCAGAGTAGCACTTGCAACCTATGTCCTCAATTTTTTGCTGGATATATTCGAGTCTCTGTCATCCTCTACGGTTTTTGCCCTATACACCTCACCCTAGTGCCAAGAAATTCACTGACGTCTTAACAGTTGTCCTATCATCCTGTCCCTTCTCGTGTTTTCCACATATTTCTTTCCTCTACGATTCTGCGCAGAACCTCCTCATTCCTTACCCTACCAGTCCACCTGATTTTCGACATTCGTCTGTAGCACCACATCTAAAATGTTTCGATTCTGTTCGGTTCCGGTTTTCCCACAGTCCATATTACACTACCATACAATGCAATGCTCCAGACGCACACTCTCAGAAATGTCTCCCTCAGTCTAACGCCCATGTTTCATACTTGTCGACTTCCTTGGACCAGGAATGTCCTTTTTTCCAGCGCTATTCTGCTTTTGATGTCCTCATTACTCACTCCGTCATTGGTTATTTTGCTGCTTAGATAGCAGAATTTGTTAACTTCATCTACTTCAGGACCATCACTCCTGATGTTAAGTTTCTCGCTATTATCATTTTTGCTACTTCTCATTACTTCAGTCTTCCTTCGATTTACTCTCAATCCATATTCTGTACACATTACTTTGTCCATACCATTCAGAGTATCATGTAATTCTTCTCCACTTTCATTCAGAACAGCAATGTCACCAGCGAATCATATAATTGATATCCTTTCATCTTGAATTTTAATTCCACTCCTCAAACTTACTTTTCATTCCAGCATTGCTTCTTCGATGTATAGATTGAACAGAAGGGGGCAGAGACAACATATCTGTCTTACAACTTTTTTAATCCGAGCGCTTCGTTCTTGGTCGTCCACTATTATTATTCTCGCTTGGGTTTTGTACCTATTGTATATAGCCCGTCTCTCTTGTAGCTTACCCCTATTTTTCTCAGTTTTTCGAACATTTTGCATCATTTTGCACTGTCGAATGATTTTCCAGGTGGACAAATCCTATGAACGTGCCTTGGTTTTTCTTTAATCTAGCTTCCATTATAAATCGCAATGCCAGAATTGCATCTAGCACATCCTCAATTTTCTTTTCCATTCTGATGTATAGTATTCTTGTCAGCAACTTGGATGCATGAGCTGTTAAGCCGATTCTGCGATGATTCTCGCACTTATCAGCTCTTGCAGTCTTCGAAATTGTGTGGATGATATTTTTCCGAAATTCAGATCGTATTTCGCCATCCATACATCCTACACACCAACGTGAATAGTCTTTTTGTTGCCACATCCCCGAATAATTTTAGAAATTCAGATTGAATGTTATCTATCCCTTCTGCCTTATTTGATTGCAAGTCTTCCAAGGCTCTCTTAAATTCTGATTCTCACACCAGATCCCCTATCTCTTCTAAATCGAGTTCTGTTTCTTCTTCTATCACATGAGACAAATATTCCCCCTTCAATGTACTCTTTCCACCTTTTTGTTATCTCCTCTGGATTTAACAGTGGTATTACCACTGCTTTCTTAATGTTACCACCCTGAACATTTCTGTACGTCTTTCCTTCATCGATCAGTTGAAGTATTTGTTCTCTTTGGTTTCTTCTCAGTTTCCTTCTTCGTGCCTATGTTCTTCCTTCCAACTTCTGTGATATCCCTTTCTGAAGATGTCCATTTCTCTGCAGCTGTACTGGCTACTGTGCTATTCACTATTGCTGTATCTATAGCCCTAGAGAACTTCAAGCGTATCTCGTCATTCCTTAGTACTAGTTGCATATTGATTCTTCCTGACTAATGTCTTGAACTTCTACCTACTCTTCATCACTACTACATTGTGACCTTAGTCTATATTTGCTCCTGGGTACGCCTTACAATCCAGCATCTGATTTCGGAATCTCTGTCTGACCGTGATGTAATCTGAAATATTCCCACATCACCCAGTCTTTTTCCATGTTTACATCCTTCTCTCGTGGTTCTTATACAGAGTATTCGCTACTACTAGCTGATATTTATTACAGAACTCAATTGGTGTTTCTCCTCTTTCACTCCTTGTCCCAAGCCCATATTCTCCCGTAGCCTTTTCTTCTTCTCCTTCACTTGCACTGCATTAAAGTTACCCATCCGTCGGTGTGTATACCTGAACTATCTTCGTCCTATCACTGAACTGTTCACCGTAACACACTCTTTGCCCCTACCTTTGTATTCATAACAAATCCAACTCCGGTTATGCCATTTTCTGCAGCTGTTGGTATTACCCTGTACTCATCTGACCAGAAATCCGTGTGTTCTTTCCATTTCACTTCATTGACCCTTACTATATCTAGTTTGAACCTTTGCACTTCCCTTTTCAGATATTCTAGGTACCCTACCACATTCAAGCTTCTGACATTCCACACCCGGATTCTTAGAACGCTATCCTTCCTTCGATTGTTCAGTCTTTTTCTCATGGTCACCTCCCCCTTGACAGTCACCACCCGGAGATCCGAATGGGGGACTCTTACGGAATCTTCTGCCAATGGAGAGATCATCATGATACTTTTTCAATTACAGGCCTCATGTTCTGTGGATACACGTCATTCCCTTCTGCATCCTCATACCGTTGACCGTTGCTGATTCTTCCGCATTTAGGGGCAGATCCCAACGCAATGCCAATAGGGTACCCAGAACGTCGGTCCGCTCCTCTGCTCTCTTTGACAAGGTCGTTGGCAGAGTGAGGGTGGCTTCTTAAGCCGGAAGTCATCGGCAGCCAATGTTGAATATTAATCAAAATGTAAGTGGTGTCGTGTTTCGAACCCGGGACCGATGACGTTTTGATGACTAACGTAGGACGCTATCCTTTCTTTCTTTAAAAAAATCTCATTTTATTTTTATTGTTGGTTGCATTTGTTCGAGGTGGACGTTCTTTGACGACCGTTGAAGTTTATCGTTAATCCATTCACTCAGTTTATTTTATTACAGAGGGCAGCTAACCCTCTGACCGAACACACTGTGCTACCGAGCCGGCGAGCCCTAGACCACCGGTCCTTCAATGTTAATTACATAAAATAGTGAAATTATAAAAATGAACGAGGACGGATTGAGAGGTATGGGGCTGGGGAAGGGGCAGGGATAGGTAGTAGCAGGGATGCTATAGGTTTAACAAGAGTTGATCTCGCACTAAAATTGCAATAGGTCAGTTATGTAAAAAGCTTACCGAATCAGTATCTTAAGATATTCAAAGTGTGAAACTTTGAAAGAATGGAGTCATTAGGTGTTATTCTGAAAGTATAAAAACTAAATATTAAAACTATAGGCAGAGAACTATGGATATGTAAAACATGAAAAACATAAACATTGTAAAATAACAGCAGTGGAATTATGTAGAGGATCTAGAACTGCATAGAATCAATAAATATTATGAATTTTAAAAACATTGCAAGTATAAAACGGTAAAAAGTATAAAACAATAGATTACAAAAGTGAAACTATGTGAAACAACTATAGATATAGAGAACTGTGAGTGTCAGTTATGGTTAATTGCATTTGCTTCTGCTTGGTGGCGTTGTACGGTTTTGTGGTATGTAAGGGAACCAGTCTGTTGCCTGGAAGGTGTGTTAGCCGATGCGATGCTTCTGTCTATTCTCGATGAGTGGGGATGCTGATTATACGTGCTCTGCTGTGAAGTGGACAGTTGGAAGAGGCTTTCAGAGTTTCTAAAAAATGCACTGTTACAAAATCGTTCTGCTGACTTAATGTGTTGCCAGGCTCCTGTAGAAGGATCGTCGAAATCTCAATTTCTGCCAACATTGTCAGGAGGTGTGGGTTAGGCTCATGGTGCACCACTTCCAAACGTTCTGTAGCTGCAACAGCATGCTTTGATGTTAGCAGATACTCAGCAAACACTGTTTTATTAGTATGAATTGAATCTTGCTCTTTGAAGCGTATTTCATTTCTCCTGCCTCATCACAGAAAGACGCTTTAGGAACATGGGAGCAGCGGTTATCTTGTGCTGGATTCCAACGACTCTTCCGTGGCCGTCTGGAAGGCCGCGGCGTTTCCTGCCAGACCTGTCTCTGCACCTTGTACCTAAGCACCCACCTTCTATTTTATTCCTCCACACTCTGACCTCTTATCATAGGTCTTGTTACAGTGGTGTATTTCCAGTAGATGCTCCTGGGGCTTAAACGCCAGATTTCACCACAGGCCGTTCTGATGCTCATAAGAGAAACTTGTGCCCTGTAACATTTATTCTTCTGATAACGGAGCCATGACAGTTTCACATCCGTGTTATTCCTAGATACTTCCTTACCGCCTCTCCTGGCAGAGTTTCGTCGAAAAGTATGAAATTCCAGTACGTCTACTGGATATGCTTCCTTGTAAATGGTACTACTTTGACACCACGTTCATGATCTAGCCACAAGAATTAGTTGCTCTCATCTCCACTCTCCAGTCGATTTGATATGACCACGTGTCAAAAGCCTAAATAACCACCTTCTGCAGCACTTACCACTGCGAGACAAGCGGGAAGGTACTAACTAACAGGGATGTGGAGCCATGCCAACTGCAACGCAGCGGCAAGCTGCACTAGGTTTCTCAGTTGAGGGTCCATGGTGTGGACAACCCCACTGAGGTGATCCCGCAGATTCTCGACTGGGTTTAATTCCGGGGACTTCGATGACAAGCGGAGTACGATAAATTCATCCTGTGCTGTTTGAATCATGCACATATACTGCGAGCCATATGACGTCTTGCATTGTCCTCCTGGCAGATACCGTCATGCGGGGGAAAAACTGCATTTACGAATGTACATGGTCTTCAAGAATAGATTCATGCTTTTGTTGATTAATTGCGCTTTCAAGGATGCCACCATCACCCAGGGAGCCCCACAAATACTTTCCCCAGACTACAATCTTCCTTCATCCAGCCCGGACCTTTGTGACAAGCTAACGTCCATCTGTCCAGTGGAGCAGAAAACACGATTCATCTGAAAAGATCACCTATCGCCACTCACTGGTCGTCTATTTGCGGTATTGATATCGAAATTGGGGTTTCTAGGATGTTTATATGAGGAGCAGAAGTCGGCTATGATACCGATACCTTAACACAGTGGATTTAACACATGAAATATATAAAAAGCTAGCAGCGTTATTCCAATCTGTCGCGCCTTTGGACCAGTGCTGGATGCACTAGAAGATGAATGTAGGTGACTTGTTGTCCTACCTTTCCTAAGCGTGATTCAGAGACAAAGAAGACCATACTTTGTCACGATGAAACATTTTTATTGAGAACGTCGTTCCATTGTTCGTAACAAATGAGTGGAACTCTGCCTCCAAACTGGTTGTCGTCTCCATGGCTCTGGTAGTTGAAGCACTATTTCGTAAATCTAATGAGAAATTTACCCTTGTCTACATGGAAACTAATGTTATTGAGACAACCATTATTTGGTGTAAACTTACTATGGTGTGTGGTGAATGAAGTAAGTTCCTATATGGCATACAAAAATCCCCTTATTAAATGTACTTTTTCTCTATTGTCTCTTGTCAACAGTCAAAGAAGTTTTGTTCATGGTTTTTAAAATGTAAAGTGCACAGCCATACAAACAACTTACAATCACTATAAATTTTATACATATACCTTTAGCGAAAATAAACAGAATCTACTCTTGCTAATACCCCAGATCATGTTAACATAACAACAGAAATATGCCAACAGTTCATCTGAAGGTTTGTTATTAATTTAAATTTAAATATAAAGGGCCTAGTGATACAAACAGCTGCATCTCACTGCAGATACAATAACTCTGTATCATTGATTCCTGGGTATTCGTGTTAATGCCAATCATGATAAAAAATAGCTATAAACTGTCTGTATTGTACGTAATATACAAATAGAAGTAATATATCAGATCACATGAAGTTTGTTCTTGTAGTAATTTATTTATTTATTTTATTTTGTACTCCCATGATATCGCCAGACTGATTAAAATATTTGCGCTTATATCGACTTTAATACATGTAAAGAAGAACAAATTACATCTTTGTGCAAAGTAGGCCTATGCCATATCTTTCTGTCAAGATCTTTGTTACAAGCAACAGTTGTATAGCGCCTGCTGGATGCTGGAATAGTCTCTCGCTGTCAGAGTGTAAATTAATATACACTCCTGGAAATTGAAATAAGAACACCGTGAATTCATTGTCCCAGGAAGGGGAAACTTTATTGACACATTCCTGGGGTCAGATACATCACATGATCACACTGACAGAACCACAGGCACATAGACACAGGCAACAGAGCATGCACAATGTCGGCACTAGTACAGTGTATATCCACCTTTCGCAGCAATGCAGGCTGCTATTCTCCCATGGAGACGATCGTAGAGATGCTGGATGTAGTCCTGTGGAACGGCTTGCCATGCCATTTCCACCTGGCGCCTCAGTTGGACCAGCGTTCGTGCTGGACGTGCAGACCGCGTGAGACGACGCTTCATCCAGTCCCAAACATGCTCAATGGGGGACAGATCCGGAGATCTTGCTGGCCAGGGTAGTTGACTTACACCTTCTAGAGCTCGTTGGGTGGCACGGGATACATGCGGACGTGCATGGTCCTGTTGGAACAGCAAGTTCCCTTGCCGGTCTAGGAATGGTAGAACAATGGGTTCGATGACGGTTTGGATGTACCGTGCACTATTCAGTGTTCCCTCGACGATCACCAGTGGTGTACGGCCAGTGTAGGAGATCGCTCCCCACACCATGATGCCGGGTGTTGGCCCTGTGTGCCTCGGTCGTGTGCAGTCCTGATTGTGGCGCTCACCTGCACGGCGCTAAACACGCATACGACCATCATTGGCACCAAGGCAGAAGCGACTCTCATCGCTGAAGACGACACGTCTCCATTCGTCCCTCCATTCACGCCTGTCGCGACACCACTGGAGGCGGGCTGCACGATGTTGGGGCGTGAGCGGAAGACGGCCTAACGGTGTGCGGAACCGTAGCCCAGCTTCATGGAGACGGTTGCGAATTGTCCTCGCCGATACCCCAGGAGCAACAGTGTCCCTAATTTGCTGGGAAGTGGCGGTGCGGTCCCCTACGGCACTGCGTAGGATCCTACGGTCTTGGCGTGCATCCGTGCGTCGCTGCGGTCCGGTCCCAGGTCGACGGGCACGTGCACTTTCCGCCGACCACTGGCGACAACATCGATGTACTGTGGAGACCACACGCCCCACGTGTTGAGCAATTCGGCGGTACGTCCACCCGGCCTCCCGCATGCCCACTATACGCCCTCGCTGAAAGTCCGTCAACTGCACATACGGTTCACGTCCACGCTGTCGCGGCATGCTACCAGTGTTAAAGACTGCGATGGAGCTCCGTATGCCACGGCAAACTGGCTGACACTGACGGCGGCGGTGCACAAATGCTGCGCAGCTAGCGCCATTCGACGGCCAACACCGCGGTTCTTGGTGTGTCCGCTGTGCCGTGCGTGTGATCATTGCTTGTACAGCCCTCTCGCAGTGTCCGGAGCAAGTATGGTGGGTCTGACACACCGGTGTCAATGTGTTCTTTTTTCCATTTCCAGGAGTGTAGTTTGTGTGGAAGTGTGTGTAGCGATATAACAACTGAACATCAAAATGGAGGCAGACAGAAGGACACTAAGCGAAAAAAGTCGCCTATACTGTCGCAGTAAGTAAAAAACTAAATTTGCATCCATACTGACAGATAAGCTATAGTCATGGCGATACATTAAAGTGCGTTCCATCTTTTTGTCATAGAGCCAGCACCCAGCATTATGCTAGCAATAATGATGTAACTTCCTGAAACCATCTGAGGATGAACCGGAAAAGGTTCGAAAACGGGTTCATGGAATAAAACATAATGAAAAACATAATAAAAAATAAATAAAGAAATAAAAATAAAAAAATAAAAAATAAAAAAATTTTTGCAATCAAGACGGATTTTAAGTAACAGAATAAAACATAATTGTTCAAAAAAGTGAATGGTTGCAGTTTTGTATAACTTACTTACAATACGAACGATAGTTTCGTTTACGAAGCGGAGTTGGTGTCTCAGTCTCGCAATGGGACCGTCAAGTCTTTGAGTAACTTCCTGATTACAGGATTTTAAGATTAGAGACCCAGCGTCAGTACTGTAAAATTGTTGAAAGACATCAGTTGAACAGAGTACTTCAGAAGTTCTGTTCAGCTTAGTTGTGATACCACCGAGATTTTACCGGATGCCGAAAATTCACAAATAAGATGTACAGCCGAGACCTATAATAGGTGATGTTAGTTTGTCCTCCTATTCGTATTTCCAAGTTTTACAACACTATGTAGCACATGGAGGTATAATGATCACTATAGCGGGGTAAAAGAGCCATACCTCTGGTGGTCAAGATGGTGGGGGCTTTCGCGCCCTAGCCGTTATGGGTTCAGTGAGTTGAGAAGGGGTAAGTTGGCGAGAACTACTGAGTTTCATTGGAGGTGAAGGTGTCTGCTGCACAAGACAGGTTGTGTACATGTGAACTTCTTATTACTTCAACAAGTTACAGCAGTTACAAGTCTATGCCTTTGTCTGATTGTGTGACACTTGGCATCCACGCTCAACAGGGTGATAAGGGGACGATCTTGTGGCCATTGGTGTGGTTATATTGTGCTGCAGCGCGTTGTCTGGGTGGTAGCATAATGGCGCAGTGGTGCTGACAGACTAGCAACTACGGCAGCAGCTGGCAGCCAAGGCCTTACAGTATTGGCAGCGGTGCGGAGGTAGGGTGGCGCCAGAGTCGAATTCTAGATCTTGGTGTGTAAGCGTATAATACTGCACAGTCTGTAAAACTAAAATAGCATTTCATTCTTTACTTGACGTTTTAATTCTTTGCTCTATATTTTAATGCATTGTAAATACAAGCATTTTCAAGGCATTAGTATTTAAAAATAAAAATGCTATTTTTATTGAAAATTATGAGTTAATATTTGACCGCCTCTGTAGCTGAATGGTTAACTCCATTGTCTTTGGTGCAGAAGAACTAGGTTCAAAATGGCTCTAAGCACTATGGGACTTAACTTCTGAGGTCATCAGTCCCCTTGAACTTAGAACTACTTAAACCTAACTAACCTAAGGACATCCCATACATCCATGCCCGAGGCAGGATTCGAACCTGCGACCGTAGCGGTCGTACGGTTCCAGACTGTAGCGCCTAGAACCGCTCGGCCACTCAGGCCGGCGAACTAAGTGCCATTCCCGATATTTTCTCACTCTCTTTCCGAGGTAGTGGGAATCCCACAAAGCAACATGAGGGAAAATGAGGAGCTGCTTCAACCAAGATGGAGCTGCATCATCAAGAATGCTCTACCGTGAATAACAGCTGGAGGGATGGGCGACATGCTGCTCCCATGCCCCACGATCACAGGGCGCTCCTCACACTGGATAAAAGGCGACAGTCGGCGAGTCGGAAGAGGCGTAATGCATAATCCCTGAGGGGTAGTACATTCGGCGAGTCGGATAGGGAGCTGTAGAGGGTAAAAACTGTACTGGATAAAAGAGGATTGGAATACATCTACCAGACAACTGGGGACCTAGCTTGCAATCGCTAGTCTGAGATGAAAAGATTGGCACAGAAGAGGAAAAAAAGATCGGAAAGTAAATAAATAGCGAGAGAATTTTACTGTTGCTACACCTGATATTCGAACAGAGGATATTATGATTTTTACGCTATGCAGTAAGGTAATGGCGACAAGTTTGGTAAGTTACAAAGGTGTGCTTGACGCTTAACAACGACTGGAACACTTCTAACCTTTAAAGCGATTTTACGTTTTTTCTTTGAAAAATGCATCTTACTGGTTTAATTTATTGATGTCTGGGCACTAACCTTCAAATCATAAAGTATGAAGAAAATCAAAGAGGGCAGAGTAGCCTGTAAGATTCCCTTGCCAGTGTGTAATGTAGTTCTGCAATCCCAAGGGACATTGTTTCAGGACCCAGTCGTCTCTTTTTGTTTAAGTGGAAACATGTAACAAATATCTTTAACGTGTCAAAAGTTACCTGAGATGAAAATTTATGCGTCTCACTCAGTACACAGTCTAGATTTGATACAGTTTTCTGAAGTTCTTGGTTGGCTCAAATGGCTCTGAGCACTATGGGACTTAACATCTGAGGTCATCTGTCCCCCAGACTTAGAACTACTTAAACCTAAGGACATCACACACATCCATGCCCGAGGCAGGATTCGAACCTACGACCGTAGCAGTCGCGCGGTTCCGGATTGAAGTGCCTAGAGCCGCTCGGCCACAGCGGCCGGCTGAAGTTTTTCATCTCATCATTTTTGATGTAACCGGTAGTAATAAACAATACGAGGAGTAGTGTTCGAGACACAACCACAAACTGTTGATTGGTGACCAACACGTACCTGGCACACTTATCATCTTGCAGACTCTTTTCCTCGCCAGTTTTTCCTTTTCTGTTCGTGGGAGCCCCGCCGGCTCAGCCGGTGAAGGCACAGGCGGGCGGGGCGATAAGGCAGCCGCCGCCGCCGCCGCTGCTCGCCACGCCGCACTCACTGTTGTTTTTATCTCGACCGCTAGATGGGCGGTGGGGCTGAAAAAACAGCCGTTCCCCGGGGCCTAATGACTTTTCCCGTTTAATTTAAGACCGGCGCCAGTAATTACGCCTCATGTAAATTTCACTTCTTGTCGAAGAAAAGTTTAAATTGCATTCGGGCAGGCAGCGGCGCGCCCGCCACTTGCCCGTGACGGGCGGTGCCTCGCAGCGAGGCCCGGCGCGCGGCCGCAGTCACGGCAGCCGCCGGCAGACACCGGCCCGCCTCGCCTCGCCCGCAGCGGCTCCAGCGCACAGTGGATGGGCCGCCACCGGTGCTCTACGCGGTGGCGTCTCGAGATCGTGTCGCACACTGCGCTGCTATTATGAGGCACCTTCTCTGATGACCTCACCGTTAACGGAAAACTCTTCTTCTATCTGAGGTCACTTCGAAGTTGTTGTTGTTGTTGTGGTCTTCAGTCCAGAGATTGGTTTGATGCAGCCCTCCATGCTACTCTATCCTGTGCAAGGTTCTTCATCTCCCAGTACCTACTGCAACCTACATCCTTCTGAATCTGTTTAGTGTATTCATGTCAGGGTCTCCCTCTATGATTTTTGCCCTCCACGCTGCCATCCAGTACTAAATTGGTGATCCCTTGATGCCTCAGAATATGCCCTACCAACCAATCCCTTCTTCCTGTCAAGTTGCGCCACAAACACCTCTTCTCTCCAATTCTATTCAAAACCTCCTCATTAGTTACGTGATCTACCCATCTAATCTTCAGCATTCTTCTATAGCACCACATTTCGAAAGCTTCTATTCTCTTCCTGTCCAAACTATTTATCGTCCACGTTTCACTTCCATACATGGCTACGTTCCATACAAATACTTTCAGAAACGACTTCCGGGCACTTAGATCTATACTCGATGTTAACAAATTTCTCTTCTTCAGAAACGCTTTACTTGCCATTGCCAGTCTACATTTTATATCTTCTCTACTTCGACCATCATCAGTTATTTTGCTCCCCAATTAGCAAAAATTATTTACTTCTTTAAGCGTCTCATTTCCTAATCTAATTCCCGCAGCATCACCCGATTTAATTCGGCTACATTCCATTACCCTCGTTTTGCTTGTTGGTTCATCTTGTTGATGTTCATCTCATATCCTCCTTTCAAGACAATGTCCATTCCGTTCAGCAGCTCTTCCAGGTCCTTTGCTGTCTCTGACAGAATTACAATGTTATCGGCGAACCTCAAAGTTTTTATCTCTCCTCCATGGATTTTAATTCCTACTCCGAATTTTTCTTTTGTTTCCTTTACTGCTTGCTCAATATACAGATTGAATAACATCGGGGATAGGCTACAATCCTGTCTCACTCCCTTCCCAACCACTGCTTCCCTTTCATGCCCCTCGATTCTTATAACTGCCATCTGGTTTCTGTACAAATTGGTTCAAATGGTTCAAATGTCTCTGAGCACTATGGGACTTAACTTCTTAGGTCATCAGTCCCCTAGAACTTAGAACTACTTCAACTTAACTAACCTAAGGACATCACACACATCTATGCCGCTCGGCCACATCGGCCGGATAAATAGCCTTTCGCTCCCTGTATTTTACCCCTGCCACCTTCAGAATTTGAGAGTATTGCGTTCAACGTTGTCAAAAGCATTCTCTAAGTCTACAAATGCTAGAAACGTAGTTTTGCCTTTCCTTAATCTATTGTCTAATATAAGTCGTAAGGTCAGTATTGCCTCACGTGTTCCAACATTTCTACGGAAACCAAACTGATCCTCTCCGAGGTCGCCTTCTACCAGTTTTTCCATTCGTTTGTAAAGAATTCGACTGGACCTATATCGTTGCCAACGACGTTGAACGGCAGTAATCGACAAAATATCCAGTTGGCTAGATGAATAGCAGTTCTCTTTGAATGAAGGGGAGTATACTGAAGAGCCAAAAGATCTGGTACACCTGCCTAAATTAGTGTAGGGAACCCGCGAGCATGCAGAAGCGCCGCACCGAGACGTGGCATGGACTCGACTAATGTCTGAAGTAGTGCTGGAGCGAATCGACACCAAGAGTCCTGCAGTGCTGTCCATAAATCCGTGAGTACGAGGGTGTGGAGATCTCTTCTGAACAGCACTTTGCAAGGCTGTATAATGTTCATGTCTGGGAAATTTAGTGGCCAGCGGAAGTGTTTAAACTCGGGAGAGTGTTCCTAGAGTCACTATGTAGTAATTCTGCACGTGTGGGGTGTCGCATTGTCATACTGGAATTGCCCAAGTCCGTTGAGATGCACAATGGACATGAATGGATGCAGATGATCAGACTGGATGTTTACGAACGTGTCACTTATCAGAGTCGTATCTGCACGTGTGGGGTGTCGCATTGTCGTACTGGAATTGCCCAAGTCCGTTGAGATGCACAATGGACATGAATGGATGCAGATGATCAGACAGGATGTTTACGAACGTGTCACCTATCAGAGTCGTATCTAGATGCATGAACATTCCAACTGTACACGCCCCACACCATTACAGAGCCGCCACCAGCTTCAACAGTCTTGTGCTGACATTCAGAGTCCATGGATTCATGAGGTTGTCTCCATACCCGTACACGTCCATCCGCTCGATATAATATGAAACGAGACTCGTCCGATCAGGCAACGTGTTTGCAGTCATCAACAGACCAATGTCGATGTTGAAGAGCCTAGACATGGCGCACAGCTCTGTGTCGTGCTGTCATCAAGGGTACACGAGTGGGCCTTCGGCGAATGGTTCGCACGCTGACACTTATTGATGGCCCAGCATTGAAATCCGCGGCAATTTGCGGAAGTATTGCATGTCTGTCACGTTGAACGATTCTCTTCATTCGTCGTTGGTCCCATTCTTGCAGTATCTTTCTTCCGACCGCAGCGATGTCGGAGGTTTGACGTTTTACCGGATTCCTGATATTCACGGTACACTCGAGAAATGGTCGTACGGAAATCCCCACTTCATCTTTACCGCGGAGATACTGTGTCCCATCGATGGTGCTCCGACAATAGCACCACGTTCAGACTCACTTAAATCTTAATAACCTGCCATTGTAGTAGGAATAACCGATATAACAAATGCTTCCGACACTTGTTCGCCTATATAGGCGTTGCGGACCGCAGCGCCGTATTCTACTTGTTTACATATCTCTGTATTTGAGTGCGCTTGCCCATACCAGTTTCTGTCGCGCTTTCATGCATAACAATGTGTTAAGCTGGAAAGTGGTGCTGGAGCGGGATTTGAACCCAGATCTCCTGCTTTCTAGGCAGATACCTTGAACATACGGACACAACTGCACCGACTACCCTTGCATGCCTCCCGTTAGACTCAAAGTCTCGTCTTATAGTACACGGTACTAATGTAATGCTCCTTCTTATTAGTCTCATTACTCGCGACATCTCACCGATTCTGGTAAGAGTTCGAGCTTGGTATGAAATTGCACTGAAGGGGTCACTGACCAGCATCGCCTTAATTGTATACCGTCTTATGATCCTGCAGTCTCTATGAATTAAGACACGGAGGAATTAACAACATTATCTGCCAGTGCTCATTGATTATATCAATTGCGCAAGTTGAAAATTTGTACCGGATAGGATTTCGAACTCACGTCGTCTACTTACTAGGCGGTTATGCCGACCACCATGCCGTTCGGACGCAGTGGTCACTATAAGCGGACGAACTAGGCTAGGACGCTTTCCATCAGACTTAATTTCTCAACTTGTATCACACACTATTGATGGAGTGATGTAGTGCCCCTGCTCATTTGCATTGTTACTTGCGGCATCTCACCGATTCTTGTAAGAGTTTTAGCTTACTGTGCACTCCACTCAAGGGATCATGAGAAATATAACGAAAAACCTAACACTAAATTTTGGGACCACAGAATAGACAAAACGAAGGGCTTCCTGTAACTTGGTAGCAAAATAACGCATGACAGACGAAACAAGGAGAATATGCAGAGTAGACTGGCATAAGGCAAGAGAGCATTCCTAGCTAAAGGAAGTGTAATAGTATCAAACACAGGCCTTATTTATTCTAAGAATAAGTACACCGTTGTATGGAAGCGAATGACTGCCAGCGCGAAATCAGGAAAACGAGAGATACACTAAGTGTCCTATTGGTATTGCCTTACTTCGCTAATAATTCAACTTCTCCTTGTTGATGATGGACAGTTTCATCACTAGTATTGTTTAAACATAGACTGGGTCCAGTTCATTGGATTGAGATGCTTTATTATATCGTCCATCGAAAGTTATTATTATAATAAAATCAAGCCACGAGGCACGAATAAAATTTCGATCTTAGGCATTACCTATGTGCAGTTTCTAGTTCAACATTCTTCTAACAAGCGAACGTAAATTTCAGCAATGTATTTTGCTTTGTCCAACCGGCAGTTCAGCTAACCATTATCAGAGAATCCACGTTGACTACTACCGCGGTGGAGCACACTCAAAAACAAGCAGCGTAGACCTCATTGTTAAGCCCAGAGGTGCTAAACCGCTGGTTGGTGCACATCACAGAGGCTGTATTTGCTCTCCTGTAGATTAAATTGCAGCAGCTGTGACCGCACAATTCTAAGTGGTTGAAACATGTATACTGAAGATTATGTGTACTTATAAGACAAGAAATGAGTAGGAACTCCATAGAATCGCTGAGGAAAGGAATGCACCGAACAGCCAGAACATTATGACTACCGACCTACTATCGATGTAAACCCGTATGGACAATAGCAGCTTCACTTGTTGACGAATGACTGCTGGTCAGGCACACGCAAGGTTCATGTAGCACCAGAGACCACGTGCTGTCCGTGTGTGTAGAATGGGGAGGGTGTGGTCTATCTAAGTTTGACCGAGGGCAGATTGTGATGTCCCGGAGGCTCGGCACGGACATTTTGGAACTTCCCCACTTATCGAGCGTTTTGAGGAGTGCTGTGGTGAGAGTATTCAACACTTGGCGAAACCAAGCTGCAACCACGTCCAGAAGTCGTGGGGTTGTGTAGTCACTCCTTATTACAGATGTCGGACGTCGTAGGCTGCCCAGACTGGTAAAATAGGACAGGCGGCGAAGTGTGGCGGAACTGACATCAGAATTTAATTCTGGGTGGAGTACAATTGTGTCTGAACACATATTGCACTGATCACTCCTAACAAAAGGCTTCCACAGATGACAGCCCATACATGTGCCAGTTTTAACACCACGAAATCGGTAACTACAACTGAAATGGGCAGATAACCGTCAGCACTGGACGTTGGCGCAGTGACAGAGCGTTGCATGGTCTGATGAATGAGGAGGGCGCGAATCCATCGTCTTGCAGGGGAACATCTCCTTGACACCTGGACTGCGGGACAGAGACAAGCTGGCGGTGGCTCCATTACGCTCTGCGGAGCATTAATGTTGGTATCCATGAGTCCAGTGGAGTTCGTGCAAGGCACTATGACGGTCGAGTAGTATCATACACTGGCTGCAGACCAGGTACACCCGTCATGACAATCATGTTTCCCGACGGCACTGGCATTTTTCAACAAGATAATGCGCCATGTCACAACGCCAAGAGTGTAGTGGAGTGGTTCGTGGAAAACAGTGACAAGTTCCAAACGATGTTCTGGCACACCAAATCACCATATCCACACCCGATCGAAAACAGCTTGGATGTTCTGAACGTGCTGTCAGGGCTCTTCGCCCCCTCCCTGGAATTTACGCGCCGCCGCTTTTATCCGTGCTAAAAGTGGACATGCAGGCTATTAGGTCGGTTGTCATCATGTTGTGGCTGATCAGTGTATATGGAGAACATTTATTAGGGGGGGACAACATATTAGAAACATGTGTTAAGACATCAGGAAACCACTTTCAAGGTACTGGAGGAAGGCGTAGAGGGCACATATTTTACGAGAAGGAAGAGATCTGGATATATTCAACAAATAATCCAGTACTTCCGGTGTGCTACTTCGAGATGAACATGTTGGCACAGGAGAGGAAGTAGTGCTAAACCAAATCAAATCAACCAGAAAACGAACAAAACAATTACAAGATTAGTATCTGAAAACTGAAGTACATCACATAGTTGAGTTGTGTAGATATTCTACCAAGAAGAAATAGAATGGATTCGTAAAATTAAGGAAAGTGAAGAGAAGACTTATATCTGTAGGAAGCATCCTGGAAAAGAACGGTGCTTGTGGAAACGAACCAGTATACAAAACGGTAAAGTGTCAGTTCCTCTAAACTCACCACGTACATTGCTGGAGCCATAATTCAGTATGTTGAAGAGTTTGTTTCGTCAGTCATTTCGCGAATAAAGTGCCACAATCTGCAAACTGTGGCACTCATTGGAAAGTACGATGCATGTCGTTTGGGGTCTAACGCCCTACTTGCATCATTTCAACACCTAGCGCAGAAATCTGAAAGGAGTTGCCTTCCTCACGCTGTACGGAATGGCGAGTGCCCTGTGGGCGGAATGGAAGGGATGAATTGTTGGGGATGATGGAAAATCAGGAATAGAAATATCTGTCTTTATTTTTACATTTTTATCTTGACTTTGAAACCGCTCGTGACTGATGTACTCCTGCCATACGTCAGTCGTACGAGCGACAGGGTAGCAGTAAAAAGTTAAAATAGATTATAAGGGAACAGTGATATTACAGCGCGAATGCGGAATAACAGCAAGAGACTGAGGTAGGCGCAAGTTACAAGAGAGCAGGGCAGATGGCTTCCTAAGCCATTTGCCTCAGAGGAGATGTTAAATACAAGACAGACAGAGGCTGATGGCTTAAATGCGTCTGCCCTTTGAGTAGGAGTAATAAACAAGAGAAGACTGGAAGATAGACTATCCAAGACATTAGATACAAGAGACCATAATTCTGAACTGCCTCTCTGCGGGCAGATTCAGTGACGTGGTGGCCTCTCCCGTATGTTTCCTGATCAGTTATTCAAAGAACGGCGGTCTATGCTGTGTCTTAATATGGGCACAGGGCTGTCCTTGGACTTTGGTTCATAAATTCAGCACTGACGACTGGGTTTTGAATGCAAAATAGCAACGAGATAGAAAGACAAGAAAAATTTTACATTTGTTGGGGAAGACTTTGCGATTGGCGATGGGGTTACACAGTTTCAACATTTTCCCGAGAACTTATCGTATAGAGCTAGGTTCTGAGAGTGGAAGGTTTGAACCAGAGAACTGTTGGGCTCTCTGAAAGGGTCAGAGATGCACTAAGCGTCAGAGTGTGCTGTGCAGAAAGCTGATTGTATGACAGAACTTTTTTATTTTCTTGGGCGACTCCGTCCATGTCAGATAATGATATATGTAGGCCTTATCACTTTAGGACATGGTGTAGAAAAGATCTGAGGATGGTCATTACGGACTGAAACCGGTCATCGTCAAAATAATTGATATTGTGATCAAAGACTGGAATAAAAAACATTTGATGTATGTAGGAGACCTTGAATCAAACGGTGTTCCTAGAAGAGGGAAACTTGGATTCATATTAACTAATGCATCCAGACTAGAAGTTAATTTGGGGCAAGCTGTAAGTTGCCAGTTCGCGTGGTTGCCGATAGGAGTCTTCCAGGCGTAGATACTTCCTTGTTGGTTTATTGTTAATATGCGTCTTGTCTACATGGCGATAACTATACTACAATCGGTGTTCGGGACTCTTTCTTTCAACAGATGCAATTCATTTACAACTGTACACATGATTTTCAGGCATTGTACAGCATTGCATTTTCTACATATCAAAGCAGTCGAGCAGTCGATGAATGCACCTGCAAGTTCAAGACACCGGTTACCTATGCAATGGAAATCCCAAAGGTCACTATTGTGCACTAGTTGAAGGCTTAAAGGTCATATATCGCTTTTTTTAATGGTACGAAGGTGACAGCTATTCCTCAGGTATTTGTTGCACGTGTACAGCGGCGAGGTTTGCGTTTCAAGCAATGCAGGATTCAGTTGGTACTATACTTACACGATGATAATAAAAACGGGTATAGTTTTGTGTATACATTCTGGGTATGGAGATGGAATGAAACAATTTCAGCTTATACTTAGAATGTACTGATGTGCCTACGTTCCACTTAAGTACAAAAATGAGCCGCCACGACATAGGAGTATCATCAGTCACCTACCAAAGTCGTGGCTGAGAAATACTCTCGAAAGTTTCATGTCTCTTGAGAAAAGATTTACATGCCGTTCTTTTTCTCATCAAAGATAGTGACAGAAATAACGTAACTGGATATGTTGGAGACATGGCATTGTCTACAGTAACGAGAACATACGGGAAATTTAGTTTCTTACAGGACTGAGGACTATCGCATTGTTACCTTCGTGTAAAAGTATTCGTATCAAAGAGCTGCCTCTACGATGGATCAGCCGTAAGGGGGGAGAGGACGGGGTTGAGAGGGGGGGACTGTAGGAATTGCGATTGGCGCTATTGGCCTCCAAGGTCACTTAGACTAAAGGTATTTAATTTTATTTTGGGGTGGAGGGGGGGGGTGCTATTCGCAACCAAGTCCCACATTTTTAAGCCCTCCTAATAAGCAATGGAGTTCATATAGTACGAGGGGTACACAAAGCTGCCTAAAAATTTGAAGTTGACAGATGTGATTTTCTGCAGGTTACATTTAAATTTTTTTCACTGGACAGGCTAATAGGAGGAAAGGATATACGTTGCAGTAGACAGTAAACTCAAATCCACGGAAAAAGTAATTGAAGGTGCATGCGGAATTGGTTGGGCAAGAGTCAGTACTAATGAGTGGGCATAAATTTATGACTGGGTACTTCTAGCGACCAGCAGACTCACACCCAGAAAACTTCAGGGAAGCTAACAACAGCCGATTGAAGTACAACGTTTCACCATTCTTTGCTGGAAGGATAAAGAAACTGGTGTCACGGTACGACAAATTTTTGAATATGGGGCGGCGAGTATGTGGAGGAGTATGCCGATCTGCAGAAAGTCCTCATGGAGCCTATCACTCCATCTTTTCTTTGGTCTTCCTAGTTGTCTTCTTTCGTAAGGACTGAAATCTGTGGATTTCAAAGGCCACTGGTGTTTATCCATCCAAGCGACAAGCCGTGCCAAGTCAAGCCACTTTCTTCTCATCAGGCCTACAATGTTTGGTCTATTGTAGACCTCATCCAGCTCACAATTATGTGATCCAGTGATCTCATATTGTACCGCACCACTAAATCTTCCTGAAGCCATTTCGTTTCGAAAGCGAGAAGATTATTTAAGTTTTTTTCCGGACACTCCAAGTTCCGCAACCATACAGCACTACAGGTTGCATCAGTGTTGTGTACAGCTGGAGTTTGAATTTTCTTGAGAGTCTGTGCGATTTAAAAAGGTGACTCAGACTGAAGTATGATCGGTTCTCGGCTTGGATTCTCGTTTTGATTTCTGCCTCACAAGATGCATCCTCTGCAAAGATTATCCTCAGATTTTTAAAATTATAAACCCTCCCGAATGATTGCGATCCAAGTTCAACAGGTTGGTGTGGGTCTGTTGAATTGGCATGGGTCCTGCTCATCACCAGAAACTCTTTCTTCGATTAATTCACAAGGAGGCCGATTCTGCTAGCTCTCGCCTCCACGCTGTAGTTCATCTGCGTTCAGATATGTGATTTTCACCGCCCCTACCTCGATCCCCTTGAAATTCTTAGGGAACGCTTCCTTCATCATCGTTTCGAGCACCAGACTGAAGAATATCGGTGACACACCATCTCCTTCACTCAACTCTGTGTTTACATATAAGTGTACCGTAACTTGTTTCCCAAGTTTTAGTTTGCCTTTTGAATCAGTCAGACATACTCGAACTAAGCTAACGAGTTATTTGGGTATTTCAAACTCGGTTAGATAATTCATCAGGCTCTCTCGGTGGATGCAGTCATATGCCTTCTTACAATCTATCAAGACCACGTGCACGTTTTTGCCGTATTCCCACATATTCTCGCTGAGCTGTCGCAGAACACAATGTTATCGACTGTAGAACAGCCATTTATGAAAATCCCATGACATTCACCAGTCACAACATCTGAAAACAGCTGGGTTCTAACCAGTACACAGCTGGACAAGATATTATATCAGACGTTCAGGAGTGAGATTCCTCTGCAGCTGTCACCTGTATTGCGTATAGAGTGGATGACCACTGTTTTGTAATCTTCTGGGATCTCGTCTAAAATCCACATCCTCTTGATTAGTTGGTGAATTTTGTAGTGGAGTCTGTATCCTCCAGCTTGAATGACTTCTGCATGGCTTCTCCTGTACTTCTATTCTTCTTCAGCTTCATTATCTGATTCTGTACTTCCCCCACAGTAGGTGGGATGATCTGAATCTAATATCTCAGGAGGTTGGAATTCGAACAGATCTTTAGTTTCATCACAGTTGAGGAGCTCCTGGAAGTATTGTTTCTATACCTCAGCAGTGTTGGACTCATTCGTGATTATGGTCCCATTAATGACCCTGACGAACTATTGACGGATCTGATATCTCTTCTTAAAGAAGTTAACTTTATAGTAAACTTTTTTGCACCCCTTTTCCCATAGATCCTTTTGAGCCCTCTCTATCATCCCTCTGAAGTACATTTGCTTTTCTCTCCTCAGGGTTGCTTGGGTAGCTCTCCGTACTCCTTCAAACTGCAAAATCTGGGACTTGTAGCAGCTCTCCTTGCCTTGTCAATGTATAACCACAGAGTGTATACAAAGATAATTGTCGTTTTCTTTTTTAATTTGGAGGTAATGTATAAACAGTCGTTGCATAAGCGAGTACTGCTACTGCACCCTTGGATTTTCATTTGTAATGGAACATCAGAGAGCGATGATCATCATATCTGCTACCATCTTTTCCACTGTTGTGTCATCCATGAGTGTCTGGACACTAACTATGGCGCCACTGATAGGAATTTCTTTGGTGTCCGTGGGACATTTTTCATTAAGATTCTGCTACGACATTCCCTGAAGACTTCATCCATCGCCCTTTTGTTATCCAAAAGCTTATCATTTGACTTCTCTCAATCTATACTTCTTTGCTTTTCAAACACTTGTTGCATAGTCGTCGCTGTATCTTTATCGGTTTTTCCACAGACTGTATACTGTGGAGAGTACATCTAAATATTTCTATTTGTTTCAGTTCTCCTTTGTACTTTGGCAAATCATTATTGCTACGACTGGCTCATAGTTACTAATGCCTGTTTCGAAAGTAACGTAAAAGAGGTGACATCTATCTTTGCCACTGGATAACCAATATTTTTCGTCATCAATTTGTTCTAACTAGTTTCCTGAAAAAACCTCTAGCATTACCACGCCCCTCACTTACACAGTGTGACTAGCCCATTCGAGAGTTGGATAAAAGTCCCCTACAATAGTGACTGCATGAGTGAAGAGCATATGCTGAGAAGCCAGGCAAGCCTTCATCTTGGGCAAGAGACGATCGTCGCTTGGTACCATGTCCAGACTATAGGGAGGGTGTTGATAAAACTACAAATTTTTCCTTTTTTCGATTCTCGATGTGGGACTGAATATTATCGTGAAGGAGAACGATTCCTTCGGTAATCATACCAGGATCTTGGGTTTACATTGATCTTCAAAGTTTCGTAAGAGTCTAACAACAAACCTGTGCTGTCACAGTGTTCACACAAGTTATTCTCCTGAAATGTGTTGACAGAATTTCTTTGCGACTCTAAAACACCCTAATTATCATCCTGAAATTTGACAGTGTCTGCTTGAATTTTTTTGGCCTATTGGAAGAATTAGTGTGCATCCCCTGTCTGGACTGTTCCTTGAGCTGCCAGTACACGGACCGTGCTTTTGAGCATGCTGAGTTCAACATATTTCCGAAAGCTTAGAAACTCTGGGACTTGTGCGTACGGTAAATATGTATCAACATGGTATACGCGATCGCAGCGCGCTACAACGGAAGTTGGCGGCTGTATTTGACTCCTAAATCGGACTGTTTACAAAATTCCTATGTGACCTCTACTAAAATGCACATTTCCTCCATTGCCGATATCCTAGTCATGGTGTTCTGTCTGTAGAATACATATATAAAAATTTCAGTTCCGATGAAAAATGTCATAAGGCAAAAAGGAAAGTACCATGCCCGGTCATTAAGGACATCGGCTGATAATACATACACCAAAAAAAGTTTTGGATCACCCCAGTTCCCAGAACTCCTGAAGACAGACCTTGACTCTGGATACTGTGTCACAGAGACAGTCCCTCTGACTGTTCAGAGATGTCACTAAACCCTCCCAAAGATGTAAACAACCATGCGTGAGCAGCGCTTATTAGACGGAGGGAGTCCGACAGCCGATCAGTTCCAGTCATTCCAACAGAAAAGAGGTACACGGTTCGTGTTTAGTTCAACTATACCGGGACGGTCAATACCGCCGTTCGATCGCGTTAGCTTTGTCCCTTTGTGCCAGGAAGGTCTCTCAACAAGGGAAGTGTCCAGGCGTCTCGGAGTCAACCAAAGCGTTGTTGTTCGCACATGGAGGAGGTACAGAGAGACAGGAACTGTCGATGACATGCCTCGCTTAGGCCGCCCGCTACCTACGAATTATGGTTCGAGGAACCCTGACAGCAACGCCAACATGTTGAATAATGCTTTTCTTGCAGCCACAGGACGTCGTGTTACGACTCAAACTTTGCACAATAGGCTGCATGATGCGCAACTTCAGTCTCGACGTCCATGGCGAGGTCCGTCTTTGCAACCATGACACCATGCAGCGCGGTACAGTTGGGTCCAACAACATGTAGAACGGAGCGCTCAGGACTGGCATGACGTTCTGTTCACCGATGAGTGTCGCCTATGCCTTCAACCAGACAATCGTCGGAGATGTGTTTGGAGGCAACCCTGTCAGGCTGCACGCCTTAGAACATTGTCCATCGAGTGCAGCAAGGTGGAGGTTCTTTGCTGTTTGGGGGTGCATTATGTGGAGCCGGCGTACGCCACTGGTGATCATGGAAGGCGCCGTAATTGCTCTACGATACGTGAATGCCAACCTACAACCGATAGTGCAACCATATCGGCAGAATATTGGCGAGGCATTCATCTTCATGGACGACAATTCACGTCCCCATCGTGCACATCTTGTGAATGACTTCCTTCAGGATAACGACATCGCTCGACTAGAGTGTCCAGCATGTTCTTCACGTGAATCCTATCGAAGATGCCTGGGATAGATTTAAAAGGGCTGTTTGTGGACGACGTGACCCACCAACCACACTGACGGATCTACGTCGAATCGCCGTTGAGGAGTGGGACAATCTGGACCAACAGTGCCTTGATGAACTTGTGGATAGTATGCCACGACGAATACAGGCATGCATCAATGCAAGCGGACGTGCTACTGGGTATTGGAGGTACCTGTGTGTACAGCAATCTGGACCACCAGCTCTGAAGGTCTTGCTGTGTGATTGTACAACATGCAATCTGTCGTTTTCATGAGCAATAAAAAGGGCGTTTTTGTAGAACCTTAAGGTCGTTCTTACTTGATCACTGTTCCTATTCACTAGCAGAAATTTACAACGTATGAAGTAAAAACTTAAGAAAGTGCAAAATATCGTACTACGAGTAGTGCAGGTTGTATTGTAGATTAAGTTAATCGAACAAACTCACTCCTCAGAAAGAGCGCACTAATATTTACATGACATCGAAAAATATAAAACATGACTGATGACCATAGATGTTAAGTCCCATAGTGCTCAGAGCCATTTGAACAAATATAAAACATACATTTTTAAACTAATAACAATGTACCAGAACATATTGGGAAACGCGAAGGCTAGTAAAAATGTGTATGAGTCTACTGAAACTCGAACCAGCAACACATCACTGGGTTCTTAGCAGTTCTATGATGCTAATTCTATGATGCTAATTCTATGATGCTGAATTACCCCACCCATGAATTATTTACCATCATCCTTCGTATGATACAATCTCGTGGAAGATTTAATCTTGGATACGTTTCTAACTGACGTTTAATTATGACAATTTGTACCAAGAACATATCGTTTGTGATGTGACCTCAATATGCCACTGTCTCGAAATGGCATACTCTTATAATACCTGATTCACGAGAGTTATTGAAGCACGAATACAAAGTTTCCCGTCGTTTTATTGTAACGAATCATACAATTAACAACGGGTTTTCAAGAGATCCACTATTTGTTGTTGCTCAGAAATGGAATTTATAAATATCTGCTTCAACTGAAAGCCAATATGACGCCTCGCGACTCTGTACTGGAGAGAGCTGGCGTGTGTGTTCCGACTCACTGGTCTACAGTCAAACGCACGTTCAGAATATCTGGCATGCTAGACATTGCTCTGCTCGTTCGAAAAGTCCCGAATATGCTATTGCATGCTACGACATCAGAAAATCGACGCAGTCTACGCTCAGCGTTCCAGCCAGTGTGCCGATGGCTTTAGCTTCACAGTTCACGTAATGGACCCATGTCTCATGACCCCAGTCACGGATCTATTAAGAAATTCATTTCCCTCTTATTGTTAGTGCTGAAAGAATGACAAGGCTGAACGCATACTTTCAGTTTTGTGAACATCGGTTAGACACTTTTGTACGCACCGTGCAGAGAGCATGGTAACCTGACCACTTTGACATAGTTAAAGAGGGCAGTCCTTGATAACTGAGACACATGTTGAGTAACTTTGGAAATTATGAACCGAGCTGAGAGATTATTCAGCAAAAGCTGTCAGTTACCATTGTCATTGTTCACAAAACTCGTTCCCCAATACCCACCGCAAGGAGTATCTCTGTCCACGCGCTACTCTTCGCAGGGGACAGTGTCGGTACAGCCTGTCGTGTCGTAATAAAACTGTGTACTGATAGGTCAGCAACCTCGCAGGCGTTTACGAAAATGCTGTTTCCTCCAGAGGCCGCTCAGCGTTATTACTGGGGCAGCGTGCAGAAAAGACGTCGTCGGCAAAAAGGTAATAGGAACGTGGCGCCCCGGCGTCCAGCAGAAGACGCTGCCGCTGCTGCCGCCCCGTGTAATGAGGCGGTATCGACCGTCGGGGGCGGCAGGGGCGGCGAGGCAGCCAATCGCGGCGGTCCCGGCTGCGGCCGCCAGCCGGAGGCGGAAGGTTAATAGGCCCATTCCGTCCAACTGGCCGGGCCGCAGCGCCTTTGTTTCTGCCGCAGCCTCCCCCGGGGGCCGTAATCCATTTCTGATCACGCCCGCCCCCAGCCACGGCCCGATACCGCACACCCACCACAGCGTCCCCTGGGAGGGGACGGCATCGCGGCGTCGCCGTCACTTTCAACGCAAAAAAAACCTACCCTCTCAAATAGACAAACTTCTGATGTCCCCTGTACAGTTGCTAGTTCAATGATTTTCCTTTACTGTCAAACTTCTTTGGTGCAGAAAGTAACAGTGGTTTCAGCTCTGCCCACGTCTGAGGGTGTTACCCGTAAGTCCATTCACTGCGTGAAAAATATCACAGAACTTGGCAGCAACTTATCGTTCCTGCAACGTACCGCACAGCATATACTACTAGCCATTAAAATTGCTACACCAAGAAGAAATGCAGATGATAAACGGGTATTCATTGGACAAATATATTATACTAGAACTGACATGTGATTACATTTTCACGCAATTTGGGTTCATAGATCCTGAGAAATCAGTACCCAGAACAACCACCTCTGGCGGCCATAACGGCCTTGATACGCCTGGGCATTGAGTCAAACAGAGCTTGGATGGCTTGTATAGGTACAGCTGCCCATGAAGCTTCAACACGATACCACAGTTCATCAAGAGTAGTGACCGGCGTATTGTGACGAGCCAGTTGCTCGGCCACCGTTGACCAGACGTTTTCAATTGGTGAGAGATCTGGAGAATGTGCTGGCCAGGGCAGCAGTCGAACATTTTCTGTATCCAGAAAGGCCCGTAAAGAACCTGCAACATGCGGTCGTGCATTATTCTGCTGAAATGTAGGGTTTCGCAGGGATCGAATAAAGGGTAGAGCCACGATTCGTAACACATGTGAAATGTAACGCCCACTGTTCAAAGTGCCATCAATGCGAACATACCATCACGCCGTGTGGTACGCCAGTATTCGTTGAGTACACCATCGCAGGCGCTCCTGTCTGTGATGCAGCGTCAAGATTAACTGCAGCCATGGTCTCCGAGCTGATAGTCTGTGCTGCTGCAAACGTCGTCGAACTGTTCGTGCAGGTGTTTGTTGTCTTGCAAACGTCCCCATCTATTGACTCAGGGATGGAGACGTGGCTCCGCGATCCGTCACAGCCATGCGGATAACATGCCTGTCATCTCGACTGCTAGTGATACGAGGCCGTTGGGATCCAGCACGGCGTTCCGTATTACCCTCCTGAACCCACCGATTCCATATTCTGCTATCAGTCTTTGGATCTCGACCAACGCGAGCAGCAATGTCGCGATACGATAAACTGCAATCGCGATAGGCTACAATCCGACCTTTAGCAAAGTCGGAAACGTGAAGGTACGCATTTCTCCTCCTTACACGAGGCATCACAACAACGTTTCACCAGGCAATTGTGGTCAACTGCTGTTTGTGTATGAGATGTCAGCATGTTGTAGGTGTCGCCACCTGTGCCAACGTTGTGTGAATGCTCTGAAAAGCTAATCATTTGCATATCACAGCATGTTCTTCAAGTCGGTTAAATATCGCGTCTGTAGTACGTCATTTTCGTGGTGTATCAATTTTAATGGCCAGTAGTGTATTACTCGCAGTCGTTCCTCGGTATTTCTCACAGAACCTCATAGTGTCTTCCTGCCTAACGCCTTCCGAATGTGTTCGACGCTAGGGTTGTCGGTGGTCGAACCACTGTTGCCATTTACTACAGAGTCGTCCTATTGTCATGGGTCGAATATTAGCATTAATTTTTACGCCTATGTGATGATTCTCGCGAAGAGAGAACCGCATCATTCCCTGTAAATAAAAGTTTCGCAAACGAAATTTCCTTATCTAAATAAATTCATAACAGTTTGCTGTATGAGATGCCCAGTATAGAATGGAATCAGTTATAGTGGAACTTGACTTGTCTGTAGAGGCCACAAATTACAAGCACTAACATCTAATTACAGAATGGGGACGCCTTGCCACCGTTACACACAGGCACCAACTGAAACTTCCAATGTCTGGTTTGTCCGTCCGGATATCACAGGGCCGGTGTAACCCATCCATCACTTCAGAAGGTAGTCGTGCTCGCTCAGTCGGCTGCAAGGCTCGGCCAGGCCAAATACGCTGGCGACAGAACTTTACCACTTTCTTTGAATAACAAGTATAACAGGCGCATCTGTACGACAGCCACATTTAGTAGTCGAAATGCAAATACCACTCGCCCACCTCATGCACCCAATAACTAATGCTCAAATTTTGGTTGCGAACAATTGCCCAAATAAGGCGCAAGGAGCGAAAATGCAAATGGTTCAAATGGCTCTGAGCACTATGGGACTTAACTTCTGAAGTCATCAGTCCCTTACAACTTAGAACTACTTAAACCTAAATAAACTAAGGACATCACGTACATCCATGCCCGAGGCAGGATTCGAACCTGCGACCGTAGCGATCGCGTGGTTCTAGACTGTAGCGCCTAGAACCGCTCGGCCACCCCGGGCGGCGCTAAAATGGAGATTTGACAGCTAGTATCTATCTACTGTGACGCTGAAACAACATTTCGTGCAGAATACTTACGGCAGAGCTAACAAAGATGCCAAACACACCGTCTTCAGTACAAAGATTTTTTTTCGTTTTAGGGCATTGGTGACATATATCGACTAACTGACGCAAAACCATAACAAGTTTCTAAAGCATTTTTCGTCTGAAGAGCACTGTGAAGCATGCATGGCAGTTCCAAATAAACACCTTTGTTAGCAATTAAGAATTAAAGCAACCTTATAAAACCTTAAAACTGCCAACAGCTCAGAGTCCTGAGGGGTGTACATCACAAACTGGAATTCAGTAAGGTTTAAATACTCCGAGGAGAGACAAATATGACTCTACCTTACAATTTGCCCCGTCTCCAAGAGCGCACAGACACACAAAATGACGTGTCCAGAACATCAACCGCATCAACCAGACGATGACGCAGTGCGCAGTCTTACCAGAGCTCCGTTGGCAACACTAAAACAAACTAAAATTCAACATTAGGCTAGCCAGAGGGTGGAATTTACATTCATTCTCACAAGGTGCTGTTCCTTATGTAAAGCAAATCCTGTAAGAATTCAACCAAGCTGGTCAGATACGAACCTTAAGAAGCAATAATATACAAGACTTAAATTTATAAATATATCGGAGGGCAAACACCTCACAGCTATACAGCGGTCACGTTCTTCCTCATACAACCGGAAGATCACCATTCGGTCACAAGCGACCACAAAGCACTGAATAAGGGTATACCAACGTATAATATCCCGGTTTCCAAAGAGTAGAAATCTTCACCTTTAAGTCTGCCCGAAAACAACCATAGGGAAAGGCGAAAAGAAACTAGCACACTTGCTGCTAAGCAACGTGTGACCAATCCATGACAGAAAGATAAAGACCACTGACACCTCCACAGCAAAACACGACTGCAGTCGCCGCAATCACTCGGCCGAGAGCCACTCGACTCGGAGCGAGCCGCCATGGCTCAGATGAACCACGAGGAAAAGCGACGAAATAGACTGAAGAAAACTGTATATGGCGAGTACTACAACTCTCTGGGTCCCACGTTCAATCACAGTCACAACAAAAATAATTATCACGATTTCTGACATAAAGAGTTATTCACTTTCTTCCAAGGGCGGAGGAGCGGTCAGAGGTTCAGGGTACCCTCCTGCCCTTTGGTTGGGAAACTTCACCTAAAGGGTGGAATGATCAACAGTGACCAACGGCATGAAGATACAGAACGCAACTGAAGATGCTGCATGAAATACACGTAATGTGCAGCCACAGGAAATGCTGCCGCCTGTAACTGAAGAAGTGTCATGATGATCTCTTGTTTATTTAACATAGCTTGTTCTTTGGAGTAAATACTCTACTGTAACCAATTCTTGCCAGGAGTAGTAGACATGGAGGTAAGCATAAAAACATAAAGTTCGTTCACATGCCCAGACCACCCCATCAGTACCGAACAGCCTCCGTGTCACTCTCTGACTCTCTGCCAATGATGGCACTGGAAGTCGCATGGAGGCGCTTGGGGTCAGCACACCGCTGTCCAAGCCGTGTCAGTTTTCGTGACAAGAGCCGCTACTGCTCGGTCAAGTAGCTCTTCAGATGGTATCAGTGCATCTCTTCCAGTCCCGCAACCAACGAAAAGCCTCTGGCAGTACCGGAAATTGAACCCAGATTCCCGCATGGCAGTCAGCCGCGCTGACAACTAAGCTGCGGAGGTGGGCACACTTATTGGTATATACTCGCAAAAAGTAAATAGTGTTTTAGTGATGATGATTGTTTAGTACAGATATTATCTATTTCTTTGTACGGAGAAGTATCTCGTGGCAGTGACGAGAGCCGCAATCTGGTCAGCTACAGAGGTGCTGATGTCTGGTGGGCATACCAACCGCTGTAACACCTGAGAGGATCGAAGATGGACCAGAGTATCACATACATAAATCACAAATTAACTTGGCCACAGTTGAAGCATTATTCAATCTGGCCTAGTGGAAAGCTGGAGATTGTCTATTATCTGTCCTCTAAAGCAGACTTGTGCCCAACCAGACCCAGGCATCGGTGGGATTTTTTCTGTAACGTACAGTAAACTACTAACAAGGGAACCTCCCCATTGCACCCCCCTCAGATTTAGTTATAAGTTGGCACAGTGGATGGGCCTTGAAAAACTGAACACACATCAGTCGAGAAAATAGGAAGAAGTTGTGTGGAACTATGAAAAAAATAAGCAAAATATACAAACTCAGTAGCCCATGCGCAAGATAGACAACATCAAGGATATTATGAGCTGAGGAGCACCGTGGTCCCGTGGTTAGCGTGAGCAACTGTGGAACGAGAGGTCATTGGTTCAAGTCTTCCCTCGAGTGAAAAGTTTATTTTTTTATTTTCAGACAATTATCAAACTTAAAGCACTGACACATAATCAATTTCGCTCTCCAAAATTGCAGGACATGTTCAGATTTGCTTGGACATATGCAGGATTTGACGGTCTACACACAGAAAAATTTGAAAACGTTAAAAACATGTTTTGACAGAGCATAGAGAAAACTGTGCGACTGTGAAACTGTTGCACCTATTTGTTGCAGTTTATGTGACAAACTCTTATGTTTTCATCACTGTTTTTGGGAGTGATTATCACATCCACGAGAAAACCTAAATCGGGAAAGGTTGACGAATATTTTTACCCATTCGCCAAGTGTACAAGTTAGGTGGGTCGACAACATATTGGTTCAAATGGCTCTGAGCACTATGGGACTCAACATCTTAGGTCATAAGTCCTCTAGGACTTAGAACTACTTAAACCTAACTAACCTAAGGACATCACACACACCCATGCCCGAGGCAGGATTCGAACCTGCGACAACATATTCCTGTCATGTGACGCACATGTCGTCACCAGTGTCGACGTGTTTTCCTGTGGAGGAATCGGTTGACCTATGACCTTGCGATCAAATGTTTTCGGTTCCCATTGGAGGGGCACGTCCATTCGTCTACTAATCGCACGGTTTTGCAGTGAGGTCGCAAAACACAGACACTAAACTAATTACAGTGAACAGAGACGTCAATGAACGAACGACAGATTATAACTTTGCGAAAATAAAGAAAGTAAAATCTACACTCGAGGGTACCTCCAGCGCGGTAGCTGTAAACCTTTTTTTCTCTTTGTTGTTATTTTTTATTTTTTTTTATTTGTTTTAATTGTAAATTTGTTTCTCTACCAATATATTTTTTATATGGAAAAAGGCGTCTTTCAGTTACGACAAAACAAAATTAGAATGTACATCCGTAGCAACAACAGAACAAGAGTTCCTTCTGAACTATGAAATAGAATTTGAAACTAATATTATGAAGATAGATAATAAAGAAAGAAAAATGTAACCAACTCCCGCACGCCCTTCCATGGTCATGGCCCATCTGCGTACAGATTCCATGTTCCAAAATGATAAAACATGTCGCAGCTTGTGGAGCTCCATGACGGCGTTTATCCTCTGCCCGGTACTCCCCAACTGTGAATGGGGTTATCGAAGAAACTGCGCAAATAGTTCGCAAATAGTTGTCGGTATCGTGGTGTACACTCAAGTGTGCTATGACTGTCCTGGAGAACTTGCCGGTAATCAAGTACCATCTTCTCATCATCTCGAAAGAAGTAGTATATGGACATGCCTTTAAACCATGTGAGAGCGTGAGCCTTCGCAGGTGGGAAATAAGTATCCTCTGAACAAAGTAGGAACCGTGGCTCAATTGTGCGAGGCGCGATACGTAGGTAGCAGGCGAGGATCTTCTGCACTAGCAGCCATACCTCTAACGCCGATCCACATGTTAAACGGTGTTCGTCGGTGTCCACGAGGTGGCAACGTGGGTAAAGGGGGGAATCCGTCATTCCAATAGCGTGCAGCCTTTGTCGTGTTACAACCTTCCCGTTCACCATCTGGTACCACGCGGCTCGTACCCGCGTGGGGAGGAACGGCTGCTGGACCGCTCTCCATACTGCAGGCCATAATGTCGTAGGGCTCTTCCTCTCAATCACGTTGCGAGGGATGGACCTTAGCAGCAGCCTGTAAACGTCTCTCGCCTCGGGAGTGCGAGTGTTGGGGAGGTCTGGGTGCACGTAACTATACTCAAGAATAAATGCCGAGACGTGCGAGAGTGAGGGTGTAATGTGCGCAATCGTGACAGGTGGCAGTAGAGACGCCGGCAGCAATTCCTGTAACAGACGTCCCGTAAGGGAAGCATCTTTGTGGGTCCACAATTTCATCATTGCGCACAAGTATAACGCTGTAGCTCTCGCTCGTACATTTATAAGTCCCAGTCCGCCATCACGCGGAGGGAGGGTGAGTGTTTCGTAGCGGACTTTTAATAGGTGTCCGGCGGTAAGGTAATATCCGAACGCTGCTTGCAGTCTGTGTGCCATCGCTGTCGGTGTCGGTAGGACCCGAGCCATGTGGATCATCTTAGTCGCCACGTGAGTGTTGAGGTATTCCACACGCTGTAGGAGGTCCATCCGTCGAAGTAGGTTCCGGCGAACTTCTGTGCGTATTGCCTCTAGTAATCGTGCATAGTTCATGGCAGCCGTGCGGCGCACATCCTGTGTAAATGTTATGCCCAAGAACCGGATCTTGTTGACTAGTGGGAGTGGGGATAAAGCGTCCTCCTGTAGACCTCTCCCAATGGGAATAGATGCCGACTTGGCCAGATTCATGAGGCTGCCCGCTGCCAATCCATAGCGATTGATCCATTGTATCACCGAGCGTACCTCGTCACCAGATCGGACACGTAATAGAAGGTCATCAGCATATATCCTGCAGTGAAAGGTGTGATCCCTCAATGACATGCCCGAGAGCCTGTTTTTCAACCCTCCGACAAGTGGTTCGAGTGCGATTGCGTAAAGGATCATGGAGAGTGGGCATCCTTGGCGAACTGACCGTCGGATCGGAAAGGTACCCGCAATCCGTCGGTTCACCAGTACACGGGATGCAGCTCCACGGAAAAGGCGCTGAAAGATATCAAGAAAGTCAGGCGGAAATCCCATGCGGGCCATAACGGACAGAAGGAACTTGTGGTGAACTCTGTCGAAGGCGTGGTCGAAATCAATGGAGATCAGAGCGGCTTGAAGGCGACAGGATGTGGCGATGGCTATTAAATCCCTGCATTCACTGGTTGCCGTTTGCATGTTGGTCACTTCGCCCTGTGTCGTTTGCTCCATGGAGAGGAGTAGGGGCAGAGCGTTCTTTATGCGCCTGGCGAGTAGTCGGGCGAAGATTTTATAGTCCGAATTGAGCATGGTAATTGGCCTGTAGTCCTCGACCGTCCGACCTCTGGAAGGCTTGTGTATCGGTATGAGGAGACCTTCCACGAATCCAGGTGGCACGTGGGAACCGGGGGTCATCAGCTCTTGGTACATGATGATCCATCGGGGCATCATTAGATCGCTGAAAGTCCGATAAAACTCGAGCGGCAGTCCGTCTGGCCCGGGAGATTTGTTGAGTGCTCCCTTGTTAAGCGCGTCCTCGATGTCGTCCCGTGTAAGTGCAGCTAACAGCGTCGCCGCTGCTGCATTGTCGAGGGTGTGCGACACAGGCTGCAGTATGTCGTGATCGTCCGCTTCCGCTGTAATCACCTCGTCGTAAAACCAGCGATAGTGATCTGCAAAGGCTTCTGTTACCGCCGCTTGAGTCATTACGACCCGACCACCTGGCAATATGAGGTCCGTGATCAGCTGCTGTCGGCGTCGGCGGCTGTCGAGCACGATGTGATGAATAGATGGGTTTTCTCCTTCCGCTCCGTCTTGACGTCGCCATCGCACGACGACGCCCTCCAAACGTTTCCTCGTAAGAGACAATATTTTACCTTTAATTCGGCGGCTTTCCATTTGTCGGTTTGGAGATGGTGGTTGGCTGGCGAGTTCGAGGAACATCGTGTAATAAAAGTCCAATGTGTGACGATGCCACGCTGCGATATCTTTTCCGAACTGTGTTAGCACATGCCGAAACGCTGGTTTTGCACATTCCACCCTCCACGCTAGAGTCGAAGGGTAGCGGGGAAGACGACGTTCGCAATCCATCCATGTATTGGCTATAATCTGACGGCATTCCGGGGCTTGAAGATGTGCCACATTCAGCTTCCAGGGTCCTCGGCTGCGCCATATCTGCTGCTGCTGTACAGTGAGTGTGCATATGAAAGCTCTATGATCGGAGAAGGCAAGCGGCTAACGTTCAGCGTCCAATACTCCCGGCGCTAGAGCTCGTGAGACATAAATGCGGTCTAGGCGACTGACTGAGTGACTAGTAAGATATGTTGGCCCGGGACGGTCACCGTGTACTGTCTCACACGTGTCGGCGACAAGCAGATCTCGAACCAGGAGCCGAAGTTCTTGATAAGCCGAGAAATGTGGGACTTGATCTTTGGGGTGGAGCACACAGTTAAAGTCGACGCCGAAGATATATTGATCGAAGCGACTCATAAAGAGAGGGGCGATATCCTCCGAGTAGAACAGCGATCGTTCGCGACGTTGGTCAGTTCCTGATGGAGCGTAAATGTTAATTATGCGCGTGCCCAGTGCTGTGATCGCCAGCCCCCTTCCTGACGGAAGGTAAGTCACTTCTTCGATGGCAATTCCGCGGGCACTAGTATTACCGTACCGCTGCCATTTCGATCCGCCGGTGACATATATGTCACATAACCGTAGAAGACGGGGAGGACTGCTATATACACTTCTTGCAACAGGGCAATGTCAACATCCGAAGAACGAAGCATCTCACGCAGCAACTGGATCTTCACTGCCGTTCGTATCGTGTTGAGGTTAAGCGTGGCGATACGATAAGCTTGATGCCGAACCGCAGGTGCTAAGTTATCCATTAAGACTGGAATTACCTATGACGCTTCTGACTGTATTGACACCTCCGCATCCCACCAAACCTCACCTGCAGTCCTTTCTAGAGATCCGGCGCCAAAGGCGTGGGCCCTGTTGGCGTAACTTGCATGGTGCCGTCGTCGTCGTGCTCATCCGCCCAGGTCGGGGAACTCAAAGCAAGATCGGCTTCCCTAGCTTCCTCAGGACACGGCTTGGGTGCTTGCACACCAGAAGGTGGTGGGCAGCATCTATCCTGCATATCGGCATCCGATTTTGCCACTGTTGATATGAGGTGGTTTGTCCTCAGTTCCGTTCGGTGGTGCCACACTGCAGCAAATGGCGGCTGCCTCTGTGGTAGCGTCGTCATTGAAGGTGGAGTCGTCGTCCTCTGGAGGCTGTGTCTCATCCCGTTCGGAAGTTGCTCTACGCCTCCGCTTCCGTCGCTTCGGAGAGCGTTGCTTCCTGGTGTGTCCTTCTGTGTCAGACGATGGCAAAGATTCACGACGTTCCGGCACAAAGGCAGACGTAGGCACAATAAGCGAGTCTACGTCCATGCTATCGTCATGTATCTTGTTATCCGTCGACGGGGGCGGCGGCATCGGAGTTGAATCCGTAGCTTGTGGAACGGGTGTGTCGTCATCGCCCTGTATTGGAGGATGGAGGCGCAACCCAACAGTGGATGTAGGCTGTCGTGGTGAAGTGGTAGCTGTCGTGAGGGCTGCTGCATAAGTCACGGGAAGCAGCGACGGCTGCGATGGCGGGTCAGCGTCAGCCGGCGGCAGTTGAGTGATTCGACGTTGGATACATACGGATCTGAGGTGTCCCTGCTTCCCACAACCAGAGCAGGTCTTCGGTTGCCCATCGTAGATGACGATGGCACGGCAGCCACAGATATTCAAATATGAAGGTACATGTCTTTTAAGTTCTATTCGGACCTGGCGGACTCCTTTCAGCACAAGATATGTCTGGAATTGCGTCCATTTTTCCGCAATGTGATCGTGCACCGTGCCGTAGGGGCGCAGCGCTGTCACGACGTCCTCCGCCGGTAGTTCGAAAGGAAGTTCAAAAAGTCTGATCGTGCGTAGTTCCATGCCAGAATAATCGACGTGCACAGTCCCCACACTGCCATCAGCATGGCAGAAACGGAGGCCCTGTTTCGTGTCCCGAAGGATCCGTTCACATGTTGCGTCGTCGACGATCTTGACATATACGATACTACTCACAATGGACAAGTGTATGCCGAGAATGTCGGTCGCCGGGATTTTAACTTTTTCTCGTAGAAATCGTTCGACTTCGAGTGCTTTGGGCCGTGCAAATTCGTTGCGGAACGTAAATTTAAGCGTAGATTTTCTGTATTGATGCGCCATACTGATCTATATGCTGAGTACGGCACGCGCGAAACGGCCGAGTACTATGTAAACAGCACGAGCGCTCGCTCCGCGGCAGGAACACAAACAGCGCGTCCTCACCGCAGCACAGCCAAAGGCCAACTGTCTTGAACCAATGACCTCTCGTTCCGCAGCTGTTCACGCTAACCACGGGACCACGGCACTCCTGAGCGCATGTTGTCCTTGATGTTGCCTATCTTGCACATGGACTACCCAGTATGTATATTTTGCTTATTTTTTTCATAGTTCCACACAACTTCTTCCTGTTTTCTCGATTGATGTGTGTTCAGTTTTTCAAGGCCTATCCACTGTGCCAGCTTATAACTAAATTTGAGGGGGGTGCTAAGGGGAGGTTCCCTTGTAAGCTTCATCTGTCCCGAGATTGAGGGGATAACATATGAGCTGACTAATTTGTGTAGTGTAATTTTGGAATGACATTAGGGGAGGGCCGGCCGTGGTGGCCAAGCGGTTAAAGGCGCTACAGTCTGGAACCGCGCGGCCGCTACGGTCGCAGGTTCGAATCCTGCCTCGGGCATGGATGTGTGTGATGTTCTTAGGTTAGTTAAGTTTAAGTAGTTCTAAGTTCTAGGGGACTGATGACCTTAGAAGTTAAGTCCCATAGTGCTCAAAGCCATTTGAACCATTAGGGGAGGAGTATCGCACCTTATGTGGAAAAGTTAAATTTTGTTTGCTTCGGCAGAAATAGTCTCCGATTAGAGAGTATTTTTGTTATATTATTTTCTAGCAAAGCTATGGTGCAGAGGCGACAGGTAGATGTGGGAATGTAATTATTATATTGATAGAGTGCTACACAATGGTTGTAGGTAAAAGAAGAAATAAATTTGTTTCCTGTTTACAGACGAAAATCTGAATTTTTAGTTAGTAGATAGCAATCACCAATATTTTATCCCTGATTTCTTAAAAAGCATGGGTTGATGGTTAAACGTTTGGTTCACAAGGGGACCGCGCCTACTCTTTATCATGGATTTCCTCCAAATCTGTGGTACATGTAGGCCTCGACCAGTAGTGACAGTGACAGAAGTGGGAACTCCAGATAGCCACGAGCTCCTAAGAAAATAACGTTTCTGACGCAGGTCGGGCGAGACAGGAGTCATTTAAGTTAGATTAGAGGTAAAGAAACCAGAAAATCAGAAAAAGGAGATGCAAAGGCTCAATCAAGATATAGTAGGGGTCAGTGAAGTGAAGTGGAAAGAAGACAAGGATTTCTCGTCAGATGAGTACAGGGTTATATCAACAGCACCGTAAAATGGTACAACGGGAGTACGATTCGTTATGAATAGGAAGATAGGGGAGAGAGTGTGTTACTATGAACAGTTCAGTGACAGGGTTGTTCTTACCACAATCGACAGCAAAGCAAAATCGACACCGATATTTCAGATATAGATGCCGACGGTTCGAGCTGAAGATGAAGAAAGAGAAAAAGTGTATGAGGATATTGAAAGGATAATACAGCATTTAAAGGGGGATGAAAATCTAATAGTCTTGGGGTATTGGAATGCAGTTGTAGGGGAAGGAGTAGAAGAAAAGGTTACAGGAGAATAAGGGTTTGGCACAAGGAATCAAAGAGAAGAAAGATTAATAGAGTTCTGTTACAAGTTTCAGCTAGTAATACGAATATTCTGTTCAAGAATCAAAAGAGGAGGAGGTATACTTGGAAAAGGCCGGGTGATGAGGGAAGATGTCAGTTAGATTACACCAAGGCCGGACAGAGATTCCGAAATCAGATACTGGATTGTAAGGCGTACCCAGGAGCAGATATAGACTCAGATCACAATATAGTAGTGATGAAGAGTAGTCTGAAGTTCAAGACGTTAGTCAGGAAGAATCAATACGCAAATAAGTGAGATACCGAATTACTAAGGAATGATGAGATACGCTTGAAGTTCTCTAAGGCTATAGATACAGCAATAAGGAATAGCTCAGTAAGCAGTAAAGTTGAAGAGGAATGGAAATTTCTTTAAAAGGGCCATCACAGAAGTTGCGAAGGAAAAGATAGCTACAAAAAATGTACCTGCGATGAAACCATGGGTAACAGAAGAAATACTTCAATTGGTCGATGAAAGGAGGAAGTACAAAAATGTTCCGGGAAATTCAGGAATACAGAAATAAAAGTCGCTAAGGAATGAAATGAATAGGAAGTGCAGGGGAGCTAAGACGAAATGGCTACAGGAAAAATGTGAAGACATCGAAAAAGAAATGATTGTCGGAAGGACAGACTCAGCATACAGGAAGGTCAAAACAACATTCGGTGACGTTAAAAGCCAGGGTGATAACATTAAGAGGGGAACGGGAATTTCACTATTAAATGCAGAGGAAAGAGCCGATAGGTGGAAAGAATACATTGCAAGTCCCTATGAGGGGGAAGGTTTATCTGATCTGATAGAATAAGGAACAGGAGTCGATTTAGAAGAGATAGGGGATCCAGTATTAGAAACAGAATTTAAGAGCTTTAAAGGACTTAAGATCGAATAAGGCACAAGGGATGGATAACATTCCATCAGAATTACTAAAATCATTGGGGCAAGTGGCAACAAAACAACTATTCACGATGGTGTGTAGAATGTATGAGTCCGGCGACATATCATCTGACTTTCGGAAAAGCATCATCCACACAATTCCGAAGACGGCAAGAGCTGACAAGTACGAGAGTTATTGCACAATCAGCATGATAGCTAATGCATCCAAGTTTCTGACAAGAATAATATACTGAAGAATGGAAAAGAAAATTGAATATGCACTAGCTGATGATCAGTTTGCATATAGAATAGGTAAAGGCACGAAAGACGTAAATCTGACGTTGCGGTTATTAATGGAAGCAAGACTAAAGAAAAATCAAGACACGTTCATAGAATTTGTCGACCTGGAAAAAGCATTCGACAATGTAAAATTGTGTAAGATGTTCGAAATTAAGAGAAAAATAGGGGTAAGCTACAGGGAGAGACGGGTCGTATACAATATGTACAACAGCCAAGAGGGAATAATGGGGGTGGACGACGAAGAACGAAGTGCTCGTATTAAGAAGGGTCACGAAGTAGATGAAGTTAACGAATTCTGCGACCTAGGCAGTAAAATGACCAATGACGAACGGAGTAAGGCGGACATCAAAATCAGACTAGCAACGGAGAAAAGGTCATTCCTGGGCAAGAGAAATCTATTAATATCAAATATCGGCCTTAATTAGAGGAAGAAATTTCTTAGACTGTACGTGTGGATTGCAGCATTTTATGGTAGTGAAACATGGACTGTGCGAAAACCGGAACAGAAGAGAACAGAAACATCTGAAATGTGGTGCTACAGACGAATGTTGAAAACTAGGTGAACTGATAAGATAAGGAGTGAGGAGGTTCTGCGCAGCATCATAAAGGAATATGTGGAAAACACCGATAAGGAGAAGGGACAGGATGATACATCTATAAAGATATAAGGGAATGACTTCCATGGTACTAGAGGGAGATTTAGAGAGCAAAAACTGTACAGGAAGACAGAGATAGGAATACATCCAGCAAATAATTGAGGACGTATGTGGTAAGTGCTACTGTGAGACGTGAGAGGTTAGCACAGAGAGGAATTCGTGGCGGGCGCATCAAACCAGTCCGAAGACTGATTAAAAAAAAAAAGTTAACGAACAACGGTTTATGCAGTGGGATGAGTACAGAACGGTAATGCGAGGGATGTGGTGTCGTGTCTGTATGCAAAAGCCTTTTTTAATTTTAAATTTTTACGCTCCTTACAGAGCGGAGAAATCGAAATAATGCTCATTATATAGTAAAATTTTCATAAAAGCCGTGAAAGGGAAATGGAAAAAAAAATTGAGTTTGCAAATAATCTTACAGGAAGGGATTTTAAGACATACACGAGACATTGCTATATAAAATTAGATACTTTTATGATATTGAAATTGACGATTTTTACATATTGGGGTGACAGTCATCATTTGAAAAGGGAGGTAGTTATCTTCTCGGCACCTTGCCGCAATTTTACATGGTTATTTTAAAGTTTCTGCAGAAACACATACAAACGATAAAAATGGACATCGCAGGTTTGCACGCGCGGAGTGCGTTTTTGGGGGGAGTGGGGCGCCATTTATTGCTGCGCTATGGTAATCCTTCCTTATCTCGACAAATCGCTTTGTATAATCGTTTGTCCATCTCACGAGTCAATTAAATGATGCAATTTGTCCTGCAGATGAGTCTTCATATCGGTCAAAAAATTCCTTTCCTTGACTTTTATGAAAATTTTAATAAATGCAATATACTGAACACTGTTCCAGTTTGTTTGTAGTATAAGCCAGGTAAAATTTGAAAAGAAAAAGAAATGTTCGCAAAGGGACTCAACTTTACAACTTTCAGATTACACTTACCCACTCTTCCCACTGCCACAACCGCTGCCAGGGAATTATACTCATAGAAATAGTTCATGCCTCGCCTGACACGTACTTTAAGTGCTATTTTTTCTAACCGATTGCCCATATGGGGCAGTCATTTCCATCACTTTCATTTCTGGCCAAGTCTTGTCCTGTTCCATAAATGTAGACGAAATCGGTCGGTGATGACGAGTAGACGCGGTCCTCTTCTCAGTCTGATTGATTTGAAATGAAAGGATAAATGAGTTCAACGTTGTTTTTTTCGTTACGACCCTACGTAGCATTAATATTAATCACAACTGAATTAAATTTTAGCACTGTAATCATGTTTCATTAAGAAGAAAAAAAAGTTATGAAAACCATGTTACAATATCCGATTGTGTGTTTTTGTATTCATAAAAGGTTTATTCGTGAAATGCAAATAATGATTCACAAAAAATTGATCTCCATTAAAGAATTCGTCAAAACATTTCAGTTTCTAACAACAGAATCAGTTTTCTTTAAATATCAGCAACAAATTCGACGAGAAAAACATTAAGATGCATTCGTTTTCAGAGTGAGTGGGTTTAATTTTAGTGAACTGGTCCAGTGTTGTACATATATGGGGGGCCTTAAGAACGTACGTGATGAGCAGTATCGGTTGTAGCGTTTACACGAACAACTTATCGGTGTAGCTGAAAAAAAAAAATAAGGAGAAAGAATGAATTGGAATGTCATCTTTTCCGTACACAATGTAGAAGATTGTCACTAAGACAAGTCGATAGGTCTTCGACGAAAAACAAAGATAATTTTGTACACATAGCAAATGGACAAGAAAAAATGTTTAAACACGCCAAGACTAGTGATAAAACTGTTGATAAAATATGATTGTTGTTCTTGAAAACGGTGCCTGAATAATAAGTCATGTAATGTCGTTAAATATCGTCACAATGTGCATGTCTAATCATGGCATTTTTGTTTTGGAACAACAAGACGTATGTTGTGCTGTTGTGGGAGTTTTTTCGTATCTGTGAACACTGGTAACAGCTTGGATGAACTGTCCAGCAATTTCGAAATTAAAATCTGCCATTCAGAGTGTGGAATCTTTGTCGATGCTGTGGTGGTGATGCGCGTCATCAATCCTGTAGATAATTAATGGAAGAAATCAAATGAACTGCCTATCACTGTTACCCTACTATCACACAAAAATATTTTCACCTGCCAGTCTTCCGTGGACCTCCCGTGGAGATATCCGACTTGTTTTCCAACTGCAGGTGTTTCTGTTGCGACAATGAAAAACATGAATAGTTGAGGGGACAAGGGAAAGCTGAAGACCAGTAAGAGGTAGAAAATGTCAAATAAACCGATATATTAACCATTGAAGCAATATAGGTTTTGCACAATGGCAAATTGGAACGACTCAATCCGCAATTCTGGGTTATTTAGTACTCCGCCATCTAGCTACAGGACAAGAAAAATACTCAGAGAAATTAATGAAACAAATTATAAGTTGCCCGGTCAGTAAGAGCGGTATTTGGAGGATTTAAATGAATCATCGGATGTGAAATCGCGAAATTAAGTGTTTCGCCATGAGGAGTTACGTATACGAACGAAAAGACAGCGCGGCCGAGCTTACCGCGTCAGCTGTGATGAAATCGCGGTGCCACCTGTTCTTGGTGCAATCGGCTTAAAAGCACAGGAAAATCGAACAAGCTAGTAACGAGCATTCTGTTGAGGAGCATGCTAACTACAGTACTGGCTATTAAAATTGCTACACCAAGACGAAATGCAGATGATAAACGGGTATTCATTGGACAAATATATTATACTATAACTGCATGTGATTACATTTTCACGCAATTTGGGTGCACAGATCCTGAGAAATCAGTACCCAGAACAACCACCTCTGGCCGTAATAACGGCATTGATACGCCTGGGTATTGAGTCAAACTGCGCTTGGATGGCGTGTACAGGTATAAATGCCCATTTAGCTTCAACACGATACAATAGTTAATCAAGGGTAGTGACTGGCGTATTGTGACGAGACAGTTGCACGGCCACCATTGACCAGACATTTTCAGTTGGTCAGAGATCTGGAGAATGTGCTGGCCAGGGCAGCATTCGAACATTTTCTGTATCCATAAAGTCCCGTGCAGGACCTGCAACATGCGGTCGTGCATTATCCTGCTGAAATGTAGGGTTTCACCGGGATCGAATGAAGGGTAGAGCCACGGGTCGTAACACATCTGAAATGTAACGTCCACTGTTCAAAGTGTCGTCAATGCGAACAAGAGGTGACCAAGACATGTAACCAAAGGCACCCCGTACCATCACGCCGGGTGATACGCCAGTATGGTGAAGACGAATACACGCTTCCAATGTGCGTTCACCGCGATGTAGCCAAACACGGATGCGACCAACATGATGCTTTAAACAGAACCTGGATTCATCCGAAAAAATGACGTTTTGCCATTTGTGCACCAAGGCTCGTCGTTGAGTACACCATCGCAGGCGCTCCTGTCTCTGAAGCAGCGTCAAGGGTAACCACAGCCATGGTCTCCGAGCTGATAGACCATGCTTCTGCAAACGTCGTCGAACTGTTCGTGCAGATGGTTGTTGTTTTGCATACGTCGCCATATGCTGACTCAGGGATCGAGACGTGGCTGCACGATCCATTACAGCCATGCGGATAAGATGCCTGTCACCTCGACTGCTAGTGATACGAGGCCGTTAGGATACAGCACGGCGTTCCGTATTGCCCTCCTGAACCCACCGATTCGATCTTCTGCTAACAGTCATTGGAGCAGCAGTGTCGCGATACGATAAACCGCAATCGCGATAGGCTACAATCCGACGTTGATCCCCTCCTTACACGAAGCATCACAACAACGTTGCACCAGGCAATGCTGGCCAACTGCTGTTTGTGTATGAGAAATCGGTTCGAAACTTTCCTCATGTCAGCACGTTGTAGGTGTCGCCACAGGCGCAAACCTTGTGTGAATGCTCTGAAAAGCTAATAAGTTGTATATCACAGCATCGTCTTCCTGCTGGTTAAATTTCGCCTCTGTAGCACGTCATCTTCGGGATGTAGCAATTTTAATGGCCAGTAGTGTGTATCTGACATTCCACACGAAGTTACTTCTATGGTGATGGACGCCAGCATGTGTACATTTAGTAAAATAACAATAAGATGGCGTGGGCTCAAACAATACTACTAGAAGCGATGTGATACAGACTAAGAACTGCAATGAAATTAGTCTCCAATGGAATAACGCTTAGAGATTGTCTCTCCGTATGTTTATAGACTTGGACGTAGCATCACAGTGTGCCTCCTCTGAGGAAGAAAGGTTTGCTATGGCCAATTGTACTGTGGGTGACAGTGAATACGGTTCCTGCTGCTGCCTATTGGAAGACTTGCTCGTTCTCCTGGCATTGACGTTGGGCCACCTGTCTTGTCACCCGTTAATCGGGTGCGGGAAAAATTAATGTACCTATTCAACAGCGAGTCTGCAGCGACATTTTGTCATAACGGCCCAGAATTCCTACTGGTTTATGAAGTCTTACGACTTTCCTGCATTGATTGTCAAACATGAAAATTTATCCATCTCCATCATTCGACAGTCCTCCACGTAGGTTGAGAGGTGACATGAGCCCTCTCTCATATTTCTATCTTACTCTGAGTAATTCGATTTTCCTCTCTAATTGCATGTGGTGAAAAGTTGCTATTCTTTCACACGCAGGCTTCCCACGCAGTGTCTCTCGTCACCTGGGTGGTCCGGTGACAGGTGGGTTCTGCTTATCTTCAAAGGGTTAAGCCGACAGGTGTGAGGGAGTCGAGGGGATGCTTTCCAGACGCTGACATTGTCATAAGAGCGGGGGCGACACGCCCACAGGGGCCTGACGGAGCGGCTGGGCTAGAGATTCCGTTACTTCGCAGAAACTTAGTGAAAACACTTTCTGGCGGGCTACCAGCGATGCGTGGGAATGACTTGTGTTCCCAAGAAGTCTTGGCGGGCGAAATCCCGCGTTTTCTGCAAAATCATAACTGTGATTGGCTTGCTCAGGGTATAGCTCTGTGGCGAAGCAAAATCGGCGCAGAAATTGGCGCCAAGTATTTCCATTGGTGGAATAGTAATGCGTCGGCAATAGATTGGAATTTTCCGCCGGTTTTCGAGTTGCTGATTGGAACGTTTAACCACTGTCGTGGGGGCGGGAATGATCTGCTTTCGGCTTGTACGGGTGCTCTTGAGAGAGCCGGCTCTCGCCTTTTCGATCGGAGTAGGTTACAAGACTGAGCTCTCGCTGCTCTGGACAGCCTGCCTTCCGTCGACTGTCTAATATACTTTCATTTAATTGTAGCTGCTTGACGGAGTTGCTGAAGTTTTGACTTCAACGTAACTTTCAGAGTACAGTGGGCAATTGAGTGTTCTGCGTACAAGCGACCTATGTTGTCTGTCTTGAGCAGTTTTAGCTAAAGTTGACTATATCAGAGTTACTGCGTAACTTCACTTGTTAAAATCAATCACTGTACTGTCAGTGATTGTGTGGCGGGCCTTCTTCATCTCCCTCAGAGGCGCATTTGTATTGCTGGGAAGTCTTTAGTCTGGAACAACCAGACCAGGATAATTTGTTTTGGGCTATACTCGTGACATTATCATCACCATGACTGGATGTCGAAGCAACCAGCCATCGCCTCCGGTACGCCAGATCGTGTCCTTGCAGTTAAGAAGACAGCTTGGTAATGTATGTCTGCAGCACTGGCAGATTAGGGAATTTTGCTAGGTGATAATCAGAGCTCAGCAGAGCGCGCCTGTTCGTCTTTTCTAACTTTGCTCTGTCTTGGGTGTTCATTGTCTGAGTTCTCACTACTGTAGCCGCAATTAATGTTGGGTTGGCTGGGTGTTTCTCTTAAGATTTGAGTTACAAGGAATTGGCTCCACATACCACTTGGTCATAAATGTCACAATCTAGTTTATGGACAACCTCACTTTCACAGAATTTATTTGAGTATCCAAGTTGATGTATTGTAAATGTTTCATGTGTTTTGTTTATTATTGTGAGTTTAGTCATAATAAATCAAATTGTTATTTTGGACAGAACTTTCATTCTGTCAATCGGTAGAGCAACCCTTTCATTTCTCATGACGTTAATGAAACTTTCCTTTATCTAATTAATGTCTATCAAATTAAATTATTGCAGGTGCCAAACTCTTTTCTACTTCAGTTGCAGGGTCAATTACAGTCAGTTCGCATTTCTTCTTAATCCATGTGCAACAGCAAAAGTCGGAGTTAGAAAAGGGGGGCTCAGAGAATCATTTCCATATGAAGATTCTACAAGAATTTAGTGTTAAATACAGTGCTAGCCCCGGCACCTCGCAAGGTAAGCCGTCAATGGTTAGCAATGGCTGCGAAAAACTAATTTTAATGCATAAATTGACTGATTAATTTTATCTACTTTTATAATTAATTATGCAACAGGTCGTGATTACTATCCTTACGGTAGTGGTTATACATAGTGTACGAATCCGTGATTGGACACATGATGATTATTTATTTTAACTCTCTTGAATGGGATTGTAATGGACAGCTGACGAGTTCTCTCCACGTGGGTTGTACGTCTCAGAAAAGTCTCAGATTTACATGTTGAAATTATAATTGTTTTTATGACTAATACACCCCCTTCCTCTCCCCACCTTTACGGCTTTGTATCTACTATCTCTTCCATATAGATCAGAAAACTTCTTGTATTTCAAATATTGAAAGAAAACGTACTTTTAAACTACAATCATTAGTTGATGTTTGGCACCGACCTTATTGCATGTTCCCAAAGCATTTGGAAAATTTTGGCTACTGCGTATCATGAGTCCAAATTGCATTCGTGTGAATAGGGTCATAAATCTTCTACCTACCTACACTGCGACTTTTCTAAACGACATCTCTCAGTACTTCTACTTTAGGGGCGATCCACGCATCAGTCTTCTGACTGATTTGATTCTGCCGTCCAAGAATTCCTAGTCTGTGCTTACCTCTTCATCTCAGACTATGACTTGCACCCTAAGTCCTGAGTTATTTGTTAGACGTGTTCAAATCTCTGTCTTCCACTACAGATTTTAGCCTCTACAGCTCCCTCTAGTACCATGGCAGTTATTTCCTGACGTCTTAAAAGGTGTCCTATCATCCTGTCCCTTCTTCTTGTCAATGTTTTGCGTACATTCCTTTCCTCTCTGATCCTGTGCAGAGCCTCCTCAATCCTCACCTTATCAGTCCATCTAATACTTCGACTTTCTTCTTTTCCAGTTTTCCCATAGCCCACGTTTCACTACTAGTAGCAGTAGCTTTATTCATCCGTAGATCTTTTTTTACAACGATATAGGGCATGTCAAACTATTTACAAGTTTAGATCAATTTGAAATAAGCTAATTCGTCTACACATATATTTACCGAATTCTAGTTAGGGAAAATCATTAGATTTACTCCTGGTATACAATACGTCTCGTAAAAATAACTTATTAAACAATGTAATGCCACACTGTTCACTCATATCTCACTATCAGTCACGGCACACACTATACACACATTGTTTCATAACACTTCTCTCACTACACACACACACACACACACACACACACACACACACACACACACACACACACACACTACGGTTATCTCTGGGCCATTGTCTGTACCCCAACTTCCCATTTGCTATTCTGAAAAACTGAGTCAGCCACCCTCCATAATGAGTGAGATGTTGAGCTCAGAAAGAGGAAGAGGTGTTAGTATTGTTCTGTGCATAGCTTGGGGGTAAATATTTGTAGAAAGGAAGAAGAAGGATAAAAAAATAAAGTGAAGGTGTTATGTAGAATGTTGGATGTTTTATAATCATTATTATTATTATTTATTTGTATAACATTTTTTTATCAAACCCCTACTCTGTTTTGTCTTAATAATTCTTCAATATATAAAATGTATTGCAGGTACTTCTTAGTTGCCTTTTTAAATAAGTCTATTTTTGCAATTTCTTTAATCTCTTTTGGTAATTTATTGTAAAGTTTTATTCCTTTGTAAAAAATGCTGTTTTGAGTTTTATGTTTATTTTTTCTTGGTAAATGTAAGTTTAGTCTATCTCTTGTTACACGGTCATGGACAGAGCTATTTGTGCAGTAATTACCAATGTTATTTTTGATGTGTACAACTGACTGGTAAATGTATTCGTCTGAAGCAATTAAAATCCCTATTGTTTTGAACAGATCTTTACAATGAGCTCAACTAGTATTTTTGGCTATTATTCTTATGGCTCTTTTCTGGAATTTGAAAATTGTGGTCATATTTTGTACATTTGTTCCCCAAAAAAGAATGCCATAGCTAAGAACTGAGTGTACATATGAATAATATGTAACATGATGTTACACGCTGATGATAGGTTTCTAAGGGCATAACATGCTGATGACATTATGTTTGCAAGTACTTTTGTGTGTTCATACCACTTCAACTTCCTAGACTTTTTGCATTTGTTACACAGTCTACAGAGGTGCCATCTACATTTAATTTAACATGGTCATTTTTCCTCTTCAAACTGAAATTCACAACATTAGTTTTCTTTATGTTCAATCTCACTTAATTGTTTATTGACCAAGCATAAACTTCCTTGAGAGTTTCATTTGATTTCTCAGCAAGGAGTTCTCTTGTTTTCTCTGTGACTATAATATTGCTGACATTAGCGAAGAGAATTTTTTCACCATTAGTAACCCTACTATGAAAGTCATTGATGTATATCAGGAACAGTATCAGTCCTACCTTGTGGAACCCGATATTACCGTATTTTGATTCTGATAAGTGTTTTACTAAATGTTTAGATCTGTTTGAAGTATGTGTTATCTCTACTCTTTGTACCTATCTGTTAGGTATAATCGAAAGCACTCATTAGCTACCCCTCTTATTCATAATGTCTCTAATTTATTTAATAGAATCTTGTGGTTGAATCTATCAAACACCGTAGAAAGATCCAAAAATATGGATGTGACACACTCACTTTTGTGATTTCTACTATGGCTGACTCCATATTTTTACCAATTCATAAACCAAACTATGATTCGCTTAAAAGATTGTTTTTATTCAGATAATTCATTAATGTGTCTTTCATAATAGCTTCTAGTATTTTTGAGAATGCTGGCAGCAGGGAAATGGGCCAGTAATTTTCTATGTCTTCTGCATTACCTTTCTTAAGCAAAGGTACAATTCTTGCCTGATTTATTTGCTCTGGAAATGCCCCTGATGTGAAGGATTCGTTTGTTATATTTATTAAGGGGCCTTGTATAATCCCTATGCATTGTTTTCGTACACACATTGGTATGTCATCTAAGACTACTGACTTTTTATTTTTTAGTTTTTGAACAGTTTTATGTACTTCATTCTCTGTGGTGGAAAGTAACATCATTGTATTTAGTGCAACATTATTTACATGTGTTATATTTGTTTTTGGGAATTTTTGCTGCAACTTCTCTGCAATACTCGAAAAATGATCGTTTTTCATAGTTTGCTTAGTGTTATGGGTCATTTATTACCATATCCCCAATCCTTAGCAGTATGTTATTCCGCATTTGTTTGCCTCTCTCCGTTTCCTTTTTCATAACATCCCAGACTGCTTTGCTTTTGTTCTCTGCATTATATATTATTTTGTCATTAAATGACTTTTTTGCAGCAATCAACTTTCCTATAGATCTTTTTGTATCTGTGATAGAAATTTAAGAATTCTGGATCATTGTGAATCTTCTTCATGGAACTGAGGTGTTTAAGTGTTTGTGAGGACTTCTTAATACCTGCTGTTATCCATCTGTTTTTGTGAGATGTTGATACAGACATGTATACTTTTGGAAATACCTTTTTAAAGTTCAATTTAAACAATGTGGAGAATTTAGAGAATATCATATTCACATTGGTTTCCTTATGCAATTCATCCCAGCTTTGTTTTTATTGCTCTTTTGAAAAATCTTTTGTTTTTATTTCTGATAGATGTGATTTGTAGGCTTGTAGTTTAGGGAATGATTCGATGCCTGATGGTCTGATAGTCCGAAAACTTTTACAGCTACATCACATTTTCCCTGTCCATAATTATGACCACATGGTCAATTACTGATGCAGTCATTGTAGTAACCCTTGTTGCACTATTGACCAATAGGAATATGCCAAAACTTTGAAGGATGTTTATGGACGTGCTGCTGGATTAATTTATGATATTAGTATTAATGTTAATGCCCCCAAACAGAATTATCTTGACGTTTGTACTTGAGACTTTATCTAGAACTTCTGTTAATTGAAAAAAGCGTCCACACTACCACTGGGATATCTATACACACACAAAATGATTAATTTCTTGGTGATATCAAGCCCTGTTAATTCAATAGCTGACACTTCAAAGTGTTTGTCTTCAATTACTGTACTGAGGTCATGCCTTGATTTGAACTGTGTTCCTTTTCTGATATAAATGCATGATCCTCCACCCCTTGAAGTAATTCTGCAGTAAAAGTTTGGTTTTCATACAACGATAGTACTACTTTTTGGATTTCTGTGTCTCTACACCAGTGCTCAGTAATACTGTGCAGTTCAAAGATTGGAGCTCAACTTCTAATAGTTGTATTTTATTTTTTATTGGTTGCATGTCTTGATGGAGGATGGTTAAGTCTGTGAAATGCCCCAAGACACTTTTTCCAATGGTTTGTTTTTCTTTGTGACATCTAGTATATGTGATATATGAAATGTTAAAATCTGTCTTGTGAGTGATTGTTCGAGTATTTTTTAATCTGCAGGAGATACTCTTTAGGCAAGAGAACCTGTTGTCTGGATTTATCCTAAAAAGGACCTACTTTTCCTACCTATGAAAACAGGTAAGCCATGTGTGGCCTGAAGCCCACCCACTATACTATCATGATTTTTTTTTTTGGTCATCAGTCTACTGACTGGTTTGTGCGGCCCGCCACGAATTCCTTTCCTGTGGTAACATCTTCATCTCAGAGTAGCACTTGCAACCTACGTCCTCAGTTATTTGCTTGACGTATTCCAATCTCTGTCTTCCTCTACAGTTTTTGCCCTCTACATCTCCCTCTAGTACCATGGAAGTTATTCCCTCATGTCTTAGCAGATGTCCTATCATCCTGTCCCTTCTCCTTATCAGTGTTTTCCACATATTACTTTCCTCTCCGATTCTGCGTAGAACCTCCTCATACCTTACCTTATCAGTCCACCTAATTTTCAACATTCATCTATAGCATCACATCTCAAATGCTTCGATTCTCTTCTGTTCCGGTTTTCCCACAGTCCATGTTTCACTACCATACAATGCTGTACTCCAGACGTACATCCTCAGAAATTTCTTCCTCAAATTAAGGTCGGTATTTGATATTAGTAGACTTCTCTTGGCAGGAATGCCTTTTTTGCCATAGCGAGTCTGCTTTTGATGTCCTCCTTGCTCCGTCCGTCATTGGTTATTTTACTACCTATGTGGCAGAATTCCTCAACTTCATTGACTTCGTGACCATAAATCCTGATGTTAAGTTTCTCGCTGTTCTCATATCTACTACTTCTCATTACCTTCGTCTTTCTCCGATTTACTCTCAAACCATACTGTGTACTCATTAGACTGTTCATTCCGTTCAGCAGATCATTTAATTCTTCTTTACTTTCACTCAGGATAGCAATGTCATCAGCGAATCGTATCACTGATATCCTTTCATCTTGTATTTTAATTCCACTCCTGAACCTTTCTTTTATTTCCATCATTGCTTCCTCGATGTACAGATTGAAGAGTAGGGGCGAAAAGCTACAGCCTTGTCTTACACCCTTCTTAATACGAGCACTTCGTTCTTGATCGTCCACTCCTATTATTACCCTCTTGGTTGTTGTACATATTGTATATGACCCGTCTCTCCCTATAGCTTACCCCTACTTTTTTCAGAATCTCGAACAGCTTGCACCATTTTATATTGTCGAACGCTTTTTCCAGGTCGACAAATCCTATGAAAGTGTGTTGATTTTTCTTTAGCCTTGCTTCTATTATTAGCGGTAACGTCAGAATTGCCTCCCTCGTCCCTTTACTTTTCCTAAAGCCCAACTGATCGTCACCTAGCGCATTCTCAATTTTCTTTTTCATTCTTCTATATATTGTTCTTGTAAGCAGCTTCGATGCATGAGCTGTTAAGCTGATTGTGCGATAATTCCCGCACTTGTCAGCTCTTGTCGTCTTCGGAATTGTGTGGATGATGCTTTTCCGAAAGTCAGATGGTATATCGCCAGACTCATATATTCTACACACCAACGTGAATAGTCGTTTTGTTGCCACTTCCCCCAATGATTTTAGAAATTCTGATGGAATGTTATCTATCCCTTCTGCCTTATTTGACCGTCAGTCCTCCAAAGCTCTTTTAAAATCCGATTCTAATACTGGATCCCTTATCTCTTCTAAATCGACTCCTGTTTCTTCTTCTATCACATTAGACAAATCTTCACCCTCATAGAGGCTTTCAATGTATTCTTTCCACCTATCTGCTCTCTCCTCTGCATTTAACAGTGGAATTCCCGTTGCACTCTTAATGTTACCACCGCTGCTTTTAATTTCACCAAAGGTTGTTTTGACTTTCCTGTAAGCTGAGTCTGTCCTTCCAACAACCAAATCTTTTTCTGATGTCTTCATATTTTTCCTGCAGCCATTTCGTCTTAGCTTCCCTGCACTTCCTATTTATTTCATTCCTCAGCGACTTGTATTTCTGTATTCCTGATTTTCCAGGAACATGTTTGTACTTCCTCCTTTCATCAATCAACTGAAGTATTTCTTCTGTTACCCATGGTTTCATCGCAGCTACCTTCTTTGTACCTATGTTTTCCTTCCCAACTTCTGTGATGGCCCTTTTTAGAGATGTCCATTCCTCTTCAACTGTACTGCCTACTGCGCTATTCCTTATTGCTGTATCTATAGCGTTAGAGAACTTCAAACGTATCTCGTCATTCCTTAGTACTTCCGTATCCTACTTCTTTGGGTATTGATTCATCCTGACTAATGTCTTGAACTTCAGCCTACTCTTCATCACTACTATATTGTAATCTCAGTCTATATCTGCTCCTGGGTACGCCTTACAATCCAGTATCTGATTTCGGAATCTCTGTCTGACCATGATGTAATCTAATTGAAATCTTCCCGTACCTCCCGGCCTTTTCCAAGTATACCTCTTCCTCTTTTCTTGAACAGGGTTGTCGCTATTACTAGCTGAAACTTGTTACAGAACTCAATTAGTCTTTCTCCTCTTTCATTCCTTGTCCCAAGCCCATATTCTCCTGTAACCTTTTCTTCTACTCCTTCCCCTACAACTGCATTCCAGTCGCCCATGACTATTAGATTTTCGTCCCCCTTTACATACTGCATTACCCTTTCAATATCCTCATACACTTTCTCTATCTGTTCATTTTCAGCTTGCGACGTCGGCATGTATACCTGAACTATCGTTGTCGGTGTTGGTCTGCTGTCGATTCTGATTAGAACAACCCGGTCACTGAACTGTTCACAGTAACGCACCCTCTGCCCTACCTTCCTATTCGTAACGAATCTTACACCTGTTATACGATTTTCTGCTGCTGTTAATATTACCCGATACTCATCTGACCAGAAATCCTTGTCTTCCTTCCACTTCACTTCACTGACCCCTACTATATCTAGATGGAGCCTTTGCATTTCCCTTTTCAGATTTTCTAGTTTCCCTACCACGTTCAAGCTTCTGACATTCCACGCCCCAACTCGTAGAACGTTATTCTTTCGTAGATTATGCAATCTTTTTCACATGGTAACCTCCCCCTTGGCAGTCCCCTCCCGGAGATCCGAATGGGGTACTATTCCGGAATCTTTTGCCAATGGAGAGATCATCATGACACTGCTTCAATTACAGGCCACATGTCCTGTGGATACACGTTACGTGTAGCTGTACCAATCTTCTCTTCCCAGTCCTATTTAGATGTAGGCCATGCGTAGTGAAACCCCATCTGTTGATTGTCCAGATGGGCACCAGAGAAACAAGAGCAAAGTTGGCTGTCCTCAGAGCCATCTCTAACCCCACATTGATTCGCCTCACAGCTCCATCAAGGTGTGGTCGATCATGACGCCGGAACAACTCAACAAAGTGTTTGTTGGTGCCATGAGTCAGGGAAGCTATCTTGTCCAGGTCACCACCTATGTCATATGCCCCATCCTAGTCCAAACTGTTCCCCACCCGACCCACTATCACTATATGGTTCTCTTTTGTAAAGTCCTTACATAAAGACTCTAGGCCCTCTATCACATGAATTAGCCCTACATTTGGCTGGTACGCTGCCCCTAAACATTCCTGTAACTGAGTGCCTACATCTCACCCGTGGCTACTACCTACAACTAGCACTTTCTTCTTCGTAAGACTTTGTACGTTCCTAGGCTTCTTGGCCTCGGTTGAAGCGCGCTGCACATTTCCTACTCCTCGTTCTACCTGAGGCTCTTCTCCACTTAACTCTGGCAATGGTAGATGCCTGTTTTTGGTGTTGATGATAAAACTGTCAGATCACGTTCTCTTTCTTCCTATCCTCCTACCAGCTGCCAGTTCACAACCACACTCCTCCCCGCCCCCCCTTTCTGCCATGATACTTATGAGTTCCTTCCTTGCTTCCTCCAACAGTGCCTGAAGGGCAGAGATTTTCCTTTGCTGTTCCCCAATCAAAATGTTCCTACTGCATACACTGCACTTCCAGGAGATGGCCTCTTCTGTTCTCCCAACATTCTCCCCATTGCATTCCCCCCAGTGAAAATATTTCCTACAAAACTGTCAACAGATCCATCTACTCACTAACCTACATTAGCTCCCGCGTTTCTCACTCATAGTCAGTTTCCAAAGAATAATTAAGTTTAAAGAACGTTTTGAATTTCTCAAGGACGCGAGATTTACAGTGTGTAAACAAAACACGGCACAAAGGTGTTATGTGCGGTGGTTGCTGTTTTTGTACTGAATTAGAGATACAATGTCAGAAGAATGAATTTGTAATTACTTTGCTGTTAGAGAATTTACGTTATCAGGCGTGTTTGGTCAGGTTTTTAAACGTTTATAATTCGGAAAATTTAGGCCTAGATCGCGTCTATCTAATTAATAAACAATACGAAATGTGTTAGTTAAATACGATTTGGAAACGTTTAATTACAGTTTTATTGCGACAATAGGCACTGATGAAACTAGTAGCTGTCTTTTTTAAACGAATTTTGCACTATCAAGAAAACTTGAATAGTATTTTTTGTGTTTATGTTACGCAAAATTTCGGGTTATATCTCGATTATCGGGACTTCAGCTAAAGAACAAGTTTTTTTTTAAAAAAAAAAAGCACTGCTGCGACGCTAATATGCACTTGTGTCACAAGAACGGACACTACAGCAAGTATAAAAAACAAAGAAAATTTAAATTTGACAATATTTCCTCTTAAATAAGTTCTTTTAGCGGGCGAAGGAAATACCTATGATCACACTCGGCGGCCATCTTGTCTCTTGGTGTCCTCGTAATACTAATTAAGAAATCACAGATAAGAAGACGAGATCACTCTACTTGTCCGTAAGCCATCTTCAGGTTTCTTCATTTCATAACTCTGAACAGCAGTAGTGGAAAGGACGTGTGGTGCGCAACACCGCGCTAACGATCATCTAAGCCCCGCTCCCTGTGTACTATCCCAAACAGCCACATGCGGCAGCACAAATACAAACATAAACACACACACAGAGCCATGCAGACATGCAAACACAAACAAACAAACACGCCGTGCGCACACTCACACACGCAAAAGCAAATAGATTTGGACAACCACGGATCCTTGGAACAATTGAGCATATATCATATGGGACATAAGGATTTGTCTCCCATGCGCTTATTTATACATTTATGATTGGACACCGTTTCAATGCGAATATTTTGAAAAACTGCATAAGTAGTGTAAGTCTGTCAAATGAATTTACCTACTGACTCATCAATAAACTTTATATATGAAACGAAATGTTTTGCTTAAAATATTTAATTAAATAAGAATCAACAAGTTACTTGTAGGAATATTTTCAAGTTATTAATCTGAATGATGACCAGGTGCTCTGGTAGGAATCTTAAAAAGTTACGATATATATAGGCTTCTACTTTGCATGGTTTGTTTTGTAATTCTCATTCTCGGGTTCTTCAGAAACATACTTTATATGTGGCCTCCAGCTTTTGTATATAAAATTTTTTGGATGTTGTGTAATCTTCCATAATTAACTCTGGAATATTGTTCCCAGTATTTTAGGCTAGTTTTCTAAAGAAAACTTCTTTATGAAACTTCATTTAAACAGTGGAGATTGTGCTTTTTAAAATACTGCAACAACTGGTGTTTCGTGCTGCATTACAATATTTATAAATGAACAAATTTCACATGTATTTTATGGTTTCACTTTTTAGTACATCTACTACATTTGTTTTCCCTCAAAAAATAAGGGTCTCACCTTTTATCTTAAAACACATGCTGAAATGATATTGCAGTATGGATTGCATATTTGGGTAACACTACGAACATTATGTATTTTGGCTTCCACCTTCTCCCCACTCCCCTATTTCTCTACCCGCTTGACAGACTACCCCCCGCTGTTACCTCAACTGCTACACCACCCAGAACCCTTCATTCCTTCTCTATCGCTTACTCGTGTTTGATTTGTATTAATTATAATCTGCACCTTACCCTTGCCCGCTATTCCCGTCCTCCCTTCCCCCTTTCTACCCTGTTGTGTTTTTTAATTCTTGGTCTTTTACTAGAATCATCAAAACTTTTGACAAAGGGGGTTGTAATTTTTCACGATATTTATAACGATTTATTGTATATCATGGACCATGTATCAAACATGCTTTTGTGCAAGGTGGTTGTACTCCTCAACAAAGTTTATAACTGTTTATTTTTATAGGGCACTGGGTATCAAATATTTTATGATCTCACTGGCTTGAACATGTACTATTCTTAAATTACGATGCTGTGTGTCGCGTTCTTTATACAATGACGTCTTGTACCCATTGCAGAGATAATGTAACTAGCTTAGTAAACAAACAGTTCCACAGATTACACGGTGCAGACTGTGATATCTCTTTGATGATCTTTTTACTTATGTTTATGTTGGTTCCTGCTTAAACACAGTAAAACGAAATGTAAACCTGTGATCTGGTCATCTGTCTTATTTCGCAGCGTTAATAAGTCATGCAAGTCGCCAGCCAATTAACATACCCCAAAAATATCCCGTCATTTACTTATGTAACATCAGTATTATGTAACTCAAAATACTTGTTTTTTAAACTAACTTCATTTTTGATATGTAAAAAGAAAAATAAATCATACAATCAGCATAGTAAATATATTTTTGTCGTACATTTCTACGATTTTTCCGGCATTTTACTTTCATTGTGTATTTATTTATTCTAGTTGTAACATTTAAAAATGGCCTAAAGCTGAAATCTAGATTGTTTCATAAAGCATATAGCACAGTCAAAAGGCGGTTATGTCTTTCCGTAAGAAAATTGTTGCGTCCAAAAGATATGATATGCTCTGACGAAAAGAACCCTTATGACCACTGCTTCCTGATGCCATTATGGGAAGATCAGAGACGAATCGTCAATAATTCTGTCAATGATACCAGCTGTAAATGGGGATATCGAGTCACATAAGTGACAGTGACAAAACGTTGATTCTTATGGACTGGCGTCTGGGAACTGATCTACTGTTCACGTTTTACCTACCACCATTAACGGCAAATGGTTGGAGATTGGTGAAACCACGAGTAGGTGCCAAAGTGGACGTCCACATCTCTTCATCTCTTCACAGTGGTCGGAGGCTTTCGAGCTCTGTAAAGTAGGATAGGCGCCGATACGTGTCAAACAGACGACATAGTACAATACTGAATCAGCAAGAAATGCTTCGGAGCGTACCACACAGCTCACATTGCAGTAAACAGGGCTACACAGCAGTTGTTGCCTTATGCGTTCTCACCACTTGAGCCACGCCATCATGAGATACGATTGTTGTGGACACGTGGTCATCTATACTGGACAGTGGGAATGTGTCAGCTGAGTGACTGAATCACTTTAGTTCTTACAGTAGGTCGATCATGCTGTCCAGATACGCTCTTATCATGGCAAACGGCTGCTGGCAACAAGCACCAGCCTACGGACGCAGGTGGGGCAATGCCATGCTATGGGAGCTATTCACCTGGGGTAGTGTTGGACCTCTGATACTTGCTGAACTCATAACGACAACTGTGGACTGCATCGGCATTATTGTGGTCGACCTGCATCCCTTCGTGGTTAATATTTTCTCAGATTCAGCATGATAACTATCCATGTCACAAAGCTAGACTTACGCTGTTGTGGTTTTAGGAGTATAATCAGATACTGTTTTGTGAAGCTGATGACCCATACCAGATATTTTTTTTAAAAGAATACACCCTTGCACTTCACTCCCAAGAAAAACTGGTGATGAACTAAGGCGCCTTTTGCGGCAGATAACTCATACTGTTATTTTGGCCACCAGATTCGCCTGATTTGAACCAGATGGAGCGCATTCTGGGCACAACCAGCCTGTAATTTACGGGAATTGTGTGATCTGCACATAGACGTTAGACGCCCCATACCACTGGAAACCTACCAGAGACTTGTCGATTCCATACCAAGCAGAATCATTTCTGCATTGCAACAGGCCATAATTATAGCATATCGACTGTAATCAAAAAGTACACCACAGTTTAGGTAATTGCAACAGAGCCAGCTGCAAGCTCTCAAGAGTGTTATGCATTGTGAAGCAACACTCGACCAACAATCATTGCTAAGCAGAGCCAGCTGGGCGCTTTATAGCAACAACCAACATTGTAATATGCTAGCGGAAAGACTGAAGCCTTTCCTCACTTACCACTGAAGTGTTAAGAGTATGTGCCTTAACCACTAAACGAAGATAGTTTGGAGAGTGTAAGTACTAAGCCATTCGTGCACTAAAATATTCTCGTCTATACCATGATCCTGTAACACCCTGAGCGACATCCCGTAATGCAGTATAGGGTCTGCTGTTTTACCATGGAACGGGGCAGCCTGCCTTAAGTCACGAGAGGAGCCACCGCTGGAGCACAGAGCCACGGCCGCCTCCATGGTATCATCAGCTGCGCTGCCGCGCTGCCATTAAGTCTTCATGGTTGCAGCTGGAGACATAACTGACAATGACACCAGACTGCTCATTCCCACTCTTTGCGTTGTCAGCAATTCTGGACGGCTATTGTTTCACATGAGCGGCAACTGGTCCCCTCCACCGGGCAGTTCCTGATGTGCTACAGCTGAGAGCTGGAATGAAGAAGTCCACTGAACAAATCTACTGTCTTGCTGAGATCTCATTTCATTCTCTATGGGTCATGTAACACTGGTTTCAGATTACTGACATCGCCTTCTCAGAGCAATATCTGGACCTACAGCCCATGGTACGGTGAATCGAAAAAATGTTTGATTGTATTTTAGTTATGGAGAAAAGGATAAACGGTTGTGCATTTTGTTAAGTAGATTTTATTTCAAGTAGAGAATCAGTGGATTTGTCTAGTTTTATAGGTAATGGAAGTCACGATTGGTTAGTGCCTGTTAGATGTGCACTGGTTGGGTCACTCAGCACCACATACGGAATCAGTTCCAGTAAAATGTTATACATGTAATCGTTGGGGGAATATGGCTAGGCAATTCCGGGAGTCGAGATAGCTCAGAATTAGACATAAGAATTAAGTTAATGTATTTTGTTGTCTTGTTATGCGAATTTTAGTGCTCAAAATGAGTGATGTCAAGGTCAAAGATTTGAGAGAAGCAGAGGCGCAAGGTGTGTCAGAGCCATAAACAGTGTGCATACTGTGAGCACACAGTTAACACAATTAACAGGAATAATTCAGACTGCCTGGGTTGGTAGAACCGCAATCGTCACAACAGGATATAGACTTATCAGTCGCCAGTTTAGCTGCTCCTTTTTCTGGGAAGCCAAACGAGGATCTGCAGGATTTTGTGGGGACCTGGGAAATATGGCTGACAAGTGAGATGAAATGTTGGCCTTATAAGGGATTACTGAGTGTTGCAAAATTGAGACTAACAGGGGAAGCTAAATTTAGAGAAGGGTTAGTTTGGAGACATACGAAATAGTGCCAGATACTACAGGGAACAATTAGAGGTAGCAACTAAGAGAAGTATGGAAACTCTGGAACAACTTGCGGATGTTACTGTAGTTGTGGTCTTCAGTCGTAGGACTTGTTTGATGCAGCTCTCCATGGCACTCTATCCTGTGCGAGCCTCTTCATCTTGGAGTAACTACCTCAACCTACACCCTTCTGAATCTTCTTACTCTATTCATCTCTTCTGCTCTCCCTCTACGATTTTTACCGCCCCCCCCCCCCCCCCCCCCCGCATGCTTCCCTCCAGTACTGAACTGGTGATCCCTTGATGTCTCAGAATGTGACCTTCTAAACGAACCCTCCTTCTAGTCTGGTTGTGCCACAAATTTCTCCCCAATTTTATTCAGTACCTCCGCATTAGTTACGTGATCTACCCATCTAACCTTCAGTATTTTTCTGTAGCACAACATTTCAAAAGCTTTTATTCTCTTCTTGTCTAAATTGTTTATCGTCCATGTTTCCTTTCCATACAAGGCTACACTCCAGACAAATACTTTCAGAAAGAACTGCCTGACACTTAAATCTATAATCGATGTTAACAGATTTCTCTTCTTCAGAAAAGCTTTTCTTGCCATCGCTAGTCTACATTTTATATCCTCCCTACTTCCTCCATCATCAGTTATTTTGCTTTCCAAACAGCAAAACTGATTTACTACTTTAAGTGTCTCGTTTCCTAATCGAATTCCCTCAGCATCAATTGATATAATTCGACTACATTGGATCATCCTCGTTTTGCTTTTGTTGATGTTCATCTTATATCCCCTTTTGAAGACACTGTCCATTCCATTGAGCTGCAACTCCAAGTCCTTTGCTGTGAATGACGGATTTACAATGTCACAGCAAACCTCAAAGTTTTTATTTTTTCTTCCTGGACTTTAATTCTTATACTAAATTTTTCTTTTCTTTCCTTTACTGCTTGCTCAATATACAGATTGATTAACATCGAGGGTAGGCTCCAAACTCACTCCCTTCTCAACCACTGCTTGCCTTTCGTGCCCCTCGACTCTCGTAACTGTCATCTGGTTTCAGCATAAATTGTAAATAGCGTTGTGCTCCCTGTATTTTACTCCTGCCACCTTTATAATTTGGGAGAGTATTCCAGTCAACATTGTCAAGAATTTTCTCAAAGTCTACAAATGCTATAAACGTAGGTTTACCTTCCCTTAACGTAACTTTTATGAGAAGTCGGTTGGTCAGTATTGCCTCCCGTGCTCCTACATTTCTCCGAAATCCAAACCGATCTTCCTCGAGGTCGGCTTCAACCAGTTTTTCCATTCTTCTGTAAAGAATTGGTGTTAGTCTTTTGCAGCTGTGAGTTATTAAACTGGTAGCGCGGTAATTTTTTGGAGTTGGAATTACTTCATTCTTGTTGAAGTCCGAGGATAATTCGCCTGTCTCTTACATCCTGCTAACCAGATGAAAGAGTTTTGTCATGGCTGGCTCTCCCAAAGCTCCCAGTAGCTCTAACGAAATGTTTTCTAATCCCGGGGCCTTCTTTGGACTTACGTCTTTCAATGCTTTGGGAAATTCTTCACGCAGTATCATACCTACCATCTCATCATCTATGTCCTCTTCCATTTCCATAATATTGCATTCAAGTACTTCTCCCATGTACAGACCCTCCATATAGTCTTCCACCTCTCTGCTTTTCCTTCTTTTGCGGATAAGATAAGGAAAATTAGTGGATGTTCCTATGAATTAGGACAGGACGCTGCAGTCAATGAAATTATTTTGCAGGAAGCTGAGCATAGGGTGCTTGAAGCCTTTTTAAAAGTTTTGCATGCTGAAATGTCAATGTGGGTACGGGCAGGGGATGCGACTGATTTGCACACAGTAATGAAGTTACCTGTAGAGTGTGATGAGATCGACTTGTCGACTGGAATGCAGACTAAAGAGACAGTACAGCTAGTATGAAATTTTTCGGGTGTTGACTAGCGGGGTATGTAAGGACGAAGTGTTGGCGGCGTCGGTGAGAAAATAATATTTTTAGAAGTAAAGGACTGAGGAAGATTAAGTTGTTAAGCGCCCACGGAAACTCCAGCTCCACCTACGGCGATTCCCAGTAAGACTGGATGATACAAAATGGTGTGCTGAAGTGGATTGTGGGATAAGAGGAATAGCAGGAAAAAATGGTTGCAGGATATTATTGAACACAGAGGCTCATGTGTCGGTCACCAGTAACGATTTAGTGAACGTAATCTGTGGGACCCATCACAGTACAAATGGTTCAAATGGCTTTTAGCACTATGGGACTTAACATCTGAGGTCATCAGTCCCCTAGAACTTGAGAACTACTTAAACCTAACTAACCTAAGGATATCACACACATCCATGCTCGAGGCAGGATTCGAACCTGCGACCGTAGTGGTAGCGCGGTTCCAGACTGAAGCGCCTAGAACCGTTCGGCCACTTCGGCCGGCCCCACCGCAGTACAGATTTCCTGGAGTAGAGGATAAAGATGTCACACCACTAGGATCAGTGGACCTTGACTTCTGCCTTGATACGATTCAATATAAACAATGCGTACAGATTGTGCCACATGTGAGTGAGGGCTACCACATGATTCTAGGATTAGATCTCTTATATCAGCATCGTGCCATAATTTATATTCAGCAACATACGGTGGAACTTAAGGAAAAACCGTATCAGTTATATGAAACCATTGCCGGTGTAGTTATGTCACTGGGCGGGTCTGTCGCAAAAGAGAAACCAGTTAAACTGTGAACGATCGTATTAAGACTTGATTCACATGATTTTGTACCTAAGAGTAGTGGGAAATCACTTTGGGTCAGTGTTAAGTCTAGCTTGCCGGTAGGGACTTTATGTGTGTTGGAACCATTAAAAGAGAAACAAGTATTGGATAAGGTAGGTTGTGTAGTTAAAAGTGGTGTTGTACGTGTATGAGAAAGAAAAGGTGAAAAGAAGGTACCTGTTTTTAGACATAATTTTAAAATACATGTCATAGGATTAACAAAGTGCTTGTTAATCGTTAATACAGATATCCTGGAGGGAGAAGAATAGGGCAGAGGAGTAACAGCCACAGATAATAACCAAACGCTACTCAAACTACATTAGGAGGGAAAGTGAAGGACATAAAGGGAAGCAACAGGGAATGGATGGAACAATTAGTTTTGGAATTTAAATATTTATTTTTTTCAGAAGGGCTATTACCAAATATACATATCACGCAGCATCACATACAAATGGGAAGTGAATCACCAGTCTACCACAAACCACAGAATACATAGGTAATTACAACCAATTTTGGAGGAATTTATCGATCAACAGATGAAAGATGGAATAATTGAAGAAAGTAATAATGTGTGGGAGGCTGGAATAGTCGTTGGGAGAAAAAAAATTAACAGATGGAAAACAAAAATAAAGGTTTTGTTATGATTACAAACATCCAAATGCCTAAACCATAATGGGTGACTACTCTTTGCCAAACATCACATAAACCATTTTGAGCAATGCAAATATTTTTCAACAATGAATTTGAAGAGGGGTTGTACCAGATACAGGTTGCACAGCAGAATCGACACAAAACAGCGTTTTTGGCACCTTGGGAGATTCTTGGACAGAGTATCCAGAGGTTTGAAACGACAGCAATACTTAGCGTATCTCGATGATATGACTGTCTATGGGAGTGATATGGAACAGAATATGCAGCGATTAAGGAATACACTCCTAAGGTTAAAAGCAGCGAAGTTAACATTGAGTACTGGAAAGTACACTTTTGTGGTGAAAGAAATAGCATACCTAGGGATTATCATAACTAAAGATGAGGTTAAGACAGACCCAAGATTAATTAGAGCTGTACGTGAATTTCCTGTACCAGGACCTGCAAACTACTTGCAATCATTCTTAGGAGTCGCGAACTATTGCCTCCAATTCGTAAAAGGATTTGAGGACACTGCCAGACTGTTGATACAGTTGCTAAGAAACGGTACTAAATTTGTGTGGTCAGAAGAGTACCAGCGTGCTTTAGAGGAGCTAAAAGAAGCTTTAACATCGAGACTAATATTGATATCTCCGGATTTTAATAAGTAGTTTGTTCTATGATGTGATGCATCAAGCCATGCACTTGATAACGTGCTGAAACAAGAGGTATAAGGCACAGAACATCCAGTAGCTTATTCATCAAGACAAGTAAATTCTATTAAGCCTTATTTGTTGAATCACATATTTCAAATGTAATCTGTATGTTAAAAAGTCTAGAGTAATAACAGATCACGCGGCATTAAAGTAATTATTGGGGTTAAAGGATCTTTCTAGTAGGTTGACACAATAGACAGTAAGACTGAGTGAATTTGATTTCGAAGTCAAGCATAAACCAGGGAAGAAGCACAGAAATGTGGGTGGCTGAAGCTGAAAAGCAGCAGTATTAGATTTTGGAGTATTGAGCATATTGAATGTCAAACTGCACAGAGACCGGATAATGAACGTAAGCAGTATGTTAAGCAGTCACCATGTTGTATGCTGGATGGGTTGCTACGCAAAGAAACCAAGGTGAGACTGCAGGAAGTGATACCAGAGCAGCTAAGGAACAGAGTGCTCCAAGAAGCTCATGATCACTTATTGGAGGGTCATGGAGGTTGCAGATCTACCAACAGTGTGAAAATGCATACAGTGCGCACAGAGAGCGGATTTATGTCGAACAAGTGTACCAAGGCAGAGGACACCTGAAGCGTTAGCACCATTCGAATTTCTAGGGACTTACGTACTAGGGCCACCTGTAGATCATTTTTCAAGATATGAAGAAATGGTCGCGATGCCAAACCAACAGGCAACAACAGTGGGACAAGCACTTATGAATAGTTCGATACTAAAATTGCCTGATACAATAGTAACAGGCCACGGAAGGAACTTCATGTCGGATCTGTTCAAGGAATTGTGTAAGTTACTGAAGGTGAAGAAGTGAACGACAAGTGCTCTCCATCCACAAGCCAATGGAAGAACGGAACGAATGCATAGGAAAACCTGAAATATGCTTGGGTGGTACATTGACTAACATTACACCAACTGGGATGTCTATTTGAAGTATATCGTCTCTGCTTCCAACTCAAAACAGCATACAAATATAGGATTATTGCTATAAAAAGATGTTTGTGGTCGTGACATGCCACCGCCGTTCGACATATTGAAAACAAAGGAAGGGAAGACTGGAGAGTCTGTTAAGGAATTTGGCGTAGTGATCAGGGACATATGGAACAGAGTACAGAGGGCAAACACACGAGCACTGGAGAACAGAAAAAAACACTGGACCGTACATCAAGAATGTCACAGTGTAAGGCTCATCGGTGGGTGATGCTATCAATTTAGTGTATGCCGAAGGGACAGAAAGATATTTACAATGTATCAGCGGCCATACCAAGTGGTAGAGACTACGTCGCCAGTAAATGTCACGATTCAACTACCGACGAAAACGAAAATTGTGCAAGTAGGACGGTTGAAATCGATTAAAGGGAGCCCAGAATATATTCCAGGGCTAGAAAATGCAGACCAGAAAGGGAGAGTGAGGAGAAAGGTATCGGAAGATAAGCAAGAGGTTATGAACGAAACAGTAATCAGGAATACGTATTGATTAAATAGATTAATGCCTAGGAAACAGTCATTTAATTTTTTTTACATTAGATATAGATTTAGTGGAATTAGTATAAGCAGCTGGGCAGCAGCAATGAATTTAAGAGGGAGGTGCAGGGAAGGCGAGATGATGCGGTTCATAGTGGTACTACTATGGAAGAGTTACGGAACCAGCACCTGAAAGAGGAAATGCTGTTCGCCAAGCAGGAAGACATAGTGATCACCAGTTATCCCTGGGTGATACAAGTGGTATTCAACGCATAAGAGATGCGTAATGAGACGAAAAGATTGGAAGAAGCATTGGCCAAATTCCGTCAAAGAATAAAAGGCACGGTGTTCTCAAATGAAGTGCTGGGATGTATGAGAGAGTACCTGGAGTGTACGAGAAATTAACGAGTGAGATCGCTCACTTGCTGGGGGTTATTCCATATAAGAGAAGGAAGAGGGGTTGGGTAGACGATGGATGTCGGCTTATGAAAACAATATTTATCACTGCTGATGATGCCGGCCAGTGTGGCCAAGCCGTTCTAGGCGCTTCAGTCTGGAGCCGCGCGACCACTACGGTCGCAGTTTCGAATCCTGCCTCGGGCATGGATGTGTGTGTTGTCCTTAGGTTAGTTAGGTTTAAGTAGTTCTAAGTTCTAGGGGACTGATGCCCTTAGATGTTAAGTCCCATAGTGCTCAGAGGCATTTGAACTGTTGATGATGATCATATTCAAATGGTGAACGACACCGTGGAAGAGGTAAAGAAGTAGGCAAAAGGGAACAAATTCATGAGTGTTCGGCACCATACACAGATTGCAAATTTTGAGAAGGACGTATTGAATGACACACGACTGCTACGACAGCTGATTGCGAGCTGATGTGGACAGTTAATCGGGATATCAGTAGAAGTCATAGCTACGGAGGTAGTGATGACAAAACGGCAGAAGTCCGTAGAAGAGAGTTTGGGAAGCATGACGGAAAGTAACAGAACTACAGGAGGCTATCCAGCAGGCTGTCAGAAATCAACTATGGGTAAATTTGCTGTCACTAGAGTAGTGTTAAAGGGTCCAAGGAAAGTACAGAAGTAACTATGGCCGTAGACGGGGTTGGTTTTAGAAACCGAGCACAAAAGCTTACCTTTTTACTTCATGGTAGGCACAGTATCGGTGAGAACTGATGAAGTGAAAGTTTACACTTCTGTTTCCAATACCAGGGAAACAAGCACGTTACAAATGCTACATAGTTCACACACATGTTGTCAAGTGGGGCAGTGAAATTCCTAATGAGACAAAAAGTGGTAAGAAAATGCAAAAAATAAGTGATCAAGAGGGAATTGTAATTCGTACTTTCAGCAGGTCCAGGGGCATCGTTTTTGATAAGATTGTAGTAGTGGCTAGTTGTTTCGAGAAGGGGAAGCGTATGTCAGCAGCGAGGCTAGAATTAAACGGGAACGGATTGTTACTACATGGAACTACAAGCAAGATAAACGGGCCTTCTTTCCATATGCCCTCTGCGATTTAAAGGATAACTCTGAAACGTCCCATTAGAAAAATTAATGAATTACTGTGCTGGTAAATCCCTTACGTTATTTGATTTTCAAACAGCTGAGCAGAACTGAACGTACTCAGACATTTCGCTCTTTACCTATTCTGATCAACACTAAACAGACAGCCAATGTTTTTAGCGCAACGCAATCTTCTAACTCTCAATAATACCTACAAGAGAATGGTCCTGACTAACATTAACCTATACGTTTCACAAATCACTTACCTCACAAAAATCTTCGTTACTCGAACTATTGCAATACAGCGAGCGCCACTACTGCCAGCTTAATAAAAGATTCAAACTACTGAAGGCGCTAACTACTGATAGGCATAGTTAGCAAATGAAAGATTTTGATAGAGAACTAACAATGTATTTACGTTAATAGTGTTCAAAAGTCATAATATATATAGCTGTTCACGACATCCAGTCTTACAAATTTACTGTCTCTGATAGACACAAGTCCAGATCATCCGCTCTCAAAACTCCGCCATTTCTCTGTCCACATCCACCACTGTTGGCGGCTCACCTCCAACTGCGCAACGCTACACACTGTTAACATCCAACTGCCCAACACTACAATGGCGAATATTGCAACAATGCCGACCAGCCTCAGACTTCACACTGCACAGACAGCGAGTTTCATACAGAGTGCTACGTGGCGTTACCAATATAAAAACCTAAACAGCCTACTTACAACTCACTTGACTATTTCACAGCATCGTTTGTATTGGCTAGGGGCGATGAAAGTGCTACCTACGGTAAATTAACAGGCTTAAATCAAACTACAGGGCTACCATTAATGTTGTCTATAAACATGCTTCTGAACCAGCAGGAGGTTCTAGTCTCTCTGGAAATCTTAGTCCAGCAAGTAAAGTTATATAGGGAAAATCACTACTGGGAACAGACTACACTGACAGTCGTCATACCAACCGCCGCAGCTGAATGTAGTCCTTGTTTGATACACAGAAGACAAGGCACAAGACTGAGTTCAGACACAGCCATCGTTCATAATATAGTGATTGGACACCCTGGGCATAAAAGCAGCAGAAAGAAGATGAATGCACAAGCAGGTAGTATTAAGGATAACTGATTCATTATACACTGAAGCACCAAGGAAACTGGTACAGGCATACGTATTCAAAAACAGATACACATAAACAGGCAGGTTACTCCTGCTACGATGGTAGGTTATCAAGCTTTAAGTGAGTTTGAAAGCGCTGTTACAGTCGGCACACGAGAGATGGGACACAGCATCTCCGAGGTAGCGATGAAGTCGAGACTTTCCCGTATGCACCAGGGGTAGGGAGGAGTTCAACTGACCACACAACTATAGAGACCAGGTACGTGGTGGATGGATCATCAACGGTCATCGTAGAATTCGGAGTGGGCCCGAGTACATTCCAGCAGCCAGCCCGAAAGGGCTCTCCTGCTTGACGGCAGTCCGCCACGGCTCCAAGGTCGCTGAAATCATCTCCTGGGTGTCCAGCTGCTGAGGTCACTGTGTAAGTAGGCTGTTTAGGTTTTTTTTATTGGTAACGCCACGTAGCGTTCTGTATGAAAAATGACTGGCTAAGCTGTGTGCGGTCTGTGGCTAGTTTGCATTGTTGTCTGCTATTGTAGCGTTGGGCTGTTGGCTGTTAACAGTGCGTAGCGTTGCGCAGTTGGAGGTGAGCCGCCAGCAGTGGTGGATGTGGGGAGAGAAATGGCGGAATTTTGAAATTTGTAAGACTGGATGTCATGAACTGCTATATATATCATGACTATTAAGGTAAATACATTGTTTGTTCTCTATTAAAATCTTTCATTTGCTAACTATCCCTATCAGTAGTTAGTGCCTTCCGTAGTTTGAATCTTTTATTTTACTGGCAGTAGTGGTGCTCGCTGTATTGCAGTAGTTCGAGTAATGAAGATTTTTGTGAGGTAAGTGATTTGTGAAAGGTATAGGTTAATGTTAGTCAGGGCCATTCTTTTGTAGGGATTTTTGAAAGTCAGATTGCGTTGCGCTAAAAAATATTGTGTGTCAGTTTAAGCACAGTCGTATATAACTTTTCAAAGGGGACGTTTCATATGGCGACCCTGCCAGGATTCGAACCTGGAATCTTGGCAGAATTTTGAAATTTGTAAGACTGGATGTCATGAACTGCTATATATATTATGACTATTAAGGTAAATACATTGTTTGTTCTCTATTAAAATCTTTCATTTGCTAACTATCCCTATCAGTAGTTAGTGCCTTCAGTAGTTTGAATCTTTTATTTAGCTGGCAGTAGTGGCGCTCGCTGTATTGCAGTAGTTCGAGCAATGAAGATTTTTGTGAGGTAAGTGATTTGTGAAAGGTATAGGTTAATGTTAGTCAGGGCCATTCTTTTGTAGGGATTTTTGAAAGTCAGATTGCGTTGCGCTAAAAAATATTGTGTGTCAGTTTAAGCACAGTCGTATATAATATTTCAAAGGGGACGTTTCAACTGGAAGGACGTCAGCTAGAATCCAACTCGCAGATGAATGAGCTGACTTGTAAACGCTTTGAATAAATAACTGAACTCTTACTAGCGTCGAAGAGTATTTACAGATTCCCAACGGCTATCTTGTCTTCGTGCGGAGGTGTCCCGTTCGGCGTTCTGAAAAGGGAATGACGACACTGAAACTTGGGGTCGGATCTGGACTCGAACCCTGATTTCCCACTACAAGCGAGTGGTCGCTCTAACCTCTTTGGCTATCCGTGCACGACTCAAAGCTAGACACAAACTTCCATATGTCGTCGTTCCTGCGTCATAACCTGTACTCGTACAAATATCATATAATTCCCTTATAGGGGAGGACATTTTAATTGAAAGTTGATTTCCGAAGGAAAACTGCGGCGTTCTTCTCAACGACAAAGGCACTGCGGTCGCAGACGGGTCACTTCCTACATCTACATCTACACTTATACTCCGCAAGCTACCCAACGGTGTGTGGCGGAGGGCACTTCACGTGCCACTGTCATTACCTCCTTTTCCTGTTCCAGTCGCGTATAGTTTGCGGGAAGAACGACTGCCGGAAAGCCTCAGTGCGCGCTCGAATCTCTCTAATTTTACGTTCGTGATCTCCTCGGGAGGTATAAGTAGGGGGAAGCAATATATTCGATACCTCATCCAGAAACGCACCCTCTCGAAACCTGGACAGCAGGCTACACCGCGATGCAGAGCGCCACTCTTGCAGAGTCTGCCACTTGAGTTTGCTAAACATCTCTGTAACGCTGTCACGCTTACCAATTAACCCTGTGACGAAATGCGCCGCTCTTCTTTGGATCTTTTTTATCTCCCCTGTCAACCCGACCTGCTACGGACCCCACACTGATGAGCAATGCTCGAGCATAGGTCGCACGAGTGTTTTGTAAGCCACCTCCTTCGTTGATGGACTACATTTTCTAAGGACTCTCCCAATGAATCTCAACCTAGCACCCGCCTTACCAACAATTAATTTTATATGATCATTCCACTTCAAATCGTTCCGTACGCATACTCCCAGATATTTTACAGAAGTAACTGCTACCAGTGTTTTTTCGGCTATTGTATAATCATACAATAAAGGATCCTTCGTTCTATGTATTCACAATGCATCACATTTGTCTATGTTAAGGGTCAGTTGCCACTCCCTACACCAAGTGTCTATCCGCTGCAGATCTATCCTAGTAGCCCGGCTACTAGTGGCATGATATGGTGCAGCGCCCACTTTGTTCATCGGTTTATCAGACTAATTCCGGGCCCACCCAGCCGTGTCGCCGCACCCAGCAGCGATCGCAGCCACAATGGGCCATCGGCGGCCGAGGGCGAAATGCCGGCAGGGCGGGGGCGGGGGCGGGGGCGGCGCGGGGCAGAGCCAGCCGCCCCCGGGCCGCGGCGCGACCTTCAGGGCGGGGCTGCGGCCGCGGCGCGGTGCTAAGTGCCGCCTTGGCCTTTTTGCGCGCTCCTCTGCATTCTTTCCGGCCCGCCTGATGAATGCGACGACCTTTAATGGCGCCGTCGGCCCGGCTGCCACCGCGGACGACGCGTAATTAGCCATACATCACGGGAGCTCCTCTCCAAATGACAATTCCCGCTTTAAAAATGTTACACGGCCCCCTCTGGCCGGGGAAAGAGATCACGCAGCCTGAAAATTAGCTCGCCCTCCGGGCATCCATCATCTTCCCCGTGTCAGGTCGGACCTCGCACTTGTTAGTTTGTCGGCGTTATTACGGGCCGAGCCAGGCCGGGCCTTATTACTCGGAACCCGGCTTATTGTCACACAAAAACAGACGAGAAATGACACTCTCGCCTCTCCTGCCCTTCCCACCACGGGAGCGGAGATCGGACGATAGCATGGTGTCTTCTGTCGCTACAGTTGCTTGCAGCTGCAAGGATTTCGCCCTACGTTACATATTCACTTGATCCACACTGCATCTGTAAAACTCTTTTTAAACTATATACACTACTGGCCATTAAAATTGCTACACCACGAAGATGAAGTGCTACAGACGCGAAATTTAACCGACAGGAAGAATATGCTGTGATATGCAAATGATTAGCTTTTCAGTGCATTCACACACGGTTGGCACCGGTGGCAGCACCTACAAAGTGCTGACATGAGGAAAGTGTCCAACCGATTTCTGATACACAAACAGCAGTTAGCCGGCCGGAGTGGCCGTGCGGTTCTAGCCGCTACAGTCTGGAGCCGAGCGACCACTACGGTCGCAGGTTCGAATCCTGCCTCGGGCATGGATGTGTGTGATGTCCTTAGGTTAGTTAGGTTTAATTAGTTCTAAATTCTAGGCGACTGATGACCTCAGAAGTTAAGTCGCATAGTGCTCAGAGCCATTTGAACCAAACAGCAGTTAACCGGCGTTGCCTCGTGAAACGTTGTTTTGATGCCTCGTGTAAGGAGCAGAAATGCGTACCATCACGTTTCCGACTTCGATAAAGGTCGGATTATAGCCTATCGCGATTGCGGTTTATCGTATCGCGACATTGCTGCTCGCGTCGGTCGAGATCCAATGACTGATAGCAGAATATGGAATCGGTGGGTTCAGGAGGGTAATACGGAACGCCGTCCTGGATCCCAACGGCCTCGTATCACTAGCAGTCGAGATGACAGGCATTTTATCCGCATGGCTGTAACGGATCGTGCATCCACGTCTCGATCCCTGAGTCAACGGATTTGGACGTTTGCAAGACAACAACCATCTGCACGAACAGTTCGACGACGTTTGCAGCAGCATGGACTATCAGCTCGGAGACCATGGCTGTGGTTACCCTTGACGCTGCATCACAGACAGGAGCGCCTGCGATGGTGTACCCAACGACGAACCTGGATGCACGAATGGCAAAACGTCATGTTTTCGGATGAATGCAGGTTCTGTTCACAGCATCATGATGGTCGCATCCCTGTTTGGCGACATCACGGTAACGGACTTCTAGAAGCGTGTATTCGTCATCGCCATACTGGCGTATCACCCGTCGTGGTGGTATGGGTGCCATTGGTTACACGTCTCGGTCACCTCTTGTTCGCATTGACGGCACTTTGAACAGTGGTCGTTACATTTCACATGTGTTACGACCCGTGGCTCTACCCTTCATTCGACCCCTGCGAAACGCTACAGTTCAGCAGGATAATGCTCGACCGCATGTTGCAGGTCGTGTACGGGCCTTTCTGGATACAGACAATGTTCGACTGCTGCCCTGGCCAGCACATTCTCCAGATTTCTCACGAACTGAAAATGTCTGGTCAATATTGGCCGAGCAACTGGCTCGTCACAATACGCCAGTCACTACTCTTGATGAACTGTGGTATCGTGTTGAAGCTGTATGGGCAGCTGTATCTGTACAATCCATCCAAGCTCTGTTTGACTCAATGCCCAGGCGCATCAATGCCGTTATTACCGCCAGAGGTGGTTGTTCTGGGTACTGATTTCTCAGTATCTATGCACCCAAATTGCGTGAAAATGTAATCACGTGTCAGTTCTAGTATAATACATTTGTCCAATGAATACCAGTTTGTCGTCTGCACTTCTTCTTGGTGTAGTAATTTTAATGGCCAGTAGTGTATATAATCCCGAGTCGTGCTGTTCAGGCAGGCGTCGTGATTACTTGCGGCACGCTCCCATACATTTGTTTGACGTGGATGTGATGTCTAGTGACTGACTGGCCCGACCCCCACATATTCGTGTTTTGGCAATTGTTCGGGACTACACCTGTGGTGTAGAGGTAGCTCCTTTGATTATAAATGAAATCGTTCCCGGATTCGAAACATGCAACCACTTAAATTTTTGTTAATAATCAGCACTGGCGACCGAAGGCTTCCAGCGTAAGAAGTCACCCTTATTCTACCAACTGCCTTGACAGAGGAGCTTACAGACATTCAGGGCACTCTTTTGCCCTTGGGATGGGAAACTGCCCATAATGGAGGAAAAATCAGCAATGATGAACGGCAATGGAAACCACCGCATTAAGGTCAAATAACATGTGTCCTTTAAGTGAAGAAGTGTCATTATGGTCTCTCCATTGAAAAAAGATTCCGGAATTGTCCCCCATTCGGATCTCTGAAAGGGGCTACAATGGGGAATGTCACCATGAGAGAAAGATTGATAACCAACTAAAGTATAATGTTCTACGAATCGGAAGGTAAAACAGACGCATGAACCAAGTACGAAAGCTAGAAAGTCTGAAAAGGAAAATGCAAAGGCTCAATCTAGATATAGTAGGGTGGAGCTTTGACAATGCCACCCACTCGTGCTGGCGAAACGTCAGAAAAATCATTAGATGAACGTCGGCCGAAGAACCCGAGACAGAAGCCAATAGGCAGTTTGTCAACAAGTGGCCACGAAAGCCTTAACAATTTTGTGTTTTTACTTTATTTTGATGGGTCTCTACAGTTCAGATGGTTAAGTCCATTTAAGGCACTATGTGCAAATTAGGTTCCAATGTTCAAACGTGTGTGAATTCCTAAGGGACCAAACTACTGAGGTCATCGGTCCCTAGTCTTACACACTACTTAAACTAACTTATGCTAAGATGAACACATCATGCCCAAGGCAGGACTCGAACCTCCGCTGGGAGGGGCCGCGCACTCTGTGACATGGCGCCTCAAACCGCGCGGCGAAAATTAGGTCTCATGAACTGTTCCATTAGGTGTATACTGAAGGAATCTGATAATTAACAAACACGAAAGGTTTTAGCATTTGATAGGTGCATATAGTAATGTAATGTTTGAGCATTACACTTTACAAGTTGTCCCAAGAAGAACAACATTTAAAAGTTACTCTGCTTCTTTTTTTATTGCGAATGATCGTAGCAAGGTCACAGTCAATATAGAGTTGATTTATAAGCACCTGTTAATAAATCAACTGCACGCAACGTGGTTCACATTACAATGTACATTGTGAAATGTAGCCTATCATCACTACCTCAAAATCTATTAATAGGTATCATTCTTTGAAGACTTTCAAGTCTCCGAAAATGATGAATATTTATAGAGGAACTTCAATCTCTGAGATTAGATTTTCCACCAAAAAGTCGATCTTTTTCAGGATACTAACAAAATACTTACAGTTTTCGAAACTATACTGCATCAGTATAGATTGACGGAGTTTGGTCTAAGACATCTGTTCTACATCTACATTCAAGTGGATACTACGCAAGCCATCGTACGGTGGGTGGCGGTGGTACCGTGTAGCACTCTTAGTCATTCCCTTTCCTGTTCCACTCTCGAATAGAGCGAGGGAAAAAGGACTGTCTATATTCCACCGTATGAGCCCCAATTTCTCGTATCTTTATGTCCTCACGTGCAATGTATGTTGGCAGCAGCAGAATCATCTGACACTCAGCTTCAGACGACGGTTTCCTAAATTTTCCCGGTACTGTCTACATCTACATCTACGTCTACATCCATACTCAGCAAGCCACCTGACGGTGTGTGGCGGAGGGTAGCTTGAGTACCTCTATCGGTTCTATCTTCTATTCGAGTCTCGTGTTGTTCGTTGAAAGAAAGATTGTCGGTATGCCTCTGTGTTGGCAATAATCTCTCTGATTTTATCCTCCTAGTCTCTTCACGAGATATACGTAGGAGGGAGCAATATACTGCTTGACTCCTCGGTGAAGGTATGTTCTCGAAACTTCAACAAAATCCCGTACCGAGCTACTGAGCGTCTCTCTTGCAGAGTCTTCCAATGAAGTTTATCTACCTCCGTAACGCTTTCGCGATTACTAAACGATCCTGTAACGAAGCGCGCTGCTCACCGTTGGATCTTATTTCTTCTATCTCTCGAGAAGAACGTCACCTTCCCTCCAGGGATTCCCATTTCAATTCCCGAAGCATGTCTGTAACATGAATTGCATTGCTGTCACTTTTTCTGACCCGCCTCATACGGCAAAAATAAGCATTAACGGCTTCCTCTTGCCTTATGTTCTAGGAAGTATTAACCAATTTAAAAATATACGACTTGTAATAGCTATAATTATTAATCCGTAGATGACATTAACAGTGATGTCTTCCTTCAATCCGACCTGGTACTGCTTCCAAACACTCGAACAGTACTCAAGGATAGGTCGTAGCAGCATTCTATATTCTGTCTCCTTTATACACTCCTGGAAATGGAAAAAAGAACACATTGACACCGGTGTGTCAGACCCACCATACTTGCTCCGGACACTGCGAGAGGGCTGTACAAGCAATGATCACACGCACGGCACAGCGGACACACCAGGAACCGCGGTGTTGGCCGTCGAATGGCGCTAGCTGCGCAGCATTTGTGCACCGCCGCCGTCAGTGTCAGCCAGTGTGCCGTGGCATACGGAGCTCCATCGCAGTCTTTAACACTGGTACCATGCCGCGACAGCGTGGACGTGAACCGTATGTGCAGTTGACGGACTTTGAGCGAGGGCGTATAGTGGGCATGCGGGAGGCCGGGTGGACGTACCGCCGAATTGCTCAACACGTGGGGCGTGAGGTCTCCACAGTACATCGATGTTGTCGCCAGTGGTCGGCGGAAGGTGCACGTGCCCGTCGACCTGGGACCGGACCGCAGCGACGCACGGATGCACGCCAAGACCGTAGGATCCTACGCAGTGCCGTAGGGGACCGCACCGCCACTTCCCAGCAAATTAGGGACACTGTTGCTCCTGGGGTATCGGCGAGGACCATTCGCAACCGTCTCCATGAAGCTGGGCTACGGTCCCGCACACCGTTAGGCCGTCTCCCGCTCACGCCCCAACATCGTGCAGCTCGCCTCCAGTGGTGTCGCGACAGGCGTGAATGGAGGGACGAATGGAGACGTTTCGTCTTCAGCGATGAGAGTCGCTTCTGCCTTGGTGCCAATGATGGTCGTATGCGTGTTTGGCGCCGTGCAGGTGAGCGCCACAATCAGGACTGCATACGACCGAGGCACACAGGGCCAACACCCGGCATCATGGTGTGGGGAGCGATCTCCTACACTGGCCGTACACCACTGGTGATCGTCGAGGGGACACTGTATAGTGCACGGTACATCCAAACCGTCATCGAACCCATCGTTCTACCATTCCTAGACCGGCAAGGGAACTTGCTGTTCCAACAGGACAATGCACGTCCGCATGTATCCCGTGCCACCCAACGTGCTCTAGAAGGTGTAAGTCAACTACCCTGGCCAGCAAGATCTCCGGATCTGTCCACCATTGAGCATGTTTGGGACTGGATGAAGCGTCGTCTCACGCGGTCTGCACGTCCAGCACGAACGCTGGTCCAACTGAGGCGCCAGGTGGAAATGGCATGGCAAGCCGTTCCACAGGACTACATCCAGCATCTCTACGATCGTCTCCATGGGAGAATAGCAGCCTGCATTGCTGCGAAAGGTGGATATACACTGTACTAGTGCCGACATTGTGCATGCTCTGTTGCCTGTGTCTATGTGCCTGTGGTTCTGTCAGTGTGATCATGTGATGTATCTGACCCCAGGAATGTGTCAATAAAGTTTCCCCTTCCTGGGACAATGAATTCACGGTGTTCTTATTTCAATTTCCAGGAGTGTATTTTTCCACATTTAGAGCAATCTGCATTTATCACACCAACCGGAAAATTTGTGTAAGTCATCTTGTATCTCCCACAGTTACTGATGAACACTCACCATCAAGGAAAAGGTACTGGGTTCTATTACTTAAGCGGTCTTCGAGCCACTCACAAATCGCTTAACTTATTCGTATACTCTTACCTTCGTTTACAGTCTGTAATGGGCCACTGTGTCCATTGCTTTCAGGAAGTACAGAAATATGGAAACAGTCTCTTGCCCTTCATCCACTTTTCGCTGTATATCATGTGAGAAACGGGAAAGCTGGGTTTTGGACAAGCGATGCTTTGTAAAACCAGCGATTCGTGGATATAAGCTACTCATTCTCAAGAGAGTTTATTACATTCGAACTGAGGATACGTTTAAGGGTTCTGCAGCAAACCGAAGTTAGGGAAATTGGTCTGTAATTTTTCAGGTCCGTTCTTTTCTACCTTTCTTATGTAATGGTGTCACCTGTGCTTTTTCCAGTCGCTTGGCACATTCACCATAAATGCAGGCTAGGTAAGAGGCTAACGCCGTAGAGCACTCTTTGCAAAACCGAATTGGGATACCATCCAGACACAGTGATTTATTTGCTTTTAGATCTTTCAGTTGTTGTTCAACGCCAAGGATGCTTGTTTCTATGTCATCCATACGGGAGTCTGTCCGACGGTCAGATGAAGTAATGTTATACAATTCTCTTGTGTGAACGACATCTTGAACGTGAGATTTAAAACTTCTGTTTCGTTTTGCTATCTTCAACTGTCACACCAGACTGGTCAACAAGGTACCTAATATGGAAGTAACTAGTTACTACCCATCTTCCACACGGAGCACGTCCATATCTCACCACTGACTTCTAGTATCAGCCGCACGGAGTTGAAGTCAACAAGTGCACGGGCTTGAAGATGGCGTTGTTACAACGTTGAAACTAGTTGCCAAAATAAAATCGACACCTTAAATAAAGCTTGAGGAATTTCTTCATTTTTAATATAAATTTATACCAGCTGACGTCCTACAGTCATTTCAACTGTGGATGTACGAAGATTATAACAAACACTTCGACAGTTTACTGACAAATTTTGACAGTCGAAGTGTCTCAGTTCTGAACGCCGTTTGACTTCCTTTGTTGTATATCGACTGGCGAGCGTTCATCAGAGCACCCCAAAGTACTACGTAGCCTAAGGAACCCTCATGTGCACTCCACAAGTACTCTGCTACCTGAGTAGTAGCTTTCTTTGTGTAGTGCATCCCTGACCTATCAAGGTCAGACTCCCCAAACGATAACGCAGGTCTGGAAATCTGCAGCCGAGATCGTCATCGCCGACGAAGTTTTTAGTTGAGAAACTCCACATGGCTCCAGACCAAAGGAGCCCGATGAACTCTGCGAACAATGCTGCAAGTTGCAAGCTATTCTTGTACTCCACAAGAGAGGCCAGCGGTCTTCGCCACCGCTACCAGGCGCCTGTACGAACTGGGGATGGCCTCAGTACGCATGCGATACCCGTCATTGCTGCCAACGTGAGCCACAACTGGCAGATGAATGCATCCTGGCACATTCTATAGACGCAGGCAAAGGCCGCCTCCACAACTCGTATGAGGCCGCCGACAGACAAACCGAGTGCACATTGCCTTTCTTTCCATCCCTAAACCCTGGAGTTCCATAACGTGCCTAACGTTAGAGTACCCAGTCACTAGCAAACTCCTCACCCCGTGTGCCTACTGTCCACTTACAGGATGAATAGACGAAGTCAGGCGGCCAGTCTCCACATTGGCCATCCGCCTCGGAAGACAAGAACGCCTTGCCAATCAACCTGCTGTAAAGGCGGCTCCACCGCGTCGGGTGCACTGGGAGATGCCTCAGAAGCAGAGCTCATGGGCCAAACAAATGACGCGTGGTGTGTCCCACGATGCGCGCCATTCTGCGCTGTCGCTACGCCGCGAGACATCAGCCTCAAGGTGACTGACCATAGCTGGAAGCGCATTCAGCTGTTCGTGAAGTACGGCCAGCTCCTCTAGAATCCGCACACATCCTAAAAATCCTAGCGAGGCAGGATAAAATTGGTATAAGCAAGCAAAAGCATTTTAATTTGATTGCATATTTTTGTAATATAAAAAGATAAAGTATGACAGAAGATAATATGAAAATTACTTTGTTCCCATTACTATTGACTGATACAGTTTAGTACTCATAGTCAAACTTTAATGCTGTGAGGTAGCCGTTACCATCTTCCATTATAATACATCTGACATATAAACAAATCATTTCATTGGAATCAAAAGCACACTGTATGATACAGTTGAACTAGATATTTCGGACAGGGTGTAACACAAGTAATCACGGTCATCATTTTCATTATTGTGTTAAAAGTTTCAGTTCACAAATGAAGTCTGACCTCAGCCCTGCTAAAATTTTAGTTAAATAAATGAAATGTAATTGCTTTTTGATGCTGCTGCATGGAAAACACCTATAGTGCATTAATGAACACTACATGCCTCGCCTACACGTTCTCCTGGACTTTAGCAACCACGTGTGCAATAATACTTGCAAAAGCCTGTTCTTGGGGCGATTTGTCCTTCCGACATTATATGTTGGTTTGAGCTGGTGTACGTTCCATTTTTACTGCTCATACACCGCCTCTTTACTGATCAGCCTCGACCACTTTGACTACATCCGTTCCCGGCCACTGCTGGCTCCAAGATCACGTTCAGTTTTTTAGAAATACTAACGTACTCGGTGCAAAATCACACGGTTTCCGATCTTAAAATACCCTTTAGATAATGTTTTGAACATGGCTGTGCTCAGCAACCGTAATTAATTACAATGTTACAAATTTCCAGCCAACCGGTTGCAAACAGAATTTAAACTTCTTTAACTAGTTTTCAACGCCAACTAGGGGCGCCTTCTTCAGAAGAAACTGTTACCTTAGATGTGTTTACAAGGAAAATATGAGCGACTTCGCTCTAGTCAAGACGTTAAAACCACAACTAAAGTATTTTCCACCTGGATTCGTAAGAGATATAGTCAAAATTTTGAAACAATGTGTAAACATGCCTCTAAGGGCACTATAGTGGCGTAGGCCACGAGTAAGTAACAGCAGCTGATGATTCTCTACATGCACCAGGGATACACACTCAGCAGTTATTACTATTGATATTTCGTTGGTAGAACAATACATCAATGTGAACCTTTTAATTTTGTTGAATTCTCTCAGATGGGTCTAACACAAGTGTTTCTGGGTTATGCCACTTAGAATCTGAATGCTGCAATGTTGTCATATTATTACACATGTCTAATTAATATTGTGTATAGTGGGTGTCTGTAATCTGTGACTTGTTCAGTGAGATCAGAAAGCTCAGTGGCAGACATGATAAAGTGACAGTGATGACATTATTCTTACTCTGTGTCTGCATTATTTCAACATCATATTCTAGAAGAAATGCTGTCCTCATAGCAGTTCTAGCGTGCAACAACTTACATGTTGAAAGAAACCTAAGGGCCTGGTGATTGCAGAACGATTTAGTGTTTGCCAGCGATATAACAATTAAATTTCTTAAAATTCCAAACGACAGCTAGAGCTTCGAGCCCAGTAGCTGAATATCAAGGTACACATTCAGATAACGTTCCGCTTTCAAAACCGATCATATTACTGTAAACTTTACCATCTCTATTTGGCATCTGAAACAAACAAACTCCGATTCCTGGAGAGGATGCATTAATGGCAATACAAAAGTCTAACCTTATTTTTGGGTGCTTAAGATATCGTAATTCACAAGTGCATCTTTAGTAACATCAGAATCTGTTTGAGAACTATCTGACTAAACCAAACTGCATTCTTTTTTAGCAAACTTAGAACTGACAGGTTTTTCGGGATTTTGTTTGGTACAAAGTGATGGAAGAAGTAAAGTAAACCAATAAAAGCTTTTAACAGTTGTTTGGTGCATTTTGTAAGGTACTACATCTGATGGGGAAATAATAGGACTTAGAAACTTAATTTCCTCTCTACCAAACTTTGACTTTTATACATTAGCTGTTGTTCCACTCTGTGAAAATTTACAGAAAATCCTAGTTAGTAATTGCAGATTTTCTTTTCATGTGGCCAAAGTAATTAAAATATCATCAACATATCTTGTCTGTCAATGAGATCTGAGCACAGTGTCTAGCTTTGTAATAAGTACACCATAGCTCACATATAGACTGAAGGGCAAAACACGAAACTGACAGCTCCTGCCACTATAAACAAGAGTTGAGTAGTTTCTAGACTAGACTGTTAATTAAATCTGCCAATAAAAAAGTCTCAGCTCTAGGCTAGATAAATGACATGAAAGATAGAATTTTTGCTGTTGCTCTGCTTCCCAGGTTGTCTACATACTGGTATTACGAAGTTCGTTCAGTAACAAATGCCCCACATTTTTTTAAGAAAGCCATTCATATACACAGACAAACGTTCTTGTTGATGCTTCGCATCTGATGTTTTTTGTGTGCGCCAGTGAAGTTTTCAACTGTCCTGGCAGATGGCAGAGCCATAGTACAGCATCAAAATGGCATCTACATACGACTCACGTTACAAGCAGCGTGCTGTTATTGGATCTTGTGTGCAGAGATAGAAACCGTGGTGAACATCCGTAGAAGTTTGTGAGCAGTATACGGCGACGCCACAGTTGATAGGAGTACAGTTTGGCGATGGGTAAAGAAACTTACAGTATCAGGGAATGCAGGAACAGAGCTTCACGATCAGCCACGCTCAGGACGTCCTGTCACGGTCACTGCTCCAGACATGCTGAGTTGTGCGGATGCCATTATTCGTGCCGATTGGCTCATCACAACTCGACAACTGGCACTACAGTTGTCGGTCAGCACTGGAAGTGCGTCTGCAGTGACTGAGATTCTCGGATATTCAAAGAAGTGTTCCCAATGGACAGCGAGGCCTCATCACCCTACAGTCCAGATCTGGCACCCTCAGACTTCCATCTCTTTGAGGCGCTCAAAGGTTCTCTATAGGGAACACACTTTGAAGATAACGAGAGTGTCAGTCATGCAGTAAAAACATGGCTATGCCTACAGGACAAGAACTTTTACCAGCAGGGAATACATGCTCTTCCACAACGTATGGGTATAGAACGTAATGGAAACTGCTTAGAAAAATAGGACATGGACAAGACATGTTGATGTATATTTTCACCAAATTCGGATCTTAACAATAACTATGTTCTGTGAAAAAAATGTGGGGTATTACTTATTGATCAACCCTCGTACAATTTTCTTAATCGCCTTTGTATCTAGAACCAGACGTTCTTCTCCATTAGGTTTTATTACAGATAATAAAGGGCAGCAGTAATGGGGAGCGAGAACGTTCGATACATTCCATGACAAAATTCTCTTAATCCCCTGATATACAGCGTCACGTCTCGACCATGAGATGGAATTTGGTGTCCTACTAATTGTATCATATGGCGCCATGACCATGTAATAGACATAAGCGTTTATTTCACCAGGTTTTTCATCCAATATATGTAAATGTGCCATTAGTGAGTCTTTCAGTTGTTGTTGTTGCTCATCAAGATGTGGTGATTTAAGTATATCAAAGCATATAGTACTATCAGTGTAATTCTTACTAAGGCAAGTGGGTGTATGTTCTACAGGTGCACGATTAGTCTTAAAAATCTTACTTTTATTCCTTGATAATAGTTATCAGGATTATCCAGAACTCATATTAAATCGACTTTAACATCTTCACTTTCAATGGAATAGTAGCACTTACCTTGTGGGAAGTGTATCGCTGCGTCCTTGTTCCTTAAAAACTCAATGTCTGTCAGACAGTCGACTCCAGGATTTTTTAAAATCTGGAACAGGCATAAATTCACTTCATTACCTACGGGGACATTTACTTGATATTGCCATTTTAAAGTTATCCGGTACATCTGTACCAGATAAGTTGGTCCTTTGTTTACTTCTTTAACTGTATTAAATAGTTTTCTGTTTTTTGACATGACGTTCATAGAGGTACTAGTATCTACAATAATCGTGGTAGGGATTGTTTCTGTAATAGTATTTACAGATACTTGTACCATAAATTGCATTTCGTTCGAATCTGTATGCTGATCATTACAAAATCATCTCTGATACTTTTACCTTTGTTACGGTGCAACATAATAACGTGACTGCCAACATTGGCTCCACTCTGCAATACGAACAATACTAGAGGGCTTAGTAAAGTCGAAACTAGTTTGTTTAACGTTCAACATCGACAGCTGACAGCGATTAATTCGTTACTTCAATGACATTCACGAAATGATATTGATTTTCTCAACTGTTGTCAGGCGGATTGGGTGAAACATGACTGTATTGTATGTAGGCACTATTTCCATTCCTTTAGTTCTGGTCTTCATTTTGTGCATGCCAGTATTCGTTATTATTATTTCTATACTCTGGTCCACAAACATTTCCTTGATACCTGAAATAATACTGGTTATTATTGTACCTCCTATTATTATTTCTGTTCGTATTCGGCGAGAGAATATCAGATTCTCTCACATCGTACCCAGGTGACGCCGGCTCTGACGTCACAGGAGAACCGCGGAAGCCATTCGGGCAGCAATGCTGAGTTGCTGCGCACGCACCCGCTCGGCGGCTGCGTATTGTTGTGGCTGTTATTGTTACTTTTATTAGCCTTCGACATCTTCGTATATAACGTCAATCGAATCTAGAACCGACATGAAGCATTCTAGGTCGACTTCTGGTACATATACCAACTTTTCCGAATATTTTTGACAGTTTTGCCTTAAAAATTCTCAGCATGTCTTTGTGCGAGATTGGCTCACTCCGATAATGCGTTTTGTTTAAATACTTTTTAAAGTATATGGCAGAGTCTACCTTACTTAGAATAGAATTGTTCTGGGTTAAAACCTATTTTTTAAGTTTTTCCTGATGGCTTAGATAGAAAATTTCTACAAAAAGGCTCGTCTGAAATGTTCATTAGTTTACCAACATTCACCCCTTTCTGTCGCCCGTTGGTCTCCATCTCCTTACATATACCCCGTCTTGATGCGTATTTTTTACTGCTCCGACCAGGATGGCGGCAACACACTTTGAAAGGCCTTAATGAATACAGTCAGGTGGAGAGTATTCTTTTCTGTTACAAGTCTGGAAACGTCTATGACCGGGCAGGCTCTCTTCAAGCAAGACATTGTGCAACATAGGTGTTACAAGTATTTTGTATGGTACATTACTTGGTAACAAACAATCATAACATTACCGTATGGTGTAGGTAGGACAGTGGGATTAACACAGGTAAATTCAGTGATAGAAAATTTACATTTATTAAGCAGTTATAGGCGAATGCTTTAATGTTATTAACTGTACGCAATGGAGGAGAAAGCATGTTATATTAATGTCTGTACCTGAAATAGCGACGGTGCCGTGTTGTCTTCAGTAGTAGTTTCCACATTTAATGTTTCTATATGCACCTTTTTCGAATTTCGTTCCGGGAAAACCTTCCATACTTTTCCAAGGGCCAGCTGGAGTGGTTGAGCGGTTCTAGGCGCTACAGTCTGGAACCGCGCGACCGCTACGGTCGCAGGTTCGAATCCTGCCTCGAGCATGGATGTGTGTGATGTCCTCAGGTTAGTTAGGTTTAAGTAGTTCTAAGTTCTAGAGGACTAATGACCACAGCAGTTAAGTCCCACAGTGCTCAGAACCATTTAAACCATTTGAACTTTTCCAAGGATAACAACGTTCTAGTACTCTTGCTGTATTCCATGTGACACAGAAGAAAATAATCTAAAATTTTACACGTCCTGACTTGGCCTCGCCATTTATAATATTTTTGCTCCGGCCCAGTGTTAATCATTAATTATGTTTACTAATGGAAGTAATGAGATAGGCAATAAGGTAAGGAAAGACGAGACATTCGGACAAACTAAATGAAATGAATAAAAACAATAGTTCAAAATCGGTGTAGCTGGTTTGCGGTGTTTGTCATTAACAGGGTGATGCTAGACTGTGTATCGGTAATAAAGGTTTGTATGGCCAACGCAAGCGTGCGTCAAAACGCGTGCAACAAATTGTAGTTGGACTTCCTTATTCACGAAGATGGCGTATTGGTTGTTACAATGGAGGCTGACCAGCTGCATGCATTTATCAAGGCATCCAAGTTCCCTTGTCTCACATTAATGCTGAAACAGATAAATACGGCTTATGATAAGGTATATGTAGTTATTCAATTTAAATAAGAACATTTCCGAGTTTAACTGGTATGTTGACATAGAATCTGTGCACTAAAATGCAGCATCTCCTATCAAACGTGCACCTGCTTGCGAAGCAAAGACAGTAGGGAGAGAGGGAGGCAAGATCCCTCGCTAAAGGAACTAATATCATTTTTCGCAACAGGTATTTGTTCACATTTGAAGAGTCACATATTATTTTTAAATAAATTTTTCTACGTTGCGTCGTTCCTCTATAGAGCGGTAGGTTCTATAACTAATATAGAAAAACGGTATCATAAAGTGTAGTCTTAATATTCTGTAGTCTTAAGAGAGATACCGTGTTGCAATTTCTGCACATGGAAGATATTATGCTATCAAATGCACAAGAAGTAGTCCCTCCATTAAATTATGATATGTGGTTAGCCGTTTTGTCCGTTAGCTGATCATTTTGGCTCAGGATTATGGTTTTTGAGATTAACCATTACGCTGCATTTTTGGTGAAGCCCTCATTGCTATAAGGGTGTTAGACTAGAGGAATGTGCAGTGCTGAAAGTCAGCGCAATATTTCAGTTGGCAAAAAAGCACTCCACTGAGGCATTTAAGGAAATGCTATCCCACATTCCTCCGTCTTGTCATTAGTATACTAGTCAAACATTAAGACGATACCCAGTTTGGGGGAGGAGGATTAGTGACAAAGTTATAGAAATTGTGAAATAAGGCTTAAGAGTCATACACATGTAACATTTTTTGGACAGTTATAAAAAACAATAAAATAATAGGGACCAAAGAAAGAATTTTCACGCTGTTCCTCATAGTGGTAAAATCAGAACGCCAGTTTAGTGAAATTATGACGTTATAATTAGGTACACACCCAAGATTCCAATTTCTGCTAGTAGCAATCGCTTAGAAGGCTATAGAAAATAAAAAATGATCTCAGATACCTGCTGTTTATTTTACTTGCAATGGTATCTATAGCTATGACATATTCCTTAAATAATATCAGTTGGTCACACTATTATTACAACTGTACCATTCTCTTTGTTATAATGTTCAACTTCCATTTTTGTATTGTCCACATCCTCTTTCAAAATATTCACTAGCAAATGATTTCGGCAGAGCAGCAATTATCAAGTACAGAGTGTAACCCGTTACTAGTATATACTTTGCTTACTGTGAACCTACTTGTCTACGTCACACAGTTTTAGAAGCAGAACGTGATTGGTCCGACTTAATAATGAAAGGTAAGTCACGAGATGCCGCGAAAAAAATTAATACAGCATAGCCTGCGTGTTTCCTAAAACTCTTTGCCGTCTACTGCTTAATCTATTATCATGGAAGCCACGGCCTAAGGTCTTAATACATACCGAACATTATAGTTGTTCTTTCACAAACATTCTTTGTCTCACTGAACCTACGGAATACCTCCACATTCACTTAATTTTCACCATCCTCCGGTAACTCCTATAATCTAATTTCTATTCTCGTCTTTTCTGGTTTTCGTTGATATGTGTGGTAGAAGTACACTACTGGCCATTAAAATTGCTACACCACGTAGATGACGTGGCTACAGACGCGAAATTTAACCGACAGGAAGAAGATGCTGTGATATGCAAATGATTAGCTTTTCAGAGTATTCACACAAAGTGAAGCCGGTGGCGACATCTTCAACGTGCTGACATGTGGAACGTTTCCAACCATTTCTCATACACAAACAGCAGTTGACCGGCGTTGCCTGGTGAAACGTTTTTGTGATGCCTCGTGTAAGGAGGAGAAATGCGTACCATCACGTTTCCGACTTTGATAAAGGTCGGATTGTAGCCTATCGCGATTGCGGTTTATCGTATCGCGACATTGCTGCTCGCGTTGGTCGAGATCCAATGACTGTTAGCAAAATATGGAATCGGTGGGTTCAGGAGGGTAATAAGGAACTCGGTGCTGGATCCCAACAGCCTCGTGTCACTAGCAGTCGAGATGACAGACATCTTATCCGCATGGCTGTAACGGATCGTGCATCCACGTCTCGATCCCTGAGTCAACAGATCTAGACGTTTGTAAGACAACAACAATCTGCACGAACAATTCGACGACGTTTGCAGCAGCATGGACTATCAGCACGGAGACCATGGCTACGGTTACCCTTGACGCTGTATCACAGACAGGAGCGCCTGCAGGGTGTAGTCAACGACGAACCTGGGTGCACGAATGGCAAAACGTCATTTTTTTGGATGAATCCAGGTTCTGTTTACAGCTTCATGATGGTCACATCCGTGTTTGGCGACATCGCGGTGAACGCACGTTGGAAGGGTGTATTCGTCATCGCTATACTGGCGCATCACCCGGCGTGATGGTATGGGGTGCCATTGGTTACATGTCTCGGTCACCTCTTGTTCGCATTGACGGCACTTTGAACAGTGAACGTTATATTACAGATGTGTTACAACCCGTGGCTCTACCCTTTATTAGATCCCTGCGAAACCCTACATTTCAGCAGCATAATGCACGACCGCATGTTACAGGTCCTGTACGGGTGTTTCTGGACACAGAAAATGTTCGACTGCTGCCCTGGCCAGCACATTCTCCAGATCTCTCACCAACTGAAAACGTCTGGTCAATGTTGGCCGAGCAACTGGCTCGTCACAATACGCCAGTCACTACTCTTGATGAATTGTGGTATCGTGTTGAAGCTGTATGGGCAGCTGTACCTGTACATGCCATCCAGGATCTGTTGCACTCAATGCCCAGGCGTATCATGGCTGTTATAACGGCCAGAGGTGGTTGTTCTGGGTACTGATTTCTCACGATCTGTGCACCCAAATTACTTGAAAATGTAATCACATGTCAGTTCTAGTATAATACTTTTGTCCAATGAATACCCCTTTATCATCTGCATTTCTTCTTGGTGTAGCAGTTTTAATGGCCAGTAGTATACGTACTCGGATGATGAAAGATGCTGGTAGGGCTGTAAACCATCAACTGAGAGAGCTATTTAATCCATGTTGGATATTGTTAAACTGCGTGGCTGTTCACTTGAAGGATGTTGAGGGAGGTTGCAGCCAGTCACAAGTACTCACGTTATTTCGTTCCCATGACCAGTCTCGGGGCCATTATGTGCATCTCCATACGGCTTTACTTGTACCATTACACCTTCCTTATCGTCTGTAGCACATGGTCGGAACATTCTCGCGTTGTACAAGACCAGACAATATGCTGCTGATGATCCATTTGAATGATCTTGCGTGCTATGGGGACAGACAGTAGTCTACTGACTATACTGACAGAGCAATAGTACAAATGTAGCTGAGGACCACCATATTCGCTAGATACCGTGCATGCCAACGAAATAGAGCAATTCAGACAGTACTATGCCTGGTCACGGTCTCTCTCAGCAATCTGTAAACGAGAAAGGACCATGCAAATTTGAATGATGCATTTTTTGTGTTCCTGGGGTAGGTTGACGCAGCCAGAGAACAGGTGCGTACGGGTAACCTCGCGTAAGCGACGTGGCCCGGCGCTGCGTGGGCCGCAGGTGTGTGGCGACGTCGCAGGCGGGCGCAGAGCCACGCGAGTCCCCTCCGCCCCCGCTGCCACCCCCGCTCATTTCACGGCCGGCTGGAGGCAGCCCTGCTGTCACTGTCAGCTGGCGGTGGCCACCGCACCGCGCGCAGCCGCCCCCACCCGCTCCGCCCCCGACCACCAGCCTCATCCCGCACAGGCTGTCTGACCTGCTCGTGTCCACCCACAACTGCAGTCCTCAAGTCGCAGAGGAATGTATACAGCGTGGAGAAAGGCTACCTGACAATAAGGTCACAGCAGGGAGCAGGGCAGGGGACGTCGTTTTGAGAAGAATTTCCCCAAACAAAATGGCAGCATTGTCGATCTACGGCCGAGAAACAAAGGCCAAAGAGGGACCAGCTTGTGGAATTGTAGGTGTCTAAAGTAACTTGCTATCTAGTGCCTGTCATGCTAAAAAGTGCATTTACAAATTAAATTAGCTGAACACAAGGGTTTCAGATGATTTGTCAATACAGGCGTACTGTAAACTGGTAACACAATGCAGTTTTTCACGACCGGATGTCTTAGTTGACGATGAATCTCTCGAGCCGTGATGCACGTTTTGTCCAGCGCTGCATTGACCATCTTCAAACGTTCTCCTGTTTCCACTACTTTTATTGCTCTCCAACGGCCGGCCCGTCATTATGCAAGACTCAGTGGAAACAAGACCAGACCTGAAGACTCCAACGTAGTTGTAGGCTAAACCTCAGGAACGAAAAGTAATCAAGGATTTCTTTCTCAATTTACATTTTGAACAGCAAGTACTCGAAATTTCTGTCTTTAACATCTCTACGAAGTTGACATAATAAAACAGCTGCGACTTAGTCCGACAAAACCGCTAAACATAACAAAACAGTTTCTCTTACAGGACTAACATCCTCACACTCGTGTCTGATTGGCTGTCATTTCATGGGAGCGATGATTCCGACTTTTGCTTATGTGGTGAATTTTGTTCTATTTGACGCCTCGTGTTTGTCTTGACGTCATTACTATTTTTTCTATGCTGTGGATTCATACGCATTGAATTCTATTACCAGAGAGCAACAAACAACGATCACCCATAAATAAATACTGTGCAGCCGATTTAACACTACAAAAATCCACCATCAGGCGAGGAGAGCTCCACAGATCAACTGGAAACCTACAAAGAGTTTAAAAAGAAGGAGATAATTTGTTTCCCCCCAGCTGGCCGGCTATTCCAAATAACACTGTGCAACACGATCAAGTGAGCACTTTTTCGATTTCCCTTAACTGTTCCCATTGCAACGCATAAGTTTCAAATTTGGATCAAAGGTGCCAACAACCTCTCTCCCTAACGGTACAAAACCGCAAGTCTGTATTTGCAGTAGTTTTTGAGATAATCGCGTTTTAACAATGGGCTGCATTTTGAAAGTTCGGCTGCTATCGCCATCTTCTATAGTCCAGTCATATGCCCATAATTCCGAAACTATTACACATAAACACATGCGGTTTTCCGCATTGCCAACTGCAAGCTTTTTTTGTTCTTTTTTACTATAGTATTCATGATTTTCGCCAATTTTGCACCGTTTGGGTGTCACACAATCGCACGTCTAGCATTTTAACAGATCTTCGAACACACCTGACATTGTGTGCAGCTACGAAGTGACCAACGGAACAACTGGAGGCCAGGAGCGGGAGAGGCGTTGACAGCCCTTCCGTCTTCCTTTCTGCCCGGTCCTGGACACGACGCGACCCAGCAGTACGTCTCTTTTAGCCGTGGAGGTTGCACGCACAACTAACGTAAGGATGCCAGCTGGCATCTGCCAGAATATTTCTGACAGTTTTGAGTTTCTCTCGTTTGCTGTGGACGAATACTGGAAATTTAGTAAGTAATTAGCTCTCGCGAATATGTTACTGTCTGTTCAATCTGTACTGATTTGCCTTCATTAGTCGTAAGTTCTCCAGTAAACACACATACGCGAAACTAGTGTTCACTTTGACCCTACAAACAATCGCGCGTGATTTTCCGATCTTTCTGTGCAAAATCGCGGACTAATTTTATTCGCTAATTGAAATAGTTGTAAGGATAATGTTAAAGGAAAGCTACAAGAAAACGAAAAATACTAATTTACAATTAATTGTTAATTCATATTTAACTTACATAGCACGGGAAACTTGGAAATGTAGAAAACAGCAAGTGTTTACGTCTAATAGATTCGGAACTATAGACGATTTAATGTTCAACTGTCCATACGGTTACCACCTAACTACGTAACGTTATAACCAATTCTGAACGCTTTAAATTGCTCTATGTGGTCTTGAAGGATTTGGCAGACGTTCCTCTGTACGAATGTTGAAACCAGCCTACTATTGGTGATGTGTAATCACTAAACTAGGCTAGCAACGCGTGTGATGCGCACTGGGGTCAAGTTTTTTTTTTTTTTTTTTTTTTTTTTTTTTTTTTTTTTTTTTTTTTTTGCGTGGCATCTGAGCAAGATGCCTCACACGCAGAAAACAGTGATGAAAATTCACTTTTCTGAGGGCAAGTATTTTCAAACGATTTTTGAATCTCGACTCTATGCGACTCCAGTGCGTATGATATTGTAAAAATGGATCTATGTTAAAAACTACTGGGGATACAGACTCGCAGTTCATTGCACTGAAAATCTAATGAAAGTTTGCGTCCAAATGTCATAGAAAATGCCGGATTACTTTACGTCTAGCATTTTTAACAGAAATTCGAACATACGCGACATTTGTGAGACGTTCGAGCTATAGACTCTATAGAATTAATTATCTTCTCCAATTTTGCACCGTCCGGGTGTCACACAAACGTCGCGTACGCTCGAAGTTCTGTAGAAAATACTAGACGCCACGTTATTCCCAATACTGAACGCTTTACACTGGTCTGTGTGGTCTTGAACGATTTGCCAGGCCTTTCTCTGTACGAATGTCGAAATCAGACTCCTATGCGTGATGTGTAATCGCTAAAATAGGCTAGCAACGAATGTGATGCACGCTAGTTGCACTGGGTACGCTACATTCTCTTAGCTTCCAAGCTTTGCACAGCTACTTCACTTATTTCCGTTGTTGCTTTTGTTGCAGATGTCATTTGGCAACTGTGTGCGGGGCTGGTGGTGGTAGGCATACTCATGGCCTATGGGAAACCCATACAGTCATACCTGATAGCAGTTCTTTTGCTTCTTGTGTCGTCTCCCTGTGGAATTCATTTTGATTGTTGTCTCTCCCATTCTTGGCTTCTATTGCATTCTGAGTTATTGTATCAAATACGCTAATTCGTCATGTCTGACAATCATTTTGTTTAAATGAGTCCAGCTGAGGCAGGGGATGCAGCTCTCTCTAAGGAGATGTAGCTGGCAATCTTTATTTGTTTCAATCTGGTATCTGTTGTAAGTTTTCCAGCTATTGTGCAGCAGGATAATAGGTCACTTATTGATAATATTTACTCAGAGAGAAACAATTATTGTGTACCTACTTGTTAATGGGGTATCTGATCATGATGCACAATTAGTTATCTATGGAACATGAAATAACTAAATTAAACTAAGGGACCTCTAAGGAGGTGGCTTTCGTTGACAGGATCAACAAGGTAACACAGGGGACCCCATTTCGTCCAAGAGGGACCCATATCAAGCATAACAGCCATCTGTAGAGTTACCCATAAGTACTACACATGATAAAGCTAGCGGAGCAGTGGTAATTAAAAAATCATTTCTCATGGACAATTTACTGTATTGCTTGTATGAGCTTCTCTTTAAAAACTGGTTCACTAAGCAGGTGGTCTGTGTGTGCAGGTCTTGCATGAGTCCTCCAGCAGCAGCACCACCACCACCACCACCACCACCACCAACACTACCACAGTAGCCTGCAGTCGGCAGCAGGCACCAACTGCCCATCCTGATCATGATGAGCTACACCTGGAGATCATAATCACAGTCACAGTACTTACCACAGCAGGCACTTCGCTAAATAGAATTTTATGATCTGCACAAACACCTTGGCAAAGTTACATATAATTTTTCTTGTTTAGCTCTGTCAATACTTCATTTGTGAGGTCATGTATTGCTTTCTGTGTTGAATAACCTTTGCGGAAACCAAATTTGACCATAATGACCAGGTAGACCATTGACTAATGGTTGCACAGCTAAGTCACTGTAGGTTATTGGGTCTAGAAACAAATTCGCAATAGTTGTTGCACTATGTCCTTCGACACTCATAGGGAATTTCACGGTGGAGAGTTGTTTGATATTGACGTAATGTTACTGGAATGATGAATTTTGGTTGATGATTTTCCTGTTATTTGACAACCTTGACACATTCAAGTATGTCTTTGAGGAGCCAACTGCCACAACCATAGTTTTTGAGTTTCATGTGATATATATGTAGTGATATGTGTATAGTGCATTGGAAATATGCTGGCTTGCTGATTTCACAAGAAGGACTTGGGCAGCATGCTCGCTGTTAATGATCTGCTGGATGATCTGCTGACTATTTTCACCATACATACCTATGATATAATTGTAGTCAGTTGTAGGTACTGTTTAAACTATCCAACAAATCATAACTCTCGCTACAACCGACGACACCAGCTTCATAGTTGGAGTAATGGACAGGTATGTTATGGCCATCAAAGGGATTACGTCCCACATGACAGCTTATCATGCTAAGATGACCATTGTTGTGGATAGTAATTTCTGTATGTTTTTGGATAGGGTCCGCCTTTAGCAAAACACATTTTTTTGTTTTTTAACAGCAGCAACAGCCCCCCACATAAACTAATAATTGAAAAATATTATCAGATACAAAAAGCCGTAGTGGAAGGCAAACAAGTGATAAATGAATACACAGCTCTCTGCAATGGCACTCTGTTCTCTGCCCTCAAGGAATTATTAGACAAGACCAACCAATAGAGCTCTCACCCCCCCTACAATCCCACCCACCCCCCCACACAAACACACACACACACACACACACACACACACACACACAAAGGAAAAAAGAATCACTAACACCTCTGAAAGATTCAGAACAACCGCCAGGAACACCTTCAACTGTTCCACTGTCAGCCATCTTGTTTTTACACCTTCAATTGTTCCACTCCCCGCCATGTTTTGTTTTTAAAGCTGGTAAAGCAGTGAAACTGTTACAGCGACAGTGATAGTGACAACTCAGTATATAGTGTTCGACAGTGATCAAGATGATTAAAAGGAAAACGTAAGTGAAACATTATGTAAATAGACACACACATAGAATTAAATAATTTCAGACCTAGAAATAACAAGTTTTCAAATCGTAATTTTGGCTTAAACACTTTGTCTACTTTAAGGTATAAGTGGCTGTAGATGACAAACTGTGCAAAAAAAAGGTCACTGTAGAAACACCACAGAAAAACCACACTATGTGGTAAAAAGGTATGAATTCGATATTTATGTGTTTTTTCAAATTTCTGTAACTACGATTTAAAAACTAATAGCTACATGTATGCAAACAGCAAAGAACACTCTTTATCTTTAACAGATGGAAAGCAAAAGCCCACTGAAGTGAAACATGTTTGGGTTAAAAAACAAAAAATGTGTTTTGCTAAAGGCGGACCTTATCCAAAAACATACATATTGTTAAAGCAAACACGGAAGAAAAGAGCTTCAACCCCAAGATGATTAGTAATTTGTGTATTTGCATGTTTGACATCGATATAGTGTTACTGCAATGATTATTTTTGTTATGTTTTCATGTCTGGATGTGTGGGCAGGACTGGCAATGGTAGTCAAATATGTGTCAGTAAGATACAAGGGAGTGAAAATATGCAGAACAAGCCAATACACGTGTTTTAGATCAACACAGTGGGAAACACCTGTAAGGGCATATCTGTGTGTTCACTCCATTTTCACTTGTTATCGTGTTTGACCCCAACGAATTTTACACATTGAGCGTCCTTTAATGTATGACCATTGATGTCTATTACAGTGTTAAGAAGTTGTTATTACTTCTCCTGAACTGCATGTCTGTCTTTGTACGGTTAAGACTTCAACCACTTAAAATCCTGTTCAGCTATCATCTGAGCTCCATCCATTGGGGTTCAGTTTGGACACTTGGTTAGTTTGATTGTGTCATGGGCAAACACTACAGTTTTTGTACTACCCTTTAAAGTTATCGTAAGATCGTTTATACAGATCAGAAATAAAATTGGGCCAAGTTCCAATCACTGTGGCACTCCACATGTTATGTTCCACCGTTGTGAAGTTATTTTCATGCCCAAGATAGAGTCTAGTTAGTGACACACTCACTGTGAGTGAGGAGCAAACTGTCACAACCATAGTTGTTGAGTTTCATGTGATATATGTATAGTGCATTGGAAAGATGCTGGCTTGCTCATTTCACATGAAGGACGTTGTCTGATGTGATAGAAGAAGGAACAGGAGTCTATTTAGAAGAGATGGGGGTTCCAGTATTAGAATCAGAATTCAAAAGAGCTTTGGAGGACTTAAGTGCAACTAAGGCTGAAGGGATAGATAACATTCCATCACAGTTTCTAAAATCATTGGGAAAGTGGCAACAAAACAACTGTTCACGTTGGTGTGTACAATGTACAACTCTGGCGACATATCATCTGACTTTCGGAAAAGCGTCATCCATACAACTCCGAAGTCGGCAAGAGCTGACAAGTGCGAGAATTATCACACAATCTGCTTACCAAATCATGCATCCAAGTTTCTGACAAGAATAATATACAGAAGAATGGAAAAGAAAATTGAGGATGCGCTAGATGACGATCAGTTTGGCTTTAGGAAAGGTAAAGGCACTAGATAAGCAATTCTGATGTTGTGGTTTAAACGTCCCCTTAGAAAAATTTCTGAATTACTGTGCTGGTAAACCTCTTACACTATTTGCTTTTCAAACAGCTGAGCAAAACTGAACGTACTCAAACATTCACTAAAGTGACACACAATATTTTTAGCGCAACGCAATCTGACTTTCAAAAATCCCTACAAAAGAATGGCCCTGACTAACATTAAACTATACCTTCCACAAGTCACTTACCTCACAAAAATCTTCATTACTCGAGCTACTGCCAGCTAAATAAAAGATTCAAACTACGGAAGGCACTATCTACTAGTAGGCATAGTTAGCAAATGAAAGATTTTAATAGAGAACAAACAATGTATTTACCCTAATAGTCATCAAAAGTCATAATATATACAGCAGTTCATGACATCCATTTTTACAAATTTCAAAACTCCGCCGTTTCTCTCCCCACCTCCACCACTGCTGGCGGCTCACCTCCAACTGCGCAACGCTACGCGCTGTTCACATCCAGCTGCCCAACACTACAATGGCAGACAACAATGCAAACTAGCCACAGACTGCACACAGCACAGCCAGTGATTTTCGTACAGAGCGCTACATAACGTTGCCAATAAGAAAACATAAACAGCCTACTTACATGGTTACTAATGGAAGCAAGAGTAAAGAAAAATCAAGACACGTTCACAGGGTCTGTCGACCTGGAAAAAGCGTTTGAAAATGTAAAATGGTGCAAGATGTTCGAAATTCTGAAAAAAGTAGGAGTAAGTTATAGTGAGAGACGAGTCATATATAATATGTACAACAGCCAAGGCAATAAGCCTGGACGACGAAGGACGAAGTGCTCGTATTAAAAAGGGTGTAAGACAAGGATGTAGCCTTTCGCCCTACCGTTCAATCTGTACACCGAGGAAGCAATGACAGAAATAAAAGAAAAGTTTAGGAATGGAATTACAATTCAAGGTGAAAGGATATCAATGATACGATTCGCTGATGACATTGCTATCTTTCGTGAAAGTGAAGAAGAATTACGTGATCTGCTGAGCGGAATGAATAGTCTAATGGGTACGGAGTATGGATTGAGAGTAAATTGAAGAAAGACAAAGGTAATGAGAAGTAGTAGAAATGAGAACAGCGTGAAATTTGACATCTAGATTGATGGCCTTGAAGTACATGAAGTTAAGGAATTCTACTACCAAGGCAGGAAAATAACCAATGATGGACGGAGCAAGAAGGACATCAAAAGCAGACCAGCACTGGAAAAAAGGGCATTCCTGGTTAAGAGACGTCTACTAATATCAAATATTGACCTTAATTTGAGGAAGCAATTTCTAAGAATGTACGGCAGGAGTATAGCATTCTATGGTAGTGAAATATGGACTATGGGAAGAAGAGAATCGAAGCATTTGAGATGTGGTGCTACATACGAATGTTGAAAATCAGGTGGAATGGTTAGCTAAGGGAAGAGGAAGTTCTGCACAGAATCGGAGATGAACATGTGGAAAACACTGTTAAGGAGAAGGGACAGGGTGATAGGACATGTGTTAAGTCGTGAGGGAATGACTTCTATGGTACTAGAGGGAGCTGTAGAGGGCAAAAACTGTAGAGGAAGACAGAGACTGGAATACATCCAGCAAATAATTCAGGAAGTAGGTTGCAAGTGTTATTCTGAGATGAAGAGCACAGGAGAGGAACTTGTCACGGGCCCCATCAAATTCTGACATTACAGTCAGAAGAGTAATGATAAAAAAGAAAACCATGTAAAACATCAACACACAACAAAAAGATCAGTATACACCAGAGTATCCTACGCTGCTGTTACTAATTGAAGCAAATATCAACGTAAATGGGAAAAAGAACCGCTACACCCTTTTTTTAGAAAAGAGGTGTTTACCTATGTCATTCTGATTGCAGGAAACTCATAGACACCTAAGATAAGAGCCTGCTGTTATCGCCGTTTGTCGGTCTAGGCTTGTAATATATACAGCAATTCTGAAAGAACAGATACCGTTGGTGATCCACAGCTGTACGAAATATTTCTAAATCTATTCTCTTACTGCGTATTTCCTGACATCAGCTGTGTTAGGTACAGATCTACTGTCCAACAGTGACATTCGAACATTTATGCCAGACCGGGACTCCAACTCGGATTATCCACTTACCCCGACTGGTCGCGCTAATTATCTCAGCTATGCGGACCGTCCTTGACTTCCGCATGTCATACTGCCTACTTCCTGTACCTTAGTCCACAAAATTCATCAGCTAATGCTCGCTACGTTACCCATGATCCTCTGATTCGCCTTGATGGGCAATGAATTCACCATATTCAGTGCGGATGCACAATTACGTCCGACTTCCTATGCCAATCTCAAAGTAGCGAGCATGGAGGACATGGACAGGGGCTGGGTATAGGCGGCGCTATGTAGGAATATGAGTTGGCCGAGAGGCGTGCTGGGATAGTCTGCGTAATTGCGATAAACGCTCCGTGTGTTTGCTACCCTGGTTAACGCAGGTGCCTAGCATGCATGAGATCCTCAGTTCGAATCCCGGCCTGCCATACATTTTTCACTCATCGCCACTAATTCTGCATAAAATCCCGATGCAACGGACTCAATAGTTCCTTCCCTTTCCTTTCTCCCTCCTCCATCTTAAAATTTACATAAAATTTGAGTTCATTCTGATTTTCATGTGAAGTCGCCTTAAAGCACTGCTCAGCGCCTCTATCAACACAACACCAAAGTTAACGTTAACGAAGGTGCCGAAATGTATGAGAAAGCTTCCAGTGAAGATGGTTTGTTATCACTTTCCTCCAACGAAAGAGTTTTCAGTTTCCACGTCTGCATCTGGTGGTCGAATCACCGCAGTACATCCTCATTCGACGAGTGGCTCTGGAGAACTCTGAAATATAAACCATAAAATCGATGCAAACATACTAATTGGGAATTTTCCGGTAGCACCTCCCCTCCTATGGTGAAATTTCATAATTTACGATTCGTGCGTCGCAGGAAAAGCAGTTAAATATGGAACAAATGGTATAAGAATAATCTGGACTAATGAGTGGAAATAGGGTCAGGGAAAAAACTTCAAACGCTATTAGTACCAGTTGTAAAACGATAATAGTAGCATTTAATTCACCTCCTTTTTATTGTACTGGCAGTCTCGTACAACAACGTTCGAATATATGGCGCCCAATTATTAAATAACATATATAATCCTTTACAGTTCCAGATTTCTCATAATTTAGTCAGTCTTGATGAGTAATTTGTGACAGATTAGCTTAATTGTGCATACCAGTGCAGTGGCCAGTATAAACCACCAGCGTGCGTTTCACTGTAATGGTGAAATCGAACTGTCTGGAGCGGGTTCACGTCGTCTTACTTTATGGAAAGAAAAACGAAAGAAGGTAGACAGAAACAGAGATTTGATTTTTATTGCAATTGCACGTGATTTCAAATCGATTTGATTCACTTTTTATTTTATTTATTTATTTATTCGTATGGCTAGGAGCACCGGGTGCCGTTCTTCCAATTTGACGCAACTTCGGTGACATGCAATCGATGAGGATGATAGGATGATGATGAGGACAGCACAACACCCAGTTCCCGGGAGGAGAAAATTCCCGACCCAAACGGGAATCGAACCCGGGCCCAGAGGTTTGACAATCCGGCACGCACTGACTGAGCTCCTACTTAACATTCTGTCAGAAACTTGCGGTTTAATTTCTACCCAAGAAGGATGGCGGAATACATACGAGATGCTGTAATCTTTCCTTATCTTGCCGACGAAAAGTCAGTAGTGAAATTTTGTACCGTCCCGTTGGGAACCGGCTCCGTCCAGTTCGAGTGACAACTACTGGACATGCTTCGAAGACAGAATTACACTTGGATTAAAATACTGTACACTTATTAGGAAGGATCAGTTTATGAGAGTCAAGGTTCTCTTTCTCATCTAGGCTTTCTCAGGACAGAATAAATGTTCGGTGGGTTGATTCGACAGTGTCGTAGCAGTTGCCTTTGGCACCGTGGTGCCACTAGGACAATAATTCGTCTCTCTTTCGTTGTGATAAAAACTGGCGACACGTGTGTAACATTAAGCTTTTTTGTTATCAACAGGCTGGTGTTTTCGCTAGTGTATTAACTAAAAACATAGTGATCTTCCTGCCGAATCATTTGGCACTTGGACCCATTGTACGGCAACAGTCTGTAGAAACTTAACGAAAAGCCCGCGGAACCAGGTTATCTGAGTAAGCATCTGCAGATCGTGATTGTTTCGTGTCGTCCAGCGAAACAAAAAAGCACGGAGGCGGCAGCTGCAGTGCAGCGTCACGGCGCCACGGAACGAGTGCAGCGGCAGCGGCAGCGGCTGCTGACGACGCCGCCTCCGACGCCGGCGGGGATGCCGCCGCTCGACACAATGGCGCCGCGGGGACGCTGGGGGCGGCCGGGCTGCAGACGCTGCACTATCTGCCCTCCGCCTCCGCCTCCGCGCCCGGACCCTCCCCCGCCATCCCTACCCGTCGTACCGGCCAGCCCTTGCACAAAAGAAAAGTCCCCGGGCCGCCGCCTTTATCTACACGCATTAGGCCGCCCGCATAGCCGCGACGCCGCGCCCGCCTGCAATCTTTGCACAAGCGCCGCCACTTAATTGCTTTCTCTTCTCCAGCTTTGCTGTAATTACGGCCGCGAGTTGGCATTATTTCCAGCGCCGCGGCGGCGTCCCTCTTTTCTCCTTTTGCGGCCGCCGACGGCGACATTTCTGCGACAATGAGAGTGGCGGTAGGGGCGAGGGTGGAATGGCTGGGGGCGAGGGGGGGGGGGGCAGAACACGGGGGAGCAAGCGGCAGATAAAAGCGTGCTGCCGAGGCGTCCTAATTGATCGGTAACACACAGCGCCGGAATGCTCGGCGCGCCTGTTTTAAGAGATCCCCCCGACCCAGAAATGTTGCCTTGCGTCAGTTCTTCCTGCCACCAGATGGACTATTTACGACTTAATTCAATTTCATCGATGATGAAATAGCTTTTATAAGCACTCCGAACTGAAACTTAGTCACTCCCACGATTCACCACACGAATGCCCTGTACCACCGTGCCGGTCGGAGTGGCTATGCGGTTCTAGGCGCTGCAGTTTGGAGCCGAGTGACCGCTACGGTCGCAGGTTCGAATCCTGCCTCGGGCATGGGTGTGTGTCATGTCCTTAGGTTAGTTAGGTTTTATTAGTTCAAAGTTCTAGGCGACTGATGACCTCAGACGTTAAGTCGCATAGTGCTCAGAGCCATTTGAACCATTTTGTACCACCGTCTCCAGCCTCAATAATGTTTCCAGTTCGGTGAGAAAGTGTGTCCACGAGTTTCGTCAGGTATCCCATATCCATCTGAAGCTAACCACTGGTGATTAGTTTCCAAAGAGCTGCTCAAATGCAGCGATGTTTCACGCACTGTTGAAAACAGTCCCACATGTTTTCTGCTGCATATGAACGGGTGGTTTAGCGCACCAGTCGACTTGTGATAGCGTGCACCCTGAAACAGGAAAAAATCCACACAGCCCTATGAACGCGTATGTTGTCGTTTTGGAATACGGAAATGTCTACAGCATACTTATCATGAATACTTAGGAGGCTGAAGAAAGCATCTTGATTAATGTTCAGGCTAAACCAAATTTCTTGGAGAAAATAAACGCACACAGCAATAATTTTATTAATTACTATATTTGACTTCCATTTTCGGGCCTCATTGACACCCTCTCCACGCCCCTATACACATAACTAGATAAGTCATCTAAACATCTGTGCCGTTATAGGGAGCACTAATTTCAACTGGCTTCCGTAGATACCTGAAACTTCTCTGTAGACTGTTACACTCGAGCGCATGTCCATTTGACACAGTTCGATCATTCACAATTTCATCGTGAACTGTAAATTCAATACTCCACCTCGTTAACTACGCGAAAAGTCAAGAGTTCACACCAGGCGCGCGGCTGCTCACCGCTCAGAGACTAAGTCCCACGATAGCACACAATGCGAAATTTTGTATGTCATTTCACTTCCTAGCTACCTAAAGACCGACTGCCCGCTTTCGCGTCTCAATCCGAACTGTACTCTTTGGTGTCTCCAGCCGAACTGTGCCCTTTCGCGTCTGCACCAGCCCTCTCTCCTGTGCCCGTCCCCGGCAGCGTTCCCCGCGCGCCGAATATCCTCGCTCAACTGACTAGGGAAGTTCCCTTTCCTGAAGCCGTCCATCCGATTGGCTACAGCTTATTCTACATTATTTTATATTTTAACATATTTAAATAATAAAAGCTTGACCACTTTCACGTCCTAAATAAAGTAACAGTAATATCCATTACATAATAAACGTTAAATTCTTTTACATAAAACCAATACAATTTCCTTCTTAGCTTTGAATGCCACAGCCCGTAGCCTTGCACCAATGTACTTTCTGATAAATAAGTAAAGAACAAAAGTAACTGTTATGCACTAAACTTTACAACAAACATTCTATTACCTAATGATTCAATGCTGTCATCGTTAAATGTGTTTTGTGTGGAGAGAATGATGATCTGATGCTTAACTGAAAATACTGATAATTTAAATTTACTCTATCTTTTAAACAAATAAAGTTACGTAGTTGATATTTACAACTTTTGTCATTTTAATGATGCGCTTCTATATGTAACGTCGATCGTAATATCGACCAAAGCGTTCAGATTTTACCATTCAGTTCTTTGTTACAAAACTTGTTAATTTTATTTTAATAGTAAATCCTAAACTATTATAGATATGATCAATATTCAAGTTTTATTGGGATCACCACGCAAATTTATGGAGGATAGCAGATTAAAATGACTGTGGCCTCATTCTTTGCATTACTACAGAATTAAATAGTTTTCATGGATGTTTCCATTTATGGCCGATCTTAGCTTCGCCATATTTAACACTGCTATGTCTCTCTCGCCTCAAACGCCTTCTACTGTGTTTTCCTATGACGTAGGTTTTCGTCTGTCTCAGTTGCACACTACAGCACTTAGGCCTCAATAGACAATAGACACATGTGAGTTTCCCCATCTCGTGGTGAATCTGCGCGCTTTGTGGTACCCGGTCCTGGGCGAAAGGGTTCCTTTCACAGTTCCTGAAGGCTGACTCTTTCGGCCATGTATTTAAATGAGAGCGAAATGCTCGTTAACTCACAGTGCTAACCTACAGCGCTCCAGACTGATCAGCGTGCTCTTTTAAGGGCTCTACTAAAATTGTGTTGCATGAAGATATCATCTCCAGCTCTTCGTATGCGAAGAGCCTATGAGCTTTCTGTCCTCTACGCTAAATGGAAATATCTTCAACAATTTTCGATTTGTGACGGGAAATCAATAGATGATGATCAAAAGTGGAATTACGTACATTAGTTCATCTTTGCCCCAATAAGTGTTCTTTGCACCTCAGACTGAAAGATCTTCTAATTTGGCCTATATAATAAACGGGGCACGTGTCACAAGCGATTTTATAAACTCTTGAACTGTGTATACGAGCAAATGTCGACTTGAGACAGTTAATAAGATGTTTTTCAAGTTTTTGTTGGTGGAAAAGGTAACTTTGCATCCATATTTAGAACTAGAAGTCGACAAATTCAATAGAAAATAGAGCCTAAAAAAGGAATAGCAAAAACTTTGTACTTGTTATTGTCAGAAACAGCACGGATGCCTAATCATTTCAGCGTCACTTCCAACTTTGAAGATCTTTTCAACTAACGGGTCATAGCCGTTATTAACTGCCATAGTTTTTATTAAATTCCTCTGTTCATTGAGCTTGTCAGGTGACAAAGATATAGAAACTGCACGATGAGTGACTGAATGGAAAAATACTTCCTTATGGAAATGAGGATGCACTGAACTAGCGGGCACAATCTGATATCTATTAGTCATCACTGCCTAGTGCTGATGCCCTGCCCTCCAGCCTGCTTTGAGCACTGTTTTGGAAGTGCTACTGTTGTAGAAATATTAATCAGCCAGCTCATGTATATAGTCACTAAAATCAAACCTTCATTCTCAGGCATTCTCAGGTGCACACCGACGTTCTTTGTATACGACGGTATCCAGATGCGTAAATGAGGCTGCACGCCAGTCATTAACTTTGAGACGAAGACCACTGTAGTATCAGATGAAGCAGCCAGCCATATTCCAAGGACTTTTCACTCTAGTAGCTGCAGGCATTCGCTTTAAATGGAGTTTGTATGTAGACAAACGGCGCCTTCGCACCTCTGCGTCACCTGCTGGGTGACATCTCCTTGTTGGTTCACGTATTAAAACCTGTGGTAGGATCTGCCAGGCAACACTGTTGCTGTTCACTGGTTTCTTTTGATCACTGCTCAGTTCCGCCGTACTCCTTCGACTTCGGACATTTAAAAACACTTTCCTTCCCGGTGCATTCACAACCATAGGTGGAAGCACAAGCGGCCAGAAACGCTACTAGCGAGGGCATAGCCACCTATGGCAAGCTACATACACCAACAAGCAACAAACGTCGACAAGCCCCTGCATATCAGCAACGCTGACTGGAAATTACCAGCTTCTATTAGAGCCGACCAACAGACCACAGCAGGGAAACCGACGAGCTCGTTCACTGACGCACAAACAATTCGCCAACATCAACCTACACTGAGCTTTCGATATATGACCTATCGGACACATAAACGATGACAAACCTGTTACAGGTTGCTGACGCTGACCGAGAATTCAACACCGGCACCCAGCGGCAGCTGCCGAGCAACAGCACCGAACAACGTCGAAGGTATCGACATGCACGATATCCTCTTCTAACTAAGCCTACCCTTGCACGACATATCGTAGGCAGCAAGACATCCGCTACTGCTCTTACCACCCGACCTAACTATCGCAGAGGTTTTTTTCCTCAGCCCTTCAAACTGCTACCCTTCTTTCGACTTCGACCCAATCTATCTCCAGATGAGGGCGTATTAATGGTTAACCTTAACCAGACGTACGCAAACATCGCAGTACCCACATCCTGCGACACTTCACTTTAGTGAAAACTAACCCTTTATCACAGATGGCAGTAGAACTTTTGAGATGGCCATCATGCCGATGTGGGCTTGGAGGGGCTCTACCCCTCTAAAAAAAGAAAAAAACAGTGCGTGCGGCGACCACGAGACAACCAAGCTGTCTGTAAGTCCGCTTGTCACACATTGTTCGCGGTACATATAAGTCTTCCACAGCCTCACTTATGCCAGCGTGGCTAGCATGTGTCGCCTCTATGGCAGGGAGTCGCTGCCATCAGCACACCACATGTCTACAGCCACTACATTATCAGGGAGTCAACAGCCTCCCCACCAGCTGCAAACCCCTCTCTATATACCTAACATGAAGAGAGGAACATGTAATTCAGGGATGTTCTACTAATAATCCACCATGTGATTCCAGTCGCCAGCACCTCTTCAACCCACATCCAAGCGACAGAGTGGCGCTTCATCCTGACGTACGAATGGCCGATTCTCGTACTGCCGCTGGGGTCACTTTCTGACCACAGCATCCTTGTGTCGGAAGTTTCCAAGCGTCAGTTGTTGCCGTTCGACAAGAGGACACTCCAGCCGCAGCGTCATTGCCAACTATGATTCGCAGTTTCGACAGTACGAGGGGCCCTTTGCTGTTCTTGAGCAAGGGAAGACTTGATGTACATAGGTATTTAAAAGAGCAATTTGTCAAGGCAGATGGACTTGTGGGATTATCTCAGTTTAAGGGGAATTTGAGGGAGCAATATTTATGACAAGTGAGATGCCAGCAACGTGTTGTGGCAGGCCACGAGTAGCCTTGTACTCAGTCAGTACCGACCACATGCAGTAATCGCCAACGATATGGACACAAGGTGCATCAGTGTTCGGATTAGAGTTAGGTTTGAAGACGGAGGGCATTTATTGTTGTTCTTCTAGTGGCTGTATTTGTATACTTAAATTTTTTGTGCTTTAAGCGCACTGCATTTTTTCCAGGATAGAGTTTCCACAAATGTAATTTTCATAAAGACGAGCGATGACTATTCTGGAGGAAAATGCAGAATAGGGTAAACAGGTGGAAATTTTGATGGAACATAACGCACATATACAGAGTGACGTAACTGGGACTGTAAGAACCAAAATTTCATCAATTATACCCATTAATTCACTGAATATGATTGCAGCCGGTCTGGTGACCCCTTTTGGGGTAAAACGATCGAAGATTTGTCAGCGTTAACTGATGATTTGCAGGCTGCCTAGAGTCTGCCGGTGCTTGGTCAGACGAAGTACGTTTATACACAGCCAAATCACTGTTAGTGGGCTAGGCGAAGACGTACGTTTTGTACCGCGAAGGGTCGAATAAAGCGGGTGCAGTTGAGCTACTCAAAAATGCACCTGTCCAGCACTACTGCAGGCAAAACAGTGCCAGATTCGTTCAGGAGCAACTCAGTGGAATGCTTCAGAAACAGAACACGTTGCTGGAGACGTTACTGGGTATTAGAAAAATGAATAAGTAAACCCCCTTAACTCAGTCAATGTGAAATGTCAGCTATCTTTAACGCATCAAAATATTCGAGGACTGAGAAATAAAATTAATGAATTAATTACCTGCATAGATGAATTAGAGTCTTCAAACCCAGCTGCCATAACCTGCCTCTCTGAACATCATGTGACCACTGGTATAGAACTTTTAAGTGTTACAGGGTTTGAGTTAGCATCTCACTTTTGTAGATAAGAAATGGAGAAAGGAGTAGATGCCACATTCATCAGGAACTGTCATAAATTTAAGAACATGGACATTCATAAATTTTGCCTAGAACAGCATATGGAAGCATCTGCAACAGAAATAGAATTTCACAAAAAATTCTTCGTAATATTAAGTGTATATCGAGCAACGTTAGGTAACTTTAATCTTTTTGTAAGCCACCTTGAAGCTGTACTGGTCCATTTAACAACCAAAAACAAAGAAATAGTGGTTGCCAGTGATTTCAATGTAGATTTCCTTAAAGACTCTCCCAATAAGAACATATTTGAGTTAGTAACACTATCATTCAACTTCATTCCCATTGTAAAGTTCCTCATTAGGGAAGCCAAGTGCTCAAAACAGCATTGATAATATCTTTATAGAAAAGTCCAACGAACAAAATTATATTGCAAAACCAATAGTCAATGGCCTCTCAGATAATGACATGCAGTTCCTTTTGTTAAATGTTAATACTGAACAGGATATAAAATCTGTTAAATCTTAGCTCAAGAGGGTAATCAATAAGCCAGAAATTGATTATTTTAGGACACTCCTCAGAGACATTCACTGGACTGATGTTTACAGCACTCATGACATGAATGAAAAATATAACACTATTGCTAATAAAGTGCTTACCTTATTCGAACACTGTTTTCCCCAAAAACTTACCAAGATTAGAGAAAAATCTACAAAGAAGCCATGGATTACTCAAGGAATAGGGGTATCTTGTAAAACAGAAAGAAAACTATCTGTCAATTCGAAACAATTCCGATGTTGATGCTATACCACCTTACAATAAATACTGCAAAATATTAAAGACTGTAATATGGACATCAAAGCAAATATATTACAATGAAAAGATAGTCATATCAGATAACAAAATAAAGACAATACAGTATATAGGGAAGGAGAAGATCAGTAGAACCAGACATGAAGAGGGACAAATAGCATTAAGAGTAAATGATACATTGGTGACAGATGTGTACAGTCTTGCAGAACTTTTTGACAAACATTTTATAACTTTTTCTGGAAAGATGTAGTTGTCAGGTTTTGTAGATGCTGCTATGTAATACCTCAGACCAGACGTTTCAAGTAACTTCCATAATATGAATTTGACCCTCACTACCCCAGCAGAAATAATGTGCACCATAAAATCTTTAAAATCAAAAACATCTAATACGTATGATGAAATATCAGCAAAGCTAATTAATGAATGTGATTCTGAGTTAAGTAACATATTAAGCTGTCTGTGTAACCAGTCGTTTATCACTGGAATATTTCGTGAATGGTTAAAATATATTGAAGTTAAGCCACTGTTTAAGAAGGGAGATAAACAAATAGCATCAAATTTCTGTTCAATTTCACTTTTGCCAGCATTTTCAAAAATTTTAGAAAAAGTAATGTACAATCGGCTTTATAACTGTCTTATCTCAAATAACGTACTGTCAAAGTTACAGCTCGTATTTCTAAAGGGTTCTGATATTCACAATGCTATCTACATTTTCGTTGAAAATGTGCTTAACTCATTAGATAAAAAATTGCACGCAACTGGTATATTTTGTGATCTGTCAAAGGCATTTGACTATGTAAATTATAATATCCTCTTAAGCAAATTAGAATATTGTAGTGTAACATGAAATGCTGAAAAATGGTGCAAATCTTATATCTCTGGCAGGAAACAAAGGGTGTTATTAGGAAAGAGACATGTATCAAGCTATCAGGCATCTTCCAACTGAGAACTAATTGCATGTGGGGTCCCACAAGGTTCCATTTTAGGGCCCTTACTCTTTCCTATGACCTATCATCAGTAACATTACCAGATGCCAAGTTCGTTTTGTTTGCCGATGATACAAACATTGCAATAAATAGCAAATCAAGTGTAGTCTTAGAAACATCACCAATAAAATATATGTGGACATTAATTACTGGTTCCTAGCGAATTCTTTGTCACTAAACTTTGAAAAAACATACTACATGCAGTTCAGAACTTGTAAGGGGTGTCCCACGAGTATATGCCTAACATACAATGGCAAGCAGATAGAAGAAGTGGACAGTGTTAAATTCTTGGGATTACAGCTTGATAATAAATTCAGCTGGGAAAAGCACACCCCAGAACTGCTGAAGCGTCTTAACAAATCTCTATTTGCAATGAGAATTGTGTCAGACATATGGGATATAAAAATGAAAAAGCTGGCATACTATGCTTACTTACATTCCATAATGTCATATGGGATTGTTTTTTGGGGTAATTCATCAAGCCAAGCTATAGTTTTCAGGGCACTAAAACGTGCAGTAAGAGTTATATGTGGTGTGAACTCAAGAACATCCTGCAGCAGCCTGTTTAGGGAACTAGGGATACTAACTACTGCTTCTCAATATATTTATTCTTTATTTAAATTTGTCATTAAAAATATATCACTTTTTTCAAACCAACAGCTCAATCCATGGAATCAGTACTAGAAATAAGAATAATCTTCACAAGGATTTAAAGTCACTTAGTCTTGTTACAAAAAGGTGTGCATTATTCAGGAACACACATTTTTAATAACTTTCCAGCAGCCATAAAAAGCTTAACAACCAATGAAATTCAGTTTAAGAAGCCTAAAGGATTTATTTGTGGCCAACTCCTACTCCATTGATGAATTTCTCAGTAGAACCAAATGATATATAATGTAACTTCTGCACAATTTCAGTGCAGTAATGTGTTCATTTTAAATAAGTATTATAGTAGTTGTATTACATGTTTATTACCTCATAAATAAATAAAAACCTTTTTTTATTTTAAATTCAGTGCATTAATATTTGTAAAATGATCCTTTCATATAGTGTTCATTTAAAAATGACGATAATTCTACTTGGGACCTGTGGAATGGTACATTAGCTTCTTTGTTTGAGTTGTAAATATTTGTCATATATTGTTGTTTTTCTGACATGTTCTACATTCTGGAGGACCTCCTCACTACGGATCAATTGGAATGGAAGTAAATCTAATCTAAATATAATCATTAGCTAACATGAAATGAGAAGGCAGGCCAAATTTTCCTATAAGAATTGAAACCATTTTTTTTTTGGGCTTCCATCCGATATGACGAGGCTAGTGTGGATGGAAAACCTAAATGACTTGATTGCTGCCATCACCGTTGCTACAAAGCTAGAGAGAGTGGATACAGCAACACATGTACAGAGAAGCAAAGTGTTTTCTTCGCAGAGGTGGAATGTTGTAGACATGGGCCACATTCAGAACCAATGAATGTAGCCACTATGTTTCGAGTGCCATCTAGTAGGACATCATGTGTAAGGACAAGTAATGGGTGGATAATTGCATGGTAGAAGGTCGTTAAACACCAATAGGGATTTCGCAACTGCTGGACTGCATTCCAGGTAAAAATCGGTGCTACGAAGAGCGAAACGTTGCTTAGTTGGTGTGGGGAGTGGCACAGACTACAGGTTTTCAGTGGACGCAGCGGTTGATTTGTCGAAAGTGAGTCTCGATATTTTGGCTTTGAAGAGACAAAATTCGCGCGTTATAGTTTGTGAAAGTATGAGTTAATGATGTGGTATCATTGGAGTCCATGTTGCTGAATTTCTCCATTGAAGCAATGGATTTTCGAGTGTATGATGAAGTATTTCCCCCTGTCGGTCAGAGGTACTACGCATTCTGGGGTTGGAGTTCTTGAATAAGCATCATGCTAAAAATTATTTTTCACAGCTCACTGTCGATCTTTGTGAAACGACTGGGAGAGACCGCTGCCAATGATGCACTGTCGCAGAATACTCTGTCTTGAAAGTGGGACCGAGTAATTGTAATACAAAAGCATAAGAGCACAGAATAAGTACTGTGCGCAAGCATAGGTACTGTTATACAGCCATTGGAACACAATGACGAATTGGATGCATAACATTGTTTTATATGTAGAGGTGTGGCACGTGTGCAGGAATTGAATGGAGAGTATATGGTTCGGGCTAGTGTGAAAAATTCCGGTGTTGGCGAAGTGGTTTCGCTGAAATGGTTATTAATTGCTAGTTTGGACAACGTGGATAAGGACGATTTCGACGTGTGAAATGTGGACTTTTGCCACAAGCAAACAATTAATGCATATGCATTAGGTGACAAAATACAGCTTTTGAAAAGGAATGATAGGGTGGTTAAGTAACACTATTGAAAGAGTTTGTGGATTTGTACAATCCTAGGGGACCATTACCATTGACACCAAGGACACAAAAGATGATACAAGCGAGGTATAATTTTTTTCTGTATCTGAAACTGTACACTCAATGAGTGTGAGCTGAGTTATGAAGAGTTTCGAGTCGTTTTAATGACGTACTTTTACAAGCTTTCTGGGTCTATGAGACATGCTACTATGTGCACTGATGATGGCTATACATAGTTGGAATCTAGCTGCATCTGCAGTAAAATACAGATTGAAACACAATTGACTCCTGATTACATCTCTGACTATAATCATTTCACAGTCATAGGGCACAACAATTCAATCCAACCCTGTTAAAAGATGGCGTTACTGGAGAGAATGATTAATGGAGAGAATGATAGCTGCTACTTGGCACCTGTTTTCATTGTGCTCCAAAAGTAGCTGGACAAACGAAGAAACATAGGTTTGTGTTTTCATTAAATATTGAACAACCTGCGTCGATGCAAATACTTTTCCATGGTGATTTGAAGACTGGGTACCACCATGTAGAAATAGTGTCAGAGGAGTGGCCTAACACAACATTCAGTCCCATAGGAGCATTACCGTTATCAGTGAATGCTTTTTGGACTTAAGAATGAACTGACCCCAGTTAGAACGAGAACTGCAGGAGTTAGAACCACATCAGTTAAAGGCCTACTTTTAAGACGTTATTGTTTTGTGAAAGATCCTTTGGAGTACACACAGCAGGTGCAAGAAGTGGTTAAGAGGATAGGTTAAGTGCACTTGGTATTTAGTATTGAAAACTGGCTCCTTGCATTAGCAGGTGTGAACTACTTAGCCCTTATGATTAGTGAGGAGAGTGTAAAGACCAACCCAAGGTTGGTATGTGTAGTCTATGGCTTCTCACCATCTCAAACTACGAAACAGCATACAGTCATGTTAAGGATTGTGTAATTATTATAGAAAATTTGTTGAAGAATTTGCTGAAATTGCTAGACTGTTGACATATTTAATACAGTTAAAATAATAAAGCAGATAGCTGACTGTCAAGACACATTTGTAAAATTAAAAGACTGACTAATGACTTGCCATGTATTAGTATTTTCAAATTGATCCCATCCTTAATGAAAGCAACAAGCTGGCAGAACAGAGTCATGAAGTAGATATCAAAGAGCATCGGCTAGCATTAGAAATGAGACAGTTAAATAAAGCCAAACAAAATGACTCAGCCATGAGAGAGGAGATGTTGAGTTTGATATGTGGTGTCACTTAGTCTCATTGTTACCTGCATAGTGGAAAATTCAGAGTTATATCTGTTCAAGCAGCATTAAAGTGGCTGTTATGGCTGAAACATTCATCAAGCAGATTGACTCATTGGACATTAAGATTAAGAGAATTTGATTTTAAGGTAATGCAGGGAACATGGCAGTAGAGGTGGGGTTATATGAGAGCTTGGACAAAGCCTGGCAAGTGGCAGAAGGTGCAGGCTACTGAGTTGGACTGCCAGATACTCAAAACATAACCACAGTTTGCTATGCTCCAATGGACTACTACAAAGGATTATGAAGTTTGGGCCACATGTTGTTGTACATGGAGCACTAAAGGAAGATGTATTAGCAGATGATCACAACCATATATTAGTTAGATGTAAGAGAGGAATAATAGAACATACTGCAGCTGAACAGTGCTGATGAAGAACGCAAAGGCAGTATGTTGACCAGTATTTAAGCAATTGCATGCCATATGCAGAAAGTGCTGATTTTAGGAATGAGTGGGTTTAACTTCAAAGATTACTGGAGGCAGTCAGGCCAGTTTAAATGGTGGGGATCGACATTATGGGTCCATTTAAGCAGACACTAGCAGATAACTGCTGCATTTAGTATAATTTGTATTATGTTACAAGGGTTGCCATTCCAAAGCAACAGGCAAGTACAATAGCACAAGCAATGGTGAATAACTGGTTATTGAAATCGAGAATCACCAAGATAATAATTATAAACCAGAGCACTAACATCCTTTTCAAACTAATTAAGAAACCATTACATCTGTAGCAAATCTGTAAGCTAAGAACAGGTCCTTTCTGCCTTCAGGAAAATGAGAACACTGAATGTGCTCACTGTACTGCTGGTAAAATGTTAAGCTAGTTTGTAAGTGATCACTACAAGGACTGGGAAATTTATCTACCCTGTGTCAATTCAAAAACCCTTGACAGTGTTCAGCTCTTGCCAAATGAGGTGTATATGGTGGAAAGATGCCTGAGCAGTGCCAGCATGTCTCTGGGTATTGATGTCAGAGAGATTTGCCACAAGTACACTGTGGAGTTATTAGCTATGGCCAAGGTGGTAGTGCAGTAGCATTTGGTGGTGTTGGCTCTCAGACTGTGGTCATCTTCAAGTGAGGAAGGGAATAATGATTAGCTGGAGTGCCTTTGTAGCAACCAGCCTGTGTATCGGGACATTCGTGAGTCCTGCACATCAAATGCAGCTTGTTTGTTTGTCTACCATTTCTCAGTGGCATGCACACAGCACAGTACCTAGATAGATGTTGTGCAACAACTGCCACTGAATGCAGGCTGTCTGTCTGCCATTAATTCAATGCAGTGTACCTTATACTTTGCCTGGATGGATGCTGTGGACTCATTGGCAATGGGAGTAAGCTGTTGGTTTACCACTTTCTCACTGCTCTGTATGTGGGGTACAGTGCATCTACACCATGTCCCTGTTGGTGTGGATGCTAAAATGATGGCATCAGATTAGCGTGCTTCTCAGCTGCAGCTACAAGAGGACAACCACGTATGAGAGTTACGTTGATTTGTCTTCTTTTGTGGTTTGCACAGCACCGTTTTTTCTGGTGTCTTTGATGTCTGTCTCTTTCATTGAATTGTTTTAGTGTTGCCTGCTGCACTTGAGCTAGTCTTCTTGTTAAACAGTGTATCTCAGTGTCTGTAGCCGGTTTTCGAATTTGAAACTTCGTTCCCTGCCAGTTGAATATAGTTTGTAGCTTGGTCTGTCATTTGTCTAACCATGTCTGCAGCTACGTTTTATTGAGAGGTTATTTGTGAAGCCTTCTGTTATTCCACTACCGTTAAATATTTATTGTTCTGATAATGCTGAAGTTGTTTATCAGTTTATTTCATATATGTGAAGCTACTGATCTCAGATTACTAACGTGCGATTCTGAAAGGTTTAGTGCACAATTTGTGCCAAGGTTATCAGAAGACATCGACATGTGTTAAGATAATTGATGTACATCTCGTATATGTTCTTTTTTGCAGAGCTTTGTGTTGGATATTTCTTTTCAAGAATTTCTTGTCTGCTTATAGCTGTGTCACACTTGATTCTGTACGTAGAGTGCGCCAGTTGAGCTAATGTTAAAGTGAATGATGTACATGAGTTAGGAATGTTTTTATTCTGTAAAGTTTTTATGGGAACATTTAATGTAAAGAATTTTGTGATTATGTCTAAATAACTTTCACAATTCCAAGCAAGAGTATTACTGGCTGTGGAGCTCCAGTAAGTCTACATTTAAATATTTCTCATGACAGACTTTGTTTTTATATTGATCATTTACAGTGTTTCATCACCATCTTTGGTGAAACAATGTGCCTTAATATTATGCATTTGGCTGCTAGGTGTGAGGATCAGTATTAATTTTATTATGGTTAGATGTCCTTTATTTCGACTTGAAGCTGTCTTATTAACATTTCTTGTCTTACAGCCAAATGTAATATATGTCCTTCCAGGTAGAACTATTCTCGGTTAAGTCCCACTTTTAATTACATGTCATGTTAGAATTTGGCCTTTTATTAATGAATGATAGGGAAATCAATGCAAAAATTTGCTAAAATATTACGAGACGTCTCGGAAGGAAAATACTAAAGCTTTGAGTGATAAGAAAATATTCAACGACATGTTGTAAAGTTGCCTGAGTATGGGATTGACGAGTGTGGCATATTAGAAAGTCCCCCTACACAAAAGGGCAAAACAAATTATTACCCTTATCATGGGCCGTAACGAGTTATAGAATTGATATTACTTGTAAACATGAACTAATAGTTACCAATGTGACCACTGTTGTCCACATAAACTACATTAAATGTTTTAACGGTACCCCCACACGTTACTAACAAGTGGCAGAGCCGTTACCTATGACGAAAGTGAAGGATAAAAAGGGAAAGCAGGGGACGGAAACTAGCTCGCAGGATGTACACAAGGTGCTATATGCATTCAGATCGTGCCAGTAGGTACCGCATCTTACGAGGTATGTATAACAGCTGCGGGGTGAAATGCAAGAGTTATGGAAATATCATTCTCTTATTTTAATGGAGTTATTATAATCTTTTAGTACAGGGAAATTTATTTAGTATTTGCTGTTATATTTTCCTTATAATGGGGCTCACAGATAGTGTAGTGTGGAAGTGCAACGTTATGAATTGTGTAATGATAACCTGTGTACGCCTAGGCTTGGGAAAGTTGGAGGGTGGTGTACCACGATGGACGACCATGATATGTGTAGCTGTTCTGGTGATGCTACACCTCTTCAGTGAAAGAGTATTGGACGTAATGTGGACTCAGCAACTGGAAGGAGGAGTGCTGTTCTCCAGGCAGTAGAATGTCGTGATAACCAGGCACCATTGGTTAGTTTGCAACTCATGGGGAGTAAGGAATGAGGTACGAAAGCTGAGGAGATGTTCTCTGGCTTATATGAGTAAGTGAATATTAGCATAGATATAAAGGCAGTACAGATGGTTCTGACTGTCATGTGGAGAGGGTCTGCCTTGAGCAAAACACAATTTCTTATTTTTCTTTTTGTTCCCGAGACATGTTTCGCTGATGTTACAGCACCATCAGTGGGTTTTATGTCATCTTCTTGTTACCACATGCTGTCGATTTCCTCATTTTATGTAATTCATTGCAGTTACTTTGTTTCACAGTTTGTTAGTTTTGCCTGTTTCTCCATTATCTCCATTGTGTAGGCCTGCACTTAGTAACTTTTGTGTCATTGTTTACAAACAGCCTCAAGATGATTATGTTACAGAAAGTATTTGGAACGGTAGATGCAGTTGAAATCAGGGGAATGAATGTAGAAAATAGTAACACAGCAGCTATAGAACGATATACCACACAACTGGCGAATCGAGAGAAAGACATTTTAAACAACAGGTGAGCGATATGGGAATTAACCACTCAATTAACGGAGTGAATGAAGACTAACGTAGAAACAGTCGATTAGGACTTGAACACGATATAGACCAGCTACTAGATGTGAGAATGGCCACAGCGAGACCTCCGCTATCATTAGGGGGTAGTACAGTGGATGCAAGAACGGAAGTAACAGTACTGCGGGAGGCGGTACAGAATGCCGCACATAGAAAAGTGAGTATCTTACTAACCTGCGGAACGTGCAGGAAAAATTAACAGTGGAACTACAGCGTATGTCAACATACCATGACTTGTCATTGTTCTACGATACGGAAACAGTTGAAATTAATGCTATGGGAAAATATGTACGGGTGAAAACGCAGGAAGTATTTTTTTGTGTCTGAAACTCGGCAAACAGATCTATTTGAATAAATCTCCTATTAGGCCGCATCATCTGGTGCATGCAAATGTCAAAAAATCGTCAACAACATGGCGAAGTATATAGAAGGCACACAGCTGCAATACAGCCGACGGTCGCTTGTCATTGACCTGGGTCACTGTGTTATGCTTCTTGATGGTGCGTCCTTGTAACATGGCATTGTATGTTTTCCATTGGCCAACTCTTATTGACCATGCGCCCTGTGGAGAGCTGGTTTTAACTGTGAAGGCTGGGGCTTCTAGATTCTCAGCTTTTTTGTGTACCTTCTTTTAATGTTTATATGCAGCTGATCTCCTTCGCCAAACTTTTTATTAATTAACTATTCATTCTACGGATATTATGTCTTTAAAGAGCTTCAGATATAAAATATGCTACCACAGCTGCGGATGCCCCCATCAGAAAGTCGTTTGCCAGAAATATTGTTTATCTCCAAGGAAACGGCAAGTTGCATGCTTATTTCGACCGACTAACTCTGATAGTATCTGTTGTTGTTACTGTGGTCTTCAGTCCAGAAAGGAAATGAATTACTATACTATTATTACTATATGCCCAATCGGGATGGTCCACACTAACGCACAGGCTTGTGAGCTACGGTTATTCTTGACAAAGTAGATGTTACAAGATGGCGAAAAAGTTCAGTATTCTAATGCTGCACACTTACTTTTAAATTGTTGGTTTGCACTGGATCTATTCCGTGTTTCCTCCAAAGACAGCGATTGCCAGTTTTTACGAACAGGATGAATCCAAGGGAGTGATGAGACTAGAATTGCAAAATGGCGGGACATTAGTAAATTGTGGAACCGACAATGTAGCGGGGATCACATTCCGTCTTCCAGCTAATATCAATGGGACAACTATAATGAAAATGACTCAACTCTTGTTATGTTTCTCGGAAAAACCATTATACGTGTTGATGATGCCAGCCCTAACATGCTGAAACAATCCTCTACTACTATACCACGTACAATCGCTGGATGAACTTCGAGCGGGGAAGAAAGGTTGTATTACCGCTAATGCTTTATTTTATTACGACGGTAACACGACAAACAGTGCAACAAAATAATGACTATGGGTGTCTCAGTTTGTGGTAAGATTGTAGTTTTGACTCTGCTTTGAGTAACTTACATCTAGTTCAAGCGAAATAACGCCCGAACTAGCGAACTCCCAGTCAACAATATTGCCAAAAGCCTGCGCTAACCTTAGCAAATAACCATCAGGTTGGATTTCATTAGAAGCCCTCGCACTCAGCTGCTATGAAATGATTATAATTATGGATTAACACTGGAATCAATCGCATATCAATCTGTATCTTATTACAATTGTAACTACATTAGAGCCATAGTATAACCATCAGCAGAGCTTTTATTAGTGAATCACATAGGGCTTATGTAAGCTTTCTGGGCCTAATGACTCGCTATTTAAAGCGGTGACGATGGCTATATTTGTAGCTGAAATCTAGCAAGATCTGTAATAAAATACACATTGACGCGCGACTGATTGTTGTGTTAATTCATGATTGCTAAATAATGTTTAGATTAAGGAAAACCCCTAAGAACCATATGGTTTACGCTAAACTAAGGTAGGAGCATAGGAGAATCTTGTACACTCCTGGAAATGGAAAAAAGAACACATTGACACCGGTGTGTCAGACCCACCATACTTGCTCCGGACACTGCGAGAGGGCTGTACAAGCAATGATCACACGCACGGCACAGCGGACACACCAGGAACCGCGGTGTTGGCCGTCGAATGGCGCTAGCTGCGCAGCATTTGTGCACCGCCGCCGTCATTGTCAGCCAGTTTGCCGTGGCATACGGAGCTCCATCGCAGTCTTTAACACTGGTAGCATGCCGCGACAGCGTGGACGTGAACCGTATGTGCAGTTGACGGACTTTGAGCGAGGGCGTATAGTGGGCATGCGGGAGGCCGGGTGGACGTACCGCCGAATTGCTCAACACGTGGGGCGTGAGGTCTCCACAGTACATCGATGTTGTCGCCAGTGGTCGGCGGAAGGTGCGCGTGCCCGTCGACCTGGGACCGGACCGCAGCGACGCACGGATGCACGCCAAGACCGTAGGATCCTACGCAGTGCCGTAGGGGACCGCACCGACCTTCCCAGCAAATTAGGGACACTGTTGCTCCTGGGGTATCGGCGAGGACCATTCGCAACCGTCTCCATGAAGCTCGGCTACGGTCCCGCACACCGTTAGGCCGTCTTCCGCTCACGCCCCAACATCGTGCAGCCCGCCTCCAGTGGTGTCGCGACAGGCGTGAATGGAGGGACGAATGGAGACGTGTCGTCTTCAGCGATGAGAGTCGCTTCTGCCTTGGTGCCAATGATGGTCGTATGCGTGTTTGGCGCCGTGCAGGTGAGCGCCACAATCAGGACTGCATACGACCGAGGCACACAGGGCATCATGGCGTGGGGAGCGATCTCCTACACTGGCCGTACACCACTGGTGATCGTCGAGGGGCCACTGAATAGTGCACGGTACATCCAAACCGTCATCGAACCCATCGTTCTACCATTCCTAGACCGGCAAGGGAACTTGCTGTTCCAACAGGACAATGCACGTCCGCATGTATCCCGTGCCACCCAACGTGCTCTAGAAGGTGTAAGTCAACTACCCTGGCCAGCAAGATCTCCGGATCTGTCCCCCATTGAGCATGTTTGGGACTGGATGAAGCGTCGTCTCACGCGGTCTGCACGTCCAGCACGAACGCTGGTCCAACTGAGGCGCCAGGTGGAAATGGCATGGCAAGCCGTTCCACAGGACTACATCCAGCATCTCTACGATCGTCTCCATGGGAGAATAGCAGCCTGCATTGCTGCGAAAGGTGGATATACACTGTACTAGTGCCGACATTATGCATGCTCTGTTGCCTGTGTCTATGTGCCTGTGGTTCTGTCAGTGTGATCATGTGAAGTATCTGACCCCAGGAATGTGTCAATAAAGTTTCCCCTTCCTGGGACAATGAATTCACGGTGTTCTTATTTCAATTTCGAGGAGTGTATTAAGTCTTAATATAAAACAAGTTCTGAGATATTTTATGCCCAGAAATGAAAACAGGCATAGATCAGGAGGCCGGGTTTTTCAATGGAAGGAGGAATGCTGAGCCAGTACTCTGCAGGGGCAGTGAACTGTCCTACGCTAATCAGCAGAACGACGTCAGAGAGGAGGACGTAATCATCAGGCAGGTGTATCCAGAATGCAAGAGTACTCATTCGGGACTCGAATAATACGGAAGCATTCAACGAGCATGACTGAAAATTTTACATTTCCGGAAGGCTCTGGATGATCTGCCCAAACGTGGAAACCAGAAAAAGTGTAGTTATTGCCGCCCAGTGGTGATGCCCTGGGGTTCCTGCACGCTGTGAACTGCAAGGTGGAAGTGCTTGCTTGGCTCTATACCAACCTGCCACCTGACATAGGTACTGCTCAAAATCAGAGCCCTACTCACAGATATTTTTATAAGATCTCCGTTGTTCTTTGTACACGACTGTAATCGGGTGTGTACATAATGACGACACCCCGGTCTTCACCAGCTGTTAACTTCAAGACTAAGAGCGGTGTAGTATCGGATGAAGCAACAAGTGACATTCCACAGACTGTGGCACCAGTAATTACTGGCGTTCGTCTTAGCTGGGTTCGTATGGGGACAAATTAGCATCCATGCACTGATGGGTCACTTTCTGGGACACGTGTTGATGTTCACTGGTTTCTGTGAGGCCTTTTTATTGCTGATCACCACCCTCTGACTTCAGGAACGCTGGGTTCTACGGTTTAGCACCGTCCTTTCCGGTGTTGTTCGCGGCGTCAGAGAAGCAGCGGAGCTTCGTGGGTCTGCACCGGTCACAGACCACCGGTGGAGCTCGTTAGCTTTCCGCAGCCTCACAACCGCCGGCACCTGTGCTGCCACTACCCCAACAGTAGTAACAGTCTTCATACCAACTGTGATCCTATCTCTGTACCTAACACGAACGCATGACAATTACACCAGGTGTGTTTTACTAAAGGTCCCCTGTGCGATTTCAGTCACGACTACTTCCTCAAGCCACGTCCCGGCGAGGGAGCGGCTTCTCATTCTGGCCTACAGAAGTCCTATTCGTCCGCTGCCCTTGATGTCATGTCCCGACACCAACTGTAATATCGCAGAGAAACGTTGAGTTGGTATCGATGAATCCTGAATACGTTTGTTTTCTCATCATTGTACGAAGATAATTACTAGATGTAGTTTCTTAAGTTACTGAGCTATTTATCTCTATCTGGTTTTGGATTAATTTATTATTTGAGCGTAATTTCAATTATATTGACTACTGATATGAATACAGGCTAATACGCCTTGTAGAAATGAATATTGCGCAAGTTACAGCACAAGGTTACTCTTAAACAGAACATATTTCACAAGCTCTAGACCTGTTCAACTAGTTCTTAAATAAAGTAGCTCTACTTTTTACTAAATTCTAGTTCATTATATCTGGTCTTGTGTGTAGTACGATAGTATATTTGTAAACGTTAAAGACTGTACCAAAGGTTTCAAATATTATACCCTTAAAAACATGGGTTTCTTCAGCGACAGTGTGAATTTCACTTTGTTTTTGGCGGCAGGTACATGGAAATATGTAAGTCTTACGTACCTTCCAGAAGCAATAAAAACTGTGTGTGACAATGTTGTCAACAAAATCTGTTGCAGGATTTTCTGGTGTCATCTGCCTCATGATTCTGAACGAATCACTGTAAAGCGGTCTGTAACACGTTTTAGTATGAAAGTACAGAAAAGAAAGTGTTCTATACCCATTTACATGTTCTCCTACATAAAACCGGCAGCGAAATTACCAAGTGAAGTTTTACTGTGATGCTGAATGTTTGCAAATGATATAAGGGTTATTCGAAGAATAATTCCGTGGCAAAAGTTAGCAAAACGAAAGACTTCCGTTATTACTTCGCAATGAGAAGGATTGAAATTATGGAATTCTTCACAAGAATTTTTCGATCGGTTTAGAATGCCCTGCGTAAGTGCTAGAACGCACAAGCTAAGACGTACAAGTGCAGGTGCCTCCTAGTGAAGGTACGGTAAAAGCTTCACAAGGTAGCCACCCAACACGGGAAGCTCTGAGATGGATCGTGTGTACGGCGCGCCCTACTTGGGATAGCATGCTTGTCACCGGCAGACGAAGAGTGACCTCCCGCCTTATCACGAATGTTTTGTTTTGAGAAAAGTTTTGTCGTGCAACAGGAAAGCCATTTCGTCTGTTGTCGGATGCGGAGCTATTGGAGGAAACTTCCGTAATTGTTTCGACCGTGGCGCCTGCGACTGCTGTTAGACATAAGAAACGTTTCTGGGAGCTGTCTTCTCCTACGTCTAATTACTATTTTTGCAGCCACGCCCTGCTCGAGGCACGCGATCCCGCGAGGGGAGGCGCCGGCTAGGCGGGGGCGGAGACGCCTCTCTCCCTGCCGCAGGCACAGACACGGGCTGGCCGGCCGGTCTACACCAAGGAAGCCGCCGTGGCCAACAGGGCACAGCGTGTGGCTGTATTCAGCTGCACTGAATGTGTTTGTTTGCATAAATAGAATACTTTTTATGGTATCAGATTAGTCAATAGTCAAATACACTGTATAAAATACACTATTAAAACCTGAAAGAATTATATTAATATTTCACAAGAACATTTATTTTTTGTTCTCTCTGTTAATGGGTTTCCATCTAGTAGGCTATCGTCACACAACTGAGGCTAGACATCAGTGAGAGCGTCCAGCTCTACGGAAATTTTCATTTCCAAAGACATTATACATATATAGGTTGGTCCGTCTGAAGTTTCGGATGAGATTATCTCGAAAACGATACATCGGGTAAAAATTGTGGGCAAGACTAGTTCGTAAACTCAAAGACGGACATCAAATGATACTACACATGACCCCCAGACCCCGTCACCTTGGGTGGGGTGAGGGACAAATTTTAAATCTTAAACGGAAACTCCCATTTTCTATTGCAGATTACGATTCTCCATAAAAAAGTAATCAAGATTTGTCTGAAACATTTTTTAAACCATTGACAGATGGCGCTGAATTCGAGAAAAATTAAAATTGGGGAAAAACTCCGATTTATTTAGAATGATCTGAGAAGGACGCATCAGATCGAAACAAAATGTGCACCAATTTTTTCATTACGCCAAATTAAGCTATTTTTTTTTTTTTTTTTTTTTTACGAAATGTATCCTACCCGCCACAGTTTTTGATGGAGGGGGGCGGAATGGTATTAAAATCTCGATAGGGAACTCTTCACAATTCCATTACTCACCTAACTGTGGCGCTACCGCGGCCAAACAGCGAAATATGACTCAGTATACAGGTCGGTGCAATGCGATCAGATGTCACTTCACTTTAAGATTGTGAACCGTAAACATCAACTGGCGAAAGTAAATTATTCTTTAGCGAAACATGGCCCACTATCCTCCTACAGAGATTGTTAATATGATATTAACTTTAGGTGAATGCCATAACAATTACGCTGCCGCTGCGCAATTGTATGGGGATCGTTTCCCAAACAGACGACATCCAGGCGAAAACAGTATTTGAAATTCCACCGAACGGGGTCGAAATGGGTACATGCACCGTCCACCTCGTCATCGCGAACACAATGAAAGTGACGCCCGTACCCTTACCGTTGTCGCATGTGTTCAACTGGATCCCGAAATGAGTAGTCGCGCGATTCAGAGACAAACTGGAGTACCGAAATCCACTGTTTTGAGGATTTTGTGGGCACATAAATATCCTGTGTATCAAATCACACTGACACAGGCATTAAAGGCGAATGATATGCAAATACGTGTGCATTTCTGCAAATGGGCGATTCAGTCCGCGCTGCTGCTACGGTCGCAGGTTCGAATCCTGTCTCGGGCATGGAAGTGTGTGATGTCCTTAGGTTTAAGTAGTAATTCCAGGGGACTGATGACCTCAGATTTTAAGTCCCATCGTGCTTAGAGCCGTCTGAATCATTTTTTTCTGCCAATGGGCCTTGGAAATGATAAGAGGTGACAATGATTTTCTTATATACGTTATGTTCACCGATGAAGCGAAAACTGTGTACAACTATTTAATAACGTAATAAGTTGTAGTGTACCTATCTGTAATCGTATACACACATTGTATTATACCTCAGTTTTTAAGCTTAGACGTCTACCATTGGTCACCACTGGAGGCGCTGTTTACGCTCACGTGCTCACAACTTGCCATATAAACTCAGACATAAGGCAAATTCCTTACTGTCTCCTGCCACACCTCGGTAGACGTGACATCACCAGCATTCGACCAGTGGGTAAAACATTATATTTATGTAATCCACTCTTTTAAGATGGTTATCTTTGGTTTTGTCTAAGACATATATTGTAATTTCATGGTATGTTCGCCCTGAAGATGGCCTCTGCGATGGGGTTAAACCGGTCGGCACTAAGTAAATAAGAAATCACGGTTAAGACTGTTTTCTTAATAATGAGTTATTATTTATAGCAATCTCTGTTTCTCCACAACCATGTTGTCCAAACAGGCACATTTCTGCTAAGAACTGACTTTATGTAGTCGTCACCATAGTCTCACAATTATTCATTGCTTCTTCCATGTTCTCCGTCATTATTTTCTTTTGTTCTGTACTAACAGCAATTTTTGATATCTTAAGTATGCTAGGGGTGCATGACGGCAGCCATCCCGAGGCCCACCCTGTGAATAGAGCGCCTAGTGGATTAAGCGAGATGGCTCATTAAAGACGAAGAAAGACAGCTCGAAATGAGTGTCACTCAAATTCGACGGTCGAACGGATTGCTCCCTACCAACGAATAGTAAGAACAGCAAGAAGAAAAATCCAGTGGTTCAGTTTTACATAGGTATAAAAGAAGATATATTACGTAATGAGGTACAGAATGTTATAGACGCTAAAGACATGAGTGTAAATCCCTAAAACCTCGCTTTGACTTATCTAAGCAATTTATGCCCTTTCTTTAATTTTCCGGCTTTACCAGTGATTATACCGCATGTATTATGAGCAGAAAATACCTGATCATTATAAGCTATAAATAATCTACGAATAACATAAAGTTTCAAATCAAGAAAATGAAATAGGCTGAAAAACTCGCAAAGTAATGAATCCTGTGCGTGTGTGCCGCGTAAATTCGATTCCAGCAGCTATTAATTTGAAGGGAGCTGTAGTTGTTATCGTAAACATGTGAAAAGCAGCTCAAGACGCTGACGTTATAGTCTAGAATGTGTCGTCATGAAATGGAATTACGGTTCAGTTTACAGTAATCAAAAGAACGAGAAGTATCATTTAGTAATAAAGATTAAAACATAACCGATGGTATTCCTTTGTCAGTAGAAGTGAAATGCGTCTGAAGAATGGGCGTGTACGCTTCAGACGGAGATAAAATAAAACTATATTAAGCTTCCCCAAGCGAGGGGATGGTGAAGTTTGCTCTTTGTTCCTGATGGTTTCATACTAGCGAAGCGTCTAGGCCAGGGCCTCTAACAATCGGAAAATCACGCGCTTTCAGACCGATATGCAGAGAGTGTTTACACGATGCATCGGTCCAAATCGGCTTAATTCGCGTCAACTCGACTTGCACGGTGAAGTCGCCGTGGTACGCTAGACGGCTAGGCGGCTTGTTCAACACTAAAATAGATAAACCCTAGATTGTTACTAGAATAATGAAACAACCTGGTGCCAAAAAGCAAAGATTTCCGAAAGTTCATTTAAACTGGAGTAGTAACATTCTTATGTCTCGTTAGTTCCACTTATAAAGCTAAATGTCTAATCTGTGGTACAGTAATTACATATGCATAAAATCCGTCTGTTGAAAGACACTGTAGCAGTTGCTTTCAGAAATGTGTAATGAAATAGTAGGGGACACCAGGGAGGAAGAATGAAGAGAGAATTCCGTTTCCACATACGAGGTTTTTACTAGTAACTTAGCATGTTTTCTTTGCTTGAAGATCCTGCGAATCGAAATGAAGTTTGCTGACATTATCTCAAATGCATATTCGCTTTCGTTTTTTGTTTGTATTATTCCTAACACAATCATTTTTTCTTTATTTCTGGGCGAAGGAAACGAAGGGTGGTGCTAAAGCACACCTAGTTATGAAGTTACTCTATATTTAGGAAAAGCTGAGAAGCTGGTAATGGAAGGACCATTAATAAATCTGTTATGTTCGACGCAATATAAACAGTGAATCCCGCATACAGCATAATACCAGTTTCCCGTATGGTAATGTTCAAATGTGTGTGAAATCTTATGGGACTTAACTGCTAAGGTCATCAGTCCCTAAAGTTACACACTACTTAACCTAAATTATCCTAAGGACAAACACACACACCCATGCCCGAGGGAGAACTCGAACCTCCGCCGGGACCAGCCGCACAGTCCATGACTGCAGCGCCTAGACCCCTCGGCTAATCCCGCGCGGCCGTATGGTAATACACTGAAGCGCTATAGAAACCGCTTTAGGCATGCGTCTTCAACTACAAAGATATATAAACAGGCAGAATACGGCGCTGCGGTCTGCAACGCCTATATAAGACAACAAATGTCTGGCGAAGATGTTAGATCGGTTACTGCTGCTACAATGGCAGGTTATGGAGATTTAAGTGAGTTTGAACGTGGTGTTACAGTCGGCGCACGAGCGATGGGACAGCATCTCCGAGATAGCGATAAAGTGGGGATTATCCCATACGACCCTTTCACGAGTGTACTGTGAATATCAGGAATCCGGTAAAACATCAAATCTCCGACATCGCTGCTGCCGAAAAAAAGTCCTGCAAGAACGGGATCAACGACGACTGCAGAGAATTATTCAACTTGACGGAAGTGCAACCCTTCCGCAAATTGCTGCAGATTTAATGCTGGGCCATCAACAAGTATCAGCGTGCGAAACATTCAAGGAAACATCCTCGGTACAGGCTTTAGGAGCCGAAGGCCCACTGGTGTACCCTTGAAGACTGCATGACACAAAGCCTTACACCTCGCCTGGGCCCGTCAACAACGACATTGGACTGTTGATGACTGTAAACATGTTGCCTGGGCGGACGAGTCTCATTTCAAATTGTATCGAGCGGACGGACGTGTTCAGGTATGGTGACAACCTCATGAATCCATGGACCATGTATGTTAGCAGAGGGGACTGCTCAAGCTGGTGGAGACTCTGTAATTGTGTGGAGCGTGTGCAGTTGTAGTGATAGGTGACCCCTGTTACGTCTAGATACTACTCTGAAATGTGACACGTACGTAAGCATCCTTTCTGATCACTTGCATCCATTCATGTCCATTCGAATTCCGACGGACTTGGTCAATTCCAGCTGGACAATGCGAAACGCCACACGTCCAGAGTTGCTACAGAGTGGCCCCAGAAACACTCTTCTGAGTTTAAACACTTCCGCTGGCTCCAAACTCCCCAGACATGAACATTATTGAGCATATCTGGGATGCTTTGCAACGTGCTGTTCAGAAAAGATCTCCACCAACTTGTACTCTTACGGGTTTATAGACAGCCATGCAGGACTCATGGTGTCATTTCCCTCCAGCACTACTTCAGACATTGGTCGAGTCCATGCCATGTAGAGCTGCGGCACTTCTGCGTGCTCGCGGGGGCCCAACGCATTATTAGGAATGTGTACCAATTTCTTTGTCTCTTCAGTGTGTATCTGTGAATCAACGACATTGCCTGGAGTTTGTAGGAGTATTTGACAGTCAAAACTGAAAATTTCCTAGCGTTCTCCATCGCACTTGATGAGTCCATGGGTATTAGAGACATGGCTCAGTTAGCCATCTTTTTGCGTGGTGTGGACGTGTAACGAAAGAGACCCTGGATATGATTTCGGTGAAAGACACTGTTACAGGGGCTGTTATTTTAGAAGCTGTAGAAATGACAGCTGAAGTAATAAGATTTACTCAGGAAAAGCTTTTTCCGTAACCACAGGTAACCATAAATGCACGGTAAAGTAAAATGGCTTTTTGCGTGCCGTAGAGAGTATTTAATATGCCGAATTTATCCTCCGTTCACTGTTTTGCGCACCAAGAGGCTCTTTGTGCAAAGGCTATCCGTCTTATAAATGTAGGGATGTGTATCGCGAACTAATTTATATTCATCCTCCAGGGCTCATTTACCGTCCGTTCAAAGACTTTCTAATTTCATTTCAAGAGCAGTATCCAAATATCCCTTACAATGCTGAAATACGCCGGTTGAGAAATGGAAAAATAATTTCCCGAGTTTTCCGATTACGCCAGGCCGTGGCTCAGTTTTTGGAAGACAGAGGAAATCAGAGGCACCGTTGCGTTACCCTGAAAGGGTAGCTAGTTTAGGGTCTTTAGCAGACTTTTGACTGTCCTAAGCGATTTGAGTCTGTAACTCCAGAACGAAAATAATCTCAACAACTTTATAGTCGCCAAAAAAAGTTTCCAACGTAAGCTTTAGCTCCACGAAAACAACCTTTAAGGGAAACGTACGCATCACTTTCCTGATCTAGGTAAGCGAGACATTGCCTAAATTTTACCTATAATAAGGCATTCGGATTTTTAAAATTTCTTTATTCAAAACGGCGCCATGGGTCTGTTTCAGAGGCCGCATGCGGGAGAAAGTACGCTTCGAAAAACACGTCGAAGTGGTACAATCCCTTGAAAATGAGTTTAGTGGCAGAGTCCAGGTAATGTACCAGTATCTCACTAACAGCAAAATAAAGTTGGTTTTGTTAAATCTACAAGCGTCAAATTACATTAAAAAAATAGTTCATAGCACCTATTCATTGAAATGTATCGCCTTTTAATACTGAAAAGAAACTTCATACATTAAATTCGTGCATTAGTATTTGATTTTGTTTTTGTTTCAGGAAATTACTATTTGCAGCCAATACTTGATGTGTTTGTAAAATACATTTCGACAGAAATTGAAGGTGCGCCACCTGATTTATGTTTCGAACTAATTGACTTGCAAACCGATGATCACCGGATTTACTTTACAGTACCAAAGGTTTTCTCGAAGGAAGGCTTTCTAAGCCGCCCAGAGAAGCAGCAAGCGTTATTTCTGTGTTTGGTTACACGTGTTTATCCAAATTGGTTGTTTTTACGTTTTGTTTTGTACGAAAACTAAATTGCTTCCAAGTATTTTTGATTGTAATTTTGAAAGTGGTCTAAGAACTACTGTCAGCCGGTCCCTTGTTCCAGACCTTAGTAGCGTAATTGAAAAAAAAAGAAGGGAGGAGAAGAGATAAACCGAATTAAAGTTTACTGTTATTATTTTTATGATTACTGTTATTATTTTGATTTCTTTTACACCAAGAATTTCGTTGCACCAAACTAAGCTGTCCGATTACTGCACGTAAGCATTTGGAGATACGAAGAAAAGAGAAGTGAATTTTGGATAAGGTAGAGAGAGCGGTCGAGACAGGCGGAGCGAGAGAGACAAGCTTAAAGAGAGAGACAGCCCGACAGCGTTACTGCTCAAAATCTGGAGTGGGGGCTTGCACCGTCGTCAACATTGCGACACCGTATTCTGCAGTCTGGGTTGCACCTTGCGCTGGTGTAAACACCCTGAGAGGCTCTGCTTTCGGCTGTCAAAATCTTAAAATCAAGAACTCTTATGCAGAACCGTTTGAGGAAGGTTTTGACATTACTGGTGGTTGAGAAAGGAAAGGAAAATATCTTTGTGGTTCTGTCACTCTGATCCATTTAGAAGATGGAATCGCGTTTAAAAAATGGGAAGTCATAAGCATAAACTCTCGAGTATTATCAACATAAGCCCCTAATTTATAACTCTGTGTTTCTGAACGTCATTTTTGAGGGCTTTGTGCTCTGGTGGAGAAAAAAGAGGTTTCTCTACTGAGTGATACATTTTAACACTTACAAAAACATGTGCTTCACCTTCGGGAAAGGCGACCGTCGTTCGCAGTCTCCCTCTGCTAGCTACACTCCTGGAAATTGAAATAAGAACACCGTGAATTCATTGTCCCAGGAAGGGGAAACTTTATTGACACATTCCTGGGGTCAGATACATCACATGATCACACTGACAGAACCACAGGCACATAGACACAGGCAACAGAGCATGCACAATGTCGGCACTAGTACAGTGTATATCCACCTTTCGCAGCAATGCAGGCTGCTATTCTCCCATGGAGACGATCGTAGAGATGCTGGATGTAGTCCTGTGGAACGGCTTGCCATGCCATTTCCACCTGGCGCCTCAGTTGGACCAGCGTTCGTGCTGGACGTGCAGACCGCGTGAGACGACGCTTCATCCAGTCCCAAACATACTCAATGGGGGACAGATCCGGAGATCTTTCTGGCCAGGGTAGTTGACTTACACCTTCTAGAGCACGTTGGGTGGCACGGGATACATGCGGACGTGCATTGTCCTGTTGGAACAGCAAGTTCCCTTGCCGGTCTAGGAATGGTAGAACGATGGGTTCGATGACGGTTTGGATGTACCGTGCACTATTCAGTGTCCCCTCGACGATCACCAGTGGTCTACGGCCAGTGTAGGAGATCGCTCCCCAAACCATGATGCCGGGTGTTGGCCCTGTGTGCCTCGGTCGTATGCAGTCCTGATTGTGGCGCTCACCTGCACGGCGCCAAACACGCATACGACCATCATTGGCACCAAGGCAGAAGCGACTCTCATCGCTGAAGACGACACGTCTCCATTCGTCCCTCCATTCACGCCTGTCGCGACACCACTGGAGGCGGGCTGCACGATGCTGGGGCGTGAGCGGAAGACGGCCTAACGGTGTGCGGGACCGTAGCCCAGCTTCATGGAGACGGTTGCGAATGGTCCTCGTCGATACCCCAGGAGCAACAGTGTCCCTAATTTGCTGGGAAGTGGCGGTGCGGTCCCCTACGGCACTGCGTAGGATCCTACGGTCTTGGCGTGCGTCCGTGCGTCGCTGCGGTCCGGTCCCAGGTCGACGGGCACGTGCACCTTCCGCCGACCACTGGCGACAACATCGATGTACTGTGGAGACCTCACGCCCCACGTGTTGAGCAATTCGGCGGTACGTCCACCCGTCCTCCCGCATGCCCACTATACGCCCTCTCTCAAAGTCCGTCAACTGCACATACGGTTCACGTCCACGCTGTCGCGGCATGCTACCAGTGTTAAAGACTGCGATGGAGCTCCGTATGCCACGGCAAACTGGCTGACACTGACGGCGGCGGTGCACAAATGCTGCGCAGCTAGCGCCATTCGACGGCCAACACCGCGGTTCCTGGTGTGTCCGCTGTGCCGTGCGTGTGATCATTGCTTGTACAGCCCTCTCGCAGTGTCCGGAGCAAGTATGGTGGGTCTGACACACCGGTGTCAATGTGTTCTTTTTTCCATTTCCAGGAGTGTAGTTTGAAGTCGGTTTAGATTAGACCGCGACAGGCAGTTGTCGCAGCAAAAAAAGACTGAATGTTACTTAGACATGAAATTTTGTTTTTGTATCGTTAGTGAAAAATAAATTACAAAAATCCTTGATCGTTTCCGAAAATACGGTTCCAAAATATTATTTTGATGTTACTCAGTTCTCTGTTTCTTTTACTACTATCCACATTCGTTCAAGGTTATGGAATAAGACAGTCAATGACGGCGCGCGGGGTAGCCGCGCGGTCTATGGGCCCCTTGTCACGGTCCGAGCAACTCCCCCCCGTCGGAGTTTCGAGTCCTAGAGTCGTCCCTCGGGCATGGGTGTTTGTGTTGTCCATAGCGTAAGTTAGTTTAAGCTAGATTAAGTAGTGTGTAGGCTTAGGTACCGATGACCTCTGCAGTTTCGTCCCATAAGACCTTACCACCAATTTCCTATTTTTTCCAGTCAATGACCACAGTCGTTTTTGTAGTGTACGCGATCCTTCAATAGCAGTCAAACTATGTATGCAGTTTTCTTGCGACTGCAAAAATATAGGGAGCAGTATATAGAAATGATGTGATAAGGGTAGAACATCAAACATTGAAGTTTGTTTGTTGATCAACTTTATGTCAACTGGGCAGAGTTACTAATAAGCTTATCTTTCTAGTAATGGTTGGGGATTTGTCTTGTCATTTCAAATAATCGTATATGTTAGTAGTGGCTCAAAAATGTTATCGTATTATTTTCTTTAACTGTGTTAATAAAAGACAGAGTCTGGATCAAATAGGTGTTGCTGTAAAGGTTTACATTCGACTGCCAGCATTTATATTTCTGTGTGTCAGTGTATGGAAAATATAGATAAGTTGTGGTCTTATGATTGCCACACTTATTTCAGAAATTACAAGGTGGAACCACTACGGCCCTTTCAAAATTATTCGACGAAATTTGAAAGTGATCCAAAGCAGCAAAGCGTCCTTACGCTTTTTCAGCCCTCTTGTTTCATGTTCTCATATGGCGCGACATTGACACATGCATCACACGCACAAATAAACCGACAAAGGCTTGTTCTAAGACCACCTGGTTCGGTACCACTCTCGATGTCACGCACCCATCTTTATTGAGCACTTTAAACATATAAATGTACAAAGACATTTCACAATGTTATCCTAGATGCCAGCAGACTGTAGTCCAAAGGTGTGCGAACACATTCATTGGAGATAGGGACCCAAGTTGTCCTTATAGAAGGGCTGAAACGTACGGGCGGTGTCACTTTCTTAGGCCATACTTGTGGCTGGTTGCTGTTTTAACTTTAAACCTTATAAATGTTCTATAGGTTTCTTTGCTACCGTGGCCTAATATGGAACATTAGCGATGCAGCCCAGGTGCAGAGACAGATAGCACCGGGTTCGTGGTTGATGGAATTCACTAAGTTATCGTTAACTGTAAACACACGCCCGACACTCTGTGTCGAGGAATCATTGGGCAAGTATAGTCGTTATACCGATAATCGTGCAGAGAGAGGCGAATTACTTGAAAAATAGTTTTGCATTACCCCGGTTCCCAGAACTCCTGAAGATAACCGTTTACTGTAGATATTGTAACATGGACACAGTCCCTTTCACTGTTCAGAGATGTAAGAGATGTAAACAAGCTTGCATGAGCAGCACATGTTAGATGGAGGGGGACCGACGGCCGATCAGTTCCAGTCATTCTAGGAAGGAGTTACACGGCTCGTGTTGTCTTTAGTTCCACCAAGCCTAGACGGTCAGAACCGCTGTTCGATCGGATCCGCATTGTTGCTTTGTGCCAGGAAGGGCTCTCAACAGGGAAAGTGTCCAGGCGTTTCGGAGTGAACCGAAGTGATACTGTTTGGATATGACGGAGATACGGAGAGACAGGCTCACTCAGGCCGTCCAAGGGCTACTGCTGCAGTGGATGGCCGCTACCTACGGAACTCTGACAGCAACGCCACCATGTTGAATAATGCTTTTCGTGCAGCCACAGGACGTCGTGTTACGAATCAGACTGTGCCCAATATGCTGTATGATGCGCAACTTCACTCCCGACGTCCATGGCGGCAAGGTCCATCTTTACAACCACGACACCATGCAGCGCGGAACAGATAGGCCCAGCAACATGCCGAATGGACCGCTCAGGATTAGCATCACGTTCTCTTCACCGATGAGTGTCACATGTGCTTTCAACCAGACAATCGTCGGAGATGTGTTTGGAGGCAACGCGGTCAAGCTGAACTCCTTAGACACACTGTCCAGCGAGTGCAGCAAGGTGGAGATTCCCTGCTGTTTTAGGGTGACATTATGTGGGGCCGACGTACGCCGCCGGTGATCATGGAAGGCGCCGTAACGGCTGTACGATACGTGAATGCCATCCTCCTACCGATAGTGCAACCATATCGGCAGCATATTGGTGGGGCATTCGACTTCGTGGACGACAGTTCGCGCCCCCATCGTGCACATCTTATGAATGACTTGCTTCAGGATAACGACATCGCTCGACTAGAGTGGCCATCATCTTCTCCAGACATGAACCTTATATAACATGCCTGGGATACACTGAAAATGGCGGATTATGGACGACGTGACGCACCATCCACTCTGAGGGATCTACGCCGAATCGGCGTTGAGGAGTGGGACAATCTGGACCAACAGTGCCTTGATGAACTTGTGGATAGTATACTACGACAAAAAAGGAATGCATCAATGCAAGCAGGCGTGTTGCTGGGTATTAGAGGTACCAGTGTGTACCGCAATGTGGACCACCACCTCTGAAGGTCTCGCTGTGTGGTGGTACAACATGCAATGTGTGGCTTTCATGGGCAATAAAAAGGGCGGAAATGACGTTTATGTTGATCTCTATTTCAATTTTCTGTGCAGATTCCGGAACTCTCGGAACCGAGATGATGAAAAACTTTTTTTGATGTGTGTATTCAATGGCAAATGTCGTACGGCGCGAGACAAATGGTTTCATATGACAACAGCAACTGGCTTGTGGCCTGGAGGCCACGGGATTTTAAGTGTGCAGTGAGTGTCTCCTGCCGTTGTGTCACATATTTACGCTAGAGTATTGCAGCTCTTCGGCACCAGATTGGTCGCTGACCGCTGTTGAGGTCGAAATGCTACGGCACTAAATTCCCCCCACATTAATTGGTACGTAGGGCCGATAGTGTACTGAGCGTTGACGTTGACGATGGGGACATGAGGAGACCATGTAGTCGAGGGATGACGTCGAGCACTGTGGTTTTTGGTATATGTTGTTCCAGCCGGTCTGCAGTCTGCAGACGGTGCACAGGCACGGCTCTGCTGCAGTAGAAAGCGAGCATAATCTAGGGCGCTGTGAATTCTCGACCTTCCTGAGCACCTGCAGTTGCATGAACGACTCCACAGGCTCATGAATCATGTTTGAAATATAAAAAGAAAAAAGAAATTGCTGCATTGGAAAGGCGAGACAACAATTCTAATGTCACAGATTACAGTGCCTTTAAGTATAGCTTCTAAATACATTTTCCTGGAATTCCTTCGCCGAATATTTAGAAATCCAATCGAATCGAAACAACTGTTAACATTAGTAACTTACAGGTGGATATCCTCGGTGCAACTAGGAAACTTAAATTGCTTAATAAAGGCAGGTTGTGTGGTGCAGACTGTGTACCATTCAGGTTCCTTTCAGACTATTCTGATACAGTAGCTCCATACTTACAAGGGAACCTCCCCATCGCACCCCCCTCAGATTTAGTTGTAAGTAGGCACAGGGATAGGCCTTGAAAAACTGAACACAGATCAATCGAGAAAACAGGAAGAAGTTGTGTGGAACTATGAAAAAAATAAACAAAATATACAAAATGAGTAGTCCATGTGCAAGGTAGGCAACATCAGGAAATTGCCGGCACAGTAGCTCAGCTTGTCAGAGGGTTAGCAGCCCTCTGTAATAAAAAAACTGAGTTAATCGATCAACAACGAACCAAAACGGGTGTCTTACGACGTCCGCCCCGAGGAGATTCACCGAACGAAAGCGAACAAAATGAGATTAAAAAAAAAAAGTTCAAATCTTCTCACAAGTGAAAAGTTTAATTTTTTATTTTCAGACAATTATCAAAGTTCTGGCATTCACACATAATCAACTTCGCTCTCCAAAATTCCAGGACATCAGGACATGTTCAGATTTGCTAGGACATATGCAGGATTTGACGGTCTACACAGGGAAACATTTGAAAACGTAAAAAACATATGTTTTGAAAGAGCATAGCGAAAACTGTGCGACTGTGAAACTATTGCATTCATTTGTTGCAGTTTATGTGACAAACTCTTATGTTTTCATCACTTTTTTGGGAGTGATTATCACGTCCACAAGAAAACCTAAATCGGGCGATGTAGAAGAATCTTTTTACCCATTCGCCAAGTGTGCAAGTTAGATGGGTCGACAAAATATTCCTGTCATGTGACGCACATGCCGTCACCAGTGTCGTATACAATATATCAGACGTGTTTTCCTATGGAGGAATCGTTTGACCTATGACCGTGCGATCAAATGTTTTCGGTTCCTATTGGAGAGGCACGTCCTTTCGTCTACTAATCGCACGGTTTTGCGGTGCGGTCGCAAAACACAGACACTAAACTTATTACAGTGAACAGAGACGTCAATGAATGAACGGACAGATCGTAATTTTGCGAAAATAAAGAAAGTAAAATTTTCGATCGAGGGAAGACTCGGACCAAGGACCGCACGTTCCACAGCTGCTCACTCTAACCACGGGACCACGGCGCTCCTCAGCTTACATTCTCCTTGATGTTGCCTATCTTGCGCATGGACTACTCAGTTTGTATATTTTGGTTATTTTTTCATAGTTCCACACAACTTCTTCCTGTTTTCTCGATTGATCTCTGTTCAGTTTTTCAAGGCCTATCCCTGTGCCAACTTACAACTAAATCTGAGGGGGGTGCGATGGGGAGGTTCCCTTGTTAGCAATCATCTATAACCGCTCGATCGTCGAGAGATACGTAGCTAGGGACTGGACAAAAGCAAAAGCCACACCAGTACCAAAGAAAGGAAGCAGACGTAATCGCAGGCCCATATTGCTAACGGCGATATTCAGTAGGACTTTGGAATATATACTGTGTTTGAAAATTATGATTTACGTCTATGAAAATGATTTACTAACAGACAGCCAAATCGGATTCAGAAAATATCTTTTTTGTGAAACACAATTAGCTTTTTATTTGTACCAAGTTATAGCTGCTATAGACAGAGGATATAAAATAGATTCCATATTTTTAGATTTCCAGAACGCTTTTGACACCGCTACTCACAAGCGACTTCTAATCACATTTTGTGCGTGTGGAGTACCGTCTCAGTTGTGCGACTGGATTCGTGATTTCCTGTCAGAAAGGTCACAGTGCGTAATAATCGCAGAAAAATAATCGAGTAAAACAGAAGTGACATCCGGCGTTCCGCTAGGAAGTGTTATAGAGCCGCAGCTGTTCTTGATGTTAATTATGAACTGCAGAGTAATCATGTAGATGTAGTTACTGGGGACTAATTGTAGGGAAACGCAAAATTGAAACAGATCTAAGAAATACACTACTGGCCTTTAAATTGCTACACAACGAAGATGACGTGCTACAGACGCGAAATTTAACCTACAAGAAGAAGTTGCTGTGATATGAAAATGAATAGCTTTTCAGAGCATTCACACAAGGTTGGCGCCGGTGGCGATACCTACAACGTGTTGACATGAGGAAAGTTTCCAACCGATTTCTCATACACAAACAGCAGTTGACCGGCATTGCCTGGTGAAACGTTGTTGTGATGCCTCGCGTAAGGAGGAGAAATGCGTACCATCACGTTTCCGACTTTGATAAAGGTCGGATTGTAGCCTATCGCGATTGCGCTTTATCGTATCGCGACATTGCTGTTCGCGTTGGTCGAGATCCGATGAATGTTAGCAGAATATGGAATCGGTGGGTTCAGGAGGGTAATACGGAACGCCGTGCTGGATCCCAACGGCCTCGTATCACAAGCACTCGAGATGGCAAGCATCTTATCCGCATGGTTGTAACGGATCGTGCAGCCACGTCTCGATCCCTGAGTCAACAGATGGGGACGTTGCAAGACAACAACCATCTGCACGAACAGTTCGACGACGTTTGCATCAGCAAGGAGACCATGGCTGCGGTTACCCTTGACGCTGCATCACAGACAGGACCGCCTTCGATGGTGTACTCGAACCTGGGTGCACGAATGGCAAAACGTCATTTTTTCGGATGAATCCAGGTTCTGTTTACAGCATTATGATGGTCGCATCCGTGTTTGGCGACATCGCTGTGAACGCACATTGGAAGCGTGTATTCGTCATCTCCATACTGGCGTATCACCCGGCGTGATGGTATGGGGTGCCATTGATTACACGTCTCAGTCCCCTCTTGTTCGCATTGACGGCACTTTGAACAGTGGACGTTACATTTCAGATGTGTTACGACCCGTGGCTCTACCATTTATTCGATTCCTGCGAAACCCTCCACTTCAGCAGGATAATGCACGACCTCGTGTTGCAGGTCCTGTACGGGCCTTTCTGGACACAGAAAAGGTTCGACTGCTGCCCTGGTCAGCACATTCTCCAGATCTCTCACCAACTGAAAACGTCTGGTCGATGGTGGCCGAGCAACTGGTTCGTCAGAATACGCCAGTCACTACTCTTGATGAACTGTGGTATCATGTTTGAAGCTGCATGGGCGGCTGTACGTGTACACGCCATCCAAGCACTGTTTGACTCAATGCCCAGGCGTATCAAGGCCGTTATTACGGCCAAAGGTGGTAGTTCTGGGTACTGATTTCTCAGGATCTATGCACCCAAATTGCGTGAAAATGTAATCACATATCAGTTCTAGTGTAATATATTTGTCCAATGAGTACCCGTTTATTGTCTGCATTTCTTCTTGGTGTAGCAATTTTAATGGCCAGTGGTGTAACTGAGGATGTTGGGTGTTACTGCAGCCCAGACAGGCTGCACTTAATGCATATAATACCATATTTACCGACCGCAGTCTTAATGAAACCTTAAACAAAAAATGTAAACTTCTTCCAGGATGGGCTCTGCCAGCTTCTTCCCTCTGAGGGATATTTCGTGTTCTGAGATTTACGGCGCGTTATCTGAAAGGCATAGGGGTGGGTGTTCATCAGCGTAACCAGGCAACGCGGAGGAGGGTGGAGCTCATGACGCAGACCTCAGCAGCCTCGGCATCGCGACGGACCGTAATGCCTGCGGAGGCAACCGCGTGCGTGCGCACCCCATTTAAACGCGGGTGAGTGGGTGGCGCAGGGGTAGGGGTAGGGGTAGGGGTAGGGGTAGGGGTAGGGGTAGACGGAGATTGCCGTGGAGCGCATCAACAGGCGCCGGAGGCCTGTAATTGTTGCGTCAAGGCCACGCGCGCCGCCGCCGCCGTTGCGTTAGGGGCGTCTGTGGCCGCTCCCGCCGCTGCCGCTGCGGCCGGGCCAGCGCCGACGTCGCAGCTCGTAATAAAAAAGCAATTTACTAAAGCGGGCGCCGAATCGATGTGCGCCGTACCAGCCGCGGGTGTATTTCATGTGTTCCCCGCCCCGCCGGCGCCTTAATTTATAGTGCAGGAATCGTATACTCGGCTTTCCCCGTACCATGCGTCTGCATTTGCCGGCCGCGTCGATATTCGTGTCGCGACGCCGGTCGCCACCCTGCCCCTTCCCTCCCCTCCCCTCTCGGAATTGTTCTATTTTTGAGACAGTGTCCCCCCCCCCCCCCCCCCCCCCCGCCCTCCGCGGGCCACGGGCTGTGGCCGCCCACAGTTGATTTCTTACCACATTCCGTGGTTTTCATCTTCTCTTCCCTAGTCTGTCGCTTCTCTGCTTGCAATCAATATCGGTTTGCATAGGGAAATAGATAGGAAATAATTTTGAGGCTTAGAGATTTATTTCGGAAGCCGATTACTCCGATCTCGGCAATGAAATGCGCTCTTAAATCTTCAACCGGGGCGGCCCCCTCGTGCATCCATGAATAACGCACGAGCGGAACTTCTGCAACGCTGTGTGGACACCCTATTTCGTAGTCATCGGCATGAAACATGATTATGCACAACCTCAACGGAAACCGAACATCATGTACTTCATCCGCACTCATACCAAAAGAGTGTCTTCTCTTGGTTTATAAAGACGACGTGGTGTAAACATTGATAGGACGTTTTTATTTGGTTTCGTACGAACCGATATCTTTAACAGCTATACTTACAGCAGCTCTCTTACAGAGCTGAAGTAGGACTTTCTGGGCCTTAACGTTTTGGCGCCGACGCTGTGATAGTCTGATGTCACAGAATATTGGCTCATGGTACATCAAAAGGGCTCGTCTGAAGAACAGGGGAAATTCCATTTTAGTGCTACTCTGGGTCGGGCTGTAGCCTGAGGGATACACAGTAGAGCCTGCGGCAACTAGTAGGTAGCTCAGCATGACGTCATGAAGCCCTAGCCGCGTCAGGGTGAATCCTACAAGGCGGGGCAAATAAAAGTGACCCTTACGAGTGAATACGACTGGGCGTGAATGTACGCATATAATCACACTCCAGTTTTGTGAGTAGCTGTTCCATAAAAAAAATTATGAATGGCTTAGATATGGTTCCGTTCTTTATCTCTGATGAAACCTGGTTTCAACTGAGTGGTTATGCCAACACACAGAATCACAGGTTCTGGGCATCAGAGAATCCGCATAACTTCCACGAAACACCATTGATGATCAGACGATGGCTATGGTGTGTAGTGCCTGCAGACCACATTATTGGTCCTATCTTCTTTTCTCGGATGCTGACTTCGGCCCGTTACATTGCCAACATTTTGAAACCATTTTTGGCAGCAGTAGCGGAGGAGGAAGGGACCCACAGATACTTCCAACAGGATGCAGCAACTGCCCATACAGCCGGCGAACCTCGGACAATATTTACAAAATTTTCACGCCTGACAGAGTTGTCAGTCTGGTGGCGGCCCTAGCTGGCCACCGAAGCCACCTGTTCAGTGTTCAATTACTTTTGTGTGTTTCGTACTGTAATTGACCATTTAGGAGGAGACTGCAGCAATTCTGTCAGTCCAGCTTCAGTCCGCCTTCAGCATTCATCTCTTAGCACTTTTGAGGCCTGGTAAGACCTCAAAAGTGCTAAGAGATGAATGATGATCACTTTCAACATCTGCTGTGATCAGGTTTCTTTCCTCTGCTGTGTTTCTTTCTATCCTGGAGCACTGTTCCCTGGGCAACTTTTATTTGCACTACCCTGTACATGGAATCCCGCTGTAATCTTCGGAATCTACAGTAATCTTGGAAATCAGGAAGGTTACAGAGATGTCCTGGTCTGTAGGCTATGGATATCGGTTCGTGGGTCCCATTATTTCATTAAGCGTTTGACATATCTCCTAGGACCATCGGATTCTTGTGAGTTTTATTGGAAAGAAATTTTCCTCTAGGTCCATCTGTCTTCGTATTAGAGAACTATCCAAAGCTGACAGAAGTACTAGCTACATAGAATTCATTATTATTTACTTAGCATATCAGTGTTGGATTCCAGAAAAGTTGCTCGACTGATAATTCTATTTATACATTCACCCGTCGAATAGTATAAGCTTTAAGAATTAACATATCGCCAACAGGCATTTGTTGTGATCTCTCCGAGGCCTTCGACTGTGTGGATACGAATGTGATATTCTCTTAGAAAAACTCAAATATTATGAAACTGATGGCTTTTCACACAGCTGGATTGAATCATACTTCACAAATAGAATGCTAAAGATTATGCTAATTCAGACAATGTCGGAAAGGTAGAAAATTTTAGAGACTGGGTAAAATCAAAAAGATAATCCCACAGGACTCCTGTTCCTTATATATATGAATGACCTTCCACTTAACATTGAGCAGGTGAAGTCGGTACATCTTATGAACGATACTATAAATGCTATTAGAGAGAAAACAACAGAAAAGTTTGTAAACGATATTTTCCAAAGAATTATTAAGCGGTTCTCTGGAAATGGACTTTCTCAGAAATTAGAAAAACTCACTACGCTCAGTTCTGTACAACAAATAGAATCATATCAACAATTGATGTTGCGTATGGACAGGAGTCAGTATGTAGAGAAGAATACTTCAGATTTTATGGTGCACATAATCAAGAAAACATGAACTGAAAGAAGCGTGTTACTGAGCTCCTCAAAGAGTATAATTGCTAATCTTGGAAACAAACGTGTCAATATCCTGCCATATTTTGCATATTTCCGCTAATTAATGCCATACAGAATAATATTATGGGGTAGCTCATCACTTTGAATGAAAGTATTGATTGCACAAAAGCGAGCTAAAAGACTAATATGGGATGCTCACCCATGGACTGCATGTATGTACCTCCTCAAGGAGTTAAGCATTTTAACTGTGCCGTCATTTTCGGTAATGAAAGTCATTAATAATCCTTCACAGATTGAGAATAGCACTTACGAACCTACCTACGACACTGCAAGACGTCACTTGCTTCATTATAAATATATGCCCAAGTGATGCTGAATGTTATTATCTTTACGTAAAGGGAAGTATTATCTTCTTAACAATCTTCAAATCGTGAGCTACACCCGTAACTTTTTATATATAAAATTAGTGAATTTACTCATGGCACTTTTGTTTGCAGTCACCTTTAGAACTCAAATTACTAATCAAATTAATTAATTCAATAATACTGTATCTTCAACTGCTGGTATAACCATGTATTATCACAAAAGAAAGTAACAACAGTGAATAGTTGCGGGAGTATGAGTGAGAACAGTGGCATATTTGAATTTATAAAAAAAATGAAAATTTTTTATTAATGCTTTTGTACTTGCAACGATCTGATAAATACTACAAAAAAAATTACAAACCAAATCAGATAGAGGAGTGGTGTTTCGTTGGCAATGCATTTATTGGAATGGTAGCTGTATAAACTCTATCCTAAATTAATCCCTCTTACAACGCAATCTGACTTTGTTCACACGAGTCCACTGTGAGGCCCAGTGCTTGTCAAATGCAATCGACTACGACCAAGTGCACCGCAAACTACGGTTCACGTAGAACGAAGAGCTGTGAACATCATTTAACAACGCTACTCCGGTGCAGCAATACTTTACCCTTTCACCGTAATTCAGACGGCAGCAGAAAATGGCACACTGTGGGCGATGAGCGGCTCCATGTGGCAGCCGTAATGTTCTGACGCGTCCACGAAAACTTGCAAATTAGGCGGACTATCGTTCTGCTTATTAGAACGCGTGGAACTTCCCTGTCACAGCCCTGAAAATAATTAATCTCTCTCTAAATGAGGGACTGTGGTCCCATCTAGGTAGCTTTCTGCCGAAACATGGCCATGCTTACCGTGTGGGGCGCATCCGTTCGCTGGTCTGGACAAACCAATTCGACTCACAAGCACGACGGCACGTGCTGGAATTGTCAGACGTCAGATGGCCGAGTCAGGACGAACAAGTCCACTCTTGTGGCATCGATATGTCCCAGATGATATGCAGTTTCCACTGCCGGTACAGATATAAAGTGCCTTTGGTTCTCAGACGACCACAAGCTGCAGACCACAAGTCTCACCCAATAGGGAAAAACCTGAAGTTCTCCACCAGGGAAGGATCAGAAGAAGAAGAAGCAAAGAATCACAATTACTTTCCACCAAGCCTCGATGCAGGAACTGAATTATCAGGGAAAACCCGCCTCCACATTGTACAAACCAATCGAACTATCCTCCACTCATTGAATCTCCATTCTTGACAGTTCTGCTTGACTGGTAGCCAATCCAGACACAGAAACGGGATTCCCACGCTGGGGGAGCGAGTCTCTGCTTTGCATAATCTGAGGGGAGCCAATCAGCAACTGGAAGTCTCTCTTGTCCGAAAAAAAGAAAATTTTAGAATAGGGAGGCTTCATTCTCTCAGTAAGGATGACCATGTTTCGGAAGTATAGTCTACTTAGATGGGACCACAGTCCCTCAAGTAGGGAGAGATCTAATCTTTCCAGGCTACTATTTCCAATTTCTGAAAGAAGGTTTTTAAGTTTTCCAGACAGTTGTGCCAGTGAAATATATGTTTTTCCTGCTCGTTAAAAGAACCTGGCGACTTCCGGGTGTCAGGGAAGTTACAGTCTTGCCGCCCATCAAACATGTGTACCAGCCGCTCTGTTCATATTGTCCCCACTTCTAACATGAGAATGTTCCTAGTTTTATAACCGTCCTGCCATTTGCACGAAAGCTCACATTACAGCTGTCTCTCTTAAATGGCTACCTCGACCCACTTTCTACCAATGTGTCACCTTCACAATTGCTGTCACCTGGGCCATGTAAAATGTTTTGCGAGTTGGCGCCCTCCTGCTCCAAACCTAAGTGGGGACCGTAGAGTGCCACAGCCCGAAGTCCTGCAGGTGCAATTCACAGAGCTTTGCTTCCCCGAATCACTCGCACAGCCAGGTCACTGAACACAACATTTTTAGTGTGCACTCCACCTTTCTCCTTGTTCCCTGTCGTCTCCACTATGGTCTCTCACGTACAAGTTCTCTACAGGCTACACATGTAGTTATATGAACACCACCTGCCCTCAATTTCCTCATGCAAAATGTCAAAAAATGGGTTAAAATGGCTCTGAGCACTGTGGGATTAAACATCTGAGGTCATCAGTCCCCTAGAACTTAGAACTGCTTAAACCTAACAAACCTAAGGACATCACACACATCCATGCCCGAGGCAGGATTCGAACCTGTGACCGTAGCGGTCGCGCGGTTCCAGACTGAAGCGTCTAGAACCACTCGTCCACACCGGCCGGCCAAAAAAGTGATAAACCACACATACGAAATGTAGTAGTGGGGATCACGGAGATCATGACCTAAAATTTGAATATTAGTCTGACCGACAGTAAAGTTAAAAAGAGAAAGTGGTGTGCCACTTCAATACTAGAACGAAAGATGACCTATTTTTATCCATTGTTAGAGCTGTCGATGGGTGAGAGAGGAGTGCAATACGCAGCAATAAAAATTTTTGGTAATTTGACCTTTGACACAAAATGTCTGACGTGTAACGAAGCTAGTTTTAAAGCAAATTTAAAATAATTTCTCGGGGATAAATCCTTCTATTCCGTTGACGAAATTCTACTTAAAAATTGGTAGGCAATAAAACAAACAACAAGTAGTTGTAGCTCAAATTTGCATGAATACGAATAAACTGATAATGTGTTCATTAGTGTTAACACTAATCAGATATACACATCCCGTAAACTGACTCATTCTATATCATTTCAAATGCTCTGTGGAACATGTAACTAACAACTACTCCTTGTTAAGTAGTTTGCATACAGTTGATTTTTGTTTTCGGAAAGGATACGTTGGTCTGTTTGTTGTTCTGTGTATTCGAAATGTCTATTTTTAGGAAATATTTTCACAAATTAGACATTTTCTTCTGGTGAGAATTACGGTAGGATCAAATTCCCGCCCACTTGCTGGGGGGTGATGAATGCTACATGCTGCGGCTAGAGCCCTGTGGTCTGCGGACTGCAGTGCTGTGTGCCAAACAATAAGAATCCTTGGCGAACCAGCACACATGCCGGACGAGTCTTGCAGTGACCAGTGGTCATGCCGGATGGAGCTGTTGGGCTTTGGGAGGTGAGCGGCGGCTCATGCTGACTTCACTCCGGTGGTGACAATGGACGGGTGCCCAGAGTTGTCTTGCAGACAGCAGTGGCTGTTCCTGGAACCATTCATCCCGTAAGCACAGCTGTCCATGAAGTGTGGTGTTCGCCTGTGGAGCAGTTGGAGGAAGATGGTCGATGAGTGGGGAGGGAGATAGTGAGGAAAGAAAGAACAGGGCAAGCATTTACAACCCTTGCACAACGCGGACGGAGCTGCAAGTCTCGTGGTCTGCAGTGGGGAAGACTAGTGTGGAGGCTGGCCTGAACTAGTGGCTACCTGCGACTTGTCATCAACACATCAGTTGCTGAGCCGTGCAAGTGGGCGGTGCACGACGTCGCGGTTCCTGTGATGACTAGGCTGGCTGTACATAACTGAATTCTACCCGTGGTGTTGCTCACCATATTGCAACACACACACACACACACACACACACACACACACACACACACACAGAGAGAGAGAGAGAGAGAGAGAGAGAGAGAGAGGGAGAGATTGAGGGAGGGCGGGAGAGAGAGAGAGAGAGAGAGAGAGAGAGAGAGAGAGAGAAAGAGAGAGAGATAGAGAGGGAGGGATCCCGGTGGTGTTTGATGGGAACATCGTTTGTGCGCTTGGGTTGTGGTGTCTTTAATGTTGTCGACCAAGTGCATCATTCAGTGGTATCCCGGGTATGACTGGCTTGGAAGCAGCTCCATTGCAGGTTCATGTTGTGCTGTCTCGAAATACAAAGTACTGGAGTGTTCTATGTTAAACTAGCACCCTTGGGAATGTTTTTAAATCGTTACAAGCTTATGTTAGGTGGTTTTATTACTTATATCTAGTCTGCGATCTAGTGCTTCTGTAGTTAGTGAACACTTTTTAGTGCCACCATATCCCAACCACGGGCGGTCCTTGTCTGCACTACTTCTAAATAATTTTTTTTTGGTAAGCTAATTTTGGACTGCAGAAGTAACTGAATCTAAAAAATGGTTCAAATGGCTCTGAGCACTATGGGACTTAACATCTGTGGTCATCAGTCCCCTAGAACTTAGAACTACTTAAACCTAACTAACCTTGTTACTTTCGTTTAGAAATAGTATTCCTGAGTTCGGACAGATCAGCCCTTTTTTAAATTTTTTTTTCGCACTGTTCCTCATGGTTGTATCCCCCAACAGCCCCTAGTACTTATAACTCGAACCTTAACCGTGTCGCAGTACGACAGTAAGAAAGAAGTTGCTCATTATTTTTTTAATTGAAAGTTTCTATGTAGTTGTGTGTTTTTTCTTTACTTGTTTACCCTCTGAATGTTTCTTTCTCTGTACCATATGCAATAAAAGCAGTATTTTTGACGTCAGGTCAAGTTCCAAATCCGCGCATTTCTCCAGAGCTCGAAAATTAAGCAAGTAATTGCATTGAATGTAAGATGTGTATTAAAATAATAGTGGTCAGCAGTGTTTATAGATTTTATTCCCCTTTCTTAATCTTCCTATAGCATTATGTAACCTCAGTGACATGTGCAATATGATAATTTACATGTTGAATTTCTGTGTATAGCGCGAAAAGGTAGATAGAGAATAAGGGACGTGTTAGAGGCAAAAGGGAGTTCTGTGAGGCCAGAGGAAGTACACCTAACTGTGGCAGATGTGATAAACGAGGAATTAATTCTTTAGTGAGGGAGAACATGGACAAGAATATACAAAGGGGAAAATGTAAATTCCGTTACAACGAATGGACCATTCCCGTAGTTTCTTAACTGACATCATCTTTGCTACGGTGTACTGTTTTATTTGCTGACAAATGTAGGATGTATTGAGTCAACAGATATAACTTGCTGCAGAGTTATTACTGATAATGGCATAGCAAATATTCCCTTGACCTACAAAGGGGGGAGGAATAAGAATTTCATGTTCTATGAACTTTATTTGTAGGATCTGTGGTCTTCATAAGGACCAGATTTACTGTAACTGCACAACTACAGTACACTGCCTGATTTAAAACTTGGTTAATCACCTGTTCGATGGATTTTCGGCGGGTGACACGTTTGTGTCAGAGACACAGCCACGGATATATACGCTGGTCTCTTAGCCAGTGTTAACAATTACCTGAAACAGAGTGAATCAGCAAACTGCAGGAGCATGTTTAAATCAACAAGCAACAGTAGCACTATTACTCAGCAGTAGAAATTCCTTCTCCGTGTGGTATTTTGCAGTATTTTTATTTACAATAATGGTTAGAAAATTACAAAAATAATACTACACGGAAAAAATAATGTTATTTTGTTAATAGTTGAAGATTAGCTGACACAAAAATACAGGAAAGGAAGAAGGCTGTATTAACAACTGGCTACGTGTTCGAATCGATGCACAATCAGGAAACCCATTGAATATAATGGTTAAAAAATATACAAAATAACTTCTGTCTCGCACCTACATTCTCTTCAGACACCATCTCTGAAGTGTGCTGTCTGCACACCCCTTTAAAACCTGTGTGCCGGAATGAAGCTCCGTTAAATGCCGAATTTGGCCACTGAACTGCGACCCTAATCAGCAAATCGCTGTTATTAACGGCAGCAATTTTCTATTGGAATAAAAGCAAGTGCTCTTCAAATGATCTCTGAATATTTAATGCAATTAGGCGCAACCCCGAGGAAAAGGCCGGTACGCCGATCTGCTGACAGCCCGGAGCTTATACCGCTGATTCTGCTTCCCTATTACCGGCAGAAAGCGGGTCGCCCCATCGCCGGTGAAAATAAGCGGAAACTCTGTGGTCGTTCAGCCGTGGAGATCGTAGCGACGTCACCCGAAAAGGGAGCGGGCGGTGTAGCGTAGTGTGGTGTGGGTGGGACAGGGTGGTTGGGGAGGCTGGGATGGACTTTCCAAACGAGCAGCTGAGTAAACAAACCGACAAACCGTCCACAGGTATGTCTACAGAAAATGCATCGCGTGAAAATGAAGCTGCGCTATCAAGAAGCCTGTTGTGGAAACAGATGACGTACAGAAATGGCTCTGGGCACTATGGGACTCAACTGCTGAGGTCATTAGTCCCCTAGAACTTAGAACTAGTTAAACCTAACTAACCTAAGGACATCACAAACATCCATGCCCGAGGCAGGATTCGAACCTGCGACCGTAGCGGTCATGCGGTTCCAGACTGCAGCGCCTTTAACCGCACGGCCACTTCGGCCGGCCATGACGTACAGAATCCACGTAACATTTAAACAGAACAACTTGTGTATATTTCTGGTAAATACCAACTCCAGTGGACAAAACATCGACTTGGACAACAATAAGTGTAGTTCATCATTAATTCTTTGTAAAATAGGCAACTACGAATAAAAAATTACAAAGATCGAAGTGGTGTAACTCAAAAACCGGTTACATCACACTAACGACTGGTCTTCGCAGATGGAAAAGAACTTTCGTCACTATACCCTTATGTAATAAAAAAAAAGTAAGTTGCTGGGTTCTTTGTTTTAAGGTTATTGAAAATTGTTATTTTCGTTACTATGTAGATAAAAACTTACGCAAGTATTCTGAATCTTTATCTTAAGTTCAGCATTCAGCAAGGACAAAAAAAAAAAAAAAAAAAGCTCTGAGCACTATGGGACTTAACTTCTGAGGTCATCAGTCCCCTACACTTAGAACTACTTAAACCTATGCAACCTAAGGACATCACAAACATCCATGCCCGAGGCAGGATTCGAACCTGCGACCGTAGCGGTCTTGCGGTCCCAGACTGCAGCGCCTTTAACCGCACGGCCATTTCGGCCGGCCATGACGTACAGAATCCACGTAACATTTAAACAGAACAACTTGTGTATATTTCTGGTAAATACCAACTCCAGTGGACAAAACATCGACTTGGACAACAATAAGTGTAGTTCATCAATAATTCTTTGTAAAATAGGCAACTACGAATAAAAAATTACAAAGATCGAAGTGGTGTAACTCAAAAGCCGGTTACATCACACTAACGACTGGTCTTCGCAGATGGAAAAGAACTTTCGTCACTATACCCTTATGTAGTAAAAAAAAAAGTAAGTTTCTGGGTTCTTTGTTTTAAGGTTATTGAAAATTGTTATTTTCGTTACTATGTAGATAAAAACTTACGCAAGTATTCTGAATCTTTATCCTAAGTTCAGCATTCAGCAAGGACAAAAAAAAAAAAAAAAAAAAAAAAAAAAACATAGCTCTGAGCACTATGGGACTCAACTTCTGAGGTCATCAGTCCCCTACACTTAGAACTACTTAAACCTAACCAACCTAAGGACATCACACACATCCATGCCCGAGGCAGGATTCGAACCTGCGACCGTAGCGGTCACGCGGTTCCAAACTGTAGCGCCTAGAACCGCTCGGCCACCCCGGTCGGCTCAGAAAGGACACCTATTTGTTCCTAACAACTAGTCTGGCTTTCGTCCCAAGCAATCCACTGGCAGAACGATTCCTGAGACTCAAGCAAGACCCATCGCTTCAACTGAACAAATACCGCCCCTCAAGTTCGAATTCCCTAGACCTAGACAAACCCGTCTGCTGCTTATAACTTAACTCAGTCTTAAAAACTCACACGCTTCCAGTAAGTTAAGTGATTCTGGTACTGCCCTTTCTGTTTCAGTCTTCTTCGTTTAATGCTGTCAAATATACTTAGTCCTGTATCGTTCACCGATTCCACCGAAATCCCACTATCATTCTTCGTATAGAAATCAGATATGCCGAAGCCTAGCGCCAGTGAACCTACTCCGAGAATCAGCCACCTGTCTCACCCTCCATAATACTATAAACATTCTTAATCTCCACATCTCTACCTACTTGCTAAATTAAGCAATAACAGTAGGTCGAACCACTATGCTAGTTCAGCTGTCTGATCTCTCTCTCTCATTATTCACTGTGATCTAAAGTAACTTACCAGTACACTATAATAACTGAGATATTAAGTTTCTAGAACAAACTAATATGGAAACAGTTTAAAAAATATGCAGTGAGTACACATAAATCGGTCTAATGCTCCGAAACTACTGACAGAAGGGCTTGAGCATATCACCTTTTTATCTTTACCGATGTTACCCAGATTTCTGCCGATAAAAAAATAAGGTCGTTTCCTGCAACGCCACGCTCTCTGCATCAAATTGTGCATCCGATTGCTGACGTGCGTCCTTTACCAGCTACTTAAATCGCTATCGCTCCTCCGAATCCTACAAATCCCGTGACCTTGACAGAAAACCCCTTTGGGTGCGGAGCCCAGCTTACTGGTGCGGTGCTGCCCGTAAATATCTCCATCTCTACATCTCCTCCACAGAAAACTCCCCTTTAGATATCACGTAAATGGACAGCATGTTTCCGCTGAAAACGTATACAGTAATTGTAAAACTGAAGCATTCCTTCTCATAACGAGCACTCGCAATTGCTTGCCACGGAACTAGCAAAGGCCGGCGTGCGTCCATACATCGCTGACGTAAGCCAGGACTGCGTTGTTGCACCACTATTCTTTTTTGGCACTGCTGAATAAAATTCAGATAAAAATAGTGGTGAGCTGTAAGGAAAGACAGGTAATGTACAATACCTACTTGAACCAAGAGAGAACAATAAGACTGGAAGGTCAAGAACAAAGTACTCGGAATGAAAAAGGGTGCAAGACAGGGACGTAGTCTTTCGCCCCTACTGTTCAGTCTGTACATCGAAGAACCAATGACGGAAATAGAAGGTTGGTTCAACAGTTGAGTTAAAATTCGAAGTGAAAGTATATCAACGACAAGTTTCGCTGATGTCATTTCTATCCTGAGCGAAAATGAAGAAGAATTATAGGATCTGGCGAATAGAATGAAGAGTCTATTGCATGAAGAATATGGCTGAGAGTAAATCGAAGGAAGACGAAGAAGCAGAAATGAGATTAACGAGAAAAATAGCCTTAGAATTGGTGATCACGAAGTAGATGAAGTTAAGAAATTCACCTTAACATCGCAATTGGGGATAACAAAGTAGACGAAATTAAGAAATTATGATACCTAGGCAGTAAAATAACCCATTATGGTTGAAGTAAAGAGGAAATAAAAACTAACACTGGCAAAAAGAAGATTATTGGCCAAGAGAGGAGCACTAGTATTAAACAAAATCCTTAATTTGAGGAAGACATTTCTGAGATTATACGTTTGGAGTACAGAAGTATATGGCACTTAAATATGGGCTGCAGGAAAACTGAAACCGAAGAGATCCAAAGCGTCTGAGATCTGGTGCTACAGACGAATGTTGAAAATTAAGTATAGTGATAAGGAATGAGGAATATATTGGAAACACTGACAAGAAGATGGGACAGTATGACAGGACATCTATTAAGACACCAGGAACTAACTTCCATGGTATTAGAGGAAGCTATAGAGTGTGAAACTGTAGAGAAAGACAGAGATTGGATAATATCCACTATATAAGTAAGGTTGCAACTGCTGCTCTCAGATGAAATGGCTGGCACTACAGAGGAGTTCGTGAAGAGCCACATCAAACCCGTCAGAAGACTAATGGCTTAGAAAACAAAAAATTAAAAAATTAAAAAATAATAAAAATGCCCGGTGCAGCCAGGGCAATGCAAGGGGCCATGGAATCGTGTCAGACCATACTCGACTTAACACAGATACGCAAGAGACTACTTGCTGATGGTACAGAAAATGCCACCACGAGATCTGGCGATAACCTTATCTTCAGCCAGTCGAGGGACTAGCGTCATAGTAATAACGATAGAGCAGGAAGATAGATCCACTTAGTGTGATGGCCTAGGCGTACGGGCTATGTGACGAAGATCGGTGCCTTGGTAAATTAAGTCCGCAGCAATCCCTTTTCATTTTTGATAGATACATGCAATCTGGCAGCTGCAAGCTTCTTGGACAAATCCAAACCGGTCTACGAGTCGACATGTGTCTAAAAGCTGCCAATAATAGATTTCGATTCCGGTCTGCAGGTCTGCTGCTGGCTTTGAGTGCAAGGATGTAGAACTCAGTGCCTTCCAGCCGGTGGTCCACCTTCAAGCCTACTTCCAGCCAGAGCTAGCCTTATGTCCTGGACGGCCACTTTCCGAGACCGGGACAATGCAGCCGACCAGTCACCTTGTTCCGTGCAGACACGCTGTCGTTTTCTGCCTCCGCTTTTAAGCAGGGCCCTGCTGCTGAGAGCAGTCTTCCTTCATGATTCCTCGTGGGATATCATGCCTAATGGTGCGTCCCGCCCTTAGCTGTGAAGCTGCGTCCTTTCGGATCACCCGTGGCCCCGGCCGCAAAACACGTGCCTCATGTCAGCGTTCTTACTGAGCTGCTGGCGTCACTGTTTCTAGGGGCAAGCGACACAGCAGGCTGTTAGAGACAGCTGCAACCTGTTCACCTCAGCGACTCCACAGCCATTGTCTTTAGCAGACTCCCTGGAGGGCGTTACCATTGCAGAGCGTCGTTATGTTGTTGCACTGTGTTTACTAATAAAATGTACGTTTAATAATGCTGTCTTCACGTTGATATATCGGACGGCTACTATGTTTCCTCCCACTGTCCCACCATTACACTGCCCAGCGTGGTGATCTCTTGGCTTCTGCATAAACCAATTACACAACCCGCACAGTGGCTATCCGTCCACATTTAAGTGTAGTGGGATTTTTGCTCTAGACGGTTGGAGTAGTTGGTTGTGTTGAATCATAAAAGGTTGATCGATGTGGAGGTGGGACAGAATTATGAACGAGTTATCGTGATCAGACTTTCTCATGACCACATCGTGACTCAGGTTACACGATTTGTTGTTGTATCAACACGGAGTGCCCAGTGTATCTACATGGGAAGGCGTACCACTGGCAGCCTTGTAACATGGTGGACGAACAGTGGTCATGGTCAGATCGTAGCCGGCAGTCAGTGTCAGGTTTGTCAGTAACAGCCGGTTTGAAAATCGAGAGGAATTGTTACCGTCACTAAATGCAGATTTTGTCAAACAGTTAACGAGCGAACAGTGCAAAGAGAGAATGAGATTTTCACTCTGCAGCGGAGTGTGCGCCGATACGAAACTTCCTGGCAGATTAATACTGTGTGCCCGACCGAGACTCGAACTCGGGACCTTTGCCTTTCGCGGGCAAGTGCTCTACCATCTGAGCTACCGAAGCACGACTCACGCCCGGTCCTCACCGCTTTACTTCTGCCAGTATCTCGTCTCCTACCTTCCAAACTTTACAGAAGCTCTCCTGCGAACATTGCAGAACTAGCACTCCTGAAAGAAAGGATACTGTGGAGACATGGCTTAGCCACAGCCTGGGGGATGTTTCCAGAATGAGATTTTCACTCTGCAGCGGAGTGTGCGCTGATACGACATTTCTTTTTCTTTATTGTAATTTTAGCACCTCATACAAGGTGGGCTGGCAGCGGAAAAGTTTACTCCGCTCTTCAACCATAAGCAGTACAATAAAAGAGAAAAGGAAGACAGAAAAGTAACAGACTGGTGGTTAAAAAACAGGAGATACAATAATAATTAAAAAACATGAAGCCGTTCACACTCGACGAAACAAACAAGAAAACTGTCGGCACTGTGCACAAACACTGACGAGTTAGACGACACATGCGAACGAAGGAGCGTGGGCGGCGAAAAACACTGATTCACAAACACGACGGCACAGACACTAAACCGAGGGCGATGATCTCCGGCGCGCGAATGTTCACTATGCGTGTGCAAGTCCAGGGACCTGCCAAGAGAGGAGGAGGAGGAGGGGGAGTGGGAGAGCGAGAGAAGAGAGCAGAGATGGCACGGGCAGGGGAGAGAGGGGGGTGAAAGGAAGGGGGTGGGGAAGCCCGGGGGGAAGAGGGGTGGAGGGAGGGGACGGGGGAAAAGGAAAGAGAAGGGAAGGGAAGAGAAGGGAGGGAGGGTGCCGAAAGGAAAGGACACGGGAAGTGGGAGGTGGGGCAGGGTCACAGTTGATAGGAGGGGTAGATGGAGGGGACGAGGACATCATCAGGGAGGGGGAGCTGGCGGAAGCCACCTTGGGAGAGGGTAAGGAGGGTGGAGAGATGGAGACTGGGTGGGACGTGTGAATACAGGCGCGGCAGTGGGCGGGGGTGGGAGAGGATCGGGGATACGAGCGGGTGAGGAGGATCAAGTTTACGGGAGGTGTACAGGATCCGTATCCTTTCAAGGAAAAGGAGGAGGTGGGGGAAGGGGATGAGATCATACAGGATCCGCATGGGGGAGGGGAGACGGATGCGATAGGAAAGGTGGAGAGCATGGCGTTCAAGGATTTGGAGGGATTTATAAAAGGTAGGGGGGGGGGCGGAGATCGAGGCTGGATGGGCGTAACAAAGGATAGGGCAGATGAGGGATTTATAGGTGTGGAGGATTGTGGAGGGGTCCAGACCCCACGTACGGCCGGAAAGGAGCTTGAGGAGATGGAGTCGGGAACGTGCCTTGGATTGGATTGTCCGGAGATGGGGAGTCCAGGAGAGGTGACGGTCGAGGGTGACGCTAAGGTACTTAAGGGTGGGAGTGAGGGTGATAGGACGGCCATAGACGGTAAGATAGAAATCAAGGAGGCGGAAGGAAGGGGTGGTTTTGCCCACAATGATCGCCTTGGTTTTGGAAGGATTGACCTTGAGCAACCACTGGTTACACCAGGCGGTGAACCGGTCAAGATGGGATTGGAGAAGGTGTTGGGACCGTTGCAGGGTGGGGGCAAGGGCAAGGAAGGCGGTGTCATTGGCAAACTGGAGAAGGTGGATGGGGGGTGACGGCGGCGGCATGTCTGCTGTGTACAAAAGATACAGAAGGGGGAGAGGACGGAGCCTTGGGGCACACCGGCGGAGGGGAAGAAGGTGTAGGAATCTGTGTTATGGACGGTGACATAGGAAGGACGGCGGGAGAGAAAGGAACCGATCAGACGGACGTAGTTAATGGGAAGGGCGAAGGTTTGGAGCTTGAAGAGGAGACCGGAATGCCATACGCGGTCATAAGCGCGTTCGAGGTCAAGGGAGAGGAAGATTGCGGAGCGACGGGAATTGAGCTGTTCGGAAAGGAGATGAGTGAGGTGAAGGAGAAGATCGTTGGAAGAGAAGGACGGCCGAAAGCCACACTGGGTAACGGGAAGGAGGCGGTGCTGGCGGAGATGTTGGTGGATGCGTCGGGAGAGGATAGATTCCAGGACCTTGCTGAAGACCGAGGTAAGGCTGATGGGACGGTAGGAGGAGACAGCGGACGGCGGTTTGCCAGGTTTAAGGAACATGAGGATACGGGAGGTTTTCCACAGGTCGGGGTAGTAACCGGTGGACAGGACTACATTGTAGAGCCTGGCCAGGGTGGACAGGAAAGAGACAGGAGCTTCACGAAGGTGACGGTAGGTGACACAATCGGGACCAGGAGCGGTGTTGCGTTTTGTGCGGAGTGTATCAATGAGATCCTGTGTAGTGATAGGAGTATTGAGGTCCGTGTGGGTAATGTTGTCCAAGAACTGGAAACCAGGAGCGAGGGGAGGGACAGAGGTGTCAGTTCGATCGCGGATATCTGGGAAGAGGGAGTAATCGAACTGGGGATCATCGGAGATGGAAAACACATTGGACAGGTAGGAGGCAAAGTGATTGGCCTTACTAAGGGCGTCAGGGAAGGGGTGATCATCATGGAGAAGAGGATAGTAGGGGGAGGGCTTAGTTACGGTAAGGCAATGGAAGGCCGGCCAGAACTTGGACGAGTTTATAGGGAGGGTAGCATTTAAACGGGTGCATGTCTGTCGCCAGTGCCGGCGTTTCTTAGCCATGAGCAAATTGCGAATGCATCGCTGGAGTTGCCGGTGGCGTCGTAAGGTGTCCGGGTCATGTGTGCGGAGGAAGGCACGGTAGAGACGGTGGGATTCACGGAGGAGGAGGATGGCCTGTGGGGGTAAGGTAGGACGGTGGGGGTGGATGGCGACAGTAGGGATGTGGGCCTCCACGACCTCAGACAAGGTCTGCTGGAGAAAGGAGGCGGCATGGGTGACATCATCGGGATGGCGGTAGGTGAGAGGGTGGCTATCGACCTGGGTGGAGAGGGTATCCCGGTAGGCATTCCAGTTGGCACGGGAATAGTCATGGACGTACTTAGGGGGAGGGTCATTACGAGGGTCGGGGCGGGGGCGACGACTATCGGAAACGGTGAGGAGGACAGGGAGATAGTCGCTACCAATAGGCTCCAGGACAGCCACCGTTATGCGGCCAAGGAGGTTGGGGGAGGAGAGGATAACATCAGGAGTGGAATTGGATTCGGGACGGGTGTGCTGGGGGATGGGTATGAGGTCACCTTGAAGGGAGGAGAGGAACTGATGCCACCGCCGTAACTGGGCGGTGGAACGACTATGGATGTTGAGGTCGGCGGCGATCACGTAGGAGGAGAAGGTATGGTCGATGTGGGAAAGGAAGTCGAAAGGAATAGGGGCGTTGGGGCGGACACAGATGGTGGCGCAGGTAATGGTAAGGCCGGGGAAGAAGAGACTAAGGATCAGGTGTTCGGTGGGGTCGGGAAGGAGAGGTTGCAGCCGAATGGGGATCTGGCAGTGGTTACCAATGGCAACTCCGCCACGCACAATCAGGAGGGGATTATCGGAGCGGTGGAGGAGGTAGGGCGAAGTGTGGACTGTGTGGTGTGGTTGCAGCAAGGTTTCATTGAGGAGGAAGGCATCCACGCGGTGGGTGGCAAGGGTGTGCAGGAAGAGGTTCTTGTTGGCGGGAAGGGAGCGTATGTTGTTGAAAAGGATATGGTGCTGTCGCGCCATGATAGGGATTTAAACGAGGGTGTCAAGACGGGAGAAGGTGAAATGGGCCTGGTTGTTGGAGTAGGTGGCGTACATTTTGAGCTGGAAAACGGAACGGGTGGCGAGGGAGATCTGTTGGAGGGTGTGCGGGCGCTGAAAAGTATGGACATTCTGAAGGGCGATGGTGAGGAATCGGATGATGTCCTCAGCGGTAGGGGGCGAAGGGAGTTGCTGGGAGGGGTGGGGGCGGACAGGAACGGTGAGTTCGGGAGTGGTAGGAGGGGGTCGGGCCTTACACTTCTGGGAGTAGGTGTGATGAGGGAGGTTACAGGTACTACAGGAGGGGGGGGGGACTGGAGATTGGGGCACTGCCGTAAAAAGTGGGCTTGCCTACAGTGCGGGCAGGTGGGGGCCTCGCGGCACTCAAATGTTGGGTGCGCATTAAACCGCAAGCACCTTTGGCAGTGGAGGGATTGAGGAGGGGAACGGGAGGGGTCGACTTTGTAACGTTGGTTAAAAAGGAGGGCACCCTCCTTCAGGAGACGGTCATTGGAGGGGGCGTGCTCAGAAAAAACCAGCATAAGGCGGGTGGGGCCGGCAACATTGTGAATGCGATGAACCGCATGCACCTCCAGATGGGGATGGGCCTGAAGCTCCGCCAACACCTCCTCCTCCGTGATTGCCGGACTGAGCTGAGTGATCATGGCGGTGAGGGTCGGCGGGCGACGCGGAGGTTGGGGTTGGCGGGAGAGAGGTGGGGAAGGAGCAGGGGTGAGGGAGGCATGAGGGCCAAAGCGGGTGACAGGGATGCGGGAAAGGAGGTCTGTGTGGAGGGTAGGGCTGGGGGAGGAGATAAGCACCGAATCATGGCGAGGATTGAGGAGGGAGATGGGGGCACCAGGACAATGCTGGCGAAGGAAGAGGGTGAGGTTCCGGGCTTCAAGGAGCGAGGGATCAGGACGGGAGAGGAGGTAGTGGTAGGAGGAGGGGGTAGACGAGGAGGATGAGGGGGCAGGGCATCCATGGCATCATGGGTGGGGGAAGGGGGACGAGGTAGAGCCTTTTTGGGAGCAGAGGAGGCAGGCGTGCCACTGGGGCGCTTGACGGCGGCAGAGGAGGTGTGGGGGATGGGAACAACTGGAATGTGGCGGGGAGTGGCAGGTCCCGGGGCTGGAGGCGGCGCCGGAGATGGTGAGGGCGATGGCGAAGGTGACGTTGAAGACGAGGACGATGACGAAGGTGAAGGGGAGAGTGGAGCGTGAGCCGTAGCCCGCCGGGCGACCACCCTGGCGGGGGCCGCAGAAACGCAGGAGTAGAGGGAGGGAGTGGAGGGAATGGATCAGAGGAGGCGCGGGAGGGAGGAGCCGGGGACGGGGCAACAAATAGGGAGGGAGATGATAGAGTGAGGAGTGGTGGGATTGACTGAGGGGGGAGTGATAGTTGTGGCAGCAGCGGAGGGGGAGGTGTAGATAATGGCAGTGGTGGTGGCTGTAGAAGAGGTGGTGGGGGTTGACATTATGATAAGGGAAAACAAAGGAGCAAACGAGAGACAGGCAGGGCGACGAGAGACACAGAGGAGAAAGGGACGGAGAAGGACGAAGGAGACTGGGGCCTAAGCCCCACTCTGCTGCCGCTGGCTGGCTGGCTGGCGAGGACGCCTCTGCTTCTGTTGCTGCTGCTACTGCGGCTGGCGGATGGTGGGGGCAGCGAGGACCACAGTTGGCCGCTGGCTGCGACCACAGTTGGCTGCGACCGCTGGCGGCGGGGACCGCTGTAGCCGCTGGATGCTGGCTGGGGCCGGCGCAGGCGAAGACTGCTGCGTGGCGCTGGCGGGGGCGCTGCTGGCTGCTGGCGTAGACCGCTGCTGGCTGCTGGCTGCTGGCGGTGACCACTGCTGGCGAGGACCGCTGCTGGCTGCTGGCTGGACCACTGCTGCTGGAGAGCGGGCTGGCTGCCGTCGGCTGGACCGCTGCTGCTAGTTGGGACCGATTCCGCTGGCCGGGACCGATGCTACTGGCCGGGACGACCGCTGCTGCTGCTGCTGCTGGCCTGGAACGCTGGCTGGCTGGCTGGCTGGCTGGCACCTGCAACACCTAGCACTTCGATTGGTACCATGAAAGCACAAATCGAAGGGCGGTATTCTAACGAATTACCGCCGGAGATGCTGATACGACACTTCCTGGCAGATTAAAACTGTGTGCCCGACCGAGACTCGAACTCGAGACCTTTGCCTTTCGCGGGCAAGTGCTCTACCATCTGAGCTACCGAAGCTTTTTAGTGCAAAGAGGATTACATTCAGTGGAAATTTAAAGTGGAGTAGGTAACCCACAAAAGCTCTTTGCTCACAGATGCACGTACTCAGCTTGTTATCGCGGCACAGAGCGTCTGAAGACCCGCCGGACAGGTGGAAACCAGTGACGGCCGCCAGGTGGCACGACTACATTTGCGAGCGCTGCGGTCGCCGATACAAACGCCGCCGCAAGCCTCGCCTGCCCTCCCGCCCTGTCATGACTCGAGGCCGCTATTTAACCCTTTCAGACCCTCCGGCTACAATTGTGTTCATTCATGTTTGCTGAGTATTAGCTGCAACAGAAATATTTTTCTTCACTGGAAATCTCATGTACACAAATGTGCATGTCCAGTCTTCTTACCATTCACAAATGCTGCCGCCGGTTGGGCATAACTATAAATATATCATCAAGAGAATGTACGCAGCAGCTTGCGACCACCAAAACACACGGAAGTAGTTGGTTGGTTGATTGTATTCCACTGCAGAATTGATTATTATAATTATTATTATTTTGCTTGGTAATTATTGATCAGTTTATTTATTGCAACTATGAATATTTCCAATTTAATTATTTTAGTCCATAAAAAGCAGGCAAGTGTTCGAAGTATATTCTTAAAACGGGTACTTAGATTTGTACAAAGCTTGCATCTAAAATCATTAAAAAATTACGTCAGAGCATTAGAGTATAAAGAAATTTTTTTCTGTCTGCAGAAAAAATTCAGGTCTGAAAAGGTTAAGTGGAGTTTTCGGGAAAAAAATAAAATTTTTTACTTTTTATAAAACAAGTTCTACAATAACCTCTTTCATGCACCAACTGGTACGTAACTTATATTTGTGTGACGTTTAGGAGTACTTAATATTTAATTTTATTATAATACTCGCATATCTCCGAAACTACTTAATTTCTGACATGGTCTCTTAGTAAGCGATTTAAAAACCTATAAGAGTGTACTTGAATCACATCGTTATGAAAGTGTGAAGATAAAGAAACAGTAATGCAATGGATACATACAAAGGGGATGGGCACACCCACCAGAAAAATAACACAAACTCTTCACACCAGCATGTTACTGAGGGGTCAGTTGACTGATGGAAAAATACACTCCTGGAAATGGAAAAAAGAACACATTGACACCGGTGTGTCAGACCCACCATACTTGCTCCGGACACTGCGAGAGGGCTGTACAAGCAATGATCACACGCACGGCACAGCGGACACACCAGGAACCGCGGTGTTGGCCGTCGAATGGCGCTAGCTGCGCAGCATTTGTGCACCACCGCCGTCAGTGTCAGCCAGTTTGCCGTGGCATACGGAGCTCCATCGCAGTCTTTAACACTGGTAGCATGCCGCGACAGCGTGGACGTGAACCGTATGTGCAGTTGACGGACTTTGAGCGAGGGCGTATAGTGGGCATGCGGGAGGCCGGGTGGACGTACCGCCGAATTGCTCAACACGTGGGGCGTGAGGTCTCCACAGTACATCGATGTTGTCGCCAGTGGTCGGCGGAAGGTGCACGTGCCCGTCGACCTGGGACTGGACCGCAGCGACGCACGGATGCACGCCAAGACCGTAGGATCCTACGCAGTGCCGTAGGGGACCGCACCGCCACTTCCCAGCAAATTAGGGACACTGTTGCTCCTGGGGTATCGGCGAGGACCATTCGCAACCGTCTCCATGAAGCTGGGCTACGGTCCCGCACACCGTTAGGCCGTCTTCCGCTCACGCCCCAACATCGTGCAGCCCGCCTCCAGTGGTGTCGTGACAGGCGTGAATGGAGGGACGAATGGAGACGTGTCGTCTTCAGCGATGAGAGTCGCTTCTGCCTTGGTGCCAATGATGGTCGTATGCGTGTTTGCCGCCGTGCAGGTGAGCGCCACAATCAGGACTGCATACGACCGAGGCACACAGGGCCAACACCCGGCAGCATGGTGTGGGGAGCGATCTCCTACACTGGCCGTACACCACTGGTGATCGTCGAGGGGACACTGAATAGTGCACGGTACATCCAAACCGTCATCGAACCCATCATTCTACCATTCCTAGACCGGCAAGGAAACTTGCTGTTCCAACAGGACAATGCACGTCCGCATGTATCCCGTGCCACCCAACGTGCTCTAGATGGTGTAAGTCAACTACCCTGACCAGCAGGATCTCCGGATCTGTCCCCCATTGAGCATGTTTGGGACTGGATGAAGCTTCGTCTCACGCGGTCTGCACGTCCAGCACGAACGCTGGTCCAACTGAGGCGCCAGGTGGAAATGGCATGGCAAGTCGTTCCACAGGACTACATCCAGCATCTCTACGATCGACTCCATGGGAGAATAGCAGCCTGCATTGCTGCGAAAGGTGGATATACTCTGTACTAGTGCCGACATTGTGCATGCTCTGTTGCCTGTGTCTATGTGCCAGTGGTTCTGTCAGTGTGATCATGTGATGTATCTGACCCCAGGAATGTGTCAATAAAGTTTCCCCTTCCTGGGACAATGAATTCACGGTGTTCTTATTTCAATTTCCAGGAGTGTATATCATCTCCCCCAGTATTGTGGAATGGCCATTAGGAATAACAGAAATTATTTAGAAAGAAAACACTCTTGGTCTCGTAATTCGAATACTCTCAACTGACAGAACACCTGTGAACTCACTTTGGCCACCCGGATCGCATCAGGGTGAAAATTGCGGAAGGGCGAAGTTTCAGAAGCGTACTCCGAACACAAGAACTGTATCCGTGAAGCTGTTGTGGAAGCTATCAAGAGAAGTTGTAGGAACCTGGCTTATCCAGATCTCCTTCGAAACTTTCTTCAGGAGCAGACTCAGAATCTCAATGAGCTTTCAATAATGTTGTCTGGACAAGAGTGGCCAAAAATTTGTTTGTGGGGTTAAATACACTAGCCAACGGCCTTGCCGCAGTGATAACACCGGTTCCCGTCAGATCACCGAACTTAAGCGCTGTCACTCTGGGCTAGCACTTGGATGGGTGACCGTCCGGTCTGCCGAGCGCTGTTGGCAAGCGGAGTGCACTCAGATCTTCTGCAGCAAACTGAGGAGCCACTTGATTGAGAAGTAGCGGCTCCGGTCTCGGAAACTGACATACGGCCGGGAGAGCGGTGTGCTGACCACATGCCCCTCCATATCCGCATCCCGTGACGCCCGTGAGCTGAGGATGACACGGCGGCCAGTCGGTACCTTTGGGCCTTCATGGCCTGTGCGGGTGGAATTAAATACACTGAAACGGGGAGATAGTGACGCTGTGTTAACGTTTAATAATGGAAATATGGGGAGAATAAAAGTTGTGGCCCATTTTAGCATCACCGCAGGCTGAGATACTGTAAAGAAGCTGAAATCATTAGACCAGTCGACACATTCCGAGGCCCAGCGTGTAGCCAAGTCCACCACAAAAACAGCTTGGTCAACCAGTAGGAAAAAGCTTTTAGAGAAGGAGGGTGACAAAGAAGATGATACTGACTACGCTGCTGAGTGTTTTTTAGCCTTAATTTAAAAATATGAGTTTTTTCGTTTTAAACTTTCTCAAAATGACTTTTTTACACTTTATGTACATATAAGAAATTACATGTGATAGCTACATGAAACTTTGTGACCAGTTTTATTGTAACATACTATACATACTGAAGCACAATCGTGGTAGTATTGAACGTGTATGAATCTAGGGAATTAAGCATACAAATATTCACAATAAAAAACGCACAAGCAAAAAAAAAAAATACTTCCGGTCCTTTTCTAACTTATCCCTTAATGATGCGTCAATAGATAAATAGCATGGATAAATTACCTCTAGTAATTTTAGATTGGTATCTTCATTGATTCCAGGGATAAAGGTACATAAAGATTGCTTATTTAACATTGAATTGGTGTGGTGTAAAAAATGGAGTTTGTCAAGTGGCACGACAACCTAGTCAACACTGAGGTGCTAGACAAGACAGCCCCCAACCCGGCGGATTGAGACGACGCGTATCAACGCAACTGACTCGAAATCTGGCGAAGCAAAGAGGCAGAACAACGTGAATTCCAAAGAACGCTCGAGAGGAGAAGAAAGGAACAACAAGAACGACGCCAACGCCAGCCCCATCGCTATCACGGAAGATATTGGTCCGCCAAGAAGCGCAAGACGGCAGGAACAGCGCCGAAGCGCTGGTAAGAAAACAAAACAACATAGCTCTTCCTCAGCGAAGCACTACGAGAAGGAAAAGGTGTCAACATCTGCAGCTCTGGCCGGGATCTAGAGGTTTTCCTCAGGCCGTAAGGTGAATACCGGAGCTGTACCCCAAACTTCCTGCAAATAAATTCCGAATTGGGAGATATAAGTCTCCCCTTTCCCCCTCAGAAAAAGAAATAGGTAGAGCCCCAACAGAACAACAAACACCTCATGGCTTAATAGAGCTCAAACTTGAAGGCATACAGATCTCACTGGACATCACTGTCTTCCGCCGACGGTTGTGGCCGAGCAGTTCTAGGAGATTCAGTCTGGAACCGCGCAACCGCTACGGTCACAGGTTCGAATCCTCCTTCGGACATGGATGTGTGAGATGTCCTTAATTTACTTAGGTTTCAGTAGTTCTAAGTAACGTGTATCCACAGGACATGTGGGCTGTAATTGAAGAAGTGTCATGATGATCTCTCCATTGGCAAAATATTCCGGAATGGTCCCCCATTCGGATCTCCGGGAGGGGACTGCCAAGAGGGAGGTTACCATGAGAAAAAGATTGAATAATCAACGAAAGGATAACGTTCTACGCGTCGGGGCGTGGAATGTCAGAAGCTTGAACATGGTAGGGAAACTAGAAAATCTGAAAAGGGCAATGCAAAGGCTCAATCTAGATATAGTAGGGGTCAGTGAAGTGAAGTGGAAGGAAGACAAGGATTTCTGGTCAGATGAGTATCGGGTAATATCAACAGCAGCTGAAAATGGTATAAGAGGTGTAGGATTCGTTATGAATAGGAAGGTAGGGCAGAGGGTGTGTTACTGTGAACAGTTCAGTGACCGGGTTGTTCTAATCAGAATCGACAGCAGACCAACACCGACAACGATAGTTCAGGTATACATGCCGACGTCGCAAGCTGAAGATGAACAGATAGAGAAAGTGTATGAGGATATTGAAAGGGTAATGCAGTATGTAAAGGGGCACGAAAATCTAATAGTCATGGGCGACTGGAATGCGGTTGTAGGGGAAGGAGTAGAAGAAAAGGTTACAGGAGAATATGGGCTTGGGACAAGGAATGAAAGAGGAGAAACACTAATGGAGTTCCGTAACAAGTTTCAGCTAGTAATAGCGAATACCCTGTTCAAGAATCACAAGAGGAGGAGGTATACTTGGAAAAGGCCTGGAGATACGGGAAGATTTCAATTAGATTACATCATGGTCAGACAGAGATTCCGAAATCAGATACTGGATTGTAAGTCGTACCCAGGAGCAGATATAGACTCAGATCACAATATAGTAGTGATGAAGAGTAGGCTGAAGTTCAAGACATTAGTCAGAAAGAATCAATACGCAAAGAAGTGGGATACGGAAATATGAAGGAATGACGAGATAAGTTTGAAGTTCTCTAACGCTATAGATACAGCAATAAGGAATAGCGCAGTAGGCAGTACAGTTGAAGAGGAATGGACATCTCTAAAAAGGGCCATCACAGAAGTTGGGAAGGAAAACATAGGTACAAAGAAGGTAGCAACGAAGAAACCATGGGTAACAGAAGAAATACTTCAGTTGATTGATGAAAGGAGGAAGTACAAACATGTTCCGGGAAAATCAGGAATACAGAAATACAAGTCGCTGAGGAATGAAATAAATAGGAAGTGCAGGCAAGCTAAGACGGAATGGCTGCAGGAAAAATGTGAAGACATCGAAAAAGATATGATCGTCGGAAGATATGATCGTCAGACTCAGCATACAGGAAAGTCAAAACAACCTTTGGTGACATTAAAAGCAACGGTGCTAACATTAAGAGTGCAACGGGAATTCCACTGTTAAATGCAGAGGAGAGAGAGCAGATAGGTGGAAAGAATACGTTGAAAGCCTCTATGAGGGTGAAGATTTGTCTGATGCGATAGAAGAAGAAACAGGAGTCGATTTAGAAGAGATAGGGGACCCAGTATTAGAATCGGAATTTAAAAGAGCTTTGGAGGACTTAGGGTCAAATAAGGCAGAAGGGATAGATAACATTCCATCAGAATTTCTAAAATCATTGGGGGAAGTGGCAACAAAACGACTATTCACGTTGGTGTGCAGAATATATGAGTCTGGCGATATACCATCTGACTTTCGGAAAAGCTTCATCCACACAATTCCGAAGACGGCAAGAGCTGACAAGTGCGAGAATTATCGCACAATCAGCTTAACAGCTCATGCTTCGAAGCTGCTTACAAGAATAATATACAGAAGAATGGAAAAGAAAATTGAGAATGCGCTAGGTGACGATCAGTTTGGCTTTAGGAAAAGTAAAGGGGCGAGAGAGGCAATTCTGACGTTACGGCTAATAATGGAAGCAAGGCTAAAGAAAAATCAATACACTTTCATAGGATTTGTCGACCTGGAAAAAGCGTTCGACAATATAAAATGGTGCAAGCTGTTCGAGATTCTGAAAGAAGTGGGGGTAAGCTATAGGGAGAGTCGGGTCATATACAATATGTACAACAACCAAGAGGGAATAATAACAGTGGACGATCAAGAACGAAGTGCTCCTATTAAGAAGGGTGTAAGACAAGGCTGTAGCCGTTCGCCCCTACTCTTCAATCTGTACGTCGAGGAAGCAATGATGGAAATAAAAGAAAGGTTCAGGAGTGGAATTAAAATACAAGGTGAAAGGATATCAATGATACGATTCGCTGATGACATTGCTATCCTGAGTGAAAGTGAAGAAGAATTAATTGATCTGCTGAACGGAATGAACAGTCTAATGGGTACACAGTATGGTTTGAGAGTAAATCGGAGAAAGACGAAAGTAATGAGAAGTAGTAGAAATGAGAACAGCGAGAAACTTAACATCAGGATTGGTGGTCACGAAGTCAATGAAGTTAAGGAATTTTGCTACCTAGGCAGTAAAATAACCAATGACGGACGGAGGAAGGAGGACATCAAAAGCAGACTCGCTATGGCAAAAAAGGCATTTCTGACCAAGAGAAGTCTACTAATATCAAATACCGGCCTTAATTTGAGGAAGAAATTTCTGAGGATGTACGTCTGGAGTACAGCATTGTATGGTAGTGAAACATGGACTGTGGGAAAACCGGAACAGAAGAGAATCGAAGCATTTGAGATGTGGTGCTATAGACGAATGTTGAAAATTAGGTGGACTGATAAGGTAAGGAATGAGGAGGTTCTACCCAGAATCGGAGAGGAAAGGAATATGTGGAAAACACTGATAAGGAGAAGGGACAGGATGATAGGACATCTCCTAAGACATGAGGGAATGACTTCCATGGTACTGGAGGGAGCTGTAGAGGGCAAAAACTGTAGAGGAAGACAGAGATTGGAATACATCAAGCAAATAATTGAGGACGTAGGTTGCAAGTGCTACTCTGAGATGAAGAGGTTAGCACGGGAAAGGAATTCGTGGCGGGCCGCATCAAACCAGTCTGTAGACTGATGACCAAAAAAAAAAAAAAAACGTTCTAGGGGACTGATGACCTCAGATGTTAAGTCCCATAGTGCTCAGAGCCATTTCAGCCATCACTGTCTTGATTCTTGGTTTGACCTTAGGACTTGTTGACTTGCCGTGCCGACTCTGTTATCTGTCGTTCTCTCGTGTTGTCCACTTGTTGTTTCCGGGCGACTCGCTGTCGACGCCCTTGGCCAGTTGGCCAGCCACCTTTGGTTCTAAAGTCGTTCCTTGAGTTGTCCAATTCCGGTATCTGCACGGACAACACCGGAACTGGACAAAAGTTAACGGGTTCCGTAGCACAACAGTCTCACGAGATGCGATTTTGCCTCTTTTCAAATGATGAAGGTACAAAGTGCAGCAACGGTATAACATTTTGACACTCTGTGTACAGCGGGAGTAGTTCAGGATTCAGATGGTTCTGTGATATTTTTGGGGTATTTTGTGTACCATGACTTGGGCCCACTCGCTCAGGTTACCGTGAACATCAACCGAAATGTTCATTTCAACGTTTTCAACATTCTCGGTGACTAAATATTGTCCTCCTTTCCACACCTTCCTGATGGGTCTGCTGTGATCAGCATCTTTTCTTTCTTTTCGTTGATCAGTTTTCTGACTGATTTGATGCTGCCCTCCCTGTACAGCTCTCTCTAGTATTATGGAAGTCATTTCCTGAAGTCTTAACAGGTGTCCTATCATCCTGTCCCATCTCCTTATCAGTGTTTTCCACATATTCCCTTCCTCTTCGGTTCTGCGCAGAACCGCCTCATTCCTTATTTTGCTTAATTGACTAATACTCAGCACATCTACTTGTGCGTAAAATCACCCGATCGTAAACCTACAGAAAGTGCCTGAGACTATATGGATCAGCAGGTGAAAAGCCGCAACCAACATTTCATCAGCGATCATGGACTGGCTTCTGGTACGTCCCAAATACGAAGAAAATTGAGAACTCCCTTCGTTGCGGGATTGAGGTTAGAGGCTATACGGTGATAGTAAAATGCTACGTGCGAGTGACTAAATATTGGTCCTGTTTGTTTACGCGCAAACCTCTATCCGCCCTGCCCTACACGAATTTGTTATCCAGTTCCTTTCGTAAATCAATTCTCTTTGATAATCGAAACTGCAGAAGGCTGTTACATCACTGATTATTATTTTTTACTAGATTCTCATCACATCGATATGATACGTGTGACTGAATCTACTGGGAAACATAACAGACATAATGTCTGCAGGAACACCGCAATTACTTTTTTATGCAATGCCACTTATAATCCGTGTTGATTGCAAAATATTTATTCACATGACCCGTTTCGGTTCCTCTAGAGCCATCTTCAGATCTGCAATTTCGGTTACAGGAGTATCCCGTCCACACTCAGCAACTTTAAATGCTGCGTCATATTTAAAAAAAAAAAAAAAGTGACGCAGCACGTGAAGGTTGCTGAGTGCGGACAGGTTACTCCTGTAACCGATATTGCAGATCCGAAGAAGGTTCTAGAGTAACCGAAACCGGTCATATGAATAAATATTTTGCAATCAAGGCGGATTATAAGTAACATTGTATTCGGAAATAAATAAATTAGTGTTACAGCATGTTTTGGTTGTTTGAAGACGTCGCTAGTGAATCAATTGAGAGGTATAGAGAACAGCCTGCAACTTCTGTCTCTAGTATTACAAAATCTACAAAAAATCTTGAATAGTTGTCTGGCTGCCAACCTTTGATTAATTACCCTTTCTGCCTTATGTGATCCCAAATCTTCCCAGGCTTGTAGATCGCTCATCATTTCATATCGGCTCCCACTTCTTCTTCTGACGTCATTAACACCTCCCCATCGTAGAGGTCTTCAGGGTATTGTTTCCATCTGTCTACTCTCTCCCTTGGGTCCACCCGCTGAATTTCCATTGTACTTTTAATGTATCACCTCTGGTTTTAATTTCCCCGAAGTTTGTTTTGACTCTTCTGAATGCTGAACCGTTCATCAAAAGATTATTTCTTTTTATACTTCTTCATATTTTCCTGCAACCATTTCGTCTTTGCTTCCCTACATTTTTTGTGATTTTTTTGTGTCAGAAGACTTCTGACTGGTTTCATCCGGCCCGCCACGAAAACCTGTCCTCCGCCGAACTCTTCACCTCAGAGTAGCACTCGCAACCTACGTCCTCAGTTATTTGCTTGATGCATTCCAGCATCTCTCTTCAGCTTTTGGCCCAAACAACTCCGTCTAGTACCATGGAAGTCCGTCCGTGATGTCATAACAGATGTTGTCTTAGCCGGCCGCGGTGGTCTAGCGGTTCTAGGCGCTCAGTCCGGAACCTCGCGACTGCTACGGTCGCAGGTTCGAGTCCTGCCTCGGGCATGGATGTGTGTGATGTCCTTAGGTTAGTTAGGTTTCAGTAGTTCTAAGTTCTAGGGGACTGATGAACACAGATGTTTAGTTCCATAGTGCTCAGAGCCATTTGAACCAACCAAGATGTTGTATTATCCTGTCCCTTCTTCTTGTCAGCGTTTTCTACATATTCCTTTCCTCTCCAATTCTGCGCACAATCTCCGCATTCCCTATCTTATTACTCCACTTAATTTTCAACATTTTTCTGTAACACCACATTTCAGACGCTTTGAATCTCTTCTGTTCGAGTTTCCCACAGTCCATGTTTCACTGTCATAAAGTTTTGTGCTCCAAACGTACTTTCTCAGAAATATCTTCCTCAAATTAAGGCGTATGTTTGATACGAGTATACTTCTCTTGGCCAAGACCGCCGTTTATACCAGTACTAGTCTGCTTTTGATGTCCTCCTAGCTCCGTCTGTCACAGTTTATTTTGCTGCCTAGGTAGTAGAATTCATTTTCATCTACTTCGTGACCATCCATACGTTTCTTGCTGTTCTCATTTCTGGTACTTCTCATTACTTTCGTCTTTCTTCTATTTACTCTCATTTCATGTTCAGTAGTCATTAGCCTGTTCATTCCATTAAGGAGATCATGCAATTCTTCTTCACTTTCACTCAGGATAGCAATGCCATCAGCGAATCATATAATTGATATCCTTTTACCATGAATTTTAATTCCACTCCTAAACCTTTCTTTTATATCCATCTTTGCTTCTTCGATGTACAGATTGAACAGATGGCGTGAAAAACTGCATCCCTGTTCAAAAAATGGTTCAAATGGCTCTGAGCACTATGGGACTTAACTTCTGAGGTCATCAGTTCCCTAGAACTTAGAACTACTTAAAACTAACTAACCTAAGGATATCACACACATCCATGCCCATGGCAGGATTCGAACCTGCGACCGTAGCGGTCGCGTGATTCCAGACTGTAGCGCCTAGAACCGCTCGGCCACCCAGGAAGCTGCATCCCTGTCTTACACTCTTTTTAATCCGAGCACTTCGATCTTGGTAGTCCCCTATCATAATCCCCTCTTGTATATTTGTGTATTACCCATCTCTCCCTATAGTTTACTCCTACTTTTCACAGAATTTCGTTCATCTTGCACCATTTCACATTGTTGTACAGTTTTTAAATGTCGACAGATCGTATGAACGTGTCTTGATTCTTTGTTAATATTGCTTCCATTATCAACAGCAACGACAAAACTGTCTCCCTGGTGGTTTTACCTTTCCTAAAGCCGAACTGATGGGTACCTAACATACCCTCAACTTCCTTTTTCATTCTTCTGTATATTATTCTTGTTAGTAACGCGGATGCATGAGCTGTTAAACTGATTTTTCGATAATTCTCGCACTTGTCAGCTCTTTTAGTCTCCGGAATTGTGTGGATGATATTTTTCCGGAAGTCACATGGTATGTTGCCAGACTAATACATTCTAGACGCCAACTTGAATGGTCGTTTTGTTTCCACTTTCCCCAATGAGTCTAGGAATTCAGATGGTATTTTATCTGTAACTTTTGCCTTTTTTGGTCTGAAGTCGTCCGAAGCTCTCTTAAGTTCTGATTCTAATACTGGATCTCCTATCTCTTTTAAATTGACTCTAGTTCCCTCTTCTATCACGTCAAAGCTTCTCCCTGAAACAGGCCTTCATTGCTCTTTCCATCTGTCCGCTCTCGCCTCAGCATTTAACACTGGAATTCCCCACGTGCTCTTAATGTTACCAACCTTGCTTTTAAAGTCAGCAAAGTTTGTTCCGACTTTCCTTTAAGCTGAGTCAGCTTTTTAGATTTCTTCACATTTTTCAGGCAGCCATTTCGTTCTAGCTTCCCTGCACTTCCTATTTATTTCATTCCTCAGAGACTTGTATTTCTATATTCCTGAATTTTACAGAACATTTTTGTACTTTCTTCTCTCATTGAACTCTCTGTCTGACCATGATGTAATCTAATTGGTATATTCCAGTTTCACCCGGCCTTTTCCAAATATACCTCATTCTCTTGTGATTCTTGAATAGATTGTTCGCTATTACTGGCTGAAATATATTACAGAACTCTTTCTCCTCTCTCATTCCTTGTCCCAAGCCCATATTATCCTGTAAGCTTTTCCTTTATTCTCTCCCCTACAACTGCATTCCAGTCTCCCATGAATATTAGATTTTTCATCTCCCTGTACGTACTCCATTACCCTTTCAATATCCTCATATACTCTCTGTATGTCTTCATCTGAAGCTTGCGACGTCGGCATGTGTATCTGTGGTATCGCTGCCGGTGTTGCTTTGCTGTCGATTTTGTTAATAACAACCCTATCACAAAATTGTTCGCAGTAACTCACACTCTGCCGTACCTTCCTATTGGTAACGAATCCTATTCCCGTTCTACCATTCTCTGCTGCTGTTGATAGACGCTATTCTCTTCTCACCAGGAAATCTTGTCTTCTTTCCATTTCACTTCACTGACTCTTACCATATCTCGAAGAGCCTCTGCATTTCCCTTTTCAAATTATCTAGCTTCCCTATCACTTTCAAGCTTCTGACGTTCCACGCCCCGAATCGTAGAACGCTATCTTTTCATTGGTTATTCAATTTTTTCTTATGATCTCTTCCCCCTTGACAGTTCACTCCCAGATTTACGAATGGGGGCCAATTCGAAATCTTCGGCAATGGAGAGATCATCATGACACTTTTTCAATTGCAGGCCGCATGTCTCATGGATATACGTCATGTGTCTTTAATACGGTGGTTTCCATTGCTTTATACATCCTCGTACTGTAGATCATTGCTGATTCTTCAGCCTTCAGGGGCCGTCTCCCACCCCAAGGGCAAGAAGTGTCCTCAACCTCTATCCACTCGTACTCCTCCACCCTCTTATATAAGACCGTCAGCAGAATGAGGGTGACTTCTTACGCCGGAAGTGCTACTGCCCATCTAAAGATGATTTAGAACACGTGTTCTTTTCGTGTGAGTGCTATCACAATCGGCATGTCACTACTTGCGTAGTCGCTTTCACAATTTCCGACTCGAATAACCAGTACCATTTTATTATAAAATTAAAGACTGTAGCCTGCACATATAATGTGTGTGTTCTCAAGGAGAGGTTCTGTACTATTCCGTGGGCTGTTATGAGACAGCCTTACATCTACACAGGGTGGTCCATTGATCGTGACCGGCCCAAATATCTCACGAAATAAGCATCAAACGAAAAAACTACAAAGAACGAAACTCGTCTAGCTTGAAGGGGGAAATCAGATGGCGCTATGGTTGGCCCGCTAGATGGCGCTGCCATAGGTCGAACGGATATCAACTGCGTTTATTTTTAAATAGGAACCCCCATTGTTTATTACGTATTCTAATAGTACGTAAAGAAATATGAATGTTTTAGTTGGACCTCTTTTATCGCTTTGTGATAGATGGCGCTGTAATAGTCACAAACATATGGCTCACAGTTTTAGACGAACAGTTGGCAGCAGGTAGGTTTTTTAAATAAAAGTACCGAACGTAGGAACGTTTGAACATTTTGCTTCGGTTGTTCCAATGTGATACATGTTTCTTTGTGAACTTATCATTTCTGAAAACGCATGCTGTTGCAGCGTGATTACCTCAAAATACTACATTATTGCAATAAAAGCTCAAAATGATGTCCGTCAACCTCAATGCATTTGGCAATACGTGTAACGACATTCCTCTCAACAGCAACTAGTTCGCCTTCCGTAATGTTCGCACATGCATTGACATTGTGATGACGCATGTTGTCAGGCGTGTCGGCGGATCACGATAGCAAATATCCTTCAACTTTCCCCACAGAAAGAAATCTGGGGACGTCAGGTCCGGTGAACGTGCGGGCCAATCCACCTGTCATGAAATATGCTATTCAATACCGCTTCAACCGCACGCGAGCTATGTGCCGGACAACCATCATGTTGGAAGTACATCGCCATTCTGTCATGCAGTGAAACATCTTGTAGTAACATCGGTCGAACATTACGTAGGAAATCAGCATACATTACACCATTTAGATTGCTATCGATAAAATGGGGGCCAATTATCCTTCCTTCCATAATGCCGCACCATACATTAGCCCGCCAAGGTCGCTGATGTTCCACTTGTCGCAGCCATCGTGGATTTTCTGTTGCCCAGTAGTGCATATTATTCCGGTTTACGTTAGCGCTGTTGGTGAATGACGCTTCGTCGCTAAACTGAGCGCGTGCAAAAAATCTGTCATCGTAGCGTAATTTCTCTTGTGCCCTGTGGCAGAACTGCACACGACATTCAGAAGTCGTCGCCATGCAATTCTTGGTGCATGGAAATATGGCACGTGTGCATTCAATGTTGATGTAGCATTCTCAACACCGACGTTTTTGAGATTCCCGATTCTCGCGCAATTTCTCAAATACTGATGTGTGGATTAGCCGCGACAGCAGATAAAACATCTACTTGGGCATCATCATTTGTTGCAGGTCGTGGTTGACTTTTCACATGTGGCTGAACACATCCTGTTTCCTTAAATAACGTAACTATCCGGCGAACGGTCCTGACACTTGGATGATATCGTCGATGATACCGAGCAGCATACACAGCACACACCCGTTGGGCATTTTGATCACAATAGCCATACATCAACACGATATCGACCTTTTGGGAAACGGTCCATTTTAACACGGGTAATGTATCACGAAGCAAATACCGTGCGCACTGGCGGAATGTTACGTTATACCACGTACTTATACGTTTGTGACTATTACAGCGCCATCTATCACAAAGCCAATGGCGGTTCCTATTTTTAAAAAAACGCAGTTGATATCCGTTTGACCTATGGCAGCGCCATCTAGCGGGCCAACCACAGCGCCATCTGGTTTCCCCCTTGAAGCTAGACGAGTTTCGTTCTTTCTAGTTTTTTCGTTTGATGCTTATTTCGTTAGATATTTGCCCCGGTCACTATCAGTTGACCACCCTGTATATTGTTCAATCATTACCGTGTGGAAGGTGGTGTATAATCAGAATGAATTAGTGTTTGAACTATTGTTCTCCAAAATAGAAAATAATTGTATATCTTCCTTGTTACCATCATGGATTATTATGACATCTTTTCAGTCCTATGTATTCTGAACATACTTACGAAAAAATTTTGTCGTCAGTTTAGACACCTACAGAATACGTTCACCTTGGCTGCACGGTGTGAGTCTTATACCACAAAAAAATAATATGATTATATTAAAATCAGGTTGGAAGTTAAATTATTACCGATTTAAATTGTATTTGGCCAGAACCTATGCTTGCAATGTACTCATCCGTTTACTGATCTTAGGTAAGTCTCAATTACCTGTAAGGTGGGTACTGCGTTACTGAATGAATGTGATGTTTATTGATGCGGATCTCGCTCTGAGCTCGCTCTCCTTGACTCACCGGAAGAAGTTGGTGATGCCGGTGCTGTTAGTTAATACTTACAGCTAGTCAAAGGATAGGGAAAAATGTCGTATGTGTTGTGGCCAGACGAAACTGCTTTTGTCCGGCCATTTCTCGGCTTGTTGGCTCTTTATTCTACAATACATGAAACATTAGTTCACTATATTACAGAAAAAATAAAAATATTTACTTAACTTTGACATAATTCTTTGCTCCAGGAGTAACGGATAATTTACAAATGACATTATGTAGCAAAGCGTCAGTTGATGCTCTAATTAACAAATTGTTGCCGGCCTTGGTGGCCGAGCGGTTCTAGGAGCTTCAGTCCGGAACCGCGCGACTGCTCCGGTAGTAGGTTAGAATCCTGCCTCGGTCATGGATGTGTGTGGTGTCCTTAGGTTAGTTAGGTTTAAGTAGTTCTGAGTTCTAGGGGACTGTTAAGTCCCATAGTGCTCAGAGCCATTTGAACCATCTAACGTTCTTGTATAGGCATTGTAAAATAATGCTCCAACAATTGTTAAACTAGCATTTTATTTAGGTTACGAGTTTCGAATACTCAATAGATTCCTTGGGTCCTGTAGCATGAGCAATAAAAAGCATCCAGTCGGATGAGTATTAGATGGAGCTAGTATTGTGCCTGGTTTCCATAGAAGATTTCATGAGCATTGTGTGCTCTTCACACACGTAGCAATATGTTGTTAAGTGTATGAAGGGCACGCATTGCTCGTGAAGTCTTCTATGGAAACGAGGCACAATATTGAGTCCTTGTTATATACTTGTACGACTAGATGCTTTTTGCCGTTCATGCTACAGGGTCTGAAGAATCTATCGAGGAGTCGAAACTGGTAACCTAAATAAAAAAGGTATTGCCTATCGTGCCACAGGGTCTGAAGAATCCACTGAGGAGTCGAAACTGATAATATAAATAAAAAGCTATAAAAATAATAACGGTTGTTCGGATTTTTCAAAATGGTTCAAATGGCTCTGAGCACTATGGGACTTAACATCTGAGGTCATCAGTCCCCCAGAACTTAGAACTACTTAAACCTAACTAACCTAAGGACATCACACACATCCATGCCCGAGGTAGGATTCGAGCTTGCTACCGTAGCGGTCGCGCGGTTCCAGACTGAAGCGCCTAGAACCGCTCGGCCACACTGGCCGGCTCGGATATTTCTATTTCAGTTCATCGACCACACTCCGTAATCGCAAGATGGAGTCAAGTTTACTGTATGTGGAGGTTTCGCGAGTGCTGATTAGCTCAAAAATCCAACCCACACTGGATGTATGCCTTCCAAAATTGTCAAATCGTCAAATATGGATTAAAATGACTAATTACGCAATGTTACTGTCACTTTGAGACAGTGCTCTTAATTTTTATTCTCACAAGTCCGTCTTTATCACACAGATCTCTTACACTTTAGTACAGGTTTCGGCATACTGCCATCCTCAGATGATTATAATATTCTAATATATTCTAATGTAAATGATCGTCAAGTTAAACATGTGAGTACATGGTACGTACCATGTACTAGCATGTTTACCTTGACGATAATTTACATCAGAATATTTTAATCATCTGAGGATGGCAGTACGCCGAAACCGGTAACAAAGTGTAAGAAATGTGTGTGACAAAGACGGACATGTGAGAATAAAAATTAAGAGTACTGTCTCAAAGACGGACTTGTGAAAATAAAGTGCCAAAAAGATTGCGGACTTATTTACAGTCTTTATGTCTTCAATAAACAATGCTCTTAGTTTTAATGGAACTCTCAAAACTACCCCGAACCATGTCAAGTTTCATTGTAAAAAGATGGACCATAGCCTCGCCAAAATAATGTGGAATTTCCAGTCACATCCACATCGATTGCCGTGCGCTGCTGTGGTAACTGTTCTGGAATTCATATGGAATCGGAGACACTAAATCATGAACGTCCTCCTAGCCTGAAAACCGTACCGTGATGCTCGGTTTGTGGCGCCGTTATTTAAGCAGCCTGTCACGTCTCGGAGAGGGGGGGGGGGAGGGGGAACGGTTCCTGTATATTACCTCTTAACGGTGTTCCCCTCGGATCGGCCCGAGACAGTATGAGTCAGCCCAATGAGGGTGAACACGAGAGCGGCTCTGAGTTTCCGGCGAGGCGCGGAAGGCAGGCAGCGATCCGTCTCGCGTGCCGCCCGGCGCTACGTCTCGCGGGAGGGGAGGGGGAGGAGGTGAGGGAGGAGGAGGCGCGGTGGAGACGCATCAGGTAAGGGATGAGAGAAGGGGGGGGGGGGAAGGGGAATCGATCAGCGGGCCCGGCTGGCGCGCCGCGAGATATTGGCCTGTTGAATATTCTCCTCAGAGACGCGCGAGCAAACACAGCGACGCCGGCGTCGGCGTCTTCGGGCGGCGCGGCGCGGCGGGCGGCTGGTGTCGGTCGCGACGGCGTCTGGCGGCGGCCCGCGGTCCGGCAGACTGGCAGCGGGCGACGTCGCCGTCTCTTGATTGTAACTCTTAAAAATGCCTCGGCGGGCGCGGGTGCCCTCTTTTTCCGCTCCAAGTATTTTTCCAATAAGGGGGAGGAAGAGCGAACTTAATGAAAAAATGTCTGTTTGCCGACGGCTGGCGGCGGCGGCTTGCGGAGGAGCAGCGGTGGGCGAGCCCCGCGCCCCACGGAGCTGCGGCGAGGGCGGCGGCGGCGGCGGAGGCGGAGGCGGAGGCGGAGGTGGGGGCTGCCGAAGACGCGCGCAGGACGTCTGGCTGCCTGCGAGGTGTTGGCTCATATCCGGCACAGCGGCCCGGGGCCGCGAGTGGTAAACAACGGCGTCTGCAGGGGCCGCCCGCCCGTCTTTTGCTGCCGACACGGGGAGCGAGCCTCGCGCGTACAGGCCTTCAAGAAGGCTCCTCTGATCCGACACCGTGCACATCCAATAAAAGCCGTTAAAACCTGCCACATTCCGGCGTCCGTGTCTCTGAGAAAAGCAGTCGACTGGAACTGTAGTCCAGCCGAGGGCGATGGCATAGTAGTGAACGATTACAGCGGCATTCGTAAGGAGAAGAGTTCAAACCACTAATACATAATTTACGTACGTAACTGGTTACAGCCGTGAGGTATTTACGGGAAAGGATTTATATTTGTCAATCAGCTGCATACATTATATTTATCTGAAGGGTTTCGATTGAAACAACAATAATCAATTGCATGAAAAATTACAACCAATAGATGTTATAATTTTTCATTCCTATTGACCAAAAGATTTTATAATTTTTCTTGATATTGATGGTGGTTGAAATAACTGGAGCCGGTTGAATAAATATAACTTATACAGCTGATTCGCAAATGTAAAATTTTAAATCACTGTCCAGCTTTATAGATTTAGGTTTTACGTGTACTGTTATGAACATTTCCTCGTGTACTGTTGGTTACTGTTACAAACTCATCGCTTTGCTATTGTAACGCAGCGAATTGAGCCAGAAACAAGTTTCTGAAATCAAACAAAATAACACGCAGCATCTCTAAAAGATCACCACGAGATAGTATCTAGACTTAACATTATTTGACATCAATTACATGGCCGGCCCGTGTGGTCGAGCGGTTATAGGCGCTACAGTCTGGAACCGCTCGACCGCTACGGTCGCAGGTTTGAATCCTGCCTCGGGCGTGGATGTGTGTTATCTCCTTAGGTTAGTTAGGTTTAAGTATTTCTAAGTTCTAGGGGACTGATGACCTCAGAAGTTAAGTCTCTTAGGGCTCAGAGCCATTTGAACCATCAATTACATGACAGGACTCATCAAAGCAGTATACGGGAAACGAATGTTTTTCAACTGTACGTTTATTCTGTAACCTTGAAGGGCCGACTTTCATCAGTCAAGTATACAGCAGACCCGACTACAAATCAAGCTTAATTGATCTAAGCCTTTGCAATGAATGACTGCAGTGATTATTGCTGCCCTAGATTGGATTAAGCTAGCTACAAATAATATCGAGTTGCAGAAAATAGATATCCAGCAGACGCGAACTTATGGAATAATTTTGTTATGCAACCAGTTTCGTTGCCTGATTGGCACCTTCTTCAGGCCTCTGTACAATTCGACAAAAGCATCAAACTTACAAATCTGCTGTGCCATATCAGTTGTAACTATTTAAAATAAATTACAATACAAATACATTGGTAAAACGTATGTACTTTAAATTTATTTCAAATAATGACAACTGACGTTGCATAACAGTTTTGTGTTCTATTGTAAGCTTGGTGATTTGTTGATTTGTACATGGGCCCGAAGAAAGTACCAGTGGGGTACTGGAAGAAGTAGTATAATTATTTCATAAATTTACGGCTGTAATTTTTTAAGTCTCAGGACCTGGCACTTCTGAAATTTGAAAAGTCTACTAGACTTCCATTCATCGCTTTTGCTCTTCTTAATAAACATCTGCCTGTCTATTCTGTGATTTGCTCACCCATAAAAGAGTCTAATGTTCCATTTGCCATCCATACTTTTATTATAGGTAGCACACAAAAATCTGCAAAACAGAAACTTCTTACGACTCTATTTGATAAAGTCCACACAAAGGTACAATTCCATAAAATAGAAATGGAATATTAACATTCGTTTGCACTACGGAATGTTTACCATGAACAGCCACCTGTGTTTGTATATGCTCACCAGCTGTAGACAGGGCGTCCATAAATGTTGCGACGAACATTGATGTGCTGTAAAGGATGTCTTGAGCAGCAAATCAAGTACAGCAATCCATGTTCGGAAATGTCATCTTGCGACGCTACAGTGCATCGAAACTATAGGCGCTGGCGCCTGCCATTAGGCTACCCCTTGGGCATGAAACGTGACTTTGTGCACTGATGTACTGTAGGCAGAACGTCTCGCAATGTCGTTCTTCAAAGATTGCCACTGACTGCCACGATCTCTAGTGGAGAAGATGGAGCTAGCTGCTTCGTAGAACGACCTTGTCTCAAATAAATGCTGTGCTCTGTTGCCTTGGTGGACAACCGTTTTAGACACGGGTTTCCATCTGCTATTTTTCTCCTCTGTAATCCCCATTTTTTTCTTTTTGGCATTCGGGAGAAAACCGAAGGGCAAATGGATACCTGTGTTCGAAACAATCATCCACGGAGACACCAAAACATCGCATTCATAGGGGGAAAGATCTTTCTACTCAGCAGCTACCCCCATCTTCTCCACTGGCCATCGTGGCAATCATTCGCGGACACTGAACACGAAACAACAATGCGAGACGTTCCGCCTATGTTACGTCAGCGTAGACAGTCACATTTCCCTCCGAAGAGGTCGCCTAGTGGCAGACACCGGCAGCTGTATCTCAGAGGCTCTGTTGCGTCGCTGGATGACTTTTCGGGACAAGTGGTCATAACCACAAACTGTCACTCAAAACAACCTCTACAACCTCTCGAAGTTTGTCGCAAAGTTTCTGGGACATCCTGTACGTCATACGAGAGAGTCACGCACCCTGCTTACCGCGGCCGACGCCTCTCGCAGATTCAGTGACGGATTGTCGCACCAACTGACTGCCACAGATTGCCTCCACTGCCTGTTATATAAATCGAAAGTGACAGTGTGGTGTGGATGTATTTGTTGTCACGTTATTGGAGCGTATGTGTTTAGAGACGCTATGAACGCTGCAAACATACATAGAAATGTTAGAAAATTTTGTGAGACCTACAATATCGGAATGGATCGAGTCACATACAAGATGAGGCTCCCCGTTTTTACGCCTTAACTATCAAACGAAGGTCTGATGAACGCTTCCCAGGACGCTGGACGGGTCACCGAGGTCCCATGGCATGATCAGCGCCTAGTCCAAACCTCATCCCACGCGATTTCTTTTTATGGGGCTGGGCTTGTGTCGTAGCAAATCACGTAGTCTTGCCGATCTTGAGAATAATATCTGTCAGGTCACAAATGATATGCCTGCCGAGTTTTTCAGGAATATCATAGGAAACATACCTGTTCATTTAAGACCGTGTCTAGAAAATTCTGGAGTACACATTGATTTGTAACTTTTGGAAATATAAATGGTATATAATAAACGACACATGGCAACAGAGTTTACACCTGCCACGTTTTAGGAGGAAAAGAAATAAAACTAGAGATTTGCTTTCCACCCACACTGTACTATCAAAGTTTTAGATTCGTAGCTCTCATATCTCGCTTCACTTATCGTTACGGAAAGCATCGATTTTTACGGAAACTATTACCTTAGTTTTTGCTACATCCAGGGTTCACAATTTACAGTATGTTCATTACTACGATTTGTTGTCGTTGTTGTGCTATCTGTTACCGCACGCATTTAGCCAGTTGAAGAAATGAGTGGAGGGTCAAATTCCTCTCTCTCTCTCTCTCGCCTCTCTGTTTTATCTTGAACATGTGTCAGCGAACAATGTTACGCGCTTCTCCCAAACTTATGGTCACTGTGGCAAGAAAGCGCTGCCTCGGAGCTATATATATCATATCTCAAACTTATTGCTGTAAATAAGTCGTGGGAAGAGACTATAGGAATTTGACATATACATGGAAACGCTGCAAGAAATGCTTGCTTGAACATAACTGCAGATGCTAACCGATCCGGCAGGCTGAGGTGCTGCATTTCACCAAGAACTGCACCTTTGCAGTGTTCTCAATACGCTGCAAATGTCAGTCGTGGTCAAAATAGCCTTCTGAGTGGTTCTGAGAGCGTTATGTCACAGTTAATTTCAAATGCCGGGATGGTTCCTTTGAAAGGGCACGGCAGACTTCCTTCCCCGTTCTTCCCTAACCCGATGAGACCGATGACTTCGCTGTTTGGTCTCTTCCCCCCAAACAATCCAATCCAATCCACAGTTAATTGGAAAGCTGGAAAATTGTTCGTGCTCGTATGATGAGTGTGCCCGTAACCAGGGCAGCCAAAGCGTTTCCCTTAAACGGGTGTCTTCTTTGAGCTTGTTGAACGATTCCTTTTTGTCCTTTCTGAACGGAGCAAAAGTTGTGTCGCATTCAGTTGCTGCATGGAAAAAAGGAACATTGTTACAATCTCCACGGGTGACGTTGAGCTCTTTACAGTCAAAAAGACGAGGTTTGGCATTTTTCTTCTTGACTTCCTGGTGCTATAGCTGCTCCTTCTCCTGTTTCTGCTTTAGTTCACTCTTCTACTCTTGTTACTGCAGGGGTTTATTTATTAATTCGTTTTAGACCAATATTAGAGACTTATAATTGTGGTTGATTTTTACTTTTAATTGGTTGTATAACCAAGTTTATGGCTTTGGGGCTAATTTTGAATGTGATTTAAAGAAAATTATTGCTCTTTGTACTTTGAGACAACTCGGTTTCATAATGAGAATTTTGGCTATAGGATATCCAAAGATTGCTTTTTTTCATTTGTTGACTCATGCTTTATTTAATGCATTATTATTTATGTGTGCAGGTTCAATGATTCAAAATTTAAAGGATTCTTAGGATATTCGTTTTATGGGTTCAGTTGTTAATTTTATGCACGGTATCAACATTCGGAGATTAATTCCAGGGTTTGATGTAGCGGCGTTTAGGGAGAAACGCCGCAACGTCGCTCACATTATACACAACAGCCTTCACCACTACAGTATCCAGGTCCCCTGCAACTTGAATTACCTCGATCATAGCTCAAGTCAGGGGTTTTGATACCAAAATGATAATATTAACCAAAAGGGCTCCCTGAGGGTCGGCTGGTGTGGCCGAGTGGTTCTAGGCTCTTCAATCTGGAACAGCGAGTCCGCTACGTTCGCAGGTTCGAATCCTGCCTCGGGCATGGATGTGTGTTATGTCCTTAGGTTAGTTAGGTTTAAGTAGTTCTAAGTTCCAGGGGACTGATGACCTCAGATGTTAAGTCCCATAGTGCTCAGAGCCATTTGAACCATTTCTGAGCTCCTTGAGGGGATGTTTATAGTGTAGAATCGTCGGTTACAGCCCGTGCCGCTACTTCCCTCGTGTTTCTTTCGATGTGTTCTTCATCTTTGGTATTTGGAGTATTGCCGACTGGAGGCCTCACTGATATCTCGACCGAAGTGATGACTGATGTGCATGATGTACTGGAGTCAGAGTTGGCTGTAATATGCTGGACGCGACCACACGACCTGATGCAGTATGAATCCTCTATCAATTGCAATGGAAAGTCGCGTTAAGCGGCACCATCTCTTCAAGGTCGTCGATTAATGCAGACTATGTGCCTTTTTCCATTTTGCATGAAGACCCGTCAAACCGCGCAGGCTACAACTTGACACGAAGATAAAGCCAAGCGGACGCTTAGTCAGTTATCATGGTCAAAAATATAGAATTCCAAACTGGCAGTACGTTTGGGGACTTTTTGAGTTCCGCATATCATCCTGAGCGTTTCTGGTTATTTTCAGGTTATCCAAAATGTTCGGATTGGGGTGATATTTTTGTCTAATATGAATGAACAACTCTATTTGGCAGGAAGAATGTTATAATGTTCCCCTGAAAACCATACAAGATATTCATTTGCCAGTTCCGAGACGGCTGGGGGCTGTTTCCTCAAGGGGGGTAGGACGTCAAACGGGCCGACTTGTAGCAGGAGAGGCGTCACACGACATTTTAATTTCCATTGCCTATACTTTTACAAATAAGTTCATGAAACTTTCTCAGCATCACCAGGAAGGATTAGGGATTCACACTCATTGAAGTGGCAGTTCGAAAACAAAACAAAATAATTTTTTTTATGTGCGAAATTTCATCATTTTTTCTCTTAGTAATGGCTGCAGTTGTTGCTATAGGTACACTTTTCTTCATAAGTTAGAGAGATTCTTCGATGAATTTTGCGCAGCATACATACCATACTTACAGGTGTATGAACCTCTAGAATTTATTTAATTTATGAAAAGACAAATGGGCTGTTGTATTTTAAACTTCATGTTTAGAAAAAAACACAAATTTTGTAGTTTATTACTTCAATTTTTACCACAGTTTTTAATAGTTTTGGAAAATTCTAGAGTTTCATATACTTTTAAGTATGGTTTGTATGCTGTGCAAAATTCATCGAAGAATCTCTCTTACTTATGAAGAAAAGTGTACCTATTGTGGTGTCACAGCCAGACACCACACTTGCTAGGTGGTAGCCTTTAAATCGGCCGGGGTCCGTTAGTATACGTCGGACCCGCGTGTCGCCACTATCAGTGATTGCAGACCGAGCGCCGCCACACGGCAGGTCTAGAGAGACTTCCTAGCACTCGACCCAGTTGTACAACCGACTTTGCTAGCGATGGTTCACTGACAAAATACGCTCTCATTTGCCGAGACGATAGTTAGCATAGCCTTCAGCTATGTCATTTGCTACGACCTAGCAAGGCGCCATTACCAGTTACTATTGATATTATGAGTCATGTACAGTCAAGAGCGACGTTCACCATTAATGGATTAAAGTTAAGTATTCCACAAGCTACGTCCGTTTTTCTAAAGTCTAATTTCCTTGTCCTGTCCCAGACCTCACGCCAGCCTGCGTGAGCTAAAACGCGTGCCTTTCGGCTTCCTCTAGTACCCGGTGTTGGCTCTCCTGCCAACCCACAACACCTATAGCAACAAATACTGACATTAGTAAGTGAAAGAAATTATCTAATTTCACATGCAATAAAAATCATTTCGTTATGTTTCCGAACTTCCACTGCTATGAGTGTGAATTCTGAATCCTTCCTGGTCATGCTGATAAAGTTGTATGAATTTATTTCTAAAAGTATAGAGAGTGGAAATTAAAATGTCCTCTGGTGCCTCTCCTGTTCCAAATCGGCCCGTTTGACGTCCTACCCCCCTTAAGGCATAAGGCATGGCGATGTGATCTGTTCTTGGTGTCTCCACATTTTTTCCACCCCCCCCCCCCCCCTTGTATGTAATTTACAGTATTCTCTAATTCTCTAAGATAGTGAAGTCGATGTATAGGAGTCAGAAACAGGTCGCGCTTCGCCTGGGGCTCTCTGCGCAGTGAAGTGTCGCGGCAGGGAGTGGCAGTGCCTGGAATATTCACGGGGCAAGTTTTAGGGAGCCCGTACGAGGCTGGCACGGGCGCGGGCAGTTCATCACGGTCGCGGAAGGGGGCTCTGCAGTCGGCTGGCGGCCGCATTAACAAGTCAGCGCGGCGACCGCCTCCGCGCGCCGCTAAGTGGCTGCGGGCAATCTCACTGTGCGCCGCCGTTATTAAATTTCGACGAACACGTCTCCTTCGCCTTCCTGCCGCCCGCGAGGCCCGCGAGTTGGCGGAGTTTCTGACTGCGAGTGCGGAAATTGAAGAAACGAGCCGGTGCGGCGGCGCAGCGTGGAGTAGGCGGGAGGGATAAGTTAATTCCCACAGGAAGATTGGCCCGCACCTGGCGGGCCCTCCCGCGGCGCCGGCACGGCTGCCGACGCCGGCGCTGGGGGCGTCCGACGCCGCTAATCCAGTTGGCGCTGCCGCAGACTGCCTCCGGCCTGTCTCGGCATTTGTGCCTCCTTCAATAAAGGGAGGCTCCAGGCATACTTTACCTCGCTCAAAATCCACATCAGCGTACCCCAGGTCATCGTGCGGTCTGTGGCGAGAGATAGAGACCCAGCTAGGTGGCACTCTACGTTGTTTTATGCATCTGAATACAGCTGGCATTTGAACGGGTCGCGGTATTGTCCTGAGTTCACGTATACTCGGTGGAATCTCAGTGTAATCTGTCCATCCATCTGTTTTTGTTGCCTTCGCTTTTAATGTTCCGTTCTTCCGTAAGTAAAAGCGGCACACCTCTAAGGGACCACTTTGATATCTCTTTTAAAACAGTAAACTGCTATTTGTCTGTGTTTAACTACATTTCTGAAGTACTGTCTAGATGTCGGATTCTATGCCATTATCAAGAACAATGCAAAAAGTTGTTAGAACATTGTTATGTCATTTCGTTAAGGCATACCAAAGCTATATGTCTATTTGGACTGATTAAAATACTACCGTCATCTGCAAAAAGAACGAATTTTACTTCTTGCGTATTAGAATAAGTGTCATATATATATGACAAAAATAGTGGACCTAAGATTAAGTGCCAGCCGCAGTGGCCGAGCGGTTCTATTCGCTACAGTCTGGAGCCGCGCGACCCCTACCGTCGCAGGTTCGAATTCTGCCTCGGGCATGGATGAGTGTGATGTCCTTAGGTTAGTTCGGTTTAAGTAGTTCTAAGTTCTAGAGGACTGATGTCCTCAGTAGTTAAGTCCCACAGTGCTCAGAGCCATTTTTCTTAAGATTAAGTGTTATGCTTCCTCCCAAGCCAGAACAATCTCTCTTGCTTACATCGTTTGCATTGCTAAGAACAACCTTTTGCAATCTTTCGGCAAGATATGACGTTATCCATTGGTTGTTTATGCTTTCAATTCCATAAAATCTCAGCGTATGTAGGGAAATACACTCATTCATACATTAAATTGCCTTACACATTACAGAAATTATTAGTCCATGCTCTTTTCTTATATGATGCTTGTAAAATTTGCTGAGTGAACACGTAAATATCATATTCAATTGAGAAACGTTTATGACACTAAGGCCGGCCGGTGTGGCCGTGCGGTTCTAGGCGCTTCAGTCTGGAACCGCGTGACCACTATGGTCGCAGGTTCGAATCCTGCCTCGAGCATGGATGTGTGTGATGTCCTTAGGTTAGTTAGGTTTAATTAGTTCTAAGTTCTAGGGGACTGATGACCACAGATGTTAAGTGCTATAGTGCTCAGAGCCATATGACACCAAACGGTAATTTGCTGAGGATAGTTATTCTCTGTAATTTTGGACAATGAGTCAGTGATACGGGTCAGTAGTTACTGACATATCTGCTATTACCTTCTTTATAAGGTGGTTTGACAATGGCGTAGTTCAATTTCTCTAGAAATATTCTTTGTATTAGTGATGCATTAAACATTTCAGAAAAAACGGCACACATTACGTGGGATCAAGTCCTTAGCACTCTGTTGCAAGCACTATTAAATACAGATGAACTTTTATCTTTGATAGAGTATATGATTTCCGCAATTTGAAAAGGAGAAGTGGACGAGACATGCATGTGACTGAATTTTATGTAAGCTCCATTTTCAACATACTTCTTTGTTTTCTTTCTTGAGCTCTTTATCCTTACATTTTCTAGCAGAAGGGCTCCCATATATGGATTGTACGCAGAAAAATGAAATACTGTCACAAAACCCATCAGCGTCTGTCTGGTATCCAGCGTCTGCTTGTCAGCGTTTGTTCATCTAGTTATAGACATGCGGCTTGATCTTAAAAATTAAGTCTGAAAATTTCGTGATCTCCACCGGAGATCACCAAAACACAAACCGCAACTCCAAACAACTATGGCAGAACAACTGGAAGGAATTCCACCACCCCATGCCCTGGCCAATAGATTGGCTACCCATTGTGCTCGGAGGATTGTTTTTCCTATGTCCACTCAACATAAACTAAGAAAACTGAAACACATATCGAATACGCTTGACAGATTAGCGCCAAAATTCTGGAACTGCAAGAAATTGGATTTACGGACGATCATAACTCTGGCGCTGAGAATTACGGCTTTTATAAAGGAGCCGGCCGGTGTGGCCGAGCGGTTCTAGGCGCTCCAGTCTGGAACGGCGCGACCGCTACGGTCGCAGGTTAGAATCCTGCCTCGGGCATGGATGTGTGTAATGTCCTTAGGTTAGTTAGGTTTAAGTAGTTCTAAGTTCTAGGGGACTGATGACCTCAGATGTTGAGTCCCATAGTGCTCAGAGCCATTTGAGCCATTTTATAAAGGAAAACCTGCAGTCCAGATGAGCTCAGCATCGAAAAAACTTGCCTCAGGCTTTGCGGTTCACCAATACGTCATAGATTAATTCATTAACTTTATTTTATCTTATGTTAGAAAATAAGGCACACACATTGGAGCTTCTGCAAGACTTCAAAAATTTCTGGAAGAAATCACGAACAAAATTCAAAAACATCATGTCAAGATTCTACCAGAGGACTTTAACGTGCAGTTAGGAAAAAAGAAGATACACAGGAAAATCACGGGACCATACACCGCTCTCAACAGAGTTAACTAAACTGATTAACGCCTGAATAAATATTAATAAGGTAAGGAATGAGCAGGTTCTACGCAGAATCGGAGAGGAAAGGAATATGTGGAAAACACTGATAAGGAGAAGGGACAGGATGGTAGGACATCTCCTAAGACATGAGGGAATGACTTCCATGGTACTAGAGGGAGCTGTAGAGGGAAAAAACTGTAGAGGAAGACAGAGATTGGAATACGTCAAGCAAATAATTGAGGACGTAGGTTGCGAGTGCTACTCTGAGATGAAGAGGTTAGCACAGGAAAGGAATTCGTGGCGGGCCGCATCAAACCAGTCAGTAGACTGATGAAAAAAAAAAAAAAAAAAAAAAAAAAAAAATTTAATCTCAAAATTACAACACAATTTCAGAAACTAAAGACATAATATAATTAAGAAACTAAAGACATAATGATTGCCCAATAAAACACTCCGAAAATTCCGGATTAACCAACCCTATTGTATTTGCAGGAGGAGCATAAAAGACTTCCTCAATGGAAAAACCAAGGGAAGTTTCTTCGAGTCAGACAACCACCACGTAATCAATATAAAATTTCAGTCCACCAGAAAACAGACAAGGATAACCCAGATTCCAGATTTATCCCGAATACCTCGAATCCTGTGAGAAGAAAATCTCTGAAGAAGTCCGCATAGGGAATACCACAAACACGCAGAGAAACTGGTGAAAACAATAAAATTAGGTCAAGCCCAGAGAAAGAGCAGACGTATGTGGTGGAGCCTCGTATGTGATCAAGCTGTCGAAATAATATTAAACTAGGGAATAATTTCAATTGTCAATAAAACAACAAAAAAGTGGTAAGAATTGGTAGAGGTACAGAAAAAGTCTCTAAAATTATTAGACGAGAAAGATGCAACTAAGATAATAACAGACTGAACGAAATAGGACAGTACTTTACCAAGAACATCATCCACGATTTTTGCAAGACCTTCAGAGGAAAGTTTTAAAGGGCAAGCCTCCTAGACTGTGCATCAAACTACCAGTTGGATCCCTGGAAACTAATAATAAGCTCGCAGCCAAATATTTCAGTATACTTAGTTGTAAAGCGCCATCTGAACAACTTCGATATACAAAACCAGCTACGAATCATGACTGACTTCTACCTTCATGCGAAGAAATAGTGATCGTAATGAAATAATTGAAAAACAATGGATAACCATGCGACGATGGAATTACTGTTGAATTACGGAAACTGGATCACAAAAACACAAGACAGAAATACTGCACATTAAACGATGCCGGAACTATAGTCACATTTGCGGAATTGAAAAATGCTTATACTCTGTTGACACATAATCCCCCTCTCAGGAGTCGATAGAAACCATCCAGCAAACATTAACGGAAACCACCACAAAAGTGAAATTCGTGAGGGAAATGCTCGATATACAGAAAGGAGTCACTAGAAGGTGGCTTATCGTCACTCTAGTTCAAACTCGTGTAGGACAAAAGTCAAAGAAGAGGAAAAGCACGTCAGATGTATTTATGTTGGAAAGGAGAAATGGAAGAGAGTAACTGTGAAATTATTGCCCTTTGCAGATGGGTTAGCTATATTACGGAACAACAAAGATTGAACAAAATCAGCACTAGATAAACTGCATGAAATCTTCTGTGAAACCGCACTCCAGATTTGGCATGGAAAAACACCGCATATACAGGGTGGTCCATTGATAGTGACCGGGCCAAATGTCTCACGAAATAAGGATCAAACGAAAAAACTACAAAGAACGAAACTCGTCTAGCTTGAAGGGGGAAACCAGATGGCGTTATGGTTGGCCCGCTAGATGGCGCTGCCATAGGTCAAAAGGATATCGAACGCGTTTTTTTAAATAGGAACCCCCATCTTTTATTATATATTCGTGTAGTACCTAAAGAAATATGAATGTTTAGTTGGACCACTTTTTTCGCTTTGTGATAGATGGCGCTGTAATAGTCATAAACGTATAAGTACGTGGTATCACGTAACATTTCACCAGTGTGGACGTATTTGCTTCGTGATACATTACCCGTGTTCAAATAGTCGATGTCGTGTTGATGTATGGCTATTGTGATCAAAATGCCCAACAGGCGTGTTCTATGTATGCTGCTCGGTATCCTGGACGACATCATCCAAGTGTCCGGACCGTTCGCTGGATAGTTACGTTATTTAAGGAAACAGGATGTGTTCAGCCACATGTGAAACGTCAACCACGACCTGCAACAAATGATGATGCCCAAATAGGTGTTTTAGCTGCTGTCGCGGCTAATCCGCACATCAGTAGCAGAAAATTGCGCGGGAATCTCAAAAACGTCGATTGCACCCGTACTATATTTCTATGCACCAGGAATTGCAAGGCGACGACTTTGAACGTCGTGTACAGTTCTACCACTGGGCACAAGAGAAATTACGGGACGATAACAGATTTTTTGCACGCGTTCTATTTAGCGACGGAGCGTCACCAACCAACAGCGGTAACGTAAACCGGCATTATATGTGCGACTGGGCAACGGAAAATCCACGATATCTGCGACATGTGGGACATCAGCGTGCTTGGCGGGGTAATGTATGGTGCGGCATTATGGGAGGAAGGATAATTGGCCCCCATTTTGTCGATGGCAATCTAAATGGTGCGATGTATGCTGATTTCCTACGTAACGTTCTACCGATGTTACTACAAGATGTTTCACTGCATGACAGAATGGCGATGTACTTCCAACATGATGGATGTCCGGCACATAGCTCGCGTGCGGTTGAAGCGGTATTGAATAGCATATTTCATGACAGGTGGATTGGTCGTCGAAGCACCATACCATGGCCCGCACGTTCACCGGATCTGACGTCCTCAGATTTATTTGTGTGGGGAAAGTTGAAAGATATTTCCTCTCGTGATCCACCGACAACGCATGACAACATGCGTCACCGCATTGTCAATGAATGTGCGAACATTACGGAAGGCGAACTACTCGTTGTTGAGAGGAATGTCGTTACACGTATTGCCAAATTCACTGAGGTTGACGGACATCATTATGAGCATTTGTTGCATTAATGTGGTATTGACAGGTAATCACGCTGTAAAAGCATGCGTTCTCAGAAAGGATAAGTTCACAAAGGTACATGTATTACATTGGAACAACCGAAATAAAATGTTCAAACGTACCTACGTTCTGCATTTTAATGTAAAAACCTACCTGTTACCAACTGTTCGTCTAAAACTGTGAGCCATATGTTTGTGACTATTACAGCGCCATCTATCACAAAGCGAAAAAAGCGGTCCAACTAAAACTGTCATATTTCTTTACGTACTACACGAATATGTAATAAAAATGGGGGTCCCTATTTTAAAAAAACGCATTTGATATCCGTTTGACCTATGGCAGAGCCATCTAGTGGGCCTACCATAGCGCCATCTGGTTTCCCCCTTCAAGCTAGATAAGTTTCGTTCTTTGTAATTTTTTCGTTTGACGCTTATTTCGTGAGATATTTTTCCCGATCACGATGGATGGACTACCCTGTAGACACCAAATCAACAAGGAAACCCCCAATCGAAACGAAGTATGGAAAAATCTCACAGTTCATTCACTTCAAGTACTTAGAAGAAAGCTTGAAATTTACAGGACTCAACACAGTTCCCAACAGAATAAGAATATTCAAACTGCAAAACGCGTACCAAGTGACGTGGAGTCACAACGAAGGAGCGGTATCTCTCAATGCAGAACCACCATACTACAACGCGGTTGTTTTGCTAGAAGCCTTGTAGGTGCCGGAACCACAGAAATTAGAGCTACGATAGCGAGGAATAAGAAAGGAAAGTTCTTAAGAAAATTCATGGCGCTGTCCGAGACTGATCATGTGTCTTACGACCTACAACGGAACACAGACAATGTCACATAGAAATTTAGGGAAAGGCACCTACAGTTCTATGGGCACCTACGTAGGATGGATGAAAACAGACTCTTCAAGAACATTTTTAAGATCGTTACTGAGAATAAATTAAAAGCCAATCGGATGAAGGAAATACACGAAGACCTGGAATGACTGAAAATCTCAGTAGAAGAAATTAAGGACAGAAAACAATTCACAAATAAATTCAGAGACATGAAATTTGAAAAAGTCGCAAAAAATAAATAACGGGAAAAAACAGAAAACAGGAAGAAACATCAGAAAGGAAGAAGAACCACAGTGTATTAATGAAGTGGTTTCCCGTAGAAAGGAAAGAAAAAATGAGTGAAGCTGTGATTAGTTCAGTTCACACGCTCTCCTAAATGGGAATAATATTATAATCTACAAAATTTTCTCAGCGTGCTTACTCCAGAGAAAACAAGAGTGGTTAGAACATGAGATTGATGAATACTAGGCAGGCTTCCTACACAGTCGTTCACGCACAGAACAAGTCTTGAGTCTGAAAACAATTCTAATGTACAAGGCTGACAGGAATACGCCAATCATTTGCACTTCCATAGTTTTCAGGAAAGCTTACGATTCTCTTGACCAACAATCCACATTCAAGATCTTAGAAGAAAAGGGACTCGACCCCAAAACACTACGGCTAGTCAAACCCACTAGCACAACATCGGAAGTTAAATTCATAGGTGAAATGTCTGATCCGATCTTGATAAAAACCGGAGTTCTCCAAGGCGACGGCCTATCCTCACTATTGTTCAACCTAGTCTTGAAAAATGTAATCAGAGAGTGGCAAAAAGAACTGAAAATCCGATGACACTGGAAACCAACACGATTAGGACGATCCCGGCGCACGTTATAAACCCCAAACCTACCTTCCACAGACGATCTCGCCATACTCTCGGATAATGAGGGAACAGGAATGAAACAAACAGAAACACTCAAAGAATGTGCAGAAAAAGTAGGCCTGCAGATCTCTTTCCACAAGTGTGATTTACCCCCTCTAAAAATTAAACGTAAAAAAATTAGAAACCAAATATGGCAAGATAAACAGAGTTACGTATTTCAAATATCTAGCTGAAATCCTCGAACCAACAGGAGTAGAATATATACAGCACAGACTACATTACAAGAAATGAAGTGAGCTTACGGCAGAACAGAACACATATATAATGACAAAGGCGTGTCCTCTCAAGCAAAGGTTAGACACTACAACACATTAATCAAGCCTGAAATACTGTACGTAAGTGGGACACCAACACTCCATATGAAAAGCGAGATAGAAAGCATACTAAAAGAAGAAAAAATCATGAGAAAAATTCTTAGCCCAAAGCTGACAGAAGAGCTATACAGATTACGCCCTGGGAAAACCACAGAGAAAAGTCAAAACTAGCGACAGATTTAAAAAAAAAGGATGTGAAAGTTCTATGGGCACATCAGCGGGCTACAAGACTCAAAAACATAATTCTAACCTGCATACAAGGGGCCAAGTCAGAAATACTGTGGATCACACAAGTCAAACGCGACCTAGAAAAAGCACAAATCGATCCAACTGAAGTTCAGGAGAGGAACTTATTTAGAGAATAGATATAAAAGTGGAGTGTTTGACAATGAAGTTCCAGAGAAACCAGGGGCGAATTGGGCTGAGGACAGATGGGGATCCAAGGAGAAAAAATGAGAGAATCGTGGGAGATCAGAAAGAATGCTCAAATGAGGCAGAATGATTTGGGCGATTCTACGGTGTCTCGACGCAAATAATAATAATAATAATAATATACTGTTTCCACATATACAACGAATTATCTTTGTTTAAGACATAAGAGTGTTCTTAGCCCTACCATGACAATATAATCTAATGGTCGCCTCCCAAAGAAACAAAAATTATGAGGACTACTGGCATTGTTAGCAGCATCACCACTGAAGTACTCGCGTCCGGCCATCCTGATTTAGGGTTTCCGTGGTTTCCCTAAATCGCTTCTGGCAAATGTCGGGATGGTTCCTTTGAAAAACACGGCCGACTTCCTTCCCCATCTCTCCCTAATCCTATGGGTCCGCTGACCTCGTTGCTTGGTCCCCTTTCCAAAATCAGTCAACCAATCAATAAACCACTGAAGCTGCTTAGGCTGTTACCAAACGTCGTATGTGTTTCGTGAAAAAATTTTGTGGTATGTTGCTTGCTTAAGACGAGAGAAAGCGAAGTAATAACTATGTTCTTATTTCTTGTCATTACAATGCATGCATGCATGCATGCATGCATGCTGATCGTAGCTACAGACGATTTTCATTTACATGGGCGCCAGGCAGATAGTACCGTTGACAGCCCTTCCTCGTTTCAGTTCCAGTGCTAGCACGAAGTTTAACAACGGTAGGGACACAAATATCCTGCCACTTTTACACAGCCTTTGTTTTTCCGTAATAACTATCTTCTGCTATTGCGAACTTTTCTGTGGTGCGTTACTGAGGATATACAATAACTTAGTTGTGAGAGAGATACAAAAATAACTCATCCGATTAGGTTACATCGTTTCGTCCATACTTCTCCGCTGAAGTTACAGTCAGGGACTTTATCCTCGCAGGAGAGTCGGCATCTAACAAACTTGTTACCGAACTTCCTTCTAATCCCTAAGGCTGAGGTCCGGAGCCTGCCCGTCGCTGCCGTCATCAGGCTATCGAAATGAAATTACTGCTCTCTCTTTCAGTGTCCCAGAGAATAGCGACCGTTTGGTGACGTAACTCATATTGAAAACAATTAGTTACCCAATACATCAGATTTTCGTTTCCAAATCAACCGTCTGCCAGCGATTATTTAACTGTTAGTGAGCTGAATCGAAGGAAATTTTGATAATTTAAAAGAACATTCTTCAAATAACAATCGTGTACTGCCCCAAATAAATTCTCACATTGTTGCAGTTATCAGTGGTATAGATATTAGTGTCAGAGGCCCTAAAAATAGCTAAATTCGCTAAAACTGAATAAAGGAACGTGACTGACAGAATCCCTGTGGGATTCTATACAGAATTTGTCGCTTAGTTAGACCCTCTTTTAAGAATAATTTTTACAGTAGAATCTACCGCAGGACCTTTGAATAAAAACTTTGGCCACAGTTGGAAGAAAGAAACACGAAACACCTGTCTACCAGACGAATAGCAGAAGTGACCCACACAATTGAAGTCTAATGTTTTTGACATCCATCTGTTGTATAATCGAATATATGGGCTCAATAGTAATCTCAGAAATTGTGACGCTATTTCAGTTATCTGTAGTGAAGTAATGTCTAAAAATAGATCCCGATAATGTTTCTAAGCAGTGCAAATATTGGCAGTTCCCTTTAAATGTTCATATATGTAAAACTGGGCACCACCTTAAGCAGGAAAAAGAGTAATGTCCTAAGACTACAATATCAGCGAGTGACTGTTGGCATCAGTAAACCCGTACAAATATCTGGGTGAACAGTTTTCAGGGATGTGAAATGGATGGATCACACAGACCCAGACGAAGGTAAAACGGATGGTAGACTTCGGTTACTGGTAGTATACTAGAAAAACTGCAACGATCGTGCAAACGACATTTATCGTGAGAGCGTAACAGAAGTGCTAATAGGCCAACTATCCTATAAATGCGAAGTTGCAGAGTTTCAAAAACCGACTTTAACGGAAGAACCTAGAAACATCCGCTAAATGTCACTAGGTACCACGAAAACCAGATTAGACTATTTACAGAGCGATTGAATCAATAATACTTTCCACTCTACTTACGCCAAGGGAAAGGGAAGGAATCTTAATGCCTGTTTCAGTGCGAAGTACCATCCACAGCTCACTTCACATATTTGCTACATACAGATGTTGATAAAGATGTCGCTGATCAGTAGTAAAAGTCTTGAAGGTATTTTTAAGAAATATGCTATTGGAGCAGAGCATTAGATTACACTCCGGAAAACGGAAAACAAAAACAGTGCGATTTCTCCCTCCAAAATGCCATGCAAGCTGCGGAACAAAAGATTGGTGACATATTGTAATTTAGGAAAAGAGACAGGAAAGTCGCAATTGCATGGCATATACGAGGTATCATTTGGGACAGAATAAGAGGAAATGGCACAGAAGTCACTATGCACTGAGAACATCTATTAATACACCAAATGTCACAAACTATCTTGGCACCTTGCCACCTCATTTTCTAGAGAATAGCTGTGGGAAGCGACTGGCACAAATCAAGTGCTGATAATAACAGTTTCTCAACCTCCAGTTTTGTAGCAGACACTGAAAAAAAGTGGCGAAGAGTATCTCTCAAGCATACTGTAGTTCGGAACTTGGAGGAAATGCTATTGGTATTAGGATCGAAATGTCTGCTATACTTCCATTAGGAGAATGCATAAAGTTGGGCTCGGAAAAGACAAGGCACACCTTTGTAACTACAGTATTTCAGCTAAGCCACAGAATAAAATGTAGGTATTTGATGAAGATGCACCATACAAAGTGTGACACTCATCATTGATGAGTGTTGAAACATTGCCTGTTCGACTGTCAGACACAGCTGAGAAGTGAGACGTAGGACAATGTCTGCCTCAGAGATTAGACAAACTTAAAGCGGTCTGCCCCAGACCGAGACGGGAAAGCTGTCTGGATTATTTCGAGCAGCTGCAGCGTATTAGTCATAAAACCTCTGCTCGCCGTTTAACTACAGCGTCAAAGATCTCGACCAAATTCCTGTCCGTTGCGATGCCACTAACACACTGATCCTTAATACTCAAAGATGTTATCATTGTAGTTGGTCCAGAAATGGGACTAGAGGATACCAAGTGCTGAATTCCATATCTGTCCATCAATAGCAGGAACATTTCATTGGAAAGGCATTCATCACGAGCGTTTACGTCAGACAGATACATTCAGCATATGTCGTCTCCTGGTAACACTGTTGTCTCATAAATGAGATGCCACAGACTCCTCGAGGATAGGTGTAAATTTTTAATGACTTTAAGCTAGTGACTATTATAACTATGACATTCAGTTATATAACTATACTTTAGATTTATGTTTGTGTCTAGTTCAAGGAAGTGGATAATATAACCAAGTTTATTCATTGACAGGAAAATGACACTTATAAAGGTAGCCCCGGTTAAGGTCTTGTGTCGTATGCTGGCGCTAACTAACGAGGCAGATGACGTAGCGTGTGGAAATCAAAATCGACACTAAGTCTACGGGCAGATACGCCGTAGAGAAAGAGAACCTTAAGACTTCGAGTAACGTCATCCCTGATCATTGCTGATGAAAAACGCAACAGTTGTCTTATACAAGGACAAACGCCCAGATCCAGAAAAGTGGGGAAATACGTTGGAGACTCAGCGTAATGTAGACTTCAATGACTACCAACGGGGCCGGATATTTATTTCCTGTAGAGTGCTAAAGACCATTCAGGCTTTGGCTGCTAAAGGTGGAACTACATCGGATTTCAAGATTCAAATTACACGCTTCTAGACATTGCAGAGGTGACATAGTAGATCAAGTTTTACACAGGAAAGCATACCCAGAAACGTCTTCCAACGACGATACAGAGCGTCAAATGGCGCCGGCGCCTGTAAATGTATTATGTGTTCACATAATGTTACGAACATTCAAGGCTGATGGGGAAGGATAAACGTATCACTCTGAGATAGGGTCCCTGTAACGGAAACGAATGAATCGAAAGTTATGAGAGAAAACCATTCTGGTGCCTCTGACAGTGGAATATGTGTGTTGGTTTTCAATGCGATAGTGACCGCAGCTACGTTGAATTTTTTGAATGATTTCTTGAAGCCTTCAGCTGCCATTCTCTTTATTTCCTGTACTATAGTACAATTCGGACCTTAGGCTATTTTCAAGTATTTTACGGATAATTTTTAGCAATAGATTATGTCATATACGTCGTTGCTCCTATGACATCATGTTAAGCTCATAAATTAGTTCGAGGTGTTCACGCTATTTTAGGAGCACGTTCTTAAAGGTCTTTACAACGGCTACTTGGAACACATCTTCATGCCGTTTGTAATAACTGCTTCTTACTAAAGTTCTTAAGTTTTAAGTCCCTAAATGTGAAAGACAAATCCATTCCAACTTAAACCATGGGACTGGCATGTGTTTCATTGGTTTTCTTTTTGAGTAGGAGAAGCATTGATTATAGCTACATTTCGGAGAAGATGTAGTTCTCCATACTGTTTCAAAGGCGTGGTTTCTGCTAAAATAGCGTAAACACCACGAACTAATTTACGAGCATAACATGATATCGTAGGAGCAACGACGTATATGACATAATCTGTTACTAAAAAGTAATTCATAAAATACTTGAAAATGGCCTAAGACCGAAATTGTGCAATCGTACAGGAAATAAAGATAATGGCAGCTGAAGGCTTCAAGAAATCATTAAAAAAACATTTACTGGTGCTGTTGCTACTAAGGCGGCAGGATATGTGTTTCCGAGGAGGCAGTATGGACCAAATCAAGAAAAAATGTCTAGTGAAAACGAGTTTGTGCATACCTTAACAGCTATGAGCACTTGTTCATCTTGGCTAGTGTGAAACACATCTCCTGCATAGAACAAGTGTTCATAGCATTTAAGGCATGCATAAGCCCGTGCTTGCTAAATAATGATTTTCTTGAGTTGGTCCGTACTGCCACATCTGAAAGTTGCCTATCCTTCAACCTTAGCAACAATAGCACCTGTACAGTTATATCAGAACCTTTTTGACTCACTCGTTTCCGGTGCAGGGACCGTGACCTCAAATTGACACACTTATTCTTCTCCATCATCCTTGAAAATCTGTAGCATCACTGAATCATTCTGTAAATACCTACATTTACAGGTGCCAGCGCCTATAAATTTTAGTCGACAGCTCGAAGACTAGTGGCTAAAATTGTTGCCTCTGGGTCGCCGAGTCCCGGGTTCGATTCCCGCCCGGGTCGGGGATTTTCTCCGCCCAGGGACAGCGTTTCAGTCCCCATTTCTTCATCATTGGGGAAAGTGGCGAGACCGCAAAGTGAAAAGATTGGGAATTTGTACGTGCGCTGATAACCGCGCAGTTGTTGTCGGCCGCTGTGACCAAGCGGTTTTAGGCGCTTCAGTCCGGAACCGCGCTGCTGCCACGGTCGTAGGTTCGAATCCTGCCTCGCGCAAAGATGTGTGTGATGTCCTTAGGTTAGTTAGGTTTAAGTAGCTCTACGTCTAGGAAACTGCCGGCCGGTGTGGCCGTGCGGTTCTAGGCGCTTCAGTTTGGAACCGCTTGACTGTTACGGTCGCAGGTTCGAATCCTGCCTGGGTCATGGATGTGTGTGATATCCTTAGGTTAGTTAGGTTTAAGTAGTTCTAAGTTCTAGGGGACTGATGACCACAGATGTTAAGTTCCATAGTGCTCAGAGCCATTTGAACCATTTCTAGGGAACTGATGGCCTAAGATGTTAAGTCCCATAGTGCTTTGAACCATTTGAATCATGCAGTTGAGCGCCCCATAAATCAAACATCATCAGTATAACTCTGACGCGTTGTTGGATGACCGTCCCGGACATCGGTCCCTATGTAAGACTTGATCTAATATGTCCCCTCTGCAACCTCTATAAATACGTAACACGAATTGTGAAACACCCTTCATATGCCACTCAAATAATATCACCGCCACTCTTGCATTCAATCTCTTTATCAGCGTGGCGGTGATGCCGGGGGGAGGGGAGGAGGGGGGTAGGGGGGCATTAGACAAGTAGTCAAAAGACAAAAATACCAATCTTTACACACGACGTGGCAGCTTAGACAGGACACTCCAGGTATATCCAGAATGAGGAAAAGTCGCTACGTTATAGCGTTCAATGTGGCGACTTATCTGATACACGTAATTAATTTTTAAAGTTTATAGCTGATAAATTAAGACACCGACTTTGTTTTTGAATGGAACCGTATGCTTATTTCTGTGGCACTGAAAAGACTCTTCAGTGATATAACGACTGATCAAATAGCAACAAGATAACAGCGCCGCAAACCACTGTTGTCCGCAGCTCGTGGTCGTGCGGTAGCGTTCTCGCTTCCCGCGCCCGGGTTCCCGGGTTCGATTCCCGGCGGGGTCAGGGATTTTCTCTACCTCGTGATGACTGGTGTTGTGTGCTGTCCTTAGGTTAGTTAGGTTTAAGTAGTTCTAAGTTCTAGGGGACTGATGACCATAGATGTTAAGTCCCATAATGCTCAGAGCCATTTGAACCATTTTGAAACCACTGTTCCGCCGCCCGCGAGTGTAAGCAAACACGTGACTCAGATGTGTTTCCTTATGCACTTGAAACGCATCCATACATGCTCTGTCATTGTGGAGGTCAGTCAGCTTGCTCTTGTAGCTACTCAGAACTTCACAATGTATACGACAGCGAAAAAGTGGCTGCGGTTTCGATTATGGCGAATGTAAGATTAGTACTGTCCTATGCTGAAAGCTGACATGATCGTGCCAAGCCTCCTCGATCTGTCTTCTGCAAACATAATTTATAAAATTTCAAGAACCTGCGCGTGTGAGAAGTAAAATACATGAGCGAAAAGGAATTGAAACAGAACGAGAGAAAAATGAAAATAAACGGAGGACAGAAACTTCACAGAACTCCACAACGAACAGAGAAACTACAGTACACACGAACAGGCCCGCCCGGCTACCTGCGCGTTCAATAGCTCTGCTTCCCGAGCAGGAAGGCGTGCCGATCCCCGGCATGAATCCGCTCTGCGCATTAGTGTCGAGGTCCGTTTTACACCACGTGGAATGTAAAGAATCAGTGTATCTGGGAATGACAAGCAGAAATTTCAGAACTAGATGTACAAAACAAATTAGAAGATGGAAACATGAAAACAGCCATGCTATCTTTGCTGAACACCTAATAAAATATGAACAAGAATCCTCTTACACGGAACTGGATACACAATTGTAAGGATGAAAAATAACAACATAAAACGCTTAAATTTACAGGAAAAGAGCCTTTCCAGTGAACAAGAAAGTAATAGAATGAGATTTTCACTCTGCAGCGGAGTGTGCGCTGATATGAAACTTCCTGGCAGATTAAAACTGTGTGCCCGACCGAGACTCGAACTCGGGACCTTTGCCTTTCGCGGGCAAGTGCTTCGGTAGCTCAGTTGGTAGAGCACTTGCCCGCGAAAGGCAAAGGTCCCGAGTTCGAGTCTCGGTCGGGCACACAGTTTTAATCTGCCAGGAAGTTTCAAGAAAGTAATAAATTCACAAATTCGTTTGTGGTAAGTTCCTATGGGACCAAACTCCTGAGGTTATCAGTCCATAGGCTTACAAACTACTTAATGTAACTAACTCACGCAAAAGACAATACACACCCCCATGCCCGAGGGAGGACTCGTATCTCCGACGGCGGATGTCGCACGAACCGCGGCAAGGCGCCTCAGGCTGAATAAATGAACAAATCAGTATTGTTAGCCACTATCACAAAAATAAACACGGAACAAGTAGATACCCAGACTAAATAATAACTGTAAATAAAGTACCATACACACTCACACACACACACACACACACACACACACACACACACACACACACACACATAAGAGACAAAACAATATAAACGCTCTGTCTCTACACCACAACAGGAACAAAAGACGAACAAAAAGCACAGAGTGCCAGATAGCAGCACTACATATGGTAAACGAACCCAAACAGAACACATTTACAGTGGAAGCGAGGGGATAAGCTTAAATGTCTTCGTAAAATGCCTGGGTACGCAAGCTTTTTAAGTACATGCCTAGCACGTCACATACACCAAGTTTTTGGTAACATTTTCGGAGAAAAGCTATCTTGTAATCTCTATAAAATTAGTGAAAAACAGTCTAGATCGCAATGGTTATTTTATTTAAAATGACCGGTTTCGGCTTCATCTTAGGCCACCTTCACAACAACACTATCAGCTGAAGTTAACGATGTCCAGAACAGTGAGTAGACCGCAGTCGCTAAAAGTGCAGTTTCAGCGGCTGAGGTCTACTCACTGTTCGGGGTGTACGTACTGTTCTGGACACGGTTAACTTCAGCCGATGGTGCTGTTTTGAAGATGGTCTAAGACAGGCCGAAACCGTCAGTTAAAATAAAATAACCATTGCGATCTATACTGTTTTTCACTAATTTTATACGTCACATATACACTGGTAAGATCACAAATAGCGAATAAAAACAGTTCTTTGAGCGGTGCTACAAAAAATCGTTTCTCACCTATCAACAAAAGAATAACAAGAGACTGTATTTTGGTAACAAATCTGTAACTGTTAAGTAACGCAGTTATTTAAGTCTCTACTATTATTATTATTCCTCATTTTTATTATTATTTTGTGGCCTTCAGTGGATCACTTTATCCATGTATTCAAAGATGTGCATAACTTGTAGTTATTCACTAATAAAATTCAGTTAAATGATAATTCAGTAAGAGAAATAATAAAGTGATTACAGAAGGATTATAACAACTTATTATTCTTATGTAAATGGTGTTGTGCTCTTTGTCCAGTATTTCTACATTCTTTCAGAAATTTCCTTTCTAATATATGTATATTAGAAAGGAACTTCATATTTGTACGTAATACAGTAATAAATATTTGGACTGACGCAGGATATATTGAAAAATATGTATTATGCAATATATAAAAGGGAAATTTTGTTTGCAAGAATCTCGGAATGTTATTCACCGACTTAATTCAAATTTTTACACAATACTCCAATAAGAACTCCGACGGTCATACGCTATAATTTTTTGAAACAAAAATAATCAGGTTTTCTGTTAAACCACAATGCGAAACAGAAAATGTTGTGGTTTGCTGGAAAAATTAGCGGTTTACGTTTCTTCGTCGTAGAAAAATTCCGATAATAGGACATTTACACGTTAGATAATTTGTTTTTACGTATGGGATGCGGGACTTTTTCACAAAATGCTAAAATACAACTTCCCCACCTGAAATAGTTCAATTAATAAGTAACATCACTGAAAACAGAAGTGTGCAAATGCGAGTTAGGAATCAAAAATAGTCCTACTTCGCGCCCAAAGCGGGAGTCCCTGCGTCATCTCTCCATTGTTATATACGATATACATAGCAGTCCGAAGACACACGTGATAGAATGAAGCCACAGCTCAGTACGCGGGTGACACCACTTATTGGTGTCATGTGCCCAGCTGCAATTCAATCAATGAACAATCCAACAGGTACATCAGCAAACTTGAAACCTGGCTCAGTAAATGGAAAATCCGACCTAATTCAACCAAAGGTCAAATTATCTTATTCAGATAGAAATTTTACTAATCGCCAACAACAGGGCCCCACTGACTCCAGAATCGCCTCTGGGGACAGGAAATTACTCCACAACGAAACGTAAAAAATCTTGCAATTAAAAAGATGAAGTCTTGAACTGGAGAAAAACACTACTGAAAAGATTAAAGAAGCCAAAAGCCGACTTAATTTAGTACGTTCCATGAAGGGCCGACCACGTGAAATGGAGTAGCTAGTTACCCTCTTACTTACAAAGTATTTGTCCGACCCATTCTCGAATATAGATCTCAAGCACGGTTTATGTCATCCAACTAAATGAAAAAAATTCTATTTGCTGCCTGGAGGATGCTTCGAATAGCGGGAAATACGCGCTGTGACTTCCCAACAAACTCGTTTCAGGAAACTCGGAAAACCAACAACATGCTAAACAGAATAAAAGAACAAGTCGCCAGATTCAGGTCCAACAGACTGCGTTACAAAGGACTTATAAATCACTATTGCGTCACGATCCTGCAACATCTGCTTTTCCGAAATTTAAATATTCATTTCCTTCCTACATAATTCTCGAAGCAGTATCGAATTCACTCTGACAGAATCCTATGGAAAACGGAGAAATCAATTAAATTGTCAACAGACCAAAAATACCTACAAGGTTTTGGGGTGATGTAGCGCCAACTTACTGAGCAAAATTGCTTTAATCAACTATAGAAGAAGAAAATTTCTCTACATCCACTAGATTTTCAAGTTTCTCATATTCTACAGAACTAAACGGAAACTTTCTACGTCAATAAAACACCAAGGTCACAATCTAACGTTATCGAGACCACTGAGGTAAAGTGAAGAAATAGAAGCCGAACAGCAGACAACCGATCCGAGCTGGGGTTTTTTTCGACAGAGAGGTTTTTCCCTCAGCCGTAAAGCAAATGCCGGGTTTGGAACGAAGAAAACTTAACGAGCAACATCTTCCTCTCAGCTATCCGTCCACATGCAATTAGAAATCCTACAAAATTAAATAAGCACCCAATTGCCCTAAATAAATGGTGTCACAACAGCACAAACTATTGGCTGAAAAGGACTATGTTCTCCCACAACCCACCATCTCCTTCACACGTTGAGTGCAGGATGTAAAATGTATATTTTCTTTCACCTTATGCATAGAGTAGGGTGGAAAAAATGATGGGATTCTTCTTAACATCATGTCGGACCTCCTTTTGCCCGACGAAACTTACAGTTAGTGGCATAGCCTCAACAAACCATGTGAAGTCCCCTGCGGAAATATTGAGCCATGCTGCCTCTATAGCCGTCTACAATTGCGAAAGTGTTGCTGGTGCAGGGTTTTATGCGCAAACTCAACTCTCGATTATGTCAAATAAATGTTCAATGGGATTCATTCCTGGTGATGTGGGTGGCCAACTCTTTCGCTCGAATTGTCGCATTGTACATGAACAACTGTGGCCCAATGACATGGCGCTCTGTCATCCATAAAAAATTGCTTCGTGGCTTGGGAACAATTCCGTCGTAGATTGCGAACATGAAGTCCATGAATGGCTGTAAATGGTTTCCAAGTAGGCGGACATAACCATTTTCCGCTATCTGATCGGTTCAGTTGGACCAGAGGGCCCAATCTATTCCGTGTAAGTACAGCCTCCACCGTAATGGAGGCACCATCAGCTTGCGCAGTTCCTTGTGGCCAACTTGGGTCCATGGCTTCGTGCGGTATGCGCCACACTCGAGTCTTAGCATAAGCTCTTACCATCTGAAATCGAGACACATTAGACCAGGCCACGGATTTCCAGTCGTCTAGCGGTCAACTGATATGATCGCGAGTCCAGGAGCGGCGCTGCATGCTATGCCGTTCTGTTAGCAAACGCAACCGGGTCGGTCATCTGCTGACATAGCCCATTAACGCCATATTTAGCCACACTGCCCTAAGGAATACGTTCCTCACACGTCCCACATTGATTTCTCCGTTCGTGTCACGCAGTGTTGATTGCCTCTTAGCGCCGATAACTGTACGCAATCGCCGCTGCTCTCTATCGTTAAGTGAAGACCGTAGGCAACTGCGTTGCCCGTGGTGAGGCCTGAAATTTGGTATTCTCGGCACACTTTTGACACTGTGGATCTCAGTGATTGAATTCCCTAAAGATTTCCGGAATGGATTGTCCCATGTGTCTATCTCAAGATTTGATTCCGTGTTCATAGTCTATTGATTCCCGTTGTGGGGCCCTAATCACGTCGGATACTTTTTCATATGAATCACCTGAGGACAAATACCAGCTCCACAAATGCACTGCCCTTTTATGCTTTATGTGTGTGATTCAAACGCCAATCGTATATGTGCATATTATTATCCCATGACTTCTCACACCTCAGTGCAATTTTAAACAGAAATTGTAAACACAACAATGTGCTGCTTAGTTTTCTTCCTCACTGCGCAGTTCAAAATAAAATATAAAAGTTATATTTATGGCTTATCAGCCAACTGTTAGAATACCACCACTGGATCTGCGTCGTCTGAAACTTTGCAATCCTGCAATATTAAAACTATCCTAAGTACGGTCTTTGAAGCTATCTATCTTCACAGATCCACCACAGCAGCCGGAGACCTCGTTCTTATTCCCCGCAGAACAATTTTACCAGCAGATTTACTCACTCATTTTAATCCAGTTCAATTCACTATCAAGGTTGTGTTTGCAACAACAATAAACAAGGCTCAAGGTCAGAAATAGAGGAAGGGGATGTGGACAGAGAAGCAGGCGGACAGCACAGGGGGGGGGGGGGGGAATGGACGTAAAGAGGATGATGGACAGAGAGGGGAGAGGGGAGAGAGAGTGGGTAGAAGCAGACGGAAAGAGATGGCGGGGGAGGAGGTGATCGACAGAAAGAGGACAGAGAAGGAGGAGATGGACAAAGAGAGGTGGAAATAGGAGAGGGTCAGAGAGTGGCGGGGGGGGGGGGGGGGGAGGAGGAGAGCGTTGGATGAGAGAAAGAGTTTAGTCCAGTTCTAATACACATTTAGCAACTGCAAAGCGTTGTCGGGTTCTTTAGTTAAATACAAATACATACATGTGTTACATGACACTGAAGATGCTTCACAAATAAAAAGAAGCGAAACGCAATGTCATGATAAAAACAGCCTTTCATTTAGTTGCATTTATTTATATTTGACGAACCACAACCCAAGAAAAGGAACAGTACCTGGAGAGAGACATGCAACTAAAATTTTAGGAGCAGTAGCATACCATCCATATATCACAACGAGGCAGCTTCAATGTGTGCACACTCCGCTTCATCAACAATGTAATGGAAATTACTTTCCGAATCAGTTGAAATCAATCTCTACAACATGCACTATTGATTTGTTGAAAATCCATGCTCGCTTAGGGAAATAGATAGTTAATGACGTTGTCTGTGAACGTGTGGTGCGGTTTTTTCAAGAATCGTATGACTGGTCCCTACTTTATTGATAGGACTCTGTATAGTCACAAATATCTACAGTTTTTAAGACATGCAGCCGCAGTTGTTGGTGGGTATCCCACTGAACATAAGGCAGTCTATGTGGGACCAAAATGACGGATGTTCCACCAATCTCGCACAAATATTTACAGACTTCCATAAAGAAGCATATTATGGTCGTTAGACAGATGGATCGGTGCACGCTCTCCAGACTTAGCTCCTCTGGATTTTTATCAACGTTGAATATTCAAACACGAAGTCTTCAACGAAACACCAGGTACTCCCGAAGACATGGAATGCAGTATAGCGAGGGTATGTGCTGCGATAAGTCCTGATTAAATTCAATGCGCAGCATTGTCTATACGAAATCATTTCATAGCATGTGTCAATGCTGAAGATCAGCCAGCAATGTCATGCAAAAAGAATACCGAAACTATTACTACTAATAAGAAGCAGTAACAGTAGTAACACTAGTAATAACGGCGATAAAATAAAATCACAACAAAGCGTATATGAGGTGCGGGTTTGTTTACAGTTCGTACAGCAGAGCAAAGGTTTGTGGGACCCTTAAATCGTGAATGCGGGAAATCGGGTGGTGGGGCTCTTTTCTTGTTACTATTTGATTAAATTTCCCACAAGTTATATCGCTGAAGCTTTCTTCAAAAGCTCTTTTCAGCGCCATAGGAAAAGGATTTCGTGCCATAATACAGCAACTACCAACTTTATAAATTACTTGCTTACGTCAGAAAATTCGTAACGTTGTACGTTATACCCTACCGAAAATCGAACCACGAAACATCTGCTTTGTAATTGTGTGGTAAATGAAAGATATCGCTGTCCTAATCGGATGAAATCCTTTCCAAATATGTAGCTGAACAACCCGTTTCAATAAAATCATTTTGGGTATTAGGTCGCATCATCATGAACACCGATATAATTAAAATGCTGGTGTTTCGACAGAGTCTGCAGTGGTCCTCTCCAGTGCGGACTAACTGCTGGGTTCTGGTGGGGATGCTAAATTATTACAATAAAAAAATGGCTCTGAGCACTATGGGACTTAACATCTGAGGTCATCAGTCCCCTAGAACTTAGAACTACTTATACCTAACTAACCTAAGGACATCACACACATCCATGCCCGAGGCAGGATTCGAACCTGCGACCATAGCGGTCTCGCGGTTCCAGACTGACGCGCCTAGAACCGCTTGGCCACACAGGCCGGCTATTATTTCAATAGTCTCTCTTATTTTTGGCTACAGCCACACGAGATTCTTTAAAATTGTCAGGTCGGCTACAATCCGGCGCCCTGACGTCACGAACAGAGAGGATGCCTGCCAAGTTACCGACGGCCTGGCTGCCAGGCATTCCGGTCCAGCGCGCCTCGTGTGTTCATCAGCCGGAAGCGCCGCCTGACACGGGTTGATCAGGATAAACAAGCAGCCACAAGAGAACTGCCTTGCCTGGAAACACTACCCCCGGCTACTAGCTGCCGGTTCACTGTTCCCTAGCAATCACCTGCCAGAGTAGCAGAGACAAAAGCATACCGCACAACCACAAATCAACAGCAGTTTTTACTTTGAACTGTCTAATGGCGTTGCAGAGTAAGACGTCGGTAGCTATCCTGACAATCGACAGCATTCAGGGGACGGCCATCACCAGAATGCAGCAATTAGTCGCCCTGAGGAGGACCACTACAATGTCGTTCGGAACACCGGCGTACTATGAGGTGTCGGGTAACCTGCCGAATATCGGCGTCAGATTTCCGACACTTCTATATATTAAAAGAATACACCTCCATTTTAGTTTAAAACAGCATTATAAAATACACAGCTGTTCCATTTTTTATTGAAGGCAACCGATATCGGTCCAGTATCAGACCATTAGAGGTCTGAAGAACCAAAGATGGTGTTAGACCAAAATCGATTGTCTTCAATAAAAAAAAAGATAGGGAGACAGCTGTGTATTATATAATGCAGTTTTTAGCCTTTCTAAAAGCTGCTTAAGATCGCCTATACATCATACCGGAATTTTTTGTTGCTTCATTGTTTCATAATTTCGCCTCCTAATACCCAACAACTTTATTCGAACTAACACACTGGCCATGGAATTCTATCAACCCATATCACTCTTCATGCAAAAAATCTATGTAAATAGATCACAAAAATTCGGGAAAAAATTTGGATGGCGATGTATGTACTAAATTATTACTGGATTCAGGTAAGCAATGCAACGGTCGGAACACACAAATACTTCATGCAGGTCAGCTTAGTCGTTGAGTGCCAACCCGAAATTTATAATGTGAAAATATTTTTACTGTTACGCAGTAGAACGTTACCAATATATTAGCTAACCCAAATTTTGATTCGAAAAATGAAAACAATTACCATCAGAAGTTTGAATACAAGCGTTGCCCAAAACCGTGATATATAGAATAAAAGATATTCTTTCATATTTTACAGAACTATCGTGTTCCTAAACTCTGCGTGACCTGCTGGAATTTGTCAGAGCTTTGCGTTTTTAATGCTGTCGGCAACGTGTGCTTAAATGGGTCGTGCGAAACTCTAATCCGGCCGGAAACGATCAATCACCTTCTTCAGCAGAGTCCGGAAGTGTTAAGGCGCGTTCTTTATCAAGCGACGGCTGCTAGATTAGGCTGTTGAAAGCTCTACAGGCGTTCGATAGCGAAAATGTCGACACTTGATGATAAGTATTTCGAATCGCTGCAGGTTCTCGCCTTTCGGTAGTTCAAGGTGACTTCGCCGTCGACAGGAATGTAGCACTCCATTCACGTCTCTGAGGATATTGCTATCTGATTTACTCTTTATCGTAATGTACCTTTATTTCGAATTTAGTAGAGTTAAATAGTATAGGTCACCTGATTAGTGAACTACGAAAGCTCAAAAAGTAGCCAATGATAGTGCGAAGACAATGGCATAACAGTTCCCTCAACTCGCATTATTTATGCAACGAGTTGTTTATCATTGGAGCATATCGCGACTGAGTGAAGTATCATAAGCTCCACGATCAGCGTAAGAAATCTGATAAAAAATGTCATTTAATTTGTAAAAGTAGTTACTTAAATCTACATTTAAGCGCCAAAGAAACAGGTATAGGCACGTGTATTGAAATGCACACATGTAAACAGGCAGAAGAAGGCGCTAGGTTCGGGGACGTTTGTATAAGACAACAAGTGTCTGGCGGAGTTAGATCGGTTACTGATGCTACAATGGCAGGTTATCAAGATTTAACTGAACGTGGTGTTATTGTCGCGCACGAGCGATGGGAGACAACATCTCCGAGGTAGCGGTGCAGTGGGGATTTTCCCGAACGAACATTTCACGAGTGTACCGTGAAAATCAGGAGTCCGGTGAAACATCAAATCACCGACACTGCTGCGGGCGGAAAAAGATTCTGCAAGAACGAGACCAACAAGGACTGAAGAGAATCGTTCAACGTGATAGAAGAGGAACTCTTTCGCAAATAGTGCTGGGCCATCAACAAGTGTCAGCATGCGAACCATTCAACGAAACACTATCGATATGGGCTTTCGGAGCCGAGTGCCCACTCGTGTACCCTTGATGACTGCACGACACAAAGCCTTACGCCTCCCTGGACGCCGACATTGGACTGTTGATGACTGTAAACATGTTGCCTGGTTGGACGAATCTAGTTTCAAATTGTATAAATCGAAAAATGGCTCTGAGCACTATGGGACTTAACATCTGAGGTCATCAGTCCCCTAGAACTTAGAACTACTTAAACCTAACTAACCTAAGGACATCACACACATCCATGCCCGAGGCAGGATTCAAACCTGCGACCGTAGCGGCCGCGCGGTTCGAGACTGAAGCGCCTAGAACCGCTCGGCCACGCCGGCCGGCGTATAAATCAAATGGACGTGTACGGATAAGAGACAATCTCATGAATCCATGGACCCCGCTTGTGAGCAGGGGAATCTTCAAGCTGGTGGAGGCTCTGTCATGGTGTGGGGCGTGTTGAGTTAGCATGATACGGGACTCCTGATACGTCTAGGTACGACTGTGACTTGTGGCACGTACTTAAGCATCCTGTCTGATCATCTGCATCCATTCATCTCCACTGCTCATTCCGATGGACTTGGGCAATTCCAGAAAAACAATGCGACACCCCACACGTCCAGAATTCCTACAGAGCGGCTCCAGGAACACTTTACAGAGTTCAAACGCTTCCACGGGCCACCAAACTCCCTAGACATTAACGTTATTGCGAATATCTGGGATCATTGCAACGTGCTGTTCAGAAGAGATCTCCACGCCCTCGTACTCTTACGGATTTATGGACAGCCCTGCAGGATTCATGACGTCAGTTATTTCCAGCACTACTTCAGACACTGGTGGAGTCCATGCCACGTGGAGTTGCGGCACGTCTGCGTGATCGCAGGGGTACTACACGATGTTAGGCAGGTGTACCATTTTCTTTAGCTTTTCATTGTTATAACAGCAAAGTTAACATCAAAGTAAAAGTTTTGATTTTTCGTGTTATAAAATTATTGATTAGGCTACATACCAACTCCGTGACGCCGGCCGAAGTGGCCGTGCGGTTAAAGGCGCTGCAGTCTGGAACCGCAAGACCGCTACGGTCGCAGGTTCGAATCCTGCCTCGGGCATGGATGTTTGTGATGTCCTTAGGTTAGTTAGGTTTAACTAGTTCTAAGTTCTAGGGGACTAATGACCTCAGCAGTTGAGTCCCATAGTGCTCAGAGCCATTTTTGAACTCCGTGACAATGGACTTGTATCATCATGTTTGAAATTATGAGCTACTATTGTGACAACGTGTATCACAACATACCTTTAAGCAAATTAAGTATTATAGCGTTATAAGCAATCCTGCAAAATGGTTCATGTCATTTTTCTAACAGGAAACAAACTACTTTAATCCGAAATATCCATGTCATCAGTCGACATCCGAGCAGGAATTAATATATCTGATACAATACAAGGTTCTCTCTTGTGGCTGTTTCTACTTCGTTTGTGCTCTACTGACATTGACAGGCACTAATTTGATTTCCTTTACAAATGATTCAAATATCGTGATTAAAAGAAAGTTAATTGCCGTTTTATAAATGACTGTCAACGATATATCATGGACATTAATGAAAGATTTGTGGCTATTTCACTGCCATTAATTTTTGAAAACACTCATAATACACATTTCGGGAAGAAGAGGTCGATAGCGTTAAATGCTATTAATAACAAATTGATCATAAATTCAGTTGGGGAGAGGACATCACAAAACTGCTGAATGGCGCGTACGAATGATTATTTTTCAGACAAAACTGACAGCGTAACTTGCGATTTCTTTTATTACTTTCATGCCATATGGTCGCGCAATATGGTATTTTGATATTCATTTTGGAGGGAAATTGAAACTTTGCAAATGTAAAAGCGTGTAACACAAATAATTTGTGGAGTGGATTAAGGAACTTAATAAAGAAATCTGTCGCAAGAATTAGCCCCCAGTACAGTTGCTTCAGTAGTATAGCCATTTTAAGCAACAGCTCAAATCACAGAACGTATGCCATGATTAAGAGAAATCTACGAGGAATAATTAAAAGCAATTACTCTGTTCCAGGAAACTTCCATTATACATCAGCTTGCGTTTTCAGTAACTTACAAGCAACCAATAAAATGTTCATTTAGTAATAAAGTACAATTTGAGAGCCTGTCGATTTCTTTCGATTCCGTAGTATAGCCAGTCTTAGTATATATTCTTCATAAGATTACATACTTTAATTACTATGTAATAGTACTGTATGTCTTAAATACTGTAATATGCTGAGTATAGGTTAACAATGCAATTTTTTAGTGCAATGACTCTTGGCTTCATCTCACTGTCAGTTATTTACGCAATTTATTTCTGTTTACTTGTCTACGATAAGTACTGTGTTAATAGGTAAATGAACAGTTGTACTGTTGTTTCACCTCTTTCATATCTTCGATTATAGCTTCAGTAAGGATCTGGGGAATGAACATAAAAATACGGTATTGAAATACGTGTGCTATGCTCAGTTTTTCTGAAACTGTCCACATCTATAAGGATTTCTTCACAATGCGTCTACAAAAGGAATAATACGACTAATACAGCCTGAGAAATGCCTCAGATGAAACCATAAGGACTGTTCGTCCTCCACCTTCAATATTTTCGGTACGAGTACTAACCGAGAGAAAAATTCAATTAAAGCAGGTACTTGAATGTATAACAGTAAATGGCTAACACAAACATTACACATACACTGTTTCCTATTATACAGATGATCTTTAACGCTGCTTAATTTTAGGAAGAAAATTCTGGTAAATTAAGTCGAGAACACAGCGTTGTGTGCATGTGAAGCACGCACTGTCGGGAAACCGAAAAAAAGCGAATCGAAGTGTTTGAAACGTGGTGCTTGAGGACGATATCAAATATTAAGTGAACTGATAAGGAACAATGTGGTCCTCGCCAGAATCAGCGAGGAAAGGGATATGTTGGAAACACTAAATTAAAACAGGGATGAGACGACTTTTTTAAGACGATTGTTCAGAAATAATTTTGATGGTGCCGAAGGGAGCCAGCAAGAGCAAAGACTGTAGCTGAAGGCAGAGAAATCAATATCGAATAGTTGAGGATGTTGTGTGTAACTGTTATGCTGAGAATAAGACAGACACACTGGAGACCGTGCCAGGTCTCAAGAAGTCAGTGGACTGGCTGCTGCTTTACGAGTAGAACTCTACCGATGAATTTTCTTCCAATAACTGAGGGAAGTTGTAGAAGCTAGGAGACTGAGTCCGATAAACAGTAAGCTCTAATCCTTCATTACTTTTTTTGAAGGACATCATCTTTACTCCAGTGACTGTTATAAGTTTTTATTACACTATTGCAATTTCGGCCTTAGGCCTTTATCAAGTGCTGGTATTATGGCTTTAAGCCATGTCAACGTAATGTAAGCTGACACATTTGTATGTCGTGGTCAATACTGTTAAATACGCTTGTAACGTTGTTACACAGTGTATTTAGAAGTATTGACAACGACATACAAATGTGTCAACTTACATTACGTTGACGTGTGGTGGTGGTTAGTGTTTAACGTCCCGTCGACAACGAGGTCATTAGAGACGGAGCGCAAGCTCGGGTTAGGGAACGATTGGGAAGGAAATCGGCCGTGCCCTTTCAAAGGAACCATCCCGGAATTTGCCTGAAACGATTTAGGAAAATCACGGAAAACCTAAATCAGGATGGCTGGAGACGGGATTGAACCGTCGTCCTCCCGAATGCGAGTCCAGTGTGCTAACCACTGCGCCACCTCGCTCGGTCTGTTGACGTGTCTTAAAGCCATAATATCAGCACTTGATAATGGCCTAAAGCCGAAACTGCAATAGTGTAATAAAAACTTATAACAATCACTGGCGTAAAGATGATGTCCTTCAAAAAATTTTTATGACTGTGAATCCCAGCTGCAACAAGTTTCATTACTTTGTCAGTGGGCCGTGGCTTCGGCGTTCTTAGCTACATACGACACTCTCATGAGTGGTGGTGGCGGGTTGTGCTTGTGAATTCAGTGTGTCGCCCGACGTGGCCTTCCCACGGAAGAGAACGTGTCGGGTGACTGGTGCCTCGGCCAATTAGCGGGCCCGCATGCCCCCGACGTCTGCGCGCCGCCGTTGGACGGGCTCCCATGGATGCGCTACTCAGACGACGGGCTGGCCTCGCTCACTGGAAACCATCCCCGCGGGACAGCCGGCGCGGGACCTGATGCGCGTCTCGTCTCACGGGAAGCCCTAAACCTTTGTACCGCGCCTCTCAAATTATGTTGAGCCAGAGGGCGCCGAAGGGATGGGAGCCAAACTTCCAAAGACCTGACATCCGTGGAGTGAAGGCGTCGTTGCTACCTCGTAAAGTACAGCTTTCGGTTTCGAGACCAGTGGCGGACATCCATGTAAGTCTGAAAGCTGCCGATATTGTCCTTCAACACACAGACAGAGCAACGCACTAATGAACCACAGGTACATGACAGCTTGAAACTTCCTGGCAGATTAAAACTGTGTACTGGACCGAGACTCGAACTCAGGTCCCGAGTTCGAGTCTCGGTCTGGCACACAGTTTTAATCTGCCAGGAAGTTTCATATCAGCGCACACTCCGCTGCAGAGTGAAAATCTCATTCTGGAAACATCCCCAAGGCTGTGGCTAAGCCATGACTCCGCAATATCCTTTCTTTCAGGAGTGCTAGTTCAGCAAGTTTCGCAGGAAAGCTTCTGTAAAGTTTGGAAGGTAGGACACGAGGTAATGGCAGAAGTAAAGCTGTGAGAACGGGACGTGAGTCGTGCTAGGGTAGCTCAGTGGTAGAACACTTGCCCGCGAAAGGCAAAGGTCCCGAGTTCGAGTCTTGGTTCAGCACACAGTTTTAATCTGCCAGGAAGTTTCATATCAGCGCACACTCCGCTGCAGTGTGAAAATCTCATTCTGGACTTGACAGCTTGTTGGTTCACCTTTTGAGCGCAATGCAGCAACGGTTCTGTGTAACACCGATTCCACGGACACTTGGTACGTTTTTGGAGGTATGTGACATCACACGTCTTCTCATAGGTTACGCAATTTTTGAAACTTGTTCATTCTTGTGTCTGATTTTACTTCAGATTTTTTGTTTGTTTTTTATTTTTTACATTACTTTTTATTATTTTTTCTTTCTTAATGTCTTCTTCTCAGATTTTCAATCGTTCCAGGTATTCTTGTGTTTATTTTATCCAATTCGTCTTCACTTCTTGCATTAAAAATTGTTCATAGAACTGTCCGTAACTTTTCCTAAGGGTGTCTGTGATATGTCTGTGATTTTGTAGAGTTTCTTTGTAGATCGTCTGACTCATATTCCGCCTGAGAACAGCGCCGCATATTTTTCTAAGAACTTTATTTCTTGGTTCTCGATGTCATTAATTTTTGTCATCGCTTTATTTACTGTGATTTCTGCCGCTTACAAGGATTCTTGTAAAACAAGCCTGTTGTAGCGTCGTAGTCTTGCATTACGAGATATCACTCTTTTGCTATAGTGATTCCATGTAAGTACGTATTCCTTTTGCAGTTTGAATATTCCCACTGCGCTGGAGATTGCCTTCATGACTGTCTGTTGAATGGTTTCTCCCAAGTACTTGAAGCGAGTGACCTGTACTGTATACTAAATAACGCCTGACAAAAAATTATACCACCCAGAAGGGGAGTAGGGAACGGAAAGATTACAAAATGGAGTCAAATTTACGAATAACTTGGCAGTTTGAGACCACTTCTCAGTGTGGCGTTGCAACCCCTCTGACCTGGATGCAAGCACTGATTCGGTTGGGGAAGGTGTCACAAAGCTGTCGAATCCTCTCCTGAAGAAAGCTGGCCCATGACTGCTGTCACTGCTCCATCACGTCCTGGACACTGGCAATGGGTCACAGTACGTGTCCGAGCTGTTTCCACACATATTATATTGGCTAGTGCGTTGAAATACAGAGATGTGTGAATAGGCAGAAAACGGAGCTGCTGTCGGTAACGCCTATATAAGACAACAAGTGTCTTGCGCAGCTGTTAGATTGGTTACTGCTGTTACAATGGCAGGTTACCAAGATTTAACTGAGTTTGAACGTGGTGTTACAGTCCGCGCACGAGGGTTGGTACGAAGCTTCTCTGAGGTAGCGATTAAGTGGGGATTTTCCGGTACGACCATTTCACTAGTGTACCGTGAATATCAGGAATCAGGTAAAACATCAAATCTCCGACATCGCTGCGGCCGGAAAAAAGATATTGCAAGAACGGAACCAACGACAACTGAAGAGAATCGTTCATCGTGACAGAAGTAAAACCCTTCCGCAAATTGCTGTAGATTTCATTGCTGGGTCACCAACAAGTGTCAGCGTGCGTACCATTCAACGGAACATCATCGAAATGGGCTTTCGGAGTCGGAGGCCCATTCGTGTGCTCTTGATGACTGCACGAAACAAAGCTTTACGCCTCGTCTGGGCCCGTCAACACCGACATTGGATTGTTGATGATTGGAAACATGTTGCCTGGTTGGACGATAATCCGTGGAACCTGCATACCAGCACGGGATTGTTCAAGCTGGTGGAGGCTCTGTAAAGGTGTGGGGCGTGATATGGGAGCGTGATATGGGAGCTCTGATACGTCTAGATACGGCGCTGACCGGTGACACGTACGTCAGCATCCTGTCTGATCACCGGTGCCCATTCATGTCCACTGTGCGTTCCGATAGACTCGGGCAATTCCAGGAGGACAACGCGACACCCCACACGTTCAGAATTGCTACAGAATGGCTCCAGGAACACTCTCCTGCGTTTAAAAACTTCCGCTGGCCACCAAACTCCCTCAGACGTGAACGTTATTGAGCATATCTGGGATTATTGCAACGTGCTGTTCAGAATAGATCTCCACCCCCTCGTACTCTTAGGAATTTATGGACAGCCCTGCAGGATTCATGGTGTCAGTTCTCTCCAGCACTGACTCAGACATTAGTCGAGTCCACATCACTTCAGCCGGCCGGAGTGGCCGTGCGGTTCTAGGCGCTACAGTCTGGAGCCGAGCGACAGCTTCGGTCGCAGGTTCGAATCCTGCCTTGGGATTGGATGTGTGTGATGTCCTTAGGTTAGTTAGGTTTAATTAGTTCTAAGTTCTAGGCGACTGATGACCTCAGAAGTTAAGTCGCGTAGTGCTCAGAACCATTTGAACCATTTGAACCATGTTGCTGCACTTCTGCGTGCTCACGGGAGCGCTACACGATATTAGGCAGGTGTACCCGTTTCTTTGGCTCCTCAGTGTATATGCCGGTAGTGCGAACAACAGAGCGGTACTTGCCGGTAGCGATCGATCACAGTGCCTTTTCTGTGTTGCTTGCCACGATGGAGCACCTAGTGAAGTATGGCATTGAGTGATGATGTAGGGAAGAATGAATTACAGACACACCATGTCTCGTAATGGTAAATAAGTTCGATCAATCGAAGGTACAGAATTTGGTTCTATATTTGGTTTCTACTGCTTGTAGGGGATGCTACTGTCATCTAGAGAAAGTTTGTTAAATATATTATCGCAAGAAAGTGACCGCCGATGAATGTAATTATAAATAAAAAACATATATGTGATGTCACAAATTCAGGCACAGAAATTAGACTACGTGAGTGTATTACAGTTGTAATGGGTACCATAATAGAGTTTTTGTGTCCTCTTGTGTTGTTAGTCATAAATCATCGTCATTTGTCTTGCGTGTGTTTCAAAATAGTCACATGACTAGGAGAATGAACAAGTACTTTCAGTATTCCAGATGGATAAAGAGATGAAAGTATTGTTGAGAGAAAGGAAAACACGTCATTTAAAATAAGGCAGTACATCTGCGCACACTGTCAGTGTGACAATTAACTGTGGGGCTTGCCAGTAATTAAAATAATGAGCTTGCCCAACCAAGTAGTGACGATTCCGTTTAGCTTCTGTGGATACCTTGGAAAATGTGATGTACATTTACTGTCTGATTACTAACTGATAACGAAATGGTTTATAATGATTCGTCGGTTTCTTCCAGTGATGAAGTATGGATAAGAAATTTTGAATGTCTAGTTTTTAAACTCGTATTTGCATATTAATTGTTATGATTCCTCACTTGTCAAAAAGCCAAAGCGTAAGTGTTAATTATTATAGCTAATAAGAGGTCATGGAGTCCAGACACTTCTGTAATATATCGAACTTACGTGACGAATATTTTGTATGTTATTATTCATTCACCTTTATTATGCCAAAGAGCCATAATGCTTTGATGTTAAGGTTGCTTGTAGTCAGTTTATAGTCTTGTTAGGTGAAGATATTGAGTGTCACAGTTATTACATAATTTTTATTTATGCATGTTTGTTATTGCTATATAACACCGTTTGAGGGCAATATGATCGCCATGACCGATACTATCTGGACACCCGTAGTAATTTTCATTCAGTAGGAAGTTATCTGTTGCACGACATTACTCCTCTTAAATTTGCATTACCCTATGGGGAGCTTCCCTTCCCCACAGGTGACAGGGGATCACACTTATCGCAACCTAGAGGTACGGTAATAAGCACAGCAGTAATATCAGATGTGATAGGGATACGATGTGTTCGGTGACTAATGCTATGATCCTTCCTGGTTGTTGGACGAGTCGACCAGAAGACTGATGAGGAATATGTCTTCCCTTCCGTTCCCATGCAATCCAATATTTCCCTGCTGTTACGTCCAAATGTACCATAAATCAATCTCCTTGTTTCAAGATTCGATTAGTTCGCCAGTTGGACACTCACAATATGACTCTTTTCAAACTCTGTCAGGAGCAGGCAAAATAGTCTCACACAAGCGTGCGTCATCTCCTTGTCCTCCACAGTGATCACTCAACTAATGACGCTGTAAACGCCCATTCTTTACTCCACACTAAACATGAACAAGAATAATGCACTTTAGTAGCCGTTTTGCCTCTAATCATTTACATAGCAATAATGTACGTACAAAAAATAGCATTGGCATCCTGAAACGTGTCGTTTGGTTGAGAATCGAGAAACCTTTTCGAAAACAAGCTTATCGTGAAGGGAAGAGATCGAGGGAAGGTTGACACTCTGCCCTCCTCTACTTCTTTTGCCATCTACAGCTCCCTCTAGTGCCATGGAAGTTATTCCCTGATGTCTGAACTGATGTCCTCCATCCTGCTGGACTCGCATTCGTGGCTGGTGAGGGGGGGGGGGGGGGAGGGGGGGCGGTTCAATGCCGCGTCCGGCCATCCCGATTCACGTTTTCCGTGATTTCCCTAAATCGCACCAGACCAATGCCGGGATGGCTCCTTTGAAATGGCACGGCAGACTTCCTTCCCAGTCCTTCCCCAATCCGATGAGACCGATGACCTCGCTGTTTGGTCTCTTCCGCCAAACAACTAAACCCCAACCTCCATCCTGTCCCTTCTTCTTGTCAGCGTTTTCCTTGTGTTCATTTCCTCGCCCATTCTCCGGAGAACCTCCACACTCCTTACCTTATCAGTCTAGCTAAATTTAATTATTCTTTTTTAGCACCACATTTTAAAGGCTTTGCTTCTTTTCTGTTCCAGTACTCCCACAGTCCATGTCTCAGTACCATACAATGCTGTGCTGTGAACATACATACCCAGGAATTTCTTTCTAAAATTAAGACCTATGTTTGATACTAGCTTGCCCGTGAATGCCCTTTTTGCCAGTCCTAGTCTGTTTTTAACTCCTCTTTGCTTCAATCGTAATGGGTAACTTCGATGCCGAGGTAGCAGAATTTCTTAACGCCGTCTACTTCCTGCTTCTGAATTATGACGTTAAGTTTCTTGCCGGTATCATTTCTGCTGCTTCTCGTTATTTTCCCCTTTCATCGCTTTACTCTCATTCCGTATGGTGTAGCCATTCCATCAGGAGATCCTGGGATTCTTCATCACTTTCACTGAGGACAGCGATATCATCAGTGAATCTGATCATTGATATCCTTTTACCCTGAATTTTAATTCCGTTTTTGAACCTTTCTTTACTTGCGATTTGTGTTTCGATGTATAAATTGAAAAATAGGGGCGAGAGGTTATATCCCTGTCTTACACCTTTGTAAACAGAGCACGTCGTTCTTGCTCTTTCATTCTTATTGTTCCCTGTTGCTTCTTGTACATACTGTATATTACCCGTCTTCCCTGTAGCTTACCTCTGTCTTTCGCAGAATTTCGAACATACTGAACGATTTTACATTTCCGGTCGCTTTTTCCAGGTCGGCGAATCCTCTGAACGTATCTTGATCTTTCTTTAGTCTTGCTTTCATTATCAACCGCAATGTCAGAACTGTCTCTTTGGTGCCTTTATCTTTGCCAAAGTCAAACTGATCGTCGGCTAACACAGTCTCAATTTTTTTCCATTATTCTATTTATCATTCTTGTCAGCCGCTTGGGTGCCGTTAAGCTGATTGTGCTATAATTCTGGCACTTGTAAGCTCTTGGAATCTTCGCAATTGTGTAGACGATGTTCTTCCGAAAGTCAGACGGTATATTTCCAGTATCATACATTCGACACACTCGAGTGAATAGTCATTTTGTTGCCACTTCTCCCAATGATTTTAAAAATTATCCATCCCTTCCGCCTTATTCGGTCTTAAGTTTTACAAAGCTCTTCTAAAATCTTATTTTTTCGCCTTATTCGGTCTTAAGTTTTACAAAGCTCTTCTAAAATATTTTTTTGCTGGCTCCCCTGTCTCTTCTATATCAATTCCCGTGTTTTCTGTCACGTCATTAGATAAGTCTTCCCCTTCAAAGAGGCCTTCGGTATACTCCTTCACCTATCCGCTCTCTCCTACGCATTTATCAGGGGAATTCCCATTGTACTATTAATGTCACCACCCTGTTTCTTAATTTCGTCGAAGGCTGTTTTGACGTTTCTGTATGCTGAGTCAGTCCTTCATACAATCATTTATTTTTCTATTTTTTCACATTTTTCGTGCAGTCGTTTTTCCTTAGCTTCCCTGAACCTCCTATTTATTTCATTCCTAACTGACTTGTATCTCTGTCTTCCAGCATATTCCTGGAAATTTTGAACTTTGCTCTTTCATGGATTAGCTGAAGTACTTCTTCTCTTACCCCTGGTTGCTTCGCAGTTACCTTCGTTGTGTGCATGTTTTTCTTTCCAACTTCTGTGACTGCCCTCTTCAGAGACGTTCATCCTTCCTCAACTGAACTTATTACTGAACTATTCGTAATTACGGTATCCATGGCCCGCTAACGTGTCTTTTCATTCCTTAGTACTTCCGTAACCCACTTCCGTTAGCACTGATTCTTCCTGACTAGTCTCTTAAACTTCATCCTACTATTTATGGTTGCCAAATTGTGATGTGAGTCTATATCTGCTTCTGGACAAGCCTTGCAATCCAATATCTAATTCCCTCTGACCAGACCATGATGTAATCTAAAATAATTCCGTACATCCGGGCCTTTTCTACGTATACCTCCTTCTCTTGTGTTTATTGAAAAGAATAGTCGTTATTACTGACTGATAATAACTGCAGAACTCAATTAGTCTTTCTCCAGTAATACTTTCTTATAGTCCCTCCTCTAGTGGTCCCCCACGACCATAAGGTTTTCATCTCCCTGTATGTACTGAATTACCCGTTCAGTATCCCCGTATACTTTCTCAGTCCCTTCATGGTCTCCTTGCGATCTCTTGCAGATAGATACTTCCAAAGGCCCTTTTATCACTTCCTACAGCCTGTTTCCATGTGGAAATTTTCACTCTTTTAAAAATTGGTTATGTGTATTATAAACTCGTCATTCATGTACGTAGTGCTTTATCACGCTCCTTCCGCTCTTTGATTCTGTGTTTCCTAAATCAGAACTCTCCCAGATGTCTTAGCCATAGTACGTGCTCGCTTTCCTAACTAGCATGGAGTTCTTTATTTATGGCAAGTCCTTGTCAAATAGAGTATCTACTTTTTTCAACACCATATCTCTTTTTCAGCTGTTGATTGAGTTAAAACTTGATTGTATCAGTCCCTGCGGCACTGATGCAGTTTTGTCCATATTTGAAGGAGCATTTCAATAACTAAGAAATTCTCCAGATTAAAACAGCTTTTGAAAGATCTCATCACCACACAAGAGCTGGATTGCGTTTTAGTATTCCCGACATCCTTCGTTACCATACAGAATGAATACAAATGGCGAACTCAGTAACTGTATGCACATCTGCATCTTCTTGAGTACTCTCAAAAATAGTGAAAACTTGAGACGGGAATTAGACAGAGAACCACACGTGAACAGAGCGAAGAACTTCAACGAAAAGTAACGACTGGAGCCAGCTACAGCGGTAACCTGCATCGTGTTCCATTTGCGGATGGTATCGGGGAAGAACGTCTGCAGTTTACCGACGTGACTAACACAGACGTACGGAGTGGTGCAGCTCAGTACGCCTACCTGCCAACTCGATTTTATTTTTCCGTCACTCCTATTTCTCGACGGGACTGTTGAAACATATAACTTGTTTCTTGAGCCATACAGGAATTTCCATTTGCGATTTCCATATGCGATTTACATAGTTCATGCCTACCAGCACAGTTCTCCCAATGCTATTGCATTTTTTTCATGCGGACGATCGCGGCTTGACTAAATAAATCTGCAGTGTAATAACCAAGAATACTCAAGAAACAGTCACGCGGACCGTGATAAGGCGCCACAGACCGCGTGGCTACCCCACGCGGCCACCTCTAACGTAACAGCGTAGGAATGATTGATGTTCTTCATTAGCCAATCAATGACGACCAAACAGAGACGCACATATGGACACCCAATGATATTTGTGATTTTGGCTTAGAGCATGCGGTACACATCAACTCGATTTTTGAGCATTTCAATTACATGTAACATTTATGATACTAAATGTAACTGGGTTTTCTCTTTTGATGCTAGTCAGTTGTCAGGATGAGCATCACTGCAATGGGCATTTAATTCTAAAGCATTATGTCAGAGTGAAAATACTAAATAAATTAATTTTTCTCTCTTAACAGCATGTGGGCAGGGTGGATTCTTCCTTGGCTCGGGTATGAGGTAGAATGAAACAGCATTTTTACATAAGATCTTACTGGATTGTACTGGCTCGGAGAGTGGCAGTTGTGTCGTTTGCAAAGCCTTCTGCTGCGGCAGCGGCGGCGGCGGCGGCGTCTGATTACGCGTAGCGGTGTGTATCTCGTGTCGCCGTCTCGCCCGGCTGACTGGAGACGCGCAGCGCGAGGTGGCCCGTTTAATTATTGCGAGCGAAGTCGTGCATCGGATAGTGATACCTTGGATGTGGCGTCCCAGTGTTTCTCTTCTCTAAGCGGCCGCGTGTGTTGTGCGTCGGCCAGCGGAGCGGCGCGGCGGGGGAAGGCCAGTGTCCCGGACTCGAACAACGGACTCCCGCTTGCCAGTCTTCGGCTGTCAGATCTTCATCCCAGCTCACAGGTGACTGTTGATGTGAGGCCGTCTCCTTCCCGTCCTCACGAGTCACCCGGGTACGTAAAAATCAGACTTCAAATACCTTTTAACTTCTGTCTTCTGGCGCCGAGGCTGCTGCTTGCTATTCCATTACAGCGGCGGACTTGGTGCGTCTGTGCATGATGTAGTCTCTTCTTGCATGATGGTCTTCAGCACCGAAACTGACTGAAAACTACTGCTACGCTTCTTCACTTCTTCGTCCTCTTCGTCTCTCGTCTGTCGGGCCCACTGCGCCTCGCGTATTTATTCACTTCAGTTTACTGGAGGTGAACGACTTCACGGTCATTGCCTCTTCTGTCACGTTGAAAAGCTTCTCGAAGAATCTTCTTAACGTCGGTCATTGGCTCTTGGAATGTAGGCGAGGGCCTTGGCTCACATGCGACAACTGAGAAACACGTGAGCCGGTCGGGCGATGCCCTAACGGCTAAATCGACAGCACCCGCTTATGCGTAACTTGCTGACTTCACGGTCATTGTCTCTTCTGTTATGCTGTTCTGCCCGCTGTTTGCCAGTATGTAACTCTCTAAACTGAACCAAGTTTTTCATTTATATTCTAATTTCTACTTCACTTTGATTTCACTAATTTATTTACTTAAGTACCACTCAACATACATGAAAATGTTGCACGGTGATGGAATGATCAGGGTTCATCACATTTGCCAGCTCTCGAGTACACCGACGCGGATCATTGCGGGTTAATGCGTTTACACGATCTCCACGAAGGTCTTCCTGAACGTGGAGAGTCATTAATGCCAAAACGGTTCTCCTTAAAACGAGAAAACACTTTCTTTGCGCAGTCTGTCCAGTGACATTATCCCCATATACGGCGTGCATGTTTCTGGCTGCCTCCTCTAACGCCGCACCTTGGTGGAAATCACACAGTAAAATATGTCCGAAATGTTCGGATTTCTCCACTTGGCACTCCATTTACTAGCGTACACAGTAAACTCAAATAACGACAGTGAACTATAAATAAAAATGACAGTGAATAAATTCACAGTAAACGGAATGATGATGATAATGATGATGACGAGGTCCCATACTCCGAGGAGCGTAGGGGGACGATGCGGGAGACCCGCACCGTCGACTAGGCAAGGTCCTAGTGGAGATGGTTTGCCATTGCCTTCTTCCGGCCGTAATGCGGATGAATGATGGTGATGAAGACGATACAACAACATCCAGTCATCTCGATGCTGGGAAAATCGCTGATCCCGCCGGGAATCGGACCCGGGACCCCGTGATTGGGAAGCGAGAACGCTACCCCAAGATCAAGAGCTGCGGTCAGTAAACGGAATACCAACACGTAAAACAAAAATGCTGCGAACTTACGTACCGCCCTAATACGTAGATGGTGATTAGATGAAGAAACATTCTCCGTAATGAGGAAATCGACAACAACATCTAAATGGTTCAAATCGCTCTAAGCATTATGGGACTTAACAGCTGCGGTCATCAGACCCCTAGACTTATAACTACGTAAACCTAACTAACCTAAGTACATCACACACATCCATGCCCGAGGCAGGATTTGAACCTGCGACTGTAGCATCCACGTGGTTCTGGACTGAAGGGCCTAGAACCGCTCGACCACAATGGCCGGCAACGACATCTAGTTTTTCATCCTTTTGGCAGGAGGTCTTTGAGACGACGGCCGTTTACTATTGTGAGACAATAAAACGTCTACAGTCGTCCTTATGATTTTATTTATTTTGTTGTAACCAGTTTCGGAGGATCAATGTGGCATTTTCAGGCTATAGTTGATGCGGAAGGGGTTGATACGATCCTTTATACATAACGTCAGTGGCCAGTAAAACTGTATGGGCAGATAATACGAAGACTTAAATGTCAACACTCTAAACATCAACTGCTAAGTTTTCGGATTATTTGCGTATCCAGTTACGCTGGTCATTGATGCGATATACCTATGGGGATCGTATCAACCCCTTCCGCATAAACTACATCCTTAAGGTGGCGCACTGAAGCACCGGAACTGGTTGCAACAAAATAAGTAAAATCATTAGAACGGCTGTAGGCGTTTTATTGTCTCACATTGCCATCTTGTACTTAGTGACATGCTTTAATACTTCTGTTGTGGCAAAACAATAAATGACAGTTATAATGTGTTATACACTACTGGCCATTAAAATTGGTACACCACGAACATGACGTGCTACAGACACGAAATTTAACCGACAGGAAGAAGATGCTGTGATAAGCAAATGATTAGCTTTTCAGAGGATTCACACAAGGTTAGCGCCGGTGGTGACACTACAACATGGTGACATGAGAAAAGTTTCCAATCGATTTCTCATACACAAACAGCAGTTGACCAGCGTTGCGTGGTGAAACGTTGTTGTGATGCCTCCCTCGTGTAAGGAGGAGAAATGCGTACCATCACCTTTACGACTTTGATAAAGGTCGGATTGTAGCCTATCACGATTGCGGTTTATCGTATCGCGACATTCCAGTGACTGTTAGCAGAATATGGAATCGGTGCGTTCAGGAGGGTATTACGGAACCCCGTGCTGGATCCCAACGGCCTCGTATCACTAGCAGTCGAGATGACAGGCATCTTATCCGCATGGCTGTAACGGATCATGCAGCCACGTCTCGATCCCTGAATCAGCAGATAGGGACGTTTGCAAGACAACAACCATCTGCACGAACTGTTTGACGACGTTCGCAGCAGCAGGCACTATCAACTTAGAGGCCATGGCTGCAATTACCCTTGACGCTGCATTACAGACAGGAGCGCCTGCGATGGTGTACTCGACGACGAACCTGGATGCACGAATGGCAAAACGTCACTTTTTCGGATGAATGCAGGTTCTGTTTACAGCATCATGATGGTAGCTTCCGTGTTCGGCGACATCGCTGTGAACGCACATTGGAAGCGTGTATTCGTCATCACTATACTGGCCTATCATCCGGAGTTATGGTATGGGGAGCCATTGGTTACACGTCTCGGTCACCTCTTGTTGACGACACTTTGAACAGTGGACGTTACATTTCAGATGTGTTACGACCCGTGGCTCTACCCTTCACTCGATCCCTGCGAAACCCTACATTTCAGCAGGATAACGCACGACCGCATGTTGCAGGTCCTGTACGGGCCTTTCTGGATACAGAAGATGTTCGACTGCTGCCCTGGCCAGCACATTCTCCAGATCTCTCACCAATTGAAAACGTCTGGTCAATGGTGGTCTAGCAACTGGCTCGTCACAATACGCCAGTCACTACTCTTGATGAACTGTGGTATCGTGTTGAAGCTGCATGGGCAGCTGTACCTGTAAACGCCATCCAAGCTCTGTTTGACTCAATGTCCAGGCGTATCAAGGCCGTTATTACGGCCAGAGGTGGTTGTTCTGGGTACTGATTTCTCAGGATCTATGCACCCAAATTGCGTGAAAACGTAATCACATGTCAGTTCTAGTATAATATATTTGCCCAATGAATACCGGTTTGTCATCTCTATTTCTTCTTGGTGTAGCAATTTTAATGACCAATAGTGTATGAATGCATGGACGCGTGGTGTCTATTCTTTTGGACACGTTCGAAAGGACTGACACCACGCTTTCATAAATTGATTCACCTAGATGGGCAATGGATCTACCTTCTTCGGTGCGGATGCACATGTACGTCCCATCTTCCATGAAGGAAATGGACAAGGACTGTGGACAGGAGGCATTCGGTGGGAATGTAGGACGGCCGTGAGGCGTGCCGAGGTAAACCGTGAAGTTGCAACAACACTGTCTCCCGGATGGCGTAGTGTCTAACGCACCTTCCTAACAAGGGGAGACCCCGAAGTCCAATCCCGATTCAGCACACATGTTCGCCAGTCGCCGAGGATTAAGCGTAATGGCCCTATGCTGCTGACATCAGTACTCGCTTTCCTTTCACCAAAAAAAAAAAAAAAAAATGTTTGAAATGGCTCTGAGCACTATGTGACTTAACATCTGAGGTCATCAGTCCCCTAGAACTTAGAACTACTTAAACCTAACTAACCTAAGGACATCACATACATCCATGCCCGAGGCAGGAGTCGAAGCTGCGACCGTACCGGTCGCGCGGTTCCAGGTTGTAGCGCCTAGAACCGTTCGGCCACACCGGCCGGCCGTTTTCACCCCCCCCCCCCTCGACCGTCAATTTACATACAAATTTGATGTGACTTCGTTGGGACTCCAACAACAGAAGCAGCAATCTCCTGAAGACGGCGAATAGTTGGATCGACGAAATATCGAATCGAGTTGATTTTGGGATACGGCAGCAAACCCGACGAGACTTTAAACAAGTACACATAAATTTATTATGTGTATTTGACGAAAGTACTTGGTTAACAGCTGACTGAGTGACGCCGCCAGCAACGCTGATCTCCAGATAACGGACTGCGGCTCCTCGAGAGGCCGTAGTGCGCGCGGCCCGGCCTTCACTTCGCACAGTGTCGGCGTGCGGCAACTCGGGGCACGTCTGGCTGGGACCGCTCGCCGACTGCAGCCCAGGGCTATCGACCAGCGGCGTCGGCGGTGTGGTGTGGTGTGGCGTGGCGTGGTGTGGCTGCAGCTCTGGGGGCGCCGGAGACGCCGACTTAGAGCGGTGGTCGATAGCCCAGCTGCGTTCCTCGGCGGCCCACGGCGGCCAGGCGGGCCGAAATTAGCGCCGACACCGGCGGTGCCGTCGTGGCGATCGCTCACGGCGGCTGCGCCGGTAATACCTGCTGCGACACTGCGCGCTGCGCGGGAGCCCCATTCATCTCCGGGAGCAGCCGGCGGTGGCACTGGTAACGGCGCGCCGCCGCACCGGCTATTCTGAGCGCAGGCCGCTTCGTCGCTAACGGGATTACAACGCGCCGGCCCTCTGTCTTCTTTCCGTTGTCTGGTGCTGATGGGACACTACAAGGCCAAATAGCTCTGGACGTATTTCATTCCGTTCCAAACACTGCAAAAACGCAAGTAACAACATGGAATTACTACAGTGGCCAAAGTTCGATGTCACATCGCCAAGCTCTACGGGCTAAAGTGGAAGTTTTTTCAATGTGACCCATGCGTGATGAGAAGCTATTTTTCGGCTTATTAGGGTGATTCAGCTGCCCCTACCGTTCCGTTTTATGCAACCCGGAATACGATTGCATCAGGAACGGTATCTATACAGGCGACTTCCCGATCTTCGCGCAAATGTTACCAAACGGAATAACACCGTTGGACGGTATTTTTCGACCAAGATATACCTTACTTCTGCCATACTTATCCAAGTGTCTCCAATCTTTCTTTGTGTAATTGGGGGTGTCCGTACAGATTTTGGACCTCTCTGTAAGTTTATTCCGTTAGTAGAATTTAAGGTATAGTAAATGGTTGAGAAACCACTCCGTCTACAGGCCACAAGTGGCCCATCGGGACCATCCGACCGCCGCGCCATCTGCAGTGGTGAACGCGGAGAGGAGGGGCGTGTCGTCCGCACACCGCTCTCCCGGCCGTTATGATGATTCTTGACCGAAGCCGCTACTATTCGGTCGAGTAGCTCCTCAATTGGCATCACGAGGCTGAGTGCACCCCGAAACAGGGCAACAGCACGCGGCCTGGATGGTGACCCATCCAAGTGCCGGCCACGCCCGACAGCGCTTAACTTCGGTGATCTCACGGCAACCGGTGTATCCACTGCGGCAAGGCCGTTGCCCAAATGGTTCAGAAACGTTGTGTTATATAGCGTTTTTCTCCATCGGAAACATCGAAATGAACAGGACATATCACGGAAGTGTGGAAGTAACTACTCTCCGGTATAAAACCCAATGAAAAGATTAATATACAGTGTGATTCAGCTGCCCCTACCGACGTCGTTTTATGCTACCCCACATGAGAAACAATGTTCTTGGCTAGTTCTGCCTGGAGATGTGAAGCACGTAGTCAAAGTATCGTAAAATAACTTGTAAAAGTCTAAGACGTCTTAGACCTATTTTGCAAATTTTGTTTATAAAACTACTTTAGTATAGCAAGGCGACAGACTCGCGTTGAGTTTGTATACGAGAGAGTTGTTACTTTCAGCCGTCCGGGGTGGCCAAGCGGTTCTAGGCGCTACAGTCTTTAACCGCGCGACCGCTACTGTCGCAGGTTCGAACCCTGCCTCGGGCATGGATGTGTATGATGTCCTTAGGTTAGTTACGTTTAAGTAGTTCTAAGTTCTAAGGGACTGATGACCTCAGAAGTTAAGTCCCATAGTGCTCAGAGCCATTTGAACCATTTGTTACTTTCACACGTCATTTTGGTACCTCCTGTTAATTCCGCTGTTTCCGATGCCGAAACACTCTTTATAAGGCAACGTTTCTGAACCACTTATGAAAGATTAATTTCTATAAATGGAATAAACTTAGAGACATCCAGACCCTGTTCGGGACACCCCTAATTACACAGAGTAAGCCTGGAGACATTTGGGTAAGTAGGTCCAAAAATACCGTGTAACTCACTACCCACCCTCACTTGCATTTTTTTACGGTATGATACCGTTTGCTAACAGTCGCCCAAAGCTCTGAGGAGGAACTTACTTTGTTACGTGGCTGGCGACTGTCTAGATATCATTCCTGATGCAGATGTAGTGCGGGTTGCATGGAACGGATCTGTAGGGGCAGCTGTATCGTCTTCTGTACAATTTGATGAAGGATACAACTCACGATTTCCTTCGTCCCGAAGGCGTTACGTGACTTTCTAATTTAGACCCACTAGACCCCTTAGATAGTCTCTTTTTCTGTAAAAGATCTTATACAGGTGTTTCTATGATGAAGTTACAAACTTTCAGGGATGATGGATAGGGGCTAATGTATCAGTTGAAAGTCAGGGACCCAGGTTCGGAAACGAACGAGTCGGAAGTTATAAACGAAATCGTTCTGATACCTCTGACAGTGGGATACATGTAGCGGTACTGTTGTTGTTAAGACAGTGGGGTATGGAAGCATCTCAGATGGCACTATGGACTAAAACAAGAGAAAAAGTATTAAACTGGGACCTTAATATCTATGAGCAATTCTTCACATTCGGTAGTGTGAAACACTTCGCTTCTATTGAAAGCTCTGTCGTTTCCACGTTTTTTTTTTGTGGTGGTAAGATCGACAAAAGCAAGAAAAAAAGTGCAGTAAATGCGGATTCTAAAATGCATACCTCAAGAGCAATGAGCTATAAGGTTTATAGCTGGTACAATATTTCAGTGCCTGTGTTGTTAAGAAGACGATGCAGGCATGTCAGAAGAACATTTTATTGTTCCTCTTAGCAACACGGGCCACTGCAGTATCGTATTTATCCGCCGATACCAGACAGTGACTTCCAATTAACGTGTTCTCTCCTGAACGGGAATTACATAAATAGTGTATGAGTACAGCTTGTGACGCAGGAACGACGATATATGGGAGTATGGGTGTAACCGTCACGGATAGCTAAAGCACCAGTCTCTTTCTCGGGAGGGCAGCGACTCGGACGTCATGTTTACGCCCCTGCCGCGTAAGCGCGCTCGCGGTGTTGTCGTGGTTTACAGTTGGTTCCGTGCAGCTTACTTCCTTTGACGCACCACGACATATTCAAAACGAAAGTCGACATTGAAATTCAGTTTTACGAACGTGTACGCACAACCGAAAGCATTAGAAATCGAGCAGTTTTTACGAGATGACGTTCACACCGATTACTAAGACCCAGTAGGGATTCACTTCTCCATCGTGAGCAGTGTGGTCTTCGTGAAACTGGTGGACGATGTGGCTCTGAAAAGATTCTCAAAAGGACGAGCGACCTTCTGATCAGGCATTCGGATGAACACATTGGCCCTATGAAAGAGGAACAGCCGGCCGCGGTGGTCGAGCGGTTCTACGCGCTTACGTGCGGAACCGCGCTGCTGCTACGGTCGCAGGTTCGAATCCTGCCTCGGACATGGATGTGTGTGGTGTCCTTAGATTAGTTAGGTTTAAGTACTTCTAAGTCTAGAGGACTGATGACCTCAGATGTTAAGTCCAGTAGTGCTCAGAGCCATTTGAATCACTGGAAAGAGAAACATTCAGGTCTCGGTCAGAGGACGGTCCATGCGATAGAGTTGCCGTTTGAGATGCTAGCAGAGATCGTGATAGCAGCGTTGATACCCTATGCCGCTTTGATAAAAGGCGAAAAAATAGGCACACTTTACCATGTACGCCTTTCTGGATGGGTCGCGCCAGGGGCGCGACCTTACTAAACATGTCCCGTCGTATTTGAACATCCGCGGATGCTGTGACATCGTAATTTACACCGGCCAATAGAAGACCTGTTCGGGATGCGGGCAAGAGGGACATCTCGAATCAAGTTGCACCACGCAGCTGCCGATTGGGGAGGAGAAGATGTCGTACGATTGTTGGCCGGAGTGGCCGAGTGGTTCTAGGCGCTTCAGTCTGGAACCGCGCGACAGCTACAGTAGAAGGTTCGAATCCTGCGTCGGGCATGGATGTGTGTGATGTCCTTAGGTTAGTTAGGTTTAAGTAGTTCTAAGTTCTAGGGGACTGATGACCTCAGTTGTTAAGTCCCATAGTGCTCAGAGCCATTTGAACCATGTTGTACGATCTAACGGTGCTCCCACTGACATACTTGAGGGCCCTGCAGACTGTTCCATCTGATCATCGACCGTCGACAGAAGCGTCGCCTTCAATCGACACTGAGCAGCCACTGATGCGGCACTGCAGACTACATTTGGCACTACCAGAGCTCGACTCGGCATCAGCTTTGCAGTGTGAGGGAGTAACAGCCTGCACAAGAATGTGGACTACCACGGATTTGGTGATGAGAACCGAGGCTTTTGTCCCTGATATCCACGACCCCTAGTCGTTGTCAGATCCGACACTTATTTTCGGGCTCCAAAGCGGTGAAAGAAACGTCGACGGGTTCCATCCGATACCTGCAGGATGAAGCCAACAGTAGACGAAGATCTCGACAGTGACGACCAGTCCCGGCAGGAAGTTATGATTCTTGGTTCCCCTGACAGGACTAGGTCACCAGCGGATTCGAATGAGACATCCCACAGTGCCACGCTTCTGGATGGACAGCAGATGGATTCAATGACTGACTCTGTCACCGACTTACTGCAACCTTCGGCCACTCCGTTAATTCCGAAGGATGATCGCAACATGATGTCAGGGACATGACATCGGCTGCAATAACTAAAGTGGTTGCAGTTGCTTCACATCACAACAGTTTAATGCCAATGAACATGGGAGGGGACCCATTTTTGACAGCAGGGCCTTCTTCCGGTCTCCCATCTCCACCTCACCCAACAGGCGCCAACAGTACCGCCTCCCAGTTCCAGGCCTATCAGAATGAGATTTTCACTCTGCAGCGGAGTGTGTGCTGAATCTTCCTGGCAAGTTAAAACTTTATGATGTACCGAGACTCAAACTCAGAATGTATAAGTCGTGCTTGGGTAGCTCAGATGGTAGAGCACTTGCCCGTTAAAAGTCCAGAGTTCGAGTCTCGGTCCGTCGCACAGTTTTAATGAGACCTGAAGTTTCGTTCTCAATACTATCTGAGGTCAAGCTGCAGATTTCTCGTGACCCCTTGTGTGCGGGAGATCTCGATGTCACAGGAAATGTGCATCGACCAGCTCCAGTCTATCTGTGGATACGACGTTTATAAGGCGCCATGCACAGGTAATGACAGACGTATGGCCGTTCTTGTGAAGTAGGGCATCGTGATCGATGATGTGACGTACCTACCGTCGGTACGAGGACTTGCTATCACATATTAGGGAGTCAGGATTGTGATTGTGTGTGTCCTTCCTGGCATGGACAAGAGGAGACCCATTCGAGATTTTATGTGGAGTCGTGTCCTTTTTCTATGGACGCTACGATCATATCATACTAGGGGCGGGGGAGTGGCGGGGGGGGCGACTTCAGTTTTGTTCTGTCACCAAAGGATCAAATACCACTCTTCATCGTATGCAGACCTTCACCTTGTCAACACACGGCAAAGTATCCATAGCAGCAGACAGGGCTACATATATGTTACAATGCATCCAGTGAGTCGCCTTGGACGGGTCTATGAATCCCAGGGACTTACGACAGCAACGCTTCATACTGAGATTCAACCAGTAGCCTATACAGACCATGACGCCCTCTTACTACAGAGGGTGTGTCATATCAGAAGCTCATGTAAGATGAACATAGCGCTCCTGGAGGATCCAGAGTGTAGGCAGAGGATAGGGAGACCAGGAGGGAACGTGAGAGGCGGCATCCGACGTTTCCTTCCACGATGCAGTAGTGGCTCGATTGCGCAAAACCTGCATTGGGACATGTGACGATGAATTACAGTCGAGAGGGTATGTGTTGGCCAAGGCACACCATGGAATATCACTTTATGCTACTGCAAGAGATATCCGCCAAGCCACCGCAGCCAGGGAGTCAGGCTGAGGTCTGGAGATTGTAAACAAAGGTCTCAACACTTATAAGGTGTCACCTCGAGGGCACGCTTGTGTGCGTGTGTAGTCAAGACAGGATCGGAGGTGAACCGTTGTCCACGAATCACATTATCTGCGAACGTCGTAGATGTCGCAGAACATTTATCTTCGTGCTGGATATGCCAGATGGTCGGTGCCTGACAGCCCGAGAGGAAATTTCTAACACCTTCATCATCGGCGGTTCTACGCCACAGATTCTACGGCAACGGATGAAATCCTCCACTTACTACCTCGGACCTTCGATGTCAACGCTGCGGCAACCCTCACGGACCAGATAACGGCGGAGGACTTCACCGATGGCCTCAACAAAGGAGCGAACGACAAATCGCCAGGCCCAGATGGTCTTCCAATAGAGTTCTATCGTGCGTTCCGTGATGTCATGATGCCCGGATGGGTTATGATGCACCAAGAACTGATGCATCCTGCCGTGCAGATGCAACCTGCCTTTGTAGACGGCGTTTTAATATCGGCCCCCAAGCCATCTATCAGACGGAGAAATGACCAATACCAGCGTCTTACGCTGCTCAAGATATTTACGTGAGTTCTGGCTGCCCAAATTAGGAGCGTCTTGCACCAAGTCCTCTCTATCGACCAGACGTATCTTGGCGGTGACAGCAACATACTGACGGCGCTCAGTGAGCACCGCGACGTCATCGCACTGGCGGAGGCACTTCGATTACGCGGAGTTTTAATGTCAGTGGACTTTGACCACGCTTTTGACAGGGTATGCCACGATTGAGATAGTGCTGCGAAAGCTGGCCTTCCCCTAGTCCTTCAAAAACACCGTCATGCGCCTTCTGCGTGGCGTGACTTCACAGGCTACAATCAATGGACATATAGCGAGCAAGATGACTATCACCTGACTATCTACCAGTGGTTATGTATGCCATTGCCTTGGAGCCACTGATACATGTATTACAATTTCGGCTGCAAGGACTTATATTGAGAGACCATACTTTTGTCTGTGTATGCGGACGATCTAGTGTTTTTGGTGCGTTCGCTAGCCGAAGCCCTGGACTGGATTACCCAATACAGTGCTATTGCCGGATCCCGCTTGAACTTGGAGAAGTCTGTAGCGGTGGGGCCATCAGCAGCGGCTTCTCAGAAGAGAGCTTGGCCCCATACCCACTCTGCGATACTATCAAATGCTTGATGGTTATCTTTACGCGTGACTGTCGATGGACAGCACACCTTACCTATACTCGTCTCCTACAAGGCATACGTACAGATGTCTGTAGCAACTTGCTGCGATCTTTGAACATGGTACAGAGGGTGGCGTATGTCAACATTTATCTGGCATCCAGGATACCTCACCTGACCATGATTCTCCTGCTGCCAAAGAAGATAGCCCGTAGTTTGCAAGCTGTCTTTGGTTACTTTGCCAGTGCACGAATGATCATCAAAGTGTGCGATACGACACGCTCACCCTCCATATCCCAAAGGGTGGTGTCGCAATGGTCAGTGTGCGCGTTAAGGCAGCTGACGTATGTGTCTCCACGATTATGAAGATGTGGAACCACCGCTTCACAGCTTCACAGGAACTCTGATTGAGGAACTGGCCCCACCTCTCACGAACTACCCATTGCAGTAGCGCATATTTCGACACCGCTGTCTCACCTAAAGAAGTTTTGTGTGTACATCAGTTATGTCAACGCTGACCTCCAGAGTGAACGATTTCAAAGGACGCGTGATGTTTACTGCCATATGATGTGAGGGCATCCTTGAAATCCGACTGAAGGCCGTCTACCCTCGGCTACTTCAATGGTACAAAGTTCGTTCCCCAGTGGTTACGCTGGTTCCAAGGCATCAGGGCAGGCGGACACACAGCTCACATCACGCAGGACTGATTCTGTGAGTAGGAAGATGAACTGCCGCATCTGGCCTGGCCATCACAGTCAACAAAAATGGTTCAAATGGCTCTGAGCACTATGGGACTTAACAGCTATGGTCATCAGTCCCCTAGAACTTAGAACTACTTAAACCTAACTAACCTAAGGACAGCACACAAGACCCAGTCATCACGAGGCAGAGAAAATCCCTGACCCCACCGGGAATCGAACCCGGGAACCCGGGCGTGGGAAGCGGGAACGCTACCGCACGACCACGAGCTGCGGACCACAGTCAACAGATCTCAATATTATTTCGTCTTTGTGGTCCGCTTTGAATGGCAGTGTGTATGACCGCTATCCACCTCTATCATCGTTTCCTCAATTGGAGGCTATTACGCAAGAAAAATGGCATACGATTCACTTGAGAACCATATAGGATCCGTATTTATGAATTATGAGAGGACTAGAAGCTGTTCTGAATGGGAACAGTTTTCCCACCACGTATTAGGCATGGCAGTGTTTAGTGTTTGTTGTATTTCCATAATGTTGTCCAGTGCCTGTAGTTTTTCTCGTTATTTCAGTCTATGCCTAGAATGCAACTTTAACCAATTTACTTCCATGATTCGGTAGGAATCCATCGTCAGACACAAAATAAAAACGTATACCAAGTCAAGTTGATATCAGCCGTGTGAGAACCGAGAGCCGAGTGAACCAACGATTTGTAAGAAGGTGCTAACGTTTGGACTAGGGAGTAAGTATTGAGCACGGTCTTCAGTTTGTTTCTGATAACAGTTGTATGTCGTAAAATGTAGCTGAAATTAAATATGCTACAGGTGTGATTCTGTCTGAAACTGGGATAATGATAAAATCGGCGGATTACGTCGGATAGGAGCCACTGCAGACTCATTATCAGATGGAAGTGAGGCAGGAACATTATTGTTTGGACTATGTGAATTAGATCGCTAGTGTCGTCGAGCTTGCGAAAGTACAGAAAATTTTGGTATGCATTAACGAACTGTTTACGATATGAAATTATGGTAAGGATTTTACATAATCACATTCCACTGCCTTGTGACATACATGGAAAATAAATTCCGATAACGTACATTTCAGAGGGCTCACACGGACCCACGCACGCACGCACGCACGTGCGTTCACACAAACACACACACACACACACACACACACACTTACGCGCTATTTAAGTGCACATCATTTCACAGTAAATACAGAACGTAAGTCCAAAGAATATGACGGTGCTAAGTATTTTGCCATATGGCGGTATTTGACATGAAATGCATTATATTACAAAATGGCCCTGAGCACTATGCGACTTACCATCTGAGATCATCAGTCCCCTAGAGCTTACAACTTCTGAAACCTAACTAATTAAGCACATCACACACATCCATGCTCGAGACAGGATTCGAACTTGCGACCGTAGCGGTCGAGCGGTTCAGGACTGAAGCGGCTAGAACCGCTCGGCCACCCAGGGCGGCATTATTATATTACAGAATGAAGTATTTTCAAGCACAGGTAATGGACACAGATGTACACTGGACAAGCTATATGTGTGTAACACCTTCACAATATACCTGTAATACGAATCAGACAAGTTACATTACTTTTACTTTTTGGACCGTCTGACTGCAACTGAATGAAACAAAAATTTCGTTCCATTCTCGTTTCGCCTTTATTCTCTGCAAGGCATCTACAGTGGCATCAAAACAAGTGTTCAGTTCTTAGTGCTGTGAAACGTGGGAAAAAACGTACAGTGGCAATTATAAGAAGAGAAACGGCACCAAAAATGGAACAGAAACGTAAAATGTAGAGAATCGTCCACGCAACCTGCCACTGAATAAAGGCGTAACGCGTATGGCACGAAAATTGTATTTCATTCAGTTGTAGTCAGACGGTCCAAAAAGTAAAAATCATCAATATACTGTAATATTACATGCAACTGAGGAAGACTACAAAAGTTGAAGATGCAAAGAAGTTACAGGTCAACGAATGGTCCAGTCCCTTTCGTAATTAAATTCTCTTCGATGAGTCATTCCTTCTAACAGTAAATACTGTCCTGATGAATTCTTACATGTCTGTGGGTGAAATGGTTGACCATCGACCACATTCAGTGTGTATGTACACAACTTTAACTGGTAGGTTCATTCAGGAGGAGAAAAGTAAACGTGTAGATGAGCGACGTGACGACAGCATCTCGCATGTGGTTTGCTGCCTTGAAGAGTAGCTGAGTTCATCTCTGGTAGGTTGGAGAGAGCTCCGGGCAGAGGAAGACCCCGGCTGTAGTTAGCGCGCCATTCAGCAGAGTGCTGGTCCGATTGCTTGCTTTGCCGTGGGCTGCGAGGGAAAACCACTGCCTCCGCAGCGCAAATCCGATTAGCGATCGAACGTGTTCACGCAAACGAATAGCACAGACGCGCCGTCTGGCCAGCCAGGAGGGGACACGAATGCAGTCGGCGTACGCTTCAGTCAACACGGGAAATGGTCTCTGACTCATGTTTTCATATGAATTCGTGCTGCCTGTCCATAATCCAGACCGAGATTCATCGCTCAACATGACATCAATATTACAAAGAAAAATTAAACATTGCATAAATGTCGATTTTCTAACCCGTTTGTGCTAGCTAAACGAAAGTACAGAACAACTTCTTTAGGTGTCCCCTTACCAGACTCTTTCGGATGGCATCGTGTGGAGAAACTGAGTGAGGCGGTGAAGCAAATACGATATGACCGGACAGTCTTTCGGAAACAGACTCGCCACATACGCAAATCAGTAATTAAATTCACATTTGATCGTAATACTTATTGATTATCAGTACATAACTGATGCAGTCTTGCTCTGCTGTTACTTTTAATTCGTATTTTGCATGTGATGTGGCAGATCGAAATGCTAAAAACACTGTAAGTTGATGAGCAGGGATGAGTACCAGCCGAAACCGTAAGATACTCACCACAGGGACATGTTCTTGAAAAGTCCTCCAGTGATGGTCCGATGGGTCACTGGTCACCAAACAGAGGCCGTCAAAGTGGAGAGGCGCTGCAGCAAGCCAGGCCATTGTACGGAAACGTAGATTCCATCTCCCATAGAGAAAAGCCTAGTGAAAACGTTTTACGACCAGGAAATGGAGTGACAAATCGCTCGCTGTAGCTGAAAGGCACCTTCGTACGCAGGATGTCGAACGCTGGTTGTTATAAAAACACAGAAATTAAAGACAAACGCCTCATTGATGAATAGCGGAAGAAGATGAGTTTTGTAACGAGCAGTTTGATTGGTTGGCGCAGAGCCAAGCCAGGTGATACTCTGGGGGATGGAAATCGCGGGAATGTGAGAGTTCCACTTATTTCGCATTAGATTGGAAATCAGGTGGGTAAGTAGAGTTTCGAGATCAACATCCAGAGCTTCCGCTGCTGAGAGTCACCGCACAGCCTCCTGAGCCGATGCATTGGCGACTAAGAAACATTTCTGGCTAGTCAGGACTTAGCTACTGGTGAGAATCGTCGTTTCCACCAGTGATCGATTCTACAGCCATTTGAACCATCGCCTGCAACAGGGTGTAGAGATATTAGTCACTTTTTCGTAATTGGATTTGTTTCAAGCGTCATTCAAAAGCCTTGCATTTTCTCAGTAATGAACATTTTGCTTTCAAATTTGCCCACAGGTGTGAAGCTTTTCTTTTCTGTAGTTTAAGTTACGTCCATTCACCTTATGACGATCATTAGGCACTCCACAATTATAAGTCAAAAATTCTTACGAGATTATTAGCTTTTTCACCCATCCTCTATGTCAGATATGCCAAAGGTATTAGGGAAAAAGTGGCCCTTGTTACCATTAATTTGCGTGTTTATCTATGATTTATAATGATAATTTTGTCACAGTTTGTCACTGTTTAATATTCATTTATAGCATTAAATCAAAGTCACTTTAACTTTTTATTTCATTTAATATTCATAAATTCGGCCCATCACAGTTTTGGAGAGTACATTTGCATATGTTTTATTGGCTTCTACCAGCATTCAGTTAATTAACTTGGAGCGCCAACCCCCTTTCACTAGATGGAAGGATAAAATATAAAACGACGTTCCACAATGACACTTTTCTTACATTAGGGAGGAAGACGACATCAAATCCAATCTCTCCACCCATTTTTGGAATTTCCGTCAACTTAAACCGTTTACAGCAAATGCCAGTATAGCTCCCTTGACAAGGAGACGACCGATTTCCCAAGCCGATCTTGTGCTCGGTGTCTAATGGCATCGTCGTCGATGGGAAACATGAATTTTCCTTTCGAGTGGTAAAAATAAAAAAAAAATTTGCTCCATCACGTAAATGTTTTAGTTACTTTATAACACATTATTTACTGACTTGACGACATGGGCCTCCGTAGCAATAAATTATATGATATGACTTATCTACTAGGATTTAGGAATGAATTCCCTAAATTGAGAATAATGTGTCGCTCGGATAATTTTTCAGGGTTTGGTAAACATTATTTTAACAGTTTTTAGGCATTCGCTAATTTGTCACAGAGTGTACCACAACATACATAGAAACTTCTCTCCACGCCAGAATGGTGTATGATGGTACTAGAGACCCTTTAGGAGGGAAAGTCCAATCAGACCAGCGTGAGGAAATGAAGAAGCAGCAGAATCAATGTTATTCATTATTATATATATATATATATATAAGGCTCTCCGGCCATTTGACCAAACAGTGCCCGAACTCTTACGGCGGTACTATGAATGTAGTGCGAGGGCGGTGGCACTATGAATATAGTGCGGGACAATATATGGGGAATATGGGTCTCACGGGTGGCGTGCCAGAGATACGTTCCTGCAGTCGTCGTATCCTCTGTGTCCTCTGATGGATAGAGCGTCTGCCATTTAAGAAGGAGATCCCGGGTTCGAGTCCCGGTCTGGGCACACACTGTCCCCGTTGACCTATATCAGCGCCTGTATGCAGCTAGGAGCATTCATTTCATAGTAATAAAAATATAGTTGCCAAACGGTGCGCGTCAACACTCGACTTCTGCCACTATCCCTCGAAAGATAATTGTTTTCAAACCGGCACAAGGCAATTTAAAATTAGCATTCCATATATTGGAGGATTTTAGTATCATAAACACGACTGATCATTGTCAGCTACACAATAATTTTATTCGACGGAGGAGTCGCGTACAGGCAATAGCTGTGAATGGTAAGTATTTATTCCTTACCGGTAACAAATATTCATTTCCGTTTCTAATAGTTGATAATCTTTAACAGCTTCAGAAGAAGTACAGCCTGTAAACCGTTAAAGAATACATACTTAGCATTAGCAACTCTTTGCTGTACCTGACTCCTCCGTCGAATGGAACACATACTGAACGAATTGTAGCAGGCGTCCGAGAAGCTGACCGACCATCTCAGAGGCGAAACTGAGTGCATGGGCAGTGGGTCGAGGGGACGTGATAGGAGGAATGCCTTCTAGTTTGTCTTCCAGTGTCGACAACTCACGGACTTGCGTGCGTCGTACCGATCAAGATAAAAATTTCAGCTAGAAGTAAAACGGATTCGCAGACGCACGTTATAGAGACGTTCATCTCAAAACGCAGCATATGTTTGTAGAAGAGCATATGAAATTAAATTAAAGTTATTGTAATACAATGCAATGAACATAAGCAAAAAGAGATTCAGAAATATTTAGGAAACATTTGTGATCGTGTCTTATATTGCATAAGGCGCTTAAGTACAAGTAAAGTTACTGTTATTAATCCATTAATCATCTGTTCACACAGACAATAGAACAACACTCCGTCAGGTATCCACAGCGTCACAACGCTGGACTTGCTGAGGGTGGCTGCTGTCCGAGACAGCAAACAGTCGACACGAAGTATTCCGACTGGTACCGACTTTTAACGTTCATTCAATCATTGTCAGCTGCACAGTAATTTTATTCGACGAAGGAATCACCTACAGGCAAGAGTTGTGAATGGTAAGTATTTATTCATTACCGTTAACAAGTATACATCTCCATTTGTAGCAGTTGCTAATGTTTAATAGATTCTGAAGAAGGATGACGTGTAAACCAGAAAAGAATAAACACTTGCCATTAGCAGCTGTTGGCTGTACCTGACTCCTTCGTCGGCCAGCTTACCGCGCTCGTGCCCTCAGTATATCTGGTCTACTGAGGGCTCAGAATATACCAATTTATGCAGGTAAACAATTCGTAATAATGTTGGTACACGTGGGGCCCAAGGTACTGCCCCACAGTGTCATCGTCAGTATTGGCTCCCGAACAAAATAGTTTGAGGACCATTGCTGGTTCCGTAATTTAATTGATGCTTTGTACTATTTTCTCTTTGCTATGTTGATTATACATATTTTTCTTGCAGAAACTGATTTTCAGGCTGGTTTTCAAACTTGCTCTATGATGATTTTCCTTTAAGTGATGAAATTTTCCAAAGTAAAATCAGTTGTCAGCTGCAGTTAACTGGTTTGCAGAGGTCAACACAGGTTAATCTCCCACCTTCGGAAGCTATCCAGATTTAATGAAAATACATATCGTTACGACTGGGCTACAAGCTCATGTAAAGTACATGAAGTGTGTTATAAAATACTTACTCAACACTGGCTTATAAAATGTGTAACACTCGTTTAATTACGGATGAAGAGTTAAGAAGCCCTGAAAAGGTTAAGTACCAAAATGCGAAAATGTTTATTTGTTGAAAGAATCACTAACCAGTTGCACAAAAGAAATATTATTTCTTTAATGTTTCACGCATTTGGTGTCCTTTTAAAAAGACTGTACAGAAAAATATATCACAAATAAATAGAACCTACATAAAACTTTAAAATGTAAGAAAGAAAAGTCTAGAAAATTTCAAAATAAAAATGTGCTGCATATTTATAATTAAAGTATTATAAACAAGAGCCAAAAATTATCAGGTGTATGCAGCATACTAATGAAGTCCAAAAATACGAGCCAATAAGTAACACAAATACGAGTATGTTAATCCAAAAAGAGCTTATACATACTTACACGTGCATCACAGCGCGTGTAAAAATATGGTATAAGCAAACAAAACAAGTTCAGGCGTTACGCTAGAATGGGAACTATTCTGTTAATGACATGCACATCTTGAGGTTGGTCTCGGAGTTGTGGTAAAAGTGCAGAAAAAAACCTTTCGGAATTGTGGTTTCGCATAAGACATGAAGGAAGAACGAAGTGCTCATAATCAGCGTATTAAGCAGAATACAAAAACCTAATTATAAATAAAATAAGTTAATACAAACGAAATGTGTGCTGTGGATGGGAAGTTCAGGAACTAATATCCGAAACAGGTTTAGTGAGATCAGTAGCGTGTTAGCAAGGACCCTGTCGGCGAAAACAAAACGCAAAGCGCATCATGGGCCCGGGAGTTGCAACTGGAGTAATTGGATGGCTCAAATGGCTCTGAGCACTATGCGACTTAACTTCTGAGATCATCAGTCGTCTAGAACTTAGAACTAATTAAACCTAACTAAACTAAGGACAGCACACACATCCATGCCCGAGGCAGGATTCGAACCTGCGACCGTAGCGGTCGCTCGGCTCCAGACTGTAGCGCCTAGAACCGCACGGCCACTCCGGCCGGCGAGTAATTGGAGAAAGAGTTCTCTGTCAGTAGCTAATATAACGATTCAGAAGGTAGCTATAGAGGGAAGGAAGCGTGGGCACAATTATATTCTTTTGTAATAGTGAATCAACGGCTACTGGATTATATGCATATCTCAAGTACGATTCGTGAAATAACTGTAACCAGGAACATTCATTCCATTAATTGTATGGTAAGCTTTAGAACACATCGCTGAACTCATCTAGAGAGGTCAATAGTGTGCTCGCAGGATATGCGGCAGCGCAAACAATGCGGGAGCTGCACGAAGTGGCCAGAAGCAATAATTGGCGTAAGTAACGAAACAATACCCAATCAGAAGCCAAAATGATCAAAAATAACTAGAGGAGAATGGAAATGTGGCCATCGTTGTGCGAGTATACTTACGTTATAGTGAAATAACTAGTTCAGAACTATATACAATGAGGGTGTGTGGGATAATTACGAGACATCTCCTGCTGTCATACGAAATCGTATACCAGACGATCGCTCTAGGTGTAGGTCCAGTGTGTCTAGCACGGTGACAAGTTGGTCGCATGTCCTCAACTGAGGTCTTTGTATCCAATGCACGACCATCACTGACACCGAGACAGAACCAACTTTCTTTCTTCAGAAAACACGACAGACCTCCACCTTGCACCCCCCACCCTTCACCCCACCCCACCAACACCACCACTGAACTCTCGCTTGAAAAAAAAAATAGCTCTGAGCACTTAACTTCTAAGGTCATCAGTCCCCTAGAACTTAGAACTACTGAAACCTAACTTAACCTAAGGACATCACACACATCCATGCCCGAGGCAGGATTCGAACCTGCGACCGTAGCGGTCGTGCGATTTCGGACTGTAGCGTCTAGAACCGCTCGGCCACCCCGGCCGGCGAACTCTCGCTTGACTCCACAGAAGCAGCAAATGGTGGCTGTTTGGGGTCAGTGGAATGCACTCTACAGTCCGTCTGGTTCGGAGTTGTTCCTGAAGTAACCGATTTGTAACAGTTAGTTGTGTCACTATGGTGCCAACTGCTGTTCAAACTGCTGTTGCAGCCGCAGTACGATGTGCCATAGCTATACGCTAGAGCAACGTGACCGTCCGGAGCCAGCTCTGTTTGCGATCGTACATTTTCGCGACAACAACTGCCAGCAATCATCTACAGTAGCTACTTCCCTGCTGAGTCTTTCTACGGTATCGCAGAAAGAACATCCAGCTTCTCGTAGCCCCATTATTCGATCTCGTTGAAATTCAGTCAGAAGTTGTTAATGGTGTCTTAAAGGTATTCTTGAGTAACATCAGCTCACCACCTCCAGTCTCAAATCTACCGTTACAGCGACTATTTAAAGCAAATCTGATTTGTCTCCTCAAATTGGTGAAATATGGATACACTGGAAGTCTAAATTATTTTGATAACGAGAATTTGTTCTATTTGTAAAGGAAGCAGTCCTGAAAATCACGTTACGAAGCCACAACTCTAGAGTTTCCACGATCCATGGCTACGTTTGTACTATGCACGCTGTTGACAATAGAGTCACTGTTATGCCAGTGCTGAGAAATTTGAATAGAGATTATCTTTCAGATTTATAAAACGCCTACCAACTTTCGTTTATGTCGCACAACTCTTCCTAGGTGCTGTGACTTTTTTCCGTCAGTGGACAAAGTTCCAAATACTCTTAAATAAAGGTAGATGAAAGGACACAGCCGCTACTGTAGTGTCAATATAAATTTTAGTGTAAAAGTGCTAACAAGAGACTGATGTTGTAGCGGCAATTCATTGTACCTTCAGTAATCGAAACAGTTTTAAGGAACACAAGGTAAGTCATCTGTACCCAGCCATTTATCAGATTCTAGAGGAATACACTACGATATCAGCAGAAAAACGAAGATAGTCTAGGTGTAATGGATTTGTTTATGATAAACTTCTTGTGCTGCCAGTCAATAATCTTTCTATTAACATCTTGCACGACGCCTTTCGGGATTTGATTCACATTTTTGGCAGCGTTTTGTGTGTACTATGCCACTTAAACAGGATTAATTTCCTGAACGTGTCGCGCAAGAGGTAAACAAGCAGAAGAAGTTATTTTGCCACTGAATCAGTTCTCTAGACAGTAGCACGCTTCATCAGCTACTTCTAACGAATGATATAAAATTAAAATTAGGACGTATTCTGCTAACTTATGTTCCATATTCTTGTTCCCGCTTAAAAATTTGAAACTTCCTCTAGGGCAACTGAAAACAGTTTCGATGATCTCACTGCCTGCATCCATTTCGGTTTCCTGTTTCTTTCTATACCGATGAAGCACTGTTGTACACATTTATCAATATAATAACATAGATAGAGGACAACGTAATATACATATTAACACTGGAAGCTTCATAAGGCTGTTTACGTATAGTATGGTTGTTTGTAGTAAAGTAGAAATGCCAGACGATTGCAGCGAATTGTCCGGAGGCCTGCAGAGGATTGATGATTGGCCCAGGATCTGTCAGTTGACTCTGAACGTAAATAAATGTAACGTATTGCGCCTAAATCGAAGACATCCATTAGTGTATGATTAATCTATTGGTAACAAATCACTGGAAACTACTGTGACTGTCTGGAGTAACCATCTGACGCAACCTAAGGTGTAATTGCACTTAAAAGAAATAGTAGCATTAACAGGTGCCAAACTGAAATTCAGTGGAAGAACCACAAGGAAATGTAACACAGCCACGAAAGAATTGGCTTTCAGAACAATTCTTCGACGGCTTCCTGAATATCTCTCACATGATTCAATGAAGGGCGGCACATTTCGTCACGGGTCATTTATTTGACGTAAGAGCTTTCCGATGATCCTCAGCAATCTCCCATGGCAGACGCTACAGGAGAGGCCTTGTGTGTCACAGAGAGGTTTACCGTTTAAATTCCAACAGAGGGAATAGTCGCACGACGTATCATTCTTTGCGAAATCGTCACGACGAGAAAATCGATTTATCGACAACCATTCTTCCTATGCATCCTCCTTGAACGGAACAGGGAAGAGGGAAACAGAAGTGTCCTACACTACATACCGTAAGGTGGCTTGCGGAGAGCCGTTGTAGATGTACAAATGTCTGTCAATGTCATCTAAGGCGGTGCAGTCATGGACTGCGCGGCTGGTCCCGGCGGAGGTTCGAGTCCTCCCTCGGGCATGGGTGTGTGTGTTCGTCCTTAGAATAATTTAGGTTAAGTAGTGTGTAAGCTTAAGGACTGATGACCTTAACAGTGAAGTCCCAATGTCAAATAGTAACCTTCGAACACATTTGGTGCCAACTCTCGAATACCGCGATGTTTGTCGCTTCTAGTAAGTCAGCGTCTTACCTACGAAACGTTTACCGCTGCCGTGAAAAACGGCCAATCGCAAAACTGTCACTCTCGGTGCTCAAAGCGGTACACTTCTTTCGCTGGCGGAATTACGACTCCGGAGTCGGCTAAGAGCTTTCTCCTTGTAGGCACCTGATCCCCTAAGATCTTTTCTCTTTGCTTAGCGCTCGAGGGCAGGGAGAATGCGGGACAGGGTGACAAGCGGCAAGTGGCCGTGGCAGGCAGGCAGGCAGCCGCCGCGCCGCGGGGTAAGCGGATCCGCGCCCCCACCTCCGCCCCCCGCCCCCGCCGGCAAAGTGGCTGTCGCAGGCCAGGCCGGCCCCCAGCCCCCAGCCGCCAGCGCCGGCCCCGGCTCTCCGGGAATCTGCCTCCACTTGGCCCGCTGAAAGCTTATCGAGCGCCGCAGGTAGATCGGCCCCGTCCCGTGGGAGCGGAAGCCACGCCGCCCCGTTCCCACGCGCCGCCTCCCGCCTCCCGCCGCCCGCCGCCCTTCGTCTGCATTCTCCATCACCTGTGAAGTCTAGCGCTAGACAATGGTCTCAACAAGGAGAACCTCTTCATCGGAACAAAACAGGAGACCTCAGTGCTCCACAATGCTTTAAGGGCAGGAACTTTTTCACGCAATGTACCTTTTACCGTCTTTGTTAACGCTAAGAGTCCTTAACCTTGGCACGGATTCACTTCTACTTTCTTCTCCGAGTGACGTGTGCAGACGGGACGACCCCGAGAGCAGCCTTGCGGTGTGGTTTACACTTGTGGGCCGACAGGTACCTGTCGGGGTGCAAAGATCAGTGTCTGTGCTCAAGAGCAAGGCACATCCTGGTGTCTGTCATACGCTGAAGTCGTTCACAACTCAAGCATTGCCCTAAGATCCATAGGCAATTGTAAGAGACGAGGAGTAGATTCTAAAATTGAACAAATTAATGTATATGCTGTATATAGAATACTGCACCGTGAAGTAGCAAACAAATTATGTGCATGTATACAATCCGAAACATATGGGATTGGAGTGAAGACATCCAAATAGAGATCAGTTGTTTGCACCTCTGCAGCACCCTCAGGTACTATGGAAACTATCCCCAAATACGTTTCCTTTCATTTACGTCTATGGTCACGAACTTTTTGTTAACAGATTACCGGTTTCGGTTTTTAATGACCATCATCAGCTCTGTTTCATAAAAACAAAGTCCTAATGTACTGCAGCCGTAGTAGCATCGTCAAATGTTAAATGTGGAATCAGCACCAGCATCGTCAAATACATGTAAATAACATCACATGCACGAGTCATGTTGTCAGTAGTACTACTTTGTTTTTATGAAACAGATATGATGATGGTCATTAAGGACCGAAACCGGTAATCTGTTAACAAAAAGTTTGTGACCATAGACGTAAATTAAAGGCAACCCATTACATTTACGGGTCACTGTTTTTCACGACAAAGGTAAACCTCTCTGTGACACACAAGGCCTCTCCTGTAGCGTCTGCCATGGGAGATTGCTGAGGATTGTGAAACTACCCCAAATGTCTCAACAAACGTCCTGTCTTCCTTATCCCTTTTTCTTTTCGATCTGTTCAACACATTTCTTTCCTCGTCGCTTCTGTGGACAACCTCCTGATTTCTTGATTCACTACCAGACAATACTGTGTTCCAGACGTCCATTCTAATAAATTTCCTCCCTGAAGTAGGGCCAATATATGACAGTAGTAAATATCTTTTTGCCTGGAATGCCTTCTTTGCCTGGCTTGTCTTCCGTTAATGACCTCCTCGCTTCGTGCGTCATAAGTTATTTTTCTCTCAAGGTAGAGGCTTCGTTAACGTCGTCTACTTTGTGCTCCCCAATTTTGGTGGTAAGTTTCTCAGTAATCTCATTTATGGTCCTACCCGTTATTTTCGTCTTCCTTCGGTTTACTCTCAATCCTTAGATTGTGCTCAGTGCACGGTTCATCCTACTCCATGCCCTGCAATTTTTCCTTAGCGCAGCACTTCGGACCTAATGGAGAGGCAACGTCAAAAGCGAAGGTCATGGGGTCCGCAAAATGTACGGTCCCCGCAACGAACTTGTCACACCACACTAGTCGACTTATCCGCAGCGCCGCTCAGCCCCATGCAGGGCCCACGGGAAATTAGTATGTAATTGAAAAGGTACCTACTAAAGATCTTTACTTTGTCGTTTGCTATCGAGAGCTATAATAGCGCGGTCAAGAAGTATTTAATGCATATGAAACAACTATTCGCTCCCCTCAGGAGACGACTGTTGGCACTCGTCAGATCTGCAGTGTCACGTGCTGTGACATACGTGCCACGAACAGTCTTCCCCGTGGCCTCACGAAGGTGACGCGTGGCGTATGTCCAGGTAGTGTGGAAGAGTCACTGCTGATCACGGCGCGTGTAACGTCTGTAAACCAATGAGAGAGAGTGTTAATACACGTCACAGTTGAGTGCAGAGAGCTGACTTTTTCAGAAACTTGTAAGAAATGCGAAGACACTTTCATATGATCGATGATTAGTGCAAATATTCATAACTGATTTGCAAAAAATAGTTATATACTGTACATAAATGGTCGAAAAGGTTTTCTGCCGATCTGGGCTCAGTAACTACAAGGCCTATGGTTTTTAAAAATCACATAGATAGCGAAATTAAAACCGCAGTGATAATCCAATTTAACTTTGTACGACTGTTGCACACTGTCCCTAGTATGCCCGTCAATCTCGGCCAGTCGCGCTTTTCAGTTGTTGGCGCACAGTGAGCACGTATAAACAACAGCAGCGTCTGCTGCCACGTGTGAAGTATGTGCTGTCATCCGACTTCTTTATGCTCAGGTGTTCTGCATGATACCTTACAGCTCACATAACGTAGCTGCCACGCGTGATAGTAAACTGTGGCAGTGCTGCAGGAACATTGAAGCAGGACGTACAGACGTTCATGGTGCAGGCGGTCAGGGAAGGAAGGGAGTGTCAGTCGATGATCTTGTTCAGCGATCAGGCAATTTGAGAAAGGGCAATTAAGAACAAGCGACGAGGAATGTTGTCATTAGACATTGGCCTTCTTCATGTGACAATCCTCGATCGCACACTGTAGCTGCAACAAAGACGACCGTGCAATGTTTTTTATGGAAGGTGTTTGATCACTTACACGGACTTGGCTTCCCCGGGTTTTCATGTCTTTGGTCATTTGAACCGCTGGTCATGACGACAGCATTTAGCACAGACAACAAGCAGCAGATCAACGTAGGGAAAGCGCAGGCGGCTCTCTTCTATGACGAGGGTACTGAAAAGTTGATGCCACGCTACAAGAAATGTTTAGGTCGGAGTGGCGACTATGTAGAGAGGAAGCTGCAAGGCGCAGCTAAATTTGCAAATAAAACACTTTTGATTTTCACTGAATTTTCCATTCACGTCCGATCAGACTCCGTAAAAGTAGTCATTGCCTTCATCTGCCCAGAGCTGTGTCAAATTTAAGGACTAGATAACCGTTGTCTTCTGTAACGCAGATAACGAACTCAGATTTATTACCAGAATCCCAAATAAGGGTAAGCCTGATGAGTAAAAGGTCGTTTGTAGAACCTTTTTAGAATTGTTGAATATTGTTCGTTGGCCTGGTATCCTTACCAACTGAGAATAATACGAAAAGTAAAAAAAAAAGATTCAAAGGAAAGCTGCTATATCATGCCTTTCAGGAAAGATGTCATGGAAACTGCAGGAGTCAAGGCTTCAAAAAGAGTTAAGCGGCGTATTAAGGCCTCAACCAAATATCTCCTATAACGACGATAAAAATAGATAAATCAGGGCTATCTTAGAAGTGTACCGAGAACTTTCCTTCCCTCCTACCGTTCTGATTGATATAAGAAGGGGCGTACATGTAAATTTCCCCAAGAGGCAATAGCCGGTTCATTTCAGTTTATTTGGGAGTATTAGTGGGAAGAAAACACTGCGTACTAGTAAGGACACAACCGGAAAGAAATTGTTGGGCACTCTATGTGTTCCGTTGCGATGTGGATAGACTCTCATATCTTGGGTCACTATTGAGCACATGAGTGCAATTTGAGAAAAATATGCCACCCAATGACAGAGGCGACGACTGAGGCGTTTTAACGAAAAGCTTCCTGACTTTATTGTCTTCTGCATGCGTAGTATCTCAAACTTGGACATGGATCGTAGAAACTGTATAGCATCATATCGTCATTTTCACGATTACTTCTTTTATATATAGGACAAACTGCTCGTTCTCAAAATAATTTGGACTTTCAATGTAGCCATATTTCTAATGTGTAGACTAAGTCAATATGAAAGGGGCGAAATCGATAGACGTGCATGTAATTTCCGAAGTACTCTAACAGAGTGTTATTGGAGCCGTTACAGGTGTCGGGAGATCCGTGAACCTTTTCTAGGCGTACTGTTGTCTATAGGAAGACTGTAACGCCAGAAGACAGAACTAAATAGTAAGAAGAGCAGTGCACGATCTGGATTCATGCAGGGAGTGGCATGTGACCCTGAACTTAAATAAATGTAACATACTTCTCTTAATTAGGCGAAGAGATCCGCTGTTGTTCGGTACGCTGTTGATGAAAAGTCACTAAAACCAATAACAGCCGTAAAATATCGAGTAATAACCATTCATAGCAACCTGTAGTAGAAAACAAAACTGTAGGAAATCAGATTCCAGTCTGTGATTTATGGAGAGAACTTATGGAAATGTAATTCCTCTATTAAGGAAGTAGCTTGTAAAACTCACTGTTCGAACGAATCTTGAGTATTGTTCATCAGTGTGAGACCCTTACCATATTTAACAGGAGGTTCTAACAGATCCAAAGAAGAGCGGCACAATCGTCTCATGATCGTTTAACGAGCGCGGGGTGTTACAGAGATGTTCAACAAACTCCTTTGACATTCGTTACAAGAGAGACGTCGTGTAACCCGGAGAGGTTCGCTGTTGCAATTCCGAGAGCGTACGTTCGAAGAAGAGGCGGGTAACTTATTGGTTCCTTGCACATACGTCTCGCATAACGACCATGGAGAGAAAATTACAGAAATAAGAGCTCGTACGGAATTTTATTGGCACTCGTTCTTCTCAGGCACCGCTCGTAAACGGAACACGAAAAGGGGAAAACAATACCGCTATCAGAAGTATCCTCCACCACCCATTGTAATGTGGCTTATGGAATATTGTTGTAAACGTAAAACAATGTCATAACCTATCACTCTGACCTGTGACCACTTGTCAAAAGCCTTAATAACCACCTTTTGCTACGCGTATCGCTGTGAAACGTTGAGGAAGAGAGACAACAATGGTCTTAAAGATATCGACAAGGATGTGTAACCAAGCCATTGATTTTGCGCTTGGGTGTACCTTAGTCGAATTTTCTGGAAGCGTTTCACGGTGGTCGCACCATCCCCTGTTCCAAGCGTTACGATCTGCTTGTCTATGCACTAGCAGACATTTTTTAACATAGTACCCTACTTGCCTGAACATCAGACATTGTGACTTCGAACAGAAACGTTGGTCGTGGCTGGAGAAACACATCTATAACATACAATCTCCTCATTAAACACTACCCGCGTCTACCTTTGTCTAGTCACAGATCAATTTCAGTCAAAGCTAATACAGTTGCCACAACTGCGTCCAAAAATCGTGGAAACTGCGTGCCAACTTTTCGAGATATTGCAGACTGCAGGCCCCGCAAAATCCCATCAAGCGCCAATTGTTCCGCCTCCTGCAAAATCGTTTTATTGGAACGATCATCATTCGTTATACAAACTGATACTGATTCTTCCGTTCCGGTCCACAAAACACTCTATTGATTCTCCTTGTTTCTGTCCAACACCATGAAGTTGTTCGTGATAATGCCATGAGGTATTGTTCTTCCTGTAACGATCGACTAACAGTTCCTCAAATCCTGCAAAGGGCTGAGCATCCCGCAATATTTCATTGCACATGATACATTATGTTCTAGCAGCCCCTACCAAACTTAAACGAGCCAGACTTAACAACTGCTCGTGATTCCAGTTACCTAATTTGGCATCCGTATGCAAATGGTTCAAATGGCTCTGAGCACTATGGGACATAATTTCTGAGGTCATCAGTCCCCTAGAACTTAGAACTACTTAAACCTAACTAACCTAAGGACATCACACACATCCATACCCGAGGCAGGATTCGAACCTGCGACCGTAGCGGTCGCGCGGTTCCAGACTGTAGCGCCTAGAACCGATTGGCCATCTCGGCCGGCCATCCGTATGCAAATTATCCATGAAGGCAAAAATATCTTCCCCGGATATACCAGAAATGGTGCTACCAATGAGGCTGTACCAGCGTCAAGGGCATATGAAGACACTATCGAAGATGACCCTTCCCTTCTTTCATTTTTCCACCGAAAATTTCATTGTCACCTCTAATTTTAGCTGCTACATTTGCCATGAGCTGATTTGTCTTCTGGGTTGTTGCTTTCTCACTAACACATTGCTCAGTACTACCACCAGAAGCATATAGAATACTCAGATAGAAATGGAAGGACAAACAACACAACCAGACAGGCTAAAGAAAAGGGAAGTGCCGCCTGTACCTACCTGCAAACCCGCACTGACCGCCACTGTTGCTGCACCTTCGCCTCTTCAAGGCCCCGACAGACGACAACTTCCAGCTCCATCAGGTATTCTCATATCAATACTGCAACAGGTGATGTGTGAGACAGATTCGAACAGACATGGTTCAGTACATCCGAACAGACAGACTGCAGGCGACAGGATGTGTTCCATGTCTACGGCACGCTGGTGTGGACGCTCCGCAGGCGTCCACCGTGCGTGGTAATGGCGGCCCGATTACCACAGCACGATTGCGGATGGTGACGGATGACTGCTAGATGGCAGCGCGGCAGCGAGGCGAAGTCCGTATGCCTAGTGGAATATTCGGGCAGCGGCCTTAGCTTTATGGCCCGGTAGATACAATGTCACAAATGCGGTGACGACTGACGATGCCTCTGCGCCATCGGACGGCCCAGCTGTCGCGATACAGTGACGGACAGGGGTCAGTGGTTTAAATCCACGACTCATGTACTGACAGTTGGGAAAAGTAAATGTATCGAGGCCATGAGGTCAATGGCCAGGTGTGGCGTAGCCAAAATGTCTGTCGGTCATATGGCAGGGGCTCGCGCGACATCTCCATGGGTGACTGTAGTTAGCACTAGAGAAGAGGTTGGCATGAACTCTCTATCATTGACAAGAAACTCTCTTCGATATAATATCCTTGGAACGTCGCACTGCACTCTGAGAACAAAACAAAACGCAGCGCCTCTGGCGACTGTTGTGCAAACGCTTTGGCAGCTGACGTAAAAACTATAACGATCTTGGCCGCTATAGCACCATGAAATACTTTATACATGTTGCGGATGACTCCGACTGGATATATCGAGAGATTTATGTACTTAGTTATGCTCTTACTGATTATATAAGTGTCTCAGCAAATCAGCCCTGCTTAAATCGGTGATTATCTAGGAATACCATATTTGTTAGGAAGGAAATTATCTACCCTAATCGGACTCACGGAGGTAATGTTCGTCATGTTCCCATATATAAATGTAGATTACCGTTCCTTAGTGGTGTAGTTAGTTCAATAAGCAACAACTGTGAAGTACAGTATGAGAAACTGTGTATACCATTTGAAACCTCTAGTTGACAGATGCGTTGTTGAAATTTAATTCCTTATTCAACAAATACATTTAACGTGTCACAAAACGTACACATTTCTGTTGTAGTAAAAGCATCTACAAATCTGTGGTATTGAGAGCTGCCACTCAGAAAGAAATGATTTATTTAACATCAAAATGCCATAATCTTCTTATACATTCATCTTCTGGAATTCCTGAACATCTTTTGAATTTCCGGCTGGTCCCGGCGGAGCTTCGAGTCCTCCCTCAGGCATGGATGTGTGTGTTTGTCCTTAGGATAATTTAGGTTAAGTAGTGTGTAAGCTTAGGGACTGATGACCTTAGCAGTTAAGTCCCATAAAATATCACACACATTTGACTTTTTTTTTTTTTTAGTTTCAGTTATATGTTTGGTGCTGATATCAGTTAAATTGCCGGCCGGTGTGACCGAGCGGTTCTAGGCGATTAATTTTGGAAACGCGCGTCCACTACGGTCTCAGGTTCGAATCCTGCCTCGGCCATGGATGTGTGTGATGTCCTTAGGTTAGTTAGGTTTAAGTAGTTCTAAGTTCTAGGGGACTGATGACCTCAGATGTTAAGTCCCATAGTGCTCATAGCCATTTGAACCATCAATTAAATTATTAATTTTGTTTTACTTTAACATACTGCGAACTGTTTTGACCATCATCAGTCTTATTTGCGTACATATTAAAAGTAATGTTACCAATTTAATCTAACACTAACTATGTGGTAATTTGTAATCTTTATCCACTGCAACTTTGATGCAGTTGCTTCTTGTGCTAATAGCGGGTGGGAGTGGCAGCGAGAAAGTGATGTCCAGTAACTTCTGTTGCTGTTGTGGAGGCCTTAGAGTGCTGCATATCACTGATTGTGGAGTTGCACTTTATATCGTGTACTGGATGCATGAAGATATTTCGATTACTATACAGCACTACACATTAACAATTCGCTCGGCATGTCAGGCTTACTACTTTGAGGTTCCGGTCTTAATTTTTCCCGTACGTTCTTCTGGAATCAATATAGTGTATTGCTACGTTATAGCACTGCACTACACAACGAAATAAATATTATGTGTCCTGCTGGGGAATTTTATGAATTTCAGTGCCGAACTCGGTATAATACTTTTTAAATGCACATAATCATCCACAGCTATAGAACAACATGACGGACGCGCTGTTTTCGGTAGGCTGCCGACTATCGAATCAGTCGAAATGACATTTTCAGTGACATAATTTACAATGAGTGTATTCATCTTGCCTTAGGCCAGATGAAGAATTTAGAGGTTTTAAATTTCTGTTACTTTATTAAATTTTCATGGGTGAATATTTCAGTTTCCTTCGCAGTAGCCAACTTTTTAAATTTTTCGATTTTGTATAAATTTTCAGATTTTCCTCAATGTTCAAATAGTCGCTTGTGTCTTTAATGCGCTGCTACTGGGTGATTAGTTGTATAACTCAGGCTGCAAGCAGTCCATGTGCACTTTAAACTCAAACATATATAAAATTTGTACTCTTTTGCAGTACAAAATAATTTATCGTAACGGTCAGGCTGTCTACATTTAAACATAACGATCACAGTTATTATGTTTTGAACTTTCCATTGCTTAAGAACCCACTGCACTTTAATACAAACATGAGATATGCCGGAGATGAACAACTGCAGATTTTTTCACTGGCACGAAATGTTCTATTGGCGACGTGTAAATATGATTTACATAAAGCGGAAATCGCGAATGTGTCTGCGCCAGACGCCTAGACACGATTCTGGTAAAAGCTCGGTCCGCTGGAGAAGTTATCATTTCTCTCTCTGCGGAATTCTCTGCCTGTATCGCGGATGAACACACTTCTTTTAACGACCTGTTTCAGGTTCTCTTGAAAGATAGTTATCACCTTTACTGCTATACGTCAAGTCGTCTCTGGCAACTATTACGACTACCAATAAAATATTAATCTAACGATTACGACTTCAAGGAAAATATTAATCACAGTAAAACATTAAAAATACTTATCGGTTACACAGAGAAATAATAAAACACAAATTAACATAAGATTATACTCATCTAAATCACAAGTAATGTATATACATAATTCGTAACCACCACAAAAATTTAAAAAGTAAATTTTCGTTATCTGTCGTTGAGTTTTATTCACAATATACATTTTAAAGGTGTGTAGATGTGTAACAAGGTTTCTGAACATGAAAAAAAAAGATTATACATTTGTGGCGAAAAACCACATTTACTTCTAAGACTAAAGTTTTTGGGTTACGTTTAACCGAAAAATTCGAAAGAATTAAAGAATCTGGTATAAGAAATGATTATTGTAAAATATAAAGTACATGGCTAGGTTTCAATATTTTCAAAAGGTGGGCTTGAAGAACTCCCCTATCCCCCGGTCCTGCGAGGGTTAATATGATTTTAATGGAGATCCAAAGACGCATTCAGAAAGCGGTTATACCGATTTTGAATCATCTGCCCACTTATGTTCATTTCTTACCTGAAACAGCCTTATTTTGCAGTGTCGCATGTAACTGAATATACGATGTTCTCCGTGTGTTTTATGATCCCCAGATATGATCTTGGACAGAATGAGTCTGTTACGGATCCTCCTATGCTCTGAAAGATATCTAAATCGGCTGCTGATTCCTCTTAAAGCCTTCCTTGAATTGTTTTGTCGGTCTTACATACAAATAAGAGTCATTGCTTTCTTTCCTCTCTGTGGTGCAGTACAGTGTCCCGTTCTAGACATTCCTTTAGAACAGTCGTGTACGTTTATAGCTTCCCCTCCTTCTTTCCTAAATTTATCCATGAAACCTGTGCCAACAAAATATGTGATATTCCTTGTGACACTTTTCGTACTCTCTCCATTGAATGGACACTACAACTGTGCAATAGCTAGAAACACTGTCGTTTCCAAGTACCTCCGCTGTCAATTAAACATCGGTGGTGCACATCAAATAAGTCTTATCGCGCTGCCTGACTTGGAACTACGTTCATCAGCTACACAAATTCGACGGTGGCTGCCCAGTTGAAGGTACATCCAAGGACCACTTCAATAAATTCTAGAACGAGCGATCTACAACCTAATAGACTATTTGTAGCACTTTTATTGTTGTAAAATATACCTTAGGAAGATTGTAAGATTTAAACGAAATTAACGCAAAGTGACCGTTAAACTTTCGATCGTAACTCTCATTTCAAATTTAAAAACATAGACCTGCCCTGTTTTTAGTAGTCTGTGAAATGTTTGGGAGCAAAGAATAGATTGCAATACCTTCTCCTGTAAATTGTGTTAACGCATTCTGCTTATCTAGAAACAAACAATGGTCACTAAATACCACTTCTTTCTTAACCCTTTGTTTCCTGACATAAGAAAAAATGTACTTTTTAACATTTTCTTTGCAGAATTTATGCTATTGTGGCCTCAAATGACGGTAGGATTTTTTGTAAAATTTTATTTTATTTTTCACAACTTTTTTCTCTCCTGGTACTCACAAGTACCGTCAGACTCCATGGACAGAATCACAGCATGCGCAGAAAAATGCTCCAATTTTTATAAGTTGTACTTTATTCCACATAAATATTAAATATTTTAACATTAGAAAATTAATTAACAGAAATATGATATTTCTGAATTTTTTTTTAAATTTCACATAGATTTAATCTAGAGCAACTTCACAATACATAGTAACTTAGCTACACATTTTTGACAGTATATACATATCACATATTTAGTGATACCTCATGAAATTGTAGGAAACAGTTCTTTTTCTCATTGCAGCACAAATACACTTTACATGTACTACATTGTAAATGTGGTCACGACTGAATTTTATTTTTCGCACACATTTCGCATCTTCCTCTTTTACAACTGTACGCTACAAAATGGTTTCCTCTGTTGCCAAGACGGACATCCTTCGGAACAGGAAAGTTATCCTTCCTTCTCTTTGGGAGAGTTATTTCATCTTTACGAGAGTTTCTCTTTTTGAGATTTGGAACTTGCTGTTCATTCATTAGCCCTAGTGCCACAGCACGCCTGAATTCCAGCAGTGGCAGTGCCCCATGTAGATCACTGAAAATGACGTAAGCATTGACAAAAGCAATTTCTATTGCTCTCCAGAAGAGACGGTGCCACCATTTCTTTGATCGCTTGTCAAGACCATAAGTTGAACGTAATCTGTCTGAATGATCCACATCACCCATGTTTCTATTGTAATCACATACAATAACTGGACATGGTATAGTCATACTAGTTCCATCTTTCTGTTTTTTTGTCACTACGCTCTGTTCAGTGCCATGGAAGTTTGACGCAAAATACACTACTTTATTTTCCTTTCATTGAAATACTGTTAGGTCTAAAGATGACTCTCTGTGATTTGATTTAGACATTTTTCTTTAGGTAAATTGCCTGGCAAATCTTTCCTGTTTGTTCTAATTGTTCCACAAGCAAATGTATTTACCGATTTCTATGTGAGAAAAAGTGGACAGAACAACTAGTGAGAGGTAAGGCATTGTTGCTACAATAAAGTGTTCACACAACCTGACGGTACTAATAAGTCCGCCTTATATTTTCCACTTTATCTCATTTACATGTAACGTAATGCTTCAAACTATTATAAAAAAACAAAGAAGATAAGTACGTGCAATGGAAAACTCAACGGAAGTTTCAATAAATTGCGCACAAATTCAAGCAACACCATGGAAACAAGCACATACAATCTTCTGTTTTCACAGCAGCGCGCGAAAAACAATTTCAAGCTCTGACCGCCAGAGAGGTCTATGTATTGCACAATAACATCTATGAAACAGTAGAGCAGAGTTACTGTTACGTACCGACAGGCCCTCAGATCACGAAACAGCACCACGAGAAAATAATGAGAGTCAAAACTTACTGGTACTTTTAAGTACCGTCAGGCAACAAAGGGTTAAGTAACTTTAGCAGTACAAATTACTCATTATTGTAGCAGAAGGTAATATGCGATGGCCCTCCATCTGTTTTGACCTGGATACATACGATTTTTGTGCATTCTTTCTTAGTGCTAATAGATGAAAACGTGGAATTTGCATAAAAGCAAAGACTGTAAACGAAATATAACATATTTTGTAGATGTAACCGAACAAGGAGAGTTCAACGTAACGGATTCAATCTAAATTATCTCTTGCTTATATTTTTCTGAGATACCATATGTTCACCTAGTTTTTGTAACAGCTGTCTTGTTTAGTTCTGTGTGCAATACGAAGTTGTAAAATGCCATTTATAGAGCAACGAAGTATATTTTTTTCGCAGAGTATCGTGTTGCGGCAGTCCTGGGACAAAGGCCGTATCTGTAGTAGAGCTACCTTGGTACACCAAGAAAAGGAAGCTAAACGGAAACAAAGATTAATTACAAAATATCCGGAGAAATGTTGCTTACATTAAGTGTACGTAGCCCAGCATCCGGACGACAACACACAACACTCATTTCAACCTCATGTATATCGGCGAGCAACATGGCAAGTTTCCCGTGTCGATAAAATCTTTGTCGACAAGCCTTCCGCTTTGTGAGACACGAAACTAACGAGCTCGGTCTTGCGTGAAGCGGTCCTAGGAAGCGAGGGCTCACTCCTCCACGTCCGCCAGACAGGAAATCAATGTCAGACATCACAGAGATAAGTCCGCCAGTCGCCACTGCACCGCCTTATCCCCTAACAACGTACACGAGTTAACAGAGGCACGGAAGCCCTTCGTCATGGAATATTAAGTGTTGATGTCATTTCGGAACATGATCTCTGAAGCCATGGAGAGTGTCTTGGCATTGTAAGAAAGCACATACCATGTCCATTGTAAAGATAGTTACCTATGTATTATTATTATTATTAGTCGTAAAGCTCCCAACATGGAAGACGCTAAGTAAAGATGGTTCACTTCTGGGGCTTCTTATTCTTCTTGTTTGCCCACCAGGTCTTCATTCTTTGCGAGAATTCAGCTTTTCTTTCTTCGCTCCATTTTGTTCCAGTTCTCGGCGCTTTTGTCTCTGGTTTGACCTCCCATTTGTCAACTTTAAGTTTGAAATTGTTTCTTTTGTTCATGTCTTCAGTAGTAATGTTGGCTAATTCCAGATCTTTCTTTACATTTTTGATCCATTCTCCTCCATTAACAAGGGATGCTACGTATCTTACTATTCTTTTTGTAAGTCTGTGATCGGGAAGTCTCATTATGTGGCCATAGAATTTTAGACGCCTCTCCTCATGTCTATCTCTATGTTAGAATATTCTTCAATTTTAGAATTTTTCTGTAATCTATACCCCTCTTTGGTCCATCTTGGTCCCAGAATTTTCCTAATGATTTTCCTTTCCTCTTTCTTCAGGTTTTCCATATCTGTTTTTCTTTTAAGTGTCAAGGTTTCGCTGGCATATAGCATTATTGGTTTAATTACCGACTTATAATGTTTAATTTTTGTATTTATAGATAGACATTTTTTATTGTAAATGTATTGGACCAGCCCTAGACCCCTACGAGCTTTTAATATTCTTTCTTGTTGTGAGTATTTTTCAGAAATTATCTCTCCTAAATATTTAAAGTATGGTACCCTCTTAATTTCTCCATATTTGGTTTGTAACTTAGAGATTTCTAGATCTGTTGTTGTAAACACCGTTTTCTCAAAAGATATTTGTAGGCCAACTTTTCCTGCACACTCTTTTAAGGTTTCTATCTGTTTGACTGCCATTTCACTAGAATCTGCCATTATTGCAAGATCGTCTGCGTAGGCTAAGTAGGGGATTTGTAGGTCATCTTTTTTGGTTCCCAGTGATATTGGTTTCCAGTACTTTTCTTTTTTGAGTTCTTTTTCCCATTCTGCCATGACTCTATCCAGAACTAAGTTAAATAACAGAGGTGATAATCCATCACCTTGTCTAACCCCAGTTTTTATCTCAAATGATTTTGAAAGTTTTCCCATGAATTTCACTTTGCATTTTGTATTTGTTAATGTCTGCTCTATGATATTCCGTGTCTTCTTATCCAGTCCTTGTTCTTCAAGAATTTTAAATAGTGTGGGTCTGTGAATTGAATCATATGCCTTTTTAAAGTCGACAAAGACATATACTGTAGGCTTCCTTCGCATTTGTCTCATCCTTGTAATCAATTTCAAGTTTAAAATTTGTTCTGGACATGATCTGTTTGGTCTGAAACCAGCTTGGAAATCTGAGATTTTGGGTTCTAGCAGTTTTTGTGTTCTTTCAAGAAGACAAGCTGATAATATCTTGTATGTGACGGCAAGTTACCTATGTATAATATTAGGTTGGTGGATAAGCTTCGTTTTGCATGTTGGTACTCCGGTTGCTATGGGCTTATTCATCGATTGTCATTTTTTATTTGAAGTTCACTGTTGCTATTTGAGTTTACATATTGCCATTTTGTCATTCGGGGATACTGAATGGAACTATGAAGCCTAGAAAATGGAGTGCCAAGTGGAGAAATGGGTTTAATGAAGAGGTGATAACAGCGGATGCAGCCATAAACATTTGCGCCGTGTTTGGGGATAGTGCCATTGGACAAAACACGGCAAGAAAATGGCTTTCTCGTTTTAACGAGGATCGTTTCAGCATTAATGACTCCACGTTCAGGAGCATCTGAGCGGTTTGATAAAGATCGTTTAAACGCATTACTCCACAATGATCCAAGTCAGTGTAATCGACAGCTCGCATATCATTTCACCATTGTGCGACATCTGCATGCAGTGGTGAAGGTTCGAAGATCGGGTGTATGAGTACCGCATGCTCTAACCCAAAATCACAAAAATCATCGGGTGGTCACATGTGCAGTTTCGTTTGTTCGTCATTAATTGGCCCGTGAACAACACCAACTATTCCTATCTTCTATCGTTACAGGTGACCGCAAAATTTTGCGTTTATGCCAACACAAGGGAAAGAAAGGAATGGTTGAGCCCTTACAAAGCAGCAGTTCCACGTACCAGGATCTTATGCATCTGGCGGAACAGATCGGAGTGGTGTACTACGAACTGCTTCCCCGAGGTTTAACCATCACTGCTTACTTCTACGGTCACATATCTAGAAACCTATTCCGTATTATGTGACCTTCATCTACAATCTATAATCTGCAAGCAACCTAATGGTGTGTGGTTAATGGTGACTTTTGTGTTCCACTGTTACTGCCCCCCTTCCTGTTCCAGTCGCGAATCGCGTGTAGGCAGGCCCCCGTGTGATATTCAGTATCTCTAATTGAACCTTCATGGTCTTTTCGTGAGATATGCCTAGGATGAAGTAATCTCTTTACCAGGAGCGTGTGCTCTCGGAATTTAACATAAATCACGCGGTGATTAGCAACTCCTTTCTTTATGTGTCTGTCACTAGAGTTGTATGAGAATTTCTGTGACGCTTCCGTGCTAACTAAACGAACCAGTGAAGAAACGCGTATAGCATCTATTAGTTTATCAGGTAAGGCAGCGACACTGGCGCAAGGAATGGTTTTAGTCCAACAAGGGATTTGTAAACTACATCCTTCGTCAGTGGACTGCACTTCTCTAAGGTTCTTCCAATAAGCCTGATATCTGCATTTCCTATGATTAATTTTATGTGGTCTTTCGACTATGAATATTTCCGTATACACACTCACAGATATTTAATTAATACCATTGTTGGCAATTATAGTTCAGCCATGATCTTCCTCTACAGTTTTAGCTATAATAACGTATGCCATAACACACCTTCTCCTTAGTTCAATTCAGTATTTCTATGTTATTTTTGTCCTCTACAGCTCACTCTAGTACCACGGAAGTAATTCCCTCACGTCTTAACAGATGTCCTATCATCCTGTCCCTTCTTCTTGTCAGTATTTTCCACATATTCCTGTACTCGCCGATTATTTGGAGAATCTCCTCATTCCTTACCTTATCAGTCACCTAATCTTCAATATTCTTCTGTAGCACCGCTTCTCAAATTCTTCTACTTCTTTCTGTTGCAGTTTTACCATAGTCCATGTCCACTGCCATACAATTCTGTGTTACAGACGCTGTGCTACAGACGTAGATAGAAATTTTGTCCTCAAATTAAGACCTTTGTTTGATACTAACATCAAGAACGCCCTTTTAGCAATGCTAGTCTGCTTTTTGTGTCCTCCTTACTCCGTCCGTCATGGGTTGTTTAGATGCCTAGGTAGCAGGATGCCTTAACTTCGTCTACTTTGTGATCACCAATCCTGATGCTAAGTTTCTCGCTGTTCTCATTTCTGCTACTTCTCATTATTTCCCTCTTTCTTTGATTTACTCTCAGTTCATATTCTGTGCTCATTAGACTGTTCATTCCTTTCACCTTGAATATTAGTCACCCTCCTGAATTTTTTTTTTTATTTCCTTGATTGTTCCTCCGACGTATAGATTAAACAGCAGCTGTCTTACACCCTTTTTAATCCATGTACTTCGTTCCTGGTCTTCCACTCTTTTTGTTCCCTCTTGGTTTATGTAAATATAATATATTGCCTGTCTCTCACAATTTCTTACCGCTAGTTTTCTCAGAATTTATAACATATTGCTGTGATGACTTCATTGCACGCTGTGTGGTTCTTTCGTGGATGCAGGAGCAACGAACAGATGCTGTTCGTCAGTGAAGTCAGTTACTAATTTATTCTACACGTAATATCAAATAGTAGAAACGATACATAAATTTGTTGCCATAGTTGCAGCATCAGTTGCTAACAGTAAATGTGCATGTAGAAATATATACAGATACAAAAGATTTATAAATATGGTTTCTTCAAAATACTGTCTATTCGGAAAATGTCGAGCCGTGGCTACTATTGAAATCTGTAAACGTGGTCTAGGGGATTACTAATCAAAACATTCTCGGTCGCGGGTTGATTAATAATCAGCATTGGCGGCCGAAGATTTCCGGCACAGAAGTCATCCTCATTCTGTCAACGGCATTGTCAAAGAGGGCGGGGGAGCGGGCAGAGGTTCAGGGCACTCTCTTACCCTTGGTATGGGAAACTCCCCCTAAAGGCTGAAGAATCAGTAATGATCAACGGCATGAGCATGCAGAAGGCAATGGAAGCCACTGCATTAAAGACACATATCGTGTTTTCACACGAAATGCGGCCTGTAACTGAAAAAGTGTAATGATGATCCTTCCATTGGCAAAAGATTCTGGAATTGTCTCCCATTCGGATCTCCAGGAGGGGACTGACAAGGGGGAGGTTGCAATGAGAAAAAGATTGAATAACCAACGAAAGGATAACGTTGTACTAGTAGGGGCGTGCAATATCAGAAGCTTGAATGTGGCAGGGAAACTAGAAAATCTGAAAAGGGAAATGCAAAGGCTCAATCAAGATATAGTAGAGGTCAGTGAAGTGAAGTGGAAAAAAGACAAGGATTTCTGGTCAGATGAGTCTAGGGTTATATCAACAGCAGCAAAAAATGGTGGAGTAGGATTCATTACGAATAGGAAGGCAGGGCAGAGCTATGTTACTGTGAACAGTTCAGTGATAGAGTTGTTCTCATCAGAGTCGACTGCAAACCAACATCGACAACGGCAGTTCAAGTATATACATGCAAGCTCGAGATGAACTGATAGAGAAAGTACATAAAAATATTGAAAGGGTATTACAGTACGTAAAGAGGGATGAAAATCTGATAGTGATAGGGGACTGAAATGCAATTGTAGGGGGGGGGGGGGGGGAGAGCAGAAGAAAAAATTGCACGAGATTATGGGCTTAAGACAAGGAATGAGAGAGGAGAAATACTATTCGAGTTCTGTAATAAATTTCAGCTAGTAATAGCGAATACTCTGTTCAAGAATCACAAGAGAAGGAGGTACGCTTGGAAAACATCGGGTGGTACGGGAATATTTCAGCTAGATTACATCATGGCGAGTGAGAGATTCCGAAATGAATTACTGGATTGTACGGCGCACCCAGGAACGGATTTAGACTCAGTGATGAAGAGCAGGCTGAAGTTTAAGAGATTAGTCAGGAAGAATCAATACACAAAGAAATGGGATACAAAAGTATTAAGGGATGACGAGACACTCTTTAAGTTCTCTAAGGGTATAGATACAGCAATTAGGAATAGCTCAGTAGGCCGTACAGTTGATGAGGAATGGACATCTCTAAGAAAGGCAATCACAGAAGTTGGAAAGAAAAACACAGGTACCGGTACAAAGAAGGTAACAGAAGATATACCATCGTTGATTGATGAAAGAAGAAAGTACAAAAATGTTGAGATTAATTCAGGAATACAGAAAACAAGCCGCTGAGGAATGAAATAAAAAGGAAGTACAGAGAAGCTAGACGAAATGGCTGAATGAAAAATGTGAAGAAATCGAAAAGGAAATGATTGTTGGCAGGACTGACTCTGCATACCGGAAAGTCAAAACAGCCCTCGGTGACATAAAAAGCAAAAGTGATAAAATGAAGAGTGCACCGGGAATTCCACTTTTAAATGCAGAGAAGAACAATCAATACGCAAAGAAGTGGGATGTGGAAGTACTAAGGAAAGGTGATGTACTCTTGAAGTTCTCTAAGACTATGGATACAGTACATAAGGAGTAGTTCAGTAGGCAGTTCAGTTGAAGAGGAATGGATATCTATAAAAAGGGGAATCACAGAATTTGGAAAAAGTATAGGTACAAAGAAAATTATTGCGAAGAAACCAAGGTTTCAAAAGCAGACTAGCGAAGGCAAAAATGGCATTCCTGGCCAAGACAAGTCTGCTACTACCAAAAATAGGCCTTAATTTGAGGAAGAAATTTCTGAGAATGTACGTTTGGAGCACAGCTTTGTATGATAGTGCAACATGGACTGTAGGAAAACTGGAACAGAAGAGAATCGAAGCATTTGAGATTTGGTCCTACAAACGTATGTTGAAAATTAAGTGGAGTGATAGGGTAAGGAATGAAGAAGTTGTATGCAGAATCGGAGGGGAAAAGAACACGTGGAAAACACTGACAAGAAGAAGGGAGTGTTGATAGTCCATCTCTTGAGACATGAGGGAATAACTTCCGTGGTACTAGAGAGAGTTGTAGTGGGCAAAAACTGTAGAGAAAAGAGAGAAAGTAGAATACATGTAGCAAGTAACCGAGGATGTAGCAAGTAACCGAGGACGTTAAAAGAACAGTGGCAGTGCCCCTGTGCCACGATGGCTGCTCTAGACATTGGGGCGGCGTGCGTTTTTGAAAGGGCTGGCGGCCAGATAGTGGCCGATACTGCACTTGCACAATTTTACATTGTCGAACGCTTTTTCCAGGTTGAGCAAAGATGTGAACATGTCTTGGTTTCTCTACAGTGTTGCTTCCATTATCAACCACACCGTCAGAACCGCCTCTCTGGTGCCTTTCCCTTCCCTAACCCAAACTGATCGTCATCTAACAGATCCTCAGTTTCCTTTTCTTATCTTATGTATACTATACTTGTCAGCAACTTGGATGCATGGGCTTTTAAGCTGATTGTGCGATAATGCTCGCACTTGAAGGCTCTTGCAGTCTTGGGAATTGTGCGGATGATGTTTTCCGAAAATCTTATGGTATATCCCCAGTCTCAAATATTCCACACAGGGCCGTAAATAATCATTTTGTTGCCACTTCTCCCAATGCATTTGGAAATTACGATAGAATGTTATCTATTCCTTCTGCCTTATTTAATTACAAATATTCCAAAATTCTTATGATTCTACACTACTGCACATTACAATAGCTACACCACGAACATGACGTCCTACAGACGCGAAATTTAACCGACAGGAAGAAGATGCAGTGGTATGCAAATGATTAGCTTTTCAGAGCATTCACACAAGGTTGCCGCCAGTGGCGACACCTACAACGTGCTGACATGAGGAACGTTTCCAACCGATTTCTCACACACAACCAGCAGTTGACCGGCGATGCCTGTTGAAACGTTAGTGTGATGCCTCGTGTAAGGAGGAGAAATGCGTACAATCACGTTTCCGACTTTCATAAAGGTCGGATTGTAGCCTATCGCGATTGCGGTATATCGTATCGCGACACTGCTGCTTGCGTTGGTCGAGATCCAATGACTGTTACAAAATATGAAATCGGTGGGTTCAGGAGGGTGATATGGAACGCCGTGCTGGATCCCAACGGCCTCGTATCACTAGCAGTCGAGATGACAGGCATCTTATCCGCATGGCTGTAACGGATCGTGCAGCTACGTCTCGATCTCTGCATCAACAGATTGGGACGTTTGCAAGACAACAACCATCTGCACGAACAGTTCGACGACGTTTGCAGCAGCATGGACTATCAGCTCGGAGACCATGGCTGCGGTTACCCTTGACGCTGCATCACAGACAGGAGCGCCTGCGATGGTGTACTCAACCACGAACCTAGGTGCACTAATGGCAAAACGTCATTTTTTCGGTTGAATGCAGGTTCTGTTTACAGCATCATGACGGTCGCATCCGTGTTTGGCGACATCGCGGTGAATGCACTATGGAAGCGCGTATCCGTCATCGCTATCCTGGCGTATCACCAGGCGTGATAATATGGGGTGCCATTGGTTACACGTTTTGGTCACTTCTTGTTCGCATTGACGGCACTTTCAACAGTGGACATTACATTTCAGAAGTGTTACGACCCGTGGCTCTACCCTTCATTCGATGCCTGCGAAACCCTACTTTTGAGCTGGATAATGCACGACCGCATGTTGCAGGTCCTGTACGGGCCTTTCTGGGTACAGAAAATGTTCGACTGCTGATCTGGTCAGCACCTTTTCCAGATCTCTCACCAACTGAAAACGTCTGGTCAATGGTGGCCGAGCAACTGGCTCGTCATAATACTCTTGATGAACTGTGGTATCGTGTTGAAGCTGCATAGGCAGCTGTACCTGTACACGCCATCCAGGCTCTGTTTGACCCAATGCCCAGGCGTATCAGGGCCGTTATTATGGCCAGAGGTGGTTGTTCCGGGTACTGATTTCTCAGGATCTATGCACCCAAATTGCGTGAAAATGTAATCACAAGTCAGTTCTACTATAATGTATTTGTCCAATGAATACCCGTTTATCATCTGCATTTCTTCTTGGTGTACCAATTTTAGTGGCCAGTAGTGTAGTACCGGATCCCTTATCTCTTCCTGTAAACTTCTGTTCCTTCTTTATCACGTCATCAGGTAAGTCTTCCCTCCTGATTTCTCTGAATTTTTTGACGTAGGCGTTTCGCGCGCTTCTTGAAAAATGCACTCTCACAACTGCAACAGATAAAACCCTCTGTGATGCGCAACGCCTCTCTTGTAGCGTCGGGTCTAGAGCCGTCCAAGTGGTACCATGGTGAAATGCTCCGCCTTTTGTTGGATTTTGTCTGCCTTCTAGTAATCCAACTAGGTAATGCTCCCAGAGAGATAAACATTTCTTCAAGAGTAGGTCGAACAAGTGTTTTACCATCTTTAGTGGGAGAGTTAGGTTTCCTTTAAATTCTCTTAAAGAATCTCACCCTAGCAACTCCTTACCATACAGTTTTTTGTGCGTGAACATCCGGCTTTATTTTCTTGCTGTTGGTTACTCCTAGGTATTTTCCAGTCGTTACCGATTCTAGCGATATGTCTCAGTGTTGTGTTCCATCAACTGGTGATTCGCAACATTTTACATTTATTTACCGTCACAGTCAAATGTCATTTCCTTCACCAGTCGTCGACCCCGCACGTCGCTATTCTTCTGGTGTCGCAACCTCCCTACATTTAACAGCATCGACCGTGAACAACCTTACGGAGCCCCCAACGTGACCCTCTACATCCTTAAATTTTACTGTAAACTCTAACGGCCCTGTAACACTTGCTTCGGGGTACCTCTAATTTTACCTCGAACTCCTTCGCTCTTTTAGGTTACAGGCGGGTTGTTGAGCTCTATCTGCAAGAAAGTCTTGAATCCAGTCACAAATCGGGTCCCATACCCTCTGAGTTGTTCTTTTGTTTACCAGAGCACGTAGCGGAGGTGTAGGGGATTGGTTGACTCTTAATACAGTGAACTGTTTACTGTATGAAGTAACAAGCAACCACGTATAAATGCTTTAGCTGTGGTTGCCCCGGTTTTAAAATTAGCTCTAGAGAAGACCAAAATTTTCCTGGCACTAAACAAATTTTTGGGGAACTTCCACCTTTAGCATAATATGAGCCATTAGGGTTACGTAAAAGATTCAGAGTTAATTAACGGACTATTCCTCATCATTGCCCGAGTTGCAATTTATGCACACAAAAAAATGTTTCCTGTGGCACAGTCGTCTTGAGTTCACCTTTCACGTCTGAGGCACTGCACCCATTATTTGTTCCTTTTTGATTTATTGTATCGCTCCAGATACTAAATAAAGAGACAATTTTCCTCTTCTTCATCAAACTGCTGAAGGTTATAATAGAAAGAAAGAAGGAGTAGGAGGGATATTTGTTGAGACGAGTGCTTGCTAACAGGTGCTTTGGAAGGACTGGTTTGCGAGAAAAATAATTTTCCAGGGAGGGCGACCACAGCTCAGAGACATAGTGAATAACATTAACTCAGCACTCAATAACCATACAAACTACCATAAAAATTATAACAGTTAAAAAGGTGAAGGATGATGGGCTTTATTCGCAGCTACCGGTTTCACGTCTGTGTAGGCGTATCTTCAAGTTTTTCTGCTGAGAAAAAAAAAAATCACCCTGTGAAATTTTATGAAATGGGAGAAATACAGCACCATAGATAGTACTGACGTTTCACAAAAAAAGTCAAGTACTCACAATTATTATATTTTCGTAGATGACTGCTGAATGAGCTAGGCCTATAAGGAAACGGAAGAAAAAACAAATAATGAATGTGATACCAACGTTAGAGGGAATAAAATGTCTAAAAAATTGAGCCATGCTGCGGCTCGCGTTGGTGCTGATGTAGGTTTACGTTCTCTGTTGGAGGCCAGACTGTATCGTTTAGTTGACATGGTTGCGGTTGTTTGTATTCTTCTTGTGTTGATTGGCGCCACTTGCTTTTGCATGCGTTGCTTGTCAGCTAGTGACAGCAGCGGCGTTATCGATATGTAGTAACTATGGCCCTATCTTTTGGGTGACTTCGTTCTTCTTCCAGGTCGTGTGAGTGTGGAGTTCCGTTGGGGACTCCGAAGGAGCGAAGAGGGCAGTCCGAGAACACGCTGGGACTGGAGGCACGCATGCACTGCCAGATGGAAGGACTGTGGTCGCGAGGGTACACGACCTAGTCGTTAACCGGATCCAACAAGCTTTAAGTTGAGTGGATTTTAATCCTAGCAGGGAAACCTCCACCATAGCGAGATCTCGCGATTCTCCAGTGACTTGGGTTCGTGTTGCTGCTCGCAGTGTCGCTGAGACCAAAAGCAGCGAGTGGAGTGCTTGGGGAAGGCGGATCTAATTAGCTTTCTTCGACCTCTTGTTACTAGTTGCTGCATTCTAAGTGTTACTATTTGTTAAGTTCTTGCCTGGTGGCCGCTAACGCCCCAGTGACATAACCTGGAGGTTAGTGTATGCAACGGCAGTGTACGTTTCCTCGCCTTGCCGCAGGTAAGGTAACGCGTGTAGTTTTGACATTTTCCTAGATTTGCAGGTCGGTTGGTGTTTCTTCTACTCTGGCAGTAGTGGTTCGTTCCTCCTTTCGGCCACTCTAAACACAGCATTCTGAGGATGTAGTGCTGACTGCCGGTTCCAGCTTTGGCGTGGTGTTCCATCCTTGCATTGGTTATCGGACGTTAGGTAGCTTCAGCAGATTATCATTAGTTATTCCTTAGACTGCCACTAGTCTGAGTTACCATCTTGTGAAGTGAATGCAACTCTTGGCTGCCTTTCTCATCGCTCGCGAAAGTGCTTTTGGCCTGACCTTCTCAGAGGTCGATTCCTGGAGCACTGTCTGTGACTAACCATTGTGTTTTATTACTGTGTTATTATTTTATTCTTGTATTACCAAGTTACTATCATTTTTCTCACCTGATTGGTGATCAGTTGCTTGTCCTTTTGAATTAACCTTGTAATTATATTTGCTGTTTTATTGTATGTTTATAAATTTTTTAAGATAATTGCCATTCTTGGCGTTGCAGTAACTTTAAACGGTTGTGCTACCAAGTTTACTGTCATTTTGTCTCACCTGTTTGGTGATCAGTTGCCTGGATTTTAAATTAACTTTTGCTTTTGCCTTGCTGTTTGACAGTATGTTTGTTAATTTCTCTTAATAATTACCATTCTTGGCGTTAAAGGCCGTGACTGTCGCTACTTATCTTAAAATTCTAATGTGGAATTGTATTTTAGCAGTTAACCTGTAAGACCCTGGTGATTTGTTTTCAATATTTTAATAACTGTAGTTTGTAAGTTGCAACAAGTTAAACAATTCTTAATTTATTGCCATTAAGGCCTTCAGCCGTGAGTGTCGTTACTTTTCTTAAAATTTTAATTTGGCAAAATCACATACTAATGTTCAGGAAAAGTACTATATGTGCACGCAAAGATATCATCCAAAAATTAATATTATAGTATGGAACCGAAACGTCGAGAACGGAAGAAATATGAAACGTAACTTACTGGGTAACGCCCTGTAGGATATATTACGGTACTCGATAGACACCCGCTGTATTAAGACCGATATAAGTAAAACATAATATCGTGTACGATACTCATACATCCGCTGTACTGCTGATAGGCCAATATGTGAAAGCAGTCCGTTGAGGCTGATGATGATATTTGGTTTTGTGGGACGCTCAACTGCGTGGTTATCAGCGCCCGTACAAGTTCCCAACCTTTGCTCAGTCCAATTTCGCCACTTTCCTGGATGATGATGAAATGATGAGGACAACACAAACACCCAGTCATCCGTTGAGGCTGGCAGTACGCTCTTCGACATCGAGACCTTCCGCCTTCCACTGTATCATACCTGCCCCCTGTGTTTAAGACGCTATGGTGCTCACAGATGATCGGAGCGAACTGATTTTCACAAGATTTCTATTTGTGGAATCCACGTTGATTTCTTTTTACGGTCATTTTAATCCTCCAAACACAAGATAACACCTCTGTCAATCGGTTTCATAAGTGCGACACTGCCTTCGCTGTAGCGACTACCCGAGTACGCATTTCCGGTAACTTAAGTGTTTAACTGTGCCTATGAGTAAGTGAAGCTTTTGTTATAATCAACAAATATATATTTGATGACTGCTTGTCACGTAACAATTTTTTAGAAGTCATAAAATTTTAGCATTCAGTCAGAAAAAATACGTATGTGAAAATCTAAGAACAGAAGACAAATTTCTAAGAGTAACCTAGCCAGCTTCAATATGCGACATTTGGTCTCCTACATGATAAAGGCCACAAGTTGGCCTTTTAATTGCGGAAATTCGCGAATAGCCAAGAAACATAAAGGTATCTCTCACTTGTCTATTTTTGTAGACCTACGAACAGCTGAGTGACTAATTCACTTGAGTTATTCCATCAGAAATTTGACATCGTCCATCTCCAAATCATATTTTTACGACTGACACGACCCTAAACAGGAGTTTCAGACGTTATGAATCTTCCTCGTTCCTGCCAGGAAAAAAATATTTGTCGACAGGACATGGTCGCTGCGTAACTGAGAAATTTATGGGTCGTTGGGTGTGGCCCCCGGAAAAATAAGTTCCTCTGGGGGGCGACTTTAACAGCTTTGTTGGTATCTCTCGCACTTAACGTTTACACAGGCCCACAAATCCTGCCTGACATTGATATCGCGAATCAGGGTAACAGCCCATTTAGAAAACTGAAAATGCGATCTATTTAGGGGGACGTACTGTGTTCCACGTGGAATAGTAAGTGACAGTGAGGAAACTAAATTCAACACGACTTATTACAGCGTACAGTTTGAAATGGTACAAGTAACATATTTGTAAATTCATAACTGATTTTTTTACGTCAGTTTCTATTTCATTGAACTTGTAAACTTATTTATTATGGCCTAAAGTTACTCGAAACATGCTTTTATACTTACAGCTTTAGAGACGTTTTTAATTTACAGAAAACACCAAAATGCAATTAAATAAGTGGTTGGCACAGCACCCGTCACGTGCTCTACGAGGTATATTATACAAAGATCGTTTTCATGTCATCTCATACACGCAAGCAAGCAAAATGCAAAGCTCCGCGTACTTGTCCTGATTGCCAATAGGGGCCGGCCGACCGCCTCATCAACCCCTGCCTCATGACGTCACTGTATGCGGTATAGAGCAGCGCGGGGTACACCGTTCTCCGGTCGTTGTCGGATTTATTGGTCTTAGAGTCTCTAATTCTCACTCAAGGTGGTCCTCAATTGCAATAATGAGGCTGAGTGCACCCCGTTCCCGTCATACACGAAATATTCCGACTAGGAATCGAACCCAGGCGCCCGCACAGAGATCACTGACAATGAGGTATCGTGGTGGAACCCATTCATTTAACAGTAAACAAAATTACCCTGTTGCACAGCACCATTTATTGAAGTCTGCTAGTTTTGGAAAATTAGTACTTCATCTACCAAGAGAAATTGTTCGAGTGATTACGAATTCCCGTTATATCGGGCCTGGTACCAGGAAGAGCATTCTGGATATCACGAATCTCTAATGATTGTAAACTTAAGGAAAAAATAGTTTACCAGATTTTACTGACGGAGGATTTCCAAAACTTTCATCCTATTTCACAAGACTATGTCCCCTACATGAAAGAAGACAAAAATTTTAACTTATGCATAGGACTACAAGGTTTTTGTTTTCAAAAGAACTTAAATCTCGACGGTGTCTCTCTTTTACCTTCAGACAGTAGCTGGTTCTGTTTGGTCACTATACACACTAAGTATACAACAGTTTATATTTATTATTTTTTATGTGGAAGACCGTATGGATAAAACGCAGCTAGATTTCCTCATCTAGGCAGTTCACAAATTCGAAGGTAATGAGACCAAAAATTGTTATCAAGTAGGTAACACAAGTTGCGCCGTGGAATAAATAAGTTGCGAGCTTCTCAGAATATGGGTCGCACAACTGCAATTGCGATACTCACATTTCCACAAAACTCGGTCAGTGTGCGCTGATCAGCACCAGACAGCATCCGGTAGACAAATAGCCCAGTAGCGTCTGGCAGAGAAATAGCCCAGAAGCTACCTTCTTACCAGCAATGCAGTAGAAACTTTCCAGTCTCTCACTTCTGGCATTCAAAACGCACATTAACAAAAAAATTTTACTGATCTGGAACCATGTCCCACCGATTAATCATCCTCTTAGTGCCAAGTGTGATGTTAGGGCAAATCATTCGATTGGATACACTAAAATTTGACCTTCTCACGCTGCCCGGACAGCACCACAGTTTCCCGTCCTTAAATTCTTACAGAAAAGGCAAAAATATCGTGTTCTGTTCTTCTCTTGGGATGGCAGTGGCGGTCACTGTGGTCTCTGCCCTCTGTGAGGACATGTGCCAACACTAACCAACAAAATAATGTAGCTAGTTGTGGCACCGCTTTCACGAAACTTCTGAACCAACTGGGGATCCTCACGCCTCGTAATGAAACACACTGATTGCATTCTGTCGACAAAGAGGAACTAGAGATCACACTGGCAGCACATCTTCCCAGAGATAAAAATGCATTTCCTTCTTCCCAAGCAAACATGTACAGTACTTGAAATGAAATAGTCACAAAATAATGGCAGAAATGAAACAGTATCGCATAGCAATACGTGAATGTCATGTCGGAAACTATACAGGGCTATTACAAATGATTGAAGCGATTTCATAAATTCACTGTAGCTCCATTCATTGACATATGGTCACGACATACTACAGATACGTAGAAAAACTCATAAAGTTTTGTTCGGCTAAAGCCGCACTTCAGGTTTCTGCCGCCAGAGCGCTCGAGAGCGCAGTGAGACAAAATGCCGACAGGAACCGAGAAAGCGTATGTCGTGCTTGAAATGCACTCACATCAGACAGTCATAACAGTGCGACGACACTTCAGGACGAAGTTCAACAAAGATCCACCAACTGCTAACTCCATTCGGCGATGGTATGCGCAGTTTAAAGCTTCTGGGTGCCTCTGTAAGGGGAAATCAACGGGTTGGCCTGCAGTGAGCGAAGAAACGGTTGAACGCGTGCGGGCAAGTTTCACGCGTAGCCCGCGGAAGTCGACGAATAAAGCGAGCAGAGAGCTAAACGTACCACAGCCGACGGTTTGGAAAATCTTACGGGAAAGGCTAAAGCAGAAGCCTTACCGTTTACAATTGCTACAAACCCTGACACCCGATGAAAAAGTCAAACGCTTTGAATTTTCGGCACGGTTGCAACAGCTCATGGAAGAGGATGCGTTCAGTTCGAAACTTGTTTTCAGTGATGAAGCAACATTTTTTTCTTAATGGTGAAGTGAACAGACACAATGTGCGAATCTGGGCGGTAGAGAATCCTCACGCATTCGTGCAGGAAATTCGCAATTCACCAAAAGTTAACGTGTTTTGTGCAATCTCACGGTTTAAAGTTTACGGCCCCTTTTTCTTCTGCGAAAAAAACGTTACAGGACACGTGTATCTGGACATGCTGGAAAATTGGCTCATGCCACAACTGGAGACCGACCGCGCAGACTTCATCTTTCAACAGGATGGTGCTCCACCGCACTTCCATCATGACGTTCGGCGTTTCTTAAACAGGAGATTGGAAAACCGATGGATCGGTCGTGGTGGAGATCATGATCAGCAATTCATGTCATGGCCTCCAGGCTCTCCCGACTTAACCCCATGCGATTTCTTTCTGTGGGGTTATGTGAAAGATTCAGTGTTTAAACCTCCTCTACCAAGAAACGTGCCAGAACTGCGAGCTCACATCAAAGATGCTTTCGAACTCATTGATGGGGACATGCTGCGCCGAGTGTGGGAGGAACTTGATTATCGGCTTGATGTCTGCCGAATCACTAAAGGGGCACATATCGAACATTTGTGAATGCCTAAAAAAACTTTTTGAGTTTTTGTATGTGTGTGCAAAGCATTGTGAAAATATCTCAAATAATAAAGTTATTGTAGAGCTGTGAAATCGCTTCAATCATTTGTAATAACCCTGTATTATTTTACATGTGTGCGTATATAATCTCGGAGGACTTTTTACAGTTAAGTATACCATCAAAGCTTTCATTTACCTTCCATTCACTGCATTCTCCACATGAATCAAGCCTGATACGTAGACAGTAGTTAAAGTTGCCCAGCACTTTGTCGAGGGTGTCTGGAATCACTGTAGTCTCTACTATTGCTATGCACCGCCGCAGTGCAGCCAAAGTTGTTGGAAGGGGAGACTGTACATCTGCTACACAAAACTGTATGGATGGGAAACATCATGGGCTGTAGGAGAACCAGAGAAGAACAGTAATGTAGCGTTACACTAGTACGACGGATTCTTTCACAAATCCACACAAGAAAATAACTTTCCATGGGATTGGAGACAATGTTCAAATTGGAGATACATAAGACCCTTACAACAGATCCTTGAGACAGCTCACTGTCAAGAAATGCTCCCGCTGTAACGTAGCAAGTTATTACGAGATAACATTCACTGCAGTAAAGCGTGCAGCCTTGTAGCCAGGTGGCTGCAGGACTGTGTCTTCGCTATGACTCTCAGCGCAGCTGACGCTACTAACAGTGAGAACGGTCTCAAGCAACATCTAGTAGCAGCGTAAATTCAAACCCCCTACGAATCTAAATAAACTATAGTCATTATCATCCAATTTTGCTCAAGCGTGATATACCATCTTTTGTTTTTAAATAAAGGAGCCTGCACAATTTTCAGACTTTTATCTCTTGAGAAAATTATTTAAATGTCCAAAAACCGACACTTATATTTCATAACTCAGTTAGGAACAATAACAGTTTGTCTTTTATTATCATCTAAAGTCATAAACAGAGCTCTCAGTGTATAAAATCACTTAATTGAAATTGTCTTTTCAAAACTTTAGCTATTCTGCATTTCGTAGTGTAAAAGAATCATTCAAAATTATTATTTGCTTATTATTTTGTTGTGTGTATACATAGGAATGAATGAGAGAGTGTCTGTGGGACACACGTAAAAGCTTAATACTATTTTATGTAAAAACTTATGAAATTGAATTGTGGGAAAATTGCGGTTCAACCACGAGGCTGATGACATATATCGATGTTAGTTTGCTTTTGTAAGATGATGATGATCATGTTTTTGTTTGTAGGGCGCTCAACTTTGGGGTTATCACCGCCCATACAAATTCCCAACCTTTGCTCAGTCCAACCTAGTCACTTTCTTGAATGATGATGAAATGATGAGGACAACACAAACACCCAGTCATGTTTAGGCAGGTGAAAATCCCTGACAACACCTGGAATCGAACCCAGGATCCCGTGCTCGGGAAGCGAGAACGCGACTGCGAGTCCACGAGATGTGGACCTTTTGTAAGAGAGCAGCCAGAATAGAAGTGGGAAGTGGCATAAGTTTCTAAATTAATTTCTAGAGTATTTTACATTTCGGTCTGTTTTATTAAATATTATATTAGAAATTGGCGTTGGAATGACGTAAATGATTCTCTGATTGGTGATGGGCTCAGGCAAGAATGAACTAGAAGGGTCATTCTGATTGGTCATTCAGACCATGAGCCAATCAGAATTAAGCTGTTCTCACGCGGAGAAAGTTAGGCATAGAGTGAGGTGGCATCGAGAGAGTCGCTAGCCAACCTTCGCACATGCAACATCATGTTAAATATTGCGGAGAAAATAACTTGTAAACTGAAGAACTGTTGAATTCATTGCTGATAGGAAGTGTCGTGACTCAGGCAGTTTAAGTTACGAACATTGTGAGGACAATTTGTTTAATTAATTGATGAGTTATGAGCGTGTGATATTTAGGTCTTAGTGAAATTCCGCGTGGCATATTCCGTATACTTTATGGAATAACTGAGCGAGCACTTCTAACTTTGAAGATCACTGATACGACCAAAGTTTCAACTCGCTATAGTAGTGGGTCAGTAACTGTCAGATCAAACATTAATCGGGTCGGACTGGTAGATATTATGGCTGCTTTTTTCGTGCTAGAACATTTGGTACAGACAGTGAGATGGGAATAGTAGAGCAGTTAAAATACTAAATTTGGAGTTGATATCATATTTATGTGCTTCCTTAAGAACAAAAATCAGTTTACTAAAATTTCCTAAGTCTTAATGCAGGTAAACTGCATTTTGGCACCATCCGAAATTTGTTAAAATGAATTTACCGGAAATTATTCACAACTTGAGTTACGCGGCCTCTGTGTGGTAGGCATTAGGTCGTGGTTTCATCAATGCTGCTTTAAACGGCCTAGTGAGAATCTACTACTGCAGAGTGATGGGACGTTGCAAGGAAGCAGTACTGAGGTAGGTGGACAATTAATGAGAGACTGTACGAACGAGTAACGACAACAAACCCCGCCCCACCACATCACCTGTGCGGTCGTGCTCCATCCAGTGTAGAAACGAAATGTTAGGGATGTTCTGGCAACAGTGGGAAGTGCCAGTTAGCGAGCAACGTAACTGCATCATACTGACCTCCACCAGCAACCACATGAAACGGAACAAATGTTGCCAAAGTAAAATTATAGTTCCAATTCGTAAATGAAAATTCACCACAAGTTTCTATCTTCACTCATCTGGAGGAAATATTACAGTGAAATCCGGTAAATTTTTAACGATAACGCCTCAGTCAGGTCTTCTTTTCAGTTCTAGTGGTTTATCGTAGTTTCAGCTGAGCGAATAGACTTAGCCATTCTGAGTCATATAACCTCTAGGCCTCTGGAAGCCAGTTTCGTAGCCCATGAGTTACCTGCATGTCTTACGTGGCGAACGCCTTATCTTAGCGGAACCGTCAAACATGACTCATCCTCTTAGCAAACAACAAAAAAACTTTCCAAATTTTATTTTTTCCCTTAAGTCAAAGAACAGAAGCGCGTGCACAGTGTATGGAAGCGTGAAAAGACGTTTGTGGTTTTTGGCCAATAGAAGTAGGCGCAATCTTCGCGTCGATATTGCAGCATATGCCGTACAGCCATTGGCTTAAGCAAAACCATAATCTTTGCAGATTCCGACGTCGAGGCAATACAGTAGATGAAACCTCTACACGACCCATTAGTGCCGTGCAAGCAGAACCAGAATGTCGAGACGTACCTTTTGCCAGAAGCCGATCGTACTATTCAGTTTGAATTCTCTCATGACCTGACACCACTCTCTCTGACGTGGATCAGCCGTACTGCAACTTGCCGTCATGTTCCAGCACTTAATGAGCTAAACATAACTCAGGTACAAAGAGACGGCGTTTCTCGGACTTTGTGTACACCATCGATCAACAGGTATAATTACTTATTGGCGGTACACATCGACCAAATTCGAATTCATCTGGGCAGTTCTTTCAGGTGACAATACTTTCACATTTATAGGAATGAAAAGAGAAATCAGGGCAACAGAAGTGAGATGAGTGACCAGTTGAATATCAAAATTGGGGACTATGTCGTAGACGAAGTGATTAAATTCTGCCACCTTGGAATGTAAGATGTAGACAAGCATGGGCACAGGAGAATTCATCGCGTCTACTGGCAGCAAACATGGACCTCAACTTGAGCAACGAATTTCAGAGATTGTACGTCTGTGGCACAAAATTGTAAGGAAAGTAAACGTTATGGACTGTAGGAGAACCATAGAAGAACAGTAATGTGGTGTTACACTAGCATGATGGAAATTAAATGGTCTGATGAAGTAACAAATGAGGAGATACGTCACACACGTTTGTGAGTCAACGAATATGTGGAAAACAATGATTAGAAGAAGAGACAGGGTGATAAAGATATAGGTTGACACCTAAGGAACACCTCTGGAACGGAACTAGAGGCAAAAATTGTAGTGCACACAAATTTGAAGTATGTTGATTGAAAGATTGTCGAGGTATAGACACAGTCAATATTTTACAATTCTTACTTATGAGTAATATCAACGAAAACCCATTTATCATAATGGCAAATTGTAAGAGGATATTAAAATTACGGATTGCAGTTCCCTTACTTCCTAGCTTTAAGTTATAAAGCGATAAAATGAGCACGGAGGCCGAATACCAAACTATGATAGGATAAGAAGGAAGAAATGTGGGGAATATGAGGCGACTTTAATACAGCAAGTTTAATGGTCATTCGTGTTTAAAATAAGGGAAAATTGACTGATATATTTCATGAAATGACAGAAAGTCGTTTTTAACAGAAGAGAAACTTAATTATTAGCTGCAGGTTGATAAGAAACTGTTCCGTATGCCTCATTTGGTGTTGGATGTTTCTTACGCACCTGCCGTATATTGTCTACGGGGAGATTACGTTGCACAAATTGTTTTCAAGAGTTGATTCACTTCAGGGCAGTAAGGAGGACAGTTAATGCCTAAAAGTTATGGGTCTCACCCAGGTTGCTTCAGTTCTCAACAAGCAAGTGAAAGTGTGGCAGCTTCTGACGTCGTTATGTCTGACACGAAAGGAGAGAGACTTTGCTGTAAAGTAGTCAATGTGCAAATTGTATTCTGTTAGTGCATAAAAATTCAACTTTCGATCCACACACTTCTACATTCGATCTTGCCATTACTGTAAACATGACAGTGCAGACTTCTGGAGAAGCAAAAAAACACATCTTCGTTAACGTTTTCGTTCACTGCCACTGACTTGAACAATTATGAAGAGATTTGGTATGACATTACACTTCGTGGTCGACAAACAGTTGTGCGCTAATGCACAACGACGAATAGTTATCGAATTATTTAGGTATTTTCCTCCCTTTTGCTGCACTTCTTTATTGCAGTCTCGTGTGGCGTGTTCACAACACACTTGGGTTTCGTATCTCAGGTTAGTGATGACCATGTGGAAGCTTATTTACTAAGACAGAAAATGATATCTCTTTACGCTGTATTAGTATCTTTATTCAGGGCAAAGCTATCATTGTTTTCTACAGGTTCTAGGCGTTCCTAGAAACGATCTCTGTTCGTCTAGGAAACTACCTATCGTCAGTACAGATATACACGTAAAGAATAGGTACATTGGGTCTCGCAGCAGCTATTACTCACCTCTTAATTAAGAATAGTTTTATTTTTAACTTATTTAAATTTTAATTTTGTATGCAATTTCTAGGATGCAACATTTACTTAAAATTTCAATGAGCTTTATGCTAATAGTGTCTAGAGAATCTTCTCTACGGGCGCCAACTAAAAGTAACAAGCCGTCAGAGTACATTCTAAGACAAAAATAGACGCACAATGGTAGAATTATCCGAATGGGATGGAAATCGGCAGGTGTGATGTACGTGTAATGACAAACAAGTGATAACAATTTCAGAAAAAATTGGATGATTTGTCCAAGACAAAGATCTTGAGAAACTGAGCAGGTCAACAAAGCTTTGGTGTACCCGTGGCCCTTATGGACTTAGATATTTAGCTTGGCATTCATTGACAGAATTTTTGGATGCCCTCCTGAAGGAAGTCGCCCCAAATTCTGTCCGTATGGCGCGTCAGATCTTCAAAATCACAACCTGGTTGGAGAGCCAAACACATAAGCCCCAAACGTTTACAATTCGGGAGAGATCCGGCGACCTTGCTGGCCAGCATATGGTTTGGCAAGCAGTAGAAATTCAGGCCGTGCGCGGGCGGGTATTATTTCTCTGAAAGTAGGCCTAGGATAGGCTTAAATCGAAGGGCAACAAAACGGGGCGTAGAATATCGTCGACGTACCATCGTACCCCTACGCTGTAAGCTTGCCACTGATGTCAACCAAAGGGGTCCAGCTATGAAATGAAGTGACCGTTACTCTTGGTTGTCATGCAATGTGGTTGGCAATAATCATGTCGATATCCCTCCGTTGTCTGGGCGTCTCGAGACATATCTTCGCAGGTCGTCGAGGCTCAGTTCGAAGCGGGACTCATCACTGAAGACAATTCTACTTCACTCAACGAGATTCCAGGGCAAATGTGCGTGATATATGTGACACCATTACAAAGGAGCGTGTCCCTGTACAGATATCAATGGTAGTTGACGCAAGGAGCACCTTGAACTCAGTCTCCTATCTGGTTGCCACCTAGTAATGGTCCTCATGGCCACTGAAGCATCACTTGCGTCGAATCGATGACAAAGATGAATCCGGGGCTCTGAGGGCTCTGTGACGACAGCTCGGTCCTCACGTTCTGTCTTCTCCCTAGGTCGACCGCTTTCTTATTGACGCTGTGTTCGACCATCGTTCACCAGTTCCTGCCAACATCGTCGATTAGTGGCGTCGCTGCTATTCAAATGTCTAGAGATTCGCCGAATATTGAGCCCACCTACAAGTCCTCTCTCAAATTCAGACATCTGTGTATTCTGTTCCCGTACCTATCTGCGAGACATACTTACTATCCAAGTGAATACACGGAATGAAATTTTGAAAGATTTTAGAGTCTGGTATCGACAAGCCCCCTGTTTAACATCTTTGCCAGGTACTCGGTGAAATCGCGCTGCGGCGTCAAACATTTATCCATCGGTCGCCAAAGTTTACAGCTTTGCATTTTCCGTCGATATCTGTAAGGATAACAGTTGGTAACCAGCTTGCATAAATTGCTTCATGGTATGTCGTTTCTTTATCTTAGAGTGTACGTTACAGCTCCTAAAAATCCTGTCATAAAACCTATCCAGAAATTTTTTTAAGTCATTAGTTTTTCAGCGGTTTGACGCTGTTTTCTGTATTCGACGGTCATGTGCCAACTTATCATACGTCCTCTTTAATTTATCTTTGCCCGCTCCTACTAACCCTCCCCTCGGTAGCTGCTTCCAGGAGCAAGTTAACTAGTCTACGATACCGCAATATCAGTTAATCCTTTCTTTTCACCACTAGTTTCCATAGATCATTTCTCTTTAGTTCTTCTTCATTTCGTTCTTGTACTGTTAACGCTTATCGATAGCATAACATTTCAAATGCTTCCTACTTCGTTCTCTCGGTATTCCCTATCGTGATACTCCTCAGACTTCTTAGCGTTCACCCTCAGGAACTTCTTACTTCCTAAACAGAATTATTCTTTCGCTTCTGCCACTCCTCTGTCGTTTCCACTTCTCATATTAAGCAAGCCGTTATTTATGTTTCTATTTGTGGGATCGGCAGCATTGCCAGCGCGACGACGCTCCTAAGTCAACTCCGAACTGGACCCCAGTGGGCGCCTCGCTCGCATCGGACTCACCGTCACTCGTTGCAAGACCGACGGAAGGCGCCACATACGCAATTAAAGGTCGCCGGTAATGACCACGCCTCCTCGTGACTTGGGACACACGGAGTTCCCAGGTGGAACACTCGACGAACCTAAGAAATCAACCATCGACACCTGCACTACAATCATCAATAAAAGCTAATAGTCAGTGAAACAAGGACTTTATTCAGTCTGACGCTCAGCTGTAAATACAACATGGAAAGCTTGTCTATGACAGCTTAGCAACATGTAAGTGTTGTAAATAGAAATGTGTTAATTTTGCTCATGTAACTGTATATTAATGTTTGTAGGATATAGATCTACTTTGTGTCCACCGCATAAGACTGCAGACACAACTCTACTACTCAAAACATCTTTGCCTTTTGTTTGTTTATCATTAAGGCACATTTTAAGTACAGTGTGTTCTGTACTCCTTTCAACAGCTCTAAGTCTTCCTTATATCTACTCGGAGGAATCATCTCTGTGTCGTGTTCGAACATTGTTATCTGCTCGCCTCGCACTTTTATTTTTCTCCAACTGCCCAGAATTAGGCAACTCATACAGAACCCTAGTGTTTATTCCGTAATACTTTTCGTCCCATCGCATTCAGTAATAATGTACGCAGGTTCGGTTCAAGAACCCTTACGAGCGACGTAGTATTTTCCGTCTCCCTCACCCCTCCTCCAAAACTTACACACACACACACACACACACACACACACACACACACACAACATGGGTCATACGGAATATGTGGCTACAAGCCACCACTGACTTTAGAGTCTTGGTTAGCATAGATGTGTTTGAAAAGTATACATCTTAGTTAAGTACGCATTTAATTGGACTGAATCGTCGTTGGGGATGTCGTAAATGCCTGATGGGTCACAGGCACATTTTGCTGCTGATGTTAAGACGACAGTTACCACACCATAATGGTCCAATTGCAAAGTACCCGATCACGCTCTATATCTTGGCGTCCAAGGTCATCTAATCTCTTTTCTGTCTGAGGTCCTCTCAAAAGAGTAGTGTACGGCACGCCCATTGATACGCTTGATGTGGAGCAGCAACTGTGCAGTTTTCTCAAGATTTACGAGATGATCCGGTGATGTTTGGAAGAATTTGCAAGTCATTGCAGGGTTCCAAATGTGAGAACGACACTTGGAACACCACTTTCAACTTGTCCATTTCAACGGCGAGTAGCGCCCGACACTGAGAATTTTGTTTTCCACTCGGACGTCGAGCGTCATTTGACACGGTTTTTCGTAGCTGTCACATGTTTCATTCTCGAATCTGACTATATTAGTCATCAATGCTGCACAGAACTGGCATCTAGGAAAGGCTATGTTAACTTAGTGTCAAGCTTAGCAGTTATGTTGAAGGGCTGTAATTGTTATGTTCTACTTAGACGGCACGAACTTGTTAGTTCTTCACACAGTACTTTCTGAGGAAGAGATTTTAGAGCTTTTAGGGGAATAACTTAAGTGAAAGCGAGAGTGGAAATGATTTCGATATGAATGATTTTTGAGTATGACGGTGAGTAACTAGTAAACAGTTCGAGTGAAATGGTGAAGGAAACGGTCCACCTCTAAGAGTTTCAAAAACATCACAACGAAAAAAAATGTATTATAATGCTTACGTAAATATATCTGCATGAAAGCTCTCTTTTTTGTTTCAATGTATAATCTAATTGTTGATCAATGTTCCCAGCGTAGCTACAAAGCGACTCGCACAGTTCTCCGTGGCGCGCTCGTTGTCGGGGCAGTGGCAGATTTGAATAAAATGGCATGGAGACTTCCTGTGTCTGCACAGAGGGGTGCAAGGGGTGTAGAGGAACGAGTGTATGACACGTAACGTGGTGAAATAGTACTGTATTTCTTGTTGTGATAGGCCTTCGGTGACAATTAGGCCCAATCAGATGGGGACATGATAGAAAAGTATGCAGTTAAAACACATTTGTACTGACCAGGACATTGGCACCTCCCAGATGCAGACAGTTAGCTTCCGAACCCATGTTTGCTGTGACATTTTGTCTTCTGGTATCATATATTTAAACGTGTTCGGTTTTCACTATTTGTTATGACGCTGCCTGCAAATTTTGCACTTGGATGTCTCTGCCGCCCATCTCAGCTCGACACCCCAATCGTCCGTTTGTGTCGCTTGGCCCTTAAACTGGCCCTGTATATACTGTAGTACAAGTTTGGACAAGTAATTTCTCTAAGCCTTCATTCATATTCAGTGTCGATGAACACAAACTTCCGTTCCTTTCTTGCTGAATTAATCAAATGTGGATGAATCATTTTAGAATTTTGCTACCTCCATTTTTGAAATATGTGCTGGAAGAACTGTTGAGTACCCGAAGAATGGATCACAGGCTTAAGTAATTTCTATATTTAAAAAGGCAATAGCAAAGACACAGAAAGTTATAGAGGAATAAGTTTACTAAATACAGAATAATGAATTTTTGGGAAAATTCTTAATCAAAAATTAAAAACCATCGCTGACGCAGTAATCTCGGGAGAGCAATCAGGCTTCAGAAAAGGACGCTGCTGCAGTGGTAATATATTTATGATAAGACAAGTCATTGAAAAGCGTCGGAAATTTGGCTTATAAAAGCATTTATTGATTATGAGAAACCCTTTCATAAGGTAAAAAGACAGCCTTTGCGGAAAATACTGAAAATGAAAAGTTTTGCTACAGAGTGTCTATATGTAAATACAAAAGTAGTTATTGTGAGTTCAGATTCGAGAATATCAGATGAAATTTTAATGAGTCAAGGTGTTCGACAAGGGTGCAGTCTATCAGCCACTTTGTTTAATTTATATATTGACGACCTGTTTATGAAGTGGAAAGATGAAATACTCTTAGGCATGAAAATTGGATCTAGCTTGTCATTAAATGCATTATTATATGCAAATAGCCAGATAATTATACAGGAAGCAGAAGATAATTTACCAAGATAAATACATAAATTCAGCCAAGGAGCGATATATTACGGCTTAAGTATATCTGCAATTATGACAAAGATAATGCCTTTCAAAGACAAGAATCCAGTCAGCTCGAAAATAAGAAATGAGAATATTTTAGAACAAATATCACGCTTCAATTATGTAGAGTGTGATGTTAATTGAACGATGACAATGACACCGAGAAGAAGGTTAAAGAAAAACAAGAAATGAAACAGAAACGAAATGCTATAAAACTATGGCTGTACCAACTCTCTGTGGCGGGGCGGTGTTGGCGTGTCTTTATTTGAGATTTATTTAATGTCCTCCTACCTCAGTATAGTGTCCATTCACCACCCGTTGCTCTGCATTCGTAGGTACCATGTAGACGACGAGAAAAGCAACGTGGAAGAAAACCACCGCCCATACTTACGATCACACGTAAGACAGCCAGAAATGTGCTAAGTCCAACCCGAAATATTACGAGATTCACACAGGCAACTCACGGTTACAAAACGTGTTCACATTCGGTCCTTTTCAAAGGATTCTTCGAAAGAAGATGCTCGCCAAAATGTTCTGTAAATCCATAAGGAACACGCACGCAGAATATTCACAAAGGCCGATAGTTTCAAACGCGGTTTATTCTGCTAAAACATTCCAAAACCTATCAAAACTTCACCGTAATGCCCGTTATTGCATCTGCTAGCACGGCGATATAAGCCGACCGCGATTTAACCGTCATTTCTTCATCTTACAGATAATTTTTTCGGATGCATTTAACATGACCTTCTTGTCCGACAGCGAGTCCACGACTGACTGAATGCCGTCGCTCACAGAGCATATGATATAACTCATTCAATTACGCGGGGAAGACTTCTCTCTCACTGACTGATCAAAATGATCATGCAATCAGATTAACGTTTCGTGATCAATTTCGCGCGCAAACCGCTTTACTCTAATCAGCATTCGTAGATGCATCTACGTCATTTAATATTGCAAAATTTCACAAAATGTTCCACAAAAGGAAACAAAACGAAAATCAAAAGAAAACTATGCTTGAAATATACTTTAGAACTACGTATCCTCTTACTATCTTTCTGGCTGCCTTATTACAAAAGCAAACGCTCCTAGACATACGTCATCCACTAGTTAGGGGGATTCACCGATTTGAGGACATCTTGGTTACATAACACTTGCTAGTTACGGATAGTGTAATACATTATAAAATTGAAATTTGACGTATGTCCCCACATACACACTCACATTCGCTCTCATCTACTCCCACCCTAACACAAAATATAAATATCAACTTTTAAACTATTACTTCCATAACGAAAGCAACATTATTTAAAGTTTAGAATCAAAATTCCTTAAAAATAGCTTGTGCGCACTGAGAGTGCTGTTATTGTTTTCAAATGAAAAAGAAACTTAAGCTGTCATGATTCCTATCTGAATTTACTTTACTAAGTGTCGGTTAAGCACTTTTTAATAGGTTTTTTATATTTACAAAACTATTAAAGTTAGCGCATAAAAATTTTACACAGTATTCGTCTAAATCATTTAAGTTCCTATACCAAATTTGAAAACAAACAGATGATATTTATTGTAGTTATTTAGTTTCTTAGGTGAGATGAATAAGTGATCTTAGTATGCTCCACACAGCGCAGTTCTCACGGTCCGCACGTCGCGACAGATGGCATTATGACGCCAGCAGCCGACTACACAACGGCCGGGCTGGAGGCTTCATTGCCAGCCTCCATTACAGCTTGACCTAACGGAATAAAACCTACTGGATAACTCTGCTGCCGTGCAAATAGCTGCGGCGCTACGTCTCGTATACGGTTTCAAACCAAGGACAATAACAAAAACAGAAAACCCGCGTATACTTGCAGCAGAGATGAAGTTAATGAACCACATAAGTCGCTGTAGTAAAATGGAAAAAAAGATTTAAAAATCTTTTCAGTTAATGACAAGGTAGAAGAAAACAGATTGAAGAGAAAGTGCCACGTTGACAGAATGACAGAAAACAGATTGTCAAAAGAGATCATGAATTATCGGCCAACTCCAAAGAGAAAATTGGGTAGAACTCCTAAGAGATGGATGGGTGGACGACGAAGACCGGAACAGGTGACTACAACACCTAGTTCCTGGAAAGAGATGATGATGATGAAGACGATAATGTAGCCGAATATTGTTTGTACTGAGAGAGAGCGGTAAACGAGGGAGGCCGAGCGGCACGGACGAGGCTGGACAGACGGCGCCGTTAGAGAGCCGGAAGAATTTTCATGCGCTCTCCCCTCGCTAAGGCCGGCCGGAAATTGGCGCTCAGCTTAGCCGTGTCCGCGCCCCCTACCCCCTTTTCCACGAGTTGCGCAGTTCTGACCCTCCCACCGCTTACGGACATGCTCACAACGCTTTCTATTTCTCGGCGAGGGAGTAACCAGGATCTGTGTTAGGGCTAGGGGGGGGGGGGGGGCGGGGGGACGTTGACGCAATACCAATTAGTTTCGTGGTGGATGACGAAACAGTTGTAAGTCGAGTAAGCTTATTGGTCGTGTTTCATAGCATATTCCACCTATCTTCAAACTGATGCTGATTTAGTATGTCTGTCCACATACATCTGTGCTAGACGCCTTCATCGTGTGCTACGTAATTTCGAATGCTGGGTAAAAGATTCCTAATTCATAGGAGTACTTGCCTCTTCAAGTCAGTGGTCTGTACAGTTTGTTGACACCCTCAACGGCCGTATTCCAGTAGTATTCGCCCCTGTGTCTCTTTCCTGTTGGAAGATTCTTGGCAGCATAGTGTGTGTCGCCTATCTTCAACGTGGGCAACGTAGGTAAATGGTTCAATATAACCTCTCGCTTACCCCAGGGCTTCCATGTGCTTGCAGCTAGACATTTTGTTTAGTGAACCCCCGTCATTTGACTAAATTGTTGTTGGTTTATTTACGTCCCAGGTTTAGGCCTATTGTGCCACTTTCAAGTGACTATGTCATTAAATATATTGCAGGACATGAAGCCCAAAATTGGCCATCAATTAAGAAAAGTATTCGGTCTCCACGAAATGCCAGATGCAAAATTATCATCTTCTAAAAAGATCAGTAAATAATATTGGGAGCACTTTTTTTGGGTCATCGGTCTTCTAACTGGTTTGATGCTACCGGCTCCGAATTCCTCTGCTGTGCCAGCCGCTTTATCTAAGAGTAGCACTTGCAACCCACGTCCTCAGTCATTTGCTGGATGGATTGCAGTCTCGGTCTTTCTCCACAATTTCTGCCTTCTACAGCTCCCATTAGTATCATGGAAGCTATTCCGTGATGTCTTAAAAGATGTACTATTATAACGTTGTACTTCAACAGAACAAATAGTCCTACCAATAGAAAAGCTACGTAAAGCCACGTATAACCCTATTATACGAAGAATCGTGTTTATAGTATAATGTTAACACTTCTACAGAATTTCACCGTGATGTACGACTAATGGATTATCCTCAGAGTTTTCTAGCTGTTAGAAAGAAAGGCAGTAAAAATTGATTAATACTAAATCTAGGATCTTTCTGTTCAAAATTCATTACTGGTTTTTCTTATGCATTTACTTCCGCTAGCCTGTCTAGGCAAAGAAATGGTTCGGTTTCAGAAAAGGAGAAGAAGTAAATCTGGCATAGTTCCCTGCTGTTCCCTAATATAACTTTGCAAATATATATAACTATGAGGAAATGACTCTAAGAAAGAGACAAGAATCTTTTAGTTCGAAACTCACACTCTTATACAGTTTTGGACTATAACTGTCACCAATTTTTAATCGTTACTATATGCTGAAAATATTTGGCCAAGGGGGACTTTTATGTATGTATAACGAACAAATTAAATACTTAAATATTCTAATAACATAAGACACACATTTAATTTATGAAGACACTCTGTTTATATCTTGCTCTTAACAAATGATCTGAAATGATCTGTCAAAGCCAGAGGCAGTGTGAGGTCACTCCATATTGTCATTCAGTATTTTTATGCAACACTACTTGAGTGTTAGTGAGCCACATAAGCTATTTTCTTTTAATAACTCTTCGTTCTTTACTGAATTTCCTTTACGACTGACTGAATTTTATCTGTACTTTGCCTAAAACTTATTTACTTACTTTCACTTTACTTATTGCCACAAAGCGGTTAAGAATATTAAAATAGATAATTTTTTTTGAAAATATCGACTCAGCACTTCAGTAAAATTTCACTTCAGCACATCTATTACGTAAATCATACAGTAATATTACCTTCACTTTAAAACGTAGCACACAAGAATCATTTTCAAATATTTATTCAAAGATAAAATTTAGTGCTTGTAGATACGGAATAAAGCACTTCAAATATATTTATAGCAGGTTTACTCGAAGTAATCGCACATCAGGAAAGGACACTATATACGTGAATGATGAGGAATAAAATAACAGGGTGAACTAAATTTTATGTTCAACAGAATAATTATTGGTTCACACTTCTACGATTCTAATTATACTGTTCGTAACCTAATGGCTGTAGTCGCTGAGTGTGGTGGAGAGTAATGGCGGCTATACTATACAAGGTATGGCGTACAAGTTTCTTGAAGTGCTAATTAATTCTTCTTGGCGGTGTTCCAGCGTCCATTACATAGCCCAACAACTCCTACCGAAGTTGTAACAATTCAGAAGTCCTCACCCGAGGTTACTGTACAACAGTTTCCTGGTGAGGCGTCGCCTGTTCTGTTCGGGTGCTGCCCCTTTCACTGCTGCCTACAGACTGTGTCTTCTCGTCCCCGATCGCTCTACAGGTAGCGTGCCAAAAAGCCAAGCCAGTTTTTACGCTTCCCACAGTAACTTCCATACTGTAAAAAAGCACCTCATCTAAATAACTGATGTCCTACACATTGTCCCCAAGTGTGTACCATTTTATACAAATGACAACTTGCACAAACATATAAAATTACACACACAAATATTTTCATTTCATTAATCTATGACAAAATATTATTTAGTAAATTATACACGTCCCATACCCTTACATAACTTAGAAACATATATTATCGAAGCACTATAACATCACATGTATCATACTTTGCAAATAGTCTTTGCAAATCATAGTTGTATTACGATAAATTTTAAATGAATTTTTTAAAAGAATTAGATGATGAATAATAGTGTTATGCTATAAGCTGTACTATCACCTTGCCGCTTCTCGTTATCAGTGTTTTCCATATATTCCTTTTTTCGGCGATTCTCCGGAGAAGGTCCTCATTCCGTACGTTACCATTTTGCCTAATTTTCAACATTCTCCTGTAGTACCACATCTCAAGTACTCCGATTCTTTTCTGTTCCGGTTTTACCAGAGTCCAGCTTTCACTACCAAACAATACCATGTTCCAAACAAACGTTCTCAGAAAGTTCTTCCTTGAAGTAAGGACTATAATTACTACAAGTAGCCGGCCGGTATGGCCGAGCGGTTCAAGGCACTTCAGAGTGGAACCGCGCGACCGCTACGGTCGCAGGTTCGAATCCTGCCTCGGGCGTGGGTGTGTGTGATGTCCTTAGGTTAGTTAGGTTGAAGTAGTTCTAAGTCCTAGGGGACTAATGATCTCAGATGTTAAGTCCCATAGTGCTCAGAGCCATTTGAACCATTTCGTACAAGTAGACTTGTCTGGGCCAAGAATGCCTTTCTGCCAGTGCTAATTTGCTTCTTATGTCCTCCTTGCTCCTTCCGTCATGGGTTATTATGTAACCTAGACAGCAGAATTACGTAACTTCATCTACTTTATGTTTCCTCGCTGTTCTCACTTCTGCTACTTTTCGTTACTTTCGTCTTTCCTCGATTTACTCTCAGTCCATATTCTGTAGTCAGACTCTCCATTCTTCTTCACTTTCACTGAGTATAGCAATGCCTACAGCGAATCTTATCACTGATATCATTTCATCTTGTATTTTAATCCACCATTGAACCAGTCTTTTATTTCCGTCATTGCCTTTCCCAGGTAGATGCCGTGTTTCTTGACTTCCGCAAGGTGTTCGATACAGTTCCCCACAGTCGTTTAATGAACAAAGTAAGAGCATATGGACTTGGAACACGTATTGTGTTCGAGTATAATGACTTTTCTGGAGACTAGAAATCTACTCTGTAGGAATCAGCATGGGTTTCGAAAAAGACGGTCATGTGAAACCCAGCTCGCGCTATTCGTTCATGAGACTCAGAGGGCCATAGACACGGGTTCCCAGGTAGATGCCGTGTTTCTTGACATCCGCAAGGCATTCGATACAGTTCCCCACAATCGTTTAATGAACAAAGTAAGAGCATATGGACTATCAGACCAATTGTGTGATTGGATTGAAGAGTTCCTAGATAACAGAACGCAGCATGTCATTCTCAATGGAGAGAAGTCTTCCGAAGTAAGAGTGATTTCAGGTGTGCCGCAGAGGAGTGTCGTAGGACCGTTGCTATTCACAATATACATAAATGACCTTGAGGATGACATCGGAAGTTCACTGAGGCTTTTTGCAGATGATGCTGTGGTGTATCGAGAGGTTGTAACAACGGAAAATTGTACTGAAGTGCAGGAGGATCTGCAGCGAATTGACGCATGGTGCAGGGAATGGCAATTGAATCTCAATGTAGACAAGTGTAATGTGCTGCGAATACACAGAAAGATAGATCCTTTATCATTTAGCTACAAAATAGCAGGTCAGCAACTGGAAGCAGTTAATACCATAAATTATCTGGGAGTACGCATTAGGAGTGATTCAAAATGGAATGATCATATAATGTTGATCGTCGGTAAAGCAGATGCCAGACTGAGATTCATTGGAAGAATCCTAAGGAAATGCAATCCGAAAACAAAGGAAGTAGGTTACAGTGCGCTTGTTCGCCCACTGCTTAAATACTGCTCAGCTGTGTGGGATCCGTACCAGATAGGGTTGATAGAAGATATAGAGAAGATCCAACGGAGAGCAGCGCGCTTCGTTACAGGATCATTCAGTAATCGCGAAAGCGTTACGGAGATGATAGATAAACTCCAGTGGAAGACTCTGCAGGAGAGACGCTCAGTAGCTCGGTACGGGCTTTTGTCAAAGTTTCGAGAACATACCTTCACCGAAGAGTCAAGCAGTATATTGCTCCCTCCCACGTATATCTCGCGAAGAGACCATGAGGATAAAGTCAGAGAGATTAGAGCCCACACAGAGGCATACCGACAATCCTTCTTTCCACGAACAATACGAGACTGGAATAGAAGGGAGAACCGATAGAGGTACTCAAGGTACCCTCCGCCAAACACCGTCAGGTGGCTTGCGGAGTATGGATGTAGATGTAGATGTAGATGTAGAGTTTAGATTGAACAGTAGAGGCGAAAGACTACATCCCTGTCATACACCCTTTTTAATCCAAGGGCTTCGTTCTTGGTCTTCCACTTTTATTCCACCCTCAAGTCTCTTGGATATTTCTCTGAAAATTATTTCGAGCAGTTGGTTCATGAACCCATGCGAATAGTAAACGGTTGTAAAAACACACTTGACCTCTTAGCAACAAATAATCCTGAGTTAATAAAGAGGATCAAAACGTATACAGGGGCTAGTGAACACAGGGTTGTCTTAGCGAAATTAAATATTGTAACTACTAAACTCTCCAACAGTAAACGAAAAATATACCTATTCAAAAAAGCATATAAAAATTCACTTGTGGCCTTCCTGAGAGACAATCTCCACTCCTCTCAAATTAACACTGTAAGTTTGGACCAGATGTGGCTTGCATTCACAGAAATAGTATGAGTATCAGTTGAGAGATTTATACCAAATAAACTAACAAACGACAGAGCTGATAATCCTTGCTACACAAAAGAGATCAGAACACTGTTGCAGAAACGACGACAAAACTTTCCAAATTGAAACAAACGCAAAATATCCAAGATTAGCGACCTTTTAAAAAATCTCGAAATTTAGGGCTGAATTACTCGTAAATGCGAGAAGCTTATAATAGTTTCCACAACGAAGCTTTGTCTCGTAACCTGGTAGAAAATCCAAAGAGATTCTGGTCGTATGTGAAGTATGCTAGCGTCGAGAAACATTCAATGCCTTCTCTGCGCGATAGCAATGGAGATACTATTGAAGACAGCGCTGCCAAAACAGAGTTACTAAACACAGCCTTCCGAAGTGCTTTCACCAAAGAAGACGAAGTAAATATTCCAGAATTCGAATAAAAGTCGACTGCCAAAATGAGTGACATAGGAGTAGTGCAACCCGTGTTCACGCAGGTACGAGCAGCCCTTAGCGGCTCGCCATCTTATCTTATTTACTACTTTTCGTGACGTCGCCTTTTCGGCTTGATTTTTTTAGAATGTGACTTGTAAGTACTGTATCTCTTTCCAGTCAGTACACACTTATATTATGTTTTAGAACAGTTAGTTTAATTCTGAAGACGATGCTCATAGTTGCGTCGAAACCTGGTCAATTTTGACTTAATATTTGTTACCGAGGGTTTATTTGTTCTAATATAATTCTGACACAGTCACTGAACCTTAGCAGCTATGTTCGAAGTTTTAAGATTTTTTTTTTAAATTTGAAATTTGTGGTAAGGTCTTAGGCACCAAACTGCTGAGGTCATCGGCCCTTAAGCGTATACACTACTTAATGTAATTTAAACTAAGTTACGCTAAGGATAACACACATCCATGCGCGAGGGAGGATTTGAACCTCCAACGGGGTGAGCCGCGCAAACTGTGGCAAGGCCCCTGAGACCGCGCGGCTACCCTGCGCAGCAACCAAGATAGAAACTAAGCCCATATTTACTGCAGTGGTACAAGTTTACATGCCAACTAACACCGTAAATGATGGGGAGTTTGAAAATATGTATGTTGTGATAAGAGAAATTATTCAGATAGTTAATGGAGACGAAAATTTAATACAGAGGGAGACTGGAATTCGACAGTAGGAAAAGGAAGAAAAGGAAAAATAGTAGGTGAATATGGACAGAGGGAAAGGAATGAAAGAGTCCTCATGTTGGAATTTTGCACAGAACACAATTTAATCATCACTAATACTTGCTTCAAGAATCATAAAGGATGGCTATATAGATGGAGGAGATCTAGAGACACAGAAAAGTTTCAGATAAATTATAATATAGTTAGGAACAAGATTTTAAATTGTAAAATATTTCCAGGTGCAGATGTGGACTCCACAATATATTGGTTATGAGCTGAAGATTAAATCAGCAGCAATTGGAAAAAGGTAGGACATTAAGCATATTGGACCTGACTAAGTTGCTTAGTGTATCAGAGGGAGCATTATGGAAGAGTGGACAAGAACATGTGAAAGGAATACAGTTCAAGGCAAACGGGTAGCTTTAAGAGATGAAATAATGAAGGCAGCAGAGGATCAAATAGGCAAAAAGACAAGTCCCAGAAGAAATCCTTGGATAACGCAAGAGATATTCAATTTAATTGGTGAAAGAGAAACGTAAGGAATTAAAAGCATATTTCATTAGAGAAAGACAGATACCGTTTACAGGAAAATTAAAGAGGCCTCTGGGGAAAAGAGAAACAGCTGTATGCATATCAATAGCTCAAGTGGGAAACCAGTCATAAGCAAAGAAGAGAAAGCTGAAAGGTGAAAGCAATGTGTAGAGGGTCTATACAAGGGAGATAAACTTGTAGACAATATAAATAGAAAGGGAAGTGGATGTAGATGAAGATGAGAAGGGAATGTAATATTGTGAGAAAAATTTGACAGAGCTCTGAAAGATCTAAGTCGAAACAAGGCTCCAGGAATAGACGATATTCCATCACAAGAGTCAGCCATATCAAATCTCTTCCATCTGGTGTGCAAGATGTATGAAACAGGGCAAACAAACCCAGACTCCAAGAATGTAGTAATTCCAATTCCAAAAAAAATCACCGAACTATCAGTTTAATATGTCACGGTTGGAGAATACTAACAAGAATTATTTACAGAATAGTGGTAGAAGCCGACAACGAGTAAGATCAGTTTCCATTCCGGAGAAATGTAGGAACACCTATGCTAACCCTATGGTTTATCTTAGAACATAGGTAAGGAAAGGCAAACTTTTGTGTACAGCAATTGTAGATTTAGAGAAAGCTTTTGACAATATTGGCTGGAATATTCTCTTTGAAATTCTGATGGCAGCAGGGCTAAAAGGAGAACAAAAAGCTATTTACATCTTATACAGACGGCGGTTGTAAAAGTCGAGGGGCATGAAAGGGAAGCAGTGGTTACGGAGGAAGGTAGACAGGCTTCTAGCCTATCCCTGATATTATTCAATATGTACATTGAACAATCTTTAAGGGGAACAAAAAAATCGGAGTAGTAATTGAAGTTCAGAAAAAGAAATAAAAACTTTGAGACTTGAAACTTCCTGGCAGATTAAAACTGTGTGCCCGACCGAGGCTCGAACTCGGGACCTTTGCCTTTCGCGGGCAAGTGCTCTACCATCTGAGCTACCGAAGCACGACTCACGCCCGGTACTCACAGCTTTATTTCTGCCAGTATCTCGTCTCCTACCTTCCAAACTTTACAGAAGCTCTCCTGCGAACCTTGCAGAACTAGCACTCCTGAAATAAAGGATAATGCGGAGACATGGCTTAGCCACAGCCTGGGGGATGTTTCCAGAATGAGATTTTCACTCTGCAGCGGAGTGTGTGCTGATATGAAACTTCCTGGCAGATTAAAACTTTGAGGTTTGCCGATGACATTGTAATTCTGTCAGATAGAGCAAAGGGCTTGGAAAAGCAATTGAACGGAGCGGATAATGTCTCAAAAGGAGAACTTAAGATAAACATCTACAAAACTAATTCCAGGATGATGGAATGTAGTTGAATTACATCAGGTGATGCTAAGGAAATTAGATTAGGAAACCAGACACTTAAAACAGTAGATGGGTGCTGCTATTTGAGCAGCAAGATAACTGAAGATGGCCGACGTAGAGAGGATATAAAATGTAGGGAGGCAATTGCAACAAACGCATTTCTGAAGAAGAAAAGATTTAAGTGTTATGAAGTCTTTTCTAAAGATATTTTTCTGGGTTGTAGCCATGTACGGAAAAGATACCCCACCGTTGTGGTTTACAGCTATGTATATCGCTGAGGCACACAACCATCCACCGAAGACAACGTCTATGGGTCATGGGGAGGGTTTGTACAACTACGTTCAATATCCAATGTTAGTCCTGTTTGGTATGATACACCTGAGTCATATTCTAAGATGAGACACACAAGTCATTTGAAGAATCTGCTTGACATGCTGGCTTCATTTTCGCAGTATCCCACAAATGAACCGATGTCTGTCTCTGTGGGACTGAGTCTATGTGATTTTCACTATAGCCTACATATTCGTCTTCTGAGAATCGACAAATGTATTTATATTTCAGATCCTTGTCGTTGTCGCGCGGGATTAGCCGAGCGGTCTCGGGCGCTGCAGTCATGGACTGTGCGGCTGATCCCGGCGGAGGTTCGAGTACTCCCTCGGGCATGGGTGTGTGTGTTTGTCCTTATGATAATTTAGGTTAAGTAGTGTGTAAGCTTAAGGACTGATGACCTTAGCAGTTAAGTCCCATAAGATATCACACACATTTATTTTTATCATAGTCATTTATTGTTTCGATTCACTTGTACATTTTTAATTATGTTGCATGTTTCTATCACTCGTGATTATCTTCAGATCTAAAACACTGTAAAGCTAAACATTTGCCATCTAATTTTTACAATAAGGAAAAAAGAAAACAATTGTACGGAAATGTAGAATTTACTTGCGTCAGCAACCCATCTTGCCTACTCAGGATCACATATAGAGGTACTTTTTTCGTAACTGCGGTCATTGTCTGAAATAGGTACATGTTGGTGGTAATGGGAGGATGGGTAAGGGGATACAGGGTGAGGCACACGGGGGGGGATGGGTGGAAGGGAGCTGGGATGGGGTGGTGGGGATGTCTTGAGTTTAACAAGAGAAGCCGTGCTAGAATTCTAGAACCTAAAATTATGTAAAAATGTTCGTTAAAATTCTGAAAGTGTAGAACAATAGGTATGTAAAATATAACCGGCATCAAACAGTAAAATTATAAAACAGAGCGACCGGGATTGAGAGCCAGCATATAAGGCAAGAGTGCGGGCCAGGGGATAGAGGTAGAGATACTGAGGGTTTAACAATACAGAGTCTTGTGCTCAGATTTCAAAAAGACAAATATGCAAAAAATCTGCAAAAATATGCAAAATACCTTTTGACATTTCTGTATAAGATCCTTTCTTGTTAAGCCCATAGTATTCCTGCCACTGTCCCTTCCCCTACTCCTTGCTTCTTTGCCCGCTCTCAACCCCGTTACCCCATTTTACAGTTTTACTGTTTTATGCATTATATATTTTACATATCCTTTTGTCTACACTATTAGAATTTTAACGAGAATTTTTACAAAATTATAAGTTCTACAAATTTAGACTACCTTTGTTCAACTCCCGATATCCCCACCACTTCTTCTCTGATTCCCTTCCCCTCCCTTCAATCAGCATCACTCCGTTTCTACTTCCCCCTTCCGCCACCCCCCCTCCCCTCCTTCATCTATATCACCAACATATACTTATTTAAAATGTTGACCACATATGCTGAACACTGTACTCTGATATGTGATTCTGAGTGGACAACGCCGGCCTCTGTGGTCGAGTGGTTCTAGGTGCTTGATTCCAGAACCACGTGGCTGCTTCGGTCGCAGGTTCGAATCCTGCCTCGGGCGTGGGTGTGTGTGATGTCCTTAGGTTAGGTTTAAGTAGTTCTAAGGGACTGATGATCTTATATGTTAAATCCCACAGTGCTTAGAGCCATTTGAGCATTTGAGTAGACAAAACAGGCTGCTGACGCAACCTCACAGGTAAATTCTACATTTATGTACAATTCTTTATTGTAAAAATAATAGGTAGTACATATTTAGTTTCACTTTGTTTTAGATCTGAAGATGATCCTGAGTGATCGAAACATGGAATCTAATTGAAAATGTGCAACAGAAACGGAACAGCAAATGAGTATTACCTTAAATGCCTGTGTGATTATTCCATTTCATCTACCTACAGTTGGTTACACCCAGATATTTGTGTGAGCTGGCTGATTAGAGCTGTGACATATCGAACTTGTGTGCACGGGGTACAACCTTTCTGGGTTCTGTTCACTGCGTAGTTTTGCCTCCCTAACATGTGAAGCAAGTTTAAAGCAAGCCAGCACGCGTCTTCCGCGCCTCCTTGCCTTGGCAGGCGCCCGCGACTAGCGGCTAATCTGGTTACTCCGTCGACAGTAGCGTCGGCGTCGGCGGCGCCGGCGGTGGCGGCTGGCGTCGCGGCGCCGGCGCGCCTATCGGGCCTCCCATCTGGTGCGGCCGCCGTTCTCCGTATCGCCAACTTCCTCACCAACTCGTCCTCAAAGTTGGCCAACTTCATTAGAAGGCTCTCCCGCAGAAGACCTCTGATTTATTTTGTCCGTCGCCGCGCCGGTGCCAAGTAGCTCTCTTGTGCCACGCCTGGCCGGGCCTCTTCCCGCTAACTTCCTGGCTTCCCGGGGTCGCGGCAGGCACTGATTGCTTTCTCTGCTATCTCCTCGTTTTTGTTGTTTACGTTCCGCGTCTGTTATGAGTGCCATCGGATAACATACACAGCATAAAACAGGTGGCTTTCGTCTCTCTTTCTGCATTACTCAATTTCTTAAATCCGTGTATTTTTGCAGCTCTGTTGGCGTTTTGGATTCATCATACTGGTAAATAAAGGGAGGCACGAGACAATGATTTTGGGCGCTTGACAGTCAGATTATAGCGTCCGTATTGAGATCTCAATAGGAAACGCATAAGGCTAAAAGTAGCAAAACATAAAAAACATTCAACAACCCCCCCCCCCCCCCCCACCAAAAAAGGTTCAAATGGCTATGAGCACTATGGGACTTAACATCTGAGGTCATTAGTCCCCTAGAACTTAGAACTACTTAAACCTAAGTAACCTAAGGACATCACATACGTCCATGCCCGAGGCAGGATTCGAACCTGCGACCGCAGCAGTCGCGCGGTTCCGGACTTCGCGCCTAGAACCGCTCGGCTACCACGGGCGGCGCACGCCCAAAGTAAATACTCTCTCTCTCTCTCTCTCTCTCTCTCTCTCTCTCTCTCTCTCTCTCTCTCTTCTCTAACAAACACACTCACACACACACACACAAACACACACACACACACACACACACACAATGCTAATACTAAAATCTCGTTTACTGTCAGTTCTATAAATATTGATAAAAAAAGCAACACGTAAAGAAGTTTGCTGATCACTGAACCACAACAGCGTTAATACAGCATCCTGGCACTTCCCACCTCCCTCACAATAGCTCCTTAAGGACTGCTCCTCTTCGATTTCCTTCGTACTTGTAAGATTTGAATGTAAGCGCCAGGACATGCGTTTCCTAAATCAACACGGCGCATTTCTCATTAAAAAATCTCGAAAAAGTCGCCTTTGAAGATCAGAGGATTTCTGAACACTGTTAAGTACTAAACATTTGCACCACACAAAAAAAAAAAAAACCACTGGCAGTTAATTTCGTGGCATGTAAGCCTTGAGTGCATGAGATACTTAGTTCGATTGTTGCTAGAACCTACATTTTTACTTTTATTTATGAATTCTGTATCTGTTATGGAATGGAAGGTTTAATTAATAAATAATGCATCCTAAATTAAAGTAACAAATTAATTTTTCATCTATAATCGCCTAATATGTGAGTAACCGAAATAAATTAAAATTTGGTACCAAAATATGAAGCATCAAACAGAAAATAAAATACGTTTTCATTTATGTTGACTGAATTGTACTATTTATGTACACATTTTTTTGATTTAACAATCAGGCATTTCAAATGTCGGTATCCAATTTTAATATATTTTCGTGCTGCTAATAATTACAAATAAAAATGCGTTATTTTTACTATAAAAATGCAAGTCAATATATTTAATTAAAATTTCCATTTGATAGCAGATACAAAATTTTAAAATAAAAGTAAAAGAAAATTCATTTACAGCAACCAAGAACCTCACACAGACACATAACCCTTACAAGCCGCTTCTCGATTTCAACAGACTTAATACGGTGCGTATTTTACTCTTAATAGAGATCGTACATCTGTTCTTCAAGGGCCATTATGTTGGTTTTTTCAGAGAACTGCATCGTCATGGTTTGGGAAATCATAAATATGAACTGCAAGGCAGAGGCTGCTCAATGTGGAACGGGTCCTAAATGAAACGCTGTCTTCGTTATGGAATACGGACCGACAGGGATGAATTGAAATGATTTCCCTCCGACTAACTATAATGTAACTCTAATAACAGCGCGCAATTGAAACCGAAGTAATTTACTGAGTGACCTAAACAGTTTAATAGTGGTAGCCCCTGTGCGTATTATTATTAAACAAAAGTGAACCAGGATCATCGAACCAATGTTAAAGACGCAGTTATGAATCAGAATTTGTTACAAAAGACACGTAATTAAGTAATAGGCAAGTGGATGGCCGCGCTCATATCTAGGAGATTATATCTCATACACATAACAAACACGAAATTATGCCAGCAATAACAAGAGTGAATAAATAAACCTCTGCAGTGTTGGACTGGAGGCCACTGTATGAAAAATATCAGGTACACTGATGCGCGGCCACTTAATGCGACTTGCGGTTGCCGCAGTCTTTACTGTAATGCAGCTCATGTCGAAAGTAAATGAAAACTGCACTGAGCCGAAGTCCTTGAGTATATTAATGAACCCCTGTTTCATTCCCTGAAACCAGAAGTTAATTGTGTCTAGTGAATGAAGCAAGCACTGCAAGCGTTGTGAACAGGACTGCGTACTCTTACCAATAAGAAGCGCTGTCTGCAAAACTTAACACTGAAGACAGGAACCCGAAAGCTCACATCCGGATCCTCGCCTGAGAATAATGATGGTCTGACTCAGAATACAGACCAGAAAATGCCAACTACTTCTCTTCAGCTCACCTCGAAGGCTCGTTACCCTCCCCATTCCTGGAAGTTAAGCTACTCTTCCTCCAGTCAGGGAATTTGTTTGCGTTAAACAACATTAAAAATTCTTTTTAAACTTCCACTTTTCTACTATATTGCAAAGCAGACCAACGAACGGAAAGGTGCTGGCCTGCTCTTCCACCAGTTAACGTTTTAATTTTGCTGGCCAATGGCTGCTGAGCTCTCAGTTCCCAAAGGCCAGAAGTGAATTTTCCGAATTAGCGACAGCCAGGTATTTCAGGAAACATCAACGACCTAACTAACAACTGTAAAGTAACATTTCCACAAGCTGGCTAAAACGTTTGCCAGCATTTCGTGCAGCTTGACTGTGTCTGCCTTCTGCTACGTCCGGTTGCTTTTCGCACTGCGCACAGAGTAGTCGGCTACTCGAAACTGCAAGCTGAGCCCCTAAATGAAACAACCAGAGATCATGCTATGCCACTGAAGAGCGTACTCAAGTAGCCAGAATCCCGTATCATGCCGTCGCCTCGGCAACTCCGCTCTCCATTCCAAGAGATGGACACCGTGAACAGCCAGCCCTGGATACTTTAACGAAAGCAAATCATGAACTTGGCAGGTACAATCCAGCGTTGTCCTCTAGCCAGCGGAGCAGGTTCCTACATGTCTCCTGCCCCGCAACCGAACGGGCCACATTGGGTCCCGCCCTGTCGACATTCCAGTGGCTTTAGTGCAGACCAGACCTGTATACCGGGAGTAAACGCACAGTAAGACTCCAATACTTAATTAAAATGAATAGTACGCCAATCAAGATATTTTAGTACAACGGCAAGCGGCTCTCCGATACATACTATTAACCCGAAATAACAATCATGACTCAAGGAGGACTTGGTTACACACTGAATAAAGTCAGATCACTTAAGAAAGATGAAACGGCGGTCAAGTACTATCCTGCCACGTTTCAGAAGAAAATCGAAAGTGACTTCGTTGTAGTCCTCCACGGAATCTTTATCTTAGTGGAGGAGTTTATGATGTTCAGGAACTGTTGTCATGCTTTCTTTGTACTCTACCCAATGGTTTGACATTTCACCCCCTCCACCTGAAAGGCTGCGAGGTTTCCTGTGCTTGACACGTTTTTCAGTCTTGCAGAGTCCCTTGCCTACTCCTGATTGCAGACCAGCTTTGTACGCTCCACCGTAGTATCGACTATGTTTTTAATAGTTCCGAAGACTGCGGAATCGATGTTTGAGAGGCGTGGTGTATCCTGTTGGTGATGTGATACATCCATTACTGAATGCTGTCACCGTTTCATGGATAAGAAGTGTCACGAATGGCACCTAAATTACGTTTCGAAGTACCCTACCCAGTGAATTACTTTTGTCTGCTCTGCCTTTCAGAAATGGCCACTAGAGAATAAATCATCGACCACATTCCGAGGTCTGTTGGAGGGCTGAGGAATACGTTGAGAGGCTGGCAGCTGTGAGTGTTCCAGCTGAAGTGCGTGCTCTCCTCTTGTTCTGTAGACATGTATCTGGTGAACATTACGGATCTCTCAACGGCCCTTGTCATCGGACACAAACCCATTGCACAGTATGAGCACTGGAACCCCACGAAGAAGGACTGGTTGGGTGCTGAATAACAGTGTCTCGGTCTAGCACCTCATGTGGTGACAGAGGAAAAGCTGGTCGTTGTGGCCGAGCGGTTCTAGACGCTTCAGTCTGGACGATGTGTGTTTGTTATTTAGATGACATTATAGTTTTCTCAGAGACATTTGATGAACATATAAAAACTGAGGGCCGTTCTTAAGTGTCTCCAACAAGACAGACTGAAACTTAATCCAAGAAAGTGTTTCTTTGGAGCAAAAGAAATCAAAATATTTGGACACCTTGTGTCAAACGAGGGTGTGCGGTCAGACCCAGAAAACTATAACTGAATTTCCTATTCCCAAAGGTATTAGAGGTATGAGAAGCTTCCTCGGATTATGTCCTATCGTTTTATCAAAGACTTTTGTATCAAAGCCAGGCCAGTCCAAGAGTTGTTAGAAGTTGATGCTAAATTTATCTGGGGTGGTCCTCAACAAAATTCTTTCGATGTGCTGCGAAAAACTCTGACGAGTGACCCTGTACTTGGTCTGTATGATGAGAGAGTATCTACAGAACTACACACAGATGCCAGTGGGTACGGGATCGGTGCTGTTCTGGTGCAAATTTCGGAAGGAAAAGATAAGGTTATAGCCTATGCTTCCAGGATACTTACAAAAGCCGAGAGAAAGTACTCAACTACAGAAAGAGAATGTCTTGCTGTGATCTGGGCCATGTGCAAATTGCGACAGTATGTAAGGCCATTCACAGTTGTTACATACCATCATTCACTTTGTTGGTTGACAGGTCGTAAGGATCCAACAGGACGACTCGCCAGATGGGCACTGCGTCTTCAAGAGTATGGAATTACCATAGTGTACAAAAGTGGAAGAAAACATCAAGATTCCAACTGTCTCTCAGGACACCCTGTGCAAGACCATTAAGACTTTGATGAAGATAGTGACTGTCTCGCTGCACTCCAGGATCTCTCTGCTGAGCAGAAGAAGGACGCCAGTATATCTCAAATCATTCTTGCCTTAAATCGGTCAGAGGATGTGAAAGACAATTTTAGGTAGTTAATGGATTACTTTGCGAGAGAAACTTCGATCCGTTTGGAAAGAGGTGGCTACCAGTGATTCCTAAACACAAGCACTTAGATGTTCTACAGAAATTGCATGACACACCTGAGGCCGGACATTTAGGGTTGATGAAGATATACGATATGATCCGCAAGAGATTTTTTTGGCCAGGTTTATTTAGGAGTGTCCGTCACTATGTGTCGCACTGCCGAGAGTGCCAGAGGAGAAAGGCAGTTCCTCAGAAACCACCTGGCCGACTCATACCGATTCCACCAGCCGAAACGCCTTTCCAGCGTGTTGGGATTGACCTCCTCGGACGATTTCCAACGCCTGCTAGTGGCAATAAATGGGTTATTGTTTGCACTGATTATCTATACCATTACAAAAGTCGTTAAAACAGCCGAAGCATCCGAGGTAGCTAAATTCATCGTAGAAGACACTGTATTGCCCCAATGCCCCCATGCCATTAATTACGGATTGAGGAAAAGTTTTTCAATTGAATCTTGTGACAGAGATAAACCGTCGGTGCAACATTACTCATCGTATGAGGACTGCCTGCCATCCGCAAACTAACGGGCTTCCTGAACGCCTTAATTAGACCTTGGCCGACATGCTATCAGTGTTCGTCAGTGTTGAACAGAGCAACTGGGATGAGGTGCTAACTTTCGTGACACTTGCCTACAACATCGGCAAACAAGACACCACAGGATTTCCGCCATTATTCCTCGTGCATAGCCGCGAGGCAATTACGACGATGGACACTGTGTTTCCGTTACATCCTGATGAGGTGGACGACGACTACATCGGCCAGGTGTTAACCAGAGCTGAGGAAGCTCGGCAGTTAGCTCGATTCCGCACGCTGCAGGCTCAAGAAAACGATCGCCGAAGGTATGACGCGAGCCACCGCCCTGTTGTCTACCAGCCTGGTGACCTCGTCTGGATCTTCACTCCTGTTCGGAAGGTTGGTCTCTCTTAGAAGCTCCTCAGACGCTACGTTGGACCTTATAAGGTTGTAAGACAGTTGTACTTATGAAGTTGAAGGTTTCCATCCCGACACAAGACGACGAAAGATTAGACATACGGTCGACGACCTTCGAATGAAGCCCTATAAAGATCCTGCAAAACAGGGTAAATTCCAAGCTCCAGCGACAGGCAACAAGCGGAAAGGTGACGAAGAGCGTAGCGGCAAAAGAAGTTCGCCATGGCGAGAATCAGTCATCAGGAGTCGGAGTATGCAGGACCGATCGCTCGTTCCCGGACTAGGAGGACGTAACACAGAGACGCTGTTCTATTAACGAGCAATGTCGCAGAAGAAGCTGAATAGCACCGTAGTGTAGTGGTTATGACACTAAACTGTTGCATGGAGGGTCGTGAGTTCGACACTCACCTGGAATGTACAGGTTTAATTACTATATTCGGTTCAGGCACATTCTGAAAGTATCCACATATGTCAAGAATCATTGTACTGGAATGTTCTGTAGCTGTCTGTATACTGTATGTGTTCTGGCCGGAGGCAGCCGAATAATTGCTGGCATAACGGCCACAGGTGCACCAACGTGTTACTGACTTGCTCAGTTTTGTGAAGTTATCTCTCTTGAATAAATAATCCCTTTTTCTCAAATTGTCATCATTTATTTGTTTGCACCTGTGTGCCACATCTACCGATTTCGATCTCATACGGGTAATTCCTTTGCATTGTGCCGTTTTTCTTCCCGTAGAGTGTTGGTGTCTGTTTTCTGTACGCTCATAAATTGTTGGAGAATATAACTCTCTATCGAGCACAGAGATAAATTTTTGACATATTGTTTACAAATAAACGTTGAATATATTCTAGTGAGAGTAAAACTATTACTGTCTTACTTAATATACGGAAAATTGGAGAATATTTCTAAGTAATCTGAGCCTTCATTTTCGACAGTTAATAAATGGGTAACAAAATGAAAGGCGAGAGTACGTTTTCTTAAGTTGACGCACGTCGAACACTTTCGAAAACCGCAAGAACAAATGAATATATTGAGAAGGTGCGCAGCATAGTTTCGGGCTATTGACGTCTAAAGTTTTATGACAGATGCACGTCGGGGACAAAAGCGCAGTGGAATTGACTATCAGATATGTGGAAAACGGTTGCTGCACTTTTTTAAAGTTAGAAGTAAAACAAATTAAAAAGGTATAACAGCATCGTTGCAAGCAAGGATCCAACTGATTCGGTACGCCTGTGGTGGAGACTTTAATCCAGTACTGAAGCAACAACGAAACAGCTATAAAGTACGGTGGGTCGCAGCCCGCGGCTCTCCACTCAGATTTGGTCTTTGGGAAAGAAATTCACTGTTTTCTGAGAAGAAAAACTCTTTTTATTTTTACTTTGGAAATAATAAAACAATAACCGACAAACACTAAACTGATCATGTGTGACAGTTGGATGAAAAGGGAATGCATGGATAGAGACCCCGATTGCAAAAGGAAGGAAAAAGAAACATATTCTTAAATCAACGTAAACTTAGAACTACTTAAACCTAACTAATCTAAGAACATCACACACATCCATGCCCGAGGCAGGATTCGAACCTGCGACCGTAGCGGATACGCGGTTGCAGGCTGAAGCGTCTAGAACCTCACGGCCACACCGGCCAGCTATTTCCAAACCAGCCAAAGGCTATAAAGTATTTGCTAATCAGAAAAGTCTTGCCATAGAAATTACAGAAACGTTATTGTGCATTGTCTCATCTAATTTACCTGTATGTCTCTAATCTACAACTCGCGCTGTGGTGTAAAGAGTACTTCTGATATGAGTATCAGTTTCCCCAGTACCCGTGACATTTTCGTAAGATGCGTGGGGAGAATGACTGTCGGCAAACTTCCGGATAAGCACTAATTTCCCTGGTTTTCCTGTCATAGTTATTTCACGAGATGTATGTTGTCCCACTATTTTTGTAGTGCGTGTGTTCTTCATTTTAACGTTGTCTGGGATGCACAATGCCTCTCTTGTAGCGCCTGCTGCTGTAGTTTGATGAACGACTCTTCAAAGTTCTGCCAATTTGTAAACGAAGCGAGACATACACGCCCCTCTTCGTTGGATCTACTCTCTTTTTTCTGTTAATACTAACATCTAATGGTCCTAGATTAACGAGCAATACCAGTACTCAAGCATTGGTCGAATGAGTGTTTTTTAAGCCACTTCTGTCGTGTATGAGTTACATTTCCTTTCGTTTCTTCGAATGAACCTCAACCTGGCATCCACTTTTCCTACAATAGTTTTAAGTAATCGTTCGACTACAAAACATTTTTAATAGCCCAACCCCGCGGCTAGTTTTGTGTGAAACTCATAATAAATAGGTACATAGACTGCCGCTAGGCTAAACAGTTCTTATTTTACAACCAGTTTAGGCCTTTGGGGGAAAACATCGGCATAGTGTACACGTAGCTGGTAATCATAATATGAACAAGCGTAGAATGAGGTAATTTTTTTATACCTGCAGCTAGTCCAAAGGACCTAACGGGTTGAAACTTCCTGGCAGATTAAAACTGTGTTCCCGACCGAGACTCGAACTCGGGACCTTTGCCTTTCGCGGGCAAGTGCTCTACCAAATGAGCTATCCAAGCACGACTCACGTCCCGTCCTCACAGCTTTACTTCTGCCAGTACCTCGTCTCCTACCTTCCAAACTATACAGAAGCTCTCCTGCGAACCTTGCAGAACTAGCACTCCTGAAAGAAAGGATATTGCGGAGACATGGCTTAGCCACAGCCTGGGGGATGTTTCCAGAATGAGGATTTTCACTCTACAGTGGAGTGTGCGCTGATATGAAACTTCCTGGCAGATTAAAACTGTGTGCTCATTCTGGAAACATCACCCAGGCTGTGGCTAAGCCATGTCTCCGCAATATCCTTTCTATCAGGAGTGCTAGTTCTGCAAGGTTCGCAGGAGAGCTTCTGTAAAATTTGGAAGGTAGGAGACGAGGTACTGGCAGAAGTAATGCTGTGAGGACGGGGCGTGAGTCGTGCTTGGGTAGCTCAGCTGGTAGAGCACTTGCCCGCGAAAGGCAAAGGTCCAGAGTTCGAGTCTCGGTCCGGTACACAGTTTTAATCTGCCAGGAAGTTTCATATCAGCGCACACTCCGCTGCAGAGTGAAAATCTCATTCTGACCTAACGGGTTGTAATATGAAAGCAGTTCACCTAGAAGTTGTCGGTGTACCTACACTTCATGATTTCCATATTCATCCAATTTACGTCACTCTGGACGGATACCATAAAGTATTTTACAATTGTATTTCCATTGACTTTTCGCCTGTAGTGTAATCGTACAGTAGTACTTCTCAAACGATTATAACTAATCAACAGGTAAGTACACGACACTACATATGATCAGCGGGACATGGGAACCGGCGTCGCCTCCGCGGAGCGGCGTATCGAGCGGCCCCTCCTCCTCCGTTTTGAGCCCCTGGTGCGATCGCCACCTTGGAACTGGTGTACTTTGTATGGAAGTGACCAAACTCTATCAGCGGGGAAATGGGAAAGCGGGCAGGGCGGCCGAGGAGCAAGAAAAGAAAAGCCCGTTAACGGCCCCAGGCGATATTTCAAAAGTCCATCGGGCGGCGCCGCATCAGGTAGCCCATACAGAACCAACTGTGGCTGGCATGGCGCTCCCACTCTTCCCCTCCCATATTGATCCCCGGCGCTGGACGCCCTCTTCAACGTCCTCAGCCCACAGCTCACGTCGTACGTCCCCGAAATTTATCACATGATGTACCTGCTCGTCCGCTTTTCCGTTCTGAACAGTCTCATACAGCAGTTCTATCAGTGAATACATTTATCCAGTTATCCATCTCCAATTTCTGCTTTAACACATTTTGTAATCTTAGCTACAGTGTCCGCATCATGTGGTTCGTAATGACTGTTGGGGGAATTCATAGCAGACAGTATTTTGATTGATAAATTAATCAACCACACGATATTAAAGGTTATTTAACTGCCTTGTCATATATTCTCTTTCGCCACAAATAAACTCGAAGATCACTCCACGTTACCAAGTGTACCATCGCTATAGATAGTCGTATACGTACATTCATATTCGTCTACACAGACGGGGTCTCACGAGACGTAGGTCCTACCAGCATAGCATTATACCGCATTATATTACATTTTAATCTTTCGCGCAAAACGTTTTTTTCGCCAGATTTTGTGCCTTGTAACAATGTTCCTTGGAAACGAATGCACATTAAAGCAAGGAATTTTGTTAGTAAGGATTCCATAAAAAGCTCTTACATGTATCTGTAGCGTTTATGTCTATGCCAAAACAGAAAGCGTGAGCTGCTCTTCCACGTCCGTCCTCTCGGAGGTTTCGCAGAGTCGTGGCTGCGGTCAGAGTCCGCGAAGTCTTAGCTCCCTGCTAAAACAAGCGCTGTATTGCTAAGTAGACTTCCTCTCGCTCGTTTGCTGCCGGGCCTCGATAATTTCTAGGCGCTGCTACAGCGTAAAGCCAAATTAGGATCGGTAGCATGGGTCAGACCTGCGAGACAGGATTAAAACAATCACTTCCTCTGTATCACTACTGAACACCATCCGTCTTCGAAATCTCCCACGTCGGTGACTCCACCGCCACTAACCATTCGCTCCCTTGTAGTCTGTAAACAACACCGGAACACAGCCCAAGGGCCCGCATCTCGTGGTCGTGCGGCAGCGTTCTCGCTTCCCACGCCCGGGTTCCCGGGTTCGATTCCCGGCGGGGTCAGGGATTTTCTCTGTCTCGTGATGGCTGGGTGTTGTGTGATGTCCTTAGGTTAGTTAGGTTTAAGTAGTTCTAAGTTCTAGGGGACTGATGACCGTAGATGTTAAGTCCCATAGTGCTCAGAGCCAACCACAGCCCAAGGACAATACAAATTTCTTTTGGAGCAAAACTCAAATTATTCTTGTTCAAATAACTTACGGGTTTGCTGCCGGGTGACGTCGTCGAACACCGCCGATATTTCGTCAGGAGCACACCCTGCCATTCTCAAGGCACAAATGCAAGGAAGAAAAAATGTGCAAGCAAATTTAATACCTCGGTTCACAGAGGAGAAACAAGGAAGACACCACACACAAAAATGGTTCAAATGGCTCTGAGCACTATGGGACTTAACATCTTAGGTCATCAGTCCCCTAGAACTTAGCACTACTTAAACCTAGCTAACCTAAGGACATTACACACATCCATGCCCGAGGCAGGATTCGAACCTGCGACCGTAGCGGTCACGCGGTTCCGGACGGCAGCGCCTAGAACCGCACGGCCACCACGGCCGGCCACCACACACAGAACAAGTGTCAACACAACCAAAGTTAACCAACATCAGAAATATCGATAGTTACTATTAATCAACAGGTGAGGTAGCACTAATTCTGCCCCTCTGGTTTTGGAACATCTGAATTCAATCCACCCGAATATTCAGTTCACTATGGAGATGGAAAAGAATGGATGCCTCCCCTTCCTTGATGTGTTGGTCAAAAGGAAGACTGATGGTACGTTGGGACATTCTGTTTATAGGAAGCCCACCCCGCTGACTTGTATCTGCGAGCTGATAGTTGTCACCATCCAGCTCAGCGTGAAGGGGTACTTCGCACTTTGGTTCACAGGGCCCACGTTATCTCTGACCCTAAAAGTTTGTCAGCTGAGCTAGCACATCTCCAAATCGCCTTTCTTCAGAATGGTTGTAGTGAGAGGCAGATCAAACGTGCCGTGCGGTTAAAGGCGCTGCAGTCTGGAACCGCAAGACCGCTATGGTCGCAGGTTCGAATCCTGCCTCGGGCATGGATGTTTGTGATGTCCTTAGGTTAGTTAGGTTTAATTAGTTCTAAGTTCTAGGGGACTAATGACCTCAGCAGTTGAGTCCCATAGTGCTCAGAGCCATTTGAACCATCAAACGTGCGTTGCGCCATCAGCCTTCTGTGCAACGGGTGAGTGACGATAGGAACGAAGTGGCACCTAAGTCTACGGCCTTTTTGCCTTACGCAGGAAGCATTTCCAACAAGATTGGCCGTATTTTGCGGAAATATGATGTGAAATGTGTTTTTCGACCACCATCTAAGATTAAGGCCTTGTTGGCGTCCGTAAAAGATTATCTTCGTTTGCGTAAGGCTGGGGTCTATCGTATTCCCTGCAGTTGCGGCATGTCATATATTGGTCAGACAATCAGGACTGTGGAAGACAGGTGTATTGAACATAAGCGTCACACACGCTTACAACAGCCGAGCAAATCCGCTATTGCAGAACATTGCCTTGACACCTGTCATCGTATGGATTACAACAACACGGATATTCTGGCGTGCACGTCCAGCTATTGGGATAGTCTTATTAAGGAAGCTGTTGAAATCAGACTAACAAGCAACCTTATTAACAGAGATGGTGGATTTTGTTTAAATGCTGCTTGGAATCCGACTCTGTCTCTCGTCAGAAAACAGAGGGACAGAATTAGTGCTACCTCACCTGTTGATTAATAGTAACTATCTTTATTTCTGATGTTGGTTATCTTTGGTTGTGTTGACACTTGTTCTGGGTGTGGTTTCTTTCTTGTTTCTCCTCTGTGAACCGAGGTATTAAATTTGCTTGCACATTTTTTCTTCCTTGCATTTGTGCCTTGAGAATGGCAGGGTGTGCTCCTGTCGAAATATCGGCGGTGTTCAACGACGTCACCCGGCAGCAACATTCGATTCGCCGAGAAAAGTTAAGGTCTCAAATTATTCTTCTTCCTGGCCAGTTCCGCTTCATTCGTTACACAACACCTCCGGCTAAGCCAGTTACTCCACACTCTGATAGGTGGCCTCTTGATTGACAGTGCACGTGCGCTCGCTAACATCGACGCCCAACTCGAAAACCACCAATAGATTAAATCGTTTCCCAAGCGCGTCAAAGCGAATGTCTCAGAACTTATCACATCCAGAGAATAGCCTTACTGCTCCCTGGCCACCAACTTTCGAAATAAGCCTCCACGTCACCTTCACCCCAGAGGTCTTGATCACGTCTCCTGCACTCTACCAGGGCTACCGACAGACTCCTCAATTTCACTTAGTGGTCGCTCCTTTCACATGCTGATGCTTCAGTCAATCAGCCTCTGGAGTAGAAAACAAACACTACGATTAGATATTTTCTGCTTATGCTCGTAGTACTACTGTAAAGTGTTGCTGCCTGTCCACATTCTTGGTAGTTTGTTCTCAAAGGATATTAGGAAACGCCAGCCATTCTGTAAGAAGCACTCGCCTTTGAAAACCGCCAGGTTAGGCCAAGCCACACCCGCCTGCCAAATTAACCAAAGACGCCCACTTCACTCTGGGTGCGAAAACATTTCTCGTCCCCCGGAGGCCAGGAAACAGACACGATCGGCCACAAAAATACCCGACATTCGCCGACTGCCACAGCCCGAAAATGATCCGTTACAAGCGGTCAGGGAAAAAAAATATATAATGAATGCAAAAAATAGACTGTAAATCTAACTGAAGCTTTATTCACCATCGAATATTGGCAGGTGGTTATACCGCATTCAGTAGTGAGCATATACCAAAAGACTACGGTACTACATCAGTTTTGACTAAAACTGGACACAGTGAGAAGTAAATATGACTTTTGTCTATGTGGTTTTCTGCAGGTTATCAGCATGCTGGGATATCTTGTATTAAGCAGTAAAGGACCAAATTAAAGAAAAGTTAGTTCAAATGGTTCAAATGGCTCTGAGCACTATGGGACTCAACATCTGAGGTCATCAGTCCCCAAAGCTTAGTCTTAGCCCATGTAGAGTGAATGGAAAACATATAAGTTGCCAAAAGAAGCGTACCAATGTAAAAATTAGACCCTGCTGTTAGGAAGAATTTTCTGAGGATGTTCGTTTGGAGCACAGCATTTTATGGAAGCGAATCACAAACTGCACGAAAACAAGATAAGAAAGTACAGCGTTTGAGGTGTGGTGTTACGACGTTTGTAGATTAATAATTATAGATACTACTAATAATTTAGATACTACAAGTTGTCCTCCTCGATGAACCATGGATCTTGCCATTGGTGGGGAGACTTGCATACCTCAGCGATACAGCAACCACGACGGAGGGGTATTTGTTGAGAGGCGAGACAAACGTGTGGTTCCTGAAGAGGGGCAGCCCCCTTTTCAGTAGTTGCAGGGACAACAGTCTGTATGACTGACTGATCTGGCCTTGTAACACTAACCAAAACGTCCTTGCTGTGCTGGTACTGCGAACGGCTGAAAGGAAGGGGAAACTACAGCCATAATTTTTCCCGAGGCCATGCAGCTTTACTGTATTGTTAAACGACGATGGCGTCCTCTTGGGTAAGATATTTTGGAGGTAAAATAGTCCCCCATTCGGAACTCCGGGCTGGGAATACTCAGGAGGACGTAGTTTATCAGGAGAAACAAAACTGGCGTTCTACGGACACGAGCGTGGAATGTCAGATCCCTTAATCGGGCAGGTAGGTCAGAAAATCTAAAAAGGGAAATAGAGAGGTTGAAGTTAGATATAGTGGGAATTAGTGAAGTTCGAAGGCAGGAGAAACACGACTTCTGGTCGGGTGAATACGGGGCTATAAATACAGAATCAAACAGGGGTAATGCAGGAGTAGGTTTAATAATGAATAAAAAATAGAAGCGCGGGTAAGATACTACGAACAGCGTAGTGAACGCATAATTGTGGCCAAGATAGACACGAAGCCCACGCCTGCTACAGTAGTACAAGTTTATATGCCAACTATCTCCGCAAATGATGAAGTGATTGATGAAATGTATGATGAGATAAGAGAAATTAGTCAGATAGTGCAGGGAGACGAAAATTTAATAGTCAGGGGTGACTGGAATTCGGTAGCAACAAAAGGAAGAGAAGGAAACGTAGTAGGTGAATATGGAATGGGGGTAAGAAATGAAAGAGGAAGCCACCTAGTAGAATTCTGCATAGAGCATGACTTAATCATAGCCAACACATGATTTAAGAATCATGAAAGAAGATTGTATATGTGGAAAAGGCCTGTAGACACTGGAAGGTTTAAGATAGATTATATAAAGGAAAAACAGAGGTTTAGGAACCAGGTTTTAAATTGTAAGACATTTCCAGGGAGAGATGTGGACTCTGACCGCAATCTATTCGTTATGAACTGTAGATTAAAATCGAAAAACTGAAAAAGGTGCGGATTTAAGGAGATGGAACCTGGAGAAACTGGAAGAACCAGAGGTAGTAGAGAGTTTCAGAGAGAGCACTAGGGATTGACTGAAAAGAACGGGGGAAAAATAAAGCAGAGGAAGAATGGGCAGCTTTAAGGGATGAAATAGTGAAGGCAGCAGAGGATCAAGTAGGTAAAAAGACTAGGGCTATTAGAAATCCTCTTGGTAACAGAAGATATATTGAATTTAACTGATGAAAGGAGAAAATATAAAAACACAGTAAATGAAGCAGGCAAAACGGAATACAAACGTCTCAAAAATGAGATCGACGGGAAGTGCCAAATGACTAAGCAGCAATGGCTAGAGGACAAGTATAAGGATGTGGAGGCATATAGTGGTAAGATGGAAACTGCCTACTGGAAAATTAAAGAGACCTTTGGAGTAAAGAGAACCACTTGTATGAGTGTGAAGAGCTCTGATGGGAATTCAGTTCTAAGCAAAGAAGGGAAAGCAGAAAGGTGGAAGGAGTTTGTAGAGTGTATATACAAGGGCGATGTACTTAAGGACAACATTATGGAAATGGAAGAGGACGTAAGTGAAGATGAAATGGGAGATATGATACTGCTTGAAGAGTTTGAAAGTGTCGAAACAAGGCCCTGGGAGTAGACAACACTGCATTAGAACTACTCATAGCCTTGGTAGAGCCAGCCATGACGAAACTCTACCATCTGATGAGCAAGATGTATGAGACAGAAGAATATAATAATTCCAACCCCAAAGAAAGCAAGTGTTGACAGGTGTGAAAATTACCGAACTACCAGTTTAATAAGTCGCAGCTGCAAAATACTAACACGAATTCTTTAGAGACGAATGGCAAAACTGGTAGTAGCCGACCTCGGGGAAAATCGGTTTGGATTCCATAGAAATGTTGGTACACGTTAGGCAATACTGACCCTACGACTTAGAAGATAGATTAAAGATAGGGAAACCTACGTTTCTAGCATTTGTAGACTAACAGAAAGCTGTTGACAATGTTGACTGGAATACTCTCTTTCAAATTCTGAAGGTGGCAGGGGTCAAATAACGGGAACGAAAGACTATTTACAATTTGTACAGAAATCAGATCGCAGTTTTAGGAGTCGAGGGGCATGAAAGGGAAGCAGTGGTTGGGAAGGGAGAGAGACAAGATTGTAGCCTATCCCCGACGTTATTCAATCAAAATATTGAGCAAGCAGTAAGGGACACAAAAGAAAAATTTGGAGTAGGAATTAAAATTTATGGAGAAGACATAAAAACTTTGAGGTTTGTGAATGACATTGTAATTCTCTCAGAGACAGGAAAGGAGCTGGAAGAGCAGTTGAACGGAATGGACAATGTCTTGAAGGGAGGATATAAGGTGAAAATCAACAAAAACAAAACGATGACAATGGAACGTAGTCGAATTGTATCAGGTGGTGCTAAAGGAATTATTAGGAAACGAGCCAGTTAAAGTAGTAGATGAGTTTTGCTATTTGGAGAGCAAAATTTCTGACGATGGTCGAAGTAGAGAGAATATAAGATGAAGACTGGCAATGGCTAGGAAAGCGTTTCTGAAGAAGAGAAATTTTTTAACATCGAGTATACATTTAAGTGTCAGGAAGTCTTTCCTGAAAGTGTTTGTCTGGAATGTAGCCATGTATGGAAGTGAAACATGGCCGATAAATAGTTTGGACAAGAAGATAATAGAAGCTTTCGAAATGTGGTGATACAGAAGAATGCTGAAAATTAGATGGGTAGATCATGTAACTAATGAGGAGAACAGGAATTTTGTGGCACAACTTGACTAGAAGAAGGGATTGGTTGGTAGGACACGTTTTGAGGCATCAAGGGATCACTAATTTAGTGTTGGTAGGCAGCCTGGAGAGCAAAAATCGTATAGGGAGGCCAAGGGATGATTACACTAAGTAGATTCAGAAGGATGTAGGCTGCAGTAGGTACTTGGAGATGAAGAAGCTTGCACAGAATAGAGTCGCATGGAGATTTGCATCAAAACTGTCTCTGGACTGAAGACTACAACAACAAAAACACCACAAGGTGTATGTTTTTAGGTTGTTCAGTACCCTCAAATAAGTATGACATGAACAAACCATCATTGCTTATTTTCCCCTGGACAGCAAGTCTATTATTGAAGTGTGGATGCGTGGATGAAAAACGGTTAACTATACTGACACTCACAGTAGACCTAGTGGTTCAGTTACGTCCACGCAGAAAACATCGGGTCGTAAAGTTTGTGACACGTTTGTGGGAAGACTAATCGACGCAGAGAAAAAACGAGCGACTCATTAATGTGTTAGTTTACAACATACAAAAATAACAGCACTTATACTCGTTCCACCCTGTACATAAACGAGCTAGTGAATAGCGTAGGAATAATGTCATATTCAGAAAGGAATGCTAGAAAACTGCAGAGAAATGCAAGAAGATCTGCAGAGGATTGACGGTTGGAGTAGGTATTAGCAGTTAATTCCAAGACAGATGTAAAGTATTGTAGGCAAATAGGTAGAAATACCCATTATTGTAAGATTACACGATTACTGAACAATCACTGGAAGCACATACGTTAAACATGTGGGAATATGTGTCCAGAGCTGCCTATATAAGCTCGTTTTTTCTCTGCGTCGATTAGTCTTCCCACAAACGTGTCACAAACTTTACGACCCGATGTTTTCTGCGTGGACGTAACTGAACCACTAGGTCTACTGTGAGTGTCAGTATAGTTAACCTTTTTGCATCCACGCATCTACACTTCAATAATACACCTGCTGTCCAGGGGAAAATAAGCAATGATGGTTTGTTCCTGTCATACTTACTTGAGGGTATTAAACAACCTAAAAACATACACCTTGTAGTGTTTTGGTTGTTGTAGTCTTCAGTCCAGAGACTGTTTTGATGCAAATCTCCATGCTACTCTATTCTGTTGCTAGCTTCTTCATCACCAGGTACCTACTGCAGCCTACAACCTTCTGAATCTACTTAGTGTAATCATCCCTTGGCCTCCCTATACGATTTTTGCTCTCGAGGCTGCCTACCAATACTAAATTAGTGATCCCTTGATGCCTCAAAACGTGTTCTACCAACCAATCCCTTGTTCTAGTCAAGTTGTGCCACAAAATTTCTGTTCTCCTCAATTCTATTTAGTACCTCCTCATTAGTTACATGATCTACCCATCTAATTTTCAGCATTCTTCTGTATCACCACATTTCGAAAGCTTCTATTATCTTCTTGTCCAAACTATTTATCGGCCATGTTTCACTTCCATACATGGCTACATTCCAGACAAACACTTTCAGGAAAGGCTTTCTGACACTTAAATCTATACTCGATGTTAAAAAATTTCTTTTCTTCAGAAACGCTTTCCTTGCCATTGCCAGTCTACATCTTATATAGGCGGCTGAGTGACTAGTGCAGTTGACTGTTGAGCGGGGGACCCGCTTTCGATTCCCCGTACTGCTAGGGATATTTCCTCGGTGAGAGGAATGGTACGGGGTGTACGCAGCGTGGTAAGGCCAACTGAGGTGCTCCTCCACAAGCTGGCAGTGTTTCCCAGGTCAAGAAACCGAGCAGGGGAGTGGAGTGTTGACCACGCGCCCCTCCACACAACATCCGAAGATGGTGATCGGTCGGGCCTGATTATCCCGTTTAGGTCCTTAACGCGGAGCTTTTCCTTTTGCTATAAATACAGAGATTTTAATGTGGTGCAAACATATAAAATTAATCTCAGATAAGGCCCATGTCTGACTGGAAGAATTATCAGGAAGCGTAGCCCACGGTGGAGACAGTTTACAACACCGTCGTCCGACCAACACCTAAATATTACTTAGATGTCTGCGGAACGTACCAAATATGATCGATGAAGCAGATGGAAATGAGCGAAAGAAGAGCAGCGCGTTTCGTCACTACAGGCATTATGCACCATGGTGTGACTTACTGTTAAAATTCTTAGAGCGTACGTTCCCAGAACAGTAAACAGATATTTTGCTTTTGACTACATATGCGTCTCGAAAGGACTGTGGAGGTAAAATGAGAGACATCTGATATCACACATACGCTTACCAACAAATGGGGCATTCATTTCACAAGGAAATCAAGTCAAAACAATAAAGTTTTTTTTGGGAAACTCAGACGTTATGATTTTGATAAATAATTAATTAAAGGATTTTGTTGAATAATTAATTACAGGAAAAGTTTACACAATTTAAAAATGTTTTAATGATAGAAGCTTTTTTACGTGATGTATTCTCTCATTAAAGGAGGGTAAATATACGTGCTACTGCATTCTACCTTCAATAGAAAAGTAAAATTAAGGACTTGATTCTTTTTTGCACTGAACATATTGTTGTTGTATCTTCCTCTTTATTCCAGTGTTCAGGTTTGATTAAGGAAATGTATACTTATTACAATTTTAGTCCCTGTGTCTGCCGGCCGGGGTGGCCAAGTGGTTCAAGGCGCTACAGTCTGGAACCGCGCGACCGCTACGGTCGCAAGTTCGAATCCTGCCTCGGGCATGGATGTGTGTGATGTCCTTAGGTTAGTTAGGTTTAAGTAGTTCTAAGTCTAGGGGACTGATGACCTCAGATGTTAAGTCCCGTATTGCTTGGAGCCATTTGAACCATTTTTGAATCCCTGTGTCTGATTATATCAAATATTTCCAAATAGGAAGTTATGCATTTCGGATTAAAAGAAAAACGTATTCACTTTTGTGTGGTTGTTCTTGTGATTATGAGTGAACGCTTCTGGCAGCGCCACGCTATAGATTTTGGGAAAATCCTGATACACACAGGTGGAATGTGTAACAAGAAATCCTCCTTGAGTTTTAGTTACTAGTCGACGTTTGGTACAAACCAAGCCCTTCTGGATGTTACGTATGTTATTGGATGGGTGGGCTTCTTTATTAAGTCAGCTTCATCAAATCGCATATTAGGGCTCTGAGTCTGCTAGAAATCCGGGCAAGAGGAGATTCTGTTTCCAAAAATAACCGACTCACTTTGAGCCAGTTGTTTCCAAAAGCATCAACCATTTTTTTCTGTTCGTTACTGAATTCTTAAAGTTTCTGGTGGATAAGACGTCTGACAATTCGATTTCAGTGATTTCAAATTTGGGGGACGTTTTCTTTGCCTGTCTAACGATAGCCACCCTATCATTAGGCACGTAAAAGCGCGAAATCTATCATTAATTAAGAATGTCCTGATAGCAAGAATTTGTGATCCGTGGCTGATACTTCACGCTCCAATCTTAACACAATTCCATGAAGGACAATGCCATTTTAATGCTCCAGTTTCGGCAAGTACAAGTGTCTGAATACCAGATTATTTTATTATGTGTAGAGGTTACACTCCCTTAAGAACTCACTCCAATCCTTAAGAAATATTAGAAGGTAAAGCCTTTAGAATATCCTGAACCAATTCTTTTCCGAGGTCTGAAAATCGAACCTGAATGAGCGAGTCCCCGAAAGTACACGCTTTTTGGACTATAATCACTAAGTGTCCTGAAGGAATGAAACATGTTTTGTCTCTCTTCTCCTTTACGTTGCTTGTGGTGTTGCACCTTGCAGACTAGGGCGTCAGCAGGAAGGCTTTTAGGTGGAATTCTTATGCTCTATATTTTAGTAAACTCTTGCCCACACTTCGAGTGCCGTTGCCCAGTACACCTCTTCCTTTCCTGCATTAAACAAGTATAGCATACAGTGACTGTGAAACCCCCATAAAATATTTTTGCCATATTTAAGCGTAACAGAGCTATACCGCTAGTATTTCGTTGTATTATCTTCCATATCTACAGCAAAATCACTCATAATGATGAGTTTCCTTTAGAGCTCACACACCGACAAGACAAACCCTGCAAACTGTGACACTGGACCTCTTCCCATTGTGCTCTGAACAAGAGACTGCGCCGCGCTGGATAGCCGCAGGATCAAAGCAGCCTTGCCACGGTTCGCGCGGCTCCCCCCGTCGGAGGTTCGCGTCCTTCCTCGGGCATGGGTGTGTGTATTGTCCTTATCGTAAGTTAGTTTAAGTTAGATTAAATAGTGTGTATTCCTAGGAACAGATGATCTCAGCAGTTTGGTCCCATAGGAAATTACCACAATTTTCCAAAAATAAGAGATTGCTTCCCCCCATGCTCGACAGTATTGCTAGTCCTAAAACAGTTATTTATTATATGTGAACGTGAATCATTTGTGCTCTGAAAGCAACTTCCGTTGATATTACTTAAAAGGGGACTAAATCCAAAATGACCAGACGTGGACTTGATTACCTTGAGCTCTGAACGCCCCAGTTGTTCTACCTGCGAACCATTTCGCCGGCTGAAGTGGCCGTGCGGTTAAAGGCGCTGCAGTCTGGAACCGCAAGACCGCTACGGTCGCAGGTTCGAATCCTGCCTCGGGCATGGATGTTTGTGATGTCCTTAGGTTAGTTAGGTTTAACTAGTTCTAAGTTCTAGGGGACTAATGACCTCAGCAGTTGAGTCCCATAGTGCTCAGAGCCATTTGAACCATTTTTTTGCGAACCATTTCCGGCTGGAGCCGGAAAGGGTGGAAGTGATAGTGGTACACGAAGTATCCTTCTCCACACACCGGAAGATGACTTGCGATGTACAAATGTAGACATGATTCAGAATTAGTGCAGCAAGTTGCGTATCTCCTTCCGGTCTCCTCCTTTCTTTCGTTGGTGCTCTAGCTTGATGCCTGAACTGCGAATTCAGTATTAAAATCCTGATTGACGGAGGCATCAGCTGCCCTGCACATTTCCGGAGCTACTAATGGCACACAGGGAATGGTGTGCGGTCGGCCGGTCCCGCGCGGCCGGACTTTTTACGAGGCGCGCTGTCAGCAGCTGACGATTTGCGGCGCTCGGCGTGGCACATGCCGGCAGCGTGGGCCCTGGCCCACCCCGCGGGAGTCCGCGGCCGCTGGCCGGCAGTAAAGCTTTATTCGCCGCCGGCCAGCAGTAAAAGCGCGACCCGCACGCTAACTCAATTACAGCGTGCCGCTGGCGCCCGAACGGGGGCGTGGCCGCTCCACGGCGCGGCCGAATCTCTGCAGGAGGCGCTGCGCCGTCTTCCCGCTGTTGTTCTGCCGATGTAGAATAGCACTCCCCAGCACAAGGAGTCGCTGCATCCTCGATACTGAGTACATACCACATTTATATATATATATATACAGGGTGGTCCATTGATCGCGACCGGGCCAAATATCTCACGGAATATGCGTCAAACGAAAAAACTACAAAGAACGAAACTTGTCTAGTTTGAAGGGGGAAACCAGATGGCGCTATGTTTGGGCCGCTAGATGGCGCTGCCATACGTCAAACGGATACCAACTGCGTTTTTTAAAATAGAAACTCCCATTTTTTATTACATATTCGTGTAGTACGTAAAGAAATGTGAATGTTTTAGTTGGACCACTTTTTTCGCTTTGTGATAGATGGCGCTCTAATAGTCAGAAACACATGCCTCACAATTTTAGGCGAACAGTTGGTAACAAGTAGGTTTCTTAAATTAAAATATACACTCCTGGAAATTGAAATAAGAACACCGTGAATTCATTGTCCCAGGAAGGGGAAACTTTATTGACACATTCCTGGGGTCAGATACATCACATGATCACACTGACAGAACCACAGGCACATAGACAGGCAACAGAGCATGCACAATGTCGGCACTAGTACAGTGTATATCCACCTTTTGCAGCAATGCAGGCTGCTATTCTCCCATGGAGACGATCGTAGAGATGCTGGATGTAGTCCTGTGGAACGGCTTGCCATGCCATTTCCACCTGGCGCCTCAGTTGGACCAGCGTTCGTGCTGGACGTGCAGACCGCGTGAGACGACGCTTCATCCAGTCCCAAACATGCTCAGTGGGGGACAGATCCGGAGATCTTGCTGGCCAGGGTAGTTGACTTACACCTTCTAGAGCACGTTGGGTGGCACGGGATACATGGGGACGTGCATTGTCCTGTTGGAACAGCAAGTTCCCTTGCCGGTCTAGGAATGGTAGAACGATGGGTTCGATGACGGTTTGGATGTACCGTGCACTATTCAGTGTCCCCTCGACGATCACCAGTGGTGTATGGCCAGTGTAGGAGATCGCTCCCCACACCATGATGCCGGGTGTTGGCCCTGTGTGCCTCGGTCGTATGCAGTCCTGATTGTGGAGCTCACCTGCACGGCGCCAAAAACGCATACGACCATCATTGGCACCAAGGCAGAAGCAACTCTCATCGCTGAAGACAACACGTCTCCATTCGTCCCTCCATTCACGCCTGTCGCGACACCACTGGAGGCGGGCTGCACGATGTTGGGGCGTGAGCGGAAGACGGCCTAACGGTGTGCGGGACCGTAGCCCAGCTTCATGGAGACGGTTGCGAATGGTCCTCGCTGATACCCCAGGAGCAACAGTGTCCCTAATTTGCTGGGAAGTGGCGGTGCGGTTCCCTACGGCACTGCGTAGGATCCTACGGTCTTGGCGTGCATCCGTGCGTCGCTGCGGTCCGGTCCCAGGTCGACGGGCACGTGCACCTTCCGCCGACCACTGGCGACAACATCGATGTACTGTGGAGACCTCACGCCCCACGTGTTGAGCAATTCGGCGGTACGTCCATCCGGCCTCCCGCATGCCCACTATACGCCCTCGCTCAACGTCCGTCAACTGCACATACGGTTCACGTCCACGCTGTCGCGGCATGCTACCAGTGTTAAAGACTGCGATGGAGCTCCGTATGCCACGGCAAACTGGCTGACACTGACGGCGGCGGTGCAAAAATGCTGCGCAGCTAGCGCCATTCGACGGCCAACACGGCGGTTCCTGGTGTGTCCGCTGTGCCGTGCGTGTGATCATTGCTTGTACAGCCCTCTCGCAGTGTCCGGAGCAAGTATGGTGGGTCTGACACACCGGTGTCAATGTGTTCTTTTTTCCATTTCCAGGAGTGTATATATACAGGGTGGTCCATTGATCGCGACCGGGCCAAATATCTCACGGAATAAGCGTCAAACGAAAAAACTACAAAGAACGAAACTTGTCTAGTCTGAAGGGGGAAACCAGATGGCGCTATGTTTGGCCCGCTAGATGGCGCTGCCATACGTCAAACGGATATCAACTGCGTTTTTTAAAATAGAAACTCCCATTTTTATTACATATTCGTGTAGTACGTAAAGAAATGTGAATGTTTTAGTTGGACCACATTTTTCGCTTTGTGATAGATGGCGCTCTAATAGTCAGAAACACATGCCTCACAATTTTAGGCGAACAGTTGGTAACAGGTAGGTTTCTTAAATTAAAATACAGAAAATGGGTACGTTTTATTTCGTTTGTTACAATGTGATACATGTACCTAAGTGAACTTATCATTTCTGAGAACGCATGCTGTTACAGCGTGATTACCTGTAAATACCACATTAATGCAATAAATGCTCAAAATGATGTCCGTCAATCTCAATGCGTTTGGCAAAACGTCTAATGACATTCCTCTCAACAGCGAGTTGTTTGCCTTCCGTAATGTTCGCACATGCATTGACTATGTGTTGACGATTGTCGTCAGGCGTTGTCGGTGGATCACGACAGGAAATATCCTTCAACTTTCCTCTCAGAAAGAAATCTGGGGACGTCAGATCCGGTGAACGTACGGGCCTTGGTATGGTACTTCGACGACCAGTCCACCTGTCATGAAATATGCTATTCAGTACCACACGCGAGCTATGTGCCGGACATCTATCACGTTGGAAGTACATCGCCATTCTGTCATACTGTGAAACATCTTGTAGTAACATCGGTAGAACATTACGTAGGAAATCAGCATACATTGCACCATTTAGACTGCCATCGATAACATGGGAGCCAATTATCCTTCCTCCCATAATGCCTCACCATACATTAACCCGCCAAGGTCGCTGATGTTCCACTTGTCGCAGCCATCGTGGATTTTTCGTTGCCCAGTAGTGCATATTATGCCGGTTTACGTTACCGCTGTTGGTGAATGACGCTTCGTCGCTAAATAGAACGCGAAAATCTGTCATCGTCGCGAAATTTCTCTTGTGCCCAGTGGCAGAACTGTACACGACGTTCAAAGTCGTCGCCATGAAATTCCTGGTGCATAGAAATATGGTACGTATGCAATCGATTTTGATGTAGCATTCTCAATACCGACGTTTTTGAGATTCCCGATTCTCGCGCAATTTGTCTTCTACTGATATGTTGATTAGCCTCGACAGCAGCTAAAACACCTACATGGGTATCATCATTTGTTGCAGGTCGTGGTTGACGTTTCACATGTGACTGAACACTTCCTGTAGCCTTCAATAACGTAACTATCCAGCGAACGGGCCGGACACTTGGATTATATCGTCCAGGATACCGAGCAGCATACATAGCATACGCCCATTGGGCATTTTGATCTCAATAGCCATACATCAACACGATATCGACATTTTCCGCAATTGGTAAACGGTCCATTTCAATACGCGTAATGTATCACGAAGCAACTACCGTGCGCACTGGCGGAATGTTACGTGAGACCAGGTACTTATACGTTTGTGGCTATTACAGCGCCATCTGTCACAAAGAGAAAAAAGTGGTCCAACTAAAACATTCATATTTCTTTACGTACTACACGAGTATGTAATAAAAAATGGGGGTTCCTATTTAAAAAGCGCAGTTGATATCCGTTTGACCTATGGCAGCACCATCTAGCGGGCGAACCATAGCGCCATCTGGTTTCCCCCTCCAAGGTAGACGAGTTTCGTTCTTTGTAGTTTTTTCGTTTGATGCTTATTTCGTGAGATATTTTGCCCGGTCACTATCAATGGACCACCCTGTATATATTGCGCAAATGGAACTGCTGTCCTTCCAGAAAGAGGGACGTATGAATTCGATGTCACTCTGGAGCAGGCCAGAGCATGTAACTAGTACTGAGCAGTACAATGTGCACCTAGTGCCATTTGCCATGCAATCTTAAAACAAACAAATGCTTTCATTCACAGCACAGTGTCGCATGAGCGCATTCTCATCATCGATGCTCAAATGATGGTGAGCTACCTACCACCAGGTGGCATAGTAGTAGTGACGTCAAAAGCGTCAGATAAAATAAATGGAGAACTTCATATCAAAATAGAAGTATGTCACATGTGTGTGCATTCCTAAGGGACGCAACTGCTTACACACTACTCAATCTAACTTAAACTAACTAATGCTAACAACAACATACACTCAACCATGCCCGAGGGAGGACTCGAACCTCCTACGAGAGGGGCCGCACAGACGTCGACTTGGCGCCTCAAACAGCGCGATCAATCCGCCCGGCCATACAGACGTGTAAAGACAATAAGAAGAACACTAAAAGAACACTAAAAAACAATAATTGAAAATATATAAGCAAACTGAAATTCGCTAGGGATCTGGTGTTTTGTGGTGACATATTGTGCCATAATTTTATTAATTAATTTAAAAAATAAACAACTTTATTGTAATATGAAAAAGATGTGAAAACTCTCAGCGAGTATCCCCAGAATTAAACTTACTACTAACTTTTTCTTTTGGAACCAAAAACACTTGTGGTAGAATTTACAAAACATCTAAAACAAAATTTAAGGACAAAATTTAAGAAAAGAGTCTTAAAAAAATGTATGAAATCTTGACATTAAACCCAAACAACGCAGATGTTTAATAAGATCAACAATGCAGCGTTTAGAAACACATTCCAAATTTAAGCTTTCGAAACCTACATAAATTATTAGCAGATAATCGATCTCCGATATTCACTGGTAGCTAAAACAGAATGCGTGTAATTAGGAAAAACAAACAATCTAAGTAAATGGGCTGACGACAGGGATACATAAAACACAATCACTTGATCGTGCAGACAAGATGCCCGTGTATGGCCAAAACAAATTCTTAATTTTCTTTGTGAGCAACACTCAACTTGGTTGGCCAGGTGAGTTTTTAGACTCTCGCTTTAGTACGGTTAGCAGAAAGTGCATCCACTTTAGGAGTAACCATTTCTTTTCCTCAAGACCATGTTTGCGGTACTCACAATATAAACCACATGTGTATTGTATTATGTTGCATGGAACAGGGGGCCTACAAACGACAGAGAGGCTGCGTCCCCGCCGTAGCCCACAGTGTTATACAACCCCACAACAGGCTACGGCAGTCCACTCACCACACCGCCGCCCTACAACGAACCCAGGGTCATTGTCCGGTTCAGCACTGTGAAGGCCCCCTCAAACGTCTCACACCAGACGAGTGTAACCCTTATGTTTGCGTGGTAGAGTAATTATGGTGTACGAACACGTGGAGAAAGTGTTTGTGCAGCAATCGCCGAAGTAGTGTAACTGAGGCGGAATAAGGGGTACCAGCCCGCATTCGCCTAGGCAGATGGAAATCCGCCTTAAAAACCATCCAAAGACTGGCCGGCACACCAGACTTCGACACTAACCCGCCGGGCGGATTCGTGCCGGGAACCAGCACGCCTTCGCGCCTGGAAGGCAGTGCGTTAGGTCGCACGGCTAACCGGGCAGGATAACCACATATGTAGTCAATATAAATAAAAAATAAAAATTACTGGTTAACAAATATAAATTACTGGTTAACAAATTAAAAAAAACATAACACCAAAAGACACTGTAGAAACTTGGAAAAGCGATTCGTGCACTGTAATTGCGTTATTTTATTGCTTCACTTAGACAACGGCAGTTAGTGCGGCCAAACCCAGTTAAGAGGCTTCCTTACAGTCAGTTTCATATTAAAAAAAAGACAGTATGATGAGCTGACTGATATCACTTCAGAGCTTGAGAAAAACTGCTTTATACACGACGGGGGATAACCAGGAGGGCTAATAAAGAATGGCGTTTTCACACCTAAGATATAACGGTTGGGAGTGTAGCTGAGTGCTCACCGAAATTCCAGCGAAGTATGAACGTAATTCACCAACCGTCCGGTCAATGGCTGCAAAAAAAAATGGTTCAAATGGCTCTGAGCACTATGGGACTCAACTGCTGTGGTCATAAGTCCCCTAGAACTGAGAACTACTTAAACCTAACTAAGGACATCACCCACATCCATGCCCGAGGCAGGATTCGAACCTGCGACCATAGCGGTCGTGCGGTTCCAGACTGTAGCGCCTTTAACCGCTCGGCCACTCCGGCCGGCCAATGGCTGCAGTCGGCTGAGCACATCCACCAGTCAGTTCGTGTTGAATCTTTCGGAATTGTCAGACACGAAACAAACACGGCACTACAGTGGACACAGGCTTTTCAGAATGATCCAAATCCAAGTACAAGTAACTGCCGAAGCAACACACCGAAATAACTTCTACCTCCACTAATCTGACCAACACAGGACATCATATAAACCGACATCAATAACATTCAAAATGTGGTAGCGAGTCAAGAATCTTCTTGCCCATGACGTCGCGACGCTTACTACCAGCCGTCGCCACAAGAAGCGTCAGACACCTGATCACTGAAAGAGAGAGAGAGAGAGAGAGAGAGAGAGAGAGAGAGAGGAAGAGAGAGCAACTGTCGCGCTTAATCGACCTCATCGCCATTGCTCTCCCCTGTGCGGCGGGAAATCGCTTTCACTCTACCCCGCCAATGATGCTGCCAACCAGAGGGATCTACTGACATTGAATCGTGCCACGAGGTATCCTCACGGCACACAAAGTACTTGATTGAATCACATGATTCATTGGAGGGCTTATGAAAAAAGATGAAAGGAGAACAGAGAGGGGGTGGGTTATATGAGAAGTTAGGAATCAACCTGTCGTCTTCACTATCAGTAGCGCTAGGTTTCGTAATGACGGCCCACCACAGCTGAACGCCGATGCTGACAATGTACTCATGTGACGCTATTCTATATTGCGTACTCAGATGCCCCTACCCGTGGGTATTATGCAACCTATAATGTCTTCAAATACCACACATGCAAGATTTTCAAATTTCTCACTCGCTATGTGCAAACAATCAGTCCTACAGAAAAAAAATGAACGGGTCAGTATTACAACAAATCTAAAGTGTTTGAGCTTTTTACAGGGCTAGTTTCTTACTGAAGGCCGTAGTTCTCGGACTATTCAAGAAAAACATATAAAAGTAGCATTCAAAAGTGTTTTTCTTGAGTAGCTCGAACAAACCATAGCCTCCATCGAAAATGTATACCTGTACAAAATTTAACTACATTACATTTTATACAAAAAGGTTCTACTCATTTTTCAGTAGGGCTAGTAGTTTGCATGTAGCGAGAGAGAGAATGAGAATACCTGTCGCGTAGATTTTTTTAAGGCCCTGTGTGTGCGTCATAAAATATATTGGTGGGAGCAGCAGAATCATCCTGTGTCAAGGCATTCGTTTGGTATGGTGACGTAATTGTGACTCCTCCTTTTTCCTTCCAATTTCTCCTGCAATTTATACTCTTAAGTTCTAGTGTATGTTATGCTTTTGATTTTAGGACTTTTGTGCGTCGTTTGGCAGATGTTCTGATGAAGGCCTGCGCCCTAAAACGCTTAAAATACAGTTTTCTTTATCAACAATGCATCTGTTTCTTTAAACGACCTATTACAGAAGTGTATAAGAGGTGCTCACTAGGCGGAATACCACTTAACAGAATGTATTCTTTTACCTTATTTACTGTGGAAACAATTGCACGAATTTGCCTTTGGCATTCGAAGTAATCTGACAAGTTACTCATTCTTACGCGAGTTCTGAGTCACAAGTCTGCTGCGAAGACATGATGTACGAGATCATCTGTTGCTTAGTGTATTACAGTTTTTTAGTCGAGTGAAGACATGTCTGCTACACATACCTTCAATCAAAGGCCCTGCAGAGACCGTGTCGCGCGTTCTTGAACGATGGACAACCCATTCTGTTTCTATGTGCCTGGCTTTCGGATCCCCTCGCAACTTCCACTTTTACTGTGGGTGGCAGCCTGCTTATGGATATTGGGTATTTGCATTAAGGTTACTTTGTGGCGGTTATTCTCCTGCAGTGAGCTTTGATAATTGCGGTAAGTTTGCCGCTTGTACCTGCAGCTTGGCGCAGTATCTTTTTGCAGTCTTTTCAGGTCTGTAAGTGTGGATAAACGTAACTTCCATTGCTCAGATACGTAATCGTGGTCCTGGCAAGCGGTAGAGTATGAGGTTTTGCTCAGCCTAAGTGACAGGGGTACTGTCTTCATCACAAGCCCGTTAATTTCAATGTTTTTAGAATTTACTGACGTTGAAAGTCTTCTACTTACGTTTCAAATCTAGACTTTTATTATAAAATGGGAAGGTACTATTAATGAGAAGTCAGGGAGAAGTTGTGATCTAAATGACAATAGATCTATTCAACCTTAATATCACAAGACAACAAAAATGACTGAAGAAATGTCACACAAACATTTTTATTTGACAAACGTTTTCACTAACATGGGGCCTATGGTGGTCAAAGTCATCAGCTGGGGATCAACACACGACACTAACCGGAACACTAATCGCTTTATCTGACTTCATACACGTGAATCCGAGTTATGCCACAATAACTGCGCCACCATCAACCATCTATATTCTACCATTCCAAAATGAAAAATATGGTTCGAATGAACAGGGTGCTTAGAAACATATATTGGAACCCTACGCCGTAGCAGCGAATACCTTACCCTTGTGCTGGTCGGGGCATCACACTATCATGCGTTCGGCGATTGCAGTCATGGACGGCCGCAATCTGTTATTACCGGAGCGCGCCCGGAAAATGCAGGTACGCGGTCTCGCGATCGGTTAATTCGGAACACAGGTACTTTCCTATGAGCCTCTGAGACCCCAGTGGATTCCAGTGTGCAGGTGGACCCGTTTGCTGGTCTGCCAAACCAATCTGACCCCGTGCCACGACTGTGCGTGACGGAATATGTTTAGACGGCCGACTCAAGACAGATAAGTACATCACTCACTGTATGTGTGATGCTAGAAGCAGTACCTCTGACAGTTCAGAAGGTAACTGGCACAGGCTCTAAGTGGCACACTAGCAAAGGACACAAGTCTCACCGTTTATTAGCAAAGCGCCAGTACAAGAGTGAGATCTCTTGTCTTTCTGTCTGCTTCTACCTCAGCTCTGCAGCAAAGCACATTTACATCTTAGATTTCCCCCACTTTAGCGCAAGCCAATCACGAGCTGGAGCCCAGCATTCGAAGCTGGGAGAGCAGCACTTGCTCTGCATACAGTAATTTTTCCAATCAGGGACTTTTAAGTTTATTGAGAGAAAAGGAAGAAAGATTCATCTTCGCAGCCTCTTTCCCATGCGTTTACGCCATGTCTTTTGCTAACAACATGACCAGGATGGAACCACACTCCTCCATGAAAAGCTTGTTATCTCTACTGTTGTGTCCATTTCAAAGTTCCAAAGAATGCCCATAAACTCTCAAAAAGCCTCGTGTTTTCACAAATACTTTTTGTAACAGAGTCTCGACGTCTGGGCGCCAGTGGCCTGTTCCACGGAAATTCGCAGAACGCTCGCAGTTGTTATATCGGCCTCCTGCCTAACAAGGCCCCATCCTCTGCTTTATTGCCGGTTTACAATGCACTGGCCATTGCAGTGGCGACTTATTGGCGCTAGTCAGTCTACCTGGACGCAGCTGCCTCTCAACCGGGGCCAACCAACGTGCCTGCACAATGAGACCGTGGAAGTCGTCCATTCGCAAATGTTTCCACCCAGGTTCCGCAGAAAAAACACGCTTCCCTCAGCCCATCATCGCTGTGCTCTTTTACTGCAGTCGTTTAAATCGGCAACCTATTCCTTTGAACGCAGGGGAAGCTTACCATTATTCCTTCCCTAGAGCACGCAAGCAAGAGCATTAACTAGTGCCCCCCATTTCATCATGATGTATGAAGTCAAATCTTAATGAATATCATCTTCCCTAAGAACATGAAGTGGCATAACTCCGAATTAGAAGTTAGAGTACCCTGCAATCTCTCACGACCTCCCTGTTCCTCTCAAATTCATTTGTGGGGACTGTAACCCTTTAAAAGGTGACACGGAACAATATAAATTGCTTTAGTTGGGTCATTATCAAAGAAATAATCGTGAATCAATTTTTGTCACCATAAATCCCATCCCAATGTTATTCCCTGTCTTTACCACATTCAACTAGGGGTCATCCATACACTCGCTGCTGCATGACTACAAAATTAAAGTGGGAAATAAAAATGTGATGGGCATACCAGCGGGTCACATTCCTGACAACCCAGACTTAAATGACGATTTCTAAATAGTTACAGGGTCATGCAGACATTTATCTACTCATTCATCCTAAAATAGGGCCAGAGAAGGTTATTTTTTTGAAAATTAGTCTCAGTAAATGAAGTGGAGAAGTCAACTGACAACTTCCACTCACATAAATAAACAAAAAATAAATATGAGAATTCACAGAAGGGATGTCTTAGTTAATATGGTAAAAAACTCTATAAAGATTAACAAATTAAGCGTACAAGTGGGAAATATGTTTCTATATTTCATTACAATAAACACTTAAAAGAAATTGCATGTGACAAACATTCTAAATTGTTGAAAAATGATGAACAAAATGAGTACAAAAATGGATTAGTTGTCAAGAAGTTAAATATTATAGTTGTTTTTACTTTAAACATCATCTGCACAAGCTCACAAGTAAATGTAACATTTGCAACGAAAAGATAAGAATAGAAGAAAAATGGTGTGTAAATGTGGAAAAGAAATATCTACAAGAGATCTCAAAAGACATTTATTGTCAACCAAGCATGTAAAATTAATTGAAGGTAAAATTTAATATCATTTTTTGCTGCTCTAATGTTTTTTTTCTGTCTAGATAAATGGAAGCTTTCTTGAGGAAGTTTACAGTCACGCAACTTCATGATTATTGCAAAAAGATTAAGTTATGAGTATATAGCAGATTTAGAAAAGATAATTTAATTAGTTTAATCATTTCAAATAATTTACCTCATCCTACAAGGACTTTCGATAGTTTGAAATTAAGGGCGCTCTAAGCTAGAGCGAAAGATCTTCATATTGGGGGTACAGTAAATAAAAGAAATCAGAGTTAATTAATGCTATTGCAATACGGGAGTGTGTTTCATCGAAAATCATTCCAAAAAACTAGATCAAGCCCAGAACACGTTCCTAATATAAACTATTTTTACAAATTTGATGATGATGTTATTGAACAAACTCTGCCACCTAGAGGAAAAAATAGTGAGACTAGATCAAATTTATACATTCAGTAGCAAACTATATGAGTAAGAAAAAGAGACTGAGCTCTCTATTAAAGAAATAAGCTCGAGAGTTAATGAGAAGTTTCAAGCTTGGTCTGCTGACTATAAAATTGTCTTTAATGAAATTTTTGGTGAGAAAACAGAATGTTTAACAAAAGCACTAAATTCTATAGCTGAAGTAGCAAAAAAAAGAAAGAAATAATTTGTTAAAAGGAGATGCACTGAGGATAACATCCAAAAATCCGAAAATGTTTTATCCAATTTCTACAGGATATAAAATATCAGATATTACTCAATAATCTCTTCAAGTTTTGTGTAATAAAATTGGAGATATATTAACATCCAATGGTACTATTGTTTTTGCAGATACCTAATTTAATACTCAAATGTTAGCGATTCCCAGAGGTAGGAAAGTTAAGAAAACAATAAATTTACCTGAAGACAAAAAGACTAAAAATTCATTACTAGAAGTAATAATAATAATGATGATAATAATAATAATAATAATAATTTGTATTGTCCTAGAGCAATAATAGTGTGGTTAACAAACACTACAAACAATGCCTTGGTTAGAGATCTAGCTATGACTGCGATTAAGAAAATTAAAAAAGGAGATAAATACAAATTACAAAAAGAGTTAACTGATATGTTATCAGTTAGGTAAATACACTACTGGCCATTAAAACTGCAACACCAAGAAGAAATACAAATGATAAACTGGTATTCATTGGACAAATATATTATACTAGAACTGACATTTTCACGCAATTTGGGTGCATAGATCCTGAGAAATCCATACCCAGAAAACCACCTCTGGCTATAATAACGGCCTTGATACGCCTGGGCATTGAGTCAAACAGTGGTTGGATTGCGTGTACAGGTACAGCTGCCAATGCAACTTCAACATTGACGTATTGTGACGTGCCAGTTGCTCGGCCACCATTGACCAGACGTTTTCAATTGGTGAGAGATCTGGACAATGTGCTGGCCAGGGCAGCAGTTGAACATTTTCTGTACCCAGTAAGGCCCATACAGGACCTACAACATGCGGTGGTGCATTATCCTGCCGAGATGTAGGGTTTCGCAGGGATCGAATGAAGGGTAGAGCCACTTGTCGTAACACATCTGAAATGTAACGTCCACTGTTCAAAGTGCCGTCAATGGGAACACGAGGTGACCGAGACGTGTAACCAACGGCACCCCATACCATCACGCCAGCTGATACGCTGGTATGACAATGACGGTTACACGCTTCCAATGTGCGTTCACCGCAGTGTCGCCAAACATGAATGTGACCATCATGATGCTGAAAACAGAACCTGGATTCATCCGAAAAAATTATGTTTTGCCATTCGTGCACCCAGGTTCGCCATTGAGTACACCATTGCAGGCGCTCCTGTTTGTGGTGCAGCATCAAGTGTAACTGCAGACATGGTCTCCGAGCTGATGGTCCATGCTGCTGCAAACGTCGTCGAACTGTTCGTGCAGATGGTTGTTGTCTTGCAAACGTCCCCATCTGTTGACTCAGGGATCGAGACGTGGCTGCACGATCTGTTACAGCCATGCGGATGTGATGCCTGTAATCTCGCCCGCTAGTGATACGAGGCCGTTGGGATACAGCATGGGGTTCTGTATTACCCTCCTGAACCCACTGATTCCATATTCTCCTAATAGTCATTGGATCTCGGCCAACACGAGCAGCAATGTCGCGGTACGATAAACCGCAATCGCGAAAGGCTACAATCCGACCTTTATCAAAGTCGGAAACGTGATGGTACGCATTTCTTCTCTTTACACGAGGCATCACAACAACGTTTCACCAGGCAACGCCGGTCAACTGCTGTTAATTACTGCCGTCAGGGCATGTGTGGAGGAGAATATAAATAGGTGTTTCAATGACCGTAGTATCTACATCTATTCAGACAGCGAGGCAGCCTTGAAATCATTGGCAGCTCCTGCAACAAGATTAAGATTGTTGCAGATTGCAACAACTCCATTTATTGGACCGGAACCTGTCTTGACAATCACCAAGGCTATGATCAACTTAGAACTACATAACTGGCTTAAGAAACAGCACATAGGATATTGGACCATGGTCCATAAACGAAACATAGTAAGATAATGATGCTCAAGCCATGTTTTAAAAGAAGCTCTGTAATCCTGGGATTGAACAGGAAAGAGATCAAACTCATGGCTGGACTGATGACCGGCCATGAGAACTTCAAAAAACATCTACACACAATTAGTTTAATGGAAGAGGACCCTAAATGTAGGATATGTGATGAGGATGAAGAAACTGCATCACACCTAATCTTTGAATGCATGGCATTGGGAAGTAGAAGATGCAGAATCTACGAGACAACCAGACCTGAAGAAGTTGTGTCTAACAAAACACTGGTACAGCGACTCCTTGCACTTTTTAAGGGCACTGGTTGGCTTTACTCGATATACAGGGAGCGATACCGCACAATAAACCTGGTTTCTGTGCGAGGAGTGGCGGGATGGACCTAAGCTGTTTTAGCTCTCCTGTTAAAATCAATCAATCAATCAACTGCTGTTTGTGTATGAGAAATCGGTTGGAAACTTTCCTCATGTCAGCACGTTGTAGGTGTCTACACCGGCGCCATTCTTGTGTGAATGCTCTGAAAAACTAATCGTTGCATATCACATCATCTTCTTCCTGTCGGTTAAATTTCGCGTCTGTAGCACATCATCTTCATGGTGTAGCAATTTTAATGGCCAGTAGTGTATAATGAATATAGTATTAAAATGTTGAAGAATTGTTGGATATAGAAATAAATGTTCTATGCTCTGAGAATTTCAATTCAGTTATCTAGAATGGTCCTATGAAAGAAATAAAGATACATCTGTATAACGATCACAAACATTTTGATGTAATTAACAATATGAAGGCTTTCTTGGAATCAACATATTTATGCAATAAGTGTAGTAATCCATATACAACAAGTACAAACATAATTGGAAAATAGAGTTTCAAAAAGGTGGCATTTGTGAAAGAAAAATATGGCTCTGAGCACTATGGGACTTAACATCTGTGGTCATCAGTCCCCTAGAACTTGGAACTACTTAAACCTAACTAACCTATGGACATCACACACATCCATGCCCGAGGCAGGATTCGAACCTGCGACCATAGCGATCACGCGGTTCCAGACTGAAGCACCTAGAACTGCACGGCCACACCAGCTGGCCTGTGAAAGAAAATTTGGTAAGGATTTTACAGTTCAAGGTTGTCCAAATAGAATAAAGATGGTTGTTATATTAATGGAGTATTCGAAGTTTTTTTATATTTACCAATGGTGGGATTATGAAAAAATAAATGTTGGTAAACTGTTTGAGTGTTGTGAGGATGGATTTCCAAAGAGAATTAATTGTACCTATACTGAAAAATACATGTGGTTTGGTTATTAAGCTCAACAAGAAACTGATATACGTATTCCAAATCTCATAATACGTCACAATTTTGAAGGAGCCACTATTTATAAATTTCAGACAAATGAAGAATTCTGTAGTTGGATGATTTCTGAGAAAAACAAGTATTATATATTCATATCTCTCTATACTAAAGGATACAATTCACAATTAATTTTGAAGTGCTATGTTTAAAATGCAATAAAAGTGTATACTGTCTACACACAAACGAAATTAATATTATTGAAGATAAAACATTTATGTCTAAAATCCACACATAGCCGTAATTTTGTACAAGGTCCACTTACTAGTTTTCCTAAAACATTTGATTTGAAAGAATTGAAGGAAGGATATTTTCCATATTTATTCAATACACAGGAAAACAAAAATTAGATAGGACCAATTCCAGATACATGATATTATTGTGTTGACACTATGAAACCAAAAGATAGAAAAGTATTTTTCAAATGGCATAGCTGCAGACTTAAAGAAAATTATGCATTCAATATGAATAAACATATTAATCAGTGCTGTACTTCTGATGTAGATATATTAAGAAAAGGTCATTGGGAATTAAAAAAAAACAATTTCTAGATATAGCTAATATTGTTTCAATCTGTTACTTAACAACTGCAAGTTTTATAACTCTTTACAGATCTAAATATTTACCTAAAAATACAGTCACTGTACTGGATACAGAACAAAAAGAAAATATTATCTTGAAGAATCCATAGGTTGGTTGAATAGTTTAAACAATCATAATATCTCACATGCTCTTAATGGTGAAGAGATAAAAATAGTTGGGAAAAAAGTAGATGGATTTGAGAAAAAAACTAATACTGTTTATCAGTACCATGGTGAGTTTTGGCACAGCTGTAAAAAATGTTTTAAAAGTGAGACAATGAGCAATAAAAATAAAGTGACAATGGATGACCTTTAGCAAATGCCTTGAACAGGAAGTGAAGAAATACGAATTGCAGGATATAATTTAGTGGCGACATGAGATTGGCTTAACTGAGCAGGGTGTAAAAAGCTAAAAAAATTAAAACAGTCACCTGAAATTGTAGTACCATTGAATCCAAGCTTTTTATGGTGGTTGAACAAATGAAATAAAATTATTAGATAAAGCAGATGGTTTTAGCAGAAAACAAAAGTTTCTTTTATGATTTTTATCCTGAAAACATCTGAGAAAATTATATAAACCAAGATATTATTCTAAAAATTGGCATAGTTTAATAAAATGTATAGTTGTGGCACCTAGAGTATACTATCATCCAGCTTTGCCTGTAAGAATAAATGAAAAACTGTTGTTCCCTTTGTGTGTCAATGTACAGAAGAAAAAAATAAGTCTATGCAACCACAGTGATGAAGAAATAAGTTTTATTGGAACCTGGGTAACTGATGAAGTAAAGTTGGCTCTAGAGATAAGATATAAAATTTTTGATTTCTATGAAGTATGGAATTTTAGAAATAAAAACATGTTATTAAAAATTATACGGAAGATTTCATGAAAATAAAACTAAAAACTAGTCCATATGATTTTGAAAGTGATGAAGAGTATATCAAAACAGTTAAAGAGAAATAGATATTAACTTAGATCCTGATAGAATAGTGGAAAATCCAGGAAAATGAGCTGTTACTACATTGTGGGGGAAATTTGGACAAAGGCAAAATATGAGTGAATCGGAATGTGTCACAGATTTATAGTTATTTTATGAGATACTGTTCGATGATTAATTAGATGATATACAAAACAATTTTATTAATGACAGTATGGATCAGATGAAGTTCAATTTCAAGGATTATTGTTTGGGAAATAACACAGATACAAATGTTTTTATAGCCACGTTTGTACATCAAATCTAAGGCATAGATTGTATAATGGGCTAAATAAACTAGGAAGATATGTCACATATTTTGATACCGATTCCATACTATATATTGGTGACGGGAAAGTCAATTTAGAAAAATGTTTTATGTTGGGAAAATGGACAGATGAGTTGGGAGATAATAAATGGATAACAAATTGGTCTTCAACTGGCCCAAAATTATCATTAGAAAATAACAAAGGCACAGTGATGAAGGTAAAGGGCTTTACTTTAAGCTATAAAGATATTCAAAATCTGAATGGTGAATTTATGATAAGCTAATTTGATGTGAAATGAAGGTAAATATACAATTAGAATACAGTCAGATGACTAGAGATGTTAATACAAAATTATAATTAATAAATTGGCTAAGAAAGAATTTTCATTTCAGTATGACAAAGCACCTATATTTTCTGTATTATATGGTACCTTATGCATATTAAATTTTTTATTATTAAAAAATTTTGAAGTAGTTCTTTTATATCTTCATATAACTTTCGTTGTACAAATGATATAAATTTATTAGTTGATTTTTACATCTGTAATTATTGAGTGAGAGACTATTAAAATAATGAATAAGATTTAATATAATTTTTTACTTTTTAGTAAATTATTTATTGGTAAATTATAATTTCCTACTTTTTTAAATTCACAAAAAAGAGAGAATCTGAATTTTCTATTTCATGCCATATTTCTATATCTTTTAGATCATAACAATTAAATCTTATTTTGTACTCTTCTTTATAAATTTGCTTTAATGCATCAATAATGTCAGTATGGTCCTGACTTCTCAAATTCTGTAATTAAAGATGATTTAAATATATTCTTTGCGAATATTACATTCAACTTGCTTCTGTCTTGGTTTATTATTTCTGTCAACAAAAATATCAAATTTAAATTGATCCCACAAATTTATAGCATTTATATAGATTAAAAATTTAATACAGTTCTCAGTTTTTATATTTTTTTTAATGATTTAATTTTTATATTTTTTGTGGGTGGGTGGATTTTGATAGTTAAATAATCCCTTAGTGCACAGAATGTACCCACTTGCCACTGCCACTGTTAGATTTTACCGATAGTTGATGTTGCGCTGTGATATCGATGTTGACCTTGAACCCTCTGGCCGACGTGGCTCAAATACTAATCGTTTATGCCGAACTTACTAATGAACATGTCCTGTGAATTTGAATGTCCTATCTCTAGTTGTTCATGGCTTTCTCTTTCTTCTTAAAATGAGTATGTTTCTTCTCTTACTCTAAGTAGCAGCTCCAAGGTCTGCAAAACATCTGTATCAGGTCCAAATGACGCCATTGATTGAAAATGAGAAGACGATGCGTCGGACACCATTGGCCCCCCTACAGCCACAACGGCGGAGTTCTTTCGTATCTGCTGTCCAGCTTCGGTGATTAGACTGTTAGAGATGCCAGTTTCCTTTAAATGAACTACGTTCTGTGATATTCAGTATTGCAATATTTAACGTCTTCTGGAACTTGGTGCACACCATCATTCCTCAATACTAAAGTATTCAGTACCACCGATCACACCTATGTGATAATATTATGAGATGTTTCTGATGATAAGATAGCTGCTGAGCTTCCTGCTTTCCCTATTTTAAGTTCATGTGGTCTTTACCATTGACGGTTGTTCAGTACATAAACTGTACGCAAACAATGCCAGTACACATGAAGAGTTACATATACTCGGCTGTTGGGTTGCGTTGTTTAGAGGAGGAGACCAGACAGTGAGGTCATTGGTCCCATCGGATTAATGAAGGACGGGGAACGAAGTCGGCCGAGCCCTTTCAAAGGAGCCATCCCGGCATTTTCCTGGAGCGATTTAGGGAAATCACGGAAAACCTCAATCAGGATGGCCAGACGCGGGATTGAACCATAGTCTCCTGAACGCGAGTCCAGTGTGCTAACCACTGCGCCACCTCGCTCGATTTTTCAAGAAATAAGGAAGTCGAAATTCGCAGCATGTTAGACATGTGCTGAGAATATGCCAAACTGCTGTTACTCTCAGTACCTGATGTGATGAAAAGTAAGTTTAATTTAATTTAGGGTCAGCTCAAGGAAGACACTCAGAGCAGGCTTAGGCAGCCACTGCTGAAGCTAACCAGCAACCACGTCATGCAGAACTCCGGCACACATTTCCGGTACCTAGAATCTTAAACCCTTCGAGATCGGTCAAGTCGCAATGTGAGAATCCATGACTAGTGGCGACCCCGACTTCTGACCTACACCCCCCCCCCTCCCCCCTGAGCTGTTATAATACTTCTGTCGCGAGCAGGGGACGTGCTGCGACAACTCATATCATAGCAGATTGTGAAATGTCGAAACAGCACAAGCTGATAAGGGGAAAGAGAGATAATATATAAGCTGAGTAATTTAAGTAAAAATTTACTATCCTGGTTACTCGATGTCATGCACTTCGTAGTGGCTTGCGGACGTAGAAATATATGCGGTTGGTTCTCTCGATTTTGTCGTTTCAGTCCAACATTTATTCCAAAGAGAAGATACGGTACACATGCAAATCTGTTAGCCTTTCACTTCCACATATTTCTTTAGATATTGGTATAGTGGATGTCATAGGATACATAAGAAGGGCGCATGGAGTGGATATTTGTGATCCCTTAGATTTCAAAATGCCAAATCGTTGTTGTTGCCATATCTCATGCCAAATACACTATTTGGTCAGAAGTATTTGGACAGCCTTGTGTAATGCGGAACTCGCTCTAGATATCAGGAAAAGTGGACCTGCTGGAGCTTCAAATCACTGGTCAAAAATGAAATCCGATTCGCGAGAGACCATTTCTTCCAGCCCTAATTACCAACGATGCAACTAGATCTATTCTTTTGCTTTGTTTCCTGCTTAGTCATCTCTCACACTGGCTGTTCGTCGCTTTCTGCCGTTCCAGAGAGCTCCGCGACAACAAGCCGCCAATCCGTACCGATCGACCGCCAAGTCATCCTCTGCCAATGACGTCATTTGGATGTGGTATGGTGGAGCAGGAGTGCCAGTACTTTGCCCTCCCGGACGTTGTCGGTTTTCTTCACATTCTAGACGCTGTTTCTGAATCAAGTAGCTCCTAAATTAACTGCAAGGAATAAAAACACATTATCTAAAAAAAGTGTCAAATGTAATTCCAAATACAAAATTTAATATGACGCTAGATGTCACCTCACAGTATTATAGGGGTCGCCCACTGTCGGGCTGGAAAAACCTCCTGTTTCGCCAGGATGCAGACGGAAGACCTGTCCGGCGTCGATAGAAGCAGTAATACTGTATTCAAGACTATTCCATTTATTACCCAGAATACAAGTCGTTGCTGTGTCCTCTGCAACGGCTGGTGTCTGCGTAATTCATAGTTGAAACCGCTGAATCCAATAGCGGACTCACGGTTGCCGGGGGCGCTGCATCAGCTCGGAGTGAAAATCGATGACGCGGACTGCCGACTGCTGACGAGGTAGCCACACACCGTCGATACCCCTGTTTGGAGATGGCGGTGTCCGCGACCGTGTGTGTGGGAGTGATTCACACTCTGTTTATGGGAGTACTTAATCCCTCCCAGAACACGGCCCGTGTTGTCCCCTCAGAACCGCGATGTCGGATGCTGTGATGTGCTGAATACTGATCCCAGTCCTCCAGTACGGTAAGCCGCCAGAGTCGTGGGGCGCTGGAGTTTTAGGGTTGCTTATGCCCTGGACCGGAGCCGTGTTGGTAGACGCCTGGATTACCCATCCATGCTGGTTAGTGTGCTGATTTGAGTACGGGATACTAGACTATCAACGGCTACATATCACTGATCTTTCCGAGAGTCAGCAAATGTTAGGCCAACATAAAACAATCTCGCACACAAGACGTGGCCATACCATAACCAGAGAATCGAGCGCGAACGGCATGAACGCACTCAGTGCCCTAAACTAGTGGGGGACAGAGTACTTAAGTAGTCGAGGAGAGACTCCGCTATAAGAGGTCATTTAATAATCGACCCCGTTCTGTTCTTCTCGAGTTGTCAGCGGTCTTCAGATCCGCTAAATTTGCGTAACGAGTTTGTTACAGCGCCTCTCTTGCGCACAAGGGAAACTGCTCATCGCACGACCCTCGATTTAGTGGTGAGATGGCCCAGTGGATATCCCGTCAAAAACTGAACACAGATCAAGCATGAAAACAGGAAGGAGGTGTGCTGAACTGTGAAAAACAGCCGGCCGCGGTGGTCTAGCGGTTCTAGGCGCTCAGTCCGGAACCACGCGACTGCTACGGTCGCAGGTTCGAATCCTGCCTCGGGCATGGATGTGTGTCATGTCCTTAGGTTAGTTAGGTTTAAGTAGTTCTAAGTTCTAGGGGACTGATGACCACAGATGTTAAGTCCCATAGTGCTCAGAGACATTTGATTTTGTGAAAGAAGTAAAATTTTAACAGTCAGCGTAAGTTGTGCAACATCGAGCTACACTACTGGCCATTAAAACTGCTACACCAAGAAGAAATGCAGATGGTAAACGGGTATTCATTGGACAAATATATTATACTACCACTGACATGTGATTACATTTTCATGCAATTTGGGTGCATAGATCCTGAGAAATCAGCACCCAGAACAACCACCTCTGGCCGTAATAACGGCCTTGATAATCCTGGGTATTGAGTCAAACAGAGTTTGGATGGCGTGTACTGGTACAGCTGCCCATGCAGCTTCAACACGATACCACAGTTCATCAAGAGTAGTGACTGGCGTATTGTGACGAGCCAGTTGCTCGGCCTCCATTGACCAGACGTTTTCAATTGCTGAGAGATCTGGATAATGTGCTGGCCAGGGCAACAGTCTAACATTTTCTGCATCCAGAAAGGCCCGTACAGGACCTGCAACATGCGGTCGTGCGTTATCCTGCTGAAATGTAGGCTTTCGCAGAGATCGAATGAAGGGTAGAGCCACGGGTCGTAATACATCTGAAATGTAACGTCCACTTTTCAAAGTGCAGTCAATGCGAACAAGAGGTGACCGAGACGTGTAACCAATGGCACCCTATACCATCATGCCGGATGATACGCTACTATGGCGATGACGAATACACGCTTCCAATATGCGTTCACCGCGATGGCGCCAAACACGGATGCGACCATCATGATGCTACAAACAGAACCGGGATTCATTCGAAAAAATTACGTTTTACCATTCGTGCACTCAGGTTCGTCGTTGAGTACACGATCGTATGCGCTCCTGTCTGTGATGCAGTGTCAAGGGTAACCGCAGCCATGGTCTCCGAGCTGATGGTCCATGCTGCTGCAAACGTCGTCGAAATGTTCGTGCAGATGGTTGTTGTCTTGCAAACGTCCCCATCTTTTGACTCAGGGATCGAGACGTGGCTGCACGATCCGTTACAGCCATACTGATATGATGCCTGTCATCTCGACTACTAGTGATACCAGCCCGTTGGGATCCAGCACAGCGTTCCTTATTACCCTCCGGAACCCACCGATTCCATATTCTGCTAACAGTCATTGGATCTCGACCAACGCGAGCAGCAATGCCGCGATAAGATAAACAGCAATCGCGATAGGCTACAATCCGACCTTTATCAAAGTCGGAAACGTGATGGTAGGCAATTCTCCTCCTTACACGAGGCATCACAACAACATTTCCCCATGCAACGCTGGTCAACTGCTGTTTGTGTATGAGAAATCGGTTGGAAACTTTCCTCATGTTAGCACGTTGTAGGTGTCGCCACCGGCGCCAAACTTGTGTGAATGCTCTGAAAAGCTTATCATTTGCAAGCGACAGCATCTCCTTCCTGTCGGTTAAATTTCGCGTCTGTAGCACGTCATCTTCGTGGTGTAGCAATTTTAATGGTCAGTAGTGTAATTTCAATAGCCACGGGGTCGTGGTCTCGGTGTTGGACAGCGAACTGGGGTATCCGTGTTCAAATCTCCCTTGTTCCCCATTTTATCACGTAATTAGGAACTGCTCGTCCGGTGACGTGACTGTTCGCTGTATCCAAATCTGCGTATGTGTCGTGGCGTGACGTCCGTCTGCAACAGCGGCGTGCAGGAAGGGACCTACGTACGTACGTATCTTCTATTTTTGCACGCAAGTACCACATATTAAGACTCCTGCATTCCGTATTGGAAGTTTTGAATCTTGAATTCCTTTGTTGTAACATAGCTTACAGCCATTTACTTGTTGTTTTCATGTCCGGGAGAAGTACATGCGCGTTCTAGCTTGCTTTAACTATTCATCACATTTACTTACGACGATAATATTTTCTTACCATATGACTCATGTTCTACAAAAAATTTGTGTGGTATGACAATTTTCAAGACTAGAGAAGGAGAATAGACATGTCAATGACCGGTTAAAATGTTCACAATTTTGTGAAAAAGATGGGGCTCGAACGACATTTGATCTGCGGATTCCCCTTGTAGTTCAACACTATGGCCACACTACCACGACTCCATAATTCTTGTAATTTGCTCGATGTTCCACATCTTGAATTTGGACCCTTCACTGTTTCGATTTTGCTTCTTTTTCTACAGTTCAGTACACCTTCTTCCTGTTTTCATGCCTAACGGGGGGGGGGGGGGGGGATGGGTAGTTCCCCTTGCCAGTAAGACTCCTGCTAAGCGATGTTGCGTACTGCATAGCGTCTCTTACATAAAAATTCTTCCAATCCATCTGTAGCATACAGCAAACCAGTGCTTAACAATGTTGGTTAAAAACAGTCTTGGTAGCAATTTTTATTTTTTTTTTATTTTTCAGCTACGCGTTTCGCCTTATTTAGATATCTTCAGGTTGATCTTAATTTGGTATTTCTTAGACCGATCCTTTAGACTGTGTAGCCAAAGGGCATCGTCAAATACATCAGGCCAACATGGCCTTCGTTAAACTCAGTTAAAACTTTTCTAGGTGGACGTGAGTGACTCCAAGACCTGCATAACGCGTTCCCGTTCACAGGAGCAAGTAATAGTACATAAGGTTATGAGAGTAAGGAATGCAGTTCGGAACCTGCTCTTCTAACCATTTTCTGCTCAGCTCGCATGCAGTGGCACGCAGCTGTGTCGATACTGTTGTCTTCGTGACCCGGGAACGATGATGAAGTGTTTACGCGTCCCGGGCGGCGGCTATTGATACTTCGGCGTGACTGAGTAACGCCGGCCGTTCTAACTTAGAAAATTCTCCTCTTTCCTTAATAACTAACAGAACGTCCATTTTGCCGAAACATATTCCCATGTTCTGTTTCTCCACTGTAAATAGTATTGCTCTTCAGATGTATCACCAGTGCTTATACACTGCGTGTATTCTTGCTCTGTATTACTTGCTTACACTAATTAACAATGGTTGGTCTGCACATGTGGATCATTACGTCTTGAAATTGCCTCGCTCGTTGTGTCCACCAAGAGACGTCCTTATAGGGCTCTATTTACCGCACTTCTTCCAAGCTGCTTCCATAACGTGATTTCCGACTTACGCACTGAAGCGCCAAAGAAACTGATATAGATATACTTATTCAAATACAGAGATTTGTAAACAGGCAGAGTACGTCACTGCGGTGAGTGAAGACAACAAGTGTCCGGCGCAGTTGTTAGATCGGTTACTCCTGCGACAATGGCAGGTTATCCAGATGTAAGGGAGTTTGAACGTGGTGTTATAGTCTGCGCACGAACGATGGGACACAGCATCTCCGAAGTATTCGACGAAGTGGGAATTTTCCATTACGACCACTACATGAGTGCACCGAGAATATCAGGAATCTGGTAAAACATCAAATCTCCGACATCGCTGCGACCGAAAAGGGATCCTGCGAGAACGGGACCAACGACGATTGAAGAGAATCGCTCAACTTCGGCAAACCCTTCCTACAACCCTTCGGCAGATTGCTGCAGATTTCAATGCTAGGCCGTCAGCAAATGTCAGCGTGCGAACCATTCAACGAAACATCATCGATATGGGCTTTCGGAGACTAAGGCCCACTCATGTAACGTTGATGACTGCGTGACACAAAGCTTTACACCTCTCCTGGGTCCGTCAACAGCGACAGTGGACTGTTGGTGACTGGGAATATGTTGTCTGGTGGGACGAGTCTCGTTTCAAATTGTATCGAGCGAATGAAGGTGTACGGGTATGGGGACAACCCCATGATCCATGTCAGCAGCGGACTCTTCAAGGTGGTGGAGGCTCTGTAATGGTGTGGTGAATGTGCAGTTGGAGTGATTTCCGATCACTGTTACGTCTAGATACAGCTCTGACAGGTGATACATACGTAAGAACCCTGTCTGATCGCCTGCATCCATTCATGTTCATTGTGGATTCCGATGGACTTGGGCAATTCCAGCAGGACAATATGTCCAATATTGCTACAGAGTGGCTCCAGGAATACCCATGTGAATTTAAACACTTCCGATAGCCACCAAACTCCCTAGACATAAACATTATTGAGCATGTCTGGGATGATTTGCAACGTGCTTTTCAGTTAGATCACATTCAGAAAGAAAATCTGGTATTAGATAAATTATATAGCCAATTAATTACATTTTGCGAGAACCTTTGCTGAGGTTCTTGAAATATTTGAACTGGAACGAAGAGACGTGTCAACGGAAATTGTATCGAGCGGTTGGACGTGTACGAAGATTGAGACAACTTCATGAATCTATGGTCTCGGCATGTCAGCAGGGTACTGTTCAACCTGGTGGAAGCTATATAATGGTGAGGAGTGTGTGCAGTGAGAATGATATGGGACCGCTGATACGTCTAGATACGACTCTGACAGTTGACACGTACCTAAACATTCTGCGTGATACTCGCATCCATTCTCGTCCATTGCGAATTAGAAAATTCCAGCAGGAAAATGCGACACCCCGCACGTCCAGAATCGGTACAGAGTGGCTCCAGGGCACTCTTCTGAGCTTAAGCACTTCTGCTGGCCACCAAACTTACCATAAATGAACATTACTGAGCATATCTGGGATGCCGTGCAATGTGCTGCAAAGAAGAGATCTTCACCCCCTTGTACTGTAACGGATTTATGGACGGGTCTGCAGGATTCATGGTGTCAGTTCCCTCCAGCACTAGCCGAGTCCATGCCACGTCGTGTTGCAGCACTTCTACGTGCTCGCGGGGTCCCTACACGATATAAGGCAGGTGTACCAGTTTCTTTGGCTCTTCAGGTTCACTATGTGATCAAAAGTTTCCGGACACCTGGTTAAAAATGACTTACAAGTTCTTGGTGCTGGAAGGTTTCTTGGGGAATGGCAGCCCTTTCTTCACCGAGTGCTGTACTGAGGAGAAGTATAGATGGCGGTCGGTGAGGCCTGGCACTGAGGCGGCGTTCCAAAACGTCCCAAAGAACAGGTCAGAACTCTGCTCAGACCCGTCCATTATAGGGATCTTATTGTCGTATAACCACTTCGCCACAGGCCGTGCATTAAGAACAGATGCTCGATCGTCTTGAAAGGTGCAATCGCCATCCGCCAATTGCTCTTCAACAGCAAGAAGGAGGAAGGCGCTTAAAACATCAATGTAAGCCTGTTCTCTGATAGTGCCACTCAGAACAACACGGGGTGCAAGCCGCCTCCATGAAAAACACGACCACACCATAACACCACCGCCTCCAAAATTTGCTGTTGGCACTGCACACTCTGGCAGATGACGTACACCGGGCATTCGCCATACCCACACCCTGCCTTCGGTTCGCCACAATGTGTACTGTGATTCGTCACTCCACACAACGTTTTTACACTGTTCAATCGTCCAATGTCTACGCTCCTTACACCAAGCGACGCGTCGTTTGGTATTTACCGGCGTGAAGTTTTATCACCTCCCACCTAGGTGTAATAGTAATTGCAGTGAATCCTGATGCAGTATGGAATTCCGGGGTGATTGTCTGGATAGATGTCTGTCTATTACACATTATGACCCTCTTCAACTGTTGGCGGTCTCTGTTTCTGGCGTTGTCCGGATGCTATGGACCACGTAGTGTATGTGTACGTCCCGCAATAGGTTCTATGTTTATCCACCTCCATACACGCTGCGAATGTAACTGCACGTATTGTATAAACTGCTGTGTTGCACACTTTTACTTACAACTTACGTACTCGATTGATTGTGATGTATTTTACGTGAAATGGCATCGCTATTACTTACAATGAATTAAAATTGAGGAACTGTCTATACAATATCTTGCTTTGATTCATTTGGACACAAATCTGACTCATGTGTTTGTGAGTTATTTGTTCTGTTTCTCCCACATGTAAGCCTGACATGCCGATTTCTTCCAGCTACTGTACAGGGCGGCGAAACATTCCAGTTCACGCAAGTTATCGTACGCCCCTGCGATGTCGGCCATTATTCCCATGGTATACTTTTCGTCAGAGTTCTACACAAGGCTAATTGTCTGATTTATGGTGCCTTCGGCTTACGTACCTTTCTGAATCTGTATTAACTATCGTGGTACCATGAGTCTTATATTTTTCATTGAATTGTTCGTATTACAAAGGACCGAGCGGAGACATCTCTGCGTGAAATCAGACAGCTGATGGGAACCTATGAAGCACCATCGGCGGTAGTTAAACATTAGTAAAGTTCAATATTTCGTTCTAAATATTTACAATTTATCATCAGCCTTGGCTGTCGGTCATTCAGCAGCTTGCTGGATTCTAGCTGACGACCGTCGAGTCATCTCAGCTGTCATACACCCAGGAGAAGGTGCCAGCGACCCTGGCGTCGCGGCTGATTGACGATGAGCAGGTGCGGCTGTTGCCTAACGCGATGTGCTGTAGTGTACTCGGTCCAACTCCTACGATGACCCTTGATGTCCTGCCATGTACCTGGTGTCAGTAATCGTGTGGTCGGTCAATCACCTCCTCCCCCTAAGTGGAGAACGTGGACCACAAGAGACCCTGTTGCTGGCTTCCCTGTTGAAGTTCAGTACTGGAAGTAGCCTGTGTTGTCAGAGTGGAACAGGTGGTAGGCGGCGAGCATCATGAAATTCATCAGGTGAATGCCATCATCTGGCGTACATCTTCGGTTAGTCCACCGTGCTGGAGCATATAGGCCATAGAGTCACTATGGTATCTTAATTATAGGATCCAGTGTTATTAAATATCATGACCAAGTCGTGCTGAGAGCAGGAGAGCTGGAACACGTAAAGGAAGCTGGTGTGAGACTATGACACAAGGCTTGGTACGTAATGATTGTGTGTTTCCTTCTTATTCTCCTATATTCACTTAACTAGCAGGTAACTAACTTGTCGGTTCCTTGCTATTTGCTCTTATGAAAGAGATAGAGTTCATTGCTACATGTCTTTTGAGCTAACGTATATACTTGTCTCGATTTCTTTTGTTTCATGTCGCAGTCTCCTTTCTGCCGAAAGCGTATCCTAGTTCGACATGTTGCTGTTATGTGTCGACGACCTGACCCACTGTCAACATACTGGTTCCCTTCCTGCTTCTGCTTCTGGCAGTGACTAGATTTTGCCTGTGGAAATGTGATGGAGATTTAATAAATTTTTTTAAATTTCTATCCCTTTACTATTTATAGACAGACCAGACTTCAGCGTAATAGAGTCTGTACCCTATTTACGGATACTAACATCACTGTTCTTCATGACCTCGGATTTGTTCCCTGCATCAAGCAATCGATGACCAGACTTCCCAAAAATGGCGTTATCTTGCAACGCTTGAAGCATCTCGTCCAATATGCAGTACCAATAACACCTCGTATTTTTTCCATTTTTGTTATTTCTTTCCTACTGTCTGATAGCTACTCTGCTAATATTTTCCTGGCGAACGTACGTTCCACAACTGAGGAATACACCGCATACCAGTTCTGAAACATTGTCACTTTTCTGCCGAGAGTACAACAACTTGAGCGGCGGTAAGACCCCTCAGAAGAGGCGATCCCCGCAAGACGACAAGCACCGTTATCGCTTAACTCGCTCGGAGTGCTGGAGGACAATTTTAAACAAGGGCTGCAGTAAAGCGCGACAGGATGACGTTTACGAGGGTGGCGTTAGCGCAGGTCGCCCCGCCCCGCGCCGTCCTGCCCGCCGGGGATTCCCCGGGCAGCAACAAGCCGCGGATAAGCCGGCCATAACCCTTCCGGCCCGCCGCAGCCGGCTACTGGTTGCCGGCTGCTGCCCTCAACAATGCGTCCCTGCTTCCGGGGCGGTTGCTCCTCTTCATCCCACACCACACCATCCCCGCCATTCCGTCCTCGCAGGTGAATTCCATTTGCCGCGGAATAGGAACATATCTCTTTTACGATACATAAAGCAAAACGGAATGACACCGCCGCGGGCATTACGCCGTTATGGAGCTCCTTAATGGCGACATCTGCCGACCCGTACCGCGCTTTTCCTTTTCTCCAAGACTGCGTACGTGGCAGCAGCCGAAACTGCCCGTACCGGGCTGTAACTGCCCTAGGGGCAGGCATGTCGTCGCAGTTACGGAGAGCCGCAACGTGGCCAGCACTTCGTACAGGGGCAAGTACCTTGGCGGAATAATTCCTGTTGTGTTTGAGTTACAAGTGGCCGCAGTACCAGTTACTACATCAGCAGCAGCTCAGAATATTTAGAGCGTGGGTGCTACGGGACAATTCGTGATAGTAACAACCTAAATAAATAAATAATAACCGTCAACCGAGATCTCGAACAAACGCTGAGAAGCCGGCCGCGGTGGTCTAGCGGTTCTAGGCGCTCAGTCCGGAACCGCGGGACTGCTACGGTCGCAGGTTCGAATCCTGCCTCGGGCAATGATGTGTGTGATGTCCTTAGGTTAGTTAGGTTTAATTAGTTCTAAGTTCTAGGCGACTGATGACCTCAGAAGTTAAGTCGCATAGTGCTCAGAGCCAAACGCTGAGATGCACCGTTTTATTCTAGGAGCTGATGTAATAAGATCAACAAACAGTAGGGTAACTGACTGACTTGGACATCTTCTTATCAAGGAAGCTGTAAGAATGAAATCAAAGGTTTATTCATCAAGGACAAAATGATCATTAAAGCTGTGGATAGACGATATGGAAGAGAATATAATAAAGATTTACGGTATGGCGAAGAAGCGCACTTGAAGAGGCAGAATGGAGTAATGTTGCTGAAGAGGCTAAGACTCAGACAGGTTTTTTTTTATCCTTAGTAGAAATAACAAAAACACCGCTCATTTGATGTACGGATATGACCAGGGGAAAGGAAGATGAAGGCTTTTCACCCTGTCTGCGGCACATTTGTTAGAGACGAAGGTCAAGCTCGGGTTGAGTAATGTTGAGAGGAAACACGGCCGTGTACTTTCCCAAAGGAATCATTTGCTTTAAGAGATTTCGAAAATCAAGGATGAATAATTGAACCACTTTTCTCCTGAATGCGAATCCAGAGACTAACCTCTGCGCCAACTCGTTCGTTTAGTGTGACCTTAGGCCATTATGCAAGAGTGATATTTGATGTGCGCAAGGCCAGGTTGTTCCTTTCCAATACAAATAATCCTATGTTGTTCGCTTACAACATCACTTGGAAACGTACGATAGCTATTGGTTAAAATTTTTGTCTTTGGCAATCGGAATTCATTCGTAACGCTGACAATGCGAAGTTTTGGGTTTGAAGGCATTCGCATTTTCACTTAATTAGTAATCGTTGAACTCTAATTTTAAAGACCAGATTTATGTGGAATACCTAATGAATATCAAATGTGAAGTTACTGTCGGTAGTACTGAGCAGGAGAAACACGATCATACGAAGAATATTAACTGGAGGCAGTTATTAAAGCAGTCATGATCGGGTTTACGATGGAAAGCAGTGATCGACCTATATGACATTTTACCTAAATTTTAATTCTTTTCATGAGGAATGTTCCAGAATGACACTAACCTCAGTGAACATAATAATGTGAAAGAAGTAACGAAAGCAAATGCGAGAAGATGCTCTTAGGGTTTAAATTTTTTCGTAATAAACAGTGATTGTAGCTACAAGTGTCGTTCATTGGAATTACTGAATATAAATAATGTAAATTATATTATCTGTTAAACTGAAAGGAAAAATAAATAAGTTACATTTAAATCGAACATTAACATGGGATGGGTACTAGACATATAGTCACAGCTCTTAACCTGTGTGTAGTTTCTCTCTCTCTCCTCCTCCCCCACCCCCTCTCTCATACACACACACACACACACACACACACACACACACACACACACACAAGTAACACCAACAACAACACCCAGTAATTTCTGATTGCGTATAGTTAACTTTGTGACCGCTAATGACCAAGGAGTATAGGATGCAGTGGACGTGGAAGCTTAAACACTATTTTATGGGACGAAAGTCTTGCAGTCTATATGAGCAAGATACTCTACATGGGCGAAATGCAATAAAATGTAGGGCACTATTTCCGGAAATTAAGGACTAATTTGGTATGCACCATGATACAGAAAAGGAACGAATTTAAGTAAAGAACGATGAAGTTAGACTTTTCCTCTATTTCGTGGATTAGTCCAGGAACTGAAGATCCAGGTTGTAATAAAGAAATGGAAATGATCGTTTGGCGTCATTGGCTGGGAGGCCCCTTACGGGGCCGGTCCGGCCACCTTCGTGCAGGTGTTGTTACATTCGACGCCACATGCAGGTCTTATTACATTTGACGCCACATAGGGCGACCTGAGTGCCTGATGGGGATGAAATGATGTTTAAGACAACAAAGCACCCACGACCTGAGTGCCTGATGGGGATGAAATGATGTTTAAGACAACAAAGCACCCAGTCGCTGAGCGGAGAAAATCCTCGACCCAGCTGGGAATCGAATCCGGGCCCCTTAGGACGGCAGTCCGTCACGCTGACAATTTTTTTTTTAATCATTCTGCTCGTTTTTGTCCGTTGCATCTGCTCGTGGCGGACGTCGCAAGACACCCGTTTCAATTCGTCGTTGATCCATTAACTCAGTTTTTTTTTGTTACAGAGGGCAGCTAACCCTCTGACCGAACACGCTGAGTTACCGTGCCGGCACCATTCAGCTATCGGCGCGGGCAATAAATAAATAACAGTAGAGTAAGACTCCCGTCTAGTGATTTTCTACCTAAGAAAAAGATGATTCCAAAACTTCGGATTGATGTATCACTAAAAAGTAATACACTCTCGTTTCATGAAAGGCTTTGAGAAGCGATGATTGACAAACTTCAAGGCTATTGTCAACTCACGTTTAAAATCTCATTACATTAACAGTGAGAAGCAGATTAATCTAACAATGTAATAAATATTGTGCATCATAGCTATGACCAAAGTTTTTGATTGAATTGTACTCGCAATGAAGTTCAGGCATATTTGATGGAACCCTTATTCCTTTGAACAATTTTCCACCTATACTGTGCCGTCGTATTGTTGAATTTATTAACTCTAGTGCTGACAATTAGTCTCGTCTTCTGCCAATATTTTTCCATAGATTTTTCATCGCTCTCACTACTTCCAGCACCTAACTACATAGTAATTAACATGTGTATTTAAAATCTTGAATTCTTGGTACTCTGCAGCTTTTAGATATTTATTAAATGCACATCTTCTATACACTGGGAAATGAACTTGAAATGTTTGTTAGCCAAAACGGTATTCGGGGGTAAAGCGCATTGTCAGTGGCATCTGATAGCGAGGAACAAACAGTTATATGTAAAATAATTTCTACAACATGACAACTGTAGATACAATAACTGAAACATAAGTCTACTTACATTACATACTACTATAGCAATGACATGTGTCTGTTATAAATTCTTTATAATGTTCAGCTTAAAGTGCATCTACAAAGCAAACATCTAAGCAGATACCAAGCAACAAATTGCAATAATGTCTATATCAATATGACAGGATATGAAATCCGTCCGATCTTATAGCAGAGGTTGTCGTGTGTGTTACTGCTGCTGCCAGGCGGGGATTGTCCTTGATCATGTCTGTCTTAACTGTCATATGGTGGAAACATGAACGTGATGGGTCTAAGAGTGTTGTATTACTTTTGTTCTGTTATTTCTGACATCATAGTTATATGCTTTTCCGGCATAGATTCATAAATGTAAAATATCATGTTGTGTCCATTATAATTATCCGGGCTGTTATGCCGTGGTCGGTTGATGAATTCAGCGTCGATTCCCAACGTTTCGTCTCCGACTGCGGGAGACATCTTCAAGGGGGTCCGCAGCTCGATGGAAGGTCCAACACACCCACTGGCTTGCTACTGACTGCCGCTAAATTCCGTGTCCGCGCGCTCCCGCGCCGCGGCGTGACGTCACGTGTTTTGAAAACGTCACTGCAATTGGCCGCTGTCCGTCGCCGTCGATCGTCGTTGCCATCACCCAGTAGTGGACGGGTGGTACACATCTTCTTTAACACTGGCATCCATATACCATTTAATTTCACGCCCTCCTCCTTTCGGTTGAAATTATTTGGATGTTTAGCGATTTCGATTGCCTCCCTGTAGAGCCTTTCGTAATATCCACTTGTGGCCGCTAGTACTTGCGTCTCCTCGAAACGAATATTGTGGTTCCCTGGTTGGAAAGCATGCTCCGCAACAGCTGATCGTTCCGTTTCTAATCTTCTGCAATTTCCCTTATGCTCTTCCAAACGTTTAGAAACCGTTCTTTTAGTGGTACCCACATAAACATCACCACAGCTGCATGGGATCCTATACACTCCAGCTTTTCCCAGTGGTTTGCGAGCGTCCTTGGCAGGCTTAAGGTATTCCTGTATCTTCCTGGTGGGCTTGTAAATTACGGTAATATTCCGCTTCGTCAAGATCCTCCCTATTCTTTCCGTTACATTTTTAACAAACGGCAGGAAAACCTTAGATTTTGCAGTAACCTGTACGTCAGTATGATTTCTGCGTGGCTGCCTCAACGCACGTTTTATTTCGGCGGACGAATATCCGTTCTTCATTAGTGCATTGTGGAGATGTTCCATCTCAGCGTCGAGCAACTCAGGTTCACAAATATTTCTAGCTCTGTCCGCTAACGTCTTGATAACACCCCGCTTCTGTTGTGGGTGGTGGTTCGAATCCCGGTGCAAATGACGGTCCGTGTGCGTGGGTTTGCGGTATATTGAGTGGCCCAAATTACCATTTTCGTTTCTGAAAACAAGCACATCGAGGAAATGTAACTTGCCGTCTACCTCTTCCTGAATTCTCGAGTTTATACTGTTCAGATGTTCGTGGAACCGGCTTAGTTCCTCCCTACCATGTCTCCACAGCACAAACGTGTCATCCACGTATCGGAACCATACATTTGGTTTTTTGCTGGCAGTACCCAAGGCGTGTTCTTCGAATTTCTCCATAAAGAAGTTTGCAATTACAGGACTTAAGGGGCTTCCCATAGCCACGCCATCCGTTTGCTCATAAAACTGTTCATTCCACTTGAAGTATGTGGTGGTCAAACAACATTTAAACAGTTCTGAAATATCGGCAGGAAAAATTCGATCCAGCTGTTCCAATACATCATTAAGTGGAACCATGGTAAACAGCGATACCACATCGAAGCTGACCAATATGTCCTCCGGCTGGACCACTATGCCATTCAATCTGTTGATGAAATGTGTCGAATTCTTTATATAAGAGTCCGAACGGCCCACATGTGGTTTTAACAGCGTAGTCAAAAACATGGCTAACGAGTAGATGGGCGAACCAATGGCACTTAGTATCGGTCTTAACGGCACATTTTCTTTATGAATTTTGGGCAATCCGTAAAGCCTCGGTGGTAGCTCAACCGAATTGCAGAGACCTTTCTGTACACTCTCTTCAATGGAGGACTTTTTTATTAACCGCGACACAGTTCTGAGAACGTTGTTAGTGGGGTCTTTATTCAGCTTCCTATATGCTTGCGGATTGTAGAAGAAGAGAAACGGAACGATCAGCTGTTGCGGAGCATGCTTTCCAGACAGGGAACCACAATATTCGTTTCGAGGAGACGCAAGTACTAGCGGCCACAAGAGGATATTACGAAAGGCTCTACAGGGAGGCAATCGAAATCGCTAAACACCCAAATAATTTCAACCGAAAGGAGGAGGGCGTGAAATTAAACGGTATATGGATGCCGGTGTTAAAGAAGATGTGTACTGTTGTGGTTGGCAAGAGAGCCAACACCGTTTTACTAAAGGAGGCCGATATGCACGCGTTTTAGCTCAAGCAGGCTGGCGTGAGGTCTGGAACATGACAAGGAAATTAGAATTTAGAAAAACGAACGTAGCTGGTTGAATACTTAACTTTAATCCATTAATGATGAACTTCGGTCGTGGCGGTACATGATTCACAATATCAATAGTAACTGATAATGGCGCCTTGCTAGGTCGTAGCAAATGACGTAGCTGAAGGCTATGCTAAACTATCGTCTCGGCAAATGAGAACGTAAGTAAGCAGTGAACCATCGCTAGCAAAGTCGGCTGTACAACTGGGGCGAGTGCTAGGAAGTCTCTCTAGACCTGCTGTGTGGCGGCGGTCGGTCTGCAATCACAGATAGTGGCGACACGCGGGTCCGACGTATACTACCGGACCGCGGCCGATTTAAAGGCTACCACCTAGCAAGTGTGGTGTCTGGCGGCGACACCACATTCCTCCCCCGCAAATCGGCGTACGGTTGTGTTGTAAGGCTTCCGCCCGCCGTGGGGAGGACCCCATGTTGACGTATGCGACGAGGTGGGGAGCCTAACAACAGGCGAGGCTGTGCCACCCGCACCCTGCCATTCGGACCGCAGGGAGCTAGGAAACGCCTGAAAACCTGCTCCAGGGTGCACGCCAACATGCGGTGTATGCGCCCGCAGAGAGACAGGAGGGGCCGTAGGGTCGACCTTCATCGGGCCGGGGCACCCGACGGGCGAAGACGACACATGGTCCGGAGCGGGCAAGAGTTCCATGTCGAAGGACAACTGGTCCCGGGAAGTGATCGGCGGCGCGTGAGCCAGGGAGGCGCCCGGGGGCTGCAGTGACGCGTACACTGGGGGCGTCGCCGGCGGGAGAACAGGCGGCGGCGGTGGCGCGTCGCCATGGGGCAAAATGGAAGGCAGCGTCGGTAACACCTGGGACTGAGGCGAGCCAGTAGATGGGTCTCCAGGGCGCTGACCGGACGGCACCGTCGCTGAAAGCAGACGGGGAGCGGCAGATCCCGTGCGATGACAGAGGCGCAACTGATTGAGATGCCGACGCACCTCACCAGAGGCCCCCAAAACCAGATACATAGCGCGGCCGAGGCAGCGAAGAATGCGCCCTTCGAGCCAACTCCGTGAACCTCGATAGTGGCGCTAGTAGACAACGTCGCCTGGGGCAAAAGCAGGTGTCTGCCGCTGCACTGGAACCTGATGCGGCGGATGTAGCAAAGACATCAAGGTTCGATGAGGGCGACCGTGGAGCAACTCAGCCGGCGAGCGACCATCTCGGGGCTGAGAGCGATACGTGGACAAAAAGAGCAATAACGCGTCCTCCCGAGAACGCGACTCTTTTAACTTCAACATCTGTGACTTAAAGTCCTGACCAATCGTTCAGCGGCACCGTTTGACTGTGGCGAAAACGGCGCGGACGTCAGATGTTGAATACCATTGGCCTTGCAGAAGGACTGAAATTCTGCGGACATGAATTGTGGGCCATTGTCGGAAACAATAGTCTGTGGAAGACCTTCAATGTAAAAGATAGCAGATAACGCTTGGATGGTGGCAGATGACGTCGTAGAAGACATCCGGACAGCAAAAGGAAAGTTACTGAATGAATCTACCACAACCAACCATCGAGCATTCCAGAATGGACCAGCAAAATCGATGTGTAAGCGTTGCCAAGGGGAAGTGGCTTTTGGCCATGCAAAGAATTTCCGCGGTGGTGCTGATTGTTGTTCAGCACACACCATGCAAGAAGAGCACATATTCGTAATTGCGGCATCGATTCCGAACCAAGTACAGTGCTGACGAGCAAGTTGTTTCGTTCTCACTATAACCCAATGTCCTTGGTGGAGAAGCTGTAGGACAGAGGACTGTAACGAACGCGGGAGCACGACCCTGGACTGATCATTATCAGAACGCAACAGAAAAACACCACGTCGAACAAAAAGTCTCCCCTTGTGAGCAAAAAATCGGCGAACCAACAGGTCCCCGATCCGTGACTTTGACAAGGGCCATTGCGTAGCAACAAAACGCAGAACGGTAGCAAGGACAGGGTCGGCAGCTGTGGCTGTAGCTACACGACGAAAATCAATCGGAAAGGATTCGACCACGTCATTGGTTTCCGCATCAATGAACATGCAAGCAAGTTCGGAGGAATCGAATGCCCTATCCTCAGCAACAGGCAAGCGGGACAACGCATCGGCGTTTCCGTGCTTAGCAGTGGACCGATACAAGATATCGTAGCGGTACTGTGAGAAGAAAATAGACCAGCGAATGAATTTCTGCTCGGATGGAAAAGCGATGTCAAAGGTTTGTGGTCTGTGATGATGGTAAAGTGACGACTATACAAAAAATCATGAAACTTTGTAACATCAAATACGAGAGCCAATGCTTCTTTCTCGATCTGTGAATAATTTCTTTGTTCAGACGAGAGCAATTTGGACGCAAATGCAATAGGGCGATCGTGTGATCCATCTCTGTGCGCAAGCACAGCACTGATCCCGAAATCCGATGCATCCACCATCAACAAAAGGGGCATCCAGGGATCGAACGGCGTAAGGCAAGTATTGGAAAGCAACGCCCATTTCAACTGGCGAAAGGCGCGTTCGCATTCCGTCGTCCAGACGAACGGAACACCTTTACGGCGTAAGCGATGAAGCGGAGCTGAAATGGAAGAGGCATGTGGCACACATCTGTTATAGTAATTTATTTTTCCCAGCACACTCTGTAGCTGCTTCAAATTCTGAGGCAAAGGCAAGTCTTGTATGGCACGAAGGTGTGTGGGACTGGGATGTATGCCTTGGGCACTGAGTACATGTCCCAGGTATGGCAAGTCACGAGCAAAGAACACACATTTGTCCTTCCGCAAGTGAAGACCATTTTGTCGCAAGACCTGAAATAATGTTCTGAGATTGGCTAAATGTTCTTCTTCCGTTTTCTCGGAGATCACATTATCGTCCAGATAGTTTGCTGCAGTAGGGACCAACGCACAAACTGTTTGTAGATATTGCTGAAACAATGCAGGGGCGGATGCACACCCGAATGGCGGTCGTTTGAACGATACAAACCAAGATGCGTGTTAACCACCAAAACGCACTGGGACTCTTCGTCCACTGGTATTTGCAAGTACGCATCTGCGAGGTCCAACTTCGAAAAATATTTACCCGGGCACAGTTTGTCAAAAAGATCTTCCGGGCGGGGTAAAGGAAAAGTTGAAATTACTAGTTGTGGATTCACTGTTGCCTTGAGGTCCACACAAAGTCTCAATTTTTCCGAAGGTTTTGGCAAAATTTCTAAGGGTGATGCCCAGAGAGAAGCCTGCACACATTCAATTACACCTTGTGATTCCAAATCGTGTAATGTTTTTGCGACCTCGTCACGCAATGCGTGGGGAACATTGCGCGCTCTGAAAAATTTCGGTTGCACGTTTACTTTCAGTTCCAAATGTGCTTTATAGTTCTTAGCGCAACCGAGGCGCGGTGCAAATTCTTCACATAGACGAGAAACACTGTCAGAAGGCACAGTCTGGTTCACTGATAGGACATGTTTTACTGTAGACAAGTTAAACAACTGAAATAAATCGAAACCAAACAAGTTCACTGCAGAAGAAGAACGAAGGATGTAAAATGACACAGGTTTTGTTTGTCCTTTGTATGTTTCAAGAAGGCTGCACTGTCCTAACACAGGGATCTTTTGACCTGAATAGCTAGTTAACGTAGCATTTGCGGCACGCAACGGAGGTGTGCCCAGCAGTTTGTAAGTGTCTTGATTGATCAGTGAAACTGCAGCCCTGGTATTGAGCTGGAATGGTATCACTTTGCCGTTAATGTCCAAGTCCACAAAAAGTTTATTGTCCTGCTGACGACAAGAGCGACTGTCTCGTGCAATGTGAATTGACACTGGTACAAAATCACTTGCGACTTGACGGGAGTTCCAGCAATGTCGACGCACACTATTTGTGGGACGAACACAGTTACTGTTAGAGAGAATGGCACTGGGCAGAGAGGAATGAACTACATGAACTTCCATGGGCGAAGTTTCGCGAGCCTGAGTATCCTTGGTTTGAATCCGACGCGAAGCAAAGGGCCTGGAATGGTTGTGAGTTTCTGATCTGAGCTTTTTCTGGCAAACACTCTGAACATGTCCTTTCTTATTACAGAAAAAGAAAATAGCTTGGCGTGATGGGAAATACTCACGCGAATGTCTAGTAGCGCACCGCCGGCATGATTTTAGCACTACATTTGCTTGCCGGCGCGGCACGCGTGGCTGAGAGCCAGGCGGCAGCGGCGCGGTCCAGAGCGAGGACTGTTTACTGTTCCGTGCAGCTCGCCTGGCAGGCCAGTTAACCTGACACACGGGTGGCGAAGTTTCAAATGATTCCTGAGCAAAGTCGAGTGTGTCCTGCCGATCCAACATGTTCATCACTTGTTGAAGGGAGGGATTGACTAGTTTCAAAATCTGTTCCCTTATACGAACATCAGAAACGTTCTGTGCAATTGCATCACGTACCATAGTATCTGAATAAGGGAGGCCACATTGACACTCAAAAGCACAATCCCTAGTAAGGCCTTGCAAGGTTGCAACCCACTCCCGATTAGTCTGACCTGCCGAACGTTTTGTACGAAACAAGGTATACCGTTTAGCAACTACATTGACTGATTCTTTGAAATATGCATCTAATGCAGACAAAATTTCGTTGTAGGACAGAGTTGCTACGTCGCGTCAGGGAAATAATTTGAGTATCACACGGTACGTTTGTACTCCGACCGATGATAAGAGATAAGGCTGCCGCTCGTTACCTTGAATTCTGTAGGCGGCGAGATGGAATCCAAATTGGCGTGACCACTCCGTCCAGCTTTCCAGTGCAGCATCAAAAGGTCGAAAAGTTGGTGCAACTGCGTGTTGTGGCTGCGTTAGCGGTGGAGCGGCTGCTGCCGCATCGTTTTGCATCGCACATTGACCCTAGACGAGCTGTCCAAGGGCATCCGGTAAGGCCTGCATCTGCTGATTCTGTAAGCGATAAAATTCAGACAGTACATCTGGAGATTGTGGCGAAGCCATTACACAAGTAAATCAGGGCAATATCGATAAGAACGCGGTTTTGCCTCGTCGCCAATGTCGTGGTTGGCAAGAGAGCCAACACCGTTTTACTAAAGGAGGCCGATATGCACGCGTTTTAGCTCAAGCAGGCTGGCGTGAGGTCTGGAACATGACAAGGAAATTAGAATTTAGAAAAACGAACGTAGCTGGTTGAATACTTAACTTTAATCCATTAATGATGAACTTCGGTCGTGGCGGTACATGATTCACAATATCAATAGTAACTGATAATGGCGCCTTGCTAGGTCGTAGCAAATGACGTAGCTGAAGGCTATGCTAAACTATCGTCTCGGCAAATGAGAACGTAAGTAAGCAGTGAACCATCGCTAGCAAAGTCGGCTGTACAACTGGGGCGAGAGCTAGGAAGTCTCTCTAGACCTGCCGTGTGGCGGCGCTCGGTCTGCAATCACAGATAGTGGCGACACGCGGGTCTGGCGTATACTACCGGACCGCGGCCGATTTAAAGGCTACCACCTAGCAAGTGTGGTATCTGGCGGTGACACCACATGTACCACCCGTCCACTACTGGGTGATGGCAACGGCGATCGACGGCGACGGACAGCGGCCAATTGCACTGACGTTTTCAAAACATGTGACGTCACGCCGCGGCGCGGGAGCGCGCGGACACGGAATTTAGCGGCAGTCAGTAGCGAGCCAGTGGGTGTGTTGGACCTTCCATCGTGCTGCGGACCCCCTTGAAGATGTCTCCCGCAGTCGGAGACGAAACGTTGGGAATCGACGCTGAATTCATCAACCGACCACGGCATAACAGCCCGGATAATTATAATGGACATGATATTTCCGGCCGTGAAAATCTACATTTTGGTATAAAATATCATGTTCACGCAATTGGTGTATAAGGGTAGAATATACAAAAGGTGTAAAGTTGCAACATAATACACTGTACTATGTCAAATTAGAAATTTTGCATGCACGATATGAAGTGACCCCAAGCACTATTGAAATTTTGTACTTAACTCTTTTTCTGTAAATATGAATGCTCATTAAGTACATTGTTTGGGTGTTTCGTCATATGGGCGTATATTTAAACTTCATTTAGAATGTTTAACAATCTAACTTTGCCTGCTTTATGCAGAATTGTGGTGTTTTTGTTAATGTCATTAGACGAATTCTTATAATCTCTTAACATGTAGCAAATGTGATAAACTTTGTATTGGACAAACAAGGAGAAATTTCAGAACCAAATTTAGAAAACATGTTAACGTTAGTGTAGTCAATCCCTCAGCATTCAGTACACATTTAAGAGAATACAAACATTCTGCTAATATTAATAAAAACTTCGTTATAAAAAGACACATAATTAAATATTCAAAACAAAATTTAAACATATGCTCATATGACGAAACACCCAAACAACATACTTAATGGCCAGCATAATTATAGAATAAGACTTAAATATAAAATTTTAACAGTGTTTTAAACTAATAGGTCGTGTTTGGCGTCTCTCCACATCATGCATGTAAATTTCTCTAATTCCACGTAATATGTGAGATTATTTTGCAGTTTTACGCCCTTTGTATATTCTACGCTTGTATGTCAGTTTTACAAACATGGTATTTTACATATATGAATGCATGTTAGAGATGCATATACATACAATGGTAGACAACAAAAGCCGCGCGGAGTGGCCGGGTGGTTTGAGGCGCCATGTCAAGGATTGCGCGGGCCCTCCCGCCGGAGGTTCGAGTCCTGCCTCGGGCATGGCTGTGTGTGTGTATTGTTCTTATCATAAGTTAGTTTAAAGTAGCGCGTAACTCTAGGGACCGATGAACTCAGCAGTTTGGTCCCTTAGGAATAAACATATATTTGAACATAAACAACAAAGGCAGGTAAAATAATACTCTTAGACCTGTCATCGTTATGTTTACATAACATGTTATGTTTACATAACATGTTATGTTATGACAGCTATGTCAGATTTTATCAAGAAATGTTCCTGCCTAAGATTTGACAGCAGTAATATGTATGACAACTTGTGTGTTATGAAATAAAACAGATTTCATATGCCATCGTATTAACACAGACGTCGTTGTAATTGGGTACTAGGTATCCTCATGCTTGTTTGTTTTCTAGATGCAGATCGAGCTGAACATCACACAAAATTTGTACCTGACACGCATGTCGTGGCTATAGAGGTACATAATGTGTGTAGACGTACGTTTCAGCTATTATATACACAGCTGTCGCATTGTAGAAATTAATGAACATAAAATAATTTCCTCCTCTGTGTCAGATGCCACTGAAAATGTGTTTCGCACCCGAATACTGGTTTAGCTGATAAACATTTCAAGTACCGCTAATGGTTTTTACAAGACGTCCTTTAATTAATGTGCATTTAATTTACGGCAACCTTGTGTAGCAGCAGGTTTCAGTGTTCGTAGGTTCTTCATCTTCCGTCTGGTCACCGACCGTTTATGTTTTCCATGTAAGTTTTAAATATCAAGTCGAGAAAGAACTAGACGCGATTATGGCGGCTGCTGTCAATGTTCGCCACACACTATATATTCACCTTTCAATGCGACGCGCGTTTCGCTAAAATGGATGAGTGGTCGAGTACCTTGCTTGTAGAAATCTGCACTTTGGCTGTTTAAGGAACGCTCCTTCTCAGCAGTCACCTGGTTATCATTCCGGAAATGCCTGCCACAAACTGGTTTCTTCAAAGAAAGAGGAAGGAGTCACCGCCTGCCGCAACACGATAATATGTGGTTGGGACAACATTTGATAGGTTAAGAAGGCAGTGTGTGGGACGGTGCAGTATCAGCTGGTGCGTTTTCGCAGAGCGCAAATAAGCCCTAGATAGCTTCCCGCAGCGATTGGTCTTGACTAAAGTAACCTCATCAGGAGATTTCAATAGTTGGACCCCGTGGCGGTTGGTTTCCTTCGCAGCATAATCTTTTAGTAGCACTCCATGACAGCCCCCCAAATAAAGCGTCACCTTAACCGATGGTGGTTGGCTCTTCGCCTTTTACCGTGGTGAACCCTAGACTTTTCACTGTTCGCTTGGCCATTTGTCTCAGCACTAGACCAAAAGACCAAAGAAGTTATCTGCATTGGCCTGACACAGCTGTAGCATTTTCCACAAATGCTAGCAGGCAGGGGCGGCGAACTTTGTCATGTTCGACATGTAGTGCATCATGTTGATAACTTATTGTCGATTGTTCCATTGTAACCTCGCTCCTGATACGTAAGAGTCTTCTCTTCCATTCGCGAGTGTTCACAGATACATGGTCTGCCACTCCATTCTTCATCACTGAGACTTATTTGATCACACTTAGAAACATGTGTGCCAGCATTCAACTGCGTCGTATGATGAACCATTGACACCCTCCACTTCCACCAGTTCAGCGTTTCGCACCTTCATATGCAGAAGACTAAATAATAAGTGATACTACAAACTACTTATACGCTGTGCCTTTTAGCTTTGGATCCTCTATCCGCGTGATACACTCCTGTGACTCGGATTTTAATGTGAAACCGACCTGCTGACAAACACCAGCAAAAAAGAAAAAATCCTAGCTTTATTCTTTTCGAGCTGATAACAAAATTTTTATGATCTGCCGTCTTATAGTGCCATGCTCCGCACATGAAGCATAAAAATTATTCTAAGCACAGAGTAAACATTTTGTACCACATCAACCTTCAGCTGGCATGGTTTGGTGGTAACCATCCACGAGCATCGGCCATGAGTTCGCTGCTCTTGGATAAATCTCGCGTGATCGGCTTGCCTCTTCCACTTCAGGAACATCTTTCTTCGGTTTCCTGACTCTGACTCCATTTCTCACTATTGCCGTATGCAACCTAGCGTTGCTACTTCTCTGTATAAATAGTATTATTCTCAGAAATCTTCATGGAACTTCTAGGTCATTTACATATATTGTGAAGAGTAATGATACTATAACACAGAATTACGTTTACATCTGAAGATCTCTCGCTTGAGAATGACGTTCTTTGTTCTGTTTGCTAGAATCTCTTCAGTCAAATCACACAGTTGGTATGATATTCTGTCTGCTCGCATTTTGTTCACTAGGCGGCAGAGAGGAAGTGTACCAAACGCCTTCTGTAAGTCAAGGAACGATTATTGTCTTCGGAACCCATACTGATTCCTACAGAGAAGATTTACCGTCTCTAGAAATGTCATGAAACATAATCCAAAATTTTACAACAGACCGACGTCAGAGATATTGACCTATACTTCTGTGTGTCCATTCCACGACCTCTTTTGGAAACGCGAATGAGCTATACCTTTTTCCAATCATTAGGAAAACCTCTCTTCTCCAGGGACATGCGGTACACGGCTGCAAAAGAGTGGCAACTTCTTTGCCATACTCTGCTTAGAATCGAAGTGGTTTCACATCAGCTCACGACTTCAGTTGCTTTTCTATCCCTTAGTAACTTATTTTGATATCTGTAATTTTGTTGTTTGTGCAACGATTTAACGGAGAAACTATAGTAGTGCGATCATTCCCTGTGAAACAGTTTTGGAAAAATATGTTCAGTACTTCGTCCATTTATGTGTCATCCTCTGTTTCATGTAACCCCTCCCCCCCCCCCCCCATGCTCCATTTCTCATTGCTTCAAATGGAATCAGAATTTAAAAAACTGCGCATGAACACATAGCTCCTCTTTGTAAAAGCCAACGTTTCGATTGTTTATGCAACTAAAAGAAATGAAGATTAAAAATATTGACAAACTGTGACGACAGAAGGCTTGTACATGCTTCTAATAGGCTGCTGCTTATTTACAGTGTGCTGAAGATGATCAGTGATGAATGTAAATGATCAATTGTAAAAATATGAAACTAATTGTGCATCGAAACTACTGTATACTATTAGACACAAAAATGTAATTGTCACAAAGTTAAATACAACATTTAAGTTGCGGATGTTGCTGGTGAGGTTCTACATGCTTCTGCATTATGGAACTTACTGCCGTAATTTTTTGTTGCACTCACTTCGGATGAGTATTTTCGTTCCCATGTCGCTATCACACCCAATAAATTCTTTCATTTTTCTATTTTCTGATTGAAACCGTAACTTTTATTTTGTGAATGCTTTTGAATCTTGTGTACATGTGGGCTGGCGTATCCGCTCAACCCATCGGTGTCCATGCCCGAACTGTACACATACGCCCTCTCTCAGGTACTAGCATGTGAGTTGGATTTGTGTTAATCGTAATTTAAGATCCTATTCCTCAGTGAAACTTATTTTCTGTTAGTTCGGTGTTTGTTTTTTGTCTGAAATTAATACCTGACAAATATATCATGGTACATATTATCATCTTTTCCCGATAGTATGGTTGAATACCTATAATGTGTAGTTGTTTGTCCTACGAAATATATTTCTTGAATGCAGTGAAATTCAAAGAAATCTTGTTTCAACATAACTGCTTTGTTCTGGGGTTTCTTTAGTTTCCCTTCACTTCGTACTTCAGTATGCTAATAGCCTGCAGCAGGCAATGCTACGCTCTTCTGGTCTACCGTGTCATTCTCTTCAAATATTTAGCGTTTTTTGAAGCGCTGCTAATTTTTTTAATATTACCTAATTTTCATCAGTGAATGTCAAGGCGTCAGACAATAAAGCTGGCATCAACAAGGAGCAGCATAATCATGTTCCTTCAGATCGCCTCTTATAAAATGTTCGAACTGTTGCCTCCTATAAGTACTCAGGGAAATTATTGTATTTGCATATCTAAACAATGCTCATAGATTTTACGAGTTATACAAACAGCACACTTGTAAATGGTACGGAAGATTCCTAAAGTGAAGATTCCATTTGCACTAAAGATTCTTAGTTGCAGTGGCTTCGTGTATTTCACATTTTGAGCAGACTATTTTTACAGCTTGTTATGAGGAACTACACTATGTGTAGTGAGTGGTGGGCACTGGACGGAGAAGCAGTGGACGTTGCCACAGATGCAGTGAGAAGCGCGGAACTCGAGAAAGGCAGGGAAGACGAACCCACTACGAGGCGTCCTGACAGAATGGCGAGGAATAAAATGGGCAGAGACCCTGTGGACCCCGGCGGCAGCGGTGCGTCGTAACGGCCCGCCATCTGCAGCACGTCAGCGCTTTACTGTGCTGCCGGGGTAATCCCACGAAAACAACTCGCGGCAGGTCGCGCCCTATACGTCAGGTCTCGTTCAGCTCGAGGAACGACGAAGGACGACAAAGAGCTGGGTAGAATCGTCGCCACTACGGTACGTACTTCTGAACTGTATGAAATTAAGTAAAGGTTTCTGTTTGCAAATACTAAGAGTTTCAGTCACTTCTTCAGGTGCTCTGCATTTAAGGATATACACCTGCACGTTTTTTGTTGTTCCGATCTTCATCTCAGAGTAGCCTGTACCACCAATATCCACATTTATTTGGTGAATATCTCATACTTGAAGACTGAAGTAAATAGTTTTGTGGTACCTGATGATGAAGTGTTGATCGAAACTGACCGTCGATAAAGGTTTATTCCATTAGCAGCTCTTGGTAGTTCTGAAATACGATTCTTTTTTTCCAGATCTTTCATTTTACCTTCGTCCTTTATCCCGTTACATACTTTCGCTTTTTAAATACCCTGCTCACAACCGAAGTTAAAATTAGTAGACTTCCGTTCTATGCAGCGGCAGCTTATTTTTGAACGCGACATCCACCTTCCAATTGAGATATAAAGCATTGTTTTTCCCTTTTTCTATTTTTTAGTTTTCCAGTGTCAGTTTGCTGCTCGATTTCATTCAAGCAAAAGAGCAAGAAGTCCTGAACTGATTGATAATGCTGTTTTTCATTTTCTAATGTTTCCTTCTCAGCATTCATCATTATTATTTTAAAACAATTATTTTTCACACTTGCTTCATCAGCTTCTTACATTCATTCTTAAAGTTGTTGTCCCCTCCAAGCAACCAAAACTGTTTTATTCAGAAAATGAAGGCATTTGAAATGTTCAGGTGACCCGTCTCTTACGTTCCAGTTCAAAGATTTTAAGAACCTCATCCAAGGTTCTCTTGAAATTGGCTGTATCTACTATCTAATAACATGTGATCTAACGGAAAAGCACGTTGCAAGGCATCCTAGACATGCTCAATGTTGTTCATGTCTGGGGAGTTTGATGGCTAGTGGAAGTGTTTAAACTAAGGAGGGTGTTCCTCGAGCCACTTTGTATCAATTCTGGACGTGTGGGCTGTCACATTGTACTGCTGGAATTGCCCAAGTCCATCGGAAAGAACAATGGACATGAATGGATGCAGGCGATCAGACAGGATGCTAACGTATCTGTCAGAGCCTTATCTAGACGTATCAGGTGTCCCATATCACACCAACTGCACATGCCCCACATCATTACAGAACCTCCACCACCTTGAACAGTCCGCTGCTGACATGCCGGGTCCATGGATTCATGAGGTTACCCCCATACCCGTACCCATTCATCCGCTCGATACAATTTGAAACGAGACTCGTCCGACCACGAAACATGTTCCCAGTCATCAACAGTCCAATGTTGGTGTTGACGAGCCCAGGCGAGGTGTAAAGCTTTGTGTCGTGCAGTCATGAAGGATACACGAATGGGCCTTCGGCTCCGAAAACCCATATTGATGATGTTTCGTTGAATGCTTCGCACGCTGACACTCGTTGATGGCTTGGCACTGAAATCTGCAGCAATTTGCGGAAGGGTTGCAGTTCTGTCACATAGAACGATACTCTTCGGTCGTCGTTGGTCTCGTACTTGCAGCATCTTTCTCGTGCCCCAACGATGACGGAGATTTGATGTTTTACCGGATTCCTAATATTCACGGTACGGTACACTCGAGAAATGATCGTACGGGAAAATTCCCACTTCATCGCTACCTCGGAGATGCTGTGTCCTATTGCTCGTGCGCCGACTATAACACACGTTCAGCCTCATTTAAACCTTGATAACATGTCATTGTCGCAGCAGTAACTAATCGTTACTGCTCCAGACACTTGTTGTCTTACATAGGCGTTGCCGGCCGCAGCTCCGCATTCTGCCTGTTTACATATCTCTGTGTTTGAATACACATGACGGTACCAGTTTCTTTGGTGCTTCAATTTATATACTCACTATGAGGAGAAGTAACGCACACTGCGTTTCTATGAATGGTTTGTGCGTGCCATTTTGTTGAAAAGGTGGAATGGTATCAGTAGGTTCAATATATTTGCCATTTTTGCACATAATTTAATTTTGGTGTCATCGCTGCATTGGAAGAGCGTAGCTAATACTGAATAATGCGTGACATAATACCACTTTTCAGAGTGATTAAGACATATGGGACTATGAGGTTGGAATAGACACTGATTAACAGAAACATTATGACCACTGTCCACCGCCTGCTTTAACTGTCGCCTGGTGGCTTTACTGGAACGTAATGCGGTAAGAAAAGTTTATAAGAAGAGCAGAGACGAACTGAGAATCAAACGATTTTGACACAGGGCAGATTATTATGACCAGCCGCCTGGCAATGGATGCGTCACAAACGGTATAACCGGTCAGTTTTTATGCGTGCTACTGTCGTGGGCAGATAAGGAAAGTGGCTAAAGGACAGTGAAAACACGAGCAGGTGCCACGGTGTCGAACGTCTGCGCATCATCACGGAACATGAAGGTTGGCAGCTTGGCTGCGCTGTAAAGCAGGATAGGCGGCGGTCCGTGGCATATCTGATAGCTAAGTTCAACGCCGACGGACGTACACGTTTTTCAGACCTCGCCGCTCAGAACACTTTGTCGGACGCGGCGCTCCTCAGCACATGACACCCACATGTTTCCATGTTCCACCAAGGACAGGGTCAATTATCTTTGCAGTGGGATGAGCACGAGAACATCAGAGCTGGACCGTCTGCCAATGGAAACATGTCTGCTTATCGGCTGACTCACGTTTCTTGTTGCATCAAGCCGTTGGGAGCGCCCAGGTACGCCGTCAGCCTGCCTCGAAACACGCACACAACGACCGCAGGTCCGTGGGCAGTGTTTTGCCTTGGGGAACATTCGCCTGAGCCTGTGCGGGATCTGTGGCGGTAACAGAAGGTACCGTTACAGCTGTGGACTTCGTGGATATTACTGCGGACCACCAGCATGCCTTCATGCTTGATGTCTTTCCCGACCGCAGTATTTTCAGTCCGGATAAATGTCCGTGTTAGAAGGCCAGAATCGAGCTACAATGGTTTGGAAAGCACGATAATGAACTATCGTTTATGTCGACCACAAAATTCGTCTGCTATGAGTCCAATGGAACACATCTGAGATGATATCGCAAGACAGCTCGAACCCGCACACGAGCGGCCATAAATTTTGGGAATTACGTGATCTGCGCGTATACACCAGGTGCGACATTTTTCCTACCAAGAACTCGCAGAATCGCTGCAAAGGTGGACCTACATCCGCTAGCAAGAGAAACCATTGCTCAGAATGATGTTAAATTAGGACAGCTTAATACTGACGTACGATAAAACATCTTGGGAAAAAAAATTAACGGCAAATTTACCAATAGCTGGCGATGTAAATGTCTTAACGTAAGTGGGATCAGCTACAAAAGACAGATGAAACGCAAGACGACGTCTATGGTGTGAGGTGCACATCTACATCTACATCCATACTCCGCAAGCCACCTGATGGTGTGTCGCGGAGGGTACTTTCAGTACCTCTATCGGTTCTCCCTTCTATTCCAGTCTAGTATTGTTCGTGGAAAGGAGGATTGTCGGTATGCCTCTGTGTGGGCTCTAATCTCTCTGATTTTATCCTCATGGTCTCTTCGCGAGATATACGTAGGAGGGAGCAATATACTGCTTGACTCCTCGGTGAAGGTATATTCTCGAAACTTCAACAAAAGCCCGTACCGAGCTACTGAGAGTCTCTCCTGCAGAGTGTTCCACTGGAGTTTATCTATCATCTCCGTAACGCTTTCGCGATTACTAAATGATCCTGTAACGAAGCGCGCTGCTCTCCGTTGGATCTTCTCTGTCTCTTCTATCAACCCTATCTGGTAGGGATCCCACACTGCTGAGCAGTATTCAAGCAGTGGGCGAATAAGCATACTGTAAACTACTTCCTTTGTTTTCGGATTGCATTTCCATAGGATTCTTCCAATGAATCTCAGTCTGGCATCTGCCTTACCGACGATCAACTTAAAATATGATCATTCCATTTTAAATCACTCCTAATGCGTATTCCCAGATAATTTATGGAATTAACTGCTTCCAGTTGCTGACCTGCTATATTGTAGCTAAATGATAAGGGATCTTTCTTTCTATGTATTCGCAGCACATAACACTTGTCTACATTGAGATTCAATTGCCATTCCCTGCACCATGCGTCAATTCGCTGCAGATCCTCCTGCATTTCAGTACAATTTTCCGTTACAACCTCTCGATATACCACAGCATCATCCGCAAAAAGCCTCAGTGAACTTACGATGTCATCCACATGGTCATTTATGTATATTGTGAATAGCAACGGTCCTACGACACTCCCCTGCGGCACACCTGAAATCACTCTTACTTCGGAAGACTTCTCTCCATTAAGAATGACATGCTGCGTTCTGTTATCTAGGAGCTCTTCAATCCAATGACACAATTGGGCTGATAGTCCATATGCTCTTACTTTGTTCATTAAACGATTGTGGGGAACTGTATCGAATGCCTTGCGGAAGTCAAGAAACACGGCATCTACCTGTGAATCCGTGTCTATGGCCCTCTGAGTCTCGTGGACGAATAGCGCGAGCTGGGTTTCACACGGTCGTCTTTTTCGAAACCCATGCTGATTCCTACAGAGCAGATTTCTAGTCTCCAGAAAAGTCATTATACTCGAACATAATGCGTGTTCCAAAATTCTACAACTGATCGACGTTATAGGTCTGTAGTTCTGCACTTCTGTTCGACGTCCCTTCTTGAAAACGGGGATGACCTGTGCCCTTTTCCAATCCTTTGGAACGCTACGCTCTTCTAGAAACCTACGGTACACCGCTGCAAGAAGGGCGGCAAGTTCCTTCGCGTACTCTGTGTAAAATCGAACTGGTATCCCATCAGGTCCAGCGGCCTTTCCTCTTTTGAGCGATTTTAATTGTTTCTCTATCCCTCTGTCGCCTATTTCGATATCTACTATTTTGTCATCTGTGCGACAATCTAGAGAAGGAACTACAGTGCAGTCTTCCTCTGTGAAACAGCTTTGGAAAAAGACATTTAGTATTTCGGCCTTTAGTCTGTCATCCACCGTTTCAGTACCATTTTGGTCACAGAGTGTCTGGACCGCTTTGACATAAGACCAAAATTTCTTAGGATTTTCTGCCAAGTCAGTACATAGAACTTTACTTTCGAATTCACTAAACGCCGCTCGCATAGCCCTCCTCACACTACATTTCGCTTCGCGTAATTTTTGTTTGTCTGCAAGGCTTTGGCTACGTTTATGTTTGTTGTGAAGTTCCCTTTGCTTCTGCAGCAGTTTTCTAACTCGGTTTTTGTACCACGGTGGCTCTTTTCCATGTCTTACGATCTTGCTAGACACATACTCATCTAACGCATATTGTAGTATGGTTTTGAACTTTGTCCACTGATCCTCAACACTATCTGCACTTGAGACAAAACTTTTGTGTTGAGCCGTCAGGTACTCTGTAATCTGCTTTTTGTCACTTTTGCTAAACAGAAAAATCTTCCCACCCTTTTTAATATTTCTATTTACGGCTGAAATCATCGATGCAGTAACCCCTCTACGATCGCAGATTCCCTGTTCTGCGTTAACTGTTTCAAATAGTTCGGGTCTGTTTGTCACCAGAAGGTCTAATATCTTATCCCCACGAGTCGGTTCTCTGTTTAACTGTTCAAGGTACTTTTCAGATAAAGCACTTAAAAAAATTTCACTGGATTCTTTGTCCCTGCCACTAGTTATGAACGTTTGAGTCTCCCAGTCTATATCCGGCAAATTAAAATCTCCACCCAGAACTATAACGTGGTGGGGAAATCTACTTGAAATATTTTCCAAATTATACTTCAGGTGCTCAGCCACAACAGCTGCTGAGCCTGGGGGCCTATGGAGACATCCAATTACCATGTCTGACCCTGCTTTAACCGTGACCTCCACCCAAATTATTTCACATTTCGGATCTCCGTCAATTTCCTTCGATACTATTGCACTTCTTATCGCTATAAACACGCCACCCCCTTCACTGTCTAGCCTGTCTACATTATACTAACCGTACTGTTCAGTGCCCAAGACTGCACAAGTTCGGCAGTCAACAGTTGTGGCACTGTTAATTGGGTAAGCCCATCCACCACAACAAGGTCGTACCAATCGGATAGGAAAAATTTTTAATTGGAGCACTGAGCGTAACATCCGTCAGATCACAGCCAAAACTCACACTGATCAAGGTTAAGCGTTCGGTCAGGCTGCACGGAAACGACGGCTGATAATTATAGCTTTTCCCAAACACCTCTGCAACAGCCGTTTCACTGGCTGGGCAATGTGCGAGGGAGCGCCATCTCGCGTAAATATGATCGTACCCGAATTCCACGCTATTGAACGACTGGAGCAACGTTGGTGCGCGAAAGACTCTCAGAGCTTTTGCCAGTGACGTTACAGTTAGCAGGACCCGCAGGTCTCATCTAGAAAAACGTTCTGTTACATTTACATTTCATTATCCTTTGTCTTATTATATATTTTCATCAACGTTTCCAACATTTTGTTTGGGTGGTTGATATTTCGGATATGTAAAATATGGTGACCTCCCTGAAGAGATGAACAGACAGTTCTTGGTCACTTCTAGAGAAAACTTTAGGCTGGTAATCGGATCAAGTTCAGTGAAGAGAATTTACGAGCGGTAGACTTCTGGAAAAAGCTCGTTGGCTTAAAAAAGGCAATGTTTAGAAAATAAAATAAAAATTACTCTAGAATTTCGGGAAGGAACTTGTTAATGATGCGATCTTCAAGCAGAGTGGCCTAGACAATATTTGGAAACGCATAATAGACGTTCGGGTGGATATTGCGAGAATGGAATATTACCAGGGCAACTTCAGTCCGATTATCTGGGTAAAAACTAGTCAGACAGGATTTGTGCTTAAAAAGCACGAACCAAGAGCTCGAATTAAAAAGAAATGGCGGAAATCAAAGAAAGGTTCGAGAGTGGAATTCAGATTCAAGGTCAAAGATGTCAGTAAGATTCGCTTATGACAGTGCTATGCCAAGTAAAAGTATAGAAGAAAGGCAGGATATGCTGAGCGGAATAAACAGTTTGAAGAGTTCAGATCATGCACTAAGATTAAATCAAAGAAAGACGAAAGTAATGAGAAGTAGCAGATATGAGAACAGTGAGAAACTAAACAACAAAATTGGTGACCATAAATTAGATCAAGTAAGGAATTCTGTTACCTAAGCAGAAAAATAAGCAAGTAGGACGTAAAAAACAGACTAGCATTGCAAAGAGGGTATTCCTGGCTAAGAGAATGCTACTATTACCGGACATAGGCCTTTATTCGAAGAAGAAATTTCTGAGAATATACAGTTCGAGCACAGCACTATATTCTAGTGAAAGATGGACTGTGGGAAAACTGGAGCAGAATAGAAGAATTTGAGATGTGGTGCTACAGGAGAATGTTAAAAGTTGGGTAAGGGATGAGGAAGTTTTTTGCAGAATCAGCGAGGAAAGGAATAATTGAAAAACACTGACATGAAGAAGGGACAGGATGATAGGACATCTGTTACGACATCAAGAAACAACTTCCATGGTACTAGAAGGAGCTGTAGAGGCTAAAAATTCTAGAGAAAGACAGAGATGAAATACATCCAGCAAGTAATTGGGGACTTAGGTTGCAAGTGCTTCTCTGAGATGAAGAGTTTGGCGCAGAAGAGGAATTCATGGCGTGCCACATCAAACCAGTCAGAAGACTGATGACTCAAAAAAGTACATAAATAAATAAAGATGAGACCCGATGTTACCAGCTCCATAGAATACGCACACGAACAGTCTCACTGCACAGCTTCGTGGATGACATATCGACGGAGATTCAGAGACATGCGACATTTAAGTGCGTAGGCTTCCATGTCCGCAGTCACTTAAGTAAGAGTTTATTGGGTATGGTGTTGCGTCATACTGGAAGGCAACTTACCACTGAATAAAACAGCCGTTTTTGCCACAATTTCTCGCTAGTGTTGTTCAAATTTGCAGTTGTTTCTGTGATCAGCTGGGTTCTGACGGCTGACAGCCAGACTACTGCAAGTCCGTAGGTATCTTCTCTATTACTTTTGTTAGGGTGCTGTACCAATCAGTGGTCTCCCTGCTCGTATGATTCACCGTCACTGGCTGCATGGCAAATAGATAAGTTCTGCCGAATTCTATTTCCTTGTCGCAGTCTTTCTTGGTGTTCGGCCACCTCTGACTTGTTGGGCTGCCCGAGTCGAATGTAGCGCTCGTATTCACGGAGGCGTGTTGCTACTGGCCTGCCTGTTGCCTGATCTAGACTTCTCCTCAATCGCCATCTAGCATACGCCCACAGTGTTTAGAGCATCTTTCATATTCTGACTGGAAAGTTAAGATATCAGGGATGTAAGGGTGCTGTAGAAGATATAAACTCAAACTGATATGTAGAGTCACAGCTACCATTAAAAGAATGGAAGTCAGGCAGGACATCGATAAAAACAACCTGGCAGTACCCTTACCTTATGAGAAGAGCGTCAAGGCCCGTTTCCTGTGTGGAACAAACTGAGTGGCCCTCAGTCTGGTCGGACAAATCAGCAACGTCGTCTAAGTTCACGTTTTAGCCATCTGAGATCATTCACCGTCATCTGTGGGAATTTGCTGAACAGACACTGATATACACTCCTGGAAATTGAAATAAGAACACCGTGAATTCATTGTCCCAGGAAGGGGAAACTTTATTGACACATTCCTGGGGTCAGATACATCACATGATCACACTGACAGAACCACAGGCACATAGACACAGGCAACAGAGCATGCACAATGTCGGCACTAGTACAGTGTATATCCACCTTTCGCAGCAATGCAGGCTGCTATTCTCCCATGGAGACGATCGTAGAGATGCTGGATGTAGTCCTGTGGAACGGCTTGCCATGCCATTTCCACCTGGCGCCTCAGTTGGACCAGCGTTCGTGCTGGACGTGCAGACCGCGTGAGACGACGCTTCATCCAGTCCCAAACATGCTCAATGGGGGACAGATCCGGAGATCTTGCTGGCCAGGGTAGTTGACTTACACCTTCTAGAGCACGTTGGGTGGCACGGGATACATGCGGACGTGCATTGTCCTGTTGGAACAGCAAGTTCCCTTGCCGGTCTAGGAATGGTAGAACGATGGGTTCGATGACGGTTTGGATGTACCGTGCACTATTCAGTGTCCCCTCGACGATCACCAGTGGTGTACGGCCAGTGTAGGAGATCGCTCCCCACACCATGATGCCGGGTGTTGGCCCTGTGTGCCTCGGTCGTATGCAGTCCTGATTGTGGCGCTCACCTGCACGGCGCCAAACACGCATACGACCATCATTGGCACCAAGGCAGAAGCGACTCTCATCGCTGAAGACGACACGTCTCCATTCGTCCCTCCATTCACGCCTGTCGCGACACCACTGGAGGCGGGCTGCACGATGTTGGGGCGTGAGCGGAAGACGGCCTAACGGTGTGCGGGACCGTAGCCCAGCTTCATGGAGACGGTTGCGAATGGTCCTCGCCGATACCCCAGGAGCAACAGTGTCCCTAATCTGCTGGGAAGTGGCGGTGCAGTCCCCTACGGCACTGCGTAGGATCCTACGATCTTGGCGTGCATCCGTGTGTCGCTGCGGTCCGGTGCCAGGTCGACGGGCACGTGCACCTTCCGCCGACCACTGGCGACAACATCGATGTACTGTGGAGACCTCACGCCCCACGTGTTGAGCAATTCGGCGGTACGTCCACCCGGCCTCCCGCATGCCCACTATACGCCCTCGCTCAAAGTCCGTCAACTGCACATACGGTTCACGTCCACGCTGTCGCGGCATGCTACCAGTGTTAAAGACTGCGATGGAGCTCCGTATGCCACGGCAAACTGGCTGACACTGACGGCGGCGGTGCACAAATGCTGCGCAGCTAGCGCCATTCGACGGCCAACACCGCGGTTCCTGGTGTGTCCGCTGTGCCGTGCGTGTGATCATTGCTTGTACAGCCCTCTCGCAGTGTCCGGAGCAAGTATGGTGGGTCTGACACACCGGTGTCAATGTGTTCTTTTTTCCATTTCCAGGAGTGTAGATGGTTCCCCACAGCTTCATTCTCTCACAGAGTTCATAATGCGTCTCTTTGCTACGTCACCAAGGCGAATGGGGTGTTCACGTTCCTGGATAGATGTACAAGTGTCAAATTGAATTATTCATATGTGGACGGCTGAGATTAACATGTAGCGGGGGAGTAATTACAGTGATGAGGAAGGGAAATCTGAAAGAGGAAGACTGCCATCATCGTGGAAGCTGGCGAACCCGAAAGCAGGTCAACTGCTGAAGACCGGAGAAGCCCTCAGAAGAAAAAGTAAGTATGTTCCATTAATTCGTCGGTAGTAGCACAAAAGTAAAGTACAAAACGGGTAACGTAGAGTTCTGTGATAATTATCCAAATTTGGGCAGTCATATTTAAATGACCAAAATCGTTCTGTACTCTTCAAAGTATAGCAAGGCAAATTTCTCCCGAGCGTCCAGCAGTGGAATTCCTTTACGTTGTCTGCCCGCATGAAACTAAGTGATTTAATTTTTCCCCCAATTTTCATAAGGAAAGCATAACAACAAAATTTCAGGAAATATATCGTTAATTTCTGTCTACGAAGGTTACTGATGTACATGTAATTATGAAAACGATATTTACTGACATAGTTGCGTAATCTTGGGATGCCCATGGAACTGCAGTTTTCACTATAAATGCTACTACCATACCGCTGACGGTGGTGCATTTCCGCTACCTGCAGATAAGAGACCGCAGCCGTACCACGCTTTTCTCGTCAGGTGCTCAGAATTATTTATGTCACTTTCTTTGGAAGACAGAAACAGAGAATGAGGTCACTTTGTTCTTCGCGGCGTCGTGTGGATAGTTTCCTTTACATCCTTGACACCTGTTAGGTTGTAAAGAGTGGGCAGAATTTTTTTAAAATATCAGAGCTGCTTCCGTAATGTCATAAATGAAAGTCGGGTCTTCTCTCGCATTCTTCTGACAGAGAGCGCCCTTTGTGGTCTGCCATCTTTGTTAATAAACCTAAGTGGCGCTGCTCCCTCACAAATTAGTAATCAGAACAATGGCCGAGCTGCGCGGCTGGGGTTCTTCTTGTGCTGCGCAGGGAGGAGGGGGGGGGGGGTACTCCTGCGTTCCACTCCAGATGCGAATGCTGAAGCTAAGGCAAGACAAAATGTTTGCATTCTTATTCTGTTGTCTTCCTCCTGACAAAAAGGTTACTAGATACAGTTACTCTTATTTGCCGCTTCTATGGAGAAGTTTCCCTGTTTGGAGATACTCTCTAAGGCCTAAATTCTTGGGACAGCAACTATGTGAACTCAATGTGACGTCATATCTTAGAACTAGTTAAACCTAACTAACCTAAAGACATCATACACATCCATGCTTCTAAGACTTTTTAACAGAGCTATATGTAATTTGATGATTTACAGTTATACTGGTTTAATGAGGTTACATAATACTTCCTTTTTAAATCTCATTTTTTGTGAATCAATTGTGAGTTATGTTTTTTCAGATGGTTTTGAAAAGCCAAACAACTTGTAATATAATTTTGCTAAAAAAAACTCAGTGTTAGAAATTCACCATAGTCGGTACCGCCTCCCTGTCCAAGTCATATACTTTTTAAATCAGTAGGATTTTCTTAAATGTTCTCTTTTATCAGCCAAAAGGATTTCATGTGCATTTCAAAGTATTATGGCCAGCACTGCACACTACTGAGGCTGTAGCTAGCATTTATATTTTTTTATCAGATACCAGAATATATCGCGTTCCACCGTTGCTGCTCTAGAGGTAAGACAATTTAATTTATTGGTTATGCGCACAGAGATCAAAGTTAGCAGTTCTGAAGGGGGCCAGGTGATTCAGTGCCTAAGGGTCTGAATGTATTTTGCGGCGACTCTATTTCGTTATTGATATTGGGAGTTGCATTGCCCAATCAATTCGCATAAAGTTTTGCAAACAATAACACAAAACTAGCACCCCACTTGCACTTACAACGAGCAATATGACAATTCGAGTTCAGTACTCATTCCACAGATCAGGCATTCACTCAATGTAATCACAATGTTTATTATTAACTTTTTTAAAGAACGTTACAGCGTAAACGGCAATTGACAGCAGAAACTCGACCGTGTTTCCGCTAGACTACTTTGGTTCTTCTATGGGATTGCTATTCGAATTAGGATGAGCAATAATTATACATCTAGTTTAAGAAATTTGAGAATAAGACACAGCAGGTTGTACAGGAAGAAAAATGTACACCCATATCTTCGGCGCTCCGTAAATTAGGACAGGCAGTATCCACAAACGATTCTCGACAATGCACGGTAAGAACGATTGCTTTAAAAAATTTAGACCTTAATTTTACAGGAGGTAATGCTGGTGAGAACTAGAAAAGTAGTCCCACAATAATGTTACCTGGAAAAATATGTCTTCGGATGTTTTTAACACTCTCCTAAGGTAGTCGTCTTCCTCCTGCACTCTAACGGTTATCAACGTGATTACCAATCATTCTCAAACTTCCTTACGTCATCCTTCTTAAATGACTAATATACGACACACCTGGTAGTTATCGTGTTTGACCATGGACAAGGATTGGATACTCCTTGCGTAATGTATGCAGAATACATCGATTTCCATAGCAAGAAATCAATTCGGAGGCCATACTTCACAGCTGTCTACTTGCTCGTTTAATGACTGTGTTACGTACTGTCGTAGGAGACGCTGAAAATGATGTCACCGCCCGTCATGTTTAAACCTCATCCGTCTTTTTTATGCAGAGTAACGTTCTCCAAAACAGAGAGTAAGTTTAATGCGACGAACAGCACCTGTTGACTTTTGCGGTAAACTGTATGGTCCTAGGAATCAGTTCCCGCCCACACACTGAAAGGAAACGCCTTCGCCTGGCGGGGTTGCCGAGCGGTTCTAGGCGCTTCAGTCTGCAACCGCGCGATCGCTACGGTCGCAGGTTCGAATCCTGCCTCGGGCATAGACGTGTGTGATGTCCTTAGGTTAGTTAGGTGTAAGTAGATCTAAGATCTATGGGACTGATGACCTCAGCTGTTAAGTCCCATAGTGCTCAGAGCCATTTGAAACATTTTGAAACGCCTTCCCTCCACGAGCTCTCGAGGATTTGCATCTTCCCAAAAATAATTATAGTGGAAATTTATTATCCCACACCCTAATAGTCCCTCCTTACATGTAAATGAAATTTAAGCTGTTAACCACGGATCTTCAGCTTTCTGTCTTAAAATCTACTACCACATCCGTAACCCAGCACGGTAGTCTCTGACCTGAGAACGTGCACTCAGCGCAGTTGGTAAGCTAACTGCTCGTGCAGAATTATGCAAACAGTAATGTGGTTTATTTATTTCAGGATCATATTCAAGTTTTCACAACACACGCCATTCCATATCCAGCATGTGAACTATACGAGGTCTATCTTGAACCGTTGTACATTATGCGAACGATCGCTTATCTGCAAGCCGCTGGAACAATTTTTCAGATGGAATGCGTTCACAGGAGCGAGTAATAGAATAAGATGAGGCTCAAGTAGTAAGCATAATGCGCCACGGCGTCGTGTGCTAGTACTGACACCTAGTACAGAATCACCTCAATAGGTGGCGCTGCCACGCAGCTGCTGGTAAGAATCAGAGGTCGTAAACTGGGTATACATACCTACTAAAACTTTATAAATGTAATGCACAAAAACATTAATAACATGGAATTACTAGGAGCAACACCTGTGCAATAACTTATCCTAAAATTTTGCCGAAGTAAAATACAAACGAAGGCGGTAAATTTAAAATGAGAAAACAGGGTGTGTAATACAACACACAGATGCAGTACCTAAACAGATTTTACGTATCATATATCACTAGAACGAGAACTTTAAAAACACAGGACCGTAATTTCAGATGAAATGCCCCCCACCCCCCTGTAACACGCAATGCTGTGTCATTCGGAGCTAGAACTTCTACCTAACAAGAAAACTCTTCTTTTATAAAATACAAGTAAAATTATTACGCTTAAAAGATACACACCTGCGTGGAAGACGGACGTAATGCAGCTGAACTTTTTCCCATTTCCATTTTATAGCTACATTAAAATGTGTAAAATGCATTGACATTTAAAGGGACAAATTCGTAAGTATCATATTTGAGTCAAAAACCCCTAATGGCTTGGCTACAAGACGACGTTGTGCCAGAGAGGAACAGGGGTTATATTTAGGCAGAATTACGAGAGCCCCAAGCTTACATTAATAACGCCAAATACATAACTTCTAAAAAGGCCTGATTAGCGCCAAATATTTGGTCGTTAAGGAGGGACAAATCTTTGTCCTTCATATGCCAAAATATTTCAATTTCTTCCAAAATGTTTAACTTCTTACCCTTTTGCGCAAAATGCAAAATCTTAAGATTTTGTACTTGCGGAGGACTATGGCCACTGGCCTTCAGGTATTGGGCAAAGGCAGAGTTCTTTTTTGCCTGCCCCAGCTATTGAGGAGTTGTTCTTGCAACCTAATTTTGAAGGTTCTGCCTGTTTGTCCAACATACCCTACATTACAATCGCAACACTCCAGCAGGTATACCCCCGATGCCAAAAGGTTGTTCTTTTTAGGTGATTCATTATGTATGTACATAAACTGGAGATTGATAGCCGCGCCGCATCGTGGTGTGCCGCCCTGACCAGCAGAAGGGTATAGTATTCGCTGCTACGACGAAGGGCTCCAATATATGCTTCTCAGCACCCTGTTCTCTGGAACATATTTTTCTTTATGGAATATATAGTACAGATCCTTGATAGCAGTGCAGGTTTCGGGTCATACTACGGATTCACATTTATGAAGTCAGGTAAAGCGATTAGTTCTGATTAGTGTGGTGTGTTGATCCCGAGCTGATCACTTTGTTCACCATAGACCGCATATAATTGAAAGCGTTTGTCAGGTAGAAATGTTTGTTGTGGCATCTCTTTTTTTGTCATACGATGTTAAGAATGAATAAATCTATTGTTATTTAGACCACAACACCTCCAAGTGTTCTGATTAACGTTACTTTTGCCATTTTTGTTAAGGTATTGATTGCAATTGAAAGACGGAAGCTTGCAACTGTTGCAACACACCTTCATTACGCTTCTGTACTGCTCCTTTCACATGGTCCACTAAGTTTTGCCAATCTTCTGGTGTCACTTTTTCAACAGCGTCGTTCACTTTGGCAACGTAATTCTTTTTTATTTTCTATAGCAATGTGACGTAATAACCTGACCGAAAATTGCGCTGGAGTGGCAATAGTAGGGAGGTAATCTGTATTTCTTTGCTGTTCCATTCACTATGTAAACTGCATTCTCTGGCTTGTGCTGTGACAAGTTATAATTATTCTGCCCTTGTCAAGATACTATAAAATCTTATATTACGTTTCTCTAACCAGCAAACGACGTCGTTTTCCTTCGTTGTCCTTTTCGGCGTCTTCTCTTGATTAGGCGAATGATACGGAGCGCTACCTGTAAGAGCTGTAGTGGTTTTCGTTAAGTTTTGAAACACAATATATTCAGACTATTTCGCAAAGGTATAGCGGTTTTCTGTTCGTGATTGTCGGAGGTCTTCTTTAATGTGAATAATAGCAGACAATTACAAATAAAACCTTCTGAATTTCCGGCATCTGCTACAATCATTTTTTTTTTCTTCTGTCGGTCAGAACTGCCAGCCTACCACTGAATGTATTGCCTGCCCAGCCTTTTCTTAACCTGTGTCAGGCATTCACCCACGTTTCTGCGTGGCAAATATTTATTGTCAAAATTAGTCCCTACAATATGAAACATCCCCTTAGAACAATTATACATGACTGTGCTTAAACTGACACACAATATTTTTTTAGCGCAACGCAATCTGACTTTCAAAAATCCCTACAAAAGAATGGCCCTGACTAACATTAACCTATACCTTTCACAAATCACTTACCTCACCAAAAATCTTCGTTACTCTAACTACTGCAATACAGCGAGCGCCACTACTGCCAGATAAATAAAAGATTCAAACTACTGGAGGCACTAACTACTGATAGGCACAGTTAGCGAATGAAAGATTTTGATAGAGAACAAACAATGTATTTACCTTAATAGTGTTCAAAAGTCATAATATATATAGCAGTTCATGACATCCAGTCTTACAAATTTCAAAACTCAAAACTCCGCCGTTTCTCTCCCCACATTCACCACTGCTGACGGCTCACCTCCAACTGTGCAGCGCTACGCGCTGTTAACATCCAGCTGCCCAACACTACAATGGCAGACAACAATGCAAACTAGCCACAGACTGCACACAGCACAGCCAGTGATTTGCATACAGAGCGCTACGTGGCGTTACCAATATAAAAACCTAAACAGCCTACTTACATAGCCCCCATGCTCCCCACAAAAAATTTCACAAATTGTTTTGGGCACTGGCCAATACATATTTGTTAAAATTTTTCACAATTGCAATAACAAAGCAATCAAATGCACACACTTATTGATACCATGTTGGTCAAAAGCTAAAATTTTCTTACAGTCCATAAAGAGAGTCCTGATCGTTCATCACAGCAAAATTGCAGTGTTTTTCTCAAAGTCTAAGCAGTAAAAGAAAATGCACATGGATGTAGTGGATTTCCAAGTAGTCTTGAAGAAGTAGTGTTGTCCTTCCAACGGAAAGACAGTGCTGACTCTTGACATGCTGACAGGTAATGGGCCACAACAGAGCAAACCCACAGCAGAGTCATTCGAAGTTTTGAAAAATATTGGTGGGTAGGCCATCACAGAGTAGACCCACTGTATTCCTGGTAGAGATAATGGTATTGGTGGGTCATCAAAGGTGCGGACCCACTGTAGTCCTTGTAGAGACGGCCAGCAGCCATCTGTTGCGACTGTGCAGGTGCACAATCACCATCATAGAGTCTTGTGGAGAATATAGCAAGTCCATAAACCACCACTTGTCCACTCACAAAGTTTTTGGAATTGTCCTTAGAACCAGCAATGCTGTTATCCAGTCCCTTGCTGAATTATTAACACACGTGCAAATACTATCAATCCCTACTTCTCACATGTTGTCCATATACTATGACCAACAGAAAAGTGTGCAGTGAAATGGAACTTACAAGTTAATAATATGATGAACTGGTGTCAATTACAATTTTATAACATAAGAATACAATTACAAAGGTACAAAATACATCATTAAAGAACATAACAATACAGATAACTCTGTAGTAGTACAGGCTTTACAAAAGAATAGAAATAAACAGATACATCAGTGTTACAGGAATTATGACATAAGTACATACATAAAAGATCAGAATAACTTTCGAAACATCAACTTCACACATGAGCATTAAAACAGAACAGAATTAATAATGTCTAAACATCTTTACAAAATAAATAACATAGTATCAGAAAAATTCTACAACATAACAACATCAGCTAAACACATAAAGACAGGAAAAACACAAATACACAAGGGTACACAAACACATAGAGGGATAAGACAGGAGGAAAGGACAGGGTGTGTTTTCATTGTAACATTTGGCACTGCAGTCCAACCCAAAACTTCATTCCATAGATCTTTCGTCTTATTTCAACATTTGTTTCCACCAAAAAAATCCTATCCAAGCATGTTTTCTGTATTCTGTTCATATCCTCTTTCAAAAATAGTTTTTCTCCACTGTACACTACTTTTTTGGCCAAACCATTTTCTTATAGCTTCTTAATGCATTTCTTCCAATCCATCATAGTTAGTTTCTTATATAGTCTACCCCCTCTTAAGCTAACTTAAATCTACTGAGCTCAGATGCTAAACTAAGGGACGAGGCAATGCAGCAGCACAAAACAATTAATACAAACGGCAATGAAAAAATGGAAATTGTCAAATCAAGCTACAGTAAATCTAAATTACCAAGCAATGCAACATTACAACTAATATGAACCAATGTGCAGCAACAAGAAAAATAAATCAGTAGTAAAACTAGCTTAACAGAGTAATACAAAGTGAAATTTAGTAGCACTATGCCTGGCAAACAGCAGCAGCAAATGTAATAACTTATATGTAAACATTACAAAGCTCAAGCAAAAAAAAAATATTACACTAAAGATGGCCATGTCTAATACATATGTCACAGCTTAATACCAGAGTGATGCATCACAATTTATTCTACAAAAGAAATTACCGAGTACTTGAAAAGAAAATTCTGTATGCAATTCCTGTGAAGGGAAATGTCTTTTTGGGCTCCTTCGTTTTTTTGAAGTACATCATAAAGTTATTCTTTACTGGGTCTGTAGGCATAAAATATTTATATTAGTACATCTATAAAATTTTATTTTAACCAATGCTGCAGGGCAAAACTCCGCCATTTCTCTCCCCACATTCACCACTGCCGACGGCTCACCTCCAACTGCGCAATGCTACGCGCTGTTAACATCCAGCTGCCCAACACTCCAATGGCAGACAACAATGCAAACTAGCCACAGACTGCACACAGCACACCAGTGATTTTCATACAGAGCACTAGATATTAAACAAATTGAGCAATCTCTCATCTAGAAAGACAATAGATGTAAAAATGTTTCTTATCATTTCATTAGGCATTTTAGTAAATATCATAAATTAAGAGCTTCATAGTGTAATCATATGTTTTCAAGTTTGAGCGTGTTATATTTGCGATGCTTTCGACAAAGAAATGTCAATAGCGAGGATAATGGCCTCTTTCTTTTTTCTACCTGTGCCTCTGAAAAGGCACACACTAATGGCTTTTTCTCCAGGTGTCTGACACAGCTGGCTGCTCACGATGCATTACATCAAGGTCACTTGGCTTTCTTACCGAAATATTTACGACACCAGTTTGCACTACAGTAACAGTCTCATACAAAAATTTCACAGGTCGAAATTTTACGTTGCAAATGTGTAGCAACAGAATCCTATGAATACAACAGTGTTCAAAAAGTTTTCGTCAGCATTGTGATACATTCACGAATTTACACACATTTCATAACTCTTAAAGTACGATTCTTGGTTTCCAACATCCTTTTCCACAAATCAGAGTCCCTAACCACTACTAATTATTCCTTACCTTATTATAAATATACATATTCGTCGACACTTCTTCAATATTTCATCATAAGAAATACGTAGCATAATCAAATTCCTCATATACGGTAGCATCATCTTATTGATCATAAACATACCTCAACAGCATAATACACATCGTCGTCATAAAAATAACATCATAACACCTCAGTCAAATCTCAAAAACGTCGTAGCTTTCTGCAGTAGTTTCAAAACCTAAAAAAATTCTCTGCTCATTTCAATAGTGTCATCTACCTCGAACGTACTTTAAAATCATGCTCCCTTACCAAATACATTATTCAAAGCTCTCATAGTATCACAATGGTTCCGAAAAAATATGAACATTTCACAAAGTACAGACAAAATACAATTTCATAAGTATGAAGTTACCCAACTGAGTAATTGCGTAAACATTTGTCACTGACGGAGTAAAAAAAAATGTTTATCTCTCAGATAAATGATTAGATAGCTGTGTAATTTATGTGTTAGAGAAATATGGTACCGATGTGTAAAGTTGTATAAGCGAATACCATATTAGCTAGGGCTCCTTGTGCTTGCCACACACATGGTACACAAAGTAAGCGTGTACCCCCCTGAGGATTAATGTAATTATACCCTCAGGTGTCACAGATTACAGCAATTGAATGAAATGTATCACGGAAAACCTTCTTTGTAATTCAAAAATCTTTAAAAATAAATGTTTTAAGTACAAAATTAATCACTCAAATGCGTGTCCTGTAGCGCTAAATTGTGCGTCTTGTTGTAACATAATCTCTGTCATTACTTAAGGGTAAAAAAAGTGCCAAGTATCGTAATTATCGTCGTCCGTAAGCAAAGTTCTGTGTAAGCCAATGTACTTACCTCGTAATAAACAAAAGTGAAATGCTATGCGTATAGATATCGTAGTTATTACGTACAGTACCGTGATCAAGAAAGTACTTCACTGTAATTTATTGTGGTGCTACAAAAAAGACTGTCTTATTGTAGCTATACCACAAAGTTACTACTAAAACATGTTTTACTTTCCAGAAGAATTCAGAAAATCTCTGCAGATTTAAAGCAGATACAGCACAAAATCAACAACGTAAATTGTGTCACACATTAGTAGCGTCGTGATATAATTGTGTAGCTGTCAAAGAAACCAAATGCTAAGTCATCTTTAATCCCACGGAAAGTACTTTAAATCCAGAATGTATTCTCAAGTAAACCAAAATGTTGCATTAAAATCTCGTCAGCAGTACTGGTATATGCTCTAAGTATGTGAGCCTTATAGTCGTTACGTAATCATACAACTGACAAGCAAGAATGTACACACACAATAATATGAAACATCCCCTTAGAACAATTATACATGACTGTGCTTAAACTGACACAGAATATTTTTTTTAGCGCAACGCAATCTGATTTTCAAAAATCCCTACAAAAGAATGGCCCTGACTAACATTAACCTATACCTTTCACAAATCACTTACCTCACCAAAAATCTTCGTTACTCGAACTACTGCAATACAGCGAGCGCCACTACTGCCAGCTAAATAAAAGATTCAAACTACTGGAGGCACTAACTACTGATAGGCATAGTTAGCGAATGAAAGATTTTGATAGAGAACAAACAATGTATTTACCTTAATAGTGTTCAAAAGTCATAATATATATAGCAGTTCATGACATCCAGTCTTACAAATTTCAAAACTCCGCCATTTCTCTCCCCACATTCACCACTGCCGACGGCTCACCTCCAACTGCGCAACGCTACGCGCTGTTAACATCCAGCTGCCCAACACTACAATGGCAGACAACAATGCAAACTAGCCACAGACTGCACACAGCACAGCCAGTGATTTGCATACAGAGCGCTACGTTGCGTTACCAATATAGAAACCTAAACAGCCTACTTACACAGCCTACCACTGAATGTATTGCCTGCCCAGCCTTTTCTTAACCTGTGTCAGGCATTCACCCACGTTTCTGCGTGGCAAATGTTTATTGTCAAAATTAGTCCCTACAAACTCTATAAGAAATCAGCATTGTCAGGCCGTAGTATCTGGGCGTTTCATCAATAACCGGGGGCCAGAAATGGGTTTATTGCCGAATTCTAAATTTTTAACTATTAGTAACAAGTACGTACACCTTCAAGGATAGCATGTAGCGTTACAAGTGTCTGACACTGCTTCCTTGAATAGTATGCGTATATCTGACGGCGAATCTTATCTTCCTGAAAAGTGTCGAGGTTCGTGACTTTCTTCTCGAGGCGTCTCTTCTTCCCAGGTGTCTGCAATTTAGATGATTCTCCTGATTCTTCTTTCGTTAATTTCTCCTTACAGATTTCTATCACTGATCGTTCGTTGATTTGTAGAGCATCTGCAGTTCACACTACCACTTCCTCCACAGGAACTAGAGACACTCATGTACCTGCATCTTCCTCCCTCCCTCCCTCCCTCTCTCTCTCTCTCTCTCTCTCTCTCTCGTGATATTCGCTCAACGAATACACGAATTCATGCGGAAGACTATTTATATCACGCCATATCTGACACTGTTAGAAAGTTTCGTAGGAATATGAAGCCGCCGTCCGCCCCTCTTTCAACTACACGCGAATCTAAGTGTCAGCCAAATCTCTCACTACTGGCTGGCACAATGCTATAGTCAGTGCTAGCTGAGGTCGCAACGCAGTGCGAGTTAACACAGTGATAAGCTCCCACTGGTTTATTGGTGGCGGGAGCCGTGCGGATCGCTGTCAACTGACAGCTAGTTTAAATCTCCCAACACCTTTCTTAAAAGCCTAGCAGATTAATATAGTGTGACGGATCGAGATTCGAATTCGCGACCTTTGCGTTTCGAGGGCAAAAGCTCTACCGACCAGCTACACAAGTGCGACGCAGGATCACTCCTCACAGCTGTACTTCCGCCAATATCTCGTCTCCTACCATCAGCCACAACCTAGATGATGTTCCCAGAGAATGAAACATTCACTCTACAGCGGAGTGTCCTCTGATTTGAATCTTACTAGCAGAGGTTCGTAGTGTGTCTGCTGCTCCCCCAGTTAGTGCTGCAGAGCCTCTGAATGCGGCTGTTCCGTGAGCTTATTTTATTGGATACATATTCCAGGTGTCTTTTGAAGGATAATTTCCTATCTAGAGTCCTGAGGTACTTTGGATATGGCTGATATCGCAGTTCACTGTTATTCATACGAACATTCAGCTCATATCCCGCCATTCTGTTGTTGAAATGAAAACAGCTGACTTCAGTCTTGGTGGGATTTGGTATTAGCCTCCATTTGATGAAATACCACCCCATTACATTGGCTTCCAACACTTAGTCCTATAGCTCCACCCTCCCTGCGAAGACAGGAAGCTCTGATGAAGGAATACACAAAAATAATGAATACCCTCCTACTTCCTATCCATGAAGATGTCCCAACTTTGGGAAGAACACGACTCCACTCCAGAAATCCCCCTTTAAGACTGGCCCAACAACTGTCAGCTGCCAACTTCAGCATGGATACTAAACGGCACGAGAGCTGGAGTGGTAGTGTCTCCCCTGACAACCGTGAACTTATCTGTCCATCAGAGAAACCTAAGGGCTTTGAACTTCCACGACAGCTATGGAAAAGCCTAAACAGAATCCGAACAGGACATGGACTACGTGCACACAACCTACACAAGTGGGGAAAGCCTCCCAGCCCTAGCTGTGACTGCGGGGCACCTAATCAAACAATACAGCACATCGCCCAGGACTGTGAATTAAGAGCCTACCAGGGTAGTCGGGCTGACTTCTTCAACGCCACACCGCCCTGCCTCGAATGAATCGCCAACTTGGACGTCAGAAATTAAAGACTTGTGTAACGCCAAATATCTGCTGTGATGTTACTTTTTATTGTGTTTATGTATTATATCTGACTATTATCAAATAATTTCATAATTTAATAAGTGTAAACCATGTGTGTAGCGCCATACACTAAATAATAAATAATAATCTCACTCGCAGTTTAAAACTGTATGCTGTACCGAGACTAGAAATCGCGACATTTTCCTTCCGCGGGCTATAGTATTTTCTCGCAAAAGATAAAGGTCCCGAGTTTGAGTCTCGGTCTGACACACAGTTCTAATCTGCAATGAAGTGCCATTCATGCTTACAATCCGCTGCAGAGTGAAAATGTCTTTCTGGAGCCGGCCGTGGTGGCCGAGCGGTTCTAGGCGCTTCAGTCTGGAACCGCGCGACTGCTATGGTCGCAGGTTCAAATCCTGCCTCGGGCATGTATGTGTGTGATGTCCTTAGATTAGTTAGGTTTAAGTAGTTCTAAGTTCTAGGCGACTGATGAACTCAGATGTTAAGTCCCATAGTGCTCAGAGCCATTTTCTTTCTGGAAATAGGATTTATTTTTCCCAGTTTTGACCAACATTATCTGTTGTAAAGACAAGGGAATTGTATACCGTATATATGTAGACGTGTGCTGTTTCATAGAGCGATGAGAAGCGGCCGCGGCAGATGGCACAGGGGATTAGCGCCCCTGCACGGCGAGCACCGGGGCGGGCACGCGCGCGTAACCCGAGCGCGAAGCCCGTGAGCCGGCCGGCCGCCACCCGATAGCAGCCTACACCCCACCGCCAGTGCACCAGGAAGAGGCCAGGGTTTCCCCGGCTCTCCTTACTGCATTAGCACCTGCGTGAGCCGCCGGCTTCCGCTCTGCCGCTACATGTGTCCGGTTCGTGTGACGTCGCCTTTTTGTCACACAAGCCTGTCCCTGCTATGACCAGCGATACAGTAATTCACTCCTACTGGAGCGCGTATCTTGAAAACTATACCTTCAACATATGCACCACTCTATTCGTTCGTCGCCAGAGAGTGTATTGTGACTCACATATTGCTAAGCCGACATCTGCTTTTGTTGTCCACGGTATCAAATGCCTTATGTGGTCGATATTTTGCCTGCTTCGTCTACAACAAAATGGTTCAAATGGCTCTGAGCACTATGGGACTTAACAGCGGAGGTCATCAATCCCCTATAACTTAGAACTACTTAAACCTAACTAACCTAAGGACATCACACACATCCATGCCCGAGGCAGGATTCGAACCTGCGACCGTAGCGGTCTCGCGGTTCCAGGCTGAAGCGCCTAGAACCGCTCGGCCACTCCGGCCGGCCGTCTACAACACAATTTTCTACTGTTATTATTTATGAAATACACATATACAGATAACGGAAGAATGGCATACACAAGATATGAAAGGGTAGTGCATTGGTGGAGCTGTCACCTGTACTCAGGTGATTCACGTGAACTGGTTTCCAACGTGATTATGGACGCACGTGAATTAACACACTTTGAAAGTGGAACGGTACTGGAGCTAGTTGCATCGGACATTCCATTTCGGAAATCGTTTGGGAATTCGATATTCTGAGACCCATCACAGTGCCAAGAATGTGATGACAATACCCAATTTCAAACATCACGTCTCATTACGGACAACGCAATGGCCGACGGCCTTCACTTATTGACCGAGAGCAGCGGCGTTTGTGTAGAGTTGTCAGTGCTAACAGACAAGCAACACTGCGTGAAATAACCGCAGAAATCAATGTGAGACGTACGAGGAGGACAATGAGGCGAAATTTGGAGTTATGGGCTGTGGCAGCAGACGATCGACGTGAATGTTTCTCCTAAGAGCACGATATCACCTGCTGCACCTCTCCTGGAGTCGTGACAATATCGGTTGGACTCTAGACGACTCGAAAACCGTAGCCTGGTCACATGACTCCAGATTTTAGCTGGTAAGAGCTGATGGTAGGGTTCGACTCTGGCGTAGACACGACGAAACCATGGACTCACGATGACAACAAGGAAGTGTGAAAACTGATGGTGGCTCCATATTGGCGTGGGCTGTGTTCACGTGGAGTGGTCTTGGTCCTCTGTTCCAATTGAACAGCTCATTGACTGTAAATGGTTATGTCCGGCTATTTAGTATGCAACCACTCAGCAATAGTATGCGCTATGTCACTAAGCCAGAACTTTTCCCTATTGGTTTTAAGAACATTGTGGACAGTTCAAGCGAATGATTTGGTCATCCAAATTGCCCGACATGAAATCTGTCGAAGATTTATAGGACATTCCAAGAGGTCAGTTCGGGCTCAAAATCCAGCAACGGCCACACTATCGCAATTATGGACGGCTATAGACACAGCATGGCTCAATACTTCTGTAGCGGACTTCCAATGACCTTTGAGTCCACGCCACGTCGAACTGCTGCGCTATGCCGGGCAAAAGAAGGTCCGACACGATATTAGGAGGTATCCCGTGACTTATGTCATCTCTGTGTAATTTTTACTGCTTCTGTTACTTTTTCTATTATTTATTAGCACGAAGAGTTTTGGCAAAGTGCTGTCATCATCAGGTGCATTAGAGTTACATGCACATTACATTAATCTGAGGTGTGGTGAATATTATTTTTTGGGTGTGCCACGGAGGTTATGTACTGGAATTTAATCCTGTACAGGAAAATTCATTTACTTTAGTGTGTACCGTAAGTGAGTTGTAGGTTTAAATCATTACATTGATGTATTTACTTACATTTTTGTTGGAAATTTATTTGTCTAGCACAGAGAACGCAGTAACAAACACATAATCACTTAGAATATTCACAACATTTTTCAGTTGCTAGGATAGCCTCAGAAGGAGAAAACTGGTAGAAGGCGACCTTAGGCAAGAACAGATGGGATTTCACAGAAATGTTCAAACATGCAATGCATTCTGAGCCTAAGATTTATCTTAGAAGACAGGTTAAGGAAAGCAAAACCTATATTTATAGCATTTGTAGACTTAGAGAATTTTTTTATAATGTTGACTGGAATACTCTATTTGAAATTCTAAAGATAGCACTGGTAAAAGGGAACCTACTGTCGTCCTGACACCTCATTTCACTATACACAGGTGACAATTCACAATAACGCTATTTTCAGCTTACGTAGCAACCGGATCTGTTATAGGTGTCGAGGATCAAGAAAGGGAACCAATATTTGAGAAGGCAGTGAGGCTATTTAATCTATACATTCAGCAATCAGTAAAGGAAATTAAAGAGAAATTTGGAGTAGGAATTAAAATTCAGAGAGAAGAAATAAAAACTTGGAGATTTGTTGATGACGTTGTAATTCTGACAGAAACAGCAAAAGATTTAAAAGATCAGCTGAACGGAATGGACAATGTCTTGAATAGACACAAGATACAAGATTAACATCAGCAAAAGCCAAACAAGAACAATGAAATGTAGTCGAATTAACTCAGGCGATGCTGAGTGATTTGGACTAGGAAACGAGACGCTTGAAGTAGTAGACAAGTTTTGCTATTTGGGGTGCAAAGTAACTGAACATGGACGGAGCAGAGAGGCTATGAACTGTAGACTGCCAATGGCAAGAGAAGTTATTCTGAGGAAGATAATTTGTTAAAACAGTGTTGTGTACATAGTTCCGCGTAGTGAGCGTGTACACAACTTTCCCACTAGAGCGCGCCCCGCTTAAGTACAACAGCGCAGGCGCAGCGCTCGTCCGTCTCCGCACTACGAGATGGCGCTGTCTTAGAGACAGACCAAATTCTGCTTCCGCCGATCCGCGTATTAATATGTAACACAGCCAATGAGATCGCTGCTAACGTAGAACCTTTTCTCCTCGCGGATCACACTCGCGCAGTGATACCTGAACGCGCGAGGTATTATAACGAGTGTACAGACCTCAGCTTAGTCAGTCTACACCAGTTTGCATTAGTCTGCATTAGTCTGTAGTCAAGTTTCAGTCTGCGCCTAATAAGATTATCGTATTCCTGTACATAGCCATGAAGAGAAATGTATAGACACTTCGTAAAGTATCAGAGATATGTGAGAATAAGATTAACGTACCAAGACCAAAGGAACTTCAGATTGTCAATTGTAAACAGCATCCAGAATCCAGTTACGTAAGATCTATGCTTTTTATTATTTTAATAAATGTGTGTGAAAATTAATCAAGTTCTGTTTAAAGTTGGTCACCGTCAATCTGCTACTCTAAACATGCAAGTGGCATCTCTATCATCTGACCTAACGGCAGAAGATAAACACGCCACGATAAGACCACGAGACATATTGGTGACACTCGCCTACTTCGTTAGAGCGACGAGTCAAATAATCTGATATTGTGTGTACCGAAGGTCTTACAGTAAGCACACCACAAACAGAATGTAGATTTAAGTGTTAGGACGTCTTTTTTGATGGTATTTGCTGAAGTGTAGCCATGTGTGGAAGTGGAACATTAACGATAAACAGTTTAGACAAGAAGACAACAGAAGCTTTTGAAACGTGATGCTACAGAATATATCTGATGAAAAGGTGCGTAGATCACGTACTTAACGAGGAGATACCGTAGTTACTCGGACAGTAAGAGGCTTGCACAGGATAGAGTAGCATCAAACTAGTCTTCCAACTGAGGAGCACAACCACAATAAGAACTAAATAATATAATAACGAGAATATACTGTTTTTAACAGAAGAAAAGAACAGTTTGAAAAACGTGATTATTTCTTTTTCTTTTGTTTTGTCGTTTCCTTTTTTGGTTATTACAGTAATTTTAAGACAATTTCCAGTTAACTCTTTCGTTAGTAAAACAAGCATTCCAAGTTGGAGAAATTTTTGAAGAAGTTTCATTGATAATATCTAGCTTATCATTTGGCAGGCTGCTAACACATTTCTTAAATTTCTAACACTGTCGCTGATTTTAACCAACTCCATACAATATAGGTAAATTTATTATAAGATTGCTTATTTTCTGATTTGGTTTAAGGCACACTGAGAACCTGCTTCAGATCGCAATGAAGTAGATATCTATAGTTGTCAATCCAGCTACGCATACATATTCACGTCACCTGTATGGCCTAAACGTTCCAGGAGATGCAGGATGCAGACGAGTTACAGAGTTTTAAGTGAGTTATATGCAACAGGTTCTCTGGTAACTGCGTGGGTTAGTAACAGACAGGAATGACAATAACTTGCGATCTCAATTAGTTCAAGAATTTTCTTCTGGCACGTAAAACAATACAGTTCTGATGTCAAAACGACATAGTGACCAGTAATTCAGATTCCACATTACCCTTATTCAAGCTCCCAAAGAATATCCGGAAAATATAATGTGCTTATCGTACGACGATTTTTTGTAAATGATATTAACCTAAGGTTGGTTTTATCAATGTAGTGATTTAATAGGTATGTTCCTATCCCAAATGCGTTCTCTTTGCTTGCACCGACCTTAACTCTTCCAGCCACTACGTTTCATAGTGGACTCCATCGCAGTTTTCTCAATACAAATCAATGCCGGTGGTGTAAAAAGCGATGTGAAACGAATAATTCCACAATCGACCCAATGTTGAACCCTCAAGTTTGCACTTTCATCTACTAAGACACACGAAGCGACATTATGAATGATTACTCTCGGCCACAGAAGCTCCCTACCGCTTACTTTTCCTGCAATTTTGACATTGATAGGGACGGTTGTACTTCTATTAGTCATGCTTCTCACCCACATCTTCCTCCACATTTCTGACTCTTGATGTTTTTGTACTGGCAGACCCGTAATGACAATAATGGTTAGGGGGTCAACATCGAAAACAGACTTTATTTCGACATTAATTAATTACAGGCAATGCTTGATTCGATATATGAACATTCTCTCTCCATTAGAATATTAATTTCACGATGAATAGCTGTTAAAGTATTCCGTCTTTGAAAACACGAAGAAATGAAGCAAGGTTATCTGTCAGAATTGTCTCTATCGTCGCCATTAAATGATGATGATATTGATGAATGTTGTTGGGCGCACGACATCTATATCTTTAGTGCACCTTCAGAATCTCATAAAAGATGAATGTAGTTATAAGAAGCTCGTAAAAGAGTCATCATGAATAAGCAAGTATACAGTCTCTAAAAATATTAATGTCACTGTCACATACAAATTTAAACACACAGTCACTAAAATCAGTGCAATGGTCAGTTACAAAACTATTAAGAGGGGAAAGAATCAATTAAAGATGTAAAATAGTGCAATAAATATCGTGTGAGGCTGATCAATGGGTTAATGGAAGACGACTCAGGCACTGAGCAACAAACAAAGAACCAACAACCTATCTTTAACAGTCATCTCGTCGCCCCTTAAAACTGAAGGCATATCACCTCTTAAGCCTCAATTTCCTATTTATTTATTTTATTTTTGTCTGTTTTTACATTTCGAATGTCACACCCAGAAATTTATTGAAGGACAATGCTACTTTCCACCCTGGCTGTTGTAGAATTACCGGCATTCATACCATGAGCAAGAGGCTTCGTCTGATGACCATTGACGAAAATACGACGTTGTTTTCACCTGTATTTTTAGAAATAAGAGTACCTTTCCGAAATTAGCTGATCGCATTGTAAATAACAGTGATTGTATAAAGGCCGCAGTGGGACGTGGGACTGTCCTCCACTTAAAACTGCTGTTGCTCTCTCGTCAGAGTAAAAACGCACTTCTTTAAAATGTAATGTACTGAAATGTATACTGCACAGGTATCACGAATGGGAACGTGGTTTTAGATAAGGGTATAGGACGTGACATGGTATCAGCCTCGGCCTTTTTGGAAGAGTCCCAGCTTCAGGAACTGTGGTTTCTCAGATGTGACCCAACTACTCTCTTCCTGAATTTGATTACTAAAATCACGATAAACTGAAATGAAGGTGGCGTGATGGGAATACGAACTCCCGGTGCATTCTAATAAAAGTACAACGTACTGTCTACTACGCCATGCGGCACGGTTCAAACAACGAATCGCATGTGTCCGTTTAAATTTGTGAAAAGCTATCACAACCCGTACACTGCACACAACGAAATGGAATGGCGGCGTATTTTTCCAGCAAGGACTTGCTCCGTGTGACACATCAGCAAACTAGCTGCCGCACTCGGCATTGTGATACGTTTATTCAACAAAGTGCAATAAATGCAAGTGGTAAAAACAGCAGTGAACAAAACACAACCGCTCTCACTACATGTATGTTTTATGAACAATCTACAGCGACAGTAGAACACTTTTCTAAATTTTTGCGTAACAGTAAACAGTACCGTTGCTTCGATGTCCTGTAATATTTGTGTAACTGTGTTCCACCTTTCTCTGTTTCCATGGGAGCCTCCATAAGTTGTCATCAAACTTTTACTCTATTAAGTAGCTGTCTCTATATTTTCCTCTGTCATTTTAAAGGAATGTTGCTATGGTCTTCCCAACAGCCACAGTTACAATTTCTTGATATGCTACACCGAAGCCTGCGAAATTGAGATGGAAAAGTTGTCTAAGTTCAACAGAATGGAGGGAGAACTACTACTATTCTAGTTAGCCTCAATGACTTTATGGTTAATATTAGTTACACTTTAGTTAGTTAGACTTCAATACAGGAGACACGAGCTAACAAGAAGTATACAAAAATATACAAAACTCCGAACTCACGGTATTATTATTTTACTGTCCTTGGTATAGATCGACCGCATGTGTGTATAATACAGACTGTTTGTGGAAAGCATAATAAACTTGTTGTTGTTGTGGTCTTCAGTCCTGAGACTGGTTTGATGCAGCTCTCCATGCTACTCTATCCTGTGCAAGCTTCTTCATCTCCCAGTACCTACTGCAACCTACATCTTTCTGAATCTGCTTAATGTATTCATCTCTTGGTCTCCCCCTACGATTTTTACCCTCCACGCTGCCCTCCAATACTAAATTGGTGATCCCTTGATGCCTCAGAACATGTCCTACCAACCGATCCCTTCTTCTGGTCAAGTTGTGCCACAAACTTCTCTTCTCCCCAATCCTATTCAATACTTCCTCATTAGTTATGTGATCTACCCATCTAATCTTCAGCATTCTACTGTAGCACCACATTTCGAAAGCTTCTATTCTCTTCTTGTCCAAACTATTTACCGTCCATGTTTCACTTCCATACATGGCTACACTCCATACAAATACTTTCAGAAATGACTTCCTGACACTTAAATCTATACTCGATGTTAACAAATTTCTCTTCTTCAGAAACGCTTTCCTTGCCATTGCCAGTCTACATTTTATATCCTCTCTACTTCGACCATCATCAGTTATTTTGCTCCCCAAATAGCAAAACTCCTTTACTACTTTAAGTGTCTCATTTCCTAATCTAATACCCTCAACATCACCCGACTTAATTCGACTACATTCCATTATCCTCGTTTTGCTTTTGTTGATGTTCATCTTATATCCTCCCTTCAAGACACTATCCATTCCCTTCAACTGCTCTTCCAAGTCCTTTGCTGTCTCTGACAGAATTACAATGTCATCGGCGAACCTCAACGTTTTTATTTCTTCTCCATGGATTTTAATACCTACTCCGAATTTTTCTTTTGTTTCCTTTACTGCTTGCTCAATATACAGATTGAATAGCATCGGGGAGAGGCTACAACCCTGTCTTACTCCCTTCCCAACCACTGCTTCTCTTTCATGCCGCTCGACTCTTATAACTGCCATCTGGTTTCTGTACAAATTGTAAATAGCCTTTCGCTCCCTGTATTTTACCCCTGCCACCTTTAGAATTTGAAAGAGAGTATTCCAGTCAACATTGTCAAAAGCTTTCTCTAAGTCTACAAATGCTAGGAACGTAGGTTTGCCTTTCCTTAATCTTTCTTCTAAGATAAGTCGTAAGATCAGTATTGCCTCACGTGTTCCAGTATTTCTACGGAATCCAAACTGATCTTCCCCGAGGTCGGCTTCTACTAGTTTTTCCATTCGTCTGTAAAGAATTCGTGTTAGTATTTTCCAGCTGTGGCTTATTAAACTGATTGTTCGGTAATTTTCACATTTGTCCACACCTGCTTTCTTTGGGATTGGAATTATTATGGCCCGCATCTCGTGGTCGTGTGGTAGCGTTCTCGCTTCCCACGCCCGGGTTCCCGGGTTCGATTCCTGGCGGGGTCGGGTATTTTCTCTGCCTCGTGATGGCTGGATGTTGTGTGCTGTCCTTAGGTTAGTTAGGTTTAAGTAGTTCTAAGTTCTAGGGGACTGATGACCGTAGCAGTTGAGTCCCATAGTGCTGAGAGCCATTTGGAATTATTATATTCTTCTTGAAGTCTGAGGGTATTTCGCCTGTTTCATACATCTTGCTCACCAGATGGTAGAGTTTTGTCAGGACTGGCTCTCCCAAGGCTGTCAGTAGTTCCAATGGAATGTTGTCTACTCCGGGGGCCTTGTTTCGACTCAGGTCTTTCAGTGCTCTGTCAAACTCTTCACGCAGTATCGTATCTCCCATTTCATCTTCATCTACATCCTCTTCCATTTCCATAATATTGTCCTCAAGTGCATCGCCCTTGTATAGACCCTCTATATACTCCTTCCACCTTTCTGCTTTCCCTTCTTTGCTTAGAACTGGGTTTCCATCTGAGCTCTTGATGTTCATACAAGTGGTTCTCTTATCTCCAAAGGTCTCTTTAATTTTCCTGTAGGCAGTATCTGTCTTACCCCTAGTGAGATAAGCCTCTACATCCTTACATTTGTCCTCTAGCCATCCCTGTTTAGCCATTTTGCACTTCCTGTCGATCTCATTTTTGAGACGTTTGTATTCCTTTTTGCCTGCTTCACTTACTGCATTTTTATATTCTCTCCTTTCATCAATTAAATTCAATATTTCTTCTGTTACCCAAGGATTTCTACTAGCCCTCTTCTTTTTACCTACTTGATCCTCTGCTGCCTTCACTACTTCATCCCTCAAAGCTACCCATTCTTCTTCTACTGTGTTTCTTGCCCCCATTCCTGTCAATTGTTCCCTTATGCTCTCCCTGAAACTCTGTACAACCTCTGGTTCTTTCAGTTTATCCAGGTCCCATCTCCTTAAATTCCCACCATAATAAACTTTCGTTTTGTAAATCACAATTAAATTTGATTGTTGTCATTTTTTTCTCAGCTTGCATACTAAATTCAAATACTTAATAAATAAATAATGTGCAAGATCTAAATTAAGTGGCAAGTTTTGGAAGGAGAAAGAGATGTGTGTCGTCTAAACATCAGTCATAGGCGCCGATGAAGGAACAGTTACTTTTTTATGAAACAAAATTAATACGAGAAATCGAAAGATGGAAAACAGACGAGTTCAGAGAAGTCATTCAGTTTTATTATTATCATTATTATTATTATTATTATTATTGTTAGCTTTCCTTGAATCCTGGTGAACAGCCTCTTCCGATTAATTCATTCTCTTGCTCTTATCTAATATCAGATTGACCATCAAGGGATGGTCAGCGTTTGTCCGTTGTTATCTCTGTATCTTCACTCCAATGCACACGTCTTTCAAATTAACAGTTTGACAGTATTTTTTCAATAAGGAGCAAGTTTTAGAACTTGTTAAATTGCTTCAGGATCGGAAAAAGCGATTTTTTGCTATGACTATGAAAGAACTGCGCAGCTTAGCGTCCCATCCAGCATAACGAAACAGGTGCCCGCATTCATTCACAGACGAAACGGAAATGGCTGTCGTAGAGTAGATGCCAGGAATTTTGGCTCGTCATCCTGACTTCAGTTTCAGGAAAGCACACGCCATATCAGGGGAGCGTGCTATGGGAGTGTATAAATTTGTGGTATCACAGTTTATGACCTATTGACTTAAATTATAAACAAAAATATAACTGGAGTAATAATTTACTTGGAAATATAGTACACGGCAACTTGGAATGCTCACATCTGCGGAACGTAGAAATAAAGTGACAGCTTAAATTTGTTGTTCAGCAGACGGAAGATTGATGCCTCCGATGTTGATCTACCCTAGGAAAAGGAAACTGTAAGAATTCACATTTCGCTTGCCACCAGGAAGTTGGGCCTCATGAATCTGGATGGATGAAGATCGAAATACCCTATGCTGTTTTCACAAATTCATCGACTATTCTAACGCAAAGGTAGAAAATCCTGATGGGCATGTCTCTCATACGAAAAATGTGAAGGTGATTGAAATAACAACGGTGCTATTTTCCTACAATTTCACCCACATTTCTCCAATAAGCTTCAGCTCCTGGATGTAACATGTATGAAACCCTTCAGCTTATATCACGAAGACGAAGTGAGTGGGCGGTTAAGACTGAACGCAGGGAAAGTTGTCACTTTGTGACAAACCTCATACTTGATGGGTAAGCTTTTGTGTATGCTGCGAACATGAGAACTGCAACGAAAGAATTCTAGAAAACTGGTATTTTGTAAAGAAATTTGAACTTCTTCTCAGACGATTACTTTCTAGCAGCTGCAACGACTGTTATTCCGATTGAGGCAACATCCATTACCACTGAAAATCCTTCATTGAATCGTTCAGCAAATTCAGACACGAACAAACTGCAGTTAATGCTTACAAACTACTGAGATGGAACCTTGACCTCAGTGTTCTTTCATGCATGATACTCCAAATGCATCCATCAATACCTCTACTGGGTCAAGCTTCCCTATTTTTAGCTAGAGTTATACCAGAGAAGAAACGAGTGACAAGAAAGAGGGATAAAGCCGCTACATTTTACCCCTGCAAGAAGGAGCTGCAAGAAGCGGTAAAAATATCTCGTAAGCTAAAGAAGCTAAATAGAATAAAGCAAAGGTCAAGCTGGTTGCTCGTGAAGAGAAGAAGGAAGTGAAAGTAAAAGGAAAAGGTTTTACTCAATGAAGAGGAAGGGAAAAGAAAAAGAAATTTACTCTATAGAAAATGAAACATTCGAAGACGATGAACATGCGGCATGTAAGTATTGCAAAGAATTATATTCCACTTCAACTGATCACTAGATTGCACATCATAAGTGGAAGAAGTGGTCACATAACTCGTGTGCTGAAGTAGTTAGTGAGTACGATGAAGCCTCGCTTATTCTTACGATGTGTAATCGAAGACATTAAAAAAGAAAAAAAATACAGAAAGAGTAAGAGAAAATAGTGTCCATTCGTCCCGTGTGTGAGGCTGATCAGACTTAAAGACACTTGCTTAGTTTATCGATACAACAGAAAAAAATATATTATTTGACGTTATCTTCTTTTGATGACTGTACTGCAAAACTGATTCAATAAAACGTTCCTAACTTTTCTAAAAATCTGTTTCACCAATGAGCGTCATAAATTTGTTCCAAACGTTAGGCAGGCTCTTTCGCCTCAGTCTCCTCTACATCCCTACCTCGCACCCTTTTTAATCAGAGCACTTTGTTCTTGGTCTTCTGGTCTCATGTTCTGCAGCGTCAGAACTGCCTCTCTGGTGCCTTTACCTTCCCTAAGGTTCTAACAGATCTTCAATTTTGCTTTCCATTCTTCTGTCTATTAATCTTGTCAGAAATGAATATGCGTGAAGTGTTAAACTGATTGTGCGAGAATTATCGCACTTGTCGGATCTTGTGGTCTTCAGAATTATATGGATAATGTTTTTCTGGAAGTCTTATAATATATAGCCTATCTCACACATTTTACACACCAGCGTGAATAGTTTCAATTCTTCCATCTTTATTACGAGGGACAACAGGACGAAATTTTTGTGGTAAGCTCTTATAGGACCAAATTGCTGAGATCATCGGTCCCTAGGCTTACGCACTGCTTAATCTAACTTAAACTGACTTACGCCAAGACCTAGGCATGAACCCATGCCCGATGGAGGACTCGAGCCTCTGACGGGGAAGCCGCGCGAACAGTGGGAAGAGGCAGGCCTCAGACCGCGAGGCTACCGCGCGCGGCCAACAGGACGACAGCTGTGATACAACCAGCAATAAATAAACCAACTGCTGTACTTATCCCAGAGGCGACCTGTTTCAGCATTCCATTACACCACCATCAGGCTGTGTATGATAATGCAGTGGCTGAGCGTGTTATGCAAAAGTCAACCAGTGCCATCGTAAACTTGTAAACAATCCGCGCTCAGATTGTTCACGAGTGTACAGTCGTGTTATATAAGAGTACACGGCTGCGGATACTGGTTCGCTTTCGCATAATATTTTGCCTGGCAATACATGTCCAACCAGTATGGTAAGATAGAGGGCCTGATCATGTCATAATGGAACGCCTCTGGGTAAATCAGAGATGAAAATACAGCTCTTGGTTTTTTATTGTTGGTTATAACGAAAATAGTCATCTTGTTGCCACTTCCTGAAATGATTTTAGAAATCCAAATGGCATGTTATCTATCTCTTCTGCCTTATTTGTTCTTAAGTCGTCCAAAGTTCTTAAATTATGATTTGAGTATAAGGATCCCGTCTCTCTTCCTTGTCGATTCCTGTTTCTTCTTGTAGCACATTATCTGTCACACATGTCTTCACCCTCAAACAGGGCTTCAGTGTACTCTTTCCGCCTATCCGCCCTACCCTGCACTTAACAGTCAAGATCCCATTGCACTCTTAATGTTACAGCCGTTACTTTAAACGTCACCGAAGGTTCTTCTGACTTTTCTGTATGCTGAGTCAGTCCTTCCAACAATCGTTTCTTTTTCGACTTGTTCACAATTTTTCATCGAGCCGTTTGTCATTTGCTTCCCAGCACTTCGTATTTATTTATTTCTTAAGTGACACGTATTTCTGTATTCCTGATTTTCCCTCAAATTTTTGTGCTTCCTTCTTACGTCGATCGGTTGTATTATTTCTTCTGTTACCCATCGTTTCTTTCCTTGTACCTACTCCAACTCCTGTGATTGCTGTCCATTCCTCTTCAGTTAAATTGGCTTATGAGCTATTCGTTGTTGCAGTATCTATAACCTCAGAGTACTTCAACAGTATCTCTTCATTCCTGAGTGTTTCTCTATTCCACTTCTTTGTGCACTGCTTCTGCCTGACTAGTCTCTTAAACTTCAACCTACTCTTCTTCATTGCTAAAGTATGATCTACTCCTAGGTACGTCTTGCAGTCCAATAACTGATTCTGTCTAACTGAAATCTTCCTGTATCTGCCGCCCATTTCCAAGTATACCCTGTCCTCTTCTGATTCTCGAACAGATATTCGCTATTATCTTCAGAAAATAATTGGAGAACTCAATTCGTTTTTCTCCTGTCTCATTCCTACTACCAAGGCCATTTTCTTCCGTAACTCTTTCCCAGTTCTTCACCAACAACCGCATTCCAATTCGCCATGCCTATTTGATTTCCTACCTCCTTCACGTACTGAATTATCCATTCAGTATCCTCATACACTTTCTCTATTTCTCCGATTGTGACGTCAGCGTGTATACCTGCACTATTGTTGTCGGTGTTGGTCTGCTTTCGATTCTGATCAGAACGGAGTCACTGAACTGTTCACAGTAAGCCACTCTCTCCTCTGCGTTCCTATTCATAACGAACCCTACTCCCGTTATAACATTTTCTGCTGCTTTTGATATTACCCTGTAATCTTTGACCAAAAATCTTTCTCTTCTTTTCATTTCACTTCAGTAACCCCACTTATATCTAGATTGAACCTTAGCATTTCCCTTTTCAAATATTCTAGCTTCCATATCACGTTCAAAATTCTAACATTACACACCTCAACTCGTAGGGCGTTATCCTTTCTTTGATTATTCACTTCCCCTTGGCAATCGCCAGATATCCGAATGCTGAAACTTTTGCCAATGTAGTGAACATCATGACACTTTTTCAACTGCAGCCACATGTAGATACACATTCTGTGTCTTTAATGGAGTTATATCATTATTACGACACGATTTACATTAACTTCTTAAAGATTGATACTAGTATGATAATGTTACTTCTTACTTTTTACAGTTTAATACTATGTTCAAAGTCACACCGTTCACCAACGTCAACACTCGTAAACTAATAAAATTCAATAGTGACGCAAACTGAAGACGTACATCACACAAGTTCTCGCAGATGGTGGAGTGATGCCTATGCTTTACTCCAAGCACTATAAGCCGGAAAACACAGCGCACACTAACCGCCGTTTCCCAGCCTCTTTGTTATTGAATTGCTTGTTGTCCATACACGGATACATTTCAGTCAAATGCATTTTTGACATTTAAGTTTATGTTCGATGTTAAGGAATTTCTCTTTTTTCGTAAATGCTGCACTTACTGTTTCCAGTCTTTGATTTATGTTGTTACTAGCCGGCCGCGGTGGTCTAACGGTTCTGGCGCTGCAGTCCGGAACCCCAGGACTGCTACTGTCGCAGGTTCGAATCCTGCCTCGGGCATGGGTGTGTGTGATGTCCTTAGGTTAGTTAGGTTTAAGTAGTTCTGAGTTCTAGGGGACTTATGACCTAAGATGTTGAGTCCCATAGTGCTCAGAGCCATTTTTTTGTTGTTATTTTTTTGGGATTCGTAAGTTACTTTACTGCCAAAATAGCTGAACTCATAGACTAATATTATCGATTATCTTCCTAATGGTATTCCCTCAGCATAACCTGGTTTAATTCGACTACATTCCATTCCATTAATTTTATAATATCTTCTCAAGGGACCGCCGGCCGGTGTGGGAGAGCGGTTCTAGGCGCTTCAGTCTGGAAACGCGTGACCGCTACGGTCGCAGGTTCGAATCCTGCCTCGGGCATGGATGTGTGTGATGTCCTTAGGTTAGTTAGGTTAAGTAGTTCTAAGTTCTAGGGGACTGACGACCTCAGATGTTAAGTCCCATAGTGCTCAGAGCCATTTGGCCGGCCGGTATGGCCGAGCGGTTCTGGGCACTTCAGTCTGGAAACGCGAGACCGCGACGGTCACAGGTTCGAATCCTGCCTCGGGCATGGATGTGTGTGATGTCCATAGGTTATTTAGGTCTAAGTAGTTCTAAGTTCTAGGGGACTGATGCCCCCAGATGTTAAGCCTCATAGTGCTCGGAGCCATTTGAACCATTTTTTCAGAGCTATTTGAACCATTCCATCCATTCAGTTCAACTGTTCCGAGTCTTTTGTCGTCTCTGACAGAATTACAGTGTCACTATAAAAACGCAGAGAACTTTAATTAGTTTTTCCGATTTGAGATAGAAATGCAGTGTTGATTACGGAGGTCACTGAACTTTAAAAATCCCCTCAACCAAGACCGTATTTCTATGTTAAATCTTACAATAGTTATTGTATCAGTCGCAATGGTTGAATGGAAGAAACTTTTCCAATTTTTCCTTCGTTTCCGTCAGTGTTTGCTTATTGTTCAGATTCAACAAGCTGCAGGCCTGTGTCGTTCGCTCCGCAACTGTTTCTTCTCTTTCATGTGTTTCGACTTATAACTGCAGTCTGGTGTTTTACAGTAACGGAACAGTATATGGGTAAACAGTGTACTATTAGTTGTAGTGGTAAAGCGCGGGATACTGAGAATCATTGCAGTTCGTCTACTTGAAGCCACACTCTGTCGCCAGCACCGACACATAGGAGGAGAGGCGAGTTGGCCGTTAATACTGTATCCGCTACTTTTTGCTATTCATGTTAGCAGGCGCTGTGGAAGACGGGGAGCGGCGGGACGTCAGCTACAGGTCCCGTGTAGAGGAGGCAGACGGAGGGAGCGCCTAGGGGACAGCGAGAGTGGCGGCCGGCGCCGGCGGCTGGCGGGGCGGCACCTGTCGCGTATGGCGTGGACCGCCACGCCACGCCACGCCACGCCACGCCACGCCGCTGCTGCGCCGCGTCGTGTGCCATCCATGATGCATGCGCCGCGCTGCACGCGACCTGACTCCCGACTACGGCAGGCGTGGGGACACACCGGCTGGGGACCGACAACGCGCAGCAGCCACGCCGGCTACGCAGGTGGCTCCACACTGCAGTTTGGGACGTAGAGGAAACCATCACTTGTGGAGTTTTGTGTTTTACTGGGCCGTGCGTGTGCTCATAACGATTTCGGCTGCTCCTTGAACTTCGCGTTTCTTTTGTCTTAGCGATGACTTCTCTGGCATCCCCCCAGGCGGCAGGCTTCCGGCTCTCTGCGGGGTCTTGTGTTGTTGGCTGTTTCGGTTGCTAACATGGGTCGCTGTGTTGTGCTTGGCGGTCGATCATCTTTGCTTCCCCTTGTCTTTGCCGTTTCGAGCTGCGTCTCCTGAGTTATTTCAGTCTTTGATCACAATATCAATTGTTTTGACGATGACCGGTTGAGAGTAGTAGGGGGTGCTGATTACATGAGGAATAACGCTGCTGAAATAGAACTTTCCAAATTCACGGGACACAAAAGCTGGCGCATTGTTACTAACCAGAACTTTCGGGGACTCAGTGACAGAGAAAACGTGACTAAGATGCTTAATGGTTACGATCATAGTATCTGCCTATACGCAATAGCCAAACAAAACGGGAGCGGGCGGCCACCACCATGCCACCACCATTTATCTCGCTTAATACGGGGTATGGGACATAGGTAATCGGGGTATGGGACCCAGGCTGCTCTCCCGTCTCAGAACTAAGTCTCAACACCTGGATGTCAGGGCTGGGTTTCATTCTCAAACATCCACGCTCTGGTTCTCTAATTTACTGATGTCATCATTTAATGTAGGTAACGTGAGGTGCTCTTTAATTCTCCTAATGATCTTTTACACCTGCGGGTAACCTCCACACAAGGAATGGTAAAAGGACTTAATTACTGAAGGGATCAGCTATAGGTGCAGGCCGATCTCATTCTTCCGATCACAGCAGCAGCAAATCAATCTCGTGATCAACAAATACCCTGGCACCTTTTTCGTTCCTTTGAGCTGTTGCTCTGTTTTGCATAATCGAGGATCAGGGTCCTGTTTCTAGGCTAAACCTCTGAATAGCCCTGGAACGTCCCTGAGAACTGCCCTCACATAAGCTACGTCTTCCACACCGTTCCAATCCGAATAATAAGGCTAGTGCTTCTAGTTTTGTGTATATGAGGATTTGCTCTCTGCCATGGATAAAGACCTGGAGGTGTAGCCATTATACTTGATCTCCCCCTCCTTCTCTTGGAGGATGACGGCTGTGGCACCAGAAATAGAGACATCAGTCTGCAGGACAAATTCTCCGTCGAAATCTGGTACAACTAGGATGGGTACATTAGCCAATGTCGTATTCAGTGGCTGTTCAGTATCACTGTGACGAAAATGCTCATACGTCCTCTGCTGTTGGTTAAGGGAGGCAGCCACCTACGCCAGGTTCGGAATGAAACTGCTTTAAAAGATCACCATGCGTCTAAATCTGGCAATATCCTTTCTAACCTTGGACCTGGTGAACATAATGATATAGTTCTGTCGTGGCAAACTCTCACACCTTCACTGGACACACTGTGACCTAGGAACGAGATCTATTTTACGACAGGACTTACGGTCAGCCCAGCTTCCCAGAGAAGGATTCGATCTATATGACTCAGTACTCACTGAAGGTTTTGGTGTAAGTTACCATGTCGTTCATGTAGACTATGATAAAATATTGTACACCTGGAAAAAACTATGAACTTCGGACTGTAGTACGGATCCAGACTCACTTTTTGATTCAGCGCCCTGTAATCCACAACTGGCCAGTACACATATCCACTGGATTTGAGGAACAAAAAGGTTGGTGAAGCGGAAAGCGAGACTGGTGGTCGAATTACACTATCACGCAAGAGCCGATCAGTTTTTCTTAATTCGCTCATCTCGACGTTGATAACCAGGAGGGTGACTGCCGAATTGTTGACTGATCTCCCAGTGTGGTATTATACCAATTTGTTAGTGACAGCTAACCTGGGTACAGTCCAAAGACCTCTAACAAGCCACGTGCCTACTCTTCACTTAAGTATAATACATCAAACAGCGGCCGCTTTGCCTCTGCAGAACACGAATCAAACATATGCCCTGCCCTTCGCACATAATTTAATATGCATAGAGCATGCACAAGGAAATTTCTGTCTAGGAGCACGTTACTGTTCAATCCTACAATACGTGTGAATTCAGTAAGCCAAGGGAATCTCTGTTCCCCACGATGCGTTTGCACCTTAACTACCACTGCTAACGCACCTATTTACAAGGCGACACACCATACTCGATTTCTGTATACTAGGCTACTTACACATACAAGAAACTTTACCATATCTTTGTGAATTCACCGGTGACAAATTACTAGTGACACATTACTACCAGAATGTAATGGTGCATCAACTGGTTCATGATTCACAGTAGCACACAGGAATGGTAAGTCAGTCCATGTGGAGGCCGTGACCTGATTACAACGCTTTGCTAACCTAGACTCATAAAACAGCCAGCGCCCACATGACGACAACTCTGTCCACCCATTCCATACGATTCTGGGCAGTTCTCCAAGTGCTCCACTATGTTGTACCGAAAACATATTCTTTTATTATTAGATTTAACATTAGGTTGATCAGGCCGGGCAGCTGATCATTTCTCTGAAGTTCTAGGGATTGGCGGTGCCGGAACACGCTTCTCATCACTGCAGTGGAAGTTTTCGATGCAGGATAACGTTCCATCTAACTCAGAAATGGTTGGGGGCTTACTGGAAGATAAAATGCACAACCTGTCCTCTAGACGCGTCCTCTCCGATATAATATTAACAGCTTCCAATTGAGAAACATCAACGCACGAAGTATTCATCTTGATCTGGACATCTTCGATATACCGCACCAAAGTTGCGCCGTAGTCTTGAACATGATAAGAAAACTGACTCGCTAGGTCATTGCGACACCGACTAGACAAATTTTCTGGCGTAGTCCTATAACCCAGCAATGAACTGAGACGTTCACAGGCAGGTTATAATAGAAATTTATTTAAGAGCATGCACCGCTTCCCAGGTTCTGAGATAATGTTATAAATATCGTAGTACTAGTAAAATCTACGTAATCTTTTCGTTACGAATAATTACCAAGCGCAAAGGACGTCGCGCGCACGCGGCACACACTTCTCTACCGCTACGTCGCATTAGAAATCAAGACGAATTAACGAGGCCCAATTCCAGGGTGTGTGGTACAGCACTTCCCAGCGCTATCGATCGAACAGTTCAGTCATATCAGCGTGGTACGCGTCCGAGCATTTTCCTGCAAAATAATGGACGGGTTCTGTGGAAATTGTGGTTGTTTCTTTTAAATGAAATCAGCAGTAATACAGCACAATGATGATTTGCCATTGGGGATCGATATATGTTAGCATATCATCCCAGTAGTCCACGAGAATCGCCATACGTCATTCTAACAAACTTTAAATCGTCTTGGTGAGTCATAATGGCGCCATTTCTTTGACTGACGTTCCAAGTGTGGCTCCTATAATTTGGCTCATGTCTCATCCAACGTAATAATATGGCCTCTCCTTCGAGTTCATAGCATACCGAATGGGTATGAGTAACACTGTATTTTCCACATTACGGCATTTGAAACACGCGGAACCCATCATGTTCCATTTTTTCTCATTGTTCCAGAATGTGAAGCACAGTCGCATGCGCTAATAGTGTCTGACAGACCAGCTCACGAACAGTTTGACGTCGATCACCGTCCGCTAGCACGGTAAGAGTATCACGGTAAGAGCTGATACTTATTCTTGACTGACACATTTTGTCGTCCCTCGTTGACTGCATTTATCCATATTTGCACTATTATGTAAGGTAATGAAGATTTCCCCGAAGCCTCTTGGAAACCTTGATGGTTCTGTCGCACTGTACTTCTTCTGGCGCATGATATTTTTACCCAGCTTTGTTACTCTTGTTCCGAACACATAGTGAGAGCATTACATTAGACTGTCCACTACACGATGTAACATTGTTCTCGAAATTGCACTTTCGCATTGTGCAGGTAGGAAGAGACTGTTTAGGCTGAGTTAAGGTAAGCGAGAGAAAAGCCAGGCCTAGCTTGGGCTCCAATGATCTCGTCTTCGACGGAACGTTATACCCACATCTCCCTTTCTTATAAATATGGAAGCCATATCATACCTAGTTTCTCTTGTTCAAGCGTGTATCCTTCATTGCTGGTGCTGTAGAGAATTTTAAAGATCGAGCAATGCTGAAAGTAAGTATTGACAGAGCTGGAGAAGGTACAAAATTAGTTATTCCCTACACTATATGTGTCTGCAAGAGCCCCGGAAAGTCTTTTGCTTCTCCAGTGAGAGCTGGGATATCAGACCGAACAACAGGATTCATGGAAATGTGGGTAACACTTTCCCCCAGATGCATCAACAGCGTTCTGACAGAAAGACTGGCTGAACTGTTTAGGTTGGGAGAAGTGTGGGATAGGTGGAGGTGTCGGGAGAGGACGTTAGGGGAAGTACTGACACGTGTGATAGGTCAATAGGTTAAGCACTGTCAGTCCTCATTTTAGTACGAGCCCGACACATAGTCTTAACATGTCAAGTGGTTCCACTAGAGCACACACTACTCGGCAGACAAAGATTAATTCTAACGAACACCCATGTAATTGTAGGACAGAAAATGTAGTCGTGAGGTTCTTGAAAATTCATTTCTGAGTTTTCATTACACTGATGTTGATCTTAGGAATCAGTAGTAAAAGCATTAGGAAGCAAAAATTTTAGTTTACTTATTTAAGAACAGAATTGTCACTGAAAATAAAGAAGAACTGAAAGTTTGTTTGAGTTAGATTCAGTTTATCACTGTTACTTATTACACCCTACCCATGGATCCCATCCAATTCCCATAGCATCTTAGGCACATAACTATGAAAGTCAGTACACATCCTTTACTGCACTGTTCTAGTAATATTACATGATGTGCGACTGAGAAATGATACCTTTTAACACATTGTTTATTTAACTGTATCGATAGCTTTAATGAAAATTGTCACTGAATCTGAAATAGTTACCAAAACGTCGTGTAACTGCAACCACGCTATCTATAATAAAATGAAACTGAAAAGAGAGGGATACTCAAGAGGAGCATAAATTCAAACTGTCTCTGGTCACTTATGATGGTAAATTTATTGCTTCATAAAAGAAAGTGAAGTTCACAGAAGGGGAGGAGGAAAAGAAATAAAACTTCGTGGATTGAGACGGTTTGGGTCCCGGCGGAGCTTCGAGTCCTCCCTCGGGCATGGGTGTGTGTGTTTGTCCTTAGGATAATTTAGGTTAAATAGTGTGTAAGCTTAGGGACTGATGACCTTAGCAGTTAAGTCCATAAGATTTCACACACATTTGAACATTTTTTGAGAGGGTTTGTGTTGTTAGTTCACATACTGCAACATTAAGTCAAACTCACAAAGAACCAGGCATTATCACGCTGCTTATCAGCATGGTGTAGCACCCCCTTTGTTCTGATTCATGCACTAATTCGGTTCGGAAGTGTGTTATAAAGCCGATCTCGAGGCAGGCTGGCACAGACTGTACTACCTGACCCCGATATCCTGGATACTGGTCCCACACAATGTAGCCGAGAGACTTTCCTGATATGTATAAACCATGTGGAGAAACTTCAGCAGCCACCCAGTCCAGTCCTGTTACTAAGAAATAGAATTTAATTAAACTAAAAGCATGTATTCAATCGCGGATTCGCACTGCTTAAAAAATCACGAGTTCTGTGATAGCAGTCACTGGAATATAACTCAATTATTAAAAAAATCTATAAAATAAATTAGTTAACTTATTCATTAAAATCAGTTATGCACTACCAGCTCAAACACAGGATAGCTCACCTGGGGTAGGGGATGATCGAATGATGGCTTGAAGCGGTTTTCACGGTCACTGAACAGTTAATTCAGAAAATACAAATAAAGGCGGTAATTTGTACAAGTCTAGGGCTGTAACTTTTAAATTAAAGCTACAGCCATCCGATGCGTAAGAACATCATTTCTGCCCACTTTCGCAGGGCTGGCGCCATGACAGGTTCCCCGTCTTGAACACCAGGATACCGAGCCGCTACAACGGCCGAAAGCAGCAGGAACCGTTTTCTTTGCCACTCCCAGTCGAGTTGGCTACAGGAAACTTTTTGGGTCAGAGAGCACCCACTGTTGTGTTGCACCAGACAACACAAATGCATAGTTCTTGGTCGGCTTCACAGCATTACCAGTAGCAGCTTGGGTGTTGTCCCCACTGAAGTGTGCACGTGCAACTTGGAAGTGGCCACTCTTAGACTCAGTTATCGTTAAGATGAAGCACGGTAGAAAGCTCGTGCGTATTTCATTCCTGGTTATTATGCCATTAGATTAATGGCACCGTGAGGAATAGGCCTGGCGAAGTCATCAGTGCTAATGTGATAAGCTTGTCGTGCGTCCCCTCTCTGTATATTCTTTTTACATAAGACCAGAAGCTGAAAATGCCGAAGCATCGTCGCCGTGATAAAACCGGTTTCTCTTACATCACCGAAGTTCAGCGCCGTCGATCTTGGCTAACACTTTCATGGGTGACCGTCCTGGTCTGCTGAGTGGGATGCACACAGCCTTTGTAAGCTCAACTGTGTAGCTACTTGACTGAGGAATAGCACCTCAGATCGCGAAAACCGGGAGGGCGGTGTGCTGACCACGCACTCCCCCATGTCCGCATCCAGCAACGCATGTCGGCTGAGGATGAAACGGCTGTCGGGGGCACCGTTGACCCTACTGAGAACTGTTAAAACGGGAGTTCATGGCAAACAACTATCTTTGGTGATTTTAATTTCTTTCGATTCTTCGCAGTTTTCTATCATTCTCTCAAGGGACTGGAAATCATTTGTTTTTCAGTGCTTTTCCTTGCCTCTCTCTTGTCCTAAAGCAAGACAGCAGCTTCCCAGGAAACAGAGAATTTTGGGTTGATTGAGTTCCAGTTTATGTATGGAGCGTACCTCGCTTTTGTCGACTTTTTATCGTCAACATATTTGTTTCTTTTCAGTTCACTGTCTTTCATTGGCCAGTAGCTTTCCCCCTGTCCCCTTCATTAATAAAGTTATTGATCCAGATAGTTAAAGTATCTGCTGTAGGAGGGACAGGAAATTGACACGTGAGAGTACGTTTAACTGCTAATAGGTAAACAGCGACAGACGGCACCTCTCATTCCCGACCAGTCGACAAAGACGCCATACACAATATGTTTTACTGGGGACAATTCTGGGGATCTTTAAGGTCATGGGACTACGTCACCATCACGGAGACAGCTTATACGGATGCGTGCCATGTGTAGACGAGCATTGTTATGTTGGAAAATGACACCACGATACTCTCTAATGAGAGGTAATTCAGGAGCACGCAGGATCTCCATGGCACCCCTTGGTAACAACTATGACCCGCTTACTCCCCAAACCACGAATCCAGGAATAACACCATCGAGGCTCTCCAAAACAATGGGAGACCGGGACCTTTCCGCAGATCGCCGACATTGTAACCGGTGATGGAGTGGTAAAACACTGTGCCGGCATGGTAGCTCAGCGTGTCCGGTCAGAGAGCCGGTTGGCCTCTGTAATAAAAAAACTGAGTGGAAGGATCAACAAACTAAGTTGAACGGATGTCATGTGACGTCCGCAACGATTGAACACAACGATCAACAACGAACAAAATGAAAAAAAAAGTCGTCATGTAGGATAGTGTAGAACCACTGTTCATTGCTGAACAAAATTGCGACGCCATTTTTCGTAGTCGGGGCACCATTCTAAAAGCGACTATGTTGTGACATGAATGACAGGCAACGTGTGGGACGATAATTCCCTAGTTCGGCTACTGCTGGTCTCCAGCAATGGTGTAGGATTACACACAATATTGCAGAGAGTCCGTTAGTTGTTCTCGAATTGCAGGCGCAGATTTAACGGCATCACAAAGTGCTTGGTGCACAATACGAAGATTCTCCCTTGTGGTGGTCAGACATGGTCGACGGGAATCCTGGCTGGGCGGGGTGGCCGTGAGGTCTTGGCGTCTTGTCACGGTTCGTGCGGCTTTCCCCGTCGGAGGTTCGATTCCTCCAACAGGCGTGGGGTGCCTGTGTTGTCCTTAGCGTGTTAGTTTAAGTTAGACTGAATAGTGCGTAAACCTAGGGACCGATGGCCTCAGCATTTTGGACCCATAGGAACTTACCACCCGTTACCGGAACCTTGACGACGCGTGTGCCCACTCTCACGTTCTCGTGCATACACATCGGGCCTCTGTCACAGCAGATGTCTCATTAATGTGGATACTGCACAATTCGACCAGCCAAGTAAATGGGCGCCCACAATGGGGCAGCTTTCGAAGCCTCCCAGTTGCTGAAAACGCTGTCTCAACGAGCACCCTGCATCTGCGTATTCTTCGCAATGATCACTCAACATTTGACACTTACTTATCCTACCAGGCCTGGTAATAACACTAAACACGAACAACAGTTACGCTCTGTGCTGACAGTTCCATTGCTAAAGGGAATTACGATTCTAATTATTTACGTACCGCCAGTGGTCTGTACGTGTACGAACTTCACTTACATCCGACTATGCGTTTTGGAGCTTCACTTTTTTTTATCGAGCAGTGTATTAGCCGTATTCATTGTGCGTGTGTGGGTCTAGCCTAATGAAGTGGAAAACAGCCGAACAGAAACATAAATTTGGTTTTCACTGTACTATGGAGTGAAACAAACAACACTATGTGCAACATACAGCGCTTATTCCAGGCGATGAGCAATAGCACCGTACAGTACAAATAATAGACTAGGGGCATGCTGCCTATGAGGCATGCAGGGATCTTCGTGTAAGGAAATACTTCAGTTGTATTGCCCAGTTTAGAGTTTCAGAGTCATATTTCGTTTTCTGGTGTTCCAATCATGCCAGTTCGAAGTGACTGCCCGGGAGAGTTCCGTGGTAATCGCAAATGAATGAGCATGTAAGGAAAGAGTATGTACGCACGGTATCTGACTTTTCTATTTCCTACAGTTAAGCACACGCAGACAACCATAATTTTAAACACTCATTCTTCCGAAGGAATTCAGAACAGACCACTAATCATTCCCAATGCTACTGTACGGTATTACTCTCACATCTAGAAAACTAATTATAGTTTTAATCTCACGCGTGACAGACCTTTAAATTCTTTTTGTCGTAAGAAACTTAAGACAAGAAAACGAAGCTCAAATCAGCGTAATCCAAGCCTTTTGGCTATTCATACGCCAAATTTCAGTGTCAACGCAGTATTGCAAGGATTTACGACCGGAACATACTTCCTAAACATTTTATTGTAACAAAAACTCACAACAAAGCCGTGAAAATGATTTCTATAGCGTGTATTAATATCTTTCGCAGTAAGGCAAAAACTGAAGTATATACTTAGAACTGAAAGAAAATTAAACAACGTACTGTTTACCCCAACTATTTTCGGGTCACAATGACACAGGACGTATATGATCCTAGACTGAATAACACGGGGAAAGTATTCGCTAGTGGGGAATGATTATTTCAGGCGGCGAGAGGTCCTGAAGAATGCGTTTATATACATTCCAACAAACAGTTTATGTTCCGTGATATATAGCTGGCTACAGTACTAACGGTGGCGGCTCTACCTTGAAAATAAATACAGCGGATTTTGAAATCCATATGGAATCGTCACAGCAAATTGTGGACACATTTAATGTGCATTGCAAAAATATGTAATGGCTGGAAAGCCGAGGAAATACACAGGAAACAGTTTCACAACAAGTTCACAACAGACATCATCCAAACTGGAAGAAACTCACCACTATGGACAGGAACTTATAGAAAACCTGTTCATTCAACCCACCAGGGGCTGGACTAGATTCTACTAGATTCTCGTAGACAAAGAAATTTTATCACAGGAATTTTTTCGGAGATGATGAATGTCCTTTGAAATGTAATCTACGAAAAATTCTGCGTGAAGAGAATTTATGGAACAGCAACTGAACCCCCAATATTAACAAAATAAAAAATCCAAATTACACTCCTGGAAATGGAAAAAAGAACACATTGACATCGGTGTGTCAGACCCACCATACTTGCTCCGGACACTGCGAGAGGGCTGTACAAGCAATGATCACACGCACGGCACAGCGGACACACCAGGAACCGCGGTGTTGGCCGTCGAATAGCGCTAGCTGCGCAGCATTTGTGCACCGCCGCCGTCAGTGTCAGCCAGTTTGCCGTGGCTCCATCGCAGTCTTTAACACTGGTAGCATGCCGCGACAGCGTGGACGTGAACCGTATGTGCAGTTGACGGACTTTGAGCGAGGGCGTATAGTGGGCATGCGGGAGGCCGGGTGGACGTACCGCCGAATTGCTCAACACGTGGGGCGTGAGGTCTCCACAGTACATCGATGTTGTCGCCAGTGGTCGGCGGAAGGTGCACGTGCCCGTCGACCTGGGACCGGACCGCAGCGACGCACGGATGCACACCAAGACCGTAGGATCCTACGCAGTGCCGTAGGGGACCGCACCGCCACTTCCCAGCAAATTAGGGACACTGTTGCTCCTGGGGTATCGGCGAGGACCATTCGCAACCGTCTCCATGAAGCTGGGCTACGGTCCCGCACACCGTTAGGCCGTCTTCCGCTCACGCCCCAACATCGTGCAGCCCGCCTCCAGTGGTGTCGCGACAGGCGTGAATGGAGGGACGAATGGAGACGTGTCGTCTTCAGCGATGAGAGTAGCTTCTGCCTTGGTGCCAATGATGGTCGTATGCGTGTTTGGCGCCGTGCAGGTGAGCGCCACAATCAGGACTGCATACGACCGAGGCACACAGGGCCAACAGCCGGCATCATGGTGTGGGGAGCGATCTCCTACACTGGCCGTACACCACTGGTGATCGTCGAGGGGACACTGAATAGTGCACGGTACATCCAAACCGTCATCGAACCCATCGTTCTACCATTCCTAGACCGGCAAGGGAACTTGCTGTTCCAACAGGACAATGCACGTCCGCATGTATCCCGTGCCACCCAACGTGCTCTAGAAGGTGTAAGTCAACTACCCTGGCCAGCAAGATCTCCGGATCTGTCCCCCATTGAGCATGTTTGGGACTGGATGAAGCGTCGTCTCACGCGGTCTGCACGTCCAGCACGAACGCTGGTCCAACTGAGGCGCCAGGTGGAAATGGCATGGCAAGCCGTTCCACAGGACTACATCCAGCATCTCTACGATCGTCGCCATGGGAGAATAGCAGTCTGCATTGCTGCGAAAGGTGGATATACACTGTACTAGTGCCGACATTGTGCATGCTCTGTTGCCTGTGTCTATGTGCCTGTGGTTCTGTCAGTGTGATCATGTGATGTATCTGACCCCAGGAATGTGTCAATAAAGTTTCCCCTTCCTAGGACAACGAATTCACGGTGTTCTTATTTCAATTTCCAGGAGTGTATTTTCCAATCAGGTGCGTTTTGCCTCTGTGGGGCATCTTCTGAGTTTCTACATGAGTCGTGCATGGCTCGCGATTGTCCCATTTATTGTTTGTCATCTCCTTTTACGGTACTTCCGCCTCGTTTCCTTATTCCATTTACTGGTGTCACTAACTTCCTCCCTTACTTGCCCGTGAGCGGCAGCAGCAGGGCGTATCGATAAGTGCACTGTCTTACCATCTCTGGAGCGACCGATAGTATTTCCGGGTCGTCATGTGTCTGGAGTCAGTTCAGGACTGACCGGTAGTGCAGTCGGGACGCAGCAGCAGTGAAGTCCTGGGATGGAGAGCTGGTGAGGACGGACAGCCAGTGCTCGCCGACCGCTGGCGACACACATGAACTGTCCGACGGAGGGAGATTGGAGCGGGACGACCGTTGGTTGGTCCTTCGGTTGGTCGTCTCATCGGCCGATGTATGTTTGGTCCTTCACCGTTCCAGACCTGGGCAGTTGGTCGGTTGGCGTGGAACAGCGAGGAAATCTCCGCGGCGCGTAGTTTGGCCATGCCTTCTGGCGGCCTCTATGTGGTGTCGGAGTGTGTGGTGCTGTTCCATTGATATGAGACTTGTGGCTCACCGATCCTGAATATGAAAGTTGAGTTTTGACTTAATCCAGCAAGTCACGACCGTTCATATTGTGTCGTTTTGAGTTTGTTTTCGGCTGTTGGGATATTCCCGCGAGCAACAACGTGTGGTTTCAAGTTGGCAAATTTTAGCCATCATCCGGTGGAGTTTAACTCTACTTGGTTATTTGAATTGAAGTGCACCAGTGGAATCTCCTTCCATGTGGCCGTTAACTTTCCGGTTACCTGCCCTGGCCGTTGACGTAAATTCAGGCAGTGTATTTTCATCATTGTGTTGTTGCTGTCCAACATGGTGTATAGTTTGACAGCTCAATGTATATTTGGTTGTAGGCACCAATACCTTCTACGTTGTTCCATTGAACTCCCTGTTGTGCGCTGGTCTGAAACGGAGGTTAGCTTGTCAGTGGGTCTGTTGGTTGGGTTGTCGTCGGATCAGAAATGGCTGGGCCGACTGCCCGTCTCACCTGAGCGAGCGTCAGTGTTTGAATTCCAGGCCGACCCTCGGAACTTCTGAGCACCCTTGGGTGTACTGCCTTTTCTTGTTTGTTCATGTTGTTTGTACTTGCATGGATTCTACCCGCTTTTTAGATTAAGGTTCTTTTGCCCTTAAGGCGTCAGATGGTTTGGGCCTTCAGCCCAATTTAAGAAATGTTTAACGTAAAGACTTCGGCATTTTTAAAATTAATGTTATTGAGTTTTAAGTGTTGGGCCCTCAGCCGATTTTGAATTTCAGTTGTTTTTCTCTTAAAGTGTCAGATTATTTGGATCTTCAGCCTGATTGAGGAACTGTTTTAAGATAAGGCTTTGCCTTTTAAATTTCTGATTTTAGTTGAGCTTTCAGTTATTGGCTGTCAGCCGTTTTTAAATTAAAGTGGTCTTGCCCTTAAGGCATGAGATTGTACGGCGCATTCAGCCGCTAATTAAGTTCCAAAACTGAAGCTGTTTTTTTTTTTAATTTTTTGGCTCTTGTAATGTTTGATCAAATAAAAGGTTGTATGTTCGAGTGTAGCTGACAGCAGCTTATTTAGGCCCCTTTCCACAACTTAAACTACCTGTCCTGTCCTGATGGTTTAGCAGGGCGTCTCATTACAGGTTTAATTCTACTGATTATCATGAATCAGACGTTTTGTGATTAGAAGATGACAGTTTTTCAGACAGAATAACTGAGCACTGACATAATTCTCCTCATAAAGATGTTAATCTATTTTATGTCCTATATTTTAGATTTGGTTTTATGGAAATTTTTAGGTGTATTTTGTGTCTGCTTTGTAAAGGAGCTGAAATGTCCATGTATTTCTTACGGAGGTATTTTCTTTGACAACGTCAAATGACACCATGTGTTTGATATTTTATTTCTTCTTGAACTGTTTTTACATCTGTTTTACTTCTATCATCTATTTTAAATCCATTATTGACTTCAACAATCACTACATGTTTCATTGTATTTTTATTTACTATACTTTTAAACATGTAGACTCCTCCTAGCGGAGGCTACGTCAACAGCCTCCTGCCTGCAAGTTTGCGCACATGCAGTCATGCATTCACCAGAATTTGTACCCCGGTATTTGGGTCAAGATTACAAGTGCGGCCCTATCTTAGCATACCCGTATGCCGTCACCAGCAGCAAGAATCGTCCTCGATTTCATGGCTCCATTACCAATCCGGCTCTTCCTTACTGCTCTAGAGTCACGTTTTTAAAATTATTTGACTTTTGTGTTCGTGACTCACAGTTCCTGAATGTAAGTCGCCATTCACTGTGGTATTTACGTAGCATTTTTAAGAAAATTTAACCGCCTTCTCATGTGAGACAGCACTACATACATATGTGTTAATGTATTTTTCTCATGTAAGAATTCTGAAGATACTTCAAAAAGGTGAAACGCATCAATAAAGCATCTGCTGTCATTGAATCCTAAACTATTTTTTTCTTCTGCAGCAACTTGAACTTAATACCATGTTTCTAAATCAGCTTTTTATAGTCCCGAGAAAGTTTGATTGCAACAAAAAAACGTCCTTTGTTTTGACGTAACAGGTGCTCCCGTTACACCGTTTTGACTTTGTCGTCTGGTGTCCCTAGACTGGACAGAGGATTCGCCACACAGAGAGGAAAACAACAGGCAGAGTAGTAAACGATGGAGTGCGGGTGGACGGAGCCTAGTCGACGTATTAGAAAGCCAGATGGCAAGCAGACATCAATAATTGATCAGAGCGTAAGCGGCGGGAGACGGCAGGCGGCTCCAAGGAGCCAGCAAGCGCAGCCCGGCGTCCTCGACCACAGCCGTGGTGGGCTGTGTAGGGCCGCGGGGAATCACTGAAGAGGAAGACCTGCCAATAGGGGAAAACCGCACAGAATCTAAATATTGGTGAGTGGTTTGGAAGAATGAGAATTTATACAGGAAACATGAATTAGAAGGAATTATACTGAAAAACCTTTTCTCAAGGCATCAAAATTCTGCGACGGGAGTTGTTAGTAACTTAGGATAAATGAATGTTTACGCCCACAGTAATTTCAGTTGTTCTCATATGCAGTATAAGAGAAATGTTGTCACAGCTTACAACGCTTACAACGATGATAACTTGTCTTCGATTACCGTTTTACCAAATGAACAGAAATATGTTACTCGTTTTCTGTACTACACCGAAGAGCCAAGAGCCAAAGATTTGATACAAAAAAATTTGATGCACCTGCCTAATATCGTGTAGCCTCCCCGCCCCCCCCCCCCTCCCCGAGGACAGAGAAGTGCCGCAACACGACGTGGCATGGACTCGACTAATGTCTGAAGTATTGCTGCAGGAAACTGACACAATAAATCCTGCAGGGCTGTCCATAAATCCGTAAGAGTACGAGGGGTTAAAAAAAATGGTTCAAATGGCTCTAAGCACTATGGGACCTAACATCTGAGGTCATCAGTCCCCTACACTTAGAACTACTTAAACCTAACTAACCTAAGGACATCACACACATCCATGCCCGAGGCAGGATTCGAACCTGCAACCGTAGCGGCAGCGCTGTTCCGTACTGAAGCGCCTAGAACCACTCGGCCGGCTCCGAGGGTTTCGAGATCTCTTCTGAACACCACGCTGAAAGGCATCCCAGATATGCTCAATAATGTTCATGTCTGGAGAGATTGGCGGCCAGCGGAAGTGTTTAAGCCTAGAAGAGTGTTCCTGGTGCCACTCTGTATCAATTCTGGACATATGGGGTGTCGCATTGTCATGCTGGAATTTCTGAAGTCCATTGGAATGCACAGTGGACATGAATAGATGCAGTTGATAAGACAGGGCAAAGGTCCCGAGTTCGAGTCTCGGTCCAGGATGTTTCAAATCAGTCAGGATGCTTGCGCACGTGCCACCTGTAAGAATCTTATCTAAACATTTCAGGGGTCCCATACAATCCAACTGCACAAGCCCCACACCATTACAGAGCCTCCACCAATTGGAACAGTCCCCTGCTGACATGCAGGGTCCACGGATTCATGAAGTTGTCTGCGTACCCGTACACTTCCAAAGGCTCGATACAATTTGAAAAGAGGCTCGTCCGACCAAGCAACATATTGTGTTCATGTCGGGTCTCTAGCCGGAACATTTCGTCCTCTGGGCACAGTATTTCGGTGGTCCACCTGGCCGACATCTTCAGGTGAGTAGGGCGTCGCACTCTGTCGCCGGAACTGAAATCAAACACCCCGCGGTGTCTCCTTTATACACCAACCGTGGGCACAGCGTGCGAGCGCCAACGTATCTGCCCTCTAGTGACAGGCACAACAACGCACCGGTGGTGTAAGCTAGCGGAAACGATAAATCGATATCAAACACTATTGACAGTTTTTCATGACCGGAAAAAGGACCGTTGAACAGAACAGAGTTCCAACTCTCACTTAAAGCATACCCCTTATCTCTGTTTATAATATTGTCAGATAGCCGGACTTCAATGGCTTCTTTCACTACACAGTCCCAATACCGCGACTCAGGGGCAACTGTTTGCGTGTCATAGTACAATCTTTTATGTCCTTCAGCAAGACAATGTTCCACCACTGTAGATTTGTCTGGCTGAAATAAACGTGTGTGGTGATGATGCTTCACCCAACGATCCTGGACATGATTCCAGTCATCAATAGTCCAATGTCGGTGCTGACGGGCCCAGGCGAGGTGTAAAGCTTTGTGTCTTGCAGTCATCAAGGGTACACGAGTGGGCCTTCGGCTCCAAAAGCCGATATTGATGATGTTCCGTTGAATGGTTCACGCGCTGACACTTGTTGATGACCCTGCCTGGAATCTGAAATTTGCAGAAGGGTTGCACTTCTCTCACGTTGAACGGTTCTTCAGTCGTCGTTGGTCCCATTCTTGCAGGATCTTTTTCCGCCGGTAGCGATGTCGGAGAATTGATGTATTACCGGGTTACTGATATTCACGGTACACTCGTGAAATGGTCGTACGGAAAAATCCTCACTTCATCGCTACCTCGGATATGCCGTGTCCCATCGCTAGTACGCCGACTATAACATTACGTTCAAACTCATTTAAATCTTGATAACCTGCCATTATAGCGGCAGCAACCGATCTATCAACTGCTCCAGGCACTTGTTGTCTTATGTAGGTTTTGCCGACCGCATCGCCGTATTCTGCCTTTTTAGATTCTCTGTAAGTTTCTTTGGCGCTTCAGTGTATATTGATACTACCTTCAGTATGTTCCATATCATGTCTGTAGTGACGTTGCACTCTACAGTTACCAGTTGTCATTACACTGTACTTTAAATAAATCTGACTAAGCTACTGTCTCCTTAGAATTCACTTTAACGCCAAGAAAATATCATTACCACTCTGCTCAAGTCCATCAAATCGACAAGAGCGCACACTGATAAATGGACTTCTCTCATAATGCACTGCTTCACATGCTTCACATGCTTCACATGCTCTCCTGTACTAGTGTGAAGACACACTCATATACTCAAGCAAAGTACCCAAAAAAGTAAGGCAAGATAATAATAATTATTATTATTGTTATATTTTACAAGGGACAGTCAAATGAAAACGAGACAGACTGAAAATTAAATTATCCAGATGCGAGTAGGACTCAAGCGCTGAGGGTTCCTTGCGAACTTAATTACGTATGTAGACAGTTCACTCATTCATCGAAAGGAGAATCTCGACCATTTATGCCTGTTATCGACGTAGATACTGTCAAAGTATCGATCCCAATGACTCCAAGATTTTCGAGAATGTTTTAGTTTCAGTGATATATATGTGGCATAAACTTATACAGGAGGCAGGAGCCCAATAACAGTCAATAGTTCTCCATTCGGGTTGAGTGGTCCGCAATGCTAAAAGTCAGACATTAGGCAAGGAACGATTTCTTTGCTCATATGATGCGTTTCCGAATTTATCCATCATCACAAACTAGTCTGTGAATGTTTGGTTCCCATACAATATCAAACGATGTATCTACGTGCAGTAATGGCTCCTTGATATCTGAAAATATTTAAATTTTGAAACGCGTCGTATTAGCATCAAAGTCATTCCTTGACTGATGTTTCACTTTTACCATTGCGACCCAGTCAGCCTGAATGTAGAACTGACGATTGTTTAAGTTTCAAGTTTGACGTCACGTAACAACTTACCAAAGCAATATTTTTCATTGCGATATAATTACAGAGCGTCAATTTTCAAATTTTTTCCTTTGCTTGTTCTGTGAATCCTTGCTTCGTGCCAAATTGCATGATTATGTGCCAAAGGGATCTACCATATAGGTATTGATGAGTGAGTTTGCATCAAAAAGTGACATAAAAGACCGTGTCTTTTTATTGCATTTACATAGAAGCTTCAGCTTTTTTACCACTAAGAGACCTTAGATCTCGATATGTGGCATAAATTTCAACTTGATACTCTACCCGTTCCTGAGAAAAAGAGTTTTTAACAGACAGACAAAAAAGCAATCCTTTAAGGATTCTCTTTTTACCGGTTGAAGTACGCAACGCTAAAATATAAGCTTTCTTTTTATAATTTCAAAATTAATCACCAAAAATGAAAATACGTTTATCCCACTGTGAGACGAAACGGCGAATGTCTTCATCCAAGAATGTTTGCAGTTGCCTACGAAACCATGATTGCACGAAGGCGTGCACCTCTTCGTCCGCAGCAGGCAATTTCCCGTCAACAGCAATGTTCAAACAAGCAGTGATGTTGCCAGGGTTGTTTCGACTACACCGCAGAATTTTCGCTGAGAAGCTCTTACAGTCATACAGTCTAGGTCTCTCTCCATACAATTTCCATACTTTTTGAGCCTTGAAGAAAAATATTCGCTGGCGTCGATTTGCTTTGGCTGACGAGATTGACGCCTGGGTACAATCATGGTTGTGTAGACAATCGTAGACATGTTTCTGTGAAGGTGCGATAAATGCTTTAAGAGTAATGGCGATTACTGAATTTCTAAATTTAATACATTAAAGTCACGTGAGAGTTTCTGTTGTATACACATGTTATTATTTCATACATTCTAGGGCCAGTTTATGTTAATGTAACGTCAAAGTGTGAATTGACGAATAAATTCAATTAATCGATTAATCACAATTATTGCGGTAATCGATTATGCATATAATGATATTTCTTTCATGTCAATTAATTTTACGTAATTGATTTTTTTACGATTAATTATTTCAGTTTTTCCATTCTTCCGTTTGTTTTAAAGTCTACTGATTAGTGACTTGCTGTTAGCTTGATTATGGAAACAGCTCAGACTGTTCCCTAGCACATGTCGTGTGTTTCTGACGCAAGTCGGAACATTTCGTGTCGACGGAGTTCTGTTTATGATTACTGCCAACATCAGCGATCTAACTATTGTAGTTCTTGAGGCCGGTAAAGACATTACGGTCTATCTGCGCAGATGTCCGTTTGCGCAATAAATCGCCGGAAATATCATCCGTCCACACGGTACAGTTTCAATCTGCTGCTAACCCGCCATCTTTCGGTCTGGGAAAGAACCTTCAGCAGCTACCCTGTCGCAACCGATATTTCATTCAGTACACTAACTTATAATGCAGAGAAATCTACTACGGTTCGCAGCTAGCCCTAAAAATATTAATCAAGTGTCGAAGGAGGTAATAACGATCTAAATGGTCAAGACAGTGGCTCCTTAAACGGTGGCATTTTTTACACATAAGGTGATAATTTACTTCTTGAGTTACATGGCGGAACCGAAGACGCCAGTTTGCCAATTGACATGGAGACATACAAACGTTCATTGACACTTGCAGCACGTCAAAATACTTGTGAGAGTAATTACTCCACATGGGCAGTTGACAGCGACACAATTTCCTGTCAACAGCAATGCTCAAACAAGCAGTGAGTCAAATAATAGCTAATACATGCGAATCTAATACACTATCACGAAGATCGATACCATGAAGAGAAGTATGTCAATTACGTAACGTAAACATTGTTACAACTTATAAAAACAGTTGCAGGTTGCAGTAAGCTTGTAGTAAGGTTACTGTCTCAATCCGCCACCATGGAATGGAGAGGTTTTTGAAACTTATAATCTTTCGTACCGTTTTAGATGTGCTTTGACCTCCATACATTCTAATAAATTATGGAAATAGCCAATGAGGTCGCTTTTAGTTTGTTTCTGAGCTATGGAGGTTTCAAAATCGCTCCATAGGTTTACCTGTAGCCAGTTATAAACTACTGCACTGGAAAATAAAGCTCCATTCTGAACTCTAGATAGTATTCGTAACCTGTATGAAAAGTTTTACCTTTAATGTTTTGGTAGTGAATTGTACAGATTAATTTCAACTGTTATGAACTTCATATTCAATTATGGAGTTCACAAAGGTATAAGAATCCCTATATCCGTGAAGACACGGCTGCAAGATGTTCATTTATTATCTTAAAACAACATTTTGAATGCACTCTCTTGTGGGATGCGTATTTTTAATTTTATATACAGTCCCACAGAAGATTATGGCATAGGACAGTACTGAGAGAAAGTATGCTAGCAATCCTTTATGCAGGTCAACGTAATGACAGAAATTACTAAGTCCAAACCAAGTGGAATTAATACTTTTGTTAAAGTCAGAAACTGGTAACGTTTTTCTAAGAAATAACAGTTTCCTTGTTTGCGTGGGGAACTGTATCAGTCTTCTCTAATAAACAATTATAAGCAGCTGACTTCTTATCTCGATCACTATAATCATGGTCTTAACTTTCCAGACTCGGGGACTGGTGTTGTGTCTTCCTTATATTCGTACTGTCATAACTGACATTACACTGTTGAGATGGCTGAATGGGCACAGCCCGATAGCCAATAAATAGAAAAAAAAATTTACACAGACTTGTATGACTCCCATATATCTCAATAAATACAGAAATGGACTTTCTAAAGCACTGTCGTATATCAAAAATTTGGAACTCACTACGTGCGCAATGATGAGAAACACTAGATTGAATAGACATATGGTTGAAATCATTTGCTCGCGGCAATCTGCGGCGATCTCCTCTCCACTCACTACGATTTGTCTGTGCAGATGTCGCTTGTGCCCACAGATCTGATCAGTTTTGCTCAAACCTAGAGCTCCAACTTCCTGGTTTGCGCACATCTCTTACCTGCGCAAATTTGCGGTCTATACGGTACGATCTGTCTGCGCAGCTAACTATGGAACAGTGAAAAATACAGTCCCCATCTAAAGTCGAAAACCGCCACTGAGAACTGATACGAAATTATTTAAATCTACAAGCGTGTTCAGCGAAATTCAATGACACATTGTAATATAATTTTATTGTCTACTATCCATTACTGGAGCAAAATCCATATCAACCACTAGCAACAGACTTCTTTACCCTAACCGAAACTCATATTACGTAAATTCCAGTTTTATTGCTCAGAGGAGATGTTTATAATATCACTACATCGCTGATTGCCTGATAATTCCACAGATACTATAAAATGTTCCTGAAATTGTATTTTAGAATCCATATAACGAGTGTTGAAACCAGTTAAATTCATCACCCCATATTTTGCATCATGAACTGAACGTCCATAAAGACTAAAAAAGAAGCAACGAGACTTGAACACGAAAAACGAAATGCTCGGATTAAAAAGGGTGTAAGACTGGGTTGCAGTCTTTCGCCCCTGCTGTTCAGTAGGTACATCGAAGAAGCAGTGAAGAAAATAAAAGAAAGATTCATTGGTGGCAGTAGTTTTACGAGTTGCAACATGGTCGCGAATTAAAACAATGATACAGGAAGGGTAAAATGGATTTCTTTTATTTCCACTAATGATCACAGAACATTTGGTCCTTAGACTACCGGTTTCGGTCAGTAATGATCATCTTCAGATCTTTTTTATAACAATGCGACTAGGGCTTTATTATATTATGACATGTTATAAAACAGCTCTGAACAACGTCATTACTAACCGTAACCGGTAGCCTAAAGAACAAAAGTTTTCTGATCATTGGCGGAAATAAATCAAATTCATTCAAAGGTGGGTTTAAAATTTAGGGTGAGAGGACGTCAGAGATAAGATCTGCAGATGACATTGACAGTGAAGCAGCATTTGGGGATCTGTTGAATGGAATGAACCGACGAAAGAGTACAATTTGGGGTTTGAAGGTAAACCGGAAACAAGACAAAAGTAATGAGAAGAATCACGAATGAGAGTATCGAGCAACTTAATATTAACATTGGTGATCTCAGGTAGACGAAATTAAGGAATTCTGCTACCTCTAAAGCAAAATATTCCATGTCGGAAGAAGCAAGGAGGACATAAAAAGCAGACTAACAGAGGCAAAGAGGATATTCTTGGCAAAATGGAGTCTACTAGTAACAAACACAGGTCTTAACCTGCAGTTGAAATTTCTGAGAATGTACGATTGGAGCATAGAATAGTATGGTGGAAGATAGTGGATAGTGGGAAAACGGGAATAGAACTGAATCAAAGCGTTTAAGACCTGGTGCGACAGAAGAGTGTTGACAATTGGATGGACTGGTAAGGAATGAAGGGTTTCTCCGCAGATATATGAAGAAAGAAACATATGGAAAAGACTAACAAGAATAAAGAACATTATGACACAACATCTGTTAAGACATCAGGGAATAACTTTAGTGGTACTCGATTGAGATGTAGAGGGCAGAAATGGTTGGAGAAGGTAGATATTGAAAGCATCCGCCAGATAGTTGGTGTATCGTGCAAGTGCTACTCTGAGACTGGCGCGGGAGAGGAATTCATGGCAGGCCGCATCAAACCAGTCAGAAGACAGATGACTCCAAAAATGTATCAAGCGTCAACGAAGTAATTTATGATGCAATGTTGAAATTTGATGAAACGACCGTTTTCGAAAGTAATTTTCTTTCATCTGATGCTGGAGAATAAAAGGTCATTTCTTTTCTGGAGACTAGAAATCCACTCTGTAGGAATCAGCATGGGTTTAGAAAAAGACGGTCGTGTGAAACCCCGGTCGCGCTATTCGTCCACGAGACTCAGAGAGCCATAGACGCGGGTTCACAGGTGGATGCCGTGTTTCTTGACTTCCGCAAGGCGCTCGATACAGTTCCCCATAGTCGTTTAATGAACAAAGTAAGAGCATATGGACTGTCAGACCAATTGTGTGATTGGATTGAAGAGTTCCTAGATAACAGAACGCAGCATGTCATTCTCAATGGAGAGAAGTCTTCCGAAGTAAGAGTGATTTCAGGTGTGCCGCAGGGGAGTGTCGTAGGACCGTTCCTATTCACAATATACATAAATGACCTTGAGGATGACATCGGAAGTTCACTGAGCCTTTTTGCAGATGATGCTGTGGTGTATCGAGAGGTTGTAACAATGGAAAATTGTACTGGAATGCAGGAGGATCTGCAGCGAATTGACGTATGGTGCAGGGAATGGCAATTGAATCTCAATGTAGACAAGTGTAATGTGCTGCGAATACATAGAAAGATAGTTCCCTTGTCATTTAGCTACAAAATAGCAGGTCAGCAACTGGAAGCAGTCAGTTCCACAAATTATCTGGGAGTACGCATTAGGAGTGATTTAAAATGTAATGATCATATAAAGTAGATTGTCGGTAAAGCAGATGCCAGACTGAGATCCATTGGAAGAATCCTAAGGAAATGCATTCCGAAAACAAAGGAAGGAGGTTACAGTATACTTCTTCGCCCAGTGCTTGAATACTGCTCAACAGTGTGGGATCCGTACCAGATAGGGTTGATAGAAGAGATAGAGAAGATCCAACGGAGAGCAGCGCGCTTCGTTACAGGATCATTTATTAATCGCGAAAGCGTTACGGAGATGATAGATAAACTCCAGTGGAAGACTCTTCAGGAGAGACGCTCAGTAGCTCGGTACGGGCTTTTGTTAAAGTTTCGAAAACATACCTTCACCAAAGAGTCAAGCATTATATTGCTCCCTCCTACGTATATCTCGCGAAGAGACCATGAGGATAAAATCAGAGAGATTAGAGCCCACACAGAAGCATACCGACAATCCTTCTTTCCAGGAATAATACGAGACTGGAATGGAAGGGAGAACCGATAGAGGTACTCAGGGTACCCTCCGCCACACACCGTCAGGTGGCTTGCGGAGTATGGATGTAGATGTAGATGTAGATATTCTTGGCATACAGCTGTAACCTAAGTTCATTACGTGAATTAATACTAATACAAAATTAATTACAATTTTAAATTCCTGGTTGCTTCGGAAATATTACAGATTTTAGGACTAGCTTTGGAAGCAGCTCGAAATTTCCTTTAAACTGAGACATTTTACACTTCATTTCATTGTCTTTTTAAATTCCATAAAATTACATTTATTTTGTGTTGCTAAGATGGCTGAATGAAGGCTGGAAGAAACAGCTGACTCGAATATTGTTGTACTGCATTAACATACATGACGATTAATTTAATATGTAAAGGACAAACTCATACTTCGTTTTTGTGACGACCCATAACCTGGTGGGGAGAAAAAACCTTACATACATATTTTTGAGGGACGTCACTGACAGTTCATGGTGAGTTAATGTTTATGCTAGTCGTTGCTACCAACAAAAGCAGTATTTTTGTGATTGTATTCCCAAGTTGAGTTGGGACCACAGGGAGAATATGGTCTATGCCTTTCAATATTGTGACTGTGTATGTCAACTATATTCACACAGCAAATGTAATTATATGAAAACATGTTTCGGCTTATTGCTTAGTACATGGAAGGCAGGGCCAGCATAAGTGTCTCTTGGGCCAAGTTTCTGGTATTCACTGCTGTCGAGCAGTGTTATGGGGGCTGAGAATTTAATTGTGTATTGACTTCGCGTTTAGAAAACGCCACAACATTTCAACCAGAAATTAAAACAATTAGGCCATTCTGTGGAAAGCTCAAACATTGTTAACTGCCTTCTCTTAAAACATGTAACATCTAACCAACATTTTGATTCACTTTAGTGTGAAAATTATTTCTTGAAGTATTTTAGTTGTTCAGTAATTAGTGATGGAAAAATTATGAAAATCCGGAAGATAGTTATGAATATTAGTTGTCAACTATATACATGAGTTTTAAGAGATTTCCGAGCACCAAACTCTGACTGGAAGTATGGTTCAAATGGCTCTGACCACTGAGGTCATCAGTCCCCTAGAACTTAAAACTACTAAAACCTAACTAACCTACGGACATCACACACATCAATGCCCGAGGCAGGATTCGAACCTGCGACCGTAGCGGTCGCGCGGTTGCATACTGAAGCGCCTAGAACCACTCGGCCACACCGGCCGGCGACTGGAAGTATCCGGTATGAGAAGGTACACGTGTAAGATACAGGGTGGAAACCCTTTAAGTACAGAAATTTTTGTATGTCGTACCTTAATATGTACGCAGATTCGTGTGTTATGTGTTTTCTTGTCTGCGTCGAACAGTCTTCCCACAAACACGTCATAAAGTTTACGACCTGTCGTTTCCGGCACGATCATGGCTACACCATAAGTACACTACACGTGTGAGAACCGATTTTGTTCTTATAGAACCAGCCTTTTATTGTAATAAATATATTTTGGAGATTGCCTTACAAGTCCAAACATACAGATGTGACAGAAAAGCTCGTCGAATAATCGATTGTTATGACGCAAATAATCAAAAGTACTAATTAACCGACCATTACTCATAATCGCCTACCTTTCGCCAAATTTAAATAATGTAAATTGAACATTATTGGCCTCCGTTTTCCATCAATAATCGCCTAGCCTTCGTCAGATTTAAATAACTTAAATTGAGCATTGTTAATCTCCGTTTTCTATAAATCAGCGACGAACATATTCCAGTTTATCTACCCTTTGCCACATTCAAATCACTTACAATTAGATTATTACTCGCCCCATAACGTAAATTAGTGAAAAGAATAACTTAATTCACACCAGACGTTCTCAGAAGTGACAAGAATTTAACGGAAGTGTATGGTAGTAGATTTCGAGTGTTTGCTTATCCTACAAAAGTCGTACTAGCTACCATTAACCTGAGCCTACTTTAAATTTTTACAGTGCGGCTGTCACTTATTTTTATTATTCCATTTCCTACTGCACACAAATGTTTTGCTGTTCAATTATTTCATTTACCCAAACACACTCAGTGATGATCGCGATGTTCGGAGTCGTAGTAAATATACTTTTATTGCTCTCCGGTTGCCCTCAGAGACGTATTTCTGATAAGCTCCTACCTCTGGCTGAAGTTAGCTGGCTGTTGCAGGATGCTGTGTGGTGTGTCACTGAATCGCTCCGCCGTCACTGAGCTGAGATGGCTGCGAAGATGGCGAAGTTCGCGGTTCAAATTATCAAAACTAAGCTAAAAATTATTTCACTGAGGATCACACCTGAAACGATAGTTCGATGTACAGGAACTGTTAGCGTAGGTCACAGGCTACATCTTGAACGAGTTTTGTGCGGCTGTTTTGATTAACAGACAATTTACTTTTAACAAAATTAGGTCCTCCGCAGCTAATATATTTGATAGGCGAAATGCAAATTTCTTTTCCAAACTAATATTTGTCACAAAATACATTAATGACACCAAATTCTACGTTCTACGAGGCCCGTAGCATTGTACAGCGCATTGTGTAAGATTTTAAAAATAGAAGGTACTGACCAGCTGCAAAAGTTTAATGTTCTTTACGACAGCTATTTCGACTTTATTGCCATTCTCAAGTACCTGCAAATACAAAATGGGTGACTCTATCTACATATGTGTCGGTTGTTCATGTGAATAATTATTCATTGTAATTTTACATTGGTACTTACATCTAGTTTGATTTACGTACATCGTGTGGTAAATTGTCATTGTCCAGTTCGTAGTGATTACGTGACATGTAGTAATTATAAACACATGTGAGCCGTTCGTGGCTCGTGTTCGCGCCATATCCCATTTGACATCCTGTTTTTACTGTACTACCACCTCGTTAAGTTAATTTCAATTACTGCTGTCACTGAGTTGCCACCTTCCCTGCCCATGAACGGCAGCAGCGGCGCTTATCGATATAAGCTCTGGCGTATTATCTTTGCTGACTGCTATTACTTCCTGGCTGTCGTGTGTTTGGAGTTAGTTCGGATCTGCCAGTGAGTTGGGAGGCGCTAGCAGTGCAGATCGGACGTGGCAGTGTTTGATTTAGGACACGGCAGAAGTTCAGTCGGGGCGCGGCTGCCGTGAGGTCCGGACAGCCATGACTCGACCGACGGTTGCCGATAAATATCACCTGATTGCGGACCACCTTGGTTGGTAGTCGGTCGGTCGTCTTGTCGGACGACGTGTATGTCGGCCGGCGATCGCTTATGGGTTGCCTGCGTGTGCCGACTCGTGATTCGTCCTTGTTATTGCAAAGTCGCTGCGGTTAGTATTGTCTAGTCCTTCGTACAAGTTCTCGTGAAACTGTGTGTAGCTTGTGATGTCGACTGCTCAATTATTTTAGTGCTGTCTCGATGGTGATATGTGGCAGTCGGTAGGTTGGTGTGGATCAGCCAGGAAATCCCCGCGCGGCGCAGTGGGCCGGGGCCATTAGCGGTCTCTACGCCGTGTCGGAGTGTGTGGGAGCTGTTCTGATGCTACGAGGTTCGTGGCTCAGCGACCCAGGACATCACAGTTGAGTGATAATTTAATAACCGAAGCCAGTCTGTTCACATTGTGCCGTTGGTTTTCATGGTTGGCTGTTGGGGGTATTCCCGTGAGCAACAGCGAGTGTTCGAGTTGGCGAAAGTTTAGCCACCATCCAGTGGAGTTTAACAGTGTTTTGGTTATTTGAAGTCCACCAGTGCACCAGCGGAGTTTTCTACCTTGCGGCCGTTAGCGTTCCGGTTACCTGCCCTGGCCGCTGACGTAAAATTCAGTCAGTGTTCTTTCCTCACCGTGTTGTCGCGGTCCAACACGTCTGTGTAGTTTTGACAGCTTACGCATACTTGGTTGTGGGCGGCTACGCCTTTTACGTTTTGACTTTGGAGTTCCTCGTGTACTGGTGGGGTGGAAAGCAAGTCGTCTTGTCAGTGGGTCCGTTGACTGTCTCTTGGTTGGGTTGCCGGCGGATCGGACATAGTTGGGCCGACTACCTGTCTCCCCTAAGCGAACGTTAATATTTCAAGTGCAGACCGACGCCCGGAAACTTCTGGGCGCCGCTGGTTGTACTGCCTGTTCTTATTGGTGTTTGACTGTGTATTTTAATGACTCATAGCCGATGGTTTGAATTTGAATGCTTTTAGTTGGGTTTTAAATAATGGGCCTTCAGCCGTTTTAAAATTGAAAATTCCTTACTTGTCAAGTCTTGCTTTGTTTGGGCCTTCAGCCTCATTTAAAACATTTTTGGATAAAGCTTTGGGCCTTCTGCCTTTTAAAAATTTATTGTAATTGTGTCTTTCAATCAGGGGCCTTCAGCCGTCTTAAAATTAAAATTCCTTACTTGTCAAGTCTTAGATTGTTTGGGCCTTCAGTCTCATTTCAAATATTATTTAAGGATAAAACCTTGCACTGTTTTGCCTTTTGAAAATTTATTGTAGTTGTGTTTTAAATCGTGGGCCTTCAGCCGTTTTAAAAATTAAAGAGGTTGTGCCCTTAACCCACAAGATTGTGTGACGTATTCAGTCGATAGTTAAGCTCGGAAATTTGCGCTGTAATGTTTGGGCAACTAAATAAAGTTATACGTGTTCGAGTATAACTGACAGCCGTTCATTTTTGTCCCCTTTCCACAATTCCAACTACCTCTTTTGTCCTGTGTATTTAACTGGGCGTTTCAACATGCAATAGATTTCGACATCACATACTTGGCACTTTGTTTACTATAAATTACGATTTGACATTTATTTGGCAGTTCGTATACCAAGATACTCTATGTTTACATGGCACAATTAGTTAAGTAGTGATAATGGTACATTTCACTGACTGGATTTTGCTGTGAATTATGTATTTGGTGTCAGTATGTGTTGTCAAATTTTCCAAAATTAAATACAGACAGATGTCAAATCCTACCAGTCACCATTTATACATTACAGTAATAGATATTCTTCCACGAAATAGGAGGAGTTATCAAAGAGAAACGTTTTCAGTTTAGTTTCAAGTTTTACTTGTCTTTGTGACAGACACTTTAAATTAGTGGATAAGTGATCAAAACTTCTGGTTGCAGCATTTTGAACCCCTGTTTGTGCTAAAGACAAACTTAAAGTGGCGTAATTGTCATTTTTTGTTCTGGTATTGTATTTATGTACATCACTGTTCGTGTTGAATTGCAATGGATGATTTACAACAAACTTCATTGGGGAATATCTATACTGTGTAACGGATAAATTGCCACTCACACGCCGAAGAGCAAGCAGGCACGACGGAAAGAGTGCTCACTTAAGCTTTCAGCCAAAGCCTTCTTCACAAAGGAAGCAAAGCACACATAGTCCACACATCCAGACAAACATACGCACAAAACTCACACACACTTGACCGCTGTCTCCGTCTGTTTTAGCTAGAATATTTTTGAAAGAGAGAGGAGATGTCAACAATGAATAATTATGGGCGCGAGCAATTTAGAACATGAGATTCTGTCCCAACAATCAGACCGGTTACATAACGTGTGTTACGCAGGGACGAGACCGTTAATACAGTGTGGTTCGGATGTCGGAGCGTCTGCGATTTGCAAGGCAATAAAAAACACAGGAAAGAAAAAGGAAGAACACTGTGTAAAATAAGGCATATATAAGTCAAATCACAGAAATAAACCACTGCAATAAACGTAGACACTGCAACCATAATTCATGTACAGGGATATTACAAATGATTGAAGCGATTTCACAGCTCTACAATAACTTTATTATTTGAGATATTTTCACAATGATTTGCGCACATATACAAAAACTCAAAGTCTTTTTAGGCATTCAAAAATGTTCGAAATGGGCCCCTTTAGTGATTCGGCAGACATCAAGCCGATAATCAAGTTCCTCCCACACTCGGCGCAGCATGTCCCCATCAATGAGTTCGAAAGCATCGTTGATGCGAGCTCGCAGTTCTGGCACGTTTCTTGGTAGAGGAGGTTTAAACACTAAATCTTTCACATAACCCCACAGAAAGAAATCGCGTGGGGTTAAGTCGGGAGAGCGTGGAGGCCATGACATGAATTGCTGATCGTGATCTCCACCACGACCGATCCATCGGTTTTCCAATCTCCTGTTTAAGAAATGCCGAACATCGTGATGGAAGTGCGGTGGAGCACCATCCTGTTGAAAGATGAAGTCGGCGCCGTCGGTCTCCAGTTGTGGCATGAGCCAATTTTCCAGCATGTCCAGATACACGTGTCCTGTGACTTTTTTTCGCAGAAGAAAAAGGGGCCGTAAACTTTAAACCGTGAGATTGCACAAAACACGTTAACTTTTGGTCAATTGCGAATTTCCTGCACGAATGCGTGAGGATTCTCTACCGCCCAGATTCGCACATTGTATCTGTTCACTTCACCATTAAGAAAAAAATGTTGCTTCATCACTGAAAACAAGTTTCACACTGGACGCATCCTCTTCCATGAGCTGTTGCAACCGCGCCGAAAATTCAAAGCGTTTGACTTTGTCATCGGGTGTCAGGGCTTGTAGCAATTGTATACGGTAAGGCTTCTGCTTTAGCCTTTTCCGTAAGATTTTCCAAACAGTCGGCTGTGGTACGCTTAGCTCCCTGCTTGCTTTATTCGTCGACTTCCGCGGGCTACGCGTGAAACTTGCCTGCACGCGTTCAACCATTTCTTCGCTCACTGCAGGCCGACCCGTTGATTTCCCCTTACAGAGGCATCCAGAAGCTATAAACTGCGCATACCATCGCCGGATGGAGTTAGCAGTTGGTGGATCTTTGTTGAACTTCGTCCTGAAGTGTCGTTGCACTGTTATGACTGACTGATGTGAGTGCATTTCAAGCACGACATACGCTTTCTCGGCTCCTGTCGCCATTTTGTCTCACTGTGCTCTCGAACGCTCTGGCGGCAGAAACCTGAAGTGCGGCTTCAGCCGAACAAAACTTTGTGTTTTTCTACGTATCTGTAGTGTGTCGTGACCATATGTCAATGAATGGAGCTACAGTGAATTTATGAAATCGCTTCAATCATTTGTAATAGCCCTGTATATAAAGGAAAATATTGCTTGGACGGCTCCACTTACGAATGAATGTGATTTTTTAAAATTTTACAGTATTATCGGATCCATTAGTACACCCGAAAACAACGCAAACTGGCTTTTTTGATGAAACAACTATGTCTCCACACAATCGAAGCGCACAATACGGTCGAAATTAGGCACAGACAGGTCAGACTGAAGTCATGGGGAAGCATCACCGCGGTGAGCTATGGATTTATGAATGCGGCGAACCTAATGTTTTGCGCTAGTTAAGATGGTGGACCTTGGCTTCAAATTTGTAACGTGCTGACACATCCCTTCTTTTTTTACCTCCATGGACCTTATCTTAGGTATGACGTCTTTGCTCAAAGCTGACGGGTGGAAGCGGAGACTAGAATTGTGTCGAAAATTAAAGTTGCATTACAAAAACTGCACAAAATGTCTAAAGGACTCACTATGAACATACTTGAAGAATCTGAAATATATATACATACGTCAAAGTATTTGCACAAAATACTCAACGAGTACACAGACTTTAAACATGTGTATTATCTGGAAAACTTTATTGACTTACTGGACCACGAAAAGAATGGTAAATTTGACAACACATGTTCACACCAAAGATACAGTTCATAGCAAAATCCAGTCAGTGAAATATAACATTATAGTTGCTTAACTAATCGTTCTTTGTGAACGTAGAGCATCTTAGTAAACCTACTATCAAATAAATGTCAAATCCGCACCTTATAGTAAACGAACTGTCAAGTACGTGTCGAACTGAATTAGATAACTTATAATTACTGCCACGTAAGCACAACGAATTAGACATTGACAGATTACTATAGATGCAATATGGACTCAAATCACACTAGACGTAAGTACCAAGGTAAAATTATAATATACAATTATTCGTATGGACCATCATAACATATGTAAATAGTCTCACGTATTTTGTATGCGTAGGTTACTTGAGAGTGGCAATAAAAGCGAAACAGATGCCGTAAAAATCATAAACCTACTGTAGCTAGTCTGGACCTTTCATAAAAAAAGTTGTAATTCGTCTTCCTAGTCTGAAAGTCGACGCACCATTCACTTCTTTATTAAAACGTTTCTTTCATTTGCCAGAGTCAGTCTGCATGACACATTCTATGTACATCTTCCACTTTGCTGACAAGTAAAATTTTATTTGTGACTGCATTCACCATTGTAATCTTCTTACATCGCTTCTCCCTATTAATTTTCAGAGGATAAATAATTATTCAAAATTTTTGAAACACTACATGCGAAGCTGCTGTCCACAATACTTGACCCCTTTCTGTTATTCTCTTCTCTGTTGCGAATCTTCATTAGATAATTAATTCCCCTTCTCCCATCTTCCAGCCGGCTTATCTTTTCTCTCGATACACTGTAACGTCCCCTTAGAAGAATTGTATACGAGACTGTGCTTAAACTGACACAATATTTTTTAGCGCAACGCAATCTGACTTTCAAAAATCCCTACAAAAGAATGGCCCTGACTAACATTAACCTATACGTTTCACAAATCACTTACCTCACCAAAAATTTTCCTTACTCGAACTACTGCAATACGGCGAGCGCCACTACTGCCAGCTAAATAAAAGATTCAAACTACTGAAGGCACTAACTACTGATAGGCATAGTTAGCAAATGAAAGATTTTAATAGAGAACAAACAATGTATTTACCTTAATAGTCATAATATACATAGCAGTTCATAATATCCATTCTGTACTCAAAAATCCGCCATCTCATTTCCCACATCCACCACTGCTGGCGGCTCACCTCTAACTGCGCAACGCTACGCGCTGTTCACATCCAGCTGCCGCTGCCCAACACTACAGTGGCAGACAATAACGCAAACTAGCCACAGACTGCACACAGCACAGCCAGTGATTTTCATACAGAGCGCTACGTAACGTTGCCAATAAGAAAACATAAACAGACTACTTACAACACCTCGACAGCCTTCGAATAAATTGTGGCAGAGATTTCCGACCGTGAAGTCAGTCAGTGTGTTCTACTACGTCCCCATTACAGCCCCTGACGACAGTCTCCATTACACTGACAAATTGCAGACATCGAAAGGTCTTCAGAAGAAAATATTGCTACATACAGTCGATGAAGGGCTAGTTTAAACATTGTTCCGTAATAGTCCTTCCCCAATATATGAACCATTTCTACTCTAATGAACTTACTTCGTTCACCATTTTCATCATCTGTCTCCTCTTTCCTACTTTTATAAAATACGCTACTTTTGCCCAAACGGGCATAGCATTTCATTAGATGTATCTTCAGATTTAAATTGCGTGAATTTGCAAGAAAGGAAACATTTACAAGTAAAGTTTAATACAACAGTGTACATTTATTTTAATTTTATGTAACTGAAATAAAAATCGATAAAAATTTTCAATAACTTTACATCGGCAACGAAGACAATTAACAAAATGGAGACTACTGTTAAATCAACACAAAGAAATTACATAAGACGAAAATTTTTGTCACGTCAGCCCCCAAATTTTCAAGTACTAGTATCTTCATGAAAAATTTCTGACAGCTATAGACATTAGTTACAACAGGATTAGACCTACTTACTGCCGACGTGCTGGTGGTTCGAATAGCGACCAACACAATGAGAAAAGTGTTTATTTTAGTCTATAGTCGCTATTTTTCTATTTTTCCTACTGGGTGCCGGTTCCGGTACACGGTTTCTGCCACACCTACTTCAGAAGTTAACATGACGACCGCGTGTCAGGGGATGGGCTGATGACGGTATGTGTACCGAAGCAAGTATCCAGGAAAAAAATAATTACTTGCGACTATTAACTAAAACACTTTATTCTCATGTTACCATTACATAGTTGACGATTTAAAATAATCTGAGATATCCCCGTTCATATCCGCGTTCACATTACGTTTGTTTCTATTCAAAACAACTCTCATTTGTTCTTCAGTCTCAGTTGCGCATGAAAAAAGAAAATAAATATACGAGCAAATGAGACTGAAGTATAAATCCAATTTGTTTTAAGTATCAATACAGTTGCTGTTCCCTCGCGATGAATATGTCGGCTCACCACTTTTAGTTCATCGATCCTCCTAATATTTGTAAAACTCAGTGACATTATCTCAATACAGCTGTTAGCGTCTGGCGCTGCAGGTGATTCAGGTGGAGTCGCCATTAATTGACAGTCTGGCATTGCAGGTGGTACTTCCAACAAACAAGCCAATCTTAAATTCACGAGGAAAATTGATATTTGTAAACATATCGGGAATCGATATATCGATATTTAGACAAATTTCGATACCTGCCATCGACATGCCGATAAAAAGTAACGACATATCGATATAGCGACGGAAAGGATGTCGGCCTACAAGGCCTACAAATCTATCACCTGCACATTGTATATAGACTGCTGGTTTTACAGCTATATATTTAAGTATCGATTTATTATTAGATAGTCTGTACAGCAACAAGCTAGCAGCCTGCTGATCAACGACACACGTTCACGCTTGGCGATAACCACTTTGCTAACAATGGTAATTGCATTTAAGTGGCAGAGTGAAAGGTGTCCGATGGGCTCGTTCTTCGGTTTCGTCAAGTGTAGGATTTGTCCGGAACACTTCATGTCGATTTCGGTGCTTTTTTTTTTTCTTTGGGCAAACGCCAGCGACCTAGCTTCGCAGTGTCAAAATTGGGTGGTGCAGCTAAACGTTGCAGCTTTTGTTAGTTGCGCTGAGTGCCTGTTACGTTCGCATTTCCCCTCCCACGGTTCCATCCACCGTAAAGAACTAACTTATAATTTAATTTTTTGTTCATTTTCAGTAAAACTAGTTGCGTTAAAAATTGTTTTCTAACGCAGCTGTTGAGCTATTTCTTCACATAGGAAATCTTGTTAAATGTTTTTTATTCCAGTCTTCGATAAAAATATGAATTCTTTTGACGATGATCGGTTTCAGTTCGTAATGACCATCCTCATATGTTTTCTACACCATGTCCTAAAGTGATAAGGTCATAATGTCATTTTTATTGAGTAGCAGTAATGACTGTGTGGACGATGTGGCCTTTTCTACACTTTATTTTAGATCTATGCGACAATGCTGGGCTGACTATACTTATATGTTTAGACGATGCCATTATGTCCTTATCACTTTAGGACATGGTGTAGAAAACATATGTAGAAAAGATCTGAGGATGGTCATTACGAACTGAAACCGGTCATCGTCAAAAGAATTGATATTGTGATAAAAGACTGGAATAAAAAACATTTGACAGTATTGGATCACTGTTCGTATACGCGACTTGTCGCAGCTGGGGAAATCTTGTTATTCTATTCACAGCGCCACCCCTCACTGCAATCGAACTTTTCCTTTTGTGTCACCTATACTTCCTTCACACATTCCAAAAGAGACACTGGACGTGATGAAATCTCAAAAAGTAGTCACACAGTGAAAGTAAAATTATGTTCTACTACAATTTCAAAAGAACAACTTCAAATATTTAGGGAAAATTCTGAACAAAATATAATACGAAATAAAAGTATCGGCACTCAATATCTCCATTTGGATATCGATATATCGTTATATGGGAGGGGAAACATCGCCAGTGTATATCGTTTTTCGGAAAGTACATTGATATAACGATATATGGATATTTTCTGAGCCTTGATATCCACCAATACTGGTGTACCGCACGCTTAACAGTCGGTCGCTAAGCAGGCTCTGTGCTGTGTCGACTGTTGTAACTGCAGTGTCGGCTCCGATCACACTGGACATATCACTGTCGTAAGTAAATATTGCTATGGAGAATTAGCACACGATCATATACAATTGGAATATTAAATATTGCTGAAAATTCCCCTCTCTTCAGCACCTTCCCTTAAATTATCTTTTAGCTGGCAATGGCGCCCACTTCATTGACTTCCTCCACTTATCGATTTTACCTGTTCATCAGGTAGCTTCTTAATTCGTCTTTTCGGTACATATTACTGGTACTTTGTCTTGCCATTCGATACTTTCTGCAATGTATCTCCCTTCTCCCTCTTCTTGCTTGATTAATTAAACAATTAAGTGCTTGCTAGTAATACTCGTTTCTTTGTATGAAAGAATTTGAGCTCGCGAACATCAGCATACACAGACTATTGTACTTTTGCAATATCTGGCCTTTGCAGATGTCTTTTATCTAAAAAAAAAACACCCTGTCTTCTTTTTCACCTTTAATTTAAATATATTCACACCCCCTTCTACTACACTTACATTTACCGAGCATCTTCACATATTATACTGACATCTCCGTGTTCGGAAGAACCAGAAACTACAGCGACATTACTCTCCCCTCTCCTTCCACCTTCTGTAACAACATTTTCCTCTTCTTCATCAACAGATTCTTCTTTAACGCATTCTTCCTGCCCGCTACAGTCTAGTATCCTCTTTTCTACCTCCAGAACTGCACAATCATTTCCCTACCAACCTACTGTTCCTGTGTCCCCCTTCTTCTTCGTTCTGCTTACAAGTTACCCCATTTTCCCCCCCTCGCTCCCTTCATCGCCGTTCAACATTCCTGCTTCTCTTAGTTTACTAAAATCTTCAAACTCCGTCGTCTATTCTGCCTCGTCCTATTTGTTCTTTGTCCAAATAAGCTCTACGGTCGTAAGATACACTATATCAACAAAAGTATCCGGACACCTGGCTGAAAATGACTTACAAGTTCGTGGCGTACTCCATCGGTAATGCTAGGATTCAATATCCTGTTCGCCCTCCCTTAGCCTTATTAACAGCTTCCATTCTGGTAGGCATATGCTCAGTCAGGTGCTGGAAGGTTTCTTGGGGAATCGCAGCCCTTTCTTCACGGACTGCTGCATTGAGGAGAAGTATCGATGACGGTCTGTGAGGCCTGGCACGATGTCGGCGTTCCAAAACATCCCAAAGGTGTTCTTTAGGACTCAGGTCAGGACTCTGTGCAGGCCAGTCCATTACAGGGATATTATTGTCGTGTAACCGCGCCGCTGCAGGCCGTGCATTGTGAACAGATACAGGGGCGGTTCTATAAGTCGGTCAAGGGGAGGCTAATGGCGGGGAAGGGGGGCTTGGTTTGGGGGAGCGGAATATCGCTTAAAAAAAGAAGAGTTGGGGTCCTCTACCGACGAAGGTAAAATTTTGTGTTGCTTAAAGTAGTTTTTGGTAAGTTTTTTGGAGTTCACTGTAAAAACGTGCCTGCAGAATGTGTGTGCCCGGGAAAATAATACAATTTGGCGCAGAAGTCTGGTGATTTCGAAGTTTTTGCCTGGGGTGAGCAATTTAAGTGTTGGTAGGCATATCCGGCATATTTAGCTTTCTCGATTATTGTAAGTGGTACTTGCACATTAATATATACATCCAGCGTATATTAATAAATAATAAGACGCCCATTTTAAGATAAATGATATTTATTGGTTTAGATATTAAGCTATTTGCCGCTCTTATTCTTCTGTTAAAATGTGTTTGAAATACATTGCGACCTATATTGCAACATAACTATTAAAAAAATGGTTGAACCTGTTTAAGTAATATATTCACTGATTTCTGATTTATCCAGTGTAATATGATACTCCATTGGGGTGGGGGCTATAGCCCCCATAGCCCTCCCCCCTCCCATTGCCACCTCCTCTGAAAAAGTGCTCGATCGTGTTGAAAGATGCAATCGCCCTCCCCGAATTGCTCTTCAACAGTGGGAAACAAGAAGGTGCTTAAAACATGACTTTAAGCCTGTGCTGTGATAACGCCACGCAAAACAACAAGGGATGCAAAAACACGACCACATCATAACAGCACCGCCTCAGAATTTTACTGTTGGCACTACACACGCTGGCACACGACATTCACCGGACATTCACCATACCCACACCCTGCCATCGGATCGCCACATTGTGTACCGTCATTCGTCACTCTACACAATGATTTTCCACTGTTCCGTTGTCCTGTGTTTACGTTCCTTACACCAAGCGAGGCGTCGTTTGACATTTACCGGCGTGATGTGAGGCTTATGAGCAGCCACTTGATCATGAAATACAAGTTTTCTCGCCTCCCTCCTAACTGTCATAGTACTTGCAGTGGATCCTGATGTAGTATGGAATTCCTGTGTGACGACCCTTTTCAACTATCGGCGGTCACTGTCAGTCATCAGACGTGGTCAACCTGTACGCTTTAGTGCTGTATGTGTCCCTTAACGTTTCCACTTCACTATTACATCGGAAACAGTGGAGGTAGGGATGTTTAGGAGTGTGTAAATCTCGCGTACAGACGTATGACACAAGTGACACCCAATCACCTGAAGTCCGTGAGTTTCGCGGAGAGCTCTATTCTGCTCTCTCACGATGTCTAATGACTACTAAGGTCGCTGGCAGTAGGCGGCATCACAATGCACCTAATATGGAAAACGTATGTTTTGGGGGCGTCCAGATGCTTTTGATCACATAGAGTATGTTCCATATAATTTTCTTGCTACGGGACACTATGAAAGAGACAGTGTGGCAGATTCAGAAACCATCATCGAGCAGTCATACTTGTGATAGCGCAATGATAAATTTAATATCGTAGCGAAGCTCTGCTAAGAACAAAATTGCTATCGGCTGGTACAGCCTCATTTCGTAAGAAAGACGCCGTGATGTTACTGTTTCCGTTCGGTCGATCTTCCAGCAACGTACGGGTCGTGGTTAGTAGTCAAAGCTTCGGTTGTTGAAGAAGTGCTGTGAGGTCTTTCCGTCGTACTCAGACTTATTTAAGGAAAGTGTACCCGATCCGTGGTGAAAGACTGTGTGTATATTAAGCTCACATCCGTCCGGTTCATTCATGAAGACTCGTGAAATCATTCGTAAACAGTTCGTTGACTGTAGTATTCCTGCAAAAAATAGTTTTCAGAACTTAATAACAAAAAGGTGGTCCAATGTCATTGTCTTTAACCGTAAGCTTCCATTTCAAACGTTTTGGAAAAACAAAGCTGTAAATCTGGAAAATATCTATTAGGCCGTATTGCCAGCAGACAGGTGTTAAACCTACTTCTTTCCATTCTGCATTTAAACCATCTTGCGTTCCACGTGTTAAGGCATTATTTCCAACTGATACGGAAATTGGGATTATGTATTACGAGTGACTGCTTGAAAGGATTACGGACGACTAACTTGACCCAACGGTGTGTTGTTACAGCGCTGAAGCTGAAATTCTCCTTTTTAGTCATTTGGATGGCCACGTTAATTGCCACTGACCCGCATTATGCATCAAATTCCTCTTTAAGATGAAAGTAAGTTCGGTGGGCTGTTTCTAGTAGACCAATTGTTTGAAATCACTGTCAGTTCAAACGTCTCTCTTCAGATTTTTAACAAATTCAACTATCAGTTAAAGTAACGTGTAAGACAGCAAGTGCCACACACCTCGTCAAACCCTGTCTTGTGATGCCTTCACAAAACAGTCCCTAATAATCAAAGGTTCGTGGCCACATCGTACACTGGAGTTGTCCGCTTGTGGTTTTTACCCATGTGGATATTTAAAAGGTAAATAATACGAAAGTAACGGTGAAACGGTAAACGGACTGAAGGAACGCTTAGCACAAGAGATTGCATTACAGTTCTCTAAGTGGGCCTCAATGTGATTACAGGCGCACAAAAATGCTTAAGGATGCAGAACGACCGGTTTTAATGTACATTGTAACCGCTGTAATTGTAATTTTTAAATGTTCTGATTTGGAAATAAAATAAAATTTTTTTCTGTTATTGAGTGGGCGCATTATTTGATGAGGGATCCATTTTATCTTGGACATAGCGTAGAAACCTAGAAGCCATGTTCAACTATTTTTGTGTGAAATTATCGCCAGTTGACTGCAAGGATTTTTAATATTCACGCCACTATCAAATGCCAAGGCCAAGAACGGTCATTAATTACCTGACTTTCTGAATGACATTTATTTATGTTTTTAATGCGAATGTATTCCCTCCAGGAACACAGCGCAGTAACGACAGCCACGAAATGTGCGCGTCCTGAGATGTAATACCGCAGAGAGCCAGTGCGCCACAGGGAGAGATTATACTTTGAAGTCGACGTGACGCGACTTCTGAGCTGGGGAAGCTTTTCTGCCACTGCAGTGGGGTGTTGGACGCAGCGTTTGACTTGGGTGAATTTCAAAGGGGAGCTGGCGACTGCCACGGACAGTCTCTCCTGTACCTGAGGGTGATCCCGCGAAGTCTGCCCATAGTGCAAAAATAACCTGTAGCAGCGTGAGATGCAGCGGTAAAGCCGTATTTCCACAAAATTTTGCATCTGTAAACATCAAAATATCGATGACGACGCTAGATCGACACTCACTTTCCGCGGTGCCACTAACGGCTAAAGCCTTTTCAACTTTGTGTCGCCATTAAGCTCTCCCCACCACGGATGCGCGTCTAACGAGTGCAACTGAAAGAGCATCATTGCTTCAATCTGTATTTTTTGCCTGAGCAAATAGACGAAACAACGATTTCATTCGAGTAGCATTAACTCAAATTGTCGGACTCTGTTTTGTACATTTACACACACAATAAATACAAACGTTAACATCTATTAGGAATTTATTACGATTATTGTAAGGTAATTCGTGTGATCTGAATCAACATTTGTTCTGTCTTTACTCTTATCACAGCCAACACATAAAAATGTGCATATTTTGTGTTGAATGATGACATCACAGCAGTCATGCGAAGAAAATCGTTGTATATGCGTTTGCAGAAGAATACTATTGTTTTCGTATTTTATTAGCCCATAGGTGAAAGTGTAATTTTATATGCTGTAGCTTATTGACTGTATTCGATGAGAAGGTATACAGACTGGAAGTGAATTACAACAGAGCCAGCCACAGGCAGGCAAGAGTATTATGCACTGCAACGCAAAACACAGCCGACGGGCATTGCGAAGCAAAGGGAGCTGGATGCTGTATAGCAACAACCGTCACTGCAGTATGGTAGTGGTCGGACGGAAGCCTTTTCTCACTTGCCACCAAAGAAGTGTTTAGAGTACGTGCATTAATCCCTAAACGTACATGGTCTGCAGCATATACATATTCAGTCATTCATGTACTAAAATAGTCTCGTCTCATTATCACACCCTACACCACAAGCCTGTGACACCTGGGACAACATTCCAGGATGCAGTACGGGTCAGCTGTCTGGCCATGGGATGGTGCACGCAGCCCCTGAGTCTCCAATGCTGCCACTGTGAAAGCAGAGAGCCTCCCACTCACTGGAGGGAAGTCACGGCTGCCTCCGCAGTATCGACGGCTACAGTCCTGCGCTGTCATCACAGTCACAGCCAGATACGTTGCTGACAGCAGCATTCGAGTGACGCCATACTTGGCCCCCTCCTCCGCTCTGTCAGCAACTATGGACGTCTATTGTTTCATACGAGAGGCAACTAGACTCCTCCATTGAGCTGCTCCTGAGGCTTACTACTGCTGAGGGCTTGAATAAACAAGTTAATTAAACAAATCTAGTGTCGTCTTCACATCTCATTTCACTCTGCACAGGGTCTCCACATCAGTGGCTCATCTAACGCTGGTGTCAGATCACTGACGTCTCCATCTTAGAGCAACATATGAACGTGTAGCCTACAGTACGTTGGATCCAAAAATTTTGATTTTATTTTGGTGAGAGAGAAAAGGTTTGACAGTCATCCATTTTGTAAAGTAGATTTTATTACGAGTGGAGAACTAGTGAATTTGCCTAGTTTCATAGGTTATGGAAGTCATGAGTGGTTAGTGGCTGTTAAATGTGCACAGTGTGACCTCGCAAGACATACAGATCCATGTACGGAATCAGTTCTGGTAAAATTTTATGCAGTCCGGAACCACGGGACTGCTACGGTCGCAGGTTCGAATCCTGCCTCGGGCATGGGTGTGTGTGCTGTCCTTAGGTTAGTTAGGTTTAAGTAGTTCTAAGTTCTAGGGGACTTATGACCTAAGATGTTGAGTCCCATAGTGCTCAGAGACATTTGAACCATTTTTTTGAAAATTTTATGCGTGTAATCATTGGGGGTGTATGGCTAGACAATGCCATAATCGAGATGAATCACAATTAGACTTAAAAAATAAGTTAATCAATTTTGTTTTCTTGTCTTGAGTGTTTTCATGGACAAAACTTCAACAGAACCAGAGAGGCAACGCTGGAAGCAGTATGCATTTTGCTGGAAAAGGTAGCACGATTAGCAGTGGATAATAAATAACTGCATAGGTTGGTAAAATTGCGATCTTCACAACCGGGTATAGATTTTTTTCAGTCACATGTTTTACCGCTTCATTTTCTCCCTGTGTGTCAGACCTCGGAAATATGGCTGAGATTAAAGGTTGGTCTGATAAGGATTTATTGAATGCTGCTAAACTGAGACTAGCAGAGATACACGAAACGAAATAGTGCCACACACTATAGGAAACATTTAGGGATAATAACCAAGAAAAATACGAAAACTGTGGAACAATTTGCGGCTAGGACAAGGAAAATTAATGGATGTACAAATGAATTAGGACAGGATGTTGCAATCAATGAAATTATTTTGCAAGACGCTGAGCAGAGGGCGCTCAATACCTTTTTGTTTTTTAAGAGGATTGCATGCGGAAATGTCAAGACTTGTACGGACAGGGGTTCGATAGATTTGCGCTCAGCAGTACGGTTACTATAGAGTGTGAGGACATCGATTTGTCGACTGGAATGCAGGGTAAACGAACAGTGTTTGCATTTAGTATAAAATATTTTAGGTGTGGCCGTACGGGGCATGAACGGAGGCAGTGTCGCCAGCCGCAGGGTGATGTGAATAAAATAATAGAAAGTAATAATTCTAGAAGCAGAGGATCGGGAAACAATAAGGTGTTAAACGCTAACGGAAACCCCAGGTCCACCTACGGTCGTTCCCAGTAAGATTGGACGCCACTAAATCGTGTGCAGAGATGGATTGTGCGATAAGAGGAACAGTAGGAGAAAAGGGTTGCATGGGCGCATTTGTCAGTCACCAGTAATGATCTATTGAAACGTAAGCAATAGCACACACCACAGTGCAAATTGCATGGGTTGGGGGCAAGGATGTTGCACCATTTGGATCGGTGGTCAGAGACCTTTACCTGGATTCAGTTTAAACAACGTGTAGAGATTGAGCCGCACGTGAGTAAAGGCCACGAAATGATTCTAGGATTAGACTTCTTATATCAGCATTGTGCCATAATCGATCTTCGGCAGCATAGGGAGGAAGTTGAGGAAAAAGTGTTTGTTACGTTAAGCCATTGCCAGTGTATGTCGCGAGTGGAGTCTGTGACAAAACTGTTACAAAATGGTGAAACCTCAGGCGATCACAATAAAATTTGATTCGGACGATTGTGTATCTAAGGGTACTGGGATATCATACTGGGAAATTAGTTTTGGCCTGTGCTGAGTGTAGCTTGCTGGTAGGAACTTTGTGCGTGGTGGAACTGCTGGAAGAGAATGAAGTATTAGATCAGACAGTTTGGTTAGTTAAAAGGGGTGAGCGTACAAGAAATAAAGGATGAAAAAAAGGTACCCGTTTTTACAGATAATTTGAGTGCAGAGGACATAGGTTTAACGAAGGGGTTGTTAATCGCTAATACAACAGATACCATGGAGGAAGAAGAATGGGACACGAGAGGTGTCAGCCACAGACAACTGCCGAACGCCACTGGAACTGCATGACGAGGAAAAGTGAAGCACCTAGGGGGAATCAATAGGGATTCGATGGAAAAACTATGGAAAAACTACTTTTGGAATTTAAGGATTTTTTCTTCCAAAAGCCATTACCAGCTACACATATTACACAGCGCCATACATAACGGGAAATGAATCACCAGTCTAACGCAAACCATACAGAATACCTAGGTACTTGCAGCCAATTTTGGAGGAATTTATCTATCAACAACTAAAAGATGGAATAATTGAACAATGTAAAAGTGCAGGAATAGTCGTCGATCCAAAAAAAAATCAATGGGTGGAACATTTGTGATTTCAGTTATCTAAATGCGAAAACCATAACAGACCCCTACCCTTTGCCAAATCTCACAGAAACCTTGGATCATTTAGGGCTATGCAAATACTTTTCAACAATGAATTTGAAGAGTGGGTATCAGCAGTAGAGGTGCACTATGGGATTGACACAAAACCAGTTTTCGGAACGCTGAGGGTACTACCAATTCGAAGAAATGCCATTCGGATTTAAAAAATGCACCTGCAACGTTTCAGAGATTGTTGGACAGAGTACTCTGAGGTTTAGAACCATGGCAACGCTTAGTGTATCTCCATGATACAATAGTCTATGGGTGTGATATGGAACATAATATGCAGCGACGGAGGAAAGTATTCCTAAAGTTAAAAGCAGGATGCCTTATCTGAAAAAAGTACAGGGTTCGGGAAGTTCAATGAGATGGCACAGGTTACCAGAACCACTGACGGAATTCAATACGACCTGGAAAATGGTTTGGGTTATGAGCTTGAATCTTCCGAAGGCGGTAGAGGTGAAAATCATCTTCATGCCACACAACATATCTCGTGTAACAGGCGGAGAGCTAGTTGAGGGTGTATTTTCCAGCCGTGCTGACGCCTCCTCATCAAGCGTTGTTGCGTTGACGATCGTGTCCGTCAGGCCGTCGCACATGTAACACAAAATGAATACACTGGGATTCGAAGTCGGCATTAAATGCACATATGCGGTTACGAGAGCGTTCCAGTGTGAAACCTGAACCTTTTTCTTGTAGAGACCCTTGATTGGCAGTAAATGTGCGTGGGTCTGGCATTCGAAGATTCGGAATCCGCTCAAAGAAAAAAACGTTGAGCAGCATGTGCATTTCCATCCGCCCCGTAAGCACAGTGCATGTCTGCCCTTTCCTCGCATGAATGGTGCTCAATTTCTTGTCCCTTCCACACAGTAATAACCACAAGAATGTCCCCGTTTGATGACGAACTGGCGCAGGGCTAACTAAACTCTGCAGTGTGCACAGGTCCTGCTCTATATTCAACACCTATATACCAGGCATTTGCTCAGCCAAAAGAAAAGCGTTCACGTCTCAGTAAAGGGCGGAATATCCATACTTTTGTCCGGCCTGGAACACCTGCAACTATGTGGACTACAGCATTAGAAAAACTTGAACCCTACGTCCCTTTTACCTTGACGTCACAAAAACATTGAAATCGTTGCCAGACCTGCTACCATGACGACTCAGAGGTCATATTGTGTCCCTATCCTCTTGGTGGTAAGCGACGCTAATCAACGGGGCCTACCGCCATACACCAAGGGATGCAGACATGGGTTTCTATGTGAAATATTGTGGTAGCAACCGAGTCCACCCTGACCGAATACCGTCGATTCGCGGCATTTCCCTCCTTTTTATCAGAACCCGGCCCCTTGGGTCGACCAACTGTTTTGGGAGTCGGAAAATACGAACGCCGACTTTTTCAAAGTGACCAAGGTCGCTTCGCCAACAAAATTTGGGCCGGCATGGTAGGGGATAGTCTGGTCGGTCCTTACATGTTCCCCCCGCTACTGAACGCAAACAGATACTTAAACTTTTTGCGAGAAACCCTGTCAGAGTTGTTGGAATATATTGCACTCAACGTGTGACAGCGAATGTGATACCAATACGACAGTGAACCTGCGTACTTCGAGCAGTGCGAATGCATTTGAATGACGTCTACGGTGAGAACTGGATAGGGTGTGGTGGGCCAGTGGCATGGCCTGTAAGTTCGTCCGGCTTGACGCCAATTGATTTTTTCCTTCTGCGGCCACCTGAAATCTGTTGTTAATGAAACATCAACTGATTCTGATGAAGAGCTGATAGCGCGCATTATGGCAGCCTCCGATGCAATTTCCACTTTGCCAGCAGTGTCTGAAAGAGTGCGACAGTCACTCCAGCATCTTTGCGCGGTGTGCATTCAAGCAGGAGGGCACAATTTCGGGCACTTTTTGTAACTATTTTCAAATAAAGGTTTTAAAACTTCACCCCGACTTCTCATTTGCCTTGGTGCCACAAATACACTGCAAACGTTGCCCTGCAGATCTGCTACCAAGACGGCTCGGATGGCATGCTGTGTGCCTACCCTCTTGGCGACGCGCGACTCCGTTCAGCGACTCTTAACGGTGTATTATAAAGGATCCGGACATCGGTTGCTGTGTGAAATATGCTTGTTACGCCCAACTCTACCAGCCCTTTCATTTTCTACATTCATTCCAGTATTCAGTAATGATGAAAATACATTTTGTAATCGACAACTAAGATATTACTGTGGGTTCTCAAAGAGTTTGTTCACAGGCAGAGGTTGTGCAAACTCTTTGTGAAACCATAGTGTGGTAATATCTTTGTAGCATGTTTTAATTACTAAAAGAAACAGTGTAAGTGATGGTTTGTGTGTGTGTGTGTGTGTGTGTGACAATCAGCGTGTTAAGATACGAAGATACAGTACCTGTAAGTAGACGAACTAGCATATAAAAACACACGATGACTCAGTTAGTCGATTCTACGATTGCAGTACAACCTCAAAATAACTCAAGAAAGATATAAATTAACACATATAAACGTAAAAAATATTCATTTTAAGCATGTGCACCTGAAAATGAGAACAAATTCTCGAAACATGTTGTGCTACGAATGAAAAAATAAGTGATTGGTATAGTTTTTTCATTATTTAAATAACCAGTTTTTCATGAGAACGTTATAACGTGTTTATGAGCCCGAGGTATAACTCTTTCACATTATCTGATACACAGAAAAGACTTGTTGGTTTGTAAATAGTATTGGGGATAAACAAACCTAATTTATTAATTAATAAAATTGTTTATCGTTTCCCAAGATTTTAGTACAACGCAAATTATAGAGGATTAAAATGATACTGTTGCAGTCAACTTCAAAAGATGGTTCTAAGCACTATGGGACTTAACATCTGAGGTCATCAGTCTCCTAGACTTCTTCTTTCTTCTTTTAGTGTTCAACCCTGAGGTTGGTTTGAAGCAGAGCGTCATTCCTCTCTTCTGTCTGCCTTCCTCTTCATTTCCACTTATGTCTTACATCCAGCGTCATTCATGATCTGTTGCATGTAGCCGGCCGTGGTGGCCAAGCGGTTCTAGGCGCTTCAGTCCGGAACCGCGCGACTGCTACGGTCGCAGGTTCGAATCCTGCCTCGGGCATGGATGTGTGCGATGTCCTTAGGTTAGTTAGGTTTAAGTAGTTCTAAGTTCTAGGGGCCTGATGACCTCAGATGTTAAGTCCCATAGTGCTCAGAGCCATTTGAACCAATTTTTTTGTTGCATCTATGATATCCTTGGTCACCCCCGCCGATTCCTTCTCTCAGTAGCTCCTTCTGCTATTGTTCCAATGATGTTGTTGTGTTGTAGGATGTGCTCTACGAGTTTGTCTCTTCTTGTTTGGATGTGCCTCCACAAAGAGCTGATTTCCTGTACTCTTCTAAGCACCTCTTCATTTGTTACTTTGTCTCTCTAGCTGATCTTCATCATCCTTCTATAGAACCACATCTCCAGGGCGTCTAGCCGTCTTCTCTCTTCTCTTCCAATCGTCCAAGTTTCACATCCGTATAGGGCCACACTCCAAACGAAACCTTTCGTGATACGTTTCCTTATTTTCAGACTGATGTTGTTGCTGGTGAGTAAGTTCCTTCTCCGATTAAATGCAATTTTGGCCTTTTGTATTCCGGTCGCAATTTCTTTCCGGCTTCTACCATCTCTTGTGATTTTGCTTCCCAGGTAAGTAAATTCATCTATCACTTCCAGCTCCTCTCTTCCAATTCTCATTGTCAAAGGTTCATATTCTGCTCCTGTACTGCATACCATCTCTTTAGTCTTGTTCTTTTTATTCTCATTCCATACTGATTGAATAGAATTTTTTTCATTGCTCTAAGGACTTCCTCTAGATCTTATTTTGTCTCCGTGACTATAGCAATATCATCTGCATAAGGTAGCATGTCTATCTTCTGCTCATTAATTTTGATCCCCACCTCAGTAGTTTCTCGAACTTGGTCTATAGCTTCCTGGATATAAGCATTGAATATAAGAGGAGAAAGAGCACATCCTTGCCTTACCCCTTTTCTAATATTTGTTTCTTGTTCATGGTGACAGTTCCTAATCACTGCCACCTCACTCTTATAGAATCTGAGTATCACACGGATGTCTTTGTACTTTATTCCACTTTTCCTCAGCACTCTGAACATCTCTTGCCAGGTAACGTTATCAAATGCCTTTTCCATGTCTACAAAGGCAGTATAAGTTGGTTTATTTTACTGTAATTGCTTTTCGATAACGAGTCTGTGTCAGAATCGCCTCTCTTATTCCCAATCTCCGTCTGAAGTGAAACTGATCTTCACTCACCATATCCTCCACCTTCTCTTCAATTCTCTTCAGAACTATTTTTATGAGAATTTTTGATGCATGTGATATTAGGCTTAGAGTTCGGTACTGTTCGCATTTTGTAACTGTTGCCTTCTTTGGTATAATAACAATAATACATTTCTGGAAGTCTGTCGGTATCTCTCCTGTGTTATAGATGGACCTAATAAGTTTAAGCAGCATCATTTTCATGCTGTCACCAGCATTCTTTATTAGTTCAGCAGGGATGTCATTAATACCCGTTGCTTTGTTGTCCTGTAGTTCTTTTAGAGCTCTGTCAAATTCTTCTTGCAGAATGTCATCTCCCTTGTCATCTTCTTCTACTTGCTCTTCTCTTCCTATTACTTCCTCCGAAAGAGGTGTTGCGGCATACAACTCCTCTATGTATTCTTTCCATCTTTTCACCATGTCTTCAGCAAACAGCATTTTCCCCTTTTTATTTTCTATTGTGCCAGAGAGCGTTGTTTTACGTTTGTTAAAAAAGTGATTTGCTGTTCTGTAGGCTACATCAGTTCATCCGTTTTGCATATTTTCTTCCACTTCTCTGCACATTTCTTCAAGAAAATTTTCTTTTGCATTCCTAGCTTCTCTATTAGCTAAATTCGTTAGTCTTCTGTATTCAGGTTTTCCCTGTTCATCAGTTGCATTTTTCTATAATCCCCTGTTTTCTATAAGCTCAATAATATCTGCTGTAATCCATTTCCTCTTGTTTTTGGGTTGAGTTCTTCCAATAATCTTTTCTGCTGCTTTGTATATACCAGATTTAATTTGATCCCAGTCTTAATTTACTCCACCATGTTGAAAATTCTTAGCTAGGTTATCTGTTTTATGGGCATAGCGCTTTGCCAGTCCCTCAGTTTTCAGTTTTTCTAGTTCCCATTTAAGTTTTACTGGCTTTTTCTTCAAACGTTTGAATGTCAGTGAACTTTTCATCAGGACCAGATTATGATCACTGGCTATGTCTGCAGATGGATAGCTTCTGCAATCTTTTTATCTGGTTCCTAAAACGTGCTTTCTGCTTTCACTAGAATGTAATCAATCTGTTGTCTCCTCAGGTCTCCAGGGGCCTTCCGTGTGTATCTTCTTCGTATGTGATGTTGCAAAAGTGTGTTTGCAACAACTAATTGGTTCCTCGAGCAGAACTCGATAAGCTGATCTCCTCTTTCATTTCTTCTTCCTAGTCCATATTTGCCAACAATTCGTTCCTCCGGTTCTTCACCGACAATCGCGTTCCAGTCCCCATGGCAATCAGGTTTTCATCTCCCTTAACATTTCTCATCGCATTACTTATTTCTTCGTATATTTCGTCAATGACTGCATCTTCTTCTTTGGATGTTGGCAGAGCTACTTAAACCTAACTAACCTAAGGACACCACAGACATCCATGATCGAGGCAGGATTCGAACCTGTGACTGTAGCAGCAGCGCGGTTCCGGACTGAAGCGCCTAGAACCACTCGGCCACAGCGGCAGGCAGCCAGTTTCAGATTTGCTATTCCTAGTACGAGGGGTTGTCACAATTTCATCAAGAGTAAATAGCCAAGCTGCTGTCATGAGACCTGGTACTGGTGTTAGTCCTTTATACATGTTCACCATACAATATGACAAGTTCTTACCACCGACGGATGACTTGGAGGAAACTGCGGTTGTTAAAGTGTGTATTAGCGCAGTTAAAGTAACTTTCCGCTTTGAAAATCACCTCCTGGTGAAACTGAAAATGCCAGCAATCCAATAATTTGCTCTTGCAAAGAAAGAGGAAGAAGTCACTGGATGCCATGTCAGGAGAATAGGTGGGAAAGAGGAAAATTTTGATAGCCGAAAGAAGCGTCATCTGTGACTTTCTGCCGTGTAGAGCTAGCTGGGGAGTTTTCATGGAGAAAAAACAATCAGTTGGACAGCTCCTCTGGACGCTTCGCCTTGATGGCCTCGCGCAACCAGATTAGCAGAGTTTGGTAGGATGCTCATGTGACCGTTTGGCTCTTACGAGCATAATCCGTCGGCACAATGTTGCTGTAGTCCCCGAAAACAGGATCATCTTAACGGATGACAGGTCTTGGCTTTTTTTTTTTTTTACAGTGCTGAATCCACATATTTCCACTGCTTTCTTTTCTCCTATGTCTCGACGCCACAGTGGTACACAAAGCAGTCGTCCTTGATGATTAGACTGCTAAAGGCGTTTTATGGATTAGCCAGACAGAGCTGCAGCGTCTATGCTGCGACCTAGGTTAGGGGTGAGAAGTCATGGAAGCCAGCGGACAGCAGCCTCTGACGTCTGTAATGTGTCGAGACTTGAGCTGAGAGCGGATCTGATTAGACCTATTATAGCCTCGACTGTGATACGCCGTTCGTCAAGCACCAGGACCTCTACTTTCCTTGTGATTTCCATTTCTTGAGAGAGAGATCACCTGCTACATTGTTTTTCGTCGTCCATACTTGTTTTACCTCACTGGAAGCATCTGTACACCCACTCATTGCGTGACATGATGGTGCATTGTTAGCGGACACTTCCGCCAAGTTAGCATACATCATTGCGGGGTTGGTCCAGTACAAATCCGCAAAACGAATTATTACACAAAACCTCACTAGGCTGTGCTGTATTGTTTTGGCTCTTCTAACGAGCTACGAGACGAAGATTACAGTGTGTACCAGACTGCCTCCATACACTGGGCTGGGGCATAAGTTCGTAGCGTTGTTTTGTAAGTTCAATAAACACAACATATATACCCAACAGACATTATACCTATCAATAATACATTCTCCTCTACTGCCAATGCCGGGGTAACTTTTCGATTCGACGAAAGTAAATTGAGCCATATTCGGAGCGCCTTTACATCCAGAAAGAAAGTTCCATGAAGATTGTTCGTTAGAGAGGGGAAAAGACTAAAAACTGAGGGCGCAAGTTCAGGTGAATCAGGTGGGTTCCGAATGACTTACCAACCCAACTCATGTATAGCGTGTTTTGTCAATCTAGTAGAATGCAGGTGGGAGTCATCTTGGAGTCACATCACGCAGTCTTCCTGATCGTTGTTCTTGTATTGCGTCTGAAAGACACCTCTGTTCTTTACAATAAATGTCAGCAACGAAACTTACACCTCGGGGAAGCAATTCTTCCACCAGATGCACAACATTATTTTTTGTGGATACGAGCAGGTCTTTGCCTGAGAAGTTGCTGCTGTGTTTGGGCTAAACCATTCCTTTCTTTTCCTTATGTTAGCATAAAACACCATCTGTCGTCACTAGTAACGAGGGAAGTTGGCGTTGTTCAGTCGAGCCAATCGACGACGAGCAAGCTGAGATGCACTTATGACCGCCCATTGATGTTTGTGATTTTGGCTCAGAGCATGTAATGGTGAATGTTGCAGATGAATGGAACAAGCTCCACATCTCACTGTTAGTGCCATGCCATAATGCAATGTTGTTACAGATAGCATCAGAACAGCACAGTAAACGTCTGGCAGCGAACGAGATGGACAATACTCGGATGCCATTTGTTGATTGATGTAGGATTCTGCACAACAGTCCAACTTATCCCCAAAGACACGATTCTGCAACCTACTCCTTTGCATACAAATGTCGCACGATCGTGGAATGATAACAGTTCATCGCCGGCCGTTGTGGCCGAAAAGTTCTAGGCACTTCAGTCTGGAACCGCGCGACCGCTACCGTCGCAGGTTCGAATCCTGCCTGCGGCATGGATCTGTGTGATATCTTTGGTTAGTTAGGTTTAAGTAGTTCGAAGTTCTAGGGGACTGATGACCTCAGATGTTAAGTCCCACAGTGCTCAGAGCCATTTGAACCATTTTTTTGATAACAGTTCATAACATTTGCCGTTTCTCAGGTAGATCATTGAAGTGGATCATTGTCGATTACTGCGTTTAACTGATCTTCATCAAAAAGTTCTTCCTGAACATGGAGAACCAGTAATATCAAAACGAGCTAATTATTTCTTGTCGTACTCTGTCCACTGGAATTATACTCGTACACGGCGAAAATGTTTCTGGCTGCTTTCGCTGCTATCATCCTTCTATTGAAATCAGACTGAAGAATACGTCGGAAAGGTTCCGATTTCTTCACTTGGCAATCAATTGTCTAGCGTCCACAGCTCAAGTCACTACGTCCAAATGACAAAATGACGATATGTAAACTCAAACAGGAACAGCGAAATACGAATAAAAATGTTAATCGATAAATAAACCCAAAGGATGCAACATGCAAAACAGAAACTTTTTTTCCTAGCGATCAGCTGCTTTCTGTTATTGACTGAATCGACTACTCACGATATTTACCTCCTCTGTTGACATTAGTACAGGCAGGGTCATCTGTTTCGTCCGTTCTTCGGAGTTCCTGTGGTGTCGCACCACTGACAGCCTCAGCTACACGTCGTGCACTCGTAGGCCGTCCTCTCACAGGTCTGAAACTGCGCGTGGAGGAGAACCTGCTGACGTTCCATTACACTGCAGAGTGTGAAATGAAGAACCCGTTTTGTCAGATTTTTCCCTCGTGGAGGGTACGTGCTCAATGAGATACGACGTAATTTTACTTCACAAATAGGAGCTTATCGTATTGAGCTATACTGCTTATTTCGTGGGTTTTACAGCATCTGTAAATTTAGGATCTCTCAAAAATGTGTCATTTTAGCTTCCGTCTGCTATAATAAAATCAAACTACGCGTCGTTTGTAAAGGCTTCCTGATTTTGCTGTCTTTAGTGTTACAGCTTGTGTGCTATGAAAGTAAACCTTTAAAATTCCACGGCACAACGATGGTCTGTCTGAGGTACATCGTTTTGATACAGTTTGTCATAATTAAATATCAATGAATGTCAGTTTTAGATAGTCTTTACACAATGTATACCATATACCCAGGCATGGCTGGCATGTTGAGGCGGTAGCTAATGGTTCCACACTGTACTTTGAGACCTCTCTTTCTCCTCGAACACGTCCACGCACAGTAATTAGCAATACTTGCCAAGAAAGAAAGGTACCTGTGTAAGCAGAAACCCGCGCATGGAAACCCTCTCCGTATTCTCTCAATCTTCCGTACTGCAATAAGTAACTTTGCCGATCACGGGAGACCACTTACTTCCGACATCATACATGTTGTTGTTGTGGTCTTCAGTCCTGAGACTGGTTTCATGCAGCTCTCCATGCTACTCTATCCTGTGCAAGCTTCTTCATCTCCCAGTATCTACTGCAACCTACATCCTTCTGAATCTGCTTAGTGTATTCATCTCTTGGTCTCCCTCTACGATTTTTACCCTCCACACTGCCCTCCAATGCTAAATTTGTGATCCCATGATGCCTCAAAACATGTCCTACCAACCAATCCCTTCTTCTAGTCAAGTTGTGCCACAAAGATTCTCTTCTCCCCAATCCTATTCAACACCTCCTCATTAGTTATGTGATCTACCCACCTTATCTTCAGCATTCTTCTGTAGCACCACATTTCGAAAGCTTCTATTCTCTTCTTGTCCAAACTAGTTATCGTCCATGTTTCACTTCCATACATGGCTACACTCCATACAAATACTTTCAGAAACGACTTCCTGACACTTAAATCTATACTCGATGTTAACAAATTCCTCTTCTTGAGAAACGCTTTCCTTGCCATTGCCAGTCTACATTTTATATCCACTCTACTTCGACCATCCTCAGTTATTTTGCTCCCCAAATAGCAAAACTCCTTTACTACTTTAAGTGTCTCATTTCCTAATCTAATTCCCTCAGCATCACCCGACTTAATTTGACTACATTCCATTATCCTCGTTTTGCTTTTGTTGATGTTCATCTTATATCCTTCTTTCAAGACACTGTCCATTCCGTTCAACTGCTCTTCCAAGTCCTTTGCTGTCTCTGACAGAATTACAATGTCATCGGCGAACCTCAAAGTTTTTACTTCTTCTCCATAAATTTTAATACCTACTCCGAATTTTTCTTTTGTTTCCTTTACTGCTTGCTCAATATACAGATTGAATAACATCGGGGAGAGGCTACAACCCTGTCTTACTCCTTTCCTAACCACTGCTTCCCTTTCATGCCCCTCGACTCTTATAACTGCCATCTGGTTTCTGTAGAAACTGTAAATTGCCTATCGCTCCCTGTATTTTACCCCTGCTACCTTCAGAATTTGAAAGAGAGTATTCCAGTTAACATTGTCAAAAGCTTTCTCTAAGTCTACAAATGCTAGAAACGTAGGTTTGCCTTTTCTTAATCTTTCTTCTAAAATAAGTCGTAAGGTCAGTATTGCCTCACGTGTTCCAACATTTCTACGGAATCCAAACTGATCTTCCCCGAGGTCGGCTTCTACCAGTTTTTCCATTCGTCTGTAAAGAATTCGCGTTAGTATTTTGCAGCTGTGACTTATTAAACTGATAGTTCGGTAATTTTCACATCTGTCAACACCTGCTTTCTTTGGGATTGGAATTATTATATTCTTCTTGAAGTCTGAGGGTATTTCGCCTGTCTCATACATCGTGCTCACCAGATGGTAGAGTTTTGTCATGACTGGCTCTCCCGAGGCCATCAGTAGTTCAAATGGAATGTTGTCTACTCCCGGGGCCTTGTTTAGACTCAGGTCTTTCAGTGCTCTGTCAAACTCTTCACGCAGTATCTTATCTCCCATTTCGTCTTCATCTACATCCTCTTCCAATTCCATAATATTGTCCTCAAGTACATCGCCCTTGTATAAACCCTCTATATACTCCTTCCACCTTTCTGCCTTCCCTTCTTTGCTTAGAACTGGGTTGCCAACTGAGCTCTTGATATTCATACAAGTGGTTCTCTTCTCTCCAAAGGTCTCTTTAATTTTCCTGTAGGCAGTATCTATCTTACCCCTAGTGAGATAAGCCTCTACATCCTTACATTTGTCCTCTAGCCATTCCTGCTTAGCCATTTTGCACTTCCTGTCGATATCATTTTTGAGACGTTTGTATTCCTTTTTGCCTGCTTCATTTACTGCATTTTTGTATTTTCTCCTTTCATCAATTAAATTCAATATTTCTTCTGTTACCCAAGGATTTCTATTAGCCCTCGTCTTTTTACCTACTTGACCTTCTGCTGCCTTCACTACTTCATCCCTCAGAGCTACCCATTCTTCTTCTACTGTATTTCTTTCCCCCATTCCTGTCAATTGTTCCCTTATGCGCTCCCTGAAACTCTCTACAACCTCTGGTTCTTTCAGTTTATCCAGGTCCCATCTCCTTAAATTCCCACCTTTTTGCAGTTTCTTCAGTTTCAATCTGCAGTTCATAACCAATAGATTGTGGTCAGAATCCACATCTGCCCCAGGAAATGTCTTACAATTTAAAACCTGGTTCCTAAATCTCTGGCTTACCATTATATAATCTATCTGATACCTACTAGTATCTCCAGGATTCTTCCAGGTATACAACCTTCTTTTATGATTCTTGAACCAAGTGTTGTCTATGATTAAGTTATGCTCTGTGCAAAATTCTACAAGGCGGCTTCCTCTTTCATTCCTTCCCCCCAATTCATATTCACCTACTATGTTTCCTTCTCTCCCTTTTCCTACTGACGAATTCCAGTCACCCATGACTATTAAATTTTCGTCTCCTTTCTTTTATCTCGTCATACATTTCATCTATTTCTTCATCATCTGCAGAGGTAGTTGGCATATAAACTTGTACTACTGTAGTAGGCATGGGCTTTGTGTCTATCTTGGCCACAATAATGCGTTCACTATGCTGTTTGTAGTAGCTAACCCGCACTCCTATTTTTTTATTCATTATTAAACCTACTCCTGCATTACCCCTATTTGATTTTGTATTTATGACCCTGTAATCATACATACGCAACGGAAACACTGCGTCCGTCACAAGGGGCACAAGACTACTACTCGTCACCAGAGCTGCCGCTGGACTCCTCGGTTTTGCCGAGCTCTCCAGACCACACGTTCAACCCAGTCAGAACCAGCAACAGAGAGTAGGCATTTTCGTTGGCCACTCTGCGGTCCTACTAACAGAGATTCTATAAAATGCTTCTCCCCGGCGGGATCTCCAAATCGTCTCTGCAACGGGTGTCGGTAAACATCGACTTTAACAGTAGCCTAGTCGACTCCAGCCGCCACCCATTACATTAGAGGAAGATTTTTGGAAGTCTTGCCTGTCCTCTTTAGGACAAACAAAAATCCCTCCCCCCCCCCCCCCCCATCCAGAAATTGGTTCTGGCGACCACAGAAGCGATCAGGAAATGGTACGTTACAAGCGGTCGTCTCCCGTAGTAACATTTACACAACATGTTCAAACTCAGACATTTCCGATAAATCTGAAAAACATTTCCAAATTAAAACTTCTTGGCACTCTCTGATATTCGACATAATTTTACGAAATATTAGACATTCAATAAATTTTCTTGAACATTTATACATAATTGTTGAATGAATTGAACTGTGGTTTTTTTTCAGTTCTTAGTGCCGTGACGTTTGTCTGACGAACAGAACCCAATGAATATAAATAGACGGAGGCCACACAGTTATACCGAAAAAAATTGCTTCTGTAGACTACACCACTCATATCCAAAAACACAACAGCAGTTTTTTAGGTGTTCTTGTGAAACTGGATCGTTTGAAGGTAGAAACAAACGTATTCTACAGATGCATCATATTGGTATACCGCAAATGGAAGAAGATGTTAAGTACAAGTTCAGTATAAAAATCAGCAAAGTTCTCTGTCACCAGAATGAGCCATAATGGGGTGTAATGTGCCCTGTATGATGGCCGTTAATGTTCTTATTAAATCTACTACTTGATTGGTTGATTAGGTAAAGAGGCTTTGTATCGATGTTTCTTGTACTTTGGCAAAGAGACGTGTTGTAGAGATGGCATTATGAGCCTGCCCTATGTTAGGAAAACGTTGAATCGAGTCAGCAGTAACCGTTCAGATTCAACATTAAAACTTATTGTGGTACATCCCCGAGCTTCCACCGACAGTCGTTCACAGCGGTTAATTATTATGTCCAGACTCTAATCTGAGAAACAGGTGCAAACACACAAACATGTGGCAGAAGGTACTGACGAGGCATAGACGAAATTATCTCAGCACAGTGACAAAGGTAGGTTTTCACGAGAGTACAGCTATCTTCAGAACGGCAGGGCTGCTTCCATGTCAGTGTTGTTTAGCAAAGGCTTTGCCCAGATGAAATCCGCTGCCATTCGGCCGAACCATCGGTTTATCTTAGTACTTTACTTTCTCAAGTACTGTATAAGATGAGACAACTACATCCAGGAGGATTTTACTGGGAATGGTACAGTGTTCAATTGGCCGTCGATGATCAGAACGGCGTGAAGTGCAATGTTACTGACCTCCAGCAAATATATAGAGATTAAAAAAGCGATATCGACAACTTCGAGAGTTTATAAAGGATAAGAAAATGTAAACTCCGCACGAAAAGGCAAAGTAGACCCAACGGTACCTGCGGCCGACGTGTCCTCAGCCCACAGGTGTCATTGGATGCGGATATGGAGGGGCATGTAGTCAGCACACCGGCCGTATGTCAGTTTACGAGACCGGGGCCGCTACTTCTCAATCAAGTAATTCATAAGGGCTGAGTGCTCCCCGATTTCCAAACAGCACTCGGCAGACTGGATGGTCACCCACCCAAGTGCTAGCCCAGCTCGACAGCGCTTAACTTGGGTGAACTGACAGGAACCGGTGTTACCACCGCGGCGAGGCCGTTGGCGTTTATACAGGATGTCTTTGAGAATAAATTACCTTAATCTCGTCATTCGACTTCACTAGAGGGCAACGTTTTTATGGGGTCCATATCTGTTGCTAGGGTCCACCTTGGTAGCGAAATGGGGCCAATATCTATTGCTAGGACCCATCTTGGTAGCGAAATCGGCAGCGTAGACGGCTAGCATAGGGAGGATCCGGGATCGATTCCCGGTGCTGCCAAGGACATTTTTCTTGGTGGGAGGACTGATACGGGGTGCACTCAGCCTTGTGGTGCCTACTGAGGAGCTACTCGACCGAGTGGTATCGGCTCCACGATCTGGAGAGACTCTGCAACGGCCGGAAAAGCGGTATGCTGTATGCTGCCGGCACATCCCTCAATACTAAAATGTAAACTTTCACGGCCGGAAATATCATGTCCATTATAATTATCCGGGCTGTTATGCCGTGGTCGGTTGATGAATTCTGTGGTGATTCCCAACGTTTCGTCTCCGACTGCGGGAGACATCTTCAAGGGGGTCCGTAGCTTGATGGAAGGTCTAACACACACACTGGCTCGCTACTGACTGTCAAGGGGGTCCGTAGCTTGATGGGAGGTCTAACACACACACTGGCTCGCTACTGACTGTCAGTAGCGAGCCAGTGTGTGTGTTGGACCTTCCATCAAGCTACGGACCCCCTTGAAGATGTCTCCCGCAGTCGGAGACGAAACGTTGGGAATCACCACAGAATTCATCAACCGACCACGGCATAACAGCCCGGATAATTATAATGGACATGACATCCCTCAATAACGGTTCCGCATGACACCCCAAGGCAGAAGATGACAGCGCCGCCAATAAGACATCCCTTGGGCCTCCACGGCCTGGCGAGAGGTTAGAGTTTACCTATTGCTAGGCCACGAAAGCCTTTCACGCTCTACAATGTTGCTGTGTACGGTCTGTAACATATTGAATGTTGTGAAGGCCCACTCCGAGAAGAAGCAGTTTCGGTCCGTACGAATAATACGCCCACACAAGTTATACACAGAGGGACGTCCAGACACTAGTGCGTCCAATAATACAGGAACAGGAGTGGTACATTGTTAGGGCTCCTTACCTCAATCGGTAAAAGAGGAACCCTAATAGAATCACTTTGTTGTCCGTCTGTCTGTCCGACTCTTAAGACTCCTTTTGAGGAATGGGTGGAGGTCTCAAGTTTTAATCATAAGTGTTAATGGGTATTAATCAAATTGTATGTATGTGACTTGAGCGCTTCACCTAATGGTGGATGTAAATGTTATCCGTAATGTTCTCAGGAACACGTGGAGGTATCAAGCTAAAATTTATGCCAAATACTAAGGTCTACGGTCACACGGAGGTGTGGTAAATGTAAGCTGCTAAATCGATACAATCAAAAGAGCCTTTTGTAAGTAGGCTGTTTAGGTTCTTATATTGGTAACGTCATGTAGCGCTCTGTGTGAAAATCGCTGGCTGTGCTGTGTGCAGTCTGTGGCTAGTTTGCATTGTTGTCTGCCATTGTAGCGTTGGGCAGTTGGCTGTTGACAGCGCGTAGCGTTGCGCAGTTGGAGGTGAGCCGCCAGCAGTGGTGGATGTAGAGAGAGAGAATGGCGGAGTTTTGAAATTTGTAAGACTGGATGTCATGAACTGCTATATATATTATGACTATTAAGGTAAATACATTGTTTGTTCTCTATTAAAATCTTTCATTTGCTAACTATGCCTATCTGTAGTTAGTGCCTTCCGTAGTTTGAATCTTTTATTTAGCTGGCGGTAGTGGCGCTCGCTGTATTGCAGTAGTTCGAGTAACGAAGATTTTTTGTGAGGTAAGTGATTTGTGAAAGGTATAGGTTAATGTTAGTCAGGGCCATTCTTTTGTAGGGATTTTTGAAAGTCAGATTGCGTTGCGCTAAAAATATTGTGTGTCAGTTTAAGCACAGTCATGTATAATTTTTCTAAGGGGACGTTTCACTTTTACGTCGCGTATTTTTATACTCGTGAACTCACTCATTAAAACCTGTGGAGGAGCTATCTGTATAAAATAAGCTTGTACGAAACCCTCAGAGCGAGTCCTACTGCATGGACACTCCCGTATGTGTGCGCTACGAGAAGACGAGGAGAACGTCGGTGGCAGACAGCATATGTAGCAGTCCCATCGTCATATGGGCTGAGTACTGCTTGGTGTTATGTGGTGCCTTTGAAGGGACGAAACGATCGCCTTTGGTTCATTTAGCCGGTAAGTTGGACAGCAGCAGTTACATCTCCTAGACATGAATGTTATGCCTTAATCTTTTAACTAGCACAACACCGTATTTTCCCTGTGGTGTCCTGACATACCTCGACACACGGGGTGTTTGACTGTTGCCCTGCCCAGGTCTTTCTCCAGACCTCTGACCAACTGAGGTAGTAAATTTGACTAAAAGTCAAAGTTCCCGGCCTCATAATTAATGAGCAAAATTCTAATAGTCGGAAGTGGTTTTATAGTATATTTGAGTTTTCCTCCGCTATGTATTTGACAAAAAAACTAAATCTGTACATAAAAATAATTTCCTTCTAGGTATTGTTTTCTTGCGTAGTAGGTTGGCGTCAATAAATATTAAAAGTTATAAGAATATCTATATTTTGTTTTGCTTATCATTTTCAACGTTAATTTTTACTATGGACAAATATGTAACTAATGATAACGATGAAATGAGTTTGTAAAGCAACTCCGCTGTAGTCGCTCCATCTGTTGCTTGACTAACAAGCACAAAACGCTCTCCCTATCACTCACTGCAAGTTTTATCCGTGTCAGGTCGTCAGATGTAGTTACTGCTGCTATTTTGTTTAACTTCATGCTTTTCACTTACTTAAAATTCTATGTACTTGTTCTGTCAAAAAACAATAATGCAAATATGTTGCAACTACCTTCTCCATTTAAGACACCTGCTTTTTATGTATACCATATTACTTTTTATTTGTTACTGCATTTTTATCAGGGCACCTGAGGATGTGCAGAGCACGGAACGCTTAATGTGGAATAAAATAGCGGGTCTAAAAGCATCTAGTAGCTATCTTGCTCTTTTAAGTTCCTTACAGTTTCTGTCATCTGGATAGCGACTGACACGCCAGCACTAGCCGTCCAGTCTGCTGCTGAACTGTAACATACAGTTGAAGGAGCACGAAATGATGTCCTCCCATCAATTCTCCACGCTTAGTTCGATTAGATGCTCCGACAGATTTTCGTCATCATTGTGCCTCAGATGGCAGCCGTGGGTACTACATTTCGCACCCTTTATATCTCCCCATTCATCTACACATTTAAGTGCGTATTGTCCGTATTAAGTTACTTGTTATCCTTCCTGATGTAATTTTACTGCTATCAGTGTAGTTTGAATAATAAAAACAAAAACAACAACAAAAAAAGTTTCCCACCGCAGGACAGTGTGGTACAGCAAGCAGAAATATGCGACGAAGAAACTGTAAGTCTTTGTTGGAGGGATGCATTATTTATTTATTTACCAATGGCCTGCCATCTTCAGATTGGCTGAACGTAAGTTAGTGTTATGTATATGGGATATCGATCATACAGAACGTTCCAGCGAATAATTTTCCTCGTTTACATGTTTACTAATATTTCACGACAGCAGATATTTGCTGGGAAGTTATGTATGCTCGATATCCCATGTCCCTAACACCATCTCATGCTCAGCCAGTCTGAAGGTATATATGAAGATCCTCATATATAGTTGAATGGCTACCCGGCCATTGACTTTCGTCTGTGCGAGTGCGCACAGGTTGCCCGAACTGTTACGGGAATCGTCAACTTAAGTGGGCGCGAGTAACGAGTGGACGAGCAAAGTATCCATTAGGAACATAACGTATGTAGATTGTGGACAATTGGGAATGTGGGTCTCACGGGAAGCGTGCCAGGGATAAGTCCCTGCAGTCACGCTATTCATCTGTGTCCTCGGTGGCTGAGATGGAAAGAGCCTCTGCCATATAAGCAGGAGATACCGGGTTCAAGTCCAGGTTGGAGCACACATTTTCCGCTGTCCCTATCAAGGTATGTCAACAACACCTGTCGGCAGCTGAGGGTTTCAATTAATTATCATTTATTCTGAAGGTGCCTGAATCAAGCGAAACGTGTCACTGGTAAATAAATAATTCACACGTATTTGCAACTAAGACTGACTGTTTGCTTCTTCATAGTTGGGACTGGTTCTCCCATGAGATGGTCACAATATACCTCCGAACGAAATATGCCTGTGAGATAAATGTTTACCGTCCTTGTGTCGTCAGCTGCAGGACGCTAGCTGCGTAGCGGCTCGAGGAAAGAACTCGTGGGAGCGGCGCACGTGTTCTGGCCGTGGCCCCCGCGGACGAGCAGCCACCGAGACTCATTATTGACGGGGCGAATTACGGGCGGCACCATAAATTTCCCGCCGGAATGAAATGGCACATCGGCAGCCGGGCTCCCCGGCAAGTGCGCGCTGGCGACCCCTGAGGAAGGCGGCCGGGCCGGGCCGGCCTATCTGTTAGGGCCTTGATGGATAGCACCTCGCCTCGCCCGCAGACGCGCTCCTAATTGCTTTCAAATTTCCCGCGTCTCGCCCGAGCCGAGGGCGGGGGCGCCGGTACGTTAGGACCGGCAAGAGCGAGCGGAAGGAAGGGTGGAAAAAACCTCGGCCCGCTGATTTATAGATGGCGCCTCGCAACGCCATTCACACACGCGTCGAACGCACGGCTTACATGTGGCCCCTCTCATTAATATTAATCCCGGTTCCTGCGAACAGCTCAGCCCGCCCTCGCAGTAATGTTTTTGGCCGCCACGGTGGAAAAGCGCTACAGGCTGTTCTCCGCAGCTTTTTACAAGCAGATTATCGATCCCTTTGATCAACTACTACGGCGCTTGTGATTCGTACACCAAAATTACGAGCATTCCATTATGGGGATGCAAATTTCGCGAATCAAGTGCCGTAATATGACATGTACAAGATGAACAGCTGATAATGTCGTGTGTTATCATCAACTATCACCACTGTTACGCGTTACATATATTCCAGTTAGCAACCACTGACTCAAAAACTTGTAACATTTAGGTGCTCTGGCCGCATTCTTCCTTCAGAAAGCACTAGTAACAATATCAGAACAAAGAACTCGTAACCTTATGATACCGGTGAGTAACTTTACACGATGCCGGTTGGAAATGTATTTCACACAGCCACTTCACTACCGGCATGCCACCATTCTAGCAGGCATGATTAATGAAACCTATACGTGAATCCGACCTGACTGCGCACCTGCGATGTCTCGGAAACTCATAAAATACCTCTTTCATTCACTTCCCCAGCTAGCAATAAATACTGGAAACAATTTTTGACAGCAGATCGAAATTCTGTTAGTAGTAACATAGTGTACCAGCCTTATATTATACATTGTAACTTCGAGACTATCAACGGCCATATCGCGGTGGATGCACCGCTTCCGTCGGATCACCAAAGTTAAGCACCTTTCGACGTGGACAGTTCGTGTACGGTGACCGTCTGGGTATGCCGCGTCTACTGACATTTTCCACCTTGGTTTCAGGACAGAGAGGACAGTAGGGGTGGGTGGCTTTATGTTCGTGATCACCAGTCATGCGGTCGATGCCATGGACTGAAACCAACCCTCACCGCAATGGTTCAAAAAGTGAGAGAATGAGGCCCTGTTGATCGTGATCACTCCATCAGATGCTGACGTCAAGCTCAGCGGGCCCCTTGGTACCGTTCAAGAGAAGCAGCCGATGTGTCGGCTCCGGGTTTGACCCTCTCTCCTCTCTCACCATCATCCAAATGTTCATGACGTCACACTACACATATGCACCCATCACACTCCCTTAAACATCACTTTGTCATAGAGTACGATTTTGAAAATGTCTTGTTAGCGACCAAGGTGCCTACAAGTGCGAAGGGCAGAAAACACCTTTCCAATTCAGACTGCTGAACCTGTCATCCAGTGTCTCACAGCCATTCAACCCATACGACTTTAGATTACTTTTACTGCCAGCACAGTTCATCTGTGCACGAAGTGGCTGGTATTTGCTTCCACTTCACAAGTGCACAGATGTCAACTGCTATCTATCATTTCAAGCACTAAACAGCACCGATGATGGGTTATTCAATTAAGATTCGATGCAACGTTTTCACTGGTTTGCCTTGCTTTTTTCGTCTGACCGACAAAAACTGCAGGTCTAAATCTCTCGTGTGCTTTCCCGCAGCAAAACTCTAAACGTGATAATTCTGACTGCTAAATCGACGCTCACACACACACACACACACACACACACACACACACACACACTAAGAGGGACAGCGAGCGAGAGAGAGAGAGAGAGAGAGAGAGAGAGAGAGAGGAGAAAGCACTCGTCACGCAATGTTATTCACCCCGCAACCTTTGTCTCTATACTTTCAATCAGTCACACAGCTCGTGTGTACTACCTCGTCGATACTGATGGGCAAAGGTCCTGCAGTTTTCTCACAAAATTGCCTTTTTCAGTGTAAATAATAAAGATTTTTCCAGCTATTTCGACAAGTATATTCCTGTTATTGATCTTATCGTGTATAGACTTTTTTTATCACGTTGGTTTCCATGTACTGATGTTGTACAGTTTCAGTATATCGGCCTCTTCCATATGTTTCCATTATCTGCGGTTTTGAGCTTCCTGGTTCCATCGTTTTCCAGCGATTAGCTTCATCATGAAGCCATTTCTCTTAGAGTCTTCCAAGGCCACGCTGGTGGTCACATGGTCTTCAGTGAGCACTAGCAGTAATCTTGTCGAACTACGTAACCTATCCAGTTGCCACTTAAACCTTGTTATTCTCTCTAGGACGTCTATTCCCTTTTTACTCTTTCTAGCAACCACTCATTGAATTCTATCCCTATGCCTATCGCTTACCATCTGTTGCCCCATGGTTCGTTGCGTGTCTGCGTGCTTGTGTGTGTGTCTGTGTGTGTGTGTGTGTGTGTGTGTGTGTGTGTGTGTGTGTGTGTGTGTGTTTACGAGAGATTGCCTCAGTCATAGTTCCCAGACAGTAGGCAGTAACTGGTAGTACGCACATATTATAGACCTTAGCTTCCCCCTTACTTGTGACATCCGTGTTGGTCAGGATGGAACTTAACTTCCGAAACGCTGCCTAGCTCGGCCCTATTCAGCAACGAATTTCTGCATTTTGGTTTCCTTTCCCCAGTTTCATCTTGTGGACAAGGAAGAGGTACCACTTAAACATCCTCTATAGACTGGTTTCCGACTCTTAAGTGTTTGGTTGTATGGACTTAGTATTTTTCTTTTACTGTTGCTCATTTCTAAGCCAGTCTTTGCAGAGACAAGTCTTAGCATTCGAATCATATTTAGTATTTTATCCACCCTCAGCCACTGAAGTTGTATATAGCGAAATAATAAGCAACTAGTTGCATAAAAGAAATTTAATTTCTCTACCGGTTTCGTTCACTTAGCAGCCTTCTTTAGAATGGATGTAACCATCTGAAGAAGGGCACTAAGTACCCGAAACCGATGAAGAAATTAAATTTCCCTTATGTTGCTTATTATTTCGTCGTATTCGCGAAGCATGCTTTTCAGTTCTTCCTAATCTTCACTTATGAGCTCAACGTCGTCGGTAAAGCACAGATGGTCAACATATGAGGCACTGATTTTTATTTCTCTGTTATTCCAGTCAAGTGATCAGAATACATCTTCGAAGCCAAGGAAGTACAGTTGTAGAGAGACGGTGTCCCGTTGGCGAACTTCTTGCCAATTGGGCATCAACTATTTTTTCATTTACACTGTTTGTCACTGTAGCCAGGAGCTTTATAAACAAGGGCGTGCCAAAAAGCAATGCTCCCGAAATCAAACGTTATTAACATTCTGCATCTTCATTCTTCATGTCTACATATTTATTTCTCAACATAGCCACCCAGGAGAAACATATCTCCTTACGAGAGACCAGTTTGTTGATACCGATACCTTAGAGTTGACGGAGCCACATTCTCCCCTCTGCTAGCATCACTTCTTAACTACCAAAGTGAAGTCCTCGAAGGTGTTCTTTAAGTTTTGGAATCAGATGAAAATCTGATGAGGCCGAGTCGGGACTGTATGGTGTTGATCGATAACAGTGAACCCAAGGCGTCACATTGTAGCACATGTCGCAGCGCTCGTTTGTGGTCTGACATCGTCATGCAGAAGGAGAGGGAGTTACTCCTGTGGACGAACTCGTCGAATTCAAAAATCGATTACAGCACACTGTTTCTCATGCACAGACCATGTTACACGCCACAATTCTGAGCCCTCTAACGGTATAGGACTGCAAATAGTCTTCGAAATCAAACAGTCTGCTGTTTCTGATGTAGTACAAAAATGAAAAATAACGTTCTCCAGAAAGACTTCTAGGTAATATGAAGGGAAAGTTCGTTACCAACAAATGTTCTTCAAAAGAAAAGGAATTCTTCCTTTTGACAGCTTTAAGGTACATCTTCAAAACAAAGTCCTTATTCAAAATACTATCTCGTTAGCAGCACGACTTGTCCACGGCAAATAACACCTAGGCCCAGAGCACAGCCTCGGAGCACAGCCCTCCGCATGGCGAAGGCGACGTCCGATCCGAGATAGAGTCGAAGTGGTGATGGTATGTCGGTCGTTGGCTGACTGAGCAAGCTCTACCCTGCTCAACGCATGCAGAAGTACTCGCGTAGCGGAATGTTACTATTTTCCTATTGGCTACCGAAGTCGCGACGGATGCAGCAAGAGGTGCTGCGACTCCTGTTGCTGTCTGCTGTGTCCCTTGGCTGGTTACCGGGATGCTCTCTTGAGGCTGAGCCAGATACCGCAGAAACCAGCCTGAATGCAGTGGTCGAGCTGACGATAACCCGCTAAGTATAGATGCGTTGCGGGTTTGCAGCGTCAAAGGCGATGCCGAGAGACCCACCGTATCTTACTCCCTTCCAAAAGCAAATAAGGAAAGGCCGAAACAAGTGCCTGAGTCGTCGATGACGTCGCTGTCCATATGGTCACGGCTGGGTCGGCCTCCATGGGGATGACTGGAGGAAAAGCATGGCGTTGTGACGCATTAGGAGGAGGCGGCTGCACCTGTTCAGTGTCTGCAGGAGACCCCCCACGGTGCCCCGCGCGTCTCGATCAGAGAAGGGTGGAATAGGATGGGAATCACGGCAGAGGCAGATCTGATTGAGATGCTGACGACACTTAATATCATCTAGGAGAGTAACCAGTTGCACGGTACGGCCAAGTGCGCGGGAGATGCTTGTCTGTGGACAAAATTCATAACCAGACAGGGTGTTGAGACATTGAACTGTGTCAACAGGAGCGAGGGGCAGGGTTGTGTTTGTCCTGAGGGTGAAAGATGGACAGCGAAGATCGAAGAGGTCGGCCATGCAACCTCTTTGCAGGTGGAAATATCCTGTGGGGTGGCTAGGAAAAAATTTGGAAAAGAGTGGGTGCGATATCCAAGGAACGGTGACATAAGAGTCTGGACACTTGAATTTTAACAGTCAAACAAAACATTCGACCACATCATTTGAAGTGGTGTGAAAAGGAGCGATACCGATCAAAGAAATGTCATGGGAGGCACAAAAGGAGGAAAACTTAGAAGACGTAACTTGTGGCTTTTGTCAGTTACGTTAGTTCTGGGAGCCTTTCCAGGGCAAAAATTGGTGTCAGGGCTTTATTGGTATGAGTAGCGGAAGCAGAAACCATGCCAACATCGATGGCAATGATCCAAGAGTAAAGGAAGAGTATGACAAAGTCAAGGTTGAGGTGCGACCAGAGGACGGACATTTTTCTCCAAAGTATTGGTGCATCAGAGCAGATTACTTGCTTTGATACGCAGAGCAAGCTGTAACCAGGTCCATGATGGAGGATTTCAGGCCCTGCCAGTAGACATGTCTGACGAGTCGCTTCATCATGAGGACGACCCCATTGGCCGTTATGCAGCAACCCGATGGTGTAGAGGGTCCAGGGAATGACCACGTGAGTGCGAATATGGTCGCCCCACTCCAGAATGACGCCATCCCATGAGGAGAGCTCCTATTAACGTGCCCAGAATGCCTGTAGATTCAGGTGTGACAGCGCCATGTGTTTGGTCGGCTAGCCCCGCAGGACATATCACAACACGTCAGGACACAAAAGCAATCGGGTATTGCACACCATTGAGTATATCAGAAAAGACCACCCATACTTCTTATTCGGATGTATCCCTGGCCTTTGTGAGAGATAGGGAGTGGCCAGCAAGCAAGTGCGCTGGAGGAGAGCCTGTTTCAGGGTGCGTAACGTCCTGTTGCTTTGCAGGGACCACTGCCAGTAAACATTCTCGCACAGCAGGTGACGTATGGCAGCCGAATGCAGGGTGAAACGCCAGTAGTAATTCAGGTGGCCCAACACCAACATCAATTGGGATTTGTCCTGAGGGACTGATAATTTTTGGATCGCTTCATTGTTTTGAGGAACAGGACGAATATCTGAAGCACTGAGCCCATGTCTAAGATATTCCGCTTGTCTCACAGAAAGGTGTGAGCTAACATACCAAAGATGTTCGGGCTTACATGTGGTTCCTCTTCGTCGAAATGTCTTGGCTCAAATTCGTCTAGGGGTTGAACCGCACGTGACACATTACACGCCCTAAATTAGACACTTGTGACCCTTTTGTTAAATTGTCTGGCTGATGGCAAGTTTGCGAAATACAAAGTTAACATAACATATAATAACATTAATAATAATATCGGGAACTAAATTAACGACTCATAAATGATGTAGGCCACACAGTTGCGATTTGATCCGGCCGGTGTGGCCGAGCGGTTCTAGGCGCTTCAGTCTGGAACCGCGCGACCGCTACGGTCGCAGGTTCGAATCCTGCCTCGGGCATGGATGTGTGTGATGTCCTTAGGTTAGTTAGGTTTAAGTAGTTCTAAGTTCTAGGAGACTGATGACCTCAGATATTAAGTCTCATAGAGCTCAGAGCCATTTCAACCATTTTTTGGCGATTTGGTTAGAGTAACGTTTATTCAGAAAGCAAACTGATAGCGAAAGTGGTCGTATTTAAAGTTACTGTTACACTCGAGTGCATACCCATTTGACACAGTTCGATCATTCACAATATCATCGCGAATTGCAAGTTCGATACCCCACCAGTTCACACCAGGCGCGCGGCTGCTCACCGCTCAGAGACTAAGTCACGCGCTACCACTCAACTCGAAATTTTCCTAGTCGTTTCACTTCCTAGTTGCCTAAAGAACGACGGTCAACTATCGCGTCTCAATCCGAACTGTACCCTTTGGTGTCTCCACCCGAACCGTCCGTTTTCGCGTCTCCGACCGCGTTTCCCACGCACCGAACGTCTTCGCTCAACTGACTTTTGTCATTCTAATGATGAACTTCTATGTGAAATGACGATCGTTAAGATCGACCAAAGCGTCCAGATTTTAACATTGATGACTTTATTACGAAACTTATTAATTTAACCTTAATAGTAAATCATATACTATTGTAGATATGATTACTATTCAAGTTTTATTGGGATCACCATGAAAATTTATGAAGGATGGTAGATTAAAATAACTGTGGCTTAATTCCCTTCATTACTACAGAATTAAATAGTTTCCATAAGTGTTTCCCTTTATAGTTGATCTTTGGTCCGCCATATTTAACACTGCTATGTCTCCTCGGCCACAAATGGCTTCTTCTGGGTTTCTCACTCGCACACTACAGCATTTAGGCCGCAATAGACAATAGACGCCTGTGAGTTTCCCCATCTCGTGGTGAATCTGCGTCCTTTGTGGCACACGGTCCTGGACGAGAGGGCTCGTTTCACAATTCCTGTAGGCTGACTCTTTCGACCACATATTTAAATGAGATCGCAATACTCGTTAACTCACAAAGGTCACACATTTCTTCGTTACACAGGAGCCCTGCACGATCAGACACGGAGAAAGGATGCCAAGATTGTGTGCCTGGTTGTACGCAGATGCACCTGCCACTAATAAAAATAATCAAGGTAGTTAGCAGTTTCCGGAACCTCATGCAGTAAGCGTTCAAGGTACCCTTGAATTATTGCCACTGCACTTGGCATGCCAAGCGAAGGCGATTGTGTTGGAAGAGGCCAAACGGCGTATTTATCACCAATACTTCTCAAGAGGCTGCATCTAAAGGAAGCTGGAGATAGGCGTCACGGAGGTCAGTTTTGGCGAACACTTTGCCCCAGCCTACTTTGTACAAGATCTCTTCCATTTATGGAATGTGGTACGAGTCAATGACTGAGCATTCACTGTTGCATTAAAATCTCTGCAAAAGCGGAATGTCTCGTTAGCTTTTCTGATGGTAACATAAGGGTAACCTAATGCCTATTGGATGTTGGTGTAAGGGAGCTGCATCCTGCATACTTTGAAGTTATCACTTCAGCTTGGCACTGAGGGCAAACGGGACCATGTAGACTTTACAGAACTTAGCAATGGCAGTAGGAAAGAGGTTAATAAGCAGTGGCGATGTATTCATTAAGCCTCCAAGGCTGTCTACCCACCATACTCGTCCAAACTGAATTTAATCCGATCTGATCACATACCTCGTGAGTGTGTTTTCAAATATTTTACGTTTGAACTTCATAAATGCACCCGGTACTGTAATGCATCACTCCTCCAGCTTTGCAACCAGTTGCAGTTCCGAATTCCATACTTGTTGGCTCTGAGCACTATGCGACCTAACTTCTGAGGTCATCAGTCGCCTAGAACTTAGAACTACTTAAACCTAACTAACCTAAGGACATCACACACATCCATGCCCGAGGCAGAATTCGAACCTGATACAGTAGCGGTCGTGCGGTTCCAGACTGTAGCGCCTAGAACCGCTCGACCACCCCGGCCGGCGTCCATGCTTGTTACGAGCATGCGCAATAATTTCGTTTCCTTCACGTTGTGGTTTGGGATTTCTACAGCGTGGATATGGTTTTTACAATCTGTCTTTTAATTTGTTTCTGCTCCTCGCCAGCAGGTCGATACGCGCCTAATATGAATTAGAAGTCATTGAGTAGTTCCCTAACAAATGGCGCTACTTCTCATCACCTAGCACGTTAGCAGCAAGCCTGGCAGAATGAGAAACCATTACCCCTTAATTTAAGTATTTATTTAAAACACAAAGAAGAAGAAGAGTTTAATAATCCATAGAAAATAAATGTGAATGCATCATTCGATGTTGCTGCAAGATGAAAAGGAATAGCCTATATATTTTCATTACTCCTGAGATCAAATTTTAGTGGTTTTATTTATTTCAGACTTGGGATAGCTCCGTAGCGTGTCTGCAGGTTTTCATATCAACAGTACTAAACTGCTTGTGGTGAAATCTGGAACATGAATTTTGTAGTTAAATTCAGTAAGTAATGGTAGTGATTAAATATTTAGTGAAGTATATTTCCGTGTGCCCTCTTACGTGTGAAGTGTTATCGTCAATTTCTCTTGTCATTGTCTTGTCGAAAGGAAAACTTTAAGTTGTCTAATACTTAAATCATTATCTTATGACGCATTGTATTGCTGACTACCTCAAACTGCCAAGGACGAGCTTATTTCATTGAAAGAGGCACTGAATTTTTAAACTGAAAGCTCCGCATTCTTTCTCTCGTCTTCCTTTGGAAGAAGAAAGAATAAAAGTCATCTTCAAGTCTATCTGGTAAAAAATCTTTTAGAAAATTTGTAAGACGTTCCCAAACGCAATGGTACAATTCAAAATCTTGGTTAAGTGGCAGCGTTATAAGGAACAAACTTTTATGTCTTTTCTGTGGGTAATGACTGTTTTGAATTAACGGCGTAAATGGGGAATAGACGAAGAGTCTTCATAATTTCCTTTCGAAAGCTGAAAAGCATGAATGTACAATTTCACATATCACAACAGCTGTTAAATACAATCAGCTAGGTACAATAAGAATTGATTATGCTCTTTCAGAAGGAATACGCCTAGAAGCTTTGAAACATAAGTTTGATAGAAGCATAAATGTAATAACAGAGTTATTTTGACTATCAACTTTTTAGAACGGCAGGACAAATCTGAGAGGTCAAGGAAATTATTTAGAACTTTTCGACTTCTTGGCAGAGGAAGAACCATACATGAAGCATCCGACGAAGTATTTAGAGGCACTTCCTCTGACACACCGAATTAATTAATAGCTTGTATCACAGATGTTGTTAAAGAACAGATTTCAAGTGAAATTAAAAATAGACTTTTTATATTAGTAAATGTCAACGAAACAACTGTCTCAACCAGAAGTCAAATGGACGTATTTTTTCGTTTTGAAAATAACTAACCAGGAGGAATACAAGAGAGATTCGAAAGACCGGATTTCACAAGGCATAGCCACTGTTTTGTTGCAAGATTTAAGCAGCTGGAATATTCCTAAAAACGAATTAGTATCGTGACATACTACGGCTGCAGTGAAATGACAGGGAAAAATAAGGGAGTCCATTGTGTTGTGAAACATGCTCTCTTTATCCACTGCTACGTGGTCTAGGGGTAGCGTCTTTGATTCATAATCAAAAACGTCTTCGGTCTCGGGTTCGATCCCCGACACTGCCTAAAGTTTGATAAATAATCAGCATTGGCGGCCGAAGACTTCCGGCATAAGAAGTCAGCCTCATTCTGCCAACGGCCTTGTCAAAGAGGGCGGAGGAGCGGATAGAGGTTCAGGGCACTCTCTTGTCCTAGGGGTGGGAAATTGCCCCTAAAGGCGGAAGAATCAGCAATGATCAACGACATGAGGATGCAGAAGGCAATGGAAACCACTGCATTAAAGACACGTAACGTGTATCCACAGGACATGTGGCCTGTATTTGAAGAAAGTGTCATTATGATCTTTCCATTGGCAAAAGATTCCGGAATAGTCCCCCATTCGGATCTCCGGGAGGGGACTGCCAAGGGGGAGGTTACCATGAGAAAAAGACTGAATAATCAACGAAAGGATAACGTTCTACGAGTCGGGGCGTGGAATGTCAGAAGCTTGAACGTGGTAGGGAAACTAGAAAATCTGAAAAGGGAAATGCATAGGCTCAATCTAGATATAGTAGGGGTCAGTGAAGTGAAGTGGAAGGAAGGCAAGGATTTCTGGTCAGATGAGTATCGGGTAATATCAACAGCAGCAGAAAATGGTATAACAGGTGTAGGATTCGTTATGAATAGGATGGTAGGGCAGAGGGTGTGTTACTGTGAACAGTTCAGTGACCGGGTTGTTCTAATCAGAATCGACAGCAGACCAACACCGACAACGATAGTTCAGGTATACATGCCGACGTCGCAAGCTGAAGATGAACAGATAGAGAAAGTGTATGAGGATATTGAAAGGGTAATGAAGTATGTAAAAGGGGACGAAAATCTAATAGTCATGGGCGACTGGAATGAAGTTGTAGGGGAAGGAGTAGAAGAAAAGGTTACAGGAGAATATGGGCTTGGGACAAGGAATGAAAGAGGAGAAAGACTAGTTGAGTTCTGTAACAAGTTTCAGCTAGTAATAGCGAATACCCTATTCAAGAATCACAAGAGGAGGAGGTATACTTGGAAAAGGCCAGGAGATATGGGAAGATTTCAATTAGATTACATCATGGTCAGACAGAGATTCCGAAATCAGATACTGGATTGTAAGGCGTACCCAGGAGCAGATATAGACTCAGATCACAATATAGTAGTGATGAAGAGTAGGCTGAAGTTAAAGACATTAGTCAGGAAGAATCAATACGCTAAGAAATGGGATACGGAAGTACTAAGGAATGACGAGATACGTTTGAAGTTCTCTAACGCTATAGATACAGCAATAAGGAATAGCGCAGTAGGCAGTACAGTTGAAGAGGAATGGACATCTCTAAAAAGAGCCATCACGGAAGTTGGGAAGGAAAACATAGGTACAAAGAAGGTAGCTGCGAAGAAACCATGGGTAACAGAAGAAATACTTCAGTTGATGGATGAAAGGAGGAAGTACAAACATGTTCCGGGAAAATCAGGAATACAGAAATACAAGTCGCTGAGGAATGAAATAAACAGGAAGTGCAGGGAAGCTAAGACGAAATGGCTGCAGGAAAAATGTGAAGACATCGAAAAAGATATGATTGTCGGAAAGACAGACTCAGCATACAGGAAAGTCAAAACAACCTTTGGTGACATTAAAAGCAACGGTGGTAACATTAAGAGTGCAACGGGAATTCCACTGTTAAATGCAGAGGAGAGAGCAGATAGGTGGAAAGAATACATTGACAGCCTCTATGAGGGTGAAGATTTGTCTGATGTGATAGAAGAAGAAACAGGAGTCGATTTAGAAGAGATAGGGGATCCAGTATTAGAATCGGAATTTAAAAGAGCTTTGGAGGACTTACGGTCAAATAAGGTAGAAGGGATAGATAACATTCCATCAGAATTTCTAAAATCATTATGGGAAGTGGCAACAAAACGACTATTCACGTTGGTGTGTAGAATATATGAGTCTGGCGATATACCATCTGACTTTCGGAAAAGCATCATCCACACAATTCCGAAGACGGCAAGAGCTGACAAGTGCGAGAATTATCGCACAATCAGCTTAACAGCTCATGCATCGAAGCTGCTTACAAGAAAAATATACAGAAGAATGGAAAAGAAAATAGAGAATGCGCTAGATGACGATCAGTTTGGCTTTAGGAAAAGTAAAGGGACGAGAGACGCAATTCTGACGTTACGGCTAATAATGGAAGCAAGGCTAAAGAAAAATCAAGACACTTTCATAGGATTTGTCGACCTGGAAAAAGCGTTCGACAATATAAAATGGTGCAAGCTGTTCGAGATTCTGAAAAAAGTAGGGGTAAGCTATAGGGAGAAACGGGTCATATACAATATGTACAACAACCAAGAAGGAATAATAAGAGTGGACGATCAAGAACGAAGTGCTCGTATTAAGAAGGGTGTAAGACAAGGCTGTAGTCTTTCGCCCCTACTCTTCAATCTGTACATCGAGGAAGCAATGATGGAAATAAAAGAAAGGTTCAGGAGTGGAATTAAAATACAAGGTGAAAGGATATCAATGATACGATTCGCTGATGACATTGCTATCCTGAGTGAAAGTGAAGAAGAATTAAATGATCTGCTGAACGGAATGAACAGTCTAATGAGTACGCAGTATGGTTTGAGAGTAAATCGGAGAAAGACGAAGGTAATGAGAAGTAGTAGAAATGAGAACAGCGAGAAACTTAACATCAGGATTGATGGTCACGAAGTCAATGAAGTTAACGAATTCTGCTACCTAGGCAGTAAAATAACCACTGACGGACGGAGCAAGGAGGACATCAAAAGCAGACTCGCTATGGCAAAAAAGGCATTTCTGGCCAAGAGAAGTCTACTAATATCAAATATCGGCCTTAATTTGAGGAAGAAATTTCTGAGGATGTACGTCTGGAGTACAGCATTGTATGGTAGTGAAACATGGACTGTGGGAAAACCGGAACAGAAGAGAATCGAAGCATTTGAGATATGGTGCTATAGACGAATGTTGAAAATTAGGTGGACTGATAAGGTAAGGAATGAGGAGGTTCTACGCAGAATTGGAGAGGAAAGGAATATGTGGAAAACACTGATAAGGAGAAGGGACAGGATGATAGGACATCTGCTAAGACATGTGGGAATGACTTCCATGGTACTAGAGAGAGTTGTAGAGGGCAAAAACTGTAGAGGAAGACAGAGATTTGAATACGTCAAGCAAATAATTGAGGACGTAGGTTGCAAGTGCTACTCTGAGATGAAGAGGTTAGCACAGGAAAGGAATGCGTGGCGGGCCGCATCAAACCAGTCAGTAGACTGATGACAAAAAAAAAACGCACATCATTTGAACCTAGTCATCCACTACTTCCGTAATAAAAATTACTCAAGTGAAAATTTTTGTGGCAAATCTATCATCAAGACTTCAAGCATCTTTTAACCGTTCCAGTAAAAAAAGTGAACTTCTGAGGAAAAAAAGGATTTAAACGACCGAGCCCTTGTGAAACAAGATGTTATTTCATTCATTACAGAGACTTCAGAGAAGCATTTAATCATGTGATAAAGAATGGAGGGTGGGATGATAAGTCTTCACGTCAAACAATTGGGCTAAATAATATACTGGATCACCAAACTTTTCTTTTTCTAGTGCGGCTGTGTTAATTCGATTTTCCAGCATACGAATATCTTGTTGAACATATTTCGAAATAAAACTGTGGACATAAGACGCTGCAAGCTCAAAATTGAAAGCTGCATTAAGGCCATTGAAAAACTATGTGAGGAAATTATTCTGAAATGTATAGTGGAAGCTAAGACTTTTGTAATTTCAAAAGGAATATCTGAAATTAGAGTCAAACTGAATCATGTATTCAGAAATTGAGAAGGCTAGCATTCGAAATAATTGTCACAGTAGTAGTAAGCATAGAAACAGAACCTGTAAATGAGAAAACGTTCTCAGGTTATAGTAGGCCAAACAATTTCCCTAAACGAGTTGCCGAGAAACTACTTAAAATATACCTCTTCTTTGACACTGAAAAACTGAAAGTAGAACTTACGTTTATTTACAGCGGTGAGTATAAACGTCTACAGCCTCAGGACCACCTCAAACCCATTATAAACAATGGATTATAATGAGGGTTCTCTGAATGTCTGAAATTGCTGTCGTTGATTCATCCAATTCCAGCACTCACCGCGTCGTGAGAAAGAAGCATGAGTATATTAAAAATGCGTTAAAACCTGCCTTACATTACAATGAACAATGACAGACTGTCAAACTTGGCAAATTTTTCTATAGAGACGGGACCTGTGAAATCTTCAACCAAACGGCATTTCATATCTCATGTTTTCGATTTCACGCCCAGAAAAAGTACACGAGGATAGAACTGATTTATAAATAAATGTAACGAGGGTTTACTACGTGTTATATTTTTATTAATGTGAAGCTCTTTAGTATTTTTATGCATTTACTTACAACAATTTCTGTAGTAGCTTCAATCTTAGCAGAAATATGTAACTAAGTTACTTTTGCAGAGTTTCTATTTTACAAGTTTTTGTTTTGAGATTTTTTTTTCTTTTTTCTAAATTCGTAATTCTCAGCCTACCATACAAAATATGCCACTTCTCGCCACTGGTAATAAGAGCCTCGATACTCCAAACACCAGACGAGGGGTCCAAGAACACTACAGATACTTGGCAAACAAGGCAGAAGTGTAGGAACTGACTGCCACCTAAGTCATCAGGAGGTCGGAATTGTGAATTTCCAATCCTAGGGCGTTGCAGATGTCAAGACCAAGAATACTAGAAACTCCAAGGGCGTTCACTACCAGAACACTGCCATTTATCGATATTGCAGCATACTGGATGCATGCAGAGACGGCGATTGTGACAGAAATGTGATCGTTACTGAAGCTGCGAAGTAGGATGTTGAATCATTGGAGAGGTGGGCCCCAATTGCTTGACAAGTCTGCCAGTCAATGATAACGGTAGAGGAGCTTTGGGACGCTGTCCATTAACAGCGGCAGAGACGTGAACCTGTTCGAGTAGGGAAAGACGGGTTGGACGAACTAAAAGTCGAGCAATGTGGTATCACCATCAGGGATGTCGGATTCGGGGACATCTGGGAGTGCCCTGTTGACCGACATGGCGGGGAGGAGCGGCACACCTTCGCCTTGTGGCCCGATTTTCCGCACGCGGTGCACGTCACACGATTGAATTGACACTGGTGGCTAGTGAAGCATTGACCACATGAGGGCAGTTGGTGCAGGCAGCGCCTACGCTGCTGGACCTTCCCGGAGGGCTTGGAGGAGTAGGTCGGTTCTCTTCGAGAGGGTTGGGTGGTGAACATCAGCCCCATATCCTACAAAGTAGCGGACGAGTGCAGTCATTGCTCAAATGCCTGAATGATGGGGAGGCAAGACCCTAGGGAAGTTCTTTCAGTCTGAGAATGCTGTGGTGGGAAGCCTTGTCTGGGGGATGCTCCAGCATATGTCCCGCACTAGTGAAGAAACATAGTCATATAACTGCGTAGTCTTCTGCGGCCAGAGTCAGTCGACATAAAAGTTTTCTGGGTATGGTACCGCGTCATAATATAAAAAAAACTATTGCTGCTGGAGAACTAGACTCAGAAGAAGGCCGCTGCAACCGTGGCCGAAACGTTGGTTTTTCTCCAGCAGCAGTAGTTTTTTTACATTACATCGCGGTACCATACTCAGCAAACTTTTATGTAAACATAGTCATGTTTGCACACTGGAAGTCATAGTCACGTGATAATCCCTGCATGTGCATGATCCACTCGCGATAAGACTCATTGGCCAGTTTGCGACAGCGAAATGCTTGTTGTGTGCGCTGCCACGTGAACCTGAGAGTCAAAATAATCCAAAAGACTGAATTTTATTACAACATAGGGAAGAGAGTCCGCGTCAGTTTCTGTATTTAGTTGTGGAATCAACTGAAAGAAGGAGGGGCGGCATTTGGAAGGAGATAGGCGCACTACTGCGTGTCAATTGCTGTTACCGGGAGGCCCTCTGGAGGTTGAGACGAGTACCGTGGAAACCAGCCTGAACCCAGGGGTCGAGCTAACGATAACCCGCTATGTACAGATGCGTTGCGGGTTGGCGTCGTTGAAGGCGAAGCCGAGACACACGCGAGTTTGATATGTCGAAGGTCACAGTTTACAGCCCTCCATAAAAACCTCTAATAATGTCAGTTATCTTAAGTCTACCTGTGACTACCTCCCTTTTCTTGTTCTTGATTTTAAATCATCCTGTAGACCTCTTATCTTTAAGAGTTTAATATTTCCCCTTTTTTCATTCGTCTGCATGATCAGATTATTGTTAAATATTTTTTATTTCTTATAGATATGTCAAAAGTTTTACATTCTGCTGTGTCTGTCCATTGTCTTTGTGTCTTCGATGAACTGAATGGAAGATGGCGGTTCTTCTTAGATTTCTAGAATAGGACCTCGTTTGCTGCAATTTGGATGGTTGCTGTAATTTCCTCACTAGTTAGTTTACTTTAAGAAGTTCGGATCTTCTTCCCGATGGAATATCTCACTTTAAATTAGCTGAAATGATGCTTGCTGTTTCGCTAACTCATCCGCTCTTGGAAAAGTGCGTTTCCTTGTCATTATCGATCGTTCAAGTTTGATATTGCTCCAACTAACCTTGTGAGCTCCATCAGATCCCTCTTATACAGATTTCCGTCACTTTTGTGCCACTAGCCTCTTAGAAGGAACTATGCCGTTTACATGTTTGCACGAAAATGTCTTTTCCTTTCTTTATTATGTTACCAATAAGTGGGCATCTGAATCGTTCGCACATCGCTGGTCCATCATTCAACCTGTTGTGCGTGACTGAAACGAGTGAACGTAAAGTTTCGTGACAGTAACGAGTATCTGTCTACTGCTGTAGTTTCGTCTGTTCTCCAGTTTTGTTAGTAACTGTATGGGAAGTAGAAAGGTAGAGAGGTCAGCTTGGTCATCAGAGCTGGTACCATAGCACACAAAAGAGTAAGGTTGGCAGGCAACGATGTCCGCGTCTTTGGTGGTCTCCCCACCACAGGTGTAGCATAAGTGGGTAGGATGCGTACGGAAAGGGTTACTGTTCAGCCACGGCTTAATGAACACGGACTGACCTGTGCGTAGCTCACAGCTGGTGAAATTAGAAATATTTAAGATCCGAATTTTCAGTGATTTCAATGTAGTTCCTTTTCAGATGAGGGGTAATTATATTAGTTTGGGAATAAATTTCGTGTGGAGATTTAATATCATTTTTGAGCTTTGTTACGAATATTTTCTGTATGAATGAGCTGGCCTCCACGTGTTAAGTGTTTGAAATATTTACAATACGGATTTCAATCATTTTATTGCCGTTCTGTTTGGAAATCAGGGCTAATCATAGTATTTAACTTGTGAATTAGTCAGAGTGAAGTTCTGATTCGTATATGAGTTTTGGTGAAAATACTTTGTGTGTGATTTATTTGGGCATAGGTTGTGAACCACAACAAGGTTTCTTATACCGATGAGGTACTGGATTCATTCTAAATATAGAGGGTAAATTTATTAAATGAAATTGCGAGATCCTGCAGTTTTAATTTCAGTTCATTCGAGAGTTGGGAACCTGAAAGAAGTTGGTTTTGTGTAGCCATACTACCACGTGGCTGATGGTGGAATCTAAGCCCATTTTTTGATAACTCACAGCAAATGTGAGCACATTCAGTGCATGAGTATTGTATTAAACGTATTTTTAAATCTTGCTATATTTTCCTTTGTAAACTGATGCCTTTTCATTGTGAGATTCAGGGTTTCTACCAAGCGTGGGCAGAGTAAAAAGGTACTGCATCATTCAATCAATCGTGAGCGGAGTAAAAAGATACTCATTTTACAATCAGTCTGTAATATGTAATTTATTTAGTGCTTCTACGATTGACCAGTTTAAACTATTTTCGCAATTTGTGGTACTTGTTCACATTTAAATCATCGTCTCATGAAATTTTTTCGGCAAACGCCCTCGCTTTCAGCGTTCGTGGATCATTTGTTTTCTGGACATTATTTTGCAAATTTTGACGATGCTAAAACCGCGGTTTTCTACGTATGCTTGTGCCTTATGCGTCCACGTGTTGATCAGTTGACATTCTATCACTTAAACATATCCCAGGTGCTGTCTGCTGAATAGTCATCGAATTTCTTGATAGTTCTGGCAGTACTAGTTTGATATTTTTTCGAGTTGTGGAATGAGCGAGTGTAAGAATGTTAGATTCGCTTTTAGAATACCTGTTTCCTTTGTCCATTCTGTTCACCCCACAATAGTGATTACTCTTGATGCATTATGATAATTAGTTAAACGTTCGTATAATGTAGAGGACCACATCAGTTCATTAATATTTTAACAACATTGTCTTGTCTGGACTTGATCCACAAATGATCAAGTAGCTGGACGTACTTTGTGGATATGTTAAAATATTTCATAGTTTCAAAGTTATAATTCCACTCCACATCCTTAATGCATTTGTGGAAAAGTAAAATGAAGCATTTATAAATTAAACCTAGACGTCGTGTTTTATTCTATTAACTAAGGTGCTAAATATGAAAAGTATCCGTTGCAAGTTTCCTTAAATGAGTAGCATATATAAGCAGTTATTAGGGTTTAAACGAAAGTTAAGATAAAAGGACAATTAAATGGAAGTAAAGTTAATGTTTAAAGGAACGGTGAATGAAATAAGTCAATGCTACTACTCCACTGTACTAGTAAAACGAATCATTCATCCAGCATTAGCAGAACCGTTTCAGCATATGGTCGTTTCCGCTGTCGAATCTACTGAATCCAGACACATCTTTGCAGAGCTGTTTTTTGTGAATTTGAATGAAGCGCACAATCAATACCGTTTTGACTACTACGGCTCTTGCATGACCATTTACGTTGGATGGGCTTCCTAAAGAAGGAATTCATGCAATAAAGAATTTTGGCCATAATATATTCTAGAATTCGTTCACCTATTTCATTTACTCAGCCTAACCAATGTTTCAAAGGTTACTTTTGTCCTATTTTTTCATTCGAATCTCTTTGATAATATCCAACAGTGTCAATGCACAGTCTTTTGCTTCAGTGATATTTTCATGAACTTCTTGCACTTGTGGCTGAAATCTGGATGACCTGTACGAAAAATATGTTATTAGATTTGGGGATACTGTACATCAACCGAGTAAAATCGCAATGAATCTTTACAAGAATAGCGACTCTATGTAAAGAAGCATTCTCTGTGTTTCGTAAGATGACTTGAACTGGTGGAAAGGTCTTAGGCTTTTCTACTTGTGTCTCACAGATACCTAGGACATCTCTTTTTATACCTTGCACTTGTTGTTCTAGTGTCTCAAGGTTTTCAGCTTGTTTCATAGTTCTTACCTTGTACGTAGCTACTCTTATTTCTTTACTTTTTCTACTTGAATTCTTGTCTCCCTCAGAAGCCTTTAGACAGACTGGTAAACCATTAGAGTGAAATTATGAGCACTTCTCTCTACTCACCTGGTGCAGATTCGTGTGAAAATTCGAAGTCGTCAATAGAGTTGTGGAAAGTGATAGGGATTTAAAACACTGTGCTTGCTGGGCATGTTGGCGCCGACTCTAACATGGGAAACAAACGTCGCTGGTAACTGCGCCTAACACGGAGAAAAGACGCTACGCATCCATAGTGTTCGTACATCATCCACAAAAGTAAGGCTGCCTCTTCCATCAATACCACCGTGCCGATGATCATCTTGGTCTTTACCACCGTTAAAATCTTCACCGTTAAGACGTGAAGGAATTAAAGACATTAACTGGCAATGGGCATTGATTTATATCACTGGGGAAAGTTGAAAGTTTACGCCAGACGTGGATTCGAAACCGGATCTCTTGTTTACTATGCAGATGTGCTAACCACTACGACATCCGGAAACAGTAGTTATCAGAACCGCACAGACTACCCTAGCACGCCTCCCGTCAGACACAAATTCTCAGCTTATACCGCGCACTACTGATGTAGTGCTCCAGCCCATTAACCTCATTACTCGCGGTATCCTGCCGATTCCCGTAAGTGCTCAAGCTTGGTGAGCACCTACACTGAAGGGGTGATTGCCTGTCTTCGCTTTAGTTTTATATATAGTGGTGTCTGTTCTTTCAGACACCATATACAGGTTCAACATTAAAAACCGACAAATTGCAGAGAGATCTTTTCAAAAGAGGTGGAGCCCCACCACGCCCACACCGGCATGATGGCCAACACAATAGGTCTTTTGCCATCTCTGCATATGGGTTAGTATTCACTAAAGTGAGGTGTCGCAGGATGTGGGTACTGCGATGTTTGCGTACGTCTGGTTAAGGTTAACCATTAATACGCGCTCATCTGGAGATAGATTGGGTCGAAATCGAACGAAGGGTAGCGATTTGAAGGGCAGAGGAAAAAAAGTGCCAAGGGAAAAAAAAACCTCTGCGATAGTTAGGTCGGGTGGTAAGAGCAGTAGCGGTTGCCTTGCTGCCTGCGATAGGTCGTGCAAGGATAGGCTTTGTTAGTAGTGGGTATCATGCATGTCGATACCTTGACGTTGTGCGGTTGTGCTGCAAGGCGGCTGGCGCTGGGTGCTGGTGCAGAGTCCTCATTCAGCGTCAGCAACCTGCAACAGATAGTTTTACTATCGTTCTTGTGTCCGATAGGTCATATACCGGAAGCACAGTGTGAGGGAATGTTGGCTGATTGTTTGTGCGTCTGCGGGCGAGCTCGTCGGTGTCCCTGCTGTTGCCTGTTGGTCGACTCTAATAGCAGCTGGTAGTTACCAGTCAGTGTTGCTGATATGCAGGGGCTTGCCGACGTTTGTCGCTTGTTTGCGTATGTTAGTTTACCATAGATGGCTATGCCCTAGCTAGCAGTGTCTTTGGCCGCTTGTGCTTCCACCTGTGGTTGTGATCGTAGTTTCCCATAGTGAGGATGAAAGGATTGTTCGAGTGTCTCGAGTTCCTGTGTAGACGTGTGGCGTGTTTTTTGAACACTTCCTCGAGGGTATCAAGGCGGTATTCATGCTGAAGATCCACGGTGCGTGTGTAGCGTGGAGCGTTGCTAATGATTCGTAGCACCTTGTTCTGTATGATCTGCAGACGGCGCAGTCGTGTAGGAGCTGCATATTCCCAGAGGTCTAATCAGTGTCATGTATATGGACCTCGACACCCTCCTATTCAGTGTGCTTTCCCTTGTGAGCATTGGGTAGAGCTGTTTGAGCATCGCGTGCGCTCGGTTGTCAACGTACTCGATGTGGTCCCCTCATGTAAGTTTCCGGTCCAGCCAGACACCAAGGTATCTGACTTTCTCTCGGAAACGTATTGGGCGTGTATGTAGTGTTATCGGTCTACAGTGTTGATGTTTGCGCAGTAGTTTCGGCCTACGTGTGAACAGACCAGCTTCGCACTTGTCGACGTTTACTTTAATACGCCATCGCTCCAACCAAGGCTCAGCTGTTCTGAGTGCTGTCTGTATTCGTGAATTGATGTTCGACGGTTTCCAGTCTTGCGCAATGATGGCGGTGTATTCCGCGTAGGTGGCTAACGTCGTGTTTTGTGTTGCTGGGAAGTCGTTAATGTACAGGTTAAACAAGATGGGCCCTAGGATGCTTCCTTGGGGTACTCCAGCTTGGATACCATGTTGTGTTGATTGTTTATCCTGCACGTTAGTGTTGAAACACCTGTTCGTGAGATATGAGTGTATGAGACGTACGAGTCCGTCCGGGAAACCAGCCACGCTTAGTTTGCGTATGAGTCCGTTGTGCCAGAGACGGTCGAAAGCCTTTTCGATGTCCAGGAACACGGCCCCTGTGGCTTTGTTCGTGTTGTAGCCGTGTGTAATGTGTTCGACTACTCGGAGGAGTTGTTGTGTTGTCGAGTGGTGATTCCTAAAGCCGAATTGCTCCGGTCTTAGGGTGTCATTGGCGATGCAATGCCTAGTGATACGTTTTAGTATTACCTTCTCAACAATCTTGCTGAGCGAACACAGCAGGCTGATGGGTCGGTAATTTTGTGGGAGGGAGTGGTCTTTCCCTGGCTTCCTGAACATCAGGACTTTGGCCGCCTTCCAAAAGTCAGGGAAGTGTTGTTGTTTCAGGATGGCATTCGTTAAGTATGTAAGGTATTATACGGCTTTATCCGTGAACTCCAGGAGGACACGGCTTTGAATGCCATCAGGCCTAGGGGCTTTTCTAGCTATGGTGTGCTTGATAGCCCATGTGATTTCATTTGTGCTAGTATGTCTAATTTCGTTGCCCCAGGGCTGGGCTACAAGTCGTGTAACCTCCTGGTCCGTTTCAAGTGTGAATACTGGGTCTGAGGGAACCAGATTCGGCATGAAAGACGCTGCATGTGTTGTGGCCATAAGCTCCGCCTTCTCCGTCGCGGAGTAGGCTGGGCCGTCTGGTGCTTGTAACGTGGGAATGTAATGTTTCTCCCTGGTGAAGTGTCTGGCCAGCTGCCACACGCCAGGACGTGTGGTATCCAGCCCAGCGAGTTTCTGTCCCCATTGCTCGTTTCTGAATGTTTGTATTTTATTCCGTATTATGCCCTGGAGTCTGTTGACGTGCAGTTTATAGAACGGGCGCCTGGTACGCTGCCAGTATCTCCTGAGGCGGTTCCACCTTGAGATAAAGCCCAGGATCTCCTGGGGCAGGGCCGTCGAGTGTTGTCTTGGTGTCGTATTTGGAATGGCGTCAGTCATTGCGTCTTGGACGGCAGTTGTGAGAGCCTCCACAGCCTCATCTATTTGCTGTGTGTTGTTAATTTCGTGGGTGTCAGGAATGCGACTGTCAAGCGCTTCCTTGAACAGTGTCCAATTCGCGCGCTTGTAGTTAAGCATCGTGCGTGGTTCGTTGTCCTGCAGTGTTTCTTCCGTGTGCAGTATTACAGGCATGTGGTCTGAGTCCAGGTCGTTTTCAACCGTAAGGTTGAGTGTGCATGTGATGCAGAGAGACTTTCATGTCCGGAAGTGGAGGAAAAAAGGCCATATGAACATGTGTGCGGAAATGCATAGTGCCCACTGTAGATGGCGCCAGCGTATGAAAGTTCCTCTGACCACGTGCCGTGTGTTCCTTCTGCGTTGCAGGCTGTGTAAGTGACGCAGAATGCTGTAAGCAGCAGAATGGTCCGGTATTCATATCGGGAACAATCTGAGTGATGTTTGTGTACACTAAGTAAATAGAAATGGTCAAGAGGCAGCACGAATGTACCATATTACCCTCATTGCCACCCCCACATCACACAACATTTCAAGGCATTTAGGGACGTTTGTATGATCATTGGTTCTGTCAGACAGATGTAAATGTAGGGAGGCGGCGGACGGTGCGTACATTGTTTTTGGAGGACCAGGGTCTGCCTCTCGACCGTTTCCCATCTGCTTGGCCGCACACAAACACCATCTCGGCTTGTTCCCGATGTGAATACCGGACCATTCTGCTCTTTACAGCACGCCGCGTTAATCACACCACCTGCAACACACTACGAACACATGCCAGAGAAGCTTTCATTCGTCAGCACTATCTACAGCGGCAACGATGCATTTCCGGACACATGTTCATGGACTTCTTTCCTCCATTTCCAGTAAGGAATCCGTCCCTGCAGTTTGTCGTTTTTATTAATGTTCGCACTGTATTAGTCTTCAACGAACTCTGTCAAGGGGTCGTCACGGCGTAGTACCATCTGGATAAGGAAAGTTGTCTAAGACTTTCTCAACGGGACGTAACTCCTGCTACTACGGATCATTTACATATAAAAACGTATTAAAGGTTATTTTGTTTCATATTGCATTTTCTAATGTTTGATCTTCTGATTTTTACGATTAGCACTCGACATTAAGGTTACAGGCACAGTCTTTCTTTAATTGCATTCAACAGGGTTTCGTGAGAACAACTTACCATCCCTCCAAAAATTCCCTGAATTCGCGTGAGCTTTACTGACCTGTTACGATCCTTTATACAATACTGATGGACCTTAAGTTTGATGTATAGGTATTATTTTATTTTCAGCCAGTTTCAGTGTTACATTGCACCATCTTCAAACCTCTGTACGACGCAAAGTGATCTTGTACATACCAGATAATCATCAGTTTACGTATCGTACGGGGTACATGAAATCGATGTTCGTCATTCTGGCGCTTCTTTCCTGCTTATCGTGTAAACGACGGTAGCGTATGAGCGATTGTTGCGGCGGGTCTCCCAAATCGTTGCCTGTTTCTTCATAACTCTTTCAAGTATTGGAGGAGTTCTCTAAAATTGGGCGCCCTATCTAGCGTCTTGCGTTCTGTTTACTCTACAGATACTTTGCACTTTCCAGCAGTTCTACATCGATGCTAACTTTCTTCACTACTCCTGATTTTACGAGTTCTTTTCTCTTCTTGTCACTTCGTGGCATTATCCTTAAATCTATCATAATATTACAAATAAGCAAGTATATTTTATATGTTACTTTTTCATGACTAGACAGCTGAACCGATTTTGATGAAGTCTGTTACGGAGATGGTCTGAAGGCTGAGGAAGGACATAGGGTACTTCAGAAAGTTGAAAAAAAGTTGCATAATGTACACGTATAACGTATAGCTACTTGAGCAGCTCGATGTGGGGGTGTGTTTTCCTCCCCACGCCCCTCCGCATGCACAGCCCGGCAATGATGACGGGTGTGTCACTGCGTCATGCATTGGGGCAGTTGGGGCGGGGGATCTGGAAGGATCGGCATACGTCACAATCTGTACCAACCCAAGCAGACAGACATATGAGGGCACCTGACGTTATCGCTGAGACAATATTTTACTTGAATGAGATTTTCTATCTGCACCGGAGTGTGCGCTGATATGAAACTTCCTGGCAGATTACAACTGTGTGCCGGACCGAGACTCGAACTCGGGAGGCCGGCCGGAGTGGCCGAGCGGTTCTAGGCGCTACAGACTGGAACTGCGCGACCGCTACGGTCGCAGGTTCGAATCCTGCCTCGGGCATGGATGTGTGTGCTGTCCTTAGGTTAGTTACGTTTAAGTAGTTCTAAGTTCTAGGGGACTGATGACGTCAGCAGTTAAGTCCCATAGTGCTCAGAGCCATTTGAACCATTTGAACTCTGGACCTTTGCCTTTCTCGTGCAAGTGCTCTACCATCTGAGCTACCCAAGCATGGCTCACGCCCCATCATCACAGCTTCACTTCTGGCAGTAACTCGTCTCCTACCTTCCAAGATTTACAGAAGCTCTCCTGCGAACCTTGCAGAACTAGAACTCCTGAAAGAAAGGATATTGCGGAGACATGGCTTAGCAGGAGAGCTTCTGTAAAGTTTGGAAGGTAGGAGACGAGATACTGGCAGAAGTAAAGCTGTGATGATGGGGCGTGAGTCTTGCTTAGGTAGCTCAGATGGTAGAGTACTTGCCCGAGAAAGGCAAAGGTCCCGAGTTCGAGTCTCGGTAGCTCAGACAGTTTTAATCTGCCAGGAAATTTCAATATTTTACTTATTTAACGTCACTCACCATAATAAAAGTATATATAAGCGAACGCAGTTGTGGGTAATAGCTAGTAGTTAATAAATGTTACAGGTTAATGAATCGGATACTGTCGGGTTCTTTCTCTTCACTGCATGCATTGCAAGCATCGTCTTTTATTTATCCATATTTAAGCGGCATTCAAATGGAAATGAGACAGAAGGGAAAAAAAGTAAACAGTTTATTATTTGAAAATTAATCGCTATTACTGTTAATAAGTTTTTCCCACTGTGAGAAAACACAGTAAGTTTGTTCATGGAAAAATGTTTCCACTTACAAACTGAACTGCAATTGTACCCACATGTGCTCCTGTTCGTCCGAAGCAAATCGATGGCCACGAGTTACTTCCTTCAGGGCTCCTAAGATATGGAAACTGCATGGGGATACATTGGGACTGTAAGGAGGATGTGTAAGATGGTTTAAATAGCTCTGAGCACTATGGGAGGTCATCAGTCCCCTAGAACTTAGAAGTACTTAAACCTAACTAACCTAAGGACATCACACACATCCATGCCCGAGGCAGGATTCGAACCTGCGACCGTAGCGATCGCGCGGTTCCAGACTGTAGCGCCTAGAACCGATGGGTCACCCCGGCCGGCGATGTGTAAGAGCTTCATAGAGAAACGTTCCGAGTATAGTCGAAACAACCTTTGCAAAATGTGACTGCATCCAGCCTGTCACTTACGTATCTTTGTTATTACTTGGTGACGTGGCACAGCACCGAAAGCACACCGCAGATATGGAAAGAGGGATATTGCCTTTCCACCTATATCTCAAATTCGCAGCTGAAAAATTGTGCTCCTCACTCGCATGTATTCCTTCTGAAACCTTGCAGCCTCGTTCAGAGAAATTTCGTTTCGAAGTTTTAGTCAACCCCGAGACCATCCAGAGCGTTCGACAGTCGGCAGTCGGAAAGTCAGTAAGTTAGATCAGCCGTTGAGGGGGAGCTCATTTGTGAAGAACGGCGGCTGAGTGTGACGGATAGCTCCCCCGCGGCACGCCTCGCGGGATTCGGCCGGGTGTCACCCGCGGGTTAATAGTTTAATCTGGCGCCTGGCCACCCGGCCAGGTTTTTGTTGTCCCGCGGCGCGGCGCCTCCCCAAGACGGATGGAGGCCGGCCGGCCGGGCGCGCGGCACCTGTCGCCGCCGTGATTTATGTCCCGCCGCGACTGACAATGAAGGAGCGCCCAGTGGAGCGGACGGCGCTGATAAGGATTAGGCCGCCTTCTTGCCGCCGCCTTCCCAGAACTGGCCGGCCACCGATCCCCTTGACAGGACGTGGCTGCCATTCTGTTCTCCACAGAAGGCCCGAGAATGAAACGGGGAAAACTGTCGGCGGTGGTGGTAATGAGTACGTACGTTCTCAGAAGACGGCAGTCGCATACCAATACTACTGCCTCAGAAATAGCTATCGGTTTAAGTAGATGGCAGTTGCGCTGAGAAACGAATGCCGGACATTTGCCACGCCGGACATTTGCCACACTTGCCCCTTCGCCAGGTAGCTTGAGTAGCGATCCCTCAGGTAAGGGACGCCCTTCTTCGTACTTCTACATCTACATCTACATTTATACTCCGCAAGCCACCCAACGGTGTGTGGTGGAGGGCACTTTACGTGCCACTGTCATTACCTCCCTTTCCTGTTCCAGTCGCGTATGGTTCGCGGGAAGAATGACTGCCGGAAAGCCTCCGTGCGCCCTCGAATCTCTCTAATTTTACATTCCTGATCTCCTCGGGAGGTATAAGTAGGGGCAAGCAATATATTCGATACCTCATCCAGAAACGCACCCTCTCGAAACCTGGACAGCAAGCTACACCGCGATGCAGAGCGCCTCTCTTGCAGAGTCTGCCACTTGAGTTTGCTAAACATCTCCGTTAACGCTATCACGCTTACCAAATAACCCTGTGACGAAACGCACCGCTCTTCTTTGGATCTTCTCTACCTCCTCCGTCAACCCGATCTGGTACGGATCCCACACTGATGAGCAATACTCAAGTATAGGTCGAACGAGTGTTTTGTAAGCCACCTCCTTTGTCGATGGACTACATTTTCTAAGGACTCTCCCAATGAATCTCAACCTGGCACCCGCCTTACCAACAATTAATTTTATATAATCATTCCACTTCAAAACTTTCCGCACGCATACTCCCAGATATTTTACAGAAGTAGCTGCTACCAGTGTTTGTTCCGCTATCATATAATCATACAATAAAGGATCCTACTTTCTATGTATTCGCAGTACATTTGTCTATGTTAAGGGTCAGTTGCCACTTCCTGCACCAAGTGCCTATCCGCTGCAGATCTTCCTGCATTTCGCTACAGTTTTCTAATGCTGCAACTTCTCTGTATACTACAGCATCATCCGCGAAAAGCCGCATGGAACTTCCGACACTATCTACTAGGTCATTTATGTATATTGTGAAAAGCAATGCTCCCATAACACTCCCCTGTGGCACGCCAGAGGTTACCTTAACGTCTGTAGACGTCTCTCCATTGAGAACAACATGCTGTGTTCTGTTTGCTAAAAACTCTTCAATCCAGCCACACAGCTGGGCTGACATTCCGTAGGCTCTTACTTTGTTTATCAGGCGACAGTGCGGAACTGTATCGAACGCCTCCCGGCAGTAAAAGAAAATAGCATCTACCTGGGAGCCTGTATCTAATATTTTCTGGGTCTCATGAACAAATAAAGCGAGTTCGGTCCCACACGATCGCTGTTTCCGGAATCCATGTTGATTCCTACAGAGTAGATTCTGGGTTTCCAGAAACGACATGTCCGCTTTCAAACCGCCGTCTCCACATCTTACTCGACACAACCAGTACGTAAGGGACCTTCTTCTTCGACATCTTGGAGAAATACAGAGCTTCTTTTCCGAAATCGAAATATTTATAACTTTTCGGAAACGAAAGCAATACCGACGATTACGTCAGTATGTAATTAGTTCTGCCAAGTATAAAGATAGATCGCTCTGTCTGTAGGGTAGCTTCCTTTCACGCTTACTGACTGCGATAGAAACAGTCCATCGGCATGGAAGCAACAAGAAAAGAACGCTGTAAAGAGAATTCGAATGTACGTTATTCGTTGCTTTTTGGTCACTGCATTTGTGCCTACTTTAATTACTACAACTTCATGCCCAAAAGTCAATAAGGAAAGAAGAAATGGGAATGTGAATGTTTGAAAAGAAGAACGACATACTCCATATTATTTTACTCCTTAAAATATCCCTTGGGGCTAAACATTAGTTAGTAAAACGTGGCGGGATAATGTTCAATACATGACTGAAAATACGTTCACAAAATAAAGATAAGAAAATCTTTGATTAACATGTCATCTAAAGTCGACGTACAATTTTAAAATGTTAGAAATAAGGAAATCAGGTAATACAGAATGGTATGCTTGTAACGTACGTTGTTGTTCTACATTGTATAGCTCTGGTATTTACAGGGTCACAGGGAAAGCATCCTAGGTTTTGGAGGTAAAAGCCGTAATTGTAATGATCTGCATTACAACAGAAACAAGAAGCACAGCTTAAGGAAAAATAATTAATGTGTGTTTCAGCTCACAAGCGACATTGAAGCAGATAGTTCCTGTGACTTAGTATGGGCAGAGGTTATATTCGATAACCGGAATAAATTAAAACTGCTCCTTTTACCGACCCCCGGTCTCAGACGAAACAGCTGCCGGACTGTTTAAAGAAGACTTGAGTCTCATCACAAATAGCTACGCTACTCATACAATTGTATTTGGCAGTGACTTCAATCTACCTTCCGTATGTTGACAAAATACATTTTCAGACCATATTGTAGATAGAAAACAACTTCCGTAATAGTTCTAAATGCTTTTTTTTAAAATTATTTTGAACAATTAGCTCACGAGTCCATTCAAATTTTAAATGGTTTCGAAAACGCACTTGACCTCTTAGCCACAAATAATCCTGAACATCACGACGGATACAGGGATTAGTGAACACACATTCGAGCGAGGCTCAATTCCGTAACAAAGAAATTCAGCAAAACTAAACGCGAAATATATCTATTTACAAAAGCAGCTAAAAGTTCTGTTGACGTCTTTCTAAGAGACAGTCTCCAATCCTTCCAAACTATGTAAGTGAAGATTATATCTGGTTTAAGCTCAAAGAAATAGTATCAACAGCACTCGAGACGGAACAGATACCCCTTGGTACACAAAACACGACAGAAAGCTGCTGCAGGAGCACCGAAAAAGGCACGTAAATTTTAGAGTAACGCAAAATCTCCAAGATTGGCGAAGTTCTACTGAGGCTCGAAATTTGGTGCGGATTTCAATGCGAGATGCATTTAATAGTTTCCACAAGGAAAGTCTCTCTAGAAATGTGGCAGAAAGTCTAAAGAGATTCTGGTCCTATGTTAAGTACACCAGCAGAAAAGCTCAGTAAGTACCTTTATTGCGCGACTGCGATGAGGAGGAGGAGGAGGAGGAGGAGGGGGAGACAAGGGACTCAACCCTTCGAAGCAGGTAAAATCGTGACAGATGTGTGGCGTGGCAAATTTCCGGCGTGGAAAATGTCCGCAAACCCTGAGAAACAGCTAAAATTAAACAAAATAGCAGGGTCCGGACGGATCCTAGTGAATTCTACGCTCAATTTGGAACCGAGTTACCAATATATGGTAGATCCCTTGAACAAACAACTGTACTCAGTGACTGGAAAATATGGACAGGTCACATACGTCTACAAGAAAGATAACAGAAGGCACACAGAAAGCTTCGGTACTATCTCACTGAACCAATACTAGGAAATTAAAGACATTAGCTGCCAGTGGGCATTGATTTATATCAATAGGGCAAATTAAAAATTTGTCCTGAACTGAGATTCAAACCCGGGACGTGTCCGAGAGAACGGATGACAGCTAGTGATCCCTTCAGTGCAGATGCACACCAAGTTCAAACTCTTATGGGAATCAGGGAGATGTCGCGAGTAATGACGTTAATTAGCAGGTGCACTAAAACAGTAGTATAACATTGAGAATTTAGGTCTCACAGTAGGCATGCTAGGGTAGTACGTGCGGTTGTGTCTGCATGGCATAGTTATCACCGCATCCGCCTACTATGCAGCAGAGCAGATTCGAATAAGAGTCCGGAAAAAATTTCTGACTTGTTCCGTTGATACAGAACAATGCCCCACTGGCATTTAATATAATTAATTCTTCTGCGAATTGATTCGTAGTGATCTCCGATTCTGCGTAGAACCTCCTCGTTCCTTACTTTATCAGTCTACCTAATTTTCAACATTCATCTGCAGAACTACATCTCCAATGCTTTCATTTTCTTCTGATCCGGTTTTCCCACAGTCCATAATTCACTACCATACAATACTGTACTCCAGACGTACATTCTCAGAAATTTCCTCCTCAAATTAAGGCCGATATTTGATATTAATAGACTTCTCTTGGCCAGGAATGCCCTTTTTGCCATTGCTAGACTATTTTTGATGTCTTCCTTGCTCCGTCCGTCATTGGTTATTTTACTACCTATGTGGCAGAATTCCTTAACTTAATCTACTTCGAGACAATCAATCCTGACGTTAGGTTTCTCCCTGTCCTCACTATTACTACCTCTCATTACCTTCGTCTTTCTTCGATTTACTCTCCATCCACACTCCTTACTCATTACACTGTTCATTCCGTTCAGCACATCACGTAATTCTTCATCACTTTCACTCAGGATAGCAATGTCATCAGCGAATCGTATCACTGATATCCTTTCACCTTGAACTTAAATTCCACTCCTGAACCTTTCTACTATTTCCATCATTGCTTCCTCAATCTACAGATTGAACAGTAGGAGCTAAAGGCTACATCCTTGTCTTACACCATTTTCAATACGAGCACCTCGTTCTTGGTCGTCCACTCTTATTATTCCCTCTTGGCTGTTGTACATATTGTACCGGGTGATCAAAAAGTCAGTATAAATTTGAAAACTTAGTAAACCACGGAATAATGTAGATACAGAGGTAAAAATTGACACACACGCTTGGAATGACATGGGGTTTTATTAGAACAAAAAAAAAAAAAACACGAAGTTCACAAAATGACCTACAGATGGCGCTGGACAGCTAAACGTCAGTGACTGCGCATGACAATCGTGTATAAAAGGAGCTGTAATGAGAGAGATAATCCATCTCCGGCGGTACTTCAGTTGAATACCGCCCTTCGATTGTGCTATTCTGGTACCAATCGAAGCGATAGGTGTTGCAGGTTCCAGCCACCCAGCCAGCCAGCCAGCCAGTCCGTCGGCGGCAGCAGCCAGCAGCCAGCAGCGGTCCTCGCCAGCAGCCAGCAGCGGTCCCCGCCAGCAGCCGCAGCCAGCAGCCAGCAGCGGTCCACGCCAGCAGCGGTTCCCGCCGGCAGCCAGCAGCGGTCTACGCCAGCAGCCAGCATTGTCCCCGCCAGCAGCACGCAGCGGTCCTCGCCTGCGCCGGCCCCAGCCAGCAGCCAGCAGCCAGCAGCCAGCAGCCAACAGCCAGCTTCCGGTGGCCACTAGCGGTCGCATCCAGCGGCCAGCAGTGGTCCTAGCTGCCCCCTCCATCCGCCAGCAGCAGCAGCAGCAGCAGAGGCGTCCCCACCAGCCATCCAGTCAGCCAGCCAGCCAGCCAGCCAGCCAGCTGGGTCGCCCCCCCCCCCCCCCAGCGGCAGCAGAGTGGGGCTTTGGCCCCAGTCTCCTTCGTCTTTCTCCGTCCCTTTCTCCTGTGTGTCTCTCGTCACCCTGCCCATCTCTCGTTTGCTCCTTTGTCTAGTACTGTGTTTTTCCCCCTTATCATAATGTCAGCCCCCACCACCTCTTCTACAGCCATCACCACTGCCATTATATACACCTCCCCCTCCGCTGCTGCCACCACTATCACGTGGTGTGCCGCTTCACTCCCCCCTCAGTCCATCCCACCACTCCTCACTCTCTCATCTCCCTCTCTATTTGTCGCCCCGTCCCCAGCTCCTCCCTCCCGCGCCTCCTCTGATCCCTTCCCTCCACTCCCTCCCTCTGCTCCTGCCGTTTCTGCGGCCCCCGCCAGGGTGGTCGCCTGGCGGGCTACGGCCCACGCTCCACTCTCCCCTTCACCTTCATCGTCCTCATCATCGTCTTCACTGTCACCTTCGCCATCGCCCTCACCATCTCCAGCGCCGACTCCAGCCCCGGGACCTGCCTCTCCCCACCACATTCCAGTTGTTCCCATCCCCCACACCTCCTCCACCGCCGTCAAGCACCCCAGTGGCACCCCTGCCTCCTCTGCTCCCAAAAAGGCTCCGCCTCGTCCCCCTTCCCCCAACCATGATGCCATGGATGTCTCCCCGCCTGTCCCTGCCCCCTCCTCCTCCTCCTCTACCCCTTCCTCCTACCGCTACCTCCTCTCCCGTCCTGATCCCTCCCTCCTTGAAGCCCGGAACCTCACCCTCTTCCTTCGCCAGCACTGTCCTGGTGCCCCCATCTCCCTCCTCACTCCTCGCCATGATTCGGTGCTCATTACCTCCCCCAGCCCTACCCTCCACACAGACCTCCTTTCCCGCATCCCTGTCACCCACTTTGGCCCTCATGCCTCCCTCACCCTTGCTCCTTCCCCACCTCTCTCCCGCCAACCCCAACCCCCGCGTTGCCCGCCGACCCTCACCACCGTGATCACTCGGCTCAGTCCGGCTATCACGGAGGAGGAGGTGTTGGCGGAGCTTCAGGCCCATCCCCATCTGGAGGTGCGTGCGGTTTGTCGCATCCACAATGCTGCCGGCCCCACCCGCCTTATGCGGGTTTTTTCTGAGCATGCCCCCTCCATAGACCATCTCCTGAAGGAGGGTGCCCTCCTTTTTATCCAACGTTATAAAGTTGACCCCTCCCGTTCCCCTCCTCAATCCTCCGCTGCCAAAGGTGCTTACGGTATAATGCGCACCCAACATCTGAGTGCCGCGAGGCCCCCACCTGCCCACACTGTAGGCAAGCCCACTTTTTACGGCAGTGCCCCAATCTCCAGTCCCCCCCATCCTGTAATACCTGTAAGCTCCCTCATCCTACCTACTCCCAGAAATGTAAGGCCCGACCCCCTCCTACCACTCCCGAACTCACCGTTCCCATCCACCCTCTGGACGCCCCCACCCCTCCCGGCAACTCCCTTCGCCCACCCCCTACCGCTGAGGACATCATCAGATTCCTCACCATTGTCCTTCAGAATGTTCATCCTTTTCAGCGCCCGCACACCCTCCAACAGATCTCCCTCGCTGCCCGTTCCATTTTCCAACTCAAAATGTACGCCACCTACTCCAACAACCAGCCCCATTTCACTTTCTTCCGTCTTGATACCCTCATTTAAATCCCTGTCATGGCGCGACAGCACAATATCCTTTTCAACAACATCCGCTCCCTTCCCGCCAACAAGACCCTCTTCCTGCACACCCTTGCCATCCACCGCGTGGATGCCTTCCTCCTCAATGAAACCTTCCTGCAACCCCACCACACCATCCACACTTCGCCCTACCTCCTCCACCGCTCCGATAATCCCCTCCCGATTGCGCGTGGCGGAGTTGCCATTGGGCACCACCGCCAGATCCCCGTTCGGCTCCAACCTCTCCTTCCCGACCCCACTGAACACCTGATCCTTAGTCTCTTCTTCCCCGGCCTTACCGTTACCTGTGCCACCATCTATGTCCGCCCCAACGCCCCTATTCCCTTCGACTTCCTCTCCAACATCGACCGTACCTTCTCCTCCTATGTGATCGCCGCCGACCTCAACATCCATAGTCATTCCGCTGCCCAGTTACGGCGGTGGCATTGGTTCCTCACCTCCCTTCAAGGCGACCTCATCCCCATCCCCCAGCACACTGTCCTGAATCCAACTCCACCCCAATGTTATCCTCTCCTCCACCAACCTCCTTGGCCGCATAACGGTGGCTGTCCTGGAGCCTATTGGTAGTGACCATCTCCCTGTCCTCCTCACCGTTTCAGATGGTCGTCGCCCCCGCCCCGACCCTCGTAATGACTCTCCCCCTACGTACGTCCATGACTATTCCCGTGCCAACTGGAATGCCTACCGGGATACCCTCTCCACCCTGGTCGATAGCCACCCTTTCACCTACCACCACCCCGATGATGTCACCCATGCCGCCTCCTTTCTCCAGCAGACCTTGTCTGAGGCCGTGGAGGCCTACGTCCATACTGTCGCCATCCACCCCCACCGTCCTACCTTACCCCCACAGGCCGTCCTCCTCCTCCGTGAATCCCGCCGTCTCTACCGTGCCTTCCTCCGCACGCATGACCCGGACACACTACGACGCCACCGGCAACTCCAGCGACACATTCGTAATTTGCTCGCAACTAAGAAACGCCGGGACTGGCGACAGACATGCACCCGTTTAAATGCTACCCTACCTATCAACTCGTCCAAGTTCTGGTCAGCCTTCCGTCACCTTACTGGAACTAAACCCTCCCCCTACTATCCTCTTCTCCATGATGATCACCCCTTCCCTGACACCCTTAATAAGGCCAATCACTTTGCCTCCTACCTCTCTGATGTATTTTCCATCCCCGATGATCCCCAGTTTGATTACTCCCTCTTCCCAGATATCCGCGATCGAACTGACACCTCTGTCCCTCCCCTCGCTCCTGGTTTCCAGTACTTGGACAACATTGCACACACGGAACTCAATGCCCCTATCACTACACAGGATCTCATTGCTACACTCCGCACAAAACGCCACACCGCTCCTGGTCACGATCGTGTCACCTACCATCACCTTCGTGAAGCTCCTGTCTCATTCCTCTCCACCCTGGCCAGGCTCTACAATGTAGTCCTGTCCACCGGTTACTACCCCAACCTGTGGAAAACCTCCCGTATCCTCATGTTCCTTAAACCTGGCAAACTGCCATCCGCCGCTCCTCCTACCGTCCCATCAGCCTTACCTCGATCTTCAGCAAGGTCCTGGAATCTATTCTCACCCGACGCATCCACCAGCATCTCCGCCAGCACCGCCTCCTTCCCATTACCCAGTGTGACTTTCGGCCGTCCTTCTCTTCGGACGACCTTCTCCTTCACCTCACTCATCTCCTTTCCGACCAGCTTAATTCCCATAGCTCCGCAATCTTCCTCTCCCTGGACCTCGAACGAGCTTATGACTGCGTATGGCATTCCGGTCTCCTCTTCAAGCTCCAAACCTTCGCCCTTCCTATCAACTACGTCCGTCGGATCGGCTCCTTTCTCTCCTGCCGTCCTTCCTATGTCACCATCCATAACACAGATTCCTACACCTTTTTCCCCTCTGCCGGTGTGCCCCAAGGCTCCGTCCTCTCCCCCCATCTGTACCTTTTGTACACGGCGGACATGCCGCAGACGTCGCCCCCCATCCACCTTCTCCAGTTTGCCGATGACACCGCCTTCCTTGCCCTTGCCCCCACCCTGCAGCGCTCCCAACACCTTCTCCAATCCCATCTTGACCGGTTCACCGCTTGGTGCAACCAGTGGTTGCTCAAGGTCAATCCCTCCAAAACCCAGGAGGAGGCAAAACCACCCCTTCCTTCCGCCTCCTTGATTTCTATCTCACCATCTATGGCCGTCCTCTCGCCCTCACTCCCACCCTTAAGTACCTTGGCGTCACCCTCGACCGTCGCCTCTCCCGGACTCCCCACCTCCGGACAATCCAAGCCAAGGCACGCTCCCGACTCAGTCTCCTCAAGCTCCTCTCCGGCCGTACGTGGGGTCTGGACCCCTCCACCATCCTCCACACCTATAAATCCCTCATCCGCCCTATCCTTTGTTATGCCCATCCGGCTTGGATCTCCGCCCCCCCTACCTTTTACAAATCCCTCCAAATCCTTGAATGCCATGCTCTCCGCCTCACCTATCGCATCCGTCTCCCCTCCCCCACGCAGATCCTGTACGATCTCATCCCCTTCCCCCACCTTCTCCTTTTCCTTGAAAGGATACGGATCCTGTACACCTCCTGTAAACTCGATCCTCCACACCCGCTAGTCTCCCCGATCCCCTCCCACCCCCGCCCACTGCCGCGCCTGTACTCCCACGTCCCACCCGGTCTCCATCACTGAACCCTCCTTACCCTCTCCCAAGGTGGCTTCCACCAGCTCCCCCTCCCTGATGATGTCCTCCTCCCCTCCATCTACCCCTCCTATCAACTTTGATCCTCCCCCCCACTTCCTGTGTCCTTCCCCTTAGGCACCCTCCTTTCCTCCCTCCCTCCCTCCCTCCCCTTCCCTTCTCTTTCCTTTCCCCCCTTCCTCCTCCCCTCTTCCCCCGGACTTCCCCTCCCCCTTCCTCCCTCCCCCTCTCTCCTCTGCCCATGGCATCTCTGCTCTCCCCTCTCCCATTCCCCTCCTCTTCCTCCTCCTCCTCCTCCACTCTTGGCAGGTCCCCGGACTCGTACACGCTCAGTGAACATTCGCGCGCCGGAGATCGTCGCCGTCAGTGTTTCGTGTGTGTGCCTTCGTTTGTGTGTCGTGTTGTTCGCCGTCACGGCACCACCGTTCACATGCCGTCGCCATCATCCATGTTACGTGCACCGTGTCGCCTAGTGTTAGTGCTGTTTCTCGTCCAGCGTGAACGGCTCCATGTTTTTTCGATTTTTAGTGTCTACATTTTTTGCCCACCGTTTTGACTGTCTTCTCTGTGCCACCTTTATGTACTACTTGTTGTCAAACTCAAGGCTGAAGAGCGGCGTATTGTGCTGCTGACAGCCCGCCTTTGTATAAGGTGTTTAAAATCATAATAAAGAGAAAAAAGAAAAAGAGAGAGAGAATCAGATGCGCCAGCAGTCGCAGCATATTGACGTTATCTGAAAAGGCGCTTTTAGTGAAGCCGTATTATCAGACGCGTGAAAGATCTCTTGCGCGCGTCGTTTGGTGATGATCGTGTGCTCAGCCGCCACTTTCGTCGTGCTTGGCCTCCCAGGTCCCGAGACCTCAGTACGTGCAATTATTAGCTTTGGAGTTACCTGAAGTCGCAAGTGTATCGTGATCGACCGACATTTCTAGGGATGCTGAAAGAGAACATCCCACACCAATGCCTCACCATAACTGTTCACAACATTATTCCTCGACTACAGCTAATGTTGAGGAATGATGGTGGACATATTGAGCATTTCCTGTAAAGAACATCATCTATGCTTTGTCTTACTTTGTTATGCTAATTATTGCTATTGTGATCAGATGAAGCGCCATCTGTCGGACATTTTTTGAACTATTGTATTTTTTTTTTTTTTTTGTTCTAATAAAACCCCATGTCATATCAAGCATGTGTGTCAATTTGTACCTCTCTATCTACTTTATTCCGTGATAAATTCAGTTTTCAAATTTATACTGACTATTTGATCACCCGGTATATGCTCCGACTCTCTCGAAAGCTAACCCCTACTTTCTTCAGAATTTCGAACATATTGCACCATTTTACATTGTCGAACGCTTTTTTCAGGACGACAAAACCTATGAATGTGTCTTGATTTTTCTTTAGTCTTGCTTCCATTATTAACCGCAACGTCAGACTTGCCTCTCCCGTGCCTTTATTTTTCCTAAAGCCAAACATAGTCATCTAGCGCATCCTCAATTTCCTTTTCCGTTCATCTGTACATTATTCTTGTAAGTCAAATGATACGTCGTCAGACTCATACATTCTACACACAAACGTGAATAGTCGTTTTGTTGCCACTTCCGCCAATGATTTTAGAAATTCTGATGGAATTTTGTCCCTCCCTTCTGCCTTATTTTACCTAAGTCCTCCAAAGCTATTTTACACTCCTGGAAATGGAAAAAAGAACATATTGACACCGGTGTGTCAGACCCACCATACTTGCTCCGGACACTGCGAGAGGGCTGTACAAGCAATGATCACACGCACGGCACAGCGGACACACCAGGAACCGCGGTGTTGGCCGTCGAATGGCGCTAGCTGCGCAGCATTTGTGCACCGCCGCCGTCAGTGTCAGCCAGTTTGCCGTGGCATACGGAGCTCCATCGCAGTCTTTAACACTGGTAGCATGCCGCGACAGCGTGGACGTGAACCGTATGTGCAGTTGACGGACTTTGAGCGAGGGCGTATAGTGGGCATGCGGGAGGCCGGGTGGACGTACCGCCGAATTGCTCAACACGTGGGGCGTGAGGTCTCCACAGTACATCGATGTTGTCGCCAGTGGTCGGCGGAAGGTGCACGTGCCCGTCGACCTGGGACCGGACCGCAGCGACGCACGGATGCACGCCAAGACCGTAGGATCCTACGCAGTGCCGTAGGGGACCGCACCGCCACTTCCCAGCAAATTAGGGACACTGTTGCTCCTGGGGTATCGGCGAGGACCAATCGCAACCGTCTCCATGAAGCTGGGCTACGGTCCCGCACACCGTTAGGCCGTCTTCCGCTCACGCCCCAACATCGTGCAGCCCGCCTCCAGTGGTGTCGCGACAGGCGTGAATGGAGGGACGAATGGAGACGTGTCGTCTTCAGCGATGAGAGTCGCTTCTGCCTTGCTGCCAATGATGGTCGTATGCGTGTTTGGCGCTGTGCAGGTGAGCGCCACAATCAGGACTGCATACGACCGAGGCACACAGGGCCAACACCCGGCATCATGGTGTGGGGAGCGATCTCCTACACTGGCCGTACACCACTGGTGATCGTCGAGGGGACACTGAATAGTGCACGGTATATCCAAACCGTCATCGAACCCATCGTTCTACCATTCCTAGACCGGCAAGGGAACTTGCTGTTCCAACAGGACAATGCACGTCCGCATGTATCCCGTGCCACCCAACGTGCTCTAGAAGGTGTAAGTCAACTGCCCTGGCCAGCAAGATCTCCGGATCTGTCCCCCATTGAGCATGTTTGGGACTGGATGAAGCGTCGTCTCACGCGGTCTGCACGTCCAGCACGAACGCTGGTCCAACTGAGGCGCCAGGTGGAAATGGCATGGCAAGCCGTTCCACAGGACTACATCCAGCATCTGTACGATCGTCTCCATGGGAAAATAGCAGCCTGCATTGCTGCGAAAGGTGGATATACACTGTACTAGTGCCGACATTGTGCATGCTCTGTTGCCTGTGTCTATGTGCCTGTGGTTCTGTCAGTGTGATCATGTGATGTATCTGACCCCAGGAATGTGTCAATAAAGTTTCCCCTTCTTGGGACAATGAATTCACGGTGTTCTTATTTCAATTTCCAGGAGTGTATATTCTGATTCTAATACTGGATCCCCTATCTCTTCTAAATCGACTCCTGTTTCTTCTTCTATCACATGAGACAAATCTTCCTCCTCATAGAGGCTTTCAATGTATGCTCTCCAACTATCCGCTCTCTCCTCTGCATTTAACAGTGAAATTTCCGTTGCACTATTAATGTTACCACTCTTGCTTTTAATGTTACCGAACGTTCTTTTATCTTTCATGTATGCTGAGTTTGTCCTTCCGACAATCATTTCTTTTTCGGTTTCTTCACATTTTTCCTGCAGCCATTTCATCTTAGCTTTCCAGCACTTCCTATTTATTTCATTCCTCAGCGACTTGTATTTATGTATTCCTAAGTTTCCCGCAACGTTTTTGTACTTCCTCCTTTCATCACACAACTGAAGTATTTCCTCTGTTACCCATGTTTTCTTCGCATTTACCTTCTTTGTACCTATTTTTTCCTTCTCAACTTCTGTGATAACCATTTTTATATTTGTTCATACCTCTTCAACTGTACTGCTACTGAGCTATTCCTTACTGCTGTATCTGCCACGATGTTGAGCGCCCATAAGCCCCAACACACCACCACCTATTGCTGTATCTATAGGTTTAGCGAACTTCATTCAAATGTATCCCGTCATTCCTTAGTACTTCCGTTCCCCACCGCTTTGCGTATTCATTCTTCTAGACTAATGTCTTAAACTTCAGCCTACTCTTCATCACTACTATATTGTGATCTGAGTCTATACATGCTCCTGAGTACGCCTTAGACTCCAGTATCTGATGTTGGAATCTCTGCCTGACCATGATGTAATCTAACTGAAATCTTCCCGTATCATCCGGCCTTTTCCAAGTATACCTCCTCCTCTTGTGATTATTGAACAGAGTATTTGCTATTACTAGCTAAAACGTGTTACAAAATAATTAGTCTTTCTCCTCTCTCATTCCTTGTCCCAAGCCCGTATTATCCGGCAAACTTATCTTCTACTCCTTCCCCTACAACTGCATTCCAATCCCCCATGCCTATTAGACTTTTGTCCCCCTTCACATACTGTATTACCCTTTCAATAACCTCATACACTTTCTCTATCTATTCATCTTTGGCTTGCGATGCCGTCATGTATACCTGAATTATCGTTGTCGGTGTTGGCTTGTTGTCTCTGCCCTACCTTCCTATTCATAACGAATCTTACTCATGTTATACCATTTTCTGCTGCTGTTGATATTACCCTATACTCATGTGACCAGAAATCGTTGTCGTCTTTCCACATCAATTCACTGACCTCTGCTATATCTAGATTGAGCCTTTGCATTTTCCTTTTCAGATTTTCTAGTTTCTCTACCACGTTCAAGCTTCTGACATTCCACGCTCCGACTCGTAGAATGTTATCCTTCCGTTGATTATTCATTACTTTCTCATGGATCCCTTGGCAATCCTCTCCCGGCGATCCGAATGGGGGATTATTCCGGAATCTTTTGCCAATGGAGAGATCATCACGACACTTCTTGAGTTACAGGCCACATGTCCTGTGGATACACGTCATGTGTCTTTAATGCAGTGGTTTCAGTTTCCCCCTGCGTCCTCATGCCGTTGATGATTGCTGATTCTTCCGCCTTTAGGTGCAGTTTGCCACCCCTAGGACAAGAGAGTGTCCTGTACCTCTGTCCTCTCTCTTTCACAAGGCCGTTGGCGGACTGAGGGTGACTTCTTATGCCTGAAGTCTTCAGCCGCAGATTCTGATAATTACTCAAAATTTACGCAGCGGCGGGATTCGAACCAGAGACCGTAGACGTTATGATTATGATTTGAAGACGCTACCTCTTTACCACGGTAATGAAAGTTCCCTACTCCCATTCATGAGCGACACGCAACGTTGATTTACCCTGAGTATCTACGCCATGAACTGTAAATTTTTTTGCAGATCTTCTATTTCACTACAGGTTCCTGGTGTTGTATCCCACATCACGTATGTGATCTGGAATTGTCTATTTCCTAAAGATACTGGAGTCGTGACTCTGGTGTGTTGGTTTTGGCCCACTACAGCAGAGTCTTTATCCCCACATTAAAATTTTTGAGACGCATGTGAATAAAAGTGACAGAATAATAAAAATGCAACAATTGAAACATAAAAAAGCCGTAAAACATAAAGAACAAAGACAAACGCACACGTACACACGCACGAGCGCTTGCACGCACGCACGCACACACACACACACACACACACACACACACACACATAGAGAGAGAGAGAGAGAGAGACATAAAAATCACACATATTCTCACTGGTAAACACTAGACATAACAACAACATGGAAAGGGAATACTCTCAAAGCTTCCAACGTTCTCCACTTGATCGTTCACGTATCAGCACTCATAAATAGTAGCGCTCGAAGCTGTTTTTACATTTACTTTAACATTACTAAAATTTTCTCGGTCTTCTAGCCAGGCCTACGTCGAATATCAACGACTTTTCCTTTGCCTTTGTAAAGGATGACTGTCATGTGGTTGCTGCTAGGGTTCTTGCACAGCTGTGCTACCACCAGTAACGTCAGAAGTGCCCAGTATAGTGTCACATAACGTAGATTTTTCGTAGTGTGTTCGCCAGTCCCACTTGAACCTTCGACAGCTAGGTCCCAAGCTGTGCTTAGCTTCATGCCATTGCTTTATCGAGGGTATCGACAGAAATTTTTATCTCGGTCGCTTTTCTTATAAACACTACTGCACAAACAGTTGCCTCTTTTAATCATAGATGTCTCTTGGAACGTAATTGGGCTTCCGTTTTCTGATAATGTACTGTAACCACTGACTCCTCGGGATACCTAGGCGCAAACACCTTTCGTGGTCTACACTGCGCTATTAGATAGTGCTCCCTAATTCTCCGACATCTGTCGATTTTGTCCAATCAAGAACGATGTATTGTTGTGGTCTTCGGCCTGAAGACTGGTTGGATGCATCTATCCATGCTACTCCATCCTGTGCAAGATTTTTCATCTCCGAGTAAATACTGCAATCTACATCCTTCTCGAACTGGCTTATTATGGTCAATCTTGGTCTCCCTGTACGACTTTTATACCCCACGCTTCCCTCCACTATCTAAATTAGTGATCCGTTGATGTTTCAGAATGTGTCCTACCAATCCGTACTTTCTTCTGTTCACGTTGGGTTCTTTTTTCCCCAGATCTGTTCAGTACCTCATGATTACTTACGTGATCCACCCACCTAATATTCTACATTCTTGTGTAACATCACATTTCGCAATCTTCTCTTCAGTTTTTGTCTAAACTGCTTATTGTCCATATTTCACTTAGTGACACTACTACACTCCAGTATAAATACTTTCTGAAAAGACTTCCTGACACTTAAATCTGTACTTGATGTTAACAAATTTCTCTTCTTCAGAAAAGCTTCTCTTGCCATTTCCAGTCTACATTTTATGTTCTCTCTATTTCGGCCATCTTCATTTATTATGCTATCCAAACAGCAAAACTTATCTACTACTTTCAGCCCCTCGTTTCCTAATCCAATTCCCTCAGCATCACCTGATTTAAATGACTACATTCCATTATTCTTGTTTTGTTCACGTTTATCTTCTATCCTCCTTTCAAGACACTGACCATTACGTTCAACTTCCCTTCCATGTCTTTTGCCGTCTCTGTCAAAATTACAGTGCCATCGGCCAATCTCAGAATTTTTATTTCTTCTTTCAGAATGTAAGTTTCTACTGCAAATTTTCTTGGCTTTTCTTTACTGCTTGCTCAATGCATAGATTGAGTAACTTCGGGGATAGGCTACAGCCTTGTCGCACTCCGACGGTCGCTAAACTCGTAGTTTCTTAACCAAAGATATTGTCTTATAAACACTATTCCATAAACAGGAGATCCCGGGTTCGAGTCCCGGTCGGGGCACACATTTTCATCTGTCCCCGTTGACGTATGTCAACGCCTGTAAGCAGCTAAGGGTGTTCATTTCATTGTAATATTGTATAAAGTCTGCAGCTTGTGGTGCTCTAGTCGCAACCACCGCTTCCTCTAGATTGCAGGCCCTGGTTGGGTTCCCTTCCATATTGGATATTATCTTTTTTTGGGGAACTTGATGTTTTCCATCTCATTTTCATCACAAAGATACCCCAATGGCCAAATTGGTCTCCAATAGAAAGAGTTGCACTCGGCAGTTAAACAAACCCAGACAGGGTCAATAGCGCCACACAATCGTTTTTCGTTGAATACAGAATAGTATGGATTGCTCTCCGGAAAAAAAAAGGTTCAGCCTGAGTGCAATTGTCTACGGCGCTCTGGATCTCAGGGGCGAACAGAGCGAGAAAAGTCTCTCAAGGTCACATGCATACCAATAAAAATACGAGGCTCAGATTATCACATTACAAAGAATCGTTCATGATTCTCACTGGATACAAGTGTCACCCCATTTACAAGCTTCAGCAGCCTAAAATCGAGGCTACCCGAGGGTAACAAACGTTCATACAAATCTAACCACCTCTTCACAGAGTCAGGTAAACGCCTTCGGTCCGCTAAGCCCTGACTGCTTCATCACTGTGCAGCACATCCTCTATGCTCCTCTTCCTAATACTATGTTCTTCTCCACCAGTATAATGAGAGCCATCTCTTGACAGTCACGATATTTGCCACCGCTGTCGTGGCTGGCTCTGAGCACTATGGGACTTAACATCTATGGTCATTAGTCCCCTAGAACTTAGAACTTCTTAAACCTAACTAACCTAAGAACAGCACACAACACCCAGTCATCACAAGGCAGAGAAAATCCCTGACTCCGCCGGGAATCGAACCCGGGAACCCGGGCGTGGGAAGCGAGAACGCTACCGCACGACCACGAGCTGCGGACCGCTGTCGTACTACAGTAGTTCTGCAGCTAATAACTTAACAGGTAATGGAAAAGTTGGCACCCAGGAAAAGCGGGGATTTGGCGACAGTTCCTGGCGGACGCCAGCAGGCAGCTCACTCCCTCCCCGGTGACGGGCCGCCGTCTGGGCGGCTGCGACGCTGACGGATGGCCGGCGACGAGCTCGGGGCGTGTGATTAGCCGCGTGAAAAACTGCCCGCCGCGGATGGATGGCGCCATTAGACAAGGTCGGCTGCCGCCTGCATCGATCTGGCCGTGGTGCGTCGGACCGGAATTACGAGCCGCGGCTAGCTTCGGAAGGACCACACTGCCCAACTGCCCGAACAGGTGGTCCCCGTCCTCACCCCACTACGTCTGCAGACGCTTGACAAAAATATGGAAACACCGCGAGAAACGCTTGCTTCACAGTAAATGCAGGTGGTAGTCAATCCTGCAGGTCGCGCTGTTGTAATTGGCCGCGAACGTCAACTGTACATTGTCCTCGATAATTTGCGAGTGTCAGTCGTGGTCAGAACAGTGTTTTGTGTAGTTGTGAGTTCATTGTGTCGGACCTAAGTGACTTCGAATGAGGGTAAATTGCTGCTCGTATGGTTGTTGCTTCCGGAAATACCGGAGCGAAGTGTTTAATACTGTATCATCATCCGCTAAGGCACAGTGCGGACGAAAGTTGTAAGATGCATCTTACGTGAAGAAGACATTTTTACCAGTTTTAATAAATTATTGTCTCTTATTTATGTATTCACGATAGTTAGGTTGTGCTGTAGACCGTAGCCGACCATGAGTCGGAGAGCATTTCCCACGCAGGCTGGCTAGGTGACGAAGCGACCATATGTCGCGCGTTGTGGGGTGGGGCTCGGCGCTGGACCGTAGCAACAAGCGTCAGCGTGGGAAATATATATGACGGGAAGTATCGCCATCTTGGCGCCAAAGTCACCGATTTTGTTTATTTATATTTAATAATTAAAATCATTTATGACAACGTGAATACTAGGAGGAGCCTCTGGATGTTTAAAACTATTTATCATAATTTTGCATTTTGCCTCGTAAAAATTCAAACCCGTTCATTAACAAATGCATATCTTAGTAAGTACGAACTTGATCGTAAATTCACGAACTGTGACGAAACTGGTAAGAGATACGGTCTGCGCGACAAAGTCGGCATTCGGCGTTACGAGCTCTTCCTGTCTTGTTCGATGGTAGCCATGCTCTCGGTTACGAGTAGTTTGTGACATGAGTGTTTCATTATTGATCTAATAGGAATAAAAGTGATATTACGGCATCTGAATGTTAATTTCGAGTAAATAGATACCCCAAAGCTGATCGACAGCAATTTCAGATAATTAGCTTCCAGCGACAGAGACATCCAATGCGCCAATGAAGAATCTGCACGGGACGGCATTTACGAGAGCTGCACCGCGCACAGGTAGGAGGAAATCCGACGACACGACCCACCAAGACGGATCAAGGAAGGTCCGACTTACACTCGCAAATTCCGGATGGAAATGCTGACCAGTTATACTGTAAGTCACATACCACCCTCTACGGACTTGCGGCTAAGGTGAGTAATAACAGCGTCAGTTTAGAAGCGAGGGGATCGTGCAAAGTGTGTCACGAGTGATGGCGACAGACTGTCGTAGAAGAGGATTGTGAGGAAAAGTAAGAGTACAACCACTGAAACCGTCACTGCAGAATTGGGTGTAGCACTTGCGACTCTGCCAGCACCAAATCAGCATGAAGGGAGCTCCATAATAGCACATTTCAAAGCGAGTTGAAATTCCAAAACCACTGCTTAGTGATGCATATGCTCGCAACAGGGAGGCGTGGCACGAGGCTATGGATCAATGGAAGAAAGGCATTTGGTCGGGTAAGCCTTGTTTCACACTGTTTCCAGCTTTTGGAAGAGTTTACGTGTCATGAATGATACATGACGGGAGTTCAGTGATCAGGTGCGCAACCATATCGAGGTATTCCATAGGTTACATGGTTACTCTGCAACGTCGAATCACTGCCAAGGATAATGTGACCATTTCTACTGACCATTTCCTCTCATGTTTCCCAATGGTGATGCCGTCTTCCTAGACGACAGGGCCCCGGTTCACAAGCTCTCATCGTCAAAGACTGGTTTCGTGAATACGAGGATGAATTATCACATCTCCCTTGGCCATTACAGTCAGCAGATCTCAATATTACTGCGGCTTTTCTTTGGAGACAGGGGCGCGTGATCGATAGCCAGCTCCATCATCGATTCGTCAGTTTGCAGGAAGAATAGTACAAGATTTCCTCGTAAACAGCATAGGCTCTGTATTCACCCGTCCCGAGATTACTGGAAGCTGTTTTCAATACCAAAGTGTTTCCGTGTTATGAGTGGTAATGTGTTGTGCTTTCGTGGCTTCCATATTTTTGTCCAGCCGCTCTGCATCTATACTCCGTAAGTCACGTTACGGTGTGTGACGGAGGGTATGTCTGGTACTGCTGTCTGTTCCCCACCTTCCCTGTAATTATTCGCGAATGACGCGTGGGAAGAATGATTGACGGTAACCCTCCGCATTATCTCTAATTTCTCAAATTTTCTCGTTGTGACCCAGCTGGCCCGCCTGTTGACAGAATGTACTCATTCTGAATTTCAGTACTACAGCACTCAGTGACACAACAACACATCTCTTGTAAAAGTCCGTTGAGCACCTCCGCAATGCTCTCGTGCCACTTCACTGAGGTCGGCATGCTGAGAGCACAGACACCGATTCAAATGGTTCAAATGGCTCTGAGCACCATGGGACTTAATATCTGAGGTCATCAGTCCCCGTGGAACTTAGAACTACTTAAACCTAACAAACCTAAAGACATCACGCACATGCATGCCCGAGGCAGGATTCGAACCTGCGACCGTAGCGGTCACGCGGTTCCGGACTGAAGCGCCTAGAACCGCTCGGTCACAAGGGCAGGCGACACCGATTCCAGGAATTCACCATGGGTATGCAAATGACCAAATCTTTGTAATGTTCCTGATCCTAAGAGATGATTAAATACCGTCAGGAAATATGTGGATTTTAGGGATATACCGACTGTTGCGCATAAGAAACGGTGATATTAAATACCTAAAACTAGCTTCTGGTCACAGAATTCGGCAATCAATATGTGGACTATACTAAATGGGAGACTTGAATTAATAAAATTTTATTTTTATGCAAGAAGAACCTAAGTAAATCGGAAAACTTCAGAGTCATTAATTACAGAGAGTCGACACCAGCACCAAGCTGGACAAAACGATCGAAATGGTAACTAAAAATAATTTATGGCACGCAAATGATAATTTAGATCCTTGTAGGAAAATAATAATTAGCATAACATCAACAGAGTACGTAAATGGAATGAAATTTGGAATTAAAAAGTTGAAACATCGTTAGAATAGCTGTGAGACCTACAGCTAATAACACAATCATTTAATTAATTCATCAGTGGTGTGATACAAAATCCTCAAGAAAAGAAAAGTCGCCTTGCAGAAAAAACTTGCATAACTTCAAGTAAATGAGGCAGTGGCTAAGAAACACCAACTGAGCTGTAAATCGATGTTAAGCCTCTCTTTGTGCCGGCCGCGGTGGCCGTGCGGTTCTAGGCGCTCCAGTCCGGAGCCGCGCTGCTGCTACGGACGCAGGTTCGAATCCTGCCTCGGGCATGGTTGTGTGTGATGTCCTTAGGTTAGTTAGGTTTAAGTAGTTCTAAGTTCTAGGGGACTGATGACCACAGCAGTTGAGTCCCATAGTGCTCAGAGCCATTTTTTTGAACCTCTCTTTGTACAATCTGCCACATGACCCGAAACTGGAAGCGCGCGTTGCAGTTTTCAGTCTTACTGTGGCCGCAGTGACCGTAGGCGAAGCTGGCGGCACCGACCGCTGGGGCTTGAGAGGCTGGTTGTAGCAAGTTGACTGCGTGAAGTCGAAAACATTACCTTGTCGATACCGACGTGATTGAATAAATGGTTCAAATGGCTCTAAGCACTCTGGGACTTAACATCTGAGGTCATCAGTCCCCTAAGAACTACTTAAACCTAATTAACCTAAGGACATCACACACATCGATGCCCGAGGCAGGATTCGAACCTGCGACCGTAGCAGCAGCGCGTTTCCGGACTGAAGCGCCTAGAACCAGATTGAATAAGTAGCGAAAAATTAAGGGATAACGTCGGAATGAATTGATAGAAGGCCGAAGTCCAATCATCTCATCACTACCAGCGTTTACAGATTCGTCCAGCAACCCAGCGGCCTACCCTACCGCGCAAGACTTTCTTCTCACCTCGGAATAGCATTTGCAAAATCTCCTTCAAGGTCAAATAGCAAAAAAGCGTAAATGAACCGCAACACCAAACCTGAAAGCTTTAGTCTCACTAGCTTACAGGGTAGAGAGAAGATTCTAGCAGCCAGTTCTTTACAGAGGGTATATTTTTGGAAGGCCACCAGCCTCATTGCTCATGGAAGGACCGTTAAGGAAAGTTTCGGCTTAGTAAAGCCGAGCAGCGATAGATAACATAGTAGGTAACTTAACTGAGATAGCTCTAACGAAATTCAGGCCCTTCACCGACAACCCATGAAGTACCGGCTGCTGTACGCTAAACCTAGAATTTCGCTTCCCCGTGACCCAGACGCGGCCAGCGACCAGGCCCTGGCTGCAGCCAGTCCCGGCGCCGTCCTCTCCGGAAGCCAGGTGCTGCGATAGAAAGGGGCCTGACTGACTTGTCGCTTTTCGGAGCGTGACGAGACAATTGTCCCAAATTAAGAGGAAATCCGGTATGCCGAGTCTAGATGTGAACAGAGGACTCTGAATGTCACCAGAAGTGAGCTTGATACCAAAATGCAGTATGATCACCGATCTACACTACTAGCATCTACGTCCTAACCCCTCATGACTTACGTGCGTAAAATTGTAGGTAATACACGATAAACACAGAACGATTAGGAGAACAAAATGAAGAAATTTAAGTTTGATATGCTAATAGTGTAAGCAAAGCAAGATAGTAAGTAACGTCTGGAAAAGCCCGCTGCCTCACAAACCAGACGGTTCCGTAAAGAAACGCGGCTATCTCTTACACTAACCCTACTTGGAAAGAGTGCCAGACTGATGAGCGATATTCAAGAATCTTTCGTATTGCTTTTTGTGAGCCACTTCTTTCCGGGGTGAATTACATTACCTTAAGATTTTTCCTGTGAATGTAAGTGTGGCATCTGCTTTACTATTTTTTTACGTATTCATTCCACTGTAAGCAAATCTGTGCCATTTCTACTGAATTTTTATTTTTTTTAATTTTTTGCCATAGTTATTGTTTCCGGTGATTTATTAGCAATAGCGTAATCGCTTATTTACATTACCTTTATTTACGTTTGGGGTCAACTGGCAGTTCCTAAACCTATAATCAATCCTGTGAAGGTCTTTCTGCACTTCTCTACAGCCTTGTGGCGTTGCTACCTTCTTATAGACGAATAGATTCATGGAAATTCCAACATTATGCACTTTATCATTCATATACACTGTAAGTAGGCTGTTTAGGTTTTCTTATTGGTAACGCCACGTAGCACTCTGTATGAAAATCACTGGCTGTGCTGTGTTTGCATTGTTGTCTGCCATTGTAGTGTTGGGCAGCTGGATGTGAACAGCGTGTAGCGTTGCGCAGTTGGAGGTGAGCCGCCAGCAGTGGTGGATGTGGGGAGTGAGATGGCGGAGTTTTGAGAGCGGATGATCTGGACAGAGACAGTAAATTTGTAAGACTGGATGTCATGAACTGCTATGTATATTATGACCTTTGAACACTATTAAGGTAAATACATTGTTTGTTCTCTATCATAATCTTTCATTTGCTAACTATGCCTATCAGTAGTTAGTGCCTTCAGTAGTTAGAATCTTTTATTTAGCTGGCAGTAGTGGCGCTCGCTGCATTACAGTAGTTCGAGCAATGAAGATTTTTGTGAGGTAAGTGATAGTGAAAGGTATAGTCTAATGTTACTCAGGGCCATAGGGATTATTGAAAGTCAGATTGCGTTGCGCTAAAAATATTGTGTGTCAGTTTAAGCACAGTCATGTATAATTTTTCTAAGGGACGTTTCATATGTCGATCCTGCCAGGATACCTCACTGGAATCTTCTGATTTTTTCTTGTAGTTTGTGTAATTAGTGTAGCTTTTGTTTATTGCTAGCGCGTAATTGTAGAGAGAATTTCCTTTGTAGTTGTAGTTTTTCATTGTTGTACAGTAAAACAGTTGTGACATGCATGTAGATTTGCACCAAGTATCTCGCAGCTGCGCTTGCAATTAACGAGATATTATTTTCAGTGCTATGTTAATGTGTTTTATTATTTTGTTCTTCAAATTGTGCTTTTCTGTGTTATCGTGTGAAATACGTGATAATTATGGCGTGTGAAAAACGTAACACTAGGCTACAAAGTAAACTGAGAAATAATAGTGACGACGAGCGTAGCTTATCAGCACCACTGTGTAATGAATTACCAGACATTCAAAGTGGTAATTTGGTAATTGTGCATAGGGAAATGGAGCGGGCGGCAAATAATGGCGCAGACAGTGAAACAAATAGTGAACAGGGAAGCATTATTGATCGATCGGTCGGCAACAGCTCGCCTCAGGAATCCGAAATGACAGGACACAATCTTGCAAATACTGTAGATTCAGGTTTTGCGTCCTCACCGTTTCCTCAAATAAGTCAAGACACATTTTCTGCTCGTCAAAATGTGAATGTTGCCGGTGCAAATGCACTGCCGAAAAGCATAGAGTATCAGATTGCAGACACTAATACATTATTATTGCAATTAATACAACAAATGAAACAAAACCAGAGACAAACACAGCAACAGTTAGACGCAATGGAACAAAATCTTCACACCACGCTTGAACAAACACGTGAAGATTTAACTACTGAGTTACATAAAATCGAATCGAAATGTCAAAAAGTCTGTAATGACGTAAAAACACAAATTTGTGAGCATTTCCAACCTATTTTTTCGCGGCATGAAAATACATTACAGAATCACGAAGCAGCCATAAAAGAACTGCAAACTATTGTTCATGAAAATCATGACACCTTGCAAGCTAAAATTGACTCAGTTGCATCTACCGATTCGGTTATGCAACTTGCAAAAACTCAGGAAAACTTAAAGGACACAGTAGATACGATTTCAACACAAATGGACACTCTGAAACCTGGTTCAGAAAAACACACTGAGGAAATAAGTTCACTAACGGAGAAAGTAGCCGAACTTTCGGATCAGTTCACTAACTTATCTACAAAGGTGGATGATGATCTGAGTGACACAAGACCTATAGCCTTCACTGACACAGGAGAGCATGAACAAATTAAGAAATTCAAACAAAATCAGAATCAAATTAATACGCAACACAAAAGAGAAATCCGGGAAGTACAAGATCAGTTGGCACAAGTAATACAAGAATTACATATCTCAGAGGACACTCATGCTCCAATACGGGAAGAGGGATATAGAAATACGGAACAGCCACAAAATAATAACAAAGTGAATTTCGGAAATTAGCAAAGAAATTGGCAAGGTGCACCGAATTTTGAAATGGAACCGCCGAAACGACGTAACAATGACCGACATGCGACTCGCCGACACGATGATTTTGACTATAAGCTGTTCATTACTACACATAAATTCAAAACATTTAAGAATTCTGGCAACGATATTCATCCACAAGCGTGGCTTCATCAATTCTCTCACTGTCCCAACTGGTCATTAGAGCGCAGATTAGAATTTATGTGTGGCTATTTAGAGAATGAACCAGCTGTAAGAATGCGATCGGTCATTCACGATTGCCACAGTGAAGGAGAATTTTATCATGCCTTCCTCTCAACATATTGGTCTCAGGCTACACAGGACCGAGTAAGACATAGCAACATAATGATGAAACATTTCGAACAATCTGACTTTTCCAGTCTTGTGAAATATTTTGAATAGGCGTTGCACAAGAATCAGTACCTGTCAAACCCATACAGGCCCTCAGAACTCATCCGCATTTGCTTAATCAAATTGCCTGAACATTTACGACACATTATTTTGCAGGACGTTGCAAAGACGACATTGAAGCTTTTCAGGGACTGTTACAAGAATTGGAAATTGACACTGACAATCGCGGAAATCGAAAACAGGAGCATAACAACTACAGGTCACATCCGTCACAATTCCGCGATGACAGAAATAATAAATGGACACGACAAGGCTATTCTTACAACGTAAATCGTGACCAAAACAGACACCACCCATATGACAACCGTTGGCAGAGTAGTAATAATTACAGGGAAACATCACCTCTCCACGGTAATGACTATCATAGAGACAATCAGAGAAACAGACAATATGGGAACCAAAATAATTATTATCAAGGGAGACAGAATAACTTCAGACGGAACGGTCCAGCGTGCAGTTACGATTCAGGGAGAAATTCTCCACCATGTGACCGACAAGAAAGAAACTATGGAATCTACCGACATGACGACAGACGATATGATCGTAACGACAGACCTGAATTGCATCAGAACTGGCGGCATTCAAACAGGGCAGGGCCCTCTCGACAAGGTGAATTTGTAGAAGTTAGGTCTCCAAATCCCAATAACGATGCGCGCCAACAAAGAGACAATAGGCAATGACTCATACCGCTGGCAGCCACAAAACGCATTTCTGAAACTGACGACGCAGCTGCCGTAGCTAGTAATTACATAAAAATGGATGACATTAGGGACATCTTACTCCAGGAACACGATGTAAAATATAACAACATTGCATATCCTATGATTCACGTTACTGTAAATGACGTAAAATTTACGGAAGTACTTGACTCTGGCAGTCCCATTTCAGTAATTAGTGAAATAGCCTTTAGCAAATTCAACAAATCGAACGATTTCCCCACACTTCCGTTACGTAAGATTAAATTACAAGGTGCAATCGTTGGAAAAAGTGTAGATGTACGCCAACAAACCAACTTAAAATTCTTTTGTCAAAGCCACAGCTTCTCTATGAACTTTCTTATTGTTCCATTATTGCCGACGGAAATTATATTGGGAGTAGACTTTTTGAATGAATACAAAGCAATCTTAAGCTTTCACGATGCTGAAATAAGTTTAGAGAAAGAAGGTAAGTCAATAGATTTGAAATTTGAAAATTGGCTCTCAAACCATGACGAGGAAATAAATCGGCTTTACCTTCTGTTAGACAACAGTTCGGAATTTTCTACGGAACTAGACACTAACAATCACTCTGCAAGTACTGACAGGGATGATATCGACGGCATATTTGAAATTAATCAGTTAATTCAGAATAAAACTCAAACAATTGAGAATTGTAATGACACTGATAGGCAGGACCTTTTTGAGATTTTACGAGCACATTCCACAGTTTTTACTCACAAAACAGGAACAATCAAGGGATTTCAATACCAATTTCGTGTTCGTGAGCATACTAAATTTTGTGTTAGACCATACGTAATTCCAGCACATTATAGGGACCGTGTTAGAACAGAAATACAATCTATGCTTGACGAGGGCATTATTGAGCCTGCAGTAAGCTCAAACAACAATCCGTTACATGTTGTTGAGAAGAAAAATGGATCGATCAGGCTTGTCTTAGATTCGAGACAAATCAATACTATCATTATTCCTGAAACAGACAGGCCGCAGACGATGGAAGAACTTCTTCAAAATTTTAATGGTGTAAAAGTGTTATCTTCCATTGATCTCAGATCCAGCTTTTATCAGATCGAACTTCATCCAGAATGTAGAAAATACACAGCTTTTCTTTGTTTCGGCGTTTGTTATCAGTTTCGGAAACTTTCTTTTGGTTTGAACATTTCTTCGGCAGCATTCATTTGCGGGTTAAATTCCATATTACCTGAGTTCTTAAAACGTCACATCACCTTATATGTGGACGATATTCTGATAGCAGAAGCTTCATGGGAACAACACAATCGCATCCTCAACAGTTTGTTACGTATTTTTGCAGAATCTGGAATTACAGTTAACTTGGAAAAGTCTGAATTCGGTAGGTCAAAGGTGAAGTTTTTGGGACTTATTATTTCTTCTGAATGCATTCAGCCGGATCCTGAAAAGTTAGATGCAATCAGAGCCATTCCAGTTCCATCCACAAAAAGACAAGTCCGCAGTTTTCTAGGTCTCGTAAATTTTTACCGTCGTTTTCTGAATATGCAAATTCTAGTTACACCAAAACTTCGTTCTCTCACTGGAAAAAATACTATTTGGAACTGGGACGAACAAGCACAGTTGGAATTCAATTCTTTGAAAGAATCGCTACTTAACGCGCCAATACTAGCTCATCCAGATCTATCACAAGATTTCTGCCTTAGCACGGATTCTTCTAAAGTCGGTCTTGGTGCCCATTTATTTCAAGAAGCCATAGAAAATGACACTACTGTTCAGAAAAACCATTGCTTTTGCTAGCCAAGTGCTAACAAATTCTGATAAAAAATTATTCCGTTACTGAATTAGAAGCTTTAGCTATCGTTTGGGCATTTAACAAATTCCGTTTCTTTCTTTCTGGCAAGCACGTAAAAGTATACAGTGATCATCGTGCATTACAATTTCTTATGTCTTCAAAATTAAATCATGACAGGTTTAAACGTTGGGTATTGTTTCTGCAAGAATTCCACTTCACAATAGTCTACATTCCCGGCAAAGAGAACATTGTTGCGGACGCACTGTCATGCGCACCGGCTGGCCTTGATAAAAGTAACACAGAAGGCAACCTCGAGAAAAACTTCAGTATTCTTTACATTCAGAAAGTCGCCTTTGAAAACTTCAGCACCACATCTTTAAAAGACATTACTCATGAACAAGATAAAGATCCGATTTGGAAAGACATCAAAAGTAAATGGCATGAAAAGACGCACACTCAGATTCGGTATTATTATCTGGTTAGAAACAACATACTTTTCAAACGCTGCACTGTTGATGACAAGCTATGGGTACTTTGCATTCCAGACGATTTTGTTAATAAGCTCATTTGGTACATTCATTTCAGCTACGCACATTTTGATCCACGAAAATGATATCATGTTCTTCGAACGACTTGTTATTTTAACAATATGGAAAAGAGAATTCGAAGAGTCTTGTCTATTTGTAAACTTTGTCAAACAGCGAAACCATCTACTATCTCACATCGTGCTCCGTCGTTTCCCTTTCCTTCTAAATTAAAAGAATTTGCTGCTGTTGATCTCTTGGGACCCCTTGTCAGAACATCGAATGCATTTTCGTACATTCTAGTCGCTGTTGAACTTACTTCAAAATTTGTTTCTTTCACTCCCCACATCCACTACTGCTGGCGGCTCACCTCCAACTGCGCAACGCTACACGCTGTTCACATCCAGCTGCCCAACACTACAATGGCAGACAACAATGCAAACTAGTCACAGACTGCACACAGCACAGCCAGTGATTTTCATACAGAGCGCTACGTGGCGTTACCAATAAGAAAACCTAAACAGCCTACTTACAACACTGCCGGAAAAAAATTTGCACACCTGCAAAGACTTCGCTTATTTTGATCCGAATACGGCACATTCCACCTGTGGGATAGTAGATGTACTAATAATCGTTTCAACATCATTCTTTGACAGTGATAGCACAGTGGTGTAACTATCAGAGCGCCATCTGTGTCTATCCTTTAATAGGGAATACTCATAGCCGGTACTCAGTGCGTCATATAGAGCTAACACGTTAACAGTGGGCCAAACAACACACCTCTTTTCAAATGGAACAAGGTGTGGAATGCACCGAACCGACAGCCCAGTGAGGTGTTTAACCGATAGTGTCGAGGGTACGGTTCGGGATGGAGGCAACTCTGTGATGTTCTGAAGGGCCAACTCGTTCACGTCATTGTGAACACCAAACTAGACGCTATCAGCGACCAAGCATTGCTCTTCCTTCTTCGTCATAATGATGAGTACGATGTGTGCACTTTCATCTGCCACGATGACAAAAACCATGCGCACAGGATGGCTCATACGTTCGGCTTTGCGAAATTATCGCACCTCGATCGTCTCACTGAATTACCTCATATGAATCCCATAGAAAATATTTGATATATGAGTATCCAAAATATCTGCACTACGAATTTTCCGTTATTTCAATCTCTTGTGGCAATGGATTAGGCTGAAAACTGCGGGCCGGCCCGTGTGACCGAGAGGTTCTAAGCACTTCAGTCTGGAAGCGCGCGACCGCTACGGTCGCAGGTTCGAATCCTGACTCGGGAATGGATGTGTGTGATGTTCTTAGGTTAGATAGGTTTAAGTAGTTCTCAGTTCTAGGTGACTGATAACCTCAGATGTTAAGTCCCATAGTGCTCCGAGCCATTTCAAACATTTGAAAACCACGCAAATATTACAAATAATGTCCCATATTAGCTTCCGGCGATAGTCCCTTCTAACCCTTTGGTGCGTAAAATTGAAAATGGGACATTTGAAACCGTGTTTCTAATTTCGCCTTACCTGGCTCCCATTATCGCTTACCATGTTAAATTAGGGTACCTGTTATAAGAGTTGTGAGTACGGTACATGTTCCAACCGTAAAATCAAGATTTTCCTGCTCGTATGTGATGAAGATTGGATTTAAAGGCAAAGACGAAAATGAGGTAAAATATTTACAGGAAAACAATATAAAGAAGACCTATTTAAGGAACGCCGGCTGGTGTGGCCGTGCGGTTCTAGGAGCTTCAGTCTGGAACCGCGTGACCGCTACGGTCGCAGATTCGAATCCTGCCACGGGCATGGATGCATGTGATGTCCTTAGGTTAGTTAGGTTTAAGTAGTTCTAAGTTCTAGGGGACTGATGACCACAGATGTTAAGTCGCATAGTGCTCAGAGCCATTTTTTTTAAGGAACATAATACATTTGTACTAAATGTAAAAAATCTAAGAAAACAAAGAAAAGATTTAATGTAATGGAACAGGGATCTAAGCGTAGTCTGTCTTTAATTTCAGTAATAGTATTCTTACGTACTTACTGCATACTTTTGTGTGAAACATGTGTATTAGACCAACTAACTAAAAGTGGAACGAATTTATTTGATGACAAAATGAACAAACAAATTTCTTTAAGCAGTGACTGTACCACAGAAATTAAGCGAAGAAACACCTGTGTACCTCTTAGCTGCAGAAATTTTTAAAAGGTTTCACAAACGCCACACCTAAATTCTGCAGTTTATTAGTGCTGTAAGGTGCTAAGCTCACCGGCGTGACACAATTTTCCCTAGCTACGCTTTCGACTCCAAGTTTCTAGAATTGTGTAGTGGCCGTTTGAAATCAAAATAACAGAATGGTTAAAAGTTTCACAAAGGACGGATCGCACTGGGTCTACCTTGATTGAGAGAACCTTAAATGGCTGCAGGAGAAACCTCTTTCATTAGGTTCATACTTTTTCTCTTTCTAGGCAGAAAGATCAGCACTGGTTTTATACCGAGCTTCTCTCTTTCTACCGCAGCTACTTCATTTGACTCATGAAGTAATGACTTAGTTCTCCAAACCCTTTGTCCACTTTCAGTGTTCCAATTCCTTCATCATGAACAACGTGCAGTTTCAAAACATGGAATAGAACACGCCCACCATTTCTTCTTATCAGATTTACTCATGAAAGGAAACATTAATGACGATTTGTTCAACTGACAAAACCTAGCTAAAAGAGCTGAAAACTGAAAGGTACGTGGGTACATGATCACCAATATGAATAGTATCACTATCGTCTGTAGGAGCCATTTCAAAGAATTCTAATGGAGTCTTGATTTAAAGCCCGTTCTAATGATATAAATACAAAGAAAATGTGATCACAATTATCAGGTCATCGTCTCTCCCTCTCCCCCTGTGTGTGTGTGTGTGTGTGTGTGTGTGTGTGTGTGTGTGTGTGAAGATAGCACAAAAAGTGCTGAAACATCTCTGGGTAAGACAAAACTGAAAAGGTATCTTGCATAAGAAAGAATTCTTCGCTCTATTTCCATAACAAGCACGGACATTCGAAGAAGAACTGCAAACCACAAGATGATTCCGTCAGTCTCTGTCTTGTCTATCATTGCTAAGAAGCTGTATACTAGTTACGTGTGTACTGTCTTCCTACAAATCTAATTTCACTGCATGACATCAGAGATGGCGTGCATATTGCCTTCAGAGGTGTGGGTGGGGGGTGGGGGGAAGAGCGGGGGCCTGTGTGGGTGGGGCTGTCTAAGACCCAGGACGATATTTGGGAAACTCATCTTTTCTATTTGGAGCAGCTGGTGACACACAGCAATCAAAATTCCTTTTATTTTGTACATGTACGTGATCTGCTTATCAATGAAAGGCTTCAGGCAAATGTAGCATACGTGAAGAAGTTTGTGGGCTTTCGACTTCACCGAATTAAGGCCGTCATCAGCGATAGAGACGATGTTACATGGTATCACCTGTGGTGTCTCCAGGGGGTGGCGAATTTTTCGTGCCGGCCGGGGTGGCCGAGCGGTTCTAGGCGCTACAGTCTGGAACCGCGCAACCACTACGGTCACAGGTTCGAATCCTGCCTCGGGCATGGATGTGTGAGATGTCCTTAGGTTAGTTAGGTTTAATTAGTTCTAAGTTCTAAGCGACTGATGACCTCAGAAGTTAAGTCGCATAGTGCTCAGAGCCATTTGAACCATTTTTTTGAATTTTTCGTCTGTTGTGCACATACCACGTGCAAGGCTCCCCCCCCCCCCCCCCCCCATGAACAGTGTCTGGAAAAAAAAAAAAATTCGAGACAAGCTGGCGGCTTCATAGCTCGAACTTTTCGGTGCAATGGAATGTCGTCCATTAACTTCATTCCTGCTGAATGCGAATGTGGAGTATTAACTAGAGATCACTCACGTGTAGCAATCAAGGCACATATTCATAACTAATTAGTTGTCATTTTAGGCTACAAGCAGTATGTATGAACTTCGATGGGGTTTTTGAGGGGAGGAAGAAGTGGAGGGGGGGGGTGTGATAAAAGTGCGGACAACAATTACAGTTTAAATACCCTTGCTGTTGTAATTATACTTTTAAAATTAAATTTACATCCGTGTGTAAGTCGGTGAGAGGAATGTTGTCATGAGGTGCTTTCGGAAAATAATTCCGGATAAAGCTTCGAAATGCTGTCAAATGTGGGCATAGCGCACCGTTAGTTCTAAGTCAGAAGATCGAACGATCAGCGAGGAGTACTGCTTACAAGATGAACCCCGTTGCCGTTAAGGAATCCGAAAATAATGCCCGGATCTGTGATGGAACAGTTCATTTCTTTTGCACTACGGTATCGATAATGCAACGGCGCAGTCTTCGTTGCTTTAAAAAACAAAATATAAAAGGTTATTATTTCACAAGCGTAACTAAGGAGAATAAACGCTCATCGCTGAGAGAGTTCTAAACGCGTGTGGGTTATTGGATAAAGTACAATCGAAAGTGTATGATATACACTATCCAGTCACATTAATGTCCGCCTATGTTCGACGTTAATGTGTAATAAGCACACACAAACGTCAAGTAGCACCACTGATAGTGGAAGGTATATGTAGCGGGAAGCAGTGAAGCCGCTGTCGTAATGTGGAAATTGAGTTATTTATCTGACATCTAAACGGACGTGATCATTGGCATTCGGGCCAAGGGTGAAAGCATTACCGAAACGGCTAAGTGTGTAAACTGTCTACGTGCCGCCGTAGTTAAAGTACACCAAGTATGGCATTATGGCTCTATCCCAAACCAGCGCCGAGATGACTGTGGCGTACACGGGCCGTATATGACAGTGCTCAATGACGGCAGCGGAGGAGTGTGCGGGCGAACAGTCGTACAACTGTTGAGCAGCTGACCACCCACATGAACCAAGGGGATACCAACAGCGTCTTCTCAACGACGGTTCAAAAGTCGTTGCTGAGGCTACTAGCAGTATCTCCTCAACAACCATTCAGCAAACATTGCTGTGTCTGGATTCCGCAGAACCCATGCTGACTGCTGTACATCGGCGATGGAGGCTGGAATTTTGACGCTCCAACCGTAACTGGACTTTCACTGAGTGCTGACGGGTGACCTTTAGAGATGAAACACGTTTTACGCTCGAGATGGTCATTGGCTTATACAGCCTTGCAACAATCGTCGGAATGGCGCAGGCCGGAAGAGGAAGCTTTATGGTCTTTGGAGTGTTTTACTGTCATTCTGTGAGTGATTTTGTCGTGCTGGAAGGTACAATGGATCAACAAGTATGCATCTATCTTTAGGGACCATGCCACTCCTACTTCTAGTTTACGTTTTCCTCACCACGATGGCGTCTACGAGCACGACAATACAACGTGCTACACAGCTCGCAGCGTATGTCCATGGTTCAAAGAGTATAGGAATGAGTTTACCGTGCTGCCCTGGCCTCCACACTCGCCGGATTTATACCCACTCGATAATATGTGGGACCACCTCGATTGGGCTGTTCGCACCATGGGTTCTCAGCCGACAAAACCTAGAGCAGCTTGCCACGGCCCTGGAGTCGGCATGGCTCTTCATCCCTCTAAGTGCCTTTTAGAACTTCATTGACTTTTCTTGCACGCCCGCGCTGGTTATTCAGGGTTATGTCAGGTGGTCACTTTGCTGTGAGTCGATCACGTACAATGGAGACTAGTTTGAAGAGGAGTACATTTATGTGCACAAGCAAATAAAACTGTATACAAAATTCCCGATAATTTTGAAACTCAACTCGTACTTCCCCTTTGATTAGATTCTTCACTTTAGTAACAGATGTCTTGTTTCGGTTGAGCAGCCAGAATCACACTTGGTCGTTTCTGAGAGTCGATAGAAACGAGGGTTTTATGATTCGCGGCCGGCCGCCGTGGCCGAGCGGTTCTAGGCGCTTCAGTACGGAACCGTGCGACTGCTACGGTCGCAGGTTCGAATCCTGCCTCGGGCATGGATGTGTGTGATGTCCTTAGGTTAGTTAGGTTTAAGTAGTTCTAAGTTCGAGGGGACTGATGACCTCAGATGTTAAGTCCCATAGTGCTCAGAGCCATTTTTTTACGATTCGCACAAAAACGAAAGAGGAGGTGGTCGATAGTGAAACTAACTGCCTATGATGGGAAGCTCGTCATGAAGAACGTGAATCTCCATGGAACGATATATACAGCAGGAATCAAACTAGCAGGAAGTGTACTACAGGTTTGGACATGTAACTGATTAACATTTCGGCGCAGTCACGCAAAACAGGGCATGTAAGCAAAGAGTACGCAATTGGTTTCCCATTCAGAAATGAAATGAGAAGATCGTGTTATGCTTCTAATTAGCATGTCTGGCAGTTTGGAAAGTAGCCTCTAATTTTTTTGCCGTGTTAAGGCTACTGGCTGCACCCTGTTTTCGATGTCGACGTGTCATGTTTCAATAGGATAACGCAAGCCCGCATATTACTCGTGGTGTCCTGACGACCGACTTCGAAACACAGTGTGTTCGCCTATTGCCTCTCTAGTATGCTCTGCGTATCTCTCACCTCCGAAATCACCTATTCACGAGTTGGCGAGAGATTTGAAAGTCACCACTACGACTGATGTACTCTGACAGATAGCTGAAACAGTACGTCCAGTCCCAATTCGAGTAGTAGTTGTATAGGTTCTGTAATGGGACGCGAAATTAAAGCGTCACCCATCCACAAGGATCAGCTCAGTTTGCGGGTAAATATAAGTTTAATTTAGTGTTTTGTTTATGTATTTGTAATATTTTGTTATGTTTGTAAAATATTTAACGTTTTGTATTTTTGTTTTGTATGTTTCATGTTTGGAGAGAGCAGCGCAACTCGCGGAAACAGCATCTGCACTGCCGGAACCAGAAAGAAAAATTGCTGGCCACTAGACGTCGCGGGTCAACGGCCAAAGAGCAGCAGAAGATCCCGTGACCGGGTTGTGGCGTCGAACCTCCAACATTCAAATAAATAAAAAATTGTAATTTTCCATTGTAATGACGTCACAGAATGTTTAGTTCATGTTGTATTTTGTTCAGTTCTGTTTTGTCGAGTCTGATATTCACATCTATATCTAGCATATACGAAGACAATAAAACAGTGTATGCTCTAAAGCTTAAATACGTGTTCGAGAATTATTTATGAAGTGTTATATTGAGGAAGAATTATTACTGAATTTTTCCAAGATATTAATTTTCAGAAGAGTTTGATTTAGATTTTTTACAGTCTGATTTTAATATGGGAAAAATAAGATAACTTGCAAGAATATAATTTCCAAGAAGAAACAAACATCTAAATTTCAAAAGTTTTGCGCAAATCAGTTGGACTGAGTGACGTAATTTTGCACAAACAACTCAACTGAAGGTGTTTTAATTACAGTTTCGTTCAAGAATCTTTTATAGAGAACTTTAAAAGAATTTAAATAATTTTTTGAAGTGTTTTGTAAACGACGTAGATGACGAAGTCTGCACATGGTCATATTTCAAACAAAAATCATTGAGTCACACGCGTCGTTACAGTACAGTTCAGAGCCGTTTTTGTCGCCGGAAGCGGCAACTCCGTATACTATATTTCGCACAAAATTACCTACAAATTTAATGTCGTATTCATTCTACTATATGCCCGCAATAGGCAAATTTTCGTTCTTTGCTACGTTTCCTAGCGTTGCACTTTTAATGACCAGTGGTGTACACTTAATTGCCTCTGAATTCTTCCGCGATACTATCGATAGAGTATCTTCTTGAGCGGATCAATAGCACAATCGCAGGCCTCACGTAGGTTCCTTGGCTCTCTTTGCGACCTCCAGCGCTCAGGAAATGGAGCGGGCTGGAGAACTTTCTCCTTGGCGCGGCTGGCAGGGAGCCGGCCAGCTCCCGCATGTGCAGCACGTGCCGCCTTTATTGGCACGCCAGCACACGCCACGCCACGCCAGCAGCGCTACATCAGCCGCAGCCGCAGCCGCAGCCGCGCCCACACAGTGCTTCACCAGCCTCCACGCCAGCGTTGTGGCGCCAGCACTGCTCTGTAACCGATTATCATCACCGCGCAACGTGGAGCACGTTACACTTCGTTCCGTACAGAGTGGACGTGGATTCACCCAGAATAAAGGAGCATGTTACCTCGCCTGAAACGCCGTTATTCCACAGGTCAAAGAATTCTGTGTAAAACAACATGAATTCCTCAATACAAGTCGTATGAAGTGTGTAAGTCGACCACAATATTGTTGCACCGGGGGCTAGGAAGTTTCGGTCGACATATCGTGAATCACGGCGTAATCGGGGTCGAAGTACATGCACATCTGACCTGAAAGCGGTGACGGTGCGATGCGTTTTCCTTAGCCACCACTGTACTTGTTCACTGTACCGTCCCTGCGTGTTTATGATAACAGCCAGTGCAATATTATCGTGGTTGAGTGGTTTATTGCTGTATAAGTTCCCCGTATCTGTAAGGCTTCTTTTCTGAATCATGTTGCTATCTGCTCCATGTTTTATGTGATTTGTTGTTGTGAAGCCTTCTGTAATTAGTGTTTTCTTTGATAGGATTTTACTCTAAATCTTTCTTTCTTTATTATTAAGTGTCTCCATTAGATGTTTCTTCTTCATTGTAAGAGTTTCTGCTGCATATATAGCCTCTGATACAATAAATTTTCTGTAGTGTCTAGTTTTGTGTTTGAAAGACATTGTTCTCTTATTGTAGATGCCTTAAGTTATTTGATAGGGCTTCCATTTTGTTAATACTGTTGTGGCACACAATACAAACACTCACCCCTCTTTGATCTGTACATTTCGTACAACACACAACAGTAGAATGTGCAGTAACATGAAACTGCCCGGAGGTGAGTGTAACTGTGTCAATGTCTTAAGGGCTGCACAATAAGTAACAGTTGATGCCATGGTGTAGGCTGAGTCTGGAAGGCTTGCATTGGCCTAGATAGAGACATGCATGGACATCACTGATGTTGATTGTGCTAGTTTTGAGTGTGACCATTACGGGTTGACATAGCTTATCTTTACTTTCGGAGAGCCAGCACTACTATTCCGCAAGGTCTCTTAACTAAATGCTTATGCAAATGTTATGCGACTGAATTAAAGATTACATAGCAAACATACCTCAATTTGAGCCATAAAATTGTGGTAATTTAGCCGTAACGAAACGTTATTTTCTGCTAAATTTGCGGACCAACATACTTCACAGAGGAGTCACTTCAGCAGCAAGTATCTTTGCCGTCCGTGTTTTGTTTCTTCCACTATGGTTCATCTCAATTAGTTTATCTGCTGGTGTAATCAGTGGCTCCTCAACATGAACCCTACCGAAACAAAATCAACAATTATATGAACGTAGGCTTCCGCGGCCGGTATCATAGTGACTAAAATTCTTCTGGGTATTATGCCGCGTCATTGCTACAAACTAACAACAATAATAAACAATAACCGACGTTTCGGCCGAATTGCAACGGCCTTCCTCAGGGCACGAGGAAGGCCGTTGCAATTCAGCCGAAACGTCGGTTTTAGTTTATTATTGTTGTTAGTTTTTAGCAATGACGCGGCATAATACCCAGAAGAATTTTAATCACTAAAATCAACAATTGTATGCCAAATGGCCCGTAGCTGCCGTCCCCGCAACTTTTACCTAACCATTTTCGACCGTCCTACCGTGTTGACTCACACACTAAAATACCTCGGATTAACACCTGATCGTCGACCAACACGGAAGCCCCATCTACTAATCATTCTACAGTAATATCAAAAGAGACTGGCTGAACATGGGGACTGCACCCTTCCACGATCCTCCACACTTCCGTACCTCTGGTATGCAAATGTGGCATGGATTTCCGCCCCTCCCTTCTTTCATTACGCCCTCCAGAGCCTCAAAAGCTATGTACTGCGGCTAGCCTTTCAGATCCGCTTACCCTTCAAACCCGAATCCTCGACCAATCTTCCATTTTCAGCACCTCTCAGTATCCTAAGTTACCCATGAACTTGACACTACCCACCCGCTAGTTTATCCGCCTGCTCACTGATCGTAGTACTCTGCCGAGCCTCCGTCACCACATTCCCCCAACACTTCACCCACACATTCTCCACGTCTTCTCACAACGAAACTTTCATCGCCTCCTTACCCAACTACGAAATCCGCTCAGATATGTAGCCGTCCCACCAGATCTAAAAGAACCTATCCCTCCTCCCTTTGTCAGAGCTCCAGTCCCCCCCAGTCCTCTCCAGACACATCCTAAGGCTTGGTCCAGAACAGGATCTCTTCATTATCCCAAATCCCTCCAAATATCCGCCCACTCCTCTTTGCACTGCCCTGACTGTCGCGTTCCCATATCCTTATCCCCAGTAGTGTAAATACACTCATCACTTAGCTCGTCTATGTTTCTGTCTTAATGAGTCAACACATTGGCTTTTTAGCTTTTAACTTACGTAACTGTCCATCTGTCTTTTATATTTTACGAAACATACATTTGCCATTTCACCTGTGTTAATATTTTAACTAATCAACAAATCGACCTTTTATATTTTAACTAATGCAGCTAACGATCTATCTTTTTATTTTGTCAGACATTCATTTTTGTCAACCGCCATACCCACGTTTATAAGTGTTCTAAAATTTTTATTACGATATGGATGAAGAGCGGCTACTTGTATTCACTGACAGTTCACACCCGCCTGTACGGGGCGAGGGATGAAATAAAAATAAAAGGAAAAAAGAAACGCTTTATTGTCAGTCCTTCCGTCTTACTAATGGTCATAACCAAAAAAGTCCGAAATGTATGTGCAAAGTGTAGCTACTCAGATAGTCGTCACAGTATGAAAGCTTTACGGTTGGAGTTACAGTATCGTTTGAGTCACCAATATATACCGTAGCGGACACATAGTTCTGTTTTATCTCCTAGTGCATTTCTGATTTTGTAGTCAGTTATATCAGAGAAACTTGGACACTCGGTACCCAGTCGCACCGACTACAGGTTGGGTGTCAGTGCTCACTGACATAAGAATATCATTTATGTCACAGTATTTCCGAAAAATCAAAATGTATTCTGGAAGTAAGATCGTGTCATCCTGGGAATGAGATCCCGGTGTTCATGACGTCATGCCGGTAGACGTTCCCCGACCAATATAGATTCCTGTGTTTTTTTGGTACGATCGACATGAACCATCGTCTTCCATTATTGAAATTACAATCTTCCACTACTGAAGTTACAATATTGCTCAAAGGGGCTAAATATCTTGCGTCTACTACTATACTTCTACACGAAGCGCTATCTTTAATACAATGATAACACAACCGTACCTGTGGTATCTAACATTTCCAGAACAAGCGTTCCTAAAAATTATTCTTTCTTCTCGAATTATGCAGGGTAAGTCAGGAGGAAAGGTTAATGCTTTGAGGGGTGATAGTGATTCTGAACAAAAACTTCATATGAACTTACGCGCTATACGCTGTATACCAGTCCTTTGCAAATGCAATGAAGCAAAAGATCATTTATATTCTAGTAAAGAGTGTCGAATGCGACACGCTGACTGCAGGTTCCTGACGAACCTGCTCTGAATATATAGTACCTAGCAAATCACGACTCCTTCATTTCGTAATACTAATATTTGAATTCATATCAGTCATTCTTTTGAAGCTATGAGCGGTAAAAAAGTTATAAATTTTTTTATAAACTTCTCCGGCTTTTCCAGACACGGTTTACCTTTACGGACCACACGGAAAGACAGACAACGAGTAAATAAAACTTCCATCTGAATAAAAGGGACGGAAGAACAATATAAATTTCCCACAAAAGGCGTTAATTTCGTGAGAGAAATGTAAGTTTAATGAACAAAAAAGGAGGTATTTCAGTCGGTGTGTCCGACAAAAGGAAGCGACGGGCGTGGGTGCGAAGTAACGCAGAAATTTCATTTTAAAAGTAAATAAAACGTGTTCCACAGTTTTGAAGCTATTTCATCCTCCGTTGCTGCAGACAGCCGGATAAAATTTAAACCGGAGGAAGCGTCTCACCGCGCCCTTATATTTACGGAAATATTTACGCGCGCGCACCAAGGCCGGAGCACGAATCGACAAACGAACTCGCATCGCGCGCTCACGCGACGTGCGGCCGGCCGACCGAAGCGCACCCTCCCTGCAACCCCCTCCCCCCAACCCCCAAACCATCCCTTTTGGATCCCGCCGTATTTCTCTCGCTTTGAGAGCGCAAAGGCAGCGCTACAAACGCATTCGGCACACAAACAAGCAATTAATTTATTTAAAGCCGAAAAGCAAACGCACGGCAGGGGATATATTAGGCTTAGCTGCGCGCCACCGGTTGCGGAGAGGGGGTAGCTTTGGGAGGGGTAGGCGGCCCACTTATCGGCTCTCGCCCCCCCCCCCCCCCCAAGCCACCTCACCACCCCAGGCTGGGCTTTCTGCTCCACAGCTGCCGATTTTCTATTCGGCCACATGGTGCTCGATCGCTCCGCCTCCTCCACGAAGTCACATTAACACGAAATTAACTAATTCTTAAGTGAAACGTAACACAGAGCGGAAATACTTTTTCAGTTCGCGGTCGTCATAAAGAAACAGTTAACCCAATGCGAGAAGGCCAACGTTTTGATGACGGTAAAGCAGTTTTATTTGTTTTGTTTTGCTGTCGGATGCATTGGGAGTAGCAAGCGTACGAGAAACGTGTATCTCAGATGGGCTCTGCTTTCGTAAAATACTGTCATTAACTCATTAACTGAAGAAGTATGATGGTAACCAGAACAGGTAACAATTATATAGGCTGTATTCTAATGACAGCAATCAGGACACGTGTTGGAAGAAAATATGTCTTCAAACCATGACTTGATTTAAGTAGCTCATACTTAGATAACAGTAGTTTAGTCTCAACGTAGTTATTTCATACGAACGGTGCAAAATTTAGTTGCAGTACCCATTAATTTAAAAATATCCTTATATTCGAAACAGCAGCAGCTTTACAAGTCATTCGAGTGTCTGTTGCAACCAAACTGAACATGCTTAGCATGTACATCCACGTTGAACGTAAATCATTTGAAGGTAAGGAATGATTGAACCCTGCAGTATATGTAATGTGACTGATTGCTGCTATTCCTATACAATCCATATTCCAGTACAGTGGTGCCATTCGCTAACAATAGACAAAATATTTACAATACATACATACTGAAGATGCGCTGGTAATAGGTAATCAAGTAGACAGAAATGACGACTCGCTGTTATATGAAATAGAAGAGGTGACACATAAATTAAGACACACACACACACACACACACACACACACACTGGTTCAGGAGACATTCGAATGGTTATGGAAAAATAGATAAGAGCTTAAACGAAAGAAATCATGATATGTAAACGTAATCAACAGCTGGCAATACCTTATATAAAGTTAAAAATAATACCAGGCCATTGGCTCGTTGATTTGAAACAATGCAATTCTTACATAATATTTGCAATACTTCGTAAGCGACCCAAGAGAGATAAATAATACTTTTATTTAGTGGTAATACACAAAAGAGAACTGGTTTTTCATTGTTTCTTCGCTGCTGATTAACGCCGTAACATTTTACCTATCGACATGTTGAAGCACATAGTTTTACAATTTTTTTCTTAAAATTAAAAACAGCTATATTTTCAAACTCCTCTCACTCTTGGAAAGGAAACGTCTCTTCGTGATGCTAGATAAAAGAAGCCAGATGTGAAACAGGTAAAGCAAAATTTCAACTCATAAGCATTGAAAATATCGAGTAAAGTGTCAATGTTTGCTTTGAGACTTCATGTAGCACATTTCCTACTTCTATTCCCACTTTTATAAATTTAAAAAGTTTAATTTTATTGTACTTCTCATTTGAAGACTGTCGAATGTAGTTAAAAATAATATATAACTCAATTAGAAAACGAAGTTGCTACAGTATCGCGCGTATAAAAAAAAAAGGGACGACTGTAAACCATACGGTTCATTACCTGCTATCGGCTTTCGGAAACAGTCTTTATGTCCAGAATTGTTCACAAAATATTGCGGTGGGCATTGTGTGGGACATACCGTGTGTCACATACACAATATAATCATGTCCTGCGTGTTATGAATTTGCAGGGTACTTAGAAGAAGGCTAAATTGGCAACAGGAGAATATCTGCGTGAACAAGGTCGGCAAAATCTTGTAATTGGTAATTATACCTGTAAATCAGAGACGTGTCCAAATAGTTGTCATCACAAAAAAAAAGAAAAAGGATACAAAAGCAGAGTGTGGTAAATAGACAAAAACGAATGTTCCGGGTAAAGCAGAATGCGCTAACTAAATAAAAGCAACTGTGCCGGATAAATATACATGTGTTTGAGATCAGACATGTAATGTGACATATACAATCAAATTTATTAGAGACTGCAATCTACGCTGTACTATTATAAATCATACTTAGTTCCTGTCGTTCCCTCTAAAACATAGGGCCGTGACGAAATTTCTCCACCTGGTACGATTTATAGCAAGTCTCTTCACTTCACTCCAGGTTTTCCCATCCTCTGCAGCTTCTCTCTCGATCGTCCTTTCCCATGTCTGTTTGGGACGACCACGTTTTCCAACTGCTTGAGGGTTCCAATTCAATGTCATCCTTTCAATAGCTCCAGCTGATTTCCTCAATGTATGCCCAATCGAGTTCCATTTTCTTTCTTTGATTTATATATTGATTGATTGCTGATGTGTCTCCCTCCAAATATCTTCATTTGTCATTATATCTGGCCATCTCACATTTAAAATACGCCGGAGACAGCGGTAGTTGAAAACTTGGAGCTGGTTTTTGATGTGGTTAGTCACCTTACAAGTTTCGCAAACATACACTACAACAGCCTTCACATTACTATTGAAAAGCCGGAGTTTGGTCTTCTTTGAGATGTTCCTATTTCTCCAGGCAGGGTACAGTTGTAAAAATCCACCATTTGCTTTGCAGATGCGACTGCGGACGTTCTCCTCAGCGCCTCTTGTAGTCGTGACTATACTTCCGAGATAGAGGGAGGACTGGACCTGTTCTACGTCCTCTCCATTAATGGCCAGCCTATTCGTGATGGTCGAATTTACCCGCGCTTCTTTGCTTTTGCGAACATCTATCTTGAGGCCTGCAACTTCCACCTCTCTCTGTAATCTGGCCAGTTTCTCTTCGATGTCTCGATATCGTTGTGCCATTAAGCAAATGTCGTCTGCGAAATCTAGATCTTCGAGCTTATCCCGCATCTTCTTCAGTCCTGAGTTCGAGTCTCGGTCCGGCAGACAGTTTTAATCTGCCAGGAATTTTCATATCAGCGCACACTCCACTGCAGAGTGAGAATCTAATTCTGAAGTGCAAAACTGTTCAGGGAAATTCAGGAATGCAAAAATACAAGTCGCTGAGAAATGAAATAAATAGGAAGCGCAGAGAATCTAAGTAAAAACAAAAAATTGAAGAAATCGAAAAAGAAGTGACTGTCAGAAGGCCTGACTCAGAAAATGGGAAAGTCAAAACAACCTTCGGTGAAATTGAAAGCAAGATTGGTAACATTAAGAGTGCAAAGTTGAACGGAATGGATGGTGTCTTGAAGGGAGGATATAAGATGAACATCAACAAAAGCAAAACGAGGATAATGGAATGTAGTCAAATTAAGTCGGGTGATGTTGAGGGTATTAGATTAGGAAATGAGACACTTAAAGTAGTAAAGGAGTTTTGCTATTTGGGGAGCAAAATAACTGATGATGGTCGAAGTAGAGAGGATATAAAATGTAGACTGGCAATGGCAAGGAAAGCGTTTCTGAAGAAGAGAAATTTGTTAACATCGAGTATAGATTTAAGCGTCAGGAAGTCATTTCTGAAAGTATTTGTATGGAGTGTAGCCATGTATGGAAGTGAAACGTGGACGGTAAATAGTTTGGACAAGAAGAGAATAGAAGCTTTCGAAATGTGGTGCTACAGAAGAATGCTGAAGATTAGATGGGTAGATCACATAACTAATGAGGAAGTATTGAATAGGATTAGGGAGAAGAGAAGTTTGTGGCACAACTTGACCAGAAGAAGGGATCGGTTGGTAGGACATGTTCTGAGGCATCAAGGGATCACCAATTTAGTATTGGAGGGCAGCGTGGAGGGTAAAAATCGTAGGGGGAGACCAAGAGATGAATACACTAAGCAGATTCAGAAGGATGTAGGTTGCAGTAGGTACTGGGAGATGAAGAAGCTTGCACAGGATAGAGTAGCATGGAGAGCTGCATCAAACCAGTCTCAGGACTGAAGACCACAACAACAACAACAAGAGTGCAAAATGAATTCAATTGTTAAATGCAGAGGAGAGAGTACATTGAAGGCTTCTATGAGGGAGAAAATTTGTCAGATGTGATACAGGAAGAAACAGGAGTCGATTTAGAGGAGATCGGGAGTCCAGTATTGGAATCAGAGTTTAAGAAGGCTTTAAAGGACTTATGATCAAATAAGGTAGAAGGGATAGATAACATTCCATGAGAATTTCTAAAGTCATTGATGGAAGTGGAAACAAAACGAAAATTCACGTTGGTGTGTAGAATGTATGAGTCTAGCAACGCATGATCTGATTTCCGCAAGAAATCATCCACACAATACTGACGACTGCAAGAGCTGACAGATGCGAGAATTATCACACTATCACCTCAACAACTCATGCATCCGAGTTTTTGACAAGAATAAACTACAGAAGAATGGAAAATAAAATTGAGTATGTTTTTGGTAACGACAAGTTTGGCTTTAGAAACGTAAAGGGACCAGGGAGGCAACTCTGACGTTGCAGTTGATAATGGAAGCCAGACAAGAAAAATCAAGACACGTTCATAGGATTCGTCCACCTGGAGAAAGCCTTCGACAATGTAAAATGGTGCAAGATGTTCGAAATTCTGAGAAAAATAGGGAGTGATATGTAATATGCGATAATAAGAGTGGACGACCAAGAACGAAGTGCTCTGGTTAAAAAAAGAGTGTAAGAGAATTATGCAGTCTTTTGCACCTACTGTTCAAACTTGACATCGAAGAAGCAACGATGGAAGTAAAAGAAATGTTCAGGGGTGGAATTAAAATTCAAGGTGAAAGAATATCAATGATACTATTCGCTGATGACATTGCTGTCCTCACTGAAAGTGAAGAAGAATTCTATGATCTACTGAATGGAAAGAACTGTCTAATGAGTGCAGTGTACGGACTCAGAGAAAATCGAAGAAAGATGGACTAATGAGAAGTGGTAGAAATGAGAACAGCGAGGAACTTAACATCAGGCTGATGCTTACGAAGTAGATGAAGTTAAGCAAATCTACTACCTAGGCAGCACAATAACCAGTGATAGACGGTGCAAGGAGGACACCAAAAGCAGACTAGCACTGGCAAAAAAGGGCATTACTCGCCAAGAGAAGTCTACAAGTATCAAACATAAGCCATAATTTGTGCAAGACATCTCTGAGAATACACGTCTGGAGCACAGCGTTGTATAGTAGTCAAACATGGACAGTGGGGAAACGTTAACAGAAGAGAATCAAAGTATTTGAGATGTGGTGCCACAGACGTATGTTGAAATTTAGTGGACTGATAGGTTAAGGAATCAGGAGGTACTGCGCGGAAAGGAATGTGTGGGAAACACTGACAAGGGGAAGGGACAGGATGATGGAGCATCTGTTGAGACATCAGGGAATGTCTTCCATGGTACTAGAGGGAGCTGTAGAGGGCAGGAACAGTAGAGGAAGAAAGACATTGCAATACGTCCAGCAAATAAGTGCCGATGTAGGTTCGTGAGGTGAAGAGGCTAGCACAGGAGAGGAATTCGTGGCGGGCCCATCAAAGAAGAAGACTGGTGATCCCCCTCCCCCCCCCCCCAAAAAAAAGAAAAGACATGCCATTAAGGGCAAAAAAACAGGGAACAGAGTATCGGCGATGTACCGCTGTGCTGCAAGGGTGCCGCAGATGACGATCAAGCGTGTCCTGCTATGAAACGAAATGGCATCCAGACCCTTACACCTGGCCGTGTGGCGGACGACAGTCTTACCAATCTCCAGGATCTCTCCAGGCTCGTCTTCGCTGGTCACTGACGATCGATGCAGGATATACCACTGAAGACACTTCTACTCTAGTCATTGAGATTCCAGTCCGAAGATGTGTCTGGAAATGCGCCGGACAGCGGTGGGAGTGTTCGCTAAATTCGACCATGGTGTACCCTTCGTGAAAGGTTTCAGAATGTACTGCGGTCTCCCTGCAATGCCAAGAAGACTTCTGCGGTAGTTAATATTGTAAAAGCGATTCTGTCTGGCTGCAGCATCAGCACTCGTGAGTAAGTATTAGCTGCTCAGTGGTTTGGAGTGGATTAGATACAAGAACATAATGTTGCAGCCATAGGGCTGATTCCCTAAGGAATATAAACGCTTAACAGACATGGAGAGATTGTTGGAAACGGCGAGACCAAAGGATCTGTCGTTGACAATCGTGAAAGGACGAAGGCCTTATTGGCAGTTCGATCTTTCATAGATAAACGTCGACAACTCTTCAGCATTGATAGCTGAGCGGCGCTTGCAATTTTCAGAGTCGAGTGTGTGCTGATTTAGTCCAAGCTAGTGTTGTGCTCGGGGGTCAGGAGAGTAGTAGATGTAGGAGACGATGTTGAAAGAAGTCTATATTATCTATAAAGAGTTACTGTGTGCTACATTTTACCGGTAACAGTCCTATATGTATAGCAGCAGTAAATAACTGATAATAAAGCGCCATGCTCTTCTCCGCTATTTTACAGGCGGAATGTTCTATATCCCCCCATGAACCACGGACCTTGCCGTTGGTGGGGAGGCTTGCGTGCCTCAGCGATACAGATAGCCGTACCGTAGGTACAACCACAACGGAGGGGTATCTGTTGAGAGGCCAGACAAACGTGTGGTTCCTGAAGAGGGGCAGCAGCCTTTTCAGTAGTTGCAAGGGCAACAGTCTGGATGATTGACTGATCTGGCCTTGTAACAATAACCACAACGGCCTTGCTGTGCTGGTACTGCGAACGGCTGAAAGCAAGGGGAAACTACGGGCGTAATTTTTACCGAGGGCATGCAGCTTTACTGTATGATTAAATGATGATGGCGTCCTCTTGGGTAAAATATTCCGGAGGTAAAATAGTCCCCCATTCGGATCTCCGAGCGGGGACTACTCAAGAGGATGTCGTTATCAGCAGAAAGAAAACTGGCGTTCTACGGATCGGAGCGTGGAATGTCAGATCCCTTAATCGGGCAGGTAGGTTAGAAAATTTAAAAAGGGAAATGGATAGGTTAAAGTTAGATATAGTGGGAATTAGTGAAGTTCGATGGCAGGAGGAACAAGACTTCTGGTCAGGTGACTACAGGGTTATAAACACAAAGTCAAATAGGGGTAATGCAGGAGTAGGTTTAATAATGAATAGGAAAATAGGAATGCGGGTAAGCTACTACAAACAGCATAGTGAACGCATTATTGTGGCCAAGATAGATACGAAGCCCACACCTACTATAGTAGTACAAGTTTATATGCCAACTAGCTCTGCAGATAACGAAGAAATTGAAGAAATGTATGATGAAATAAAAGAAATTATTCAGACAGTGAAGGGAGACGAAAATTTAATAGTCATTGGTGACTGGAATTCGAGTGTAGGAAAAGGGAGAGAAGGAAACGTAGTAGGTGAATATGGATTGGGGCTAAGAAATGAAAGAGGAAGCCGCCTGGTAGAATTTTGCACAGAGCACAACTTAATCATAGCTAACACTTGGTTTAAGAATCATGATAGAAGGTTGTATACATGGAAGAACCCTGGAGACACTAAAAGGTATCAGATAGATTATATAATGGTAAGACAGAGATTCAGGAACCAGGTTTTAAATTGTAAGACATTTCCAGGGGCAGATGTGGACTCTGACCACAATCTATTGGTTATGACCTGTAGATTAAAACTGAAGAAACTGCAAAAAGGTGGGAACTTAAGGAGATGGGACCTGGATAAACTGAAAGAACCAGAGGTTGTACAGAGTTTCAGGGAGAGCATAAGGGAACAATTGATAGGAATGGGGGAAAGAAATACAGTAGAAGAAGAATGGGTAGCTTTGAGGGATGAAGTAGTGAAGGCAGCAGAGGATCAAGTAGGTAAAAAGACGAGGGCTAGTAGAAATCCTTGGGTAACAGAAGAAATATTGAATTTAATTGATGAAAGGAGAAAATATAAAAATGCAGTAAATGAAGCAGGCAAAAAGGAATGCAAATATCTCAAAAATGAGATGGACAGGAAGTGCAAAATGGCTAAGCAGGGATGGCTAGAGGACAAATGTAAGGATGTAGAGGCTTATCTCACTAGGGGTAAGATAGATACTGCCTACAGGAGAATTAAAGAGACTTTTGGAGATAAGAGAACCACTTGTATGAACATCAAGAGCTCAGATGGAAACCCAGTTCTAAGCAAAGATGGGAAAGCAGAAAGGTGGAAGGAGTATATAGAGGGTCTATACAAGGGCGATGCACTTGAGGACAATATTATGGAAATGGAAGAGGATGTAGATGAAGATGAAATGGGAGATACGATACTGCGTGAAGAGTTTGACAGAGCACTGAAAGCAATGAGTCGAAACAAGGCCCCCGGAGTAGACAACATCCCATTGGAACTACTGATGGCCTTGGGAGAGCCAGTCCTGACAAAACTCTACCATCTGGTGAGCAAGATGTATGAAACAGGCGAAATACCCTCAGACTTCAAGAAGAATATAATAATTCCAATCCCAAAGAAAGCAGGTGTTGACAGATGTGAAAATTACCGAACAATCAGTTTAATAAGCCACAGCTGCAAAATACTAACACGAATTCTTTACAGACGAATAGAAATACTAGTAGAAGCCGACCTCGGGGAAGATCAGTTTGGATTCCGTAGAAATACTGGAACACGTGAGGCAATACTGACCTTACGACTTATCTTAGAAGCTAGATTAAGGAAGGGGAAAGTTTTTAGCATTTGTAGACTTAGAGAAAGCTTTTGACAATGTTAACTGGAATACTCTCTTTCAAATTCTGAAGGTGGCAGGGGTAAAATACAGGGAGCGAAAGGCTATTTACAGTTTGTACAGAAACCAGATGGCAGTTATAAGAATCGAGGGGCATGAAAGGGAAGCAGTGGTTGGGAAGGGAGTAAGACAGGGTTGTAGCCTCTCCCCGATGTTATTCAATCTGTATATTGAGCAAGCATTCAAGGAAACAAAAGAAAAATTCGGGGTAGGTATTAAAATCCATGGATAAGAAATAAAAACGTTGAGGTTCGCCGATGACATTGTAATTCTGTCAGAGACAGCAAAGGACTTGGAAGAGCAGTTGAACGGAATGGATGGTGTCTTGAAGGGAGGATATAAGATGAACATCAACAAAAACAAAACGAGAATAATGGAATGTAGTCGAATTAAGTCGGGTGATGTTGAGGGTATTAGATTAGGAAATGAGACACTTGAAGCAGTAAAGGAGTTTTGCTATTTGGGGAGCAAAATAACTGATGATGGTCGAAGTAGAGAGGATATAAAATGTAGACTGGCAATGGCAAGGAAAGCGTTTCTGAAGAATAGAAATTTGTTAACATCGAGTATAGATTTAAGTGTCAGGAAGTCATTTCTGAAAGTATTTGTATGGAGTGTAGCCATGTATGGAAGTGAAACATGGACGGTAAATAGTTTGGACAAGAAGAGAATAGAAGCTTTCGAAATGTGGTGCTACAGAAGAATGCTGAAGTTTAGATGGGTAGATCACATAACTAATGAGGAAGTATTGAATAGGATTGGGGAGAAGAGAAGTTTGTGGCACAACTTGACCAGAAGAAGGGATCGGTTGGTAGGACATGTTCTGAGGCATCAAGGGATCATCAATTTAGTATTGGAGGGCAGCGTGGAGGGTAAAAATCGAAAAATCGTAGGGGGAGACCAAGAGATGAATACACTAAGCAGATTCAGAAGGATGTAGGTTGCAGTAGGTACTGGGAGATGAAGAAGCTTGCACAGGATAGAGTAGCATGGAGAGCTGCATCAAATCAGTCTCAGGACTGAAGACCACAACAACAACAACATGTTCTATATCGGTCCCTGGTGGGTAGTGTATTTTTTGTTCCGTTTTTTTGTTTCTTTTTTTTTAATAGGAGCTCAACAGCTATAGTTTATCGCTTTTGTTTTAAATATTTGTATTTCCTTCTCTGATATTAGCTTCGGGTATGTAGACAAAATCTCAAGCACTAAAATAATATTTTAATAAATTATCTTATAACAGTTTCATATTGCCCTTAATTTGTGTAATACACAGTAGGACATTGCCCTGCACGAAACGTAAACTGTAGTTTGTGTTGCAAATAGCTACGTACTCTTCTAGGAAAGTAGCTATACTTCGTCTTAGGAATAAACATGCTGCAGTTCAAGGTAGAACAGCCAATAAGTAACACTGACTACAAACGATACAGTCTAAATAACATCTATAAGCAACGCATGTTGCTCAGGGCAGAACGTATACCACGGACTTTTACTTTATACAGCTGTAGCCAAATGGAATGACTGTTATATCCACCCTTCACATCAAGGAAATCGTCAGCCGGAACATTATGACCACGGACCTTCTATGGATATATTGGTGATCTTGCAGCTCTCAAAGAATGAATTTACAATGAAATCCAGACCATTACCTGCTTAGAGGCGTTGATAAATATCAAATGTTTGGCAGGATCAGGACTCTAACCCATGATCTCCTGCTTACACGGAAGGCTCTTTTTCCGACTGAACCATGTAGGCCACAGAGGATAGTGTGACTGCAGGACTTATCTCTCCCACGCTCCCCGTGAGACCCACACTTCCAACTTACTGTCCACACACTATATTTGTAGTGCCCCTGCACACTACACTCGCGGCAATCAATCTTTCGATTCCCGTAAGAGTTTGAGCAATGTGAGTGCATCCGCAATGAAGAAGATCATTGGGCCGTAAGCCTTATTGATATGAAGATGGTGTCTGTTCTTTATGACATGTCCGAATGTTCTCACATTGCTCAAACTCTTACGGGAATAAGTAGATTGACTGCCACGAGTAATGAGTATTGTGAGCAGGGGCACTGTAAATGTAGTGTGTGGACAGTAAGTTGGAAGTGTGGGTCTCACGGGGTTCGTGACAGAGGTAAGTCCCTGTAGTCACACTACCCTCTGTGTCCTCGATGGCTCAGTCGGAAAGAGCGTCTGCCTTGTAAGCAGGCGATCCCGGGTTCGAGTCCTGGTCGGAGCACACATTTTCAACTCAATGATCTGGGTTTCATTGTAATTTAATTCTATGAATATAGCCCCTTCCAGGTCATAGCAGCGTCACCTTGTGAGGACTGACTGCTAGTCAGACAAACGCTTGATGCCTGGAGGATCAGTGAGCCGTGTGCAGAATGGGCAAGGCGCGCGATTTGAGTTTGATCGAGGGCAGATTTTGATGGTCCGGCGGCTCAGCACGAGCATTTCGGAAACTGCACTTCTAGACGGGTGTCCTCAACCCGCGGTGCAGCCAAGGTGAAGCCACTTCTGGATGCCATGGGGTTGGACCGTCACCCCTCATTACTGGCTGGGCAGACTGGTAAAACAGGACAGGCGGTCAACTGTGGCTGAACTAACATCAAAAAATGGTTCAAATGGCTCTGAGCACTATGGGACTTAACATCTGTGGTCATCAGTCCCCTAGAACTTAGAACTACTTAAACCTAACTAACCTAAGGACATCACACACATCCATGCCCGAGGCAGGATTCGAACCTGCGACCGTAGCGGTCACGCGGTTCCAGACTGAAGCGCCTAGAACCGCACGGCCACTCCGGCTGGCAACTAACATCAGACTTTAACGCTGATGAGAGGACAAGTGTGTCTGAACACAAAGTGCACCTAGCACTCCTAATGACTGGCTTCCGCAGCCGACGACCCATGCATGTACCAATGTTAACACCACGGCATCAGCAACTACGACTGAAATGGGCACGTGACCATTGGCACTGGATGTTGATGCAGTGGCAGAGAGTTGCATGGTCTGATGAATCCTGATACCGTCTTCGTCGCGGGCCGGAGTGGCCGTGCGGTTCTAGGCGCTACAGTCTGGAACCGCGTGACCGCTACGGTCGCAGGTTCGAATCCTGCCTCGGGCATGGATGTGTGTGATGTCCTTACGTTAGTTAGATTTAAGTAGTTCTAAGTTCTAGGGGACTGATGACCTCAGAAGTTAAGTCCCACAGTGCTCACAGCCATTTGAACCGTCTTCGTCATGCCGATGGGAGGGCGCGAATCCATCATGTTAAAGGGGAATAACTCCTTGACACCTGTACTGCGGAACGGAGACAAGCTGTCAGCGGCTCTATTACGCTCTGGGTAACATTCAGTGGACATTCATGGAACCAGTGGAATTTGTGAAAGGAAGCATGACGCCGAGGCAGTATCGTACAATGGTTGCAGACCACTTACACCCCTTCATGACGATCGTGTTTCCCGATTGCAGCGGTGTTTTTCAAGAAGATAATGCGCCATGTCACAAAGCCAGGAGTGTGATTGAGTAGTTAGAGAAACACAGTGGCGAGTTTCAATTGATGTGCTGGCTCCCCAACTCGCCATATCTAGACCCGATCGAACATATTAGGGATGTGACTGAACGCGGTGTCACAGCTCATCGCCCCCCCCCCCCCCCTCCCTGAAATTTAAGGGAATTAGGTGACTTGTGTATGCAGATGTGGCGCCAACTCTCTCCAGTGTCTCACAGTGTCTTACCAAGGTCCACTGTTTCTACGCTATGACCCGTTGCTGCTGTTATCCGTGACAAATATAGACATATCGGCTGTTAGGTAAGTGGTCATAATGTTCAGGCTGATCACTGTATAAGACGGGTTAATAAGGAAATAGTCATGGTCGACATATCTTGAGGTGTAGCTTTCTGGCGTCCACTGTAATAAAAATAAGATATTTATGCGAAGCAACACTGCCGAACATTTAAGTACATACAAAAGTCTATGTTCATATAGAATGAAGGAAAATAGATATAAAGAAAGAGGTATAAATAGAAAACGTAAACTCAATAAAGTGTAGTTGTGGATATGCTAGTTATAAAAAAATAGTAAACAGTTTTTTTCTGTGATTACAAGTGTGTTATAAGTTCGTCTGTACTCCTCACCCTCATGCCGCTCCGTCATAATACTCTTTTTCTGAAATCGCCGAGGACAGTCCTACGAAGCAGGAGATGGCTAAACGAGGGTACAGTATGCTTTCAATCCAGTTGTTGGAACCTGAAACTTACCGGAGGGCAATCGTATTGCTACAGAGCGGTGATTGGTGGTGACAGCGACTCTTTCACCTTGTCTCAAGTTTCAGTACGAAGTACATGGCACTTTACAAAATTCTTTCACAAACACAACAGAGCAGAGAGCTGTTGTAGATCTGCACATTAGCAGTTGCTTCCCTGACAGCTGTTAATTTACATCGGATACCGATTCGCGAGTCTCTCAAAGACCCGAAGAGCGTGGCCCTTCTTTCGTTGCTTGGTACTGCAGACGAGACGAGTACTCATACACTGTGTAAGACGAAGGCGGAGGTAAGGAGTGTCGTGACAGAGCAATCGAAAGAGTTCATCACCTACGGAAAATAAGAAATTACAAAATTTGGTGGCCTATGGATGTGTGTGATTCTGCAGCGCAGTTCCATCTCACAGCTGGCAACGACAGTAAACATGGGAGATGTCGATGCCAGGGCATACAGTTCTTGTGAATTTCATTCCATGTACTCTGTTGGACAGTATGTATGATTCGCTGATAGGCACGTGAACAATACAGAGTGTATCATAATTAATGGTATAAACGCATACAGTTGAAAGTACACGATACTGGAAGCAAAAACTTCTCAGTAAACATAGAGTCTAAAGTGCATACCTTAAGAGCTACGAGCAATTTTTCATCTTCGATACTGTGAAACATCTTCTACCGCAAGGTGTTTCCTTTCCGTATTTTGAGAAGTGGCAATGTGAACCAAAACAAGAAGAAATGTCCAGTAAACATTTGCTATAAAATGCATACCTTAAAAATTATGAATAATTGTTCGTTAGAAGAGTTACGTTTAAAAGTAGCGAAGATGAAAAAGTGCTCATAGTTCTTAACGTATACATTTTAGAGCACATGTTTATTGGAGTTTATTTCTTTTTTTTTTTTTTTTTTTGGTTCATACTGCCACTTCCCAAAATATGGAAAGCAAAGAGCTTGCAGTAGAAGAGATTTGTTTTACAATATTGAAGAAGAAAAATTGGTCGTAGCTCTTAAGGTGTGCATTTTCGACCCTATGTTTACTGAGACAGTTTTGCTTCTAGTAGCGTGTATTTTCAACTGTTTGAGTTTACGCCATTAATTATGATAGACCCTGTATACACATAATTCAGCATTTGAGAGCGGACTCGTTACTGGGCTCAAAGAAGCCGGTTGAAAAATGTGTGAATTCCTAAGATGTCAAACTGCTGAGGTCATCGATCTATGGACTTACACCCTACTTAAACTAACTTACGCTAAGGATAACACACATACACATGCCCGAGGGAGGATTCGAACCTTCGGCGGGAGAAGCCGCGCAATACGTGACGTGGCTAAGCCTGTTGAAGAAATCGTCGATTCACTCACCATTTCAATAGAAGCGATGCCACTGATCGACGATGTTGGAGGGAATGGGTGAACCACGGCCGAACACTGCGTCAAGAAGAAAGCGATCCACCTATAGAGACAACTGAACAAGAGGACCGAGCAGTCGTCAGAGAGACAGATCACCAGATTCATCATTATCATCGATACGACGTACAACTGGTGCTTCATTGACCACGAGAACCATTAACAGGCGGCTGACAGAAAGAGGGCTGAGCTCACAGGGCCCATTGCGTCAACTATTATCGACCTCTGAACACCAAGAAGCCCATACACAGTGGTGCAGGGTATATACCGGTCTGGAATTTCATTGATGGGAGTTATTTTCAGTGATGAGTACCGCTTCGAACCGAACCCCGATGACCAGCAAATATGTGTTTGGAGAAGACCAGAACAGAGGTGGGATACCAACTTGACTGTTGCCCGCCATACGGCCCGACAACCGGGAGTGATGGTCTGGGATGTCATTTCATTTAAGCGGAGGACCCCTTTGATTCTAATCCGCGGCACCTTAAAGCACAGTAGTACGTCGACGATATTCTACGCCCCTTTCTGTTGCCCTTCAACGTAACCCATCCTTGGCTTACACTTTACTAAGATAATGCTACACTTCAGTAAGATAATGCCCACCGGCACACGGCAAGAGTTTCTACCGCTTGTCTTCGCGCTTGCCAAACTCTACCTTGGTCTGCCAGGTCGCCGGATCTCTCCCCTGTTGAGAATGTTGTAACAGTACGGCGGGTCCCTCCAACCAGGTCGGGATTTTGATGATTTAACGCGTCAATTTGACAGCATTTGGCAAGATATCTCTCAGGAGGACATTCAACAACTCAGCCAGTGCCAAACCGAATACTGCTTGCATACGGGCAAGAGGTGGAGCAATGAATTATTGACTTGCTAATTTGTCGAGCTCTTTCTCCTGAATAGATCATCCATTAAAAAAAATTATAATCATTTGTTTGTCTGTACATGTACATTACATCTGCCGTTTTCCGTCCCACTCCAATAATTCCTTCGTAGTCTGTTGTTTTTCTTGTGATAGATTTTATATTCAGTTTCTCGCATTCAAGATAATCTTCCCTTTTTTTTTTTACGCCAATCCATTTTCGTCTTCGTGGTCCTCTAGGTCTTTTCTCGTGAAGACAGCATCTTCTTAGCCCATATTTAGTTAAGCTCAACGTCCAACCTAGCTCTATTTCGTAGCATTCACTGTCCCGTTCTTGACTCCTAGCTTCTCTGACCCATTTATTTTTACGCCCCCTTTTGCTCTGCGCATCATGCTCGATGAGGAACACTGTATTTGCGCATTTAATGTCCCTTTTTCGCTTCCGTAAACTGGTGATGGTGCAGTTTACATTGGTTATAAGCGTCTCATTTAACGCAAACTGGGAATTCATATCTGAGCACAGGATTCAGTTTCTCAAACAAGCATGTTTTGTACCCGTTCCCCCTATCTCCCCTCCCCCTCTCCGTCTCTTCCACCCCACCCCCCTCCCCTCACCCAGCCATCGGTTTCTTTAATTTTTACTTCGCATGTGACCCAAAATGCACAACGCATCAATAGTCTAAAAAATTTCAGCATTGCAACTTTAATATCTTGATGTCGAGAGACTTACAGTATATCATTTTGGCTTTAGTTTAATCAGTTCTAAGGAATAATATCATGCTTTCTCTCTCCATCTCTAAGGGCCTCCGTTCGTAGTGGTTAGCAGTACCTTCCTGAATTTCTGACTCCTAGGCAAACAAAACAATTTAATCTGCAAGTCGAGTGCGGTTCAGGTAAGATGCGTTTCTGCGTATTCCTTCTTCATCATAGCTCTTTAATTTGAAGATTTTATCGAAGGCCGCAAAAAATACTTTATTGAAATGAAATCCCATTGCGTAACTTGTTTCCCAATCTGTTTCCACTCTCTTGGTGTAGTTGTTTGTAAGGCAGCAACCTCATCTACATATTCATAAACAAATCGATGTATGCATTTCGTTTTCCTTGGTTCAATGACTTGTAACTATAAAATAAACTATTGCCGTATAAAATTTTAAGCCCAGACATGATAGAATATAATGAAATTTTGCTTGTATACAGGGTGCGCAATTTGAAAAGCAGCAGCAACAGTGGCTCTAACCCGGACAGGCATCGAGGCGAACTGACCTATGATCATAGTCATAGGTACAACATTCCATGCTGCTTCTTCGTTGTGCTTGAGTTCATCAGTTGTAACAGCTGGCGAGTATTGGGGTGCCAGTGTCTCAGCAACCCATGACCATAAGTTTACAATGGGCGACGAGAGGTCTGGAGAACATGCTGGTCAGGGCAACTTTCAAACACATCCGGTCTCGTAGGTAGGCCGGGCGGCATTGGCAACATTTAATCTTGCTTTATCTTGTTCAAAGATAACGTCACGGTCAACTTGACAAATGGGCACTGTCAGCGTCTCAAACTCGTCAGACTGAACTCCTGCTGTCTAAGTTGTAGGTGGCTGTTTCACGTACCCAGTGGCACATTATACCATGACTTCAGATGATGGGACTATGTAGCCATGCCGAACGCGATATGATAACTTCTGCTCTTCTCGGATATGCCCAACGTGATGCTATACGCCCTGCCGCTCGTTGAAATGGCGATGTATTGCCACTCACGTCCTTATTCATTTGGACATCGAAGCATGTAGTACACTTCACACAGTTTTGACGTTCTTTGTTTGGTGTCTTCATGAATTTTAACCCTCCGAGTAACAGTGTTTTCTGTCTCAAACCGCTAGTTTACTAATTTTGTTTTGAAGTACCAGTGCCTTAGCATTAAAACACCGATGCTATTGCAGAACAGAGGCATCTAGTAGTACACTGAGACACTTATATGATTGTAGTGCACTGTATCTCTCTGTCGCAGCGTTCAAAGCAACAGTCGGCCAGTAGATTTTGCTAAACGATTCGTACGAAATTGTGACAAGTGTTTTTTTTTTCTTTTTTTGTAGTGATCACACTGAGGTCGTTACCAGTGAAAGTAAGTACATCTTAATGATTGCAACGTAAACTGGAGTTTGTATAATTGCTTTTAGGATCTTTTTCAGAAATAAAACCGTTGAGGTAGTATCTACTTTTGAAGGAATTTTATTAAATTTTTATGTTCATGTCTTTTTGTTATGTAGGACTATAATTTGTTTTAGGCATTATAAGTTCATGGGAGTTTTGAAATGTGGAATTGTGTTTTGGAAAAATGCTAAATTGCTTTCAAATACATCAATGAAATGATGGTAGCCTGAAAAGTATATTTCTAAAATTAAATAACCACCTTAAAACAATTTATTATTTACTTTTTGCGAGTTTGTTCTTGTATTCCGTGGTTACTACGATAATAAAGGTTTATTCTGTGAAAAATTTAAAAAAAATTCATAATGTTGGGATTCAAAGCGTGGTCGATAAAAATAGAACTAAAGTAACAGGTTCATAGCTGCAAGGTACTGTGTACCTTCTGTATCGGGTAATGCAGAGCTTTCTTTCACGGTGGCGGTGGAGATGTACCTACTGCGCTGTGAATACGCCCGGAACGCATTCCGCGTGCCTCTGGTGGATCGCGGAGTGCAGAAAACACGCGACTGGGAGCCGAGGCGCATTGATTTCCGTCTCAGCTTTCCGCAGGAGCACTTTGCTCTCCCGCTCTCTCGCCCTATATAGACATCGGACTCGGGGGCGGAGGAGGGGCGGCGGCGCAAAACACGGCGTCTCGAACCCATCCACGCTACACGGTGGCCCGCAAACACCGCCTCGCCTTACACTTCTTCAGACGTCCCCCGTCGATAGAGGCCTAATCCACACCACTGCTGCCTCCTGCAGTTACACGCTCTCCTCGAAAGTGGTCAAGTTATCATACCAAACTACAATTTTAAAATATTATTTCATATTTCTTTCTCTCTCTTTGCATAGAGTACGAGAGAGGCCACTGGTCTTCAGTATATGCCATTTGTAGTACTGGACATAAAAATATAAATGAAGTTTCCAAGCCTGCTTAAAATTTTTGAAGATGGAAAAAATAATTCCTATGGAACCAAACCGCTTAGGTTATCAGTGCTTAGGCTTACACACTACTTAATCTAACTTAAAGTAACTTACGCTAAGGACAACACACACACCCATGCCCGAGGGAGGACTCGAACCTTCGACGGGGAAGCCGCGCGAAATGTCGTAATGCCCCTCATACGGCGCGGCTACCCCGCGCGGCTTCGAAGATGGCAATACCGCATGAGAATAATAACAACAGAACGAAACAAGAAAGTAATAACATCTAATTTGAGGGAATGAGCATAAATGCAGGTAAAATATCCACGATTACGGAAATGCGTGTATAATGAACATAAACTTAGCCATAGAAGTTATATCTCATGTTTAACGAACTATAATCTACAAGGCGGAGTGCACTTAGAGTAAAGATCACCTATTAAGCAGACTATTGGCAATCTCCGCTGGTTAACTACAATATGTCAGGCGAATACTCCGTAACATCCATAGGGAAAAGTAATTTACATCACCATTTTTTGGCAGTACCCTCCAATCGAAGTAACAAACCGGTTCCAAATTCCTTGAAAATGTTCTGCCTTATGAGGCAGATTTCCCTCCATTCCTTAATGACAGCTCAATAAACAATTTGTTTTGCTGACTTCTCTGCATAACATTGGCTTGAAGATGCAGCTCCGACGGTAATTCTCTATGTATCAGCACCAGACAGTACTACGAATCTTACTTTCATTTTCATTACTATCCCTTGGCGTGGCGGTAGAATTCCTTCAGTCTCCGAGGAATATGTGGTAGCCTGGCGGCACAGACTTTCATGACTTTTATGCCAGGGAACCGGCAACACTGGGGCGGGCCACCACATACCCTGTTACCTCCTGGCGTGAATTGCAAGTCCTACTAAGTATAAAGTTATTCAGATAGAATGTATTCTTCCGTGTATGGTCTAAGCGCTTTTGTAGCCCACGGGTAAATATTTGAATACATCCATGGTACGAAGCTGTCGTTAATTTTACGCCTCTTTATTCTGATTACAACGGAAAATGAAAGTATAGTTTTACCAGTTACACCCCTTATATTAGTGAACGGATACACATATCGAAATGCAGTTTTCAACAAAGTAAGCGCCTTTTTCTTAAATGGAACTGTGTACTTTTTATAACAGTATCTGATAGCTCTTAAGAAGACAATTATAGTGACAGCGTTTGTTAAGACTGACATTGACACCGGTCTTAGAAAAATCCGGGAAACGTCCTATAACGTGAGAGCATGGTGGCCGGAAGCGGCATTTTCGGTGCAAACACTGGCTAGCAGAGCCCTGGTGCTACTCTGTGTCAGAATGTCAACGCATTTACCTGTTTACTTATCTGCACTGCACGCCGCTCATTTCTGCTTCAGCATTCGTTGAGTGCAGACACACACACCAATGACGAGACAGCTCTCATCCACCCACTCTATAAAAAAGGGTTCAAAACAGACTCGAACAACTACGAAGAGATCTGATTCCTTGACGTATTATACAACATATTCTAAATTCCTACTAAACAGTCGTTCTTCTCTTCCACCGCTAGACAGACGCAGCTTATAACGATCATTCTATATCGAGAAATTAATATTTTTTTCGACTTTATTTAGTGTCGGATTGAGTGCAAATTCGTGACGGTGAGCTAGCCTTTATAATGACCAAGTAAGCGTAGGATTGAGGACCCGCCTGATTAGCGGAAACTCTAAGGAAGCATTTTCGAGTTTGAAATAAAGTTCCATGTATATTAATACATAAAAAGAATTAGTAAATGAGGTAACGACAACGATTGAACGCAACGCATAATATTGAGGAGAATCATGAACATTTACAACAATACAGATTGAAAATAATGCATAAAACCAATATAAGAAGACGAACGGCTCAGCCAATGACAAGTCATCTTCTTCGAGAGATTCCTTTTGCCTTAGGGCCAAGGACACAGCTGTGGGTAGCACTCGGTGGAATACGCAGTGAATACGCAGTTCTTAGTGATGGAAACTAATCGAGAACTCGACAGAAAGATCAAAATATTTTTGTGTACATTATATCGTACAGTTTCGGACGACTATAAATGCAGAGTAAAAAAAGGAAAAAGCATGAAACACTGATGGTTGATGCGATGGCTTTTATACGTGCCCAGTACGTACATTAAAAAACGGTTTCTAGTAGCAATGCCTTTTTAGATTTTGTAAGCTACATCTGAATCCATAAATCACTCGGAAGACACGCAAAAAGCGCAGTGATGATATGGTTAGCATCAATAAAATAACCCGCGGATATAGTAATATTCCAGTATTTTTTGAAGAATTCCAGTAGAAAAATGATGACTGACCTCTTCAAAGGCTTGTGCTACTAACTGATTTACAAATTCAGTCTCAGAAACTATCGGAAACAGGGTTTATTCAAAGTCTGTGTAGTTAAAGGACAACAACGTGTAGAGCTATGCAGCACATAACAGAGTGGTTTCAGCAAATTACTATTTTAGACAAATCATAACTCCAAATAATTCTGATTTGAATTTGAAATTTTCACAAACAGTGCTGTACGTCGTGGTAGGCCTGGTTCAGCAACAGTTGTGGTTGCAGCCGCGGCTGCGAGGGTATCGGATTTCGTTAGCCTCTGACTGGCCGCACGCTTTACGTGCCTGGAAGTCCTCTCGAGTGGCCAACAACGTTCGCTTACTGAGCCTTACATTTGCTACCTGCGGACCGAGGGGGTATTTCGGGTGGGCGTAGAGCGAACACACCAACATCGCCTGCTCGTTTCCAGAGAGCGGACTTTCAGATACAACACAGCGACATGGGAATCTGTATTTCTCCTTTTTAAGAAGAGACATCACCTCAGAATAAGTATATGCTGCCTTACCAAATGTTAGTGGCGCAAATTGGGGCACGTATAACTCGAAGCGTAGTTTAAATATAAAGGTGTGCAATATTTTTTGTGGAGAAGATGAATATGTTTTCTGTTGTCTGTTATTGCAATGAGTATGTTTCAGTCAAATACAGACGTATTTTCTCGTGTCGTCGCTAAGAACATTGCCTGGTAAACGTCAACGGCACCATTCTTTCTGCAATTGTTTTCCGCTTCCATGGTCCACGGTTGTTCTGGCGCATCCAGTCATGGAGTCCACGATACTTTCGCGGACATCAGTTTCGCTATAATCAGGTGGTGCTGATGGAATGGAGTGTCTGCGAAGTGTTCGTGGTATTTATACCTGTCGGTCCTGAGTTTGACGTCAACCAAGTACAACTGTCCGCCGCTCGTGATCTCGCGGTAGCGTTCTCGCTTCCCGAGCACGGGGTCCCGGGTTCGATTCCCGGCGGGGTCAGGGATTTTCACCTGCCTCGAGATGACTGGGTGTTTGTGTTGTCCTCATCATTTCATTATCATCCAGGAAAGTGGCGAAACTGGACTGAGCAAAGATTGGGAAATAGTACGGGCGCTGATAACCACGCAGTTGAGCGCCCCACAAACCAAACATCACAACCAAGTACAACTGGACCCACAAGATCCACACAAGCAAGACAGACATCGCGGGAGCCAAGACTAAAAATAAATAATTCTGAAATTCTTACTGACTACGAAGACGATGCATACTGTTGTCATTACACCAACAAATGCAGTCTCCACAAGCAAGAAAATGAAAATAACGATCTCAGTTAGGATACAGCGACTGACGAGGGTGCTAACAGACCCCACACAGATCTAACAACAGAATTTATGGAAGCAAAATTTTGTACATGGCTGCACGTTCAGAGACCGTAAATAGTTGCAATTGAAAGAAAACTGCCCTCGGTCACTATTTTTAACGAATTAACTGGGTTGCAACACAGCTAAGAGTGACTTCCGCAGAATTTAAATCAAAGAATGGTCTATAATATGGTCACAGAATTATGACTAAAAACGTATGATACAGAGTATAAGTACAGAATCATCGTGAAAGACTGGCAGTACTTATATGTCATTTATAAAATAATAAATATGCCAAAAGGGCATTAGTCACAAAGACATTTAAGATAAAAAATTGTGATGGCGAGCCACTAATGGCTGCTCGTTACTTACACGGTTACAGGGACTTACGCGGTTTACAGGTTGCACAAGGGGTAATGCCATCAATTTCACTCTCCAGAACACACCGCACGTATTCACAGAAACAGAACCAAAACGACTACTTTTCAACAGGAGAGTGGGACAAGTTTAGGAAGATCATACAGGAACACGCATTACGTGACATAGATGGAAGTATCGATTATAGAGCCTACATGCTTACTGACGTCATAGCACACACACAATACACGTGCATCTAAACATCAAGAAAAACGAAGCAACAAACAGTTCCATGGACAACAGAACTGGCACAATTACAAAAGCACACCAGACGGAAACGCAAAGTATATGATCGCGGCCAGCTTCATGACGGAGGACGAAGAACAGCTGCCCACCGTCCTGGAAGCCAAGGCTGAAGAAGAGTCATGCAGCCGATAGCAGGGGTTGCAGTCGCAGTGCCACTCCTGCCCATGAACTCTAACACGGTGGGAGGGAGCCATAGCGGTAAACATTCTCCTACTGAAGAAATACTTGTTTTATAACTAAAACAGCCTTTTATTGCTGCTCCTTTCCTTGCGATTTTATTTCTGTGCATCCTATTTCTGTGCTTACTGCGGTGGATGACCACGCGAACAAACTTGTTTTGCTGAAGAACATGTCACCTAGGGTTCAACGGCCATCGGTGACATATCCAATCAAATACTTGTTTGGGTGTAAATACAACTGTGAGATAAGGAGGGTGGAGCAGGGAGTGGGGAGAGGGGGTGGGGAGGGGGTGTAGGTATGGCAGGCATATAACAGTCAGAACGCTGATTTTGAATAAAATATTAAATAACTTTGCAAGTACATTGTAGCCACGCTCTGAAGGAGAAGATTACTGTACAGAAATGTACATGAGTAAGGGCTTGTAGACATTTATTTCACCCTGCATAATCACATGGTAAATGCGCTGAAGAAAAAGAAAGGCAAGAGAATGATTAGTTCTCAGAGGTATTCATCTTCATGACATCGAGGGAGCCAGCCCAGGTGGCCGAGCGGTTCTAGGCGCTACAGTCTGGAACCGCACGACCGCTACGGTCGCAGGTTCGAATACTACCTCGGGCATGGATGTGTGTGATATCCTTAGGTTAGAAGTAGTTCTAAGTTCTAGGGGACTGATGAACTCAGAAGTTAAGTCCCATAGTGCTCAGAGCCATTTTAACCATTTGAACTTCGAGGGATAATGAATGTTCCATTAGATATCGGGCGTGCAACCGCTCCAGCACAAGCGCGTGAAAACTCTCCTTTATAAGAGAAGGGGACAGTGGCCTCTGACAGTGCTCACTCTACAGTGGACTCCACAGGATCCTGAGGGCCCTAGCAGAGGCGTCGAAACGTCGTTTGTCTGAAGAAATACTACGCGGCATAAGAACGCAGAAGATTTTAATTTTTTGTATATCTTGCTGTTAAGAGCGTAGTGGTACGATCAGCGGGTTTAAATGCTGGAGCGAGTGTTGTAGCATCAGCCTCGGCGCACTCGGAAGACGACAGAAAGATGTACAACCGAGGTATCAGAAGAAAAAATAGTGTATATTCTGTTAGACTTTCGAATCCTGATGGATCAGCTCTCGACAATATATGTGTCTTTCAGGACGCACGGACGTGGGACAGCGAACAGGCGTGGGCGGCATGTGAAGTGCCTCACGTGTGCGCCGGCAGCTGGAAGCGGTCGAGAACCGGAAACGCACGCGGCGCTGTCTGCTGGCGGCCGGCCATTAGGCCGTATAAATATTTCGTGTGACCGCGGCAGGTCGGGTGCTGGGGAAGTGGTGGGCCAGAGGGCAGCGGGCAGACGCCCACGCTTCCAAGCGCGCTGCCACTCGGCTAAGGCTCAGCCAGCGGCTTCCAGTGCCGTGAAGGCCACCGGATATGTGAGAGGTGTGGGAGCTGGGGACATAGGTCGCAAGCACTACTCTGATATGCAAAGTTTCGCACAGTAAAAGGAGTTCTTGGCGGCCGCATTAAACCGTTCTGAAGTCTGGTAACACAGAAGGCGACTAAAAGGAGAAGAAATGTAATCCTTCGAAATTCAACAGATCGACTGCGACATTAGTTTCACAACGGACTCAAAAAATATGAACTCAAGAAAGTTGATTATGTATTACTGATGCTTTTGAAGTCCCTGACTGTCCTTGAAAGCAAAATGTTGAAGAAAATCTGCTAACGCTCAGTACTGAACATTTAAAACACTACTGGTTTCGGGCTTATACCCATTTTGGAGTGCACTGTCTAACATAAAAGGCAAATAACGAAAATTTGACGAAGAAATAAGTGGAAGCACTGAATGTATCAAAGTGACATATGTACCTGCATACAGATTGCGTTTACAACTTCCAATTGCACAGTTTACTCCAAAGTAGACTATATGATCAAAACTATCCGAAGACCTATTAGTGGTCATTCATAAGGGTTGTGTCCACCCTTTGCCTGTATGACGGCTTGAAGACTGATGGGGACACTTTCAATGGGGTGTCTGAGAGTTTTTGGAAGAATGGCAGCACGTTGTTTCTCAAGAGCCGAAACCAAAGAAAGTGTTGTCGTTGGACACTGGAATCTGGAGAGATGTCGACGCTCTAATACGTCCCAACAGTTCCACTGGCTTCAGGTCGGGCCTTTGGGTAGAAAGGTCAATTTCAGATATGTTATTGTCCACAAACCATTACCTCACAGATGCCGCTTTACGACACGTTTCATTGTCATTCTGATACAATAATCGCCTCAAAAATGTTCTTCTACTGCACACAGTACACAATGGTGTAAATGTGCTCATGTCCTTGGACTCTCAGCATTTACTAGGCGCAATAGGGTGACTGTCCGCAGCCTGTGGTCTTGCGGTAGCGTTCTCGCTTCCCACGCACGGGATCCCGGGTTCGATTCCCGGCGGGGTCCGTGATTTTTCCTGCCTCGAGATGAGTGGGTGTTGTTGTGTCGTTCTCATCATCATCATTCATCCCCATTACGGCCGGAGGAAGGCAATGGCAAACCACCTCCACGTCCGCTACGAATTTGCCTAGTACAGCGGTGCGGGTCTCCCGCATGGTCCCCCACGCTCCTTGGAGTGTGGGGCCTCATCATCATAGGGGGTGGGGGGCTGCACTCTAACTCGAAAAGCGCCTCCATACCTACGTACCATCTCCTCCTTACTTCATTGTTGTCCCTACACGTAATGGCACGCAATCTTACCCAGGCTTTCGCCAAACACAAACACTTGCTACAGGGTACACAGTGGCTCATCGCTACAAATTAGTAGTTTCCAGTCATCCACTGTTGAGTGGAGTCCCTCTTTACTCCAACTCAAGCGTCGCTTAGTATTCACAGAAATGCCTGAGTTAAGGGAAACTGCTCGATCACTGTACCCATTCTTTCTAACTTCCGACTATCATTTTACTAGGTGGCCTGGCAGTATCTCTTTGGAACTCACGTGTGATTCGTTTCGGTGAATTCATGCTCAGCGTTCTCTGAACGTCAACACATGACGTCTGCTGGTCTTTGCTTAGCTATGGATATTACTTCGCGTTTCCACTGCCCAATCACATCATCAATTGTCGACTTGGGCAGTTTTAGATGGGCTGAAATGTCTCTGATGGATTTTTCTACGTAGGCGAAGTCCAGCGTCTAGTCGACGTTTGAAGTCACTGAGTTCTCGTGACCGTTCCATTTTGTTGTTAATCCTTTTCTACTGACAACAGAATACTCCCCGCATGTTTTTTACAGGAAGCGCTCTCCCGTCTGCCACTAAGAAAATTATTATTTTCCTAATCAGTGACTACGTGACAAAAATCTATAGCCATTATAATACGACTTGCAGTTGCTGGAGCTAGCTGGATTTCTCTGAATTTTCCAGATACGTTTAGAGCCGCGTGTGGTGACCTGTACAAGCACCCAACTTTGTTCCATTCGTACTTGTTATTCGTGACTAAACCAGATAAAATCAAGAGATCAGCTAAATAGCATCATATGTTGTTCATCACGCTGAGCAATCGACGGGGTGTTGAATTTGTTTGTTCCTGTCCTGCTCTGTGTAGATGTTTGTAGCAATCCACTGCGTCTTCGAGAACGTACTTAGCGGTTTCTGGTCGAATTTTAGAAGGTATTTCGAATAGATGAGTTTTGAAAAAAGTAATTAAACCATCTCGCGGGATAAGTTTAATAATGTGTTGATTACAAAGGCAAACAACGAAGAAATCTTTCGTTAGTGAAAGTGGCTTATCCTTGTAGTTTCTAATGTACTAAATCATTATATGATAATAAAATTCATATCATTCACCACCTGTCGTAAAATAACACTCTATAATTAAAAATGCTTTTCAGAAAATTTACTCATTCATAATTAATGTGTTATTACAGTTAATCATGATCCCAAGTTTAAATCTAGGTGGCAGCAGTTCAATTGCTTAGTGCATGTCACAACCACCATGACTAGCGCTTTCGTTCTCGCAACGTCCTTGTGGAACCGAAAAAGTTCTGTAACCCATTTCTTCAGATTAAGATGGCCCAAATGAATTTCGGGCCATCGAATATCCGGAGAAGAAGAAACTGTAAATTGAAAACGCGGTCCTAGCGAGGAACGCTAAAAATTAAATGAGCAGATGCAATACGAATCGAGAACGTACTATAAAGAAACGGCGGTGTAAGAACTCTTTGGAAGACTCTTACTAGAAGAACTGGCTGATTAATGGGAGACCTGAGACAGTATCCAGGAATAGTTAACGTGACGCTGGAAGGGGCATAAGACGGGAAAAATGGTGGGGCAAGTCAAGGCTCGAGTAAGCAAAAAAGAAACAGAGGATTTTCCTTGTAATAGTTACGTGTAGATTAAAATAATGGCTCAAGATAATGATGAAAAAAGCGTCAAAACGACCGAAAACTCAATGACGTAAGAAAATAAAAAATGAAACCGTTTGCTGCTGCAAATGACCTTACAGCTATTTGAATCTAGCAGTAAGCTCAATTGCAATGAACAACACGATTGTGGTAGCAATGTTATAAGGGAACTTGTACCGTACAGGTCCGAGGATCTCACTGAGGCACAAAAGAGCCAATGGACACACAGGAGGAATAAAAATTAATTGCAGTTGCCTAAAACAGTTAGCTGAAACTGGTTTGCTTAAAAACAAAAATTAATCTACTAGAAAAAAGTGCACTGAAGGAACAGCTCAAGAAGAATGGTAGAAATAGTAACACTATATTTGTTCTTCTCGCCAGCTCCAGAAGTATAGATTATTTGAAGTTGTAATAATAAGGTGCGTCTAAAGTATATAGAGAATTTTTATTATGTTAGTATACATTTCGAAGTCATTACTTCATCATTATTTGTTTTTGTTATCAGTAACCTTCATCGCAATGTGACCACGCCAAAAACGAGTATTTATGAATTTTGTTGATTTCTTTTGTATAAGATACCTCAAATAAGCAGCTTCCACGTGTTCAACACACCTATATGATTACGTTGTAACTCTGAAACGTGCAGTGCGCGGAGGTAAGATGATTTTACTTGGTGTTTTGTTGTGGCTCCCGTCACTATTTTTTTGGCTTCTGTAACACAACGTATTGGCCGAGAAGCAAGTTTCTAAAAATAAAACACATTAGCAGACGCCAACATTAAAGGATCGTGACCACACTCGATCTGGACGTAATGTCAACTAGGTGTGAGGCGCATGAAAGGAAAGACGACGAAGGCACGTGGTTTTAACAGCTGTTTTATTCCGTCGGCCTGAGGAGTCGGCTTGCATCACTCAAGCATACAACACATCGCCTATGAGGCTTAGTTAGCTTCAAGTATGTGATGTATTTACAGTGTGATAATGACTGCTGTCACTCTAGGCACGAAGCAGACAATTACATCGTACGGCGACCGTGACCTCCATCTAACCGACCGCATATTATACCATACCTGCCAAAAGCTAACGACTGCCTAATCGGCCGTTCCGTCATGACGTGACAGAGGTTAGATTGCTGTGAACGTTCCCTAGGTACTGTGCAAAGTAGGGTTATCATGAGCGTAGTCCAGCTGTAATAGAACATTGTAGAATAACATTGACAGCTTCTCAAACCTAGACACAACATTTTTAAATATATACATGTGCTATGAAAAGCTTTATATTCATTTTTCAATTAAATTTTGTTTAAAGAACAAATTTTGGCGCAGCAGCAACAATTAATGTCTGTCTTCTACTGGCGCTATCATCTTATGATAGCTATAACCTTAGTGAGACATATATTGCCATTACTCGTACTTATTACTTTGAAACATTCCTTGTCCTAACCCTATTTCTAAATGCTTTTTCAGCAATTTGTCGGAGAGCTTGAATCAAGTCGGCCGTCCTATACAGTCGCCAATATAGCTGCTATAAATGCATATCACGTGATCAATGCAAGAACCTGCCTACGCCTTAAATTTACATTACGAATTCCGATGTCATTTTTGAAAACTGCTTTGATTACAAAGCCAAGACAGGCGTTAATATCTTTTTTTTTCATTTCCTACTCGCAATCACTCATCATTTTATTAACGACAGGCAGACTACTACTACTTACACCGATTTCATCAGTCTCTGTTTGCTTCCTTCACTCTATAAAATCAACTCTTAAAATCACACCACAGGGAAAGAGCGATGATGAAGCCTAGTTATGCGGCGTTGGTTCGAACTTCGACAGTAGAGGACGACGATTAGGATGTAATTCGCGAGCGTGAGAGCGCAGAGCAGGGCTGTGGTCTCATTACGCTGCCAGGTGCATTGTCTCGGTTGTGTTTTGAAAGGGATGCTGTGAGTGCCAGACGCAAATAAATATTCAAATGTGTGTAAATTCCTAAGGGACCAAACTGCTGAGGTCTTCGGTCCTTAGACTTACACACTACTTAAACTAACTTACGCTAAGAACAACACACACACACACACAAAAACACAAACACACACAAATATGCCCGTGGGAGGACTCGATCTTCCGGCTGGAGGGCCCGCGCAATCCGTTGCATGGCGCCTAAGACCGCGCGGCCACTCAGCGAGGCCGCCAGATGCAGCGTGCCCGTTCCGTTAGTGTGTGACGTTTGGAAACTTTGCACCTTTAGCCCATAAAGTTTCACAGTGCGACTTCTACAGTAGAGTTTTTGACACATATAGCCCTCTTGCCGTAGTCTAGGGCCCCCAGTCGACCTTTGGCTATGGCGGGGCGCACCCACCTGCGGTGCTACTTGAGAGCGAGCGCGCCTTTGCTTACTTATGCATAGCGGCTTCTCGCGGAGTCCGACTACATCGACCATCATAGCGTGTTCTTACCGCCAAGCCACAATATAATTATGATATTTCAAAAAAAAAAAAAAAAAAAAGAGTGGTTAAATGTATGTGAAATCTTATGGGACTTAACTGTTAAAGTCATCAGTCCCTAAGCATACACACTACTTAACCTAAATTATCCTAAGGACAAACACACACACCCATGCCCGAGGGAGGACTCGAACCTACACCGGGACCAGCCGCACAGTCCATGACTGCAGCGCCCTAGACCGCTCGGCTAATCCCGCGCGGCTATGATATTTCGCATGGCTGGCGCCAGTACCTCTTTTTTGTAGTGTAGTCTTTGCCATCGACTTCGCTTTGGCCGGCCGCGAGTCAGTGGTTCATTGCGGGTTCGGCTGTTTAAGTCTGCAGTGTCGAGACAGCACGTCCCACTGTGTGGTCTGTTGGTTGCGGTTATAACACGGTCGGAAGGTTGGCCCTTACTTGGTGCGCATGCTCATCGCGCGTGGTGCGGCCGGACACAGCGGAAAGGCTTTGGGTTCAGGAACGAGTCGTAGTGTTTGGCTTTTCTCGACACGCAGTGCATGATGAGAAGAAGAGCTTGCCGGAGCGTCGCCTGGCACTAACCGTTCGCCTGAGCGTATGGTGTGTGTTTGATTTAGACAGGTGCAATTGTATGCTCATTTATATTTGTTAATGGTTAATTAATGTTGTCTTCAGTGTGAATTTGGTGACGAGTCTGATACGTCAAAGTTATGTCACATGTGACACGAAAACGGGGCTTGGGCTTTCCAACTTAGTTTCCAACCACTTGATGAAGGATCCGTAGCTATATGTAAGGAAGCCCGGTGAGATCCTTGTTATTAAGTCTTAGTTTATCTAAAATTGTTGTAACTTTGGTGATTAAGTACCAAACTTTGCACCTTAGTTTACGAGTAACGAAATATTATGCTGTCTCGTAAAACTACACCACATTCCATGAAAGTGTAGTTCTGGTAGGCTCTTGCCCGTTTAAGGTAACACTCAGCTATTTCTATCACGTTTCGAGGAACAATCTTATTTACGCGGGTATTGTACTGCCTAAATGAATTTTTAAGAGTTGAGTCAAAAGAAATTGACGAGCTTTCCTGTTTTAATGTTATGTTTTATTCTTTTATGTAATCTGAATGTGCAATTGCAAGTGTGCTGCTGTAGTTGATCTATGTTTCAGTTGTGCGGAACGCAGTGTATTTCGTCCCGTACGGTGAGCGTGGCACCGGTGCTTGATGACTTGGCCGTTGCCAGTGGAACTACGATTCGTTAGACCGAGCTCCATGTTGCTGGCCTTCTGTCCCGATCTCGTCCTTAAGTTCGGTATTGCTGTTCTCTTTGTTTCTGGCTCTGTCACGTCGTTGAGCTTTGTACCTCGTTCCTCGGCCACTTTGGCGAATGCACCTTTCGCTCTACGAGGTGCATTCAATTTCTAAGGCCTCCGATTTTTTTCTAATTATTACTCACCCGAAATCTATGAAACTGGCGTTACTTCTCGACGTAATCGCCCTGCAGACGTACACATTTTTCACAACGCTGACGCCATGATTCCATGGCAGCGGCGAAGGCTTCTTTAGGAGTCTGTTTTGACCACTGGAAAATCGCTGAGGCAATAGCAGCACGGCTGGTGAATGTGCGGCCACGGAGAGTGCCTTTCATTGTTGGAAAAAGCCAAAAGTCACTAGGAGCCAGGTCAAGTGAGTAGGGAGCATGAGGAATCACTTCAAAGTTGTTATCACGAAGAAACTGTTGCGTAACGTTAGCTCGATGTGCGGGTACATTGCTTGGTGAAACAGCACACGCACATACATTCCCGGACGTTTTTGTTGCAGTGCAGGAAGGAATTTGTTCTTCAAAACATTTTCGTAGGATGCACCTGTTACCGTAGTGCCCTTTGGAACGCAATTGGTAAGGATTACGTCCTCGCTGTCCCAGAACATGGACACCATCATTTTTTCAGCACTGGCGGTTACCCGACATGTTTTTGGTGGCGGTGAATCTGTGTGCTTCCGTTAAGCTGACTGGCGCTTTGTTTCTGGATTAAAAAATGGCATCCACATCTCATCCATTGTCACAACAGACGAAAAGAAAGTCCCATTCATGCTGTCGTTGCGCGTCAACATTGCTTGGCAACATGCCACACAGGCAGCCATGTGGTTGTCTGTCAGCATTCGTGGCACCCACCTGGATGACACTTTTCGCATTTTCAGGTCGTCATGCAGGATTGTGTGCACAGAACCCACAGAAATGCCAACTCTGGAGGCGATCTGTTCACCAGTCATTCGGCGATCCCCCAAAATAATTCTCTCCACTTTCTCGATCATGTCGTCAGACCGGCTTGTGCGAGCCCGAGGTTGTTTCGGTTTGTTGTCACACGATGTTCTGCCTTCATTAAACTGTCGCACCCACGAACGCACTTCCGACACATCCATAACTCCATCACCATATGTCTCCTTCAACTGTCGATGAAATTCAAATGGTTTCACACCACTCAAATTCAGAAAACGAATAATTGCAGGCTGTTCAAGTAAGGAAAACGTCGACATTTTAAGTATTTAAAACAGTTCTCATACTCGCCGCTGGCGGTAAAATTCCATCTGCCGTACGGTGCTGCCATCTCTGGGACGTATTGACAATGAACGCGGCCTCAACATTTTAAGTATTTAAAACAGTTCTCATACTCGCCGCTGGCGGTAAAATTCCATCTGCCGTACGGTGCTGCCATCTCTGGGACGTATTGACAATGAACGCGGCCTCATTTTAAAACAATGCACATGTTTCTATCTCTTTCCAGTCCGGAGAAAAAAAAAACGGAGGCCTTAGAACTTGAATGCACCTCGTAAATAGGGATTTAAACCTGTAAAACTGGTGAGTCGTGCGCGGCTCTAGGTCATGCCGTTTATTGCTCGTCATCTTGTTTTTATTGTTCTGTCATCTCGTTTTTTATTTAATTCTATTTACTGGCGTCACTAAGTTGCTCGTTTGCTTGCCTGTGAGTGGCAGCAGCAGCACTTATCGATAAGTACACCGTCGTACTGTCTCTCGAGCGACCGCGAGTATTTCCGGGTCGTCGTGTGTCTGGAGTTCAGCTGGGATCTGAGTCGGGACGCAGCAGCAGCGAAATTGGGGACGGAGCGCCAGTGAGATACGGACAACCACTGCTCGTCGACCGCTGGTGTCACACATGAACTGTCCGACGAAAGGAGATTGGAGCGGGACGACCGTTGGTTGGTCGTTCGGTTGGTCGTCTCATCGGACGACGTGTATTTTGAAACTCTGTGTGTCGAATTGATTCGTCCTTGTTGTTCCACAGTGATTGCTTTTACGATTGTTCGAGTTCTTGTGCAAGTGTGTTTACGTGGGACCGTGTGTAGCTTCTGTGATTTCCACTGAGCAGATGAATGCTGTCTGCGTACTGGAGTAGTCAGGCGGTCGGTTGAAATAAACCAGCGAGTGTGTCAGGTGGAAGGGAATTGATTAGGCTGTTGGTTGGTCCTTCAGCAGTCCCTAGGTCGTGTTGCCACCCGATTGTTTAGTGTTACACTTGGCTGCCTGTCTCACCTAAACTGTGCTTAGAGTTTCCTCCCCAGGCCGACCCTTGGAACACTCCTGAACACCACTGTTTGTTGTTTGTGATTGTCATTTCATTTGGTCGCAGGTACTGTGCCAGGCCTTCACCTGTTTTATGCTTAGTATATGGCCTTCAGCCGAACTTCATGTCAACTATTTAAAGATTAGGCCTTCAACCGTGTTTAATTTAAATTTCTTGTTGCTCTGTATTTAGGCCTTCAACCGCGTTTGTTTCAGAGTCTGTGGATTTAATATATAAATCCTTGTCTGTAAAGTTCCTCTTTAATTAACTTGAATTTTTGAAACGGCCTTCAGCCGTGTTCTGTAAATGTTTATCTTAAGGTTGTCTTGAGCAATTCTTTGGGCCTTCGGCCAACAAGATACTTCTAGTTGTACTGTGTAAAAGCTTATCTTTAAAGCATCTCTTTTATTATGTAAAAAAAAAACTGGGCTTCAGCCGAAGAATTAATTTGGATTTTCCTTAATATGACCTTTAGCAGGATTTTGTGAATTCTTGGCTTTTAAAGAATTTCCTTAGCTGATCTAAAATATTATTTCGGCCTTAAGCCAAGAAGATATAGTAATTTTACTTAAGTAAGGCCTTCAGCTGTTACTCTAAATCCTGGTGTTTTCAAGCAATCATTTAAACTTATTCTGGAGAAGCTATTTGGGCCCCCAACCGTGAATTGATCTTTGTTGTTTTAAACAGAAAACTGTGCATTGGTTTAAGCAATAAAACTGTGTGTGTTGCTGTATAACTAACAGTAATTGACCTCGGCCCCTTTCCAAACCTGATCCACTCTGTCTTGCGAAACCAGATCAGATTTCTGGAGACTCCGCCTTATTAACTCTGTATTCCCTTATCAGCCTTATGTTTATAATAATTCTACTTTGTATACTGGTTGTGAAGTTTAATTTTCATAAGGGAGGGTTTCATGTGCGTATGTTCTCAGGGAAGGTTTCGATGCTGAGGCGCTGTTTCTTATTAATTGTTTGTTATTTAATTAGTGCCTCCCTGTGCTGGCATCAACTGGATTATTCCTTAGTCAGAAATTCGTGTGCCCGGTGTTTTCATTGCCGAGCGTTCACGCTTTAGAAGTTGCTTTCATTATTCCTTGTGTGCCTCATGTATGTCTGAATGTTATACCATGGTATAAATTTATATTGCAAAAGAGAAGTAATTTACAGGATAGTCTTGCGGGTTTAGAGTGTGGCAAGTTTTGATTGTATTAAATATTTACACCAACAGAAATTTTGTTAATGTTTTATGCATTTGTTATGCAGATTTTAGTAGGGGTTTAAGAAAAAATTTCATTGTGCTCCTGTGAGGTTGTTATACTTATCTGTTTTATTGTATTTAAATGGTGCAAGGTAATAAACAATATTTAACAGATGCTGTGTATGTTTGGTAATTATGGCCCTGCTGCTTCCTGTCGTATTATTGGACGCCAGTAGCACGTTCCAATTAACTTTACCTTTGGATCACGAACGATCGAAGGCGTATGAAGTAGAACGTTTTATACGGGATGAAATGCGCCTCTCGTCACAAGATGTTCCCGGACTTCATTTTTCCGTCCCCAGTACTACTGTGTACATAAAGCACTCGAATGACGAGCTGTGCCCCAACGTCGTGTGGTGCAACGCTAACGATCTCAGGTTCCGGTACTCTGACCGACATATAGGGACCGTCGTGGTTGACCACGCTGGTTTTGACCTCCGAACGTTGCGGGTTTTCGATCTCCCGTGTGACGTCGGACGTTGTGGTGGCCGCCCTTAAACCTTGAAGCAATGTCGTGAGTCATGTGGCTGAAACGTGGAAGACGTTCGAAACATACCGTGTCCTTAGTGGTTTCCGTCAGTTGAACAATGAACTACGGAAACAGGTGCCTTTCTACTTGGTTACTGCCGGCTACAGGGCTGTCGTCATGCACGATGGCCAGCCGCGAATCCGTTCAGGTTGTGGCCAGGAAGGCCACGTCCGTTCTGAATGTCTCCGACGTTATACTGGTTTAGACGCTGATCGCAGACGTCGCTGCCGGCCGCGGTGGTCTAGCGGTGTTCTAGGGGACTGATGACCATAGATGTTAAGTCCCATAGTGCTCAGAGCCATTTGAACCAATTGGTTACCCCTGTCTTACGCGTTTGTGGCGGTACTGCCTGCTGCGCCTCCTCTGAATCGGTCGGCACCGGCTTCAGCTCCTCTCGTCGACGCCATGGACGTTTCACCTGTCTTTCCTGCACCCCTGCCGGAGGCAATACAAATGGACGATGACCGTCAGCAGGCACAAGGTGCCTGTCCCGACCCTATGGTTGCTGATCATGGAGCTGTACCTACCTCCGCTTTTCTGCCATCTGGCCACATGTCGCACGATAGCCGCCCGCCATTTGAAACGGAACAGCATGTTAGGATGCAACGGTCGCCGACAACACGATGACTGCCTACATGGGATGTCTGCATAGGATGACGACCCTGCTACCAATGGTGCGCTGTCGTAAGACGCCCCGACTCCTGACAACGCGAAGTTCTTCCCCACCTCCATCGCCGGTCAGTGTCCGCCTCCGTATACCGGCCTCCCCCAGCCTGCGTCTGTGCAGTTGCTCCCTTTCTGCACCTGACGGTCTCTATGAGTGCACCTCTGATAGTGTTCCACTAAACCCGACTGGTGAGACGTCTGTCTCTTGTGCGGACGTCGTCGATGCTGAAGATGGACATTCTGGAGGTGTACAGAGCAATGGACGCCATTGGTGGGGTCGGCTCCCTCCTCGTGAGTGATGTGCCCTTCCATGGGGGGCTAACAGGGATTCCCTGTGCTTCCCCATCTTCCGTCCCCCCTGGTTATGTCAGCTTCTCGGACTTACCACATAGCCACGGTCAATATCAGCAACACTCGTGTACGGCAGAATCTGGCTTTCCTCTATGACATGCTGTATGCCGCGGACGTTGACGTTGCTGACCTTCAGGAGGTGCACGTTGCAGGTCCCTGTGCTTCTTCTACTGGTAGTGGGGTGGCGATCCTCTTCCGTGACGGTATCCTGATGCAGTTTCCTATCTCCCAGATGCCAGACCTATGGCTCTCACGTTTAGTCGAGACAGGTTCGTCAAAGTCTATGCACCATTGGGTTACCGCCTTGAACGTTCCATCATCTTTTCACGGACAGTCACGTCTGTCTTGCTCGGTAGGCAGGCTGCATTGATCATTGGACGCGATTCCAACTGCACCCAAGCACCCAAAGACCAACTACAACGTCGCTCTCTTTGCGCAGTGCTAGAGACAATTCTCCAGCACCTGAGCCTAGTGGACTCTTGGCAGCATGTTCATGACGATCGTCCTGCGTTTACGCATTTCACTAGCCATTCTTCCAGCCAACTTGGTCGTGTTTACATCTCCCGCGATAGTGTAAGTGAGGTGCAGGTCTGGCCCGTTGTGTTCTCTGACCACGAGGCATACATCTGCGCCATCAATCTCTGCAGCAGAAGGGTATGGCGTGGCCGTGGGCATTTGAATCTGAACACGACCTATCTTACTTCACCCGACTGCCGGCAGCTCATCGGGACCATATGGACAGCTTAGAATAAGACGCCGTGATGGCTATCAGTCTGCCCTCTGTTGATGAGTGCTGTGCAAAGCCTCCTCTCCGCAATGCCTTGACTGGTTACGGAAGGGAGGTCACAGCGTCGTGGCGACTGACTCAGGAATTCTGTTTCACTATTCTCCGAGAAAGTACTATGATGAAGTATTCGTCAGAGCGCCATGCGATGGTGAATCGTGCCGAGGCACAGCTCAGATCCCTTTCTCGCCGCCACCTTGAAGGAGCTATGGTACGGCGCCCACACACGATGTGTTAGCCAAGAGCGTCCATTTGCGTATCACTTCGTAGCGGAACGACGCCACCCTCGGAGGACTTTGATGAAGACCGATGACGGGAAGCGTTTTGATATCCAACGGCATATCCGATCTGCCCTCCATGGACATTATGTTACGCTGTACTCTGATCAGAGTCACCACCCTGTAAACATTACGGCGGTTTCCAGACTCTCCATTGGCTCGGGTCCTGTGGATGCGACGATGGATTTGATTGCTAACGTCACTGAGGACGAAGTCCATGACGCTATCCAGGTCGATTCTACGAACAGGTCCCCGGCACTGTTGGCCTCCCACTGGAGTTTTATCGGGAATTTCGTCCCTTTCTGGCGCCACTGTTGAAGGGAATTTCTCAGGACCTTATGTCACCTTTCGTGCCGATTCCAGACGCCTTCCTCGATGGTTTGCTCATTCCTCGGGTTACCTCACGGATATACGATTACCGCCCCTTGGGGTTACTCAACAGTGACACAAAATCTTTATAGGTTGTTGGTTGCACTGTTTAAACGGAGAGCTCGGTATGCGGTTTTCTCCTATCAAGCTTCTTTGGGAGGTGCCAATAACATCCTCACTGCCCTCGTTTGCTATCGGCACATAATTTATCTTGCTCACTCTCGTCGTATGCCTGGACTTCTGGCAGCTCTTGACTTCAGCCAAACTTTCGTTTGGGGCGATCACGACTACCATGCAGTATGGGCTACCTTGATACTACCGCCGACGTCATAAAGCGTCTCCTTCGTGGAGCTACGTCTTGTGTACAATGGCCGTCTCATTCCCCCCATCTCGATTCGTCGATCAGTGTGTCAAGGCTACCCGCTGTCTGCACTCTTGTATGCTTTCGCCATGGAACCGTCAACGCCTATCTGGAGTGTTTCTCGGTGCACTGCTTATGCAGACGATCTCGTCATCGTTCTTCACAGCGGTGCTGAAGTCACGGAGGCATTGGTCTGAGTTACCAGCTAAGCGAAGCTTAATGTCTGCAAATAGAGCGCAATGGCTATATGGCTAAAGTGCTGGGCTTCCTGCGAAAAGCTTTGCTCCTTCGCGTGTATCTGATGTTATCCGATGTTTAGGACTCGATGTCGCAAATGATCTGCGGCGGATAATTCATTGCCGAGCGTTGACGGTAGTCCTTCTCATTGGCTCTCACATGACGTTGTGGTGCCGTAGTCCCACGTGCCTTACCAGCCTATTGCTGGAGGCCCTAGCACCCACACTCTCTCTCAGCATCTATCCAGCTTTCGGAAGTCCCGCCACCCTTCCTTTACTTCCGCCATCTTTACCTTGAACTGAGGTACGTTCTTACTGTGATACTGCCAGCGCACTTGACATCCAGGAAGGCGATCTCAGATTTCCTTCAGCAACACAGGTCAGTAAGTGTGATTGAGGGGAAGCAACCCCAAGTCGACTGGCTTGCCGTTTGGCGATCGATGTGCGCTCCTTATCTTGATACTGACGTTCAGCCAGTACGTTACCTTACTGTCAATGGGAAGCAAGTATGCTGGTCACGCCTTCACAGGATTCTCCTCGTTGTGCGTCGCCTGTCATGGTTTGGACACGGACGAGCACCACCTGGTGTGCAGATAGGTGTCTGGTTCTTGGTGCGACAAATGTTGTCCCTAATTAACCGTAAGGCTCCTCATCCGATACCTGTTCAATTGCTCCTATTTCCGGACGCGGGATACTTCCCGCAAGCGAAGACGAACTCTGTGAGGTGGATTTGTGCACACGGAGTTCACCATTTTTTTAAATTTTTTTTTTATTTTTGCTGATGCCGAGAAAAGTATTCTTGATTTCACCAGTTCCTTAATGGATGCCGTTGTGCAGTTGTACGCAATAAAAAATACAGACAATTTTTGTCCAATTTCCTTTGCAGCGTATTCCTTAATCCACCCTAGAGCTGGGGTGTTACTGTCATGAAGACTTGTTCCCCGCCTCTTTCATACTTACAACCGATATGTTCTCTGGTCATCGTAATGTTCTTCTCGGAAAAACTATACGTTTATAGTCTCAATGAGTCTGACGTCTTGCTGAACCCTCGTCCTCACGACGCCGGTTTCCTGCTGTTCTAGATGGTATTAATGTAAAATAAAAGAAAGAAAAACGTAAACAAATAAACGATGTTCATTGTACCTCTACTCCACGTTCCCTACACTTTCCTTGGTTCCTGGAGGGTGGGAATGGGGCATGGTGGGCAGGCTTCATATTGCGACCCCTACCCACTTTGCCCAAACCCTCCATTTCGGCGCCGAGAAGTTTTCTTAATGAAAATAAAAAATAATAAAAGTGGCTAGGATACCTAGCTTTCACCCAGGAGACCCGGGTACGATTCCCGGCATCGGATCGCCATTTTTTTCCACACGAATCGCGACAAGTTTTAGCTGTTAAAGCTGCCGTTTCCCTTCCCCCTCGCAACACAGCAGCGGAACAAAAATAAAAAATAAAGGAAAACGAGGTAGCGTTATTAATTTGTAATCAAAACATTCTCGATCGCGAGCTCGAAACCCGCTTCCGCTTAAATTTTGATTAATAATCAGCATTGGTGGCCGAAGACATCAAACATAAAAAGTCGCCCTCATTCTACCAACGCCCTTATCAAAGAGAGCGGTGGAGCGGAGTGAAGTTCAGGGCGCTCTCTTGTCCTTCGGGTGGGAAACTGCCCCTAAAGATGAAAGAATTCGGAATCATCAATGAGACGGTGATGCAGAAGGCAATTGAAACCACTGCTTTAAAAACACGTAACATGTGTCCACAGGACATGTGGCCTGTAACTGAGTGTCAAGATAATCTCTCCGATTCCGGAATAGTCCCTCGGGTTTCCGGGAGGGGACTGTCAGGAGAAACGATTGAATAATGAACGAAACGATAATGTTCTACGAGTCGGAGCTTGGAATGTCAGAAGTTCGAACGTGACGGGAAGCTAGAAAATCTCAAAACCGAAATGCAAAGGTTCAATGCAGATATAGTAAGAGTCAGTGAAGTGAAATGGAAAGAAGACAAGGATTTTTGATCAGATGAGGATTGGATAATATAACAGCGCAGGAAATGGTAAACGGGAGTAGGATTCGTTGTGAGTAGGAAGGTAGGCAGAGAGTGTATTACTGTGAAAGAGTGTGTTACCGCGAACAGTTAAGTGATAGGGTTGTTCTTATCAGAATCGGCAGCAAACCAACACCGACAACGACAGTTCAGGTATACATGCCGACGTCCAAAGCTGAAGATGAAGAGTTAGAGAAAGTATATGAGGATACGGTAAGAGTAATACAACAGGTAAAGGGAGATGAAAATCTAATAACAGTGGGGGACTGGAATGAAGTTTAGTTCTGTAATAAATTTCAGCTAGTAATAGCAAATCTTCCGTTCAAGAATCACAAGAGGATGAGGTATACGGGGAAAAGGTCGAGTGAAACTGGAAGATTTCAGTTACATTACATCATGGTATGACAGAGATTCCGAAACCAGATACTGGTTTGTAACAATTTTGTAGTAACGAAGAGCTGGATGAAGTTTAAAGAGTTAGTCAGGAAGAACCAATACGCAAAGAAGTGGGATACAGAAGTACTAATTAATGACGAAATACGCGTGAATTTCTCTAAGGCTGTACATATAGCAATAAGAAATAGCTCAGTAGGCAGTACAGTTGAAGAGGAATGGATATCTCTAAAAATGGCAATCTATGAAATAATACAGAAATACAAGACCCAGACGAATGAAATAAATGGGAAGTGCACGGAAGCTAAGACGAAATGTGAGAAAATCGAAAAGGAAATGATTGTCGGCAGGACTGACTCAGGATACAGGAAGTCGAATTAACCTTCGGAGAAATTAAAAGCAAGGGTCATAACATTTCGACTGCAACAGGAATTACACTATTAAATGCAGAGGAGAGAGCGGATAGAAGGAAAGTGTGCAGTGAAGGCCTCTAACGAGGGGGACAATTTGATGTGATAGAAGAAGAACAGGAGTCTATTTAGAGGAGGTAGGAGATCCAGTATTAGAATCAGAATTTAAAAGACATTTGAAGGATTTAAGATCAATTAAGACAGAGGGGATAGTTAACATTCCATCAGATTTTCTAAAATCATGGGGGGGAAGTAGCAACAAAACGACTATTCATGTTGGTGTGTAGAATGTATGACTCTAGCGACACGCCATCTGACTTTCGGAAAAGTATCATCATACAATTCCGAAGACTGTAAGGGCTGACAAGTGCGAGAATTCTCTCTCAATGAGCTTAACACCTCATGATTCCAAGTTGCTTACAGGAATGATATTTCGATGAATGGAAAAGAAAACTGATGGTGTGTTAGGTGACGATGTATTTGGCTTTGGGAAAGGTAAAGACGCCAGAGGGGCAATTCTGACGTTGCGGTTGGTAATGGAAGCAAGGATAAAGAAAAATCAAGACACGTACATAGGATTTGTCGATCTGGTAAAAGCGTTCGCCATTGTAAAATAGTGCAAGACGTTCGAAACTCTGAGAAAAATAGGGGTAAGCTATAGGGAGAGACAGGTAATATACAATATGCACAAGAGCAAAGAGGTAATAATAAGAATGGACAACCAAGAGCGAAGTGCTCGGATTAAAAAGAGTGTACAACGAGGACGTATTCCTTAGCCCCTACTGTTCAATCTGTACATCGAAGAAGCAAATGATGGAAAATAAAGCAATATTGAAGGGTGGAATTAAGATTCAAGATGGAAAGATATCAATGATAAGATTCGCTGATTACATTTCTATACTAAGTGAAAGTGAAGGATTACATGATCTGAGGAACGAAATGAACAGTTGAACGAATACAGAATATGGACTGAGAGTAAATCGAAGAAAGACGAAAGTCATGAGAAGCAGCAGAGCCGGCCATGGTGGCCGAGCGGTTCTAGGCGCAACAGTCTGGAACCGCGCGACCGCTACGGTCGCAGGTTCGAATCCTCCCTCGAGCATGGATGTGTGTGATGTCCTTAGGTTAGATAGGTTTAAGTAGTTCTAAGTTCTAGGGGACTGATGACCTCAGAAGTTAAGTCCCATAGTGCTCAGAGCCATTTGAACCATTTTTTAGAAGCAGCAGAAATGACAACAGCCAGAAATTTGACTTCAGGATTGATGGTCACGAAGTAGATGAAGTTAAGGAGTTCTGCTGCTTAAGCAGCAAAATAACCAATGATGGACGGAGGAATTAGGACATCAAAAGTGTAGTAGCGCTAGCAAAAAGGGCATTCGTGGCCAAGAGAATTCTACTAGTACCAGACATAAGCCTAGATTTGAGGAAGAAATTTCAGCGAATGTACGTTTGGAGCATAGCACTGTATGGTAGTGAAACGTCAACTGTGGGAAAACCGAAACAGAAGAGAATCGAAGCATTTCAGATGTGGTTTTACAGAAGGATGTTGAAAATTAGGTGCGCTGATAAGGTAAGGAATGAAGAACTTTTGCGCAGAAACGGAGAGGAAAGGAATATGTGGGAAACACTGACACAGAAAGGGGACATTATGATACGACATCCGTTAAGGGCATCAAGGGATGACTTCCAAGGTACTAGAGGAAGCCGTATAGGGCAAAAACTGTAGATAAAGAGAGAGGCTAAAATACATCCAGCAAATAATTTAGGACGTAGTGTGGGGCGGTGGGTGGAATTTATTTGTTTAGGAATGTTATGTAGAAAAGATGCATTTTCCGGCCGATTAACCATATGTGGGGCGGCGGGTGGAATTAATTGTTATAAAAATGTTCCTATTATTTATGCAGTCTTTTGCCGTTCTCAACACTGGCTCTCTAACTACAATATTGGCAACCAGAAAGTGATTAGCAAAACGTGAAGACTGTAATTAGAATTCCTAGTGCTCACTTCATCTGAGAAATACACTTATAGCTACAGCTTATAGCTCTGAGGAATTAGGAGATTGTCTGGGATTCATAATCAAAAACGATTCTCTAAAAATGTTCACTATATTCTGAAAGTCACAGACCAAAAAGATTCCACACAATCCAACTAACAGAGCAGTTCAGAGTATAATGCCTTGATACAACTACAACTGTTCAAATTAAATATTTAAGTGAATGCTCGCCATAATTTGATGATAATGTTCATCAAACGCCACGCTAAATAATGGTAGAATGTCTGTCCCGCGGCAGCACGTGAAAATACGACATATGCAAACCGAAGATAGATCATTAAAGTCATCCCAGAATTAACATTTCACTCGAAAACGATTTCATGGTTACGCATATCCCGAGTAACTTATTACGTCATCCGAGGCTGTTTATAGCAATGATACCGACGCGACGCGACTCCTGGCACAGGTGGTGTGCTATTCAGCGTCTGGAGAGAACTGGGGGGTTCTTCTCTCGCGCAGCGTTCTTATATATATAAAGCCGCGGTGCGGACGGCTAAGGGGACGCCTGATCAAAATTGCTCTCCCGACTAGCCGCTGAGCTAGTAATGCACCACTTTAAGTTATCGAATAAATCATTGCTTCCTTTGCTGATGGCCGATGAAGCTCTCAATTTAAATGTGCATTCAGCACACAGGTAAGTAATCATAATAAAAGTCTGACGTGGCTAAGTCAAATATTTTGGGCGAGAGAATTAATTTAATTACACTACACGCAGTAGACGAGCTCTGAACTTGCCCTTTGGAGATACGCTATTGCTATAGTTTTACAGTTATTCAATTGAAACTTGTCACATCTTTATGATTATAGCGGATCTCCCTTCTACTTAAATTTAAACATCCTAGCCTTATTTATTCGCCTACTTAATCTATCTTGCTTCCTTAATTTCTAAGACAAAAACCCGAAAATCATGAATTCCAACAAAATTTTTAATTTGTGAAATCCAGAATACTGTTTCTACTAAATTATTATGCAAAAGGAATCTAAATACAAATTTTTAAGTTTCTAGCTCTTTAATGTTGCGCCAATGATTTTTACATAAAAACGTCCAAATTTCGAAAATGGTTAAAGTTATTGAACTGACATTCAACACATATTGATTTAGTATTACTCCTGACATGCTAGAAACGTTTCAGGTTATTTACTTGATTTTTAAAGTATTGCGCAACATTTATGACGTCAGAGCTAATTACAGCGGACTGGCTGGCACACAATGGAAAGACTGATGTGAATTTTATACGGCGTGAGTAGGCTGCTTCCCTACAGTAGGCTGCAAGTGACACTCTGAGGTGAAGGGGTTGGGACAGGAGAGGAATTCGTGGAGGAGAGGAAATCGTAGCGGGCCGCATCAGACCAGTCAGAAGACTGATTACTCAAAAAAAAAAAAAACTCTCTTGCCTCTAGCTCTCCACCCGGTTATTTCTCGCCACACGCCGTAAATGCTCACGCTCACTCCACACATCTGCAAACAACAAATCGTATTTTTTTTTTTTTTCTGTTTATTATGCATTTACAAAAATGGGTCTGATCACTATGGGACTTAACTTCTTAGGTCATCAGGCCCCTAGACTTAGAACTACTTAAACCTAACTAACCTAAGGACATCACACACATCCATGCCCGAAGCAGGAGTCGAACCTGCGACCGTAGCACCTGCGCGGTTCCGGACTGAAGCGCCTAGAACCGCTCGGCCACAGCGGCCGGCCTTTTCACTGCATTTGGCATGATAAAAGGGCAATAAAGAGAATGGACCTAATTACTCCTTAAATTTTACATTGGCTTTAGGGCTCGGTAAGCCAAAAATAGACGCAATGGCTTCAATTTAAAAAGTAAAGGTTTTCTTTGGGAGCTGTACTCTCAAAGCCAAATCGATTTATTCCAGGGTTATTAGTGCACTAACCGCGAGGTCACAGCTACACGGTGCTGCCACGGTTGTGACGTTACAGGAGGTTTTGGAATGGTCTTCTGCGTGTCCTGCGAACGCGTAGGGGGGTGTCAGCAGGTGGGTCCGGTTAGCGAAGCTTGTCGGACACGCGTTCGCACTCGGCGAGCGTGGCCGCGGTACGGGCGCAGCTGCGCTGCTAACAAGCACACTGCGGTACCGCCGCCCACCATCCATGTTCTGCCGAGCGGATAGTCCTGCTGGTTTCTGTCTGTCGACTACCTGCTTCCCGTTTCCGTCGCTCATTTACCTAAGGGTTAAAATATTCACTATATCAGACATATTCTTCGCTAGGAAATTATACAGTTGTACTGATATTCTAAAATAATTTTTGCAGTATGGCTAGTTTCGGTCGCATTCTATCATCTTCAGATCTTCGTAGTTACATAATCCACCAGTCGTGACTCTACAGCAACTTCACATCAAAATACTGCGCAATGGGTACACTATTCTGAGGTGTAATAATGTCTAACGGATACTGTATTCTGATGTGTAGTTCCTGTATAGAACTCTATGGAACTACATAGATCAGGAAATGACAACAAATAAACATTAAAAAAATTTTAAAAGATAAAATGTTTTAAACGATAAAGTAAAATCAGGGAATGGTGAGGCAATTAGATTTGCAGCCTAGGGCGTCTCGTCACGGTCCACGCGGCTCCCTCCGTCGGAGGTCCCAGTCCTCCCTCGGGCATGGGTGTGTGTGTTGTCCTTAGTGTAGGTTAGTTTGCATTAGATTAAGTAGTGCGAAAGCCTAGGGACCGATGACCTCGGCAGTTTGATCTCATAGGCCTTACCACAAATTTCCAATTTCTAATTAGATTGCCGGCCGCTGTCACCGAGCGGTTCTAGGCGCTTCAATCCGGAACCGCACTGCTGCTACGGTCGCAGGTTCGAATCCTGCCTCGGGCATGGGTGTGTGTGATGTCCTTTGGTTGGTAAGGTTTAAGTAGTTCTAAGTCTAGGGGACTGATGACCTCAGATGTTAAGTCCCGTAGTGCTTAGAGCCATATGAACCAATTAGATTTGGAAACGAGACACTTAAAGCAATACTTTCGTCACTTGGGAAGAAAAATAACTGATAATTGTCGAAGTAGCGAGGATATAATATGTAAACTGGAAATGAAAAGTAAAGCGTTTCTGAAGAAGAGAAATTTGTTAACATCGAATGTGGAAGTGTTAGGAAGTCTTTTCTGAAGTAACAGCCTGCTGTGTATCCATGTGTGTAAGTGAAACATGGGCGATAAACAGATTAACGAGAAGAGAATAGACGCTTTTGAATTTTGGGTGCTACAGAAGAATGCTGAACATTAGATGGGTAGATGATGTAACTAATGAGAAGTTACTGAACAAAATTGGGGGAAAAGAAATTTCTGAGACACATTCTGACTAGAAGAAGGCATGGGTTGACATGGCACATTCTGAGACATCAAGGAATCACCAGTTTAGTACTGGAGGGAAGGGAGTGTGGGTGTGGGGTTGGAGGGGGTGGGGGGGATCGTAAATATCGTAGAAGGAGACCAGGAGATGAATACAGTAAGAAGATGAAAAGTATGTATGTTGCCGTAGTTATTCTGGTGTGAAGAAGCTCGCACAGGATAGAGTAACATGGGTTGCTGCATCAAACCAGCTTTCGTACTGAAGACCCCACAATAAGAGCAAACTGCTATTCACCTCTCTACAGAGTGGAGCTAGGTTTCCTTACTGCTTCTCCGTCAGTGGAAAAGAAACACTTTGAAACGTTCCGCTGTGTCGACGGAGGGTCACGCGAACTCTCACCGCCGGCCGCGACAGGAGTCTGCGCCCTCTTACCGACATAACGCGTGCGAGAAAAATTACTCCACATATTGCCCCGTCGATCAACAACGCCGGTAACTGTCAGTTGAAACTAACATCTGCGGAAAGCTCCCTTAGGGCCTGAGACCTGGTAGTCAGGGAGAGGCAGAATAAGGCGAAGATTGTGGATGGGGCCGTAATCAGCTACCATTGGCTACAGTTAACACATACACTTATTTGAGGACATAATTTTCAACAATCATTTTAAAGGAATTTACTACACTAACGGCTGAAGGCCTTCCTAAGGAAGAATTCAAAATTATTTGTAAGCTGAAGGCCACAATCAGTTACGGAAATACTCAACGGCTTAAGGCCTGAATTACAAATAAGCTAGGCAATTACACGTTAAAAATACTAAAACCTTTTTGAACAATCTCAATAAACTGTAACAGGCTATAGTGACGGCTGAAGGCCTTATTAAGACAGAATTAAAATTATTTGTCGGCTGAAGCCACAAGCATTGTTACAAACAATTAACGGCTGAAGGCCTGAATTACAAGTGTGGAAGACAATTACACGTTAAAACATGAAGGTAAATTTTAAACAATTATGACAGCTTCACCAAATAAGACGGAGTGATCCACAGACAGTCTCCAATCTCAGGAAGGTCACTAGAACTGTGCAAGTGGTGAGACTGGCAGCCAGGAGTAATGTTCACCTAAGGAGGGCAACTAAGACTTTAGACGGTTTAAAAGCCGGTCAACCCTCTTACCAACTCCACCTAACGATGGAATAATTCAGGCGAGGGAGAAGTGACAGACCGCACTGCGTCTCCAGAATCCGGTTTTTAAAACACCAAAAGGCAGAAGGAAGTACTATAACCAAGGCAGACAAGGAAATCAATTATCCATATCCCTATCAAGGAAGCTGACAAAGTGCATGCCATGCCAGACAGCATGGGCAAGACGAGGAAAAGTACACTGCCGCAAATTACGCTAACCTTCAGGGCAGGTAACTGGGGTGTTAGTGGCCACTAGGCAGTAAGATACCGCTGGTTGCACTTCACCAGTAACAACACCAAATTCAAGCTAATATCAAGCAGTAGAAGGCGGCTAATAGCTTCCGCCAACCTGAGAAACTCCATTTGTTGCGGTTGGTCTCACCGACCATGTTGAACAGCAACACACAAACAACAGAGATTTCAAACAGTGGAGGTGTCACCGCTGGAAAAGCTTCACTCAACTTCAATCATCCTGGGTTCGGTCGTCGGCTACAGCCCTTCGATGCGACAGTGTCTGCACGCCGCCAGGGGCCCAGCCTGCCCTCGCGCTGCGGACCTCCTCGATGCTCCGTGTGGTGTCACCGCCAGACACCACACTTGCTAGGTAGTAGCTTTAAATCGGCCGCGGTCCATTAGTACATGTCGGACCCGCTTGTCGCCACTAATTGCAGACCGAGCGCCACCACACGGCAGGTCTAGAGAGACGTACTAGGACTCGCCCCAGTTGTACGACGACTTTGCTAGCTACTACACTGACGAAGCCTTTCTCTCATTTGCCGAGAGACAGTTAGAATAGCCTTCAGCTAAGTCCATGGCTACGACCTAGCAAGGCGCCATTAACCATATCTAGAGAGTCTCACTTGTATCATCAAGAATGCTGTATACAAATAATGGATTAAAGTTAAGTATTACAGAAGCTACGTACTTTTCTTTATAGCATTCATTACGTATCCTGTTTCAGACCTCAGCAAGCCTGCTTGAATTTAACGCGTGCATTTCGGCTACTTCCGAGTTGCGTGGCTGTCTTGAGACGCCCCAACACTCCGTCCGAAGCCGCACTGCCTGACACACACGACGACCCGGAAATACAAGCGGTCGCACCAAAGATGGTACCACAGTACTGGCTATCGATAACCGCTGCTGCTGCCACTCGCGGACAAACAATACTAACAAACTCAGTGGCGCCATTAACACAAGAAGGAACCGAGGCGCCACTACCGCTATTACAAGACGCCAGTTTATGAACGGCAATAACGCGAGCCGCACACGGCTCAGGGCTAACGAAGAATAGTAGTTCAGTTATGGACGTTAGAACCGCACCACGAAAAAAACGCTTTGACTTTAGAAACACACGCAGTATATTAGTGTTATTTAAACTGTGCTAAATTTCTCTCTTCCAACTTCAGGATATAATGAGTGAATTCTGAAAACGCTCTAACTAAGCCATAATTATCGTCAGAAAACGGGAAAAATCAGTAATACGAGTTCCACACTAGTGCACCGGAATGTACTTTCGAATTATTCTCAGCTTTTCGTACTGGCAAAATACTTTTATCGATTAGTGGGCGACATCAACTCACATATTAGAAAGTACGAAACACTTTCAACATGATCTGGACTCCACACAGCCCAAAGTTCCCTCTTCCACTTGGCAAGGTTGCTGTCCGTCTTGTTCCTGAAATTATTTAAATATTCAGGCCCTTTGGTCAGTCAGCCTCGGTATTAACGCTTTTTAAACTATTGGTAATGGTGCTGGTGGGATACTTGAAATCAGCGGAAACAATGGGCAAATATCTAGCGTCCAAACGTTCCTAGCGGTCTCCGAACAAAGCATTCAGCATGTATTGTGTATCTCGCCTACAGCACAGTCTAGACAGATGAAGGAAACACTCCAGGCCTCACAGTGAACATCTAAGGCGAACACACTTCCAAGAAAATCCGCCGGCACCATCTCTTGGGTAAGTAACAGAAAAGATCTTCTCTTGGCGTGGTCCTCCATAGGTTCAGATACAAAGGAAACCTAAGAACCCGGCCTTAATAAAATCTGACTCAGTTAGTACCACTCCCGAGCACCCGCTGTTTGAGACCAGAGATATGTTACATTCATTACCCATCGACAACACAAGGATGTAAGCTGACCGCACAAAATTGCTAGTTACACTTGCTTTCAGGAGCCTCGATAGACTCACTAAGACAGGTACACAAGCTTTTGTGTGTGGATGACATCTCTCTGTATCCCAACAACACGACCAGTGGACCACGTTCCGCTGGTGCCGTGCATAATATGTGTCGTAATGGGCAAGTTGGTCCGAGGCGCATTCTAAAAGGGTTCAGACTGAGACGTGTACATGCCATGCATAACATGTGCTTGTGTAGTTCATGAGTGATGCTCATGTCATGCTGACGCTGTATCAGCCCGACAGACTCGAATATCGTAGTCGTGAATAACACATCTGATAGGTCTACCTCACGAAGACGGTCAAATGGAAAAGAAAACATTTTTTGTAGGCAATTGTCTTAGTATATCCAATTCAAAGTATCTCTTCAACGAAAGAATCCATTTCAGCATAACTAAATAGGTCATAGAATTTCAAGGGTGGTTGCACGAAGAGTGAGCGCAAATTCCACTGCTAAATGCACAGGAGAGAGCGGATAGTTGAAAAAAGTACGCTGAAGGCCATTGTGATTGGGAAGACTTATCTGATGACGTGATAGAAGAAGAAACAGAAGTCAACAGGGAAGGGACAGGGGATCCAGTAGTAGAATCAGAATTAAAAAGAACTTTAGAAGATTTAAGATAATATTCCATAGGAATTTCTAAATCACTGGGGGAACTGGCTATAAAAGCTATTCACACTGTCATTGTTATTGTTATGGAGTATATATGAGCCTGTCGAAATACCATCTGACCTTCGTAGATAGCAAGAGGCGACAGGAATAAGATTATCGCACAATCAGCTTAACAGCTCATGCATTAAATTTATACACAGGGACAGAAAAGAAAATTGAGGCTCAGTCAGATGACAATCAGTTTGGTTTTAGGAAAGTAAAGGCACCAGACAGGCAGTTATCACGTTGCTGCTGCTAACAGACATAAAAAAGAAAACATTTTTGATTATTCAAGCCGATTTTATGTTTGTTTTGAATAACTCATTCCACAACTAAACTACGCTAAATAATATTAGTTTCAGCCTTAATCGTTTTCTGTTACATAAAATTATCTGGTTAAAATTATATTAGCTAAGAACAATTTATCTATGAGAGTTCAACGGCATGCTGTCGGTTTCAGAGCCACATTACTGATGAATAACTGCATCTTCCAGTTGTTGTAAGCACCATCCAGACTTCGTTATGTGTGTGGTGTCTTCCTGGGATTGAAAGTATTAAAGCATAGAATAGACACTAAAACTTCTGATCAGCATACAGGTCTTGTTTTGGTATTTTGGGAGAGCAAGAAAAGAACGAAGCACCATGTTGAGGGTGAGTGTTGGAGATCTCGAAGTCTGGTTTAGAGGAAAAAACAGAAAAATGAAATTTGGTGTACCTAGAATTTGGCGAGAACCAACGTATCACCTCTCCAACTGCTAATTCTGAGTTGGTGACTTCTCTCATCATAAGAGGAGTCACGAGAACCAATGTTCTTACGTATCCAGACTTGCCATCATCTCTTCACGTTGAGAAGATTGCTATTCCCCCTCCTCAAGTCTGAAACAGTGTGAAGGTAGTAGTGGTGAATTAGATACCGAAATCAACTACGGAGAAAACTGCTCAGAGAATCAAGATGCTACATATCACTACCCCGCACAGCATGAGTTAAGTGACTTGATCAGGAATCTAGGACTTATAAAATCCATTGCGAAAATTCTAATATCGAGACTAAACCAGTGGAAAGTATTCGGAAAGAGTTGCAAGATATGCATCCAGAGTAAACGCCGTGAAACTTTCTCACAATACTTCACGCTGACAGACAGAGGGAGAGAGAAATGTAGCTTACAAGAGGAAACGTAGGAAGGCAACCCATTTTTAAGCAAACTGTACATAACAGGTAAACATTTTGATGTACTTTAAGACTTTTGTCATATATATCTACTGCATTTATTTTTTTCAAACATTGTATTTAGGAATTTCTTTTGTTTCGTTTCATGGGTACATGTAAATGAGCATTCATTGTTCCAAATAAATGCATTTTCCAAAGATTAAGAAAATCGATGCCACTTCCCTAAAAACAATATCCCACATGGAGAATTGCGTGTACATAGTGTATTGAAACATACTGCATCGGAAACAACAAAAAAATTATCTTAAACTAAATCTTCTCACATGCTGTAAAGAATGCGAGACTGAGGAAAAATTAAGACACGTCCATAGAATTTTTCGACCTGGAAAAAGGGTTTGGCAATGTAGAAGGTGCAAGATGTTCAAGATTCTGAGAAATATAGGGGTAAGGTACAAGGAAAGACTGGTAATTTACAGTATGTACAAGAACCAAGAGGGGTCAATGAGACTGGAAGACCGAGGACGTAGTGCTCGGACTTAAACTGACGCAAGACAGGGATGTAGCCTTTCGCCACTACTGTTCTGTCTACACGTCAAAGAAACAATGACGAAAATCAAAGGAAGGCTCAAGAATGGAATTAAAATTCAAGCTGAAAGGATATCAATGTAAGATTCGCTGATAACACTATTAACCTCCGTGAAAATGAAGAAGAATTACAGGAACTGTTGAATGGTATGAACAGTGTAATGAGTACAGAATATGGATTGAGAGTAAATCCAATAAATACGGATGTAATAAGAAGTAGCCGAAATGAGAAGCGAGAAAGCAAACGTCAGATTTTGGGATCACGAAGTAGACTAAGTTGATAAATGCTACTATCTAGACAACAAAATAATCCATCACGGACGGAGCAAGGAGGACATGAAAAGCAGACCAGTATTGGTAAAAAGGGTATTCTTGGCCCTGAGAACTGCGCTTGTATCAAACATAAGCCTTAATTTGGGGGAGAAATTTCTGCCATTGTACGGCAGTGAAACATGGATTGTGGGAAAACAGGATCGGAAGAGTATCGCCGAGCGGTCTAAGTAGTAGTAGTAGTAGAAGGGTTGTGTGGGCGCACGACAGCAAGGTCTTCAGCGCCCGTTCAGTATCATAGTGAGACGGGTGTCAAGAAAAAAACTCAGAACATTTACATATAACGGAACAGAAAACACGGGGAACAATCATTGAAAAACATGTGCTCACCCACACCGAAGCGTGGGATGAAGCAGGGCGTCAACAGTAAAACATGAACAACACGGGAAGAAAAAGGTAGAGGGTGCTAAAACAATGTTGCAGATGGAAGTGGCTGGCTGACCGCAAGGAAAAAAGGGAGGAGTCAGCCACTCTGCAATACACTAAAACCTCCAGCCTAAAAGTTTAGGCCAGAGTCCAGACGCATCACAAAACTTAAAAACCCTAGACACACACGTCTCATCGTTAGCTAAAACATAGGGCAGATCCCCATCAACTTGTGCTTCTGCCCTTGCATCACGGTATAAAATGCAGTCTGTTAAAATGTGCCGGACAGAGATGTGCACACCACAAGCATCACAAAACGGAGGATCCTCCCGCCGTAATAAATAGCTATGTGTCAGAGGACAGTGCCCGATCCGAAGACGTGTGAGCGCCACCTCTTCCCGCCTGAGCAGCCGGCAGGAGGAACGCCACGGCCGAGTGGTTGACTTTACCAACCGCAGTTTATTGGCCGTCACCGCCGCCCATTCGTCCTCCCACAACTCCATGTACTTCCTGTGGAGTGCAGCGATGACTGACTGCAAGGGGATGGGACACTGGACCACATCCTGCTCTCTGCAGGCCTCCTTGGCAGCCCGATCAGCCTGTTCATTGCCCCATATGCCGACATGACCAGGCACCCAGCAGAAGGATACCTCTTTACCCCGCCGTTGGAGCAAGTACAGTTGGTCATGTATCAGCTGGACCATCTCTTCAGTCGGGTACAGGTTCTGCAGCGACTGTAAGGCACTAAGAGAATCGGAGCAGAGAAGAAATCGATCGCCCCGGACACGATGCATCTGTGCCGTCAGGATCGCGTGGAGCTCCGCTGCGAAAACGGTATATTCAGCAGGGAGGCGAATCCGGGTAACATGATCAGGGAACACCACAGAACAGCCAAGGAAAGTCTCCTGTTTGGAGCCATCAGTATAAACGACAGTGAAACCATGATGCACATCTAAAATGTTAAAAAACAGAGATTGGAACGTAAAATTTGGTGTGCCAGCTTTCTTAAAATTAGTCAAATCTAAAATAAGTTTGGGTCTCCGGAGGAGCCAAGGTGGAGATCTGCTCCAACCGCGACGTAAAACATGAAGACCAGCCATAGACATCGCACCGAGGCAATCCTGTGCGCGAATCCCATAGGGCTGCGTCGCACGTTGCCGGTTATGAAACAATCGTGGCAGAGGAGGCTGAGCAACGGTATGGTATGCAGGGGTGTATGGTGTGGACCAAGTTTTATACGCCTGGCGCACTGTAAGTAGCCGTCGCCGCATATGAAGTGGCGGTTCACCAGCCTCTGCACAGAGGCTTGGTATGGGACTAGTTCGGAATGCCCCAGTGGCCAACCGAAGCCCTTCATGGTGCACAACATCCAACAACTTTAAGTAAGAAGGCCTCGCAGACCCATACACCGTGCACCCATAATCGAGCCGAGATCGCACAAACGCCCTGTAAAACTGGAGCAGACAAGTCCTGTCAGCTCCCCATGTACTGTAGCTAAGACATTTTAAAATACTTACAGCCTTAAGTGACCGCCGTTTCAGGTCTTTAAGATGAGGTAACCACGTGAGCTTCGAGTCAAAAATGAGCCCCAGAAATCTCACCGTGTCTTTAAAAGTAAGTATAGTGTCCCTCATCCACAACTCAGGAAAGGTTAAAATCGAACGAGAACGGTTAAGAAGAACACATACAGACTTCTCGGTGGAAAACTTAAAACCACTCTTCTGCGCCCAGTCATCCAAACGCCTAATCGTAAGTTGCAACTGACGAGTTGTCGTTGCGAGGCTTGAAGAAGAGCAAAACAAAGAGAAATCGTCCACAAACAAAGAACATTGGACAGGACTTTTCACTATGGACGTAATGCTATTAATAGCGATGGCAAAGAGAGTCACACTTAAAACGCTACCCTGAGGGACACCGTTCTCCTGCTCAAAGCGATCAGACAGGACGTCACCAATCCGGTATCTAAAATATCGTGGCGAGAGGAAAGACTGAATAAAAAGAGGAAGACAACCACGAAAACCCCATTCGTGAAGCTGCTCCAGGATGAGACGCCTCCAAGTAGTATCGTAGGCCTTCTCGATGTCGAAAAATACACCTAGAAGGTGGTGACGGCGTAGGAAAGCCTGTTGTATAGCCGCCTCCAGGAGGGCAAGGTTATCGAAGGTGGAACGAAACCTCCTGAACCCACACTGAAAGCGACTAAGGAGTTGCCGGGATTCTAACATCCAGACAAGGCGGCGGTTGACCATCCGCTCCAAGGTCTTCCCTATGCAACTAGTGAGGGCAATACTACGGTAGCTACTTGGGCTTGTGCGGTCTTTCCCAGGTTTTAAAAAAGGGATTAAAACTGCCTCACGCCACGCGTCAGGAAAGTGACCCGACGCCCAAATGGCATTAAAAAGTGCGAGGAGGATTTCTTTGTTGCGCATCAGTCCACAGGCCACCGGAAGAGGCCACCTGTGCCTTGGTGGAGTGCCGAATGCCGCTCTGCAATCAGGACGAGGCGTGCAGCTCTGCGTCGGTTCAAGTGTCGGCCGACTGCTGAGAATCTTGCAGCCTTTCGGGTGGCGAGGGCAAGATGTCGTCGCGTTATTCGTGAGAGCAAGAAGAGGTCATGGCAACAGTTCCTGAACACCATTAATCGTTCCACCAAAAGTTCCATTGTGTGGGACACCATCAGGAGAATTTCTGGCAGAGGAGGGAGGTGTCCCATAGCTGCTGTAATGAATAATGGCACTCTCCATACGGATCCGCGAGACATCGCCCAGACTATGGCAGCGTATTTCGCCACAGTTACTGCAACAACCAGTCAGGATCCAGGGTTCCAGCGCCATAGAGCCGTTGCTGAGAGATGTAGTCTGGACTTCCATTCCACCTCTCATGAAGTTTACAACTGCAAATTTTCTATGTGGGAGCTGGATTCTGCGTTGTCTGGAGCTCGAGACACATCCCCTGGACACGACAGGATCCATTACAGTATGCTATGGCACCTCACATGGAGCGGTCTAAGGCGCTGCAGTCATGGACTGTGCGGCTGGTCCTGGCGGAGGTTCGAGTCATCCTTCGGGCATTGGTGTGTGTGTTTGTCCTTAGGACAATTTAGATTAAGTAGTGTGTAAGCTTAGGGACTGACGACCTTAGCAGTTAAGTCCCATAAGATTTCACACACATTCAAACATTTTTTTTTTTTTTTTGTGGGTAGAGTATCGAAGCATTTGAGATGTGGTGCTACAGAAGAATGTTGAAATTATGTGGACTGATAAGGCAAGGAATGAGGAGGTTCTTCGCAGAATCAGCGACGAAAGGAATATATGGAATACACTGACAAGAAGAAGAGACAGGATGATAGGACATCTGTTAAGGATTAAAACTGTAAAGGAAGACAGATATTTGAATACTCCCATCAAATAATTGAGGCTGTAGGTTTGAAGTGCTATTTTGAGACGAGCAGTTTGGCACAGGAGAAGAATTCGTGGAGTTTCGCAACAAACAAATCAGGAGATTGAGAAAAGAAATAATAATGACAGATGAATAAATAACAAGTAAAATTAAAATTAAAAAAAAGACTAACTTCTTGAACTTGTACAGTTGCTTTTAAGTAATCCAGTTAGGAGACCAGATGAGGACTACGATTAATGCGGTGCCGCATAAAATTCACGTGGAGAGAGGAATGTGACCTGTCTGGCCAGTTTTATCGGTTCCATGCCTATGTTTACTGTTGGCGTCTCTTTGTCCATTGTAATGATTATGAAAAGGAGTTAATAGGCGGCTCCTGCAGTCAGCACTGCTATGCAGTTTGTAGTGTATTTAATACATCAGTGCTTTCTTCAGAGAGTTGGCTGAGAAATTTGCAGAGAAAACCACCACTAAGGACCAGCAACGGAGCTTTTTTTGTCACGAGCCGTGCGCTTCGTCATAACCGTCTTTTTGGAGCAGTATGGTGTGAATGTCTTGTAGATTGTTAAATAATGAGCGGACCATCACTACAAAATTTTAGATGTTTTTCATGTACACCGTCTTTAACTGAGATAACGCGCAATACTGATTTGAAAGAGGATTGTAGTCGAATTGTGACGATTATATTTAACAGTAACCCCTTTGACACAATCTTCCCACATGCAACTCTTGTTATGATCAATTTCAATTTGCCAACGATGGAATTCTCATTACAGGACTGATTCCGGAGAGTACCCTCACAAAGAAAACAATTATCAGATTTAAATTTCAAAAAATTTTGTGAAAAAAAAATATTGTTAAAGGAGATCACTTAACTGGGGGATTTTCTCATAATTTTTAGGAAGCCTTTGGCTTAATCAAATTGCGAATTTCAACGACAGTCGCCGTTAACATCACATAGCTATGCTTAGAAAGGGGATGAACACGTATCCCAACAACAATATTTCTATTACTTCCGAGTATTTCAGTACAATAGACCCATGGTCTTCAGTAGCTAGTTACACGATAATTTTGTTTGTTACATGAACATTGCATCGCATTGTCGTACATATCCGTGAAAAGTAACAGTAATGTTTTCAGAAGAACTTTGTGCCAACTTGAAACAATGACTGAAAAAGAATTACAGTAATACGTGGACGATAGCTGGAATACATTGTAGGTATCACACTCAGTTGTTCTGTTGAGTGCTGACGTCACCGCTGACCCTCCCGCCTCACCGCACTGCAAAGCAGTTTACACGCACACAATCCGAGCATGTTTAACTCAGACACAACTCTAAATGAAATCGGTATATTTCAAACAGTGGAAACTCCAGGTTGGAATATCAACAATATAAACAAAAAGCTAGTAAAACTGGTTCCACTCCATGCTGGATACCTGATATAGCAACCGGTTCCGAATTTCTTGAAATAAGATAGTTTTTGTTGCAAATTATTTTTTATCTGTTTGTTGATATGCTTGGAAGGGATCCGCCTGATGGCCAGTAACTATGACACATTCGTAGATGCTATTAAAAGTGCAGCGAAAGCCACTGTCCCAAGGGGGTTACGAAACAATATGTACCAGGCTGGAATAAAAATTGTGAGACCAAGAATCAAAGATACCCTGAGAGCGGACGCCTCGAGACTGGAGACGACCTGCTGCACGCTCTAGACGTCTAGATGATGCTCGGCGAAAGAAGTAGGTCAAAACCGCAGAGTCGCTTCATTCCAAAACATTTAATTGAAGGGCCTGGCCTCTCCTCCGAAAACTAGATGGAGCTAACAAATTACATCACAACTCTACAGATTGCAGCTCTCATATAGTCTACACCGAGAGCTCCAAGGATCAAAAGCCATACTAGAACAATGTGCCGTGAAGTTAGTGCTATTAAGACAAAAGTACATCTTTGGATCAGTATTCTTCCGAATATATCACTGCTGAAATCAGTCATGCGCTGTAGAACGTCAAGACGGGAAAGACACATGGACAGGATGGAATACACCCATAATTCCTTCTTCAATGAGGGAAGTATGCCAGAAAATGGCTTGCAAACTTTTATACAAAAGTAATAAAAACAGGGAATATACTACAGAAAATTAAGACCGCAAAGGCCATCGCATTGCTTAAGCTGGGAAAATCAAGCGACCGGCCAAAGAGCTACAAACCAGTCGCACTGCTCTGTGTCATATACAAGCTGCTCGAGACACTGCTGTATAACAGACTGAGCCCAAACCTGCTGGAATCATCCCAACTGAACAAGCAGATTTCCGACATACTAGAAGCTGGATTGACCAAGTGCTTTCGCTGACAACCTATACAGAGGCTCGCTATAAGAAAAATAAAAAAAATTAAACATCAACCGCATTCATAGATCTGAACGCAGCCTATGACACTGTCTGGAGTAAAGGGCTGCTCTGCAAACTAAATCAAATAATTCCATAGAATAATACTATCAGACTGATTGATAACATGTTCTCTGGGAGAGCTTAGGTACTGAACAACTGGCTACAACAGGGCTCAGTCCTCTCCCTACAGTTCTTCAATCATTACATTTCCGATATTCCAAACACACAATGTAGGAAATTTGACTACGTGGACTACTGGGCCCTAGCTGCACGACGCGGATCATTTGAGGCCACTGGAGACACACTACTTTCCGATCTAAAGTCATTCAGTGGCTACTTTCGCAAATTGCAGCCGAACTCGAAAAAGACTGAAGTATCGTGTTTCCGCCTTTGCAGCCACTCAATAAGAAGAGAGTTCAATGTTATCTTTGAAATGAAACGTCTTAACCATAACAACTACCCCAAGCATCTAGGAGATATTCTGGGCAGGACGCTCTCTTACAGGGAGTACCTGACAAAGCCTGCAGGCAAAAGGAGGACGAGAAACAACATCGTCCATAAATTGTGTGGCACTATTGAGGGCTTCACAATAAACACACTCCGCACACCAGCAATTGGGCTTGTCTGCTCAGTGCCATAATACTGCGCCACAGTATGGATTAGTAGCCTGTACACAAACAGGACTGGGGCGGTATTAAACGACATCATGAGCATCATCAGCGGCACAATAAAATCTACTCCTACCATATTGCTGCCAACCCTGTGCCATATACCACCATCAGAGAACTGTGAAAAAATGCTCTCCTCAGCGAATACAACAAAGTAATTAATAACGCTCAGATGCCCCTACATAGTAGTAGAGCTAACCTGGAGCACAGAAGATTTAAATTGAGAAGACCACCACTACTGACTGCTAAAGAGCTAGCGACCTCCAACTTCGACATCCATGATTTCCGGAAACAAAACTGGCGAGAACACGCCCACAAAAACGCCAAAGCTCCATGATGAATGAGAAACCGTTAGGCTTCGATCAGTCACTCGAAGTGTGGACAACTTTACATATGCACTGGGCATGGAAGAAGTGCTGACACCGTCTTCAAATGAAGAAAAATACCAATTCCAAATTGCGACTGCGGTGCTGAAAAACCAATAATTCAGCATATAGTGGAAAAATGCTCAGTTCGAGCTTATATGGGAATGTTCTTCGATTTCCTAGATGCGACAGAGGAGCCTGTCGATTAAATTCAGTGTCTGGATGTCAGATCGTATTAAATTGTATGTAAAGTGTCTAAGAATAGCTATGTACGCCACACGATAAATAAAATAAAATAATTAATTGGTAATGACGCGTATCGCACTCGTGGGCCATCGACAGGTTAATCTAGAGGTGTAAAATAACACTGTGAGGCATAGAGACTTTAAAACAGGGGTGGGGGTAGAATGTAAAATAACATTGTCAGGCAATGGCATGGGGGTAGTATTGTCTATTGTTTATTGAACAGGAAACCTAGAAACGACGGAGAGACTTCGTCCCGCCGTAGCCCTCAGTGGTTCACAACCCCACAACAGGCTACAGCAGTCCACCCACCCCACCGCCGCCCCACACGGAACCCAGGGTTATTGTGCGGTTCGGTCCCCAGTGGACCCTCGGGAACGTTTCATGCCAAACGACCGTAACCCCAAATGTTTGCGTGGTAGACTAATTATGGTGTACGCGTATGTGGAGGCAGTGTTTGCGCAGCAATCGCCGACATAGTGTAACTGAGGCGGAATAGGGGAACGAGCCCGCATTCGCCGCGGCAGATGTAAAACCGCCTTAAAAACCATCCACAGTCTGGCCGGCATACCGGACCTCGACACTAATCCGCCGGGCGGATTCGTGCCGGGGACCGGCACGCCTTCCCACTCGGGAAGCAGCGCGTTAGACCTCGCAGCTATCCGGGCGGGCACGGGGTTAGTACGAGGCATAGTTCCAAACTATGTAGCCGTCTCTAAATAACAGTGAACTGACCTAAGAAGTAAAATAAATGAGGTGAACCAAAATTTGTCCTTTAATGCCAGCATATTTCTCTGTGACTGGAGGTCAACAGCTAAAAGGAACCTTTCCAAGGTGTTCATCGCCATTCACAGTCGGTGATGATGCTAACAAATCTCTCCTCTCTCCTATCATGTTTTTACATTCTTCTTCAATAATGAAATTTTATTTGTATTCCAGCCTCAAAGCCTATGCAAAATCAAATGGTTCAATTGGCTCTGAGCACTATGGGACTTAACTTCTGAGGTCATCAGTCCCCTAGAACTTAGAACTAACCAACCTAAGGACATCACACACATCCATGCTCGAGGCAGGATTCGAACCTGCGACCGTAGCGGTCGCTCGGTTCCAGACTGTAGCGCCTAGAACCGCACGGCCACAAAGCCTATGCATCACAGTGTTATTTTACGCCTGCTTCATTGCTAATAAACTGATCAAATTAATTTACAACCAAGAATGTCTTATTTCAAGAAGTGCATAACCGATTGCTGTACCAGGCGCCCAGGATGGAGTAGGACCTGTTTCACTTGAATTTGCCTTGTCAGGCATCCAAGTTGGTTGCGTCAGCATTACGGAAATACAAGTTAAAAATAATGACGAATTCTATTAATATGCAATTAAACATACTGTGCCTGAATGGGAGGTTACTACCTGTATATATTCGCAAATATTTGAACATATGTAAGGACCAGTTCCCCAGTAAAGACGTCGTGAACTGTAGTGAGATCCTTATTTCCAATGAAAACAAGCGTCTTTATAAAGAGAAATACGACCTTAATATTCTATCTTACAATGCCATTTAACTGTTGTAAATAGGTTAACCTGAGATCTTTTAGATAATTTACTTCAAATTCTTTATTACGTTTTATTTTCATTTTCATTTATTTATTTCATCAAGTTCCGTAGGACCAAACTGAGGTGTAAATCTCCAGGGTCATGGAATGTGTCAGTACATGAAGCTGCAACATAAAAGTAATAGCAGACAAAAGTAAAATGTTTATGAACCCGAAATAAATCAAACCACAAGTTTCAGTAAGCGCAGTCAACAATACAACAAGAATCAGCTTCATTTTTCGAGGAACTCCTCGACGGAATAGAAGGAGTAACCCATGAGGAAACTCTAAAAACTTCGATTCGAAAGCGCGTGGATTACTGCTAACCTTATTGAAAATGGATGCAGTGGTATACTGCACACCTTTCTGCAGAAGAGGTAAGGAAGACCGATCCAAATGGAAGTTAGATTTCTGCCGAGTATAAGTGAGTGAAAGTTGCTTATTTTGGGAATAAGCTAATATTGATAAGAAGAAGTGCAGTAAGGAATATACACTCCTGGAAATTGAAATAAGAACACCGTGAATTCATTGTCCCAGGAAGGGGAAACTTTATTGACACATTTCTGGGGTCAGATACATCACATGATCACACTGACAGAACCACAGGCACATAGACACAGGCAACAGAGCATGCACAATGTCGGCACTAGTACAGTGTATATCCACCTTTCGCAGCAATGCAGGCTGCTATTCTCCCATGGAGACGATCATAGAGACGCTGGATGTAGTCCTGTGGAACGGTTTACCATGCCATTTCCACCTGGCGCCTCAGTTGGACCAGCGTTCGTGCTGGACGTGCAGACCGCGTGAGACGACGCTTCATCCAGTCCCAAACATGCTCAATGGGGGACAGATCCGGAGATCTTGCTGGCCAGGGTAGTTGACTTACACCTTCTAGAGCACGTTGGGTGGCACGGGATACATGCGGACGTGCATTGTCCTGTTGGAACAGCAAGTTCCCTTGCCGGTCTAGGAATGGTAGAACGATGGGTTCGATGACGGTTTGGATGTACCGTGCACTATTCAGTGTCCCCTCGACGATCACCAGTGGTGTACGGCCAGTGTAGGAGATCGCTCCCCACACCATGATGCCGGGTGTTGGCCCTGTGTGCCTCGGTCGTATGCAGTCCTGATTGTGGCGCTCACCTGCACGGCGCCAAACACGCATACGACCATCATTGGCACCAAGGCAGAAGCGACTCTCATCGCTGAAGACGACACGTCTCCATTCGTCCCTCCATTCACGCCTGTCGCGACACCACTGGAGGCGGGCTGCACGATGTTGGGGCGTGAGCGGAAGACGGCCTAACGGTGCGCGGGACCGTAGCCCAGCTTCATGGAGACGGTTGCGAATGGTCCTCGCCGATACCCCAGGAGCAACAGTGTCCCTAATTTGCTGGGAAGTGGCGGTGCGGTCCCCTACGGCACTGCGTAGGATCCTACGGTCTTGGCGTGCACCCGTGCGTCGCTGCGGTCCGGTCCCAGGTCGACGGGCACGTGCACCTTCCGCCGACCACTGGCGACAACATCGATGTACTGTGGAGACCTCACGCCCCACGTGTTGAGCAATTGGGCGGTACGTCCACCCGGCCTCCCGCATGCCCACTATACGCCCTCGCTCAAAGTCCGTCAACTGCACATACGGTTCACGTCCATGCTGTCGCGGCATGCTACCAGTGTTAAAGACTGCGATGGAGCTCCGTATGCCACGGCAAACTGGCTGACACTGACGGCGGCGGTGCACAAATGCTGCGCAGCTAGCGCCATTCGACGGCCAACACCACGGTTCCTGGTGTGTTCGCTGTGCCGTGCGTGTGATCATTGCTTGTACAGCCCTCTCGCAGTGTCCGGAGCAAGTATGGTGGGTCTGACACACCGGTGTCAATGTGTTCTTTTTTCCATTTCCAGGAGTGTATATATTGGAAGCTCATTGTCAAAATACCCAGATTCGTGAACAGAGTCGACAAGAGGTTCGTGAACTTACACCACTTATTGCGCCAACCGCCAGTTTCTCAGCCAAAAATATAATTTTAGAATGGGAAGAGTTATCCCAAAATATAATACCATATGACATAAGCGAATGAAAGTAAGCAAAGTACACTAATTTTCGTCTCGAACGATCACTTTCTTCAGTTACCGTTCGAATAGTAAAAATGGCAGCATAAAGTCTTTGAACAAGATGCGGAACGTGGGCGTTCCACGATAGTTCTATCTGAACACCAAGAAATTTGAACTGTTCAGTTTCACTAATCATATGTCCATTCTGTGAGGTTAAAACGTCAGGTTTTTTTGAATTGTGTATTAAAAACTGTAAAACCTCAGTCTTACTGTGATTTAACCTTAGTTTGTTTATAAATAAGGAACACAGATCCCTGGGGCAGCCCCCACTTGACCGTACCCCACTCAGACTACAAGAAGCTAATCAATCGCTCAAACACACGGTCGGAAGTTGAATAAGCCAAAAGTGCTGGACACCGCCCCACTAAGTAGAAATATACCAGTACAACGGAGCATTTTCCCATTACCGAGTGGGTGGTAAAATTAACTGAGATAGATTTCAATATACAATAAACGCAGATTTTGAATAAAATTACTGCATTCAGCCGACAGCTAATGAAAAAGACCACTAAACCCTAGTTGGGGATTTTAAAATCGCGCTTGATGATACTCCATGCAGGAAAGCCAACAAAGTAATAATATTGTGTAGAGCAACCGAAATAATCCAAAAGGCTTCTCACAATTGTCCTGATAATAACGAATATCTTACACTCACTGCCATCTATGATAAGCTGAGATCGGATTATGCAGCGGTAATTATTGCTGACAAAAGTATTTGTTCTTTTTAAAGAGGACTACATAGCTGAACGCACCCCTTTTTTGAGGGCAGTAACATTCAAGAAATAGACGTTGACAAACTGAGGCCTATGCTACGAAGTTAAAAACTTGTCTCAAGGCCTGCTCTAATATTATTGGCCCTGATGTTGCCGCATAGATGAAAGTTATCAACCATAAAGCCCCTTCGCCACATGCACAACTGAAGACTCATAAACCAGGCTACTCCATTCGCCCAATTTTCAATGGGATACGTAACTTCTGAGAGCCGACTTCTGTATATTTACTACACTTGTTGCATCATAACTTCGTTTGTGAAGAACATTTTGCAATTCGTAACAGGAAAGCGCCGGTTAATCTATTGTGTAACAAAGTCCTTCTTTCTGCCAGCATTCTGTTGTCTTTAGATACCAAAAATCTGTATACGAATATGCCCGTTAATGAGACTATTATCCTTATTGGAAACATTCTCCGTAGACAGCACAGGTTCACTGTTGACGAGGTCACTGAAACCACATCACTTCTTAAATTAAGGACTTTATAAAATTATTTTTCATTCAATAGTCAGTTTTGTAAGTAACACAAGGGCCTAGGCATGGGTATCTCTCTGGCGACCTTGCTTGTAAATTATTTTCTTATAATGATTTAGACAGTGGTTTTCTTAAGAACGTCATAAGTAGATGAAGCGGGTCCTTTTCTATTGACGATACGTCGATGAGTTTTTTGTCTTTGACGGTACTGTGAAAGAGTTTCCAGGATTAATCGAAGATTTTAATTCGCTGCACTCTCAGATGGCCTTCATCGACAAGCTAATGGATGGTACCAAGACTCTGAATTATTTGGATCTGCTATTACAACTAAAGTGAGGTAGTGTCAAATCTGATATTTTTCGTAAGCCATTCGATCATTCCTTCCTCTTCTTGTCCTTCATAGCGTCACAAGATGAGTTTATTTAAATCAATTATTAACATTATTACAGAACTGCCGATATGTCTTCCATAATGAAAGAATCAGCAAACCTTAGATATATTGCAATCAGCAACGCATACAACACTACTTTTATAGATGATCTTTATTAACAAAAAAAAAACTGTCTTGATGACTCTAAATTTCCAAGGTCTGTTACCTGCTAATACTTAATTTGTTAAAATCGCTTTTGTAGGCACTCTGTCGTATGATCTCACAATGCTATTCAGAAAATACGGTGTGGACGTCGCCTTTTCGTCGACAAATAAAAACTAAATCGGCACATCTACAACGAGCTATCTTCAAAAGACAAATGCTCAGATTCAGGGGTTTATAGGATCAAGTCCGTCGACTGTGAAGCTTTGTATGTGAGACAGACTGGTAGCAAATTTCATATAAAATTCAGTGAACTCTTACTTAACAAGAAAGGACTGATTAAACAGCTTTTGGCTTTTGTTGAGTATTTAAAACCTAGTGGCCATGTCGACCAATTTACATGCACTTTATACTGCCCGCAAAAGGAGAAAGCTAAACCATTTACAGGAAACTGAAATTCTCAAGTACTCCGGTGGAGAAAAGGATAGATTATATTCAATGATCAATTGGTTATCAGAAACCAGTTTTATTATGATATTTTACCCACTGCACTAACCCATCAATAGCCGAATTGTTATGTTTCATTCATTTTAAGTCTTATTGTTAGACAGGTTTTAACAACTTCATGCTTTATAAACGTCATTTTACACTTAAACAGCTTGTGTCTTTGCACTTATTTAATCACTATAGTTGCACTAATTTAATTTCAATAATTTTACTGTTTACTTAATTTATTGTTTTTCGCATGTGTCATTAGATACGCAACACCTTTCCTTAAGTGCACTGGTTAACCAGAGCCATCTGCGCTTAATGTCTGTCTGTACAGTTGTATAATCTTGTCGACTCTATGTCTCCGTGGCCGGCTGCGAGGTGTGACGTATCTTGAGTTCTCGATCGCATTCTGTTTGCATTTAGTTTGTACACAACGGTCCATGATGTATACAAATATTTTTCTTGGTGTACCATAATTCTTTTTTTCTGCAGACAGTGTAGTTTTGGTATTTAATTTCCGGTTTCAGGTCTCTTATGCCTTTGTTTGGCTTATGATGATAGGACAATGTTTCTTTATAATTATTATCTTAATGACATATCCTGGGTTTAAAGGACGAATGTTCTCTGAAAGAAGATAACGGTTAATGAAGTAAAAGATCCACGCAGTGGACACCAAATGAAAAAGCTACTCCTTATATTTCTGATCTAGACTGCCATAAAAAGTACTGTTAATCAGAACTCAGGGAGAAGTTTTAGTCTAATTCACAATCGACTTATTGATCTTAAACAAGACAAGACAACAAAATTATTAAAGAAACATCATACAAATAAATATTTATTTAACAAAAGCCTTACTAAATCTCACTTCATACACGTGAATCCAGTTTATGGCATCAAACTACGCCACAAACAAGCATCTTTATCCTACCATACAAAAAAAGGAAAAATATGGTTCGAAAGAACAGGGTGCTGAGAAACAGCAGCAGCGAATACTTTATCATCGTGTATTAATGCAGAGTCTCGCGGCGATAACATTGAATAAAATGTTCTCGGGTTTCCAACCGCGTCAATTGGTTAAAACTACACGAGCTTTCGGCCAAGCACTCCTTGGCCATTGTCAAGTGTTATGACTGACAATGGCCAAGAGTGCTTGGCCGAAAGCTCGTGTAGTTTTAACCAATTGACGCGGTTGGAAACCCGAGAACATTTTATTCACTTTACCATCCTACTGGTCAAGGCGCCATACTACGATGCGTTCGGTGGCTGAAGTCATGGACAGCTGCAATCTGTTATTAAACGCGCGTTCCCGAAACACGCGGTCTCGCGTTCGGTTAATTCAGAACGCAAGTACTTCCCTATGAGCCTCTGAAACCCCGGCGGATTTCAGTCTGCCAAATCAATTTGAGTCTGTGCCACGACTGTGCGTGTCGGAATACATCAAATGTTTGGTGGCAGACTCAAGACAAATAAGTACACCCACGCATCACTCGTTGTGACTGATTTGATATAAGCAGTACCTCTGATGGTCCAGAAGGTGACTGGCACAGGCTCTAAGTCGTGCCCTAGCAAAGGACACAAGTCTCACCGTTTAGGTAGAGACCTGCAGTTCTTTACTGGTGAAGCGCCAGTACAAGAGACTCGTACAAGAGAGAGTGACGGTCTCCCTGTCTCTGTGTTGTCTCCTCAGCTCTGTTCCAAAAGCACATTTCTCTTTTCTGACTTCCCCCAATTTCACACAAGCCAATCACGAGCTGGAGCCCAGCATTCTAAGCTCGGTGAATGGTCTTTGCACTGCAAACCGATTTGACCAATCAGAGGCTTAAAGTTAATTGGCAGAAAACGGAAAAAAATCAGCTTTGAGGCCTCTTTCCCACACGTTTGCCGTGTCTTTTGCTAACGCAATATATACTGGAAGCACAGAACTCCATAAACAGCTTGTTATCTCCCCTGTTGCGTATATTTCAAAGTTTGCAGGGAACGGCCATAAACTCGCATTGACAAAAGATGTTTTGAAACAGGGTCTGCACGTCTGGGCGCCAGTTTTCCTGTCCCATGGACATTTGCAGAATGTTTACATTTCTTTTGGCGGCTTGCTGGCTAACAAGGTCTATAGTGTGCTGTTGGCGACTTTTCGGCGCTAGGCCGTATACCTGGACGTCTGGCGCCAAAGCTAATGTGTTTTGCACAATGCGACCGCTGCACACGGACGTATGGAAATGTCTCTTCATCGTTCCCCAGAAAAAATGCGCTTTGTCACCCCACCAACGCCGTGCTTTTACTGCAGTCGTTTAAGTCGGCACCCTATTCCTTTGAACGCAGGTAAAGCTTACCATATTTCTTTCCGTAGAGCACGCAAACAAGACCATAAAATGGTGCCCACTATTTCATCACAATGTATGAAGTCAAATCGCTACCGATCGTATTCCCTACACCAAATCAAAAGTGAGAGCGCAATCTCTCAACTCACCATATTACGTCTTATGTAATTTCTAAGTTAGTTGTAGACATGGCTGCACAGCCCGGAACTTTGCCTCATAGTAGCCATATATTGTGTTTTTAATGTACTTGGCAATGTTATTTTACACCTCTAGGTTGATGTGAAGATAGCCATAAGGGTGAAACACGTCATTGCCAATAAATAGATAAAACAATTTACAAAGAAGACTGTCTGATGTCAGGGGAAAGATAGATTGCTACTCACCATAAACATGACACGAAGAGTTGCAGACAGATATAACGAAAAGGCACATTAAGCTTCCCACCAAAGCCTTCTTCAGAAAAGGAAACATACACATATTCCATATATTCCATGGACGAAGGACTTCAGTTGATGATATACATGAGAAAAAGTAGCACCACAGCTGTATCTTGAGAAAGTCTTTATTCAATCACACAACTAGTTTCGGCGGCACATTACCTCCATCCTCTGGTCCCTTCACTGCCAGAAGAGTATTTGAGTTCCTTGGCGCATTTAGTGAGTAAAATTCTCACCGTGAACTTAGACAGTGCGACGTGCTGTGTTAGATACAACGGGGAGTATACCCCGCCTCCTGGATCGCAACAACGGGCGCTAACGTATCACGTGGTGGCGCCAGAAGCCGCTGCCGCCTGGACCGGAGCTGCTGCTGATCGGCAATGTTGGCTGGCCTGCTGACGGAACTGGCAGCCGCGCAGGGGAATCCCCCGCGACCGGATGTCGGGCGACGGCACGGCTGCGGACGTGGCCGCGCGGCTAATTGCGCGCCGGCGGCCCTCCATCCCATTACGTGGCCGGCCGGCCGCATTATCCGGCCTTAATAAATAATCAGAAGGCGGCAGGGCAACGCCCAGGCTCTCGTAACGCCGCACTCACTCATCTGCCGCCGCAAAAATAGCTGACCCCACGCACTGCCCTTCCCTTCCCTCTTGCGCCAGCAGCTTATTTTACACCGTTTTTGCCTTCTGTTTTCCTTTTTCTCTGTAGAATAAAGTTGGCAGAGTTTGAAAATATAGCTGATGGGGCAGCATCTGTGTGCAAACAAATTAATGATGGCTACCAGGTAGCTAGCTAGAATTCCACTACGTGATCATACAATGTAGGCTTTCACGGCCGGTATTGTCTTCACTTAAAACTTCTCGGCTGATATTCCGTGGTCGATGTATAAAATTCTTCCCTGACGTTTCGTCTCCGCCTGCGGGAGACATCCTCCGAGGTGAAGCGGCGGTGAAATGGGCAGTTCGCTGCTTTACCTCCGAAGATGTCTCCCGCAGTCGGAGACGAAACGTCAGGGAAGAGTTTTGTGCACTGACCACGGCCTATCAGCCTAAAAGTTTTAAGAGTCCACTGCGTGAGTCAGCTAATCTTCCAGAGAGAAGAATCAAAAGCACTTTTCCGGTGCTATGGTAATTCTACTTGCTCCAGTCTCGAGCTAATAGCTAATAGCTTACCAACCCTTATCTGACTAACGATTTTGGTAACATCACTTTTATAGATTTGCAATATGTTACTATGTGTGAAGTTTCAAATGGCGATTTTTGAACTCACCGAGCAGAATACGGGGCTATTGATAAATTAAACCCGTTGGCCATTAAAAATAGGAAAATACTTGTACCTTCAAGGGAGTTGCACCCTGGAACAAGAGACTTTGAAGGTCAGGCGCTGTCAGTCAGCTCTCCGTTGCGTTCGTCAGTACGTCAGCAGTAAGGGACAGAAATGGACGGTGTTACTGCATCGTCCGGTAGCAGCATTCGCTTCCTGCAAGCTGAATAAATCAACGACACCGAGATTCATAGTCACTTGCGTCGTCTGTGAGTGAAGTTGTGAGGGTCCGGTGAAGAAAATTTAAAGCTAGTCTCAAAGGACGGTCTCACAGATGTGCATAATTTCACTTTAGTGCATTTAAGTCATTACATGAATAATATAAAGCAGAAGAAATTTACCGAAATCGAATTTACTTCACCGTTTGTCGATTATGTAACAGTACAAGGTACCTGTGCAAAATGTTAACGAAATAGCGTTTGCGAGACATTCGTTAACAGATTCAAAGGACAACTTTATGTAACATTGTCATTGATAGTTCTTCTACAGTTTTGAGAGCGATGATTACCAAAATGTCTAGTCGATGTTCGAGAGCCTGAAAGAAAGGTTCAGCCTTGATATTCTTTCAGTGCTACCACTAGGAGAGGGAGAAAATTCTGATTTGAATCGTGACTAGGAAAGAGACATTGGTGCAGTACGTGAACTCTGAAACTGAGGAACATACCAAGCAGTGACAGCTCACTGATTCTCTCAAAAAGCCCAAAACATTTAAGCTAACGTACGGCGAAATGATGGTCACAGCTTTATGGAAACCAAAGAGTATCGAAGAGTTTAAAATGTGGAGCTACAGAAAAATATTGAAAATTAGGTGGACTGATAATGTGTAATCAGCAATGAAAGGATCGTATGGAGTACACTGACAAGAAGAAGGGACAGGATGATAGGACATGTGTCAAGGCATCAACTGGAGGGATCTGTAGAGGAAGACAGGGACTGGAACATATCCAGCAAATAATTAAGGACGTAGAGATCGTGACTACCCATATCAATAACAGCGTGGCATTACAAGGTTATTTTGACATCTTATAATAATCTGAAGGTTAGTCCGAAAGAAAATGCACGGAATGAGTACTGGAGCAATCGTTCTCCTTTACGTCAAAGCATAACTCCATACTTCGAATCAAAGGAGCACCTCATACTTTTTGACTGGGAGATATTCGCCTATGCCAATAAGTGATTTTCAACTCTTCCCCAAGATGGCTGGGAACTGAGCAGCTCACGACAAATGACGGGCTCAAGGATGCTGTCAACAATTGGCTAAAGCACTTGGCGTCACCACTCTCTGATAAAGGTATAAAGAAAAAGGCGTCACGATACCATAAACTTTTAAATTTGGGTGGCGGCTATGTGCAGAATTAAAGTCAACGTGTAACTAGAGACTGCATACAAAAAATTGTAATTTTTGATAGCCAGTCAGAGGTTAATTTATGAATCGCCTTCATATCAGTCACCCTGTGCCATGAATAGAGGGAATAGCCTTAGTCTCACGAGAAACCGCTAGGTGGTGTCATGGAACTGGAGGTGCCTACAGGTGACGCCAGCTAGTAGGGGGTGTGACGTTCAGGCTAGGAGACGCTGAAGTCGTGTGTGAACGGACGTCGCGCATCGAGGCGGCTACCCGCGAAACCGTGCTGTTGGCATGCTGGTCTGATATCGGGGGCGAGCGAAGACAGAGGACCGCTGTGCCTGCTGTGAACAATCTACTGGATACATGTTTACAACGTACCGCAGTGGCATAGGGGAAATCAAGGCGAAAAATTGGACACAAGACACCTGTGGTCCATCAAGGTGAGAAACAACCTCAATCTTCCTTCAAAAGCCACTAAAGCTATAGGGCACGTGCACTGCGCGAGATTCTTAAAATCCCCTCACCATCTTATGGACTGGCTTAGTCGTGCATTCATAAACTGTAAGATTGATCTTTGTGTAAATTTCTGCTCCTAGTTATGTAAATTTTGAGAGAGTAAAATTAACAATTAAATCGTTTTGTTTCTCTGATCTTCTTACTGCGAGAAGACTGTGCATGTACCGGTTAAGTTTAGATCGAACCCAAAGGGTAATTGAAAGAGCAGAGCGCGTATGCACAACTTGCTCAAAGCGCTTTTCCTTTCACCGCAGATATTCATAGGCTTGCATGAACGCGTGGTGTCTGTTCTTTCGGACATGATAGGTGGCGCTCGGTGAGAATGCGGATCGGCCGTGAGGCGTGCCGAGATAGTTTGTGCAGCTGCGAAAACGCTGTGGCCCGGATGGCGAAGTGGTTAACGCCCCTGCTTACTAAGCAGGAGATCCTGGGTTCGAATCTTGATCCGGTACACATTTTCGCTCGTGGCCGCTGATTACGCGTAATATCCCGCAGTAGATGACAGCAGTGATCTTCTCCAATTTACATATAATACTCCCAGACGCTTTCGGAATTTCTACGGAAACCTGGCGGTGATAACGTGGAACATACCTGCTTCAGTCCCTATAGTTTCATAAAGTTATTTCAAGCACTTAGTTCATGAGCCCACGCGAATAGTAAACGGTTGTGAATACACACTTGACCTCTTAGCAACAAATAATCCTGTGTTAATAACCAGCATCAAAACCGATATAGGGAGTAGTGAACACGGGGTTGTCGTAGCAAGACTGAATATTGTAATCCCCAAATCATCGAAAAATAAGCGAAAAATATATCTATTCAAAAAAGCAGATAAAAATTCACTTGAAGCCTTCCTGGGATACAATCTCCACTCATTCCAAATTAATAATATATTTGTAGACCATATGTGGCTTAAATTCAAAGAAATAGTATCGGCAGCAATTGAGAGGTTTATACCAAATAAACTAACAAACGACGGAGCTGATCCTCTTTGGTACACAAAATGGGTTAGAACACTGTTGTAGAAACAACAAAATAAACAGCCAAATGTAAACAGACGCAAAATCGCCAAGATTGGCGATCCTTTACAGAAGCTCAAAACTTAGCGCGGAGTTCAATGCGAGACGCCTATAACATTGAAGTATGTTAGCGGCAAGAAACAATCAGTGCCTTCTTTGCGCGATAACAATGCAGATACTATCGAAGACAGTGCTGCCAAAGCAGATTTACTAAACACAGCCTTCCGAAATACCTTCACAAAAGAAGACGTAGTAAATATTGAAGAATTTGAATCGCGAACAGCTGCCAACATGAGTAACGTAGAAGTAAATATCCTCGGAGTAGTGAAGTAACTTTAATCACTTAATAAAAGCAAGACGTCTGGTCCAGACTGTATACCAATGAGGTTCCTTTCGGAATATGCTGATGCATTAGCTCCATAATTAACATTCATATACAACCGTTCGCTCGACGAAAAATACGTACCCAAAGACTGGAAAGTTGCACAGGTAACACCAATATTCAAGAAAGGTAGTAGGAGTAATCCTCTGAATTACACGCCCATATCGTTAACGTCGATATGCAGCAGGATTTTAGAACATATTGTGTTCGAACATTATGAATTACCTCGAAGGAAACGGTCTATTGACACACAGTCAACATGGGTTTAGAAAACATCGTTCCTGTGAAACACAACTAGCTCTTTATTGACATGAAGCACTGAGTTCTATAGACATTTAAGTGCCTGGCAGAGGGTTCATCGAACCACCTTCAGAATTCTCTATTATTCCAATCTCGTATAGCGCGCGGAAAGAATGAACACCTATATCTTTCCGTACGAGCTCTGATTTCCCTTATTTTATCGTGGTGATCGTTCCGCCCTATGTAGGTCGGCGTCAACAAAATATTTTCGCATTCGGAGGAGAAATTTGGTGATTGGAATTTCGTGAGAAGATTCCGTCCCAACGAAAAACGCCTCTCTTTTAATTATTTCCAGCCCAAATCCCGAATCATTTCTGTGACACTCTCTCCCATATTTCGCGATATTACAAAACGTGCTGCCTTTCTTTGAACTTTTTCGATGTACTCCGTCAGTCTTATCTGGTAAGGATCCCACACAGCGCAGCAGTATTCTAAAAGAGGACGGACAAGCGTAGTATAGGCAGTCTCCTTAGCAGGTCTGTTACATTTTCTAAGTAGCCTGCCAATAAAACGCAGCCTTTGGTAAGCCTTCCCCACAACATTTTCTTTGTGTTCTTTCCAACTTAAGTTGTTCGTAATTGTAATACTTAGGTATTTAGTTGAATTTACGGCTTTTAGATTAGACTGATTTATCGTGTAACCGAAGTTTAACTTCCTTTTAGTACTCATGTGGATGACCTCACACTTTTCGTTATTTAGGGTCCACTGCCACTTTTCGCACCATTCAGATATTTTTTCTGAATCGTTTTGCAGTTTGTTTTGATCTTCTGATGACTTTATTAGTCGATAAACGACAGCGTCATCTGCAGACAACCGAAGACGGCTGCTCAGATTGTCTCCCAAATCGTTTATACAGATAAGGAACAGCAAAAGGCCTATAACACTATCTTGGGGAACGCCTGAAATCACTTCTGTTTTACTGGATGACTTTCCATCAGTTACTACGAACTGTGACCTCTCGGACAGGAAATCGCAAATCCAGTCACATAACTGAGACGATATTCCATAAGCACGCAATTTTACTACGAGCCGCTTGTGTTGTACACTGTCAAAGCCTTCTGGAAATCCAGGAATACGGAATCGATCTGAAATTTGCAGAGTGTCCATGTAGATGTAGATGTAGATGTAGATGTAGATGTAGATGTAGAAGTTCCGATTGGTGGCGGCACTGTACGTAGCTGCAACTGCAGCTGAGGTGGATTCCAAGCAGAAAGCTGTCATCTAGTTCCTCTGGACAGAAAACCGGAGGACCACAGGTATTCATAGGCGCTTGCAGAATATCTACCGAGAGCTGCCACAGAACAATAGCACTGTGACGTTCGACGAGACGTCTGTCAATCACTGCAACAAGGTCGCGCCAACATGTCCGATCTCCGCGTGCCCGAGAGCCGCACACAACTGTGACTCCTGCATTGCTAGACCATGCGGATGCTCTCATTCAAGGAGATCGATAGATCACAATCAAACACGTCGCTGCTCAGCTGGAGGCCTCTGTTGGTAGTGCTGACGTACTCGTTCACCAGCTGGGGTACTCAGAGCTAGGTTCGTCGCTGCCTAACAACAGGCCATAAAGAGCAACGAAGAACCATCTAGACCGAATTGTTTGTGCATTACGAGGCTGATCGAACCTCGTCACATGCGACGAAACATGGATTAATCACTTCAAATCGGAAACAAAACGGCAATCCAAGTTCAAAAACTGGGAGTCTGTCCTTCCTCATAGTACAACGATTAACTCTGAAATATATTGTGCTGCTCTCAGGAAAATGAAGAAAAGACTTCAGCATGTACGTCACAAAAAAAGAAAAATGCAAACGATCTCCTTCCCATGCAACTCAAAGCCTCACAAAGTCTGCGCGCCCGAGAGGACCTAACTTGGACTGTTGTTCCTCATCCACCCTACAGTCCGGATCTTGTCCTCTTGAGACTTCGATCTCTTTGGCCCAACGAAGGATGCAGTCTGCGGGAAGCAGAACATGAATGACGGAGAGATTATTAATGCAGTGAGACTTTGGCTCGGATGCCGTGCAGTAGAGTGGTATTATGCGGGCATACAAGTCTTCTTAGGAAGGTGGTGTGAGGCCGTCACACTGGAAGCAGATTATGTTGGAAAATAGGATATTGCAGCCAAAAGAGTGGGAACTAACATGGTGCATTGGAATCCTGAGTCAAATCAACCTGCTGTCAGAGTGTTACATTACTTACTGAACGCCCCTAGTAGTTTCACAATACTATGCATCCTACCGCGTCTCGACTTTCTCGCTAAGTCATCCGATCTTTTTCCCGTAGCAAATGTCTGGGACTAATTTGAACAGAGCGTCAGACGTAAAAGTTAACATTCCTGCACTTTGTAGCTCTGCAGGACCGAATCATCTCTGTATGGGTTCAGATGCATATGGCACACCTGAACAAACTTGAGGTCTGTCTTCTTCGCCGAAATGAGGTCATTATCTCGATTAGAGGCGGTGTAGACGGTATTAGAGTGATATCTCCTAGGGTGACTAATTTTTTATTAGTGGTCTTGTGTAAAGTAGGTAGAGGTATGGCTGGTGCATAGCTTTGTTGCTTAAAGTAGAGTGAAGCGTCAAAAATTCTTTGTTGGTTCACTCGTAAATTATGACTGTTCTGATATATACCTGTTTTATGGATTTCAGATATCTGATTGAGGGGCTAATTTGGAGCAGCGAATTTCATAAGGTCGAGAGATCTCTACAAGGGATGTGGCTCAGTCAGAGCAGTAGCCTTTCCTAGAGGACAGGCGCTGTTGCTGTACAGTCAAGGCATCCGTTGCTACAACTGCCAAACAAGATATTGGGAGATTGGTTGCCGCGGATATTGTAACCTGCATGGAAAATCGAAGCACAAGAGTCATCTGTGTTTGGCGACCAAGTTACCAATTGTTGTCGCTCAGAATTAAGGAAACTTATGACAGCTCAGAGAACGAAACAAAGCCTGAAAAAAAAAACTATAGTCTCATAAATTCTGTATGGAACAAAACCCTCAGTTTGTTTGCCATAAGTTTCAACTATTACTCGTCCCCGTCTAGCTACGGTCTGCCCAACGCGTATTACAGTTCGTTAAAAATTATCAGTGTGCCGAAAATGATCAGTTACCGCTGATATACACGTGTAGACCACGTCTTCGTGACAACTTTCGACTGTCTAGAAACTAGTTTCTTTTTTCAACTGTATAATTTTTTATTTGCTGACTCAAAGACATTTACAGTTCCAGGTGTATCAGATGGTCGTCTTTTGCTAGCTAAAAACTTTACATATCTTCATATATGACATTTAAAACAAGTTGTTTCAAAAAGAAGCATCCGTTTTCAGAAGATTGTACCTTGTACATGAATGAAGACAGAAACGTCGAATAAATTTATGTTATACGTGTACTTAGTGCAGTTATTTCGCCCGCTCTTTCGTTACGCAACGTGCGTTGAATTGATGGGTCGACAACAAAGCAATAGTACGAGTAAAATGTCGTTCCTTCGTCTCCTTTTCTACAGGTGCAATTCAAGTACATTTGTGCAGCGTCATTTTCGTCTAGAGCATGACACTGCACCTTCTACAGCTTAAAGCATTCAACGGTCTCACCAGCAATTTCAAAACATTATTTTTTTATGTAAGAGGAAAACCACTGATCGTCCCCGGTATACTAAAATAAGTAAAATCTCATTTCCACTTTTCATAGCCACAAACACAGATTCGAAAGGCTAGTTTACAAGCTGACTTTGCTCCATGCAACTGATTTCGCCATGCTTAAGATTTTGTGACAGCTGCTCACTCAGTAAACTGCCCAGTCTCGATACTTGTTTTAAATGAAGAAAAACTGCACCAGTTACTTATTTTTTCTGGCTTAGTACAACACGCTACGAGAATTTATTCTGCTTTTCAAGTGGATTTTCTTATATGAATATTTTTGGTGATGTTTGCAAGTGTGATTTTCTCTCTCTCTTGCACTGCAGGTGTCGTAGTACGACACCATGGTGTCACTAACAGTTTGTACACAGTTGGAGGTGTTTAAGTGTTTTTAGACTATAATATATATATAATTGCCAATCACAAAATTCAGTTTTAGCCCTATTGGCTACTGAGTGATCGATTACTTTGCTTTTTAATAAATGACAAAATGTACAATTTTATGAAAATTCTACTTATTTATGAAAATTTCTATAGCAGAAACATTTGAAAAACCTAACTTATTCACTATTTTCATTAATAATGTTTTCTCCTTACTTTTTGTGGTGTACAAAAATTTCAAACTATTCCATCAAGTCCACTGCATCTGATATTTGGACTGGGAGTCCAGTGATTTTTATGTGTGTTGCTATTGCTAATTTTTTACATAGGCTACGTGTCTAACAGTTGATGTCTTCAATGAGTCTTATTTGAAAACCTGCCAGTTAGTCCTATGTATACAGGATTGTTCAAATTAGATACACTGATGGAATAAAAACGCTGGAAACTCGCTACAACCAGTTCATTCCCTGAAGATTGAGAATTAAATTTTTATGTTGGTGAAAATATCTTTTACCATGGCAAATATACATAATCCGATGAAAATTATTCGGACGCGTATTAATACACACTGTGAAAAGTTATAAATGACTATCATTGCCAATTATGGTTGTCTCCTAAAGGTTAATTGAAAGTAATTAATAATTAACTTAAAATTGAAGTAGTTCTGGCAGTCTCAAATGAAAGAAAACAATAAATTAAGTTCGCAAATTTCATATCCATTTCTATTGTAATAACACTATTGTACACTGGTTTGGTTCGTGCTTTGGTGATGTCAATCTGTTGACAGCCAACAGTTCCTTATTTGACCGGTACATTTTCAAAGTAATTACGATCTATTCGAAGTACGTAGGTTGCCATATCCAGGAAACCACTGCACGTAAATAAACGTTAACATGAGATTATGTAAATTACCGTCTTAACTAAAAGGTACCTCCAGACATTTACTTTGCAATACAGAGTTTAAATACTCTGTAACTAATCTACTAACGATATAGTAGAATGGCTTGCTTTATCCTTTATTATTTCCTAACGCGTTGCGTTGACAGAACCGTGTGTCAACCTTCTGTTGTCACACATACAGCCGAAGGATTATGTTTTCTTTGCTGTCCGCATTATTGATCAGATATTGGACAGACAGTGCACAATTTTGCTGGCGATCATAGTAATTAATTTCTGTATTATTTCCGTTAGATTTGTTGTGGACACTTTGAGTCATATGATACACCTTTTCGTTTCCTATTTTGTAACCAAACCAAATCCAGGCAAGTACAAAGTTCCGCAGTAGTATACGTTGCTCATTAGAATAACCTGTTGTACATTGATCTTCACTAACTGGTCAAATTTTCTTCGGAGACGGTAGCCTTGTCCTACATCAAATTCATTAGGCATATGTCATCACGGTAAAATTATCATAATATTATCGCAGTGACTAATCACTAGGGGGGAAGGTTACAGATTAACGACGTTGATAATGTCGTAAAACGTCATAGCGTCGATATGTCGCGGAAAGGATAACGTACACGATGGAGGAAGCTTCTTCGAAAAGTAAAGTGTGTGTATACAGGTACAATAGACACAACTGCTATTTTTCCTTTCATTATTTCAATAATTTAGACTCCGGCGATGGGGAGCATGCTTTTGTGAGCAGGAGCACTCCTCTGCATATGCCTTGCATTCGTGGGTCTCAGCTAATTACAGAGCAAAGCAGAAGTCTTCGATCGCTGGCAACTCTTTTACCTACAACAACAAACAAATACGCGGCCGCGCTACATTCAGTTTCAAAACCGAGTCTCGCGGCTAATTGGCATCTGTGCTTTTTCAAGCTTTCCTTTTATCGCACCTGAATAGAGCTCGGGCGAACCAGTGAATGGCCGCTAGTCCAATTATGCGAGGTTTTGTTTCCGAGTTGCGTTTGTATGGCGTGCTGCCGAGCAGCGTTTTCACTCGTTTGCTGTGTTTCGCGCTCCCAGCGCCACAAAACGCGGCGAAATGCTGCACCGCGACCTGGTCACTGCTAAGTCACTTTTCCACGCCGCATTTTTTCCTGAATTCTTTGTAATCTGCGTACCATCTTACGTTTATGTCATCCAGAAGGAATATCTAGGCAGTGAGCTTAGCGTGCTGCGAATGTCAGCAACATTAAACGGAAACAGTCACGTGATGTTTTATTTTTCTTTAAAATTTGAGTTAAGGCTCAAACTTAATTATTACCCTTTTTTCCGTTTCAGAAATTTATTTTTGCACGTGTTTATGTTGAGTTGTTGTTGCTGCAAATCGAAATCGGTCAAAGGTGGAACAGCTATTTTTATAAATAAGTTACTATGCCAGACAGAGGTAGTTAACGCCTTGCTGATCAATATCGAGGGGCAGTGCAATAAGGACAGAATATTATAGGTTTATTTTATGTGAGTGATTTGTCACATATAAACAGGACAAGGCGAGATCAATTCTTTAGCTCCGCCAATCAATTCATTGGATATATATAAATGCAGAGCTGGTATTACCTGTGAATAAAGAATATATACTGGGTGATTCCTTGATGATGTTACAAACTTCCGCGGATGATGGAGAAGGATAAATGTGTCAGTCTCAGGTAAGGGATCTTAGTCTCGAAACGACCGAATCCAAGGGTACAAGCAGAATCTATTTGAGTTCTGCTTAGCCTTGCGCTGCTCTCAAACTAAGAACCCCAAATCCCAAACCTTGATCGTGACGTACATAATGCCCGTTGAATCTTAAGCCTATGGTACAGTAACAGTGAATTTCATTTATCTGCACTGTTTCAGAAGCTGCTACATCTGGAACCGTTTTTCGAAGTGATGGTCCCCAGCGACCATGGAGGCATGGCATCGTGGCATACAGTTCTGTAATTCACATTCTAATATCGCTGGTATCGTTTGAACAGTGTCGCAAACAGCGATACTTCTTGATAGGAGATCCTTTTCAGTCTGGACAGGCGTCTCGTACACGAGAGTTTGCACATGGGCCCGCCAGAAACAATGAAGTCGGTTGTGATCAGGTCGACATGCTGGAACAGGACTTCCCCTGCATATCTACTTTTCAAGGAATGTCTGATCCAGATGTTCACGAGCCCACAGTACAAAGTGAGATGGGCATCTACCAAGCTGTAACCACATCCGTCGACGCGTAGCAAGTGAGATATGCTCCAGGAACATGTTTAATATTCTCTGATAAACACTGTGTACACTGGTACATGTATTACGCTGTCAGAGATATCGGAATGATTCTCGCTTATAATTTTCGATTCAATCCCTGCTGCATTTAACCTTCTCGAACCTGTATGTATGCTACGTCGTTGATGTTCAAGAAAGAGAAGTCGAACTCTGATGTGGTGATCGCTGCCCACAGAGCGTGTTTTCCGGAGCTGAAGCTCTTACGCCAAATCACTCGGAAGCTTCTACTTTTTCAGGTTAGGCAGGAAGTGCAGGAAATTCAAGTAGGTCGATCGTCCCGACTACTTATATTCTCGTCAGAAAGTTTTAATTCATTTGGATACAAAAATATTCATAAACTATCGCCACTGTGTGCGCTACAGAGGGACAATAAATGCAGAGAAAAATATTTTTTTTTTAAATATACTACTTCCTTCTGAACGCATGGAAATAACATATCAAAGTTCATAACAGTGAATTATGTATAAAAATTGCTTTTTTGGTTAGTACGATGTAGTAGACCCTTAGAAGAGTATGGAAAGGTTTGAAGATCGCAACTGAGTTTAAAATATTCTTAGGTTTTAGTTGCACTCACTTATAAGTAATTGTGATTTGCACATGGGAAAAAGGTTTTTACGTTTTAAAACTACACACCTAATATTTGGTTTGGCTTGAAAGTAGTAAAGCTGTCATCAGTCAGAAGATTGGTTTGAACTCTGGAGTCACTTAGCTTTCTTCTCATTAACAGATCGTCAGCAGAGGTGAAAGAAGCGGTAAGAAATAGAAAAATGTAGTGGAACTGAATCGCACATATTTTAATTAGGATATTGGCAAAGAAACAATAAGCCTTTGAGTCCGTTTGTTCAAATGGATCAAATGGCTCTGAGCACTATGGGACTTAACATCTGAGGTCATCAGTCCCCTAGACTTGGAACTACTTAAACCTAACTAACCTAAGGACATCACACACATACAAGCCCAAGGCAAGATTCGAACCTGCGACCGTAGCGGTCTCGCGGTTCTAGCCTGAAGCGCCGAGCGGGCCACTTCGGCTGGCAGTCCGTTTGTTATGCCCACATATATATGTATATGTTCATGTCAATGTCCATTTGTATATGCCCTTACAAATTACGTGATTACAAACACAGTACCATTCTCAAGGAAAAGACTGCTCTATGAGGTATGTAAACTGCAGCATTACACGAAATGTAAAAATTATTGTCCCATTCAAAAGAAACCGTTTTCAGTGCTAAATATAGTGGGACGATCTAATTACAAGTGAATGAAATACAATGTGTTTGCCATACGCGTTTCGCCTCTATTCTTTGCAAGGCGTTTTCAGTGGCCTGGAATATGTACATATTTTGTATGCATTATATAGATTACATTTAGGACGCAGTTAACAGGATGATTAAAAAATACGAGTAGTTTACAAACTGACATCTCACATTGGGAGCACAACAAGGGTCAACAATAGTATAGGATTGGTTGGTTTGTGGGATTAAAGGGACCAGGCTGCGACGGTCATCGGCCCCTAATAGCATAGGAACCGGTGACCGGAAAGGCCATCTGAAGCTACTGAATGGCGTTGCAGTTATTTAGTCACATGCTACAAGTGGACGTCAAAAATGGTTCAAATGGCTGTAAGCATATGGGACTTAACATCTGAGGTCATCAGTCCCCTGGACTTAGAACCAATTAAACCTAACTAACCTAAGGACATCACACACATCCATGCCCGAGGCAGCATCCGAACCTGCGACAGTAGCAGCCGCGTGGTTCCGGACTGAAGCGCCTAGAACTGCTCGGACCAAGTGGACGCCCACTACAAGAGTTTAGTCCAGATGCATAGAGGCAAGCCTGACATGACGCTACGTTGAACGGCGTACCCTCTCAAAGATACCTGGTGTATCTCGAAGACATTCTCATGCAGCAGCTGTCCTGCCCACTACATCATCTAGTGATGGAACAGATGTTTCATGGAAAAGACCATTCAGATACGCCCACAGGAAAAAATTCATTGGGGGTAGATCGGGTGATCTTGGTGGTCATGATACTGTCCCGTCGCCTCCAACCCAGCGCCTGAGAGAAGTTGCCTGCAGATGTGTCCTCACTTGTCTGCCGAAATACGCGAGGGCTCCGTCGTACTGAATTTGAATGTCGTGACAAACAGGCATGAGAATATCATCCAGCATGTCCTACAGAATCTCTCGCAGGAATACGAGATACGTGCGAGCATTTAGTTAATCTGTGAGAATGTGCGGCCTAATTAAACAGTCTCTGACGATGCCAGCCCTCAACTCAAGAGTAGATTTGCGTTGTGAGGCATGCCTACGTGTATCATATGGCTTCATATGCGCCAGCGTATGCAGGTTGTGAAAGTTCATCACACACTCGAGTGAGAATGCAGCCTCATCGGTGAAGAGGACACTCACTGTGAAGCTTCGGTCTGCAACAGATTCATGTAGAAACCACCGTGTAAATCCCATGCACTTGTTGTATTCTCCTGCTTGCACAATCTCTCGCCTTCTCGTCCATTGCAAAAGGCCGCGGTTACTTCCAACGCTTCCAAGGTGTGAATGGCGGGCGGGCTCCGTACATTCCGCCCATGTTTGTATAGCAAAGTCCTATCGCCACCGTAGCGCTTTATCATAGCATTTTGCGACCCTTGATCCTTGTTGAACGCCCGATGTTCCACGTCGGATTAGAACTTTTTTTTCAATTACCATTTGTATAGGTTGTAAATAATTAAATAATTCTGGTAGTTTGCTTTCCTGTGACGTGGTTATAATTTAAAGTTATACTTTCAGGTTTTGTTGACGTTGTTTTACTTGTTGTGTTTTTTTTTCTTTGTTAGCGCTGTTATTCTGCCTGTATCTGCCATTTCAAAATTTGTTTTGAGACTTCGCAATACTAGGAATGAATTGTTTTCATGTCAAGTCTGGATGGTGTTACTATCTCTCGAATGTTATCACCAACGATCGAATGTTATTACAAGCTATTGAATGTGGTTTTGTGACATATGTGACTGTGGCTGCGCTTGTGTGTGCGTGTGGAGGGGGGAGAGGGCGGTTGAGCGTCTCTGTATCTCACGTTTATAGTTACAGTCTAGTATTATTTCCGTTTTGTTATGAAACGTCCCCTTAGAACAATTTATACAAGACTGTGCTTAAACTGACACACAATGTTTTTAGCGCAACGCAATCTGACTATCAAAGATCCCTGAAAAAGAATGGCCCTGAGTAACATTAAACTATACCTTTCAGAAATCACTTACCTCACAAAAATCTTCATTACTCGAACTACTGCAATACAGCGAGCGCCACTATTGCCAGCTAAATAAAAGATTCAAACTACAGATGGCACTAACTACTGATAGGGATAGTTAGCAACTGAAAGATATTAATAGAGAACAAACAATGTATTTACCTTAATAGTCATAATATATATAGCAGTTCATGACAAATTACAAAACTCCGCCATCTCTCTCCCCACATCCACCACTGCTGGCGGCTCACCTCCAACTGCGCAACGCTACGCGCTGTTCACATCCAGCTGCCGCTGACCAACACTACAATGGCAGACAACAATGCAAACTAGCCACAGGCTGCACACAGCACAGCCAGTGATTTTCATACAGAGCGCTACGTATCGTTGCCAATAAGAAAACATAAACAGCCTACTTACATAACATTTCATTCCATTGCTGTAATCTGTAACACCTGAGGGTATAATTACATTAATCCTCAGGGGGGTACACGCTTACTTTGTGTACCATGTGATGGCAAGCACAAGGAGCCCTAGCTAATATGGTATTTGCTTATACAACTTTACACATCGGTACCATATTTCTCTAACACAAATTACACAGCTATCTGATCATTTAACTGAGAGAGACAAACTTTTTTATTACGTCAGTCACAGATGTTTACGTAATTACGCCGTTGGGTAACTTCACACTTATGAAATTGTATTTTGTCTGTACTGTGTGAACTCTTCATATTTTTTCGGAACCATTGTGATACTATGAGAGATTTGAATGATGTATTTGGTATGAGATCATGATTTTTAAAGTATGTTTGAGGCAGATGACACTATTGAAATGAACAGAGAATTTTTTATGGTTTGAAATTATTGCAGAAAGCTACGACCTTTTTGAGATTTGACTGAGGTGTTATGATGTTATTTTTACGACGATGATGTGTATTATGCTGTTGAGGTATGTTTATGTCAATAAGATGATGCTACCATATATGAGGAATGTGATTACGTGTTTATATGTATATGAATAATGAATAGAAGTTAGGGACACTTGACTTGTGAAAAAGGATGTTGGAAACCAAGAATCGTACTTTAAGAGTTATGAAATGTGTGTGTAAATGCGTGAATGTATCACAATGCCGGCGAAAATTTTTTTGGACACTGTTATATTCATAGGATTTTGTTTCTACACACTTGTGACGTAAATTTTCGACCTGTGAAATTTTCATATGAGACTGTCACTGTAGCGGAAACTGGTGTCGTAAATATTTCCGTAAGAAAGTTAAGTGACCACCTGCACGTAATGCGTCGTGGGCACACAGCTGTGTCAAACACCTGGAGAACAAGCCATTAGGGTGTGCCTTTCCGGAAGCACAGGTAGAAAAAAAAGAAAAAAGGCAGGCCTTTATCCTCGCCATTGACATTCCTTTAGAGAAAATATTGCAAATGCGACACCCTCATTACTTCCATTAACCTTGCTATTGACATTCCTTTGTAGAAAGCATCGCAAATATTACACGCTCATTACCTGAAAACATATGATTACTCGTACTTTGTGATAATTACTGAAATGCTTATGAATTGATGGGAAATATTCGTACATCTGCACACCTGATTATGACAAGTGTCTTTCTACGAGAGTTGAGAGCTACTGACTTACGAAATGCCACATGACTATTGAATGATATTTTTATGCTTTGGTTTGCGTAATTGCTTATTTCATTTGATATCTGGTTTCTAGCTGTGTTGCAGCATTGCTTTTATAAAATAAAATGCATTTGCTAATGTGAACACTTTCTGTCAACAGATCTATTAAATAATTATTTTATGATCCACATTCTTTAAAAAAGGAGCACTTGGAAAGGAAAGAACAATAAGAAGGAACTAGTAACAGTAACACATAATTTTCTTTTCAAGTACATGGTAATATTTTTTTACAATAAGTTGTTGTGGTGCACCACTTTAATTACATAGACATTAAGATGTGAATATACATTTTCCTTATCTGCATTGTTGTTTTTACTGTAATATTTTTTCTGCTTGAGCTATGTCATGTTTAGGTATAAGTTGCTGCTTTTTGCCAGGCATAGTGTTATTGAATTTGACTTTGTATTATTCTGTTAAGCTAGTTTTACTACTAACTTATTTTTCTTGTTACTGCACATTGGCTCATATTAGTTGTAATGTTGCATTGCTTGGTAATTTAGATTTATTGTAGCTTGCTTTGCAATTTTCCATTTTTTTTTGCATTGCTGTTTGTGTTAATTTGTTATGTGCTGCTGCATTGCCTCGTCCCTTGGTATACATATCTGAGCTCAGTAGATTTAAGTTAGCTTAAGAGGGGTAGACTATATAAGCAACTGACTATGGAGAATAGGTAAAGAATGCATTGCGAAGTTATATGATAAAAATTTGGGCCCAAATGAGTATTGTACAATCAGAAATAATTATTTTGAAAGAAATATGAATAGAATACAGGAAGGAGGCATATATAGGACTTTTTGGGAATAATGATGAATGAAGGGAGATCTCCAAGAAGCAAAGAAAGTTTTGTTTGCAAAATACTGCAATGAAACAAACCCTGTCCTTTCCCTTTGTGTTATCCCACTATATGTTTGTGTACCCATGTGTATTTGTTTTCTTCCTGTCTCTGTGTAGTTTCATAGATTTTTTTTCTTCTTTTAATATTAAGCTACATTCACTATGATGAGGAATACTGTTCTCCTCAAATATAATTGACATTAATAATATGTTATTTACCTTATAAATATGCTTAGACATTATTTATTCTGTTTTGTTTTAATGCTCATGTTATAATATTGTAATTGACACCAGTTCATCAAATTAAGTAACTTGTAAGCATTCATCTCCCTGCACACTTTTCTAATTGGTCATAGTATATGGACAATATGTGAGAAGTAGGGACTGTTAGTGTTTGCACGTGTGTTGATAATTCAGCAAGGGACTGGATAACAGCATTGCTGGTTCTAAGGACAATTCCAAAATTTTTGTGAGTGCATAAGTGGTGGTTTATGGACTTGCAAAATTATCTGCAAGACTCTTCAGTGGTGATTGTGCACCTGCACAGTCGCAACGGATGGCTGCTAGCCATCTCTACAAGGACTACAGTGGGTCTACACCTTTGATGACTCACCAATACCATTATTTCTACAAGGACTGCAGTGGGTCTACACCTCTGGTGGCCCACCAATACCGTAATCTCTACCAGGACTACAGTGGGCCTTTCCACTATTTCTACAAGGACTGCAGTGGGTCTGCACCCTGGTGGCTCACCAATACAATACTCTCTACCAGGACTACAGTGGGTCTGCTCTGTGACGACCTACCTAACAATCTTCTTCAAAACGTCGAATGACTCTGCTGTGGGTTTGCTCTGTTGTGGCCCATTACCTGTCTGCATGTCAAGAGTCAGCACAGTCTTTCCGTTGGAAGGACAACATTACTTCTTCACGACTGCATGGAAATCCACTACTTCCGTGTGCATTGTCTTTTACTGCTCAGACTTTGATAAAAGAAACGGCAGTTTTACTGTGATGAATGATCAGGACTATCTTTATGGACTGTGAGAAAATTTTAGCTTTTGACCAACATTGTATCAATAAGTGTGTGCATTTTATATCATTGTTACTGTAATTGTGAAAATTTTTTTCAAATCTGTGCCCAACACCATTTTGTAAAATTTTTTGTGGGGAGCATGGGGGCTATGTAAGTAGGCTGTTTATGTTTTCTTATTGGCAACGTTACGTAGCGCTCTGTAAGAAAATCACTGGCTGTGCTGTGTGCAGCCTGTGGCTAGTTTGCATTGTTGTCTGCCATTGTAGTGTTGGGCAGCGGCAGCTGGATGTGAACAGCGCGTAGCGTTGTGCAGTTGGAGGTGAACCGCCAGCAGTGGTGGATGTGGGGAGAGAGATGGCGTAGTTTTGTAATTTATCATGAACTGCTATATATATTATGATTATTAAGGTAAATACATTGTTTGTTCTCTATTAATATCTTTCATTTGCTAACTATCCCTATCAGTAGTTAGTGCCTTCTGTAGTTTGAATCTTTTACTTAGCTGGCAATAGTGGCGCTCGCTGTATTGCAGTAGTTCGAGTAATGAAGATTTTTGTGAGGTAAGTGATTTCTGAAAGGTATAGTTTAATGTTACTCAGGGCCATTCTTTTTCAGGGATCTTTGATAGTCAGATTGCGTTGCGCTAAAAACATTGTGTGTCAGTTTAAGCACAGTCTTGTATAAATTGTTCTAAGGGGACGTTTCAATGTGACTGTGGCTGCGCTTGTGTGTGCGTGTGGAGGGGGGAGGGGGCGGTTGAGCGTCTCTGTATCTCACGTTTATAGTTACAGTCTAGTATTATTTCCGTTTTGTTAATGGGAAGGCACTTCTTCCCTTGAGCTCACTTTAGGAATCTTCAGAACATGGCTTTTACTTTGGTTTTATTGATGTGGCTATTGTTGCTGTGAGCAATATTCCTTAAAAATCCTTCATTTTGGTTTTTGTTGTAATCTTATTTCTATTATTATCAATAATGTTGTAATTTTTTACCTACTTCACTTATATTGTTGATAGTCTATAAGGTGCTTTTATAGATTCGTTTCCATTTGCTGTAGTTTATCTATACTTCTGAACGGGTAAATATTAACGACAGTTTGGACTATACTCTCATAGTGTGCTACACGAACCCGTGCATTACAGGAATTATGTCCATTTACTTGGTTTTGGACCCATTTGATGGTCTGTAATTGGTTTACAGCACACCGTGTATTCTGTATTCAAATGGTTCAAATGGCTCTGAGCACTATGGGACTTAACTTCTGAGGTCATCAGTCCCCTAGAACTTAGAACTACTTAAACCTAACTAACCTAAGGACATCACACACATCCATGCCCGAGGCAGGATTCGAACCTGCGACCGTAGCGGTCGCGCGGCTCCAGGCTGTAGCACCTAGAACCGCTCGGCCACTCTGGTCGGCTGTATTCTGTATTATTAGTGCGGCTCTGGCACATGAGTGATGTTAGTTCTCATTGCAGTTGATGATAGCCTTTACGTTCTCAGGCCTGGCGATAACGGTTAATTTATGTCAGATTTTGACAGTCACTCGGCGCTAGCAGTGCACCCGCTTACGTTACGGCTACACAGCCTCTTCAGCCAGAATCTTATCTTTGGCGTCTGATTGGCACGGGCGTGATGGGTGCTTGTGCAACACTGGTAAGTCGCGTCCATTACTCAGGGTCGCACTGTGTATTCACACATGCCTGCAGGTGTAGAAATTATATACCCTTTTCTTTCGTTTCATGTTTGAAAGACCCCCAATCCATGTTTGGCCAGCTCTTAAGAGCTGACATTTGTAAGTTTTGGAATGGTGATTATGAGATGCGGTCACATAATAATTTATATTTTTATTTTAATTACAGTGCTTCCAATCTTTTAATTTGGGGACCCATATCTTTTTATGTAGGTCCTGCTCTGTAAAAGGCATTCCTGGAGACACAAGAATTGAGAGCTTATCCCCTTTCATGCCATGTACCATGGATGCACTATTTTAACCTAACTTAACCTCTGTTTCTTTTTTTTCAGTCATCAGTTTCCTGACTGGTTGGATGTGTCCCGCTACGAGTTCTTCGGCTGTGTCAACCTCTTTATCTTAGAGTAACACTTGCAACTTACGTCGTCAATAACAAGCTGGATGTATTCCAGTCTTTGTCTTACCCTACAGTTTTTATCCTCTACAGCTCCCTCTAGTACCATGGAAATCATTTCCTTACGTCTCAACAGATGTCTTATCATCCTGTCTCTTCTCCTTGTCAGTGTTTTCCACATATTTATTTCCTCTCCGATTCTGTGCAGAACCTCCTCATTCCTCGTCTTATCAGTCCACCTAATTTCCAACATTCGTCTGTTGCACCACATCTCAGATCCTTCGATAGTCTTTTGTTCCTGTTTTCCCATAGTCCATGTTTGACTACCATACGTTGCTGTGCTCCAAACGTACAGTCTCAGAAATTTCTTCCGCAAATTAAGACCTGGGTTTGACACTAATAGATTTCTCTTGACCAGTAATATGCTTTTTGCCAGTGATAGTCTGCTTTTGATGTGCTCCTTGCTCAGTCGTCATTGGTTATTTTGATGCCTTGTCAGTAGAATTCCTTAACTTCATCTCCTTACTGACTATTAATCCTGGTGCTAAGTTTCTTCCTGTTCTCATTTTTAATACTACTCATAACTTACGTCTTTCTTCCGTTTACTCTCAATCCATATTCTGTAGTTATTAGACGATTCATTCCAGCAGATCATATAAGTCTTGAGTTTCGCTGAGGACAGCAATGTCATCAGCGAATTGCATCATAGATAGTCTTTCACCTTGAATTTCAATTCCTCTCCTGAACCTATCTTTTATTTGCATCATTGCTACTTTGACGTATAGATGGAACAGTAGGGGTGAAAGACTATGTCTCTGTCTTACACGCTTTTGAATCAGATCACTTCACTTAGTTCTTGGTCGTCCTCTCTGATTATTCCCTCTTGGCTCTTGTACATATTGTATATTACCCGTCTCTTCCTATGGCTTACCCCTACATTTTCAGAATTTCGAACATCTTGCACAATTTTACACTGTCGAACGCTTTTTCCAGGTTGACAAATCCTATGAACGTGATTTTTCTTTAGTCTTGCTTCCATTATTAACCGCAACGTTAGAATTTCCTCTTTCGTGCCTTTACCTTTCCTAAAGCCAAACTGATCGTCATCTAGGGTATCCTCGGTTTTCTTTTCCATTCTTCTGTATGTTATTCTTGTAAGCAATTTGTATGCATTAGCTGGTAAGCTGACTGTGCGAAAATTCTCGCACTTGTCAGTCTTCGGAATTGTGTGGATGATATTTTTCCGAGACTGAGACGGTATGGGTCCATAATCATACATTCCACACACCAACGTGAATAGTCGTTTTGTTTCCACTTCCTCCAATGATTTTAAAAATTCTGTTGGAATGTTTTCTATTCTTTCTGCCCTATTTGTTCTTGAGCCCTGCAAATCTCTCTTAAATTCTAATATTGGACCCCCTATCTCTTCTTCATCGACTCTTTTTTATTCTTCTCTCATGTCAGATAAATCCTCCCCCTCATAGAGCCCTTCAGTGTACTCTTTGAAGTTATCCGCTCTCTCCTCTGCATTTAAGAGTGGAATTTCCGTTTTACTTGTAATGTTATCACCCTTGCTTTTAATTTCACCGAAGACTGACTTTCGCATATGCTGAGTGAGCCTCTCCGACAGTCATTTCTTTTTCGATTTCTTCACGTTTTACATGCAGCCATTTCGTCTTAGCTTCTCTGCATTTCCTATTTATATCATTCCGTATTCCTGAATTTCCATGAACATTTTTGTATTTCCTCTTTTCATCGTTAAACTTAAATATATTTTTGTTTTCCAAGGTTTCTTCGCAGTTAACTTCTTTGTCCCTATGTTTTTCTTTCCAACTTCTGTGACAGCTCTTTTAAGAGATGTCCATCCCTCTTCAACTCTACTGCCTACTGAGTTATTCCTCATTGCTGTATCAATAGCCGTAGAGAACTTCAAGTGTATGTCGTCATTCCTTAGTAGTTCGGTATCCCATTTCTTTGCGTATTCAGTTTTCATGACTAATCTCTTAAAACTCAACATACTCCTCATCGCGACTACATTGTGATCCGAGTCTATATCTGCTGCTGGGTGCACCTTACAATCCTGTATCTGATTTCGGAATCTCTGTCTGACCATGATGTAACCTTACTGAAGTCTTCGTGTATCACCCGGACTTTTCCAAGAAGGCTATACCTCTTCCTCTTGTGATTCTCGAACAGAGTATTTGCTATTACTGGCCGAAACTCACTAGAGAATTTAGTTTTTCTCATCTCTCAGTCCTTGCTCATAACCAATATTCTCCTGTAACTTTATCTACTGTTTCTTTCCCTACAACTACATTTCTGATTTTCATCTCCCTTTGTATACTGTATTACCCTTTCAATATCCTCACGTACTTCCTTTATCTTTTCATCTTCTGCTTGCGTCGTCCGCATGTATACCTTAACTATCGTTATCAACGTAGGTTTGCTGTCGATTCTGATAAGAACAACCCTATCACTGAACTGTTCACAAGTACCCGCCTATTTTCCTGTTCATACCGAATCCCACTTCCGTTATACCGTTTTCTGCTCCTGTTAATATTGCCCTATACTCATCTGACCAGAAATCTGTGTCTTCTTTCCATTTCACTTCACTGACCCCTACTGCATCTAATTTGAGCTTTTGCATTTCCATTATCATATTTTCTAGCTTCCCTACCACGTTCAAGCTTCTGACATTCCACGCCCCGACTCGTAGAACCATATACCTCTCCCTCGGCAGCCCTCTCCCGGAGATCCGAAAGAGGGGCCATTCCGGAATCTTTTGCAACAGTTTTTCAATTACATTCCACATGTCGGGTGGATGTACATTATGTGTCTCTAATGCAGTGGCTCCCATTGTCTTCTGCTTGGTCATGGCGTTGATCATTGCCGATTCTTCCGCCAATAGTTTCGCACCCCAAGGACCAGACAGTGCCCAGAACCTCTGACCGCACCTCTGCTCTCTTTGACAGGGTCGTTGGCAGAATGAGGGGTGGCTTCTTAGGCCGAAAGTCTTCGGCCACCAAGCTGATTATTAATCAAAGTACTGACATCATATGGAAAAAAGGTTTTTCCTTAACAATTTTAGTATTATATCTGTATAGCTTTGTTAATGCTAATAGTTTGGATAGTCGTCATTATTATATTTATTCATAATTTTGCTGATGTACGTGAAGATGGGACCAAAGGTCCCGAAACTGGGTTGTGTTTGTCTTTTAGGAAATAAAAATTTTCGGCTGTAACGGATTACTGATAATGAAAATCGACAGTTATTAATGTACCGCCAAGAGAATCATGTGACTGATAAGTGGGTTCCTATTGCCCAGTTCCTTGTAAATTTCACTTTGTTTTGCAATCACTGAAACGAAATAAAATGCCCTCTCAACCCGTGACCTCCCTCTCAGCGTGCTTCACTTGTGAGAATGTGTGTTTATGGTAGCACGCACTCTAAAACCAGAATAAAGAGGCCCATATCTGGCGCGCTGCTGATACAAAAAATGGCTCTGAGCACTATGGGACTTAACTGCTGAGGTCATCAGTCCCCTAGAACTTACAACTACTTAAACCTAACTAACCTAAGGACATCATACACGTCCATGCCCGAGGCATGATTCGAACCTGCGACCGTAGCGGTCGCTCAGCTCCAGACTGTAGCGCCTAGAACCGCACGGCCACTCCGGGCGGCCCCTATCAACATTAAGGCACAGTGTAAGTAGGCTGTTTAGGTTCTTATATTGGTAACGCCACCGCCACGTAGCGCTCTGTATGAAAATCACTGGCTGTGCTGTGTGCAGTCTGTGGCTGGGTGGCATTGTTGGAATTCCCCATTGTAGCGTTGGGCAGCTGGATGTTAACAGCGAGTAGCGTTGCGCAGTTGGAGGTGAGCTGCCAGCAGTGGTGGATGTAGGGAGAGAAATGGCGGAGTTTTGAGAGCGAATGATCTGGACGTGTGTCTATCAGAGACACAGGAAATTTGTAAGACTGGATGTCATGAACTGCTATATATATTATGACTTTTGAACACTATTAACGTAAATACATTGTTTGTTCTCTATCAAAATCTTTCGTTTGCTAACTTTGCCTATCAGTAGTTAGTGCCTTCAGTAGTTTGAATCTTTTATTTAGCTGACAGTAGTGGCGCTCGCTGTATTGCAGTAGTTCGAGTAACGAAGATTTTTGCGAGGTAAGTGATTTGTGAAAGGTATAGGTTAAGGTTAGTCAGGGCCATTCTATTGTAGGGAATATTGAAAGTCAGATTGCGTTGCGCTAAAAATATTGTGTGTCAGTTTAAGGACAGTCATTTATAATTTTTCTAAGGCAGCTCTGCCACTCAAGACCCGAGGAGAAATTCCAGCAACCGAACGGACGAGACATCCATCCACACTGTGCTGACTTTCAGGAATACAAAGTCCCAAATAATCTCCAGCTGCCAATACCACCGATGGACAAGGGTCATAGATATGGAAATCGGAACACTTCTCGTGAGTGTAATCGAAATACTATGTTTCATCATTTATTTTTTCATTGCTGTGTTAAGTGTCAAACATTTTTCACTGCACAGGTTCAAAATGTGGAATCAACCTTGCAAATTGCATAAGACAACAATAAAAGTTGCTTTCAAAAATCGAGTTCGCTTAACTCTGGCCGTGCTCCTGGGCAACGCCAGAACCAGCACACTTCTCACAAACTATGAGCTACTCACCTGTTAATCGGATATGCTGAACATCTCCAATTGGTCTCTAAACGAAGTACATTCTGTGGTATCGATAGCAAAGATGCCACGGCATAGTTTCAAAGGTTTGCAGTACCACGAGACACCGACGACAGCGCCCTCTAGATGGTGCTGTGCAGCTCTATGAGATTCAGCTCATTTAATCAAGTGCAGACAAACAGGACACTTCGCTTCAGCTTTGCTCTACATACGACGGGTCTAAGACTTCGTATCTGTACAAAGTTATGTATTCTTTCTTGCACCAGTAAACCACCTTTACTGACTGCAGTACCGATGTAATTTTCCTGCTCCTGCTCCTACCCACGCGTGGCCTTACAGTCGGGATCCAAAACATTCATTATGACTGATTACTCTATTCAGTCATCTGACTATCCGCAATAATGATGGCAAAGTAAGGGGGTTGAAATGAAATGGCTCTGAGCACTATGGGACTTAACATCTGAGGTCATCAGTCCCCTAGAACTTAGAACTACTTAAACCTAACTAACCTAAGGACATCACACAACACCCAGCCATCACGAGGCAGAGAAAATCCCTGACCCCGCCGGGAATCGAACCCGGGAACCCGGGCGTGGAAAGCGAGAACGCTACCGCACGACCACGAGATGCGTGCAAAGTAAGGGGGTATTTTAATCCACACAGTGACACTGTGGCACAGTATTATACTCTCTATCCGGGCCTTCGAATGAACGTTCACAGTTATTCTCTGAGAGGTGGTTCACTGATCTGTGTCCACTGTTATGCCAAGCGGCCGATACATCTGTCGACTGCAGAGTGATCTCTTACTTTGCTGGTGCAGCGCCCGCCCCACGGCGCACGTTTGCAGTGGCAGCAGCCGCCGGACAGCTGCCGCCCCTGCGGCGACGTTGTTATGGGATTTATTGAAAGCTCTCCGTCTCGTCCGCCTGCGGCCGAACGCCCCCACTGGAGGGTCGCAGACACAAGCGCTCTAATGAAAAAACTTTATTACTGCCTCACTTATTACAAATCTGCGTTCCATGTCTCGCCTGCACCAAAAGGCAAGAGCCGAGGGCTCCTAGGGCAGCAGATAGCCCAGCCACCACTCCTCTTCATTTGCCCCTCTCCAAGTGGCGGCCAAGCCAAAGCCAGCCGACTGGCCCAAGGTCCATTTACTACTCCTGAAACAGTGAGGCTTTCTTCTACAGGTAAGATGCTTCATTCTGTTGTAATATACGGAATGATATTGTATACAAAAGAGACTAAACTACACAGGTGCAAACTCTTCGGACAAAAGTATATGTCGCATAATAACTCACTGCGAAGCATCATACACTACTGATCATTAAAATTGCTACACCAAGAAGAAAGGCAGCTGATAAACGGGTATTCATTGGAAAAATATACTACAACTGACATGTGATTACATTTTCACGTAATTTGGGTGCATAGATCCTGAGAAATCAGTACCCAGAACAACCATCCCTGGCCTAAATAACGGCCTTGATACGCCTCGGCATTGAGTCACACGGAGCTTGGATAGCGTGTACAGGTACAGCTGCCCATGCAGCTTCAACACCATACCACAGTTCATCAAGAGTAGTGACTGGCGTATTGTGACGAGCCAATTGCTCGGCCACCATTGACCAGACGTTTCTAATTGGTGAGAGATCTGTAGAATGTGCTGGCCAGGGCAGCAGTCAAACATTTTCTGTATCCAGAAAGGCCCGTACAGGACCTGCTACATGCGGTCGTGCATTATCCTGCTGAAATGTAGGATTTCGCAGGGATCGAATGAAGGGTAGAGCCACGGGTCGTAGCACATCTGAAATGTACACCATCACAGGCGCTCCTCCTCTCTGTGATGCAGCGTCAAGGGTAACCGCAGCCGTGGTCTCCGAGCTGGTAGTCCATGCTGCTGCAAACGTCGTCGAACTGTTCGTGCAGATCGTTATTGTTTTGCAAACGTCCCCATCTGTTGACTGAGGGATCTAGACGTGGCTGCACCATCCGTTACAGCCATGCGGATAAGATGCCTGTCATTTCGACTGCTAGTGATACGAGGCCGTTGGGATCCAGCACGGCGTTCCATATTACCCTCCTCAACCTACAGATTCCATATTCTGCTAACAGTCATTGGATCTCGACCAACGCGAGCAGAAATGTCGCGAAACGATAAACCGCACTCGTGATAGGCTACAATCCGACCTTTATTAAAGTCGGAAACGTGATGGTACGCATTGCTCCTCCTGACAAGAGGCATTACAACAATGTTTTACCAGGCAACGCCGGTCAAATGCTGTTTGTGTATGAGAAATCGGTTGGAAACTTCCCTCATGTCAGCACGTTGTAGGTGCCGCCACCGGCGCCAGCCTTGTGTCAATGCTCTGAAAAGCTAATCATTTGCATATCACAGCATCTTCTACCTCTCAGTTAAATTTCGCGTCTGTAGCATGTCATCTTCGTGGTGTAGCAATTTTAATTGCCAGTAGTGTAGCTCGATAAAATTTAGATCATACTCAGAAGGAACTGCAGTATAATACGGAAGATAACTGAAAGAAATACAATGGGACAAACATAAAAGACACTTTCATTCAGAGATAATTATTACAGTGAAGTCACCGTGATTTACGACGGTCCGCGGAACGTTACAAAAGGCGCGACAAGGCTTTCAGTATGGTGTGTGATCACCACGGACGACAGTGCACGCTGTGCAGTGTGTTCCAATGCTGCCCACAAGGCTGGGTATTTCTAGTGGTAGGGCGATCGATTCCTCCTTCAGCGCAGCTCACAACTGCCGGACGGTCATTGGTGCATGCGGACATGCTGCAATACATCTCCCCGACGCATCCTACCAGTGCACAATGGTATTTAAGTCAGTGGAACGGGCAGGGTAGTCTATTCGCCGGATATCTCCTCGCTCCAAAAGCTACTCAAGTGGCGCTGTTTGATGCGGCCACGGATTCCGCACAATGAAAATGAAGTCAGGGCCGAATTCGCGGCCGATACGATGGGAAGGACTTGGGGAAGGACTACAGTGTCGCAATAACGCTGAGCAGTGACTGTTCCGTGATGAGAGATTTGGAGTCAGATTTCCCATACAACATTATGGCCACACTATAACACCTGGACCATCAAGACGACCAGGTTCGACAAAGCTAAACGTGACCTCTCATGGTTAGAGGTGGGAACACGTAATGCGCCCAGAAATATCGTCGAACGTGAATGTTTTGGTGGTCCAGGTCTTATGGTGTGGAAAGGAATGATGTTGCATGGGTATACTGGCCTCCAATCATTAAACATGATACTCCCAAATTGTTCCAGTGTGCGTTAATTCCTGAGGCACCAAACTGCTGAGGTCATCGGTCCCTAAACTTACACACTACTTAAACTAACTTATACTAAGAACAACACACACACACACACACACACACACACACAAACACACACACACACACACACACACACACACACACACACACACACACACACATGCCCGCGGGAGAACTCGAACTTTCGGCGAGAGGTGCCGCTCAATCAGTGACTTGCCGTCTCCACCCGAGCGTCCACTCCGCGCGGCAGATACACTCAGCCGTCAACGTTATTGCGACACTGTGCTCCATCCTCATGTCTGTTTTTCGTCATGCATTCTGCCCTGACTTCGTTTCTATTGAGTACAGTGCACGACCGCATCGAACAACGCAGGTTGAGTAACTTTTTGTAGGAGGAGATATTGGGCGAATAGGCTAGCCTGCCTCTCACCCCGACTTAAATTTCACTTAGTATTGAACAGCTTATAGTCAAAATCGTCATGTCGGCGAGTCACATATCGGTCATTGTTACGTCGTGTCGTCGGTTCCATCTCAAAATTCGGTGCACCTTGCCAATTCCTTTCATAATTACCGAAATGCTCTGTGTTATTATATTGTGGCTTTTCCGTATTTCTATGTCCCTCTTCCAGTATTGGGGCGCGAGTGTCCTCTGAAATACGTAATTCTTGTATTACCTGTGTCAACTGATCTTGTACTTCCCGGATTTCTCTTTTGTACTATGTATTGATTTGATTTTGATTTTGTTTGAATTTTCTTATTTGTTCATACTCTTCTGTGTCAGTGAAGGCTACGGGTCTTGTGTCATTCAGATCATCATCTACCTTTGTAGATAAGTTAGTGACCTGATCCGAAAGTTCAGCTACTTTCTCCGATAGTGAACACATTTCCTCAGTGTGTTTTTCTGAACCAAGTTTCAGAGTGTCCATTTGTGTTGAAATCGAATCTACTGTGTTCTTTAAGTTTTCCTGAGTTTTTGCCAGTTGCGTAACCAAATCGGTAGATGCAACTGAGTCAATTTTAGCCCACAAGGTCTCATGATTTTCATGAACAATGGTTTGCAGCTCTTTTATGGCTACTTCGTGATTCTGTAATGCATTTTCATGCCGCGAAAAAATAGGCTGGAAATGCTCACAAATTTGTGTTTTTACGTCATTACAGACCTCTTGACATTTCGATTCAATGTTATGTAACTCAGTAGTTAAATCTTCACGTGTTTGTTCAAGTGTGGTGTCTAACTTTCGAAGATTTTGTTCCATTGTGTCTAACTTTTGCAGCTTTTGCTGTGTTTGTCTCTGATTTTGTTCCATTGTGTCTAACTTTTGCAGCTTTTGTTGTGTTTGTCTCTGATTCTGTTCCATTGTGTCTAACTTTTGAAGATTTTGTCCCATTTGTTGCATTAATTGTAATAACAATGCATTAGTGTCTGGAATCTGTTCCTCTACGCTTTTCGGCAGTGCATTTGCACCAGCAACATTCAAGTTTTGACAAGCAGAAAATGTGTCTTGACTTATTTGAGAAAACGGTGAGGACGCAAAACCTGAATCTACAGTATTTGCAAAATTGTGTCCTATCATTCCCGATTCCTGGGGCGAGCTGTTGCCGACCGATCGATCGATAATGCTTCCCTGTTCACTACCTGTTTCACTGTCTCCACCATTATTTGACGCCCGCTCCATTTCCCTGTGCACAGTTACCAAATTACTACTTTGAACATTAGTAAATTCATTACTCGGCGGCGCTGATAAGCTACGCTCGTCGTCACTATTATTTCTCAGTTTAGTTTGGAGCCTAGTGTTACGTTTTCCACACGCCATTATTGTCACAATATTTCACACGATAACACAGAAAAGCACAATTTGAAGTGCAAAAATAGGAGAACACATTAACATAGCACTGAAAATAATATCTAGTTAATTGCAAGCGTAGCTGCGAAATACTTGGTGCAAATCTATATGCATGCCACAACTGTTTTACTGTACAACAATGAAAGGCTACAACTACAAAGGAGATTCTCTCTACAATTACGCGCTAGCAATAAACAAAAGCTACACTAAATACACAAACTACAAGAATAACTCAGAAGATTCCAGTGAGGTATCCTCGGCTAAGGGTCGACATACTCTCTACCAGGACTGCAGTGGGTCTGCTCTGTGATGACCTACCTACCAATCTTCTTCAAAACGTCGAATGACTCTGCTGTGGGTTTGCTCTGTTGTGGCCCATTACCTGTCGGCATGTCAAGAGTCAGCACTGTCTTTCCGTTGGAAGGACAACACTACTTCTTCAAGACTGCATGGAAATCCACTACTTCTGTGTGCAATTTCTTTTACTAATGAGACTTTGTGAAAAAAACTGTAATTACTATTATGATGAATGATCAGGACTGTCTTTATGGACTGTGAGAAAATTTTAGCTTTTGACCAACATTGTATCAATAAGTGTGTGCATTTTATATCATTGTTACTGTAATTGTGAAAAAATTTTTCAAATATGTATTGGCCAGTGCCCAACACCATTTGTAAAAATTTTTGTGGGGAGCATGGGGGCTATGTAAGTAGGCTGTTTAGATTTTTATATTGGCAATGCCAAATAGCGCTCTGTATGAAAATCACTGGCTGTGCTGTGTGCAGTCTGTGGCTAGTTTGCATTGTTGTCTGCCATTGTAGAGGGGCAGCTGGATGTTAACAGCGCGTAGCATTGCGCAGTTGGAGGTGAGCCGCCAGCAGTGGTGGATGTGGGGAGAGAGATGGCGGAGTTTTGATAATTTGTAATACTGGATGTCAATTATGAATATTAAGGTAAATACATTGTTTGTTCTCTATTAATATCTTTCATTTGCTAACTATCCCTATCAGTAGTTAGTGCCTTCAGTAGTTTGAATCTTCTATTTAGCTGGCAGTAGTGGCGCTCGCTGTATTGCAGTAGTTCCAGTAACGAAGATTTTTGTGAGGTAAGTGATTTGTGAAAGGTATAGGTCAATGTTACTCAGGGCCATTCTTTTGCAGGGATCTTTGATAGTCAGATTGCATTGCGCTAAAAACATTGTGTGTCAGGTTAAGCACAGTCTTGTATAAATTGTTCAAAGGGGACGTTTCAGTATGCGTGGGAATGCGTTGGGGAGACGCATTGCTGTTGGTCCGCAGATGTCGTCCTTGCTGGTGGAGGAGTGGTACCCCCTACTACAACAACTCCATACTAACCTTATGGCCAATATGGGAGCACGTTGCAGAGCGTACATCGCGGTACAGTTAACCTGTATACTATACTGTAGCCCGTCCGGTTAGCCGTGCGGTCTAACGCACGGCTTTTTGGACTGGGAAGGAGTGCCTGGTCCCCGGCACGAATCCGCCTGGCGGAACTGTGTCGAGGTCCGGTGAGCCAGCCAGTCTGTAGATGGATTTTAGGAGGTTCTCGATCTACCTCGTCGAAAGCGGGCTGGTTTCCATTACTTCGCCTGGGCTACATTATGTCGGCGATTGCTGCGCAAAAAAGTTCTCCACGTACACGTACACCACCATTACTCTACACTCGTCTGGTGTGAGACGTTCTCTGGATGGCGGTGGGGGGGGGGGGGGGGGGGGTCCACCGGGGGCCGAATAACCCTGAAAGAGTGGTTCAGAGTGGGGCGGCGGAGGGGTGAAGTGGACTGCGGTAGTCATCGTGGTGTTGTGGACCACTGCGCCTGCAGCGGGAATGGAGGTTCTCCGTCGTTTCTAGGACCCCGGTTACCATACAGTACAATATAATACAATACTATTCTGTAGCAGTTCTCTGTAGGTATGGTCCAAGTTTCATCGAGCTATGTTACTAGCCAGTGACACATAATATTAAAGTTTTGCGTACTAGTATACTTCATCTCTCCCTAGTGTAAGTATTCCCTTAAACGTCTCACCCCCTAATTGTTTTTAGCGTGAGTGACATTAATTAACCTAAACCTTTCGAAAGAATTACCAGACACAAACCCGATGACAATACAATTTTTTCTATTATGGTTGAATAGTCACGTCATTGCAGACAGCTGCTGCACTTTGTGATACGCAAGACTATTATGTGTCCAATGATACCCAGGCGCAAAGATGGGCAATGGAAATGAATAACTTCCACACTCGAGACAAAATCATCAGAATAATTGTACGAAACGAGCCATCCGCAGACATATTGGCTTATAGTTGGAATTGCGTTGCTACGGAGGTACACACAAAGGTAGAAGTAAAAGATTTTTGATAGTGTAGGTTTCAATTACAGAACGCGTACATGAGAAGACAGTAAGCAAGGGGGAATATTTTGCCTATACCAGTGCACATTTCCTAGCCTAGCCTGCAACTCTTATTCTGACAGATTTGTTGCGGCCCGCCAGAAACTCCTGTTCCGTGCCAACCTCTTCACTGATGGCTGTATTCCAATCTCTGTCTACAGCTGTCCCTAGTACCATGGAAGTTATTCCTTGATGTCTTAACAACTGTCCTATCACTCTGTCCTACAGTGTGGCAGTGTTTTCAATATATTTCTTTCCTATCCGCGTCTGCGCAAAATTTCCGCATTCATTACCTTATCAGTCGAACTAATTTTTAACACTAATCTGTAATATCGCATATCATATGCTTCGATTCTCTTCTGTTCTGGTTTTACCGTAGACCATGGTTCACTACCATATAACGCTGTGCTCCAAACGTTCATTCTCAGAAATTTCTTCCTCAAATTAAGGCCTACGTTTGATTCTAGAAGACTTCTCTTGGCCAGGAATGTGCTTTTTGACGTTCTAGTCAGCCTTTTGATGTCCTTTTTGCTCCGTCGCCATGAGTTATGTTGCTGTCGAGGTATCACAATTTCTTAACATCATCTACTTCGTGACCATCAATTCTGATATTGAGTTTTTCGCTATTCTCATTTCAGCTACATCTTATTACTTTGTGTTTCTTCGATTTACCCTCAATCCATATTCTCTACTCAAGAGATTGTTCATTCTTCAGCAAATCTCGTAGTTCTTCTTCACCTTCACCAACGTTTGCAATGTCGTCACGAAATCTTATCATTGGTATCCTTTCACCGTGAATTTTAATCCCAATCTTCGACTTTTCTTTTATTTCCATCATGGCGTCTTTGGTGAGTAAATTGAAAAGTAGAAGAGAAAGACTACATGCCTGCCTTACACTCTTTATAGCCTTAGCATTTCGCTCTTGGTCTTCCATTCTTATTTTTCCCTCTTCAGTACTTTACGTGTTGTGCATTACGGGACTCTTCCTATAGCTTACCCCTATGTTCCTCATAATTTCGAACATCTTGCAGCATTTTACATTGTCGAACGCTTTACCCACGTCGACATGTCCTATGAACGTGTCTTGAATTTTCTTTAGCCTTGCTTCCATTATCAACCGCGACGTCAGATCTGCGTCACTGGTGCCTTCACTTTTCCTAAAGCCAAAATGATCGTCATCTAGCATTCTTCTGTGCATTATTCTTGTCACCATCTTGGGTGCATGAGCTGTAAAGCTGATTGTGCGATGATTCTCTTACTTGTCACCTCTTGCAGTGTTCGGAATTATCTGAGTGATAGATTCCCAAAAGTCAGGTAGTATATCGCCAGACTCAGACATTCTGCAGACCAACGTGAATAGTCGTTTTTTTGCCACTTCCTCCAATGAGTTTAGAAATTCCGATGGAATGTTATCTGTCCTTTCTGCCTTATTTCATCTTAAGTCTTCCAAAGTTCTTTTCGGTTCTGATTCTAATGTTTTGTTACCTATCTCTTCTATATCGACTCTTATTTCTTCTATCACATCAGAAAAGTCAATATGAATTCTTAAAGACCCTATGAGAGAGAACTGTGGGACAGTGGAAGTGTAGTAAATAGGTGAATCATATTGGAAATTACTCAGCGTAAGCATATATTATTATTCCAAGATACTAAACACTAGACGTCCGTAGCTGCCAAAAAATTAAAAAAAGAAATCCTGAAAATTACACGATGAAAATTATCCATATCGAAGGAAACAACCATTGCACCAAACACATTGATTTTACAAAGAAAATTACTCAGAAAAGCACAGCCTGGAGACATGGGGTTCAAGTCACTTGTTCGGACAGCTGGAAGAAGTCAGGTGAACCGTAAATTTGTGTCTCAGCTTTACAGAAGTAGCTTGAGGCGTATGAGTCACATGTCAATAAATCTGGAAATATGGAGAGGGGTTGCCCTAAGGTCTGTAAAATAGAGGTACACGTGGATTTCTTCCTGTATTACTTGGTGTGAGCCTGATAATTCCCACGTTAACCCGCGTGCAGTACTTTGACGTTCTGTTCAAAACATTTTGCGAGGTGGAACTGAATGAATGTTAGAACCCCTGAGACCCGCCGGAAACAAGAAACAAATATGGTAGATTTTCATTCTGTGCGATACTTGACAATCCAGATGTGTGATACAGGGGTGTCAGACGATGAAAGCAGAGGAAATCAAATGGGCTCCTTTTGAAACATTTTAAACTGTAGACAACCACAGTATGACGTACAGCAGACGACCAACGTTATCGGTAACTATGAAACAGAAACTATTTCAACCATAAGACTTGACTAGCAAATAACAGTATATAGACATTTTTATGAGCATTGTGTCCTCCTAATTAAATGGACTGATGTAGGGAATTAGGAAGTTCACCGCAGAATCGGTGAAGGGAGGAATATATGCAAAACACTGGCAAAAAGAAGGGACAGGGTGATAGGGCAGCTGTTAAGAAATGAGGGAGTAACTTCCATGTTACTAGAGGGAGCTGTAGAAGATAAAAACGGTAGAAGAAGACAGAGATTGGAATACATTCAGCAAATAATTGAGGACACAAGTTGCAAGTACCACCATCAGATGAAAAGATTGACATAGGAGAGGAATTCTTGGTGGGTTGCGTGAAACCAATCAGATGACTGTATTGAAGAAAAAAGGAAGTGCGAGTACGGACTGTGATCCTCTGTAAACAATGTTTACTGCTTGAAAATTCGTTTCATTCTGCGTTCATTTAACCGGTTCGTGATGTGACGTGATAAGCGGCCTGAATAACAACATACCAGATGTGTTGGACAGGAAAGAAGAGAGACAGAGAGCCTGCCAGTGGACCTAACTATAAGAAAATTGGCTAAATAGACACCAAGCACTACTCGCAGTAATAATGTGCTGTTTACCCGTGGTGGACGTGCTGAAATTAAACAAGATCTCTGGCTGAGTCCTTTAGTCCCCTTTGTTGTTATTTCAAGGCGCTCAGAGCACAGGGGTGGTGGACGAGGAGCAGAAAGCGGGAACAACTGCTACTGCTCTTCACTAAAAGTGTTTTCAATACGTAAATGCCGTTTTAAACAAAAGCCGTTAAAGTACACTCTTTCAAATTTCGAAGGTAGCAAAGATAAAATAAAGGCAGTGAACGGTTGTTCACAACTTGTACAGAATCCAGACTGTTGGCAAAGATAAGAAACGAAGGACATGAAATGGAAGCAGTAGTTGAAAAAGGAGTAAAACGGGTTTGTGGCCTGTACTCCATGTTACTCAATCTACACGTTGAGCAAAGAGTGAAGGAAAACCTGTGAAGGAAACAAGGATACATTAGGAAAGAGATTTAAAGGTCAGAGAGAAGAAATGAAAACTGTGACAATACTGCAATGCTGTCAGGAAGCTGAGTTCATTGATTCAATAATAGAAATAGGAACAACTTCTGTAAAGATTTGAAGTCACTTTCTTTATCCCAAAAAGGCGTCTGTTACTCAGGAACACACATTCTGAATGAATTTCCAGCAGCCACGAATAGTTTAACTACAAATAAAGTTCAGTTTAAGAGGAATCTAAAAGATTTATTGGTGGCGAACTCCTTCTATTCCACTAATGAATTTATTAGTAGAACAGATTGATGTGTGTATTTTACTAATGACATCAAATAATCTGAGTATTAGTACAATCTGACTTCTATACAAATTCAGTGCAGTAATGCGAGCGTTGTAATTAAGTGACGCAAAATTATTTCTTTTTGATGATGCATAGCTGCAGTAGCCTAAGAGTTGTGTATATCTCAGTGTATCCAATATTTACAGCTTTTGTGAAAAGTTTCTCATTATCTTCTGTCAGAAAATACGTTTAACATTTTTTCGACTATTCCAAATCTAATACAGCTGTGAAAGGTACGTTAGTACGTTTGGTGTTATCGGTAAATATTTATTGTTTATTCTTATTTTTCTGACATGTTCTGCGTCTTGGAGGATATCTTTAGTATGGATCTACTGGAACGAGAAGTACATCTAATCTATTGTATTCTAATGACATGGAAGAGCAACTGAGCGGAATGATTAGTGTCTTGAAAAAGCATGGAACATAGACGTCAAACAAGGGAAATGGAATGTACTCGCAGCAAATCAGATGATGTTGCTAGAACTAGACTATTAAATAGGAAGGCTCCTGCATTAAAGGAGGCAAATATGGAAATAATTAAATGATTACATCTGCTCAATTAATACTGGAAAAATAACTAAATATCTTTCTCTTGGTCGACTGCTCTAGTTACAAAAAAAGGAGATCACAGAAACTGTGAAAATTATGGGGGAATTACTCTATGAATAGAGGATATAAAATTTATACAAAAATAATAAACAAAAGACTGTCTGTTAGGAGAGAAGTATAGCGGGTTTAGGGAAGGGAGATTGTGCATGGATAATGGCTTCACATTACGAAAGTAACAGAACCAAGAAGAGGAAAGAATTTCGAAACACATATCCTTTCATAGATTTTGATAAGATATTTGACAAGGCAAAGAGAGTAAAACTGTGGCATGTAGAAGGAAATGAGGATCATCCGCCGAAACTAATTTTGTTAATAAGGCGTCTGTATAGGGTTATTTTATCGTAGACACAGGAATTAAAAGAAAAGAACAGATAACAGCAAATACAGTACTTAGACAAGAATCTAAATTATCACCCAGTCTTCTTAATATGTATCCCACGGTCTTTGACAATGTACACACGATTAAATAACTTCATATTCTGTGCACGGAAGGCCTTTCACACCTTTTTAGCTTCCATTTATTGGCTTGGCTAGTATTTATTCTCAATTATTTTAAATATATTTTAAATTTATTTGTGTTTTGTAACGGTGTTTTGTAAAATATATATTACATGCAGTTTTTATAATTATACGAACATTTATCTGCTTATCTTAAATTTAATGTTTGTTCCACTGATCACTTTCGTGTCTGTGGGCGGACCTGCCTCTTCATAACGTGTCATAATCTCTATGACAGCCAGAGAATTGACTCCACGCGTCACAGGTGGATATAGACGTAATTTTGTTTGTAAATATGTTGCGTAGGTGATGTTATTTAAGGGGGACAGCTGTATTATTCCCGGTCTACTTTATTTATTTCATCGATATTGCCGGTGTAATTGTGGTCTATGTACCACGGAAATTGGTTACCACACTATAAAAGTTAACGCCATTTGCGATCTTGTCTGATTGTTTTTTGTAGCATTACGATACAAGGTCGCTGACGTTTCAGTTCTAACTTATACACCAGGTAAATAATTAATTTCGGCCTGTTATGGCCAAGGCCGGAATGCAAAAGTTTTTCCTACATCCAGCCAACATCCTCCCTCCCTCCCCCCCCCCCAAAAAAAAAACATCACGAAGGACCTACGCAAATGGGACAGAAACTGATATCCATACAGATATCGACGGAAAATTCAAAACTGTAAACGTTGGCTGCCGATGGATGAATGCGTGACGCAGTTTCACCGTACAGCTGGAAACAATGGTAAACAGAGGATATGTCGATACCAGGGAGTTTGAGAATTTCATTCAGTGTATTCAGATGGACAGCAACCACGCGTCGCAGGCAGCCACGTCATCAATGCACTCAGATTGAAGAGAGTTACGCTGAAAGAAGCCGGTTGGGTAACCAGTGAATCGTTCGACGATGTTGGCAGGAATGAACTGTGGCCGAACACAGCGTCAAGAAGAAAGCGGTCGACCTAAGAGACGACAGAAAGTGAATCCCCAGCAAAAGTCGGAGAGGCGCTCAGAGCCCCGGATTCATCATTATCATCGATCGAACGTGCCACTGAGTACAAGGATCATTAATAAACGGTTCACGAAATGGTGACTGAGTTCACGGTGCCCCTCGTGACTACTACTATTGGACTCTGTACACCAACAAGGCCGTTAGCATCGTTGTCGGCACATTCGACAGGGAATCTCATTGACTGGAGTAGAATTTTCTTCCGTGAAGAGTCCCAGTTCGAAATGAGCTCCAATAAGTAGTGAAGACGTGCCTGAAGACGCCCTGGACAGCAGTGGGGTACCAACATGATTGTCACCTGCCATACTGGCAAACATCCACGTGCCATTTCTTTTCAAAGCTGGACATCTTCACTGGCCCCGTTACAAACAGCGATACGTCGACGATATTCAACGCCCAGTTTTGTTTCCCTTCATGGTAAGCCGTACTGGGCTTGCATTGCAGCAAGATAATGTCCTTCCGCAAAAGGCGAGAATTTCCAGTGCTTGTGTTCGTACTTGTCAAGCCCTAACTTGGCCAACAAGGTAGCTGGATTTATCCGCAATCGAGCTCGAGAGTTTTACTAATGAACACGCCCAGTGGATAGAATTTGGCATGAGATCCCTCACCAGGACATCCAACAACTCTGTCAGTCAGTGCCATACTAAATAATTTCTTGCATAAGGACCGAAGGTGGACCAACGCGTTATTGACTTCTCTTCAACAACTCATCCAATTTTTCTGACATTGTAATCATTTGTTTGTCTGTACAGGTACATTACAGCAATGAACTTGTAGCCCTTTATAGTCAAAACGTCTTCGATCCCGGCTTAGAATCCCGACGCTGCTTAAATTTTGATTAATAATCAACATTCGCTGCATAAGAAGTCAGCCTCGTTCTGCCAACGGCGTTGTGAAAGAGGGAGAAGGAGCGGACTGCCGGCCGCGGTGGTCTCGCGGTTCTAGGCGCTCAGTCCGGAACCGCGCGACTGCTACGGTCGCAGGTTCGAATCCTGCCTCGGGCATGGATGTGTGTGATGTCCTTAGGTTAGTTAGGTTTAAGTAGTTCTAAGTTCTAGGGGACTGATGACCTAAGATGTTAAGTCCCATAGTGCTCAGAGCCATTTTTTTTGGAGCGGACAGAGGTTAAGGGCACTCTCTTATCCTAGGGGTGGGAAACTGCCCCTAAAGATAGTTCCGCTTTGAGAGCCGAGCGGGAAGGTTCTTGTTTATTTAACTTGCCGCAGCGTCGCTTGTGTGAAGTTTTCCTAGTTAATGTTGTTCTGTCTGCCGAGTGAGTCGTAGTGCCTCCGCTCCGTCTTACTGTCTCTTTGCGTTCGTCTATTTGCAGCGGTGTCGGCCGCGCCGCTATGGCTGCCATGGTTTCCACGTGTTTTCCACGAAGAGGTAGTGTGAGCTTCAATATCGATAAGACAATTCGACATGTACAGCCCGGGCCTCTAGAAATCCACGATTGGCTTGTTGATACAATTCATATGAACTTTGATCAGGTGCACACCGCTCATTTTGAAGCTGGAGAATACGTGTTTTACTTGAATCTTATGGGTCCCCTTCACGTTGAAATATTGTCCTGACACGGTTCTCAAGTCCCGTTCAAGCTTCGCGACAATTCCGTTAGTATGGTGTCACTCGCAGATGGTGAAATTGACTAGACCAATGTTCGAGTGTTCAACCCCCCGCCGGAGGTTCATAACAACTTTCTAAAGGACATATTGACTCCCTATGGTAAAGCGAAAAACGTCGCCGGCCGCGGTGGTCTAGCGGTACTAGGCGCTCAGTCCGGAACCGCGCGACTGCTACGGTCGCAGGTTCGAATCCTGCCTCGGGCATGGATGTGTGTGATGTCCTTAGGTTCGTTAGGTTTAAGTAGTTCTAAGTTCTAGGGGACTGATGATCACAGATGTTAAGTCCCATAGTGCTGAGACCCATTTGAACCAATTGAAAAACGTCCGTCGCGAACGTTGGTCTACTCAACAGAGATTACAGTGTTATAGTGGAATTATTTCCGTGGAAATGCATATCAAACGCAATATGCCATCACATTTACTAGTGTGTGATTATAGCATTCGTGTCATGTATACTGATAAAGAGGGAACCTGCTTCCTATGTAATGAAAGTAGACACGTTCCGTCTAATTGCCCGTGAAGGGTTTTTGTATTAAAGCCGCCCTTAATACAGCGTCGCAAATTGACGGTTGCTGATCTTGTTCCTTCCACTCCCGACGTTGAACCTGCTACTGCTTCCGGTCATAATGACAAAAAGTCAGTTCTGATAATCGCGCAACTAAATTTCCGCCTTTACCTCCGCGACAGGTTCAGAATCCTTAGGCCCCCGGGATACAACCCGTAACAGTGCCAATCAAGAGACGTCGCACTCACGATGGTCGGGGTGACGATTTGGCTATGCCTTCTACCTCAGCCTCCTCCGCATCAATTGCTTCTCTCGATGCTAGGAAACCTTCAATGTGGTACGGTGAGCGGCGAAGAAGCATCCCTCCTGCTCGGGAAATGTCTCCTCCTGAGCTGCCTATGTGTGGAGAGGGAGCGGAGTCAACGCTCCCCCTCCCCCTTCGTCATGCCACGTAGCCGACAGAAACAGGGTATACAACCTGGCCGCGCGGTGTCACGTAAGAAATCTAAGAAAAACGGTTGTGATGATGAGGATTTTAAAGGCAGAAGGCCACAATGTTTAAGCTTGAAAGATAAATTTTAAAATTAACTTTGCAAAATTTTTAATAAAATTCCAAAAATAACCATAAGCCTTGTATTTAAAGTAGCTGACAACAGATAATTAACCACCGGTGGCACTCAGAAGACTCTGGATTCTGGCAGGCGCGTAGGTTGTCAACTTTTTAATCTTAACATTGGTTATTTTATATGCCTCTTCTGGCACTGGTCGCGCAGTGGATCGTTCGCGTTTTTATAAAGAGTATATTGTTTATCTGTTGCGTAAGAGTCCTCCGGGTATTCTGATGGGTGGTGATTTTAACTGCGTATTGCGTCCTTTGAATAAATCACAAAATTTTAATTTGTCTCGTGAATTACATGAATTGTTCCGCTACTTACGCTTAAGAGACGTCTGGATATGTAAATGCCTGACGTAGGTTAAATTTACGCGCTTTACTGCGACTTCTAGTAGTCGGTTAGATAGGTTTTACTTATCAGACTGCTTGAGAGGTAGTATCTTAATGTTGAAGTCATCCCGGCTTCCTTTACGGATCACTGTGCTGTGGCCAAAACTCTCTATCTTGAACGGCAACCCGTCAAATTGTTTCGGCCCACCTGGAAGCTAAACGTCGCTCACCTATGTCGCGTAATCCCCGCCGCACACCCTTTTTACTTTATATGCAGTTTATATGGCATAACATTTTAATTAATTTTATATTGCTTATTGTTTGGAACACGACAGATAAAATATAATTTTCACTATTAGTTTCTGCAGTTGAAAATATTTTAACTCTATGCACCTTGACCTATTATATGGGGATACGCACAACACTGAAAGATTTCCTGCTGTGGACGTACGATCTTTAATTTGCAAACTATTTTTATATATCACTCATCTGGCTTGTTAGATATGGAACATGGTATCATTACTGTAACTAATTATGAAAAAAAAATGCCTTTCGCTACTTTCACCTTTTGAATGCACAGAAAATTACTCTTATTGCCTGTACGGAAGTTACAGTATGTTATGTTCATTAAACGTAAACGCTGCAGTGGATTTTTTTAATATATGAAGACTATTAACTGCCACGACTAACATGAGAGCATGAAACAAAAAAAATGAAATGTAATTAATATGTTATTAGCCAGAACGGGTTTTGCACAGCAGTCTTTGATCACACACAAGTAAAACCTTATCACTCATGAATTATTTACGAAACTGATAACATAATAGCAGCTGCCCATGTCTACCTGAAAAGATGCAGAGTCGTGCGGCGACTGTGGAACCGCTGCCGTGGCAAATTCAAATTATTATTGAATGAGAGCAGTTTTCCCGCAATATAGCGGGTAGGTAACGGTACATTAAAATTATGTCTTTCAGCTTCCTGGAGACTTCAGAGGGAAATTGCGGATGTCATTTTACAGGTAATAATATTAACAATTTCTATATTCAAAAAATCAACATAAATTGAAAGTACACACCTTTTACAAATATCAACCTCCAATGGCGTCTTTCTCGATCAAAGGACAAAAGAAAGGCTACCTACGCATTCCAGCGAGCGTCACAGGCTCTTACAACTTTAACGGCCACAAGAAGACTGAGAGAGTAATGTTTTAACCTCCACTATTTATAGGCAATTTAATAAGCGTCTTTGTCATTATTTTTCATTATTTGCTATGATACATACATTCGCCCACCACAGACGTTATTTGTGAAATATAGATACATAAATATTGCACAAACATAAAAAATGAAAAATTATTTCCTTTTATACATAATCTACAACCATTCATACAGTAATGAAATAATAATAATAATAATAATAATACAGATAAATGTTTATTTTTATTTTTTTATATTCTACCGATTTTGTAAATGTCTTGCCAGGAGACGTCACACCTAGATGACCCCTCTCTCGATGACGTGATGCAAGCCATGGGGGAGCCTACTCTACGTTCCACTGGGAAATACTCTTCCACCCTTGACTGGTGGACACAGCTCGCAAAACCGAGGCTCAGGCAAACTTTGATACTTTTCTATGCTGCCAAAGCGTGAGACTTTCGGAGAACTTACGAATAATACTGTTCCATCCTGCGTAAACTTTGTGCTGCTTCGGTTCACGCCCCTCTGCGAATTAAGGATGTTAGGCGTGTAAAGGTAAAATTGTTGACCTTGAAGAGAATACAAATGTAAGGTTTGAATCTCCGATCGAATCCACGTTCACTGATGACGGAAAAATTGACTTCCTTACATCATTTGCTTCGGCATCAGACCCGTCGGCCGACGCTCCTGTATTCATTCTCTCACGACAGGTGATGGACGTATCGTAATGTCGTAAGCTGATGTAGCACGTATCTTACATCAGTACTATGTAGACATCTGAGACGTCGATGAGTGCCGACCGGCGTGGCCGAGCGGTTCAAGGCTCTTCAGTCTGGAACCGCGGGACCGCTACGGTCGCAGGATCGAATCCTGCCTCGTGCATGGATGTGTGTGATGTCCTTAGGTTAGTTAGGTTTAAGTAGTTCCAAGTTCTAGGGGACTGATGACCTCAACTATGAAGTCCCATAGTGCTCAGAGCCATTAGAACCATTTTTCATCGATGAGTCCAACGAAAACGTTTACGACCCACTTGTCGGCATCTTGGATACGACAGTTACACCTGAACAGAACGCAACGCTCTTAGCTGCCTTTCAGCCTGAGGAAGTTTACAAACTTATTGTGGGATCGCCTTCTCAAAAGTCCCCGAGTCTACATGGACATTCAAAGGAATTTTACGTGCGTTTTTGGCCGTTGTTGGGTGCTACCTCTACCTCCGTTTTGAATGAAGTGTTACAGGGTAGAGTAGTGACAACCTCGTTCAATGTGGGAAAAACTGTTTTACTCCAGAAACGCACTGGACCGGATGCCTCTGAAAGCTTTCGCCCACTTATTTTGTTAAACTTTGGTTATAAGACTATGGGCAGTAGGATGTCGCCTCTGATGGAGATGATTGTAGCAAAACATCAAAGCTGCGTACCTGGTCGTAGCATTCTTACCCCTATGGTCGAGTGTCGTGACGCGGTTTCGGTCGCTGCTGTAACGTCCATCCCTTGTGCCCTTGCTTTTCTAGACTTCGAGAAGGTATTTGATCGTGTTAATAACGAGTTTCTGCTTCGGATTCTGGAGGTAGTTGGTGCTCTCAAATCTGTTTACGGGTATTTCGGCTTCGATGGTTGTTAATGGCCAAATGATGCCCCCAATAAATATCCGTTGGGAAGTACGTCAAGGAAGCCCGCTGACAACGACTTTGTGTTTCCTCTGGAGCCCCTACTTCGGATGTTAGCATGCCAGCTTACAGGTTGGACGCCTTCCTGCGGGACTATAGCTGTTCCTGCATACGCGGATGTTGTGATGGTTCTACTTCGCAGTCCTGCTGATATACCTCGACTGAAGGCTGTAATCGATAATTTTTGTCGGCGTTCAGCTGCAAAACTTAATGAAGGTAAATGCAAGCTTCTTCCCTTGCGAGGTTTTGATGACGCGGTTGTTCCGTGGGCTACTGCGGTGGATCGGCATACGTCTCTTTGTATCATCATTGATAGTTGTCCACTCAAAATGGCGGCTCTCAAATGGAAGTCTGTTACGGAAAAAACTCAGGGAGTGAAACTAGGGCATGACAGGCATTCTCTCACTCTGCTCCAGGAAGTCCGAATACTGGATTCATGTGTCTTACGCAAGGGTTATTACGTGGCCCCAGTTTATCCGCTTCCCTCGATGATGGCGAAGAAACTAAACTGTAATCTGCTCGTTTCTTATAGAAAAGCCATATATTTCGCTTACGGTATGAGATGATCACAAAGCCTCGCTCCTTTGGAAGCTGGACCTGACTGTCATACGAAGGAAGACGCAGATGCGTCGTACAATTTTGACAATGACTCAAGAAACTCACACATTCACGTCTCATTTACTTCCCTGTGTCCGTCCTGCTAGTTTTGAACTCCCTATTGATGTTGGTCGCATAAATTGTAAGTTAAAACTAATTCGTGATTTCTATCTTGCGGTGAGCTACCTCGGGGCTCAGATCTTATGGAGACCTGTCCTCGCCATGACAGTCCTGATGACTCGTTGGGAAGCAGTCCCTTGCCTGAACTCGTTGAAAGAGAATCGCCGCAAACAACCTGGACGAAAGTTTGGTTCAATATGTATTCCGATTTTGCCGATGTGCTTAGCGTCCTCGAGGTATAAATTAGGAAATAACTTGATTCCAACGAACAATCGACTTTCTCGTATTGGGCTTAGTGACAGGGATTTATGTAGTCGTTGTACGTCTCCCGATACGATACGGCATCGTTTTACTTGTGGGGGTCTTATGACAAACTGGTCTTGGAATAGGTCACAATTGGACTTCCTTACTCGATCTTCTGAGGCTGCATACATTACGGATATCATATTGCGCCCACATTCTTCTTTCTTTCCACGGTCTAAAGCCCATACTGTTATATGGTTTGTGGGACACTTCGCTCCTTATGTTGTAGAAGGCGAGGGAGAAGATCACATGAACTTCATGCAGTACATGATTGGACATGCATGCGAATGCCACGATATCGTGACCTCTTCGCCAACATGTTGAATCTTCTTTTCCGTCGGCAAGGTGTTGGTTAATTTAATGTTTCTGATGATAAGTGTTTTTCTTTATTATTTATGTTCCCATCAGATTTGCTTCGGCATGTCCTCTCCTTCCCTGTTAGTATTGTTCTGTGTTTTGACTCAGCATCGCTCCAGTTCTATTGTAAAATGAAGTATAGATACACATGAGCGTATACAACCCTTGCATTCAAATTGGGTTTTTTCGTAGTTTGCTATTTCGAATGTAATCTTGTTTCGTTTTCCTTCTACTTCTATATTCTATTACAAAATATAAAAACACAAAATTTTTAAAGAAACTAAAAAACACACAAAAATAATTGGTGATAGATATTATGTGAGCTTGGTGGTGGTTTGTCGACTACGTTTTCGTTTTTTTCCTTTCCCCATTTATTTATTACTCTGTTTCATAATTAATTTTTTCTCCCATTGCAGCTTATATTACATGATCATCTGACTATGGTCTACTGAAGTATCATGATAGTATCAAGTCATTCTAATAATAATAATAGGAAGGTAGATCAGAGAGTGTGTTACTGTGAACAGTTCAGTGATAGGATTGTTCTTAACAGAATCTACAGCAAACCAACACCGATAGCGATAGTTCAGGTATACATGCTAACGTCGCAAGCTGAAGATGAAGAGAGAGAGAAAGTGTATGAGGATATTGAAAGCATAATACAGTATGTAATGGTAGATGAAAATCTAATAATCATGGGGGAATGGAATGCAGTTGTAAAGGAAGGAGTAGAAGAAAAGGTTACTGGGAAATATGGGCTTGGGACTAACAACGAGAGAGGAGAAAGACTAATTGAGTTCAGTAAAAAGTTTCAGTTAGTAATAGCGAAGACTCTGTTGAAGAATCACAAGAGGAGGAGGTAAACTTGGAAAAGGCCGGGTGATACGGGAAGACTACATCATGGTCAGACAGAGATTCCGAAATCACAAACTGGAAAGTAAGGTGTACCCAGGAGCAAATATAGATTCAGAACACAATATAGTAGTGATGAAGAGTAGGCTGAAGTTTAAGACTTTAGTCAGGAAGAATCAATAAGCAAAGAAGTGGAGTAAGGAAGTACTGCGGAATGACGAGATGCGGTTGAAGTTCTCTAAGGCTATAGATAAAACAATAAGGAATAGTTCAGTAAGCAGTTCAAGAGGAAATTGACATCTCTAGAAAAGGCCGTGATAGAAATTTGGAAGGAAAACGTAGGTACAAAGAAGATAACTGTGAAGAAATCATGGATAACAGAAGAAATGGTTCAAATGGTTCAAATGGCTCTGAGCACTATGGGACTCAACATCTTAGGTCATAAGTCCCCTAGAACTTAGAACTACTTAAACCTAACTAACCTAAGGACATCACACACACCCATGCCCGAGGCAGGATTCGAACTTGCGACCGTAGCAGTCCCGCGGCTCCGGACTGCAGCGCCAGAACCGCTAGACCACCGCGGCCGGCTAACAGAAGAAATACTACAATTGATCGGTGAAAGGAGGAAGTACAAAAATGTTTCGGGAAACTAAGGAATACAGAAATACAAGTTGCTGAGGAACGAAATAAATAGGAAGTGCAGGGAAGCTAAGACAAAAAGGCTGCAGGAAAATGTGAAGACATCGAAAAAGATATGATTGTCGGAAGGACAGACTCAGCATCCACGAAAGTCAAAATAACCTTCAGTGACATTAAAAGCAAGGGTTATAACATTAAGAGTGCAATGGGAATTCCACTGTTAAATGCCGAGAAGAGAGTGGGTTGGTGGGAGGAATACATTGAAAACCTCTATGAGGAGAAAGATTCGCCTGATGTGATAGAAGAAGAAACAGGAGTCGATTTAGAAGAGATAGAGGATCCAGTATTATAACCAGAATTTAAAAGAGCTTTGGAGGACTTAAGATCAAATAAGGCAGAATGGATCGATAACATTCCATCAGAATTTCTAAAATCATTGGGGAGAGTGGCAACAAAACGACTATTCACGTCGGTGTGTAGAATGTATGAATCTGGCGACATACCATCTAATTTTCGGAAAAGCATCATCCACACAATTCGGAAGACGGCAAGATCTGACAAGTGCGAGAATTATCGTAGAATCAGCTTAATAGCTGATTGCATCCAAGTTGCTTACAAGAATATTATACAGAAGAATGGGAAAAAAACGGAAGAAGTGGTAGATGACGATCAGTTTGGCCTTAGGAAAGGTAAAGGCACGAGAGAGGAAATTCTGACGTTGCAGTTAATAATGGAAGCAAGACTAAAGGAAAATCAAGACACGTTTATAGGATTCGTCGACCTGAAAAAAGCTTTCGACAATGTAAAATGGTTCAAGATGTTCGAAATACTGAAAAAAGTAGGGTCAAGCTATAAGGAGAGACGGGTCACATAAAATATGTACAACAGCCAAGAGAGAACAATAAGAGTGGACGACCAAAACGAAGTGCTCGTATTAAAAAGGGTGTAACACAAGGATGTAGACTTTCGCCCCTACTGTTTAATCTGTACATCGATGAAGCAATGACGGAAAATAAAGAAAATTTCAGGAGTGGAATTAATATTCAATGTGAAAGGATATCAGTGATACGATTCGTTGATGTTATTGCTATCCGGTGTGAAAGTGAATAAGACTTACGTGATCTGCTGAACGGAATGAACAGTCTAATGAGTACAGAGTATGAAAGTAATGAGAAGTACTAGAAATGAGAACAGCGAGAAACTTAACATCAACATTGATGGTCTCCAAGCAGATGAAGTTAAGGAATTCTTCTACCTAGGCAGTAAAATAACGAATGACGGACGGAGCAAGTAGGACATCAAAAGCAGACTACCTATGGCAAAAAGGCATTTCTGGCCAAGAGAAGTTACTAATATCAAATATCGGCCTCAATTTGAGGAAGAAATTTTTGAGAATGTACGTCTGGAGTACAGCATTGTATGCTAGTGAAATATGGACTGTGGGAAAACCGAAACAGAAGAGAATCAAAGCATTGGAGATGTGGTGCTACAAACTAATGCTGAAAGTTAGTTGGACTGATAAGGTAAGGAATGAGGAGGTGCTGCACAGAATCGAAGAGGAAAGGAACATGTGGAAAACACTGATGAGGAGAAGGGACAGAGTGGTAGGACATGTGTTAAGACATGAGGGAATGACTTCCATGGTACTAGAGGGAGCTGTAGAGGGCAAAAACTGTAAAGGAAGACAGAGATTGGAATACATCCAGCAAATAATTGAGGACGTAGGTTGCAAGTGCTACTTGAGATGGAGAGGTTGGCACAGTAGAGGAATTCGTGGCAGGCCGCATCAAACCAGTCAGAAGACTGATGACCAAGAAACAAAAATCAAAAAGTTGTATCAGATTTTTTAAAATAGTAATTAGTATTTTATTTGAGATATTTGTGTGAACAACGTACTGTTGGAAACAGCAAACTCTCGAGCTTTACATGGTTCCCGCTAGGTAGCAGCAGTGTGAGCCCACTCAGTTTTAGTACAATTGTGTCTGGACAACATAAAGCGTGTTTTGTTCTACGTTTTGCGCAATGCGGGTCAGTAATAACTGTTCAGCATTACTTCCGTGCTAGGTATGTTGTGGATTCTCTTACAGCACAGAGCATTAGACGATGGCATGGACAATTCCAAGAAACAGGTTGTTCATGTAAAGGCAAGTCGCCGGGCAGTTCTCGAGTGTTTGACACAGACGTCGAACCCATCCGCCATAATTTCACAAGGAGCCTGCAGTAATCCGTTAGCTTCTAGCTCAAGGTCAACATGCCCCCCAATGTTCGTCTGGCGTGTGTTTCATCGACGTTACACAAGAAAGAACTCAAAATTCAGCTACTGCAAGCTCCTCCTGAAGCTGACAAACAACAATGTGTGGAGTTCTGTAATTTGGTTCTTGGCAAGGAGGAGGATGTCAGGTTTCTTCCACGATTAGTGTTAAGTGACGTGGAAAGGTGAAACGTCATAATGTAAAAATATAGAGTACGGAACAACCACATGAAGTTGTACAACATGAGAGGGATTCTTCAGAATTTAATGCATTTGGTGCAGTTTCACGGGAAAGGGTGTATGGTCCGTTTTTTTGCCAAGAACATTGTTAGAGGAGGCACATAATTGTCTCGATATGCTTCAGAAGTTTTTTTCCCACACTTGGAGACTGTATCTAGAATGAAATTTTCACTCTACAGCGGAGTGTGCGCTGATATGAAACTTCCTGACAGATTAAAACAGTTTTAATCTGCCAGGAAGTTTCATATCAGCGCACACTCCGCTGTAGAGTGCAAATTTCATTCTAGAAACATCCCCCAGGCTGTGGCTAAGCCATGTCTCCGCAATATCCTTTCTTTCAGGAGTGCTAGTTCTGCAAGGTTCGCAGGACAGCTTCTGTAAAGTTTGGAAGGTAGGAGACGAGGTACTGGCAGAAGTAAAGCTGTGAGGACGGGGCGTGAGTCGTGCTTGAATAGCTCATTGGTAGAGCACTTGCCCGCGAAAGGCATAGGTCAATAGTTCGAATCTCGGTCCGGCACACAGTTTTAATCTGCCAGGAAGTTTCAGTTGGAGACTGATTCGAACGACTTCATTTACCAACAGGTTGGGGCAACGCCACACTGGCATCTGTAAATGCAGGAATTTTTAAATCAAAGGGTTACTGAACGAGGATTCGGTAGCACTGGACCAAATGATTCGGCCTTATATTACTGACATTCAAGGTTACCGGACCTGACTGTATGTGACTATTTCTTGAGGGGGTTTATAAAAACTCTGTTTATGTGCCTCCGTTACCAACAACAATGAATGAACTGGGGCATCGCATAACAGTAGCTGTGAAAGCTGTAACTGAAGACATGCTCGTTTTTAATACCGCGTTGACATATGCCGTGCATCTCAGTGTGGGATATTGAACACCTAGGAAAATTAACCTGAGTCGTCATCAAAAAACTAAATTCATTGTATATGCTATTAGTTTTAAAAATATATGCAAGCCAAATCGGACTATTCTTTTTGATACACCTTGTATAGTTGCATCTTTGTAATGCCAGGCTTGGCAAGAAGTTTAGGGTTCACTGTTCTGTGAATGACGAGTCACTAGACACGGACTACATGCTCTCGACACACCTCTTCCAGAAACCGTCCTGGCATTCACCTTAAATGATTTCGGTAAATACTGAATCTGGATAGCGGGACGGGGACTTTAACAACGTCAATTTCGGTGTTTTGATGACGATGATGAGTGATACTGACCACGGACGATAGCAGTGAAGAAAATGGTGCCAGCCAGCAGCTTTGTCAGCTCTCGGCTTACAAACGTTTACAGACTGTGGAGGCTGACGGGTAGGAGGGCCAGTCAGGGCCTGTTGCTGCTGCGTGCCTCTAAGCGGCTTAGGCCGGCCGTGACCGGCGCTGGGCGGCGCTCACCGTCTCATTACCAGGCCAGCCTGCCTGGGCGGCGCTAACTGAAATTCGAACCACGGCGACCCGGCGCGCCGCCAAATTGCCCCCCGCGCTGGCCCTGCCCTCTCTTCTCTGTCCTCTCCTCTATTAAGGGCGGCGCCGACTCCCCCCTCCCCCTTCCCAACGCTCGTCCCACCGCCGCTCACTGGCGCAGCCCGCTTAAGCCGCCCACCAGCCGGATAATGACTAAGCTTTAACTTGCTCGCTTTCCCGCGCTGATGAAGGCGGCTCTGTCTTCTGCCTGTTAATGACCGAAGTAACTCGTTTGCGAGACTTGTTTCGATAACCCGGGGGAAAGGGTTCATTTATTCAGGGTAGGCGCGCTGTTGTATTGCGGGACATTCTGCTCAATTGGCTGCAGTTTCCTTATTGCTCCTCAGTCGAACTTCCCTCAGCCATTTCTAACGCAGAATCTGAAGAGTAGACAATAAGTATGCTTGGTGCGAAGTTAAAAACTCTTCGAGTGGTGGTTGGAAATAAAGCCTCCTATTCGTTATATTGTAAAATGTTGTAAAGTCACAACAAGAGGGTGTGTTATAGTATACTTCTCGCGTGTTTAAAAATACGAGGAGGATTTTGTAAATTTCCGTGAAAGAAAAAAACATTTTTGTTGTGACTGGTTTACAGAGATATAGTGACTATATTGAACAGTAGTGAGCTGAGCCGTGGTAAAAAAAAAAAATTGCTGTTTGAAGAGCGCGCGCAGAGCGTTGTGTGAAGCAGTCGCCCTCCATTTCTGGCGGCGGCGCCGCTGTGGCAATCTCAGCTTTGGTATCTCCCTCTCATGGGAAAGGGAACGGTTGCCTGTTCACGCGTCCGCAGCTCGTGGTCGTGCGGTCGCGTTCTCGCTTCCCACGCCCGGGTTCGATTCCCGGCGTGGTCAGGGATCTTCTCTGCCTCGTGATGACTGGGTGTTGTGTGCTGTCCTTAGGTTAGTTAGGTTTAAGTAGTTCTAAGTTCTAGGGGACTGATGACCATAGATGTTAAGTCCCATAGTGCTCAGAGCCATTTGAACCATTTAGCCTGTTCACGTGCACTTAAGAGGCGTTACCAGCTCGGCTGCTGGTCAGTCGGAGTGAGGCTAGGTCAGTCTCGCGTCACCAGTTGCTGGTCGGTCTCTCGTTCGCATTTGTGCGGCAGTGCAAGTGCAAGTATGTCTGTAGTTTGGATCAAACTTTAAGCCAGAAAATGAGAGTCTTGCCACTCCGCCAGTAACAGACTCTGCGCGTTAGGCCGCCAGTCTGCTCGAGTTGCTCGGGCAACGGTCATTGGCGGTTGGATCGGTCGGTTGGTCAGTCGCGCACTGAGACACGAGATGACTTGTCCACCTTGAGCGTCGGCGCATGTGAGGTCCCCATGTGAGTCCAGTGGGCGGCGCCGTATTGAAAGGGGTAGTGGCTTCGCGGTTGACACGAGAGCAACAGGAGTGAAACCACGACATCGGGCTGGCCGGGGCGAGCTGCGACGCCATGAGACGAGAGATCGGCGCGCCTTCCTGCGTCCGTTGAAGCGGCTGGCAGAGGACGGTTCGGGAGAGCGTTGGGGAAGCTGCGCCAGGTCTTCGCCAGAAATCGAAGTTTATTAGAAGTTAAGTGATTGGAGATATTTTGTTTCATTTACTTGTTAAATTCTACTTGTTTTCTTGGTGAGGTCAGCAGCCGCTTTGTTTTGGGGTCCCCCCACCATTCTTCTCCGGTTGCCCACCCGCGGGAAAGTGGTTATTTGTGAATCGGATGGTGCGTTTTTCCCTTGTGGAGTTGGGGAGGGTTAGAGCAATCTGCGGTTCGGGTTGTTCAGTAATCCCCCTGTCAATCTGCCATACGTTAATAGCTGCCTCTGTCATGTTTGTCGGATTCAGTGTTAGCGAATTTATAGAGTTAAGGTGTAAAGGCCGAATTCCTGAAATATGTTTCTATCTTGCCTATCATCTTGCGAGGCGGTATATGTGTAATGTAGAGCTTGTTGTACATTTTATGTAAGTCTGAATTTCATGGGTTTTATTTAAATAGTCATTTTTATAAAGTTGCCAATCTTCCACCGTAAGAGTCCTTTTAAAAACAAATTGCACTTTCGGTGGCAAATAATTTCTTAGTGTGAGTGTTTGTACCATTTCCATCCCTCTTACAGGGTGCATAGTTAATGTGTTTGTGTGAGTTGTTGCCGGCCGGTGTGGCCGTGCGGTTAAAGGCGCTTCAGTCTGGAACCGCGTGACCGCTACGGTCGCAGGTTCGAATCCTGCCTCGGGCATGGATGTGTGTGATGTCCTTAGGTTAGTTAGGTTTAATTAGTTCTAAGTTCTAGGCGACTGATGACCTCAGAAGTTAAGTCGCATAGTGCTCAGAGCCATTTTTGTGTGAGTTGTCGAAATTTTTGGTTTAAAGTAATCTGGTGTGTTGTAGATTTTCACCCGTGTAGACTTTCAGAGGTTGTAGTGAGCGGTCGTGACTATGGCCGTGTTGAAAGGGAGCGGCAAGCTTCTCAGGCGGAGGCTCATACTGTCAATATTGTTCTTTCTGCCTCTAAATAAAATTGTAACTTGATATTTCGAGGGTGATTTTCTGCTTATAAATTTTAAATCTGTTTTTGAAAAGGCTTTTATGAATAAAATTCCCATTTGTTAAAGGTAATTTCATTTTCATCAGTTACTCCCTGGCAACTACTTTCGAGCTCACCTAGTATGATTAAATGTGTTAATGTTCTTGATGAATCGCTAGTAAATAAAGTAAATTATTTAAGAAAAGATTTTGAAAGTAAATTCACGGTTCATGAGCATTCATTAAAAGTCATTTCGTTTCCCATAATAACGTGTAACTCACTTTTTCTAGTCCTCTTAATCCTCTGGTACAAGGAAGCGCTTCAGCTTCTTTTAAAAAAGAACAGCACGTTCAATTTGTTCCCAAGGCGGACGGCAGCAGTGCAGAAGCAGTTTGTGGACGTTTCCATTTTATAGGTGGGCATAGATAAGGTAATACTTCAGTGAAACGTTATGTTTCGACCACGATGAGATGACAAGCAGTTGAGCCGTCATCAGATTGCCTTGTTATGCGCCAAATTTTTTCGTCATGCGAAATCAGTGAAAACATGTTTTACGTTTCATCTGATAGCTCCGCCAGCTAATCTAATTGAAAACGTGTTTTGTTTCTCATCAGATTCCTTCATTAGCGAAGTGAAGGCGTGCTTCTACGCTTCGTCGGAAGGCTTCGTCATGCAGTTGGGTGAAGACTTGTTTTACGATCCCGATTAGTCAACTGTTAGCTAACGATCGTATGAAAGACATCATTCAGGCATGCACTGTGGTTCAGAAGCGTACACACTGCGGATCAGATGCTCCGCTTTCGGTCACACAAAGCTGTTTACCCTATGGCTTCCATGTAGAATCATATCCAGCGGCTGAAAGTTCCAAGGATCGTATGAAGAATTTGAACAATGTAGAGTGTACAGGTCTTTGCTGAGGCCGTTTGAATTCGTTAATGTGTCGACTACGACCGGAAATGGGTAAAACTGCATTTCATAACATTATTAAGCATTTTTGTTTGAAAGGCTGGACTGCCGCACAGATCAAAACAGAACTAGATGAAATTCACACGGACTCTGCTCCATCACCGATGTCCATTTACTTTTGAATAGATGAAACGTGGCTGGACAAGTACCGAAGCGAAGCATGCTGCGGCCGTCCATTTGAGGTCGCCACAAAGGGAACCATTGAGAAAATCCGTGATGTGATAATGGAAGACCGCCAATAATAATAATAATAATAATAATAATAATAATAAATGTTCAAATGTGTGTGAAATCCTATGGGACTTAACTGCTAAGGTCATCAGTCCCTAAGCTTACACACTACTTAACCTAAATTATCCGAAAGACCAACACATACACCCGTGCCCGAGGGAGGACTCGAACCTCCGCCGGGACCAGCCGCACAGTCCATGACTGCAGCGCCTCAGACCGCTCGGCTAATACCGCGCGGCCCGAATAAAAATTCCTCCGACTGCGGAAATTGTACGCATCTCAGCTGAGTGAGTGCATAATTTCCTGAACGGAGAACTGGCTTTGAACAAGCTATGTGCGAGGAGAGTGTTGCGTCTGCTCGGAATCGGCCAAAAGCGCATCCTGCACAACATTTTAACTTAATGTCTGACGATGTTTAATCACAATCCACAATACTTGTGGCGTCGCTTTGTGATGCTGATGAAGCGTGCATCTATCATTGCACAGCAGTCAAAACAATGGACAGAATCTGGCGAAAGTGCACCAAGGAATGCTAAGAACATTTTATTAGTTGGTAAGGTGAGGGCAACTATTTTTTGGGATTCGCAAGGAATAATCATAGATTTGTTACAACGCCCGAGTTCAAGGATTGTAATATGCCAAAACGACCGAGAGGCATGGTTTGGGTGAGAGGGATGGCTCACGCCGAAGCGTGCAGTGAAACACAAGCAAGTGTGTCATTGGCTTCATTACATCGAAGGTAAACAGCGCGTCTTCTATTGAACTCGGCGATGGCGCAGCCGGTCAGCGCCAACGCGAATGCCGGAATCTGCAACGTCGGCATCCGGTTGCCCAGTCTTGCGAACAAAGCGCTCCTATTCACGCCGCATGCGTTATCTCGTCCTGGTAGCCCGGAAAACGGCTGACTGCTCCCTCAAGCACGACTCATGGATCCCGTGTAGAGCTCCTAAGGGAAACAGCTGACCGCCATCGTTGTAGTGAGCCTTAGCAGTCCCGCAGACAGCACTGCACTTGGGAGGCAAGTTCACGCCCCGGCCACGCCCCTTCGGACGGTAGCCTCCCAGAGAGCGGATGCTAGCAGCCTTCTTGCTCCCCACGCCGGTGTAGCTCAAAGGTTCGACGCGCTCAGCCACAGCAACGACGCGTCCGTGCAGCGGAGGTAGAGATAGCTTCAGCGGGCAGGTTAGCCGTCGACATCCACCGAGCGAGGTGGCGCAATTGTTCGCACACTGGACTCCTATTGGGGAGGACGACGGTTCAAACCTGCGTCCGGCCATCCTGATTTAGGTTTTCTATGATTTCCCTAAATCGCTTCAGGCAAATGCCGGGCTGGTTCCTTTGAAAAGGCACGGCCGACTTCCTTCCCCATCCTTCCCTAACCCGATGGGACCGACGACCTCGTTGTTTGGTCCCCTCCCTTGAATCAACCAACCAGCCGTCGATATCCATTACCAAAAGGTCGTTGTGACTGGCCTACAACTTAAACAACCGTCATTCTCCCCGGGTTTTAGACGCAGACAGAAGGGCGGGACTACTGCTTGCTTCGAGTCTCCGGGCTCGCTTATTAATACATCTTTCCCCTACGCCTCTGACGCAGCTCCTCTGGAAGGGACACCTGGAGTACTCTTTGATAGTTGCAACGTTAGCTTTCCTCAGCCCGGTTCGGCCCCTACACACTAGGCGCTGTTGTAACTGCAACGTATGCGTTCTTCACAGCACTTCGGAGCCTTGTGCTGGCCTGACTACATCACTTTTGTGTACAGTGCCCGCCGGGCCGTGCCTTATAGCGTGCGAGCGGTGTCGTAAACCTGCCTCGCAGACTCCCTTGCAAAGTACCAACATCGTCCGCGCCCGCCATCCGGAGTGCCAATCGGTCCCGTAACTAATGCCTTCCTGCCATAGCTGCGTGAAATTTCGAAGAATTCCCCAAATGCACACCTGTACTTATTCTTGGAGCAGCAGATTACTTGGGAAAGGCAGAACCATAATTGTGAGCTATTATACTGCATTAGTGCATCGTTTGAAACTTGCGTTGGCTGAAAAAAGACGAAAGCTGGTACACAAAACTGCTTTCTTACCAGAATAATCCCACACATGAGCTACAAAAATGGCGGAATTGTATGAACTGGCACTGAAATGATTCCTCCTCCACCCTATTGACCATACGTATCAGAGCTTAACTTCTTCCCGTTCCCTAACTTGAAACTTTTGCTTGCTGGGAAGAAACTTCTCCAAAGGAGAAAGTGATAGTTACAATCAACAAGTATTTTCCTGAGTCTGATGGAACCTAATTTCCAGTTGGGATGAATATGAGAAATGAATGTGTTGAACAAGACGTAAGATGTTTACGAAACAAACATTTCTTCTTTTTTTTATCGGGCTTATCAAACACAGAGCTCCACTTTTATTTTTTTATTTTTTCTATGAGATCTTCACTTTTCTTTTCAATTATTGTGTGTTTTATTATTTTCAACAACTTAGACGCATGATTTGTTAAGCAGATTGTTCGATAGTTTCGTTTCCCCGAAAGTCAGATGGTATATCATATATATACATATGGTATACATATACATATGGTATATCATATATATATACATTCTAAAAACAAAAGTGAGTAGTCGTTTTGTAGCCACTTCCCCCAATGATTTCAGGAATTCTGTTGGAATGTTATCTATCTCAGTTGCCTTATTCGATCTTAAGTCTTCCAAAGCTCTTTTAACTTCTGATTCTAGTAGTGGATCCCCTACCTCTTCGACATTGACTCCTGTTTATTCTTCTATTACGATATGAGACGCCCTCAGTGTTCTCTTTCCACGCATCCGCTCTCTCCTGCTTCCTGAAACGACCATGCCTCAGGCGAAACCCTGTCTCAGACGAACAGCGAAACACTGTTACAAACATTGAATGCTGTGGTTGTTGTCTGCGAGCCAGGCGAAGTGGCCGCGCGGTTCTAGGCGCTACAGTCTGGAGCCGCGCGACCGCTACGGTCGCAGCTTTTAATCCTGCCTCGGGCATGAATGTGTGTGATGTCCCTAGGTTAGGTAGTTTTAAGTAGTTCTAAGTTCTAGGGGACTGATGACCTCAGCAGTTAAGTCCCATAGTGCTCAGAGCCAGACCGGCCCGAGTGGCCGAGCGGTTCTAGGCGCTACAGTTTGGAACCGCTCGATCGCTACGGTCGCAGGTTCGAATCCTGCCTCGGGCATGGATGTGTGTGATGTCCTTAGGTTAGTTAGGTTTAAGTAGTTCTAAGTTCTAGGGGACTGTTGACCTCAGCAGTTAAGTCCCATAGTGCTCAGAGCCATTTGAACCATTTTTGCTCAGAGCCATTTGAACAATTTTTGTTGTCTGCGAGGATAAGTCTCCTGACACAGCCTTGCTGCCCGCTGTCCGTTGCCATTCACATTTCCGAAAGTAAATACCATGTCGGCAAGGTCTCGATTCAAATACGGAACCATTGTGTACAACGCTTTATAACACCTACTAAAAGGTGAGTCAGCAAGAGAAGTGAATTGGACACAACATTACTAATTACTACAGCAGGAAATGGCGCTAGGCATGACGTATAAGTAACAGTGCCACTCTCTAACAGGAAACCATGCATACTGTAACCGTGGCTGCATGGTACAGCGCGTATTAGACCGGAGTATCTAACGAAGTATGATTGGATAAATGGTATCTGGCATGGAATCCAAGCTATTTCTGGACATAAGTTCGTTAGATTCTTTTTGTTCCTTATCCTCTCAACGATCAATGTTTGTAGACGGTGGAAAATGTCAACCTGTATAGCCTCAGAGAACTTCAAGCTCACCCTTCATTCTTTAGCACTTCAGTATTCCGCTTCTATGCGCAATGATTCTTCCTGACTAGTCTGATAAACTTCAGCCTACTCATCATCAGCAGTATTTTGTGATCTGATTCTATATCTGCTCCTGGGTACACCTTACAGTCCAATATATGATTTATGAATCTTTGCCTGATCACGATGTAATGTAACTGAAATCATCCTGTATCTCCCGAGGTTGTCCAAGTATACCTAATCCTCTTGTGATTCTTGAACATAGTATTCGCTATTACTGGCTGAGGTTATTGTAAAACTCAATTAGTGTTTCTCTTCCTAGTGCCAAGCCCGCATTCTCCCATAACCATATCTTCTGCTCCTTCCCCTACAACCACATTCCGGACCCACATGACCTTTAGATTTTCATCTCTCTTTACGTACTGAATTACCCATCAATATCCACGTACACTTTCTCCATATCTTCAAATTGCGACGTCGGCATGTATACCTGAACCATCATTGTCGGTTTTGGGTTGCTTTCAGTTCTGGTTAAAACAACGCTGTCACCGAACTGTTCACAGTGACTCACTCTCTGCTAACCAGAAATACCTACCTTTTTACCATTCCACTTCAGTGACCCCCACTATATCTAGATTTAGCGTTAGCATTTCCCATTTCAGATTTTGTAGCTTCCCTATAACTTTCAAACTTCTGACACCTCACGCCCCAACTCGTATAACGTCACTATTTCGTTGGTATGTTTTCCTCGTGATCACCTCCACAAAGACAGCCCCTCCCGGCGATCCGAATGATGGACTGGTCTGATGATACTTTTTCAGTGCATCGTCATGCCGTTGATCATACCGCCTTCAGGTCCAAGGGCAAGAGAGGGCCCTATACCTCTGTCTGCTCCTCTATCTCTTTGACAAGGCCATTGGCTGAATGAGGTTTACTCCGTATGCCAGAGTTCTTCGGCTGCCACTGCTGATGATTTTTATTCAAAATATAAGCGGTTTGTCGGTTCGAACCTGGAAAGCGCGATTGGAACACGAAGCCTAACCTCAATGTCTACTCCCTCCAGTTCCTTCGAATGTGATCCAAGGTATGAAATGGTGTTATTTCATTTTTTTTATTTATGTATTTGTTTATTTATTTGCCTTTTACGTGTGCAAAACACAGCATAGAGAAACTAAAGATGCCATTCAACACAGCCAAACGTAAAACTGCACCCAAGGCCGTCTATATTTAAGGAACTCACTGAAACGGAGCGTTTGGCGTCATTGGCCCCTTACGGGGCGGGTCCGACCGCCTTGGCGCAGGTCTTATTACATTCGACGCCACATTGGGTGACCTGCGCGCCGGATGGGGGTGAAATGATGATGAAGACAACACAACATCCAGTCCCTGAGCGGAGAAAATCTCCGACCCAGCCGGGAATCGAACCCGGGCCCGTAGGACGACAATCCGTCACGCTGACCACTCAGCTATCTTTCTTTTTTTTTTTTTTTTTTTTCGAACTCGGGACCTTTGCCTTTCGTGGGCAAGTGCTCTACTAACTTTTTTTTTTTTTTTTTTTTTTTTTTTTTTTTTTTTTTTCCTCGAACTCGTGTCTACAAATTCCATATGTTGACAAAAGTGGCTAATTAGAAAATTAATTAATTAAGGAAATAAATAAAACTGAAAATGCTCAAATGAAAGACATGAAGACATTGCGGATAGTACAAATACAAAAGAAACATGCTCCTGTAGCAATGAAATGAAATTCGTGTCGGGGGCGACACCTGCTCACGACCCGACGTTCGATAGAGCAAGAGAGCCATCTATCGACTCGTTCTCCAGACGTTGGTGTAAGACTGGGTCGTCTTCTCGAAATTAACTAAGGGTCCGTAAGTGTGATCGATGTCAATCTCGGCTTCTTCGTCTATCTCATCTCTCACCCGTCACACCCCATCTGGCCGGCGGGTCGGTAAATGTAAGTCGCAAGTAATTAGCGAAGTCTTGCCTATATTTCTTATGCTGTTGCAGCTTCGTGTGCCCATCCAAGAGAAAATGCCAAAAATCAATTTTGTCCTTTTCCGATTCGTTATACACGTAGCCCACCACCATTCCCCGCACCCATGTCACTGCATTGGTTTTTTGGACCGGGAAATAAGATTCTTGGGGGAAAAAAAGTGTGTCTGATGAAATTGTGTGAGGGGCGGAGCGTAACAGGAACGCCAATATCTGTTGTGTCAACTGCCACACTGGAGCCGTCCCACTACATGCTAAACGATGTTCATCAGTGTCCACTGTTGCGCAGCCTAAACATAGTGGAGTGTCTGCCAAATGAATCGCGTGCCGCCGTTGATTCGTTGCGAACTTCCTATTTATCACCACATACCATGTTGAGCGTACCGACGTTGGGAGGTAAACGTTCCGTATAACGCGCCAGATCTGTCGCCAGTTCTTGTCTGGGTACTTCTTTTCCAGAGTATTCCTGGGACACCGGCGCAGTAAGAGATGGTATACGTCTCGCGTCGTCGGTAGTCGTGTTGTTGGGAAGGAATCTCTGACATAGCTAAGCTCCAAAAAAAAAGACTTGAAGTGTGACAGCTTCGGTGAAATATGGCCCACATCGACTGGTGGCAGCATTGAAGTGGGCGCTAGTACATCGGCCAACGCACCCGAGATATTGCGAAATTGGCCGCGCCACTGTCGGAAAATCGTACTGACGAATAACGCCCGTGCCTTTTCATATACGTTCACTAGACCAAGTCCACCCTCTCCAGGTGGTAGCGTAAGCGTTGTGTATCGGATCTTAAACAGGTGTCCCACACTCACGTAGGTTCCGAAAGTTGCTTGTATGCGTGATGCCATTGTGCGCGTTAAAGGCAGGACATGCGCTACGTGAGTGAGTCTCGGTGCTAGGTATACGTTAACATAGGTCACCCTCTGAATCATATCCAACGCTCTTAGTTTCTGTAACAGCACCATTGTCCGCATCAGCTTTAATATGCGTCGGTAGTTATCCGCTGCTGTCCGCTGCACATCCGTGTGGAACGTAATACCTAGGCATTTTACGGTCTTAACTAAGATGAGCGGCCCTTCCTCCCCCGGTTGTAATCCTCGACCGACATTCATGCAGCGTGATTTTTGTAGATTAAGCACGCTTCCTGCCGCCATCCCGTATCGCTGTATCCATGCCAACGCCGTACGTACTTCTTCGCCTGTCCGTGCCACCAGCATCACATCGTCAGCATAAGCGCGGCAATGAAAGGTCAGTTGTGGCAACGGCACTCCCTCCAACCGTCTTCGGAGACCATATAAACAGGGTTCCAAAGCCATTGCATACAAAAATATCGACAGGGGGCAACCTTGACGAACTGACCTTGAAATAACAATGTAGTCAGTGCCCCGCCCATTCACCGAGACCTTTGATCGTACGCCGTGTAACAGTCGCATGATCACTAGGATGAAGGCCTGTGGGATTCCCAATCTGTCCATCACCGCATGCAAAAAGGTATGATCCACTCTGTCGAATGCATGATCGAAGTCAATAGCGACGAGTGCCGCACGCACTCGGCATGCCGCTGCTAATGCGATGATATCTCGGTAGTCACTGAGCGCCGTATGTACGTTGCTCTTACCGCCGAGGCAAGTTTGATCTATGAGGAGTCTATCAGATAGTGAAGACCGCAGGCGAGCCCCAAGTATGCGCGCGAAAATCTTGTAGTCGCAGTTCAAGAGAGTGAGTGGTCTATAATCTCCTGGATTTCTGCCACCGCGTGGTTTGGGTATGGGGATGATGATACCCTCCGTGAACTCGGCAGGTATCTCAGTCTGCGGTAACAGGAGTTCGTTGTACATCTGAATCCAGGTCCGTCCCATGAGGTATGCAAAGGCGCGGTAAAATTCAATTGGGAAGCCGTCCTGTCCAGGGGACTTGTTCGGAGCCCCCCTGGCAATTGCGTCTGTCAGCTCATCCTCTGTTATCGCTGTGATGAAGGTCTCTGCATCCAGCGGTGGTCCTCTATCTGGCATTTCCGAGATGACATCATGTAGTGTCTCGTGGTTCACATGTACAGGTCCATATAACTGGCGGAAATAGTCGGTAAACACATGCGCAATATCACGCTGATGCACGACTGGCTGGCCAGTTTCAGAGATTAGTTCCCTGATCAATGTCCTGCGTCGTCGTTGGCGTTCACGTACCACGTGGTGCATGGAGGGGGTTTCGGCAGCAACTGTGTCCGCCAATCTCGCCCGGACCATTATACCTTCCATTCTTAGTCTCGTCAGCTGTAATAACTTGGCTTTTATCATGCGCATGGCCGTGTGCCTTTCCGGCGATGGTTGTTGGGTCATCAGCTTCCTCAGGGCTGTAATATAAAAATCAGCCGTTGTGCGGTTCCACTGCGATTTGTCCTGCCCGTATCGTATCAACGTTCTCCGTAACGTTGGTTTTGCGCATTTAATCCACCACTGGAGAACCGAGGTGTATGCTCGTTGGCGGCGAACGCAGGTCTCCCAGGCCGCCTCTATCGAACGGTGACATTCAGTGTCACGTAAAAGTGCACAATTCATTTTCCAGTGACCTTTACTCCGCCATATCTTCTGACGCGTTAGTGAAATCGTACAGACGTACGCCATATGATCCGTAAAAGCCGCTGGCCAGATTTCGGCATCCAGTATCGTCGTCCGTAGAGCTCGTGTCACGTACACTCTATCAAGTCTACTCGCCGAGTGTCCCGTGACAAACGTATAACCCGGTCTGTCACCATGCTGCAGTTCCCAGGTATCCAGGAGTGCCATTTCGGTAATCAACGCACGCAGTTCCATACATGGCACATAATGAGGTACTTGGTCCTTTTTGTCGACGACACAATTAAAGTCGCCGCCCACTACATAGTTATCAAAGCGTCCAGCGAACAACGGTGCTATCTCTTCGGTGTAAAAAGTCGCCCTTTCTCTTCGTTTTGTGGAGCCAGATGGTGCGTATAAATTGATGAAACGAACGCCGTCGACAGTGATCGCTATGCCGCGTGCCGAAGGGAGAGACCTGACGTCCTCCACTCCTATTCCTTCCCTGGTGAGAATCGCCACACCGCATCCACTTTCATCGTGCACTGAATAATGTGCCTCGTAACCGTAGAACTCTGGCGGCGATGTGAAACGCACTTCTTGTAAGAGGACAATATCCACGTCCGCAGCGCGTAACATATCTTTCAGCATTTGAATTTTAAGCGGTGACCGTATGCCATTAATGTTTATCGTGGCAACGCGGTACGCCTGGCTTGTGTTCATCAGTTGTAGGGCGGTGTCATTAAGCGTCCATCTGCACCCCCGGCGCTCCTCAACACACTAAGTTGGTCAACATTTCCCGACCCCTCCCGGCCTCCGGCCAGGACTGTCCTCAATCGTCGCGTTCGTATTTTCATCCCGTTCCTGTTGGTCCATTTCTTGCGCCCAGTCCCCCAGAATATTTCCGGAACTGGTCGAAAGATGGGAGGTAACGTTGTCATCGCTCTGATGTTGGACAGTTGTCATCTCCACTTCCGCCTTCCGGTCACCAGAAGGAGAGTTCAAGTTATCGTCGCTGTGTAGTTCCTGCATCGTCATCTCGGTATCTGTTGAATCCACTGGTCTCAGGTCGATACTGTCGTTGTCGTCCACTGTCCCCTCGGGACTATGGCTATCGTCAGCAGAAGTCAGTCGACGCTTCTTTCTTCTCTTCGGCGAACGCTGTTTCCGTTGCCTTGCTTCCGCATCGGCTGTTGGGGTTGCGTATCCTCCGTCTTGGGCCTGGCCTATCACGCTCTCGGTGGAAGCACTGGCAGCCACCACGGATGATCCTGGAGCCGCCGTCAGCTGCATCTCTTGTGTGGTGTCCTGTGTCTGCTGTGGTGGAACCGGTGGTCGGAGTTCCAGTCCGTTGGTGTCCATGTTCTCTATAGGGGGCAGCTGCTGGTGCCCATCGGAAGTCTCCCTCACGTCGCTTCTCAGGGCTTCCACAAAGGTCAACGGTAAGACAGTCGTCGGTTGTGGCGCCTGAACGTCATCCCGTGGAGTTTGCACTAAACGTCGCTGGAGGCATTCCGAGCGGACGTGACCTTCTTTCCCGCACCCCGAGCAAGTGCGAGGTTGCCCATCATAGATTATAATTGCTCGACAACCTCCTATGTACAAATAAGAGGGGACGTGCTTGCGCAGCTCTATCCGTATTTGTCTCACCCCATTTAAAACGGGGTACGTGGTAAAACTCGTCCATTTTTCGGCCACATGGGATAGAACTGTACCGTATGGTCGAAAGGCGTCGGTAACAAGTTCAGACGGGACCTCAAACGGAAGTTCGAAGACTCGTATAGTGCGGATCCCCATTCCCGCGTGATCGACTGTAACTGCACCAACATTCCCGTCGGCATGACAGAAACGATACCCGTTCGGTGATCGTTGTAGAAGTCTTTCGCAAGCAGCCTCGTCAACAAGCTTGACATAGACGACGCTTGAAACGAGCGATAAATTGATTCCCACGATTTCCTGTGGATCGATTTTCACCTCTTCTCTGAAGAAACGTTCAACCTCGTGTGCCTTTGGTCGTGTATAGTCGTTCGCAAAACTGAACTTCAAAGTCGTTTTTCTGTACGAGTGTGCCATCTCGTTCTATACTCACAACACCGCACACGCGAAGCTGCTCCGGCGTAAACAAACAGGCACGCGCACCACAGCGCGGCCGGCAGGCAACACGGTCCGCACTGTGTCACTGCCGAAGGCAGACTGTGGCTGAATGAGGTTTACTCCGTATGCCAGAGTTCTTCGGCTGCCACTGCTGATGATTTTTATTCAAAATATAAGCGGTTTGTCGGTTCGAACCTGGAAAGCGCGATTGGAACACGAAGCCTAACCTCAATGTCTACTCCCTCCAGTTCCTTCGAATGTGATCCAAGGTATGAAATGGTGTTATTTCATTTTTTTTATTTATGTATTTGTTTATTTATTTGCCTTTTACGTGTGCAAAACACAGCATAGAGAAACTAAAGATGCCATTCAACACAGCCAAACGTAAAACTGCTCCCAAGGCCGTCTATATTTAAGGAACTCACTGAAACGGAGCGTTTGGCGTCATTGGCCCCTTACGGGGCGGGTCCGACCGCCTTGGCGCAGGTCTTATTACATTCGACGCCACATTGGGTGACCTGCGCGCCGGATGGGGGTGAAATTATGATGAAGACAACACAACATCCAGTCCCTGAGCGGAGAAAATCTCCGACCCAGCCGGGAATCGAACCCGGGCCCGTAGGACGACAATCCGTCACGCTGACCACTCAGCTATCGGGGCGGACACGGAACTCACTAACAAAAGAAAAACGGGACCCTGCAACGGCTCGGTTGGCGCGTTTCGAGATCGGCTTTTTGCTGACTTAAAAGCAATATATAGTCCCCTGGGCATGAACCTAAGTTCCTGACCCTTGATGTATCTCCTCATTTCACTTCTAGCAACCGGAACACCTCAGACAGCCGGATTGTTCCTGAATAACACATCCACGTAATTGGAAAAATAAGTTCTATATTTCACGTGCCACCGCAAGTTCATATGTTGCCTTTGTAGTGTGTACTGGAAGTCTGTGCCGTCCTTGTTATCTGCGCAATACAGATAATACGTAGGCATCTCCTTTATCCAGCTTACGGCGTTTGTCCTGGCGGTGGAAAGTACGCTGTGTCCGGAAAATGTAAGTCGTCAGCTTTGATCACCATGTGTGCCGTATACAATAAAAGGGCCATCATTTTCTTCGTGAGAATCCAACAGTCGATTGGCTTGCCACAAACCAAACGATGCTCGTCGGAGTCGGCGACTGCGCATTGGGGGCACATTGGCGTGTTGACCAGGTGAATGAAGTGCACAAAGGTTTGTGAAGTTGCCGTTAACCACTACGTAGCACAACGCAAGTACCTCTGTAGGAGATGAACTGCTCTCTATATTCTCTGCCAGTGTATCGATGGGTACTTTTGTCCGGCCATATTGCGAGGTGGTTGCTGAGGGAAGCTTCGATATACGTCTTTCGTAATGGGCAACCTGGTCTCCGACAAACTGTCCTGTAATCGAAGAAGACATCCCGCAGATGTACAAGTGGTGCCGTGATGTGGACGAGTGGACGGAGTGAAGGGGGGCCGCCACATTGATCACAGCGCCCATTAAAGTGACTACTCAGTTCTACAAAAGCCTTGCATCCTATTAAGAAATATTACGCGCGCCCTGTTCCTCACGTGTATGGGCCCGATGCCGCCCCCTCTCGGTGGCATCGCAGCGGAGGGAAGTCAGCACTTTCTCAAAGTCCGAAGACCCACTGTAACCTAGACGCGACCGTGGTGGGCTACGGCAGTATGTGTGCCGAGTGTTCTACTTTTAGTGCCAAATAGAAGCTGCCATAATGTGAGCGGTGGAACATATCCGTGGCACGCAATGCGTGTTGTCGTACTAATGTGCGTATCTGTCGCAGCAGCCGTCGATAATTATCAGTCGCTGTACGTCGCGTTTTTCCATGGAACAACACTCCCAAACACTTGAGATTGGGTATCTCGGTAATGGGCACTGCTGTCCTTGGTGGCAGCTCTCTGCCCACTTCCATACATCGGTCATCGGTAGGTTAGTGACACTACCCGACACCTTCCATATTGCTAAACGCGTCCCAATACCTCCTGGACTTCTTCTCCTGACTTTACCATAAAACAACGTTGGCGGCGTTGGAAAGATACGGCCCATAGTTGGACGCTTTCAAGGCTCCATCAGAGGCGGTGTAATGCACGTTCAAGAGCGACTGCAAATAAGATGGCTGAAGGGGGATGACCTTCCGCACAGAGCACTGGATAGTAACAGGTTCTGAGCTAACACCTTTCCGCAAGGCTCTCGAGTGAGCACCATACATCAACCGCAAGATCGTGTCGACAAATGTAAGAGTGATTTTCATCCGTTCCATGACCGCGCGTAGAAATACATTGTCCACTCGTTCGAAAGCGTGATCGAAATCCAGTAGTCCTCAAGATCTACATGCCGACATCAGTGTTATGACATCCCCGCATGCCCCTAGCATCGTTTGTATGTTGCTCTTTCCACCTAGGTAGATTTAATCCAAATGTATTTTGTGCTTCGTGGACTCTTGACGGCAGGCACAAAAGATACACGCAATTATATTGCTCCCACCTACGTATATCTCGCGAAGAGACCATGAGGATAAAATCAGAGAGATTAGAGCCCACACAGAGGCATACCGACAATCCTTCTTTCCACGAACAATACGAGACTGGAATAGAAGGGAGAACCGATAGAGGTACTCAATGTACCCTCGCCATACACCGTCAGGTGACTTGCGGAGTATGGATGTAGATGTAGATGTAGATTTTGTTGTCTCCGTTCAGTAGTGTCAAAGGCCGATAGTATTGTAGGCTACGACTACAACTTCGTTTTGGAACGTGTATCGTGATACCCTCTGTGAATTCGTTAGGGAACCGTAAGGAAGGTATTAAGAGTTCTTTGTACATCTGTACCAACGCCGCTCCCATAAGAGAAGCGAAGGTACGGTGGTACCCAAGAGGGAATCCACCCGGTCCAGGAGACTTTGTTTAACGCACCACGCTTTAGGGCAACGTCCAAATCATCTAAGATCAGCCATAAGGCCGTCCACTGCAGCGGGATGCTGCACACCGGAAAGCTTTTGACACCGTTCCTCACAAGCGACTTCTAAACAAGCTGCGGGCCTATGCGGTAACGTCTCAGTTGTGCGACTGGATTCGTGATTTCCTGTCAGGAAGGCCGCAGTTCCTAATAATAGACGGCAAATCATCGAGTAAAACTGAAGTGATATCAGGTGTTCCGCAGGGAAGCGTCCTGGGACCTCTGCTGTTCCTGATCTGTATAAATGACCTGGGTGACAATCTGAGCAGTTCTCTTAGATTGTTCGCAGATGATGCTGTATTTTACCGTCTAGTAAGGTCATCCGAAGACCAGTATCAGTTGCAAAGCGATTTAGAAAAGATTGCTGTATGGTGTGGCAGGTGGCAGTTGACGCTAAATAACGAAAAGTGTGAGGTGATCCACATGAGTTCCAAAAGATATCCGTTGGAATTCGATTTCTCGATAAATAGTACAATTCTCAAGGCTGTCAATTCAACTAAGTACCTGGGTGTAAAAATTACGAACAACTTCAGTTGGAAAGACCACATAGATAATATTGTGGGGAAGTTGAGCCAAAGGTTGCGTTTCATTGGCAGGACACTTAGAAGATGCAACAAGTCCACTAAAGAGACGGCTTACACTACACTCGTTCGTCCTCTGTTAGACTATTGCTGCGCGGTGTGGGATCCTTACCAGGTGGGATTGACCGAGGACATCGAAAGGATGCAAAAAAGGGCAGCTCGTTTTGTATTATCGCGTATTAGGGGAGAGAGTGTGGCAGATATGATACGCGAGTTGGGATGGAAGTCATTAAAGCAAAGACGTTTTTCGTCGCGGCGAGATCTATTTACGAAATTTCAGTCACTAACTTTCTCTTCCGAATGCGAAAATATTTTGTTGAGCCCAACCTACATAGGTAGGAATGATCATCAAAATATAATAAGAGAAATCAGAGCTCGAACAGAAAGGTTTAGTTGTTTGTTTTTCCCACGCGCTGTTCGGGAGTGGAATGGTAGGGAGATAATATGATTGTGGTTCGATGAACCCTCTGCCAAGCACTTAAATGTGAATTGCAGAGTAATCATGTAGATGTAGATGTAGATGCTCAGCCGCTGGCATTTTTCGAAGCACGCCTGCGAATCTTGCTGTGTCTAGGCTGTCGTTCTCATAGAAACTGCGACAGTGATGAGCAAAAGCACGTGCAGCCTCCTTCCGTAAAATGGTCCGCGATCCATCGACCATTTCGATAGCCCGTACAAGTGTACGTCGCCGCTGCCTTCTTCCTCTCACCATGCAGTGTAATGGCGGTCTTTCGTTGTGAAATCCATCGAGCATTCTCGCACGTACTTTAACTCCTTCCATCTCCACTGCCTTAAGACGCAGCAGTTGTGCTTTGATACTCTGAACAGCCTGCTGACGATCGAGAGACAGTGGTTGCGTCGCCAACTCACGTAGGTCTGTGAAATAAAATTCAGAATTCACTCATTGCCAATGTGACTTATCTTGCCCATATGGTGTGAACGTTCTGCATATAGCCATTTTGAAACGGCAGAGGCCGGCCGGAGTGGCCGTGCGGTTCTAGGCGCTACAGTCTGGAGCCGAGCGACCGCTACGGTCGCAGGTTCGAATCTTGCCTCGGGCATGGATGTGTGTGATGTCCTTAGGTTAGGTTAGGTTTAAGTAGTTCTAAGTTCTAGGGGACTGATGACCTCAGAAGTTAAGTCCCATAGTGCTCAGAGCCATTTGAACCATTTTTTTTGAAACGGCAGAGCCACCATTTAAGCGTTGAATAGTACACACATTGACGCCCCTACATTGACGCTATGTGTCTTAAACCTCCCGGAAACAGTTCTCATCCCGCAGGTGGGTAACGTTGAGCACCTACACCGCGGCTGAACTCACTTTCGCGCGCCTTAATTAGACAACTTGGTTTGTCACAGAAGTCCTGACGGCCGTAAAATTTTTTAAAGAATTCGCATTCTGTGAAAGCGCAGCCCGACGCTGGATGTGATACCACGTGGAAACTGTTCGGTGAACAGCGTTGTCGGACCGAAAGCGGAGCAGCCGATCAGCAGCGTGTATGCAGCGGAACTGAAGTGTGTGCACCAAACGTTCGAACTGGTGATGACATCTTTCGTCCCGACTGTCGGACTAATCAGTCTAAAGAAACCTGAAACAAGTCCTGACTGCATGTTTGTAGCTAAACCATGGAGCATAGAAAAACCTCTTCGTCCGTTTCGCTAACGAAGGTATCTGATGACACGCCAGACACGTTTTCACCTAGACTGGATGACGGACTAATGTGATGAAAAGTAAAACAGGTATTCACCGAGTGCACGTAACAAAAAAATCCGATGGAATGTAAGAAACATCTTCACCGAGTTCACATGACGAAGCAGTCTGACGGAACGTAAAGTATTTGTCATCTCATCGTACTCGAAACATAAGGTTTCACTTATCTACTACCCAAATTAAGCCTATGTATTTATAAAAAATTCACACACTTCTTTTGTGCAAGCTGCCCTTCACTTCGTGTACAATTAAATGTCCTGAAGCACTTCCTTCTACGAGGGCACTTCAAAATGAAAATTACACGTCACGGCAGGCCAAGTTCCTTTTAATGAATGCTAACTTACAAATCAAAGGAACACAGATACACGGCACAATTTTTCAACCCAGTCAGCAAGTAGCTGTAAACATCGGAACATTGTACCAATCGTTCAATTCCTCGATGATAGAAATTCACCCTTCGGTCACAGAGTTATTCGAGAACCGCTGTGTGAACGGCCACATTGTTGGTATATCTCATTCACCGCCACAGGTGTTCTTTAAGCTCGGCAGCAAAACAAGAATTTGCAAACTGTATGGTGCAAGATTAGGACCTTCCGATAAGCATTATGCAGCTCTTTACGGCACCATTTTACTACGGTTGGACGCGAAAATACATTTGGACCGCGTACCGACAGTATTTCACTCGAATAGGCGTACAGTCGTACTGTCCCCGCAAACTTAAGTTTTTGAGTACGTTTGTCGTGACCGTGTCATTACACTCTGATGCATATGTTATCTGTACCGCAGCAGAACTGTGTCTGCAGGAAATCGGAAATATGTACCGTCTTTCGACAGTCTGTCACTCTAGTTGCGCAATGGTTTTATCGCGGAACAACATTGATCTTAGCGTGGGTCAACAAGTGTGACTCATTTTCTACAGTTGTTACGTATTACCGTCATAACGTTTCCCTAAAAGTTAGCGTAAACCTATATGGCCAGTTTTCTCTGTAAAATAGTAAAACAAATGCTCCCATTTTCACCCATTTGCAACCGATTCCTCAATCAGGCACGTCTATTTTTCCTATCTTTATGTATCGTACTTTATTACGTTCCTCTCTCTCTTTTTCACCTTCCCTCTCATGGCCGTTGCTGCTAGCCGTTATATTTTACGTCTACCTTTTTGATTTTGTCTTTCTTGTACTTCTTATGAAGTAATTACTAAGAGATTCATAATGCTTTCTCTTACATGTCATTTATAACTTACTTATCGTAATTAATGTGTTAAAATTATGTAGAGCGCCTGGCTAGATGCAAGTGTGGCCTAACGACCCTAATCTTTGTTGGCTGAATAAATGAATGATTAAATAAAAGACATCTTCACTGTGTTAGCATGACGAAGAAGTTTGACAAAACGCAAATATGTTTTCGCCTAGTTCGCCTGACGAACAATCTGACGAAACGCAAAACACTGTAAGCTGCATATTATTGTACGCAGCTATCTGTAGTGAGCCGAAAGCTCCGTTTTTGCTTCTTTGGCGTGCGATAACTCCTGTTTCCGTGGAAATCCAGAAAGTGGTGGCATGCCCCGATATAGGAAGATGGAGAAGGGCTGGCTCGTCGCAACACAGGACGGAAAGTTATATTAAAAGTTTTGTCTAACCGACAAAAAGGCAATCGTTTGATATTGTGTACATGTGCCACGCAACACTGCAGCGTTTCATTTCACAATTTAAGAGAGTTCTCTCGTGTTACAACTCGTAGGGGTTTTACCTCTGCCATGTAGCGCTGTGGAACAGTGAATCGTATCTTACGAATTTACTATGAAGATACTGTGTTGAGTACTATACGCGGACTGTGATTGTGCCATTGAGATGTTTAGAAAAGAGTTGATTATCACGTTAGGAAGAATTTGATATTTCTCACAAAAATGATCGACAGATGTGTGCTGCGGTGCTGTGGAAGTGGTTCCGATTTAGATTAGTGTGTGAACAACGCATACTTGTGAACGAGCAATTTTGAGAAGAGATACTGTAAGAACGTTATTACCTTAATTGCTATAGCTGCACACATTCCCGCTGTGTCGATATTTTGTACCCTGCTGGTACATTCCAGCGTTTCTACAAACAATATGGACACGGAGAAAGGAGCAGCGAGGTCTGAAGCTTCACGTAGGTCATTCAGACCGCCGTCAGTAAACAATCTTTCCCATCGCCAATTTTTTCCATATGTTCTTCCAGTCTGACCCTTTACAGCACAATTTCACCAATTACGTGTGATGGCGCGTTCTGGTAAAATGTAAAACAGGTCTTCCTCGAGTTTGCCCACAAAAAATATCTCGTTATTTGGTATAAGAGTGTAAGACAAGCTACAAGTGAGGAAAGCGATCAGAAGACTGCAAAGTTATATTACTTTAAGGTCTTAAAAGGAGTCAGTTCCCTCGCATCGCCTTACAGAAGCGGAATATCTTGAAAATTTTCTACGTAGATGACTGGCGAATATACACAGTGAATTCATTCAGCTTCAGGACGAAAGAAGAAAGATTAAAGTTTGTCGTCTCATCCACCTCGTTAGAAGTGGAGCACTGTCGGATTTAATAAAGATGGGGGCGGTTATGTACTTGAACTTTGGCCGTCTTGAACAGGTCAGTTCTAATATCCCTTTTACAAGCCAGAGGAATGGAACAGCAATTATTTGATCGGGATCCCATTAACTGAGATCTCAGAAACATCGAAGTATGTGCGACTATCATCGGTCTCCCAGGGAGCTGTTGCAAATAATGCAAGTAATGAAATACTTCTTCTGTCGGTAGCTTTAGGTGGATGGAGCGGATTTTCTCGAATCGAAAGATAGTGCGGTCCTTGGACAAATTAAATACTAAGCTGAAGTTTCTTGGTCCTGCCGGATTCAGAGAGTTCGTCGTGTCATAGCAGAAAAGTTACTTGCCATTACTTTACACAATAAGTTTGCGTACTGGTTCTCCCACAAAATGGAGGGCAGATTTTAACTGTAGAGGGGACTGGACCTGTGTGCCGCCTGTAGATGAGAAAGAAGTGAAGAACTACACAAACCACGTCGATCGCTGGCTAATAGCTATCTAATTCGTTCAGCATTCGCAAATATGGAAAGTGGTCGCTGATCCTGGTGGAGGGAATAAACCTTCCTATGGGACAAATTACCTTTGCTTAATGGCACTGATCAGGGATCAGCATTTATTAATTTGATATCCTCCAGCTCAGCTCTTCAACGAATCTTAGCTCAGTCGTTAACTCTCATCCAAACAGTATACAGGCAGGCTTGGTTAAAGAATTTGAGATGGACTCTTGACAAATATATTTGGTTATTATTTGATGTGTTGGCAATTGTGCCAACACCTTGTAGATAGAGGAGGCCGAAATGCACGCTATAATCTAACGCAGACGGGCGTGAGGGTTGGAACAGGATACGTAATGAATGCTATAAAGAAAAGTACGTAGCTGCTGGAATACTTAACTTTTAATCCATCATTTGTATACAGCGTTCTTGATGATACAAGTGAGACTCTCTCTAGATATGGTTAATGGCGCCTTGCTAGGTCGTAGCCATGGACTTATCGGAAGGCTATTCTAACTGTCTCTCGGCAAATGAGAGAAAGGCTTCGTCAGTGTATTCGCTAGCAAAGTCGTCGTACAACTGGGGCGAGTGCTAGTACGTCTCTCTAGACCTGCCTTGTGGTGGCGCTCGGTCTGCAATTACTGACAGTGGCGACACGCGGGTCCGACATGTACTAATGGACCGCGGCCGATTTAAAGCTACCACCTAGCAAGTGTGGTGTCTGGCGGTGACACCACACTATTTATCCTGGATTTTAAGAAAATTATCACATATTTTGAGAGGTGGTAGTACGTGTTGTGGCGGCTGTGCCCTCTTGTAATATTTTGTTGTTCCTGGCTGGATGAGGAGAGGGTGGTGTGATAGGTGGTTGGTCGGTTTCCTCTCACTACAACACAAAATGCACACGTGGTTAAAATACACTTTATTACAGGAACCAATTGAGTACTTCACTTCAGTGATGTCCAAGGTGAAGGAAGTTCTGTGGTTAACAGCAATCAAATATCATGTACTAATTCTTGAATCTTGTCTTTGTCCATATCACAATTATATACTGTACAATGACTAATGTTCCCTTACAGTTAGCTAAGGTGCGAAGCGACGACTCTGTGGAAGACTAGAGAGCAGCGCAAAGTACTGAGGTGCAATGCGAAACGAGTCCTGGTGCGGCGTACTGAGGCTCTGAGATTGAGAGTTTGAGACAGCTCGGCCGTCGGCGGCTGCCTACATGCACGCAGCTAAGGGTGGATTATCGGCGCGTATCCTCGGGGTGTTTCTTGGTCTTCTCTTGTCACAGGTGCGCTTAGTTCAGTTAACAAAACACAGAATGGTCCCATTGCTTCTAATGTATGCTCTGATCTTTCGCAGACCGGGGGATACTGTTTACATTAACAACACTAACACATGTTTACTGCCTCTTGTCTCCATGGATAATAACGCAGCGAGGCGTCCTCCTTTGGTTACTGGTTTCTGTAGGTCGCTCGTAATATCAGAAAGCTTGCAGTGATGAGATATGTTTCACAGTAGTGGATATAAAAAAGTGCTCATTCATTCATTCATTTTAAAGCCCATGTTTACGGGTCATTCCTTTTTTGTTTGGGCCATAAGATTGCGTTGGTGAACAAGTTCGTAGCGTTTTTCTGTGAGTTTAATAAGCACAACAGATACATGTAACAGAGAATTTAGTCTTCAATAATATATTCTCTTTCACTATTTGCAACAGCCTGCCAATGCCGGGATAACTTTTCGATTCCATGACTGTATAAATCACGTGGTTTTGTAAGCCGAAGAACTCGTCGAGCCACGTTCGGAGAGCATTTTCATCATGAATGGAAGTGCCTTGAAGGTTGTTCGATAGAGAACGGAAAAGGTGAAAGACTTAGAGCTCAAGATCATGTGAATAAGGTGGCTGCAGAGTGACCTTCCAACGTAACTCCTGTATAGTGCTTATTGTCAGTCTAGAACAGTGGTTCCCAACCAGGGGGTTTTTACACATGAGGGGTAAAATGAAATTTTCTGACGGGTAAAAACTAAAAGATTCGATACTGTTTCAGTCACCAAACTAAATTAATTTCAATTACTATTATGACAACTGAGCAAGACTCTAATAGTGATTATGTAAGCTATCAACAATCTTCATTATATAAGTTATCAACAATCACTTTGTCTCACTAGCATTAATTCTGTAGAGGTTACAGGTTCCTCACATATTCACCCTTTACACACATATGTTGTGCTTCGTCCCTTACATCACTGATTATAAAAGTGAGACATATGTGTAACAAATGCTAAATCTCTCAAGAAAATGTTTTCTCCAAGTCGTACATACTACCTAAAGTAGTCCAGAATTGCTTCATTACTCGTTTCGAAAGATATAAATAAATTAACTGACACATGATAGAGCAGTAACTACATAATGGCTTCTATGGTGCTGTACACAGTGTTATTATAATGATTTTTATTATTAATATTACTCTTACTATTAGTGGCTGTAGTCAGACGTGAAGCATTAAGTCTGAAGTCTACCGATTTCTGCCAGTTCCGTGGTACGGAATGCAGCAAGCAAGTGATTTGTTAATAGTTAGTAGAGTACACATATTTGAACTTGATTGATTTTATATGGAATTATAGTGTGTAGGTAAAACAAGTGCCAAATTGGAGACGAATAACGTAGGGATGTTTTATTTTTTTTAAATTTTTATTTTTTATACGAATTTCTACCTTCAAGGTGTATAGCTAGCTTTCTCACGGGAGCAGGAGCTTTGTGTAGCACTTGGGATGCACCACACACACACACACACACACACACACACACACACACGCGCGCGCTCACACACACACATATACACACATGTTTCAAGAAAAGTCTCTCATTCTACATTTTATTTAGGTGATAAAATGGGGGTACCGAGTGGGGGGGGGAAGGGCAACAGACGGCAGAGACTGGAGGGGGGGCGGCCGTCTAATGTCTAATTGCACTTAGGGGTAATTTCTGATACGTACTTGAAAACAACAAAAAATTGATTACGTAATAATATTGTGAGGTGATAATTCAAACTCTATGAATATACCCTGCAATGTCTGCAGCTCTATTTGATTGTTCGCACACACTGTTACGAACCCGCTTTGAAAAGGCGGTCTAAGAAAGGTTGGGAACCAATAGCCAAGCAGAATGCGGGAAGGCGTTGTCGTGGAATAGCATCACTTAACGCAGTCTTCCTGGTCTTGTTCTTGGACTGTGTCTGGACGTTTCACTTGTTGACAATAAATGTCAGCAGCGAGGGTTACATCTCGCGGAAGCAATTCGTAGTACACCATACTGGCGCTGTTCCACCAGATTAGATTAGATTAGATTCAGTTTTCGTTCCATAGGCCCAAAACTAACATGATTCTCGTGGGTGTGGAACATCTCAGAAAGTACTACATAAAAAACACAGAACATTTGAATATACACACAACAAAAAGAAAGTTTTGTATCCCAACGGTTCGCAGAACTCCTGAAGATAGACGTTGACCTTGAATATTGTATCACAGACACAGTCCCTTTGACTGTTCAGAGATGTTACTAAACCCGCCCAAAGATGTAAACAACCATGCTTGAGCAGCGCCTATTAGACGGGGTCCGACAGCCGATCAGTTCCAGTCATTCCACCAGGAAGGAGGTACACGGCTCGTGTTGTCTGTAGATCAACCATGCATAGATGGTCATTACCGTGGTTAGATCGCATCCGCATTGTTACTTTGTGCCAGGAAGGGCTCTCAACAAGGGAAGTGTCCAGGAGTCTCGGAGTGAACCAAAGCGATGTTGTTCGGACATGGAGGAGAAACAGAGGGACAAGAACTGTCGATGACATCCCTCGTTCAGTCTGTCCAAGGGTTGCTACTGCAGTGGATGACTGCTACCTATGGATTATGACTCGGAGGAACCCTGACAGCAACGTCACCTGGTTGAATAATGCTTTTCGTGCAGCCACAGAACGTCGTGTTACGACTCAAACTGAGCAAAATAGGGTGCATGATGTACAGCTTCACTCCCGACATTCATGGCGAGGTCCATCTTTGGGACCACGACAGCATGCAGCGCTGTACAGGTGGGCTCAACAACATGCTGAATGGACTGCTCAGGGTTGGCATCACGATCTCGTCACTGAAGAGTGTCGCATATGCCTTCAACCAGACAATCTTCAGAGACGTGTTTGGAGGAAACCCGGTCAGGCTGAACGCCTTAGACACACTGTTCAGCGAGTGCAACAAGGTGGACGTTCCCTGCTATTTTGGGGTGGTCTTATATGGGGCCTACGTACGCCGCTGGTAGTCATGGAAGGCGCCGTAACGACTGTACGATACGATCGATAGTGCAACCATATCGGCAGCATATTGGCGAGGCATTCGTCTTCATGGACGACAATTCGCTCCCCCATCGTGCGCATCATGTGAATGACATCCTTCAGGATAACGACATCGCTCGACTAGAGTGGCCAGCATGTTCTCCAGACGTGAACCCTATCGAACATGCGTGGGATAGGTTGTAAAGGGCTATTTATGGAGTGGCCAGCATGTTCTCCAGACGTGAACCCTATCGAACATGCGTGGGATAGGTTGTAAAGGTCTATTTATGGACGACGTGACCCATCAAACACTCTGAGGGATCCACGCCGAATCGCCGTTGAGGAATGGGACAATATAACTAACAGTGCCTTGATGAACTTTTGGGGAGTATGCAACGACGAATACAGGCATGTATCAATACAAGTGGACGTGCTACTGAGTATTAGAGGTACCGGTATGTATAGTAAACTGTACCACCGTCTCTGAAGGTCTCGCTGTATGGTGGTACAACATGCAATGTGTGGTTTTCATGAGCAATAAAAGGGCGGAAATGATGTTTATATTAATCTCTTTTCCAATTTTCTGTACAGGTTCCGGAACTCTCGGAACTGGGAAGATGAAAAACTTTTTTTGATATGTGTAATACTCACTTCCCTGATCACTTGTAAGGCGATTGTCAAAATACACGAAAACATCACAGCAGACTGAAACTGCCAATATTCACTGAACTAATACACAGTCAGAATGAAACACAGTTATGCGCTTTAAATCAATTTATCATACGCAAAGTACCTAATCTCCACTGTTGCAACCACGTGCTGTCAAAACTGAAATTTAACAGGCACTTTTACTTAAGCTGGTCTAAAGGGCCCCCGTTAAGAAATTCGTTTATAGAGTATAAGGAGCTGCCTTTAAGCTATGCTTTATCTGAAACCAAGTTTTTAATTGTGGCTGGCAATTTTTTGAAAATGTATGTTCATGAATACCGGCCTCTTTTTGGACCAAGGTAGTTCTTATTCCTAGCACAGATTGTATGAAATGAGCTAATGGTTGGAAAAATTTCATTAAGGAGTAAATATACTGAGAAGGGATGCCCAATACCTTGAACTGGTTTCTGTATGATGTTCTTGAATTTACACCAAAAGAGGGCTTATTACACGCTTTCGCAGTGTAAAGATGTTTACTCGGTTTGACGAATTAGTTCGAAATGTGATCCTTTACGACGTAATAGAATGAAGGTAAGCAAAGTATGCAAGTTTTTGTATTGATATCTGACGCAGTTCACTTTGGAAATACAGACTTTTTAGACGTTTCAGTAATTTTGAGTATTACCTTCCCAACTGAGTTTGTTATCGAGTTGTAATCCAAGAAATTTAATACTGTCACCGTTTGCCATCTACATGTCTTCATATGTTATACACGTACTGGAAGGAAACCTTTTACAAGTTCTGCCTGCATATAGTGGGTTTTTCAAAGCTTAATGACAGGGAATTAGCTTTAAACCATTTATTAATGTCTGTGAAAATTTGAGTAGCGGTCATTTCTAAATCTTTATTTGCCTTGTTGGTTTTTGCAATGTTCATATCATCTGCATTCAGAATACACTTAGCATTTGGCAATGTAACACCCGAGAGGTCATTAATGTACACAACAAAAAAAAAAAAGAACCCAATATGGAATCTTGAGGAAGAACACATGTAATTAATTTCCACTCATATGAAGGCTGACTGCTTACTCCATAGGTATTTCGGAACGAAACCCTTTGTTTCCTGTTAGTTACTTAAGACTCGACCCAGATGCATAATATTATCTCTTGTGGATGTGCGCAAGTCTTTGTACGGAGAGCTCCTTCTTTGTTTAGGCTCAGCCATTCATTTATTTTTCTCTTTTTTTCATTTTTATTTTTTATTTATTTTTTTTTTTATTCATCACTCTTCTGATTGGATTGATGCGACCCGCCACGAATTTCTCTGCTGCGCCAACCTCTTCACATCGGAGTAGTAATCTACGTCCTCAATTATCTGCTGGATGCATTTCTGCTCCCTCTAGTACCATGGAAGGCATTCCCTGATGTCTTAACAGATGTCCTGTCGTCCTGTCAGTTCATCTTGCCAGTGGTTGCCACATATTCCTTTCCTCTCTGATTCTGCGCTCAGCCTCCTCATTGCTTACGTTATCAGTCACCTTAACTTTCAACATTCATCTGTAGCACCACATCTCAAATGCTTGGATTCTCTTCTGTTCCGGTTTTCCCACAGTCCATGTTTCACTACTATTCAATGCTGTGCTTCAAAAGTACATTCTCAGGAATTTCTTCCCAAAATTAAGTCCTATGTTTGATACTAGTATTCTCTTGGCCAGGAATGACCTTTTTGCCAGTACTAGTCTACTTCTTATGTCCTCCTTCTCCTTCCGTGTTTGGTTATTTTGCTGCATAGGTAATACAATTCCTCAGACTTACCTAACTCTTAACTATAAATCCCTACGTTAAGAGTCGCTTTTCTAATTTCTGCTACACGTCTTTCTTCGTTTTATCTCTATCCATATTCTGTGCTCATCGGACAGTTCGTTCCATTCAGTAGATCCTGTATGATATCGGGCTCAGCAGGACAGAGCGGATAAGGTTGTGGTTGTGGAGGGGGCCGTAATCAGTTACTGTTAGATGCGTAAAACCCAAAAACCTTTATTTTCCTAAGAACCTTTTAATTACACGTTGCCTTAAAAGGATCAAATTAAAACAATACGGCTGAAGGCCTAGTTAAGAAAACTTGCGGTACCTCCTGGGCTGAGGGCCCTAAACCACGCAAAAAACAAGAACGGCTGAAGGCCTGAATACAAGTTATAAAAATTACTTTAAAGAATACACGTGGGTGAAGGCCTTACTTAAAAAAATATTTCACGTAAATACACGGCTGAAGGCCACACACAATATATTGAACAAATCAGGGCTTAGTTCCTGGATAACAAGAATTTCAAATAGAGCAAATTAAAAAAAATAGTTTTAAACAAATCAGTTTTCAAATTTTTAATTTAAGACGGCAGAAGGCGTTATCTTAAAAATATTTCACGTAATTTCTCTGCTGAAGGCCACACACTGGACATTGAACAACTCAGGACTTAAGACCTGGATAACAAGAATTTCAGATAGAACAAATTTTCAAAATTTTAGTTATTAAACAAATCAATCTTAACTTTAATTTACGTCGGCTGAAGGCCTTATCTTAAAATTAAACTAAATTAATAGGCGGCTGAAGGCCTCGCACAGTACATCAGACTAAAATGAAAATCACAGTCTAAACCCAACAGAACAGTGGTGCTCAGAAGTGTTCCAAGGGTCGGCCTGAGGAGGTAGCTGCAACGTAAGGTGAGGTGAGACAAGCAGCGAAGAGTAAGGTTAAATAATTGGATGGCAACCCAACCCAGGGACGGCTGAAGGACCGACCAACAACCTTCATCAGTCCCTTCCACCCGACCAAGAGTACGACAACCGAAAATATCAGCGGAGGACGAAGATAACACACGCACTATGTTTTTTTTTTTTAAATTGACGTCTAAAAACAGCCAAGGCACAATAACCACTCTTAAGAAAAAAATATAAACAAACAACTAAAAGGCTGTTGAACTACACCCCGTGTCGGACAGCATCAACACAGTGAGAAAAAACACACTGCCAGAAAACTACGCTAACGACCAGCGCAGGTAAGTGGGGCGTTAACGACCACAAGGCAGAAAATACCGCTGGTTATGTAAGTAGACTGTTTATGTTAACTTATTGGCAACGTTACGTAGCGCTCTATATGAAAATCACTGGATGTGCTGTGTGCAGTCTGTGGCTAGTTTGCATTGTAGTCTGCCATTGTAGTGTTTGGCAGCGGCAGCTGGATGTGAACAGCGCGTAGCGTTGCGCAGTTGGAGGTGAGCCGCCAGCAGTGGTGGATGTGGGGAGAGAAATGGCGGAGTTTTGATATTTGTAAGAATGGATGTTATGAACTGCTATATATATTATGACCATTAAGCTAAATACAATGTTTGTTCTCTATTAAAATCTTCCATTTGCTAACTATGCCTACTAGTAGTTAGTGCCTTCTGTAGTTTGAATCTGTTATTTAGCTGGCAGTAGTGGCGCTCGCTGTATTGCAGTAGTTCGAGTAACGGAGATTTTTGGTGAGGTAAGTGATTTGTGAAAGGTATAGATTAATGTTAGTCAGGTCCATTCTTTTGTAGGGATTTTTGAAAGTAAGATTGCGTTGCGCTAAAAAAAATATTGTGTGTCAGTTTAAGCACAGTCGTGTATAATTGTTCTAAGGGGACGTTTCATATGACGACCCTTAGCCGAGGATACTTCACTGGAATCTTCTGATATTTTCTTCTAGTTTGTGTAATTAGTGTAGCTTTTGTTTATTGCTAGCACGTAATTGTAGAGAGAATTTCCTTTGTAGTTGTAGTTTTCCATTCTTGTACAGTAAAACAGTTGTGGCATGCATGTAGATTTGCACCAAGTATTGCGCAGCTGCGCTTGCAATTAACTAGATATTATTTTCAGTGCTATGTTAATGTGTTCCCGTATTTTGGCTCTTCAAATTGTGTTTTTCTGTGTTGTCTTGTGAAATATTGTGACAATAATGGCGTGTGAAAAACGTAATACTTTGCTCCAAAGTAAACTGAGAAATGACAGTGAAGACGAAAGCAGTGTGTTAGCGCCACCGTGTAATGAATTAACTAATGTTCAACATAGTAATTTGGTAATTGTGCATAGGGAAATGGAGCGGGCGGCAAACAATGGCGTAGGCAGTGAAACAATTAGTGAACAGGGAAGCATTATCGATCGATCGCTGGGCAACAGCTCGCCTCAGGAATCCGAAATGACAGGACACAATTTTACAAATACTGTAGATTCAGGTTTTGCGTCCTCACCGTTTTCTCAAATAAGTCAAGACACATTTTCTGCTTGTCAAAATGTGAATGTTGCTGGTGCAAATGCACTGCCGAAAAGCGTAGAGGAACAGATTCCAGACACTAATGCATTGTTATTACAATTAATGCAACAAATGGGACAAAATCTTCAAAAGTTAGACACAATGGAACAAAATCAGAGACAAACACAGCAAAAGCTTCAAAAGTTAGACACAGTGGAACAAAATCAGAGACAAACACAGCAAAAGCCTCAAAAGTTAGACACAATGGAACAAAATCTTTAAAGGTTAGACACAATGGAACAAAATCTTTGGAAGTTAGACACCACACTTGAACAAACACGTGAAGATTTAACTACTGAGTTACATAACATTGAATCGAAATGTCAAAAAGTCTGTAATGACGTAAAAACACAAATTTATGAGCATTTTCAACCTATTTTTTCGCGGCATGAAAATGCATTACAGAATCACGAAGCAGCCATAAAAGAACTGCAAACCATTGTTCATGAAAATCATGAGACCCTGTGGGCTAAAATTGACTCAGTTGCATCTACCGATTCGGTTACGCAACTGGCAAAAACTCAGGAAAACTTAAAGGACACAGTAGATTCGATTTCAACACAAATGGACACTCTGAAACTTGGTTCAGAAAAACACACTGAGGAAATGTGTTCACTATCGGAGAAAGTAGCTGAACTTTCGGATCAGGTCACTAACTTATCTACAAAGGTAGATGATGATCTGAATGACACAAGACCTGTAGCCATCACTGACACAGAAGAGTGCGAACAAATTAGGAAATTCAAACAAAATCAGAATCAAATTAATACGCAACACCAAAGAGAAATCCGGGAAGTACAAGATCAGGTGACACAGGAAATACAAGAATTACGTATTTCAGAGGCCACTCGCGCTCCAGTACGGGAAGAGGGACATAGAAATACGGAACAGCCACAAAATAATAACTCCGGGGACTTCGGAAATTATGAAAGAAATTGGCAAGGTACACCGAATTTTGAGATGGAACCGCCGACACGACGTAACAATGACCGATATGCTACTAGCCGACACGATGATTTTGACTATAAGCTGTTCATTACTACACATAAATTTAAAACATTTAAGAATTCTGGCAACGACATTCATCCACAAGCATAGCTCCATCAATTCTCTCATTGTTTTCCTCCCAACTGGTCGTTAGAGCACAGATTAGAATTGATGTGTAGCTACTTGGAGAATGAACCAGCTGTAAGAATGCGATTGGTCATTCACGATTGTCGCAGTGAAGGAGAATTTTACCATGCGTTCCTCTCAGCATATTGGTCTCAAGCTACACAAGACCGAGTAAAACATAGCATCATGAAGATGAAACACTTTGAACAATCAGAGTTTTCCAGTCTTGTCAAATATTTTGAAGACATATTGCACAATAATCAGTACCTGTCAAACCCATACAGCCCCTCAGAACTCATCCGCATTTGCTTAATCAAACTGCCTGAACATTTACTACATATTATTTTAGCAGGACGTTGCAAAGACGACATTGAAGCTTTTCAGGGACTATTACAAGAATTAGAAATTGACACAGGCAGTCACGGGATGCGAAAACTGGAGCACAACAATTGCAGGTCACATGCCTCACAATTCCGTGATGATAGAAATAATAATTGGACACGACAAAGCTATTCTTACAGCATAAATTGTGACCAAAACAGACACCACCCGTATGACAACCGTTGGCAGAGTAATAAAAGTTACAGAGAAAGATCGCATTTCTGTAGTAATGAATATGACAGGGATAACGATAGAAACAGACAATATGGGAACAAAAACAATTATTATCAAGGGAGACAGAATAACTTCAGACGCAACAGTCCAGCGTGCAGTTACGATTCAGGGAGAAATTCTCCACCACGTGACCGACAAGAAAGAAACTATGGAATCTACCGACATGATGACAGACGATATGATCGTAACGACAGACCAGAATTGCATCAGAACTGGCGGGATTTAAACAGGGCAGGGCCCTGTCGTTACGGTGAATTTGTAGAAGTTAGGTCTCCTAATCCCAGTAACGACGCACGCCAACAAAGGAACAGACAATGACTCGCACGGCAGGCAGCTGCGTGCGCCGGCTGGCTCAGAGAAAAATAACATAGACGCTAACCTTGAGAAAAATTCCAGTATTCTTTACCGACGTGTACCGCATGATAATTCCGTTCAAGTTGAACCTCTGCGTACTAGGAACGGTAAAAGATTGCACCATATTTCACATGTAAATTCGTTTATTGAGAGATGATCTGCTTTGTAATTTAGTCTTTACTATAAAATTTTTCACTTCACCCTACTAGTACAATTTGCCACACTGAGAAACTGTTAACATGCAACAATGTTTGAAGTTAAATATCCAATCAAGAACCAAGAGAACTTATTTAAACAGAAATTACGAATGCATTGTTATTGCAAACAGACGACAAAGTGTTATTGTGTGTGTACATTCTTGCTTGTTAGTTGCACGATTACGTAATGACTATAAGGCTTAGAACATATACTGGTACTGCTAATGAGATTCTAATGCATCATTTTGGTTTACTTGAAAATACATTCTGGATTTAAGGTACTTTCTGTGAGATACCAGATGAGACAGTGGTTAGATTATGTGACAGCTACACGATTTTATCACGACGCTACTGAGTGACAATTTACAATGTTGCTTTTGCGGTGTATCTGTTTGATGTCTGCACAGTTTTTCTGAATTCTTCTGTAAGGTAAAACATGTTTTAATAGTAACTTTTGTGTTATAGCTACAAGGAGACAGCCTTTTCCATAGGACAACAATACGTTACAGCACAGTACTTTCTTCATCACGGCAATAAGCGTAATAACTAAGATATCTATACCCAAAGCATTTCACTTTTGTTTATCATGAGGTAAGAAAATTGACTTCTGCAGACCTTAGCTTTCAGAGGACGATAACTACGACACTTCCACAGAGAGTATCTTACAACAAGACGCACAGTTTAGCGCTACAGTACACGTATTTGAGTGATTAATTTTGTACTTAAATCATTTATTTTTAAAGATATTTGAAGTACAATGATACAAAGGTTTTCCGTAATACATTTCATTCCATTCTTGTAATCTGTAACACCTGAGGGTATAATTACATTAATCCTCAGGGGGGTACACGCCTACTTTTTTGTACCATGTGTTTGGCAAGCACAAGGAGCCCTAGCTAATATGGTATTTGCTTATACAACTTTACACATCGGTACCATATTCCTCTAACACATAAATTACACAGCTATCTGATCATTTAACTGAGAGATAAACTTTTTTTTTACATCAGTGGCACATGTTTACGCAATTACACAGTTGGGTAACTTCACACTTATGAAATTGTATTTTGTCTGTACTTTGTGAACTGTTCATATTTTTTCGGAACCATTGTGATACTATGAGAGCTTTGAATGATGTATTTGGTATGAGATCATGATTTTTAAAGTACGTTTGAGGTAGATGACACTACTGAAATGAGCAGAGAATTTTTTTAGGTTTTGAAATTATTGGAGGAAGCTACGACGATTTTGAGATTTGACTGAGGTGTTATGATGTTATTATTACGATGACGATGTGTATTATGCTGCTGAGGTATGTTTATAATTAATAGGCTGATGCTATATGAGTTATTTGATTATGCTAGATATATGTTATGATGAAATATTGAAGAAGTGTCGACAAAGAAGGTAAGGAATAATGAGAAGTGGTTAGGGACTCTGACTTGTGAAAAAGGATGTTGGAAACCAAGAATCGTACTTTAAGTGTTATGAAATGTGTGTAAATGCGTGAATGTATCACAATGCCGGCGAAAATTTTTTGGACACTGTTATATCAATAGGATTTTGTTTCTACAGATTTGTAACGCAAATTCTGTGGAATTTTTTTTTAATGAGACTGCCACTGTAGCAGAAACTGCTGTCATAAATATTTCGGTAAGAGAGGTAAGTGACCATGACGTAATGCGTTGTGAGCGGCCAGGTGGGACAGCCGCCTTGAGAAAAAGCCATTAGGGTGTGCATTTCAGAGGCACAGGTAGAAAAAAAAAGGGGAGGCCATTATCCTCACCATTGACATTCCTTTAGAGAAATCATCGCAAATACGACACGCTCATTACTTGGAAAGTTACTTACATCTGCACACCTGATTATGACAAGCGTCTTTCTACGAGAGTTGAGAGAATTTCTACTAACTTATGAAATGTCACATGACTATTGAATGACATTTTTATGCTTTGCTTTTCATAATTGCTTATTTCATTTGATATCTAGTTTCCAGCTGTGTTGCAGCATTGGTTTTATAAAATAAAATAAAATGCATTTGCTAATGTGTGACACTTTCTGTCAACAGATCTATTAAATAATAATTTTGTGATCCACATTCTTCAAAAAAGGAGCACTTGGAAAGGAAAGAACAATAAGAAGGGACTAGTAACAGTAATTGCATACGTAATATTCTTTTCAAGGATATGGTAAAATTTTTTTTTTTACGATAAGTTGTTGTGGTGCACCACTTTAATTACATAGACATTAAGATGTGAATATACATTTCCCTTGTCTGCATTGTTGTCTTTAGTGTAATATTTTTTTTGCTTGAGCTATGTCGTGTTTAGATATAAGTTGCTGCTGCTGTTTGCCAGGCATAGTGTTACTGAATTTGACTTTGTATTACGCTGTTAAGCCAGTTTTACTACGGATTTATTTTCCTTGTTTGCTGCACAGTGCCTTATATTAGTTGTAATATTGCAATTGCTTTGCCTATTTAAATTTTTTTTCTCATTGCTGTTTGTGTTAATTATTTTGTGCTGCTGCATTGCCTCGTCCCTTAGTTTAGCATCTGAGCTCAGTAGATTTAAGTTAGCTTTAAGAGGGGTAGACTATATAAGAAACTGACTGTTGAGAATAGGTAAAGAATGCATTGCGAAGTTATATGAAAAACATTTGGGCCAAAATGAGTATTGTACAATCAGAAATAATTATTTTGAAAGAAATATGAATAGAATACAGGAAGGAGGTATAGATAGGACTTTTTGGGAATAATGATGAATGAAGGGAGATCTCCAAGAAGCAAAGAAAGTTTTGTTTGCAAAATACTGCAATAAGACAAATCCTGTCCTTTCCTTGTGTTATCCCACTATGTGTTTATGTACCCTTGTTTATTTGTCTTTTTTCTGTCTTTATGTGTTTAGCTTATGAAAGCTATGTTTTAGAATTTTTCTGATAATATATTATTTTCTTTGTAAAGATGTTTAGACATTATTTATTCTGTTTTGTTTTAATGCTCATGTGTGAAGTTGATGTTTCGAAAGTTATTCTGATCCTTTATGTATGTACTCATGTCACAATTCCTGTAACACTGATGTATATGTTATTTCGATTCTTTTGTAAAGCCTGTATTACTACAAATGTTATCTGTATTATTATGTTTTTAATGATGTTTTCTGTATCTTTGTAATTGTATTCTTATGTTATAAAATTGTAATTGACACCAGTTCATCAAATTAAGTAACTTCTAAGCATTCATTTCACTGCACACATTTCTGTTGGTCATAGTAATGCACAATATGTGAGAAGTTAGGACTGTTAGTTTTTGCACGTGTGTTACTAATTCAGCAAGGGACTGGATAACAGCATTGCTAGTTCTAAGGACAATTCCAGAAACTTCGTGAGTGTACAAGTGGTGGTTTATGGACTTGCTATCTTCTCTGCAAGACTCTTCGATGGTGATTGTGCACCTGCACAGTCGCAGCAGATGGCTGCTGGCCATCTCTACAAGGACTAAAGTGGGTCTACACCTTTGATGAGTCACCAGTACCATTATTTCTACAAGGACTGCAGTGGGTCTGCACCTCTGGTGGCCCACCAATACCGTAATCTCTACCAGGACTACAGTGGGTCTACTCTGTGATGACCTACCTATTAATATTCTTCAAAACTTCGAATGGCTCTGCTGTGGGTTTGCTCTGTTGTGGCCCATTACCTGTCTGCATGTCAAGAGTCAGCGCTGTCTTTCCGTTGGAAGGACAACACTACTTCTTCAAGACTGCATGGAACTCCACTACTTCTGTGTGCAATTTCTTTTACTAATGAGACTTTGTGCAAAAAAACTATCATTAATATAATGATGAATGATCAGGACTGTCTTTATGGACTGTGAGAAAATTTTAGCTTCTGACCAACATCGTATTAATAAGTGTGTGCATTTGACATTTTTCTTACTGTAATTATGAAAAAATTTTTCGAGTCTGTATTGGCCAGTGCCCAAAACAACTTGTAAAAATTTTTGTGGGGAGCATGGGGGCTATGTAAGTAGGCTGTTTATGTTTTCTTATTGGCAACGTTACGTAGCGCTCTATATGAAAATCACTGGCTGTGCTGTGTGCAGTCTGTGGTTAGCTTGCACTGTTGTCTGCCATTGTAGTGTTTGGCAGTGGCAGCTGGATGTGAACAGCGCGTAGCGTTGCGCAGTTGGAGGTGAGCCGCCAGCAGTGGTGGATGTGGGGAGAGAAATGGCGGAGTTTTGATATTTGTAAGAATGTATGTTATGAACTGCTATATATATTATGACTATTAAGGTAAATACAATGTTTGTTCTCTATTAAAATCTTTCATTTGCTAACTATGCCTACTAGTAGTTAGTGCCTTCCGTAGTTTGAATCTGTTATTTAGCTGGCAGTAGTGGCGCTCGCTGTATTGCAGTAGTTCGAGTAACGGAGATTTTTGGTGAGGTAAGTGATTTGTGAAAGGTATAGATTAATGTTAGTCAGAGCCATTCTTTTGTAGGGTTTTTTGAAAGTCAGATTACGTTGCGCTAAAAAAAATATTGTGTGTCAGTTTAAGCACAGTCGTGTATAATTGTTCTAAGGGGACGTTTCACGACCAGGGCAGGTAAGTGGGGCGTTAACGACCACAAGGCAGAAAATACCGCTGGTACACTTCACTGATAAGTAACGACCAATTTCATAGTTAAAGACGACAAAAGAAGACAGCTGCAAAATTTCGCTGACTCCAACACTCCATTGATTGCTGCTAGCCGGATTGGCCCAGGAAGCAACAAACGACAATGAACGAAGAGATGTCACAGCAGTTGAGGTTTCATAACAGGTTAACTGATGGCTCGACTTCAGTGTCCAGGTTCGGTGGGCAACGAACTTTGTAGCTCTCGCGGCTAGCGCCACACAATCCGTCCACGCGTACATGCCGCCAGCGGTTCCGACCTGACCTTGAGCAGCGGAGACTTCCTCGCTGCTCTGTCCCAATCAACTGACTGCCACACACGCCACCACATGGAAATATAGCGGTCAGACCAAAGATGGTACAGCAGTACTAGGATCGATAAGTGCTGTTGCTGCCATTGGCAGAGGCAAGTCAGCAACTCGTTATGGTAGTAACTCAGGGAGAAATAAGGCGCCACTTGATTGTGACAAAATGCCAAAGAACAAAGGGCATCAATGCGAGCCGGCCACGGCTCACTGTAATTCTTCCTCACTTTCACTCAAAAGGAACGTCATCAGCGAATCTTATCATGGATATCTTTTCAGCGTGAATTTTAATCCCTCTACTGAACCTTTCTTTTATTTCCGTCACTGCTTTTCGATATACGGATTAGACAGTAGGGGTGATAGACTACATTCCTGTCTTACACCCTTTTCAATCCGGGTACTTCGTTCTCGGCCGTTCACTCTTATAACTCCGTCTTGGCTCTTGTACTTACTGCATATTATCCGTCTCTCCCTATAGCTTATGCTTCTTTCTCTCAGAATTTCGAACATCTTCGCCATTTTACATTATTTAACGCTTTTTCCAGATCGACAGAATTTCCATATGTTATCATAAAGACAACTTTGCTCGTCACCAGAAACGATACATGATAGGAATGTTGCAAGTTCATTAGACGGACTTTTGTGGCTGCCGTAGAGAAGTTTTTTATGTATAATAGCACTGTTAACAAGATGATTCCGTCGACACTGTGGCCTAGTATATACCATATTTTAAATACGTGCGACAACGTTAAGACGATTTTTTGTTCACCTTTTAACGATTCCACTACAGCTTCATTATGTCAGAACCTGTTTTGAAACAGATCTGAAGACGGTCATCGCTGAGTGAAACTGGTAGCCTAAGGACCCAACATTTCTGTGATCATAGATGGAAATAAAGGGAATTTTTTCTATAGTTACTTTACACACCGCCATGTTTCTGGCAAAAATTCACAGCCCTCTAGCGACGAATTTTGCAGGGTTGAAACTTGCGTCAGCAAAACAGAAATCCGACCGAGTAATAAACATGATACATAATACCCCAATCGACACTGAGAAAAGAATAAAAATTTCGGAGGCATTGCTTTTTAGCACGCCCTCGTACAAAAGAAAAAGCCGAATTTGAAATTAAAACAACTAAAACCAATCCAAAAGGCGTATACAAGAAGGTATATCGCAGAACTTTATGTCGACTGTTGGCGGTGCACTTCTTTCGGCAGCTGGATATATAGTTTGCTGGTCATATTTGTATGACGTCGCCGACATGGCTCGTACGGCACAACACTGCACTTCGAGCTTATGAATCATTTCTAGTTGTCGAAGACTCTCGCGGTGCAGGTAGGACGTGACGTAGCAGGTAATCTGACAGATTTTTATATCGAAAGAGTTTGCGTGGAAGCAGGAAGAGGTCCGGGTTTGTGAGTGCCATCTGGAGGCTGCAGTACGGGCCTCAAAGACGCCAGGCGAGTGGTTGTGCCTGGATGGTGGCGGCCCCTCGTGGTATTTGTTTTGTACCTCTTGCTTCGTACAAGACAGAAAACACTAGTTTAGCTGTTTTGTTCGTTACCTAGATGTCTAATGTAGCTCATAAACTACTGACTCAGGAAACACTGCATTGTATCTCCTCTAGTAAATTACATGTGTCTATCTTTCATTCTGTATTTCAATTACGAGGGTGAGTCAAATGAAAATCTTTAATATTTTTTAAATATTATTTATTGTGCAGAAGTGGTACAAAGCTGTACCACTTTTCAACATAATCTCCCCCACGCTCAATGCAAGTTCTCCAGCGATTACAAAGTGCATCAATTCCTTTAGAAAAACATTCTTTTGGTAGTCTGCGCAACCACTCATGCACCGCGTGGCGTACCTCTTCATCAGAACGGAACTTCTTTCCTCCCATTGTGTCTTTGAGTGGTCCAGACATATAGAAATCACTTGGGGCAAGGTGTGGTGAGTATGGTGGATGAGGAAGACATTCAAAATGCAGGTCTGTGATTGTTGCAACTATTGTACGGGCAGTGTGGGGCCTTGCACTGTCATGTTGCAAAAGGACACCTGCTGACAGCAATCCACGTCGCTTTGATTTGATTGCAGGCCGCAGATGATTTTTTAGGAGATCTGTGTATGATGCACTGGTGACAGTGATCCCTCTAGGAATATAATGCTCCAAAATGACGCCTTTTTCGTCCCAAAGGAGAGTCAGCATAACCTTCCTTGCTGATGGTTCTGTTCGAAACTTCTTTGGTGTTGGTGATGAGGAATGGCGTCATTCCCTGCTCGCTCTCTTCGTTTCCGGTTGGTGGAAGTGAACCCAGGTTTTGTCCCCAGTAACGATTCTTGCAAGGAAGCAATCGCCTTCTCGTTCAATGCGCCGAAGAAGTTCTTCACGAGCATCAACACGTCTTTCTCTCATTTCAGGAGTCAGCTGCCGTGACACCCATCTTGCAGACACTTTGTGAAACTGGAGCACATCATGCACAATGTGGTGTGCTGGCACATGACTAATCTGTAAACATGCTGCAATGTCATTCAGTTTGACTCGGGGGGTTTCCTTCACTATGGCTTCAACTGCTGCAATGTTCTGTGGAGTCATAACTCGTTGTGCCTCACCTGGACGAGGAGCATCTTCCAATGAATTCACACCATTTGCGAACTTCCTACTCCATTTGTAAACTTGCTGCTGTGACAAACATGCATCACCGTACTGAACCTTCATTCGTCGATGAATTTCAATAGGTTTCACACCTTCACTGCACAAAAACCGAATAACAGAACGCTGTTCTTCCCTGGTGCAAGTCGCTAGTGGTCCGGCCATCTATATACTGATACTGCGACGGTATGTGTGCATCTGCACTATGCTGCCACCTAAATGCCGTTCTGCACACTGTTTATAGCACGCTTTCCAATTTACAGTATAACGGCGAGAAATTTCGATTTGTTATTAGACATTTAAGGTTTTCATTTGACTCGCACTCGAAGATATTGGTCACCCACTGTTGTTGTTGTGGTCTTCAGTCCTGAGACTGGTTTGATGCAGCTCTCCACGCTACTCTATCCTGTGCAAGCTTCTTCATCTCCCAGTACGTACTGCAGCCTACATCCCTCTGAATCTGCTTAGTGTATTCATCTCTTGGTCTCCCTCTCCCTCCACGCTGCCCTCCAATACTAAATTGGTGATCCCTTGATGCCTCAGAACATGTCCTACCAACCGATCCCTTCTTCTAGTCAAGTTGTGCCACAAACTCCTCTTCTCCCCTATCCTATTCAGTACCTCCTCATTAGTAATGTGATCTACCCATCTAATCTTCAGCATTCTTCTGTAGCACCACATTTCGAAAGCTTCTATTCCCTTCTTGTCCAAACTAGTTATCGTCCATGTTTCACTTCCATACATGGCTACACTCCATACATATACTTTCAGAAACGACTTCCTGACACTTAAATCTATACTCGATGTTAACAAATTTCTCTTCTTCTGAAACGTTTTCCTTGCCATTGCCAGTCTACATTTTATATCCTCTCTACCTCGACCATCATCAGTTATTTTGCTCCCCAAACAGCAAAACTCCTTTACTACTTTAAGTGTCTCATTTCCTAATCTAATTCCCTCAGCATCACCCGGCTTAATTCGACTACATTCCATTATCCTCGTTTTGCTTTTGTTGATGTTCATCTTATATCCTCCTTTCAAGACCCTGTCCATTCCGTTCAACTGCTCTTCCAAGTCCTTTAATTACAATGTCATCGGCGAACCTCGAAGTTTTTATTTCATCTCCATGGATTTTAATACCTACTCCAAATTTTTCTTTTGTTTCCTTTACTGCTTGCTCAATATACAGATTGAACAACATCGGGGAGAAGCTACAACCCTGTCTCACTCCCTTCCCAACCACTGCTTCCCTTTCATGTCCGTCGACTCTTATAACTGCCATCTGCTTTCTGTACAAATTGTAAATAGCGTTTCGCTCCCTGTAATTTACCCCTGTCACCTTCAGAATTTGAAAGAGAGTATTCCAGTCAACATTGTCGAAAGCTTTCTCTAAGTCTACAAATTCTAGAAACGTAGGTTTGCCTTTTCTTAATGTATCTTCTAAAATAAGTCGTAGGGTCAGTATTGCCTCATGTGTTCCCATATTTCTACGGAATACAAACTAAATCTTCCCCAAGGTCGGCTTCTACCAGTTTTTCCATTCGTCTGTAAAGAATTCGCGTTCGTATTTTGCACCCACTAAGAAGGCCGAAACAACGAGTAATCCAAGTACCATTCTAGCTCTCTGTCGTAACGCGTACTGAATTTTGTGTCACATGGTATTGTGTGTTGCCAATGGACGGCAGTATTGTGCTGATCGTGATCCAGTGCCTCTGAGCACATTTCTTTTCTGCGGATACCCCACTTGGTACGCACAGATCCGCCACCACGCCCTAGCATCTCGAGACGCGAACGCCTGCAGTGTAAGCCACAGTAGGAGTTGCAGAGTTTGCGGAAGCCCGGAGCGGCATTTAGAGCGAGCCGAGGGCTAGGAGATGCGGCGTCGAGATTGGATCCGCCAGGCGGAAAACTCGGCGCTTCCCCACAGCCGGGCTTTAGGGGCCGGAGCGGCGCGCGGCCCGGCCGCGGACGCCCAGCGCCGGCAGAGTCCATTCCGGCCTGTTGCTGCGAGCGCCCCAAATGAAAGGAATTCATCACCAGCAGCGGCGCTGCCACGCCACGCATCCGTCTTGCTGAGCCCTGAAAAGCCGTCCGCCGGCGCAGAAACCCTGGCGAGGAGCCGAGCCGAGGCGCTCACGCACGTTACCAGAGAAAGGGCGCCGTGGGGCGGTGGAAAGGGGGGGGGGGAGGATACGTGGTGGTGGAAGGGGGAGGGGGGGGGGAGACCGCAGGCGCTGGCGGGAATTCCCCCGAACACGCGTAACGAACCGCGGGAACGTCGCGTGCGTGAATTTCCCAGTCCGTGGCGAGCGACGAAGACGAATGCTTCGCTTATAAACCGCTGTGCTGTCGACTGGAAGGGGGCTCTAAAGAGTGGCGGGGAAGGGGAAAGAAAAAAGAGAGAGAGAAAAGGACGAGGAACCCAGAAGATGTAAGAAAAGAAAGGGAGCAAAAGAGGAAGTAGGCCCGCAGTAAGGCGGCAGCAAAGCACAGTCATACGTTTCCCTGTTAAGGAGCCCTAAACCCCGAGCAGAAAACTGTCGTCCGTAATGGAGTGCAATTCCAGCTGAAGATACAGCCACTTGGCGCCCCGGATTGTAAATGCCAGGCTTACGGCGCTCGTGGGAGCGGCGGTCCGCGCCACCAAACCTCGCCGTCTGTCACGCTAGCCAGGCCGCGACGCGACGCGTCGCGTTTCGACTACAGGTGCCTCGTAGCCGCCCTAGCGTGGGGTGGGCCTGCTTCACCTTGGATGAGGTACTTCTCTGCTAACGTGGTTTCCCTAGAAAAACGATTTGCCTTCCGTTTTATAACGTAAGCCTGAAACCTTCCTCGTATATACCATTATCTTCAGATCCTTTATATCCGCTTCTTACCTTCTTTCCAGATTTCCAAAAGGCGACAACTCGTTTCACGTACTCCTCAGCTACAGACCGGGGTGAGCCGTGGCGCTCGTTACTGGCGCGCCAGTCTCTTGGATGTCCATTATCGATCCTTCGATGTTTCTTATCTTTGCTTGCCTTGTTGTTTTCCGCATTTGCGGGGCGAGTGGTTGTTGACGTTTGCTCGGGCTACCTGCTGAGACGCCGCGAGGTACGAGGTGGGAAGCAACCACGTATATGTGGAGTTGGTTGTACGCGGTCTGCCGGTTCAGCATGGAGGATATGTGTTGGCCGCCTGCCTGTCTGCTCTCCTGATTTTGCTCGCCGTGCCTTGCGACCGCCTAGCTTGGGTTGCTGCCTGGTGTATCCTACACGAGCCATACCGGACGTCCAGCAGAAGCCAGACGAAGTTAAGCAGCCTTGTGTTTCTTTAAAGAAAAGGAGCAAATGTATAAGACATTTTGTAACCAATTTTGGTGGCCTCTTAAGTGTGGCCTTCGCGTTTACACTGCCTTTGGGGAGAGCTCATTCTTTTAAATTTAAATACTTGGGATTCCCTGTCCTTTATAATCTTTTGGGAGTTTTATTTGAATTTTCTCTTTGGGGTTCGTTCCTTGTGCTTGGTTAAATGTTTCTCCCTCGGAGAAGGTGTTTGATGTTACTGCCGCTTCCGGCATTTCTCTTTTCAATTAAGTGTTGTCATCCCTTCGAGCGACCTGGTGTCACTCCTCGTTAATTAATGCTGGTTTATGTGTACTTTATTTTGAATTGGCCATTTGAATTAATATTTTGGAGCACAGTATAGCACTAAGGCAACCTCATTGTATACCACCTTGTGCCCCGGTCCAGTACCTTAATTTTCAGTGCCACGAGTTAGCTCCACTACCGGTTTTACTGATGTGCTCCGTTCTAAATCTTGTCTTGTGTAAGTTTGCACCATGTGTGTCTGGGAACACAGAGATGAGCTTTAGTGTGACTTCAGTGCTAGTCAGTTAATGGAATTTCATTTTGGCTTGGCTTCCACTGAAGAGTTTGAGTGGAGCGTAGTGTGTTTGATTTGTTATTCATTTAATTACTGTAAGTTTGTTTATTTAATGGGGAGCAAGACATTTAAAGACTGTTGGTATTAACTCCCCTAGTTGCGGGGTGTTGCTAATTCGTTCCTAATGGCCTACTACTTATTCAAAAGCAAAGCTGTTGATTAGTTGGTTACTGTGAGTACGAATTCACGCTATTTATTTGTTACCGAAATTGTTGAAGTGTCTGTGTCGTGATTCAGTCACTAGCTACGTGTTTGAGCGAAATTGATATAAACCTTACATTGCCTCCTTAAAATTTGTTGCCACCAGAAACCCTTAAGACAACTAAGTTTTGTCACCGCTTATGTTAGCCTTTACTAGGAGCAATATTTCATATAGTTAAATTTTGTCTAAAAATGTGTATTTCTCTGATGTAATAAACAAGTGATAAAATGGCTCTGAGCACTATGGGACTTAACACCTATGGTCATCAGTCCCCTAGAACTTAGAACTACTTAAACCTAACTAACCTAAGGACATCACACAACACCCAGTCATCACGAGGCAGAGAAAATCCCTGACCCCGCCGGGAATCGAACCCGGGAACCCGGGCGCGGGAAGCGAGAAAGCTACCGCACGACTACGAGCTGCGGACAAAAGTGATAAAAGAAAAAAGCAAAGGGGCCTGGTCCTTCCCATTGTGTCCGGTTTGTAACACATACCACGGGGCAAAGCGGTATCCGACGACATTACGTTACTACTTCCGCAATTTCACATCTATCCCATGTTGTGCCAACGACGCTGGTCGGCGAATGAGACTGCGGTGCAAGTGTAGTGTTATTATGAGCATCGTTTCTGTGCTCTACATCTTCTAATCTTTCTTGGGTATTGTTTCTGCAATGAAACTGAAAGGTACAGTGAGGTGATGGGATACGTCCTAACATCGTGTGGACCTCATTTGTCCATCGCAGTGCAAGAACTCGACTTGGCGTGGTCTCAATAAGTCGCTGGAAATTCTCTGCAGCAGTTGTGAGCCACGCTGCCTCTATAGCCGTCCATTACTGGAAAAGTGTTGCCGGTGAAGGGTTTTGTGCACGAACTGACCTCTCGATTACGTCCCATGTCGGGCGATCTGGGTGCCCAAATCAATCGCTCGAACTGTCCACAATTTTACTCAAACCAATCTCGAGCATCTGAGGCCTAGAAATATGGCATGTTGTCATCCATAAATATTCCATTGTTGTTTGGGTTACATGAGGTCCATGATACGCTGCAAATGGTCTCCAAGCAGCCGGACGCAATAGTTTTCGTATGTCCATCTTTTTGGCAGGAGTTCTCTGGGACGACGGCCGTTTACTATTGTGACAAAATAAAACACCTACAGCCGGCTTTATGATCTTATTCTATATCATTTTGTTGCAACCAGTTTCAACGCTTCAGTGCGTAACTGTTTTCAGTCAAAGATCGATTCACTTGGACCAGAGGACCCAGTCCATGCCATTTAAACACAGCCCGCACCGTTATGGAGCCACCACCAGCTTGCACAGTGCATTGTTGACAATTTGGGTCCATGACTTCGTGGGGGTCTGCGACGCACTCGAACACTACCATCACTCGTACGAACCGAAAACGGGACATCTGACCAGGCCACGGTTTTCTACCGTCTACCGTCTAGGGTCAATCTGATATCGACGCTAGCACAGAAAAGGGTGGAGACAATGTCGTGGTGTTAGCAAATGCACTCGCAAGGGTCGTCTGCTGCCAACCCCATTAACGCCATATTTTTCTCCACGTTCGTCGCCCGCCCCACATATATTTATATGGATATTTCACGCAGTATTGCTTGTCTGATATGAAGGACGTCAGCAACTGCATTGTCTCTGGTGAAAGGTAATACCTGAAATTTAATATTCTTGACACGCTCTCGACTCTGTGGTTCCCGAAATATTAAATTCTCTATCAATTTCCGGAATGGAATGTCCCATCCGTCGAGCTGCAACTACCATTCCGTTTTCAGAATCTGTTAACGCCCCTTGGGATTAAGCCTGTCTAATGACATCCTCAACCTACCCACATGAATCACCTTGGATACAAATGACAGTTCCGCCAACGCACTGCTCTTTTGTACCGTGTGTACGAGATATTATTACCATCTGTATATGTGCATAACGCTATCCTATGGCTTTTATCACCTGAGTGTATATACAATAGCACAAAGTAAGCGTCGTAAGCATTCGTTTGATTTGTATAAAATTAGTCGAATAGTCACCTGTAATGATGCTTATCTTTTACGATTTTCAGGATCTCTCGTTCTTTGACGTTTAAACGTTGCAGTTTGATCATCATTCTGTGCCAATCGCTTATTCGTTCATCGACATTATTAATGCAAACCTCTTACCCACACCACTGCACAGTACTTCGCGCTCGGGTCTTATGCGGGCGCAATGGGGTGGAGCGAGTGACAAACAGGGAATGAGCGCTCGTGTTTCAAAGCTGTGCGTTCAGAAGGTCATTACTGTGTACTGTCAGAATAATGACCCAAATTTTTACGCAGCGTAGTTTACTGGGCTCATATCTTGGACGTGTGCATTTTTCTGCTTAAAATACGCGGTCGATTTAGTGATGTTTCCTTGTTAGTGTGTATCATCATCATGTACTTTTTCAGATATTTACTTCATGAAATGTCGGTGGTCACATCGGAAATAATTGTTTATAACAGATGCAGTTTATAAAAAGTAAGGTAAAGTTTAAAATTAAAAACAGAACAATAGCAGCGGATTATCAGTAATAGGCAAATGAATTGCAGGAGCACAGTAATTGTATTTTGGGCTGCTAAAAATAGTTTTTGCATAGGATTTTTTATCAGGGCCCTTATTCCGAACGTTAGCCCTTGGGATTAAGCCTGTCTATTCCTTTAAGGCAGACTTAAGGTACCGCGAGAGTCAACACTACTGCCCATTAAAGTGCTGCACCAAGAAGAAATGCAGACGATAAACGGCTATTCATTGGACAAATATATTATACTAGAACTGACATGTGATTACATTTTCACGCAATTTGGGTGCATAGATCCTGAGAAATCAGTATGCAGAACAACCACCTCTCGCCGTAATAACGGCCTTGATACGCCTGGGCATTCAGTCAAACAGAGGTTGGATGGCGTGTACAGGTACAGCTGCCCATGCAGCTTCAACACGATACCACATTTCATCAAGAGTAGTGACTGGCGTATTGTGACGAGCCAGTTTCTCGGCCACCATTGACCAGACGTTTTCAATTGGTGAGAGATCTGAAGAATGTGCTGGCCATGGCAGCAGTCGAACATTTTCTGTATCCGGAACGGCCCGTACGGAACCTGCAACATGCGGTCGTGCATTGTCCTGCAGAAATGTAGGGTTTGTCAGCTATCGAATGAACGTTACTGCCATGGTTCGTAACACATCTGAATTGTAACGTCCACTGTTCAAAGTGCCGTCAATGCGAATAAGAGGTGACCGAGACGTGTAACAATGGCACCCCATACCATCACGCCGGGTGATACGCCAGTATGACGATGACGAATACATTCTTCCAATGTGCGTTCACCGCGATGTCGCCAAACACGGATGAGACCAACATGATGCTATAAATAGAATCTGGATCCATCCGAAAAAATGACGTTTTGCCACTCCTGCACCCAGGTTCTTCGTTGAGTACACCATCGCAGGCGCTCCTGTCTGTGATGCAGCGTCAAGGGTAATCGCAGCCATGGTCTCCGAGCTGACAGTCCATTCTGCGGCAATAGTCGTCGAACTGTTCGTGGAGATGGTTGTTGTCTTGCAGTTGTCCACATCGTTGACTCAGGGATCGAGACGTGGCTGCTCGATCCGTTACAGCCTTTCATCTCGACTGCTAGTGATACGAGGCCGTTGGGATCCAGCACGGCGTTCCGTATTACCCTCCTGAACCCACCGATTCCATACTCTGCTAACAGTCATTGGATATCGACCAACGCGAGCAGCAATGTCGCGATAGGATAAACCACAGTCGCGATAGGCTACAATCCGACCTTTATCAAAGTCGGAAACGTGATGGTACGCATTTCTCCTCCTGACACGAGGCATTACAACAACGTTTTACCAGGCAACGCCGGTCAACTGCTGTTTGCGTATGAGAAATCGGTTGAAAACTATCCTCATGTCAGCACGTTGTAGGTGTCGCCACCGGCTCTGAAAAGTTAATCATTTGCATATCACTGCATCTTCTTCGTTTCGGTTAAATTTCGCGTCTGTAGCACGTCATCTTCGTGGTGTAGCAATTTTATTGGCCAGTAGTCTACATTATTCATTGGGCCAACCAGATGGAAGTCAGAAGATGCGAAATCTGGACTGTATGGTGGATGATTGAGAACAGTCAAATGACGTTTTGTGAGCTCCCCTCGGTGCGCAGAATTGTCGTTGAGAAGGAGAAGTCTGTTTGCATTTTTGTGGCGACGAACTCACGGAAGTCGTTTCTTCAGTTTCGTAGGGGTATCATAATATACCTGATCGTTGCACCACGAGGGAGGACATTAAACAGCGTAACCCGCTTCAGAGTCCAAGAAACAAAAGAGGGTATCTTCAAAAATCGCAGTATCTGTTACACAAAAGATTTGTGCCACTCGCAGTTAACAACGAGAAATTAAGAGTGGAAAATGGAAGTAAGGAACGTGCGGTCGTTAATGCGCCTGATGCATCGTTCAGAGTTGCCAAACCAGAAGCGGAAATCAAGGCACTCAAGGAAGAGAGTTACGAACTCATAACGGAACTGCCAAATGTCCCAACTTACGCTGCTGTAGCTTTTGCTCCTACTGTCACGAAACCTAAAAACTAAATGGTTAATAAGATTGTGAAAGTAAGAGGAAACAAAACAAGTGATGTGTTTTCTTAAGCCCATAAACAATCAGGACACAAGGGTGGTACGAGATACATTGACTAAAACGATTAATCCAAATCAGGACAAAATCAAAGGGGATCAGATCAACAACAAACACAGTTATTATCGAAACCGAAACGAAGACGGATGCCATGAAAGTCGCAGCTAAAGGACATCAAATGTGAAGAAGCACGAAAAGGAAGCCCACTAATGGCCATAAACAACGTCCCCACGTCCAAATCATGGCGGAACTGTACGAGGTTAACATCAGTGAAGACGTCATCGGAGAAAAGTTTGACGTGGAAGTGAAGCTTAGTTTAAAACAGAACCGAAAAACAAGTGTACGGTGAACAATATTATCGTGGTTAGCCCTCGATATGGTACGTCTTAATGCAAAGAGAACGGATATACGTCGATTTCGAAGCACCTGGAATAAAAAAACTTCATAAGGGTGCAGAAATGCTGCACTTGCCGTGTGCTAGGACACCCAGCTAAGCACTGTAGGCCAGACGCAGCAGTCTGCTACAAAATGCGCTAAACCGGGACACACCCAAATTGATTGTACTGTGAAAGTAGCATATCATATATGTACAGAAACCGTACTTTCAAGAAAGCCGGCGGTCCGGAATCACACTCTGAGCGCTAACACAACTACAATTATCAAAATTATGTCTACTAAGGGCACGACATGTCAAGAGGACCTTTATTCCACATATCTCGTCAGCGCATACAGAGACATTCACCGCCGGAAACACAAGCGCGCAGGTACGCGGGCGAGGACATGACGCCGTGCTATTGCATGGTGGCAAGAAATGTACTTCCTCCCTGAGACGTTCGATGGTACTGAGGGTCCCATTCTGCTCGCTCACGATGTCTAATGACTACAGAGATCGCTGATAAACAGTACCTGGCAGTAGGTGGCAGCACAACGCACCTAGTATGCAAAACGTATGTTTTGGGAGATGTCCGGTTACTTTTGATCACATAGTGTATCAACACAACATACCTAAGGTTTAGGTATCTATATCTTTCTGTTATGTTGCCATGTGCACTTTTGTTGTTTAACTGATGAGGTACGGACACGATTATAGGTACATTTATTGACTGTTCCATCGATTCTTGGCCATCATAACCTCCTACCAAGGATTAGATGCAGTAGGAACCTTTTCCGGATTCTATCATCCAGCCTCCTCTTACGATGTTCTTCTAGTTCTTTCTTTCCAGTTGGCTGATTATTCATAATTTATTTGCTATATATTTTATAATATTCTGACACCATGAGCCCTCCATCTTGTTATTAATTTAATATAACAAATATTTTATTATTACTATATTATTTATTATTACTTATTATTACTTTAATATAATAAATATTTTCATTTTTAAATGTTTTCCTATTGTTTCATTACTTACGTGTCAGGTCAGGTCAGGTCAGGTCAGGTCAGGTCAGGTCAGGTCAGGTCAGGTCAGGTCAGGTCAGGTCAGGTCAGGTCAGGTCAGGTCAGGTCAGGTCAGGTCAGGTCAGGTCAGGTCAGGTTAGGTCAGGTCAGGTCAGGTCAGGTCAGGTCAGGTCAGGTCAGGTCAGGTTAGCTTAGCTTAGGTTAGGTTAGGTTAGGTTAGGTTGGGTTGGGCTAGGTTGGGTTAGGTTGGGTTAGGACCGTCCTGACACGTCGCGACACGTCGCGACTTGTCCCGACTTGTCCCAACACGTCCCGACTTGTCCCGACACGTCCCAACATGTCCCGACACGTCCCGACTCGTCCCGACCCGTCCCGAAACGCCCCGACACGTCCCGACACGTCCCGACACGTCCCGACACGTTCCGACACGTCCCGACACGTCGCGACACGTCCCGACATGTTGCGACACCCCCCCTCCCCCGAGAACGGCCGGCCGGTGTGGCCGAGCGGTTATGGGCGCTTCAGTCTGGAACCGCGCGACTGCTACGGTCGCCAGTTCGAGTCCTGCCTCGGGCATGGATGTGTGTGATGTCCTTAGGTTAGTTAGGTTTAAGTAGTTCTAAGTTCTAGGGGACTTATGACCTTAGATGTTAAGTCCCATAGTGCTCAGAGCCATTTGAACCATTTTTGAACCCAGAGAACGTCTCACACCAGACGAGTGTAACCGCTATGTTTGTGTGGCAGACCAATGGTGGTGTGTGCTTACATGGAGAACTTGTTTGCGCAGCAATCGCCGACATAGTATAACTGAGGCGGAATAAGAGGAGCCACGCCGCATTCATCGAGGCAGATGGAAAACCGCCTAAAAACCATCCACGGACTGGCAGGTTCACCGGACCTCGACACAAATCCGGCGGGCGGATTCGTGCCGGGGACCAGGCGCTCCTTCCCGCCTGGAAAGCTGTGCGTTAGACAGCACGGCCAACCGGGCCATAGTGTCATAGAATTTCATTTGTGTTTCCTTTTCTTGTTTCTCTTCCAATACGTCTTTCAATCATTCCACAGGCGGCTTGAAATTTATTAATCGACTTCTCAATATCCTTGTCATTGTTAAAACTTATATTACATCCTCGATAATTCAAGAGGGATACTTGTTCTACAGTTTTTTCAGTTAATATTATTTTGGAGTTTATTGGATTCCTTCCTTAGAAAGCCATTGTTTTTGTCTTATTTTCAGGTGTACAGTTGTTATTATCTGATCATCAGCATATAACAGCATATATAATGGTACCATATGTGAGAACCTATTTTAATCTCTGACTGTATTCCTTCTGTCTACTTTGTAACTATGTCGTCAATAGATAAATTAAAGTGGATATTAGGTTATAAAATTTTATCCCACGTTTTTGTGCCAGAATTTATAACTTCTTTCATATTTTACCTTTAGTTTCCTTAAGGCATTAATAAGTTGTTTATGAAAATCTTTTATTTCTAATATTTTTCACAAAAGGGGTCTTTTCATCTTATCAAAGCCTTTCTTAACATCGAATAAGGCTAAATGCGTTTCCATGCCAAATCCCCAACATCTTTCAACAATTTGACTTCTTATGCCTGTGTTACCATTACACACGTCCTTTCCTGAAGCATGATTTTTATAATGACAGCATTACCTCAGAAATAGTTTGCTGTCTTTGATTAACGATTTTCCCCGAAATTTTGTATCTCTCTTCAGTAAACTGTTTCGTTTATCGTTTCCTGTGTCTCTCCTATTAAGTTTTTTAAGTATGAAAATAACTTTAGCTCTCTTCCATTCTTCAGATAAGAAACTGTTAATTACATTTAGGGATGGTTTTAATTCTTTCATGTCTATTTGGTCTATAGAGTTATTATCAATTAGTACATAATAACTATATTCACTATCTTAATCATATCAGAAATTTCTCTTGCATTGTGTCCATGGATTTTCTTCTACTATATTACCATTTGCAATATCTTCTTCAATTTTATTCACGTGTTGCATTAGTTTAAATACTATATTCTGTCCTCCGTAAAGTGATGTTTAACATTAGTGATGAAACTTTCCCAAAATACGCTATGGTACTTTTTCATTAATTTTTTTGTTCTATTTCTGTTCAAGTATTTCCCGGGATTTATTTGTCTGTGTTTGTAAATAGCCATTAAGCATTGCGTTTTTCTTTAATTTTGTCAGATATTTCTGTGTTCCACGTTCGAAACCATTTTTCCGATTTGAGACTTTATTTTCCCCTAGTACTTTATTAGCTATTTTCAACATTGATGATTTTAACATTACTCATCCTTTTCCAGTATTGTCTCTACTTTCAGTCATTCACAGTTTGTGAGTGTGTTGATATAAATTTCTTATGCACTCTTCTTCCAGAACTTTAAATTTCAAGTTCCGGCTATAGGTTTTCTTTACAATTGTTTGTTTCCTCCATCTTGGCCATATTTCAAACTTTGAAGCAATAAGGAATTTACAGAAGCTGCAGCATCAGCAGCAGCATCCAGACATAGAGAAGCTAACAACTAGTAAGTGATCAAAGCCTGTATCACTACTTCTAAATACACGCATATCTTGTGGTTGAAAGCTTACATTTTAATTAACTATTACACAACCAATTATTGAGCGAGAACCTCTTCCATTGCATCTGTATCTATACATGCATATCTTCCTAAGGAAGATATTTGTAATTTTTAGATGTTTAAATGTAGCAAAATCTCTTAACGTCTTACCATTTTCATTTAAAGTTATTTCATAACACCTTCCTGCTGTATTTACCATAGGCACTTTTCTTATTGTTGCATTTGAGGATCCTGATAATTTTGATTATATGTTTTCAGAGTTCTTCACGTTTTCCTTCTTCAGGTTCACATACTTTTATGACTCATAAATGTCAATTTTAAATCTAGCAGTTCCTATCCTGTCATTTACACTGGGTGAACATCAATAAAACCAACAAACCACAGGGATGGATTACTGAGTGTAAATGGAGGAAAATAGGTCCCATGAACACGTGTCCAGAAATGTATGGTGTACGACAAGAAATTGTCCCGGAACACAATACAGAGCTGCAACGCTTCTACAACACAACATATGATCAAAATGGCCTCCTTGAGATTGCATGTGAGAGGCATGGTAACGGATACGCATAATCTTACTTTGGCTTAAACCATGTTGCCGCGCCAGTTGCCTGCAGCTTGTAAAAGATTTCGTCTCAATATCCTGTAGAGCCCGGTCTTCCAAATCTGGTGTACTCACAGTCCGCCGTCTCCGTGTTCGTTTGTCTGAAGGACCCATGATCACACAAACTCCAAAAGGGCTTGAAATATTGTGTGATGTGGTTGCTGTTTGTGAAGGTACTTGTTTTAGTATAACCTTGTTGTCTCTCAGAGTTTCCAACGGCTTCGCCCGTACACAAACATGATCTCGGCTAGTTACTGACATGATTATCAGGCCATTCTGCTGCTTACAGCTTGCTGCACGAATCGCGGAGCCTTGAAAACACAAGAAACGTACGGCACGTGGTCAGAGGAACTGTCATTCGTCAACGTGATCTACCGTGGCGACGATGAGTTTCTGGACACATGTTCATAGAACCATTTTTCCTCCATTTCCAGCCATGAATCCGTGCTTGGAGTTTGGCGGTGTTATTGATGTTCGCACTGCATAGTCATAAAAACTTGCCGTTGTTTTCCATTTTTCATTTGCAAAAACACCTAATCCGCTCACTGCTCGTTGCGTTTGTGCGACTCCACAGTAAATTAACGTGTGAGTATTTAAATCTTTTGTTCGTCTCAGTTCCTTTGTCGTTCCTGCAAGATTTATGTTTGTTCGTCTGATATTTTAACTATATATGAAAGTAGTATCTGTTCCCGAAAGAACAGATGCCATTGATGACCGTGCAGCTTCTCTAGAATGAAATGAGAATTAAATCGACACACTAGCTGCAAACAAGCGTTGCTATACAACATTGGGGACATGATGGTAATATGTACCCCGACCGGGGTACAGATGGACAGAGCGTCTGCCATGCAAGCAGGAGGTCCCGGGTTCAAGTCCCGGTCGGGGTACACATTTTCATCATGTCCCCAGTGTTGTATATACTGATGGATAGAGCGTCTGCCATGTAAGCAGGAGATCCCGGGTTCAAATCCCGGTCGGGGTACACATTTTCATCATGTCCCCAGTGTTGTATATACAGACAGATAGAACGTCTGCCATGTAAGCAGGAGATCCCGGGTTCGAGTCCCTGTCGGAATACACAGTTTCATCAAGTCCCCAATATTGTATATCAACTCATGTTTGCAGCTAGGGTGTCTAATTATCATTTCATTCTAGAGAAGCTGCACGGTCATAAATGGTACCTGTTCTTTCGGGAACAGATACTACTTTCATATATAGTTAAAGTATCGCTACCCGGCCATTGACCTTCTTGTTGAAACGCACACGCCATGCCCCTACTCGTACGGGACTTGCTAGATTAATCTGCCACGAGTAATGAGTGAGATGGACAAACATATATTAGGCGCACTACGGATATAGTGGTGTGGACATGTTGGGAATGTGGGTCTCACGGGAAGCGTGCAGGGGAAAAGTCCCTGCAGGCGCACTATCGTCTGTGACCTCGGTGGCTCAAATGGATAGAGCGTCTGCCATGTAAGCAGGGGATCCCGGATGCGAGTCCCGGTCGGGGTACACATTTTCATCGTGTCCCCAATGTTGTATATCAACGCCTGTTTGCAGCTAGCGTGTCGATTTAATTATCATTTCGTCTCATATTTATTATAAGCTCTGATTATTCTATTAAAACTTCCTCTTGTTTTCAAGGTACCAATACATAAAATGCTGTGTTTCAGAATTCAGAACTACCTGCCTTCTTCCTTAGAGAGTTGGAAGCAGTTCTTTTTGTATGGATGGGTAGCCGTCCACTGGCAGGGGGGAGGAGGGAGGGGAGCGGGTTTTAAATCAGAGCACCAAGTCTTGGTATTGTTACCAAATACCGCACATAATGTGGTATTCGAAGGCTGCTGTTGCTGGCTGCCTTTGGCTGAAGTGCGGAGTTCCTTAGCGTTGGCTGCTGAGCCGCTGCGGATGCGCGACCCTCGCGGCTAGGGTGCGGCGCGGCTGAGTGACAGGTGTCAGGCTGCCGGTGCCGCTGCTGCTGCTGCTGCCGCAGCAATCCGGTTCATGACTAAGTCAGCCGCCGCCCCGCCACAATAATTCATACGGCCCGGGCCGGCGAGGCGGCTCGTGAAATATTAGGCGCCCTGCGCCGCGCACCGGCTCACTGCGGAGGGACCAGCCGGCCGCGCCGGCCGAGCCGAGACTGCAGTGGCCGCGCGCCACTGGCTGCACTCCTCCGTATCGCCACCGTGTCCACACTCATGTCTGTCCGAAATAGTTTCCTGTGACTTTTGCAGTCAGGCAGTGGCGTCTCAGGTCGAGAAGCAAAAGTTAACAGAGAAAATACTGCGGGGCCTGCCAGCAGGATACCAGCCTCTGTATTTCACTCTTCCTCAGACGAGTATTTGGTCCCTGTGCTACGTGCGTCATTTCCTTGACAATGTGGCGGACCGGGATCGAGCACGGAGCGTTTATCTTTCGTGGTCAAATATTTTCAACTTGCTCACTGAAAGGTAAACCACGCAGCAGTTGTAAAAGTTTCAAGACATGAAAGGAAGGCAGGACAGAGAAATGAATGAAGCGATGCTGTGGTCTGCACCCCGTGTACAACGAGAAAACAATTAAGGAGGCTATTCTAATAGAACAGTTACGCTTTGATAAACTTTCCGCAGTAGATACTTGACGCAAGTGATTGTTGTAATGTTAATCACGTTTACAACACATACACTATGTGATCAAAAGTATCCGGATACCCCCAAAAACATACGTCTTTGATACTAGGTGCATTGTGCTGCCACCTACTGCCACCTCAGTAGTCATTAGACATCGTGAGAGAGCAGAATAGGACGCTCCGCGGATCTTACGGACTTTGAACGTGGTCAGGTGATTACTTGTCACTTGTGTCATCGTCTGTATGCGAGATTTCCACACTCCTAAACACCCCTAAGTCCACTGTTTCCGATGTGGTAGTGAAGTGGAAACGTGAAGAGATACGTACAGCACAAAAGCGTACAGGCCGATCTCGTCTGTTGACTGACAGAGACCGCCGACAGTAGAAGAGGGTCGTAATGTGTAATAGGCAGACATCTATCGAGACTCATCACCATCATCAACCAACTCAATCATTAAATGATGTGGCTCCTGTGAGTCGTGGATTCAGTTAGGCTTTCAGCAGCCCTCTCCAAGTGGAACGGTCTTGGGCAGTTCTCTGCCAGGTGCTACCAGTGATCTTCTTGATATCTTGTCCCATATTTCCGGTGGCCTTCCTCTAGGCCTCCGATGCTCTCTCCAACTCCACTCCAGTACTAGCTTCGTCCATCCGCTGTCTTTTCTTCTCGCGACATGGCCAGCCCACCGCCATTTCAAAGAGCCTACTGCCTCTAAGATGTCATTAACCTTCGTCACACACCGGATGTCGTTCGCGCTTTTCCTCTCCTTTCTTGTAGAGCCCAGTGTTGATCTTTCTGTGGCTCTCTGTGCTGTCCTAAGTTTCCGTTTTGTAAATGAGTTCAGTGTCCATGTCTCGCAACCATACGTCAGCACAGGAAGAATACATTTATCAAATACTGTTTTCTTCGGATTTACTGGCAATTTTGATCTGAATACTGTCGAATTCCTCCCGAGCTTGATGCGCCGATAGATTTCTGGCCTTACATCTCCCTTCATATCTATAATCTGGCCAAGGTAGATATATTCACTGACCTCTTTTAATGGACTGTCCTTGACTTTCACATCTCCAGCTGGGACCCATTTTTTGGACATTACTTCTGTTTGGGAAAGTTTCATGGTCAAGCTCACCGACCGACATTCCAACGCAAGATCTGTAAGTAAGATGTGGAGCTCTGCGAAGTCGTTGGCCAGTAAGGCAATATCATCAGCAAATCTCAAGTTGTTAAGCCTTCTTCCATTAATTCTAATTCCCTTACCTTCCCAGCTCAGCTTTGACAAAGCCATTTCCAGTACAGCCGAGAACGGTTTTGGGGAGATGGGGTCGCCTTGCTTGACACCCCTCATAATGCGGAATCCTTAAGTTGATTCGCCGATATTAACATAAGCTGAAGAAGTGCATCCAGACTATCACACAGGAATTCCAAAGTGCATCAGAATCCACAGCAAGTTCTATGACAGTTAGGCGGGATGTGAGAAAATTGGGATTTCATGGTCGAGCGGCTGCTCATAAGCCACACATCACGCTGGTAAATACCAAACGACGCCTCGCTTGGAGTACGGAGAGTAAACATTGGACGATTGAACAGTGGAAAAACGTGGTGTGGAGTGACGAATCACGATACACAATGTGGTGATCCGATGGCAGGGCGTGAGTATGGCGAATACCCGGTGTACGTTATCTGCCAGCGTGTGGAATGCCAACAGTAAAATTCGGAGGCGGTGGTGTTATGTGTGGTCATGGTTTTCATGGATGGGGCTTGCACCCCTTGTCGTTTAGCGTGTCACTATCACAGCACAGGCCTGATGTTTTGAGCACCTTCTTGATCCCCACTGTTGAAGAGCAATTCGGGGATGGCGATTGCATCTTTCAACACGATCGAGCTTCTGTTCAAAATGGACAGAGTACTGACCTGAATCCTATAGAGCACCTTTGGGATGTCTTGGAACGCCGACTTCGTGCCTGGCCTCACGGACCAATATCGATACCTAAATTAAATTTTACATTTGGGAATCTCTGTCTGATCATGACGTAATCTAACTGAAATATTCCCGTATCAGTTGGTCTTTTCTAATCATACCGCTTTCTCTTGTGATTATTGAACAGAGTATTCGCTAATACTAACTGAAATTTATTACTAAAGACAATTAGTCCTTCTGCTCTCTTATTCCTTGTCGCAAGCCTATATTCTCCTATAATCTATTCTTCCATCCCTTTCCCTACAACTGCATTCCAGTCCCCCATGACTATTACATTTTCATCTCCCTTTATGTACTGTATTACCGTTTCCATATCCTCATATTCTTTCTTTATCTCTTCATCTTCAGCTTGCAACGTCGGCATGTATACCTCAACTTTTCTATTCATAACAAACCCTACTCCCTTTATACTATTTAATGCTGCTGTTGATATCACCCTATACTCATATGACCAGAAATCCTGTTCTCCTTTCCATTTCACTTCACTGTCCAGTACTATAATTAGATTGAGCCTTTGCATTTCCCTTTTCAGACTTTCTTTTTTCCGTACCACATTCAAGCTTCTGACCTTCCACACCCCGGTTCGTAGAACGTTATAATTTAGTTGATTGTTCAGTCTTTTTCTCATGGTCACCTCCCCCTTGACAGTTCCGTCCTGGAGATCCGAGAGGGTGACTATTTCGTAATCTTTTGCCAGTGGAGAGATCGTTATGACATTTTTTCTATTGCACGCCATGTGTCCTGTGGACGCACGTTATGTGTCTTTAATACAGTGGTTTCCATTGCCTTCTGCATCCTCATGCCGTTGCCCACTGCCCATTTTGCCTTTAGGGGCAGTTTCCCATCCAGAGGACAAAATAGTCTCCTGAACGTTTCTCCGCTCCTCCACTCTCTTTGACAAGGCCGTTGACAGAATGAGGGTGACTTCTAAGGACTGAAAAAAATATTAATGTTTTTGGAGTAAGAGAATAGGTATCTAACGAGCAATGACTTGGATAATTGCATATCATTTACATAACTAAAGCCGAGCGAGATTGTGCAGTGGTTAACACACTGGACTCGCATTCTGGAGGACGGCGGTTCATACCCGGATTCGGCCATCCTGATTTATGTTTACCGTGATTTCCTTAAATCACTTCAGGCAGATGTCGTAATGGTCCCTTCCATAATCCAATGGGACCGGTGACCCCGCTATTGCCGCCCTGAGTGGCCGAGCGGTTCTAGGCGCTACAGTCTGGAGCCGCGCGACCGCTACGGTCGCAGGTTCTAATCCTACCTCATGGACGTGTGTGATGCCCTTAGGCTAGTTAGGTTTAAGTAGTTCTAAGTTCTAGGGGACTGATGACCTCAGCAGTTGAGTCCCATAGTGCTCAGAGCCATTTTTGAACCTCGCTATTTGTTCCCTTGTCCATAATCAAACAACCAGCCACCCGACCAACATAACTAAAGAGATTTCTTTCACATTAATGGCAGATATTTATTTTCTTAAATCCCAAGGACTGGCGGCAACTATTTGGAAACCACTAATTACATTCGACACGTTAACACACGTGTTACATCATACAGTGACAGAAAGTCACTGCGTGCATGAGTGACATAAAATTATCAAGGTGCACAAGGTGTGGCGAGAAATGCAGTTACTGATTATCGTAGGATGATACTAATGTGAAAATCACATATACACTGATGTGCTTAACATACAGCTTGCAGCCATATTAACTACTGATACTAAGAATCTGATGAGCAAGGGTGAACAGACTGGGTGGGGGAGGAAACTCATACCAAAGATAAATGTACATTGACAAAGTCGCACATAATTTGAAAAAAGATAACTGAAAAATAATTCGAGCGGCATGTAGGTAGTCGACCTTCTTAGTGTAGGGTACTATACCTCGCTAGCTCTGAAACGAGGAACACATGGCGGGGTGAGTGGTGTCGTAAAGAAAGACTTGCGCAGTATTCAGAGGAAAATAATGCACAAGTTTCACCTTTATTTTTACTAGTGAGTGAAACCAAAAAAGTAGACACGGTGGGCCGTGGGTAAAGCCCATACTACAGATACACTACCGTCAACGAAAACCGCAAATATTCGGAAAAATAGACAGTGGTTAAAAATTCTTTTGGGATGTAGGCACTCCTTCTATGTGACTTTTAATGTACTACACAATGCAATACTAGGCATGAAATCATGAAGACGTGGGAACACAGAGTTGAAAAAAGTTCTCCATATTGGTCATAAAGAAACAGGCCCTAAATTGGTACATATTTCACACGAATTTATAGGCGTGCTATACACGAACATAATATTTGGCAGCTGTGAACCATAATGCTTAAGGAATGATATACTCGGGCGCATACCGATGGGCGTGAATCATACAAAGCAGTGAGCATCAGATTACACTCCTGCAGCAAAATTTGATAAGACGATCAAAATTAGGCAAAACACAGCGCACTTCTGTAACGTAAGTAATGCAAAAATACAATTAGATAAAGTATTCTGAAACATGCATCCATAACTTAGAATACAGGGCAAGTCTGTCAACTGACCACCCTGGAACCAGTATTAGGATATACTTCATATAGTTAAGGCTAACCGGCCATTGACTTCCTTCTCCTGTGCTGGATGCACACGCATTGCCCGAACTCTTATGAGACTCGGTAAGATTGTCTGCCACGAGTAATGAGTGTAATGGGCAGGGGAACTACGAATGTAGTGTGTGGACATTAAGTTGGGAATGTTGGTCTCACGGGGAGCGTGCAAGGGATAAATCCCTGCAGTCGCACTATCCTCTGTGCCCTCTGTGGTGCGGATGGATAGAGGGTCTACCATGTAAGCAGAAGATCCTGGGTTCAAGTCCCGGTCGGGGCACACATTTTCAACTATTCCCGATGTATATGAACGTCTGTAGACGCCTTAGGGTCTTGATTTAATTATCATTTCAGTATGAAGATCGTGCTGGGTGTCAATAAAAGGCTCCACGTTCAAAAGATTGGCGGAGGAAGAGGAATCATTGGGCCTGACCAAGTGTCACAAGACAATGTTCTAACCTGACGTGTACATCTGACTCCTCTCTCAGTCCTCGATATTTGCTACACTTTTTCGTGAAAGTGGGTTAGCAATGGATCTACATATATTTATGTGGCTGCCTGCACAAGCATTCAAAGTTACGGTATACTCATTATCGTTAAACCGTGACTACAGGAAGGGAACACAAGTACTGGAAGGGATGCGTACTAATAAATAAATGAAAAAGTCGGCCCATCTCTCTTCCAAAGGTTACTGGTCTGCAGAATAATTAAACACACCACACGAAAATCAGTATCACAAGTATGCAGCCTACATCAAAGAATACAATCAAAATTAAACGCTACTTACAAATTGGTTACAGTTCCATCAGTATATACTCCCTGTATTTTTAGGCACTGCTATATAATCAAACCTTCCCTATTTAACACGTTATAATACGGAATTTAATTACCGAACGAGTACCAGACTTGGCAACATTAATGTCCAGAGTGCGGGCTGCATGATTTACATGCGTCTCAGCACCACCGTCCGGTTCCAACTATGGCCACAATGTGCCGTGGTCTGTCATTTTGATTCATAGTCTCACACCCTGACCAGTCGCAGTGCACTTACTGACGTGTCAACATGAGCTCGGACATTATTGGTGAAGCTATATTTTGAAAACAACTGTAATGCTTCAGCTGCACTTCGAGAATATCGCTGGCTTAAAGGATTACGGAAGGGTCCTCTCTCTCCACATGAGGTGTGGAGCATGATGAAGTTCGAATCAACCTGGAGAACTGGGCGTCGCTCCAGGAAGCGGCCGTTGACCGGTTGCATCACAGGTGTTTGATGAAATCGTTGTTACCATGACAGACAACGCTGCTCGCTATTCCCGATCGTCAGGCAGTGCGCGTGCTGTGTCACGACAGTTGAACATCCCTTGGTTCATTGTACGGAAGGCGCTTCGAACTATTCTCAAGTGGTGTCCTCACAAGATCCATATCGTACACCAACTTGCACTACAGGACGCAAACGACGTGTTGATTTCGCTCTCCACTTTCTCCCAAGGATTGAAGTTGATGAGGGCTGGGCCTGGACCATCCTATAAACACACGAAGCTCAATTTTTTCTGATGGTGAGGTGAACACACAGAATTGCCAAATGTGGGGATCTTCACCTCCAGTCACTGTGCGTGAAGTTCCTCTGCATAGTGAACCTGTCACCATATGGTGTGGCTTCACGGCTAAGTTCATCATTGGCCCATTCCTTTTTGAACCGGTTGGCGCTCAAAGAACAAACATGTGCAGTGTGACTGTCCAGCGTTACTGCGATATGCTTCGTAAGCATGTCATATCTGCCCTACAGGAGAGAGACACTTTTAACTCAACAGTTTTAAGGAAGATGGGGCCCCACCGCACATCTCTCGTGAATTCCACCTGCTTCTCCGAAACAAATTTGAAAATGATCTAATTATCAGCCGATCGTTTCCAAATGTTTTGCCGGCACCATCCCTTGATCTCGCTTCCTGCGATTTTTGGTTTTAGTCGTACCTGAATAACAGACTTTACGGGGGGAACATTCACACATGTGCTGATCTGGAGTGCAGCATATGAAGAGAGATAGCCAGCATAACTTCGTTCTGCTGTGCAGAATACAATCCTGCGCTTTTAGACTTTTCTGGACAATTATGAGTGCCATATTGAGCCCCTTCTGCAGCAGTAATGGTACCGGCATGTGATAGTATGATGTACCGTAGCAGCACATTGTAAGTGTTTCAATTTAATTGATTCTGCATTGTTTCTCTTCCTCATGTATTTGACATTAATGCTACCAAGTTTGGTACTCGAACGGTAATTAATTTCCGTGTTATAACGTATTAAATAGGTAAAGTTTAATAATAACCACTCAGTATATTACGTATTGCTGTGCCCAATATAAGAATGTAATACACAGGTGATTCAGGTGCCCCTACCTATGGGTTTTATGCAACCTGCAACATCTTCGAAAACCACGAGCAAGGTTTTCGTATTTTCTCGCTACCTTCGTCCAATTGCTGTCTTACAGGGAAACTGTACCACACTTTTTTGTAGAAAATTTGATGTGCTTAAATTTTGTGCTGGGATACGTTTTCGCTGGAGGCAATGAGTTTCGAATCAATCAAGAAAAACTCGTTGAAAGTCACTTTTGTACGTTTTTCTTAAATAATTTTAAAACTTTGGTCTCTAACGATAACGTCACCCAGTACAAAATTTAACTACATAAAAATTTCCTACAGAAAATGTTTTCTTTATTTATTTTTAAGCACTAATAGTTCGCACGTAGCGAGCGAGAAAGTATAAAGATCTCGTGCTTGTGCATGGTTTTTGAAGGTGTAGTGAATGGCATAAAACCCATAGTGTGGGGAAACTCAGCTACGTGTACAATCGTACTAGCGACACGCACCTACTTCACGTGGATAACCCTGAGTGTCTACTAGCAGACGAGTTGTCTGGCGTAGCGGTAATTTTGCAACAGATAACGTGTGATAACTGACCAGCACCACTTTCATATAAACTGAATGATTGCAGCCATTTGCTGGCGTACTTTAGGGCCAAAAATAGTGAGCATAGTGCCCGACTGCATATCACAAACAGTGCGAGACTGCACGAAATGCTCGACGACTGCTCATTTGTTGCCGGGGCGGTCGCGCCAGTACGATTTTAGTATCAGAATCCGTATAGTGGCTCCTGAGAACAGCCTTCACATACACACCGAAAAATGTGTCTGTGAACTGATGTTCGTCATATTTCAGCCAAATAATTATAAATTACTTCACAGAACCTCCGTTGTGAATCAAAATATCTATTAGCGAAAACTTTACCAAAAACCCTACAGTAGTTCCTGTGATTAGCCTTCATATTTAGGCAGAAAAAGGCGCCGAGCGCCTTTAATTTTTAATATGTGCTGAAGGAAATGTGTGTTTATATCTTAGATTCTTTCGTAAGGCTTTGAGCTCTGATGTAAATTTACTAACTGGACGTCACTTCGTCGAACTGCGTCTCCCCAGTCACTTATCAAACTAGGAAAATGCGAGCTCCAGTTTAGCGGGGAATCCGATACATGACGGGCAGGGTAGGAGCGCGAAGCGACCACAGGTCGCAACCCGAAACCTGGTCGCGAAGTCCTCACCCCTCACCCACTACGACGGATGTGTTGGAAAAGGAATTAGGTCAAGGTAACGACAACAAACGGTTTTACTGTTATTTCATTTTATTTTATGTTATTTTTATTTTATTTTATTTTTAATTTATTAAAATATATGTTAAGGGTCAGCGTATCAGGCAGTTCTTTAGAGAGGGCGGGGGAAGGAGGGAGGTGGGAAGGGAAGTGACCCCCTGATATGTCCGGCAAATAAAAACTATAACCAAAATTTGAATTCTAGAAAAAAAAGTGCATTCGGCAATGCAGTTCACCCTGCAGACATTCGGGTCGCCGGGCTCGACATATGGGTAACGCCCCAGCGTTCTAGTAGAATGATTCGTACACATGTGGAGGACGTAGGAGGTTAGGTATTCCACAACTACGCGGGATTTGTTAGTTAAACCGAGCAACAGTCTTCTGACTCGTTTGATATGGTCTGCACGAATTCCTCTATTGTGTCAATCTCTTTACCTCAGAGTGGTCCTTGCAATTTACATCCTCAGTTATTTGCTGGATGTATTCCAATCTCTGTCCTCTTGCACAGTTCTTGCCTTCAACAGCTCCCTCTAGCACCATAGAAGTTATTCCTTGATGTCTTAACAGATATCCCATCATTCTGTTCTACTCCTTGTCAGTGTAATTCACATATTCCTTTCCTCTCCGATTCTGCGCAGAACCTCCTTATTCCTTAACTTATCAGTCCACCTAATTTTCAACATTCGTCTGTAGTACCACATCACAAATTCTTCTATTCTCTTCTGTTTCGGTTTTCATACAGTCCATGTTTCACTACCATATATATTTGATACTAGTAGACTTATCTGCGCCACGAATGCCCTTTTCGCGACTGCTAGTCTGCTTTTGATGTCCTCCTTGCTTCGTTCATCACTGGTTATTTTGCTATGTAGTTATCAGAATTCCTTAACTTCATCTATTTCCTGTCCATCAACGGTGATGTTAATTTTCTCGGTGTTGTCATTTCTGCTACTTCTGATTATTGTCGTCTTTCTTCGATTTACTCTCAGTACATATTCTATACTCATTAGACTGTTCGTTCCATTCAGCACATTCCGTATTTCTCATCCACTTTCATTGAGGATAACAATGTCATCAGCGAATCGTATCACTGATATCCTTTCCCCTAGAAATTTGATCCCACTCTTGAACATTTCTTTTATTTCCGTCATTGCCCCTTCGATGTATAGATTGGACAGTAGGGGCGGAAGACTACATGTCTGCCTTAAATCCTTTTTAAAAAGAGCACTTCGATTTTGGCCTTTTCCTCTCATTATTCTCTCTTGACTCATGTGCATGTTGTATATTACACGTCTTATACCTATCTTCCTCAGAATTTCGAACTTCTTGCACCATTTGTCTTTACCGAATTCTTTTTCCATATTAATAAATCCTATGAATGTGTCTTGATTTTTCTTTAGTCTCGCTTCATTTATCAACCACAATATCAGGGCTGCCTCTTTGGTGCCTTTATCTCTCCTAAAGCCAAACTGACCGTCATCTGACACATCCTCAATTTTCTTTTGCGTTCGTCTTTATATTATCTTCGTCAGCAACTTGGATGATGAGCTGTTAAGCTAATGGTGCGATAATTCTCACACTTGTCAGCTCTTGCAGTCTTCGGAAGTGAGTGGATGATATTTTTCCGAAAGTCAAATGGTATACCGACAGACTCATACATTCTAGACATCAACGTGAACACTAACTTCGTTGTCTCTTTCTCCAACGATTTAACACATTCCAATGGAATCTTATTTAACCTTCTGCATTATTGGATGTTACCTCTTCCAAAGCTCAAATTCTGATGCTAATATTGGATCCCCTATCTCTCCTATATCGGCCCCTGTTTCTTTTTCTATCGTATCACACAAACCTTTCCCCTCACAGAGACGCTGAGGTGCTCTTTCCATCTATCCGCTCTGTACTCTACGTTTAATAGTGGAATTCCAAGCGATGTTAATTTTCTCGGTGTTGTCATTTCTGCTACTTCGCTGATGACATTGTTATCCTCAATGAAAGTGGATGAGAAATACGGAATGTGCTGAATGGAACGAACAGTCTAATGAGTATAGAATATGTACTGAGAGTAAATCGAAGAAAGACGACAATAATCAGAAGTAGCAGAAATGACAACACCGAGAAAATTAACATCACCGTTGATGGACAGGAAATAGATGAAGTTAAGGAATTCTGATAACTACATAGCAAAATAACCAGTGATGAACGAAGCAAGGAGGACATCAAAAGCAGACTAGCAGTCGCGAAAAGGGCATTCGTGGCGCACGATCAACGTTATCATCCCTGTTTTTATTTTCTCCAAAGATTGTTTTGACTTGTTTATGCTGAGTCAGACCATCCAACAATTACTTCTTTTTCGATTTCTTCACATTTTTCATGCGGCCATTTCGACATAACACTCCTCCACTTTCCCTTTATTTGACTCCTGAGTGACTTGTATTTCTGTATTCCTTCTTTTCTCTGTTCCTTTTTGTACTGCGTTCTTTCGTCGATCATCTAACTATTTCTTCTATTACCCTTGGTTACATCGAAGTTAACTTCTTTATACTTAGGTTTTTCTTTCCAACTTCTGTGCCTGCCCTTTCTAGAGATGTCCATTACCCTTCATCTGAACCACCTAATGAGCTATACCTTACTCCAAAATCTGTAGAGAATTCAAACGCATCTGTTCATTCCTGAGTAATTCCGTATCCCACGTCTATACACGTTGATACTTCCTGATTCAACTAATAAACTTCAATCGATTTCCAACACTACTAAATAGTGATATGAGTCTATATCTGATCCTGGTTACACCTTATGATCCAGTATCTGATTTCGGAATCTGTGTCTGACCATGTAAGCTAACTGAAGTTTTTCCGTATCTCCCGGTCTTTTCCGTATATACCTCCTTCTCTCCTCCTTCTTGAACAGAGTATTCGTTATTACTAGCTGAAATTTATTGAGAACTCAATTAATCGTTTTCATTTCTCATTTCTAGTACCAAGCCCATATTCTCAGGTAACCCTTTGTTCTGTTTCTTCTCTTTCAAACACATTTCATTCCACTATGACTACTAGATTTTTATCTCCCTTTACATACTGAATTATCCGTTTAACATCGTTATATACTTTCTCTGTCTCTTTGTCTTTATCTTGCGACGTTGGCATGTATCACTGAACTATCGTTGTCGGAGTTGGTTTACTGTTGATAAACTGAACTGTTTACATTAACACACACTATGCCCTACCTTCTCATTCATAAGGAATCCTATTTCTGTTACATCACCTTTGGCTGCTGTTGATATGACCCTGTACTCATCTAACCAGGAAACCTTTTCTTCTATCCATTTCACTTCAGAAACCGCCACTGTATCTAGACTGAGCCTTTGCATTTCCCTTTTAATATTTTCTAGCTTTCATGCCATCTTCAAACTTCCGAAATTTCACTCCACGACTCTTAGAATGTTACGCTTTTTTTTCTTTTTTTTCCGATGTTATCCTCATGGTGACCTCCCGCTTGCTTGCCAATCCTCACTCCCCCCCCCCCCCCCCCCCCCGCCCTTGCGGACCTGTGGGGTCTGACCTCCATTTTTCAAAATTTTAGCGAAGAGCGAACCAATTGGGGAAGGCTGCCTTACATTGTGCACCGTGTCCATCGTGCATTGAGATCTTTAGCCCATTTTCCCGTCGTGGCATTGCAGTCGCGCTCCTCCCTCATCTCTTGAGCGAGAACACCTTCCTGTGTGCGTTTTCCTCCAATCACTATGCAGCGTCGTTTTCTCCGCCGACGAAGTGCATGGAATTCTTTGCACCTCTTATCCAGCACAGTAGCCAGTCCGTTGTGGTGGGGTCACCATGAACCCTGTTGGGGTAACTGCACAGTTATCGCTCTGCTGATGCCTGCGCCATTAACTCCCCATGTATGACAAGGAGTAGGTGCCTGCCACCCTGGGGCATCGAGACTCCCGGCAATGGCCATCCTGCTGGGTGGCCTTCTCTGCAGTTGGATGGCACCCGTGGGGAGGGCCCCTGGTCGGAGTGGGTGGCATCAGGGCAGATGACGCGCAATGAAGCGTACCACGTCATCACTTGCTGGTGATCAAACGCCAGCAGTCTCTAAGCGTTCCAAGTCTCAGTAAAACGTAAGGAAATACGATCCTAAATCGTTCCTCTTCCTGGCCACACCATGGGAGGGACGCTAGGCTAAGGATGGCAGTGAACCTTATGTATGAGAGCTGATGGGGATTCCTTTGTCTCGATGTAGCCTCAGTTTTTTTGTAAAGTATTTAGAGGACAAGTTTGAGGAGGTGGAGGGCTTGTCCAAAATGCGGTCAGGGTCAGTCTTGACAAAAATGGCATCCTCTTCCGGAAGTCTTCGGGCGCCAAACGCTTAGGCCAAGGGTGTATGGCTTCCAGTATATGGCACCAAAAATCAGTTGTCGAGTGTAGGTGATCGTGAAATAGGTAGGCCATCGGCCGACCCAAGAACCGCGTAATAGTGTGGTGTTATGAGACCACCGACCCTGACTAGAGACCTACTCTTGAAAATGACACCAAGAGTTTAACATGGAATCCAAACCATGTACTGCTTCTAGCGAATGTGCACCTCGTTGAAAGTTGAATACTAGGTTAAATGACAGTGAAAAATGCGTGGTCCAACCAGGATTCGACCCCGTAATATTTAGATTTGCAGGAACACACTTTATCGGCAGACCACCAGGGTCAACTCTCATTCTGTTAATTGGAGTTTGGGCGGCTGCACCGTTTTCATTGCGGCGGCGTATCATAGTTCAGCCATCTTCCACTAAATACCTTTAAAATTGTATACACGACCTTTCTCGCGGATCAGTCTATCTCTTAATCAAAATCCGACCTAAATCCCTACTGTAGTTCCTGAGATTAGCCCAAGCATACAGAAAGAAGCGAGCAAGGAAATTCAGTTTATATATAGAGAGGGAAGATAAGTAGAGAAGACAGATCAGTGCGCATCATGATAGCAACATGAATGACACGTCTATACAGACTGAACAATGGCTTGTACAGCTTGTTATATGATAGCGCAGCATGGAGTTCAAATACCCTCCAGTTCCGTGCGTCATGGGAGTTGGCCATACAGACTAGCTGTACTTTTATTGGGTTAGATTAGCATACACGCTGGATTCATAGAACCTGAACCGGTGTATTAGTGAAAACGCTTTGAGTATCCCTATAGTAGTTACTGGGATTAGCCTTCGTATTCAAGCAGAAAAAGGGACTCATCTCACAGACTTTGACGTGTTTTCTTTATCATCTTAATATGTGGAGCGACGTATATCTACACTCCTGGAAATGGAAAAAAGAACACATTGACACCGGTGTGTCAGAACCACCATACTTGCTCCGGACACTGCGAGAGGGCTGTACAAGCAATGATCACACGCACGGCACAGCGGACACACCAGGAACCGCGGAGTTGGCCGTCGAATGGCGCTAGCTGCGCAGCATTTGTGCACCGCCGCCGTCAGTGTCAGCCAGTTTGCCGTGGCATACGGAGCTCCATCGCAGTCTTTAACACTGGTAGCATGCCGCGACAGCGTGGACGTGAACCGTATGTGCAGTTGACGGACTTTGAGCGAGGGCGTATAGTGGGCATGCGGGAGGCCGGGTGGACGTACCGCCGAATTGCTCAACACGTGGGGCGTGAGGTCTCCACAGTACATCGATGTTGTCGCCAGTGGTCGGCGGAAGGTGCACGTGCCCGTCAACCTGGGACCGGACCGCAGTGACGCACGGATGCACGCCAAGACCGTAGGATCCTACGCAGTGCCGTAGGGGACCGCACCGCCACTTCCCAGCAAATTAGGGACACTGTTGCTCCTGGGGTATCGGCGAGGACCATTCGCAACCGTCTCCATGAAGCTGGGCTACGGTCCCGCACACCGTTAGGCCGTCTTCCGCTCACGCCCCAACATCGTGCAGCCCGCCTCCAGTGGTGTCGCGACAGGCGTGAATGGAGGGACGAATGGAGACGTGTCGTCTTCAGCGATGAGAGTCGCTTCTGCCTTGGTGCCAATGATGGTCGTATGCGTGTTTGGCGCCGTGCAGGTGAGCGCCACAATCAGGACTGCATACGACCGAGGCACACAGGGCCAACACCCGGCATCATGGTGTGGGGAGCGATCTCCTACACTGGCCGTACACCACTGGTGATCGTCGAGGGGACACTGAACAGTGCACGGTACATCCAAACCGTCATCGAACCCATCGTTCTACTATTCCTAGACCGGCAAGGGAACTTGCTGTTCCAACAGGACAATGCACGTCCGCATGTATCCCGTGCCACCCAACGTGCTCTAGAAGGTGTAAGTCAACTACCCTGGCCAGCAAGATCTCCGGATCTGTCCCCCATTGAGCATGTTTGGGACTGGATGAAGCGTCGTCTCACGCGGTCTGCACGTCCAGCACGAACGCTGGTCCAACTGAGGCGCCAGGTGGAAATGGCATGGCAAGCCGTTCCACAGGACTACATCCAGCATCTCTACGATCGTCTCCATGGGAGAATAGCAGCCTGCATTGCTGCGAAAGGTGGATATACACTGTACTAGTGCCGACATTGTGCATGCTCTGTTGCCTGTGTCTATGTGCCTGTGGTTCTGTCAGTGTGATCATGTGATGTATCTGACCCCAGGAATGTGTCAATAAAGTTTCCCCTTCCTGGGACAATGAATTCACGGTGTTCTTATTTCAATTTCCAGGAGTGTATTATGCATTTTTATTAGAACACTTGTTTTTATGACATCCTATTCCAACGTCTAATATGAAACCGATATAGTGCTTAGATGATGTTATGGTATATGGCAACGATGTAACTTTGGTTTATTGACTTATGTCGCAATTACCATTAACTCTTTTTGCTTTTATGTCACTGATTAAGTACAATATGTTGTACCACATTGTTTTAAGACTGATCAAGACATCACTAAACATGCAACACATATGAAAACATTCTTAGTATGTTACTATTAGTTTTAGATTTTGTTTCAACACGTGATTGTCCATATCCTGAGAGTCCTGTTGGTATCATTGGCAGTTGAAACGATTTGAGTGTGTTCCGTTACATTATGTCGTGGAACTATCACGTTTTGCGTACAAGAGCATAAAAATGGCAGCTGCAGTGTCTCTTGTTTTCTCTTATATACAGCACTAGCTTAGCGCCCGCTGCCTCTCTCGCTTAGACTGTACGGTCTGCGCAGATTTCTTTGTTTTCCTTTAATCGAATCTTTATGTTGTTCACAAACGACAACATCTTCTCAACTTTTTACGCTAATTTAGGGCATAGAAGCATGATCTTCTCCGAATTTACTTCTGAACAAAAAGCGATTCTGGTAGCTGGAGTCAGAGGTCTCTGTTAATCCTGCCTTTTGAGTTCCTGAGGAGCGTTTCCTTGTAAACTTCCATCCCCCAAAATATATTTCTATGGAAGTCAAATACCAGTTTTCACAGATATTGCTTTAACTATATAAGACGAAGTATTTAAAAAAAATATTCATCCCTATGGGATTGATTTTCCAAACGAGACTAGACGACACAGAGTTTATGTCTAAACATGAAGCCAAACACAAATTTTCAGAGATTTAGTTTCAAAGATGCTTACTTCAGGAGCTAATTAAATAATAACTTCCCCCCTTAGGTTTAGAATTTCCAAGACACTGAAACACGTTTTCTCTTTTGTTTTATTTCGAACCGAGAAATCAGTTATAAATTTTCTTCAATTTAGCTTTAAAATACTTTCATAACAAAATATTTTCATAAAAATTATCATCTTCTGTTTTACCCCTTTATGGCTTCAATATCCACAACACTGGAATACGTATTTTTTTAAGCAGTCAAATACCAGTTTTCATAATGTAGCTTTAAAAAATGCTTCAGTAGTACTTTAATAATGATTTGTTTTCAAAATAAACCTGGACGCACCATTACTGGTTGAATTTCCAAAAACGCAGAAGTTTGCAATTTTTTTAAAAATTATTGTATTTGATTGAGAAATCAAGTACCAACTTTCGTAGGACTAGCTTCAAAACTGCTTTAACAGCGACATATTTCCGGAAAAACCTTTCATCCTAGATTTCTCTCTCTTAGGAGCGGAATTTCCAACAGCATCTTATTAAATGGGCATACATTTTAAAACCATAAATCCTCTTTTTGTAGATGTAGCTTTATAAATGCTTTAGTAGTACTTCAATAATGATTCGTTTTTAAAATAAGCCTTCACGCGCTATTTCATCCCATTAGTGGTTGAATTTCCTAAAACGCTGTTGCTTGCATTTTTTAAATGTTTTTTTGACTGAGAAATCAAATACCAATTTTTGTAGTTCTAGCTTCAAAATTGCCTTAATAGCGACATATTTACAAAATACCTTTCATATCCTGTTTCATCTCCATGCAAGAAATCCCTTCTTAAATGATGCTCGCATGATAATATCAGCACCCACCCGAAATTTCAAGTTTCTAGTCCTTACGTAAAGAAGTTGGATATTGAGGCTTTAGGAGATGACGAGATACACTTGAAGTTCTCTGAGGCTATAGATACATCAATAAGGAATAGTTCCGTAGGCAGTACAATTGAAGAGGAATGGACATCTCTAAAAAGGGCCATCACAGAAGATGGAAATATAAACTTAGGTACAAAGAACACAACAGCGAAAAAACCATAGGCAACAGAGGAAGTACTTCAGTTGATAGATAAAAGGAATGTAGAAATACAAGTAGCTGAGGAATGAAACAAATAGGAAAATGTGACGAAATCGAGAAAGAAACAATTGTCGGAAGGACAGACTCAGCGTATAAGAAAGCAAACACAACTTTCGGTGAAATTGAAAGCTAGGGTGGTAACGTTAAGAGTGCAACGGGATTTCCATTGTTAAATGCAGAGAAGAGAGCGGATAGATGGGAAGAATATACTGAAAGCCTCTGTGAGGGGGAAGATTTGTCTGATGTGATAAGAGAAGAAACAGGAGTCGATTAAGAAGAGATAGGGGATCAAGTATTAGAATCAGAATTTAAAATAGCTTTGGAGGACTTAAGATCAAATAAGGCAGAAGGGATATATAACTTCATCCACGTCTCTAAAATCAGTGGGGGAAGTAACAACAAAACGACTATTCACGTTGGTGTGTAGAATCAATAATATTATCATGGAACTCTTCCATCTGGTTCGTATTTGCATAGAAAAACAGTAATATCAGAAATTGAGTCCGCCTTGATGCAAAACACCTTGTTATTCGTTTATTTCGTTATCATATCAAACCAGCTTCGGCGACCGATATTACCATCATCAATGGGGTTTTTAATCTAAAACATGCAGAAAATGGCATGGTTGTAGAAACACAGTACAATTTCATTACATTTTTACAATTCGTCTTCTGAAATATAGTTTTCAATTGATACTTTCATACTGCCTTATTTATTGTATGTTACAGCATGCTTTAACCTATTATTGGCGCTGTTTGCGCCATATTTTCTGTGCTCTTTTTTCTGTTGCCGCCTTTTTACTTATGGAACTTAATGTCATCTGCAACTATGTGAGCGGCTGTTAGTAAACAAATACTAAAAGGTGAACTTCGTATGTCAGTAGTATATACACTACTGCTCATTAAAATTGCTAGACCAAGAAGAAATGCAGATGATAAACAGGTATTCATTGGACAAATATGTTATACTAGAACTGACATGTTATTACATTTTCACGCAATTTGGGTGAATAGATCCTTAGAAATCAGTACCCAGAACAACCACCTCTGGCCGTAATAACGGCCTTGATACGCCTGGGCATTGAGTCAAACAGAGCTTGGATGGCGCGTACAGGTACAGCTGCCCAAGCAGCTTCAACACGGCACAAGAGTTGTCAATAGTAGTGACTGGCGTATTGTGATGAGCCAGTTGATCTGCCACCACTGATCAGACGTTTTCAGTTGGTGAGAGATCTGGAGAATGTGCTTGCCAGGGCAGCAGTCGAACATTTTCTGTATCCAGAAAGGCCCGTACAGGACTTGCAACATGCGGTCTTGCATTATCCTGCTGAAATGTAGGCTTTCGCAAGGGATCGAATGAAGGGTAGAGCCGCGGATCGTAACGCATCTGAAATGTAACGTCCACTGTTCAAAGTGCCGTCAACGCGAACAAGAAGTGACCGAGAGGTGTAACCAATGGCACCCCATACCATTATGCCGGGTGATACGCCAGTATGGCGATGACGACTACACGCTTCCAATGTGCGTTCACCGTGGTGTCGCCAAACACGGATGCGACCATCATGATGCTGTAAACAGAACCTGGATTCATCCGAAAAAATGACGTTTTGCCGTTCGTGCGCCCAGGTTCATCGTTGAGTACACCATCGCAGGCGCTCCTGTCTGTGATATAGCGTCAAGGGTAACCACAGTCATGGTCTCCGAGCTGATAGTCCATGCTGCTGCAAACGTTGTCGAACTGTTCGTGCAGATTGTTGTTGTCTTCCAAACATCCCTATCTGTTGACTCAGGGATCGAGACGTGGCTGCACGATCCGTACAGTCATGCGGATAAGATGCCTGTCATCTCGACTGCTAGTGATACGAGGCCGTTGGGATCCAGCACCGCGTTCCGAATTACCCTCCTGAACCCACCGATTCAATATTCTGCTAACAGTCCTTGGGTTTCGACCAACGCAAGCATCAATGTCGCGATACGATAAACCGCAATCGCGATAGGCTACAATCCGATCTTTATCAAAGTCGGAAACGTTATGATACGCAGTTCTCCTCCTTACACGAGGAAAGTGACAGCACACATTCAACTCTTACAGAACATCTAATGAACAAAAATTATAACCCCACTAATATCGAAAACGATCTACACATTGTGAGAAACAGCAACAGACTATTCCGACAACTAACAATAGAAGAAAATTACTACATTCAAAAGGCTATAGTCGAAGGGAAAAATGTAACAAATGAAAACACAACATTCTGCAACAACACACACTTTACCTCTCTGAGAGAACTGACCAAGGACGCAGAACAGAAAACACACACACGCAAAAGAACCACTTCCCCATCACACACAGAGACATAAATGATGAACAGACGTCGTCGTAATTCGCGCTACAGTTTTTCATAGCCTTTCTCGCCACATGCGATACGCCTCTCACGACACATGCGAACAGGAATATGGCGTAATATTCTGGATCAGAAAGAAAGTGCATAAGTTTTGTTTTTCTGTGTATAAAAGCAGCCACATACCATCCAACGAACGTGAGTACACGAATAGCTAAGCAACAGCTCAGTGCACACCAAATAACTGGTTTCCACAACACCACCACAACCCCAAGTATATACTGCTGACATACGAAGTTCACCTTTTAGTATTTGTTTACTAACAACCGCTCACATAGTTGCAGAAGACATGATGTTCGCTAAGTAAAAACACGGCAACACATAAAAGAGCACAGAAAATATGTCACAAACGGCCCCAATAACCGCTTAAAACATGCTGTAACATACAATAAATAAGGTAACATGAAAGTATCAATAGAAAACTATATTTAAAAATACCAATTGTAAAAATATAATAATGTTTTACTGTGTATGTACAAAAATGCCATTTTCTGCATGTTCTACATTAAAAAACGCCACTGATGATGGTGATATCGGTCACCGAAACTAGTTTGGGATGGTAAAGACATAAACGAGTAACAAGCTGTTTTGCATCAAGGCGGACTCAATTTCTGATATTACTGTGCGCAGAATGTTTGGGTCTGGAGACATACCATACATAAGGAATTCTGCTACTAGAATTGGCAAAAAGGGCCTTCCTGGCCAAGAGAAGTCCACTAGTGTCAAACATAGGCCTTAATTTGAGGAAGAAATTTCTGAGAATGTACGTGTGGAGTTCAGCATTATATGGTAGTGAAACACGGACTTCGGGAAAACCGGAGCAGAAGACAATCTAAGCTTTTGAGATGTGGTGCTACAGAAGAATGTTGCAAATTAAGTAGACTGATAAGGTAAGGAATGAGGAGGTTCTGCGCAGAATTGGAGAGGAAAGGAATATGTGAAAAACACTGATAATGATAAAGGGAAGAATGGTAGGACGTACTTCATGACGTAAGGGAATGACTTCCATGATATTAGAGTGAGCTGTAGTGGGAAAAAACTGTGTAGGAAGACAGAGATTGAATTATATCCAGCAAATAATTGAGGACGTAGTTTACAAGTACTACTTTGAGATGAAGAGGTTGTTACAGGAGAGGAATTCATACGCAAGGTTACTTATATACGATTGTAAAATATACACTTCCATGCGAAAAACATGTATTTGTTACAAAATAATGCTATCTACAGTACGTTTGTGTCCTTTGATAGCGCTCTTTGCCTACTATGGCTACATATGACCCAGTTTGCATTTATGATGAATAAGTGGTAAGTGGGCCGCGATAACTTTTATCAGCAGTGTTCTGGTACGTGCAAGTTCTGCTGTCTGTAGTGTTGTATTGAGTTTATGATGTACATATGTTTCTCACTGTCTGCTTCTCCTTTTACATTCAGTTCCTTTGACAACTGCGAAATGCGGAAGCGGTAAGGAAGAAGTGAGATATATAGTTTGTGATCGAACCAGAGTTAAATCATAAAACCTAAGTGAAGTTTGTGAAGAGAATTAATGGATTTAGCACAAGTCAATGAGACTGAAATTTTGTCACGGGCATGAAAAGCCTCTGAAGATCAGTTGAAGTTATTGGAGAGTGTCCTGAAATGAGATTATAAGACTAAGATCAACAAAAGTAATACAAGAATAGCGGGTTACAGTAAGATTATTAACATCGAATATAAATTCATGTTTTAGAAAGATATTTTTGAAGGTATTTGTATGGAATGTAACTTATACAAAAATAAACTTTCCAGAGAGGAACAAAATAGAAGGTTTGGAAATGTAGTTCAAGAGAAAAATTTCTATATGGGCTGATCTTATAATTAATGAGACGTACTGAATCAAACAGGGGAAAAGAAATTTGGGGCACATCTTCACTCAAATAAGTGATCGGCTGACTGCACGTTTCATAAGGCATCAAGGAATACTAAATTTATTTGTGAAGCGTAAAATGAGTGGTGGGACTCCAACACTGGACGGAAATGAGGAGTTACAAATGGACGTACCTTGCAGTACTTAGGCGGAGATGAAGAGGCTCATACAGGAAGGACCAGCTTGGAGAGCTACATCAAACAAATTTGTTGGACAGAAGACCACAACAATGCCGAAAATATTATGAAAAGCAATTGCGAATTTCGGAGATAATGTTTCACTGCTCCTTAGATGACGGAATGTTCATAAGATTTCATTATAATGAACTGGACGGGTTCTCCAGAACACGGGTTGAGAACCATAACATAATAAAAGAAAGTAAGGGAATTCCGAACTGGTTTTTGAGATCAAGGAACCGAGCCACTGAGCCCACCAGCCCTGACTTCTTCATTTTCTACCCCTGCATCAAACAATTTCTTCTACTGCTTGTAGACAACATGGCATGAACGAAAGATACTGTATTTTCCTAACAACGACGAAAGTCGCTTGATATATCATCTTGAATTACCTTGATAGCTATGAAAACGTACGCATGTTCGAATTAAAAGAAGGTGAGGAAAACCTGATGTATAAATTTCACTGTCAGTATACAGGATTAGCAAGCTTCATGTAGGACCTCATAACGATATAGCCTTTGTGATATTTTAAGAGCTATACTACGACAGGATAAACTTCATGTAATAGCTTTTGCTTGCTGTATTCTGATTTTGAAACACTGAAAAATAATGTTTGTTGTAGAGTACTAACTTTGCTCATGAGATCCCAAGTGTCGAGTGTGAGTATTGATTATCGACGACAGAACATTGGGAGCCTCGTGAATGTGGTGGAATAGGTTATGGACGTCAGGTACACCGAAATGTTGATCGTCAGTATCATTGCGAAGGAAGTACTGAATTGCCGTCTCTGTTTATTGATTGGATGGCCACTGAATTGCTATTTATTTATTTAATGGGATAATAATAATTATTAAAAGGTGGCGATTTTACTGAAGCACTGTTTTTACTCTTTCGATTGTAGCGAGTCAGCGATAGTGCAATGCTGCTCGGTTTGCAGAATGCACATTTTATAAGAATTATTTGGTCCAGGAAACACTTTTGCGATCACGGTTGCGATTTATACGGTATTCGCATAATTGTACTGATTAAAAGTTATCGTTTCCGAAAGACGCAGGTTCGATTAAAGCTGTGTGCACTTTTGCGCGTATAATGAAAACATTCATAACACATCGCGTAACAGAAAGAAACATGCGAATCACAACCGTGATCAAACGAAGAAAATATATGATAACGTAAGTGTTCTTCGCTGTTATTCAGGACAGGCTCAGATTAGACCTTGCAATTTTTAGTTATAGGAAATCACAAGACGTTACACTTTAGAGATATTTGTTTTGAATAACTTGTATTTACCTTCTCTCTCTCTCCTTTTTGCAGCCTTTATACCTTCACATCGATTAAGGAACTTTTCCTTCTCTACCGACCAGTACGAGAACAAAATTCAGACTCAACCAAATGTCTTACATCGAATTATTACATGCTTAACCCGTAACAATCATATATAGTTTCGTAGTAGAAACAATGCTAATTTATGCCGTGCACTAGAAAGTCTTTGATACACTGAGCACAAAAATGAAAATAATAAAATTATAATTACATTTTTAATATCATGAATACTTCTTTAAATCATGAAAATAAGGTTTGACATCGTCGTAATATTAATTTTCATCGTTGTAGCACTACAGTACATAGACAAAATTTTCATAAGTGCCGAATTTTACACATGCGTATTGAGGTTATTTGGTTTGTGCTGCAGAACAGAACAATTTTTCGTTACATTTCTGTCTCGTATACAACACGTGGCATGTATTTACTGCACGCTCACAAACTCGTCAGCTTGCTCCAATACTCACTACCAGAAGAGGCACGCTGCATATTCACGGACTGTGAACCTACCAATGGAATGGCTTGATCACCAGCACCTTTTTCAGCATACCAAATTCTACAATGATGGTAATCGGACAGTGAAGTACAACCTCAAGGTAATCCGCTTTGTTGCAGTGACAAGTGTGAAGAACTTTCACAACAATTTCAGGCTCTCACACGCGCCCATTATTCAAAATAGCTCTTGACATCACTTATGATGTCAACAGAGAGTGTTATCGAAATCAGTGTTGCCAAATCGCTCTTCTAAGATTCTTGCTTTTAACTTCAAACACATTAAATTATTGTACGTGGGCTGTTGTAGACTTGCTGTTCTCAACTAAATATCCTAGTGAGATGATAGTGAGACGAAGGGGTTCCAAAATGGGAATATTTCGGAGAAGATATCCCGTTCTTCAGTTACCTCATGAGCAAAGGAAACTTCCCGAAAACCTTGGTGACAACGGTACATTTTAATTTATTTCCCGAACAATGCTGGCCAATGTCGCAGCCAACAAGTAAAATACTCGCTTCTTGTCTCTCTCTCTCTCTCTCTCTCTCTCTCTGTGTGTGTGTGTGTGTATGTGTGTGTGTGTGTGTGTGTGGTGTCAGTCACTGATGTCTCACTACCACCGATATAGAAGGCGTTAATACGAGGATTTAACTGTGAAGGTTTCCATAAACAGGGCTGCTGCTGATGAGAAACGGAGTCTAAGAGGTATGTTGTTAGTTCAAAGTGCGTCTTCTTCAACTCAGACGATGTCGTTGGGCTGGACCACGTCGGCTAGTCTCTGATGTTAAATACTCCCTTAAAAATAGTCTTATGGTTTTTAAAAGAAAAATATTATTTAAAACATCCTTACTTATTTCCAACTTATTTATGCATCAGGGAGCTACCACACATCACGCTTTGTTGTAATCTTATTACAAAATGATTCATCATATCAATCAAAATATTCCTGATTCGATTTCTCATCAGCTCAAAAAAGTTTATGACGATAAATGGTAATCTAATTTCTGTTACCTTTCTTTAGCTCTTGATGCAGTTTGTTCCTATAACGAAATAATTCTTTACTGACTTTGTAAATACGCATATTTTAAAGAGAAAGCTGTGTGTCAATTCTCAAAGGAATTTATCTGACGCTCAACCACAATATATCTTTGCTTTCATTTTTGGCAGGTAAGACACCGTAAGAAAATATTAGAAACTACTATTGACACCATAGCATTCTAAGAGATATCATGATAGTATATATCTGTAGTGTAAAACTACTCTTTGGTAACTTTTCATTCGTATTTTCTTTACAGAACAAATACTGGAATCGCAAGATCTGCCAGTGCCTTTTCCTTCTTGGTACTCCTCCTTAGCGCACTTTAGGCAGAAGGTAGTTTCGTTCGTTGTTTTATATTTTATGACCATTATAAATTTAGTGAGATTCAACTATTAATCGTTGTTATTTTAAACACTTCCGCATCCTACGTTGTTTTCTAAATATTTTTACAGAAAAAACTGTTGCAGAGCGTGTATCATGTCGAACGTCTTAATATGGTGATGAGAGGTGCGCAATAGGCTGTATGATGCACAACTTCACTCCCGACATCCACGACGATGTCAGTCTTTGCAACCACGACGCCATGGAGCGCGATACAGATGGGCCCAAAAACATGCCGAATGGACCGCTGAGGATTGGCTTTATGCTCTCTTCACCGATGAAAGTCGCGTATTCCTTCAACCAGACAATCCTCGGAGACGTGTTTGGAGGTCAGGATGAACGCCTTAGACACACTGTCCAGCGAGTGCAGCAAGGATGAGGTTCCCTGCTGTTTTGGGGTGGCATTATGTGGCGCCGACGCACGCCGCTGGTGGTCATGGAAGCCGCCGTAACGGCTGTACGATACATGAATGCCATCCTCCTGCCGATAGTGCGCTATATCGGCAGCATATTGGCGAGGCATTCGTCTTCATGGACGGCAATTCGCGCCCCCATCGTGCACATCTTGTGAATTGACGTCCTTCAGGATAATGACATCGCTCGACTACAGTGGCCAGCATGTTCTCCAGACATGAGCAGTATTGATCATGCCTGGGATTGATTGGATAGGGCTGTTTATGGACGACGTGACCCACCAACAACTCTGACGGATCTACACCGAATCGCCGTTGAGGAGTGGGACAATCTGGACCAACAGTGCCTTGATGAACTTGTGGATAGTATGCCGCGACTAATACAGGCATGCATCACTGCAAGAGGATGTGCTACTGGGTATTAGTGGTACCAGTGTGTACAGCAATCTGGACCACTACGTATGATGGTCTCGCTGTGTGTGGTGCAACATGCAATGTGTGGTTTTCATGAGCAATAAAAAGAGCGGAAATGATATTTATGTTGATCTCTATTCCAATTTTCTGTACATGTTCCGGACCTCTCGGAACCCAGGTGATGGAAAACTTTTTTTGATGTGTGTAACTGGAACGATATTCTCTATTAAAGTATGAGTAAGTCGTATAAGATCGAATACTGAAGACCATCATTAAAATGTGATATCTATTTAGACACTCAAAAGTTCGGTTACTGATTTCTTTTCGGAAAACAAACTATGTAGTTGGCTCACATGAAGTTTCACGGTGGGAACTGTGTAATTGATGGAAGCTCTCCATTTGTAAAGGTCACGTGTACGGAAAGAGATGGGGAAAAAATCTCTTAATCCGATACAGAGTCGTAAAAGGGCGATGGGCAGTGCGGCAGTGGCTGGCGAACAGAGCCTCGTTAACATAACTGCCTTACGCGGCTGCGATCCCGGGACAAACCGCGCTGGCAATGCAATTAGGCTGAAGTGATTGCGCCGAGCTGGACGCCAGTTCCACGCCACTGGATTTGCACTGCGACCCGCTCTGATTGGATGATAGGACATGAATGCGGATTAAAAGGCAGCTGCACCGCTCGGCTGTACACCAGTGCCGCCTAGTGAGAGGGTGGAACGCAGGCACGTTGTATGACGTCAGACCTTCAGGTCTAATTTTAATTCTTACTATTATGGACAGAGTCGTTCGTTGCTGCTATTCAATTCTTTTTCTTACTACTGCAGATTTTTATGACAAAAAGCTTTGATAAGAAACGTTCATTTACTTTCAAAAATCTTCCCTACCACAATAAAGACAAGTCGTAGCCTAACATTGTTACCAAAAATCTCAAATAGTTTCGTGATGGATTTACTTCAGAGTTTTACACGTTACTTTAATAAACGTTCGAATTGACCTATGCTATTCTATAGCCTATGTCCATCCCAAAGTTTATTACAATAACGTGTAAAAATCTGAAATAATCCCATCAAGAAATTATTGAGTTTTTTAGTATAATGTTAAGCTACAACTTATCTTAATGTAGTGTAGTAGATTTCTCACGTTTTTAGGAAAAATCTCGGAAAGTTCCTAAACATTTTAAATTTTTACACGACACACCACTAAACGTTCGGACGGACATAGGCTATATATTTTAATATATACGGTGTATAAATATAATCTATCGTCTACACTTGTAATCGAAGACAAGTCGTAGTTTAATGCTGCTGCCAAAAATTTCGAAAAGTTTTTTACCGATTTCCTTCAAATTTTTACATGATACTCTGACAAACGTTCCGACATAGGATCCTATTTTTTAAAATGAATATCATGTAAAACTGCGTATATGTTATGTAATGCAAAATCTCGAAAAGTACTTTCCCTGTTCAATTAAGACTTTCACACGATACTCTAATACAATTTGGATGGCCATGTACTATATACAGGGTGTTTCAAAAATGACCGGTATATTTGAAACGGCAATAAAAACTAGACGAGCAGCGATAGAAATACACCGTTTGTTGCAATATGCTTGGGACAACAGTACATTTTCAGGCGGACAAACTTTCGAAATTACAGTAGTTACAATTTTCAACAACAGATGGCGCTGCAAGTGATGTGAAAGATATAGAAGACAACGCAGTCTGTGGGTGCGCCATTCTGTACGTCGTCTTTCTGCTGTAAGCGTATGCTGTTCACAACGTGCAAGTGTGCTGTAGACAACATGGTTTATTCCTTAGAACAGAGGATTTTTCTGGTGTTGGAATTCCACCGCCCAGAACACAGTGTTGTTGCAACAAGACGAAGTTTTCAACGGAGGTTTAATGTAACCAAAGGACCGAAAAGCGATACAATAAAGGACCTGTTTGAAAATTTTCAACGGACTGGGAACGTGACGGATGAACATGCTGGAAAGGTAGGGCGACTGCGTACGGCAACCACAGAGGGCAACGCGCAGCTAGTGCAGCAGGTGATCCAACAGCGGCCTCGGGTTCCCGTTCGCCGTGTTGCAGCTGCGGTCCAAATGACGCCAACGTGCACGTATCGTCTCATGCGCCAGAGTTTACACCTCTATCCATACAAAATTCAAACACGGCAACCCCTCAGCGCCGCTACCATTGCTGCACGAGAGACATTCGCTAACGATATAGTGCACAGGATTGATGACGGCGATATGCATGAGGGCAGCATTTGGTTTACTGACGAAGCTTATTTTTACCTGGATGGCTTCGTCAATAAACAGAACTGGCGCATATGGGGAACCGAAAAGCCCCATGTTGCAGTCCCATCGTCCCTGCATCCTCAAAAAGTACTGGTCTGGGCCGCCATTTCTTCCAAAGGAATCATTGGCCCATTTTTCAGATCCGAAACGATTACTGCATCACGCTATCTGGACATTCTTCGTGAATTTGTGGCGGTACAAACTGCCTTAGACGACACTGCGAACACCTCGTGGTTTATGCAAGATGGTGCCCGGCCACATCGCACGGCCGACGTCTTTAATTTCCTGAATGAATATTTCGATGATCGTGTGATTGCTTTGGGCTATCCGAAACATACAGGAGGCGGCGTGGATTGGCCTCCCTATTCGCCAGACATGAACCCCTGTGACTTCTTTCTGTGGGGACACTTGAAAGACCAGGTGTACCGCCAGAAACCAGAAACAATTGAAAGCTGAAGCAGTACATCTCATCTGCGTGTGAAGCCATTCCGCCAGACACGTTGTCAAAGGTTTCGGGTAATTTCATTCAGAGACTACGCCATATTATTGCTACTCATGGTGGATATGTGGAAAATGTCGTACTATAGAGTTTCCCAGACCGCAGCGCCATCTGTTGTTGAAAATTGTAACTACTGTAATTTCAAAAGTTTGTCTGCCTGAAAATGTACTGTTGACCCAAGCATATTGCAACAAACGGTGTATTTCTATCGCTGCTCGTTTAGTTTTTATTGCCGTTTCAAATATACCGGTCATTTTTGAAACACCCTGTATGAATGTAGTATATACATGAACGTAATATGTAAATATACATAAGATACAACACCCAAACGTTGTTGGCAAAAATCTCGAAAAGTTCTCGATAGAATCATTTCAGATTTTTCACAGTGGTCTAATAAACATTCAGACTGACATAGGCTTTATGTTTTCTTAAAAACACTGTACGTGTTTTCTGTTAAAACTGACTGCAAGTAAGAAATGCTGAGCTGTGCTGTGAAAATGTGGGGCATAGTTCTCAATGGCATAGTCAGTTTTAATTATGATATTACGACATTTAAACCATTAGAAAAAAATTTTCTCCTAAATATATTCTTTATCCTTATATATCGTTTTAAATAACGTTTGCACACACAAATTTGCTGTTTCATTTCATTTCTAGCAGTCGGTTTTAACAGAAAACATTAAAGTTGTCTTTATAGCTTATGATTAAAATACTACTATGTAGTGTAAATCATCCAAGACTTTGCAATCCTACCCGTTCGGAGATTAAAACCATGTACAATACTGTATTCTCCCTTACGCTCCAGAAACCAATGACCCCGACCAATTTACCCATTCATTTTAAGGGGCTTCAGTTTCCAATCTTTGCAACTCCGACAACGAGGCTCAGAGTCAGAGAGGAGGGGAAGGGGGGGGGGGGGAGAGATGGACAGAGATGGATGGGAGAGCAAATGATGGGAGAGCAAATGAACATTTAGGAGGGGAAGGAGGAGATGGACAGAGAGTGCGTGGGTGGGGGGGGGGGGCGGAGAGGAGAACGACAGAAAGTTGTGGTGGTGACATACAGAGAAAGGGGAGAGTATCTAACACGTGTGTGACTGATTCTGATCTCTCTTCCTACGATAGTTGCGCAACAATTCTCCGTGAGCGTTTCAGGAATTTGATGTTTAACCTATGGCCTGCAATGTAGGAAGGCGCCATCTAACAGATGCAGAGTTCAGAAGAGTGCAGCAGTATGGACAGTGATGTAATAGTCTCAATGTCGGTTCCACTAGGCTCCCTGTAAAGAAAACATTATCGCTAACAGAAATAAGTATACTGGTTCGGGCGTAACTATATGTTAGCAAAACATGAAAACCTTAGACTTCGTTATTAAGGTTCATTTTTACTCTAAGTATGAGTAATGTTAGCAAAATTACGTACAGTATGGAAGAATATTGATACTGGGTATTCACAACTGTGAAGCGAAATTCATATTATAAGGTCCTTTAATGGTAAGATGGTGTCCACCTGCCTAGCTGGGTGCTAACACGCTTGTCTCCCAAGCACTGGGACTGGGTTCAATTCCCAGCTGGACTGGAGATTTTCTCCACTCGGGGGTTGACTGTTGTGTTGTTGTCATCATTATTTCATCCTCATCACTAGCCGAAAGTCGCCTAATGTGGCGCCGACTGAAACAAGACTTGCACTTGGCGGCCGAACTGGGACATCCCGGCTCACAGTTCCATATGATCATTTCATTTTTTTGTGGTAAGATGGTTGATGACCATATCTGGGAGTCGATAAAAATACAAACAAATTAAATACAATTGGGGCCAGAGAGATTAATTACACTAAAATGTACAATGACAATACCCAAATTTGAATGGGGGTCGGTAATCAAAAAGAAGTACACAGTTAAAACGATTCATAACTCTACAGTGCCTGATGAATCGCTTTCATCTGATCGGACATCTCGCGATTTTGTTTCAATTAAGCCCGGGAATCGTGGTTATGTTCAACAACAGATCAGGATTGGATTTTTAAAAAAAAAGAAAATAAATAAATAAATAAAAATAAAAAATAAAAACATGAAAAAAGGGAGAGACAGAGACAACCTCAGTTCTGAGTGTCAATTGAATATTACTTGTTGGTTTGGCGCCGGCGCGCGTGTTTACCTTGCATCGGCGGCGGCAGTGGCGGCTGTCGGCGCGAGCTGTGAACCCGAGAATCTATTCTAAATCTCTCTCGATTGTTAAACACCAGTTGGATACATTTCCTACGTATTTGGTGAAGCTGAGACTCCCAGTTATTGTCAGTGCTCGGTACGATTCTCCATGCTAGGAGACTTGGCAGTTTAACTCATTACGAGTTACGATGAGCCTGTAAACAAGTGTTCACATAATGACTCTCGCAATCGTCTCAGTGCAGCACGAGTCGCCTTGTTCAAACACTCGATGATTTCTGCAAGAGAAGAGCCAATTACTCTATTAGCAATTTGCTTATATCAAAGCTGGTGGCCAGACATTTTCTTTCTGGCCAATCAGAGCATTCGTACTTTGTTATTACTCCACCACCTAGGGTTTTTGTAGACTATTACAGGCATCGTTTGTTTCGTGGAGCAGAGTTTAACTTCTGCTACGTAATACTGAGATAAACAACTTTTTCTTTCATGCGATTTTTTAAACCAGGTCGCTACAATGAGTCACCTATGTTTTGAGTTGGGTTTCTCCAGACGTTTTACGTCCAGACTTTTCAACTGGCATCTCCGGCAGTGTTGCTGTAGAGGGGCTTTCCGAAGGGTCATCGTTAAAAGTAGGGACAAAGGCTGGCTTTTGCCGACGGCCTACGCAGTGGCTGTTGGCGTCTCATTGTGTCTGCTAGGTGCCCCATGCAAAAGGTGTCGGCCTACATTGGATGGGCATTGTCGGTGTAAAATTCTCCTTCCCTCGGTACTGCATCTCGTAGTTCGGGTTGGGGAAATTACTTGCATGCAATTACTAGTGTGAGTGTTAGTGGTTTATATTCATGAAATTCTGTTTCTTTATTACATCAGCATTTTAATAAAATTCATTAAATTTCATGTAACTATGCCATGTGAGATATCGAGTTAACTGGAACTGTTTCAGGAATTCAATGTAAAGAGGAGAAGATAAACAAAGAGAAAAACAGAGGGAAGGTGAGAGGAGAGGAGGAAATTTGGAAATTTGTGGTAGGTTCCTATGGGACCAAACTACTGAGGTCTTTGGTCCTGACGCTTAAACATTACTAACTTAAACTAACTTACGGTAAGGACAACACACACATCCATGCCAAAGGGAGGACTCGAACAGCTGAAGGGGGGAGCCGCGCGAATGATGGCAATGCGCCTCAGACTGCGCTGCTACCCCATGAGGCAGAGAGGAGGAGATGGACAAAGTGAAGAGGGAAATGGAGATTACCACACACATTCAGTTACCATATGTATTTAGCAATTGCGAACCTTTCAACTGAGAATATACACACAGGCATTATAATGACACATTTTTCTGGCGCCGGCCATTGTGGCCGAACGGTTATAGGCACTTCAGTCAGGAACCGCGCGGCCGCTACGGTCGCAGGTTCGAATCCTGCCTCGGGCATGGATGTGTGTGATGTCCTTAGGTTAGTTAGGTTTAAGTAGTTCTAAGTTCTACGGGACTGATGACCTGAGAAGTTAAGTCCCATAGTGCTCAGAGCCATCAACTATAGACATTTATGGGATACATTTCTTGAGCATGCCTAGTTTGAGACTGATCTAGCACGCTGAAATCAGTACAAGATTAAGGATGAGTAGGAAGGTCATATTTTTACTGAGATCTTCATCAACAAAAGTAACCCGAACTTAATGTTTTAGTGCTTTTGCACGAATATTTACCGTTCTCTCCTGGAGGATTGATGATCGATCGCTTCTCATTGCCCATGGGGATCACATGTAGTCCGACGTTAAAAATAACGGAAAAAGGATAACATTAATGATAAAAAAGGCATAAGGAAGTTAATAACAGAATTTTCGTAATGCTGCACTTCACTAATCAAGGTACATGACTACGTACCCGGAGCACTGCAGCAGCCCCGGCAGTCGGCGTCTGATTCAGATAATGCAGTCTCCTCGATTTTGGTAGATGCTTTGGTTTGGTTGTTGTATCAGTCGTGTCACTACTGTACCTTAACAAAGGTCTCTGAAAAATTTGTGCAAATCCTTTCGTAATTTCAATCGTCTAAAGCTTGCAAATGAAGACAGGCACCATACTCCACAATCTATCTTGCCTTTGAAAATAATTTGTCAGTTTATTAATATAAATGCAAAACAGTTCACATCTTTCCATCACTGCTATTAAAATAAGAAAACAATGAAGTGTCCATCATATCAATAAAACTCTCAAGGTCACATTTTAAGCTTATCTATTTTTACACTGAGACAAAAAGAACAATGGCAGTCGAAATTTTAAAGAAGTATCGTAGTCGTATCACTTACTGGGCAGTGTATATTGATTTCTGTACAAACGCAACCCCAATGCTTCATCAGTATCATTCATTTGCAACACATGGATAAAACATGTGAATTTTAATTCTAATGAAACAGTAAAATAATAAGCCGAAGAAAACGAAAACATTTTTGATATAATCGTACTGAAGGGGTGTTTACACCTGAGTGACTTTCCGTACGCACTAAATACCTGCAGCCGTTGCACAAAGAGGCAAGGAGGCCCATGCACTGGTGCAAAATTATGTATACCTCTGAATTACGCGGTAAGAGGCGCAAGAGTCCACCCATACCGTGCCTCTGCTTGATTGTGGACAAATTGCAGCCACATGGCAACTAGCCGCAAGGCGCACAGGTGTAAACGCAGCTTTGTACAAGAAAACTCGTCATTAAAGGTAAAAAGTTTACAACGGCGAAGAAAGGATTGATGCCCCCTCTCAGAAATTCGTGGCATGTTGTAAATGACTCCTCTTTCCCCAGAACATCTTGTGATCAGCAGTTCAATGTTGTTGACTATTTTTTGGTGAACGAGATCCCTTAAAAAACAAAGTGCTCACGCTTGGTAACCGCTGATCCCCAACCTCCTTTACCCCATTACTGGTGTACAGCTACGAATATGAAACTTAGCATCGGTCTCATTCACGCAATTTATCAGGGCCTATGTTATTATTAGTCTATTACTATTGTTATTATTATTACTACTATCGTATGCCTCAATTACAAGAAATACAACACACATTTAAACAAAAAACATGTATGTGCTACTGTTTACGCTATATAAATATTAAACGGGCGAGACTACACAGGAATGTAGGATCACACAACCCAGAGAGTCTCACTGAAACCTTCGTGTAGACTCTTTGACGCCAACGAGGAAACGTCTGTTAGGACACTCATTTATCATGTGGCTCATTGTCAAAATTTCGCAACAGTCATGCAGTGGAAAAGCTCCCCTTGTGCTTGTTGTATTTCTACATACTCCTTGAGACCAGTGTGTGTTAAGCTGTATCCACACATCTTTCGGACGATCGAAACCTACGTGAAACCTTCCGAATACGTTCCCCGCCTAGACAGAGTAAAATCTCCAAAGTCTTGAATGTTTCTCACTTTTGTACACTATCTGATCAAAAACACCTAGACGACTGTTAGTAGATATTACCCTACAGTCCATTAAAATTGCTACGCCAAGAAAAAATGCAGATGATAAACGGGTATTCATTGGACAAATATATTGTACTAGAACGGACATGTGATTACATTTTCACGCAGTTTGGGTGCATAGATCCTGAGAAATCAGTAGCCAGAACAACCACCTCGGGCCGTAATAAAGGCCTTGATACGCCTGGGCATTGAGTCAGAGCTTGGATGGCGTGTACAGGTACAGCTGCCCATGCAGCTTCAACACGATACCACTGTTCACCAAGAGTAGTGACTGGCGTACTGTGACGTGCCAGTTGCTCGACCACCATTCATCAGACGTTTTCAGTTGGTGAGAGATCTGGAGAATGTGCTGGCCAGGGCACCAGTCGAACATTTTCTGTATCTAGAAAGGTCCGTACAGGACCATCATGCGGTCGTGCATTATCCTGCTGATATATAGGGTTTCGCAGGGATCGAATGAAGGGTAGACCTACGGGTCGTAACACATCTGAAATGTAACGTCCACTGTTCAAAGTGCTGTCAGTGCGAACAAGAGGTGACGGAGATGTGTAACCAATGGTATCCCATACCATCACGCCGGGTGATACGCCAGTATGGCAATGACGAATATACGCTTCCAATGTGCGTTCACCGCGATGTCGCCAAACACGGATGCGACCATCATGATGCTGCAAACAGAACCTGGATTCATGAGAAAAAATTACGTTTTGCCATTCTTGCACCCAGGTTCGTCGTTGAGTACACCATCGCAGGCGCTCCTGTCTGTGGTGCAGCGTCAAGGGAAACCGCAGCCATGGTCTCCGAGCTGATAGTCCATGCTGCTGCAAACGTCGTCGAACTCTTCGTGCAGATGGTTGTTGTCTTGAAAACGTACCCATCTGTTGACTCAGGGATCGAGACATGGCTAAACGATCCGTTACAGATATGTCGATAAGATGCCTGTCATCTCGACTGCCAGTGTTACGAAGCCGTTTGGATCCAACATGGCGTTCCGTAATACCCTCCTGAACCCACCGATTCCATATTCTGCTAACAGTCATTGGATCTCGACCAACCCGAGCAGTAATGTAGCGATACGATAAACCGCAATCGCGATACGCTACAATCCGACCTTTGTCAAAGTCGGAAACGTGATGGTACGCATTTCTCCTCCTTACACGAGGCATCAAAACAACGTTTCACCAGGCAACGCCGGTCAACTGCTGTTTGTGTATGAGAAATCGGTTGCAATGTGTCCTCATGTCACCATGTTGTAGGTGTCGCCACCGGCGGCAACCTTGTGTGAATGCTCTTAAAAGCTAATCATTTGCATATCATAGCATCTTCTTCCTGTCGGTTAAATTTCGAGTCTGTAGCACGTCATCTTCGTGGTGTAGCAATTTTAATGGCCAGTAGTGTGAGATCCAATGTGTCCACCTTCAGTTATAGCGGTTTCAACTCTGCTGGGGCCACTTTGGATGATGTGTCTGTTTGTCTGAAGAGGAATGGCAGCCCCATTCTCCCTCACAGAGTCCAGATCAGAGAAGGTGCTGTTGCACGGTGGGGTGTGGAGCGAAGGGGACGTTCCAACTGATCCCAAAGGTATTGCATTTGGGTGAGGTAGCTAACTTGGCCAGAACACCGCATTTCACGAATGTAATGTCCACAAAGTGCTGCCTCACAGACACTGCTCTAAGACACGGAGCACTGTCATGTTGTCGCAAACAGTCATCGTGCCTGATCTGTTTCTCAGCTGTACGTAGTACATAGTCCCGTTATAAAGTGTTTATAACATTCCGTATTTGGCGTTTACTTAGGTGTGACTAGGGAACTACTGCCTAACCACAAAGAACACACCTTAGCACCACCTCCTCTGTACTTTACGGTTAGCATTACATGTGATAGCAGATAATCTCCTCGAGGCCTTCGCCACGCCCAAACCAATCCTTTGGATTTTCACAGGGTGCAGCACGACCCAGTCAACAATTATCCAGAAACGTCGCTTTATGCATCGCCTCAAGCGTTATTTAGCACTGACTACAGGATGCTATGAAGAGCTCTTCGACACTGTCCTCTTTTGCCACAGTCATTGTGCTAGATGGACTGCTGCTATTACTTTGGAACTCACACGCTATTTTTTAAAACCGTTCCCCGCAACATTCTGCGGTCCCTATTCTTCAGTATATTTGGTCCGCCTCGTCTTGGTTTAGATGTAGTTGTTCCTTCGCGTTCCCATTTCTCAGTCACACAATCACTTCACCAACAGTTGCCTGAGGCAATTTTAGAGCGGTTGAAATGTCTCTGATGAATTTGCTTCTCAGGTGACATCCAATGACTAGTCCACGTTGGAAATCACTCAACTGTCCTGTCGGACGCATTCTCCTCTTACTGCTTCTCCACTGAGAACAGCGTGCACCCCGTCTCCTCTTTAGACATTTAGTGGTGAGCCACGCGTTACATATAAGTGGGTGAGTACTTGCGATCGGATACTGTGCTCTTGTTTTGTGATACGTCACAGCGTTGACCCAAAGATGATCTAGTAGAATGTACTAATTTTTTTTTATTTCATTGCTAGTAAGGGGATTCACCTCTGTAGATAGTGATCAGTTATTCAATAAGATCTTCTGAGCACTGAAGCTGTACAAAGCAACAAGCACTCTGTTACAGCAGCTTGTAAACAATCATTATGGAAGGGACAGTAAGAACGTTTCAAGTGTCACTACGGAAAAAGCAAGTTACGCAGTTAGTTTCTATTTGTTTTCAAGTACGTATCTGCAGTCCTGGTAAACAGTGAAATAGTCGCTCCACAGTGCCGCAACATGTCGCTAGAGGAGACACCACAAAGTGATGCAGCCGGCCGCGGTGGTCTAGCGGTTCTAGGCGCTCAGTCCGCAACCGCGCGACTGCTACGGTCGCAGGTTCGAATCCTGCCTCGGGCATGAATGTGTGTGATATCCTTAGGTTAGTTAGGTGTAAGTGGTCCCATAGTGCTCAGAGCCATTTGAACCATTTGAACAAAGTGATGCAGCCCACCTACACTTTGTCAATGTCTCGTCTATCGGCATGCCACTGTACCATGACGTGGGCATTGCAGGTAATGTATCTGGAGACAAGCAGCAAATTTTAGAAATATCATTATACAACACCATAACCTGCTGTTTAAATTATTCTTTTGTGTGCGACTGATTTCAGGTCAGAGACCATTACCCAGCAGCTGTTGTACAACGTAATGAATACAGAAGATTTCAGGTAAAAGGGATGTTTCAAACACTGCACTAAAAGTAGAAGGAATATTCAGAGAACTTATGTCAAAAAAGAACACACTCTCAAAAGTATAACATTATCTTTATCCATGCATGGGTGGAAACGTAGATCTATAGACCTAATGGAAAAGTGGATTCTTTTAAAAAATTATACTTAAGAATCAAATTCCGCTTTGAACGAAATATAGAACTGAAAAACAAGAAGTAAATTGAAATTTTTTGAGATATATTGTAACGATGGTAACGCTTGTCTTGATGGCCATTTGTCTGGCACTGAGTTTACGTCATTTACAGATTAGTGGTATTCTACCCTCACAGTGGTTAGTTATTTTATGCCGTTTTATTATTTATATTTCTTGGATGGTATTCTGTCATTGGTACTTCATGCATTTAATTCTGCATAGATGAATATCTTTTCTAAGTATTATATTTTTGACGTTGTGTTGGCTTTTGCTCGAATGTTCGAGTGGAAGAAAAGCAAATAGGCCCTATAAATAAATACACAATGGGGTTTAGTCCGAGTTTTCATAACCAAACGAGGGGTAGGAAATGAAGAAATGGAATATTAAATTAAACAGTATGAAGTCTGGTTTTACAAAAAATTGGTTATTTAGTTGAATGTAACCCAAGTAATTAACAGAAATCATTTGATATTTACATGTTTTGATCATTTATATCTTTTGTGACAATTTATGTATCACTTTGTAATTGAAAATATGTTTAAGATTTTTTCTTTACTTATTCCACATCCAAGACAAAGATTTCACTTGGACTGCGTGGAAGGTACATTAGTATATTTGTTTTCATTTTAAATATTTATGCTTTGTATTCTTGTTGTTCTGTCATGTTCTGCATCCTGGAAGATCTCCTCACCGTAGATCTGTTGGAACAAAAAGTACATCTAATCTAACCTAATCGTGACGAAACTTTTTTTTCTGAATTTTAATGTCCGAACTAACATTGGAAAATGTACACTGGGATATCAAGTTGAATAGTGGGAGGTCTAGTTTAGCAAAAACCAAATTATTTGCCTGAAAGTAATCACGGTAATTAAGGCAAACTTAATTAGTCTTCTGAGGGAATATTGCTGTAATTCTCATAGCGAAATGAAGAGCAGAAAAGAAACAGGTGAAGTATCAAATTAACCAAGTGAGGTCTGAGTTCGAAAAATCATATTTCATTGCTTAAAAGTAATCAGGGTTTGGGGAAAAACTTAATAATTATTTCAGGAAAATTTATATATTTTACTTGCAACTGCTTCGAAGAAAATGAAGCGTCAAAAAGTTCATCTCTTCAAGGGGTACCTATTTTATACACAAAAAAGTTGCATTTGTGCGAAACGTTTGTGTTGAAATAGCTTCTTTCGTATTAAGTAATAAATTCTGGACATTCCGAGAACAAAAGAAAGCGGAAAATTAGGTGTCCAAAAATCATACTTCCTGAAGAAAACTTGAACATAAAAAATTTTAAATTGAAAAAAAAAAGAGCTGTCAAACGTTTTTTGAAATAGTATAAATATAAGAAATAAAACAGATTAATGAAACATTTGACACACCTTTTAATGATGCCAATTGAGAATGTGTAGTTTGTCACTGTGCATAGGGGCAACATGTACTGACCCTTCATCCATCAGCACTTTTTTTCAGGTGTCATATGACGGCTGATGCAATTGTACATGTCATATCTGTACTGGCAACACATGTCAAAGTCACCCCATTCCCCTTCTCTCCCCTCCCCTCCCCATCACATAGGCAGTTGTACTTGTCGTATTTAGCTGATGTCAGCATAACCACTTTTTCTTTCACCAAGGCTAATAGTCTCGATTCTGACATTTTTCAGTCAGTACTCCACGTATGGCTGGTTTCAGTTATTATGGCTAGCAAAAGCATTACCTTCCCAGCGGTTTTCTTTGCTGGTGTTAAGAATAAGGGCAAAATGTAGTAAGAGTCACGAACACTGAGGCGAAAAAATATGTTTCTCCTGTTAACACTTTAGTAGTGACAAAGACGTTAATATAGAATTTACTAATGCTGGTGGAAGTGGAAACTGATTCGTTGATAGATACTGCCACAGAATTAAGACTATATGTAACAAGTTTATTATCATTATTATTATTAGTATTATTATTATTAGTGGTGGTTACTTGAGAAGAAGCGTTATACATCATAGCAATTACAATTCCAAAAAGACCTTGATCTGGGTGTCTACCTTCCCAGGAATAATTCATACTGCAAAATACACTCCTGGAAATGGAAAAAAGAACACATTGACACCGGTGTGTCAGACCCACCTGCGCAGCATTTGTGCACCGCCGCCGTCAGTGTCAGCCAGTTTGCCGTGGCATACGGAGCTCCATCGCAGTCTTTAACACTGGTAGCATGCCGCAACAGCGTGGACGTGAACCGTATGTGCAGTTGACGGACTTTGAGCGAGGGCGTATAGTGGGCATGCGGGAGGCCGGGTGGACGTACCGCCGAATTGCTCAACACGTGGGGCGTGAGGTCTCCACAGTACATCGATGTTGTCGCCAGTGGTCGGCGGAAGGTGCACGTGCCCGTCGACCTGGGACCGGACCGCAGCGACGCACGGATGCACGCCAAGACCGTAGGATCCTACGCAGTGCCGTAGGGGACCGCACCGCCACTTCCCAGCAAATTAGGGACACTGTTGCTCCTGGGGTATCGGCGAGGACCATTCGCAACCGTCTCCATGAAGCTGGGCTACGGTCCCGCACACCGTTAGGCCGTCTTCCGCTCACGCCCCAACATCGTGCAGCCCGCCTCCAGCGGTGTCGCGACAGGCGTGAATGGAGGGACGAATGGAGACGTCTCGTCTTCAGCGATGAGAGTCGCTTCTACCTTGGTGCCAATGATGGTCGTATGCGTGTTTGGCGCCGTGCAGGTGAGCGCCACAATCAGGACTGCATACGACCGAGGCACACAGGGCCAACACCCGGCATCATGGAGTGGGGAGCGATCTCCTACACTGACCGTACACCACTGGTGATCGTCGAGGGGACACTGAATAGTGCACGGTACATCCAAACCGTCATCGAACCCAACGTTCTACCATTCCTAGACCGGCAAGGGCACTTGCTGTTCCAACAGGACAATGCACGTCCACATGTATCCCGTGCCACCCAACGTGCTCTAGAAGGTGTAAGTCAACTACCCTGGCCAGCAAGATCTCCGGATCTGTCCCCCATTGAGCATGTTTGGGACTGGATGAAGCGTCGTCTCACGCGGTCTGCACGTCCAGCACGAACGCTGGTCCAACTGAGGCGCCAGGTGGAAATGGCATGGCAAGCCGTTCCACAGGACTACATCCAGCATCTCTACGATCGTCTCCATGGGAGAATAGCAGCCTGCATTGCTGCGAAAGGTGGATATACACTGTACTAGTGCCGACATTGTGCATGCTCTGTTGCCTGTGTCTATGTGCCTGTGGTTCTGTCAGTGTGATCATGTGATGTATCTGACCCCAGGAATGTGTCAATAAAGTTTCCCCTTCCTGGGACAATGAATTCACGGTGTTCTTATTTCAATTTCCAGGAGTGTAGAAGTTGCGAGTGCCTGAAGTCAGAGCTGTTGCCCGGCTGACTCACAGTGGCCGTGCGTACTCTCTCTCTCTCTCTGTCTGTGTGTGTGTGTGTGTGTGTGTGTGTGTGAATACAGCTGCTGCTGAGTATGACACCAACCACCTAATGTCGCATCACTTTTGAAGCAAAGGGATGGAGTTATGTACATCTAAATTTTACACCTATGTGTTATAATGTTATTATTATTATTGTTCTTGTTATTACTGAAACATGCTGCAACAGTTCTTTTTCTCGTAAGGCGTTGGTACAAACCCATGATGTAAGCCGAATACGCTTTATTAACCCACAGAAACTAATAGTCTCTCTCTCTCTCTCTCTCTCTCTCTGTCCCATACCTAGCATTTACATAGACTATAAATCTTCCTCATGACGGTTACTGATGGAGCTACATGCAGATCTCATCACGTTCATATAGTTATATGCTTAATGCAACATGGCCATGTTCCATATCCACTATAAACATGTGGTTCTTGCCTGACCAAAACGTCTAAAATATTGGTTTTAGGCTTTACATACAGTGTCCCTAGGAATTTAACGTACCGCTAATCATGTGTAGAGCGGGTTGCACTGTTTTATTTTCCCTCAGTGCGTTGCATTATGCTGCATATAGGTGAATTCGAAAGTCTGGAACTGTTTCCTACTGTCTGAACACAGTATACATTCAGAAATCTTAAGAAGAACTCTCCAGCTTTTGGTCAATGATACTGCTGAACCCATTTACGTAGAATCAAGCATTGTGTAACAATTATGACATAGTTAGTGTTATCGATTTCACCATACGTCAACTTGTTACAACAAAATTAAAGTACACTGTCATACAATATAGTGAGCACATGCTACGGTAACTTCTGGCGTAAAGAGTTTCCTTCGGTATTTCTGTAAAGTGTCATAGGTGGGGCGAAATGTTTACTTGGAGATTACATACTGCATATAAAAAGTCACCTAGGATAATACTTTAGTAGAAGCATGGACCTTTTTCATGATGCAGATATTGCTTTACTGTGCTAGAATGTAAAAGGCGGGCAGTGATTTTGTTTTGTAGTGTTTACACACAGCACGTCAACTTGATTGTTATCTATGCCATACACTCCAGTTTTCGTTTCTACACTTCGATGTCCTACGTTTCCGGTTTTCTTCGTCTTCGTATCCATAACACATTAACCATGCTTAGAGGCTTTTTACAACGGTATATACCCTACAAAACATCACCAACAGACCGTAATTTTTCTACATGCAGACAGGCTTCCCATTGGAATATGATAGGAAGCTACTATGGAGTGCTTTACCTTTACAAGCTGTTATTCCATCAATTTTAAACTCTTCAAAACAGTTTTTAAGTTGATATCGCTAGAACTTTACTTGCAGCTCGCACGTACCGAGATAGAATACTACAGCATTCGAAATCCAAATAAAGAGCACAATAGAATGTTATAGTTGGGAATAGGATGGATCGTGGGTTTTGAACCTGTGCAAGACTCCTTAGGTGTATTAAACACCATCAAACAGTATTTACAATGTGCTCCACTCTTGTCTGTAACAACTGCTTCCATGCGACATCACCTAATGAATAACTTACAGAACTGCCACTGTGTAGGTTTTAACAACGTTTATGCTGTTATCTTCTGGCGTACAGGTAAACCGTTAATTGTGTTCTATTTGCATACGGCTTTAATATACTACTCTGACTCCGATAAATACGTCGCAGAAGTGCTGTACTGAAACTAGGGGTGGAGGGAGAGGAGGGGGGGGGAGGCGGACATTGTTCTCCACAATACCGCCAGCGGCACAGTTTGTCCGTCTCGATTTGGTTCGGTCACACACATAGCGGAATTTAACATTAAACTGTTCCGTTGCGCTTATTATTCTCCACCAATTTGCGGACTATGCTGTGACGTCATCAATATCACGTGAAAGCTCCGCGTTAGATTCACGTGCAATTGTGCTTCGTGAAACCACGCTATAAATCTACATTAACGGGCTTGAGATGCTCCCTATTGTTCTTTACCGTCATGTAGCAGTCATAGGAACCAGCCTGTTTCGGTGGTTCTAAGAAGTTACCTAGGTGGAGCATAACGTTCGCTGGCGGGTGTCATCTCACATGTAAAACGAAACCTTGGGGTAGACTAGACAGCTGAGGCCGACTGTTCACCATGGATGGCTTTTAACACAGATTAAATCGTATATAATATAGTTATACGTCAAATTACAAGTTCAGGTGTGAGAAAAGTTGTTGATAAGCACTTTAAGGATTTTATAAAGTGTCCGGACATGTGACTACGGGAAACTTGCGTAGTCCTTGGCTAAAGAAGATGATATTACCAGGCTGAAGACCACGATACATAGTTGGAGAATCGCTCGTGTATTTGATCTCTGTGGAAGACTGTTTACATATGCACGCAATGACTTTCATCTTTCTTTTCAGTTGCTCTGTTATGAAATAAAATTACGTTACTTCGACAGTTCTTCATCGCTATCGCTGCTGTAATCACATTATTATTGTCTCTGTTTTCTGTGTATTAGGACATCGGTATATTGTCTCTGCAAACCGGCAATATCACACCATCACACTCAGACACACACACACACTGTGATGTTGAATACCATACCTCTTAATATTTAAAGCTATTTTATTTAAATTTTGCTTACTCGAAGTTCGAATGTGGGTTGAGGACTTGATATTAAGTTCACATTTCAGCCGTAGTAGCATTAAGGGTTGGTAGAATCTCTGATGTCATTTCCAGTTGTGACCTCCTAATTTTCAGAAAAAAACTAATTACGTATCTGTACGTTATTGGGAATAACATCACTTAAATACGAATAGTGGCATTTCTGTAACAGTTATAGAATTGTGTTCTTACAGAGAATGTCTTGCGTTTGCCTTTAGGTGATATGCATATTTGGCGCCTCTTTCTGCATGCAAGATGTGTGAAATCTTACACATATTACAGCTCTATTTTTGAAAGTTCCTGGCAGATTAAAAATGTGTGTCGGACCAAGACTCGAAATCTGGACCTTTGCCTTTCGCGGGCAAGTGCTCTACCAAGTGAGCTACCCAGGCACGACTCGCGGCCCGTCCTCACAGCTTCAATGCTACCACTACCTCATCTCCTACCTTCTGAGAATCGGAAGAGCTTCTGTGAAGTCTGGAAGGTAGGAGACGAAGTACTGGCCAAAGTACGGCTGTGAAGTCGGGGTGTGAGTCGTGGTTGGGTAGCTTAAATGGTAGAGCACTTGCCCATGAAAGGCAAAGGTCACGAGTTAGAGTCTTGGTCCGACACACATCTTTCATCGGCCAGGAAGTTTCATATCAGAGCTCACTCCGCTGCAGAGTGAAGATCTCATTCTCGAGCTCTATTTTCGTTCGAATTTTCGTAGAGGCCTTGCATATTACGAGAAACGTGCAGGCTGTCTGTGTACTTTTAGTTGTACAGATAAATTATATATGACAATATTTAACTTTGAGTTTCGTTGTGTTTGAAGTGTGTGAGAAATATTACGTATAATGCAATTTTATTTTGTTCGATTTTTTTTTTTAGATTAGGCATATACGAGTATACCGATAAACAAGCATCACAGAGAGTAATACAGAAAATTAATATGCCGAAATATTCCATTTTGGAGCTTAATAGTGCTTGCAAAGTGTGAGACGTCTCAAAATAATTGGTAACTAATTTTACATATTTCTGAGGTGTTTACTCTGATGCTGTCTTTGGAACTGTCACATGTCTCACTGTTACCGTCTCTCTCGTGAATGTGTGTTTATGAACAATACACGTCATTTTGCAGTTTAAGTGATACAACGTAAACTATCCTCTTATTCCCTTCTAAAATCGAGCACCTTATTCCATCCTTCAATAAGAAGACAACTCTCTTGTAGACAAATGTGTGGTAGTACTTTAACTAGTTGTTGATGTAGCTGATTACACGTTTTATTTTCATGAGTCATAATTTCTCGAAATGAAACAGAAGTTTGTTTGTAATACTTGTCATCGATTGTATTTTCTCTTGTGGTTATCTTTACTCCCACCCACCATAGCTAATGATGAACGAAAGAAATGTTAGGTAATGACAGCATACAGGTTATCAGACTTAAACACGCTTTACCTATTTAGATACTATTGCAACACAAACATTAATTTTTGTGACTCATTTTAGAATATTGTGGCATGAAAGATGTAATTAATTTGAGCCTTACAACGCTTCTTTTGTACTTAAACTCAAATAAGTATCCTATCATTTTTGCTGTATTTGCTATCGACTATATTTTTACAGTGAAACATTTTCTTCACACTCCCCTGCTTCCTGAAACCCACTTTAAGTTCAAAATAACGACGAGACACGTATTGAAACTACTTTCGATGTAAGCACACTGTGATAAACCACATAAACACTGTATATATTTGCACAGGTTGAATAAGTACTGTACGTATTTAAATACTGCTGCAACAAAAACATTACATCGATGTTGTAAAGTAATTGATTTGAGACTTAAGGTGTTTTTTATTGTACTTAACCTCCACTAGCTCCTAGATAATAGATGTAAACATCGTACTTTTCGCGTTGCCTACGTTTTTTGCAGACATTTTAGGATACTGCATTATGTAGATGTGGAAAATATTTAATTTTTCTATTTTTTGTGTCTGAAACCAAGTTTATAGACTATATTTTGAACACTTTTCCCAGTACAGACATCTGTTGGTGACAGTGAGAACAATTCGTGGTAAAGAGACCGAAATTTTCTCGCCTTTAATAGGAGATTGATCTGTTGGTGACCGTGAGAACAACTTATGGTAAAGAGCTCGAACGTTTGTCGTTTTGTAACAGTGGATCCATCTATTTGTGACAGTAAGCAACCGAAATGCGAAACAATTTTTGATTTTATTTCGCATTTTCAGGATTTGCAGAATAGTATTTAAAGTAAAACTCATGTTCAACCGGTACAAATTCCAAATTCGTTATTTATATTTCATTAGCAGATGTTGGTTTTTAATTAGATGTAGAGAAATATGCTATCTACTCGTTCCAGTATTCAGTGTTAAATGATATATGAAGCTCTGAATGAAATTTGTTGCTGAGCTAATCTGAAAATAGTTTTTGGAAATTAGTAATTTCATAGTTGACAAAATTTTAGGTGGGTGGATCTTTATGATCAGCATCAGCATCAGCATGATAAGTAAAGATGTCCGAGAACCGACAGCTATACTGTATGAAATGAAAATTGCACAGAGGATGGGAGCTTGCTTGCATTGGATCATAGGACAATAACAGAGGGTATGGGACATGGGGCAGGGGTCGCACTGATGGTAAGTAAGTTCTGACGCCGACGTGAGCAAAATGTAACAAGCAAATTTGGAGAGGAGAGGAGCCTTTCTTTGTAACTAGAATGGTTAGCTGTGATACACCATGGACATGACCAAAGATTTATGGAACATGTGTATGGGAACAAGTGCCGCAGATACATCTTGCATAACGAATAACAGGGTCGCCCATAGAGCACGGACACCAGAGGCATTGTCTTCACTGTGCATATACCGCGAACTGAAAGATTTGAAAGTAATCCGATGTTAAAACTCACTATACATCCAAATAGTACAATTACAGTCATGAATTCCTTATCAAAACTTTATTTACAAACTCCCCTGTACTATCCCTAGAAGCCTGTAACAGGAATTGTGAAACACACTGCATATGTAACTCTTTGCTGTCACCCCAAGCTGTAGTATTGCTTGTGTTTTTACAACAATTTTTGTAACAGCCTTTTTAACTGCAGTTCTTCTACATCTACGACATTTTTTAACAAACTAGTCAAACATGAATAACAAATCTAAGCAGCAAGTTACGTGTTACATACTGCCATCTCCGAAATTTATCAAATCTGTGGAGCACTATGAACAAAAATATTTAAAACTAATTTATAACGTAACGTTACATTTTATCGAAGTTATAGTTAAAGCTTAAATCTTACACCATTAGTTGAAAGTACCATAGAGTCTGACAGAGACCGCCGACAGTTGAAGAGCGTCGTAATGTGTAATAGGCAGAGATCTATCCAGACCGTCACACAGGAATTCCAAACTGCAACGGGATACACTGCAAGTACATCGACAGTTGGGCAGGAGGTGAGAAAACTTGGATTACATGGTCGAGCGGCTGCTCATAAGCGATACGTCACGCCGGTAAATGCCAAACGAAACCACACTTCGTGTAAAGAGCGGAAACATTGGACGATTGAACAGTGGAAAAACGTTGTGTGGAGTGACGAACAACGGTACACAATGTCGCGATCCAACGGCAGGGTGTGGGTGTGGCGAATGCCCGCTGAACGTCATCTGCCAGAGTGTGTAGTGCCAACAGTAAAATTTGGACGCGGTGGTGTTATGGTATGGTTGTGTTTTTCATGGAGGGGGCTTCCACCCCCTGTTGTTTTGTGTGGCACTATCACAGGACAGTCCTACATTGGTGTTCTAAGCACCTTGCTGCTTCCCACCGTTGAAGAGCAATTCGGGAATGGCGACTGCATCTTCAACACGATGGAGTAGCTGTTCATAATGCACGGCTTGTAGCGGAGTGGTTACACGACAATAACATCCCTGTAATGGACTGGCCTGTACAGAATCCTCAACTGAATCCTATAGAACACCTTTGGGGTGTTTTGGAACGCCGACTTCGTGCCAGGCCTCTTCGATCGACATCGATACTTCTCCTTAGTGCAGCACTCCGTGAAGAATGGGCTGCCATTCCCCAAGAAACCTTCCAGCACCTGATTGAACGATGCCTGCGGGAGTGGAAGCTGTCATCAAGGCTAGGGGTAGACCAGCACCATATTGAATTCCAACATTACCGACGAATGGCGCCACGATCTGGTAAGTCATTTTGAGCCAGGTGTCCTGATACTTTTGATCACATAGTGTATGTATGTATGAGTGAGTGAGTGATGTGTGTGTCTTTGCGTGTGGTTGTGTTTTCCACATGTCCTCCTAACCATTTGGACCGACTTCAACCAAACATAGTACACTACCACTTACTGTGTGGAAGGAATCGCTGTATTAGCAAGAACGACCTGTCTGTCAAAGGGGTGGGTATGAAAGAGAAGCATATCCTATGACGCGTGATTTCCCAGAATGTATTCATCCAGTATTTGAGAAGGAGAGCACTTACGGACTTACAATCAACTCAAGAGATAATTTGAAACCTTTACGAATTTTTTTCTCGCTGGCCACCCTTAAAAAATATGAAGAGATGTTTGTCTCTTACTACTTTTCAGGCAACGGCCTTGCCGCAGTGGTTACACAGGTTCCCGTGAGATCACTGAAGTTAAGCGCTGTTGGGCGTGGTCGGCGTTTGGATGGGTGACCGTCCAGGCCGCCATCGCTGTTGCCATTTTTCGGAGTGCACTCTCTCTCGTAATGCCAATTGAGGATCTACTCGACCGAATAGTAGCCGTCAAGAACACCATCATAACCACCGGGAGAGCAGTGTGCTAATCCCACGCCCCTCCTATCCGCATCCTCCACGGAGGATGACACGGCGGTCGGATGGTCCCGGTAGTGCAGTCGTGGCCTGAAGACGGAGTGCTTACTACTTTCCCGACGTTCATGCAGTAAAATTATCGCAAGACGTTAATTTATTACTTCCTCACTACTAACTGCATTGGCGACATATTTTACAGACAGTACGCACACACATCACTGGATGTTAGTGCAAAATTATACCGCTGTACGAAATATAGTTCGGGAAGTATGGCGTTATAATTAATTAACGCGTGAAAAACTGCCACATCGTACACGATGTTTGAATTTATTACTTCGTTGCTACTAGCTCTATTCGCGACACATTTTGCAGACAGTATCCACATATGCAGCTAAATGAACATACAGAATTGTATCATTGTCCGACATACAGTTCAGGAAATATAACGTCATAAACATTAAGCACATGTCCTGACTCTGCGTGTGCGGGCGAGGAGGTAAATAAATACCTCGGCAAGGTGAGGTTTGTCCGCTAGTAATAAATATACACTGGACTGAAATTGTAATACACAGCGTAACGTTTTTACTAATGCGCTTGCTGAGCGATTGGATGTCGTGTGCCCGACAGAATTCGTTGTTGGGAGACAGTTGCCACTATAAGAGACGACGCGGCCCATTACGCCGACCGATCAAGACTTTTCAACTCCCAGTCCATTCCGTTGCTCACGGTCGCTCCTGCATTGCGGTTACATTTATCCGGCGAGCAGATGAGTTTCGGCCGTGGTCGACACCGTCAGGTGGTGACAGCGCCCCGCGCGGTCACGAACGGCGCAAGTTGTCGGCGCGCACGCCGCCCGCAACTCGGGCACAACTCCGTCACAAAAGTTCGCCACTCGTGTTACGCAGCCATATTTTTATTGCTCAAGTTCCTCGCAGTTATATACGAGTTAGCCTGTCGCGAGGAAATGTCCCAAAATTTGGAAGAGCTCCGCACTGTGTAATTTTGTGCCTGTTACCATCTGTTATGGCATGTAAATGCTCACGGAAGGAACTTTATTCCGGCCAACGACGTAAACTAAGAAAAAAAAGAAGAGTAACGTGTGGTCTTCAACTAAGCGGTCGCATAATTTGAGAATTATAAACCTTGTAAGAATTTGTCATAAATCACGACTCCAAAGTCGGGGAGCAACACGGAGATTACGTGACACTCTCGTATTCTTCAGCGCCTATTACTTGCCAGCAGCTTTTAGTCGTGCAGACCGACAGAGAACTACAGGATTACCTCCAACTAAGACGTATTTCGTATATTGCGGAGGAAATAAAGTTACGTTTGCCCTCGACTGTGCCATAATCTGACAGTTTCAAAGCATGCAACTTGTGCAGAACCACCACTTCTGGTAGTAATTTCTTCATCACAGCGGTTCCCACGTAGCTTTGCTACGTGGCTATACAGAGGCTTCTATTCTCACGAAGAATCACAGTAGCTCATGTACGGGGTGGATATTACATCATGATCATTGCCAGCAATTAGAAAGTTTCTAGTGCTTCGACAACGTGATGTATGGTTTTGCTTTCATAATAATTTATCGTACTATTTCAACAATTGAAAAATAAACCTGTATAGTAATAAACATGCAAATGGTTCAAATGGCTCTGAGCACTATGGGACTTAACTTCTGAGGTCATCAGTCCCCTAGAACTTAGAACTACTTAAACCTAGCTAACCTATGGATATAACACACATCGATGCCCGAGGGAAGATTCCAACCTGTAGCACCTAAAACCGCTCGACCACTCCGGCCGGCTAATAAACATGCAGATCGTTATTGAGTGAGTGGCTGGGAACAGCTTTTACTGCGAAAATAGTAGTATGCAGAAATTTAATTTCGGCTGTGTGGGCTGCCTGTAGCTGGATCACTGAGACAGACACAATTATAGGAAAAATCAAACGCTTTGATATTTATGCCTTAAGCGAAGTACGACGTTATATGAAAAACACGTCACCTATTATATCAAATGAAGAGAAATGGTAAAATACCACCCCAATGAGATCAGAAGAAAGCTGTCTTTGGAACTGATCGTAGCACCAATCTCTGCCTGCCGAAACAAGTTGCAGATTTCAGTTTTCACAGCGTTGGTTTTTTTAAATCCACGTATAAAAATTTTTTAAAAGTGGAATAATTAGCGACTTCGAGAAGATGCGGATAGTTTGAGTTGGATTATTGCGACCGAGCGAGATGGATGCGGCAGTGGACTCGTTTCCGGGAGGAGAGGAGGTGTTCTTTTTCTTTTTCTCTCTGTCAGATTATTGACTTTCGGGACGTGCTCATTCAGCCACCTCAATACTCAGTTTCACCATACGAACGTGCGGACAACACAACACCCAATCCCCGAAAGCCAAAAAATCTCCGACCCGGTCGGGAATCGAATCCGGACCCCTTCATTTAGCAGTCCGTCGCGCTCACCGTACATCTGCTGAGACGGACGACGACAGTCGTTGAGTCTCGAATCTGAACTGCTGAAGGCGAGTTCCGACAGTTCTTCCGAATAGTACACTCTTGATATCACTCTCCATCTATTAACATGCGTTAATAGCACTGTGGTGGATGCAGGTGCAGACAGTGGTTTAAAAGTTGCTAATTCGCGTCCTGATTTCTGCAAATATTTTTTAATTCACTTCCATCTTTTCTGAAAGATTCAGGCACTTTCTTAATATTTCAATGAAAGCATATTCTGTGATATTCGATGTTATGTATATATAAGAGCATTCTCCTTTCAGGAGGGGGTTTCCACGATTTTACGAATGTGCCAGGGAACCTAGACTCATCAACTACATAACTTTTTTGTCTTCATCTGCAGGAGTGTTTTCACTGCTGGCAGTGCAAAATCCCGAAGTCTCTTGTTTCAGTTCGTATTTCAGGTGTTTTGGAAATTCTCTTACTGAATGGAATCAAATTATCTACATTCGATTTTTGCCAAGCGAGGTGATAAAATAATTTTTAATTTGATGCGTAAGGCTATTTTCAGTTTTTATCGAGCTATTTATGAAGTGAGTTGTAAATACTGATGTCCATTATGACTGAACATGGATCTTTTGCTTTTGCCTCGTATGATGTTAATGTATTTTGGTAAAGTTCTTATATGTGTATGGTACAAACAAAACAACTCGGCGAGCATATGGTCAACGAACCAAATGTGCGTTTCACTGCAGCCAAGTTAGCAGTTTCGCGTGCATCCGTTGTCGTAAAAACTGTTGAACGGTTTGCTCGCCAGATGTGGACAACAGCCATTGGAGCGCGTTGCGGTCACAAATCACGGTGAACAGCACCTTTAGTGCGATGTATCATCTCGTTTTTGAGCATGCACCAGCCACGAAGGAAACCACGTTTCAGCGTGCTTCATGACCTGGGTGAGGAAGTGGTGGTCTGTAAACACAGAACTCTGTTGTTACGATGTCGTGAATGCTGTACCTGCTCATACGTCATTACGTGTCACTTAACTATAGTAAATCTTAACAAAAAAATCTGTTTTGGTAAAATTTCAATGTACCGTTGACTTGGACACACGAGACACAATACGAAAACAACTAAATACGAAGATCGTTTATTCGAGCAATATTACGTTGGGCTTCAGACTGTTACAATAAATCTTACCGAAACTCATGCGTTTTCGAGAGATCCTACACGCGCTCCTGCATGGAAACAGAATATATTCCTAAGGCGCAAGTTCTTCTTCACAATGTATTACAGAAATTGCCCGTTACCATAACTCATCTCCTGTATGACCTTTCTACTTTCCTTCTTCCAGAGCATTTACAATTGAAATATTTACTGGTAGTCTTTCTCTACCTATACGGTGCAAACCTTCATTCCATTTCCCATTTCCTCCCGTTTTTGGTTATAGTATGTATTGCTAAGTTTTTAGTTTTGTCTACATTTCTTTTCTTGTACGCTTTTCACTTGTACATCTTAGGTATCTCATTTCTTGAGCCTCTATTCTACTTGTTGTCACCCCTTCTTCACTTCCATAAGTAAGGGTCGGTACTGCTATGGTTTTATATAACTTCCGCTGGGTTTCTCTCCTGGCCTTATTCTGTAAAATTTGTACTGTCCTTACGCATATGGAAGATAATTTATTCCATTTTTGGTCGGTCGTAGCTGTCTTGGTATGTGGGGCCAGGTCCGCAGCTCGTGGTCGTGCGGTAGCGTTCTCGCTTCCCGCGCCCGGGTGCCGGGTTCGATTCCCGGCGGGGTCAGGGATTTTCTCTGCCTCGTGATGACTGGGTGTTGTGTGCTGTCCTTATGTTAGTTAGGTTTAAGTAGTTCTAAGTTCTAGGGGACTGATGACCATAGATGTTAAGTCCCATAGTGCTCAGAGCCATTTGAACCATTTTGTGACGTCTGAACCTAGATACTTCAAATTTTTAAATTGATCCAAGACTACTTTTGATCTTATTAGTTGTTACCCTGAAGTTCTATCACTTTTCTCTTCCCTATGGATAATTTTATGTTGTACCCTGAGGCAATATGTTGCAATTTATAGAGTCTCCGCTGAAGGTCTCTTTCATTCTATGCAGTCAGTGTTAGGTCACGTACATATACTAATAGGTGTACACACAGGCCAACTCAATTCAAGTTTTGTAAGAAAATACTATATTGAACCAGAGACTGTCAAATGTAGTATCGATTGTGTAGTAGCGTCGCTGCTCAACAGCGATCGCTGATTCAAGGTGTTACGCGTAATGTGTTAGTGCAGGGATTCCCAAGCTTTTCAGCTGGCGCATCCCTTCTTCAGTCGAAAATCCATGGCGGACCCCTAGTCAGTCAAGAACACAGTAACTTCAAATTTCAGAGCGAAACCCATGGGAACTGAAAGCTTCTTACTGCAGATGCCATGTTCCCAATGACCCCCCCCCCCCCTTGAGTATCAATAGTTTTTGGTTTAGAGATGAATGAAAACAACTTGAAATTAACGATCTAATTGGAATTCTCACTGTATCCAGACACTTACTAGTGAATACTCCCTTTGTTCAACACACTATAGCCTGATTAAAATTACTTGGTAATTGAAATTTCACACGATGGAGCTGTATTTTTCCAAGAGCAATCAACGTCACGTCTAAACTCTTCGCTGTTGACAAGCTCTCGCTTATGGTCTGTTCCCTTCCACTGTTTGGCTACTGTTATGTAAGGAGCATGTATATTTCGTAACAGTCGTTTGTGTGTGTGTGTGTGGTTTTTCGTGAAATCCGAAGAAAAATGTTCAAATGTATGTAAAGTCTTCCTTTGGTCGTCCTCCCTCCTCATTCATTTCAACTGGAAACTTCCCTTGTTGTGAAGGCGTTGGAGAAACTGCAGCCTTCTTCAATGATCCTGACTTCAGCCACCGATCCATGTTAGAAGTAATAAACTGGTCAAAAAATGGTTCAAATGGCTCTGAGCACTATGGGACTTAACTTCTGAGGTCATCAGTCCCCTAGAACTTAGAACTACTTGAACCTAACTAACCTAAGGACACCACACACATCCATGCCCAAGGCAGGATTCGAACCTGCGCCCGTAGCGGTCGCGCGGTTCCAGACTGTAGCGCCTAGAACCGCTCGGCCACACCAGCCGGCAATAAACTGGTCAAAATTCGACTTAAGAAATAGGTAGTGCACTGGCAAGGCAAGTTTAACATATAATGATGCCTGGGGCCGCATACGAGCCAGCAAGCGCTGCGATTGGTCGACAAAGCTCGCTCCACGCATGCGTAAAAGGTTTCAGCGCATCTAGCGCCGTGAGCCAGCGCACAAACGATCCCCGTATTGTTGCGAAACAGTCGATTCAGAGAAGCCGCATTGTCCGGCACTAAACTGTGTAAGCGTTCTCACTTAGGAACCACAAAGGAAGCTTTGGGATACGACCTGAAGTAAAAGTACACGTGTTTTTCACACGAAAAAAAAAAATAGTGATGAATTTGATTTTCAAATTTTTATTCAATAATTTTTTCATTATTTTACACGATTTGGTGAAAGGTGGCCGCGGACCCCATAGAAAGAGCCCTGTGTTGGGGAGCCCTGTGTTAGAGTAGCCTCAGATCGAGAGATGTATGGAGAACCCTCATCTGATATACAGGGTGTAAATTGTAAGTTGACAAACCAGAATAACTCGAAAAATAAGCTTAAAACGAAAAAAAGTATAGAATTCAAAGTTGATTATTTTCGAGGGGGACGTCTTCTGGTGCTAAAATTAGCCCGCCACCCGCCAGCCCGCTGGGGGTGGAGCGGGAGGCAACTATTTTTCAAATGGGAATACCCAATTTTTATTGGAGAATCAGATTCTACATAAAAAAACTACGTACATATTGTCTTAAACATTTGTTTTGATTCTTGGTAGTTGACGCTGTAATTGAAGAAAATCCATTTTCTCATTTTTGATTGGAAAATGATTACGTATAAATAAAAAGTACTTATTTCCTTCGTAAATTTTGATTCGCTAAAACTAAAACTCTCCCTCTCTCCCCATAGGGTGGGGTTTGAGAAAGAGGAATCAAAGTTTTACAAATGTGGACTCAAACACTGTGTTAATTTTTTCCGCAGATTCGGATAAGTTTTGTTTGTTTCGTGGTCATGAGGCCACACAACTTTTAATTATCAAACAAATCATCTGAATAACTAACTAACCAAACAACTTACTCACTAACGATTGAACTAATTTTTTATTTATTCGTAGCCATTTTCCACGCAAAAATGAACCCTCAAGGGTCCTCCCAGCCAACAGTGCCTTACGGTCATTTCCGTTTTTCCCACTGTAACACTCGTGTTTCAGACCACTGTAACTTGCTTAATTTCAGTCAAATTTCAAATGAACATGTTGTCACAAACGTACGTCTTTCACTTGGCAACAACTTTGTGCAGATCGAAAATCTTTGTGAAATGTTTTGAAATAATACGGTCAGGCATACGCTCTGCTCTTTGTTACTTATAAGTGTAGTTAGCAATTTTGCGCTGCGTATTTGCTAATGTGTGTCAGTTATTCCTAACAGGTCAAAGGCACATTGCCCTTTATTTCTTGCCTATTTTTCTTTCTTTGATTGTATTTGTGCATCATTCTGCGTAAAGCGGTTAATAGTACTACGCGTAGCTCAGTCATGTACAGTGCCAAAAATACTCATTTGCCAAACAACTCTGTTGCAATGAATACCAATTCTGACAATACTGCATTGACGAAAGTACATTACACGTCAGTCAATGAAAGTGCATATTCGGTGCCAAATAGTCAGACTGCCTTGAATTTTGCTTTACCTACCGATGTCGTAATTATCCGACGACACATTCCGCAAATGTGGAAGCCGCTGATACACGTACTTCCCATATACAGAATTTGCACTTTGATCATTTACTTTTACAAGCCAGTCAAATTCCCAATACCCAAACCTCAACAGACTTGTCAAATGCTGACATTGTTGAACAGTTTACGCAAAATCCTTAATCACTGATGGTCCATTATCGAATAATGCCATTATGATGTTGTTAGAACAAGTCAAGGATGGCAATAAAAAGTCATAGCAGAAACAAGACGAACATTACACTCAAATTAGCAACACGATGAAGCAACAGACACAAAAACAAAAGGAACTGACACACGGTATAGAACAACAAATTAACGAATGTTTTGAACAATAAGAAACGCGACTTAATGAACGCCTCCATCGTCACATAGACGAATGTAATCATTTCAAGAGCAAGTTACACTTTCAGTCGAAGCGCAAAATGACACTATTCACCAACAAAACAAAAGGTCGAACAGATACGCGAAACTCTTGTTCACGAGCAACATGAAGTCAGCAAAAATGTAATAGCTCACTTAGAAAAATACATAGACAATTGCTACAGTAAAGTACACACTAACACACAAGTTCACAGCGATCTTACAGAGCATAAAACACGAATAGAAACTCGTTTGAGTCAGCGACACGTAAAACGCCAAGAAGACATTCGAACTGTCATCAGAAGAACTGAACAATTAGAAGTTGATACTGATTCTACCGTAGTCGGATGTGACATACTCTAACTTAACAAGTGTACAAAGAACCTGCAAAAGCAGCTCGACGAGAATGACAGCAACAAAACCAATCAAATTTCGTCATATGCAGAAAAACTTGATGACCTTTCGAACAGAAAAGAAATTTTACAAAATAACAGCGGTACTAAATCTAACCACGCACTGCCTTCTCCTTTCACTCAGTCTAAACAATTTCAATCTGTGGACCGTGCTATTAATGAGTTGAACTCACATGGCAATGCACCGAATCGTAAAGCTAACAGTTTGCACCGTGAAACTGCCACGTCAATAGTTCAGACATCATGCAATGAAGTACATAGTAACCATCAATATATCAGGCAGATCAATTTGACACTTCATCGCTAGTCTTTGCAGATTACGAGGTGTGGAAGAATTAGACACGGAACAATGTCCACATAACACATTTTTTAACAGTAATGAACCGAGACAAAATTTCCGACACGATAATTTCATTTGCAAGCATTTCTTGTCAGTACGTAAGTTCACAGTATTTCGCAATAACAAAACAAATCTCCATCCCTTATACTGGGTACAACAATTTTCATTCTCGTTACCACCCAATTGGCCTATTACTCATAAATTGGAATTCATTTGTTGTTTTTTGGAGGGCGAACCCGCCACCAGGATGCGCTCCATTGCAAGACAATGCTGAATGTCAAAAATACCTTTTTGTCAGCTTATTGGTTGGAAACTACACAACGAGGAATTAAAAATCAGTTCATCATTACGCAATTTTTTGAACAAATCGGCACTTTACCGAGCCATATAGTCAATCAGTACTAATACAGATATGCATCTCTAAATTGCCGCGTTCATTTCGAGACTCCTTGATAACAGAGCAACAAAAAGAAGGCGTTCCTGCGTTTCGTGAGATTTTATAACTTTTGTCAGTACAATATTCTGACTATTTCTTTGTCAATAAAAGTTTCTCCCAAAGCAGCAACAGTAATAACACGTATGGATATCAAAACTCTTTAGGAAATTTTAATGACCGACGTAATAGGTTTAGGAATGGCAACAACTTTCACAATAGTTTTCACAGACATAAGTTCGGTAGCCAAGACCAGAATTTTCAATAACAATTTCGCCAACAAACCAAAGAAGTTGGAAATTACGGAAAACAATATTCAAAACAAGGTCAACCCAGCTTTAATGGTTCGCCGCAAACTTCCGTGAACAAGCAACAGCGTAGCAATAACATTGCACCACAAGGCAATAATTTCTTGTTTAGAAACCAGGCATCGCATTTCAACCGACGTGTTCCGTATCAGATTGATTAAGCAACAGACGAAGAGGTCATAATCAGAATTTTCTGATTAATTATGGCAATAACAATTTTTTCCAGAATCAAGGACAATTTCAACAACAACCTCCAATTTTCTGAATGAACCTGACGTACGTTTATACCCACCTGAAAACACTAATGACCACAATAGCAGAACTGTACAAATTATTGAGATGACGCAACAAACTTCGACAAGTAATCAAATTCCAAACACTACATGACTACAGGACAACCCCGTTGCTTTAGCGTGCAACGACGATCAACAAATAGAGCCTCACGAAACAGTAATTGAAAAGGTAATGATTTTCGACGACATTAGAGAAAAAGCTTTCACAAAAAAAGAATCAGATTGAAAAGACAGCTTCACGCTCATTATTGAAATACAAATAGGTACACATAAATTTACTGCTGTGATAGATTCAGGTCCGCCTGTTGCTGTGATAAGTGATGTTGGATTTAATAAATGTTACCGCTATCCTTCCTGTGCGGCTTTTCCACTGAGCAAAACCAAAGTACATGGCGCAGTTTATAGCAAAGGCTTCGACGTAAACCTTCAAACACATTTCTCTTTCTCCACACGGTCACACATTTTATTCTAATTTTTGGTCTACTTCCTTACTCACCACAGACTTAATGTTAGCTACTTACTTTCTGATCGGACATAAAGCTGTTTTGTATTTCAAAAACTCGTACCTCATATTAAATGAAACTGACAACCCTTTGCTTTGCGATTTCAACAAACTTTATTAGCTGAAGAAAAAAATGTCAATAGAATTGAACTTATTCCTGTCACCAAAAATACGCATTTGCGTACATCTTTTTACAGTGACACTTATTTTCATTGTAATAATACACCGGACGACATGGAATACAACGATGAACAAACAGTTACCAACAAGGTAAGTGAAAGTCAAGCAATAACTGATGAAGAACGGCGAAAATTACACTACTGGCCATTAAAATTGCTACACCACGAAAATGACGTGCCACAGACGTGAAATTTAACCGTCAGGAAGAAGATGCTGTGATATGCAAATGATTAGCTTTTCAGAGCATTCACACAAGGTTGGCGCCGGTGGCGACACCTACAAAGTGATGACATGAGGAAAGTTTCCAACCGATTTCTCATACACAAACAGCTGTTGACCGGCGTTGCCTGGTGGAACGTTGTTGTGATGCCTCGTGTTAGGAGGAGAAATGAGTACCATTACGTTTGCGACTTTGATAAAGGTCGTGTTGTAGCCTATCGCGATTGCGGTTTAAAATATCACAACATTGTTGCTCGCGTTGGTCGAGATCCAATGACTGTTAGCAAAATATGGAATCGGTGGTTTCAGGATGATAATACGGAACGCCGTCCTGGATACCAACGGCTTCGTATCACTAGCAGTCGACTTGTCCGCATAGCTGTAACGGATCGTTTAGCCACGTCTCGATCCCTGAGTCAACAGATGGGGACGTTTGCAAGACAACAATCATCTGCACGAACAGTTAGACGACGTTTGCAGCAGCATAGACCAGCAGCTCGGAGACCATGGCTGCGGTTACCCTTGACGCTGCATTGACAGACAGGAGCGCCTGCGATGGTGTACTCAACGACGAACCTGGGTGCACGAGTAGCAAAACGTCCATTTTTTGGATGAATCCAAGTTCCGTTTACAGCATCATGATGGTCGCATCCGTGTTTGGCGACATCGCGGTGAACGCCATTGGAAGCGTGTATTCGTCATCGCCATACTGGCGTATCACATGGCGTGATGATATGGGTTGCCATTGGCTACATGTCTCGGTTACCTCTTGTTGGCATTGACGGCACTCTGATTCTAGGTCTAGTGTTGAATGAACAGATGTACAATGAAATTTCTGTAAAAGTTTGTCTAAAGTCTGCGCTCGATCAGTTTTCGTTACTACATTGTCGTTGATCTGACTCGAATCAAGAGCAATGCAATGATCCATCCTTTTTAATAGCAATGCGTAATGGACTTACGTACTGACTAACACCTGGTTCTGCTATTCCTCGGTCGTGAGAGGCTTGAAGTTCCTGATCGACCTGTTCTCTATAAATAAATGGCATGGAAAAATGTTTAGATTTGAAATAATTCTGAGGCTTGACCTGAAATTCGTATGAGATACCTGTCACAGTCCCTGGAATATCTAAGACTCGTGAATGCTATAGTCAAATGTCATGTACACTACTGGCCATTATAATTGCTATACCAAGAAGAAATGCAGATGATAAACGGGTAATCATTGGACAAATATATCATACTAGAAATGACATGTGATTACAATTTCACTCAATTTGGGTGCATAGATCCTGGGACATCAGTAACCAGAACAACCACCTCTGGCCGAAATAACGGCCTTGATAAGCCTGTGCATTGAGTCAAACCGAGCTTGGATGGCGTGTACAGGTACCTTTATCAAGAATAGTGACTGGCGTATTGTGACGAGCCAGTTGCTCGGCCACCATTGACCAGACTTTTTTAATTGATGGGAGATTTGGAGAATTTGCTGGCCAAGGCAGCAGTCGAACATTTTCTGTATCCAGAAAGGCCCGTACAGGACCTGTAACATGCGGTCGTGCATTATCCTGCTGAAATGTAGGGTTTCGCAGGGATCGCATGAAGGGTAGAGCCATGGGTCGTAACACATCTGAAATGTATCGTCCATTATTCAAAGTGCCGTCAATGCGAACAAGAGGTGACCGAGACGTGTAACCAATGGCAACCCATACCATCACGCCGGGTTATACGCCAGTATGACGATAACGAATACACCCTTCCAACGTGAGTTCACCGCGATGTCGCCAAACACGGATGCGACCATCATGATGCTGTAAACAGAAACTGGATTCATCCGAAAAAATGACGTTTTGCCATTCGTGAACCCAGGTTCGTCGTTGAGTACACCATCGCAGGCGCTCCTGTCTGTCATGCGACGTCAAGGCCAACCGCAGCCGCGGTCCCAGAGCTGATAGTCCATGCTGCTGCAAACGTCGTCGAATTGTTGGTTGTTATCTTGCAAACGTCCCCAACTGTTGACTCAGGGATCGGGACGTGGCTGCACGATCCGTTATAACCATTCGGCTAAGATGCCTGCCATCTCGACTGCTAGTGATACGAGGCCGTTGGGATCCAGCACGGCGTTCCGTATTACCCTCCTGAACGCACCGATTCCATATTCTCCTAACAGTCATTGGATCTCGACCGACGCGAACAGCAATGTCGCGATATGATAAACCGCAATTGCGATAGGCTACAATCCGACATTTATCAAAGTCGGAAACGTGATGCTACGCATTCCACCTCCTTACACGAGGCATCACAACATCGTTTTACCAGGCAACGCCGGTCAACTGCTGTTTGTGTATGAGAAATCGATTGGAAACTTTCCTGATGTCATTACGTTGTAGGTGTCGCCACCGGCGCCAGCCTCGTGTGAATAATCTGAAAAGCTAATCATTTGCATATCACAGCATCTTCTTCCTGTCGGTTAAATTTCGCGTCTGTAGCACGTCATCTTTGTGGTGCAGCAATTTTAATGGCCAGCAGTGTACTATCTGGACATGGGATGAACTAGATGTTTCCGAATTCTTGAACCTCAGGCATGCACTCTTGAATTCACCGGTGCTATCACACCCTGATCGCATAAAGAACTCTTCGATCGCCACTAGGAGTTCCAAAACACCCTCGGCGGTTACATTTCCCACGTGACAGAAGAAGATGCCATCATTGTCATTAAGAGCATTGCATTTGCGAGCTACATTTTGTCTGCTGCAGGACGCAACGATCCAATTACATGGTTGAAAAACGTTGTTTGGGCCTTAACTAAATGTAGACACTTTTTGTATGGAAGTGTAAGTAGGGTATTTAGGTTTTTATGTTGGTAACGCCACGTAACGCACTATATGAAAATCGCTGACTGTGCTGTGTGTAGTCTGTGGCTGGTTTGCATTGTTTCTAACTTTTGAAGATTTTGTTCCATTGTGTCTAACTTTTGAAGCTTTTGTACCATTTGTTGCATGAATAGTAATAACAATGCACTGGTGTCTGAAACATGTTCCTCAGTGCAATTCGGCAGTGCATTTTAAATGGCAATATTCGCATTTTGAACAGCAGAAAATGTGTCTTGACTTATTTGGGAAAACGGTGAGGACGCAAAACCTGAATCTACAGTATTTGCAAGATTGTGTCCTGTTATTTCGGAATCCTGCGGCGAGCTTTTGCCTTCCGATCGATCGATAATGCTTCCCTGTTTACTAATTGTTTCACTGTCTACACCATTATTTGCCGCCCGCTCCATTTCCCTACGCACAGTTACCAAATTACAATGTTGAACATTAGTTAATTCATTACACGGTGGCGCTAATACACTACTCTCGTCTTCACTGTCACTTCTCAGTTTACTTTGCAGCCTAGTATTTCGATTTTCGCATGCCATTATTGTAAGAACGTTTCACACGATAACACAGAAAGCACAATTTGAAGAGTAAAATAAGAAAACACATTAAAATAGCACTGAAAATGATATCTAATTAATTGCAATCACAGCTGCGAAATACTTGGTGCAAATCTACATGCATGCCACATCTGTTTTACTGTGCGACAATGAAAAACTACAACTGCAAAGAAAATTCTCCCTACAATTACGCGCTAGCAATAAATAATAGCTACACTAATTACACAAACTACAAGAAAAAAATCAGAAGATTCCAGTGAGGTATCCTCGGCTAAGGGTCGACATATGAATTCGTCCCCTTGGAAAAATTTTATGAATTACTGTGCTGTTAAACTTCTTACGTTATCTGCTTTTCAAACAGCTGAGCAAAACTCAACGTACTCAGACATTTCTCTCTTTACTTATTCTGATCATCACTAAACTGACACACAATATTTTTAGCGCAACCCAGTCTGACTTTCAATAATCCCTACAAAAGAATGGCCCTGACTAACAATAACCAATACCGTTCATGAATCACTTGCATCACAAAAATCTTCGTTACTCAAACTACTGCAATACAGCGAGCGCTAATACTGCCAGCTAAATAAAAGATTCTAACTACTGAAGGCACTAACTACTGATAGGCATAGTTAGCAAATGAAATATTTTGATAGAGAACAATGTATTTACCTTAATAATTTTCAAAAGTCATAATATATATCAGTTCATGATATACAGTATTACAAATTTACTCTTTCTGATGGACACACGTCCAGATCGTCCGCTCTGAAAATTCTGCCGTCTCTCTCCCCACTTCCACCACTGCTGGCGGCTCACGTCCAACTGTGCAACGCTACGCGCTGTTCACATCCAACTGCCCAACACTACAATAGCAAATATTCCAACAATGCAAACCAGCCACAAACTTCACGCAGAGTGTTACATGGCGTTACCAAGATAAAAACCTAAACAACCTACTTACAGGAAGACATAGCACTGTTTATACTAACCGCCGCACTATTCGATTTCTGCTCTCCGCAAATTTTTCTTACGACTGCCTTGGACGATGGAAGTTATATTTACAAGAATTTTCTCTTCTGTAATCCATATTCCCGGTTCTCAAAATGTGGTAGCTGATGCTTTATCCCGTTCTCTTACCATAAGATAACGAGACATCGTAACGCCAAACTAATTACACTATTTTGTACATACAGCGTGTAGTGTTTGAGAACTTTATTTCTTCAACTCTTAAAGACATTTCTAAAGAATACGATAATGACAGTGTTTTGAAAAATATTAAGCAGCTTTGGCATGACAAGACCAATTCAAAAATCAGACATCACTGCTTAGTATGTAACAATATTCTCTTTCGATGTACACGTTTACACAGCGACAATTGGGCAACATGTATACTTGAAGATTTAGTCAACAAATTAATTCGGTACACGCACTTAAGTTATGCTCATTATGGTTCTCGAAAGTATTTCCTCATTCTCAGAGAGAATTGTTACTTTGCAATTAGGGAGAAACGTACACGACGTGTAGTAGTAACATGCAAGCTTTGTCAGCAAGCCAAATCGTCGACAGCTTCTTATATCGCTCCATTATATCCCATTATACCAATTAAATTACGTCACACGACCGCCGTGGGTATCTGTGGACCAATCACCAGAAGCAAAAGAGGATTTTCTTAAATTTTCGTGGCAGTAGAACAACTTCTAAATTTATAACATTTACACCTTTACGTAAAGCTACAGCCAAAACTGTTTCAGCAGCTTTACAAAACATTTATTATCGATTTTTGGTCATCTATAAAAAGCTATTGCCGATAATGGATCACAATTCATATCAACTATATAGAAAGCTAGGAATACTACGCCAGTATATATATCCAATTACCACACTTCATCAGACCCATCTAAACTCATTATGAAAGGAACTGGTAAGCTCTGTCGTCTATACTGTCGTAGGAAACACACTGATTGGGATAAATATATCTACACTTTTCAAGAAATTATTAACTCCATTCCAAATGACTCCACGTTGTTGTTGGCACACATATTATTAAAGCATGTGGAACATCCAAACAAAATTAAGGAATTAGTAGTATTTCCTGCTTCACGACGACGACGTCACCAATATTCAGCGTGCAGTTGAACGTGCAGCTGAACGAAAAAAGAAACAACAGAAATAGGTAAGTCACCACCGCGAATTTAAATTCGGTCAGAAAGTATTAATACGTACTCATCATCTTTCCAACAAAGCCAAAACTAGGTGAAACAAGTTCGAGATGCTGTGGAGTAGTCCGTATAGTATAAGACACGTTCCGCGTCCAAATGTTGTTCATGTAGAAAATTTGCATACGAAAAAGTCACGAGAGAACCATCATATCAGTAATGTAAGATATTTTGTTGTATGAAAAAAGCGTTCAAATAGCTCTGAGCACTATGGGACTTAACATCTGAGGTCATCAGTCCCGTAGAACTTAGAACTACTAAAAACTTAACCTAAGGATATCACACACATCCACGCCCGAGGCAGAATTCGAACCAGCGACCGTAGCAGTCCCGTGGTTCCGGACTGAAGCGCCTAGAACCGCACTTCCACCGCGGCCGGCCTGTTGAATGAAACAATTTTTTTCCTGACTGAGACGGTATTTGATACTACACCGTCACAGCGTGATATAATAATTCCTTTCCCATTTTTAGTTTTAGCAGTTTTATTTCCACTATAAACTATGTATTTGTTATTTGTCTTGTAACTTAGTACCATTTTATGCGTTACTAGGTTTTTGCAGGTCGCCACCTGTTAGGCAGAGACAAGATGCGAATTAATGGGCGAGTTGTGGCGCCCTGAAAATATTCTAAGTTCGGAGTTGGCGTGGCCGCTCGCAAACGGGAGCTTGTCAGCAACTGCATGGTGCCCAACATTGGCCGGAGTAAGAGGGGTGGCCCCAGCACGTGGCCCAGGCCGACCGCGTGGCTGGGAATTCCATGTTCATGCTGCGTCGAAGACTGTGCTTTGTGTCGATGAAGGAGATTTTTATGTCGGGAGCGACAAAGATGGCGGACTTTGTGAAACCAAACAGGCAGACGTTTCACAGTTCATGTAGAAATTAATAATAGCCAGAGGAATCATGATACTTTAAAAAGAAACATGTACGTTACTATTATTTGAATGAAGATTCAGATGGTTTAATCAGATTTTCAATATATTTATTAGTTTAAAGTTAGTATCTGACTGTAAATTATACAAGTAACACCCACCAACGAGTTTACAAGAAGTAAACGGTTCATCCGATTTTGTGATCAATGTGTCTTTACAAAGCTATTAGTGTAAACCAAAATTGGTATGAATTACAGGTGTGTAACTTGAATAGTAAATGAGTTATTGGTGGTCAAAGTGGCTGACTGCTATCGATCGCATCAGGCCATAAGTACTCCACAGTTACACGTGAAAACGATAGCAGCGTGCTTATAACTATATTTATTCGTCTATCTCTTATGAAGGAATTGGTCAAATATTTACTGTTTTAGAAGCACAGAGACATTAGGTTACAGGCCTACTTTTGTTTCTATTCCCTTGATATATGTTTTTTAAATTTGTTTATATATTTAATAATTTGTGTTAGAGCGTGTTTATGGTCCAGCCTTAGGAATATTTATTTAATTTCAAGTTATTTAAACGTAAATCTAGTATTTCGTGTTTCAATATGTTTGTGAGTGTGTGTTGGCTTGAAGACATGGCAGTAGCGCTTTAGCCAATCACAGCGCTCGTTACTAGGGTAGGCAACTACCAGAGTCAATAGAGAGACTATATGGAAGTGGGGGAGAAGCATCGGGTAGCACAGGACACGGGAGATGCTGGACGGGAAGGCGCGATGGATGGTCGCGGGAAATACTTAGAGAGTGTTAAGCAGTTGGTACGTGACCGCGGGAAATGGAAATATTTCGTAGAGCCGACTTGTGCACTTGTGAGATTTCCGTGGCTTCTGTAGTGAAGACGTAGTATGCGTTCAGTAGTGAATATCTCACGAGATATGTTGCTGCTCATAACTAACTACGTGCCCGCCTCCATAGCGTAGCGGTAGCGTTTCCGCCTACCATGCAAGGGGCCCGAGTTCGATTCCCGGCATGGGACTGGATATTGTGTGTCCTTCATCATCATTTCCATCATCATTGACCCGCAAGTCGCCGACGTGGCGTCAACTAATGAGGACTTGCAATACAGGGGCCGAATTCATCCGCATGGGGCCTCCTGGCCAACAATGCCATACGATCATTTCCATTTTCCACTAATTATGTGAAGCAGTAATATATTATTTCCATGTTATTCAAGTTATATTTTATTTAATGTCTGGACCATCGATACCAATAAGTGTTTTACAGTAATAAATAGCATGGTGTTAGTGGTTCATGGTGTGGGTTCCTGTAGTCATGTCCTAGTTCATGAACCACGGGCAACATATGAGTGGCCAAGTAAGTGGTCCCGACAGTCGAGATACCAGTTACTTTGGAATAAGGCTGGGCATCTCGGACATATTCTGAGTCGTGGTAACCTTTGTGCTCATACGGCAAAGACTACCAAATCCACCGGTTAGTCCCTCAGCCGTTAGGGGTAAAACCCAATGGGACTCGGGGCAAGTAAGGCTAGCAACCTGCTTCCCTGGTACTTTAAATATGATGCTGGCAACAATCAGAGCAAAATGCCTCGGACCTTTGGAGGTGACGGAGTCCCACCTCTAACTGACAAACCAGGGACTCCTAAGATACGACTTGGCAAACAAATGGTAATGTGATGGGGAGCTATTAATATCAATGGGGGCTACTCTGGGAAGAAGGTAGAGCTGGCAGAGGCTGCAAGTAAGATGGGGCTGGACGTTTTAGCTGTTAGTGACATTCGGGTAAGGGGTGAGAAAGAAGAGGAAGTGGGAGAATACAAGGTCTACCTGTCAGGAGTCAAAGCAGGAATAGCACAATGGGGTGTAGGGCTTTACATCAGGAAAGAAATGGAACCCAGCGTTGTTGCAATAAGGTATGTAAACGAACGACTGATGTGGATAGATTTGACAGTGTCTAGCAAGAAAATTAGGATTGTGTCAGTATATTCGCATTGTGAAGGGACAGATCAAGATAAGATGGATAGTTTTTATGAGGCACTCAGTGATGTAGTTGTTAGAGTAAAGGACAAGGACAGTGTTCTGCTCATGGGTGATTTTAACGCCAGGATTGGAAATCGAACAGAAGGGTATGAAAAGGTTATGGGTAAATTTGGAGAGGATATGGAGGCCAACAGGAACGGGAAACAACTCTTGGATTTCTGTGCCAGTATGGGCTTAGTAATCACAAACTCCTTTTTTAAACATAAGAACATTCACCGGTATACTTGGGAAGGCAGGGGAACCAGATCTGTCATTGACTATATAATAACAGATCAGGAATTCAGGAAGGCTGTGAGGGACACACGTGTATTCAGGGGATTCTTTGATGACACTGATCATTATTTAATCTGCAGTGAAATTGGGATTGTGAGGCCGAAAGTGCAGGAGGTCAGGTCCATATGTAGGAGGATAAGAGTGGAGAAACTTCAGGATAAGGAAATCAGGCACAAGTACATAACAGCGATCTCAGAAAGGTACCAGTTAGTTGAATGTAGTCAATTACAGTCATTGGAAAAGGAATGGACAAGGTACAGGGACACAGTACTAGAAGTGGCTAAAGAATGTCTTGGAACAGTAGTGTGTAAAAGTAGGATGAAGCAAACAGCTTGGTGGAATGATACAGTCAAGGCAGCCTGTAAAAGAAAAAAGAAGGCGTATCAAAAATGGCTACATACCAGAACCCAGGTAGACAGAGAAAGTTATGTTGAAGAAAGAAACAAAGCCAAACAGATAATTGCAGCATCCAAGAATAAATCGTGGGAAGACTTTGGAAACAGGTTGGAGACTTTGAGTCAAGCTGCTGGAAAACAATTCTGGAGTGTAATTAGCAGTCTTCGAAAGGGAGGTAAGAAGGAAATGACAAGTATTTTGGACAGGTCAGGAAAACTGCTGGTGAACCCTGTGGATGCCTTGGGCAGATGGAGGGAATATTTTGAAGAGTTGCTCAATGTAGGTGAAAATGCGATCAGTAATGTTTCAGATTTCGAGGTAGAATGGGATAGGAATGATGATGGAAATAGGATCACATTTGAGGAAGTGGAAAAAATGGTCAATAGATTGCAGTGCAATAAAGCGGCTGGGGTGGATGAAATTAAGTCGGAACTCATCAAATACAGTGGAATGTCAGGTCTTAAATGGTTACACAGGATAATTGAAATGGCCTGGGAGTTGGGACAGGTTCCATCAGACTGGACAAAAGCAGTAATCACACCAATCTTTAAACATGGAAACAGAAAAGATTGTAACAACTACAGAGGTATCTCTTTAATCAGCGTTGTGGGTAAAATCTTCGCAGGTATTGTTGAAAGGAAAGTGCGAGTATTAGTTGAGGACCAATTGGATGAAAATCAGTGTGGGTTTAGGCCTCTTAGAGGTTGTCAGGACCAGATCTTTAGCTTACGGCAAATAATGGAGAAGTGTTATGAGTGGAACAGGGCATTGTATCTGTGCTTTATAGATCTAGAAAAGGCATATGACCGGGTTCCTAGGAGGAAGTTATTGTCTGTTCTACAAGATTATGGAATAGGAGGCAAACTATTGCAAGCAATTAAAGGTCTTTACATGGATAGTCAGGCAGCAGTTAGAGTTGACGGTAAATTGAGTTCATGGTTCAGAATAGTTTCAGGGGTAAGACAAGGCTGCAACCTGTCTCCACTGTTGTTCGTATTATTTATGGATCATATGTTGAAAACAATAGACTGGCTGGGTGAGATTAAGATATGTGAACACAAAATAAGCAGTCTTGCATATGCGGATGACTTAGTTGTGATGGCAGATTCGATTGAAAGTTTGCAAAGTAATATTTCAGAGCTAGATCAGAAATGTAAGGACTATGGTATGAAGATTAGCATCTCCAAAACGAAAGTAATGTCAGTGGGAAAGAAATATAAACGGATTGAGTGCCAAATAGGAGGAACAAAGTTAGAACAGGTGGACGGTTTCAAGTACTTAGGATGCATATTCTCACAGGATGGCAACATAGTGAAAGAACTGGAAGCGAGGTGTAGCAAAGCTAATGCAGTGAGCGCTCAGCTACGATCTACTCTCTTCTGCAAGAAGGAAGTCAGTACCAAGACAAAGTTATCTGTGCACCGTTCAATCTTTCGACCAACTATGTTGTATGGGAGTGAAAGCTGGGTGGATTCAGGTTACCTTATCAACAAGGTTGAGGTTACAGATATGAAAGTAGCTAGGATGATTGCAGGTACTAGTAGCTGGGAACAATGGCAGGAGGGTGTTCACAATGAGGAAATCAAAGAAAAACTGGGAATGAACTCTATAGATGTAGCAGTCAGGGCGAACAGGCTTAGATGGTGGGGTCATGTTACACGCATGGGAGAAGCAAGGTTACCCAAGAGACTCATGGATTCAGCAGTAGAGGGTAGGAGGAGTCGGGGCAGACCGAGGAGAAGGTACCTGGATTCGGTTAAGAATGATTTTGAAGTAATAGGTTTAACATCAGAAGAGGCACCAATGTTAGCACTGAATAGGGGATCATGGAGGAACTGTATAAGGGGGGCTATGCTCCAGACTGAACGCTGAAAGGCATAATCAGTCTTAAATGATGATGATGATGATGATGATGAATAGCATTCTTAAAAGTAATTCTACTATCATACTCTTCATTTAAAGTCGTTAGAATAGTACCTGCAGATTTTATTTAATTGCAATCTTTCATTTATAATTTTTCTATATTGAAATCAAAATTTGCAATTGCCAAGTGATAGGAACCTTCGACCATTTGATTCATGTGTATTTTCATATTGTATACTGTAGACTCAACAGCATTTGGCTTGTAGTGCAGTAACTACGTATCCCAGCTCCAAGACAACGAAACTAGCCAAAACTTTTAATATTTCAGCTCTGGTTCTGAGGGTATGTAGTTGAGGACCATCATTAATTTTTTTGGAAGTCCGGAAAGATTTCACACGTTTACTGTATATTGTCATGATTATTTAGTAATCATCCTCATTCACTGGTTGTGAAAAAGTTCTTAGGATGTAAAGTAAAACAAAAGAAAGTGAATATATATACATTTTGAATCATCGGGGATATGCAAAGCTTTAATGGAAAATGAAACAAGTGGTACAAAAGTCATCGTTCGTCATATAGCAAATAATTTTTTGTTACAGGTTTTACAGGAAACAACGAAGTATAAACTTAAGGGTAACATCTGTGTACTACAAACTCAGTTATATGCTGTCGCTAATCAATTCTTTTAAAGTGTGCTACATGCGTATTACAGCAATGCCAAAATTGATATGTATTAACGATTTTTCTATGTATGCTAGAATTAAGTTTCAATTTTATTATAGTAATACTTTTTGAAGTGACAATAACGATGACATAGTAGTGTGCTACTAATGACATTAATGATTATATGTGAATGGTAAGGTAAAGAAGAGTGGTGACAGAGAGATCACACTGTTATAATGAGAAATGTTTTACGATATTTTGAAGTTAATGAAAAGAGTAATGGTTTAATGGAGGTACAGGTACTATCTTTTGAACTATTGTAGAAGAACATAACATTACTTGTTACACACATATATTACTCCTTGTAATACAAAGAAAAGATTTCTTTAGAATGGTGGAGTAGTAACACATGGTTCTGCTTGACACACTGCATTTTTCTGAAATAATGATGCTTTCACATGTTATGTATACTGACATTTAGCACCTGCTGATACTACTTTTGTTTGCATTAAATATGCCATTAACTATTCCAGCATAATAATTTCCTCATGATTTATAGGTGTAACGAGCCATTTCTCATCACGCTTTTTTTGTTTTGTATGCTTTGTAATCTATGCTTATACTAACTATATGCTTCTAGTTGTTAAGCCATTCTGATTTCCTTAATATTTTCTTGCCTATGCTAAGGATTATCTTATAATCACCCATTTCTATGTTGCTTTATTTTGAGTGACCAATTTGATGACTATGGACGATAATGATTTACTTCTGCAGCAAAGATGCACTTCTCTTATTCCCACTTTTCCCAGTAGCAATGAACATTTCTTACATCTGCTATTATTTATTATTTTCACTTCCCTGTGCAAGATATATCTCTTATTCTGTTGAGAGGCCAGACAAACGTGTGGTTCCTGAAGAGGGGCAGCAGCCTTTTCAGTAGTTGCAGGGGCAACTATCTGGATGATTGACTGATCTGGCCTTGTAACATTAACCAAAATGGCCTTGCTGTTCTGTTACTGCGAACGGCTGAAAGCAAGGGGAAACTACGGCCGTAATTTTTCCCGAGGGCATGCAGCTTTACTGTATGGTTAAGTGATTATAGCGTCCTCTTGGGTAAAATATTCCGGAGGTAAAATAGTCCCCCATTCGGATCTCCGGGCGGGCACTACTCAAGAGGACGTTGTTATCAGGAGAAAGAAAACTGGCGTTCTACGGATCGGGGAGTGGAATGCCAGATCCCTTAATCGGGCAGGTAGGTTAGAAAATTTAAAAAAGGAAATGGATAGGTTAAAGTTAGATATAGTGGGAATTAGTGAAGTTCGGTGGCAGCAGGGACAAGCCTTCTGGTCAGGTGAATACAGGGTTATAAATACAAAACCAATTGGGGTTATGCAAGAGTGGGTATAATAATAATGAATAAAAAAATAGATGTACGGGTAAGCTACTACAAACAGCATAGTGAACGCATGATTGTGGCCAAGATAGACATGAAGAACACACCTACTACAGTAGTACAAGTTTATATGCCAACTAGCTCTGCAGATGACGAAGAAATTGATGAAATGTATGATGAGATAAAAGAAATTATTCAGGTAGTGAAGGGAGACGAAAATTTAATAGTCATGGGTGACTGGAATTCATCAGTAGGAAAAGGGAGAGAAGGAAACATAGTAGGTGAATATGGATTGGGGCTAAGAAATGAAAGAGGAAGCCGCCTGGTAGAACTTTGCGCAGAGCACGAGGTAATCATAGCTAATACTTAGTTTAAGAATCTTAAAAGAAGGTTGTATACATGGAAGAACCCTGAATATACTAAAAGCTCTCAGATAGATTATATAATGGTAAGATAGAGATTTAGGAACCAGGTTTTAAATTGTAAGACATTTTCAGGGGCAGATGTGGACTCTGACCACAATCTACTGGTTATGAACTGTAGATTAAAACTGAAGAAACTGCAAAAAGGTGGGAATTTAAGGAGATGGGACCTGGATAAATTGAAAGAACCAGAGATTGTACAGAGTTTCAGGGAGAGCATAAGGGAACAATTGACAAGAATGGGGGAAAGAAACACAGTAGAAGAAGAATGGGTAGATTTGAGGGATGAAATAGTGAAGGCAGCAGAGGATCAAATAGGTAAAAAGACGAGGGCTAGTAGAAACCCTTGGACAACAGAAGAAATATTGCATTTAATTGATAAAAGGAGAAAATATAAAAATGCAGAAAATGAAGCAGGCAAAAAGTAACACAAACGTCTCAAAAATGATATCGACAGGAAGTGCAAAATGGCTAAGCAGGGATGGCTAGAGGACAAATGTAAGGAAGTAGAGGCTTATTTCACTAGGGGTAAGATAGATACTGCCTACAGGAAAGTTAAAGAGACCTTTGGAGAAAGGAGAACCATTTGCATGAATATCAAAAGTTTTGATGGAAACCCAGTTCTAAGCAAAAAAGGGAAAGCAGAAAGGTGGAAGGAGTATATAGAGGGCCTATACAAGGGCGATGTACTTGAGGACAATATATGGAAATGGAAGAGGATGTAGATGAAGATGAAATGGGAGGTATGATATTGCGTGAAGAGTTTGACAGAGCACTGAAAGACCTGAGTCGAAACAAGGCCCCTGGAGTAAACCACATTCCATTAGAACTACTGACAACTTTGGGAGAGCCAGTCCTGACAAAACTCTACCATCTGGTGAGCAAGATGTATGAGACAGGTGAAATACCCTCAGACTTCAAGAAGAATATAATAATCCCAATCCCAAAGAAAGCAGGTGTTAACAGATGTGAAAATTACCGAACTACCAGTTTAATAAGTCACGGCTGCAAAATACTAACGAGAATTCTTTACAGACGAATGGAAAAACTAGTAGAAGCAGACCTCGTGGAAGATCAGTTTGGATTCCATAGAAATGGTGGAACATGTGAGGCAATACTGACCCTACGACTTATCTTAGAAGAAAGATTAAGGAAAGGCAAACCTACGTTTCTAGCATTTGTAGACTTAGAGAAAGCTTTTGACAATGTTGATTGGAGTACTCTCTTTCAGATTCTGAAGGTGGTAGGGATAAAATACAGAGAGCGAAAGGCTATTTACAATTTGTACAGAAAGCAGATGGCAGTTATAAGAGTCGAGGGATATGACAGGGAAGCAGTGGTTGGGAAGGGAGTGAGACAGGGTTGTAGCCTATCCCCAATGTTATTCCATCTCTATATTGAGCAAGCAGTAAAGGAAACAAAAGAAAAATTCGGAGTAGGTATTAAAATCCATGGAGAAGAAATAAAAACTTTCAGGTTCGCCGATGACATTGTAATTCTGTTAGAGACAGCAAAGGACTTGGAAGAGCAGTTGAACGGAATGGACAGTGTCTTGAAAGGAGGGTATAAGATGAACACCAACAAAAGCAGAACGAGGATAATGGAATGTAGTCGAATTAAGTTGGGTGATGCTGAGGGAGTTAGATTAGGAAATGACACACTTAAATTAGTAAAGTAGTTTTGCTATTTGGGAAGCAAAATAACTGATGATGATCGAAGTAGACAGGATATAAAATGTAGACTGTCAATAACAAGGAAAGCGTTTCTTAAGAAGAGAAATTTGTTAACTTCGAGTATTGATTTAAGTGTCAGAAAGTTGTTTCTCAAAGTATAGATTTAAGTGTCAGGAATTCATTTCTGAATGTATTTGTATGGAGTGTAGCCATGTATGGACGTCAAATGTGGACGATAAATAGCTTAGACAAGAAGAGAATAGAACCTTTCGAAATGTGGTGCTACAGAAGAATGCTGAAGATTAGATGGGTTGATCACATAACTAATGAGGAGGCATGGAATTGAATTGGGGAGAAGAGGAGCTTGTGGGACAAGTTGACTAGAAGAAGGGATCGGTTGGTAGGACATGTTCTGAGACATCGAGGGATCACCAATTTAGTACTGGAGGGCAGCATGGAGGGTAAAAATCGTAGAGGGAGACCAAGACATGAATACACTAAACAGATTCAGAAGGATGTAGGTTGCAGTAGGTACTGGGAGATGAAGAAGCTTGCACAGGATAGAGTAGCATGGAGGGCTGCATCAAACCAGTCTCAGGACTGAAGACCACAACAACAACAGGCTCTGATGGCAGATAGACTGATTAATTATGAACTAAGTATTTCTGTCATTTATTACTGTCAATCTACATGTAGTAATTTCTAGAATTATTGCCTGTATACGTTAAGTTTTCATGTCTGCTTACTGTCGCAACCACTGTTATTCTATATGCAACCATTATTGTTCTGCAGACAGTCACTACCAGTAAATGTATTTATCTCTAGCTTACAACTAGAATAGCTCAACTATGAGTCCAAAACATATTCTAAGTACCTATTGTTAGGTAATCAACTATGAACACAATTTCTCACCTATATATTGATACTCTGTCATAAATAATGCAGTTGTTATCTGCATAAATTCTTGACTTCGTATTACTATCCACTACTGTCATACTTTGCAATCTTAAAAGCATTTAATGCCGCTTTAAGGCCCAGTTTCTATTTATGCTTTTGTCTTTCTCTACCTTATTCACTGAGATGGCCATGAAACATACAGTTGTTTACTTGTCTGCAACAATATAAATATATGCGAGCTTACTTATGTAGATGATAATCCACCACAAATGTGAGAACTGTAACGACACCATTCATTGTGCTCACGATTGTACTAGGCAGCCCTTAATATATAATTGTCTGAGTTGTCATCGAGTACCATATCTACCGCTGCCACCTATGAGTCTGCCCACTGCCAAATCTCACAAATCTGACATTTATTGGAATGTTCGAAAAAATATTCAAAATATCATGACTTAAAACTATAATGATCTGATGAAGAAATATGAACCAACATCTATGGATCCTTGATTTTCGGACAATCCAGACTGTAACTTTACCTCAACCATGATTTTATCCTTGCCCTTTTCACTCTTTACTTACATTTTATACTCCTGATATAGATACACAAAGCTTTGTGTAACCATTTATATAGTTAGTCATAACTATGGAAATGAGCGTTATAAATGGACACTTTATCTCACATACTAGGGCACATAAGCACTACATTTTTTAATAAGAATGTAAATACTTAGTAGTGTTTTTCTGTAAATCTGTATTGTATAACTCAAGTTGTTTTAATTCCCATGTATTTTTTAAAGTGTGAATTGCTAATACTTTTGTATTTTTCTTAGATATTAGGCTACATTTTAAAGTTTCATAGTGCACCTGAGCACTAACATATTTGACTGTTTGTACATTCATGATCCCTAATCACAGAGCTTAGATGGTTAAAGAAAATATGTTCTAATATGATTTTTTTAAAAAAATCAGTATTTTTAATAACAATCTAATAACTATCTAATGCAGTGAGATAATTTTGAATTTTTTATGGCATTATTATTTTATGGCACACTTTTTCATAATTTTGAGGCAAAGTTGGCAAATTTTTTTTAATGGTAAAATATTCTACACTAATATGTGTAGAATTAAGTACAGTAACTTTTTGGTAAATTAATGCTATTATTTTCTGTGATATTTTGGATTCGAACATTTTTTACAAGCAAACTTTCCAATATATTATCAACCACAAAACTGTGTATAATATCTCGATTAAAATTTTGTTCCACTTAAATATTGCTTCAAAGTAAAAGAATAGGTGTGCCAAATATCGTTGCAATCCTTCCAGTAGTTTCTGATACATGTGTTCCTGAAAGCAGAAAACCTTAAGTTGCAGAAAAATCATTTTAAAGTTTGGATGAAACGTAAAAAAAAAATCTATCATACCTTAGCTAAAACTGCCCATATCCACATTCCATTTCTTCCTAATCATCCTCTACAGCTCTTTTAGCTTCTCTGCTCTGTTGGCTAGCAATTTTTTTGTATGTTCTGGACTGAAGTCTCCACCTTTGCGATTCTTTGCTTATCGATGATGTTCAGTATCTGCTCAGTGAAGACTCCAGTTGTAAAGCCCAACTTGCTTAGGATGTGAAGTCTTGCCAGATTAACATCATTAAACACTGTTTGAGCTTCCAAAACAGATATCTTCACCACCAAATTGGAAACAAACACAGTCTTTGGACATCTTTTCCAAATAAGAGCATTGAAACTTTCATTTGGATTCTGTGTTTCCCATGCAGTCATTTTTCCAGCAGTTCTGGTGAAGCCAGTGCTCTTAAAGTTGGTTTAAGGGCCATTGAAACCTCACAAGGGAGGTTATTTTTATGGGTATAAGTTTCCTCACTTTCCTTAGTTTTCAAAAATTTGCACCATTCATTAGAACAGAGGCCATGTTGAGGTGTAGTGTCTGTCGACAAGTAATGAAACTAAATGGCCCATACTGCTTTCCTCATACTGTCCAAGCTTGTGAGGTTACTTCTAACTGCAGCACCATAACAGATATGTAGGCTGTCAATTCTCATCTTTGTTAGTCTGGTTTTTACCTCCCAGTGGCTTCCCATCCTCTAGTAGCTTGCCTTTATCGTCTGCAACAAGTCTTCGGAGTCATCCGCCCATCCTCTTCTGAATATGGCCTAAGCACTCCAGTTTCTCAATAGTGCAATTTTTTTCAACTGTATTCTTGAAAGCACTAGAGTTTCCATCTCCTAAATACTGTATGTACCTTATTCCATAGTTTTGCAAAGATCTATGGAAAATGAATTTCATAACTACAGCTTCCATCCCACCACTGGAGCCTGCATAATTTCTGCTACAAACAGCTTTATGGGCTTCTTGCCATTGTGTTTCTTTACCTGCATCAATATATTTCTTGTGCAAGGAACATGCAGAACAATAATTAGACATCACCTCTAAGTCTAATACTTTTACAGTGTCGGCACTAATGATTGTTGAAACTCCATGCAGTGAAGTATGCTCCCTCTTCATCCAGGAACTGTCACAGGAAACTGTTATATCGTAGCTATTAGTTGCTTTACAATTTTCTTGAATTGCTCCCAGGACTGCCATCTTCATGCTCTCTTCACTTACTTCTGCAACTGCATTGAGAAGAGCAGTATTCATTGCAGAAAATTTTAGGGGAGGACCATGTTCATAATACCACATAAAAGGTTTCCACCATCTCTTCCAATCCCTATACATCTTAGTCCATAAGCAAATCTCATATTGGCTTCAGAGATTCTATTACTGACCTTTGATGTCTTGAATGGTCCATCTGAGTTTTGACACAAAGTGTGAAATGTGCAAACCAAACCTTCTCTCTTTCCATCATCAACCAAATCCACATTTCCTCCACAAACAGAGCACTTGGAGGCTTTTCTATGTGCTTCTGCCACCATTTACAGATCCAAAATTCTGAAACTTGTATTTCTGTTATGATTTGTTTCTTCTGACACAATCCCTGTCCCAAGTTTTATTTTAGATGCACTTGGAGACAAGCTAATGTTTGCATCTGCAGGCCCAACCCTAACCTCAATCTCAGTTTTTCGCTAGATTTTGGAAATATGGGACTTACTATATTTTTTAAATACTTTACCTGGCCTAGGCATTGTAAACAGGGATCAACAGTTTCAACCTAGCACAAAGAATGGCACAATAAATCAAGTGTCACTCGAATTCCACTGAACAGCACAAAACTTGTTTACAACACTCCACAGTCTTCTATACCACACTGATTGAACCAGAAAATGGCTCCACAGCCTTCTTTACAACACTGCTGTTGTGTATACAAAAAATCAAAGCCTTCTAAAGCCATATTTTCTAGGTTCACAGGCCAAATTCTGCAATAAAATTTTCTTCCATTTGGTACATTGAAAAGCGGGCTTGGCGCATTACGCTGCTGAGCGTTTTAAATTTGTAAATTTTTCATTATTTCTGCCGCCGTCTCCCCTTAAAGTACTAACAGAGAGCAATGCAAAGAGCTTTACCATTGTGCTTGGCGCATTACCCTGCTGAGCGTTTTAAATTTGTAAATTTTTCATTATTTCTGCCGCCGTCTCCCCTTAAAGTACTAACAGAGAGCAATGCAAAGAGCGTTACCAGGGATAGCATTCATTAAGCACAGGGATCATTATTTTCAAATTGGTCAAGTTTTGTTTTATTACCAGGCCCAATTTGAAATCAATAGTGTTGCATTATATTCAGTTTTTGTGTTACATAAATTCATGCAGTTCTGGTTTGGTTTAAAGTTATTGACAGTTTACATTCTCACAACTAAATTAAATTTACATTCTCGCAGTCAGAAAAGTTTAGTACAGGGCACAGTGCATAAGAAACGATATAAAATACACATTCACATGCCATTCCCATTCTGTCACTATTTCAAACGTACGTGTTTCAATAGGATTACATTTAGCCTATTGGCACGGCCCGAAAATACCTCTTGCTTACCATTTTCTATTTTTGGCCCTATTATGATTTAGGTTTGCTCTCTTCAGATAATCTATATATTTTACATTGGGTTTACTGATCAGCTTTTTGATATCATCAGCACAGCTTACAAAATATTTATTGAATGTATCTGCTGGTATTGGGACTGTCTTGTCAAAGTTTCTGACTTCACCTTTAACAGTATTAATTACTGCCCAGGCTGTTTTGCATTGGTTTCTACAATTTTTTATGAAATTTGTGTTGTATCTTAGTTTCGCCAATTGCAACTCTTTCTTATACAGTTTCTTAGTGATTTTTTCGAGATCCTTAATTTCATTAGAATTGTTTACTTTGGCAAGGCGCTTCAACAGCAGTAGCTTATTTTTTAGATTATCCAGTTCTTTGGTGTACCAAAATTTACCCTTTCTTGTTTTATGGTATTTCTTTTGAACAAGATGGGCTTTTAAAATACCTGTTAAGTAATTGTGGAATGTTTCATAAACTGTTTGGGCACTGGAATCACAGTTTTGAAATAATTTGTCCCAGTTTGTTATGCTCAGCTGGTGTGTTAGTTTTATGAGATTGTGTTTTGTTAATATTAAGGTATTAGATTTTGTTAACTTTTGTGCAGCCTTGCTCTCATCCCCTTTTATAAAATGTCTTAACTCTACTGTTAACATGGAGTGGTCTGAGAAAACAAATTCCTTTACCTTGGTGGAGTACATATCACATGCACAGTTGACAAAAGCATTATCCAAGCACGCTTGTAGTCTTGTTGGTTCTGAATTTACATGATGGAAGTTGTGCTGCCTTAGCATATTCAGTAACTTATTTACACTGGGTTTGTTACATGTTACATCAAAGCTTGAATTAAAGTCTCCCCCAATTACAGTTACATATCAAAGAGTGTCAGAGACGTGTAGCATTCGTGTCTAAGGCTTTTGTTTGTGCTGATTATCTTTGTGATTATGTTTCCCATCTCCATAACAACTTTGGCGTTTGTATGGAGGCTCTTAGCAACACTTTGAGGTGAGATTAATAGCCTCATTCAGTCATTATATTACGTTACATTTCTCTGTTATTATCAAATGCCTTTTTGTACTCTATAAAAGTAATTGTATTCTTGTCTCTTATCTATAAATGCTTTTAGTGTAAAACATTGTCAATAGTTGATAGTACAGTTCTAAAACCTGATTATTCTTGAGATATTATAATGTCCATGCTATCTTTTAGTCTTGCATTGAAATGAAATGAGCGTTTGGCGTCATTGGCCGGGAGGCCCCTTGCTGGGCAGGTCCGGCCGCCTTGGTGCAGGTCTTATTACATTCGACGCCACATTGGGCGACCTGCTCGCCGGATGGGAATGAAATGGTGAAGAAGACAGCACAACACTCAGTCCCTGAGCGGAGAAAATCGAGACTCAGCCGGGAATCGAACCAGGGCCCGTAGGACAGCAATCCGTCACGCTGACCACTCAGCTATCGGGGCGGACAGTCTTGCATTGAGGATTTGGCATATAATTAAAAGGCTGATCTATGAGATTTAGACTTTCGCGCTTATTACATTTATTTTTATCACTCATTATATAGACAGGTGTTACTATGGCTTTTAGCCAGTCTTCTGGTGCATTCCTACTTCTCCAAGATTTATTAAAACGTGAAGAAGCCTTAGATGTAGGTACAACCCTGCAGATTTCCACAGTTCCACATTAGCACCATTTAAACCAGTGGTTATCCTAATCTTTGTAACTTTCAGAGGTAATCATAAGTTCTGTCGTATCAGTATCGTCCAAACCTGTGCGTCATTCAGCTGATGAATTACAGCAGGGTTGAGCGTGAGCTACCCGTAGGCTCTGTGGGCACTGCGTATCGCCGAGCGGGTACGGTGCGCGCGCAGCTTGCATTCCCTTACTGCGAACGGGATCGAAAACTGTCAATGATACGCGATCGGCAGCTGACGCTCGAATATGTGGTCACTTTCGTGTTCTTTGCATTGTCTTAATTATTACAGCACAACTCTGAGACTCTGGCGACACAATATAACATGTGCATAGTATTCAACCAGTCGTTGCTGGAGCTCCATCTGTTGCGGTCAACGAAAGTATCCTTGAAGATCAATCTTGTGTTACACAAAAATGCCATCGAATGAAAACGTAATAATAGCTAGCTTATAACAATTCTTTAGCGAAGAAACACAAATGAGTGGCGTCAGTGTGCACGCTTTTATGCGCCATCTCGTCACATGGGGCTTTGTATGTCAATTACTCGTAGTAGGTTGTAAAACAGGCGAGCTCTTTTGTTATGTTTATCTGTATGCGTGAAATTTAGTTTTCTCTGTACGACCGGCACCTACTTTGTGTTGCACTTTCTCCTGAGCGTGATTGTATAGTCCCAGCTACATTCTAAATGCGGTCAGATGACACGAGCAGACGACAGGAAAACGGTTGGCCGTCTGCCGTTCGATAGAATCACAACACAGATACAAAGAAAGATATAGTGATAGATATTTTCGCTGAGTAATATCGTAACGGGAACAGAAGTACTGCAAAGTAATGCGTTGCATAGTTTGAAAGCAATTAAAGAAGTACTAAATGTTCCAAATTCTGTATTCGGTCAGTAGAGAATGGGGCAAGTGGTGGGAGGGGGTTAGGGGTTGTACAGGAGAATAAAAAGAGAGAAAATACCAAATTCCCTGGTCGAAAATACAGCAGAGTTGATGAAGTTAGAGAGGAGGGATGGTACAGGGATCAAAGGAAACAGAACAAGATCGAAGATTTCGTGGTTACATGTCTGCAAACAGTTCTTCGTGAAAAAGTAGCTATTTCCAAAATTCTCCATCGCTAAAAGGACGCATTGTTTTGGCTATTTTGAGAGCTATATGTCACCTCACTCTTACTGCACTATAATTGTGGATGACATGATTTTCTTCCTGTTGATATGTTACAAGGAAGAGTAAAATCAACGGAGAAACCAGATAATGTTTTATAAATAATAGTGGCAACATGTCCAGGAAATGAGATATACTGGATCTATACAAACTTTCCTCTTTCTCTGTTTCCTGTTCTGAGAAGTTTGGTCTTCCTTTCCTCAGTATGCAAAGTGATCACTAATTTCTCATAGGGAAAATGTCGTTTCACATGGTACTTGTTCCACGGCAATAGCATAGCATTACAGGATAGACACTGATGGCCGGTATGTGTTTCAGTAAGAAATTAATCTACTTTTCATTGCACCGAGCGAGGTGGCGCAAAGCGGACTCGTATTCGGGAGGATGACGGTTCAATCCCCCCCGCCCGACCATCATGTTTCAGATTTTCCGTGATTTCCCTAAAACGATACAGCAAATTTCGGGATCGTTTCTTGAAAGGGCACAGCCGATTTCATACTCCAACTTTCCCTAATCCAATGGGACCTATGACCTCGCTATTTGGTCCTCTCTCCCCAAATCAACCAACCAATCTTTTCATTGTGGACTGGAAAGCAAGGATTAGACCAATTTTCGTTTTGAGTACCTTAACTCTTCAGCCATTTTCATCTCACTAGTTTTATCCTACCGTGAACAACAAAGAGTCATCGACACCGACAACACTAACGACGTTAATCAAACAGGCTCGACACGCAGCTCACGCATCAGTAACAAACGGAGGTGTTAGCAGAGAGCTGGCTGACAGTGCTCGCAGGCAAGCAGTGTGGGCACTGGCGGGCGTCCATGCTTGCAACAGAATATTTGCACACCCCAGCATTACAGTGTCATTCATATCATATTTTAAAAACAATGTGTCCATTCTTTGTCTCCTATCTTATAGCACATACATGATTGTTTTTTCTGCTCTTTGTTTTTCTTACAAGTGATAGTTTGTGTGAGATGTCAATCATGCTCCTTTTAGCAAATAAAACGTTCCAGTTAGTCTAAGCACGCTTTTCGAGGACTTAAGTTCAAACAGAAATTCCATCAAGCTACGGTTTCAACCGCAAACAGTGTGGCGTCACGTAAGTTACGCCTGTAAGATGCACGTTGACACGCCCACGAACGCTTTCACGTGTGGCGTGAGGCTGGCCGGACCTTACCCTCCCGTGTAGCGCGGCTTGCCGCCTGCCCCTGCGCCCGCTACCTGTCGCTGCGGCCGTGCCTACTGCCTGCTGCAGCCACTGTGGCGGAGCGTTTAAGGGGTGGCCCCGGGGCCCGAGCGGGCAGGTCGCTGGTGGTGGTGTTTACCGGCGCCGCTCATTAGTCGGCGCGCAGATTGGCTTCGTTGCGGGACGGGGCGGCGGCGCTTGGCTGCCGGTAATTGCTGCGACCTCCGACTCCGACAAACTCCGCTGGCCCAGCACTGCTCTGCTGCCGCGTCACCTGACACTGCCAGCCGCTTGTGCTACAAGTCTCGTGCGAATCCCTGCGCTAGATGCAACCCGCTTCACATTCCGCAATGGGTATGTAACGGAGGTTTTTTTTATCAGAGTCGAAGTCGGAATCAGTTGCTGCGCAATTTTTCTGTCGGAGTAAAAGTCGGAAACGCATCCAGGGCTTATGTAATAGCCATTTCTGAACGAAACGGAGTAAAATTGTAAATTTATTTATTTATACAATTAGTTTAGTTATATCTAGAGTTGCACAACGCCAAAACGAAAGATCCGTAGTTTTAATGATCCATAGTTTTGTACACTACATAAATGACGTCGTAAATTGTAGGATTACCTGTAGTACTGGAAGCATTGGTAGCGAAGGAAACGTGAACAGAAGCGCGTATACTACAGTGTTAGTCCATTGAGTATTCATAGCCTATTTGGTAACCCTAAAAATTCAAATTGTCTTTTATAAATAATAATAATTAGTTGACCACGAAACTTCTACGCTTTTATGTTGGGTTGGTTGGGTTGTTTGGGGGCAGAGACCAAAGTACGAGGTCATCGGTCTGATCGGACTAGGGAAGGAAGTCGGCCGTGCGCTTTCAAAGGAACCATCCTGGCATTTGCCTGGAGTGATTTAGGGAAATCACGGAAAACCTAAATCAGGATGGCCAGACGCGGGATTGAACCGTCGTCCTCCCGAATGCGAGTCCAGTGTGCTAACCACTGCGCCACCTCGCTTTTATGTAACCAAAGCAATTACTTGTAATGCAAGTAAAGTTTACATGCACAAACATTACAGTATCTGTATACTTACTGTTGTTATTTTCTATTCATTAGAACGTTTTTTATCATGAGAAAAGGCAAGAGTTTCCTGTTATTATAATCAGTTTGAAAGTTGTATACGAGTACCATTAAAGCGATGTTTGATATGTTTTTGCTTTGTGCCTTTTTTCTACTTTATTTTTTTTGGAGGGGAGGGGGGGAACAACTGTTTTGAGCGCTATATCATTAATCTATACCTTTTCATTTTTACTTCAATATCGCTCTATTTGACTTTACAAATCAACAATTTTTGAATAAAAGTAGAAATAAACATTGACAGTTTCAATTTTGCTACAAATACTGTTTCTTTTTAAGTAACAAACAGGAAGATACAGTAAGTGGTCAAAAGTATCCGGACACACCTAAAACATCCATTTTTCATATTAGGTGCATAGTGCTGCCACCTACTACCAGGTACTCCATATCAGCGACCTCAGTAGTCATTAGACATCGTGAGAGAGCAGAATGGGCCACTCCGCCGAACTCAAGCACTTCGAACGTGGTCAGGTGACTGGGTGTCACTTGTGTCATACGCCTGTAAGCGAGATTTCCACACTCCTAAACATCTCTAGGTCCACTGTTTCCGATGTGATAGTGAATTGGAAACGTGAAGGGACATCTACAGCACAAAAGCGTACAGGCCGACCTCGTCTATTGACTGACAGTGACCTCCGACAGTTGAAGAGGGTCGTAATGTGTAATAGGCAGACATCTATCCAGACCACCACACAGGAATTCCAAACTGAATCAGGATCCACTACAAGTACGGTGACACTTAGGCGGGAGGTGAGAAAACTTGGATTTCATGGTCGAGTGGCTACTCATAAGCCACACATCACGCCAGTAAATGCCAAACGACGCCTCGCTAGATGTAAGGAGCGTAAACATTGGACAATTAAACAGTGGACGAACGTTGTGTGGAGTGACGAATCACGGTACACAATGTGGCGATCCGATGACAGGGTGTCGGTATGGCGAATGCCCGGTGAACGTCATCTGCCACCGTGTGTAGCGCCAACAGTACAATTCGAGATGGTGGTGTTATGGTGCGGTCATGTTTCTCATGGAGGGGGCCTGCACCCCTTGTTGTTTTGTGTGGCACTATCACAGCGCAAGCCTACACTGATGTTTTAAGCACCTTCGTTCATCCCACTGTTGAAGAGCAATTCGGGGATGGCGTTTTCTTCATTCAAAACGATCGAGCACCTGTTCATAATGCACGGTCTCTGGTGGAGTGGTTACACGACAATAACCTTATTGTAATGCATTGGCCTGACCTGAATCCTATAGAACACCTTTGGGATGAAACTTCCTGGCAGATTAAAACTGTGTGCCGGACTGAGACTCGAACTCGGGGTCTTTGCCATTCGCGGGAAAGTGCTCTACCATCTGAGCTACCCAAGCACGATTCACGACTCGTCCTTGCGACTGTACTTCCGTCAGTACATCGTCTCTTACCTTCCAAACATCACAGAAGCTCTCGTGCAAACCTTGCAGAAGTAGCATTCCTGGATGAAAGGATATGCGGAGACATGTCTTAGCCACAGCCTAGGAATCATCCCCTTGCGGTTTGCGGCAGAGTGCTCATACATACCTAAGGTTTTAATAGCCACTTACCAAGGCTCAGTGTGTTAAGGTGACCGTATTTTCTAGAGCTAAAATCGGTACACGTTAAAAAATTTTGATATTGCAAAAACAGGCTGAATAGAATGTAATAAATTTAATTAATCTAATAAAAATGTAATTTATTTAATTTAATTTTTTACAAAAATTAAAGTGCGAACAAACACACAGAATTCATCGGTGCTGTAAATATTGTTCTGGTCGTCTGTTTCCTTCAACAGAACTACGAAAACATTCAACTCAAGTTTCAAAATAATTCACTCCAGACACTAGCATTGCTTTTGTAGTTTCTACAATAAACTATGTTTTGTCACTATTCCAAACGTTATTCATTTGGGAAAATACCCTTTCAGTAACATCAAACCGATACAGGTGAAATGAACATATAATTCAGGATAAATCATTTCATGACTATTTAATCCAGGACAAATAGGTGTCACTAATTACATTCGAAAAAATTCGTGACTGTGCTAGAGAAATCATGACTGTCACAAAAAAGGGGGAGACGGAGGGGCGGGTGGTCAGAGGGACGGATGGTCGCCTCAAATGTGGGCGCCGTCTGTAGCACACAGAATACCTAAGCGATATACCAGTTCCATGTCCGGCCTAGGATGTTCTCATTAAAGTCTGATATTGCTGCTCTGATGCGAGCTCACAGTTCGTGCAAGTCCTGCCCGGAGCAAAAGTGTAAGGCGATTCTGCAGGACCCGGGTTTCAGATCTGGTCTGTACCAACCCTTCCAAACATTCTGAAACTGCTGCAGGGCGGCCAGTCAATAACGAACAAAGTAAAATAAGAACAAAGACCAGATTTCTGTGTGTGTGAACATTATGCCACAAACCGCACCTTCCTATTCCCATTCGTAAAATATGCGTAATCAATGTTGTAAAGATCATTTTGGAACATACCGTATACGTATGGAAGAGCGTATAAGCGTTCTTGCTGCTGCGTTTTTAATAGACTAAAACGAAGAAACTATCTATGGCTCGGTTCTCGTTTGATTAATTTTAATTAAGGTTTATTACAATCTATTTCCAATCAATCGAATTTCAACATACACGAAAAAAGGAGCACGTTTACCCCGAACCACCTTATCCAATTAACTAACACAATATAATATCTTGGATTAGTACTTGTTCACGGACTAACATGAAGCCTACCTACTAACTGTTTAACAAAAAGCACACAGTAGACTAAAATTACTAAAACTACTCACTGGCTGGACATGGGAACTGTGCTTTTCCACAGTCCTCCTCTCCTTTTAATCCCTGATGGAACCGATCCTCAGCTATGGTAATGTGGTACGGACTTCAGCTTCTCCCTCCTTGTACCATTCCCTGCACATACTCGAACGCCATGCACTCCACCTAGCCTTTCGTATCAACTTACCCTCACCCACCTGCATCCTATACCAACTTTTAAAATTCCCCTCCTTCCTCTTCCATTTTGAACGCCTTCAAATATCCTACAATGCTCGTAAAAGCGGCACTACCAACCCCATAGTTTCACCCCGTCAACGTTACACCTCCAAACCCTCAACAACATCTCCTAACGGAGTTTTATTCACCTTCCTTTACCCGAATATGAAATCGTCCCTGATATATACCAGATGTAAACAGAAACCACCCTACCTCCCAAGGTCAGATCTCCCGCCTTATCCTTTCCTCTCCATTGACATCCTAAGGTTTAGTCCAGAATGGCATTCATTCTCCCGAATTCCTTCTCGAAAACATCTTCCCACACAGACATCCTCTTACGTACCACCCCAACTGCGACTTTCCCATGATATCTCTCTTCCTGACAGTGTATGCCCACTCATCACTTCAGTCATGTATTTCTTCATCTTGATCAATCAAAATTGTTGCTTTTTTAACGTGCAACTGTCCATATGTCTTTGATCTTATGTGAAACAATCTGTCATTTCATCTATGTCAGTCTTTTACTTAATCAACAAGTCTGCCTTTTGTGCTTTCAGTTATGCAATTGAATTTGTCTCTGTTTTTTATCTGAAACATTCTCTGTGTCCACTTCCATGTCAAATTTTATAATATGTTCTAAACTTTTTACTCTCATATGCCTAAAGATCGGTGACTTGTATCCATTGACAGCCCACCCTCCTAATCTATATCGAGTCACCCATCCCCAGTATTAATTTCATATGGTGAATTTTAAAAATATAGTAACTCAAAGTTTCATATCTTGCATAAAAAATTTTCGTAAGAGGATGAGGGTTCATCTGGGAATCTTTCAAGGGCAATTAGAATATTATAGTGCAGCAGGTGGGTAAATGCGCAACTGACTACACTTTTAACTTACGATGATTTATGATTTTCTATTATTTGTCAATATGTGATCTCGCATTTTCAAACTTCCTCACCGTTTCAACTTAGAACATGTGGGTTGTGGCTTCAGGGACCCCACAAACAACATACTAGTGGTAGGTATCAGAACTACTATTTGAATTCCCCACAGTTTTAGTATAGAACAGATGTACCCTAAGTGGTGTGTGGTGATGTGGGAGATCGCCGATCATGATCTACACTGTGCATCAAGTATCCAAATATGCAACAAGCGTGCAGAGACCTGCAACGTTCTTTGCACCAAACTATGTGATGCGAGTACTGTACACATGATTGATGCTGGTGGACTCCTATGACATCATAGACCATGGAAGGGGCTTACTTGGTGTATAAACACACAATTATTCCCATCCTATCCTAATCACACACCCCCCCCCCATAAATGTCAACATGATAGCACTTTTAGCTAATGATATCTGGGCTCTCACCATTAACTTCAGAGGCTTAGGGGAAATTGTTATGATGTCATTTTAAGCTTAGAACAATCAGAGTGTCATCATTTTAAACTGAGCTCTTGTATTTTGTACTTACGGCATTAGAGTTAAAGGAAGAAGGCACATGGATTCAGGGCATAGACTACCTTGCCCATGATTGTTGTTGTTGTTGTTGTTGTTGTGGTCTTCAGTCCTGAGACTGGATTCGTGCAGCTCTCCATGCTACTCTATCCTGTGCAAGCTTCTTCATCTCCCAGTACCTACTGCAACCTACATGCTTCTGAATCTGCTTAGTGAATTCATCTCTTGGTCTCCCTCTACGATTTTTACCCTCCACACTGCCCTCCAATACTAAATTGGTGATCCCTTGATGCCTCAGAACATGTCCTACCAACCGATCCCTTCTTCTGGTCAAGTTGTGCCACTAACTTCTCTTCTCCCCAATCCTATTCAATACTTCCTCATTAGTTATGTGATCTACCATCTAATCTTCAGCATTATTTTGTAGCACCACATGTCGAAAGCTTCTATTCTCTTCTTGTCCAAACTATTTATCGTCCTCGTTTCACTTCCATACATGGCTACACTCCATACACATACTTTCAGAAACGACTTCCTGACACTTAAATCTATACTCGATGTTAACAAATTTCTCCTTCATCAGAAACGCTTTCCTTGCCATTGACAGTCTACATTTTATATCCTCTCTACTTCGACCATCATCAGTTATTTTGCTCCCCAAATAGCAAAACTTCTTTACTACTTTAAGTGTCTCATTTCCTAATCTAATTCCCTCAGCATAACTCGACTTAATTCGACTGCATTCCATTATCCTCGTTTTGCTTTTGTTGATGTTCATCTTATATGCTCCTTTCAAGACACTATCCATTCCGTTCAACTGCTCTTCCAAGTCCTTTGCGGTCTCTGACAGAATTACGATGTCATAGGCGAACCTGAAAGTTTTTATTTCTTCTCCATGGATTTTAATACCTACTCCGATTTTTCTTTTGTTTCCTTCACAGCTTGCTCAATATACACATTGAATAACATCGGGGAGAGACTACAACCCTGTGTCACTCCCTTCCCAACCACTGCTTCTCATTCATGTCCCTCGACGCTTATAACTGCCATCTGGTTTCTGTACAAATTGTAAATAGCCTTTCGCTCCCTGTATTTTACCCCTGCAACCTTCATAATTTGAAAGAGAGTATTCCAGTCAACATTGTCAAAAGCTTTCTCTAAGTCTACAAATGCTAAAAACGTAGGTTTCCTCTTCCTTAATCTAGCTTCTAAGATAAGTCGTAGGGTCAGTATTGCCTCACGTGTTCCAACATTTCTACGGAATCCACACTGATCTTCCCCGAGGTCGGCTTCTACTAGTTTTTCCATTCGTCTGTAAAGAATTCGCGTTAGTATTTTGCAGCTGTGACTTATTAAACTGATAGTTCGGTAATTTTCTCATCTGTCAACACCTGCTTTCTTTGGGTTTGGTATTATATTCTTCTTGATGTCTGGGGGTATTTCGCATGTTTCATACATCTTTCTCACCAGATGGTAGAGTTTTGTCAGGACTTGCTCTCCCAAGGCCGTCAGTAGTTCCAATGGAATGTTGTCTACTCCGGGGGCCTTGTTTCGACTCAGGTCTTTCAGTGCTCTGTCAAACTCTTCACGCAGTATCGTATCTCAGATTTCATCTTCATCTACATCCTCTTCCATTTCCATAATATTGTCCTCAAGTACACCGCCCCTGTATAGACCCTCTATATACTCCTTCCACCTTTCTGCTTTCCCTTCTTTGCTTAGAACTGGGTTTCCATCTGAGCTCTTGATGTTCATACAAGTGGTCTCTTATTTCCAAAGGTCTCTTTAATTTTCCTGTAGGCAGTATCTATCTTACCCCTAGTGAGATAAGCCTCTACATCCTTACATTTGTCCTCTAGCCATCCCTGCTTAGCCATTTTGCACTTCCTGTCGATCCCATTTTTGAGATGTTTTTATTCCTTTTAGCCTGCTTCATTTATTGCATTTTGATATTTTCTCCTTTCATCAATTAAATTCAGTATTTCTTCTGTTACCCAAGGATGTCTACTAGCCCTCGTCTTTTTACCTACTTGATCCTCTGCTGCCTTCACTACTTCATCCCTCAGAGCTACCCATTCTTCTTCTACTGTATTGGTTACCCCCATTCCTGTCAATTGTTCCCTTATGCTCTCCCTGAAACTCTGTACAGTCTCTGGTTCTTTCAATTTATCCAGGTCCCATCTCCTTTAATTCCCACCTTTTTGCAGTTTCTTCAGTTTTAATCTACAGGTCATAACAAATAGATTATGGTCAGAGTCCACATCTGCCCCTGGAAATGTCTTACAATTTAAAACCTGGTTCCTAAATCTCTGTCTTAGCATTATATAATCTATCTGAAACCTGTCAGTATCTCCAGGGTTCTTCCATGTATATAACCTTCTTTTATGATTCTTAAACCAAGTATTAGCTATGATTAAGTCATGCTCTGCGCAAAGTTCTACCAGACGGCTTCTTCTTCCATTTCTTAGCCCCAATCCATATTCACCTACTACGTTTCCTTCTCTCCCTTTTCCTACTATCAAATTCCAGTCACCCATGACTATTAAATTTTCGTCACCCTACACTATCTGAATAATTTATTTTATTTCATCATACATTTCTTCAATTTCTTCGTCATCTGCAGAGCTAGCTGGCATATAAACTTGTAGTACTGTAGTAGGTGTGGGCTTCGTATCTATCTTGGCCACAATAATGCGTTCACTATGCTGTTTGTAGTAGCTTACCCGCATTCCTATTTTCCTATTCATTATTAAACCTACTCCTGCATTACCCCTATTTGATTTTGTGTTTATAATCCTGTAGTCACCTGACCAGAAGTCTTGTCCCTCCTGCCACCAAACTTCACTAATTCCCACTATATCTAACTTTAACCTATCCATTTCCCTTTTTAAATTTTCTAACGAACCTGCCCGACTAAGGGATGTGACATTTCACGCTCCGATCCGTAGAACGCCAGTTTTCTTTCTCCTGATAACGACAGCCTCTTGAGTAGTCCCCGCCCGGAGATCCGAATGGGGGACTATTTTACCTCCGGAATATTTTACCCAAGAGGACGCCATCATCATTTAATCATACATTAAAGCTGCATGCCCTCGGGAAAAATTACGGCTGTAGTTTCCCCTTGCTTTCAGCCGCTCCAGTACCAGCACAGGAAGACCGTTTTGTTTATTGTTACAAGGCCAGATCAGTCAATCATCCAGACTGTTGCCCTTGCAACTACTGAAAAGGCTGCTGCCCCTCTTCAGGTACCACACGTTTGTCTGGCCTCTCAACAGATACCCCTCCGTTGTGATTGCACCTACGGTACGGCTATCTGTATCGCTGAGGCACGCAAGCCTCCATACCAACGGCAAGGTCCATGGTTCATTGGGGGGGGGGGGGGGCAACACATTTATCTTTCAGGATATTGTAATGACCATGATTAATAGTACTTAACGGTGATTGAATATTCAGTAAGCAACATTCATTGTACATAAAAGGAGTGTTTAGGTATCAGCTTATTTAAGTGTTTGGTGCATGGGGGTGACGTATAACAAACCACCACGCAGCCAAAACCATGCTGAAACACTTCAAGGCCACATATATTTACATGTATCTGAGTAATGACTTACCAACTGGTAGCGACTGAGCGACTGATCTTACAAAGGAAAGATTTTATACGCAATTTTATCAGACTGAAACCTTGAATGTCTAATTCGGGAGTGCTCACAAACTAGACGTTAAGGAATGACCTCGCATCGATGACAGATACTGTATGCATGTACAGAGAGCTGAAATGTATTTCTACAAAAAGAATTTTCTTCTCGCATTCCACTCGTATCAGGAATATGTATCTTAGATTGTTATTCCCGTGTGGGAAATTTGGCTAGTAAAGAACTGCAAATCAGAAATAGCTGCACTGTGAATGGACCAAGGATTTGAGTTTGAACCTGATTCCATTCTGGTTGTCTTAGCAATTTGTTTTGAGTGCTTACATTTATTAATTTGCCTGTAGATATTTAACGTGATTTCAAATTGTGTGAAAATAACAAGGAGAAGGAAGATTAAGACTGAACGAATGAAGGTACCTTCGACACCAGAGGTGGACTTGGCAGGGACGAAGAATGAAATCGGCCATTTCCTTTCCAGAGGAAACATCTCAGCCCTAAAGCTATTTAAGAAAACCCGGAAAACATGAGTATTCATGGTCATACACACTGAAAGTGCTTTCCAGCGGCCGTTTAGAAATGAAATATGGAGACATACAAAGCATTTCCTTAGCATTGCATTTGACTGAAGATGGCCGGCCGGTGTGGCCGAGCGGTTCTAGGCGCTTCAGACTGGAACCGCGCGACCGCTACGGTCACAGGTTCGAATCCTGCCTCAGGCATGGATGTGTGTGATGTCCTTAGGTTAGTTAGGTTTAAGTAGTTCTGAGTTCTAGGGGACTGATGACCTCAGATGTTACGTCCCATAGTGCTCAGAGCCACTTTAACCATTTGACTGAAGATGATCACCAAATAACATTGTTTCGAAAATCCACTGCCTTCTTGAAGTACATTTATGTTATTAGGTGTTGACAGTTATTTAGCGCGAACATTAAGCGATACCAGTTTCGTCGGTGAACACGACGATCAAATTGTTAACACATGCGTTAACCATTCAAAGCATCCTTGATTGTTGTTTCCCAACCATTTTCGAGTGAAATAACGTATTATCTTCCTGAAATAGCCTGTTTCGTAAAATAAATCATCATGTACGGTTAAAAGCTAGTATCCAGAGCAGGATAAAGGTCGTACAGGCTGCCAAAAATACTGGTGTTCTTCCGTTATTGGTTTGAAGGTATTATTACTCCAACATCTCTCGTCGGAAATGCTGCCGAAAAGCTCAAAAAGAGACTTAGAGGTACAAACTATCTGATTCGAATCAGTGACTGTCCCACTTCGATAATGTCAGCAAATCGAAGTAATTTAAAATTCTGTATCCCCATCAACGAATAATTTAGATTTGGTGGAAGATTTCTGGAAAGCAAATCGCATACAAAGCGTTAGATTGACCATTTCTAATTTTTCCACCGTTTGGGATCCTTGTAAAGTTGGCATAACAACAGACATCAAAGGAATTCAGAGATGTGTTACTAAAGTCGTAACAGGTCGGTGCAGTATCCAAAAGTATGAAGGAAATGATCAGAAAACTAAAACTGATATCCTTGGAAGAAGAATCGAATACACTACTGGCCATTAAAATTGCTACACCACGAATATGACGTGCTGCAGACGCGAAATTTAACCGACAGGAAGAAGATGCTGTGATATGCAAATGATTAGCTTTTCTGAGAATTCACACAGGGTTGGCGCCGGTGGCGACACCTACAACGTGCTGACATGAGGAAAGTATCCAACCGATTACTCATACACACACAGCAGTTGACCGGCGTTGCCTGGTGAAACATTGTTGTGATGCCTCGTGTAAGGAGGAGAAGTACGTACCATCACGTTTTCGACTTTGATAAAGGTCGGATTGTAGCCTATCGCGATTGCGGTTTATCGTATCGCGACATTACTGCTCGTGTTGGTCGAGATCCAATGACTGTTAGCAGAATATGGAATCGGTGGGTTCAGGAGGGTAATACGGAACGCCGTGCTGAATCTCAACGGCCTCGTATCGCTAGCAGTCGAGATGACAGGCATCTTATCCGCTTGGCTGTAACGGATCATGCAGCCACGTTTCGATCCCTGAGTCAACAGATGGGTACGTTTGCAAGACAACAACCATCTGCACGAAGAGTTCGACGACGTTTGCAGCAGCATGGACTATCAGCTCGGAGACCATGGCTGCGGTTAGCCTTGATGCTGCATCACAGACAGGAGCGCCTACGATGGTGTACTCAACGACGAACGTGGGTGCACGAATGGCAAAACGTCATTTTTTCGGATGAATCCAAGTTCAGTTTACAGCATCACGATGGTCGCATCAGTGTTTGGCGACATCGCGGTGAACGCACATTGGAAGCGTGTATTCGTCATCGCCATACTGGCGTATCACCAGGCGTGATGGTATAGCGTGCCATTGGTTACGTGTCTCTGTCACCTCTTGTTCGCATTGACGGCTCTTTGAACAGTGGACATTACATTTCAGATGTGTTACGACCCGTGGCTCTACCCTTCATTCGATCCCTGCGAAACCCTACATTTCAGCAGGATTATGCACGACCGCATGTCGCATGTCCTCTACGGGACTTTCTGGATACAGAAAATGTTTGACTGTTGCCCTGGCCAGCGCATTCTCCAGATCTCTCACCAATTGAAAACGTCTGGTCAATGCTCGCCGAGTAACTGGCTCGTCACAATACGCCAGTCACTACACTTGGCGAACTGTGGTATCGTGCTGAAGCTGCATGTACACGCCATTCAAGCTCTGACTCAATGCCCAGGCGTATCAAGGCCGTTATTACGGCCAGAGGTGATTGATCTGGGTACTGATTTCTCAGGATCTATGCACCCAAATTGCGTGAAAATGTAATCACATGTCAGTTCTAGTATAATATATTTGTGCACTGAATACCCGTTTATAATCTACATTTCTTCTCGGAGGAAACTGAGCGATGATTGTGCGGAATATGTTGTATACATCGCGCAGGGATCATGCGAATAAAGTATTTGGGCGTGTGGACGGCACGTAGTCAGTTATGATTCCCTTGCCCAATACGTGAATGGTATAGGAAAGGAAGTCGGTAGTAGCGGTTCGACGTGCCTTCCAACACTGTGCAGTGGCTTGCGAAGTATTTGTGTAAATATAGAACGTGCATGCAGACAGGATCCGTTTGCTTATGATGCCCAGCAGTATCTACTGAATTATAGCTAATAGACACGAATCGACAAGAACAGCAGCCGTTCTCCTACCTAGCGAGCAGACGGCGAGTGCAGGCTGACGAGCAGACGAGCAGCGATTACCGTGAGCCCTCCCCTCCATCGTGACAGCACAAGGGGGCAGGGGGAGCTGTGTGGAGACTTGAGAGGGGACACTGAGTATTTCTCAGGATAATTAGTTTTGTATCCGTGAATGTGTTAGTTACTGTAAATGAGGTTTCACTTCTGCAAATTAAACCAAAAACTAAAAAAGGAATGCTGCCACACAGTGTGATTATTATGTATGTAGGGTACATACTGGATAGATGGTCATGATTTTTTCTAAAACCAGTTTCACAACCTAAAACACAAGAACAACCTGGAACTTTCCAGAATTTGCTTTATCAGTTCATAAAGCACAAAATTTGACTTCGTTTATAGAGATATACCAAATTTCATACTAACTATAAATTCTTAAAAAAATATGTAGAACTTGGCCATCTGACCCCAGTATCAGGGATATAGAGCGAAACGGACGAAAAACTTTAAAATCAAAGCGAAAATTATAAAAAAAAACTTTTAACGGTTTCAAAATGTTTTATTGAATTTCTCGATGTAAAAAATATTTCATAAAGGTGTAAATTATAAATTAAACTGAACCTCATTTGTAAGAAGCAGTTTACAATTCTTGAATTTTTTCAGAATTTTTATTGCCTCGTAGGAACATAGCAGTTTTACATAGAAAACAATGAGAAATCGTCTAAATTATACTATTACTTGAATCTAGAACTAAGCCTAACTCATGAAAAAGAGTGTTTTCTTTATAGGATTAGATTTATTTTTTTAAAAATTGCGATATCACATCGACTTCACACGTCGACATATGATGTGCAGGATTCATGTAACCAACGTTATTCCTGACACACTGAATCCAATCCTCTTCTTGAAGAAGTATGTCAATTGATTCTTCCTTGACCTGAACATCATCGTAAGAGTCTGGACTGTCTGACGTACCTATAAACATCCTGATACGAGCTTATTTCAATAGCTTTTTTTCAAAGAGACTTACTTCTTTACCGAGCGAGGTGGCGCAGTGGTTAGACACTGGACTCGCATTCGGGAGTACGTCGGTTCAATCCCGCGTCCGGCCATCCTGATTTAGGTTTTCCGTGATTTCCCTAAATCGCTCCAGGCAAATGCCGGGATGGTTCCTTTCAAAGGGCACGGCCGACTTCCTTCCCCGTCCTTCCCTAATCCGATGAGACCGATGACCTCGCTGTCTGGTCTCCTTCCCCAAAACCAACCAACCAACCAACTTACTTCCTTTCCCTTTTGCCCCAAGTTTCAATTATAAATTTTTAATATTACCTTCAATTTTTCTAAGCTTACGCTTGTTTGAGGTTCGGGTCTAACTGTCAAAGGAAAAATATTGTTCAGAATTTTTGTGAAGGTGCCTTGGTTCATTTCATTTGAAAGCACAGGCCAAATACGTCTATCGTCTGGTCTTGTGGAAGGTCCTGGTAGAGGTGACGTTGCTCTTCTTTCAGGGGATTTTTGGTCTCATTTTTTTCCTTTTCCATTATTAAATTTATGTTTCAGTTCAAGGTGTGCAGGAAAAGCGTTAGCTACACTTCGTATGAAGTCCCTCATTAAGGGAAAAGCATGAGCCTACATTTTTATGTGGTGGACAAGTCAAAACTCATTCGCTGAACCCAACCTTTCACTTTTTTCTCAAGAGTTTTCCTGGGAATATTAAGCTGTATGGAAGTTTTCCTCCCAGAATAACCATCGTTGTTTACCTCATTAATAGCATTTTTAAGGTCCTCTTCTTTCCATGAACCCCTAGAATAGCCAGCCTTTCGAGTGTACTTACTTGGCATTGTAAAAAAATAACGATGCCATCAAAATTTAATAAATACACTCCAGGAAATGGAAAAAAGAACACATTGACACCGGTGTGTCAGACCCACCATACTTGCTCCGGACACTGCGAGAGGGCTGTACAAGCAATGATCACACGCACGGCACAGCGGACACACCAGGAACCGCGGTGTTGGCCGTCGAATGGCGCTAGCTGCGCAGCATTTGTGCACCGCCGCCGTCAGTGTCAGCCGGTTTGCCGTGGCATACGGAGTTCCATCGCAGTCTTTAACACTGGTAGCATGCCGCGACAGCGTGGACGTGAACCGTATGTGCAGTTGACGGACTTTGAGCGAGGGCGTATAGTGGGCATGCGGGAGGCCGGGTGGACGTACCGCCGAATTGCTCAACACGTGGGGCGTGAGGTCTCCACAGTACATCGATGTTGTCGCCAGTGGTCGGCGGAAGGTGCACGTGACCGTCGACCTGGGACCGGACCGCAGCGACGCACGGATGCACGCCAAGACCGTAGGATCCTACGCAGTGCCGTAGGGGACCGCACCGCCACTTCCCAGCAAATTAGGGACACTGTTGCTCCTGGGGTATCGGCGAGGACCACTCGCAACCGTCTCCATGAAGCTGGGCTACGGTCCCGCACAGCGTTAGGCCGTATTCCGCTCACGCCCCAACATCGTGCAGCCCGCCTCCAGTGGTGTCGCGACAGGCGTGAATGGAGGGACGAATGGAGACGTGTCGTCTTCAGCGATGAGAGTCGCTTCTGCCTTGGTGCCAATGATGGTCGTATGCGTGTTTGGCGCCGTGCAGGTGAGCGCCACAATCAGGACTGCATACGACCGAGGCACACAGGGCCAACACCCGGCATCATGGTGTGGGGAGCGATCTCCTACACTGGCCGTACACCACTGGTGATCGTCGAGGGGACACTGAATAGTGCACGGTACATCCAAACCGTCATCGAACCCATCGTTCTACCATTCCTAGACCGGCAAGGGAACTTGCTGTTCCAACAGGACAATGCACGTCCGCATGTATCCCGTGCCACCCAACGTGCTCTAGGAGGTGTAAGTCAACTACCCTGGCCAGTAAGATCTCCGGATCTGTCCCCCATTGAGCATGTTTGGGACTGGATGAAGCGTCGTCTCACGCGGTCTGCACGTCCAGCACGAACGCTGGTCCAACTGAGGCGCCAGGTGGAAATGGCATGGCAAGCCGTTCCACAGGACTACATCCAGCATCTCTACGATCGTCTCCATGGGAGAATAGCAGCCTGCATTGCTGCGAAAGGTGGATATACACTGTACTAGTGCCGACATTGTGCATGCTCTGTTGCCTGTGTCTATGTGCCTGTGGTTCTGTCAGTGTGATCATGTGATGTATCTGACCCCAGGAATGTGTCAATAAAGTTTCCCCTTCCTGGGACAATGAATTCACGGTGTTCTTATTTCAATTTCCAGGAGTGTAACACGTTTATGAGATGGCAATCTATTCCAATGAAGGTATGGCCATCTCTCTACTGATCATCTGGGAAAGACGGCCACAGCGCGGCATCAAACTGGGTGGACGCAAACTCAAAACCTTCGTGTTGGTATGCAGTTAGAGCTAAACAACTCAAAAACTAAAGTTCCTGTCGCTACTCACAGCGTAAGTTATGTTTATATCGAAAAGTTATGACATTCTACATAATTTCATGATATACCGAAAAATAAAATCACGGAAATTACTTACTTTTATTTGAAATAAATAGTCCTCCGGAACAGGAACAATAACTCACGTTACTAACTACCAATTTACCGGCAGCACTTTGCAGCGAATAGTGGAAGACGTATAGGCGTTTGTCATCTCTCCTGTATGGCTGCCTATCCCGAATTTACCCCACTTTTATCTCTTATTTCTTAATCAGACTTCAGACATATCACGACTTTTTATCATGTGTCTCAGTGTCGACCTCCTTGCTCTTTTTTACATTTTACAAGAGCGGCCAGCCGCGTGCGTTACGGATGTAGTGTGCAATTTGAGATACAGTCTGAAAATGAGTTTCTCAAACGCGTGTTATGTTCCTCATTGCTGAAAACAGTTGTTCACAGACGTATGTGGAATGCATTATTGATATTACGCGTGCAACAATTTTTTGTAATCGAGGAAATCGGTCCTGAGGGAAATGCTAATAGAAATCTAGAATGTTTCTCTTGTTGATGAATTTGTCACTATTTTTCCTGTAACACTAAAAATCAGCTACTCCATTAGATTAAAGCGAATGTCACCATTGTTCACCGGAAAATGAAGAGGAAAACAAACGAATACCACTCTGCTGTGCTGTCACATTATTAAATAAAATCTGAGTGTAGTGGACTGACCCGACAGCCAATCCACTATTACTTGTAGCCGAATAGCACGCGATTAAGCTCACGCAGGCTGGCGTGAGGTCTGGAACAGGTCAGAGAAATAAGACTAGCAAAACAAGAGTAACTGGTAGAATACTTAACTTTAATCCACAATTGGTGAACATCTCTCGTTACTGTACATGCTTCACAATATTAGTTATCAAATGCTATGGCGCCTTGCTAGGTCGTAGCAAATGACGTAGCTGAAGGCTATGCTAACTATCGTCTCGGCAAATGAGAGCGTAATTGTCAGTGAACCATTGCTATTCACGTCGGCTGTACAACTGGGGCGAGTGCTAGGACGTCTCTCTAGACCTGCCGTGTGGCGGCGCTCGGTCTGCTATCACTGACAGTGGCGACACGCGGGTCCGACGTATACTAGCGGACCGCGGCCGATTTAAAAGCTACCACCCAGCAAGTGTGGTGTCTGGCGGTGACACCACACTGGGAAAATGGGATAGCGTTAGAAATGTTATACTACCATCCTTCGATAAAGACAGCTTTAGAAAATAAACTCCATATCCTTCGTCCAACTAATTCCTCCCAAAGTCACAATTTCATTTTTAGTGCTTCTTCATGACCGACGAAACGTGTTATCAACAGATGGTTGCCATTCGTATGGCTCTTTGTATCGGTAAAGGATGCAGGTTTCCATTAAGAATTTTTCAGTTCAGGAACACATGCGTTGCTTCTTTTATAAACTACCTCCACCTCCACTAACTACACTCATTTTCCAGTGTGACATTCGTTGCACGAACATTCTCCTGGTGAGTGAGACAGAGACCACCTCTGATTTTACTGGACAGTAGAAAGTTTTTTTTTTCCATTTACTCGTTCAGTTGTACTGTGCGTCCTGATTTAGTGACAACGTAGGTGGCGCTCCGTCTTTATTCTCACAAACTAATAAATTCTATGATAAACTTGTATTTTCCACATTTTCTTTAACGCTACTAAGAATACTGTTCATTGCAACTAACGACTCCTGGAGCTCTTCTCAACCTTAATTTCACTGTTTACGACTCTGATAAAAATGGCTAGCAGCGCCGTAACAAACTCTTTAGAATGATATATGACGTCGTCGTGTTCTGTAAAGGTTCCTTGCGAAACTGAAGATTATCCCCACTGTAGACTGAAATGCAAGGAAATTGCCGGTGTTACACTACGTATTCCAGCCGTTGCTGCCTGGACGGCACCTCTGGCTCCTCTCCCATTTCAAAGTTGATACTTCTCCAGTGTTGTCGCGACCACAGTGTGCAAGCTCATTTCCCCTCACTCGCAGCCACGCCGCAAGTGCTCTGCTCACGGGCAGGAGTCCGAGCAAGCGCTTCAAAACAGTGAGCTGTTAAGCCCTGCCCTACGTTATTTATGCTGTGCGTCGGCACCTGACAAGTAAATCACTGGACTTGACATTGCGCAATGTGACTTTAGTTGACACACAGTAGCAAACTTCTCCGTCCTACAAATGCGCCTGAGCCTTGCATGCCATTTATTGTTTGTCATCTGCCACCTCGTTTTCTTACTCCATTTACTAGCGTCACTAACGTCCTGCCTTACTTGCTCGTGAGTGGCAGCAGCAGCGCATATCGATAGTGCATTGTCGTACCATCTCTGGAGCGACCGATGGTATTTCCGGGTGGTCGTGTGTGGGGAAGTCAGTTCGAGACGGATCAGCAGTGCACTCGGGACGGAGCAGCGGTCGGGGACGAAGGAGAGTCGGGACGGAGCGCCAGTGAGGTGAAGACAGCCAGCACTTGCGGACCGCTGGCGACACACATGCGCTGTCCGGCGGAAGGAGACTGGAGCGTGAACAACCGTTGGTTGGTCGTTTGGTCGGTCGCCTCGTCGGGCGAAGTGTCTTTGGTCTTCTGACCGCTTCTGGGACTCTTCGATTGGTGATCTTGAGGGACTGGGGTCGGTTCCTTCCTGGTTCAGGGATGTCGGTTAGCCAGTGGGCGTGTTCCCTCTGCATGGTTGGGTCCGAGCCAGTGTCTCCGGGTCGTCGTGAGTTGGGAGTGCAGTCCAGATGCAGCATCAGTGAAGTCGGGGACGGAGCACCAGTGAGGTGCGGACAGCCAGTACTTGCCGACCGCTGGGGACAAACATGCAATGTCCGACTGAAGAAGACTGGATCGGGAACGACCGTTAGTTGGTCGGTCGGTCGGTCACCTCATTGGCCGACTGTATTTGATTCTTTGACCGTTTCCGGGTGTAGGTAGTCGGTCGGTTGGGGGAGAGCAACGAGGAAGTCTCCATGGTGCGTAGTCAGGCCGCAGCCGCAGCCACTGGTGACGTGGACGCGCTGTTGGGTTGTGAGTCGCTTCTTGCGAGGGTTACGAAGTTCGTCGCCCCCCCCCCCCCCCCGATCCTGGACACTAAAGTTGAGTGCTCACTCGACCTACTATCAAGCCTCAACTGCTATCACATCTCTTCGTTTGACCCTGGATGTTGCTTTCTGGGAGATTCCCGCGAGCAGCAATGTGTGTGCATTGAAGTCGGCTAGAATTGCAGCCGTCTTCCTGTGGGTGTTAAACACAATTTAATTCATTCCTTCATTAATGAGGTGTACCAGCGGTATCTTCTGCCTTCTGGCTGTTGACGTTCCGGTTACCTGTCCTGGTCGTTGACGTGTTTTTCAGCAGTGTATTTTCCCCGTCTTGTTGATGCTGTCAATCACGGCGTGTAGCTAGACAGCTGAGGTGTTATTGGTAGTTTAAGGCGTTTATTCTGACTTGACTGGGCTGTGCACCAGTATCCAGAACGTTGTGCTACTGACGTTGTCGTTTTGCAGGTCGCTTGGAGGAGAACTGATCTTGTTGGTTGGTTCGTCGTCTGGCTTTCGGTTGGGTTGTCTTCCGATTAAGAGGTTGTCGGTCAGGCTGCCTGTCTCACTTAAACGTACGTTAGTGTTACCTTCCCTGGCCGATACTTGGAACCTTCTGAGCGCCACTCCTTGTGTTTCACATAGTGATTTCCTTTTTAGTCTTAAGTACTCTATGTGGCCTTCAACCGAGTTTTAGCTAATTAAAATTGCAAGGGTTTTCTTCCTAGACCTTAAGCCGTAAAAAATAAAGGAAAAAAACGTTTCTTGTTTGGTATGTGGCCTTCAGCCGAGTTTTCAACCTTTTCAAATCAAAAGTTGAAAACTTTTGTCTAGGCCTTAAGCCGTAAGAAATATTTTCTAGGTTGTACGTGGCCTTCAGCCGAGTTCTCAAGCTTAAATTAAAAATTGGAAATTTTTTTGTCTGGGCTTTAAGCCATGAGATTGTTTGGGTTTCGTATGTGACCTTCAGTCGATTTTTATGTGAAGCATTTTAGGATAAAGCCTTTAGCCTATTTTAGTGGAAATTTAGAAGCTCTGCCCTGTAGGCCTTAAGCCGTAAAATTGTTTTCTGCATGGTGTGGCCTTCAGCTGAATTTTTATCTCTCTTAAATTAAAAATTCAAAATACTTGTCTTGCCCTTAAGTCATTAGATTGTTATTCTTTAGTGTGAGGTCTTCAGCCGAGTTTTACACGAAACATTTTAGGATAACGCCTTCAGCCTTTTCAAATTGAAAGCTCTTATTCCTGGGCCTTAATCCGTTAAATCGTTTCGTTGATATACAACCTTCAGCAGAGTTTTCACCCTATTTAGATTAAACATTGAAAATCTTTGTCTTGGCCTTAAGTCGTAACACTGTTCTTGATTAATGTGTGACCGTCAGCTGAGTTCTACGGATCAAAATTTAAGCTAAGGCTTTAAGCCTATTTATATTGAAGATTAAAAATTTTTCTTGAAGAAGTGAAGCCTCCAGAAGAACTCCTGTACCTCATTTACTTGCTTAGGCCTCGTGCCTTGGATTTTCGATGTGGCCTTCAGCCGATCTAAATTACATCGAAGGAGGCCTTTCTTTAAAACCTTGAGAGTTTTTGATTCTTGATTGTACGATTATGTGTGCTAACAAGTAAAGTTTATATGTTGAGTGCAACTGACAGTAACTTATTTTGGCCCCTTTCCACAAATATAACCTCATCTGCTCTGTCCTGCTAGTCCAGGGATTTCAGCGGCCTGTCATCATTACCCCTTTCTGAAGAGAGGTTACCTAGGCTTAGTAGCTCATACAGAAATTAAGTCTGAGCTGAGAGTAGCAGTTGATACAGAAACTAAGTTCTACGTCATCCCTAATTAAGTTGGAGCACATATCTTCAAATTAGCGTATTGGAGGTAGCGCAGGCAGCATCGGCGGCGGCTCGCCGTGGTGTCTGGGAAACTCCTGGGCGATCTGTGAGAGGTATCGGAGGCGGCGCGGAGAAGCAGATGGCTCGTGACGTGGACGGTAATGAGGGGGTGGGGGTGGGGAGCTGAGAGGGGAGGACAGGCGGCCCCCTGACGCTAGTTGGCGGCGACGCGGCGCGCCGGACGCCGCTGATTGGCAGCGACGGCCCATCCCGAGGCCTGTTCTCCCCAGGGGCACGTCAAGCGGCGACTGTCCTTACTTATGTATGGACCAGCACCTAGAACGAGGAACAGCTCCTTTTTCCAGCTCCAGCAGAAAATCCGAGGATCACACTCTACACGTGTTTCAACATCACCTCCATATTTACTCCTGACGAGCAATTTCACTTGACGTCAGTCGCGTGCAACATGTGATGCCCAGCGTGTGATGTGCAACGGTGATGGTCAGTGGTCAGCGACATCATAGTAAGCAAACAAGGCTAGTAAACATGAACTCATCGCATACCTTAAGTTACCTTCAAATTCGATAATGTGAAACAAATTTACTGCAAGCTCTTTGGTTTCCATATTCTGAGAACAAGTTTATATGCCAACTACCTCTGCAGATGATGAAGAAATAGATGAAATGTATGACGAGATAAAAGAAATTATTCAGGTAGTGAAGGGAGACGAAAATTTAATAGTCATGGGAGACTGGAATTCATCAGTAGGAAAAGGGAGAGAAGGAAACATAGTAGGTGAATATGGATTGGGGGGAAGGAATGAAAGAGGAAGCCGCCTTGTAGAATTTTGCACAGAGCATAATTTAATCATAGCCAACACTTGGTTCAAGAATCATAAAAGAAGGTTGTATACCTGGAAGAACCCTGGAGATACTAAAAGGTATCAGATAGATTATATAATGGTAAGACAGAGATTTAGGAACCAGGTTTTAAATTGTCAGACATTTCCTGGGGCAGATGTGGATTCTGACCACAATCTATTGGTTATGAACTGCAGATTGAAACTGAAGAAACTGCAAAAAGGTGGGAATTTAAGGAGATGGGACCTGGATAAACTGAAAGAACCAGAGGTTGTAGAGAGTTTCAGGGAGAGAATAAGGGAACAATTGACAGGAATGGGGAAAAGAAATACAGTAGAAGAAGAATGGGTAGCTCTGAGGGATGAAGTAGTGAAGGCAGCAGAGGATCAAATAGGTAAAAAGACGAGGGCTAATAGAAATCCTTGGGTAACAGAAGAAATATTGAATTTAATTGATGAAAGGAGAAAATATAAAAATGCAGTAAATGAAGCAGGCAAAAAGGAATACAAACGTCTCAAAAATGATATCGACAGCAAGTGCAAAATGGATAAGCAGGGATGGCTAGAGGACAAATGTAAGGATGTAGAGGCTTGTCTCACTAGGGGTAAGATAGATACTGCCTACAGGAAAATTAAAGAGACCTTTGGAGAGAAGAAAACCACTTGTATGAATATCAAGAGCTCAGATGGCAACCCAGTTCTAAGCAAAGAAGGGAAGGCAGAAAGGTGGAAGGAGTATATAGAGGGTTTATACAAGGGCGATGTACTTGAGGACAATATTATGGAAATGGAAGAGGATGTAGATGAAGACGAAATGGGAGATAAGATACTGCGTGAAGAGTTTGACAGAGCACTGAAAGACCTGAGTCGAAACAAGGCCCCGGGAGTAGACAACATTCCACTTGAACTACTGATGGCCTCGGGAGAGCCAGTCCTGACAAAACTCTACCATCTGGTGATCACGATGTATGAGACAGGCGAAATACCCTCAGACTTCAAGAAGAATATAATAATTCCAATCCCAAAGAAGGCAGGTGCTGACAGATGTGAAAATTGAAGAACTATCAGTTTAATAAGTCACAGCTGCAAAATACTAACGCGAATTCTTTACAGACGAATGGAAAAACTGGTAGAAGCTGACCTCGGGGAAGATCAGTTTGGATTCCGTAGAAATGTTGGAACACGTGAGGCAATACTGACCTTACGACTTATCTTAGACGAAAGATTAAGAAAAGGCAAACCTACGTTTCTAGCATTTGTAGACTTAGAGAAAGCTTTTGACAATGTTAACTGGAATACTCTCTTTCAAATTCTGAAGGTGGCAGGGGTAAAATACAGGGAGCGAAAGGCTATTTACAATTTGTACAAAAACCAGATGGCAGTTATAAGAGTCGAGGGGCATGAAAGGGAAGCAGTGGTTGGGAAAGGAGTAAGACAGGGTTGTAGCCTCTCCCCGATGTTATTCAATCTGTATATTGAGCAAGCAGTAAAGGAAACAAAAGAAAAATTTGGAGTAGGTATTAAAATTCATGGAGAAGAAGTAAAAACTTTGAGGTTCGCCGATGACATTGTAATTCTGTCAGAGACAGCAAAGGACTTGGAAGAGCAGTTGAACGGAATGGACAGTGTCTTGAAAGGAGGATATAAGATGAACATCAACAAAAGTAAAACGAGGATAATGGAATGTAGTCAAATTAAGTCGGGTGATGCTGAGGGAATTAGATTAGGAAATGAGACACTTAAAGTAGTAAAGGAGTTTTGCTATTTGGGGAGTAAAATAACCGATGATGGTCGAAGTAGAGAGGATATAAAATGGAGACTGGCAATGGCAAGGAAAGCGTTTCTCAAGAAGAGGAATTTGTTAACATCGAGTATAGATTTAAGTGTCAGGAAGTCGTTTCTGAAAGTATTTGTATGGAGTGTAGCCATGTATGGAAGTGAAACATGGACGATAACTAGTTTGGACAAGAAGGGAATAGAAGCTTCCGAAATGTGGTGCTACAGAAGAATGCTGAAGATAAGGTGGGTAGATCACGTAACTAATGAGGAGGTATTGAATAGGATTGGGGAGAAGAGAAGTTTGTGGCACAACTTGACTAGAAGAAGGGATCGGTTGGTAGGACATGTTTTGAGGCATCAAGGGATCACAAATTTAGCATTGAAGGGCAGCGTGGAGGGTAAAAATCGTAGAGGGAGACCAAGAGACGAATACACTAAGCAGATTCAGAAGCATGTAGGTTGCAGTAGATACTGGGAGATGAAGAAGCTTGCACAGGATAGAGTAGCATGGAGAGCTGCATCAAACCAGTCTAAGGACTGAAGACCACAACAACAACAACATTCTGAGAACTGTTGATACTAAACTAAAGGCCAGTAAACGTGGTTTTTAAGTTGTGTACCCTAAGATCTACCATCACTTGATCATCTTCGCTACTGTAAAACAGATCTCTTATACTCAACGAGTGCTCATAGCTCTTAAGGTATGCGTTTTTAGAGATCACGTTTACTGGACCATTTTTTCTTGTCTTGGCCCATACTACTTCTTTCCAAAATATGGAAAGCGAAGAGCTTGCAGCAGCAGAGACTTTTTTTCACAGTATCTTGACACCCTGTTTAAAGTATACAACGGAATTACAAGCTACCCATACTTGTTTTGCCCACTGCTGTGAGGCCGGCCGGAGTGGCGAAGCGGTTCTAGGCGCTTCAGTCTGGAACCGCGCGACCGCTACGGTTGCAGGTTCGAATCCTGCCTCAGGCATGGATGTGTGTTATGTCCTTAGATTAGTTAGGTTTAAGTAGTTCTAAGTTCTAGGGGACTGATGATCTCAGATGTTAAGTCCCATGGTGCTCAGAGTCATTTGAACCATTTGAACCTGCTGTGAGGACGTATGCATTCGAGTTCGTTGCTCTTTTCCAAGTATTTTCGTAACGGTTCATCCTTCCTACAAAATAAGTAAGAATATATACAATGAATTCACTCACCTTTGATCATTCCTACAGAAACGAGAAAAAAATATTGACGTAATAGTTGTAATGAAGTAACATGAATCATTTGTGGGATTGAAAACCTTTCTCTGTGTGATATTTACTACAGAAAGTCTCGTTCACCGTTAATAAGCGAACCTCAAAATATGGATAGATATAAATTACCAAAACATCATAAGTATTTTAGCGACCTACAGCGTCATGTAACGTAAAGATTTTCAGAAATAACGAGAAGAACAAGTAAGTCCACACACGCCACGAAGCTTCAATATGACAAATGTCATAAGGTAGACACAAGTTTTCGGCACCCTATAGCTGGCACATTTAAACTGTCTGAACATTCCAGCAATGAGAAACAACACGCTGTTTCCTGACAGGTATGAGCCGGATGGCGCAGGCTACGCCTCATGCTCATTTCATAAAGTTTAACACAAATGTTATTATACTTAACTAACAATGTAGCACAGACACACACATGTAAGAACACATCGCCCGAAAGACAAGAAAACACATGTAATGACAAGCATAAATGCAAAACTGCATAAGTAGGAAACGGTGAGCAGATGGTAATGGCTCTGAGCACTATGAGACTTAACATCTGTGGTCATCAGTCCCCTAGAACTTAGAACTACTTAAACCTAACTAACCTAAGGATATCACACGCGTCCATGCCCGAGGCAGGATTCGAACCTGCCAACGTAGCAGTCACGCGGTTCCAGACTGTAGCGCCTAGAACCGCTCGGCCACTCTGGCACGAAAATATGTGCATGTGGCCACACCGAAGCAAAGTTCAGACAGGAAAAAATATAAACTGAAAAATAATTTCATGTTAATGTAGTTTGAAATGAAATGATTGGACGAAAATTTCAGCATTATGCATAACGTTTATACTAGACCGGGCAACGTTAACATCAATTTGGTTCACCTTAAATCACATTTATTACAAAATACGATTGCGGTAAGTGCTTTAAAACAGAAGGAAATTAAAAGTAAAAGAAATGAAATATTCCGTAAATTCTGTCATTTCTTCTAATATTTGGAAGCGATGTGGCATCATCGCCGTTGAGCACCCGTAAAGTCCAAACACACAAACACGTACATTTTGCTGAGATGGAGGTTTCTGACAGAAGTTTTATAGTCAACTGTAAGTGTTGCACTATGGATTAAGACGTTGTCTGCAACTAGATGGTGAAGTAAACGGAGTAGTGTGACCACAATATACAAGCTAAAATGTTATATTCCTCGTGATGTGAGTATAATAAGTTGGCGATAGCAATGCTTTCGCTGGATGCATGCTGCCTTATATACACCACTGTCGTCGTCCGTTTACGCTCCCAAATGTCGAATACACGTGGAACTGCCAGTTTGATCAATGTCGAATTTCTGGTGCATACATTATTACAATAACGAACAGAAAGTAATAGGGAGGTCACATGTTTATTTCCTCGCATGTGACACGCCAACGTGCCAAGTAAAGCAACAACTACCACGACGATGAGCAGGGGCTCTCCTCCACAGTGCTTGTGGACGATAGCCGACTAGCGACATTTACCGCGCTCTCTCTAGCGCATAGCAGCTTTGCATACGTTTCACATATATTACATTATAAAGATTTACATGACAAGGAAACATCGTACACCAGAGAATAAACTTGTTAATTATAATAATACGCCGCCTGACAAAAGAATGAAACACCCAGAAGACATGGTCGGATGTCAGTGTAACATAGTACAGCTATAAATCACCGGCGAGTAAGTAAATGATTAGAGAGGTAGTTTTGTGTGGCATATGCGACGCTCACCAGAATGTTGTCCGTGTTCATGGTGTTTTCCAGGCCTGGCAAGGTGTATAAGGGGCGTGAAAATGATCACCATCACCTGCATGTCAAATCGTGCAATATCCAGACTTGTAAGGCTTTCGGGTGTTTTAGTCGCCCGATGTCGGACTGCACGGAAATGTCGGCTTTAGCATCACTTCTCAAACGCTTAGACTCTCTTCTTATCTGTTTTTCCCACAATTCATGTTTCACTAACATACGATGATGTGCTTCAACGTACATTCTCAGAAATTTCTTCCTCAAATTGAGGCCTATGTTTGATACTAGTAGACTTCTCTTAGCCAGGAATGACCTTTTTGCCAGTGATAGTCTGCTTTTGATGTCTTCCTTACTCAGTCCGTCATTCGTTATTTTTTATGCCTAGATAGTAAAATACCTTAACTTCATCTAAATCGTGACCCTCAACCTCGATGTCAAGTTTCTAGCTGTTCTCATTTCTGCTACTCCTCATTACCTTCGTATTCCATCGATTTACTCTCAGACCATATTCTGTACTCATTAAACTGTTAATTAAATTCAGTAGGTCATATACTTCTTTTTGACTTTCACTCAGGATGGTAATGCCATCAGCGAATCGTATCTATGAATCCTTCCACTTTGGATATTAATTCCACTCCTGAACCTTTCTTCTGTTTCCATCATTTCTTCTTCGATGTACAGATTGAACAGCAGGGAAGAAAGATTACACCTCTGTCTTACACACTCTTATTATTCCCTGTTGGCTCCTGTACACATTGTATATTACCCGTCTCTCCCTATAGCTTATCCCTATTTTCCTCAGAATTTCGAACACCTTGCACACTTTACACTTTCGAATACCTTCTCCTGGTCGACAAATACTGTGAACGTGCCTTGACATTTCTTTAGTCTTGCTTCCATTATCAATCGTTAACCAGTATGGTGTCTTTACCTTTCCTAAAGCCAAACTGATCGTCATCTAACATCTAACAAATCCTCAATTTTCTTCTCCATTTTTCTGTATACTATTCTTGTCAGCAACTTCGACACATGAGGCGTTAAGCAGATGGTGCGATAATTCTCGCACTTGTCGTGATAATTCTTACACTTGTCACCTCTTGTAGTCTTCGGAATTGTGTGGATGGTATTTTTCCGAAAGTCCGATGGTATATTACCAGACTCATATATTCTACGCACCAATGTGAATAGTCGTTTTGTTACCACTTCCCCCAATGACTTTAGTAATTGTGATAGAATGTTATCCATCCCTTCTACCTTATTTGATTTTAAGTCCTCCAAATCTCTCTTAAAATGTGATTGTAATACTGGATCCCCTACCTCTTATAAATCGACTCCTCTTTATTCTTCTATCACATCAGGCGATTCTTCGCCCTCACACAGGCCTTCTCTGTACTCTTTCCACCCATCCGCTCTCTTCTCTGCATTTAACATTGGAATTCCCGTTGCACTCTTATTGTTAACACCCTTCCTTTTATTTACCGAAGATTATTTTGATTTTCCTATATACTGAGTCAGTCCTTCCGACAATCATTTTCCATGCAGCCACTTCGTCTTAGCGGCCCTGCTCTTCCTCTCTATTTCACTCCTCAGCAACTTGTATTTCTATATTCCTGAATATCCTGAACATTTTTGTACATCCTTCTTTCATCGATCAACTAAAGTATTTCTACTGTTACTGATAGTTGTTGGCACTGACTTTCTTTGTACCTATGTTTTTCTTTCCAAATTAAAATAGCAGTGAGATAAATCTTATGTTTCTTTCATGAAATGTACTTCATTGTAGTAAGTTTGTACATTACATAACTGATGTTTATCTTTTTTTATTGGAGCTCTCAGTGAACTGATGCGACCCTCCATGTTGTACTGTCCTCTACATATGGTAGCACTTACGTCAAACATTTTCTATTATTTGCTATACTAATATTCCTATCTTTGCCATTTCCTCCAGGTTTGCCCTTTATTGTTCCCTCTAGATGCTCATTCTTAATGTCTTATCACATGTCCCTGATGTTTTATCACATGTTCTACCTTTCTGTCAATTCATACTGTTTCAGATATTCCTTCCCTTGCATATTCTGTGGAGACCATCACTTCTTACCAGTCCACTTAAATCTATGGAAGTAATTATGAAACGGTTTTTCTAACGTGCAGACGTGCATTCACATGTCGTCTTTGATCGATGATATTGTTATACATGTCCTGACGAGCCAGAATAATGTAACCTCTGCCCATCACAAGACTGAACGCCGCTTGGTGGCGTTGTGGGCACATGACGCGGTGAGAGAAGTACACTCCTGGAAATGGAAAAAAGAACACATTGACACCGGTGTGTCAGACCCACCATACTTGCTCCGGACACTGCGAGAGGGCTGTACAAGCAAAGATCACACGCACGGCACAGCGGACACACCAGGAACCGCGGTGTTGGCCGTCGAATGGCGCTAGCTGCGCAGCATTTGTGCACCGCCGCCGTCAGTGTCAGCCAGTTTGCCGTGGCATACGGAGCTCCATCGCAGTCTTTAACACTGGTAGCATGCCGCGACAGTGTGGACGTGAACCGTATGTGCAGTTGACGGACTTTGAGCGAGGGCGTATAGTGGGCATGCGGGAGGCCGGGTGGACGTACCGCCGAATTGCTCAACACGTGGGGTGTGAGGTCTCCACAGTACATCGATGTTGTCGCCAGTGGTCGGCGGAAGGTGCACGTGCCCGTCGACCTGGGACCGGACCGCAGCGACGCACGGATGCACGCCAAGACCGAAGGATCCTACGCAGTGCCGTAGGGGACCGCTCCGCCACTTCCCAGCAAATTAGGGACACTGTTGCTCCTGGGGTATCGGCGAGGACCATTCGCAACCGTCTCCATGAAGCTGGGCTACGGTCCCGCACACCGTTAGGCCGTCTTCCGCTCACGCCCCAACATCGTGCAGCCCGCCTCCAGTGGTGTCGCGACAGGCGTGAATGGAGGGACGAATGGAGACGTGTCGTCTTCAGCGATGAGAGTCGCTTCTGCCTTGGTGCCAATGATGGTCGTATGCGTGTTTGGCGCCGTGCAGGTGAGCGCCACAATCAGGACTGCGTACGACCGAGGCACACAGGGCCAACACCCGGCATTATGGTGTGGGGAGCGATCTCATACACTGGCCGTACACCACTGGTGATCGTCGAGGGGACACTGAATAGTGCACGGTACATCCAAACCGTCATCGAACCCATCGTTCTACCATTCCTAGACCGGCAAGGGAACTTGCTGTTCCAACAGGACAATGCACGTCCGCATGTATCCCGTGCCACCCAACGTGCTCTAGAAGGTGTAAGTCAACTACCCTGGCCAGCAAGATCTCCGGATCTGTCCCCCATTGAGCATGTTTGGGACTGGATGAAGTGTCGTCTCACGCGGTCTGCACGTCCAGCACGAACGCTGGTCCAACTGAGGCGCCAGGTGGAAATGGCATGGCAAGCCGTTCCACAGGACTACATCCAGCATCTCTACGATCGTCTCCATGGGAGAATAGCAGCCTGCATTGCTGCGAAAGGTGGATATACACTGTACTAGTGCCGACATTGTGCATGCCCTGTTGCCTGTGTCTATGTGCCTGTGGTTCTGTCAGTGTGATCATGTGATGTATCTGACCCCAGGAATGTGTCAATAAAGTTTCCCCTTCCTGGGACAATGAATTCACGGTGTTCTTATTTCAATTTCCAGGAGTGTATATCAACGGAGCCGATCTGCGGCAGATGTGCAGTGCTGGTGCATGCACAAGTGATTCGGAGCAAACCGTTCAGAGCACATTGTTGAACATGGGATTCCACAGCAGACGACTACTCTATGTATCCATGGGGCCAAAGGACACCATCAGTTACGATAGCAGTGTCCACGAGGTCACTGATATTGAGCCGTACATCAGTGGAAAGCTATCGCCTGATAGGATGAATGACTTTTTGTGTTACAAAATCACGACAATCACGTCCTAATACGCTATAATTCAGGAGAACGGCTACGTGAAACATGCACTGCGCAACGAACCTAGGCCAGCAAGGAGAGTGCTAAGCTACAGGGAACACCCACTTGGGATTCCATGAAACTTGTACTTGTAATGAAGGCACCACTGCAGTTGCGAACAACGTGAACCTGATCGCCGACTACCTTCCCGGATGGCAATGCCGTCTTCCAGCGCGATAGCTGTCGGTGTCACAAGGCCAGAATTTGGAAGCTTAACCACTATCTTTAACTGCCCTGAAACACATAACGTACAAATATGTAAATGCGGCACAAGCGAACAAGCTAGCAAACATCACATCCGTGATCTACACCGAACTCACTTCATTTTGCACATTCATTTATCAGAATACGAAGTATCTGTATTAAGCAGATCGACACTTTGAAACGTCCCATTAGAAAAATTAATGAATTACTGTGCTGATAAACCTCTTACATTATTTGATTTTCAAACAGCTGAGCAGAACTGAACGTACTCAGACATTTCGCTCTTTACCTATTCTGTTCAACACTAAACTGACACACAATATTTTTAGCGCAACGCAATCTCACTTTCAAAAATCCCTACAAAAGAATGGCCCTGACTAACAATAACCTATACCTTTCATGAATCACTTACCTCACGAAAATCTTCGTTACTTAAACTACTGCAATACAGCGAGCGCCAATACTGCCAGCTAAATAAAAGATTCTAACTACTGAAGTCACTAACTACTGATAGGCATAGTTAGCAAACGAAAGATTTTGATGGAGAACAAACAATGTATTTACCTTAATAGTGTTCAAAAGTCATAATATATATATCAGCTCATGACAGCCATTCTTACAAATTTACTGTCTCTGTCCAGATCATCCGCTCTCAAAACTCCGCCGTCTCACTCCCCACATCCACCACTGCTGGCGGCTCACCTCCAACTGCGCAACGCTAAGCGCTGTTAACATCCAGCTGCCCAACACTACAATGGCGAGTATTACAACAATGCCAACCAGCCACTGACTGCACATAGCACAGCCAGTGATTTTCATACAGAACGCTATGTGGCGTTACCAATATAAAAAAAACAGCCTACTTTCATAGCCCCCATGCTCCCCAAAAAAAATTTTACAAATTGTTTTGGGCAGTGGCCAATACAGATTTGAAAAATTCTTTCATAATTACAATAACAAAGAAATTAAATGCACACACTTATTGATACAACGTTGGTCAATAGCTAAAATTTTCTCACAGTCCATAAAGAAAGTCCTGATCATTCATCACAGTAAAATTGCAGTGTTTTTTTTCTCAAAGTCTGACCAGTAAAAGAGAATGCACACGGAAGTAGTGGATTTCCATGCAGTCTTGAAGAAGTAGTGTTGTCCTTCCAACGGAAAGACAGTGCTGACTCTTGACATGCAGACAGGTAATGGGCCACAACAGAGGAAACCCACATCAGAGTCAGTCGAAGTTTGGAAGAATATTGGAAGGTAGGTCATCACAGAGCAGACCCATTTTAGTCCTGGTAGAGATTATGGTATTGGTGGGCCATCAAAGATGCAGACCCACTGTAGTCCTTGTAGAGATAATGGTATTGGTGGGCCATCAAAGATGCAGACCCACTGTAGTCCTTGTAGAGGTGGCCAGCAGACATCTGTTGAGACTGTGCAGGTGCACAATCACCATCGAAGAGTCTTGTGGACAATACAGCAAGTCCATAAACCACCACTTGTGCGCTCACAAAGTTTTTGAAATTGTCCTTAGAACCAGAAAGAAATGCTGTTATCCAGTCCTTTGCTGAATTATTAACACACGTGCAAACACAAACAGTCCCAACTTCTCACATATTGTGCATATAGCATGACCAACAGAAACGTGTGCAGTGAAATGTAACTTAATTTGAAGAACTGGTGTCTATACAATTATAAATTTGCAACGTAAGAATACAATTACAAAGGTACAAAATACATCATTAAAGAACATAACAATACAGATAACATTTGTAGTACGGGCTTTACAAAAGAATCAAAATAACATATACATCAGTGTTACAGGAATTACGACATAAGTACATACATAAAAGATCAGAATAACTTTTGAAACATCAACTTCACACATGAGCATTAAAACAAAACAGAATAAATAATGTCTAAACATCTTTACAAAGTAAATATCATATTATCAGAAAAATTCTACAACGTAACTCTCATCAGATAAACACACAAAGACAGGAAGAACACAAATACTCAAGGGTACACAAACACATAGTGGGATAACACAAGGAAAGGACAGGGTTTGTTTTACTGCACTATTTTGCAAACAAAACTTCCTTTACTTCTCGGAGATCTCCCTTAGTTCTTCATTATTTCCAAAAAGTCCTATCTATACCTGCTTTCTGTACTTTTTTCGTATAACTTCTCAATGCATTTCTTCCAATTCATCGCAACTCATTCTCTTATATAGTCTACCCCCTCTTAAGCTAACTTAAATCTACTGAGCTCAGGTGCATAAACTAAGGGACGAGGCATTGCTGCAGCACAAAACAATTAACAGAAACAGCAATGACAAAAAATGCAAATTGGCAAAGCAATCAGTAATAAATATAAATTAGCAGAGCAAATGCAACATTACAACTAATATGAGCCGATGTGCAGCAACAAGGAAAATAAATCAGTAGTAAAACTGGCTTAACAGAGTAATACAAAGTGAAATTTAGTAGCGCAATGCCTGGCAAACAGCAGCAGCAAATGCAGTAACTTATATCTAATCATTACAAACCCTCAAGCAGAAAAAATAGTAGACTAAAGACAACAATGCTGATAAGGAAAATCTCTATTCACATTTTAATGTCTATGTCAGTAAAGTGGTGCACCACAAAAACTTATTCTAAAAAAAATTACCAGTATTTGAAAAGAAAATTATGTATGAAGTTACTGTTATTAGTTCCTTCTTATTGTTCTTTCCTTTCCCAGTGCTCCTTTTTTGAAGAATGTGTGTCATAAAATTATTATTTAATAGATCTGTTGACAAAAGGTGTTCGCATTAGCAAATGCATTTAATTTTATTTTATAAAACCAATGCTGCAACACAGCTGGAAAACAGATATCAAATGAAATAACCAACTATGTAAAGCAAAGCATAACAATATCATTCAACAGTCATGTGGCATTTCATAAGTAGTAAAAAAAATCTCTCATCTAGAAAGACAGTAGTCATAATCAGGTGTGTAGACATAAACTATTTCTCGTCATTTCATTAGGCATTTCAGTAAATATCAGAAAGTACGATATATTTCCAAGTAATGAGCGTGTCGTATTTGCGATGCTTTCTACAAAGGAATGCCAGTAGCGAGGTTAATGGCACACACTAATGGCCTTTTTCCAGGCGACTGTCACGCAGCTGGGTGCTTATAGTGCATTACGTCAAGGTGACCTGGCTTTCTTACCGAAATATTTACGACAGCAGTTTGCACTACAGTGACAGTTTCATATAAAAAAATTCACAGGTCGAGAATTTGCGTTACAAATGTGTAGAAACAAAATCCTGTAAGTACAACAGTGTCCAAAAAATCTTCGCCGGTATTGTGATACATTTATGCACGTACACACATTTCATGACTCTTAAAGTACGATTCTTGGTTTCCAGCATCCTTTTTCACATATCGGAGACCCTAGCCACAACTCATTATCCCTTACCTTATTATACATATACATATTCGTCGACACTTCTTCAATATTTCTTCATAATAAACACATAGCATAATAAAATTCCTCATATATCATCAGCTTATTGATCATAAACATACCTCAACAGCATAATACACATCGTTGTCGTAATAATAACATCATCAGTCAAATCTCAAAAACGTCGTAGCTTCCTCCAATAATTTCAAAACCTAAAGAAAATTCTCTGCTCATTTAAATAGTGTCATGTACCTCAAATGCACTTTAAAAATCATGATCCCATACCAAATACGACATTCAAAGCTCTCATATTATCACAATGGTTCCGAAAAAATATGAACAGTTCACAAGTACAGACAAAATACAATTTCATAAGTGTGAAGTTATCAAACTGTGTAATTGCGTAAACATCTGTCACTGACGTAGTAAAAAAAATGTTTGACTCTCTCAGTTAAATGATCAGATAGCTGTGTAATTATGCGTTAGAGAAATGTGGTACCTATGTGTAAAGTTGTATAAGCAAATACCATATTAGCTAAGGCTCCTTGTGCTTGCCAAACACATGGTACACAAAGTAAGCGTGTACCCCCCTGAGGATTAATGTAATTATACCCTCATTTGTTACAGATTACAGCAATGGAATGAAATGTATCACAGAAAACCTTTATATCATTGTAATTCAAAAATCTTTAAAAATAAATGTTTTAAGTACAAAATCAATCACTCAAATACGTGTGCTGTAGCGCTAAACTGTGCGTCTTGCTGCAAGATAATCTCTCTCACTACTTAACGGTAAAAATGTGCAAAGTGTAGCAATTATCGTCGTGCGTAAGCAAAGTTCTGTAGAATTCAATGTACTTACCTCGTAATAAAAAAAAGTGAAATGCTATGCATATAGATATCGTAGGTATTACGTACAGTACCGTGATCAAGAAAGTACTATACTGTAATGTATTGTTGTGCTACGAAAAAGGCTGTCTCATTGTAGCTATACCACAAAAGTTACTACTAAAACATGTTTTACTTTCCAGAAGAATTCAGAAAAACTGTGCAGATATAAAACAGATAAACCGCAAAAGCAACAATGTAAATCATGTCACATATTTGTAGCGTCGTGATATAATCGTGTAGCTGTCAAAGAAACCAAATACTAAGTCATCGGTAATCTCACATAAAGTACTTCAAATAAAGAATGTCTTTTCAAGTAAACCAAAATGTTGCATTAAAATCACATTAACAGTATATGTTCTCAGTATGTAAGCAGTATATTCGTTACGTAATCGTGCAACTAACAAGGACGAATGTACAAATAACAACACTGTGTCATCTGTTCACTATAACGTGTCTAAGTTCCATAGGTTCTTGACTGGATAGTTAACTTTAAAACAGAGTTGCATGTTAACAGTTTGTAAGTGTGACAAAGAGCACCAGTAATGTGAAGTGAAAAATTTTATAGCAAAGACTAAGATAAACAGCAGATTATCATTCAAGTAACGGTTTTACATGTGAAATGTGGTGTAAACCTTTAGTCTTCCTAGTACGCAGAGTTTCAACGTCAACGCAATTATCATGTGGTATACGTCGGATTCTGTAAGGTCCATTGTAAACAGAAAGAATTTGTGACTCAAGTGTTTCTTCTTATGTGACAATGAATGAGCTTTAATGAGAACCTTCTGACCAATATATAGTTTCTTTGCATTTGCTTTATCGTGTAGTTTTCTCCTTTTGTCTGCAGCAGAATTTATATCATTAATGGCCAAATCAATTATGTCTTTGTGTCGAAGTTTACGGGTATTCGGAAAAGGTACAAGCTCTCTGATTCTGTTTGGTGGTTCTTCATTATTCAGTACAAGAGTAGGTGGTAAAGCAGTGGAGTCATGAGGCATTTCATTCAGCACATTTTGAAATAAGTGTAAACGTCTGTCCCAATGCTGATGCTGTCTGTGACAATAAAGTCTGCAAAGCTTATTGATTTCTTTCATAATCCGTTTCGTTCAGACGGGTTACAATGTGGTGAGTACAATGAAATAAAAACAGGTTTGATTTTATTATTCCGAAGCATGCGTGACCAAACAGCAGATCTGAATTGCGGTCCGGTATCTGAAATGACTTTACTATCGTGTCCAACTTCACGCAAGAAATTTTTAACAAAGGCGTTGGATACAGACCGTCCAGTGGCTTTACGTAACGGTGTGAAAGAAACAAATTTTGAAGTAAGTTCAACAGCGACTAGAACGTACGAAAATCCATTAGATGTTCTGACAAGTGGTCTCAAGAGATCAACAGCAGCAAATTCTTTCAATTTAGAAGGAATGATAGGAAACAACGGAGCACGATGGGAGATAGTAGATGGTTTCGTTTTTTGACAAAGTTTACAAATAGACGAGACTCTTAGAATTCTCTTTTCCATATTGTTAAAATAACAAGTCGTTCGAAGAATATGATAACATTTTCGTGGACCAAAATGTGCGTAGCTGAAATGAATGTACCAAATGAGCTTATTAACAAAATCGTCTGGAATGCAAAGTACCCATAGCTTGTCATCAACAGTGCTGCGTTTGAACAGTATGTTGTTTCTAACCAGATAATAATGCCGAATCCGAGTGTGTCTTTTCATGCCATTTACTTTTGATGTCTTTCCAAATTGGATCTTTATCTTGTTCATGAGCAATGTCCTTTAAAGATGTTGTGATGAAGTTTTCAAAGGCGACTTTCTGAATGTAAAGAATACTGAAATTTTTCTCGAGGTTGCTTTCTGTGTTACTTTTCTCAAGCCCAGCTGGTGCGCGTGACAGTGCGTCCGCAACAATGTTCTCCTTGCCGGGAATGTACACTACTGTGAAGTGGAATTCTTGCAGAAACAATGCCCAACGTTTTAACCCGTCATGATTTAATTTGGAAGACATAAGAAATTGTAATGCACGATGATCACTGTATACTTTTACGTGCTTGCCAGAAAGAAAGAAACGGGATTTGTTAAATGCCCAAACGATAGCTAAAGCTTCTAATTCAGTAACGGAATAATTTTTTTCAGATTTTGTTAGCACTTGGCTAGCAAAAGCAATGGTTTTCTAAACAGTAGTGTCATTTTCTATGGCTTCTTGAAATAAATGGGCACCAAGACCGACTTTAGAAGAATCAGTGCTAAGGCAGAAATCTTGTGACAGATCTGGATGAGCTAGTATTGGCGCGTTAAGTTGCGAATCTTTCAAAGAATTGAATTCCAACTGTGCTTGTTCGTCCCAGTTCCAAATAGTATTTTTTCCAGTGAGAGAATAAAGTTTTGGTGTAACTAGAAATTGCATATTCAGAAAACGACGGTAAAAATTTACAATACTTAGAAAACTGCAGACTTGTTTTTTTGTGGATGGAACTGGAATGTCTCTGATTGCTTCTAACTTTCCAGGATCTGGCTGAATGCCTTCAGAAGTAATAATATGTCCCAAAAACCTGACCTTTGACCTACCGAATTCAGACTCTTCCAAGTTAACTGTAATTCCATATTCTGCAAAAATATGTAACAAACTGTTGAGGATGCGATTATGTTGTTCCCATGAGGCTTCTGCTATTAGAATATCATCCACGTATAAGGTGATGTGCCGTTTTAAGAAATCAGGTAATATGGAATTTAGTCCGCGAATGAACGCAACCGAAGAAATGTTCAAACCAAAAGGAAGTTTCCGAAATTGATAACAAACGCCGAAACAAAGAAAAGCTGTGTATTTTCTACATTCTGGATGAAGTTCGATCTGATAAAAGCTGGATCTGAGATCAATAGAAGACAACACTTTTACACCATTAAAATTTTGAAGAAGTGCTTCCATCGTTTGCGGCCTGTCTGTTTCAGGAATGATGATAGTATTGATTTGTCTCGAATCTAAGACAAGCCTGATCGATCCATTTTTCATCTCAACAACATGTAATGGATTGTTGTATGAGCTTACTGCAGGCTTAATAATGCCCTCGTCAAGCATAGATTGTATTTCTGTTCTAACACGGTCCCTATAATGTGCTGGAATTACGTATGGTCTAACACAAAATTTAGTATGCTCACGAACATGAAATTGGTATTGAAATCCCTTCATTGTTCCTGTTTTGTGAGTAAAAACTGTGGAATGTGCTTGTAAAATCTCAAAAAGGTCCTGCCTGTCAGTGTCATTACAATTCTCAATTGTTTGAATTTTATTCTGAATTAACTCATTAGTATGAAATACGCCGTCGATAGCATCACTGTCAGTACTTGCAGAGTGATTGCTAGTATCAAGTTCCATCGAAAATTCCGAACTGTTGTCTACCAGGAGGTAAAGCCGGTTAATTTCCTCGTCATGGTTTGAGAGCCAATCTTCAAATTTCAAAGCTATTGAATTACCTTCTTTCTCTAAACTTATTTCAGCATCGTGAAAGTTTAAGATTGCTTTGTATTCATTCAAAAAATCTACTCCCAATATAATTTCCGTCGACAATAATGGAACAATAAGAAAGTTCATAGAGAAGCTGTGGCTTTGACAAAAGAATTCTAAATTGATTTGTTGGCGTACATCTACACTTTTTCCAACGATTGCACCTTGTAATTTAATCTTACGTAACGGAAGTGTGGGGCAATCGTTCGATTTGTTGCATTTGCTGAAGGCTGTTTCACTAATTACTAAAATGGGACTGCCAGAGTCAAGTAACACCGTAAGTTTTACGCCATTTACTGTAATGTGAATCACAGGATATGCAATGTTGTTATGTTTTACATCGTGTTCCTGGAGTAAGATGTCCCTAATGTCTTCCATTTTTACGTAATTATTAGCCACGGCAGCTGCGTCGTCAGTTACATAAGTACGTTTTGTGGCTGCCAGCGGTATGAGTCATTGCCTATTGTCTCTTTGTTGGCACGCATCGTTATTGGGATTTGGAGACCTAACTTCTACAAATTCACCTTGTCAAGAGGGCCCTGCCCTGTTTGAATCCCACCAGTTCTGATGCAATTCAGGTCTGTCGTTACGATCATATCGTCTGTCGTCATGTCGGTAGATTCCATAGTTTCTTTCTTGTCAGTCAAGTGGTGGAGAATTTCTCCCTGAATAATAACTGCGCACTGGACCATTGCGTCTGAAGTTATTCTGTCTCCCTTCATAATTATTATTTTGGTTCCCATATTGTCTGTATCTCTGATTGTCTCTGTGATAGTCATTACTGCGGAGAGGTGATATTTCCCTGTAATTATTACTACTCTGCCAACGGTTGTCATACGGGTGGTGTCTGTTTTGGTCACGATTTACGTTGTAAGAATAGCCTTGTCGTGTCCATTTATTATTTCTGTCATCACGGAATTGTGACAGATGTGACCTGTAATTGTTGTGTTCCTGTTTTCGCGTTCCGCGATTATCAGTGTCAATTTCCAGTTCTTGTAACAGTCCCTGAAAAGCTTCAATGTCGTCTTTGCAACGTCCTGCTAAAATAATATGTCGTAAATGTTCTGGCAATTTCATTAAGCAAATGCGGATGAGTTCTGAGGGGCTGTTTGGGTTTGAAAGATACTGATTCTTATGCAACATGTCTTCAAAATATTTCAACAGACTGGAAAATTCAGATTGTTTGAAGTGTTTCATCATTATGTTGCTATGTTTTACTCAGTCTTGTGTAGCTTGAGACCAATACGCTGAGAGGAAGGCATGATAAAATTCTCTAAGTAGCCACACATAAATTCTAATCTGTGCTACAATGACCAGTTTGGAGGAAAACAATGAGAGAATTGATGAAGCCATGCTTGTGGATGAATGTCGTTGCCAGAATTCTTAAATGATTTGAATTTACGTGTAGTAATGAACAGCTTATAGTCAAAATCATCGTGTCGTCGAGTCGCACATCGCTCATTCTTACTTCGTTTCGGCGGTTCCATCTCAAAAATTCAATGCGCCTTGCCAATTTCTTTCATAATTTCCGATGTGTCCTGTGTTATTATTTTGTGGTTGTTCCGTATTTCTATGTCCCTCTTCCCATACTGGAGCGCGAGTGTCCTCTGAAATATGTAATTCTTGTATTACTTGTGCCAACTGATCTTGTACTTCCCGGATTTCTCGTTGGTGTTGCGTATTAATTTGATTCTGATTTTGTCTGAATTTCCTAATTTGTTCGTACTCTTCTGTGTCAGTGAAGGCTACAGGTCTTGTGTCATTCAGAGCATCATCGACCTTTGTAGATAAGTTAGTGAACTGATCCGAAAGTTTGGCTACTTTCTCCGATAGTGAACTTATTTCCTCAGTGTGTTTTTCTGAACCAAGTTTCAGAGTGTCCATTTGTGTTGAAATCGTATCTACTGTGTCCTTTAACTTTTTCTGAGTTTTTGCAAGTTGTGTAACCGAAACGGTAGATGCAACTGAGTCAATTTTAGCTTGCAAGGTCTCATGATTTTCATGAACAATAGTTTGCAGTTCTTTTATGGCTGCTTCGTGATTCTGTAATGTAATTTTATGCCGTGAAAAAATAGGTTGGAAATGCTCAAAAATTTGTGTTTTTACGTCCTTACAGACTTTTCGACATTTCGATTCGATTTTAAGAAACCCAGCAGTTAAACCTTCACGCGTTTGTTCAAGCGTGGTGTCTAACTTTCGAAGATTTTGTTCCATTGTGTCTAACTTTTGAAGATTTTGCTGTGTTTGTCTCTGATTTTGTTCCATTGTGTCTAACTTTTGAAGATTTTGCTGTGTTTGTCTCTGATTTTGTTCCATTGTGTCTAACTTTTGAAGATTTTGCTGTGTTTGTCTCTGATTTTTTCCATCGTGTCTAACTTTTGAAGATTTTGTTCCATTGTGTTTAACTTTTAAAGATTTGGTCCCATTTGTTTCTGATTTTGTTCAAGCGTTGTGTCTAACTTTTGTAGCCTTTGTCCCATTTGTTGCATTAACTGTAATAACAGTGCACTGGTGTCTGAAACATGTTCCTCAGTGCTATTCGGCAGTGCATTTGAACCGGCAACATTCGCATTTTGAAAAGGAGAAAATGTGTCTTGACGTATTTGAGACTACGATGAGGACGCAAAATCTGAATCTACAGTATTTGCAAGATTGTGTCCTGTCATTTCGGAATCCTGAGGCAAGCTGTTGCCTACCGATCGATCGATAATGCTCCCCTGTTCACTAATTGTTTTACTGTCTGCACCATTATTTGCAGCCTGCTCAATTTCCCTATGCACAATTACCAAATTACTACTTTGAACATTAGTTAATTCATTACTCAGTGGCGCTAACACACTGCTTTTGTCTTCACTGTCATTTCTCAGTTTACTTTGGAGCCTAGTATTACGTTTTTCACACGCCATTATTGTCACAATATTTCACACGATAACACAGAGAAGCACAATTTGAAGAGCAAAAATAAGAGAACACATTAACATGCACTGAAAATAATATCTCGTTAATTGCAAGCGCAGCTGCGAAATACTTGGTGCAAATCTACATGCATGCCACAACTGTTTTACTCTACAACAATGAAAAACTACAACTACAAAGGAAATTCTCTCTATAATTACGCGCTAGCAATAAACAATAGCTACACTAATTACAGAAATTACAAGAAAAAATCATAAGATTCCAGTGAGGTATCCTCGGCTAAGGGTCGACATATGAAACGTCCCCTTAGAAAAATTAATGAATTACTGTGCTGATAAACCTCTTACATTATTTGATTTTCAAACAGCTGAGCAAAACTGAACGTACTCAGACATTTCGCTCTTTACCTATTCTGTTCAACACTAAACTGACACACAATATTTTTAGCGCAACGCAATCTCACTTTCAAAAATCCCTACAAAAGAATGGCCCTGACTAACAATAAACTATACCTTTCATGAATCACTTACCTCACGAAAATCATCGTTACTTGAACTACTGCAATACAGCGAGCGCCAATACTGCCAGCTAAATAAAAGATTCTAACTACTGAAGTCACTAACTACTGATAGGCATAGTTAGCAAATGAAAGATTTTGTTAGAGAATAAACAATGTATTTACCTTAATAGTGTTCAAAAGTCATAATATATATATATCAGTTCATGACATTTATTCTTACAAATTTACTGTCTCTGTCCAGATCATCCGCTCTCAAGACTCCGCCATCTCACTCGTCACATCCGCCACTGCTGGCGGCTCACCTCCAACTGCGCAACGTTAAGCGCTGTTAACATCCAGCTGCCCAACACTACAATGGCGAGTATTACAACAATGCCAACCAGCCACTGACTGCACACAGCACAGCCAGTGATTTTCATACAGAGCGCTACGTGGCGTTACCAATATAAAAAACCTAAACAGCCTACTTACAACTTCCTCACAGAAGCAAGCGAAAGAAGAATGGGTCTAGTCGGAAGACCCTCTGTCTGCTGGCGAAGTGGCCTCGCGAAGTAAATCCGCCGTCAAGTTTTCCTGTTGGCTGACGCACGTCACATCTCAGTGACTTGCTGAGAGCCACCTCACAGTTTTCACTCGGCATTGTATCACTAGCTATATTAGATGCATGTAGATCCTTTGTGTACCTATCTAACAGGGGGCGAGTTTCAAACTGTCCTACTGTGGTTTGACGAGCACTATTAGTGAACTTGCGTTGATGTATTGGTCACCAAGCCCGCCTGATCTGAACTTTATGGAACATGTAATATGAGACGCTATTGGACTCCATCTTCACGCCCACAAACCACCGGCCCGTAGTTTAGTTCTCGACTAGTGGAAGGACAATGATATTTACAGGGAGGCCTGGACTAAACAGTGACTGCTTGTGGAAATACGAATAGATATAAATGTTCTCTAAGGCTGAAAGCCCTTAAGAAGAATACAAACACTGTTTGAAAATATCACTAACTAGTAAACACACCATGTACAACGACAGACCTTTGAAGTCCTCATGAGACAATCCAAAGCTTTGTACATTTAGACCCTTAGACACTGTACATTCAACTGGAGGGTGAAAGATTCATTCTGGAAATATTCCTCAGGCTGTGCCTAGGCCCAGTCTCCGCAGTATCATTTCTTTCATGAGTGCTGGTTCTGCAATGTCTGCAGGAGAGCTTCTGTGATGTTGGGAAGGTAGGGAACGAGGCACTGGCGGAATTGAAGTTTTGAGGACGGGCCGTTGATCGTGCTTCGGTAGCTCAGTTGGTGAAGGACTTGCCAGCAAAAGGCAAAGATCCCGGTTTCTGGTCTCGGTCCCGCGCACAGTTTTAATCACTCTGGGAGTTCCGTATTAGCGCACGCTCCGCTACAGAGTGAAAGTTTCATTCTGGACCTGATCCCTATTTGCCTTGTGCAAACTGAATGAGTGGTTTGATAGAACGAATCTGTAATCTGAACGAGTTTCGTTCACAGTCTGTAATCCATATTTTCTGTAAACCATCAGCGCAAGGAGTAATACCAGGTGCTTTTGGTTCGATATGGGGTGAGGGACAAACAATCATAACACTCGCAGTGTACTTCTCCCTTCGTCATCTTTTGCTCAGGTACCCGAAGACGTGTGGTACGAATGCTTCAATCGTTTCCTTCACTTCGTATATGTTTAATGGAAGTATGCGACAGTTAACAAACTATATTAAAACGATTGACTGGGTATATTACTTCGTTATTAAATCGTCACGATGTGTTTGGAACGTTTTCACCGTCATCTATAGGTTAGTACAGTGGCTTGCACATCTATTTTTGTTTTATGCAGCCAGTCGTGTGATTTGAGTTTTATCTTGAATTTGCCTCTAGTAAGCTGTCTACTGCAGAGTATTGTATGAATACTAGCTACATTAAAAAACTAAATTTTTAACTGGTCTTTAATCGTTTACGAATGTAACTTTCGTCAAATGTTTCCGGCAGATTTATAAATTATAGATAGTGCAAAATGTTCCGCCTGCCCAGTAACTAAAATAGTTATTTTTGCGGTCGCCCTTCCGGCACATGTGCCACTTTCAAGTAACAGATCACTACAAATGCGTCAACACACATGGTTTACCCTTAAGGTTACATCGTCCTCGTGTCAGTCACACTTCTACGCTTCGTGTCATATGCATAAAAATAAACAGGAATCCGCGTTCTCTATATGAAAAGCACTTCAGTTCACACTCCTGAAAAATTCATGTAAATAATGCACTTTTATTCATAACTTTTCGAGCACTAGGTGTTTAATTTGACAGAATGGCACAGTTATTTGAGAATAGCACACATGCAAAAGTGGTACCATAAACAAATAAATTTAACAACAGGCCAAGCGAAATGTGTTCTTATTTGTAAAACACTTTAGGGTTGCTCAAGTAAACGAGAAAAAAAGTTTTTATAGATGTTGCCTAAACCTCAAAGCGGCCAACGAGATTACGTCAATATATTGTAATTTATTTGTACAATAATGGAATGTGGCTCTGCATTGTGCAATCACAATTTCTTCTCGTTTAAAACCCAAACATGTCTCGGTGAAGTTTCATCAACTATAGTGGGTTCATTTATCCTCTGCAAAATAACAAGTAAAGACATTTTTCATGATTATACATAACGTTTTTAAGATTATGACATTTATACCTGTAATTCTGGAATAAAATATAACCAGAAAAAAATATGTTTGTCTTAGTATTACTACTGATGTTTATGTGAGTGACATTTGCGGTACAGCTGACATTTTTCTGGACTTTGTTATCTGCAATTAATCATTATTTCTCAATATACTGTTATGTATACATCGATAGTATTAGATTATACTGTTACTGAGATGCTATAGTGTTCTGCTTGAAGAAAGATTCATTTATTATTGCACAGCACTCTGCAGTGGAACACTGTTCTCAGCTCTAAGAACTATCAGCAGATCAGGGCACATTACGCACTCACACACACACACACACACACACACACACACACACACACACACACACACACACAGTCACGCGCTCACAAGCAGACACTCTGCCCACAGATTCTCCCCTCCCCCCCCTCCCTCCCCATAGAACAGAGTCGTTACAAAATCCGAAATTTCCACCCAGAACAGAAAGAACAAGATGGGAGAGCAAGTAAATATCTGATAAACAATGACGCAGTGCGAATTAGGAACAAATTTTACTCACTGTGTAGAGGTCTGAAAAAGTGTAATCAAGAAACAGCAACACTCAATTTACATGCATGGAAAGCTAATTCTTAATCAACCTGGCCCTACAACATTGACGAAAACGAGTAATTTAGCAAAACAAACAGTTGTGAAAGAGTTAAATTTGGAATATCTATTGAAAGCAGAAAATAATACAGACCCCTAATAACAGTAGCACTTTAGTCTAACATTGGCAAAGCGGCTAAGCTAAAGTTTCATTTTGGGCCTAACGTTTTGATTAATATCGTAGTTAAATGTTGAGAAATCTTGATTAATTGCCAGTGGCAAACCGGAGCAAAGTATCAATTGTACTGCAAGTGTCACAGCCACAAGAAAAAGATATATAATACTGTGAATTTTGTAAATTAATAATTCTCCCTTAACAATTTTATAAATAAAAAATACCACAGTCTCCAAACCATCATGTATTGTCATGAGAAATGCCTTACATTTTATTTGACAGAGTATAAATGAACCCATTCATTTTGATGAATCTTCTTAAGCAAGAATAATTTGTATTGCTCAAGGCAGAACCATATTTACATAATTAAAAATTAGGAAACAAACACGGACAAACATGTAATTTCAACTACAAGATGAGTATGATTTCTTTGCTTTAGTGTAATGTATTTATAAGAATTATTTTGTATTGTTGTTACCGGGGCTGTCCTTTTTTTACTGACAGCATTGATGGAAACGGCTCCGTTTCCCGCCGAGATCCTGGAGAGAAGGCAAGATAGTTTCTGCGCCCTCGCCGAGAGAAGAGCACCCCTGTTCCGTATCGACTGCAAAGGAGGGAAACCTCCGCGAAATTACTGCGCCTGCCAGCTGGCTGCAGGCGGGTTTTCCTCGCGATTCAATTCGCAGATGCATACTTTTCATATCCCCGGCCCGCCTGCTCACTCGCAGAGCCCCAGATACACGGCAGTCGCGATTCCTCAGGCCCCGCGAGAGGCCGCAGTAGCATACCGAACATCCAACATTCGGCGGCAGCAATCGCTACGAGCGTTAAAAACGACGTAAAATTACCTACATAAACGTTGTAGTTGTCTGTTAGTCATCACTCCCTCTCTTGTTCCATGTACCGTCCATACCGTCTAAACCCACAGTGGTAGACTGACCAAAGACTTATTGCCACAAGGTTGCATGTCTATGTAAGTTCAATTTAAAAACTTCTTAGGAAGGAACGATAGTATGAAATGGAATTGCTAAAAGTGCAGTATCGCCTGTTGATATACGAATTTCTAAACTTGATTGAAGAGTATTATTATTGTGGAGTTACATATCTTCAAAACAGACATAATACGCAGGGTAGTGCAGCTGCCCCTACCTATGGGTCTTATACAACACACAACTCCAAAACTATGAGCGAGATTTTCATATTCTCTCACTCACTAGGCGCAAACAGTTAGTCCTACAAAAAAAAAAAAAAATGAACAGGACCTTTTTGTAGGAAATTGAATGTAGTTAAATTTTGTAGTGTGATACATTTTCGCTGGGAGCCACGGTTTTCGAGGTACTCAAGACAAAAACATTTGGATGTTTTGCTTCTGTAATTCGAAAACTATGACCCCTAGCTAGTATCTCTCCCTGAAAAAAATATAGCTACTTAAATTTCTTAAAGAAACGTCCTCAGGACTTTTTTCTGCAGGACTGAAAGTTTGCGAATAGCGAGAGAGGGAATTTGAAAAACTTGTGTGTGGTGTTTGACGGAGTTGTAGGTAGCACGAAACTCAGAGGTAGAAGCACTTGAATGACTCTGTAGACCATGCACGAATATATTATAATTTACAAAACTCTTACAACTGAAAGAGGTACTCCATTTAACATATTTATCAGAGAGGTGTTTACGCTGTTGCAGCTCATCTTCAGAGACTACTTGCAAGTAAACATCTTCCGTTGTGTTACGATATACCACTGTTAACATGAAACTATCGATGATTAACAGTAGCCATAGGTGCTGCCAGTGCATTTCACGCTGTCCAATAATATTTCATGTATTTCGCTATACGAAAAAAATTGATGAGTATTTTATTGTATTCTCAGTGAATAAGCTTTCCTAAGGTTATCAGTGGTCGTAGATGAAGTCATTAGTTTGATTCTGTGGTTTACGAAATTATCAGTGTACCAGTACACCGCAAAGAATTACAACTGTAAATACCCGGAACTATAGCAAATAACGAAGCATTGCTTACTGTGTGTATTACATTTGTAAGATATCTAGATGTATACAGGATGCTTCATTTTGTACTCAAAGCTCTCCCTCATCCCCTCCCCCTTTCCCTTTCTGACAGTAACAGCGAGTATATAGTGGCTGTGCATCGAGTCGAACTGAGTTTGGATACGGGTATATGATTCCAGTAACCTTCAACTCTGTGCTAGAATTCATCCTAGTGGTCGGGAGTGGTTACATGCCAGTCTCGCAGCAACCTATGATCAGATGTTTCTATTGGTTCAGAGAACGTGGTGGCTAGGGCAAAAATCAAACACCCTTCATATGGAGTTGGTCAGCACAGCACAGGAAACAATCGGTTAACAATATCTTATAGCAAATTTTTCACGAAAAGGTCGAAGAGAAGGTACAGCCATTAGCCTTAGCACTTTACATCTGTAATGTCTGCTGTCCAAATCACCAGTACGCAAATTATAGTGTTTGGCAATGTAAAATGGTGCAAGATGTTCGAAATTCTGGCAAAGATATGGGTAAGTTATAGCAAACGACGATTACAATATGTACAAGAACAAAGAGCGAAGTATAAGACTGGGAAACCAAGAACTAAGTGCTGGGATAAAAAATGATGTAAGACACACAAGGATGTAGTTTTTCGTCCCTACTATACAGTTTATAGATCAAGCAATGACGGAAATAAAAGAAAGATCCAAGAGTAGGATTAAAATTCAAGGTGAAAGGCTATCAAAATACACTCCTGGAAATGGAAAAAAGAACACATTGACACCGATGTGTCAGACCCACCATACTTGCTCCGGACACTGCGAGAGGGCTGTACAAGCAATGATCACACGCACGGCACAGCGGACACACCAGGAACCGCGGTGTTGGCCGTCGAATGGCGCTAGCTGCGCAGCATTTGTGCACCGCCGCCGTCAGTGTCACCCAGTTTGCCGTGGCATACGGAGCTCCATCGCAGTCTTTAACACTGGTAGCATGCCGCGACAGCGTGGACGTGAACCGTATGTGCAGTTGACGGACTTTGAGCGAGGGCGTATAGTGGGCATGCGGGAGGCCGGGTGGACGTACCGCTGAATTGCTCAACACGTGGGACGTGAGGTCTCCACAGTACATCGATGTTGTCGCCAGTGGTCGGCGGAAGGTGCACGTGCCCGTCGACCTGGGACCGGACCGCAGCGACGCACGGATGCACGCCAAGACCGTAGGATCCTACGCAGTGCCGTAGGGGACCGCACCGCCACTTCCCAGCAAATTAGGGACACTGTTTCTCCTGGGGTATCGGCGAGGACCATTTGCAACCGTCTCCATGAAGCTGGGCTACGGTCCCGCACACCGTTAGGCCGTCTTCCGCTCACGCCCCAACATCGTGCAGCCCGCCTCCAGTGGTGTCGCGACAGGCGTGAATGGAGGGACGAATGGAGACGTGTCGTCTTCAGCGATGAGAGTCGCTTCTGCCTTGGTGCCAATGATGGTCGTATGCGTGTTTGGCGCCGTGCAGGTGAGCGCCACAATCAGGACTGCATACGACCGAGGCACACAGGGCCAACACCCGGCATCATGGTGTGGGGAGCGATCTCCTACACTGGCCGTACACCACTGATGATCGTCGAGGGGACACTGAATAGTGCACGGTACATCCAAACCGTCATCGAACCGATCGTTCTACCATTCCTAGACCGGCAAGGGAACTTGCTGTTCCAACAGGACAATGCACGTCCGCATGTATCCCGTGCCACCCAACGTGCTCTAGAAGGTGTAAGTCAACTACCCTGGCCAGCAAGATCTCCGGATCTGTCCCCCATTGAGCATGTTTGGAAGTGGATGAAGCGTCGTCTCACGCGGTCTGCACGTCCAGCACGAACGCTGGTCCAACTGAGGCGCCAGTTGGAAATGGCATGGCAAGCCGTTCCACAGGACTACATCCAGCATCTCTACGATCGTCTCCATGGGAGAATAGCAGCCTGCATTGCTGCGAAAGGTGGATATACACTGTACTAGTGCCGACATTGTGCATGCTCTGTTGCCTGTGTCTATGTGCCTGTGGTTCTGTCAGTGTGATCATGTGATGTATCTGACCCCAGGAATGTGTCAATAAAGTTTCCCCTTCCTGGGACAATGAATTCACGGTGTTCTTATTTCAATTTCCAGGAGTGTATATGCTGAGGAGATTGCTATACTGAATGAAGGTGAAGAAGAATTACAGCTTATGTTGAATGATTGAGAGCGAATCGGAGAAACACAAAAGTAATGAGAAGTAGGAAGAATGAGAACAACTAGAAACTCAACATTAAAATTGGGAACCCGAAGTAGACCAAGTTATAGACTTCAGCTACCTAGGCAGCAAAATAATCCATCGTGGACGTAGCAAAGAGGGCATAAAAAGCAGACTATCACTGCAAAAATGGATTTCCTGTCCAAGAGAAGTCCACTGCTATCAAACTTAAAACTTACTAAAGAAGATGTTTCTCAGAACGTACGTTTGGAGCACCGCATTGTATGGTAGTCAAATAAGGCATGTGGGAAAACTGGAACAGGACAGAATCGAAGCATTTTTAGATGTGGTACCACAGACGAATGTTGAAAATCCGGTAAACTGATGCGGCAAGCAACGACAAGGTTCTCCGCAGAATCTGCGAGGAAACCAGCGTATATGGGAAACACTGACAAGAAAAAGGGACAGGATCATTGGACTTCTGTTATGGCATCAGGGAATAACATCTACGGTAGAGGGTAAAAACTGCTGAGGAAGGCAGAAATTGGATGACATCCAGCAAATAATTGAGGCTGCAATTGCTGCTGTGAGATGAACAGGTTGACAAAGGAAAGGAATTTATGGCGGACCTCATCAAACCATTCAGAAGACTGATGGAAGGAAAAGAAACTGAGCTCGTGCTATGTAGCAAATGGTACCCCACATCGTCATCCAGGGGCTGGGCCGGCTTGACGACTACAGTCCGACAGTGTACCTTTGCGGAACGTCCATCTATACGTCCACCGTGATGCTGCGCGCTGAACCGGGAAACATGACAAAAGACGACGTGGTGCCACTCCAGCGGCCAGTGTTGACGTTAGCGCACTGCTATCGGCTCGCTTCGCTCCCCTTCCACATTAAGGGAAGCTCCAGCAATAGTCGTCTTCCTTACAAACCTTGCTGCTTTAGTCCTCATCTCACTACCTACTGTCATGCTTGTTTTACTACAAAAAAGTCCATTTTCTGACGGAAGGTGTATGACGCTGTCTGTCCTCCCGGGCCCTCTTCGCTTGTGGTTGCAGTGACCTGCACGGTTTTGAGTACGGCTCTCTTGATCGCATCCGTTCCATATTCTTGCGATCCCGATCAGTGTGAGCAGCAGCACCGCTGAACGATAGGCCACGCTTCTGCAGCTCTCGAAATCTGACACGTGTCTCCTTGCTTAAGGCATAAAGTCATCTTGTCTCAAACAGCAAACTTTTAGATAAGATTTATGAAGCGAAAATCCACTCTGCAACCTTTCCTTATACACAGAATGTTGACAGCGTTAATCCTACCCACTTTGAGCTCAAATGTTAATCGTTTGGTTACACGTCCAGGAGAACACTTCATGTCGGTTTGACGTTTATTACATGCTACGTTTGTGATGTTGCTATTTTAATGACAAGCAGATTAGAGATTTGACAGCCGTTCACTTGCCTTTTCCACGAAAAACGATTTCATCTAAACGAAGCGACGTCCCTCCAGTATGTTTTTCAGTATCATCTACTGACCATACATTACATTCTTGTCTCGACCTTTTCTTATCTCTTGCATTCAGGCAAGCGATTTCTTTGTGGCATTTACGATCCATTCATCTCGCTATATGTGCTTTTCCGTCCCATTTCAGTTTTATTTTAGTCACAATAACATTTTATTCTGCAGTTTGTTCCCTGATATAGTTGTAAGTTTTCCTGACTGTCCTAGTTATTTCTGTCGCACAACACTTCATTACTCGTTGAGTGATCAGTGTTTGAATGACTTTCGATGTGGCTAAAAATTAAAACTTCATTATATTTAAGTTAAAAAGCTAAACACAGTATGAAGGGGAGGGAGTAGACGACGGGGGACAGGGGTTTATGGGAGGAATGTAGATGTAATAACCGAAAGACAGATGAATAGAGGAACTGTTAAAGTGGAAGTGCATCACAACATGATATTGTCGACGTCTTCATTAACACCGAAAAGTTTTCCGCTATTGAGAGAGGTATAACACAAGAAGAGAAGAGGAACTATAACTCTTCTCTAAACCACGAGAAAAATTCGTTGAAACGAAAGTTATCCTGCTCATTAAAAGCACTTTTATCAAGCTCCTTTAGTTATCCTCTAAAAATCTCCAACTCTTCTAAAATGTCGAGCTGCACACCTTTAGGCACTTGATGCAGTATTTCCATTATTGCCTCAATGGTACCTGCCAAATGTTTTCGTCCCTTAAATGCTGACCGAAACAGTTTTTTTAGCTGTGCTTATATGTTCTCTAAGCCAGGTGAGAAAATGAACAGAATTTTGTTGGAGAAAATACTTGACTGGCTTGAAAGTAACTGAAAGATCAAGGTTACTTGTCAAGGGATGGGAAGCAGGATTTTAAAGCTTAAGCATAAGTGTGAAATATTGACAAAATTTACCAATTATGAGCTGTATATCAATGGGCTAACCGTCTACGCCACTTTGGATTGCACTGTGCAACAACATTGTCAGGAAATTACACCTGTTAAATTATTTTCACTTTTTCTTTCAACTTAAGATTGTTTCTACCATTTCTTTCCTCCATAACTGATACTTGTGTTGCCAGCCAAAATTGCTACAAAGTTTGTCTTAAGAGCGATTTTCCCAACGCAAATGCTCTGTACTTCCTACATTTAACTTCACAAACCCCTACTCAGTCATTACAATTCCTTTATAGTGGATGATAAAACTAACCACTAAAGGTACCAGCTAGAAGTCACGGTCGCTGAAAGAATCTACCAGCGCAGAAATAAACATTGCTTCTTTCATGTTTCTTTCTTATACGTTCTATGGAGTACGCTGCATGATAACTGATTATATTTCCTTTCGCGAGCACGATAACTTCTTGTGGAAGAACGATCTAATTATGCCAGTGGTGCAGTAAGTGGACTTGAACCTCTGGTTGTGCGTCATTGTGTGGTTATCAAATGTGATTTTTTAGGCCGAAAGTTGCTTATTCACGCCTAAAACTGCCACCTATGAGTAGTTCTTAAGTTTCAATCTTGAAGAATTAATCTGAAGCGCAGCTTAATGTCTATTGCACTTCGTGTGAATTACTATGTCTTTGCGTCCTTCGTGTCCGATGCTAACTTCTGCCTCGCGAACTGTACGCTATGCCTTCTCACAGTGTGCTTTGACTAACGGAAATTCTTGCAGCCTGACTGTTCAGTTAGTGCTTGCGTTTTTCGGCGATTAACATAGGTAATATTGACATAAAATTTTCAAAATCGCTGTTGCAAGCACCGGTAACGCAAAACTACCGTACAACAGTAAAACAGACCGAAGCTATCACAAGTGCAACTGCATAAAATATGGCGGTACCATCGATTTTCCGAAACAGTCGGTGGAATACACATAACTTTAAACTAGCATAGATTAACTTTTTCATGCGAATAACCCGTAATGCCAAAGATCCTAAACTTCGGGCGATCGAAGAATTGGACCAAGATAGGTAATCATTTCACAAAGAAAAGAAAGTCTAAAATCCAGGAAATCTAGTTGTCCCCGGAAAGGGTTTTGGGACACCAGAACACGTTAAAAATACGGACTGCCCCTGGAAAATCGTGACGAATGGGAGTTCTAGCCATACTGTCTGTTTACACCCGTAAGCTCCCCTCCATCTTTCAAAATGCTATAGATAATTTAGTCTAGGGAAATCGCATCTTTCGGAGTAACGACAATTATAAACCGAGCAAAGGGTGTAACCACGCGACTGCTACCCATGAGGTGCTTGTAACTAGCTGCCGGTCAAAATTAATAATCAGTGATGACGGAGATCCTCTCTATTGACCTAATTTATCAACCTGCAAACAACGAAACACTTCTACCTCCTGCACATTCACACTGGTACACTTCAGGAATCAAAGATTATTAATAGAAACCGTAGTGCGTTCAGGTTGGTTTAGTATGAATCGATTTATATGTACTATATATGACCGCCCCTCGTATATACATTAGGTCTCCTATAAGCTATTCTGCGTGCCAGTGTCCACGCTAATCATAAGTTTCACCACGAATGACATACATTTACATCTGCTCCACGTTATTGATTCTCCCATTTTAATTAAAAATCATGTAATAAACAACATTGTTTTGTTTGTTAACCGGGGGACTAGAAACGATGGAAAGGCTCCACCCCCGCCGCAGCTCCACTGGTCCACAACCCCACGACGACTACCGCAGTCTACTTCACTCCTCCGCCGCCCCACACCCACACCGAACAACTCTTTCAGGGTTATTGTGCGGTTCAGTCCCCAGTTGACCCCCCCCCCCCCAACACCCCCCCCACACCCCCAAGGGAACGTCTCACACCAGAAGAGTGTAGCCCCTTTGTTTGCTTGGTAGAGAAATGGTGGTGTACCCGTACATGGAGAACTTGTTTGCGCAGCAATCGCCGACATAGTGTAGCTGAGGTGGAGTAGGGGGAACCAGCTCGCATTCGCCGAGGCAGATGGAAAACCGACGAAAAGCTATCAACAGACTGGCCGGCTCACCGGACCTCGACACAACTCCGCCGGGCGGATTCGTGCCGGGGACCAGGCGCTCCTTCCCAATTCGGAAAGTCGTGCGTTAGACCGCCCGGCTAACCGAGCGGACAACAAGCAACATACTCTTCTATATATCTCATAACTGCTTAAATTCTCGTATTTACCACCTTTACTTTAATGTGTCCAATTTCCACTAGTCTGTAAACCCAGCCGATCTCAACTTCTAAATTCAAACCTCTGCTGTCAGTGTGGTTAGTACTGCACGCTTTGTCGGCACGACATGTGACTGCCCCAGCCGCCAGAAAAGACGTGTAACAACAAAAAATACCAGAAGCCAAGGCTCAGCGGCTAGCGAAGGTACTGTGCTCACGCACATTCAGATCGGTTCGACAATAGTTTTTTCACACTGTTGACGCATCTGTTTGCATCCCGTTCCCTCCCTTTTATAACTTCACCCGTACCAGTTTTTGTTATTAATTATGATGCATCCTGTACATTTGCACTTGTGCGTCTCTAGCGCTCATCTCAGCTTTTTGTCGCAAGCGGCCACATATTTCACTTGACCCTTCAAGCGGCCATGTACACACTACACGGTTTTTTTTCAACTTTGACCAATACTTTCTCCTGCAAGAAACTGGGACACCACCTGGGCATTACAAAAGGCGGAATCTAGTTCTCGACTCAAGTCATGGGGACAGGCAAGCCAGTCCATCCGCCGAATATGCTCTCTATCCAACAGCACTTTCACCTGCGCTGTTAGAGACGGTTGCGCAATCTCATTCACAGAAATGAAGTCAGAGCCGAAAGCACTCATTAAAAGACGAACATTGGGAAGCGTACAGCGTTATAATAACTTTGACCGGTGAGTGTAGAGTGTTCAAAGATTTGGAACCCAGTACGCTCATGCAACAATATACCTAGTCGCACCACCACCATCGTTCGATGATATTCCTTGGCTCGTTTTCTCACCTCTCGGCATATGACGGAGAAAATTTAAGAAAACAGAGCCAATACAGAGGTTTACCGGAATTTATTCTTCCCTCTCGCCGTTCGCGAATGGAACATGGACGGGGGGCTTAGACAGTTGTGGTATAATAAGTTTGCTCCGCCACAAATAGTCATGTGACTATCGACGTACATTCAGGGCATTCAAGACCACTACTCAGCCTGTCTATTCTCATTCTAAAAGAGAATGCTACGCCACTTGTCTTTGGTCGCGTCAATGGACCATCGCAAACAGTGCCACCGATGTGCGTGTGTCAGCGGAACACAACGTACTTCTCATCGGGTAAAGAGGCAGCCTCCATGCAGTCGCTCTGCCACTGTGTAACGTAAGATCGCGTGCTTTGAAGTCCTGCTGAATGTGTTTGTAACTCAACCGGCTGTCCGACGTGGGTCCCTTCTTTCCTGCTGCACAGCGAAGGAGTAGATACTGCTATAGCTGACAGCCGTCAACCACCTCGCCTCCTTGAGGCAGCAGTGCATGTGGTTCGAACGTTCCCCATGCACGTGTTACAGTGCTGTGAACAATAATAAACACCTGCACTATACTCGTCACACTTCGTTCTTCTTCTGGTTTCCCGCTGGCTCACCTCAGTGCGAAGTCATCCAAAGCTTTCTGCCGGCCGTGTTGTAATGAAGAATACATTATAGTGCACCGTAAGTGCTCGCTAATTGCCATAAACTGTCTTTTCGTGTTCCTTCAACTGCCTCGTGTTGTGAGGCTAGCACCAATTGGCGCTTAGTCACCCTGACTGCAGTGAATTTGACGCCCAACTGCGGGAGACTTCGGCAACATGCTCCCACTGTCTCATTTATTTCAACCGAGTAATATATACATACAGGAGGATTATAATTCAAATTAAACTTTCAAAACACTGTAGAAATAACATCACTGGTCAGAATGACGTCAAATTGCAACGGAATACTATCGGAGAAGGGAGAAAGTGTATGTCAGAAGAAAAAAAATAGTGTGAAAATTGACCACTATATTGCGCCGTATATGTCAGAATATGTAAATAAAAAAAACTGTCATGCGCACCACCCACTGAAGTTGGTATAAACACGCCGGGTACACGGCTTTTCCTCCTTTCGAGTCTGCGACGTTCGCCATAACAGTCCCAATGCAGGACCGAGCTGGCCGAGGTGGCCATGCGGTTCTAGGCGCTGTAGTCCGGAACCGCGCGACTGCTACGGTCGCAGGTTCGAATCCTGCCTCGAGCATGGATGTGTGTGATGTCCTTAGGTTAGCTAGGTTTAAGTAGTTCTAAGTTCTAGGGGACTGATGACCTGAGATGTTAAGTCCCATAGTGCTCAGAGCCATTTGCAGGACCGAAAATGGCTCTGAGCATTATGGGACTTAACATCTGAGGTCATTAGTCCCCTAGAACTTAGAACTACTTAAACCTAACTAACCTAAGGACATCACACACATCCATGCCCGAGGCAGGATTCGAACCTGCGACGTAGCGGTAGCGCGGTTCCAGACTGAAGCTCCTAGAACCACTCGGCCACAACGGCTGGCATGCAGGACCGTTCTATGCTTGTAAAGCTGTATTACAAGAACGATGACTGTGCTCATGTCACTCTGCATAAGTTCCGGACACTGAAGGGTTAGAAAAAAGGCATTGGTCCGATGACTGCCGTGGGTCTGGAGAAAATGATTTGGAAATACGAAAATATGGGTCCTTTTGGTGTGCAATCTGGTACAGGGAGGAAACTAATTGATTCGACGTCAGTGGAACCAGTGGCCACAGCAAAGCAGGAGGAGACGAGTGGTGGTGTGCAAAGGTGTAGTGCACGGAGAATTGTCCGAACATTGGACATACCCGTGAGCACGGTGCGTAAAATCCTACGAAAGATCCTTCTTTGCTAACCATTCCAAATTACCCACGTGCACAAGTAGCTTCCTGTTGAACTGCCAGCAAAGGAGACCTTTGCTTTAGAATTTCTTGCTCTCATGGAAATGGACATTAATCGTCCGTGGAAGATTTTGTGGACTGACAAAGCCAACTTTCATCTGACAAGCTATGTCAGTACACAGAACTGTCGAATATAAGCAACGGAAAATCCACTCGCAAACCAACCACTACCATTTCAATCTGAAAAGGTCACTGTGTGGTTCGTGTTTACGGCATCATTTATCATACGGCCGTAATTTTTCGAAGAGACAGGTGTTTCCGGTCCTGTTACCTGTGTCCTCACTGGTAAGCACTACGAGTGTCTTTTGCGCAATCACGTCATTCCAGCTCTCCAACAGCGTGATGTGTGGATGGGATCATTTTTATGCAAGATGGTGCACCTCAGAACATGGAAAATAAAGCAGATGCTGAAGCGCCATTTGGGAAATGATAGAATTATCAGCCGCCATTTCCCTACATCCTGGCCTACTGCAAACTTAACTGCATTGAAGGCACGCTTTGCGCAACACATTCTGAACGCGACCCCGGAAACAATTCGATCAGTTGTAGAACATGCTGTTTCTCGATTTCAACTTGTTGCATAAAACGGTGAACAGCATACTGATCATGTGCTGCGCCAGTCACATGGAAATTAATAATCCGATAGGATTTTGATGAATGCTTTTTATGCGGTTTTTGGCCTAAGGGCAATTAAAAACCGATTTTTCCCATCCGATGTGATATGACCTTGCCGTGGTGGATGGGCTTACGTAACTAAGAGTATTACACCCGCACACCCATGCGCATTGTGTAGTACAGTTTGTTTAATGTCAAACGTACACCTTAGGCATTGATGTATCATTAATTTGTCATTTGTAGTCGACCACTATTAAATTATGATGCTTACAGCGCCATCTATTGCTACGTTTTGTAACTTTTTTTTTCTGCCATACGTTTTCCCCCTTCTTCGATAATATTCCGCTGCAATTTGACGTATTCTGACCAGTGGTGTCATTTCTACTACGGTTTGAAAGTTTAACCTTAATTATAATCATCCGTAGGGATTAATCGATGAGAGGATACGGCGGAAGAAATGTCTCTATGCTGGAGGCCATTTATTCAATCATACATTGGTAAAAAGACTCTCATACGCGCTGTACCATGCAGCTAAATTACAGTATGTGTTGAAAATGGTTTCCATGTGCCTCAGCGCCTGCGTGCACGCGCCGTAGAATGTTCTGTCTCATACGTTCACATCGCCCAGGATGTATCCAAACAGTTTCAAAGGCTCCGTGAATAGGTTGCTCCACTGTCTCCACATCTGTAATGGGCTCTGCACACAAGACACTTTTGAAACGGCCCTATAATCATAAATCTCACGGTTTGAGGTCGATGAACGAGCAGGCCATGCAACTGGACCTCCCTTGTCCGATCCATCCGCCAGGGAAGACACGATTGAGATGCGTTTGGACGCTAACGGCAAAGTGGGCTGAAGCACCGTCATGTAACAGCCACATAACCCTTCGAATCATCAGTGGAACCTCTTTCAACATGGGAGGCAACGTGACCCGAAAGAAACACCGACATGGAAGGGAGACTTGTCCCAAAATAGGGTCGCTAATTATCCCGGCCCACACTATCCTGTTGCACCGATGCTGATGACTCGCTGTAACCATAACATGGAGATTCTGCATACTACCCCATATATGATTGTTATGAAAGTTGAAGGTATCAGTCCGCGCATGGGAGACCTTATCTGTGAATATGATGGATGACACAATCCGGGAATCGCGGTTGCCTGGTGAAGAAACTGCTCCAGATACGGAATGTTTGTCGCTAGTAAGCCCTGCAATGCTGTAACTGATAAGGGTAATAACAATTGTCATGGCTAATGTTCGACACGGTCATCTGGCTTACGCTGGGCTGGCGGGTCAACTGCCTGGTACGGATACGGCGGTCGCGTTTCGCAATGTTAATCACATTTTCCTGTAAGTCTGACTTCCGAATATTTTGGGTACGTCATTCATAATTTCCTGCTTCATGAAACGACGCTGTGTCACACATACGGTGAAATACTGTTGCAGACATCGAATGTTGTGGCTGTTGTCGGCGGGGACATGTCTTCTGATAGAACTTTTCTGCCCGCCGCCCGTTGCCATTTGCCTTTCCGTAAGTAAACGCCATGTTGGCAACCTCCCGATTCAAATATGGAAACATTGTGTACAACGCTATATCATAACCACTACAAGGTGAGTCAGCAAGAGACATGAGTCGGACCCAACATAACAAATTACAGTGGCAGGAGAGGCCGGTAGGGAATGATGTATGAGGAACACTACCACCCTGTAGCCGGCCGATGGTGGCCAAGCGGTTCTGGGCGCTACAGTCTGGAACCGCGCGACCGCTACGGTCGCAGGTTCGAATCCTGCTTCGGGCATGGATGTGTGTGTTGTCCTTAGGTTAGTTAGGTTTAAGTAGTTCTAAGTTCTAGGGGACTGATGACCTCAGATGTTAAGTCCCACAGTGCTCAGAGCCAACCACCCTGTATGAGGAAATCATGCATACTGTAACTGCGTCTGCATCGTAATGCGCGGATTAGACAGCAGTCTGTGTATCAAATAGTGATTGAGAAAAAGCACCCTATATTTGTATACAGGGTGGTCCATTGATCGAGACCATGCCAAATATATCGCGAAATAAGCGTGAAACGGAAAAACTACAAAGAACGAAACTTGTCTAGCTTGAAGGGGGGAACCAGATGGCGCTATGGTTGGCCCGCTAGATGGCGCTGCCATAGGTCAAACGGATATCAACTGCGTTTTTTTAAAATAAGAACCCCCATTTTATTTACATATTCGTGTAGTATGTAAAGAAATATGAATGTTTTAGTTGGACCACTTTTTTCGCGCTGTAATAGTCACAAACATATGGCTCACAATTTTAGACGAACAGTTGGTAACAGGTAGGTTTTATAAATTAAAATACAGGATGTACGTACGTTTGAACATTTTATATCGGTTGTTCCAATGTGATACATGTACCTTTGTGAAATCATCATTTCTGAGAACGCATGCTGTTGCAGCGTGATTACCTGTAAACACCATATTAATGCAACAAATGCTCAAAATGATGTCCGTCAACCCCAGTGCATTTGGCAATACGTGTAACGACATTCCTCTCAACAGCGAGTAGTTCGCCTTCCATAATGTTCTCACATGCATTGACAATGCGCTGACGCATGTTGTTAGGCGTTGTCGATTGATCACAATAGCAAATATCCTTCTACTTTCCCCACAGAAAGAAATCCGCGGACGTCAGATCCGGTGAACGTGCTGGCCATGGTATGGTGCTTCGACGACCAATCCACCTTTCATGAAATATGATATTCAATACCGCTGCAACCGCACGCGAGCTATGTGACGAACATCTGTCATGTTGGAAGTACATCGCCACTCTGTCACGCAGAGAAACATCTTGTAGTAACATCGGTATAACATTACGTAGGAAATCAGCATACATTGCTCCATTTAGATTGCCATCGATAAAATGGGAGCCAATTATCCTTCCTGCCATAATGCAGCACCATACATTAACCCGCCAAGGTCGCTGATGTTCCATCTGTCGCAGCCATCGTAGATTTTCCGTTGCCCAATAGTGCATGTTATGCCGGTTTACGTTACCGCTGTTGGTGTATGACGCTTCGTCGCTAAATAGAACGCGTGTAAAAAGTCTGTCATCGTCCCGTAATTTCTCTTGTGTCCAGTGGCAGAACTGTACACCACGTTCAAAGTCGTCGCCATGCAATTCCTGGTGCACAGAAATATGGTACGGGTGCAATCGATGTTGATGTAGCATTCTCAACACCGACGTTTTTGAGATTCCCGAATCTCGCGCAATTTGTCTGCTAATGATGTGCGGATTAGCCGCGACATTAGCTAAAACACGTATTTGGGCATCATCATTTGTTGCAAGGTCGTGGTTGACGTTCCACATGTGGCTGAACACTTCCTGTTTCCTTAAATAAAGTAACTATCAGGCGAACGGTCCGGACACTTGGATGATGTCATCCAGGATACCGAGCAGCATACATAGCACACGCCCGTTGGACATTTTGATCACAATAGCCACAGATCAACACGATATCGACCTTTTCCGCAATTGGTAAACGGTCCATTATAGCACAGGTAACATATCACGAAGCAAATACCGTCCTCACTGACGGAATATTACGTGATACCACCTACTTATACGTTTGTGACTATTACAGCGCCATTTATCACAAAACGAAAAAAGTGGTCCAACTAAAACAGTCATATTTCTTTACGTAGTACAAGAATATGTAATAAAAATGGGGGTTCCTATTTTAAAAAAACGCAGTTGATATCTGTTTGACCTATGGCAGCGCCATCTAGCGGGCCAACCATATCGCCATCTGGTTTCCCCCTTCAAGCTAGACGAGTTTCGTTCTTTATAGTTTTTTTTTTTCTTTGATGCTTATTTCGTAAGATATTTGTGCCGGTCACTGTCAATGGACCACCCTGTATGTATAGGGTGATTTTTATATATACTGTCGTTCTACGATGGTGCAAAGCTTCTGATGTCTGCGTGCCAAGCGCGAGGCGTTTTACGACCATAAGATATCAGATATAAAGCGCCAGCCAGGTCTGGGCCATATTCCCGTGTACCCGGCATGCGCCGACGTTCCGTGCCGCGCAGCATAAAAGCAAATCGCGCGCGCCTGTCAGCAATATCGCGTTGATTGCGCTCGCAGTGTTGTGGGCCGCCGGCTGGATAATACATTCCGATACCGTAGCTGGTCGGAACACCGACCTCCGTCCTTGCCCTCCGCTAGCTTTGTGTAGTTTCTTTTCCGAATGAGAAATCCGGGGTGCTATTGACTAAAAGCGCCTTCAAAGAAAAGAGGGAAGCAAACAAACCGAAGGAGAAACGAAAAAGTCCTTGGCTGGCGAGGGTGGCGCCTGCCCTGAGCGATAGGCCAGCAGAGGGAGGCTGCACCCCCCACCCTCCCTTCACAACCCCCTTTCATCCCATGTCTCTGGCAACGGCACTCGGCCTGCAATCGATGACTCTGTTGCATGCCAGGACTCCGTTCACTCAGTTACTTCGTTGCCGACACACAAGTTTGGGGAGCTAAGCTGTTGGTCTTTGGCCACCATTTATGCCGAATCTCAGTGCACAAGCGATATCAGGAAGAGCTGTCCCCACAGTGGCAGTTTGTCGATATCAGAATACTGCTTTCTGTTAACCTTTCCCCAAGCCTCCACCGTCTCCAATCTCTGGTATTTTACACTACGCTGCTAGATAGTTTCTGGATATAATTAATCACTTTCTAGGGCCGTTAAATGTGTTATCTCCCACATTGCAAGCGCACACCATTTACCGCGTTTCTGAAATTTCTAACATAATATATCCTAAGAGCGTACTACTAGTATGAGTTCTTCTTTTCTATATTTATCCGTGTTGCACTATTTTCTCTAGTTAATACTGGTGGGAAAGGTGAGCAACTGCCACTTTCTTTTAAAACAGCATACAAATCCAGCGTCCTAAACATAAAGAAAACATTCGATAAAATGGAGTTGCGATACGGAGTGCGTAGTTTCACCAGTGCGGTAATGAACAAGGTGACCATGTGTCAGAACAGGTAAACAAAATAGCGATCATAATGTGATATCTTCGACCACATTTTCAGCCTCAGCTGAAGCAGGCAGTATTCATTAAGCGTACTTCGTACATCAGGGAAAAAGTTATTACGAGATACTCTCACAGACTAATAAAAGGAACATTTACCGCCAGGAAGACAGGCCGAGTATTAGCACGATACACTGTGCGACATTCAGGATCCATAAGAGTCGTAAACTCATCTAAATTAATATTGTGACACAAACATTAGCTATATGATACAAAATCACGAAGTTTTTCTGTATATTTGGAAGAGAAAACATGACTGTTAGGAAAAAATTGTAAATACACATTCTTCAATGTTACAATTGTAGAGAAGAGGAAACAAAAATTATGAATTGTTTTTTGGACTGAAATTCTTAAATAGTGTACGGCTGGTACAAAATATAATACACGTGTCATATTGTTGAGAACACTCAAGGCAGAAGGCTGAAGTCTTTAAAAAAGAAAAGAAACGGTGCATATTCCTAGCTGAGAATTTTCTGGGGGCGATTTTTCTAGGATATTTATGGCATGAAACGTACATGAGAGGTAGCTATTGAAGTTTCTTTCATTTTTATCCTATTTTTAATTATGTAAACATAAGGTGACAAGTGGTCTGCGGTTAGCGTCTTTCACTAGTAATCAAACCTCCGCCACAACTTCGAAATCCACCACCGTTTAAATTTTGATTAATTATCAGCATTGGCGGCCGAAGACTTCTGGCATAATAAATCATCCTCATTCTCCCAACGGCCTTGTCAAAGAGGGCAGAGTAGCGGACAGAGGTTCGGGATACTCTTGTCTTTTGGGTGGGGAATTGCCACTAAAGGCGGAAGGATCAGCAATGATCAAAGGCATGAGGATGAAGGACACATGTCGACTGGACGGACATGTGGCTGTAATAGGAAAAGTTTCATGATGTTCTCTCCATTGGCAAAAGACTCCGGAACGGCTGTATTCGGATCTCCCGGAGGGAATTGCCAAGTGGGAGGTGACCACGAGAAAAAGCATGAGCAACAAATGAAAGGATAATATTCTACGAGTCAGGTCTTGGAATATCAGAAGCTTGAACGCGGTAGAAAAGCTAGAAAATCTGGAAAGTGAAATGCAAAGGCTCAGTATAGATGTAGCAGGGGTCAGTGAAGTGACAGGGAATGAAGACAAGGAATGAGTATAGGTCACTATCAACAGCAGCAGAAAATGGTATAAAGGGAGTAGGATTCGTTATGAATAGGAAGTTAGGGCAGAGAGTGTGTTACTGTGAACAGTACAGTGATAGAGTTGTTCTTATCAGAAATGACAGCAAACCATCACCAACAACGATAGATCAGGTATACACGCCGACGTCGCTAGCTGAAGATGAAGAGCAAGAGAGAGTATATGAGGATATTGAAAGGGTAATACAGTACGTAAAGGGAGATGAAAATCTAATAGCCACTTGTGACTAGGTTGCAGTTTTAGGGAAAGGAGTAGAACAAAAGGTTGCAGGAGAACATGGACTTGGGACAAGGAATGGGAGAGGAGAAAGACTAATTGAGTTCTGCAATAAATTTCAGTTAGTAATAGCGAATACTCTGTTCAAGAATCACAAGAAGAGGAGGTATACTTGGAAAAGGCCGAGTGATGTAGTGAAGTAGAAGTGATGAAGACTAGGCTGAAGTTTAAGAGATTAGTCAGGAAGAATTAATACGCAAAGAAGTAGGATACAGAAGTGCTAAGGAATGGCGAGTTACGCTTGAAGATCTGTAAGGCTGTATATACAGCAATAAAGGAAAGCCCAGAAGGCAGGACAGTTGAAGAGGAATGGGCATCTCTGAAAAGGACAATCGCATAAGTTGGAAAGAAAAACATAAGTAGAAAGAAGGTAACTGCGAGGAAGAAGTACTTCAGTACATCGATGAAAGAAAGAAGTACAGAAATTTTCAGGGAAGATCAGGTAATACAGAAATAGAAGTCGTTGAGGAATAGAATAAAAAGGAAGTGCAGGGAAGCTAATATGAAATGGCTGCATGAAAAATGTGAAGAAATCGCAAAAGAAATCGTTATTGGAAGGACTAGTTTAGCGTACAGGAAAGTCAAAACGACCTTCGGTGAAATGAAAAGTAAGGTTGGTAACGTTAAGAGTGCGGGAATCCCACTGTTATATACAGAGGAGAGAGCGGATAGATGGAAATAGTACACTTAGGGCCGCTATGAGGACTAAGATTTAACTTATGTGATAGAAGAAGAAAGAGAAGTCAATATAGAAGAGATGGGGAATCCAGTACTGGAATCAGAATACAAAAAAACTTTGAAGGACTTAAGATGAAATAAGGCAGAAGTGATACATAATATTCCATCAGAATTTCTAAACTCACTGAGGAAGTGGTAACAAAACGGCTATTAACGTTGGTGTGTAGAATGTGTGAGTCTGGCGATATACCATACGAGTTTCCGAAAAATATCATCCACACAATTCCGAAGACTGAAAGAGCCAGCAAGTGCGACAATTATTGTACAATCAGCTTAACATTTGATGCATCCAAATTGCTTACAACGATATTCTAGGGAAGAATGGAAAAGAAAATTGAGGATGTGTTAGATGTTTTTCAGTTTGGGTTTAGGAAAGGTATAGGCAGCAGAGAGGAAACTTTGACGTTGCGGTTGATAATGGAAGTAAGACTAAAGAAAAATCAAGACACGTTCATAGAATTTGTCGACCTGGAAAAAGCGTTCGACAATGTAAAATGGTGCAAGGTGTTCTAAATTCTGAGAGAAATAGGGGTAAGCTATAGTGAGCGACGGGTAATATACAATATGTACAAGAGCCAATAGAGAATAGTAAGAGTGGACGACCAAAAACTATGTGCTCGGATTCAAAAGGGTGTAAGAAAGGAATGTAGCGGTTCAAATGGCTCTGAGCACTATGGGACTTAACTGCTGAGGTCATCAGTACTCTAAAACTTAGAACTAATTAAACCTAACAAACCTAAGGACATCACATACATCCATGTCCGAGGTACGATTCGAACCTGCGACCGTAGCGGTCGCGCGGTTCTAGACTTTTGCGCCTAGAACCGCTCGGCCACACCGGCCGGCAAAGCAAGGAAGTCTTTTGCTTCTATCGCAGGAGCAATGATGGAAATAAAAGAAAGGTTGGTGAGTGGGATTAAAATCCGAGGTGAAAGGATATCAGTTATAGGATTCGCTGATGACATTGAGTGAACGTGAAGAAGAACTACGTGATGTGCTGAATGGAATCAACTGTCTAAAGAGAATATTGATTGAGAGTAAATCGAAGAAAGACGAAAGTAATCAGAAGTATCAGAAATGAGAGCAGAGATAAACATAAGGATTGATCGTCACGAAGTAGATGAAGTTAAGGAATTCTGCTACCTAGGCAGCACAATAACCAGTGACGGACGTAGCAGCCGGCCGCGTGTGCCTGAGCGGTTCTTGGCGCTTCCGTCCGGAACCGCGAGCCTGCTACGGTCGCAGGTTCGAATCCTGCTCGGGCATGGATGTGTGTGATGTCTTTAGGTTAGTTAGGTTTAAGTAGTTCTACGTTCTAGGGGACTGATGACCTCAGATGTTAAGTCCCATGGTGCTCAGAAACATTTGAACCAATTTGAACGGACGTAGCAAGGAAGACATCAAAAACAGACCACCACAAAGGGCATTCCTGGCTAAGAGTAGTCTACTAATATCAAACACAGGCCTTAATTTGAGAAGAAAATTTCTGAGAATGTACGTTTGGAGCATGGCATTTTGTGATAGTGAAACAAGGGCTGTGGGAAAACCGGAACAGAAGAGTATGGAAGCATTTGAGACGTGACGCTACAGAAGAATGTTGAAAATTAGTTTGACTGATAGGGTGAGGAATGAGGAGGTTCTGCGCAGTCTCGGAAAGAAGAGTAATATGTGGAAAACAATGACAAGGAGAAGGGACAGGATGATAGGAGATCTATTGAGACATCAGGGAATCATGTCCCAGACACTAGAGGAGCTGTAAAAGGCAAAATTTGTAGAGGAAGACAGAGACTGGAATACATACAGCAAATAACTGAGGCCGTGGGTTGCAAGTGCCACTCTGGGATAAAGAGGTTGACACAGGAGAGGAAGTCGTAGCACTCCGCATCGAACCAGGGTGAAGACTGTCTACTCAAAGAAAAAAAAGGAATAGTATAAAAAGTCAACCAGCAATTGTCAGGAAATGTTTACAACTACATTTAGTATATTGACACTAATACAAATTAAAACATACGCAACAGGACCGTTAAACACAAAGCAGATACCTCGTTTGTTACTTCTCACCCCAGCGGTATCATGAGGATTTGGCAGTTTTCCCTACCACATCACTCTTATCAATGAGAGAAATTACTTTTTCATTTAATCTGAAAGCTATTGTGTTCTTGTCGACAGATTTTAGAGTCATAACATCTAGGTCATTTTCCAGTACTTTTTGTGTAATACAACTGTACGACTGTACGACTTCCTTTTTTCTCCTCTAAGTTCAGCCACGATATAATCTCGTCCACCCAAAAGTCCTGTATCAGTCATTAAAATACGGTCTGGTGTGTATTCTCCAAAGAATAGACATTATGCACACACTGTCGTCACTTGTAAAGAGACGTCGGAATCTGAATGGGTCTCACAAGCTTCTTCTCTTTCCTTTATGAACTGCTTAGAGCTTTTTCACAGGCATAGGTTTCTAGCTCCTACTTTTGGCCTACTGCTTTTTGCGTGGAGGCTTTTCGTTTTCAGGAATGAGTTTTCTGGTGGAAGTGTAGTCTCTCGTGTTCGTGAGGCTGCATATGGGAAGCGCGGCAACCCGCGGCGCAGCACTGTGTGGCTGGTGGCTGGGCAGTGGGTCACAGTGTATCAATTTCAGGGATGAATCTGTAGCACACAATATCTTGCAATGGAGGCTACCATATTTAAATATTTTATTGACACCTTGCCCTGTAGTGCAAGTGGAGGGCACCACAAAGTTACGATTATGAAGAGAAAATCGAAGAGGTTATGGCTGGACAAGTATTACTATGTTTATCAGAATGTAAATGAATCGAGTAGTGAGACCGGTTCCACAGCTAGAGTGGGGACTAAGAAAAGATTCATTTGTCCTAATATAATCGAAGGAAGATAGCAAAACAAACTACAGTTGCATAGGTCAAATAGGGTGTCCTATACAAATGAGAATATAGATTTATCAAGAGTAAACCAATATACTTATTAGATCATGACATTATTCAGGGTGAGTCACTAACTATTGCTACCTAGAATAACTCCGAAAGTATGAAAGTAGCTGAAACGTTTGTGGGACAAATGTTGCATTGGAAACGGGAACATAATATGAGTTGGTTTTTGTTGCTAGGTGGGGTAGCATCAGAGATATGAAGGTCAACTATTGTATTTTTTTTATGGGATGCTATAGTTTGGTTTTTTTTTATAGCGGCTATCGAGACGAATCCAATGATGTGTAACAGTAAGTTCTTTGAAGGTCAACGAAGGTCAGAAAGGTGGAATGAACATTTACAGAAGGTTTTCGAAGTGATGACCATTGGTATCAATGCAGTGCTGCAATCTTATCATGAATTGAGTGGTATTACCGTTGTGGCCGAGCGGTTCTAGGCCCTTTAGTCCGGAACCGCGCTGCTGCTACTGTCGCAGGTTCGAATCCTGCCAGCCGCTGTGGCAGAGCGGTTCTAGGCGCTTCAGTCCGGATCCGCGCTGGTGCTGAGGTCGCAGGTTCGAAACCTGCCTCGGGCAAGGATATGTGTGATGTCCTTAGGTTAGCTAGGTTTAAGTAGTTCAACGTCGAGGGGACTGATGACCTCAGATGTTAAGTCCCATAGTGCTTAGAGCCATTTGAACCATTTTGAGTGCTACTGTATTCCTAATCACTTCGGCACTTAACGAAGCACATTCTCTGACAATTCTCTCTCGTATATCGTGCAAATAGTAAATATTCGCCGAATACGGCGTATCCATCTAACGTGCCCTTGACATGTAAACACCATTTGACGGTTTCGCAATAGAACACTAATAGGAACCGTAAGACTAGTATCGTCGAATCAAGCAAATGTGAATGATGTATTCCTTGGAAAAACAAGTCGATATGGTTCTCATTTACGGAGAAGGCCAAAAAAATTCAGTGGGAGTTAGCGTATAGCTCAAAACATATCCTCAACGTACTCACCCTACATGTCGTACATTTAACTATGTGTGTGATAAATTGAGAACAATGGGACCTTTAACGCATCGGAAACATATCCGGCAAAAGAAAGTTACTAAAGAGGAAACGGAAATTGGTACTCTTGCCACTGTGCTTCGAGATCCTTGTGTTAGTTTGCGTCAAATCGCTAGAGAATCTGGCATGAGCCAGAGTAGAGTTGTTCGTGTTCTGAATCGCCATAAATATCATTCTTACCATATCAGTCTCCATCAAGAATTAACTGGTACAGATTGTATGCCTAGCACTGAATTCTTCCGATGGGCTCAACTTCAGACTCAGATGGATGACACTTTCATTAATTTGATTTTATTTACTGACTTGACAACATTCACGAGCCATGGAAATGATAATTTGCATAATGTGCATTATCGAACAACAGAAAATCCATGTTGGCTGCGGCAAGCTGCACACCAAAACCTGTGATCGGTGAATGTACGGTATGGGATTCTGGAGGACAGAATTATAGGCCCCTATTTCATCGTAGGACATCTTAGTGGTAGGAAGTACACTACATTCCTGCAAGAAACATTAGGTCTGTTATTAGAAGAAATACCTTTTGGAACTAGGAACAGAGTGTGATATCAACACAATGGGTTTCTGGCACAATTTTCTCTGATGGATAGAAATGAGTTGCAGAGACAATTCCCAAATCGTTGGATTGGACGCGGAGGAGATGTGTCGTGCCCGGCTCGTTCGCCAGACTTGAAGCCTCTAGATTTTTTCTTGTGGCGATTCTTAAAAGACATTGTTTATAAAGACGTTCCAACTACACCTGAAGATATGCGAGAGAGAATTGTCAGATCATGTGCTTCGATAAGTGCCGGTGTGATAAGGAACACCACTCAATCCATGATAGAAAGATTGCAGCACTGCATTAATACCAATGGTCATCACTTCGAACACCTTCTGTAAATAGACGTTCATGCCACTTTTCTGACCTTCGCTGACCTTCAAAGACCTTTCTGTTACACATCATTGGATTCGTCTTGATAGCCGCTATCAGAAAACAGATAAGAAATATAGCATTCCATAAAAAAAAAGACCTTCATATCTCTGACGCGACCCCACCTAGTAACAAAAACCCAACGTCGAGTATTATGGCCCCCGTCGTCCCATGCAACATTTGTCCCACAAACTTTTCAGCTACTATCATACTTTCGGAGTTATTCTAGGTGGCAATAATTAGTGACTCACCCTGTATTTGATCAAGAAGCTGGTGAGAATCATCAGAATTCTAATATTCTGAACCGATCTGAGAACAGTAAAATGCATTTCCAGAATTCCACTACCAACACTCTCGATAGTTTAATTTAAAAATAATCAGCAGAATCAAGTGCAGTACTCAGACTTGATGTCCTCTCCGTATTTGGCAGTAAAAAAGCGTAATCCGACGAACTCTTGGAATTACCGCCGAAACAGAAAACGTAATAATTGTTTTTTATACGCATTAGAGATTCGAAACAAGAAATTTGTGTCGATATCGCTGAAAATATGAACATGAACAAAGCAACAGAGAAATCTTTTAGAATATAGGCATCAGTTACTGATGTCACAGCAACTATTACCACTACGTCACGGCCAAAGCCGACGGCTAGCATGGCAGAAGCAACAGAACTCGGTCTGAATCGGACACTTCTCTTTCCGTCATTTCAGTGTTGTATTTCTGTGTCTTATATTCCTGTCACGGGAGATTTGAGACGAGGTATCTCCAGGTGGTCGACACTGAAAAAGATATAGACGTGGCAGGAATTCATTCAATGTACGCAGAGATTTAACTCGACGAGAGCAGTTCTACAGGCTGTACTATAAATTAAGATGGTCGAACACCTTGCAACGACTGTGGGAAATGTGTTGGGGGTCGTAAGGGAGCAAACATTTGTCTGAGTAAGCTCGTCTGCACGAAGTTCCCCACGCTTTTTGTTTTAAACATTCCGTTTCAGTTTTGAGGGACAGAATGTCTGCTGGAAATAGCTGTTGTTCATGTAATTAAGAGACGGTCCTTCATAAGACCTGTCACAAGTTATAGATGAGTAGGTGAGTAGCAGCTCACTTTAAAAATTGATAAATGCGAGAGAATACTTTAATAAAGTTCCACGTATTATCCGACTTCGAGACTTATCGTAAAATGAGGAGAACGTCACAGCGTTTAAGTATTTAGAGAAATACTAAGAAGCCACATGACCTGGGACATACACATAAAGTCAGTGCTAGGGAACGAAAATGGAAGACAGATTTGCTAGAAAAGTGCGAAAGTGCAGCACATCTGTAAAGGAACTCGAAGATGCAGATGTAACAGATTCTGGCGTATTGTTACATCGTTTGATGTCATTAACAAATAGCCATGGCGACACACATCGAACAAATTCATAAATCTGCTGCTGTGATCGTGAAAGGTCAGTGTAGACATCACAAAAATGTAACACTCGACATGAAGAACGTTTTGATCACATTGGAGAAATCAATTACGAATAAATGATGTTATCATTGATGACTTTTTATGCGACTAACTGTATTTAATAGTTTCATGAGTTTAATATCCACTTTCTGTTCCACATTAAGATATGTATTTGAAAAGTAAATTAGACAAGTACTGATACATTTCTGTTTGAGAAGCGTCAAGCTATTGCCGACATCACACTTCTCATTGTAATAAACAGATCAAATTAATCATTGATCAAAGGCATGTTAGGCCGACCATCTCACATTTTCGTCGTGTTATGCTTTCAATAACAGTGATTGTAAGGGTCAAGCTATATTTTTACCTTTTTCTCTCTATTCTAATTGGGTTTCTGTGTATGAAATGGTAGATTTGTCGTCTGTTTGAGTGGAGGTTTTGGAAAGTCAGCAGTCATTAGACCAGAGGACACGAACTGACATTCTCGTCTACGTTACCCTCCCTTCACTTGTGAAGAACTCGCCGATCTGCGGAAGGAGGTGTTGACCCAGCTGGTCATAGCAGGTACGCCGCCAGTCCGTATCGTTTTGGCTTAGTCGTAGGTTTGGCGCCTGTGGCAAACTTTTTCCTCCTGCTTTAGGAAACTGTGCAGAATGCAAGAGTCCAGCAGACTGTTAAAACCGGTCACTCGTCGAGACACGCCCCAGAAAATTATCGGTCGTTTTACAGCTAGCCCCGTTCTTAAAAATACTTTCTGCTGCGGGCATTGTACGTACTTTGTCCAGTGAGTTTTCAGAAGGCGGGTGGAAGAGGAACTGATCTAAACAGATCGCTGTCTGCCTGTCTCTCCTGAAAGACTGCCTGGTGCAAGCGCGTTTCAGTAAACACATGCCTAAACCCAATGGAATGAGGAACTTTTTTCTACCCACACGCAAAAAAGAAATACATTGGGTATTCTCAAAAACCGTTAGAGTGGGAGGCCTGAAATTATTTTCTGACTTTTGTATAAGATCGTGCATTGGTGGTAAAAAGAAGCGAGACCTTGACGGAGGCTCTCTAGTGCGGGAGAAAATCCGGCAGATTGGAAAACGATTTTTACATACTTTTTTTTAGAGAAAAATATTAATATAACAGATTCGCCATTTGGTACATCTGGTGCAACTTTTTGTCACTGGTTTGGTTCAAATGGCTCTGAGCACTATGAGACTTAACTTCTGAGGTCATCAGTCGCCTAGAACTGAGAACTAATTAAACCTAACTAACCTAAGGACATCACACACATCCATGCCTGAGGCAGGATTCGAACCTGCGGCCGTAGCAGTCGCGCGGTTCCGGACTGAAGCGCCTAGAACCACACGGCCACTCCGGCCGGCTTTTGTCACTGGTGGGTGACTTTTAGACACGAACTCGGAGGAGACCAGACACCATGGGTACGATGCAGAATTCTTTTGGCGGTAGAGACCCGATGACTACACTCAGCGACAAAGAGACGATGAAGACAGTCTTCTTCATGGAGAAAATGCGATAAGCAATTTGCGATTTCTCGTTGCTTATGAAGCAGCCTGCATTGTCAGATCAGTCCCAGTGGCTTCCATTTGCAGCATCCGCAGGCGACACAACAACAAACAACAATTATGGCCATCGCGGCATTATGAAGTGGACATGCGTAATCAGGTCTCGGTACTCTTACAGTTATTATAATTACAATATGACATTGAGAAACTCATAGAGAGTGGGAGCATAAAATATAATGAATGAATTGTGGAAGTAAGACCGTCCATTTGCGCCAGAATACATGGTGAAGTAACAATCTGTCGATAACCTTACAAAGATTCAAGAAAACAAACTAATCAAAATCCTGCTGATATAATAGGCCGAGAAAGTGGCCTCAGTGTTAACCATCATCCTTAATATCAGTTTGCTGCAGAATCCTTGAACATATTCTCTCTTCCAACATAGTAAATTTTATTGAGACCTAGAAGTTTCTCTCCACGAATGAACACGGTTTTAGAAAGCATCGCTCGTGCGAAACTAAGCTTCCCCTTTTGTTACATGACATATTGTGAACTACGGATCAAGAGCAATAGGTATATTCTACATTTCTAGATTCCCGCGAAGAACTTGACACGGTATCTCACTGCAGATTTAACGGACGTATGAGCGTACGGAATAGGTTCCCAGATATGCGAGTGGCTCAAAGACTTCTTAAGTAATAGAACCCAGTATGTTGGCGTCGACAGTGAGTGTTCATCAGAGACAAGGGTACCGTCTGGAGTGCCCCAGTGAAATGTCATAGGACCGTCATTATTTTCAATATACATACTTGATCCAGTTTTTCAGTGTAATGATGAAAACTGACAACGCCAAAACGAATGTAGTTTAAGAATACTGTTCCGCAGACAAATCTGAAATGACAAAAAGATATGTGAGTTGGTAGTTGGGGCTGGACGAATGGGACATTCCATTTCTGAAATCTTTACTTAATTCGATTTTCCAAGATCCACAGTGTCAAGCGTGTCCCAATAAAATCAAATTTCAGACATTACCTCTCACCAGACGCAACACAGTGGCCAACTGCCTTCACTTAATGAACGAGAACAGCGGTCTTTGCGTAGAGTTGTCAGTGCTAACAGGCATGCAATGATGCTTGAAATAACCACATATATCAGTGTTGGACATACGACGAATGCATCCGTTAGGACATTGTTGCGATGTTTGGTATGAATGGGCTACTGCAGTAGACGGCCGACGCGAGTGCCTTTGCTAGCAGCATGACACTGCTTCCAGGGCGTGTGACCATATTGTTGCGGTCACATGTAGTAAGCGTTGATTCATGCAGTGGAGAATGGCAAAACTGAGGCACGCCAGCGATCGAGCTGTTGCGAAGTAAGCACGCCACAGATAGCCTTGCTGACAGTAGCAGGCTACCAACAAGCTGACGCAAGGAACGCACACAGACCGAGCGCCGAGCGAAGCCTGGACAGTGCTGAGTAAGGGAAGTGAGGCCAGCACGCTAAGTTACGCTGCAATATACTGTGGGAGTAATAACAAAAGCTACCACCGAGGGTAAAAAAACGTCCTCCTGCCGGGTACAAATAATAGCAACAGACAGAAGCCATTAGGAAACAGTTCGGATCTGAGGACGGGCGTGGTCCGTGTCCGGTTGTTCAATATTCGTAGGTGACGTTTCCGGAAGTCTGTTCCAGCTCGCAGAAGTCATCCGTTCGCCGCCAGATGTTAACTTCAGCTGTGGAGGTCGGGCCGAGTTCAGTCGGCACCATGGCTGGCTAACTACAGCGAGAACTTCCAGCAGGACCGGCCGGAACGCGGTCTTGGTCACAGGCGCCGCCGGGGACTGACGCCCGGACTTCACGGCAACCCGCCCACGCCGCATGGTCCGTCCATGACGGGACATCGCGGACATCGCGACTGACGGCTTCCCAGCCGCTGAGAAGGCATAACAATATCGCTTGGGCCCTAGTCTACTGGGTGGCTAACGACTGAATGGCTCCAATTATTAACATCGTAACTTCAAATTGTCAGTTTTACAGGAAAAGCAAAAGAAATCTCAAATGATCGGCAGAAATCCAAATTCATTTCATTTCTATTGTAGAATTACAGATAAACAGATACGAAATCATGGACTTCAACATCGTAAACTAATATGGTCACCCTGTTTTCGAAAAGTGACTTTGCAGACTTACTACGTCTTTTTCCCGAAAAATCTGCAGCGTAATTGTGTCGTAGGTTGAGCTACAGTAGATTTATGATAACAAAAACTAAAAAACCAATGAATTTTGATGTTCTTATGCACTTTTCATACGATATTCTTATCACCATTTGGTACATCATCATTAGTATATTCTCGTGTACCGGTGTGTATCGCAACCAGGCTCTGATAGAAGTGATGATAAGCAATTGGGATGCATGTGCTGTCACATTAGAACGACAGATCCTTCAACTTCTGTTCACTGATCGGCAATAACCTGTGATGTGTCTGGTTGAGGATATCGCAGGTTGATAGCGGCCTTCCTCCAGATCGCTTTTGGACAGTGATACGCTTTTCTCCATCGTAGTAAGTGTAGTTGAAGTACACTTCGTGTTGTCGTCCTTGTTAAACAACGGTTTCGCGTATCTCACTCCATATCATCTTATTTTTATTGATGTACATCCACTGTTGCTTCTGCACCACTTATTAACTCATTTCGTTAACTGTGTACAGCTTACCGGTGACGTTATTCTAATTTAAGTGACCCACTGCTCCGGGACGTACACGGATTGGTTCTTCTTTCATCATTCGATCATAACGTGCACTGAGTCACCCTCATTCCTGGGATGCTCCAGTTTTAGATATACGATTGATATTCCAGGCTTAATGGATGCAGTTACAGACACAGAAAATATAAATCTCTTCCCGTTTTGCTCTCCGCAGCTATCCTTCAGAGTTTCAGTGTTTTGCCACCTTTACCAGCTCGTACATGTAAGAAATGGATGTTTCATTTACACGACGACGGCCAAAGGTTTCACGCGAAACATAACACTGCTCTTCCTTGTTACCCATGTCGTGTACGGTGAAATTGGAGGTGGAATATTTCCGTTTGTAGTATTAAAGACTCACATCAAACTGAGGAGTAGCAATATTTTCCTAAGAAATAAACGTGCACTCATAATGGACCGATTTTGAATTTTTCTGTCACTTTACTGACAATTGCTTTATTTGCAGTTTGAGAGACATATTTGTCTGCCAACTTTGTTTCCTCCGCTCCAGGAGAACTAGCGTGAGATGTGCATAGTCAGCACTTATCCTTTCTAGTCCGAAAGAATGACAAATTATATTTTTGGGTGAATACATCAGTCTATTGCCTTAATATGACAGGATTCACTGGGACATATTTAGTTTCGTTGATCCATTCTTAGTGCATTCTGTGCATCTTTGCAGTGGTCAGTTCGAAAAAAATGGTTCAAATGGCTCCGAGCACTATGGGACTTAACATCTGAGGTCGTCAGTCCCCTAGAAATTAGAACTACTTAAACCTAACTAACCTAAGGACATCACATATATCCATGCCCGAGGCAGGATTCGAAACTGCGACCGTAGCAGTCGCGCGATTCCGGACTGAAGTGCCTAGAACCGCTCGGTCACAGCGGCCGGCTGGTCAGTTCGGAGGAGGAGGAGGAGGAGATTAGTGTTTAACGTCCCGTCGACAACGAGGTCATTAGAGACGGAGCGCAAGCTCGGGGGATGGAAGGATGGGGAAGGAAATCGGCCGTGCCCTTTCAAAGGAACCATCCCGGCATTTGACTGAAGCGATTTAGGGAAATCACGGAAAACCTAAATCAGGATGGCCGGAGACAGGATTGAACCGTCGTCCTCCGGAATGCGAGTCCAGTGTGCTAACCACTGCGCCACCTCGCTCGGTGGTCAGTTCGGCACAAATGTATTTTATGCTAGTTTCTTTGTGTAATGTGACTCTAGACAAAAAAAGAAAAGCTGTTTATATGCTCTCGCACTGTGTACTTCATTTCATATTGTATTGTATTCCACTTGTATTAGCTGACAAAATTCCATCTGCACCAAATTTTTTAATGGAAGTGCTCAATCACGTAATCTGTAAAAGAGAGGGCATGCAAAAACATATTCCAACAATCCTTAACGTTATTCCATCAACTGTCACAGAACACGGTTTCGAAATTTTTCTTCTGGATTGAGTCACATTTCGTATCTGTTTCCTACCAAAATTTTTCATATGTCGACAGATGAATTCTCAGTGTCCACTTTGATCTCCAATTTGCCATAATTTGTGCATAAATATCCTGCCTATTTTCTTATTATGAAATTTCAGTCGGCATAACTAGCGATCGTATCCTGGGTTCATTAATCTAGCTTGAATTTCAAAACTCTTTCGGTCTTCATATGCAAGCTCTGTTCCTTCCTTTTATTTACCATCAATGTGAATGAATTCCTAGTTCTTTTACGGGCCTTCCTTTCCTTACTTGAGCATCCCAATCTTCTAAAAGAGCACGGGGAGTAGCATGTTGCATTACGTTCCGCTGTGAATGTGGTTAGAGAAATATTTAAGGGTTTCCAATCAGTTTCTTACGAGTTCTCACCACCAATAAAAATTCATCATGTTAAAATGAAATGCTTAAATTATTCTGTTTCCAGAAACACTGGCACTACATAAACTTTTACTCTTGTCTTATTTATGTTTCTTGCACCCGTGTTCTGGTGCTTAATAACCCGTCAGCTGTTGTGACAAAAAAGTCAGAATCAACTACACGAGGAATCAAAAACTTTTACCCTCTTTCCCATTGTCACTCCTTCTCTAAGAATAATTGGAACAAACAAAACTAGAAATTGGTGTAATGTTGATACAATAATGCTCATAAAGTACGTCAGTAATTTTGCCTTTTGGTACTAAGTCTATGCTGTTATTGATTCGACCATTTGAAATCTAAGCCTTAGCATCGGTGGGAAACGATTTCCTGTTATTTACACTTCCCCTCCTTAAGAAAAATATGTGAGGCTTCAAATAATAATTATTGTGCGATAACACACTTCATTAAGAGAAGAAAAACTTCTTAGCCAAGATCGCAGTAAAACACTGTATTGTAGATGACCGTGCATCTGGGAAATGATGTTTATAACAACCTGAACGTAGACCTGATGCTGGTAACATAGTTTTAGCGAAACCAGTCATTGTGATCGTAGTTAAGAAGTTTTTCTTCTCTTAAAAAAGTAAATCCACACCGCCCCTTCTTACTCAGTATGAGTTAACTAATGACACCGAGCGGGGTGGCGCAGTGGTTAGACACTGGACTCGCATTCGGGAGGACGACGGTTCAATCCCGCGTCCGGCCATCCTGATTTAGGTTTTCCGTGATTTCCCTAAATCACTCCAGGCAAATGCCGGGATGGTTCCTCTGAAAGGGCACGGCCGCCTTCCTTCCCCATCCTTCCCTAATCCGATGAGACCGATGACCACGCTGTCTGGTCTCCTTCCCCAAACCAACCAACCAACTAATGACACACACTTCATTATTTATGGCTCTAAATAGAACTAAACAAGCAGCAAATTATGAGAAATATTCTTAATTTTGTATTTGACCTGAGTATTATTACTGTGTACAGACGTTCAGGACTACCTGCAGAAGTTCACGTCTCTTTTCTGGTTTTCGTTTCTCTATACGAAACTTTTTTATCATTGTTCATACATTAGGAAATGAGTATTTACTTTCAACAGCAATCATTAGGTTGAGAGCCATATTCTTTATTTTTAATTTCCTGTTTGCGTAATAATTAGTCAGAAGATCTTAATTACTGATACCAGTTATAAAATTAGCGAATTCGGAACCCATTCACACAGATGTTTATAAGTTGTTATTATATAGGAAATCAATGGTTGCACTCGTCCTAATGACAACGTTTACAGTCAGCGTATTTGTTACTGGCTGCAAGCAACCTTAGATGACAGTGCTTCCAACTTAACAGCGGGAACCATAACATATCGCACTTGTAAATAGTAAACTTTTCTTGCACAAATGTCGCAACTACAGTTACAATTTTAATTATCTACCATTCTCCCAGGAAAAACACCATAACGTAACTAGCTATTCTTTCCATAGGTGAAAGAGTTTTTTTAGATGACGTACGACATCCTGAAGATTGCTATTGCTGCTTAAGTTGCGGTGCCAGAGATATAATTTTTAACCTGACGACCATCGTAGCTAAATTTGGCCACTTATGGACTTACAATGCTAATACCGGGAGACGTTCATATCGCCGCAAAAAGTGTTCTATAGGATTCAGGACACTGTGCGTACCAGTCCATTACAGGGATGATATTGTCGAGTAACCACTCCGCCATAGGCCGTGCATTTTGAACAGGTGCTCGATCGTGCTGAAAGATGCAGTGGCCATCCCCGAATTGCTCTTCAACAGTGGGAGGCAAGGAGGTGCTTAAAACATAAATGTAAGCCTGTGCTTGATAGTGCCCGCAAAACAACAAGGGGTGCAAGCCCCTACCACGAAAAACACGACCACACCATGACAACACCGGCTCCGAATTTTACTGTTGGCACTACACACGCTGGCAGATGAAGTTCACCGGGCATTCGCCATATCCACACCCTGCCATCGGATCACCACATTGTGTACAGTGATTCGTCACTCCAGACAACGTTTTTCTACTGTTCAATCGTTCAATGTTTAGGCTCCTTACGCCAAGCGTGGCGTCGTTTGGCATTTACCGGCGTGATGTGTGGCTTATGAGCAGCCGCTCGACTATGAAATCCAAGTTTTCTCACCTCCCACTTAACTGTCATAGTACTTGCATGGATCGTGATATAGTTTGGAATTCCTGTGTTATGGTCTTCAACTTTCGGTGGCCTGTGTCACTCAACAGACGAGGTAAGCCTGTAAGCTGTTGTGCTGTACGTGTCCCTTCACATTTCAACTTCACTATCACATCAAAAACAGAGGACCTGAGGATGTTTCGGAGTGTGGAAATCTATCGTACAGACTTATGACACAAGTGACACGCAGTCGCCTGACCACGTTCGAAGTCCGTAAGTTTTCCGGAGCACCACAGTCTGCTCTTCACGATGTCTAATGGCTACTGAGGTCGCTGCTATGGACCACCTGTCAGTAGGTGGCAGCCCAATGCACCTAATAAGAGAAACGTATGTTTTTGTGGGTGTTTGATCACATAATGTACGTCTGATGTTTAAACACCTGAAACTATTTATTTATTTCTCAAGCAAAGACCGGCCGCTTGTTATTGTATAGCAGGTCGTACATTGTGTGATTTTACATGCTATACCATACGAATTCAGTAGTATTACCAGAAACAGGAAGGTCATTGATGCAGGTCTACGCACGTGTTCGATTTCACTTCTGTTGAGTATGGTCAGGACGTGATATAAACTTCCGCTGACCTTTCCGCAGATAAATTATTTGTGAAAGTCGGACACTCTTGCTGCTACGTAGCCTATTTCGAGGAGTGTCATCGACAACAACACATGCATTTGAACTGATAGTAACGTTTTCTTTTTGTGTTATACGCTTTGTGAAACGGATTTCAGATCTCTCGTACGAACAGACGGTAACCTAAATTCCTCGGTAATTTTCCGTGCTGCCTAATAATCAGCGAACTCTTTTTCCATAGTACTTCTCCACGATCATGTTAAGTGTGAGTAATGTTCCGCCTTCCATGGTGCCGATTCCTCTTGTATGTATGTTTTCCTTAGTTAATGATAACTGATAATGTGACCAAAGTACCGATGTGGGCTCGTGGCTAGTTAGTAGACACGTATCGTTCACTCGTACAAAAGTTTACGCAAGAGCTAATCAAGAATTCACTTCAATCACTACAAATAATTTCTTATTCCTGGCACCACTCGTCAATTTAGTTGTGTTCTTCATCACAGTCTCTTAACAAGTACGAGGGTTATTTGGAAAGTAAGGAACAATCGGTCGAGAAATGGAAACCACAGTGAAAATCCGATGAAGTTTTGCAAAGGTGTGTAGGGCAGTGTCTCTAGTATGCCCGTCGATATCGTTAGGTCGTTCTTTTTAGTTCTAAGCGCACAGGGAGCACATAGAGATGCCTAGAACAATAGTGTCTCCCGTCAAGTACGAGGGCCCGGTGAGAAATTTCTCCTGAAGCTATGCAGACAACATTAGGTAACTGTCGTGCGATTTCAAGACAATTCTCAGCCGCTTTCTGCAGGGGCAATGAAGATGCTCCTGCATCGTTTTCAATTGGAAATGTTTGGTTACCCACAGTACAGCCCGTAATTTTCTCACTCTGAGTTTCATCTCGGCTCACATAAAACACTAGCTACGAAGACAACATTTTGGCATAGACAACGAGCTGTAGGCCAGTGTATAGGATTGGCGGAAAGCAATGGCGGCTGCCTTATATAACTAGGGTGTTGGAAAGTTGGTACAACGCTACGGCAAACGTCTAAGTCGGATCAGCAACTATGCAGATAAGTAGCTGGAAGTTGTAGCTAAGTGTTGCAAATAAAACAGTTTTGATTTTCAGTGTGGTTTCCATTTCACACCCTATCGTTCCTTTCTTTCCGAATAGCCCTCGTATTCAAGGTAACACCATTAACTTTGAACAGACTGTGCCTAAGAATAACATGGTCATGCATTTTTGAGTCTTCAACCATTGGGCATGTATTCCAAGAAGGTATAAGTCAGACAAAGACTAGTGTGGACACCGTGGCTGTTATATAAAATAAAATGTTGATGGTGTACAGCAACCAGACGCAAATTGGTTTTAGTTACTTTATTAAAAAAATACCGTTACCGGTTTTGAATCCATACAGTTCATCATCAGACGGCTTTCATGCCTTCGTCAAAACATTTGATGCACAGGTTTACTAGCGAGCTGCCCAATGACAAACAATAATTCACAACAACAAACCTTTCAAACGTGTAATACGGATGGTTGCGCTACAAGCTTGTGTTGAAATGCCACTTAAAGTGAAATATCCTTCTGCCTAATTTTTTTAGTTTTCTTCCAACGAATCATATTCGCCATGTTGTTTATATTTTCACCACCACATACATCAGTTTGCATTACTGAACTCCTTCGTTTGGTCACAAAACAAATTTACAATGCACACCATCTGTTTTATCACACAACATACGAAAACAAATACAAGGTTTCAAAGTACATGCAGTTCAAAGCTGTGGCTCTCATAGTTTATAGCCCAACGACCTTTCTTATCTGAAACTAAAATGCACGAATAGTGATTTTCACCATTGACACCAACGTTAGAGTGAGGAAAAATTTTTTAAGAAGTAGTTCTTAATTGGAAGGCAACTTAACGTGAAACGTCCGTCTGCATCAATTGTTTCCAATGAATCATATTCGCAATGTTGTTTGTATTTTCTTTCATACCTGCTGTAATATCACTTGGCTCACTGTAGCGGTTGAGAGTCGTGAATGATTTTCATCATTGACACCAACGTCAGTGTGTGGAAAAAAATGTTTTAAGAACTAATTGGAATGCAACTTAACGTGAAGCGTCTGTCTACGGCATTTGTTTCCAATGAATCGTATTTGCAATGTTGTTAGTATTTACTTTCGTAAATACTATATTATCCCTCGGCCCGTACTCGCAATTATCAGTCGTGAATTGATTAGCTCATCGATTCATCATTCATAGGTTCAAAGTTAATACACATCGCGAGGCGCTGTGTTTCGCAGGGGCGAGTGAAACATTTATTCCTTGACTTAACGTTGCTCCGTGGCGAGCGAAGAAATGTAAGAAAGGTGGTATATGACCGGATTTTGTTGCGAGACAGGCTAACAAAAGATTCAGAAATGGCTCTGAGCACTATGGGACTTAACATCCGAGGTCATCAGTTACCTAGAACTTAGAACTACTTAAACCTAACTAACCTAAGGGCATCACACACACCCATGCCCGAGGCAGGATTCGAACCTGCGACCGTAGCGGTCGCGCAGTTCCAGAATGAAGCGCCTAGAACCGCTCTGCCGCACCGGCCAGCTGATAAGGAAAGGACGTGTATGATGTGTGTACAATGAAACAGTCATTGTCAGCCACCATATCGTATAATTTTTGTTTTCTGAGATTCACAAGCGATATGTAACATTAATGTGGAGTTCAGTAACAGCCATAATACAGTCTGGTGCATTTCAAAGGTACTTTCGTCTATTTATTTTTGATCAAAAGATTCTGTGATGAACTGTAATGTACAACAAGCTTGTACAGGACTTCAAACATTTGGTGGTCGATGTTTGCTGTAGAGTCTGCTTCAATAATATGGTCAAAAGTTTTCTCCGCTAAAACGAACTCATTTCAATCGCAGACAACCATCGAATGACCAAATGCGAATGGCAGTACCCCAGTTCGAAAAGATTCTATAGAAGTTTTCTTTCTCTTACATTTCAAGAATCTTACAGGTGACCGTCGGAGTTGGTAGTTGTTTCTACACCACGAGAGTAATTTGTCTACATGTACGAAATTACGTATGCTGCGGGAGTAGTCGACGGCGCTCTGGAAATCGATATTGTCCTTCACAGACATACGAACTGAGACACTACACACACTAGTTCAATAACAACGGGTTTGATATTACCAGCTTAATTTCTTCTTTTGAGACATAGTATTTTAAAAATGGCTAAAACGTGACAGGATCTACAAGGAGTGAAACATAGACATTGTCAAGTATTTCATGACCAAAAACAAATGAATACACGATAATTCAATTATATATATTGTGATTTGTTGTGATAAATGTGTGTTTTATGTTATATATATGCACCAAGTTGTGCTTTGCATAATTTCATTTGCAACTGATGGAATCATTCTATGTGAGTTACATCTGACATCAGACAACCGCGATAACCCGGTTCCGTCATACACTCCTGGAAATTGAAATAAGAACACCGTGAATTCATTGTCCCAGGAAGGGGAAACTTTATTGACACATTCCTGGGGTCAGATTCATCACATGATCACACTGACAGAACCACAGGCACATAGACACAGGCAACAGAGCATGCACAATGTCGGCACTAGTACAGTGTATATCCACCTTTCGCAGCAATGCAGGCTGCTATTCTCCCATGGAGACGATCGTAGAGATGCTGGATGTAGTCCTGTGGAACGGCTTGCCATGCCATTTCCACCTGGCGCCTCCGTTGGACCAGCGTACGTGCTGGACGTGCAGACCGCGTGAGACGACGCTTCATCCAGTCCCAAACATGCTCAATGGGGGACAGATCCGGAGATCTTGCTGGCCAGGGTAGTTGACTTACACCTTCTAGAGCACGTTGGGTGGCACGGGATACATGCGGACGTGCATTGTCCTGTTGGAACAGCAAGTTCCCTTGCCGGTCTAGGAATGGTAGAACGATGGGTTCGATGACGGTTTGGATGTACCGTGCACTATTCAGTGTCCCCTCGACGATCACCAGTGGTGTACGGCCAGTGTAGGAGATCGCTCCCCACACCATGATGCCGGGTGTTGGCCCTTTGTGCCTCGGTCGTATGCAGTCCTGATTGTGGCGCTCACCTGCACGGCGCCAAACACGCATACGACCATCATTGGCACCAAGGCAGAAGCGACTCTCATCGCTGAAGACGACACGTCTCCATTCGTCCCTCCATTCACGCCTGTCGCGACACCACTGGAGGCGGGCTGCACGATGTTGGGGCGTGAGCGGAAGACAGCCTAACGGTGTGCGGGACCGTAGCCCAGCTTCATGGAGACGGTTGCGAATGGTCCTCGCCGATACCCCAGGAGCAACAGTGTCCCTAATTTGCTGGGAAGTGGCGGTGCGGTCCCCTACGGCTCTGCGTAGGATCCTACGGTCTTGGCGTGCATCTGTGCGTCGCTGCTGTCCGGTCCCAGGTCGACGGGCACGTGCACCTTCCGCCGGCCACTGGCGACAACATCGATGTACTGTGGAGACCTCACGCCCCACGTGTTGAGCAATTCGGCGGTACGTCCACCCGGCCTCCCGCATGCCCACTATACGCCCTCGCTCAAAGTCCGTCAACTGCACATACGGTTCACGTCCACGCTGTCGCGGCATGCTACCAGTGTTAAAGACTGCGATGGAGCTCCGTATGCCACGGCAAACTGGGTGACACTGACGGCGGCGGTGCACAAATGCTGCGCAGCTAGCACCATTCGAGGGCCAACACCGCGGTTCCTGGTGTGTCCGCTGTGCCGTGCGTGTGATCATTGCTTGTACAGCCGTCTCGCAGTGTCCGGAGCAAGTATGGTGGGTCTGACACACCGGTGTCAATGTGTTCTTTTTTCCATTTCCAGGAGTGTATATGAGCTTCATGCGGTTCTACTCTGCAAGACAGGCAAGCACAGGAATCACATGCTAACTCTTGGCACACATTAGTCTGTTCTTTGTAGATAACGACTGGGTTAGGAATATTTGTAGATTTAGTTATTATATGTTTTACTATATGCCAAGTAATTTGTGTTTGTTTGTTGACGTGTTTACAATTGTGGAGAGTTATTCAAAAATGGTTCAAATGGCTCTGAGCACTATTGGACTCAACATCTTAGGTCATTAGTCCCCTAGAACTTAGAACTACTTAAACCTAACTAACCTAAGGACATCACACACACCCATGCCCGAGGCAGGATTCGAACCTGCGACCGTAGCAGTCCCGCGGTTCCGGACTGCAGCGCCAGAACCGCACGGCCACCGCGGCCGGCGGATAGTTATTCTGGGGTATAGAATATGATGTGTATTTTCGTGGGGTAAAGCTGAATTGTGTTCAGCATAATGTAATTAGAAGAATCGTGGGCAATTGAATTCTTATGGTTGAAACCAGATTACAGTTTTAAATGCAGAGGCAAAAGTAAGAGAATGTGAAGCCCAGTGGTGATGAACGAAACCCAGCGTAAACGTTAGATACTAACCAAGGAGAATCCAAAGATCCTGTGGCAGAGCTCATAAATGAAATGAAACTTTTGATGGATACCGTAGCTAGTTTAGCTTCAAACAATCTATCATGTCTGCTATTCAAATGGCCGTGACATCTACGCAAGCGAATATTTCAACAACAGTTGAAAATTTAGCTTCGGAACAGTCCAACATGTCTGCTACTCAGACGAAACTGTGAGCTGAGCAAGACAATTTATCCTCAATTTCAGGGTGCTGTTCTTGGTATCTGATTCAAAGAATGGGAATTCTAAGAAAAACGCACGACACTTTGTGGGGCGGCGATTGAGTTTGTGAAAATAAAGTTTGTTGTTTAAATGTGGGAAAAACCACTGCATTTCCCGGCTTTTGGAATGTTGTTAAATGCTGTCTTTCGCCGTTCTCAACACTGGCTCTCTCTTTACTTTTTGGCACCCAGAAAGTGATTTAACGAAACGTGGAGCCTGTAATGAGAGTTCCTAGTGCCCACTTAACCTGAGAATATTATTATAGCTGCAGCTTATAGCTCTGAAGAAGTAGGAGATTGTTCGGGATTTCTAATCAAAAACAATTTTCCAAAATAGTTGAGTATATTCTGAAATTCACTGATAACATCACAATTATCCCAACAGCCTAACAAACAGAGCAGTTCAGAGTCTAATTCGCTGATGCAACTATAAATGTCCGAATTGAATGTCAAAAGAATGCTCGCCAAAATTTGATGAGAAAATCTCATCAAACGCCACGCTAAAATGATTGGTAGAATGTCTGTCCCGCGACGGCACGTGAAAATACAACAACACGCAAACTGAAGCTAGATAATGAAAATCATTCCAAAAATAATCCTTCATTTGAAATGTTTTCACAGTTACGCGTATACATCGTAACTCAATACGGCACCCGAGGCAGTTTGTAGCAGCGCTACCGTAGCGAAGCGCCTCCCGACACAGCTGACGTGCTATTCAGCGTCTGGAGAGAACTGGGGCCTTCCTTACTCGCGCAGTGCTCTTATATATATAGCCTCGGTGCGGACGGCTAAGAGAACGCCGGCTCTAACTTGGCTCTCACGACTGGCCGCTGGGCTAGTAACGCACCACTTCAAGTTACATAATAATTTATAGCTTCTTTTGCTGATGGCTTATGAAGCTGTTAATTTAATCGTGCATTTAGCACGCAGGTAAGTATTTATAATAAAATTATGACGTGGCTAAGTTAAATATCTTGGGCGAGAGAAATAATTAAGTTACGCTGCACGCAGCATATGAGCTCTGAACTGGTCCTTTTGAGATCCGCTATCGCTATAATTTTATAGGTATTCAAAAGAAACTTTTCACATCTTCATAGTCATAGCGGACCTCCGACCTACTTAAATCTAAACATCCTAGTCTTATTCATTAGCCTACTTAATCTATCTTGCTTCCTTCAGCTTTGAGATGAAAACCAGAAAATCATGAATTTCCACTAAAGTCTTAATCTGTGAAATCCAAAGTACTGTTTTTATTAAATCATTATGAAAGATGAATCTAAATATAAATTTTGAAGTCTCTAGCTCCTTTCTGTTGCGCCAATTATTTTTTTAGAAAAACGCCCAAATTACAAAAATGGCTGAAGTTATCGCACTGATATTTAATACACATTAATTTAGTATTATTCCTTACATGCTGGAAAATTTCAGATCATTTGCTTGAATTTTAAGGTATTGCGCAACATTTATGACGTCAGAGCTAGTTACAGCAGACTGGCTGGCACACAATGGAAACTGATGTGAATTTACTACAGCGTGAGTAGGCTGCTTCCCTACATCACCCTCTACTTAAATTTTTTGTTTATGAATGTTAATGAATGAGAAAAAAAAATTTAATTATAAAAAGGGAAGGAAGAGTACAATTTAACTCCCTATAAAAATCAAAATTGAAATATAAACATGTAGAAACATTAAAGAAAACTGATTACCTACATTAATTATTTAAATTGTGGGCATGTTCACTGCCTTTTAAACAATGTCATTACTCAAAATTTTAAGCAAAGTCAATGAAATATTTTGGCATACATATTGCCTTAGACAAACAAACACATACGAATTGAAAAATTATAAAAATCTTAGATCCATTAAATGCATTAAATACACTTTTACATACACAAATTCAAAGAAAATAACATGATACATAAACAGATGATTATCTCTTAGCAGTCTTTTCTAAACCTGAAAGAAAGTTCACAAATAATTTTTACACACGTGGTTGTAGCCGTTTTGGCTGGCGTCCTACACTTCCATTCACAAGGGTAGAGGAGGGGAAGTTGCTATGGTGTGCGTCCTTCACGTTCTCTCTAACTTACAGGGGGAAAGGGGAGGGTCACTGTGAGTTGTGTCCAAGTCACTCCACGCTTTCACGCAGCTACCAGGCTGCCATTATCTGGTTTGTCCTGTAGAACAAACAAAAGAGTGCCTCAGACTCTGTTCACTTAATATCTAAGGGTGGGTCACAATGAAATGGGGATATATACATTTTAACTTCCAATATATTACTGGAACAAAGTTAACAGAACTTTTTTTTTCAACATTACTCTTGCGGTTACTTAAATGTCATAAAATCGGTAAATAAATGGCTCAAAACGCCGTTAGTCACGTACTAGAGAAAATCTATGCTCATGGCATATAATCATGAATCCTATTTAACGTCAATTTATTATTTCTGGGCCGGAACACTGAACCAATGCTCGGTACATTCCTGACACATTTGTATATTAAGCACTTAACTGAATCATCTTTGATTATCTTATTCTTAGAGATAGTATGAGTATGATGAGTGGTTGTTTTCTCAGCTTCTTTGTACATGTGAGTAACTTTTGGTAATAGTACAGTTCTGAGTGTTCAAAACACACTACTTTTAGTTGACTACAAAATCCACTTATTGGTCCTCTGCTGTTGTCAGTTCCACATCTGCAATTAGGTACTTACCTAATTTGAAGTGTATTTATGCTGAGCTAAAATAATGTTTCACATCTGTCAGTATGTTATTTATTTATGTTGCTAGAGTATGTACTTATTTACCACTCACCCTATTAATATTTAAAGCATAGGATAGCACATTTATTTCATATTCATAGTGTATTGCAGCTGATTAGTTTGCTCATGTGGCAATCCATTTCCACTCGATCGGACGCTGAAACCTCAGGTAGTCTCTCTCGGACCTACCACTAAAGTGCATCAAGTAATTATGGACGAGCGTAATGCTAATTTCCTTAAACCTATAGGACACCATGAGCTGCTCTGTCTCATCTAACATAAGGGTACCTATGGTCGCATTCACGCCTCCAACTCATAACCTCAATACGTGTAGGTGTATCCTGTCACACACTACACTAAAATAATGGCCAGCTCCAACCTTATAAATACTTCAGGGACGTGTCCTTCACGTCTCAACCACAAACACTGCTCACTTCTATTACACTGCCTTTCCTTGCTACATCAGGTGAGTTTAAACTTACAACTTATCTGCATATTTTTCATAACACTTAGCAATCTCTTTCTTATTATTTATTAGTTAGCTCTAATGTATCCACTAGGTTTCATTACCACTTCAGATTCTGCTTGTACACGAATTCATACATCTTTTTAAATCACTGTTGATGGACCATTTCCAACCAAACAACACTTTGTACTTACTATATTACCAGGGTACTACACATAATTGTTACTCAAATACATTTGTATCTTAATTACGTCATACTTCTCTATTGTTTGTCACTATTCAGTTTATCACATTAGGTATCTTTCTTCACTGATCGGTAGATAGAATGGTAACATAACTCATGACCTGATAGTCATGACAGAAAAATTTCATGTCTGAAAGAAGAGATCTAAATTTTGGTGTATAGGAAAGATGAAGAATGAGTGAGACCTGAAATGGAAAGAAGATCTCACACAGCTGGGACTGCACAGCTGCCACACTGTGTAGAGGTTACAGAACAACCTCCTCCCTACAGCACTCATTGGCTGCCTATGAATCTCTTTAAGTCAATCACGTTCCTTAGACCTAATAGCTTCTTACTTTTAGGGTATTCTAGCCTATATGCATTGGCATGTGGTTTTCCTATGATCCTGAAAGGTCCTTGGTATACGAACATGAATTTCTTTGTTTCTGCATTTACTTTCTTGGATTTTTCTTTGGTTTTAACAAGGACTAATTGACCTATTTCAAAGCTAGTAGGTACAGCTTTTGCGTCATGACGCTTCTTCCTTTCCAACGCTCTTTTTCTCATATTAGCCCTAGCCTTTAGTTTTTTCTCGTCTGTGGATATTTGCGTTATAGAATAGGGAACTCTACCATATCTGCAATCACATTGTGAGGTTCTTGGCCAAACATCAATTCGCAAGGTGCAAAACCAGTTGCATCATGTCTTAAGTTGTTAATTACATTCTCAAAATACTTAATGTGCTCTGCCCAACTTGAGTGTTTTCGAGCACAATAAGTTCTGCAAAGCCTATTCAATTCCCTCATAATACGTTCACTCATATTTCCTTGGGGGAAATACGCAGATATTTTCAGATGTTTCACGCCGGCCTTATCTAGACATTCCTTAAATCTATCAGAAGTATATTGAGGCCCATTGTCTGACAGCAAATTCTTCGGAACGCCAATGTTCACGAAGAAATCTTTTTCCAACTTTTCAACCAATGTTTTTGCATTTGCTCTTTTAATTGGGTATAGCTTAACATATTTACTGAATCCATCCACAACAACAAATACATGGGTACAACCACCTCTCGAAACAGGAAGAGGGCCAAACAAATCACAAGCCAGTAATTCTAGGGTTTCAGTTGGCTCTACTGAATGCATATCTCCTTGTATTCTGGTGTTAGCAGCACGGACTTTCTGGCACAGTACACACGATGCTAGACGCTTAGCCACACGGCGGTACATGTTGTCAAACACAACCTTCTCTTTTAATTTTGCAATGCACTTCTTTGCACCGTAGTGCCCATACCTCAGGTGTACATAGTCGATTAGTAAGTCTACCTGTTGTGAGGGAAAGCACAGCTTCCACTCAGAAACACCTATCTTTTTCCTCCTAAACAGAATACCTTTATGCAAACAATAGTATTGCGAAACCTTAGGATAGTTCGCATTTCCTAAATAGCTCTTCACTAATTTCAGTTGGTCATCTGCATTCTGCTCACGTCTCAAGTTCTTAATCACTCTCTTTAATGCACCTTCTTCCTTTACTTCGTGCAATGCAAACATTCGAACTTCATTTAGGTCTGTTGCTGTAATTCCCGCGTCATCACAGAGCTCCGCACTTCTAGATAACCCATCAGCTACCAGATTGTTTTTCCCTTGAATATATCTAACCTCAAGGTCAAACTGCTGGAGATACAATGACCATCTTACCAAACGAGAATTCCTCAACTTACATGTCTTTAAAAAGGTCAACGCCTTATGGTCACTGTAAACGATTATCTTGTGACCTAATAAATACTGCTCAAACTTCTGTACCCCAAATACAATTGCTAATGCTTCCAGTTCTGAGATGCCATAATTTCTCTCTGCTGCCTGTAAAGATCGACTTGCGAAAGCTATAGTCTTGTGCACCTCTTGCTCGTTCTCTATTTCTACCTGGAATATTTCCACAGCTATACCATAGCCACTAGCATCAACAGACATACAGAATGGCTTTTCAAAATCAGGATGATGTAAAATTGGACTATTAATTAAAGATTGTTTAAGCACCTCAAACGCCTGTTGACATTCTGCTGTCCAAACCCAGGGGGTATTCTTTCTCAGCAGGAGGTGAAGACAGGGAGCATTAAAAGCCTGGTCACTAACAAAACGCCTATATAAACCGAACAGACCGAACATTGATCTCAACTGCTTCTTGTTTCTGGGAGCCTCAAATTTTTCAATGACTGCTAGCTTGCCTGGGTCAGGCAGAATACCTTTTCCACTTATCCTATATCCCAAGAAACCTATTTCCTCTTTAACGCACTCTGTCTTTTCAATCTTTAGTTTCATGCCACCTTTCTCAATAGCCTCTAACACTTCCTCTAATAAAGCTATATGTTCTTCCCAGGTAGGAGTTGCTATTAACAGATCATCTACGTAGACTGTTATTTTATTACTTAAAGCTGGTCCTAAAACATGGCACATCACACGTACGAAAGCACAAACAGAGATATTAAGTCCGAAAGGTACCACACGGTATTGGTAACAAACTCCTTCGTACAAGAAAGCTGTGTACTTCCTTGAACTCTCCGCCAGTGGGAAGTTCCAATATCCACACGTGATGTCCATAGAAGTTAAGAATTTTACTCCCCGGAATTTTTGCAATAACTCGTCCATATTCTGCGGTCTATCACTTTCCCTAACCACTATTTCATTTAACCAACGAGCGTCCAAGACCAATCTGACACTCCCGTCTCTTTTTGGTACAACAACAAGAGGATTATTGTACTCACTGACCGCTTTCTCAATCACACCCCACTCCAGCATTCTCTGTATTTCCTTTCGAACCGCCTCCTTCCTGGCTACATGTATTTGGTATGGCTTCCTGAAAAACACTTGGCCGGGTTTCACCTTTAATTGACACTCATAACCTTTGACTATGCCAGGTCGATCTGAAAATACCTTATGATGCCTTTTTAGAACCTGTCTCAGTTCTTCCTTTTGATAGTCTGAAATCTTATCGATTTCCTGCAATTTAGCTTCTATTTTGTCTAAAATAATTGCTTCTTCTTCTTCTGTGTTCAGCTTACTGTTACTAAGATTAACACCTTCGTCCCAATACCTCCTATTTTTCAAAATTCTTATAGGCAACTCCCAAGTTTCATGATCAGTTACTACATGCTTATCACTAAAAGGTACTATAATTACTCCGGTTATTGGTAAGACCATTTTTAATTGGCTGTTCTCAAAGTCCACAACACTCTGATATTTTGACAAGAAATCTATGCCAATTAAAACCTCAATACTGAGATTGTTTACAATTAAACATGGATGATCAATTAAATTATCATTAATGTTAAAGGGCAGCAAAGTTTCTTGCTTTACCGTTTTTGACACCTTGCCAGTAGCACCAATTATTCTTAGTCCTGATACTCTCATTACTGTAAGCTTATCTTTGCCAGGTAATGCATCAAAGAAGGACTGAGATATTGCACTCACCTCACTTCCACTGTCTAAGAGACAACGCACATTGATACCCAATATATTCACTATTATTATAGGGTGGCTTATTCTAGGTTGTACAGGTGGTTCCTCAAATTCATCTAGTAGTTCCTTTTGGATTTGCCTCCAATTAAAGTGATTGACATCTGTCTTCATTACATTTAGGTCACAGTGTGTAGGGGTTTCCTGAATTACATTTTCAGCTGCCTTTTCCAGTCGGTCTATTAATTTTAAATCGAAACACCGCACGACTTCATTACATTTAGTTTGCTGAACATAACCCAAATTACTATAGTCTGAGCGATTCTGCGTCTCCAGACCGGGCATAGCACTAGTTACAGCTAAACCACTTTTACCATTATCGTCGGTTTCCTCCTCAAGTGACAACTGGTCACAGCTACTGGGTTCATCGACCCTCAACAGCCTACCCTCTACATTCTCACTTATCTCCTGTCCTAAATTTATTAGTACATTATCAACATCCTGCACAGGCACTTTAGATAAGAGCACATCATCTTCATCGTAAATATAAGCATGAATTTCTTCTGCTTCTTCACCTGTCAATTCAGTATTTTGTAGCTCTTCCCTATTGTTACACTGCTGCGCCTTCTCTTTCTCTTCCCACTTAGAAAGCGTTTCTAACACGGTATCTATCAAATATTGTGAGTGATCTAATATTTCTGTTGTATCCTTAGATGCTACCGACACTTCATCCACATGTTCAGTTTGAGTATTCTGATCTGCCTTACCAATTTCCTTAACTACTGGCTTAGGAAAAGTAACCGCCTGGTGAGCGCCAGTGTCCTCATAGACGGGAACTAGTTTTCCTGCCTCGGCCTACTGCTGTTTTCTTTAGTTTCATTATAGTTATCTGGCATAGCATTGCTTTCCGTACTGTTGTTTACGTGCATATTTCTGTTTGGAACAAAATTATTATCCCTCGGACGACCTTGTTGGTTCTGATAATTATTTCCCCAATTCCTACCTCTCTTAGGATGGCGAATACCTACTGTTCTGATGTTTACATTGCCGTTTTGCTCATTCCTAAAATTACTATTATTGTTAGTGGCATTTCTGTTATTACGTGCCTGCTCCTCATTGGCAGCAACACGTTCTACACGTTCCAAATATTCAATGAAACGATCAAGATTGTCTCTAGGGGCTGATATAATCCTAGTTTGCCAGTACCATGGCAGTTTGGCTTCAAGACCTAGTATAATCATTTCTGGCTTTAGCTTTTCCGACAAATGTGACAAACGTGAGATCCATGACCTAGCAAACTCTTTAATTGATTCCTTGCCTGCATTGAAGCGTTTTCCACTCCAAAATTCCCTTAACACTTCATTTTGCTTATTGCTAGACCAATATTCATTAATGAAAGCTGTTTTAAACTCCGCTAATGTTTTACACTTTAACATAACATCAGCGGACCAGCGCATGGCGTCACCTGCTAAATGGCTTCTAATAAATGAGATTTTCTCTCTTTCAGACCAAGTTGGTGGAATTACATCCTCAAAATCGTTCCAGAAATCTAATGGGTGGATATTTTTATCTGGATCGAACCGCAAGAACTGCCGACACCCGATAAAAGCGGCGTTTGCAGCTACAACTTGTTGTATACTACCATTACCAGAAGTTACTGAAGCTACTTTACTCTCTATGTTAGCAATGTTAGTACTGATATTTTCTACTCTCAATTCAACATTATCTACTCTTTGTACAATATGAGTAGTGTCACTTTTGATTGCATCTACGTCTGCTTGACATATGTTTACTTTTATGTTAACATCTTTAAATCTGTCTGAGCAAAGTTCAGATTCCGCCTCGATCTTTTCTGTTAACTTGTGCTCCAGTTTCGCATCTTCCATTTGGAAGTCTTTGCGAACCTCAGCAACTTCGGATTTAACTGTTTTATACATTTCAGAAAATTGTTGAGCAACCTTTTTCTTAATATCCTCATGGTTGTAATCAATTTTATAGTTCAAACTGTCTAGATCCTCTTTCAACTTATTGCAACTAGCCTTGAAAGAATTTTCTAATTCAGCTTTATTGGATTCTAATTTATTGTCCACTGCCTCAAACCGTTTATTAAAATTGGTTTGGCTGGCCACAATCCTGTTATTTACCTCAATTATATCAGATTTTAATTCAGCATTACTGGCAGCTATTTTTGCATTGCTGTTTTTGACTTGTTCACTTATTTCAGACTTTAACTCAGCTGTCATTTGTGCATTACTGGCAGCTATTGCTTGTAATATAACATTTAAATCAACAGCCCCAGCATCTTTGGGTTGCTCACGAGCTGGCTTTTTATCACACTCAGGTGACGAAAAACTAGCTCCAATACCAGAATCATCAAAACTAAAGGAAACTTCTGATTGATTAGTCCTATTTAACTGCTCTTTCTTAAACTCTACCATCGCTGAAGACTGTTTCAATTTTAATTCACCAGAGAAACCATCATCCAATAAATTCACATTTTCTACTTTCTGTTTTACTCCAGGGGTCTCTATTATTGAATCATTCTCCCTTCCCACTCTACTGTCAGGAGACAATACTTCATATTTCACTTTCACATTACTATTTTCATGCATATTTACACTTGAACCGTCGTCTGGATTTACAGTTCCCTCCTCAGACATAGGTTCTGATATAAGTTTAACCTTAGTTTCTTTTGGCGGTTCCATCGCCAACAGTCTTTTAGCGCAGGTTAGTAAAATTTTAAACAGTTTTTCACTTAACTTAGTTCCTTCTGCACGACGTTGTTGTTGCCGGCGCGGCGTACCAGGATTCCTGATGCGACGTGGCACGTTGAAACTGCAGACGGCACTCCGACGGCTGTGGTGTGTTTGCGTGGCCCGCAACTGCAGGCGCGGTCCCGGCTGCTGTGGAGGATGACTGCGGTACGGCGAAACTGGCTTCTCGCGATGCCAGCAGCACCGCTAGGCTCAGTGCCTGCTCCGTCAATCCAGATGCGTTGTTAATTCAATTGCGTCGTCCACATGCCCACGTAACACTTTCACTGTTCTATTACTCAGCTGCGTGTCGCATTCCACTCGCGAATCCGAATAGTTAAAAATCACTTTCACTTAGTTAGTTTCCCGGCCGATGCACCATATGTGGGGCGGCGATTGAGCTTGTGAAAATAAAGTTTGTTGTTTAAATGTGGGAAAAACCACTGCATTTCCCGGCTTTTGGAATGTTGTTAAATGCTGTCTTTCGCCGTTCTCAACACTGGCTCTCTCTTTACTTTTTGGCACCCAGAAAGTGATTTAACGAAACGTGGAGCCTGTAATGAGAGTTCCTAGTGCCCACTTAACCTGAGAATATTATTATAGCTGCAGCTTATAGCTCTGAAGAAGTAGGAGATTGTTCGGGATTTCTAATCAAAAACAATTTTCCAAAATAGTTGAGTATATTCTGAAATTCACTGATAACATCACAATTATCCCAACAGCCTAACAAACAGAGCAGTTCAGAGTCTAATTCGCTGATGCAACTATAAATGTCCGAATTGAATGTCAAAAGAATGCTCGCCAAAATTTGAAGAGAAAATCTCATCAAACGCCACGCTAAAATGATTGGTAGAATGTCTGTCCCGCGACGGCACGTGAAAATACAACAACACGCAAACTGAAGCTAGATAATGAAAATCATTCCAAAAATAATCCTTCATTTGAAATGTTTTCACAGTTACGCGTATACATCGTAACTCAATACGGCACCCGAGGCTGTTTGTAGCAGTGCTTCCGAGCGAAGCGACTCCCGACACAGCTGACGTGCTAGTCAGCGTCTGGAGAGAACTGGGGCCTTCCTTACTCGCGCAGTGCTCTTATATATATAGCCTCGGTGCGGACGGCTAAGAGAACGCCGGCTCTAACTTGGCTCTCACGACTGGCCGCTGGGCTAGTAACGCACCACTTCAAGTTACATAATAATTTGTAGCTTCTTTTGCTGATGGCTTATGAAGCTGTTAATTTAATCGTGCATTTAGCACGCAGGTAAGTATTTATAATAAAATTATGACGTGGCTAAGTTAAATATCTTGGGCGAGAGAAATAATTAAGTTACGCTGCACGCAGCATATGAGCTCTGAACTGATCCTTTTGAGATCCGCTATCGCTATAATTTTATAGGTATTCAAAAGAAACTTTTCACATCTTCATAGTCATAGCGGACCTCCAACCTATTTAAATCTAAACATCCTAGTCTTATTCATTAGCCTACTTAATCTATCTTGCTTCCTTCAGCTTTGAGATGAAAACCAGAAAATCATGAATTTCCACTAAAGTCTTAATCTGTGAAATCCAAAGTACTGTTTTTATTAAATCATTATGAAAGATGAATCTAAATATAAATTTTGAAGTCTCTAGCTCCTTTCTGTTGCGCCAATTATTTTTTTAGAAAAACGCCCAAATTACAAAAATGGCTGAAGTTATCGCACTGATATTTAATACACATTAATTTAGTATTATTCCTTACATGCTGGAAAATTTCAGATCATTTGCTTGAATTTTAAGGTATTGCGCAACATTTATGACGTCAGAGCTAGTTACAGCAGACTGGCTGGCACACAATGGAAACTGATGTGAATTTACTACAGCGTGAGTAGGCTGCTTCCCTACAACTTACTTTTATAAACATTTGCATATGGTTCAAACTAGAAATCTGGTTTCCTAATTTGTTTCAGTAGGTGCATAAATTGTACTACCCTTACAAGCTAATCATCTGAGACTGAACGAATGTACTAGTCTATATTTAAGGAAATGTTTCATATCTCAGTTGTTATTATTTACAGACATTACATTGTAACTTTTTCACTCCTTTTGCTACCCTTGCACACTTTACATGAATTCACATTTTGCATTTCATATATCCGTTTGATCTTCCTCGCACAACTCGTAATACTATTCCTCTTTTTTATGAATGAGTTTCTGTAACGTCTTCCCTGCGGAGTCTACAAAAGACTTTCTTTTCACGGGTGAAGCTACCGATTCACATTTATTCTCTTTTGCTTCGGTCAGTATTTCTTTTGATAAGCTACTTATCGACTAACTGGATTCAACGACTAACCATTGAATTTTTGCCCGGAGCTTTCATTGATTCTCTCGCCTTCGACGATATATCTTAGTTCACATTTCGCCTACCGAGGCTTCATCTGCATTGAAATTATTCGACAACAAGTTTCATTCAGCAATGTCGAAAGCAAGCTTTCTTACGTCCGACACTAATAAACCGAACATCACCTCTTCAAATTTAAGAATATACTATTCAAACTTCGTTGTGGAACGTTTTACTGTGGAAATTTTTTCATATACCAGTTCACAATTTTAGTTTTATTTCCAATGTGCCTTTTAACCTGTGGCTTAGGCACGTTTTATATGCGTACACATGCATGTAACTAATGATCCTCATTTAGATATATTGTACCAAATGTTATTTTCTCTTTAGTTCCAGTTTCCATAAGGCCTTTCTGTTGCTATAATACACCACAAAATAATTATGTAAGCGTAAAGAACGGTGGAAATAGTTCTAAGCATTATACTTCAATAATAATGGTAATTACACTTTTGCAGCTAACTGTACGCGCAAGTTTTTAAATCGTACCACTACAATATATGAATCTTACATTGATGTGACAAAAGTCATGCAGCCAGCCGGAGTGGCCGAGCGGTTGTAGGCCCTTCAGTCTGGAACCGCGCGACCGCTACGGTCGCAGGTTCGAATCCTGCCTCGGGCATGGATGTGTGTGGTGTCCTTAGGTTAGTTAGGTTTAAGTAGTTCTAAGTTCTAGGGGACTGATGACCTCAGCTGTTACGTCCCATAGTGCTTAGAGCCATTTGAACCAAAAGTCATGGAATACCTCGTAATGTCATGTCGGACTTCCTTTTGCCCAGCGTAGTGCGGTAACTCGACGTGGTATGGACTTAGCAAATCGTTGGAAGACCCCTGCAAAAATATTGAGCCATGCTGTCTGTATAGCGGTCCACAATTGCAAAAGTGTTGCCGGTGCAGGATTCTGTGAGCGAACTGACCTCTCGATTACATCCCATCAGTGTTCAACGTTATCCATGTCGGGCGATCTGGGTAGCCAAATCTTTCACTCGAACTGTCACGAATGTTCTTCAACCCAATCGTGAACGTTTGTGGACCGATGACATGGTGCAAAACAAAAAAAATGTTTCAAATGGCTCTGAGCACTATGGGACTTAACATCTATGGTCATCAGTCCCCTAGAACTTAGAACTACTTAAACCTAACTAACCTAAGGACAGCACACAACACCCAGCCATCATGAGGCAGAGAAAATCCCTGACCCCGCCGGGAATCGAACCCGGGAACCCGGGCGTGGGAAGCGAGAACGCTACCGCACGACCACGAGATGAGGGCGACATGGTGCAATGTCAGCTATAAATATCCTACCGTTATTTGAAAACGTGTGGACAATGAACGCAAATTATCTCCAGGTAGCCGAACATAGTCATTTTCAGCCAATGATCTGTTCAGTTGGACCAGGGGACGCAGTCCATTCCACGTAAACACGGCTACACCGTTATGGAGCCACCACCAGCATGCACAGTGCCTTGTTGACAACTTGGGTAACCGGCTTCGAGCGGACTGCACCACACTCGAACACTGCCATTAGCTCTCACCACCTGAAATCGTGACTCGTCTGACCAGTCCACTGTGTTCCAGTCGTCTAGCCCAGGAGGGGCGCTGCAAGCGATGCCATGCTGTTAGCTGGAGCACTTGCGCCGGTCGTCAGCTCCCATAGCCTATTAGTGCCATATTTCACCGCACTGTCCTAACGCGGTTCGTCGTACATTCAACATTGATTTCTGCAATTATTTCACGCAGTGTTGCTTGTCTGTTGGCACTGATAACTCTAGGAAAATGCACGTGAACACTCCTTATAAGCACTGTAGTCGACATAATCGTCTTGAGAGATTCAGCTACCGTTTAGATAATTGAGGTAATTCTCATTTATTGCTCCGTCACAGTTGCGCAATTTTAGTTGCATTACATGTTTCTATCACTCTGGATCGTCTTTATATCTAGAAGAAAGCAAAACTAAATATGTACCATATAATATTTTACAATAATTACAAAAGACAATAATTCTACATGAACGTAGAATTTACCTAAGTAGTTGCCTCAGCAACCTGTTTTGTCTTCTCAGAACCGCATACCCGTATCAGAATACCGTGTTTTGCAGCTGTGATCAGTGTTTTGAAAAGGTATATGTTGAGGAGGAAGGCGGAACGGGAATTGAAGTGAGACTGATTGGCACATGGGAAAGGAAGCCGTCGCTGAATCTCTCAAGACGATTATGTCGACTGCAGTGAATATGGTGCCTAATCAGACGGTGAGAAGCTGTTTTCCTTTACTGAACTTGAAACTAAAATTAATAAAAAATTGTTGAAAAATTAGATTTGACAATAAATGCTTTTATAAAAATATAATTACAAGGAATGCAAAAGTAAAAATTGAGAATAGAAAAGGAACAGCTCGTGCAATAAAAAAGAAAAGCGAAATTATATATGAAGGTAGTATCTGTTTCCGAAAGAACAGATACCACTGATGACCGTGTAGCTTCTCTGGAATGAAATGATAATTAAATCGACACCCTAGCTGCAAATGGCGTTGATATACATCATTGGGGACATGTTGAAAACGTGTTCAGCGACCGGAACTCGAACCCAGAAGCCCGCATCTCGTGGTCGTGCGGTAGCGTTCTCGCTTCCCACGCCCGGGTTCCCGGGTTCGATTCCCGGCGGGGTCAGGGATTTTCTCTGCCTCGTGATGGCTGGGTGTTGTGTGCTGTCCTTAGGTTAGTTAGGTTTAAGTAGTTCTATGTTCTAGGGGACTGATGACCGTAGCAGTTAAGTCCCATAGTGCTCAGAGCCATTTGAACCATTTTTTTTGAACCCGGAATCTTCTGGTTACATGGCAGACGCTCTACCCTTTTATTTATTTACTTATTTTTTTGTGTTTGGTCGTTGCGGACGTCACATGACATCCGTTGTGGTTCGTTTGTTGATCCTTCCACTCAGCTTTTTTATTACAGAGGCCAACTTCCATTTGAGCCACCGAGGGCACAGAGGATAGTGCGCCTTCAGGGACTTATCCTTTGCAAGCCCTGTGCCCTCGGTGGCTCAGATGGGTAGAGCGTCTGCCATGTAAGCAGGAGATCCCGGGTTCGAGTCCCGGTCGGGGCGCACATCTTCAACATGTCCCCAAAGATGTATATCAACACTATTTGCAGCTAGAGTGTCGATTTATTTATCATTTCAAAAGCGAAATTATGTAAGCAAACTCAGAAATCAGGGAAGCTTATAAGAGCAAAGACATATTAATCGAGGAATTATACTTATTGCACTTAAAGGTAGCTAAAACGTTGTCTCCCGTACAGTTTGACAGCCTACGTGCATTTATTGATAATAGAGTGGACGATGAAAGAACAAAAATAATTGCAAAGGCATCGTAAGAAAATATTATGAATGACGTGAAAGTAAAGATGAATAACAATAATGTGCATAAAAATCACGAGTTCTTCGACGATCCGGTTAATCTTACCGATATTCCTCTTACAGTTGAAGTGATCTCTCCTATCAAAAGTTTTAAACCTTTATCTCAAACCACCATTATAACAGAAAGACATAATGAGAATCATAGCAGGGTAAAATTCGCTACTGATGTAGCAAAGCTTCCCACTCATAAACTGTGTAAGTGACGTGCACTTAAGTGGTGTTTATGAAATGAGTGGATCCCTGAGCTATATCCAGATGGCTAAAGGAGCCACACGCAAATGGAAATGCTGTCTGACATTAAAACCAGTGTAAAAGATTGGGTCGCCAACAACTCGAGCCACACGACAAACAAAAGATTCGACTGAGTTGGAAAACTAATTAATTTAGTCATAAAAAAACTCATAAAAGGACATTCATTGTAATGTCACTCATAAAAAAAGGGATGTAATTGTTAATATGATCCAGGGATTGTTCACATGAATCAAATATTAAAATAAAGTAAAAAGGGTGTGAACACTGTGAATAAGAGCAGCTTGCAGCAACATTCCTGAAAACAAGATCTATTCTAAAAACTTTGTTTTAAATAAAAAGGGAACCCTAATTATTAGATCTGTGTGCATGGAAACGCTATGGATGGGCTAACCAGGAAACTACAAGGCAAACGGTGTTGGTAAAGGAGACGTAACATCGGTACACTGCATAAGACTTGAAACAAAATTATTTATTTCTTAAGACATTGATATAAGACATCTATGTGACTGCTGTTGCTTGGTAACTACGTATTATTGCTTGTGAAACGCTATACGATTCACAACAGAATCTGTTAATTTAGAATCGCCGTCGTAATTAGAGGGGGGCGGGAAAGGTTTGATACTCGCATTCGGATCCACATTCAATCCAAAACCAGCAAGTACGGCCACAACACCAACATACAACGAAGCTAGGAGGTTTGTTCCACTGTGCTGAGAAATGATTAAATTAAAAAGTAAATCTGAATATCACGGTTGCGTTTAAAGTCGAACTTCGGTTAGGAAAGACCGCCTCAACGAGGGCCATACATACACGCTTATGCTCTTAACATGAAATCACAAACCACAAATACAATTGAATAATCTGTACAGGATAAATTTAATATTCCAAAATCAGAGCAATAAGTAAACTCTAGGACAGAGACAGGGGGCCACGGAAAAGTTAGGCTCACAGTTAACTCGTGTGGCCACGCCGTTCGCGGAAACACAATTTCTACCTACCGGGGCCAAATTTTAGCAACATTTAACCACGCAGCCGCAAACAATTAACATTTTATAGATGACACATTTCAACAGACAAAGGGTAATGGCAAAGGACCAACAAATTCTAATATTAACCCATATGGATGGTTTTCAACGGACATGTAGTAATGAAACAAAGAAAATTCACAAGGAGGCAAAAATTAACAAGAATCGGAAAGGATTAGAATGTATACACACGCAGTCGCAAGCACACACACATTCACACTGGGCCGAGGGCGCATTTCTTACCTGAGATCGCTTCAACATATGCAACACCTTTTTGCTACATTCTTCTTACGGACCACGGTCTGCATTAGGAATCAAACTGAAAGTCTGAAAAAGCCATGCAATCCTTCCTGCGACCCAGACAAACAATCTTTATAAGACAAAACGCGAGGCCAAAAGCTGAACAAGGTGCAAGGTCAGTGAGACTGAATTACAAAAAGCTCCCCTCTCGCTATGAGCCAAAGCGCCACGCAGTTAAATCAACTCACCCTTCTGCGAAGAGACTTCGGCTGCAGACCGTCGGACAGCTGAAAGCAGACTGCCCATCTCACACTAAAACTTCTCCCACACAACCCCGTGGCCAGGAAAACCCGGAGATGAGGCTTCCGCCACCGACCTAATACCGGTAACTTTCACACAAAGGGATCAAACCCCTTTGCCAACCTGAAAACTACAATGAAAGGGTCCTGTAGCCACCTTTCATTAGTCCGGTAGCCCAATTTCACAAGTATTTCTCTTTCTTTTCCTCGTTTCTCTTTTCTCTTTACTCTCATAGTGGCGTGATTGAATGAATGTGGTTGTGTGTCACGTTGCTAGACGGTGGCGTAGTCTGCTGCAGAAAGTCTGCGATAGTCGTACAGATTCAGCAGCACTTGTACAGAATAGCCAACTCTAGTAGTGGTCAAGTAGGCAAAGAGGTTTGCACTACTTGTGAGAAATCCACCTGCGTTAGTTGGTGGCGGAAATGGCTTCTTTGGGTTTTCCGGTCCACGCGGAGCGTGGAGGAGGCTGGAGAGGAAACAGGGAGGCAGTCTGCCGCCGGTACGGGAAGCGTTCACAGCTGTGCTCCAGTCGAAGAAGGGTGAGTTAGACTGACCGCGCGGCGCGTTGTTACTTGGCGAGGGGAGAGCTGTTAGCTTTTGGTCTCGCTTTTCAAATCTGGAAGATTGCTTTGCCTTGTCGCAGCAAGGAATGCAAAACTTTGGCAGATTTTTCTTTTAGCCAATTTCTGTAGCAGGCTTGGATCCGCCGGAAGAGCGCCACACAAAGGTGTCGATAAGAAGTGAGCACTCGCTTCTGTATGAATGTCTGTTTGCCTTCAGCTGTGCCTGCATAAGCTTTCACCTTTCTAAATGGTTCAAATGGCTCTGAGCACTATGGGACTTAACATCTATGGTCATCAGTCCCCTAGAACTTAGAACTACTTATACCTAACTAACCTAAGGACATCACACAACACCCAGCCATCACGAGGCAGAGAAAATCCCTGACCCCGCCGGGAATCGAACCCGGGAACCCGGGCGCGGGAAGCGAGAACGCTACCGCACGACCACGAGCTGCGGGCCCTTTCTAAATATTTAGAGCCTTGCCTTCTCGTAAATTTTCCTTGCTTTATGTGTCTTTCGTCCGTGGGGAGCCAACCACGTGGTAGAACATTATAGTTGTTGGGCTACCGGCATCACTAACTGTCCGATCGCATGTTTGTTTTAGATAATGTTAACATGATTGTGTGATGTGATATTGTTGGAATTTGGCACTATACCTAGAAATTGTGTCTCCACAAACCATGTGTTATCAGGAATCATGTACATGCCTCACGTCCTTATCTTAGGAATAAATGATTTTACCTACAATTTTCTCTTGTGTTCCTAGATTACGTTTTTGCACCTAAGCCACTTACCTCGTACCTTTCCCGTTAACACATCCAATGCGTTTTCTTATGCACAGGTCCAGTGATTAGTCTCCTCTTGTATTTTATAACAAATGCTTTAGATTAAGTCATATTTTCAGGTGTGTTGCTGGGAGCTGATCTTATGCAGTGTTCATGCATTTTCTATTTTATTTTAAATGTTTGATTGTCGTGAACAGTGCACAGGCAATACTATTAATTACATCGTATCCGCTGTGAGCGACCTCACAACGTATGCATTTTTGTGAGTTTTTGGTCTGTGATCAAATTAATTTTCCGACTCGACCAAACCTTCGATTAGTTGTATTGGTAGAGTCGGTGGCGACCCTAATCTTCTCAAGTTAATTTCATAAGCAATAAGTATTTCCATTCCCAATAATAAGGAATAACCCGTAGTAACAGGTTAGTTACAACAAGGGTTGGCCATTCTGTAAGACTGCCGCTGATCCTCTGCAGCAGACTAAAACACCGTACATCAAGATGAAACACACCCACATTTATTCACTCACGCATGCCAGAGAGTTTATGAATAGAACAACGGATAAACATTTTATGGAATCAGCCGTGAGTTAGGTTACGTATGAAAACATGGAAGATTTATAGTTGCGCTATAGACGCATATGCAAGTCTGAATGCTTGCAAATTATAGAAAGAAACAGGCTACGGCTATATCGAATCATAGCTTAATCTTCTCTGGTACGAAATTTAGCAACGAAAACACCCAGAGTTGTTCTGTAGGATGCAAAGTGTACTGAAAAGCAAATAAAATGATAATGAAAGAGGACTATATGACCCTTTCAACTTGATGACCTTGCCGTCAGAGTCACCAACATGTTAAAAACACAACTGCACTCAAAACCAGCGGTAAAAATGTAATTAAACTTGCGTTGCGAGAAATAGTTGAATTAATGGATCTTCTAGAACTAACGTTGTCCTATAAATATTTCATGTTTAACGGTAAAATATACCACCAACCGGAAGGCTTAGCCATGGGAAATTTCCAAACCGGCATTATGGCTGAGATTTTCCTTAGTCATTTAGGGAAAAATATCAGTGAAAATCCTGAAACAGCCAATAAAATTCTATACTATTATCACTATGTTGATGATGCTGTTTTTGTTAGTTCAATAAATTCAAGGCGATTTTAATGACATAGCAGAGATAATGAGTGTTATTCTGCCAAAAATTAGGTTTACAGCTGAGCATGAAAATAAAGGAGCCATCAACTAGCTCAACATAAGGTTACAAGAGACGCCTGTGCAGATATTATCATTGACTCTTAAGTCTTGGCACCCTGACAGCATCAAGATAGCGTATTTTCAATGAATGATTAATAGTTTATCAAAACTACCACGAAGAGAAAGAGAGAGGAACAAAGAAATCGGTGTTAAGAAGCAAGTTGCAGTGAGTAACAGTTATCCAATCACAACAATAACCAAGTGACAACAGAGAATAAAGAGACAAGAACAGTGTAAATTCTATAACAGCATACTAACAGGTGAAGAGGAAGACAAGAAAGTTACGATGGACGGGTTTCGGAAGTTATGGGTAGACAGTTTTGCAATACCATTTTGTGTATAGGATTTGAAACTAATGACGTTATTCCCTTCTAACTGAGGCACCTTGTAAATAGTAAAGCCTCAAAATTCACGGCAGGAGGTGTATATAAACTAAAATGTGGAAACAGTCAAAAGTTTTTTTTTTTTTTCAAAGAAACTTCAGCACTGGCTGTATGAATGATTTTTATTAAATCTGAGACTGGTTTCACACCACTTATCGGTGCATCCTCAGGCAACATACGGTAATTATAACATAGTAACTTTGAACATTGCCCTGTAGCAACCTCCCACCATTCACGTCCAATATACCGTCATCTGCTGAAACTGGTAGTTATAATTTAAAATTTTAACTACCGCTTCCACCAGCTGACGGTATAATGGACGTGAATGGTGGGGAGTAGCTAAGGACCGATGACCTAAGCAGTTTGGTTACTTCAGAATTCACACACATTTGAACATTTTTTTGAATAAAGACTTGCAAAATTTTCCCGCCATGTGATAGGAAATGTTGTTCCCCAACAGCTCTGTAACGTGGTGCTGTTTCTGAAAGCAAGATTAAGCCAAAATTGGCAATCATACTTACGTGCACCACCTGCTACCCTTCTTCAGCATACGTTTTAACGGAAGTTGAAGTATTTAGGCAAATACTCTTCCGCCCAGAGTTCGCTTGTAGTGTCTTTGCTGAACTTGTTCTGCGTGGCCGGCCGAAGTCGCCGTGCGGTTCTAGGCTCTGCAGTCTGGAACCATAAGACCGCTACGGACGCAGGTTCGAATCCTGCTTCGGGCATCGATGTGTGTGATGTCCTTAGGTTAGTTAGGTTTAACTAGTTCTAAGTTTTAAGGGACTAATGACCTCAGAAGTTGAGTCCCATAGTGGTCAGAGCCATTTGAACCATTTTTCTTTTTTGTTCTGCGTGAGCTATAATAATTGCTTGTAATAAGCATGGGTTTAGGTATAATTGTGTGTCCGCATAAAGTTACATTGAAGCCGGGTCTGCGCTCCCTTTCCATAATTACGTGGCGAATGTGAATCAGGTTAAGTAGAGAGACCAGTTGTGATGTATATTCCAACAGACACACGGCTAGCTATTGAAATGCCATCGGTACTGAATAAATATCAATTAATCTATACCCTCGACTGATTATTTCCCCCTTCATCATAAAGAATAGGTGAAAGTCAGTACCACAGTCGAAATCTGGGTTATGAAAGCAAATAAAGGCTCTATGCTCCCTCTTAAGCCCTGCATAGGTGGCTTCGGTAGTGGTTCCAAAAAACATTGCGTTATCAAAAAAATGGTTCAAATGGATCTGAGAATTATGGTACTCGACATCTGAGGTCTTCAGTCTCCTAGAACTTAGAACTACTTAAACCTAACTAACCTAGGGACATCACACACATCCATGCCCGAGGCAGGATTCGAACCTGCGACCGTAACGGTTCCAGACTGAAGCGCCTAGAACCGCTCGGCAACTTCGGCCGGCCATTGCATAATCGCTGCGTTCAAATTTTTATCGGTTGGTTAAACCCACCCGCTAGAAATTATTTATACCCCAGCAGTAACTAGCAGGGGCCCGTAATTTCGTGGACCATACGAATTTGTTAAGCCATTGCTACCGAGGATAGCTTACAGGAGCTGTAGGACATGTCAAGCGACGGTAACTTCTTACCAGGTCGAGTTATAACCTCAATTGTACCACCACCAGTACGAAGTTTACGTTGCAATAGTTTCACTATTTTTTGGTGTTTACAGTTTACATACCCACTGTTGTACATTACTAGTGTTTCAAGGAGAATTTTTCATAATTGTTAAACTAAGTCACCACCATTCCCAGCCTGCTTCCGTTCGCCTCCCCCAATCAATTTCACTCTATATGCCTTTACCCTCCCCCCCCCCCCCCTACACACACACACAGTCCTTACAGTCATTCTACTTTATGTGGTTCTGAATAGACAAAATGGTTTGCTGACATATCTACTTAGATAAATTCTACAGTTATGTACAACTCTTGAATTGTGTAACTATTCTAAAATATTATATGGTACATACTTAGTTGTACTTTGATATAAGTCTGAAGATGATCCTCAGTGATCGAAACATGTAATCTAATTAAAATTGTGTAACTAAGACAATAATGAGTATTATCGTAAATCCCCTCAAGCATTCACAATATTCGAATGAAATTCCGTTGGGGATAAAACGTTTCGGAGCAATGAATTTTACGACACCTCCGCATTCCACTTCATTTACATTGCTCAAACAGAGAAACCAGGACAACTTTAGAAACTAGAAAAAAAATCTGTTTTGCATCTCAAGTCGACAGCTCACTTAGTTTATTGTGCAACACATCCTACTGAAACAAAAACAAAATTTCGTTGCTATCGACGTCACGTCTGCAGCACCCTGAGAAATTTCTCCCAGGCTCAGCACTCCGGCACCTTTATTACGGGAGGCGCCTAGCCCTTTCCGGTGCCAGGCGCACGGTGCCGTATACTGCAGTATCGTGTTCACGGGGGCGTAGGCGGCGCAACTCCCAATGTGCGCGTCTTCCAGCAGGCCTCCGCCTCCGCGGCAGGGCGGGCTGCTAGCGCCGCACCTCGGCGCCCGCCCCATCGCGCGAGTAAAATGCAAATCGCCTCGCAATTTCTCATACCCCCTCCCCTCTCCCTTTCTTCTTCGCTTTTTTTTTTCTGAGGGCGACCCCGGCCTCTCGCTTCGGCCTGCTGCAAACGGCGGAATATAAACATACGCTGTATGGCGCCCATATAACCCCGTATTTCGTGAACGGAACCGTTCCGTTTTAGTGCGAGGTCTTCGGCCATAACCCGGAATGGCGCCTCAATTCGGCACCTTGAGTCACCGCCGCCACCGCTGCAGGTGAGCCGTCCGCAGGCGCTACTCCAGGCGCGTGGGTCAGACGCCGAACTCACCCACCACAAATACCGACGACATTTCTCGGGCTATCCTCGTTATTTCCCCCACTGAATCCGACTACGGAGAGGCCACAAGAGTTCATAAATTTGTTACATCGGTGACGGCGCAGAATGTTCTTACGGGAGCAATCGAGTAAATTATAAATTAATATTAGAATGGTGTAGACTGTCGTCATATTTTGGGCATACTCAACCCTTAAAATTCAAGAACTAGATGGTGTCCTGTTTCTTCGACAACAAAAGCCCCGATATGAATTCAAAAAATGGCTCTGGGCACTATGGGACTTAACTTCTGAGGTCATCAGTCTTCTAGAACTTAGAACTACTTAAACCTAACTAACCTAAGGACATCACACACATCCATGCCCGTGCAGGATTCGAACCTGCGACCGTAGCGGTCGCGCGGTTCCAGACTGTAGCGCCTAGAACCGCTCGGCCACCATGCCGGCTATGAATTCAAACACCCACGCTCCGAATTTAACGAAGCATTTTGACACAGCTAGTTTTGAAGTATGTATAATTTACAGCTACTATCATTTAAAAAAAAAAAGAAATTATTTTGTTCCACGTGCATACATTATCTAAAGAGTTTTGGAATTCTTTGTTGGCGAAGCCTGATTTTGAGAGATTTTCAGAATACGTCATCGTACTATAAGAATTCTATCTGATTTTACTCACAGTGTTTATGGCCCTTGCCTGTCATCCAAAGCATCTTACTAGCTGTAGCGGGCAGATGTCGTCACAGAGAAGTATTGATTGGCCACATGTTCATTTACGCGCTACACTGCAGTGAACTAGTACTGACGTGGAGCCAGTGGAGCATGCTAAGCCTTGTCTGCCTACTAGGGTACAGATTGCACTTCAAAATCTATAACTTAACCTCTGTTTATTAATTACACAATATGTCATATGAGAGGTTTGAAATGGTAAGAAAATCTCTCTTTAGTAAACTCATCAGGACGCAATTATTAAAACTACAACTTTTGTAAAACAGGAAAATATATAAACAGCCGAATCACTTCGTGCGTTGTCGATTTGACACAAACAGAGTAAGATTCTCTTATGTTTTCTATTATTGTAAATGAATGGGCGCACTGCAAGGGCAGCGAATAAGATTGTGCTCTGTTTTACCTGTGGTTGACTTGTCAGTCAGTCAGTTGTGCAGCACCGAGACATTCTTATTTGAAACACAGTAGCGAGTTTCTCAGAGAAATTTGTGAATCTGAGAGAAACTTTCTGAGTGAATTTAAATGAACGTATGACATTTATTGGACGGGATATCCCCTTCGGGGTTCGGCCGCCGTATTGCAAGTCTTTTTAGTTGACGCCACTTCGACGACTTGCGTGGGTATGATGATGAACTACTTTGTTATGAGGAGAAAAACTGATGCATAATACTGTTTTGTTCTTTATACTGATGAAAAAGATTTTACAGGTAGGTTTGTAGTTTCTTTTTTATGAGAGATTTTTGTAATTGTTGGAGTCCTCCTATGTTCTGCAGTCTTTTTGTCAATAACCGTAGTCTGATTTTCCAAAACCGATTTTCGTTAACAAAAAAACCAATGTGTATGGCTCATAGTAAAGTTTTGAATTTTTATCGTGTATGCGTTGCACCTTACGTCACACGAAGCAACAGATTGTGTCGTACAAAAAGGATTTAGAATAGATTATTTATCTTTAGCTCCTGCATCTGTGGATTTGTATTTTCCTTCGAGAACATCAGTATTCCAGGCACAAAAAAGAAAAAAACTGTGGGCTCAGCACGAGGTAAGTCACTTTTATTTTCCGCCAGATCTTATTTTGCATTCTTGTGCAAACAGTATGTAGTCAGGATTGTCAACTGTCGTACTAGCAAGTACGTTAATTTTCAGTGAACACTGCTGGTAAGTTCAAACAGTTATTTTTTCCAAGCCGAGCAGTAATTTATTTTTGTTGATATTCTTAATCCAACATTGCACTTCAAGTTACTCATCTTCATAATGTGATTCGGTACTATGTTTTAATTATATAGTTTTTACTGAGCACACAATTAGTTTCTTTTGGTATTCAATTAGATTCTTTTTCCTTATTTCTAATTTTGCATTTCATGAAGTTTAAAGTTTCAGACAACAGCTTCTGATCATCATCTAATGCCTTGGCAATTACTGCACCGTAAAATATCTGGATGGGCTACCGATGGGATCTCCCGATATCCGGAATCTTAGACAACGTTTTTGTAATTCTTTTAAAACCTAGTTGATGATGTTCGCCCAGTAGTTATGTCAAAAGGATAAATAGGTGCAATCTATAAAGGACATAACAGCATAAATTTCTCACTCGAGAAAGAAATAGATGACTTAATAAATTTTTCTTTAAATAACTATAATAGAAGGAGAGCGAACATTGTTTCGACATATACAGAACACCATCAGCAGGCACAATGATATATTTCACATACAACCATCCAAGTCTGCCATCAAGAGGGAAAAATTCCAGAAAATTCCAATTAAAAAAAACCAACATTCAAAAAAGAGTGCTGAAGTTATGGTGCAGTATACATAGGAATGCCATCTTGGAATCTTAAGACACTGTACAAAATATGATGTAAGTATGATGTTAGGGACACGAAAAAAAGCATACCATATTCGCAGAGCACTGAAAGCACAACTATCATTCCACCAACAATAAACAAGACATGAAAATCATCTGGATAAATAACCACAAAATACCTTATTCCAGTGGAACAAGAACAAACACACACACACACACACACACACACACACACACGCACGCACACATACAATGTGAGAGTGTGTGTGAGAGAGAGAAGAGACAAGTTATCACAAACATCAGATAGTTGGTAATAATATTCAATAGTTGGCAATAATTTTCAATAGCTGGTTACAACATTCGAATTAAGATATAAAGAGGACATGTGTTTCAGTGCTGTTCTAATAATAAGTTGAAAAACTGGGAGCATAGCAGCAGCTTTAAAACCAGAAAAATGTGCACTCAGCTAGAGTAGCTGTAGAAACCACGTACGTTTCAATTTGGAGTTGGGAGTCCATCATGATGCAAAACACTTTTCATTTGCAAGGGGGTCGTCTTAAATCAATTAAAGTCTCCAAAATGTACAGAAAGGACAACAACGACACAGCACGCACAGTCTGATAGTGTACCACGTTACCTTTACACACCTAACCAGGAAAGCTATAGGACAAAGGATAAGTTAACGATCTGGTAACGGAAGTCAAATCCGCGTTTAACAAAAATTTTACTTTCTTTAAAGCTGAACAAGACGAGACAAAAGTTATTTGCCTTTAACAAAATTTTAATTTTTTCTTTTAAACATTATAGAAAGTAATGCCCGTGTGGGGTTGTTGGTACCCCCATCGGGCGCCTCCCCGGGTGGCGGATAGGGGAAAGCTTCCTAGATATAGGTGGTACTGGGGAAATGAAATACCCAGGGCGGACCAAAAACCAATGAACCCAGTGGTGTCTGTTCAGCATCTGGCGGCCAGTGGTCAGCGTCTGTTCCTCTAGTTGAGGCGGCTGCACAAAATCTTCTCGAACTCAAAAATCGAGTCGTATACCTGTGGTCTCAACAGAGATCACCACAAAAACTAAAATTCAACTTGAACGCATGATGGAAAAGACGACCACAGAGTCACTACCCCAGGCACCAGTCGATAGACTGGATTCACCTGATCATCGGATTCTGGGGGATCAGGGACACCATGCGGAGAAGAATCGGAGCTTCTCAAAAACTCGTCACACTCTCAAAACGAAACGTAAAAATTTTATTGGTACAATTAATGTGAACACCCTCACTAAAACAGGCAAATTAAAGCAACTCACCAACGCAATGGGAAAATTTAACCTGAAAATCACTGCACTGCAAGAGACAAGATTCACAGATGAAGGACACTTTAACACAGAGAATTACAGGATCTACAAGGGCAAACCTGCCATAAAAGTAAGAGACAAACTACCACTTTTCGGAACAGGATTCGCCGTACACACTTCTGTACTCGACTCAGTTATTGACTTCACGTCTCCCAATGAAAGAGTCTCCCTGCTATCAGTAAAATCAGCTAATAAAGCATACACTCTGATCAATGTGCACGCCCCCACAAATCACCACAATAAAATCTACCCTGAAACAGTGGACAATTTCTGGGAAACACTAGAAGAAACAACAAATAAAGTACCTAGGCACCATGTGAAAATCTTAGTAGGCGATTTTAATGCACAATTAGGGAAGGAAAAAAAATTCAGAGATACCACTGGACCCCACACCAAACACAAACGTACCAATAAGAATGGTGAAAGACTAATCGACTTCTGCAGAAACTTTGGACTTAAAATAATGAGTACCCAGTTTCAAAAACCTGCACATAAATTAACCACATGGAGATCACCCAGTGTTAGACAGGGAGAATACCAAATAGACCATGTCGCAATTTCCAAAGAAAACATAAAGGAAATTCAAAACATCAGAACCCGCAAAGGTGTCTTTGAATCAGATCATCATCTTCTCCAAATAAAAACAAAATTCCAACCCAACAGAATGCTAAAAAGGCCACCCAAAAGTACCAAACCAGATCCGGAATATCTGCAACTGAACAAAGAAAAAATCATCATGCAAATTAATCAGGAAAAATCAACAGACTGGAAGAAACTAACAGAGAAAATTCAGGAAGCCCTCAAATTAGGACAACCCCCTCGCAACAGGAAACATCGCTGGTGGAATGCAACCTGTGATGAGGCAGTTGACAACCGAATAACTGCATGGAAAAAATTTAGCAGTCACAAAACTGAAGAAAACTGGGAGAACTTTCTTAAAACCCAAAAACAGACCTCAAAAATAATTAGAAAAGAAAAACGGGGATATGACAACAACAGACTCTCTGAAATCCAGCAGGATTTCATCAAAAATAATACAAGAAATTTTTATAAGACTTTCAGAGAAAACTTACAGGGATACCAAGCGCCTAGCTTGTGCTTCAAGAAACCCGATGGCTCTTTGGAAACCAACACGAAAAATAACTGCAAATTCTTAGCCCAATATTTCAGTTCCCTCCTCAACTGCGAACCACCCCAAGAAAAACTTGTCTTCTCTTCTCCAGTATTCACACACCCAGACTCACATGCCCCGGATGTTGAAGAAATTATGGAGATAGTCAAGCAGTTGAAAAATAACAAAGCACCAGGAGAAGATGGGATCACTGCTGAGTTCTGGAAACTAAACGATCCTATACTTATGCAGAAATTACACCATATAATATCAGACATATGGATAACGGAGCAGATACCAGAGGACTGGAAATGCGCACTAATTCACCCGCTACACAAAAAGGGCGACAAGACAGACATGAACAATTACAGAGGAATTTCCCTGCTCCCAGTCGCTTACAAAATCCTTTCCAAAGCGCTTTTAAACAGGATAGAATCCCAAGCAGATACACTAATTGGTGAATACCAGGCCGGATTCAGAAAAGGACGGTCATGTGCGGAACAGATCTGGTGCTTAAAGACAATATTACAAATGAGGAAATGCAGAAACACAGTAGTTACATTCATCGACTTCAGGAAAGCATATGATTCAGTGGACCGTGGAACCCTGTTTAAAATCATGGAAGAATTTGGGATCGACCGAAAGACACGAAAAATCACAGAACAGACACTGACAGGAACAACGGCCAAAGTGAAATTCATGGGCGAAGTATCAGAACCCTTCGAAATCAAAACTGGAGTCCGACAGGGGGACGGACTATCCCCAATCCTTTTCAATATTGTTCTAGAAAAGATAATCAGGGAATGGGAACCTCACGTAAAGGGTATCCAAATTGGTATCAAGAAAGAGAACCGAATTAAAGTCAAGTGCCTTGCTTTCGCTGACGATATTGCAATTATCACCAATAACAGAACAGAAGCGATTCACGCAGTGGAAAAACTACATGAAATTTCACAAAAAACCGGACTACAGATATCTTATGAAAAAACCCAATATATGGAAAGGCAGCCAGAAAATAAATCCCCTTTAATAACAAAATATGGTAAAATTGCACAAGTCTGCCATTTTAAATACCTCGGTGAAACTATACAGTCCTCAGGATTAAACCGAATTGCCAATGAACAAAGAATCACCAAGCTCCAGAAAGCCTACAAGCTAACATGGACGCATTACAACAAGAAGTGCATTTCGACAGACGCAAAATTAAGGCACTATACAACAGTGATTCTTCCAGAAGCAATCTATGCAGCTGAAACAATGGTGATTGACGGTCATTCTAAAATTAAGGAAATAGAAAAGCAGGAAAGAAAAATTCTCAGGAAGATTTACGGTCCAATCAACAAAAATGGCATTTGGATGAAGAGACCACAAAACGAGCTCTATAGAAAGATCAACATAGTAACAGATGAAATCAGAAAGCGCCGAGCCAAATTTTATACACACATCTACAGGATGGAAGACTCCAGAACAGCAAAGAAATTATTCAATATTATAACAAGGAGTAAATGTGGCACAGAATGGCTGAAAGAAGTCCAGAGGGATCTACAGCAGATCAACATAAAAAATCTCGAAGATCGCACCGAGTGCCGGCATAAAATCGCAAGTGTGAAGTTTGGGGAAAGAACATCGCGTCAGCCTGGTAAAAAATGGACAGAGGAACGGAAGAAGGAGCATTCTGAGAGGATGAGGAGGTTTTGGGAAGCAAAGAAGAAAAACATCCGAAGATGAAATTATGAATTCAAGTTCAATCGCTCTCCTAAAGGGGAACAATCGTTATAATAATAATAATAGAAAGTAATGTCAACTCAGCCCGCCCGGTAGGCCGTGCGGTCTAACGCACTGCTTTAAGGCCGGCAAGGAGCACCTGGTCCCCGGCACGAATCCGCCCGGCGGACTTGGGTCGAGGTCCGGTGAGCCAGCCAGTCTGTGGATGGTTTTTAGGCGGTTTTCCATCTGCCACGGCGAATGGGGGCTCATTCCCCTTATTCTGCCTCAGCTACACTATGTCGGCAATTGCTGCGCAAACAAGTTCTCCACGTACGCGTACACCACCGTTACTCTACCCCAAGCAAACATAGGGTTACACTCGTCTGGTGTGAGAGACGTTCCCTGGGGGGGGGGGGGGGGTCCACCGGGAGCCGAACCGCACAGTAACCCTGGGTTCGGTGTGGGGCGGCGGAAGGGTGAAGTGGACTGCGGTAGTCGTCGTGGAGTTGTGGACCACGGCGGCTGCGGCGGGGACGGAACCTCTCCGTCGTTTCTAGCCCCCCCCCCCCCCCCACCCCGGTTAACATACAATAATACAGTACAATGACAACTCATCTGCCTTCAGCAGATTCTCATTTACTCCTAAATCAAGCAAATGTTAAGCAAAAGTTAGCAGCGAAATCAAATCAAGCGAGCCTCATATTAGGTTAACAAAGTGGGTGAGACTAACACTGTGGGTGGAATCCTATGGGAGGAAGACTTCATGGCGGCCATAACACCAAGATCTCTTTCTTTGTGCACCTTACTGATGGAGGATTAAATAATCCAAATTCAAGTTGGAGGTTAATCAGCAACTTAGGTTGAAAATCAAAACACGTGAGAAGTGAGCATCTCAGGTCACGGACCTTGCTACCGCGCGTAGCAAAAACTTATCTCTGCTCCAAGTCAGTGGTGGTGTGGTGGTGGTTATTGTTTAACGTCCCGTCGACAACGAGGTCATTAGAGACGGAGCGCAAGCTCGGGTTAGGGAAGGATTGGGAAGGAAATCGGCCGTGCCCTTTCAAAGGAACCATCCCGGCATTTGCCTGAAACGATTTAGGGAAATCACGGAAAACCTAAATCAGGATGACTGGAGACGGGATTGAACCGTCGTCCTCCCGAATGCGAGTCCAGTGTGCTCCGAGTCAGCAGAGTGCTGCAAATAGCTACAGGTGACCGTTACATCCCGTCTCTTGCGAAACATCAACCGCGTTTCCCCATCCTCCTACACAACTTCCAACCACCCAAAAATCTCAAGTGAAGGGGCTGACTCCATACTACTGCCTACGTAACGGCCGAGAAATGTCACAAAATTTTCGAAAACTCAAGGAAAATACGGTCAACTCCACTCTCTCTTCTTAAAAATGGTTCAAATTGCTCTGAGCACTATGGGACTTAACATCTGAGGTCATCAGTCCCATAGAACTTAGAACTACTTAAACCTAACCAACCTAAGGACATCACACACATCCAAGCCCGAGGCAGGATTCGAACCTGTGATCTTAGCGGTCGCGCGGTGCCAGACTGAAGCCCCTAGAACCGCTCGGTCACACCAGCCGCCTCTCTCTTCTTACACAGTGCAAATTTTTACTTCACAAAGCTGGTACCGGACTGAAACTGCATATTTAGACCGTTAGTAGCGTCCAAGCCCTGCGCTAGGCATCCCGACACGATCTCATCTGATGAAGAGAAAAACAGCAGCCGCACCCGGGTTCCTACTGGCACAAGGGCGTCCGGCCGTAAGAAGCAAGAACAGAAAAGGCAAATTATCATACCCACTTTACTTCGGAGGGGGGGAGGGTGAAAGGATCAGTAAGGCAGATGCGACGAACGCTGCCCACCTTGGTGCCATTGGCCAACGAGGACAGTGGTGCGTGGTAGACTGACGCCAAGGCTAGGCCATCTACAAGGGGGCGCTGTTGACACAATGAGATTTACCGACGAGGCACTTTCTCTCTCCCTACAACATTAAACGCCAGCGCACCCCGTGACCGCCATCGGAATGCGAAGCTTTCTCCGCCAGCAGACAGCCTCAGAAACTAGTTACATATTGGAAAAAGATATACTGATGATGAAATGAGTTGATATCACTTAGCTATATGTGACAGTAATCTCACAGGTTAACTCCCCAAACTAGTTTCAGCAAAATACGACCATCTTTAGTAGGTTTCGCTGTTCTAGAACATTAGAGATAAACATCGTTAATTATAATACGAAAAGAAGTTGTTACATGTGTACTCTTTGGTTGGAGGCATTTGTGTGAACAATTTTGTAGTAGAGTACCTTTTTACTTTAAATTCACTGCATAATTTCTACGTTTGTTGCCGTTTCTCGGTATACTGCAAGTTACCTGCAACAGTTATGAGCGAGTATCATTAACAAATGCACGAAAATTTGAAAGTGTAAACCGACTGTATATTAAAAATGGAATTTGTGGTTGTATTCTCTTAAAATTTTTGTGGGTACTACCTTGCACCTTGTAACAAATTCTGTCGTATGGTCACGTTAGCATGTGGACTTATGTTGCTCTGGAGAACACAGAAAAGCATAATTTTTCACTTTTATACTGACTGATGAAGTGTGCCGTGCGATGTATTACATATCGTGAGAAATTTTGAAAGGTGTAGTGGAAATTTCTGACGAGGTCTTTCCTTATTTCCATGAATGTGTGGGTGGGAAAGCGTGTGCTATATGTCGTGTTACAAAAAGGTACGGCCAAACTTTCAGGAAACATTCCTCACATACAAAGAAGGAAAATATGTTATGTGGACATGTGTCCGGAAACGCTTACTTTCCATGTTAGAGCTCATTTTATTACTTCTCTTCAAATCACATTAATCATGAAAACACACAGCAACAGAACGTACCAGAGTCACTTCAAACACTTTGTTACAGGAAATGTTCAAAATGTCCTCCGTTAGCGAGGATACATGCATCCACCCTCCGTCGCATGGAATCCCTGATGCGCTGATGCAGCCCTGGAGAATGGCGTATTGTATCACAGCCGTCCACAATACGAGCACGAAGAGTCTCTACATTTGCTACCGGGGTTGCGTAGACCAGAGCTTTCAAATGCCCCCATTAATGAAAGTCAAGAGGGTCGAGGTCAGAAGAGCGTGGAGGCCATGGAATTGGTCCGCCTCTACCAATCCATCGGTCACCGAATCTGTTGTTGAGAAGCGTACGGACACTTCGACTGAAATGTGCAGAAGCTCCATCGTGCATGAACCACATGTTGTGTCGTACTTGTAAAGGCACATGTTCTAGCAGCACAGGTAGAGTATCCCGTATGAAATCACCATAACGTGCTCCATTGAGCGTAGGTGGAAGAACATGGGGCCCAGTCAAGACATCACCAAGAATGCCTACCCAAACGTTCACAGAAAATCTGTGTTGATGACGTGATTGCACAATTGGTGCGGATTCTCGTCAGCCCACACATTTTGATTGTCAAAATTTACAATTTGATCATCAGAATCGAGGAAGTACAGTACATACTGACGAAACTAAAATGAGCTCTAACATGGGAATTAATCGTTTCCGGACACATGTGCACATAACATCTTTTCTTTATTTGTGTGTGAGGAATGTTTCCTGAAAGTTTGGCCGTACCTTTTTGTAACACCCTATATATATATATATATATATATATATATATATATATATATATATATATATACAGGGTGAGTCACCTAACATTACCGCTGGATATATTTCGTAAACCACATCAAATACTGACGAATCGATTCCACAGACCGAACGTGAGGAGAGGGGCTAGTGTAATTGGTTAATACAAACCATAAAAAAATACACGGAAGTATGTTTTTTAACACAAACCTACGTTTTTTTAAATGGAACCCCGTTAGTTTTGTTAGCACATCTGAACATATAAACAAATACGTAATCAGTGCCGTTTGTTGCATTGTAAAATGTTAATTACATCTGGAGATATTGTAACCTGAAGTTGACGCTTGAGTACCACTCCTCCGCTGTTCGATCGTGTGTTTCGGAGAGAACCGAATTACGTAGGGATCCAAAGGGAACGGTGATGGACCTTAGGTACAGAAGAGACTGGATCAGCACATTACGTCCACATGCTAACACCTTTTTATTGGTCTTTTTCACTGACGCACATGTACATTACCATGAGGGGTGAGGTACACGTACACACGTGGTTTCCGTTTTCAATTACGGAGTGGAGTAGAGTGTGTCCCGACATGTCAGGCCAATGGATGTTCAATGTGGTGGCCATCATTTGCTGCACACAATTGCAATCTCTGGCGTAATGAATGTCGTACACACCTCAGTACATCTGGTGTAATGTCGCCGCAGGCTACCACAATACGTTCTTTCATATCCTCTGGGGTTGTAGGCACATCACGGTACACATTCTCCTTTAACGTACCCCACAGAAAGAAGTCCAGAGGTGTAAGATCAGGAGAACGGGCTGGCCAATTTATGCGTCCTCCACGTCCTATGAAACGCCCGTCGAACATCCTGTCAAGGGTCAGCCTAGTCTTAATTGCGGAATGTGCAGGTGCACCATCATTGCTGATACCACATACGCCGACGCGTTTCCAGTGGGACATTTTCGGGCAACGTTGGCAGATCATTCTGTAGAAACGCGATGTATGTTGCAGCTGTTTGGGCATGTTCCTGCAGATTCTGCTCGCCGACCGTGGCCAGTGTTTGTTACAACACGGCCGGCCGCTGTGGCCGTGCAGTTCTAGGCGCTGCAGTCTGGAACCGAGCGACCGCTCCGGTCGCAGGCTCGAATCCTGCCTCGGGCATGGATGTGTGTGATGTCCTTAGGTTAGTTAGGTTTAATTAGTTCTAAGTTCTAGGCGACTTATGACCTCAGAAGTTGAGTCGCATAGTGCTCAGAGCCATTTTTTTGTTACAACACGCAACTGAACGTCGGAGGTTTCAAGCGTCAACTTTAGGTTACAATATCTCCGGATGTAATTAACATTTTATAATGCAACAAATGACACTGATTACGTATTTGTTTATATGTTCAGATGTGCTAACAAAACTAACGTGGTTCCATTTAAAAAAACGTAGGTTTGTGTTAAAAAACAGACTTCCGTGCATTTTTGTATGGTTTGTATTAAACAATTACACTAGCCCCTCTCCTCACGTTCGGTCTGTGGAATCGGTTCGTCAGTATTTGATGTGGTTTACGAAATATATCCAGCGGTAACGTTAGGTGACTCACCCTGTATATATATATATATATATATATATATATATATATATATATATATATATATATATATATATAGCACTAACGATGCTTTCCCACAAAAAAAAGGCGAAGCGAACATAGTATGATAATATCATTTTATTCATTTGAAAACAAACAATCTGACGTGGTAGTTATGAACATAGTATAAGTTAATGAAGAGCAACGCCACAGGAATTCTTGAAACTAATGTTTTGAACTACAATGTCCTTCATATTAAATTATATTATTTCATACACAAAATCAAGAGTGTTCATTTCACTACACTCACTTCTGCAGATAGTTTCGCTAGATACATGCAGTATAACTTAAATATACTATAAGAAATTTGTGGTGAAACCACACACTTGGAGCAACACAAACGCCGATGTTTCTTTGTCTTGTTTTATACTGATACAGGGCTTGCCGTGTCTTTAATTAAATAAGCAGGGAATATGTGCGAATTTGACTGGTCATGTAAGAGATATAGCTAATACTTATAGACACTGAATTCATGTGAAGATTATCTGACAGCTGTTACGTTATAGTGACAGCTGCGAGGGAAATATGGAATGTATGTTTGGCACACACTGACTGATCTATTTTTCATTGACAGCTCTATGGACACCTGCAAGTAATATAATTTTTGTATTCCTGATGACAAAAAGTTAAAACTTTTACTCTTCATGTAAACGTAAATAAACGTGTGGTGATAAGTGCTTGCACTCATATTATATAAATACTGCAACGGTTTGAAATGAAGAGTAACTGATTCATGAACCTCTCGTATCAAACGTTAGTTACAAGCAATTTCTAGGACTCAACACTGGATTTTTTGCAATTTAAATAAGACAGATTCATTCTGTTACTCATACCTATCAGTTATATATGTTTGACGTGGGTCTGGCGTTTTCTCGATAAAAGATTTCATGTGGAGATTCAATAACGCATATCATAACATGAAAATCGAAATTTATCGTCATATACACTAACAATATGGACGTTTGTTTGTAGCGGTCTAACATAAAACTTTTTTCTTTGTCGTTGGATCTTCGGACGCTTAAGAATTTTTTATATTGATACTAGCTGAGTATTTTTTAAATTCTATTACATTTTCAGGGGCAGATGTGGACTCTGACCATAATTTATTGGATATGAACTGTAGATTAAAACTGAAGAAACTGCAAAAAGGTAGGAATTTTAGGAGATGGGATCTGGATCAACTGAAAGAACTAGAGGTTGTGAGAGTTTCAAAGAGATCATTAGGGAACGATTGACAAATACAGGGGGAAAATAGAGCAGAAGAAAAATGGGAAGCTTTCAGAGATGAAATACTGAAGTCAACATAGGATCAAGTAGGTAAAAAGACGAGGGCTAGTATAAATCCTTGAGTAACAGTAGAGATATTGAATTTAATCGATGAAAAGATAAAATATAAAAATCCATTAAATGAAGCAGGCAAAAAGGAATACAAACTCACAAAAATGAGTCGACAGGAAAAGCAAAATGGCTACGCAAGGAAGGCTAGTAGAGAAATGTAAGTAGGTAGAGGCATATATCACTAGCGGTAAGACAGACACTTCCTACAGAAAAATTAAAGAGAAATTTGGAGAAAAGAGAACCACCTGTATGAATATCAAAAGGTCAGATGGAAAACTAGTCCTAAGCAAAGATGGGAAAGCAGAAAGATGGAAGGAGTATAAAGAGGGTCTATACAAGGGCGATGTACTTGAGGGAGATATTATGGAGATGGAAGAGGTTGTAGATGAAGATGATATGGGAGATATGATACTGCGTGAAGAATTTGACAAAGAGCTGAAAGACAAAAGTCTAAAAAATGCTCCGGGAATAGACAAAATTCCATTAGAACTACTGATAGCCTTGGGAGAGCCAGCCCTGACTAAACTCTACCATCTAGTTCAATGGTCCAAATGGCTCTGAGCACTATGGGACTTAACATCTATGGTCATCAGTCCCCTATAACTTAGAACTACTTATACCTAACTAACCTAAGGACAGCACACAACACCCAGCCATCACGAGTCAGAGAAAATCCCTGACCCCGCCGGGAATCGAACCCGGGAACCCGGGCGTGGGAAGCGAGAACGCTACCGCACGACCACGAGATGCGGGCTCTACCATCTAGTAAGCAAGATGTATGACACAGGCGAAATGCCCTCAGACTTTGAGAAGAATATAATAATTCTAATCCCAAAGAAAGCAGGTGTTGAAAGGTGTGAAAATTACGGAACTGTCAATTTAATAAGTCGTGGCTGCAAAATACTATCACGAATTCATTATAGACGAATGGAAAAACTGGTAGATGCCGAACTTGGGGAAGATCAGTTTGGATTCCGTAGAAATGTTGGAACACTAGAGGCGATACTGACCCTACGACTTACCTTAGAAGATTGATTAAGGAAAGGCAAAACTACATTGCTAGCATTTGTAGACTTGGAGAAGCTTTTACATGTTGACTGGAATACTACTCTCTTTATAATGCTGAAGGTGGCAGGGGTAAAATACAGGGATCGAAAGGCTATTTACAATTTGTGCAAAAACCAGATGGCAGTTATAAGAGTCGATGGACATGAAATGGAAGCAGTGGTTGGGAAGAGAGTGAGACAGGATTGTAGCCTATCCCCAATGTTATTCAATCTGTATAATGAGCAAGCAATAAAGGAAACAAAAGAAGAAATTGGAGTCGGAATTAAAATCAATGGAGAAGAAATAATAACGTTGAGATTTGCCGATGACATTGTAATTATTTCAGAGACAGCAAAGGATCTGGAACAGCAGTTGAACGGAATGGACAGTGTCTTGAAAGGTGGATATAAGATGAACATCAATAAAAGCAAAACGATGATAATGGAATGTAATCGACTGAACTCAGGTTATGCTAAGGGAATTAGATTAGGAAATGAGACACTTAGTAGATGAATTTTGCTATTTGGGGAGCAACATAACATGATGGTCCAAGTAGAGAGGATATAAAATGTAGACTGGCTACGGCTAGGAAAGCGTTTGTCAAGAAGAGAAATTTGTTAGTATCGAGTATAGATTTAAGTGGCAGGAAGCCTTTTCTGAAAGTATTTGTATGGAAGTGAAACATGGACGATAAATAGTTTGGACAAGAAGAGGATAGAGGCTTTCGAAATGTGACGCTACAGAAGAATGCTGAAGATTAGATGGGTAGATCACGTAACTGATGAGGAGGTGCTGAATAAAATTGGGGAGAAGAGGAAATTGAGGCACAATTTGACTAAAAGAGGGGACCAGTTAGTAGGACACGTTCTGAGGCAGCAAGAGATCACCAATTTAGCATTGGAGGGAATCTTGGAGGGTAAATATCGTAGAGGTAGACCAAGAGCCGAATTCGCTAAGCAGATTCAGAAGGATGTAGGTTGCAGTAGTTATTTCTCTCTATCCATCTCTTCCACTTTCCTTTCTCTGTCCATCTGCTCCTCCCCCCCCCCCCTTTTGTTCATCTGCTTCTTTTCCTTCATCACCTCCTTCCATCTCTAAGTTAATGAGCACCTCCCCTATCTATCTCTTTCTCACATCCTCTAAGTCCGTCTGTTCTTTCCCGCTTCTCCTTCCACGTTTCCTTTCCAGATAGTATAGACTACGTGTACCAAGTTTGCTGGAAATCGGTCCAGGTATTTACGAGGAGCTTTTTACCTATGTCTTTGCTCGCATATTCATGTGTCACATTTATTTCACATACATTTGATATATTTCACACATATTTGTACACACAGTTCACTTGTATCTCCAGCGAATTTCGCCCTGCAGCTTCGTTTCACGCAGCTCAATGTTTATGACGTCATATCTCCTGAACCATGTGTTGTTCAGTGATATAATTTTGAATATAATTTTGTAGATACATTCAGCGGTGTATGTGGGTACCGTCTGGGAAATGAGCTACGAATAGATTTAGCAGCAAAGAAGTAATAAATTTAAATTGTCATGTATTATGCGGTAGTTTTTCGTGAATTTCTGTGTTTATGACGACGTATTTCCTGAACTTCCTGCTGTACAATAATATAACTTTGCAGGTATATTCAGTGGTATATGTGAATACTGCCTAAAATGGTTTTAATTGATTCCTTCTTAGCTACTAACTGCATTTGCCAATAATACAGTTGGTAGCAGAGAAGGAATAAATTAAAATAGCATGTCTGATGCGACAGTTTTACTGCATGAACAGAGAAAATACATTAAGGGGTAAACTTTTTTCCTTTCATCATTTTGTGTGAAAAAAAGTTTTCTGAAGATTTGAAATGATATGTAAAGCCTGCTGCAAGTCAATAAGTGTTCTCATTCTTAAACACTGGTTGAATAAACTCTGTGTCTTCGCACTTCATGGGCAATACTACTTCTTGACCACCACCCATTTGACAGGTATGTTGTCCTTAAGCCCACAGCTATTCTTTGCAGACATTAAGCGACATGTGTACTAATTTTGGTTGAATTTGGTTCAGCTGTTTGGAAGAAGAATATAGATAAATACATGTATACATAAATATACACAGACCTACATTTGAATAATATATAACAACTACAGAAGATTCATTCATAAGAACTACTGAAGTTCCATTCGCTATTCTAATGAGAACGGTTTCGAAAGAAAATGTGCTCATTTCTCGTGAAAATAAAGTTTTGAAAATATTGATGTACTTTTTTAACTGTGAAAACTAATAAAGAAAACGAAGCTGTGAATGCGAATGCGAATGGGTGGTGTGTTTCATCTAACAAAACTATTTATAATAATGAGGTTGTACGATTTCAGGTGGCGTAGGAAACTTTTTATCATAGATCGGTGATGTCTAATACCTCCTGCCTCGGCACACGTTTGTAGTCTCTGTTCTGAATAAACTCGCCAGTTGCGTCACTTCTCGCTAAGGACCTCGGAGGGAACACGATTTCGATTTCAGCGAGCGTTCTGCTGATTAGACGGAATTTGGAAGGTTGGCAAAGTAAAGAAAAGATTTCCTGCAGGCAGGCAGAAACGTTCGGGTGAGAGCGTTCCCAGACGGGCTCGTTCCGCGTCCTTGCGCTCATTAAAGTTTTAATAAAGACGCCCTCGTAGCACTCGAATATTCAGCAGCCGCTCCAACTCCGGCGCGCGAGCAGACTGCGATGCGCGACATCTGGCGGCGGGGGCGGGAGACTGCTTCGCCGCGCGGTCGTGATGCGCCCTAGTCCCCACTGTGCACAGCGTGCTGTCTAAGGCGGACACACTGCACTCACAGCACGTACCGATTGTTGCAAATGTAGACTGATTTGACGCCTCATATATTTTTAACTGCGATAAGAAGTAAGTTTGATTTTCCATGTTGTCAGTATAGTCTCATATAACCACAAATCCATAAACAGCATTCTGCCAACTTTATAAGACAGTTACTTTCTCACAACATTATTTTACGCAGTATTGTCTGCAGCGTGTCCCATCGTCACCATACTTACAGCATTCTCTACTGAATCAGTCGCTCTTCTGAACGAAAATATTTTACTGTTGTGACATCAGGTAACGCATTCTTGTTTGAGTGTGTACAACGTCAGAGTATAGAGTGTAAAGCGTCTCTTCTCTTTCTAAAATGTAAGCACTGTTCGTGACCCATCAATTTCACCTCCACCATCATGGTATCATATGGTGTAGCGCATTTACACAGTTTAAAATGGTTATAACATTAAAACTATTTTAGCTGCTTTTAACTATTATTACTGCTACCTCTGATGGTAGTATCACTACGGTTGTCATATTACACAATTGGCCTTGTACCATTGAAAGTAGCTGCCACTACATATACACACTTACCTACACTGCGGAAAAAATAGTACACCTGAAAAACAACATCGATTTTGACCTAATGATGGCATATGCCAACTGGTGTTTAATAGATGTGGTGTCACATATCGATATACTGTCACAGCAATGGGATTCCAAGTTTCTGTCTGACACTGATGGTGGTCCATGAGATCTGGCAGACCAATTCGTGCAGGCCTCCTTAGCCACACCTTTAGCAGCTCTGTACTTCGAGCACCCTATGACACGGCAAAACAGGACGGCCAGCGCTAGCCACACAGGCCATTCATGCTTGGACCCTCTTCTTGTTGACATCGATAACTGGACTCTTTTTCTTATTGCATCATTTCCAATAGATCTCTATACATTTGGAAAAATACAAATTTAGTAAATCTTCTGTTTACTGTATTCCTTTTTTGCTAACCATTTCTGCTTTCTACAGCTTTCCCACAAGACATTTGCCGCACAACTCTGTAACGCACCTCTCCCTATCACTTTGTATGCTGACCTACACAACAGTAGATGCGACCAACAACTAGGATAGGAGCACGGCTGTCAGGACTCCATCTGTGTCTACCCTTTAATAGGCAATGCTCGCAGCCATAACGCTCTGTGTAGTGCAAATATTGGAAGCCAGCAGAGGACTATACTACGGAGATGCACGCGTACTTCCTACAACCAACTGAGTTTGTAAAGGGTCAAATTATGGTCTTCCGAGTGATAGGATAGTTCTCTCAGAGAACTGCCACACAAGTTGGACGTGTTGCATCAGTAGTCAAGGGAACATTCTCACACCTGTGGACGAGTTTCTCAACGTCCACACAGCACATACGTCTGCTAGGATCGTCGTATAGATAAATAAAAAGAAAGTCACCTTTCTCCCTTTTTCTCTTTTCGTTTTTCTTTTCCATTCTTATGTATGATTTGAGGATGTATTATATGACGATCAGTTTGATTTTAGGAGAGCACCAGAGAGGTGGTTTTGACGTTGAAGTTGATAATGGAAGCAAGGCTAAAGAAAAATCAAGACACATTCATAGGATTTGACCACCTGGAAAAGCGTTCTACAATATAAAATAGGGCAAGATTTTCGAAACTCTGAGAGAAATATGGGTAAGCTATAGGGAAAGACAGGTAATATACAATATGTACAAGAGCAAAGAGGGAATAAAAAGGGTGGACGGCTAAGATCGAAGGGCTCGGATTAAAAAGGGTGCCCCTAGTATTCAACCTGTACATCGGGAATGATGGAGATAATAAAAGATAGGCTGAGGAGTGGAGTTAAAATTCAAGGTGAAGCGATATCAGTGATACGATTTGTTGATGGCATGACAGTGGAAGTGGAGAAGAATTATATGATCTGCTGAATGGAATTAACAGTATAGTGAGTACATACGGATTATGAGTGAATCGAAGAAAGACGAAAGTAATGAGAAGTAGCAGAAACGAGAACAGTGAGAAACTTAACATCAGGACTGGTGATTGCGAAGTAGATGAACTTAACGAATTCTATTACCTAGACAGTAAAATAACCAATGACGGACGGAGGAATAAGGACATTAAAAGCATTCTAGCACCGGCAAAAAGACCATTCGTGGTTAAGAGATGTCTTCTAGTACCAACCATAGGCCTTAACTTGAGGGAGAAATTTCTGAGAATGTGCGTTTGGAGCACAGCATTATATGATAGACAAATGTACCCGGTGGGAAAACTGTAACATAAGAGAATCGAAGTACCTGAGACATGCTGTTACAGTTGATTGCTGGAAATTAGGTGGACTGATAAGCTAAGTAATCAGGATGTTCTGCAAAGAATCGGAGAGAAAAGAGTATGTGGAAAAACTGAGAAGGAAAAGGGACAGGATGATAGAACATCTGTTAACACGTGAGGAAATGACTTCCATGGTACTAGAGGGAGCATTAGACGGCAAAAGCTGTAGTGAAGGCAGAGATTGGAATGCATCCAACGAATAATTGTGGATGTATGTTACAAGGGCTACTTGAGATGGAGAGGTTGGCACAGGAGAGAAATCCGTGGCGGGCCACATCAATCCAGTCAGAAGACTGATGACCAAAAAAAAAAAAAAAAAAAAACCGGTCACCTTTCCCCATTCCTTTATTTCTACACTGTTATTCCTTTTATCCCATAGTTTTTTCTCATTACATGCACCGAACTGCCTTCCCTGCTCTTCTGCTAGCACTTTTGGAAAGCATTCTTTCTCAGTCTATCGATTCTTCCTCTCCGTAGGTGCACTGTATAGTTTTTGAAACGAATCTTCAGTCACTTTATCATGCTCGCCTTGTTTGTCATAACAGAATATTCTGACATGTGTTGCAATGTTCACTCAGCGTAAATGACTGTTTAATTTTCTTAAATGTAGCTTATCTATGTTATATGGATATATGAACGATCGTCCTCCGAAACACACGTCCAGTGACGTACCGCTGCAGCCAATGACAGGAAAGCTGTCACAGTTGCCAAGCGAAACAATACCTTAATGGCTGACATACAAAAATGACATGTGACTGTCTTTTGGTACTCACAATTAGTTTAATTTAGACTACACGCTATTTAAAACAGAACTACTTGTCAAGTGTATAATTTATGTTGTTCCATTGCAAGCCACGATGACTTTCAAGAGATACGGACACAAGGGAGACAGGTTAGTGGAGTAATGGTAGCACAAGTGCATTTTGCTAGCGCCGGTTTGATATAATAGTCGCAAACATACATTAATGGGCCAATTTATTGTTATGCTAACTGATTACTGACCCATGGCCATAATCCATCCTTAACCTATTCTTTTGTTAATTGATTTCCCATGCCGCTTCCTCCAATTCTTCTTAACCTATTGCTCTGTTCCATGCACCCGCTCTTTAACCTATTGTTGTCCCTAACTATTGTTCATTTCTGAGCCACTTTTTGGTCACCTTCTTCCTCTCGCCTCCCCTTAAACTATTGTGTCATTTTTCCTCTTCCCCCCTGGGAAATACCCTGGCCTTCCTCCCTGCCCCGCCCTTCCCTCCTAGAAAAAAGTTGGTGAGAAGTTCGCTCAGTCTGTACAGAGCTGTTGGTGTGGAAGGACATGTTCTTTATTTCTGCAAACTATGGGAGTTACGCTGTTGGAAAATTTTCTCGGAGTTGGCAGGAAAAAGTTCTGTTTGTGCTCACTTTGACATGCAGGGATCAACTGAGCTGGAACACAATGCTACCACAAGAGGACATCCATGCCCACCACCCCTTATCCACTCGTCCCCTCATCCTCTCACTCCAAACTGCTTCCAGAAAAAATTGTTGGGAAAAGTCGCTCAGTTGGTGGACCGGAAGATCCAACGACAGGAAATTCAATTACATTAATGAGAACATAATAATTATAATACATTGTTTATTTATAAATTTCGATTTGCATACTAATTTGTATGGGTTGGTTTCTCTTTTCTTTGGTGTGAAAACCGCTTTATTCTCTGTTCATTTAAATTTGGATGATGCAGACACATCGAAAAAAAAATGTGATGTAATACACAAATAGATCGCCTTTTTTCGGCCGAGCAAGGAATACCGCCATGAAATTGGCGAAAAACATTGAACACACATAATTACAGCGTTCACTTTCTTCCACAAAAACAGCAGAGGCCGCTGTTTGTGCTAATCCCCTGAACAAAAGTATCAGGTGCTGGTGTTCCTTTCATTCCAGACTCACATCCTGTCTCTCTCTCTTTCTTTGTCTTTCTCTCTCCCTCTCACACACACACGTACACACACATGCTCTCCTTCTGTCTGTCTCAAGTGGCCACTCCCTGTTTTTGTTTGAACCAACATGTGCAAACACACACAGTTCTAGATGTTTCCCCCACTCTCCCCGCCCCTTATGTAGACCTGGTGCTGGTAGTCAGTGTATCTCTTTGTTCTCCAGTTTTTGGTGCTGTCGAAACCTGTTGTGAGCCACCAGAAATGACACTAACCCCCCTCCCCCCCCTTCGTCGTGAACTAAGTAGCAGATACCTGGGAAATAACCAGTCCCTCCGAAAATGCTGGGCTGTGGATGACTTGGAAATAAGTTTGTGCTGGCTTACGCCTTCGCCAGCACACCGTTCGGCATTAGGACACATTGTATAGCAGGCGCTGGACTAAGCACGGCTATGACAAGGGAAGACTAAGACACACGCCCAGGCTATGCACTGATAACGCCCCCTGGGCAGCTTGCATATAGGCCGCCGCCGCCGCCGACTGAGCTTTCCATCTCTAAATCTTAGTACCTCAGTACGACGCATTGGGACTCAGTTCACGTTGCACCTCAATGCATCGTACTGTGGTCTAGTCTCCCGCAGTGATAGTAGTCGCCTTGCACCTTAGCTAGCTGTGAGGGAAATTTAGTCAAAAAAAAAATGGTTCAAATGGCTCTGAGCATTATGGGACTTAACATCTGTGGTCATCAGTCCCCTAGAACTTAGAACTACTTAAACCTAACTAACCTAAGGACATCACACACATCCATGCCCGAGGCAGGATTCGAACCTGCGACCGTAGCAGTCGCGCGGCTCCGGACTGAGCGCCTAGAACCGCGAGACCACCGCGGCCGGCGGAAATTTAGTCGTTGTATATAGTTGTGATATGGACACGGAAAAGATCCAAGAATTAGTACTTGTTATTTGATTACTATTAATCGCAGAACTTCGCATTGGACATCATTGAAGTTAAGTACTCAATTGATTCTTGTAATAAAGTGTATTTTAACCACGAATGCGTTTTGCGTTTTAGTGAAAGGAAACTCGGCCACGCATCTATCGTACTATCTGCTCCTCATCCAACCAGGATGCACAAACCATTACAAGAGGGCACAGCTACAAGAAGTGGCGACTAGGCTGATTCAACAAGTTTTGTTTGCTTTTCATGTGTTCTAGGTTGCTGCAGGCGAGCTGTCGTTACAGTGGTTCTGTTTGCTCATTTGTACCTGTTGTTACGTGTATTACAGTAGGGGATGTGCAGAACTAATCTATTTCTCTTTCCAGAGGCGTTGCACATTGCTTTTCTATTTGTCTTTTCCTACTTTGCAGCAATTTTGTTAGCGTTAGAATGGATATCCCACCCGTCCACCCCCGGCCACTGTGTCTCTGCCGCGGACTGCTCCTGCTCCGGAACTAAATCAGATTTTCCAGTTTTAGAACGAGCAAATCGCCGCGTTGCTGTTTAATGTACAGCAGTTGCTTGCCTCAGAAGCTGTGTTGCCCTCTGTAATAAAAAAACTGAGTTAACCAGTCGGCGACGAAATAAAAACCGGGTGTCTTACGACGACCGCCCCTAGCAGATGCAACAAACGATAGCGAACAAAATGAGATAAGAAAAAAAAGAAGAAGAAGAAGTGGCTAGCGTTGGTGCGGCGTCCCGGGTTCGATTTTCGGCCAGGTTGGTGATTTTCTGTGCCTGGGGACTGGGTGTTTGTGTTGTTATCATCATTTCATCGTCGTCATTTGTGACAGTGGAAAAAATGGACCTTGAAAAAATTGGGACTTTGTTCGGGCGCTGATGACCGCGCATTTGTGTGCCCCACAAACCAAACATCATCATGTTCACTTTGATGAAAATGAAGAGGAATGGCTCGAATATCTCTCCCAGTTCCAGACCATTGAACAGTATTCGGAACAGCAGTGCACCGATACTTTGATCGTTGGCATAAGCTTCCAATACAATCTGACAGTGGACAATCGTGTGTGCTCGTTTCCACAGGGTCGCGAAAGAATGCTGAAGCAGCTGTAAGACATCATTCTGGAACACTGTGTTACCACTGCTTCACTAAGGACATTGGGGAATCGTTCACACTAAACAGTTAGCGCGCCAGCACTGTACTTGGCAGGGCATGGACGCCCATATTGAACAGATGACGCCACTTATAAAGGCACATTTGCATGCCGAGCGTGAGTTTCCTCGGAAACGCGAAATATTAATTAAATAAATAATCAGTGACAAATAAATAAAGCCTATGGCACACAACTGCAGCGCTGTGTCGCTGATAAAACAAAAGCACAATTACGTTACTCATATGTTTGATTAAGAAAGGAGAGCTCTGGTTGAAGTGGTGCGAGAAGCACGTATTTTATTTTGTTGTCTGGCACACCGCCATATTTCATGTTATAGAAAATTACTGCGAGTTGCAACCACACTAGGCACTCGATTCTGTAAAGAATTTATATTTATAAAAGTAAGTAGGATTATGAACTATAGGCTTATTCATTGAATATATCTGATTTAACTAACAGTGTAACTTTTTTATGTTTAGTAGACAATCACCTCTGTACGACGTTTTGGCATGGCTGGCAAATTATTGTAATATTGAGATTTAGATTATGAGTCCGCACCTACCGCAGCAGTCTTTGGAAACGATTTAACTACGAAGTCCGATTATTTCAATTTTATTTCACGGTCAACTACGAGTAACATTGCCTTTACGAAAAAGCCATTGTCAAGCGTCTGATACCGAATAATTATCCAGATAAGCAAATATCAATTACAATTACAATCACCATCATACAGAATAATTAACATTAAAATAATTAATATTTTATTTGATTTTATTTTATTTATTTTATATTGGCGACTGCGTGTCGGACTTGTTATTTTGTCATTTGTTACATTGTTCTCTTTGTTTCATGTAAAAAATCAACTTTCTGGACCTGGACGTCAATGTATGAGAGATAACAAAATTTGAAGACATTGCAATTCTGAAATTTTGCCGGAAGACGCAAAGAAGCTTCCAGCAAAATAAGGTAAGACGCAGCATCCTTGCATTGGCAGGCTTGACCAGACGTATAATTCAGTGTATTAGCTTTTCAGTAAATTCTGTAGTGTTTCTTTTCCGCATAACAGTTTCAGTGATAAATTTCATTCTCAGTACTTTTCCCTAAACAATAACGTATGCAACAATACCAATACACGAGTGTACAATATGGCCGACTTCTGTACGATACGTAGTAACATGGACAGCAGCCATTACCAATAATCTCAAATTCAGTTTATATTTTTAAATTAATAGACAGCCATTGTTGCTACGAGCGATTCATGCTCAACTGCATTTTATTTTAAAATCAGTGTCAAATATTTTCTTGAAACATATATCACGTGTGGCATGGTAATAACTAGAAAACAATACGCAAAAATGGAACAGCAAGGACGTACTATTCAGACGCAATCCGACTCGGACGTGAGACAAGTGTTAGAAAATGACTTTACGACAGCAACCGGTAGTGACGATTCATCAAACATTGACGCAAGTGTTGACGAAAATTTTGACAATAGGCCGTCCACCACAAAAATTTCAAAGTCTCAATCAGAGCCCATGTTAATGCATGACGTCACGTCTAATGACGCGGCGGGGGCAGAGACCTTGCAAACGGTAAACATTGCCGACATGTTACAAATGTTAATCAAACAGAACGCCGAAAACATGGCAACCTTAAAGACACAAAATGACGCAATTAAATCTGACCTCATAGCACTCAAGACAGGTAATGACACTTTATGTAAACGTGTGGAACTTATAGACGCCACACTGACCAAACAGATGACTGAACTCAGTACTAAATTTTCCCAGCTTAATACGAGACAAGAAAAGACTACAACTGACGTAGCACTTTTACAGACACAAATAAAAAACCTTAATGTCACGTGTGAAGTTCTTACTGAACAAATTCAAACATATCCTTCAGTACATGACAACCTTGAAAAACGAATTACTGACGTACAGAATAAATTTGACAATGTTGAACAACACCTGACTGACATCTTACAATCTGATGCCACAGCTCATTTTGAAAATATTAATAAAGAATTTAATGATTGGGTAGTGAACAAAGACAAACATTTTGATACATGCTTACGTGAAAATTTACCAACAATTGTGCACGACTCCGTAGCGCAATACATTACTAATAACAAACAGCTGATCAGTGACGCAGTACAATCCGTCACTGCACCCATGGGACAATTCACCGATCGACCACAGTCTGAATGTAACGAAAATATCAGTCAAAATGTACAGTTCAGAAACCAATATACATTCGAGTATGATACACACATTCCGCACACGACAAATACACAAGAACAAAACGCACCACGACTACAACACATACCACGATGTGCAAACACAAACACAAGCTATTATCATGGTAAACCACAGCAACATTATCGTAATTACTCGCCAGCTGGACATAGCAGTAATTACAGTGGGACAAATCCATATCATAATGCAAAGGAAGACGAAAGCTTAATGAAACACAGGCAATTTCAGATTTTTATCCCAGAAAAACGAACCATTCATCCGGTGATTTTTCTTAAATCTTTTAGTAACGCATTTCCACGCACTTGGAGTGACCGGAAAAAGATTTCATATATTGTCGGTTACATCCAAGGCGATGCAGCTGTCTGGGCATACAGTCAAGCTGACGTATGTACCACGTACAGTGAGTTTGAGCGTGCTTTTCTGAACAAATTCTGGTCGCAATCCGTCCAGGAGCGACTCAGAAGACAAATTTTAGAACCTGAAACTTTTAACAGTAAAAATGGCAACTTACGCAGATATTTTGAAAAATACTTGAACATGAGACACTTTTTAGACGAACCAGTCGCAACGCGTGATATACTCCGTGCGTTGAAGGCCAAATTGCCTTTCAACATTAAAGAAAAACTTCTACATATCCCGGATGACGATTCAGATTATTTTTTAACAGCTTTAGATTCGGTTGACATGTTACTTGAAGACCAGCGCTTCGCGCGGCAAAACAGCAGCCACAATGTTTACACTAGTGGTATGCAAAACATGCAGGCTTGCCAACACAATTCAGGCGCGCCCACAGTTGGATACGCGGTACAACAAAAACAGCAAACTCACATGCCGTCTCAGTACGGAAATCAAAATCAACACGCGTATTCCAATACAAACAATAGTTACAACAGTAATAACACTTCATGCGGCAATCCATACAAAAGGCACCGCGGTAATAACTACAACGGTAACAACGGATACAAAGGTAATAACAAAAACACAAACAGAAATAGAAATAATAATAACTACGAGCCAAGACAGCATCAAGGTTGGACTCGTAACGATCAGTACTTTCATTCAAACTCTGCTTTACCACAGCAGCCACCAGGACAAAATTGGAGCATACCTTACGACCGACAGGTAAGTTATAATGCGCAACAGCAACAACAACCGCAAAAGTTTGGAGATCATAATAGGCAATATCCGAATGTGAATATAATAGAAATGACACCTGATGCACAACCTCAATCTGTGTCAGTACCTAGTACAAATGCTAATCCAACAAACTAGAAACAGTCACTACTTTGCCCCAGGTCGTGGCTGAAGAATTCTTGGGGGGCGGCTTCAATGTTAATCAGTTATTTGACACCACACTTGAACAACAGAATAATGATATGCCGAGTAATTCTAAACAAAAACTACCTGTTTTATTTATAAGATACAACCACAATAACAATATATCAGATGAACTTTTACAAGACAGTACACAATGTCGTTTAAACACAAATGAAATTGTTTTAGCATCCACTACTGGTGTAGTAGGTGGGATTCCAACTACTATTGTCCTAGATACAGGTGCAGCTGTGAGCGTTTTATCTTTTAATTTTTATAAAAAGATGTGTGAATTGGAACCTGTGCCTGAGTTTCCTGCCCAAAACTGTAAAATAACTACTGCACTAGGTAATAAGTCATGTAGGGTTACGAAGCAAGTTTTTGTAAACGTTAAAATAGGTAATGGAACCGTACAATGGCCATTCCTGGTTGTACAAAACCTTGTGACTAATTGCATATTAGGAATAGATATTATGAGCGAGAAGGACTGCATTATAGACTTCTCCAAAGGTAAATGTATTTTAAATGATAAAAGCAGGGTAATTATTATTGATTTGGACAGGAGAACTCTAAAGCATGACAAACACTGTACAGGGTACAAGGTTCAGTTAGTACTTGACAAAGACATTCAAGACATGCAAACACACTCATCTGACGCAGAGCTAATGGACTTGAAAACATTGCTTGATCATAAGATAAGTGAAGCTACAGCTCTCAGTGTACATGAACGTATAAAACTACAGGAAATGTTATCCAAATATTTACAAGTTTTTACCAAACGATTAGGTGTTATCAACACGTATGTGTACAAGATTGAAGTTAAGCCTCACAAGATCTTCTACCACAAGACATATAACGTACCGTTATCTCAACGACCTGCTGTGTGGCAAGAATTAAAACAAATGTTGGACTGGAAGGTCATTGAACCATCCACCTCACCTTACTGTAGTCCTCTACTTGTTGTCAAAAAATCAAATGGAAGCATTAGGTTAGTGTTAGACGCACGAGCTATTAATGAAATAATTTTACCGGTTCACACAAAACCTGAAAATTTAGAAGAGCAATTACAGAAATTTCTAGATGCAAAATATTTTTCCACAATAGATCTCGCTAATTCGTTTTGGCAGGTGGGTATCACTCCTGATTCTCGGAAATATACTGCATTTATGTTCGGGGGGCGAACCTATCAGTTTTGTGTTCTACCCTTCGGACTGAATGTCAGCTCTGGGGTATTCATTACAGCCCTGGATACCGTGCTAGGCGACGATTTAGTTGAGACAGTCACACACTATGTAGATGATATACTGATAGCTACACAATCCTGGAATGAACACGTTGACACACTTCAAAGAATTTTAGAAAAATTTGCACAAGCTGGAGTCACAGCCAACCTAAGAAAATCAAAATTTGGTTGCAGTGAGATAAAATATTTAGGACATATCATTAATTCACAGGGCATACGTCCTGATCCCAGTAAATTAGATGCTATCAGAAACTTTCCTAGCCCTCGAACTAAAAAGCAGTTAAAATCATTCCTTGGGCTATGTTCATTTTTCAGACGTTTTTTGCCACAACCACTTTTGAACAGTAAACATCTGCTAAATCTACTCAGAAAGAATCAAGTTTGGATCTGGTCGGAACAGTGCCAGAATGACTTTAATACAATTAAACATGCTTTAGTGAATGCTAACATATTGAGCCATCCAGATTTCAATTTAGATTTTTGTATGACTTGTGACGCTTCACGTACTGGCTTGGGCTGTTGCTTATTTCAAGTTGTAAAGAATAAAGAAAAGGAACAGATAAGAATTATTGGGTTTGCAAGTCGTACTTTAACTGAATGTGAGCGTACATACTCGACTACTGAGTTAGAAACACTTTCCATAGTATGGGCATTCAAGAAATTCAATTATTATTTATTTGGAAAACATACAGTAATTTACACCGATCACCAGGCCCTGACATTTTTGTTAACTTGTAAACTTGTACATCCTAGACTATCACGATGGGCAGTTACACTTCAGAACTACTCTTTTGAAATTAAGTACATAAGAGGTAAGGACAACACCATTGCGGACACTTTGTCTAGACTTCCACAAGGTATGAATGATACCAACAGTGACTTAGAAAATATAAATGACTACAGGATTCTCTTAATGCAAGACAAGCAGTATCACCAATATTATATTGATATGTGCAGAAACATGGCTGAATTACAAAAATCTGATCCTCACTGGTATAAGATAATAACATTACTGGTAGAAAAACAAAATCATCCTTCGACTAAGTATTACAAGTTACACAATGGTGTGCTATTTTATCGACGACATCCAAATGCTACTAACTGGTGTGTATGCATTCCCGAAGAGTCTGAACGTAATTTAATTTGGCACACACACTTAGTTTGGGGTCATTATGGGACGAAAAAGTGTTTGGCAAAGCTCAGCACATACTGTTATTTTAGCAATATGAGAAGAAAAATTTACAGGGAACTGAAAACATGTGTCATATGTCAAAAATCAAAACCTCAGAATTTATCCACAAAAACAGATTTACATTCTATTTTACCTAGTAAACCCCTGGAAATTCTGTGTACTGACATCAGTGGACCGCATCCAGGAAGCTCTGGAGGCGTCAAATATATCTTAGCTTTTTACGATGTATTTTCTAAACATGTAAAACTTTATGCTTTAAAATCCGCCACTGCAAGTGCTATAATACGAAGATTCTCAAGTGATTACCTGACGCACGTGGGAAAACCTAAAGCAATTCTGTCAGATAATGCAGCATACTACTCTGGGTACAAATGGAGAAATTTCTTGAAGGACAATAACATTAAAAGTATATTTATTTCGAGGTTTAGTCCACAATGTAACGCGACTGAGAGACTTTTCCGAGAATTAAATCGATTCATGAGGACCTATATTTCATCAAAACATACTAATTGGGTGTCCTACCTAAGTCTTTTCGAAGACGTACACAATAACTTAAATATTTACGATACAAATTACACACCTAACGAGATCATGTTCAATTGCAAACAGAACGATCAGTGGATAGAACCATTACCTAAGTTGTCAGACAAGGAAATCACACCTGAACAGAAAATAAAAGAAGTATTGACTACATTGACACATCACGCACAAATACGAAACAAACATCACAGAAACATAATAAAAAGAAAACAAAAATTCGAGGTAGGAATGCTTGTACTACTTCGTACTCATCATAAATCTGTTGCACTCAAACGACGCAACGCTAAGTGGCGTCTGCTATATGAAGGACCTTATATAATTGTTAACATACCGCACCCTGGTGCGTATCTGTTACAACATCGTAGAACTAACAAAATTATTGGGCTATACGCACACCGAGATCTTAGAGCATTTCATGCTGAATAATGTCAAAGTCATACCCATCAAAACGTTGCTAAGCAACTCGTTACAACACAGATAATAAGTAGTATAGAAATTTTCATTTCAGCGTTCCAGAGTCGCAGTTGAAGACAGAAGAACTTTTCTTTCAACGCCGCGGCTCCACCGAGAAGACTGAATATTAAAGTAAAATTTATGATTACGTAGCAGTGAATGATATATTAATTTTTCACGGAACATTTGTGACTGTAGGTACCACTGACTTGGTATGACACCTGACGAACTGACAGACGTCATCTGTGAAGCGATCTTTTACTTTGAGAAATAGATTAGACGCACATTTCTCAACACGAAAAGCATCTACCAGTAGTCAAGGCCACACAGACACTCTACACACACGCACAAAACGCGAGGAATCGAACATTTTCTCTCTCATACTATTTTGAATATTTATTGAGTAGTGAAAACGCCTGGTCTTGCCTACTGATGTAATGAATGTTGTGTCTAACCTATCTTAATTTCAGGTGACATCACAAAACCGATAAAGAGGACGTAAATATCTGCAATTCATGTAATCAAATGTGACACAATGTAATAACCTATAGCGATGTAATGATGATGTTAACATGTCTATGTGCAACTGTATTATGTTTATACTAAGAAAATATGTAACGTGTGTATGTATAATTACTTTTTTTTTTAACTGATGTATCATGTAAAAATTTGAACAAAACGAATGCCAAAAAGACATTGCATAGTGAACCTCTGTTCACGGACATTAACGAACATTACTAACTCTGCAACTACGCAGAAACCTATGTGAAGGAAACGGTTAATGCCATTCATTATGCATCGTACCTATGTAAACGCGATGAACGATTTCCTTGATTAATAACTACGAACATTTAGGTGAGCTATATTCAGCAAAAAACTGAAAATGTGAAGTGCATAATTCGTGCATCGTCTAGTGACATTACTACAGTACCTAACTTCAAGATGTTAACTGGATTAAATGGACACAAAGTGCCTGTCCAGAAAACAACACGACGGGTGGAAGAATTTTGGTTGGAACTTCAGGGAATGAAATGTTCTCGAAATGTGACGGACACTCTTACCTGGACTGTCCTAGGATCGACGCCAGCTATGTGCCGTCCGAGGTTCTACAACCAAGCTTCCACGGAATGTAAAAAACGAACTGCATGTGGACCAATTACTCGGCGGGTCACGTCTGATCTGTAATAAGCAATGCTTTTACTCACAACGAACTGCATCACAACGACTATAATGAAAATAGGAAATGGACACGCTTATGTATTAATCAAGTTGTTATACAACGATGTTACTGTGATCAAAAAACTTTACCACGACGATACTAACCTGTAAAAAATTATTGTGCAGCAGATGAATATGAACTGTGATAACGACACGATGTGTATAGGTCAACGCACCTGAAACATACGGACATTTTTCTTTGAAGTATTTCAAAACAATACTATGTAACTAAGAACATTCAACAATCTAAGTTGTATTGTGTTATAACGAATATTGTAAATTTAAAACTAAGTTACCTGTCATAGAATGTAGTCTTCATATGTAATCTTGGTTGAATATTTTCTTGGTGCAACGACTGAGAGACGCGCGCACACGAACAATATGAACTGCAATACTGTGCCGCGTGATCTAACTGTACGCACTCTATCTGCCAACATAAGAACTTTTACGGCGCACCCGCGTCATTCAAATTTTGTATATAATGAGTATAATGTGGGTCATGTAAATAGTTGTATATAACTTAGATTTTCTTGTGCCTTTAGGTGAATTGCTCGCCTGCAGGTGTGTCCTTTCGCCTCGCAATTCAGGGGGCAATATAAAGGCACATTTGCATGCCGAGCGTGAGTTTCCTCGGAAACGCGAAATATTAATTAAATAAATAATCAGTGACAAATAAATAAAGCCTATGGCACACAACTGCAGCGCTGTGTCGCTGATAAAACAAAAGCACAATTACGTTACTCATATGTTTGATTAAGAAAGGAGAGCTCTGGTTGAAGTGGTGCGAGAAGCACGTATTTTATTTTGTTGTCTGGCACACCGCCATATTTCATGTTATAGAAAATTACTGCGAGTTGCAACCACACTAGGCACTCGATTCTGTAAAGAATTTATATTTATAAAAGTAAGTAGGATTATGAACTGTAGGCTTATTCATTGAATATATCTGATTTAACTAACAGTGTAACTTTTTTATGTTTAGTAGACAATCACCTCTGTACGACGTTTTGGCATGGCTGGCAAATTATTGTAATATTGAGATTTAGATTATGAGTCCGCACCTACCGCAGCAGTCTTTGGAAACGATTTAACTACGAAGTCCGATTATTTCAATTTTATTTCACGGTCAACTACGAGTAACATTGCCTTTACGAAAAAGCCATTGTCAAGCGTCTGATACCGAATAATTATCCAGATAAGCAAATATCAATTACAATTACAATCACCATCATACAGAATAATTAACATTAAAATAATTAATATTTTATTTGATTTTATTTTATTTATTTTATACACTGTGTCGCGCATGTCCGGGAAACCAATCCGCTCCGCCACAGACAGCTTGGCCTAGGACTTGAACCCCATGGCAATGAATGCGTATAGACTTTGCACGACCATTTTGGACCACTCGTTTACTCATAGTGGTAGACTCTTCTAGCAAGTATTTGTTTGCTGTGAGTATGAACTCTACCACGTCACGTCGCACTATTCAAGTGTTGTCCTCAGTTATTTGCATTGAAGGATTGCCTGAAGTGATTGTTACAGGTAACGGACCTCAGTTCATGTCACAGTTTCGTGAACGAAATGGCATTCGTCATCTAACAGGTGCTCCGTTTCACTCCCAGTACAACCGACAAGCAGAACCCTTCGTACGCATCTTTAAATAACTTATGGCCAAGCTTCGCACCTCTCACACACAGGTTCAGGCTCTGCAACTCTTCCTCGCCTCCTATCGCTCTCAATCACGCGACGGACCATCACCGGTGGAACTTCTACATGGCCGCCGCCATCGGACGCTGCTTCACTAGCCCCACCCACCGCAGCATCCGGCGCTGCCGATGGCCCGCAAGTATCGCTTTGCACCGCGTGAGCTTGTTCTTTGTAGGGTTCTGGTCGACTTCAGCACTGGGAGCGAGGTGAGATCTGTAAATGCACTGGCACATGTAAGTATCTAATTGTAGGTCCCCATGCTCTGGAGCGTCGTCACCAGAATCAAATTTGCATTTGTCGTTTGCCCGTGATTCTGCTGCTTCTCTTCCGCCAGATTCACAGCCTCACGGGGCGACGCGGCCTTCCCAGCCACCTGCTGGTGCTGCCACGGCACCCCAAGACGAGCCAATGGATGTCGCGCCCTTGCCTCCGCCGTCGACGCTCACCGATTTGATGGACCTGGAGATGCCATCGCCGCCGCCGTCGCCGTCATCGCCCCAGGAGACGCCGTCAGGACTGGACATGTAACCTGGGCAGTGTTTTCGGGTGGACGTTCCTCCGCTCTTTCAAGCTACATGGTGGCGTACGGCAGGGAGTAATCCGTCCTCTACTACAACGACTCCTGGCTCATCGCTACGTCCGGCTTCCTGCCTCCACCCCTTTGTGGTTCGCGTCACCATTACATGAGTACTGAAGGGGGGGGGGGGGGGAATGTGCTCGCTTACACCCTCGCCAGAGCACACCGTTCGGCATTAAGCAACATCCCATAGCAGGCGCTGAACTAAACGTGCTTGTGACAAGAGGGCGCGGCCAGGGTGGCCAGGCATTTCTAGGCGCTACAGCCTGGAGCCGAGCGACCGCTGCGGTTGCAGTTTCGAATCCTGCCTCGGGCATGGGTGTGTGTGATGTCGTTAGGTTAGTGAGGTTTAAGTAGTTTTAAGTTCTAGGGGACTGATGACCTCAGAAGTTAACCCCATAGTGCTCAGAGCCATTTGTGACAAGAGGGGACCAAGACACAATCCAAGCTAGGCGCCGCTAAAGCGCTCTTACAGGCCACCGCCGTTGTCCGAGGTATCAGTCTCTAATCTCAGTACCTCAGTGCGTCGCATCGGGACTCAGTTTGCATTGGAGTTCAATATGTAGCACTGTGGTCTAGTCTTCCATAGTGATAGTCGTCGCCTCGCACCATAGCTAGCTGTGCGGGAACGTTAGTCATTGTATATAGTTGTGATATGAACACAGACAAGATTAAAGAATTAGTGCAGCTTATCTGATTGCTGTTAGCCTCAGAACTTCAGACTGGACATTAATGAAGTAAAGTACTCAATTGGTTCCTATAATGAAGTGTATTTTAACTACGTGTGCATTTTGTGTTGTAGTCGACACCCACCTATCATACCACCCTCTCCTCATCTAGCCAGGATACACATAACATTACGAGAGGGAACAGCCATAACAAGGTTCCCCACTCTATCCAACTGATTGACAAATTAATTAAATCGATATCATTTATATGGAACACTTTTTCCTTGCATCCTATTTGTGAATACTAGGACAAGTACATGTGCCAGGAAATTGCATAAATCAATCTAGCAACCATGAGGTTTCCAAACCCAATCATTCTCCCTTCCAGATTATTTCCCTATCTTGTATACTGACCCAGTTAAACCGTTTTTTTCCCTATCTCCTGTTAATGTATACTGACCCAGTTAAGCCGTTTTCCTGGAAGTCCATTACATTGGTGGTAGCTGAGAATTTAAAATTTCAGCCCAGTTGCGCCATGTTCTTAAACAATTTGCAGGAGGGGTTGGACAGATAAGTGCTTGCAATACCACTACTGGAAACAATAAACTGATCACTCGGGAGTTTGATGCCTTGATTGGAAGTGCTGCTTTATAAAATAGAATTTCAAATTCCCGCGGGAATTTATGCTGTCAAAGTTGTGGAATTCCCGACCACTAATGGTCTATTAAGTGTCTTTCTTCTATTTGTCAAGGAGCTCTATGATTCCTAAGATGGTTCTATGGTTCTCTCTGGAGAAGAAGAAGGAGGAGGAAGGGTTTTCTGTGTAATAGGATAGTAACAACACCAAATACCACTGCAAGACAGAGTCCACCAGGCTGCATTGAGAAGCACTAAACACATACACTTAAACCATAGTCCACTCCATAGCAGCGGCCACAGTTTGATGTCCGAGACAAGGACACTCCTGCACAGTGGCCACGCACACTCATCTCATGGACACTTTGAAGTCGGAGAAACTCTTGCCATGACTGTCAATCATCAATCGATCAATTCACATGGGGGAGATAATCATCCAGCGCAAAAACACATCCCATGCTGAATCGCCCCAAATCTCCATGTAAAAATCAGAGAATACTAGCAACATATGTGGTAGTGAAGGCTGCATATCGCATACTGAGTATTAGCTCGCTGTTCTCCTGTCCAGAGGACGACATGGTCAGGTCAACTGCATGCTCGTGCCCCATGTGTCCAGTTCAGGAGGCTCAGTGGCAGCTTGCGCCTTAAGCCAAAAATGTCCGTTTGATCCTGTCACCGGCTATCTCTGCCACGCACCCTGACGTAAGGCAGAGTCGTCCTAGAAAAGCAGCCGCATGCTTATCAATGTAATTATAATGAAATATTACCGTCATAGCACCTATCTGGTGACATTCAACAATGAGAAAAATATCGGAAATATCTTCTCCTGAAGACTGTGTCTTTGGAAATATCGATTTCCCATGTAAATGGACACAATTTTCCAGGGAAAAATCTTTCATCCCCCTTATGGCTATCGATGTGTTGAAATTGCAGTCTTCCACATCAAGTGTATACCTCCCTTACAAACAGACATAGTCCTACCCACATCACTTTCTTTGATCGTGTCGGAACACTGACCACAGTAACTTTACACTTCAGTACATACACATTTCAGACAAGCAGTGCAATTGTCGTTTATAGATGTATAGCATCTGAAAAATTATGGTATTTCCGAACTTACACAAGCTAGGTGTCTTGATTCTACTCAGTACTAGGAAATTATTTGACATGTAAGTCTTCCAGCCAGTCACATGCGAGAATAGACTGCAGGCGTTTTCAGTCAGCATTTTCCAGAAGCTGATGGATCCCTACAGGATTCTCTCACACAAGTGTTGTAAGGCACAAGCACCCAGTGTGATAATCAACAGCGCACCCACGGACGACAGCGTTGGAAAAATATCACCAACACAGGTTGGTACACTGTAATAAACATCACGGCTGATAGTGCAATAAAGAACATGTGAGGATCTGCTTCGGGATTGGATGAGAGGACGTTCTGTGTATCCATATTATTACAGTCAGATTGACCACCCTCTTTGTACACCATAGCAGATCCAGCTGAACCCTTACATTAGTATAATGTGTCGGTGGTTAGGAAATGGATCTATCACCTCTTATGGCCGGATATACTCGTCAATCATTTGAAATCACAATTCTCAGGTCAAATCAGTCCTCCACTTACGGCAAGGCATATGGGGTGTTTTACAGGAATAGTAGTCTGATCACTTCCCATACACGTCTGGTGATATACTGCAACACTATCCACTGTAACATTACGGTCCAACAGCATAACCTTCTCAAGTAGCGTAATTACCAGGTATAGGCGTATAGCAACCGAAAAATTATGGTATTTCCACTCGCAACAGCTGGATTTCGTTTTGCACGGCCTACCGCAGCTTCCCATTAGGAAAACCCTCCCGCCAGATTTTAGTTATCACTTACTTGTCGGGGAATATGGGACGTAATTACAATACACGTCACGTCTTTTATTTACGTTGCCTATGTTCTTGCACGATAGTTGGCTAACGCAGAGTAGGAAGAACTGACACACTTGATGTGGAAAGATTAACTTCAAGGAAAAGATCACTTCAGTCCCCCAGACGTCTGATCCCCACGAGATGCCTCGATCTCGTCACTTCTAAGAAATTATTTCACATATAGGTCTTCCAGCCAATAGGAATCGAGAATACACAGTAGGTGTTCCGATATGGGAATGTCGTAAATAAATGGAAAGGTCTCCAGATTTCACTATGAATGCGGCGACATCATACATACGGCTATTGGTATATTCCCATCCACACCCTATCCTTGAGGTATTGCTGGAATGATTCCCGTTTCAATCGAGGGTGCGTATGTGGTAGTCCAGGAAAACTATGATACTGTTGTCGATGACGGATAAGCTATCTGCCATGGTTGCTCTATAACAACGATTTTTCTCGTATTTTTCCTCAATTTTAAGTATTTCCCATCAGTTTCGCAATTTTACCAGGTTTCTGCGCAATTTCAAATTTCAACGCATTTTACCTAACTACTAAGTTCAAAACCACTGCCCTCGACGACTTCTCACGTCAACAAAATATCTCGTCCAGTCGATCTTGAGATGTTATTAGCGAATGACATTGCTGCACGGTTCTCAATTTCTGTATCATTGTTAACACATCACCTCCATTACTTTGTTAGTGTTATATACATTTGGACTTATTATGAACCCTGTTAAACCGCCTGTATCACGTGACACAACTACTGTTTCGTAATGTGGAAATGGTCAGCAGCATAGAGGAGGTGTAAAAACTACGTTCCTTAGCCGAAAAACTTTATAAATTCCATATTATTACGTATGTGAGTGGGAGTCACAAAGTAGTCACACGTTCATGTGATTGAGACAGGGACTGAAAGTTCTCTTCAACACCTTTGATAATTATCACCTCAATAAAAGAATCATATCTATAGCAACAGTCTGTCCTCTATTTCAAAAGGAGCTATCCCTTTGTTTAACCTATTGGCTAGGTATACTGAGCTAAGTTCTATATGGTCTCTTTCTATGCATCTCACAACTCTCTCTCTGTCTTTAACCAACGTTCCATTTTAATTTGGAACCGACCAGAAGTTGTAGGGTACTATACTCACTACATAGGATGTCCCGTGAAGGTGCAGAATGGGCCGAGTTCCACGTAATCAATACGCGTCCATACTTTGCTTTTGAAAAAGTTATAACACATGTTCGAAACTTGTACAACCGGCCGACACAAATTTTTTTATAGACTGATATTCTGATTTCACTACTCTAACCGTCATTCTGCGAAGAATCTTACTTATATCACCCATCCAGTTACCCACGGTCTCTAGATGCGTGCATGCTGAGCAGATTAGCTTTCGTTATTGGTGTATAGCAGATATGAACCTAATAAGTTTTAGAGTGTTGTGGTGACAGGTAAGAAGATTAAGAAAAAGGAGAAGATGTACTTTACGCATGATGAAGCCCCAGACAGAAGGAGTTTGAAACAGTTTACTCCATACGCCAGTCACTTGTGCTATCAGTCCAGCAGTATTGTTGCAGTGTTTGGATTCCATACCAAGAAGGTAATGGAAAGAGAGAGATGATTGTAGAGCGTATACACATACTCCTAAGGTTACACAGTTATGCACTTCAACACTGTATAATGTTAAAACAATGTGGTTTCTGATACATTGGTCATGTGGCATACAATGTTGTTAATATTCCAATTCAGGAAATGTATTTGCGATACATGACATACACACACTGTGCAAATTTTCTATCACACTCACTAAGGTGAGAAACTTTAAGATAATAAAATTACTACCTTCAACACCAAAGTGAACAAGATAGATTCTTTGTGATACGAGGTGCATTCAAGTTCTAAGGCCTCCGATTTTTTTCCTCCGGACTGGAAAGAGATAGAAACATGTGCATTGTTTTAAAATGAGGCCGCGTTCATTGTCAATACGTCCCAGAGATGGCAGCACCGTATGGCAGATGGAATTTTACTGCCAGCGGCGAGAATGAGAACTGTTTTAAATACTTAAAATGGCGACGTTTTCCTTACTTGAACGGCGTGCAATCATTCGTTTTCTGAATTTGCGTGGTGTGAAACCAATTGAAATTCATCGACAGTTGAAGGAGACATGTGGTCATGGAGTTATGGATGTGTCGAAAGTGCATTCGTGGGTGCGAAAGTTTAATGGAGGCAGAACATCATGTGACAACAAACCGAAACAACCTCGGGCTCGCACAAGCCGATCTGACGACATGATCGAGAAAGTGGAGAGAATTGTTTTGGGGGATCGCAGAAGGACTGTTGAACAGATCGCCTCCAGAGTTGGCATTTCTGTGGGTTCTGTGCACACAATCCTGCATGACGACCTGAAAATGCGAGAAGTGTCATCCAGGTGGGTGCCACGAATGCTGACAGACGACCATATGGCTGCCCGTGTGGCATGTTGCCAAGCAATGTTGACGCACAACGACAGCATGAATGGGACTTTCTTTTCGTCGGTTGTGACAATGGATCAGACGTGGATGCCATTTTTCAATCCAGAAACAAAGCACCAGTCAGCTTAATGGAAGCACACAGATTCACCGCCACCAAAAAAATTTCGGGTAACCGCCAGTGCTGAAAAAATGATGGTGTCCATGTTCTGGGACAGCGAGGGCGTAATCCTTACCCATTGCGTTCCAAAGGGCACTACGGTAACAGGTGCATCCTACGAAAATGTTTTGAAGAACAAATTCCTTCCTGCACTGCAACAAAAACGTCTGGGAAGTCCTGCGCGTGCGCTGTTTCACCAAGACAACGCACCCGCACATCGAGCTAACGTTACGCAACAGTTTCTTCATGATAACAACTTTGAAGTGATTCCTCATGCTCCCTACTCACCTGACCTGGCTCCTAGTGACTTTTGGCTTTTTCCAACAATGAAAGACACTCTCCGTGGCCGCACATTCACCAGCCGTGCTGCTATTGCCTCAGCGATTTTCAAGTGGTCAAAACAGACTCCTAAAGAAGCCTTCGCCGCTGCCATGGAATCATGGAGTCAGCGTTGTGAAAAATGTGTACGTCTGCAGGGCGATTACGTCGAGAAGTAACGCCAATTTCATCGATTTCGGGTGAGTAGTTAATTAGAAAAAAAATCGGAAGCCTTAGAACTTGAATGCACCTCGTACAAGCACTACATAGCTTTCTGGAGGTGTATAGTGTCCACAGTTCATGTCCAATTACAGCTTCAAAAATTATGCTACGCTCACATCAGTTCCATAAAATGATCGTCAGCAATGGAAAATTCGCGAAACATTGACATCTTACGAGGAAATAGACAAACGCATAGCAGTGTCGATTGACCTGTGAAATTACACACATAGCGACTAACTCCATGAATCGAACATAGTATCTTCAAAAGGAAACATCTGTCAACCAGATGTATACATACGAATTGCAGCACCTCAGAAATCCATGTCACGGACTTAGAATCACTGCAGTTATGGAACTGAAGGCTCAGTTTATGTCCAAGATGTGGCAGGGAGTTGGTGTACTGAGCATACATCTTCACACGTCTAAAGAACGGTACCAAAATAGGTTTTCCATGGATTTGGTGGACATGGTTCATCACACAAGGGTTGGAAGTCGTCTGCTGAGTGTGGTATACGAAGTATTCCTGTTAATGGCTTCAGGGAGATAGTGCTCTAAGCCACACGCAGAGCATGTATTTGTATACGAGTCAAACTCAGGTTATACCGCAAAATTGAAACAGCCTGAGAGAACAACGGTAAAAATGATTAAATGCGTGATAAATGACCTGAAACAACATCTCCCTAGAATGCATCAGTATACCATTAAATTATACCTTATTACAACACTTGTCAAGTAATTACATGATCTACTTTCTATCGTTCGTCAACAATTAAGTCGCACCTCATTCTAAGACTTGTCAACTGATTACTCCATCTACTTTCTATTGTCCTTCGACACTGCACCATGTAAATTTAGAGGCAGATGGTTCTCTTTTCTAGGAAAGCATTCAAGGCAGCGCTCAAATTGCATGCATTCCTATTACCTCAGTAGACATACAGCAGAGTGTTATTAAACTATGCAGCAATTGTTCTGTAAGGTATTTGTTAGCTGACACCACATGGCTGTGATTGGTAGAAAGTACAGAGAAACACATTGTAAATATTGCTTGCAGTCTCGTATTGTTCGTGGAAAGAAAGATTGTCGGTATGCCTCTGTGTGGGCTCTAATCTCTCTGATTTTATCCTCATGGTCTCTTCGCGAGATGTACGTAGGAGGGAGCAATATACTGCTTGACTCCTCAGTGAAGGTATGTTCTCGAAACTTCAACAAAAGCCCGTGCCGAGCTATTGAGCGTCTCTTCTGCAAAGTCTTCCACTGGAGTTCATTTATCATCCCGTAACGCTTTCGCGATTACTAAATAATCCTGTAACGAAGCGCACTGCTCTCCATCGGTTCTTCTCTATCCCTTCTATCAACCCTATCTGGTACGGATCCCACGCTGGTGAGCAATATTCAAGCAGTGGGCGTACAAGTGTACTGTAACCTACTTCCTTTGTTTTCGGATTGCATTTCCTTAGGATTCTTCCAATGAATCTCAGTCTGGCATCTGCTTTACCGACGATCAACTTTATATGATCATTTCATTTTAAATCACTTGCCTACTCCCAGATAATTTACGGAATTAACTGCTTCCAGTTGCTGACCTCATAAAGGATCTTTCTTTCTATGTATTCGCAGCACATTACACTTGTCTCTATTGAGATTCAGTTGCCATTCCCTGCACCATGCGTCAATTCGTTGCAGATCCCCCTGCATTTCAGAACAATTTTCCATTGTCACTACCTCTCGATATACCACAATGTTCTTTAGCTACGGAGGACCTAAAGTTTATCCTAGTCACATGTCCAGATACTTTATAAAAATCGATAAGGTGGTTGCTGATAAATTTGTAGTCGCACCTGCGCTTGTGATCTGACATACATACATTTATCATTCTATAGCTTGTGGTCTTCCACGTCAAACACTCTATTCCAGACATTCTATCGCGGTCTACGAAAAATTACTCAATCTGTGATCCCCAGTACATCCATGTCCGCCTCCGTAGCGCAGCGGCAGCGTTACCGCCTACCACGCAAGGGGGCCCGGATTCGATTCCCTGCAGGGGACTGGGTGTTGTGTGTCCTTCATCATCATTGACACGCAAGTCGCCGAAGTGGCGTCGACTAAAAAGACTTGCAATACGGCTGCCGAACCGCGAAGGGGATATCCCGGCCAGTAAATGCCATACGATCATTTCATTTCATTTCAGTGCTTCCATGCGGACTTTTCCTCGTATCTCTCTTGAAGTCACATACTTGTTCCCATGTACAAGAATTTTCCTGCACAAAGTAGGTATGTAAATACTCCCTTGTTGCCCCTCAATTTTCTGCCATTTTGGCGTAATTTTCCTCAATTTGCAGGTATTTTCCGCCCATTTTAGTACATGTGCCAATTTTCTGTCACTTTTGCTCATGTGATCATGAGCTCACTTCCGGTCACGTATTCTAAGGTTCTCTGAAGGTGTAGCACAGTTGTCATAACTTTTACTATCACGTATACCATTCCCAGTATTCACTTATAGTATTTAGGGAAAAACTGTCCCACTATAATCGATTTAATTAATTAGTCAATCAGTTTGATAGAATGTGGGACCTATTTCCAAGAAATCCACAGCCCAGCATTTTCATATGGGTTTCCCAGTAAGCGCTGCTTTGTTCACAACAAAGGAGGGTACAGCGTGATTTCTGATGGCAGACGACATTCGCTATCTGGTTCTTCTGGAGTGCCTTTGTTCCACCTGCCACAGGTTTGCATAGCACCAAAGAGATAAGAACAAAGAGATATACCGACTACCAGCGCCAGGTCTGCCTGAGGGGTGGGAAGGCTGGGGGGAAAACCTTAGTCTGTATGTGTTTGCATACGATAGGTTACTGAAGAAAAGGAAGTGTCCGAGAAAGAGAGAGAGAGAGAGAGAGAGAGAGTGAGTGAGGAAGGGAGACAGAGAGAGGCAGGAAGCGAGTCTGTTATCAAAGAGACACGAGCACCTGATGCTTTTGTTCTGGTGTGATTAAGCGCTGTTTGGTGATTACTGCAATGGTGCATGTCCAGCAAATGATTCCAGCAGCAAGGCCCCAACAGTGGTTTTGATGTGCGGTACGGCTCTAGACTGCGGTTTCGATGTGCTTGGTGTGGCATGGCCCCACTGGTGGTGCGGCTACTACAAAGGAAGTAGGGCGCTTGTGATGTTATGCTACAGCTGTAGAGCAAGTATTCTTTTGCAAAAGAACGTGACCGCTCTAATTACGTTTGTTGACTATTTTTGCCCATTTCATGACAGTATTCATTGCGCGATCAGATAAAAAGCGATCTATATGATTAATTAAGTATTTTTTTCGATGTATTTTACAAGACCTGCATCTTACAAAATTAAATAAACAGCAGAGAGTCTGGTGGTGTTTCCAGCTGGGCACACGTGGCAAAAGCTAGACGTTTCATTCCACTTTTGAGTTGAGCTTAGCTGCTTTAAATTCTGACCATTCCCTTTTAGCAATGTAAGATTACTATTTATCAAATGATCATTCTGAGGAAGACACACCTATTAGGTGTCGAAACGTAGGTCAATGTACCAACCTTTTGGCTGTATAATCCTGTGTTGAAACTAGTATACGGTTGCTGAGTAACAGCCATTCAAAATACACTCCTGGAAATGGAAAAAAGAACACATTGACACCGGTGTGTCAGACCCACCATACTTGCTCCGGACACTGCGAGAGGGCTGTACAAGCAATGATCACACGCACGGCACAGCGGACACACCAGGAACCGCGGTGTCGTCTTCAGCGATGAGAGTCGCTTCTGCCTTGGTGCCAATGATGGTCGTATGCGTGTTCGGCGCCGTGCAGGTGAGCGCCACAATCAGGACTGCATACGACCGAGGCACACAGGGCCAACACCCGGCATCATGGTGTGGGGAGCGATCTCCTACACTGGCCGTACACCACTGGTGATCGTCGAGGGGACACTGAATAGTGCACGGTACATCCAAACCGTCATCGAACCCATCGTTCTACCATTCCTAGACCGGCAAGGGAACTTGCTGTTCCAACAGGACAATGCACGTCCGCATGTATCCCGTGCCACCCAACGTGCTCTAGAAGGTGTAAGTCAACTACCCTGGCCAGCAAGATCTCCGGATCTGTCCCCCATTGAGCATGTTTGGGACTGGATGAAGCGTCGTCTCACGCGGTCTGCACGTCCAGCACGAACGCTGGTCCAACTGAGGCGCCAGGTGGAAATGGCATGGCAAGCCGTTCCACAGGACTACATCCAGCATCTCTACGATCGTCTCCATGGGAGAATAGCAGCCTGCATTGCTGCGAAAGGTGGATATACACTGTACTAGTGCCGACATTGTGCATGCTCTGTTGCCTGTGTCTATGTGCCTGTGGTTCTGTCAGTGTGATCATGTGATGTATCTGACCCCAGGAATGTGTCAATAAAGTTTCCCCTTCCTGGGACAATTAATTCACGGTGTTCTTATTTCAATTTCCAGGAGTGTATGTATTATTATTATTATTATTATTATTATTATTATTATGTCCTCTTCAATGTAATTGAATTTCCTGTCATGGGATCCTTCCACTCCACCAGCTCAGTGACTTTTCCCGCCATTTTCTCTGCGAGGGTGAGGTGGGGCAGTGTGAGGGGATGGGGTTGGGGTGAAGGACATCCTCTCATTGTGGGATAGTGCCCTGGCTCAGCTGAATCCCCGCATGCCAAGGTGAGCACAAACGGGACTTTTTCTCCCCAATTCGGAGAAAATTTTCCAACAGCTTGACATCCATTTCCTTCAACACCAACAGCTCAGCACAGACTGAGCGATTTTTCCGCCATTTTTTTCTGGGAGGGGAGGTGAGGGAAAAAGGTTGGAGGATTTCCCAGAAGCAAATGAGGAGGTGGGGAAAAGTAACAAGGGGCAGGGTAGATGGGAACGAGGTGCGAAAAAGTGCCTGAGAAATTAACAATAGATTAAGGGCAACAATAGGTTGATGAGGGGTTACAGAGAACAGAACAATAGGTTAATGGTATGGGGAAGAGTGAGTGAGTGACATGGGAAACCGCTTAACAGAACAATAGGTTAATGAGGGATTTTTTCCAGGGGACCTTAAATCACTGACCTTAACAATAGGTTGACTCTGAATGTATGCTTGCTCCTGATGTATGCAACACAAACTAACGAAGTACACTCGTTACACCATTACCCCACCACTGGCAGGTCAAAAAAATGGTTCAAATGGCTCTGAGCACTATGGGACTCAACATCTTAGGTCATAAGTCCCCTAGAACTTAGAACTACTTAAACCGAACTAACCTAAGGACATCACACACACCCATGCCCGAGGCAGGATTCGAACCTGCGACCGTAGCAGTCCCGCGGTTCCGGACTGCAGCGCCAGAACCGCTAGACCACCGCAGCCGGCACTGGCAGGTCATGTGGGTCATGATGTCCACCCTTAAAGATAAACATCTTTGTAAAACTTATGGAGGAGAGACACTTTCGTATGATGTGCCACAGCTCAACGAAATTTTCACCATTCATAGAGAGAACTGTTACAGTATAGTACAGTAAGTAAGTTAACGAAATGAGAAATGAGACAAACAGAGATGACACTTTTATTCGAACGTAACAATTACACCATGTTTCATTGTGGCTCCTGGACAAGGTTCTTAAAGGTGGGACATGGTTCTCAATAGCTGAGAGCTGCTATCGGATTTAAGTCAAGAGAACAGACAGGCTCTTCCGTTCGCCCAATATCGTCTTATTTGAAGAGCGTTGTTCGGTGCGGCATGCATAAAAATCTAGTAAGGGCCAAATGTACCCACGGAAAGGCGCCCGGGATTAGCCGAGCGGTCTTGGGCGCTGCAGTCATAGACTGTGCGGCTGGTCCCGGCGGAGGTTCGAGTCCTCCCTCGGGCATGGGTGTGTGTGTTTGTCCTTAGGATAATTTAATTTAAGTAGTGTGTAAGCTTAGGGACTGATGCCCTTAGCAGTAAAGTCCCCGCCGGCCGGAGTGGCCGTGCGGTTCTAGGCGCTACAGTCTGGAGCCGAGCGACCGCTACGGTCGCAGGTTCGAATCCTGCCTCGGGCATGGATGTTTGTGATGTCCTTAGGTTAGTTAGATTTAATTAGTTCTAAGTTCTAGGCGACTGATGACCTCAGCAGTTAAGTCGCATAGTGCTCAGAGCCATTTGAACCATTTTAGTTAAGTCCCATAAGATTTCACACACATTTGAACATTTTTGTACCCATGGAAAGACGCACTTTGTGAATCAGTATGCTGTTACATTAACGTTGGAAGGTGAGTATAACGTGTTCAACGATTCGCAGATCAGTATGCCCATGTAGATAAGCATCCCCACACCATAACAGTTGGATCACCAAAGCTATGATGTTCGACAACGTTCCTGGATGCAATTGGTATTCCCACCTCTCGCCATATGACAGTATGTTCAGAATGACTTCTTTGACTTAATCTGCCCTCAGCCGAGAAGTGTGCACAACCTCACCCCTCGCTGGTCCAGTCCCTATACTCTTTCCATCATCAAATGGTGTTGCAGATGTGTGGGAGTCGATACACAACGTACTGGTCGTCGAGCAAAGCGTCCTTTGCAGTCCTGTTAAATGTAGCTGCTACCAGTTGTTCTTCCCTTTTGCATAATGCAGCGATCATCAGCTGATGTAGAGTGACCATGGTTGATCACCTCCTCTCCTTTGGGCAGCATTGCCTGTGGTTCGAAATGCTTCCCGTGCACGTGAAACAATGCTGGGCTACACTCGTCGCACTTCATCGTTCTTCCGGTTTACCAATGCTTCATCTCCGTGTGAAATTGCCCAGAAGTTCTCTCTGGGCCATTTTGTAACGACGAACAGTGCCAAAGCACACCGTCAATATTCGGCGATTATCTTTTCCCGTTCCTTCAACTGTCTCGCAATGTGCTCCCACATTTAGATTCTTTATCATCGCGCAGTTAATACGCTATAAGAAAAAACGACGCACCACATTGGATTACTCGAATGAGACGGAAAATTAGGTCCATGTACAGAAATATAAATGCTCCGAACTTTGTCAATTGGGAAAAGATCCGGCGACCTTCCTGGCCAAGGTAGGGCTTGGCAGGCTCGAAGACATCCCTCCCATTACTTGATAAAAAGTGAGGCCAGTATGGCTTGCCATGAAGCGTAGCCAAATGGGCGTAGAATATCATCGATGTACCGCTGCGCTGATGGGTGCCGCAGATGACCACCAAAGGGGTCATGCTATGAAAGAAATGACACCACAGGCCATCACTCCCGGTTGTCGGACCGTAAGATGTGGTATAGTCAGGTTGCCATTCCTCCCCTGTCTGGAGTATCTCCAGTCACGTCTCCGGCCTGGACTCTCATTGTCTGATGTAGAACTGTCTTCATTGATGAGTTCCGCTTCGAATTGTGCCCCGATTACCAGCGAAGACGCGTCTGGAGACACCCCGGACAGCGATCGGGTACCAACCTGACTGTCGCCTGCCATACAGCCCGACAACCACGAGCGGGTGTCTTATGTGCCATTCCTTCGGTTGTCATCTGCGGCACCTTTACATGACAAAGGCACGTAGACGATATGGCCATATTGGCCATACGTTTGAGAAAGGTAATGACCGCCGCACACGGCGAGAGTTTATGTTGATTGTCTTCATGCTTGCCCAACCTTACCTTGTCTGGCAAGGTCGTCGAATTTCTACCCAATTGAGAACGTTTGGAGCACAATGGACAGCGCCCTCCAACTATCTGGGGAGTCCGACGATCTAACGCGTCCATTGGATTTTTGGCACAATATCCTGTCCCTCAGGAGGACATCTAACAGCTCTATCAATTTATGGCAAGCCGAATATCTGCCTGCATAAGGGCCAGAGGTGGACCAACGCATTATTGGTTTCCTCAGTTTCAGAAGCTCTGTCTCTTAAATAAATCATCAGTTTTTTTGTAATTGTAGTGGTTTGTTTCTCTGTTCATGTACATCACATTTACCGATTTCTGACCCGCTGAGATAATTCCTTTGTGGTGCATCGTTTTTTTATGTCTTGGAGTGTATGTTATGCTAACTTCACCTATCGCGTCGTTAACTTTCGCAGAGCAGTGCATTTATACTTTTAGATGTATAAATTTCCAAATCTTGCAGGTAATTTTCGAAGAATAAAGTAGCATGAAAACTGAGTGCGTCGACATTGGCAAGGAATTCGTGAAATTAGTAGCAATGTTGAATAGAGGACACTTGTCAGTTGCTCGCATTAAGTCTTGTCAATTTGAATTGGTTTTCTGACTTCGTGAACATAGAGGAAGACCACTAAAAGAATCAGCAGTCCATTCATGAATCAGCAGTCCATTCATTAAGACGTTCCAATAGCCCTTGTCTGCTGATCTTTGTTCACTGTCGCAGTGCAGAGTGAAACAGTGATAACGGTGAGTGTACACTACGGATGTACACTGAGTAAATTATGACGGCATCAAAGTTATGAGAGTCTGTTGCCACTGCATTTCTTGAATCACTTTCATAACTCTTCTCAAAATTACTGAAGAATGCATTTCAGATACTGTATTTTTGTGATCTGTAGTATTCTGGTAGTTAAACCAAGGCGATGCACTAAGTATCGACGTAAATGCATTATTACATTAAACTGTTTCATAGATTTTATTGTAATTCCGGATTTTATCATCCCCAAACTTCAGAAAGGAGAAACAAAGTAAATGAATATGAGATGGGAGACATGACACTTTAATAATAATTTAACAGAGAGGGGGCACATTAAAGTAGAAACAGTGCCCCTCGTGTAGGCGACATTCCCTCAGAATAATTTAGATCTTTGGGAGAAGCAGACATGAACACTTTTTTTCACATGTCGTGCAAAATATATCAGGTAGCATGAATACCTTCAGACTTCAATAGCAATGTAATAATTCCACTCGCAAAGGAGGCACACGCTGATAGGTGTGAATGCTACCGAAGTTTTAGTTTCGTTTGTCACTGGTGCAAAATACTCACACGAGTTATTTAGCGAATAATGGAAAAATTTGTAGAGGCTGTAGCATAACATAGAATTTGATATTTCATTGTATTCTCTACTTTAAGACGCGTGTGCGAAAGTAGTGGAAGTGTCAACACAGTGGAAATGTTTTCTGATTTTTTTAACACCTGGTAGTGGCCAAAGGTTTATTTCGCTTAAGTTTTGTAACATAATACATCACTGTTTATTTTAGTGCGACCTGGACCTCTTCTGTAGTGGTCAATCCAAGGATTGGTTTGTAATAGCTACAATGGCAGCTGTCTCCATTCTGTGCGTCTTTCAGCTTTTCTCTTCATTTCTTTATAGGTGTTACATCCCACATCTTTCACGATTTGATCCATGTACCTCAGTCGTGGTCTTCCTCTTGGTCTTTTTCCCTCGACATATCCCTCTATGATTGTCTTCAGGAGTCCTTTATGTCTTAATAGATGGCCTGTAAATTGCACTCTTCTTTTAACAATGAAACTCCAGAAGCTTCTCTTCTAACCTGCTCTTTCCAGAACCACTTCGTTTGTGACCTTGTCGATACATTTTATTTTGAGCATGCGTCTATTGCACCACATTTCAAAAGAAATTAGCTTCTGGTCTTCCTCTGTCCCGAGAGTCCATGTTTCACACCCATAGCATGCCACACTCCACACGTATGATTTCAAAAATCTTTTCCTGATTTAAAGGCTGATGCTCTTAGATGTTAATATGTTTTTCTTCTTGTTAAAAGCAGCCTTTGCTTGAGCTATTTTACTTCTCACTTCTGCCTTGCTCCTTCCATCCCTGGTAATATTACTGGCCAGATAAGTAAATTTATAAAATTGTTCAAGCAGTTCATTGCCTACATGAACTTGGACTTTCACTTGATCTTCTTTGTCGCATGCCATTACTTTTGTTTTTGCTTTATTAATTCTCATATTATATTCTTCACCCATAACTTTATCCATTCTATTCAGTAGGACTACAAGATCTTCTTCACTTTCAGCCAGGACAGCTATATCATCGGCATATCTTATCATATCTATTCGTTGGCCATGAATTACTACACCTGTCTGTGAATTTTCCCTTACTTTTTTCAGCGCCTCTTCAATGTATACGTTAAAGATAACAGGGGATAGTGCGCAACTTTGTCGGACACCTTTCCGTATCTGCACCTCTTCTTGTTTTGTCCGTCCACGGATAACTGCTGTCTCGTTTTTGTACAGGTTCCATATCATTTTTCTATCTTTATGGTCTATTCCTACTTTTTTGAGTACCTCAAACATTTTATCCCATTTAACATTATCAAAGGCTTTCTCTACATCTACGAAAGCTATGTTGTTTTCAGGTTCGTATCTAGTCGTTTCTCTATTATTAGTTCTAGAGCAAATATTGCTTCTCTGATTCCTCTATCTTTCCGGAATCCAAACTGGTCTTCGGAGAGTGTAGCTTCGACTTTTTGTTCTATGCGTTTTAGGATAATTGAGGTTAATATTTTAGAGGCGTGCGTAACTAGGCTGAGCGTCCTATAATTTTCACATCTTGTAGCATTTGCCTTCTTTGGAATGGAGATCATAATGTTTTTCTCAAAGTCTGTAGGAATTTTACCCTGCTCGTGCATGTTGAAAACAAGATTATACAACTCCTGATTCAGTTTTGCTCCTCCAGATTTCAGAAGTTCGGCTGGGATATTGTCTACACCAGGCGATTTGTTGTTTTTCAATTTTTTCAGAGCTAGTTCAAACTCTTCCTTTAATATAGGTTCACCTATGTTGTGTGCATCTACTTCCGTTTCTTCTTCCATGATGTTTTCAGACAGGTCTGGTCCGCTGTACAGTTTTCCTATATATTGTTTCCATCTTCTTGCAACTTCATCATCGTCATCCGACATATTGCCATTTTCATCCATCACAGCCCTACACTTGTTTCTTCTGTCTCCAAAGCAATGTCTCACACATTTATAGGCCTTGTCGATATTTCCCTTGCTCATGTTGTCCTCAATTGAAACACAGAGATCATCAAGGTATTTTTCTCTTGCTTGTTTTGCCTATCTGTTGATTCTGTTTTTCAGACTCTTGTATTTCTCTTGGTCTTCGTTCTTCACAGAATTTTTTAATTTCCTTCTTTCTTCCATCATATTTAGTAGGTCATTAGTGATCCATTCCTTCCTTTTCTCTGTCCTTTCTTTTCCTATTACTTCTTCTGCTGCTTCTAAAATACCAGTTTTTATTTTTTCCCAGCTGCTTTGGATGTCATTGCAGCCCTGTGTATTTGTTTTCTTTTCTGTTTCTAGTTGATAGTGCTTCAGTGTATTTTCGTTTTTCAGGTTTGTCAAATCCCATTTACATGTACTTCTTTTTTTAATGTTCTTAAATTTTAGTTCAGTCGTCATCATAACGAGTATGTGGTCACTTTCCACATCACAGCCTGGATACGATCTGCTGTCCTTAACTTCGTTTTTAAATCTGTGCTTCACTAATATGATGTCAATTTGATATCTGTTAATGTCACCAGGCGTTTTCCAAGTATATCTTCTTCTTGGATGATGATTAAAGAAGGTATTTGTATTGCAAAGTTTATTTCTTTGGCAGAATTCTACAAGTTTATCCCCTCTTTCATTTCTTAATCCTAATCCAAAATTCCCTGCCACATCCTCTTCTTTACCTTCCCCAACATCGGCATTCATATCTCCCATGATGACAAGGTTTTCAGCTCCTTTAATTCTGCCAATTACTTCTTCAAGGTGGTCATATATCATGTCGATTTCATCATCCTCGTGCCTCGTAGTTGGCATGTATACTTGGATTATGATTGTGTCTCTTGGTTTAGTTTCCAATCAGACATAAATTATCCTCTCACTATGTTGAACAAATCCTTTTACTCTTAACCCCATCTCTTTACTGATGATAATTCCCACTCCTGCAATCCCGGGATTGTCTTGTGCTGTTCCAGTATGTATGATTCTGTAATCCCCTGACCAAAAGTCGCCAGCGTTTGGCCATCTCATTTCTGAGACTCCCAGTACATCAATATCCATTCGTTTCATTTCCATTTTCAAGTTTTCCAGTTTACCACATTTAAGAAGTGAGATGACCTTCCATGTTGCTATCCTTCTTACATTAATGCTTTTGGATTTTGGTATCTCTTTAGTTGTCCCCGCCCGGAGATCCGAATGGGGGACTATTTTACCTCCGGAGAATTTAACCAAAGAGCTTTCCGTCATAAGCTGCTGATACTTGGGATACCCGCCCGGGTCTTTAATGGAGTGGTTTCCCGTTGCCTTCTCCATTCTATGCTGTTGGCCACCTTGTGGTTCCTCCGCCTTTAGGAGCAGTTTCCCACCCCAAGGGCAAGAGAGTGCCCTTCATTCTAGCCGCTCATCCGCCCTCCTAGAAGTCCGTTGGCCGTTGGCAATTGATAGAAGGTAATCTCCTTATCCCGGGAGATATTCGGCTCAGTAGAAGTATAGGTTGGAAATGGAAGACCCCTAGCCCTCGAAACCTAATAGCGTCAGGGTCGCAATAGAGCAACAGTTGGCCGAGGGTGGTCAGTTAGGAAAGATAAAAGTGGGAGCCTGGCATTAGTAATTGGAATCAATACCAGGACTCAGCTCGGGACCCCGTGGTCCCTAGCCACGTACTCACTAGTAGAGAGTTCCTAGACATGACTACGACGGTAATACTTACATTCAAAGATATAGTGGCTGCGAGTGGTAACAGCGACGCTAAGACGAGACAGTTGTACACTGTATCTCTGGCTTTGTTAGCCGACTTGGATGTAATTCCTAATTTTTTCTGTTTGGTGTAGCGTTCCTGGCGGGAGTAGAGAAAGGTATATATTGTTCTATGAAAGGGATAGTCCGCCATTGCAATCAAAGCTGTAACTTTACTGTTTGGAGGCTATATAGAAAAGCGGAGGGATTAAAAACCATTGTAATTCGAAAGAGCTCATCTTGATGAACAAACGGCGAATACAATCATCGTCAAAGACAACAAGACAGGAAAAGGTAATTCATACTTTTAAGAAACCGACATTTGTCATTGGACATTATAGACTATATGTTTAAATTTTACCGGCACGATGTACATCCTGTGGCGAAAATAATTTCAAGAGCCTGCATCCAATATATAATAACACCGATCAAAACCAGCGACAAGTGACATTGCCGTCTTTTCTCAAAAGTAACATTCAATAGCCCGAGATGGTATTATTCTCTCTACAGTGATTGAGGATCTGCTTCCATTTTCATTGCCATCCCGTTTTTCTTTGAGATTGTGCAGAAGCATCAACACTAAATCGTCGATCGCCGCAGCTGTAGAATCCCGGGATCGACATCAACGAGATTCAGAAGAAGAATTTTTCCTCCATCGAATCTACACTCCTGGAAATTGAAATAAGAACACCGTGAATTCATTGTCCCAGGAAGGGGAAACTTTATTGACACATTCCTGGGGTCAGATACATCACATGATCACACTGACAGAACCACAGGCACATAGACACAGGCAACAGAGCATGCACAATGTCGGCACTAGTACAGTGTATATCCACCTTTCGCAGCAATGCAGGCTGCTATTCTCCCATGGAGACGATCGTAGAGATGCTGGATGTAGTCCTGTGGAACGGCTTGCCATTTCCACCTGGCGCCTCAGTTGGACCAGCGTTCGTGCTGGACGTGCAGACCGCGTGAGACGACGCTTCATCCAGTCCCAAACATGCTCAATGGGGGACAGATCCGGAGATCTTGCTGGCCAGGGTAGTTGACTTACACCTTCTAGAGCACGTTGGGTGGCACGGGATACATGCGGACGTGCATTGTCCTGTTGGAACAGCAAGTTCCCTTGCCGGTCTAGGAATGGTAGAACGATGGGTTCGATGACGGTTTGGATGTACCGTGCACTATTCAGTGTCCCCTCGACGATCACCAGTGGTGTACGGCCAGTGTAGGAGATCGCTCCCCACACCATGATGCCGGGTGTTGGCCCTGTGTGCCTCGGTCGTATGCAGTCCTGATTGTGGCGCTCACCTGCACGGCGCCAAACACGCATACGACCATCATTGGCACCAAGGCAGAAGCGACTCTCATCGCTGAAGACGACACGTCTCCATTCGTCCCTCCATTCACGCCTGTCGCGACACCACTGGAGGCGGGCTGCACGATGTTGGGGCGTGAGCGGAAGACGGCCTAACGGTGTGCGGGACCGTAGCCCAGCTTCATGGAGACGGTTGCGAATGGTCCTCGCCGATACCCCAGGAGCAACAGTGTCCCTAATTTGCTGGGAAGTGGCGGTGCGGTCCCCTACGGCACTGCGTAGGATCCTACGGTCTTGGCGTGCATCCGTGCGTCGCTGCGGTCCGGTCCCAGGTCGACGGGCACGTGCACCTTCCGCCGACCACTGGCGACAACATCGATGTACTGTGGAGACCTCACGCCCCACGTGTTGAGCAATTCGGCGGTACGTCCACCCGGCCTCCCGCATGCCCACTATACGCCCTCTCTCAAAGTCCGTCAACTGCACATACGGTTCACGTCCACGCTGTCGCGGCGTGCTACCAGTGTTAAAGACTGCGATGGAGCTCCGTATGCCACGGCAAACTGGCGGCGGCGGTGCACAAATGCTGCGCAGCTAGCGCCATTCGACGGCCAACACCGCGGTTCCTGGTGTGTCCGCTGTGCCGTGCGTGTGATCATTGCTTGTACAGCCCTCTCGCAGTGTCCGGAGCAAGTATGGTGGGTCTGACACACCGGTGTCAATGTGTTCTTTTTTCCATTTCCAGGAGTGTATTTCTGGAGATACAATAATAATAATAATAATAATAATAATAATAATAGTAGTAGTAGTAGTAATAATAATTAGTTTCAGAGAATCTTCAAGACTTTTGATAGGAAAAGTCCTGTAATTAACTTCAGAAACATTCCTAAGACGATTTTTTTAAACTTTTTTTATCTGCACGGTCGCCCAGGACAGTACACGCCCAGGACAGTACACATTATTTCAAGTAACTAGGGGGAGGGAATGTATAAGGCCGACATCAAGAAAGACCTAGTTAAGTTCCTGAAAAATGTAGGAACATGCAAGGCAATATAGACATCTTAAAAGAAGGTTAAAAACATGAAATCTAATTTTTTCAGCGTTAGTGGAATAAAAAATGTTTTGGAAACGTTGACTATTGAATGTAATATCTTATTTTAAATTTAACGGTATCAGTGTTACAATACTTGGAACGAAAGGTTATTATAAGGGACAGTCAAATGAAAACGAGACAGAAGGAATCAAGTAAATAACCTGTTTATTATTTCAAAAGCAATTGCAATGACTGTTAATGCATATATCCCACTGCGAAACAGACTGCCAATGCCTTCATGGAAAAATGTTGGCGGGTGCGTACGGAAACATAATTGTAGCCAAGAGTGCACCTCTTCGTCCAAAGTAGATCGACGGCCACGAATATGGCGCATGGGGAGCGACTGAGACGTCATGGAGGATATGTAATGGCCTCCCTGCGAAACTTCTACAGCGTAGTCAAAATGTTGCACGCATGTTTCCAGGGTTGCTTCGTCTGCGAGGCAGAAGTTTCGCTGGGACGCCCTTACACGTCCTCCATACAGTTCCAATGTCTCCTTCATGCGGTTTCCATATTTTTGGTGCTATGAAGAAAGATCTGTAGAAGTCGATTTGCTTGGGATGATGAGTTGTGCGCTTGGGTACAGTCATGCTTGCGTTTGCAATCGCAAACATTTTTCCATGACTATAATGACTGTCTTATTTCACAGTAGGACAAATTTACTAAACAGTTATGGAGATTTCTTTTGAAATAATAAACTTTATTCCATCTGTCTCGTTTTCATTGGTCTACCTCATATAGTAATTTGCACAGAATCGACAAGTATGAAATGAAAGCAGTGGCTAAGTGAGGCAGTGTTGTAGCCTATCGTCAATGTTATTCAATTTGTACATTGAGCCAGCTGTAAAGAACACCAAGGAGAAGTTCTAAAAGGGGACTAAAGTACAGGGATATTTAACAAAAACTTTATGAATTGCTAATGACATGATTCTGTCAGAGTCAGCAAGACACTAGGAAAAGCTGCTGAACAGAATGAATTGTATGTTGAAAAGAAGTCATTACGTGAACATCAACGAAAGTAAAGCAGGGGTGATGGAATGTAGTTGAATTAGAGTAAGCTATGCTGATAAAATTAAACTATAAAATAAGACACTACAATTAATAAATTAGTTTTGGCATTTGCACTGTAAAATAACTCATGGAGTTGGGAGGATACAAATTTCTGACTGGCAGTAACAAGAAAAACATTCCTGAAAGAGAGAAATATGTGAATGTCGAATAATTTTAAATTAGGAAGTCTTTTCAGACGGTATTGGTCTTGAGTGTACCCCTATATGGTTCAAATGGCTCTGAGCATTATGAGACTTATCTTCTGAGATCATCAGTCCCCTAGAACTTAAACTACTTAAACCTAACTAACCTATGGACATCACACACATCCATGCCCGAGGCAGGATTCGAACCTGCGACCGTAGCGGTCGCGTGGTTCCAGACTGTAGCACCTAGAACCGCTCGGCCACAACCGCCGGCTACCCTTATATGGAAATGAAACGTGGACGATAAGCAGTTCAGACAAGACGATAACAGAACCTTTAGAAATGTGATGCTACTGAGAAATAATCAAGATTACAGGGGGTTATCGAGTAACTAATGAAGAGATCCTGAATCGAATAGGCGAAATGAGAATTATGGCCTTATTTGATTAAAAGAAGAGATTTTTTTTTGACAGGACACATGCTGTGTCGTCAAGGAATCGATAGTTTTGTAAAGGAGGTAAATATAGGGGACAAGGTGTTGAAAATTGTTGGTGTACAGGAATATTAAAATACAGTAAGTATATGTGTCACGTTAAAATGGGGGTGACGGCAGTTTGTATTTGCATGGCAAAGACAGACAACCAAAAATTGTGACTCCGACATGAACCGAACTCCGCTTCTACATCCGCAGCTCGTGGTCGAGCGGTAGCGTTCTCGCTTCCCCCGCCCGGGTTCCTGGGTTCGATTCCCGGCGGGGTCAGGGATTTTCTCTGCCTTGTGATGCCTGGGTGGTGTGTGATGTCCTTAGGTTAGTTAGGTTTAAGTAGTTCTAAGTTCTAGGGGACTGATGACCATAGATGTTAAATCCCATAGTGCTTAGAGCCGAGCCCTGCTTCCACATCTAGTTTTCCTAGTTTCGTAGTTACTTTCTGACTACAAATTTCCTCTCACTGATTATAAATTAATGCCATTCTTTGTATACACTTCTTCTCGTGGCTGTAGTTGTAGAACTACCTCCTCGATTTTTAGGCGTTATCGTTCGTTGAAAGGGTAGTAATAATTTACTGGAAGGGAAAAATATGGCCAAAAGTGGTGCCGAATGAGATCAGAAAACTTCCACTGTTCGCCATGTACTTGCGACACTTCGCGTGTAACAAATCTGGGCACAAAGGTCGTCGTACATTACTTCGCGTAGCCATCCGTAACATTATGAACACGGAGCGCTCTGCTTCACAAATATGTGATGGAGTAATGCAAGTTTGCATATGGATACACGTAAGTGAAATTGTTTCGCTCTGTTTCATGTATTTCCAATCAACGGCATTTACTCTCGGCATTCATTTCCATATATGGCCCACCACCCTCACTGATGGCCAACTGCGTTGTTTGCGATTGTCGTTACTTTGAGCGGCGTAATGCTATCACTTGCGAATTCTATACCGTTTGGTTTTCTTCAAAGATGCACTGTTGGTGTCTATTCAAGTAAAACAGTTTTCTATTAGACACCATCAATGCAGAAACTGGTCACTTTTACGTCAGGATATTACGTTCTCTCCATACACAGATACTGGATCTACGTTTTGATCCAGGAAATTTGAGACATTGAACAACCACATGAATTTTAGCCCGAAGAGGTTACAATAAATTATATGTAACACAGTGCCCTCGTTGGGCTCTGACCTCGGCTACTCTAGGAGGAGGCTCTCGGTAATCGTCATTGCATTCTTCCCCCTCTCATTTAGGTTTTATGTGAGGACAGAGAAAGAGCTCTGACGTCGCGCTTGATACTGCAGCCAAGACTAAGAGAAAAACGTTCGTAAGATTTGTCGACAAAGAAAGAGCCTTCGACATTGTAAAAGCAAATTGTTCAAAATTGTCAGGTAAATATACTGCAGTTTCCAGAATAAGATTTTCACTCTGCAGCGGAGTGTGCGCTGATATGAAACTTCCTGGCAGATTAAAACTGTGTGCCCGACCGAGACTCGAACTCGGGACCTTTGCCTTTCGCGGCAAGTGCTCTACCAACTGAGCTACCGAAGCACGACTCAAGGCAAAGGTCCCGAGTTCGAGTTTCAGTCGGGCACACAGTTTTAATCTGCCAGGAAGTTTCATACTGCAGTTTGTAAAAAGTGAAACACTCAGAAGCAGTGGTCGCAACACGCCACAGCTTGCAGAAGAGACGTGATTTAAATGGCAGAACGATGGCGTTCGCGTAGGGACAGCAGCGTCCTCTTTTGTTTGTCCGCACAGGTCAGTGTTACACAACCCTCAGTCGGTGCGGGGCTGTCATACGAAGTGGAAACGTGCCACTATGCCTCGCCCACATCACGGGATGGAGAATCGGCATCTGATGGAGCAGACTGGTCACATTGAGGCGGGTCAGTCGTTCCATGACACTTCGCCTCGTTTGGGAAACGCTGCTCCAACAGTGAGGCAAATGTGGAACCAGTGAGAGAAGAGTGCCGTACGCAGCGCCGACAGGGTGCTGGACGACACAGTGTGACCACAGCTCTAAATAACAGCCAGCCTTCTTGTCTGCTTGCGCTAGGCTCAAGCCTAGCGGACAAAACAGCCTCGCCCACAGAGCTGTAGCGACGTTGCAGCACTGCAACAAGCGTGCACATGTCTGTGTCAACAAATCGACGCCGTCTTCTGCGGGCTGTACTAGCAGCACACACGCCACTTTGTCGACCTCCATTGACCGGAAGCAATCAATGCCGCAGTCTGCAATGAGCACTGAATGCCAGTACTGGCCTCCTGAGTGGCAAAATGTGCTCTTTCTCGGCGAGTCCCGTTTCAACATGTCTTACAGTAACAGCCGCGTACGCGTTCGACGCCGCCGTGGTAAGTAATATGTAAATGTCGAGTGACTAGGGCTTCCTGTCGGGTAGACCGTTCGCCGGGTGCAAGTCTTTCGATTTGACGCCACTTCAGCCGGCCGCGGTGGCCGAGCGGTTCTAGGCGCTTCAGTTCGGGACCGCGGTACTGCTACGGTCGCAGGTTCGAATCCTGCCTCGGGGATGGACGTGTGTGATGTCCTTAGGTTAGTTAGGTTTAAGTAGTTCTAAGTTCTAGGGGACTGATGACCTCAGATGTTAAGTCCCATAGTGCTCAGAGCCATTTTTTTTACGCCATTTCGGCGACTTGCGCGTCGACGGGGATGAAATGATGATGATCAGGACACTTTTTTTTTTTTTTTTCACTAGCTGCTTATATTTTATGTCCCACCGTCTAATTTCTTATGGTGGGTCGTATATTGCCACTTAGCCGCTGTGACTGGGTCCGGGGTCCGCAGTGACTGAAAGTAACACCACACCGGCTCCCGTCCCCACTCACACCGTTGCCCGTGTCCCGCCACGTGGAGGCGGGCTCTGTTTAGATCCATTTGATATCTTTTTTTTTTGTGCAGCATTAGAAAAACGTATAACTAATACAAAATCAAGTAAGATATTAATAAACAAAACGAAATTAAATATTTATAAAGAAGGAAGGAAGAGAACTGAATAGAGAAGTTATAGGTATAATATTGCCCGTCACCTGGTTGTGGGCGGCGGCCCGGGTCTTGGAATGATCCTCAAGACGCTGGCCGTTGCTCACCATGCCTTTAACATCTACTATCCTAAAAACTACCTTAACTAGAAGAGATTAGGGTACGTTAAAGCTAGAAACTAAGACTAAGACCTCCATGTCCAACCTACTAAACTATTTACGATATACAATAGAGAGGTAACTGATTTTGTGCTTGGCTCAAAGTTGCTAATGAAAGGGTACTCGTAGTAAAAGTAATAAGGTAATGACGCTAACGGTTTGTGTTGAGCCTACAAGGCTCCTAGTAGAGTACATCAGGCGCAAGCACCTCCCGGCCCCGCCGACAACACGACCTGAACGGTGGTTTTCCCCGATCTACCATAGGTATCCGTCGGGTTGGGCTCAAAAGAGAGGAACCACAATTAAGATCCTTCCATCCAGGACGTGCGCCGCCTCTTACCAGGGGGGCGTGGGTCCCTTGAAGAGGTGCCCAACTTTAAGCTTCAGATGAGAAGTTCTTAGTATAGTGGAGGTTGAGGTATAGGCTGTGTAGGTTAGTTGTACAAACAGTTCACACTGAGCCAATGAGACTTACAATGATACGTGGTGTGGCAGTTAGCACCTTCCGGCCCCGCCAGCAACACAGCCTGAGCGGTGGTTTTCCCCGATCTACCATAGGTATCCGTCGGGTTGGGCTCAAAAGAGAGGGACCACAATTAAGATCCTTCCATACAGACTGTGCGCTGCCTCTTAACGGAAGGCGTAGGTCCCTTGAAGAGGTACCTAGCTTTAAGCTCTTATTGAACATGGAGATGCTGTTAACTGTTTATATATAAAGTGCAATCTGTTTTTAGGATTGTGTGTGAGTTGTGCACCTCTTGTCGGTTGTTCCACTCTATTCTTTGAATTTAACTTGGTTGACACTATGGATCATCCGCGCTGGACGCTTCAATATCTGTGTTGGTGTCCTGGTCTGTATCTGTTTCTTCTTCATCACTCGTGGTGCTAATCATATCTGTGTCCCCCTGGGCATCGTGACGTCTGTTTGGACCGACTTGCCTTCGGTAGGGTCTGTTGCGCAAGTATTCTATTTGTTGGATCTTCGAGATTTCGTCCGTTAGTTTGTTGAGTTCAGTCCACCTTTCCGGGTCGCGTATTATGGCGTGTAGTTCGTTCTGTGTGTTCAGGCGATTTATGTGTACTGTGTGTCTTATGTTCGTGCGTTGTCCGCAGAAGAAGACAGTATGTTCAGGGAAACCTTCTTCCCCGCATGTGCATCTATTAGTCTGCTGCAGACTCACGCGGTACAGGTGCGTGGGATAAGGGCCATGTCCTGTGATGAAATGTACCATACCGCGGCTGGGATCAATATGTTTTAGTTTTAGTCTTTCCCGGATGTCAGGGAAGAAGTTGTATACACGGCGGCCCTTATCGCTGTTGGCCCACTCGCTCTGCCAGGTATCCACTCGCCATGCTCTGAGTTGGCGTGTTGTCTCAATCGGTACACCTGTGATCTGCCGAACCTGGTCTATTCTCCCCATCCTAAGCCAGTACATTGCTGCGCGGTACCTGATTGTGATATCTATGGGGAAAATTCCCATGACGACACATAGTGCGTCATTTGATGTGTTAAATGCCCCTGTTAGTCGAAGTAGAACACTTCTTTGGCCTCGACGTACAATGGTTCTGTTGGTTGAGAGATTTAACCTGTGGGCCCACGTACTGGCAGCAAAGCATAGTACTGACTCGAAGAGAGCGCAATGGTATGTTCGTGTCACTGACAGGGGCAGTCTGAATTGTTCCGAATTTAGCCTAGCCAGTTTGTGTAGTATCTTTTCTGCTTTGTTTGTGCATATTCGCATGTGTTCGTGGAAGTTCAATCGTTCATCAATGTATACTCCTAGATAGCGTGTGACTGCTAGTCTTTTTATGTTAGTGTCCCCGATTTTGACTATTGGGTTCCTGCGCAGGATACCCTTTAGCAATGTATAAGTTGTTTTGTTTCCTGCTATCTTTCATTTATTATCTGTGCACCATTGGGTTATTGTCCTAAGTGTCCCATTGGGTCTTTCTTCTAGCTGGGCACGGTTATTTGCTGAAACTACGACGAGTAGATCATCAGCATAAGCGACAGCTCCATCTGTCAAGATGTGCTCCTCTAGTAACAGTAGGAGCGGTTCTATAACTATGTCCCAGAAGATGGGGCCGCAGATCGACCCTTGTGGACAGCCTTTTGTAATTCGTTTAATCACTTTCTGGTTGTCCATTTGCCAAACGACCGTTCTGTCTCTGCAGTAGTCCATGAAACTATTATACAGAGACTCCGGTACCTGCAGGTGTCTGAGCCTCTTGAACAAGGCCGGCCACCAGAGGTTGTCGAAGGCACCTGAGATGTCTATCATAATTGCAAGTGTGTATTTGGAGGGTGTGTCGTGTACTATTTGGAGTGCTCTGTTAATTGCGTCGTCTATAGATTTCCCTTCCCTGAAGCCATATTGGTGTGGTGTCAGTCCCCGTAGTGTTCGGTGTGCTTGTAGTCTTTTGCAGAGTAGTTTTTCTTGTACTTTACCGAGTGTATTGATAAGGCAAATTGGTCTGTATGACTTGGGGTCTGATGTGTCTTTGTCTGGAGCCTTTTTGATGATAACCGCCTTCGAGGTCTTCCACACTGCAGGCACACGGCCCAGCCTTAATGCATCGTTTAACAACGTTGTGAGAAACGGGATGATCTGCGGTGCAATTTGTTTCAGTACCTCAGAGTGGATACCATCCGGTCCAGGCGCCTTTTTGTTTTTGAGTTCTGAGATCGCTGTCGCCACTTCTTCCTGCGCAAATGGACAGGTGACGGTTGGTGTGGTGTATACTGTGTCAACTTCGCGTCTCACCGCTGCATGTTGTGGTGTGTCTGTGTCTGCGATGTCGTCGGGCAGGAGTTTGCTCAGCAGGAACTCCGCTGTGCGTCTCCAGCCCTTAGTCATCTCACCATCCTCCTGTCGCAGCGTTCCCAGAACCAGTGGGCTCTTTATTTTCTCTGTCACGATTTTGTATGGTTCCCCCCAAATGTTTAGTTGTGTTTGTGCTGCTACATGGCTGTTCCAATGGTCTTTCCTGGTCTTATTCAGCTCAAGTTTATATTTATCCTTGGCAAGCCGGTAGTCGTGTAGTCGTAATTGTCTTTCTCTATCTGAAATTGCTCGTTGGTAAAGTTTACGTTTACGTTTTGAGTCTTGTTTGAGTCGTGTTAATTGTGTAGTCCAGGGAATATTTTGGTGTTTTGTCATTCTTTGTGTGGGTATGCAGGTGTTCTGTGTGTGTGTGATGATATCTGTCAGCATGTGTGCTCTGTAATCAACACTGCCGGTGATGTCTTGCGGTATGTGCTCATGTATTTTTTGTCTGACCCTGTCCCAGTCTGTTTTGTCAAATAATAGTCTTTTTGGTAGTGTTTCTGTGTTGACGTTTGGTGTGCCACTTAAGGTTAGTGTGATGATGTTGTGGTCGCTAGCAGTGATCTGGTCATGTACGGTCCAGTCTCGTACGTGGTTGATGGCGGCGTTATTAACGAGGGTGATGTCTATGTTTGATGAATGACCGTTGTGTCCGATGTGAGTCGGGTGATGTCCTTCTTTGTTGAGTACGTGTAGTCTGTTTTCTTGGATGATGTCATTTATTATTCTACCTCTGTCGTCAGTTCTGTCTGAATGCCACAGGGTTGATCTGGCATTTATGTCTGCACAGATGAGAAGTTTTTTGTTGCCAGCGTATTACGCAACATCTCTGATGAGGTCTGCGTATGGTTTGATGCAATGACAGAATTGGGCGTAAAGCGACGCGATGATCCAAGTATCCCCCTTGTGTGTGACTTCAACTGTAACTAGGTGCTCGGAACAGAGTTCTGTAATTTTCACTGGATGTATTTCTTTGTTTAGGATTATGACAGATGCCATGCAGCCTGTCCCCTCCGCAACCGTCACCGCACTTGGAGGAAAGTTGGGGATATGCCCTTGTCTAGTGTAGGGCTCCTGTATGCACAGAATGTCACTTTTTAGTTCACGCAGGACCCGTGGGAGCTCCGAATTTACAAGTATACTCCGCATAGCATTAAGCTGTGCTATTAGCAGTTTGGGTGTTTAACTGTGGCGTAGCACTTGCTGCCAGTTTGACTGTAATCGAAGTATGTTCTCCCATGAGCCCTTACGTGATCCTTGTAAAGCTTGTCCATATCGAATGGTTCCTCCCTGCGGGCGAACACTTGCATGAGCAGGTCTAGTAGGCTGTCTGGATCTGTTGGAATATTCTCCGTTTTGAGAATCACTCTATCGGTTTGCTCTGATGTACGGAAACAAACAGATTGGCCGTACGGGTGTAGGGTGCGGATGAGCATCCGCTGTGCCGTCTCTAAGATGTCTCTTTTTTCTAGCCTATTTAATTTTACATTTATATCTAGCTTGTCGTAACTAAAGCTATCGGTGTCGATGGCGTGTGTTGGCGTCTCTGCAGCCGTGACGTGTCGTGATGGTGTAGTGGCGTTGTTGTGCACCTCTGCCGGGGGCGCTGGATTGGCTTCCTCGTTGGTTGTTGTGGGGGTTTCCTTGGGCGTCGGCATTGAGGCTGTTGGTTGGGGGGTTGCGAAGGTGTTGGTATCATCAGGGGTATGCACTTTCGTATCACTAGGTTTTGAGGCAGCCTGCGATTGCCGAGATTGGTCGTCACACGCTTTCACTTTCGGGACTCTCTTAGGCTGTTTGGGTTTTCTATGCGGTTTTAGTTTCCTAAAGGCTGCGATGATTCGTTTGTTTTTTGTGTGTGTTTCGTTTGTGCAGTCTTGATGTGTATCAGATGTGTTGGTTGTTTGTGCCGCCATTCTGTATTGATTTGACGTGATTTCGTTCCCACTTGACTGCTCGTCTGCGCTACCTGTGACAGACATAACAGCTTTTGGTATGTTATGCCCACTGTCGCCTCTGTTGCCAGACCCTCCGCAAACTTTTGTTGCGGTTGTTGCTGCGGCTTTTTGTGTGGCATTCGTGGTGTCTGCCGGCGCTGTGGCCTGTTCAAGGTCGGTATTACGGTTTCGAATATCATTGCTATGAACACTACAATCTCTGGCGTAAGGGCAATAATAGACGTCGTCTTCTTCCTCTGTCAGTGAGTCAGAGAGAGTTATTTTGCGTTATATTTGATTACAGTCTGAGGTGTCTGATTTGTCCATGTTTTCCGTTTGGATTCCAGTTGTGCTTGCTTGCGTTACGGTTGTGTTTAGCACCGTTGGGTTCAAGGTCTCACCTTGTATGAATTTGATTGGTTTGATGCGTCCTTCGCATTTTGTAGTGTCGTATGTGCGTCGTTGTGCTGGAGTGGATGGGTGGTCTTGAGTGGTTAGCAACGCTGTTTTGTGCAGTTGCTTTGGTTGGTCATGTATGGTATGGTTTTCTGGTCTGTCGGTATCAGGATTTGGGGTTATCATGTCTATTCTCAGTAGTTCGTCTTCGAGTTCGTCTATCCTGTTCATAAGGGTCGTCTGGAATGTCATCCAGTACATTATTTGTCTTTTGATTAGTTTGGCGGCTTCTGGTGACATTTGTCCTGTGAGTGTTAGGTCGTCTATGTATTCATTGATTGCATGATGGCTGTCCTCCAGGTTTGTATTGTGTATCAAGCCTGGAATGTGACCATTGTTGGGGTAGTCGTCAGGTAATAGTTTTTGCCTCTTACGCCAGAGTATTGCACGTAGATGGTTTCTGTGCCTGGTGGATGGTGACTTGTATGATCTCATTTTTACAGGGGTTGATTTATGGAGCATGTTGTTTGACTCAGGGGGGTGTTCAGTTGCCATAGTCAGTACTGTCAATTAGTCTATCAAGCAGCTGTTTGTAGGTCTGGCAGACGCCACCCCTGCTCTTATTGCAAATTCGGTTTCTGTTCCTGCACGGGATGCAATCGATGGGCTCTGATGCTCGACAGTCCGCGCGTTTGTGGCCCTTTTTGCCACACCTTGAACAGGTCGTACCTGTGTCTGCGCAGGCTTTGGTTGTATGGCCAAGGTCACAACAGTTGTAACACTGGCTCACTGACGTAAAGTCTTTGACAGATAGGGATTGGAAGTCTATGTACACCCTTCCTTTTTTGGTGAGGTACCAATAAATTCTTGGTGTGACTTCCAACACTTGGTGGTTGTATCCCTTTCCTTTGGGCCCTGTGCGGAATCTGATTTTCACGTCTTTGTCGAATTCGTCTTTTGTGAAATCGTCACTAAGATTTTGGTCGTATAAACACTCAAGAAATTCTCTATCCGAGATAGTGTCTGTCACTCGATAGACTATCACCAAAGGTTGCCGCTTTCTGGGCCCCTCACACGCGATATTCTCAATATCTTTCGTCTTTTCTATTATTTTCCTACAGTCCTCCTGTGTTGCTGCTTCGACAATCACAGCTGTCTTCGTGTTTCTTATTGACTTAATGTGTAGGTTGTCTCGTCTTGGGTTGATGTTTTTTGTCAACGTTTGTTTTATTGTTTTCGTGTCTTGGTTGTTGGTAGACTTTATGAAGAGAGTGGTTGCCTGCTTGGCTTTTGCCACCTCAATGCGTTTATGTTCTTTGGGTGCGGTGGAGAGTGCCGCAGCGTATGTTAGTGTCTTGGCCTGTTGCTGTGCCTGTTCAGTAACCTTTCCTGTCAGATCCCTAATTTGGTCCCTGAGCTCTTGGTTTATTTCAGCGAGTTTTGTATTGTCTTCCTCGAGTTTGTTGACCTGTTCTGTGAGAGACTCAATTCTAAGGTCCTTAACTGGGTCAGCTGAGTGCTGAAGTTCGCGCAGTAGATCTTTGTTCTGCTCTTGCAGCAGCTCGACCTTTGCTTCTGCTGACGTGAGTTGGAAAGCCAAAGGGAATATTTTATTCCTTATCGTATTCAGTACGCTACTCGATACGTGTTTGGCCTTTAATTCCGCCCCAATGTCATTTAATAGCTCGTCAATTGCAGCGATCTTCTGGCTCGGTGACATGACGGCATATTCGTGGACACCAGACGCCATGCCTATAGGCGATACTTTGCAACTGGTGCTGCTCTGCGCTCTACTAAGCGTCCCTTTCGTGGACTTGGGTGTGGTGTTGGCACCACTTAGTTGGCGTGCTCGATCCAGGATTGCGGATCTGTGTTATTGTTCTTAAAGAGTGACCGTTATTTGGTAGGTGTTGCGTGTGCGGCACCACATTGGGATACGTAAGTCCCAAAAGCGATACGTCACAGAACGAGGCCGAATGTGGGCTGGGTGGCTTCGCCGGCGATGTCCGATCGACACCGAGCGCCGCGGTCAGCTCCGCAAGTCAGCCGGCCACGTGCTTCGCGGGACCAGGTGGGGACTGTGAGCTCGCGTGTGTCAGCTGGCGCACTGCGACCTACTCTCGGGACTTTGCGTTCCGTCGCTCGGCGTATCGCTTTACGTTACTCGTAATCAATTTTCTTCACTATCGACAGTTTATGACTTTTACCTATAATATGTCTATAATTCAGAATTATGATCGTTTCCCTTCACTGTATGGGTATTGTTCACACTGGTTTTCTTCATATTAAGCTAGTCTTTTCTGCGAGATTTGCTACCATATGTTAGTCTTCGTTTTTAGTCTAAGTCCGTTATTATCAGTTTTTTATTCGGGACACTTTTGGAAGCTACCCTTCACTGTTCTAACATGTTATCGTGAGTTTGGTGGATATTTAACGTCTAATTACGGAGAAAAATCCTACCATACGTTACTTTGATGATTCGTCACACGGTAACTTTCCTTTCATATTGTTTTTAACACTTTCACAGCACTGCGGTTAGTAATGTTAGTAATGTCAAGCGTTCCTAATCGTATTAGTAGTGTTTTTGGATGTTAGTTGTAGTGAAATACCTTTGATGAGGTCCGACATGCTGTAAATGTGCCCGCGAAGTCACTAATGCACTATTTCTCTAGTCTAAAAACGAGAAAATTTTGTAGGACTGCTTCACTTCACTATTATCCATCACTGATCACTGTTTTTTCGTTCACTGGCGTGATTGTTCCCGATAGAACCGACAAAAAGACCGTAGTTGCGGGAGCGCGCGCGAGACACGTCCGTACGCGCTCGTGGCCAAGGACACGTGCTCTGGCCAAGGACACGTGCTCAACACAACACCCAGTCCCTAAGCGGAGAAAATTTCCGACGCAGCAGGAAATCGAAACCGGGCCCTTAGGATTCACATTCTGTCGCGCTGACCACTCAGCTAACGGTGGCGAACGCCGTGGTAAGTGAAAACGTCATAATGTATTGTTCAGCGGCATAGTGTACAAAAGTCAAGTGTGATAGTTTGGGGCGTCATTGCCTATAACGTGCGATATCTGCTCCTACATGTTAGGGGCACCTAAACAGTTGCAACTACACCAAGGTAATTTTACATCCAGAGGCACTGCCCTATTTGCTGGCCATTCCACATGCCTTATCTCAGCAAGACGACAAGTACCACTACTTCACTACCGTGTCCGTTCGCCTGCATGTCGCCCATCGAACATGTCTGGGTACAGGAGGTCAGTAACTTCTTCCTTCCAGTCGTCCTGCGGCCACAGCTGATGCTTTGTGGACGCGCCCATAAAACGCTTATCAGACTATTCCCCAGCAGTATATTCAGGCGCTCTTTGATTCCATGCTACAACGTCTAGCGGCTTTGATTGCAGCACATGATGACACCACTCCATACTGAATTTCCACAATCACAGTGCATGTATGGGTCAGTAAATCTAATCCTTTGTGTCATGTCTCCGATGGGCGGAATAAATTTCAACTGCCGAGAATTCTTCCATGTTGTATGGCCGTGGGCCATGGAACTCTTCTACCCCTGGCGTTTCGACCAAAGCTACGTTGGAAATCTTCGGAGGTGATCCTGGTTGCGCTGAGTCTTATCGACTGACGAGTCGGACGTCGAAGAACGACCTAAATACCATGTAAAGTGGGCGTGGTCTGGATTTCATGTGGTAGCAGAGATAAACCTTGTCAAGAATAAAATATATCGATCATAGTACGTCAAAGATAAAAACGTCTCATCAATTCTGTAGCGCCACTGTCTATATATCGCTGAGTTTCATGGCTTCTTCTTTTCTGTTAAAATTATCACCATGTTTCTATATTTCGATGGCTTGATGAATAAGACATCGTAATAGTACATAACATTTCAGTTTCCGAAAATTTTACTACGTGATCACCCGACTGAAGACCATGTTCCACCATGGCTGACTTGTCTGTTTTTTCTAGTTGGCAAAGACTCTGCACAACCAGGAGCACCTCCGAAGATGTCCAACGTAGCTTTGGATGAAACGTCAGGAATAGAAGAGTTCCATGGACCACGTCCATACAACCCGGAAGAATTCTCGGCAGCTGCTTTTCCTAGTTGGCAAAGACTCTGCACAACCAGGAGCACCTCCGAAGATGTCCAACGTAGCTTTGCATGAAACGTCAGGAATAGAAGAGTTCCATGGACCACGGCCATACACCCGGAAGAATTCTCGACAGCTGAAACATCCGGTTGTGAAAGCCTTCATTATAGGAATAAATTTCATTTTAATCACATCTCTCTGTAATGGTGTTTCACTTTCTCCAAACAATTGTGTAAGTACGAGCTACAGAGAAAGACAGGCAATACACAATACGTACGAGAGCGGAGAACGACGTAAGTAGTAACTTGGCCCGTTCAGCGCTCTAGGAGATAATTCACTGAGAAAACCCAACCCACCAACAAAATTAATATGAAAGTAAGTATTTCACATAATGAACTCCAGAGCATGAAATTCGTTATCATTAAGTTTCTTCATTCCGTTATATCTTAGTTAAATATGACCTTCTTCCACAAACTGAAAATCCCAATTGGTAATTAATTTTTTGTATTAGTTTGCTACAATATTTTTAAATTTATTATCGAGTTTCTTACAAATACTTTTTCCATATCTACGTTCACAACCTGTAGTCTGTTACAATTCATTTACATTTAGCTCAATAATCTTTTTAAACAAATCAGAATTATTTGCGTTATTGAGCTTTTTCAGTAGAGTACCCATTTATAAAGCATAAAAAATAATATGTATTTCTTGAGTTACTAATTACAACTTTCCACATTTTTTTTGGTTAGATATGACATAGTACAATGGTTGGCAATACAACCCTTTCCATAAGACTTCAAGTTGCCGCGTGGGATTATCCGAACGGTCTGGGCCCTGCAGTCATACACTGTGAGGCTGGTCTCGGCGGAGGTTCGAGTCCTGCATCGGGCATGGGTGTGTGTGTGTTTGTCCTTAGGATAGTTTAGGTTAAGTAGTGTGTAAGCTTAGGGACTGATGACCTTAGCAGTTAAGTCCCATAAGATTTCACACACATTTGAACTTTTTTTTTTAACTTGAAGTTATTATGGGGAACATGGTCATTCAGACAGTCAAATGCCTTAGATGAATCGCAGAAAATACCAGATGGAACTATTTTATTATTAAATACTTGTAAACTCTGGTAAGTGAACATTTGTATGGCATTCTTGATAGAGCAACTCTCCAGAAACCCAAACTGTGGTTTGCTGAGAATATTATTGTTGCGAGGTTTGGGTACTGTCCTACAACACATCACCTTCTCAAAAATTTTGGAAAATGATGTTAGTAGTGAAACCGGTCAGTACTAATTCAGATCTCTCTTGCCGCCTTTCTTAAAGAGGGGTTTAACAACGGCTTATTTCGGCCTCTCTGGAAGAATAATTTGAATTAGTGATGCATTACATATTTCAGGTAAGACACCATCAAAACCACATGAGCTTTTATTTTTGACAGAATGTATAATCCTATTTATTTCAGAACGAGAATTTGGTGATACCTTCATGTGATTGAATTTCATGAGAGTTACTTTTTCAACGTACCACAGTGATTTTTCTTTTGAATTGTTTGTTCCTAAGCTTTGTACTATATTTAAGAAACGATTATTGAATACATATACTACCTGTGATTCATCTTTTATAGCCCTTCCATTCATTTCGGTATTGAGTTCCTTTACACATGCTATTAATATTAATTTCTCTGGAACCTTGATAAGCTCTGTAGCACATATAACATTCTTTGATGAACTGCAATCTCACATTTGAAGAAGCTTATAGCTTCATCTTCAGTAACAAATTCTTCCACTAAGAAACATGACGCTTTGACGAATGATGTTTCGCGTAATGTAAATTCCATAAGGACTTACATTTACATGTTTATTTTCGAGACACTGTGTCACCGCTTGTTCATAAGAAAGTCGAACGCACGAAAAGGAAGGAAAGTGAGTAAGCTGTAGTTTCAAACGTTTTCCTCATTTTTTCGGAACATGCGCGTTTATTGAAGGCTAGTCCATAGAAACTGTCACCTATTTGGAAGAGAAGAAGAGTGGAAGAGTTGCATTCAACGTCCCGTCCACAACAAGGTCATTAGAGACGGAGAACTAGCTCTTCTAAGGGAAGGATGGTGCGGGAAAACGGGCAACATCCTATTCATAGAAACATTCTGTCATTCGCCTTAAGTGATATGATGAAATTATTGAGTACTAAAATTTGGATGGCGTAACAAGCACTCTTACAATAATGTCAACACCGAGTGAGGTGGCGCAGTGGCTAGCACAATGGACTCGCATTCGGGAGGACGACGGATCAATCCCGCGTCCGGCCGTCTTGATTTAGGTTTTCCGTGATTTCCCTAAAACACTCCAGGCAAATGCCGGGATGGTTCCTTTGAAAGGGCACGGCCGACTTCCTTCCCAGCCCTTCCCCAATCCGATGAGACCGATGACCTTGCTGTCTTGTCTTCCCCAAACAACCCAACCCAACCCAATAATGTCAACAATAAAGTCTCAGTGGTCAGCACTTACATAAAAAAACCTCTTCGTCAAACAAGGCATACTAAAGTTCATTGTAGTTTTCCAAAAAAAGTGCTCTTTAAATGACGAGTTTTGAGATTAGTTAACAATGACCTGAAAAACTGTCACTTTGGAAGCTATACTAATCCAAAAGACCCTAATTACATTGCCGTTTTAGAAGCAAATCAACACTCATATTTTTACTGTTCACCTGTGTAATGCTGCAGTTGAATACTAGTTTCCTCAGAGCTGCGTTGCTACTACTTATGAATGAAGTAGCGACTAGTAAAACCAATTTTGAGAAATTTAGCCGATGAGTCTGGAATGTTACAATCGCTCGGCAACCGAAATAGCATTCGATTTGCTGCTTCAGTCAGTTAGTTATTAGTATTTTTTTTCGAGGAAATTTTTTTCTTTACAGATTACCTAATGAAACAGACGATAGCTTCATAGATTTCAATCAGTACCAGACGTCTTCCTTCATTACGAAATTTAGCTAAATTTCTTATTAGTACTAGTAGGATAGAACCAGTCCAAAATTACAAAACTCATCTTCCGTGAACTAGGAACATGTAGAGACGTTCCTTCTACTGTAGCATTCAAAATAACTGCACTATGTCGCGTCCGAGGTTGGATGAAGGCGACTTAATTTTTTTTCTGAAATGCATTGTCCTTTTCAAACATGGGAGCCAATAAGAAAGAAAAGGGACTGTAAACGACGTGGGTATTGTCCAAGGTAGTGTAGAGTTTCCAGTCATCAGAATGCAGCATCTTTAAATGATTCAAAGCAATCCCAAATTTATCTCAGCGTGACTGTACGGTGGATATCAACCAAACTAAAAATTACGGTAACCATTCGGTGGTTTACAACCGTAACTTTACCACCATATCAAATTTAGACACTGTTCACTAGATCGTGTAACGAGCTTCAATGTAGTATGCCTGCCAGCATATTCGTCCATCCGCGGCCATTTAATATTAGTAAATTTGGAAAAGTCGTAGTCTGTTATTTACTGCTTCATAACCCTGTGAAGCTGGCTAACTTGGACAACGACTAAACGGTGGCTGTTTCTGTTCTTCCCCTGCGCTCCAATCCTCGACACGACAGTAGCGTTTGTACTTTCCCTAACACGTGGTAAGAGCACCAAGAACGAAATTTAATGGTAATTATCCATCGTGGAAGGGTCTCAATATACAGCTTCCGCAACATTAGCTTACTCTACAGAAGAAATAAAATCATATATAATTAATACAAATATTAACATGCCTAAGGAAGATGGATAGTAATAAACTTTAAGGTACCACCTCCTCCAAATGCAAAATTATTTTTCCAAACCCAGCTTACATAAGGAGAAAAGATCATCGTAAAAAAAAAGAGAGAAATCAGAGCTCGCTGTGGGGTTTTCGCACGTACAACTTTGTAGTGATTTGACAAAAATATGGAAACATCGCAGGAGATGCGTGCTTGTACATAAACGCAGAAGCCTGTAGGTTTCGCTGTTGTACGAGGGCTATTCGGAAAGTAAGGAACGATAGGTCGCGAAATGGTAACCACAGTGAAAATCTAAACGTTTTTATTTGCAAACAGTTAGCTACAACTTCCAGCTATCTCAATAGTCACCGAGCCGACTTGACGAGACGTTTGTCGTAGCTTTCTACCAACTTTCCAACACCCTCGTTATAGAAGGCAGCCGCCAGTGCTTTCCGCCAATTCTCTACGCTGGCCTACAGCTCGTTGTCTGTGCCAAAATGTTGTCTTCATAGCCAGCGGTTCATAGGATCAGAGATGAAGCACAGAGGGAGATAATTACGGGCTGTAGTGTGGGTAATCAAACATTTGCAATTGAAAACGATGCAGGAGCATCTTCACTGCTACTACAGAATGCGGCTTAGAATTGTCTTGAAGAAGAAAACGCACGACATATATGTAATTTGGCTGCATAACTTCAGGCGAAATTTCTCACCAGGCCCTCGTACTTAGCGGGAGAATCTATTGTCCTAGGAATCCCTGTGTGCTAAGAACTAATAAGATCGACGCAACACGATCGACGGGCATACTAGGGACACTGCCAACACACATGTGCAAAACTTCATCGGATTTCACGACCGATCGTTCCTTACTTTCCGTATAACCCTCGTATTTGACCTCGAACGACACCTGTTGCAGTTGTTCTCAATGCTTTACTAGTGTCAATCGTGGTCAGATCAGTTTTCTGTGTAGATACGAATGCATTATGTCGGAGCTAAGTGAATTGACCTTCCGTAACCAAGGTACGCGAAGGGTTTGTTATTTCATGTGGCACCGTTTCGAAAATCTATATCACAGACAGGGTAAGAGGAAAAACATCATCTGCTCAAGTCACAATGCAGAGAGAAGTGTGTGTTGTGTGGTCGTGAAGTACGGTCACTGACGGTAATTGTGACGAAAAGTAAGAGGGGGACAGATGCAAAAGTCATTGCAGACGTGAATGTCGCGCTCGTAACTCCAGTCAGCACCGAAGTAACACGAAGGGAGCCCCGTAAGCAGGGAGTCGCAGGGCTAAGTCGAATTGCAAAAAAGCTCATTACTGATGCAAATGCCTCAGCAGGAAAACGTGGTACCGAGCAATTAAATCCGGCCTAAGGAGTGATGCAAGAAAGTTATTTGGGCGGACGAGACTTGTTTTACACTGTTTCCAACATCTGCTCAGGTTTCCATCAGAAAAGTATTGATTTCGGTAGCAGTATCACAGTTTCTCATGGGCCCAATGGCTACTCTGCAAGATTGCCTTACTGCCAGGGATCATGTGACAATTTTGGCTGGTCACGACAATCCCAGTATACAATACCTGTTCGCAAGAGCTAATACTGCGTTCCAAAACGACAAGCTTTTCACACGGATCTCATCTTCTATGACTGGTTTGGTGAGTACGAGTTGCATTGTGGTACCTCTCCTGGCGACCAGTCACCAGACCTCAGTGTTACTGAGCCTTTGTTGTCTACTTTCCAGAGAATTTTGCGTGATCTCTGTCCACCTGCATTATCGTTACCTACACTTGCTACCCCCTGTACAACACTTCCTTGAAAGCCATACAGGACCTGTATTTTTCCACTCCAGCTGTTTTAAATGTCAACGGATTTCGTACACCGTATTATGCATGGCAATGTTTCGTGTTTTTGTGTGTTTCCAGATTTTTGAACGTCTCCTCTAAAGTTAAACGATAGGGAAATAGTCTGCCAACCACTTGAGTGTGAATTGCAGTGTAGTCATGTAGGTGTGCGAGGGGCGTTCAATAAGTGATGCAATACAATTTTTTTCTGGAAGCAGCTAGGTTTTAATTAGTATTGTAGTACATTATATCATTCCCTACTCCTTTGGCTACGAAAATCTATTTTTCATATCCGCTGAATTCGACAGCCTTACGCCACCTTACTGGAAGATCCTGTATGTCCACATGGTACCACTCTACTGGTCGACGTCGGAACCAACGTCTTGATGGATCAATCACCTCCCCATCACCCATGTACTGCTTTCCTCGGAGTGCATCGTTCATTGGCTCAAAGAGGTGGAAGGAGAGAGACTCGGGCTGTAGGGGGATTAAGGAGAACAGTCGGTGAAGTTATGTGAGCTCGTCTCGGGTGCGTAGACTTGTGTGAGGCCTTGGGTTGACATGGAGAAGAAGAAGATCGTTTGCATTTATGTGGTGACGCTTCAGTCGTCCCAACACTGCAGGAGTGCCTGGCGACACACAGGAGATCGCACACGTTTGTGAGACCTTTTCACGATGATGACAGCCTCCGCATCCAATGAATCACCGTGGCTTTGTTCACTGCATGCTCTTCGTAGACGTTCTGCAAGCACCTATGAATACTTGTGATGCTTTGGTTTTCCCAAGAGACAATCCCAATGACAGCTTTCTGCTTGGAACGCACTTCCGTTGCAGACGCCATTTTGATGACGACCTATGGCGCCGCCACCTATCGGAACTTCATTAGACTATAGGCGTTGAAGTGGGGACATTCCACGATCTGCGATAAAAAATTCCGCATGTTTCGAACCAAAATTGTCCGAGAAAACAAATGTATTGCGTTACTTACTGAACCTCCCTCGTGGTTGGGAGCGTCAACGACAATTTCTTGACTTTCAGAGGGCATTTAGCAATGGGAGACTGTCACAGCTATACCAGACAGCTTGCCCAAAATATGAGAGCATCCTGTAGGTGAACATCACAACACGTTGAAGCGCATGTATAGCGCCGCCACCGCTCATAACTTCATGAAACTATAGCCGCTAAACCAGGAATATTTTACGATTTTCCACAACATATACCATATTTTTCAACCGAAAATGGGCGAGAAAAAAAAGTTGCTTTAATTATACAGGGTGAAAAGTATTTAAACCGACAAACTCTGGGAGGTTGTAGGGGTCATCAAAACAAATATTTTTCCATAATGTCATTTTTTCCTATGAGGATTATTTAAACCGGTGGAGGCCGTATTACGTTCTTCGGTTGTTAGAGGCCGTATTACGATCTTCAGTTCTTAGAGGGCGTATTACGCTCTTCAGTTGTAGGCAACTGTTGTTCACCAGTGTAGTAGTGCATTGTCTCTGTTTACTAACGAAGCGATACACCTGAAGTGAGTACACTGATATGGTTGGTGCGTACTACGTAGCGCACCACAACGGACGAGCTGCACAGCTAGTTTATCAACAACAATATCGTAATCGCCGTATCCCGCATCATGCGACCTTTGCTGCTGTGTACCAACGCCTGCATGAGACCGGGTCATTTAGCGGATTACCTGGACAGGGACGCCGTCGCACGGTAAGAACGCTGCAATTTGAGGAAGATGTCTGGCAGCATGTGGCGCGGGATCCTTCAATCAGCACCCGTGCAATTGCACGTAACATGGGGACGGATCAGACGAATGTAAGAATAGTCCTTCGAGAGCAATTGTTAGTCCATTTCACTTACAGCGTGTCCACAACCTGGAACCAGTTGATTATTCACCCAGAGCACAGTTTTCGCAGTGGTACCTGGAACAGTTTGAAATGCACCATTTCCATCCTCTGTGTTGTTTACCGATGAAGCAACTATCGGGCGTGATGGAGTCTTCAACATGCACAATTCGCATGTTTGGAATGAAGATAACCCACATGCCACAGCGCTCATCAAGTGCCGTTCTTCGTTAATGTGTGGGTCGGTGTTGTTGGGGACTGTTTAATTGGGCCGTATAGGGTACCTATGTCATTAAATGGTAGGCAACATTACAATTTTCTCACCAGAGCACGGCCAGAATTTCTGGAAGACGTCCGGCTCCCTACAAGACAACGCATATGGTTCCAACATGACGGAGCGCCGGCATATTTCAGTCATCGTGTGCGTCGATTCCTGGACCGACGGTTCCCAGAAATGTGGATTGGCAGATGTGGTCCTGTACCATGGCCTGCTCGATCCCCAGATATGTCCCCTCTGGACTTTTTTGTGTGAGAACAGACGCGCAACCCTGTTTACGCAACTCCTGTTGCATCAGAAGAGGATCTGGTTGCCCGGATAGTAGCAGCAGCAGGAACAATTCAGTATACACCTGGGATCCTTGCTCATGTCAGACAGAACATGATCCGATGGTGTAACCTTTGTTTACGTGTCAATGGAGGCATTCTTGAAAATCTACTGTAGCTGAAATTGGGTTGTGTTAATGTGTTGTCTCTTGGTCATAAAGAAGTGGAAAAGTGTTTGTTGGTTTAATTAATTTGCCGCCAGAGAAATCTTCCTCTACTGGTTTAAATACTCCGCATAGGAAAAAATGACATTAGGGAAAAGTATTTGTTTTGATGTCCCCTACAACCTCCCAGAGTTTGTCGGTTTAAATACTTTTCACCCTGTAGAATGCCCGTCGCAGAAAACATTCACGTCTTTTTTGCGGTAACTTGTCTGTGTTTCCCACCAATTTTTTTTCCTTGCTGATTCTGCTAGGTACACGATGTTAATCATCCCTCTGTAAAACAGTATCTCACTGGTATAGATTTTATTTTCTGATTGTATAACAATTACCATAGTGTAGCTAGAGGCAGTCCGAAAACTTGGATTTCTTCGTCAGCAGGAAGCTTCGTGCACTTGTCGGAAGAGACACATTTCTTCTGCACGTGCATAAGACAGTAGTGAGCGCGCGAGTCGCCTTACGGTCGGTGTGGCTGCCAGCGCGCGGGACGAGTTAATCCGCCGCCTGCCGCCAGCTTACCGCCAGCCAGCCAGCCTGCTCTGCCGTGATCCACCGGCGACGCCGCCGACGCCGCCGCCGACGGCGACGCCCGCTCCGGCACCCCGCGATAAGCCGTGAGTGACGCAGACGCACAGAGCGCGGCCTGAGCCGAGCTGATACGTATCGGGGTGGCGCCACACCTCCCTGCGTGGCTTTACCCAGGAGAGGAGATTCGCCCCGACTCCGCCCTCTTGCCAACAGCCTGCATCCAGCCACAGAACCCCATCTCTTAAAAAGGTCGTAAACAGTGCAGGTTTTTGCGGTGGTCGATTTCAGTGACAGCTTAACATCATGTATGTTGGTGAACCGGGTCTTACTGCATTACTAACACATTGTTTTCAGAGATCCAGAAATGAAACAACTAAGGAACCACAATTTGCACTGTTAGTTTGGCAGTCCTCGGTTACAACAGTAATGTGTAGTGTTTTCAGTGAGCCCTGAAGAATGCTACTACAGCGACGATGATTCGAACACGAAGATTTATTTTTCTTTTCTTTTTTTTTTCAACGTGCTGAAAACGATGGTAGAGGATAGCCACAACAGCACAATTATAGTATATAATAAACAGTAAATAAATTACAGAACCAGTTGAACTTTCACTTTTTTAACCCTTCCGTTGCTACATACGTGCTCTCTGCATTCTGTGCTGAGCACGGCTTTGTTGTTGCTGTACTGCTCCCTAAATGCTGCTACTTATGTTGAGATAGGGCGTTCCGACCGGAAAGAAATACTTACCGTCCGATTTTTAGAAAACTATTTGCTGAAAACAAATTGATTTTTACACATCTTACAGCCTGATATCTTAGCTCGAGAAAGGACTGAACCTCTTTTCGTTACCCTTCATAGTTACTACGCTGCGTCAAATTTAGTAAGACACTGTTCGAAATTTTAAAGAGTTTGCAGGGATAAGAACGCATTGCGTAAACTTTGCATAGAGTTGGTTTCAGCTCACACATAGCAGTGCATGAAATGTAGATAAGATATCGAAATTTCATTTAAAATTAAGAGCAGAACAATATCTCACTTCATTTTCGAGTTGTCGACTTTTATATCTGATGGACGGTTGCGCAACTCGACCATTTCTGTGCTTTTGCGTCGGAAATTATGTGGTCATAGCAATTGTCGTATTTCATAAATAGTTCCAGATACAGAAATGAGGTTTTGTGCAAATAATGCCGGCCGGTGTGGCCGAGCGGTTCTAGGCTTCAATCTAGAACCATGCGACCGCTACGGTCGCAGGTTCGAATCCTGCCTCGGGCATGGACGTGTGTGATGTCCTTAGGTTAGTTAGATTTAAGTAGTTCTAACTTCTAGGGGACTGATGACCTCAGAAGTTAAGTCGCATAGTGCTCAGAGCCATTTGAACCATTTGTGCAAATAATAGCACGCATAGTAAATATTCAAAGCATTTTCATTGATCGAGATATAGAAGTAACTCGTCTGCAGCGGGGAGATCAACAGCTCAAGACGCCTAGATATGTCAACAGCACTGTAGGAAAACCCAAGCCGCAAGCGTTTACACATCCATAGCACCTGAGGAACGTCGTAGTAGGATGTGTACACACGTCCACAGCAGCAAAGGGGTTACCACGACTTTCGATTCAGACGCCAAGATCATTTCAAAGATTTTGTTCAGTTGGTTATGAACTGAGTATCTATAACACTTGCAGCTATTATTTATTAATTCCATTGGAAGTCAGCTTCCTCAGAGATATATCTTTAATTTTATTTTCATGTTTATATCATGTATGCACAATTATTTAAAAAAACTCATTTTTAGGTACCTGCTAGGCGTTCTTCATGAATCGAATGCAGTAAGTACTGTAACTGTCGTTCAATCAAGGGAGGCACGTTTGCCATACAGTTTGATAATTAGTGTCAAACTCTATTGTCTACGTCGAAACGAAGAAAAGTTGTTATGAGCCTAGCTTTGTGGAGGAAAACAGCTGTAGACTGTGCATCTCTGTACTCCCATAACGTTAGCATCATAACCACTTGAAAACAGCCTGGATAGCTGAATCCGATCGTGCTGTTAAAAGATTGCATATGGTGTTGTAGCTTGTTTCCACTTGAGAAGACTGTTAGTTAAGAATAAGTGTTATGACCAACTTAAATTTTTTATCCATCACGCCATCATATCTTGTTACCGCCCAGATAACTTAAATAACACATCACGTGTAGTGATGTCAACATTTTTATGCTGAATATAGCTTTTCTGCTTGGCGTAGAACGTAACCCACTTAACATTTCTTCTTTTTTTTGACTGGTAATATAAGCAGCCTAATCAGCAAATAGAGGCATTTTTTCTTAGTTAAATAGCTTACACAGAACATTTTGCATACGTGGGTATAGTAAAAAACATATAAATGCAGAAATTTTACTACTTTTTTTTTTGTCATCAGTCTACTGACTTGTTTGATGCGGCCCGCCACGAATTCCTTTCCTGTGCTAACCTCTTCATCTCAGAGTAGCACTTGCAACCTTCGTCCTCAATTATTTGCTTGACGTATTCCAATCTCTGTCTTCCTCTACAGTTTTTGCCCTCTACAGCTCCCTCTAGTACCATGGAAGTCATTCCCTCATGTCTTAGCAGATGTCCTATCATCCTGTCCCTTCTCTTTATCAGTGTTTTCCACATATTCCTTTCCTCTCCGATTCTGCGTAGAACCTCCTCATTCCTTACCTTATCAGTCCACCTAATTTTCAACATTCGTCTATAGCACCACATCTCAAATACTTCGATTCTCTTCTGTTCCGGTTTTCCCACAGTCCATGTTTCACTACCATACAATGCTGTACTCCAGGCGTACATCCTCAGAAATTTCTTCCTCAAATTAAGGCCGGTATTTGATATTAGTAGACTTCTCTTGGCCAGAAATGCCTTTTTTTGCCATAGCGAGTCTGCTTTTGATGTCCTCCTTGCTCCGTCCGTCATTGGTTATTTTACTGCGTAGGTAGCAGCATTCCTTAACTTCATTGACTTCGTGACCCTCAATCCTGATGTTAAGTTTCTCGCTGTTCTCATTTCTACTACTTCTCATTACCTTCGTCTTTCTCCGATTTACTCTCAAACCATACTGTGTACTCATTAGACTGTTCATTCCGTTTAGCAGATCATTTAATTCTTCTTCACTTTCACTCAGGATAGCAATGTCATCAGCAAATCGTATCATTGATACCCTTTCACCTTGTATTTTAATTCCACTCCCGAACCTTTCTTTTATTTCCATCATTGCTTCCTCGATGTACAGATTGAAGAGTAGGGGCGAAAGGCTACAGCCTTGTCTTACACCCTTCTTAATAAGAGCACTTCGTTCTTGATCGTCCATTCTTATTATTCCCTCTTGGTTGTTGTACATATTGTATATGACCCGTCTCTCCCTATAGCTTACCCCTACTTTTTTCAGACTCTCGAACAGCTTGCACCATTTTATATTGTCGAACGCTTTTTCCAGGTTGACAAATCCTATGAAAGTGTCTTGATTTTTCTTTAGCCTTGCTTCCATTATTAGCCGTAACGTCAGAATTGCCTCTCTCGTCCCTTTACTTTTCCTAAAGCCAAACTGATCGTCACCTAGCGCATTCTCAATTTTCTTTTCCATTCTTCTGTATATTATTCTTGTAAGCAGCTTCGATGCGTGAGTTGTTAAGCCGATTATGCGATAATTCTCGCACTTGTTAGCTCTTTCCGTCTTCGGAATTGTGTGGATGATGCTTTTCCGAAAGTCAGATGGTATATCGCCAGACTCGTATATTCTGCACACCAACGTGAATAGTCGTTTTGTTGCCACTTCCCCCAATGATTTTAGAAATTCTGATGGAATGTTATCTTTCCCTTCTGCCTTATTTGACCGTAAGTCCTCCAAAGCTCTTTTAAATTCCGATTCTAATACTGGATCTCCTATCACTTTTAAATCGACTCCTGTTTCTTCTTCTATCACATCAGACAAATCTTCACCCTCATAGAGGCTTTCAATGTATTCTTTCCACCTATCTGCTCTCTCCTCTGCATTTAACAGTGGAATTCCCGTTGCACTCTTAATGTTACCACCGTTGCTTTTAATGTCACCAAAGGTTGTTTTGACTTTCCTGTATGCTGAGTCTTTCCTTCCGACAATCATATTTTTTTCGATGTCTTCACATTTTTCCTGCAGCCATTTCGTCTTAGCTTCCCTGCACTTCCTATTTATGTCACTCCTCAGCGACTTGTATTTCTGTATTCCTGATTTTCCCGGAACATGTTTGTACTTCCTCCTTTCATCAAACAGCTGAAGTATTTCTTCTGTTACCCATGGTTTCTTCGCAGCTACCTTCTTTGTAGATGTATTTTCCTTCCCAACTTCTTGATGGCCCTTTTTAGAGATGTCTATTCCTCTTCAACTGTACTGCCTACTGCGCTATTCCTTATTGATGTATCTGTAGCGTTAGAGAACTTCAAACGTATCTCGTCATTCCTTAGTACTTCCGTATCCCACTTCTTTGCGTATTGATTCTTCCTGACTAATGTCTTGAACTTCAGCCTACTCTTCATCACTACTATATTGTGATCTGAGTCTATATCTGCTCCTGGGTACGCCTTACAATCCAGTATCTGATTTCGGAATCTCTGTCTGACCATGATGTAATCTAATTGAAATCTTCCCGTATCTCCCGGCTTTTTCCAAGTATACCTCCTCCTCTTGTGATTCTCTATCTGTTCATCTTCAGCTTGCGATGTCGACATGTATACCTGAACTATCGTTGTCGGTGTTGGTCTGCTGTCGATTCTGATCAGAACAACCCGGTCACTGAACTGTTCACAGTAACACACCCTCTGCCCTACCTTCCTATTCATAACGAATCCTACACCTATTATACCATTTTCTGCTGCTGTTGGTATTACCCGATACTCATCTGACCAGAATTCCTTGTCTTCCTTCCACTTCACTTCACTGACCCCTACTATATCTAGATTGAGCCTTTGCATTTCCCTTTTCAGATTTTCTAGTTTCCCTACCACGTTCAAGCTTCTGACATTCCACGCCCCGACTCGTAGAACGTTATTCTTTCGTAGATTATTCAATCTTTTTCTCATGGTAACCTCCCCCTTGGCAGTCCCCTCCCGGAGATCCGAATGGGGGACTATTCCGGAATATTTTGCCAATGGAGAGATCATCATGACACTTCTTCAAATACAGGACACATGTCTTATGGATACACGTTACGTGTCTTTAATGCAGTGGTTTCCATTGCCTTCTGCATCCTCATGTCGTTGATCATTGCTGATTCTTCCGCCTTTAGGGGCAATTTCCCACCCCTAGGACAAGATAGTGGCTTGGACCTCTATCGGCTCCTCCGCCCTCTTTGACAAGGCCGTTGGCAGAATGAGGCTGACTTCTTATGCCGGAAGTCTTCGGCCGCCAGTGCTGATTATTTATCAAAATTTAGGCAGGGGCGGGGATCAAACGCGGCACCGAAGACGTTTCGATTATGAATCAAAGACGCTACCCCTAGACCACGGTTTCTGCTACACATGTAATTTCTAGAAGGCACCAGGAAGGCCGCGCGATCTCCCACTGTTGCTAATAAAACGTATCTTGTTTCTGTTACATTTCATGAAAACGTTTATAATGATTAACTTGGCTTCACCTAGTCCATCGTATTGGTTTTCTACTGTTTGCTTACTGCAATACAATGTGTGGGAGAAAAATTGCCTAGGGAATCAACTTTATTTATTTTATTTCCTTTTATCTCATATCAGCATCCTACTTTACCCGTTACGCATACCCTAATCCAGTTAGCTTTCTGATGTATGAATTTACCGTTAATTGGAGTGCATATGGGCTCGTAGAATCAGAATGGCCTCCGTGGTTCTCGTTGCAGAAACGTGGTAACACCTACTGAATATTTAGCTTTCAAACCTGGCTTGTGGAGTTACCAGACTGGATACAGTTTTACTCGTTTTTTTTTTTTAAATAAAAGTTCGTCTTGTGATTGGTCAATCGGAGCATGGCGCAAACTATGGAATTTTCCACTGAACGCTTTTTCGAATTTTTGTTCGGTAAACTAGTGAGAGGCTGAATAACAGGTGCCGGCAATCTTACCTTCCACCCGAGTGGTTGAAGTATTTTACACTGCAGGTTCGTTTTTCGTAACGATTCGCTAATGGCCGCCCCAGTAGAGGGAGTCTGCATCAGAGCGCGGACTCTGAGATGTTTTAAAAAGGTTTTGAAACAGTGAGTAAGGGTCTGGCGGTGTGGTAACACGTGCAGCTCTCAAGCGCACCCAGGATAAAACATTTTCGTTGTGGATGCGGTTACTTGTTTCATGTCGTAATGTAGATAATCCGTTCAGTTATTAAATTCAGTTATCAAGGGAGTTCTCTAGCTAAATTTCGCGAGTGTAATTTTTATCGGTTTTCAATTTAGGTTTTGCAAGGGCGACTTGCTTTTCATTAGCCGCACCAGTTAGGATTTCTCCATTGTGCTCTACAGATTTTCTTGAGTCTAGTGAATGGCCAGATATGACGGCAACAGTTCTCATGTAGTAAGAATGATTGATGAGATGACCTTCTAGTGTCTTCGATCCAATCCTGTAACGAGTGCTTGGGTTTCTAATGCGTTCACAAGAGTAACGTGCGAGCCTTTGCTAACAGAATAATATCCATAGAATTTGCTGGAAAATCAAGCCCAGTAAGGAATCACAAGATTAAGGTGATATTTACTTGGTAAATGATTCCACCCGTTAATGAAAAAACACTCCTGGAAATGGAAAAAAGAACACATTGACACCGGTGTGTCAGACCCACCATACTTGCTCCTGACACTGCGAGAGGGCTGTACAAGCAATGATCACACGCACGGCACAGCGGACACACCAGGAACCGCGGTGTTGGCCGTCGAATGGCGCTAGCTGCGCAGCATTTGTGCACCGCCGCCGTCAGTGTCAGCCAATTTGCCGTGGCATACGGAGCTCCATCGCAGTCTTTAACACTGGTAGCATGCCGCGACAGCGTGGACGTGAACCGTATGTGCAGTTGACGGACTTTGAGCGAGGGCGTACAGTGGGCATGCGGGAGGCCGGGTGGACGTACCGCCGAATTGCTCAACACGTGGGGCGTGAGGTCTCCACAGTACATCGATGTTGTCGCCAGTGGTCGGCGGAAGGTGCACGTGCCCGTCGACCTGGGACCGGACCGCAGCGACGCACGGATGCACGCCAAGACCGTAGGATCCTACGCAGTGCCGTAGGGGACCGCACCGCCACTTCCCACCAAATTAGGGACACTGTTGCTGCTGGGGTATCGGCGAGGACCATTCGCAACCGTCTCCATGAAGCTGGGCTACGGTCCCGCACACCGTTAAGCCGTCTTCCGCTCACGCCCCAACATCGTGCAGCCCGCCTCCAGTGGTGTCGCGACAGGCGTGAATGGAGGGACGAATGGAGACGTGTCGTCTTCAGCGATGAGAGTCGCTTCTGCCTTGGTGCCAATGATGGTCGTATGCGTGTTTGGCGCCGTGCAGGTGAGCGCCACAATCAGGACTGCATACGACCGAGGCACACAGGGCCAACACCCGGCATCATGGTGTGGGGAGCGATCTCCTACACTGGCCGTACACCACTGGTGATCGTCGAGGGGACACTGAATAGTGCACGGTACATCCAAACCGTCATCGAACCCATCGTTGTACCATTCCTAGACCGGCAAGGGAACTTGCTGTTCCAACAGGACAATGCACGTCAGCATGTATCCCGTGCCACCCAACGTGCTCTAGAAGGTGTAAGTCAACTACCCTGGCCAGCAAGATCTCCGGATCTGTCCCCCATTGAGCATGTTTGGGACTGGATGAAGCGTCGTCTCACGCGGTCTGCACGTCCAGCACGAACGCTGGTCCAACTGAGGTGCCAGGTGGAAATGGCATGGCAAGCCGTTCCACAGGACTACATCCAGCATCTCTACGATCGTCTCCATGGGAGAATAGCAGCCTGTATTGCTGCGAAAGGTGGATATACACTGTACTAGTGCCGACATTGTGCATGCTCTGTTGCCTGTGTCTATGTGCCTGTGGTTCTGTCAGTGTGATCATGTGATGTATCTGACCCCAGGAATGTGTCAATAAAGTTTCCCCTTCCTGGGACAATGAATTCACGGTGTTCTTATTTCAATCTCCAGGAGTGTATTTCTCACGGATCAGGATGCGCTAATGTTTTCGCCTGAGTACTTCATCGCCTTTTCCCACACCTGCGATTAATGAGACTAGCTGTCCTGCTTGATAATTATTTTTTATTATAAATTTAATTCGTTCCCTGATAAGTCGTACTAAAGTTTTTCATTTAGATTCCTTTGTGCGTTTAAATAAATCGTAAGGTCATATCCTACTTCATGCCCTTACCATTTCGGTAGATATTTTACTTACTGGAATTTTTCAATAGAGAGGCACTGCTTGGTCTTGGCAACAAGGACAATAGCTCCAGCAAGACCGTTAGCTATGTCGGAAGGTGTGTCCCATATCTGGAATAGTTGAAATGGTTCAAATGGCTCTGAGCACTATGGGACTTAACATCTCAGGACATCAGTCACCTAGAACGTAGAACTACTTAAATCCAACTAACCTAAGGGAATTACACACATCCATGCCTGAGGCAGGATTCGAACCTGCGAGCGTAGCGGTCGCGCGGTTCCAGACTGAAGCCTCTAGAACCACTCGGTCACAACGGCCGGCTACCTGGAATAGCATTCACGTTCAGTATTAAGGTTAAATCTAATTAAAAGAACAATGGCCACCGTTTACTAAAATTGACTCAACCCACACAAGAATGCCAGCCCCGTAGAGAAACAGAAAATTGCAAGGAGGAAGAGAGAGAATTATACTCGTAAGTAGGAGAAGAAGAAGAAGACAGGTACGATGAAGAAACAAATATTCCAAATGCAACAAGAAAAGCATCTGTTAAGGTAGTTAGTATTCCTGAGGTCACCATCATTTTATGATGCCTTAAGCAGTTTCAACATGGTGTACCGTGGAGGCCACTAGCGCAGTTCCACAACTGAGCTATTGTTTATTCTTCAGCATAAAGACTCGTTTGAAAAGAAAATCTCTATTTATTAAGATTTAATATGGATCCCCCAAAACGAGATCTAAAACTGTGTATAGTGCGTTTAAAAGTAGTTGCGACTTTTGACGTTTGTCTCACCGGTGGGGACATGATGCTGTTGCCCGGGTAACACCAGTAGTGAGCTGGCTTTCCCTACCACGCCACCAGCAGTTCGCTTGGTAAAGCGCCCCTGTTGCCATGACGTGGATAAACAAGTACCAAGTGGTGTCGCGCTTTAGAGGCACCTACGGTGAATATCTCTCGCAGTAAAGGGACTTTTTTCTGGCGTTAAAGTGATCTACAGTCGTCAGTTATTGTGAACGAGTGTTTCGTGTTGGCGCTGCATTAATAATAACAGTGCAGCACGGCTGAACATGAGATTCACAATAAAAGTGGTTGTCCAAGCACATGGTCATCGTCTGTGAACATAATGTTCTGCTGCAAAATATTCCTCCTAATTCCACAAAGCAATGGACAATGCGCAAAACCACTCGGTTGTAACGGATAAAGCTCCAACAACGCAGCGGAGGAAAGCGGCTGTTTTTCTCTGGGTGCAAAGGAATGTTCGATTTAGATAAAAATAATCTATCTTGTGCATGGCGAAGTTAATGGAACTTGTAGTACCGTACAAGCCAAAAACTCCTCGCTACCAGTTCGACGAATGGGCTAACACCAAGGAAAAAATGGGAAATTTGTGGTAAGGTCTTATGGGACCATTGAGATGTTCATCGGATATCTAAGCTTACACACTACTTAATCTAGCTTCAACTAACTTACGATATGGACAACACACACACCCATGCCCGAGGGAGGACTCGAATCTCTGACGGAGGGAGCCACGCGGACCGCGACAAGGCGCCTAAGACCGCTCGGCTACACCGCGCGGCCACGCTAAAGAACGTAGTTTATTCAGACTTCCTCAGCATGATCCTCATTTAAATCCGACTGAGAATATATGGGTGTAGGTGGAAAGTAATGTGGCAGCCTCGGTGAGGCTGAAAAAAGAAGTCATTACAAATGTTACATCACACGACTGGTCTCAAGTTGTCAGCCATACCAATAAGGTGTTTGAGGAGATATGGTGCGTGAAGGACCGTGTCGAGTTTTGAGTAATACGTCACTTCTCTTGCTGCTGTTTTAACAAGTGCTTCTTTTGCCTGAACACAGCAGAGGTTACAGACATACATCTCACTAACATTCTACTGGAATTGAAATAGACAGTACCCTAAAACAGCGAGACATATCATTAGTTATGAGAAAACACATTTTCAGGATAAAAATAAATGTTCAGCTGCTTCAGTTTTATTGTTGAAAACCCCACAGCAAGTTTCTTTGCACAGGCTACTGAAGGGCCTTGAAAATTACATTATTTCATTTAAAAACATCCGTAGTTGCTTGAATACCACGGTAGGTAAGGAAGTTTCACATATTAATCATATGGCAAAATACTATGTTCTTTGCGGGCTGTCATTTACCAATATCTTGTTTCGATATCACAGACCTTTTATGAGATACGTAGGATCTATGAATATTTCATTCTGGCTTTTTCACTGGCGTGTGCTTTCCTAACCCATATCTTTACTCAAATTCCATTTTCTGGACACTGGAGAGAGAGAGAGAGAGCGATATTCTTCGAGGTTTAATGAATAATTCAGTATGATAACTAAATTTTATATGCAGCAACGTAAGACCTAACACACACCAATCGCAAATTTGCAGCGATCCCTATTTTTCACTACAAATATTAAAAATTTCTCCCAGTAGTTTAGCTAATACCGAAATATCACAACAACTGTGACCATCAACGAAGTAATAGGTATTTCAAAATGAAGGTGAGCGAGACTGAGAGGCTATTACCGTATAATTTCTCTAAAACCGTTTGAGAAAGATTGCAGAACGACCAGCTTGCGCAGGTGGCAGGTTACGCTCAGAGCAGACCTGGCGTTATCGTCGCATGCTTACGCGTTCAGCAACTATGGTTTCCTTCACTACGTCCGAACTGAACTGTAAATTCGCAACTAATTTTAAACGCACTGTACTTTCATGTTCTCCAAAACTGGTGGAAATTTGAGACTGAATCACTCAACCAGCTGCGACACTTCGCCTGCCTCTAAGTAAATGCACCAGATCGGATGCCTCCCGTATAGGTTATTCCCACCTACGTGGCCTAACGGCAGGTGTGGCCTACCTACCAGACACCCGTGGATCTGCTGCTGGTAGGGAGGTACTGTGCATATTAGCTGTGACAGAGACGATGGGATTATATTAGACTTTTCAGTCCGTTACTAACGTTACTACAAAGCCGGTGACTTGACTCCTGACCGTTGCCTGCTATGTTTGTCTGTCAAAAACACCTCTGAACACCCTCCGTCCCGACTCCTGGGGAGAGGCTATGCCATTTCACTGACTTACTTGTTGTATGATCCTCTCACTCAACGTGTCACTGGTGCCTACAGACGGCATTCGAAAAGAAATCACCAACTAAGCTGATCTTTCTCCTCCACTTTATTATAAATACCCATTCATTCCGCAGGCCCCTGTGGCCGAGCGGTTCTAGGCGCTTCAGTCCGGAACCACGCTGCTGCAATGGTCGCAGGTTCGAATCCTGCCTCGGGAATGGATGTGTGTGACGTCCTTACGTTAGTTAGGTTTAAGTATTTCTAAGTCTATGGGACTAATGACCTCCGATGTTAAGTCCCATAGTGCTCAGAGCCATTTGAACCCATTTGTGCTACACTCCCAAATTATAGTGAAGAATGAAATTGTGGAAATTCGAAGCTAATGTTTCTTATGATAGTTGTTCACAATGATATTTAGTAAACAGCCAAATTCGATGGCACGTTGAATGCGTAATGCTAGTAAGTAGGACAGTGCTTTGTTTTGCGTTCCTTAACTTACAAGGAGTTAACTTTATCTAGACGTGATCGTTTAGATATTATTGATCAAAAATCACAACGCATGAATGAGGATTCCATTAAACAAAGTTTTCATTCACGTTTAATCACAATTGTCCAGTACCCAGTACTGTTCAGATTTTACTTAAAGTTGTCAATTTGACGGTTTCCTGATACATTATAACATTTATTTCAACACCATAATGCGATGAGCGATGCTAGTATACAATGAAAGAAACGAAGAATTTTCAGAAACGCTCAACAGACGAGTGTTCAAATTGTGCAGACCTGTTTTGAAATCTATTTAATTAAAAACAATTGAGTCATGACCAAATATCTGCTACATTAATTCACTGTAAAATCCCACGCTGTAGGCTACAAGTAGGAAACTTGTACCATAAATTCTCGTATACGTGGCACTGTCGGAACTTTGGACGCTTATTAGTCCGGTTTGTTACTGAGAACAAATGCCCCTCGAAAAGAAAGTTGATGTTTTGTTGACATCTCAACTCATAATGGTAAAGCAATATTGAATAAAATAGCTTCACTACATGCATGTTTTATGAAAGTGAAGAAGAATTACAGGATCTGTTGATTGGAATGAACAGTATTATGAGTAAATCTTTGAAATACCAAAGTAACGAGAAGTAGAAAAAAATGAGAATACCGAGGAACTTAACATCAGAATTCGTGATAATGAAGTAGATGAAGCTTAGGAATTCTGCCACCTAGGCAGCAAAATAACCCACGATGGTCGGAGAAAGAAGAACATAGAAGCAGACCAGCATAGGCAAAATGGGGATTACTGCCTCAGAGAAGTCTACTAGTATCAAACAAAGAAATTAATTTTAGGAAAAATTTTTGAGACTGTATGTTTAGATCACAGCACTGTATGAACTGTGAGAAAACCGGAACAGAAGAGAATCTAAGCACCTGAGATGTGGTGCTAAAGAAGAACGTTCAAAATTAGATTGATTGATAAGGTAAGAAGTTCTCCACCTAGGTTTTCCGCAGAATCGACGAAGACAGGAATATTTGTAATACACTGACAAGAAGTTCTATATTCCGACAGAACTGTCGTAAAGGAGTGTGACTAGAATATAAATTAAATGTTTATTTAACACCACAATAGTGACGCCACGGTCAAAGTACATTAAATTTTTCTTTAAAAAAAGGTGTTACATTAGCAGTTTCGACGAAATAGGTCGTTAATTTCAAAGTAAAACATCAGTTGGAGAATAAATAATGGGAATTGCGATCATACATGTGACAACAATTACGAAAAATAATGAGACGAGGCAACCAAGGCAGTGGTGGCACAATCAAGTCACTACAAGCTGTGACGATGCTTGCCCAACCGTTCCTCCTTCTCCTAACGTACAATATATAAAAGTACACCAGGGTTAAAATTGCCAAATATTCTTGCAATGTGTCCATTTTACTTTTGAAAATGATGACGTAGTTCGTTGAAACGGGTAATGTAACCACTTTTCCTTAAAGAAAAATTTATGTGAAGTGACTATGGCTTCATTATTGTACTGTTAAATAAACATTTAACTGAGAAGCAGAATGGACAGGATGATAGGACATGTGACAAGACGTCAGGGAATAGCTTCCATGTACAGAGACTGGAATACGTCCAGCAAACAATTGAAGACGTAGGTTGAAAGACCAACTCTAAGACGAAAAAGTTGCTGAAGTCAAACCAATACCCAAAAAGGGAAATAGGAGTAATACGCTGAATTACAGGCCCATATTACCGACATCGATTTGCAGTAGGATTTTGGAACATATACTGTGGTCGAAAATTATGAATTACCTCGAGGAAAACGATTTATTGACACAGAGTCAGTACGTATTCAGAAAATATCGTTCTTGTGAAACACAACTAGCTCTTTACACTCACGAAGTGATGGGTGTTACCGACATGGGATGTAAAATTGATTCCATATTTTTAGATTTCAGAAGGGTTTCGACACCGTTCCTCACAAGCGTCTTCTAACCAAACAGCGTGTCTGTAGAATATCGCCTCAGTCGTACGACTGGATTCGCGATTTACTGTCAGAAAGGTTACAGTTCGTAGTAATAGACGAAAAGTCATCGAGTAAAACAGAAATAATATCCGGAGTTCCCCAAGGCCCTTTACTGTTCCTAAATGGTTCCAATGGTTCAAATGGCCCTGAGCACTATGGGGCTTAACATCTGAGGTCATCAGTCCCTTAGAACTACTTAAACCTAACTAACCTAAAGACATGACACATACCCATTCCAGAGGCAGGATTCGAACCTGCGACCGTAGCAGCAGCGCGGTTCTAGACTGAAGGGCCTAGAACCCCTCGGCCAGAACGGCAGGCTGTTGTTCCTGATTTATACGCTCCTGGAAATGGAAAAAAGAACACATTGACACCGGTGTGTCAGACCCACCATACTTGCTCTGGACACTGCGAGAGGGCTGTACAAGCAATGATCACACGCACGGCACAGCGGACACACCAGGAACCGCGGTGTTGGCCGTCGAATGGCGCTAGCTGCGCAGCATTTGTGCACCGCCGCCGTCAGTGTCAGCCAGTTTGCCGTGGCATACGGAGCTCCATCGCAGTCTTTAACACTGGTAGCATGCCGCGACAGCGTGGACGTGAACCGTATGTGCAGTTGACGGACTTTGAGCGAGGGCGTATAGTGGGCATGCGGGAGGCCGGGTGGACGTACCGCCGAATTGCTCAACACGTGGGGCGTGAGGTCTCCACAGTACATCGATGTTGTCGCCAGTGGTCGGCGGAAGGTGCACGTGCCCGTCGACCTGGGACCGGACCGCAGCGACGCACGGATGCACGCCAAGACCGTAGGATCCTACGCAGTGCCGTAGGGGACCGCACCGCCACTTCCCACCAAATTAGGGACACTGTTGCTCCTGGGGTATCGGCGAGGACCATTCGCAACCGTCTCCATGAAGCTGGGCTACGGTCCCGCACACCGTTAGGCCGTCTTCCGCTCACGCCCCAACATCGTGCAGCCCGCCTCCAGTGGTGTCGCGACAGGCGTGAATGGAGGGAAGAATGGAGACGTGTCGTCTTCAGCGATGAGAGTCGCTTCTGCCTTGGTGTCAATGATGGTCGTATGCGTGTTTGGCGCCGTGCAGGTGAGCGCCACAATCAGGACTGCATACGACCGAGGCACACAGGGCCAACACCCGGCATCATGGTGTGGGGAGCGATCTCCTACACTGGCCGTACACCACTGGTGATCGTCGAAGGGACACTGAATAGTGCACGGTACATCCAAACCCTCATCGAACCCATCGTTCTACCATTCCTAGACGGGCAAGGGAACTTGCTGTTCCAACAGGACAATGCACGTCCGCATGTATCCCGTGCCACCCAACGTGCTCTAGAAGGTGTAAGTCAACTACCCTGGCCAGCAAGATCTCCGGATTTGTCCCCCATTGAGCATGTTTGGGACTGGATGAAGCGTCGTCTCACGCGGTCTGCACGTCCAGCACGAACGCTGATCCAACTGAGGCGCCAGGTGGAAATGGCATGGCAAGCCGTTCCACAGGACTACATCCAGCATCTCTACGATCGTCTCCATGGGAGAATAGCAGCCTGCATTGCTACGAAAGGTGGATATACACTGTACTAGTGCCGACATTGTGCATGCTCTGTTGCCTGTGTCTATGTGCCTGTGGTTCTGTCAGTGTGATCATGTGATGTATCTGACCCCTGGAATGTGTCAATAAAGTTTCCCCTTCCTGGGACAATGAATTCACGGTGTTCTTATTTCAATTTCCAGGAGTGTATTAACGACAATCTGAGTAGCCCTCTTAGATTGTTTGCAGATGATGCTGTCATCTACCGTCTTGTAAAGTCATCAGATGACCAAAATGAGTAGCAAAATGATTTAGATACGATATTTGTATGGTGTAAAAAATGGCAATTGACCCCGAATAAAGAAAAGTGTGAAGTTATTCACATGAGTACTAATAGAAATCCACTAAATTTTAATTACGCGGTAAGTCACACAAACATGAAGGCTGGAAATTCAACTAAATACTTAGGTATTACAATTACAAGTAATCTAAACTGTAACGATTATATAGATATTGTTGTGGGTAGAGCAAACCAAAGACCACGATTCATTGGTAGAATACTTAAAAGGTGCAACAGGTATGCTAACGAGACTGCTTACACCACGCTTGTCCGTCCTATTCTGGAGTATTGCTATGCGGTGTGGGATCCGCATCAGGTGAGACTGACGGATGACATCGAAAAAGTCCAGAGACGGGCAGCTCGTTTTGTATTATCGTGAAATAGGGGAGATAGTGCCACAGACATGATACGTCGATTGGAGTGGCAATCCTTAAAATAAATGCGTTTTTCGCTGCGACGGGATCTTCTCACGAAATTTCAAAAAAAAAAAAAAAAAATGGCTCTGAGCACTATGGGACTTAATATCTGTGGTCATCAGTCCCCTAGAACTTAGAACTACTTAAAACTAACTAACCCAAGGACATCACACACATTCATACCCGAGGCAGGATTCGAACCTGCAACCATAGCGGTCACGCGGTTCCAGACTGAAGCGCCTAGAACCGCACGACCACAGCGGCCGGCCATGAAATTTCAATCACCAGCTTCCTCCTCCGATTGCGAAAATATTCTGTTGGCACCCACCTACATAGGGAGAAATGATCTTCACGATAAAATAAGATAAATTAGTGCCCGCACATAAAAATTTAAGTTCTCGTTCTTCCCGCGTGCCATTCGAGAGTGGAACGTTAGAGAGACAGCTTGAAGGTGGTTCATTGAACCCTCTGCCAGGCACTTTATTGTGAATAGCAGAGTAATCAAGTAGACGTAGACGTAGACGCGGCACAGAAGAGGAATTCGTGGCGGCCCGCAGCAAAACAGTCACCAGTCAGGAGATTGGTGGCTCAATAAAAATAAAAATATTCTTATTGGGCGTTGGTTTCGCACCAATATTGGCTACTATAATGCGTTCATTGTGCTGTCCATAGTAACTAACTCGCATCCCTATTTTCTTATTCATTACTAGCTGAGTATCTCACGTTGCCCACGTAAGTGTACCGGGTGATAAAAAAAAAAAAAAACAGTATAAATTTGAAAACTTAATAAACCACGGAATAATATAGATAGAGAGGTAAAAATTGACGCACAAGGTTGGAATGACAGGGGGTTTTATTAGAAAAAAAAAACAAAGTTCACAAAATGTCCGACAGATGGCGCTGGACAGAAAAACTGCTACCGTGACGGGTGAGAGGTACGCCGATATGTTACAGAATCGCATCATCCCCAGCCTGGCTGATAAATACCAGCTGGAACGTACGATATTTATGCAGGGTGGTGCTCCACCCCATATTGCTAGACGCGTGAAAGATCTCTTGCGCGCTTCGTTTGGTGATGATCGTATGCTCAGCCGCCACTTTCGTCATGCTTGGCCTCCCAGATCCCCAGACCTCAGTCCGTGCGATTATTGGCTTTGGGGTTATCTGAAGTAGCAAGTGTATCGTGGTCGACCGACCTCTCTAGGGATGCTGAAAGACAACATCCGACGCTAATGCCTCACCATAACTCCGGACATGTTTTACAGTGCTGTTCACAACATTATTCTTCGACTACAGCTATTGCCGGCCGAAGTGGCCGAGCGGTTCTAGGCGCTACAGTCCGGAACCGCGCGACCGCTACAGTCGCAGGTTCGAATCCTGCCTCGGGCATTGATGTGTGTGACGTCCTTAGTTTAGCTAGGTTTAAGTAGTTCTAAGTTCTAGGGGACTGATAACCACAGCAGTTAAGTCCCATAGTGCTCAGAGCCATTTGAAACATTTGAACTACAGCTATTGTTGAGGAATGATACTGCACATATTGAGCATTTCCTGTAAAGAACATCATCTTTGCTTTGTCTTACTTTGTTATGCAAATTATTGCTATTCTGATCAGATGAAGCGCCAACTGTAGGATATTTTTTGAACTTTTGTGTTTTTTTGGTTCTAATAAAACCCCATGTCATTCAGAGCATGTGTGTCAATTTGTAACTCTCTATCTACGTTATTCCGTGATTTATTCATTTTTCAAATTTATACTGACTCTTTGATCACCCCGTATATTCCAATCTTCTATTAGTCCACCCCTTCCACCCCACCCTCTTTGTCCATTTTCTCCTCCCCACTCTGTCCACCTGCTTCTTCCTCCTGCCCCCATCTCCTCCTTCCCCTCTAATTCCATCTCCTCCTCCTCCCCCCTTTCTTTCTTCCTTTCCTCCTCCTTTCTCTATCCATCTCCTGCTCCCCTAATGTATCTCCTGCTTCCCCTTCGTTGTCTGCCCAACTTCTCCTTCCCTTTCTTTCGCCATGTTATCATTCTCATCCCATTAAGTGGCTGGTGGATCTTACCGACACAGTATTTAGTTCCAGATCGTAACTAGTATGTGTACCAAATTTGCTTTAAATCGTTCCACGGGTGTGGATGAGTTTTTTTCCCCAGGCTTTGCTCACGTTTGATGTCACATATATTTCATTCGTATTTGTACACATTTCTACAGTTTAATTTTTCACGCATCTCAATGGTTACGACGTCGTATCTCCTGAACTATGTGCTGTTTGGAAATGGAAATGAGCGTTTGACGTCATTGGCCGGGAGGCCTTTTACGGGGAAACTATGAACTGTAAAATTATGTAAGTTTGTAGGTATATCTAGTGCTATAAATCGCTTCTGTCTACGAAATATGTTGTGAATAGAATTAGTAGTAAAAAAATAATAAATTAAAACGTCATACATTGTGCCAAAGTTTGCCACGAATCTCAGTATTTGACGTCCTATCTCCCGAACTTTATATCGTACAATGATATATTTTTATAGGTACGTTAAGCGACGTATTTGGCTATTGTCTGCGAAATCTGTTGCTAATACAGTTACTAGTAAATAAGTATTAAATTAAAACATCAAACATCATGCGTCAGTTTTTCACGCATTGGACGTCATATCTCCTGAGATGTGTATAGAACAATGACAAATTTTTGAAGTTGTGTTCAATTACATATGAAGGGCTTATTTCAACAGTGGTACAAGTCCATTACCTCCGCTTTTCTGCCTATAATGCTTCTGAAATTAATGATCCAAACAAACAGAAAGAAAGGTTCATCTCTAGCAAGAAGCCATATGCTTGAATATTTGTGGTACCGCAACTGCAGATTTTTCAGCGCTCATTTAACTTTAGGACTCTGTATCTCAAAATGAACAAAAATGGACTTGTACCACTGTTGGACTAAGCCCTTCATATGTGTATGTTGCGAATACAGTTGTTGTTGTTGCTGTTGTTGTTGTTGTGGTCTTCAGTCCTGAGACTGGTTTGATGCAGCTCTCCACGCTACTCTATCCTGTGCAAGCATCTTCCTCTCCCAGTACCTACTGAGCCTACATCCTTCTGAATCTGCTTAGTGTATTCATCTCTTGGTCTCCCTCTACGATTTTTACCCTCCACGCTGCCCTCCAATACTAAATTTGTGATCCCTCGATGTCTCAGAACATGTGCTATCAACCGATCCCTTGTTCTAGTCAAGTTATGCCACAAGCTCCTCTTCTCCCCAATTCTATTCAATACCTCCTCATTAGTTATGTGATCTACCGATCTAATCTTCAGCATTCTTCTGTAGCGCCACATTTCGAAAGCTTCTATTCTCTTCTTGTCTAAACTATTTATCGTCCACGTTTCACTTACCCTCCACACAAATACTTTAAGAAACGACTTCCTGACATTTAAATCTATACTCGATGTTAACAAATTTTTCTTCTTCAGAAACGCTTTCCTTGCCATTGCCAGTCTACATTTTAAATCCTCTCTACTTCGACCATCATCAGTTATTTTGCTCCCCAAAGAGCAAAACTGCTTTACTACTTTAAGTGTCTGATTTCCTAATCTAATTCCCTCAGCATCACCCTACTTAATTCGACTACATTCCATTATCCTCGTTTTGCTTTTGTTGATGTTCATCTTATACCCTCCTTTCAAGACACTGTCCATTCCGTTCAACTGCTCTTCCAAGTCCCTTGCTGTCTGACAGAATTACAATGTCATCGGCGAACCTCAAAGTTTTTATTTCTTCTCCATGGATTTTAATACCTACTCCGAACTTTTCTTTTGTCTCCTTTATTGCTTGCTCAATATACAGATTGAATAACATCGGGGAAAGGCTGCAACCCTGTTTCACTCCCTTCCCAACCACTGCTTCCCTTTCATACCCCTCGACTCTTATAACTGCCATCTGGTTTTTGTACAAATTATAAATAGCCTTTCGATCCCTGTATTTTACCCCTGACACCTACAGAATTTGAAAGACATTATTCCTATCAGCATTGTCAAAAGCTTTCTCTAAGTCTACAAATGCTGGAAACGTAGGTTTGCCTTTCCTTAATCTTTCTTCTAAGATAAGTCGTAGGGTCAGTATTGCCTCACGTGTTCCAAAATTTCTACGGAATCCAAACTGATCTTCCCCTAGGTCGGCTTCTATCAGATTTTCCATTCGTCTGTAAAGATTTCGCGTTAGTATTTTGCAGCTGTGACTTATTAAACTGATAGTTCGGTAATTTTCACATGTGTCAACACATGCTTTCTTTTGGGATTCGAACTATTATATTCTTCTTGAAGTCTGAGGGTATTTCGCCTGTCTCATACATCTTGCTCACCAGACGGTAGAGTTTTGTCAGGACTGGCTCTCCCAAGGCAGTCAGTAGTTCTAATGGAATGTTGTCTACTCCGTGGGCCTTGTTTCGACTCAGGTCTTTCAGTGCTCAGTCAAACTCTTCACGCAGTATCATATCTACCATTTCATCTTCATCTACATCCTCTTCCACTTCTATAACATCGTCCTCGAGTACATCGCTCTTGTTAGACCCTTTATATACTCCTTCCACCTTTCTGCTTTCCCTTCTGTGCTTAGAACTGGGTTTCCATCTGAGCTCTTGATATTCATACAAGTGGTTCTCTTTTCCCCAAAGCTCTCTTTAATCTTCCTGTAGGCAGTATCTATCTTATCCCTAGTGAGATAAGCCTCTCCTTCCTTACATTTGTCCTCTAGCCATCCCTGCTTAGCCATTTTGCACTTCCTATCGATATCATTTTTGAGACGTTTGTATTCCTTTTTGCCTGCTTCATTTACTGCATTTTTATATTTTCTCCTTTCATCAATTAAATTCAATATTTCTTTTGTTACCCAAGGATTTCTACTAGCCCTTGTCTTTTTACCTACTTGATCCTTTGCTGCCTTCACTATTTCTTCCCTCTTTCTCCTTTCATCAATTAAATTCAATATTTCTTTTGTTACCCAAGGATTTCTACTAGCCCTTGTCTTTTTACCTACTTGATCCTTTGCTGCCTTCACTATTTCTTCCCTCAAAGCTACCCATTCTTCTTCTACTGTATTTCTTTCCCCCATTCCTGTGAATTGTTCCCTTATAGTCTCCCTGAAACTCTGTACAACCTCTGGTACTTTCACTTTATCCAGGTCCCATCTCCTTAAATTCCCACCTTTTTGCTGTTACTTCAGTTTTAATCTACAGTTCATAACCAATAGATTGTGGTCAGAGTCCACATCTGCACCTGGAAATGTCTTACAGTTTAAAACCTGGTTCCTAAATCTCTGTCTTACCATTATATAATCTAGCTGATACCTTTTAGTATCTCCAGGATTCTTCCGTGTATACAACCTTCTTTCATGATTCTTGAACCAAGTGTTAGCTATGATTAAGTAATTCTCTGTACAAAATTCTACCAGGCGGCTTCGTCTTTCATTTCTTAGCCCCAATCCATATTCACCTACTATGTTTCCTTCTCTCCCTTTTCCTATTCTCGAATTCCAGTCATCCATGACTTAAATTTTCGTCCCCCTTCACTACCTGAATAATTTCTTTTATCTCATCATACATTTCATCAATTTCTTTATCATCTCCAGAGCTAGTTGGCATATGAACTTGTACTACTGTAGTAGGCGTGGGCTTCGTGTCTATCTTGGCCACAATAACGCGTTCACTGTGCTGTTTGTAGTAGATTACCCGTACTCCTATTTTTTATTCATTATTAAACCTACTTCTGCATTACCTCTATTTGATTTTGTATTTATAACCCTGTATTCACCTCATCAAAAGTCTTGTTCCTCCTGCCACCGAACTTCACTAATTCCCACTATATCTAACTTTAACCTATCCATTTCCCTTTTTAAATTTTCTAACCTACCTGCCCGATTAAGGGATCTGACGTTCCACTCTCCGATCCGTAGAACGCGTTTTCGTTCTCCTATTAATGACGTCCTCTTGAGTAGTCCCCGCCCGGAGATCCGAATGGGGGACTATTTTACCTCCGGAATATTTTACCCAAGAGGACGCCATCATCATTTAATCATACAGTAAAGCTGCATGCCCTCGGGATAAATTACGGCTATATTTTCCCCTTGCTTTCAGCCGTTCGCAGTACCAGAAAAGCAAGGCCATTTTGGTTAGTGGTACAAGGCCAGATCAGTCAATCATCCAGACTGTTGCCCTTGCAACTACTGAAAAGGCTGCTGCCCCTCTTCAGGAACCACACGTTTGTCTGGCCTCTCAACAGATACCCCTCCGTTGTGGTTACACCTACGGTCCGGCTATCTGTATCGTTGAGGCACGCAAGCCTCCACACCAACGGCAAGGTCCATGGTTCTGTAAAGTTTGGAAGGTGGGAGACGAGGTACTGGCAGAAGTAAAGCTGTGAGTACCGGCCGTGAGTCGTGCTTCAGTAGCTCAGTTGGTAGATCACTTGCCCGCGAAAGGCAAAGGTCCCGAGTTCGAGTCTCGGTCGGGCACACAGTTTTCATCTGCCAGGAAGTTTCATATCAGCGCACACTCCGCTGCAGAGTGAAACTCTCATTCTGGAAACATCTGGGTTGTGATTTAACGTGGCGTCAGAGGTCATCGATCTCCTCCCCGGAATTGATGGGAGTCAGATGATTTTTGCATGCAGATGTGGTGCCAACTCTCTACAGCGACCTACCAAGACCTCGTTGCTTCTAAGCCACGGGGCGTTGCCGCTGTTATCCGTGTCAAAGATGGGCATAACGGCTATTAAGTAGGTGGTCATAATGTTCTCATTTATAAGTATCCATTTTCATTATACGGATCGATTAGATCTGCTTTTACATTACCCTCACTTCATTTTTTGTTTGTAGCCTGACAAGAAGGCCTGTCTTCTTCTCACTGCATTTCACTAATTCCCACTACATCTAATTTCAGCCTATTCACTAATTCCTGCTACATCTAATTTCAGCCTACAGATTTCTATTTTTAAATTCTCTCTCTATCCAATTAAGGGACATAAAATTCCACGCCACAATCTACAGAATCCCAGTTTTGTTTTTCCTGATAGCTACATCCTCGTGAATAGTCTGCCTGGAGATTTATGAGAATTTAGCTCCGGAATATTTTACTCAACATGTGCCGTCTTTATGCAACCACGCAGCTATATACCCTCGGGAAAAATAGCGAATGTAGTCATCCCTTGTCCTGATCTGTTGACAGTACCAACACAGTAAGGCCATGGTGGCTAACGTTACAAGGTCAGACAAGTCAGTCATCCGACTATTGCTCCAGAAACTCCTGAAAAGGCTGCTGCCCTTCTTTAGAACTGAAATTTTTTTGTCTGCCTTCTGCACAGCTAGCTTACTGTTCCGTTGTGATTAAACAACAGTACGGCTAACTACGAGGACCTGCGGAAGAGTAATGTCTCCGAATTTGTGATGTGAAATCTCTTACAACTTTCGCTTGTTTCCAGAATTCTGGAAGACTGACATTAGCAACTATTCTGTTTAACTAAATCGTGCATGTCCAAAATATCATAAATGTTTCTATAAATTGTTAAATAAAATGGATTTATTTTTCTTGGCTAACGTGTTATGTTTTTTTTTTTGAGGTTTGGCACCTTATTACTTCCATCTTCTGGCTTGCTAAAGATTTTAAAAAATGGTTCAAATGGCTCTGAGCACTATGGGACTTAACATCTATGGTCATCAGTCCCCTAGAACTTAGAACTACTGAAACCTAACTAACCTAAGGACAGCACACAACACCCAGCCATCACGAGGCAGAGAAAATCCCTGACCCCGCCGGGAATCGAACCCGGGAACCCGGGCGTGGGAAACGAGAACGCTACCGCACGACCACGAGATGCGGGCGATAAAGATTTTAGTTCATGGTTTTCCCCATTGTAAGGAAACTGACGTATGTGGCGTCCAAGGAGATGGATGAGCATGACATGACAACCGAATTGAGTGCTGTGAAACCGCAGGGCAGAAATGTTGAAATGCTGGACTCTGGTATGTGACAAAGTGCACCGAACACTGAAACAACAGCAGTGTCGCATTAGGCTCAAAAAATTTTTCTCTCGCTACTTTCCCGGCTTGTAACTGGGATCGTTGTTGCTCCACGGGGGAAAAAGCGAAGAAAAAGCGTTTAACGGGCAGCAACGAGCGCCACCGTTGAGTGTCTGCGGTAATCAGCGGAGCGGCGCGGCAGTCTTGGCAATTTGTACGCCAGGAGCGGAGCGTCCCGGGGGACGGCGGCGCGCGATTTCCCACAAGGCAATGGCAAATTGAAATATGTCGCGCCGACCGTCCGGCCGCCCTAATTACTGCTCTGGGAGGCGCTGTTGCTGCCCGGCAGCCGCGTGTACGCACTGCGTCTGCGTGTGTGAGTGTGTGCGAAGGTTACGGCACATGTAGCGGCTGGGATCTCATTTCGAGCCGCCGTTAGAGCAGCTGGCCCAAGCTCAGTGGCCCTGTCGTTCTCCGGAACACGGTCGCTATTAGCTCTACGCCTTTCGGAAGCATGTCGACTGATATTGGAATAGGATCCAGCCACTTGTGCGAGCGTCACTTGCGCGCACAATTGTGTTATACACTACCCGATATTACCCATAGACACGCTGGGGGAGTTAAGAAGACGTACACTATTATACAGGGTGTTACAAAACGTTACGGCCAAACTTTCAGAAAACATTCCTCGCACACAAATAAAGAAAAGATGTTATGTGGACATGTGTCCGGAAACGCTTAATTTCCATGTTAGAGCTCATTTTAGTTTCGTCAGTATGTACTGTACTTCCTCGATTCACCGCCAGTTGGCCCAATTGAAGGAAGGTTATGTCGACTTCGGTGCTTGTGTTGACATGCGACTCATTGCTCTACAGTACTAGCATCAAGCACATCAGTAGGTAGCATCAACTGGTTAGTGTTCATCACGAACGTGGTTTTACAGTCAGTGCAATGTTTACAAATGCGGAGTTGGCAGATGCACATTTGATGTATGGATTAGCACGCGGAAATAGCCATGGCGCGGTACGTTTCTATCGAGACAGATTTCCAGAACGAAGGTGTCCCGACAGGATGACGTTCGAAGCAATTGATCGGCGTCTTAGGGAGCACGGAACATTCCAGCTTATGACTCGCGACTGGGGAAGACCTAGAACGACGAGGACACCTGCAATGGACGAGGCAATTCTTAGCGCAGTTGACGATAACCATACTGTCAGCGTCAGAGAAGTTGCTGCTGCACAAGGTAACGTTGACCACACCACTGTATGGAGAGTGCTACGAGAGAACCAGTTGTTTCCGTACCATGTACAGCGTGTGCAGGCACTATCAGCACCTGATTGGCCTCCACGGGTACACTTCTGCGAATGGTTCATCCAACAATGTGTCAATCCTCATTTCAGTGCAAATGTTCTCTTTACGGATGAGGCTTCATTCCAACGTGGTCAAATTGTAAATTTTCACAATCAACATGTGTGGGCTGACGAGAATCCGCACGCAGTTGTGCAATCACATCGTCAACACAGATTTTCTGTGAACGTTTGGGCAGGTATTGTTGGTGATGTCTTGATTGGGCTCCATGTTCTTCCACCTACGCTCAATGGAGCACGTTATCATGATTTCATACGGGATACTCTACCTGTGCTGCTAGAACATGTGCCTTTACGAGTACGACACAACATGTGGTTCATGCACGATGGACCTCCTACACATTTCAGTCGAAGTGTTCATACGCTTCTCAACAACAGATTCGGTGACCGATGGATTGGTAGAGGCGGACCAGTTCAATGGCCTCCACGCTCTCCTGACCTCAACCCTCTTGACTTTCATTTATGGGGGCATTTGAAAGCTCTTGTCTACGCAACCCCAGTACCAAATGTAGAGACTCTTAGTGCTCGAATTGTGGACGGTTGTGATACAATACGCCATTCTCCAGGGCTGCATCAGCGCTTCAGGGATTCCATGCGACGGAGGGTGGATGCATGTATCCTCGCTAACGGAGGACATTTGGAACATTTCCTGTAACAAAATGTTTGAAGTCACGCTGGTACGTTCTGTGGCTGTGTGTTTCCATTCCATGACTAAAGTGATTTGAAGAGAAGTAATAAAATGAGCTCTAACATAAGTAAGCGTTTCCGGACAGATGTCCACATAACCTATTTTCTTTCTTTTCGTGAGAGGAATGTTTCCTGAAAGTTTGGCCGTACCTTCTTGTAACACCCTGTATATACAGACTTCGAGACCCACGAAAGAGCATGAGACATTGGCCAATATCTGAACTACACGACGCACCACCAACGTTGAGATACTTAAAACAATGACAGCGATACGAGAGAGTCACCCATGCGACTATTGACGATATTTTCTGAACACAAAATTTTGACTTGGGGCGATGGGTATGCCTATGATCTTTCAGCATTGTTCACCTGATGATGCGGCTGATCGCGTTTTAATAAATAACAATTTTGCCAGCTGTGCGCGGAGTTATTCCTGAATCATACCTTTCTACAGCTGCCATTGCACGGAATATAAAATAGTTTGTGAGAATATAGAATAGCTTCACTAGAGTTTTGTATATCTGATGATAAAGACATCACTTTCGCCAAGGTCTCCAACAAATCGAGTTATTCCGTTCCCCATCTCCACTACGGATGTTAAATACAATGGTGTCCGAAATTAAAGCAACAAACCGCTATTTTCCCGTCTTGTGTCTAATTCAAAAAGTGGTTCAAATGGCTCTGAGCACTATGGGACTTAACATCTGAGGTCATCAGTCCCCCGGAACTTAGAACTACTTAAACCTAACTAACCTAAGGACATCCACACATCCACGCCCGAAGCAGGATTCGAACCTGCGACCGTAGCGGTCACGCGGTTCCAGACTGAAGCGCCTAGAACCGCTCGGTCACATCGGCCGGCTGTCTAATTCACAAACTGTCAACAGATGTCTGTACGAGCTTTTTCTGTACGGAAGATGGCATCCCAGTCAATAGACAACACCGACATCTGTAAGTACTTTTCGTTTCTGTAGAGTTGTCAGTGCTAGTAGATAAGCAGCTCTGCGTGATATAACAGCAGAAATCGATGTAGGACGTACGACGAATGTGTCTGTTAGGACAATGCGGAGAAATTTGGCGTTAATCGGCTACGGCAGCCGACTTCAAACTTAAAACATTCTCGAAAGCCTTGGAATCCCTAGGACCGATGTCTTGCCAGCATCAGTGTCGATAACTGGCAAAAATCATCGAGACGCACGATTCTCGCAATGGATAAACTATCTCTGTACACAGTTGAGTTTGTACAGAACCCTCAGCGCACAAGTCCTACCACGCCAACGATGACGTCACGACACCTATCAAAAGGGGCAGTGTTTCCCGAGTAGTCATAAATCGGTTCGTGGAAAGAATGGAAGCAGGACAGTCGCCAACTGATGCAAACCGATGACTTAATGTGAATCGTTCTGTTGTTTCTCGGACGTGGTAACAGTTTATAGGGACCGCAACTGTACACCGTAGACCAGTTCAGGGTCGACCATGTGTGACATCAGAAAGACAGGACTGTTATTGGGCTGTAAGGCCACGTCAATACCGGCTAGTATTGCACGGCAACTGGCATCTGTCCTCGCAGCATCCAGGCATCGAGGCAAACTGTCTAGAAGCCCTCGGCTGGGTGGCCTTTATTGTTGGACACCTGCTAAGTGTGTACCTTTGATGCGTTTTCACAGAAGGGAGTCGTCAACATGCCAGCTGGACAGTAGAACAGTGAGCCAATGTTCTTTTCCCCACATGAGTCCCTATTTGTACTGAAGAGAGATTCTCTACGGATTCGCATCTGGACGTAAATGGGAATACGATTTCGGGATCCAAACATAGTGGCAACAGACCGGTATCGAGGAGGATCCCTTACGGTGTGTGCAGGGATTATGTTGACCACCTGAATACCTCCTCATAAGATTGTGTGGATGAATCGGTATTGTTTCACTGTTGTCAGATATTGTGACGACATCTTGGTACCTCATATGCTGTTGTTGCGAAGTGCTGTGGGCCAAGACTTCGTACTGATGAGCGATAATGCTCGACCTCAAAGGTGGTTGATATTTTCTTGGAAACAGAAGATATTGCACCACACATGGCGTGTCCTGCTCGGTCTCCCTATTTAGATGCTGTAGATCACGTGTGGTATGCACTTGGTTTGCATCATGTCATAATTCATCAACCACTATCCATGACTTGCGAGCAGCTCTGCAGGAAGAATGGGAGTTTTTGCCTCAGAGTTTTTGCTGTCAGAGGTGGTCGCACTCCATACTCAGAAGATTAGCCAGAGTTCGGAATGTGTGTGCAAATCGGTTAAGTTGGAAAAAAACGAACAACATTTGTTTTGCTGATGTGCATGTTGCATTTGTTTACGTTCTGTGTTCTTTACGTTGTTTCTACTTTACTATTACCTGTTCCTACTGTCCCGTGGCAAAATAAACGCCACCTTCCAAAACTTTCGTTTGTTGCTTTAACTTTAGACATTAGTGTATTTGGTCCATTTCATATCGCATTGCAGTAGAACCCCTAGGAATTTAATAGATGTAATAATTACCAGAAGCATTACCCTAATGTAATATCATATCAATGGATTATTTTTCTTGTGAATGGGCAACATCTTGCATATATCCACATTTAAGGAAACGTATCATTCAGTAGATCTATTTGAAATAGTCAAAGTCCTTCCACACTGTCTTACTACATTACAGCAACAATTAAATTTTGTAGACAACCAGCGTCTGGTCCCGACAACATGTATGCAATCGTTCACGTATATTTAAAACATTAGTGGCCCACCTGCTACTACTTGGACACACTCAAATTGACTTTCGTTGTAACTGAAAATTTTCCACCATTTTATGAGTTTATTAATTTTCATCAGATCTGAGTCATATTTAGGTTATCATTAGGCAGTGTACTGCAGTTGAAATCGTTTGGGTTCAAAGATGGTGAAACTATTAGTTCACCTGCGGCTGTTATATGCTAAATATCAGATGTAAAATAATAGGGACTGGCGTTCCGAGTTCACACTAGTTCTCTAGCAGAAGTTCTGTTCTTCAACGAATGTCAACGAGTGAGTTAGTGCAGAGAGTGAGACAGTGGGACTGCATTTGTAGAACGACGGCTCAAAGTACTCTCAGGCCACTCATTCAGGTTTGCCATGCTTTCCTTAAACGCTTAAGGAAAATACTGGAATGGTTCTTTCGGTAATGGTACGTCCGATTTCCTTCCCCATCCCTGACCTAAGCGCCTCCCCCATCTGTGAAGACCTTGTCGTTGATGAGACGTTAAAACATTTTCCTCTTGATATATTAAATCCTTCCTTACTGTGCCGAGTTCTTGATGTAAGAATTCGTTCGGCACATTTTATAATTGTGGTCCAGCCAGATGACGTACATGGATTGGACAAAAATATAAAAGCACATGTGCAATGTCCTCAATAAGTTGCACGCGTCTTCATGCTCACAACAGTGTTCTGTTCACTCATATATGTCGGAGCGAAGTGAATACTAACGTGGGCAAATTTTTGGCCCTCGTATGGTGCGTGTTCCCACAATCAAGGGAGTCGAAGAGTTTAATGTTTTGAAAGGCACTGTATCGAATATTTATACTGCAGACAGACAAAGCGGGAAAACATCATCCTCTAACCACAACGCCTCTGTGTTGTGTGATCGTGAGAGACAATCACTGTGTAAGGTTGCAGGGGTTTGTTTTATTTTTGCTTTCTTATTCTAGACTTGAGAACAACTGTGTGAGGTGAAATGACAAGTTTAATGTTGCAATATTTCTCACCAAATTACAGCTTTTCACACAGTTTTTAACTCGCCAACATAAAAACAGCGCAATGGTTAACGCGTCTTGCCAGCATCAAAAAGTAAAATAAGTTTATACACAACAATGTCAAATATTAACTCTCTGAAATGACATTAATCTTAAACACAATGTTATGAAAGTTTAATTGGAAGTTTCTTTTCATAATTGCTCCTGAACATACATTACGATGTTGGTCAGTACTACGCAAATCGTCCGATTCTGGTTCAAAGTTCGGTACTACTTAGGATGACAATCAAGTCTACGGTGGATGCTTAGTCAAGTGACAAATTTGACCGCAAGATTACCCAAGGCAGCTTGAGTTTACAGTGGATTCAAGCTGGTGTGCCAACAAAGTTTACGCCTCTGCACACAATATTTACCTTAAGCTGCGACGTGGTGCTGTCTGCAAGGCCACTCTCTCCCACTGAAATTCCTGCAAAACTAATCTGACCTTTGCTGAACTTTCCAGCTGAAACTTTCCCTATGTTTCTCGTTATGCGATAAAACATGTACTCAGCCTTAGTCTTATTATGTGGCAATATACACGCGCAGGGTTGGAGCAGTGTGCATATTATACTGCCCTCTCAGTTCTCGCAGGAACAGGTAACTAATTTGGCTGGTTCGTTTCTCCACAGTTGGAGCTAAACGTTGCTACAGCTAATTTTAGCTGGAGTGCAGCCGCTGTGAACGCAGTTTCCACACCAATTTCTTCTCTGCATCGTACGGAGTGTTAAGCGCTCCGTTCTGCACTTGACGCCAGTTCAGAGAAGAGCCCATACAAAATTTTTCTCTTGTCCTCTCATGGCAGAACTGCCTCCCTCCACTTAGGTTCCTTTTTCACGTCACGGATTTTTTCGACCAATAGGAGCGTTACTCTCATTTTGTGGAAACACCCTCTACCAATCGCAATGTCCCTTCTACCAAACTGCATCAAAACTTCAATAGTTTTCTTCTTCCTAGTGAGTTTCCGCCAATCGGACGTTTTGTGCCCATTCTAGATGCCTAAAGTACATTGACCTTTCCGTGTGTCGCAATCGCTGGACTAAAATGCGTCACTTGCTTTTGTTCGTGTTCTGTTGAAATTTCGAAATGCAGTTTTTTAAAGCTTCTTCTCTGCTCTTGTAATGATGCCCTTGCTACAGGCGGCCCTCCAGCTTGAATCACCTGGCCCGGGGTCGCTGTGCTCTTTCCTGCCACCCCTTTAAGTGGTCGCCGGCGTAACTCCCGCAGCGCGGTTTCGCTACGCCATTGTGGAGCTGGCTTCTCCAAACTAAAATCGACTCAACTCGTGTTCCCTGTTCTACCTTAAGCTCAAAGGCATTCATTGTATAGAAATAGTGTGTTAATTACTGTTGACTGACTGCCATTACTTATTGATTGGCAAATTTTCTCATAACTGTCGATTTACGTTAGGTGTCATCTTCACCTTCTCATTGTGATTTGTAAAGGTCTCATGTAAGGTGTGAATCTGACCATTTACTCTGCCACCTTACAACTGAAGAGGATTCTGATGAAAAATAATAGGATGAACAATGTAAAAGTCACTGCACAACTCAATATCGCACTTGTGAACCCTGCCAGCACCAAAACAACCCAAAGGGAGTTCTGCAAGCAGGGAACTGCAGTACTATCTGGAATTCAAAGTGCCCGTAACAGGCAACCATGGAGCAGAAGTGGTGGAAGAAAGTTATTTCGTCGGATCACTGTTGTTTCACACTGTTTCCAACTTCTGGCCAAGTTTACGTTCCAAGATCAAAATATGGCGGCAGTTCAGTGATGATTTGGGCAATAATATCGTGGTATTCCATGGGACCCATTGCTACTCTGCAAAGTCGCATTACTGCTAGGGATTATACGATCATTTTGATCGATCAGGTCCATTCCATGGTGCAATATTTGGTCCCCAGTGGTGAGGCTGTGTACCAATACGACAGAGCTTCTGTTCACAGAGCTCACATCGTCCAGGAATGGTTTTGTGAGCCCAGGGATCGACTGCCACGTCTCAGTTGGCCACCCTAGTCACCTTATCTCAGATTACTTAGCCTTTGTGGTCTACTTTGGAGAGAGGAGTGCGTATCGCTGTGTATCGCCATCATCATTACCTGAACTTGCCACTTTCCTGCAGGAAAAATGGTGCAAGATTCCCTTAAAAACCATACAAGAACTGTATTTATCCATACCGAGCCGACTGGAAGTTGGCCGGCCGCTGTGGCCGAGTAGTTCTAGGCGCTTTAGTCCGAAACCGCGCTGCTGCTACGGTCGCAGGTTCGAATCCTGCCTGGGGCATGGATGTGTGTCATGTCCTTAGGTTAATTAGGTTTAAGTAGTTCTAAGTCTAGGGGACAGATGACCTCAGATGTTAAGTCCCATAGTGCTTAGAGCCATTTGAACCATTTTGACTGGAAGTTGTTTTGAATATCAATGGATTTCCTACACTGTATTAATCATGGTAATGTGTCACGTGTTTGGTGTTTCCTTGTTTTTGTCCAGCTGTTGTATCAGTCAATTTCGCATATTGCTGTTTATGACGATTTTCCTTAATGAAATCTTGGAGCAGCTGAACCTGTGTTTTCCTGCCGATATTTTAGAGTTTTGTAAACATTGTCTCACGAGTACGTACTTCAAATGGAACGATGAGTTTTACTATGCTTTAACAAATAAATTCATAAAACTTTGTCAGCATGACCAGGAACGATTCAGGATTTACACTCATAGTAGTGGAAGTTCAAAAACATAAATGTTCAAATGTATGTGAAATCTTATGGGACTTAACTGGTAAGGTCATCAGTCCCTAAGATTACACACTACTTAACCTGCATTATTCTAGGGACAAACACACACACACCCATGCCCAAGGGAGGACTTGAACCTCCACCGGGACCAGCCGCACAGTCCATGAATGCCACGCCTGAGACCGCTCGGCTAATCCCGCACAGCTCGAAAACATAAGAAAATAATTTTTTTACATGTGAAATTTCATAATTTTTTCACTGACTTTTGGCTGCATTTGTAGTTGTAGGTACACTAGTCTTCATAAGAAGAGAGATTCTTCGATGAATTTTCCCCAGCAAACAAACCATATTTACAGGTGTATGAAACTCTAGAATTTTTTAATTTATGAAAAAATAAATTACTTGTTACTTTTTAAACTTAATTGTTAGAAAAAACTCAAATTTTGTAGTTAATTATCTCAATTTTTACCAGAGTTTTTAATAGATTTGGAAAATTCTAGAGTTTCATAGTTTCATACAACTGTAAATATAGTTTGTATGCTGTGGAAAATTCATCGAAGATCCCCTCTTACTCATGGAGAAAAGTGTACATATAGCAAGAAATGCAGCCAATAGGATGTGAAGAAATAATGAAATTTCACATGTAAAAAAATATTTTGTTATGTTTTTGAACTTCCACTGCTATCAGTGTGAATCCTGTATCCTTCCCGGTCATGCTGACAAAGTTTTATGAATTTATTTGTAAAATGTCCTGTTGTGCCTCTCCCCTTCCAAGTCGGCCCGTTTGACTTTCTATCCCCCTTAAGCCCGGTGTTAGCGAATATCTTTACGGAAAAATCTGGAGAACAGAGGAACTGTTAACAAAGAACCGATAATGTGATTCCGTTACGTGGATGTTGCGTTCGTGTTGTGGAGACATGTTTAATTTATCGGCTTTTCCGGTCTGGTTTGAGAGTATCAGACCACACGGCGAATGATAATAGATAATGATAACAGTATGTTATCAGAGTATAAATTTCTAATGGTGCTTAATACAAACTTTCGGCGCTTGACAACAGCGTTTTGCATAAGATCTTTTCACTGTAAGTTTGACCGTGAGTGACTCTTCGGAAAATATTTATTTATCGGATTTCGTAGACTGAATAATTCCAAAGCATTGGCTCGTGCTGGACGATTCATAAAATTTCTAACACGGAACCTTTAGACATGCCAAGAGGCCGTTTAATTGGAACAATAGCTAGCAACATAAATGTAACACAGGCTTAAATAATATCACTGTATTCACAAAATATTGTACTAAATTACATTACATAGACACTTACATTAATTCTGTTACTGTATATGAGAACGCCTAGTGAGATTCCGTCTTAATCAAATACAATAACAGCAGTGTGCCAAATAATTATCTGCAGCGATGTCAGATATGCGTCCTATCTGGACCGCTACAAGAACAAAAAAGGTGCCGTCTTCTCGGCAAGACAAGTCAACTGCATAATTATTCTAATGTTTCATCGGTTTCACGCCACAAACGATACAACCGCTTATAATAATTAATATCTTAAATAATTCATTATTTATATTCTCAACTTATAGCTATGTTTTTGCAATATATCAACGCCCATACTGCAAATGTGCCTTTAAACATGGCAGGGAGGAACTAGGTCACTTTCATGAACATCTCATGGAAGTAATCCGATATGTTCAGTTCGCTGTTGAGAAGGAGGTATATGGCAGATTTCATTTTGTGATTGTGACAGTCTTCAAGAAATGAGGTGGTAGCTTGGACCAGACGGTAATCTATATCGAAAACCCCAATGCACGGACCGTTACCCACAACGGGATTCAAACCACCACTCGGGACACAAATGAGGTGTTATAAAAACGTTAGCGGATAGAGCGAGGAACATGTGTAAATCAGCGTTGCCCGACGCGGAGTGGAAATATATCACCACTGTGTTGCAGAGGAATGGATATTCTTCCGCCGAGTTAAAAAGTCTCGAAAAGATCATAGTGATATACAGGCGTTTAGAAAATCCAAGGTTTTCCTGCCGTTCATTAAAGACGTAACTGTCTGCGTAGTGGTGATTTTGATGAAACGAAATATCGATATAATCTACAAACCCGTCCAGACAGGCAGATCAGCTATTGCGGAACGCGCTTTGCAGACAGGATGCCACTGTTTCTCTATTTTATAACACTCAGCCAGCCACTATGAAAGTCTATACAGGGGGACCATAGAGATGACGTAACACCCCAATAAATTCAATCCGAAAAAGGTCGGTGTGAAGTTATACGGTATCTGGATTTTGGCGCTGAATAAGATGAGTCCAGTCTTCCATCAAGGGGCGGCAGCAATAGCAGACCACAGCAACTGACAAAAGCCACCTGCTCTCGAGTTTTCAAAATATGCGACGTCAGAATTCTGCGTGGGAGCAGGAGGAAACGGAATTTTACTTCAGTCAGCAGCGAGTAACGGTGTGCATCGGACATTAGAAAAAAATTCAATCTTCCTTGAAGATGTCCTCCATTTCGTGTTGAGCTTCAACACAAATTCATTCGACCACGACATTATAGACACGAATACTTCACAACACTATTCAATCAGACTGTAACAAAATAAACGATTAAATGACAATTACATGCCTCTAAACGGCAAAGGTAGTTTTATACTACAGAGTAATTATTCAGTAGTATTTATGTACTACTGAATAATTACTCTGTAGTATGTACTGGCCCTACGACTTACCTTAGAAGAAAGATTAAGGAAAGGCAAACCTACGTTTCTAGCATTTGTAGACTTAGAGAAAGCTTTTGACAATGGTGAGTGGAATACTCTCTTTCAAATTCTGGCAGGGGTAAACTACAGGGAGCGAAAGGCTATTTACAATTTGTACAGAAGCCAGATGGCAGTTATAAAAGTCGAGGGGCATCAAAGGGAAGTAGTGGTTGAGAAGGGAGTGAGACAGGGTTGTAGCCTATCCCCGATGTTATTCAATCTGTATATTGAGTAAGCAATAAAGGAAACAAAAGAAAAGTTTGGAGTAGGTATTAAAATCCATGGAGAAGAAATAAAAACTTTGAGGTTCGCCGACGACATTGTAATTCTGTCAGAGACAGCAAAGGACTTGGAAGAGCAGCTGAACGGAATGGACAGTGTCATGAAAGAAGGGTATAAGATGAACATCAACAAAAGCAAAACGAGGATAATGGAATGTAGTCGAATTAAGCCGGGTGATGCTGAGGGAATTAGATTAGGAAATGAGACACTTACAGTAGTAAAGCAGTTTTGCTATTTGGGGAGCAAAATAACTGATGATGGTCAAAGTAGAGAGGATATAAAATGTAGACTGGCAATGGCAAGGAAAGCGTTTCTGAAGAAGAAAAATTTGTTAACTTCGAGTGTAGATTTAAATGTCAGGAAGTCGTTTCTGAAAGTATTTGTATGGAGTGTAGCCATGTATGGAAGTGAAACGTGGACGATATATAGTTTAGACAAGAAGAGAATAGAAGCTTTCGAAATGTGGTGCTGTAGAAGAATGCTGAAGATTAGATGGGTAGATCATACAACTAATGAGGAGGTATTGAATAGAACTGGGGAGAAGAGGAGCTTGTGGCACAACTTGACTAGAAGAAGGGATCGGTTGGTAGGACATATTCTGAGACATCGAGGGATCACCAATTTAGTATTGGAGGGCAGAATGGAGGGTAAAACTCGTAGAGGGAGACCAAGAGATGAATACACTAAGCAGATTCAGAAGGATGTAGGATGCAGTAGGTACTGGGAGATGAAGAAGCTTGCACAGGATAGAGTAGCATGGAGAGCTGCATCAAACCAGTCTCAGGACTGAAGACCACAACAACAACAACAGTATTTATGTTTGGATGTTGTCGCCAGGATAAAAGCAGCAACTTTTAGTTAGTACTATGGTACAAGGCTTTCAATGACAACTTCATATTCAGTAACTGCAGTGTATACTCGTTAATCATGAACGTGAGATAATTTTATCGGATATAGAACAAAGAGAGTGTAAGATAAGAAGTATGTCATTTTCTATCGATAGCACTATTGTACGCCCAATGACTATTTAATTCTTAGCTTTAAAAAGAAAGACATGAAGTAGACTGTTCCATTTTGGCGGCAATTTCACACATAATAAAAACGTATGGACGAAATGGCCTAAAAGCGCCAGTGGAACAGGGGAGGGACTGCTTAACTCACGAGGGAAACGTGCTGTGGCTGGATTGTCACAATTTATTTTCCGCCACACGACCCAAAGGAGAAAGAAACCACATTCCGAAAATTGTCCATTTTAATTGCTTCCTTTCAGTCACTTCTGAAAGCAAAATTAATTTAATGTTCGCTTCGTACTCGCAGGCAGCGCAATTATATTTTGAGGTCAGCGGGGTGCTGCCGACCCCATACTGGGTCCAATTCCAACTTTGATAACATCACGGCGGTCGCTGGCGCTTTTCCCGTTTGTTTCGACGAGCATCGCATATATCAGGACGCCGCTTGTTTTTAATTAGACCGGCCGTCAAAGCGTATCGCCCATAAATCAAGAGCGGATAGACTATTCGGCAACAGGGCTGTAAAAAGAAAAAAAAACTAGAGTAACGAGCGGGCGACATGTACGGTGCTAAACGACCTGCTATGGCGGCGCACTTTGACGCGATGCGCTTCGTTACAAAATGAACAGTGGACTAGGCGCCGCTAGGTCATTGCGCATCCGCCGCTATGAACACGCGCATTCAGCGGTACCATTGCCCGTTCTACATGTCGGCTGCCCCATGCCGACCAGCGCGGTATAACAGGAGCTGCCATATTTCTCTCGTTGTCCTACGTGACAGACAGAAATTTAATTTCTGTCACATAATTGTTGGAACGATCTTCTCTAGAGCTATTCCATTCGTTACCGAGCACATATGGCTTGTGGAACCTGATGGCCATTGCATCATTTATCATTCCTATTGCACCTTAGTAACGGCAACACACTAATGGTACAGTTGTAGACGGGACACCAAATAGCCATGGTGAGCACCGAGGTGGTAAGTCAGCAAAGAGAGCAATTCTCATAGTGCACTGAAATGAAGTCGTCAACTTTTTGTTTTCTTATGTCGCTCCATGTGGCGTCACTCATGTTTCAATGTAATCTGCGAATTTTTTTGTTTACACTGTTCTTTAAATCAAACACATTGCACTGAAACAAGAAAGTTAGAGAAAATCATGTACTCACAATAGTTCGCTTTAGGCAATTTATCTTCAACAGAAACATATCGTAAAACGGTGAAAGTTTACATACAGTGTCTTTTTTCGATATGTCAGATATTGTATTATGTGCAAATCTCTGTAAAATCTAAAAGGAGTTCCATAAACAAATGTTCAGAAACAAATACTTCATGGAATATGGGCCATTTAAGCTGTGTCGAGAATCCTCAGTACTCGATACGCACCTTTCTAATGAAGTCCTTTCCTCATTCCTTATTGGTTGTGACAGTGTTTGTATACTTGGTTCAATGGCAATGATGCTTTTGCCGGCACATCACACTCTTGTCAGTCCTTCCGAGCTCTGATGACTGCAACGCATCTACCGACAATGATGTTAACTGGACAACAAGTAGCCGTGTGTGCGTGTGTGTGTGTGTGTGTGTGTGTATACTGTGTGCGATGATGGGTATTGTTGAATGAACAACATAGCAAATACCTTTTCACATTATTAAATACAGGGTGTCCAGCGAAGGAATCCCTGATTTCAGAAAGAAATATCTTGAAATCTGCGATCGACAGACAAGTGCAACAGACAATATGTTTGTTGTAAAAGCTGTAAGAACTCTGTGGAGATGTTTCAAAATAGTTCGAAAAGTTGCTAATAAGTGGCGCTAAATTGCAATACGTAGCCGGCCGGAGTGGCCGAGCGGTTCTAGGCGCTACAGTCGGGAACCGCGCGACCACTACTGTCGCATGCTCGAATCCTGCCTCGGGCATGGATGTGTGTGATGTCCTTGGGTTAGTTAGGTTTAAGTAGTTTTAAGTTCTAGGGGACTGATGCCTCAGAAGTTATGTCACATAGTGCTCAAAGCTATTTGAACCATTTGAGCAATACGTAGTTTCAGTAAATATTCCGCCGTAGCTCACAGGTGTCAGTTCCACCACTGAAACGAGAAAGGAGGTTAGGGCACCGAAGGAAGAGGTTCAAATCATGTATACGATTGAACAACGTGTTTTCTGTTAGTGGGCTACCACAGTTTAGAACTAAATCGCACGGCAACAAGGCGCGGTTCTCAAACACGATTTAATCTTCCAAAAGGACTCCATATGGAAACCCTTCGCAAGCTCTTCGTCAAATGCCAACAGAACAGCGTGAATAGCGGGTAATGTTGGCAGCAAGCAAACTGTAGTTACGCCTGAAAACGTCATGTCAGCATGGTTTCTGGAATAATTCATCGAAAACTAAGGAAATCCGTCTGAAGAATTGCAGCAGAGTGTGGTTTGAAGCGGTCCAGCATCCAGACAATACTGAGACGGAGCCTACACATGTTTGCATCAAAATCCGAAGCAACCAAACCATATCTGCATGAACTGTGCGACAGCGGACGGTCGTTTCAAACCAGATTTTCGCAGTGATTTGTAATGAAGGATTTGATATTGGCTGCATCTGGTTCACAGATGAAGCACACTTTCGCCTGAATCGAGTCGTGAAGAAACAAAACTGGTGATTTTGGAATTCCGGATATACCAGTCTATGTGAAGCGAAACCACTGCATTGTTTCAAAATTAATTTTTGGGCTGTGGTTTGCAGCACAGGCACCATAGGCTTATTTTTCAGACAGTAAATTCTACGGTACAATTCTCGAACAATTTGTCGCCACAAAGCTAGTGTTGGAGTATTAGCTAGACACCGAGTGGTTCATGCAATACGAGGCCAGGCCATATCGCACCGAGCAGGTGTTTCACTTTCTTGATGAATACTTGGGAAAAGAGTCATTGCGTTAGATCATTGCAGATTTACTGGCGCAGGGGTGGTTTGGCCTCCACATTCTGACTCTTTGTGATTATTTTTTGTCTGGCCCATCGGAAGACACCATCTACCGAATCCATCCCACCACGCCAGATGAGCTGTATGGCAGCTGAATCCATTTCCGTTGAGACGTTACAGGATGTGAAGGGAAATTTCATTGTTTGTTTACGCCACCTGCATACTGCGAGTGGTAGACATTTCGAAAAGATCGTGGTGTGATTGCAATGACTGCGTACAGAGGACGGGTTTAATATTGCACGCTGATACGAGCGGCACACTGTATAGCGCCATCTGTGAGCTGCTTTTCGAACTACTTAGAACTTCTGTACACCTTCCGTACAAAATTCTTACAGCTTTCACAATAAACATATCTTTTGTTACTATCGTCTGTCTTAGTTCTCGATACACTTAATTTTGAAACCAGGGACTCCTTTACTGAACGTCCTGCAAGTTCTTTACGGGTCGAGCTAGGTTGACCCGTGCATTCGGCACGATAGATGCTTCAGTCTCCATCCATCCAGTCTAATTTCCCGTGGTAACCCTAAATTACTCTGACAAATACAGTTAGGCATCAACGCTATCAGGCCTCTTCTTCTCATTGTTCAGTTCAATATTAAACCAAATTAAAGTTTAGTTTACATGAGTTCGTTCTTATGTGGTATCAGGTTAATTTACAAACAGATAGTGAGCGATCACTATTATATGCAGTGGGTTCTTCATTTGGTTTCAGCTTCTTACTTTATTCCTGCATTTGGTGTAACATCAACGTATGTGGTACAGCAAGCAGCTCGCATACTATCTTAGCAGCCTTTGTTCATCCACTGCTCGTCAACAAACCGAATGGGTGAATGAAGGCACCATCTACAACCGTAGTCACGGAAGCAGCAGTGGTGGAAGCAATGTGCAGTGCGAAGTTTTCAATCAGCAACGAGTGGTCGGAGAGTTAGATTTCAGGTTAGGCAACATGGGGGTCAGATTAACAGTAATATGTGTTTGTGCTGACCAAAAAAAATGGCTCTGAGCACTATGGGACTCAACTTCTGAGGTCATTACTCCCCTAGAACTTAGAACTAGTTAAACCTAACTAACCTAAGGACATCACAAACATCCATGCCCGAGGCAGGATTCGAACCTGCGACCGTAGCGGTCTTGCGGTTCCAGACTGCAGCGCCTTTAACCGCACGGCCTATGCTGACCAAAGTGTGTAGTTTTGTAGTTAATGATATTTTGGGCTTTTCATCTTGTATTGTTTGAGTCTAGTAATCACTCATCTTAATTGTTAAAATCGAGGGAATACATGTCGTTGAGTCTTGAGAGAGGTTATACTATTTGTTTCCTGAATCTTAACCATCACGGTCTTTCCTCCTCAGGTTTCAGATAAATGTTAAGTTACATCTTATTCGTTATTATCTCTGTGTCATTTCATGTAGTGGAGAGTTCTATATAGTTACTCGTTTCAAACGTGTTTGTCACCTGTGGCGGCCTTGGTTTTCTGATGTTTTTATACACACACTAATACTGCTGATTAATCGTTTTTCGCTTGTTATATAGTGTTACCACCTTAATTATTGTACTGGTGAACACAGTACCATAACTGTCACGGACTTCTCTGTAATTACTCACTGCTTCTCAACTAGGGATTTAGTAGCGTTTCCTCAAGTGCGGCAGTATTGTAACTGCTAGGTCCCTGCAGCACTAGTTCCAGAATGTCAGGGAACAGTACGAACTCCACTTCATCAGCCCGAGGAGAAACTCGCTGCAAGATGTTCCTACTATAACGCCATGGAGACTACTTAGCTATAGCTTGTCAGTCTATATTGGCAAGTGAGTAAATGTCTGTATGTAGGAATCGTCTTTTTTCCAATATGTTGTACAAGTGAGCTACGAGTGAATAAAGATACCACTGCTAGTAGGTGTTACTATACTACTACACCAGCCGTTCCTCGTGTACCGTTTCGAGCATGTGATAGCATCAGAACAAGATCAGTGTGAACACGGTGAAAAGCGGAATTGGTTCAGATTATTCCATGCGATAAATGGCACCCGTGCTCTTCTTCAGTCATTCAGCCGACGCAATTAATCGGGGGGATACATGTCTTTTACTCCAACGACACTATGAAGGCATCATCAGGTCTGGATAAATGTTCAGCCTGTTGTTCCAGAGACTTGCAGACATGGAGTCATGGCTAACAAGAACAGGGACTGAGGCAGACTTTGACCATTTGCACGCCGAATATGGAGGAGGAAGTGTTGCGACGAGTAGGTGACCCTAACACATACGTGTGGAGAGTTGGAGCTGTTGAAAGCATAACCCACGTCCTTTCCATGTCTGTTCTGTACGAGCAGCTAAATCCGTTACAACATGTGTAAGATTTCAGATCACAAGATGACCATACCGTGGTTATATCAAGGCAGAGCACTGAATACCAGTTAGATCACGTCTTAATTTTGTATTTGAGTGAAGCAGTAACCACCCAGAACCGGATAATAAGTTACCACAGTATTCAAGTACTGGCAGCTAGAATTCCTCGAGCGACCGTGAGTGCAAGGCCTGTTCGGTTTAAAATCAAGGTTCAGGAATTGTGGATGAAATACTCACAGAGCCAAATACCTTAACGGAAGAAATAAGGTATGCTGTTTATTTATCGATCGTTATTGAGGAATATTACACTTTCAGAAACATAACATATTAGTTTTTCCATGTTCGAAGGGTGCTGACTACGCAGCTGTAGATTCAGTTAGTGAAATGCTGCTCCAGTTGCTGATTAGAACATTATTGAGTCCGTTACCGTTTCGGCCTTTATGGCAGGCCATTTTCAGCTACCACTAAATATATAACGGACCACTGCCAATGCTTTATATTATTGATATAAGAATATTCCAAATAGCAGGATATAAGAAACAAGACGTAGATATGTACAGTATAATTACAGAAAAAATATGTAACTCACACTATGCTACAGAGAAGCAACGTCAAGTTATGTAAAGAAGTTGAATTCATGTGGTTTTAAAACGTTGTATGCCCAACAACATCGTGAGAAAAATGGGCGTGTCATGATTATAGAAAGTTGAACATCCGCTGCCCGTTACCTATAACTTTCATTAAAGATGCTCCGCAGGTTCATGGTTCTATCTAGATGTTTGTAAACATGCTGCGTGTATGAGTGTGAATTAATAAGAGGCCAAACTGCTTAGGTCTCGATCCCCAGACTTGCACACTACTTACACTAACTTAAACTAACGTATGTTAAGAACAACACACACACACACACACACACACACATATGCCGGCGGGAGGGGCCGTGTAAACATGCTTTTCTAGGCAGTGCACGATGCGTCGAAGCTACGTAGGGCCTACTTCCGGTCTTTGTGTTTTAACTTTTGTTCGCCAGAGGACATTATTCTACACTCCACTTGGGCAACAATTTAAACACTTCAAAATTTTGAAAATCACTTTTAGCCTTTTCTACACTTAATTGCATGGCAGATGGTTCATCGAACCACCTTCACAATAATTCCACTCTTGAACAGCGCTCAGAAAAGACGAAAACTTACGTCTTTCCGTGCGAACTCTGATTTCGCTTATTTTATTATGATGATCATTTATCCCTATGCAGGTCGGCGGCAAAAAATATTTTCGCATTCGTAGGACAAAGCTGCTTACGGAAATTTCGTAAGAGAACCCCGCTGCAACGAGAAATGCCTTTGTTTTAATTTTGTCAACCCCAAATCCTATATCATATCCATGACACTGTCTCCCCAATTTCTCGATAGTAAAAAAAAACGTTCTGCTCTTTTTTGAAGTTCCTCGATGCACTCGATTAACCCAATCTGGTAAGTATCCCACACCGCACAGTAGTACTCCAAGAGGACGGACAAGCGTTGTGTAAGCAGTCTCCCTAGCAGATGTGTTGCATCTTCTAAGTTAGTGTTCTAAGAATAAATCTTTGGTTCGCCTTCCGCACAACATATTCTATACGTTCTTTCCAATTTAGGTTGATAGTAATTGTAATTCCTATGTATTTAGTTGAATTTACAGCCTTTATATTTGATTGATTTATCGTCTAACCGATGTTTAACGGACTCCTTTATCGCTCAAGTGGATGATCTCTCACTTTTCATTATTTAGGGTCAATTGCCAGTTTTTCACCATACAGATATCTTTTATAAATCATTTTTAACTTCTGATGACTTAACTAGACGATAAATGACAGCACCATCTGGAAACAACCTAAGACTGCTGCTCAGATTATCTCCTGAATCGTTTATATACATAAGGAACAGCAGAAGGCCTATAACACTACCTCGGGGAACACCAGAAATCACTTTCGTTTTACACGATGCCTTTCCGTCGTTTACTACGAACTGTGACCTCTCTGACAGGAAATCACGAATCCAGTAGCACAACTAAGGCTCATCATCTGTTCCAATATCTCATTCTTACGTTCTTGTTTGAATACCAAATCGATCATTTGATTGCAGAACTGACGTAGCTTCATTACCATAGTGACGCATTGAAATTAAAGTGTGCTATCACTGTGTGCAAGAAGTACAAGTTTAATTTCTTTCGTCTAAAGTATGTTTTAATAGTCATTTGGCTTCGTACCAGATGGTGCAATACTCTCAACAATATCAACGCGCACGCTGCTTCGATTGTTCTTCTGCTCAGTTGCGGTGTTTTACGGCGCCATTATGGGTTAAGCTTTCGCAATGGACAATCCTCGGTCAAAATTTGACAGTGCTTAATAGGTTGTCCCTCATCCTTGTTGTTAAACGTCGGTCTGCTCTCACGAGATCACGCACGCGTTCACCGTTTTTGATGGTTTATGAAGTTGATGGTCTTCCTGAGCGAGGTTCATCTTCAACGTGTTCTCGGCCTTCCAAAACTGATTTGTGCCAACGAAAAACTTGTGCTCTTATTACAGAATGTCCCCCATATGCCTGTTTCAACTCTTCAAAAGTGACAACCGCGCATTCCCCAAGTTTAACACAGAAGTTGCTTACAGAACGCTGCTCTAAATTCCGCAGTTTCATTTTCATAAGACATAACAAAAACACAGCTTAACCGATGGCCTTCTCAAAATTCACTTGGTGGCTGTACGGTGCTGAAATTCAGATTAAGCATTTGGAAGGGATGAATACACTGCTCTCCACCAGCAGAATAACACAGTATTGCCAGGTCGCTCGCAGTGTTGTCGGTCTCATTACTTTTCTCACACACCTCTTACATTCAAATCTATCTCCTAAATGCATTAGTACAACATACATCAATAATCAAAAACTAGCACTGCTTTGTCAGTTTGTACTACATAGTGACATCGGTCATTTTTAAAAGAATGCATTTAGTTACCCTTTCTTTTTATTGTTGTTCCCGAACTTGGCACGTTGTCTAACATTACAATAGTTAACGTTATTAACTTATCATTAAAGAATATCATGTTTAATTTGAACCACTGAACGCTGAAATTAACATGTGATGGGTTCATACCAAATTCACTAGAACTTGTTCTACAATTCACTAGCATTACAGCATAGAAGGATGGAATTACTAAAACAGAAAATATGTAATTTACTAATTACTAAGAGGATGACAATGATGGAGAGCCAATACGATAACACCTGTTACCATACAATAACGTCTGCTGGTTAGAGTATAACCAGTGCCTCATTTGGATGGCGAGGCTCCAGTGGGCTGGAGAAACACATGTCTCTGCAGTCGCCACGAGGTTGCCTTCGAACAAAACTTGTGCACACGTACGGTGGCTTCAAAACGCACCGAAGGGTAAAAATACTGTCATAGTTTCCCACGATACGCAGTGCAAGTTTGTAAGTCATTAACTCACAGCACACTATCTGTATCTACACCTTTACGGCAATCTGTACCAGCATATTTAAGTGATATGCAATGTTTTTTTTAACTGATCTATCTGACCATACCTCTCGTTACCGACGTATCTCGCAATTGCACTTTAGAACTTCTGGTGAGTAACAGCTTTATCTTGTTCGTCTCTGTTGTTTATTTCGCATATGTCGTTCCCGTCTGTTGTCTTGCGACGCCGTAGACAGTACATAAAATGCATAAGCATCAGAGGTCTCATTCATTCTAGAAGGATGGATAAGAGATTGATCCTTGTGGTTAGCATTTGGTAATTCCTTCTTATGACCTTAACTGCCTCTGCAATCCACTCCACCATCATCCCTCCCGCCCCCCCCCCTCCCCTACCCAAACGCCAAAAAAAAAAAAGGAAAAAAAAATCACTTCCCACAAGTGTGTTTAGACTTACTTTGAAAATGTCGAGTGAGGTGTGAGATTTTTATATTTTTAATTTCTTTGCGATTGGTAAGGTACTTTGCAACAGCTGATGGATCACCTTCAGATAGAGGAAAGAAAGGCAGTACCTCGTAGCCGATTTCTGTCTCGCGGCTCTCCATACAGCAGACAAGTTACGCTGGTACGTATTATGTCCTGATGTAGAGCGCAGTCTGACTGCCATTCACTATGCCTTTTGCCGTGAAATCTCCGTGTACTGCATTCCTTGTGATTTGTTTAAGAGTTATTCTAGTGAATTAACTCGTAAGATTGAGTATTCACGTTATTGAATCAATAAATAAAATTGAAAAAATACACGCAGGAACATTGCGAGAGATAATATTTACACATGACGGGAACACAGAAACATGGAGAATAAATTGTACTTAATTTTATGCTTATTGCTTAAAGAAGTTCTTTTTCGATTATGCGTTTATCTCTTACAATATTCGAGGAATAGGATATCCAGAGACATTACTTTCCGGAAGCAAAAAACTTCCGTATCACTCCTACTGAAAGTGCGTAAGATCAAACAAAAGAAAGCACATTTTTAACGTTAGCGTCAACTGCAGCGTGCCAAGTTTGTTCCGGACAAAAGGAAATTTCTTAAAATTAACGGCTGAGTTGGCTCGTTCGCACCCTTTCCCGTCCTTTGTCCGACGTTGTAACTGCATATCACGCTTGGCTATTGTTTCGTGAGTCAATAGCCTGTGTCAAATACGTGGTGCCAGATCAGCGCGCCAAAAACATGTTGCTCCGCTGGAAAAAGATCTCAAGAAGTTCCGCGTTACGAGAGCGTTAGGCAATTAATAAGCCCGCAAACACGGTCCATGACAGCGAACATCAATTTTACGAGGAGCGCGTTAATCACCCACGCACGGTGTGCAGGACATTATACAGCTGTCCACAGTTCAGTCACGGAAAGTTCAATTAAATAAACGGTTAACAATTTGGGTAACGTAATTGGATATATTCAGGAACGTTCTGTACCACGCAACAAGGGGGAAAATAAGTTATTCCGCAAATACTGACCCCACAGGATTGTTGTTGCCACAGAAAAGCGTAGTATAATAGGCAATTTTTCTTTTGAAAATGGAAAAATAAATTGTATTGCTGTACATAGTATGTAAAAAAAAGAATATCTAAATCTGTCATTCAAACACACTCCAGTGGGTGGCAGACGCGACAAGAAAGATATAGTGCGTCTTGAAGAAAGTGACATCCAGTGGCTGTTCATTACAAGAAAAGTCGGGAACGTATTAGCCTACTTTCTCTCTCTCTCTCTCTCTCTTTCTCTCTCTCTCTCTCTCTCTCTCTCACACACACACACACACACACACACACACACACACATCTAGCGAAATGACCAAAGCGAGAAATAAGGAAAACTGCAATTCACGCAAAGGTATAACGTCATTCGCGATTACCACGCACCACAAGTCGATGGAAGACGAAAGGAGGAAAATGATGACGGATCCAAAAGCAACTCGTTATATACACCGTGGTCCGCGGGGTATAGGCACAGATATTAATAGCTATTTGCCTGATTAAAGATTCTGCCAAGCACCGCCGGCCGGGGAGGCCGAGCGTTCTAGGCGCTACAGTCTGGAACCGCGCGACCACTACAGTCGCAGGTTCGAATCCTGCCTTGGGCATGGATGTGTGTGATGTCCTTAGGTTAGTTAGGTTTAAGTAGTTCTAAGTTCTAGGGGACTGATGACCTCAGAAGTTAAGTCCCATAGATCTCAGAGCCATTTGAACCAAACACCACCTACACTTCCAAATATTAGGCTAACAGCCTGTTGTCTTCCAAGGTTATTGTTAAGCCCATCTCATTTTGGGCTTACTATGGTTCTCCTTTCTCTCGAACTTTATCGCCACAGATGTTTCGCCAGTCCTTGTTTTGGCATTCTGCTCATATGCTCCTTCGAACTTTCTTCATTTGCCTGTTGTATTGTTTACAACTTCAACATCGAATTCATCTCTGATTTATTCCTTCCTAATGTGGCCTTGGTGTGTATACCCTTTTACTGCTCTTAGAAATATCGTTGCAACTGACTGCATTTTGCTCTTATCTCTCTTCATGAGAATGTTAAGTTTCACTCCCGTACTGCTTTGCCGGCCGGAGTGGCCAGGCGGTTAAAGGCGCTACAGTCTGGAACCGCCAGACCGCTACGGTCGCAGGTTCGAATCCTGCCTCTGGCATGGATGTGTGTGGTGTCCTTAGGTTAGTTAGGTTTAAGTAGTTCTAAGTTATAAGGGACTGATGACCTTAGAAGTTAAGTCCCATAGTGCTCAGAGCCATACACTCCCGTACTGCAGAGACACACAATCACAGTTTTATAAAACTTTATTTTTGTTTCGTTTCTAACTCCGTTCTTTATGTTTCTGTTGACATAGTCACACATATATTAAAACGGATGAAGGTGATTGTCTAGAACATCAAATGTTAGTAACTAATTTGCTTTCCTAAATAAGTAAACCGTCAATTTTTTCGTTTATTCTTTTACTAAAAACTCTTTCAGATGTCACTCCCTTCGTTTTTTTATTCTTTATCCATCAGTTGCTATTAATGTATGACACACTGTAATTTCTTTTCATCCTCAAACGCAAGAAACTGATTGTCTGCAAAACAGCAGACTTTTATGGTTCCATACTTTGATATCTGTAACACTACATGAAATTCTTGTTTCTATCTTAAGATGTCGTTTGTGTATTTATTAGACAATGTCGTTGATAAATAAACTGCACCGTTGTCTGACGCCCCGATTCGCAAGTATCATATCCGAAATTCTTTCGCATGTTTTAATCATTATTTTGTGGTCTGTGTACAGTTCTTTGAGAATCTTTATGATGTGGTTAGGATAGCCTTGTTTCTCTAGTATGCTCCCTAGCATTCACATATTTACATCAGCGAGAGCTCTTACGTTAGTTGTAGAGATTGTATGCGTTTCCGTAAGAAATTCACACCTTTTCGCTATTAACCACTTAAAATTAGTATAATATTCCTTCTTGTTAAGGAGTGTTTCACTTGTGGCCTGTAGTCTCTTGCCAATTATTCTAGCTCATATCTTCTAGGCTGTGCCTATCCAACCCATTCTTCAATAATTATCCCAGTTATTCCATTTACCATTTTTAAAAAGAGGGATGATATTTCGACCAACTTCTTCATGCACTTGATGTATGCCACTCTTCGAGCACATATTAAACACATGGAGACAATCTTTGGCCTAAAGAGGGCGTGGCACGTTTGCTGTGAATGCCGTTGAGTCCCCTGAACCCGGGAGAGGCAGTGGTGGGAAGCAGCAGGGACAGCGCAGGTTTGCAGGCCAACGAGCCGCCTGTTTGCTCTCCCAACCGTGTGACTTCCAAGTTGGTGTAGCTGAGCATCATCCGGAAACGAGGGACCTACACTGGAAATGGAAGTGGGCACCTTATTCCTCTGTCCGACCAGGTCTGGAGGCAAGCGGTGGGTCGTCATCATCCACACATCGTATGATCTCTCCAATTTTTCCCACTGTTTGTCATCTGAAATGGGCTCTGTATGCTCGACAAGCTACTTTTAGTTCGTTGCTTAGGTGCCGAGACCACGCTGCATTCGTAAAGACTGGTCTCGCTCTCCACTGTGAGCGTAATAATTGTAACTGGTTCGCTTCCTGCATGTGTTTGTGCTCTGCTGCTTTTATATCGGATTCGGTTCAGTCTTCTGTTGTTGTTTCCTGTTCCTCTGTCTGGGAAGGCAATTTGAGGATCATGTCGCCCGTATCAAAAGTTAATATACTACTGGCCATTATAATTGCTGCACCAAGAAGGAATGCAAATGATAAACGGGTATTCGTTGGACAAATATATTATACTAGAACTGAAATGTGATTACATTTTCACGCAATTTGGGTGCATAGATCCTGAGAAATCAGTACCCAGAACAACCACCTCTGGCCGTAATAACGGCCTTGATACGCCTGGGCATTGAGTCAAACAGAGCTTGGAAGACGTGTACAGGTGCAGCTGCCCATGCAGCTTCAACACGATACCACAGTTCATCAAGAGTAGTGACTGGCGTATTGTGACGAGCCAATTGCTCGGCCACCATTGACCAGACGATTTCAATTGGTGAGAGACCTGGAGAATGTGCTGGTCAGGGGAGCAGTCGAACATTTTCTGTATCCAGAAAGGCCCGTACAGTACCTGCAACATGCGGTCGTGCATTTTCCTGCTGAAATGTAGGGTTTCGCAGGGATCGAATGAAGGGTAGAGCCACGGGTCATAACACATCTGAAACGTCCGCTGTTCAAAGTGCCGTCAATGCGAAAAAGAGGTGACCGAGACACGTAACCAATGGGACCCCATACCATCACGCCGGATAATACGGCAGTATTGCGATGACGATTACACGTTTCGAATGTGCGTCCACCGCGATGTCGCCAAACACGGATGCGACCATCACGACGCTGTAAAGAGAACCTACATTCATCCGAAAAAATGACGTTTTGCCATTCGTGCACCCAGGTTCGCCTTTGAGTACACCATCGCAGGCGCTCCTGTCTGCGATGCAGCGTCAAGAGCAACCGCAGCCATGGTCTCCGAGCTGCTGCTGCAAACGTCGTCGAACTGTTCGTGCAGATGGCTGTTGTCTTGCAAACGTCCCCATCTGTTGACTCAGGGATGGAGACGTGGCTGCACGATCCGTTACTGCCATGCGGATAAGATGCCTGTCATATCAACTGATAGTGATACGAGGCAGTTGGGATCCAGCACGGCGTTCCGTATTACCCTCCTGAACCCACCGACTCCATATTCCGCCAACAGTCATTGGATCTCGACCAATGCGAGCAAAAAATGGTTCAAATGGCTCTGAGCACTATGGGACTCAACGTCTTAGGTCATAAGTCCCCTAGAACTTAGAACTACTTAAACCTAACTAACCTAAGGACATCACACACACCCATGCCCGAGGCAGGATTCGAACCTGCGACCGTAGCAGTCCCGCGGTTCCGGACTGCAGCGCCAGAACCGCTAGACCACCGCGGCCGGCCAATGCGAGCAGCAATGGCCCAATACGATAAACCGCAATCGCGGTAGAATACAATATGACCTTTATCAAAGTCAGAAACGTGATGGTACGCATTTCTCCTCCTTACACGAGGCATCACAACAACGTTTCACCAGGTGACGCCGGTCAACTGCTGTTTGTGTATGAGAAATCGGTTGGAAACTTTCCTCATGTCATATTTTTATAGGCGTCGCCACCGGCGCCAACCTTGTGTGAATGCTCTGAAAAGCTAATCATTTGCATATCACAGCATCTTCCTCCTGTCGGTTAAATTTTGCGTCTGTAGCACGTCATCTTCGTGGTGTAGCAATTTTAATGGCCAGTAGTGTAGCTTCAGCTTATGGGGCCTTGCGAGGGAAAATCTTGTTGCATCTATTTTCGTGGATTGTACTTCCAAGTCAAGTTTGTGTTTACATAGCTAAGGTTCATCAGCCAACCCTTCGCTTCTTCCTTCCACCTATGTTTTCCGACTCGCGCGACTGTTAAATACTTACTGTTTCCTCCTCGTGGCGTGATTTGAAGCTACCGCTGAAGTTCTTCACTATCAGCGTAAGTGGGGGTGGTCGCCTTGGCCAGTTAACTTATTACCTTTTAGCGATTTCTGACAACTATTCTGTCTGCCAATCCAGCGTGTAATCGTTTGACCTACGTTTTCATTCGTTTTATGTAAAAATCAAATATCTATTCATCAGGCTATCATTGCCCGTCGTGTGGTGGTTTCATATCACGGAGCTTTAACTCTTTCTTTGTTTCGTTTTCATGATCTCCTTTTTCCGTAAACCTGAATTATTTGATGTATTTTAGTCAAACATATTCTATAGATATTTGTGGCCTGCATGTTTCCTTAGAACCTTTGAAGAGATTGTTATGTAGCTTCAATTGCTGAAACATTATCTTGTTTCTCTCGTTGAAATTGGCCGTAAATACACTGAAGCGCCAAAGAAACTTGTACAGGCATGCGTATTCAAGTACAGAGATTTGTAAACGGGCTGAATATGGCGCTACGATTGACAAGAACAATACTGTATAAGACAAGAAGTCTCTGGCACAGTAGTTAGATAGTTTACTGCTACTAAAATGGCAAGCTATCAAGATGTAAGTGAGTTTGAAAGTGGTCGCACGAGCGATGCGTCACAGCTTGTCCGACGTAGCGATAAAGTGGGGATTTTCCCGTACGACCATTTCATGAGTGTACCGTGAATTTAATGAACTCTGTAAAACATCAAATCTCAGGCACTGTTGCATCCGGAATTGCTACAGAGTGGCTCCGGAAACACTCTTTCGAGTTTAAATACTTCCGATAGCCACCAAATTCCCCAGGCATGACCATTATTGAGTATGTTTAGGATGCCTTGCAATGTGCTCGCAAGACCCCTACACGATATTAGGCAGGCGTACCAGTTTCTTTGACTCTTCAGTGTATTTCAACAATAGTAGCCAGTAGCACACAAAAATTATATATTCTCTAAAGAGAAAAACATTTGTTTAAAAATTTAAATTTTCATACTTCATGTTCCCAAGAATGACTTTCAGAGAGTTGAGAGCAAGTATCTGAATTAACATTATAACTTTTTGTTCTTTGATCCCACTGAAATATTGGATAACACTTTGATCTATTGTTAGTAATTGTCCTTAAATTGTTTTAAATTTGTTTCTCCCTGAGAGTGTTAATAAAAATCTTGATGCGAATGATGTTCAATCCTTTTTTGGCTCGGTCCTTCTGCTCTTGGGCAGCCTCAAGTCAGTAGTGCGTACCCAGAAGCATTCTTAATTTTACCAAGACACCGCCATGTGTTATAAGCTCAGGCTATTTACCATCCTCCTATTTTGGATACAGGTTCGTTAAGTTCTTCATTTGTCAAAAGACCACCGTAATAAAATTCTCTTTGGATACTTCCCGTTTTCCACTATACCACAAGCTGTTGTAATTTATCCGTATTTCCTTCTGACAGTGGTTTCTCCACCGTATTTAGTTGTTTCATTATTTCATTAGCTATGGTTGCTTGCCATATAGACCATACAAAACAGTGTTAACAAATCTACTCCTTGCTTACCCTAGCATTTCTCGCAACTGTTTTCACTATGTTGAAAAAGGGAGAAAGAAAGGGAAGGAATTAATGATATCAGCTGCACTGGGACTTTATGCGGAATCAACCTCGAAGTGTGAAAATGTGTGTCGGACCGGGACCCGAACGCGGTTTTTCCTCCTTATTACACAGTGGCGTTAACCACAATTCCATCAGGACACAGTGTTTCTACGTAGCCGGCCGATGTGGCCGAGCGGTTCTAGGCGCTTCAGTCTGGAACCTCGCGACTGCTACGGCCGCAGTTTCGGATGCTGCCTCGGGCATGGATGTGTGTGATGACCTTAGGTTAGTTAGGTTTAAGGAGTTCTAGGTTCTAGGGGACTAATGACCTCAGCTGTTAAGTTCCATAGTCCTCAGAGCCATTTTGTTTCTCCGTCCCTCGAGCTTCAGTTTTTCATAATACCTATCATAGACGCGGATTCCGCATCGTGTCTGTACTTCCAGACATATATAGATAATTGATTTGCCTCGTTGGGTCATGAATCCACTACTTTCAGTGTGGATGCACAGTTTTGTTCGACCTCCTGAGAGCATCTCGAAAAGTAAGCATGGGGAACATGGACGGGACTGGCAATATGTGGCACTCGGCGGAAACGTGGGTCGGGCGGAGGCGTGCCGAGATAGTTCACGTTGTTGTGAGAAACGCTGTGTCCAGATGGCGCAGTGGTTAACGCAACTGCCTACAAACAGGCGGCCCCGGGTTCGAGTCCCGATCCACGACACATTTTCACTCGTCGCCACTGATTCCGCATAAACTCCTGATGCATGTGGGGTCAATCATCACTTTGCTTTCCTTTCTCCCTTTCCAGCTCCATGATGTGATAACGCCGCAACCTGCCACAGGCTAAGGCAATGGTGCCATCCAGCGGCTGGTGTGCACACAGTGCCGCAGATCCAACTTAAGGATAAAACGAAAGCAGAATTATGTATACTTACTGACTTGCCATCGTACTTTACAAGCTTTCCTCTTTCTCCTGTGCAGCTGCCAGTGATGTAAACCGCACCCTGTCGGCCGAGCCAGCCGGCCGGTACGCCCCCGCACAGTGGCGGGAGAGGCGGGCCCGCGCACATGTCGCGGACAGACGCCGCGCTGTGGCGCCGCGGGTCACGCCCCGGGCCAGCGCTAATGAGTCCGCAGCAGCCGCTAATGGGGCGCCACAGCCCGGCGCGGGGCGCGCTCCACCGCTGCTACCTGCTGCTGCGCCCAGCACGTGCCACCGGCACCCTTAAACACCGGTCCGGCGATAAATGTCCTTAGTGTCTCTCTTACTTACTTTTTAAGACACAACGTTTTCTGCATCTACATCTATTCGTATAGTCCACAACCCACTATTTGTTTGACGGATGCTATTTTTGTACCAATGTCAAATCCCCGTTTTCCTGTTCCACTAGCGAATGGTTCGCGGGAAGAACGATTGCTGGTAAGCCGGTATTTTCACGATACAAAAGTGGGAAGAAATACCGTGCGATCCGCATAAACATGAACCACTTTAATGGCTCTGAGCACTATGGGACTTAACTTCTGAGGTCATCAGTCCCAAAGAACTTAGAATTACTTAAACCTAACTAACCTAAAGTCATCACACACATCCATGCCCGAGGCAGGATTCCAACATGCGACCGTAGCGGTCGCGCGATTCCAGTCTGTAGCACCTAGAAGAGCTCGTCCACCCCGGCCGGCGAACCACTTTAATGAGTCGTAGCAAATGAATCAATATTGGGACACATTTGCAATTTTGGGAGGTAATACACAACTGGGACGTTACATGCGTATGCAAGAAGTCCTCACAGCAAATTTTGTGCTGGTAGTTGATGCATGGAGACGCAACATCCTTGTTCCTGTTTAGGGAAACCAGTTCATATTGTTGGCCATTGATAGGATCGTGTATACGATTGGCGTTCAACCTCTCAGCGTCAGCAGAGATCTCAAGATGGCCTGTTGAATAACCGAAACTGGTAGTTATATATTTTCAAACAACCTACGGAAATTCAGCCAGGTAATATTTCCATCGACTGCCGATATTTCGGCGGGAGTACACCCCGCTATTTTAAAGGCACAAACTGCAACGGACAGGCGATGTAGAGGCATATTTTAAATCTCGGTTCTTGGAATAATTCAGGAAAGATAACATACACACACTGAACACTAGTGCCACCAATGATGACCAAAGTCAGAGGTATCGATAGTGAAAGGCTACGAACTGGCAAGTGAGGTAAAATGGTCTCTGTCCCTCTGCTTTTTAACAAGGGAGAGAGCAGGATTCCAAGTAGAGTTTAAACAAAAACCTCCATCCCTGTTTACAAAGTTGCTCGCTAATTTAATCTCAGCAGCCTCCTTAATAACACTGTCCCAGTAGCTGGACGTGCATGCCAATATCTCGGTATTGTTATATAATGTGACCAACATCCAAACAATGTTCGGCAATAGCAGATGTACCTGGCTGCTGTAATCGTGTGTGCCGTTTATGTTCAGTGCATCTGTCCCCCACAGTCCTGATAGTCTGGCCAATATATGCCATGCCACAGCAAGAAGGAATGCGATATACACCCGACTTAACGCAAACCAAGATCACCCTTAACAGAAACCAAAAGCACTCTAATTTTAGATGGAGGTCGGAAAAAACATATACGACCGATGTTGTTTGAAGTGCTTCCTACGTAAGACAAAAAGGCAGTAGATATAGGTGTCGTTCGATAAAATTTCAACGAGACTCATCCGACCAGGGAACATGTTTCCAGTCATCAGCTGTCCAATTTCGGTGTTGACGGGCCCAGCCAAGGGGCAAAGCTTTGTGTCGTGCAGTCATCAAGGGTACGCGAGTGGGCATTCTGCTCTGCGACATACTTGGTTGGCCAACACAAATGCCGATCGTCATTTTTCTCCGCTTTTCGCAGATAAAATACATTGTTGTAGATTTTAAAATAGTCACTCAATTTTCCTCCAACAATACTTTTTCCGTCATGTTTAGTTCTGGCCAATTTCAAGCACTCGTCATTGCAGTGGTAAGCTAGGAAGCCACATTCTAGTCGTTGTAACCCGTCTCTTGTCAACGGTGAAATGCATCATACTTCCATGCCGTCTGATACCACTTTCATGGTGTACACCGTAGCGCCAAAGAAACTGGTATAGGCATGCATATCCAAATACAGAGTTATGTAAACAGGCACAATACGGCTCTGCGGTCGGCAACGCCTACAAAAGACAACAAGCATCTGGCACAATTGTTAGGGAAGTTACTGCTGCTACAATAGCATGTTATCAAGATTTAAGTGACTTTGAACGCAGTGTTAAAGTCGGCGCACGAGCGATGGGATACATCATCTCCGAGGTAGCGATGAAGTGGGGATTTGCCCGTACGACCATTTCACGAGTGTGCCACGAATATCAATAATCCAGTAACATCAAATCTCCGACATCGCTGGGGCCGGAGAAAGATCCTGCAAGAACGAGACCAACGACTGGGGAGAATCGTTCAAAGTGACGGAATTGCAACTCTTTGGCAAAGTGCTGCAGTTTTCAGTGCTGGGCCGTCAATAAGTGTCAGCGTGCGAACCATTCAACGAAACATCATCGATATATGCTTTCGAAGCCGAAAGCCCACTCGTGTACCCTTGATGACTGCACAACACAAAGCATTATGCCCTGCCTGGGTCCGTCAACACCGACATTGGACTGCTGATGACTGGAAACATGTTGCCTGGCGGACGAGACTCGTTTTAAATTATATCGAGCGGATGGACATTTACGGATATGGGGACAACATCATGAATCTGTGGACCCTGCATGTCAGCAAGGGATTCTTCAAGGTGGTGGAGGCTCTGTGACGGTGTGGAGCGTGTACTGTTGGAGTGATGTGAGACTGCTGATATGTCTAGATACGACTCTGACTCATCCAGTCTGATCACCTGCATCCATTCATGTCCATTGTGCATTCAGACGGAATTGGGAAATTCCAGCAGGACAATGCGACACCCCACACGTCCAGAATTGCTACAGGTGGCTCCTGGAACACCTTCTGAGTTTAAACACGTCCGCTTGCCACGAAACTCCCCAGACATTATCTTTATGGAGCATATCTGGGATGCCTTGCAACGTGCTATTCAGAAGGGATCTCCATCCGGTCAATCTCTTACGGAGTTATGGAGACCCCTGCGGGTTTCCCTCCATAACTACTTCGGACATTAGTCGAGTCCATGCCACGCCGTGTTGTGGCATTTCTACGTGTTCACGGGGCCCCTGCACGATATTAGGCAGGTATACCTGTTTTTTTGTTGTTGTTGTTTTTTGGCTCTTCAGTGTATGACAACAGGTCTGACAGAGAATGTTAAGAAAGGTAGGAAGATATTTTCGCTTAGCAAGAGTGACAGGATAAAAATTTCGGAGTATTTGAGCAGTCAGCATCAAATATTCGGTGATGAGTACGAAGATGTGGAAAACATACGGAAAAAAATTCAAAGGAACTGTGGAAAATTCCCTAGACAGTAAGGTGTTAAGGGATCGAAAAGACCCATCATGGTTTAATAGCCGTGTTAGAAAACTGCTACGTAAACAAAGAGGACTTAATCTCATATTCGAAAGAAGTAAAAACCTAGCTGACAAACAAAAGCTGAACGAAGTGAAAAAGAGCGAAGGACATCAATGAGAGAAGCGTTCAATGACTTTGAAAGTAAAGCTTTGTCAACCGTTCTGACTTAAGACGCTGAGGGGTTTTGGTAATATGTAATATCAGTAATTGGCTCAAAATCATCTGTTCATTGACTCAGTGACTATACTTGGACCGAAACTGAAGCTAACAGAAGGCCGAAAAACTAAATTCGTTTTTGCGAAATTGTTTCACCGCAGAAGATCGTAACACAGTCCTTCCTTTCAATCGTGGTACGAACGTCGAAATTGCAGATATTTAGATAACCGACCGCGGAATGGAAAAACAATTACAGTCGTTTAGTAGTGGAAAGGCGTCAGGACCAGAGGAGACACCTACATGGTTCTACAAATCAATACAATGAAAAACCAGTCCGAGGTTGCAAATTTTACTTTCTTTATTCACTCGATAACTAGTTTGGGACCGAGACCCATTTTCAAATCTTCGTAACATAGTCACAGAATTTTGGGGTAAGATGTTTTAGTAATATTTCGGGATTAAAAAGTCGTATCCGATAAATATTAAACTGTCGTTGTAAGAGTTACCGGGTTTTCAGCGGTTGCACAGCTTTGCTTCAAGTACGCCTAATCTGTGCAGCCTTGGCTACGCCATTATCATAGCACTGCGACTAGAAAGTTTAAATTTCCGGAAGTGTTTTTTGCCCCACGTTCTCTACTGCAGTGCAATCGATAAAGCAAGCTACGAATTTTTTAATTGTCATTAATTCAACTCGTTCTGCGGTCAGGTATGTTTTGTTCGATATACTGTCATTTTTACCTACTGAGCGTTCTGTTTGATTTCTGAAGTAAGCATCATTTCTTCTGAAAACTTATGTTCAACTGTATTGCCGATGACTGTAAAAGCAGCAACAGTAACTGAAGTGTGGGTCACTTCGCTGCGTCACTTGAATAAAAGGCATTTTCATGAAGGCATTCTCTTAAAGTTTCAAGAGTAGAACTTATTTACTCAAATTACAAGTATTAACTTTAACATAATTTTGAAATTATTTGAGTAATGAAAAGGGAGTCAATAAATATCTTGTCTGTTGTCTTCTGGTTATCCAAAGCAAGTGTGAATAAAAAACTAACTTGAATAACTGTTCCATGATAAATGAATACATTTAATTGAAAATTCGGTCCTTCGGACTGTAGCGACCGCATAAAATAGAGGACTTAAAATTCAGGAGGAATTTCTAAAGGAAAAATTAATCACAGTTTCATTTTCGGTGATTGATGCAATCACTATGTTTAATGGGACACCGAATCAAGGTAAGTAGTGAAGTGTGTCGAATATTATGGGGCTAAATGCAATGATCCAATGGTTTGCCTACTAGATACTTTCGAAAAATTTCAGTAGTCAAATTAGATTTCGGTGAGGTAAACATGCGGTTAACATTAGTTACAGAGTCCACTGTAGTTAAGTACAGCGTTCTAAACGCAAATATTTTTGTTTGGGTTCGCCATTACGATTTACGACGGAATATGACCGGGAGACACCGTCGTAGAAAGATCGTGCTGCTTCACAAAAGCTTGCAACCCACCTCCTCAATTAAACTATTATTTTCTGTGTATATTCCCATGTCTGTTTCCCCCTACAGTTTCTATCCCATACGGCTCCAACTAGTACGACGTGTAATGTCTCTTGCAGCGGTCTCCCCGCGATATTTTCAGAAATTTTATAAATTATATAACTCAGTGCATATCTCGAAATATCTCTTCTTATCTTACCGATTACCAATGCAAAGTAGTTTCAAGCCCAATTATTCCTTGGAGCGTCCATTTACTCCATGGAATAGCTTCTCTGCTATCTACGTTTTCTCTTAGGAAAAGAATGGAGGACTTCTTGCCAATGAGTCGTGAAAGAAGAATGCATATGTATGTATTGTTGAGCTAGTCGTCATCTTGATGAGATTCTGTATGAGAAGGAATTTAATACATGAACTAAACTAAAGTAAGTGTGTTCGCTTATTATTTAACTGATTATTATTGACAGTGTCTGCTTACTACGCTGTGTTGCACGGGATCCGTGGGCAACGTCTGATTTACACTGGACGAACCTGCCGTTTTGTATGCTCAAGATATCCAGTTACTTCAAATAAATAGGCTAACACGGTCTTACCAGCAGATCTCCGGTCTTCCCCATGTGATCACCGAAAGTTAATAATTATTACAAATGTTTCCAGGAGATCGAATGACAATTTTCGTCGCACCGAGAATTCGAAATTGCTTCACTGCCTTATGGAATTTAAGTTAAGCTCAATTTAATCAGGATAGAACAGTATTGAACTGTGTGAATGTGATAAGCCTGCTTTGTCAATGAAAATTCCCTTAATATACGCATGTTTTTACTATCCTGATCAGTGAAGCTAAATCAGGCCGGTGTGAGAGAGGTTTTTAAATTTTTGATCCCACACAAAATATAGTAAACACGGAAGTCATTCGGTGAGTCTTAACAGATGCCCTACCATCCTATCCCTTCTTTTGCCAGTGTTTCCACATATTTCTTTCCTCGACGATTCTCTTGAGATGGCTCTGAGCACTATGGGACTTAACATCTATGGTCATCAGTGCCCTAGAACTTAGAACTACTTAAACCTAACTAACCTAAGGACAGCACACAACACCCAGCCATCACGAGGCAGAGAAAATCCCTGACCCCGCCGGGAATCGAACCCGGGAACCCAGGCGTGGGAAGCGAGAACGCTACCGCACGACCACGAGATGTGGGCATTCTCTTGAGAATCTCCTCAGCCCATACTTTATCAGTCCACCCAATTGTCAACATTCTTCTATAGCCCCACATCTCAAATGCTTCGACCCTCTTCCGTTCCGGATTTCCCACAGTCCATGATTTACTACCCTACTATCCTGTGCTCCAAATGTACATTATCACAAATTTCTTCGTCAAAATACGACCTATATTTGATACTAGTAGATTCTCTTAGACAGAAATGCTCTTTTTCCAAGCGATTGTCTACTTTTTATGTCCTTCTTTCTCCGTCTGTCATGGGTTATTTTGCCGCCTAGGTAGCAGAATTCTTAACTTCGTCTACTTTGTGATCACCATGTTAAGTTTCTCGCTGTCCTCATCCCTGCTACTTCTCATTACTTTTGTGTTTCTTCGATATACTCGCAATCCATATTCTGTACTCATTAGACAGTTCATTCCATTCAGCATATCCTGTATTTCTTCTTCGCTTTCATCAGCGAATCGTATCACTGATATCCTTTTACCCTGAATTTTCATTCTACTCTTGAAATTCTCAGTTATTTCCGTCATTGCTTTTTCGATATACATATACTGAAGAGCAGGGGCGAAAGACTATATCCCGTTTACAGCTTTTATAATACGAGTACCTCGTTCTTGGTCTTCCACTTTTATTGTTCCCTCTTGGTTCTTGAACATATTTATATTATCTTTCTCTATAGCTTACCCTCTTTGCCTCAGAATCTCAACGTCCTGCACCGTTTGACAATATCGATCGCTTTCTCCAAGTCGATAAATCCTATGAACATGTCTTGACTTTTTCTTAGTCATGCTTCCATTATCAACATCAACTTCATAATTGCCTGTCTGTTGCATTTCCCTTTTCTGAAGTCAAACTGATAGTCAAGTAACACATCCTCAGTTTTTTTTCATTCTTCTGTGTACTATTCTTGTACAAAAAAAATGGCTCTGAGCACTATGGGACTTAACATCTGTGATCATCAGTCCCCTAGAACTTAGAACTACTTAAACCTAACTAACCAAGGGACATCACACACATCCATGCCCGAGGCAGGATTCGAACCTGCGACCGTAGCAGTCGCGCGGCTCCGGACTGAGCGCCTTAACCGCGAGACCACCGCGGCCGGCTATTCTTGTACACTCTCAGCTTAGATACATGAGTTTTTATGCTCATTTTGCGATAACTCACGCACTTGTACGTTCTTGCTATCTGCGGAAGTGTATAGATGATATTTCTCGAGAGTCAGATGCTATATTGCCAGATCACACGTTTCGCATACCAACGCGATTAGTAGTGTCGTTAGCACTGCCCGAAATGATTTTAGAAATTCTGATGGAATGTTATTTATCGTTCTGCCTTATTCGACGTTAAGTTTTCTAAAGTTGTTTTATATTCTCTCTAATACTGGGTCCCCATTTCTTCCATATCGACTCCTAGTTCTTCTTCTCTCACGTCATGAGGCAAAACTTGCCCCTCATGGAGGCCTTCAATGTACGCTCTCCACCTATCCGCTCTCTCTTCTGCATTTTATAGTAGAATTCCTGTTGCCTTCGGCTCTGTATGCTGAGTCTGTTCTTCCATCAGTCATATTTCGATTTTTTTTACATTTTTCATGCCTCCACTTCACCTTTATTTCTCGGCACTTCCTATTTATTTCATTCCTCAGCGACTTCTATTTATGTATTCCTGAATTTCGATCAACAGTTTTGTACTTCCTTCTTTGATCTATCAACTGAAGTATTTCTTCCGTTACCCACGGTTTCTTAGCAGTTAGTTTCTTTGTACCTATGATTTTCTTTCCAGCTTCTATGGTTGCCCTTTTTAGAGACATCCATTCGTGTTCATCTGAACTGACTTCTCAGCTATTCGTTATCGTAGTATCTATAGCATAGAGGACTTCGAGCGTATCTGCAGTGGCTGGTTGTGATTATACATTCTGGGTGTTTCACAAATTTTTTGATCCATGTAAATCTGAGAGAGTGAAAGTAATAGAATCTGCTGTATAACAGGTATGCTTATCAACAAGTTTATACAACTACAGAAACTGCCAATAATAATAATAATAATAATAATAATAATAATAATAATAATAATAATAATAATAATAATAATAATGTCCACCCCTGGTAGCTTAATGATAGCCGGCACGGTAGCTCAGCGTGTTTGGTCAGAGGGTTAGCTCCCCTCTGTAATAAAAAACCTGAGTCAATCGATCAACAACGAACTTAAACGGATGTCTTACGATGTCCGCACCGAGCAGATGCAACAAACAAAAGCGAACAAAAAATGAAATTAAAACAAAAAAAAATGGTCAGCGCGACAGAATGTCATACCTAATGGCCCGGGTTCGATTCCTGGCTGGGTCGGAGATTTTTTCCTCTCAGGGACTGGGTGCTGTGTTGTCCTTATCATCATCATTTCATCCTCATCGACACGCAAGTCGCCGAAGTGGAGTCAAATCGAAAGACTTGCACCAGGCGAATGATCCTTTATGTCGTTGATCATCGCTGATACTTCCGCTTGTTGGAGCACTTTCACACCCCATGGGCAAGAGAGTGTTCTGAACCTCTGTCCGCTCCTCCGCCCTGTTTGACATGGCCATTGGATGACTGAGCGTGACTTCTCATGCTGAAAGCCTTCGGCCATTAACTGCTGATGATTTTTATTCAGAAATTAAGCGATCGTGTGGTTCGAACTCAGGACCGAGAATCTTTCGATTATTATTCAAAGACAACTCAACGCAAACCAACTAGGCATTTTAAAGTTTACTTACGTTGGTTTTATACAGCTGGTGTATACCGAATTTTTTAAGCTATTCGTTATCGTAGTATCTATAGCATAGAGGACTTCGAGCGTATCTGCAGTGGCTGGTTGTGATTATACATTCTGGGTGTTTCACAAATTTTTTGATCCATGTAAATCTGAGAGAGTGAAAGTAATAGAATCTGCTGTATAACAGGTATGCTTATCAACAAGTTTATACAACTACAGAAACTGCCAATAATAATAATAATAATAATAATAATAATAATAATAATAATAATAATAATAATAATAATAATAATAATAATAATAATAATAATGTCCACCCCTGGTAGCTTAATGATAGCCGGCACGGTAGCTCAGCGTGTTTGGTCAGAGGGTTAGCTCCCCTCTGTAATAAAAAACCTGAGTCAATCGATCAACAACGAACTTAAACGGTTGTCTTACGATGTCCGCACCGAGCAGATGCAACGAACAAAAGCGAACAAAAAATGAAATTAAAACAAAAAAAAAAAAATGGTCAGCGCGACAGAATGTCATACCTAATGGCCCGGGTTCGATTCCTGGCTGGGTCGGAAATTTTTTCCTCTCAGGGACTGGATGCTGTGTTGTCCTTATCATCATCATTTCATCCTCATCGACACGCAAGTCACCGAAGTGGCGTCAACTCGAAAGACTTGCACCAGGCGAATGATCCTTTATGTCGTTGATCATCGCTGATACTTCCGCTTGTTGGAGCACTTTCACACCCCATGGGCAGGAGAGTGTTCTACACCTTTGTCCGCTCCTCCGCCCTCTTTGACATGGCCATTGGATGACTGAGCGTGACTTCTCATGCTGGAAGCCTTCGGCCATTAACTGCTGATGATTTTTATTCAGAAATTAAGCGATCGTGTGGTTCGAACTCAGGACCGAGAATCTTTCGATTATTATTCAAAGACAACTCAACGCAAACCAACTAGGCATTTTAAAGTTTACTTACGTTGGTTTGATACAGCTGGTGTATACCGAATCTTTTAATACGAGTGTTGTCCAGAAAGTAAGTTCCGACCGGTCGCTAAATGTAAACCACAGTGAAAATCATAAACATTTTATTTTGCAAGAGTTAGCTACACTTTCCAGGTACTTCTCTACAAAGTCGCCACTCCGACTTAGACATCTGTTGGAGCGTTATACCAAATTTCGAACGCCATCATCACAGAAGGCAGGCGTCTGTGCTTTCCGACAATTCTTTACGCAGGTCTACAGCGCGTAGCCTGCGCCCAAGTGTTGTCTTCGTATCCAGAGTTTCATGTGAACAGAGATGATACTCAGGACGCTCCAATTAGAGCTGTGTTGTGGATGATTGAACACTTCCCATCGAAAAGGTTGCAGGAGATTCTTCACTACCCCTGCAGAGTGCAGCTGAGGATTGGCACGAAGAAGCAACTGCGTGGCAGTTGAGTTAGGTGGGCCGCATTCAATAAGGCGAAGCCTCTCAGCGGTCCCTCCTACTTGGCGGGAGTTATCGTTGTTCTAGGCATCTTTACTCGCTCACAGTGCGCTCAGAACTGAAAAGAGCGTCTTGATGCGATCGATGGTCATACTAGAGACACTACCCAACACATCTGTGCAAAGCTTCATCGGGGTATCACTGTGCCGTCCATTTCGCGACCGATCGGAACTTACTTTCTGGACAACCCTAGTGTATCCTACTGGGTGTCATCCAGCCCGGTTATTTAGCAGTCATGCTTTGTACGTTTTGGGAAGCATCTTTTGGGTGAACTCAACACATCGTTGAGGTGTCTTTCGTAGACCCTCGTCGGCTGTTTTGTACAGGCCTCGTCGCTACTGCAGTGGAGGCCGAGTTGCCACTGTTGTAATGGAAGGCTGAGCTTGTGGGTTCGTGAGACAGCTTCTGGTGCAGTACACCGCTAAGACGATTTATCCCCACCAGTATAACACAGCTACGATCCAGGGTCACGTAAGAGGATAGGAGAACGAAGGTTCTACAACACTCCAAAAAGTTAGTAGAAAGTCACATACATGAGTGAAAAGGGTTTACTTATCTTTATGGCTAGTTGAATGATTAAGTCTGCAACACTGCTTATAATATAACACAAAAAAGGCCCTCAATGGCTAAGTGCAAATAATCGTAGATAGACTTCACAGTACATAGCAAATGTGATTTACAATTCCTTACAATTACAATTACACTTCATACAATTAATTCACTCCTAAGAGTTCACTGAACGACGTCCCCTGTGTAAGTCAGCCCTGGACGACGATCCATAACCAACTGGGCGAGATCCGCTCTTGTGTCTTCCAAGTAGGCTTCTGTCCGTTGTCGTCTGGTCATTGGCAGATTGTACTCGGCCGGCAATTGGCCGCGGCGAAGTCGATATCTTCATCTTCAGCGCCGCCCGTGTTGCCAGCGGTGAATCTCTATGGCACTGGTACCAGCTAGTGCTTTTGCCCTGGCTGTCTCTTGTTCGGACGACACAGCAGTTTCCTCTTAACATGCATAATTTCCAGACAGCTGGGACTCCGTAATTGTCATCTACATTATGGAAAGGTAGCCGTTATAAACCTGAATTTGCGTCTACATTGCCATGAAACCGCTAGTTACGAATAAGGGACCTTCCTACAGCTACGCGACTTTTGGAAACGCCTCACCGTTCTTCACTTTTTTAATGCCATAACTTTTGTAACAATTGGAATGGTTATCTAATGTTTAATGTTGTTATTGTTATTACAATCTCTCTCAGCTGTGTTTGTCCTCCCCAGAAAGTTGTATTTGTAATGATACTCGCAAAAAACGTCCGCGTGCTTAGCTGGGTGGTAAAGTGCTCGCCTCACCGCCTCACGTGCAAGCGGGCCTGGGTTCGATTCATCGTTTCATCCTCATCACCGGCTCCCCCCCCCCCCCCCCCCAGTGTGACGTCGACTGAAATAAGACTTGCACTTGGCGGCCGAACGTCCCCGGATTGGGCCTCCCAACCATCGATGCCATACGCTCATTTTTTTCGCAAAAAAACAATCCAGGGGGTGGTAAAAATTGCAGGGAAATCAGAAAGAATGATAAAATAGATTTTGAAAGACCTTAATAAAGTGGAAGAAACCGGGAAAAAGTTAAAACTCCTAGAAGGTGTTCTAGAAAAATAGTTCCTCTGCATGACTTCGAAAATGCACTTATTCGATGAAAATGTTTGGAGTGTTACATACAGAGTAAAGAAACTCGAACGTTGAGAAACCTGATCATATATTTAAAAACTGTGATACATTTCCTAGGGGAAGGACAACATTTAGGAAGATTTTGAAAGAGGTGGAATTTCATTTCAAAACACGTAAAAATCAAAATAAGAAAAAGGGGCCCAGATATCAGTGGTATTTACACGCATTGTACCATCACAAATTGATGATAGCATGAAGAAGTCCCTGCTCAAATGCCGAATAGCGGTGCACGTCGAAGAGCTTTTGTTGTCCACGCTGAAAAAGCAATGGGTTTCATAGAGCCAGCATAGGTTATTTGTGATTCGAAATGTAAATCCCTGGCTTACCACAATGATGTGAATTGGAGATAATCATCACAAATGGTTGGGAGCTAAAGCATATCAGCTGGCACTGATGTTGTTCTTGATAACGCACCGTATCATACATTTCAAACAGAAGCCACCACTACTGCAACTCGCAAAAAGGACATAACTCAGTGGTTTCTTTAGAACAAAATCAGTTTTGAACCGAGCTTAACAACAAATGAGATTTCAAAAATTACGCGTTACAATAAGCTCAAACATATTTTAAAGCAAATGCACTTTTTAATCCTGCGGGATATAGGATTCTGAGGCTCCCATTGCACGACTGTGCTTAATTTTCCACTTTGAAGTGCTAATGTGGAATGTAATAAACAAAAATTGCGGAATAAAATTTTTTTTCATTACCTTAACTATTATAGAGCAAATAACCAAGGAGTCTTTATATAAAGTTACGCAGCATTACTGATTAAAATCTCGCTAACATGCAAGATGAATTGAAAATGAATATTGACGCCAAGATGGGCTAAAGGGAGAAGCAATTTTGATTTGGAGGGTATAGTACAAGACGACGACAGTGATATGGAAATTGTCACGGCGGATGAAACTGGGACGTATTCCAGGGAAACGGTTACGGCACAACTTGGCTTCTACCCCTTGTGGGACGGACCATCGACTTCAAAACACTGTTCACCAAATTTAGTTCTGCTTTCATTGCATAACTTAGTTGTACCGTCCTTTCTTCCCTCCTCAACGCCTATAACTTGATGACACGATACACCGACTGAAGCGGCCTCACTCCCAGGTCGACTAACAATGTGTCTGAATGACGCGTAAGGATTAGCTTCACACAGAGCGTACTGACTGTTGGTGATTCGTGCAGCCGGCTTTACACGCCGGTCTCTGGCCAGGGATCCTGTAATAATAACTAGACTTCCAAAGGGCGCTGCAGTTGCGGAATAGTTTGTACGTACAGCTGGTCGGCCACTGTAGTGGCAACAGTTTGTTAAGTAGAAGTGTTTTATGGCTTTTAAGGACATGGATGCAGTATTATGTATATATCGCGGAATATATACAGCATTTTTTAGTCGTAACTGTATTGCCTACGCATCCAAGTAGGCATAAAGAAAAACGGTTAAGAGTCGTGCAGTGTTTAATTGGACAAATAAATTCGAGAAAGCCGAGCGAGGTGGCGCAGTGGTTAGTACACTGGACTGGTATTCGGGAGGACGACGGCTTAAACCCGCTTCCAGCCATCATGATTTTGGTTTTCCATGATTTCCTAAATCGCTTCAGGCAAATGATGGGATGGTTTCTTTGAAAGCGCAAGGTCGACTTCCTTTCCCATGCTTCCCTAATCCATGCTTATAAATCAACCAACCAAATTCGAGAAAAGAAACACTATTACCTTTTATAGATGGGTGTATATATTTTTCTTTATGGTTCATATGTATATACTCGTCTGATAAATGCGTCTACAACATGGCAACACAGTGAATGTGCATTTAAATGCAGCTTCCTGTTGAGAAATCGTGGCTTTTGGAAATATGGTTAAATGATGTCAGGAGGCAAGGTTTGTAACTGACAGAAAGCCATTGCCCACGTTCGGAATATTTCGAGAGAAGTTGTTTCCTTACGAACTATACAAACTGCAGAAGGCTGAGAGATGGTGCTATTCAATCTAGCATTCGTTTTCCGAACGATATTCAACAGAATGTAAAATACTTTTATGAGCCATAGGGTCCATCATGTTGTATTTTAACTGTAGAACTTTAAAGAGACCGAAGTGCAAGCAGAAGGAGATTTCACGCGTAGGTCTACCACCACAACTGTCACTATTCAATTTGTCTGCTGTTCACCGTAGACCAGTTGTTGTATTCAGCCGTTTATTAAGCCTTCTTGCGATACAGACACCAGCCTTAGATCTTTGTAGCTCGCATACCTTGTCAGTATCGATTGTATCGCCCGGCGGTGACATGGGAAAATCGACGTAAATAGCACTGACACAAAAACTACGATGTGTAATTAAGTAATTGAGATCCACTTTTATTGTGCTAATGATTTATTCAAAATCTGACAGGTTTCAGAGTCCATCTTCAGTGTTATAAAACATTGCGTTACTTTGACGGGTTTCGGGATGTTAAAATTCCATCTTTAGGTATATAAAACTATATGTTACAGTTTTATAACCCTGAAGAATGAATTTAACTGTAACACACAGCCGGCCGGAGTGAACGAGCGGTTCTAGAAACTACAGTCTGGAACCGCGCGACCGCTACGGTCGCAGGTTCGAATCCTGCCTCGGGCATGGATGTGTGTGAGGTCCTTAGGTTAGTTAGGTTTAAGTAGTCCTAAGTTCTAGGGGACTGATGACCTCAGCAGTTAAGTCCCATACTGCTCAGAGCCATTTGAACCATTTGTAACACACTGTTTTACACACCTGAGGATGGAATTTCAACATCCCAAAATCGGAAGTGGCTTTTAATGAACTATTGATATCACTGAAGCAGATCTCTTTAAATTAATTCATCATGACTCTGAGTCGCCCGTGTCCTACATACGAAATTTTCTACTATGCGTATTTTCCAAATAACACATTTATTGGTAAGTTGTGTACAGACGAAAGACTGATATTCTCTGGGATAGAATAATTACACGTTTTCCAAAGCAGTACAAACACATGAAAGGTCGATTTTGACGCTTGGCGGTCTGCGCCACAACCTCATAGTTGATGAGACAGCACCCACATTACTGGCTATATTTGGAGACGAATCAGGTTCAAACTTTCAAAACAATTAGACAGTAGGCATCTGGCATCGATTTACATGTAAGTCACATTTGTGTAAAATGGCCACGAAAGTGTCACGTATTATTAGTTATGTACCTATTTACTTTTCAGATGTCGAAGGAATGTGAAATGCACACACGTTCCTACTTCTTTCAACACTGTCGGCAACAAAAAGACAAATGACTCCACAAGGACTCTATCTGTCATCTCCATAGAAGTCACCCGTATCTGTCGTTGCCTGGCAGGGAAATACTTTAAGTTACGTATGAAAGGCATGGTAGTGAAAACGATCAACTGAAATACCACCCTGTTTTCCATCTAATGTGATACTACAAAGTCGCAAACATAGCACAGTGACAAGGCAGTAGACTTCGCAGCATCGACAGACTTGGCGGGGGGTCTTCATACTGGCCACAGTGACGACGCTGATGGCCGGTCGCCGCGTGCGGTGGGCGGCGGGCGGTGGGTGGCGCGCTCCGCTGATCGGCCGCCTTTGTGGCCGCAACAATAGGCAGCACTCAGGCCGCTTGCCTCGGGCGGGGCTTCCCCTTCCTTTGCGCTCGGCGCCGTGGCCCAGCTAAGGCTGGAAATTGCGTCCCTGGCGAAGCGACCGCGCCGCCAGATCTCCAGGGGCCGCAAGTTCTGCTGCATGCGGCTCTTTGTGCTTGGCAGACATTTACATACGCATCAAAAATACAAATGGCGACATCAGGACAGCGTCGCTTAAAACGAATAACAGCGAAAATACGAAGTCGAGTGAGGACGAGTTACCAGGACGCACTTGTTTTCCGTTTTACTTAATGGAGACACACGTAGGTTGAGAAAAGCTGCGCAGTTGCTCACAAACCAACAAATAGAGTACTGGAAGCTGGAGATACATGATGTGCGGTGTACCGTACATTGGACAACTGAATTGACAGAAAATCATACATACTTCTCCCCTCTCGTACTGGTGTTTCAAATGGTTAAAATGGCTCCGAGCACTATGGGACTTAACATCTGAGGTCATCAGTCCCCTACACTTAGACTACTTATACCTAACTGACCTGAGGACATCACACGCATCCATGGCCGAGGCAGGGTTCGAACCTGCGACCGTAGCAGCAGCGCGGTTTCGGACTGAAGCGCCTAGAACATCTCGGCCACAACGGCCGGCAATGGACCTTCCAGCGTCTACTTAGCAACTTCCGCGTGTTGTCACAGATGTGCCACACTAATCTGATCCTATCTTCGGTGAGTGACGTATCAGTTCTTTAAAGTTCTCACTCGTATCCTACTTTATTTGCCCTCTTATTTTTTATCCTCGTTAATTAAGTTTCTCTTGCCGAATTCTTATTACTTCATAACGGTTTTATCGATACGATGACTTCACATACGAATAATCGGTTGATAGTATTAGCATATGCACTACAGTAGAGCCGGCCGGAGTGGCCGTGCGGTTCTAGGCGCTACAATCTGGAACCGAGCGACCGCTACGGTCGCAGGTTCGAATCCTGCCTGGGGCATGGGTGTGTGTGATGTCATTAGGTTAGTTAGGTTTAATTAGTTCTAAGTTCTAGGCGACTGATGACCTCAGAAGTTTAGTCGCATAGTCCTCAGAGCCATTTGAACCGTTTTTGAACTACAGTAGCAAGACGAATTGCAGAATGTACGTTGTAGAATATCCAGGTAGGCAGCACTCATCCTCAGAGACAGTGACAAAAGAGTTTTCAGGCAATTCAGATAACTTACTCTAAGCACAAATGACAGCTGCGAAAGTAGTTCTAGAACATAGAGCAGTAATGCAAATTGAAATAAAAGTATGTAATCTATATCAGAGATTCTGAAACGTTTTTCCCCTGGGCTCCCCTTCACGAGGTAAAATAGTGTCAACCCACCCCAGCCTATGTTATTAGTAAAAATAGTCATCTTTTATATTTTCTTTACCTTTTTCTCTGATTTACCAAATTCAGTTTAGAACGATTTTACGACCTAGAAAGCAAAACTACAAGAATTATTATGCCAAAAGTACGATACAAATTGTTTACCATATTTTCATTTATTAGAAAACTATGAAATGAACAATATTTACAATTTAGCAAACAGGTTTACAAGAATATTAAAAATTTAAATTACTAAGTTCAGTGTGCTGGTTGAGCTTTCTTTCGAGAACAAAACTACTCAAGACGTTGTGTGATAGCAGAAACAACCACTCTTCTTTGCTCATATTTTGTTTGAACCGTGGTTCGACTTCATAGCTGTCTAAGCTGAAAAGCCAGTATGGCAAAAGTGTATAATTTCAAAACAAATCGAGATCTTCATGGTATTTCGGTTCAACGTTGTTAACTCCTTGCTATGTATCCAAAACTACAACGAAGTTTACTCTTCAGCGAATTATCGCAAGTGAGATCAATAAGTTGTTCTTTCTCTTATATATTTAGACTCGACGGTCCAGGGGCATTTTTAATGGATTTTTAATCCAATCAAATTTATCAGAATCGTCGCTGAAATACTCTTCGAAGTGAAATAATGGTGTCGCAAGATAATGAAGAAGGCAGGCTTGCATCCCATTGAAAGTACCTGATTATCTGTGTGCTCCAGCAGTGACACTAGAGTAGGGAACATATCACGCAAGCCATTTTCCATTCGGTTTTGCCATAACTCTCAATTTCTATATGAAGCTTTCTTCATTCAAAGATAGTACAATTGCTTGATTATCTTAAAGTGAAGTGTTTGAAATATTTAGTTTCTCAAAAATGAGAGGTAATCGATTTTCAACAAAAAATCTCCGTTGCTAAAACAGTCTGCCAGAGAGTGGTTTTTATTCTTTAAGAAACAGAATAGCTCACACCTCGTTCAAAAACCCATATCCGGAAATGTACCGTTGGCTTATACAATAATTTTGAAAATCAGATTACTATCACACCTCCCTCTTCAAGTTACATACAAAAACTGAGAAGCGTCTTATTCCGTGACATACCGTTTTCTTCCTACTACAACGACTGCGAGAAAAACGGTCCTTTCGAACTATACCCACGAAGGTCAAAAATTACACTTGACAGTCCACATATGTCATGTTAGGATGGCTGTACTGCAATAGTGATGTTACTACAGCAGTCTATATACGCAACACACGATACGGTTTTCTGCTCCATCTTGTAAATGTAAGCTATTGAGCAATTTTTTTTTTTTATGTCATCAGTCTACTGACTGGTTTGATGCAGCCCGCCACGAATTCCTTTCCTGTGCTAGCCTCTTCATCTCAGAGTAGCTCTTGCAATCTACGTCCTCAATTATTTGCTTGACGTATTCCAATCTCTGTCTTCCTCTACTGTTTTTGCCCTCTGCAGCTCCCTCTAGTACCATGGAAGTCATTCCCTCGTGTCTTAGCAGATGTCCTATCATCCTGTCCCTTCTCCTTATCAGTGTTTTCCACATATTCCTTTCCTCTCCGATTCTGCGTAGAACCTCCTCATTCCTTACCTTATCAGTCCACTTAATTTTCAACATTCGTCTATAGCACCACATCTCAAATGCTTCGATTCTCTTCTGTTCCGGTTTTCCCACAGTCCATGTTTCACTACCACACAAAGCTGTACTCCAGGCGTACATCCTCAGAAATTTCTTCCTCAAATTAAGGCTGGTATTTGATATTAGTAGACTTCTCTTGGCCAGAAATGCCTTTTTTGCCATAGCGAGTCTGCTTTTGATGTCCTCCTTGCTCCGTCCATCATTGGTTATTTTACTGCCTAGGTAGCAGAATTCCTTAACTTCATTGACTTCGTGACCATTAATCCTGATGTTAAGTTTCTCGCTGTTCTCATTTCTACTACTTCGTCTTTCTCCGATTTACTCTCAAACCATAGTGTGTACTCATTAGACTGTTCATTCCGTTCACGAGATCATTTAATTCTTCTTCACTTTCACTCAGGATAACAATGTCATCAGCGAATCGTATCATTGATATCATTTCACCTTGTATTTTAATTCCACTCCTGAACCTTTCTTTTATTTCCATCATTGCTTCCTCGATGTACAGATTGAAGAGTAGGGGCGAAAAGCTACAGCCTTGTCTTACACCCTTCTTAATACGAGCACTTCGTTCTTGATCGTCCACTCTTATTATTCCTTCTTGGTTGTTGTACATATTGTATATGACCCGTTTCTCCCTATAGCTTACCCCTACTTTTTTCAGAATCTCGAACAGCTTGCACCATTTTATATTGTCGAACGCTTTTTCCAGGTTGACAAATCCTACGAAAGTGTCTTGACTTTTCTTTGGCCTTGCTTCCATTATTAGCCGTAACGTCAGAATTGCCTCTCTCGTCCCTTTACTTTTCCTAAAGCCAAACTGATCGTCACCTAGCGCATTCTCAATTTTCTTTTCCATTCTTCTGTATATTATTCTTGTAAGCAGCTTCGAAGCATGAGCTGTTAAGCTGATTGTGCGATAATTCTCGCACTTGTCAGCTCTTGCCGTCTTCGGAATTGTGTGGATGATGCTTTTCCGAAAGTCAGATGGTTTATCGCCAGACTCATATATTCTACACACCAACGTGAATAGTCGTTTTGTTGCCACTTCCCCCAATGATTTTAGAAATTCTGATGGAATGTCATCTATCCCTTCTGCCTTATTTGACCGTAAGTCCTCCAAAGCTCTTTTAAATTCCGATTCTAATCCTGGATCCCCTATCTCTTCTAAATCGACTCCTGTTTCTTCTTCTATCACATCAGACAAATCTTCATCCTCATAGAGGCTTTCAATGTATTCTTTCCACCTATCTGCTCTCTCCTCTGCATTTAACAGTGGAATTCCCGTTGCACTCTTAATGTTACCACCGTTGCTTTTAATGTCACCAAAGGTTGTTTTGACTTTCCTGTATGCTGAGTCTGTCCTTCCGACAATCATATCTTTTTCGATGTCTTCACATTATTCCTGCAGCCATTCCGTCTTAGCTTCCCTGCACTTCCTATTTATTTCATTCCTCAGAGACTTGTATGTCTGTATTACTGATTTTCCCGGAAGATGTTTGCACTTCCTCCTTTCTTCAATCAACTGAAATATTTCTTCTGTTACCCGTGGTTTCATTGCAGCTACCTTCTTTGTATCTATGTTTTCCTTCCCAACTTCTGTGATGGCCCTTTTTAAAGATGTCCATTCCTCTTCAACTGTACTGCCTACTGCGCTATTCCTTATTGCTGTATCTTTAGCGTTAGAGAACTTCAAACGTATCTCGCCATTCCTTAGTACTTCCGTATCCAACTTCTCTGCGTATTGATTCTTCCTGACTAATGTCTTGACCTTCAGCCTACTCTTCATCACTACTATATTGTGATCTGAGTTTATATCTGCTCCTGGGTACGCCTTACAATCCAGTCAGTAACACACCCTCTGCCCTACCTTCCTATTCATAACAAATCCTACTCCTGTTATACCATTTTCTGCTGCTGTTGATATTACCCGATACTCATCTGACCAGAAATCCTTGTCTTCCTTCCACTTCACTTCTCTGACCCCTACTATATCTAGATTGAGCCTTTGCATTTCCCTTTTCAGATTTTCTAGTTTCCCTACCACGTTCAAGTTTCTGACATTCCACGCCCCGACTCGTAGAACGTTATTCTTTCGTAGATTATTCAATATTTTTCTCATGGTAACCTCCCCCTTGGCAGTCCCCTCCCGGAGATCCGAATGGGGGACTATTCCGGAATCATTTGCCAATGGAGAGATCATCATGACACTTCTTCAATTACAGGCCACATGTCCTGTGGATACACGTTACGTGTCTTTAATGCAGTGGTTTCCATTGCCTTCTGCATCCTCATGTCGTTGATCATTGCTGATTCTTCCGCCTTTAGGGGCAATTTCCCACCCCTAGGACAAGAGAGTGCCCTGAACCTCTATCCGCTCCTCCGCCCTCTTTGACAAGGCCGTTGGCAGAGTGAGGCTGACTTCTTATGCCGGAAGTCTTCGGCCGCCAATGCTGATTATTTATCAAATTTTAGGCAGTGGCGGGGATCGAACCCGGGTCCGAATACGTTTTGATTATGAATCAAAGACGCTATCCCTAGACCACGGGGCAGAATTCGTTTTTGACCTGCTCTCACAATGACAGCAAATAAACAACCACATAATAATGTAGATATAATAAAAGAATAATGGAGCAAAGAAATACAGAAAATAAGCATTTGATAATTACCGATATCTTGAAATCAATATGGCATTTAATTTGCAAAATAAATAGTAACTGAGATTGTAACTTCTCGCTCTACGCTTTATAATGACAATGGTGCTATAAATAACCAGCATTCGTAGATTTCCACTCATCATTTTATGGCGACAATGATCCAATTCCATCCAGCTCCCCTTCCTCACTATATTCGTTATCAGCGTCAAAAAAGAGTCTTCATGGTCCTCCTCGTAAATACAAATCGAATGAATGTCTTTGTCCGCAGTTTTGTGCAAGAATATGCTTCGATCCGAAACAATGTGCGCCTTTTCTAACAGAACTTTGCGTTCGTTTAGTGCTTTGTAACGTAAATCCATACTTTTCGGCACAGCTTTTAGTTATTTTTTCCCATCCCTGAAAAATGCAGTTTCTTTTAACAACAGTTTGCTACCGTAGGACACTATTTCCTGCTGTAGTAAGCATAAACATGACTGCGAGTTGCAACACTATTGAAAGAATCTAACTCGGTGACAGGGTTAAGCCGCTTTTCCTCTTGCCAGGAGTCGCTGAAAATATGAACTGTGATTGGAAAGTTTTAAGAATGAATCCGCTACTGCTCACTGGTTTGGCGGGCAGGTACACGGAGGGTTGGGAATGAGTCATTGCCTTGTCCTTGAACGCCCTCTGACAGGAAACAGCGTTTCCTGCATTCAGTTTGTTGTGGCAGCTAGTTGAGTGCGGATCTGTTAGGGCCTGTTCCCGGATTCTGTCTGCGTAAAATGGACGTAAAAACTGAGCAATGAGTTTGGGTTAAATTTTGTTTTAAAATCGGGAAATCAGCTTCTTAGACTTACGAGCTGTTAAAAACAGCTTTTGGAGATAAATGTTTGAGCCAGTCAAAATGTTTTTGTCTGGTTCAAACGATTTAAAAATCGCCGCAAATCATTTGAAGATAAACCACGGTCCGGCCGTCCTTCTACCTCAAAAACGAATGTAAATGTTAGAAAGTTCACGACTTAGTGATCTCTGATATTAGACTTACAATTAGGGAGTTAGCTGATGAACTTATTTTAAATTTTTATGCAGTTCAGTCAATTTTAACTGAAGTTCTGAACATGCGTCGAGTGTCCGCAAAATTCATTTCAAAAGTGTTGTCAACTGACCAAGACAATGCCGACTTGAAGTGTGCAAGAACTGATTAATCAGGCTAAAAATGACCCAGATTTCTTAAATAGGGTAATTACAGGTGACGAATTGTGGGTATATGGGTATGATTCTGAAACCAAAGTGTAGTCTTCGCAGTGGAAAGCTCCAGGTTCACCATGATCGAAAAAAGCATGTCAAAGTCGATCGTACGTGAAGACGATGTTGGTGATTTTTTTCGATACTACCGGTATTGTGCATCATGAATTTACCCCTGGAGGACAGAAAATTAACCAGGAATACTACAAATGTGTCCTTGAGCGTTTTCGTGAAAAGGTGCAGGAAAAATGGCCTGCATTGTAGAGAGACAGGAGTTGGGTGCTACACCATGACAATGCTCCGGCTCATTGTGCCTCCTGCATTGCTGAATTTTTGACCAAATTCAAAATTCCTGTGCTTCCAAAACCGCCATATTTCCCTTGTTTGGCCCCTGCAGACTTCTACCTGTTTCCTAAACTGAAATTTTCACTGAAAGTGGAGAGATTTGACTCGATTGAAGACATCCAGGCAAATGCGAAGAGCGTCCTTAACACGCTTCAAGGAAAAGTTTCCAGGAATGTTTCCAAAGGTGCAAATACCGTTGTAGTCGGTGTGTTCAGTCAGAAGGGGACTGTTTTGAAGGAAATGCATCACAGTAGCCTGTAAGTACCACCACTGTACAATTACAAGCCCATTCTTAAAACTTTCCAATCACACCTTATATATTATCTGATCCATACGGCTCGGAATCGTTACGGCTTACATCTACATCTTTCAGTGTTTGCAGTAACACTTCCGTGATTACTACTATTCTTGCACTAATTCCAAGAGCTTTTCTTGTTCGTTCCACAACTTTACCGCAAGAAACTGTGGCTGTCCATGAACACTTACGTATGCTTTCTCCTGCTAGTAAAATTCAGCAGCTTTCTGTAGTAACGTCAGTGCCTCGGTGTTTAGCGGCAGCAAAGGATTGCCATAGTCGATGTTTTTACGAGTATCAGAATTTTCTAAACCACTGCTAAACAAAGCACAGTACAACGCAAGCACAGAGTAGAAACGATAAAAAACAGAGGTTATTTATGTTCGCACCAAACAAAGCCGCCAACGTGGGACCTATGACGTCACGACCGGCAGCGATTACGACGTTTGGATTGGTTCACGTCCCACACGCCCCACTCCTAGTGCCTCATTCTTCTCGTTCTTCACTTGGTAATCTTCCATCCTGAAACGCATACATCAAGTGCAAAGTTTCAGCGGCCTGGGTTGCGTGTGGTGCTCCATTGTCGCGCTGCACTCTCGACTTTGAAGAGGTCGTCCTTTGTCAAGCAGAAAAAATGGTTCAAATGGCACTATGGGACATAACATCTGAGGTCATTAGTCCCCTAGACTTAGAACTACTTAAAACTAACTAACCTAAGGACATCACACACAGCCATGCCCGAGGCAGGATTCGAACCTATGACCGTAGCAGCAGCGCAGTTCCGGACTGAAGCGCCTAGAGCCGCTCGGCCACAGCGGACGGCTGTCAAGCAGAAGAGAACCCGAAGAACGAGTACTGGAAACACAGCCCATAGCACGTGCTCATGTACATTGCACAGGTCACAGCTCATGTCTGCTATGCGTGCGTACCGTGAAGAGAGAGACTTGAAGATGACCCAATCTTCGTACTTACTGTACATCCAAACGGTAAATGTCTGAACATATACTAGACACCTCCGGAAATCTAAAGCTACATTTTGAAAAATTTGCCTTTGTGTATGTGCAGAAAAGTAGATATCCGCGAGGTGCCATTTGCTGAAGTCAGCAAAGTGCGCGTTTTTTGCAAGACTGGATTACGAAATTATTCAGCTAGAATTACTTGTGGAACCAAGCCGTAGCATTGAAATACATGTGTTTTCCGAATGTACAACAACGCGAGAGGATTATTGTAGTATTCCAAAGAGTGAATTCGCCGAATTAATTTCAGCTAATTCCGCCAGAGCCGCACGCCCATTTATACTTTAAATTATGATAATTTCATTAAATACTGAAATTAAAACAGTGCACCGAGCCACAGATATCGGGCGATTAATTTTAATGCGGACGTAAGCTCATTAATAAACCAAATAATTCCAAAACAAAGTTCCCCTGCATTCGCGTTCAGCTGCGCCGCCCTACGCGCGGGGTTGACACACGGCTGGCTGCCGGATTCTCGGCAACGCCGCAGTCAGCTGCACAGCTGCACAGGCTCCGGTTTGCGCTCTGTCCACTGTGTAAGTGTTAGATGGTGTGGGGCTGTCATTTTAGAAAGTGTATCCTATGAATTAGTACTATACTCGACCATAGTTCTGTTCCACAGGGAATTTTGGAGGACGTTCAGGCATATTTTATTGTAACAACATAATGTGTTTGATACTTTATAATATAATAGCTAAAGTGCTCACATGGAGTAGTCAATCAATACTTCTGGAGTTCTGCGCGTATGCGGAATTGCGCTCTGTACTGCATCTGCGTGTGGCCGCAGTTAATAACTAGCAAGTTTACGGTTAAAAGGCTACGCCGATGAGGATATCCGCGTAGGTACTGTATTAATAATCACTTTGAACTTGAAAGGTAATTGGCGGTGTCAATATTACGCCATTCGTCTATTTGCTTTACATGAAATCAATAGTAATAATTATTACTGTTAGGTATTTCATCCAATGCTTGATCTTGTTTAACCCCGCGGCCGTTAAGAATTGTTAGGGACGAACGCAACCAGCTGCAAATGCCTTTAAAAAGATTTAGTTTTTCAGTTACAGTAATATATATTTTCAGCAACATGTCCAGCTATTCAACTGACCATATGGGGGAAGGCGGACAAGATGCTGCTGACGAATGCGTCACTGTAATTGGAAACTTAGCCATCTGAAATTGGGCGTGATAGTTCGAAACCGGTAATTGCTTAGGGATACACCCTATAAAAGTATTTTTGGCTGGTGGTGTCCATCACCAACAATAATTATTATTGTTTTACACCAAGATTACCCATTTGGAACAGAGTGCCATTATGTTACTTTAAATTGGCGACATCTTTAGAAAGGGGTGATCTTTTGTTGACATCATCAATTCTCTTCTTCCTGGTTTACCGTGTAACTGCTCTTGCATCCTGTTTCCGCCTTACGTGCAGTTGCCTCACGTCAAAATCACTTCTGTTTAGTTTTCAGTAACAGAGGAGATCATGTATGCAGTTCTCATCAGTTGCCACAAAGCTAGTCAGAGACCCATGTAGGACACTCAAAAAGTGGTTCAAATTGCTCTAAGCACTATGGGACTTAAAAATATCTGAAGTCATCAGTCCCCTAGAGTTAGAACTACTTAAGTCTAACTAAACTAAGGACATCACACACATCCATATCCGAGGCAGCATTCGAACCTGCGACCGTAGCAGCAACGCGGTTCCGGACTGAAGCGCCTAGAACCGCAGGGTCACAGCGGTCGGCTGTAGGACACTCCACTGAGGGTAAACTTCGCTTCAGGCTATGACTCCTATTTGCGTATCACATATGACACAATGGTAGCTACGAAATCAGTGAATCTATTAAAGTTCGCCTTAAATACATTAACAAGTACACAATGCAAAGCTTATCACATTGAGAAGTGTAGCAAGTTATCTGATTATGACGAATTAACATACATTTCACGTATGAAATATGTGAGAAACATGAAGTAACATGCAGTATGTCACGACAACTTGTGATATGACATCATTTAACTTCCTAGTACTTCGTAAGTGCTCCACAGAAAATGGCACAAAATCCGTTTTATAATTATGAGAGACGAAACGTTTCAACAGGGTGCCAGGGCGTGTTGTATTAAAACATAATCGCAATCATGATCGATCTCTACGACCTTAGTCAACGACGAATAAATAACGAGACCCAACTTAAGCAGGCGAAACTTTAGGCCTTAGGGAATCATAACGTCAGCACTCCGACGTACCGGATCGGTTATAGCGGTTTACACAGTTATACCTAATATCCGCGGCTGCAAATGCGGATAAAACACTTGTTGGTGGTGAAGATGAGGCATTTCCGATTCCGTTGTGGTGCAGACCTCGAAACGTAGAACTGTTGCGCGCCATCAAGCGTCCCAGGAAAATAATGCGAGAAACTAGGCAAGAAACGCTTTACCCATTCTCGGAGAAAAAGTGATCTGGCGAGCGAAGTGTACACTACTGCTGTGAATCTATGTACCAACTGTCGACTGTGTGCTCTACTGGTAGTATCTTCACACACTGCACACTTCAGAACCAAAGCACCAGAAATACGTAAATTCCTTACCGAATTGCTACATAGCAACAGTAAGATTTTGCACTGGCCCAAGAATATCATTATATATTTCATTAACATTATGAATCACAAAAATATTTTAAAATGTCAGATCATGAGTTTCGGCTCGTAGTAAGCATTGTCAGACCTATGTGTACAGTTTGCCACTCAAAGCGAGTAAGCATATGTGAAGTGACACGGTCAAAAACTGAGCAAAATAAGTTTAGTAATTTTCATTTAAAACTCATAAGTACCAATGCACAGTTGTAATATACACGTTCACTTCATGAAGAAAAAAATATGTACTTCCTGCTAATCTGCGTATCTATTCAGCGGTGTGCTGCATTCTGTATGGCTCCCTAAAATTTTTTCACTGCTCAAGGGATATGCTGTAAATTATGATTAAGCGTGGAGCTGTTATATATTTAAACGCCCGTTTAGAATCTAACAGTGACTTATCAACTCCTGGGATCTTGTTCAGTTTTGATGACTTCACCTGGATTTCAGTAAACATGTACAACATTCATGTTTGGATGAACATATTAATGAAAACTTTAATGAATCACAAATAATTCTTTGTAATATGCATCGTAAATGGGCATTCACTTTTGAAATGATCTCTCATGAATGTGTTTTATCTGTGTAGTATATGTGAACACGCAACAGATATGTTGAAGAAACACATTCTTACACACAAAGACAAAGTGAACGGATATCAGTTTTCTTTGTTTAATAGCGTCCTATAGATGCAATGTAATCCTGCAGTCATGGGCACAAAAGGTGGATGAGATGTCTGCTATCTCCACGAGTTTCACAGCTGATCTACGGTTGTCGCAGTCACTGCACACAGGACAAGGCTTTGTTCTATCAGAACCTGTACACTCCCAGTGGGAAGCAGGTCTCGCGTTCGTGCTGGCCAAAGGCGATGTCGAGCGCGCTCGGTCACGACACAAGTAAGTACATGATGTTGTATTGTTGACAGCAGTCTTACAACTGTAGGAACGGGAAGAAATATCTTCGATAGTGATCTGGATGCATCTTCCAGTGTTCCTTTGTAGTCCAAAGTTCCACGATACATAACGCATGGAGATGGTCCCATATGTCACTGAATCATATACAGATGGATGTATCTATGATGACTGGTTGCTACACAGCGTGGTAATCAGTGCCCTTCCTCAAGATCTTACTACTGGGGTGTGAGTGGTTACTGTTTTTAAAACGAAAAGCGAAGATCATGTAGCTACTAAATTTTTACATAAAGTTTCCAGTATATCTGTTCATACAGGTGTCATGTGTTAGGAATAATAATAAAACAGTGGATAGCATTAAGATGGCTGGTTAATTGCTGAAGTAATAGGATGAGCCAACCACACAAAAATACATTAAAACCATCGTTCAACTCTGCAGCTCTCCCGCGGCCAGAGTGCCACTCAGAAAAAAAAAAAAAATCTTCAGTGGTACAAGGTAAAATCAGGTCTCTTAACTGAACACAAACTTGCCTCATTGTCCGAGAAGGGCTCGTCAATATTAAGGAATATGACAGGAATGATCAGTCGAAACAAAAATGTTCAGTACGTACAGGTTCTTAGCCCACGGCTTATGAGCTATGAGCACTTGTGCATCGTCGCTACTGAACAAGTGCCCGTAGCTCTTAAGTTCAAATGGCTCTAAGCACTATGGGACTTAACATCTGAGGTCATCACTCCCCTAGACTTAGAACTACTTAAACCTAACTAACCTAAGGACATCACACACATCCATGCCCGAGGCAGCATTGGAACCTGCGACCGTAGCAGCCGCGTGGTTCCGGACTGAAGCGCTTAGAATCGCTCGACAACAGCGGCCGGCGTAGCTCTTAAGACATGGGCTTTAGAGCTCATGCGTACAGGACAACTTTCTCTACTTCTACTGAAAACGAAGATCCTGCAGTAGATGAGATTAGTTTCGCACTATCGAAGATGAAAAAGTGCTCGTAGCTCTTAGAATATGCGTTTTAGAAAAATAGTCGTTCCTGTCATACCCCTAAATATTCACCATTCTTCCTTGGGCCCCCTGTATAGCTGAGTTTTCCACTTTCACGTTGGAGGTGGGAATGAGGATGAAGGGTCGTGGGAAACGAGACCACTCGCCGTCACCCAGCTTCTACTCACTGCGCGAATTTCAGTGGCGGCTGCTCGTCTGCGTGAGGACAGCGTGACACGTCTTCTGTCGCCGGGCTCTCGACCAACACTACTACTTCCACTCTGGCAGACAGACCTCGTCTCACAACAATGCTTAGAATCGCTCACCCATGTTTCGCCCTCAGATTGTTACTATTAATATCTGAGTGCTTACACAACGCAAAGAATAGTGTTAAGTTGGATATATTGTTTCAGGTAATGGAGAGTTCTGACACTCCTTACAATATGTTAGTCTTTCCGAGCAACTCCCAGTACCATCATCAACTATCAGAGACAAGTGCTCTACTTGCGACTCGTTCTAGTGATACGCAATCAAATACCCGAATCAACAGACGAGTACGAGGTAGCTCTGATAAACAGAAAAATACTAATTGTCCTTCATTGCAACTCATGCGACGGCTCCCGACGATTCGGCTGCTCCCTTGTAATGACTATGACTGCGACGCTGACTGCCGAGACTATCTCTGACTTCTGCTTATACACCTCCTCTCCAGGGTCCCGAAGAATTTTTTTATTGGAGATAATTTTAACGACCGAAATATTTCCAGAAGCTACTCAAACTTCCTCAAATAGTTTGGAAATGCTTCACCTTGCATAGAAATTCTTTGTTTTGGATGCTGTTACGTACAGGTGCATTATCGCAGGGCAGTAGCCGTGGCCGGCCCGCGTTACTATTGCCTCTGCGTGTGCAAACAGCTATGTTTTCCTCGCTTTTCGACCATTTTGTCACTCGCAGCAGTGTGCCTGTGTGTGGTATTTGACATTATTTCGGAAGAACGTTTCCTTTCTTTTCATATCGTCCAAATCACTACCTACATTAACAAATTATGACAGACATGACACACCTTACAATAAAAACTTGATTTGCTATATTAGTAAACCTTGTCAGCCACCACACTGATCCTGGATACAGTAGTGGCCACACTCCCAGCGAACCACACTGAGCCATGAAAATGATCCTGGCTTCAATACTGGCAACGCTGCCAGCGAATCACGATGACTGGACGCTCAAGACCGCTCCAAAAGTCGCTGATCACCGTCAGCTGGGTCCCCTTGTGTTTGATAAATACAGCTGCCGGCGTGCAGGAAGAAAGAAAGTCACCCATTGCTGCGGTATCGCCGGTCCAACTGAGCTTTTGGACGCCATGGAGTCCAATGAAAGGCCAGTGTCAGTCTGGTCGTTTTTGTGGAATGCTATTGTGGAGAGAGAACTACAATAAACGAGCCGAAAGCGTCATACTCTCGGTTGTTTGCTGGCCGCCATCTTAACAAGTGCCCAAAATCTGCTGACGGGTGAGGCCTGTACAGCTGACAGTGTGCCGATTAGGACTGCCATTTTGTCATGTCACGGCCAGTGTGGCCACTGTAAACACTGTGCGGCAGAGACTCCGCTGCGCTCTCCAGAAGGGCTGAGACGACACCCCGACTCGCCGGCGCTATCTCTTCCAGCAGCCGCGGCCCCTACTGTGCCGGCTAACGACGCGCCGTGGGCCGGCCTGGCTATCGCATCGGCGCCTATTGATCGGCCGCGTCCCTCCACGGCCCACTGGCCAGCCATCAGCCCTCAGTCGCGGTCGCTCCGGTTAAATCGACCGCGAATTAGCCGAGCGATAGCCGCCTAATGAGCAAACACGTCACGTCGCGCCGCCCCCGATTGTCCGGCATCGGCTGCACGAATGCTGCATAACATTTACCGTAGCCGTCTCCTGGCGCACGTCCAAACGGTTAGCGTATTCTCCTCGCCTGCCTGTGCAGCTACGTTAAGAGGCAAAAGAAAAACAGTTCGTTTTCGGATATTACGGTTCAACGACGTGAAGTGTTAGCAAACAAGCAGACTAACACACATCGTCTCATATTTTCCGCCTGGTTACTCAGTCTACGTAATTCAGCGTCTTGAGGTAAAGAAGATACAACAGGTGCATGTTACACGGTCTTCTGTAGACATAATACAGTGTGAAGTAAAGAGCAAATGTTAACTTGTGTGATTGAGAAAAAAGGAAGAATGGAGTTTGAGTTTGACAACCTGTCACCATTGAGATCATTAAAGACTAAGTACAAGCTGAGCTGGACAACTGCCGGCCCGTGTGGCCGAGCGGTTCTAGGCGCTTCATTCTGGAACCGCGCGACCGCTACTGTGGCAGGTTCGAATCCTGTCTCGGGCATGGATGTGTGTGATGTCCTTAGGTTAGTTAGGTTTAAGTAGTTCTAAGTTCTAGGGGACTGATGACCTCAGAAGTCCCATAGTGCTCAGAGCCATTTGAACCATTTGAGCTGGACAACTTTCCCGGCACCAGTCTTCTGATGCTATTTGATGTGGTTCGTCATGGTTTCCTCTCCTTTACCAATCTCTTCGTTCCAGAGGGGCACCTACGCTCAGTGTCCTCAATCACTTCTCCTACAAACTTAGTCTTTCCCTATACATCTTACATTCTACGGCTCCCTCTACTATCAGGGAAGTCATTCTGATGACTTAACCCAAGTCATATCGTCCCGTCCTTTCTTCTGTCTCCTGGTTTTCAATCATTCCTTTCCTTGTCGATTTTGTGGAGAACGTCCTCCTTTCCTGCCAGCGAAAAATAGAAATTCTGCTATTTAAATCACTTAGAAATAAAATGAATAGGCAGTACTGCGAAGTTAAAGCGAAATGGTTGGGTGTCGGTTGTGGCCGGGTGCATACGCCAACAATGAACAAGACCAAACTCCGTCGACAATCAGAGTGAGGAACAACCACAAACGATCATGCAAATTAATTTAAATTGATATTAATGGGGGTGACCCAATTAAGCATGAAACAAATGGGCGCTACACCACTCATATAGACGTAGTAATGCGTGGAGGGATGTTCTAGCCACGAATGGAAACAAACGGTCGCTATAACAAGCAGATTTATGAAGTTTACAGCTCTCGAAGCATGAAATTACAATGAAATCCATACTATTAGCAGCTTAGAGTGGTTGATAATTATCAATGGGGACAGATGAAAATGTTTGCCCCGACCGGGACCCGAAACCGCGATCTCCTGCTTGCATGGGAGACTGAGCCATCGAGGAAACATATGATAGTGCAACTGAAGGGACTTATATTTGGCACGCTCCCAGCGAGACCCACATTTCCAACTTACTGCCCACACAATAGATTTGTAATGCCCCTGCCCACTACACTCATTATTCGCGGCAGTCACTCTATCGATTCCCCGCAATGTGAGTGCTCGGTAGATTGACTGCCGCGAGTAATGAGTATAGTGGGTAGGGGCACTACAAATGTAACTTGTAGACAGTAAGTTGAAAATGTGGGTGTCACAGAGAGCGTGCCAAGCATAAGTCCCTGCAGTCGTACTATCCTCCGTGTCCTCGATGGCTCAGTCGGGCGTCCGGCTTTCGCATCCGTACAGCGCGGACGTGCTGTTATTTCCACCTGCGGATCGCGCGCGCTCCCTGTTGTTTACTTTCCAGCGGCCGTGACATACTTGTCGCTTTCGTGTAGTAGAACCATGGCCAACCGTTTAAGAAAATCAGCACTTCGATTCAGCTTCTGCGACGACTACACCCGACCAAAGGCCTTCGAAGTGGAACGCCTCCTACGCGACGTTGCTAAGATCCCAGCTTCCGACATCTTGGGAATCCATTTGTCCAAATTAAGCAGTACAGTGTTCGTCAAAGTCGTCAATGACGCGCTATGTGGAAGAATCCATTGTGACACCAAACAAGGATTACGCTTTTGCCACGCCGACGGAAATGTCGGTGCGGTCACTGTCGACCATGCAGGCTTGGGAACGCGCACCATACGAGTATTCCAACTCCTGAGGGAGCTCCTGGCGGAATACGTTATCGCGGCTTTCCACCCCTATGGCACTGTACATGGCCACACTGCCGAACGATGGGCGCAATTCCAAACGTACCCCGTTGTTAACAGTATACGACAGGTCACCGTCGATCTCCATCGCCACGTGCGTACAAATCAGCGGGTGCCGTGGTCGTCATATACAACGGCCAACCCAAGACCTGTTCCGGGTGCAGCAAAGAAGGCTACCTTAGGTTTGAGTGTTTTCAGCGACGAATCACCCAATCGCCAGTCGCTATCGTGGCGCCTCCAACTCCGACGACAGTTTTACAGATCACCAACGCATTGGCGTTCTCTTCTCCTCCCGTCCGTCGGACCACTTGTCGGTGAACCTTCCCGCTTCTACGGATACCGCCGGGGTTGACACGTCGCTCTCTCAACCTGACGCTACTACGGCGCCTCTACCAACAGCGACGACTTTCGATCCACACCAGGCCGTTGATATTGACCCTCCTTGACTTACCGTTCCCGCGACGGCCTTCCTCCTAGACCGCCGCGACTCCTTCCGTCTTCCGACACAGAGGGACGAACATGCAAATAACGTTCACCTAAAAAGCGCAAGAGGAGGCGCCGTACGGTCTCGGAGAACCTGCACGACGACACGAATGTCGATAGCATGACGCCGGCTGTGGCTGTGCCGGTGCCTACTGCTGGCTAGACCAGGTGCACCCAGAACAATGGGCACCACAGTTGCGACTGCCACAGAGACTTCCTCCGCTTGTAGGAACGCAGTGAAACGTAAAAACATCACAACTACAGTGAATTCAATGGTGTGGAGTGACGACGTCGATGAAGGCCCGAACCACACGCTGCGGACGGAGGTACCGCAGATGGGAGCCTGGTTACGCCGCTGATAATGCCGTCAGGTGGTTTACGGCATGACTCACCGTTGTCTCGCCCCTCTTCACACTCCGTTGATGAAGTTCCCTCCACGGAGGGGTATGACTCCAGACCTACCGAGTAGCGACGGTCAGCACTAACACCATTATCTCCCCCGTGAAATTCAACTGCTGCGAGAGATGATATGGGCAACGGAAGTCGACATCGCCCTACTACAGGAAGTACAATTAGCCACACTTCCAGACGTCACGGGATATAAAACAAATCCTTCTCCTCGTGACAACTTGGGACGTGGCGCAGCCATCTACACCCGAGAAGGCATTCCGGCAGCTGATATCACGTACCTTCCATCCTCCAGAGGCATGGCCATCACTGTCATGGGGACGCGTATTGTCAACACTTACGCTCCATCAGGCTCCACCAGCAGACGTGACAGGGCACACTTCTATTCAGAAGAAATCGCCCCTTTGTTTCTTGGACGCTGTGACCATTACTTGTTTGGGGGTGATTTTAATGGTGTCCTGCACCCTAAGGATCAAATGCCCCACTACATCACCAATCAAGAACTTAGGAAGTTCGGCATGGCGACGCACTAGGACATTCTTACCAAACGAGCACTCCACGATCCGCCTTGATAGGAATTACGTCTCTCGGGAACTCAGACCTGCAGTCCAGGGTGCAGAAGTTTGGCCCTACATCTGTAACATTCTCCTCCCGCAACAAGTAATCTGATGTTGTTGTGCCCTGTGGAAGCTGAACACCTCCCATCTTCATGATCCCGAATGTCTTCAACGTGTTTCCGAGACATGGGTCACCTGTGAACATCACTTACCTGAGTACTGTACAACCTTGAATTGGTGTCTGTAATGTGTCAAAACTGCATTCGATGTATATTGATTATTCAGTATGGCAAGGAAGTAGCTGCGTGGCGCCGGCACAATACCGACTATTTCTATGCCGTTCTCCACGGCCTGGACGCCTAAGTCGAAGAATGGGCTAACATCTTCCTTGATCAATAGCTCCCCATCATCCACGTACTACTTTTTGCGGACTGCATCCTTCTTTGTGCCAAATATATAAGAGTCAGAAAGTGTGAAGTGATGTGACACCACTCCATTGATTGCAATTTTGTTTCTGGTTCGAAGTGATGAAACCATGTCTCATCGCCTGTGTCAATGTTCGGCAAAAAATTGTCACGATCAACCTCTTAACGCGCAACAAGTCCCGCACAGATGGTTCTTCATTGCTCCTTATGATCTCCTGTTAGGAGGCTAGGAAGCCAGAGGGCGCACACCTTTGAATATCCCACCTGTCAGTCGAGCATGTTAGCACTACAAACAGAGACGTCCAACCGAACAGCAAGGTGTTCAGTTGTGATCTGTCCATCACCTCGAATGAGAGTGTCCACACGTTCCAACTATGCAAGATTCACAGCTATATGCAGCCGGCTGACACGCGGAAGATAGGACAGGGTTGCACGAGCTTGTTACGAAGATGAATAATTGCGATGCTCCGAGTTTCCTCCAAAATATACTCAATCCCTGCTTGGAACACAACTCCGTTACAGAAATCATTTTGGAACGCGGTCACCTGTTGCAACATCATGAAACTATAGCGGCTGAAGTGGAAATATTCAATGATATCACCCAACAAATTTCACATTTCTTTTTCATCAAAAAATGGCCGAAAAAAGTGTTGCATTACTTATTGGGCGCCCCTCGTAACATGCCGACCCCGTGAAGATGAGGCGTAAAGCCCAGGAAAAAGAAGAAGAAGAAAAAAAAGAAGAAGAATACTGTCAAATGCAGATTAGAGAGATGATATGTGGGAAAGACTGCACTGCAGTCATCTACTACGAGGAGGGCCGAGGTACGCGATGAAGTCGGTGTTGAGCTGGTGGTCGAAATTTAGTATTACACTCATTGTGTGGCAGAGCTTCGAAAGACGATCAAACATCGCATTAGGGATGGGTAATATCTACATCTACATGGGTCGCTCCAAAAGAAATGCGCACTATTTTTTTAAAAATCTGTCTTTTATTATACATGTTTGAAAGTTTTACAGTGTGTAGATACATCCCTTAGGAAGAATATTTTCATTTCTCCACATAATTTCCATCCCTCTCAACTGCCTTACGCCATCTTGGAACCAGCGCCTGTATACCCGCACGGTAAAATTCTGGACAAACCTGTTGGAGCCACTGTTTGGCGGCATGCACAAGGGAGTCATTATCTTCAAACCTTGTTCCATGAAGAGAGTCTTTCAGTTTTCCAAAGAGATGATAGTCACATGGAGCCAGGTTATCACTGTAAGGCGGGTGTTTCAGTGTTGTTCATCTGAATTTTGTGATCACTTCCATGGTTTTTTGACTGACATATGCATTTGCTGATGTGGTCGAACACGACTCAGTCGAGCTTGAAGTTTCTTCAGTGTCGTCACATATGCATCAGAATTTATGGTGGTTCCACTTGGCATGATGTCCACAAGCAAGAGTCCTTCGGAATCGAAAAACACCGTAGCCATAATTTTTCCAGCAGTAGTTGTGGTTTTGAATTTTTTTTTCTTGGGTGAATTTGCATGATGCCACTCCGTTGATTGCCTCTTCGTCTCTGGTGAAAAATGATGGAGCCATGTTTCATCACCTGTCACAATTCTTCCAAGAAATTCATCTCCACCATTCTCGTACTGTTCCAAACGTTCGCTGCATGCCGTTTTCTTGTTTCTTTGTGAGCCACTGTCAGCATCCTAGGAGTGGGTTTCCAGGACTCTTGCTTGTGGCACAAACCTGTCTTAATGCCAACACTTTCAGAATTCTGCAAACACTTCCTTCCCCTATCCCAACGTAGCGTGACAATTCGTTCACTGTGATGCGTCTGTCAGCAGTAACCAATTCGTTAACTCTCTGCACATTGTCTGGAGTGTGTGCAATACGAGGCCTGCCGCTGCGAGGACAATCCTCAATATTGCCGAGCCCGCTATCACCACGTAAGCTGCTTGACCACCTATTAACTGTACTGTGATCGACAGCAGCATCTCCATACACCTTTATTCGACCTCTTGCGGATGTTTCCCACCGTCTCATTTTCACAGCACAGGAATTCTGTGACAGTACATTGCTTCTGACGAACGTCAAGTGTGGCAGCCATCTTGAAGACATGCTGTGACGGCGCCACTCACGGAAACAGGTTGAACTAAGTTTGAAAACAAGCGGGAAGGATGTATCTACACACTGTAAAACTTTCACACGTGCAGAACGAAAACCGTATTTTTACAAAAATAGTGTGCATTTCTCTTGCAGTGACCCTCGTACATCTTCATGAGTACTCTGAAATTCACAATTAAGTGCCTAGCAAAGAGTTTATTGAATCACTTGAAGCTGTTTCTCTACGGTTCCACTCTCGAACGGCGCACGGGAAAAACGAGCACTTAAATATTTCCATGCGTGCTTGGATTTCTCTTGTTACACCATGACGATCATTTTATCCTACGTCGGTGGGTGCCAACAAAATGTTTTCGCGCTGCGAAGAGAAAGTTGGTGATCTAAATTTCCTGAGAAGATCCTGTCGCAACGAACAACGCCTGTGTTTTAATGATTGCCTCCCCAGTTCACGTAACAAATCCGTGGCACTATCTCCCAGTTTTCGCTATAATAAGAAACGAGCTGCATTTCTATGAACTTTTTCAATGTACTCCGTCAGTCCTATATGATACGGATCCCACATACTGTAGAAGAGGGCGGACAAGCACAGTGTAACTAGTCTCTTCAACAGAGCTGCTGAATATTCTAAGTGTCCTGACAATAAATCGCAGTCTTTGATTTGCTTTCCCCACAACGTTATCTTTTCGATCGCTCCAATTTAGTTTTTCGCAACTGTAATCCCTAAGAATGTAGCTGAAGTTACAGTCTTTAGGTTTGTGAGATTTATCGTGTAATATTTCTTTTATTACTTATGTGGATGACTTCACACTTTTCAGAGTCAATTGCCACTTTTCGCACCATACAGATATCTTATATAAACCATTTTTCAATTGGTTTTGATCATCTGATTACATTACAAGATAGTAAATGACAGTATCATCTGCAAACAGTCTAAGAGGACTGTTCTGATTGTCTCCTAAATCGTTTATGTAGATCAGGGATAGCAGAGAGCCTATAACGCCTCCTTGGCGAACGCCTGATATTGATTCTGTATTACTCCATGGTTTTCCGTTAGTTACTATGAACTGTGACCTTTCTGATATATCACGAATCCAGTCACATAACTGAGGCGATGTTCCATAGGCATGCAGTTTAGCTACGAGTCACTGTTGAGGAACGTTGTCAAAAGCCTGCCGGAAATTTAAAGTTTTTGTGTCATTTTGACATCACCTGCCTATAGTTCTTATTAAACACTCTCTAAAATCACCGGGGAAAGCGACAACCAATCGACTACGTCAGTTAGTTTGCAGAATCTAAGAGACTGTAGACATACCATCGGACTTTGGTATCATCCACACAATTCCGGTGACTACAAAGGGCAGGTGTCTGCGAGAACTTACACACGAGCAGTTTGATCGGAAACGGAAGCTGCGGTTCGCTTCACAGTGTAAAGTGGTACAAGATGTCAGAGATTTAGAGAGAAACTGGTATACGCTACACAGTATGTACTACGACCAGCCGGCCGGAGTGCCCGAGCGGTTCTAGGCGCTACAGTCTGGAACCGCGCGACCGCTACGGTCGCAGGTTCGAATCCTGCCTCGGGCATGGATGTGTGTGATGTCCTTAGGTTAGTTAGGTTTACGTAGTTCTAAGTTCTAGGGGACTTATAACCTCAGCAGTTGAGTCCCATAGTGCTCAGAGCCATTTTTTTACTACGACCAACAGGGGATCGATAAGAATGGAAGACCTACAGATATGTTTTGCTATTCATAAACGCGGAAGCCGGAGTCATGTCTTTCTTCTGGACTGCTCAAACCCGTATATCCAAGTGACATTGAAGAATGGTTAAGAGCTGAGATTAAAATTCAGGGTTAATCGATAAGAGTGATAATATCCGATGATGATATCGCTATCGTTTACGAGAACGAGGCAGAAATACATGATTTCTTTAATGAAATACATAGTCCACTGAACACAGAATACGGTTTCACAGACTTTCCGTGAGATATTTCCGAATCAAAACGATCATCGTTTTTGTGTATTGTTTAGGATTATTTTTCACTATAAGATATCCCAGTAACGTATTAGTGAAATATCTATCGAAACTTCCTTTTGTGTTCAACTATTTTAAGTGGTTTAGCAGAGGAAGCGATAGTGAGAGCTATTTAACCATCACCCGCAAATTTTAACAAAGAAACATGTTAATCAGTTCGATTTAAAATAATTTTAGAAGAAAAATTTTGTGACACCAACTTTTATGTATTGCTCCAGTTAAGCTGTAATTTCTAGAGAGAACTTGTGGAAAGAATACTGAAATGAAACTAAGAAAGTAAATAGTATAAATGAAAAAAATTATTTTTCGTAAACATTTTCTAGTAGAAATTTTGGAATCGAAATTATTTCGTGAGATAAAGAAGAGTAAGGCGAAAAAATGCAGGAGAAATTATTGTTAACATGTGGAATTCAAAACTGTTTTTTTCTTTATTTACGGAACTGCATATATTTAATAACCATTTTGTGGTTTGCAGTTCTTCTTATGTTAGTGGTTGCTATGAAGGTATGATGACGAATTCCGCCTTATGCAAGACATCTTTAAAAGATGTTTTGCATAAGGTGGAATTCCTCGTAGTATTTGTATACAGGGTGTCCCTTTTATCTTGACCACCCTAAATAACTTTTTTGTCCAGATGCAAATTACAAAATGTTTCAGTATATACTCGTATATTCATAACATTAAACTATAGACAATAAGTAAATATATTTCCTGCAATCATAAAACTACCGACATCATATACCAAAACAGATTTTAGAGTGATAGGCGAAATACGGGATGCTGAGAAACATTGTTCCCTTTATAGAAAGCCAGATCCAGAATAATAAGAACATAATACATTTTGTTTTGATGAAAATTAATGATCCAAAGAAAGTCAAAGCACGGCATCCCTAAAAAGTATTTCAGGGCTCTTTTCGTAGTAACATATTTTATCTCATATATTAGTTGTTGCACGAGCATTAACAGAGCAGACAGCGAAATACCCTAACAGATACCAAGTCCTTATATTTTGCTCTACAAACGTCACATTCACGACGTTTCGAATCTAGTTCGTATATTAATTTAAACATGTGTCACCACGGCCACCTTTAGGATAATTACTGAAGGTTAGCAAACGTTCTCAACTCTGGTAAGAAAAATGTATGTTAGGTTTTATTCTGGAACACCTAAAAATGAATATTTAAATTACGTGAAGTGATCGTGAAGTGCTGGATACAAAGGCAAATATAACATTATCGTTTTACCCTTCTTCGTTGAAAAGATATTTACTGTAGAGCTCTTCATGATTAAATTATGATTAAACTGCTAAGGTATTATCTGTGGACACAGATGTCAATATATATAAATGTTTAGATAACTTTCGTTGCTATTACGGATTAAGTTAACGAAAAATTAAATAGGTGCATTAGCGTAGTATGAAGTATTGATTATTTAGGAGAACATAGAGATAGAAATGTGCAGCAAAAGGGTTCATGTCGACTGTTTCTGATGGTAATGGTAACTGAAGCTACAAACGTGTGATTTTCGTGCAGTTCAAATGGCTCTGAGCACTATGGAACTTAACATCTGAGGTCATCAGTCACTTAGAACTTAGAACTACTTAAAACTAACTAACCTAAGGACATCACACACATCCATGCCCGAGGCAGGATTCGAACCTGCGACCGTAGCGGTTGCGCGGTTCCAGACTGAAGCGCCTAGTACCGCTCGGCCACAGTGGCCGGCTTTGTACAGTTCTATAAAAATTTTCTGTTTTGGACAACATGAACTTTGGTCTTGGAACTTGAAGGAAAAGATTTCGTTTTTCTTGTTAACGTACAAAAATCGAGGAAATGCTGCTTACAGATGCGTCTCTGGTATCAGAAGTTCTTTGCCAGGTGGTTCCCTTTGCCGCTGCCAGAGTTATTAGGGGGGCCGCACTCGTGAGTGGAGAGGCGTTCGCGACGAGCCCGCTTTACACGTCCGCCGGACCGGAAGGCCGGCTCTGGAAGCTGCAGAGTCTGGAGAGCGCGGCGGAGGAGCAGCGGAGAGGGGGTGAGGAGGAGGGTCGGCCGGAGGTGGAGGGAGGTATTATGGTCGACCCTAACAAATTCAATTCCTCGATAAAATGCGAATTTAAAGAAGCTTAACAGAACCTATCTATCCTGCGCGTCGTGCAACCAATTTACCCCGAAACACTCTGCAGCTTACTTTAAATTGCCAATTTCCGCGCCAACAAGATATATTACGGCTACCGACCTGACGAATAACATCAGCTTATGATGTGTAATATTCCGGAGCAGCGTCGGGAAAGGCACAAGTTCCGCGTCTCCTAAACCCACCGGAAGGCATCTGGTACAAGCTGCGGGGATTAGCTTTCTCACTTGAGAGAATTGCAGCAAGTTTTTCTTAACAGTGCGTTGCTTGCTTCCTACTAACAATTCTGAAAGGAAAGGGATCTATACCGCTCATCGAATATGGTACTCTTCTTTACATTTGCAGTTGTACGTCTGTAAGCATAATGTGGCAAATGATCTATTGTCTTTTGTGCTGCGTCCTGTGGTGTTGACTGATATGAAACCTTTAGTGAACGATGAATTGTATGGCTCTCTTTCCAATCTCTTTGTGTCTCAGATGGTCATCCAGGCTGATACGGAAGATACAGACACAGAAAACAGTATATGTCCACAAGTCACTTCTACAGACAAGTTTTAATAATGGAATGAATGGTAATTTTGATTGCACCCGAAATTTTACGACTGTTTGTAGTATCGGAACTCGAACCTGATCGCGAACATGGCGCTATCCGAGCACATATCAGGGTAACACACGGAGGTTCAGTTTCAGACACTCTTCCAACCGTGTCCTGGTCTGACGTGCACTGTTTCTTGAGGTATTGATTAATACAGTTTATACGCTGCAAAGAAGAATTTGATCTCTGTATTAATTCTATTATACACTAAAAGGTACTGAATTGCAACGCAGATGCCATGACATCGTTTAAATAGCTAACAAGGCGTGAAAAGCTGTTGGAAGGAAGGAGTCTGAGAGGTATAGCAAATCATTGAGAGGATATAAGATATGAATCCTAATGGGAGAGATGTAGCAGGTATTTTGTATTGGCTATTCGCTCAATAGAAATAAAGTAATCCGTGGCCGTATTAATTTCGAAAATTCGAACAGGACACAACTAAGTAAATGGTTTCTTTCAGTGAGAGACAGTTGCATATATGTTATGTATGTAATGGATGTGGGGTTGGAGATTAGGGAGGATTGTGAACAGTTTAGTGAATCCCAAGGACCCTACACTAAGTAGTTCGCCTGTAGGATACTGGCCATCACGCAGAAAACGTGATATGCTTCAAGAGTCTGTTTGGGATATACCCTATGGAAATTCTGAAACGAAGGCTTCTCGTTATAAACAATAGTTTTATTGTAACTTAACTTTTAGGATCTCTCTCTCTCTCTCTCTCTCTCTCTCTCGGATATATATATATATATATATATATATATATATATATATATATATATATATATATACAAAAAACTTATGCCCGTCATTGTTATATACTTATCGAGTTCATCGTAATGAGTCTCTCACTATGCAGAGGAGCATATGATGTTGCTAAAGTTCCAGAAAATTTAAAGTTCTGTGTCAAACTGGGTTGTCAATGGCGTGCGGTGATTTTATCTATTAAACTACCCACCAACGACTCGCTGTACTCCCCACGAATTCAGTCTCTCCCACTTTACAAAGTCAACACAGGCGCTTTCGTGAACTCTTGCTTACTCTCGCTGGAGCTGACAGCATCGCTTAACCACAAACTAAGCCGTGTTTCTACAGTAAATCTATCACTCTGTAGCTGAACGTACATCATTACGAAATTCAAGGTTACACTACTGATCTGGTACACCGTGTTTGTCTATCAGAAACATTGAAATACCCGTGTATTTTGCTCTTAAGACAATTTAACAAAATCAACTCCAATAATACACTAGAATGGCCACAGTGCAGTTGATTATCCTTTACGTTTTATGGGTTTGAATAGATAGCCTCAATGCGTTCAACAGCGGCGGATGTTCACTGGCAGTTTCGACGTTTAAATACACTCCTGGAAATGGAAAAAAGAACACATTGACACCGGTGTGTCAGACCCACCATACTTGCTCCGGACACTGCGAGAGGGCTGTACAAGCAATGATCACACGCACGGCACAGCGGACACACCAGGAACCGCGGTGTTGGCCGTCGAATGGCGCTAGCTGCGCAGCATTTGTGCACCGCCGCCGTCAGTGTCAGCCAGTTTGCCGTGGCATACGGAGCTCCATCGCAGTCTTTAACACTGGTAGCATGCCGCGACAGCGTGGACTTGAACCGTATGTGCAGTTGACGGACTTTGAGCGAGGGCGTATAGTGGGCATGCGGGAGGTCGGGTGGGCGTACCGCCTAATTGCTCAACACGTGGGGCGTGAGGTCTCCACAGTACATCGATGTTGTCGCCAGTGGTCGGCGGAAGGTGCACGTGTCCGTCGACCTGGGACCGGACCGCAGCGACGCACGGATGCACGCCAAGACCGTAGGATCCTACGCAGTGCCGTAGGGGACCGCACCGCCACTTCCCAGCAAATTAGGGACACTGTTGCTCCTGGGGTATCGGCGAGGACCATTCGCAACCGTCTCCATGAAGCTGGGCTACGGTCCCGCACACCGTTAGGCCGTCTTCCGCTCACGCCCCAACATCGTGCAGCCCGCCTCCAGTGGTGTCGCGACAGGCGCGAATGGAGGGACGAATGGAAACGTGTCGTCTTCAGCGATGAGAGTCGCTTCTGCCTTGGTGCCAATGATGGTCGTATGCGTGTTTGGCGCCGTGCAGGTGAGCGCCACAATCAGGAATGCATACGACCGAGGCACACAGGGCCAACACCCGGCATCATGGTGTGGGGAGCGATCTTCTACACTGGCCGTACACCACTGGTGATCGTCGAGGGGACACTGAATAGTGCACGGTACATCCAAACCGTCATCGAACCCATCGTTCTACCATTCCTAGACCGGCAAGGGAACTTGCTGTTCCAACAGGACAATGCACGTCCGCATGTATCCCGTGCCACCCAACGTGCTCTAGAAGGTGTAAGTCAACTACCCTGGCCAGCAAGATCTCCGGATCTGTCCCCCATTGAGCATGTTTGGGACTGGATGAAGCGTCGTCTCACGCGGTCTGCACGTCCAGCACGAACGCTGGTCCAACTGAGGCGCCAGGTGGAAATGGCATGGCAAGCCGTTCCACAGGACTACATCCAGCATCTCTACGATCGTCTCCATGGGAGAATAGCAGCCTGCATTGCTGCGAAAGGTGGATATACACTGTACTAGTGCCGACATTGTGCATGCTCTGTTGCCTGTGTCTATGTGCCTGTGGTTCTGTCAGTGTGATTATGTGATGTATCTGACCCCAGGAATGTGTCAATAAAGTTTCCCCTTCCTGGGACAATGAATTCACGGTGTTCTTATTTCAATTTCCAGGAGTGTATTTACAGAAACAGCTCCGAGTTACAAAAAAAAAAAAAAAAAGGAGGCAGAGTTTTGTGTCAGTTCTAGCGAAATATTTCACTATTTTGCAAAGACTGTAAGAAGTGTGTCAGAACTCTCCATTATGTTGAAAACAATATAGTCAACATAACACTATTCCTTGCATTGTCTGAGCACTCAGATATCAATAGTGACAATCTGAGGGCGAAACATAGGAGCGCGATTCTAAGCATTGTTGTGAGACGAGGTCTGTCTGAGAGAGTGGAAGTAGTAGTGTCGGTCGAGAGCTCGGAGACGGAAGACGTGTCACGCTGTTCTCACGTCGGTGGTGGTGGATCTTAGCAAACTCAAGGCCTGATTTCATTTATATAGCCAGGAGAGATTTAGATGGTTTAACTACGCTTGAAGACAGAATTGAAGGTACAATTCGCAAGCATAGCGCAAAAGCGATTGCTGGGTTAGGGTTGCCGCGCGGGATTAGCCGAGCGGTCTCGGGCGCTGCACTCATGGGCTGGTCCCGGAGGAGGTTCGAGTCCTCCCTCGGGCATGGGTGTGTGTATTTGTCCTTAGGACACTTTAGATTAAGTAGTGTGTAAGCTTAGGGACCGATGACCTTAGCAGTTAAGTCCCATAAGATTTCACACACATCTGAACATTTTTTGGTTAGGCTTGTGATCATTATTGCGAGTTGCAATTATCCCACGTTTTGTTTGTCAGTTCAAGAAGCCTCCTTATTCTCCAAATAATAATATTACTATCCACATCTAATTAATAAATACGCTGTGGCTATTAAATGTTAATTTAACTCTGAAATTGAAATAATTGTTTAATTTGACTCTCAGCTATTATTGATACTTATACGGTCATTGTGAGGCATTTCGCCATTTTTAATATTTGGTCACGATGATTTCTGAAGTTTCTAAATAGACTTAATTTATGAAATTCTTTCTCACAAGTTATTTAGTGGTTAAGAGGACCCAAGCAAACTCCTTTTTATTAAATTCATTCTAAGTAACAATGAGCTTTAGTTGTTGCTGCTGCTACATGCTGCTGCGAATTCCTATAAACAACATGGAAAAGGCAGTCATCTAAAGAGTGAAAAACGTAGGGCCAAAACAGAGACACTGACACATCACAACATGTCATGTACTCTAATACAGTGAATTCCGTTGCATAAGTCAAATACTGTATCACTTGTAAATTCTTATTCAGAAACTCAGATAGCTTACGTATTCATCGTTACAGATTCATTTGTTCCTGTAGTTTTTTTATGTTCAAGTACGCAGTCAGATAGCTTATCCAAAAGTTAGTTTTAAATTTTTCTCGTAACGATCTATTGAGGGCTTAAGTGACAGTGAAACTTACATTCATACAACAGGCGTATAGTGTTATGCAGATTAGATTCGTTTTACTGATAGCTCAGGTTGCTTGTAGAGTCCATTTTCACTCCCGAACATAGGCAGTTTTGTTTTAGTTACACACATATTGGTTGCGTATACGTTACAAGGCGACTGGAAGAAAATAACGGGAAACAGAAACCGGGATATCATAGAACAGGAAATCAGCTCCTAGACCTACAGGCCAACAAATCAGGTGGTCTGTAATTACCGGAAACAGTACAAAAACAGAAATTATTGCGTTAGGCCAGGTCCAGATGAAATGCTGTTGCACAGTTTAAAATGAACAACCATATAGTTTGTGAGTTATCGTGCACGAAATACGCTTGAAGAAATTAGTCGTGTTAGAAAAACAGGCTCTACACACGAGGTAGCTTCAGAAAGAAACACTTGTCGTCCCATGCTAAGAACATTTCGCAACAAGTGTAGCGCAATGTCAGAAGACAGTACATGTTCCAGGTATCCTGTAAAAGTGTTGCGGTACAAGCAATAAGCGCATCACAGTATGTGAGTCGGGGCCCAAGAGATATACGGGCCCCTCAACGAACTCGTGTCGTCACACTACTCCCGTGCCGGACATACACCGCGAGCATTCAAACGACTTACGAGAAATCATATTACCTGGCTGAATTACCGTAAGCTGTTGTATACTTCAGGATAAACTCAGGTCTCACATACACCGCGAACGCTTGGCTCCATCCGGGACTCACAGGAAATCCATATGCTGGTGAGGATGTAACCACGAAAGATCTAAACATTGTCAAGTGTTATCGTGAGCCCAAACAGGAATTATTACATTGGTCTTAAATAATAACTCGCTCCCCACCGGAGACTCGTAAGACCTGTAGTGTGAATTGCTGTGCCGCAGGGCCGACATATGTCTTTGTCTCTGGTGCGAGTCCAACGACGCGGCTGCTGGTAACGTAGCCCAAAGTTGAAGTACACTGGACGGTACGATTCATGTGGGCACAACGTCTAAATTGTTCACAGATTCACTGTAAAATTCTGGCGGTATACGGACCAAATGCAATGTCGAATCCCGCCTTACTCAAATGGTTCAATCAATTTGACGAAGGCCGCATAAACGTGTGAAGCTTTTGGGAAAGTTGGTCATTTACATCGACCATAGACGATAACACCCAGCTAGTCGAGGAACTGATTCACAACAGTCTCGGGGGAAATAGGTTTTCCTTTGATGAGGACGTTCACGCAGCGGTCCTCGAACGGATCCGTGACCAACGAGCAGATTTCTATCGTCGAGGAACTGAACACTTGGAACAATTGGAAGAATGTTGTGAACATTCTTAACATTTTTTCCAGGGTCTTACTAACTGTGTTGAAAGACAGTGTCATATATCTGTATCACTTTTAAGTGCAGTGCAGAATTCGGTTTCAGTTACTCGACCTACCATAACAACGTATAACTGTTAGAAGCCCCTAGTGCGCAAACTAGGAGATGCGGTTCCGGTAACAAGAGGCGAGGCGGCGATGCTGCGCATGCGCGCGCAGCTCTGGCGGCAGGCGCGGTCTCGATGGGACGGTCCCGGTGATTGATACTGTGGGATGTGCCACATGACACGCCAATTTCAGCCCGGAATTTCATTTTCGCGGGAGGCGTAGAAGCGCGTTCGGGTACAGATCTACCGCAGATGATTCACCTGCCTTACAACTGATACTTAACTGTACGTAGATGTTGAAGTACCCTCTGTAACCTTCGCTTCTTTCAAGCAATGATGCACTTACGTCAAGCAGTTTCTTCATCACAGACAGACATAGCTAATCTAACAATCTGACAGTAATATGCGCTACTTAATATTCCTTCATAATAAATATTCGGATAGAATGTTCACTAGGAAAAAACCGTGTTGTTAGTTCAGAATGTAAGGTAGTCGGAAAAACTAAACGTGAAGGAATTGCTACTAGGTGTTAATTAAGGAGAAAATTACTCTTGATTTTACTTTCAAGACATTTTCGAAGCACGGCCATGTGTTTTGCTTTCTATATCTTCATGAAAATATCAGCACAGTATTTTACCATTTCTTTATATTACAAAAAACACTCGTCATGACAGTAAACATTTGTTTTTCACGTCCTCCCTGCCCGACTTCGACCCATCTCGTGGCGCCGCTGAGGCAGAACTACACTCCTGGAAATTGAAATAAGAACACCGTGAATTCATTGTCCCAGGAAGGGGAAACTTTATTGACACATTCCTGGGGTCAGATACATCACATGATCACACTGACAGAACCACAGGCACATAGACACAGGCAACAGAGCATTCACAATGTCGGCACTAGTACAGTGTATATCCACCTTTCGCAGCAATGCAGGCTGCTATTCTCCCATGGAGACGATCGTAGAGATGCTGGATGTAGTCCTGTGGAACGGCTTGCCATGCCATTTCCACCTGGCGCCTCAGTTGGACCAGCGTTCGTGCTGGACGTGCAGACCGCGTGAGACGACGCTTCATCCAGTCCCAAACATGCTCAATGGGGGACAGATCCGGAGATCTTGCTGGCCAGGGTAGTTGACTTACACCTTCTAGAGCACGTTGGGTGGCACGGGATACATGCGGACGTGCACTGTCCTGTTGCACAGCAAGTTCCCTTGCCGGTCTAGGAATGGTAGAACGATGGGTTCGATGACGGTTTGGATGTACCGTGCACTATTCAGTGTCCCCTCGACGATCACCAGTGGTGTACGGCCAGTGTAGGAGATCGCTCCCCACACCATGATGCCGGGTGTTGGCTCTGTGTGCCTCGGTCGTATGCAGTCCTGATTGAGGCGCTCACCTGCACGGCGCCAAACACGCATACGACCATCATTGGCACCAAGGCAGAAGCGACTCTCATCGCTGAAGACGACACGTCTCCATTCGTCCCTCCATTCACGCCTGTCGCGACACCACTGGAGGCGGGCTGCACGATGTTGGGGCGTGAGCGGAAGACGGCCTAACGGTGTGCGGGACCGTAGCCCAGCTTCATGGAGACGGTTGCGAATGGTCCTCGCCGATACCCCAGGAGCAACAGTGTCCCTAATTTGCTGGGAAGTGGCGGTGCGGTCCCCTACGGCACTGCGTAGGATCCTACGGTCTTGGCGTGCATCCGTGCGTCGCTGCGGTCCGATCCCAGGTCGACGGGCACGTGCACCTTCCGCCGACCGCTGGCGACAACATCGATGTACTGCGGAGACCTCACGCCCCACGTGTTGAGCAATTCGGCGGTACGTCCACCCGGCCTCCCGCATGCCCACTATACGCCCTCGCTCAAAGTCCGTCAACTGCACATACGGTTCACGTCCACGCTGTCGCGGCATGCTACCAGTATTAAAGACTGCGATGGAGCTCCGTATGCCACGGCAAACTGGCTGACACTGACGGCGGCGGTGCACAAATGCTGCGCAGCTAGCGCCATTCGACGGCCAACACCGCGGTTCCTGATGTGTCCGCTGTGCCGTGCGTGTGATCATTGCTTGTACAGCCCTCTCGCAGTGTCCGGAGCAAGTATGGTGGGTCTGACACACCGGTGTCAATGTGTTCTTTTTTCCATTTCCAGGAGTGTATTAAACGCTGCTGAAACAGTTTCGCCCTCGTGTTTTACTGCCTTTACTAGCAGGTATCATTAACCTTCTGAATACAAGGGGGGAGGGTACTTTATGCCAATCTCTTGGAAACATTGATATCTGGTCAGTAAAGTTACTGCCTAATTTCTTTAAAAAAAGAATATTTATCATTTTTAACTACTTATTCTACAGATTTCAAATATTTTTTAGATTTTTCAGTAAAACTCTTCCGAAAATTTAAGTCGCCGCAGCAAATCTCATTATCTTCAGTGAATGTTGCATTCATTATTTCCAGCTACGGGGCCTTACTTGCAGGTACACATCAGTATCTCATTATTACACAACTTTCTTTTGTAATCTGATATTTACCGTTGACCCTGAGTGGCTCGTGAAACATGTTATGGCAGTAACTATTTTGTATAAATCTCTTTTAGTAAATTTATCACTTTTGCACCTCTCTGCTGTTACGTCCCCAGTTTTACTGTTTAAGCGTTATACTTATCACTGCATGTAATCGGAGAAGAATATAGGACCTAGGCGTTGTTAACTGAACTTTAGCTCATCTACTCATTTTGTAACATGTCAGATATTTTTAATACATGTATGGTTCACTAGTGGATCATTTCGACTGGAAGTCAGTGTGTATGATTTTATCTGGGGTCACCATCACGAGTTTGCGCGACTGTATCCGTCTCTTACATAGATGTCTCCTACGTGGATACTACGAATCCTAGAAGTGAAAGTACTCTCTTCTCTCTCATCAGCATCACAACACTTCTGCATTCGCCATTCACTGTGACCGGCTCCTTACAAGAGTCGTAGGACGTGCAAACAACGGAAATGGCATACATAAAAATGGTTTGCAGGAGAGAATGAGCCAGTCTACGGTTTGGAAGACAGTACTTAGTCTTTTAGCTGGCTTGATGCACTCCTCCACCTTCTGTGTTAGGCCTCTCTTCTCTTCAACATACCCCCACCATACAACCATAGCTTCTCTTGTTTCTTTTGTTTCTGACGGCGTATATTACGAAGGAAGAGTTCCAGGGCTAACAGCAGATTCTTCGTGTCAGAGACGCCCTATATGTCGATAACAGAATGAGTCACCATCAACTGCACTCACGGGCTATTTGCACCTGTGGATGCCGTCGATGGGTCGTGTGCTCCGTACTCCGTCAGCACTCTGGTCCTGTCGTTATCCCCCCCCCTCCCTCCCAAAAACTAAAAAGCACTACTCTGTCCACTTCGTTGTTTGGGCTTTGGTTTTCATTCTCATATTTGGCCCAGCTTCACCCTGTTTCTTAAGAATATCGAAAGCATGATCTCAATTTAACTGAGATAGTACGCCGTGTCATGATTGATGAGCTTTTATTTTACTTTGATTTAGTTGGATTCTGTTGCGATGAAATATCAAATGTTGGGGGTCAATACCTTCATGTCGTTCAATTTCGAAGTCTGTCCTATTTCCAGGCAATGCTCTGTTTCGCTACCTAACCCGTTTGTCCTAAGCGCGTGTGCCCTCAAGGCAGGTTCTCCCACGTTTCTGATAGTTTGGCTTTTGCATAACAAACCACACTGGCGAGGCACCTGGTATACTTTCGACGCCCCGGAATTTAAATATTCTTTTACGCTACTCAGGAGATATTTGATCATCTCTGGTAGTTGGTGTTTGTATCGCCCTTTATTCTTTTGTGTAATATGACCTATTCTGCTGGAAGTCGCCTGCTCGCGGCTCCTCTGCTTCCTCCTGTGTTGTGCGCTCACGTTCCGCTGGTGCAAGTCTAAAATGACGACCTATTTTCTGCGGGTTGTTCCAATTCTAGTACGCATTAATCTCCAATAAAGAGAAAACAGATGTAGTTAAGTTCGTGCCTAAATAGCTCCGTCGTCTCGCCAATCAGATTTGGAGAATGCTAGAAGAAAAGCACGTCAAAGGTGTGTCGTAAATTTGGAGTTTCTGAGACATTGTACAAAGTCCAGAGTTATAGCTTTAGAGTATCTCTGGAACTGTCGTCATATGCCGATACTAAAAGAGATGCATTTGGCCAGCAAAAATTGTCAATCCAGTCAGCGCATATCGCACGGCCAAAATATCTAAGAACCATCTAGTCAAACGTTTACTTCGGAATTCCAGCGTCCTATGCCTTAAAATAATTCTTCACCGTTTCAGTTTCAAATAATACGGTCACGGCATCCCTTTTTTACGCAGGCAATGAGACGACTGTCAATATTTTCTTCCAGCTAGTCCCACTTCCGAGATAAGGTAAGTAAGATGCTTCTTTATAACTGATCCTCCCATTTGAGATAAATTTTACTGCAATCACTAATTCCGAAATCCATTATACAACTGATAAACCTTTCACTGGATCTTATGTTAAAAACCACTGCCCTCTTTCCACGTCATCCCTTCCTACTAAAACGGTCAGATATAAACTGATAAAATAAGCGAGGGAGGAAGAAACAGTTACATAATGTTCTTCAGGTATCTGACAAGTCCATATTTTGAGCCTCGCACGTTTCTGACGATGGGATGAAACGGCTCATCTTCCTTGGCAATTCCTTCCGTGTTAGTTTTAACAACCATAAAGCCCTTTACGACACCAGTTCTCGTATACGTCACTTGTTGGTAACTTCTTTTGGCAGGCGAGGTACTTGGAGAAGTGTCAGCCTTAAGAAACTGGATAAACTGCGCTGTAAAAGGCGACATTTGCTTAGCGCTCCCTCTTTTCTTCCTGACATGCCTTGACGATGACATTAGGACCCGGTCACCAGGAGAGTGAGCCCTCAAATAAACACGGGTAATCCCGTCTGTTGTCTCTTTTAGTTATCTTTACAGATTAATCGAGGGCCATATCTGAGCAGCCCCAGCGCTTCAAATACGTGCTTGGTTAACACACAACCTTACAACAGGCATTGAAACCGAAATAGTACTTAATCTTTGTAGCAACTCGAGTTCCAACACCGCTAATATTTAGCAAGAGGAAAGATCACTCTATATATTAACCTCACAGATTTCGTCAAGTCTCCATGAGTGGTTAGTACTAAGAAGCTGCCAGTAGACGTGTCGTAGCCTATCAACGGGTAAGTGATACCTGGTCGTCGGCAGAATGCGCAATCCCTTCTGCGTTCCTTCCGTTTTATACTTATTTTCAATAATTACTTACATTAAAATCATTTTCGTGCGTGTGTCAGTCTTGTCTCACCCTTAAGCTTCTGCTTTTCTCTTGTGAACTTTCATTGCAGTTGCTTGTGTTTAACGGTAATCATCTCTGCGTTGTGATTTTCAGGGGCAGTATTTGGCACGTACTCTCTTTGAGCCCCCTCTGGGGAACAGTTCTGTGGCCTTGGCCGATACTGTTTTGCTCGCCGTTTCTGGACGGCACTTATTGTCTAACCTTCTGGTGTGACTTGTAGCGAGACGTACGACGGTAGAAGACGACGTCAGCCGTCTCGCGTCTCATGCCTTCAGTGGTGCACAGAAAGTACAGCTTGGATGTTCTAACTCTCTTTTGTTTTAATTTTGATATGTAATAGTATTACGGGAGGCTTGCACCTTTGCGTTACACGGTCGATACTGCTACATACTAGCACGGTTCGCGCTTAAAAGTATTGGCCGTCAATTTTTTGACGGTCGACCCGAATATGATGCATCGTCAACCGTTTCCATTCCATCTCGAACGTCGTAAGTACGTTTTCTGATAGAGACTTCCCATTCCTGCAAATTTTGCCAATAACATACCAACCTCCATTCCGTTTCCAACATTTTTAATCAAACTTTATTGTAAAGAACCGCTCCACTACCCCACGACGTTCAGCAGGCTACTCCAGACCAGTTAACTTCTGCTTTGTGTGCTCTTTGGTACGTCTGTCAGTAGAAACCTTTGCGGCCACCTCGGAAAGCTATGCAGCAGGCCACATACATGTAAACAGTACAGCGACTACAGAGGGTGCTGGTTTTCTACACTTTCAACACTATTTGTCTATACTGGATATTGAAGTTCTTTGCATTGTATGCGAGTAATGTGTGTAAAGTACTATGTAAATTGTTTATTACGTTAAATAATTTTCTGATGACATTTAGTGTTTAAAAATATTTGTTTCTATAAACTGTTCATGTTGATGTAAATTTGACAATTGTAAGAAATGGTCGTGGTTGGTAACAGTGTAAGAAATAGGTGTCATGCAAAAGCCGGTGGGCTTTTGTTTGAAACGAAGATAACTCTGGGGAGTGGAAAAGGTGGAAAGAGCGAACTGGTGCGCCACCTAGATCTTAGCGCGGGAATTACGTCACGCAGTCTGTAGGCAGCAGTGATTCAGGCAACACCCTTGTGGAGCAGGAGAATCTTTGCCTACGAATTTACCCAAAATTGCCTCGGATGAAGACTGCAAACGGCTTGCGACATAGCTGCGAATTGTTGGGTTACTGTATGTAAAACTGAACGACGCCAAGGAGAAAGATACTTGCAGGCCGTACTGTGGGTAGTGTAGGCGCCATAATTGTTCGCGACACGCAAGCCTACAGCAACCAGATAAGATTTTTTTGGTATTATACTTTTGTACAGCGTGAATCATTAATTTAAACCGTGTTTTCCTAGTGAATAATCATTCTTGAACTTTAAAGAAACTCGTTCACCCTGTTATTTCACCCTATTAATACACTTATATAGTGTTCCTTCCCGGTGTTTGATTAATCCGAGTATCCGGTTTCACAGACTTATGAAGTGCCAACTCAATATAAAGAGGCACCATTTAAATTATTTTAGTCTAAATAATAAGAGTAATAGCTTTTGAAAGTAAATTCTAGTAGGAAAGAGGCTTCCTTGAAATGAAATGTTCAGTATAAAAAAGTGTGTGCTTTAGTATCTAAATATTTTAGTATTGAAGTTGCTCGGTTATAGAAAGTGCTTATCTAAAAGCCCCGCCTGACCAAATTTTTTTAGCCTCCTTGAAGTTATCTACTGGTCCTTTTCTCTTTTAAAAGCGTGGTATATAAGCGTGTAGTAGTTAAGAAAAGCTTACGTGGAATAATATTTATTTGAAGAAGCAACTTAAACAGTAGCAAAAAAGTAGGCAAAATTCATACTGCTGTTTTTCCAATGCTCCAATTGGAACTGAGTTGCCCTAGCTGGGTAAGATCTTAAGAAAAGAATTGAATAGTCTGATTCACTTTTCGATTAGACACAACACACGGCCAAATCCTGTAAAAAGTGTAATTCTATTGGTTAGCTTTTCCATTAACAGGACTACCCTCCCATATTGTAGTTTGTTTATAAACTAAATTAAATTTACTAAGAGGGCTATACGTGGCAACATAGAAACACGGTTTTCTGTTATTTAGGTAAAAGCATACTAAATTACAATAGTAGTGGTAGGGCTATACACTGATATCCCATTTTCTCATAGGAGGCTTTCTGGCAGCGGCAAATAGTTGCTCTTCAGCCGTAAGAGTTTCTGGTACACGATTTGGTGAAAATTAAAATTAAAAGATGAAAAACATATAGGTGATATCACTAAATCAGATGTTTTGAGGTTGTGATAATCATTTTCAGGAGATCGGTGTGGCAATGATGTAGGCTGGGTAATGATCATAGCGGATATTTACGTCGACTGATAGATGATGTCTGTGGGTCTAATGTCCACTGCACGTATAGGTATGACAGGATCAAAAACTGGGAAATGCGTTTCGGTCACGAGTGACTAGCTGATGGGTGGCATCAAACTGGTGCACGGACTAACAGTTGATCCACGAATGAAAATAAAAGTAACATATTATGCATAAATAGCCGGAAAGCTCCACAACTATTATAAAACACTGGGAACAGTAATTACCGAAAAACCATCACTATCGATCTGAAGTGAGAAGGGACAAGTAAACACATGTTCGACCGAGTCTTTGGTATTACTCATCAGTCTGGGACACACACCATGTATGGCTCATAGAAGAAAGGTTCCAACGAAGACAACGCGTTTCATTACAGGATCGTTTAGTTGGTGCTACAGCATTATGGAGATATTCAACAAACTTAAATGGTAGATGCTGCAAGAGACGTTGTGCATCACAGAGGTAGATGCTGCAAGAGACGTTGTGCATCACAGAGAGGTTTGCCATCCAAATTTCTAAAGCGTAATTTTCAAAAGGAGTCGGGCAACAAATTACTTTCTCCTACATACGGCCTGCGTTTCGCGAAGCAATCATGAAGAGAAATTAGGGCTCTTACGGTCTGCCGACAATCATTCTTCCTTAGAAGAATTCATAAATGAAAAGAGGAGGAAGAAAAAGATTGTGCCACCGGAGATGCTGTCCACCACGCAGTGTAAGGGGGCTAGCGGAGAGTGTAAGTCGATCTAGATGAAGCGGTAGTCCGTCTCCGTAACTGTGAGCTGTCTTCACGCTAAACCTGTACCAAGAAGACGGCTTTGAGCAGTTGTGTTTGGTTTACAAATTGGTTGAAGTATAGTGTGATGCTAGATAGCAACTGGGCTGGGATTTTAGGATAACACCGTTTTCCTTCTTGGTAAGTCTACTTTAATTCACTGATACAGTGAGAGTTGTTTGGGAGTTTTTTTAATATACACTATTTTTGGCAATATTTCTGTTTTGGTTTCACTGAATTATGATGCATTTGAGAAAACTCGTGATTTGCATGGTTATTGTGCGGGTAATTTTGAAATTCATGTTACATATTAATTTAAGAATATAGCAGAGTAAGCTTTAAAAGACCATTGTATTTTTTACCATTTTCAGAAAGATCTGATGTTTATAGGGAGGGATTATCGGCTTTATTGTTTTCCTCCTAACACCGAAGTTTGGTAGCACCTTTCCATAATCAAATCTCTTCATCAGCATAGCTAAACCAGTATCAAAATGTTCAAATGTGAGTGAAATCTTATGGGACTTAACTGCTAAGGTCATCAGTCCCTGAACTTACACACTACCTAACCTAAATTATCCTAAGGACAAATACACTCGCCCTTGCCCGAGGGAGGACTCGAACCTGCGCCGGGACCAGCTGCACAGTCCATGACTGCAGCGCCTTAGACCGCTCGGCTAATCCAGCGCGGCAAACCAGTATCCAAACTAGGAAAAGAGTAGGTTGCACTTATGGGTGAGTACTACCAGAGAACTTCATTCCTCAAGCAGGTAAATTCTAAGCACAACAATTGAGAAACCAATGTGGAGTATTTGGTAGCTCCATAAATGATTTATATCCAATCTTTGAAGAGAGTTGGTTCTGCTTATGGACGGGTAATAACAGAATCTTTAAAACATTCCACAAGCAGCTAAACTCTAAGAACAGCAGTATCAAAAATTCTTACTGAATTTTTGGGATAACTCCACGAATTATTTGTATCTCACCATAGACATCATTCGTACTTTCAAGATGTGTAGGGAACGCACCACCACAGATATTGTAATACCAGCCAGGTGTTAGCAGCCTTGACCCATAAATATTCTGGCTTTCATTCAACAGTACATCGTCTAACATACACACATCGAAAAAGTTTTGCATCACCTCGGTTCCGAGAGTTCCGGAAACTGTACAGAAAACTGGAATAGTGAAAAACAAACATCATTTCCGCCCTTTTTTTGCTCATGAAAACCGCACATTGCGTGTCTTACCACCATGCAGCCCTTTAGAGGTGGTGGTCCAGGCTGCTGTACACACCAGTACCTCTAATACCCAGTAGCACGTCCTCTGGCACTGATGCATGTCTGTATTCCTCGTGGTATACTATCCACAAGTTCATCAAGACACTGTTGGTCCAGCTTGTCCCACTCCTCAACGGTGACTCGGTGTAGATCCCCGAGAGTGGTTGGTGGGTCACGTCGTAAATAAACTTCACTTTTCAATCTATCCCCGGCTTGTCGATAGGATTCATGTCTGGAGAACATGCTGACCGCTCTAGTCGAGGGATCTCGTTATCCTGAAGTAAGTCAATCACAAGATTTGCGCGATGGGTGCACGAATTGTCGTCCATGAAGACGGATTCCTCGCCAATATGCTGCAGATATGGTTGCACTATCGGCATTCACGTATCGTACTGCCATTACGGCGCCTTCCATCACCACAACCGGAGTACGTCGGCCCCACATAATGCCACCACAAAACAGTAGGGAAACTCCACCTTGATTTCATACTGAGTTAAATACGATCAAATAAACAACATCAGGCAATGGCTACGCTCCTTCTTTGGTGGACTCCACAGCGCATAAGAAGTAGAAACAGAAATTGCTCTCTTTTCTTAAAGCTGTCCTGGACTCATCACTGTAAAACCTCAATAATTGCGTACGATTCAATGTTTAGATATAGTCTCTCTAAATGTTGCCAGAAAGTTTAAACCCAGGAACTTTGAAACATCCTCAATGTGCACAACACTACTGGACACTTTTCGCTCAATGATAACGAAAGCTCCCCAGCTTTGGAAAAGAGTGGAATATACAGAATCACTTGTAATTGCAGCTAATTCTATAGAGGTCAGTCTGCAGGGTAATACTCATTCGCTTGGAGGACTACCATAGAAGCTGGAAACTTAAAAAAGAAGAAACTAGTTTTGCAGACCATCTGATTAAAGAAGGCAGTTGAAACGTGAACTCTGAATAAGAACAACGAAAGACAAAGATGAACTTATTTCAAATAATGAAAATTATATGTTCTTACATGTCCTTTTGCATCTTACTACGGAATGATCAGTTTTCTTTCTCGCCACTTCTTATTTCAGGTTCGGCTGATAACCCCATCGAGACCATGTTGTAAATTTACCCTTCTGCTCAAACGCTCCGTTTTTCCTTTATTTCAGTTATTATAGTTTCACTTGCAGCGTTAAAAGTTTGTTTTGCCTAATCACAGCTGTTTCAGCTACCTGCTGAATCTCACTTGTACATTTTACCTGTGTTAATATTGACCTATTAAAGACAAGATTGTATTGCTCTGCTACTGCCTTGGAACACTCCACTAAAGTCTGTTGTTCAGTTTACTTTTCCCAAAATATTTGTAATTTGTTATGTACTTAATTATTTAATGTATCACATATTTCATACAAGTTCAATGATTCTATTTCTCAGTTTAACTGAAACAATTCCTCTTGCTTTTGTCGTAGATCAAAGATTAACGATTATCATCTTTGGAAACCAACTGAAATGCTCTGTTGATGTTCTGGTCGAAAGTCTTTGACCTAAAAAAAAATTTACAGCCACACATATTTACCATTGTACCTGATTATGTCACAACAGCCGAAAACGAGCCTGTAAAAAAATATTGCAGAGTATTACACCAGTGCCACGTGTTTTTCCGTTCATGATGTATAAAATATTCTAATAACAACCGAAGGAACACTCATAAATTTCTTTTCCCTAAATTTTGTAAAAATATCCCTCACATTATTTTGCTAATATGGCAGACATGTATTGCGAAATAATAGTGAACTGCCGTATGATTGCTACCACATTAAATACCTTCAAGCAAATTTAATGTGCAACAGAAGAACTTTCTTAAGTTCATGGTAATATAAATTAAAATATTGATAGCCTTTAGCTAGCTTGGTTCTATTTTTAAATACATGTTTATACTTAGTTCCGTGGCTTCACATCCCTTAAATTAGTGAGATGAGGGATGTCTTTAAATACTATTTTGTTAGGTGCACAGCGTCACTCAATAGTGAAGATGTGATAGGTCACGTTGATCTGAAATACTTCAAATTTTCGTGAATGCTAACCAAATATAAGTTGACTACCGAGCATAAACATGTCCTGTGCCAGTTTTGTATGTGAGCGTCTGTTGCAAGTCTTTTGTACTGGGCTCTATAGATATATTTTACTTTATCAAAATTTACATTGCACATTGTTACGAAGACCTGACAGGGCAAGTACACTTCGCGACCAGAGACGTGGAATCAGCTACAGCTATTAAATTTATCACATTACATTGAGGAAATCCACAAGCTGGACTTGTAGCATGGCGTACAGAATAGGCCTCAGGCCTTTTTATCGAGTCCAATAGTATGTAACACCACAGTTTGTAGAAGATTACACGACGATCAGTCGGGATCACGTGATCCTCTGAGCCTGATCGCAAAGTTTAGTTTTCAGATAAACGGAGCTCGCACTCGTCCGTCTACGACTATACCGCCAGCGTTTCGAGCGAACAAGTTCACGTGACAGAGTACCATAGATATCTTTCTTCTGGGATTACGTGTAGCCGACGGATTAGTTTGTAAGAAGATACGTCTGTCAGTGCACATAGTTTGTCGGTGGTTTTGAGCTGTGCTGGTTATCTCCCTGCCACGCCACAGTCAACTGGAACTGTTCTCTTCTTTTTTTGATGTATGTTTGGATTCGCTCTTGAGGAACTTTTCACTTTGACAAGGACTTCCGGCTGTGCTGTAGAGGCTTTGTGTTAACCTCTTCAGTATGGTGTCTGTAATGGGGCCGACATGCTTGTTGATCTCGACAACGACTATGACGGAAATACAATATGTGACAACTCTCGTAATGTGCCGTTAGTAGCGAGTGTCTCTTCCGATAGCCCTCAAAACGGAAGTAACACTTCGCCTTATGGACTCTACGAAATTTCAGGAACGTTCTGAAGACATATCCACGCATCTTGCAGGCCTACCTGTAACTCTTTTTTGTAGATGGTGCCTCGTCCCTCTAAAGCACATAGGTAGCAACAGCAACCCTTAAATACCTGATTGCGTTATGATAAGAAGATCTGGAGGCGAAGGCATATTCGAGAATTCACTGGAGAGTTTCATCAAGCCACCTGTGTGCAGACCAAGAGGGGTCATACATCGGTTTGTTTTCTTTAAACATTGCATCTCCTTCAGCATGCAGTAATGCCACAAACAGATAAATTGTGGCCTGCAAGAATGTCCGTAACGGACACCTGTTTTTTGGCCACGCTGCTGGACAAAGGAGATTAGTTATGATCACGTGCACACGGCTCATAGTAAACTGAGCCGTCTGCTGCCTGGATACAACCTTGTTGACACTCATGAGTCTTAGGTTCATGGGTAATATGCCACACTACCATGTACCCATCAGATCTGTGCACTGAAGTCGGAGTCATTGGATCACGCTAAACGCCGCACTGTTCCATGGTTCAGTAACGACGTTCGTGGACCATGCCAGCTGTTGAGCTCTATGTCGAAGTGGTCGCGAAGGTCGATATGTGGCTGTTGGTAGAAATGGTTTCTGACACTCCACACAGAAGTCAGCAGTAATGTGAGTAAGAATGTAACGTCAACCACCCAGTATGGCTCTGTGGAGGTGACGTGATGTCCATTTAACCCTTTCAGACGCTCTGGCTACAATTGTTGTATATTAACTTTTATTGTTCCTTAGCTGCCTCAGAAGTATTTTTACCGAAACAAATCTGAGGTATACGTTTGTGAAAGTTCAAATTTTCATCTCGTGCAAGTGCTACCAACTGTTGGCCATCACTATGAAAATATCAGGAAGTCAATGTAACAGTGTGCACAGCAGCTCCTGATCACCAGAATACATGGACGTGGTTGTTCGCTATATTCCACTGTGTAATTGAATATTGTTATTGTTATTTTGCATGGTAACTATTTAATGATCATTTTACTATTTATTACAATAGGGAATATTTCGTAATTAGTTATTTTAGTTCATAAAATGAAACCAAGTGTACAAAGTAGATTTCGAAAACCGGAAACCGGTACATGTTTTTGTGTAAATTTTGCATGTAAAATCATTAAAAAAATCATCTAAGAGCATTACCACATAAACAAAAAATTTTATTCCTTCAGAAAAAATTCAGGTCTGGAAGGGTTAATGAACACTTGTGGTCATCCTGTGTGGCGGTTCACGAACATGGAAAAACTATTCCTCTACATCTACGCAATTTTCCGTAAGATACCTAATGGTGTGTGTTGGAGGGTACTTTCGGTACCACTATCTGATCCCTCCAGCACTGTTCCACTCGCGAATAGTGCGTGGGAAGAATGATTGTCGGTAAGCCTCTGTATTGGCTCAAATTTCTCGAATTTTCTCCTCGTGGTCAATATGAGAGATGTATGTGGGGGGAAGTAATATGCTGTCCGACTCCTTTTGAAAAGTGCTGTCCTGAAATGTCAGTAGTACATCTGTCCATGATACACAACGCCTCTCCTGTAACGTCTGCCAGTGGAGTTTGTTTAGCACCTACATAACGCTCTCTCGCTAGCTAAACGATCCCGTGACGAAACGCGCTGCTCTTCGCTGGATCTTCTCTATCGCTTCTATCAGTCCTACCTGATAGGGATTACAGATAGATGAAGAACGCTCAAGAATCGGACGAACAAGCGGCTTATAAGCCACTTCATTGATGGATGAGTTGCATTTCCGTAAGATTCTTCCGATAAATCTGAGTCCGGTGTTTGTTTTTCACACTATCTGTCTTATATGGTCTTTCCACTTAAGGCCGCTATGAATAGTTACGCCTAGATATTTTACGGCGTACGCTGTCTCCAGCTGTCTGTTATCAGTGGTTTCTCTTTCTATGTATGCGCAATATGTTGCATTTATTTACTTTCAGGATCAACTGCCAGAGCCTGCACCATTCATCAGTTCTCTGCAGGTCGTACAGCAGATTCGTACTGTCTTCTGGCGTTGCTACTTCGGTATAGACAACAGTATCATCTGCGATCACCCTTAACGAGCATCCGACGCTTTCTACTAGATCACTTCTGTATTGCTGTAAGTAGCAACGGTCCTATCACACTTTCCTGTGGAACTCCCGATACTACCTACAGATCATTGATTTAGTTACTATAAGCGCGACGTGTTGAATTCTATCTGCAGTTGCTTTAAGAGCGACATGTTGAGTTCTATCTGCGAGAAAGTCTTTAATCCAGTCGCAGATCTGCTCCGATACTCCGTAAGGTGGTATTTTTTTCATTAAACAGCAGTGCGGGACGGTGTGAAATGCCTTACTGAAATCAAGGAACACGGCATGAACCTGAGTACCGTTGTCCACTGCGTTGTGGATCTCATGGAGGACCAGAGAGAGCTGAGTTTCGCAGGATCTCTTTTTACGGAATCCTTGTTGATTTTTATAGAGGAGATGTTCGTTTACCAAAAACGAAATAATTCTTGAACATAAAACATGTTCCATAATTCTACAACAGATTGATGTCAACGGTACAGGTATGTAATTGTGTCGATCTGCCTTTCGGCCTTTCTTAAAAACGGGAATGACCAGCGCTTTTCTCCAGCTCAAGCAATCTATGATAAATTACTGCTAGAAGGGGAGCTAATTCTTTCGCATAATATTTGTAGAATCTTAAAGGTATGTCATCTGGTGCTGGCGCCTTTCCACTATTAAACGATAGTAGCTGCTTTCCAATTCCGCGATTGGTTATCTCAAAATCAGTCATTTCGACGTTCGTACGACGCTTGGAAGGAGGCACAGTGCTACCATCTTCCGCCGTGAAACCGAGCGATATGGCGCAGTTGTAAGCACAATGGACTCGCATTCGGAGGACGACGGTTCAATCCGGCGTTCAGCCATCCTGATTTAGGTTTTCCGTGATTTCCCTAAATCGCTTCAGGCAAATGCCGGGATGGTTCCTTTGAAAGGGCACGACCGGCTTCCTTCCCCTTTCTTCCCTAACCCGATGAAACCGATGACCTCGCTGTTTTTTCTCTTCCCCCAAACGAGCCAAATCCGCCGTGAATCAACTTCGGAAGACCGAATTCAGTATTTCGGCCTTCTATCTGTTGTATTCCTTCTCAGTGCCGGCGTGGTCGCTGAGAGAACGATTCCCGCTGTTCTGAAGCTTCACCGTAGAGACTGTCGCCTTCGGACACCTGAATTCTTGTGTGATCTCCGATACATTTTAGGGTCCTTATGTTTCTACATCTACATGATTACTCTGCAATTCACATTTAAGTGCTTGGCAGAGAGTTCATCGAACCACAATGATACTATCTCTCTACCATTCTACTCCCGAACAGCGCGCGGGAAAAACGAACACCTTAACCTTTCTGTTCGAGCTCTGATTTCTTTTATTTTATTTTGATGATCATTCTTACCTATGTAGGTTGAGCTCAACAAAATATTTTCGCATTCTGAAGAGCAAGTTGGTGACTGAAATTTCGTAAATAGATCTCGCCGCGATGAAAAACGTCTTTGCCTTAATGACTTTCACCCCAACTCGCGTATCATATCTGCCACACTCTCTCCCCTATTACGTGATAATACAAAACGAGCTGCCCTTTTTTGCACCCTTTCGATGTCCTCCGTCAATCCCAGCTGGTAAGAATCCTACACCGCGCAGCAATATTCTAACAGAGGACGAACGAGTGTAGTGTAAGCTGTCTCTTTAGTGGACTTGTTGCATCTTCTGAGTGTCCTGGCAATGAAACGCAGCCTTTGGCTCGCCTTCCCCACAATATTATCTATGTGGTCTTTCCAACTGAAGTTGTTCGTAATTTTAACACCCAGGAACTTATTTGAATTGACAGCCTTGAGAATTGTACTATTTATCGAGTAATCAATTTCCAACGGATTTCTTTTGGAACTCATGTAGATCACCTCACACTTTTCGTTATTTAGCGTCAACTGCCACCTGCCACACCAAACAGCAATCTTTTCTAATTCGCTTTGCAACTGATACTGGTCTTCGGATGACGTTACTAGACGGTAAATTACAGCATCATCTGCGAACAGCCTAAGAGAACTGCCCAGATTGTCACCCAGGTCATTTATATAGATCAGAAACAGCAGAGGTCCCAGGACGCTTCCCTGGGGAACACCTGATATCACTTCAGTTTTTCTCGTTGATTTGCCGTCTGTTGTGGAACTGCGACCTTCCTGACAGGAAATCACGAATCCAGTCGCACAACTGAGACGATACCCCGTAGGGCCGCAGCTTGATTAGAAGTCGCTTGTGAAGAACGGTGTCAAAAGCTTTCCGGAAATCTAGACGTACGGAATCAACTTTAGATCCCCTGTCGATAGCGGCCATTACTTCGTGCGAATGAAGAGCTAGCTGCGTTGCACAAGAATGATGTTTTCTAAAGCCATGCTGATTACGTATCAATAGATCGTTCCCTTCGAGGTGATTCATAATGTTTGAATACAGTATATGCTCCAAAACCCTACTGCAAACCGACGACAATGATATAGATCTGTAGTTCGATGGATTACTCCTACTACCCTTCTTAAACACTGGTGCGACCTGCGCAATCTGTAGGTACAGATCTATCGGTGAGCGAGCGATTGTATATGATTGTTAAGTAGGGAGCTGTTGCATCAGTATAATCTGAAAGGAACCTAATCGGTATACAATCTGGACCTGAAGACTTGCCCGTATCAAGCGATTTGAGTTGCTTCGCAACCCCTAAGGTATCTACTTCTAAGAAACTCATGCTAGCAACTGTTCGTGTTTCAAATTCTGGAATATTCCATTCGTCTTCCCTGGCGAAGGAATGTTTAGCGCCGACTATCATCACAAGTTCAAAATCGATGCCGCTACTTTCACTCCTCCCTGTCTGTAACAGACTATTCAGATATCTTATCTAGACTCGTATCATACGTCAGATCCACGTGGCACATTCGGACGTATCTACAAATGAGGTATTTCTATCACTTTTGGCCCTTCAGTTTACAATTTTTGTGTAAATTTTCTACGCAAATTCATCGTGTCGGACGCTACGTGGTGATGCCTTGCAAAACAGTTTCGTTGTTTCTACTCCCATCTCTTATCTGTTTCGGCCGACTGTCGATGTCTTTCGAAGCGCAGTAAATATACCGTTTAGGGCCGGGAGCCGCCAGCTGGAGGGGCGGCGGACAGTAGCCGCGCAACGCGCTCTGCCTAGTCAGTGCAGCAAGCCGTGTAATCTGCTAATGACAGTGGCCGGCGTGGCGTGGCGCAGCACGGCGCGGCGACGCAGCGCTGCCGGAAAATTACTGAGCGCCACAATGGGCAGCGTCCCCGGCACGGCGGCCGCCTCCTCCTTTGTTCCGGCAGCCGCGCGGCCGAGTTCTCCCTGACTCTGCGGCGGCAGCAGCGGCGGCAGCCTGCGCCAGACAATGATGGAGCGCCGTCTCCGCCAGCAGTCCGACGCCCTAAATGACGGAACTCGGCGGCGGCTCGGCTAGGAAAGCTAGAGGCACCGCCACCGAAAGCACTACCCGAGCAGCACTCGGGACTACGTCTTTTCCGCATCGTCATCATCATACATTTCTGTTTGTCTTGTTGTAGGGTAGTTGTTTGTCACGGAGTAGTTCATGATGTTTATTTCTCAATCATTTCGCACACCTGCAGAAAGCTCCTTCGGCAAATGTACACTACTGGCCATTAAAATTGCTACACCACGAGGATGAAGTGCTACGGAGTACTTCATGATGTTTATTTCTCAATCATTTCGCACACCTGCAGAAAGCTCCTTCGGCCTAATGTACACTACTGGCCATTAAAATTGCTACACCACGAGGATGACGTGCTACAGACGCGAAATTTAATCGACAGGAAGAAGATGCTGTGATATGCAAATGATTAGCTTTTCAAAGCATTCACAAAGGGTTGGCGCCGGTGGCGACACCTACAACGTGCTGACATGAGGAAGGTTTCCAACCGATTCCTTATACACAAGCAGCAGCTGACCGGCGTTGCCTGGTGAAAGATTGTTGTGATGCCTTGTGTAAGGAGGAGAAATGCGTACCATCATGTTTCCGACTTTGATAAAGGTCGGACTGTAGCCTATTGCGATTGCGGTTTATCGTATCGCGACATTGCTGCTCGCATTGGTCGAGACCCGACTGTTAGCAGAATAAGGAATCGGTGGGTTCAGGAGGGTATTACGGAACGCCGAGCTGGATTCCAACGGCCTCGTATCACTAGCAGTCGAGATCACAGGCATCTTATCCGCATGGCTGTAACGGGTCGTGCAGCCACGTCTCGATCCCTGACTTAACATATGGGGACGTTTGCAAGACGACAACCATCTGCACGAATATCTCGACGACATTTGCAGCAGCATGCACTGTCAGCTCGGAGACCATGGCTGCGGTTACCCTTACCGCTGCATCACAGACAGGACCGCCTGCGATGGTGTACTCAACGACGAACCTGGGTGCACGAATGGAAAAAAGTCATTTTTTCGGATTAATGCAGGTTCTGTTTACAGCATCATGATGGTCGCATCCGTGGTTGGTGACAACGCGGTGAATGCACATTGGAAGTGTGTATGCGACATCGCCATACTGGCGTATCACTCGGCCTGATCGTATGGGGCGCCATTGGTTACACGTCTCGGTCACCTCTTGTTCGCATTGACGGCACTTTGAACAGTGGACGTTACATTTCAGATGTGTTACGACCCGTGGCTCTACCCTTCATTCTATCCCTGCGAAACCCTACATTTCAGCAGGATAATCCACGACCAAATGTTGCATGTCCTGCACGGGCCTTTCTGGATACAGAAAATGTTCGACTACTGCCCTGGCCAGCACATTCTCTAGATCTCTCACCAACTGAAAACGTCTGCTCAATGTTGGCCGAGCAATTGGCTCGTCACAATACGCCAGTCACTACTCTTGATGAACTGTGGTATCGTCTTGAAGCTGCATGGGCAGCTGTACCTGTACACGCCATCCAAGTTCTGTTTGACTCAATGCCCAGGCGTATCAAGGCCGTTGTTACGGCCAGAGGTGGTTGTTCTGGGTACTGATTTCTCAGGATCTATGAACCCAAATTGCGTGAAAATGTAATCACGTCAGGTCTAGTATAATATATTTGTCCAATGAATACCCATTTATCATCTGCATTTATTCTTGGTGAACCAATTTTAATGGCCAATACTGTGTATACAAAGTCAGTGACACGCTTGAATTGATACTTGGCTGGTAAATTAAACGCTAAAATTGGGTGGCTGTTATTCTGTAATACTTCGCCATCCGGCACTGAACACAATAGGAGCGCTTAAGCTGCAAGGGACGCTTTGAGCAGCAACTGGTTTGTGAGGCTCTCCCAGGCGTACTTGCTTCATTCGTAAAAGTGTGCCATGTCGAACGCCACGGCTGTTTTCCCTGGAGCCAGCGATCACGTTCCTGAATATGTGGCACTGTTGGCGTCAGAGTGCGGATGATACGGAACATGTGAACGCTGTGAGCATAGTCGTCGAGCAGCTAGGAGAATGCATGGATAGTGGTTGTGAATCTGTAGTAAGATGAGGAATTGGCACGTGTCACCTGAACCACGCCCCCCTTTCTCACAATATATAAGTCGCTCTCAGACACCCGACCAGTCAGTCGGCAAGACTCAGCGGAGAAGGCGCCTCTAAGGAAGTCCAGCGCAGTCCTGGACGAAACGTAAGGAGCAGAAAAGTTCTTGGACCACGACCTCACATGCCGGAAAGTATATCAACAGCCATGTCAACCGGTCGTGAAAGCCTTCATTCTACAGTATCCAGAACAACCACCTCAGGCCTTAATAACGGCCTTGATACACCTGGACATTGAGTCAAACAGAGCTTGGATGGCGTGTACAGGTACAGCTCCCCATGCAGCTTCAAGACGATACCACAGTTCATCAAGAGTAGTGACTGGCGTATTGTGACGAGCCAGTTGCTCGGCCACCATTGACCAGACGTTTTCAGTTGGTGAGAGATCTGGAGAATGTGCTGGCCAGGGCAGCAGTCAAACGTTTTCTGTATCCAGAAAGGCCCGTACAGTACCTGCAACATGCGGTCCTGCATTATCATGCTGAAATGTAGGGTTTCGAAGGGATCGAAGGCAGGGTAGAGCCACGGGTCGTAACACATCTGAAATGTAACGCCCACTGTTCAAAGTGCCGTCAATGCGAACAAGAGGTGACCGAGACGTGTAACCAATGGCGCCCCATACGATCAGGCCGAGTGATACGCCAGTATGGCGATGTCGCATACACGCTTCCAATGTGCATTCACCGCGATGTCACCAACCACGGATGCGACCATCATGATGCTGTAAACAGAACCTGCATTAATCCGAAAAAAATGACGTTTTTCCATTCGTGCACTCAGGTTCGTCGTTGAGTACACCATCGCAGGCGCTCCTGTCTGTGATGCAGCGGTAAGGGTAACCGCAGCCATGGTCTCCGAGCTGACAGTGCATGCTGCTGCAAACGTCGTCGAGATATTCGTTCAGATGGTTGTCGTTTTGCAAACGTCCCCATATGTTAAGTCAGGGATCGAGACGTGGCTGCACGATCCGTTACAGCCATGCGGATAAGATGCCTGTCATCTCGACTGCTAGTGATACGAGGCCGTTGGTATCCAGGACGGCGTTCCGTATTTCCCTCCTGAACCCACCGATCTCATATTCTGCTGGATCTCGACCAACGCGAGCAGCAATGTCGCGATACGATAAACCGCAATCGCGATAGGCTACAATCCGACCTTTATCAAAGTCGGAAATATGATGGTACGTATTTCCCCTCCTTAAACGATCCATCACAACAACGTTTCACCATGCAACGCCGGTCAACTGCTGTTTGTGTATGGGAAATCGGTTGGAAACTTTCCTCATGTCAGGACGTTGTAGGTGTCGCCACCGGCGCCAACCTTGTGTTAATGCGCTAAAAAGCTAATCATTTGCATATCACAGCATCTTCTTGCTGTCGGTTTAATTTCGCGTCTGTAGCACGTCATCTTCGTGGTGTAGCAATTTTGATGGCCAGTAGTGTACTAAAGTAGTTAATTTTTTATTCTGTAAGTGATTACATACGTAGGGCAACGAAAGTGCCATGATTAAATACAGTAATTCATATAGAAGACAGTTGTGGGTAGCACTTTATTTGAAGGTTATTGGAAAAATATGTTTCTATATGTAAAGATAATAACATTTAGCTTCACTCAGACATATATCTATAACTAAAGCAAGTGACGGCTTGCAGTGTTACTGAATTTCTGTCAGGGGAGTGAATATTTCCTGGTATAAAGCTCACTAGTCTCATGACTATTGTGGACTGTGGGCTGTGGGCCATATGCTGTTACGTGTTGTGTTGATAACCCACTGTACGCCTGATTGTTTATCATATATGCGATATCGTTATGTGAAACAGAATATTTGTGTTATTATTCGTACCTAATACAGTTTATTGGTGTTCCAAAGAATTTGATTGTTTTGCCACTGTGATTTCCATATTGTATATTGATACGTGCATGTCTCATAAATTGTTATTAAAACTGAGCTGACATCTGCATAATTCCGTCTGAGCGCCACTCCATCTAAATCCCACACATTATAGAGTTGCCCCATTGAATGTCTGATGGACAGTAGAAAGGATGCTCCACCTGGTGACACATAAGGAGAGCATAGGCATCCTCACTACGAACAAGGAGGTCTTCCGTTTGTTGTCTGCTTTATTGCGAAATCAAGAATGAAGGCAAACACGTGAAGCAGCATGCTGGGGAGCCTAAGTCCGTGGTATGAATTACCACAACACAGATCACCTGAGAATGTGACAGGGATTACCATGTTACGCAGCATCTGTCATAGTATCGGAAATATTCACCCTGTGGGAAGACTAGGCGACATGATTATGCGGTATCGATCATTCATTGAGAATGTCAGCTGAGCCCACCGATGCCAAACTTAATGAGATGGATAATTCAGGGCCGGCCGAAGTGGCCGTGCGGTTCTAGGTCTGGAAACGCGAGACCGCTACGGTCGCAGGTTCGAATCCTGCCTCGGGCATGGATGTGTGTGGTGTCCTTAGGTTAGTTAGGTTTAACTAGTTCTAAGTTCTAGGGGACTAATGACCTCAGAAGTTGAGCCCCATAGTGCTCAGAGCCATTTGATAATTCAGGATGCTGGAGTGCTGACAGAAGGAGACCAGTAACAAAATCTGCAAGCAGGAGCAGCCAACCGATCTGACAGTGGATAGTCAAGGAGCCGATGGTCAGATAGTGAATAAACAGCCAGTAGGCAGTTAAAGGAACCAAATGTGACACTGAACGGTCAGTCATTTAGTGAGTTAACAATACAGAGAGAGAGAGAAATCGGACAGGAGGAGAGATGCAGTGAGTTTGCCTTTTGGAGACAAGCCAATCTATTGTCAAATCTGTCTCCAGACTTTGAATTAGATGACTGGTTTCATTCCGATGTCTATCGCCAGTTTGCGCATAACGCGTTTTCGTCTGCGTGTTGTATGGGTATCGCTTGAGGTCCGATGCTCGAATCTTTAAGGATCTGCCTGCACTTCCTCATCTGGCCTCAGCCTCCACATATTATGTTAACGCCCTCTCTGTGAGATAATCACCGCCGACAATAGTCGCTTAGAGCATAAGCACAACTTGCTGCAGGTTAGCACATCTGAAGACTGAAGTGGCCGCCACGGTGCACAACGAAAACTTGCCGTATTTAGTGCACAACTTGCTGCAGGTTAGCACATTTGAAGACTGAAGTGGCCGCCACGGTGCACAACGAAAACTTGCCGTATTTAGTGCTGGAATGATCACTAGTTACATCGCGGAAAGCAGCGCAGCTACATAAAAATGGCAGAAAAAATCAAATGACATTCATCACTTGAGCCCTCGGCCTAAGTCACTTGATGCAGCTGGAAGCTCGATAAAATTGTATCACGCTAAATCAATATGCTAACTACGACATTTTTATTCAATATGATAAGCTTTTGTACGCAGTGTGTTAGAACGAACAACATTATAAAAACACCAGCACTTCTGCACAGAAATAATATTTGGTCATGGCTCTCTGAAAGTTTCATAATTCCCATCATTAGAAACCATCGCTACATAAGCAGAATAACGACTGTCAGCATGAATAATTTCACTGTCAGACAGATTTGTGACAGTAAGGACTTATCACCTAACCAACTGCCACTCGATATTGTTATTATTGTTGATATTATTACTATGTGTAGCAGTGTGAAGTTTCTTGATTTAATTACTGAAAACAGAATGAACTCTGTATCCATGAACATTGGAAACAGTGTGTAGAACAGTCGTGGGAGTGATAGGGCACAGTTTGCCCACAATCAAAGGCAAGTTTCTATGGCTTATCAACGCTACAAGATTTAGGAGTATAGGTACAAATATTGTGATAATTGGCACCTTAATATGTCCCCATTACATGTTGCTTTTTCTCTGCTTCCAGTAGTTTTCTCAGCAACACACCACAAACTTACTATCTGTTGCCTTCTGCATGGTCGTACTGCGCCTATCAGTGTAGACTATCTGTGTGGCATGCATACGTTCACACTTCAATAACTGAACTACTGCAGAGATCAAAATAGGCATTAATAGTTTGGTTTGTGCCATACATACTTGGAGGTGTTAATCAAACTAAAATCGTACTACTCGTAATACCTAAAAATATTAGTTAGCAAAAAGTAAATGCTGATGTAATGTTGCTCAGTACACTGTCGTCAGCCACCAATAGAAACTTTTGCACATATACACCCAGCACCCTACATATGTTATGTGGAACAATTGTCATAATTGTGCCAGCTATGAATTCAAAAATTGCAAAAGCACTGTCTAACGTATACCAGCAGCTAATGTCACCGTTTTAAGGCATTTATGAGAGATTTTTGTTCGATTGGGATATGACATTTGCTTGATAAACTTGATTTGAAATCATAGTGCTAACACAGTGATGTTCTTGTATTTGGGGATGGTGTGAAAGATCAAAACTGGTCGTAAAAGCAGCTGCCGCTGTGTGTATCGATCAAGAGTTTCATGCAGTGTTTATCAGCTGTGGAGCATCACTCAACAAAAATATTTCTCAACATACGAGGTACATTCAAATTCTAATGCCTCCGATTTTTTTTCTAATTAACTACTCACCCGAAATCGATGAAACTGGCGTTACTTCTCGACGTAATCGCCCTGCAGACGTACACATTTTTCACAACGCTGACACAATGATTCCATGGCAGCGGCGAAGGCTTCTTTAGGAGTCTGTTTTGACCACTGGAAAATCGCTGAGGCAATAGCAGGATTCGAACCTGCGACGGTAGCGGTCTCGCAGTTCCAGACTGTAGCGCCAAGAGCCGCTCAGCCTACCCGGCGGGCTTTTTTCAGTAATGTTGGAGCTAATATTACACATTTTAAGGGATAAGTATTCGAGACAGATAGTGAAAATTTCTTACTTCACCGATCGTACACCTCACGGTCCATCTTCACGAGGAAGTCGTAAGAGGTTACAATCCTTATGAAAACACACAGAGAGAAACTTTTTCCTCGGTCCTCAATAGCAGATGGAATAGAAAAGTGGTTGACAAATTATTATACGGAAAAGCACAGCCGATTGTCGTGTATACATGCAGATAGTTTTCCCTAGTTCTGAAGACTTCTTTGGGAGAAACAAGATAGCCCAGTTTTGATGGGAAACACGTTATGTGCTCCTAATGTTTATATCAGCTGACATATTTAAAACACTATGGTCTTTTTTCATGGAACAATGTACTTTCTTAAATGTCGTCAGAGAATCTTTTTAAAGATGATTGTAGTAAGGTCACATTTTTCATGATTTCCACTGAAAATTCGTAGGGAAATATAAACACAGGGCGGCGCAAACTAGGCGTTAGAAAGTATTTATCTACTGTAGTGTAACTGTATGTTTGAAATGATTCTCCTTATGATATTGCTATATTGTAGCTCTCAAAATTCTATAGCTCATTCCCCAATTTCTCTGTTTGCATTTCTGTATGGAAGCCCCAACAATTGAACGGCATTTGTTGCTCGTAAAGATATTTTACGCAATTTTTGGACATATAGTTCTGATCAGAAGCACTTCCAGCTGTACATTGGTCTAAAATCAGCAACATCCGGAATGACCACATCTCGCTGAGATTACAGTATAGAACGGAAGTCAAAGTGTGATGATAAGGAATGTTTTGCGTGCTTTTTTTTTCCATGTTGATGAAATGTTTTGAAAACATAGGATTCCTACATGATTCCAGGAAGGACCAGTCAGGAAAATCAGCCTGATCTGTAACCTTTTCAACGAGTGCCAAATTTATTCACTGAAGAGGAGCCTACTGTATGAACAAGAGATGCAGCACAGCAGCTCAAGGTGTCCCTACAGTCCCTCCAAAGAAAGAGGAATTTAACCTTCTGTCTCACAGAATTCAACTGTTGAGGGACGGGGATATGGAGCAGTAACATTATTCTGGAAATGAGATTATAGAGGCCTTTGACAGTGGGTTAGTCGATACGGATCAGATCTAGTTTACTGATGGAGGACATTTCCACCTCCAGGGTACGTCAACCAACAGAACTAGCGCCTCTTGGCTACTGAAAATCCACGCTATCAAGCTGCTTCTCCACTTTATCAGCAAAAAGTCACTGTTTGGTGTACAATCAGTGCACAGTGCTTTATTGGACCCATTTTTATTGACTAACCTGTCACAGTAGACCATTACAGTCAGGTAATTTGTACGTGAATTTGTACCGGCTGAAGGATGAGGCCGAATGCTCCGAAGCTACTGGTTCATGCAGCATAGAGAACGTCCACGCTGTGCTGCTGCGGATATCTTCTATTTCTGTCACCAGACGTTCAACGATCAGATCGTTGCCCTGGAGATCTTAGCATTCACTGGAAGTGGTGTTGAACGGTGCCTTATGGTCCCGATATCAACTCCTGTGATTACTTCTGACGGGAATAGCTGAACGACAGAATCTTTAAAGATGCACTGCAACAGGCCAGATTGTCGATACTGTAGCTTGCAGAGAGATTGATGCAGTCTAAAATAATGTTCTTTAGAAAGCCGTCACGGAACTCAATTTAAGGCTCCGCGCCCTGATTGCTTCCGAAGGAAAATACTTTGAAAACTTGACATTGTTCTAGTTTGGGGACGATCTGGATTAATATGAAAACGGAAGTAGAAAACTTCAAACAGCCACCATGGCTTTTCTAGAACATTTTTTAGACCTAAATAAGAGCTCTGTAAATGCTATCGTCGTTGTCTGACGTTTTTTGCTTCTGATTCATTTTGAAAACATCCTGTACTAAATTTTAGATTGTCTAAATCAGTCAACCCATATTATGTTACAGTAAAGAAACATTTTGTAACACTTGTTTTGCGCGAGCCTCTCTGAATACCCACCGCGGTTAAACCAGCACAGTAACATAAGTATCAGGTAATGAGACAGAACCTATACTGTGGCCGGAACCGCGGGACTGCTACGGTCGCAGGTTCGAATCCTGCCTCGGGCATGGGTGTATGTGATGTCCTTAGGTTAGTTAGGTTTAAGTAGTTCTAAGTTCTAGGGGACTTATGACCTAAGATGTTGAGTCCCATAGCGCTCAGAGCCATTTGAGCCTATACTGTGGCTGCAGTCTCCGATTTTCTGTTTAGCATGCTGTTGCCCTCGTTTCATGAAAACTTCCGCTGGAAACCGTAGCATACATTGTATCACTACACTGTTTCTAAAGGTTGTTTAGCACCTTAATAAAGACACGTATTTTCAATGAAGCCACAACGACTGCTTGTGTATGTCGGTAGATAGTTATTTCACTTTCGACAGTTTCACTTTCCCGCAACTTTGGTTCGATATGTTCAGTGATTCTGGAGACGTCTCATGTTAACAGCTTAAGTGACTCACGCCATACACCTAAATATAGAAGATTTTTCTTTTAATTCTGAAGTTTACAACAAAGGAGGAGGAACATATCTGTTGATGTGCCTAGGCCGGGGCCCACGGTTTCTTCAGCAGGGAGAAGCTCAGGCTGGTGCAGCTGCAGACGGTCGTCTCGGAGAGCTGCTGCGACGCCTTCGGAACAATGCGCCCCGCGAGACGCGCCGCTGGGATTTAATCACCGCTAAAGCCCCGGGCTTACGCACCGCCTCGGCACCTGTTACGGAGATGTCGGCTGCTAGTGTTGCGACCTACCTGCCGGCGGGGTGGCAAAACAAGCGCGCCAACAGATCTCGTTGCATGTAATTCATATTTGGAAAGTAGCAGTGCGTTCAAATGAGAAACTATGAGAAAACAAAAAGTAATTGTTTCCTTAGAAAACGCTCGCTTCGTCCCCCCCCCCCCCGCTATTTCATGCATGACTGAAAGAGAAAAATGTTTCTATTTCAAAAATTTTATAGAGGTGTCCTCATGGTCCATTTTCTCCTCCCCTCTCTCTCCATCTCCTCCTGCCCCATCCCTCCCTCTCTCTCAGCCCATCACCTCCTACCCCTTCTCCCTGTCCATTTTCTCCTCCCCTCTCTCTCCATCTCCTCCTACCCCCATCCATCCCTCACTCTCAGCCCATCACCTCCTACCCCTTCTCCCTGTCCATTTTCTCCTCCCCTATCTCTCCATCTCCTCCTGCCCTCCCTCTCTCTGTCCACACCCTACTTCCCGTTTTCTCTTTCCTTTTCCTGCCAACCCTCCATCCGTCTCCACTACCCCCTCGCCATGACGCTGAGCCTTGTTTACTGTTATTACAAATTCAGATTCTGTAGTGGTATTCTAATCATATACCAATAATCCATAAATAAAACATTCATGCTTACTAATAGCGTTTCGTTATTGCACGTGTAAGTAGGCTTTTCAGGTTTTTATGCTGGAAACGCCACGTAGGGCTCTATATGGAAATCACTGGCTGTGCTGTGTGCAGTCTGTGGCTGGTTGGCATTGTTGGAACATTCGCTATTGTAGTGTCGGGCAGTTCGATGCGAACAGCACGTAGCGTTGCGCAGTTGGAGGTGAGCCGCCAGCAGTGGTGGATGTGGGGATAGAGATGGCGGAATTTTGAGAGCGGATAATCTGGACGTGTGTCCATCAGAGACAGTAAATTTGGTAGACTGGATGTCATGAACTGATATATATAATGACTTTTGAACACTATTAAGGTAAATACATTGTTTGTTCTCTATCAAAATCTTTCATTTGCTAACTGTGCCTATGAGTTAGAAACTTTTATTTAACTGGCAGTATTGGCGCTCGCTGTATTGCAGTCACCGATTCTGTTGTTCAGAAGCGTACGAACACTTCGACTGAAATGTGCAGGAGCTCCATCGTGGGTGAACCACATGTTGAGTCGTACTTGTAAAGGCACATGTTCTAGCAGCACAGGTAGAGTATCCCGTATGAAATCATGGCGGTGAATCGAGGAAGTACAATACATACTGACGAAACTAAAATGAGCTCTAACTCGGAAATTAAGCGTCTCCGGACACATGTCCACATAACATCTTTTCTTTATTTGTGTGTGAGGAATGTTTCCTGAAAGTTTGGCCGTACCTTTTTGTAACACCCTGTATAATGCACGCAGTCACTACTACGATATTTTTATTACTTGATCTTGAATATTTCGACGCTTTTCATGCATTTTTAAGCATTTTTCATGCATATTTGCTGGCATACTTTAAGGCTTTTATGATGCGTATAATCTGGTCTCTAGTTATGAGATACCTCCTAATATCATGTCGGACGTCCTTTTGCTCAGCGTAGTACAATGGAGTGGGCAGAACAAGCAGTTGGAAGTACCCTGCAGAAATACTGAGTCGTGCTGCATCTTTAGCCGCTCATAATTGCGGAAGTGTTTCCAGTGCACGATTTTGTACACGAACTCACCTCCCAATTATATGTCATAAATGTTGGATGAAATTCACGACGGCCGATTTAGGCCACCAAATCATTTGCTCGAGCCGTCCAGGGTGTTCTTTAAACCAATCGAGAACAATTTTGGCCCGGTGGCATGGCGCATTGTCGTCCATAAAAATTCCATCGTTGTTTGGGAACACGTCGGTTGCAACTGGTCGCCAAGCAGCCGAACATAACACAGGAACCAGTCCTGTTCATTCCATGCAGAGACAGTCCACATCATTATGAAGCCACCACCAGCTTCGACAGCGCCTTGGTGACAGCCTGGGCCCATGGCTTTGTCGGGGCTGCGCTACACTCGAACCCTACCATCAGCTCTTACCAACTGGAACTGGGTCTCATCTGACCAGCTACAGTTTTCCAGTTATTTCGGCTCCAACTGATATGATCAGGAGACCACGAGAGGCGCCGAAGGCGATATTGTGCTCTTAGCACAGGCACTTGCGACGGTCGCCTGCTGACATAGTCCGTAAACGCCAAATTTCGCCCCACTGTACTAGTGGATGCGAGCGTCGCACGTCCCACTCTGCGGTTGTTTCATGCAGCGTTGTTGGTCTGTTAGCACTGCAACGTCTATGCAAACGCCACTGCTCTCGGTCATTAACTGAGGGCTGCAGCCACTGAGTTGACTGCGGTGAGAGATAATGCCTGAAATTTGGTATTCTAGACACACTCTTGACAGTGTAGATCTCGGAATATTGAATTCCCTAAAGATTACCGAATTGGAATGTCCGATGCGTCTAATTCAATTTACTATTCCGCGTTCAAAGACTGCTAATACGCGTCGTGCGTCGGATACCTTTTCACATGAACCGTCTGAGTACAAATGACAGCTTCGCCAATGCACTGCCCTTTTGTACCATGTGTACACGATGCTACCGCCATCTGTATATGTGCATATCGCTAGTCCACTACTTCTGTCACCTCTGTGTTGCTGTAAAATGATGAGGATGTTGTGTGTAAGTACTACTCTGAGATCAAGAGACTGGCCCAGCAGGAAAATCATGGCGAGCGCATCGGATCAGTCGGCAGACTTGTGAGATGGTTTCTGTCCTGCTCCCTAGGCACGAAACACAGGAAGAATGAGCTGGATCACCCTCGCCGGAGTACAAGTGCAATGCGTCTTCTATGAGCAGCTGTGACTGGTTGAACCTTCCTGCTAGCGGTATGAGCCCCAGGCCACGCCGCCATCGCCACTGTGCCGTCGCGGCCTACTTGCGATTCCAGCCAGCATTGTTGCAGGCGGGCGGGCTATTTGCGCTGGCGCGGCCGGCCCGGCTGATCACCCAATCAGCGGGAACTGCCGGCTCTGCTGCCTGCTAACGAGTCCCCAGGGGGCCGCCGCCCCCGACCGCTTACTCTTGCAATTTACAGCGCGCCGCGGTTTCCGCTCAATATCCAAATTACGGATCCGTGGCCTGCGACCGCGCCGCGCTGCCGGCCGCTCCTAATGAACTAATGGCCCTCATTAGCAGCCGGCGTCCCCGGCTCCGCCAGCGCCACACGTCACCCGGCCATCGCCGGCCCGGCGCAAACTTCCGGCGACCGCGAGTTCTGCCGGGCGGATTTGCATCCTGCAGATCTGCGCGTCTTTCGCCGAAGGTAAACATGTTAAACTTGGAGCAGTGAACTGAACTCCGACAGCCAAGTACTGCAGAACTGGTAGTGGTGGAATTTGCAGCGATTCAATGGACCCCTTGTTGAATGCTCAAATCTCCGTAAACAGTGGGGACGACATCTTCCTCTTCCGATGCTAACCACTGCAAATACTGCCTCGGAGTTTTTCACGGCTTCATTCAAGCATAAAACATCATTGGTGTTCAACTCTCAAGATGTCTGAACTACGACTTCATGTTTCGAGGATTTTCACTGTCCTCTTCTCTCGTATCTGAATCTAGCAATGGGCTGTCTTATTATTGACGTAGTGGTGGCAACTGTGTCAGTGTTTTTACGAAATATTTTGGAAACGAAAAGTTAGTAATAGTAGGTCCGTCTATCCCCGCAGCCAAGAAATACGGAATGGAAGCAGAAGGTATACTGTCCCAAGCAAAACCACTTTTCTTTGTGATATAAAGTTTTCAATCTTCGTTCTTTATGAAGGTTACGTTTGTAACACTTGATACCAGGTTCTACTAGGTTAATACTCTCATATCCGACTTTCTATTTTTAGGGTTCCGTACACCAATATATAAAAACGGAACCATGATTGGTTAATTTTCGTTGTCCTTATGTCTGTTCGTCTGTTAAGACAACTTTTACTCAAGAACAGGTAGAGGTATCAAGTTGAAATTTACGTCAGATACGAAGGTCTACAGTCTTTTCTCGGTGCAGATCAAAAGACACAGCCATTTATGCCACATGAAAACCTTGAGCGGCAGTGTTTATGTACATTGTTACGTCAGTTAGGCCTCACCTCTTGGATGATATACGAGCACAACTACAGAGTGGCAAGTTAAGTGTTTATCTTTCCTGTGTTTTCCTTGTAGTATATTTATTACATATCATATGTGCTTCCCTGTTTGGACGGCCTGTGTGACCGAGCGGTTCTAGCCGCTTCAGTCTGGAACCGCGCGACCGCTACGGTCGCAGGTTCGAATCCTGCCTTGTGCATGGATGTGTGTGATGTCCTTAGGTTAGTTAGGTTTAAGTATTTCTAAGTTCTAGGGGACTGATGACCTCAGATGTTAAGTCCCATAGTGCTCAGAGCCATTTCCTTGTTTGTTGTTGTTGTTGTGGTCTTCAATCCAAAGACTGGTTTGATGCAGCTCTCCATGATACTCTGTCCTGTGCAAACCTCTTCATCTCCCAATACCTCCTGCAACCTACATCCTTCTGAATGTGTTTAGTGTATTCATCTCTTGGCCTCCCTCTACGATTTTTGCCCTCCACGCTGCCCTCCAATACTAAATTGGTGATCCTTGACGCCTCCGGATATTTCCTACCAACCGATCCCTCCTTATGGTCGAGTTGTGCCACAAATTTCTCTTCTCCCCAATTCTATTCAATACCTCCTCATTACCCATCTAATCTTTAGCATTCTTCTGTAGCACCTCATTTCGAAAGCTTCTATTCTCTTCTTTTCTAAACTGTTTATCGTCCACGTTTCACTTCCATACGTGGCTACATTCCATACAAATATTTTCAGAAACGACTTCCTGACACTTAAATCTATACTCGATGTTAACAAATTTTTCTTCTTCAGAAACGCTTTCCTTGCCATTGCCAGTCAACATTTTATATGCTCTCTACTTCGACCATCATTAGTTATTTTGCTCCCCAAGTAGCAAAACTCATTTACTACTTTAAGCCTCTCATTTCCTAATCAGCATCACCTGATTTAATTCGACTGCATTCCATTATCCTCGTTTTGCTTTTGTTGATGTTCATCTTATATCCTCCTTTCCTGATTTAATTCGACTGCATTCCATTATCCTCGTTTTGCTTTTGTTGATGTTCATCTTATATCCTCCTTTCAAGACACTGTCCATTCCGTTCAGCTGCTCTTCCGGGTGCTTTGCTGTTTTATTTCTTCTCCATGGATTTTAATACCTACTCAGAATTTCTATTTTGTTTCCTTCACTGCTTGCTCAGTATACAGATGGAATAACATCGGGAATAGGCTACAACCCTGTCTCACTGTCATCCCAACTACTGCTTCCATTTCATGCCCCTCGATCTTATAACTGCCATCTGGTTTCTGTACAAATTATAAATAGCTTTTTGCTCCCTGTATTTTACCCCTGTTTAAGAGGCTTAATCTGGCGTATTTGTAAGTGTAAATTTCATTTCAGTCTACAGCGCAATAGTTGCTCACTGAACAGTCAGCTACGTAGCTCATTAACGCATTATCTTCCATTGGAAACACATCAAGAGGCTAGCAAGCGACATATCTAGAATGGTCTGCCTTTATAGTTCACTTCTTCAGTCACTCCTGGGATGGCTAGGATGTGTGCATGCTGTTTGCGGACGCAGGAGGAGCTGGCTGGAGTTCGCAACCCTGAATGTGCATTCAGTCTGCTGCATCGCGGGGTAACGGTGACGGAGAATCTGCCGCGTCGCATGGGACATCTCAGGTGTTGCTTCCGAGGTGAATACGCCCTCACAGCAGGATGAGTGGTGGGTGGTAACACGTTCGCGTCGCTCGAGGCGAAGGGCCAGTGTGGATACTTGCCGCCTTGCCTCGCCCATTATCCCTGCGAGTAGACGGATCGCCGCTCCTTCAGCAGGGTCCGAGCAGGCATACGGAGGGAGGCGTTTCCTAGTTATTGGGAGCTCCAGTGTTAGGGGCGTTATGGAGCCCCTTAGGCAGATAGCGTTCAGGGCTGGAAAGAAAGCCAATGTGCACTCTGTATATCTCTGTATATGTGGAGGCTATCGAGAGTGCAGGATGCAGTCATCTGCATGTTGTGGCTCACGCATCAACGACGTCTGTCGCTTGGGTTCTGAGGCAATCCTCAGTTTCTACAGGCGGCTGACGGAAGTGCTGTAGACTGCTGGTCTCGTGCGTGGGGTGCAAGCAGAGCTCGCATTTTGCAGCATTGTTCCCAGAGATGATCGGGTTCCTTTGGTTTGGAGCAGGGTGGAGGGTCTCAACCAAAAGCTTCGTCGATTCTGTAACAGTCTTGGCTTCAGATTTCTAGACCTGCGTTATCATGTGGGGTTTTGTAGGACTCCCCTTGATAGGTCAGGAGTGTACTACACAAAGAAAGCATTTACTCGGCTAGCAGAGTATTTCTGAACATGTTGACTTTTTAGGCTTGGTTTGAGGATCTCTGCTGAACACTCGCCAGTCGATATGCAGCAAGGGAAGTCAAACGGCGCTCAGAATAGACACTTATACTGTCACAATTTTTTCAGTAATCTGCCGAAGTATTCGTAATAAATTTCCCGAATTTAGTGGCCTCCAGAAAAGTTCTCGCATTCAAATAATTCTTGGTAACCGAGAGCTGGCTGCAACCCGAAGTGGAAAGCTCTGATATATTTAGCGAGTCGTGGAACGTATATCGGAAAGACATATTAGAAGCCATAGGAAGGGTAGTGTCCATCGCAGTTGACAAAAATGTTATCTCTGTTTATGTCGAAATTGAGTGTGACAGTGAAGTCATCTGGCGGCGTATAAAAGGTGTAGGAGAAACCAGGTTAACTGTGGGATATTTTTACCGACCATCCGACTCTGCTGTGACAGTTCTAGAATCACTCAAAGAACGTTTACGGTCAATAGTGCGTAAATACCCACATCATGCAGTACTAGTTGGAGGCGACTTTAACCAGCCGATTATAGACTGGTATATATCTATGGATTATTGTGAGGTGCAGACAGACCGTCATGCGAAATACTTTTGAACACATTTCCTGAAAATTGTTTTGAGCAGCTACTTTGCCAGCCCACACGCAATCGAAATATCTTAGATCTTGTAGCTGCAAATAGGCCTGAGCTTATCGACAATGTCAATGTAGAAACGGGGTTAACGATCACGATCTTATTACAGCAGCTACGATTACAAAAGTCAACAAACCAGTCAAGAAGGCTAGGAGACTGTTTCTGACAGATAGAATAGATAACTAGTTATCAGTATCTCAAAAAAAATGGTTCAAATGGCCCTGAGCACTATGGGACTCAGCTTTTGAGGTCATCAGTCCCCTAGAACTTAGAAGTACTTAAACCTAAATAACCTAAGGACATCACACACATGCATGCCCGAGGCAGGATTCGAACCTGCGACCGTAGTGGTCGCGCGCTCCCAAACTGCAGCGCCTAGAACTGCTCGGCCTCTCCGGCCGGCTATCAGTATCTCACTTAGTTAACTGGCATCACTCAGTTCTAGTAAGATGAATGGAGATGGGTTATAGGCAAAGTTGAAGCGCATTGTATATCGTGGTGCTTAGTAAGTGGATAAAGGATGGAAAAGACCCACCATGGCTCAATTACGAAATTCGGCAGGTGCTGAGGAAGCAGAGGCTGTTGCACTCTTGGTTCAAAAGGGAACGCACAAATGACGACAAGCGAAGGTTAGCAGTGATTCGTGCATCTGTGAAAAGACCTATGCACGAAGCATACGAGAAGTACCACCATCTGACCTTAGCAAAAGACCTGGTAGAGAATCCCAGAAAGTTCTAGTCGTATGTAAAATCGCTAAGCGTGTCTAAGGCTTCCATTCAGTCCTTCGTTGACCAGTCTGGTGTAGCACGCGCAGATAGCAAAACTAAAGCCGAAGAAATCGTTCACAGAGGAGAATCATACAAACATACTGTCATTTGACCATCGGACAGACTCCCTTATAGATGACATAGTAATAATCATACCTGGTGTAGAAAAACAACTGAAAGATTAGAAAGCAAATAAATATGCAGGTCCGAAGGAACCCCCATTCGATTTTATAAAGAGTACTCTACAGCACTGGTCCCTTACCTAGCTTGCATTTATCGTGCATCTCTCGCCCAGCACAAAGTCCCAAGCGACTGGAAAAGTAATAGTGCAGACCACAATTACAGACAATATCTCTAACTTCTGTTTGTTGCAGAATCCTTAAACATATTCTCAGTTAGAATATAGTAAACTTTCTTGAGACTGGGAAGCTTGTGAATTTAGAAAGCATAGCTCGTGCAAAACCCAGATGGCCCTTTTCTCACATGACATAAGTAGCAGGAAAATGGGGTAACAAGTGCAATTTTAATACCAAATTGATATGTAAATTCATTAAGTTGTCCATTAATTTCTCTCTGACCACACCCACCCCCATCCCGACCATGTCCACCTCCACCCCTGCATGACATCATGTGTTTTCCTCAGCATGCACGTGGGCCCCAGCAACCTCCCCCCTGTCCACCCTCCTGCTTCCTCAACCTACCCTGCTGGCGAAAATTTTGAATTTTGGCGAGAATTCCGAATTTTGGTTGGAATTTCTTTGACCGAGTGTTGTGCTGACATCCCACCTCATCCCCCATCCAGGAATTGGCGGGAAATTAAAATTGGCAGTGCCCTTTCCAGGACGAACCCTGGTCCCTCTGGACAGAAAGCCCAGGTGCATCCCCTAACATAATTATACGACCAGAGGTCCCTTTCTGGGACATGAACACTGGTTCTACTGGATGAGAAGCTCAAGTGCACCATCCAACACATGGAAAGTGTCCAGATGCAGGAGAGGAAGCTTAGGTAAAGTGTACTTAATTTATTTCGGTCAGGAAAGGTGCTTATTATGTAATTAATAATAAAGATTGTGCCTAGTTACACAACTATACGCTTAGCGCTGCAAGTGGCCCATCGGGACCATCCGACCGCCGTGTCATCCTCAGGATAGGGGGGGGGGGGCGTGTGGTCAACACACCGCGCTCCTGATCGTTATGTTGGTTTTCTTTGACCGGAGCCGCTACTATTCGGTCGAGTAGCTCCTCAATTGGCATCACGAGGCTGAATGCACCCCGAAAAATGGCAACAGCGCATGGCGGCTGAATGGTCACCCATCCAAGCGCCGGCTACGCCCGACAGTGCTTAACTTCGGTGATCTCACAGGAACCGGTGTATCCACTGCGGCAAGGCCGTTGCCATAGCACTATACAAGGATGGCCTAAAATCGCAATAAAACTCAAAAACTGACTATACCATACAACTAGAGTTATCCTGCTGAGAAAAAATGTCGCAATACGACTCAAAACTAGTGACAGACACACTCAAACTCTACCCTTCACCTACAAGCGGGTGGAAAAAAGGCAGGAGTGTAAGGTACCCTTTTTATTCTTTTTGGCTGGAAATATGTTCAACTGACGAGGTGCTGGTGTTGGACAGACAGGAATTTAAAAAGTGTATTACCTTTAAGCATACAGCTGAGGACAGAATCTATCGTTGTTTGATGTCAGAGTTCGCTACAGACACCTGCTGAAAAACCACCCTGCAGCCCAAGTAACCTAAAGCCAGTACACGCTACCACAACTAATGGAAAAAATGCATCATAGTTCTAATTACACTTCAAAATGGTCATGAAAAACCAAGCACTCATAATGAACGGGTCATAATGCAACACAAGTACTGGGGAAAATCGTCGCTCCAAAGACTGCAGAGGGGGTGGTAGCTGAACATGTGTTCTCCTCAAGAGGCGCCCACAAACTGCCGGAAATCAAGGCCCTCTTACCTCCACACATCCCTCCTCTCCCTCCCTTCCTCCCTCCCTCCATCCACCTATGGGGAAGACACAGACATTTTCAAATGGCTATCTGCTCCACTGCGCTTTGCATTCTACCGCCCTTCCGCCCTCACTGTGAACACTAACCGCCTTGAGGCGACTCTCCTTCACCAACACAATAGCATGTATAGTCAACTAAACAGTAGGAGATAAAAGGATGGTCTCTCCATGTGCAACTTGTTTGATTAAACTGTAGCAACACAGCCCCCATGTGCCTCCTACCTAGTCAGAGCACAGGTGTGTCTGGCGACCACCCACAGTAGACACATCCCCCATCGCCCCCTGCAGCCCGCCGTTCTGTGATGGAGAACAATTGCACCTATCGTCAACGCAACTCTTTTTTGCAATCTGTGAAATGTATTTATCAGAGAGACTGGACCTCTCCGGAACAACAACAAAATTCAGGAGAACACTCCAGATCGCTTTTCCAAACACCTAGCTGCTCCACCGAGCACATTTTCTGCAGCCCACTGCCATCCCTCTGTGGTCACTGGTCTCACCAGGCCTTCCACTAAGCTACACAGTCGCTCGCAGCACTCGGCCTGCGCCTACACAAACGGAAAATTAAACAGCACCACCCTGCCCCTCGTCGAAGCTTGGGTGTGTCCAGCGACCACCCACAGTAGAACCGCCCTTCCCCCCCCCCCCACCCCCCACCCTCCCCTGCGCCCGCTGTTCTGTGATGGAGAACAATTATACTTGATGTCAGCACATCTCCTATAATGAAGCATCTATTCAAAAAGGAAAACACAACTGCGACGATAATAAATATCCTCTTTCCACGAAAATAGGAGCAGTCCATTTTCTATTAGTTTTATAAGCAAAATCGGTATAGCTTTTACGTTTAACTGCAGGATACAATTCGCATCTCATTATTTTGCGACATCCAGCAAAGCATAATGTAGCTGATTACAGACGATTGGCAGAGACATGTCTACCCTGCTTAAAATCAGAAAAAAAGGACTTTCACTGTTTTGCGGCAAAAACTAGCGATCACCGCAGAATGCCATCGTTATTTCGAAACCATTATCAGCGTAAAGAAAAAGCGAGAATTTAAACGCTGAAGAAAAAACATCTGTATCAAGCAATTTCTTTCTGGTTGATGAACAAATTACACGATCTGAGAGTGTTTCTCATGTTCAGTATCTGTAAATAAACTGACATCCACGTGTGTATTACAAACATTTCAGACACGTGAAATAATATTAGAGATACAATCTTTCATGCGGAAAAAACACTACCATTTTACGTTCAACAACAAGAAGCTATAATTCAAGACGACGTAGCTGTTTTGTACACTTTGGTAGGTCGAACTAGCTTTTATGAAACAAATATTGAGTGCCTGTCTCGCCCTTGGTAGGTGGGAGATTAAAATATCATTGAAAGATATCGCCACAACGAAAAGAAAAGAAACGCCGGTCGAGTCTCATTCCGTGGTATCCTAGCCATCTCTTCTACCCACCCGATGGCACGTCTTTGGGACCAAACTGACAGACTAATTGATTAAATTGATCAGGAGAATCACTTTGCATAGCAAGTATTTTTCAGCAGTCGGATAACATGCACCTGGTAGGCCAAATAGGAATCCATGGAGTGAAGGCGATATTATTTTCGAGGAACGCTACCGAGAGACGACATTTGAAGCAGACCACAGAGGGATTCTACAACCGGACACATACTTTCGCTTAAGGACAGCGCTATTAAAAACACAATCATAACGACTATGTTACTGTCTCCCTGCATAAAATCTGATCATTAGTGTACAAGTGCTCATGAGGGTACAGTCACACATGGGTTGCTGATAGCGTTACAATTTCTGGTAGAAATACTTGCATTGGATCCTGTAGAGACGTCTTTTAAAGATTACAGCAGGGGTGAATCCTATTTATGCCACTCTCATGTCTCGAAACAGGTCACCTTTTTCCAACCTATCTGCTAAGGAACTCATACAGCAAAAACTCCTGTGCTGTGTTTTAGACAGTCCTTCTGCAGCTTCTAACTGCTCCTCAATCTCTGCCCAGCCCTCGCTGCAGCTTCACACATGTGATCATCCCAATTTAAGTCAGACCCGAACGGAAGTCTAAGACCTCCTGTATCCTGTGGAGAAACAGGACGAGCTCGGTTATCGTGACAGGACCACATTTTGACCCCTTGGTGCAAATGGGAACATGTCGTAGCTCCACCAACCGTATACATTATTTATGGCCAGCACCAAATGAAGCTTCTCCCTGCAACATGAGGTAGTATAAAAGATAGTACAAGCAGTTACGGTGGTGTTTTCTGTTGGGAAAAGTAGGTAGACTCCAAATAATACAGGGCATGGAAGACAGACAAGGATTTTGCTTCTGCATTGCGATGCATCTCCAAACTACATACAGGTACTGCAGTCTAAAGGAAATCTGTGTCTCTCAGAGTGCATTCATGTCTATCACCCAAACATTCTCTCCCACCTCGGTATTTTGTACCATCCAACAGAGAAAACCTACGAACTATAAAAACTCCACTAACGTTATCCATTAGAGAACTCGGTAAGATATTTTCACATTCCTGTCTCCTGATATATCTGACACAAATACAGTCTGCTTTCTGGCATGGACCATATGAAGCAATCCTATTAAGTATACAGTTATTTGTTCTCTGATGCAGAAGGCTCATGATCGAAGTCACTTCCACAGACCGATGTAAAGTTTCGTCACCTGTACTGTAGGAGGACCATATCCAACACACTTCAACAAGAGGATTTCTATATTGTTCCTTCACAATCAGTGTACACGGCTATGTACTTCGTTTTTTCTACCATGACTTACAGGTCTGTGTCAGCTGCTGCTAAACCAACATTAATACGTTTAGATCCTTAAAAAAGAGTTACTGTTATGTTATTGGTGAAAAAAATTAAAAATAAATGTTGTGGAGGGCATCACAGCACATGGAAATAGGATGAGTCTGCAGCATTGAGGAACACTTCCAAACAACTGTATGAAGGTGATGAGCTCTACATTTAATCCCATGCCTCAAAGCGACAAGTAGCAGATATCCAGAGTTCCGCCAAGGCTCCCTCCATCTCACTGGGGTGGTGTCAGTCAGTCATTATGCGGTACTCTGTGTGGTCGGGATGGGAAAGACACCGTTGATATGAGAAGATGTAATGTAATATGTACCGCAGTTGATAGCGAGGTAAGTTTTAGCAATTTTACCTGTTGTTCCGTAATTTCAACGCCAGTCATTGAGGAGATAGAACGCTTCCCAATTTCTGCCTCATCACTAAATCACCCCTCCACTTCTTTGTAGGTACCATATACCAGTTTGAGAATGACCGTGCAGTACATCGAGTCGACCATATACACCAAAGTATACCAGACAGCCACCTGTACCGATGGAAACAGTTTATCTACAAACTTCCAGCTCATCGACCATAGTGCAGAATTTACGATTACGACTGGCCATGTTTCCTTATGCGGATGGGCGCTACAGACTATTGTGGCATTCGAAGGATAAAGTCGGAGACTGACAGACCCCTTTCACATTGTACTTGACCAGTCCTTCCTGCAACACTAATCTTACCCACAGCACCCGTTCAAAAGCACAAGATCTTCCCAGATGCGTGCATGTCGAGGAGCGTGGCAACTCTTATTGGGTGTATAGTATACATGAAAGTGTTGCGTTGCTATAACAGACGGTCAAGAGAAACGTGTGGTTTGTACCTGATGGAGGTCCAGATGTATGGAGTTTGAAACATTTCACGTATATCAGCCGCGCAATCAATACTGAATCATTAATCCACTGTCTGGAGTCAGTACCAGGAAGGTACAGGCATGAGAGAAATGATCAGAGCATAAACGCACACTCCGACGATTACAAGGTTTTGCACGTAAAAATGCTATACTGTTAAAGCCATACGGTTTCCGAAGTATTAGTCGTGTGGAATGCAACGCCCTTAATGCTCTAATGGAGGATATAATTGTCCAACATCAGAAATACAACCACCCTGCAATTTTGTTACCCCATTCACTACGGTGACAAATTTTAAAATGATAAAACTACTTCCTTCCACACTATTCCGGTATTTTAGGAAGACATCATCAGTGTGTATGCACACCTCGAGCTGCTTATAAACCAACCAGAACGAAGACTCGAGACTGCTGTTCTTATTACCACCTTCTCAATCGAGCTTTGAAGGACAGCATGGGAAACATGGGGTTTCGCGTTATCTTGTTGAAAGATAACGCCACGGAGACCTAGAAGACAGGGCACAGCCACCGGCCTCAACACATCAGAAGTGATACGTCTGCTGTCCAAATTACAGGCTATGCGAGCCACAGGTTATCTGGCCGCACACCCAATGTCACGCTACACCATCGCGCCAGGTGCTCGAACCATGTGACAATGACCAGTGCAGCAGGGCACCATTAGTTCTTCTCGGAGTTTCCACAGACGTATAAATCTGACATTATGCTGTATGAAGAATTGCGACTACATAAGAAGAGGGCCTCTTCTTGTAATGCTGTAAGCTGACTGCTACTACAGGATGTATAAAAAAATGTGTTATAAGGCGTGTTGCTTGACAGATGGATACAATGAAACCATATTTTTCTAACTATCGTATATTTTAAAACACTTCATATGCGTGAGGATGTGGGCAGTTAGCACCATATAAGTTAGTCTAGGAGTAAAGGAGACAACGTGAACTGCAATCGCTCTGAGACTGTTGACTCTCTAGGACGTCCTAAACGGGATTGAAAGTAAACAAACCAGCACGGACAAGATGTAGAAGGCGTACTTTGTGTACTGTGTGGTCAGAGTGTTTACTAGTCGAAATGCTTTATTTGTTACTTGACACAGAGAGCACTCTATAGTCTTACGTACACAACGGTAGAGTACAGTACTGTCTTCCATGCCGCACATAGTTTTCAGTCATTCGTGCGGCTGTCATAAAACAGGAAATAACAATGGATTTTGTGTACACAGCTTCAGAATACTTGCTTGTCGTTTATGTGAAAGACAAAATAATTGTAAGACAAGCTTGCTGCCTCTATGAAGAACAGTACCCAAACAGGCATCACCCAGCCCACACCATGTTTTTAATACTGGAGAGGTCTTTACATAAAACTGGCAGCTTATGTCCTAATGGTCACCACATTGGATGCCCGCATACACACAATACACCGTAGTTTGAAGAAGCTGTACATCAACGTTTTGCAGATCACCCTTCTACGAGCACCTGAGCTTTGGCACACACCATGGGTCTGAACCGCATGGCAGTGTGGCACGTTCTGCACGATGAGCACCTACATCCCTACAGCAGAATCGCGTGGCGACAGCATGACTTTCCTCGTTGAGTCAACTTTTGCTGATTTGTGCTCGAGCAGAGTAGGCAACATCCTCACTTCCTACGACATTTGTGTTTACTGATGAGTGCAGCTTTACCAGGAACAGCATGTTGAACACCAGAAACGGCCATGTTTCAATGGAATAAAATTCTCGTGGGCTGCATATTTGAGGCACGAACGTCCCTGTCAGTTTGAGGGCAGGCTTCATCGATAACCATCTCATGCCCATGCTTGTTGATGGTTCCATTTACCCTGAATTTCTGTGAGAGGTCTTACCTGGGTTACTCGACGAGGTGCCTTTGGACATCAATCGTGCCATGTGGTTCCTGCAGGGTGGTGCCAAAGCAGTCAGCAGCAACGATGTGAGAGTCTGTCTAATGACACCTTTAACAACAGGTAGATTGGGCATGGAACCATACACTGGATTTTAATTCCTGGGTGTGCATTAAAGCCCTATGGTATATCCATGAAGTCACCACGGGATCTGGTGGTATGAATACAAGTAGGAGCTTGAGACATCCGTGTTGTATCCAGAGTCTTTCCAAGGGTTCGGCACGACATCATCAGGTGATAAACAAAATGTACCGAAATTGGTGATGGTCATATTGAGCACCTTCTAACATGACTGTCATAAGGAGCGCAACTAAATGTAAGTATTTTTTGACTTCAGTGCAGTACTCAAACCATAGTCCCAGTAAATTTCAGAAAGTTTACATAACTAGTTTCGGTAAAGCTCAGTCACCGTTATTCAATGTAACAAGCATGATTTAAGACTGCTATTAATTATGAGAACCAGAAATATAAGTAACTTCTAACTCCAAAACCTTTGTCATAGGAAACAACACCGTTAATTTATCTAGTTAAATTAAGGGTTGTTATGCAGTAACGGCCAAGAAGCAACATCATTGTCATTAATTCCTCTTAAGCCTTTATTTATAGAGAACATTAAAATCTTAATGTCGCATATGTTGGATTAGGATCGACATAGTCCAACTACTTGCGTAACGTACCTGAAAAGTGAAGATCTTGTGTTATTAATCTTAGCAATTCTGCTGTTATTCTGAAAATGAGTCGCTCAAGTACGAGGTGGGACAGTTAATTGAAGTACCAGAACGCACCTTGATGTAGTTAATGAAATAATAACATTCATGTATGAATGCTGCGTATTATTATTTGTATATATTGTTTCCAGACCTATTGGTCAAGTCTGAAACAAAAATCTCCGTATCTCAAGGTCTTAAAGTTGAAAATACACAACTTGTAATCTTGAACACAGTACTCAGTAGCCCTGTGTTCAAGAAACAACTGTTTACTTGGATGACACATATACAGCCGTGGTTACCATATGACTCAGATGTTTCTTACATTTCAAGTTCTCATAATTAATAGCAGGCTTATTTCATACTTGTCACATTTGATAATGGTGGCTGAGATTCACTGAACTTCTGTAACGTACTGTGACGTTTGGCCTGACTACTGTACTGAAATCAAATAAATCTGAAAAAAATCTGTAAGTGTATTAAACTGGTGTTTACTAACAAGTAATGTACATTGTCTCGTTTACTCCTTGCCTAGCTTGTGTGGCTGAAATTGCCTACGTCCTCTTTCACGTTTCAGAGACGTTAGCACGTAAACGAATCGTTTTCGAAACTAGGTTTATTGATGTAATGTCCTCACACAGTACCAACTATCGACCACCAGAACTTGTATTATACCTTTTGATATATTCTGTATATCACGAAGGATATAAGTGTCCTGTACATTTTTGCTGTTGACGATGCAATTTATATTACCATTTGACAAAAGTGAGAAATTATGAGTTGTATATTTTTGACACCATTTATTTTACATCGCCTTGTAAATTGTTGTAAATATTTTATGATATCTGACGATGGCTTATAGACCAAAACTGGTTGTATAATAAATAAATTTTGATCAGCGGTTCTTGTCAGTGACTCTAGATGTTCTTTCTACTCGTTGAATGTCACCGAACAATACAAAAATTGTGAAGTATCCAGTATTGTATCGATTGAATCCTTCTTTCATCATTCCCAGAAGAGGATGGACGACTCTGAAAAGTGTTTGCCTCTCTGGCAAGCATCTGCACTAAGACCTGCCGCAGTAACCACGACACACCTGAAATAGTAATCATTAGTGTAGTACCTAAGAATGAATCTTTTACTCTGCAGTGAAGTCCATCTTTTGAAATATCTTGGCACATTAACACTCTGAACAGGACCAGGACACGAACCTGAAACCTCGCTTTCCGTGGTCGATGTTCTTAATAACTGGGGTGCCTAGGTTCAAATGATGACCCACTCTCAACCCAGCTTCCCGTTCCAGCACACAGTTATAATTTGAGAGGAAGTTTCACGTTGAACTGAGCCATGTTGCAGTTCGCATTGGTGCTGTTTGTAGGTTTCCGCCCTCTGTTGGAGGCCACACGGTATCGTTTAGTTGGCATGGTTGCGGTCGTTTGTCTTTTTCTCGTGTTGGCTGGCGCCGCTCGGTTTCGCAAGCATTGCCTGTCCGCTAGTGGCAGCAGCGACGGGTATCGATATGTAGTAACTGTTGCCCTAACTTTGGGGCGACGTCGTTATTTTTCCGGGTCGTGTGAGTGTGCGAGTTCGATTGGGGACTCAGGAGGAGCCAGGTCCACGCATTGCCAGAACACGCCGGGACCGCTGACGGCACGCATGGACTGCCAGATGGAAGGACTATGGTCACAAGGGTGCACGACCTCGTCGTAAACCGGTTCCAGCAAGCTTCAAGATGAGTGCATTTCAATCCAAGCAGAGAAACCTCCACCATTGTGGTATCTCGCTATTCTCCAGTGACTTGGGTTCGTGTAGCTGCTTGCAGTGTCGCCGAGGCGACGAGCAGCGAGTGGAGTGCTTGGGGAACGCGGATCTGATTAGCTTTCCTCGACTTCTTATTAGTGTTTACTGCGTTCAACTTGTTACAATTTTTTAAGTTCAACCAGCGGTAATTTTTCTTGCCTGGTGGCCGCTAACGCCCCAGTTACCTGTCCTCGGGGTTAGTGTACGTAATGACAGTGTACGTTTCCTCGCCTTGCCGCTACTGTCCGGTAAGGAGTGTAGTTTTCACAGCTTTTTTATTGTAGGCCGATGGGTGATTCCTCTCCTCTGGTGGTAATGATCCCTTTCTCGTTCTGGGGGCTCTAAACACAGTATTCTGGACGTAGTGCAGACCTCCGGTTCCGGCTTTGGCGTATTGTTCCATTGTTGCGTTTGGTTTATCGGACGTCAGGTAGCTTCAGTAAGATTACCGTTACTCATTCGTTAAACTCCCACTGGTCTGAGTTACCACTTTGTGAAGAGAATGCAACTCTTGGCTGCCTATCTCATCGCTCGCGAAAGTGTTTGTTGCTAGACCTTCTCAGAGGTCGATTCGTGGAGCACCGTCTGTGGCCCCTTGGTTCTTGTAAGACATGTGTGTTCTAAAAGGAGGTCTGATGTCCAGTAGTTCAGTGTAAGGCACCATCAGTACCCTTTAAGGAACTTATGTACTGGTCCTTGTGTTTTATTATTGTATTATTTATTACAATACTTTGTAATGCCTACATTAAAGTTTATATATGTGTTGTTAATAGTTCTGGTCGCCTTCTGCAATACATCTAGCAGTGTAGTGTTCAGTGAATGTTAAGGGTTGTGTTACAAAGTTTACCATCATCTTATTTCACCCCTTTGGTGATCAGTTGCTTGTTTTTAAAGTAACCTTTGCTATTGTATTTGCTGTTTTACAGGAGGTTTCTAAATTTTTTTATATTATTTCCGTTCCTGGCGTGTAAGGCCTTCAGCAATGATTATGGTCATTTTCCTTAAAATTCTAATTTGTATTTCAGCAGAAAGCCTTAAAACCTTGCCATTTCTGGTGTCTGATGCCTTCTGCTGTGTTTGTGGCCTTCTTCCTTTAATATTTCCATGCCTGTAATTTGTGAGTTGCAGCGAGTTTTAAACAGTTTTTAATTTATTGGCATTTCTGGCGTGTAAGGCCTTCTGCCCAGATCACAGTTGCTTGCATTTAAAACATTATCTGCTGTATCTGTATTTAATGGTGATTTGCTAAATTGTAACTCACTGGAAACACTATTATTTATTCAGTTGTTTATTCCTTCATTAATAACTTGTGGTATTTTTATTTATTGTTTAAAATAAATTGTGTGTAACTGTAAAAGGCAACCAGTAGTAACTGATTACGGCCATGTCCACAATCGTAACCGAATCCTGCCTTTCCTACCAGGTTTCATGAACATTTCATGCCAATTTGATCTTTGTTGCATGACGCATACAAGGTGTTGCAGTTTCAGTGTCCAATGTCGTACAAATCAGCACATTCGCCTACTTTCCGGGCTTTACATGTTCATATCACGTATGTGACAACATAAAGAAAATCTATGAGTCAATTAACATTTCATCCTCTCTCTTTTGCTTATTTGTAACGTTGTTGGACCTTACTGTGCCTACTATCCATCAGGAATAAACGTGCCTGCCATTAGGAGAGGTACTTTGACGGCTTGTATATTATGAATCCACGTCCTAATTGATTTCTCTGTAGTAACCAGACTTTTTATTAAATACAGATAGCCACATTAAAAAGTTATAATTCCACACTATCCGTTAACACTTAAACTGGTGCGAACTGTCAGGCTAAAGAAGAGCTGACGACCACAGGTTGGCGTTACGAGCCTCACAACACAAATTTGAGATAAATGATCCATATTCTAAGCATTTCTCAGTATGGATCGCAACGCCAAATGGCTGACACATCCAGTGAAAGTGTTCGGAAACACTTTCGAACCGTTATATGGTCTCGATAAAGTCACTCAGCTCATGGAAAACTACTTTTGTAACTGTCTACTCAGCCTACTCGTCCGGTTCTCGAGCGTCTTTGACTGACATATGAGAACCCCGGCACGCAGCCAGGCAGAAACACATGGCAGTGTCAGCGTGGAGGGTTGGCCGAGGGGACGCTGGCGATATGCCTGTTCAGCTGTCGCAGTACTGGCGCTGCCCCTGACGAGCGCCACTAAAATCCACTCAAACTTTCATTGCGACAAGAAAATCCTTTCTGATGGCGCAAAGTGCCTGCCCCCTCCTCCGTCTGTCATTTGATCCCCTGAAGCAGCGCACTGCACGTGTCATTAGGATGGCAGAGCCACCAGTTGTGCACGTGCCTATTCCCAGGCACGTACAGCTCCAATGTACTGGTATACCAGACTCCGCGTGACAATAGCGATGCATATTAAGATAGTTATAGCACCTTAACTGAACATTTCACTTTACTGGGGACATATTTTATGCCTTTTTGCTGGCGATCGCAAACAGACCGAACTCAGTAGATATTGTGCGTCCATGAACGGCAAAGTGATCAGTTTTTCAGCGTATCTGAGAATATTTTAACATTCACCTCCGTATAGGCAGACGCCACCTGGGCTGGACACAGAGGAGGATTACCTCTTAGGCTGCTTCAAACCAGTCAGAACAATGGTACTTTGGGAGAAGACTAGATTATTTTCTTTCTTTTCTTTTTGAGTCATCATTCTTCTGACCGGTTTGATGCAGCCCGTAGAGAAATTCCTCTCCTGTGCCAACCTATTCATCTCAGAGTAGCACTAGCAACCTACGTTCTCAATTATTTGCTGGATGTGTTCCAATCACTGTCTTCTTCTACAGTTTGTACCCTCTAGAGCTCCCTCCACTACCATAGAAATCATTCCCGGGCGTCATAACAGATGACCTATCATCTGCTGTGTCGTCCGAACAAGACACAGCGAGGACGCAAGCACCAAAAGCGCAAGGTTGCGTTCTGGTGGCAGTGCCATAGAGACTCGCCACTGGCCCGAGTACGGGCGGCGCTGAGGATGAAGATATCGACTTCGTCTCGACAATTCCTGGCCGAGTGCAATTCGCCAATGGTCGGACGACAAAGGACAGAAGCCTACTCGGAGTATAGAAGAGCAGCTCTCACCCACTAGTTTACAGATCATCGTTCGGTGCTCACTTAGACAGGAAACGCCATTTAGTGAACAGGATGTTGTTGAAAACTGCATTTTCTATTTACTCAGAACTTTATGTACCATTACTTGTCCTTGCCCATTAAGGGCCTTTTCTGTGTTATATTACTTGGAGTTTTGCATTCTTCATTATTGAACAAGTGACAAAGATAAGAAAACCTTTTTAACTCACTTATGTGACTTTGTTACTAATTTCTTGGTATGTTGTATAAATTTCGTTCTCCTATCCTGTTACCTGAACTTGGAGCATAGCAGTGTAATGTGGCAGGGAAAAATTGTCTTAGCGCTGTACTGCACCAGAACCGTTTCACAAACTCACAAACTCGGGCTACCGTAACCACAGAGGCAACTTGCCTCCACAGCAGTCTTTACGAAACTGGCGACGCGGGTTTACAGAACCATCCTGTCTCTTCTCCTAGTCAGTGTTTTCCACATACCCCTTTCCTCTCCGAATCTGTGCAGAACCTTGTCATTCCTCACCTTATCAGCCCACCTAGTTTCCAACATTCGTCTGCAGTACCACATCTCAAATGCTTCGATTCTCTTCTGTTCCGTTTTTCCCACAGTCAATGTTTCACAGCCATACAAAGCTCTGCTCCAAACGTACAATCTCAAAATTTCGTCTTCAAATTAAGGCCTATGTTTGATACTTGCAGACTTCTCTTCCCCATGAATACCCTTCTTGCCAATGATTGTCTGCTTTTGATGTCCTCCTTTCTGCGTCCGTCATTGGCTATTTTGCTGCCTAGGTAGATGATGAATTTCTTATCTCCATCTACACACAACAAAAAAAATTTTGCACCACCTCTGTTCCAAGGGTTCCGGAACCTGTACAGAAAATTGGAATAGAGATCAACATAAACATCATTTCCGCCCTCTTTTTGCTAATAAAAATCACACGTTGCATGTTGTACCACCTAGTGACACCTTCAGAGGTGGTGGTCCAGATTGCTATACACACCGGTACCTCTTATACCCAGTAGTACGCCCTCTGGCGTTGATGCATGCCTGTATTCGTTGTGGCATACTATCCACAAGTTCAGCAAGGTAGTGTTGGTCCAGGTTGTCCAACTCCTCAACGGCGATTCGGCGTAGATCCCACAGAGTTGTTGGTGGGTTACGTCGTCCAAAACAGCCCTTTTCAGTCAATCCCAGGAATGTTCGATAGGCTTCATGTTTGGACAACTCGCTGGCCTCTCTAGCCGACCGAAATCGTTATCACCAAGGAAGTCATTCACAAGATGGAAAAGGTGGGGCGTGAATTGTCGTCCATGAATATGCTGCCGATATGGTTGCACTATTGATCAGAGGATGGCATTCGCGTATCGTACAGCCGTTACGGCACCTTTCTTGACCACCAGCGGCGTGCGTCAGCCCCACAAATGCCACCCCAACAGTAGGGAACCTCCACCTCGCTGCACTCGCTGGATAGTGTGTCTGAGGCGTTCAGCCTGGCCGGGTTTCCTCCAACACGTCTCCAACGATAGTCTCGTTGAAGGCATATGCAATACTCATCGGCGAAGAGAACGTAATGCCAATCCTGAGCGGTCAATTCGGCATGTTGTTGGGCCAATCTGTACCGCGCCAATCTGACCTCGCCATGGACGTCGGGAGTGAAGTTGCGCATCATGCAGCCTATTGCGCACAGTTTGATTCGTAACACGACGTCCTGTGGCGGAACGAAAAGCATTAGTCAACATGGTGGCATTGCTGTCAGGGTTCCTTTGAACCATAATCCGTAGATAGTGGTCATCTAATGCAGTAGTAACCCTTGGGCGGCCGGAGTGAGGCATGTCATCAACAGTTCCTGTCTCTCTGTATATCCTCCATGTCCGAACAACATCTCTTTGGTTCACTCCAAGACGCCTGGACACTTCCCTTGTTGAGAGACCTTCCTGGTACAAAGCAACAATGCGGACGCGAACGAACCGCGGTATTCAACGTCTAGGCGTGGTTGATCTACAGACAACACGAGACGTATACCTCCTTCCTGGTGGAATGACTGCAACTGATCGTCTGTCAGACCCCCTTCGTGTAATAGGCGCTGCTCCTGCGTGATTGTTTATATCTTTGGGTGGGTTTAGTAACATCTCTGAACAGTCAAAGCGACTGTGTCTGTAGTACAATATCCACAGTCAACGTCTAACTTCAGGAGTTCTGGGGTGATGCAAAACTTTTTTTGATGTGTGTACTTCGTGACCATCAATCCTAATGTTTAGTTTCTCGCTGTTCACATTTCTGCTGATTCTCATTACTTTCGATTTACTATCAGTCCATGTTCTGTACGCATTAGGCTGTTCATTACATTGAGCAGATCTCGTAATTCTTATTCACTTTCACACAGGATAGCAATGTCTCAGCGAACTGTATAACTGATATCCTTCCACCTTGAATTTTGCTTCCACTCCTGAACCTTCCTTTTATTTCCATCATTGCATCTTAGATGTACAGATTGAACAACAGGGGCGAAAGATTACTTCCCTGTCTTACACGCTGTTTAGTCCGAGCACTTCGTTCTTCGTCGTCCACACTTATTATTCTCTTTTGGTTTTTTTACGTATTGTATATTACCCGTCTCTCCCTCTAGCATACCCCTATTTTTCTCAGAATTTCGAACATCCTGCGCCATTTTACATTGTCGAATCCTTTTTTCACGTCGACAAATTCTGTTAACTTGTCTCGATTTGTCTTTAGTTATTCTTCCATTATCAACAGAAACGTCAGAATTGTCTCTCTGGTGGCTTTACCTTTCCCAAAGCCAAACTGATCGTCATCTAACATATCCTCAGTTTTCTTTTCGATTCTTCTGTAAAAAAAATTGGTTCAAATGGCTCTGAGCACTTGGGACTCAACTCCTGAGGTCATTAGTCCCCTAGAACTTAGAGCTAGTTAAACCTAACTAACCTAAGGCCATCACACACATCCATGCCCGAGGCAGGATTCGAACCTGCGACCGTAGCGGTCTCGCGGTTCCAGACTGCAGCGCCAGAACCGCGCGGCCACTCCGGCCGGCGATTCTTCTGTATATTATTCTTGTTAACAACATGGGTCCATGTGCTGTTCAGCTGATTGTCCGGTAATTCTCGAAATTGTCAGTTCTTGCAGTCTTCTGATGGGTGGATGATATTTTCCGAAAGTCGAATGGTATGTCACCAGACTCATACATTCTACACACCAACGTGAATAGCCGCTTTGTTTGCTAATTCCATCAATGATTTTAGAAATTCTGATGGAATGTTATCCATCAGTTCTGCTTTATTTGTTCTTAAGTCCTCCAAAGCTCTTTTAAATTCTGATTCTAAAACTGCACGCGCTATGTCTTGTAAGTCGAATCCCGTTTTTTCTTCTATCACATCAGACAAATTTTATCGTTTGTAGAGGCCTTCAATGTATTCTTTTCATCTATCCGCTCTCTCCTTTGCATTTAACAGTGGGATTCCCATTGCACTTGTTATGTTGCCACCCTTGCTTTTAATTTCATCGAAGGTTGTTTTGACTTTCCTATACGTCGAGTCAGTCCTTCCGTCAATCGTTTCTTTTTCTATTTCTTCAGATTTTTCATCCAGCATATCGTCTTAGCTTTTCTGCATTTCCTATTTATTTCATTCCTCAGCGATATGTATTTATGAATCCTTAAAATTACCTGAACGTTTTTGTACTACCTCCTTTCATCCATCAACTCAATTATCTCCTATGTTACCCCCGGTTTCTTCGCAGCTACCTTCCCTGTACCTATGTTTTTTCTTTCCTACTTGTGTGATTGCTGTTTTTAGAGGTGTCCATTCGTCTTCAACTGTACTGCCTACTGAGTTATTCATTATTGCTATATTTATAGCCTTAGAGAATTTCAAGCGTATCTCGTCATTCTATAGTGCTTCCGTATCCTACTTCTTTGCGTGTTCCTGACTTATCTCTTCAGCTCACTCTTCGTCAATAACTACATTGTGATCTGAGCCTATATCTGCTCTTGGGTACGCCTTAAAATCCTGTATCTGATTTCAAAATCTCTTCCTGACGATGATGTAATCTAACTGAAATTTTCCTGCGTCACCCGGCCTATTCCAAGTGCACCACCCCCTTTTGTGATTTTTGAACAGAGTATTCGCTATAGCTGGCTGAATTTTATTACATAACTCAATTAGTTTTTATCCTCTCTCGTTCCTCGTCCCAAGCCCATATTCTCCTTAAACGTTTTCTCTACTTCTACTGGTACAACTGCGTTCCAGTCCCCCATGAATATTAGATTTTGATCTCCCTTTACTTAATGTACTACCCTTTAAATATCCTGGTATCCTTTCTCTATTTCTTCATCTTCTGCTTGCGACTCGGCATGTACAACTGAACTATCGTTGTCGGTGTTGGTTTGCTGTCAATTCTAATAAGAACAACCCCATCACTTAAATGTTCACAGAAACATACCCTCTGCCCTACCTTCCTATTCATACCGAATCCTACTGCCGTTACATCATTTTCTGTTGCCTACGATATTACCCTGTATTCATCTGACCATAAATCCTTGTAGTCTTTCTATTTCATTTCACCCCTACTGTATCTAGATTAAGCCTACGCATTTCCCTTTTCAGATTTTCTAGTTTCCCTATCACGTTCAAGCTTCTAACATTCCACGTCTCGACTCGTAGAAGGTTGCCTTTTCGCTCGTTATTCAATCTTTTTATCAGTATCACGGCCATCTTGGCAGTCCCCTCCTAGAGATTCGAATGGGGACTATTCCGGAATCTTTTGTTAGTGGAGAGATCATCATGACACTTTTTCAATTACAGACCACGTGTCCTGTGGGTACACGTTACGTGTCTTTAATGCTGTGGTTTCCATTGCGTCTGCATCCCCGTGAAGTTGATCACTGCTGATTATTCTGCCTTTAGAGGCTGTTTCTCACACCAAGGACGAGAGAGTGCCCCGGACCTTTGCCCACTCTTGCGCTGTCTTTGACAAATACGTTGGCAGAGTTAAGGTGACTTCATATGCCGGAAGTCTTTGGCCGCCAGTGCTGGTTCTTAATCAAAATTCAAGTGATGGCTGGTTTCGAATCCGGTATAGAGGACGTTTTGATTCCTAATCCGAGAGGCTACCCTAGACCACGGTGGAACGGCGGGAAAAGTGCTACTCTCAAATAAATGGTATTTAAAAATTGTACCAACTTCTACGACATTTCACCACTTTCGCCGCTATTTCCGCTGGTCGGCTTTAAGTAGGAGACTCATCCACGATTACAGTTTCCCCTCAGTGTCTATAAAATCCAGAGGAGTGAGGTGAAACTAGTGTCGACTCGCAACAGAAGTAAGTTTGACTTCCAGGTTTCTTTAGTGATACGGCGTCCGTTTTATGGACACTCAGAGCTTATCAGAGATTCTCTAAACTGGTGAGTACGTTGCAAACTTTTGATCTTTGCAGAAGGTGAGTCTTAATGGCGGACTATGTGTGTTATCAGTTTTACAACTACAGCACACTTTCTCATCGAAAACTAGGGAAATATGATAAGGATTTACGTGGTTGTCATAAGATTTTTTCTTTACATATATACAGGTGGTAACGGGTATAAGTGTAGATATTTCTATTGGTGACTGAGGACGGTGTACCAAAGAATTTTACTTCAGTATTTATGTCATTTGAAGACTAATAATTATCTTATTACAAGTCGTATGTTTTCAGGTTGGTTAGTACCTCCAAGTATATGTGGCAAGAACAGGCCATTAATCTTATTTTCCCTGGGCAGCAGGCCAGATGCTGCAATATGAATGCATGAACAGAAAACGATTAGTCTATACTGACAGGCATAGTCCACTTAGTGGTGCAGTTACGGCCAGGTAAAAACATTAGGTCATAAAGTCTGAGAGGTGTTTCTGGGAAAACTGTTTGGTGCAGAGAAAAACAACCACCACGCTGATGTATGTTCACGTTGACGTATCACATACAAAAATATCCGCACTTGTACCGATTACCTCCTGCACAGTGAATTGTACGCATGCATAGTAATGTCTTTATTTTTACCAATCTGTACCTCCCCATCCCCCTCCCCCACCCTCCCACACGTAACTCGCAACCAGACACGCAGACACGCGATACACATTGAGGAGAGGATTTGCAAGTCGTAACCACCACCTACAAACTTTGTATACTCTAAAAATCACTTTTGCAGTTACTGCCAATGTAAAAACGACACAGAGAGCTTTCTATGATTCTTTTGTAGTTATGGAAGAGGTCTTCTTGTTTACTTAATTTTTATGAATGTTTCTTTTCACATTAGCATAACTGCCCTAATTACTTGTTTGGGAGGGAGTTGAGTGTCTTAATCATAAGATTAAGCTTTACATTGGTCTTTAATTGTTCCGATATCGTGTTCAGAAAATCTTCTCAGAATACTCGACTGCGTTTAATTTCGTTCGGTGATATATTTAGAGCCATTGCTCAGTCTTCATCAGCGATTGACAGTCCTTGGGATCGCTATAAGCACTTGGTGTGATCAGCCATATACAATGAAAAGCCAAAGAAACTGGTACACCTGCCTAATATCGTGTAGGGCAGCACGCAGAAGTGCCGCAATACGACATTGCATGTACTCAAATAATGTCTGAGGTTGTGCTGGAGGGAACTTACACATGAATACTGCAGGTCTGTCCATAAATCCGTAAGAGGACGGTTGATGATAGGGGGGGGGGGGAGGGAGGAGAGATCTCTTCTGAATAGCACGTTGCAAGGCATCGCAGATATGGTCTATAATGTTCATGTCTGAGGAGTTTGGAGGCCAGTGGAGGTGTTTAAACTCAGAAGAGTATTCCTGGAGCCAGTCTGTAGCAATTCTGGACATATGGGGTGACGCATTGTCCTTCTGGAATTGCCCAAATCCGTCGGAATTCACAATGGATATGAATGGACGCAGGTGATCAGATAGGATGCTTAGATACGTCTCACCTGTCAGAGTCGTATCTAGGCGTATCAAGTGTCCCATATCACTCTCACTGCACACGCCCATGTCGTTACAGAGGCTCCACTAGCTTGAACAGTCCCCTACTGACATGCGGGGTCCACGGATTGATGAGGTTGTCTCCATACTCGTAGACGTCCATCAGCTCGATACAATTTGAAACGGGACTCGTCCGACCAGACAACATATTTAACATCTAAAGTCGGTGTTGACTGGCCTAGGCAAAGCGTAAAGCCTTTTGTCTTGCAGTCGTCAAGGGTACACGAGTGGGCCTTCTACTCTGCAACCACATATCGATGATTTTTCGTTGGATGGTTTGCACGCTGACACTTGTTGATGGCCCAGCACTGACGTCTACAGCAATCTGCGAGGGATTGTACTTCTGTCACGACGAACGATTCTCTTCAGTCGTCGATGGTCTCGTTCTTGCGGGATCAGTTTCCGGCCGCAGCGATGTAGAGGCTTGATATTTTACAGGAATCCTGATATTCACGGTACACTCGTGAAATGGTCGTACGAGAAAATCCCCACTTCATCGCTGCCGTGGAGATGCTGTGTCCCATCACTCGTGCGCCTACTATAACACCACGTTCAAACTCCCTTAAATTTTGATAACATGCCATTGTAGCAACAGTAACCGATCTAACAACTGCGCCAGACACTTGTTGTCTTATATAGGCGTTGCCGACCGCAGCGCCGCGTTCTTCCTGTTAACATATCTCTGTATTTGAATACGCATGCCTAAACAAGTTTCTTTGGTGCTTCATTGTACCGGGTGATCAAAGAGTCAGTATAGATTTGAATAAATCACGGAATAATGTAGATAGAGAGGTACAAATTGACACACATGCTTGGAACGACATGGGGTTTTATTAGAACCAAAAACATACAGACGTTCAAAAAACGTCCGACAGATGACGCTTCTCCTGATCAGAATAGCGATAATTAGCATAACAAAGTAAGACAAAGCGAAGATGATGTTCTTTACAGGAAATGCTCAATATGCCCAACATCATTCCTCAACAATAGCTGTAGTCGAGGAATAATGTTGTGAACAGCACTGTAAAGCATGTCCGGGGTTATGGTGAGGCATTGGCGTCGGATGTTGTCTTTCAGCATCCCTAGAAATGTCGGTCGATCACGATACAGTTGCGAACTGAGGTCTGGGGACCTTGGTGGCCAAGCATGACGAAAGTGGCGGCTGAGCACACGATGATCACCAAACGACGCGCGCAAGAGATCTTTCACGCGTCTAGCACTATGGGGTGGAGCACCATCCTGCATAAACATCGTACGTTCCAGCAGGTGTTTATCAGCCAGGCTGGGGATGATGCGATTCTGTAACATATCGGCGTACCTCTCATCCGTCACGGTAGCAGTTTTTCTGTCCAGCGCCATCTGTCGGACATTTTTTTTGTTATAATAAAACCCCATGTCATTCCAAGCATGTGTGTCTATTTTTACCTCTATATGTACATTATTCCGTGGTTTATTAAGTTTTCAAATTTATACTGACTTTTTGATCACTCGGTATATGGAAGCTTGACCCTTGAGAAAAGAAGAAGGGACGGTACTGTGCAGACCCGATTTCGGAGGTCTATAAAAGTTTTCCCCATATCGGCAATAAGCCAGCACGGAGAAGTAATTGGCGTTAAAATGGAGCTAACGGGTTTCAGTAAACGGATGAGCCGGAGAGACGGGTGTACAGCCGGACAGCCGCGCGCGGCGCCGCGCCCGGCTACGTCCGCCTCCGCGCAGTACGTGCCGGTAATTCAAAGGGCCGAGCGGCACTGCAGGGCACGGCGGGGCAGAGCGGAGGCTCGTTAAAACTGCGACTGGGCGGGGCTGGGCTGGGCTGGACAGGGCTGGAGGCCGCCTTGTGCTGCGCGCCACAGCGCGGCCCGGTAATGCAATCACCGAATTAGGCGGCGGACTGCGACGGCCGGTCGCTCGTTAGCGCTGCGTGCCGCACCGCGCCGCGGCCTGCCGTGCTGCCGGGAACTCCCCTCGTCCTCGTCAGGAACCGCTCCGCCGCAGACGGATTCGGAGCATACCAGCTGCTGGCGAAGTCGCCCGCGTCCCTCGCCCGCTCGTCTGGCGCCGTCTGCGCAGACGAGACAGCTAGCATTACGAGAACTTGCGACCACCAAGTGTTCGAAGAATGAGATACACACTGGTGTGCAAAAATTAAGGACGAGCTAAGTTAACCGCACAAAAACATGGTCATCCCTAAAGAAATCATTACAAGCATCTTTTCGTACCGTCTAATTCCGCCCTTGGACTTGACAACCGCCTAGATTCAGTTAGGAAGTGAGCCTACCCCAGGCTAGATACGTCGCGTCCCGGTTAAACCACTCGCAGAGAATTTGATCGCGCCGTTTCAGCAAATTGCGATTATGGTGATGCCGGCGTTTTACCCAGTGTTCCAACACGTTCCACATACAAGTCATGTGATTTTGTAGACCAGTAGAGATGTTATACGAGTCTGGCGATATACCATCTGACTTTCGGAAAAGCATCATCCACACAATTCCGAAGACGGCAAGAGCTGACAAGTGCGAGAATTATCGCACAATCAGCTTAACAGCTCATGCATCGAAGCTGCTTACAAGAATAATATACAGAAGAATGGAAAAGAAAATTGAGAATGCGCTAGGTGACGATCAGTTTGGCTTTAGGAAAAGTAAAGGGACGAGAGAGGCAATTCTGACGTTACGGCTAATAATGGAAGCAAGGCTAAAGAAAAATCGACACTTTCGTAGGATCTGTCGACCTGGAAAAAGCGTTCGACAATATAAAATGGTGCAAGATGTTGGAGATTATGAAAAAAGTAGGGGTAAGCTATAGGGAGAGACGGGTCATATACAATATGTACAACAACCAAGAGGGAATAATAAGAGTGGACGATCAAGAACGAAGTGCTCTTATTAAGAAGGGTGTAAGACAAGGCTGTAGCTTTTCGCCCCTACTCTTCAATCTGTACATCGAGGAAGCAATGATGGAAATAAAAGAAAGGTTCAGGAGTGGAATTGAAATACAAGGTGAAAGGATATCAATGATACGATTCGCTGATGACATTGCTATCCTGAGTGAAAGTGAAGAAGAATTAAATGATTTGCTGAACGGAATGAACAATCTAATGAGTACACAGTATGGTTTGAGAGTAAATCGGAGAAAGACGAAGGTAATGAGAAGTAGTAGAAATGAGAACAGCGAGAAACTTAACATCAGGATTGATGGTCACGAAGTCAATGAAGTTAAGGAATTCTGCTACCTAGGCAGTAAAGTAACCAATGACGGACGGAGCAAGGAGGACATCAAAAGCAGACTCGCTATGACAAAAAAGGCATTTCTGGCCAAGAGAAGTCTACTAATATCAAATACCGGCCTTAATTTGAGGAAGAAATTTATGAGGATGTACGCCAGGAGTACAGCATTGTATGGTAGTGAAGCATGGACTGTGGGAAAACCGGAACAGAAGAGAATCGAAGCATTTGAAATGTGGTGCTATAGACGAATGTTGAAAATTAAGTGGACTGATATGGTAAGGAATGAGGAGGTTCTACGCAGAATCGGAGAGGAAAGGAATATGTGGAAAACACTGATAAGGAGAAGGGACAGGATGATAGGACATCTGCTAAGACATGAGGGAATGACTTCCATGGTACTAGAGCGAGCTGTAGAGGGCAAAAACTGTAGAGGAAGACATAGATTGGAATACGTCAAGCAAATAATTGAGGACGTAGGTTGCAAGTGCTACTCTGAGATGAAGAGGTTAGCACAAAAAAGGAATTCGTGGCGGGCCGCATCAAACCAGTCAGTAGACTGATGACCAAAAAAAAAAAAAAAGAGATGTAATATGGTGGCGGAGTGTCACATATTCTTCCAGTCTGATGAACTTCGGAGTTCTCATCTGTATGTGCCTGTGTGAGCAATGGCCTCTTGCGACGTGACGGGCTCCAAATGTTCATTGCATGCAGTTCACGTCGTAGCGTTCTCTCGCTAACAGGTGGTGAAGGAGCTTCATTTACTGCCTGCAGCGATTCTCATCGTGTTTTGATTCGTAAGCCGGGAAACGCGTCTCCAGTCTCTCTCGCTTAGGATGTTTTTCCGGCCACACTTGTCGTGTTTGGTGGCAGCATGTGTTCCACTACTGCTTCTAAACACGGTGAACAGTCCGCCGCGAAACACCAGGAAATTCAGCAACTTCACGTACAGTATCATCGTTGCCATGACCAAAGCCGGCAGGTGTGGCCGAGCGGTTCTAGGAGCTTCAGTCTGGAACCGCGCGACCGCTACGGTCGCAGGGTCGAGTCTTGCCTGGGGAATGGATGTGTGTGATGTCCTTAGATTAGTTAGGTTTAAGTAGTTCTAGGGGAGTGATGACCTCAGATGTTAAGTCCCACAGTGTTCAGAGCCGCTTGAACGATTTTGAACCATGACCAAACAGGATAGCCCGTTTTTGCCAATCTGTCACGACCTTCCATGAGAACATGTGCGCTTACAATGTCGGGTTGAAACGTAAACTGGTCCCGGCGGAGGTTCGAGTCCTCCCTCGGGCATTGGTGTGTGTGTTTATCCTTAGGATAATTTAGGTTAAGTAGTGTGTAAGCTTAGAGACTGATGACCTTAGCAGTTAAGTACTATAAGATTTCACAAACATTTGAACATTTTTGAAACGTAAATGCCTTACTGATTACTGCTGCCTTACACTCATGTAGGTGCAATACGTGCGAGGTTGAACATGTGATTGGATCGCTGCGCCATCTGCGCTTGCACACTGGGGTGACTAATTTTTAGTCCAGTAGTCTTAGATTAAGTAACATAATATATGAACCACTCTGTGGAAATGAAAGAATGTGCACGAGCATGCTGCTAAAGGTGCAGCACACAAAGTTGGACGTCACACAGCCTGAGATCACCATGACTTTAGCGCCAAATGTGGCTTTTCAGCAAAATAAATGTGATTCACAGAAGCAGAGATCAACAAGTGCTCATGTTTATTGGATATTTCATTCTTGGTTCACACCAGTACTTCCCAAAATGCAGACTGCCTGAAGCTTGTGTAGAAGAAGTCCGCTGACCCTCTCGCTTATAACATTTGCCATAGCCTTTTACTTACCAAGAACCCTTAATTCAGATCGATACATTTCCCCTCCTCCGTCTTCCCTGGAAGTTGGTAACATCATCACGGAATCACCCTGTATATATACAGATAAGCCAAAATATTGTGAAAACCGCGTCCCTGAGACTCAGCACTGCCTGGTGACGCTGTGCGCATGTAACATGCAAAGAAAGTATCAGGTGGCCCACGGACGCCGTCTTCTGTTGGCGTTACTTAGTCCCACGTACCACAAATGCCGGAAGGTCTGCCTAAGCAGACGAGCTAAGGGGGCTCCACACCAACAGAGAGGAGACCCTGCTAAACGTGAGACCAAAGCTTAAAAATAAACACTTTATAGCTATAAATGATCTTACAGCTCGTCTCTAGAAAACTTGCTTGCTGTAGGAGGAGCGCTGGGTTCGATTCCCCGGCTTGAGAAAGGTCTCTGTGTAGAAGAATAATTGCCCTGACCAAATCATTACGCACAACGGCCAAAGTATATTAGTTATCTGTTTCAAGGCATATTATCATATGCAGCTCATTTACTAAAATCACATAATGCAGCAATTAGTGCTTCACAGATGACAGTAAGTGCTATCATATCTCAGACTGCAAGGAAGAACAACGATTATAAAGAGGATGTTCTTTTAAACCTATGTTATATACTGACAGATATTTATAATTGCTTTATTCACAAGAGAAATGCTCAAACACATGTGCGCCCTGTTGGATGCATTGATGTAAGCGTCTCTTGCTATTAGTATAGACACCTCTTAACATTTCTGCAGGTACTAAAGCTCACCCAATATGTATTTGTTGTTTTAACACATCTGGATTTTCCGGTTCTGTTTCGCAAACCCTAACTTTGACACTTCCCCTTTGGACTGCAGTGACGAGCCAACCCGTGTTGCACTGACGCATTTGAGAATCATAAAGCTACAGAGGACGACTTGCGCGGGCGACCTGGTATGTGACCGACACGGAACAGGGACGAATGGAGATTCATTTCAATGACGATCTCTCTTATTCAAAACGCTTTCCTTGCCATTGCCAGTCTACATTTTATATCCTCTCGCCTTCGCCCATCATCAGTTATTTTGCTTCCCAAATTGCAAAACTCATTTACTACTTTAAGCCTCTCATTTCCTAATCTAATTCCCGCAGCATCACCTGATTTGATTCGACTACATCCCATTATTCTCGTTTTGCTTCTGTTGCTGTTCATCTTACATCCTCCTTTCAACACACTGTCCATTCCGTTCAGCTACTCTTCCAGGTCCTTTGCTATCTCTGACAGAATTACAATGTCATCAGCGAACCTCAATGTTTTTATATCTTCTCCATGGATTTTAATTTCTACTCCGAATTTTTCTTTTGTTTCCTTTACTGCTTGGTCAATATACAGACTGAATAACATCGGAGATAGGCTCCAACCCTGTCTCACTCCCTTCCCAACCACTGATTCCCTCTTATGCCCCTCGACTCTTATAACTGCCATCTGGTTTCTGTACAAATTGTAAACAGCCTTTCGCTCCCTGTATTTTATCCCTGCCACCTTCATAATTTGGAAGAGAGTACTCCAGTCAACATTGTAAAAGCTTTCTCTAAGTCTAAAAATGCTAAAAACGTAGGTTTACCTTCGCTTAATCTATTTTCTAAGATAAGTCGTAGGGTCAGTATTGCCTCACGTGTTCCAACATTTCTACGGAATCCAAATAGTTCTTCCCCGAGGTCGGCTTCTACCAGTTTTTCCATTCGTCTGTAAAGAATTCGTGTTAGTATTTTGCAGCAGTGGCTTATTAAACTGATAGTTCGGTAATTTTTACATCTGTCAACACCTGCTCTCTTTGGGATTGGAATTACTATATTTTTCTTGAAGTCTGAGGGTATGTCGCCTTTCTCATACATCTTTCTCACTAGATGGTAGAGTTTTGTTAGGCCTGGCTCTCCCAAACCAGGCATTAGTTCTAATGGGATGTTGTCTACTCCCGGGGCCTAATTTCGACTCAGGTCTTTCAGTGCTCTGTCAAACTCTTCACGCAGTATCATATCTCCTATTTCATCTTCATCTACATTCTCTTCCATTTCCATAATATTTTCCTCAAGAACATCGCCCTTGTATAGACCCTCTATATACTCCTTCCACCTTTCGGCTTTCCCTTCCTTGCTTATTACTGGATTTCCATCTGAGCTCTTGATATTCATGCAAGTCGTTCTCTTTTCTCCAAAGATCTCCTTAATTTTCCTGTAGGCAGTATCTATCTTACTCCTAGTGATATGCGCCTCTACATCCTTACATTTGTCCTCTGGCCATCCCTGCTTAGCCATTATGCAGTTCCCGTTGATCTCATTTTTGAGACGTTTGTATTCCTTTTTGCCTGCTTCATTTACTGCATTTTTGTGTTTTCTCCTTTAATCAATTAAATTCAATATCTCTTCTGTTACCCAAGGAACCGCGGGACCGCTACGGTCGCAGGTTCGAATCCTGCTTCGGGCAGGGATGTGTGTGATGTCCTTAGGTTCGTTAGGTTTAAGTGGTTCTAAGTTCTACGGGAATGATGACCACAGCAGTTAAGTCCCATAGTGCTCAGAGCCATTTGAACCATTTTGTTACCCAAGGATTTCTATTAGCCCTCATCGTTTTACCCACTTGACCCTTTGCTACCTTCACTATTTCGTCTCTCAAAGCTACCCATTCTTCTTCTACTGAATTTCTTTCCCCCATTCTTGTCAATCATTCCCTAATGCTCTCCCTGAAGCTCTCAACAACCTCTAATTCTTTCAGTTTATCCAGGTCCCATCTCCTCAATTTACCATCTTTTTGCAGTTTCTTCAGTTTTAATCTACAGTTCATAACCAATGGATTGTGGTCAGAGTCCACATCTGCCCCTGGAAATGTCTTACAATTTAAAACCTTGTTCTTTAATCTCTTTCTTACCATTTTATAATCTATCTGATACCTTTTAGTATCTCCAGGGTTCTTCCATGTATACAACCTTCTTTCATGATTCTTGAACAAAGTGTTAGCTATGATTAAGTTATGCTCTGTGCAAAATTCTACCAGGCAGCTTCCTCTTTCATTCCTCACTCCCATTCCATATTCGCCTACTACGTTTCCTTCTCTTCCTTTTCCTACTGTCGAGTTCCAGCCACCCATGACTATTAAATTTTCGTCTCCCTTCACTATCTGAATAATTTCTTTTATATCATCACCCATTTCATCAATCTCTTCGTCATCTGGGGAGCTAGTTGGCATATAAACTTGTACTACTGTGGTAGGCGTGGGCTTCGTACCTGTCTTGGCCGCAATAATGCGTTCACCATGCTGTTTATAGTAGATTACCAGCATTCCCATTTTTTATTCATTATTAAACCTACTCCTGCATTATCCCTATTTGATTCTGTATTTATAACCCTGTATTCACCTGACCAAAAGTCTTGTTCCTCCTGCCACCGAACTACACTAATTCCCACTATATCTAACTTTAACCTATCCATTTTCCTTTTTAAATTACCTAACCTACCTGCCCGATTAAGGGATCTGACATTCCACGCTCCGACCCGTAGAACTCCAGTGTTCTTTCTCCTGATTACGATGTCCTCCTGAGTAGTCCCCGCCCGGAGATCCGAATGGGGGACTATTTTACCTCCGGAATATTTTACTCAAGAGGACGCCATCATCATTTATCCACACAGTAAAGTTGCATGCCCTCGGGTAAAATTACGGCCGTAGTTTCCCCTTGCTTTCAGCCGTTCGTAGTACCAGCACAGCAAGGCCATTTTGATTAGTGTTACAAGGCCGAATCAGTAAATCATCGAGACTGTTACCCCTGCAACTGCTGAAAAAGCTGCTGCCCTTCTTCAGGAACCACACGTCTGTCTGGCCTCTCAACAGATACCCCTCCGTTGCCGTTGCACTTACGGTACGGCTATCTGTATCGCTGAGGCACGCAAGCTTCCCCACCAATGGCAAGGTCCATGGTTCATGGGGGAAGGTTTTTCCAGTTAGAATAATGTATTCGTCAGCAACTTGCCATCCGCTCTTGCAGTGCTCACAAGTATTTTATGTAATTAACACTTGTTTATTTTTCTTGTGGATAGCTAGAAGATGTTAATATGTTGGCATTTGATAAGATGTAAAGTAAAACGAGACGAAGCACAACCACAGCAAAATATATAACCGCATATAGCTATTTCACTTTGTATTACATGCAGGCATATTGACATGGTATAGCTAGCTACGCAAAACATAAACTGGCATTCAATAGCTAAATATCCTTCTGCAGGGCAGGAGTAACACCATGCTGCTGGTGAATGCATTTCCGTAATTGTGAAATTTAGTCATTAAAATCAGTAGAAACAAAGCCTTGTAAAGGCAGCGTTCTTTACCAACAACTGGTGACTGTTAAAGGCCTGGCACCTGGCAACGAGCATCTCAGGAATGGAGAAGCAAGTCAGCTAGTGTCAGCATCATCTATGGAAAGTTGTGGTAGGATGGAGAAACTATCAGCAAGCAGGTCTGTGTTGAAAATCAACGCCTCATCACAGAAAGTGGAGGTCGGGCACTTGGTAGAACAGGATAGCCTTTTGCAGCAGTATTACTGTCCACTTCACAGGGCCAGGATCTTGCTACAGTGCTTTCAGGAACGTGATAGTGACATGACGTTGATGTATTCGCCATAAAATATGCCCTACCTGAACTCAATAGCACACATCAGGGACGCTATCAGGCACCACCTATAATTTCTGGGTAATGGGTGACTTGTGTTTAGTCACTGAAAGTTCTCAGTTAAAATAGTCTTTCAGGTTATGCGTCAATACACGAGTTGTGAACCACTCGCAGGCTTCAAAATCTTTACTGTCCATACGTCGGGAGAGTAGAAAGAGGATGTCCTCATGAAGCACATCGTAGGCAGAGAACCTTCGGCAGGACAGACAAGCCATTACTCTTCCCTTTCGCTTGGTCTGTGCCAGACATTGATGACGTCGTACTACCTATTTGTAAAGTTCACAATTTTATTATATGAATTACTTGAGATGAGCATTACTAAGCTGAAGTGTCCAAGATGATTGGTGATAACGTTGCTCGTTTGTGTTGCATTGACGTAATTCCATACAACACGAATTTTCGGGGCTGCTGTGGGGTATGGTTTTGCTGCTGTGTTTCCTTGTGAGCAAGGTCAGATCTTTGTTCAAATCACGTCTTTGTTGGAATATGCGAGAATCAATAGCTATTTTTCCGTGAGACATCAGTGAGTATAGGTTGTCTTTCGCATTACTTCTCAATACTCTAAATAGTATCACGGTGACTGTGATGCATATGGGGTTACTTTTTCTGAGTTTTGCTAATGGATAGCGTTGTACACCCACGTGATCCCCAATCATAATGTAATCTTCGGAAAAGACTTAAATGATCCAACAACTAATTGGAAAAATTACAGTTTTGTTATTGGTGGGCATGATAAGCCATTCTGTGAAACTTTACTAAACGCCTTCGCTGAAAACTACCTAGAACAGATAGTTATGATCTTATGTGAAATAATAGACCTGACGTCTTTAAGGATGTCCGCATCGAAACTGGTATCAGCGACCATGACGCAACAGTGATTACCAAAGTACAAAGGACAACGAAAACATATATATGTTCAGTAAACTAGACAAAAAAATCAGTAATGTCATATCTCAACGAGGAACTTGAAACTTTCAGGACAGGGTAGGAGCATGTTCAGGAACTCTGACTAAGTTTAAAAGAATAATTGACCATGCATTGGACAGATAAGTACCCAGTAGAACAGTTCATAATGGGAGGGAACCTCCACGGTATACAGTCACTGTAAAGAAACTCATAAGGAACCGGGATTACTGCATAATAAGTGTAAAACAAAGCGTAGGGCAATAGATAGAGAGACGCTGAATCAAACGCGAGCAATGCGTGATGCCTTCAATGACTATCGCAGCAGAATATTGTCAAGTGATCTTTCACAGAACCCAAATAATTTCTGATCGGATGTAAAGGCTGTTATTGGCACCAGCCCCTAGCGAATGAGACATGAATTGAAATTGAGGGTAGCAAAGCAAAAGGTGCAATGCTCAACTCCGTTTTCAAATGTTCCTTTACAAAGGAAAACCAAGGAGAATCAATTTAATCCCACTGAAAAGATGAATGAAATAAGTATTTGTGTCAGTGGCGTTGAGAAACAGATGAAATCGTTTGGTTTAGTTTAGTTTAGTTATGTCACGTTCCGTAGATCATTTTCAAGATTATTTTATCGATATGATGTGGAACAAGTCAGATTACAAGATATATATACACATATAAATAATGCTAATATTAATATTACTGCAATTCTTAGTTCTACACATGCGACTACATTTAGAGGTACAAATATTTTTGTATATATATATATATATATATATATATATATATATATATATATATATATATATATATACTGTCGCTTTACGGCGACAGTTTTGCCGGCTCTTTACTATTTGCTTTGTTTTATTATTACTCGCGTAACAACTAATATATGAGATAAAATATGTTGCTACGAAAAGAGCCCCGAAATACCTTTTAGTGATGCTGTGCTGTGACTTTCTTTGGATCATTAATTTTCAACAAAACGAAATAGATTATGTTCTTATTGTTCTGAATCTGGCTGTCTATTAAAGGAACATTTTTTCGTTACTGTAACACGACGTCAAGTTCAACATATCTTCCTTACTTTAAAATTATTGAAAAGGTTAATAAAAATTACTTCGTTATCAATACTGATGTTACAGTACGCAATGATTGTTCAACGTCAAAATTTTGCAGTGGATTTTTGTTAACAGTAAAACATCAATAAGTACCACGACTAACACGAGAACATGAGACTATTGTCATAGAAAAAGATGTTTTTACTATAAGGTTTACCAGACCAGAACTACGCACAGCAAGATTTCTTTTATGTTATGAAGGTAAATTATCTTTTTGCACTGTTAATAATACTGTATATCATCAGCAGCCCGCGTCAACCTGTAAAACACATCATAAAATCTGCTGCTCTGCTCTGCAATTCTGAAAGAAATAATTTTAGTTCCTTATTACCTGCCCGCTTCTTTGCAGTATGATTGATTTCATTTAATGCAGTTTGAATGCGCCGCGGCAGCGGCTCGTTCGTTCGTAGCGCAGCTCTGCACCACGAATAATATTTAAATAACTGAAAATGTCTTAAAGGGATGGGATAAAATACCAGGCAAGCTTATTACAGATCATAATGCAAGGTTTCACTAAGTAACTCTATTCAAAACATTTAAACAAATTAAGTTATTACACACCTTTCCAAAGCTATGTCTAATGGCGTCCCTCTCACAATCTTGACAAAAGAATGCTACGCAAGTGTACAATATAACGTCACAGGCAATTCCTACTCACGTAACTACAAGAAGACGACAGAGAAATTAATGTTCGTTCTGTACTACTTATACTAGCCACATATTCTCATCTTTGTTTGATATTTAATAAGTACCGTCTGTGGCGGTTTCAGTACTCGCCGACACATATATTATCTAAATAAAAAAAAAACAGTACATAATTCTACACAAGAACAAAACATGACACATAATGAAACTTCCTGGCAGATTAAAACTGTGTGCCCGACCGAGACTCGAACTCGGGACACACAGTTTTAATCTGCCAGGAAGTTTCATATCAGCGCACACTCCGCTGCAGAGTGAAAATCTCATTCTGGAAACATCCCCCAGGCTGTGGCTAAGCCATGTCTCCACAGTATCCTTTCTTTCAGGAGTGCTAGTTCTGCATGGTTCGCAGGAGAGCTTCTGTAAAGTTTGGAAGGTAGGAGACGAGATACTGGCAGAAGTGAAGCTGTGAGGACCGGGCGTGAGTCGTGCTTCGGTAGCTCAGATGGTAGAGCACTTGCCCGCGAAAGGCAAAGGTCCCGAGTTCGAGTCTCGGTCGGGCACACAGTTTTAATCTGCCAGGAAGTTTCATATCAGCGCACACTCCGCTGCAGAGTGAAAATCTCATTCTGGAAACATCCCCCAGGCTGTGGCTAAGCCATGTCTCCACAGTATCCTTTCTTTCAGGAGTGCTAGTTCTGCATGGTTCGCAGGAGAGCTTCTGTAAAGTTTGGAAGGTAGGAGACGAGATACTGGCAGAAGTGAAGCTGTGAGGACCGGGCGTGAGTCGTGCTTCGGTAGCTCAGATGGTAGAGCACTTGCCCGCGAAAGGCAAAGGTCCCGAGTTCGAGTCTCGGTCGGGCACACAGTTTTAATCTGCCAGGAAGTTTCATATCAGCGCACACTCCGCTGCAGAGTGATAATCTCATTCTGCATGACACATAATGCTTTCTCTTTATTACATAAAAAGTCTTTTGCTAAGAGACCTTACACAAGTCAGATTACAAGATATATATATATACACACATAAATAATGCTAATATTAATATTACTGCAATTCTTAGTTCTACACATGCGACTACATTTAGAGGTACAAATATTTTTTTTTACCAATTCTGAAGCAGAAACTCGTCCATGGAATAGAAGAAGTTCTCAAAAGAAATGATTTCAAGCTAGATTTAAAGTTTTGTCTGCTACCTGCCAGACACTTTATGTTGTTGGGCAAATTATCAAAGATTTTTGTTGCTGAATAATGTACTCCTTTTTGAACAACTGACAGCTTCAATAACGGATAGGAAAGGTAATTTTTCTCTCTAGTGTGAAGGAACTGAACTGGAAGACTCTTGAAGATATACGTAAACTATCCCCAGAAAGTCTACAAACAAATCTCCAGGGCCCGATGGGATCCCTGTCAGATTCTCTACTGAATTTGCGGCAGAGTTAACCCCTCTTCTAACTATAAACTAATGTAGATTCCTCGAACAAATATCCGTGTCCAGTTTTTGGGAAAAGGCACAAGTTAGGCCCGTCTAAAAGAAGGATAGTAGAACTGATCGACAAAACTACCGTCCAATATCGATTTGTTGTAGAATCTTACAACATATTCTGAGCTGAAACATATTGATGTACCTTGAACTGAATGACCTCCTCAATGCCATCCAGCATGAATTTCGAAAACATCGGTCATTTGAAACCCAGCTCGCGCTTTTCTCACATGACATATTGAAAGCTTTGAATCAGGGCAGTCAGGTAGATGCAGTAATTTTTGGTTTACGGAAAGCATTTGACTCAGTACCACACCTACTACTATAGTCAAAACTACGAACATATGGGATATCAAGTGAAATTTGTGGGTTCAAATGGCACTGAGCACTATGGGACTTAACAGCTGTGGTCATCAGTCCCCTAGAACTTATAACTACTTAAACCTAACAAACCTAAGGACAACACACACATCCATGACCGAGGCAGGATTCGAACCTGCGACCGTAGTGGTCGCGCGGTGCCAGACTGAAGCGCGTAGAAACGCTCGGCCACCCCGGCTGGCGAAATTTGTGTCTGGGAACTTTTTGGTAGGGAGGACGCTGCACATTATCTTGAATGGAAAGTCATCGTCAGATGTAGAAGTAACTTCCGATGTGCCAAGGCAAGTGTGTGGGGACACTTGCTGTTGAAACTCTAGAATTTTCCAAATCTAATAAAAACTGTGGTAAAAAAATTGAGATATTTAACTACAAAATTTGAGTTTTTTCTAATCATAAAGTTTAAAATGTAACAGCTTACTCATTTTTTCATAAATTAAATAAATTCTAGAGTTTCATACACTTGTAAGTATGGTTTGTACGCTGTGCAAAATTCATCGAACAACCTCTCTTACTTACGAAGAAAAGTGTACCTATAACAACAAATGCAGCCAATAATAAGCGAAAAAAATCATCAAATTTCCCGTGTGAAAACTTTTACTTTGTTATGTTTTTGAACTTCCACTGCTATGAGTGTGAATCCTGATTTCTTCCTGCTCATAGTGACAATGTTTTATGAATTTATTTGTTAAAGAATGGACACTGGAAATTAAAATGTCCTTTGGTGCCTCCGCTGCTCCAAGTCGGCCCCTTTGGCGTCCTACCACCATTAACAGTACCCTAAACTCGTCAGTTCTGTGTATTCACTGCACCCAGTAATGTAAGATACACCTCGTCACCCAGTAAAATGTTGCCCGGCCACATCTCATCAATTTCGATCAGTGCCAGAAGCCGAAGAGCAAATTCAGAATGTTAGTGCGGACTTCTCAGCTGTTGCACCATTGTATTTAGTACTGGTGTAATACAAACCTCAAAACTTTGCGTACTGTTGACCATGGGATGGACATTTCTCGTGAAACTGCACGATCAGTAGCATTATCCGCGGCAAGTTCTGCATGGCCAGTTACAGCAACAGAAACCTTGTCAGTACCTCCCACTGGGACAGGAAGCCCTCCTCTTCCAGGCACTCACATTTTCGAATTCCATTACCATCTTTTGTAAACCATTTAATGACGTCGGGCGTCTCCTGAGATCTTCCAGTCGACGACACCCTGAAAATGCAGCACTCTAGTTGCTGCCCATCACATAATAGAGTTTCACTAACAGCGAACGGTCTCGCTTCACAATAGTCATACTATTCACTGACGTTACGACATATCAAATGACAGAGCGGATGTCATACCGCCATACAGAGTATAGCGCCAAATTAGGACCTGGTGGGCAAAATTGGAACTAATTTTTTTCCAGCTTTACTCAGATCCTTATTAACGTGTTAGTATATCTACCCATTTTTCACTGTCATACGTTTATTATAGCCCGCACTGGACGTCAGCAAGTAGCAACGGTACAACTAGCACCAAAGTGAAGTTTGTAAGGTGCCTCTTACGTGAGGAAGACTTTTTACAAGTTTTAATAAATTATTGTCTCTTATTGACGTATTCACGATAGTTAGGAAGTGCTGTAGTCCGTAGCCGGCCATTAGTCGGAAAGCATTTCCCACGCAGGCTGGCTAGGTGACAAAGCGACCATATGTCGCGCGTAGTGGGGTGGGGCTCGGCACTGGACCGTAGCAACAAGCGTCAGCCTGGGAAATATACATGACGGGAAGTACCGCCAACTTGGCGCCAAAGTCACCGACTTTGTTTATTTATATTTAATAACTAATGTCATTTATGAGAACATGAATACTAGGAGGAGCCTATGGACGTTTAAAACTATTTATCATAATTTTGCCTCGTTAAAATTCACACCCGTTCATTAACAAATGCATATCTTAGTAAGTACGAACTTGATCGGAAATTCACGAACTGTGACGAAACTAGTAAGAGATACGGTCTGCGCGACAAAGTCGGCAGTCGGCGTTAAGAGCTCTTCCTGTCTTGTTCGATGGTAGCCATGCTCTCGGTTACGAGTAGTTTGTGACATGAGTGTTTCATTATTGATCTAATAGGAATAAAAGTGATATTACGGCATTCTGAAAGTTAATTTCGAGTAAACAGATACCCCAAAGTTGATCGGCAGCAATTTCAGATAATTAGCTTCCACCAACAGATACATCCAATGCGCCAATGAAGAAATTGCACGGGACGACATTTACAAGAGCTGCACCGCGCACAGGTAGAAGGAAATCCGACGATACGACCCACCAAGGTTCATCAATGGAGGTCCGACTTACACTCGCAAATTCCGGGTGGAAATGCTGACCTGTCATACTGTACGTCACATACACCACCCTCTACGGACTCGCGGCTAAGCTGAGTAATAACAGTATCAGTTTAGAAGCAAGGGTTGCTTGCAAGTTTTAGTTTCGATGCCTACAATTTACCCAAATATCTATGTTACTAATGTTGAAGATGTCTTCTTGGACAACACTGTATAAGTAATGCTATGAAAGCAAGTGGGGCTGTTGTATAACTCGGTCCTGTCTGGAGGCTGGATGATGAAACGTCTTCCTCTTTTCCCTCTGGGAGACAGAATAGCTCGCAGCAGCCACCGTAAAACACCGCACTTCAAGGCCGGCTGTGGAGGCGGCAGAAATAAGATAAGGGCGGGCCAGGAATCGCATTGTGCGCGACAGGAGGCAGCCCCGCGCGACAAGTGGATCAGTGGGAGCCACGAGGGGCGCAATTGCTGCCAGCTCCAGCGCCGGCAGCGGACGGCTCCATCCATCTCCGTTTCCTCCCTCAGCGAAGCTGATCCGCCTCTAGACGCCGCTACCGCCGCTGCCGCCGCCGCCGGCGCTGGCGGACCTGTCGGCTGCAATTATTTATTATCTCTGTTTGGCGAGCTCCCCTCCTCGCGAGTGCGGGCCGTGTCGGGGTAATGAAAACAGACTCGGGAGCGAGAGCGCGCGACAGGCGCGCCAACAAGTGCGCCCGGATTAAAAACGGGGCCCTGCCCCAGCCCCGGCCCCGGCACGCCTCTCCACTACTCGCCGGGTTTATGTTCGCGAGACGCAAATAAGACAAGATGACGCCGCTTGCCCGCGAAGGGCGCTGGGAAATTAACTTTATGTCTGGCGCAACAGCGGCGAGGCGTGCCCGCCGGCCGTGTAATCTACCTGCCAGGCGCGGGGGCGGCCCCGACGCTAAGCGACTGCCGCGCTGTTCAGCGGTAATTGCTGTTCCGCACACAACTGGCGGGGCGCGGGCATTTCTGCCTACATCATTGTTCGTCACACCGTGGCGATACACACGTGCTGTCAGAAAACCCACACGGTGTTAAAATTTCCATGTGGCACACTAAATGCCAGTCTTCTTCAAACATACCTTGCTGAAGACAATGCGCGTAACAGGGAGCCATGCTGTGCCGTATTCTAGGATAGCTGCTTAACTTCTGGAGCAAAGAATAACTAAATTCATTTAAAATTACTTGATAGTCGACACTTCACGCCCTGGATCTCGTATCCTGCGGTTAGAGCGTTCAACGTCTCGTCACAACCACAGCCTAATACACAGTCACGACACTCTCTTGTGCGAAAGGCGTTACCGTTTGACATTTGGAGCGATACTAGCGCTGCAAGCGGTGAGAAAGCAAACAGTCCCATGTGTCGTAAGGATAATGTTTTATTTATTTTCTAGTTCATTAACGAAATAGTTGGTATATTTTTGCGTCTTGTGCGTTAGTAAATTACCGGGAGACGTAGTTATCCTGAAGCACTTCCAAAAGCAGCTGATTAATGACAAAAGCTACAACTTACTCATGAAGAAATACTTTCGAAGATGTGTATGAATGCAGCTTTCGCCGCTGAAAGCAAGAGGATATAAACATTTGTTTCAAGCCTGGGAAGCATATATTTCTGTAGTTTTCTGTTGTTATTACCATAGGCACTTCTTTTACCCTTAAATAAATTACTCGTCCATTCTTACAGCTCACTCGACTTTCTAACACACGAGTATTTTTGTATATCTAATTACCTTCGCTTCAATTGCATGTATATTAGTTTGTGTCTCAGGTGTAGTAACAATTGTCGAATTGGTTTCCTCTGCATTGGGATAGAGTTTTATTGCTTTTGACGATTTATTATTTGGCTTTCCATTATCTACAGATGTGGTCGCTTATTTGGTACGTTAAATAATGTTGGTATTATATTCCGCACAGGTTTCCTACTTTCCACATTCACCGTTTTGTACAGTCTGTACACTGCGGACACTCCAACGGCCCCCCTGGTGCACACTGCTCAGTACGCTGACGATACAGCCTTCTACCCAAGAAACGCAAACAAGGACCTGGTCATCCGTAGGTTACAAAGGGTTCTAGATGACACAGAAACTTGGGCCCGTCGCTGGCGAATCACCATCAATTCTGAAAAGACGCAGGCGATGCTGATTACCCGTAGGCTCGGAAGGCGCGAACCTCCTCAACGCCCCCCCCCCCCTACACCTTCACCTAAACGGAACCCAACTCCCCTGGCGCAGAACCGCCAAGTATCTTGGCGTAACCTTGGACTCTCGTCTTACGTGGAAACCCCACATAGACGAAGTCCATAGGAAGGTCTGCGCCAGAATGTCCATCCTGTACCCAATCCTCAACTCAACCAGCTCCCTTTCCTTCTCAGTAGGAGTGAACGTATACCAGGCCCTGATCCGGCCAGTCATGGAATACGCGTGTCCTGTCTGGGGATACGCGGCGAAGCAGCACCTGGACACTCTCCAGAGGCTGCAGAACCGCGCCCTCAGGAGGGCACTGCGTTTACCCCTAGGATTCCCTATCGACGATTTACATGCCGCTGCGGATATCCCACTCCTGAGAGAGCGTTTCCAAGACCTGGCAAGGGCCTTCTATGAAGGTACCTCCAGGTCGCGAAACGCCCTCATCCACTCCCTAGGTCGGTATGACATGTCCCGCGATAAACACAATCGCCCCATGACGATCTTCGACGACTAAGTCGAAGAGAAAAATCCCAATACCCATCCCCAAATCCTACTCCTACCCAAAATACTACAATTATCTCGCCAAACCTCAGGCAAGTACCAGACACACACAGAACAAACATCACATCTCACAGACATCAAAAAAGTACAGAAATAATCACACACACAAGTACACAGGGGAGTAAAAGCCGACAGGCTACAAACTCCCCCTCACACTTCCCCAAAGAGGGGAAAGTACTAGATGTAAGCAGCAGCTGTTTTGTCTGAAAGAGTAGGTAACATAACTGCGCTTTCGTGGGTAGGTATATTACGTCTTTCCGCAAAAGGTCAGGTCTTCTGGAGTTTACTAGCTGGTTTTTGTTATTAAAAGAGAACAACATTATTCAGTAAATACGTTAAGCAAATTCGCTACAACAGAATCCCAAGTATACGGTCCTGTGGTGTACCGTTTCGTACCTCCCAGGGTCCTTAGGAAACTAAAGGATGACAATCGTAGTGTCATTTTTTAGGAAGTGTCGATTTTTATGGTACTTCATACACTTCCTATCCTAAAAACTATGTTACAAATCAACACAAACGTTAGTATTCGGACTCATCCCATATCATATTCAGAAGCGTTGTGTTAGAATGTGCCAGAACCGTTCGCCGTTGCCAAACAGCCACAGAAATTGCTCATTGCACTTCCTTGTCCGGCATTCTTTCTTCATGAGTTAGGGTCTCAGTCTTGGATCATAGCACATGATAACCACACCAAACCAAGACGCACATACAGCGATGCTAATCAAATACTCACCTCTCGTACACAGCACTCATCAAACACTACTGAATAGCTCCGCAAAAGAAGCGACTCAGTGTCACATAAGCAGTTATCATAATTTCAGAGATCGGCTTATGTTAGATAAATTTTGCACGACATTGCACGAATCGTAATTGTTTGAAAGCTGCAGTTCATCCTTTCAACTTGGTAACCACAGTCATAAACATAACTATGTAGCCTAGTGTTGTGGCGTAGACCAATGGTAGCTTATATACCTGACGTGTAGAGCTTTGTAGGTTCAAAATAGTATTTTTTATTTCTAAATGTAATCAAAAGAGTATGATTATTATTTTTATTCAGTTAATTGCTTTAAATGTAATTTTTTTCTCTCTCAATTTATCACGTCATTTTCATCATCCTATTGAATTTTTTATGTGCTCTCATTTCCCATCCTGTCACTCTTTTTTCCGTTTGGAATCTGCCAGTGTCACCTGCAGTCTGTAACCAGTGCCAACGTGGCATGGTCATTGGTTGCTGACGTGGCAGTTCGTGTGATCAGTGCCAGGTGAGAATACTTTCGCGCTGAAACTGAGTTTTTTATCTTTTGTTTGCTAGTAGAATTTAGTTTTAATCGCCGTTAACAAGACGACCGTGACTTTAGCACTGCCGCAGATTGTTAACCGTCATTTTCTTGGATACACTGCACTTCACGAGGTTGTGGTTAGGAAATGAGAGTTTAAATTCCGGGTTACAAGACGCGTCGTGTGCCGCCACTCGGTCACCGGTCACTGAAAATCAACTGCCGACGGAGCATTTCACGTTTCCGACATACCTCACGGCGGCCACTTCCAACACTGCTCCGCGTTCCACGCTAACAGCATTTGTGAAGTCACCCGCCGTCACTGTGTGTAAACTATAACCGAGCGGTAGCCGATAGCCCAAGTGGCAGAACTGTAGCGGCAAGTGAAAGAAGTCAGTGGGACTAGAGCTGTATTGCAAACCAGGAATATGAAGTAGATGATGATAATGCTTTGGTTTGTGGGGCGTGGTTATCAGCGCCCCTACAATTTCCCAACCTTTGCTCAGTCCAATTTCGCCCCTTTCATGAATGACGATGAAATGATGAGGACAACACAAACACCCAGTCATCTCGAGGCAGGTGAAAATCTCTAACCCCGCCGGGAATCGAACCCGGGACCCTGTGCTTGGGAAGCTCGAACGCGACCGCTACAACACGTGCTGCGGACGATATGAAGTAGAACTAACACTGAAATCATAGTAGTGAAGACCAATGAAAGAGGTATTTTTTCCTCATTTCAGCCAAGTGAAACGTGTTTAGTGATTTATTTCGTAGATCGTTTGGCGAGTGAAGAGTCCAAAATTAAATTTTCACTTTTTTACGAGGGTTATCCAGAAAGTAAGTTCCGACTGGTTGCGAAATGGAAACCACTGGGAAAATCCGGTAAAGCTTTGCACAGACGTGGTGGGCAGTGTCTCTACTATGCCCAGCGATCGTGTTGCGTCGCTCTTTTCAGTTTTGAATGAACAGTGAGCAGTAAAGATGCGTGGGGAATAGCGTCTCCCGTCAAATATGAGGGCCTGGTTAGAGATTTCGCCTGTGTCATGCAGCCCACATAACACAACTGTCGAGTAGTACCTTCTTCATACGAATTCTCGGCCGCACACTGCAGTGGTAATGAAGACGCTCCTGCAGAGTTTCCGATGAGAAGTGTTTGATCACCCACAATACAGTCCGTAATTGGCTCCCCATGAGTCTTATGTCTGCTCACAAGAACTGCTGGCTATGAAGACGACAATTTTTCTACAGACAACGAGCTGCAGACCAGTGCAGATAACTGGCCGAAAGCACAAGGGCTGCTTTCTATGACGAGGATTTTGGAAAGTTGATACAACACTACGACAGAACTCGAAGCTGGAGCGGCGACTGTGTAGAGAAGTAGGTGGAAGATGTACCTAACTCTTGCAAATAAAACGGTTCTGGTTTTCACTGTGGTTTCCATTTCGCGACCGATCGGAACTCACTTTCTGGACAACCTTCGTATAATAAACGAAAGCCATGTGAAGCCATGGAAGTGAATTGCTTCTTACACTACCACGACACGTGTTTGGCAACTCTTATTGGTTAAAGTATTCCTATTGTATTGTCCATTGGAACGCCTCGTTGTATACCTGTTTTTTTAACTAATATTTATTAGAAATGGCCGTGCACAATACCCATATTTCATATAAAATCATTAATTCTCGTTTTAAAGCAGAAAAATTAAATAAAAGAATAATAAGAGGCAATGATGTATAGTGGTATATGCAAAACAGCAAGGGACTAATTTAAAGAGTTTCTAACAAATGTGCCTTTTATTTCGTAAGTATTAAATAAATCCAACGCACGTATTATTGTTAACGACTTTCGCGTCTGTTAGTCTCTAGCGTCTGTAAGTCTTTAGCGTATGGAAGTCTTTGTGTTCGAGATTTTAGTGTCCGAGCTTTTAGCGTTGTAGTTCTGAATACTCGAGACTCTTAAGTTCATGCGCCACTGCGTGAAATAGTTAACCTCACTGGCAGCCGGACTAATTAAAAGTAAATTTCTTTGACTTTCGATTATAGACGTTTACTATCGGGCTTAAGTATGAAGATCCTTCGTAGTAAATCATGTCAAATAAACTGCGCTACATGAACCCTGTGACTTTTGAAGAAATTAATTCGGTGTACATTTTGAAACACGAATCGGCCGGGAAGTATCCGTTAATGAGCATCTTTGGTGGCAGTCGCTAAACACCGCAGCTGGCTGATGGTTATAATTTGATTTTAAACGTATTGATCAACATAAATTGACAACAATGACAGATAGTCTTGTGTCGCCTCACTTTCACGTATCTCGATGAGGTGAAGTGTAGTGGCTGAACAAAGAAAAATGACATTATACCTTCGCTGATGGGGGAAGAGCCAGTAGGCAGCAATAGGAGACGTTACTCCATGCATAGATTTAGAGAGCTTATGATTCAGTTGTAAGATAGGTAGCAGTAATTCCACCTACATCTGCGTACGTATGGTTTATTGCCGAGGGTATCTTGTAGCAGTACTAGTCATTCCGTTCCCTGAAACATTTGTAAATGGAGCGTGGATTAACGTCTGTCTATGTACCGCCTACGAACCCTAATTTCCCTCATTTTGTGTTTGCAGTGCTTAAGCGACATGTACGTTGGCTGCAGTAGAATCATTCCGTAATACATATGTACTAAAGAATATCTACATTACTACAGCTTCCATTAAAATTCACCACAATGTATGTGATATTTTCAATAAAATGAGATGTTACGCAAATAGATTTGAATTCACAGAATATTTGTTAGCCGGCCGAAGTGGCCGAGCGGTTCTAGGCGCTACAGTCTGGAGCCGCGCGACCGCTACGGTCGCGGGTTCGAATCCTATCTCGGGCATGGATGTGTGTGATGTCCTTAGGTTAGCTAGGTTTAAGTAGTTCTAAGTTCTAAGGGACTGATGACTTCAGATTTACGTCCCATAGTGGTCAGAGCCTTTTGAACCATTTTGAACATTTTTTTCTCTGCCTCGTGATGACTGGCTGTTGTGTGCTGTCCTTAGGTTAGTTAGGTTTAAGTAGTTCTAAGTTCTAGGGGACTGATGACCATAGATGTTAAGTCCCATAGTGCTCAGTGCCATTTGAACCATTTTGAACATTTGTTAATGGTAGATACCTTAATCACAATAGTTTTCATGACAGCACCTTATTGTAACGAAGTGCTTTTAAATAGTAATCGATATGTTTTTCATAGATAGTGTAGCAAATTCTATGGATGACGCAACCACACCGCTAAAATTTCAAATCAATAACTTCAATACTTTTGGACATATAAATTTTTACCTAAAACACATAATAACCCTGCTGGCATTGTGAAACGTGAGTTATGGTCTGTGGCCGAGCGGTTCTAGGCGCTACAGTCTGGAACCGTGCGGCCGCTACGGTCGCAGGTTCGAATCCTGCCTCGGGCATGGATGCGTGTGACGTCCTTAGGTTAGTTAGGTTTAAGTTCTAAGTTCTAGGGGACTGATGACCAAAGAAGTTAAGTCCCATAGTGCTCAGAGCCTTTTGAACCATTTTTTGAAGTTATGAACTGTAGTGTGTTCATCTATAGTATCAATTGAAACTAGAACCAAGAGGATAGGTTCACATAATCCCATTTCCCAGAATTTTCTTTAGTTGCATTACCACAGATTTCTGTCATAATTAAAAATTCTTTGGAAAATTATTGTGTCATCTTGTTTTGATTGTGTGTGTGTTTTGGAGAGACTGAGAGACTGAGAGAGTGAATGGAGGATATATGTAAAGTGAGAATGTGATATTTTATTAAAAGTAAATGTAATGTCGAGATTTCTAGTCCAAATTACTTGTGGCAACGTGATTGGCTCACATTAAAAATACATGATTATAGAAGCGCTCGAGATGATCTGATGGGCTGTTTAATATCCTATCCAATAGGAATTCAGTATTTCCCAGGTGTTTGAGTAGGGCTTTGTGCCTCAGATCTACGAGTCGATAGAGTCGCTCGGGAGCAGTCTTCTGGTAAACCCCTGTTAAACCGTGCTGATCAAATTTGTACCAAAATGAAGAAATTCGCGAGTCTGATCAGTTCTCATGTCGTGCCGCTGACGAAGAGCGACAACAGTATTGAGTATTTTGTAAAAGTTTGAGCCGTTAAGGAGATTTTTGGGTGTGAACACTTCACGTCGTACATAAAATCCGTATGGTGTGTTTCGTGCAGTTTACCAGATATTGTGGCGGCACTTATTTACACGAAGCCAACTGAACGACTGACTGTGTTAGCTATTAAGTAGTCGTGGGTCAGTGACTGTTTAGAACGTTCAAAATATCTAGTCAGACTAAGTATCTTCTGGCTGCTTTCGAGGATGCACTTGTAACAGACACGTCAGAAACGTTGCACAATTCATGTCGGGATATTAAATACGGACTTGATAACCATTTTCTTTGTTTTAAAGACAATAACCCAACTTAAAGGAAAATTTGACAGTCTCTTAAACGACTCATGCAAGAATCCCGAACGCTCGATAGCTTAGCTTTCAGCTACTGCCCATGGACAGGAGTTATGTAGCATCGCGTGGTAGGTATTTAGTCGAGTAATCGTCAGCGCTGCTTCTGTCAGCTAAAGCAGTACCTACCATTGCAGAGTGAAGGGTCAGGCAAACTGGAACCTATCCCGCTAGGTGGACAGACTGTTTAAAGGACACTAAGAGACCGCCCCGCCCCGGTACTAGTTATTTGCAGTTCAAATAAACTTAATCAACGTACGAAGGAATCTTAAAAAGCAATTCTAAAGTAGACCTGACACTGAAGATAAGATTGAAATACAATGCTGAGCCAAAACATTATGAAATCTGCTCACCGTGTTACGGGATGCCCCCTGGTGCCCATCCGGGCACGTGAAGAGTCATTGAAAGTACAAGGCCGTGTTAAAAATTAATGCCTCCGATTTTTTTCTGTGTAAACTCTTAAAGGTATTTGAATAAAACCAACTTTATCAATATTCTGCATCTTTATTCGTCACGTCTACATATTTACTTCTCAACATGATCACTCTGTCGACGAACACATTTTTTTTCCAATGACAGACCAGTTTGTTAATACCGTCACTGTAGAATATTTGATATTGTTGATGGAGCCTCAAGCTCACCTCTGCTTGCACCGCCCCTCTGCTATGATAATGCAGTTCTCGAACGTGTTCTTTACGTTTTGGTAGCAAATGAAAATCGAATGGGGCCAGGTCGGTACTGTACGAAGGATGATCGACAGCAGTGAATCCGAGGCATCGGACTGATTCGGACGTCGCTGCGCTAATGTGTGGTCTGGCATTGTCATACTGGAGGAGAGGGTACTCCGTGTGTGGGCGAATCCGGTTTGAGCACGCTTTTTCTGATACGGCGACGTAGTTGCATAACACATCGCCACGCTACACGCTACAACTCACAGCCCTCTAGAGGCAGGAAGTTGCAACTTGCATCAAGGAAGCAGGAAAGTCGACCCAGTAGTCCGCATGACATTTAGTACCTCAACCGATATTGACAACGGAATAGAAAATCCGGAGGATTTTTTCTACACTTTCGCATATAAGCTTGTTGTTGTTGTGGTCTTCAGTCCTGAGACTGGTTTGGTGCAGCTCTCCATGCCACTATATCCTGTGCAAGCTGCTTCATCTCCCAGTACGTACGCAGCCTACGTCCTTCTGAATCTGCTTAGTGTATTCATATATTGGTCTCCCTCTACAATTTTTACCCTCCACGCTGCCCTCCAATACTAAATTGGCGATCCCTTTGTAACCTCCTCCTCACTTATCGACCATAATGACAGTGAAAAATTAAACCGCGTGTAACTAATGGAAATTTGGGAAAAGCAATCGTCACCGAAGTTAATCTGTCGGTAAAGAGGGAGGAAAGGGTTACATCTAAATGAAAGGAATAATGCAAATGAAACTGGTGGAAATTAATTTTGAAAAGGGGTAAAGTTAATAAAGAAAGTAAATGTGCGGCCGTTACGTTAACAATTAACTAGCGGTAATTAGATATTTGAGATTTGGGGGAAATTACGGTCGTCAGTCCTATGGACAATTACTATAGTAACTGAAAAAGAAAGGTTATTACACATATAATTAGCACTAGGAGCGTGGCAACAGAAGGTTGATACGAGTAGTGTGAAAACTGAAAGTTTGTCAGAAGTAATAAATTTCGCTACACTCTGACTTAATTTAGCAAAAGAATTAATAAAACTGGAAAATTGAAAGTTAATTTAGTGACTGAAATTAATAGTGGGCTTTGTTTCTGAAGCACATCGAAATTCAGTAAAATACGGTTAGTCTTGGGCTACCTCAACAATCATTTCAAAAGCTACTTGAATCTACGCAATTTAGAAATAAGAGATTTAACTTTGAACTTGAATTAAATGATTCTGGACAGTTAACAATAGTAACATTTAGTACGTACCAAGCTGAGCTGCAGTCACAGGTAAGCTAAAATATGCTAACAAAACTCGCACTCTTAATTTGTGCTTGTGTAATCTAAATATTGTAGCCAGCTATGAATACCTTAACTGAACTTTGAAATTAAAGCAGTGAAATGGAATGACATTACTTTAATGCTGGCGTCTGAATTTCAACGACACTCGGGCTCATTTCGGAAAAGGAAGGGACCCTGCTTGGTAATGCAATTGGGACAATGAGCAACGAAGGTTCATGCTAAGTTGCTGTAATTTTGTGATGCAACAATTTTAAAAAGCTGAGGTTTGCCATACAGTTCTAAAACTTTACGTGCTTCCAGTCTTCCTTGTTGGTTGATTGAATGTTTGAAGTCGTCGATCGAGGAGGTGGCGACAGTCACTCATTGGCGGCCGTCGCTGTTGCACAAGCTGGATGTTAGCGCTCCTTCTTCTCGACACGGTCACCAGGCGAAACGGGCTCTTGCTGTGCGCCAGCTAATGCTTCCCGTCCGCGACACCGTGTCAGAAAACTAACATAGCAATTCGAGCGCAATTACATGCTGCCAAACCCCGAAAGCGCGGCAACTCGCGGGAGCGTCACACAACACACCTGCTCCACTGCACTACTCCAGCCAGACTCCCTCTGCTCTGCCCGCGCTCCACGCAGCAGAGTTAACACTACCAAAGATCCTAAACACCTTGGTTCTCCACACGACCTATCGATGTAATCGTTCGATCCCATAGTTTTCCCTAGGCAAGACCCAGCATAAAAATACAAATAGTATTTACAAAACAAACCAATTATACATCGATATAAATGCATATATATACAAATAGTAAAACAATTACAATATACAAAGACACAGAAACGTCATATCTTCAGGTAACAAAACAGGGAAAAAAATTTGCAGCGCAATAGATGGAAATAGGATATGCATTTCAGGCGTTACACGTGCCCCACATTGTCTGAGGATGTTCGTGTAACCTAAATAGACTCAGAAAATGTCCCAAAAAGGAAAAAAAAAACAGCGGAAATGCATATGCTCAAAACATCTAGAAATTTTAGCATTAGGCTGATTAACCAATTTTTAGACCTAATAATTGAGTGGAGACACTCCTAATCTTATTCCACTCTGTCATCTTACACAAAACAAAAAAGGTTGACAACATATTAAAATTCATAGAAAACATAGAAAATGGTTTAGCTATTCTAAAATCGTGAAAATTCCTAACAGTATCAATATGTAGCGACGGCATTTCATACAAGAATTAGTTGCATAACGAACGAAGACCCAGAAATGGTGAATAATTCTGGTGTGAAGCAGGAAGTTACATAACTTAAAATGGTCAACAGGTGCAATCATCAACAGCGCATATCAAGAGGCTGATTAATTCTTAGTATTGTTATAAACGTTCGTATGAGCCACTAAAAAGGTTACTTAAATTTCAAGCAACTAAATCAGTTGCACCCAATCAGAAACTGTGAAAAATTGAAATGACAGGTGATAAATATTTGCTCCATACTTTGAGCATTAGTGTTGTTGTGGCGGTCGTTACTCCGAAGACAGTGCAATTTTTCCCGTACACCATTCAGTACCCTCTCACTTGTTGCTCTTAGGTTTTATTTGCTACTCTGGTGGATGTTCCAAGAGCTTTTTTATGTGAATCTGAATTTATTTTAAAGCGACAATTCTAGATGTTGTTAAATGAAGCATTATAGGCTATGTTCTCTCAGAGCTCAACCCACGACTACCCTGTATCACTATAACAAAATAGTAAGTGTCTGAATTATAGAAATCAAAAATACTGTGGTATAAATAGACAATCCGAATATCAATATTGCATTAATATAAGGTCAGCTAAAAACCTTCAACAAAAGATACGAAACAGAAACACAGAAGAGCCAGGAAAACATTGGACCTATTTTTGCGTCTAAATTGAGCGATAAAGCGTCTGTCTTAAAAGCTGAAACTATGAATGAACATGGAACGGAAATCTCAAATTTGGTAAAAACCATTTATGATACTGAGATTGAATTAAATAAATATGAATGATTTGCAAACAGAAGTGTACCAAAAACAAGTCTTATGTTCAAGGTAAAATTTAATCTTGTAAAGTAAACTAAAGAAATGCCAAATTATTTCTTAGACATAATTTCCAGTAGTAAGATATTGGATGGTGAAGAGGTTAACCCATATTAGAAGCAAAATGGATGGTACTCGGTTAATTCTATAAAGAATTGGGAAAGAAACTTTCCTGAAAATATGATAAATGAGGTAATAAGTACTTTAGTAGGTAGTGCAAAGTGTTGTGGTCTGAATTTGGATTGAGACCAAATGATGTTCAATGAATTTAAACAGTCGTTCCTTAAAAAATGCGGGTCAGAACGAAAAGATGATTGTTTATGGCAAGAATACATTCAGACTAGAATGTACAACAACAGGGCGGGAACACCATGAAACATTATTCTGAGGCTAGTGCACCTTAGGAGTGGGCACACTGACTCGAATATTACCTGAGAACTTTGGAAGAAACTCTCAGAAAACTCTAAAAGATATGTAGATAGCAATCACAAAAATTTTGATACGTATCTGGATTGCATGTAGGATGAGAACGACAGCCAGTTTAATGACAGATATGGCTGAAGTAGTAGTGACAGAAGGATTAAAGAATGATGCAATATGATGCACAGACTAAGAGGATGCGGAATATTTAAGCAGGGTGTATACGACCCGGGACAACCGGGAAATCCGGGAAAAACCCGGGAATTTTTTCATCCGGGAGAAAACCGGGAAAAACCCGGGAATTTTTAGGAATTCCGGGAATTTTTCATTGTTTTAGCTTTCAGTTAATTTTTTTAAATTTTGGCTGCAGAATTGATTCTCTAGCAAAGAATGTTATTGTATCCTGCTACTGGAGAATGATACTGCAGCAATAAAATATAAACGAGAGGGGAAAAAAGTAAAACTTTAGTGACAAAGGAAATGTGCAATTTACAACAACAAAAACAAATGCACGCACAAGCGTTTGCAAATAGCAAAAATATGTCAAAGGCCATAGGGCGCAGACTGTAATTCTTCGTAACAATAAACTGCTTGCTATGGTATGACGTCACAACTGTTCACATTTGGTTCGTTTGACCAATTGCCAGCGGTCTGTTGCGCATGCGCATTTGACTCGCGTATAAGCAGTACCTTCTCCCGCTACTTGAAGTTTGACTGTTAACTGTGTCGGTAACAGTAGCAAGCAGCCAGATGCAAACGAGAAAAATTTTTCTCGCGCGCCATAGCTGTCAGATTCACGCTTGCACAGAGTTGTCCGAGTTGTAGTGGGGAGGGGATTAACCTCCACGTAACGCGTGTTTACGTTAAGTGATTTCGCTGCTTCTCTTCGTGTACAGCTCCCAAGTCAAATGAAAACAAAACGGATTTCTGTGGCCGGGGAGCTATCAAGTGAATTAAAATACATTCACATAATTATGGAGGGCAGAAATATATTATTAATTTCACTTTTCTGATTTTTATTGTATTTCCAAGTTAGTAGCAGTCAAGCATTAATCGCCTTGCAGAACAGTGAAGTTATTTTTGCAAGTTTGCTAAAGAAATTTGGCTCTATTAATATTTCCGATGAGGCAATCATTTTATTTGAAACGAAGTGTTTCATTCTACAGTATTGGCTAGTTCCAACTTTTCGCTGAATTTCAAGTGCACGTTATCATCTTCTGCCATACATGGCATTATGCCATAACAAAGAACCAAAAATGAGATCGTAGAGTACTGGTACTCCAAGAAAATTTACATCCCAAAAACCACACTGGAAAGCTTAGTATCAGATGGGACATACTTCATTGTGAATCTGGAAAAAGCCAATTCGCACTTCAAGCCGAATTATGCATTTTAGTATGGTTTACGAAATTCCGATGCTCTTTGGAATACCCTCTGATGCCCTATTTCTTTTATGGTGTAATGTAAGCTCTTTTAGTGCTTTATCCACACGAACATACGGGATTCCTACACCACTGCAGTTGCACACGCACAATAATGCCTGTTTTCTGGCGCTCTCTGGAAACTGGTAAATCGATCCTATTTCTAACAGTCTTCGCATAGTATTGCGAACGGTGGTTAGAAAAGCGTTACTTTCAAAGCAAATTTCTTTTTACGCAAGATGAATTATGTTACGTGTGAGAAAGTGGGATGGATATCTAAATCACAGAGCGTTCGAAACTGAACAGTTTGAGGACCAGCCACTTACAAGAATTTCGAGCCGAGACATTTATGTCATAATATTAAATTTACTGGCACATTTGTGTGATGTATCTTAAAGTATAACACACGCAAAAAAGATCAATATTACATGTGAAAGCTAAGCTTCTGTTGTAGCTTGTTAATCTTAGAGACTAATATTATATGTGAAAGCTTAGCTTTTATTGTAGATATACGGTACTGTGAACATTAATGTAAACCGTTAACTTTTCCTCTTGCGTGTTCGCGCTATTTAACCAGTGATCTTGCTACTGGCTGACTATAACACGTGTCCTATGCTCTGAATAGCTGCTGTCATCGGCTGACGAGATCTCGTGGCTTGAGATATGACTCGCTTACAAAATGACTTCGCAACCTCGGTTTCAACGCTCCGCAAACTAACGCGCTGTGTTTGGTGCAATTCGAATTTATACTTTCGTAATAAGAAAATATGCAACGTATGTGTTGCTGCAAATCAAAGGTCTTTCCAACACTTCTCTCCTTTTATTTTTTTATTTTTATTTTTTATTGAAATTCTCTCCAAAACTTGTCTGCCCGTCTTTTTTTTCTTCTTCTTCTTCTTTTTTTTTCGGGACGTTCTACGCGATTGTATAAAACGTTAACCATTCAAAGAATTGATAAGTTTTACAGTTCCGAGGGAAAATCTGTCACTTAGCACAGAAAAAGTGTATTTTCGCCCGGGAAAAAGCGTATTTTTTAAACGGGATATCCGGGAGAAATCCGGGAATAATCCGGGAATTTTTTTCCTTGTCCCCGTATACACCCTGATTTAAGCCAGTAAGACCCAGCAGGGGATTCGAACTCATAATTTCAAATAAAATGGTGAGGGGAACTAGCAGCCGCGAACGTTGCGCGCTGGACACATGTCGAGATACTTTCTTAGACTAGAAGTAAGAAACATGAGTGTAACAGAAACAGGGCGTACTTAGTATGGACTACCATTTTAGAAGTCTACATGGATACACGTCATCACAGTCAAACAATAAAAAGAGTACCATCACTAATTCCAGACTCTCGCAGAGAATGGGTGTAGCAAATCGATCAGCTGTCCAGATGCACATTGTGACTATAGCGGTAAAGCAGACGCTACTGCAGTGAGTACTGAACATGGTCTATAGAATAAAAGCATCATGTAAGCTGGGAATTAAAAGACATGTATGAATAAAGAAAGAAGTAATAACAACACTTTGTCTGCAATTGAATCGGAGAAGTTTCGGACAAAGATGAAGTTGCTAGTAATTAAGCAAAGAAAGGCGGAAAGATGAATGGTTAGCATGCCAGCCCTCAGTGACGAAAGAACTGGTATTTACTGTCAGTAACTCCTCACATTCTTTTTTTAGTCAGTAGGTTTGGTACGTTGTCCATTCTACTCTTGCAAGGTCAAACAGGAAGTTATTTGAATAGAGAGGCAGTGGAATTATCAGGCTCCATCTACTGGCGATAACGGCTGGAGGGATTGGAAACTTTCAGTTCACACATCAAGCAATTGTAAATGTTCCATTGTACTGCCTTGTAGCAGAAATTCGCGTTTCACAACAGACCTGCCGCGCGGGGTAGCCGCGCGCTCTAAGGTGCTTTGTCACGGTTCGCGCGGCTCCCTCCGTCGGAGGTTCGAGTCCTCCCTCGGGAATGGGTACGTGTGTTGTCCTTACCGTAAGTTAGATTAAGTAGTGTGTAAGCTGTGTATAATACATCCGACAATCGAAACAACGGCTACAATCAGTTATTTCTAACATTATTTTCATATTTCGTGTAAAACTTTAAATTTATATATATATAACTCTTTTTTTAATAAGAGACGAATGAAAATTGTACCGATGCCGGGATTCGAACCTAGATCTCCTATTCGCTACGCAGATACACTAACCACTAAGCTACAATTTTGTTTTTTTTTTTTAGAAATGAATTAAAATGTATGCCACAGCTGGGTCACGAACCCTGGTCGTTTTGTTTTTGTCTTTATTTTTTTACGCCTAATTCATGAGTAAATTGTTTTGGATAGTGAAAAAGCAACTAAAAACTCTGGTATTCTAAAATGAATTACGGTCTTCTTCATAAATTACAAAAATGTTTCTTAAAAACGAAAGTAAGTACATTTTTTCAACATCAGTTTTTCCATATGTGTATCATACCAAATATCATTTTTTTAACCTCTCCAAGCGAAAAATAATGATGTGCAATTAGCATCAATAACAACCAAAACACAAAGGGAATCAAACAAACCGCCCTCCTGGCAGAACAAACAAACTGGCATCCGCGTCCCGCCAACTTGTGGGTAGACGCGCTTTGAATCCCAAGGCAGTCAGGCATGTTCCAGGCACGTCTTCGCGAAGAGTATTCCACTTTGCCGGTACACTGGCACTGTTATTACACGATGACACTGAAGTCACCTTCTCATACCTGGGACACCCCAGCTGCAGGGGGGGGGGAGCGGAGGGGGGGGGGATCGTAGAAGGCACTGTCCAAAAAGTTGGCATAGTACCGACGGTATCGCGGATGGTGCACGAGAAAAGTAAAGTGATCTTGCAGGAACATCCAAAGACCAAGAAAACCCTCATCGCTTTCATGGAACAAGAGATCGAGAGGCCTTTTATCCAGATCACAGATTTGGTCTTCGTACGTGGGAAACAAGTCTCTTCTGGGAACAGAAATGATATCGGATTAATGGCATGGAGATCCGTACATAGAAGAAAGGCAAGCATCTTCTGAATGAGCTACCACAACTCTGCAAATGATTCACACATCAGTCGTTGTTCGTCATTTTTATGGCATGTAGACGAAGTTTTGTCAAGTATTTTCCATTAATGACCAGATACCAGGTCGAACGAGCGCTCGTGTCGAGGGGGACATGGTGCACAGAACTCCAAACCACGGGCCATGTGATCGTAGGATATCGGCTTTCCACAATATTCCTAGTATAATTTCTCATCATTAGTCGGTAAACATCACTTGCCTGGTACTAGGCAAGTCGTCATGGACATAACTGTATTCGATGGAAAAGATCCTGACATGTGAGAGAGAGGAAGAAATACGGGCTACTGCAACGGGTGCCACTCGAGAGGGAGAGACCAGTTCGTCAATGAGGCTTCCCGACAATCCGGTTTGGCGGCGGGTCCACGATTTAACCATCGTACTTACATAAAGGGCAGCTGCTCTTGATTGGACGCTGGCAAGGCCGAGGCCGTCATCTCAAGAGGAAGTTCGAAGATAAGACTCGCGCCTACAAAGTAGCCGGACGCCGCCTGCAGTATGTGTGCCACTGTTTTTGGTATGGGTAGAATCTGTGCTAAATGGGGTATTCCGAGACTAGATGAACGTTAACAAAATCCACCCGTTGTAACATATCCAATGCTCTTAGGAGGTTGCCATGAACGTTCGTGCGGATAGCTTGAAGCAGGTGTTTATAGTTAAATGAGATCTTGCACTGGATACCATGCATGAAGGTGATTCCCAAACATTTGAGCTCATCCAGTAATGGCAATAGAGCCACTCTCTCTGCTGAAGGACCTCTACCGACGAACATAGCACTGGATTTCGTCAGGTTCACAGGGCAGCGCGCAGCAGTCCCGTACTGGTTGATCCATGCCAGTGATAGAGACACTCTCGCACTTCACCCTGCGGTAGAACCAAGAACACCATGTCATCTGCATAGGAGCGGCAGATGAAAGTATGAACCCTCATCGCTATCCCCGTCAACCGGCTCCTCAAACCGCGTAACAGTACCTCAAAAGCGACTCCAAAAAGGAGCATCGACAGCGGACATCCTTGACGGACCGACTGCATGACATTAACAGGGCCCGCCACATGGCCACCGACCAGCACTCGCGACGTGGCACCTCGGAGGAGCCACAAGACGATGAGTAAAAACCTGTGGGGAAAGGCGTGCGTTTTCTAGAAAGTCATGACTCACTCTACGAAAGGCGTGGTCAAAGTCCACTGTCACTAAGGTACCGTGACTGCGGCAGGTCGTGGCCAGGGCTATGATGTCATGGTAATAGTTGAGTGCCGTCTGAATATTACTGTCACCGCCAAAGCACGTTAAATCCAGAGAAACGACTTGAGGGATGAAGCGCTGAAGGCGAGCGGCAAGAATCCGGGTAAAAATCTTGAAGTCACATTTTAAGATGGTCAAAGACCGATAATGTCCATATCCCCGACCTCCTGATGGCTTGGGGACCGGGATAAGCAAGCCTTTTGCGAATTCGGGTGGGAGGGGAAGGTTAGGGTTCGTCAGTTCTTACACCTCACAGTCCAGCGTGAGCCCATGATGTCGTGGAATGTGCGGTATACCTCCAGCGGAAACCCGTCGGGATCTGGGACTTCGTTCGCCACATCCTTATGGAAGAGCATCAGCAACGTCATGAGCCTTGATTGTCGCTGTGAGAATCTACTCAGCAGCCCAGTCAAGGGTACCTGTCGAGGAACGAAGATCATCAGTAGTTACAGCCATGTTCTGGTCCTCTTCTGCATAGAACTGTTTGTAGTGATCCACAAATTGGCGAAAATCTGGTATGTCGAGGATGTTGACCAGGTTTCTAGTTAAAATGGCTCTGAGCACTATGGCTCTGAGCACTATGGTCATCAGTCCATTAGATTTTAGAACTACTTAAACCTAACTAACCTAAGAACATCACCCACATCCATGCCCGAGGCAGGATTCGACCTTGCGACCGTAGCGGCCGCGCGGTTCCAGACTGAAGCGCTTAGAACCGCTCGGCCACCCCGGCCGGCTGAGCAGCATTCTACACCGCTGCTTCTCTCAGATAATGTGTGCATGGACGGGGGTCCTCCTAGTGCACACTCGTGACATCTTGCGCGTACCATTGTGCCTTCAAGACGTTGACGCATAAGGGGAATTACCTTCTCCTTAATCCGTTGAATTTCAGCCTGTCGTTGAACGGGGAGGGGGGAGGGGGGCATGGCTTGAGAGTTCGCAGAGGATTGTGAAATAGTATTCCATGGTATGTCGTTGGCACTGCATTTTGTCGCGACCGTAATTCATCATCGAATGACGTAAAGCAGGCTTGGTGCAGTAGAGCCACTACCGGAGTGTTGAAGGATAGGCTGGAAGGCGTCTAACACATTTGCTCCACGTCGTCTCTACGACCTTCCTGCATTCCGGATCCAGGGGGTGGGCGACATTCAGCTTCCACAGGCCTCGATCGCGCCATACCTTCTGCCACTGGAGCTAAACAGTGCAGATGTAGGCGATATGGTCGGAGAAGGCGGTAGGTCATAGCTCAGCGTCAAGTGTGGCAGTTACGATTCCTTGGGAAACGTAGACACAATCAAAACGACTTCGTGAATGGCTGGTGACGTACGTACATCCAGGTCGATTACCTTGCACGTGGTCCCAAGTATCGCTGAAGATCAGTTCATGCACAAGCAGCTCGAGTTCCTGGCAAGTGTGAAATGGGGATGTTGGACCTTCCATGATAACACACAACTGAATTCGCCAACAATAATATGGTCACAGCGGCCAACAAACAAAGGAGCGACCTGTTCTGAACAGAATCGCGAACGTTCCCGTCGCTTGGCCGTGCCCGACGGAGCGTAAACATTAATCATTCGGACACCGTGGGAAGTCACAGCAAGACCCCTAGCCATTGGTAAGTAAATCACTTCGTCTACCTCAGTGCCTTCCTTAAAAGAATATCAGTCCCATTGCTCCGTCAGCACACAGCGTGAGGTAAGAAACATAGTCATAGATATTGGGAAACGTTGCCAGGAGAACTTCCTTCAGAAGGGCAACGTCGAGGTCCGACGACCTCAACATTTCACGGTGCAATTGTAGTTTCGTAGGGGTGCCAGTGGCGTTGACATTGAAGGAGCCAATCCCGTAAGCTTGTAGTGGAATTGGGACTACTGGGACGCTCGTGCAGCAGCGAACAGGAACGTTGTCCCAGCAGGTTGCAAATCCCCATCCCGTAGCCCTGTCGATTAGCAATTGCTGCTGTCACAATGGTTGATCTTTCGTCGTCTACATCGTCAGACCACCCAAAGGTGCGTGGATGATGTGTGTCCGAAAGCAGCGGCAACGTCACGTCGGTGGTGGAAGAGTGGCTCAGCTGCTGATGCATGCGAAGATAGTTGTACCTGGTGCTTCCACCACGGAATCGTCCATCGGGGGAACATCTTGAGAGATGTAATCCTCATTGTCTTGAGACTGCGTCCTGCAGGTGTCAGACGGTCTGTTCCGCCGTTTCCGACATCTCTTCGGCGACCGTTGCCTGGGCACGTGATCTTCAGACGCCTGGGGATCCGGATGATCAGGCACAAAAGCATCGGTAGCCACAACCATGGAGTCCGAGGCCATCCCCTGCGCTTGAGATTGCTCACCGTTGCACATGACGGGAGGAGGAGGCAAATCGGTCCGTCCGCAACAGCCTGAGGCATTACCGGAGACGACAAAGTGCCAGTAGTAGGAGCCAGTGGTGATCGCGGTCTGGAGTCGTTAAGGAGAACTTCGACAAACGTCAGCGGGAGCGTCGTCGAAGCGATTGTGACCTACAGGTCCCCAGGCGGTAACTGCGTGATTCTGCGTTGCAGACAGCTGGAACGGAGGTGTCCTTCTTTGCCAAATCCCGAGTATGTCTTCGGCTGGCCACAATTGCGCGGCAGCCACCAATGTTCAGGGTGGTCCATTGATCGTGAGCGGGCCAAATATCTCACGAAATATGCATGAAACTAAAAAACTACAAAGGAAGAAACTTGTTTAGCTTGAAGGAGGAAACCAGATGGTGCTATGGTTGGCCCGCCAGATTGCGCTGCCATAGGTCAAACGGATATCAACAACGTGTTTTTTTTTTTTTTTTTAATAGGAACCCCATTTCTTATGACATATTCGTGTAATATGTAAAGAAATATGAATATTTTAGTTGGACCACTTTTTTCGCTTTGTGATAGATGGTGCTGTAATAGTCACAAACATATGGCTCACAATTTTAGACGAACAATTGGTAACAGGTAGGTTTTTTAAATTAAAATACAGAACGTAGGTATTTTATTTCGGTTGTTCCAATGTGATACATGTACCTTTGTGAACTTATCATTTCTGAGAACGCATGCTGTTACAGTGTACGTACCTGTAAATACCACATTAATGTAATAAATGCTCAAAATGATGTACGTCAACCTCAGTGCGTTCGGCAATACGTGTAACGACATTCCTCTCAACATCGAGTAGTTCGCCTTCCGTAATGTTTGCACTTGCATTGACAATGCGCTGACATATGTTGTCGCGCGTTGTCGGTGGATCACGATAGCAAATATTCTTCAACTTTCGCCACAGAAAGAAATCCCGGGACGTCAGATACCGTGAACGTGGTATGGTGCTTCGACGACCAATCCACCTGTCATGAAATATGCTGTTCAATACCGCTTCAACATCACGCGAGCTATGTGCCGGACATCCATCAGGTTGGAAGTACATCGCCATTCTGTCATGCAGTGAAACATCTTGCAGTAACATCGGTAGAACATTACGTAGGAAATCAGCATACATTGCACCATTTAGATTGCCATCGATAAAATGGGGGTCAATTATCCTTCCTCCCATAATTCCGCACCATACATTAACCCGCCAAGGTCGCTGATGTTCCACTTGTCGCAGCCGTCGTGGATTTTCTGTTGCCCAATAGTGCATATTATGCCGGTTTACCTTACCGCTGTTGGTGAATGATGCTTCATCGCTAAATAGAACGCGTGCAAAAAATCTATCATCGTCCCGTAATTTCTCTTGTGCCTAGTGGCAGAACTGTACACGACGTTCAGAGTCGTCGCCATGCAATTCCTGGTGCATAGAAATGTGGTACGGGTGCAATCGATGTTGATGCAGCATTCTCAACACCGACGTTTTTGAGATCCCGGTTCTGTCGCAATTTGTCTGCTACTGATGTGCGAATTAGCCGCGACAGTAGCTAAAAAGCCTACTTGGGCATCATCATTTGTTGCAGGTCGTGGTTGACGTTTCACATGTGGCTGAACACTTTCTGTTTTCTTAAGTAACGTAACTATCCTGCGAACGGTCCGGATACTTGGATGACGTCGTCCAGGACACCGACCAGCATACATAGCACACGCCCGTTGGGCATTTTAATCACAGTAGCCATACATCAACACGTTACCGACCTTTTCCGCAATTGGTAAACGGTCCATTTTAACACGGGTAATGTATCACGAAGCAAATACCGTCCGCACTGGCGGAATATTACGTGATACCACGTACTTATACGTTTGTGACTATTACAGCGCCACCTATCACAAATCGAAAAAAGTGGTCCGACTAAAACATTCATATTTCCTTACGTACTACACGAATATGTAATAAAAATTGGGATTCCTATTAAAAAAAACGCAGTTGATATCCGTTTGACCTATGACAGCGCCATCTAGCGGGCCAACCACAGCGCCATCTGGTTTCCCCCTTCAAGCTAGACCAGTTTCGTTCTTTGTAGTTTTTTCGTTTGATGCTTATTTCGTGAGATATTTGGCCCGGCCACTATCAATGGACCACCCTGTATAAGTAGGGCGCCACATGTTTGGTCAGCATTGAGAACCGGGTATGTTGTGAATTGAACTACTTTTCAGCTGTGTGATTAATCACCTTTCCACATGGGCGGAATGCAGATACCACTACCTCTAAAGGCACCTCGAAAGGGAGTTCTAATACACGGACCGTTCGCAGTCCATGTCCCGCATGTTCCACAGTTACGTCACCGATGTGTTCATCAGAAGGACGGAACTTAACGACCACTTCGAGTTGCACTTAGAATTTTATCACATATGACTTCGTTAAATGATTTCACTTACACCACACTGCTCACTATAGGCAGGTGGATGACAACAAGATCGTTGCAATCAGTCTTGACTTCATCGCGGATAAACCCGTTCAATTTCAAGTGCTTTTGGTCGAGCATACTCAGATGAAAAGCAAATCTTCAGTGTCGATTTTCTGTGGGCATAAGCCGTTCTCTTTCGAAGGAAGTACAGCGCCCTAAGACGTCAGAATCACGTAAACAACTCCGTGAGCGAGCTGCGCGGTGAGGGCGCAAACAAGACGTGCGTACCGCTAGCGTGCCGAAAGGCGACTCTCCCAGTAAGGAACGAACAGGTGACATCTTGCACTACAGTCGCATACGGTACCGGTTGCGCCACAGAACACGCTGCAGACGCATTTTCTACGCTGAATGTCTTCTTCTACGCAAGAATTCAGCATTAAATTTTACCAAGAATAATTTTATTGTGCTTTGGGTCGTAGCTGATGACTGATATTTGACAGTCTATACAGAAGCACCAAAAAAAAAAAAAAAAAAATCTGGTATAGACATGCGTATTCAAAGACAGAGATATGTGAACAGGAAGAATACGACGTTGCGGTCGTCAATGCCTACCTAAGACAACAAGTGTCTGGAGCAGTTGTTAATTCTGTTTCTGCTGCTACAATGGCACGTTATCAAGATTTAGCAGTTGCAAACCAATTGCGGTGGGAGGGGGGTCAGTAACTGACCCCAATGTAGTTTTTGGGCTAAAACTCTCGTTGTGTTTAGTATTTTTTTTAAATACATACATGATATACACTCCTGGAAATGGAAAAAAGAACACATTGACACCGGTGTGTCACACCCACCATACTTGCTCCGGACACTGCGAGAGGGCTGTACAAGCAATGATCACACGCACGGCACAGCGGACACCCCAGGAACCGCGGTGTTGGCCGTCGAATGGCGCTAGCTGCGCAGCATTTGTGCACCGCCGCCGTCAGTGTCAGCCAGTTTGCCGTGGCATACGGAGCTCCATCGCAGTCTTTAACACTGGTAGCATGCCGCGACAGCGTGGACGTGAACCGTATGTGCAGTTGACGGACTTGGAGCGAGGGCGTATAGTGGGCATGCAGGAGGCCGGGTGGACGTACCGCCGAATTGCTCAACACGTGGGGCGTGAGGTCTCCACAGTACACCGATGTTGTCGCCAGTGGTCGGCGGAAGGTGCACTTGCCCGTCGACCTGGGACCGGACCGCAGCGACGCACGGATGCACGCCAAGACCGTAGGATCCTACGCAGTGTCGTAGGGGACCGCACCGCCACTTCCCAGCAAATTAGGGGGACTGTTGCTCCTGGGGTATCGGCGAGGACCATTCGAAACCGTCTCCATGAAGCTGGGCTACGGTCCCGCACACCGTTAGGCCGTCTTCCGCTCACGCCCCAACATCGTGCAGCCCGCCTCCAGTGGTGTCGCGACAGGCGTGAAAGGAGGGACGAATGGAGACGTGTCGTCTTCAGCGATGAGAGTCGCTTCTGCCTTGGTGCCAATGATGGTCGTATGCATGTTTGGCGCCGTGCAGGTGAGCGCCACAATCAGGACTGCATACGACCGAGGCACACAGGGCCAACACCCGGCATCATGGTGTGGGGAGCGATCTCCTACACTGGCCGTACACCACTGGTGATCGTCGAGGGGACACTGAATAGTGCACGGTACATCCAAACCGTCATCGAACCCATCGTTCTACCATTCCTAGACCGGCAAGGGAACTTGCTGTTCCAACAGGACAATGCACGTCCGCATGTATCCCGTGCCACCCAACGTGCTCTAGAAGGTGTAAGTCAACTACCCTGGCCAGCAAGATCTCCGGATCTGTCCCCCATTGAGCATGTTTGGGACTGGATGAAGCGTCGTCTCACGCGGTCTGCACGTCCAGCACGAACGCTGGTCCAACTGAGGCGCCAGGTGGAAATGGCATGGCAAGCCGTTCCACAGGACTACATCCAGCATCTCTACGATCGTCTCCATGGGTGAATAGCAGCCTGCATTGCTGCGAAAGGTGGATATACACTGTACTAGTGCCGACATTGTGCATGCTCTGTTGCCTGTGTCTATGTGCCTGTGGTTCTGTCAGTGTGATCATGTGATGTATCTGACCCCAGGAATGTGTCAATAAAGTTTCCCCTTCCTGAGACAATGAATTCACGGTGTTCTTATTTCAATTTCCAGGAGTGTAATAAGAAAAACTTTGGTTTAAATTCATTGTTGAGTTATAGCGATTGTTGTAGCTGAAGATGTAGCAGCTCAACAATCACCACCTGCAGTCAACCGGTAAACAGTGTGGTGAGTGGAAGCTAATATCTCTGTGGCACATTGGCACAATGTACAAAAAGATGAAATTGACAGATGTGACGGAAGAGAAACCCGACATTGTCCTATTCTGCAACGGTATAAAGTCTGGAATGGACACATTCGATAAGGGCGCAAGAACGTATAGTTGCCAAAGAGCAACGCGTCGATGACCAGAGGCGGTGTTTTTCAACTTGATTGACATTGTAGCATATAATTCGTGTGTTGTATTTCAAGATACACACAATGAACGGGCAAAGAATCACCCAACAAAGAGTTCTGGAAGAAATCAGTACCTGAAAGATCTTGCTCGGGAAATTTACGTCACAACATGAAAACAGGCGTACAAAATGCTGTAGGCCTACACTCAAGATACGCTACAGCGTTATCAACTTTTGGGTATGAGTGTAATCAACATCAAGGTGCTGTAAGCAGAGGAAACACTATTACAGAGCCGCAATGGAAAGTAACACGTGCAGCTGTGAATAATCTGCCAAAGATAGGACGCTGTTACTTAAGCCCCGGAAGCAAAGACAGTACGTACATGAAGGCTTGCACTTCTTGCAAGAAGTATATCTGTCCTGCAAGCATCAAGGAAGAAGAAGTAGTTCGTATTGTAAAATGTTCTGAATGTGAATCTGAGCAACCCTTGTAATTGTGAAATTAATATAAATTAATTGTTAAATCGTTTTTATAATTTATTTAAGCACTTTTCTAAGGAATTATTTAAAAACAAACAAGTCCCAGAAACACTTTCTCAGTAATAATAATCAACACTTTTTACTTCTACCAAAAATATGGAAATTATTAAGTCATATGATTTATCCTAGTTACAGTTGCATCGGTATGCAACTGTTAAGTGAGCTTGAATTTGGTGTTACAGTCGGCGCACGAGCGGTGGTACACAGCATCTCCGAGGTAGCAATGAAGTGGGGATTTTCCCGTAAGACTATTTCACATGTGTCAATATCAGGAATCCGGTAAAAGATCGAATGTTCGACATCGCTACGGCCGGAAAAAGATCCTACAAGAACGGGACCAACGACGACTGAAGAGATTCGTTCAACGCGACATAAGTGCAATTCTTCTGCAAATTGCTGCAGATTTCAACGCTGGACCATCAACAATTGTTACTAGACGAACCATCAACGAAATATCATCGATATGGACTTTCGGAGTCGAAGGCCCACTCGTGTACCCTTGATGACTGCACGACACAAAGCTTTACTCTTGGCCTGGGCCCGTCAACATCAACAGTGGACTGGAAAAATGTTGCCTGGTCGAACGAATCTCGTTTCAGATTGTCTCGATTGGATGGACGTGACCTCCAGTGAGGTGTTACCGTGCTTGCTCGGTACCACTTGTAGAGGGATTGCCAATTGTGCACCGTCAGTATTCAGATCAGAGACTTGAAAGTTCTGAAAATGATACAGGATACGCCCTGTAGTACCCCAGAATTAGCGCTCGAATCGATCAGATAACTACGACCCTGGGAAGGGAAGTAGGAAGGCGTACAGTCCCCGTAGTGTCGCTAGTAACTCAGAGTCACGAATGGCCTTCCGACGGCGGTCGGGAAGCAGTTAGGAGAAAATACGCGCCCGAAGTTGCGGGGCGTCGGTTTTTGTGTGCGGCCCTCGGCGCTGCCTGCGAGGCGCCCGGGAAGCGACGCATTTGCATTCGCTCCGGCGACGCAAATGAGAATTCCACAGAGACGAGGTGGCCGGCTGTTGTGCGGGTTGCAGAACTGCGCGGCGCGGCCCGGCCCGGCCCGGCGCTACAATGGCCGTCCGGCCGGCTCGTTCATTTGCATATGTTTATACAGGGGGCGCAGGCGTGCGGTCCGCCGCAAACACGGCGACGCGCGCGCCTCTGCCGGCGGCCGCTATTACCGCCCTTAACAGCGAAGCACACACACGCACACGAGGCGGTTCTACCTATCGCCACTCGAGTTACAACCACGGGCGAAACGTTCCTGAATCAATGGTTACACCGCACGGGTCGCTGCCTGTCGACGTGAGCCAAATAGGAGCCTTGGAATGTTGCAGCAAGTACCTAGGCGACAATGCTAGAGCTTTCCTCATCTGTATTCCTTCTTTTTTTTTAAGTTGTTTCATGGATCGATTTTTTTTTCTTTTATGTAGTAAAAGTAAAACAATGGCGCCGTAATGAAATGTAGTCGAAGTAAATCAGGTGACGCTGACATAACAAGATTAGGAAATGAGATCCTAAAAGTATTCGATCGGTTTTGCTAATTGGGCTGCAAAATTACAAAAAATGGTTCAAATGGCTCTGAGCACTATGGGACTTAACTGCTGTGGTCATCAGTCCCCTACAACTTAGAACTACTTAAACCTAATTAACCTAAGGGCAACACACACATCCATGCCCGAGGCAGGATTCGAACCTGCGACCGTAGCAGCAGCGCGGCTCCGGACTGGAGCGCCTAGAACCGATCGGCCACCGCGGCCGGCTGCAAAATTACAACTTTTAGGCGAAGGAGACTGGGAAGTAAAATAGCGTTTGGCAATAGCAAGAAAAAAGTTTTTTTTTTTTTTTTTGTTGAGAAAGATATTTTTGGAAAGCGGAGTGCCAAATGTATTAATTACCGAATCTCACATTTGTGAGGAGAATCGGTAAACAGCTCATTCCGTTTGGTACATAATTTATGTTTATTAAAAAAAATAAACAAATAAATAAATAAAACTGAGAAAATATTCTGATGCCACAAACGTGTGTGCTCATTAAATAAATTATAAAACAATTTATTAAGAACGTTCTGTATCCCATTCGAGGGAACTATCAGGTTCTAAGTGCCACTAAGAAATTTTTTCTTTCATACGCCATTGACACTGTGACATTACGTTCTATTTATCAAAATGCAAGTACAGAAACACAGCAGTTACGTTTTAATTAATTCAACTGTAACGAACAAAAACCATTTCTCACATCTTCCAAATTTTTGAAGAGAAGAAAAAATTTAAATTTGAGAGAACAATCACACGATATTGATTTCTGTTTCTTCCATAGCTCCATTTTTCCGACTGTATGTCGCTGTACCGTTGAGGAAGAAATGGCAACTTCGTCAACAAGAAAAGCTGTTTTGCAAGTGATAAACATGGCTGATCATTTAAATGAAGTAGGGAATGGCATAAGCCAACGACCTCGCAACATTGGTGACGCCGTTTCCCGTCAGATCACCGAAGTTAAGCACTGTTGGGCTTGGCAAGCATTCGGATGGGTCACCGACCGGGTGTGCCACATGCTGTTGGCGAGTGGGTTGCTCTCAGCCCCTTTGAGGAGAACTGAGGAGCTATTTGACTGAGAAGTAGCAACACCGGTCACGAAGACTGGCAACTGCCGGGAGAGTGGTGTGCTGACCACACGCCTCTCCGTATCAGCATCTGGTGACACCAAAGGGCTGAGGATGACGCGGTGGCCGGTCGATACTGTTGGCCCTTCAAGGTCTGCTGGGACGGTGATTTGTTTGTATGGAATGGCATACATCAACCATGGTCTTTTCTGTTTTTAATAAATTAATAGTTTTCAATTCTTCAGTGTCAGATGAGAATTTTTACTGGCCACTTTATACAGATGAGTATGAGACACTCAGATCGTACTGCGTTTGGAGATCATACATGCCTTCATTGACAATAATGTCTCAGCAGCATGTTTAATATCAAAGAAATCAGTTGTAAGCATTAAAATTACATGGAATGGATTCACAACTGCAGTTTACTCAGCAACCGTGTGTAAATCGTGTTGAACAGAAGTCATACTTACCAATGTTCGTTTCTTTATATTTGTAAAATCTCTGTCACAGCTCAACAAACCGTGTCCACTCATTTAGAACGTATATGTTATCTCTTCAAAACATCCTAGGTTTTCGAGAAACATCATTAAAAGCGCATCAACTAAATCGAGAAGACCTTGACGCCTTGCACTTACAACTTCGGAGAGAACCATTGCTTAGTACAAAGACAATGCGCGGTATGGTAACGAATGATTTAAACAATCTTTCTACGACTTGGTATATACAACAAGTTTACGGACATGCAACAGTGTACCAAGAGCATAATAATAGTGGGCACGTGTTTTGTGAAATAATTCTTCGTAAAATGTTTGACGTTTCCTCTCTGCATTTGTTATAATAGAATACATATTTTCCGAAGTTATTTGCCTTGCATGGAAGTGGAACGTTGAGAACAAGCAGTTCAGCCAATAAAAGATTAGAAACGTTTGAACTGTGGAGCCACACAGGCACAGAATCGAGCTGTGGGCAGAAGAAATTTATAGCACAACTTGACTTAAACAATCGGTTGACGGAACATATCCTTGGTCATAAGGGAATTGTCAACTAGTTGCTGGAAGAGGATGGGAGGGTGGCAAAGAGTATAGAGGGAGATCAATGTTTCAATAGTGTAAGTATGTTCAAACAGATGAATGTTGCAGTAGCTGTGCAGAAATGTAGAGGTTTGCGCAGGATAGACTAACATAGAAAGTGGCTTCAAAACACTCTTCGGACTGGAGGCTACAAGAACGACATTTGGGTTTCTGCCTTCAGTCCATTTAAATAACACCGGCTTTACATAAAGCTTCTACTATATTTAGAATACTCTTGTCACTGATAAAGCTTACTTACTAGTATAATCGTCATCGTCTGGACCGTCTTTCAGTTTTGTCCATTTAGTGGACACACACTGCAGCAACACAAGCAGAATCCAGACACAGCCCACTCGAGATTAGGACCCATCAAATCTTTATAAGATAGTGATGTTACAATGAGACTATTTTTCAGTTTTGTAATGGCCTCCCAACCGTCTTTATTTCGATGCCTTGCTTTCTCCCGTATAATCATCTTCGTCGCGAGAAAGTATTTTCTCAAGTTTTCTCTATAAGATATTCTTGGACAGCAATTGTTGTTAGTGTTGTGGTCGTCGGTCTGGTTTGATGCAGCCCTACATGCGGCTCCATCCTCTGCAAGCTTCTTCATCTCTAAGTAACTATTGCAATCTACATCCCTCTGAATCTGTGTATTCGTATCTTGGTCTCCCTCCATGATTTTTACCCTCCACCCTGCCCTCCAGTGCTAAATTGGTGATCCTTTAGAAGCCGGCCGGAGTGGCCGAGCGGTTAAAGGCGCTACAGTCTGGAACTGCACGACCGCTACGGTCGCAGGTTCGAATCCTGTCTCGGGCATGGATGTGTGTGATGCCCTTAGGTTAGTTAGGTTTAAGTAGTTCTAAGTTCTAGGGGACTTATGACCACAGCAGTTGAGTCCCATAGTGCTCAGAGCCATTTGAACCATTTCGATCCTTTAGTGTCTCAGAATGTGTCTTACCAACTGATCTCTTATTCTAGTCATGTTGTGCCACAAATTCCTCTTCTCCCCAATTCTATTCAGGACCTTCTCATTAATTACGTGATCTACCCACCTAATTTTCAGCACTCTTCTGTAGCACCACATTTCGAAAGCTTCTTTTCTCTTCTTGTCCAAATTATTTATCGTCCATGTTTCACTTTCATACATGACTACATTTCATACAAATACTTTCAGAAAACTCTTCTTGACACTTATATCTATACATTTTTCTCCCCAAATAGCAGAACTCATCAACTACTTTAAGTATCTCATTCCGTAATCTAGTATCCACAGTATCACCTGATTTAATTCGACTGCATTCGATTATCCTCGTTTTGCTTTTGTTGATATGCATCTCATATCCTCCTTTTAAAACACTGTCCAATCCGTTCAATTACTTTTCCAGGTTCTTCCTGTCTCTGACAGAATTACAATGTCATCGGCAAACCTCGACGTTTTTGTTTCTTCTCCACGGATTTTAATTCCTACTCAAAATTATTCTTTTGTTTCCTTTACTGCTTGCTCACTATATAGATTGAATAACATCGGGAATAGGCTACAACCCTGTCTCACCCCCTTCCAAATCAAAAAAATGGTTCAAATGGCTCTGAGCACTATGCGACTTAACTTTGGAGGTCATCAGTCGCCTAGAACTTAGAACTAATTAAACCTAACTAACCTAAAGACATCACACACATCCATGCCCGAGGGAGCATTCGAACCTGCGACCGTAGCTGTCGCTCGGTTCCCGACTGTAACGCCTAGAACCGCACGGCCACCCCGGCCGGCCCTTCCCATTCACTGCCTCCCTTTCATGCCCCCGACTCTTATGACTGCCATCTGGTATCTGTACAAATTGTAAATAGTCTTTCGCTTCCTGTAATTGACCCCTGCCACCTCCAGAATTTGAAAGAGAGTATTCCAGTCAACACTGTAAAAAACTTTCTCTAAGTCTACAAATGCTAGAAAATAGGTTGCCTTTCCTTAATCTGTCTTCTAAGGTAAGTCGTATCGTCAGTATTGCCTCACGTGTTCCAACATTTCTACGGAATTCGAACTGATCTTGCCCATGGTCAGCTTCTACCAGTTTTCCCATTCGTCTGTAAAGTATTCCTGTTAGTATTTTGCAGCTATGAGTTATTAAACTGATACTTCGGTAATTTTCACACCTGTCAACTCCTGCTTTCTTTGTGATTGGAATTATTCCATTCTTCTTGAAGTCTGAGGGTATTTCGTCTGTCTCATGCTTCTTGCTCACTAGATGGTAGAGTTTTGTCAGGGCTTGCTCTCCCAAGGCTGTCAGTAGTTTTAATGGAATGTTCTTTACTCCTGGGGCCTTGTTTCGACTTGGGTCTTTCAGCGATCTGTCAAATTCTTCATGCAGTATCGTATCTCCCATTTCATCTTCATGTACGTCCTCTTCCATTTCCATAATATTGCCATCAATTACATCACCCTTGTATAGACCCTATATGCTTCTTTCACCTTTCTGCTTTCACTTCTTTGCTTAGAACTGGTTTTCCATCTGAGTTCTTGACATTCATACAAGTGGTTCGCTTTTCTCCTAAGGTCTCATTAATTTTCCCGTAGGCAATACCTATCTCACCCCTAGTGATATATGCCTCTACATCCTTATATTTGTCCTCTGTCCATCCCCTGTAAGCCATTTTGCACTTCCTGCCGATCTCATTTCTGATTCATTTGTATTCATTTTTACCTGCTTCATTTACTGCATTTTTATATTTTCTCCTTTCAGCAATTAGATTCAATACCTCTTCTGTTACCCAAGAATTTGTACAAGCCCTCGTCTTTTTACCTACTTGTTCATCTGCTGCCTTAACTATTTCATCACTCAAAGCTACCCATTCTTTTTATACTGCATTTCTTTCTCCCGTTCTTGTCAGTCGTTCCCTAATGCTCTCTCTGAAACTCTCTACATCCTCTGGGTTTTCAGTTTATCTAGGTCCCATCTCCTTAAATTCCCACGTTATTGCAGTTTCTTCAGTTTTCATCTACAATTCATAACCAATAGATTGTGGTCAGAGTCCACATTTGCCCCTGGATATGTCTTACAATTTAAAATCTGATTCTCCTAATCTCCATGTTAAAACTAAAAGTAAACTCCTCCTGAGCAGGCGATGAAGGTCCAACGGTACTGACCGGCCGCCGTGTCATACTCAGCCCATAGGCGCCACTGGATGCGGATATGGAGGGGCATGTGGTCAGCACACTGCTCTCCCGGCCGTATGCCAGTTTCCGAGACCGGAGACGCTACTTCTCAATCAAGTAGCTCCTCAGTTTGCCTCAAAATGGCTGAGTGCATCCCGCTTGCCAACAGCGCCCGGCAGACCGGATGGTCACCCATTCTAGTACTAGCCCAACCCGACAGCGCTAAACTTCGCTGATCTGACGGGAACCTCCGTTTTAACATTATATAATCCATCTGAAGCCTTCCAGTGTCCCCAAAATTATACCAGGCGGCTTCGTCTTTCATTCCTTACCCCCATCCCATATTAACCTTGTTTTACTTTTCCTACTGTCGAGTTCCAGTCCCCCATGACTATTAAATTTTGGCCTCTCTTGACTATCTGAATAATTTCCTCAATGTCTTCGTCATCTGCGGAGCTAGTTGTCATATAAACTTGTAGTACTGTGGTAGGCATAGGCTTCCAGTCCATATTGGCTATAATAATGCTTTCAATGTGCTGTTTGTAGTAGCTTACTCCCGCTCCTATTCTTTTATTCGTTATTAAACCTACTCCTGCTTTACCTCTACTTGATTTCGTATTTATAACCCTGACGGCCTTGCTGCAGTGGTAACACCGGTTCCCGTCAGAACACCGAAGTTAAGCGATGTCGGTCTGGGCTAGTACTTGGATGGGTGACCATCCGGTCTGCCGAGCCCTGTTGGCAAGCGGGGTGCATTCAGCCCTTGTGGGGCAAATTGAGGAGCTCCTTGATTGAGAAGTAGCGGCTCCGGTCTCGGAAACTGACCTACGTCCGGGAGAACGGTGTGCTGACCACATGCCCCTCCATATCCGCATCCAGTGACGCCTGTGGGCCGAGGATGACACGGTGGCCGGTCGGTACCTTTGGGCCTTCATGCCCTGTGCGAGAGGAGTTACTCACCTGACCAGAAGTCTTGTTCCTCCTTCCACCAAACTTACTAATTCCTACTATATCTAACTTTAACCTATCTATTTCCTTTTTTAAATTTTCTATCCTACCTACCCGATTAAGGGATCTGACATTTCATGCTCCGATCCGTAGAACACCAATTTTCTTTCTCCTGATAACTACGTCCTCGTTAGTTGTCCCCGCTCGGAGATTCCAATGGGGGACTATTTTACCTCCGGAATATTTTACCCAAGAGGACGCCATCCTCATTTAACCATGCAGTAAAGCTGCATGCCCTTGGGAAAAATTACGGCTGTACCTTCCCCTTGCTTTCAGCTGTTCGCAGTATCAGCACAGCAAGGCTGTTTTGGTCAGTGTTACAAGGCCAAATCAGTCAGTAACCCAGACCGCTACCGCAGCAACTACTGAAAAGGTGCTGCCCCTCTTTAGGAACTACACGTTTGTCTGGCCTCTCAACAGATACGTCTCCGATGTGGTTGCACCTACGGTACGGCTATTTATATCGCTGAGGCAGGCAAGCCTCCCCAACAACGGCAAGGTCCGTAGTTCATGAGGGCGGGGGGGGGGGGGGGGGGGGCGAGGATTAAAGTAACGAAATAAAGTCGTAGAGGAAGTTGCCCCAGATACCTACTTCAGACGCAAAAGACGTGTGCACCTCCACTGGTTCAGTGAAAATGAGCCAATATGATGGGTTGTGTATCGAAAGAGAGGGCCCGAATTTCATTTAAGCCGATTAGTGTGAACACCTCGCTGATAATAAGTTGTATTTTTTTTCTTTTCACGTTTTAAATAACTGCGTTACAATGTCATGATACGTATTTGTCAATTTATGCGTTATGGATACATTTCTTATCACTAACGCTTTTAACCTTTGGTGTTTGGCATTTCCTACAAATGTAATTCTTTATAACACGTACAATAAATCTAATATGTTGCTAAAACTGCTATATAAAGGAGAGAGCGAAGCTTTTTCAATGTTTCAATTGGAGAAATATTGGTCTCTTTGTGTTGTACTTTATGAAATAGACGCGAGCTATAGTGCCTAACATTGGAAGTCTAGTGACATGTCAATGGAGGAAGGGTCACACAGCTTGGGTAGTTTGAATATGCCTTCTAGACGGTAAAAGAAGGAAGGAAGTGCGGTCGTTAGAGATAGAGCAGGAGGCCGGATTATTAAAGGATGAGGAAGGAAATCGGCCGTAGTCTATTCAAAGGAAACATCCCGGCATTTGCCGGGAACGATTTTGGGAAATTACGGAAACCTGAATCCGGGTGGCCGGATGAGGATTTGACCCATCGTTCTCCCGAGTGCGACTCCACTACGTTATCCTCTCTACACTTCGCTTCATGCCCAGATGATGACGGAAACTTACATTACTTTCTTAAATTTGTACTATTACATTTGATGTACATTGTACTGTCACGAACCTTCAACTGAAGGCAGTTGACTGAATGTCTGGTGTACGTTCCCCTTTGGTTTCCATTGGTTTGCTGTCAACTCCAATACGTGGCGAGATTACATTACCTATGTACCTAAACTGTGTCAAGTACGAGACAGTCAAAGTAAATTTGGTTTTGCGTTTTTAATAATGTCATGTTTACATGAATGGAACATTGTGGTACGTGTCTGAACATACCTTGAACGGAGGAAGTAGATTACTAAATAGACAGTATAGGGTGCTACTTAAACAGAATATACTGACAGTCATATCCTTCTAACAAACGAAGTTACAAGAGAAGTAATAATGCTGGTTAATGACCACTGGGTAGCTAAACAACACTTTCTTGATGAATCTCTTATGTTGCTTCTTGACAAAAAGCTATTAGGGGTCGTCCGGATAAATAGGTCACCTGCATATATTGGTGATCTTTTGGTTGTCAGTGAATCTCAGAAAGAGCATTGTAATCTGCTGAATGATGTACATCGATCATTAAGAAAACAAGGATAACACTCAGATTTCACATGTGTTAATTTATTTAGAAAGAAATTAAACGTTAGGAACAATTTTTTGGTATTAAACCTTATACTGAAATGACAATACCAATCAAAAAATTTACTAGCCCTAAAACCAGGAAATGATATTTTTTGTTTTATGCACTTTTATAGAAATTTTGTATACCGAAAATTCCATAATAGGATGTTCATTGTAAAATGGTGAGTAATAAAGGTATCGTCCAGGACAACTGAATGTTTAGAAGCTTTTGATGAACTTCAAGAGGCTTTTAAAGAGAAGATCTGCAATGTGACTGAATAGAAGAATTAGTGAAAGTTTAAGGAAGACAGAACTTGAAAATTTTCCTATGTAGAAAACTTAGAAGGCATTGCAATCAGGTTAAGATATGGAAGACTATAAAACAGAGTTTGCAGTGAAATATTACATAGTAAATGATTAGGTAATATTTATGTGAATTTATGTGAATTTAGAATATTCATGTTGCCCAATGATTACGTAAATTTATTACATTTACTGAATTTTCAAACATGTAGGTAGCAAAAGGTGTTTGTCAAAATTAATAGAATATGTAATTTTTTATAGCAAGGCTATTAGGCGTACAATCATGTTAAAACTTGTGGTAAAAGTCAAAGCGTTAAAATTAGTAATCTTCCCATAAAGATTGTTATGCCAAATGATGTCATAACAAGTGGAGAAAAAATGAAAGCCCCATATCCCACACACAATGACATATACAATGATGTGCATGTTTGCATTCTCATATTGTGTAGTCAGGTACGCCATTATTGGTTCTATCCATAGAACAATGGATGTCAGAGGGCAGGTTAAGACTGATGATAATGAGATGGTGGAGTATATATCAAACCAGCTGTTATATTTACTGCTATAGTATGCCGGGTTGTGAAGTTGAGTTGTTGTCGAAGGCATGTCTTTCCTTCTTTGGACCACTGAGTGTGGAAGTTCTTAAATGAACCACTATCCCCTTTCTTCCTGATCCACTTCCGGATATGGTTCTTACATATGCACATAAAATGATGAGCATGTATGTCATAAAGGGATTTTTGCGTTATATTACGCAAGGGCTTTCTCGATGGCACTATACTGGTGACCACATTGACAGCATGTTTGCTATTAAAAGGATGGGAGAATCATTTTTCATATTGTTGACTAGTCGCACACAGGCCAATAAGCTGATATCTTTTTTATGTACTAAATGTCTCCTGGAATGTAGATTCATCATCGTCACATAACTTAGAGCACCTGTGTTCATTCTTGCTCAAAACAGTTTTTCTGTAGTCCATGGTGCATCGGGGTATAGTGACTGTTAGACAAGCGTGAGGTAAGTGTTTCTCAAAATATTTTAAGATTACTATATGCAGAACAGAATATATAATGAGTAGCTTCATTATGTCACAGCGCGATGTCTGATAGATACAAGAGAATTCTGAGGGTCATCAGTGTGCCTTGTGTTGCAGTCATCATCTGTGAAGAAGACACATTATGCTATCCTTTAATTTCTCCAAACATTTTGTAAGTAGGCTGTTTATATTTTCTTATTGGCAACGTTACGTAGCGCTCTGTACGAAAATAACTGGCTGTGCTGTATGCAGTCTGTGGCTAGTTTGCATTCTTGTCTACCATTGTAGTGTTGGGCAGCTGGACGTGAACAGCGCGTAGCGTTGCGCAGTTGGAGGTACGAAAATCACTGGCTGTGCTGTGTGCAGTCTGTGGCTAGTTTGCATTGTTGTCTGCCATTGTAGTGTTGGGCAGCTGGACGTGAACAGCGCGTAGCGTTGCGCAGTTGGAGGTGAGCCGCCAGCAGTGGTGGATGTGGGGAGAGAAATGGCGGAGTTTTGAAATTTGTAAAAATGGATGTCATGAACTGCTGTATATATTATGAATTTTGATGAATATTAAGGTAAATACATTGTTTGTTCTCTATTAAAATCTTTCATTTGCTAACTATGCCTACTAGTAGTTAGCGCCTTCCGTAGTTTGAATCTTTTATTTAGCTGGCAGTAGTGGCACTCGCTGTATTGCAGTAGTTCGAGTAACCAAGATTTTTGTGAGGTAAGCGATTTGTGAAACGCATAGGTTAATGTTAGTCAGGGCCATTCTTTTGTAGGGATTTCTGAAAGTTAGATTGCGTTGCGCTAAAAATATGTGTCAGTTTAAGCACAGTCATGTACAATTTTTCAAAGGGGACGTTTCACTTTTCCATCTATTTCGCAAATTCTGATCTTCGTCTGCACATGTAGTTATCACAATCTTGTACTTCTTCTTAAAGTTGTGCAGTTACTCCTAGATTCCGTAACACTAACTTGTCCCATATTTTGGTGCGAATTTTTCATAAATATGTTCCTGCACTGTTGCTAATGAAGCCCCATTATTTAGTACCTTTTCTTTCAATATAATTATCGTCGTTCTGCATTTACGCTTTTCAGATATCTCGTGACTCTTTCTACCTAATCTTTCCGCTCTGCATTACACTTTCATACAACATTGTGCTATAGGTGTGTGGCTTCTCTCTTCCTGTCCCATGCCAAAATTTCGTACTAATAGCCTTCCTCACATACAGCAATGTGTTTCTGAGATATCAACCGTCTTGTCTTATGATGATTCGTGGGTATAATGTCTTTCACTTCTGCTAATGCTGTCTGTGTCTTCCGTAGTTTTCAAGTTTAGCAACTTCTATCTCTCTTACATCTTATTCTTTCCTTTCATCTTAACTGAGTTCATCTAAACTCATATTCTGTGCCAAGTGGATCCAACAAACTTAAATGTTTCTTATTATCGGCGAGAGAGTACCTGCCTGCAAACCGTAGAGAGAAACAGCGTACTGTATGTCTCTCAGACACATCTTTCCCATTGGGCGGTTTTTGATAGAAACTGTTTATAGGTACTACCGCATATTCTTATATATTATGGGAATGCTCCTGTCTGCAGCGTCGTCTGTTAGACTGTAATCAGAGTAATGCCAAAAGATCCCACTGAGCAGTCTGTAGGCGGGAAGTGAATCGATAATGACTAACACAACGGATAATAATTGCGGATAGAGTATAATTTACATATAGTCCATAAGAGGCATAAGAGGTTCACATCAAGAAATAGACCTGCCAGTCAACCTGCTTCTAGAAAATTCCCCTCATGTAATTTGAAAATCAGTACTAAAGGGGAAAGAAGTACAAAAAGTTGCATTAAAACAGCCTTAAGAACACTTTTTAAATTAATTTTATGCAAAAGTACAACGCAGGGTACTCTGGAAACAGTGAAGATGTTGATATATTAAGAATTAAGACATTCCATTCACTTTGTTTTGTAAAGTACCATCCATGGCATATACGACAGTTCAATAATTCGGTATGCACACACACGTTGAAGTAAATGTTGGGCGAAGTTTGAATCATTTTGAGAAGCAACTTCCTAACGTTTGCGAGTAGTGCCTCCAGTTAAGTGGTGTTCATAAATGGAAGGCTTTGAAATCTGCATCATCATCATGATGTGTGATGCGCGTGGCTGTGAGACTCATTACCTGAATTACTGTACTGTTCTCGACTTTAATGTCGCTGATTCTACACTGATATTTCCTTAGGGTGTATACAGTTCGGGGCCGTATATCTCTGTCAGAAGTTACTTCTTGCATTGCGTTATAGGTAAAGTATCAACATATTGCTAAATATACACACATCAAAAAAGTTTTGCATCACCTCAGTTCCGAGAGTTCCGGAACCTGTACATAGAATTGGAATAGAGATCAACATAAACAACATTTCCGCTTTTTTTGTTGCTCATGAAAACCAAATATTGTATGTTGTAGCACCATATAGCGAGACCTTGAGAGGTGGTGGTCCAGATTGCTGTACACATCCGTAAATCTAATACCCAGTAGCACGTCCTCTTGCATTGATGAATGCCTGTATTCGTCGTGACGTACTGTCCACAGATTCATCAAGGCACTGTTGATCCACATTGTCCCACTCATCAGCGGCGATTCGGTGTAGAAACCTCAGAGTGGTTGGTGGGTCACGTCGTCCATAAACAGACCTTTTCAATGTATCCCAGGCATGTTCGATGGGTTTCTTGTTTGGAGACCTCGCTGGCAGTTCTAGTCGAGTCATGTCGATATCCTGAAGGAAGTCATTCACAAGATGTGCACGATGGGGGCGCGAATTGTCGTCTGTTAAGATGAATATGCTGCCGATATGGTTGCACTATCGGTCGGAGGATGGCATTCACGTATCCTACAGCAGTTACGGCTCCTCCTATGGCCACCAGCGGCGTACGTCGCCCCAAATAGTGCCACCCCAAAGCAGTAGGGAACCTCAGCCTTGCTGCACTCGCTGGACGGTGTGTCTAAGGCGTTCAGGCTGACCGGGTTGCCTCCAAACACGTTTCCGAAGATTGTCTAGTTGAAGGCTTATGCGACACTCATCGGTGAAGAGAACGTCAATTCGGCAAGTTGTTGTGCCCATCTGTACCGCGCTGCATGGCATCGTGGTTGCGAAGATGGACCTTGCCATGGACGTCAGGAGTGAGGTTTCGCATCATGCAGCCTATTGCGCACAGTTTGAGTCGTAACACGACGTCCTGTGGCTGCACGGGATGCATTATTCATCATGGTGGCGTTACTGTCAGGGTTCCTCCGAGCCATAATCCGTAGGTAGTGGTTATCCGTTGCAGTAGTAGCTCTTGGGCGGCCTGAGCGATGCATGTCATCGACAGTTCCTGTCTCTCTGTATCTCCTCCATGTCCTAACAGCATCGCTTTGGTTCACTCCGAGACTCCTGGACACTTCCCTTTTTGAGAGCCCTTCGTGGCACAAAGTAACAACGCAGACGCGATCGAACCGCGGTTGTGGCTGTCTGGGCATAGTTGAACTGCAGACAACACGAGCCGTGTACCTCCTTCCTGGTGGAATGACTGGAACTGATCGTTTGGCGGACACCTACGTCTAATAGGCGCTGCTCATGCGTGGTTGTTGACATCTTTGGGCGGGTTTTGTAACATCTCTGAACAGCCAAAGGGACTGTGTCTGTGGTACAATATCCACAGTCGACGTCTATCTTCAGGAGTTCTGGACACCAGGGTGATGCAAAACTTTTTTTTATCTTCGAGTGACTTGAATAAACATATCATTGCACTGTGCCTTAATTTTTTTCCCTATCAAAAGTTTTGTTGGATCCTAGTGTAATGTATTTGTAATTGAATCATTTCCATTAAATATATTTCTCAAGACATTCTCGAACTTTCTAGGCTTCATTTCGAAACACGTACCTTCCACTTGCGAGTTACTTTTGAGAAAAAAATGTCGTTTCTTATCTCCTATCTCTGAATTGAAGCTAACTCTGGTAGTCAGAGCTTGTTTAATACCTCTATAATAACTTCAAAAAGATGAGCAGATCCTTTTGAAAGTATAGCGCCTACACGTCCAGCAGCAGTGTCTATTGTAGAGGAACTTGTCTGGAGTTTATTGGTGAAGTCTCGTGGCAGTACCTGACGCTCGATTACGTGCCGAGGGGAGGGAGTGCGCAGCTGGAGCACCCCCGACCGAAGGAACAGTAAAACGAACTGCCACGCGTGACGACGCAACCGAATTACCCTTCAGTGGCCGCAGCAGCAAATGAACAGCAGGGAGCGTAATAGTCTCGTCGCCGAAAGAGCGGAAACGGCTGCTACTCGGATATGTGCTGGCATTCCGCAGATCACGCGCAGTAGCGGGGTATTTACAACTCTCCGAGTCCTCTTGCTGGCACTTCTGACAATCTCCTGCTTCCGTTTATTTTGGGAGCTATTGATGTTGGTGTTGTGACATTGCTATCTTATCTCTGTGTCGCATAAACTGAAGCTATACGCCACTGAACAACACTTCATAAGTTCTAATTTGCTGAACCGTTGCCACTGAACCAAACTATACAGATTTGCATGAAATTCCGACGTGCAGTCATAATGAAGAAGGCCTGACATGCTGTGGAAATGCAGTCGTTTCAGATATAAATTTTATCTTTTTTTGAAACTTTTTATTATCAGTACTATGTTTAATGTAGAATAGATATGAGGAGACAGCCAGCGTTCAAGGTCGAACAGACAGCTCTTTGAGTCGTGGGAGTGGCAGATGAAAGAACTAACTCCACCACGAAACGAAGTAAGCGCGTTAGAATACGTGCTATTTTATCTACAGGTGAAGACTCGTAGCACTGATCTCTGGGAACCGAGATTTAGTCAAACCTACGCTCCAATTGAGCTGACGAGACTCTTTCGGACTAATCCTTTTCACAGTTTTAGTACTCAACAGGAGTAGACAATGTATGAAGATGGGTTGCTCTTCAATGATTAACAACCGCTGATTGTATGGTTCATCTTCTGTGCAGTCACATGTCAGCAATGTGAATTTAGAGCGGATATTGTTATATCCTTATGTTAGGCTGCGACGAAAGTTTTCCTGCCACGTGTATTTATGATGGATGAACATTAATAAAACCTTCAAATTGCAGGGACGGTTTCCTGACTGGCAATGAAGGAAAAAAGGTCCTATGAAAATGCATCGTTCCCACAGTCGATGGCGCTAAGGAATGACACTTCGTCTGCCAACATGCGTGTATTCCTTATAAGGTGCTGGCTATTTGATAGACGCAGCGTACTGTAATCAGCAGAATAGTTCAGTATTCATGCCGGAAACAAGCCGAGATGTTGCCTGTCTACGGCCAAGCAGATGGAAACGACCGAGAGACAGCACGCCTATACTAAAACAGGTACCCTCAACCACATCACAGAACATTTCAAGCTCTTTTAGGGCGTTCGTGTTATCATGGTTCAAAAATGGCTCTGAGCACTATGGGACTTAACATCTGAGGGTATCAGTCCCCTAGAACTTAGAACTACTTAAACCTAACTAACCTAAGGACATCACACACATCCATGCCCGAGGCAGGATTCGAACCTGCGACCGTAGCGGTCGCGCGTTTCCAGACTGAAGCGCCTAGAACCGCTCGGCCACACCGGCCGGCTGTGTGATAATGGGTCCTTTCAGACAGATGAACCAGCAGGAAGGCGGTGGACTGTGCGTACATGAGATTTGGAAGACAGGGTTCTACGCCAACATGCTGTAAGCCGAACTACGATTACATGTATCCTGAATGACAACCGCTACTGTCCCTATCACCTGCAACGAGAGCAAGAATTATCAGCAGCGGATTTCCCTCTGAGGGAAGGCTTTTGCCGATGGTTTTTGCGCCAGATCATCAAAATTATGGGATTTCTGTCATCAGTCCTCTTTACCAACGAGCCGTTATGCCGCTTACAGAAGCTGCATCAGTTACACAGCGGCCATCACACAAGGCACATACGGCACGTGATCAGAGGAACTTTCGTTCGTCGGCGTCATCTACTGTGGCAACGATGCATTTCCGGATACATCCAGAGGATCTTTTTCCCTCCATTTCCAGACAGGAATCCGCCCCTGCGGTTATGATCTCCCTGTATATGTTTTTTCTTCTATAAATGTTATAAATTATCCACCACCACGTTTTCTTTGTTCTGTATGTAAATGAAATCACTGCAACTACTGTCAGTATTTTGATACAGTTTTCAGTTGTAACAGATAAACTGTGTAAGTAAGTTTCGTGTATATGATTTATAATTATAGTAATCATGGACGTGTAACGTATGTATTGTTATCTATTGTTATCTGTTTGAAACGTACCAAAACATGATCGTTAGGATAAGTATGACATGAGATGTAGACCACTAGTGTCAAGGTGCCAAATTTATAGGCTTACGTAGATTTTGTAATTTTTTTTCGTATATCTCGCCTTTTTAAGACCCAATTTATTATGCTGCTTCATATTTCGTCATTAATTTCATTTCAATTTTATCGACTAGAAAAACATCTCTGCTCTGGTTCGACTGCTAAGAATCGATACGTGAACAAAAATCATAAACAATTCTCATTTTGTAATTCTAGACCTAATTTTACAAGAGATGAAACTAGCTTTTCTTTTGTAGTTGTGTAAAGAACTCATGACCACGTCAGGAATATTTTTCAAACACACCTTTCATAATAGAAGTGATTTCGTAAAACGCATTGCTTGCAAAGGTATCATGTAAATTTCAGTAGAAAAAAAATAGTGAACCAAGGTACAAAAACAAAGATCCAAGGAAAATCATTGTTGCAGCATTGCAGGAGTGAATTGGCGGTTAATATTCAGATATCAATTTTTTGAATGCCAACGTCATTCTGACTATAAGCCTCAAATTTTCTGTGTGTAATAACGTTTGACGTCACCTGCAATTACTGAAAAGATGAATAAGCAGTGGTGAATCAACCGTGGGACAACAGTTTCGTAACAGTTCTTGTGCGTGAAACCTGTGGCATCAGAAGCAATAAATACACTGAAGAGCCAAAGAAACTGGTACGCCTTTCTAATGTCATGTAGGGCCCGCACGCAGAAGTGCCGCAGCACGACGTGGCATGGACTCGACTGATGTCTGTAGTAGTGGTGGAGGGAACTGTCACCATGAATCCTGCAGGGCTGTTCATAAATCCGTAAGAGTACGTTGGGGTGGAGATATCTTCTGAGCAGCACGTTGCAAGGTATCCCAGATACGCTCAATAAAGTTCATGTCTGGGGAGTTTGGTGGTCAGCGGAAGTGTGTAAACTCAGAAAAGTGTTCCTGGAGCTACTCTGTAGCGATTATGGACGTGTCGGGTGTCGCATTGTCCTGCTGGAATTGTCCGAGTTGTTTGAATGCACAATGGACATGAATGGATGCAGGTGTTCAGATAGGACGCTTACCTACACGTCACCAGTCAGAGTTGTATCAGGGGTCCCATATCACTCCCACTGCGCACGTCCCATACCATTATAGAGCCTCCACCAGCTTGAACAGTCCCCTACTGACCGAGCGAGGTGGCGCAGTGGTTAGCAGACTGGACTCGCATTCGGGAGGACGACGGTTCAATCCCGATTCCGGCCATCCTGATTTAGCTTTTCCGTGACTTCCCTAAATCGCTCCAGGCAAATGCCGGGATAGTTCCATTGAAATGGCATGGCCGACTTCCTTCCCCATCCTTCCCGAGACCGATGACCTCGCTGTTTGGTCTCTTCCCACAAACAACCCAAGCCAACTCCCCTACTGACATGCAGGAACTGAGGATTCATAAGGTTGCCTTCAAACGCGTACACGTCCATCTGCTCGATTAAATTTGAAACGAGACATGTCCGACCAGACCACATGTTTCCTGTCATCAACAGTCCATATCGGTGTTGACGGACCCAGTCAAGGAGTAAAGCTTTGTGTCGTGCAGCCATCAAGAGTGCACGAGTGGGTATTCGGCTCCAAAAGCCGATATCATTTATGTTTCGTTGAATGCTTCGCACGTTAACACTTGTTGATGGCTCAGCATTGAAATCTGCAGCAGTTTGGGGAAGGGTTGCACGTCTGTCACGTTGAACGATTCTGTTCAGACACCGTTGGACCCGTTCATGTGGGAGGTTTTTTCGGTAGCAGCGATTTCGCAGATTTTATGATTTACCGGATTCCTGATATGCACGGTATACTCGTGAAATGGTAATACCGGGTAATCCCCACTTCGTCGCTGCTTCGGAGGTTCTGAGTCCGATCGCTCGTGCGCCGACTATAGCACCACGTTCAAACTCATTTAATCTTGATAACCTGCCATTTTAGCAGCAGTAACCAACCTGACAACTACGCCAGACACTTGTCTTATGTAGGCTTTGCCGACAGCAGCGCCATATTCTGCCTGTTTGCGCATCTCTGTATTTGAATGGGCATGCCTATACCAGTTTCTTTAGATCTTCAGTTTATGTAACTGTTGGAGTGTCAACCCCATTACTTGAAATATCTCTTGGCACACCATATCATAAGCTACCCTGTGAAGAACTCTGGAAGTTGCAACGAGTTTTTTGTAGCAGAAAAACATTTTTTACAGCCGCTGCTGCGTTTGGTTACTGTTACACCACCAAAAAAAAAAAAAAAGTATTAGCTAGAGGTCAATCGAGATTGCACCGCCTTGGGACCGTTGAAATTAATGTTACATACAAGTACTCGTATTTATTGGCATTTAGAGTGACATCTCGTGGCAGTAATGAGATCTAAAAGCTGGCCAGCTGCAGAGGAGCTGGAGGGAAAAGCACGAAAGTAAACAACTACCTCAACTCCGGAGACCTGCGAAGCTCAACCTGAATTGACACATATCTTTGTTTGTGAAGACTGTCCGCCTCCGTAGCCGAATGGTGAACTCGATAGACCTTCACGGGACGGGGGAACCCGGGTTCTATTTCCGGTACTGACAGGGATTTTTCCTTGATTTGTACTGAAAAGGGGGGGGGGGGGGGGGGCAGGGCACTCAGACCCGTGATACCACTGCCTGATTGATGGGCAGCAACTCTGAGATCGGAACGTCGCAACTGCCGGCAGTCTTTTCTGGTACCACATTCCCATCGACAGCGCATCCAATGATGAATAGGTGAGGATGAGACGGATGGATGTCAACTATCCCGTGTTCTTCAAAGGCCTGATCGTGGGGTTTCTTATATGGCGACTAATCTCAGCCGGCCGCGGTGGCCGTGCGGTTCTAGGCGCTCCAGTCCGGAGCCGCGCTGCTGCTACGGTCGCAGGTTCGAATCCTGCCTCGGGCATGGGTGTGTGTGATGTCCTTAGGTTAGTTAGGTTTAAGTAGTTCTAAGTTCTAGGGGACTGATGACCACAGCAGTTGAGTCCCATAGTGCTCAGAGCCCTTTGAACCATTTTTGACTAATCTCAGGGAATACTGCATGGATTTTGATAAGGTTTCCACTAATAGATATACAGATTCATGAGAGAGGTTTTTGTGTGTGGTTTAGTTCCGCTATGCCGCACAGGTCGTCTGTCCTTCGATACTACTACCCTTGCGAAGCTGGGTCGAGGCGCAAGTTTTCTGTAACTAATATTATCTGTGTTATCCCTCCACCATGCCTCGTACGGTAGCTTATGATCTATGTAGATGCACCTACAGATGTACATTTGAGATAAGTAATTGCTGGTGTTGCAGATGTATATTTCTGTTCTTTGGGTGCTGTTCGCAGAGAGGTTGATATAGGAGTAAGATCAGAGGAATGGCCGGTTGAAGAGAAGTGGAAAGAGGGATAGAAAAGGGTTGGCATGAGATTTTATGGATACAAAATGTAATAAAATGAGAATATGAGCGACAAAGGAACTAATAGTTGCAGAGAGAGATGCGTAAAGGTGAAAATAGGACTTTGGATACCAAATGATTGCAATTTGTGCAATTCTACGATCTGTTTATAAGATGTAGTTTTGTACAGGATTACAGAGACAAGTGAGTAATTATGGAACAATACAGTCTGCAAGTGAAGGTGCTGTTCATCACTGTGTCTTTCTTTGCTTCAAAAAATATCGTGCTTCTGCAATAATACAGGGTGATTTTTTCCACCGTGTACAAGCTGTAGGGATTGATCGATGAGAGGATACGGAACAAAGAGGGTCTAATAGACTTATGTTCGGAAATGCATGGTTTCCATGCTAGAGACCGTTTATTCCATCACACACGCAGTACCATCCAGTAGCAATTGCAGTATGTGTTGAAAATGGTTTCCATGTGCCTCAACGCATGCGTGTACGCACCGTAGCATGTTCTGTCTCACATGTTCACATCGGCTCAGGTTGCATCCGAACAGTGTCAAAGGCAACATGAATTCACTGTTCCAGTGTCTCCACATCTTGAATGGGCTCTGCCCAGACGATACTTTTGAGATGGCCCTATAACCAGAAATCGCACGGGTTGAGATCCGGTGAACGAACAGACCATGCAGCTGGACCTCGTCGTCCGATCCATCGACCAGGGAAGATACGATTGAGATGCGTCTGGAAGTTAACGGTGAAGTGGGCTGGAACATCGTCATGTAGCAGACACATAACCCTTCGAATCATCAATGGCATTTCTTCGAGCCACCCGCAAGAACCGCCGATCGCTTCGGCCTGTTAGACGTGGAAGGAAGACTGGTCCCAAAATGCGGACGGCAATTGTTTCGGCCCTCACATTCCGGCTGCGCCGATGCTAATGATTCGCTGTCACCATACCACGAGGATTCTTCATACCGTCCCACAAGTGACTGTCATGAAAACTGAAGACACACTCCGTGTGACGGTAGCCTCACCTGTGAATACAATGGATGACACAAATCCCTAAATTGTGGTTTTCTGGTGAAGAAACCAGTGGAAAAACTGCTCCTGATGTGGAAAGTTTGTCGCTAGTAAGCGTTGTACACGCCGTAAATGATGAGGTTAGTAACAATTGTCATGGAGAAAGTTCCAAACGGTCGTATGGCTTACACTGTACTGATGGGCCGACTGCCTAGTACTGACGCGGCGGTCACCTTCCGCAGTGTTAATCATATTTTCCTCAAAGTCTGGTGTCCAGACATTTCGGGTACGTTATTTATGATTTCCTGATTTCTGAAAGGACCCTGTCTCAGACAAAAGGCGAAACACTGTCACAAACCTTGACTGCTATGGTTGTTGTCGGCGGGGACAGGTTTCCTGACACAACCTTGCTGCCGCCGTCCGTTGCCATTTGCCTTTGCATAAGTCTACATCTACATCTGCGTGACTACTCTGGTATTCACAATAAAGTGCCTGGCAGAGTGTTCAATGAACCACCTTCAAGCTGTGTCTCAACCGTCCCACTCTCGAACGGCACTCAGGAAGAACGAGCACTTAAATTTTTCTGTCCGAGCACTGATTTATCTTATTTTATCATGGTGGTCATTTCTCCCTCTGTAGGTAGGCGCCAATAGAATGTTTTCGCAATCGGAGAAGAACGAAGAACGCCTTCGTTGTAGTGATTGCCACTCCAATTCAAGTTTCATGTCTGTGGCACTATCTCCCCTATTTTGCGATAATACAAAACGAGCTGCCCTTCTTTGAACTTTTTCGGTGTCATCAGTCAGTTTCACCTGACGCGGATCCAACACTGCACATCAATACTTCAGGATAGGACGGACAAGAGTTGTGTAAACAATCTCTTTAGTAGACCTGTTGCACCTTCTAAGTGTTTTGCCAATGAATCGCAGTCTTTCCGTTTCTCTACCTACAACGTTATCTATGTGATCGTTCCAATTTAGGTTACTTGTAATTGTAACCCGTAAGTATTTAGTTGAATTTGCAATCTTCAGATTTGTGTGACTTATCGCGTAATCGAAATTTAGCGGATTTCTTTTATTAATCACGTGAATAACTTCACACTTTTCTTTATACGTGGTCAGTTGCCACTTTTCGCACCATACAGATATCTTATTTAAATCATTTTGCAATTCGTTTTTGTCATATGATGACATTACAAGACGGTAAATAACAGCACCATCTGCAAACAATCTAAGAGCACTACTCAGATTGTTTCCTATGTCGTTAATATAGATCATAAACAATAGAGGGCCTATAACACTTCCATGGAGAACGCCGGATATTACTTCTATTTTACTCGATGACTTTCCGTCTATTACTACGAAATGTGACGTTTCTGACAGGAAATCGCCGGCCGGAGTGGCCGAGCGGTTCTAGGCGCTACAGTCTGGAACAGCGCGACCGCTACTGTCGCGGGTTCGAATCCTGCCTCGGGCATGGATATGTGTGTGATGTCCTTAGGTTAGTTAGGTTTAAGTAGTTCTAGGTTCTAGGGGACTGATGACCTCAGATGTTAAGTCCCCTAGTGCTCAGAGCCTTTTTTTTTTTTCAGGAAATCACGAATCCAGTCGCACAACTGAGGCGATATTCCATAGAACTCGATTGCGAGGAACGATCTTGAAAGCCTTCTGGAAATCTAAAAACATGGAATCAATACACCCTGTTGGCAAGCTCTCGATTCGAATAAGGAGCCATTGTGTAAAACGCTGCATCACATCCACTGCAATCTGTAACAATCTGTCACAACACTGCCAATTACTACGGCAGGAAAGGGCGCTAGGGAATGATGTATGGAACAGTACCACCCTCTAGGAGCGAACCATGCATACTATAACTGTAGCTCCATGGTACAGTGCGTATTAGATCGCAGTCTCTTTAACAAAGTATGATTGAATAAGTGGTCTGCAGCATGGAAACCATGAATTTCCGGACATAATCCCTAGAGTTTCCATTTGTACAGGGAACTGCTGTCAGATATGACTGAAAACAGGTGATTCTGAATTAATTCAATGTTATTTTCTGAGTCTCATTAGTGTTCTGGCTTGTCCAATGCGACCACTTCGAATTCCTCTCTTGTCCCAACCTTTTCACCACAGAATCTCAGAGCAGCTCTAGCAACTTACGTCTTCAGTTATTTTCTGGATATATTCCAATCTGTGTCTTACGCTAAAGATTTTACGACTTCCTCTAGTACCATTGAAGTTATTTCGCGATGTCTAAGAGATGTCCTGTCATCCAATCTCTTCTGCTTGCCAGTATTTTCCGTATATTCCTTTCCTCGCCGATTCTGCGGAGAACATCCTCGTTTTTACCTTAACAGTCTGTCCAATTTTCAACATTCTCTGTAGCCCCACATCTCATATGCTTCTTTTCTCTCCTGTTCCGGTTTTCCCATACTCCATGTTTCACTGCTGTACAATGCTGCGTTCCAAACGCACATTCTCAGGAATTTATTCCTGAAATTAAGGCCTATGTGTGATACTAGTTGACTTTTGTTGGCCAGGAATGCCCTTTTTGCAAGTGCTAGTCTGTTTCTTACGTCCTAGTTACTCCATCCGTCATGGTTATTTCGCTTCCTAGGTAGCAGATTTCCTTAACATCATCTGTTTCGTGATCGATAATTGTGATATTGCGTTTCTGCTACTTCTTCGGTTTACTCCGAATCCATATTCTGTACTCATTAGACCGTTCATTCCATTCAATACATCCTGTAATTCTTTTTAACTTTCACTGAGAACCGCAGAGTCATCAGGGAATCTTAACATTCATATCCTTTAAAACTGAATTTTAATTCCACTCTTGAATCTTCAACTTTCTCCGTCCTTGCTTCTTCGACATATATGTTATGCAGCAGAGGCGAAAGAATACAACCCTGTCTTATAACTCTGAGCACTTCGTTCCTGGTCTTCCACACTTATTGTTCCCTCTTGGTTCTTGTACATATTGTATTATATCCGTCTTTCCATATAGCTTACTCCTATTTTTCTGAGGATCTCGAAAATGTTGCTCCATTTTACGTTGTCAAACACTTTCTCCAGGTCGACAAATACCGTAATTGTCTCTTAATTTTTCTTCGGGCCTTCTTTAATTATCAACGGTAACGTCAGAACTGGCTCTCTGGTGCCTTTATCTTTCCTAAAGCCAAACTGGACGTCATATGTATGTTATTGCTGCCAGAAACTTGGCTGCATGTACTTCAAGCTGACGGTGCGATAATTCTCGCACTTGGCTCTTGCTGTCTTGGGAATTGTGTGTATCAAGTTTTTCAGAAAGTCTAATGGCGTATCTCCAGCCTCATAATTTGTACACATCATTCTACGCACCATCGTTTTGCTCCCACTTCCACCAATGGTGTTATAAATTCCGATGGAATGTTATGCATCCCTCCTGTTTTATTTGATTGTAAGTCTTCCAAAGGTGTTCTAAATTCTGATTCTAGAAATACATAAATAACACTAATATATGAATAAAGCTGGTATTATGTCTGAGACGTCAGTCAGCAGCGAAGAGGGGTGAGCACACTCCCACCCAATTCCGTTGCAGGGCATCATGTCGCGGCGGCGCCACTGACGATTGCAGGCGCTCGGCCCAGCACCGGTTGGTAGGTGGATCAGATTACGTCACTCTTCCACCGTAACGAATTATCAAGAATGTTCCGGAGTAGCGGCAAGCGTCGGCACGACGATCAAGAACGGAGGAGAAGAGAGGGCTGTGAGACGACGTCAGCCAATAGTGCGCTGAGAAGGACGACACCATGGCAGGAGTAACTTCTACACGAGGATAATACACTCCTCGAAATTGAAATAAGAACACCGTGAATTCATTGTCCCAGGAAGGGGAAACTTTATTGACACATTCCTGGGGTCAGATACATCACATGATCACACTGACAGAACCACAGGCACATAGACACAGGCAACAGAGCATGCACAATGTCGGCACTAGTACAGTGTATATCCACCTTTCACAGCAATGCAGGCTGCTATTCTCCCATGGAGACGATCGTAGAGATGCTGGATGTAGTCCTGTGGAACGGCTTGCCATGCCATTTCCACCTGGCGCCTCAGTTGGACCAGCGTTCGTGCTGGACGTGCAGACCGCGTGAGACGACGCTTCATCCAGTCCCAAACATGCTCAATGGGGGACAGATCCGGAGATCTTGCTGGCCAGGGTAGTTGACTTACACCTTCTAGAGCACGTTGGGTGGCACGGGATACATGCGGACGTGCATTGTCCTGTTGGAACGGCAAGTTCCCTTGCCGGTCTAGGAATGGTAGAACGATGGGTTCGATGACGGTTTGGATGTACCGTGCACTATTCAGTGTCCCCTCGACGATCACCAGTGGTGTACGGCCAGTGTAGGAGATCGCTCCCCACACCATGATGCCGGGTGTTGGCCCTATGTGCCTCGGTCGTATGCAGTCCTGATTGTGGCGCTCACCTGCACGGCGCCAAACACGCATACGACCATCATTGGCACCAAGGCAGAAGCGACTCTCATCGCTGAAGACGACACGTCTCCATTCGTCCCTCCATTCACGCCTGTCGCGACACTACTGGAGGCGGGCTGCACGATGTTGGGGCGTGAGCGGAAGACGGCCTAACGGTGTGCGGGACCGTAGCCCAGCTTCATGGAGACGGTTGCGAATGGTCCTCGCCGATACCCCAGGAGCAACAGTGTCCCTAATTTGCTGGGAAGTGGCGGTGCGGTCCCCTACGGCACTGCGTAGGATCCTACGGTCTTGGCGTGCATCCGTGCGTCGCTGCGGTCCGGTCCCAGGTCGACGGGCACGTGCACCTTCCACCGACCACTGGCGACAACATCGATGTACTGTGGAGACCTCACGCCCCACGTGTTGAGCAAGTCGGCGGTACGTCCACCCGGCCTCCCGCATGCCCACTATACGCCGTCGCTCAAAGTCCGTCAACTGCACATACGGTTCACGTCCACGCTGTCGCGGCATGCTACCAGTGTTAAAGACTGCGATGGAGCTCCGTATGCCACGGCAAACTGGCTGACACTGACGGCGGCGGTGCACAAATGCTGCGCAGCTAGCGCCATTCGACGGCCAACACCGCGGTTCCTGGTGTGTCCGCTGTGCCGTGCGTGTGATCATTGCTTGTACAGCCGTCTCGCAGTGTCCGGAGCAAGTATGGTGGGTCTGACACACCGGTGTCAATGTGTTCTTTTTTCCATTTCCAGGAGTGTATAAGCACCGCGCCGCCTAGCCGCTGCCGGAGTGGATGACGAGCCGTCATACAAACGCTACAGCAGTGACTTATGAAATGCATTGTTTTGCTTGCAAGGGGAAATTGTATATACCGAAGAACATTGATTATTTGCATGTCGCCATTTGCTTGCGACACACCTTTGTGAATACGAAAATTTAACTATTGTCAATTTAACTCCAGTAATACAATTTGCTTGAATTGTTGTCTAGCGATCCGATAAAACAGCTTCCTAGGCACCTTGTATTAGACGAGTGGGCAGAACAGAATTACACCTCAGAGGGAAGCCTGGGAAGTATTGTCAGCAGTCATAGTCTCCAAACTCCGCGCCACGATAATACTGTCTAGAATGCCAGAAGTCCCTTTGTCGAAAGGTGGTCCTTTGTCACGCCCACCTGTTGCAAAGCTATTACATATGCTGGGGACCTGACTACATGCCAGCTGATGATCGCTGACATGATGCTGATATGCTGTACAGCCGGAAGAGCTCGCGAACGCTACTGCGGTCGGCCTGCTTGTCATTAACCTCACTGTTCTCGCGGTGAACCGATGGAGGTCGAGGTTGTCGCCGACTACTTGGGCATCTATGATGTACGCTGCGTCGCCACAGACGCCATAACATCCGTTTTCTTCAGACCCTCATATGTATAGAAGTGAGGCTCCAACACAACTTTGCAGCTCCTTTGCCGGAGATCACGCACTAAAAAGAGGCCACAGCATCATGTCAGTTGATGTGGACTCCATCCATCCTCCAATAGTGCTGGATTATGGGGTTAGCAGTTTCCGTGGTGTTGCAGCCACTCCGGCATCTGGTGTCACCCTCCATCCCAAGAAAGGACTCGTGCCTGAGTAGGTAAAGAGCACTGATACATGCGCGCAAGCTGGGGATGGAGTTGCGGCTAGTGACGAACCGCTGAGTCTTGGACACCCAGCAGTGCAGCCCTGGTGTTTGGGCAGACTTTAGCAGTGCAGCACCGTCGACTGACAAGTGCAGGTGCTCGCCCCAGCACTGGCCCAGTCGGAAGGTGAATATAATGATGTCTTCCTTCCACCGTAAATGAATATCAAAAGGAAGAATTTTGTGTCAGAGAGAGTCCTGGAAAATATGGTCAGCAGCTGTACCCTGTCTCTCCATCTTTGAGAGCCGCCTCCTAGAAAAAGAGAACCAAGCCAATGGGCTGCCAGTACCCCAAGTCCCCATGTGAGATAGGGGTGTGGAAGTAGCCAGGTGTATCCGCTGGCAAGCTCAGGTAAGATCTTATGGCTGTGTGCCCGCAAACGTCGAGGGAACAGAGGGCACCCAGATGATGCCTGCCCAGGTCCAAGCTACGAAAAATAGCTGGTACGATTATGGAATGAAGGGAATGAAGTCTTTGCTGAGGCTTAAGCGGCTCCTTCTTGAAGATGTCAACTTGCCTGCCGACCTCGCTATCGCAGGGGATGGAGCAGGTTGCATCTGCATGTGGTGAATTGCAGTCCCAGGTACTTGAGTGTATCTCCCATGGCCAGCGCAGGCATGTTGTTGGCACCAGCATGGAAGGTGACACTCTAGTCGACTTTGGTCTTCTTCTTCCAAATAGTTCCAATGTCTCTGACCACTATGGGACTTAACTTCTAGAACTTAGAACTACTTAAACCTAACTAACCTAAGGACATCACACACAGCCATGCCCGAGGCATGATTCGAACCTGTGACTGTAGCGGTCGCGCGGCTCCAGCGCCTAGAACCGCTCGCCCACTCCGGCCGACCTTCTTCTCCCAGCCCGATGATACAAGAGTGAGGGAGAAGCACTTCTGGGGGTTAGCCTCGAGACTGAGGTCTTGGCGAACAGGAGGAGGTCGTCAGTGAACACAGCAGCTTTTACTCGCTGATCAATGAGGTGGGCGCCAACGTGCTCAGGAACACGGGACAGGGGATTATCAACAGACATGTTGAAGATAATGAGGGATAAAGGATCACACTGCCAACCTCACTTAGATGGCTGCCTAGATGTGACGATTTCCCACCTCCAAAAATAACGATTGGGCTCGCCTTATACTTCCGCTGGGGGTAGTCAATGCCCTCAATCAGAATCTTGAGCCCTCAGAACGGGACCAAGGGCATCACAAAATCAAAGGCCTTTGATACATCCAGGGATGATAAGTACAGTGGCAGCCATCGGTTCTGCATTCCACATATCGTTAGCCAAGACGTCGTGTAGCGCGGCCTAGCTGCTCGTTACGCAGCTTCTGCCGCAGGCCGCTACGCTCGCTTGAGTTGCAGCGGTCGTTCGCGCCGCCGTTGCTCCACCTCTGAGCCGCGGCCGTCGTAAAGCAGACGCCGCGCTGTTCAAATACGATTAGCGGAATAAACAGCGCGGCCTAATTCACAGTGCTGCGCTGCGGTGCGTGTTGTTCCTCGGCCTGGAAGCGAGCAGCGGGGGCCGCCCGCACTTCATTTTCACAGCCGCCGCAGCGCAGGGTCCCGTATTTGCTCTGCGATGCAATCTACACCTTATTTCCATAACATTACAATTGCGTTGAGGTATCTTTATAGCGCCGGGCAAATTAAATGTAAATATTACGCTCATCCCGCGATGTAATTACAGAATGAGAGATGTTTGAAGCCATTGTTTGTCTTGAGAGCCGTTTTTAATAGGATAACTTGCTCTGAGGAAACGAAACAGCGCAGTCCTGTTGTTACAGACGCTCAGAGCACTCGAAACGAGGGGATGACACAGAGGCGTGTGCCCGATACGACGAGGCAGAATCGGTTTGCGCGATGCCTTCGCGTTCTGGCCTATAGCCGTTTGTGGTCGCCGTCACGCAATTCTTTACAACTGAGGCATCATGCTCTCTTCTAACACTTCGAGATAAAATTGCTCCAGCAATCGTAATTTTTCAACAGACTCCCAGTCTGACGTGAGGAATGGCTCATCAGTTTACGCTTTGCATTAGAGAACAGCACGTTTCAATTAAAATTGTCTACTATTGTACGAGGACTGGAACTTTAAGAGTGGCAACTATTGATTTACAACTTATACAAAATAGGCACCTGTTTCAAAGTTTTACTGCGCTTCGAAGTAGTCATGCGTTGTGCATAACCCATTGCCAGTGAAGTGGATGAGCGCAGAGGTGGGCGGGACTTACATAAAGTCTCTAAGCTGTTCAGTTTTGGAGCACAGGCCTACGACTGGTTAGAGGAAGAAGCGGTGATACTTTCTACAGGACCTGCCCATCGTTTTGCATAAAAATGCCATTGTTTTACATAAAAATGCTCGGGCGAATATATCATAGTCTGTGACTGATGTGCTTCATAGGTGGGGCCTGCAAATACTGTAGCACACACCACATCGACCAGGCTTTTGCCATTGTGACTTCTGCTTGATTCCTAAACTGAAGGAAGCATTCCATGGAATTCGCTTTAGAACTCTTGCAGAAATTCGTCGAGCAGTAGACTGTTCCACTCTGTTATAACAACTGTTTTGTATAAGTTGTAAATAAATAATTGGCACTCTCAAAGTTCCAACGCTAGTGTATGTCTTGTACCTTAACACAGGTATCTAGGTACACCTTTTATACCATTAAAGCAACTGCAGCACTACAGTACTACAGAAAAAATGTCTAAAATAATTTGTCTTATTGGCATGCAGAAAAAACCAAGTATCTACATATAGGGTGCTCTAAAATTCCTCTTACAATCGTCTAGTACTTGTAGTGGAGACTGAGTACGTAATATTTTGAATTGGAACCCATGTCCGGAAATGTACCGTTTCCCTGCTACAACCATTTAAAAACATGTCAGTAACGCGACCACTTTTACAAGTTCCAAATGGTTCAAATGGCTCTGAGCACTATGGGACTTAACTGCTGTGGTCATCAGTCCCCTAGAACGTAGAACTACTTAAACCTAACTAACCTAAGGACATCACACACATCCATGCCCGAGGCAGGATTCGAACCTGCGACCGTAGCGGTCGCGCGGTTCCTGACTGTAGCGCCTAGAACCGCTCGGCCACTCCGGCCACCCACTTTTACAAGTAATTTACTAGTTGTGACCCATTACATCACTTGTTTTACAATTCCATTACTTTGCAACCATATAAACAAAGAGGAAACGTAATCAATTTTCATAAACACTGTAGTTTACAGTCAAACATAAAGCGTTTTTGCCCTTCTCAAAGGAGGTTAGCATTCTGACCCACCACAAGTAAGTTTCGATGTGGCGACCATCAATTTCGGTGTACTTATTGTACCTAGGAATGATGTTGTGCCGGCCGGAGTGGCCGAGCGGTTCTAGGCGCTACAGTCTGGAACCGCATGACCGCTACGGTCGCAGGTTCGAATCCTGCCTCGGGCATGGATGTGTGTGATGTCCTTAGGTTAGTTAGGTTTAGTAGTTCTAAGTTCTAGGGGACTGATGACCAAAGAAGTTAAGTCCCATAGTGCTCAGAGCCATTTGAACCAATGATGTTGTGATATACATGCTTTGTCGCACCTGGTGTCTCTGCAATCTCTTCAGCAGCGACCACAACTCGTGCCACAAGATCCTATTTGTTTCTGCAGGAATTTCGTAAACAAAAGACGAGAATGAGGTCGAACCACGTCAGAGAAGTAGGATAGACATCAAATGACATCAGCTGACCTGTTCTAAGTATCCTTACAGTGATTACTCTGTTGCATACGTACCTAGCAAACATGTTTTCAAACGGCTGTAGTACGGAAATAGTACACTTCCAGATATTACTTCCAATTCAAAATATCGTCTACTCTGTCCCCTCTACGAATCCTAGAGGTTTGCAAAGGGAATTTTTGAGCACCCTGAAACACATACAAAACAATCGTTTTGCAGAGATACTATTTATTATTTACTTACAGGAACATATCTGAGGCTACTTTCTGCATATCTCCCACCATTCTGTCGGCAATTGTAGCGCGCCAGAAGTAGGTTTCCCTCACACGGCTTTCCCACCTGTGCTGTCAACCATGTGGAAACATGATCTCTGTGTTCGCCATCGTTGTTGAACTAGTACACATTAAAAGACATTAAGTTTCTCATGCATAATTCGAAAAACACAAATATGTAACTATACAAGTAGTATCACTATAGGGCTCCCAGCCTAATTTGTTTACATTTATGACGTCACATTGCAAGACGCTGCTTCCTTTATTTACAAATATGTGTCTGAGTGATTATAAATGTCATTACCTTTATATAAAGAAAACTATTATCTTCTCAATAACCTTCAAATCATGAGCTACAGCCTTAATTTTCATATATATGAAATTAGTGAATTTACTCATGGCACTTTTGTTGCCTTTGCCTGCGGTCACTTTCAGAACTCAATAAACAGATTAATTAATGTAATAAAATTGTACCTTAAAATGCTGATGTACCCATGTATCACGAAAATAAAAAAAAAATAAATAAAAACAGTGAATAGTAGAGGGAGTATAAAAGGGAACAGTGGTGTATGAAGTTTGCAAAATTATGATAAGTTTTATTAGTTAACTACAACAACCTTATAATCTTACGTAAAAAATTACATACACAAAACAAAACAGGAATGGTGTTTCACTGGAGAAGCAGACATTGTGGTGGAAGCTATACAAATTCTCCCCTGAATTAATCCCTTTTACAGCGCCGTCTGACTCTGTTTCCGTAAATCCACTGTGAGCTCCATTCAAATGGAATCAGCTACGACTAAGTGTACCACAAACTATGGTTCACCTGAGAACAGGGAGCAGTGAATATCATTTAACAATCCTACGCTGGTGCATCCGTATTTTACCCTTTCACCTTGATTCAGGCAGCAGCAGAAAACTGCACGCTGTGGGCGACGATTGGCGCGCTGCGGCAGCTGTAATCTTCTGACGCGTCCATGAAAACTTGAAAACTACGTTGTCTGGCGTTTTCAGTATCAGAACGCGGGAAACTTCCCTGTCAGAGCCCTGAAATCCCGGTAGATTTCAGTGTGAGGTATATCCATTTGCTTGTCTGGCCAAACCAATTTGACTCACGCGTACCACTGTGAGTTCTGGAATTGTCTAACGTCTGACGGCCGACTCAGGACGAATACGTTCACCCTCGTGCTACACGATACGTCTGATATGCAGTTCCTGCGTTGGAAACTGCCACTGCCTATTGTCCACGACAAAATACAGATCACAAGTTTCACCCTCTAGGGAAAGACCTGAAGTCCTCCAGCACAGGAGGACCAGAAGACGAAGAACGCAAACCACCACCACCACTTACCACGAAGCCCCGGTACGGGAGCAAAGTTAGCAAAGAGGAAACCGCCTCACGTTGCAAAAACCAATCGAACAGTCCTCTACTCGTTGAATCCTCCCTCTTAACTGTTCTGCTGGCCTGTTAGCCAATCAAGACACAACACTGGGGTTCCCAGGTTTGGAGGAGCAACCCTCCGCTTTGCAAATCGTGAGAGGAGCCGATCAGCGACTCCAAATCTCTCTTCTCTGAAAAATAAGATTTTAGGCTATGGAGGCATCGTTCTCATTGTTAGCATGGCAATAATTCGGCAAAAAAACATCTACCTAGACGAGACCATAGTCCCTCATTTACAGAGAGATCTAATCTTTCCAGGCTGAAGGTTTCCAATTTACAAAAGAAAGCTGTTTTCCCAGACAGTCGCGCCTGTGCAATACATACGTTTTTTGCCTCTCGCCGCTTGCTGGAAGAACCTGGCGATTTCCTGGCGTCAGGGGAGTTACAGTCTTAATTACACCAAACACGTGACCAGCACTCTGTCTGTACTGTCACAGCCTCAAACGTGAGAATGTACGGTGTTTTATGACCTTCCTACTGTTTGCACAAAAGCTCAGTTTACAGCGGTCTCTCTTAATTGGCTTCCTTCACACATTTTGCGCCAACTGGCCGCCTTCGATGCAGACTGCCACCTGGCCCAGGTAAAATGTTTTGCCAACCGGCGCCCTCCTGTCTGACACTAAGTGGAAGGAGGAGAGTTCTATTGCCAGAAGCCCCTCTGCAGGTACGATCCACTGACTTCTGCACTCCAGTATCATTCATTCAGCCTGGTCGCTGCACTCAGAATGTTTTGCCCCCAATGCACCTCTCTCCCTGTGTTCCATGACCTCCACTACGGCCCCTCGTGTACAAGTTCTCTACAGGTTACACATGCAGTTATAAGATCATTCTGCTCACAATGACCTCATGTGAAAAAGTCACAAACCACACATACCAAATGTAGTACTGTGGAACACCAGGATCCTCATCTAAAATATGAACGTTAATCTGACTAACAATGTTGTTACAGTGAATGAGTGTTGTGCCGCCTCTCAGGATGACCAGATGAGTAGCCTAACCACGACAACAGCTGCCATATCCCCTTATCAACGACGTCATTACCCTTTTCAATGGCGTTATAAGAATGATGTCACAAATCACATCTCTTTTTCTCTGTTACCCTGAAATACAAAGAAAAGTTAGTACGTATCTGCCATGTTCAATTTAAACAACTAGTATTACTTACAAAAGAAGTAAGCTTCACCCAATTTTCATAAACAGCGCCATATTAAAAAATGTCGCTATTAATGAATAAAATATTTGCTTGTTGAGATAAATCCGTAATTTTCACGTGAATTATGTAAAAATGGCAGCATGTTCAAAGATATTGTCAATACTACAGCATCTTCATGTCGAAAAATACCTGACCTTCACTTGATTTGGTGCCATGTTACACACACATACACACACAAATATACACTCCTGGAAATTGAAATAAGAAAACCGTGAATTCATTGTCCCAGGAAGGGGAAACTTTATTGACACATTCCTGGGGTCAGATACATCACATGATCACACTGACAGAACCACAGGCACATAGACACAGGCAACAGAGCATGCACAATGTCGGCACTAGTACAGTGTATATCCACCTTTCGCAGCAATGCAGACTGCTATTCTCCCATGGAGACGATCGTAGAGATGCTGGATGTAGTCCTGTGGAACGGCTTGCCATGCCATTTCCACCTGGCGCCTCAGTTGGACCAGCGTTCGTGCTGGACGTGCAGACCGCGTGAGACGACGCTTCATCCAGTCCCAAACATGCTCAATGGGGGACAGATCCGGAGATCTTGCTGACCAGGGTAGTTGACTTACACCTTCTAGAGCACGTTGGGTGGCACGGGATACATGCGGACGTGCATTGTCCTGTTGGAACAGCAAGTTCCCTTGCCGGTCTAGGAATGGTAGAATGATGGGTTCGATGACGGTTTGGATGTACCGTGCACTATTCAGTGTCCCCTCGACGATCACCAGTGGTGTACGGCCAGGGTAGGAGATCGCTCCCCGCACCATGATGCCGGGTGTTGGCCCTGTGTGCCTCGGTCGTATGCAGTCCTGATTGTGGCGCTCACCTGCACGGCGCCAAACGCGCATACGACCATCATTGGCACCAAGGTAGAAGCGACTCTCATCGCTGAAGACGACACGTCTCCATTCGTCCCTCCATTCACGCCTGTCGCGACACCACTGGAGGCGGGCTGCACGATGTTGGGGCGTGAGCGGAAGACGGCCTAACGGTGTGCGGGACCGTAGCCCAGCTTCATGGAGACGGTTGCGAATGGTCCTCGCCGATACCCCAGGAGCAACAGTGTCCCTAATTTGCTGGGAAGTGGCGGTGCGGTCCCCTACGGCACTGCGTAGGATCCTACGGTCTTGGCGTGCATCCGTGCGTCGCTGCGGTCCGGTCCCAGGTCGACGGGCACGTGCACCTTCCGCCGACCACTGGCGACAACATCGATGTACTGTGGAGACCTCACGCCCCACGTGTTGAGCAATTCGGCGGTACGTCCACCCGGCCTCCCACATGCCCACTATATGCCCTCGCTCAAAGTCCGTCAACTGCACATACGGTTCACGTCCACGCTGTCGCGGCATGCTATCAGTGTTAAAGACTGCGATGGAGCTCCGTATGCCACGGCAAACTGGCTGACACTGACGGCGGCGGTGCACAAATGCTGCGCAGCTAGCGCCATTCGACGGCCAACACCGCGTTTCCTGGTGTGTCCACTGTGCCGTGCGTGTGATCATTGCTTGTACAGCCCTCTCGCAGTGTCCGGAGCAAGTATGGTGGGTCTGACTCACCAGTGTCAATGTGTTCTTTTTTCCATTTCCAGGAGTGTATATATATACAACACATATGAAGGTGCAGACACACAACTGAGAAACATATTATGCATTCGACTGCAGTTGGAAGGCTGGAGAGGAAGAGAGAGAGAGAGAGAGAGAGAGAGAGAGAGAGAGATAAAAAGAGACTTCACATCAGTAGTGGTGTGTTTGGTAACATTCCCAGCCAGTTTCAGAGGCTGCACATGTTAATTCCATTAAAGTTATGTCAAATTCCATCTCTCTCTCCTTCTAATGCTTACTTGGATGATCAGATAGGGACAAACGAACATACTCTAAATATAACATTTATTATAAAAATTGTTATAGACTACAGCATAGAAAAAATGGTTGAAATGGCTCTGAGCACTATGGGACTTAACATCTGGGATCATCAGTCCCCTAGAACTTAGAACTACTGAAACTAACCTAAGGACATCACACACATCCATGCCCGAAGCAGGATTCGAACCTGCGACGTAGCGGTCGCGCCGTTCCAGACTGAAGCGCCTAGAGCCGCTCGGCCACTTCGGCCGGCAGCATAGAAAAGTTTGATGCATATTTGGCTGACTGTGCACATTTACACACACAGTTCAGCACAGCCTATTACAAATGCAACAAAACTGATAATCATTACATTTGATATTCTGACATTTTTGGCACGAAACTGTATGGTTCCAGAGACCTTGTCATGTTTCATGCACATAGAATGTGCATATGCAGACTGAAGTGACAAACGGAAAATTTTATCGAGGGTAGGGTTTGAACCACTACACCACTCTCGCACAGTGGGTTTGCACAACTGCACAGACTTCCATAGCATACCTCCCTCCTCGGCCTACTTGGTATTCGCCCTAAACTCGGACAGCATTATAAAGGCGGAAGGTGTGCTAGGGTACTCCATGCAATGGTGCAAAGGTACTGTGCCAGGATGGCACATTGGTTAGCGCATCTGCCTAGTGAGCAGGAGGCTGAGGTTCGATTACCAGCCTTGGTACACATGTCAATCCGGATATATACAAAACAAAACTAGTCATCATCACATTTATTATTTTCACTTGTTTCACGTTTCCACACATAGAGAATGCCTTATTAAACAAAGGGTTCGCATCGCTGTCTTTAGTGTGGAAGGACCTACGTTCGATTCCCAGTAGCTCCATAGATTTTCCTAAGATAGGATAGTCTGGAATGGGGTTTTCACTCAGTCTCATGAGGCCAGATGAGGAAATACTAGTTTCTCCAAGCAAAGCTATTCACAACAGTTATCCATTACATTCAATGTATTATATTTTCCAGGCTGAATGGAAACTGAGCTAAAGCACATTTTTCACGCACACACACACACACACACACACACACACACACACACACACACACACACACACTGAAATTAGTTACAGAATCACATTTTACATTTTCTCACAGCACCCATGTTTCCACATTTTGCTATGTATTTAATGATTCACACATACATAATAATAACAATCATCATCATAAATTTTCAGACGATTTCGAAGCCAAACAAGTAAATTCACCTGCTCTGCACGAATAAATTGTCTATCCTTTGCTGATAAGCTTAACACAGGCTGTTTCCCAGTAGAAACTACTTGGTGCTTTGATTAATTAAATAGTCCACTTGTGTTTCAATTTTAGAATCCTACAATGATTGTCTGCAATCATCGACGATCAACACATTAACAGAAGACTTACACCCTTTGTTCTGCATATTACATATCCTTCTCAAATTGAGAGCGTAGAGTTTAGCCTGTAGAGCAACAAATTTGTTGGTAGGTTCACCAATTAATTCGTCTTTCAGTAATCCCACTTCATTTTTCTTCACAAGCAGAATACTGTATGTCTTGTTTATAGGGAAAGTTGAAGTATCAAACCATGTATTGACATCATTATTGATATCCTCTTAAACATACAGAGTTTTAATGAGTAACACAGTTTTTCATGATTTGCTGGAAACTTGTTTAGCATATATATCCATAATAAAAATCTATCACAAATTTTTCAAAGTATCCATAAGCGCTATTCCTAGTGCAATTGGCTTGTCAACCAGTAAGTTAGGTCTGTTAGATTCAAAGCTAATTACGTTTTCGTTAAAAATAAAACTCTTTTGAAAATTAGGGTAGGCAATAAGTGCAGCAGCTCCATATAAAACTTCTTGCGATGTTGCTATATGTATAGCATCTATTGTATATTTTACATGGCTTACCAAACACACTATAATTCATCAGTCTGAAACAAAATTTTCTCAAAATCATTGCTCACAATTATACATTTTTGTGTATTAATCTCAGTGTAAGGCTTTAACCGGGGACCTTGTATAAATGACCAAATCCTGTGAATCTTTTTTATTCCAATTTGTGTTACAAACTTACAAATTTCTGAAGTGATTAACACAGTTGTTCTTATCATATAGAGTCGAAATTAGTTCTTTAGTTTGTTACTATCTGATGATGGTGGAGTTTTACTCAATGTAATGGCAAATCTGACAGAAAATTTTGGATACACTGTGAATATTCCAGATCCACTCCTAGAATCTGATATACACTCCTGGAAATTGAAATAAGAACACCGTGAATTCATTGTCCCAGGAAGGGGAAACTTTATTGACACATTCCTGGGGTCAGATACATCACATGATCACACTGACAGAACCACAGGCACATAGACACAGGCAACAGAACATGCACAATGTCGGCACTAGTACAGTGTATATCCACCTTTCGCAGCAATGCAGGCTGCTATTCTCCCATGGAGACGATCGTAGAGATGCTGGATGTAGTCCTGTGGAACGGCTTGCCATGCCATTTCCACCTGGCGCCTCAGTTGGACCAGCGTTCGTGCTGGACGTGCAGACCGCGTGAGACGACGCTTCATCCAGTCCCAAACATGCTCAATGGGGGACAGATCCGGAGATCTTGCTGGCCAGGGTAGTTGACTTACACCTTCTAGAGCACGTTGGGTGGCACGGGATACATGCGGACGTGCATTGTCCTGTTGGAACAGCAAGTTCCCTTGCCGGTCTAGGAATGGTAGAACGATGGGTTCGATGACGGTTTGGATGTACCGTGCACTATTCAGTGTCCCCTCGACGATCACCAGTGGTGTACGGCCAGTGTAGGAGATCGCTCCCCACACCTTGATGCCGGGTGTTGGCCCTGTGTGCCTCGGTCGTATGCAGTCCTGATTGTGGCGCTCACCTGCACGGCGCCAAACACGCATACGACCATCATTGGCACCAAGGCAGAAGCGACTCTCATCGCTGAAGACGACACGTCTCCATTCGTCCCTCCATTCACGCCTGTCGCGACACCACTGGAGGCGGGCTGCACGATGTTGGGGCGTGAGCGGAAGACGGCCTAACGGTGTGCGGGACCGTAGCCCAGCTTCATGGAGACGGTTGCGAATGGTCCTCGCCGATACCCCAGGAGCAACAGTGTCCCTAATTTGCTGGGAAGTGGCGGTGCGGTCCCCTACGGCACTGCGTAGGATCCTACGGTCTTGGCGTGCATCCGTGCGTCGCTGCGGTCCGGTCCCAGGTCGACGGACACGTGCGCCTTCCGCCGACCACTGGCGACAACATCGATGTACTGTGGAGACCTCACGCCCCACGTGTTGAGCAATTCGGCGGTACGTCCACCCGGCATGCTACCAGTGTTAAAGACTGCGATGGAGCTCCGTATGCCACGGCAAACTGGCTGACACTGACGGCGGCGGTGCACAAATGCTGCGCAGCTAGCGCCATTCGACGGCCAACACCGCGGTTCCTGGTGTGTCCGCTGTGCCTTGCGTGTGATCATTGCTTGTACAGCCCTTTCGCAGGGTCTGGAGCAAGTATGGTGGGTCTGACACACCGGTGTCAATGTGTTCCTTTTTCCATTTCCAGGAGTGTATTTGTGCATCAAAAGTGTCAACACTCTCTGGAGAAAGCCATAGAAAAGTGTACACGGGAAGATACTGTAACATTCCATAATAGCAATGGCTATACACATCATTATACATAATGTGAGAGTCGTCAGTTTCGTCGTCTTAACTGGCCGCCAATTTGTTGTTCGCAACGGCAGGTTCGTATGAACAATGAACGATTGCTTTTAATCCTTCTTTCAATAAACTGAAGCTATTCTACATCGTTAATAAGCTGCATCTCTACGCCCCAATGTTCCATATCAAGCCAAGTGAAGTAGTGCAATGGGAAAGATCCAGTTCATATGTTTTAAGGTAATGACCACGAAATTTTTCGAATACGTCAGCATGCAGTAACACTTCTGTTTTCAAGTATCGTTCAGAGTACTCTCCTAGTGTTTTACCCTTGTATAAACTCCACATACTGCCGTAAATTTATATCTTATTTCCTGTCTTGGTAAATTACTGCAATACTGATTGTAAACGATCTATAGTTTTCCATATTTGATTTCAGTAGACAAATGCAACCCAGATTTAATTTAACTTCTTTATCACCGCTTGTCACCATTTGTTCACATATGTTCCTGATCAAGAAGTGACCATAATTGCTCAGATTGTGAAATAATGTGGCACCGAATAGTGTGGCCTTTGATTCACGCTGCAGCTGCCGCTTGTAACACTCCGGATTTTCGCCAGTGAAATTGCAGCAGTCTCTGTATTTAACATCTCCTTCCTTAAACAGTAATCGCTAGGTATGATAGTCCTTGTATTGTGTTATGCCACTTTGATCTTTGCAGAGTGGAGTGTCGAGACGTGACTCTAATTTGCAGACTGACAATAGCCCTGTCTTCAAGACTAGACACACCACGTCCCAGCACTAACATCAACCGTTAAATTTTAGTCCACGCTATTTAATTGAGTGAATGTAATAGGAAATGCGCACAAATATATCATACGATTAAAGCTGAAGTACACAGGTCACATGCCCATATTGAGACACACTGTCAATACAACACTTGTCAATAGTGTTGCAGTGCGTTAAAGTAGTAAAGGGTCAACACACCTTAGTATTAGTATTTATCGTTATAGTAATTAGGATTTAATTAAATCTTGTGCACACTGCACGTTATCTGAAACCTAAATACGCTCGTTCAATGAGCCGTAACGTGGGCTGCTATTGACAACAACAGATCAACCATTGTCAGGAAAATTGCTACGATCTAATTTACAACTTTCACCGATTATGGCGTTTTTAAGTGATTAAGACTTCTTACTGAAATCAAGCAACTTTATAACACTAAATACAGTAACTATAGCTACTACTGGTTATTTGCGTCATTCACGCTAACGATCGATATAGTTTACTATGCGAAGATCTTTCACTCACTACCATCGTTTCACATACTTACAGTAAATCTCAATTTCTTACACCCCTGTTCAGCGAAATGTAATAAACCGTTTGTTATTACGATATTTCCGAACGTAGCAACCAAAGTTATAATTTCATTGTAAAACAGTGATATAGAAATAGCTATCTTTGCGATACTGTTAATTCTCTTACGATATGTGTTATTTCTTGTTTTTTTTCCCCTTATTTCTGTCTCTTTAATCCTTAAAATAATTGTTACGTGAATAAAGAAGTTAACAAACTTGTCATTTTCTTAATAAAATGTAATAAAAAATTTTCTCTCTAGTTATTGATTTTTAAAACCGTAATAAAATCGCAGTATGATATTGATTCTTTGCGTTTAGCTCTCTGACCTGGAATAGGTGATTTATCTCTGCAAGACTGGCTTGTAACTACTTAGCATCAACGTAGCTCTTTAATGTTTACACAACTTGCGTATCTTACAGTTCAATCTTTTCCATTGTAGAATAATCTTTCAGTCTGGATTCAGTTCTTTCCATTGTAGAATTAGCCTCCGATGTCAGAATTCAGTTTAACTTTTCTTTATTTGAATCCAATAAATATTACACATATAACTTACATGTGAACGAGTGACATTCAAAATAATCTACAACCCACGCAAATAGCTACAGGAAGTACAAAACAAAACACAAACTAAAATCCTATGTGCCACCACCACTTTTGTACTAACTTTAATACAACAATGTAGACCCATCCACTTCAGGAGATGGCAATCACGTAATCGAGTTCCCTCTAACAAATTAAATTTTTCACTCGTCACCTCACCAAGCAATGGAATATCGTCGAGTAACATTAATTGGTTCCGCTAGAGCACATAGTCTATTTTCAAAAACTAGTGTCACAAATTTTAAGGGCAACAATAGGTATGTCTTATTTTACATATATCATGCCGATTCTGGTTCCTGGCTTTATAAATCACCAATTGAGACTTTAACTCAATGGTACACAAAATCACAATTGTTACACCACTAGCCCTGTAGTGCGCACTCAAATATACACACCAACATAAATCGCTTAACACTCAGCTACCTCAGAGTGGGCGTCCCAAAATCATACAATACCACAACCGCTGATTTACCTTAGAGAGTGCGTAACACAACATCCACCAATGCAAACCACAGCGACTTTTAGGGTCTTGTGCGCACCAGAAATACCACAAATCGCACTCTAAGGCCAGTCCAATGACTGACTAACATCTTCAAACATCAACTTTTCCAAATATGGACCACAGTTTCACCGGAATTAGAGCGTAACTTTACAACAACACGATAGCCCGTTACCTTCTGCACCACGCGAACTGTAATAGACTTTGTCCACGCTATTGCAGCATCAATTAATCAATTCCTCCACATATTTGTATTAGCAAAAATCACTTCAGCCCTACGACCCAAAAGAAACTCAAATGAATTAGTTTAACGTATCCTAGCTTCTCACGCGGTACGATACCAATTGAAGCAGACACAGTGCTAAACACGTTCAACAAGTCGATAATAGTAAGTTCTGATCGACAATGCCGACCGAATACTAACTCAATAATTCATTAAATCCTCTTGACGATATTCTCACACAATTTATTAACCGCGATCTCACCTATATCCGCAATCTGTTGTCTTTCCCGGTGACTGTTAGATATAGTTAGACATGATAATTAATTAGAGCTTGGTCCTAACAGCTCTAGTGTAGGCTTCCTTAGCAAGACTCAAATCAGAACTGAACTTCTAAATCCCAAAATCCATGTGATGATATTTCTGACTCGGACAGCAGATGTTTGCTGCTGCTCGCGCGAAGAGAGACTGTCGTAACTTGCTCGTCAAAAACGCCGCCCTTAGTTTTTGAAAAGTATAAAAATTATTTTTGGTCAACATGCGTTATCCCGGACGCGCATACTAGTAAATCTAGGTATGCGCGCCGTCCGGGTAGGACCCACCAACCCAACCCCCTAAACCACCCTCCGTGTCGATAAACATAGTTCATGCTGTTGCTGTATAATGATTATCAATATAAAATAATAGTGTTTGTTATTTATATATCAATTTGTTGCATCCTTAAGCCCCCGGTTCGCGATGTACGCTCACCGGTTGATGACGTCATACATCAGAGATTAAGGCAAGAAAGTTAAAGTCCTCATACATTGTGGTATAGGAGAACCGTTGTTTACATTACCATTATTAGGACCTGAACTTGATTCTAGGAGGATAAAAAGTTGTTCACCTTAAATTGTAATAAAAATAAAGGGTACACGCCGCCCTTAGTTTTTGAAAATTATAAAAATTATTTTTGGTCAAGATGCGTTATCCCGGACGCGCATACTAGTAAATACTTGCTGTCAAGCGCGGTCGATAGCTCGCTTTTCTACAACATTTGCACACATAGAGACTTAAGTTACAGAACATAAGACCATTTATAACCATTCATCGCGTATTTAATTATTGCCAACTGCTAAGTTAATATGCTGAACCGAAGAAAAGTCCGTGATGGCACTCAAAACTTTTGTCCCGTCACAGCCTCTGATAAGCGTAACGCTAATTCTTCTTCAGGATAACTTTCTATCTTTCTATTTTGCAATAAAAACTCATTCATAATCTCAGAGATTAGATAAAGCTATTCAGTGAACCATTTAATGCAATTGCTGCCTCTGTGCAATTTAAATTCGAAATTAACCCAGTCATGGCCACAGCGTATGTGCTCGTACATGCACCTTACTGGAACATAAGCTAGAGATACTGCTACGAATGCACGTAGCAAAGGATTTTAATAGACTTCGGAGTCATCATAAATTACAAATGGCAGCTGCAATTTGTTGCTAAATTTACTACTTTTTGTAAACTCCCTGATGCCAACAGCCAGCATACTCTTAACCGGCTTCAACTGTGTGCAGTCAGCTGCATGGGACTCTAATTTTTCTCTGGAATGAAACTAACACAGGCGATGCTCATATACGAGGATTTTCCCGAAAGTTAGTTCCGATCGGTCGATAAATGGAACCTACAGTGAAAATCAGGGACATTTTATTTGCAAGAGTTAGCTACACTTTCCAGATACTTCTCTACGTAGTTGTCACTCCGACTTACACACATATCGGGGCGTTATACCGAAGTTCCAACACCATCGTCACAGAAGGTAACTGCCTGTGCTCTGCGATAATTCTCTATGCTGGTCTATAGCACATAGCCTGCACCCAAGTGTTGTCTTCGTAACCAGCGTTTCATGTGAACAGAGACGATACTCGGGACGAGCCAGTTAGGGCTGCGTTGTGGGTGATCGAACACTTCCCATCGAAAAGGCTGCAGGAGCATCTTCACTGCCCCTGCAGAGTGCGGCTGAGAATTGCCATGAAGGAGGAAGTGCTTGGCAGTTGTGTTAGGTGGGCTGCATTCATTAAGGCGAAGCCTCTCAGCGGGTCCTCCTACACTGCGGCAGACATCGTTGTTCTAGGCACCTTTACTGGCTGTCAGTGCGGTCACAACTGAAAAGAACATCTTGATGCGATCGCCGGTCATACTAGAGACACTACCCAACACATATGTGCAAAGCTTCATTGAGTTTTCACTATGGTGTCCATTTCGCGACCGATCGGAACTTTGTTTCTGGACAAAGCTCGTATTATAATAGAGCTACAGTGAGTAGCAATACTGCTATTTGGTAGCCTTGAAAGGTTCTAATCCAATAGAAATGGCAAGTTGCAACCTTGATATACAGGGTGATTACAATTAAAGTTAAACGTTCAAACCACTGTAGAAACAACACCACTGGTCAGAATAACGTCAATTTGGAACGGAATATTATCGGAGAAGGACGAAACCGCATGGCAGAAGAAAAATAAATATATATAAAATGTAGCAATAGATGGCGCTGCAAGTATCATTAGTGAATAGTGATCGACTACGAATGACAAATGGATCATAAAACAATGCCTAACGTGTACGTTTGATGTTAAGCAAACTGTACTAATGAGTGCATGGGTGTACATATGTGACAGTGTTAGTTACGTAAGCCCATCCACCACAGCAAGATCATATCACATCAGATGGGAAAAATCGGTTTTTAATTGTCCTGAGGCCCAAAACCGTATAAAAAGCATCAATCAAAATCAAATCGGATTATTAATTTCCGCGTGACTGGTTCTAACGTGTTCAATACGCTGTCCATCGTTTTTTCTGTAACAAACTGAAATCGAGAAACAGCATGTTCCACAATTGATCGAATTGTGTCCGGGGTCACGTTCAGAATGTGTTGCGCAATGCTTTCCTTCAGTGCAGCTAATTTTGCAATCGGAACACTGAGCACGACATTTTTCAGACAGCCCCATAGCCAGGTGAGCGGGACGGCCATGCTATAGGTAAATGGGGGCTGATAATTCTAGAGTTTCCCGAAATGGCGGTTCAGCAGCTGCTTAATTGGATTTGCAATGAGCGGAAGTGCGCCATCTTGCATAAAAATGATCCCATCCATACATCCACGCTGTTGGAGAGCTGGAATGACGTGGTTGCGCAAAAGACACTCACAGCGCTTACCAGTGACGGTACAGGTAACGAGACCGGAAGCACCTATCTCTTCGAAACAATATGGCCCTATGACAAATGATGCCGTAAACCTGCACCACACAGTGGCCTTTTTCAGGATGAAGTGGTACTGGCTGATTTGCATGTGGATCTTCCGTTACCTATATTCGACAATTCTGACATCTCCTGTCAGAGGGAAGTGGTTTTCGTCTGTCGACAAAATCTTCCACGGTCAATCATTGTCCACTTCTATGCGAGCAACAAATTCTAAAGCAAAGCTCTCTCTTGCTGCAACTCGTGTACGTTTGTAATGGTGAATGGATAGCAGAAAAGGACGTTGCGTCGGATTTTACGCACCGTGCTCAAGAGGATGTACAATGTTCGGGCAATTCTCCGTGCACTACACGTTTGCACGCCACCATTCGCCTCCTGCATTGCTGTGGCCACTGTTTCCACTGATGTCCAATCAATTAGTTTCTTCCCCCACCAGGTTGCACACCAAGAGAACCCGTCTTTTCAAATTTCCGAATCATTTTCTCCAGACTCACGGCGGTTATCAGACCAACACCTTTTTTCAAAGCCTTTCGTGTCCGGAACTTCTGCAGAGCGACATGCGCACAGTCATCATTCTTGTAACACAGCTTTACAATCAGAGCGCGATCCTTCATTGAGACAATCATGGCGAACGTCGCAAATGCGAAAGGACGAAAAGCCATGTACCTGGCGTGTTTATACCATCTTCAAAGGGTCGTGCGCATGACAGGTCTTTTCATTTGGGTATTCTGACAAATACAACGCCATCTAATGACCACACACTAGTTTTTTCTTCTGTCATACGTTTTCCCTCTCCTCCGATAATATTTCTTTGCAATTTTCATGTCATTCTGACCAGACGTGTTATTCTTACAATGTTCTGAAAGTTCAACTCTAATAATAATCACCCTGTATTTAAATGTACTTCGCAACGTAACAACGTACAACCCAAAATTCTCTCTCCTCTTCCTTGTCATGTACAAGTATCCACTCATAAGAAGAATATTCGATGTCATGGGCGTTAACAGAAGCTTTTTCGTAGGGCACTTTGAAAAGTGAGAACACGCATAAGCTCGGTAGGCAATGGTATCTTACCAAAGTTTAATTTCTTTGTATGTGGTCAATATGTAGATTCAAGATCTGCATGCTTATTTATAAGGTATAAACGTATTAAAATTGACACTTCTAACAGGCATTGTCCTTCGCAGAACATTTTTATTTGCTGTCACTTTTGACAGTTTCTTGTACTGTCCTGCAAAAGAACCTTTTGTTTTCATTAACGTTATCGCACAGTTGGACTATATCTTTCAGTGCCCAGTCTGAATCTCTCTCTTGAAAAAACTGTAGTTTCTTTAAAAACTTAGCAGTAGCATTGCCGAGTATCAACTATCACTAATTTTGGAAGGCGTTAAACTAACGTTCTTTGTACTGAGGTACATTCTTTTTGCTTCACCTGGCTTGGGCAAGAGAAAGTTGCAAAATAGTGAAAAACTGGTTTCGAGAGGTGTGTTAATTGAATGAACTCTTAACAGGCATTCCAAGAAATGTCTAGGCTCATAATATCCTGCCATATTAAATACCAGTCCTGTACATGTATGACTCATAATGCACTTTCGGCAGTAACATATTCAGATCATTTAATGTAATGGATTTTGGAGATGGCTTACGCGCTATTGCTAACATGAGACTTCATTTCTTTTTTTTTGAGTTATCAATTTTCTTACTGGTTTGATGTGGCCCGAGTTCCCCTCCTCGACAACCTCTTCATCTCACAGTAGAACCCGCAATCTATGTCCTCAATTATTTGCTGGATATGTTCCAGTCACTGTCTTCCTCTATAGCTTTTGCCTTCTACAGCTCCCTCTAGTACCATGGATGTCATTCCCTTACACCGTAACACGGTGTCCTGTTATCCTGCCCCTTATTCTTGTCAGCGTTTTCCACATATTCATTTCCACTCCGATTCTGCGCAAAAACTTCTTATTCCTTGCCTTATCAACCGATATAATTTCAAATTTCATCTTTAGCACTACAACTTAAATGCTTCAATTCTCTTCTGTTCCGGTTATCCCACAATCCATGTTTCACTACCATACAATGCTCTGCTCCAAACGTACATCTCTGAAATTTCTTCCTCAAATTAAGGTCTATGTTTGATATTAGTAGACTTCTCTTGGCCAGAAATGCCCTTTTTGCCAGTGGTAGCCTGCTTTTGAAGTCCTCCTTGCTCCGTCCGTCATTGGTTCTTTTGCTGCCTAGGAAGTAGAAATCCTTGACTTCATCTACTTCTTGACCATCGGTCTTCATCTTAAGTTTCTCGTTGTTTTCATTTCAGCTACTTCTCACTACTTTCGTCTTTCTTCGACAATCTCATCCCATATGCAGTTGTCGTTAGACTGTTCATTCCAATTAGCAGATCATGTAATTCTTCCTCCGTTTCACTCAGGATAGCAATGTCATCAGCGAATCGTATCACTGATACCATTTCACCTAGAACTTTAATCCCACTCCTGAACCTTTCTTTTATCTCCATCACTGCTTCTTTGATATACAGATAGAACGGTAGGGGTGAAAGACTGCATCCCTGCCTTATACCCCTTTTAATACGAGCACTTCATTCTTGGTCGTCCACTCTTATTATTCCCTCTTGGCTTTTGTGCATATTGTGTACTATCCGTCTCTCCCTATAGCTCATCCCTATTTTTCTCACAATTTACATCGTCGAACGCTTTTTCTAGATCGACAAAACCTATGAACGTGTCTTGTTCTTTCTTTATTTTTGCTTCCATTATCAACTGCAACGTCAGAAATGCCTTTAGCTTTCCTAAAGCCAAACTGATCGTCGTCTAAGACATCCTCAGTTTTCTTTCCCATTCTTCTGTATATTGTTCTTGTTAGCAATTTTGATGCATGAACTGTTAAGTTGATTGTGCGATAATTCTCGGTCTTGTCAGCTCTTGCAGTCGTGGAAAACGTGTGGATGATATATTTCTGAAAGTTAGATGGTATTGTGCCAGACTCATACATTCTACACACCAACGTGAGTAGTTGCTTTGTTTCCACTTCTCCAAATGATTTTAGAAATTCTGGGGGAATGTTATCTATCCCTTCTTCGTTATTTCATCTTAAGACCTTCAAAACTCTTTTAAATTCAGACAAAGCTTGCTCGTCACATAGGTTGTCAATGTATCCTTTCCACCTGTCCACTCTCTGCTCTGAATTTAACAGTGAAATTCCCGTTGGAGTCTTAATGTAACCACCCTTGCTTTTAATTTCACCGCAGGTTGTTTTGACTTTCCTGTATGCTGAGTCAGTCCTTCAGACAATCATTTATTTTTCGATTTCTTCAGACTTTTCATGGACTTATTTCGTCTTAGCTACTATTTGCTTCCTGCTTATTTCATTCCTCAGTGACTTGTATTTCCGTATTCCTGAATTTCAATAAACATTTTCATACTTCTTTCTTTCATCGATCACCTGAAGCATTTCTTCTGATACCCATGGTTTCTTCGCAGTTACCTTCTTTGTACTTATGTTTTTCTTTCCAACTTCTGTAATTACCTTTTTAAAAATTGTCTATTCCTCTTCAATAGTACTGCCTACTGAGCTATTCCATGCTGCTGTATCTACAGTCTTAGATATCTTCAAGAGTATCTCATCATTCCTTAGTACTTCCGTATTCCACTTCTTTGCCCATTGATTCTTCCTGACTAGTCTCTTAAACGCCAGCCTAATCCTCATCACAACTACATTGTGATCTGAATCTACATCTACTCCTAGCTGCATCTTTGTTCCAATATATGATTTCGGAATCTCTGTCTGAGCATGATGTAATCTAACTGAAATCTTCCCGTATCATCCGGCCTTTTCCAGGAGTACCTCCTCCTCTTGTGGTTCTAAAACAAAGTATTCCTTATACTAGCTGAAATTTATTTCAGAACTCAACGCCTCTTTCCTCTCTCATTCCTTGTCCCAATCCCATACTCTCCTGTAACCTCTTCCTCTGCTCCTTCCCCTACAACTGCATTCCAGTCCCCCATGACTATTATATTTTCATCTCCCTTTACATATTGTATTACCCTTTCAGTATCCTCTTATACTTTCTGTATCTCCTCCTCTTCTGCTTGTGATGTAGGCATTTACACGTGAACAATCATTGTGGGTGTTGGTTTGCTGATGATTCTGATAAGAACAACCCTATCACTGAACTGGTCACAGTAGCACACTCTCTCCCCTACCTTCCTATTCAATGAATCCTACTCCCGTTATATCATTTTCTGCTGCTGTTGATATTACTCTATATTCATCCGACAAGAAATGCTTGTCTTCTTTCTTTTTCACTCATTGTTCCCTACTATATCTTGATTGTGCCTTTGCATTTCCCTTTTCAGATTTTCTAGTTTCTCCACCACGTTCGAGCTTCTGGCATTCCACTCCCTGACCCTGACCCATAGAATTTTTATACTTCCTTTGGTTATTCAGTCTTCTTCTCACGGTCACCTACCCCTTGGTAGTCCCCTCTCAGAGATCCGAATGGGGGACTATTCCGGAATCTTTTGCCAATGGAGAGATTATCATGACACTTTCTCAGTTGCAGGTAACATGTCCTGTGGATATATATCATGTGTCTTTAAAGCAGTGGTTTCCATTGCCTTCGGCATTCTCATCCCGTTGGTCATTGCTGATTCTTCAGCCTTTAGGGGCAGTTGTTCACCCCAAGGACAAGAGAGTGCCCTGAACTTCTGTCCACTCATCCGCCCTCTTTGACAAGGCCGTTTGCAGAATGAGGATGACTTCTCACGCCGGAAGTCTTCGGCCGCCAATGCTGATTATTAGTCAACATTTAAGCAGTGGTGAGTTTCGAAGCCTGGACTGACGTTTCCATTACTACTCAAAGACCCTACTCCCACTTTACTGTTGATCTCATATTGATTGTTATTGTTCACTGCATTTCTTCGGGGTGGATGTCCTATGACACCTGCTCAAGTTGATCTTTAATCCATTCACTCAGTTTTTTTATTAGAGAGAGCAGCGAGCCCTCTGATCGAACACTTTTTTTTTCTTTTTTTTCGTTGAAGACGTCACATGACATCCGTTCAAGTCCGTTGTTGATCCTTCAACTCAGTTTTTTATTACAGAGGACAACCCAGCTGTCTGACCGAACCGCTGAGCTACCGTGCCGGCTGAGCCACCCTGCCGGCTTTCAGAGCCCACGCTTCATTAGTACAGTAACATTGTAAGTTTAGTCTCAAAATCATCGATATCCATAATTTTCAGCTTTCCGAAACAGTTGCCACTTCATCTTCATCGGTTTTGAATCACTGCTCTGATTCGGTGTTACATGACAGCCACTGCTGTCCTCCTACAGCTGCTCTATCTTTCCGTGTGCCTAGCCCCGACTAGCACCTTAACTCAGAGCCTGCTTGTCGGTCCCACACTAAAATATTTTGTATTCTAGGTAGAAACAGAACTTATACAGTGCAAACAGAACTGCTGAAGTCTCGAGGTCATTAGCGGCATATTTCTTTTCTAGCGATGCTAATTCCCTCGATTCACGTAACATTGTCTACCGAATATTCCTGCGAAATCATGTCTGCTACTCCTGACAGGGATACATTAGTTTGCACAATGAAAGGTCTTCTAAAGGCAGGGATAGCTAAAACTGGAGCACCTCCGAGAGCATTCTTAATGCCACGAACGCCGCCTATTCCGATTCTTTCCACTTAAACGTTAGCTTATTCTTCTACAAGTCAAGAAATAGCACCATAAGCCTGAGTCGAATTCAAACTTTTTTGAAGGAATTGACCATGCCAACGAATCACACTATCTACTTAGCATTTCCAAGGTGTTGGAAATTCTCTTACCACCTTAGTAAGTTTTAGATCTACTCGTATCTCTCCCGGAGACACAATTAGCATTTAAAATGACATTTATAGACATGCAAGCTTAACTATACCCGACTTAGTGGTTAATCCTACCTTCCTCAAAAACTTGCCATAAACGCTCAACTTGCTTCTTCCGTAGCATGGCATCCCGTGGAAAGACTAAATGGCACCTAAATAAATTTTTCAGTAGCAAACTCCGTAATGTCTTTAGAAGGAATACGATAGTATTCCTGATTAAGAACCAAGGTCGGAAGCATCTGAACATCTGCGAACCAACGAAAAAGTGTGTAGACCTGGTAGCTGAATGGACCATAGGACCAGCATTTCATTAGTTGTCGTTTATCAATATTTATCTGGACTTGCATGAGGCTTTGATACTAAGAATATGGATGCACACTGTGGTGACTTAGATGGATGACCCGTTGTCCCAATATCCCCCCACTAATCCTTTTAATTTCTCCATCCACGACAACAACAAACATTAAGGTGCTCCTCTCACCAGCACTGTGTTGTCATTTTAATTTGATATTTAGTGAGAACTCGTTAGCCCCATCCTGTCAGTCAAGACATCCGAAAATTGTCTGCACGACCTATTCTATTTTTCCCTCTACCTTGGAGGCAAATGTTCTAACTGCACCATGACATTAACGCATTCCTTTTGTTGGATTGCAACTGCAGGGACTTTGTAATGCTCACAGAAAAACAATGTTTCTACAGAACTAAAATGTGATTTGGTCCTTACCAGAATTTGGAATACAATCCATCATTTTAGTGGCATTCACAGCTTTTGCGTATTAGATTGTCCATTCCATTCTGTAGTCTTCTTCTATTTCCGTCATTTTTTCCTTTTTCTTCGATGTATGGATTGAACAGTAGGGGCGAAAGACTGCATCCCTGTCTTACACCACTGAAAGACGGGCACTATATTTTTGGTCCTGTATTTTTATTGCTCCCTCTTTCTTCTTATAATTATTGCATATTATCCATCTTCTCCTAGCATAGATCTATTTTTTTACAGAATTTCGAACATCTTATGCCATTTTAATCAACGAATGCTTTTTCTAGGTCGATAAATCCTATGAACCGGTCATCATTTCTCTTAAGTCTATTTAAAGCCGTATTGACTGTTAACCGACCGACTGTTTAAATAGTATGAAAAAAATTTCCAGACACCATTCCCATCGCATATTTTGTAGGAGAAGGCTTCCGCGGCCGTTGTTACTGGCAGTAAAATACACTCCTGGAAATTGAAATAAGAACACCGTGAATTCATTGTCCCAGGAAGGGGAAACTTTATTGACACATTCCTGGGGTCAGATACATCACATGATCACACTGACAGAACCACAGGCATATAGATACAGGCAACAGAGCATGCACAATGTCGGCACTAGTACAGTGTATATCCACCTTTCGCAGCAATGCAGGCTGCTATTCTCCCATGGAAACGATCGTAGAGATGCTGGATGTAGTCCTGTGGAACGGCTTGCCATGCCATTTCCACCTGGCGCCTCAGTTGGACCAGCGTTCGTGCTGGACGTGCAGGCCGCGTGAGACGACGCTTCATCCAGTCCCAAACATGCTCAATGGGGGACAGATCCGAAGATCTTGCTGGCCAGGGTAGTTGACTTACACCTTCTAGAGCACGTTGGGTGGCACGGGATACATGCGGACGTGCATTGTCCTGTTGGAACAGCAAGTTCCCTTGCCGGTCTAGGAATGGTAGAACGATGGGTTCGATGACGGTTTGGATGTACCGTGCACTATTCAGTGTCCCCTCGACGATCACCAGTGGTGTACGGCCAGTGTAGGAGATCGCTCCCCACACCATGATGCCGGGTGTTGGCCCTGTGTGCCTCGGTCGTATGCAGTCCTGATTGTGGCGCTCACCTGCACGGCGCCAAACACGCATACGACCATCATTGGCACCAAGGCAGAAGCGACTCTCATCGCTGAAGACGACACGTCTCCATTCGTCCCTCCATTCACGCCTGTCGCGACACCACTGGAGGCGAGCTGCACGATGTTGGGGCGTGAGCGGAAGACGGCCTAACGGTGTGCGGGACCGTAGCCCAGCTTCATGGAGACGGTTGCGAATGGTCCTCGCCGATACCCCAGGAGCAACAGTGTCCCTAATTTGCTGGGAAGTGGCGGTGCGGTCCCCTACGGCACTGCGTAGGATCCTAAGGTCTTGGCGCGCATCCGTGGGTCGCTGCGGTCCGGTCCCAGGTCGACGGGCACGTGCACCTTCCGCCGACCACTGGCGACAACATCGATGTACTGTGGAGACCTCACGCCCCGCGTGTTGAGCAATTCGGCGGTACGTCCAAGCGGCCTCCCGCATGCCCACTATACGCCCTCGCTCAAAGTCCGTCAACTGCACATACGGTTCACGTCCACGCTGTCGCGGCATGCTACCAGTGTTAAAGACTGCGATGGAGCTCCGTATGCCACGGCAAACTGGCTGACACTGACGGCGGCGGTGCACAAATGCTGCGCAGCTAGCGCCATTCGACGGCCAACACCGCGGTTCCTGGTGTGTCCGCTGTGCCGTGCGTGTGATCATTGCTTGTACAGCCCTCTCGCAGTGTCCGGAGCAAGTATGGTGGGTCTGACACACCGGTGTCAATGTGTTCTTTTTTCCATTTCCAGGAGTGTATTCTGGGCTATTGACCACATTGTCAATATATGAAACTGCCCAACGTTTCGGCCACTATTGCAAATTGCCTTCCTCAGGGCTGCAATCAGCTGACATATACATTGACTATGCAGCCAACAACCCGGAAGAATTTTATTGACAGTCGCTTCTTTTGTTGACCTATTTATTTTCTTTTTGCAAAAGAACAGATTTCGACCCCTTGTGCCGGCTACAATTGCAATATGAAAACATTTAACTGCAGTACACGTAGTTATTAAAGTTGTTCTTTATAGCCTCGACATCTGCTGTGGCCGTCCTGCGGAGAAAGATAAGGATAGCCGTACCGTAGACGCAACCACATCGGAGGGGTATCTGTTGAGAAGCCAGACAAACGTCTGATTCCTGAAGAGGGGCAGCAGCGTTGCAGGGGCAACAGTCTGGATGATTGACTGATCTGGCCTTGTAACACTAACCAAAACGGCCTTACTGTGTTGGTACTGCGTACGGCTGAAAGCAAGGGGAAACTACAGCCGTAATTTTTCCCGAGGGCATGCAGCTTTACTGTATGGTTAAATGATGATGGCGTCCTGTTGGGTAAAATATTCCGGGGGTAAAATAGTCCCCCATTCGGATCTCCGTACGGGGATACTCATAAGAACGTTGTTATCAGGAGAATGAAAACTGGCGTTCTACGGATCGGAGCGTGGAATGTCAGATCCCTTAATCGGGCAGGTAGGACAGAAAAGCTAAAAAGTAAATCATAGATTTCAGCTACTAGTCGTCCTTTTGAAATTTATTGACAGATCTACATTTCAGCTATAAATTAGCCATTCTCAATGCACTATCATTTTTGATCAAAGCATGTAATGCCTGTTGGTCGGGCTTCATTCACAGTATTCAATGAACTGTGAATGAAGCCCGACCAACAGGCATTACATGCATTGATCAAAAATGATAGTGCATTGAGAATGGCTAGTTTCTAGCTGAAATCTAGATCAGCCAATAAATTTCAAAAGGACGACTGATAGCTGAAATCTATAATTTACAAATCAATAACATCGCTGCGTGCAACAGCTTCTGAATGGAGGGCAACCTGATAAAGTTAAAAAGGGAAATGGACAGGAAAAGTTAGATATAGTGGGAATTAGTGAAGTTCGGTGGCAGGACGAACAAAACTTCTGATCAGGTGAATACAGGGTTATAAATACAAAATCAAGTAGGGGTAATGCAGGAGTAGGTTTAATAATAAGTAGGAAAATAAGAATGAAGGTAAGCTACTAAAAACAGCATAGTGAACGCATTATTCTGGCCAAGATAGATACGAAGCCCACGCCTACCACAATAGTACAAGTTTATATGCCAACCAGCTCCGCCGATGACGAAGAGATTGATGAAGTGTATGATGAGATAAAAGAAATTATTCTGATAGTGAAGGGATACGAAAATTTAATAGACTTGGGTGACTGGAACTCGACAGTAGAAAAAGGAAGAAAAGGAAATGTAGAAGGTGAATATGGAATGGAGTAAGGAATGAAAGAGGAAGCTGCCTAGTAGAATTTTCCACAGAGCATAACTTAATCATAGCTAACACGTGGTTTAAGAATCATGAAAGACGGTTGTATACATGGAAGCGGCCTGGAAATACTGGAAGGTGTGAGATAGATTATATAATGGTAGAACACAGATTCAGGAACCAGCTTTTAAATTGTAAGACATTTCCATGGGCAGATGTGGACTCTGGCCACAATCTATTGGTTATGAAATGTAGATTAAAACTGAAGAAACTGCAAAAAGGTGGTAATTTGAGGAGATGGGACCTGGATAAACTGAAAGAACCAGAGGTTGTAGAGAGTTTCAAGAAGAGTATTAGGGAATGATTGACAAGAATGGGGGAAGTAAATACTGTAGAAGAAGAATGGGTAGCTTTGAGAGATGAAATAGTGAAGGCAGCAGAGGATCTAAGTGTACAAATGCTAGAAACGTAGGTTTGCCTTTCATTAATCTATTTTCTAAGATGAGTCGTAGGGTCAGTATTACGTCACATGTTCCAATATTTCTACGGAATCCAAACTGATCTTCCCCGTGATCGGCTTCTACCAGTTTTTCCAATCGTCTGTAAAAAATGCGTGTTAGTATTTTGCAGCCGTGACTTATTAAGCTGATAGTTCGGTAATTTTCACATCTGTTAACACCTGCTTTCTTTGGGATTGGAATTATTATATTCTTCTTAAGGTCCGAGGATATTTCGCCTGTCTCAACATCTTGCTTACCAGATGGTAGGGTTTTGTTAGGCATGACTCTCCCAAGACTGTCAGTAGGTCTAATGGAATGTTGTCTACTCCCGGGGCCTTGCTTCGACTTAAATCTTTCAGTGCTCTTTAAAGCTCTTCACGCAGTATAATATCTCCCATTTCATCTTCATCTACATTCTCTTCCATTTCTATAATATTGTCCTCAAGAACATCGCACTTCTGTAGACCCTCTATATACTCCTCCCACCTTTCTCCTTTCCGTTCATTGCTTATTACTGGATTTCCATCTGAGTTCTTCATATTCATGCAAGACGTTCTCTTTTCTCCAAAGATCTCTTTAATTTTTCTGTAGGCAGTATCTATCTTACCCACAGTGATATGCGCCTCTACATCCTTACATTTGTCCTCTAGCCATCCCTGCTCGGCCATTTTGCACTTCTTGTCAATCTCATTTTTGAGACGTTTGTATTCTTTTTTGCCTGCTTCATTTACTGCATTTTTGTATTTTCTCCTTTCATCAATTAATTCAATATCTCTTCTGTTACCCAAGGATGTCTATTAGCCCTCGTCTTTTTACCTACTTGGTTCTCTGCTACCGTCACTATTTCATCACTCAAAGCAACCCATTCTTGCTGTTTCTAGTAGCTTACCCGCATTCCTATTTTCCTATTCATTATTAAACTTACTCCTGCTTTACCCCTATTTGATTTTGTATTTATAACCCTGTATTCACCTGACCAAAAGTCTTTTTCCTCCTGCCACCGAACTTCACTAATTCCCCTATATCTAACTTTAACCTATCCACTTCCCTTTTTAAATTTTCTAACCTACCTGCCCGATTAAGGGAACTGACATTCCACGCTCCGATCCGTAGAACGCTAGTTTTCTTTCTCCTGATAACAACGTCTTCCTGAGAAGTCCCTGCCCGTAAATCCGAATGGGGCACTATTTTACCTCCTGCGGCGCACGCAGCAAGGGAAGCAAAAGAAAAATTCGGAGTAGGAATTAAAATCTGTGGAGAAGAAATAAAAACTTTGAGGTTCGCCGATGACAATGTAATTCTGTCAGAGACACCAAAGGACGTGGAAGAGCAGCTGTACGGACTGGACAGTGTCTTGAAGGAGGATATAAATATAAGGTTAACATAAACAAAAGCGAAACGAGGATAATGGAATGTATCCGAATTAAGTCGGGTGATGCTGCAGGAATTAGATTAGGAAATGAGACGCTTAAAGTAGTAAATGTGGTTTGCTATTTGGGGAGCAAAATAACTGATGATGGTCGAAGTAGAGAGGATGTAAAATGTAGACTGTCAGTGGCAAAGAAAGCTTTTCTGAAGAAGAGAAATTTGTTAACATCGAGTATAGATTTAAGTGTCAGGAAGTCGTTTCTAAAAGTATTTGTGTGGACTGTAGCCATGTATGGAAGTGAAACGTGGACGATAAATAGTTTAGACAAGAAGAGAATAGAAGAGTTCGAAATGTGGAGCTACAAAAGAATGCTGAATATTAGATGGGTTGATCACATAACTAATGAGGAGGTATTGAATAGAATTTGAGAGAAGAGAAATTTGTGGCACAACTTGACTGGAAGAAGGGATCGGTTGGTAGGGCATATTCTGAGCCATCAGTGGATCACCATTTTAGTATTGGAGGGCAGCGTGGAGGGTAAAAATCGTAGAGGGAGACCAAGAGATGTATACACCAAACCGATTCAGAAAATATACATATATATATATACTCGCTTACCTTGTTCATATGAAATGTCTGTCTCCTTGTGGCGCGTTCAGCTACAGACGTTGCTATGACTCCTTTGACAGCGTTAACCACTGTTTATAAGTAGTTTGAAAGAACACTTAAAACACTTGGTCACAATCAACCCTAGTGAGCAATAGTAACAAAATGACGGCTGAAAGAAACATATTCTCGCTGATAACCATCATCAGATTCTTGATGCCCGATCAGAAGGAACTCTTGGTAAGTTCTCACATTGAGGAGTTGGATGGAATCAAGATGAGATCCCAGTATCTTAGATAGTTTTGACACGAAAGCATACCAGTAGCCCTATGTGTGGGAGAGAATGAGCCACGTTACTCAAAAAGATTCGTGAGAATATACTAACAAGCAAGCAACCAGACTGTGATTTGATTGGGATTTTTATAAAGTGTAATTGGATTCAAATTTCGGGGAAGAGTATAAGAAAGCGATAACGTGAGATTCGTGATGTATTAAGCAGGTTAAGAGGGAATCTTGCTACTGCGCTGGGAATTCTTCACATACATTCATCTACATCTACACAGGTATTCGGCAAACCACCGTACGGTGTGTGGCAGGGGTACCCTGTAACACTGCTAGTCATTTCCCTTCCTGTTCCACTCGTAAATGGAGCGAGGGAAAAACGACGATCTATATGCCTTCCTATGAGCCCTAATTTCTCTGTCTTATTTCGTGGTCCTTACGCGCAATGTAGAATCGTTTAGCTGTCAGCTTCAGCTACCGGTTCTCTAAATTTTCTCAATAGTGTTTCTCGAAAAGAACGTCGTCTTCCCTCCAGGGATTCCGATTTGAGTTCCCTAAGCATCTCAGTAGCACTTATGTGCTGTTCGAACCTACTGATAACAAATCTAGCAGCCCGCGTCTGATGCTTCGATGTCTTTCTTCAGATCGGATCCCCAACACTCAAGCAGTGCTCAAAAATAAATCGCACCAGGTGAACCACTATTTCCTAAAAGTCTCCCAATAAACCGAAAACGACCACTCGCCTTCCCTACCATATATCTCACTTTCTCATTCATTTCATATCGCTTCGCAACGTTATTAAATGTACCGAATTTGTTGACACCAAATTAGATACTTTGATCAAACAGGTACTATGCCACTTCACTGCAATGTCTTTTTTGTCCACCTCGTAATCTATATTTGATGTTGTTACTGCTATGCAACCATCTTCAGACATCCCTGTCTGTAATCATTCATTCGACATAGTTCTTAGTCTTAATTGTATTCACCGTCGATGGCGCATATACATCACGAAGGACTTACGCTTCTCGTAGTTGTAGGACTTGGTTTAACGGACTGAGATGTAAGTAGAAATAATATGATCGTCTAAATACGAGGGTTGGAACTTTAATAGTGGCAAACGTTTATTTACAACTTATACAAAACAGATAAATGTTTCAAGGTTTTACTGTCCTTCAGAGTAGTTACCAGAATTGTGTATAACCAGTTGTCAGTGATGTGGAACTCGTAGGATAGCTTTAGCAGCGCCAGTTGTGTTGATAGTTCGAGAGGAGAGGTCAATTACCTGAATCTCTGTAACAGTTAAGAAACCAATGCCAAGAAGTGCTTCCTTCACCTTAGGAATCAAGTTGAAATCACAAGAGCTTAAGTCCTGGGACTGTGGTGGTTTGCAGGCTGTGTTCCAAAAATGAACAGCTTAGAGAAAGAAACGGTGTCACTTTCTGCAGGATCCGCCCATCATTTTGTAGGACAATGCCCGGTCTCGTGTGGCACCAACTTGCGACTGATTTGGTCGATCGGTGTGATTTTATTCTTGAGATGTAGGAACCACTTTATGGCATTCGTTTCAGAACTGTTACAGAGATTCGTCAGGCAGTAGACCGCTCCACTCGATGTATCAACACATCTGGCGCTGCTAAATGTGTCCTACGACTTCCACATTGATGGCAAGGGGTTATACACAATGCTGGCGACTACTCTCAAGGAGAGGAAAACTTTGAAACATGTGTGTGCTTTGTGTAAGTTTTAAATAAATATTTACCACTATTAAAGTTCCAAGCCTCATATTATAATATGTTTTATATTTTTTACTCCAGATTAATTGGTAAATCGTAAGTGACTCTACAAGTGAAGATGTTTTCTATACTGGTAAGCAGAAAGTAAGGAGGAAAGTATGTTCCAAATGATGTGTTAGCGGCAAATAACGTGGCCTGATGAAACTTGGACCGTACATCCAATGAACTGCTATAATGTAGTTCAGAAAATAACAGACAGAAATACGTAATGTGACGAATAGAAATGACACTTTTATGCAAACACAATAATTACACTGAAGTCACCGCGAAATTACAAACCTCGGGACATCGTTCTTAATATGGCGCGTGACCAACACGGACGGCAATGAACGTTCTGCAAAGTGCTCCCATACTGGCTACGAGCTGGTGAGTTTTTCTGGTGGGGTGCTCCATTCCTCCACCAGCGAGGCTGACAACAACTAGATGGTCGTTTGTGCATGTGCACGTGCTACAGTAGGTCTCTCCAACGCAATCCATACGTGCCCCGTGGGATGTAAGTTGAGGAAACCTACAGGTCACTCTAGTCGCCGAATATGCTCTCGTTCCGAGAGCCCCTTTGCCTGCGCCAATGGATGCGGTCGCGCATTGTCATCCATAAAAATGAAGTTATGGCTGAATGCACCCCTGAAAGGCGTGCCTGAGGAAGAATTACAAGGAACATTTACCAGTTGGTGTACCGTGTTCAAAGATTTGGATGTCAGTAAACCAATGGAACATTATGTCTCATTACACCACAACACCTCGACAAGCAAAACGATCGTGTTCGATGATGTTCCTCGGTGCTTTACGTGCTCCCACCTCTCACCTACGAGGTTACTTCCACAACTATGGAACGTGTATTTTTCATTTAATTTGTCCATGTTGACTTCCTTTTTTCATTGATATTAGTTTTCTTCTTTCTCGGATATTTATGTCTACATTCTCTCTTACGAGTCTGTGGCAACTACCAGCATTTAATTCTGTTAAAACTAAAACATGTCTCATTAATTTGGTTTGGTTTGGAATAATAAAGTGTATTTCATTCAGAGTCTCATTATTTGAACTTCCTTAAAAAAGGTGTCCATGATGAATAAATTACTCTCTTCAGCAAACAGCCTCTTTCATTTCTTTCATCGACTCCATGGTAACCTACAGAAACATCTACTTGTTTTGGATACCAATTTCGGCAATTAAATCTCCAATTCTCTGTGTTTAAAGTGACAGACCCTTCCTTTTCCATGTACGCGTTTTATCCGTTCATAAAAATCTTCTAATTCATAGTGAGAACGGCTTGAAATATGAGCATACGGTTGAGTTATTTGTTAGTTGTATATCCCTGATATTTTAATTACAATATGTTCCATATTACTTGATATTCCTTCTATTGCTGTTACCTTACTAATTATGCTCTTATTTATTAGGAACCCCACACCGGTTATTCTTTCTACTGATTATCCTGAATGGTGCAGAATGTTTCATGAGATTAGCGTTACACACTGTTCCCCATTACAACGCACTTATCTCTGACCAACAAGAAAACCACCTAAGATTCATTTAGTTTATGTCCACCAAGAAGTAATCGGCCGTTATATGTGCAGGCGTAATGACGTCCGGGGTTTTCCCCATCAGGTGGTTCCAGCACTGACAATGCTAAAGCAGTCCCTTCCCGGAGATAAGATAGTTGGGGGAGTTACACGGAATTTTAACGCTAGCATTACTGATCATATAAGACTTAATGGTTTAAAGTGTAATTGTCACACCTGCTTCACGACGAACTGACGATCTAATTTTCCAACCTGCTTCTAACATGGAGTACAGATGCCTGGTATACACGCCTTTGGCAGGCCACTGCACTGGAGTACAGACGCTGCCCGTGTTGCCAGTTATGGTTGGTATTTCACTTACCCAATGCCACCCGTGTATGCGAGGTTTGCCCCCTTCCGCCACCTGGGGAGGCGCTCGATGGGGAACTAGTAATTTCAAGTTGTTGTTGTTGTGTTGTTGTGGTCTTCAGTCCTGAGACTGGTTTGATGCAGCTCTCCATGCTACTCTATCCTGTGCAAGCTTCTTCATCTCCTAGTACCTACTGCAACCTACATCCTTCTGAATCTGCTTAGTATATTCATCTCTTGGTCTCCCCCTACGATTTTTACCCTCCACACTGCCCTCCAATACTAAATTGGTGATCCCTTGATGCCTCAGAACATGTCCTACCAACCGATCCCTTCTTCTGGTCAAGTTGTGCCACAAACTTCTCTTCTCCCCAGTCCTATTCAATACTTCCTTATTAGTTATGTGATCTACCCATCTAATCTTCAGCATTCTTCTGTAGCACCACATTTCAAAAGCTTCTATTCTCTTCTTGTCCAAACTATTTACCGTCCATGTTTCACTTCCATACATGGCTACACTCCATACAAATACTTTCAGAAATGACTTCCTGACACTTAAATCTATACTCGATGTTAACAAATTTCTCTTCTTCAGAAACGCTTTCCTTGCCATTGTCAGTCTACATTTAATATCCTCTCTACTTCGACCATCATCAGTTATTTTGCTCCCCAAATAGCAAAACTCCTTTACTACTTTAAGTGTCTCATTTCCTAATCTAATTCCCTCAGCATCACCGGACTTAATTAGACTACATTCCATTATCCTTGTTTTGCTTTTGTTGATGTTCATCTTATATCCTCCCTTCAAGACACCATCCATTCCGTTCAACTGCTCTTCCAAGTCCTTTGCTGTCTCTGACAGAATTACAATGTCATCGGCGAACCTCAAAGTTTTTATTTCTTCTCCATGGATTTTAATACCTACTACAAATTTTTCTTTTGTTTCCTTTACTGCTTGCTCAATATACAGATTGAATAACATCGGGGAGAGGCTACAACCCTGTCTTACTCCCTTCCCAACCACTGCTTCCCTTTCATGTCCCTCGACTCTTATAACTGCCATCTGGTTTCTGTACAAATTGTATACAGCCTTGCGCTCCCTGTATTTTACCCTTGCCACCTTTAGAATTTGAAAGAGAGTATTCCAGTCAACATTGTCAAAAGCTTTCTCTATGTCTACAAATGCTAGAAACGTAGGTTTGCCTTTCCTTAATCTTTCTTCTAAGATAAGTCGTAAGGTCAGTATTGCCTCACGTGTTCCAGTATTTCTACGGAATCCAAACTGATCTTCCCCGAGGTCGGCTTCTACTAGTTTTTCCATTTGTCTGTAAAGAATTCGTGTTAGTACTTTGCAGCTGTGGCTTATTAAGCTGATTGTTCGATAATTTTCACATCTGTCAACACATGCTTTCTTTGGGATTGGAATTACTATATTCTTCTTTAAGTCTAAGGGTATTTCGCCTGTTTCATACATTTTGCTCACCAGATGGTAGAGTTTTGTCAGGAATGGCTCTCCCAAGGCCGTCAGTAGTTCCAATGGAATGTTGTCTACTCCGGGGGCCTTATTTCGACTCGGGTCTTTCAGTGCTCTGTCAAACTCTTCACGCAGTATCGTATCTCCCATTTCATCTTCATCTACATCCTCTTCCATTTCCATAATATTGTCCTCAAGTGCATCGCCCTTGTATAGACCCTCTATATACTCCTTCCACCTTTCTGCTTTCCCTTCTTTGCTTAGAACTGGGTTTCCATCTGAGCTCTTGATGTTCATACAAGTGTTTCTCTTATCTCCAAAGGTCTCTTTAATTTTCCTGTAGGCAGTATCTATCTTACCCCTAGTGAGATTAGCCTCTACATCCTTACATTTGTCCTCTAGCCATCCCTGCTTAGCCATTTTGCACTTCCTGTCGATCTCATTTTTGAGTCGTTTGTATTCTTTTTTGCCTGCTTCATTTACTGCATTTTTATATTTTCTCCTTTCATCAATTAAATTCAATATTTCTTCTGTTACCCAAGGATTTCTACTAGCCCTCGTCTTTTTACCTACTTGATCCTCTGCTGCCTTCACTACTTCATCCCTCAAAGCTACCCATTCTTCTTCTACTGTATTTCTTTCCCCCATTCCTGTCAATTGTTCCCTAATGCTCTCCCTGAAACTCTGTACAACCTCTGGTTCTTTCAGTTTATCCAGGTCCCATCTCCTTAAATTCCCACCTTTTTGCAGTTTCTTCAGTTTTAATCTACAGGTCATAACCAATAGATTGTGGTCAGAGTCCACATCTGCCCCTGGAAATGTCTTACAATTTAAAACCTGGTTCCTAAATCTCTGTCTTACCATTATATAATCTATCTGATACCGTTTAGTATCTCCAGGGTTCTTCCATGTATACAACTTCTATCATGATTCTTAAACCAAGTGTTAGCTATGATTAAGTTGTGCTCTGTGCAAAATTCTACCAGGCGGCTTCCTCTTTCATTTCTTAGCCCCAATCCACATTCACCTACTACGTTTCCTTCTCTCCCTTTTCCTACACTCGAATTTCAGTCACCCATGACTATTAAATTTTCGTCTCCCTTCACTATCTGAATAATTTCTTTTATTTCATCATACATTTCTTCAATTTCTTCGTCATCTGCAGAGTTAGTTGGCATATAAACTTGTACTACTGTAGTAGCAAAATGATAGTCAACAAATGAGGCATGAATGATGGCAGACCGATGAAAATTTAAAGTAATGACTGGTATCAGAAACGAGATTAAAGAGGAACGTAACATCAAAAATGGTGACAGAAAGTAGGTGATGTGACGGATTCGATTATCTTCAAAGTAAAATAACACGTGATTGGAAAAGCAGGGAGGATATAAAAAGTAGTAGAGAGTATTCCTGGCCCGAAGAAGTCGGCTTATATGAAAAACCGACCGTAATTTGAGGAAGAACATTCCTGACACATGTGTTTGAACACGTTATTGTGTAGTCGCGGATCATAAATTTTGTAAAAACTGGAAAAGAATAAAATCGAAGTGTATGAGACGTGATGCTACAGAATGCTGTTGAAAAACAGGTAGACTGATAAGGAACGAGGAGATTTCTCTCAGAATCTGGAAAGAAAGGTACATGTGGAAAACACTGGACAGAGGAAGGTACAAGATGACAGGATATGTGTTAGGACATCAGAGAAATACTTCCATGGTACTAGAGGTACAGAAATTAAAGAAACAAACTTGATAATATTAAAGTAAAAATGCAGATATGTACGAGTAGAAAGTTACGAATGCAATGCCAGTACTTCAAGTCGTTTTCTGATTCATCTTTTCGGCTACATTGCAGCTCTACGACACAGACATGTGCATCTGCAGTACTGCCAGAGTCAGCCCCCAACTCTGGCCCGAGTGAGGGAGCAGGAGACGGGAGCACTGGTTTACTTAGGCGTCTGGGGCCCGGGGAGGCGTGAATGGCGGCGGTGCGTGATAACCAAGTTATTCACCCGCTCCTGGACCGCTGGGGATTTCTTTCCGCGTCGTATTGATTGTCGATTGTTCGCCACCGCACGCAACCTGCTGGCGCGGTACATTCCGCTAGCACAGGCGGAGTATGACCACCACAAAGTCACCAGTACATGCCATCTTGCTCTGCAATAGCACGTTACACGCGTATTTTGAGGGCCTGGCGCCGTAGCAGTATAAAAGATGCAAGCCCATTGTCCCTGTATTAACGAAATTGGAAGTATTGAAGTTCGCAATGCAGCATGCCTGCAGGACGTGCACGTGTACCTTCACACTTTGCGAAAATTCCAGTCACTGGCGTGAGGAACATAGGACCTCTAACAGATCGCACAGAGAGTGGCTATGGTGGATTGGCTGCAGAATGAGTGGCAGCGAGGTGGACTTAGCACAACAGGAAGAGCAGGCACGAATCCTATTAGAACGAGACCACACCAAAATAAGTTCGTACGGTTGCTCGACTGGCTGTGGCAAATACACAAATGAAAACTGAAGTTCGGACAGAGTATCACCATGACCTACCGGGATCAGAAACTGTGCTAAGATCCTTAGTTCCCAAGCGTCGTCTTTCGCTGACACTGTACCACAGGTGACAGAGATTTGTATAATGTAGCGCCAGAGTTAACTGTGACATAACACTGATCAGCCAGAACATTGTGGCCACTCACCTACTACCCATATAAACCCGTCCAGGCGGTAGGAGGGTCACCTGGCGAGAAATGACTGCTATTCAGATGCACGCACGGTGCCTGTAGCTTCAGTGAGCGTGCTGTCTGTGTGTAAATAGGGAAGGCAGAATGTCATGGCCCTAAGGCGCGGTGCGAACATTTCGGAAACTGCATGACTTGTCGGGTGTTCGAGGAGTGCTGTGGTGAGTGTCTTCAACACGTGGCGAAACCAAGATGAAACCACGTCCACACGTCGTTGGGTTGGGTGGCCACCTCTCAGAGATGTCGGACCCCGTAGGCTGGGCAGACTGGTAAAACGGGACAGGCAGCAAACTGTGGCGGAACTAACATCAGAGTTTAATGCTGCGCTGAGTACGAGTGTGTAAGTACGTTAGCAGGTGGAGATGATAAGCCGCCAAATAATTGTTAAAATTAATGGTGAAACCTTCTTATGTCATTAATTTTTACTAGTTTCAGTAAATGACCATTATGAAACTTAGCCTAAAACGAATATATCCGACCATCAGAGACTACACTGTTTACAGGGATTTACGAGGTTAAATAGTACTTCACTTACTTGCAGGAAAGTTATATAATAATTTGTACAAAAGTGATTTGTTCTTTTGAGCCCACAATAGTACATAAGAAAATTCACAATAATAACTATGTACGATAATTTTCGTCGAGAAGCAATCCCACAACGACAGCTAGTAACACAGTGACAGATGTAATAGTCAAGGATTCAATCAAAAGACAATGCCATGTCAGAGATAAAACTATAGTACATGCCAGCAATTGCAGTATCTATTTACTAAGAGGTACATTATAATCTTTCGTTCCAAGTAACCACTGTACATTAGTGACCTACATATTGAAATTCCATATACACAAATGTAATACATCAAGAAATGCCACAATTGTGACGTTTTGAAGCTAAAATACATCGTAGCTGCCGAAAATAAATCACGTTAAACCATGGAAAACCATTTAATTACATCAATACACCACGTAAAGCTACGTTGGCGAAAATCTGTGTATCATAAAACATCGTAACGCCCGAGAAATAAGTCAGCTAGGATATATTACTGTTCTTATGTTAACCGATAGAAACCAAAACAGCATATATTAGGAATAAACATCAGTTCACAAAATGATGCATCGTAAAATTTCATGTACAGTGTGAATACTCTATTAATTTAACATACCCAATGGAAGTGTGTGTGCGTGTGTGTGTGTGTGTGTGTGTGTGTGTGTGTGTGTGTGTGAGGTGGAGGGGGGAAGCACTTCCTAAACAGCAAAATTTTTTTGATGAATGTATTCTTTTTTTTTTCTTTGTAAATCCAGTAGTAATGACAACGCTAATATTAAATTTGTATGTGTGGCATTGTAGATGCTTTTGTAATATTGTAACTTTTTTTAGTGTACAATCTCAATTCTGATATGGTTTCATACTGGTTACACAAGATGATATGTTTTCCAGGTACAAAGTCTGTGGGTATATGTCTGTGTACCCGTTTGGAATTTTCCTCTGAGGTTTGAGGTATTTGGATACTGACGCACTCTCTTTGTGGACGTCTTTATCAAATATATGTTTTTATCTACACATAAACAACTATCAGTTATTTTTGGAAATTATAATATTTTAGATTCTCATAATTATTTTTCAGTATCTTAAATGCAGCACTACCTAGTGATGAGCGCCCACCCCTCTTTTAGTGTAGCTAAAAGAGAGACAATGCAAAGATAAAGTTCATATGTGTCATGCTGTAGATTCTTCTGTAACATTGTAATATGGTCACTAATGTACCAAAACATGTGTGATATGGTTTGATAATATTACTTTGTGAAGTGTATTCAATGTAAAGGTTTCGTAAGTATACACAGGTTTCACTATAATTATATAATTTTCACATTGGTTGCGCTAGCTTCAGATATTGGGTTGAACACCGCTGTACTTTGATTTTAATAATTTACTAAAAGTTTTTAAATTACAGTCTAACTTCTGTTTCTACTAATAAGTTTTTAGAAAATTTTAGTTTTCTTTCGTAACTATATTTGTCACTAGCCGGTGATACTATAAAAAAAGGTACTTGCAGTTGCGTATTGATATAATGCAAGTGTCGTAAATATGGTGTACAGCAGTATCCTTCCATGAAGAAATTATAAAAATTATTTTAAATATTTATTAAATTATTAAATTAATATTTATATTTTATAAATATTTCAGAATTTTTATACGTGTGTATGTGTATTCATGTTTGTTTTTAAATTACGTCTTTGACTTTTACTCATAGAATCTTTGTACTGCTTGTTGTCAGTTCATCTCATGCATTGACTATTGTACATAGTAATTCGAATTGTGACATGCCAACACATCGCTCATGTCATATTTTTTTTACCTGGAAATTCCATGGAAAGATTTTGTATCTAGCTGGAACAAGATGTCTGTGATAACGTTATGAAGGGTGGATTAACGTTACATTATTTCTAGAAGAGTTTGTAGCACGTCATATAATTTTATTATGGGTCTGAAGAAGGTAACTTAGTTTTACCGAATCCGGTTATCTACGATAAAGTTTTTTTATATCGATCTCGGCTAAGTAATTACTAAAATATTCTTTACTCATCACTTATCTCTCTGGCCCCGCACAGGAAATCTAGCACAGCCATCACTTTGCAGACTTTTATTCGTGTGTCTCTTCCAGTTGTAGGTAATCAGCGGAAGGAACTATGATCACCACAGTGCGTATGGAGTTAAAAAAGAATGGTACACAATAGTCGAACAGCTGTTAATAAACCACACATTTTTGTAAGTGATAGTTGTGATGTGCAGAGTGTTGCCACTGTATAGTGGATGAATGGAAACAGTCGATTCGCCGTCACGTATCACGCTGTACTCTGTCATAATCCGACGGTAAGGTTTTGATTTTGCGAACCTGCTACTATGTGTGGTGCCAATAGCGAAGTATGGAGTTAATGTTCCACTACGCAGGTGTTTTTCTTTTTTAGGGGGTGGTCACCTTACTACGCTTAAGAAATGGGTAAATACGGAAGGACAACAGAGGAACAGTTCGGAGATGATGCACTCCGTCATAAAGCAGGTCTCAGGTAACTGTCTGTAGAAAATAACATTTCTGAAATGGACTCACCTGCCCAGATCCCAACCTGAACCTTGTAGAGCAAATGTGGGACGAGTTAGGAAGTTGACTAAATTCGATCCAGGTCCCACAGTACAACACCTTGAAGAATAATCGGCTTTCATTCGCCAAGAGACATATAGACGCTGTAAATGTTCCCAGCGGAGATCAAGCAGTCATAACTGTCACATTCATGTTCACTAATAGTTATCTGGATTCTTCTGATCAGGTAGTGTATTGTGCACCAAACATGTACAGGTACCTAAGAATAAATAAATATTTTCCTCTTAAATCGGACGAAAAGGGTGCTTGGTCTCGATTCACTGATTAACAATTTAAAACATAATGTCACAAAATGAATATTATCTATTTAGAATCTAAAACTTCCTGGCAGATTAAAACTGTGTGCCCGACCGAGACTCGAACTCGGGACCTTTGCCTTTCGCGGGCAAGTGCTCTATCATCTGAGCTACCGAAGCACGACTCACGCCCGGTACTCACAGCTTTACTTCTGCCAGTATCTCGTCTCCTACCTTCCAAACTTTACAGAAGCTCTCCTGCGAACCTTGCAAAACTAGCACTCCTGAAAGAAAGGATATTGCGGAGACATGGCTTAGCCACAGCCTGGGGGATGTTTCTAGAATGAAATTACCTACTCTACAGTGGAATGTGCGCTGATATGAAACTTCCTGTCTCCGCAATATCCTTTCTTTCAGGAGTGCTAGTTTTGCAAGGTTCGCAGGAGAGCTTCTGTAAAGTTTGGAAGTTAGGAAACGAGGTACTGGCAGAAGTAAAGCTGTGAGTACCGGGCGTGAGTCGTGCTTCGGTAGCTCAGATGGTAGAGCACTTGCCCGCGAAAGGCAAAGGTCCCGAGTTCGAGTCTCGGTCGGGCACACAGTTTTAATCTGCCAGGAAGTTTCATATCAGCGCACACTCCGCTGCAGAGTGAAAATCTCATTCTATTTAGAATCTCATTGTGAGGTTAAGAGGAGTCACAAAGCGCAATGCGATCAGTGACAGGCTCCAGTGGAACACAACGGCCAGTTGGCTGTGTTGCATCTCGACGTGTAGTTGCAGACTCCGGGTCGGCGGTTCATCTTTTGGTCGTGGAAATGAGAAAGGTAATTCATATCCCGAAAACGGTACGCGTCAGAATCTGTGTTAAAAGCTCGTGCGTGAGCTCCCAGCATAGAACTTCGGTCGACATAGCGCCCAGCACGAGCCCAGTTGTGGAGGAAGCTGACTACGTGTTGAAAGTTGACTGCTTCTGTAAACTGACTGAAGTGAGAGTGAATGATAGTTCCGAAAAACAATTAAACACTCTATGAGTGATGGTTGTTGGGACCGTGACTCGCGCACAAGGTTCTAAGTTACCTGCATGAATATGTTCTCGTGTAATGGTCTCATTCATCGCGCTGGACGCCTGCTGTTCGTGGCGTTACGAAGAGCCCGGCTCCACACTGATTTTCTCTACTAACAGTATCATTTCACCTGCTTACTGATCCAGCAGGCTCGAATTTATCTTTACCATCTTGTAGTAAGTACGGCTTTATGTAGCCTGCGAACCGAATTCTGTACTGCTGAAGCTCGACAAACAGTTAAACACGTGCTACACTGCCGTCTTCCTTGCGACATGTTCTTAAGAAATAGAGGCCCCTTCACCTGGTGCACGGTTTTCACATTTGTAACCATTTGAAGTCAAAGACATCGATTTTTCTCCCTCTTTAAACGACAATCTTTATATATTAATAATTTAAGGCTAATTCAGTGTTCAGCAATAAGTACCATTCTCCACGAAACTACGCCAGGTATGTCAGCTGACAGAGTTCTTACATCTCTGCTGATCTTAATGGGAAGACGAGGGATGCACATCACCATTCGCACTGATGGCGCTACCCCAGGTCATGGAGCTCTTGCAGGCTCACATGACAAGACTCATCACTAACACGCGCAGCAAGCTATCACGCGGAAATTCATAGCCCCAAGCGCGCTTTGTTCTGTAATGGGAACAGATGGTAGTATCTGTCAAACAACTTTTTAGAACGCTCGAAGTTGGACAAAGAAGGCCTTAACAAAAGCTTGGACACCCTGGAAATTACACTAAACTGAGGAGTGGACAGAGTGGTGGGAGGACATATAAAGCAGAAAAGTGTTCAGAGAGAGGGGGAGGAAGAACTGGAGAGAGAGAGAGAAACAGAGGAAGATAAACCTAGAAAGTGAGGCAGAGGTGATTGACAAAGAAGAGAGAGAGAGAAGGGGGGGTAGAGGGAGAAGAAGATGGACAAAACAAGGAGGGATGAGGTGGTGGACAGAGAGAGAGAGAGACGGAAGGAGGAAGAGATGGACAAAGAGAGAGGAAGAGGAGATGAACAGAGATAGGGGGGAAAAGAAGATTACGATCGTTCCACATGTGCTGATATGGTGTTTATTCAGGGTGAAGATATAAGGACCAACACAATGTATTGGAAGAGAGGCACTAGTTCAGTGGATCTGTTATATGGAGCTATTTTTTGTGCAGATTGGATATTGGGCGCTAAAAATTATAGTCTTAGTATCTTCACGTTAAATTCGAAACAGATGTGTTGAAGATAATACATATATCTTTGGAAGTCATATTCAGTCTGTCGAATAATAACTTGCTCATCAAGAAATAACGATGTATTTAAATACATTCATTCACTTATTTTAATATCTCAACTTTCCTGGAAATCAAGTCATCTCATCCTTGTAAATATTAAAATGTTCAGGAGATACGTTACTGTGGAAACATAATCATTGGTTGATATTTCTGTATTTAGGTACTATATTTGCAGTGTTACTTGCGTACGTGGTTCACACTATGAAAATAAGAGCCTAGACCAATCGCAATGTGCCGCAGGAGGATTTTTTTTTCTTACTAACAAAGGGCTCTCTTTCATAAATGAAGGCAATGTGAGTCCCAAGGCTAAATTCTCTTCTACTTTTGAAATAAAATACATTTATGTATGATCATTCCTTTCTGCACCCTACTTCTTCTTCAAGCGGCGATGTGTCTAATATTAAATAATGTAATAGGACACCCGAATCGAAAGTCTTGTGGAGACAAATGCGAAATTTAAAGAAAATAATAGAAATCAGGGAAACCATAAACCTGAAATACTAACTTCTGTGTATGTTAAAAGGGCATATGACTCAACTAATATAAATGCACTAATCAGCACTGTAATGGAAATCTACCCGACAATAAAACAACAAAAATAACTAAAGGCACTTAACAAACACAACATACAAACAAAAATTAATTACAGGAAACTGGCAAACAACATCGAAAGTAAAACTTGTAAGGGAACTGACAAACAGTATTTGAAAAAAAAAAATCAAGAGCAAGCGGTTAGATGGTTTAAAAACCCTACTTTTTAACTGCTCATTAGAGAAGATAGTGAGAGAATGGAGAAAATCCATCAACACCGTTTAGGGTGGTCAACTAGGAGTAAACCCAAATAGAATCATCATATGTTTTCTGAGTTTTGCAGATGACATGACATTCAAATGGTTCAAATGGCTCTAAGCACTATGGGACTTAACATCTGAGGTCATCAGTCCCCTAGAACTTAGAACTACTTAAACCTAACTAACCTAAGGACATGACACACATCCATGCCCGAGGCAGGATTCGAACCTGCGACCGTAGCAGTCTCGCGGTTCCGGACTGAAGCGCCTAGAACCGCTCGGCCACCGCGGCCGGCTGACATGACATTAATTACTGTCTCACTGGATAGCTCCTAAGAACAAATCACAGAACTACAGAAACAAGAACACGGAATAGAACTAAAAGTACTTTTTGAAAAACATACTTCATGACAAATATCGATTACGCCCAGCCAAGCCTTAAAATTCGTAAAAACACAACATATACAACAAACTGTTTAAAGTACCTAGGGGAATGGACAACAAAGAATACAAAAGAAAAGATAGCTGTAGCAAATAGCATACATAGAATGGAAAGAGCATTCCAAATGACAAAAACGTGTATGAAACTTCCTGGCAGATTAAAACTGTGTGCCGGACCGGGACTCTAACTCGGGACCTTTGCCTTTCGCGGGCAAGTGCTCTGGCAGAAGTAAAGCTGTGAGGACGGGGCGTGAGTCGTGCTTGGGTAGCTCAGACGGTAGAGCACCTGCCCGCGAAAGGCAAAGGTCCCGAGTTCGAGTCTCGGTCCGGCACCCAGTTTTAATCTGCCAGGAAGTTTCATATCAGCGCACACTCCACTGCAGAGTGAAAATCTCATTCTGGAAAAGCATTTATAACAAAAAACTTCGTTCTGGACCAGAAAACAAAGACACTGTCAAAAAATGGTAAGGCACGAAACACTTAAATTGACAAGATTTGGGGACCTTGAAAAAAGTTGAAAGAAGAAGTCTAAGGAAAATATTGAAACCCAGAAGTAACAATAATGTTGAATACAAATTAACGTCACACAGAGAGCTCTGTTTGGAAAAGGAAAAGCTAAGTGGTGTAATGAGGAAAAGAAGACTACAGTTTAATGCACACCTTTATCGAATAAATAACAACCTAACCAAGAAGATCTTCAACTTTCTAAACAGCTACAAATCCAGACCTACGTGTTTCACCGAAGTCGCTAAAGATATAAAAAACAACGAAATTAGAATGGACATAACAGAGAGCATAGGTTAGGGATGCAATGAAAGGCAGGATTTCAGGAAAGAAAGAGGTCTAAAATAGCAAGAAAACAGACCCAGGAAGAAAGGGAACGACACTCTTGAATGATGAAGGAAGTCGGGGAGCAAGGAAAATTGAACAGAAAGGAACGTTACAAAAGTTCATTTATCATACTGTCCATAAGGGTCATTTGAATAAATAAATAAATAAGTAGAATATAACCATAAATTTCAAAATGTTTTCTGTGATTCAAGTAAGTAAAGAACTTAAGAGTGCTCGTACATAAGCATAAGGGAACAATAATCTTCTTATCAAGATTCTACTTTTATGAAGTCACAGTCTTGCGTCATGTAGCATACAATGTCTTATTTACTTTTCGAAAGTCACTACAGCAAGCTGTACCAGTCTGTGCTAGCCATGACGGATCTTATAATCCGAGCCGTCGTGAGTGAAGAGCCAAGCAGAGAATAATGCTCATGCAGTGGCTGCGGGGTGCCATCGGACGGTGGGGCAGAGGAGAGGAGAGGAGAGGAGAAGAGAGCGGCGAAGTGCGGAGCCAACAAGTAAGACAAAGTGCGGGCTCCCCGGGGACTCCCCGGGCTACTGATTGCGCTCCCCCCGGCTAGTGGAGGCGGGGGCCACCTGGGGCTGAGCTCTTCTTGGGGAGCCGACCCTACAGCGCGCCACTTTCACGCCACCTCCGTAACAACGGCGCTCAGCATTACTGTCCTCACTCAAGCTGCGCTAATGAGCCCTCACAGCTTGCGGCCACTTAAAACTACCTGTACCGAGATAAGGTACAATCCAAATTATTTCGCTCAGCATTTACGAGAGCCGTCCAGAAAGTAGGTTCCGTTCTCGTGTATCATGGGATATAGTGGGGAGAATGGAATTGCCCCTACGCCGACTCATCATGTAGGTCAGTGTGCTTAGCGCTGGAGCAATTAGAAAGCTGCGTTGCTTCTCGTTCGTCTATAGTTGACATTGAAAATGAGCTTGCAGCTGAAAATCCTGCCAAAAGTGAAATGCGCTCCGCTGTGTGGCTATCAAGGTGCTACAGTTACTTTTATAAGATTTCAGTTAGAGTTTTTGAACTGCCATGTCAGCGTATGCTGCTGACACTAAAGCTCTAAAAAGGCGCAGCGACTTTCTTGGACTTCTTTCGGAGACCGCTCATAACTTGGCTTGTTTTCGGTTCAGACAGACGCCACGACTCACAATCACCGAGTAACGGGTCAGAAATCCAAAAGTGTGATTGAGGTCTCAGGCTGCCTGCGAAGTCCCTGGCTAGCATGCAGGGATTGTGTCGCACGGGAAACACTCTCTATGTCAACGGTAATTACACCCACAATAGTGGGAACAGCTCCAATTTGTCTACATAAAGACAGTTTAGAGGATCAGATCAAACGTATCCCGACACCCCTCTGTAATGCGGAACTGACCACTAGATGTCACGAGAAGGGTACCCGCCAGAATGAAAGGAAGCAGAGAGGATTGTGTTGTCAGTAGAGATGCCAGAAGTGGTCAGTGAGGGGAACCCATTGACTTTGAATGTGGACTACTCACTGGAAATCACGAGAATAACGAATACATAAGGAATACTCCTGTTATGATGACGACGAACGAGTCGTCGCCAATGTTGACTGGTGGCCAATGCTAAATAGAAACATATAAATCACAGCAGGTTTGTCAGTAACGTCGATAAGGTGCTGGCTGCATGGACTGGATCTGAAACGACTAAAATAATTAGAAGTCGTTGGCAAAAAAGTAATACATATTGTACTTAACTGGTTGTACAGCATTCTTCTTGGCTGCATACATATAATTATAAACAGATAGCTATTGAGGCCTCACTTAGGCCATACGTTACTAAGCCCCTTGTTAGAAGTTGCTTCCTGTCAGCTGAAGGCTATGCTACTTTACTACTTGACGTTCCGAGCAAGAGTGGACGAGAGCTCGCTAGAAACTTGATACAAGCCGCGGAGCGTCGCTAGCGGCGCCGGTCACGACTCTTGGGTCCAACGATACTAATACGGACCGCGGTCGATAACTGCAACCCCTAACAAGTGTGGTATCGAACGTTGATACCACAACTTCAACCTTTCTAAAACTGGTCAAGTGGGTGTGATGTGATGAAGGCGCAACTACAGCTAAACTATCCTCTGGTAATCCATCGAGGACAGTGAGAAAGCAGCCTGACTTGAAGTACTTGAATAAGCTCAACTAAAATAAGACCAGGCGGAATCTCATATACTGACGGACAGAGACTCTCGCCACGTGGGTGTAAAATATCGTATGAAATCAGGGGAAGAAATCACGAATTCTTAAGTGCTGGCACAGTGACTGTGCGTATGGAGTTAGAAAAGAACGGCACACAACGGTCGAATTGCTGCTCATAAACCACAAATGTCTGTAGTCGATGCTAAGCAGAGCGTGAGGTGGTCTACAGAGCGATGCCACTGGAAAGTGGGTGAACGGAAACGAGTGATTTGGAGTACTTTGTGATAATGCAACGGAATGATGCCTGCGGAATGCTAGCTGCCATCATGTATGGCGCCAACAGGAAAGTGTGGAGGAGATGATGTTACGCTAGTGTGGTTCTCGTGGTTAGGGAGTGGTCACCTTATTGCACCTTAGAAACCACTAATATTACAATTTTTTTTTACTGCATACAGTAGAGGAACAATTTGGAGACGATGAATGTACCAGCTTGACAGTGCAACCCCTCTCAAAGTAGCGTCTGAGGCAAGGGTTTGTGGGTAATAACATTTCAAAAATGGACTGGCCTACACAGATTCCTACCTGAACAGATCTGGGGCGAATTATAGTTTTGACTAAGTAACGGACTAACTTCGCTCCATGTCCCTGCGTCCAACACTTTGTAGAATAATGGGCCCCCATTCCTCCATAGATATTCACACACTTCACTGAAAGTGTCCCATGTGGAGTTTAAGTTGTCATAAAGCCATACTTCTGACTAGATGGTCTTCACAAATAGAGAAAAAAATTTAATACTTTGTTCTGAATTCGGAAGAAAAGTGTACTTACTATTGATGAGATTTCGCAGATTAACAAAAAACCAGAATTTATAGTAATCCAGATTAACAAAAAACCAGAATTTATAGTAATCTGTTTCAAAATGATTATTATCTATTTCGAATCTCGTTGTGGGGTTAAAAAGAGGCAGAGAGCGAAATGCTAGCGGTGACTAGCTCCAGTACAACACGACCGCCTGTTACCTATGCTGCTTCTCGAGATGTAGCTGCAGACTGACATTTCGATCGTGTAAATCACCAAGGAATTTTTTATCGTCCCGCAGACTGTAAACGCCAGGATATGTGTAGTGGCGTGAGCTCTCAGTACAAGACCTTCGCCGACATGGCGTCCGGAAGAAGCCAGTCGTGGCGGACGCTGACTACATGGTGCAACATGACTGCTTCAGTAAATTTACTAAAGGAGGAGTGAATGACACTGGCGAAAAGTATTTAAAAACTCTACGAGTGTTGCATTTTGAATCCCTGCCTCATGGACAAGATACTAAGATATTCACATTCTCCTTCTCTCATATAACAGTCTTAATCTTCTCGAAGGACGTCTGCTGTTCGCGGCGTTACCCAGTCATACATTTTATTTCGACTGACAGCGCCATTTCAGCTGCTTACTGAACTAGCAGCCTCGTATTTGGCAGCACCACTTAGGAATGAGTACAGAGCAGATAAACATGTGTGAAAGGTGATTGTAGAGCACACAAGCTGCTGGAGTGGTAATAGTAAGCCCGTCTGAGGATAAAAAATGAGTTTAAAATTTTATTCTCAAAATCACAGCACTCAACACGTTTACTGGTGACAACATGTATAAATTGCATTAATATAAATTTGTTATAACCGACCCTTTCTCAAGGACTCTGCCCTCAGAGAAATGTAACAACTAGATAAATGTACCGAAGATTTACAATATGGCAAAATGTTGGCTAGACGGTTCAAAGATGTCAGCCAAACTTACACCAATATCCTTTACAGGTGAAGCATATACTCAAATTTTCAAATACAGTACCGGTAATTTAGACAGATAATATTTACAGTGACAGCCGATATTTCGGCGGGAGTACACCCCGCCATTTTGGAGGTACAAACGGCAACGGACAGGCCATGTAAAAAATTTAGAACATCGGTTCTTGGAGTAATTCAGGAAAGATAACAAACACACACTGAACACTAGTGCCACCAAAGGTGACCAATATCAGAGCTATCGATAGTGAAAGACTACGAACTAGCAAGTGTGGTAACATTCAATCTGTCCTATTTTTATTTTTAGAAAGGAGAGAGCAGGACTCCAAGCAGAGTTTAAACAAAAACCTCCATCCCTGTTTACAAGGTTGCTCGATAATTTAATCTCAACAGCCTCCTTAATAGCACTGTCCCAACAGCTGGACGTGCATGCGAATATTGTTATATAACATACAGTGACCAGTAACCAAATAATGTTCGGCAATAGCAGTTCTACTTGGCTGCTGTAATCATGTGTGCCGTTTACGCTGAGTACATCGGTCTTCCACGGTCCTGATAATCTGACCAATATACCCCATGCCACAGCTACAAGGAATGCTATATATACCCGCCCTACGCAAACCAAGATCATTGCCGGTCGGAGTGGCCGAGCGGTTCTAGGCGCTACTGTCTGGAACCGCACGACCGGTACGGTCGCAGGTTCGAATCCTGCCTCTGGCATGGATGTGTGTGATGTCCTTAGGTTAGGTAGGTTTAAGTAGTTCTAAATTCTAGGGGACTGATGACCTCAGAATTTAAGTCCCATAGTGCTCAGAGCCATTTGAACCATTTGAACCAAGATCATCCTTAACAGAACCCAAAAGCACTCTAATTTTAGATGGAGTTGGAAAAACACATTTCATATCGTATTTCCGTAAAATACGACGGATCTTGTTAGAAGTGCTTCCTACGTAAGGCAAAATGGCGGTAGACTTGCGTGTCGATTCAATACTGTCATCAATCACCCTATGCACAGATGGTCGATAGCGCAAAATACGTTCAATCTGTCTTTCACTATAACCATTTTGACGAAATGTAACTTCAAGAAGGGGCAGCTCAGCTGGCAAAGTCTCAGTGTCGGAAATCAAATGTGCCCTGTGTACCAAGGTACGAAGAAGCACCCCTTCACGCTGAGCCGGATAGTGAAAACTATCAGCCTGTAAATATAAGGCCAAATTAGATATACGACACAACATAAAGAATAGAAATTAATTACAAGCCAAAAAATGGCAGTTTTAAGTAATTACAGTTAAGAAAAGAAATGAAGTAACGTTAAGTCGGATTATCTAGGTATAATGCGTCTACAGCTCTTTGACAATGACAGTTTAACTGACTGCATGAGCATACAAGCGAGGCTACATTGAACCACCAAGCCAGTAAGTATTCTTGATATTAAAGAAAGACTAACTAAGTTCATAAATGAAAACTAATGGTTCTACAAATCTAAAAACGTAAATGCATTTGTATGCAGCTTACTGCGATGCTGAACAGACTGTGCAATATTAGGACTTGTTATCTGCAACTTCAGGATTCGTCAGAAATAACATGCAGTGTATAGCAATTTCAGTAAATACCTGCCTCTTTGTTGAGTAACAGAATTATTCTAATGGAACATACACACACACGCACACACACACACACACACACACACACACACACACACACACACACACACACTTCATACACACATATACAGACAACAGTATGAGGGCTTGGGTTTGAACACACCTGAGCCAAATGACACGCAGTTTGCAAATACTGATTGTGTGAATAAGCTGTCACAGCGGCCGGCAGAATTTTGCAGTCTTAGAGTTGCACTACAAGCACGAGATGCTCACCATTCGTATAATCTCGTTGGCCGCAGCTATTGCTAAGGCGTGAGACACACGGGCTAGGTGTTTGAGTTGTCCTCCTCATTTCATGATCATCACCTTCATTCGTGACAGTGGCTAGGTTGCACTGTGTAAAAACTGAAATGTGTAAAAATTGCGACTTTGTGCAAGCGCTGATGACCAAGCATTTTAGCGTACCACAAACCAAACATCATCATCACAGAGTACGTTTGTAGGCGACGTATCGGCATGTACCGGTACTGATTTCCCATGGTCAGCAAAGTACCTACCGCAGCCACTGCTAAACGCAGTTCCGGAATAACAGGTAAGCTGATTCCGTTCGCCATCCGAACAGATGATCTCCAGGCTTCACTGCGGAGAGAGCCTGTCCCACTTCGCAATGCTACTCATCAGGAACTTCACGAACCGGCAGCAGCGACACACCCCCCTTGCTGATAGCACCGGCAGACTCTCCACCACGCGATTCTCCCCTAACGTCTGCTTCCCATAAACAGTAGCTTCCTCCATAAATAGCAAATGTCCATCAATCGCGAGCCATTAACGACTGATTAGCTGGAAAGAGCGTCCCAACGATATTCTGTGGTGTCACGACTCCACCTCACCCCCTTAATGCGGAACTGGGAGCCCAAGATTGAGATCTCTTTTCTTGGAGCTCATGGTGTCGTCATTTGCGTCATCTGTCTTTATTTGCCTCAGGTGGGCCCTAATCGTCTTCCCTGTCTTGACATCCTTTAGCAGAAAGTCCACCAGTGTAAGCCACTCAACAATTATATGGCCCAGAAAACGTGTGTAACTGTTTTCTCCGTGACACCTTGCTTCAAATGGCTCTGAGCACTATGGGACTTAACTTCCCATGTCATCAGTCCCCTAGAACTTAGAACTAGTTAAACCTAACTAACCTAAGGACATCACACACATCCATGCCCGAGGCAGGATTCGAACCTGCGACCGTAGCAGTCGCACGGTTCCAGACGGAAGCGCCTAGAACCACTCGTCCACTCCGGCCGGCCCGTGACACCTTGACTAGCTTTGTTGTGCCCCTAAACGTTCCTCAAGAAAATCTTATCTCCTTTCTCTGGATACATAGCCTTCCGTTCCTTAACGTATCAGACTTTTTCCCGGAGATGCTCAAGCCTTATGTTGCTCCTCGCCACCTCCCGCATTTTTTAAAATTTCTGCTGGTGTACATTTTTTGCCAACAAATACTACAAATTCGGTAATGGTGAATTTAGAATAAAGGGAAACATCAATTCAGACCGCGTGGTTTTGTGAACTTCACGATGGGTGGTATTAAATGCGAAGGAATATCAAATTAGGGATCAGTCCCATCGCCTCTCAGATCCAGAATGATATGCAGTGAGGGCGGTTTTCAAATTTTCATTAATTCTTTTTGCAAAAGAGGATGATGGGTAATATGGTGTTGCATTTATTTGTGGTGTGCCCCAGTTGCTTGAAGTCTTTGGATACGAAAGCAGGAGCGTTGTAATTAACTAGGGTTCATGGTAGGCCAAATCTTGCAAAGATTTTCTCAAAATTTTCAATAGTCGTGGCAGTGGTGGTATTTATGCTAGGAATTAATCAGGTAATACCTGTAAATGCATCAGCCACTATCAGAACAAACCAGTTTCCCTTTTTGGTATGAGGCAATGGCCTTAAATAATCGATCGGTTGGAGCTCACTGCTAGAATGGAAAAACCCTTCGTAGGACTGGTACTGGGTTTGGCGATCTTGCGCTGCTCGCATGCAGCGACCATCTTAAAATAAAATAAAAGTCAACCTGGAAGAGACTAGAACAGGATGTTCGTAAGTCTATTTTTCTGAAATCTCAAATGCCCTCCACACAAGGACTCGTGGAAATATTTTAATATACCCGGAATTAGACTCTGTGGCACTCAGAACTTGGATTCTTTATCTTTTTTAGACTGAAATCATAAAAGGCCCTTTTCAAGAGAATGCCTTAACATAGTTCCACCAGTCTTCAGACTTTCAGAAAGAGGTCGTAAATCAGGATCCTAGCTGTTCAGGCTTGAGATCTTTAAACAAGGATGGGATTTCAGTCAAAACTCCATGCCGCTAATGGTTGGTACGTTAACTCCGGTTCCCCAGCCCCGTCGTCATCCACTTGCAACGTACCGCTTAGTGCATCCGGAAGTTGTTTGTGTCTGCCTCTGATGTGACAGACCTGAAATTGGAATTTAAAAAATTGCTATCCTTATAAAATGGACCTTGGCTTTCTTATCTTTCGGCACAGGGAATGAATGGATAGCCGGGGTGCGACCATGATCAATGGCGACCCCATTCCTCGACACTCTTTGTCCCAAAAATATCTTCTCTCGAACCAGGTTCAACTTAGTAGATTTAACTGTGGTCTCTGCTTCCCTGAGGCGCTAGAACACTTGGCAGAGATGATCCAGATGTTCCACAAAGCTGCCACTGTGTACGACCATGCCGTCCCTGTAGTTATACACAGACTTCAACTAGAAGTCTCCCAATACGGAATTCAGTAACTGTGACAATACCGACGCTCCTGTGACCAAAACAAACAGGACTCTACTGAATTCTAAAACATTATAATCGGTAAAAAAATTCAGTTAACGGTTTGGGTTCTTCAGCTAGACGCGCCTAGTAGGAAGCTTGTTTGAAATTCAGAATGGTAAAAATCTGGGCACCAGCGAACCACGTAAAGCAGTTATATAATTTGGGGAGCCGGACTGATTCGAGCACCGTATTTTGGTTCAACGCTCGGTAGTCCACCATGGGTATAAATCCTTCCCCATGTGGGTTAGGAACTGGAAGTGTTGGCGCGGTGTAGGGCAAGACAGAGGGTTGGATGACTCCATCTACCAGCAGCTCATCAATAAACTTCCGCAAGTTTTGTGTTTTGGGTGGTGACAACCGATAAGGGGTCTGATGAATCGGTTGCTGGTCGGTAAGTTGGCTCCGATATTAAATTTTGTTAGTCACGTTCAATCGATCTGTCAACACTTCAGGGAATCCATCCAGTACCTCCATTAGCTGCAAAGTTTGACCTTCCAGTAAATGCTCTACACTGACCTTCGCCTGCTGAGCGCTGACACTACATGCCATTTTCCCCATACAACACGTGCATGGGCCTAAATCTAAAATAATTTTCACCGCCTGTATAAACCAGCACGCACTGAGCTGACTGCCAAAATTACAGCCTAAAATTAATTTTAACGCTAGATTTTTTTAATTACCAGTACTGGAATGGCCACCGAGAAACCCCGTATACTCAATTTGAAACGAACCTGACCGACAACACTGCTGCGTGACAGATCTGACTGCTCACCTTTGATGCACCCAATTGGGCCAGCTGCTCATAACGCTTGTACCAGGTGTAATATAATATAGTAATATTACTTTCGGAACCAGTAGGGCAAACACCGGTTCGTTTCCTAATACTGCGCACAGGTAGGGCAGGCTCCTGATATTCATTGCACGCACACTGTAACAGCCTGGAGGGAGCCGTCTGCTTATTGCAACGCCGCCTCTTTGCTTCTGGAGTCAGATGTTCCTACACGTACTTTTGGTTACAGGACAGTCTATAACAAAATGGCCAGGCTTGTCAGAATGACAGCATACACCCCTGACAAAACGTTGTAACTGCTTATCATTGCGTTCGTCTGTAATAATTTACAGATGAACCAATTACTGTAAAGATTTGTTTCTCACCGCTTATGGTCATTACATCAAATACCCTAGATCCCAATCAAAAGCTTGTCTAAATCAGCAAAGCACACCGATATCTCGTCAAATAATATCCTTGATCTGCTCTCTGCTCTCATGCCTTCCAGGATATTATCAACTGCCTGGTAATCTCAACACATAATGCTAATATGCCAAAATACATTTCACAAACATAATGAGCCAACATCTCATCCTCAACCTGTAACCAATAGACACATTGCTCCTTTAAATCCCATAACTCATGAGAGCCCACACATTTACTCAGTAGCGCCTTGCAGAAATCTCACAATTTGTCAATGAACTCTGAAGCTTCGGGAATAATCCTTCCTAAACGGCCTACTGACAATGGATAAATTAAAGGGATAACTACCGTGTGAGTAACCTGCAGTACACTAGCCTCTTTGTGTAACTTGACCAATAACCACAACAACTCCATTAATTGCTTAGTAGTGTTTTCTGCTAAACATGGCAGTCCTTTAATAATGACAATCAGTGGATTTACAGCTTCTCAGAGGCACTGTTAATTTCTGGTTCCCCCTTGTCTCTACCGTTATTAACATCAACCCCTGCTCATCATCTCGCCAACTTAACGATAACATTTGCTGCTCTAAGTTAACTACTTCACCCTGCAACAGCTGTACTTCAGATAACACAGAAGGATCTCTACTAACATGACGTATGTCGCGAATACTGCTGGTGAGACAACTTAGGAACACTCAGCACATTAAGCTAAGAGATGAAGCACATCATCCTGAAGATCACCCAATGCATTTTTACAAAACTGACTGGCTTCACTCTCTTCGCCCACTGCTGTGGCAGAAATGTTTACAGGGATAATCAAGGCAGTAGCAGATGTTGACAGAGATCTGCTATGCTGCCCCCCGTGCTCTGTTTTACAGATATGCAGTTCATACTGCAAGCAAGGTATTCTGAGGCTCGCTACATCGATGACCCTTCTGATAGATAGGGAATCCACGCTGAAATAAACAATAACTACACAGCACGATATCTAACAAAAGATACTAAAATACAGAACACTATGCTACCACCAGTCTATAATTCGTATCCTCATCCTCGTAAATTGCAACCACACTGCCACTACTGAAATGTGGCAGAGCACACAGGCTGGTGGAGTCGTAGTAGTAAGCCCAACTGACGATACAAAACGCATTTAAAACCTTATTTTTAAAATAATAGAACTGAACAAATACATTGGTGACAACTTGCATAAATTCGTAAAGATAAATTTATTCAAATTCAAATGGCTCCAAGCACTATGGGATTTAACATCTGAGGTCATCAGTCCCCTAGACTTAGAGCTACTTAAACCTAACCAACCTAAGGACATCACACAGATCCATGCCCGACGCAGGATTCGAACCTGCGACAGCGGACTGAAGCGCCTAGAACCGCTCGGCCACAACGGCCGGCGATAAGTTTATTATAAATGGAACTTGCTCAACGATTGATTCCTCAAACAATTTAACAAATAGACAAATATATCAAAAATTTAAAATACGCCAAAATGTTGGATAGGTGGTTCAAAGAATGTCAGCCAAACTGACAGTAAGCTGCTGCGCCAAAATCCTTTACAAATGAAGCATAAACTGAAATTAAATGCACCAAGTTTATCAATATGCAAATCTTTGATTTTATTACAAGAGCTGGACGGAAGGACCACCACTGACTAATATGCTTCAGATATATTAACAAGTGAGATAAATGTATCTCAAGAATTTAGATCAGCTTGACAAGTCATCAGGTACAATTTAATTCGTTCAGAGAACTCTTACTTTAGAATTTTATCAGATCGGCTTAAAGGTAAAAAAACATTTAATAAATTTTAAGAGAAAGCAGCAGAGTATCTTTACTACTATTAAAAAAAAAGAAAACATGAATAAAGTAATAGTAATAAAACGTAAAGATTTTATGGTGGTGTAAGCCGTACGCTGAGCTTTCCACGACTATTCTGGTGGCAGAAACATACACTGTCATAATACACGCCAAATTACGTGTACTCTACAACAAAGAATAGTTATTAATTAGAAGCCGAAAGAGGCGACAGTTTTTAGCCTTTAAAAATGGAAAGGAAAGGTAATAATGTTACGCCGAATTATCTAGGCGGAATGCAACTGCAGCTTTGACAGTGAGAGCTAAACTGACTGCATGACCATGCAAGCGAGGCTACTTTGAACCTCCAAGCCAGTAAGTATCCGTGATATTAAAGAAAAGGTAATAGAGTTAATAAATGAAAACGAGTGGTTCTACAAATAGAAATACATAAATGCATTTGTCTGCAACTACTGCAACGCAGAACAGGCTGTGGAATATTAGGATGTGTAATGTGGCACTGAGAACTTACCCAAAGTTTCATCAGAAATAACATTTAGTATAGAGCAGTAAGTACCGAACAAGTTTATTGAAACACTTTCAATAAATACGAGCCTCTTTCCTGTGTAGCAAAATTTTCATAAAAACACACACACACACGCGCGCGCGCTCGCGCGCTCTCGCACACACATACAGAGAGAGAGATAGGGGTTGGTTGGTTGGTTTGGGGAAGGAGACCAGACAGCGAGGTCAACGGTCTCATCGGATTAAGGAAGGACGGGGAAGGAAGTCGGCCGTGCCCTTTTAAAGGAACCATCCCGGCATTTGCCTGGAGCGATTTAGGGAAATCACGGAAAACCTAAATCAGGATGGCCGGACGCGGGATTGAACCGCCGTCCTCCCGAATGCGAGTCCAGTGTCTAACCACTGCGCCACCTCGCTCGGTAGAGAGAGAGAGAGGGGGGGGGGAGAGAGAGAGAGAGAGAGAGAGAGAGAGAGAGAGAGAGAGAGAGAGAGAGAGAGAGGGGGGGGGGGGGGGAATGACACACAGCTTGCAAATACTGATACCGTAAATAAGCAGTCACCGACGCCTAATACAATCTTGCAGGCGCTCTTCGAGGCGCTACACCCTTGAGATGCTCACCATTCGAACAATGCCAACGACTGCAGCTACTGCGAAGGCGTCAGACACGGCGTACAGTTGCAGGTGGTGGTTGCAGGAAGCACACGCCTAGGTGAAACTTCCTGGCAATTAAAGCTGTCGGACCGAGACTGCCGGCCTGTGTGACCGAGCGGTTCTAGGCGCTACGGTCTGGAACCGCGCGACCGCTGCGGTCGCTGATTCGAATCCTGCCTCGGGAATGGATATGTGTGACATTCTTAGGTTAGTTAGGTTTAAGTAGTTCTAAGTTCTAGGGGACTGATGACCTCAGCAGTTAAGTCCCATAGTGTTCAGAGCCATTTGAACCATTTTTTGGACAGAGACTAGAACTCGGGACCTTTGTCTTCCACGGGCAAGTGTTCTGCCATCTGACCTACCGATGCGCTACTCGCGGCCCGCCCTTACAGCTTCAGTTCTGCCAGTACCTCGTCTCCTACCATCCAAACTTCACAGAAGCTCTTCTGCGAACCTGCGGAACTAGCAGTCCTGGAAGAACGGATATTGCGGAGACATGCCTTAGCCACAGCCTGGGGGATGTTTCCAGAATGAAATTTTCACTCTGCAGCCGAATGTGGCGCTGATATGAAACCTCCTGGCAGATTAAAACTGTGTGCCGGACCGAGACACGAACGCGGTACCTTTTCCTTTCGCGTGCAAGTGCTCTACCATCTGAGCTACCCAAGCACGACTCACGACCCGCCCTCACAGCTTCTCACCTCTTCTCCTACCTTCCAAACTTCATGCGCCTAGGTGTACTCTGGTGTTGACACGTGGCTTAGGGTCGTGTTGGCCGTTTAAGGTGTCCTTATTTCGTCGCTGTGCTGGTCTATCGATCACACGAGGCGTGTTCTGGTTCAAAAATGGTTCAAATGGCTCTGAGCACTATGGGACATAACTTCTGAAGTCATCAGTCCTCTAGAACTTAGAACTACTTAAACCTAACTAACCTAAGGACAGCACACACATCCTTGCCCGAGGCAGGATTCGAACCTGCGACCGTAGCGGTCGCGCGGTTCCAGACTGAAGCGCCTAGAACCGCTCGGCCACAATGGCCGGCGCGTGTTCTGGCGGAAGTTAGAGAAGAGTTAATTGAAGGATCAGACCGGTGCGACTGCACAGAGCCGGGAGATCGCTGGCAGCAGGCTACCATTGGGTTCTGAGGGGGGCATTCAGCAGCAGGACTCCTGTTCCAGAGCTACAACGGTTGACGTTAGGGAATCGGGGCCGGCCGGTGTGGCCGTGCGGTTCTAGGCGCTTCAGTTTGGAACCGCGTGACTGCTACGGTCGCAGGTTCGAATCCTGCCTCGGGCATGGATGTGTATGATGTCCTTAGGTTAGTTAGGTTTAAGTAGTTCTAAGTTCTAGGGGACTGATGACCACAGATGTTAAGTCCCATAGTGCTCAGAGCCATTTGAACCATTTGGGAATCGGAAGAAGTCTTCTGACGAATCTCCATTGTACCTGGTGGACATGTACACTCCTGGAAATGGAAAAAAGAACACATTGACACCGGTGTGTCAGACCCACCATACTTGCTCCGGACACTGCGAGAGGGCTGTACAAGCAATGATCACACGCACGGCACAGCGGACACACCAGGAACCGCGGTGTTGGCCGTCAAATGGCGCTAGCTGCGCAGCATTTGTGCACCGCCGCCGTCAGTGTCAGCCAGTTTGCCGTGGCATACGGAGCTCCATCGCAGTCTTTAACACTGGTAGCATGCCGCGACAGCGTGGACGTGAACCGTATGTGCAGTTGACGGACTTTGAGCGAGGGCGTATAGTGGGCATGCGGGAGGCCGGGTGGACGTACCGGCGAATTTCTCAACACGTGGGGCGTGAGGTCTCCACAGTACATCGATGTTGTCGCCAGTGGTCGGCGGAAGGTGCACGTGCCCGTCGACCTGGGACCGGACCGCAGCGACGCACGGATGCACGCCAAGACCGTAGGATCCTACGCAGTGCCGTAGGGGACCGCACCGCCACTTCCCAGCAAATTAGGGACACTGTTGCTCCTGGGGTATCGGCGAGGACCATTCGCAACCGTCTCCATGAAGCTGGGCTACGGTCCCGCACACCGTTAGGCCGTCTTCCGCTCACGCCCCAACATCGTGCAGCCCGCCTCCAGTGGTGTCGCGACAGGCGTGAATGGAGGGACGAATGGAGACGTGTCGTCTTCAGCGATGAGAGTCGCTTCTGCCTTGGTGCCAATGATGGTCGTATGCGTGTTTGGCGCCGTGCAGGTGAGCGCCACAATCAGGACTGCATACGACCGAGGCACACAGGGCCAACACCCGGCATCATGGTGTGGGGAGCGATCTCCTACACTGGCCGTACACCACTGGTGATCGTCGAGGGGACACTGAATAGTGCACGGTACATCCAAACCGTCATCGAACCCATCGTTCTACCATTCCTAGACCGGCAAGGGAACTTGCTGTTCCAACAGGACAATGCACGTCCGCATGTATCCCGTGCCACCCAACGTGCTCTAGAAGGTGTAAGTCAACTACCCTGGCCAGCAAGATCTCCGGATCTGTCCCCCATTGAGCATGTTTGGGACTGGATGAAGCGTCGTCTCACGCGGTCTGCACGTCCAGCACGAACGCTGGTCCAACTGAGGCGCCAGGTGGAAATGGCATGGCAAGCCGTTCCACAGGACTACATCCAGCATCTCTACGATCGTCTCCATGGGAGAATAGCAGCCTGCATTGTTGCGAAAGGTGGATATACACTGTACTAGTGCCGACATTGTGCATGCTCTGTTGCCTGTGTCTATGTGCCTGTGGTTCTGTCAGTGTGATCATGTGATGTATCTGACCCCAGGAATGTGTCAATAAAGTTTCCCCTTCCTGGGACAATGAATTCACGGTGTTCTTATTTCAATTTCCAGTAGTGTATTAGAACTGTTCACCACAGTTGAGCTGTCATTCGGAGTCTTTCCCGGTGCTGTTTCACGACGTCCAATTCCGTCTGTGCGTCGCCGGCTGTGTGTTTGCCTGGAGCAGGGCTGGGCACGTGCGCTGCCTACGAGGCTGCCCACGGGCAGCGTGATCATTTGTACCGCCCAGCGTGCAAGATGCGTGCGCAGATCTCATCCTTTTCCTCGCGGACAGGACCGAAGACCAGCGACAACTTATGATCCACTACTGATTCTCAAGTTTATAGTCCCGTTAGATTCTGAGAAGTTTTCCTTCCTGTCGTAGTTGTTACGATAGGACAATGGAAATATAAAATGTTCAAAATATTTGCGGAAATGTAGCTTCCCTTGGCCTACACAAAAGTGTCATCGAATGAAAAAGCAATAACATTATATTCTAACAATTCATTCGTGAAGAATAGCTGATGAATTTACTCTTTTTGTGTGCCAAGTCGTCACACAACGCTTTGCATGACAGTTATTAGGTTTTCAAACAGTCGTGTTGTTTTCCTACGTTCGTCAGTCAGGGAAAATACGAGTATATTTATTTATTTTAGTGCGACCAGCTCTAACTGCACGTTCCCGTTCCCTCTGAATTCGAATATATCGTTCACGCTTTGTAGGTACACTCTCGGATGAAACCAGGAGACGACAGAAAACAGTTTGACAGTCCTCAATTCGGTAGACGCACAACACAGCAGCAACGAAACAAAGAATAATCTTTTCAGCCCGTGATACCGTAGTGAACAGAGCAGCGCCGCAAAGAAATACATTGCGCAAGTTGACGGCATATTCGAGTAGTGCGGTACATTCGTGATTTCGTTATTCTGTTCAGCGGAGAAATGGAAGGAGGAAGGGTTCACGGGTCAAGGAAAGGACAATACACTATCATTGGTGACTTATTTGTGTGGTCACAAATAGCTTCTTTTATTAAACATAAATGAACTTAATACATTGCAGTCTTGCTAAGAAGTGATAATTTCGGAACTCGAAGTGGAGCTACCACTTATGAAAAAGGAAGATAAATCGACTTCCATCACTCGACATGCACGCAGGTACAAAACGATGGATTTTATCAGAGAGATGGAGGGGCAAATGCTGGCTGACAGTGTCCGCGGACAAGTAGCAAGGGAGTATACAGGATCCCTCGCCAGCTTTAGCGCATTTGCTCACTCGTAGGATGGAGCGTGCGTTTGCCAAGTGAACTTCCCTGGCACCAAAGTGTCACTGTTGCGACTGTAAGCTGTCGTATCGTTTTGACTATGCTCTTCGCCTATAGGAAAGCCCTTCTCGTATGTTTACTTGTTTACTTAACACCTCCATCTTGATACATTAACTTCCTTAGTGCCCGTTGCCCCGCTGGCGTGGACTGTATGGTCTGTACACATTTATTTCTTTTTCTTTCCTCTTTTTCTACTTTGTTTTCCTTTATACGAAATTTTACGTTGTTCACAAACTGAAAAATCTAAACGGGCCTTTCTGGATATACCTCTGACTGAAGAGCGACACTGGTAGCTGCAATCCAAGGTTCTTGTTAATCGTGCCTTCTGCCTTCCTGAACTTCCATAGAAACTTTCATCCCCTAACACATACTACTTTATATCTTTTTTTTTTTTTGAGTCATCAGTCTTCTAACTGCTTTGATGCGGCCCGCCACGAATTTCCCTCCTCTTCATCTCAGAGTAGCACTTGTAACCGACGTCCTCAGTTATCTGCTGGATGTTTTCCAATCTCTGTTTTTCATCTACAGATTTTGCCCTTTACAGCTCCCTTTAGAACTATGGAAGTCAGTCCCTGATGTCTTAAGACCTATCATCCTGTCCCTTTTTCTTGTCAGTGTTTTCCACATATACCATTCCTCTCCGATTCTGAGCAGAACCTCCTCATTCCTTACCTTATCAGTCCACCTAATTTTCAACATTCGTCTGTAGCACCACATGTCAAATACCTCTACTCTTTTCTGTTCCGGTTTTCCCACAATCCACGTTTCACTAACATGCAGTGCTGTGCTTCAAATGTACATTCTCAGAAATTTGTTCCTCAAATTAAGGTCCATGTTCAATACTAGTAGACTTCTCGTGACCTGGAATGATCTTTTTGCCAGTGCTAGTCTGCTTCTGATGTCCCCCTTGCTCCGTCCGCCATTGGTTATTTTACTGCCTAGGTAGAAGAACTCTTAATTCCATGTACTTCGTGACCATCAATTCTGATGCGAAGTTTCTCGCTGTTCTCATTTCTCCTACATCTCATTACTTTTGTCTTCCTTCGGTTTGCTCTCTGTCCATATTCTGTACTCATTAGACTATACATTCCATTCAGCAGATCGCGTAGTTCCTCTTCACTTTCACTCACGATAGCAACGGCTTCAGCGAATCCTATAATTGAGACCTTTTCAGTTTGAATTTTAATTCCACTCCTGAAACTTTCTTCTATTGCCATCATTGCTTCTTCAGTGTACAGAATGAACAGTAGAGGCGAACGACTTCATTCCTCTCTTACACCCTTTTTAATACGAAAATTTCGTTCTTGGTCGTCCACTCTTATTATTCCCTCTTGGTTCTTGTGCATATTGTGTATTACCCGTCTCTCTCGACAGCTTACCCCTGTTTTTCTCAGAATTTAGAACATCTTGCACTATTTTACATTGTCGAACGCTTTTTGTAGGTGGGCAAATCCTATGAACGTGCTTTGATTTTTCTTTAGTGTTGCTTCCGTTATAAACCGCAATTTCAGAATTGCCTCTCTGGTGCCTTCACCTTTCCTAAAGCCAAACTGATCGTTATCTAATACTTCCTCAATTTTCTCTCCCATTCTTCTGCATATTATTCTTGTCCACAATTTGGATGCATGAGCTGTTAAGCTGATTGTGCGACAATTCTCGCGCTTGTCAGCGCTTGCATTCTTCGCAGTTTGGTGGATGATATTTTTACGAAAGTCAGACGGTGTACTACCAGACTCATACATTCTACACACAACCTTGAATAGTAATTTTGTTTCTACTTCCTGTAATGATCTTAGAAGTTCTGATGGAATGTTATCGAGCTCTTCTGCCTTATTTGATCTTAAGTCCTCCTAAGGTCTCTTAAATTCTAATACTGGATCCTCTAACTCTTCTAAATCAACTCCTGTTTCTTCTTCTATCATTTCGGACAAATCTTTGTCTTCATAGAGGCCTTCAATGTGCTTTTTCCACCTATCCGCTCTCTCCTCTGCATTTAACAATATACTTCCGGTTGCACTCTTAATGTTACCGTCCTTGCTTTTAATTTCACCGAAGGTTGTTTTGACTTTCCTATATGCTGAGTCAGTCCTTCCGACTATCATTTCTTTTTCAATTTCGTCACATTTTTCATGCAACCATTTATTCTTACCATCCCTTCACCTCCTATTTATTACACTCCTTGTATTTCTGTATTCTTGAGTTTCCTGGAACATTTCTGTACTTCCTTCTTTCATCGATCAGCTGTAGTGTTTCTTATGTTACCCATGGTCTCTTTACAGTCACATACTTTGTATCTATGTTTTTCTGTCGAGCTTCAGTCACTGCTCTTTTTAGAGATGTCCATTCCACATCAACTGTACTGTCTACTGGACTATTCTTAATTCTGTGTGTACAGCCTTAGAGAACTGAAAAATGGAAATGCCGTGTGGCTAGGCCCTCCCGTCGGGGAGGCCGTTCGCCCGGTGCAAGTCTTTCAAGTCTTGCGTGTCGATGGGGATGAAATGTTGATTATAAGGACAACACAACAGCAACTCATTGAGCGGGCCGTTAGGTATGACATTCCGCCGCGCTGACCACGCTACCAGGGGCGCACCTTAGAGAACTCCAAGCATATCTCGCCATTCCTTAGTATTCATTCCGTATTCCACTTCTTTGTGTACTAATTGTTTCTCACTAATCTCTTAAAATTCAGCCTACTCTTCATTACTAATACATTGTGATCTGAGTCTATATCTGCTTCAATGTAGATTCTAATTTCGGAATCTCTGTCTGACTTTGATGTAATCTAACTGAAATCTTCCCGTATCACCCGGCCTTTCCAAGTATACCTCCTCTTGTTGTGATTCTTGAACAGAGTATTCGCTATTACCAGCTGAAATTTATTACAGAACTGAATTAGTCTTTCTCCTCTCTCATTCTTTGTCCCGAGTCCATATTCTCCTGTAACTTTTTCTTCTAATCCTTCCCCTACAACTTCATTCCAGTCCCTCTGGACTATTAGATTTTCATCCCTCTTTGCGTATCGCATTACCCTTTCAGTATCCTCACATACTTTATTTTTTCATTTTCAGCTAGCGATGTCGGCATGTGTACTTGAACTATTATTGTCTCTGTTGGTTTGCTGTCGATTCTGATAAGAATAACCCTATCACTGAACTGTTCACAGTAACACACTCTCTCTCCTACCGTCATATTCACAACGAATCCTACTCAAGTTATATCATTTTCTGCTGCTGTTGATATTACTCTATGCTCACCTGACCAGAAATCGTTGTCTTCTTTCCATTTCATTTCACCGACCCCTACTATATCTAGACTTAGCCTTTGCATTGCCATTTTCAGATTTTCTATATACCCTACCACATTCAAGCTTCTGACATTTCACCCTCCGTCTCGTAGAACGTTATTCTTTCGCTGATTATTGAATCTTTTCCTCGTGGTCACTTCCCCTTGGCAGCCCCTCCCGGAGGTGGGAATGGGGACTATTTCAATTACAGGCCTCATATCATGTCTATACACGTTATGTGTCTTTAATGCAGCGGCTTCCAATGCCTTCTGCGTCCTCATGCCGTTGATCATTCCTGATTCTTCCGCCTTTAGGGGCAGTTTCCTACCCAAGGTCAAGAGTGTGTCCTGAACCTCTGTTCGCTGCTCCGCTCCTTTTGATAACGCCGTTGGCAGAATAAGGGTGACTTCTTATGCCGGAAGTCTTCGGCCGCCAGTGCTGATTATTAACGAAAATTGATGCTGTGGTGGGTTTCGAACCCCTGGACCGAGAACGCTTTGATTATGAATCAAAGACGCTATAACTATATCACGGGTCAAATTCTTTATATCTTACTGACTACCGAAAAACCAATATTCATAGATATAGCTTTAAACTTTTTTAATATAACGAAATGTTTTCTTAAAAATTTTCACCCCCTATTTCACCTCGTTATGGGCTGAATTTCCGAGAACAGTGAAAGACGTATTTTCTTTCATTTCCAATAGAGAACCCAATTACAAATTTTGATAGATTTAACTCTGAAAATGATTTCATAATGAAATAATTTTATAAAACTTTTAATTCCCTATATCACTCCCTTATGGGCTGAATTTTCAAAAACACTGAAAACAGATTCTTTTATTTGCCAACCGAGTAATCAAATCCCGATTTCCATAAATGTAGCTTTAAAAATGTTGTAGCAGTCCTTTAACAATCGTTTATTTTCAGAAAGCTTTCACCCATTATTTTGCTCCCATAATGGTAGAATTTCCAAAAATGCTGAAACATATATTTTTTTGCTTCTGAGTGGTAAACCACATACCAATTGTCGTAGTGCTATATTCAAAATTGCTTGAATAGCGACATATTTTCAAAAAGCATTTCATCCCCTGTTTCACGCCCTAAGGAATCGAATTTCGAACTATACCTTCTTAAACGATGGCTACAGTACAAGATCCACACCCTCTCCATATTTGAAGTATGTTTCCTGAAAGGTCTGGGCTCGGCAATGATGAGTCAGTGAATCAGTCTGGTCCTATCTCGCCCCCTTAAGGGTCGAATTTCCAAAAACATTTGTAACCGAGAAGCCAATATCAGTTTTCATAAATATAGCTATAAAAATGCTTTCACAGTGAAATATTGTCATAAAACATTTCAATCACTATTTCTCTCCCATCAGAGTTGAATTTCCAGAACCAATGAAATGCTTATTTTTTAATTCCTAACAAAGTAGACAAGTAGATATTTTCATAGACTTGGCTTTCAAAATGTTCGCATAATGAAATAATTCTACTATACTTTCATCCTCTCTTTCACTCCCTACGGGTTCAACTATCAAAAACATTTTCTTTTTATTTGCAACTAAGAAGCCAAATACCAATTTTCATAGATGTAGCTTTAAAAATAGTTTAGTACATCTCTAATAATGATTTACTTAAAAAAACTTTCATCCACTATTTCACCCCCATAGAGGTTAGATATCCAAAGTTGCTGACAAAAAACCTTTCATCCTCTGCTTCATACCCTTAGGGGTGAAATTCGAAAAATCTCTTCTTAAACAACACCTACCGTATAACATCAACAGCTTCTCCAAATTTCAAATTTCTGTCTTTAGCTGATTGGGCTGGGCGATGACGAGTCAGGCAATCATGACACTACCTTTTACATGGACACTGATGAGCCAAAACATTATGATCACCTACTTAATGTATTGTTTGTCCGTCTTTGGAACGAAATGCATCACTGATTCTGTTTATCAAGTATCCGACAGCTTGTTGGTACGTTTGTGGAGGTATAATGTCTATGTCCGGGTCATGTTATTCACGTAAATAACGGGTACGCGGTGATGGCGCCGATAGCGACCCAGATGCATACCATATGACTTACATAACACGAATTTGGTCGCCGAGACATCAACGTGAGCTCACTATAATGGTCCTCAAACCACTGTAGCACGGTTCTGGCTCCGAGACACGGACAACCATATTGCTGAAAGATGACATCGCCACCGGGAAAGACATCAGCATGAAGGGATGCAAGTGGTTCGCAGCTGTCAGCGTGTCTTCGCTTACTACCAGAGGTCCCATGCAAACGCAGGAGACTATCTTCCGTAGCATAACACTGCTACCACCATCCTGCGTCCGTGGTGCTCGTCACATTTCACCTCGATGACGGCGTTTGTGGACACGACCATCGACCCAGTGTAGCAAAAATGTGATCCACCCGATGAGCCGACACGTTCCCATTGATCAACCGTTGGGTCGAATTCCTATGGTCCGTCACTGTATGATGAACGGTGTCCACCGAAACACTTGTGCGTGCACTAGCGTTGTGCTCTTTCGGCAGAGATGCTAAAGATAAACATCTGTCCTACTTTATAGAGCAGAAAAGCCTCCGAACCACACGTTCTGTGAAGAGCCGCGCACGTCCAGCAATTTAGCGCCTAGTGATAGTTTCACTGTCCTCCTCTTTCCTTAGATGCTCACGACAGTAGCACCTGAACATTTCACCAGCTTCGCCGGTTTCGAGATACTCGTTCGCAGGCTCTGCGTAATAATAATCTTCCCTTTGTCAAAGTCGATTATCTCAATGCGTTTCCCCATTTGCAGCACGTATCTTCGCTAGGGTGATTTCCCGTCCGTGTTTGCTACGCTTACGAACTTTGGTTACTGCGTCATTTGACCGCACCGCCACCAGGCGGCATCCAGCGTCACGCTGGGCAGTTGTCAAAATGTTCTGGCGTGTCAGTGTATATATAGGTGTGCTTAGTGGTTTATAAATTTAAGGTACTTTACTGACGGCCTTCGCTTCTAGCTTTTGCATTTCACTACTTGCTTGTGATCGCTCGCTTGGGAACTGTTTACTGAGTAATTACTGGTAGCCGTTACTAACAACGCGTACGAGAAGTGTTCCGCTTCCTTTTCTTGAACTTTTGATGGGAGAGAAAGTTTTTTTCACTTAAACTGCAGGGAACTGGAACTGACATACTGCCGCTGCATGATTAGTGTTTCAGATGGTTCAAATGGCTCTGAGCACTATGGGACTTAACAGCTATGGTCATCAGTCCCCTTGAACTTAGAACTACTTAAACCTAACTAAGGACAACACACAACACCCACCCATCACGAGGCAGAGAAAATCCCTGACCCCGCCGGGAATCGAACCCGGGAACCCGGGCGTGGGAAGCGAGAACGCTACCGCACGACCACGAGATGCGGGCTTAGTGTTTCTTTTCTCTTGTATTTTAAGTGTGTTTTAGAGGTAGCTAATGTGAGTTGCTCCGACGGTCTATTCTAATGCGTCCCGGTTCGCGGCGACGTCAGAGCCTATGTTGTTTAGCCTCGTTAGCTTGCGTAGTTGCTCTGGGAATTTAATGCCAGATTCTACAGCATCTACTGTGCTCGAGAATTGATGCCACATTTGTATTTATTGTTCTCGAGATTTTATGCCTTATCCAAAGGATTTATTATTAATTCCTGTTTGATTGTTTTCTGTCTTCCCAAGGTTAACTAGTGATTCCATTGACCGCTCAGTTTAAATTTAACTTCTATAACCTTATTGTGTCTTAATTAAGGTAGTTGCTTTTCTTTTTAGACAAACAAAAGTATTGTCTTCTGTCATATGTGTTTCAGTGTTTTAAATGCATCTGCATTTTTAAATAAATGGCTCTTAGCTTTTCTTGTAACGAATGATGTTCAATCCCGAGTCGCCCAGTCCATCCTTGTCCAAACTCAACAAGTGTGCACTAGCACGAAACAGTGGTCGTCCACTTTACTCAAGAAACAGAGGCTCAGCTACCTGGTAAACGAGTTAAACATCAGTAACAATTTTAAGGCACAAATATGGATTTTTCTGTCCCTTTATACATCACACAAAGAAAGATCGCGAGTAAGTCATTTATAGCTCTATTCACGTGCGCAACAATACGCGCCCTTCCCCGTGAAACTACGTTCAGGTACGTCGGGTGACCGATTTCTTAAATCTCTACTAAGCACAATGGGAAGGTAAGGAGTGCCCAGCGCGATTCGCACTGATGACGTTACTGCGTTCCATGCCACACACACAAAACTGATGTAGTTATAGCAGCCTCACACGACAAGACGCACCAGTACCACGCCCAGCAACCAATCACATGGAAATTCTTAATTCCACACGATTTCTGGTGTATCGTGGGAACGAGTGGTAGGATCTATCAAACGCTGCCTGAGGCAGCTTTTAGGATGCTCGCGGTTGGGCGATGAAGGCCTTACCACAATCTTGATCAGCATTGAATCAGGCACTGGGAAGAGGAATTTCAACCACTGACATCCGCACATTTCCTTTCAGATGACAGACTCAGAACATTGGCAGCAGGTCTAGAGTCATCAGCTAGGAGGGATTTGTCTACGGAGTTTCAACGACAGCCGAACTCGGTAGAAGACTTGTATAACAGGTGCAAGAAACGGTACCTAGTCCTGCTCAAAAACTTCCTTGAAGTTCACCGAGGACAAATTCGAAGACTCCCGCTGGGCGACGTCGTTGTTATACAGGGGAATGTTTCCCTCGTCGCATGTAGAGTCAGTGGCGTACAGAAATCCTTCAGGGCGGAATTTATGGGAAGATACGAATTGTATCCCCGCAAACTCCAGAAGGGTTCTTAATCTCACGTTCAGCTCAAATGATTAACATTCTAGAACTTACTGCAGGTTGATACGTTCACTTAGAGACAGTCAGACGATATTTACTATTATTTATGTGTTATAAGCTCTAAAGGTACGTTCAGCTGTGAAAAATGAATAGTATCCTGTTGCGTCGGTGTCATTGTGTGTCCATAATACAGCTAGAAAACAGCATATGTAATGGTTGTCATTGTTTTCTTTTGGCAACCTAAATGGGCGTTCCTGCAAGACAAGTAGGTCATTATAACAAGAGATTTATAAGAACAGTCTGTAACGTTACAATTACCTGGCTAACCACCCACTACCTCCTAGGAGTGGAATCTATATACATAAAATCAACATCTGCAACAATTTACGCTATCGTGATAAAAAATGTCAACCTTAAACTGAAACGAATTCAAATAATCCAAAAATGATCTTTCTGCACATACAAACTGCGAAAAGTACTTTACCCAATACCTGAATGTCTGTAATTCCCCCCCCCCCCCCAAGTTCCGTAATTACTGCCTAAGCGTACTTATCAGATGTTTGCTACAATGGCAATGAACAGTTTTAAGAAAATGTTGATTTTTCTGGTGAGCTGCTTAAATATCACGACGAGTAAAAGTCTCGTCGCTCTTCCCCTGAAGCTCCAGAAAGTACATTTGTTCCAAATAATGAATTACAAGTCAGGAGGGTTCACACAGTTCTGTCTGCAGGAAATCTATCTAATCTTTCGCACATGCGGTACGATATTTTGGAAGTACTATTACTAAATGACAGTGCCACACCATGTGATAGGCTTTTTGGAAATCAGAAACTCAGACGTCAGACTGAACGTGGATATTTACTTCCGCACCATGATTTTGCAGTCAAGGGAAGTGATTCGAAATAGTAGACTGGCATCATCCACACAGAGATTTAGTTCTACGAATCTGTAATGCGGTTCTTAAAAGCTACTGCTGTTAGATGTGGGGTCATTTGTGCATGTAGATAACATAAAAAGCACCTTATTAAATTAAGTACTCTCTGTTTTATCTATTTGATTCAATTGATTTTAGATAAAGTGATTTCTTATCTCTAAACGTTTTATTTTTAAGCACTTGAGACAGTCGAAAGCTCGGACCATAATACGACCGTCTGCTATGAAACAGTTCTGGAAAACAGCACTCAGAGCTTATTCTCGCATATGAACCTTTTCCTGGCTGTATGACATACTAAAACTTCAGTGGCTCATCTGACAGTCTGGCAATTTAGGTCTTACTTCGCTTAAATAATCTTGCTGTCCACATGCTCTCTGTGATATTGGTTAGCATTTTCGTCTATAAAAGTAAAGCTTCTGTTAAATGCGATACAATCATCAGTGTTTCACGTTCCGTCGACGACTATCTTCAGATGATGGAGCACGAGCTCGTAATGGGAAAAGACAGTTATTTTTAAGAAGGAATATCCCAGCGTTGCCTTAAACGATTTAGTTAATCGCCAAAAACGTAAATCTGAACGGCTTTGAAAATGTTAATAAGCCATAGCATATTTACACCGAAGAGCCAAAGAAACTGGTACCCCTGCCTAATATCATGAAGGGCCCTCGCGAGAACCCATAACTGCCGCAAAACGACGTGGTATTCACTCGACTAATGTCTGAAGTAGTGCTGAAGGGAACTGATACCTTGAATCCTTCATCGTTGTCCATAAATCCTTAAGAGTACGAGGCGGTGGAGAGCCCTTCTGAACAGCACGTTGCAAGGCATCCTAGATGTGCTCAGTAATGTTCATGTCCGGAAAGTTTGACGGCCAGCGGAAGTGTTTAAACTCAGAAGAGTGTTCCTGTAGCCACTCTGTAGCACTTGTGGACATGTGGGGTGTCGTATTGTCCTGTTGGAATTGCCCACATCCGTCGGAATGCACATGGACATGAATGGATGCAGGTGATCAGACAGGTTGCTTACTCATACCTAGACGTACCAGGGATCTCATATCACTCTCAATGCATACACCCCACACCGTTATAGGGTCTCCATCATCTTGAATATTCCCCTGCAGACATACAGGGTCCATGGATTCATGAGGTTGTCTGCACACACGTACACGTCCGTACGTTCGATACGGTTTGAAACGAGACTCGCCCGAATAGGCAACATGTTTCCAGTCATCAAGAGTCCAATGTCGGTGTTGACGGTCCCAGGCAAGGAATAAAGCTTTATGTCGTGTAGTCTTCAAGGGTACCACGAGTGGTCTTTCGGCTCCGAAAGTCCGTATCGATGGTGTTTCGTTGAATTGTTGGCACACTGACACTTGTTGATGACCCAGCACTGAAATCTGCAGCAATTGTGTCACGGTGAACGAATCTCTAGTCGTCATTGGTTCCCTTCTTGCAGGATTTTTCCCCAGGCGCAGCAATGTCGGAGACTGATGTTTTACCGTATTCCTGATATTCATGGCACACTCGTGAAGTGGTCGTACGGGAAAATCCCCACTTCATCGTTACCTCGAAGATCCTGTGCCCCATCGCTCGAGCCCGACTATTATACCACATTCAAACTTGATAACCTTCCACTGTAGCAGCGGTAACCGATCTAATAACTGCACCAGACACTTGTATTATACAGGCGTTGCCGACCGCAGCTCCGTATTCTGCCTGTTTACATATCTCTGTGTTTGAATATGCGTCCCTATACCAGTTTATTTGGCTCTTCAGTATAGTCTTAGCCTAGGATTAGTTGTACTTACTGATTTTGGGTGGCAAGTTTAATCTGTTTGCGTTGGCAGTGGCCCTGACTTGCATTATGGTATAACGTTGCTATAACGTGCTATGCTTACGACTTATGAATAATGTAAGATCGTTAATTACGAAAAAACACATAGCAGATTTATAATCCTACGGGAAATACGCACAGCTCTGCCTAGTCAATAGCCGGCCGCGGTGACCGAGCGGTTCTAGGCGCTTCAGTCCGGAACCGCGCGACTGCTACGGTCGCAGGTTCGAATCCTGCCTCGGGCATGGATGTGTGTGATGTCCTTAGGTTAGTTAGGTTTAAGTAGTTCTAAGTTCTAGGGACTGATGACCTCAGATGTTAAGTCCCATAGTGCTCAGAGCCATTTGAACCATTTGAACCTAGTCAATAAAAATACTTACAATCAAGCATGACGAGCATGTGCAGCGCTCGTTACATTTACTTAATAATAAGAGAATGATGGACGAGTTTGGCCACTGTGCACAACGATAACAGCAGCCCGCTGAGAACAAAAATCTTAGGTGTTCAGTTGGTTATATTTATTACTTGTCATTCCCCTAATCGTGGAAAAGTTGTAGTACAATTTAAAGGTTCTTGTAGTTTAATCAAGTTGCAGTACAAAAGACTTTTGTTTCCTCTAATTATTTGCCAATTGGCCACAATACGCTAGTAGTTGACAGGGAGCAGTGTTTTCTAAAAATCTGGACTGAACTCATACAAAAAGACCCAGCTGAGGTACCAAATTGTGTGGAGGACTGCCCTCAGAAACCTCAACAAGTTGTCCTTGTCTGGGCAGCTCGTGAATTCAACAACAGTGAGACAAAACCACTAATTATAATAAAACGGACAACTCAGGTTATGTGCCAGAACTGCCCAGTGTACGGATTGTGCAGATGGAGACTGTGAAACTTATATTTCACCAAATTCAGCAAAGTAAGCACTCATCATCACCAGATGGCAGGTGGGACACCAACTGCACAACAGCTGGAACACGAATTCCACGAAACTTACTTTACCATCCTCAAATGATTCGGTTCAAAAGTTCTGTTTGTACAGGACGATTCATTACTCCCGCCAATGTGAAAGGCAAGAACAGCGCTTATTTCACTCTCGGCATACAAAACTCACATTAACAAACACGAGGTTTCTATTGACTTAGAGCAGTCTCTCCTTGGTTGGTGAGTCTCTTCATGCCAAGGACGCTGGCGGGATGATTCAGTTCGACTGGATGACAAACATTATAGAGCAAAAGCAACCGTATTTCTCACACTGGTTAGCAGTGTCGACGGGACTCGATCTTATATGCTCGTGCAGAGAAGGCGAAACGTCATGCTCAATTATTCTCTGGGCTGGCATTGGGGGCACGGCATCTGCTGCCCTCTAGGTATTCCAGATATTGGTTCTGCCCACGAAAGCATAAGGCAGACTGCAGCTTCACTTCCACAAAAACTGCTGTTTTGTGAGACTCACCTTTCCTAATGAGAGTCAATAACTGCCTTCTGCCGACAACAGGACCCCGAGACCACACTTGGAGTGGACCTCCCAAGTATGAAAAACCCTTAGCATTAGCTATACGTGACAGTAAGGTCATTTCACCCTCTCATCCGTCTTTCAAACAGAAAAATATTTCCAAAATTGCAGTAGTTTTTCATTGCACGTCTTACGCATCCCAGAAATTGACTAATTCAAACAAACACCAGACCTGAAAACAACTCGTATTATTCTTCCATCAGGAATAGACAATGGCAGTGCATTGTGTTGCCTGATTCATTTACAACAGAAAATATTAGATGAATGTGAGCATTATACCTCTATTAACGATTTTCGTGTGTGGAGCTGGATCCTGTCGACAGTCTGCTACGATATTCCGGCCCAGAAACGTCCGCCCATCTTCAGGTGAGTAGACAACTAAAGAAGAGCCCAGGTACATTCACGGTATTTATGCCGAATTTAACGCATGCGAAATGTGTTGGTGTCTCTCGGCGCATGCGCGAGACAGCCGAGTTGTGTGTGCTGCCCTCGTTAATTGAAGTGAGAGATGATCTGATCATTGAGTGCCGAATGAAACCGTCGATTCCGCCGTGACTAGATAATTTTAATTTTAGGATTCCATTTTTTATCCAGTTAGTAGCCGTTCTCACGATTTGTAAGATTATTGGCAAGACGCATTTCCACCCATTCTTTAATTACTGAATCCTGAAAAGTGGAAATTGTAGCTGAAATTGTTGTTCCATTGTATTCCATTGATGTCCTATGGAAATAGTGTTCCGCTACAGCTGCTTTTAACGGTTGCCGAAGACAGGTGTCTCTTTCGGGTTCTGTACAAAGCTCCTGGAGAGTTCGTGTCGTCTGGCCTATAAAAAAGGGGCTGTTTACAAAATTACTTGTGAGTGTGATGCTGCATGTAAAGGCTAGACGACACGAATTGTCCGGGGGAGTAGTACAGAACACCAAATATGCACCCGTCTTCGGCGACCGTTAAAATCATCAGTAGCAGAACGCCGTATTTCCATGGGACACTCAATGGAATACAATAGAACAATGATTATAGCTCGAGTTTACAGTTTTTCGGATTCAGTAATCAAAGTATCGACGGAAATTCGTCTTGCCAATAATCTTATTATTCGAGACAACGGCTTGTTATGGATAAAAATTGGAATCCTAAAATTGAAATAATCCGGTTACCGCGGAATCCGAATCGACGGGTTCAGTCGCTAGTGATGAAATCATTCCTTACTTCCTCCAACGAGGGCAACACACACAAATTGACTGCTCCACGCATGTCACTACCTGACACAAGCGCTGAAAGATGGTGGAACGTTTCGCATGCGCGAGCTTCGTCATAAGTACCGTGAATGCACCTGGGCTCTTCAGTAGTTGTCTACTCACCTGAAGATGGACGGATGTCTCTGGGGCGGAATATCGTGGCAGACTGTCGACGGGATCCGGATGCTCACTAGAAAATTACTAGAAGAAGAAATACGCCTGGGAGATTCCAGAAATTATATGATATCTCTAGTTTGTACACAGATATCTATCATGTTAGCGATATTTAAACATAATACCAGTACATTTTCTAAGAGTTAGCCTGGGTTCACAGTGCAGGCTTGATGCTAGTTCTGATCTCTGATCAACATAATTGATCAATTTTTCATGTTACGCTATAATGATGTTGTCTAATATAGGGATGTCAAAATTTGCCGGTTTGAGGGCGCCATGTCACGGATTGCGCTCCCTCCCCCCCCCCCCCCTCCTCTCCTCCGCGGAGGTTAGAGTCCTCCCTCGGGCATAGGTGTGTGTGTTGTTCATAGCTAAGTTAGTTTCAGTAGCGTGTAAGTTTAGGGACCGATGACCTCAGAAATTAGGTCCCTTAGGAATTCACACACAGCAAACATTTGTTAATTTGTTTTTTACAGTTTACAGTCGTACAACATCTTAATCTGATCAAAAGGACAAAAAATACAATAATGGAATAAGTTTAAAATGAAATTTAGTGGTTATGGCCTAGTGAGTAAAAATATGTTGCATTTATTATGTTTGTCCAATGAAAAAATAAGTGAGTATGAATAATAATGTACAGTTTTTTGTGGTTCCTAAGTTCTTAAAACCAAAGTAAGCATGGTCGCACGTGAAGCATAAGCTGATTATACATAAACGTCTTCTCTAAGAAAAGGTATTAACTGTGAATACTCTTTTATCTGAGATGCAATCCCACTGCATAATGCTGTTGTATGTACCTGTGCTCTTCTGGAGGCATGGCCACTTCTCTAGCTGGTGCTTGCAATGTGCGGTCAACATGCCATTAACAACAGGAGCGTGCAAGAGACCTCTTTGTGGCATAATGTGTGGGTCGGTCGTTGACTTGCGTAATCCGCACGTGAGCTCTCCGGCCTACTTGCTGATGGCCTCTCCTTGTGACTCTCAACAAGCCATCTGCTTCTGAAACAGTTGTAAGATTCAGTCAGTAATTTTTGCAACTGTACACGACATTACCCCAGCACATGATAATCCTAACTGGAATTTCTTCCATGAGTGGACCTTAGAACGATTGTGAACGTATAGCTGTGAAAAATTTAATATAAAAGTGTTTAAGTTGATTTTTAGTTTTAGTTTGGTACCAAAAATCAAGGCAAATGAAAACACGGTTTCCATACGAAAAGTTAGGTGAAAATCCTGACAACCTCGTTACTTATTACACAAATCTCATTCCCTCCAAAATCTTAATTTTAACAACGTACTGGTGCCCTACCGTACGTCTGCCAGTGTTATGGTTTACGTGAGATGTGCTTAGCGGGTTCAGTGAGGGTGATGTAATCCAAATTAGGCAACATGTTCCTCCAAAACTGACTGGAAAATGTACAAAGATGACAAAGAGAAAGACACAATTCCTAACATAAATATTGTCATGAACACTCAGCACCCTACTGGCAAAATCTGTTATCTGACGTACCTTCAAAACATTTTGTAAGTGCCCAGGACATAATTCCCTGCCATCGGTAATCCAAAGACTCATAACATGTCTGCAGTGCATTCTGTGACCCCACAAAATATGAAATCCATAAATCTTCCTTATGTTACACACAAAAATCATCTCACATCACAATACTTCTGCCTACACCCGACCCAATTACAATATAAGTGTCAAAAAGTAATGGTTTCCCAAAATGAAGATTTACCACATCACAGAGAAACTTGTTTTACGCAACAAGTGGACAGAATGCCAAAGGAAAACGAGGTGAAGCACTGTAAAGACAAACGTAATTGAAAGGAACGATACATAACGTTTTGTTACCTAACACATACTTGATGCTTCTGAAAAGGATAAATAACACACATTACCAGGATTCTTTGACGATTCTCTCTGATTTTGGTTGCACTAAATTACTAAAACAATCGCAAAACAGGCATTACCTTCCCACAACACGGAGTTATCACACCATGCAATCAAGAGTACGGCAAATGTGGACGTACAAACACCCACGTTCAATATATATATGATTTGTGAATTGCTTGCAGCTGCAAAGCCCTACTCATCATTCTGTCCCAGACAAATGTATACAAAGGTAGCAACCATAGCGTCATACAAAATACATAAAAACTTAGTGCTAAACTGGAACAAGAACTTTTGGGTAAGGAGCACATACTAACTACATTACATATTAGCATACGTTGCACAACATAAACAAAAGCAACCTTACTACACAAATGTTTTCATATGCTAGAGGTCGTGTGTTTCATTTATCCTTCCAATGCGTAACATGTCCAAAATGTCCGCATTAGCAAAAACAAGATTCTTTATTTGACACGATCCAATGTACAAGAAGAATAACTTGTAGGATTTATTCTTCGTTTTGTGAGAGAAGTGATGGTTTCTCAGCAGCACGTTCTGTCCTGAATAGAAGAAACGCTGCTTCCTGTGCTTTGCATCCCTCCTATGCGATTGTAATGGTGCTTTCCTGGCATTGTAAATTGCTTCCACAATCTGCTGCCTATGTCTAACCCGCTGCTGTGGTGGAAAAGCAACCACTTTCTAGTTCTGTCCTCTGGTCCCTGATTTAATACAACCTTTGTTGAAACCATTTTAGTTGAATTGTGAGGAAACCGATTCATCACTAACTTGAAATCCTTTACATAATCTGAAACGCCATGCCTTTTGTCGCAGTAGATCCGAAAAAGCTTACCGAACTCGCAGCTGGTTACCTATTCCGGTTTTTTTTTTTCAGATGGTACTTGGCAGTATAAATTCCCTTTATCCCCCATCTCTGTAGCATTCCGTTCCTCGTCTTCATATGCAGATCTCCACATGAGGTATAAGTGGAAAATTTACTAAGTGGAAGAAGTGCTTGTCACCAAACTTCTTTCCATTGACAGACACTGACCCAGATCCCACATACGACTGCCTCACAATAGCTCTGTCCTGCCTCACTGACGGCATGCTACTAGCCTCCAAACTCTTAAAAATACGCCCGTTTATGACTGACACTCAGCTTACTTTCTACTAGGGGGATCAATAACTCTGCGACTCATGGTCGCCCAGTCTTCCTCATTAGCACCTCCAGATCTCGTTCAAGCAAAGCACATTTGTCAGTACCGAAAGCTGTAGCTTCAAATTCAGCTTGCTCATCCAGAACCTGCATTCTCTGGGATATTGAGGTATTTGCTTCCTCTGCGGTCTGTATTATCTGAGAAAGTGAGGTGTTAGTTTCGTCCACTTTTATCAAATTTGACTCAGCGAGAGCCACGTTGTTTTGTACTGTTTCTGACATCGCTCCCAGCACTTCGTCCACTGTTTTAAATCGGAAACCGATTATATTGTTGAGTGCTCTGATCTCTTTCTGTTTGCTTTGACTTTCTTATTTCTCTCCTTTGCTCATTTCCTATCGGCTTCAGTTTTTTTTCTCTGCTGCACATCTTTCTTATATACCAGGACTTTACTATCTCTGTCTTTCATTCCTTTCCTGTCCGCTTCCGCTTTTTTGCTTTTGCTTAGGCTTTTTCTAGCCTCTGTTTGAACCAAAATGGAACATTCCCGATGATTCCAGAATTGGAGTTGATCTGTGTCACGGTCGACACTGTTTCCCATATCGTGCTAGTTTCATTCTCTTCAGTTGTCGGTACAGTTTTCTGTGTTGCAGGTAACGCAGTAGCTGTGGATATCCCCTCGTCATGGAATTCCGAAACGACTTCCTCTGATTCCATTGAACGCACCTGGTTAAAATCTCTTCCCGTCTCTTCAGAGCGCATTCGACTAGAACCATCCGTCTATGCAAGAGATGAAGTCAAAACCTACTGCCACGCGGGATAGCTGGGCGGTCCAGGGCGCCTTGTCACGGTTCGTGCGGCTCCCTCCGTCGGAGGTTCGAGTCCTCCTTCGGGCATGGGTGTGTGTATTGTCCTTAGCGTAAGTCAGTTTAAGTTAGATTAAATAGTGCGTAAGCCCAAGGACCGATGACCTCAGCGGTTTGGTCCCATAATAACTTACCACAAATTTCCAAAAATTTAAAGGATTTCCAATTTCAAAATCTACTCACAGTGAACTATCGCTAAATACCTCTAAGCACAAAAATACCTTCACACATAATGCAAAAATTTTCACGTACAATGTAAATTTATTTTAAAAAAACGCACAAGCTGCAGGTACACACGAGGGTTGGAACATTAATAGTGGCAACTATTTAGTTACAGCTCGTGTAAAATAGTTTTACTGACCTTCAAAGTAGTCACCAGCATTGTGTATAGCCCGTTGCCAGCGACGTGGTAGTCGTAGGATACTCTCAGTAGTGCCAGTTGTGTTTACAACACTGGGCAACAATGAAAATGTTTCGGGCTTACACATAGTAAATTTACATGTATGTCCGTCTGCTGAATTCAAAAAACACCATAAAAATGACAGATTAGCTCTTGTTTTGAAGATAAAGTGACATTTAATTTTTTAGAGTGAAGATTTTAAATTTGGGGAATTTTTTTTTTTTTTTGTTTTGGAGTTGGCAGACCTGTCAAATAACAAAACATAAATGCTCTTCAGCTGTTTGTAAGTCATAAACAAGGATACTGTTGCTATGACTGTTAATTACATGTAGTTTCTACTCAAATTAATGCAAAATTTCTGGTTCGCGAGTGCTGTTTTAGAGTAAAATTTGTAAAAATGCCACGAAAATGTGTAAATATGCTGAATAACTTTTGTTACATTTGTGGTGAAATAACATTTTCCTCACAGAAACGCAATCTGACGCCTCTTGTAAAGACTGCCTATCAGTATTATTTCGGTATGAAAGTAGGGGACCAGGATAAGTCTTGGGCTCCACGTATATGTTTCAACGCATGGCTGAAAAAGAAGAATCGATCTATGACTTTCGCTGTGCCTATGATTTAGCGGGAGCCTACAAACCATACAGATGACTGCTATTTCTGCCTGACTCCACCTATAAAGGCGGGATTGTCTACGAAGAAAAGAAGAACAGTTCAGTACCCGAATCTTCCATCTGCTATTCGACGCATTCCACATTCGGATAGTGTATTGGAAGTAGAAAATGAAGACAATGTGGAACATGAAGAACCAAACAAGCCTTCCACATCCCATGACCCTGATTTTGAGGGAAAAGATGATAAACCGCACAGACTGAGTCAAGCGGAATTGAGTGATCTCATTAGAGACCTTGGCCTTTCAAAGGAGAATGCAGAAATTCTTCGGTCTCGACTACAGCAATGGAATCTTCTCCAAAGTGATGTGAGAATCTCACAGTACAGAAAACGTCACATGGAACTGCTTCCCTTTTTTTGAGAAGAAAAATAATCTTGTTGTTTGCTGCGACATTAACGACTTCATGAAATCTTTGAATTTGAACCATGATCCAACTGAATGGAGGCTATTCATAGACTCCTTCAAGCTTAGTTTCAAAGCTGTGTTACTTCACAACGGGAACCTTCTTTCATCTATTCCTGTTGGTCATGCTGTTCACATGAAGGAGACATATGCAAATATGACACCTCTCTTGGACTCAATTAAATATCATGAACACAAATGGAGTCTGTGGTGATCTAAAAGTCATTGCCATACGCTTAGGAATGCAACAGGGTTACACAAAGCATTGCTGCTTCTTATGTATGTGGGACAGTAGAGATAGGAAACTGCTTTATATTAAATAAGACTGGCATGCAAGAAATCTTCACCCTAGCGAGAAAAATATCCTTGCCAAGCCTCATGTGGACCCAAAAGACGTTCTTCCACCCCTGCATATCAAGCTGGGTTTGATGAAAAACTTTGTCAAAGCTATGAACCGAGAAGGACGGGCCTTTAAGTATATGAGAGAGAAATTTTCGAAATTAAGTGATGCAAAATTTAAGGAAGGCATTTTTGTCGGACCACAAATAAGAGAACTTGTAAAGGTTCCTGCATTTGACCAAGTTTTGGAGGGGAAAGAAAAGGAAGCTTGGGAAGCCTTCAACGGTGTTGTTCATGGATTTTTAGGCAACAAAAGAGATGACAACTACAAGCATTTGGTGACAGTGCTCCTGCAAAAATAGCGTAGCCTTGGATGCAACATGTCCCTTAAGATCCATTTTCTCCACTCCCACCTAGACGTTTTCGCTCCTAGTGGTGGAGCTGTTAGTGATGAACATGGGTTAAGATTCCATCAGGACATTTCTGTTATGGGACAAAGATATCAGGGCCGTTGGAATGAGGTAATGCTGGCGCATTACTGTTGGTCTTTGTGCAGGGATTCTGCTGAACTCCATTACAAGAGGCAAGATAAAAGACAACGAAGTCAGTAGGCCACCACATGATTCTCATCCGACACGACCATCTGCGAAGTGTTTTTCCAGCAATTTAGAACTCTTAGCATGTAATTACCAGTTAAAAAAGTCAAATGCACTTTCATTGTTGTTAGTATGTATGTAATCAAAATGTATCTTCTTCTCTCAATCCGTTAATATGTAATACTTCCACCTTGTGTGTTTCATAGAAACTAGAGCTAATAAAAATTTCTCATTGTCATATTTGTTTTTCTCAACTCAAAATTAGTACGAATTGGCTCATGAAATGCTCGAAATACTCAAAAATTAATTTTTTGCTGCCCAGTGCAGTTGGAGTGGCGCGGACTATTGCCCAACGAATTTGGATGTAAGTGTATCATCCGAAACAGTACGTCCTCCAACATCAATTGGGCTACAACCGATGGTATTCAATTACTCGGGCTGACAATAACCCGATTCGTCTCCTCTATTGTCTCGCACACGCAAATTTTAAGATAGCTGAAACCAAGAGTATATGCAAACGATCACCTAACAACTATAACATTACGAGTGATCATCCATCAGTCCAAATCAAACAGCTGATCTCTGATAACATATTCTCCAAAACAAACTGAGCAGTTGTGTCGTTCTACTGCCTGCTAATATAATGGCAGATAATGCACAGCGCGCAAACTTCATCGGCACAGCACAATATTTCATACGAGATCAACTGCAAAACAATAAAAGATGCACATATGTATAAACATTTACAAACTACAGAAATAAAGGAACGTTGGCAATACGCTTTTACTTAGTCAGTATTAGTAACAATTGTTGGCAATAATAAGGATTGTGTCGGAAATTAATGGGTTTGCAAAACTACTATGATAATGGAAAGAGATAAGTTAATGGATGAAACAAGCCTTTAACTCTTATTCTGATCGTTATTATTGAAAAGAAATGAAAATAGCATTTAAATATGACGGTTTACAGTTACATAAGATCAACAACCATTTACAGATGCTGTTTTTTCTGCATAATAGGAACTACAATGTAGTTCGTGATGACTCTTAGCCATTATTCCTTCAAAACATTTTCCACTTAGCCGATGCTGTCGACCGGTCGTTAACGCCCGTGTCGTTAGTCCATTATCCTTGGGTAAGCCTTGCATTCCATTAATTAATGTCATCTTGCTGATGTCCTTGATTGTGGGCGGCTGTTGCGAATACGACAGGAAAGATCAATCACCACAGAATTATTTGCAATTTAACTGCCTGCATGCAACGACGAATTTTAAGACACTGTCCTTTCAATTAACGTGTGATGTAAATCCACGTTAGACAGCTTAGCCACTGTTTTCGGATATATGCTTTACTATTAGACACTTTTCACGGTATATCATCCGCACTACGAAACTATATAAAGTTAATTTTATAGTAAAAAAGTAGCCCGCGCTTTGTATTGAACAACCCGTGCCGTGCACATTTGTCTCCGTAATAACTTTAATTACGCGGCGATCAGAAAACCGACACTCAATGTTAAATTTCTTTCCGTCAACATACGACACTAAAATGTGTTACCATATTTTCTGTTTCATTTCATAGTCTGTGGTGAACACTAAACAGTTTGTGCTCTCTAGGGTGGAAAACGGTACCTTTAAGGCGTGCACACAACTTACCGATCTGCACATCAAGGTTTTATGCTTAATGAGTCAAAACGCAGTTCTGGCTAAAGCGAAACGCGACACGCAAGGTCATTAGTTCTTTAATGGTGTTACACATCGAAGTCCTAAATGCAGCTTTGTTCCAACACTGACATTTTTCGCCGGCCGCGAACACAATGTGTGGCAGTGAAAGCGTGGCATAACACTGACCTCCGCTGTCTGTTCTCCTCACTGCAGGCTTTTTGTTGGTGCCTTTCTCGGTCGACTTGTCGACATGGTTCCACACTGCTCATATATCTTGTTTCAGATAATACTTTCAGTCTCTCTGATTACGTCGATTTACAGTTTTTCACCAAAACACAGTTTCGTATTACTCTGCCCGTAAAAACCGATTTTATATAATAAGTTGATGAATAAGAAAGTATACAATAACAGAATAAATGAAATTAGGAATCACATTCATGACAACTACAATACGCAAACAGAAGCATAAAGTGAGTAAAGAAATAAATTTACAAAACTTATTCTGAAATAATCTCCTTAATTTACGTTGAAAATAACACAGGAAACAAGTGAAAGAAAGTATAGGAAAAAGGAGAAAATCTATATCGTTCTGTAGTGTTTGTTATCTTCACAGAGGGAAACGAATTTAAGGACAGTATTATACCAAGAGAAAAGGAAATAGGCAAAGTGAGATGGGAGACATGTTACTGTGAGAAGAATCCGACAGGGCACTTGTACGCCGAAGTGGAGACAAGACCTCTGGAGTAGAAGAACTTCCAGACAAAATTTATGCAGTTGAAGTACAAGATTCTAAAACAGGGAAATGCCCACAGGCTCCAAGAAAATAATATTTCCAATTCCAAGGAAGACTGATGCTAACAAGTGTGAATAATTCAGAACCAACTATTTAATAGGTCATGTTTGCAGAATATTGACACAAATTGTTTGCAGTAGAATGACGAAACTTTTACAAACCGACCTCGAAGAAGACCAGTTTGTGTTCGCAGGAACTGCAGGAATACGTGAGGAAATACTAATCCTACGTCTCATTTTATAAGCGAGGTTGAGAAAAGGCAAAACTAAATTTGTAGATTAAGAGAAAATATTTTCACAGGGATCATCGTCAACTTACATAGAAACCGCCAGTCTCCGTAGCTATGTGGTTAGCGCGGCTGACAGCCAAATGGAGGGCCTGGATTCGAACAGTCGAAGGCCATCAAATGGAGCGAGTGAGACGGTGTTAAGTCTATTCCTGATGTTATTCGATCTAGAGCTGAACATGCAGTAAAGGAAATCTAGGATAAATGGGGAAAGAGTAAGTTCAGGAAGAATAAATAAAAACATTGAAGCTTGCCATTGACGTTGAAATTCTGTCAGAGACGGCAAAAAGCCAGCCGCTGTGGCCGAGCGATTCTAGGCGCATCAGTATGGAACCGCGCGACCGCTACGGTCGCAGGTTCGAATTCTGCCTCGGGAATGGATGTGTGTGATGTCCTTAGGTTAGTTAGGTTTAAGTAGTTCTGAGTTCTAGAGGACTGATGACCTCAGATGTTAAGTCCCATAGTGCTCAGAGCCAGAGATGGCAAAAGGACTTGGAAGAGCAGTCGAATGGAGTGGATAGTGTCTTGCAAAGAGATTATGAGATGAACATCAACAAAAGTAAAACAAGGTAAAGAGAATGTAGTCGAATTAAATCAAGTGATGCTGAAGAGCTGAGATCAGGACATGAGACTAAAAGTAAATAAGTTTAGCTATTCGGGTAAACAATAACAGCTGATGGTCGAGTTATAGAAGACAGAAATGCTGATTGACAATAGAAAGAAAACATTTGCATGGGATAGAGTAATCTGGAAAGATGTATCACATGGGTCTTCGGAATGAAGACCACAACAACAAGATACGCTGTGTGATCAAAAGAATCCGGACACCTAACTGAGCCGGCGTGGGTGGCCGAGCGGTTCTAGGCGCTACAGTCTGGAAACGCGCGACCGCCACGGTCGCAGGTTCGAATCCTGCCTCGGGCATGGATGTGTATGATGTCCTTAGGTTAGTTAGGTTTAATTAGTTCTAAGTTCTAGGCGACTGATGACCTCAGTAATTAAGTCGCATGGTGTTCGGAGCCATTTGAACCATCTGAACCACTCTCTTAGGCATACGCTCAGTCAGGTGCTGGTAAGTTTCTTGGGGAATGGCAGCCCATTCTTCACGGAGTGGTGCACTGAGGAGAGGTATCAGTGTCGGTCGGTGAGGCCTGATACGAAGTCGGCGTTTCAAAACATCACAAAGGTGTTCTATTGGATTCAGGTCAGGACTCTGTGCAGGCCAGTCCATTACAGGGTTGTTATTGTCGTGTAACCACTCAGCCACAGGCCGTGCATTATGAACAGGTGCTCGATCGTGTTGAAAGATGCAATCGCCATCCCCGAATCGCTCTTCAACAATGGCAAGTAAGGAGGTGCTTGAAACATCAGGCCTATGTTGCGATAGTGTCACGCAAAAAACAAGGTGTGCAGGCCCCATCCATGAAAAACACGACCAAACCATAACACCATCGCCTCCGAATTTTACTTTTGGCACTACACACGATGGCAGATAACGTTCAGAGACATTCGCCATACCCACACACTGCCATCGGACCGTCACTCCCCACAACGTTTTCCCACTGTTCATAAGCCAATGTTAATGCTCCTTACACCAAGCGAGGCGTCGTTTGGCATTTGCTGGCGTGATGTGTGGCTTACGAGCAGCCGCTAGACCATGAAATCCAAATTTTCTACCTCCCGCCTAGTTGTCACAGTACTTGCAGTGGATCTTGATGCAGTTTGGAATTCCTGTGTGATGGTCTAGATATATGTCTCCCTGTTACTCATTATGACCCTCTTCAACTGTCAGCGGTCTCTTACAGTCAACAGACGAGGTCGGCCTGTACCTTTTTGTGCTGTACGTGTCCCTTCACGTTTCCACTTCACTGTCACTTCGGAAACAATGGGCCTAGAGATATTTATGGGAGTGAAAATCTCGCGTACAGACGTATGGCACAAGTGACACCCAATCACCTGACCACGTTCAAAGTCCCTGAGTTCAGCGGAGCGGCCCATTCTGCTCTCTCACGATGTCTAGACTACTGAGGTCGCTGATATGGAGTACAATGCACTTTCTGGGGGTGTCCGGATACTTTTGATCACATAGTGCAGTCTACACTGCATCATTTTCAGTTGAAACAAGCTGGTGTCCTACAAATTGTAATTGATACACTGTATTATCATTTATGGGATTTCTATGTTAATACCTTCTTCTTCCAACGTTGTTGCCTTCTCCCAGATATATTTTACACAATGTGAGCAAAATGTATTATCCTTGACGCAATGTTTTACAGCTTGAAATCCAGGTCATAAATAATTTCCAATTTCGATATTTGATATAGAATTTTTGTAATGGTTGAATTTCGTTTATTTTGTTAGGATTTATTTCCGTTAGTTTTAGTCTTCCTCGTCTTAGCCTAAGATACACTACCATAAGATTCTTCTGTATCTACAAATACCAAACCTGAAAATGTGCCCGAACACTCTTTCTTCTCAATTTCGTGTCGTAAATAAAAAATAACCAATTATTGATCTACCTAGCAAAAAACCTCACTGATCTTCTGCCTTCATTTCTTTGTATTCCTGTTCTACATAATGTGTATAATAATTATTCTATAAAGTCTACTAAATCTCCCGGCAACCGTTACATTCGTATAATTATATCAAACATCCTTCCTTCTTCTCTCATGTGTCGTTGAAAGACAACCTACTACCAAAGTATTTGGTACATTGTCCCTATTTATATATATTTCAGAAATAGTAGACATACGCCATGTCATCTGTAGGGAAACTATAAATGAAAAATGAACTACTAGTGTAAAGAACCATATTGAAGGTACAGGGACAATATATTTTAGCTGTTCAGCAAACCTTCAACTTCTACAATCACCTCTTCATAATTCTCTAAATTCCTGTCACGCAGTGGTCCCGTCTCTTCATACGAGGAAAGAAAAAGGAGTGAACGAACGTCAAGTCAGCAGAATACGAGGTTGAAAAAAGATTTAAAGGCCCATAGTGGCAACATGTCTCACTATATTTTATGCTACCCCGTTGCTTCGGAGCACCTTACCGTGACTCTACATTTGGACAGTCTCCCCCAACCACCTCGGGAAATAATAGTAGTATGCTCGGTGACGAATGATTTTACCCTCCTTTTGATGTTCTTCTGGCAGTGTTTCACTGAGTCGTTATCTCCTATGGAACAACACAAAACTATACATTTTTCTTTCTTTAATAGTCATCACTTATCTTAAGATTGTATGTAGTAACATGTAAGGAGAAAGAGATTTTGAAATTGATTTTATTATCTTGAGTTGTAATACTATTCGCAATGTACCTCAGTATATTGTCTATGTATGTCTGGAACTTTAGGCCCAGTAGAAAAAAATATAACGTCTGTGCAAAAGTTTTGCGAGTGAAGAGGAGACAGTCGATGAACGAATTGGTTCAAAGCGGGACTGTGTTGTGTAAGACGGGAAGTTTGTAAGTGTGTTGCAATTCTGAGAAAAGTCTGTTAATTTGTGAAAAGTGTGAAGACGATTTTGTGGGACTCTAAAGAGGTTGTTTGTAGGTAAACGTAGGCTTCCGTGGCCGTTGTCACAGTCGATAAAATTCTTCTGGGTTTGAGGCCGCATTGTCATCTGTAAAATTCCGACGTTTCGGCGTCTGTTGCAAGGCGCCTTACTCAGGGTGTATCGCTAACTGCTGTTCTGCAAAATGTTTTAGAAAAGATATTTGTATGGTGCAAAAATTACCAATTGACCCTAAATAACGAAAAGTGTGAGGTCATCCAAATAAATGCTAAAAGGAATCCCTTAAAATTCGTTTACACGATAAGTCAGTCAAATCTAAAGGCCGTAAGTTCAACTAGATAACTAGTAATTACAGCGAATTACTTAAATTGAAAGAAATACATTGAAAATGTTGTGTAGAGGGTAAACCAAAGACTGCGTTTTATTGGCAGGACACTTAAGAAATGTAACAGATCTACTGAAGAGAATACCTACAATTTGCCTTTCCGCGCTCTTTTGGAGTACTGCTTTGCGATCTGGGATCTTTACCAGATAGGATTGACATCAAGAAAGTTCCAAGAAGAGCAGCAATACACCCTGAGGAGGCGCCTTGCAACAGACGCCGAAACGTCGGAATTTTACAGATGACAATGCGGCCTAAAACCCAGAATAATTTTATTGACTGTCTAAACGGGTTATTCTGTTTCATGTTCCCCATCATGGTGCGACGACCAACCCGAAAGTACATTGTGCTACTCTCAAGAAATTGAGGAAAAGGCTTCAGCGAGTTCATCTTCTCCATGACAATGCAAGTCTTCCCACAAGCCTGCACACTCTAGAGGGGCTTACAAAACCTCCATAGGCTCTTATTCCTCATCCACCCTACAACCTGGGTCTCGCACCTTCAGACTTCCACGTGTTTGGCCCGATGAAGGAGGCACTCCGCCGGCCGGAGTGGCCGTGCGGTTCTAGGCGCTTCAGTCTGGAGCCGAGCGACCGCTACGGTCGCAGGTTCGAATCCTGCCTCGGGCATGGATGTGTGTGATGTCCTTAGGTTATTTAGGTTTAATTAGTTCTAAGTTCTAGGAGACTGATGACCTCAGAAGTTAAGTCGCATAATGCTCAGAGCCATTTGAACCATTTTGGAGGCCCTCCCGGAGAAGCAGTACATGGATTATGCGGATGTTATTGATGCAGCAAGACGTTGGCTCCGATGTAGACCGCTAAGGTGGTACTATGTGAGCGTACATGCCATCACAGTAAGTAAGGTCTTCACACTGAACGGAGATTATGTTCAAAAGTAGATTTCCCTAGTCTAAAGAGTGGGAAATAATATGGTGTATTGGAATCCTGAATTAAACCAACCTTCATTCAGAAGGAAAAGTGTTGCATTGTTTATTGAACTCCAGTCGTATCTAAAAGCGGTAAGTGCGCTGCTGGTTTGGTCTAACGACTGTGATCTCGTGTAGGACTGTGGTAAGACACGAAAAGGAGGAAGGGGAAACGGAAACTAGCGTGCTACCGATTTTATTAAAACGCAGCAGCCTTGAGCGGGAAGGATGAGGTTTGTTAGCATCGTCATTGTGAAACCGGCGGTGACTGGCCATGCGGCAGTTTCGCAGCTGCGATTACAGCGGCTGGCGTTATCGCGGCACGAAGTGGGCCGCCGCGTGGGGTCGCGACCGATTACCACGGCGGGCCGGGCAGCTGGGCTGGCGGAATGGGGACAGCCAGCGCAGATACGCCGGCACTGACGGCAGTTGGCAGGTACACAGCACACCGGGCGGTGGCAGCTTCTAGCTGCAAATTCCTCTGGAACGACTACGGTACTTCCTGCTCTTAGTCTCCCTCTATGAGCAAAATTCTAGCTTACTTGTGCAACGACACGTTGAGGATCTCCGTGTCATTGGGATTTTAGCCGGCCGGAGTGGCTGTGCGGTTCTAGGCGCTACCGTCTGGAACCGAGCGACCGCTACGGTCCTAGGTTCGAATCCTGCCTCGCGTATGGATGTGTGTGATGTCCTTAGGTTAGTTAGGTTTAATTAGTTCTAAGTTCTAGGAGAGTGATGACCTCAGACGTTAAGTCGCATAGTGCTCAGAGCAATAACAGTAAAATGTGGTTAAAAGTGTGATGAAGATAATATTTAAAAAATGAAATACACAGCACACGGTGTAAAAACATGAGATGTAAGAGTATAATGTGTTTAAGAACAGCATTATGCTATAACGAATACTTATTAAGCGGCAAGTATTTTAGATCACACGACCATCTTATAATCACTTACGTATGTATAAATATGTGTAAGTTACTGTAAACTAGTTACTGTGAACTATTATGTATAAGAGAACTCAAGGATTACAACTACACCAAGCTTGTGGAACGTGTCTTCGAGTCAAATACCTGATGCATGATGGCCCAGATTCGAGGCCTGATACGGCACATAGCTAATGTCAGTGTCCACCATGTTAGCCTCTGAGGCTGGTATTATTAGTTCTTGGCATTCCGCAACAGAATTGTGAGGTGGTGATGCAAGTAACTATTTGCTAATTGAGACGGCCGCTAAGTTAACTTTCCCACGTAACCGAGATAAACAGTTTTACCTTGTATATCCTGAAAAGAAGGACGTTTTCATGTTCTGATACTTATTTCACGTCGGAGTACCTATATTTTAAGCTTGTATCAAGCTTCAGAAGATGACAGAAGATGTGGGAACTGGTAAAGTGAAACTAACATTTTTCGTGCAATTGGTCTAAATATCATAAGAATTCTGTACTTAACAACGTGAATCTCCTCCAGTTTACGAGAAGATATGATAACTCTGGACTCAACATTGAGCTACAAAGACAGAGCACTGGCGTAGTTGACATTCATTAGATCGCCAGCCGCCGTTTCCAAGCGGTTCTAGGCGCTCCCGTCTAGAACTGCGCTGCTGCTACAGTCGCAGGTTCGAATCCTGCCTTGGGCATGGATGTGTGTGATGTATGAATGCAGAGTCTCGCGGAGATAACATTAAATAAAATGTTCTCGGATTTCCAACGGCGTCAATTGCTTAAAACTACACGAGCTTTCGGCCATGCACTCCTTGGCCATTGTTTAGTGATATGACTGGCAGTGGGCTGTTGTTGCGCCATTATATACGCTTTGACATCACTGGTGCCCGTGACACGGGCGAAAAAAGTGGTCTAGCTAAAACATTCATATTTCTTTACGTATACTATACGAATATGTAATAAAAATGGGGGTTCCTGTTTAAGAAAAACGCAGTTGATATCCGTTTGACCTATGGCAACGCCATCTAGCGGGCCAACCATACCGCTATCTGGTTTCCCCCTTCAACCTAGACAAGTTTCGTTATTTGTAGTTTTTCTGTTGACGCTTATTTCGTGAGATATTTGGCCCTGTCACGATCAATGGACCACCCTGAATAATAGTTCACATTAACTTACACATATTCATACATTTGTAAGTGATTAGAAGATAGTCCTTTGATTTAAAATACACACCTGGAAATTGAAATAAGAACACCGTGAATTCATTGTCCCAGGAAGGGGAAACTTTATTGACACATTCCTGGGGTCAGATACATCACATGATCACACTGACAGAACCACAGGCACATAGACACAGGCAACAGAGCATGCACAATGTCGGCACTAGTACAGTGTATATCCACCTTTCGCAGCAATGCAGGCTGCTATCCTCCCATGGAGACGATCGTAGAGATGCTGGATGTAGTCCTGTGGAACGGCTTGCCATGCCATTTCCACCTGGCGCCTCAGTTGGACCAGCGTTCGTACTGGACGTGCAGACCGCGTGAGACGACGCTTCATCCAGTCCCAAACATGCTCAATGGGGGACAGATCCAGAGATCTTGCTGGCCAGGGTAGTTGACTTACACCTTCTAGAGCACGTTGGGTGGCACGGGATACATGCGGACGTGCATTGTCCTGTTGGAATAGCAAGTTCCCTTGCCGGTCTAGGAATGGTAGAACGATGGGTTCGATGACGGTTTGGATGTACCGTGCACTATTCAGTGTCCCCTCGACGATCACCAGTGGTGTACGGCCAGTGTAGGAGATCGCTCCCCACACCATGATGCCGGGTGTTGGCCCTGTGTGCCTCGGTCGTATGCAGTCCTGATTGTGGCGCTCACCTGCACGGCGCCAAACACGCATACGACCATCATTGGCACCAAGGCAGAAGCGACTCTCATCGCTGAAGACGACACGTCTCCATTCGTCCCTCCATTCACGCCTGTCGCGACACCACTGGAGACGGGCTGCACGATGTTGGGGCGTGAGCGGAAGACGGCCTAACGGTGTGCGGGACCGTAGCCCAGCTTCATGGAGACGGTTGCGAATGGTCCTCGCCGGTACCCCAGGAGCAACAGTGTCCCCAATTTGCTGGGAAGTGGCGGTGCGGTCCCCTACGGCACTGCGTAGGATCCTACGGTCTTGGCGTGCATCCGTGCGTCGCTGCGGTCCGGTCCCAGGTCGACGGGCACGTGCACCTTCCGCCGACCACTGGCGACAACATCGATGTACTGTGGAGACCTCACGCCCCACGTGTTGAGCAATTCGGCGGTACGTCCACCCGGCCTCCCGCATGCCCACTATACGCCCTCGCTCAAAGTTCGTCAACTGCACATACGGTTCACGTCCACGCTGTCGCGGCATGCTACCAGTGTTAAAGACTGCGATGGAGCTCCGTATGCCACGGCAAACTGGCTGACACTGACGGCGGCGGTGCACAAATGCTGCGCAGCTAGCGCCATTCGACGGCCAACACCGCAGTTCCTGGTGTGTCTGCTGTGCCGTGCGTGTGATCATTGCTTGTACAGCCCTCTCGCAGTGTCCGGAGCAAGTATGGTGGGTCTGACACACCGGTGTCAATGTGTTCTTTTTTCCATTTCCAGGAGTGTAGTTGCCGCTTGATAAATATTCAGTATAAAATAATGCTCATCTTAAACACGTTATATGCTTACAACATCTCACGTTAATATATCGCGTGCTGTCTCTTAGGGTGCTGTGTATTGTATTTTTGTAACGTTATCTTCATCACACTTTTGACCACTTTGCTGTTACCTTGTATTGTCTGTATGAACGAATGGATGGTGTCTTCAAAAGCCGTTGTGAGGAACACAAGGACAAAAGTAAAACATGGATAATGGAATGTAGTGTAATTAGATTCTGGGGAAGCAGACTTGATATGAGACCTTAAAAGCAGTGGTCGATGTAAAGAGGAAAAAAGCACAAAATGGTAATAACAAGAAATGCATTTATGGAAAAGTCAAATTCTCAACATGCGATTTAAATTTAAGTGTTACAAAATCTTTCCTGGAAGTATTTGCATGCTGTGTAGCTTTGTATGGAAGTGAAATTTGGACGACAAACAGTACACTCGAGAACATAAGCTTTAGAAATATGATACTAGAGAAGAATCCTAAAAAATAGATCGGTAAATCGGGTAACCAATGACGGGGTAAGTTTAAGCTGTCATCAACCTGAAGGATGGTTTCAAGACCACAGCGGTTTACTACGCCTGACCCTGTTGGAGGCCGTACACCCTTATCTTCCCTTTAAACTGACTTAGCCACCCAGTTCTATGGAACATCCGAACCACGGTGCACCTTGGAATTTTTAACATTAGCAAAAATTCCCTGAGGTGAAAGAAGTGATACGTGACGAAATACTGAACCCTGGAGCTCCTGATCCATGATCTGGCATTTAACCACTAAGTCACCAAGTCCTGAAGCATTTCAGCTTGATGACGCAATGTGACTAAAAGGAGGGGCCATCTTAACACACCAAGAAGTAGAATCAGGTTCAAGTGGATATACGTTGCTGTACTTATATACTGATGATAATACTTGCACAGTGTAGACTAGCTGCATCCAACCCGTCTTTGGATTTAAGACAACTGCAACAAAATGAATAAGACGTTAGGCCATGAACTGCTACTGTAGGATATGAGTCCGGTATCATTTAACACCCTGAATGCCACGAGATAGCCGCAGACACAGTAAAGCCTCACGTCGGTCGCCATTAGCCCGCACTCGCATTCGGGAGGACGACGGTTCAATCCCGCGACCGGCCATCCTGATTTAGGTTTTCCGTGATTTCCCTAAATCAGTCCAGGCAAATGCCGGGATGGTTCCTTTGAAAGGGCACGGCCGACTTCCTTCCCCCTCCATCCCTAATCCGATAGACCGATGACCTCGCTGTTTGGTCTCTTCCCCCAAACAGCCCGACTGCAGCCACTTTGGACGGCTGGTTTATAATGCAATCATGGTCACGTGCGGTTTCTTGATGAAACCCACACTGTTGATGAAAGTGACCTGTAAATGCGATTCTGGGTTGACGACGTATTATCAGTTAAGCCTTTGCCGCAGTTGTTCCTTCCTATGGTTCTACTTGCTGTAGATTTCGTCACTGCTGTCGCTATCAGTTGTGTCCACAACACCATCTTCTTCGTCACCAAACTTTCATAAAGTTGAATAACGGACATCGAAAACTAATTGTCGGTAGTTCTTTATCACTGAAACCAATCATATCTCTGCGCTTACGTTGTCGTGTCCTTACGCTGGTTAACGATACGGGATACATTTGAGCCTATATCATTTATGTTCGTATTATATGATGTAGCTAATCTTACTGTTCACACCAAAATATAAATTAGAGGTCAACTTTAACATAGATGTACAGCAAGGTTAACATTTCTTAAGAACCAGTACCAAAAGGTCAAGTTGCAAAACACATAGTTCAAAACGTTGAACAGGACATTTTCAAAAAATGGTTCAAATGGCTCTGAGCACTATGGGACTCAACTGCCGTGGTCAGAAGTCCCCTAGAACTTAGAACTACTTAAACCTAACTAACCTAAGGACATCACACACATCCATGCCCGAGGCAGGATTCGAACCTGCGACCGTAGCGGTCGTGCGGTTCCAGACTGTAGCGCCTTTAACAGGACATTTTACCCGATTTCCTGTACACCGCCGTCAACTAAATTAAGGAATACACATTAATGCACAGTACTGGGCTATATTTACACTACTCGCCATTAAAATTGCTACACCACGAAGATGACGTGCTACAGACGCGAAATTTAACCGATGGGAAGAAGATGCTGTGATATGCAAATGACTAGCTTTTCAGAGCATTCACACAAGGTTGGCGCCGGTGGCGACATCTACAACGTGTTGACACGAGGAAAGTTTCCAACCGATTTCTCATACACGAACAGCAGTTGACCGGCGTTGCCTGGTGAAACGTTGTTGTGATGCCTCGTGTAAGGAGGAGAAATGCGTACCATCACGTTTCCGACTGTGACAAAGGTCGGATTGTAGCCTATTGCGATTGCGGTTTATCGTATCGCGACACTGCTGCTCGCGTTGGTCAAGATCCAATGACTGTTAGCAGAATATGGAATCGGTGGGTTCAGGAGGGTAATACGGAACGCCATGCTGGATACCAGCGGCATCGTATCACTAGCAGTCGAGATGACAGGAATCTTATCCGCATGGCTGTAAAGGATCGTGCAGCCACGTCTCGATCCCTGAGTCAACAGATGGGGACGTTTGCAAGACAACAACCATCTGCACGAACAGTTCGACGACGTTTGCAACAGCATGGACTATCAGCTCTGAGACCATGGCTGCGGTTACCCTTGACGCTGCATCACAGACAGGAGCGCCTGCGATGGTGTACTCAACGACGAACCTGGGTGCATGAATGGCAAAACGTCATTTTTTTGGATGAATCCAGGTTCTGTCTACAGCATCATGATGGTCGCATCCGTGTTTGGCGACATCGCAGTGAACGCACATTGGACGTGTGTATTCGTCAACGCCATACTGGCATATCACCCGGCGTGATGGTATGGGATGCCACTGGTTACACGTCTCGGCCACCTTGACAGCACTTTGAACAGTGGACGTTACATTTCAGATGTGTTACGACCCGTGGCCCTACCCTTCATTCGATCCCTGCGAAACCCTACATTGCAGCAGGATAATGTACGACCGCATGTTGCAGGTCCTGTACGGGCCTTTCTGGATACAGAAAATGTTCGACTGCTGCCCTGGCCAGCACATTCTCCAGATCTCTCACCAATTGAAAACGTCTGGTCAATGGTGGCCGAGCAACTGGCTTGTCACAAAACGCCAGTCACTACTCTTGATGAACTGTGGTATCGTGTTGAAGCGGCATGGGCAGCTGTACCTGTACACGCCATCCAGGCTCTGTTTGACTCAATGCCCAGGCGTATCAAGGTCGTTATTACAGCCAGAGGTGGGTGTTCTGGGGACTGATTTCTCAGGATCTATCACTCAAACTGCGTGAAAATGTAATCAGATGTCAGTTGTAATATAATATATTTGTCCAATGAATACCCCTTTATCATCTGCATTTCTTCTTGCTGTAGCAATTTTAATGGCCAGTAGTGTATATTAAAAAGCAATCGTCATGGGATATGAAAACCGGATCCAGTCGCTGGTTGCCACTCTAAATGGTTACAGGGACAGCACTAATTTTAATTTCAATGTTTCATGTAAATACTGATCGAATTTAAGAAGTTAAAATACAGACACAATCAACATATGTGAAAGGTTCAAGATAGTAACACGAGCATAGTTATAAACTGGTCTTGAGGCAGCGTAATTCACCTCACGCAAAGACCCAGGCTCATTTGTCTATTATTGACAATGCGAGCACCCAGTGATTTGCAACAAACGTTACACATAACTTCAAACTTTTTTTTGCTAACAAAAGCCACAAAACGATAGACGGAGGAAAAAGAAGTTTATAACTTACTACTTTTTCGCCCTTTGCGTAATATAACTGAATCATCAGGTTTGAAGTTTTAACTTATTACTTCTTTACCATTAGTTGTATTGTAATGCATTTTGGAAACGGTACACCCATATACGGGGGAATGTACCTACAAAATTAAGAGGGCGCACTAAAATACTAATGCTTCCAGTTTTTCTTATGAGAGCACTCTCAAAGCTTTTTAAATAAAACGAACTTTATTAACATTCTATACCTTTATTCTTCATGTTCACAGATCCATTTCTCAATATAGTTACAATGGCGACGAATACGTCTCTCGCAACGGACGACTAGTTTTTTGATGCCGTCAATGTAGAATGAGCTTGTTGAGGGAGTCACAGCTTCACTTCTGCTTTCACCACTTCATGAAGCTCGCAGAGGTGTTCTTTAAGTTTTTGAAACAGATGAAAATAGGATTGGGACGAGTCAGGACTGTATGGAGGGTGATCGATGAAAGTGCACCCGAGAAATCTGATTGGTCAAAACGCAAAAATTTTCACATATGTCCAATCTCCCTTATTCCATGTGAGAAGAGAGGTTCGGTCACTTCCCTTTATCATGAACACGATCAAGGCAAAGTCGCACATTACCGATGTTGATATAACCATCACCGTACACAACTTTCATTCTTCTGTGAACTTCAAATGGAGGTGCGTTTTCTGTGGTTAGAAACTCGATTACAGCATACTGTTACTGACTGACCGACATAATTACGTTGCACAGCGCCAAGTTAACACGCTACAATTCGGAACCCTCTAGTGGCAGAGGGTGACAGCTGCGGCAGGGAAGCGGGAAAGCCGACCAAAAACACTATGTGATCAAAAGCATCCGGACATCTCCAAAAACATACGTTTTTAATATTAGGTGCATTGTGATGCCACCTGCTGCCAGCTACTCCGTATCAGCGACCTCAGTAGTCATTAGACATCGTGAGAGAGCAGAATGTAGCGCTCCGCGGAACTCTGGGACTACGAACGTGGTCAGGTGATTGGGTGTCAGTTGTGTCATACGTCTGTACGCGAGATTTCCACACTCCTAACCATCCCCAGGTCCACTGTTTCCGATGTGATAGTGAAGTGGAAACGTGAAGGGGTACGTACAGCCCAAAAGCGTACAGGTCGGCCTCGTCTGTTGACAGTTGAAGAGAGTCGTAATGTGTAATACGCAGACATCTATCCAGACCAACACATAGGAATTCCATACTGCATCAGGATCCACTGCAAGTAGTTTGACAGTTAGGTGGGAGGTGAGAAAAGTTGGATTTCATGGTGGAGCGGTTGCTCATAAGCCAAACATCACGCCAGTAAAAAATGTCTCTGAGCACTATGGCACTTAACATCTGAGGTCATCAGCCCCCTAGACTTAGAACTACTTAAACCTAACTACCCTAAGGACATCACAGACATCCATGCCCGAGGCAGGATTCGAACCGGCGACCGTAGCAGCAGCGCGGTTCCGGACTGAAGCGCCTAGAACCGCTCGGCCACTCTAGCCGGCATCATCACGCCAGTAAATGACAAACGACGTCTCACTTGGTATGAGGAGCGTAAACATTGGGCGATTGAACACTGTAAAAACGTTGTGTGGAGTGACGAATCACGGTACACAATGTGACGATCCGATGACAGGGCGTGGGTATGGCGAATGATCGGTGAAAGTTTGTAGTGCCAGCAGTACAATTCGGAGGCGATGGTGTTATGGTGCGGTCGTGCTTTTCTTGTTGTTTTGCGTGGCGCTTTCACAGCAGAGGCCTAAATTGATGTTTTAGGCACCTTCTTGCCTCCCACTGTTGAAGAGCAATTCCGGGATGGCTACTGCATGTTTCAACACGGTCGAGCACCTGTTCATAATGCGCGGCCTGTGACGGAGTGGTTACACGACAATAACATTCCTCTAATGGACTGGCCTGCATGGAGTAGTGACCTGAGTGCTAAACAACATGTTTTGGAACACAATTTCGTGCCTGGCCTCAACGACCGACACCGATACCTCTCCTCAGTGCAGCACTCCGTGAAGAATTGGCTGCCATTCCCCAAGAAACCTTCCAGCACCTGATTGAACGTATGGCTGCGAGAGTGGAAGCTGTCATCAAGGCTAAGGGTGGGCCAACACCATATCGAATTCCAGTATTACCGATGATAAAAAAAAAGTCATTTTCAGCCATAGTGTATTTGCTGACGTGTAATACCTTCACCAACATTGAGAACAGAGCGAAAAATTGGGAGGTGTTACTTTCTAGCGCGCACTCTTGTATTAATCAGTGAAACATAGTTTAGAAGATAACGCACCATAAACAGTGACATGCATGGAAAACTAGCTTGTGCCTAAAATGGAGCACAAATTACCCAGGATTAGAGTTTAAAACGACCGTAGGCTACCAAAAGAACTCTCTTAAACGCTTAACGTCTGATATGTAACCCATTATTAATTGTAGTCAGAAGTCTGAATCTGTTTTGTACATGGAAGGTGGATTCTGGTGCCGTACTAAACATGAGCAGCGTGTGGCCGGCGGCGGATAGACGGCGTCTGGCGTGAGGCCCTGCTGAGTGCGCCGGCGGCCTCGTGACAGTGTCTTAAGCACTTCGTTACCATACTGGAAGTAAACAGCAGGACACAGAGATAGGATATCTTCAAGCAGTTACAAGCTCCGATGCGTAATGGCGACTAGGTGAGTAAGATATAACTAGCGACAAGTACGTGTTACGAGACCTTGTTCAGTACTGTGAGATAAGGAGAAGTTACGTGCATTTGCTCCTCAAGCACCGGTATCCGGCCGTCTCACCCTTCTCCGAAAGAAAACTCTCTCTGAACTGACAAGCAATCAACTGTCAAGTTTTCCACGTTTTGTGCCGTCTGCTGATCTTCAATACGTCCGCAGAGCCACAACACAGAAATTCTGTGCAAAGGAACACTTGTTTGTTCTGTATACTTCCTTTACTGTATTTATGTGAACTTTTTTTTTGGTCATCAGTCTACTGGCTGGTTTGATGCGGCCCGCCACGAATTCCTTTCCTGTGCTAACCTCTTCATCTCAGAGTAGCACTTGCAACCTACGTCCTCAATTATTTGCTTGACGTATTCCAATCTCTGTCTTCCTCTACAGTTTTTGCCCTCTACAGCTCCCTCTAGTACCACGGAAGTCATCCCTCATGTCTTAGCAGATGTCCTATCATCCTGTCCCTTCTCCTTATCAGTGTTTTGCACATATTCCTTTCCTCTCCGATTCTGCGTAGAACCTCCTCATTCCTTACCTTATCAGTCCACCTAATTTTCAACATTCGTCTACAGCACCACATCTCAAATGCTTCGATTCTCTTCTGTTCCGGTTTTCCCACAGTCCATGTTTCACTACCATACAATGCTATACTCCAGACGTACATCCTCAGAAATTTCTTCCTCAAATTAAGGCCGGTATTTGATATTAGTAGACTTCTTTTGGCCAGAAATGCCTTTTTTGCCATAGCGAGTCTGCTTTTGATGTCCTCCTTGCTCCGTCCGTCATTGGTTATTTTACTGCCTAGGTAGCAGAATTCCTTAACTTCATTGACTTCGTGATCATCAATCCTGATGTTAAGTTTCTCGCAATGTCATCAGCGAATCGTATCATTGATATCCTTTCACCTTGTATTTTAATTCCACAGCATACTGTTACTGACTGACCGACATAATTACGTTGCACAGCGCCAAGTTAACACGCTACAATTCGGAACCCTCTAGTGGCAGAGGGTGACAGCTGCGGCAGGGAAGCGGGAAAGCCGACCAAAAACACTATGTGATCAAAAGCATCCGGACATCTCCAAAAACATACGTTTTTAATATTAGGTGCATTGTGATGCCACCTGCTGCCAGCTACTCCGTATCAGCGACCTCAGTAGTCATTAGACATCGTGAGAGAGCAGAATGTAGCGCTCCGCGGAACTCTGGGACTACGAACGTGGTCAGGTGATTGGGTGTCAGTTGTGTCATACGTCTGTACGCGAGATTTCCACACTCCTAACCATCCCCAGGTCCACTGTTTCCGATGTGATAGTGAAGTGGAAACGTGAAGGGGTACGTACAGCCCAAAAGCGTACAGGTCGGCCTCGTCTGTTGACAGTTGAAGAGAGTCGTAATGTGTAATACGCAGACATCTATCCAGACCAACACGTAGGAATTCCATACTGCATCAGGATCCACTGCAAGTAGTTTGACAGTTAGGTGAGAGGTGAGAAAAGTTGGATTTCATGGTGGAGCGGTTGCTCATAAGCCACACATCACGCCAGTAAAAAATGTCTCTGAGCACTATGGCACTTAACATCTGAGGTCATCAGCCCCCTAGACTTAGAACTACTTAAACCTAACTACCCTAAGGACATCACAGACATCCATGCCCGAGGCAGGATTCGAACCGGCGACCGTAGCAGCAGCGCGGTTCCGGACTGAAGCGCCTAGAACCGCTCGGCCACTCTAGCCGGCATCATCACGCCAGTAAATGACAAACGACGTCTCACTTGGTATGAGGAGCGTAAACATTGGGCGATTGAACACTGTAAAAACGTTGTGTGGAGTGACGAATCACGGTACACAATGTGACGATCCGATGACAGGGCGTGGGTATGGCGAATGATCGGTGAAAGTTTGTAGTGCCAGCAGTACAATTCGGAGGCGATGGTGTTATGGTGCGGTCGTGCTTTTCTTGTTGTTTTGCGTGGCGCTTTCACAGCAGAGGCCTAAATTGATGTTTTAGGCACCTTCTTGCCTCCCACTGTTGAAGAGCAATTCCGGGATGGCTACTGCATGTTTCAACATGGTCGAGCACCTGTTCATAATGCGCGGCCTGTGACGGAGTGGTTACACGACAATAACATTCCTCTAATGGACTGGCCTGCATGGAGTAGTGACCTGAGTGCTAAACAACATGTTTTGGAACACAATTTCGTGCCAGGCCTCAACGACCGACACCGATAACTCTCCTCAGTGCAGCACTCCGTGAAGAATGGGCTGCCATTCCCCAAGAAACCTTCCAGCACCTGATTGAACGTATGCCTGCGAGAGTGGAAGCTGTCATCAAGGCTAAGGGTGGGCCAACACCATATCGAATTCCAGTATTACCGATGATTAAAAAAAGTCATTTTCAGCCATGGTGTATTTGCTGACGTGTAATACCTTCACCAACATTGAGAACAGAGCGAAAAATTGGGAGGTGTTACTTTCTAGCGCGCACTCGTGTATTAATCAGTGAAACATAGTTTAGGAGATAACGCACCATAAACAGTGACATGCATGGAAAACTAGCTTGTGCCTAAAATGGAGCACAAATTACGCAGGATTAGAGTTTAAAACGACCGTAGGCTACCAAAAGAACTCTCTTAAACGCTTAACGTCTAATATGTAACCAATTATTAATTGTAGAGTAGTCAGAAGTCTGAATCTGTTTTATACATGGAAGGTGGATTCTGGTGCTGTACTAAACATGAGCAGCGTGTGGCCGGCGGCGGATAGACGGCGTCTGGCGTGAGGCCCTGCTGAGTGCGCCGGCGGCCTCGTGACAGTGTCTTAAGCACTTCGTTACCATACTGGAAGTAAACAGCAGGACACAGAGATAGGATATCTACAGGCAGTTACAAGCTCCGGTCCGCAATGGCGACTAGGTGAGTAAGATATAACTAGCGACCAGTACGTGTTACGAGACCTTGTTCAGCAGCATTTGGGCGACCGGATAGGACTGGTAGGAGGGGGGGGGGGGGGTGAGCGAGCGGGAGGGGAAGGGGAACTTGGCGGCGCACGTGAGCCTGGCGGGAACCGGTGTGAGCAGCTCGGCGCGGCCCTACGCGGCGCGGCGCAGTGCTGTCTGTCCCGCGCGCAGCTATCAGCGTCCTCCTGACACGGTAAGCGGCCGGCGCGGCTCCACAGCTGCACGCAGCTACGCTCAGCTGCCGCCCGACAGTGATCTCACTGCCCGGCGCTTTGTGACGTGTGTGGCTCGCATTTCAAGCGGCGAACCGCCGTGACTGGCACTTCACCAGAGCGTTGCGCAGTCGCCGCTGCGACACCACCGCGTCGACACATATCCCGTGCTCCGCGTCGCGAACTAACAAGCGTTAAGTGCTGCCCGAGGAACAGAGCGCGAGCTGCAAGGTAACTTCTTGAAGATCAAAAATGTGAGCCCGACCGCGACTAATCTGTTAGAAAGATTCGCAGCTCTACAGTGGAAAGTTCAGTTTATAAATAACCATAGCGCTGCTGCTTCGTGCCGATTTTGTTTCGAACATGAAACTTCTCCTTTCAGGCTCAATGCTAATACCTGCCGAGCTATCCTTGGCGACTCGTGACCTGCCCTCCTCGCTGTTTCAGTTCAGCCAGTGCCTTTTCCCGACAGGCAGGCAATGCGTGCAGGGGAGACAATGTGAAGTTTCCAGAATGAGATTTTCACTTTGTAGTGGAGTGTACGATAATATGAAACTTCCTGGAAGATTAAAACTGTGTGACGGACCGAGACTCGAACTCGGGACCTTAGCCTTTCGGAGGCAAGTGCTCCACCAACTGAGCTACCCAAGCTACGCCCCGTCCTCACAGCTTCAATTCTGCCAGTACCTCGTCTCCTACCTTCTAAACTTCACAGAAGCTCTTGTGCGACCAGTGGCAGAATTGAAGCAGCGAGGACGGGTCGTAAGTCATGCTTGAGTAGGTCAGATGGTAGAGCACTTGCCCGCGAAAGGCAAAGGTCCCAAGTACGAGTCTCGGTCCGGCACACAGTTTTAATTTGCCAGGAAGTTTCAATGTGAAGTTTGGAAACTGGGAGAGAGAGGACCGTTCAGACATGGCGCAGTGAGGGTGGATAGTGAGATGTGCCTGTGTGGATAAGCAATGTCCGCAAAAGTCAAATACCATCACACAGTGTTAATCTTCCAGCACGTTTCTGTACATAGTCCGCTACGCGGCGAATTCACATTCTGGAACCATAAAGCTGCCGCTAACCTATTCACCGCCATTTCACAGGGGTTGGGCGGAAATATAGAAAATATGGAAATGCTTGCTTCAACATGGACGCATATGGTAGCCAAGCCTGCAGCTTACGCTGTTGTGTTTGACCGTGAGCGGGATCTGTGCAATGTCGCCAATACGTTGCAAGCGTCAGTCGAGCTCAGTTCTGTGTGGTTGTGAGTGCATTGTGTCGCAGCTAGGCGACGTCGAGCGTGGATAAATTGTTAGTGCACGTACGGTGGGCACTTCCGTAATGAAGGCAGACGAAGTGTTACTTGTTCCAAGAGAGACCGTATAGTGGATTTATACCGCATACAGAGAACGAGCGCAAAAAATAGCCCCTAAGACACAACGAAGACGAAAGTGGCCGAGTGGCCGAGCGGTTAAAGGCGCTACAGTCTGGAACCGCACGACCGCTACGGTCGCAGGTTCGAATCCTGCCTCGGGCATGGATGTGTGTGATGTCCTTAGGTTAGTTAGGTTTAAGTAGTTCTAAGTTCTAGGGGACTTATGACCACAGCAGTTGAGTCCCATAGTGCTCAGAGTCATTTGAACCATTTTTTTTTGTGACTTGAGTCATCGTGAAGGATGGTTATAAGACGAAGAATAGATGGACGATAGTTGCAAAATCCGCTGCAGAAGAGAATGTGACACTCGCTAACTCTGTCAGCACCAAAACAACACGAAAGGACATCCATAAACAGGGAACTGCAGGGCAAGCTGGAATTCCAAAACCACTCATCAGTAATCCAAATGTCAGTAACAGGAAAACATGTAGCCGAAGCCTAAAAATCTGGACTATGGGATAAGTTATTTCGTCAGAGGAATCTTGTTTCAAACTGTTTCCAGCATCTGGCAGAGTTTACGCCTCAAGATTGAAATACGGCATAGGTTCGGTGATGATATGGGCAGTCATATCGTAGTATTCCGTGGGCCCCATAGCTGTCCTATAAGGTCACATTACTGCAAAGGATTGCGTGGCTATTTAGGCTGATTAGGTCCATCCCATGGTAAATGGTGATGTTGTGTTCCAACGCGACGGTGGCCCTCTTCACGCAGCTCGTATCGTCCAGGTCTGGGTTTGTGATCACGAAGATGAATTGTCACATCTACCCAGATATCAACATTATTACAGTTTCTAGCGTAATTTGGAGAGAAGGGCCCGTGATCGCTTATCACTTCCATTATCGTTAGCTGAACCCGCCACTATTTTGCAAGAAGAATCGTATAAGACCCATTTATCCTCTCCGAGACGACTAGAAAATGTTTTTGATGCTGATGGTTTCCCTTCACCGCATTAGACATGGTAACTTTTCTGTTTTAGGTGTTTCCATATTTTTATCCAACCCGTCTATAATGGAGAGCTTCTGCTGTGTTTGGAAAGAAGTTGCAAGGACACACACATAAAAAGCAATACCCCAGCAGTGAGGTCGCGCGGTTCGCTATTGTGAAATGTGGAGCAGTTTTTCTGTGTTCCGAGGTGTGGGCTTTTGTTCAGATGATGGACCGGTCTTTACTTAATCCTTCTAACTGTCCATTTAGACAAAATGGAGCAAACCGCAGCAGCTGTTGAACCAATAATATTTTATTGTTTATAACCGGTTTCGGAATAATATAATTCCATCTTGTGTCATGCACTGTTAGCTATAAGCATACGTTACAACTATGGATAAACAGTCATTCAAAAATGAAAATTTACAATAAACCGACGACTGGGAATTATTGACATAAAGCATAACATAAGTACCGTTGTTTTCCACTCTAAGTCGTCTGTGGGACAAAAAATTCCGTATTCCACTTTATACAGGAGGGAAACTAAGAAGTTAACAAAATGAAAAAATGCCTTAGAAAACCACTGTTTCTAGAGTCACGAATCTCGAAACATGAAATACTAAAAAAAGGAAAAGGACCACACAATACGCGAAAGAGTCTTACATAGGACTACGCAATCACCGCCTCGCTCGTTTGGCCGTACTGAAAGGAAAATAATGAACAGTTGGGGGAAGAGACTAGCGTGATCGCGCACCGTACGTGTCGCAAACCAAGTTGCTGCATAGGGCTATATTAGGTGGAAGGTTTAAGGTCGCGAGCGGGAAACCAAGATAAAAGACTGTGGATGCTCTAAACGCTAGGGAGGAAGAAAATATAAACATCTCGATGTAAATCACAAAACTGTGTAACCAATACATTAACCAATTTTTGTAGAGAAAGATCAGACCATTTGATAAAATTAGAGTTAGAGGAGGAAATTCTCCAAACCAGACAAAAATTTAAAAAACGTAACTTAAGAGATAACCTGAAATGCGTCTTAATTGGCTAAAATACTAGTACATCTGTTTACATTACCTTTAAATGTTCCATTCGTTCATGATCCTTCTTAGGCAACGTATACGCTACAAATGGATGGCAGCGTTACGAAGGTAACACGCGTACAGCATGTTACAGCCACTAGATGGCTCTTACGTCGATATCATAAGATCAGAGCGCTACATACTTGGCTACGTACTTGGCCATGTGCACGAGGTGTTTTTTGATCGTAGAGGTTTTATTTCTGATAAACTTGTATATTGTGTTACATTTTATCCATTAATGTGACAACTTGGTATGAGGTTCCAACTCATAATGGTTCGGATATATACGTTCGTTAATAATTTCACGAGGTTGGGAGCGGAGGCTTCGTATAATTTCTGTCTCTTAAATTACAGTGTGCAGAACGTGGTGGTTACACAGCTTTTTTTTATACCTAGATGTACAGCAGCGTTTAGAGCACACACACTCCTTTAATGGGTTTACCCGATATCGTTTTAAACCTCCCACCTGCCATAGCTACAGTACTTGCAACAACTCGGTTTGCGTCTTGTGTGGCGGGCGCTCTCAATCGTCTTTCCTCTCAGCAGTTTTCCTGTTAGACTGAATTTCCTCACGTCGAGAAAAGATCTGCTTCATTTGATAAAATATTTTCTATAGCCAAGATCGCAGTAATACTTCTTTATTTTCGATAACTAGTTTCTACAGACTTTACTGTCATCATCTGGTCTGTGACATAGTGCTGTACATGTAATATATCTCCTATCATGATTTATGACGTAAGATTTGAGAAAAACAGTTTTTTATTGACATTACGAGGAACGGAAAAGGAAATTGTACATTTACAAACCTTCAATAATTTTCGTTGCAAAAATTGTTCATTGTAATTTGGAACCTCATGCTAAGTTGTTATATTAATGTAGCACATCATACAAACGTTTGTCAGAAGTAAAAATAAAACATTTACGATCAAAAAGCACCTCGTGCAAATGGCCATGTCCGTATATACTGCACTCACAGATGACTGTTAAGTCTTAAAAATCACAATATACAGTAAATGCACACTAGTACATCTGTTTACATTACCTTTAAATGTTCCATTCGTTCATGATCCTTCTTAGGCAACGTATACGCTACAAATGGATGGCAGCGTTACGAAGGTAACACGCGTACAGCATGTTACAGCCACTAGATGGCTCTTACGTCGATATCATAAGATCAGAGCGCTACATACTTGGCTACGTACTTGGCCATGTGCACGAGGTGTTTTTTGATCGTAGAGGTTTTATTTCTGATAAACTTGTATATTGTGTTACATTTTATCCATTAATGTGACAACTTGGTATGAGGTTCCAACTCATAATGAAGGCGTTTCGAAACAAAATTTTTTGAAGATATGTAAATGTAGTTACGCCATAAATCTTGAAAGGAGATATATTACATGCACTATGTTATAGACCAGGGAATAACAGAAAAGTATGTCGAAATCGGTTGTCAAGAATTAAAAAGTAGTAATGCGATCTTTGCTATAGCGAGTTTGTTACCAAGTAAGACAAGACGTGCAAAATGGTGTTTCCTGTCGGAATCCTATGTAAGTGTCTTTCGTATGTTGTCCTCTTCCTCTTTTTAACATTTCGTAGGTGTTTCGTGATTCCGCAGATAATGGTTTTTAACAGATTTTTTCGCTTTGGTAACATCTTAGGTTCCTTACTTTATTAAGTGGGAATTGAAGCTTTCGTTCCACGGACGACGTAGGGAAGAAGAGAAAAATAGTTCTTTTACACTTTATGTCAATCTACTGCTTCATATTCATCTTTGAATAAATATTTATAACTGTATACAAAACACAACAATTTCCCCCCCTACCTAACGTTGACTTCCGTATCTGACAACACAACCACGACAAAACTCATGATACATTCCCATTTCTGTCGCATCTACATACGTGTACACGTCCGGAATGTTGTCGTAGAAGTCGAAACAAACAAGTCGTGACGCAGCCGCCAAGGTCTTCACCAGTATCAGCGTAGCGAATTGCATCGATCCAGAGGCACTAACGAGTTTGAATCTATTATTTCAAGAGTTACATGCGGATTTATTGAACGTGAAGTTAAATATGTCAAAAATATAAACGTCTTAAGCTACTTTACCTGTTTTTTGAAGATAGTTCACATGCAGAGGAGAGAGCAGATAGGTGGAAAGAATACATTGAAAGCCTCTATGAGGGTGAAGATTTGTCTGATGTGATAGAAGAAGAAACAGGAGTCGATTTAGAAGAGATAGGGGATCTAGTATTAGAATCGGAATTTGAAAGAGCTTTGGAGGACTTACGGTCTAATATGGCAGAAGGGATAGATAACATTCCATCAGAATTTCTAAAATCATAGGGGGAAGTGGCAACAAAACGACTATTCACGTTGGTGTGTAGAATATATGAGTCTGGCCACATACCATCTGACTTTCGGGAAAGCATCATCCACACAATTCCGAAGACGGCAAGAGCTGACAAGTGCGAGAATTATCGCACAATCAGCTTAACAGCTCATGCATCGAAGCTGCTTACAAGAATAATATACAGAAGAATGGAAAAGAAAATTGAGAATGCGCTAGGTGACGATCAGTTTGGCTTTAGGAAAAGTGAAGGGACGAGAGAGGCAATTCTGACGTTACGGCTAATAATGGAAGCAAGGCTAAAGACAAATCAAGACACTTTCATAGGATTTGTCGACCTGGAAAAAGCGTTCGACAATATAAAATGGTGCAAGCTGTTCGAGATTCTGAAAAAAGTAGGGGTAAGCTATAGGGAGAGACGGGTCATATACAATATGTACAACAACTAAGAGGGAATAATAAGAGTGGACGATCAAGAACGAAGAAGGGTGTAAGACAAGGCTGTAGCCTTTCGCCCATACTCTTCAATCTGTACATCGAGGAAGCAATGATGGAAATAAAAGAAAGGTTCAGGAGTGGAATTAAAATACAAGGTGAAAGGATATCAATGATACGATTCGCTGAAGACATTGCGAGAAACTTAACATCAGGATTGATGATCACGAAGTCAATGAAGTTAAGGAATTCTGCTACCTAGGCAGTAAAATAACCAATGACGGACGGAGCAAGGAGGACATCAAAAGCAGACTCGCTATGGCAAAAAAGGCATCTCTGGCCAATAGAAGTCTACTAATATCAAATACCGGCCTTAATTTGAGGAAGAAATTTCTGAGGATGTACGACTGGAGTACAGCATTATATGGTAGTGAAACATGGACTGTGGGAAAACCGGAACAGAAGAGAATCGAAGCATTTGAGATGTGGTGCTATAAACGAATGTTGAAAATTAGGTGGACTGATAAGGTAAGGAATGAGGAGGTTCTACGCAGAATCGGAGAGGAAAGGAATATGTGCAAAACACTGATAAGGAGAAGGGACAGGATGATAGGACATCTGCTAAGACATGAGGGATGACTTCCGTGGTACTAGAGGGAGCTGTAGATGGCAAAAACTGTAGAGGAAGACAGAGATTGGAATACGTCAAGCCAATAATTGAGGACGTAGGTTGCAAGTGCTACTCTGAGATGAAGAGGTTAGCACAGGAAAGGAATTCGTGGCGGGCCGCATCAAACCAGCCAGTAGACTGATGACCAAAAAAAAAGTTCACATAAATACAGTAAAGGAAGTATACAGAACAAACAAGTGTTCCTTTGCACAGAATTTCTGTGTTGTGGCTCTGCGGACGTATTGAAGATCAGCAGATGGCACAAAACGTGGAAAACTTGACAGTTGATTGCTTGTCAGTTCAGAGAGAGTTTTCTTTCGGAGAAGGGTGAGACGGCCGGATACCGGTGCTTGAGGAGCAAATGCACGTAACTTCTCCTTATCTCACAGTACTGAACAAGGTCTCGTAACACTTACTTGTCGCTAGTTATATCTTACTCACCTAGTCGCCATTACGCATCGGAGCTTGTAACTGCCTGTAGATATCCTATCTCTGTGTCCTGCTGTTTACTTCCAGTATGGTAACGAAGTGCTTAAGACGCTGTCACGAGGCCGCCGGCGCACTCAGCAGGGCCTCACGCCAGACGCCGTCTATCCGCCGCCGGCCACACGCTGCTCATGTTTAGTACGGCACCAGAATCCACCTTCCATGTACAAAACAGATTCAGACTTCTGACTACAATTAATAATGGGTTACATATCAGACGTTAAGCGTTTAAGAGAGTTCTTTTGGTAGCCTACGGTCGTTTTAAACTCTAATCCTGGGTAATTTGTGCTCCATTTTAGGCACAAGCTAGTTTTCCATGCATGTCACTGTTTATGGTGCGTTATCTTCTAAACAATGTTTCACTGATTAATACAAGAGTGCGCGCTAGAAAGTAACACCTCCCAATTTTTCGCTCTGTTCTCAATGTTGGTGAAGGTATTACACGTCAGCAAATACACTATGGATGAAAATGACTTTTTTTTTATCATCGGTAATACTGGAATTCGATATGGTGTTGGCCCACCCTTAGCCCTGATGACAGCTTCCACTCTCGCAGCCATACGTTCAATCAGGTGCTGGAAGGTTTCTTGGGGAATGGCAGCCCATTCTTCACGGAGTGCTGCACTGAGGAGAGGTATCGGTGTCGGTCGTTGAGGCCTGGCACGAAATTGTGTTCCAAAACATCCCAAAGGTGTTGTTTAGCACTCAGGTCACTACTCCATGCAGGCCAGTCCATTAGAGGAATGTTATTGTCGTGTAACCACTCCGTCACAGGCCGTGCATTATGAAGAGGTGTTCGACCGTGTTGAAACATGCAGTAGCCATCCCCGAATTGCTCTTCAACAGTGGGAGGCAAGAAGGTACTTAAAACATCAATGTAGGCCTCTGGTTTGAAAGCGCCACGCAAAACAACAAGAAAAGCACGACCGCACCATAACACCATCGCCTCCGAATTGTACTGCTGGCACTACAAACTTTCACCGATAATTCGCCATACCCACGCCCTGTCATCGGATCGTCACATTGTGTACCGTGATTCGTCACTCCACACAACGTTTTTCCAGTGTTCAATCGTCCAATGTTTACGCTCCTCATACCAAGTGAGACGTCGTTTGTCATTTACTGGCGTGATGATGCCGGCTAGAGTGGCCGAGCGGTTCTAGGCGCTTCAGTCCGGAACCGCGCTGCTGCTACGGTCGCCGGTTCGAATCCTGCCTCGGGCATGGATGTCTGTGATGTCCTTAGGGTATTTAGGTTTAAGTAGTTCTAAGTCTAGGGGACTGATGACCTCAGATGTTAAGTGCCCTAGTGCTCAGAGACATTTTTTACTGGCGTGATGTGTGGCTTATGAGCAACCGCTCCACCATGAAATCCAACTTTTCTCACCTCCCACCTAACTGTCAAACTACTTGCAGTGGATCCTGATGCAGTATGGAATTCCTACGTGTTGGTCTGGATAGATGTCTGCGTATTACACATTACGACTCTCTTCAACTGTCAACAGACGAGGCCGACCTGTACGCTTTTGGGCTGTACGTACCCCTTCACGTTTCCACTTCACTATCACATCGGAAACTGTGGACCTGGGGATGGTTAGGAGTGTGGAAATCTCGCGTACAGACGTATGACACAACTGACACCCAATCACCTGACCACGTTCGAAGTCCCTGAGTTCCGCGGAGCGCTACATTCTGCTCTCTCACGATGTCTAATGACTACTGAGGTCGCTGATATGGAGTAGCTAGCAGCAGGTGGCATCACAATGCACCTAATATTAAAAACGTATGTTTTTGGAGGTGTCCGGATGCTTTTGATCACATAGTGTTTTTGGTCGGCTTTCCCGCTTCCCTGCCGCAGCTGTCACCCTCTGCCACTAGAGGGTTCCGAATTGTAGCGTGTTAACTTGGCGCTGTGCAACGTAATTATGTCGGTCAGTCAGTAACAGTATGCTGTAATCGAGTTTCTAACCACAGAAAACGCACCTCCATTTGAAGTTCACAGAAGAATGAAAGTTGTGTACGGTGATGGTTATATCAACATCGGTAATGTGCGACTTTGCCTTGATCGTGTTCATGATAAAGAGAAGTGGCTGAACCTTCTTCTGACATGGAATAAGGGAGATTGGACATATGTGAAAACTTTTGCGTTTTGACCAATCAGATTTCTCCAGTGCACTTTCATCAGTCATCCTCCATACAGTCCCGACTTGTCCCAATCCTATTTTCATCTGTTTCAAAAACTTAAAGAACACCTCTGCGAGCTTCATGAAGTGGTGAAAGCAGAAGTGAAGTTGTGACTCCCTCAACAAGCTCATTCTACATTGACGGCATCAAAAAACTAGTCGTCCGTTGCGAGAGACGTATTCGTCGCCATTGTAACTATATTGAGAAATGGATCTGTGAACATGAAGAATAAAGGTATAGAATGTTAATAAAGTTCGTTTTATTTAAAAAGCTTTAAGAGTGCTCTTATAGGAAAAACTGGAAGCATTAGTATTTTAGTGCGCCCTCTTAATTTTATAGGTACATTCCCCTGTATATGGGTGTACCGTTTCCAAAATGCATTACAATACAACTAATGGTAAAGAAGTAATAAGTTAAAACTTCAAACCTGATGATTCAGTTTTATTACGCGAAGGGCGAAAAAGTAGTAAGTTATAAACTTCTTTTTCCTCCGTCTATCGTTTTGTGGCTTTTGTTAGTAAAAACTAGTTTGTAGTTATGTGTAACGTTTGTTGCAAATCACTGGGTGCTCTCATTGTCAATAATAGACAAATGAGCCTGGGTCTTTGCGCGCGGTGAATTACGCTGCCTCAAGACATATACGCAGTTTATAACTATGCTCGTGCTACTACACTCCTGGAAATGGAAAAAAGAACACATTGACGCCGGTGTGTCAGACCCACCATACTTGCTCCGGACACTGCGAGAGGGCTGTACAAGCAATGATCACACGCACGGCACAGCGGACACACCAGGAACCGCGGTGCTGGCCGTCGAATGGCGCTAGCTGCGCAGCATTTGTGCACCGTCACCGTCAGTGTCAGCCAGTTTGCCGTGGCATACGGAGCGCCATCGCAGTCTTTAACACTGGTAGCATGCCGCGACAGCGTGGACGTGAACCGTATGTGCAGTTGACGGACTTTGAGCGAGGGCGTATAGTGGGCATGCGGGAGGCCGGGTGGACGTACCGCCGAATTGCTCAACACGTGGGGCGTGAGGTCTCCACAGTACATCGATGTTGTCGCCAGTGGTCGGAGGAAGGTGCACGTGCCCGTCGACCTGGGACCGGACCGCAGCGACGCACGGATGCACGCCAAGACCGTAGGGTCCTACGCAGTGCCGTAGGGGACCGCACCACCACTTCCCAGCAAATTAGGGACACTGTTGCTCCTGGGGTATCGGCGAGGACCATTCGCAACCGTCTCCATGAAGCTGGGCTACGGTCCCGCACACCGTTAGGCCGTCTTCCGCTCACGCCCCAACATCGTGCAGCCCGCCTCCAGTGGTGTCGCGACAGGCGTGAATGGAGGGACGAATGGAGACGTGTCGTCTTCAGCGATGAGAGTCGCTTCTGCCTTGGTGCCAATGATGGTCGTATGCGTGTTTGGCGCCGTGCAGGTGAGCGCCACAATCAGGACTGCATACGACCGAGGCACACATGGCCAACACCCGGCATCATGGTGTGGGGAGCGATCTCCTACACTGGCCGTACACCACTGGTGATCGTCGAGGGGACACTGAATAGTGCACGGTACATCCAAACCGTCATCGAACCCATCGTTCTACCATTCCTAGACCGGCAAGGGAACTTGCTGTTCCAACAGAACAATGCACGTCCGCATGTATCCCGTGCCACCCAACGTGCTCTAGAAGGTGTAAGTCAACTACCCTGGCCAGCAAGATCTCCGGATCTGTCCCCCATTGAGCATGTTTGGGACTGGATGAAGCGTCGTCTCACGCGGTCTGCACGTCCAGCACGAACGCTGGTCCAACTGAGGCGCCAGGTGGAAATGGCATGGCAAGCCGTTCCACAGGACTACATCCAGCATCTCTACGATCGTCTCCATGGGAGAATAGCAGCCTGCATTGCTGCGAAAGGTGGATATACACTGTACTAGTGCCGACATTGTGCATGCTCTGTTGCCTGTGTCTATGTGCCTGTGGTTCTGTCAGTGTGATCATGTGATGTATGTGACCCCAGGAATGTGTCAATAAAGTTTCCCCTTCCTGGGACAATGAATTCACGTTGTTCTTATTTCAATTTCCAGGAGTGTTTAATGAAACAGTTACAGGTAAGGAGGACTTAATAACACTTGAGCACTAGTGCCGAACTAAGATGCCATTACATAACATGATAGAATCACTTAATTAAAAAAAAACTACAACAGAAACACTGATCTTAAGAAAAATGTTTATGTACCCAGATGTGTTAATAAAAATTAGTAGATAATGTTGCGCAAGGAACTCAGCAGATATGCAGAGTGCAGGCTTTAAAAACAGCAACATAAAATAATTTGACTGCAAGAGACACAAAAAACTTCTGAGCAAATTTTCAGATAACGGCCAGCATTTAACTAGGCCAAGACGAGCTGAGCAAATTTTCAGATAACGGCCACCATTTAACTATGCCAAGACAGCCTCCCATAATAATAATAAAGTTTAAAATCTCTGAGTGCGTCGGTGAACAAACAATTACGACGACTTATTCCGTGTCAGTTACACAATATAAGGGAGCGGGTTCCACAGCTTCACCGCTTCCCTTCAAATTTTGTACCCTGCGAAGTCACAGAACTTGTATCTCCAAGCTGCCCATGTCGACAAAACGCCCAACCAGTTTCACACCACAACGTGTAACGGTCATCACACTCGTTCGGCAGCCGTTGACTTTTGTTTCCCCCGCGAATGACACGAGCTCTCGAGGGTTACCTGTCGAAGGCTATGAACCAACTCGCTTCGTCTGCGAAGCCGCAATATGACACGCGAAAAGCAAAGATAGCTTACATCAACCACAATCGATCTCAACGATACATGAACAAAAAACCACTGGCGCCAGCTTGCCACGTCTCACAGATCTCATTTCAAACATGTTTGCTAGAACCATTCAATTTCTAGATTATCTTTCCGTAGCTTATCGCGTAGCATCGCTATAGAAAAGCTTTCACGCACATTATCTACGATTTTCCACTGTCTATGTTTCTCTTCCGTAGAATACTGTGCTCAAGTCCCTTTTCTTCAATTCTGTGCCTATGTTTTACACGAGCAGAGCTCTAACGTTAAGGGGATCGTTCTTGTCATGTGTGCATGTACCGCCATCCGTCTACGTGTAACTGTTTTTTGTAATCTTCCAACCGAAAAGAAATTTTTTTCACATCTTCCCCGGCCGTTTAAACTCTAGTTCTGTGTTTAGCAAATAGCTTCTTTCTGTTTTCCCTCTGAAAATGTTTGTTAGATTTGTTTATTACTAATCCTTACTGTGTTTTACGTAAAATGCCACTTCATCCAGCATTTCTTCTAACCCTTCCACTGAAGATTCACATGATGTTAGCTAACATGAAGACGCTAATGGTCAAAATTTTTCACTACATCTACAAGTTTCACACATTTTCTTCGTTTTTGTCTATTACTCCTTCCGTTACTTAGACTGAGAGTTTTCTCCCCACTATCTTTAAAATTTTTGAAACAGGTTAGAATTATTTATTTAAAGTGTGAACCATACAGACATTTCCCAGGTTATCAAAAATCTAATCAAACGTTCTATCTCGACAAATGGTTATGACCTTCATGTTGTGCTCCTGACAGCTTGTGGGGGATGCGTTGAAAGTGAAATTTGATTGATGAAGGTTTGTTAGGTGAAACTGAGTCAGTCTGGTTGGGGTAATGGTTTACATAGCTACATCTCATCAAGTTTATGCTATGACGGATCAGTAACGGAACTAAAAGAAAATAGATTCAAAAAGCCAACACAAGATGTCCTTTCGAAAACCATCATGGGATAAACGATTTAATGTCCCGTCCCAACGTATTAATTGTACAGAGGTTCCCGCCATCAGTTCTCGGCTGACAAAACGTCGTAAAGAGGTAGTTAGTACAGAAGACTGTCCACTGATTTGATCATAACTTGCACACTGCTATCGTTCCTACTACTGACGAACCAAACCCAACGAGGAAAATTTCTTCCAGCATCTAGGCGAGATTGGTGACAGCTCTTTGTGTTAATAAATGAAATCAGTAAGTCTTTGTAATAAGACTTATACATTTCCTGGTATCTCTGAATGAAACGTGTGGGGGTAAACAGAGTAGTTTCTTAAATAAGTGAAATTCAGTCAAACTGGTTGGGGTAATGGTTTACAGAATTACTTCTCATCAGGTACTGTGCACCTTCCTTTAAAGAAGAAGGGGTGCCAAATTAACAAAGATTAGCTAATTTTAATTGCAAATGATCATTACTTAGTACAACTGCTTCTCCTCGCTGACTGTAATCTCACTTAAACAGAAGTAGCTGTAAAAAGAATTGAGATTATGTTTTTACACCCAGTCGTCGATATCTGTGCAGATAGAAGCACATCTTGGATCGAGAAGGATAGGAAAGCCTTTTCGGAAGAGCCATCTCGCCAATCGTATTAAGCAATATGTGGAAATCATCTGGATAGATAGATAGAGTTCACTGTCCCACCTGCGTGCAGCCCCTTAGACATCCGTGAACTGTATATTACAACCGCTAATCATCCGCATAAATCATCCTACTCCTTAATTTCCCACTGGACATAGCAGTTCTTCGCATACTTTGATATGCGTCTGGTGGGACTGAGACTGAGGTACATCAGTCGTTGTACCTTTTGTTCCTCATTAGAGTGGAACTACTTTGAGAACTTTATTTCATGCAGTTTCTAGAGCTCTATACGTATGGTCACGTATGCGTTTGTTATTGTAAAAGAAACACAACCTTTTGCTTTTCACTCTAAAATTTTTCATTCCCTTTATAAAGAACTGAAAGACTCCGTTATAAAAGCACGCATTACGCAAGTAAAACATCGTCATTATCGGAGTTCAATTTCATTGAGTCTTACTAAACACTGCTAGCTGTGACTAGCCCATAACGGAAATGATAGAACGTTATGGGTGCTCTGAAATGCGTTACTTAGGAGGTATGGTCATTTGTTCAGTAGGTATGTTCTACAGTAGTGAAAATGAACAAGTAGTCATGCATTTTAGAGCCCATATTTATTGGCCTTTCTTTACTCTTTTGGTACATACTACCTCCTCCAAAAATACGGAAACCAAAGAGTACGCAGTAGAAGAGATATATTTCACAATATCGAAGATGAACAAGTGCTCATAGTTCTTAAAGTACACTTTTTGGTGCCCGTGTGTATTATACATTTTTGTCTTGTTTTTGCACACACTTCCACCCCTGGAAGTTTCGTATCCTACACTCTTAGCAACGTTAGTACCGGTAAGTGCTCATAGTTCTTAAAGTACACTTTTTGGTGCCCGCGTGTATTATACATTTTTGTCTTGTTTTTGCACACACTTCCACCTCTGGAAGTTTCGTACCCTACACTCTTAGCAACGTTAGTACCGGTAAGTGTATTACACTGTTACAGGAAGCAGAACGATTTTCGCCTATAACTTTCGATTCGTCCGTTTCGGGACCATGGTGTCTTACCTCAAACTGATACATTTACCCTTCCCATCATCCGTGAAATTTTGTAACATTATAACATAATCGCGCCTTATATCTTGCTTCTACGTTAACGAGGTGCTGAAGCATGTTCGTGCGCTTTTCTGGAGTGGAACGGTGGAGAAATAGCTTGAATGTGGTTCGACGTACCCTCTGCCGGGAGCCTTATTGTGCAATTGGAGGGTAATCATGAAGATGTAAATGTATAGATGTAGTCCCTTTCTGTTCTTCGCAAGAAGTAAACATTTACCTCAGACTATATAACGTGACCACGATCATTTTAGTAGTGGACTATAACACTCTTGCAGAAAAAACCATAATTATTTTGTTTCTTGCTTCTTGTCTGTGATGAGCACAGCGACAATTCTTAGTCATTCTCCAAGAATTTCACGTGTGCATCTCATAATGCATTCGTTAACTGAGTTATGTGATACTGCACTACTGGCTCACGGCGCGCAAAATGATATCTGCTGTTTCACATTTTCCTAAGAATATAACGATGTAAATGGCGCTATAAAAGGTCGATGCCCCTCCCGCGTCAGAGTCTTTGTTTTTCACAGTTATACTCCCTTTATCTACGTTTTGTACATTATGTATACCGTTGTCTGCTCGTCTGCCTTAGGACGGCCTGTCTTAAATATTGCCACTGGCGTATCTCATACTGTCGTATGAACTCATAAAAGAATCTGCTGCACCACGCTATTGTTCTCCGAAGAGTTACTGCCAGCTGAAGACAAAGTAGCTGCTCGTAGTACTACTAATCACATCGCGGCTTAAAGTGAAGATTATTGACACATGTTGCCGAAGGGAACATACTGGACCGGAAACACTGGCCATGGCTTGAAAAATAACACACAGCAGCGATACTGCTGAACACCAATAGCTTCTTCCTTCCATTTGTCAAATGTCACGCGAAACGACAGTAGTCGTGTTTCTGAGATCTGTTTCTCATCTGTTCAGATGTCTGCCGCCAACGAGAGCCGATTTTACTTCAAGGGTGCCTACTTGTTGCAAAACAGTAGTAACATTTGCCTACTGAGTAAAAAGTTTTTGTTATCAAGATAAGTATTGCAGGAAAAAACATATTTTTTTCTCACAAGAACATTACTACTATGACGCATTTGGTAGTTCCGATATTCCCATGCATGTGCGTTGCTTCTTCATGAACAAACGTTTTTTAAGCATTGAAGTACAATAGAAGTTCGCTAAGACGTTGCCCTTTTCAAGGTGTCTGGTATTTTTATGTCTTTACGGTTACGCGCTTTTACGTTACAACAAGGGAAGATTTCGCTTAAAAAAGCTTTATATAACATGTTTAACTGAAAGAATTAAGTAAATTAGACTGTGCTATGTCGAATTACATTCTTATTACTGTATGACGAAATAAAAGAATGTGGGGAAATTAATATAAACTCTTAGTTAGACAATAGTACACATTGTCCTTCATTTCAATACGTCCTGAGATGTGCACTAGAACGTTGGGCAGATTCTTAATCATAGCATTCGAAACTGGTGCTAAATATTTCACAACTTAGCGTATTTCCTGAGAGATGCGATTGCTATCTCGTATTAACCGGGAGCACTGCTTTTGTATTATTTCATTTTCCTTGTCTCACAGAAAGCATTATACAGTAGATCCAGTAGTCGAAAACAGCTCTAAATAGGGGCAACAGTAGAATACTGAAGAAGAAAATAACAACCAAGGGCATCACAGACTCAGTGTCAGAGAATATGTTTTAATGTCCATATTCCGTTGTGCTAAAACAAATGCTGTCGGGAGTAATATACAGGATGTTTCACAAAGATAGTATGAGCCCATGTTAGCTGAGTGGTCAGCGCGACGGAATGTCATACCTAACAGCCCGGGTTCGATTCCTAACTGGGTCGGAGATTTTCTCCGCTCCGGGGCTGGGTGTTGTGTTGTCCTTATCATCATCATTTCATCCCCATCGACACGCAAGTCGTCGAAGTGGCGTCAACTCGAAAGACTTGCACCAGGCGAACGGTTGACCCGACGGGAGGCCCTAGCCACACGGCATTTATTACAAACATATTCAAATATTTTAATATGTTAATCTACAAGTAAAACTAAAGGAAAAAGTTCATGGTCAACATAGGTCCGCAAATATTTAGTTATGGAGTTACGGCTAATAAAAGGTTCTGCCTGAAATTCAGCAAATTCGCTAATATGAAGCCATCGCAAAACTGTACGAGGTTAAAGTAAAGTACGATTTCCACTTATTTTGTTGTTATTGGTCTGGTGAATATAATGAAACATGTCCCAGACGTGTATCTACAGTAGTTTTCCAGAACATCCACAGAAGCAAAGATTATTATACAAGTAAATTTGTTTACTTTCCATTAAGAATGCAGAAACTTTTATGTAATTGTTGGCAACAGCTAATGAGTTGTTTCAGTCGTTTCCTAACCTTGAAACGAGTTAGTTTTCTGTATTTTTCAGTGAAAGAACATAATAACAACAGTATTTTAAGTGAAACCACATAGTAACTGTTGTACTTTGTAGATTATTTATGAAATAGGGATGCCATTCAAATATACAACAGAGGAATATTCCGATGTGGTGTTTATTTACTGCAAATGTGATGGTAACGCTACGGCCGCAGTTAACGACTATCGCGTACGTTATCCAACGCGGAGGATTCCGAATGCACGAACCATTAGCGGAGTATTTCGAATGTTACGGGAGACAGATTCTCTAGCTAGCGTTTAATTAGTATGAGCCCTCGATACGTGAAGATGATGATGAGTATATCATGGCTGCTGTTCAACGTAGCCCGGGTACCAGTACGCGACATACCTCTGAGCGATTAGGCATTTCACAATCTAACGTATGGCGTACACTGAAGTACAATGATCAGTATCCTTACCATAAACAAAAACTGCATCATTTACATCTGGGAGATCCTGCACTTCGCCTGGAGTTGTGGAACTGGTTAAATACGAGTACTAATCGGCAGTTAGACAAATGCATTTTATTTACTGATGAGGCACAGTTTACTCGAGATGGTATAAAAACTTTACGTAACGAGCACGTATGGACTGAAGCAAACTCACATGCAACAGCGTATGCAATTTCCAGCAGCGATTTAGCGTAAATGTGAGGTGTATTATAATCAACACACACTTTACTGGGTTATTCATTTTTCGAGGACGTCTAACTGGTGAGATGTACTTACAATTGGTTCAAATGGCTCTGAGCGCTATGGGACTTAATTTCTGAGGTCATCGGCCCCCTTGAACTTGGAACTACTTAAACCTAACTAACCTAAGAACATCACAGACATCCAAACCCGAGGCAGGATTCGTACCTGCGACCGTAGCGGTCGCGCGCTTCCAGACTGAAGCGCCTACGACCGCTAGGGCCACACCGGCCGGCGTACTTACAATTCCTTAAAGAAGAAATGCCCTACTTGCTCGTAGATGTTCCACTTGCTACCCGATTGCAAATGTATCTTACATTTTCAATATGACGGCACGCCTCCACATTACACCAACACCGTTACAACACATTTAAATGAACATTTTCCCCAGAAATGGATTGGTCGTGGTGCTACACGTCTGTGGCTACCCAGATCGCCCGGTTTAACGCCAATGGAATATTGTGTATGGGAATGGATAAAGGACATAGTTCATGAGGACAAAGTCAATACACGTGAGGCATTACTTGCTCACATTATCAGTGCAATAGACGAAATTAAGAGCAACCCTGTGAAACTGAAACGAGCAGCGAAATATTTTCATACACGTGCAGCTAAGTTCATTGAACCTGGTGGAGACATTTTTGAACATTTATTGTGAATGTATTGTCAAAGTGTATGTACACCGCACAATTTCCTTAACACTGAGCTTTGTTTTTTCCCGTTTAACAAGAGTTCACGTATTGTATGGTATTAATAAAAGCAGATTATCTGACACATTCATACAGTTTCAGTTAACGTTAGCCGGCCGTTGTGATCGAACGGTTCTAGGCGCTTCAGTCCGGAACCGCACAACCACTACGGTTGCAGGTTCGAATTCTGCCTCGGGCATGGATGTGTGTGATGTCCTTAGGTTAGTTAGGTTTAAGTAGTACCAAGTTCTAGGGGACTGATGACCTCAGATGTTAAGTCCCATAGTACTTAGAGCCATTTTGAGTTAACGTTATTACCATCATTTTTCCAACATTAAATTCTCTACAACTTCTGTTGAAAATTTTGTGCAATTGTTTGGAATTAGAAAACAAATTGGCCAAAGTAGTTAATAAATTAAAAATTTTACAAAATTACGTCTTTGCCTCTCTGGTTGTTCTGGAAAACTACGGCAGATACACGTCTCGGACATGTTTCGTTAGATTCACCAGATCAATAACAACAAAATAAATAGAAATCGTGCTTTTCTTTTACGTCGTACAGTTTTTGCGATGGCTTCATATTAGCGAAGTTGCTAAATTTCAGGTAAAATCTTTTATTATTCCGTAACAAATATTTGCAGACCTATGTCTATATGAACGTTTTTCTTTAGTTTTACTTGTAGAATACCATATTAAATACCATATTAAAATATTTGCATGCCTTCGTGAAACACCCTGTATAGCCGTGGAATAACATTTCGTTCATCGATTGGTAACACCTTTATAGAAACCTTGACTTTCACTGTAAAAGACGATTTGGTCCTGCAAGGCATTTTCATGGTTCTCTGACGTAGAAGGGAGTTACTACCAGTGACTATAAATAATTTGTAAGCTCATACATATAACATCTAGTATACTGGTTTTTGCATTACGTTTATTAATGGTTCAAATGAGAACTAAACATCACACACAGTCATAGATGTTGGATCACAGTTTGATAGTATGACGGAAGCCTCTGCCCTAGCCAGTGCGAACACTATCAAGACACTGTAATTAGCTATAATGACGAGTGTATGGGGAAACTTTCTCCTTATTTCCTGAAATTCTAGAAAATTTTTATGGAATTCCTCGTGGAAGTTATGAAACTTCAGCAATGTAAAGACAGGTAGATGAGGAGAAGATTAGTGTTTAACATCCCTTCGACGACGAGGGTCGTTACAAAAGGAACAACAGCTCGGATTAGGGAAGGATAGAGAAGGATAGCTTCTGTGCTCTTTCGAAGGAACCATGCCGGCATTTGCCATAAGCGATTCAGAGAAATCTATGAACACCTAAAACAGAATGGCCAGACGCGGGATTGAGACGGCGTGCTCCCAAATGCGAGTCCAGTGTGCTAACCACTGCGCTACCCCACTCGTTCAATACAGGTAGACTGTAATACGTAACTATACAGAAAGGTAAAACTACGCCATTCGTCGAAACAAATCTCTGTGTTTTCGTTTACTTTTATTAGTCCTGAACTTATTTACATAAAAGAGGGGACTGCGTATTCGGATTAGGTATCATCTGAGATTTCTCATCAAATGGCAGTAGCATATTAGGGGGTTATCCTCCTGTGCACAACGGAAGAACGTCGCAACTCATAATACAAACCCGTCAGGAGCTCTGCCTTCAAATTAAAGGTTATTCAAGTGTGTCTGTTAAGTAGCACCATTATCAAACAGTCGCTAATCACTCGTTAGCCCTCAAGTGATTTTAAAATACTATACAAATAATACCTCGACCAAAGTCCTAAGTACATTGATTACTATATTTGTCGCGCTCTACATCTGCTTCTACCTGTACATGGACACTGCAAATCACACTTATGTGCCTGGCAGGGGGTTAATAGAACCAGCTTCACAATAATTCTCTATTATTCCGCTCCCGAGCAGCGCACGAAAAAAAAACAAATGCCGATATCTTTCCGTGCGAGTTCTGATTCCCTTATCTTCTTATGATGATCGTTTCTCCCTATGTAGGTCAGCGTCAACAAAATATGTTCGCATTCGGAGGAGAAAGTTGCTGATGAGAAACGCCTTTGTTTTAATGATGTCCACCGCTATTCCTGTACCATATCCGTGACACTTCCTCCCCTATTTCTCGATAATACAGAAAGCGCTGGTCTTCTTTGAGCTTTCTCTACGTATCCGGTAATCCTACCAGATAAGCATCCAACACATTCTGATTGAAATCGATCATACGTAGCAAATTAAGTGAGAAATTCAACGGCTCGAATACATATCAGCTAAGGTTCGTTTTCAGTGCTGTTTAGTATCGTTCTGTTTTTAGGGCGTGTTAAATGAAAGCCTTACCTGTGTAATAAACGAAAATTCGTTCCGGTAACCTATGACTTGGTAAGCTTATGTGCAGCAGTGTACATCTGCACAAGAACGGTCGCGGGAACAGTGTAAACGTGCCCGCCCCAATAGCAACTTTTTCTTATGACGAATAACGTTTTATTATCTGTTTCGTGTGTAGTGAATCCGTAGAACAAGTGGAATCCGTTGCAGAATGGAGGTCGACTATGACGATGAATAACTGAAGCGCCGGCGACTTTGGCCGAGTGGTTCTAAGCGCTTCAGTCCGGAGCCGTGAGACCGCTGCCTCGGGCATGCATGTGTGTGATGTCCTTAGGTTAGTTAGGTTTAAGTAGTTCTAAGTTCTAGGGGACTGATGACATCAGATGTTAGGTCCCATAGTGCTCAGAGCCATTTGAACATCTGAACCAGCAGCAAGGCTACAAAATATCTAGGAAGTTCCTAAATGGCTTGAGATCCGAGATTGAAGTTCTCTTTTGGGTGGTTGGATCAGTCGCGATACAAAACCGCTAGACGATTTTGAATGCCACTGCCGTAACTGCAAATATTATTCACTATCCAACACATGACATTGTCAGGATATGCTTCAGTTTCATAAAGTCTGCAAGTTAGACGCCCAACAATTGACTTTTGTACTGAAAATCGACGTTTCGATGTGACTGAACAACTTCTGCTGTACTTTGAACAATAAGGAGACAGCTTGGTTGTAAGACCATTCTGCCACAAGAGTTATGGAGTGATGCTACGCGTTTAATGGTAATTTTGGGATCACTTCGTTTGCTCCTCCTTTTTTATTTGCACATTACGTCAAGGCTTTGGTGCATTTGCCTTCTGAGGCCAAAATTATCCACAAGACGAAGCATGCCTTCAAAATACAGACCATTAAAGATGTAAATATGAGTATATGAATGTGTAGAGAATATAAATTTTCACACAGCACTTCCGCCGTGGAAGTCTCTGTTCTTTCCAAAGGAGTGTGCTACTTCCGTAAGTCTTCTGAGTGAGAACAGCATCGTGCCCGTGACTGACAAGTGGTGATAGTCACACGTGCTGCAGTCGAAGAACGAGAACGATGGATCGCCATTCAACAAAGATTTTACAAAGATTCAACAAAGTCCTATCGTATGAGACTAGTGATTTCGTAACAGAAGTAGTCAGGAGTCATGCAAAACCATATATTGTACCTCAGAACTGCAACTGATATGGTTTGGGTTGGAATCAAATCAAAGGCAGTCGCAAGAACGTTTAAAGCATCTGAAAGTGATTTAAATCTCACTAGATAAGAGACGTGGAAATCACATGTAGTTTGTTTAAACTTGATCTTAATGCAGAAAATCTTTTATGTGCAGTCAACTCAAGTAACCAAAAAATGGTTCAAATGGCTCTGAGCACTATGCGACTTAACTTCTGAGGTCATCAGTCGCCTAGAACTTAGAACTAATTAAACCTAACTAACCTAAGGACGTCACACACGTCCATGCCCGAGGCAGGATTCTAACCTGCGACCGTAGCGGTCGCTCGGGTCCAGACTGTAGCGCCGAGAACCGCACAGCCGGCCGGCCAACTCAAGTAACCCCTATTTAACAATACATTTCTTCCAGGCTTACATTAGTCACTCCTACTACTACGACTTTGGCTTGCACCTCAATAACTTACTTTCGATACACGCATCTACACTCCTGGAAATTGAAATAAGAACACCGTGAATTCATTGTCCCAAGAAGGGGAAACTTTATTGACACATTCCTGGGGTCAGATACATCACATGATCACACTGACAGAACCACAGGCACATAGACACAGGCAACAGAGCATGCACAATGTCGGCACTAGTACAGTGTATATCCACCTTTCGCAGCAATGCAGGCTGCTATTCTCCCATGGAGACGATCGTAGAGATGCTGGATGTAGTCCTGTGGAACGGCTTGCCATGCCATTTCCACCTGGCGCCTCAGTTGGACCAGCGTTCGTGCTGGACGTGCAGACCGCGTGAGACGACGCTTCATCCAGTCCCAAACATGCTCAATGGGGGACAGATCCGGAGATCTTGCTGGCCAGGGTAGTTGACTTACACCTTCTACAGCACGTTGGGTGGCACGGGATACATGCGGACGTGCACTGTCCTGTTGGAACAGCAAGTTCCCTTGCCGGTCTAGGAATGGTAGAACGATGGGTTCGATGACGGTTTGGATGTACCGTGCACTATTCAGTGTCCCCTCGACGATCACCAGTGGTGTACGGCCAGTGTAGGAGATCGCTCCCCACACCATGATGCCGGGTGTTGGCCCTGTGTGCCTCGGTCGTATGCAGTCCTGATTGTGGCGCTCACCTGCACGGCGCCAAACACGCATACGACCATCATTGGCACCAAGGCAGAAGCGACTCTCATCGCTGAAGACGACACGTCTCCATTCGTCCCTCCATTCACGCCTGTCGCGACACTACTGGAGGCGGGCTGCACGATGTTGGGGCGTGAGCGGAAGACGGCCTAACGGTGTGCGGGACCGTAGCCCAGCTTCATGGAGACGGTTGCGAATGGTCCTCGCCGATACCCCAGGAGCAACAGTGTCCCTAATTTGCTGGGAAGTGGCGGTGCGGTCCCCTACGGCACTGCGTAGGATCCTACGGTCTTGGCGTGCATCCGTGCGTCGCTGCGGTCCGGTCCCAGGTCGACGGGCACGTGCACCTTCCGTCGACCACTGGCGACAACATCGATGTACTGTGGAGACCTCACGCCCCACGTGTTGAGCAATTCGGCGGTACGTCCACCCGGCCTCCCGCATGCCCACTATACGCCCTCGCTCAAAGTCCGTCAACTGCACATACGGTTCACGTCCACGCTGTCGCGGCATGCTACCAGTGTTAAAGACTGCGATGGAGCTCCGTATGCCACGGCAAACTGGCTGACACTGACGGCGGCGGTGCACAAATGCTGCGCAGCTAGCGCCATTCGACGGCCAACACCGCGGTTCCTGGTGTGTCCGCTGTGCCGTGCGTGTGATCATTGCTTGTACAGCCCTCTCGCAGTGTCCGGAGCAAGTATGGTGGGTCTGACACACCGGTGTCAATGTGTTCTTTTTTCCATTTCCAGGAGTGTATTACATTTATTGACGATCAGGATCGAATGCTACTCTCTCCTCTAATCTTCGTAGCAGCTAGATTAGATGAAAGTATTCAAGTAAGTAATTCAAGGACGAGCTTCGCGGGTATCTGCAGTCGTGATGCCTGTGATCTTCGCACAGCTATTGAATAGTGCTTGGCGAATCACTCAAATCGAACACAGTTGTCGATGTGCTTCTAAATACGCAAAACCGAGCTAAGACTCGGGAGAATAATACGTTCTCGGAATGACAAAGGAATCTTCATCATATTATTTTTGCCAAAGCAGTCTGGCAAGGTATACTTAGTCACTGGAAAATCCCATCCTACACAGAGATCATTCCTTAAGGATGACAGTGATTTTCATGGAGTAATTCCAAGTCAGGTCGCTCAAGAGTGCCTTCTAGCCATATCACTGGTCTCAGACAACGAAAACATTCTACAATTCTACACACCATAAAGCTGCATATCGTCTTGCGAGTCTTCCAGCGATGATCCATGGCAGAGAAGCGAGCGTCTATCCATACTAAGAAGCTGTGAATGTGCCTCCTAGATGTTGTCTACCTGTCATCAATCAACAGCAGTAAAATTCCGATGCTCTCGAATACATTCATTTCTTTTCCGTCGTTGTACCACCATTAGAATAGCTGCAGATATGATCTGTTTCATATCTCCGTACATAGGTGGGTTCACTTAAATGATGTCACATATCCGTCTAGTTGGTCCTAGGTTTTATCGGGACGACAGGTTGTTCCACAATGTCATGCAAGGCGGCTTTCGTGCACTGAACTGGTCGACGTTCATTACAGATATCAATGGCACGTGGAGATTATCTTTCCCATAACAGTAGTTTACCACTGTATCTACCTTGGAAATACTAGCTAGCTCCAATAACCAGAAAACCGAAGATCAGCCTATCAGTCATTTTGCACACCTACTTCACCACTTCACACACCATCGGCCATGAGCTATGCGCTACGTATGACAGTAAGGAGGTAATTCTGAATATTTGACGGACAATGTGTTTTCAGCTGATTTAACGGAAACGGGTAAACCTAATGTCTTGTTTAAAAATTACAGCTCTTTTAGCTATGGTCCCATTATAGGTGATAACGTCTTACCTTCCTCCAACCTACGAACTGACTTGCCAGCCATTGTAAAGGGGGGACAACCTTCGAAGTGGCCCCACACTTCAAACGTGTATCTGAAACACGTCAAAATTTCACATTTTCCTTCTATACGAACCATGATCAGAACTGAAAGAAAGGATATGTGGCAGAAATAATTTCTAGCTGCGACTGAGATATGCATTCGCAATCTCGCGTTTACCTATTAAGTCGCTCAGTGATGTAGGCATATTGCGAAGATGTTTTAATAAATATCTAATGATATTAGCGTTAATCATATCAACACCTAATTTCTTCTTACTTCATAAGTAAAGGGTTCATTGTGCTCCAAGTTTATCTTCGTCTACACAGACAAACATAACTGAATACTTTGGGTGATGTGCACTGAAACGCATATTACGTCAGTTCCGTATATTCGCCGTGTTATTTTAATGGAGTGATTGCTTTGTCAATGTATGTGGTCATCTCCGTTTTGTAAGTAAGAACAGTCGTTGCGATATGTGGGAAATCATTGTTATAGAAGCAGATTCATTTTTTAAAAAAATTACGAGTAATAGATCTGATGCTCACTATGTTTTTTTTTTTTCTGGGAATGAGTTAGATGAAAGCTGGGCGCTATTACCAAACATTAACACCTTGGAATAGAACGGTGCCTGAGAATAAGAAACTTCTCAACAATATGCTGGCGTTACAAGGCGAAAAGTGTTGCCTAAAAGCCTTTTAAGATGATGCAGTCCGATACGATCAGACGATAGCGTTATTTTGGGATACGATCGCTTTAATAACCGACTACCGATATTCAAATGAGGATCGAAGCACGAGGCACTTTGCATTCCATCCATAAAGAGAAAACAGTGGCGAAATGTTCCACCGCCCCATTCTGCTATTTCGAGGGTGCCCAATAAAAGCGACCGAAATGCGAAGACTGCTACAACCCGCGAAACAGCGGCCGGAACGGTTGCCCTAGGAATAAATGGCTCTAATTCTATGACCACGGGCCGGCGAGTGGTGCTCGCCGCGGGCCGTTAGCAGTCGGTTTTATGGGGTAGAACACGGCGTCTGCATTATGCAACAGCGCGCGGTCCCAGGGTCGAGCACCTGTGGCCAGGTGGCCACAGTCGCCGCCCTCCACTTGCTGCAGGAAGCAGCCGGGGAACACCGCCCACAGACGGAATGCAGACCTTCGGAAACCTGCTCCTCACCAGGCTGTCCAGGGGATCGGGGCGACGTCGGTGTGCTACCTTGTTAGCAGCGCTGTTTCTTGTTGAAGAACCCCAGGAATGAAAAACATGTGGCAAAGGATTTCATTGACAGGTTTCCGAAAAGCATGGATTTACAAGGAGGAAACTGAGTCGTTGCCTTGACTTGTTCCATAGCCTTGCTCGAACGTATGAGAACTATACCACGCCGAATACGAACGTTTTGCATATCCAATGCCTTAAGGAGGAAATGCGTGTATAAGGAGAAATTTCACCATTAACTCTTTAGTTACTGATAAATAATGACAAAAGATAGTATATTTGCGGCAGAGAACAGAAAAAATTGAATTCGACTGGGACACTTTAAATTCAAGTGTGTCACAGGGTTCTGTTTCAGGTCCAGATATTCAGGTGCACGCGTATATACAGGGTGACGGGGCAGGCCACCTGAGCAACTCAGCGTAGTTTCGTGAAAAAAGATGATCTTTCAAACAAAAGCTGGTTATGATTTAAATAATGAAAAACTGCACCAGTTATTTATTTTTACAAGCTTAGCACGACGCGTTTTGAGAATTTAGTCTCATTTTCGAGAGAATTTACGTATGTGAATATTTTTAGTGATGTTTCCGGTGTGAATTTCCGTCTCTTGCACTGCACATGTCTTTCTGAGGTTATGCTACAAACAAGAAGACGGACGAACTGAATCCTGGAGGGTTTTCATGTACTTATTTTAGAAATGGTATTTTTGTTTTTCTGCTTACAGATATTGTGCCTCCTCCATTGCATATAACGTCACCACTTCCAAATCATCGCTTACACTGCTTGTGCTCAAAACACGCTACAATGATATTTCGACTATATGGTTTCACAATGAGTTCGCACACAGTCAGAGGCGTTACAGTGATTTTGGATTACAAAATTAATTTTTACCATTTTTGACTTTTGAATTTTCGGTCACATTTTTTAAATGTGTGGGATAAAATAAATATCTATGAAAATTACTACGCTTATTATATGCGGGAGAAAAATTTTAAAAATTAAGTGTTTCACCATCTAGTTTGTCATTAAGAATTTTTTTCTCCTAGCTTTTCGTGGTGAATAAAAATTTCAAGCTCCTTCATGAAATACTTTTTGTGGTTTTTGGAAGTGGAGTAATGTATATTCCTGAGTCTGAGAATTTATCTTTTTTTATTGTTTACGATGTGGTCTAATTTCTCTTACAGTTTGTTGTTTGTGGAGAAAGTTACTTTATCTTTATGTGACCTACGTCGGTTCGCTGTACTTTGAGGAATGTTACCTATGTAAGGAATGCTAACCCTACACTTGGTTCTGTTACAGGTCGTTATGAAGTTGAACTGGGGATGGCATTGACCTCTGCGATTTTGTTAATGATGTCTAATTGTTTAGTTAGAAAATGAGAGCCATAATTCACTAGACAACAGTGCTAAAAATTAATTTTATAATTGACAGCTTTATGTAATGTAATCCAAGAACACTGTAACACTTCTGACTGTGCTCAAACTCTTTGTGAAACCGTAGCGTCGTAATATCATTGTGAGTGGCGTGGTTTGATCACAAAACAAATAATGGACATGGTGGTTCACGTGTGTGTGACATTCTGTGTAATGGAGGAGGTACAATGCTTTTAAGTAGACATATAAAATACACATTTCTAACATTAGCGTACAAAAACACCGGAAGATTCTTTTCGTCCGATTTTCCGATTGCAGTATAACCTCAAAAAGACATCTGCAGAAAATCACACATGGAAACATACTCATGTAAACAAATATAATTGAAAATGGTAATTAATTCTTGAAACACGTTGTGCTAAGTATAAAAAAATAAGTAACTGGTGCAGTTTTTCTTTATTTAAACATGAATGACACAGTTACAGACTTCCCTAAAACATCGAATAAGATGAATGAAATTAGAATCTGGTTGGCTTGAAGAGGGACATCGTGTGATGTTCATCGTTTTTCGTGGGTGGAAAGGTAGAGGAGATACGATGGTCACTTTTGTTATATTAAATAGATTGTCATATTATCTTATTTACATTCTGATAATAAGTTTGAAAAAAATGGTTCAAATTGCTCTGAGCACTATGGGGCTCAACATCTTAGGTCATAAGTCCCCTAGAACTTAGAACTACTTAAACCTAACTAACCTAAGGACATCACACACACCCAAGCCCGAGGCAGGATTCGAACCTGCGACCGTAGCAGTCCTGCGGTTCCGGACTGCAGCGCCAGAACCGCTAGACCACTGCGGCCGGCAATAGGTTTGAAGAAACGCACAATTCATTAGGTTGTTCAGTAATTATTTTACATCATATTGTGGTGTTGAGCTTTTGCAGGTGCATTTGCAGACGCATGCAGTGAGACTGGGATGAAATAATGAGTTAGTATTGTAATGAACGTTGTTACAACACGTGTTCAAAATGTTGACCTTTAGGAGTCATACATGGGATTGGAATTGGAAAATACAGCACTTAGAATTTCATCAGATCCGATAGCAGAACAAGCTCCTGTAATACTATCTTTCATATCTTCGCGAGCGGTTGGAATTTAATTATAAACTTGTTGTTTCAACTAACCCCGCAAGTAAAAGTTCAGAGGCATTAAGTCTGGCAAACGTGCAAGCTGTTTTGTATTTTCGCACTGACCAATCCAAAGTTATCCAAATCTGTTGTTCAGAATCTCTGTAATTCTCCGTGCATATGTGCAGGGCATGCATCGTGCTGGTACCACACGATTTGTTGTATGTCAAGTGGGATGTCTTCTAATAGTAGTCGCAGCACCTCTCTTAAGGAATCAAAATACTTCGCAGCATATAAGTTACCATCAATAAAATAGGGACCAATAATTCGACTGTTTAGAAGACTGCACCACACGTTGACTGATCAAAGTCTTCGGTTGTCCTCTCTTCTCAGCCTACATAGCGTTTCAGAGGACCCATAATTGGCGTGTTCAGGGTTTGTAAATGATGCTTCAACTGTAAGTAACATTTTGGTCAAGAAAATATCCTCAGTCCGCAGTTTCCACTGCCCCATTCGAGAATTGTACCCCTCGTAGCAACGCACCGCCATGAACTCCTGATCGGGGATAGCGTTCTACAGCCGCTAAGATATCAGAGCACGTCGCTCGTCAATTGCTGATTTGTGCCACTTACTTTTTTTTATTATTATCGACGTTACCTATTTCCTGAAATGTTTATATTGTTTTTGGGTAGATTCACGACGATGCTGCACGATAAGGATATCTTTCAGCATACAGTAGTACTGCTACTCTCATATTCTGGTGACATTCTCAATAACCATATTAAATTTCATTTGCGTAGAACACTGTGAAGGTCTGATAACTTTATGAAGACGTCGTAAACTCGCTACGACAGCAAATCGCAGACTAACGGTCTTCATGCGTTAGATAAACAAAGGAATCTTGTAGGTAGTGGAATGTTGTTTACGTTAGATACTCTTCATGTAACAGGTAAACACACCAACGTGCAATGAGTGCAATCTATTTTCCATTTGATGTAACCTGTAAAGTAAACAATCTCTTAGTGTTCCTGTTTCTTGTCGCTGATTCTCTATGATCAACGGACGCTCGTACATAACCAAACCCAACACAACCTAACACAGTGAACGTCTTTTCAAAATAATGCGAAGAGGCAAATAATATAAAATGCCAATACATTTAAAATTATAAAGTTTGACTATCATATCTACTACAGGCTAAGACCTACGAAAAATCGATGAACTCCACACTATCTCCCCCTTTAAGGCTAAACAGATTTTGTTTGAGAGATTTTGTTGTATAACTAAAAGTGGCAGAGTTATTCGCCGTTTGTATCACGCAAGCCGTTTCATCTCTGCATGTCTATATCAAACGACATCAACTGTACCCGCCTACTGTAGTTAATACCAGATCTTCGCTACAATTTTTCCCCTCACAATTCATTCCATTCCCGAACTGAGTATACCTTGGTGCCTCACATTGTGTCCTATCACCCAATTACTTCTCCTGGCTACCCGAATAGTTTTCATCATTATTCAATAATATGATTTTTCAAAGGCTTACGTTCTCTCATTGTCTGGACTGTTTAAGTCCAGGGTTTAATTCCATATTAGAACGCCTCAAACAAATACTTTTAAATGTTTTTGGCTCCGTGTTGTGCCCAACTTTGAGATGCTATACAAGAGAGGTAAATTTCTTTTAGACACCAAAATGTGCAATGATCGTTAGACATCGATCAAACACATTAATGTTCCAAAGTATGGACATCTATTTGTCAACGGAAACTCTGTTGTAGTAAGACAACAAATTCTATGAGCAAATGAGTGGGTTTTTATTATTTAACGGTCACCTAATCAAGATAAGTTGCAGGAAATTATGTTTCAAAATGCAAAGCAAGTCTGCCTTCAAAAATATAGATTTATTGACTCAAAGGTTTACATGAAATACAAATAAAATGAGTGATAATTTTTTATTAGTGAAACGAACATTAATTCTCGTAAAATTTACAGCACAGGGTGGCTCACTAGAAGCCCAAAAACATAATGAGTGTAGTGCTAACACATTGGAGGTTACCTAAAAAGTGTGTCGTCGGACTGTTTCGCGGAGGCATGACTGAATAAAATTTTCTCCGTTTTCAACCCGCGTAAATTCGAATAAAATTCTCGAGCTTTTGATGGCTATCTCCACCATCGTCTTCAAGAGTAAAAAGCACCGACTGCAGGGGCTGGCGAGTATCTTACAGAGTTAGCTGCTCCCTCATGGATTGGTTTGGCATGGTTACCCAGTCATATAGGGACGACAGCAGCCTCTGGCACCAATCAGAGAGGGCCGGAAAGATGCCAGCGCAGAGGGTGAGTTGGGCAGCTCGTAGCAGCTCCGGCCCACCGCGGTACCGAGTCACGTCAGGTAGCTGAATGGCCGGCGCCACGTTCGAAACTACCTGAAAAATACCTGATAGACTGCTTGGGAAATGCGATAAGCTCCTATTCGGTTCAGCTCGCAACTACGAAGTAAATGAATTCAAGATCCTTGAAACAATACAGGTAATGAGGACCAAGCTACGTAGCAGATCGTGATTGTGGTCGTGATTGTGAGCTGCTTATGAAGCGGATAACGCGAGGAACACAAACTCGAAAATTCACGAGTGTTCCAGGTCGAAGCTGGATCAAATGTCTCCCTTTGCATGACAGGGCAATAAGCCTCCACCACAACAAAAGAACTCTCAAAAACGTAGGCCCTTTGCATTCCAGAACAAACACTAAATGTAGGGGGAGATTCCAGCCTTTTACAACAGCAACCAGATAGAATTTCCATAAATTAATGTAAATTCTGGGGCACCTTGCCGAAATTTCTCATCCATAGCTTACGGAACGGGAGCTGACTTTGAAAAAGACTGTTACGGGCTGATAGGAGTCTCCCACTCATTGGTCGTGAACTTCGTGCCACGCCACAGAGACGAACCAACTTTTTTGAGTGGACGACAACGTCTAGAATTCTCTCGTGGTGCACGGCATAGCTGCGCAAGAGTGATCTAACGTCTGCCTACAGAAAGCTGGTTTTTGTCACGGTAAGTGATTCTCTACGGATCGGTAGTGGCTTAGGACAGGCCGTAATGGCGAACGCCGCATGTGCCGACAAAAGCAGAAGGCTGGCCTGGCTTCACCGATTTGCGAAAACCACAATCCCTTGGTAAGTTATTTCCCATGTATAGTCAGCCCTGGCTACCAAAACCAGAAATGCACATCTGGTTTTGCTTGTCCCCGTTAAGACGATTTGAAGCTAATAAGCGACTTACTCTTTTCCAGCATTGCCAAGGAAAATAAAGAAATTGAAAATAATCATACATCAATAGCGATATGTGAATGTAGCGTCACAACTTTCAGAAAACTCTTCCTAATACCTAGATTTATATTACACTTTATGCTAAAATATTTCCCTTTTTCAGAAACACATTGCTTGCTGTTACCAGTGTATAATATGCTCTCTACATTGGCCTTCGTCACTGAGGTTGCGGCCTAAAAACGCTTCTACTATTTTTAGGGTCTCATTTCGTTATTTAATTGCCCCAGCATCGTATGGAAAAATTAGAATATCATCTTCTCCCTGATATTTAATTCCTCTCCAAATTTATCTTCTGTTTCTTTCACAGCTAGCTCTGTGCACAGATTGAGTGACAATCTTGTCTCACTACCTTCTCAGTTATGATTTCTCTTCCATGTTCTTCACCTCTTGTAACATCAGCATGGTTTCAGTGTAAGTTTTAAACAATTTTTCCATCCATGTGTCTCATTTTTTGGTTGGCTGATCTGGGGCAGGGAACCAAACAGTGAGACCATCAGTCCCATTGAATTAGGGAAAGATGAAGAAGGAAGTCGGCTGTGCCCTTGCCTGAAGTTATTTAGGGAAATCACAGAAAACATAAATCGCGATGGCCAGACACGGGTAGCAGTGGGGCAAAGAGAAGACAAGCACACTCTGTTAATACAAGTTGTCTACATCAGAGGCAAATATACGTTCAGGGGCAAACCACTTGTTCTCCTTTGATTGACAGGTCCTTAACCTATTGCTCTTCTAATAGGATTATGACCCCTGAGGATGACTTGTCATTCTGAGAAACTTCACCCCTCCCCCTTCCTCTCCTCCTCCCAAACCCTTAGGAAACCTTTAACCCTCCCCCTCCCACTCGCTGATACAGGTACACTTTCAGACCTGAGTTATTTGAGTGTCCCTCTCCCACTCTTTCAATTTAATGGACTAATTATTCAAATTGACCAATTAATTAACCTCTCCCCCTCCAGGAAATCCCCCCCCCAGCCCTCCCCCACCCCTCGCTCACTGGCAGCAAAACGATTCAATTGATTGGTCATTTGGTGGAAATCGATTGCAGTGTATTGAATATTGTTTATTTAATTTGGGCAATGTGTGAAATATTGTTTATTCAAACAATTTATGGGATACAAGACCATGTATGGAATAAAGTTTATTTATTTATTTATTAAAAGAATTTAGCTGGAAATCGACTGCAGTTTATGGAATATTGTTTAAACAACTTAGACAATGTGTGGAATACTGTTTATTTAAACAGTTTATGAGATACAAGGTAATCTATGGAATAATTAAACAATTGCGATTCTTTTTCGATCAGATCGCATAAGAAAACACGAAATTACACTGTCATAGACTGCTTAAACATATCTGAAAATCTTATGTCTCGCCACGCTGCAGGCTGCCTTGAGTCGGGACGTGGCAGAGGGATTTTGAAAACGCCAGTGGGCTCGCCGCACCGCTGTCGGCTGCGTCCCTAGTGGTCACGACTTGTTTCTGCATGCGTGAACCAACCTGTCAGATACCAGCACATGCGAGAGACGCCTTCCTTCCAAAGCAAGTACCTGACTGGGAGTCGATCCTGAACTAATGCTGAACTTAATAAATAATTGATTGCCGGTCACACGATCGTGTTGTAGGGAATATGATACGGACCTGGTAGCTATTTCACACACACACAAATTGACGATGTCACAAAAATAGCAGCAGGCTGACTCTAAATACACTTTTAAAAAGATGGTTGCGTACAAAGGAAGAAAGAGAGAGACAGACAGACAGAGAGACAGAGAGACAGAGCTGTAGACACAAATGTTGCTTCAGACGATGTGCCACGGAAAATATTAATTAAGTCGTTAATATAGCGTTTAAACAATTTTGCTTCACACAGCTTAGAAATATTCGAAATAAAAACGATCGACCTTGCACAGTAGTTTGCATGCATAAACAACGGTGTTATGTTCTTGACGAGAAATTTCATTAAATAATCCAACGTCACGATTTGAAACAGTGCTGTATGAAATGATAGTTGGAGTTCCCAACCATTACAGGTCTGCTAAGTGTATTTTCTTTTTTAAAGTGCTATAGAATTCTTAAGTTAACTGATTCTCGCCTTCACACCAAGACAAGAAACAGGGAGGAAATAGTCTACCAAGTGATCGGATAGTAACAACAACAAATACCTCTGCGAGACAGAGTCCACTGCGATGCATTGACAAGCGCTGAATATTACACACTTAAATCAGGATCCAGTCCGTAGCAGTAGTTACCATGGCTAGACATCAGAGATCGCTATGAATCGGGAATTTGACGTCGCATTTGCGATTTTCAAGTACTATAGAATTCCTAAGTTGACTGGTTCTCCCTACAACATTCAGAAGGAGGAGAAAGAGGGAGAACCTACTGCGTGATAGCATAGAGACGACAACAACAAAAAATATCTCTGCAAGACAGAGAGGCACTAAAGATGACACACTTAAACCATGATCCAGTGCATAGTAGTAGTACTCGTAGAAGATGTCATGGCTTGGCGTCAGAGATCGCTATCGGTCGGGAATTTGACGTCGCGATTGGGTTTTCAAGCACTATACAATTCCTAAATGGGTTCTCTACGCTGCATTCGGAATGCATGATAGGATAGAGACAACAGCCAGTACCACTGCAAGACAGAGTCCACTGCGATGTACTGAGAAGCAATAAACACGACAAGCTTAAACCACAATTCAGTCCATAGCAACATGGCTAGTTGTCTGAGATCCCTTAAACACTCGCACATCTCACGCGCTCTTGTCCCGAGGTCCGCACGCATCGTGCCAACCCCCTCATATGCCGCCAGCGCCACTGCTCAGAGGACGGTGAAAACTAACGCCGTGACCGCAGCCGCAGTGGCGGGCGTGCGTGTGTGCCAGAGTGCACCAACCCCGGTCATGAAGGGCGTCTGGGGATGGTTGGAGTGATACGAATTCGGATGTTGTCAATACGTCTTCTGTCACGCAACACGCACGACCGTTTCTGTCGCGCTCACCCAGCACACCGGTCACCCCGCCAGCTCCCGTTGCCGTGGGCAACATCAGACAGGTTGGCGCTTTCTTTGTACCAAACCACATGTCACAGGCTGAGATAATCGATTACTTCTGGTTGCCGACTCCTTGTGACTACTCGTGATTGTGAAACAAGTTGCTGTAGCTTGAATATATACAATAGTTCTAACCAATTCCACCCGATATAGACCCCCCCCCCCCCGCCCCACCCCCGTGTTTAAAAAACCCACTTCATCCAATACAAGTCAGCGATGCTGTTGACCATACACTTCGAATTTCTCATACGAAACGTAGATTTCTTCCTTTTATACATGTCATTTTCAAAGACAGAAGAAATCGAGGCATACACTGTTTTTCGCATCGCTGAAGTATCGTTACTCGTGAAAATTATGTAACAGTATGGCATAGGCTACACTTCCTCTAAATGTTTTCTCATCAGGCAGGAAAAAATCTTTTCTTGCCTGTTACGTCATGCATCAGAGGACTAGAATATTAAGCTCATTTTTGGCTCATGGTGGAATGCTAAGATTTACCACCATCATAGGATACCTCCACACTTTCGTACTCTCTCTTAAGGTAACCAAATTTCTCGTCACATACGAACGTAACACCACAGAGAAGCTGTAAATATTAGGCTTATACTATGTATCACTTTATAAATTCGGTAATACATCTCATTTTATTAAGATGGTTGTTTCTCCCTGTGTACTTGCGAGATTGAAATATCGTTAAACAATATCATCGCAGCGAAAAAAAGCCTGTTTACCTCTCCAAGTCAAGAATCATATCCGTTGCAACCCATCGCTTCCACCCTTCAGGCAGCGTGTTATTGATATCAATTTGATATGCTAATTAATTAAAATGACCATGAGAGTCACTTTGTTTGGTGAGTAATTTTTCCTTTTAAGTAATCAGATTGCATTCACCAAGTTGTTCAAATGGGAATCCCTGGAGGGAAAGTGATGTTATTTTCGAGGAACGCTGTTGAGAACCGACGTTTGAAACTGCCCACAGAAGGATTCTACAGCAGCAACGTACATATCACCAAGGACCGCGCTATTAAAAACATGATCACAATGACTATGTTACCGTTGCCCAGCATAAAAAGCAGTCTTGGTTATACGATCAGACACAAGAGTCACTGATGGCGTTACACTTTGTGGTAGGAATTCCGTCTGCGATTTCGAATCGAGTCTATCTATTCACCCACATACTTGCTTTGTATCCTATGGAGACGTCCTTTTAATGGTTACAGGCACTGGTAAATCATATTCATGCTACTCTCATATCTCGAAGTGAGTCACTCTTTACGAACCGATGTGCTACAAAAAGAACACCAGCGCATCTTGCAACTGCTCCTTAGTCTCTGCCGCTCCCTCCCTGCATCTTTGTCCACGTGATCGCCCCACTTTAAGTCGGAACTGAACGGAAGCTGGTGAGCGCTGTATCTAAGACCTACTGCATGCCATGGAGAAACTGGGTGAGCTGAGTTAACGCTATAGGACTGTGTTTTGACCACTCGGTGGAGATGGGAAAATTCTGTCGTAATTCTTATCAACTGAAGACATAAAGACTGAAAATGAGTCCGTGATCATATTTTTGGCACTTTATTTCACAGGTCCGTCTTGATCACATAAATTTTTATATTTCATGTAGCTATGCACATGTTTAGTTTGACGTTGGTACTACATCAGAATATTTTATAATTTGAGGATGGCAGTATGTAGACATACTTGTTTAGTTGACGTTGATACTACATCAGAATATTTTATGATCTGAAGATGGCAGTGACCGAAACCGGTCATAGTGAAATACAAAAATTTAAGTGATCAAGTCGGACCTGTAAAATAAGGTGTCGTACTTCTTCCAACCGTGTACAATGTACTGTATAAGGCCAGCGCAAAAAGAAGCTTTCTCATGCAACATAAGGTAGTAGAAAGATAGTAAGAGCAGTTATGGTGGTGTTCCTTATCAGGAAAATTAGGAAGACTCAACATCATACAGGAACTGTCTCCAAACTACGTACAGGTATTGCAGTTGGAAGGAGATCTGTGTCTCTCAGGGTACATTCATGTCTGTCGCCCAAATACCGTCTCCATCCCCATTATTTTGTACCATCGAACATCATTTGGTACCATCCTACAGAGATAAACTACGAACTACAAAAACTCCGTTAACGTCATCCGACAGAGAACTCGAGAAGATTTTATGGCTACCGTGTCTCCTAATACACATATCGAAAATAAATAGCAGCTGTATGCTGATATCGAGCATATGTAGCGATCTTATTAAATATACAGGTATTGGTTTACTGGAGTTGGTGGCTAATTATCGAAGTCGCTTTCACAGACCAGTGTAAAACTTAGTCACCTGTACTGCAGTAGAACCATATGCAAATGAATATCAATCACAAGAGAGGGTGCCTGTTTTGTTGTTCGATAAATTAATTTTTTTCTTCTCTGACACATCCACGCAGTGTTTGACTACAGCTACAAACACTGCCATCATTTTGTTTTCTCCACCACAACATCAAGGTCTGTTGTCAGGTGCCGGCCGCGGTGGTCTAGCGGTTCTGGCGCTGCAGTCTGGAACCGCGGGACTGCTACGGTCGCAGGTTCGAATCCTGCCTCGGGCATGGGTGTGTGTGATGTCCTTAGGTTAGTTAGGTTTAAGAAGTTCTAAGTTCTAGGGGACTTATGACCTAAGATGTTGAGTCCCATAGTGCTCAGAGCCATTTGAACCATTTTTTTTTTGACAGGTGCTAAACTGACAATAACACATCTCCATGCATTGGCTCTCACAGAAAGCTGGACATCACATGGTGTAAATTAATATGCTGCTGCTTCCACAAGACTCACAGGATGAGTGAAATAAAAGACAGAGGCAGTGTTTCTTATTGACGAAAAAAATGCGAAAGGCATCGCAACATATAGAAACTGGATGTAGTATCAACGTAAAACTAAACACTCAATATTACGTGGTGAATGTTTACCAAAATATACGCAGGTTCGCCAGAAATGTGACAGACCTCGAGGTGATCTTGAGGAACAAATCAAGGGCAAGAATGGCACTTGGAGGCGTTGCAGGCGTATGACACAGTAAGTAAAGTACACCAATCTGACCAAAAGTATCCAGGCACCCCTATTTAATGCGGAATTAACCAGTATATGTCACGAGAGGTGGACCCGGCACTGTGAGAGGAGGTGGGGATTCTTATGTTATCAGTAGAGAAGAAGCATGAGCAGAGTAGGTCGGTATGAAGAACTCAGTGACTGGGTCGAGTCACTGGTAATCTCCTGAGTGGACATTGAAAACCTTCTGAAGCTGTTCAAATCGATTGCTAGTGATGTGATTGTGATGTGGAAACGCGAATGAACCACCCCAGCTTGGTGTTCGCGTGCTACTTTCGTGAGTAGTTTCGAGCAGCTGTGGAAAGCGGTTGAAGGACGGTGAAACCAAGAATATGCGACAAGGTGTCCACGCTTCGTTACAGAACGCGGCATTCAGAGGCTAGCCCCGCTGGCACATTGTTCAGCGCAAGTGGTTAATCACGGGGATCCACAGATGACGACCCACCGACATGTCAAATACGACTACAGTGGGCATGGGATCATCAAAACTGGACTATGGCTGAAAGGATACATGTCACTTAGTTGGTTGTCTGCCCCCGGTAGCTGAGTGGTCAGCGCGAAAAAATGTCAATCCTAAGGGACCGGATTCGATTCCCGGCTGGGTCGGAGATTTTCTCCGCTCAGGGACTGGGTGTTGTGTTGTCCTAATCATCATCATTTCATCCCCATCGCGCAAGTCGCCGAAGTGGCGTCAAATCGAATGGCTTGCACCCGGTGAACGGTCTACCCGACGAGAGGCCCTAGCCACACGACATTTACATTTATTTAGTTGGACGAATCACGTTTCTTGTTACAGAAATTCGATGGTCGTGTCCGGATACGCTGTGTCACAGGCGACCGGCTACTCTAAAACATGCACCGCGCTACTGTAACATGTTGATGAGGTCAGTGTAATACTAAGGAGGATAACAAATTCAATTGAGAACCCTTGAGAGACATACATGTCTCCATCCAAATAACGTGCACTGCCAGTTGCTCAAAAGGGCACACAAGTTACTACAGCATCTCATTGCATATTATTCTGTGTGACTAAAAGCCTCGTTGGTGATGCACAAACTGTAAGAAGTCAGTGACAACAGCCGCTGGACAATCAGATTGGTAGTTTGTTGGGGTTTCTGCAAATATGTATAAGCCGATCACATGATAGACTGGATCAAACAACATGGCAACCAAGAAGGTGGAACTTATACTTGTGATTCAAGCACCAGCCTAGAAGGAAAAATAAGGTCTCCGATGGCCCTCGTATATCGTTTTGTGTATGATATTTGTTTTAATTCTTTGCAGATTAGTCTTCTTACTACATACCTCACTAAGAATAACAAATTAAATTAAAGAAGATGTGTGATGCTATTTCATTAATCAACTAGTAACGAATGGTCCATAATCAAACTCTGATATTTTACCTATCAGGAGGGACCCTAATTACCATGTGGGCCTCTTTATTGTAAGCTTCAAAGGGGCGAGGTTAGCGGATGTATATACTTTCTCTTCAAAATAAAATGTTCCGTTTTTCTCCTGAAGTTCTGTGGGATCATAATAAAGAAACCTACTCGGTTGTCTAGGAGTCGCCATGTAATTCAGAGAATGGTGGTATAAGTAATGACAACGCTGTGTGTCCTACACTTCTGTCTACCCTCAGTACGGATGGGACCGGCGAATTGCTGTAAGTCACGTCTCCCACCTTCCTGTCGGTCTCACATTACTGGCTGTATTGTGTATCAACATAACGGCCGATCAACACCAAAAAACGCCAACCTCTTTTCGAAATGCATTCCGGTGGACTCCACAGAAACGTGCGGTGCCAGCTTCCCCCCATGGTGCTTGCACTGCTACAGGCGCTGATACTTGCGTGGGACTATTTGCCTCCGCCGATCACATGTCCGTAGGAACATTATCCACGTATCTCTCCGCCAAGCTTGTACTGAAGTAGTCATCTCGTTAGAGAGCGGGCAATTACAACTTCAGCACCAACGAAGGACGATCTCCGCAGCACCTCAATGAGTCGCCAGCACTCACAGCTGGAGTTCTTGCTTCCACTGTCTTCCTAGGATGATACACGTCGGTTGACTTTGATTTTGTGATATTACCAAGTAGTTTTCATCAGTGATGGACGTCCGATTAGACTAGAATAATTTCAGTGTTGTCAGTTATCGCCTATGACGTAGTGATGGCTAAGATTTATTATTTCTGTTGTGGAACCACATCAGGATGATTACAGCTTTTGTGTGTTCGGACTTCACGGAATTGCGCCCTGAGAAATTGTTTCGTTTTCTGTGTTTTTGTAATAAAGTATTCATTATTACCTGGAAATCTTATTTGCGTGTGTGGACTCACTCTGGTCATCGCAGGTGATGGTGACGAGGTTGCTGGACTCTGATGTTTAACATTCCTAGTCTGGTCGAGGACATCTTCAGAATTTCCGTGTCATTTGGCCGCTTTAATAATACTACATTTATCGTAGTTTCACACTAGTTTCACGCTAAATCAAACGGAAAGTTAATTCCGAGCTCCCCATACAATGTGAAGTACGTTAATCACACGTGAGTGATCAGCTGACAGAAAGTTGATCAGCAATCCGAAAGTTGCGGCATGTTGGCACTAGCGATAGGCAGTCCTCGTTTTTAGGAGAGTTTTCCTCCAACAGGCGGAAAACAGCAAAAGACGTTCTGCGACGAAACATACAAGACCTACTGCATGAAGGCCATTACGGCGTTGTTTTGACAAGACGGATGTGTACTGACGAGATATTCACAAAGACATTCAGCACACTCTCACCGACTGCCGCACTTTCCAGAAACTCCAGGAATTTCCAGCCTCCTCCCACGCAGCTCTGGTCACGAATTCGTTTAGACCTTGCAAGTCTCTTCACAGGCACATGACGACTTACCTTCACCGATGCATATAGCAAATTTCCACATATATGCTACTAGAGTTGACACGAGAATAACGCCTGAGCAGAATTCCTGCGTGGAGTGAAGTGTCCGCTGGGATTCGTGAATTCCTCTGTGATTTTGCCACTGAATTTCGCTTGAAAAAGTATTGTTCATCTCTGTTGACGTTAAACTAGGCCTCTGTCGTAAATAAATTTGTTAAGAGGGTTATTTTCTATATGCTCAGCACCTTACCACTCCCACAGCCTGTAGCCCTAGCACTGAACATTTTAAACATAGCAGGTATAAGACATCAGGGCGACGCTGGTTCAAACCTGCAATAGTGGGGCAAATAGAGCATGAGCGAGTTTTGTTTGTGTGGGTTGCCTACATCAGAGGGAAGTATACATTCATGGGCAAACCTTTCCTTTGCCTGAAATGTCTCTAGCCCACTGTTCTACTAGGAGGATTATGAACCTTGGGGATGATCTGTCCTGAGAAACCTCCCCCCCCCCCACCCCTTTCCCTCTCTCTTCTTCTCCAAAACCCTCAGGGAACCACTATTACTCCTCCACCCCTTCGATGATACAGGTACACTTTCAGGCCTTCAATTGATCAATTAATTACCCACCCCTATTCTGGGGAACCACCCAGCCCTCCCCTTTCCTCCCCCACCTGGAAATTGGTAGGAAAAAGACTAAAAGATGAGTAGATTGTGAACGTAGATAGACTACCATGCAGTATGACCATTCATTGCCAACTCTTGAACATATTATATGTAAGTATGAGTCTTGTCATGATGTAACAAACAGTTATGAAGAAGAAACGAGTGGTTTACGCATGATGGAGCCTCAGGCGGACGTTGTTTGCTGCATTTTACATAACTCAAATGCGCCATCAATTCATAAGCACTGTTCTATGGTCTGGGGTTAGTACCAAGAAAAGAGAAATGATCGTGGAACATAAACACGTGCATCCTAAGGCTACATGGTTCTGTGCTTGAAATATGCTTCAATGCTGGAGTCGTGTGGCTTCTGACATACTAGTCATGTGGAATGCAACGCTGTTAATATTCCAATGTATAAAATATATTCCCAGCGTAAGACATACTTTGTTCATGCAGGATTCTCTACGATGAACTGTAGTGACAAACTGTAAAGTGATAAAACTACTACCTTGCACACCAAAGAAAACATCGATTCTTTGTAACAGAAACACTACATAGGTCTCCAGAGGGGTAGGACGCCTGCTGTTAACGAAGTCCAAGGCCGATTAGAGTTCAGAAAATATGACATATTCACAACAGCCGTATAAAATGATTCTGTGTGTGACTTAGAGCAGTATCTATCTGTGATCGTTAACAGCAAGCCTCTCCAAATCCCCAAACCACAGTCATCAGAGGAGTTCCAACTCACATCTAATGAAACATTGCCATTGAGGAAAACCTGTTTCCGTGCCCTCCTCTAGACAAATGGAGATTAGTGCAAGGTAGCCATGTCTCTAGCCCACTGTTCTACTAGGAGGATTATGAACCTTGGGAATGATCTGTCCTGAGAAACCTCCCCCCCCCCACCCCTTTCCCTCTCTCTTCTTCTCCCAAACCCTCAGGGAACCACTATTACTCCTCCTCCCCTTCGATGATACAGGTACACTTTCAGGCCTTCAATTGATCAATTAATTACCCACCCCTATTCTGGGGAACCACCCAGCCCTCCCCTTTCCTCCCCCACCTGGAAATTGGTAGGAAAAAGACTAAAAGATGAGTAGATTGTGAACGTAGATAGACTACCATGCAGTATGACCATTCATTGCCAACTCTTGAACATATTATATGTAAGTATGAGTCTTGTGATGATATAACAAACAGTTATGAAGAAGAAACGAGTGGTTTACGCATGATGGAGCCTCAGGCGGACGTTGTTTGCTGCATTTTACATAACTCTCTGCCACATCTTTGACATAAATCGAATATCCAGTTTCGTATAGGTACGAAACGACTGTTACTTTTCACGTTCGTCCTCTCCTAAATGCAAGCAAATGGATCATCAGGCAGAGGGCAAGTAATAGGATTTTTTAAAAGGGTGGTGTATAAGAAGCGCAAATATTCTCGTAGAAAATCAAACAGCACATGGGTATGTCAGCAATATGACCACATATATATGGAAAACTGTAGAAAAAATGTGGAAGATGACATAAAATCGGTAAAATTCGAGCATAACCTGGCATAATCACGAAAAATTGTTGTGAGATACGTACAAATTGAGGGAAATACGATGAAATATGTAAAATCTCGGAAATCTAGTAAAATTACCGAAACAGAATATACAAAATTAAAGGCAAATACCATGAAAAATTACTGAGAAAAATCAACAAAATTGCGTGTTCTGGAGGAGGAGAGTAGACTGATGCTAAATAATACCTTAATAGTGAAGAGAGGAGGCATTTTAGAGATGTGACGTTAAGGCGAAACGACAATATTATCCCACACATGAGCGATACAGCATATCATGGGACTCCTGTGTGCAATGGTAAGACTAACACGAGTGGTGGTAAATTGGATGAAGACTGTTACATCTTCAGTGGCTACTGATCATGGTGTTTATTTCCTCGTAATATGTCACTGTTCATTCGTATGCATTTTCGGTTGTCGACGATATTTTTATACGGCTGTTGTCAACATTTCCAAATCGTAATCGGCCTTGAACTTCGTTAACAGCAGGTAGCAAACGTCATACCTCTCTGGAAAACTATGTAGTGTTTGTGTTACTAAGAATCGATGTTTTCTTTCGTGTGCAGGGTAGTAGTTTGATCATTTTACAGTTTGTCAGTATAGTTTATCGTGGAGAAACATGCATGGATAATGTATATTTCAGGCGCTGGGTATATATTTCTTACAATGGGATATTAACAGCGTTGCATTCCACACAAATAATAGGGCGGAAACTGCGCTACTTTAGCAGTATAGTGTTTTATAAGTGCAGAACCACGTAGCCATAGGAATGTATGTGTTTGTGTTCCACAGTCATTTCTCTCTTACCAGTACCTTCTTGGTACGAATCCCACACACTAGAACAATACTTCTGAATCGATGGCGCAGTTGACTTATGAAAATGCATCAAACTATGTATGCCTGTCTGGTGCTCCATCGTGCGTAAAGCACACGTTTCTTCTTCATAACCGTGTTATATTATCACAACACTCTCATATCTACTATACACCGATAAGGAATGCTAACCTGCCTTTCACGGGTAAGGCACATACCTGCTAAAGGCAAAAGTCCCGAGTTCGAGTCTCAGTCTACTACACAGGTTTAATCTGCCAGGAAGTTACATATTAGCGCACACTCCACTACAGAGTGAAAACTTCGTTAGTGGAGGGGTGGTTTAGCGATGATCTGGAAATTCTGAAGCATGCTGCCACGTCATTAGTCCGTGTTGAAACTACAGAAAAAACTGGTAAAACTGCTAAAATTGCAACTTTGATGGTTGTTATAGTACATCAATGGTGTCTATTCCATCCCATCCGCCCACAGGTACGCTGTTGATTACCACATAATGATTAACTGAGATCATTATTTGAGAAGAAGAGGCTTAGTGGTAGCAACACTCTCTTGGGATGGCCTACACCGAAACAGTGATCGCGTACATGACTGCAATATGAGGGATCAACCAAAACGGAACACCTAGACATCTATTACCACGTCACTGTGAAAGACGACTTTAAATATAGAGGTCAACTGTTTGGTAACGCCCCACAATCTTGAGATGGGCAGTGATCGTAATGTTTCGGCTCATCATTGCACGTAGTTTCTTACCTAGTTCTGTTCCACTGCAAACCACTCAATATTACGTGGTGAATGTGTACCAAAATATACGCAGGTGTCCCAGAAATGTGACAGACCTCGAGGTGATCTTGAGGAACAAATCAAGGACAAGTATCGGTCATCATCACTGAAGAGCAAACCACATTTCGAGACACTCCACGTACGGCATGTCAGCGTACAAAGTGACGTTTACTGTAGAAAGGAAGGCCTAGTGGCGGGAGCCGTCGCCTGTAACTTCGGCGCTCTGTAGTGTCGTTGGACGACGTTTTCGGACACTGGTTCCTATCCTCGATTTGTTCCTCAAGACACCCTCCACACCCACTTCAAGTTTGGCGCAAAATTTCTGGGACACCGTGTACACAAATTTAAACTTCTAATGCCATTAACACATCATTATTCTCTTACTCTTGGTTATATTACACTCCTATATACAAAAATAACACCTTTCATCAGGTGCAATTTGAACACAGGAACAAGTGAATTCAAATTCACATTGTGAAGAAGAAATGTTGAATACTCAATATTATTAATATGCATTTCGTATGACAATGTTCATTCTGAAATGTTCAAGAATTAATATTTTCTTCGACATACATTTGCCACAATCACACATTAATTTTTGCATAGGCATACTCTGATACTGGAGTCCACTAACGAGGATGAAAACAATTTCTTCATATATTCAATCATCAACAGTGGGTGAAAAGGTTTCTAAGATATGAAAATTAATAGACTGACTAGAGACCGACAATCCCGATTCCAACAGAAGACGTAACTTATAGCTTTCTGCCAACGATATCATCAGTTCCTAAATGTCCCACTTCATTCTGTTTAAGTTTCTGCGTTAACCGCATGTTCACCGCTGCCTTCTTTGGCCCTCTGTGCTGTCGACACAGTGACAGAGACAGTGAAATGATAACGAGACAGATGAAAAGCAAGTAAGTAAACTGTTTGTTATTTCAAAAGTAATCGCTATAGCTGTTAATACATTTATCCCACTTTAAGACAAGACGGTCAATGCCTTCATGGGAAAATCATACGTGGTGATCTAAGGAACCGTGATGGCACCCAGGCGTACACCTCTCCGTCCGAAGTAAATTGACGGCTACGAATGTCTTTCTTCATGACTGCAAAAATATGGAAATACATGTGAGGAGAACAGGATGGAGGATGTGTCTAAGGGCTTCCCAGCGAAACGTCTGCAGCGCAGTCGAAACAACCTAAACAGCCTTGGAAATACGTGGGCCGACATTATCCTGTAACAGAATGACGCCGTGTGCCAGCACTCCACGTGAACACTTTGCAGACATTGAAGCGCACCATCTAGTCCAAACGCTCAGGAATGTTCTATTCTAGGATAATGCCCACCTACATGTTGCCACGACTACACTGCAGACGTTTCGCTGAGAAGCCGTTATACATCCTCCATACAGTTTCGACCTCTCCTCACGTGATTTCCACATTTTTGGAGTCATGAAGAAAGTCATTCGTGGCCGTCGATTTGTTTCAAAGAGTTGCATGTCAGTGTACAATCATGACTCCATAGGCAACGGCAAACATTTTTCCCTGAAGGCATCGATTGTTTTGTCTCGCAGCGGGATAAGTGAATTAACTGTTACGGAGATTGTATTTGAAATAATAAACAGTTTAATCATATTTTTTCTCTGTCTCGTTTCCATTTGACTGTTCCCTATACACTGAAGTGCCAAAGAAACTGGTATCGGCGGACTTAGTCAAATACAGAGATACGTGAACAGGTAGAATATGGCGCAGCGGTCGGCAACGCCTCTATAACACAAAAAGTGTCTGGCGCAATTGTTATATCGGTTACTGCTGCTACAGTGGCAGGTTATCATGATTTAAGTGTGTTTGAACATGGTGTTACAGTTGGCACACGAGCGATGGCACATAGCATCTCCGAGGTAGCGATGAAGTGGGGATTTTCCGGTACAACCATTTCACGAGTGTACCGTGAACATCAGGATCCGCAAAACCATCAAATCTTCGACACTGCTGCGGCGGTAAAAAGATCCTGCAAGAACGGGACCAACGACGACTGAAGAGAACCTTTAAACGTGACAGAAGTGGAAACCTTTCGCAAATTGTTGCAGATTTTAATTCTGGGCCATCAACAAGTGTCAGCGTGCGAACAATTCAATGAAACATCATCGATATGGGCTTTCGGAGCCGAAGGTCCCTCCGTGTACCCTTATGCCTGTACGACGCAAAGCTTTACGCCTCGCCTGGGCCCGTCAGCACCGACATTGGACTGTTGACGACTAGAAACATGTTATCTGGTCAAACGATTCTCGTTTCAAATTGTATCGAGGGCATGGATGTATACGGTTATGGGGACAACTTCGTGAATCCATGTACCTCGCATGTCAGAAAGGAACTCTTCAAGTTGGTGGAGGCTCTGTAATGGTGTGGGACGTCTGCAGTTGGAGTGGTATGGGATCCCTAATACGTGTAGATACGACCTTTGACAGGCAACACGTACGTAAGCAATCTGTCTGATCACCTGCATGCATATATGTCCATTGCGCATCTCGACGAACTTCGACAATTACAGCAGGACAATCTGACACCCCTCACGTCCAAAATTGCTACAGAATGGCTCCAGGAACTCTCTCCTGAGTTTAAACACTTCCTCTGGCCACCAAACTCCCAACCGGCCGTTGTGGCCGAGCGGTTCTAGGCGCTTCAGTCTGGAACCGCGAGACCACTACTGTCGCAGGTTCGAATCCTGCCTCGGGCATTGATGTTTGTGATGTCCTTAGGTTAGCTAGGTTTAAGTAGTTCTACGTTCTAGGGGACTGATGGCCTCAGATGTTAATTCCCATAGTGCTCAGAGCTATTTGAACCATTTGAACCAAACTCCACAAACATGAACATTATTAAACATATCTGGGATGCCTTGCAACGTGCTGTTCGGAAGAGATCTCCACCCCCTCGTACTCTTACGGATTTATGGACAGCCTTGCAGGATTAATGGTGTCCGTTTTCCCCAGCACTACTTCAGTCATTAGTCGAGTCCATGCCACTTCGTGTTGCGGCACTTCTGCATGCTCGCGGGGGTCCCTACACAATATTAGGCAGGTGCACTAGTTTCTTTGGCTCTTCATTGTATGTGCATGATGTACCTGTACAGTTTACAGTATACAGGGTGTCCCAGCTATCTTGTCCACCCAAAATATCTCTGGAACAATAACAGCTATTGGAAAACGACTTTCACCGGTATCAATGTAGGGCTGGGGCCCATGAATGTACATATTTGGAAACATTCTAACACGAAAGCATATGTGTTTTTTAACACAAACTTATGTTTTTTTAAATGGACCTCCTACATTTTTTTCTTCAGCAATCCATAGCATGACAAAGCACATACACAATGGCGTTGATTGCATCGCAATATTCCCATTACATCCCGAGATATTGAGACACGAAGTTGACGCTTGAAACACCCGACATGCGCTGCTAGCGCACGTCCTGAGGCTTAGGCGTGAACCCCATGCTGCCCGCAATCGCGATGTGATTGACATGCGTAATCACACTTCCATACTTATCAAGAGGTCCGAAACGAATAATACGGTCTGCTGTCATCCTGAATTAACGTCGTACATTCCAGCAGGTATTTATCCCATAGGCTTGGGGTGATGCGGTTCTGTAACATATCTGTGTACCGCAACGTCAGTCACAAAGTTAACTTCGCTTATCGTTAATCCGTTACTAAAAAGGTAATGCCGTTCAACGTTAAAACTTTACTTTACTGTAGATCTAGCGCAAGTGACAGTTCATCATTCACTCGTAATAGTAAAATTCATGTTGATGGTTTTAGTGAAACGAGCAAGTGGACTAAAAGTTTTACCGTTGTTTAGGTAAAAATGTTTTGATTTGGGAAGTTCAGATAGGACATAGAAGATGAATGTAAACATGTTTAACCAATCAGTTTTATTATCACAAATTATCAATGTTATGTTTATCTAATGCGTTAAATGACAAATTGTTGCAAACAAATGTTTCTTAACATCACTGGGTAAAATAGCCCTTTGTAGAAACTTCCACTATGATACCAGCACTACATACTAAACATAGCGTTCAGATCTCATGCTCAAAGTGATGCCCCTTGGCTTGCATACATAGGGTCACTCTGCGGATGAAGGATACCCTACTGAAGGATACCCTACTTCGTACTACTGTTTCCTCTTTGATGGCTGTACAAGCATCAATAATGCGTTGCTTCATGTCCTCTGGTGTTGTTGGTTCACGTTGGTAAACAACATCCTCCACTGCTCCCCAAAGAAAATAATCCAGCGGTGTAAGATCCGGAGATCAGGCAGGCCACCTAACTGGGCCACCTCGTCCAATCCACCTACCAGGGAACTTACGATTCAGAAGTCGTTGTGCTCGTAAGGCGTTATGTGCAGGGCATCCGTCATGCTGATACCACATGACCATTCTCCAGTTCAGAGGTACGGTGTCCAAGAGGACAGGAAGATTGTGTCATATAAATCTGGAGTATTGTCTGCCATTTTTGATGCCATTTATAAAGAAAGGTCCGATAATGGTATCTCCAATAATCCCACACCAAACATTAACTTTCCACGGACGTTGATGCTCTACCTGACGGAGCCATTTTGGATTGTCTGCGAACCAATAGTGCATATTCCTCATATTGACAATTCCTTTGTTGGAGAATGATGCCTCGTCGGTAAAGACAACACTGCAAAAAAATTTGGATTAGTCAGAAGTTTTTGCTGAGCCCACCGACTACATGTTACCCTATTGCGGAAGTCATTTCCATGAAGATCCTGGTGTAAATGAACATGGTAAGGATGAAATTTATGACGTTTAAGAATACGCTGTGCACTTGATTTCGACACACTAACTTCACGTTCAATTTGACGTGTGCTGATTTGAGGATTCACAGCTATGGTAGCGAGCACAGAAACTTCAGCACGTTCATCTGTGCGTGTTCTAGGACGATGTCGAGGTCTTGGATTTAAGCTTCCCGTTTCACGTAGACGAGATGTGAGACGACCAAACATCCGGCGCGAAGGCGATGGCTTGTCAGGGAATCGTCTTCTGTACAGTCGTTCTGCCTGAACAGCATTTCATCCACCTACAACAGGATACAGTACAGGTATGTAGAGTAGGGTAGAAAACAGACATATTAACTTAATAATCATAATGTTCGCTAACAGTACTATCAACAAACAAGCAATCTCATAACGTATTTCCCGTCAACGTACATTCTCCATAGATCAGCAGCATTTCTACCATATCTTCATGTGTGTACATTATACTGTACGGTATACGTTCCACAACACAACGTTTATTCACAATGTGTACTACCTCCGTGCCGTCACTAGATTACTCTGATGCACGACTACACTGGCAAGCGGTGTATTGCACGCCAAAGCAACAACAAATGGGATGCTCGGAGGGTGGTGGAGTACAGTTTGCATGGGTCGCAAATCATCAACAAGGCGAAGTGGTAACTGTGGCAGTAGTGGGAACTACGTTGGACACTTGACTAGGTAGAGCCAGGCTCTGCGCGACAGGCACACTGGGGCCATATAACGCATTAGATAAACCTCATTTTGGGTGTGCAGGATAAATAAGACAACCTGACGGGTGTACACCGATCGCCTGGTTCATATTGTGTACGTAGATACGTAAAACGTGCAAGAGGGAAACCATTATGTGCTTATGAGAGTTGATGGCAGCAGACCGTATTATTCGTTTCGGACCTCTTGATAAGTATGGAGGTGTGATTACGCATGTCAACCACATCGTGATTACGGGCAGCATGGGGTTCACGCCTGAGTCTCAGGACCTGCGTTAGCAGCGCATGTCGGATGTTTCAAGCGTCAACTTCGCGTCTCAATATCTCGGGATGTAATGGGAATATTGCGATGCAATCAACGCCATTGTGTATCACGCTATGGATTGCTGAGGAAAAAATATAGGAGGTCCATTTAAAAAAACATAAGTTTGTGTTAAAAAACACATATGCTTTCGTTTTAGAATGTTTCCAAATATGTACATTCATGGTCCCCAGCCGTACATTGATACCGGTGAAAGTCGTTTTCCAATAGCTGTTATTTATTGTTCCAGAGATATTTTGGGTGGACAAGATAGCTGGGACACCCTGTATAATTTGATCCTGGCTAATATAATAGGTATAATATTTAATGGGAGATATGGTTAGTGACTGTTTCCATATCACTATTGTAGTTGTGATTTTTTATGCTCTTTTATTGGTTAAGACTGTAACATAACCTCATATGGTGTACTTTGTTATACTGTGAGTACTTACTTGACATTTTATGTTAGGTGATGATCGAAACTGCCAGTTAGTGAGCGGTTTTTTTCAATCGTCAGCTCATTTTCGTCAGCGTCATCTTTTTTATTTACTGGCCGTGGGGCACCGTTCGCATACAATAATTTTCGCTCTTACGTACATTTTATACATCCGTGTGACCTAGGCGATGGACATGCCACATAGGCAAGTACAACTCTGAATTTTTAATTTATTACTCAGCTATAATTTCTTGTGGCATACGTGCCAACTAAGACCGTTTTATCGAAAGAAGTTGTCCGTTCCCTTGATGTTATAATGCTGCATCTGGCTGTGTAAGACAGCAGGTTACGTGCAGGAGGAGCGTTGAGGTTAGAGGAAATCACTTGTTGTGTTTGGTTACATTAGAAAAACGTCGATCAAAATTGCAAGCTCTGTCCTTCACTGGCACCATAGTAGTTGGGGCGTGTTTCCAACATAACTTCTTTGTGGACAATGGTGTGAAATGTCGCAACTGTATTTTTAAACTGACGACCTCTTTTCCCCTCCAAGAACGGCTTAATATTCTAATGAACCTAATATTCTAATGAACGCTCCGTAAAATTGCCATTTCTTTTCTATCGTGTCCATGCACAATCTGGCCTTGCACGGAGATGCCATTTTCACGATAAAATCGTACTCATCGCATGCTGGCTGAGAGTTACACATAACAAGCACTATCTTATCAGGAAAGCAGTAGCTAATCAGTACGAGGTCAGCTGTATCGCTGGAACTGAAGCAGCATTGCTCACTAGTGTTGTGACCGTTGAACTACGTGCGCCTTACCATTCCGTGTACCCGCAGAGCATGGAGACGCCGGAGGGCTTTAGGATAGTGCGCGCGCAGCCATCAGACCGCGACCGTGTGGAGCGGCTGGCGAGGACCGCCTTCTACCCGGACGAGCCGATGAACGTGGCTCTGGGCAACACCAGGGGGCCGCCCACGGACCAGCTGCTGTTCCTCTCGGCGCTCGACGAACCTCACTCGCTGATCGCCGAGGACACCAGCACCGGAGAGGCCGTCGGCATGTGCATCAACGGCATCGTCTCGCCCGAAGTCCACGAGAAGAAGAAACAACTGCAGGTGCGCCGCCCTAGTAAGAGTAAGGCTGCGTCTGAATTATCGTACTACATATTCCTCTAGTTATTCGCGTTTGTTCTTCACTACTTTCCATATCTTCTGTGAATATTTTGACCTCTGTACCACTAAGCTCAAATAATGTAATTACAATCGGACTTTCTGTGTAATGTTGTTTCCTTCTTAATTACACTACTGGCCATTAAAATTTCTACACCAAGAACATGACGTGCTACACACGCGAAATTTAACCGACAGAATGAAGATGCTGTGATATGCAAATGATTAGCTTTTCAGAGCATTCACACAAAGTTGGCGCCGGTGGCGACACCTACAACGTGCTGACAAAAAAATGGCTCTGAGCACTATGGGACTTAACAGCTGAGGTCATCAGTCCCCTAGAACTTAGAACTACTTAAACCTAACTAACCTAAGGACATCACACACATCCATGCCCGAGGCAGGATTCGAACCTGCGACCGTAGCGGTCGCGCGGCTCCAGACTGAAGCGCCTAGAACCGCTCGGCCACCAGAAGCCGGCGCTTGCTGACATGAGGAAAGTTTCCAGCCGATTTCTCATACACAAACAGCAGTTGACCGGCGTTGCCTGGTGAAATGTTGTTGTGATGCCTCGTGTAAGGAGGAGAAATGCGTACCATCACGTTTCCGACTTTGATAAAGCTCGGATTGTAACGTATCGCGATTGCGGTTTATCGTATCGCGACATTGCTGCTCACGTTGGTCGAGATCCAGGCTATGGAATCGGTGGGTTCAGGAGGGTAATACGGAACGCCGTGCTGGATCCCAATGGTCTCGTATCACTAGCACTCGAGATGACAGGAATCTTATCCGCATGGCTGTAACGGATCGTGCAGCCTCTTCTCGATCCCTGAATCAACAGATGGGGACGGTTGCAAGACAACAACCACCTGCAAGAACAGTTCGACGACGTTTGCAACAGCATGGACTATCAGCTCGTAGACCATGGCTGCGGTTACCCTTGATGCTGCATCACAGACAGGAGAGCCTGCGATCGCGTACTCAACGACGAAACTGTTTGCACGAATGGCAAAACTTCATTTTATCGAATGAATCCAGGTTCTGTTTACAGCATCACGATGGTCGCATCCGTGTTTGGCGACATCGCGGTGAACGCACATTGGAAGCGTGTATTCGTCATCGCCATACTGGCGTATCACCCGGCGTGATGGTATGGGGTGCCATTGGTTACACGTCTCGGTCACCTCTTGTTCGCATTGACGGCACTTTGAACAGTGAACGTCACATTTCGGTTGTGTTACGACCAGTGGCTCCACCTTTCATTCGATCCCTACGAAACCCTACATTTCAGCCTAATAAAGCACGACCGCATGTTGCAGGTCCTGTACGGGCCTTTCTGGATACAGAAAATGTTCGACTGCTGCCCTGGCCAGCACATTCTCCAGATCTCTCACCAATTGAAAACGTCTGGTCAATGGTGGCCGAGCAACTGGTTCGTCACAATACGCCAGTCACTACTCTTGATGAACTGTGGTATCGTGTTGAAGCTGCATGGGCAACTGTACCTGTATACGCCATCCAAGCTCTGTCTGACTCAATGCCCAGGCGTATCAAGACCGTTATTACGGCCAGAGGTGGTTGTTCTGGGTACTGATATCTCAGGATTTATGCACCCAAATTGCGTGAAAATGTAATCACATGTCAGTTCTAGTATAATATATTTGTCCAATGAATACCCTTTTATTATCTGCTTTTCTTCTTGGTGTTGCAATTTTAATGGCCAGTAGTGTATAATTCATTGTGCAAAGTAGAATTGCGAGCTCAGCAAGGCCGGCCGGAGTGGCCGTGCGGTTCTGGGCGCTACAGTCTGGAACCGAGCGACCGCTACGGTCGCAGGTTCGAATCCGCTCGGGCATGGATGTGTGTGATGTCCTTAGGTTAGTTAGGTTTAATTAGTTCTAAGTTCTAGGCGACTGATGATCTCAGACGTTAAGTCGCGTAGTGCTCAGAGCCATTTGAACCATTTGAGACAGCAGAGGTTGGTCTTCCTGCTGACGTTCTACAACCTATGCACTCGCTAGTTACAGCTAAAATCGCGACGTGGAAGATGAATCGCTTAACCGCTATCCGTCATCTAAAAGACTTGGCGGAAGTTTTCTCTTGCATTTGGACCTACCTATCTGGAACGTGTGTCCTTCACAAAACCCTTTACGACCTCTATACAAAAGGGCATATTTACATTTGTAATCATATGAACTTTGCCCCGTTAAGGCCGCCTGGCGGCCTTACTAACCATCCTGGGAGTGTCATACAATTAAAGATAAGTAAATAAATAAATAAAAAAGAACTGTTGATGCAGTTCGTGGATTAAGGATAGCGTCTTTCACTACTTATCAAACTATGATGGGTCCAGGTTCTATCCTCCCAGGTTCTATCCCAGCTACTGCATAAATTTTGAGTAAATATCATCAGCAAGGTTAGCGTAAGAATTCCGTTACTGGAAATCAAATTCGTCCTACGATCAGCCTTGTCAAAGAGAGCGGAAGAGTGGACAGAGGTATGGGATGTACTGTTGTCTTATGTGTGGGAAATTGCCCCTAAAATTCGGAGGAATTAGGAATTATCAATGGCATGAGGATGCAGAAGGCCTTCTGCATTGGAAACCACTGAATTAAAGACATACCATGTCTGTCCAAGAAAATAAGGCCTGTAGTGTAAAAAATTTCATACTGCTCCCTCCACTGATAAAAGAAATTCTGGTTTAGTCACCCATATGAATCTCTGGGAGGGAATGCCAAAGGAGGGCAACCGTAACTAAAAATCTGAAAGATCAATGAAAAAAAAATCCTACAAATTGGAGCGTCGTGTATCAAGAATATGGTAGGAAATCTAAAAATCTGACAAGAGAGGCTGTAAGTTTCAGTCTTTTAGTAGACTCAGTAACGTGAAATGGAAAGAAGATAAGGATTTGTGGTCAGACGAATACAGGACAATATAGACAATAGCCAAAAATAGTATATTGCTGGAAAGACGTCCTGAATAGAATGGTAGGTCAGAGAGTGCGTTACTTTGGGCTATTCTGATCAGAATCGATAAGATACCAACAACAACAACAATAATTCAGGTATACGACGGGAATTCAAAAGTGAGTTAAGTATTCGTATGTCAGGTCAAGAAACTTTTATTGAATCCTACACTTGTAAATGCTACACATACATAGGTAGCATTATTTTTCAGCTTGGTTGCCAAGTCTCTGTAAATTCCGGCCGGAGCGTTCCATCAATGGTGCAGTTCCTCGGTGATAGTAATCCGTTGCTTGGTCATGGAGCTATTAGAGAACCACTGTGTAAACTTCATCGTTGAAAAATCTCTTTCGCTCTAATGTTCTTTCAGACTGCGGAAAATACGCCAATGAGCCGACACATTATGACCACCTGATTCAACAGCGTGTCCTTCGACTTTTCAAACACAGCACAACAGACATTCTGCTTGGCATGGATTCTACAGGCCCTAGACAGGATTTCAGAAGAATGTGGCACTACATGTCTACTTACAGATCAAGCAATTCCCTCAGATTACGGGATGGTGGTTTACGGGCATACAGCTAACGCCCGATGTGTGTTCCAAAGAGTACACATTGGGCCCATTTCCTGGCCAAGCCATGAATGTGAGGTCACTGTAATGCCCATAAAACTACTGTAGTACGATTCTGATCTTGAAACACCAACAGTTACCCTGTAGGAATATGTCATCGCCATAGTGAGCGACTTTAAGCGATGCAGGTGATCCACAATAATGTTCACGCAGTTCATTGCTCTTGTGATGCCTTCGATTACCACCGCAGGTCTCGTGGAAAACCAACTAAATGTACCAGCATCATTCTGCCTCACCGACCTGCATCTGTGGTCCTGTCAATGTTTCATGTAACCATTTGCCGGGATGACGCCGTGTAAGGTCCCAACCATCGACCTGGTGTAACAATAGATGCGATTCACTCGACAGGCGACAGGCTGCTGTTGACCCATGGCGGAAACTTAGTGATGCTGTGCCCATCGCAATTATAACTGACGATGTTGTTGGGTCAACGCAAGAACATATAGGGGTTGTATGATTTGGAGGTCCCTGTTCATCAGTAACCTTTGAAGTCACCAATTTTCTACTGGTTTGATGCTGCCCGCTTCGAATTTCTCTTCTGTGTCAACCTCTTCATCTCAGAGTAGCACTTGCAACCTACATCCGGAACTATTTGTTGGATGTATTCCAATTTCAGTCTTCCTCTACAGTTTTTCCCTCTACAGCTCTCACCAGTTCCATGGAAGTGAGTCGCTGATGTCTGAACAGTTGTCCTATCATTCCGTACCTTCTGCTTGTCAATTAACTTTTTATACCTGGGATTCACAGTCATGTAGATCTTTATAAAAGACATAATATTTACGCCAGTGACTGTAACACTTAGGGTCACGAATGTTTTTAACAGTAATGACAACGACATATAATTGTGTAAGCTCATTTTAAATTGACATGTCCTAAAGCCACAAAAATCTGCACTTGATAATGTTCTAGGGCCGAAATTGCAATCGTGAAATAAAGAAAGTTTTACAGTCACTGGCGTAAATATGATGTCTTTTAAAAAGTTCTCCTTGTCAGTTTTTACACATATTCCTTTCCTCACCGATTATTCCTTACCTTATCAATCCACCTAAGTTTCAAAATTTGTCTGTAGCACCACATTTTAAATCCTTCGATTCTCTTCAGTTCTGGTTTTCCTACAGTCCACGTTTTACATACATACAATGCTGTGCTCTAAACGTACATTCTCTTAAGTTTGTGCCGCAAATCAAGGCCTATGTTTGATACTAGTAGAATTTTCTTGGCCAGGAATGCCCTATTGCCGGTGTTACTCTGCTTTTGATGTCCTACTTCCTACGTCCGTCATTGTTTTTTTGCTACCTAGATAGTAGAATTCCTAAACTTCATCTACTTATCTACTTCGTTACCACCAATCCTGATGTTAAGTTTCTCGCTGTTCTCATTTTTGCTACTTCTTATGACTTTCTTCGCTTTATTATCAGTCAGTTTTCTCTACTCATTAGAGTTTTCATTCTGTTCAGCAGATCCTGTAATTCTTCTTCACCTTCACTCAGGATAGCAATGTCATCAGCAAATTCTTTCACCTAGAATTTTGATTCCACTCCTGAACCGTTTTTTATTTCCATCATTGCTTCTTTCGTGTACTGATTGAACAGTAGGGGCGAAAAACTATATCCCTGTCTTACAACCCTTTGAATCCGAGCACTTCGTTCATGGTCGTCCACTCTTATTATTCCCTCTTGGCTCTTGTACATATTGAACATATATTTCCAGTATCTCCCTGTAGCTTACCCCTATTTTCTTCAGAATTTCGAACATCTTACAGCATTCCACATTGTCGAACGCTTTTTACAGTTCGATAAATCCTATTAACATTTTTTGATTTCTCTTTAGTCGTGCTTCCATTGTCAACCGCAACGTCAGAAGTGCTTCTATGGTGTCTTTACCTTTCCTAAAGCCAAACTGATCATCATATAACACGCGCTCAATCTTCTTTCTCATTCTTCTGTATATTATTCTCGTAAGCAACGTGGATGTTGTTGTTAAGTTGATTGTGTGATATTTCTCGCACTGGTCAGCTCTTGCGCTCTTCGGAATTGTGTGGATGATATTTTTTTCCTAAAGTCAGATGGTATGTCACCAGACTCAGACATTCTGCATACCAATGTGAATAGTGGTATTTTCGCTATAATGGCTGCCCGTTCGCCTCTCTTCCTCTTACATTCTTTCTTTATTGAGTCACGTGCCCACAATTTACCGTGGGGGCATTCACCTTCTCGATGGGCAGTGGTCATTATCTGTTGGCTCATCAGTCTACGTAAACCGCATTGTGCAAGATCTAGACTTCCTGATTAGCATCATGCATATTTGTGCTGCCTTGGTAAAATTATTGGCACGATTTCACTACGGATGGACACGACATTGCATTTGGTGCATACACCACCAGAATTTGAAGGTGAATCTATGTGCAAGTTAGACGTTTTACATACAAGAATTGTACTGTATTTTATACTTCAACTTTGGAGTACGTTTCCAGTTGCCACGTCATTTCACTCCGAAACTATGACCCACCTGCTATCCGTACCGATGGAGAACTGTGTCTGCGGGACACCCGGGAGAATGTGCCACCCTCGTTGCCCAACGGTCTAAGCGGTACTGAATGAGTAACTCAGTGTCTGAATGGAGATAGTGAAGTTATACAGTAAACTTCAGGTAGTAACAGTGAATGAAGTGTTCAAAAACCACAAAAGGAGGAGGTATTCTTGAAAAAGGGGTGGAGACACGTGAAGATACCAGTCGGATGGTGGCCCAGGTATTCTGATATCAGATATGTATTGTAATTCAAACACAGGAGCAAATCTAGATCCTGATCATAATTTATTATGACCTAGAGACGGACGAATCTTAAGACAATCGCCAGGCAAAATTTACGCAGACAGAGGTAGTATAATGAGGAATGACGATATGCATTTGAAATTTTCTGAGGATTCAGGTAATGCGAAAATAATACGACAGGATGCAGTTCCGTTGAAGAGGAATAGACATCTATCAAAACAGCTGCCACAGATGCTGGACTGCCAAATGTATGTCCAAGGCAGGTAACTGCTTAGAAGCGTTGGGTAACAGAAGAAATATACCGACTGACCAACGAATGCAGGAGGTACAAAAACGCTCGGGAGAAGACAGGAACACAGAGATGTATGCAACTTACGATTGAAACGATCGTAAAGTGCGTGGAAGCTAAGATGAAATGGTTGCAGGTAGAACGTGAAAAAATCAAACAATAATGGTGGTCGGTAAGGCAGATTCGGCACTGAGAAAAATAAAAAAAACTTTAGTGAAATTAAAGGCAAAGTTATAAATATTAAGCGTGCAGGAGGAGTTCCGTTGCTAAACTTTCAACATAGAACGGACAGACGGCAAGAATACTCTGAACGCATCTGTGAGGGCCAGGATATGTCTGATAACGTGATAATAGAAGAAATGGAAGTAGATTTGGAAGACATAGGAGAGTCAATGTTACAGCCAGAATTTAACAGAGCTTTAGAAGACATACTGTCAAATGAGGGTGAAGCCATAGACAACGTTCCTACGAAATTTGTAAAATCATATGGGGAGTGGCAGCCAAACGACTATTGAAGTTGGTGTGTAGAATCTATGAGACTGGAGACATACCATGAGACACGGAAAAACATCAACAACTCAGTTCCAAAGACGTCAGTGGCAAATAAAAGTGAGTACTGCATAGTCATAGTAATGTTTTTTTGCATCGAACTTGTCTACAAGAATAATGTATAGAAGAATGGAAAATAAAATCGAGATTCTGTTACATGATGCTCAATACGCCTGAATGACAGGTAACGGCCCTAGAGGCGCATTGCGCCTGATAATGAAAGCAAGACAAGTAAAATGAAGATATCTGCACATAACGTATCGACCAAGAAAAATCGTTCATCAGTGTAAAATAGTGCAACATGTTCAAAATTCTCAGAAAAAGTGATTGTATGCTACCGGAAGAGGCAGGTAATATATGATTTGTATAAGAATCAAGAAGGAACAATAAGACTGGAAAACGGAGAACGAAATGCACTGATTAAAAAACGTGGAACACGGAGATGCATTTTTTGTTCCCAACAGTTCAGTCTACCGAAGAAACAAAGTCGGAAATTAAAGAAATTTTCAAGGATGGGATTAAAATCAAGCATGAAAAGATATCGATGATGAGATTCGCTGGTGACATTGCTACACTCAACGTATGCGAGAAAGAATTATTACAGGACGTACTGAATATACTGCTCGCAGAACACTGATAGAGAATCAAGCGAAAATTGACGAAAGCAATGTATAGTGGTAGAAATGGGGTTAATCAGAAACCTAACATCAAAATTGGGGACCTTGAAATACACTGAAGCGCCAAGGAAACTGGTATAGGCATGCGTATTCAAATACAGAGATATGTAAACAATCAGAATATGGCGCTGCGGTCGGCAACGCCTGTATAAGACAAGTGTCTGGTGCAGTTATTAGATCGGTTACTGCTTCTGCAGTGGCAGGTTATCAAGATATAAGTGAGTTTGAACGTGGTATTACAGTCGGCGCACGAGCGATGGGACACAGGATCTCCGAGGTAATGATGAAGTGGGGATTTTCCTGTACAACCATTTCACGAGTGTACCGTGAATATCAGGATTCGAAAAACATCAAATCTCCGACATTGCCGCGGCGGGAAAAAGATTCTGCAAAAACGGGACCAACGACGACTGGAGAGAATCTTTCAATGTGACAGAGGTGGAACCCTGCTGCAGATTGCTCCAGGGTTCAGTTCTGAGCCATCAACAAGTGTCAGCGTGCGAACCATTCAACGAAACATTATCAATATCGCCTTTCGGATCCCAAGGCCCACTCGTGTACTCATGATGACTGCACCACAGAAAACTTCACGCCTCGCCTGGACCCGTCCATACCGACATTGGACTGTTGATGCCTGGTCGGACGAATCTCGCTTCAAATTGTATCGAGCGCATGGCCGTTTACGGGTATGGAGACAACCTCAATGAGTCCATGGGCCCTGCATGTCAGCAGGGGAATGTTCAAGCTGTTGGAGGCTCTGTAATGGTGTGGAGGGTATGCAGTTGGAGTGATAGGGGTCCCCTGATACGTCTAGATACGACTGACAGGTGACACGTACGTAAGAATCCTGTCTGATCACCTGCAACTCCAGTCTGATCACTTGTACCCATTAATGTCCATTGTGCGGTCTGATAGACTTGAGAAATTCCAACAGGACAACGTGACACCCATACGTCCAGAATTGCTACAGAGTGGCTCCAGGAACACTTTTCTAAGTTTAAACTCTTGCGCTGGCCATCTAACTCCCCAGACGTGAACTTCATTGAGCATATCTGGGATGCCTTGCAACATTCTGTTCAGAAGATATACCCACCCCCTCGTACTCTTAAGGATTTATGGACAGTCCTGCAGGATTCATGGTATAAGCTCTCTCCAGCACTACCTCAGACATTAGTCGTGTCCACGCCACGTCATGCTCGCGGGGGCCATTAATGATATTAGGTATTTGTACCAGTTTCTTTGGCTCTTGTAACGTGTAATATGTAAAAGAGCCTAGAGGGGATAATTAAAGTGGTTGACAAAGAACAAAGTGCTCGGATTAAAAAGGATGTAAGACAGGGATGTAGTCTTGTACCCTTACTGTTCAATCTGTGAATTCAAGAAGCAATCATGAAAATAAAAAAAAAAGTTCAGGACAGGAATTAAAATTCTAAGTGGGAGGATATCAATAGTACGATTAGCTGATGACGTTAATACCTTGAGTGAGTGTGAAGAAGAATTACATGATCTGAGTGGAATGGTCTAATGCGTACAAAATATGGATTGAGAGTAAATCGAAAAAGGCGAAAGTAATGAGAGGTAGCAGAAATGAGAACGGCGAGGAACTTAACATCAGGATTGATGGTCACAAAGTAGATAAAGTCGACATAAAAGTTTTTTGGGTATAGTACCGCGTGATACAGTTTGAAAATACTGCTGGAGAAAACCAACGTTTCTGCCACGGTTTCGGCGGCCTTGTTCTGGGCCTACTGGTGCGTTCTAGCTATGCAGTGTCCCTTATATTTTTTTGTCCCTTATATTTTGTTGTCCCTTATATTTTGTTATCACTGTTCACTGCATATGCCATTACGTCATAATTTTAAAAAGAGAGGTAACTTTATATTAATAGGTTAGTGCGGTGGAGGGAGAGTGTAGCCTCTGTTTTCTGTTGGCTCTTGTATTATGTGACCTGATTGGTAGTCACCGGCGAATGAGAAGTTGGCCCTGTTTACCAAGCGCTGGACGTCGGCCGTGCGGTGGCATTTACTCGCCGGTAGCGCTCGCGCCTCGTGTTGACAGTGCGGTCTGTTGGCCTCTGATTGCTGGTATCCAAATTGGGCAAACCTTAGTCCATCCTCTCTGTTCATTTTCTTAGGGTGTTTCGATGGCCTCTCCGATTTTGCGTTTCGCCATAACCGGCTGCTTGGCCAACACACAGGCTTCGATGAATTTTATTTCTTTTCCGCAATCTTACTGTTGTTCCGCCACTGCAGATTTGTTGTGTTGCCTTAGACGAATATAGCCTTCGTGTTCCCGAATGCGCGTTGCTATTGGCCTGCCAGTCTCGCCGATGTATGCCTCTCCACACTCTCATTCCACCTTGTACACGCCTGCAGTGTGTAATACAGCCACCTTGTCCTTAGTGGAGCCTAGCACGTCCTGGATCCTGCGACCCTATAGAAGACAGGCCTCACCCCAACCCGGCGAAAGTGTTTGCCCATTCGGTCAGTAACATCTTTTACATAATCTAAGCGCACTGCTGGCTGCAGTTTATTTCTTCCTTATTTTGCTTACCTGTGTTCGTCGACAAGGCTGTGTGGATCGCCTTATGGCTCTAACCATTGGCTAGAAACGTTTGCGTAGCCTTTTAAGCTCAGATATTACGTTTTGAGCATCATTTAGGCGATGCGCACGGATTTCCAAAGAACGGATGACCGAGTTCTTCTGCGCTGTGTGGTGGGAGAACTAAGCGTGCAGATACCTGTCTGTATGTGAAGGTCTGCTATATACTCTGTGACCCAGTGTGACCTCCGTTATCCTGTATACTTCGACGTCTGTAGATAGAACTGCACCATTCTCTACTCGGAGCGTGATCTGCATCTTCCCATGCATGTTGCTCAAATATTCGTGAAACTTGTGTAGCTCCGTTTCATCATGAGGCCATATAGCTGAAGTGTTGTACACGTGCCGCGCGGGATTAGCCGAGCGGTCTTAGGCGCTGCAGTCATGGACTGTGTGGCTGGTCCCGGCGGAGGTTCGAGTCCGCCCTCGGGCATGGGTGTGTGTGTGTCTCCTTAGGATAATTTAGGTTATGTAGTGTGTAAGCTTAGGGACTGATGACCTTAGCAGTTAAGTCCCATAAGATTTCACACACATTTGAACATTTTTTTGTTGTACACGTATCTGAACCAGCAACGTGGGTGTAAAGGAGATGAACCAAGGGCCGTTGCTTCAAAGGTATCCATGAATACTGTAAGTGACAAATGAAATGAACTATCTTTTTTTTTAAATTATGACGTAATGAAATGCGCAGTGAACAGTAATAACAAAATATAAGGGACGTTGCGTAGCTATAACGTACCAGTAGACCGTGAAGAAGGACGCTACAACGGTGGCTGAAACGTTCGTTTTCTCCTGCAGTAGTTTTAAACAATTTGACGCGGTATCATACCCAGAAAACATCTATGCTTACTGACTGGCCCCGGAAGCCTACGCAATTATAAAAGTAGATGAAGTTAAGGAATTCTACTACCTAGGCAGCAAAATAACCAGTGTCGGACGGAGCAAGGAGGATATCAAAGGCAAAGTAATACTGGCAAAAAGGGCATTCCCGGCCAAGAAAAGTGTTCTCGCACCAAACATAGGCCTTAATTTGAGGAAGAAATTTCTGGGAATTTACGTTTGGAGTACAGTATCGGATGGTAGTGAAACATGGAGTGTGGAAAAACCGGAACCGAAGAGAATCGAAGCATTTGAGATGTGGTCCTACAGACCAATGTTTAAAATGGGATGTACTGATAAGGTAAGCAATGAGGAGATTCTGCGCAGAATCGGAGAGGATAGTAAGATGTGGAAACACTGACAAGGGGAAGGGACAGTATGATAGGGAATGTGTTAAGACATCAAGCAATGGGTTCCATGGTACCAGAGGGAGCTGTAGAGGGCAGAAAGTGTAGAGGACAGAGGACAGAGGAAGACATATATTGGAATATATCCAGAAAATAATTGAGAAAGTTGGTTGTACATGCCACTGTGAGATGAAGGGGTTGGCACAGGAGAGCAAATCGTGGCGGGCCGCGTCAAACCAGTCAGAAGACTGGTGAAAAACTAAATTAAACCAGGCGTCCATTGAGTGCCGGCAAATGTCCTTAAGCTCCGTCAGATGACCGTTGGTGTGTATGGCATGATACGTTTGAAAGCGAACTACGAGGGAGCGTCATGGTCTGTGGAATGTGTTCCTGCCATTCCTTAGGTGATATCGTCTTATGTAAGACACAGTGGATCAAAAAAAGTATGCATCCATTTTTGTTAACCATGTCCACCCCTATATGGAGTTTGTTTCTCCTTTTCAAGATTTCATCTACCAGCAGGACAAAGGAACGTGTCAAATGGCTTGTGGTCTATGTGTGTGTGGTTCTAAGAGCGCCAGGATGAGTTTAGCATTGGTTCAAATGGCTCTGAGTACTATGCGACTTAACTTCTGAGGTCATCAGTCGCCTAGAACTTAGAACTAATTAAACCTAACTAACCTAAGGACATCACATACATCCATGCCCGAGGCAGAATTCGAACCTGCGACCGTAGCGGTCACGCGGTTCCAGACTGAAGCGCCTTTAACCGCACGGCCACACCGGCCGGCATTCTCCCCTGTCCACCTCCCTCCCTGTATTTGAACCCAATCGAGAATCTGTGGTAAGACCTCAGTCGGGCTGTTCGCCCCATAGATCCTCAGACCAGAACCCTAGCGCAACTGGCCATTTAATGGGTTCGACATGGGTCTCATCCCTGTGGTTACCTTCCAGTGTCTCCCTGACTCTTTTTCCTGCACGTCTCGCCACAGACAGCACTCCAAAAGGTGGTTATTCAGCATTTCGAAAGGTGATCATGTAATGTAAGTGGATAGCATATTTTGCGCAATATAAAAGAAACCGGTATGTCTCTGTCTGTTAGTGTGTGTGCGTGTGTGTGTGTGTGTGTGTGTGTGTGTGTGTGTGTGTGTGTTCTTTACAGTATAGAGAACTGATAGTTAAGAAGAAATTAGATATGCGTTAAGTGCAACACAAAATAACCTGTGAAGTAAATATAAGCTACAACATATGGAATGTAGTATAGGTAAATCAATAGGAAAATAACAGATTAGGTTTGTATCACATTAACGGGTAACAGAAAGAAGTCAAACAAAGTCAAACTCACACACAAATGTTATACTCTTTTTATTACAAATTCGGCTGCTTTGTTCGATTTTTTCTTCTGCTTATTGTGTTCACCTTTTGATTAAAATGCATTAATATTAATACATAAAAAGACAGATAACTTCTTTTCTTTTTGTCATATTGTCCACTTACCCTCATATTATACTTCTGCTCAACAGATAACACTGAAGGGCCAAAATAAATTTTACGAGGGACAACGGCATCAGAAGTTTATGTACAATGTAGTACACCATTTTTTTTTCTTTGGGACGGTGAGGAAGGTGGACTCACGCTTGAGAGAGAAATACGTCACACACGTTTTCAAAAGTTATTTGATTTGTTTCTACTTGTAAAATATTCTGTTTGATGGGAGCTTGTACATAGAGTGTGGTAAATAAGTGCGCCAGTGTGTTACCAGTAGGCAAAATTATGTACTAACGTACAAAAATGACAGAAATGCACAAATATCGAAATGAAGTAATGAAGGAGCAGACTGTATCATCGCCAATGTTGGGCAAATTCGGTGTTTTTCTAGACATTTTCAAAGATACATGGAAACTGTACTGCAATGCCATCGTACAGAAGTGTATTATAACAGACTCGACAGTTCTATAAAGTGCCATGAAAACCTAAAACAAATTGTGGCTGTCCCAGAAAGAAAAAGTTACATTAGATTTACTTTTATTCCAGTTGATCCGTAGTGAGGAGGTCCTCCAGGATGTAGGACATGTCATAAAAACAACAATACATGAAAAATATTTACAACTAAAACAAATAAGCTAATGTACCCTTTCACAGGTCCCAAGTGGAATTATCGTCATTTTTTAATGTACACTATACGAAAGAGTAATTTTACAAATACTAATTCACTAAATTTAAAATAAAAAGTTTATTTATTTATTTATAAAGTAATAAACGTGTAATACAACTATTTTAATACTTATTTACAGTGAACACATTACTGCAGTGAAATGGTGCAGAAGTTAGATGGTACTTACACACACACACACACACACACACACACACACACTTCATCAACGGAATAAAAAGAGTTGGCCACCAATAAATCCTTTAGGCTTCTCTTAAACTGAATTTCATTGGTTGTTAAGCTTTTTATGGCTGCTGGCAAGTTATTGAAAATGTGTGTTCCTGAATAATGCACGACTTTTTGTACAAGACTAAGTGACTTTAAATCCTTGTGAAGATTATTCTTATTTCTAGTATTGATTCCATGAATTGAGCTGTTGGTTTGGAAAAGTGATATATTTTTAATGACAAATTTCATTAAGGAATAAATATATTGGGAAGCAGTAGTTAGTATCCCTAGTTCCCTAAACAGCCTTCTGCAGGATGTTCTTGAGTTCACACCACACATAACTCTTACTGCACTTTTTGTGCCCGGAAAACTTTAGTTTGGCTTGATGAATTACCCCAAAAAATAATCCCATATAACATTAAGGAATGAAAGTAAGCATAGTACGCCAGCTTTTTCGTTTTTATATCCCCTATCTGTGACACAATTCACATTGCAAATACAAATTTTTTAAGTCGCTTCAGCAGTTCTGTGGTGTGCTCCTCGCAGTTGAATTTATTATCAAGCTGTAATCACAAGAATTTAACACTGTAAGAACCTTAAACATCGCAGGTAGGCGGGTCATGGCCCATCGAACATAGGCCGGTGTGAGGTAGAGGTTACACCATTAAGTTAAGTAACGGTTTAGACTCTGTACATATATACTGTTTGTGTTTTCCTTTTTTTCGTTTATAAATGTATAGATATTGTGTTCTTTTAATCATTGACAAAGGTCTTCTTAGGCAGTTGTGGGTTTTATTGTTCTGAAGAAGGTGCAGTTATCTACGTCGAAACCTAGGTTAACATTAGGTGCTTTTTTCGCAATCGAGGCTGGTTTCTAGTTTTTTAATATATTTAACACTGTCCACTTCTGCTATCTGCTTGTCATCGTATGTTAGGCATTACTCGTGGGTCACCCCTTACAAGTTCTGAACTGCATGTAGTGTGTTTTTTCAAAGTTTAGTGACAAAAAATTGGCTAGGAACCAGTGATTAATGTCCACAAATATTTTATTAGCTGATCTTTCTAAGACTACACTTGATTTGCTATTTATTGCAATATTTTTATCATCGGCAAACAAAACGAATTTGGCATCTGGTAATGTTACTGATGAAAGGTCATTGATATGCACAAGAAAAAGTAAGGGCCCTAAAATGGAACCTTGTGGGACCCCACATGTAATTAGTTCCCAGTTGGTTGATACCTGATAGCTTGATACATGTCTCTTTCCTAATAACACCAGGTACATCTGACCTGTGTCACGTGGACAAGGAAAGAGCCTAGTTTATTTGAGGTATCGAATAAAATCTACAGCACTAGTCACGTAATGACATTCAAAATTTATAGGGAGCATCACGGACAAACCTTCACCTTCCAGTGGTTACGTGACCATGGTGACAACACAAAATCTGTTTCGCACATCTCAGGCTCACTCCTGACGTATTTCCACTCTGTGGCTGTACTGACAGGAGAGTGTGCCGGTGTTGCAGCCGCAGGACGAGGTGCTGCGCACGGTGCTGCGCGTGCTACGCGGGGTGTGGGCCGAAGCGGACGTGTGGTCGCAGACGGCTGCTCGGAGCGCGCTCGAGGTACGCATCCTGGCCGTGGCTAGTTCCGCGCGCGGCCGCGGCCTGGCTGCGGCGCTGTTGGCGGAGTCGCTGCGGATGGCCAAGGAGGAGCTGCGGCTGCCGCTGGCGCTCATCCTCTGCACCAGCGCATTCTCCGCGAAGCTGTCGCGGCAAGCGGGCATGCGGCTCGTCTACGAGAAGCCGTACTGCCAAACCGATATGCCGGCGCAGCCGCCACAGCCGCACGACAGGATCGCGATTTACATGCTGGACCTACAGGGGTAGCAGGTAACTGGGCATTGTTTACAGTGTATAGCAGTGTGGCCAATAAGTAATGTAACTACTGGACTTTTTCATTGAATAGTTAAGTACAGTTCTTCTATTAGGGATGGACTGGCGGATGTCCAAGTGTCTCATTATAAAATTTATGGTAGCAGTGAAATTTACACCAAAACAATGGTGACTCACATTTTCTTTATTATGAGCTTTGTGAGGTGGAAGCTCCTGACACAAGTTGACGCTCGAGAATGGAATATGGGAATATATGATCGCTCAGATTAAAGTTGCTGAAATTAGCACACACCACTCCCGCATGAAAATGTCAGCATAGCTGTCTTAAAAGAACTTCTGCTTCTTTTGCTTGCGCCTTTGTACCCCAGTTTTCGTAGGGTCGGCGTGGTTACAATCGGATTTGGCAATGTTAAATGGAAGGGGTGGCCGGATGCCCTTCCTGCCGCCACCCGATACCCCCCGGGATGCAATCAGTGTGCCGCAGCTGTCTGCATCTAGTGTAAATCATGAAACAGACTGAACGTGTTGCAGATATCTGCGAGTCGTGTAACTGAGGTTGGACGTGGGAACCAGCCCGGTATTCATCTAGGGGATGTGGAAAACCGCCTAAAAACCACATCCAGGCTGGCCAGCACACCGAACCTCGTCGCTAATCCGCTGGGCGGAGGCGATCCGGGGCCGGTGCGCCTATCTGAGTGCAGGGAGCAGCGCATTAGCGCTCTCGGCCAACCTGGCGAGTCTGTCTTAACAAACGAATAGTAGAATAATACTAGATATGCTATTAATGTGTCCAAATATCACATTACTTTAAATACAAAATAGATCTTTCTGTATCATATATTGCATACAGTCATAGCCAAAATTTGCGCGAATAGACAGTGTGTACTAAAATTCAGTGCCCAAGCTAACAACCATATTGACAGAAACAAAAACAAATATCTTTTGTAAAGCGATCATATGTTGCAACCAGAGTCTTGGAGTAGCACATTCGATTCATAGTCAAAACGTATTTGGTGGCGGTTTCTAATCAGACCGCTGCTTAAATTTTGATTAATAATCAGCATTCACAGCCGAAGACTTCCGGCATAAGAAGTCACCCTCATTCTGCCAACGGCCTTGTCAAAGAGGGCGGAGGTGAGGACAGAGGTTCAAGGCACTCTCTTGTCCTAGAGGTGATAAACTGCCCCTAAAGGTGGAAGAATCAGCAATGGTCAACGTCATAAGGATGCAGAAGGCAATGGAAACCACTGCATTAAAAACACGTAGCGTGTATCCACAGGACATGCGGCCTGTAATTGAAGAAGGTCATGATGATCACCCCATTCGCAAAAGATTCCGGGATAGTCCCCCATTCGCATTCGAATATCCGGGAGGGAACTGCCAAGGAGGAGGTTACCATGAGAAAAAGATTGAACAATCAATGAAAGAATAACGTTTCACGAATTGGGGCGTGGAATGTCAGATGCCTGAACGTAGTAGGGAAACTAGAAAATCTGATAATGGAAATACAAAAACTCAATCCAGATATAGTAGGGGGTCAGCGAAATGGAAAGAAGAGATGAGTATAGGATAATATGAACAGCAGCAGAAATTGGTGTAACGTCAGTAGGAATCGTTATGAATAGGAAGTTATGGCAGAGAGAATGTTGCTGTGAACAGTTCAGTGACAGGGTCGTTCTTATCAGAATCGACAGCATACCAACACCGACAATGATAGTTCAGGTATACATGCCGACGTCGCAAGCTGAAGATGAAGAGACAGCGAGGATATTGAAAGGGTAATACAGTATGAAAAGGGGGATGAAAATCCAATAGTCATGGGGGACTAGAATGCAGACTAATTGAGTTCTGTAACAAGTTTCAGCTAGTAATAGCGAATACCCTGTTCAAGAATCACATGAGAGGAGGTATATTTGGAAAAGCCCAGGTGATGCGGGAAGATTTCAGATTACATCATGCTCAGACAGAGATTCCGAAATCAGATACTGGATTGTAAGGCGTACCCAGGAGCAGACATGGACTCAGATCACAATACGAGGTGCATTCAAGTTCTAAGGCCTCCAATTTTTTTTCTCCGGACTGGAAAGAGATAGAAACATGCGCATTGTTTTAAAATGAGGCCGCGTTCATTGTCAATACGTCCCAGAGATGGCAGCACCGTACGGCAGATGCAATTTTACCGCCAGTGGCGAGAATGAGAACTCTTTTAAATACTTAAAATGGCGACGTTTTCCTTACTTGAACAGCGTGCAATCATTCGTTTTCTGAATTTGCGTGGTGTGAAACCAATTGAAATTCATCGACAGTTGAAGGAGACATATGGTGATGGAGTTATGGATGTGTCGAAAGTGCGTTTGTGGGTGCGACAGTTTAATGAAGGCAGAACATCATGTGACAACAAACCGAAACAACCTCAGGCTTGCACAAGCCGGTCTGACGACATGATCGAGAAAGTGGAGAGAATTGTTTTGGGGGATCGCCGAATGACTGTTGAACAGATCGCCTCCAGAGTTGGCATTTCTGTGGGTTCTGTGCACACAATCCTGCATGACGACCTGAAAATGCGAAAAGTGTCATCCAGGTGGATGCTACGAATGCTGACGGACGACCACATGGCTGCCCGTGTGGCATGTTGCCAAGCAATGTTGACTCACAACGACAGCATGAATGGGACTTTCTTTTCGTCGGTTGTGACAATGGATGAGACGTGGATGCCATTTTTCAATCCAGAAACAAAGCGCCAGTCAGCTCAATGGAAGCACACAGATTCACCACCACCAAAAAAATTTCGGGTAATCGCCAGTGCTGAAAAAATGATGGTGTCCATGTTCTGGGACAACGAGGGCGTAATCCTTACCCATTGCGTTCCAAAGGGCACTACGGTAACAGGTGCATCCTACAAAAATATTTTGAAGAACAAATTCCTTCCTGCACTGCAACAAAAACGTCCGGGAAGGGCTGCGCGTGTGCTGTTTCACCAAGACAACGCACCCGCACATCGAGCTAACGTTACGCAACAGTTTCTTCGTGATAACAACTTTGAAGTGATTCCTCATGCTCCCTACTCACCTGACCTGGCTGCTAGTGACTTTTGGCTTTTTCCAACAATGAAAGACACTCTCCGTGGCCGCACATTCACCAGCCTTGCTGCTTCTGCCCAGCGATTTTCCAGTAGTCAAAACAGACTCCTAAAGAAGCCGTCGCCGCTGCCATGGAATCATGGCGTCAGCTTTGTGAAAAACGTGTACGTCTTCAGGGCGATTACGTCGAGAAATAACGCCAGTTTCATCGATTTCGGGTGAGTAGTTAATTAGAAAAAAAAATCGGAGGCCTTAGAACTTGAATGCACCTCGTATAGTAGTGATGAAGAGCAAGCTGAATTTTAAGACATTAGCCAGGAAGAATCAATACGCAAGGAAGTGGGATGCTGGAGTACTAGGGAATGACGACATACGGTTGAAGTTCACTAAGGCTATAGATAAAGTAATAAGAAACACCTCAGTAGGCAGTACAGTTGAAGAGGAATGGACATCTCTAAAAAGGGCCATCATAGAAGTTGGGAATGAAAATATAGGTACAAAAAAGGTAACTGCGAAGAAACCATGGGTAAAAAAGAAATACTTCACTTGATTGATGAAAGGAGGAGGTACAAAAATGTTCCACGAAACTCAGGAATAGGGAAAACAAGTCGCTGAGGAATGAAATAAATAGAAAATGCAGGGAGGCTAAGACGAAATGGCTGCAGGAAAAATATGAAGACATCGAAAAAGAAATTATTGTCAGAAGGACAGACTCAGCATACAGGGAAGTCAAAAGAACCTTCAGTGACATTAAAAGCAATGGTGATAACGTTAAGAGGGCAATGGGAATTCCACTGTTAAATGCAGAGTGAATAGGTGGGGAGAATACATTGAAAGCCTCAATGAGGGCGAAGATTTGTCTGAGGTATTAGAAGAAGAACTAGGAGTCGATTTAGAAGAGACAGGGATCCAGTATTAGAATCAGAATTTGAAAGAGCTTTGGAGGACTTAAGGTCAAGTAAGGCAGAAGGGATGGATAACATTCCGTCAGAATTTCTAAAATAATTGGGGAAGTGGCAACAAAACGACTATTCACTTTGGTGTGTAGAATATTTGAGTCTGGCGACATATCATCTGACTTTCGGAAAAGCATTATTCACACAATTCCGAAGACAGTAATAGCTGCCAAGGGCGAGAATTATCGGACAATCAGCTCAACAGCTCACGCATTCACGTTGCTTACAAGAATAATATACCCAAGAATGGAAAAGAAAATTGAGTATGCGCTAGATGACGATCAGTTTGGCTTTCGGAAAGGTAAAGGCACGAGAGAGGCAATTCTGACGCTGCGATTAATAATGGAAGCAAAGCTAAAGAAAAATCAAGACCTTTCATACGATATATCGATCTAAAAACAGCGTTCGACAACGTAAAATGTTCGAAATTCTGAAAAAAGTAGAGGTAAGCTATATGTACAACAGTGCACGACCAAGACCGAAGTCCTCGTATTAAAAAGGTTGTAAGACAAGGACGTAGCCTTTCGCCCCTACTGTTCAATCAGTACATCGAGGAAGAAATGATGGAAATAAAAGAAAGGTTCAGGAGTGAAACTAAAATTCAAGATGAAACGATAGCAACGATACGATTCTCTGATGACATTGCTATCGTGTGTGAAAGTGTAGAAGAATTACATGATCTGCTGAGTGGAATGAACAGTCTAATGAGTAAACAGTATGGACTGAGAATAAATCGAAGAAAGACGAAGGTAATGAGAAGTAGTAGAAATGAGAACAGCGAGAAACTTAACATCAGGATTGATGGTCACAAAGTAGATGAAGTTAAGGAATTCTGCTACGTAGGCAGTAAAATAACCAATGACGTATGGCGCAAGGAGGACATCAAAGGCAGACTAGCTAGGACAAAAAAGGCATTCCTGTCCAAGAGAAGTCTACTAATACCAAATATCGGCCTTAATTTGAGGAAGAAATTTCTGAGAATGTACATCTGGAGTACAGCTTTGTATCGTATTGAAGCATGGATTGTGGGAAAACCGGAACAGAAGAGAATCGAAGCATTTGAGATGTGATGCTACAGACAAATATTGAAAATTAGGTGGACTGATAAGGTAAGGAATGAGGAAGTTTTATGCAGAATCGGAGAGGAAAGGAATATGTGGAAAACACTGATAAGGAGATGGGACAGGATGATAGGACATTTATTAAGACATGAGGGAATGACTTCGGTGGTACTAGAGGGAGCTGTAGAGGGTAAAAACTGTAGAGAAAGATAGAAATTGGAATACAAACAGCAAATAACTGAGGACAAAGGTTGCAACTGCTGCTCTGAGATGAAGAGGTTGGCACAGGAAAGGAATTCGTTGTGGGTCGCACCATACCAGTCAGTAGACTGATGACAAAAAAAAGCAATCACATGTTGGAAATCCATATTCTTAGAGTACTGAATAATCAGGAGTTTATTATGTGTGTTTGACAATAAAATGGTGTTAAATGTTTTATTGCTCTGCTCACTATCAATTTACAATAAATGTTCAAATGAGTACCATTAACCTCAGTGCAGAGCTTTTATCGACACAGGAGAAAGTCTCATGTTCTCATGAAAATTCCTGGTATGTCCTGGATTTCTGTGGCTGCTAAAAGCATTCTTGCAACAAATTCCACCTCCGAGTCAACGTAGAATACACCTCAGCTTTCATGTAGCCCCAGGGAAAGAAGTCTGATAGCGTGAGGTACGAGAATTGGCTAGTCAATGTACAGGTCGTCCACATGTGCAGTGCTGCACAATGACAATACAACTGTTATGTAAGCGCTAGTGCTGCCTACTGTTTACTGACTCGGTGTCCAACAGTATGACATCGCAGCATGCTACATACTCAGTCTAACGTATGGTGTAACTACATTGGGCACATTGACTTTTATTTGCTCTATTTCTACATTACTTATCCATGCTCAGTGTTCACACAGTATCGGTTTCTTACACATGGTTGCTTTACAAAATATATTTGCTTTTGTCTTGTTTATCATGCTTGTTAGTTTGGGCACTGATTTTTTCAACACCCTGTTGACAACATACAGAGCACTCCTTTTACTGTTTATTACTAGATTTATGTCAACAAAAGAACAACATGCATACACAGAGAACTCATTAATTGAATAAAAATGTAAATAAGAAATCATCTCTTATAGGATGTGCTGAAAGATGCCAGGAAGCAGACAAGGGTTCTCAGGGATGGGGGTCGACTGTGGGATGCAGGGACAAAATGTACTGGAGATGTAGAAGAGACCAATGTGGCCTAGGTGAGGAGAATTTATGAGCTGGTTGTAACACATACGTTTGTACACCTTGTCAAATCAAATAACATGTGTAGATAGAAGAGAGAAATTGTGTATAGACTGATGCATCTGCACGTTTTGAAATACAGTTTTAAGATGGAGCCATTGATGGACACCTGTTGTCATTCCAGTCTGAACAATGTGCAATAATGTCTTCGTGTTTCAAGAAAGCATCCCAAAGTGAAATTCGTATGAAACTGCCCTACCTGTTGATCTACCAGTGTGGACTGTCCAAGAATCTCCAAAAAGTTATGTGCCACTCACAGCTAACTAACAAGACCTAATAACAGTGGCCGTAAAATATTCTGAGTGATGGAGAGTTGAGTATCAAACCTTGATGATGATGATAAGTTTCAGTTTAAATGGATTGATGCTCTCCATTTCAACCAGTTTCTGAGTGGACATTGCTATGGAAACTGCATGTAATAAGCATTTGTTCATGGATGCCTAGCAAAAGGCCGTTGCTCACAGCACCACGTCTTCAACTAGCAAATGACACAGACACTGAATTGCACACATGATAAATGATCAGATTATTCTTTCTTTTGCTTTTGCACAAATCAAACACAGCATGGAATGTCCCATCGGCCCAATCAAGTTAGCATCAACATGAATCTGAATGTTTATTTCAACGCCAAGTGGTGGCTTTTCTTCTAAATCTTTCTGATGAGTATTCTGTTGACAGCCACAACATGTAAGATGAGAAATGATGATGAAACGTACCAATCAACGTCTCAATTTGGTAGTTCTACAGGATATAATCATTAACAAATTACTCCAAGTGGACAATGCATCTCTGAAGACACCTGTGGACTGCCTTCATGAGTGAATTGAGGCTATTCTCAAAGTTACAACGGGTGTCGCTTTGTATTAGCGTGGTGTTTTATGCAGCTGAGGTAATTAATTTATTGTCTGGGGAGTTTACTTTTTCCTTTTCTTGTCGTTATAGAGGATATCCGATGGTGATCTCTGCGATGGAAACCAGATGAAAATAATGCTGCTTTTCCTATCGGCTACATACACATTTGGACCATAAACTCCATAAACCGCAATTTACTGGTGCAATGATGTAAGATAGAATACATAGAAAGTGATTCACTGCGTCTGGTAATTTACCTACATGCTAACTGTGTTAACTATTGTTTATTGTGTGTCTGTAAATTTACATTACGCTAATAGTGTTAATTGTTGTTTAGTATATAATGCAATGACTTAACGCAAATATAGGTATAATATTATTTTTATTCCATACGCCAGTCTAATAGTTTTAATTACATTACCACATGGGTGTGAGTCTATCGCCGTAGACTAATTTCTACTTGTCTAAATACTTTTCCCCAACAATTTATTCGCTAGCGCACTCACATAAAATTTCAAAAGAAATAACCTTTTTCAGCTATCAGTGCCCATCTCAGTATCTACAGTGTGTATAAATGTTAAAAGAATTAATAATGAATATGTCGAAATTTTACAAGTATTGTTGCTGTTCCAGTTACAGTACCTGTGAAAAAGATACTGAAACGAATGCAGTGGAATGCACCTTGCAGGTCTTCAGGCGAATAAACCATGTCTGTTGAGTCGTCTGTAGACAGTGTGTCTGTAGACAACTATTCCAGTGGCTGCCGTAAGGTCCCAAGAAAGGCTACCTGCAGTACTCCACGGCCCTCTGTCGGCACTGATTGGGAGATATCGGTCTACTTGTGGTTTTGCACACTGTGAACGTTCGGTACTGTAGCACCTGGACACGTTTCCTGTCTGCTGTAATCGTTGCCATAATCTTGAGATCACACTTTGTGTCACACGGAGGGCCCCTGCTACTACCTGCTGTGTTTGACCAGCCTCCTGTCGGCCTAGTATTCTACCCCTCATAACGTCATCAATATGTGTTCTTTGGGCCCTTTTAGACACACAGTCACCATTAGCACGTCCGAGAACGTCTGCACACTTACTCGTTGCACTGTACTCTGACATGCACCAACACACCTCTAAGTATGTGGACTGCTGCCAGCGCCACCGTGCGACGACCGCAGGTCAAATGCACCGCATGGTCATACTCCTGAGCTGATTTAAACCCGCAAACCACACACCAGGGCTTTGTTTCACCATGTATCAGCACTATCCTTAATTTATGAGCGTGAGTGTAAATCGCAACACCAAGAAGTTGCGCATATTAACGAAAGTCGGCAGCTGTGTTTCTACATCTAAATAATGATGCCTATTTATATTTCGCACCAGTTGCACTAGTAGCGCCATCATGAGGGTTCAAATCAGGTTTGCTTTAAATACACGCTGTAAAGGTAGCGAGCATTAGTTACCTTTGAGACTGGACGTGTGGAGTTCAGTTAGTCCAGGATGCCTTTAAGTCGACAAGGCGCCGTTATTAACACCTCGATGAGTGTCAACGAGGTAATGTACTAGGGCACCTAGAAGCTCGATGTCCTTTCTTGGTAGGGATGTAGCCACTGTACATTATTTCTGATAGTGGTGGTCGCGAGAATGTACTGTCACAACAAGACTGGACTCTAGATGGCCACTTGGTACTACTGACAGAGAAGGTCATCGTATTCGGCACATGGGTCTGGCGCATCGTACTTCATCTGCAGCAGCCGTTTGATCAGCAGTTGGCACCGCAGTGACATAGAACTGTTACAAAACACTTACTTCAAGGACAGCTCCGATCCAGACGATCTGTAGCATGTATACCACCGACCCCAATCCACGGCCATTTTTGACTCCAGTGGTGTCACGTGAGGGCCAATTGGAGAGCAGTGTGGAGATTGTTGTGTTTTCTGACGAAAACTGGTTCTGCCTCGCTGCCGATGACGATCGTGTGTTGGTTAGGAGACTAGGGTGAAGGCCTGCAATCAATCTGTCTGCGTGATAGACAGACTGGACCTACACCTGCAGTTATGGTCTGGGGTACGATTTCTCATGACACCAAGAGCACCCTCGCGGTTATCCCGTGCACCCGACTGCAAATTTGTACGTCAGTCTGTTGATTCGGTCTTTCGTACTGCCATTCATGAACAGCATTCCAGAGGGCGTTTTCCAGGAGGATAACGCTCACTCGTATTCACTGTTGTAAACAAACGTGCTCTTGCCTTGCCCTGCTTAATCGTCAGATCTGCCTCCAATCAAGCACATGTTGGACATCATTGGACGACAACTCCATCGTCATCCACAAACAATACTAACAGTTCCTGTATTGATCGACCAAGTGTAACAGGCATGGAACTCTATCTCGCAAACTAACACCCGGTACATGTGCAGCATATTGCATCCACGACAGCATGCTTACATTTAACATTCTGGTAACCCAGTTACTAATGTGCCACCATTTCAATTTTTCAGTGTCTTACCCCGCGCTTACATTAACCTGTGATCTTCGGACGTTAATCACTTAAAAATGTAACCTAGAGAAAAGCATTCCCAACATTTCATTACTCTACATTAATTCCCTTATTGTGCTGCGATTTTTTTCCGTCGGTGTCTACGAGAAGGTGCCTACAGGTCACCAGGGAAGACAAGATCAAAACATCTAAAGTATGAGACAACTGCAAGTGACACAGTCCATAACAAGGAGACTTGAGAATAAAAACCTTCATTGGTTGGGCTTCTTAAAAGAATAAATAGTGACAGGCGACAGAAGAAGTTTGCTAATGTGAGCCCCGAAAAGAGACACCCGACTTTGTCGTACGAATTATACACTGATCGAGTAATAGATGAAAAGAGGTTAATGGCTTTCGATTACAATAACCGAGACTACTGGAAGGAGAAAACGACTAACCTCTATGGAAAAAATTAAAGAAGAAGAAGGAGGAGATAATGAAGCTTATGTGGTAAAATAGAGACCTATAAATTGCAGTAATAACAAACATACTAAAAGACCAAGAGACCGTGAAGACAACGCATTCTCAGTGAGAATACTTGTAGGGTCATGTATATAAAGAATAGACAGCTGCTCAGTATATAAGGAAATGCTTACGTGCTTGTCGGCCTAAATACCTGCAGCAACAAATTGAAACAAATGAAAATGTAGTATGTGTAGTTTCAGTCAAAGTAATCACTATATTAAAAGTCTGAAACCAGAAAACGTAACTTATTTTCAGGTCCTATGTATGTGTGATAAGAAGAAGATAAGAACGTATATTGCATAGAAGAGTATGAATGTCTAACAATCGGTTGAAATTATTTCAAATAATATTGTGAGGAACATAATTACACGTAATCAAAAATTACACGTTTAACAAATGTGACAAAAAGCAGATTTCAGAGTACCTGACGGCTCAACACAAAAGTTTTGTCTCAAGTACAGGTAGTGTTGAGGATCAGTGGATAAAGTTCAAAACCATAGTACAATATGCGTTAGATGAGTATGTGCCAACCAAGATCGTAAGAGATGGAAAAGAGCCACCGTGGTACAACAACCGAGTTAGAAAACTGCTGCGGGAGCAAAGGGAACTTCACAGCAAACATAAACATAGCCAAAGCCTTGCAGACAAACAAAAATTACGCGAAGCGAAATGTAGTGTGAGGAGGGCTATGCGAGAGGCGTTCAATGAATTCGAAAGTAAAGTTCTATGTACTGACTTGGCAGAAAATCCTAAGAAATTTTGGTCTTATGTCAAAGCGGTAGGTGGATCAAACCAAAATGTCCAGACACTCTGTGACCAAAATGGTGCTGAAACAGAGGATGACAGACTAAAGGCCGAAATACTAAATGTCTTTTTCCAAAGCTGTTTCACAGACGAAGACTGCACTGTAGTTCCTTCTCTAGATTGTCGCACACATGACAAAATTATAGATATCGAAATAGACGACAGAGGGATAGAGAAACAATTAAAATCGCTCAAAAGAGGAAAGGCCGCTGGACCTGATTGGATACCAGTTCCATTTTACACAGAGTACGCGAAGGAACTTGCCCCCTTTCTTGCAGTGGTGTACCGTAGGTCTCTAGAAGAGCGTAGCGTTCCAAAGGATTGGAAAAGGCACATGTCATCCCCGTTTTCAAAATGGGACGTCGAACAGATGTGCAGAACTATAGACCTATATCTCTAACGTCGATCAGTTGTAGAATTTTGGAACACGTATTATGTTCGAGTATAATGACTTTTCTGGAGACTAGAAATCTACTCTGTAGGAATTAGCATGGGTTTCGAAAAAGACGGTCATGTGAAACCCAGCTCGCGCTATTCGTCCACGAGCCTCAGACGCCCGTAGACACGGGTTCCCAGGTGGATGCCGTGTTTGTTGACTTCCGCAAGGCGTTCGATACAATTTCCCACAGTCGTTTAATGAACAAAGTAAGAGCATATGGATTATCAGACCATTTGTGCGATTGAATTGAAGTGTTCTTAGATAACAGAACGCAGCATGTCATTCTCAATGGAGAGAAGTCTTCCGAAGTAAGAGTGATTTCAGGTGTGCCGCAGGGGGGTGTCGTAGAACCGTTGCTGTTCACAATATACATAAATGACCTTGTGGATGACACCGGAAGTTCACTGAGGCTTTTTGCGGATGATGCTGTGGTATATAGAGAGGTTGTAACAATGGAACATTGTACTGAAATGCAGGGGGTTCTGCAACGAATTGACGCATGGTGCAGGGAATGGCAATTGAATCTCATTGTAGACAAGTGTAATGTGCTGCGAATACATAGAAAGAAAGATCCATTATCGTTTAGATACAATATAGCAGGTCAGCAACTGGAAGCAGTTAATTCCATAAATTATCTGGGAGTAGGCATTAGGAGTGATTTAAAATGGAATGGTCATATAAAGTTGATCGTCGGTAAAGCAGATGCCAGACTGAGATTCATTGGAAGAATCCTAAGGAAATGCAATCCGAAAACAAAGGAAGTAGGATACAGTACGCTTGTTCGCCCACTGCTTGAATACTGCTCAGCAGTGTGGGATCCGTACCAGATAGGGTTGATAGAAGAGGTACAGAAGATCAAACGGAGAGCAGCGCGCTTCGTTGCAGGATCATTTAGTAATCGCGAAAGCGTTACGGAGATGATAGAAAACTCCAGTGGAAGACTCTGCAGGAGAGACGCTTTTGTTGAAGTTTAGAAAACATACCTTCACCGAGGGATCAAGCAGTATATTGCTGCCTCCTACGTATATCTCGCGAAGAGACCATGATGATAAAATCAGAGAGATTAGCACCCACACAGAGGCATACCGACAATCTTTCTTTCCACGGACAATACGAGACTGGAACAGAAGGGAGAACCGATGTAGTCAATGTACCCTCCGCCACACACCGTCAGGTGGCTTGCGGAGTATGGATGTAGATGTAATACAAAACTGAATAATGGATATCACTCCATGAACAAAATGGTTAGAAACTCATAGCAGATAGTAGCCAGCAGCATGTTTTTCAATTAGATACGAGGTGTATAACATTTTATTTTATAGCTGTAAAAACATTCAGAGCCACAGGAACACTGCGTAAACATGATAAATATGATCTTTAATCGATGAAAAGTGTGTGTACGAAAATAAGGAAACACTGTGAGAAAAACATGCAGATGCTAGCCAAGCCTGCAGGTGGCGCTCTTATACAGTAGTTGATCACGAATGGCACCTGCGAAATCTCCTCAATACGCTACAAGTGTCAGTCGTGGACAGAAGAGTTGAGGGCGCATTACGTCATAGCTAATTGCATTCGAACGTGGGCAAGTTATTGATCCTTGAATGGTGGGTGCTTCCGTAACAAGACGAATTGCTGATTTTTCAAGAGGCACCATATATAAAATTTATACAGCATACAGGAAAAGCAGAAAAACTCCACGTGCTATTCACAACACGGGGTGAAACTATGCGTTGAGTGATCGTGCCAGACTGTCGCTGAACAGGATTGTGAGGAAAATAAGAGGACAGTAGCCTCATAAGTCACTGCGGAACTGAATGTCGCACTCGTGAACCTCAATACGGTGCTGGAAATTACAGGGCTAGCTGCAATTTCGAGATCACACACCAGTTATGCAACTGCCTGTAACGAGACTTAGAAGCAGTGGAGGAAAGTCATTTGGTCTGCTGAGTCTTGTTGCACACTGTTTCCAAATTTATGGCCAACGTTGCGTCCCAATAGTGAAACATGATGGGGGTTCGGTGATGATATGGGCAGCCATATTGTGGTATTTCATGGGACTCAACACTATTCTGCAAGGTCATTTACTGCCAAGGGTTATTTGATCATTTTGACTAATCACGCGCCTCCCATGGTACAATGTTTGGTCCACAGTGGACCAGTTCATTCTGCTACCATCGTCGAGGACTTGTTTGTAGAGACGAGGGTGGACTTTCGCATCTCGCCTGGCAACCGCGGTCACGTGATCGCACTGTTATCATCCTATGTGGTTTACTCTCAAGAGAAAGTGATAGCTATCCACCTACATCATCGCTGACTCCACTTGTAACTATTGTGCTGGAAGAAAGAATGGTATAAGATTCGATTCCCAGACGAATGGGTGATGTTTTAAATACAGTGGTTTCCCTGCACCATATTTCGCCATAGAAATGTGCATTGGTGTTTTCTCCATCCCCTGTATTGTCGTGCCTACAGTGGTGCATATCTTCCTTTATGTTTACACTGCAAAATTCAGAGCCAATTCACAGATTGTCCTATTATCACATCTGGAAAACCGGAGATCTCACAATATTGTGTACAACAGCTAATTCATCGAATGTGAGCTAATTGCTCACTGAAGGAAAACCTAACGACTTAAACGGTTTATTAGAAATAAGCTACATTAACTTTCTTCATCTGTATGGAAATGAAAACTAGTTAACTGATATACTTTCATTCAAAGCATAAAATAACATTCTCAAGCCAGTTAACAAGATTTGCAGCGACGATGGTGACTGTTTCTATATCTTGTGCTGTATGTGGTTGCTTTCATTTATTGACTAATTTAAGGCTTTGTTTTCGGTTTCAGATATTGCAAAGTTGCCGTAACTACCCGAGTGTAGGCAGTGATGGACTAAGGCGATCTTGTCCAGCGACATTTGAAGGAACATGAAAACAAAGAGCACAAAATGTATTTAGAAGATATCTTGCTCTCACAACGATTTGTGAAACAAAGGTTTCCTCGCAGCAGCAATGCATGTGTGAACTTAGTGGGCGACAAGTTCTGTGTGATAAATTCAGTGCACTAACCGCCGGTGGACCAATGCTGCGACAGATGATGAAGAAATAATATAGATAACAGACGTGTAAAAAGAAAATCTTGCTTCATTTATATTACAAAACTGTGATTTAGTTGCTACACATTATGAGCTAAGAAATAAAATGAAATTATATCATGACTCGTTGCCGTCAGTTAGTGGAAAAAATGGCTTAATGTTCACATAGCTTCCTCAACTAACTACGCCAGAATTTCAAAATTGCTGTTCGTTGTCGTATTTCTAGCTTTCTGTAAAACTAAATTTGTGCTTGCAGAAAGATAATTTATTTCACAGATATAGTATTTTCTAGGGACACGTCAAGATGGACCTTGCTTCCTCGGTATGTAGTGAAATCATCTTTAAAGCTTACTCTGATATTTTGCAGTGCATAGTAATTGTAATAATCTTTTCTCCGGAGAAATCGAATATTTGTGATTTTGACATTTGCTTTCCTGATACAAATGCAGAAGATTCATTTTTGCAGGCCCATTATTGTGTTGCATTTGACCTAGTCGTCTTCTTTGAGTGTATGAAACGCGCTAACAGCAACTTCCTCAGAAGTATGTGAAACATCCAAATGTTTAATAACCACTCAATTTATTTTCGAAACAGAAATTCTGAGAAGATTCAAAGTTCAAATTATCGTTACACAAGCCATTCTGACCAAGAATAAAGCCTGAATTAATCTTTTTTTCCACTTTTACTTCGTAGCAAACTACGATTTCAGCTTTCTATTTTGTCACTTCCAATCTAAGTGCATTCTGTCTGGCTATTTTCGGTAAACTATAGGGCTTTCACCTACAATTCTATCCTTCATAAGTAAGGTGGTTGTGCCCTAAAATGGTCTACCTAATGTTAACTGATTTTGTAATTTTTTGAAGATATGGAAAATGCTTTTAGTTCATTACAAACTAACTCAAGTCAATTGAGCACATAATAATAATTTTTGAAGTAATTAAAACGATTAGTTAAAACATAATAACAGATTTTCCAAAAAGTTCATCTATTCATTTTTTGAGCATGTCGTGTACTCCCAATGGCCTAACCAACTCCCTTTAGTAACACAGATATAAAACACAAAACACCGATTACATATCATGGTTTACAATATGTACTGGATGTAATATGCACATTTTTTCACCAACTGTTCTTTTTCTCCTAGCAGAGTAATGTTTTTATGGCTGTATTGATGCAAATTTATGTTAACCAGCAACTTCTGAGCACATATTGTTAAACTTGGATTATTTTTTCTTTTCCTTACTTAATCTATCCATTTTTCACTCGTTACTTCCCACAGCTGACTGAATGTTCAATAGTGCTGTTCCATTTGTTTACAAAATCATATTTGCTATAAGACAGTGTCTTATTCATTCCAGGTTTCCCAATGGACGTGTCGGTTATTTTCCTCTTTGCAAATGAGAGTAGCTCCAACATTATAATCACTCTCCTAATAAATTACGGCTTCGTCTAGTCACTCATGCTTAATGGCAGCGTACGAACTCCTCTTCGATTTCTATTTGATGCTTACAGGCTTATAAAGCTCCATAACTGAATCATGTTGAAGTTTGTATTGGTTCTGATACCAGAGCTGACACAATCAGAGGTCCTGAAGCGTCATGATATTTCAGAAGGTGCAATTGATGTACATGCAGTGTCAAGAACAGTAGTAAGACCAAATGGAAACAGTCGTTTTGCCTTAAACCCAGACTTTATGTTAAAGCTTGTCATAGCTTTCGCCCAAACGTTGGTGAAGATTTTTACCGAAGTTTTGGCTAGTTAGTGTTTTCGCACCATGATGGTGGCTGTAAATCATCACCTCACGAAACCAGTGATGTTCAGAGGACCTACCCAACCGCTGCAGCATTTCACAGTAGTCTCCACAGTGTCATAACCCAAGCGGTTTCCAGTTCATCAAAAAATTTGTTCATGTGATGCCCAAAATGGTCTGACTTTAATCCAAATTGGCATCATTTCCCATCCAAATTAATCTTTCGCCAAAATAGCCTTTTCAAAAAATTCTACAGTCGTCTAAAACAGATTTAATGTTTGAATAATGGTTTCCGAAAACGATTTTGCTTATCTTCTGAAATCTAAGTGGATTTATCTTTAGGAGTTCCTAGTGTAGTTACAATGTTAGGATCCAGAATTTCTTTTGCCTATTTGTGCCTTCTCGTAAGAAGATGATTATGATTTTCTGCAAAATTTGTAAACAGACCTTGTGATTTTAGCTGTTAGATGAAACCCCACTTTTTCTAACCTTCCATTTCTAGAACAACATTCACCATTTTGTAGTTTAGTATGAATCAACTTTTGTCTCAGTGTAACTTTTGTTTTGCAATCAGATTTAATATATTTAAAAACAGTCCTCGTGGTCCACGAAATTCCTTTTCGTCTTCATAATAAGACATCAGATTCTTCGTCGTAACTTCTAATGCTACCTTGCCACACTACTCTCGTTTCTTAGTAGATTCTGAGCTCCTGTGTGAATCTTTTAAAAAATCCTTTAATGTACACGCAATATGGCCTATCTTTACATGATAGCTCCCTTTACATGGAAATAATTGTCCACAAAATGGTACATTAATTTTTATGGAAATTTACTACATGTCTCAGAACTATACATTGTAAGTATTAATATCAGTACCATACTTATAAAAGTATTTCGGCAAATAACTAACAGAAGAATGTTTGTGGCAAAAAATTGCAACTCAAGAGCGAAATTTGACATGTAAGAATTCAATGGCTTTGCGTAAACAGGTCACAACAAGTGCACGATTCCTAACATGCAGAGATCGTTGCGGTAGCCGGCAGAAACAAACTGTGCTGCAAAATTTTGGATTCTTATCACAGTTCCTAGAAGCAGCTATTAGACCATATTGACTCTTAGGCCGTGTGGGGTAAAATATCTTTAATTCTTTTTCATCGGTATAAACCAGAGCATGCAATTCTCAACGCATATTGAGATCCGTTTATATGTTATTATCTTTCTGTTATTATCTTATTAATGTTTAAATGACCGTTATGTGTGGCATGTTTCGATGACTGTATAGGATGGTTCCTTTTGTAACACATTTTACCCACTCTTTTGTTTTATACTACAGCTCTAATCAACGCATTATTTGTATATAGAAGCTCCAGCAGGACCTCACACAGGAGCAGTTTAAGTGCTGCTTTTTTATCGGAGCTTAAATCTGAATAATAATAATAAATTTAGTCCATAGTTCACATAATCAATTGGCATATAGGACAGTTAGCCTGGACATGTTCTGTTTGGCAGTGGCCTCTCCATTAGGCAGTTGTGAAACTGGTTATCTGTAATGCTAGACAAAGCCCACCCCCTCTTTGTCTAACATGCTAGCACTCTGGTGCGTGCACTTATATTAAGGCTTGTTAACTGGCACTATAACGATTCTGTACATTCGTCTACTAAATACACAGTTTCACCCTGCGTGCTATAGTGCAGGCATGTCAGGCATCGCTACCCAGCCGTCTAACATTATCTTCATAGAAGCAGCTTCTCTATTACAGCAGTACATGAGGCACTTCAGTTTTATATGTACATGACGAAGTTGGTACGGCACATCATTGTAAGTTTACCGTTTTTAGATATGCTGACATAATATGATTAGCAATCACGCGAAGTGTTTGCACTATGGTATTATAATTTAATGTGAAAAAGTCAATATGTTGATAAACTTTAATTGGAAAAGCATGATACAGTATATAACCCACAATGAATTCAGTTTACGAAGCACAGTTAAAGAATCAGACGTTAGTCAGACAGAGCTGCAGAGGAAACTATAAGACTGGAATATGTAGCCGAAATTGTTGAAAAAATAGTGTAGTTAGCGCATGATAAATAAAAACCATTCATGACGGACGAATTTTATAGTTCGAACATTAATAACTGCTTACAATAAGTTACATATATTCTCTCCGCAGAAATCGTACAGACCTTTTACAACGCCTGAGCGCCCATCAAATAGCTCAAAATATTTTCACCTATGATTCAATAATCAAAATCTCTTATTGTTAGAAGCATTCTCGTTAGTTTCTGTGTTCCTAGCCAGTAAGATATTAGTTATAGTAACTGCGTTCGCTAAAAAGACATTGGTTTTGGAGTATGTATGAAGAGCAGAGAAACCGCCCTAATGAATTAACATGAAAACAGTACTGATGTACATGTTTGGTAAGAATTATCATATATAATACACCGACAAAGCGTAAAGATTAATCTGTTGACGATTAGCAGGTGAATTCGTGAATCTAACCCGGCTAAGTCTATGAACTGATGCTCCGGATAATGACGAATGAAAGTATTTTTTTCTCTTTTGGCAGGTGTTTGAGATATATATACAAGTAGGAACCTTAAACAGTTTTTAGTGTTTCGCAAACGTCATCGGTTCAATGGATCAATGGTTCACTGGGTATCATAGCCGACACGTTCACATCAACAGCGAACAACAGTGGAGTAGCTTGTCATAGTTAAGGAGCGTTTCCATACCAGAACATAGTTACTTGCCCATGTTTAGCCAACTTCAGTGATAGCGAAAATCTTAACTATATAGCTTATAAGAACAAATAATGAACGCGCTGTCGAACGAAGGCCACTGTATTAATGAATATTTAACTATATTATTCACGTCAAAACATTAGGAATTAGAGAAACAGGGATGATGTCTGATCAAAGCATACTTCTGTTTGTGAACTTTTATAATTTTTTGAAGTTCACAGAGACCACACATCACCAACCTGATATGAGATGAACGCTTCAATACACAATCCAAGTAAAAATCATGTAAAAAGAAGAAAATCAGTCAACCTGCTACGTCTTGCTAAAAATGCTGTTCTCATCATGACATCGAATAGATAGGGTTTGAATACGTTCCTTATTAATGGTGGCCATGTAGCTGAAGCAAAGTCCAAGATCGGTATCTACGAGCAACGAGATTCATTCAGTGACGATGCCAGGGGAATATGGGTCAATGGCAGCAGTCCTGAAGTTTTCTTACAGTTTATAGATGACTATCATCGTGCACGAATACAGCTTTACATACACAACTGCGAAGGGTGCTGCTTTCGACTCCCTAGCTTCAATAGTCGTTGATACAATATCAGTTCAGAACTGTGAGCATTTTGAATATGAATAATTGTCTGCCCAGATCATAAATTCGTCCAGTATTTCAGTGAGAAATAGATCAGAGCAGTGAGAGTTCTCAGTGACAATCAGTGACTGCCTCAACAATATATGCGTATGGTTTTTCACTTAGTGATGGATTTCAAAGATAATCGACGCCTCCCAAGTGCATTCATACATTACTGTCGTCCAAACAACAGTGAAATCCATTACTACAGAAAACGTTGCCAGTACCTTGACAAGCTCGTTACAGCCTGAAGCTCATGTACGTCAATAGTGTCCTCTCCAATGAAAATCCACATGCAATGCGTGATGCTGCTGACGCAAGAGAACTGTGTAAATAAGGCAACCAATCATTCAACATAATGTGAAAACTCGAAGTGAAGCTGTATTGTCTATTTTCATGGGGACATGTCTATCAATTTGGTCTGGAGTTACATAATCCTTGCTGTATTTGACTGTTAACCCAGTTCCCTACAGCCACGTTCTACCTAACACAACTTTATGACTTGGACAGTTTGCAGTTTTACAACGTTAGTTGTGCAACCGTTCAGCAATGACTGAAGAATAAATTCATTATCCAGTTTGTATATTTTCTAACATTTAAAAAGGCTACATCTGATGGAGCAAGGCAATTTCGAACCCAATAGAAATCTTTTATTTATGAACATCCAATATTTTTTGTTTAACCTGCATTTAACTATTCTACTGTGTAATTTTCTTCGCTAACTCATATTCTCCGATAGCTAACTTTGTTATCAACGGAGAGACGTCTACAGACGTTAAAGTAACCTCTGGCGTGCCACAGGGGAGTGTTATGGGACCATTGCTTTTCGCAATATATATAAATGACCTAGTAGATAGTGTCGGAAGTTCCATGCGGCTTTTCGCGGATGATGCTGTATTATACAGGGGAGTTGCAGCATTAGAAAATTGTAGCGAAATGCAGGAAGATCTGCAGCGGATAGGCGCTTGGTGCAGGGAGTGGCAACTGACCCTTAACATAGACAAATGTAATGTATTGGGAATACATAGAAAGAAGGATCCTTTATTGTATGATTATATGATAGCGGAACAAACACTGGTAGCAGTTACTTCTGTAAAATATCTGAGAGTATGCGTGCGGAACGATTTGAAGTGGAATGATCATATAAAATTAATTGTTGGTAAGGAGGGTACCAGGTTGAGATTCATTGGGTGAGTCCTTAGAAAATGTAGTCCATCAACAAAGGAGGTGGCTTACAAAACACTCGTTCGACCTATACTTGAGTATTGCTCATCAGTGTGGGATCCGTACCAGATCGGGTTGACGGAGGAGATAGAGAAGATCCAAAGAACAGCGGCGCGTTTCGTCACAGGGTTATTTGGTAACCGTGATAGCGTTAAGGAGATGTTTAACAAACTCAAGTGGCAGACTCTGCAAGAGAGGCGCTCTGCATCGCGGTGTAGCTTGCTCGCCAGGTTTCGAGAGGGTGCATTTCTGGATGAGGTATCAAATATATTGCTTCCTCCAACTTATACCTCCCGAGGAGATCACGAATGTAAAATTAGAGAGATTAGAGCGCGCACAGATGCTTTCAGACAGTCGTTCTTCCCGCGAACCATACGCGACTGGACCAGGAAAGGGAGGTAATGACAGTGGCACGTAAAGTGCCCTCTGCCACACACCGTTGGGTGGCTTGCGGAGTATAAATGTAGATGTAGATGTAGATGTAGATGTACTCAACTTTCCACGTCTGCCTCTCAAGATGCCTCCGTTATGGCGCAATTTTCCCATACATCATCTGAATTTTAGAGTCAATTGGTTTTGATGGCATCTAAAGTTATTATTCGTGTTAAACTCACTTCAGTCACAACGCAAAAGCCTTGTTGTTACATTTCCCATAACAACTACTGGTTAAAGACATAGGATAATAATTACGTCTTCTTGTTTCCATTTTACGTAAATGAAGTGGATTACACATTTCTTTCTCTTTCTCCTATGTCATGAACGCTTCAAACGATAAAAACGGTTTCAATGAAACTTTTACATTCAAAGTTAACAAACAAAATGCACTCCTGCACCCTCATCAATGAACGGATAATGGTGGTCAGAATAAAGATACCAAGTGACTGTCTATCGGCAACCGGTAGTACATACTCTGTAAGAAGGACAGGATGATTACGCTGGAGACTTCCATGATATGTTTCAAGGAACACTGTATAATATAAACATACATGATTATCTGATAATAGCAGGAGATTGAAATTCAAGGATGAGTGACGCCCTCATGGCAAACGTTATTCGGTCTGAAGGGAAACCTGCAGTAAATAAAAATGGATACAGATTGCAGCCGTCCTCATTAAATAATGATCTAAGAATAACAAACACATTCTTCTGGTGTAAACAGATTAAAAAACCTACCTGGTCATCTGGAGAGTCTGCAACAACTACAGACTATGTAATTGCAAATTAGAAGAATTGGTCTCTAATGCAAGACACAAGGGTCTTCAGTGGTCACATGTCTCTCCAGATCAATTGTTGCGTCGCGAAAATAAAAGTACTTTAAAGATGGAAGGTATGTGCCAAACAGAAAGAAAATAATGGTGATGCAACATTTAAAGCATACTTACATCAAGATGAGAGTATCCAGTTACTACATCAGAAAAGGTTTGAAGAATACGTAAGGTTAAGTACGAGTATAAAAGCGGATTACGTCAACCGGGAATGGAATAGCATAAAGTAAGCACTAATTAAAGCAGCAACAGAAGCTCTAGCACAAAAAAAAAATTTTTTTTTCTTTTTTCTAAATGGGCTGGCAATACTGGGGTGATAAAATGCCTAGTTTAATTGAAGATAAGGGGCGTCCTACTTGAAAATGTTGAATTCACGAGGCTACCAGGATCTGAGACTAGATTATAAAAGGAAGTCAGCTCTAGTCAAAAGGAAATTCAGACAATTTACAAACCTTACTTGGAAAAAAATGTATTACAAATACTGAATATGATTTAATACAAGACAAAGCCTACAAGTTAATGAAACATTTGAAAAAAGTTAAGGACAATCTGCAAATAAACATAATATCTTAATATAATTGGGTGCAACGCTATAAAACACTCTGGTATGGTGTGCAAGATGCACAGGTGGTTCTGTCTGAACCAGATGGGAGACTTAATAACGTTGGAGGAGCGACAGGATGAGATAATTTCTAGCAAGAAGAGGAAGACTCAAGGCTGTGACAAAATCAACATAGAACTGATCAAATATGCACCAAATATTGCAAAAATAAGAATACTCCATTTTATTAATATGCCAAGTATAAATGGTTATATAGCCCAGATATGCCACATTTATAAGCAAGGAAACAGACATGAATTTCACAATTACAGAGGTATTAGCCTTACGATTACAAATTATAAATTGTATGCTACAATTATAAAAAAACCACTATCGTCAATCGCTGAAACTTTACTATCTGATACCAAATATGATTCATAGTTTATGAAACTCGGGCTCTATCTTCATCATGTCGCAAGTAATTGAAAAGTATCGCGAATTCAATTTAACAACTTTTCTTACTTTCATTGGCTACAGAAAGGCGTTTGCTAACGTAAATCGAAACAAACTGCGACAAATTTAAAGAAACAAAGAGATTCCACCTCATCTTATAAAAGCTGTATGAGGTTTACATACGAGTATTAACAACAAAATAAAAATAAAAGTAGCGGGATGCAGACATAATAAGGCTGAAATAAACCAAGAAGTTCGACAAAGGTGCCCCAAATATTTTTAGTATATATGTCGACAACTTGGTTACAGACAATAAAACATTTTAAATTAACAACGTGCGTATTAGTACACTATTTTTGCTGACGATCAAGTACAAAGCTGCCTCTAATTGTAGTAAAATAGCCAGAGAACACAATCTGAACGTCTCAATCACATGGACGAAATCAATGGCCGCAAGCCCATGCGAATTAAGATTGAAATTGTCAAGCAGATCATGAAGGAAATTAATACATTTAAATTTTTAGGGTGCAGTATTACATGCAAGGCAAACACAGAAATACAAAAAAGGTAGACTTATTTAAGTGTTTCTATGGATCTTTATAGAGAACATTGGCAACGAAAGTCCTCAGCGATACTTTACTAAAATTCTGCATCTTTATTGTTATAGCAGCACTGCTCTATGGATATGAAATCTTGACCATTAAAGAAGACAGATGAAAGGAGAATAGAATCACGTGGAATGAATGTCGTTAGATACGTGCCTGGATATACTTTGATCTATGAAAAGAGAAATATCGACATCTGAGCTGAAGTGAACATGAAAAACATAATTGACATAATAAAACAATACCAATTAAGATGGAAAGAACATATACACCACATACCAGGTAGAAAAATCACTAAAGCCAAGAAACAACATAAACCGAAAGGCAGAACATCTTTAGGAAGACCATTGAAGAGATGGTACGACCAATTCTGATGGAAACGGAACAGACCGTCTTGATGTAAGGTGTAGACGTGTAACAGTAAATACAGCTGTATTCATGAAATGTTTCTATAGTTTATACAGGGTGTTACAAAAAGGTACGGCCAAACTTTCAGGAAACATTCCTCTCACACAAAGGAAGAAAATATGTTATGTGGACATGTGTCCGGAAACGCTTACTTTCCACGTTAGAACTCATTTTATTACTTCTCTTCAAATCACATTAATCATGGAATGGAAACACGAAGCAACAGAACGTACCAGCGTGACTTCAAACACTTTGTTACAGGATATGTTCAAAATGTCCTCCGTTATCGAGGATACATGCATCCACCCACCGTCGCATGGAATCCCTGATGCGCTGATGCAGCCCTGGAGAATGGCGTATTGTATCACAGCCGTCCACAGTAAGAGCACGAAGAGTCTCTACATTTGGTACCGTGGTTGCGTAGACAAGAGCTTTCAAATGCCCCCATAAATGAAAGTCGAGAGGGTTGAGGTCAGGAGAGCGTGGAGGCCATGGAATTGGTCCGCCTCTACTAATCCATCGGTCACCGAATCTGTTGTTGAGAAGCGTACGAACACTTCGACTGAAATGTGCAGGAGCTCCATCGTGCATGAACCACATGTTGTATCGTACTTGTAAAGGCACATGTTCTAGCAGCACAGGTAGAGTATCCCGTATGAAATCATGATAACGTGCTCCATTGAGCGTAGGTGGAAGGGCATGGGGCCCAATCAAGACATCACCAACAATGCCTGCCCAAACGTTCACAGGAAATCTGTGTTGATGACGTGATTGCACAATTGCGTGCGGATTCTCGTCAGCCCACACATGTTGATTGTGAAAATTTACAATTTGATCGCCTTGGAATGAAGCCTCATCCGTAAAGAGAACATTTGCACTGCGTAGTCGTCTGTCTTCTGTTTTTGTTTTGAACGGCCAGTGTCGGTTGGTCACAGTCAGTGTGCTCCCTGCCGCCGTTGGATAAGCAGCTGCAGCAGCAAGTCGTATACTCCTAGCTCATTCATTTGTTACATAGTTTAATTCTTAATTTCTTTGCGTGTTTTTGGTACTTGCATTACTTAAATCATAAATTTCGGGCGTATTATAGTATTTGAGAGTTGTAGCATCGCGTTTTAGTACCTGAATAGTGTAAATTCGCGTAGTCGTCTGTCTTCTGTTTTTGTTTTGAACGGCCGGTGTCGGTTGGTCACAGTCAGTGTGCTCCCTGCCGCCGTTGGATAAGCAGCTGCAGCAGCAAGTCGTATACTCCTAGCTCACTCATTTGTTACATAGTTTAATTCTTAATTTCTTTGCGTGTTTTTGGTACTTGCATTGTTTAATTCATAAATTTCGGGCGTATTATAGTATTTGATAGTTTCAGCATCGCGTTTTAGTACCTGAATAGTGTAAAATCGCGTAGTCTCCTTCCGCCGCCGAGCAGTGTGTCAGCAATGCTCAAGTGGCAGCATTACTAGGCAATCTTGTATTTTAATAACTGTTTAAATTTTGTGTCGATTTGTTTGCGCTCTCTGTAGATTAGTTCAGACGTTCTTTGCAAAACAGTTTTTAGCATGGATAGGGACTGCAACTGCTGTGTTCGGATGCAGGCTGAGTTGGCATCCCTTCGCTCCCAGCTTCAGGCAGTGTTGGCTTCGGTCACACAGCTTGAGGCTGTTGCCAATGGTCATCACTGTGGGGGTCCGGATGGGGGTTTGTCGGGGACAGCCAGCTCGTCCCACGCATCCCCCGATCGGACTACGACTGTGGTTGCCCGGGATACTGCCCGCATTGAGGCTGATCCCTCACCTGTGGTAGAGTGGGAGATCGTCTCAAGGTGTGGCAGGGGGCGAAAGACATTCCGGAGGGCTGAGCGGAAGGCCTCTCCAGTTTGTCTGACGAACCGGTTTCAGGCTCTGTCTCAGGCTGATACTGATCTTCGGCCTGACATGGCTGCTTGTCCTGTTCCAGAGGTTGCCCCTCAATCTGCAAGATCCGGGCAGTCGCAGAGGGTGGGCTTACTGGTAGTTGGGAGCTCCAACGTCAGGCGCGTTATGGGGCCCCTTAGGGATATGGCAGCAAGGGAGGGGAAGAAAACCAAAGTGCACTCCGTGTGCATACCGGGGGGAGTCATTCCAGATGTGGAAAGGGTCCTTCCGGATGCCATGAAGGATACAGGGTGCACCCATCTGCAGGTGGTCGCTCATGTCGGCACCAATGATGTGTGTCGCTATGGATCGGAGGAAATCCTCTCTGGCTTCCAGCGGCTATCTGATTTGGTGAAGACTGCCAGTCTCGCTAGCGGGATGAAAGCAGAGCTCACCATCTGCAGCATCGTCGACAGGACTGACTGCGGACCTTTGGTACAGAGCCGAGTGGAGGGTCTGAATCAGAGGCTGAGACGGTTCTGCGACCGTGTGGGCTGCAGATTCCTCGACTTGCGCCATAGGGTTGTGGGGTTTCGGGTTCCGCTGGATAGGTCAGGAGTCCACTACACGCAACAAGCGGCTACACGGGTAGCAGGGGTTGTGTGGCGTGGGCTGGGCGGTTTTTTAGGTTAGATGGCCTCGGGCAAGTACAGAAAGGGCAACAGCCTCAACGGGTGCGGGGCAAAGTGAGGACATGCGAGGACCAAGCAGCAATCGGTATTGTAATTGTAAACTGTCGAAGCTGCGTTGGTAAAGTACCGGAACTTCAAGCGCTGATAGAAAGCACCGAAGCTGAAATCGTTATAGGGACAGAAAGCTGGCTGAAGCCAGAGATAAATTCTGCCGAAATTTTTACAAACGTACAGACGGTGTTTAGAAAGGATAGATTGCATGCAACCGGTGGTGGAGTGTTCGTTGCTGTTAGTAGTAGTTTATCCTGTAGTGAAGTAGAAGTGGATAGTTCCTGTGAATTATTATGGGTGGAGGTTACACTCAACAACCGAGCTAGGTTAATAATTGGCTCCTTTTACCGACCCCCCGACTCAGCAGCATTAGTGGCAGAACAGCTGAGAGAAAATTTGTAATACATTTCACATAAATTTTCTCAGCATGTTATAGTCTTAGGTGGAGATTTCAATTTACCAGATATAGACTGGGACACTCAGATGTTTAGGACGGGTGGTAGGGACAGAGCATCGAGTGACATTATACTGAGTGCACTATCCGAAAATTACCTCGAGCAATTAAACAGAGAACCGACTCGTGGAGATAACATCTTGGACCTACTGATAACAAACAGACCCGAATTTTTCGACTCTGTAAGCGCAGAACAGGGAATCAGTGATCATAAGGCCGTTGCAGCATCCCTGAATATGGAAGTTAATAGGAATATAAAAAAAGGGAGGAAGGTTTATCTGTTTAGCAAGGGTAATAAAAGGCAGATTTCAGGCTACCTAACAGATCAAAACGAAAATTTCTGTTCCGACACTGACAATGTTGAGTGTTTATGGAAAAAGTTCAAGGCAATCGTAACATGCGTTTTAGACAGGTACGTGCCGAGTAAAACTGTGAGGGACGGGAAAAACCCACCGTGGTACAACAACAAAGTTAGGAAATTACTGCGAAAGCAAAGAGAGCTTCACTCCAAATTTAAACGCAGCCAAAACCTCTCAGACAAACAGAAGCTAAACGATGTCAAAGTTAGCGTAAGGAGGGCTATGAGTGAAGCGTTTAGTGAATTCGAAAGTAAAATACTAGGTACCGACTTGACAGAAAATCCTAGGAAGTTCTGGTCTTACGTTAAATCAGTAAGTGGCTCGAAACAGCATGTCCAGACACTCCGGGATGATGATGGCATTGAAACAGAGGATGACAAGCGTAAAGCTGAAATACTAAACACCTTTTTCCAAAGCTGTTTCACAGAGGAGGACCGCACTGCAGTTCCTTCTCTAAATCCTCGCACAATCGAAAAAATGGCTGACATCGAAATAAGTGTCCAAGGAATAGAAAAGCAACTGAAATCACTCAACAGAGGAAAGTCCACTGGACCTGACGGGATACCAATTCGATTCTACACAGAGTACGCGAAAGAACTTGCCCCCCTTCTAACAGCCGTGTACCGCAAGTCTCTAGAGGAATGGAAGGTTCCAAATGATTGGAAAAGAGCACAGGTAGTCCCAGTCTTCAAGAAGGGTCGTCGAGCAGATGCGCAAAACTATAGACCTATATCTCTGACGTCGATCTGTTGTAGAATTTTAGAACATGTTTTTTGCTCGAGTATCATGTCGTTTTTGGAAACTCAGAATCTACTATGTAGGAATCAACATGGATTCCGGAAACAGCGATCGTGTGAGACCCAACTCGCTCTATTTGTTCATGAGACCCAGAAAATATTAGATACAGGCTCCCAGGTAGATGCTATTTTTCTTGACTTCCGGAAGGCGTTCGATACAGTTCCGCACTGTCGCCTGATAAACAAAGTAAGAGCCTACGGAATATCAGACCAGCTGTGTGGCTGGATTGAAGAGTTTTTAGCAAACAGAATACAGCACGTTGTTCTCAACGGAGAGACGTCTACAGACGTTAAAGTAACCTCTGGCGTGCCACAGGGGAGTGTTATGGGACCATTGCTTTTCACAATATATATATAAATGACCTAGTAGATAGTGTCGGAAGTTCCATGCGGCTTTTCGCGGATGATGCTGTAGTATACAGAGAAGTTGCAGCATTAGAAAATTGTAGCGAAATGCAGGAAGATCTGCAGCGGATAGGCACTTGGTGCAGGGAGTGGCAACTGACCCTTAACATAGACAAATGTAATGTATTGAGAATACATAGAAAGAAGGATCCTTTATTGTATGATTATATGATAGCGGAACAAACACTGGTAGCAGTTACTTCTGTAAAATATCTGGGAGTATGCGTGCGGAACGATTTGAAGTGGAATGATCATATAAAATTAATTGTTGGTAAGGCGGGTACCAGGTTGAGATTCATTGGGAGAGTCCTTAGAAAATGTAGTCCATCAACAAAGGAGGTGTCTTACAAAACACTCGTTCGACCTATACTTGAGTATTGCTCATCAGTATGGGATCCGTACCAGATCGGGTTGACGGAAGAGATAGAGAAGATCCAAAGAAGAGCGGCGCGTTTCGTCACAGGGTTATTCGGTAACCGTGATAGCGTTACGGAGATGTTTAACAAACTCAAGTGGCAGACTCTGCATGAGAGGCGCTCTGCATCGCGGTGTAGCTTGCTCGCCAGGTTTCGAGAGGGTGCGTTTCTGGATGAGGTATCGAATATATTGCTTCCCCCTACTTATACCTCCCGAGGAGATCACGAATGTAAAATTAGAGAGATTAGAGCGCGCACAGAGGCTTTCAGACAGTCGTTCTTCCCGCGAACCATACGCGACTGGAACAGGAAAGGGAGGTAGTGACAGTGGCACGTAAAGTGCCCTCCGCCACACGCGCTTGGGTGGCTTGCGGAGTATAAAAAAAAAAAAGAAAGAAATGAGGATTGACACATTGTTGGATGAACCATTCGCAGAAGTGTACCCGTGGAGGCCAATCAGCTGCTGATGGTGCCTGCACACGCTGTACATGCTACGGAAACAACTGGCTCTCCCGTAGCACTCTCCATACAGTGACGTGGTCAACGTTACCTTGTACGGCAGCAACTTCTCTGTCGCTGACATTAGGGTTATCGTCAACTGCACGAAGAATTGCCTCGTCCATTGCAGGTGTCCTCGTCGTTCTAGGTCTTCCCCAGTCGCGAGTCATAGGCTGGAATGTTCCGTGCTACCTAAGACCCCGATCAATTGCTTCGAACGTCTTCCTGTCGGGACACCTTCGTTCTGGAAATCTGTCTCGATACAAACGTACCGCTCCACGGCTATTGCCCCGTGCTAATCCATACATCAAATGGGCATCTGTCAACTCCGCATTTGTAAACAATGCACTGACTGCAAAAACACGTTCGTGATGAACACTGACCTGTTGATGCTACGTACCGATGTGCTTGATGCTAGTACTGTAGAGCAATGAGTCGCACGTCAACACAAGCACCGAAGTCAACATTACCTTCCTTCAATTGGGCCAACTGGCGGTGAATCGAGGAAGTACAGTACATACTGACGAAACTAAAATGAGCTCTAACATGGAAATTAAGCATTTCTAGACACATGTCCACATAACATCTTTTCTTTATTTGTGTCTGAGGAATGTTTCCTGAAAGTTTGGCCGTACCTTTTTGAAACACCCTGTATACAAGGAATTTCATTTTGGTTGATCACAATGGGGATAATTTGTAACGAGTTTCAATGTTAAAAGTTGGTGACCGACACCATATGACTAGTATAGCTCTCATGCCGTATCATCCTCCTATGCTACATTTTGTTGTTGATAACAATCAGTACCTACGTTAGCTATGTTGGGTGATGTTTAATGATACCTGATGGTCTGTGTGTCGAAACTGCTAGTAGAGAAACGTTTTGTTCAGTCAGCAGCTTAATCTTTGTGAATTGGCATTTTATTAATGTTTACTGTCTTTGGGCCATTGCTTGCAAATCGTTATTTTCTCTTGTTATACAGCTTTCGCTAATTAGAAGATCTTCAGGCGACGTAGACGATTTCATTTGCACTGTACGGGAGTGTTCATCATAGACTGGCTGATTAATGTACAAGGGACCATCTGGATACTACACTATCTTATCACTATCTTATCAGAAGACTGCTAGCTAATCTGAAAAATTAGCAGACAAGGCATATCGCTACAATTGAAGGTGCTTTTCTCGCTGCGATTGAGACGCTCTAGTTACAAGCACCTGGCCAGTCCACGCGACTGCACAGAATGGAGTCGCCGGAGGGTTTCAGGATAGTGCGCGCCCGAGCGACGGATCGCGACCGCGTGGAGCGGCTGGCGAGGACCGCCTTCTACCCGGACGAGCCTCTCGGCGTGGCGTTCGGTAATACCAGAGGACCGCCCACCGAGGAGATGCTCTTCCTGTCGGCGCTCGGCGAAGGCCACTCATTAATCGCAGAGGATGCCAGCACCGGGGAGGCCGTGGCCATGTGCATCAACAGCTTCGTGACGCCCGAGATACACGAGAAGGAGGCGCAGCTGCAGGTGTCTCAGATACTTTCATTTTCAAAATCGTCTCTTCATCTGTTTCTGTATTATTCTCATCCATCTTTTTCTATTTTAAACTAATCGTGCCCGCTCTGTACGAGTATGTCTACTGTATTTACTGTCTTGATTATCTTCTTATTCTTCTTCTTCTTACGTTACGGCCTCTGTAGGACCACGGGTAGCCCCTTCGTGGACTCCATTTCCCTCTTCTTCTCCCAGAACCTCTTCATTCTTTCTCTTCTTCTCTCCTGCTCATCTTCCGAGATCTTCAGTTTCCGTTTCTTCTGTCGGCTCCACCGGTGACACTCTAATCTTTTCCAGTCATTATCATTGATCTCCGGCAAATTGGTCGGTGTATATTTGTTCCTCCAATTTTCCTTCGACCTTGGTCCCCAATTCCAACCAGTCCTTCTGAAGTTCAACAACCCACTTGGTTCCTGTCTTTCCCCTTGTCCTCCCTGTTGTTTCCCACACCCTCTTCGTCATTCTGTCCATACTCATCCTAACTACATGTCCAGCATACCTTGCCCTTTTGAGTCTGATTTCCCCAGATATTGTTCTCATGTTCCAGTACAATTCTTCCCTAGGTTTTCGCATCCACCTCTCTCCACCTCTTTTGGGACCTATTATTTTTCTCAGTATTTATCTTTCTTTCTCTAGTTGTTCTGCCCCATTTCTTCCTAGTGTCATCGTCTCAGCAGCATATAATACTGCATTCCTCACCGTTGCCTTGTAGTGGCGTAACTTTGCCTCTGTGGATATATTCTTTTTATTATATATGTCTCCCGTTATGCAGAAGGCTCACCTCATCTTCTTTATCCTCTCTGTTATTCCCTCCTTGCTCCTGTTTCTTCCTGTTATCAATTCTCCCAGATATTTAAATTTCTCCACCATTTTCACAATGCCTTCCGGTGTTTCCCAGTCTGCAGTGGTATTTAATGTCTTTGTCTTGTTATAGGCGATCCTCTGTCCCACCTTTCTGGCTACCTTACTTAAGTCGTCAAGTTGTGTCTTTGCGTCTTCTTCCGTCTCACTTACTATTGCTATGTCGTCTGCAAAGGCTAGGCAGTTCACTCGAGCCCTGTTGTCCTTTTTGTCTCCCACATGGGTCTTTGGTATTCGCATTTCCTCGTTTATTGCTCTCCACTGCCTGATCACTTCGTCCAGTGCTATATTGAACAACAATGGTGACAATCCATCTCCCTGTTTAACACCAGTCTTGATCTCAAATTATTGATTATTATTGTTATTATTATATTCCATTCCGCGCGACCGCTACGGTCGCAAGTTCGAATCCTGCCTCGGGCATGGATGTGTGTGTTATCCTTAGGTTAGTTAGGTTTAAGTAGTCCCATAGTGCTCAGAGCCATTTGAACCATATATTCCATTCAGGCTACACTGAACCACGTAGTTCTTAATTCTGGCGAGCTTTCCTATTTGGCCAATACTCCGTCTTCGCAATATGTGTGTTTCCTTCCGGTCCTGAGTCTCTTTCAGTCCAGTTCTGAGACGTTCTTTTACTAATATTAGTCATTCCAGAGACTCTCATGTTCTGATTGGCATTTGTGACGTCCCTTCCCTCCTTGTGCACTCGTCGGGAGGAGACGCGACTCGTAATGATGCTCGTCCCCGTCAGTATGACGTGGAACAGCGCGTGTAACTCTCGTAAAACACAGCTCCTCGCGTAGTTAAGAAATATTCTGTTGTTCGTCCGCAGCAGTCTTATCAGTTTATGTTAACTGATAAATTGTAGTAGTTTATCTTTTATCTCATGCCCGGTTAGTTTAGTTGAGCAATGAAATCTTGGTTCTTGATCCTATCATTACGGTCGTTTGTCACATCATCCTTAGCGAGGATTAATAATCGCTGTTCGTAATTCCGTTGCTAAGCCGTTGCTACGTCAAATTATTGACAACAGTACAACGCAACTACAGAGGGCACTTATGTTGAAATAACGGCCTTGTAACTCGCCATAATGTTGATTTTTATATTATTCACCTTTCACTGTCTTATTCCCGTCTTCACACAGTCACTTAAAATGTTTAAAAGACTCAATTACTAACATGAACATACGTAATATTATTCCTTGAATCAAGTAGGCGACATATCTGATTTATCTCTTGACTCATAGTTTATTAATCTTTTTGTAATTAATTGTTTGTCCGTACCGCGCACACACACCGATACGTCATTCAGAATTAACTTCTCATCAGTCCAGTAATAGTGACGTTGATAACAACTTTTGAGTGAACGGCGTATTGGTTTTTCGTCATGACTTTATATTATTTTGTCCTACTCAAGACAACGAATAGTTTTCTTGTCAGTAATCCATTACTGTCAAATTCGCAACTGTTCATCAGTCCGAAGGTTAAGTCCAGTACATCAATATCACTCAATTAAAATCACAGTCGCGTTGATAACGGTAAAGATTACTTTATTCAGTCGAATGACTGAGTATGGCTTTAGTCTCCCTCTCACGAATTATCGAACTTTCACAACCGATTCAATCTAACAACGTTTGCTTCCAGAAGACTATCGCAATAGTACTCTAGAGTGACTCAAGAGCAACAAACTAAACATTTCCATATCCGAGTTGCATTGCAGGCGCACTGAATTTCCTTTTCGATGCGACTACAACTCTCTTCCATGGTAAATGTTATCTTTGATCGAATTACCTCCTTGAATTTAACCTTCGTTCATATGCATTTAAATTTATTCTATAGATGTAAAAAAAATAATTCATGACAATCCTTTCCTTTTCTCCTCTTTTTTATGTTACTCTCAGTATTTGAGTCTTACAGTTGTTAATCAAAACATTGTCGGTGTAAATTTTTTTTATCACCAATAGTTGTTGTCACAGTCAAGATGACTCTCTTCCCTACTTTAAGTCTTCACAAAAATTGTTATTTGGTGCTGTTTGTCCTTGGGGTGTTACACATTCTATATCGATTTCCGCCATGAACGGAAATGAATTTAGTTGTCCGATCCAGCCATCTAATTCTTTGTTGTGCAGCCACATTTTAACAGCTTACATTCCGTTCATCATCTCTTTCTTTCTAAGGATTCGGTATGTATCATCCATCCATGTTCTGAGGTCTGCCTTGATCTCTCTTTCATGTCGGCCCATAATTCATTATTGTTCCACAGTCTACTGTTATTCCGTCAATACAATCCTTCCATTTCAACCTATTTTCCTCTAATTCGCCATTAACTGAAAAGATTTTTAAATCTGACCTTATGGTTCATTCCTTATTTCATGCATTTTATCACAGGCTCTTACATACGAGCTTCATCTCCGCTGCCTGCATAAGCGATTTTCATTTCTTTCTTTCTTTCTTTTTTTTTGTTATTGCCCATAATTTCGAACTATACACAGCATAAATTTATAGAAGTTCATTTGTGATATCTTCCTTGTTTCGACAAGGCACTGCCCTTTTATACCTTATGTACGCGAATAGTTCCACGGCAGAAAACCTGTTATCATTTCACTACACTTTGTTTGAGCAGTCACTGGAATTACACACGGTCAAATATTTCAGAGTATGTAAAAAGAACAATTTAAGACGGATGCCAGACAGTTACTGGAAGCAGCATTCGAAAGTGTAATTCGCATACAAGGCCAGTTATAGACCTCTATTTTGACCAGTTATTGAGTTTTATTCTTCTCCCTAGACCACTATTTATTCAGAATAAACAGAAAATTCAAAGAATAGTTGCGAAATTCGTCACGGTCTTCTTTAGTCAGGTTGATAACGGCACAAATGAGCTCAATAATCTGCAGTTAGCACTGGTGAAAACATGTCACATAAGACTTAATCTTGAATTTCGGAGACTGTTCGTTCAGAAACGTGTTACTACCATTCACAGACATCTTATTCGCCATGAGGGGGAAGTTAAACAAATTCGGACTTGTACAGAGGAACGAAGACAGTCGTTTTTTCTCGCGTATCGATATGCAGCCAGTATAACCATCCTGTAGTATTTGTACCTAACCGACATACTCGCCAAGAACGTTGATGTCTAGAAGTATTCCTATTTAATTTTGAAGCATATGTAGTTCCTACAGTATCCGCTAACTCTACATCCTGTCCAATTATTTGTCAGATGCCTGCGGGTAGCACCTTTAACATGCGAATTCCACCAAGACCAAGTAGGTACGTGGGCGGGTCACCAAAAGTTGACGGAACTCAGAAAACGTGCGTGGAAATACCTGCACAAAATTAAACAACTAGCACAGACTTTTACACGAGAACCGACAGCAAGTAACTAGTTTGTTCGTCAGCTTATGGCCTCTGTGACTGTTGCTCAAATCGGCACAACTCACGAGTAACTGCCGTGCTACTGTAGCATACTACAACGCTTGTGATCTATCAGTGTGTAGCACAGCCGTAGGTAGTATGCAATGAATAAAGTGCCCACACGCACGTGCGCGTTTGTGTGTACGTGTGTGTGTATGTGTGTGTGTGTGTGTGTGTGTGTGTGTGTGTTGTCAGCACTGATACAGAGGCAAAAACAATTCTCCCCGCACCCCTTCAAGGTAGTGTGAATTGTACCCAAATCTCTGCATGCACATGAACATATCGACATGACTTCGAGCTCAGACTGGAGACTTCTTTCTCTCTGTTGTTCAAATCCGGTGGCAGCGAAACGGCATTGTGCATGCGGTGTTTAAGCAAGAATTTCACTGGTTTTCGTCATGAACTGCAAATCTGAGGCGAACAGAGCATCAGTCGAAATATCCGAAAATGAATGAGATTTTCACTCTGCAGCGGAGTGTGCGCTGATATGAAACTTCCTGGCATATTAAAACTGTGTGCCGGACCGAGACTCGAAATCAGGACCTTTGCCTTTCGCGGGCAAGTGCTCTACCAACTGAGCTACAAAAGATCGACTCACGCCCCGTCCTCACAGCTTCACTTCTGCCAGTATCTCGTCTCCTACCTTCCAAACTTTACAGAAGATCTCCTGCGTACCTTGCAGAACTAGCACTCCTGGAAGAAAGGATATTGCAGAGACATGACTTAGCCACAGCCTGGGGGATGTTTCCAGAATGAATTTTCACTCTGCAGCACTCTGCAGCACTTGCCCGCGAAAGGCAAAGGTCCCGAGTTCGAGTCTCGGTCCGGCACACAGATTTAATCTGCCAGGAAGTTACATATCCGAAAATGCTTTCCACCCAGAGCGTATTGTGAACGACTCGTTCTCTCTTCCAGCAGTTTCTTCTGCGAACGATATTGAAACTGCTGCTGCCATCGGTAGGCTAGGCGCATGCTTGGAACTGCAGCGGCTGTGTTCGCCGTTGCAGACACTGTGACTTTTGGCGAGGGCCACGCACGGTGCTTGGAACTGCACCCGTGGTGTTCGCTGTTGCAGACCCTGTGCCTTTTGGTGAGGACCATACTTGGTGTATGGCTGTAATGCTGAAGGGCTGTCTCCCTTAGAAGAGATATAGTTACACTTTTCGGTGCACCAGTGCTCCCAGTGCCCTGAGGAAGTGGAGAACCTAGCAGGAGGTTTCAGCATCCATGGTAGTGGGTACCTGGCCCATAGGAACACTAGTGCTCTAGGTCCTGTATCCTACAGGTCCAGTGGCTGAGGCAACCAGTGTTCACGGTTGACAGAATTGGGTGTCGAGGAGACCAACTTTGGAACAGAAAATTGTGGGAATTCTTCTGTCTGGTAGCCAACATCCTGCAACAGTACAATAGTATTTGCTATCTGCAGTGGGAGCCACCAGGCAGCAGGATTCACTCTGCTAAGAGGTGTGGTACATGAGCCGGTGACCGGGAAAAACTGGTGCCCACATTGCATTCTGAAGGGTCAACCGTGATGACGCACATGTCGGGTGGAATGCAGGAGACTGATGGTATCGATGATACGCATCTGTGATCGATATGGCAAACTATGCAGGTTGTCAGCCAGGCTGGATCCCTCCTGTGGAGAAGAGTGGTAGGAGGCAAGAAATAAACCGTGAGCTTTATCAGAATCGTCTTGCTGTGCGACTCTTTCAGTTGCAGGTGCAGACAAACCTCTCCGCTAGTCCATTAGAAGAAGTGTGGAACAACGCGACTATGTACCGTAACTATGCGAAGTTCTGATAATGTAAACTGAGGGCAATTATCTGCTGTATTGGTTTCTGGGAACTGAGGGCAATTATCTGCTGTTTTGGTTTCTGGGAACCCTTGAACTGAGAAGATGAGATAGATGGACTGGAGCAATTTTGTTGATGACACTGAATGCATTTTTGAAACTATGGACAACAGCTGGTAGCATTTATCACGATGAACCAAGAGTAGCCCAGAAATCTAGGTGAATGTGACGCCACAGGAATGTTGCATCAGGCCAAGAAAAATAATGAAGAACTGGTACTGCCTGCTTGCTCTGACATTTCATGCTCACCACAACCATGTTTTCTAAATCTTTGATGATGCCTCTCCAAAAGATATTTTGGCAAGTCAAACCGTTTCGAGAGTACTATACGCTAATGACTTTCATGGAACAATGTCAAGAGCAGCGTTGGAGTGCCTGTACAAGTGTCACTGACGTGGTTATTATCTTCGTGGAGCAAGACGACAACATTGAGAGTGAACCGTTCATGACAGCAGTACAGGTAGGCCTGAATATCCAGATATTCAAGAGCCCTGTGACCCACCGGCCAATCATTTTGTTTCCAATTGCATGACTTATCAGGGAAATGAATCCACGCCGCAGCTCGTGGTCGTGCGGTAGCGTTCTCGCTTCCCTCGCCCGGGTTCCCGGGTTCGATTCCCGGCGGGGTCAGGGATTTTCTCTGCCTCGTGATACCTGGGTGTTGTGTGATGTCCTTAGGTTAGTTAGGTTTAAGTAGTTCTAAGTTCTAGGGGACTGATGACCATAGCTGTTAAGTCCCATAGTGCTCACAGCCATTTGAAATGAATCCTCCAAAAAATGGCAGAAAATAACTGTTATGTCACTGGGTAAGTTAATCATGTCTGATTTGGCTTTTATGTCAGTACTGTAAGTGAATTAACTACAACAGGAGTTATAGCCAGAGGCAGTGCATATGGACAGTAAACAGGCCATGCTGATGGCTAACAGCTTTGGTCATTGACCTACATGCTGAGCATGTGGCCATCAGTTCCTTGTCACAGCCTTCGAAGTGACAACAACAGGTCAGTCTTCAGGAAGTTACTACAGGCGAGCTGCTCCACACCCCTCGCCATTGCCCTGCTCCAGATGGTTCAGGGTGACACACAAATGCAACCCTTCAACTAAATCAGCGTTGAGTAGCAGTATTTAAACCTGTCCATAGCCATCCTAATGTATGAAATGTAGCAATGTAGCTTCACCCAGACTGCGTCAGCTGCAACCCTGGAGTTTTCACCATAACTATGTCAGCATCCACACTTCTACTGCTGACTGCTGCTTGACTCCTCAGGACTTGGGGTCCAGCACTGTGCCGCTGCCTCCCCGCCACCTCTAGACATCTCTGGAGTCCACCAGCAGCCTGCTGCTGCTCTTCAACCAAAAGTTCAGAGTTAGATACAGACAGCACTGCGACCTGCAATAGCAGCAGTGCTGACTGTTCCATGCTGCACCATAGCAGACCCATGTGCAGTGCTATGGGTGCCACTAATCACTCAACCTGGACGAGTGTCTGATGCCAAAGCAGCCGTATAGTACGCACACTGTGTCTTTTCTGCCTGTTGCTACAACTCTGAAATATTACTGTGAATGCTAGACCACGTCAGAAAAAAGAGCACACTCAGAAGGTTGTCCAAAACTAACGATGAACTGTTTTCTGATCACTGTTGGTTTCCTGCAGCTTATCATCACGTCACGCCTGTCTTCCGAACCATTTAAGAATCTTACGATGCCCCAGGAAAACTCGAGTACATATTGTCAAACAAGAACTGTTTAAGTTTCGTTTTTCTTTCTCGACTGCTACTCATCACCGTTTCATTTAGGCGTCCAGCAGGGAACATTTTACTTCCGCCCTTAACAGTATGAAAGCAAACTTCAGAAGCACCCCCTCAAACTGTTGGCATGTTCTGCTGTGGACTGGTAATGTATGTCATATTGATATCCACTGTGCTTGCATTAACTTCTTGGAAACAAATGCAGTTCAGCTTTCAACTCCGTCGACTTCGTGAGAAGGAGCGGTCACCCAGTACTAGTCGAATGCATCTGCTGCCATATGAGTGGTTTGGATGGGTCGTATGCTTTGAGGCATGTTGGAAGGAGTAGGGCCTGTCTGACATCTCGAAAGACTTGCTGCAAACGGAGGACCATTGCCATATAACATTCTTGTAAAAGATCTGATGTAGCTGTTAAGTTATAGCTGCTCCACGAGGAATGAATTTTGCGCAGTAGTTCATTTGACCTAACGTGGATTTGAGGAGTTTGGAATCTCTTAGGGTCAGTAGTTTTTGTATGCCGCCATGCAATAAAGAGAGGGGCGTATCCCTGAAGTGATGAAAACATGTATCAGGTATCCATATGAGGAACAAAGAAACAGACTCTTTCCTTATTGATTTTGAAATTAGCCTGTAGGAGTATGCTGAAGAAGAAGTCCAAGTAGCTTGATCGATACTGTCCATTTTTGCCATTGAGAGTCATAGTGTCGAATACTTCCCCATCTGCAGAACGTCCCTTGTGAGATGTTAGAGTATGGCCAGTGCTCTGGCGATGTTGCAGGTTAGGCGACTGTACTGAAAAAGACCAAATGGTACGTTAGCGACCAGCAAGTTTTGGATGTTTCGTCCATAGGGAACTGTAAGTAAGCATCCTGTGGCTCAGTTTTTGCAAAAACTTTACTTCTGGTGTGAAACGCCATGCTATCCATCATTTCAGGAATACAGTATGTGTTGATGATGAACTGGGAACTGATAGTTGAAATCCCCAAATATCCTCAATGACCTTGTTTCTGTGTGGCAGTCTAATAATTTAACTGTAGATTTCAAGCGTTGATGTTCCACTGGTACACAAAAATACACGGTACCCTCATGATGACGTAATTCCATGTTCAGTTTGTTGTGAAGTATTTTATTCTGCAGCGCACTGCACTTTCAAAAAAAGAGAATGATATTTTTATCGTTGGAGACTAAATTAGGGTTGTCTAAGTGCTTGTTTCCAGTTACTAATTCACTATCACTCACGCAAAATCTCAAAATAAGTAACCATTTTCAGTTGTTGTTGCGCATCTTGGTATCCACAGGATATAAAAAAATTAAAAGAGGTAATGATGAAGGATGTGAAAATTTTAAAAATTTGCGTTGTGTCATCCATAGTGAAGGCACTTGTAACAAAGATGTTGAGAGCAAAGTAGTGATGGGTAAACGAGTGACAAAGTTACTGCATGCACTTTCGAACCACAGTATTGGTCAGCAGACCAAATAAAAGGATGCTGCATACTGTTATTGAGCATATAGTTACTTACAGTGTAGAAATGTGGCCTCTTATGAATAAAACAAGGGACCAAATAAGGATAGTGGAATTAGGTTTTATGAGGACATCCGTGGAAGTCACTGGTGAGATAATATCCAAACATGCGAATTATGGGAAAAAATGGAGGTGACACAGTCGATGATAAATACTAATGCTTTCCGGTTTATGTGAAAAGGAACTTAATTAAAGAGCAAGCATTTACTATATGGAGAGAGATCTCACTTTACAGGGTTTTTCTCAGTGTTTCGATGACTTCAGATTTAAATTTGAATAACATACAAACTAATCGCAAAATAAAATTGAACTTTTACACAACGTACAACATTTATTCAAATTTACCTATGAAATACTACATCAGACAAATAACAAGTGTCAATAACCAAATCTTGGTAGTTGATGGTTGTAGGCATAATGTTGCTTTCACAGTATTCTACAGATTCCAGTTCATAGATGTAGGAGACTGATGGGATCGTGTATACTATTGGAGTTCACTCCCTCAGCGTCAGTTAACGCCTGGAGATGGCGTATCGAAGTCACCAAAACCTGGTTGCATTGCAATAAAATTACCTTAAAACTATTGCTGTAGATGTTTCATTTTGTTACGTCAGTGAACGGCCAAAATTCCGCAGACCATCAACCACAAGGACGTATATACAAAGCATTGCAGCCTGTAGAACTGGATATCGGGGCAGAATCTTAAAATGCTTACGAAAGACAGTTTGCATGAAAGATTTGCCGTATCGGAAATAGCATCCCACCACGAATGAACGGCCTTGCTTCGACCCCTACAACATGATTACTGACCTGTATATGGGATAACACATGACATTCCGCTCCACTCACAGACAGCGCCACCATCGCGGCATCTTGTTTTTAGTGGGTGTTACTCTGGTTTGAATTTTTCAAAACGATGTTAAACATCTTGCAGAATGTGTGGGCATTATCTACCTGTAGGTTGTGCTTGATAACTACACACATCAAAAAAAATTTTTCATCACCCCGGTTCCGAGAGTTCCGAAACCTGTACAGAAAATTGGTGGGTCACGACGTTCATGAACAGCCCTTTTCAATGTATCCCAGGCATGTTCGATGGGGTTCATGTCTGGAGAACATGCTGGCCACTCTAGTCGAGCGATGTTATCTTGAAAGAAATCATTCACAAGATGCGTACGATGGGGGAGCGAATTGTCGTCCATGAAGATGAATGCTTAGCCAATATGCTGCCTATGTGGGTGCACTATAGGTCGGAGGATGGCATTCACGTATCGTACAGCCGTTACGGCGCCTTCCATGACCATCAGCGGCGTACATCGGCCCCACATAATGCCACCCCAAAACAGCAGGGAACCTCCATCTTGCTGCACTCGCTGGACAGTGTGTCTAAGGCGTTCAGGCTGACCGTGTTGCCTGCAAACACGTCTCCGACGATTGTCTCGTTGAAGGCATATGCGACACTCATCGGTGAAGAAAACTGAGCGGTCCATTCGGCATGTTAGTGTTCACATCTGTACCGCGCTGCAATGGTGTCGTGGTTGCAAAGATGGACCTCGCCATGGACGTCGGGAGTGAAGTTGCGCATCATGCAGCCTATTGCGCATAGTTTGACTAGTAACACGACGTCCTATGGCTGCATTATTCAATATGGTGACGTTGATGTCGGGGTTCAACGAGCCAAATCCGTAGGTAGCGGTCATCCACTGCAGTACTAGCACTTGGGTGGCCTGAGCGAGGTATGCCATCGATAGTTCCTGTCTCTCTATCTCTCCTCCATGTCCGAACAACATACCCAGGACGGTTCCCTAGTAGAGCCCTTCCTGGCACAAAGTAACAATGCGAACGAGATCGAACCGCGGTATTTACCGTCTAGGCACGGTTGGACTACAGACAACATGAGCCATATACCTAATTGCTGGTGGAATGACTGATAATGACCGGCGGTCGGACCCCCCTCCGTCTAATAGCAACTGCTCATGCATGGTTGTTTACATCTTTGGGCGGGTTTAGTGACATCTCTGAACAGTCAAAGGGACTGTGTCTGTTATACAATATCCACAGTCTATCTTCACGAGTTCTGGGAAATGGGGTGACGCAAATTTTTTTTTTTATGTGTGTACGAGGTAGACTTCCACTTGTTGCATTGAATACTTACGAATTCATATGTGTGTTCTTAACTTTGCATTGTGTCCTGTTTTTAGAGGACGGTTTGTGGTGCTCGTTTCACAATACATTATTCGGATAGGAGGGTCTTTTGTAAGTACTATGATTGTTACAGGCCACTGATTTGTGACGCATAAGAAACGACTATTTTAATTCTGCCTTGTATGTCAAAGCGTAACTGACAACCCTTGTTTAGCTCGATAGTGTACGTGTGGCAGTGACCGGAAGTAATACTGGTGCACCGAAACATGTTTTGAAGGAAGTCTATGTGAACCGTAGATTTAGGCTTTCAAAATCTTTTCTTAAAGAATTTACATTATTTGCTGGTGATTCACCAAGAACATTAACACATTTAATCACACTAGGTGAGCGTGGAAGTAGTTGCCTGGAAGTAATTGATGGAAAATAAAATTACCTTTAACAAATGTGAATTTTATTCTTAAAAGCCTTTTCAAAAACAGATTTAAATTACAATCAGAAATCACCCTTGCAATATCAAGTTACAATTACATTCGGGCTGAGAAGCTTCCGCTCCCTTTCACCACGGCCAAAGTCACGACCGCTCACAACGACCTCTGAAAAACTACACTGGTGTAAATCTGCAACACACCGGATTACTTTAAACTAAAATTTTTAACAACTCACACACCCTGTAAGAGGGATGGAAATGGTACACTCACACTAAGAAATTATTTGCCACCAAAGTGCAATTTGGTTTTAAAAGGGCTCTTACGGTGGAAGGGTGGCAACTTTATAAAAATGACTATTTAAATACAACCCATGAAATTCAGACTTACATAAAATGTACAACATGCTCTACATTACACGCATACCGCCTCGCAAGATGAGAGGCAAGATAAAAAACATATTTCAGGAATTTGGCCTTTACCTTATTTCTATAAATTCGTTAACACCGAATCCGGCAAACATGACAGAGGCAGCCATTAACGTACGGCAGAGTGACAGACAGACACTAACTGGCTAACTAATGCGGACAAAAGACAGGCGAGCAAGCTGGGAACGAGATACTGAGCAAGAAAACAAGTAGAATTTAACAAGTACATGAAACAACATACCAGCAATCAGTTAACTTCTAAAAACTGCGATGTGTGGCGGAGACCTGGCGCAGGACCCTCAAAACGCTCTCCCGCCCCGTCCGCTGCCAGCCGCTTCAACAGACGCAGGAAGGCGCGCCGATCTCCCGTCTCACGGCGTCGCAGCTCGCACTGGGCAGACCGATGTCGTAGATTGGCTCCTGCTGCTCTCGTGTCGGCCGTGAAGCCACTACCTCTCGCTATACGGCGTGGCCCACTGGACTTCCGGGGCGACCTCACATTCGCCGACGCTCAAGACGGACAAGTCATCCTGTGTCCCAGTGCGCGACCGACCAACCGATCGATCCAACCGCCAATACCCATTGCCTCAACAAACTCGAGCAGACTGGCGGCCTAACACACACTAGCACTCCGGACGACAAACCGACACTGACTGCCGCGCAAATGCGAACGAGAGACAGACCAGGAACCGGTGACGAGTGACTGACGCAGACCCACTCCGCATGACCAACTGACTAGACTCGCCGAGACTGACAGACTGCCTGACTGCAGACTGACCGACTCGCCCAGACTGCTCACTGGCGAGCTTATCGCGCCTCTTAAATGCACGTGAACAGCCTACCTTTCCCCTTTCACACCAGAGGAAGACACCAAAGTCGCGACTGCCGCAGCGGCGCCACCGCCAGAAACGGTGGGCGACTGCTTTACACTAGTCGCTGTGGCGCGCTTTTCAAAACAGCATTTTTTACTACGGCTCACTACGGAGCAAGGGGTTGCGTAATTTGTTTCGTGCACGGCACGGGCGCCAGTGGGACTTCGCCTGACACTACGGAAACTGCAAGATCTCAGACAAGAAGCAAACGTTTCAACTCCACTAGAGGAGGGCGTTGTACCACTGTGGTGAGCAGTGACGGCAGAACGTAACGGTGTTTTAGGTGCGCGATGAGAAGCTACGCGCGGTGCTGCGCGTGGTGGATGCGGCCTTCGCAGAGGCGGACGTGTGGTCGCATACGACTGCTCGGAGCGCGCTCGAGGTGCACATCCTGGCCGTGGCGAGATCTGCGCGCGGCCGCGGTCTGGCGGCGGCGCTGCTGGCGGAGTCGCTGCGGATGGCCAAGGAGGAGCTGCGGCTGCCGCTGGTGATGATCTTCTGCACCAGTGCCTTCTCCGCGAGGCTGGCGCGCCGCGCGGGCATGCAAGTCGTCTACGAGCTGCCGTACAGCCAGATCGACATGCCTGTGCAGCCCCCACACCCACACGACAGACTCGCCATTTACATGCTGCACCTCCAGCAATAACAGGTAACATGTCACCAGGACCGCACACAATGGGTGGCGAGATAGGGCACAGCCAAGGGCGCAACGCAACGGGAGTGCAAAATTTGGTCAAAAAAAAAAAAGGGGGGGAGGGTGATACAGCGCAACGCAACGGGAGTGCAAAATTTGGTCAAAAAAAAAAAAGGGGGGGAGGGTGATACAGGTTCAGAAACAAAAGGCACACTGTCTGATCAAAACATCCCGGCACTTCTATGTAATGCGAAATTAAGTAATAATGTCACGAGAGGCATATCCTCCAATTCAGGTTGGGGCAAATAAAAGTGGCCTGGAGAACAGAATTCCAGGGTAGAAAGAAACACAGCAAAGGAAAGGAAATACATACTAAACTATAGAAAATGTGACCACCATTCATCTCTTGGCAATTTTGCACCCCAGGGCAGCAAGTGGCCAGCTACGACTGCAGGTCGAAGTTGAGTCTTCGCTTGACTGAAGTGCCAGACTCTTGCGTCGGTTTGATTTGTTTGGACTCTGAAGAATTTTCTGGTGAAATGCAGGCACATTTTATGGTGGGCAAGCGTGTTTTTTTGACTTCTTCGTAACGGATTCAGTCTGACGCCATTTTCTGACAAAGTGTTGCTGGCACACACCATTAAACTTCTCAGCAAACAGTTGACCACATCGTTTCCACGACTTTGCTGTCATGTAACTTTCCACAACGGACACCCGCCGCCCCAATGTGAGTACCATCGATCCTTTGCAATGCTCCACTCACACTGACATAATGCGCACTACACTTTGAACCGGTGTGGATCAAGTGGCGGTCGTACACCTTGCGTCCGCGTCACAAGGTGTGGTTATTATACATTCACATCCAATCGTGTCCAGTCGTCTGTGTTACTTTCATTTACCCCAGCCTGTATAAACAGAAGCGTATTGCCTTGTTTGTAGGGGACCAGTAAAAGCATAATGGATCCTTTAGGAGAGCTCAGTGGCATTCAGTGTGGACTAGTCATTGGATGTAACCTCACTAATGAATCCGTTAGGAACGTTTCAACCTTTCTAATGGTTTTCTCATTTATAGAGCTCATATTTTCTTCACCACAAGGTCATGCTTTGCCAGAACAATAAATAAAAACAGTATTTACACAATCTATAAAGACATTGTCTATTTATTTATCTCTATAAAATTGCTTTCAATCTTTTATAGGCTAATACGTGGCTTTATTCTCTGTTCCAGGAACTGCGAAGCTGCAATTATTACCTTAGGGTAGACAGCAACGGACTGGTATTATCATCTCTATCGACGTTCGAAGAAGCGTGAAGATACGAAATGCACATGACCGAAGTTTCCTTGCTGTTACAACGCTTTTTGAAAGACAGGTTCTCTCGCAGCATCAAATTATCTTCGTCATTTTTCAGAGAGATAAATTCTGTGTAATAAATTCAGTACATTAACTGGCGGAAACAATGCAGGCATAAACAAAACTGTGACAAGAAAGAGTTGTTTCATCTTTAGACAATGTATCTTGTAATACACTAATTCACTGACCAATCCTTCTGGTCTACGAAATGAAACGAAATTATCTCTAGCCTGACCTGGTCAACTACAACAAAATAGTGGCTCAATGTTGATACGACCGTTGGTTAAGTGACCAAGCATCATGTAAAAATAAAACTGTGAATAATGAAATTAAATTCGTTTCTGAAAATATTTAGTCGTTATGTCTCCTCTAGAGCCAGGACATCTTGGCTTTGTTTCCTGAGGTATGAGAAACCCGTCGACAAAACTTATTCTGAAGCTTTTGAAGGGACGATATATCTACCGCGTGAGAATACGCCGTGTAAATCATAGAGCAGTGGTGGAGCAATAGTGTACCTGCGATTTCGATATTAACTTTCTCGGTACAAACGTGAAATCTCACTTTTGCCAACAGTCACTTCACCGAACGAGGTGGCGCAGTGGTTAGACACTGGACTCGTATTCGGGAGGACGACGGTTCAATCCCGCGTCCGGCCATCCTGATTTAGGTTTTCCGTGATTTCCCTAAATCGCTCCAGGCAAATGCCGAGATGGTTCCTTTAAAAGGGCACGGCCGACTTCCTTCCCCGTCCTTCCCTAATCCGATGAGACCGATGACCTCGCTGTCTGGTCTCCTTCCCCAAAACCAACCAACCAACCAACAGTCACTTCATTTGGGATAGCCATCAGCCTTGTTTTGTTTGTATAAAGTACGCTTGGGACATTATTCTCCAAACAGCTGCTCGTGTCTTGTCCCCATAAGTATGAGAAGCGTCGAAACGTCTAATCATTGTCTTGACCCATTCTAGATGCTTTTGAGAAACATAATCTGTCGAGATTATTAGCTAAAACGCGAGTCATACGGCAGTTGAATCAAGAAAATAAATTCAAGTTTAATGTTTCTCTCATTTACTTGGAACATTTTGTGAATTCAACTTCCAACGAACGTACTACATTGTATCCAGCTATAGCTTTCACTTCCAGTCACTGTCCTCAAGAGCATATTTTTTCCTATGTTATTCGTATAGTGTCTCAAATATTTATTCCGTCTTTCTGTTTTCCTTTTTCAGTTTACTAATAACTTCACGCATTTTTATAACTCGTCTGCCCGTTCTTTCGTATTATAATTTTATTCGTATCAGACGCATTTACTAGTCTATCTTCGACAGCTTTCGATGTATTGCATTGGCATAACACTGGTTATTACGACTGGCATAAACTGAAGATCCAAACCAAGTAGCGCAGGATCACTAACAACTCGCTGCTTTGATACAGGTTCCATGTTGTACTATGTAACCAGATTTACAGGGGCATGAGCTTAGATATCAAGAGTCGTAGAGACATGGTTACGTCGCAGATATCTCCAATACGCCAAGCCGTCTTCGTAGGGAAAAGGTACGAGAGATAAGTGGGACACTCTGCGGAGCTCAGGTAGTTCCATCGTGGTCAGATGACGTAGGCACCAGAGTTACCAGTCCTCGTCTACGTTCATACATCAACAGTTTTCAGTGCAATACAGTTGTCTCCTTACGGAACAGCAGAGCTGATTTTATATCGGGGACAGATGACGTAGGCACCAGAGTTACCAGTCCTCGTCTACGTTCATACATCAACAGTTTTCAGTGCAATACAGTTGTCTCCTTACGGAACAGCAGAGCTGATTTTATATCGGGGAATAATTTACAAATAAACTACAATAAAGCTGATGTGTCTTTCTGAACTAAAAGGACGCAAGGTGCAGTACAAGTGACTGTGCAGTGGAAGAAGAAACCCAGAAACATACAGGGGCAGCAAATTCATAGTTAAACTCTTTTTAAGTTCATATCTCGATTAACAATCACTCAGTTTAAATGGTTGTATTATTCGCGGTAAATAACCAGTTTCATAAAGCGATCAGTGAGAATTTCAACAACTGATGTCACCCCTTAGGGAAAACAAGCACGGGTACTCAGTCAGTCCCTTTATGCCAAAATTACTGTAACGTTGCATCTCAAAGACAATATTAAATTCAAATTGCAAAGAAAATTTATAGGTAAAGTGTACTCATGTTGAAACTGCACTTAAACACAAGTGCTCAAATAATGAATGTTCTCCCAGTACAATTAATTAAAGTTCGTAAATTTTCTCTAAATATTTCAAAACAAATATATGAAAGAACGATCAAACAATTAAGTACGTCAAAAAAATGGTTCAAATGGCTCTGAGCACTATGGGACTCAACATCTTAGGTCATAAGTCCCCTAGAACTTAGAACTACTTAAACCTAACTAACCTAAGGACATCACACACACCCATGCCTGAGGCAGGATTCGAACCTGCGACCGTAGCAGCCCCGCGGTTCCGGACTGCAGCGCCAGAACCGCCCGGCCACCGCGGCCGGCAAGTACGTCTAAAGAGTTGGGCCAAACAGTTGATAATTTCCACTTCGCCTCTGATCAAGCAATGCAGAATCAAATTTAAAATGGTTTGCTCCTGCAAGGCAATTAAATACAACTTCCCCAAAATTTACCTGAGTGCAAATACAGAAATAAAACAACGATTGACAAACGTTAATACTAGAAGCAGCCTATTTGAAAGGCAAACTACTATTGTGTCTAAATGAATGTAAACACTAGCTTATTTAAAACCGAAGACTTCAATTCTTACGATTTTCCATGCCAGGACTGTGAATAACCAAATTAACCGAACATTCAATGTGAGTGTGAATTAGCCACGCAGAATGGGATTAAGACATCTCAATTTACTCTTTCAGGCTTCAATTAACATATTAATTTACTCTTTCAGGCTTCAATTACTAGTACTCACTTTTAAATAAATACAGCAAAATATCACAAGATATACAAATTCGAGGCGCGGCCCCACCTGCGAGGTAGCCCAACAACTCCCGCCCCCTGGCACCGTCACGGTGCCACACGTAACAGACTACTTGTAGCAGGCATCCAAGAAGCCACGTCTGTAACAGACGAAGGTTGGCCATAAGCAACGGGTAACAGAATGGATCAGATTCATTTACGGACGTACATACCAAAACAACAGATTTATCTGGCTTTGGTGGGTACCTACGAAAATCCAGGGCGGGAGCGAACACAAGCGTTAGCGAGCGCAGCCACTCGGCAACCAGCCACGCAAACAACTTGCAGGCAGTAATGACACGAGTACACAAAGGCAACGCAATGGCTTAACAGTGTGAATAAATAAAACGGGCAGGCGGTATAGCAAACACGGGAAGGAACTCAGAGCCATCTGCAAGCCAAAGAATGCACCGAACCCAACATCCGAATTCGAAGATTCATGGTAAACATTAGATTTAAACACTCATATTCCCTCTTGCTATTTCAAAAACAGTACTATAAGGCAAAAACAACCAGCTCTGATAAGAATTCGTCGTGCATGACACAGATTTAAATATGCAAGAGCACTTTTTAACCTATCTAACAATATTTAATTGCAGACTTTACCCTCACTCACATTGTCTACCCTGACCCCTCTATAACTGCTAGAAAGTTTAATTCATTCATACGATAGCCACACAATAACGACGCAAATCAAGAGTGGCTATTAATTCAACCATTTAACACAATGGTGACAGGCAGCTCCGACCGTTGTGGCCGAGAGATTCTAGGAGCTTCAGTCCGGAACCGCGCTACTGCTACAGTCGCAGGTACGAATTCACCAGCGTAGCTTAGCACATGGAGTTCGGTTAGAATTAGGAGCAAGGCAGCCAGCTGCGCCGCGTGGTCACATCAGAGATTCCAAAGACAAAGGGTTTCAAGGTGAGGCAATGTATCAGCAAAACGTTACACATGCAACGTTACGCTCTCACCACCGTCACTTGAGAGAAGAACCTGCCATTAGCAACTGTCGCTGCGGAATTCCATACTACCTCAACGCTGCCACAGGATCAAGCGATAAAATTCCTCCATGGCCTAGGGGTAGCGTCTCCGACTAATAATCAGAAATGTTCTGGGCCCAGATACAGCCATTACTTAAATTTTTTATTAAAATTCATCAACAATGGTGGTCGAAGACTTCTGGTGTAAGAACTCAGCATCATTCTGCCAACAGACTTGTCAAAGGAGGTTTTAAGGGTACTTAGTTTTCCACACTTTACGTTTACTGAAATCACACAGAGATCCGAAGTCAAGGCGTTGCATTGAGAAGTGAGGCAAAGATAGCGACCGGACTATACGGCGCGATGGTGAATCATGTGAGAGCGGTGAGGAAAGCGAGCCTTGAGAACAGACATTACTTGGCAGTAACTTTGTAGGGGAACCACTAGTGTTTTGGCTCGAAACGCCGATTTCACTTGATTAACTATAAATGATTTAAGTCCTTTTTTGGCATAAATAGTGCCAGGAGAAGACTAAACTTCACCAGAGGTTCAATACAGTAAGAACACTGTGTAGCAAACTGTTAAATTCAGTAAGCAAATGAATATTTTTAACTTGAAGAAGACGTACGAAGGGTTACAAAGTTTTACGATGTGAGCAAGAGATTTCGGCTGCAGGCCTATCTCGTCAGTCAGCGATAGAATGTAGTCGGAGCCCGTTCATACGAGGTGCATTCAAGTTCTAAGGCCTCCGATTTTTTTTCTAATTAACTACTCACCCGAAATCGATGAAACTGGCGATACTTCTCGACGTAATCGCCCTGCAGACGTACACGTTTTTCACAACGCTGACGCCATGATTCCATGGCAGCGGCGATGGCTTCTTTAGGAGTCTGTTTTGACCACTGGAAAATCGCTGAGGCAATAGCAGCACGGTTGGTGAATGTGCGGCCACGGAGAGTGTCTTTCATTGTTGGAAAAAGCCAAAAGTCACTAGGAGCCAGGTCAGGTGAGTAGGGAGCATGAGGAATCACTTCAAAGTTGTTATCACGAAGAAACTGTCGCGTAACGTTAGCTCGATGTGCGGGTGCGTTGTCTTGGTGAAACAGCACACGCGCAGCGCTTCCCAGACGTTTTTGTTGCAGTGCAGGAAGGAATTTGTTCTTCAAAACATTTTCGTAGGATGCACCTGTTACCGTAGTGCCATTTGGAACGCAATGGATAAGGATTACGCCCTCGCTGTCCCAGAACATGGACGCCATCATTTTTTCAGCACTGGCGGTTACCCGAAATTTTTTTGGTGGCGGTGAATCTGTGTGCTTCCTTTGAGCTGTCTGGCGCTTTGTTTCTGGATTGAAAAATGGCATCCACGTCTCATCCATTGTCACAACTGACGAAAAGAAAGTCCCATTCATGCTGTCGTTGCGCGTCAACATTGCTTGGCAACATGCCACACGGGCAGCCATGTGATCGTCCGTCAGCATTCGTGGCACCCACCTGGGTGACACTTTTCGCATTTTCAGGTCGTCTTGCAGGATTGTGTGCACAGAACCCACAGAAATGCCAACTCTGGAGGCGATCTGTTCAACAGTCATTCGGCGATCCCCCAAAACAATTCTCTCCACTTTCTCGATCATGTCGTCAGACCGGCTTGTGTGAGCCCGAGGTTGTTTCGGTTTGTTGTCACACAATGTTCTGTCTTCATTAAACTGTCGCACCCACAAACGCACTTTCGACACATCCATAACTCCATAACTCCTTCAACTGTCGATGAATTTCAATTGGTTTCACACCACGCAAATTCAGAAAGGAATGATTGCACGCCGTTCAAGTATGGAAAACGTTGCCATTTTAAGTATTTAAAACAGTTCTCATTCTCGCCGCTGGCGGTAAAATTCCATCTGCCGTACAGTGCTGCCATCTCTGGGACGTATTGCCAATGAACGCGGCCTCATTTTAAAACAATGCGCATGTTTCTATCTCTTTCCAGTCCAGAGAAAAAAAATCGGAGGCCTTAGAACTTGAATGCACCTCGTAAATGATACTCGGCAATGGAATACACAGAAATCGTTCTTATGTGATAGTCGGGTTTACCGAGCTCTAGAATTTTATTAACTTTTTGAAAGGAATTGTTTCATGATACTTACCTGTTACTATTTCGCGGTTTGCAAATAAATGCGTTGTAATGTCATTCTGGACTTATTTTGTACAAATTACCTACCCGCACCACCAGTTATAATTACAGGTCGTCTGCCTGCATCTTTTTAAGAATCCAGTGCGCTGCAAGAGGTGCTTTGAGGGACGACATCTGAAACTGCTCCATAGAGTCCAAGTAGAGGGAAACATGTGTTGAAGATAGGAACCGAGAGATGAATTTCCAAGGAGGGCAAAGAGATTCAGGGCAACTGTCTTGCCCTTGGCGTGGCAAACTGTTCCGAAAAGGCGAAATAATCAACAATAATCAATGGAAAGCGGATGCAGAAGGCAATGGAAACCACGAAATTACACATAATATATATCCATGGGCTATGTGACTCGTAATTTGAAAGGCGTCACTATGATCTCTCCACGGCAGAAGATTGCGGGTCCTCCCACATTCGAATTTTCTGGGAGAGACTGCCAAGTTGAAAGTGAACATGAGAAACAGATGGGGATAACAGATGGAGATAACAGTTTACGAGTCGGAGGTTGGAATGTAAGAAGTTTCAACATGAAGGGCAAGCTAGAAAATCTGAAAAGGGAAATGGAAAGGTTCATTCTAGATCTAGTGTGGATCAGTGAAACGAAATGGATAGAAACCAAGGATTTCTGTCCAGACGAATATAGCGCTATATCAACTGCACCATTAAATTATATGACCGGAACAGGATTCGTTATAAACAAGAAGAGAGGAAGAGAATGTGTTCCCGTCAACAATTCAGCAATAGTGTTGTTCTCATCATATTCAACAGAAAACTAACGCCAATAATGACAGACCAGGTATACTTGTGAACGTCGTAAGCAGATGAGGAACAGACAGAGGAAATATATAAGGATACTGAACGGGTAATTCAGTATGTCAAGGGAGACCAAAATGTAATGACCATAGGGATCTCGAACAGGGGTGTAGGGGTAGAAGAAGGGGTTGCGGGAGAATATATGATTGGCAGTAGGAAATGAGAGTGGAAACTAGCTGCGAGTTTGCAGCGCAAGGTGTGTAACGCTGTCTTACAATCAGTGGCCCTGACATACATCCTAGTGGTGTGACTAGCCCCTTATGTATCTTTTTTATTAAATAATTGAGCAATGTTACCCTCCAAAAATGATGATGGGAAAGGATTCTGGTGAGTGTGACTTTTTAAACCATAAATGCAGTCCTAAGAAATTACAACTACATTTATTTTCTTTAAACTGAAGACAATCTTGATCATTGCACAAGTAAGTTTCATGTATATTAAAGTGTATCAAACATGTAACTGTCATCATGCGACAGAGGTGTCGGAAAGAACCTAGTACAGACGACGCTGCAAGAAATCGAGTGTTCTTCTACGAGAAGGGGGAGCAAAGAGAACAGGTGAAATGTATAATGTCGATAAACAAGTGGTAATCTGGCCCAATACCACGATATCACCTAAGGAGACAAAGTAGTCTTAAGGATGTAACCGCTGAGAAACCTCAGTTCGAATTTGGGCTTCTGAAAAGTCAACTGAATCGCTGAAACGCTAGTGCGGCATGTATTATCGTCAGTATGAGGCAAGGCGGCATGCTGATGACGGCTTATACGTGTGGTCGGCTTTCATGGAGATGGACTCCGGCTTGGAGACCGATCGCAGTGCGAGAGCGAAGAAACTCTAAGTATTTGCCCAGGTGGGGACGCAAGTGAAACTGCGAATGAAATTACTTGGTAGCAATGGTGGCAAAGTTTGCGATCTATTCCTGCGGCGGCGAAGAACCAAAAACAACTCAAACTCTCATCCGCCGCGCGCCCAGAGAGCGACTACTCCGCCGAGCCATAACTCCATCAAGCGTTGCCGATTAATAAATCGTTAACCCATTATGGGCTTACAAGAATTCGTCTAGACTCCCACTACCGTACTTCGTCAAACTAGGCGCCTTCCTGCCAATTCCCGACAGTGATTGCAAACGTGTGCTGACGCAAAAGTCGAGCAGACGATCACAGCCCCAGCCAGGACCTTGAGTGGGAAGCTTTCCGGCGACCGGCGTCAACAGAATATGATAATTGTGGTGCTATGTGTGGCGCCATTGTGTCATGAAGCTCGGACGCCATTTCTCCGAAACGTCTCAAAAAATAGCACAGAGGTGGCACCAAGCTGGTGCGTTGCTGCTCAAAACATCACGCTTTCGGGAGAAAACTGTCCCCAGCCATTGTAAAAACAGCTAGCCTCTCTGAGACCCGACTGGATGGGACTCCGTCCGCAACACACAGTGACCTGCAGTTCCCCACAGTTTTGAGTGGCTACCCGTCTCACTGTCCAAAAGTTCCTGCTCATCTCCAAACTGAAATGAATAGAATTCTGTTGTACATGCATCCTCTCCTAATCATGTACATTCCGTACGCAGTATCCGTTTACCTACTTTATTACATGACAGTGTACCGCAGTTGCTTCATGGCACTAATTTGCCTATACTCAAATTCAGATTTTAGGAATGCAAGATAGACTGGTTTGATGGCTTCTAATAAGTATGTGAAGTAGGCAGATGGCTTGCAGCCTTTCAAGAAAGGGAAAAAGTAATTGAGTACAGCAATAATTTTCAGATGGTAATAGCCAAACATCTATTCTCAAGAGGAGGAGATAAACTTGGAGAACACCAACAGCAAGATTCCAGCTCGATAATATAATGGTCAGATAAGGATTCCGCAATCAAATAATGGATTCTAAGGCGTACACAGTTGCATACATAGACTCAGATCACAGTTTAGTAATGATGACGAGTAGGCTGAAGTTCAAACGAATTGTTCAGAAGAATCAGTGTGAAAGGAAGTGGGGTACATACCTATCGAGGGGGTGATGAGGCACAATTGAACTTCGCCAAGGAGATGTATACTGTGATTAGAAATACTAGCGTAGTTAGTTCCGTTTGAAGAAGAGTGGACAGCTCTAGAAAGGGCAGTCACATATGTTGGTCATATACATACAGGGAAAATAACTGCGAAAGAACCTTCCGTAACAGAAGAAATACTTCAATTGGTCGGTGAAAGAGAAAAAGCACAAATTTCCGGGTTCCAGGAAAGACGGGAATAAAACAATAGGAATCAGTTAGAAATGAAACAAATAAGAAGTAAAGGATAGTCAAGGCGAAATAGTTGCAGGGAAGACGAGAAGAAATTGAAAAGCGAATGATGAGGACTGACTCGGCATATAGAAAAGTCGAAACAACCTTCGGGCAAATCAAAACAGGTGGAGTTGGGACGGGAAAGCCGTTGTCAACAATTATTGCCAGTTTGTTTATGAGCACTTCAAGGAATACAAAGAACGAAGTGCTCGGGTTTAAAAGGGAATAAGACAGGGGTGCAGTCGTTCGCTCCTACAGTTCAATCTACTCATAGAAGAAGTAATGACAGATATAAGAGAAAGTTCCAAGAATGGGATTAATATTGACGGTGAAAGGATATCAGTGATATGATTCGCTGATGACATTGCTATACTCTGCGAAAATGAAGAAGAAATACAGGATCTGTTGAATGGAAGACCCGTCTAATCGGTACAAAATATGAACTGAAACTCAACAGGAAAAAGACAAATACATAAACGAGGACTAAAAATGCGATTCAGAACACACAATCAGAGCAATCCTGGGCAAGAGAAGTCTACTGGTATCAAAACATTGGACTTAATTTGAAGAAATGTTTGATAATGTATGTTTGGAGGACAGCACTGTATGGTAATGAATCATGAACAATGTAAAAACCGGAACAGAAGAGAATTGCAGCATTTGAGGTTCGGTGTAGCAGGAGAATTTTGAAAATTAAATGGACAGATAAGGTAAGGAATGAGGGGCTGTAGAGATCAAAAATTGTAGGGGCAGGAAGAAAGAGGAACATATTCTAGGACGTGGGGTACAAGTGCTACTCAGAGAGGATGAGGTTAGCTCCGGAGAGGAATTAGTGGCGGCAGCCTTAAACCAGTTAGAAGACTGCCGACAACAAAAAAAAAAAAATAGTCGTAACTGGGTCAACACCTATACAAAACGTAAAAGCAAATTCAAAAATTGACTTGTATTGATTTGTATTGGGACAGGACGAAAAGTAAACCTCTTGACTACGTATACACATTTGTTGTAAAAGATAGCGTTCTGATACAAGAATTTATTTTTATGTAATGCCTGGTTAGTTATACATAGGCCTACACTGCCGGAAAAAAATCGCAGCATTAAAAAATTAATGTGCAGTTATAAAATTTCGGGAATGCATTTGTCAAGGTGAAGTATATAAGTGATACACACTGCAAGATCAAATATTAATATAAGCACAAGATAAGCATTGCAAATGTGAAATGGTGGTACATTGATAACCAGTGTAATGGGCGGAATGTTGAACGAAAGCATGCAGACGTACATGTATTGTGTTTAACAGGTGTTGGATGTCAGTGTGTGAAATCGAGTTCCATCATGTTGCACTTCGTCGGTCGACACAGGAACCGTTAACGCTGTTTGTGGATGACGCTGGAGTTGTCTGATGACGTCCCATATGTCCTAGACTGGAGGCAGTTCCAGTGATCGAGCACTCCTAGGCAACATGTCGACACACTGCACACTATGTTGGGTTACAACATCGGTATGGTGGGCGAGCGTTATCCTACCGGAAAACGCCGCATGGGATGCTGTTCATGAATGACAGCACAACAGGTCCATTCACCAGATTGAAAGGCGCTCCTGCTGTCATACGAAATCGCACCCCAGACAATAACAGCAGATATAGACTCAGTGTGTTGCAGGCAGAAAGGTTCGCTGCACTCCCTCAGCTGGCTTCAACAACCACTGGCTTCGAGAAAAAAACAGCTTTCATCATAAAACACAACAGATCTCCACCCTGCTCTCCAATGAGCTCTCGCTTGACACCACTGAATTACCAAATGGCGGTGGTTTGGGGTCAGTAGAGTATACGCTACAGAGCGTCTGGATCGGAGCTGTGCTTGAAGTAATACATTTGTAAACGTTCGTTGTGTCACTGTGGTGACAACTGCTTCTCAAATTGCTGCTGCAGTAACTTTGCTCAACTAATTATTTGTTTCAGCGACGAACTGAAAGGAAAATGTTACGTACCTTATATTTTTTATGACTATGTGTAACATTATAATTCCGTTGACAATTATGTCTATGGTGTAAATAAGCCGCTAGCTCATACATGAACAGGGCTTATTTCCTCGTTGTGTTACAATGTCTGCCCTTACGCTAACATTTTGCTTCATATAATGTGATAAGGCAAAACTGTTGTAATTACAGATTGTCATGACGAGTTGTATGTGTGCTATGAAAAACTTCCATTTCTGTTTCAAAGTTGTAAGCAAAAGTTCAGGTGTCTCGTTCTACCTGACAATATAACTATTGCAACATTACTAGTATATTTGGATTCTTGGTATCAAAACTGACGGCGTTACATTGAGTCTAATGCGTGCTATACATCACCTCAGAAGCGGATTTGAGTTCAAGTTCACGTCAACATCTGGGTTTTAGGAGACGGAACACGCTCTTCAATTCAATAAACTTTACCAACAGCCGTAAACTTTAAGATATTTTATTTTATTTTGAAAGCAACCAGTTTCGGCATTTCATATTGTCATCTTCAGGCCCCACAAGCTTTTTTCAAATCGACAAGCTTTTCGTATAGCGACATAACCAGGATATCATGAATTCCAATCATTGTGCAACTACTTCATACGAAAGAATGACAGCAAATATGCGAACCAGAACAGACAATGAGTTAGTGTCACGCTTTCAGCTGCACAACGATTAGAATTCATGATATCAAGTTTTATGGCGTTATACGGTAAGTTTATTGATTTGAAAAAAGCGTATGGGCTTGTTGTTGTTGTGGTCTTCAGTCCTGAGACTGGTTTGATGCAGCTCTCCATGCTACTCTATCCTGTGCAAGCTTCTTCATCTCCCAGTACCCACTGTAGCCTACATCCTTCTCTATCTGTTTAGTGTATTCATCTCTTGGTCTCCCTCTACGATTTTTACCCTCCACGCTGCCCTCCAATACTAAATTGGTGATCCCTTGATGCCTCATAACATGTCCTACCAACCGATCCCTTCTTCTGGTCAAGTTGTGCCACAACCTTCTCTTCTCCCCAATCCTATTCAATACTTCTCATTAGTTATGTGATCTACCCATCTAATCTTCAGCATTCTTCTATAGCACCACATTTCGAAAGCTTCTATTCTCTTCTTGTCCAAACTATTTATCGTCCATGTTTCACTTCCATACATGGCTACACTCCATACAAATACTCTCAGAAACGACTTCCTGACACTCAAATCAATACTCGATGTTAACAAATTTCTCTTCTTCAGAAACGCTTTCCTTGCCATTGCCAGTCTACTTTGTATATCCTAGCTACTTCGACCATCATCAGTTATTTTGCTTCCCAAGTAGCAAAACTCCTTGACTACTTTAAGCGTCTCATTTCCTAATCTAATACCCTCAGCATCACCCGACTTAATTCGACTACATTCCATTATCCTTGTTTCGCTTTTGTTGATGTTCATCTTATATCCTCCTTTCAAGACACTATCCATTCCATTCAACTGATCTTCCAAGTCCTTTGCTGTCTCTGAGAGAATTACAATGTCATCGACGAACCTCAAAGTTTTTATTTCTTCTCCATGGATTTTAATACCTATTCCGAATTTTTCTTTTGTTTCCTTTACTGCTTGCTCAATATACAGATTGAACAACATCGGGGAGAGGCTACTACCCTGTCTCACTGCGCCCCTTGAAGATGGCAAAATTAACTGCTGAAACTGACTGCTTTCAGAATGAAATAAATTATCTTAATGTGTAAGGCAGTTGGTAATGTTTATTGAATTGAAAAGTACGTACCAGCCGATGTCTCATGGCCGTAATGGACCAACAGAGATTGAACACTAGTACAGTTGTACAGGAAGGGAAGAGTAAATTGCTTGCCGAGTCGTTAAAGGAACTATTCGAGCGTGAAGTTATTTGACGAAATCATGAAAACGTCAATCCGCGGTGGGGGACGGGGTTGGGGGCACTTTGGTCCTCCCGAATAGGAGTGCAGTGCCACGTATACTGCGCTACCTCAGTCGATGGTTCAGCCATTGCTATAGAGTAGGAAATGTGAAGCCATGAATGACATATTACACCTTACGTTACCTTTGCCACACCTGTAGTGCTTGGTCAGTAGTTCATTATGCCTCAGAGTAGGTGCATTGTCTGTTTTTATAATAATTGGAAGTATACATCACAAACGCTGATCAGACTATTGGTAGCATTGCCTTCATGGAAAACAAATATAGAATGTTACGTATTATTTATTGGTTACTTTTCCCAACGTCAGAAAATTTGCGGGTAATAAGTAGAAGAATTCTTTGGATACGTTCTTGAACGCAAAAGCTTGAGACTTATGCAGATCCATGGTGGATAAATCTACTGTGAATTAACTTTCTTATCAACAAACCTGCAGATAGCCCGTAAGATTATAGTGGTTCTCTACAACTGGCTGTAAGCATTCCTTTTCTTCGGAATAATCCGTCAGAATTGGAAGAGATTAGTCGTAAAAGTAAGTGTGTGTGGAAGCTAGTGCCGAGTTGTAGAAGTTTTAGCTGCATCAGCACGAGCAGCTCTTAGCGCCACATGTCGTTATCGATTACGTCAGAGGTATGAGAGGCTCTGACAGAGCTCTATCATATTTCTGCCCCCTCCTAACATTACACGCGCAGATGGTGAACGCACAGAAGGCTTTTTATATTCTGCCGTACACTGTTCCTGATGTAATAAATATTGCCTGCCTCTTCTTTACACAGATGGAGGCCAGACTGTCACCGAGGATGGGTGGGGGGAGGGGGAGAGGTATTTACTCTCCAAGCTTCTTATTCTGCACGACAAGTGAACGGACAATAAGACCAATGCGACATAACGTTACATGACGGGGAAACGCACCGGCAAAAGCAAGAGTTTTGTCCCCTTCTTTTCCATGCGTCTTGTCGATCGGAAAATTGCGGACGATTCTACAGATATTTGTTCCGTTCATTTATAAGTACATGCAGTATGCCTTATGTTCTAACAAACCATCACGCTTCTGGATCTAAGCAAAGTGAATTTAGATGTCGCAGATCGCTGCAACAAAAAATCCACTAAGCGTTCACTCTCTTTTTTTCGCTGTCTTTCTTCGGCAGTTCGACGTAGTGGATCCGAGCCAATAATAACATCTTTATTTTTACTCACGGCACGTAAAACTGATTCCTCGAGAGCTAAATGTGTCCAGATTAAAAGCCGTTCTGGAAGCTTGCCACGGCATCTATGCAACAGTGAACCTGCTACTAATTATTTGGCTGTGTTCTGCAATATACCACGCGACAGAGCATTCAACCAAAACCCAATGCCCTGGAGGCTACCAATAGAAATACAAAAATGTGATGACTATGTATTTCCAGTAAACTTACCCTTTGGGACAGAAACATTTGTCGCAAAACAGGGTTGATAGTTTTTACCTTCCTTCGACCTCCACCTTTTTCATCCTCGCGCCCTATAGTCAATGTAGGAAGACATAAAATAGTTTCGTATTGAATGTCACCTTTTTGTCGATTAGTCTCGAAACTATAATGGACTGTAACAGATCTTGATTCGGTATAAGAAGTAAATGTAATGGGTAGCTACTAGTTCACCTTTATACTTGTACTTCCTGCAAGAGGATGTTGTTGTTTAATTGTCGTTGGAGGCGTGTATGATCTCCAGTAAAACGATCCAGATGATCTAACGAACGAGAGAGGTGTAGTAATTCTACGTTTAGTTGATAGAAGTTGACCCTGAAACCAGTACTACAGACCAGTCATTTGCATTCATGAGAAACTGTTATTTAGACCAATATACAGTAAGGCTTGCGTGCCTCAACGATAGAGATAGCCGTACCGTAGGTGCAACCACAACGGGGGGGGGGGGGGGGGGGGGTATCTGTTGAGAGGCCAGACAAACGTGTGGTTCCTGAAGAGGGGCAGCAGCATTTTCAGTAGTTGCAGGGGCAACAGTCTGGATGATTGACTGAACTGGCCTTGTAACACTAACCAAAATGGCATTGCTGTTCTGGTACTGAAAGCAAGGGGAAACTACAGCCGTAATTTTTCCCGAGGGCATGCAGCTTTACTGTATGATTAAATGATGATGACGTCCTCTTGGGTAAAATATTCCGGAGGTAAAATAGTCCTCCATTCGGATCTCCGGGCGGGGACTACTCAAGAGGACGTCGTTATCAGGAGAAAGAAAACCGGCGATCTACGGATCGGAGCGTGGATTGTCAGATCCCTTAAACGGGCAGGTAGGTTAGAAAATTTTAAAATGGAAATGGATAGGTTAAAGTTAGATATAGTGGTAATTAGTGAAGTTCGGTGGCAGGAGAAACAAGACTTTTGGTCAGGTGAATACAGGGTTATAAATACAAAATCAAATAGGGGTAATGCAGGAGTAGGTTTAATAATGAATAAAAAAAATAGGAGTACGGGTAAGCTACTACAAACAGCATAGTGAACTCATTATTGTGGCCAAGATAGACACGAAGCCCAAGCCTACCACAGTAGTACAAGTTTATAAGCCAACTAGTTCTGCAGATGATGAAGAAATTTGTGAAATGTATGATGAGATAAAAGAAATTATTCAGGTAGTGAAGGGAGCCGAAAATTTAAGTCATGGGTGACTGGAATTCGAGAGTAAGAAAAGGGAGAGAAGAAAACATATTACGTCAATATGGATTGGGGCTAAGAAATGAAAGAGGAAGACGCCTGGTAGAATTTTGTGCAGAGCATAACTTAATCATACCCAACACTTGGTTCAAGAATCATGAAAGAAGGTTGTATACATGGAAGAACCCTGGAGATACTAAATGGTATCAGATAGATTATATAATGGTAAGACAGAGATTTAGGAACCAGGTTTTAAATTGTAAGACATTTCCAGGTGCAGATGTGGACTCTAACCACAATCTATTGGTTATGAACTGTAGATTAAAACTGAAGTAACTGCAAAAAGGTGGGAATTTAAGGAGATGGGACCTGGATAAACTGAAAGAACCAGAGGTTGTACAAAGTTTCAGGGAGACCATAAGGAAACAATTCACAGGAATGGGGGAAAGAAATACAGTAGAAGAAGAATGAGTAGCTTCGAGGGATGAAATAGTGAAGGCAGCAGAGGATCAAACAGATAAAGAGACGAGGGCTAGTAGAAACCCTTGGGTAACAGAAGAAATATTGAATTTAATTGATGAAAGGAGAAAATATAAAAATGCAATAAATGAAGCAGGCAAAAAGAAATACAAACTTCTCAAAAATGATATCGACAGGAAGTGCAAAATGGCTAAGTAGGGATGGCTAGAGGACAAATGTAAGGATGTAGAGGCTTATCTCATTAGCGGTAAAATAGATACTGCCTACAGGAAAATTAAAGAGACCTTTGGAGAAAAGAGAACCACTTGCACGAATATCAAGAGCTCAGATGGAAACCCAGTTCTAAGCAAAGAAGGGAAAGAAGAGTTTGACAGAGCACTGAAAGACCTGAATCGAAACAAGGCCCCCGGAGTAGACAACATTTCATTAGAACTACTGACAGCCATGGGAGAGCCAGTCCTGACAAAACTCTACTGTCTGGTGAGCAAGATGTATGAGACAGGCGAAATACCGTCAGACTACAAGAAGAATATAATAATTCCAATCCCTAAGAAAGCAGGTGTTGACAGATGTGAAAATTACCGAACTATCAGTTTAATAAGTCACAGCTGCAAAATACTAACACGAATTCTTTACAGACGAATGGAAAAACTGGAAGGAGCCGACCTCGGGGAATATCAGTTTGGATTCCGTAGAAATGTTGGAACACGTGAGACAATATTGACCCTACGACTTATTTAAGGAAAGGCAAACCTACGTTTCTAGCATTTGTAGACTTAGAGAAAGCTTTTGACAATGTTGATTGGAATACTTTCTTTCAAATTCTGAAGGTGGCAGGGGTAAAACACAGGGAGCGAAAGGCTATTTACAATTTGTACAGAAACCAGATGGCGGTTATAAAGGTCGCGGGACATGAAAGGGAAGCAGTGGTTTGGAAGGGAGTGAGACAGGGTTGTAGCCTATCCCCGATGTTATTCAATCTGTATAATGAGCAAGCAATAAAGGAAACAAAAGAAAAGTTCGGAGTAAGTATTACAATCCATGGAGAAGAAATAAAAACCTTGAGGTTCACTGATGACATTATAATTCTGTCAGAGACAGCAAGGGACTTAGAAGAGCAGTTGAACGGATTGGACAGTGTCTTGGAAGGAGGGTATAAGATCAACATTAACAAAAGCAAAACTAGGATAATCGAATGTAGTCGAATTAAGTCGGGTGATGCTGAGGGAATTAGATTAGGAAATGAGACACTTAAAGTAGTAAAGGAGCTATTTGGGGAGCAAAATAAGTGATGATGGTCGAAGTAGAGAGGATATAAAATGTAGACTGGCAATAGCAAGGAAAGCGTTTCAGAAGAAGAAAAATTTATTAACATCGAGTATAGATTTAAATGTCAGGAAGTCGTTTCTGAAAGTATTTGTATGGAGTGTATCCACGTATGGAAGTGAAACGTGGACGATAAATAGTTTAGACAAGAAGAGAATAGAAGCTTTCGAAATGTGGTTCTACAGAAGAATGCTGAAGATTAGATGGGTAGATCGCATAACTAATGAGGAAGTATTGAATAGAATTGGGGAGAAGAGGAGCTTGTGGCACAACTTGACTAGAAGAAGGGATCGGTTGGTAGGACATGTTCTGAGACATCGAGGGATCACCATTTTAGTATTGGAGGGCCACGTGGAGGGTAAAAATCGTAGAGGGAGACCAAGAGATGAATACACTAAGCAGATTCAGAAGGATGTAGGCTGCAGTCGGTACTGGGAGATGAAGAAGCTTGCACAGGATAGAGTAGCATGGAGAGCTGCATCAAACCAGTCTCTGGACTGAAGAACCCAACAACAACAACATACAGTAAGTACTGAAGCCTTTAGAAAACGCAGTCCGTCAACTGGCCGGTAGCTGTTCGTGTATGAAGCAGATCGAACGTATTCAATTGTACTTACTTGAGTCACTTTTTATCGAAAGTCAGAGCCCTCTCATTCCTTCGTAAGACAAACGTTACATAATTCTCTCCCAGAGAGAAAGTGTTAACAAGCATCGGTCTATGGCGGGCCTCAGGATATTCTCTATGCGTAAGGGAGCCCAGATTCGTGAAGTATGTGTATTTCGCAGCAACGTCGACACTAACACGCATATTGATAACACAACAAATAAACAGTAAGAAATACTAAATTAAAATTCCTACAGTTTTGTGATATAGCTGAGTTTGAAGCTAATACCCACGTGAACAGCACCAGAATTGGAGAAGTTCAGAGGTCAGCTGTGCCTCTTTATATATGTGTATTTGTCCAATGGCTGTAAAGTTAAATCTAGTTGAGTTAATTTTGATAATTTTATTGTAAGAAGATTTACTTAAAGCACGTCATGCAAAAAACAGAACTGTTTAAGCTAGTTACTTTCACTTCAGACAGCTTGCTCTTCATTTGTAAGTCGCACTCAGCAAACTTTATACATATATTCGTGCCACAACTAAAACATGCCTTGAAATATTATTGGTATCTCTGGTTCTGAAATCATATCATATCTGCCTCGATGCACTTCATATTCATCAGCGCTCCTGATGCTCTGTTTAGAATAATTTTGTTTCTGTCATGAATGCTGCTTGCATGCATGTGTTACTTTAGCTTCCTCGTTTGAAATGAGTGGACACAATCGTCAGTTCTACGATATTTATTGTAACTAAAGTCACCAAAAAATTACCATTTTCTTAATTACAATTAACTACATGGCTGTAAACAAATAGGCGTACTATCTTTTCCTATGGATCTCTTTTCTTCTGTCTCAAAATTGCTCTCTGCCAAAATAATGGAATAATTTCTGACTGCAAGTAGAAAGCTCTTCTCCTTTCTTGAAAATAATCATGCGTATTATCTCTACTCTTTTTTTTTTACCAGTACACAACTCTAAATAGATTTTCTCTGGAAATCCTTTGCTATCGCTTGCGACTGTCTCTCTCTCTCTCTCTCTCTCTCTCTCTCTCTCTCTCTCGCTCGCTCGCTCTTTCTCTCTCTCTCTCTATCTCTCTCTCTCTCTCTCTCTCTCTCTCTCTCTCTCACACACACACACACACAACACGCACACACACACACACACACACACACACACACACTTTCTCTCTTCTCTCTCCCTTTCACTTGTTCCATAAATTATGCCTTACACGTCTCCTTCCTTCGACAATAATCGGTTTCCAAGACCTTTTATTCACATGTATGTTTACAAATAAATTAAAAAACGAAACAAGAAAAATTATTTCCATCTAGTTACGTTCTGTGACAGTAGGAAAAAAACGTAAGTTAAACAACGTTACACACCTTTCTATACACTCGAGAAAATCGCTTCTCCAGATGCACAGTCATGCTCAATACAACCTTCTGGCAACTGTTTGAGGAATATTTGGAAACAGTAAATAGACTATATTTTCACAAAGACTAGTGAGTTCTTGTCATGTTCGCTCGCTGGAGTTGAGGGTTTTTGCTTGTGTATCAAAATTTGCTGATTAGACTAAGAGCAATCCGATGCAAACCGCTTTATTTAAAGAGGTAACCAGGTATCATACCAGAGACTCGCCAGTAGCCAACGACACAGATCACCGCCATTTAGGGTGTAGTGAAGTAACCTCCAACCGATACGGGCCACTTATATACTGTTACATATCCCTCCTTACTGGCAGAGTAAATACTGGCAAAAATATTTAGCTGTAACCAAAATGTATGGGATGCAGTTAAGAAAGGTAAGTATCGGGGAAGACACGTCACAATTACGATGACACGATGCTGTTATTTATTTAACGTTCATCACAAAACCTATTCTCATTTGGTTAACTTTCACCGATTTCAGCATCTTACATCTGTCATCGGTACTGTGATGTTGATATTGACTTCCGTGTACAAAGTTGCAAAAAGTATGAAATAGGATTTCACAAAAAGATAATGCAAAGGTTTGACTTTGTACGTACTGAATGCTAAAATGACCCGATGTCATAAGATATCACACACATTAGTAAGAAACTGCCATGTTATTCATCAGTAATTACAAATTACACAGAGCAATTACACGTACCTCTGTTCGCTAATGCAACACAAGAATAAATGAAGATCAGAAGAGCAAGCACACACTTCCTTACTCAGATATTGTCTTTGCTGGTTTTCGCTGTAACTTACACAGTCTGTGAGCTAAATAATCCTCTGATAGACATTAAATTTATCTTTGAAATTAACAAAAAAAATGTAAACATTTACGTTCTCCTTATAAAATATGCTTCAGTACTCACCAGTAAGTAGAAAATTTCTGAACATGTGAGGAGCGTAACTTATCGCGCCAATAGCAATCTATCAAATATGTAACGTCAAATATGTAAAAATACAGTAATGTAACATTACTGTATTGCTGTATAATAGTAACACGTACGTCGAAAAAATTAGAAAAGTTACAGAAATATGGTTCGCATTCGGTAGGAGTACACTACTTATTGTGAAATTAGTAGTTATAATTGGCGCTGAGCCCACATATTACAAACAGCTATATGAGGGAACAACTGAGCATTCAAAGCAACGATACACATAACTTAAGTCAGGAAGAAGAATGCTGAAGATTAGATGGGTAGATCACATAACTAATGAAGAGGTATTGAATAGAATTGAGAAGAAGAGGAGCTTAGCGCACAACTTGACTAGAAGAAGGGATCGGTTGGGAGGGTGTGTTCTGAGACATCGAGGGATCACCAATTTAGTATTGGAGGGTAGCGTGGAGGGTAAAAATCGAAGAGGGAGACCAAGAGATGAATACACTAAGCAGATTCAGAAGGATGTAGACTGCAGTAGGTACTGGGAGATGAAGAAGCTTGCACGGGATAGAGTAGCATGGAGAGCTGCATCAAACCAGTCTCAGAACTGAAAACCAAACCACAACATCTGAATCGCTCTGTTAAAGAAACTCTTCACATTACGTTAGTGTATCAGACAGATTTAAAATATGTGCCTTGGCAACGGTGTCACTGTAGTTGCAATAAAGTGCAATAAAGTCGAAAACAGCTGGGTTGGATTGGTTGACAAATATCACCACGAGTCATGAGTGGCTAGATCCTTTCAAACAGGACCTGTCAGGTGACTATGAAGGCTTCACCGAAGGGCTTGAGCGGCCAACAAAAAAACATCAGGAAGTGAATTGGTCGTGTTAGGCACTGAAATTTAGAAGTACTCATATACGAACTGGACTGCTATGAGCATAGATCTGAATTCCTCTCCTGTGCCAACCTCTTCATCTCAGAGTAGCACTTGCAACCTACGCCCTCCTCTACCTTCCTCTACATTTTTGCCTTCTACAGCTCCTTCTAGTACCATGGGAGTCATTCCTTCACGTGTTAACAGATGTCCTATCATCCTGTCCCTTCTTCTTGCCATTGTTTTTCACATATTCTTTTCCTCTCCGATTCTGCGCACAATCTCTTCGTTTCTTACCTCATTAGTCCACCTAATTTTCATTATTGCTCTGTAACACCACATCTCAACTGCTTCGAATCGCCTCAGTTCAGGTTTTCCCACTGTTCATGTTTCACACCCATACAATGCTGTGCTCAAAACGTACATTCTCAAAAAAATTTTTTTTTAAATTAAGGCCTATATTTGAGACTAGTAAACCCCTCATGGCCAGAAATGCCCTTTTTTCCAGTGTTATTCTGCTTTTGATGTCCTCATTACTCTCCCCGGCTTCGGTAATTTTCCTCCCTAGGTAGCCGAATTCCTTAACTTCATCTACTTCGTAACCATCAATCCTGATGTTAAGTTTCATGCAGTTCTTATTTTTGCTACTTTTCATTACTACTATCACCGTTCTTCGATTTACTCTCAATGTATGAACTGTACTATTAGCCATTCAGCAGATCATGCAGTTCTTCTTCACTGTAACTCAGGATAGCAATTTCATCAGCAAATCGCATCAATGATATCCTTTCAACTTGAATTTTAATCCCACTCCTGAGCCTCTTTTTTTCCATCATTGCATCTTCGAGATACAGATTGAACAGTAGGGGTAAAAGATTACAGCCCTGTCTTATGTACGTACTGTATATTATCTGTCTGTCCCTATACTTACCCCTATTTTTCTCAGAATTCCTAACATCTTGCACCATTTTATATTGTCAAACAACAAAATGTGATCACACACAATATGGATACCAAAAACGACATGAACGCACAAAAAGGTCACACTGAAAAATCATAACAATCTTTAAAAGACGAGATAGCACATCACCCAAAACGGGAAACTACACCAAGAGATAAACACCATGACACAATCATACAGAGTTATAAAACCATGAAGAAAGAAAAAAAAAATAGACTACGATAACATCGAAGAGAACTTGTGCCTAGGTCAACTGGAAATGAAAGCAGTTTTTCAAACTGCTTTAAGACTGGCAACAAGACTGAATCACCCATTGGGCGACACTATATGCTACCCGACGGACTGAACAGACAGAATGATTCTACGGACCGAAAACCTACCAGCAGATAAACTCGATCTCTGCAGCCTGTTTCATAAATCGTGTGAACGTAGAAATGAAAACCTTAACCTTGACAATGTCTACAAGGATCTGGTAAGGGCACATGGATGCGTTCAAAATGGTTCAAATGACTCTGAGGACTATGGGACTTAACATCTGAGGTCATCAGTCCCCTAGACTTAGAACTATTTAAACCTAACTAACCTAAGGACATCACATACGTCCATGCCCGAGGCAGGATTCAAACCTGCGACCGTAGCAGCAGTTCGGTTCCGGACTGAAGCGCCTAGAACCGCTCGGTCACAGCGGCCGGCTATGGACGCGTGTACCTCGATTACAACCATAGTGAAACCATAGTGAAAATCTTGCAGCTAAACTATATGGGTAGCACGACGGTGGCCGCAGAGCTTGGTAGGCTCATTAACGAGGTGTGCGCGGGCATGTTGTTCAAAAATGGTTCAAATGGCTCTGAGCACTATGGGACTTGACATCTGAGGTCATTAGTCCCCTAGAACTTAGAACTACTTAAAGCTAAGGACATCACACACATCCATGCCCGAGGCAGGATTCGAACCTGCGACTGTAGCGGTCACGTGGTTCCAGACTAAAGCGCCTAGAACCGCACTGCCACACCGGCCGGCCGGGCATATCGTGTTTGCAAGAACCGTACATACGAGATGGAAGAATTCCAGGCCTTTCGAGGCAGTACATGTCAATCACAGGCACGGAAAAGGCCAAGGATGCAATCATTGTAGTAAACGATACAGTTATCCACGCAACATGCTTTCTCTGCCCGGAGACTGGGTGTTTGTATTGTTCTAATCATTTTATTATCATCATTCGTGACAGTGGCTAGACTGGATTATGTAAAAATTGGACTGTGTGGAAACAGGGACTTTGTACGGGTGCTGATGACTACGACGGTGAGCGCCCCAAAAACCAAACATCATCCTCACAGCATGTAAACTATCTGAAGATTTGATATTTCTTCTTCTTTTACTGCATCAAGTGAACTGGCTCGACGTTTTACCGAGCCGTCGCACCTGATGCTGCTGACTTGACATTTTAAATCAACCCCCAATCTCAACTGTTACGGAACTACATCATAACGTAACTAATCTATACAATAAATTATTACCACTGTCAAGACAACGCCTGTAACAGATGTAACCATACAGTCAGAAGGTATAAAGGGAAGAACTGTCACACCATATCCAAGTCAAATTACCATCTCTTGTTTCGCCCTTTAAATACACTTTAAATTTTAATTTAAAATACATCCACAATCTACACTCCTGGAAATTGAAATAAGAACACCGTGAATTCATTGTCCCAGGAAGGGGAAACTTTATTGACACATTCCTGGCGTCAGATACATCACATGATCACACTGACAGAACCACAGGCACATAGATACAGGCAACAGAGCATGCACAATGTCGGCACTAGTACAGTGTATATCCACCTTTCGCAGCAATGCAGGCTGCTATTCTCCCATGGAGACGATCGTAGAGATGCTGGATGTAGTCCTGTGGAACGGCTTGCCATGCCATTTCCACCTGGCGCCTCAGTGGGACCAGCGTTCGTGCTGGACGTGCAGACCGCGTGAGACGACGCTTCATCCAGTCCCAAACATGCTCAATGGCGGACAGATCCGGAGATCTTGCTGGTCAGGATAGTTGACTTACACCTTCTAGAGCACGTTGGGTGGCACGGGATACATGCGGACGTGCATTGTCCTGTTGGAACAGCAAGTTCCCTTGCCGGTCTAGGAATGGTAGAACGATGGGTTCGATGACGGTTTGGATGTACCGTGCACTATTCAGTGTCCCCTCGACGATCACCAGTGGTGTACGGCCAGTGTAGGAGATCGCTCCCCACACCATGATGCCGGGTGTTGGCCCTGTGTGCCTCGGTCGTATGCAGTCCTGATTGTGGCGCTCACCTGCACGGCGCCAAACACGCATACGACCATCATTGGCACCAAGGCAGAAGCGACTCTCATCGCTGAAGACGACACGTCTCCATTCGTCCCTCCATTCACGCCTGTCGCGACACCACTGGAGGCGGGCTGCACGATGTTGGGGCGTGAGCGGAAGACGGCCTAACGGTGTGCGGGACCGTAGCCCAGCTTCATGGAGACGGTTGCGAATGGTCCTCGCCGATACCCCATGAGCAACAGTGTCCCTAATTTGCTGGGAAGTGGCGGTGCGGTCCCCTACGGCACTGCGTAGGATCCTACGGTCTTGGCGTGCATCCGTGCGTCGCTGCGGTCCGGTCCCAGGTCGACGGGCACGTGCACCTTCCGCCGACCACTGGCGACAACATCGATGTACTGTGGAGACCTCACGCCCCACGTGTTGAGCAATTCGGCGGTACGTCCACCCGGCCTCCCGCATGCCCACTATACACCCTCGCTCAAAGTCCGTCAACTGCACATACGGTTCACGTCCACGCTGTCGCGGCATGCTACCAGTGTTAAAGACTGCGATGGAGCTCTGTATGCCACGGCAAACTGGCTGACACTGACGGCGGCGGTGCACAAATGCTGCGCAGCTAGCGCCATTCGACGGCCAACACCGCGGTTCTTGGTGTGTCCGCTGTGCCGTGCGTGTGATCATTGCTTGTCCAGACCTCTCGCAGTGTGCGGAGCAAGTATGGTGGGTCTGACACACCGGTGTCAATGTGTTCTTTTTTTCCATTTCCAGGAGTGTATTTTGTATCTTATTTATTATAATTATCCAAGTTAGCACCAAGTTTGAACTAAGTTGTGTATATGCATTTCTATATAGTAATAAAACTGAATTTGTATGATATATCATCTAGAATCACACAGTGTACGACCTTTTATATAACTCCTATGAACTTGTCTCGATTTTTCTTTATTCGTGCTTCCATTATTAACTGCAATGTCAGAATTGCCTCTCTGGTGCCTTTACCTTTCCTAAAGCCAAACTGATCGTCATGTAACACAGTCTCAATTTTCTTTTCCATTCTTCTGTATATTATTCTTCTCAGCAACTTGGATATCGTTACGGCACTGGGCAGATTCAGTTACTCCTGCGTCCACATTTTTATGCGGTAACTTTACCTAAATAAATTCAGCAGATATCTTGTAAACTCAACTGCTTTTAAAATGAGTTATATTGTGTCAATAATATGCGGAACGTTCAAAAGTGACCCAGACTAGTAGTGCTAGAAGATAAATAACATCAAGTGGATTTTTGTTCTACCACAAAAGCAGCAAAAAAGGTAACACAAAGTCGAAATAATATTCAACGTTAGTTTCTTTCAAATAAAACATCAGGACAAAAAAAATTCAAAGAACAGACTTTACCGTAAACGAGAAAATTAAAAGCAATAGTAAAGATGTTAAAAGAATCTCAGAAAGACCAGTGTTTGAAAATTAAAAAAATAGTGCATAGAGATCATTTACTTCTGTATAACAATGTGCTCACATTCTTATGAAGAGACAGATTACGAACAGTTACAAAACATAAGGCAGAGTTTTAATGCGATAACAGGAAAACAACTAAAAAATAGTTCTCTACTAGGAGACTTAGGACTCGATTCCAGAAAAGACAGATATCTTTGCCCGTAACACATGTTCACCTAAGGAAACCAATGGAAAATAAACTTTCCAATAACTAAATGAAACTAAAAACTGATTAAATTTTACGAGCACAGTAAAGAATATCCATGTTGTTTGGCGTTCCTAAACCATTTAATAATTTCAGATAATCGTAAATTAGCAGAGACAGAATCGAAGTAGATGCAAAGTTAGAAATATACTCATTAGGCAGGAGTTCAGAACGTTGAATATGAGTACTTAGGAATGAAGAAGTATGCCAAGTCAAATTTGGCAACAACTTCAAAAAACAATAAATGTACAGGCATAGACGAATTATTCAAAAGGATATTGAGGGAAACAACAAAATATGTAGCTGTGAAGAAAGCGAAAGAAAATAAAATGTCAAACAAGGCAACTAAGAGACGACGAGAGATTCAAATTGACTATAAGAGGGAGGTGAAATAATAGGGAACATCACCAAAAACTATATAGAATTGTAAGAGAGCAACTGAAGGCCATAAGAGTATAAGAGAAAAAAATCAGAAACATATGTTGGATAAAGATCATATTTCACGTTAAAATGGCAGGTGAAAACTGAGAGAAAATTGTGTAAATATTACGAAGTTTGTTAAACGGTTGAATGGTTCAAGACATGAGACATAAAAATAATTAACAATGACAATATTAAAGAAGGAACAACATGTGAACTGAATGAAGTCATTATTCATGTCAGACGAAACAAAAGGCGCCTGCAGTTGGCGGTGTTTCCGGAGCAATGATTAAAGCTAGAGGAAAAGTGATACAAAAAATCTTTCAAAACTATTTTCTAAAAGTCTTATAAAGAAAAATGACAAAACATGTATACCAATTCCCATTAAACTAGGCAAACAAGAGAAAAGAAACTATAGACCCATCAGTCATCTTTCCGTAATTTAGAAGATATTCACCCAACTTTTCATCAACCGCGTGAGAACAACATTAGATTTTTAAACAACCAACGCAACGAGCTAACAGAAGAAGTACATGTAGCACAGTGGATGGTTTGTAACTTCTGAACGAAATTATAATACATAGGAACCACCTCACCAATTTGCCTGGGGTTCATTGATACTGAGCAAAATACTGAATCAGTTTCAACACATATGTACAAACAGTTCTTGACAAACAAGACTTAGATAGATTAAACGACGAATATTTATATCAGCTGCATAACTTCTATTAGTCTTGAACAGAACAGTATAGAAAGAAGAGTCGAACAAAAAGTTCCACATCAGCATAAATGATCATAGTAGCCCCAAAAACGTGTTCATATTCCTCAGTTGAAAACACGGAGACGTGCGTGACGCTGAAACTCGCCTGAGGCACCCTCGTTTTACTTATGACATTGTACTGTTCCCTACTACTACAGATAAATTGCAACAAAGAACGAGAGAAAATCAATTTTAAGTAGAGTAAAGTAATTTATGAACACCACATCTAAGAGTAAATACTACGATTTACCAATGAGGTGCTGCAATAGTTTGATGAATATCTGTTTTAAGGGCAGTTGTAAACAACAAATGATTGGACAACATTACTTGGTACGAGAGCAAAAATGGCGTGGACTAATTTTAGTAAACAGAGTTTTCTACGTTAAAGTTCAGACGTGTTTGGTAAAAGATGTTCACAATCAATGTATTTACATCAGTTTTTACTAATGGCAGTGTGGCAGACTTTCAGTGCGAATTCCATTCAAAGACTGAATTTTGTTTCGCAAGCAGAGGAGAGATGCTTCCCGAAAATTACTAGAATAACAGGACAGACTGGAGAGGAAGATCTAACTACAGCTAAATGGGTGGAACACGTAGCCAGTGGAAGATAAATTGCCGGAAAAAATTAATACATCCTTTTACATGTTTCTGATTCGCTCAAGATTTATTGTTGCAACCGTGCATGTGCAGTACATGAAATGATTACATTTACATATCACTGGCACAAGTAGTTCTGAGGTACCAGGTATCTAGGTACGAGGTATCGACACATGTTGTAATACCAACATTAACACATGGAGCAACCTCCACGGGTGACAATGCAGGCGCTGACTATGGCATCCAGTCGACTGTACAGACGGCGAATACTGTTTTGGGATACGTTACGCTACGCCTGTTCGACCTGTTCACATAATTCTGTAATGGTTTACGTCCCACAGAGCTCTACTGGAGACAGGTCCGGACATCGTGCTCACCAGGGAAGTTGCTGCACGTATCGCAGAGCACGTTGAGTTTCAAAGGCAGTGTGTGGGTGAGCATTATGCTGGTGTAACAACACATCACCTTCCTGTGGTAAGAACGGCAAAAGCACTGGTCTAACAACATTCTACTTTTTACTGACCCCTCCACAAACACCAAAGGTGAACGAGAGTTTTAGCTGATCGCGCTCTAGACCATAAGGCCTGGAATGAGGCTAGCGTTTCTTGGAACGAATGCACTCTACGAGACAGCGCTCATCAGGTCGGGTTCGTACACGCAGACCATCACTTGCGTTCAGGCAGAATCTTCTTTCATGGCTGAAGACCATGGCGCGTCATTCCATCTCACAAGTGATCCTCTGACGACCCCATTAGAGTCGTGCACGTCGAAGCAGTAGCACGAGAGACAGGGGTGTGCGTGCCCTTTGTCCAACTGCTAATGACCGGTTCGCAACAGTTCCTACTGACACATCTGGGCTCGCAACAACTCTTATTTGTGCTGTGTTGGCTGTACGCTCTGCCACTGCTGCCCTTACAACACGACATCCTGGCGGGCGTTCGTGCTGCGTCGGCGTCCAAACCACGTCGACTGGTGAGAGTACGTTCACATGATCACCGATACCAGCATTGTTGCACAACTGGCGAAACATGTCCGACTTGTGTGGCAACTCTGCGAAAGGACCTTCCCACCAATCGGAAGACCACAGTAGGCTGCAGGAAGCACAAGTTCGTCTCCGTTGGATGGTCGACTGTTTGCTTCACACATTTGCACCACAGTGAGCCTTCTGGCCGTGAGGATTCTCTGTTAAAGGGTAGATACAGATGGCGCTCTGGTAGCTATTCCAGCATACTATCTGTTGACGGAAGACGTAGAAACTATTAGCAGTACATGTGCTATACCCCAGGTGGCATATGGCATCATGGGTCCGAAATCTAAATAGTCTTTGCAGGTGTGCTAACATTTTCCGCCGGTGTAATGGATCCTGTACAGCATCCCAATAGACAACAAATGTATGAGGCGGAGATCTATTCGAAGATGAATAGGTGTAATTACGAAACATAAATGAATGAATATAACTGAAGACCATAAGGATACCCGTAATATATGGAAGTCTGCACCCTGTACGCACCTGTGTTTGTAAAGTGGTAGGTAAAGATTACGACGACGTCAAATGTGATTAGCGTGGGTCTCCGAAGTGTCATTTGACTTCCATGCATTCAAATGGCTCTGAGCACTATGGGACTTAACATCTGAGGTCATCAGTTGCCTAGAACTTAGAACTTTTTAAACCTTACTAACCTGAGGACATCACATCCACGCCCGAGGCGGAATTCGAACCTGCGACCGTAGCGGTCGCGCGGTTCCAGACTGAAGCGCCTAGAACCGCACGGCCACAGCGGCAGGCCGTGTTTCTTGACGTGATGCACTTTTCATAAGGTGCTGTGTAATATAGCAGCTCCGCAAATCTGTCAGGGTCCCACGAAGGTAGCTCTTGTGGTTGGAAAGGTTTCCTCGCTCAAAAGTCCAATGAATAAGATTGTTATCGGGCTCTTTCCATACGGTATTACGCCTGCGCAGTAGATCAGGTAGGCAATTACAAAGTTGAATTATTGCAGCCCAGATAAACAGTATCTGACACACTCGCTGGTCGACATTTGGCGTTGCCAGTCACCGCTTTTATCAGTTATGCAACGTGCGCGATAGCGGAAGTGCGAAGTTCCGCACAAACAACACTGCCGTTGAGCGCGGAACGCAAACGAGCTTGCTGATAGGGCAGACGGCGGTCGTTACGTCAGTGATCGGAGGCGGGGCCACGGAAGCGCCGAGGCCACAGCGGCCAGCAGTGTTCGTGGAGGCGGCGGCAGCGCTGCAGCTGAGCTGAGGCGAGGTGAGTGGCACGCATCCCGCCGCTGGCATTTCGATGAAGCCAGTCCTGTGCGCGAATTGGGTCGCTCTGATGTAATCGCTGGGCAGCCTATCAAGGCCCGCCAAATGCCTCCCCCAGCCGGTCCCAATATCGTGTCCCACGTCTCCAACAGTGTACAGGACGTACCCTATACTACATTCTTCTCTGTGTTTCGCGCACAGCGAGCGTTTACATTGGGGCGTGGGATTACAACCTTTAAGTAAACTATAACTGACAGGTGTGACAAGATGTTCAGGACGTTTGATAACTTTGAGACTAAGAAGATGTGCGAATATTCGGAATAAGACTTGTGTTTTTATGTTTACGCCGCGCTATTTTATGTTCTGATTTTTAGCAGTGTTATTGCCATGTTCCAAGGAATGTGAAAGTGATGGCGTAAAATCAAGTCATTGTATCTCGCATGAAAGAATTTTGCAACTGCCAACATCGACTAGGTTAACAGACTTCCATTTGTAGTTCATATATCTGTAGTGCCTAACTACACTCAGGAAGAAATTAACCAAAAAGTAATTACCTTAGACAAATGAAATTTCAGGAAAACATTTAACTAGGTAATGTATTAAAGTGATTAACATTGCCAGACCACAGTTTGATGTAAACGGGAGATAAGCCACATAAATGTGAAATGCTGCTACGTTAATAACCTGTGTAACCGTTAGAATATTGAGTGCATTGTGTTCTACAAGTGTCGGATGTCAGTTTCTGGGCTGAATTTCCATGCCTGTTGCACTTGGTCGGTCAATACAGGCACGGCCAATGCTACTTGTGGATGACGCTCGACTTGTCGTCAATGTGTACTCTATTAGAGATAGATCTGGCGATCGAGCACCTCAATACAACATGTCGCCGCTCTGTAGAGCATGCTGGGTTTGAAAAGCGGTATGTGGGCTAGTGTTATCTTGTTGGAAAACACCCCCTGAAATTGCTGTTCATGAATGGCAGCATGACAGGTCCAGTCACAAGACTGTCGTACAGCTTTGCAGTCTGGGTGAGAGGGATAACCACGAGAGTGCTCTGCTGTCGCACGAAATCGCACCACAGATCATAGCTGCAGGTACAAGTCCACTGTTTCTAGCGTCTGCAGCTCGTGGTGTAGTGGCTAGCGTTGCTAGCACTGCATCACGGGGCCCCGGGTTCGATTCCCAGGCGGGTTGGGGATTTTCTCTTCCTAGGGACTGGATGTTTATGTTGTTCATCATCATTATTCCTGACAGTGACTAGATTGGGTTGTGTAAAAAATTGGACTGAAACAATTGGGAGTTTGTACGGGCGCTGAAGACCGCGCAGTTGAGCGCCCCACAAACCAAACTGTTTCCAGCATTCAGACAGGTTGCCTGCAAGCCCTCAACTGGCCTCCTTCTAACCAACAAACGGCCATCGCTGCCACCAAGGCAGAAACAGCTATCATCAGAAATCACTATAGACATCTACCGTGCCCTCCAATGAGTTGTCGCGTGACACTACTGTAGAGCAAATGGCGGTGGTTTGAGGTTAGTAGAATGCACGCTACAGGGCGCCTGGGTCGGAGCTGTGCTTGAAGTAAGTGATTTGTAACAGTTCGTTGTGTCATTGCTGCTGCTCAAATTGATGCTGCAGATGCCACAATCCGTCCGAAACGCAGTCATCTTGGGACTGTACCGTCTCGTGACCACCGCTGCCAGCAACCACGTTCCTGCTAAACCTTTCAGCAGTATCGCAGGAGAAACACCCAGCTTCTCCTACCACTACTACAAGACCTCGTTCAAAGTGAGTGAGGCCTTGAAAATGGCGTTTTTGTCGACTTACAGGCAACCTTGACGACATCAGCTCACCACTTTCAGTCTCAAAGATAATTACAGTCTTGACTGAGATCAACTCACCACATCCAGTCTCAAAGATTATTAACGCTCACGACAGTTACATCATCTATTTAAAGCAAACCTGATTTGTATCTTTCATAGTGGCGCAGCTAGCGCCACTCTTATGCGACTCGCGCGAAATTTGAATAGTCATCATGTTTCAGATGTAGAAACATGGCTACTAACTTTTGTTTATGTCGCACAACTCCTTCTTGGTGTTGCGACTTGTTTTCGTTGATGTTTAACGTTATGTGGCGGTAACGTGACTTTAACATTGAAATTTGAATTTTTGACGAGTTTCACGAAAGAGATACAAAGATAATGGAACCGAATTTAATCAGTCGCTGCTGAGACCATCAAATTAAGATATTAGGCACTAAAAATAGTAGACGAAGTTTGCTATTTTGGCAGCAAAGTAACTGACGACCGTCGTTTTATAGAGGATAAAAGCTGAGGTCCGCCTAGATATAAAATCATTTCAGTAAGAGACTTATTTCTTAACAATGAATATAAATTGGCTTATTAGAATCTCGTTTCTGGAAGTATTTGTCTGAAGTGTAGCCTTGTATGGAAGTAAAATATGGACAGTAAACGCTGTAAACAAGAAGAGAATGGAAGATTTAGAAATGCGGTATTACAGAATAACGCTGGGTGTTAGTGTTTTGCATCGACTAATGAAGAGGTACTAAATCGAATCGAAGAGAAAACAGCTTTATGACACAACTTAGTTAAAATAAGTAATAGGATAATAGAACACATTCTGAAGCTTCAAGGAAGAGGTAATTTAGTATTTGAGGCAAATTTCGATGGTACAAACTGAAGGGAAGGAACGCGGCTTCAGTACAGCAAATGGGTTCAAGTCGATGTGGGCTGCAGTAGATGTGCACAAACGGAAACTTGCACAGGATAAACTAACATGAGCAACTGCATATAAACAGTTTGCGGAAGGAAGGCGGCCACATAAACAACAACAACATTTACAAATAGCAATGATACTTTATAAGTGCTCACCACCTTTATCTAGATTAATGATTGGCATATTATTGTAATTGACTAATGTATTAGACTAGAGACGTACGGTACCTCCGCCATTGGTAGAATATTTGTTTACCTTTCGGCTGTATGTTTTAAAAGAGCCCGGCACAGTTCACTTGTAGCTGATGCCCCCTATTTACTATCGAAAAGCTCACACTGCGCTTTTGCGATACTGCACCTGCCTTATCTAATTGTATCAAATTGCTATATCGCCGAATTTAAGCAAAATCCTGTACAAAATTAAAAGTAAATAAAAACTGATTATAAATCAGTCCAAGTCGCTATTTATTTGTATCTTTTGTAATGATTTTCAGTTAAATAACTGTCTTTAGAGCAAACTGTCCACGGTGAAGAGGTATCGTTGGCAGTACTGATCAAGTAAAGAAGTTATGTAAAGCACACATTGCCGAAACTTAGTGTGAGGTATTCCTTCATGAATGCAGCCAACATTACGTTTCCATCTTATGAAAAATTGTCCTGAGGATGGTCATTTAACTGAAATCCGTCTTCAAGTATAAATAAAAAGTGAGTTGCGTTATTTTTTATTAGTTTTTGTTAATCAGTTGCTGTGGATCCGCAGACTATGTCAAAATTATGAAAACGTAAAAAAAAAAAATCACGTGATGCTCAGTCAGTTACGCAACATTAGCTTGCCACAAATAATATCTACAGTAGGTCTCTCGAGATACTCGTAACTTTAGAGAGTTTTTCTAAATTGCTTCATTGTGTTACCCGAAACGGTGGATCAGAATGAACATCCTTTCTGTCCGAACGTGAAGTGGTGATGGCTGCATATTTGCATACATTGCTGACACATATACTAATCCAAACCAAACTGCATTATCCATTGTATTCCCATTCACTATTAACTTAAAATAACCACACCTTGAGATATTACGTATTGTTATTGTATATTTGCATATAATAAGCGAGGCGGCGCTCTCATGAACGCTAGAACTCCAAAGGGGGGATATGTTACACTGCTGCTGAGCCGTTTTATTCAAAGGAAGACATAATTTACAGATTATGCATTATTAGATCTCCAATGTTATGTTACATACCAAGTCAAGTAGAATATTTCTTGTTTTATAGTCAAATGTGATCGTAAAATTTTACGAGGGTTTAGGAATCTAGGGTTAAGATACTCTATTCGGATTCGGAAGCGACAAGATTTAAGTCACCGTCTGGCTATCATCGTTTAAGTTTCTCGTGGCTACGGCTGATGAGTGCCAAAACGATTTATGGAGTGAGGTCACAGTCGTTTCTACTACCCCCCCCCCCCCAACTCAGCGTGGACCGAGCATAAGATTCTTTGCTAACGTCACCATCCTGATATTACTTCCTTCTCTTTGACGTATTTTGCTGATGCAGCTTCGCTACTCGCGTCTGGTTCGGAATCAGTGAAATACCAAATGCTGCCACTTTCCTTGCAGTATTTTAAGTACTGAGATCGCCAGCGGCCGTTATTTGTAGTGCGAATACACAGAGTGATTCAGCCATCCCTACCGATGTCGTTTTAAGCAGCCCGCTATGTTATATCTGGCCTCCAAAAGCCGTGCTCGAGATTTTCGTATTCCCTCACTCGCTATGCGAAAACTGTTGGTTGTATAGGAGAAATGAACAGGACCTTCCCGTGGGAAATTTAATGTAGTTAGCTTTTGCACTGCGATGCGTTTTCGTTAGAGGCCACAGTTTTCAGGTTATTCAAGAAAAACATACAAAAGTGACCTTTAAACGCACCTAAATCCCCACATTCATCCCTCAACAGTCAGAATTTCTAGTATGTTGTTCGTGACATTGCGTCATACCAATGTACCAACATTTCCCACTACACGAACTGTTCCCGATATTCGGCCTTTTCTGGTCTGAGTTGACTGGAATTGTACGCCACCAGCTACTTCGTTAACATTATTAATTGAAATGTGGCTACGAGGGTAATAAAAGAAAACGACTTTTGTTAAGGTAACGCTGAACCTAGCGACCTTGACAATTCGATCCAAAGGTAAGCATTATAGGTACAGTACTTCCATAATTCCTGCAGCCGTAATTTTTTCCACAGTGGTAGAAGTGAGAAAATGATTCAAATGGGTCTGAGCACTATGGGACTTAACATCTGAGGTCATCAGTCCCCTAGACTTAGAACTACTTAAACCTAACCTAAGTACATTACACACATCCATGCCCGAGGCAGGATTCGAACCTCTGATCGTAGCAGCAGCGCGGTTCTGGACTGAAGCGCCTAGAACCGCTCGGCCACAGCGGCCGGCGGCAGGGGCGACAGCCATCAACATTATACTAGTTAACCTGACCGGTGGGAACTAAGTATGGGAGCGGGGCGTGCATTTAAGGTCACTTTTGTTCGTTTTTGTCGTATAACTGGAAAACTACAGCCTCCAGCGAAAATGTTTGACAGTATAAAATTGAACTACGTTAAATTCCCTACAAAAATATCCTGTTCATTTCTCCTGTAGGACTAATAGCTCGCGCAAAGAGAGCAGAGAATATGAAAATATCGCGCGTAGTTTTTTTGATACGAGATATAACATTGCGGTTTGCATAAAACGACACGGTAGGGGCAGCTGTATCAGTCTGTTTCCTCGGTAAGACATGAGGAGCTGTTGCTGCTATTCAGACCAGGTGAGTGCACGCAAGGCTGTTAGCCGGGCCACCGCTGCGCCGCGCCGCGCCGCGCTGTGTGCGGTTTCGTTGCGGCACCTCTACCGGACGCTGGGAGCCGCGGAGCGGCGCTGCCGTGGCGGCCTTGGGCGCGAGGCCGCCGGCTGACCACGGTCGCGCTCATCTGCGTCTCACACGTGGCGGCAGCCCGCAGCCGCGGTCCGGTGAAGAACGCGGATGCAGCTTCCCCTGCTGGAGCTGCTTACACTGCTTGCTGGCTGTACGATGCTCGCTTTAATCCTTCTTGTGGTGTCACCGCCAGACACCACACTTGCTAGGTGGTAGCTTTTAAATCGGCTGCGGTCCGCTAGTATACGACGGACCCGCGTGTCGCCACTGTCAGTAATTGCAGACCGAGCGCCACCACGAGGCAGGTCTAGAGAGACGTACTAGCCCTCGCCCCAGTTGTACAGCCGCCGTTGCTAGCCATGCTTCACTGAGAATTACGCTCTCATTTGCCGAGACGATAGTTAACATAGCCTTCAGCTACAGTTGCTACGACCTAGCAAGGCGCCGTATTCAATTGCTATAATACTACTGTATCATCAAGAGCAATGTTCTACAAATGTGGATTAAAGTTAAGTATTCCAGAAGCTACGTACTTTTCTTTATAGCATTCATTACGTATCCTGTTTCAGACCTCACGCCAGACTGCTTGAGTTTAACGCGTGCATTTCGGCCTTCTCTAGCTATACAACACTTCTCGTACAGAATTTTTTTTCTTTTCTACAATCACAACATATCCGCTACCAGTCACAACATCTACATCTAACCCTACATGATTACTCTGCAATTCACATTTAAGTGCTTGGCAGAGGGTTCATCGAATCACAATCATACTATCTCCCTATCATTCCACTCCCGAACAGCGCGTGGGAAAAACGAACACCTAAACCTTTCTGTTCGAGCTCTGATTTCTCTTATTTTATTTTTACGATCATTCCTACCTATGTAGGGTGGGCTCAACAAAATATTTTCGCATTCGGAAGAGAAAGTTGGTGACTGAAATTTCGTAAATAGATCTCGCCGCGACGAAAAACGTCTTTGCTTTAATGACTTCCATCCCAACTCGCGTATCATATCTGCCACACTCTCTTCCTTATTACGTGATAATACAAAACGAGCTGCCCTTTTTTGCACCCTTTCGATGTCCTCCGTCAATCCCACCTGGTAAGGATCCCACACCGCGCAGCAATATTCTAACAGGGGACGAACGAGTGTAGTGTAAGCTGTCTCTTTAGTGGACTTGTTGCATCTTCTAAGTGTCCTGCCAATGAAACGCACCCTTTGGGTCGCCTTCCCCAGAATATTATCTATGTGGTCTTTCCAACTGAAATTGTTCGTAATTTTTACACCCAGGTACTTAGTTGAATTGGCAGCCTTGAGAATTGTACTATTTATCGAGTAATCGAATTCCAACGGATTTCTTTTGGAACTCATGTGGATCACCTCACACTTTTCGTTATTTAGCGTCAACTGCCACCTGCCACACCATACAGCAATCTTTTCTAAATCGCTTTGCAACTGATACTGGTCTTCGGATGACCTTACTAGACGGTAAATTACAGCATCATCTGCGAACAACCTAAGAGAACTGCTCAGATTGTCACCCAGGTCATTTATATAGATCAGGAACAGCAGAGGTCCCAGGACGCTTCCCTGGGGAACACCTGATATCACTTCAGTTTTACTCGATGATTTGCCGTCTATTACTACGAACTGCGACCTTCCTGACAGGAAATCACGAATCCACTCGCACAACTGAGACGATACCCCATAGGCCCGCAGCTTGATTAGAAGTCGCTTGTGAGGAACGGTGTCAAAAGCTTTCCGGAAATCTAGAAATACGGAATCAACTTGAGATCCCCTGTCTATAGCGGCCATTACTTCGTGCGAATAAAGAGCTAGCTGCGTTGCACAAGAACGATGTTTTCTGAAACCATGCTGATTACGTATCAATAGATCGTTCCCTTCGAGGTTATCCATAATGTTTGAATACAGTATATGCTCCAAAACCCTACTGCAAACCGCGGTCAATGATATAGGTCTGTAGTTCGATGGATTACTCCTGCTACCCTTCTTAAACACTGGTGTGACCTGCGCAATTTTCCAATCTGTAGGTACAGATCTATCGGTTATTTATTTGTCACACGGCCGGTTTCGGACTTGCGCCTACCTTCAGGTGTTTATACATTCATGTACATGTTTATACTGTTGGAGATCATTGTATAAATACAAAAAAAATTATTTGCTGGTGACCACACAGATACAGGTCGGACAATTGTAAGTGGTAAGGCAGCATTTGACGAAAATACATCTGAACTTACATAAAGACAACGCACCATTATTACAGTTATGCTGTGGTGATAGTTTTGCCACTTAGTTACACACTTATTGTCATTTTCACTTTCATATTTCAGTTTTACCAAGTATAGCTTCATATTACACAATTATGATGTGCACTCGTGAAATACGCTATGTTTACATACAAACATGCGGGCTGTGGTCAAAGAACTTAGATGTAGCAGATGTAAAGAAGTTGCTCATACAGAATCTTGTAGGTTATGGTCAAAGAACATAGCCACAGGTTTTTTTTCATTCTTGTGAGTCTGATTTAGTAGGTGTGTACTGTTTCTTTTGATTTTGCTGTTAAGTTTATCAATCACATCTGGTTTGTATCCATTTCTCCGTGCAATTTCTTTTATAATGTTTATTTCTTTTTGTTCATCAGGGCGGCTGAGTGGGATTTTATGTATACGATTAAAATGTGTATCTGAAGAATGCCATCTTGTGTTGTGCTGGATGACATGAGGAGTTCTTAATGACAACGTCACTTCAGATTCACACTTCATAATCTTTTATTGTGGCTGGTAGCGCATTTTTTCTACACCCCATAAAGGAACAGTCACGGTGTTCGACAGCATCCACTATAGATAAAATTCATGAAATATGAAAACTTCGCAAGAGAAGCACACTGACAAAAATGGCAAGTGTTCCCTCATGAAGCACCAGTCCTGTATTTTTCAAACTTTGCAGAATTATGCAACAATAACGGGTATTCAAAGGGTTCAAATGGCTCTGAGCACTATGGGACTTAACTTCTGAGGTCACCAGTCCCCTAGAACTACTTAAACCTAACTAACCTAAGGACATCACACACATCCATGCCCGAGGCAGGATTCGAACTTGCTACCGTAGTTGTCGCGCAGTTCCAGACTGTTGCTCCTAGAAGCGCTCGGCCAACCCGGCCGGCTAACGAGTATTCAGTGCTTAAGTTTCATTCCGTTCGTAACAGATCCATCATCGATATCGTCCATCAATAATATCAGTACGAATTTATGTTATTTATTTATCGTGTGGTCTTTGCAGCACAATATTAAATGTATCGCACACAAATAATACATGTAATTTAGAAACAGACATAAATTTTTGATATAATCAATGGCGTCAGCATGGAAAGTACCGCATTAGGCCCTCATGGTGTATTCTCTAACAATGTGACGAACGGTTTGCCTGGCGGCTCCACAGTTGCAGTTTGAAGATGGAACCTTATCCCGTCTTTGAAGAGAGTCCATTCTTACGCCGTGACTGGTGCGTGTTCTGTTAAACATTGTCCACGTTCTGCGAGACAGGTCAAATGCAGGGTGTTTCTTTCTGATGCAGAGCAAGTTCTGGCAATGTGGAGGGCAAGCCTATCTGTCCAACCTCGGTCTCGTGAGTGTGTTACATCGAACTGAGAAGTGTGCAGTTCCATTGCTGATTTCGTTGACAGTTTTCTTGATCGAAGTCGGTTTCTTTCTAGGGTAATCATATCTTCAGGGACAAGAGTTGCATGTTGCCCTGTAAGCGTTTAAACGCGCGGAATAAAGCTGCTTTTCGTTGAAGTGCAGAATGCGGCTCTGTATGGACAACCGTTCGACGGGGGTTGATCTTACAAGGGGAGGCCACGACGTTCAGATCACAGATTTGCTTCAAACATTATATATCTTTAGTAGGCCATCAAAGCAACACAATGTGCAAGAAGTATGGTTCACTTCTTTGGCAATTCCGCGAAAATCGCAAGAGAAATTTTACTCGTCTATTATATAACTGATGTGCCTGTGCGTATGTGTCACGCTTTAAGATTTCACGGTGATCAAGTGGTGCTTGCACAGTAACTCAGCGTGTTCGGTCAGAGTGTTATCTGACCTCTGCAACTAAATACTGAGAGAATGGATCATCGATGAACTTGGATGGGTGACATGGGACGTCAGCCCCGAAAAAAATCCAGCCAACAGGTAGTGGCATATATACATGTGGGTGTGGGTGTGATTTCGTTGACAGTTTTCTTGATCGGAGTCGGTTTATTTCTAGGGTAATCACATCTTGAGGGACAAGAGTTGCATGTTGCCCTGTAATCGTTTAAACGCGCTGAATACAAATGCTTTTCGTTGAAGTCCAGGAGGCAGAATGCGGCTCAGTATGGACACATATATATATTCAGGCCGCCAAGTCGGGGCTTGTGTCAGTGCATTCCATGCATAGCTTCCACCACCCAGATCACACAATTTTCCCTTGACTAAGAAATCATTGTCACTCATTGAGTAACTAGAAACTTATTCCGTCTGCGAATACTTTTACGTGAAAACTCGAAAAAAATAGAGGAAACTGATACCGATGTTGGTGATGTAACAGATTTCAAACCAACCTTATAATTTACAAAGTCAACTAAGGTGTTCCTTATGTCTAGAGAACCTGCAAACGTGTCCTCATTGCAAGTTGTATCACCATACAGCGAAATCTTCAGAGGAATTGGTCCGGACTTCTGTACACACCGGTATCTCTAATACCCAGTAGAACGTCCTCTTTGCATTGACACATGCCTGTATTTGCCGTGGCATACTATCCACAAGTTCATCAAGGCACTGTTGGTCCAGATTGTCCCACTCCTCAACGGTGATTCGGTGTAGATCCCACAGAGTGTTTCGTGGGTCACGTCTTCCATAAACAGAACTTTTCAATCTGTCCCAGGCATGTCCGATAGGATTCACGTCTGGAGAACATGCTGGCCACTCTAGTCGAGCGATGTCGTTATCCTGAAGGAAGCCATTCACAAGATGCGCGGGGCGCGAATCATCGTCCATGAAGACGAATGCCTCGTCAGTATGCTGCCTATATGGTTGCACTATTGGTCAGAGGATGGCATCCACGTATCGTACAGCCGTTACGGCGTCTTCTATGACCACCAGCGGCATACGTCGGCCCCACATAATGCCACCACAAAACATCAGGGAACCTCCACCTTGTTGCACTCGCTGGACAGAGTGTCTAAGGCGTTCAGCCTGACCGGGTTGACTAGAAACACGTCTCCGACGATTGTCTGATAGTAGATATATGCGACACTGCGACACACACCGGTGAAGAGAAGGTGATGCCAATCGTGAGCGGTCCATTAGGCATGTTGTTGGGCCCATCTGAACAGCGTTGCATGGTGTCGTGGTTGCAAAGACGGACCTCGCCATGGACGTCGGGAGTGAAGTTGCACATCATGCAGCCTATTGCGCACAGTCTGAGTCGTAACATGACGTCCTGTGGCTGCACGAAAAGCATTATTCAACATGGTGGCGTTGCTGTCAGGATTCCTCTGAGCCAGGATCCGTAGCTAGCGGTCGTCCACTGCAGTAGTAGCCCTTGGCGGGCCTGAGCGAGGCATGCGATCGACAGTTCCTGTCAGTATGTGTCTCCTCCATGTCCTAACAACATTCCGAGAGCCCTTCCTGGCACGAAGTAACAATGCGGACGTGATAGAACCCCGATATTGACCATCTAGGCATGGTTCTACTACAGACAACCCGAGCTGTGTACCTCCTTCCTGGTGGAATGACTGGAACTGATCGGCTGTCGGACCCCCACTGCCTAATGGACGCTGCTCATGCATGGGTTTAGCGATATCTCTGAACAGTCAAAGGCACTGTGTCTGTGATACAACATCCACAGTCAACGTCTATCTTCAGGAGTTCTGGGAACCGGGGTGATGTAAAAGTTTTTTTGACGTTTGTAGTAAGGTGCTCTACTCTGGCAGTTCCGAGAAAATCGCAAGACATGTTTTAAGCGTCTATTGTAGTTGTTCGCAGACATTTTAAGACACCAAGGAAGAACTAATTTTGGAATAGAGAATTGCAAAGCGTAAAGTTGTAGAGAAAGATCAATGATTGAATACTGTAAGCAGACTAATGTAGATTTACTCTGGAGGGCATTAAAATTGTATCACCCTAAAAACGGAGTGCAACAAACGTCAAATTGGTGATACCTGTGACACATTTTTGGATATTTAAATGATTAGTATTTTAGTGCAACCGCAAGAAATGGATAGAAGTAACCACGTCTGCGATCTGTAATACAAGAATAGATTACACAGCGGAATTCTCATTTAGGATTCCATTTGAATGTTGATTGTGAGAAGATCGTGTAATGCCACGTGTAATAGAAATTCGACAGGGGCATAATTGTGGTTTATCGCTTTGATCGGAGTGCCACGACTGCCATGCAGTTATGGAATCGACGGGTACAGGAGGGTCATACTAAACGACAGGATATCAACGAACCTAACTGGCTGTAGCCCATGAGGACAGATGTCATGCTCACTGGGCCATCACGAACAATGATGTTACATTCTGTGTCAGGACATGAGCTTGTTCGTAGCAAGACAAGTATCCACACCGACCCTACGACAGCGATTGCACAATCACTATCTGTCAACGAAATGTTCGTTGATGTGGCTTCACGAGGCGGCAACAGAGGGAGGGCCAACTCGACAGCGCCATTTCCAGCGACAAAATTGGACACGAGGCTGTCACCACGTCATCTTTACAGGCGAGTTCCCATCCTGGTGCAGCAATGCGTTGGATTTATGTTTGTGTGGACGGTTCAGCGAGAACGAGCCTTGCCAGATTGCATTCGTCATACAGATCCATCATCAGCGGTGAAGATATGGGGTGCCGTTGTGTAAACAATACAGTCACCTCAGGTTCACATAACTCGTAATTTCAGCATCATCTGTTACATTAACGACGTGTTAAGGCAGGTGGATGTGCCAATGTTCGTGGCCTTTTCTTTCAATAAGATAGCACAAGATCGCGTGTTACCAGTGCTGCCTTGACCTACCTCGATATTCGAGTGTTGCCCTTGCCAGTAAATTCTCCAAATTTCTCACCCACTGAGACCAACTAGTCATGGTGCTCTCGCGACTGCAAACTCGTAACTGAACTGAACTCTCGCGCGGTCAAGCGCAGACTAGCAACGATAAATAACTCTCTGGTCAGAGATTCTGTCATGCCTCGCCATCGCTGCTACTGAATACATACGTGTTTCAAATGGTGTAGCAATATTTCTTATCACACTGCAGTCCGTCTTGGCGTCCAGACAGGTTAGAAGCATTGTTTCTGAGAGAGGTTTCAGCTCTGTGTTCGAAGTTTTACTCCCTGCACACGCGCAACCCAACTGAAAATCAGCAATGTGGTCTTTGCTGCTGTCATGTATACATACAACAAGAAAATTTCGTTATTTGCTATTGTTCCTAATGTAGCAATTTTAGTAACCAGCAGTGAATGTGGCAGCAGTCTGCAGATACGAGTGGTGTTCAGTAAGAAATGGAATTTCGGTAGAAAAAAATGCGCATCGGCCCCTATAATATCATGAAGTTCCCAAAGATGACGTGCAATACATGGGCTTCAAAATGTCGTCTGTAACGGAGGCGCGTTCCAAGCAGGGACTTGTCATCGAGTTTCTTTTGGAGGAAAATCAGAGCAACTCACATATTCATAGGACGTTGCAGAGTGTCTGCTGAGACCTAGCAGTGAACAAAAGCACGGTGAGTCGTTGCGCGAGGCGTCTGTCATCATCTCAACAATCTTTGATGATCCACTGCGGAACCGCGACAGCGAACCGGGACAGCGATCAGTCAAATATTTAGCATGGGAAATCGCCGAACAGCCGTATGCTTTGAGAAGTTATTTCATTTAGACAACCATTTTCGGCATCTCAGTAATGCCATCGTTAGGCTTCTATGCATTCCATGTATAGACTATCAGATAAATCGATACTTGCATACTGGAGCCATCAATATCTGGATTTAGCGAATTCACGTAATGCAAATATTCATGGCTCCAGCGTGCAACCATCGAAATGACTGATTGTCTGTACGTAGCGCCCTAACGATAGCATTATTGAGATGCCGAAACTCGTTGTCTAAATAAAATAACTTCTTAAAACACATGCCTGTTTGGCGATTTTCCTTGGTAGGTAATCATCTCAACAAGGTCGCGCAAGCCAGTCCGATCTCCCGCTTGCTGGCAGGCCGCACGCAGCTGTGCTACCCTCAGGAAATTGAAGAAACGACTGCAACGTATTCGTCGCCACAGAACTGCAAACAAACTTCTCCATGACGCTTCACACAAGTCTGCGCTCCCGAGGGCAGCTCACCAAACTTCATCCGACTGCTCTTTCTCACCCACACTATAGCCTGGATGGCGCACATTTGGATTTCCATTTTTTGTCCCAATGAAGGCTGCACTCCGCTTGAGGTAGTAGGAAGGGTAGAAGTACCTGCTGCAGCAAGACGTTGGCTCCGACGTCGACCACTACAGTGGTACCACTCGAGCATACAGGCCCTCCCAAAAAGATGGCGTAAGAGGGTCATATTGAACGGAGGTTATGTTAAAAATGCCGTTTTGTAGTCAAAAGAGTGGGGAATACGTATATTTTCAATATAGAGTGGGGAATATTATGGGGCATATTTTCAGAATATTACTACAAGAGGCCGCGAAATGTTGTCATAAGGGGTGGGGCACTTTCATTTAAAATACGTTTTTGACACTTTTAGGATATTTTTGATCTGTTTTCACCTACGGACACAAATACATCAACTTTGTTTCTTTTTTAAAGCGAACCATTCATTCCTGAAAAAAAAACGCACTGAATGAATCTCTGTGGTGTACCTCGTAAAGTAGATCTACATAATGGCTCCCTGGCGCATAATTATCTTAAAATCCGAATGACAATACACAGCCACTCACGTACCTCTTATATCGGAAGTAAAAGTTACAATCTTGAATGAGATAAACTTTCCTGTAGTGCTTCAATCAAACTGTAGCAAGAACGACAGAACAGGCCTTAATTCTAAATGAATTTTACTTTGTTGTGTTCCGTAAGACTTACAAAATGTTTTCAGGCAACTGGTATTACTAATGACTACTTATTTTATTTTAATTAATGTAATTCAGTACCGTCGCAGAAAACAGAATGATTCACTAATCAAAATTTAGTTGCATAACTTATTTAACTGAGCGCCAGAGACGACTGTGAAAGAATTATCCATAATGAACAGTAAATGAATGTATTAAGTAAATTGAAGGGGGAGGAGAGAGAAAAGACAACGAAGGAAAGCAACTATTGATGTCAGTTACATCTGGGACTGTATGCAAAATCAGCGCTAACGAGTGAAAATGTTTGCCGAACAGGGATTAGAACCCAGGATCGCCTGTTTACCAGGCAGTTCCGTTAGCGATCTTTCCTTCGTTGGGGCCTACAGTCATGTAGAATTTTTTGAAAGAAATTTTCTTCACTTGACTGTTAATTGTTCATTTACTTTTTACATCCATGATTTCGGCTTAGTAGCCAGCCATTCTCAAGTGCATATTCAAATGTTAAAGTACAAGGGTTAAAACTTAAGTAGTGGCAACTTTTTATTCAAACCGATACAAAAGAGTTACATGTTTGGTTGCTGTCATTCAAAGTAGTCACCAGCGTTGTGTAGAACCCGTTGCCAGCAATGGGGAAGGCATAGCACACTGTTAGCAGAGCGTGTTCTGTTGATGGTGCTAATGGAGCGGTCTACTGCCGTCGAAACTGAAACAGTTCTGAAGCGAATGCCAAGAAGTGGTTCCTTCATCTTCGGAATCGAATCAAAGTCACAAGGACTTAAGTCCGGGGACTATGGTGGATGGTACAGCACTTCCCAGTCCCATCGACCGAGAGCCAGAGCAGCCACAGCTGGCGCTGTATGCGCAGAAAGTGTCGCCGCTTCTTTCGCAAAGCCGTTCGCAGATGATGCTCCAGAAACGAACAGTAATAAAATAAATGTCATGTTACTAGGGCCTCCAGCCAGGTAGACCGTTCGCCGGGTGCAAGTCTTTCGATCTGACGCTACTTCGGCGACTTGCGTGTTGATGGGGATGAAATGATGATGATTAAGACAACACAACACCCAGCCGGGAATCGAACCCGGGCCCTTAGGATTGACATTCTGTCGCGCTGACCACTCGGCTAACGGGGGCAGATTACGAACAGTAATACTGACGGTCTGTCGTGGATGGACGTAATGCGTTAGGATAACACTATCACAGTCGTACACGAGAACCACCATAACTTTCACCATAGTGGGGCTCTGGCGCACTTCCGACTTTCGCGGCGACCCATAATGACGCCATTCCTTGGATTGGCGTTTCAGTTTTGGCTCGTACGATGTGGTCCAGGTCTCATCCAGTGTTACGATAAGGCCTTCGCGCTGATAGCGCTCCAAGTCTGTCGGAGCAGCGTCGTAACGCATCCATTTCTGCATTTTTGTCAAGCCATGCGGAACCCATCCAGGCGTCCCTTCAAGATGCGAAGCACAGTCGTATGAGCTTATCCGGTTTCGTGGGCGATCACTGACCACTGACGCAGCAACAGCATGCACTTCTTCTTCAGAGACTCTAGGACGACCTGCCAGACGCATGTCTGCCGCAGATTTCCGACCCTCGTTGAAGGTTATGTAAGGGAATGCCGATTCCCCGCACACCTCTTGAAGACCTTGATGACACTTTCGTGCTGTACGACCTCTGGCACATTCAGTCTTGATCCAGTTCCGTTGTTCCTGTTTCGAAAACATAGTGACACCGTTACGTTAGACCGCTCGCTCACAAGTGACTGTGTGTTCCTCGACTGTGCGCTCGCCTGTGACGTGGGACGGGCGAGTCCATTTGCTCGGAGGTAAGGTAGGTATGTCAAGAACGTGTGCTATCAGAGACAATAGTAGATTCCATTGCGTAGTGTCTCCACAGCAGTGTTGCCACTATTTAAGTTCCAACCTACGTATGTCATCGTCACAGACCAGTTAGACGTATTTCAACATTTCAATGTGCACTTGAGAATGGCTACTAAGCCGAAACCACAATTGTGCAAAGTAAATGAACAGTTAACAGTTAAATTGTGGAAATTTCTTTTACAAAAAGTTGCGTTAACCATTGCCCCATCCAGAGAAAGTGTTTATCACACCTGCGCGGACTATCCCGACTGGCCTCCGGGCGACTTGCCCACCCAGCGCCACCTACCCGCCGTCCCCGTCCATGTCCTCCACGCTCGCTTCTTTGAGATTCCCATATGTGGCCGAACGTAACTGTGCATCTGCACTGAAGCTGGTGGATTCATTGCCCAACGACGCGAATCAATTATCTAATAAATGAACAATTTAAAGAAGCTGCCGATTGTCCGCAGCTCGTGGTCGTGCGGTAGCGTTCTCACTTCCCACGCCCGGGTTCCCGGGTTCGATTGCCGGCGGGGTCAGGGATTTTCTCTGCCTCGTGATGACTGGGTGTTGTGTGCTCTACGTAGGTTGGTTAGATTTAAGTAGTTCTAAGTTCTAGGGGACTTATGACCATAGATGTTAAGTTCCATAGTGCTCAGAGCCATTTGAACCATTTTGAACCAACCGATTGTTTGAGTTCATCGTCCTGACTTGAATTTCGTCTGACACGCAGTCGTTATGGCTTTGTCATAAGACTATTAGTTACCGTTCCAACGGCTGCTCGGTAACTTCGCAAAGTTTGCCAAGTAACGTGTACACTAAAGTGGGGCATCGGCAGCTCCAAATGCAGCTGCTCACAGCAGACAACGCTCACGTGGCCTCAGACGACGTTCCATCCGGTCAGCAGTATAAGACCCCCACTTCGTGCACACAACGCTTCCTTTTAGCTTCCGGGAAGTTACTCAGGGGATAACATAAGTTTATGTACGGATAGCATCTCACTGCCTCTAATTGTTCATTCCAAAGCCGTTGGTGTGTTTATCAAATGGCTCTGAGCACTATGCGACTTAACGTCTGAGGTCGTCAGTCGCCTAGAACTTAGAACTAATTAAACCTAACTAACCTAAGGACATCACACACATCCATGCCCGAAGCAGGATTCGAACCTGCGACCGTAGCGGTCGCTCGGCTCCAGACTGTAGCGCCCAGAACCGCACGGCCACTCCGGCCGGCGGTGTGTTTATCAGGCAACCGAGAAAATTTCCATATGTAAGGAAAATAAAGGGCACAGCACAAGAAAAGTTGTCTCATTTGTTTTAGCCACACCTTTTCTACGTAGCCCACATGTTGTCACCTACAAAATATGATGCCGTAGTCTCTTTCTGATATTAGTTCATGCCCATACATGGTCTACTACAAAGTACTTCATTGAATTTCTGTCCAGCGTATAACAAGTAAATAAACTGAACTAGAAACAATTGCAAGAGATGTGACAGTCAGTGATATGGAAACAGCGTATTGTTTAACTAAGATAATCCACTAGCTACAAGAAATGCGTCTCTAGAAATACGAAACTAAAACACTATACCACAGTCGTAAGACCAGAATTTTATATGTGAGTGCTTAGCAGTGAAATATAAGCTGGCCAGACACATTAAATACTTTAAATACTGACATTAGAAAACTAACTTCTGCAATAAAAACTACAATTGGTTAGAAAATGAAAGTAATGACGAGATCTACCAATGAAATATAAGAAATAATAGGAACAAAAGACAACAGGTTACCGAAATAAATATTCTTGTGTGTCTGGAAAAAGAAATCAAAAATAGGATGGGTTAAGAAAAGAAATAATATCAAAAAATCGGAAATAATAGAAGAAAACTTTTTAAAGAATGAAATACTAAATTTAGAACTTTTTCAGGACAGTAAAAAAAATAAGACATCTGGAACAACATGAACACAGGAAAGTAAAAGACAACAGGAGGAGAAGGTGATGATGCACTAGAAAACTGGAAGCAGCAAAGAAAGATGAAGTTATTTAGACAGCTTAGTTAAAGAAGACAGCAGATGCAGCGTGGAAGCCAGAAGAATAAATGCAATAGCTAAATGCGCTTTCTGTGTTGCTACTGAACAGTCGTTTCCTGCAGAAATGACCTTTATCTGTAGCTTGCTTCCATGTGCCTGTGAAAGGTGAACACTGTTGAAAGTAGAAAGCACTTGGAAGCATTGGAAATGTGGCTTTGGAGAAAAATAACGAGGACTAGCGAGACAGAAAAAAAAGCCAGTGAAGATGTCCAAAGAGGTCAATGTGCAAAGAATGGTCGTAGCAACTGCTAAAAAAAGCAAATAAACTTTTTGGCGTGTTTATTGAAACTCAAAAGTTTTTGACAGACATATTTGAAGGAAAAATTCTGGGAAGGGAAATCAAGTAGTCGAAGAGCTATTAGGAGTATCAAGACATCGAAACTAACAAAAAATGGAGATGATAGCACAAAATGGGGGAGTCGCAGAGACCTCTTACTCAACTTTTTTCTCAAAACATACTGCCAACAGGCAGGTCGTTAAATACACAGCATCATTTATCGCCCTGATAAGTTGTTGGGCGCGATAAGGGGACGAATTGTTTCGTAAAATTACATGATATGATACTAGGCACGTGCTGTTTCGCTTGTAATGCTGCAGTCACAATACGCACACACGTACTTAAGCAAGCAAAGATCATTCATGTCTGTGTGAGAGAGAGAGAGAGAGAGTGTGTTTGTGTGTGTCCGGCAGCCTTGTCTGAGGCGTGCATGGAGATCTCTTGTACACTGCTCCCGTGGGCCAGTCTCTTGAAGGACTCAGTTACGAGGACACAAGAACTGTGTAATGAGCCTTAATTGAAGTCACGAGAGAGCTTGTTTTGCTTCCGCTTGCCTTTCCTGCAACTTGCGTATCATTTATTTCCTGCCTGTAATACAGACAAGCAATACCTCCTCAAAAATACGACATTCTAGACAATATACAAAATGAGTGATACGAATAGTTGCGTAAATCGCTTGAGTGGCGTATTTGTGCTCCATTATTTCTTCAGAACTGTTCATTAGCTTGATTTTTTCACTTCAACATGTTTGAGACAGCTGGACGATCATGCACCGTCTTATAGGAATATTTAATCAGTATGTTGATACTAATGGTAATTACGATTACAAGGAAAAAAATTAATTACCCGTCACTGTGGTATGTGACACAGAAAATTTAAGGCTACTGAGAATTAGGTTCGTGCGTCTTTCATAACTGAATAATCTACAGACACCACAATAAGAACGAGAAAAACAAACGGATCGGAATTTTGGGAGGAAACCTCCCAGCTTCGCCTCGTGTAGTTTTGGTGCATCGCAAAACCATAAAGGCCCCACTTCGCATACTAATGATGTGGTAGTAGAATCACTAACTAACACAGCAGCAATACGAGAAGAACTATAATCAGCAATGAACGATTTTTCTTGTATTTCAGCGGAAATAACTTCTTAGTGTTTCTCTTGAGTACAGTTATTTCATCTTAAAAATTGGTTCTGCCCCTACAGTATGGGCTTTGATACATTATTTTCACTCGTCACCGCTATTCCGCAAAATGTTCCGATGCAGTTAACATCTATAATCCCTTCCCTTTGCTTTCCTTCCTCCCCTTTCCACCTTCAATATACACTATATATAGGATGTGGTAAATAAAAGTGGCCCAGAGAACAGAAGTCCATGGTATAAAGATACACAGCAGAGGAAAGGATATACAGTACTAAACTGACTACAGAATATACTGACAGTGATCACGATTCATCTCTTGGCACTTTTAGGCCCTGGTCAGAAAGTTTCTGAAGGTGGGTCGAAGCTGGACTGTTGGAATTGCTGCAATATCATCCGAAATGTTCTGTTGCAGCTCTTGAAGACTATGAGGGTTGTTGCGATACACCTTAGACTTGGACGCTGCCCACACAAAGTAATCGCACGCTGACAGGTCAGGCGACACGTGTGGCCAGCTAGGGCCGTGACCAGACTGATCTCTGCTAGAAACTCTGACAGACGTGAAAATTGTGTGAATGTGCTCCAAGGTTCGGCCAGTTACTCCATGCTGCTGGAAGTAACTGTGGGTGTCTTCCTCCTTCGTCAGCGCTGCGTCCATTTCCGAAAGAACAGACACAGCACATCCACATAACTCTAGCTAGGTTCATTTACTTATATTTCAGTTAAAAAGTCTGTAAATAACTCAAAAATGTGCAATTTTTCGGACAGGAGTTGTTTTGCAGCAGTGTGTAATCGATCTGTAGACTTCATCAGGTGGGCCAAATCAGTTCAGGTAAATCAGATCGTACATTTATATTTCCCTTCCACGTCTGTGACACATGTCTCTTTAACTGCGTGTGTAAACTAAGGTGAAACTGAACACTTAATTATCGCTCCTTTTTACATGCAAACGACTTTAAAACGAAAGTCATATAATCAACGCAAGATGTTATCATGTCATAGTAATTTTTTATTTTCTTAACAGGCATGGAATGTAAGAATCTTGATGACATCCAAAATGTTGAAACGGGGTATATTAATTTGACGTAAGGTACGGCTCTGCATTTCCCGTTGCTGATAGAAGCAGACTCGCTACATGAAAAGGGGGCTTCTTAATTTTGTCCTCAGTTACGACTGATAATAAAGAAAGCCTAATTGTTCAATTGTAAGTTTTGTTGTCACGTTAATAGGAGAGAAAAACTAAATAAATTGGCAGACTGGGCAAAGTTTCACTTCCGTATCTCACGTCGTGGGAGGATAAATAGTCCACATCATGTGCAAGGATCGTACAGGATCCTGACCTGTTAAGGCAAAATCTCTAAGCCCAACAATTTCTGACTGATATGACAAAAGGAAAGACAACAAACAAATGCAATAGACATGCTAAGATCCTGCACGACCTTGCAGTGAAGAAGCTGTATACTTTCACTCAGCTTGAGTTTTCTTTGACAGTTTGCTAATATCATACCAGAACTCTCTGAAGGAAAAGGGAGGTGGACTAATCTTAAATGGCAGTTAACCTACGTTCATAAATACTGCTATTTATTACAAAGCTCGGTACCAAGATTGGACAGAATTATGCAAAACATAAAAAATCTTACTTTACGTTAATGCCTTACTTACCTACAAAATAAGGCGGTTTTGATCATTTAGCACGGTCATTCAGCGCAGAAAATTCCTCTAGAAAGAATTTACAGACACCTACTCACATAGAGAACCCAGGAAAACAAATTAGAAAGAGCTTTGGAATATTCATTTGATACGAGGACTAATGATACTCGATAGACGCGCGGACTTGAGTTCCCTCCACCTAAGGAGGTTACAGTCAAAGCTGAAATAGCCGACGTCAACACCATGGTACGAATAATCATAAGACTCGCTCAGTGCTGAATTTAGAACAAACGGAATTAACGCTTCGCCCACCTAGTTGCATCTGAGGATCGTGAGGCAGGACTAGTGCAAAATTAATCACCTCGCCGACTTCTAGCGCGACCACGGGACTTAGTACAGGCCAATGCAACACCATAACTTCATGATTTTACATTATAAGTGAAGCAAAAAAAAAAAAAAAAAAAAAAAGATGAAGCGAATCGCATTATACTACTGATGGTGCTGAAACCAGCAATGTTGAAAGTGATCAAATAGAATCTCTACATGACTTAATATCTAACTCCACGTTCCATCAGAACATATATACTGACTGGCTGCTCGGGTCAGAACACCTCACGAAAATTTACCAGTGTCCCCCTGGACGCTGTGCGCAGTCAGTTCTGCATTGGGAGGGAGGGGGGGGGGGGGGCGGTTGTTCATCCCAGACCCCTGTTAAAGTGCATGGACCCCTGAACCTACCAGAGAGGCTGGAAACGTGTGGACGGCAATTGTCCCTAGTTCTTTCTGAACAGAGAAAGGTTCCACAACTTGTCCACTCGATTCTACTGGGCCAGTCAAAGGGCTCGAGTTTAAAAACTACGGGAGGGTCGCTTCTGTCGTTGAGACTTGTTACCGCCAGTCAGGCGTGAAGAAAGCCAACAAACTCTCCCACGGCTTCCCGTGTTGTACAACTTCGTACACAATAGTAAGGAGAGGTGGGCTACAGAGTGGAGCAGCAACTGTCGTCGTAGGATAGCTGGACAGAGGCAGAAATGATTAACACAGTAAGCAGAAGATTTACTGAAGTTGTATCTGTCCAAGAATATGAAGATTCATAACGAATAATGCATCAAGAAACAGAGTCCAACTATCACAGTGTCAACAAGGAAGAGGCTCTCTGAACAAATGCACGAATGATGATTTCAGAGCCACGACTAGATGGCGTCTGAGTAGCAACACATAGCGACGAGGCACCAACTACATGAGGGCAATGTGTCTACCGTTGGCTGTTGTTGTTGTTGTGGTCTTCAGTCCTGAGACTGGTTTGATGCACCTCTCCATGCTACTCTATCCTGTGCAAGCTTCTTCATCTCCCAGTACCTACTGCAGCCTGCATACTTCTGAATCTGCTTAGTGTATTCATCTCTTGGTCTCCCTCTACGATTTTTACCCTCCACGCTGCCCTCCAATACCAAATTGGTGATCCCTCGATGTCTCAGAACATGTCCTACCAACCGATCCCTTCTTCTAGTCATGTTGTGCCACAAGCTCCGCTTCTCCCCAATTCTATTCAATACCTCCTCATTAGTTATGTGATCTACCCATCTAATCTTCAGCATTCTTCTGTAGCACCACATTTCGAAAGCTTCTATTCTCTTCTTACCTAAACTATATATCGTCCACGTTTCACATCCATACATGGCTACACTCCATACAAATACTTTCAGAAACGACTTCCTGACATTTAAATCTATACTCGATGTTAACAAATTTTTCTTCTTCAGAAACTCTTTCCTTGCCATTGGCAGTCTACATTTTATATCCTCTCTACTTCGACCATCATCAGTTATTTTGCTCCCCAAATAGCAAAACTCCTTTACTACTTTAAGTGTCTCATTTCCTAATCTAATTCCCTCAGCATCACCTGACTTAATTCGACTACATTCCATTATCCTCGTTTTGCTTTTGTTGATGTTCATCTTATACCCTCTTTTCAAGACACTATCCATTCCGTTCAACTGCTCTTCCAAGTCCTTTGCTGTCTCTGACAGAATTACAATGTCATCGCCGAACCTCAAAGTTTTTATTTCTTCTCCATCGATTTTAATACCTGCTCTGAAATTTTCTTTTGTTTCCTTTATTGCTTGCTCAATATACAGATTGAATAACATCGAGGATAGGCTACAACCCTGTCTCACTCCCTTCCCAACCACTGCTTCCCTTTCATACCCCTCGACTCCTATAACTGCCATCTGCTTTCTGTAGAAATTGTAAATATCCTTTCGCTCCCTGTATTTTACCCCTGCCACCTTTAGAACTTGAAAGAGAGTATTCCAATCAACATTGTCAAAAGCTTTCTCTAAGTCTACAAATGCTAGAAACGTAGGTTTGCCTGTCCTTAGTCTGTTTTCGAAGATAAGTCGTAGGGTCAGTATTGCCTCACGTGTTCCAACATTTCTACGGAATCCAAACTGATCTTCCCCGTGTCGGCTTCTATCAGTTTTTCCATTCGTCTGTAAAGAATTCGCGTTAGTATTTTGCAGCTGTGACTTATTAAACTGATCGGTAATTTTCACATCTGTCAACACCTGCTTTCTTTGGGATTGGAATTATTATATTCTGCTTGAAGTCTGAGGGTATTTCGCCTGTCTCATATATCTTGCTCACCAGATGGTAGAGTTTTATCAGGACTGGCTCTCCCAAGGCTGTCAGTAGTTCTAATGGAATGTTGTCTACTCCGGGGGCCTTGTTTCGACTCAGGTCTTTCAGTGCTCTGTCAAACTCTTCACGCAGTATCATATCTCCCATTTCATCTTCATCTACATCCTCTTCCATTTCCATAATATTGTCCTCAAGTACATCTCCCTTGTATAGACCCTCTATATACTTCTTCCACCTTTCTGCTTTCTCTTCTTTGCTTAGAACTGGGTTTTCATCTGAGCTCTTGATATTCATACAAGTGGCTCTCTTTTCTCCAAAGGTCTCTTTAATTTTCCTGTAGGCAATATCTATCTTACCCCTAGTGAGATAAGCCTCTACATCCTTACATTTGTCCTCTAGCCATGGCTGCTTAGCCATTTTGCGCTTCCTGTAGATCTCATTTTTGAGACGTTTGTATTCCTTTTTACCTGCTTCATTTACTGCATTTTTATATTTTCTCCTTTCATCAATTAAATTCAATATTTCTTCTGTTACCCAAGGATTTCTAGCAGCCCTCGTCTTTTTACCTACTTTATCCTCTGCTGCCTTCACTACTTCATCCCTCAAAGCTACCCATTCCTCTTCTACTCTCTTTCCCTCATTCCTGTCAATTGTTCCCTTATGCTCTCCTTCAAACTCTGTACAACCTCTGGTTCTTTCAGTTTATCCAGGTCCCATATCCTTAAATTCCCACCTTTTTGCAGTTTCTTCAGTTTTAATCTACAGGTCATAACCAATAGATTGTGGTCAGAGTCCACATCTGCCCCTGGAAATGTCTTACAATTTAAAACCTGGTTACTAAATCTCTGTCTTACCATTATATAATCTATCTGAAACCTGTCAGTATCTCCAGGCTTCTTCCATGTATACAACCTTCTTTCATGATTCTTGAACCAAGTGCTAGGCATGATTAAGTTATGCTCTGCACAACATTCTACCAGGCGTCTTCCTCTTTCATTTCTTAGCCCCAATCAATATTCACCTACTACGTTTCCTTCTCTCCCTTTTCCTACTCTTGAATTCCAGTCACCCATGACTATTAAATTTGCGTCTCCCTTCACTACCTGAATCTCATCATACATTTCATCAATTTCTTCATCATCTGCAGAACTAGTTGGCATATAAACTTGTACTACTGTAGTAGGCGTGGGGTTCGTGTCTATCTTGGCCACAATAATGCGTTCACTGTGCTGTTTGTAGTAGCTTACCCGTACTCCTATTTTTTTATTCATTATTAAACCTACTCCTGCATTACCCGTATTTGATTTTGTATTTGTAACCCTGTATTCACCTGACCAAAAGTCTTGTTCCTCCTGCCACCGAACTTCACTAATTCCCACTATATCTAACTTTGACCTAACCATTTCCCTTTTTAAATTACGGCTGTAGTTTCCCCTTGCTTTCAGCCGTTCGCAGTACCAGAACAGCAAGGCCATTTTGGTTAGTGTTACAAGGCCAGATCAGTCAATCATCCAGACTGCTGCCCCTGCAACTACTGAAAAGGCTGCTGGCCCTCTTCAGGAACCACACGTTTGTCTGGCCTCTCAACAGATACCCCTCCGTTGTGGTTGCACCTACGGTACGGCTACCTGTATCGTTGAGGCACGCAAGCCTCCCCACCAACAGCAAGTTCCATGGTCCATGGTTGGCTGTCGTACACTATTTGCCCAAAAGTATCGGGACACTTGGCTGAAAAGTTCGTGGCTCCCTCCATCGGTAATGGTGGAATTCAGTACGGTGCTGGCCCACCATTAGCCTCGATGACAGCTTCTACTCTCGCAGACATACGTGCTGGAAGGTTTCTTGGGGAATGGCAGCCCATTCTTCAAGGAGTTCTGTACTGAGGAGAGGTATCGATGTTGGTCGTTGAGGCCCGGCAGAAGTCGGCCTTCCAAAACATCTCAAATGTGTTCTATAGGATTCAGGTCAGGACTCTGTGCAGGCCAGTCCATTACAGGGATGTTATTGTCGTGTAACCACTCCTCCACAGGCCGTGCATTATGAACAGGTGCTCGATCGTGCTGAAAGATGAAATCGTCGTCCCCGCATTGCTCTTCAACATTGGGAAGCAAGAAGGTACTTAAAACATCATTGTAGGCCTGTGCTGTGATAGTACCACGCAAAACAACAAGGGGTACAAGCCCCCTCCATGAAAAACACGAACACAACATAACACCACCGCCTCAGAATTTTACCGCTGGCACTACACACGCTGGCAGATGACGTTCACCGGGCACTCGTCATACCCTCACCCCGCCATCGGATCGCCACATTGTGTACCGTGATTCGTCACTCGACACAACGTTTTTCCACTGTTCAATTGTCCAATGTCTACGCTCCTTACACCAAGCGAGTCGTTGTTTCGCATTTACTAGCGTGATGTGTGTCTTATGAGCAGCCGCTCGACCAAGAAGTCCAAGTTTTCTCACCTCCCGTATAACTGTCTTGCAGTGAATCCAGATGTAGTTTGGAATTCCTGTGTGATGACTTGGATAGATGTCTGCCTATCACACATTATGACCCTCTTTCAGTGTTCGGCCTGTACGCTTTAGTGGTGTACGTGTCCCTTCACGTTTCCTCTTCACTATCACATCGGAGACAGTGGACCTAGCGATGTTTAGGAGTATGGAAATCTCGCGTGCAGACGTATGACACAAGTGACACTCAATCACCTGACCACGTTCGAAGTCCATGAGTTCCGCGGAGTGCCCCATTCTGCTCTCTCATGATGTCTAATGACTACTGAGGTAACTGATATGGAGTACCTGGCAGTAGGTGGCAGCACAAGGCGCCTAATATGAGAAACGTATGTTTTTTGGGGGTGTCCGGATACTTTTGATCACATAGCTTATATTGTGGTGGCTTAGGCGCTAGTAGTACAGAGCTGCTGGCGGTGTGGCTCAGCAGGTGTGCTCACTTGCGTCCGCTGGATCCTGCATGACAATTATCAGCTTCTGACCAAACTTCCGGTTCCGTTGCCCCCGTGGGATAATGCTGATACGTGGTACCACACCCAAAGAGAGAATGAAAGTGACTGGTATCTCACCATGTACACATCTCATGCAAACGGCTACACTGGAACTTGGCACATGGAAAGGAATGAGGTTGTTGAGCCTCATAACCAAATGGAAGATAAGGTAAACTGAAATGTCCAGTAGAAAATCCTGCTCCAAGCTTCAGCATGTGACAAACAAAAATGTCACTAACAGAAATACTGAACAAAACAGTAGAATGTCATAGAAAAACAAAATTATGGACGAGCTACAAAAATAACGGCGTGTATCAAACTGACTATATCACGTGTGCACCGTGAATATCAGGAATCCGGTAAAACATCAAATCTCCGACATCGCTGCGACCGGGAAAAGATCCTGCAAGAGCAGGGCCAGCGACGAGTGAAGAGAACCGTTCAACGTAACAGAAATGCAACGTTTCCGCAAATTGTTGCAGATGTCAGTGCTGTGCCATCAACAAGTGTCAGTGTGCAACCATTCAAGGAAACATCATCGATATGGGCTTTCGGAGCCGAAGACTCCTCGTGTAACCTTGCCGACTGGAGGACACAAAGCTTTACGCCTCACCTGAACCAGTCAACACCGACGTTGGACTGTTGCTGATTGGAAACATATTGCTTGGTCTCGTTTCAAATTGTATCGAGCGAATGGACCTGTACGTGTATGGTGGCAACCTCATGAATCCATGGACTCTCCATGTCAGCAGAGAACTATTCGAGGTGATGGGGGCTTTCTAATGGTGAGGGGCGTGTGCAGTTGCAGAGATATGGGATCCCTAACAGGTGACACGTTCGTAGGCATCCTGTCTGATCACCTGCATCCATTCATATCCATTGTGCATTCCAGCGGACTTGGGTAATTCCAGCCGGACACCTCCTGTATTGCTACAGAGCGCCTCCAGGGACTCTCTTTTGAGTTTACACACTTCCGCTGGCCACCAAATTCCCCAGACATGAACATTATTGAGCATATCTGGTATGCTTTGCAACGTGCAGTTCAGAAGAGGTCTCCACCCCCTCGTACTCTTACCGGTTTATGAACAGCCCTGCAGGATTCATGGTGTCAATTTCCTCCAGCACTACTTCAGACATTAGTCGAGTCCCTGTCACGCCGTGTTGCTCCAAGGAACCCTACACGATATTAGGCAGGTGTACCAGTTTCTTTGACTCTTCAATTTGTTGTTGTAAATCCGGTCCTGTCGCACCTAATGGTCAAAATGTGAGCTACTACGGCCATCACACATTCGTCAGTCGTGAAGCGTGCCGGAAAACACATTTCAGCGGCTGCAAAAGCTGCGCCGATACCGGCCAGGGGTGCCGTCCACTCGGGCCGATACAAGAGCGCCCCGATGGCTTATGGACATAATGCTGCATGTATTGAACTTTGTTTTTTCGTCTTTTCGTAATCCCATGTCGTTTCCTCAGCTGGTTCTTGGCGGCGTGGTTTTCAGGAGGAGATGGTGGGCCCCGGGCTGGAGTACCGCGTGGTGCGCGGCGGCGCGGCCGACTGCTCGCGCGTGGAGAGCTTCCTGCGGCGTGTCTTCTACCCGCGCGAGCCGCTGTGCGCCGCACTGGGCTTCACGGCGGGTCCCGCGGACGCGGCGGACATGCCCGCGCTGGACGACCTGCGCGCCGGCTGGTCGCTGCTCGCCGAGCGCCGCCAGGACGGCGCGCTCGTCGCCGCCTGCATCTGCGCGCTGCTGCAGCCGGACGAGGGCGGCGGCGCCGCCGGGCACCACCGGCAGGTCACTCCGCGCTCTCTCCTCACGAGCCAGTTACCGGGCGTAGTCGTGGAGTTTTACTTAACTTTATCAGTGTATATCGAGTATTGTTTGACACCCGCCAGGTTAGCCGAGAGCGCTAACGCGCTGCTTCCTGGACTCGGGTAAGCGCGCCGGCCCCGGATCGAATCCGCCCGGCGGGTTACCGACGGCGGCCGGTGTGCCGGCCAGCCTGGGTGTGGTTTTTAGGCGATTTTCCACATCCCACTAGGTGAATACCGGGCTGGTCCCCACGTTCCGCCTCAGTTACACGACTCGCAGACATTCGAACACGTTCGCACTATTTCACGGATTACACTAGACGCAGACAGCTGGGGTACACTACAGGGCTATTACAAATGATTGAAGCGATTTCATACATTCACTGTAGCTCCATTCATTGACATATGGTCACGACACACTACAGATACGTAGAAAAACTCATAACGTTTTGTTCGACTGAAGCCGCACTTCAGGTTTCTGCCGCCAGAGCGCTCGAGAGCGCAGTGAGACAAAATGGCGACAGGAGCCGAGAAAGCGTATGTCGTGCTTGAAATGCACTCACATCAGTCAGTCATAACAGTGCAACGACACTTCAGGACGAAGTTCAACAAAGATCCACCAACTGCTAACTCCATTCGGCGATGGTATGCGCAGTTTAAAGCTTCTGGATACCTCTGTAAGGGGAAATCAACGGGTCGGCCTGCAATGAGCGAAGAAACGGCTGAACGCGTGCGGGCAAGTTTCACGCATAGTGATGTGAAAGATTCAGTGTTTAAACCTCCTCTACCAAGAAACGTGCCAGAACTGCGAGCTCGCATCAACAATGCTTTCGAACTCATTGATGGGGACATGTTGCGCCGAGTGTGAGAGGAACTTGATTATCGGCTTGATGTCTGCCGAATCACTAAAGGGACACATATCGAACATTTGTGAATGCCTAAAAAAATTTTTTGAGTTTTTGTATGTGTGTGCAAAGCATTGTGAAAATATCTCAAATAATAAAGTTATTGTAGAGCTGTGAAATCGCTTCAATCATTTATAATAACCCTGTAATTCAGTCCTGGGGGCTACAGGTTGGCGGCAGGAAGGGCATCTGGCCACCCCTTAAAAACTAACCTTGCCAAATCCGTTCCTAACCGTGCCAACCCTGCGACACCGCGGGACACGGCACCAGCAGAAGAAAGAAAAGAAAGAAAGAATGGAGTATTGTTTCATGTCTGTGACTGTAAATTTATGAAATAATTTCTACCGCTTCAGTCACTTTCTACGAATTTTACAAGCTGCTACACTGTCGCGAGTAAAACAGTGACCCGAACACAGAATAAATTTCCTTTACTTTACGACTATGGTCACAAACTTTTTGTTAACAGATTACCGGTTTCGGTCTATAACGACCATCTTCAGATCTGCAGCAAAATATGGGAAAACATACACTAGCAGATTGTCTACAGCCTAAAACAATAAAATGGAGCATAATGAAAAGTGCTACTGGCATACATATACATTTGTGCGCTTTAAGTATGAAGAGGCATACCTGTTTTATAAAAACAATGTCCTAATGTACTGCAACCATAGCGGCATCGTCAAATGTTAAATGCAAAATCAACACCAGCATCGTCAAATGTATATAAATAACAGTATATGCAAGTGTCATTATGTTAGCAGCACTACAGTTCAAAACAAACTGCTGTACAGTAGCCTCTAGATGTTTGTGTTGTAAGTTCACCAAATGTCGCTTCTGTAGGCATACACAAGTCTTCAATGAAAAATTCAACAACGTAAAATAAAAGGGGGATACAATCGGTAAAGACTGTAATGTAATAAAAAGCAATGCAATAAAACACGACAAAAATTAGATTGTTAAAAAGAGGAAGAGTTAAGACACAGTAATTGACATATGTTCACGTGTCAATATTACACATAATGACATAAATGATAAACAGCTTTCATAGTGCCCAGAATAGTATTAAAACTATAAAAAAGAAGCAACAATGAAAGAAAACTTACTGCTGCACATAATCAGCGCCCTGTTTTAGCACTAACGCCAGAAAAGTATGATAAAATTCCGTACTAGTGCATGAACAACATTACTAGTTCATGCAGTATATTATATAAACAGGGACGGAACAAGAAAATACTAGTTACGCGTACAACGTACCAAAATGAAGTAAATATGTAAGGCACTCTATACTAGGTGAAACTGTCAACAAACTATATGTAACAGAGGCCTTCAGTTGTCAGACAAAGAGCCCGCCCCTGAAGGGGAATGGAAATGAAAATAAAGGGAAAAAAATTGTCAAACAAAGCAAAGTAGGCATTAGACACGAAGTTGCTCTGCCAGTTAAATAGTTTTTTTCGTTCTTTTTCTTTGTCTTATAAATTTCAAGCTCGTATAACAAATTGAGAGTATGGCCTTTTCCGCTGTGTGGAGAATACGCATACAATTATCAGTGCTCGCTGTAGAAAGACAAGTTTGAAATAAATGCTGTCCCAAAGCAGTTTTGTTCCGTGGCTGTGAATGTTCTTTAAACCTTAAGTTAAAAAATCGGCCGGTTTGACCGATATAATTTTTGTCACAGTTACTGTAGTCAATCCAGTATACTCCAGACCCATCAAATTTGTCATACTTTCTTTTCACTGTCGTCTATTTTATTGTTTTAAGCTGTAGAAAATCTGCGATTGTAATTATGTTTTCCCATATTTTGCTGCATATCTGAAGACGATCATTATAGACCGAAACCGGTAATCTGTTGACAAAAAGTTTGTGACCATAGACGTAAAGTAGAGGAAACTTTCTACTAATATTTATTAGTACGAAAATTTCGGCAGTATACTACAATCACCTGCTGTGTTACAGTTTCGTGTACTTTATAGTAATTTGAAGTGTGATGAGTATTATTTTCTGGGTGTGTCAGTGAGGTTATATATCGTAACTCAATCCCGTATAGAAATAAGAGTTTATTTCAGAGTGTACCCTAAATGAGTTGTATGTTTACATTGTTTCATTAGTGTATTACTTCAATTTTTTGTGGAAAATTATTTCTCTGACTCAGTTAATATTCCGAAGTTTACATCGTTCCAGAGACTGTTAACTGTAACAGAAACTTATTGCAATTGCGAAGATACGACAATCAAGATCGAATCTTTTTTATACAGGGCCATTGAAAAGTAACTGTACACAGTTCGTAGGTGTAATTCGTGATTCAAAATAAGAGTAAAATGTTAAATAAAGTAAAGAGCAAAATGATCTGTGGTAGGCATTACATCATGGACTTCTACTAGAGGTGCACAAATTTCGCTTGACTATTAGCTAGGCAGGCAATCTCCCGCACATTACAGGCCGAACCGGCAGGCTGCTTTCCTCCCCTCCAAGTAAAGCTACGCCCTACCCAAGTAGACTACTCGGTGCTACGCTATTTAGCAGTTTATTCTGTACGCTTTCGTTGTATTGTTATACGTACAGTTCAAACTTTTTTAGCAGAGTATCACAAGACGAGGCCCAATGTAATATATATTCATTCTTAGTCATTGTAACCCTGAAAATTATGGATTTTTTGTCCTTTTTTCCTTTTTCGGCGTATTGCGGGCTTATTTATTTCCATATGAGCGGTTAACTCTGTAACTTGAAAGTAGAGGTACTTTGGACTTAACAGCTTAAATATGTATATTATGCTGTAACACTAACCAAAATAAAGTTTTGTATGCCTAATTTCAGCAGCCTTAGTGTGTTTCAGCCAAATACAAACCCAGTTTCACGAATTTTAATTACTTGTGCCAGGATGTGTATTGCAGGTTTGCTGAATTCTTCCTAAGATGACAAAATAGTTCATTGTAAATTCCCCAAATGCATTTCGTCAAACACGAAGTTCCTTTCTCATATTATGCTAACGTAAAACGTACATGTCTGAAGGAAGAAGCATTCCTTTCATAATAAGATTTCTTCGCTCTGTGATGCGTACCACGAAAACGTGTCTTTTCTTGTATCCACTGAGGCATTTTTTCTATTTCACTCAATGTTCGCCCTAAATTTAGGAAGCCTATGTACTTCTAAATGGCCTCAAATCCTTGCCAGATGGTTTTACACACCTGTCAGCCACTAACACTTTGACCTCTTTCAGAATACTTGTAGAGTGAGGTAAGTGATGGTGAAATTTACAAACATGTCGTAACATGCCCAAGGTTCCCCAATTAGAGTTTAGTAACTTTTTACAGAATTTTCATAGCAAGACATCCCTCGATTTATCTGAAGCTGCGTCGTGAACACGCGAAAGCTTCTCCCAAGCAGGGACTTTGGTTCTGTTTCGTGATTTATATATACTCCGTAATTCTCAATTTCTCCTCAATCTCCTTTCAGCTAGATTTGATCATCTTGCTGCTCCCATCTTTAGATGAGCTGCAGCGAAACGACATACGCAAATGTATACCTGCCTATACTGTAGTCACGGTGCATTGTCAGTTCCACTTGTTGTCAGGTGTAGCGGGCTGGACGGGTCCTGCGAAGCTTTCCAGGCTTGCAGAAAACCAAGTTGGCCGGCTTTAACCTTTGTGTTGTTGCAGCAGGTTGAAGTGCTTCAACGGTTGCGAAGGAGGCAGTGACAGGCAAGCTGGAAGGAGAATTTGTGCATCTCTAGGTAGTACAAGCGTTTTGGTGTGTTGTGGTCTGCATATCGACTGATGTTGCTTTGCATACCACTCTATATAGCTACGTTATATCTGGCGCTAGATGCCTTTGTTTACTCGACTTCGGTGTGTTGCTTTGTACTCTACGGCGTTGCTGTAGTGTAGCGGCTCCAGACGTACTACGTACATTTATTCTCTTGGTAGTTCATAGACTTCATTGGTGTGCACGGTACGATGGCGTACCACTGTGGACAGGCGTACCACTGTGGACAGGCGTTTAAAGGGTTGTGGCATTCGCTGAGCACCATCATTAGATCGCCCTCAGCTGGTTGGAGTGGGTGTTGAGAACATACTGGAAATTGTAGACGGAGATCTGACCATAAATACCCGCCGTATAGATGCCACTGCAGGGGTTCATCAATCAGGTATAGAGCGCCTGCTTCGGAGGCAGCAACTCCACCCACTTCACCTGCCCCCCCTGCGGGTCCGGGGATTAGAATAGGCCCAAGGTATTCCTGCCTGTCGTAAGAGGCGACTAAAAGGAGTCCATCCCCCTCACGGGGGTAGTTAGCGCCTGCGTCCGGAGACGGACGGTTCCACGACCTATAATTGTGGTCTTTCTGGTTTTTTCACTTCTCGTTTCTTCCTTCCTTTTGTTGGTTCCTTTCTTTGCTCTTCTCCACCTCACTGTCTTCCTTACCCTTTCCCTTGACTTCTCCTTGCCTTCTCATTGCCTTTTTCTCCTTGCCTTCTCATTGCCTTTTTCTCCTTGCCTTCTCATTGCCTTCTTCTCCTTGCCTTCTCATTCCCTTCTTCTCCTTGCTTTCTCAAGGCCTTCTTCTCCTTGCCTTCTCTGCTCTCCGCCTCGGCGTTTGAGACAGTCTGTCCTCTTTCTCCCTCTCTCTCTTCTTTTTCCTCTTCTTCCTTCCTCCCTGTGCGTGCCTGAAGGCCGACACACGCGTTCGCACGCGTAGCCGGTGAAGGGGTAACGCGTAAGTCCCCGCCCTGGGTAGACATGGAAGGAACGCGCGTACCCCCTGGTAAAGGCCAGGCCCGGGGAGGGGTGATTGCCTGAGCTGATACCTTCTGACCATGCCGATTGGTCCCTCCGTCTGTTTCTCGGGAGGTGTGACCTGAGGTGTAAACATTCACCTAAGGCGGGAGTGCCCTCTGAGAGGGTCCCCACAAGGAAGGAGCGCGCCATCGGAGACGCTGGCAATCATGGGGGATTCCTCCGCAATGGATTCTACTCCATCGCTTTCGACTTCTGCCCAAAAACGGAAACGTGACCAGCCACCAGTGACAAAAGTACTACCACCTGCCCCACAGTTCCTCGTCGTTTCTCGATCTGAGGACGGAAAGGATTTTTCCTCTGTCAACCCTTTCGTTATCCAGAAGGGCGTAGATGCCATAGCCGGATCTGTCAAATCTTGTACCAGGTTGCGTAACGGTACCTTATTACTAGAAACTGAGAGTGCCTTTCAGGCACAAAAACTGCTTCGGGCCACACTCCTGTACACGTTCCCTGTCCGGGTGGAGGCCCACCGAACTTTGAATTCGTCTCGTGGTGTAGTCTATACTAGCTCCCTCGACGGATTGACTGACGAGGAGATTCAATCTTTCCTCGCTGAGCAGGGCGTGACGGCTGTCCATAGGGTCATGAAAAAGGTCAACAATGACCTTGTACCGACCCGGACACTTTTCTTGACCTTCGATAGTGTTAAGCTGCCATCGCGCATCAAGGCGGGCTACGAGGTTATTTCTGTTCGCCCCTATGTCCCGACACCTACGCGCTGCTACCAGTGTCAGCGTTTCAATCACACTCGACAGTCTTGTTCCAATGCGGCTAAATGTGTCACTTGTGGCAGGGATGCCCATGAGGGTGACTGTCCACCTCCGTCTCCTCGTTGTGTGAACTGTCAGGGTGACCATGCCGCATCCTCCCGCGACTGTCCTGTCTATAAGGAGGAACGCTGTATCCAGGAAATTCGGGTCAAAGAGAAAGTGTCCACCTCGGCTGCTCGCAAGCTATTGGCTAGTAGGAAGCCCGCGCTGCTCCCAGCGGGGAAATACAGTACTGTCCTCGCCTCTCCTCGGACTACCAGGGAGGTAGCAACCCAGACATGAGATCTGACCTTCAGCACCACGGTTGTCCGTTCGGCCAGTGCTAAGATCGCGCGGTCGACGTCTCCTCTTCCTCCCATCACCCCACAGACACCAGCCCCTTCATCAGCTTCTGCTAAGACGAAGACCCCGAAGTCAGATGCACGGGCCTTTAAGAAGGAACCATCCCGTGCAGACTTCCTACGTTCCTCGACCTCCCAGCCTTCGACCGGTACTTCCACCAAACGTCCTTCCAAAAAGGCTCATAGGAAGCACAGTTCTCCTTCTCCGCCACGGCGCATTTCTTCTCCTGCGCCACCCAGCGGTTGCCGCCCCAGGCCGTCATCCGTTTCGCCTGGCCGCACCGCTGGTAGCCGTACATCTGGCCGTTCACCGGCGGAGGAAGCTCCCCCTCCCGGCCATCCTCCCGAGATGGCCGATGAACCTATGGACCCAATGGACGATGACTGTCCGCCTACTGATAGCGGCGGCGGTGCTCGCTCGAAGCCATGCCCTCAGCGGCCTTCGAGGTGACCCCTTTTTTCATCTTCCTTTTCTTACGATGGCACTTATTCACTGGAATATTCGCAGCATTCGCTCCAACCGAGAGGACTTGAAGTTGCTGCTCCGCTTGCACTGTCCGCTCGTCGTAGCCCTCCAGGAAACGAAGCTACGCCCATGCGATCAAATTGCCTTGGCACACTACACCTCTGTGCGTTTTGACCTACCCCCTGTGGTAGGTATCCCAGCTCATGGAGGGGTTATGTTGCTGGCCCGGGATGATATTTACTACGATCCCATCACCGTGCACACCGGCCTGCAGTCAGTTGCCATCCGCATTACTCTCCCCACTTTTACGTTTTCCTTTTGTACCGTTTACACTCCATCGTCATCTGCCGTTACCAGGGCAGACATGATGCAACTTATTGCTCAGCTACCTGCACCATTTTTGTTAACTGGAGACTTCAATGCCCACCATCCCCTTTGGGGCTCTCCAGCATCCTGCCCAAGGGGCTCCTTGTTAGCAGACCTTTTCAACCAGCTCAATCTTGTCTGCCTCAATACTGGCGCCCCTACTTTTCTTTCGGACACATCTCACACCTATTCCCATTTAGACCTCTCTATATGTACTCCCCAACTTGCACGTCGGTTTGAGTGGTATGCACTTGCTGATACATATTCGAGCGACCACTTCCCGGGTGTTATCCATCTCCTGCAGCATACTCCCTCTCCGTGCTCCTCTAGTTGGACCATCTCCAAGGGAGACTGGGGGCTCTTCTCTTCCAGGGCGACCTTTCAGGATCAAACCTTCACAAGCTGCGATCGTCAGGTCGCACACCTCACGGAAGTCACTCTCGCTGCTGTTGAATATTCCATCCCTCACCCTACTTCTTCTCCACGTCGCGTACCGGTCCCCTGGTGGACCGCAGCATGTAGAGACGCTTTACGTGCTCGTCGACGTGCTTTACGCACCTTTAAACGCCACCCTACAGTGGAGAATTGTATTAATTAGAAACGATTACGTGCTCAGTGTCGTCGTATTATTAAAGAAAGCAAGAAAGCCAGCTGGGCTGCTTTCACAAGCACCTTCAACAGTTTTACTCCTTCTTCTGTTGTCTGGGGTAGCCTCCGCCGGCTATCTGGCACTAAGGTCCACTCCCCAGTTTCTGGCTTGAAGGTCGCGAATGACGTCCTTGTGGCCCCTGAGGCTGTCTCCAATGCCTTCGGCCGCTTTTTCGCAGAGGTTTCGAGCTCCGCTCATTACCACCCTGCCTTCCTCCCCCGTAAACAGGCAGAGGAGGCTAGGCCACCTGACTTCCGCTCCTCGAATTGTGAAAGTTATAATGCCCCATTCACCATGCGGGAACTCGAAAACGCACTTGGCCGATCACGGTCCTCCGCTCCAGGGCCTGATTCTATTCATATTCAGATGCTGAAGAACCTTTCTCCTGCGGGTAAAGGTTTTCTTCTTCGTACATACAATCGCATCTGGATTGAGGGACATGTTCCCGCATGCTGGCGCGAGTCTATTGTTGTCCCGATTCCTAAGCCGGGGAAGGACAAGCACTTGCCTTCCAGTTATCGACCTATCTCGCTTACCAGCTGTGTCTGTAAAGTGATGGAGCGAATGGTTAACTCTCGATTGGTTTGGCTGCTCGAGTCTCGACGCCTACTTACCAATGTACAATGTGGATTTCGTAGGCGCCGCTCTGCTGTTGACCATCTGGTTACCTTGTCGACCTTCATTATGAATAACTTCTTGCGGAAGCGCCCGACCGCGGCTGTGTTCTTTGATTTGGAGAAGGCTTACGACACCTGTTGGAGGGCGGGCATTCTCCGCACCATGCATACATGGGGCCTTCGCGGTCGCCTCCCTCTTTTTATTCGTTCCTTTTTAATGGATCGACAGTTCAGGGTACGTGTGGGTTCTGTCCTGTCCGACACCTTTCGCCAGGAGAATGGGGTACCACAGGGCTCAGTTTTGAGCGTCGCTCTCTTCGCCATCGCGATCAATCCAATAATGGATTGCCTCCCAGCTGATGTGTCAGGCTCCCTTTTCGTGGACGATTTTACCATCTATTGCAGCGCGCAGTGTACACGTGTCCTGGAGCGCTGTCTTCAGCGTTCTCTTGACCGTCTTTACTCCTGGAGTGTCGCCAATGGCTTCCGTTTTTCTGCCGAGAAGACGGTCTGTATTAACTTCTGGCGCTACAAAGAGTTTCTCCCACCGTCCTTACGACTCGGTCCCGTTGCTCTCCCAATCGTGGAGACAACCAAATTTTTAGGCCTTACATTTGACAGGAAACTTAGCTGGTCACCACATGTGTCATATTTGGCCGCCCGTTGTACCCGTTCTTTAAATGTCCTCCGTGTTCTCAGTGGTATGTCGTGGGGAGCGGATCGAACCGTCCTACTTCGTCTATATCGGTCGATCGTCCGCTCCAAGCTGGATTATGGGAGCTTCGTATACTCCTCTGCACGGCCATCCATCTTACGCCGCCTCAACTCCATACAACATCGGGGTTTACGACTTGCGATCGGAGCATTTTATACTAGTCCCGTAGAGAGTCTTCAAGCTGACGCTGGCGAATTGCCACTCACCTACCGGCGCGATATACTGCTTTGTCGGTATGCCTGTCGGCTACTGTCAATGCCCGACCATCCGTCTTATCGTTCTTTTTTTGACGACTCTCTTGACCGTCAATACGGGTTGTATGTCTCTGCCCTGCTACCCCCTGGAGTTCGGTTTCGTCGCCTCCTTCAACACCTTAATTTTTCACTCCCTGCAACCTTTCGAGTGAGCGAGAGCCACACGCCACCTTGGCTCCAGGCTCAGGTCCGCGTTCACCTTGACCTCAGCTCGCTCCCAAAAGAGGTCACCCCCGATTCGGTCTACCACTCCCGTTTTTTGGAACTTCGTTCGAAGTTCATCAACATGACTTTCATTTATACAGATGGCTCTAAGACCAATGACGGGGTCGGGTGTTCCTTTATTGTCAATGCACAAAGTTTCAAATACCGGCTCCATGGCCATTGTTCGGTCTTCACAGCTGAGCTCTTTGCCCTCTATCAGGCTGTTCTTTACATCTGCCGCCACCGACATTCTGCTTATGTCATCTGCTCAGATTCCCTGAGCGCCATCCAGAGCCTCAGTGATCCGTACCCGGTTCACCCTTTCGTACACCGGATCCAACGCTCTCTTCAGCAGCTGGTGGACGTCGGTTCTCCGGTTAGCTTTATGTGGGTTCCTGGCCATGTCGGTATCCCTGGGAACGAAGCTGCAGATGCCGCGGCCAAGGCTGCGGTCCTCCAGCCTCGGACAGCTTCTTGTTGTGTCCCTTTGTCCGATTTTAGCAGGGTCATTTGTCGACGCATTTTATCGCTGTGGCATGCCGATTGGGCTGCACTTACCGACAACAAGCTTCGGGCCTTAAAACCTCTTCCCGTGGCTTGGACGTCCTCCTCACGCCCTTCTCGGCGGGAGGAGGTCGTTTTACCCCGGTTAAGAATTGGACACTGCCGGTTCAGCCATCGCCATCTGCTGACGGCTGCGCCGTCGCCGTTCTGCCCATGTGGGCACTTGCTGACGGTTAGACACATTTTAATGTCCTGTCCAGATCTTAACATACTGCGCCTAGATCTTAACCTGCCAAGTACTTTCGATGCCATTTTAGCGGATGACCCACGAGCAGCTGCTCGTGTTCTTCGTTTTATCAATTTGACAAACCTCGCTAAGGACATTTGATGATGCTGTTTTTTAATCCTATGCCTGTCAGTCTGTCTTTTATCGTGTTTTCCCTTTTAGTTGTTGTTGTCAACTTGTGCCTCGCGGTGCATTCTTAGAGTAGTCAGGGCGCTAATGACCATTGAAGTTGTGCGCCCTAAAACCACAAAAAAAAACCACTTCACCTGCAGAAAGTATAGCGAGCTGACACCTGCAGATTACCCCACATGTCACAGCTTCTGACAGTAGTTACTCGAGCGCCAAGCTATTAATCCACTGCTGGTTACTCTTCACGTATGAGAGGCTCTTTACCCTTGCGTGTATCATGAACGCTCATAACATGAACGTGTGGCCATATGAGAATCCTTGCTCAACTTCACTACGAGGATATCGACATCGTTTCGCGCTGAACATTTATTGTAGTGGACAGTCAACTACTTGGACCGCATGTTCTTCCAAGCGCCTACCTTAGGAACACGAACTGAGTGATCTGCCTCATGATATCCCACTGCCCACAAGAACCAACTTATGGTTTACGCACGACGGTGCTCCTGCACATTTGAGTCGGTACGCGAGAGTGTACCTCACTGTTTCTTATCCCGGTAAGTGGATAAGTCGTGCAGGACCAGTTGCTTAAACCGCTGAATCTTAACCCCCTGGACTTTTATCTTTGGGGCCGTCTCAAGTAGCTTGTGTATGGTGATGCACTTGAAAAAGTACCACAGCTACAGCAAAGAATAGAAAATGGCTGAGCAGCTGTGCAAAATAAGATAAACGGGACTTGCAACATGCCGAGAGCGGTAAGATGTCGAGGACGTTATTGTATTCGTTAAACAGACATCATTTTGAACATGTTCTGTGTTAAATATACAGTACGTCATTGTGTTGAACTTTCGGGTCCCTTCGTGTCGTCGCTTTCTGAGAAGAATTAATTTTATGTTGAGTATTTTTCAATTGTGATCCCTACTTTACTGCTCAACTATGGAGTAAAAAAGTTTCAGAGAAAATTCTGTTTATCATTTTACGCTTATTTTTATGGTTGCGTTACATCCACGAAGTATGTGCAGTGCGTTTTGAATCACCCCGTATGAGCTTGTTTATGCCATGACAAAAATTAAATGGTTCAAATGGCTCTGAGCACTATGGGACTTAGCATCTGAGGTCATGAGTCCCCTAGACTTAGAACTACTTAAACCTAACTAACCTAAGGACATCACACTCGTCCATGCCCGAGGCAGGAGTCGAACCTGCAACCGCAGCAGCAGCGCGGCTCCGGATTCAAGCGCCTAGAACCGCTCCGCCACAGCGGCCGGCCACAAAAATTAAATAATATCATTATGTATTGTTTGTTTGGTATAATTTTAATGTACGTACAACAGACGTTCCATACTTGACTAATTTTTAAAGAAATTTGCTTTGTTACTTTCTAGCTTAGCATTTAGAAACCTGTTACCACGCATTGCCCAATGAATCAAAATTTCCAATTCTTAATATGAGATTACATTTGGTGTCACTTGGACCAGTAAACTAATGAAGTAATGTAAAAATACAATTCACTTGAAGTACATACTAAAATAAATGCATCAAACTGTAAAGGGTTAAATTGCGACACATAACCTCAATGGCATACCTAGCAAATAATACTCAATAAACTTGAGATTAATGCAATGTACATATAATTGCAATGTACCGGATGGTGGTAGCATGCTGCTGAAACTCGTCATGCCAGTAAATATCAGTAAAAAGTGACTAATCCAGTAGAAATAATTTCATAAACGGTAAGTTTTAAATGATCACCTCGGATCAACTTCACCTTATAGGCGTATTCCTGGGCGTGACGGCGATCAGCTTCCTACATAGACTTGGTATTCACGAAATCGCCATGTTGACAGAAATTTGTATTTTTGATGCCAGTAGGTAATGATTAGCAAAATGCAGGGAAAAGTACTTTTTTGTATAAATGTATCATCGGCGTATGTATCTCTCGGCTGCCTTCGCATCACAAAAAATGGTTCAAATGGTTCTAAGCACTGAGGTCATCAGTCCCCTACACTTAGAACTATTTAAACTACTTAAACGTCACACACATCCATGCCCGAGGCAGGATTCGAACCTGCGACCGTAGCAGAAGCTCGGTTCTGGACGGAAGCACCTAGAACCGCTCGGTCACAGCGGCCGGCTTCGCATCACACATAAAGTTGATATTCAGTTTTATTGTCAAAGTTTCTGAATTAATTTGTAGCCTTGATTGATTCATATTCCTTAAGCTAAGTAATGATAAAGTTGTACTGCCGTCTCTTGTGGTTTCCACAGTGAAGCATAAACAACGATTCTGCCTTCTGTACTGAGAGACAGTGTACGCTGTCCGCCAGCTGCCGTCTTCAACGGACACGAGCTAGGCGAAACTGGCATCTACTGATAACAGTGACCGACGCCCTTAAATTTTTGCTCTGTAATACCGTCCACACCATCCTCTATAGCCAAGGTCGCTAACTCACGCCAGGGTGAAGGCGCTCTACTAGGAGGTTAGCTGCATCGAAACCTGGCGATGGAAAATTTTAACTGGCAGTATTTCGCCGGGATGGGGAGGAAAGGTAATGTCGTCAAGTTCCTGATCACTGGTCTCTGCACCAACGTCGTGGTTTAAATTCCAAATCTCTCCGCAGCCAATGCAGTTGGCACTGCTGATGGCGATTCGCTAAGCTCGGTGGCACCTTTGGCGCTACTCGAGAGCGGTGGGCTGTGTGTCAGCACCGAACTTCACCCTACCCCTTCCCGTAAACTATAACAAACAAACAAAACACTGCACTGTACATGCACGCATTACAAACCTCCACACAAGACAGATACACACTTAACACTTCATAACACGTCGGAGGAAGGCAACGGCAGACCACCTCCATTAGGACGTTGCATCCGATGAATGATTTCTGCATGTGCCTCCCTGCTCTCATTTCCTGGGTATGAGGCCACTTTGATGGTGCATATAGTCCACATTATGTAGTCACTACAGTAATGTGTTTTGTCATGATACAGCCTGCTTAGTCATTAATGAAACTGGTAGTATAATGCGGTAAATGTAAAGGAACCAGTTAAATATTTCAAATCAAATATAGAACCTAATGCCAGCAAATAGCACAAAAATGTTCTAACATGGAAAGCGACTCATTAAACAACGCAGTCCTTCCTTTACTTAGATGTAATTTACGCTGGAACGAATGCCGGGAAAAGCAGATTTGACAGTCATATGCGCTCCGGCCAATTCCCTAAACTTTGCGAGGTGGCGTATCGATTTATCCATACGCGGGAATTATTCCGAGAAAAATGTTTTGCCTTTTAGGAACCCAAACTGGAGTGTCTGCAGCATCGGCTGACAATACTACACACGCTCTAACTGAAATGGTAGTGAATCGACTGACCAATTTAGAAATTGTTACAGCAGTAGAGCCGGCCACTGTGACCGAGCGGTTCTAGACGCTTCAGTCCGGAACCGCGCTGCTGCTGCGCTCGCAGGTTAGAATCGTGCCTCGGGCATGGATGTGTGTGATGTCCTTAGTTTAGTTAGGTTTAAACAGTGTGCAGCCTAGGGGACTGATGACCTCAGATGTTAAGTCTCATAGTGCTCAGAGCCATTTGACCCATTTGAACAGCAGTACAACTGACTATTGAAGTCTGTTCACGATCGAGAGGCCTTTGGATGAGGTATGGCTGTAGTTATCGACGTACCAGAATGTACAGGACAAACGCCATTATAGTTCTGAAAATCCTCATCAGTTACGTTAAGAGCCTCGCACTGGTGAGGAAATGGGTTCATGGAATGCAATTAGTGCTACACAAATTATTGGACCGATCTTTTCCCACCAAACAATACGTTCTGATAGCTGCAGACTGCGTTTTCTGCATTCGCAGCTGGATCGCCGCCGATGCCTGTCGATGTTTATAAAACTACTCACGTGTCTGACTTCCCTAATACACAAGAAAGGAAACTATACAACTTGGCATGTGTGTGTGGGTAGTCTAAAGAAAGTATACCAGAAAATCAAGGATTTATCTACATCAATTACTTCACGCTTTGTAATATATACTATGTGAGTGACGCTGTGTTGTACTATGCCAGTGTGATTAACATGTTTTTTATCAGTCAAAAATTGAATTTATTCCACGTAACATTAATATACCCTACAGTCATTTTACATAAAATACTCATATTCATTATACTACATTAAAAACTAAACTCTTCCCGAACAGACCATGAAGGCCCAACAGTACAGACCGGCCGCAGTGTCATCTCATGCCCACAGGTATCACTGGATACGGATATCGTGGGTCATGTGGTCAGCACACCGCTCTCGCGGCCGTATGTCAGTTTACGAGACGGGAGCCACTACTTCTAAATCAAGCAGCTCCACAGTTTGCCTCACAAGGGCTGAATGCACCCCGTTTGCTCCGCAGACTGGATGGTCACCCATTCAAATGCTAGCCCAGGCCGACAGCGCTTAACTTCGGTTATCTGACGGGAACCGTTAATAATACATTAGAATACGAAAACTGAACCTGTAAGAGTGAAAGAAAATCATGTGAAGGTCCCTAGCACTACCTCCAGCGTGGTTGGCGTAAATCCGTGGGGGTCCCGCCCGAGGGTGTCGAACCTACCAAGGACCTCACCACATCGAAACAGGAATGTATGATATCAGCGGAAAAATGCTCCTCTCAGAGCACAAATGGTGCGAATACGTTCTTATTTATTTCAAAAACTCTAACAAGCAGGATACCAACTGCCTTATTCTATCTTCCTCAGCACCTCCAAAAATTTTCGCAAAAATATTGTCATTCGAGCGTATTCGTGCTCTTTTCAAAGTGCAAGACACCTCTCACTCCCACAAGCTGTCCTAATTGTAACTCTCGTATACCCACTAGCCCATCGCTCTCTCAAACCCACCACTTCCATTTCCTCATCCTCTCTCTCACTCATTCACCCCAACTCATCGTCATTATCCCTTTGTGTCTGTCATTGTCTCCTATCTCTCAGCCACAGTCCCCTTAGTTCTGTCCTACTACTGTCTCCTCTCAGTGTAACTCTGCCACTGTCTCGCTCCAGCGCCCTCTTAATGCCACTCCTTCACACCTTCCCACTGCTGCTGTCTCTTCTCACTGTCATTATCTCTCTCATCCTCGTGGTCATTGTCGTAAACTCTGTCTCTCATTATTCCTCTGTCACTGGCACTCTCTCCTTCATTCTTTTCCTGGCATTGCGCTGCCACTGTCAGCTATCTTCTAGTGCCACTGTGTCCCTCTTTCTCTCACACATGTACATACGGTCTTTGTCTTTTTCGCTCTTTCTATACCACAATAAATTTTAAAATATAAAATAAGAATATTACAATATTTCCTAAAGGTGGGCATAACGACCCCCTCCCCCCTTTGGAAATACTTACTTTCACCGCTAACAGCTCATACACAGTCCCTAACTGATCCCTAATAACTCTAGCAGATAAAGTCATCACCAGAAAACAGCAAACCATTGCAGTGTCAATAAAGAAAAAAGTCTCACACAGACACCACACGCAGTTTTGCATGGCAACAAATGAAATTTATTGGCAAGAATTTACCCTGGCTGTACTTTTACTCAACAATACCTCCGGCTAGATAATGGCTCCACGATCTGCTTTGACGTCTATTTTGACAGAACTAGTACATGCTCACTAATCCACAAGATTCGGTGAGAAAAGGAAGTACCGTACCTAAGCAGAATTGGACGCGCACAGAACGCACTTTCGAATGCTTCGCAAGCTTACCATACTGGAAAAGTAATTTCGCTGATCACGGAACATCACTAATTCCACAACCCCAAATTGAAATTTTGAAGCACCAACTCCTTCGCAGAGCGTCACCACCTGCCACTTTAAACCAACGACGGTTGCCTGTCGACTCCACGATTTCGAGAGCTCGATACCGCTCCGCGAAACTGTTTGAAGTTTCAGCCAATCGGGATCAGGAGCATATCGTAGGCGTTCTCACTGCCCATTTCCTGCTACTGCTCTCCCAGCTTCTGCAAAGTGCTGCCTCCTCACATAATATTAAGAACCTTTTCAGCAATGGGTGGTGGAGACACCGAGAGAACTGTGAAAATACTCGCTCTTACAAAATGCCATTTACTATGAGGGAAACTACTTCGCCACACACTTCCGTGGCCATGGTCTCTAACGTACTCTTGTGCGGTGGCGTTGGATCTGGTGTAAACCGGTTCGAATCCTGGTCGTGGCGAAAGTTCTCACTGTCACAGTCCTGGTTTAAATACCAAGCTTCTCTGTATTGTCTAATGAAGTGAAGCCATTGTTGACGGTGATCCATCCGTCAGATGGGAACGTTCAACTTGGTGGCCCTCTTGGTGCAATTCGCGAGGAGCAGGCTGTGTGCCGCCGCTGGGAATCACCCCCACCCTTTTCTCCTCATAATCTTCATCCCCCTCATCATCATCATCGTACAATATAAACATTACACTGCATTTCGCACAAAAAACACACTCACAATACATACATGTAATGTTACAAATATTGTCATGGAGCATGATGCAAAAAAATAAACAAAACAAGAAAAACTCTTCCCATCCAGCCGGAAACTTGTTGAGAGGACAACAAACACGAACGAAGCTAGCACACACGATTGGCTAGAAAGTGATATGTTACAAGATCCTACTGACATACTAGTTCTGAAGTGGTAAATAGTGCAAAGATGTTCTTGGATTTCGTTTCAAAGTCGCTCTTAAGGGGCTCCGGAAAGGCTCAAAATCATGAAAAGTTCAATTTTTACTTTTTGCGTTTTCTGAATCTGCAGACTATTACCTTTTAATAGATATATAATTTATTCAATTCCGAAGACTACAACTATTTTTAAATTTTTTTTGGAATGTGGTCTACATGGGCGTGACCCACTGTGGCGCTGTTAAACTGGTGTCAAATGGTGTTATTATTAACGTCCGTGTTCATCAGGTACATTTTAGTGATGTGAGATAAAGTATGTGTTGTGGCTAACCTGTGATGGTTCAATATATATCGCTGGTGTGATTGTCGATTGTTTCATGTTTATTTACTCTGTCGTTATCTCGAAAATATTCGTAATTAATTCTGTTTCTTGAGTCTCTGTTTTGTTGAAGTATAATAATGAGTAAAAGTAAAGTTGCTGTTGCTACTTTCAATGATGGCAACATTGTAACGTGCAAGGTATTTAGAAATATGGGAATGAAGATAGGTTCTAACATGGTACGAGCGATGCTTGCTTTAGACAAGGAACGCCTTCGGGCTGCAGACAGGGCTGCAAAGAGTCTAGAAATACAAGCAAGAGTAAACAGGAGGAGGAACAAGAGGAAGCTGGAGGAGGAGTTTGCAGAGGATGAAGATAATCCATCCTATGGACCTGGAATGCACTAAAAAGTTAATCCAATCTTTGTCGCTCGATTCCCAAAACTTTTATTTTCTCATACTAATTACATATCTTCTAAGGCTCTTCCAAACATATTTGTTTCAAACTTTCAGTAAATGTTACACAGTACCTTCTGCATAATTTAACACAGCCTTTTTCCAAAAAAACTGTATATTTTTGAATATATAAATAAAAAATTGCAAAAAAATGTTGTGAATTTTCATTACAATTGAAAAAAATCATCTTTAATAACTGAACTAAAATTTTGTAAAATCCCTGTGTTAAGTTGTAGCCCATATTCCAATAAATAATCTGTAAAAAGTTCAACTTCCTACCTCAAATACTTTGTGAGGAAAGATGTAATTTATAAGCGTTATTTTAACATTGCAAGTATAGGGCGTTCCGGAGCCCCTTAACTCTTTCGGTCTAGCTAAAGTCGACACGCCATCTGACTCCTACCAGGGTCTGAGGGACGGGTCAGGGTGTACGCAGTGATAGGATCCTGCCTCCCCAGAAGTAGTTCCCGTGGAACGCGCCGTACGTTCGAGAGGCTGTACTGTGACGAGCTGGAACAAGGACGGCTCTCGCCCGCAGTTTGGGGACGAGCGCATGGCGGAGATCTGGCGCGTCGTGGGCGGCGCGCACGCGGCGGCCGGGCTGCAGGGGCGTCTGGCGCTGGACGTGTCGGTGCTGGCGGTGGACCCCTCGCTGAGGGGCGCCGGCCTGGGCCTCGAGCTGCTGCGGCGCGCCGCCGACGTGGGCCGCGAGGCCGGCGCCCCGCTGCTCACCGTGGTCTGCACCAGCGCCTACTCGGCGCGCCTCGCCCACAAGCTGGGCATGCGCTGCCTGCACAGCCTGCCCTACCAACAGGCCGGCCTCGCCCACCTGCCCCAGGAGCCGCACACGCACGTCCACGTCTACGCACTGGACCTCTAACAGGTACACTGCAAAGCGCCACTAGGGTAAGGAAGGATCTAGTCGATCTGTTTTGCCACACATATGCACTGAATATCCCACTATGGTCCACGTATACGTAAAGGAATTGTGTGCACGGAAATGGAAGAAAAGGCTTGGCCCTAACACGTCAACTGTAGTTGTGTGCCCTGATTAAACATTAACAATCTTACTAAGTAGGCTTGGGAACTATTCTTTCTTTCGCTTACGCCATAGTCCCACAACTGTCGCAGGGTGGGCGTGGTTATAACGGATTTGGCAATGTTAGTGTTAGGGGTGGCCGGATGCCCTTCCTGCCGCTACCCCGTACCCCCCAAGACGGAATCAGTGTACCCCAGCTGTCTGCGTCTAGTGTAAATCGGGAAATGGTGCGGACGTGTTTCAAATGTCTGCGACGCGTGTAACTGAGGCGGAACCTGGGGACCAGCCCGGTATTCACCTAACGGGATGTGGAAATCCGTCTAAAAACCACATCCACGCTGGCCGGCACACCGGCCCTCGTCGTTAATCCGCCGGGCGGATTCGATCCGGGGCCGGCGCGCCTACCCGAGTCCAGGAAGCTACACTGCTGGGTTAGGCATGGGAACTATCAGTTACTATAATAAAACAAGTGCTAAAAATTACTTTTTGTTGTGGACTGGCAAGACAGCCAATCCACTATGAAGGAAGCCGAAAGGCACGCGTTTAAGCTCACTCAGCCTGGCGTGAGGTCTGGAACAGGACACGGAAATGAGACTAGTAGAAAACGTACGTATTTTCTGGAATACTTAACTTTAATCCATAATTGGTGAACATCGCTCTTGACGGTACATGTTTTACAGCATCAATAGTAACGTAATGGTGCCTTGCTAGGTCGTAGGAAATGACGTAGCTGAAGGCTATGCTAACTATCGTCTCGGCAAATGAGAGCGTAATTTGTCAGTGAATCATCGCTAGCAAAGTCGACTGTACAACTGGGGCGAGTGCTAGGAAGTGTCTCTAGACCTGCCGTGTGGCGGCCCTCGGTCTGCTACCACTGATAGTGGCGACACGCGGGTCCGACGTATACTAACGGACAGCGGCCGATTTAAAGGCTACCACCTAGCAAGTGTGGTGTCTGGCGGTGACACCACACTTTGATTTATTATTATGACTTCAGTGACTGCTCAGCAGAAGAGTCGAATACTCTTCACTGGGGAATGAGTGCGTATACACATATGAAACTGTGACAACTGTGGATGTTCAAAGAGAAAGGACTGGAAAACTATTCATAAAATAGAATCGTGTTAACTGACTGCTAATCGTGGAACTGAGTTGTCGGTGTTGAGCGCATCGGAAACAGAATCTCAAAGAGTAAAATCATTACCGAAATGTTAACACACAGTGACTGATTAATCGATCTAAACTAACGCACGTATCATCCAGTATGAATTTCGTACTTCGTTGCTGTAACAATTACATCATTTTCGGGAGACGATGTGCTATGACGCCGCATGCTGGAGTCGGACGCTAGCGTTGCGCTCCTAGTCTGCGCTCCTAGTCACATTGAAAAAACATTTCCTTCGCCTTTCTACTTCGGTTTTACGTCTGGTCCTTTAGACCATATATACGAATGACATCCCTAGGCAGACTGGCGGAGAAATTGCTCTCTATGCGGATGACACTCCTATATACAGAAGTGGTCGCAGCCTTGTCCTTACACACCGCCACCTCCGGCAACATCTCGATAAGATAAGCCAGTGGTGCAACCACTCAAAATAATGGTCAGTCCTATCAAGTGCCAGGCGATCTATTTCATCTCTAAAATCAAGCTCCCTGACGGCAGTGAGTTAACTTGGAGAAGTTCAGTTACTCACCTGGACCTCGAAATAGGTCGACGCCTAACGTGGAACAGGCACCTCACCGCCGCAGCAAAGGCTGCGCCCTCTTCTGTAGGTTATATCCTCTGCTGAAACGCAACGGAATAGCCATTCAGTGCAAACTTCTCCTCCGGCGCCAGCTCACACTTCCAGTCATGCAATATGGCTCGGAGGTTTCGTCTATGGTGTCAGACACAGCACAACCCGACTGCAGCTTCTCCAGAACAAAGATTTCCGTGTCATCTCAGGCGCTGGCAGATACGTTCCCAGCACACACGTAAGAGGAAACTTTCTAGGCCTTCCTACCATATACACACTAATTCAAGATAAATCCACAAAGTTTTACCAAACAACACAAACTTCACTCCACTTCCTCTGACAAAATTTAGGAAACGAACCATCAGAAGCTTCTCACTAACGTCCAGAACTAATCCTTACACGCCTCTTTAGGGCGTAAGCCTGCAAGATTGCCATTTGGCCAATCACAGACCGCGTACTTTATTCCGCCAATCCAAAACCTCTCAAGAACTTTGTTCTGGAAGGTGCGGCATCGATTCTTTTGGGAGATTCCGAATGCCGACCTACCCGAACTCGTATTTCCAGCTTCTTGCCACTGCCGCCATATGCAAAGATTCTGAATTCAGCTCCATCAAACGGCGACCCGCCAAAAACTTCCCGTGACTTTCTCTTCTCATTGTTAACACTCAGAGAGTCAGTGTCCCGTAAATGACATTTCAACTGTCACAGGGGTACAAACTGCACAGTTTGCCGATGCTACGGCTTTTATGGCCAGCGGAAGACACATTCGCGCCAACATTCGACGCCTGCAATATCAACTAGATGCACAGCCCCTTGGTGTAAGACCAATAAAGTGCAATTAAAGCCTGCCAAGACTGCAGCCATCTGTTCTAGCAAGAAACACCCCTCGATGCCTACCAACTTGAGACTGCATGGGTGGAATACCCCTTGGGAAGGGGTAACGGTGTCTTATATGAGGTCACTTAGGGCAAACCTTTCTCCATAAACATACTCTCTGAGGATGAAAGCTTTTGGTGTGGATATGGTATGCAATCTCGGTCTGAGATCTTGCCAGTCCCACACAAAAGTTTTACAAAATACTCATATGAATACTTCGCGCCAGCCACTATAGGCCTACTCGCATCGTAGAATTCTACGATTCCCTCCATATGGATAAAGTACTTGAAGCAGTTCGCAAACGGAAGACCATCCTGCACAACAAAGTAGACACTTTTCGTAATTCGCATGGCATTCGTATAAGGTACCACGTTCCTTGGTTTTATGACATCCTAACCCATTCCGCCAACTGGCGGTATCTTACGGACTGATCTACATGCCCTGAGAAGTTGACCCCAAAAGTTTATTCATAATAACCATGAAGCCTAGATCGTCGTCGACAATGGCACTTCGATTTACAGCGTTTCAACGAAAAAAAAACTATCTAAAGCAAGGACGAAGTAAGTTGGCCGCCGGCTCCATTTGAAACATTTCATGTCTCCATTTCCGTTCGAAAACATCCCAACGTTGAATGTTATACATATCCCTTTCTGTCAGGCAACAATCACTATGGGAGCAACAACACGTTCCGGTCATAGTTCAGGTGATATGGGATCATAAACAACAACACGCGTAAAAAATGCCGCTTCATGCGACCTTTAAATTTATTACTTCTGGGTCGTTTCGCAACACAAATTGCAGGCAGTATCTATATGCGCTGCTGAATGTACATTATGTGATCAAAAGTATCCAGACACCTGGCTAGAAATGCCTTTAAGTTCATGGCACACCCTCCATCGGTAATGCCGGAATTCAATATGGTGTTGGCCCACCCTTAGCCTTGATGACACTTCCACTTTCGCAGGCATTCGTTCAATCAGGTGCACGAATGTTTCTTGGGGAATGGCAGCAAATTCTTCACGGAGTGCTGCACCGAGGATACGAATCGATGTTGGTCGGTGAGGCCTGGCACGAAGTCAGCGTTCTAAAACATCCCAAACGTGTCCTGTATGAATCAGGTCAGGACTCTATACAGGCCAGTCCATTACAGGGATGTCATTATCGTGTAACGACTGCGCCACAGGCCATGCATTATGAACAGGTGCTGGGTCGTGTTGAAAGATGTAATCGCCATCCCCGAATTGCTCTTCAAAGGTGGGAAGCAAGAAGGTGCTTAAAACATCAATGTGCTGTGATAGTGCCGCGCAAAACAACAAGGGGTGCAAGCCCCCTCGATGAAAAATACTACCACACTATGACACCACCGCCTCCGAATTTTACTGTTGGCACTACACACGCTGGCAGATTACGTCCGCCGGGCATTCGCCATACCCTCACCATGCCATCGGATCGCCAACTTGTGTACCGTGATTCCTCTCTCTACACAACGTTTCTCCACTGTTCAGTCGTCCAATGTATACGCTCCTTACACCAAGCGAGGCGTCGTTAGGCATTTACCTGCATGATATGTGGCTTATGAGCAGACGCTCGATCATGAGCTCAAACTTTTCTCACATCCCACCTGTCATAGTACTTGAAGTGGATCCTGAAGCAGTTTGGAATTCCTGTGTGATGGTCTGGATAGATGTCTGCCTATTAAACATTACGACCTTCTTCAACTATCGGCAGTCTCTGTCAGTCAACAGACGACGTCGGCCTGTACGCTTTTGTGCTGTATGTGTCACTTCACGTTTCTACTTCAAAAATGGTTCAAATGGCTCTGAGCACTATGGGACTTAACTTCTGAGGTCATCAGTCCCCTAGAAATTAGAACTACCTAAACCTAACTAACCTACGGACATCACACACATCCATGCTCGAGGTAGCATTCGAACCTGCGTCCGTAACAGTCGCGCGGTTCCAGACTGTAGCGCCTAGAACCGCTCGGCCACTCCGGCCGGCTGTTTCTACTTCACTATCACATCGGAATCAGTAGGTCTACGAATGTCTGGATGTTTAGGAGTGCGGAAATCTCGCGTACAGAGGTGTGACACAAGTGACACCCAATCACCTGACCACATTCGAAGCCCGTGAGTTCCGCGGAGCCCCCCATTGTGATCTCACGATGTCTAATGACTACTGACGGCGCCACATTTGTTTGTATTAACACTTAAACATAACGTGTTTACATTTTTCCAGAACAAAAAAGAATCCAGCATATTGTTAAGCAAAATTACCAATTGCAAACAGGCTCGCCTTTAATAATTACAGCTTCAGTTAAGTAAAATTAAATAGAAAACAGCCAGGCCTTGAATAATAACAGCTTCAGTTAAGTAAAATTACCTAATTCCAACAGGCAGACCTTCTTTAGTAACAGCTTCAGTTGAAGAAGGCTACCAAATAGAAAACAGATAGCCCCTCATGAATAATAGCTTCCAAGTGTGTGAATTGCTCCCTCACAAGCGGTGCACCAGAAGGCTTAAAAGTAAGGAGCACAAGACTACACCAAATAGGAAGGCCAAGAATGTTACAAGAGGACCGGCCTTTCAAAGCCCTTTTCGTTGGGTACAGATTGGCAAAAGAAATATTAACACATCAAGGTCAATTCCGCGTAAACAACAATAACTAGACATCGGTATACCCACGTCACTGCAAGATACCGCCTCTACAATGACAGCGAAACGCTCGAAAGGAAACTAGGCTGCCAAAACCAATTACATAGCTTCAGCAATTGCAAATTTTGAGACGCAGCCGTCTCTTAAGCCAATATAATTAACAGAGCGTTGACGTCGGCAGTGCCCGAAGGTATCACGAAACCGGTAAACGGCCTTATTACAAGTTACAAGAGAATGGTACTTATCCGGTGTTCGAAGACGTTTGGCCTGGAGGTCGGCTAAAACCCAATCATCTAGGTATTGCGTGACGACGGGAGAGAGGGAGGGGAGGTTGTGGGAGGAAACACTATCGGCTCACACCCTATAAGATACCCTGTTAACAAACAAGCAAGGCTTGTACCGACTCAGGAAAAGCAACAACAGACACAATTCAACGAACCAACTGGTGGTGAAATACACTCCTGGAAATTGAAATAAGAACACCGTGAATTCATTGTCCCAGGAAGGGGAAACTTTATTGACACATTCCTGGGGTCAGATACATCACATGATCACACTGACAGAACCACAGGCACATAGACACAGGCAACAGAGCATGCACAATGTCGGCACTAGTACAGTGTATATCCACCTTTCGCAGCAATGCAGGCTGCTATTCTCCCATGGAGACGATGGTAGAGATGCTGGATGTAGTCCTGTGGAACGGCTTGCCATGCCATTTCCACCTGGCGCCTCAGTTGGACCAGCGTTCGTGCTGGACGTGCAGACCGCGTGAGATGACGCTTCATCCAGTCCCAAATATGCTCAATGGGGGACAGATCCGGAGATCTTGCTGGCCAGGGTAGTTGACTTACACCTTCTAGAGCACGTTGGGTGGCACGGGATACATGCGGACGTGCATTGACCTGTTGGAACAGCAAGTTCCGTTGCCGGTCTAGGAATGGTAGAAAGATGGGTTCGATGACGGTTTGGATGTACCGTGCACTATTCAGTGTCCCCTCGACGATCACCAGTGGTGTACGGCCAGTGTAGGAGATCGCTCCCCACACCATGATGCCGGGTGTTGGCCCTGTGTGCCTCGGTCGTATGCAGTCCTGATTGTGGCGCTCACCTGCACGGCGCCAAACACGCATACGACCATCATTGGCACCAAGGCAGAAGCGACTCTCATCGCTGAAGACGACACGTCTCCATTCGTCCCTCCATTCACACCTGTCGCGACGCCACTGGAGGCGGGCTGCACGATGTTAGGACGTGAGCGGAAGACGGCCTAACGGTGTGCGGGACCGTAGCCCAGCTTCATGGAGACGGTTGCGAATGGTCCTTGCCGATACCCCAGGAGCAACAGTGTCCCTAATTTGCTGGGAAGTGGCGGTGCGGTCCCCTACGGCACTGCGTAGGATCCTACGGTCTTGGCGTGCATCCGTGCGTCGCTGCGGTCCGGTCCCAGGTCGACGGGCACGTGCACCTTCCACCGAACACTGGCGACAACATCGATGTACTGTGGAAACCTCACGCCCCACGTGTTGAGCAATTCGGCGGTACGTCCACCCGGCCTCCCGCATGCCCACTATACGCCCTCGCTCAAAGTCCGTCAACTGCACATACGGTTCACGTCCACGCTGTCGCGGCATCCTACCAGTGTTAAAGACTGCGATGGAGCTCCGTATGCCACGGCAAACTGGCTGACACTGACGGCGGCGGTGGACAAATGCTGCGCAGCTAGCGCCATTCGACGGCCAACACCGCGGTTCCTGGTGTGTCCGCTGTGCCGTGCGTGTGATCATTGCTTGTACAGCCCTCTCGTAGTGTCCGGAGCAAGTATGGTGGGTCTGACACACCGGTGTCAATGTGTTCTTTTTTCCATTTCCAGGAGTGTAGATCAGCTAAGAAATCGCAATGATCGCAACAGACCCATCAATAAGAAAATAACAGTTAAGACCTCAAAGCGCTGTCAGGCTGGGTTAGCACTTGGATAGGTGACGATCGGTCTGCCGAGCGCTATTGGCAATCGGGGTGCACTCAGCCCTTATGAGGCAAACTGAGTGGCTAGTTGATTGAGAAATTGCGGCTCTGCTCTCGTAAACTGACATACGGCCGGGAGAGCGGAGTGCTGACAACATGCCCCTCCAAATACTCTCTCAGTGACACCTGTGTGCTGATGATGACACGGTGGCCGGTCGGTATCGTTGGGCCTTCATGGCCTGTTCAGGCGGAGTTTAGTTTTTAAGACCTCAAAATCCAAAACTTAACCGAAGTTCACGAAGCGATCTGGTAACTTTGCCACTATGCTCTGTTGGCCGACGACGGTGAAACCATTATCAGTACATCTTCTCTCACTTAGATGGCATATGCCATCATCCTATCAAAACCGACGGCGTCTTTCCAGGTGTACTAATTTTTTTCGTAGTGTATTATGTTCAAGAGATGAAAGGTCCATCGATCCCGGCAGCCCACGTGGATGTTAGCACTTTACGTTCCGCAGCATCAGTATTTTCTCGATGGGTGCAGAATATTACTTTCTTCCTGTGCACTATTTACGAATAGAATGTGCCACGCGCCGAAGCCGCGTGGTCTAGGGCGCCTTGCCACAGTTCGCGCGGCTTGCCCCGTAGGAGGTTCCACCCTCGGGCATGGGTGTGTGTTATCCTTAGCGTAAGTTAGATTAAGTAGTGTGTAAGCCTTGCGGCCGGTGACCTCAGCAGTTTGATCCTACAGAAACTTTCCATAATTTTAAGAATAGAAGAAACCGGGTGAGAGAGAATCAGAAGTGGTGGAAATGATAGTGATACCACGTAAATACTGTAAGGGGGTTTGTGCAGTTTAGCTATAAGAGTTACTGCAAAGCCACAAGCGGGCGTAAAGACACTTGAGTGAATGAGGAATCCTCAAAAGTGTCCCTTGCTGTGATTCTCTCAGTACCTTACTGACTTTGCAGCGTATATATCTACAGAGGAAAACAAATTACACAAAGGACTCGAACAATGGACGGTCGGTTTCGTTCCTCAGGAGGAGAGGAAAGTTGTATCATTGTGCTGGGCACCAGTGCATGTGGGAATCTGGGGAAATGAACGGGCAGACCAAGCAGCCAAGCAGGCTTGCAGAGAATTGGTATTACACTATGTACTACTCACTTACAGACCGTCTAATCACTGTGTAACTCTTATGTTTTATAACGCTCTGTGTGTCTAGCGTAAACTAAATACTGAAAAATGTGATTACTTGAGCCCTGCATTGCGCAGTCGTGTGAACAATGGTGTGTTGCCTGACGTCACAATCGACAGTTCTCAGCATCTGAATTATATGTCAAAATATAACCAATAAACATTGCACAGCAGATGAATTACAAAATTTTGTCTGAATATATTACACAAATTACTTAAATTGAAGTCCACTGCACACTTACGTAGCTAAGTTGCAAAACAAATTATGTATATGAAAAATGTTTCACACACGGTTGTAGCACACTATCAACTGAAATGTACTTTTTGTATTGAGAAAATAACTTCCAAACTTAATGTAAGCTATCTGACCTAATCATAACTAACTGTATGTATAGTGTATCTGTATAACTATGGCCCTGAACTATTACCGCACTTACCTCGGTACAGCAAATGTTCTCTCGAAAGTAGAGATCCGCAAGCAGCGCCGCAGCGAAAGTAATTGAAAATGGTAAACTAGAAATGTCATTCAAAAGGGTATGTACCGCCACGTATAATGTCGACACAAGTAACATAGTATTTCTCGTATTGAAATATAAATCATGGGTGCCAATGTTCTATAAATGCCTTTTCCACAACAATTTTATAGCAGTGTATTAATTTACAACTTCCCTTTCAAGGTCTGAACAATATGTGCGAAAATGACTAGTTTTAGGAACAATCTGAACAGGTTGATTATTCAAAATTTTACTTTACACAGAAGATTAAGCTACCCAAAACGATCTCTGTTCTTTCACAAAATGTGTGTGTGAGGGAGGAGAACTAACTTCTCTTGCTATGAGCAATCCATGAGATAAATGGCTCAAACAGATATCGGTAGGACAACTAATTTTATAAGCGAGTGCTTTCCACGCGCATGTATACAAAGCTGTGGATTTACCTAGGATGACAATTATTCACAATTTTCTAAATCCATAAATACTCCCATCATCATCCTATTCAGTCATTTCCAGTAAATGTCCGGCCCTGGTAGCTGAATGGTCATCGCAACGGCATGTCATACGTAACGGCCCGGTTTCGATTCTCGACTGGGTCGGAGATTTTCTCCGCTCAGGGACTGGGTGTTATGTTGTCCTTTTGTCCTTATCATCATCATTTCATCCCCGTCGACACGCAAGTCGCCAAAATGGCGTCAACTCGAAAGACTTGAACCAGGCAAACGGTCTACCCGACGGGAGGCCCTAGCCACACGGCATTTCCATTTCCAGTAAATCTGCATACTGTATTTAGCAGTTCAATTCCAGAAAAAACTTCCACATGTATATTCCAATATACCTCGACTAATAATAACTCTGTAAGCGCCCTCAGGCAGAGATGTCTAAGAGCACATCCAAAGACCGCGGATCAGTATGGCTCGCTCTCAGATGTCTGCATATCGATATATGAAAGTAAGAAGTTAACAATTCTGTAACAGTCCAGATGACATGCACACCTCGCAGCTGTTGAGCCAGGGAGCCATGCAACTGTGGAAGGACTCGTTTCCAGAGGACGACACCAAACTGTGGTCAGTCAAGCCGACTATCCGGCCGAAGGATACCTAACACCAGTCACTCCAAATAGGGCGCTGTCTCCCAACACATAGCTTCATACCCCTGTTATTTTACTTATTGTTGAAGTTTTATAATTTTTTCCATTTTATCCGCATTCGTCTCATAAAATTTTAGTATGAGTGGGGAGGACCTTGCTGTCATACACCTGAACTAATACATTATCTCGATTATCATCGTCATCAGGTGCAAAAGTACATATAGAATTTCAGTGGTGCCTTGATACCACAGTGTGCAACCCTGGCATCATGTTCAAAGGAGGCAGGTCTTCATATTTATCCACCTTTTAATAGGCCTCCAGTACAGACGCTATCAATTTCCTTGCCGACTGTAGAACTATGAGGATATCACATGTGGGTAAGCCACGGAATGGTGCGTAGCATTCACTGTTGTGGAATGATGAACACCAAACTCTATTTGATTTCATATATAGCATTACTGTTCCTTGTGATAATGTACCACGGTGCCAACTCAGTTAATGTGGCACAATGTTCTACGTTGATTTCAACTAATATCACATAGACCTGAAATAACACTTTGCAGACGCAACCAAACGTTCAAAGTCGGACGGGAGAATGTTCACAGCGAAGAGGAAAGTTGGAACATGAAAACTGGCGAAGCAGTGTATGGGAATATTGTTTTTCTTTTTGTTTTGTTTTCATTAATACAGAACAAATGATTTATGGAGATAATATTTTCGTTTCAAAGAAATAAACTGTGAGATACAGTCACTGGCGGCAATTTATCACGAAGAACCTCTACATAAAATATGGTTTCACGAAGATAAAACTCTCAAAATAGGAGGCAAAGGATTGGAAACATAATGAACACATTTTCCTTCACAGTAAATGCTGCTGATATTTATAATTTTGTTTAAGGGTATTTGTTTATCTTCTTTCTGTCCTCTTTTTTTCTTAATAAATCAGAACTTTCTACCATTCGACCCTATCCGGTCTGTCAACTTCCTGAATTAGGGAGGAAAAAATTTATTTTGTTGCAGGCATCCCACTGAAACTTCTCTTACCCTGGATGAAAGCGAAGTAGTGGAGGTGGAGGGACGCCATCACCTGCAACACACAGGCCGGGCTGCTGATCACAAGCCTAAGGGAAGGTGCGACAGCTGACGGCCACAACTTCGGGGAAAGTGTTTCCTGTCTTTCAGCAAAGGTGTATTTGTGTCTGTCAGCGAAATAACGGTACTGACTTCCAGATGTGATGTGAAAAGACCATTTTCTACCGTTTTCCATCGCGCAAGGACAGTGCAGAAATGTCTAATGTTCTTTAATATATTGACAATAAATATAAACATTAATAAGAGAGAAGATACGATAAAACAGGAAAATATATAATAATCTGAATATATCTATTTTGAACAATGTATATATGCTCTCCTCTCTTGTGGAGCTGTTTTATTTATTATTTGGTAGAATTAAAAGGGAAGACCAGACAGCCTCGACATCGACGTCCAGGTGCAGGTGGAGGAGGCCGCTAAACTCAGGACTGGCTCTAGGCTCTTAGTCAATTGTAAATCAGAATCCAAAGTTATGTCAAGCGAAAATCTACGAAGTAGCTCCACAGTTTGTTCTTGTTATTGTTGATTGAAACAGACCATTGACTCCGAAGGAACACTTCCACGTTGCCTTGTCTTGTAGCTTCTTCCATGTATTACGGCTACCACGAAAGGAATACGATTTTCAACGTCCGATCTAGAAATATTACTTTCAGTGTGATTCCGACTGGTGTACAAAAATCCTAACTTACGGGGCCGTTACTCTGCTAAAACACAGAGGAGGCAACGTTGCAAGACGAGCAGCAGGTAATCGACCCAAATGCTAGGCATCAGGTACCAAAAAAAGAGTTCCCCAGTAACTATCATTTTCTAGATACATCAGCATAATATTCAGAAAACGGGTTGGGTGGGGGGTCACAAATGTAACCTTATCTACCTGGGATTTCAGATTGTTGTTTGAGATGAGATAGTTAACAAATATGTTTCACAACAGAAGGCAATTCAAAAATTGTGTAAGTATTTTCTCATTTCATTTAAATATTTTTGTCAAAAGTTCTGTTTTAACTCTTACTGTGCTATCACAAGCAATCGTACCGTGGCCGGAGCGGCTAAAGGGGAATCCACCATCTTCCAAGGCCAGTGAAAAAGTCCACCACAGCAAATAAGAAAGTGGTCTACCCGTAGCGTGGTTCGCTGTTGATTCTCGGTCCTGGGCTCGATCATAAGCTGTTCATAAATTTTGAATAAAAAAACATCAGCAATTGTGCCCGAAAGATTCTGGCCTGAGGAGTCACCCTCATTCTGCCAAAGGCCTTGTCGAAGAGGCCAAAGAAGCGGAGAGAGGTTCGGGGCATGCTCTTACCCTTGGGTTGGAAAACCGTTCCTAAAAGGTGGAAGAAGCATTAATGACCAATGGTCTAAGGACGTAGAAGGCAATGCAAAAAATTACATTAAATACACTTAATGTGTGTCTACAGAACTTATGGACTGTAAATGAAAAATTTCGTGCTCGCTATATGGAAAACGATAACGAATTAGTTCAGCATTTGGATCTCACACAGAGGATTGCCAAGACACTTGCAATTGCGTTTTAGACTGCGTTTAACATTTTGGAAACTTGGGTAATGTTTCCTGTCAACATTTTCAATTATTTACTGTGACTTTAGCTGTGTTCAAGTTTAATATTCGTTGTTCAATAAGATAGTCAATGCATTTGATCCAGAATCAGGTTTTCATTAATATATTAGTAGGCATGTTGAAAACACCACATTTCGTTTACATGCGAATAAATTATTTCAGGATTTCCTAATATGTGTAGACTTCTTCAATTCCTTCTTAGGTGGTGGCCTTGTATGCCATGTGGAGCAAGTATTGACAGTTTCTTTCTTGCTTGCACCCAAGATTAAGTTTTCATTCGCAGAAATTATACACGGCATTGAAGCTTCCTTGATTTATTTACATTCCCACGTAACCGATAAATTCATGGTAAAAGGTACTATTATTTGTGCAGCATTTTATATATTTTACGCACTTGACTTAACTATGAGTATAAACTCTAAACTATACTCTGCCTTCAGCAGGAATGTTAATGTTGGGCAACTGCAATCAGTATAAACTTTATTCAGAACAGCAGTAATCAGAAACCTTTAGATATCTTATTGCTGCTCAGGTTGGATAGTAAGTGACAGTGTGGGGATTCTGAGACTGCTAGCTGATGGTCGTTTCTTGTTCAACGTGATTGTTTTGGGTCTTTATATTTCAGGTTTTGTACGGAAAGATGTCATCAGACGAAGCCGCACATACTCATTGCACATGCTTCACCTACAACGTGGACCTATATGTCTTCTTAGAATCAGGCAATGAGACTGGCTCCTATAAATTTACACATTTAGGCCCCTAATTCTTTCCGTTGCACAAAGTAAGCAGTACCTGCTCTTTAACCTGCCGTTAAAATATGGTCAGATCGCGTTATAAATCATTTCCTGGATCAAAATTTCGTATAAAAGAGGGCCACTTACACAGGTCATTTTTGTGAAGACATACTTTCAAGTATCTGACGATACATGTACATTATTACTCTGCATTTCACAATTAAGTGCCCGGCAGAGAGTTGAACGAGCCACCTTCAAGCTATTTCTCTACTGTTCCTCTTTCGAACAGCGCGTGAGAAAACCAATACGTACATCTTTCTGTGCGAGTTCTCATTTCTCTTATTTTGTTATGATGATCACTGCTACTTTTGCAAGTGGGCGTCAACAAAATATTTTCACACTCTGTGGAGAAAGTTCGAAATTTCATAACAAGATCCTACCTCAACGATCAACGTCTTCGTTTTATTGATTGCCATCCCAATTCACGTATCATATCCGCGCTCTGTTACCGATTTCGCGACAGTAGAAAATGAGCTTCCCTTATTTGAACTTTTTCCATGTCCCCCGTCGATCCAATACGATGAGATTCCCGCACTGCACAGTAATACTACCGAGAGAGGTGGTGCAGTGGTTAGCACACTGGACACGCTTTTGGGAGGACGATTGATCAAACCCTCGTCCGGCCATCCTGATTTAGCTTTTCCGTGATTTCTCTAAATCGCTTCAGGCAAATTCCTGGATGGTTCCATTGAAAGGGCACTGCCAACTTCCGTACCCATCATTCCCCAATCCGATGGGACCGATGACCCCGCTGTTTAGTCCTCTCTCCCAAATCAACCGACCAACCAATAGTAATATTCCAGAGGAGGACGTATAGCCGTAGGGCAGGCAGACTCTTTAATACACCTGTTGAATCTCTCGTCTTCTGCCAGTAAGTTGTAATCTTTGCTTTGCTTCAGCCACAACATTATATACGCGATGGTTGCAACTTAAATTATTCGTAAATGTAGTTCCTAAGTGTTTAGTCGAATTTACAGCCTTTAAACTTGTGTAATTTATCAGGTAACCAAAATTTAGAGGATTCCTTTTGGTACTCATGTGGATGACTTCAGATGACTTCACAGTTTTCATTATTTAGTACCAGTTGTCACTTTTCGCACCATACAGACGTCTTGTATAAATCGTTTTGCAGTTTGTTTTGGTTATCTGATGACTTTATGAGACAGAAACTGATAGCATATCTGCAAACAATCTAAGAGTGCTACTCAGATTGTCTCCTGAATATTTTATGTAGATCAGGAACACAGAGGGCCTATAACACTTCCTTGGGACCACCAGATATTGTTTCTGTTTTACGCGATGACTGTCCATCAATTACTACGGTCTGTGACCTTTCTGACAGGAAATCACGAATCCAGTCACACAATTGAGAAGGTACGCACGCAGTTTGGTTGGAAGTCGCTTATGAGGAACGGTGTCAATAGCCTTCTGAAAACCTAAAAATATGGAAACAATTGGACATCCCCTGTCAATATCACTCATTACTTCGTGAGAATTTAGGTAAGTCATAATGTTCGAATACAGTATATCACAATATTACTGATATTTTGAAAAAAATAGTATTATAAAACTTTTTAATCACTTCTGCTAGTGGCAAAGCTCGTGAAATTGTAGAATGGTGCATGGAAATTTTTTTCTTGTTAATAATGAAATTTCAATCTGTCATCCAGCATCAGACTCCCTTCAGACCGAAGAGAACGTTGACCGACGGCATTGTTTGAGTAATTACATTAACCGGGTACTGACAGAAAAGAACGCTAAAAGGGCTCTCAGGGACGCTGAAATAAAAGTTTGATAAAGTAAATGCCAATTGTACAGGAGTAGCGTTCAGTTGTGGCCACCAAACAATTCGTCGGCAACTTTCCTTCTGTGCAGCCTGAAAAGGTTCTAAAATACAACATACTAAATTGATATGTAACATTAACCTAAGAGGAAAGTAGGTTTCTTGATACAAACACGGCTATTATAATTAAATTCTAAAAATGCATCCTCTATATTAAATGACGACCTTTCCTCCTCACTTTACAGATTTATTTATACAGCGAAAATGTATTCTTAATGTATTTTTGCCTTAATTAAACGTTTGGAGTGTATTCTACTAATTATTCACAGAGCAATATTTCAATATTTTCCAAAATCCTACTGCAAATCGAAGTTAGTAGTATGGATCTGTAATTCAGCGGATTACTCCCTATTTCCTATTTTGGGTATTGGTGTGACTTGTGCAACTCTCCAGTCTTTAGGTACGGATCTTTCAACGAACGATCGGTTATATATGATTGCTAAATATGGAACAATTATATCAGCATACACTGGGAGGAACCTGATCCTGCCTTCATTAAGTCGTTAAAGCTGCTTTGCTACATAAAGGATATCTACTTCTAAGTTACTCATGTTGGCAGTTGTTCTCGGTATCTAAATTTGGGATATTTACTTCGTCTTCTTTGGTGATGGAAATTGGAAAAACCATGTTGAGTACCTCTGCTTTCACGGCACTGTCACCAGTAGAATAACAACTGTTATCGCGCAGGGAAGGTACCGTTGTGTCTTTCCACTGGTGTACTTTAAATACTTTAATAATTTTTCTTTTCTAATTTCTACCCCTTACTATTCTCTGCAGTAATAATATGTCTAAATACTTAACTCTAAAAGGTGATTACGTAAAATTTAATGAGTTCGGACCCAGATCAACTCGTTTTACTACCAAAGTCATTGTAATGATCAATTAATAATTTAGTAAACAAAACCAAAAGCGTCATGTCAGTAATTTTGAAAAAAATAATGAGCAAACAAATTGTAATATCACTCCCTGGTATCTGCATTTTCTGCCAGATTTCGAGAGAGAGTTTCATTATGGAAAGTATTAAAAGCTTTTCGCGTTAAAGTTCGCGCTATATTTCGAGCTTCTGAAAAACATCGACAGTCTTGTAAGTTTTGGGTTCTTTTAAATTCAGCATGATACTTAGATCAATAGACAAAAGAATGGTTGGCTTACACCATGAAAAAAAAATCGAATATCTAATGAAAGGGTAACTTTCTACGAGTCACAGTGTGTAATGCCAGAAATCTGAATGTGGCACTGAAACTATAGAAAGATGAAAATAATTACAGTATCAGTTCTACAACTGTTACGAAGAAGGTATGAGGCTGGAAAGAATGGAAAATGAGTAAAATGTGGTTGCACTCTAGCGGCAAAATTCCACCAAGTCGACGCACAAGTTCCCTAACTTAATTAAAATTGTCTAGCACTCTGAAGTTAACATTAATTTACCTCAAAGATATGCTTTTCCCACTGTTATAAGAAAGGATAGCGTCGTTCAACGAAATTAAACTCTTAGTGAAAATTCTACTTTTACCGTATTTCACGTACATTGTTCGGTAACTCAGTTGTTAGATCGTCGAATTATACAAAACAATATTCAAACATCGCAGGTTCAATGCTGCCCGGAAGAACATTCAAAGTTATTTGTTAAATGACTCGTAAGTCCTCTCATATGAAAACCAAATCACAATTACAAAGCTTCACCACAGTAATCAGAAAAAGAGTATTATTTTGTTTTCCTTTCCGTTTATGTGCGCTCACATTTGCAATCGCTGTTCACGCACTTCACATTCAAAAAGATATTTGCTAGTTAATGTAGCCACACTTTTCACTAAGTTAGAAATAAAGTCTTTTTATCTTCGTACTGTCCAGCTAGTATCCTTATTGCTTAAGCTTTTGAAATTTCATCATCTTACATAAAGATGAAGTAAGTCTGCTCTAGACACTAATGTTAGTTTACACTCACGAAAATCACAACACTTACATCTGTGTGACCTGCATGTTTACATCTCTCCTCATACAAAACCTCATCATCCTACACCTCGTTGCACTGTGGGCGTGTGGTAATATCTTCACTTCTAGCAATGCTTTCCAACAAAGTGAATTGTTTATACACAAAATAAATGCATTTACCCTCAGCTGTACATTGATTAATTTGAATCTACACTCCTGGAAATTGAAATAAGAACACCGTGAATTCATTGTCCCAGGAAGGGGAAACTTTATTGACACATTCCTGGGGTCAGATACATCACATGATCACACTGACAGAACCACAGGCACATAGACACAGGCAACAGAGCATGCACAATGTCGGCACTAGTACAGTGTATATCCACCTTTCGCAGCAATGCAGGCTGCTATTCTCCCATGGAGACGATCGTAGAGATGCTGGATGTAGTCCTGTGGAACGGCTTGCCATGCCATTTCCACCTGGCGCCTCAGTTGGACCAGCGTTCGTGCTGGACGTGCACACCGCGTGAGACGACGCTTCATCCAGTCCCAAACATGCTCAATGGGGGACAGATCCGGAGATCTTGCTGGCCAGGCTAGTTGACTTACACCTTCTAGAGCACGTTGGGTGGCACAGGATACATGCGGACGTGCATTGTCCTGTTGGAACAGCAAGTTCCCTTGCCGGTCTAGGAATGGTAGAACGATGGGTTCGATGACGGTTTGGATGTACCGTGCACTATTCAGTGTCCCCTCGACGATCACCAGTGGTTTACGGCCAGTGTAGGAGATCGCTCCCCACACCATGATGCCGGGTGTTGGCCCTGTGTGCCTCGGTCGTATGCAGTCCTGATTGTGGCGCTCACCTGCACGGCGCCAAACACGCATACGACCATCATTGGCCCCAAGGCAGAAGCGACTCTCATCGCTGAAGACGACACGTCTCCATTCGTCCCTCCATTCACGCCTGTCGCGACACCACTGGAGGCGGGCTGCACGATGTTGGGGCTTGAGCGGAAGACGGCCTAACGGTGTGCGGGACCGTAGCCCAGCTTCATGGAGACGGTTGCGAATGGTCCTCGCCGATACCCCAGGAGCAACAGTGTCCCTAATTTGCTGGGAAGTGGCGGTGTGGTCCCCTACGGCACTGCGTAGGATCCTACGGTCTTGGCTTGCATCCGTGCGTCGCTGCGGTCCGGTCCCAGGTCCTGGCGACAACATCGATGTACTGTGGAGACCTCACGCCCCACGTGTTGAGCAATTCGGCGGTACGTCCACCCGGCCTCCCGCATGCCCACTATACGCCCTCGCTCAAAGTCCGTCAACTGCACATACGGTTCACGTCCACGCTGTCGCGGCATGCTACCAGTGTTAAAGACTGCGATGGAGCTCCGTATGCCACGGCAAACTGGCTGACACTGACGGCGGCGGTGCACAAATGCTGCGCAGCTAGCGCCATTCGACGGCCAACACCGCGGTTCCTGGTGTGTCCGCTGTGCCGTGCGTGTGATCATTGCTTGTACAGCCCTATCGCAGTGTCCGGAGCAAGTATGGTGGGTCTGACACACCGGTGTCAATGTGTTCTTTTTTCCATTTCCAGGAGTGTATATTTTACACGTCCTACCATTTAAACAACTGCTGCAATGAGTTCTTGCTAACGGTATTTTCTTATTTCTTGTAAAACTTTTGAAGATATACTATTGCTCCAAGATTGGAGCCTGGGTCCTCTTGACCTGCAATCACATGCGCTATACGTCGCGCCACAGAATGCCTGCTGAGAGCTGTCTCCCCACCGAGTGTCTTTGGCGCGAAGATTTGCCAACAGAAATTTTATTGTGTTTCGGGTCGTAGTTCACGACTAATAGTCGGGGCAGTCTAGTTATAAGATACGTATCCATTTGCAAAAGTTTTACAATTCTTTAGTTTTGAGCGAGTTTATTGATGTTGCAGGTAGCAGGGAAACGAATGTCCGTCGTTGGATATCTGACAGCTCTAAATGAATGGAGCATAAACGCATTACCTTTCGGAAGTTTTCCACTATCAGCGTTCATAAAATTCGTTTCTATTGTTACTTAAAACAAGTAACTGCGCTATCGAAGACTAAATACCAAAGCTGTTGGCAGAAAAAGTGCGTAAACACCTAGTCTTCGGCTAACACTCCTATGACAGATGAATAGCTTCGTCTTACTCCTAGTCCGTGACATCACCAGAGCTTCGGCCAATCACAGAGCGTTTTCGATCACGTGACCAAAACTTGAATGCTTTTTAAGCTTTAGTTACATAAAAATAACTGACCATTTGTGAGAATGTTTACCGTAAATGATGCTTGAATATTATAATCGCTCAGAATAATAACAACCCGAACCATATTTTAAACACAGGAAATTGCCTGTTGGCTGGGAGAGTCACCAGTGTTGCGTACGATTTCGTACACAGTGGTAAGGAGCGGTGGGCCTCAGAATAGTGTGGCAACAGTCGTTGAAGGAAAACTGGACAGAAGCAGAAATGATTAGCGAACAAGTTAACACATTAAACAGAATACTTTTATTTCTCCAAGCATACGAAGACTCATTACAAATACAACAGCAAAGACATAAGTCTAGCTATCGACGTCAATGAGGATGAGATTCTATGTGCTAAGTATTCACGATGGGGTCGGGCCGCGACTAAGCGGCGTCTGCGTAGCATCACTTAGCGAAGAGGCTCCATGCCCGAGTGTGCTTCTGGCTGCCGCCCGCCGTCCTATATCGTGGCGGCAGAGGCGCCAAAGGAGTGGACCAGCGGGCGTGCGTCACCGACTCTGCCAGATCCTGCATTACTCCTGTCGTCGTCAGACGGGAACACGCAGATCTGTTGCCAGCTGTGAGCCGCCAGTGTGGTGATATCTATATGCGATACGTCAAGCTGCACCGGTACAGTGGCACAGATTGCGGGTGCTTTTTGGTCAGCTTTCTACATATGATATGTAAGTCTGGGACCTATATTCCTGCATGCCACGAATCTCTCCAAATTTACTCACGCTGCTAATGTCTTTTTCTCGTCTACCTGTAGATGGTCTATGCTGTGGAGAGTCCCACCACAGTTCCTTCCAAACGTATTGTCCTATGTCGGCCGCCCATCCACACAAAATACAATCCTGCCACTTCCTCCCTGCTATGAGTTCACGGCTCAGCTCTTGAAAAGACACCCTTGCGTGCGTTCCAAGGGAGTGACGGTTGCAGCAGCCCTTCGCTGCCTTGTTCTCGTTTGCTCCAAAAGGCCCAGTGACTGACTTTTACACTTCTAGTTACAGAATCACGATAAAGAAAGAGCAAGCGTATACAGTTTGTAACATGTTTGCAATCACTTCCATATCCAACCTTATGATTCTAAGTGCAATTGATACATCCTGTCTGTCATTAGCATCTTCATGAGTTGTATTTCCACCTAAGTGTGAAACATGGCTGGCCAGAAATGGTAGCCAACTCTTAAATGCTGTATGCGTGTTTAGCGTATGGCTGAAATGTATCTGTACTGATGCGAGTGAATGGATAAATGAAACTTTTTCTGACTTTCGTCCTCTCTGATACCTTTCTTTTGCTGATATATCGCTGTGCTGTCCGTGAATCGACGTTGTGAGAGGTTTGCAAACACTGATGCTCATAAAACGTTGCTTATAATAAAAGTTCTTCAGTAATTGTATCTTCTGAGTTTGTGTTTATATGTTTTGTGTACATTAAAATGAGTTATTTTTATACAGTTTTTTTCTTGTTTTGCGAAGCATAATGATAGTGTAAGCTAAAACCTGTCTTAGTAACAAGTAATTACTAACGAAAGTTAGTTTACCACAGGGTAATGAAAGTCTAAAAATGGTTCAAATGGCTCTGAGCACTATGGGACTCAACTGCTGTGGTCATAAGTCCCCTAGAACTTAGAACTTGAAAGTCTAGAGTGTGTGGAGCTGGAAGCAGTAGTTGTCAAAAAATCTTTCAATTTGAGACCAGCGGTGCACTAAAAACATAAAATCTCTGCAATACTTTTCTCGTCACAAATACAGACAACACTCACGTGCTTCGGCGGCACTAAAATAATATTATCAAAACGTAAATTGATGCACACGAAGTACAATAAGCAGCTGGTCTTGGTCACCATGTCTTGAGCACATTACACTGGGTGTACAGGTTTGCTGCAACATTTGAAACACTCTTATGAAACACGTAAGCTAAAGCATACACTCAATTAAGGTCCACACGTTAGAGTGGTAAACAGGAAGTTCAGAACGTTCCCATCAAAACGCCCCTCACCATTTAAATTTCTTCATCGGTGTTCCATTCGTAGTGCAGTGAACGAAGGAAGCCACGGTAGTGTTGTGCGGTTAGATTAGTCTGTGACTACCTGGGTGGACAACAACGTTTTTGGGGTTGGAGTCTCCTCAGTTGCAGTGACCTGAGTACATCTTCCTCAGTGGTGCCTCATGTTCACAGAAAACAAACAAAACATCAGTGCCGGCCGGGGTGGCGGAGCGGTTCTAGGCGCTACAGTCTGGAACCGCGCGGCCGCTACGGTCGCAGGTTCGAATCCTGCCTCGGGCATGGGTGTGTGTGATGTCCTTAGGTTAGCTAGGTTTAAGTAGTTCTAAGTTCTAGGGGACTGATGACCTCAGAAGTTAAGTCCCATAGTGCTCAGAGCCATTTGAACCATTTGAACCAAAACATCAGTCCTTGGTATCAAACACAAGGCACATACTACTCTGTGTGAATGGCACCACTAGGCTCCCTGCGGCTATGGACTGAAGCCGCTACGAGGAAATACACTGAGTGCCCGAGACTTTAAACACAGAGCTCGCAACTTGGACAGGCGGAGCCTGTTGCTCTCTCTAGTGGGATGCCATAGTACTGGTTGCTAGGTAATGACGTCCAAAGACCGCATAAAGGGAAAGCCTCTATCGATAATCGTTCCTTGAGCTGATAAGTGGCTGAGACAGTGTAAGGTGCACTGTAGTATGTTACGTTTTCGACTCATATGTGGTGGCAATAGATCGTGATACAATACAGTGTCGAATAACCGAACTATTGGGGGGGAGCCGTTTTGGATAACAATTTTTTTTCTGTTAAGCCATGAACAGCAGCTAATAAGTGCTACAGTATTTTCTTTCGTAATTACACTACGTAGCTTTGAAAGGTTTTTTCTACTTTCTTGGTACGTAATTTCTTGTAAATAGCTGCGACGACCTATTCATCCACCTTGCTCGTATCAGAGTCTTCGCCTCCCAGAATTCTTTTTACCATTTCTGTTGAGATTTCAAACTTTTCCAAGTCGTCTCCTTCAAGAGCATCACACAGGTTTTTTTTTTCGAGTACCTTTGAAGAGTACCTATTTTCACATAATTCCAGGCTTAGTCAAACCAGTAAATTACGCGTTTCATATTTATTGCCTTGAGCGCTTTATTCATGTTTTTGTTCAGCATGTCACTATCTTGCAGCATGGTTCTCAAAAATAGCCCACAGTAGTGCCTTTTAAATGTCGCTATTACGCCATGATCCAGTGGCTGAATTATACCAGTAAAGTTTGGCGGGAGAAAACATACAATAAACCAACTCCCATGGATGTGTAGGTTCACTGTCATTAATTTTTAATAAATGAGATTTCTTTAGGGAGAATTTTCGGTACAACTGACCACTAAACCGTTCGGTAAAGAATTCAAAAGTCGTGTAAGAAGATTTCTGGGCTCCATAAAAACCTGGTAGTGTATTTCTGGATCATTCTACAACGCTCAAGACTTTTCAACTTCTTGATGCGTATTGGGAATAATCTATGTGTACCGTGAAGAAAGCTAAGGATCTTGTTGGCAACACCCGTTTCATCGGCACTGTAAATATGGTTCCTTAGCGTAGCCTCGGCTGTAATCTTCAAACTTGGTCTCAAAACATCAAGTGCATCTGGGTCTGCAGATACCTTTTCTCCGCCCACATTAAATTGCCGAATGCTATATTTGTTTTTAAACTTAACCACTCAGAGATAGAAAACAGAATCTTCTCATTCCCCATCTAACAACTCAGTTACCATTTTAGCTCTTCCTTCCATTATAAAGCCAGAGCCAGGCATGCCTTTTTCTCACTGTTGTGCCTACTTTTTCAAAGTCACATGTTTTCAGCGCGTTTCTGCGACGATTTTACAGAGCTTGACCTAGAATTTTAGACTTAACCGGTTCCGAAACGGTAGAAACACCTACTCCGTAATTAGCAGCAACGATTTTCAATAAATTTCCTTTTTCACGTTTTAATTTGTCAGTGAAAACAATCGTAACGCACTTACGCCATAGCACAAAAAAACCACACGCAACGCCAAGTAAACAATCTGCTGAATGCGCTTTTGGTGGCAGTATACTGGTGAGAGGATGGCTGGAGAAGCAAGGTTGGGCGCCCACCTGTCCCCACTAGCTATACCACAGAACACTCTCGCCCTCGAATTATTTCCGTTCTGTACAATATTAATTTTTGGGTATATGGTTTTCGGAGGTGTTTCGGATAACCCGAGTTTCGGTTGGCCCGAATTCGGTTAACTGGGGCTTTACTGTATTTCCATTTGAGCTAGATTAGCAAGTCATTAATACAGTCACTCTTCTGTTGCGTGTACTGAAGATAAACGCCATTTTTGGTAAAAGATTTGCAGTAAAGCTACGGGAACGTTTCAGGTTTTGGACACAAGTGTCACATTCAATTTTTTGCAGCGAAGTGGAAGTCAACGGCACAAATCGCACCTGCCCGGAGAGCATCCAGAACGGTTTTACATGAGCACAACGTTACCCTTCTGCCAAGTTCTGAGCGTAAGAGCAAATAGCACCAGTAACCTGCCGTCTCTACGCCAGCTGGCCCGCTCAAGTTAGTTTGCTAGCACTTCCCTCGCACTCCTATTATGGCCAACTGCCTTCGTGCGCTAGTAGAGCATTAACTCAGTTTAAAATGTCTATCACGCTCGGTCCCTGACGATGCCGTAATAATTGAGAGGCCCGCACAGCTCATCGGGTATTCCGGAAGCCTGCGGGCCGTATACACGGCTAATCAGCGCGCCGCGCGCAAATATTGAGTGACTGCGGCCCGCCTCGGCTGCACTGCTAACGCCGCCGGAATTTTCCCTCCAGCCGCGGGGCGCGACGAGGTGTCTGGAGCGTGAGGGTGGGTGGCGCGTCGGGGAGCCCGGCTCGTGGTGAAGGAAGAAAGAGAAGCGACAGTGCGGGCGCGAAGCAAAAAAGAAAAATATTTTCTCGCTCGGCGGCGCTTTACTCTGTCTTCTTCCCCCGTCCTACTCGAAGTTCTCCCTCTCTTTCTCCTTTTTTCTTTTATTTTCTTTTTTTTTCCTGTACGGGCTACCCTCCCCGCCTCCTCTGCGCGGCACGCACATCTCTCGCCGTTTATTTCGCCTGCGTTCCTCCCGGTCCTATTTCCCCCTCGACAGGCCTGGCGAGGGCTATCTGTGCGTCCAGAAGAGTATTCGGGAGAGCCGGTGTTAACGCGGGATTTAGCCCGGCCGCCCCCCGAGGGCTGCCGCCTCCGTCTTAATGAGCCGCCAGCCGCCACCTCCGCCGCCTCCTTCCGCCATTGGCATTCGCGTCAGGCGCGCGCCTTCGTTAGAGGGCCCCTGGCTGGCGGAGGGCGCGAGCCGCTCTCAGAAGACGCCGACTGCAGCGCCGCCGTATGTAAAATTCATAAACGGTCCCTGGCGGCGCGGCGTCACAGCCGCTCTGGCGTAACAAGTTGTTTAGCCGGGCGAGTCGCCGAGGTCGCGCGCGCCCTGATGAATAGCGCCTCCCTTACACAGCTCCCAGCTCCCTTTCCTTCCTCTTTCCCTTTCTTTCTTTGCCGTCTTCCCGGAGAGCAGCCACTGTCGCTGCGGTCCTTTCCTGTCGCGTCCCGTACCTCACCTCGCTCTTTCAGTCTTCTCGCTCCCTCACCTTCTCTCTCCGTCTATGCCTTTCCCTTTCTCTATTTCATCGCGGTGGGAAATCTCTCTCTCCCGAGGGAAACGGGATTTAGTCACGTGTCTCGTGTAGAAGACGTTGTTGAATGTGGCGGAATTATCATCTTTTACAGCTGACGGCTTCTTTTTTCCCCCTCCTATTTTCCGTCCTGTGCGGGGACGCGGCGCGCCCGGGTACCCATACAGCGAGACAGCCCCCGTGGTTCCTCCTCAAAAGCTCACAGACTTGCTGTCTGTCCGCCGTGATGCTATGACGCAAGTGTGCAAAGCTCCCTCTTTTCGGTACCAGCCATCTCATTTCGTGAGCTGAGTCTGTACAGCGTGTGTCAACTGGCCGTATCTCGGTACAACACACGAAGGGAGGCCGTGATATCTGGGTGACGGATTTACTACGAACTTTCACGTCTAGTAGTCTATTAGGACCGCTACGGTCGCAGGTTCGAATCCTGCATCGGTCATGGATGTGTGTGATGTCCTTAGGTTAGTTAGGTTTAAGTAGTTCTAAGTTCTAGGGGACTGATGACCTCAGTTGTTAAGTCCCATAGTGCTCAGAGCCATTTATTCCCTAAGGAGCCATGGGACTGCGACATGTATACGTACAGATGACGCTAGTATCCCGCGCCATGGTATAAAAGGGCAGTACATTGGCGATAATTTGTATTCAGGTGATTAATGTGGACAGGTTCACGACATTACTACGGCCGCACGACGGGACTTAACAGGCATTGAACGCGGAATGGTAGTTAGCTAGACGAGTAGTGACATGCCCTGCTTAACCCGCAGGGTAGGACAGATAGAATAAATCATGGAAAGGGGCCAAAATAAGAGGCAGTCAGTTACACTCGTACATTCAACTTTATTATTTGATCAAACACTACAAGAGCCCAAAAATATTTAAACACACAGCATTTATCTTTGGGAATTCATTACCGGCTGAAAGCCACTTTAATTTAAAAACGGCTGAAGGCCAATAACTTAAAACACAAGCATAATCAGAAATTTAAAAGGCAAGCCTTATCTTAAAACAGTTCTTTCGTTAGGCTGAAGTAAACAAGTGAAATTTAAATCGCCTGAAGGCCGAAGACTTAAAAATTCAAAATTTTTAAAAATGCCAAAGGGCTTACGTGAAACAGTACTTTAAACTAGGCCGAAGGCCTTAGGAGTAAAACAACTCTAATTCAAAACACACAAGTATCAACAACAAGAACAATTAAAAATAATTAGGCAGTTCACACAAGGGCGCCCAGATATTCGAGGGTCGTCCTGTAATTCAAACACTAACGCTCGCTTTGGTGAGACAGGCAGTTGGGCCAACCATTCACGATCCGATGACAACCTAACCGACCGACAGTCAGCGGACCCACCGACAAGATAACTTCCACTTCACCCGGCCAGGGTGTAACAGGGAGTTAAACGGAATAACGTAGAAGATATTGGCGCCCACAACCAAACATACACGGAGCTGTTAAACTACACAGCGTGCTGGACAGCAACAACACGATGGGGAAACCACACTGCTTGAAATTTACGTCAACGCCCAGGGCGGGTAACCGGAAAGTTGACGGCCACAAGGCAGAAGATTCCGCTGGTGCACTTCAATTCAAATAACCAAATACAATGAAACTCCGTCGGAGGGTGGCTAGAATTTTCCAACCTGAAAATTACGTTGTTGCTCGTGGAAATATCCCAACAGCCGACAACGAACTCCAAACGACACAATGTGAACAGTCTTGATTTGCTGGTAGGTTAAATCTACACTCAACTTTCGTGTCCAGCGTCGGTGAGCCACGGACCTCGTAGCAATGGGAAAAGCGCCACACTCTCCGAAACCGCATAGAGACGGCCAGCGGGCCCTTGCCAAACTACGCCCCGCCGAGAATTCCTCATTGACAACCGACCGACTGGTCGCACACCAGCCGGAAACTATAAGCGCCAGGTCGAAGATAGTCCAAGGTGCGAACATCGATACACACCGCTGCTGCCACGCGCGGAAGGAGAGGATAACAACATAATCGCGATAACCGCGGGAGACTAAACATACACTCCTGGAAATGGAAAAAAGAACACATTGACACCGGTGTGTCAGACCCACCATACTTGCTCCGGACACTGCGAGAGGTCTGTACAAGCAATGATCACACGCACGGCACAGCGGACACACCAGGAACCGCGGTGTTGGCCGTCGAATGGCGCTAGCTGCGCAGCATTTGTGCACCGCCGCCGTCAGTGTCAGCCAGTTTGCCGTGGCATACGGAGCTCCATCGCAGTCTTTAACACTGGTAGCATGCCGCGACAGCGTGGACGTGAACCGTATGTGCAGTTGACGGACTTTGAGCGAGGGCGTATAGTGGGCATGCGGGAGGCCGGGTGGACGTACCGCCGAATTGCTCAACACGTGGGGCGTGAGGTCTCCACAGTACATCGATGTTGTCGCCAGTGGTCGGCGGAAGGTGCACGTGCCCGTCGACCTGGGACCGGACCGCAGCGACGCACGGATGCACGCCAAGACCGTAGGATCCTACGCAGTGCCGTAGGGGACCGCACCGCCACTTCCCAGCAAATTAGGGACACTGTTGCTCCTGGGGTATCGGCGAGGACCATTCGCAACCGTCTCCATGAAGCTGGGCTACGGTCCCGCACACCGTTAGGCCGTCTTCCGCTCACGCCCCAACATCGTGCAGCCCGCCTCCAGTGGTGTCGCGACAGGCGTGAATGGAGGGACGAATGGAGACGTGTCGTCTTCAGCGATGAGAGTCGCTTCTGCCTTGGTGCCAATGATGGTCGTATGCGTGTTTGGCGCCGTGCAGGTGAGCGCCACAATCAGGACTGCATACGACCGAGGCACACAGGGCCAACACCCGGCATCATGGTGTGGGGAGCGATCTCCTACACTGGCCGTACACCACTGGTGATCGTCGAGGGGACACTGAATAGTGCACGGTACATCCAAACCGTCATCGAACCCATCGTTCTACCATTCCTAGACCGGCAAGGGAACTTGCTGATCCAATAGGACAATGCACGTCCGCATGTATCCCGTGCCACCCAACGTGCTCTAGAAGGTGTAAGTCAACTACCCTGGCCAGCAAGATCTCCGGATCTGTCCCCCAATGAGCATGTTTGGGACTGGATGAAGCGTCATCTCACGCGGTCTGCACGTCCAGCACGAACGCTGGTCCAACTGAGGCGCCAGGTGGAAATGGCATGGCAAGCCGTTCCACAGGACTTACTTCCAGCATCTCTACGATCGTCTCCATGGGAGAATAGCAGCCTGCATTGCTGCGAAAGGTGGATATACACTGTACTAGTGCCGACATTGTGCATGCTCTGTTGCCTGTGTCTATGTGCCTGTGGTTCTGTCAGTGTGATCATGTGATGTATCCGACCCCAGGAATGTGTCAATAAAGTTTCCCCTTCCTGGGACAATGAATTCACGGTGTTCTTATTTCAATTTCCAGGAGTGTAGAATCGCAATGCGGGTTCAATCCAGCGCATAACATGAGCCAGCCACGGCTCAAGTAGGACATTCCATTTCGTAAATCGTTTGGGAATTCAGTATTCCGAGATCAACAGTGTCAAGGGCGTACCGAGAAAACCAAATTTCAGGCATTTTTTCTCACCAACGACAACGAAGTGGCAGACGGCCTTCACTTAACGACTGAGAGCAGAGCGTTTGCGTAGAGTTCTCAGTGCCAACAGACAAGCAACCTTGCGTGAAATAATCGCAGCTTATACGTTGGGTCAGTAATGATAAATTTGGCGTTAACGGGCTATGGTAGTAAACGACCCTTGCTAACAACACGACGCAACCTGCAGCGCCTCTCCTCGTCTCGTGACCATAGCGGTTGGCCCCTAGACGACTGGCAAACATTGGCCTGGTCAGATGAGTCCTAATTTCAATTGTCAAAATCCCACGGTAGGGTTCGAATGTGGCACACACTCCATGAAGCCTAGGACCCAGGCTGTCAAAAGGTCACAGTGCAAGTTGGTGGTGATTCCAGATTGGTGTCGGCTGTGTCTGTGTGGAAGGCTCAAATGGCTCTGAGCACTATGGGACAACATCTGAGGTCACCAGTCCCCTAGACTTAGAACTGCTCAAACCTGACTAACCTAAGGACATCACACACATCCATGCCCGAGGCAGGATTCGAATCTGGGACCGTAGCGGTCGCGCGCGGTTCCAAGCGCCTAGAACCCCTCGGTCGCAGAGGCGGCTTACGTGGAAGGGACTGGGCCTTCTGGTCTAACTAAGCCGGTCATTCACTAGAAATGGTTATTTTCGACCAGTTGGGGACAGTTTTCAGCGATTCATGGTCTTCATGCTATGGATGACAATGCGCCATGTCACCTTGCCACAATTGTTCGCGACTAGTTTGAAGAACATTCTGGACAACTAGAGCGAATCTTTTGACTACCCGGATAGACCGACATGAATAGCATCGATCACTTATGGGGTGTAATCGAGAGGTCAGTTGGTGCACAGAGTCCTGCATCGGCAACACTTTCGCAATTATGGACAGCACAGTCCAGTATTTCGGCAGCGAACTTCCCACAACGTGAGGCCATGCCAAATGAAGTTGCTGCACTACACCGGGCAAAAGGAGGTCTGACACAGTACTGAGTCCTCTCATGACTGTTGTCACCTCAGTACATGCTCCCTGTGTTACTGGAGGATTAATCAAGACCTGAAGTTGATTTCGAGTTAGTAAGGTATCTGGGCTCTTAGAAATATTTGGGAGTTGCAGTTAACGAAGATGGATCCAGTAACAGCGGAACCGAGAAGCACTGGCTAAGCAAGAAAGAAATGGAGGTTTCTAGCGCTCACATATTAGATCAGAAACGAAAATAAGGACACTTAAAACTACCGTAGAAACATGGGAAATAACTGAAAGAATTAAGAGGAATTTATTGTCAATGAAGAGGGGATTTTGGAGGTATTGCTGTAGGTTGACACTCATCATCACCACTGCGAGTATGCTACGGCTGGCGTCGTTTCCACATCTTCCAATCGTGCCAGTATTCTTCTTGTTGTGCTCTGGCATCAATCGCCACCCGGACATCCCGACCCAGCTCCCCCTAGATCGTCCACGAGTTCTCATTTCCGCTGGGTCCACTGCCACACTTTCTTTGGTCATCGGCTATCAACCATCCTTTGTAGATGTTCATTTGTTTTAGATATTTCATACTTGTGGGGTTTGTTGTGATTCATCGACACCCATTGCATCTCATATGTTGGAATTCAGTACACGGTCCAGCACAAGCAGTTCGTTTATTTGACGCTTGTTTGCTACTCATTTTTTACACTACACATAGCAATATTTTGAACAGTTGAGCGATGTATCAAGTGTTGGATGCTTTTGTTATTCCAAAGGCCGAGTTCACTTGTTGCACGGCCTTTTGCCCTCCCGTTATATTATTTATTCATTTTTTGTTTGATGATGTCATAATCCCCAGATACCAAAAATGCTTACATCCCCTCATCCATCTGGTCCAATTTCCAGATACCCTAAAGTGCTGTCACCAGCCTTCACACATTCCCTTTTTTGTTTGTTTGTTTTTTTTTTTTTTTTTCAAGTTGATTGTGAGGCCTCTTTGTTCCGTATTCCTCTTTTAGCTTCCGAAAAGTGCCAGCTTTATCCTGGTCTCCTGCTACGATGACCTAGTCATCAGCAAAGAGAAGTGTGTACAAGATTTCGTCCTCCACAGGGAGTCCCATGACTTCACATCTGCTCATCCAGGCTTTAAGCACTTCCGCCGCTTAGATTTTAAATAGTGTCGATGCTATAGCACACACAAGATGCAAACTTGTTGTAACAGAAAACCCCGATGACAGAGAATTTCGTACTTTGACACCATTCGTGCTGTTTGGATGTAAATGGATGACACGCCATAACACTTCGTACTTTTCCACAAATACTGTCATGGTACCGTGGCGTTGGGCTACTGCAAATCCACGCTTCTCTAATATATTCCATAATGCGTGTATTCCATCAGTATATGAGAATCTTGATCTAAATCAGTTCTGTTCTTCAGATGTTTTGACCCCCGTCTCTGTTCTTTCTTATCTGATACCCCCGTGTAATCGGGCTAGTGATGGCGTCTCTGTAATTTACGAAGTCCTGTCTACTCCCCTTGTTATAGATTGAAGTAATGACGCACTGTGGGTACCTGATCTTCATCCAAATATATAACTGGGGCAAGATATCATACACAACCTTAAGAGCTGTTTCATTAACGCTATCTTAATTCCCCCAGATCAAGTGATTTCCCATTTCGCATGTGCTTCATAGCTTTATAAATGTCTTACGAGGTTATTTGATGTGTACATGAATGTTCGTCTTCCTCCGCCAAACTTAGCATTCCTCGCCTAAATGTCTTTCTCTTCTCCATGAGCAAGTTCACTCTTCCCTGCTTAGTAGAGTAATCACAGTACTATCTTTGTTTTCAGCTCTCATCGTTTTTAGTTCTTCCACACTGTGTTTGGTCAAATAATACCAAAGTTGTCTTCTATAACCTCTACAACTTTCTGGAACGCCTTATTTTTAGCCTTAGTACTGTCCCTTTGCTTTTCTTTCCTCTACCTTCACATGCTTCATGGCCCTCATCAAGCCGAGTGCTCGAACGTTGAAAGAAGCCCTCCTTTTTCACTTTCATCAATCCCTCCACTTCCTCTATCCGCCAAGGATTTCTCCTTCCTTTTTCCAATTTTGTTTTCTCCCTCAGGGCTTCATACGTCATTGCTTCAGCTGACTGACACATATTCTTTACAATACTCTATCCCTGATACGTTATGCCTTTGCTGCCAGTCTAGGTTGACAGAGAAAGTGTGTCTCTCGCAAACTTAATATTTACTACCAGATCTTCGAAGACTTAACACTTCCGAACTCTTCACCTACTACTCCTTTTCATCAAAGGAGAAATTAGATTCTTGAAACCAATAAGTTATCGGTTGATCTACATTCGGGGCTCCGTAAAACTCTTATGCCCCTTGATTTCTGCCGTGTTACCACAAACTTAATTGTTGACCTGAACTTACGATTTGGTTGTTCTCATATGTATTTATGTGTTGATATATTATGTCTAAGCCATACATTCATTATTTTCAAAACATTTTGCTCACAAAAGTCTATCAGCCTATCCGCATTGGTGTTTAATACATTTTCCTGTGCTGACCAAGAACGGGATAATTAGTTGTCCACCCAATACGTGCACACAGATCCCCAAAAAGCAAAATTTCTTTTCGATCACTTAACTCCTCCAGTGATCCCGTCAGTTACTCATTTTTTCTTTTCCTCTCTCTCGGCGTTGTTAACTGGGCCGTGATCCCAACTGAGTGGCAAAATAATTTCATTTGCACCTGGACGATCCTTTCTCTAATCTTATATCAGGATTTTATATCCCGACGCTACGGGATAAAATTAAAAATATAGACGTGCACAAAGGAATGAATTTCATATCTTGACGTTACTGGATAAAATTAAACTTGAAGACATAAGTAAAAGAATGGAACTGGGCACTTCAGTAATGAACAAAATGGAATCACAATGGTTGAGACGGTAGGAATATGTATCCGTTTGGATGAGGAAAGATGATGTAAGAAGATGATGGAATGGGTTCCAGCTAACAGAAGAAAAAGAGAAAGCCCGTAAACAACGTGGAAAGAGGAAGTCAGAAGAGCTATAGCAGAGAGAATTTGCAAGCGGACTATTGGAAAGATAAGAGACTTTCGAAGCTAGGATGTGGGAAACAACTACAATGTATAAAACGGATTTTTCAACTACATGTCTCTGTGCGTGTCCTAATTCCTCTTATTCTCACGATCCCAGCTTGAGCCTTCTTAGCTGGCTCTTCTTAGAATACATTTCGCTAAAATTTCCCATCGCTGTTTCGCGATAATTACATCTTTTTCCAGACGGTTCCAGTTTTACTTCCCCGAGCATCGCTGTTTCGTGTTGGCTATACCGACCTCTTACAAACCTAGCAGCTCATTACAACGTTGGTGGCGAACGTCGGGACACGTCACGGCATGTTGCAAGTGTAATATTGAGAAATGATATGAAAATCGATGACCACGTAAAATCAGTAGTGAGGAACACGAAAGGGAGTCTTAGCTTTGTTCTAGGGATTCTAGAAAAATGTGGTGCATGTATAAATAAAATGGTATATAATACTAGAGCTTTGCTAGAGCGTTTGGAGTCCTCACGCAAAAGACGTGGTAGTGGAAATCTAATTTAGAGGTTCCCTGCTAGAATCGTAACAAGAACGTGTAACAGCGACGGTCCAGGAACTAAAATATGAATCTTTGGAGAAAGTTGAGATTGTTTCCATGAACTGCAATTGAATAAATTTAAAGAACCAGTATTTGTGAAATACTGTGCGGCAGTTCTGCTGAAACAATGATACATATCGCTTCGAAACCCTGAGAATAAGGGAGATTAGTGTCCATACGTACAGACAACAATTTTTCCCACACTCATCGCGACAATAGAACTGCACAGACATCTGTCGTACTGGTGGGAAGTACGTACTTACTGCCAAGCACTGTGGGGTGATCTGTGGAGTGTATACGTATATTTCGCAGCTAACAAGACTGTCATTCGTGCCTGTTTGGAAGTAGTTTGAGGTCAGCGTCTTGAGCAACAAAATACAGTCTTCCTTTATCTTTCTTTCTAATGTGGTACGGAAATAGAGTGACTTCTTGATGCGTGGTGATTATAGCAGTTAATATAAACATCCTGCCACAAAGTTTGAACTACAAATGTAGGGACGTTTCTGCTATTTTTCTATTTTGCACTATCACATGCAGAGGAAGTGCTCCAGTTTCCTGTGGGATGGTGGATGTGAGTTGCGACTACGATGGATAATGTTATGAGACATTGTTCTCATATGAGACCAATCATGTGTGAAAATACGAATAATAAATGTTGAATGGAGGAACTACAAATTGTTGCTTCCACAAATAATTGTTAGGTCAACAGCTTGTGAGCATCAACATGCTACTGCACGAATAACAAATTGTAAATCACAGTGCTTCTGAAATGCGTGGTATGGTTTTTATGTGTCGTATAATCTGCAATCTAAGGGCAAAACAACGCATCTGTTGCGTTAACCCTAAATAAAGTGAGTCACAAGTTCAGATAAATGCCGGCAGGAATTTATGGTGAAAATAATGTTCGTTACTCACAGCGCTCTAAATTTTAACAAACGTGAGTTTATTTCAAAAAAAGTACCATTTATCATAGTTAATAATCGTTCATCACTAAATAATAACACTGTCAGTGAGGGCTTAAATGAAACAGAACAATAACTCAAGCTCGGCTAAGCTGCTGGACAAATCACGAGAAAATAATTATGGTTTGTTTGGTGCAACTCTAAAGTTAAAGTGCCACAACCTCAAAGTATCCAAATTCCAAGTGCAGGTGACTCTTCCCACAGTAAAGTTTTGAAATTCAGACTAGATGCCCTAATGTGCAACATTCAAAGTGCGCAATTTGAAAATATTATATTCACCAGCGACATATGCGTATGTCACATGTCTACGAGTCAACCTGTTCACCCGATGCGAAGTAATCTAAGTCCCCATATCTCAGAGTGTACACTATTGCCACACAGGATTATCATAATTCACGACTAAATGCTCATAAATATTTCAAATCACTCAAGTGTGACTTGCTGCCGCCCATTCGTCGTGTCTGTTCATCATACGCTGATTCATTTTGAATGTCTCATCTACCTAGCTGCACGTAACACATAGACTTTACGTATACGCATCTTGACAAGAAAGCTTAAGCGTCCATAAAGAGAAAAGAAAACAAAATGAAACTTCACCGTTTGAGGGCTTTATAATGTTATTTCAATCTCGTAAAACAGCGCCTCTGAGGCAAGTTGGCCTAAAACTGTAGTAACTAGTACTTGATATCTTGCACATTGGCACTGGGTTAGAGTTAACGTCCTGAGCTGGTCCCACACACGTTCCAACAGGAGGACATCTGAGGATCTTGCCGACCGCAGGAGTACCACAACATTACACATACAGTACATTAACACACGTGCCATCTGTGGATGACTACTGTCCTGCTGAAATATGGCATAGTGATACTGTTGCATGAGGCATAACGCATGCAGATGCAGGTTAACTGTTATGTATCGTTGTGTCCTTATAGTTCCCTCCATCAATATAAGCTGTGATGGTCAAGTTATACATTATGGCTCTCGACACCATGAAGACAAGAGTATTACCACTGTCGCTCTCCAGAACTTTGGAAAAATGGGTTGTTCACCAGTTCGACGCCAACCTCACCAATGATGGTCGTATGGGTTAGTGAAGAACCATATTTCAAGACTGAACACAGCGCAATGTCATCCATCAGCAGACCATTTATCCCAATCGTAGCATAACTACAAATGTAGCCATGTGGGCTTGTGGTGTTGATAGCAGCCTACGTATAAGACAGACTTTATCTAGTTTGGCTGTTGCTAACCTCTCACTAATGCTGTGTGAGGACACAGAACTTTGCAGGGGGTCCATCACATGTTCTCAGATGGCAGGTGCACATGTGAAGTGGGCGCATTGTATTTGGAGCACAGTATGGCATTCTTGTCCTGTGGTGCTCAGACCTGGTTGACCAGATTATGCCACAAGTTGCCATACAGTTCACCATCGGGTCAGTCACAGTCAAATGCCCTACAAATTTACCAATCGGTCAAATGGAGACGCACAATAAGGTCCATTTCAATCTCGTTGAGGTGCTGATAATAGTATCCCACATGTTCATATTGCATTTCCATGTCCTTCACAGTGGCCGTATAACATATGCTGCTGTTCACGCTGCTAATTTATCTTGCCAGGCGTGGCAACAATTCTAAATATCAACAACACTAATGCACTCTGGTGGCCATGCCACCTGTCGCAGGGAATTATAACTCTATTGATTTAAACACTCACCAGTGATGTTTGTGTGTGTATACGAAGTTACTTTTATATTTAACCAGTCTTTCTGAGTGTTTCACTATGTCAGGATAGGATATAGTGGTGTCTCTGGGACAAATTTAACCTTCGGCTTTGTGTTGCCTACATCCAGGGCAGCAATCAATGTCCTCTGAAATATACCTTGACACTGACTTTCAACACGTTATGTCATGCTGCACCTTCTGTCCTCATTCCCCCTCCCCTCCCCCCCTCCTCACCATCTCAAACCAATCACAGTGTTGTGTTAAAACTACAAAAACCAGTTAAAAACTCCAAGATGGCAGAACTATCCAATTTTGTTAGTGGGAATTTAAACCCTTTACCCCACCCCTCTCCTCCATACCCTCTACTTCTACGCGTTCATAGTGCAATATAAGAATGAAACAGCCAATAAAAAATGCAAGCTTACAGAAATAGCTCAATTGACTAATGGAAGACTGAAAACGCTTCCGCCCTACACTTCACTCCTTATCTCCAACCAATCATTCCCAACTATTAAAAATCAAACACCCTATCAAAAAATTCATGATGGTGGAAATTTAAAACACCTCTCCCCTTCTCTTTTCAATCAAGCACAGTGAGCTATTAAATATGATCAGAAACTAGTTTCAATAAATAGATTAAAAAATCCAAGGTGACATAACTAATACATAAACTTGATGTAGCTGGGATTCACAGTCATAAAGAATTTTTTGAGGGACATCATCTTTCCGCCAGTGATTTATGTTTTTGTTACACTATTGCAATTTCGGCCTTGGGCCATTATCAAGTGCTGATATTATAGCTTTAAGCCATGTCAACGTAATGTAAGCTGACACATTTGTATGTCGTTGTCAATACTATTAAATACACTCGTAATGTTGTTACACAGTGCCAATATATAACAAATTTTTATATTTTTAAATGAATTTAATGTCTGGTACTTATATCAAACTGCTGTTGTGTATTAAACTTTAATTCATTTAAGTAGTGCCAATAATCAAACTGTCTTTTGACAAGAACTACAGATAATTTAGGTAAGGGAACATCTAGTTCGAAGTACTTGGCTCTTCCATTTTAATGGTGGAGGAGAGGGAAAGGGAATGGTACATTATGCAATGCATCTTTATGCAGTTTTACGTAATAATCACTAAAATAGTGCTACTTAGTGCTGTTTTTACGCATCGTTTTTATAATACATTCTTATTTGTTGGAGACGACGGGGAGGGGTCATAGGAGTATAAAACACAATTGAAATATTTGGTTTTTGTAGAATTTATTTGCTAAAATGAATTCTGTTTCTATGCATTATTTTAATACATCGCTGAGATTTATTGTTAAGAGGGGGTGGGACATAAGATACAGTTGAGCTATTTCTGCACCTTGAATTTTTTGATTAGGTAGAAATGAGGAGGGGAGGGGGGGAAAGGTTTTTATTTTCCACTAGCACAACTGGGTTAATTCTGCCACCTTGGATGTTTTGACTGGCTCTTTCATTTTTCACACTATACTGTGATTGTTTGGTGTCAGGGGTGATGGGAAAAGCTGGGACAGGGAGAGGAAGAGGAGGGGCATACTTACATAATGAATTGAAAGTCGAAGCTCAAAGTCAAAGATCATTGACTCCTGCACCTGAATGTTCATAAAGGTGAAATTTGTCCCAAGGTGACCAGTCTCATCCTATTGTCAGTGAGTGTAATCTGATTAGCTGTTGTCACACATGAGTGTACAAACAGTAATAGGTCAAGTGAAACTCAGACCCATTTCCACAGATGAGACACCACTTAATGAGACAGTGATGCGACTAGAGACTATGCGGGACAGAGGATATTATCTTTGGATCTGAGCATACGATTCACTGGAAACTGCGCAAATCACGACAAAATCACTTTCTTTCTACTGATTTTCCAAACCTCCATATTAGTTGCAAAGGATAAGACAATTTCAACTTATACCTAGGCTTAGTGTCATGTTAAGTGATATGTGAGCCACGTGAGTTCATAGCAGTAACAGATCCCAACATCTCACTTCGTCGACTATTACCCGTATTAGCGACCTCAGTAGTCATTAAATATTGTGAGAGAGCAGAATGGGGCGCTCCGCAGACCTCAAGGGCTTAGAACTTTTGTCAGATGATTGGGTGTCACTTGTGTCATACGTCTGTACACGGGACTCCCACACTCCTAAACATCACTAGGTTCACTGTTTCCAACGTGATAGTAAAGTGGAAACATGAAGGGACACGTACAGCACAAAAGCTACAGACCGACCTCATCTGTTGACTGACAGAGACCGCCCACAGTTGAAGAGGGTCGTAATGTGTAATAGGCAGACATCTATCCAGACCATCAGACAGGAATTCCAAATTGCATCAGGATCCACTGCAAGTGCTATGACAGTTAATCGGGAGGTGAGAAAACTTGGATTTCATGATCGAACGGCTGCTCATTAGCCATACATCACGCCGGTAAATGCCAAACAACGCCTCGCTTGGTGTAAGGAGCGTAAACGTTGGACGAGTTAACTGTGGAAAAATGTTGTGTGGAGTGACGAATCACGGTACACAATGTGGCGACCTGATGGCAGGATCTGGGTATGGCGAATGCGGTGAACGTCATGTGCCAGCGTGTGTAATGCCAACAGTAAAATTTGGAGGCAGTGGTGTTACGGTGCGGTCGTGTTTTCATGGAGGGGGCTTGCACCGCTTGTTGTTTTGCGTGGCACTATCACAGCACAGGACTACATTGATGTTTTAAGTACCATCTTGCTTCACACTGCTGAAGAGCAATTCGGGGATGGCGACTGCATCTTCCAACACGATCGAGCACCTGTTCCTAATGCACGGACTGTGGTGGAGTGGTAGCCCAGAGTCCTGACCTATAGAAGACCTTTCGGATGTTTTGGAACGGTGATTTCGTGCCAGGCTTCACCGACCGACATCCGATACCTCTCCTCAGTGCAGCACTCCGTGAAGAATGGTCTGCCATTCCCAAAGAAACCTTTTAGCACCTGACTGAACGTATCCATGGGAGAGTGGAAGCTGTCATCAAGGCTAAGGGTGGGCCAACACCATACTGAATTCTAGTTTTACCGACGGAGACGCCATTAACTTGTAAGTCATTTTGAGCCAGGTGTACAGATACTTTTGATCACATAGTGTATTTGTTATATAAATGCGTAAGATCGTATGGTTTATCAAAAAAGTGGCACATGCACATTTCACTATTAACTTGCACAATCTGTGGCATAGCCATGAGTAAAAACAGTGACCCAGGGAGTGTGGAACTTGTTTCTTGGCCCACGCCCTGCGGATGAGAGGTAGGCGACCAATTCACGGTCCTCCGGCGTCTTCTGTGTCGTGTGTCTGCAGTGGCGACATCTGAGTACATAAATCGAGCGTCAAGACAGCATTGCGGTGTCTGGCGTCAGCAGTCACCCTATGGATCGTCGGGTGGAAGGTGCTCAGATCACCTCTCAGCCTGTCGATGTAAAGACTAAACCCCAAGTAGGTGGTTTCATACGACAGCGGTCGCCGATTCGGTGCCACTTGCCGGTTAGACGGCCAGAATTTATTTGCATCAGGTCCGGTTTGTTGAAGAGCCGAATCAACAGACGTCACATTATCCACTTGTCATAATGCTAGAGAAGTGTTCTGGTTTTGGAAATGTCGTTGGTCATTGACCAACTGGTTGTGCCAGTGTACCGTGATGGGCACAGTGGAGAAATGTCGCGCTACCTGACTGCGAGAAGAAACGAGATTACGGCGCCACTACATCTATATAAATAGAAACATAGGTCCAGAATGAAATATAGGTGTTCGTTTGTTCAAAATCGTATATATCTGAAAGTTCTAGAACGATTGCTTTGAAATTTGGCACAGAGTTGAATTCTAATTCAGATGCGTTTTTAGATACCTAATTCTTTAATATATGAGGATTTACGTACACATAACTTTTCGAGAATTTTTGTAACAACTTTTCCCTATTATTAAATTGGTGTACATGTTTGTAACATATATACTTATTAATGTATAAACAAGACACTAGCGTATACCAGCGGAACTTTTGTCAAAATTTCAAAAAAGAAAATGTTCAAATGTGTGTGTAATCTTATGGGACTTAACTGCTAAGGTCATCAGTCCCTAAGCTTACACACTACTTAACCTAAATTATCCTAAGGACAAAGACACATACACGCATGCCCGAGGAAGGACTCGAACCTCCGCCGGGAACAGCCGCACAGTCCATGACTTCAGCGCCTTAGAGCGCTCAGCTAATCCCGCGCGGCGTCAAAATTTCGAAGCAATCGGTCAAAGACTTTCGGATAATTGCGATTAGGTACATCTGCGTTTCTATACAAACACAAATGTTGATGTTCGTTCCTTCAAAAAATCTCAAACGTCAGTGCCGGCCGGAGAGGCCTAGCGGTTCTAGGCTCTACAATCTGGGACCGCGCGACCGCTACGGTCGCAGGTTCGAATCTTGCCTCGGGCATGGATCTGTGTGATGTCCTTCGGTTTGTTAGGTTTAAGTAGTTCTAAGTTCTAGGGGACTGATGACCTCTGACGTTAAGTCCCATAGTGCTCAGAGTCATTTCAACCAATTTTTTCAAACGTCCGTACGTTCTTCATGGTTTGCTTTGAAATTTTGACACAACGTTCCATTCGAATACTCAAGTGTTATTGTAAAGCTACTGGAACGCCATCTGATATGTATGTAATATATATCTGTAATAAAAGGGAAAACATTATAAAAATGTAAATGAAGGTTTGTTCAAAACGTAAATCTCCATAAGTTCATGACCGACTGCCTTCAAATTCTGATACAATGTTGAATCCTAACACAGGCGCGTTTTAGGTACCTGAAGTGAAAGTGTTATTACCAAAAATCTCAAGGTGTACGTTTCTGAGTTACTTAAGCTTTTCACATAGGGACTATATACCTTTAATATATAAATATATATATACAAAATATACATAGTGAAACGTTGTTACCAAACATGGAAGTTGTACTTACGGACCATTTCTTTACGATTAAAATACTAGAATCAGAATTTGCCGTAAAAATAAACAAAGCTCAAGGTCTGAGACGAGCAAAAGGGAAAGTGGACAGAGGGGTCGGAGGAAACGGACACGGAAAACGGGAAGGAGGGGAGGCCAGAGAAGCAAGGGGAGTAGAAAATGGCCTCACAAAGGTGGAAGAAGTGATGGACTAAGAGAGGAGGAGAGAGGTGGCAGGAGGAGATGAGAGAAGGGGAGGGGGGTGAGAAGATGGAGGTGACGAACAGAGAGAGGGGAGAAGGTGGAGGAGATGGACACAGAAACGAGGAGTGGGAGACGGACAGAGGCAGTGGAGACAAGGAGATTAGGACGTATATCCAGTTCCCATACATATTAGAAAGGAGTGTTTTCTCTTTTCTTTATTTTCCATTGAAGCACACCGAGTCACAGCTAAGCATGGCTGCGTACAGCTGGTATGGCATAGAAATGTAATAAATTATAGACTGTTCTGTACGAAACCACAAAAGAAGTTGCGTTATATTAGAAGAGCAATTCTGACTTCAAAAGCAGCTGCGCGTGCTGGTTCAGGAAGCCATCACGTGAAAGGGGCCTATGAGCGAAATATGTGAGCCGGCCAGATGTGTGGCGGCCTTAACGTGTCAGAGCCCAGCGCTGATGACGCCAAGCCAGCCCGCTCAGGGAGGCGCGCCGCCCTAACTCAGAGCGACAGCTGAGCAGCCGCCATGAGGGAAGCCACTGCCCCACCAGGAAGGAAAAAAACAAATGTATGTGTATGGAAAACCTCCAGGGACAGCACTGCGACTCACAGTCCCGTATGAATGCCGTCACCGAGACTGAACTCCCGCATGGACACTATTGACTTCGTACGTACTGCAAATAATGGCCTTAATTGCACAGGTAATTCTCAGATAAATTATGTTTAATATTTCTGTGCATACCAGGGACCATTTATAACCTCTACATCGGGTAATGCAATAAGAACGCACTAAAATGATTGTGTGTAATTCGACACAATGCAACACACGGGAGTACTTCCTGCAAGCCTTCCCTGTCTTTTCCTCTGTAATGGATTCCCTGCAGATGTTGTTCTGAGCTGCTCTTACTGAAATGGGTGCTCGCCTTATAGTTTCCTGTTCTGACAGTGACCCAAGCATTAGTTTCCTTTCGTACCTCTAGGAAAACCCTCGCTTCCCGCTTATTTGCTGTAATTATTATCAAGCTAGCGATAGAAATTAAGGACAAGTTTTGAGACTACAACGTTACTTAACTGAGACGCCTAGGCAGACTCAAATAAACAGATACATTGCACAACGCCCTCAGTTACACATACGAGAAGTTCACTTAATCATTTAATGTGGTAGCACTGAAATTAGTGGCAAAGTGTACTTCAAGTGTTAAATTTTGACAGTCGCTACTCGGTCAGCAGAGCAAACTCATGTAAGCAGTATTTAAATATACATAAGACTGAAGGCGAGCAGAGGAGAGATTCTGTTAAATTGTGATACGCTGGCAGCACATTGTTACTTCAGCAGCGGAATGAGTGACTTCCTGGTTAAGCTGCAATCGCATTTTTCAGGTAACATCATAATATCTATCTACTGAGTTCATCAGCATACAACGAAACGGTTAAGAGGTTTCCTGGTCGAAAAACGGCAGCCTTCCCTAACTTGTGATCCTTCAGCGTTACTTAAAAGTGGCACATAAGCTGTTTGTCCATGTGGTCTGCAATCTGAATGCTCCTGTCAAAGAAGCGCCTGTTGCTGTCTACAAGACCGCCCAAAAATAGAGAACCACTAATGGCCTTCGATGTTACTTAAAACGCTGTTCCCAAAATAAACTGTCGACAGACCAAACTGTCACTATATTTTATGAACAACAGTAGTTCTACAAGGGCCACTCAAGATCGTTAGCTCGCACGGCACACCTCGTAATGGCCAACTTCATCTCATAGATATCTCAGCATGTGAAAGTGTTCAAGTTTATGTTACACAAAGACTTGATTTTTATGGAAATTGCCATACCTACAATATCTATCTACATCCATACTCCGCAAGCGGAGGATACCTTGAGTACCTCTATCGCTTCTCCCTTCTACTCCGGTCTTGTATTGTTCGTGGAAAGAAAGATTGTCGGTATGCCTCTGCGTGGGCTCTAATCTCTCTGATTTTATCCTCATGGTCTCTGCGCGAGATATTCGTAGGAGGGAGCAATATACTGCTTGACTCCTCGGTGAAGGTATGTTCTCGAAACTTCAACAAAAGCCGTACCGAGCTACTGAGCGTCTCTCTTGCAGAGTCTTCCACTGGAGTTTATGTATCATCTCTGTAACCCCGCTTTCGCGATTACTAAATGATCCTGTAACGTAGAGCGCTGCTCTCCGTTGGATCTTCTGTATCTCTTCTATCAATCCTATCTGGTACAGATCCCACAGCGCTGGGCAGTATTCAAGCAATGGGCGAACAAGTGTGCTGTAACCCTTGTTTTCGGACTGCATTTCTTTAGGATTCTTCCAATGAATCTCAGTGTGGCATCTGATTTACCGACGATTAATTTTATATGGCCACTCCATTTTAAATCACTCCTAACGCCTACTCTCAGATACTTAATGGAATTAACTGCTTCCAGTTGGTGACCTGCTATATTGTAGCTAAATGATAAAGGATCTTTCTTTCTATGTATTCGCAGCACATTACACGTGTCTACATTGAGATTCAATTGCCATTTCCTGCGCCATGCGTCAATTCGTTGCAAATCCTCCTGAATTCCAGTACAATTTTCCATTGCTACAACCTCTCGATATACTACAGCATCATCCGCAAAAAGCCTCAGTGAACTTCAGATGTTATCCACAAGGTCATTTATATATATTGTGAATAGCAACGGTCCTACGACACTCCCCTGCGGCACACATGAAATCACTTCGGAAGACTTCTCTCCATTTAGAATGACATGCTGCCTTCGGTTATCTAGGATCTCTTCAATCCAATCACACAATTAGTCTGATAGTCCATATGCTCTTACTTTGTTCATTAAACGACTGTGGGAAACTGTATCAAACGCCTTGCAGAAGTGAAGAAACACGGCATCTACCTGGGAGCCATTGCCATATTGGCAACAACTATCAATATTTAAACGCAATTAAGCATCGACTCCCAAAATTCATGGAGTAATAGCTCTATACCTATGCGTCATAGTCATCTGTTTACCATGTCTCAGCTATCCACACATCACACAATGAATATTTGCAAATTTGCACATTCTTCAATTATCGAAGGTTTAACTTCAGTTGCTTCATTTGCTTTAATCCAAACAATCGTAACTATTTATTTGCACCCTTTTAGGGGGTGACGTGTCCTTCCCCCCCCCCCCACGTTTTACGTCGCGCCATCTCACCCCACTCCCTCCCCCAACTCCCCCCCCCCCGCCACTAACGTGCCTTCCCCGTTCCTCCTCCATCTGAGCCAGCCCACTTCCTCACCGCTAAAAAAAAAAGCTCAAGGCCATTTGTCTAGCTGTTTCTATGTCAAATTCCAGTTACTATCTGAGCAACATTGTTAGGGGAAGTTCTCGCTCATTCAGTCATGGGTATTTTATTCGTAACTTTCGCTAATAATACACAAGAACTGTAGGAAGCAGAACACTTCCTGCTACAGATTATAATCATACGGTAACTATGTCTGCGATTTCATCTGCGTGATTTTCATTATTCGTCCAACTTTCATGCTGAAAAATGTGCTTTAGCTGAAGTGGACAACAAAGTAGAACTGGACGGGTAATAACGGGCATTACTGCAAAGATTATCTATAAAAAGTGTTTGAGGTTGTGGAGTAAACGAAAAGACGTGTGAGAAACCAACATATTGCCCCCTCGTAAAAAGTGTCTAACGCTGATGTCCACGTCTTTAGCATGTAGTGTCTATCCAAATGCCTTTTAAATTCTCATGCTTAAATAGATACGTACTTGAAATACTATAGAACAGGAAAAGCTTTCAAGGATTAGAGGGCGGCGGAAGGGGGCAAGGTTAGAACACAAACACTACATCTTGTGTCATACGGTGCAAGAAGGTAGGAAATGCTGATAGACTGAAAGAACTAGAGGCTGATGAGAATGTCTGAAGAAGTATTGGGCAACGGTTGACTAGAACAGGGGACTAGAAGACGAGCGAGTAGCTTTAAGAGCTTAAATAGTAAACGCAGCAAGATATGAAATAGATAAAATAAGAGACCTACTAGAAATCCTTGGTCAATACAGGTGACATTTAATTTAATTGATAAAAGGAGAAAATAAAAAATGCAGTGAATGAAGCATGCGAAAGGGTATATAAACGTCCAAAAATGAGATTAAAGAGGCCTTTGGAAAAAAGCGAATCAGATCCATAAATAACAAGAGCTCAGATGGAAAACGGGTCCTAAGAAAAGAAGGGAAAGCTGAAAGGTGGAAGCAGTATATAGAGGAGATGATATTGAAGGCAGTATTATAAAAATGGAAGAGGATGTAGTTGAAGATGAGATGGGAGATGTAATACAGCGAGAAGAATGTGACAGAGCGCTGAGAGACATAACTCGGAACAAGGCCCTGGTTGTAGACGACATTCCATCAGAACTACTGATAGCCTTGGGGGAGCCAGCCATGACGAAACTCTTACATCTGGCGTGCACTTCAAGAAGCATGTAAGAATTCCAGTTCCAAATACAGCACTTGCTAACAGGCGTGAAAATTACCGAACTACTACTTTACGTCTACATCCAAATGGCTGCCCTGGGAATCACACATAACTGCCTCGCAGAGGGTTCATCGAACTACCTTCACAATATGTAGACGTGGTATTCCGCGGCCGTTGTCACCGTCGACAAAATTCTTCTAGGCTGTTGACCGTGCGGTCAACATAGAAAATTGTTCGACTTTCCAGCCACTACTGCAAGTGACCTTCCTCAGGGCTTTGTGCTGAGCTGATTGCAGAATGAGGGACTTTAGGTCTCATATAGTAACGGAGGAATCTGTTTACCTACTCCACACATTCTGTGACACTTTTAACGGAAAAGTGTGTGTTAGCTATGGATCAGCTGGTTAGTTTTGACTTGAAGTTTCTGTTCACGAATGTATCAGTGTTAATCTTAGAGAAACGTGTGGCACCTGACATCTGCGAAGCAGTGAGTCACTGTTTAACGACCGCCTACTTCAGGTGGAAAGGAGAATTTTATGAACAGACAGACGGTGTAGCTATGGGTTCCCCTCTCGCCTATTGCAGCAGACATGTTCATGGAGGCATCTGAAGAAACAGCATTCCAGTCCACACCATTATGCCCTGATTGATGGCTCCGATATGTTGAGGATACTTTCGTCATCTGGCCACACGGAAAGGAGGAACTACAGGAGTTCCGCCATCATTTCAGTCAACACCATAGCAAAACTCGATTTACTTTGGAGATGTAAAATAAGGAGGTGCTGCCTTTCCTCGAAGTTGCAGCCTGATGGTAAACTTGGCCGCACTGTATACAGAAAGGCCGCCAGCGCGGGCAGGTACCTGCTCGCCTACTCCCACCATCATCATACGCAGAAGAAGTCTGCCCTTGACGCTTTAATCAGGAGGGCCCACAGGATCATTGATGACGAACAGCTGAGAGTAGAGCTACGAAACCTCATATTTTTGGAGCCAATGGTCATGGCAAGGAAAAAAATGATTCAAATGGCTCTAAGCACTATGGGACAACATCTGAGGTCATCAGTCCCCTAGACTTAGAACTACTTAAACCTAATTAACCTAAGGACATCACACACATACATGCCCGAGGCAGGATTCGAACTTGCGACCGTAGCAGCAGCGCGGTTTCGGACTGAATCGTCTAGAACTGCTCGGTCACAGTGGCCGGCTCATGGCAAGAATACTATAGATAAAACTATGACGTTGAAGCATGAAAAAAATGGTTCAAATGGCTCTGAGCACTATGGGACTTAACATCTTATGTCATCAGTCACCTAGAACTTAGAACTACTTAAACCTAACTAACCTAAGGACATCACACAACACCCAGCCATCACGAGGCAGAGAAAATCCCTGACCCCGCCGGGAATCGAACCCGGGAACCCGGGCGTGGGAAGCGAGAACGCTACCGCACGACCACGAGATGCGGACTTGAAGCATGAAGACAATAGGGAAGAACAGAAGGAAGCACAGAACATAGCCCTATTGCCATGTGTGCAAAGGTCACTGAACGTGTGGGCAAAGTTCTCCACTGAGAAATAACAAAATAAAAGACGTTCTAGGCTCAACGCAAGTTCCGGTCGACAAGCTAAACACCGAAGGAGTCTACGAAATCGGTTGCGACTGTGGACTGCTGTAGGTAGGCGAGACGGGGTGGCCGACCAGCACACGAATTGCAGAGCATGAAAGATATAGAGTATCCATCTGGGACAATGTACAAGTCAGCTGTGGCGAAACACCAGGATGAGTGCGATAAAGAGATAATATTCCGTGAAGTCCGCGTACTGGCGGAACAAAAATTTACTTTGAGGAGGAAGATTGGAGAGGCGATATAAATAGCCAAGCGACCCGCCAACAAGAATAGAGAGGACGAATATAGGCTCCGGCGTTCTGAGTGCCAGCAGTGACAACGCTACGGGATGACGGCACGCGCAAAGCAACTCACACAGGCGCGCGAGACACCGCGGTAGCCGTACGTACACAAAGCGCAGGTACGCCGCAGCCCGCACCCGGCAAGAAGTAAACAGCACTACGTCACAGCTACCGCCCGTTTCTAATTCACCTGTTTACACCAATGGCAATAAATAATGTTGACACCAATCAAGCACGTCTTTATCCACTAACGAGAAGGAAGAATGCAAAGACCAATAAAGATCACCTAGTACTCCTCCTCCTGTACCATCCTATCAAATTACGTAAATAGCTACTTCCGCGACTAGTTGTAAAGTCTCTCTCATTCAGCACTCAGCTCAGCTTCGGCACAAAGCGCTGAGGATTGTCACTTGTAATAGTGGCGAAACGTCGGACGGTTTTATTTATTGACAATGGGGTCAGCAGCCCAGAAGAATTTTATTGACACCTTCACAATAGTTCTCTATTATTCCACTCTCCAACAGCGTGCGGAAGAAACGAACACCTCTAACATTCCGTGCGAGCTCTTATTTCCCTTATTTTATTATGGTGATCACCCTATGAAGGTCGGCGTCAGCAGAATATTTCCGCATTCGGAGGAGAAAGTTGGTGATTGAAATTTCGTGAGAAGATCCTGCCGCAACGAAAAACGCCTTTCTTTGAACGATGTCTACCCCAAATCCTGTATCATGTCCATGTCACTTTCTCGTCTATTCCTCGATAGTACAAAACGTACTACCCTTCTTTGAACTTTCTCGATTTACTCCGTCAGTCTTTTCTGGTAAGGACCTAATACCGCGCAGCAGTACTCCAAAAGAGGACGAACAAGCGTAGTGTAGGCGGTCTCATTAGTAGATCTGTTGCATCTTCTAAGCGTTCTGCCAAAGGAACACAGTCTTTCGTTCGGCTTCACTCCAAAATTTTCTACGTGTTATTTCCAATTTAAGTTGTTGGTAGTTGTAATTCCTAGTCCGGCCGAGCGGTTCTAGGCGCTTCAGTCTGGAACCGCGCGACCACTACGGTCGCAGGTACGAATCCTGCTTCGGGCGTGGATGTGTGTGAGGTCCTTAGGTTAGTTAGGTTTAAGTAGTTCTGAGTTCTAGGGGACTGATGACCTCAGATGTTAAGTCCCATAGTGCTCAGAGCCATTTGAACCATTTTGTAATTCCTAGGCATTTAGCTGAATTTACTTACAGCCTTTGGCTTTGATTGATTTGTCGTACAACCGAATTTTAGCGGATTCCTTTTAGCACTCGTATGGGGAACCTCACACTTTTCATTATTCAAGACCAATTGCAATATTTCGCACCTATCCGATATCTTATCTAAATCCTTTTACAGTTGGTTTTGATCATCTGATGATTTTCCTGGACGATAAACAACAGCATTATCTGCAAATAACCTAAGACAGCTGTTCAGATTGTGTCCTAAATCGCTTTTACAGATAAGGAACAATAGAGGGCTTACCTTGGGGAAAGCCAGAAATCTCTTCAGTTTTATTTGATGACTTTGCTTCAGTTACTACAAACTGTGACCTCTCTGACAGGAAATCACGAACCCCGTCGCATATCTGAGACGATATCCCACAAGAACGAAATTTGATTACAAACCGCTTATGACGTACTCTGTCAAAAGCCGTTTGGAAATCCAGAAATACAGAATCAGTTTGAGATACCCTCTCGATAAAACTCACTTCTTCATGAGAATAAGAAGACGTGTTTCAGAAGGATGAAATTTTCTGGCTCCTTGGTATGTGTCAATATACCGTTCTCTTAGAGGTAATTCATAATGTTCGAACACAATATACGTATGTTCCAAGATCCTGCTGCATATCCACCTTAATGACACGGGCCTGTAATTTAGTGGACTAGTCCTACTACCTTTCTTGAACGTTGGTGAGTCCCGTGCAGCTTTTCAGTCTTTGGGTACAAAAGGTTGTATATGATTATTAAGAATGGAACTATTGCATCAGCATACCCTGAAAGGAGACTAATTGATATACAATCTGGACAGGAAGACTTGCTTTTATTACGTGCTTTAAGTTGTTTCTTTACTCTACTTCTGACTTACTCACGTGGGCAGTTGTTCTTGATTCGAATTCTGAAATATTTACTTCGACTTCTTTGGTGAAGAAATTTCGGAAACCTGTGTTTAGTAACTCTGCTTTAGCAGCTCTGTCATCAATAGTATTTCCATTGCTATCGAACAGAGAATACACTGATTGGTTGTATCCATTAGCATACTATAGACACGACAAGAATCTCTTTAGATTTTCTTCCAGACTTCGAGACAAAGTTTCGTTGTGGCAGATATAAGTACCTCACATTGAATTCCGCACTAAATTTAGAGCTTCCGTAAAAGACCGACAGTCTTGGGGGATTTCGTGTTTTTTAAATTTGGCATGCTTTTTCATTGTTTCCGCAACCCCGTTGTTTGTTAATTTATTTGGTATAAGTCTCTCAATTGCTGTCGATACTATTTCTTTTAATTCAAGATCATCTGGTCTACACTTACATTTTTGCTTGGGAAGGAGCGGAAATTGTCTCTCAGGAAGCGGACAAACGCATTTTTATCTGATTTTTTGAACAGTTATAGTTGTCGTTTATTTTGGTGGATTTCGGAGTTACGATATTCAGTCCCGCAACGACGACCCTGAGTTCGCTAATCGCTATAACTGTTTTGATGCTCGTTATTAGCTAAGGATTATTTGCTTAGTGTGTTTCCACAACCCTTTACTATTCTAGTGGGCCTGTAAATTAATTGCTCGAAATATATTTCAGAGAATGCATTTAGTATAATTTCGAATCATGTTTCATTCGTATCACCGCATTTAAACAAGTATTTTCTACAAAATGTCGAGGTTAAATTAAAGTCACCACTAACTATAATTGTATGAGTCGGGTATGTGTTTGAAATTAAACTATAACTATGCATTTACTATGTTTTGCACAGCACACTTTTTTGTATACCACCGTTATTTTTTATTGTTTATACTAAGTGTGTACCGTGTTTTGTATTGCACTTATTTGTCTTTGACCATTACTTTCTTCTTTTAGTTAATTATATTTGAGCTTTTCTATTTGATTATATTGTTGTGTATTTATATACTTTGTAAGAGTTACGAAGGAATAATGTTGGAGTTTTTTTTGTGTGTGGGGGAGGGAGAAGCAGACATAAGTGCATATTAGCGTGATGGAGAAGTCCACAGTTCGAGGTCTCGAGGTAGCGTTCTCGCTTTTCTTTGTTATTATGTCATCAAATATTAATTTTTCTATACGATTCACGAAAATGTTACCTAATTTTCCTGAAATAGGCGCACCCAAGTATAAACCTTCTTCTTGTATGTAGTATACTTGGCTGAATTCAAAATAATTTTGTTGTATTATTAACTGCAACAATTTTATTGTTTCATCTGTGTGTTCGTGAGATAGCTGGTTGTGTATTTTCGGGTTCTCTCCAGTTAGTTTTATGGATGCAAGTGTACATACTTTCAATGTCAAAGGAGAGCATCGATGCTGTGCTAGGGATTTAAATTTTTCGTATATGTTCTATTGGCTGAGAGGTATTTCTTGTTGTTCCATCATTTTCTAGTTTATAAAACTGGGTGAGCTGTGACTGTATTTGTTTTGCTAGTAGGTATATGGGAGCTGCTCTGAAATTCACTGTTGCACAGATATGGTGTTTTTGTTTCTCTCTGTCTGTAAATGTATATTCTACTTTTTTTAGTGTGGTTTTAATGTGTGTTTGAAATATGTTACTTGGGTTTGATTTTAACTTCTTTTATGTTTTCTTTGCTGATCAGTTCTTCTATTTTTATACACTAATTCGTTTTCATGAGGACAACACTATTACATTTCCAGAATGACATTTTCACTCTGCATCGGAGTGTCCGGCACACAGTTTTAATCTGCGAGGAAGTTTCATATCAGCGCACAACAAAGAAAAGCTGCATCATCTACTGGTGTAGGTATACGGACAGCATCTACACAAGGACATAAACACTGTACACAAAAAAATTTACAATAAAAGTACAACAAGAAAATTCACCTAACTTTCTAAACATAACCATAAGAAAAGACGATAACAAGCATATATTTTACATACAAAGAAAACTCAAAATAAGTGACACTATCTTAAGTGCAACCTCAAACCCCCGAAGGAATCAGAAAAAGCTGGCAGTCAGGCACGTGTTAAACAGACTGAATGGGATCCACATGAACAGTTCTAATAACCAAAACGAGCTGGCCACTATAAAACAAGTATCATTAAAATTGGGCTCAAAGAGACAATGGTAGACAAACTAAAGAGAAAAACAAAGATACAAAAACGAAAAAAAACACTAACACATATAACAGCACTATCACAAAAATGGCATAAAATGACCTATCACAGCATATTCATACACAAAATAGGTAACATATTCAAAAAACGGCATAAACATTGCTTACGAAACAAGCAACTCAATACAAAATTACATCCCAAAATTGAAATCAAAACAAGAGATATATCAATAATCTGGTATCTGTCAGCTCAGTTGCAGAGATTGTGAAGAAATATACATTGAAATGACTGACAGGACATTAACACAAGATATAAAGAACACATCAGTGCACTGAAATACAGTACAAATCATTCAACATTTGCTGATCATCAAAAACAGGAATATCCCAGACGAAGCAATATTTAAGAAAGAGATTAATATCATAAGAATCATTAAGGACAGATACTTCCTCCCTTTCCAAGAAAATTTCCACTAACACAAAGCATTAACACAAAATATATAGTTGCTCAATGACCAAATAAAAACTGGAAACCAGACACTGTATAAAATGATTGAAAAAAATCACATGGAAAAAGAGCCTTTTCCATCCTTCGCCCTCTCCCACCAACCCAAACAGAAATACACACACATAATTAACTAAATAAGAAAATAAAGGTCAAAAGAAAACTAGTGGCTATGTTATGTTGGCAACACTACAAAACACGATGTACACCTATATGTATAAAAAATAAACACTAAACAGTGGTGTACAAAAAAGTGTGCTATGCACTGCGTAAGAAATACATAGTTCTACAGAGAAAGAAAAATAGGACTACAAGTATCAATGTCTAATGAAGAAAGACACCAAACACGTGATAGCGGAAGGCATTTCCTGATTTAGGTGAAAACCCAAGCATAACTCACCATAAGTAAACACAAGCAAAATGTTAACGAACTATTTTTCGATCTTAAAAACAAATCAAGTAGTATATATCTTCAGTTACTGACCACTGATGATGCTTCACCTTAATAAAGCGAAACGCTTCTGGTGAGGGGAACAGCCATTTTCTTGCAGTTGTGACGAAAATACCCATAAGGAATTCTCCCTTGTGTTCACTACTGCAGTGATATTAGGTATTTCCAGGCCAGAATCACTCCTACACGTTTTAGGCATCCGTTTTAACTGTTTCTAATGAACTGGTCAGTGAATGGCATGATTATCTCACTGAGGAGCTGACAAGATCCATGAAAAAAGAGGCGTCTGTTTTCGACACGTATCGACTCTCTCAAAAACTATACTTGTCAATGCAGCCGTGTCTTTTATTCCCCTCCCCAGAATTGGAATTACAAGTTGATTACCGCTATAGTAGGTTTGTATTCCACATAAAATATAATTGGCACCCCGTTGTTTCATTTTAATTTGTTTTGCGGCTGGAAAACCCATAAGCTGTTTCTAATATAGTATATAGAAGGACACCTGGAACCGCAGTAGAGTTAAATGAAATAAAAATTACATTTCCCCAAAGACGTGGATCACTACACCAATGATAGTAGCCGTAAAGTGGATAGTCTGTGATATTAACACGGCTTCCCTAAAATTCCACGATTTCTCACTGATTTGCTCTATCGCACCAAACATGGAAATAATGGTGTCTTAAAGTGAAGTATTTATTGCAAATAAACGGTACCACAGGATAACATTTCCTTCTCGTTTGGATTTTTGAATGCTTGTGTAGATTTATTTCATTGTTCTGACTAAAAAGCAAAGACGATCCTGCCACAGCATCATATTGTTGATCGTATATTATCTTAAGTCGTCAGTCCTTTGACTGGTTTCACGTCATCACGAATGTGTCCTCCAGGATTGACAGGATTTCCTGTCACTACGTATTTTCCCTTCCCTCACTCCAAGCAAATGTCACATCAATGTTCTTCTCAAAAGAGTTTTTCTTTGATTTATTTCCCCGTTTTTCTTTGTAGAAACTCTTCTCTTCATACTTCATCTGTTCTCTTACTTTTGAGTATGCTAATGTAGAATCAGCAATGAAGTGTTTCTTGTTTTTTCTGTGCCTTTCCGATATTCACATTTCACCTCTGTGGTTTGTTCCACACGTACTCTTTGATGAATTTATTTCTTAGCTTACGTCAATACTTAATGTTAACAGAAATGCTGTTAAGAAACCATTCTTTGTTTGTTCCATTCTACTCACAAATCATGTAAGCTTCGTACATTTTGTGTAATCTAGCTATCTAGAGGGGAGATTTCTTTCCCTTCTTCTACTGTGTCTTGCCAGTGTTGATGCTAAGGATGTCATTATTCTTCTTTGCACTACAGTTCATTACTGTTGTCTTAGTTTGTATTCTCGGTTCATAGTTTGAACACAGAGCAAGTCTATTTCATTCTAGAAGCCTACGTCACCCTTCCATCAAGCCACAAGGGCACTATCTTTAGTAAAAAGCTGTAGTGTTCTATTCATCTGATAGTTCATAGATTCTTCTGTGCACCAGTTATACGGCATTGGTAATAAATTGCAACCAATCCTTACGCGCATGTCCCTATACCGCAGGTATCGCGACCCATTCTTGGCTTCCGAAAATATTATTCAGCGTTGCATTGTCCGAGTGTTTTTAGGTTTAAAATACTGGTAAAGTGATGTCATATTTCTTTGCGTTTCCTGCCGTTACTAAATATAATTTCACAGCTGCAGCCCTGTATATTTACAGAAATGGTTTTTGTCTAGCGTTTTGTTACTCTTCGGAATTCAGCACTTTATTTAGAATTCTTTGTATAACCAGGATATGGTTTACTTTATATCCTTATGTATCTCTCCAAAGTTAGCGTAGATGTACCATCTTTCATTATGAGTTTGGAAGAGGTTGGTGAATATAGCTCGTTGAAACTTACCTCAGAACTAAAAGCTTCTTTCTTCTTCTTTCCCTGTCTTTTCATAATACAATACAATTTTTCAGTGATCTGGATCATCACTTTTTCAGCATCCTACATATTTTGTAGAATTTCGTCATTTCCCTCAAGCATTCCATTCATTCTCTACAGCAACAATGAATTGAGCCGTGAACAAGTTAATATTTTCCTTACTTTCATTTAGGAAAAATATTGTGCAGACACTTTTTTAAGATCATACGCTTTATTGTCCATATCACAATATACAATATTTCCAACGCTCATTGTCCAATTCACTGATTAAGTTTTGGTATCCTATAATCATCTCACAACAAGTCTGTGACTTATTTCAAACTCATATCACTAATCACTAGTAAGAATAATTTCAAAGGTGGAGTATGTTAAGCTCACTCACAAGATCTTTACTGGCAACATTTCTATTTCAAACTTTTCAAAAATCTAGTGCTGGAATGTTACGTTTAACCGTTTTACCACCAACTCTATCGTGAGTTGACACCGTTATTTTCGAAAGACTAGGTCATCATGAGAAGTTCAGACTCTGTGATACACATTTTGTTTCTTTAATTCAGTCATTTCCTGTACCATCTAAGTCCTCTGCCGTTAACCAGAGCTAATTCCTACCCACTTAGAAGAAATTTATCTCTACCCTCTTTTTGACAAGGCAACCGCTTGAAAGAGGAAGACTTCTTAACCACAAGTCTTCTTGTGATATCATTCGCAAAATAATCGGTGGTTGATATCTTACTATGATAATTAGATTAGTAAAGCTCGCTAACAAGTAGCCCACAAAATAGACGATAACCAACAAAGAATGGTGGCAAACTTTGTTTTTAAGGTAAAATGCTGTTCTGAATTTCAGACTATCATGTGGTTCATGCATCACCAGTACGAAGTACGCCACAGAACTGATTCGGCGTTGTTAGCATGAGGTTATTAAAATACACGTTCTCCAGGGCTGTCTCAGGAGCCAACAGTTCAGTCGCACAGTCCGAGAGCGCATCAACTTTCTGTGGAGAATCGTGTGACAGTTCACGTCACGTGATCTTCTATGTCATTCTCAGTTGTGTTTGCAACGACTACTTCCACACGCCAATCGAAGACCTCCTTTCACCTTCCGCAGAAACCAAGGCCATCACTACTGTGGTGATATGTATTTCCGTTGCACACATTTTGCTTTATTACTACTCTAATTACCGTTCCGTGCTCTTTTCTTAACAAAAACATAAGATCTCTTCATTTGGAATTATTTGTTGTAACGCTCAAGTAGTTCAACTGTCAATGTAAAATATTCTTACTCTGTAAGTCACATTACACCCTCCCAGGTGAGACCATCGCATCGAAGGCACTTTCAGTACTGGGCGGGAGCATTTGCAAGTTTTAATGAAACCGTAGGCTGTATCTGTGGTAGTTTAGCAACCAGAATCGTCACTCAAGCCGGAGTGGTCTCGTCAGGGGAACCAAAGTGTGTCCTACAACACAGGAGAAGGAGGGTGCTAGAGGCGTGGCGGAGCAAGCTTCCCAGAGGAGACAGAAGTCCAGCAGAAAGCATATCAAAAGGAGAGGTAGATCTCTTAAGCAATGAAAGGCAACCTAACAAGGAGAAGGTACTCCCATTTAAAATGCAGTCTCACAAGGTGGGGGCTGTGCGATAGGCTGGTTATCCATCATGTACTATATATGTATAGAGAGAAATACACAGGGTGGTACATTGATCGTGACCTGGCCAAATATCTCACGAAATAAGCATCAAACGAAAAAACTACAAAGAACGAAACTTGTCTAGCTTGAAGGGGGGAACCACGTGGCGCTATGGTTACCTCGCTAGGTGGCGCTGCCATAGGTCAAACGGATATCAACTGCGTTTTTTTTTAATAGGAACCCCAATTTTTTATTACATATTCGTCTAGTACGTAAAGAAATATGAATGTTTTAGTTGGAGCGCTTTTTTCGCTTTGTGACAGATGGCGCTGTAATAGTTACAAACGTATGGCTCACAATTTTAGACGAACAGATGGTAACAGGTAGGTTTTTTTAAATTAAAATACAGAACGTAGGTACGTTTGAAAATTTTATTTCGGATGTTCCAATCTGATACAAGTACCTTTGTGGACTTATCAATTCTGATAACGCATGCAGTTACCGCGTGATTACCTGTAAATACCACATTAATGCAATAAATGCTCAAAATGGTGTCCGTCAACCTCAATGCATTTGGCAATACGTGTAACGACATTCCTCTCAACAGCGAGTAGTTCACCTTCCGTATTGTTCGCACATGCATTGACAATGCGCTGACGCATGGTGTCAGACGTTGTCGGTGGATCACGATAGCTAATACCCTTCACCTTTCCCCACAGAAAGAAATCCGGGGATGTCATACCTGGTGAACGTGTGGCCATGGTATGGTGCTTCGAGGACCGATCCACCTGTCATGAAATATGCTATTCAATACCCCTTCAACCTCACGCGAGCTATTTGCCGGACATTCATCATGTTGGAAGTACATCGCCATTCTGTCATGCAGTGTAACATCTTGTAGCAACAACGGTAGAACATTACGTAGGAAATCAGCATACATTGCACCATTTAGATTGCCATCGATAAAATGGGGGACAGTTATTCTTCCTCCCATAGTGCCGCACCATACATTAACCCTCCAAGGTCACTGATTTCTCACTTGTCGCAGCCGTCGTGGATTTTCCGTTCGCCCAATAGTGAATATTATGCCGGTTTACGTTACCGCTGTCGATGAATGACGCTTCGTCGCTAAATAGAACGCGTGCAAAAAATCTGTCATCGTCCCGTAATTTCTCTTGTGCCCAGTGGCAGAACTGTACACGACGTTCAAAGTCGTCGCCATGCAATTCCTGGTGCATAGAAATATGGTACGGGTGCAATCGATGTTGATGTAGCATTCTCAACACCGACGTTTTTGAGATCCCGGTTCTGTCGCAATTTGTCTGCTACTGATGTGCGGATTAGCCATGACAGCAGCTAAAACACCTACTGGGGCATCATCATTTGTTGCAGGTCGTGCGTGACATTTCACATGGCTGAACACTTCCTGTTTCCGTAAATAACGTAACTATCCGGCGAACGGCCCGGACACTTGGATGATGTTGTCCAGGATACCGAGTAGCATACATAGCACACGCCCGTTGGACATTTTGATCACAACAGTCATACATCAACACGATATCGACCTTTTCCGCAATTGGTAAACGGTCCATTTTCACACGCGTGATGTATCACGAGGTATATACGGTCCGCAGTGGCGGAATGTTACGTGATACCACGTACTTATACGTTTGTGACTATTACAACGCCATCTTTCACAAAGCGAAAAAAGTGGTCCAACTAAAACATTCATATTTCTCTACGTACTACTCGAATATGTAATAAAAAATGGGGGTTCCTATTTAAAAAACGCAGTTGATATCCGTTTGACCTATGGCAGCGCCATAGCGTCATCAGGCTTCCCCCTTCAAGCTAAACAAGTTTCGTTCTTTGTAGTTTTTTTCGTTTGATGCTTATTTCGTGAGATATTTGGCTTGGTCTCTATGAATGGACCACCCTGTATATACACTCCTGGAAATTGAAATAAGAACACCGTGAATTCAATTTCCCAGGAAGGGGAAACTTTATTGACACATTCCTGGGGTCAGATACATCACATGATCACACTGACAGAACCACAGGCACATAGACACAGGCAACAGAGCATGCACAATGTCGGCACTAGTACAGTGTATATCCACCTTTCGCAGCAATGCAGGCTGCTATTCTCCCATGGAGACGATCGTAGAGATGCTGGATGTAGTCCTGTGGAACGGCTTGCCATGCCATTTCCACCTGGCGCCTCAGTTGGACCAGCGTTCGTGCTGGACGTGCAGACCGCGTGAGACGACGCTTCATCCAGTCCCAAACATGCTCAATGGGGGACAGATCCGGAGATCTTGCTGGCCAGGGTAGTTGACTTAAACCTTCTAGAGCACGTTGGGTGGCACGGGATACATGCGGACGTGCATTGTCCTGTTGGAACAGCAAGTTCCCTTGCCGGTCTAGGAATGGTAGAACGATGGGTTCGATGACGGTTTGGATGTACCGTGCACTATTCAGTCTCCCCTCGACGATCACCAGTGGTGTACGGCCAGTGTAGGAGATCGCTCCCCACACCATGATGCCGGGTGTTGGCCCTGTGTGCCTCGGTCATATGCAGTCCCGATTGTGGCGCTCACCTGCACGGCGCCAAACACGCATACGACCATCATTGGCACCAAAGCAGAAGCGACTCTCATCGCTGAAGACGACACGTCTCCATTCGTCCCTCCATTCACGCCTGTCGCGACACCACTGGAGGCGGGCTGCACGATGTTGGGGCGTGAGCGGAAGACGGCCTAACGGTGTGCGGGACCGTAGCCCAGCTTCATGGAGACGGTTGCGAATGGTCCTCGCCGATACCCCAGGAGCAACAGTGTCCCTAATTTGCTGGGAAGTGGCGGTGCGGTCCGGTCCGGTCCCAGGTCGACGGGCACGTGCACCTTCCGCCGACCACTGGCGACAACATCGATGTACTGTGGAGACCCCACGCCCCACGTGTTGAGCAATTCGGCGGTACGTCCACCCGGCCTCCCGCATGCCCACTATACGCCCTCGCTCAAAGTCCGTCAACTGCACATACGGTTCACGTCCACGCTGTTGCGGCATGCTACCAGTGTTAAAGACTGCGATGGAGCTCCGTATGCCACGGCAAACTGGCTGACACTGACGGCGGCGGTGCACAAATGCTGCGCAGCTAGCGCCATTCGACGGCCAACACCGCGGTTCCTGGTGTGTCCACTGTGCCGTGCGTGTGATCATTGCTTGTACAACCCTCTCGCAGTGTCCGGAGCAAGTATGGTGGGTCTGACACACCGGTGTCAATGTGTTCTTTTTTCCATTTCCAGGAGTGTATATATCAAGGATGACGACAAGGCTATGATAAAGGAAAATGAGTTCGTGTTAAAAACATTTTATGTACAGGAACTTGTAATATAACGGAAGTTTATAATGAAGAGGAAAGCTGTAGAAAATTTGAAACGAAAAGTACAAATATAATAACAGAAACAAAGAAAAAACTAAGAGAAACAAAGGATTTAAGAAATTTCACATCAGTTTAGAGTGGAGTCTGGCGACTGCAATGAGCAGTGAGTGGAATAGATATTCTACAGGTGAAAAAAGGAAAACAATGATTTTTTGTGACTAAGTAAACGAAAGAATGCTAGCTTTAGAACTGATATAGGGCATCTACGTACACGAAGGAAAAGGCTAAGATTCTGAAATATTTTACGAACAACTGAAAAAACAAGTAAAGAAATATAACAAAATTGAGCCATTCTTAATATTAGGAAACTTAAGTGCGGGAATAGGAAAAGGAACAATAGTAAATGCAATAGCCACATTTGGTGAAATAATTTTCAATGAAAATTTTATGAAATTGAGTAAGTTTGCTACGTTTCGTCAGTTAAATACTAAAGTACCTTTTTTTTTAGAAAGGAAGACATAAATAAATACACCTCAAACACAAAATGTCCATACTCAGCAGTAGGTTATGTACTAGCTAACAAAAAAAAACTCTCAAATTTTGATACATTTGTATTTAGAGCTAATAATAGAGGCTATGATCGCTGGAGAAAGCAAACAAATGTAAAGAAGACCCATAGCCAGACACTGATATTTTATATTCGTCCCACACAAGAAAGCATCTTAGAGAATTTATATAAAAACAGACTCACACACAAACGGCAAAGGGCTGAAACTAGAGACAATATTGTAGAAGAATAAAAAGACTAAAATCAGCAATGTTGAAAATAGTTACATGGATACTAGGCAAAAGCGAAACATCAAACTGTGAAAGGCAATTGAAAATATGGAATACAGAAATAGCCAACAATATTAAAGAGAAAAAATGCTTATAATGGCTATTTATAAATATAGATGAATGAAGCCTGAGAAATACAGAAACAGAAAAGAAATAAAACAAAAATTAGTAACAAGATACAAAACAGAATACTGGAAATATTCATTGCTAATATTGAACACGACATTCATGGAAGACAGAGTATATGGTTTAAATTTATGAAACATATGAATAAAACTGAGAAATATTCTGAAAAAATTAAGATAATAACAGAAAATAATGAATACAACATTACAGGAATTTACGATATGATGAAAACAATAATGAAAATTATTATACAAAAACTGATAATAACTTAGTAGATAAAATAGAAATAATTCAAAGCAGCCATAAAAGAAACAAAAAATAGAAAAACTTCTGGTCTAGATGGAATTAAAGCTGAGTTAATCAAGTATAGAAGGATAATTTTAGGATTTTTCTTTCTCCATCTTTTAAATATATTGGAAGAACTCTTCTGTGCCTTAAAAATTGAAGAAAGCGTACGTTATTTCTATATTTAAAAAACGTAATAGGAAAGACACAGAAAATTCATGAAGAATACATATACTAAACCCAAGATTTAAAAGATACGGGGAAATTCTGAATCAAGTATACTAAACTATCGCTGATGCAATAAGTTCAGAAGAACAGTCAGATGTCAGGTAGGGATTTTTGTGTAATTATATTTACAATAAGAAAAATTGTTAAAAAATATCATGATTTTGGTTTAGAATCACTCATGGCATTTATTGTGTATGAGAAAGACTTTGATAACATAAAATGAGCCGTTTTCTGGAAAATATTAGAAATAAGAATTTTTTTCTATACACTTTATTTATACATTCAGGCTCAAAAATGTGAGGTGTGCTGATGACGTAGTTATAAAGTGGAAAGATGAAATATAGTCACGAATTAAAATAAGATCATACCATTAAATACTCTATTACATGTTGATGACCAGATACTTGGGCAGCAAACAGAAAGTAATGTACACAGAGGAGTATACAGTTTGAGCCAAAATGCAGTGTACTAGAGTTTAAGGTAGTATATGGTAATAAGATAAAACTAACGGCTTTCAAAGGAAAGAATCCAGTCAGATCGCAAAACAGTAAATGAGAAAATTTTATAATAATTACACTACTGGCCATTAAAATTGCTACACCACGAAGATGACGTGCTACAGACGCGAAATTTAACCGACAGGAAGAAGATGCTGTGATATGCAAATGATTAGCTTTTCAGAGCATTCACACAGGGTTGGCGTCGGTGGCGACACCTACAACGTGCTGACTTGAGGAAAGTTTCCAACCGATTTCTCATACACAAACAGCAGTTGACTGGCGTTGCCTGGTGAAACGTTGTTGTGATGTCTCGTGTAAGGAAGGGAAATGCGTACCATCACATTTCCGACTTTAATAAAGGTCGGATTGTAGCCTATCGCGTTTGCGGTTTATCGTATCGCAACATTGCTGCTCGCGTTGGACTAGTTCCAATGATTGTTAGCAGAATACGGAATCGGTGGGTTCAGGAGGGTAACACAGAACGCCATACTGGATCCCGACGGCCTCGTATCACTAGCAGTCGAGATGACAGGTATCCGCATGGCTGTAACGGATCGTGCAGCCACGTCTCGATCCCGGAGTCAACAGATGGAGACATTTGCAAGACAACAACCATCTGCACGAACAGTTCGACGACGTTTGCAGCAGCATGAACTATTAGCTCGGAGACGAATGATTGCGGTTACCCCAGACGCTGCATCACAGACAGGAGCGCCTGCGATGGTGTACTCAACGACGAACCTGGGTGCACGAATGGCAAAATATTTTTTGGATGAATCCAGGTTCTGTTTACAGCATCGTGTTGGTCGCATCCGTGTTTGGCGACATCGCGGTGAACTCACATTGTAAGCGTGTATTCGTCATCGCCATACTGGCGTATCACCCGGCGTGATGGTATGGGGTCCCATTGGTTACACGTCTCGGTCACCTCTTGTTCGCATTGACGGCACTTTGAACAACGGACGTTACATTTCAGATGTGTTACGACCCATGGCTCTCCCTTCATTCGATCCCTGCGAAACCCTACATTTCAGCAGGATAATGCACGACCGCATGTTGCAGGTCCTGTACGGGCCTTTCTGGATACAGAAAATGTTCGACTGCTGCCCTAGCCAGCACATTCTCCAAATCTCTTCCCAATTGAAAACGTCTGGTCAATGGTGGCCGAGCAACTGGCTCCTCTCAATACGCCACTCACTACTCTTGATGTACTGTGGTATCGTGTTGAAGCTGCATGGGCAGCTGTACCTGTACACGCCACTCAATGCCCGGGCGTATCAAGGCCGTTATTATGGCCAGAGGTGGTTGTTCTGGGTACTGATTTCTCATGATCTATGCACCCAAATTGCGTGAAAATGTTATCACATGTCAGTTCTAGTATAATATATTTGTCCAGTGAATACCCGTTTATCATCTGCATTTATCTTCTGCATTTTAATGTCCAGTAATGTATCCCTAGAAGAATATAATAATTCCAATCCCAAAGAAAGCAGGTGTTGACAGATGTGAAAATTACCGAACAATCAGTTTAATAAGCCACAGCTGCAAAATACTAACATGAATTCTTTACAGACGAATGGAAAAACTAGTAGAAGCCGACCTCAGGGAAGATCAGTTTGGATTCCGTAGAAATACTAGAACACATGAGGCAATACTGACCTTACGACTTATCTTAGAAGAAAGATTAAGGAATGGCAAACCTACGTTTCTAGCATTTGTAGACTTAGAGAAAGCTTTTGACAATATTGACTGGAATACTCTCTTTCAAATTCTAAAGGTCGCAGGGGTAAAATACAGGGAGCGAAAGGCTATTTATAATTTGTACAGAAACCAGATGGCAGTTATAAGAGTCGAGGGACATGAAGGGGAAGCAGTTGTTGGGAAGGGAGTAAGACAGGGTTGTAGCCTCTCCACGATGTTATTCAATCTGTATATTGAGCAAGCAGTAAAGGAAACAAAAGAAAAATTAGGAGTAGGTATTAAAATCCATGGAGAAGAAATAAAAACTTTGAGGTTCCCCGATGACATTGTAATTCTGTCAGGGACAGCAAAGGACTTGGAAGAGCAGTTGTATGGAATGGATAGCGTCTTGAAAGGAGGATATAAGATGAACATCAACAAAAGCAAAACGAGGATAATGGAATGTAGTCGAATTAAGTCGGGTGATGCTGAGGGAATTAGATTAGGAAATGAGACACTTAAAGTAGTAAATGAGTTTTGCTACTTGGGGAGCAAAATAACTGATGATGGTCGAAGTAGAGAGGATATAAAATGTAGACTGGCAATGGCAAGGACAGCGTTTCTGAAGAAGAAAAATTTGTTAACATCGAGTATACATTTAAGTGTCAGGAAGTCATTTTTGAAAGTATTTGTATGGAGTGTAGCCATGTATGGAAGTGAAACATAGACGATAAATAGTTTGGACAAGAAGAGAATAGAAGCTTTCGAAATGTGGTGCTACAGAAGAATGCTGAAGATTAGATGGATAGATCACATAACTAATGAGGAAGTACTGAATAGGATTGGGGAGAAGAGAAGTTTGTGGCACAACTTGACCAGAAGAAGGGATCGGTTGGTAGGACATGTTCTGAGGCATCAAGGGATCACCAATTTAGTATTGGTGGGCAGCGTGGAGGGTAAAAATCGTAGAGGGAGACCAAGAGATGAATACACTAAGCAGATTCAGAAGGATGTAGGTTGCAGTAGGTACTGGGAGATGAAGAAGCTTGCACAGGATAGAGTAACATGGAGAGCTTGCATCAAACCAGTCTCAGGACTGAAGACCACAACAACAACAGTGTATCCCTCTTCAGTTACCTAGAACGTGATATTAGTTTCAACTATGACAATGATACCGAGGAGAACGTTAATAAATTTGAAGCTGTCTGCGGAACAACTGGAAGAACTTTGGAAAGAAAAACATAAAAAGGAAATACTAATGAAATTGTATGAAGTTATGGTTGTAACCACTCTTGTGTATGGTTCCAAATAATAGACACTACCAAAAAAAAAAAAAAACCACACATACAGGCAGCAGAGATGAAAGCAATGAAATATGTAAGAGACTCTTATAAAATGTATAAAATAAGAAATGAAACAATAAATTCAGTTTTTAAAATATTTTCAGCTAATGATAAGGCAGAACAGAATAGAATAAAACGGAACAGTCACGTTGATAGAATGAAGAAAACACTTCACCAAAAACTAAAACTAAATATCAGCAACAGGAAACAAAGTAGTGGGGAGACTTCGTAGGAGGTGAATGGATGATAAAAATCGGAACAGGTGACAATAATTAAAATGATGATGATGAAATGATGTGATGATGATGATGATGAAGCCACCTTACGATATTAGACACAGAAACAAATATTACGTATACACCTGTCTCGATCTCAAAACTAAGGGAAATATGTTGCATGTAATAACTATTTCTGTAGGAAAGTTGGGAATCAGTAGATTCTTCCCTCCATTAGGTCAGGTAATCTAGAGGGAGAACGTCTTTCCAGTAAAGTGTTAGTGGAACTGGAGTATAGAAGGGAGCTATATTATATATTGTAAGTATTGCGATAGGAGAGAGAATCGCATTTATCCGTGGAATACCAAACACAATCGGTATTGTTTTTTTTACAGGTATTAGAATCAGGAACTAATAATAAACTGCTATTTTTCCAGATTTTATGATGAAAGTGTTAGATATTTCAATTTCTTTATACCAGAATCAGCCTTATTCCTTGTTTTAGCGCAGGCCGGAGTGGCCGTGCGGTTCTAGGCGCTACAGTCTGGAGCCGGGCGACCGCTACGGTCGCAGATTCGAATCCTGCCTCGGGCATGGATGTGTGTGATGTCCTTAGGTTAGTTAGGTTTAATTAGTTCTAAGTTCTAGGCGACTGATAACCTCAGAAGTTAAGTCGCAAAGTGCTCAGAGCCATTTGAACCATTTGAACCTTCCAGAATGAGATTTTCACTCTGCAGCGGAGTGTGCGCTGATATGAAACTTCCTGGCAGATTAAAACTGTGTGCCCGACCGAGACTCGAACTCGGGACCTTTGCCTTTCGCGGGCAAGTGCTCTACCATCTGAGCTACCGAAGCACGACTCACGCCCGGTACTCACAGCTTTACTTCTGCCAGTATCTCGTCTCCTACCTCCTAAGGTAGGAGACGAGATACTGGCAGAAGCTGTGAGTACCGGGCGTGAGTCGTGCATCGGTAGCTCAGATGAGAGCACTTGCCCGCGAAAGGCAAAGGTCCCGAGTTCGAGTCTCGGTCGGGAAAACAGTTTTAATCTGCCAGGAAGTTTCATTTGAACCTTGTTTTAGCCAAACCAGTCAAGTTTAAGTAAATCTCTCACCTACGCTCTACCATCGCTTTGTCGCTGCAACCTTTGTACTGTGTAAGCACATTTTTTCTTATCAAATTACCGGAACCAGCTATTTCCCTAGATATATTATGTGATGATCATAAAGTTCAGCTTTCACGTCTTTCCTGCATTATCAATAGGAACCCGGTCAGTGTAAACACATTACGATCTTGCTGCCAAGCAATGTGGTTCCAGATGCGGGTATGTTTCCTTGCTGTCATTATTTTCTTCTCAGATGGAGAGAGTGTCTCGGACTGCTTGACTTTGTAGGTACTAAATTATAAAGTAAATCCAATACAGCAAGTTTACTGATAATTAGAAACGAATATCGTGTCCTTTGAAAGTGAACTCCGTAGCTATAGCGAACGCTATGCGCTGTCCTGTTACTGCAACCTTCCGTCGTCTGGTTGCTGAAAGATGTCCCCGGACAGTCCTGTATTGTGGTAGGATGCTGCCTCCTGGGTCTCTGCCTGCAGTGCTGGCCTCCGTCATGACCTTTGCGGCGCTTATGTTGCTCTAGGGCATTTCGCGACTTTACCTCGAACAGTGATTCACAACAGGCTTTCCCTGCTGGGAAGAGTGACCGTTTGTCACCAGTCTCTCTACGACACTGTCGCTCATCACTCCAAGACCAGCCGAGCGAAATGGCACAGTGGTAAGACATGGGATTCGTACTCCGGAAGGCACCAGCTGACCATCCACAGTTTCCGTGACTTCCTTGTATCTCTTAAGCCGAACCATTCCTACGAAAGAGCATGCCTATTTCCTTCCATACCCTTGTCCTATCTTAGCTTGTGCTCCGTCGTTCACGCGGTCTTAAACCCTAATCTTATAAGAAATACTTAAAGGTAGCCCTTAGCCAGCCGTGATCTTTTGGTTCGAACTGACACATATATTGAGCTAAAACAATATGATGCTGTCAAGCTGTTCAACTTGAAGGCTCATCACGTTGTACGGTAAGTATACACTGAGGTGACAGAAATCATGAGATACCTCCTAATATCGTGTCGGACTTCCTTTGCGTAGTCCAGCAACTCGAAGTAGCATGGACTCAACAAGTCTTTGGTAAACTCCTGCAAAACTATTGAGCCATGCTGCCTCTACAGTTGTCCACAATTGCAAAAACATTGCCGGTGAAGTATTTCGTGCACGGACTGAGCTCTAGATTATGTCGTTGAGATCCATGTCTGGTGATCTGGATCGTCAAGTCATTCGCTCGAACTCTCCTGAATGTTGAAGGTTTCTCGGGTCTCCAGCCGGGTAGTAGCGATGTTTCGGGAAATGTCATACTACCCATCTTCTGGCGAAGTGTCGAGATTCGCGGAGAGCGGGCTATTTATATGCGCGGTCACCCCCTCCACTAGACCTCGGGTGGATGCGGTAGACTAGCGGTGTGCGCGCGGTGGCGGGGATGGCGCTCGACCCCAGCGGCCGCGTTCGGTTCTCGGTGTAAGCATTTTGTCTGCGTCCGCGGCAGAGGACGTTCACGGGCGCGCTCTCGACGGATTGCCGCAGGGTTCCATGCTGCGCTGAGTTGGTATCTCCCTCATCTCTGTTGACCAGATTGTCGTGAATCCTTATTTCTGTGGATACTTCGATAACGCTTTCCCAGAAGCCAGATGCTCGGCACAGTACCGTCGTGTTTTCGAAGTTGAAGGTGTGCACTTCATTTATGCTGTGTTCTGCTATGTCTGATTTTTTGTGTGAACTAGTCGCACACATCGCGCATATATATAGCCCGCTCTCCGCGAATCTCGTCATCTCGCCAGAAGATGGGTAGTATGACACCTGCCGAAACGTCGCGAGATATCAACGCTACCACCCGGCTGGAGACCCGAGAAACCTTCATCAATAGTTTACGCCGGGAAAGCCTACAGTCTCCTAACGTTCTTCAAACCAGTCTTGAACAGCTGTGGCACGGTGAGTTGGCACATTGTTATTCATAAAAATTCGTCGTTGACTGCGAACGTGAAGTCCATGATAGTCTACAAATGGCCTCCGAGCCGAAAATGAACATTTCCAGTCAATGACCAGTTCAACTGGTCCACAGGACCCTTCCATTCCACGGAAACACAGCCCACAGCATTAAGCAGCAACCACCAGCTTCCAGACGGCCTTGTTACAACTTGGGTCCATGGCTTAGTGGGGTCTGTCCCACGCCCGAACCCTATCATCAGCTCTTACAACATGAAATCGGGATTCATCTAATGATGCCAGTCGTCTAGGATCCTACCGATATGGTAACGAGCTCAGGAGAGACGCTACGGGCGATGTTGCACAGTTATCAAGGGTATTCGCATCGGTCGCCTCCTGCCATAGTCCATTAACGCAAAATTTCGCCGCACTTTCGTAAAGGGTACGTTCGTAGTACGTTCCACATTGATTTCTGTGGTTGTTTCAAGCAGGCTGTTAGCACTGAGAAATCTATTCAAACGCCGCTTCTCTCGGTCATTAAGTGAAGGCCGACGGCCACTACGTTGTCCGTGGAGAGAGTTAGTGCCTGAAATTTCGTATCCTCTCTTGACACTGTGGATCGTGGAATATTTAATTACCTAACGATTTCCGAAATGGAATGTCCATGCGTCCAGTTCCAACTCCCATTCCATATTCAGACTCCGTTAATTCTCTTCCTGCGGCCATAATCAATCGGAAACCGTTTCCCGTGAATCACCTGTGTATAAATGACAGATTCGACAACGTACTTCCCTTTTATACAGAGTGTCGCGATCCTACGCCGTCTGCATATGGACACATCGCTATCCCACGGCTATAGTCACCTGAGTGCATACGCATAGCAGAGACGAACTGGAAATTACTCTCAAGGAGATACGGACTGCAAATGACGAAACAAACTAACAAAAGTGACTTTGACAAACGGAAGGGTGCTATGGCCCTGCGACTGTTGTGTACATCTAGGGAAAATGGTTGAAGGACGGTGAAGCCACAAATGAGCGACAAGGTGTTGGATGTCCATGCACCATTACAGGAAGTCCAGGTCCCGAGACTTGCTCAGTCCACGTATCTGCACGGCAGACGATATGTGGCAGTTCAGGCGACGGAGTACAATGCTGGTGCAGGCACTTGTTCCGGAGAAGACCGTTCAGTGCACATTCTTGAGCTTGTGACTACAGCAGACGGCCCCAACTTCTTACTGCATTCAGCCACCGAGATACGATTTTAGTGGGAATAAGATCATCTGGACTGGAAATTTGTCGACTGGTTTGTTGAATCACAATTCTTGTCGGGATATTCCATCATCCATCATCTGATTCGAACACTGACTGCCTCATGGATCCAAAACGGTGGGGACAGTCTTATGCTATGAGGGACATTCGCCTGAGTCTTCATGAGACTTGTAAAAATCGAAGGCACCATTACAGTTGTGAAGTATGTGAACATCACTGTAGACTACCTGCAGACTGTCAAGTATAGTTTCGTCCCCGACAGCGGTGGCGTCTTCCAGCAGGATAAAGATCTATGTCAAAACGCTAAAATCGTACTACAATAGTCTCAGGAGCATGATAATGAAATCACATTCATGTCTAGCACACCAAATTCACCTCTGCCGAACCTGACTGAACACTTGTAAGACACTATCCAGCGCCAGCTCTACATCTACATACCACCAGACACTAATTTATGGAAACTGCATATATTTTGCGTTAACATCTGGTTCCTCTGGAAACCTCCCAAAGATTTGTCGAATCCATGACACGTAAAGCCACTGCTATACTGTCTTCCAAAAGTGGACCAACGCGCTATTAAACTGTTTCGCACCATCAGTGTAGGATTTACTAATAATAATTTATCATACTGGTAGTATTACGTTAATTGTGCTATGATGCACAACAGCTTACAATGTTAGTGTCCTGTTTTTCACATTTATGCATCATGCACTTAAGTAATGTTTATGAAAACGCTAAAATACTATTAACTAAATTTCTCCACAGTTATTGCTCACTTACTTGAAATTTCTATGCGTATGTGCCCCAACATAGAAATTAAAATCATATTTTTTTTTCTTCCAAGAAGAATTTATACCGCGGAATAGGTAGGCTGAGATAGAATTTTTTCGCTTATGTAGTGCATAATTTTCCTAGGCAGCTGTGGTGGTCGAGGTCGACCACACGGTTTTCGTATCAATTGACACACTTGAGAGGCAGAAGCAGGGAGAGAGATATTTTAAGCACGTCATTTCGTTATATTACCACTTCTACAGATCGCTGCAAATGTATTATGCGGAGTAATTCGCTTACTGCACTAACTAATACGATACTTATATATCAAATTACAGCAGTATGTTGAAGTTTGAATCGTGAATTTTCTGCAACATCTCCAGCAGAAAACCCACAACTTGTCAAGAATGTGTCTTTGTTGTGTACGTGATGACTAAGAGGGTAGTTCTTACTTACCTCAGACGTTGCTCGTAGCACTAGCTGTTCCCCTTACGTTTCTTTCTACGGCAGTCGTTCTCGGAAAGTAAACGTTTTTCTGCCTACAGCAGAAACCTGTAGACGAGATGGTTGGATGAGAGAGGACGGAGTTTCCACTTTCATTTTGGGCCGTAGGTTTAGCCACCAAAGGGAGCGCTCCTAAACAGAAATACGTTTTATTATATCTGCTGCCAATATTTGTGAGCGACTCCGTCTACCCTTTCGCTCGCCTCCAAACACGCTGCGTAACGATTGCCAGAATTGCTTTATAATCTGTAGTCGGTAATACAGTGATGCTTAAAATCAGTATCTTTTAAACTATACATAAATCTTAATAAAATTCTTGGAAAGTCTTAGATAAAATTCTCCACAAGTATTATAAAAACGATCTGAACAGAATATCTCTATGATGTGATTCTTGAGTTTCTCCCGGCGTATTTGATAATCAAAATATCCACGGGTATGCTGCCGGTCTATAGTGTCCAACGGGCACAATATTTCGACGATCAAACATGTCGCCATCATCAGGTGAACTGACGGACTGAGCTCCTGTGAACGTACCGGCACGGAGATCCTTACGCTATGGCTGCTCAGAGGGAACTGGGTTCGGTCGCGGCGGCGGCCGATTTAAATACCCTCCGCCCGCGGCGCGCTCCCTCCGCCGTCCGCGCCCAGCGCCACGGTCGCGCGGTGGAACAGCTTGCGACGGCGTCTAAGATGACGTCGGTGTGATGGCTCTGTCCGCCGTGGTCGTCACAACTATACGTCTGCTCGATTTACTCTTGATTAACCCGATCGCTGGTTCCCAAGCCTTGCTAAGATTATAGCCACAGTCCCGGTTTATGAGGTCGTCATTGGTGCGAATTTCGATGGCCTCTCTAACAACGCTGTCCCAGTATCTCGACGTCTGTACCAGAATCCTCGTGCGGTCATACTCCATGGCGTGATTTTCCGACAAACAATGTTCAGCGACCGCCGACTTGCTCGGATACATCAGTCGAGTGTGCCTCTGGTGTTCACGGCATCGATCCTCGACGGTACGCATCGTCTGACCAATATACGACTTGCCACATTGACACGGAATGGGGTACTTAAAACTCTAGTACATAGGGCGCGCACTATCTCTGACGCAGAGAGTCTACCCCAGGAATTGGAACATCTGAGAACTGTATTTCGAAAAAATGGGTACTCAGAGTGGCAGATTCAACGTGCTCTCCGCCCAACCACTGCAGCACAACCTGTTGAGATGGATGAAGTCACGAGGGAGGAGGTAGGCACTGCATTTATTCCATACACAGGCGCACTCTCGGGGAAAATCGCCCGCATTCTGAAGAAACACCGGGTCGGAACTGTGTTTTGTCCTCCAAATAAAACTCGTGCACTGGTGGGGAGCGCCAAAGATGACCTCGGTTTGAGGAAGGCCGGCGTGTACCAGATTCCGTGTCAATGTGGCAAGTCGTATATTGGTCAGACGATGCGTACCGTCGAGGATCGATGCCGTGAACACCAGAGGCACACTCGACTGATGTATCCGAGCAAGTCGGCGGTCGCTGAACATTGTTTGTCGGAAAATCACGCCATGGAGTATGACCGCACGAGGATTCTGGTACAGACGTCGAGATACTGGGACAGCGTTGTTAGAGAGGCCATCGAAATTCGCACCAATGACGACCTCATAAACCGGGACTGTGGCTATAATCTTAGCAAGGCTTGGGAACCAGCGATCGGGTTAATCAAGAGTAAATCGAGCAGACGTATAGTTGTGACGACCACGGCGGACAGAGCCATCACACCGACGTCATCTCAGACGCCGTCGCAAGCTGTTCCACCGCGCGACCGTGGCGCTGGGCGCGGACGGCGGAGGGAGCGCGCCGCGGGCGGAGGGTATTTAAATCGGCCGCCGCCGCGACCGAACCCAGTTCCCTCTGAGCAGCCATAGCGTACGGATCTCCGTGCCGGTACGTTCACAGGAGCTCAGTCCGTCAGTTCACCTGATGATGGCGACATGTTTGATCGCCGAAATATTGTGCCCGTTGGACACTATAGACCGGCAGCATACCCGTGGATATTTTGAGAATATCTCTACTTTAATCCCAATGTCATACTTGTTCGATACACAATTGCCAGGTCGATTACACAGTTTGTTCGATTCGAGCAACTGCTACAGTCTGCCAACGAGCAATAGAATGGACAGCTACAACAGATGAACAAAAGTAGCGCTAATAAATCCAGGTTCCTGAATTCAGCAAAGTTATACTTAAACGTTCACAGGGGCATTTAATTATTTTTACTAACCATGTTATACTGACGTTGAAGTTAAGCAATGCCGCTTTCATTTTTAAGAGAAATGGATATTTTTAAAGTTTTTGAAATGGTACACAAACTTTACTTGCAAAGATTAACCTCTTCTACGGAACGACAACCAAAACAATTAAAGTTCAATCATTAATTTTGTTAAAGATTTCCTATTTAAGAAGTGACTTTAACATTGTATAACTGTCACATAGAACGAACAATTCCAGTAGGGCTAGAGAATCAGAGCACTCTAACATTCAGCACGAATCATCAAGTTGGTATACGTTTACTTAGCTTGGAGCAAGCATGTCTTTATAGCGCTAAACATGTCTTTCTTTTTGTTCTACAAGTATTTCGTAATAATAAACTCCATCCACGTCTCATGAATAACGCTGCTTCTGCTTCTGCTTATTACACGAAGCGGATATTGCTTTATGCGAGTCACTAGGTTTTCTTGGTGCCAGTCACACTCACTTGTCATAACTGCTTTTAGCCTTATGATGTCATGCTTTCGGTCCGCATAAGGGCCATTAGCAACTCTGCGTTCGTAGTGAACTACTACTCTTGTCACTCGTTACAATGTCGTACCGAATGCCACTAACCATACCATTACTCTTTCACTGTTTACCTCTTAACGTCGCGGCGTATTTATTTTTACTCCTATTGTCATGGGTTGTTTCAGAGCCTTAGAATATTTCTTTCCTGTCCTGATTTCAGATATCACAAAAATACATCTCTCTCTTCTAGCGTGTATTTCGCTCTATGCGCTAGAGAAACAGGGACTGTGGGAAAACCGGAACAGAAGACAATCGAAGCATTTGAGATGTGGTGCTACAGGCGAATGTTGAAATTTGAGTGGACTGATAAAGTAAAGAATAAAGAGGTTCTTCGCAGAATCAGCAAGGAAAGGAATATGTGGAAAACACTGACAAGAAGTAGGAACAGGATGATAGGACATCTGTTATGATATCAGGGTACATAGCCCGTGGTACTAGAGGGAGCTGCAGGGGATAAAATCTGTACAGCGAGACAGAGACTGGAATACATCCAGCAAATAATTGACCACGTGGGTGGCAGTTGGTGATCTGAAATTAAAAGGTCGGAACAGGAGTGATTTGTGGCGGGTCGCATCAGGCCAATGAGAAGACAAATGTCGCAAAAAACGTAGGACCAACTGTTTCTATGATTTCTCTTTTGTCTTTTATTTTTATCTTAGCTTTGTGGCCAGATACCTTTCTTGCCACCAAAGACGTCGGTCGGCCTACAAAGGGAAGTTGTGTAAACTTTGCCTGCAGCGTTTGTGACCGCGTTGTCAGTATGTAAAACTACCGACGTTTCGGTCACTGTTGCAAGCGATTTTCTTCAGAATTTTTTTTTTAAGACGGAAAAACCATGAAGAAGGTCACTTGCAACAGTGACCGAAAATTCGTAGTTTTACATATTGAGAATGCGGTCACAAATCCAGAAAAAAATTTATTGATTGTGACAATGGCCGCGGAAGCCTAGGTTTATATTTGCCTGAGACATGGCTACTTCTACAGAGTCAAAAACAAACAACGAATAACTTGCTCTGCGTGTTATGGTATTTTAACTGTTTATGTGTTTTATTTTGTGTGACAGAGATCATGAACTAGCTCAGTATTTTCGCAAAAGAGAATGGAAAATTTTCTATAAACCACAGTCTGGTTAATCTGAAATGCGGAGTAGATCCAGGTCCAGAAAAGATAGTACACTCTACTTTAAACTGTACAAAAAGTTTTATGTCACAAACACTTATATTATTAAGACAGTTATATTCTCACTCATCTTTTTTTTAGTAGGAAACGAAGGGTCACCACCTAACCGAAAAGTTTTCTTTTTTCCCACGAAGTGACTCCTATTGCTGCGATGTGTCAGTGCTGTGATCTAATTGTATTGAGTTCAGGTGAACAATATTGCGTCAGGTTGTATATGATAATGAGAGAAGATAGAGGGTGAAACCTGGTGGAGGCACATAGCCTACATCCCCGATGCGTGAGGTGACGCCTTGGCCACACTAGACTAATATTCGGAAGATGGTGGTTCGGATCCCCACCGTGCCATCCAGAAATAGGTTACCCCTAATCACCCCAAATCGTTTGAGGCCAGGGCACGGATGATTTCTTTGCAGGGACACAGATGATTTCTCTCCGTATCGTTTACTAAACCAAGACCGTGCTCCGCGCCAAATGACCTCAACATCGACAGAGATTTAAACCGCAGACTTCTTTCCTTTTCGAATAATACGAAATGGGCCGCTGAAATTAATGTCTCTGTCTCATAGTTTCACTCCATAAGGCACTGCGCAGAGTGAAAGTTACTTGTTAGAATGTCAGCTTTCCAAATGATTCTGTCTTCCATGAATTCTAAATCACAAGCATATTGCAAGAATGTGCTGTAGCAAGTGATTTATTACTGAAGTTAATTTTCCCACAGTCCTTGTTTCACTATCTTACAGGGCTAAATATACTTTAGTAAAGAGAGATGTATTTTTGTATCTAAAATCAGGATAGGAAAGAAATATTTTAAGGCTCTGAAACAACTTATGACAAAAATAGCTAAAGTAAAGACTAAAGCCATGTCTGCCAAAAGGTACTTCATGGAGTAAAGGGACCAATGGTAGGCCTCTATTGCTGCGTGATCTCTGTGTGAGCCCCATTTGAACGACACAATGCAGGAGAAACTGTACACATGTTCGATACACTCCCACATGACGTCAAAATGAGGTGAATGTGTCCAGGAGCACATTTAGAGTAAGCCAATCGTGACACTGACACCAGGTTCTCCTGTGAGTGACTCTCAGAATTCGCAGACACAACAGCTAAATATTTCACACACAGCAATTTAAACTTCTTAGGTTCCTACCCATTCACACCCTCGTTTTCTAATGCAACAGAAGTCACAAAATCAGGGAAACTCATTCCTGAGAGAGTGCACTCTTATATGTGTGTAATATCGAATACTGCAGAACATGCTTGTGTTGCATGCTTAAGCAAGTCAACGAATGTGACAAACATGCAGAGGTGAGAAAGGGAATAATTAGCCACTATGCTACGTCAATAACAGCAGTAGGGTCATGAAAGTACTGCTGCATTTTGTTAGTGCAAGTTACATACATTCCGGGGAAAGCATATATTCAGGAGCAAACCTATTGTTCTGTCAACTGATTTTAGACCCCCTAGGGATTATCCAGCCATCTGTGAGGGTCACAGGCTCAGCTGCCAAGTGCAGGTATGAGTTGCTATTATTATGGAATACTGATAAACTGTGGTGTCAGTATACACCAGCTGCAGAGTGTGTCATACACAAAGTAGTCACGTCATGTAGCTGGCCGCCTGCACAAGCAGAACAGTATTTTTGACTCACAATGGAGTATTGACAAATCCGTATTTGTTCATTGGTATGACACCACATACAGATATGACAGGTCGGCGTAGCGACCACGTTATTATAAATGCCTTCATAGAAATAAACAGTAGTCTGTGTACTTCAGTACCTGATGGATCCAATGCCTGCAATCATTCTGACAAACACCAAGGAAAACCCTCAGATGAGGATACAAACCTCATAAATGTCTGATAGAGGTGGTGTAATTGTGGGGATCAATTAAGGAAATCCTTCAGGCCTGAGGAGGTGCAGCAGTGTGTGAACATCAGAGAATTTTCGAGTTCTTTGCATATCCCCATGGTGAATCAACACCAGCAGCAGCAGTGCAGACATCATCCACCAACATGTGGTCATCCAACGCTGGAATTCAGGTTAGTCTGCTCAAATTTGGCTACAACACAAACAAAAAACGGGATTCATAAAAATTTTGCTGTAATAGAGTGATTTTACTGGTGTGCGTAAATCAGTATGGCAGAATCTAATCCGGGTGACACGGCCGATCTCCAGACCATTACAAACGATTTTCGGAAAGAGATTTGATGGTTAAAATCACACAGCAATGAGTGCAGCCTGTTACATTACTTATCCAATGACAGCTCTTCAGTGCTGGCACGATAAATAATTTCTTATTATAGCCACCAATACCAGTTTTTAGCAGTAAACCCGAGGAAGATGTAAAAGTATTCTTCCATAAGAATAAGAATAAGAATAATTTAGCAGTTGCTAAATTAAAAATTCAGGGAGCCACACAAGATTTCATCAGTGCAGATCCCACTTGTGTGAAATCAGAAGATTTCAATAAATTCAAAGCGACAGATGTTCAAAGATCCAAATGCAAAAATGTTATCAGACTCTACAGAGAGCAACTCCATAGACACAAATGCGACGTGACGAATCTGTTGATCAGTTTTCTCACAGAATCCGAAACATTAATGCTCAGACATACAAGCTGCTAGAAGATGAGAGTGAAACCGCATTCAGTTGTTCAAAGCCAATCAGAGAGCTTAAGACACATTCATTCAAGGGTTGAATGGCGAGGAAATAAGCAAAGCAGTCAGATTGGTACGATGTAAGACCTTTCAGGAAGCAGTAGAAGCAGCTGTTAGCTTCGTGGAATCATTAAGACAGCCTAATGAAGAGCATCGCATGTTCAACACAAATGCAGAATATTACAGATGTAACAAGCCTGGTCATAAACGTAAAGACTATAAGGAAAAACAACTTTGCTACAACTGTGAGATACAGAGCCGCAGCCGGCAGGTGTGGCTGTGCGGTTCTAGGCGCTTCAATCTGGAACCGCGTGACCGCTACGGTCGCAGGTTCGAATCCTGCCTCGGGCATGGATGTGTGTGATGTCCTTAGGTTAGTTAGGTTTAAGTAGTTCTAAGTTCTAGGGGACTGATGACCACAGATGTAAAGTCCCATAGTGCTCAGAGCCATTTGAACCATTTGAACAGAGCCGCGTATCGAAAGACTGCTTCAATAAAAGAAAGAGTAATGCGAGCAACAGACAACTTGGCAGATCGTTAAATCAGTACAGGGCAGTGCTGGGCACCACATTTTCCTGCCCCTGCCCGAGAAAGTGATTGCTGCTAGCTCCACAGAAAATCAGATCAACAATGACTTTGAGATAAGTGCTCTAAATCGTGCATGACAGATCAAGCTACTTATTGAAACAGGAGCGCAGACCTGACTGATGTGGTGTTACATTGACAAAAGGGATAAGTTAAGACCACCGCAGCTAAAGATACTCGGGTAAAACGGCGCAAATTTAGGTAACCGCGGAGATGTCGACGTAGTATTATGTTTAGGCCAAGAAAAATACGCAGGTCGACGTAGTATTATGTTTAGGTCAAGAAAAATACACTGCAAGTGTGCAAGTAGTTACAAATAATAAAACACGCTATGACATTGTACTTGGATTTGATTTCTTGTCCACTGACAGATCAGGGAAATTTGTTGCAGATAGAAGGATCAGACTAGGCCACAGAAACTACAACCTAGGAAATCATTCTTCATATTGTTCTTAAAGGAGCACCAATACTGACGTCATGGGATCGATCAACACGACCGACGCATCAGTTAAAACCCTCTGGGTCGATGTAAAGATTGGTCAGCCTCAACAAATTCCCTACGAAAAGGAGAAACAATCTGAAGGAACTTTGTTACTGACTGAGTGGTCAGATTCATGTGAGTTACTGGATAAAATGCATTGTTATGTTGCCAGAAGCGTTGGAGTAGCTACAATGGTGAGACAGAATGTAACTAGAGTCCCAATAACAATAACGAATATGAGCAACGAAGACGTTGAATTGCAACGAGAAACGAAAGTTTCTGAAGCTTCGACAATAAGTAAAAGTGATGTCATACAGATTCCAAATGAAGTTTCAAACGTCGCACTTACAAAAACAGATTTTTCTAGTGGTAACGAAAAATTGCAGTCAGGAAACGAAATTAATGATGAAATAAAGAGTAAGATTTAGCAGAAGACAGAAAATTTGACCGTTAAAGAGCCGATGATTTTGGCGCCTATTTTATTGGTGTATGCACATCTTTTCTGAGAACGTTCAAATTTACCTGTCACTCATCTGGTTCAACAATGTATGCATTCTGTAAATGCAGCACCGATCACTCAGAGGCATTAACGATACTACTGAATCAGGGAGAGCTGGTAGAAGAAATGGTTAAAGAACAAATGGAAGTCGGAACTATAGATCCATGCAGATCCATCATGGCGTGAAGAAGAAATCTATTTCAAGAGGACCACAGTTCCGTTTTTGCTTGGATTATCATGATCTGAATGCGGTAACCATGCCAGACATTTATCCCTTATCAAACCTGGTAGAAACCATGGATTACTTGAGCAGGTGTCGATTTTTTTTCAGTTTCTGATCTAATACGCAGATATCATCAGCCGACAGTGCATCTAAATGATCGAGCGAAAACTTCGTTTGTTACAGCTACAGGAGTATACAAATACTTGCGTATGCTATTTGAACTTTGCAATTTGCCAGCCACCTTTCAACGCCTGATGTATTCCGTTTCACGAGGGCTCACACCAACACAAGCTCTTGTATACCTCGATGACACAATAATTTTTGGTGAAAACATGAAGCAGCATACTGAGAGACTTCAAGCACTTTTTGAGTATATAACAAGCGCAAATCTGTTCTTGTCAATAGATAAATGTCACTTTGCACAAAATCAAGTGAACTACCTTGGACAAGTTATAAACAGTGATGGCATCTGCCCCCATCCAAAATTAATTGAGGCTACTCCATTAAATTTCGGGCATGCAGCCGCGCAAATAAAATTTCTTCTACTGATATTTCGGCCGCGTATCGTCCGGCCATCTTCAGAGCGAGTCACAAGACTGATGACAAGGTGCCAAGCGCGGCCTTATATGCTCCACCGCGGCGGTACTGCGCATGCGGGTCACAGATGCTGCGCCGCCTGTGGCGAAAGCGTACGGACGTTCGATGTGCTTATCGATGTTTGATCGGCGGCGATGACACGGTGACGACTTCTCTGCAATTTAATTAGTCCAAGAGCCGGATTCCATGCTTTGTCCAAATTGAAACCTTTATCTCTGTTTATTAAATTGTTGGCTAATCGAATTTCTATGGCTTCCTTGAATACAGAATCCCAAAAAGAAGAGGTGGATGTTAAAATCTTCACATCACTGTAATTCATGGAATGACCCGTATCAATACAGTGTTCGGCCACAGCTGACTTGTCTGGTTGTAATAGGCGTGTGTATCTTCGGTGCTCCACGCACCTTTCATGAACGGTGCGTGTTGTTTGACCTATGTATGACTGCTCACAATTTCCGCAAGGAATCTGGTACACACCCGCCTTACGAAGCAATAAATCGTCCTTTACAGAGCCGAGTAAAGCCGCAATCTTCGTGGGGGGCCGGAAGATCACCTTAACACAGTGTTTCTCTAGAATACGGCCTATCTTTGAAGAAAGAGCACCCACATAAGGCAGAAACGCCCTAGATCTGAAGAAATTACTATCTTCTTCCGCATCGTATACCTTCTTTTTAGGTTTTACATCGAATGCTCTACGAATTTGTTGCGGAGAATATCCATTCGATTTAAAAATACTCTTGAGGTATGTTAGCTCTCCTTGTAAATTGTCTTCATCGGATACACAGTGAGCCCGATGCACTAAGGTCTTAAGGACACCCATGCTCTGAGAAGGGTGATGGCAGCTACTGGCATGAAGGTATAGATTTGTATGCGTTGGTTTCCGATGTACGGCATGTCCTAATGTGCCATCACTTTTACGGCGAACGACAACATCCAGAAAGGGGAGGCACCCGTCTTTTTCTATTTCCATGGTAAATTTAATGCTAGCATGGATAGAATTGAGGCTGTCATGAATTTTTGGAAATCACAGACTTTAAAGGAATTACAATCATTCTTGGGATTAACAAATTTCTATAGGCTTTTCTTAGGAAGTTATGCAAATATAGCACATCCAATGACACAACTGCTGGAAAAGGAAACTACGTACAATTGGTGAACAGAATGCACGAAGGCAATGGAAGAACTTAAAACTGCCCTAACAACAGGTCCAGTGTTAGCCTATCCAGATTTCAGCATGCCCTTCATTGTTTCAACAGATGCTCCAAATTTTGCTGTTATGCTGCTTTGTCTCGAGAAATTGATGACCATGAACACCCAATACAATTTCCTTCCAGACATTTAAACAAAGCAGAATATAGCTATACTACAACAGAAAAAAGCTTTGTACTTTTGTTTTTGGTATGACGCATAACAGATGTTTTTTTGACAGTAAGATAATTCACAGTGATTACAGACCATGTCACACTTAAATGGCTATTGAACTTAAAGGACCCAAGTTCCAGACTAACGAGGTGGGCTTTGAGACTGAGTGAATTTCAGTTTAAAGTTATTCATCAATCTAACAAACTACACGTAAATTCTGACGCAAAGAGCTGAAAGATACAGGTTTGTATTACAATAAGTACCAAGGAAGAGTTAAAGGCAGCTCAGGAGGAAGATCCACAACGCAAACTATGGAAAAACGATCAACGTTTTGTCGACTAGATAGATTGCTGTACATGATCAACAATAAAGGAAGTCGCCTTGTTATTCCAGAAAGCATGAGAGCAAAAATCGTGATGGAAGAGCATGATTCTTTATTATCTGGACACTGCAGTAAGAAAGCAACAAACATTACAATATCTGAGATATATTGGTGGCCAAAACGTAAATCTCACGTTTCTGAATTTGTTTCACAATGTGTTTCCAGATGGAGTAATTCCGGAAATACTAAGGGACCATTACAAGAACTGCGAGAGACTAGGAAATCATTCGAAAGAGTTGGACTTGATGTCGTTGGACCTTTGCCTAAGACTAACAGTGGGAATAAGTATATATTGACCATGTTAGATCATTTATCCAGAAATCTTCTCATGATCAGAGCAACGAGACGGTGGCTAAGATTTTTTAAAAATAGTGAATTCTGAAGTTTGGATCACCAGTAAGCATAATCAGTGACCGAGGATCAAATTTCATGAGTGAATTCTTTAAACAGACTTATGAGCTAATTCAGATAACGTAACTAAGAACTACAACAGCACACCCAGAAGGAAATAGATGTGTTGAGCGGGTTCACTCTACTATGGTTAGCCATCATACAGGTAGCAAACATGACAATTGGGATGTGTGTCTTCTGTACGTTGTGAGCACTTACAATGCAAATATGCACACATCAATTGGCCTATGCTCGCACGAAATTGTAGATGGAAGAAGGATGCATCCACCCTTGGATTTTGGATTGGATTGGATTGGATTGTTTGGGGGAAGAGACCAATCAGCGAGGTCATCGGTCTCATCGGATTAGGAAAGGACGGGGAAGGCAGTCGGCCGTGCCCTTTCAAAGGAACCATCCCGGCAGTTGCCTGGAGCGATTCAGGGAAATCACGGAAAACCTAAATCAGTATGACCGGACGCGGGACTGAACCGTAGTCCTCCCGAATGCGAGTCCAGTGTGCTCACCACTGCGCCACCTCGCTCGGTCCCACCCTAGGACTTTGCACAATCGACCGCTGGAATCAGCAATGAACGTGTAAAGGAATTAGCACGCAAGCTAAAACAGGTATAGAAGAGAGCGAAATGGGGGATCATCAATCTTTTCTGCACCAAGCGAAACAACACAATCGCCAAGCAGTCACGCCACAGTACCTAGTCAGAGATCGTGTCTACGTGAGCAACGTGGTGTTAACGAAGAGTCACGTCAAAAAATTTAAGAAGTGTTGGAAAGGATTGTATCTGATCTTGGAGGTGCTGTTGCCAGTCACTCTTAAGCTCCAACTGCCTTTTTGTTCGGTTGATGTTCATGTTAATCATGTATAGTCATTTCTGGGTACACTTCCTATAGCATCGCGAAACGACGACAAAGACCGACCAGCTGTGCCGAAATCCAGGACACAAGCAATGCGAGGCCGCGGTCCAGGTTTCGAGTCCATTCCCAGATACCCCTTCAATCTTCGGACGTATGTAGCGTGAGTGAGTGTAAATTGTGTATTTATTCCTCATCCATGTGGGTATATAAATCTGCTGTGCAAATATAGAATGCAGTGCGCAAGTGTGACTAAATTTTATTCCGCAAGACACACATTGGTATTATATTCATTGTTTAACTCTAGTGTTTAGGAATAATTTATCATGTTTACTGTAATTCTAATTTTCACTATGAGAATGTGTTACATTAATGCTGTAGTAATAGTACAACAGAGAAGAAGCATTTTGTTTGAACCATGATCAGACATTTTAGTTTCAACAAATAATGCTAAGCTTGTACTTAAATACAATTTAAGTGAGATTCAAAAACAATTCAGTTCTGTTAAGAAACAAATTGATTTGGTTCACTCAGTAAAAGATAATGACACAGTTTTGGAAATGGGAACGTCTTGGTATAAAAATTGTATTACCGCCAAAACGAAGGTAGAGTATACATTTGTTAATTATGAAAAGGAGATTAACTGTTTCTTAAACCTTTTGCACGCAAAATCTTGATTAGGCGCAAATGTGCCTGGTTCAAATATCTGTCAGCACTATCAGTAAGCTACAATAGCATATCGTTCACTAGAACAACACAAGTAGCCATTTTCAGGGCAAATCAGGTCTTTACAAGCTTTTAAGTGACAACTGCCCACATTTTTACATAGGCCATACAGAAAGGGGCGTCACGATAAGATACTGGGAACACATTGATTCCTTATGACTAAATAACTTTGATTAATCCATTTTTGGAACACACCTGAAAGAACATTACCAAGCAGCCACTGCCACTGAAGACAATTAGTGGATACTACACACCGACAGCAAAGAAAAGAAAATGAATGTCCCTGAAGAGCTCGGATTTTACATCCACAGCTCCAGCTAACAATACCCCATACTCGGTGAGCAGATAGACTCTGCAAACAAGTCATTTCTTGATCGAAGTGTCCGCGGGTGTACTGCCGGTTCATAGTGTCCAACGGGCACAATATTTCGGCTATCAGACATGTCGCCATCGTCAGGAGAATTGACGAATTGAGCTCCTGAGTATTTGCATGATTGCGTGTTTGCATGATTGGGTTTGCGCCCATTTATTTACTGACGGCCCGGTGGACTTTTCCTAATGCCTTCTGTGTAAGATAAGGGGTGGGGGGGGCGGGGTGAAGTGGGGGGTTTACCTACATGTGTATGTGTTTTTGTTAGTGCGTAGTTTTCTGTGTTTAGTGTGATATTTAGCGTGGTGTTTTATGCCCTGAAATGACAAGTGGTTATGTTTCTTGGGTGTTTGTAATTTACATGAATAGGATCCGATTCGAGCGACGAGATGAGGTGGAATGGTGAGTTTTCTGTTTTGTCATAAAATGATTGGGATCTGTTGTGTATGATGGTGGTGGCGGTTGGCATATTTGTGTCGTTGTGTATATTTGGGTGTTGGGGACGAACCAAGGTTCGTTAGTAATGATCCTTAAGCCCTTGTTTTGCAGGACTTGTACTTTGTGAGTGTCTGCGGTCATGCCCCATAATTCACTTCCATAAAGTATTGCCGGAAGTACCACCACCTTCCAGACTAAGTTTGCTTTGGTGATTAGACCATTGCCCTTGAACAAACTGAAATATCTTAGTTGAACCCCGATTACATACGTCGTTAATGTGATGTGGCCAGAGTAAATTATGATCGAAATTGAGGCCTAAATATGTTACCGTGTCACACCAGGGGAGGTCTTGCCCGTCTGTATGGATTTGGCGGTTGGGAGGTCTCCTTTTGGTAGTGTACATAATTGCATTGCATTTTCCGCAGTTAATTTTTATCTTGCAAATGTCACACCCTTGAGTAATTTCCTCAAGGTGCCGTTGGAGTCACATGACGATGTAATTGGGGTTTGGGTGGCTAGAGTAGACAGCAGTGTCAACTGCAAAGTGAGCAAGATGAGTGTTGTCACGCTTTGGTATATCATTAGTGCAGATATTATAGAGTATGGGCCCCAATACTTAGCCTTGAGGGACCCCTGCCTCTATTATATAGTCTAAGAAAGAAATTTCTATTACCTAAAAATGAAGCTATCATCTTAATGATGTAGAGGAAGCATTAATATTGATGTAACTTGAATAGTATGCCGTCGTGCCAGACACAGTAAAAGGGTTTTTCGATTTCCGAAAATACTGCACCGGTGCTGAGCCCCTCTGCCCTGGCATTGCAGACCTGCTCAGCCACACAAGTGGCCTTGGTTGTGGTGTCATTCCCAGCACGAAAGCTGAATTGATCTCGGATAATAATCTGTTCGTCGTTGAGGAAGGTATGCAGTGAGGTAAGGATTAAGCGTTCCAAGATTTTTCCTAGGAAGCTTAGGAGTGATATAGGCCTGCGGGAATAAGGAGTTTTTGTTGGGTTTGGGAATGATGATTACCTTTCCGGTTTTCCATTGGGTGGGGAAGTGATTGTGAACAAGACAAGAATTATAGATGGATGTGAGGTAGTGAATAGCTGTGGGTGGGAGACTTTTGAGTTGTAGTGATATGCATGTGGGCCGAGCACTTTGATGGTTGAGCTGACTGTTTGGCCAGAGACAGGCTGGAACGAGATCTGGAGGCTCTTCTCAGTGGTCTTGGGATGGATCTCTCTACGATTTCTTCTTGGTCGTCGGCATCGTCATCGTCATCGACGATGTTGTTGTCTCTGAACTGAAGTTCTAGGGAATTTGCCATGGCCTCCAGCCTTGTATATGGGATCTTGTGCTAGACCGTTTTCCCTGTGCTGCGGCCTTACGGACCTGGCAGGTTCCCTTCGCACCTTGATGATTCCACAGAGCCTCTGTGAGTTGTTCTGGGTGGCTTGGAGTGTTTGTTCCCAGCAGGCACTACTGTACTTTGCTAGGTGGATCCTGAGTTCCTGAGCAAGGCTATTGGCAATTCTCCTGTCAATGGGATTCCTGTAAGCCTGCCAGCGTTTACGAAAGCGCCTTTTTGCTCATAGGAGCACTTGGATCTCGTCAGGAAGATCTTGTTTCCTGCTCAAGTGGCTCGTTTTCGTGGTCCTGAGGGCGGACGGCCGCTTTACATCCTCTCCCCCCAACAGCCGTTCCCTCCGCGGTCCGCGGTCCGCGCCCGCGCGCGTTGGCAGTCGCGGAGACGGAGGGGTTGGCGTCTATAGCGGCGTCGATGTAGATGCTACGTCCGCCCGGCTCGCCAGATCCTTTCCGTTGCTGAGTGTCTTCTTAATTATACTCAGTGCTGGTGCCCAAGCCTTGCTAAGATTATAAGCGCTATCTCGGTTGATGAGTTCTTCCCTGGTGCGAATTTCGATGGCGTCTCTAACTAACCTGTCCCAGTACTTAAAAGTCTGAACAAAGATCGTGGTACGCTCGTGATCCATCTCTCGTTTTTCGGACAAACAGTGTTCTGCGATCGCCGACTTGTTAGGATACTTCAGTCGTGTGTGCCTTTGATGTTCTCGGCAACGATCTTCGATAGTGCGCACTGTCTGTCCGATATAAGTCTTACCACATTGACAGGGAATCTGGTATAACCTGGCCTTCCGAAAGCCGAGATCATCTTTCACACTTCCCAATAACGCTCGTATTTTATTGGGCGGGTGGTTTTTACTCGTTTTTTTTTTAAATATATGTCCAATTTTCCCTGATACTGCGCCAGTGGAAAGAATAAATGCAGTGGCTACTTCTTCCTCCGTGAGTTCTTCCGTCCCCAAAGGGTGTACTGTGGTGGTGGTGGGGAGAGCGCGTCTAATCTGCCAATCCGAGTACCCGTTTTTACGGAATACGGTTCTGAGCTCCTGGGGCAGGCTCTCTGCGTCTGAGATGATGCGCGGCCTGTGTACCAGTGTTTTTAGAAGCTCATATCTTTGAGAAGGGTGATGACAACTGTCTGGACGCGAATATAGATCAGTGTGCGTTTTCTTCCTGTAAACACCGTGACCCAACGTTCCATCAGCTCTTCTCTTGACCAGGACGTCCAGAAAAGGTAATCTTCCTTCTACTTCGGTGTCCATTGTGAATTGGATGTTGGGATGTATGGAGTTCAGATGTGTGTAAGGATGTCCAGGAACTTGTCCTTACCATGGGGCCAGATGACGAACGTGGCATCCACATAACGGAAAAAAAACAAGTAGGTTTCCAACTGGATGGCGCCAAGGCTTCCTTCTCGAAGTACTCATACAAATTCGCGGCCACAGATCAGAGTGGGCTGGCCATAGCGACTCCTTCAGTTTGCTCATGATATTCTCCGTTAAACAGAAAGTATGTGGGGTCAGGACATGCTTGAAAACGTCGGTGGTCCCGTCAAGTTTCTGCGCAATAAGCTCGACTCTCGTATAGGCACCCTGGTGAATTACGAAACAACGTCAAACCTCATCTGGGTATGTGAGTCTTGCAGCCTGAAATAGTCGAGCTCCCTCTAGAACGATGGAAATCATTCCCTCAAGTCTTAAAAGATCTATCATCCTGTCCCTTCTCCTTTTCCACATATTCCTTTCCTCTCCGATTCTGCGCAGAACCTCCTCATTCACCACCTTATCAGTCCACCTAATTTTAAAAAAAAATGGTTCAAATGGCTCTGAGCACTATGGGACTTAACATCTGAAGTCATCAGTCAACTACAACTTAGAACTACCTAAACCTAACTAACCTAAGGACATCACACACATCCATGCCCGAGGCAGGATTCGAACCTGCGACCGTAGCAGTCGCGCGGTTCCGGACTGCAGCACCTAGAACCGCGTGGCCACCACGGTCGGCCCTAATTTTCAACACTCGTCTGTAGCACCACATTTCAGCTGCTTCGATTCTCCTCTTTTCCGGTTGTCCCACAGTCCATGTTTCACTACCATACAATGCTGTACTCCAGACGTACTTTCACAGAAATTTCTTCCTCAAATTAAGGCCAGGAATGCCCTTTTTGCCATTGCTACGCTGCTTTTGATGTTCTTTCTCCGTCCGTCTTTGGTTTTTTACTGCCTAGGTAGCAGAATTCCTTAACTTCATCTACTTCATGACCATCAATCCTAATGTTAAGTTTCTCGCTGTTCTTATTTCTACTATTTCTCATTACCTTCGACTTTCTTCGATTTACTCTCAGTCCATACTCTGTAATCATTAGACTGTTCATTCCGTTCAGCAGATCATGTAATTCTTCTTCACTTTCACTCAGGATACCAATGTCATCAGCGAATCATATCACTTGAATTTTAATTCCACTCCTGAACCTTTCTTTTATTTCCATCATATCTTCCTCGATGCACAGATTTAACAGTAGGGACGAAAGGCTACATCCTTGTCTTACACCCTTTTTAATACGAGCACTTTGTTCTTAGTCGTCCACTCTTATTATTCCCTCTTGGCTGTTATATATATTGTATATGACCCGCCTCTCCCTATAGCTTACCCCTACTTTTCTCATAATTTCGAATATCTTGCACCATTTTACATTGTCGAACGCTTTTCCAGGTCGACAAATGCTATGAACGTGTCTTGATTTTTATTTAGTCTTACTTCCATTATTAACCGCAACGTCAGAATTGCCTCCCTCGTCCCTTTACCATCTCTAAGGCCGAACTGATCGTCATCTAGCGCATCCTCGATTTTCTTTTCCATTCTTCTGTATATTATTGTTGTAAGCAATGAACTGTTGAGCTGATTGTGCGATAATTCTAGCACTTGCCAGCTCTTGCCCTCTCTGGAATTGTGTGGATGATGCTTTTCCGAAAGTCAGATGGTATGTCGCCAGACTCATACATTCTACACACTAACGTGAATAGTCGTTTTGTTGCCACTTCCCCCAATGATTTTAGAAATTCTGATGGAATTTTATCTATCCCTTCTGCCTTATTTGACCGTGGGTCCTCCAAAGCTCTTTTAAATTCCGATTCTAATACTGGATCCCGTATCTCTTCTAAATCGACTCCTGTTTCTTCTTCTATCACATCAGACAAATCTTCACCCTCATAGAGGCTTTCAATGTATTCTTTCTATCAGTCCGCTCTCTCCTCTGCATTTAACAGTGGAATTCCCGTGGCACACTTAATGTTATCACTCTTGCTATTAATGTCACCGAAGGGTGCTTTGACTTTCTAGTATACTGAGTCTGACCTTCCGACAATCAATTCTTTTTCGATGTCTTCACATTTTTCCTGCAGCCATTTCGTCTTAGCTTTCCTGCACTTCCTATTTACTTAATTCCTCAGCGACTTGTATTTCTCTATGCCTGAGTTTCCCGGAACATTTTTGTACTTCCTCATTTCATCGATCAATTAAAGTATTTCTTCTGTTACACATGGTTTCTTCGCAATTCCCTTCTTTGTACCTATGTTTTCCTTCCCAACTTCTGTTATGGGCCTTGTTAGAGATGTCCATTCCTGTTCAACTGTACTGACGACTGAGCTATTCCTTACTGCTGTGTATACAGCCTGAGAGAACTTCAATCGTATATCGTCATTCCATAGTACTTCTGTATCCCACTTATATGCGTATTGATTCTTCCTGACTAACGTCTTAAAGTTCAGCCTACTCTTCATCACTACTAAATTGTGATCTGAGTCTATATCTGCTCCTGTGTACACCTTACAATCCAATATCTGATTTCTGAATCTCTGTCTGACCAAGAATTAATCTACCTGAAATATTCCCGTATCACCTGGCCTTTTCCGAGTATGCCTCCTCCTCTTGTGATTCTTGAACAGAGTATTTGCTATTACTAGCTGAAACTTATTACAGAACTCAATTAGCCTTTCTCCTCTCTCATATCTTGTCAAAAGCCCATGTTCTCCTGTAACCTTTTCTTCTACTCCTTCCCCTACAACTGTATTCCAGTCCCCAAGATTTTCATCCCGATTTACATACTGTATTACCCTTTCAATATTCACTAACACTTCCTCTCCCTCTTCATCTTCAGCTTGCGATGTCGGCAAGTATACCTGAACTATCGTTGTCGGTGTTAGTTTGCTGTTGATTCTGATAAGAACAACCCTGTCACTTAACTGTTCACAGTAACACGCTGTCTGCCCTACCTTCCTATTCATAATGAATCCTACTCCTGTGATACCATTTTCTGCTGCTGTTGATATTACACTATTCTCATTTGACCATCCTTGTCTTCTTTCCGCTTCACTGTCCCCTACTATATCAAGATTGAGCATTTGCATTTTCATTTTCAGATTTTCTAGTTTCCCTTTCGTAGATTATTCAATCTTTTTCTCATGGCAACCTCCTCCTTGGCAGTCCCCTCCCGGAGATCCGAATGGGGGACTATTCCGGAATCTTTTGCCAATGGAGAGATCATCATGACACTTCTTCAATTACAGGCCACATGTCCTGTGGATACACGTTACGTGTCTTTAATGCAGTGGTTTCCATTGCCTTCTGCATCCTCATGTAGTTGATCATTGCTGATTCTTCCGCCTTTAGGGGCAATTTCCCACCCCTAGGACAAGAGAGTGCCCTGAACCTCTATCCGCTCCTCCGCCCTCTTTGACAAGGCCGTTGGCAGAATGAGGCTTTCTTATGCCGGAAATCTTCGGCCGCCAATGCTGATTATTTATCAAAATTTAGGCAGTGGCGGGGATCGGACCTGGGACCGAAGACGTTTTGATTATGAATCAAAGACGAGTCGGAGCGTGGAATGTCAGAAGCTTGAACGTGGTAGGGAAACTAGAAAATCTGAAAAGGGAATTGCGAAGGCTCAATCTAAATATAGTAGGGGTCAGTAAAATGAAGTGGAAGGAAGACAAGGACTTCTGGTCAGATGAGTATCGGGTAATATCAACAGCAGCAGAAAATGGTATAACAGGTGTGGGATTCGTTATGAATAGGAAGGTAGGGCAGAGGGTGTGTTACTGTGAACAGTTCAGTGACCGGGTTGTTCTAATCAGAATCGACAGCAGACCAACACCGACAACGATAGTTCAGGTATACATGCCGACGTCGCAAGCTGAAGATGAACAGATAGAGAAAGTGTATGAGGATATTGAAAGGGTAATGCAGTATCTAAAGGGGGACGAAAATCTAATAGTCATGGGCGACTGGAATGCAGTTGTAGGGGAAGGAGTAGAAGAAAAGGTTACAGGAGAATATGGGCTTGGGAGAAGGAATGAAAGAGGAGAAAGACTAATTGAGTTCTGTAACAAGTTTCAGCTAGTAATAGCGAATACCCTGTTCAAGAATCACAAGAGGAGGAGGTATACTTGGAAAAGGCCAGGAGATACGGGAAGATTTCAATTAGATTACATCATGGTCAGACAGAGATTCCGAAATCAGATACTGGATTGTAAGGCGTACCCAGGAGCAGATATAGACTCAGATCACAATTTAGTAGTGATGAAGAGTAGGCTGAAGTTCAAGATATTAGTCAGGAAGAATCAATACGCAAAGAAGTGGGATACGGAAGTACTAAGGAAGGACGAGATACGTTTGAAGTTCTCTAACGCTATAGATACAGCAATAAGGAATAGCGCAGTAGGCAGAACAGTTGAAGAGGAATGGACATCTCTAAAAAGGGTGATCACAAAAGTTGGGAAGGAAAACATAGGTACAAAGAAGGTAGCTGCGAAGAAACCATGGGTAACAGAAGAAATACTTCAGTTGATTGATGAAAGGAGGAAGTACAAACATGTTCCGGGAAAATCAGGAATACAGAAATACAAGTCACTGAGGAATGAAATAAATAGGAAGTGCAGGGAAGCTAAGACGAAATGGCTGCAGGAAAAATATGAAGATATCGAAAAAGATATGATTGTCGGAAGGACAGACTCAGCATACAGGAAAGTCAAACCAACCTTTGGTGACATTAAAAGCAACGGTGGTAACATTAAGAGTGCAACGGGAATTCCACTGTTAAATGCAGAGGAGAGAGCAGGTAGGTGGGAAGAATACATTGAAAGCCTCTAAGAGGGTGAAGATTTGTCTGATGTGATAGAAGAAGAAACAGGAGTCGATTTAGAAGAGATAAGAATCGGAATTTAAAAGAGCTTTGGAGGACTTACGGTCAAATAAGGCAGAAGAGATAGATAACATTCCATCAGAATTCTAAAATCATTGGGGGAAGTGGCAACAAAACGACTATTCACGTTGGTGTGTAGAATATATGAGTCTGGCGATATACCATCTGACTTTCGGAAAAGCATCATCCACATAATTCCGAAGACGGCAAGAGCTGACAAGTGCGAGAATTGTCGCACAATCAGCTTAACAGCTCATGCATCGAAGCTGCTTACAAGAATAATATACAGAAGAATGGAAAAGAAAATTGAGAATGCGCTAGGTGACGATCAGTTTGGCTTTAGGAAAAGTAAACGGACGAGAGAGGCAATTCTGACGTTACGGCTAATAATGGAAGCAAGGCTAAAGAAAAATCAAGACACTTTCATAGGATTTGTCGACCTGGAAAAAGCGTTCGACAATATAAAATGGTACAAGCTGTTCGAGATTCTGAAAAAAGTAGGCGTAAGCTATAGGGAGAGACGAGTCATATACAATATGTACAACAACCAAGAGGCAATAATAAGAGTGGACGATCAAGAACGAAGTGCTTGTATTAAGAAGGGTGTAAGACAAGGCTGTAGCCTTTCGCCCCTACTCTTCAATCTGTACATCGAGGAAGCAATGATGGAAATAAAAGAAAGGTTCAGGAGTGGAATTAAAATACAAGGTGAAAGGATATCAATGATACGATTCGCTGATGACATTGCTATCCTGAGTGAAAGTGAAGAAGAATTAAATGATCTGCTGAACGGAATGAACAGTCTAATGAGTAGAGAGTATGGTTTGAGAGTAAATCGGAGAAAGACGAAGGTAATGAGAAGTAGTAGAAATGAGAACAGCGAGAAACTTAACATCAGGATTGATGGTCACGAAGTCAATGAAGTTAAAGAATTCTGCTATCTAGGCAGTAATATAACCAATGACGGACGGAGCAAGGAGGACATCAAAAGCAGACTCGCTATGGCAAAAAAGGCATTTCTGACCAAGAGAAGTCTACTAATATCAAATACCGGCCTTAATTTGAGGAAGAAATTTCTGAGGATGTACGTCTGGAGTACAGCATTGTATGGTAGTGAAACATGGACTGTGGGAAAACCGGAACAGAAGAGAATCGAAGCATTTGAGATGTGGTGCTATAGACGAATGTTGAAAATTAGGTGGACTGATAAGGTAAGGAATGAGGAGGTTCTACGCAGAATCGGAGAGGAAAGGAATATGTGGAAAACGCTGATATGGAGAAGGGACAGGATGATAGGACATCTGCTAAGACATGAGGGAATGACTTCCATGGTACTAGAGGGAGCTGTAGAGGGCAAAAACTGTAGAGGAAGACAGAGATTGGAATACGTCAAGCAAATAATTGAGGACGTAGGTTGAAAGTGCTACTCTTAGATGAAGAGGTTAGCACAGGAAAGGAATTCGTGGCGGGCCGCATCAAACCAGTCAGTAGACTGATGAACAAAAAAAAAAAAAAAGTTTCCCTACCACGTTCAAACTGCTGACATACCACGACCACGCCCCGACTCATAGAACGTTACCCTTCCGTTCATTATTCAGTCTCTTTTTCATGGTCACCTCCACCTTGGCAGTCGTCTCCCGGAGATGCGAACGGGAGACTATTCCCGAAACTTTTGCCAGTGGAGATGTCACCATCACACTTCAATTACAGTCCACATGTCCTGTGGATACACGTTACGCGTCTTTAATGCCGTGGTTTCCATTGCCTTCTGCATCCTCACGCCGTTGATCGTTGCTGATTCTTTCGCCTTTAGGGGCAGTTTCCCACCCCTAGGACAAGAGAGTGGCTTGGACCTTTGTCCCCTCCTCTGTCCACATTGACAAGGCCTTTGGCAGAATGAGGAGGGATGACTTCTTATTCCAGAAGTCTTCGGCCGCCAATGCTGATTATTAATCAAAATTTAAGAAGCAGCAGGATATGAACATGGGACCGAAGACATTTTGATTATGAATCAAAGATGCTGCCCCTAGACCATGGTGCAAACTTGAGAATGCAGTTCAGGCATTAATCTACATAAGGACTTAGTATTTCCGCCAGATACTTTGGTAAATATGCGTTCTTGAGAAGAGCCCTTGTGTTTTTCTTCTTAGTGGGGTCAGTGTTGGTCTTTCTGTAGGAGTCTTCGCCCATCAGGCGCTCGATATTCTTAATGCAGTACTTATGGAAAAGAACGACAGTAGTATTACCTTTGTCAGCCGGTAAGACAACAATCTCAGGGCACCATATGAGTTCCCGAATGGCCGTCCTCTCTGCTGGTAATGTTTGTCTTCGTAGGTTTAGTTCTTGCCAGAGCACGGCAGGTTTCGAGACGCCACTCTTCGGCTGCTTCACGTGGTAGTCGCACTGCAACCTGTTCAACTACACTGACGATGTCCGCGACCGCGTGAACCTAGGATTGGGAGCAATGTTAAGGCCCATCTCCAGAGCCGTAACCGCGTCGCCAGTCAGTCCCATGGCAGTGGGACTGATGACCGTCTTGCATGGGGCCTCCAGTGATGGTTTGTCAGAGAGAGACGTGAGAATTTGTATATCTGACGTCCTGTGGCCTTCGTGTGTGCAGAATCGGTTGTCACCCAGGTAACACCATCAATCCAGTCCAAGGTCCAGGAATTAAAATGATTGACCTGTTGTAGATGTAGTTTAAATAGTTCCTGGGAGTTGTACTCAAGGCTGCGGTGGGTAAATCGCACCATCTGAAATACCAAGGCATGGCTGGGCCGCTTCTTAATTCTCTCGGCTGATGCAGAATCCATGTGATACGTGACCTTAGCAAAGTTCGGCACAATTTGCTCGGCACGACATCCCTTCAGAAATGGAAGACCACTCGTCAAAAGGCACCTTTGGTGGCGCGGCTTGTCAAATTTCATTATGCTGCGATACATCGCCTCCCCTTAAAGGTGCGCTTATGAACTGAGCTCCTGAGGGCGGGCAACCTCCTTATATCCCCTCTCCCCACGGGCAGTTCCGTCCGCGGTCTGTGGCCTTGGGCTCTCGTCGACAGTCACGGAGTATAATTAAGAAGATACTCAGCACCGGAAACGATCTGGCGAGCTGGGCGGACGTAGCAACTACACCGACGCTGACACAGACGCCGACCCCTGTGTCTCCGTGACTGCCGACGCGCACCCGCGGGTGCGGACCGCGGAGGGAAAGGCCCGTGAGCAGAGGGTATATAAGGCGGCTGCCCGCCCTCAGGAGTTCAGGACGCGTCGACGCACGCACGCGACGCACGAACTCCGCTGCTCGACTCGCTGCGGCTCACATCGTTACCGTCGCTCGCGCACGCCAACGCCACTAGCCCAACGCCATGGATGGACGGAAAGGGCCGGCCGAAGTGGCCGTGCGGTTAAAGGCGCTGCAGTCTGGAACCGCAAGACCGCCTACGGTCGCAGGTTCGAATCCTGCCTCGGGCATGGATGTTTGTGATGTCCTTAGGTTAGTTAGGTTTAACTAGTTCTAAGTTCTAGGGGACTAATAACCTCAGCAGTTGAGTCCCATAGTGCTCAGAGTCATTTGAACCATTTGAACGGAAAGGGAAGCAGATTGCAGCCGCGCTGGAAATTCTCATCCATGCGATGGGGAACAACAGCGGCCGCCAACGGCAGCCAAAGCGCAAGCGCACTCAGCAGAAGAGCAAGATTCAGCAGTGCTACAAGTGCCAGCAGCTGGGCCATACTGCGCGTGCTTGAAGTGCGCGGCGGCTCACGACGCCCGCAGTTGCGCGAAGCCTCGTGGGGCGGCCAGCAGCTGCGCGAACTGCGGCCGGCCACAAGCCACCAACTCGCGTAGCTGCAGCTACCTCAGGGAGTCACGTCGTCAGCCATCCGTACCACGCGCTGCGGCGGTGTCAAGCGCCACGACGGCAGCCCTGCCCCCCCCCCCCCCCCCCCCCCCGCTCCGGCGAGGGGTGCGAGCCGCACCGTCACGAAGCCGAAGCCGCCACTGACGACGCCACGGCCGGCCTTCAAACCGCCTTTGCGGCAGAACGGACCGCGCTCAAAGAAGAAGTTGTCGCAGTTCATCGTCAGCTCCAGCAGCTGCACGAGGAGCTGCAGGTTCTGAACAAGAACATGGTTCCCGCCCCTGCTCCCGCCTCCCCTGCGGTGCGCCCTGTGGGAGTGGACGCCATCACGCAGACGGACCTACCGTCGCAGAAGGACATGGCCACTCAAACGGACGTCGCCCCGGAACCTGTAGTAGTACAGGAGACCGGGGAGACGCCCATGGACGTGGCACCGTCCTCCCCTTCCCCAACTCCAGGCGGGAAGGCAACACAGAAGGGGAAGCAAGAAGAGGATGGCAATCTTCGCACTGACATCACACCCTTCCCGGACAGCACGAACATGCCAAACATGCTGAAGATGATTGCCACCATGTTACGGGATGGGCGCTTCAACGCCCAAAAGAACCTCTTCGCCCAGGTGGAAGGGGAACGGAAGCCGCCGCTCCCACACAGGACTTTGGAGATACGTGGCGGGCATCGGGCAATTCTGCTCGAGTTCGTCACCAAGAAAGATCTCAACACCATCAACGCGAACCCGGTCTTCACGCCGCGCGACTAGGAATACATCTTAGACGACGCAGTCGTGCGGCTGAGGAACGAGGTTCGCGACGGCACGAGGAAGCTCTCTGCAGACCTGCAGACAGCGCTGCAGAACGTCTCTCGCGAGACAAAGAAGACCTAAAACATCGAAGTCCACTAGTATGCCTGCATGCTAGTAGCCAGGACAGGACAGACACTGGACAACGAGAGGACACACCACACAGTGAGGCCACATCACTATCGAATCACCAGGAACAGGAGGAACGACTGTAACAAGTCTAAACTCCTACACCTCGGGCCAAGGCCAAGGCCCGTTTGTAAAGCGTCAAGCGTCTCAGGAGCTCAGTTCGTCAGCACACCTGACGATGGCGACATGTCTGCTCATCGAAATATAGTGCCATTGGACACTATAAACCGGCACCCGTGGACTCTTCGATCAACAAATACGTCGGGAGAAACTAAAGAAACACAAGTCACCTCTTACACATATTTCACGAAAGACTATAACTCATTGCTCTCTTACAACGAAGAATAAAAAAGTATATTATTAAACGCCTTACAACACAAAACAATTTCATCTAAATGCTTGATCTGCATAAATGCTATTAAATTCCAAAATAGACCATTTTACACTCATTTCCAGTTCATTTCCCATAAATAATCCGGCAATGACTGTCTAACCTTACGTAATTTGCCGTTCTATATATTATAAATAACAGTGTGGTTCCACAGTCTCGTAACTATTTTCATTTTCCTAAGTTGTAATATCTCCCATGCCTCCGTGTGGGTAACATCTCTGTACTTCTTACATCACAGTTACATGACCATAACTTCTATATTTCAATGTAAATGCCTTGGATATTGTGAATACATGTCTTATGCGTAATTATTAACATCTAAAGTCCAGAAAGAGATTTTCACTCTGCAGCGAATTGTGCGCTGATATGAAACTTCCTGGCAGATTAAAACTGTGTGCCCGACCGAGACTCGAACTCGGGATCTTTGCCTTTCTGGAAACATCCCCCAGGCTGTGGCTAAGCCATGTCTCCGCAATATCCTTTCTTTCAGGAGTGCTAGTTCTGCAAGGTTCGCAGGAGAGCTTCTGTAAAGTTTGGAAGGTAGGAGACGAGGTACTGGCAGAAGTAAAGCTGTGAGTACCGGACGTGAGTCGTGCTTCGGTAGCTCAGTTGGTAGAGCACTTGCCCGCGAAAGGCAAAGGTCCCGAGTTCGAGTCTCGGTCGGGCACACAGTTTTAATCTGCCAGGAACTTTCAACATCTAAAGTGTCATTATTGTGTGAAATACGGTAGTTCAAATAATTACTAAAGCGACTAATGACCAGTTAATGTGTGAAAATCGAAAAGTATTCGATCAAAATTGTAACAAATGTGTACTTGCGATTTTGATATTCCACTAATATTTTCAACACGTCACTTCGCCAATTCCAATTCTTTCGCTTGTATCTATTTAGTCAACATCAAGTAATTTACCTTTTATTTAAACAGTGATCTCAAATACTGAACATAGTTGGTGTTGTCACCTAACAATCTGTCCCTTATTTGAGTCAAATTGCGCCATAAAGACCTCTTTCACCATTTAGATCGACTAGTTCTGCAGTAGTTACTCGACCCACCTACCAAATCTTCAGCTTTCTCCTACGTATAACACCACATTTCTGACAATTACTTTCACAAAAGTTTCCTAAGGCTTAAACTTTTATTTAATGCTAACAAAATTCTCTTTCCTGGAAAGTTTTACTTGCTTTTGCTAGTCTGCCATCGTCTGTTATTTCCCTATCCAAATCACGAAACTCATTTAGCAACTTATTGTCTCATTTCCTAATGCCATCTCTTCAGTGTGAAAGATTGGAAAGGATAGTGTCTTGAAATCAGATTGTAAAAAGAAGAACCTTCGAACTGATTTCAATTTCTCTGTGTGTTTTTAGGCGTGGTTGTATTCGAGCTTTTATGCCGTTCCTCTCCTCTGATCTTCCACTTGACTTACTTAGTTAGAAGGGCTTACAGTGTAATGAGAGGTCCGAAGCAGATAAAACTTGACATCTTTCACACTACCAAACCTTGTCAGAAGTGTAGGGAGTGATAACAGATAAAAATCGTAGTACTTTATGGAGGTCGAACCCGAGACCTTAGGATCCGTAGACGTCAGTTACCTCCATTTTTAAAAAAAAAAATTATTGAAAAGGTTTAAATATGCACAGTGACCAAAGAGAAAAGCTAGATACTTTTTGTTTCTCTTAAAATATGATAAGGTAGACTATTCATTTGCCGAGGTACACCACATTTAATTCGACAGCTATTTTTTTTAAGCCACTATCCGTTCCGTTCAACTATTCTTCCAAGTTCTTTGCAATCTCAGTTAGAAACACGTCGTAAGCAAACCTTATATATTTATTTTCTTCTTGAACTTCAACGTCTTTTCCAAATTTCTCCTTCATTAACATTAGTGTTTACTCTATGAAAAACGTGAGTGATAGGATCCAACCATATCTTGCCACATTAAAAATTATAGCCTCTCCTTTGCGCTTTAGATTTATAGCACTTGTAGATTTATAAAAAGCTTTTGTCCTGCCACGTTCCCCGTCTCTTATGACCTCGTTGTCGACGGGGCCTTAAACAGTCTCCTCCTCCTCCTCCTCCTCCTCCTCCTCCTTCTTTCTCGTTTCCTTCTCAGATACCGGCTGCTATTAAGTCCTCGACTCTTAACTGCTGTGTAGTTTATGTACAAGTTGTGCTTAAGTTGCCACCCCATACATTATTCTACTTAGTTACTCCGCAGTTCACAATTAAGTGCCTGGCAGAGGATTTATCGAACCACCTTGAAGCTACTCCTCCACCGTTCGACTCTTGAACAGCGCGCGGGAAAAGCGAACACTTAAATCTATCCGTGCTAGCTCTGATTTCGCTTATTTTATTATGACGATCATTTATCCCTACGTGTGTCGGCGGCAACAAAATATCTACACGCTCTAAGGAGAAAGCTGGTGATTGAAATTTGACGTGAAGGTCCTGCCGCAGTGAAAAATGCCTCTCTTTTAATGACTGCCACCCCAAATCGTAAATCATACACGTTTCGCTCTCTCACGTATTTCACTATAGTACAAAACGAGCTGTCCTGCTTTGAACTTTTTCGATGTCCTCCGTCAATCCTGTCTGATGCAGATCCCACGTAGCACAGCACTACTCTAGAAGAGGGCGGACAAAGGTAGTGTAAGCAGTTTCTTTACTAGGCCTGTTACATGATCATAGTGTTCTGCCGATAAATTGCAGTCTCTGGTTTGCTTCCCCACGAGCGGGTGTTTGTTGTAATTGCATCATTAGAAGTCCCGCGTGGTAGTGCAAAATTAATTGTTGACTGAAACCGGTACCTAAATTCTATTTACGTAAAGAGAAGACAGATTTTTCTAGAAGAGGCTAACGTGTATTGCATTGTTCTGTAGGAAAGAACCTGATTCATTGTGAAGATAATTTACGAACATAAATGAGAGATGTGTCATCATAAAGCGCGTAAAGGGAGACGTTAGCCGTATACTCTGTCATTTGTGTGCTCTCGGATTAACTATAGGCGCCAAACATTACTGTAATAGCAATTCCTTGCAGTTGCGACATGTGCTTTATGGGAGGACATTGCGCCTCTGAATTATATTTCATTTATCACGCTAGGTCCGTGTTCTTATTTGCTGTAACAACATTTTTTATTACAATATTACTTGTTTGATTTGTTGCTTCCCAAAATTGCTTCCAGTGAGTAGTATCGAGAGCAGGAGAGCAGGATTATCTCTGAGAGCCAAACACCTTCGAGAAATATAAAGGTCATGGTCTTTGGTTCTTATGACAGGTAACAAACATTAGGTACACGTTGGCCCGCTGCATGTCCGATTTAATACACTCTATGTGGCACCAAGGCTCTCAAGTGACTAACCACTGGCCCCGATACATTAATAACAGTATGAAACTCATATTATATCACATTCCAGTATTCGGTTCAGCCATAATGGTAATCGGCTGAAATAAATCTCAGAGTAATAAAATGCTCCACCGACCCTACTAACTTCCAATCTGAAAGATGATGTCTATTCAAGATTCGCACCAGTCACATAAGAGAGACGCTAGCAACGATACTTCGAGAATGTATATCAGGTTTCCTTTAAATATACGCTATAGCGGTCGTTAGTTACCTTTGAGATTAGACGTGATGAATTGATATTAGTCAAGAACGCCTTTAAGGCGACAAACACACCATTATTAATAACTCACCGAGAGTGAAATAGGTCGTGTAACAGGGCTACGAGAAGCTGGATGTTCCTTTTGCGATACTGCAGAAAGACATGGCAGAAAGGTAGAAACTTTTCGTAGTTGCTGGCAGCGGTGATCAGGAGAATGTACAGTCGCTAGAAGACTGGGTTCTGGACGGTCACTTGACATTCAGACGAGGAAAACCACCGTGTTCAGCGTATGGCTTTGGCTTTTCGTACTGTGTCTGCACCACAACGAACCGTCCAAGATGCTACTCCAGGCGGGTGTAAAATGAATGTGCGCAACGGAAAATAATAAACGCTAAGATGAGGATTTGACCCTGTCTGACTACCCCCTGAAGCAGATCTTAAGATCTCTTAATTTCACAAATTACAATTTAAACTTAAATGAATGATGAAGGCAACTAATACTACTAAATGATAAACGTTGTTGGTACTTATACATTTATTGTATATTAAAAGCAATCTTTATTACAAATGTTTATATTTCCTAACTAAAGTTACTGATCTATTGAACAACTCTGCTCTATCATTATGACTGTGCGATCTAATCTAAATAACGCGAAATGACTGACATCATCTATGTACCCAAACACAAGAAGACAATACTAGCAAAGATGATCTACAATGGAGTGCAACGTTAGTGGAAATAAATCCTATGTGATCACAGCTGGTTAGCCTTATAGTGTCAGAGTGATGGTTCTCGACGAAGCACAACCATTCCACCAATGGAGATTCTTGGCGCCAATTTCTGCGCTGATTTTGCTACGTCACAGAGCTATGCCCTGACCAAGCCAATCACAGTTACGATTTTGCAGAAGTGGGAATTTTCCCGCCAAGACTGCCTGGCAACACAAGTCACTCCCACGTTTCACTGGTAGCCCGCCAGAAAGTGTTTTCACTAAGTTTCTGCGAAGTAACGGAATCTCTAGCCCAGCTGCTCCTTCAGGCCCCTGCGGGCGTGTCTCCGCCGCTATTATGACAATGTCGGCGTCTGGAAAGCATTCACTCGACTCCCTCACACCCATCGGCTTAACCCTCTGAAGATCAGCAGAGCCCGCCTGTCACCGGACCACCCGGGTGACGAGAGATGCTGCATGGGAAGTCCGCATGTGAAGGAATAGCAACTAGTCACCGCATGCAATTAGAGAGGAAAATCGAATTTCTCTGAGTAAGATAGAAATATGAGAGGGGGCTTCTGCCACCTCTCACGCTGCGTTCTCAACGACGACTTCCAACCCTGAGGCGAAATCCAGAATCGTGTAAGTTGACAACAGTACAGTGCCTAACCGCTCTAACTATAAAATCTCGTGAAAACAAAGACAGCAAGTCCGTCTGTACCAACAAGAAGCTGATACTGAGCGACCGTCACACACGGAATCTCAAAACGGAAGACCGCTTCTCTCCAACACTGGCTTCCCAGCAAGGCTTGGCTCCCCACCATCGTAATTCCGAAAACGAATCATATTCCCGAAACCATGGAATATGCTCCCTCTCTATAGATTCTTCCGAACGCCGACCAAAGATATTTTAGTCTTTTATCGTCCAGCGCGGAAAGTTTGCGAGGAAAAACCTATACTCGTACAATGGTACGCTTCTGAGTAAAAATCCTTGGAAATAACCCAGCCTGCGTGGTTTCCGAGGTGCCGCTTCTTCATTCCTCTCACCTGCATCTGACGTTTTAAGCGTTTCCGAAGTATAATCCTTTCAGTTCGACTACAAAACCGGCCGGTCGTGACTCTATTGTGCTCCAGCGCTTAGGTGCTACGACGTCCGTCTTGCTATTTCCTGTGTTTAAGCAGGGCCAACACTTCAGTGTGGGCCTTCCACCCAGGGCTTCAGATCAGCCAGCCGTTTCATTTCCACTGGCGTTCCAACATCTATTAATACACTCCTGGAAATGGAAAAAAGAACACATTGACACCGGTGTGTCAGACCCACCATACTTGCTCCGGACACTGCGAGAGGGCTGTACAAGCAATGATCACACGCACGGCACAGCGGACACACCAGGAACCGCGGTGTTGGCCGTCGAATGGCGCTAGCTGCGCAGCATTTGTGCACCGCCGCCGTCAGTGTCAGCCAGTTTGCCGTGGCATACGGAGCTCCATCGCAGTCTTTAACACTGGTAGCATGCCGCGACAGCGTGGACGTGAACCGTATGTGCAGTTGACGGACTTTGAGCGAGGGCGTATAGTGGGCATGCGGGAGGCCGAATTGCTCAACACGTGGGGCGTGAGGTCTCCACAGTACATCGATGTTGTCGCCAGTGGTCGGCGGAAGGTGCACGTGCCCGTCGACCTGGGACCGGACCGCAGCGACGCACGGATGCACGCCAAGACCGTAGGATCCTACGCAGTGCCGTAGGGGACCGCACCGCCACTTCCCAGCAAATTAGGGACACTGTTGCTCCTGGGGTATCGGCGAGGACCATTCGCAACCGTCTCCATGAAGCTGGGCTACGGTCCCGCACACCGTTAGGCCGTCTTCCGCTCACGCCCCAACATCATGCAGCCCGCCTCCATTGGTGTCGCGACAGGCGTGAATGGAGGGACGAATGGAGACGTGTCGTCTTCAGCGATGAGAGTCGCTTCTGCCTTGGTGCCAATGATGGTCGTATGCGTGTTTGGCGCCGTGCAGGTGAGCGCCACAATCAGGACTGCATACGACCGAGGCACACAGGGCCAACACCCGGCATCATGGTGTGGGGAGCGATCTCCTACACTGGCCGTACACCACTGGTGATCGTCGAGGGGACACTGAATAGTGCACGGTACATCCAAACCGTCATCGAACCCATCGTTCTACCATTCCTAGACCGGCAAGGGAACTTGCTGTTCCAACAGGACAATCCATGTCCGAATGTATCCCGTGCCACCCAACGTGCTCTAGAAGGTGTAAGTCAACTACCATGGCCAGCAAGATCTCCGGATCTGTCCCCCATTGAGCATGTTTGGGACTGGATGAAGCGTCGTCTCACGCTGTCTGCACGTCCAGCACGTACACTGGTCCAACTGAGGCGCCAGGTGGAAATGGCATGGCAAGCCGTTCCACAGGACTACATCCAGCATCTCTACGATCGTCTCCATGGGAGAATAGCAGCCTGCATTGCTGCGAAAGGTGGGTATACACTGTACTAGTGCCGACATTGTGCATGCTCTGTTGCCTGTGTCTATGTGCCTGTGGTTCTGTCAGTGTGATCATGTGATGTATCTGACCCCAGGAATGTGTCAATAAAGTTTCCCCTTCCTGGGACAATGAATTCACGGTGTTCTATTTCAATTTCCAGGAGTGTATAGGCAATCATTCATTACGCCGTTTTTATAATAAAGACACTCTGTTACCTTTCATGTAATAAGCGTTAACAATTATCTACAAGACGTACGTAACAATGACAGTCTCCTTTATATATTCATATATACGGTATGCAAACTATCACATGATACCTAGTTGTGTTTGTAGATTACGGCAAAGTATGTGGATGAGTACTTGTAAGGTGCGAAAATATAGCCACCTAACAACCATTTCAAATTGGTTACTTCAAGGACAGTTCCGAGCCAGACGCCCTGTAGCGTGTATTCCACTGATTCCAAACGACCGCCATTTGCAACTTCAGTGGTGTCGAGCGAGAGCTCATTGGTGGGCAGGGTGGGGTCTGTTTTTCTGATGAAAGTTTGTTCTGTTTCATTGCCAGTGTTGGCTGTGTGTTGGTTAGAAAGTGGCCAGCTGAGGGCCCGTAACCAACCTCTCTGCATGCTAGACACTCTGGACATTCACCTGGAGTTATGGTCTGCAATGCGATTTCGTGCAACAGCAGGAGTACTCTCGTGATTATCCCACGCACCTCGACTGCAAAAATTGTGCGTCGTTCTGGTGATTCGACCTGGTGTGCTGCCATTCAAGAACAGCATCCTCAGGGGATGTTTTCCAATAGCATAACGCTCGAACACATGCCGCTATTGTTAGCCAACATGTTCTACAGTGTCGACATGTTACCTTGGCTTGTTCAGTCACACATGCACACAAGCAACATCATCGCTTGACAGCTCCAACGTCATCCACGAACTACAGTAATCGTGCCTGTATTGACCGACTAAAAGCAACAGGCATGGGACTCCATGCCGCAAGCTGACATGTGGCACCTGTATAACACAACGCATTCACGTTTGCATGCTTTCATTCAAAAGTGCGGCCGTAACAACGGTTATTAATGTACCAGCACTTCACATTTGAAGTAGCTTATCTCGCATATACCGGGTGTTCAAAAAGTCAGTATAAATTGGAAAACTGAATAAATCACGGAATAATGTAGATAGAGAGGTACAAATTGACATAGATGCTTGGAATGACATGGGGTTTTATTAGAACCAAAAAAAATACAAAAGTTCAAAAAATGTCTGACAGATGGCGCTTCATCTGATCAGAACAGCAATAATTAGCATAACAAAGTAAGACAAAGCAAAGATGATGTTCTTTACAGGAAATGCTCAATATGTCCACCATCATTCCTCAACAATAGCTGTAGTCGAGGAATAATGTTGTGAACAGCACTGTAAAGCATGTCCGGAGTTATGGTGAGGCATTGGCGTCGGATGTTGTCTTTCAGCATCCATAGAGATGTCGGTCGATCACGATACACTTGCGACTTCAGGTAACCCCAAAGCCAATAATCGCACGGACTGAGGTCTGGGGACCTGGGAGGCCAAGCATGACGAAAGTTGCAGCTGAGCACACGATCATCACCAAATGACGCGCGCAAGAGATCTTTCACGGGTCTAGCAATATGGGGTGGAGCGCCAACCTGGATAAACATCGTAGGTTCCAGCAGGTGTTTATCAGCCAGACTGGGGATGATGCGATTCTGTAACATATCGGCGTACCTCTCACCCGTCATGGTAGCTTTTACAAAACCAGAATCACGCATTTCGTCGAAGAAAAAAGGCCCCATAACGGTAGATGTGGTAAATCCAACCCATACCGTGAATGTCTCGTCGTGCAATGGAGTTTCCACGACAGTTGTAGGATTTTCGGTAGCCCAAATTCTGCAGTTGTGGGCGTTGGCAGACCCTCGGAGCGTGAAATGAGCTTCGTCGGTCCACAACACGTTACTCAACCAATCGTCATCTTCCGCCATCTTTTGAAACGCCCACATCGCAAATGCCCTCCGCTTCACTAAATCGCCACGTAAGAGTTCATGATGCCGATGGATTTTGTACGGATAGCATCGGAGGGTACGCCTAAGTGCCAACCAAACAGTAGTGTATGGAATGCCGGTGCGAAGTGCGTGAGCGCTGACTTCCCCATGCATAGACGAACCCGCTAGAGTCTCCATTTCTTCCTGAAATGTCTCAGCAGCATTACGCCTTGTGCTCGCTCGGCCACTACGGGATCTATCGTCTAAACAACCCGTGGCTTCGAACTTCGAAATCATTCTCGCCAAAGCTGCATTTGTCAACGGACCTTTACCCGTTCGAATCCCCTTCCTATGGCGATAGGATCGTAACGCTGAACTAGCACATTCCCCATTCTGATAATACAGCTTCACTAAAAGGGCCTTTTCAGGTAACGTCAACATGCTGCGACTGCTGGCGCATCTGATTCTCTTTCTCATTACAGCTCCTCTTATACACTGTTGTCATGCGCACTCTCTGAGGTTTTGGTGTCCAGCGCCATCTGTCGGACATTTTGTGAACTTTTTTTTCTAATAAAACCCCATGTCATTCCAAGAATGTGTGTCAATTTTTACCTCTCTATCTACATTATTCCGTGGTTTATTAAGTTTTCAAATTTATACTGTCTTTTTGATCACCCGGTATATTAACCTGTGATCTTGCAACGTTAATCACTTAAATAAGTTTACTTAAAATCCGTCTTGATTGCAAAAAAAAATTTTTTTTTATTATTCATACGACCGGTTTCGGTTCATTCAGAACCATCTTCATATCAGCGATGTGAAAGTTGCTGGATTTGGACGGGTTACCCCTGTAACTGAAATATCAGATCTGAAGATGGTTCTGAATGAACCGAAACCGGTCATATGAATAATAGTAATAAAAAAAAATTGCAGTCAAGACGGATTTTAAGTAACATTATAAAATCACTGATTGCTGTTATCCCATAAGACATTATGTCTGTTTTTGCAAAACTTAAATAAGTTACCTAGACGAATATATTCGCTAAATTTCATTACTCTAGATTAATTATTTTTGGTTTTACGACCGTTTCCTGTCAGTTTATATTTATCTCCAGCAATATTATTTTAATCATATTACTTCCATTATAAAAAAAAAAGTAGCGTTTCCAAGAGAATGATTTCTTAGAAGTGAATTTGATGCTAACTTTATTTTGTCCTTGCGAGGAAAAAAAAAAGAAACAGTCGAAAATGAGCGTGTTTTTGTGCCTGTCTGTTGCCGATAGGTAAAGACGATGACTTGCCCAGTGTGTCACATAGTGTACCCACTCACCTATCCACGTGCGCCCAACTCCCGGTGACGTACAGTACCTGTGGAACGAGTGGCTAACTGGAGCCGCGCTCCATTAACCTGCGCCGTGACGGAGCAACGAGCGAGCGTCAAAATTTACGATGGGAAACACTAACAATTGGCTTTGGGCCGGAGGGGAGGTGGCGGCGCCTAAACAAAAGGCAGACGTCAGGCCGCAGAGACAAAAGCGCAGCGCGGGATCGCATCGCGCGGCCACCTCCATTGTGCCGGCTGCGCCCCTTGCAGCGGCCGCCATTGTCGGCGCTCACAATTGGCGGGAGGAAAAGTTGGGGGCTGCGCTGCGAGCGGCGAGGGCGGCTCCATGTGAAACAACACCGCCGGCCTGATAGGATTGTCCGTGACACTTTATCAATATTTATGTTCGGACATTAGGTTCGGTGTGCGCTCGCATGCGAGAGGAGAGGAGAGCATATTCAAATTAGGCGACGAGTAACGGCCATTGTCTGCGGCGGACAGCCGCGCCGCGCCGCGCCAGATAGCGCCTCCCGCGCGGCCCAGTCGGGTGCGGCCGGCCCGGGCAAACCGCCGGCGACCCGCAGCCGCAGCCGCGGTCCGCGCCGTGTCGCCATAAATGTTGCCAATTACTTCACGCCCAGTAAATCAAACGCTCGGGCCTGCGCCCTTTGCTGGGACCGCTGCTGCGTCTCGTGCTGGTGACACACTAAATGTAACGTGTTGTCGCCGCGAAATCAAACACGGTCGTCATTCGAGGCTCCAGAATCTGCTCAGGTTGATAACGCATCCCTTCAGGACTGTATTTGATTTAGTTGCCCACTGACACTTTGTGAAAAAAAGAATACGAGCTTACCGAATATCGGGTCAGATTTGTGACTTCATTGCAGGTTCAAATGGTTCAAATGACTCTGAGCACTATGGGACTCTACTGCTGTGGTCATAAGTCCCCTAGAACTTAGGACTACTTAAACCTAACTAACCTAAGGACATCACAAACATCCATGCCCGAGGCAGGATTCGAACCTGCGACCGTAGCGGTCGCGCGGTTCCAGACTGTAGCGCCTTTAACCGCGCGGCCACTCTGGCCGGCTCATTGCAGATAGAAATTAACGCGTCGCTCCTAATGGAACAAAGTTGACTGATGCTAAGGTAAGCTGATGTGTATGTCAAGGAAGTGTGGTGGGACCACTACTGTTTACAACATACGTAAATGATCCAGTGGATACCGCAGGAGGCTCCCAGAGGCTGCTTACAGATGACGCGATTGTCTGTAATGAAGCAGCAACGTCAGAGGACTGCAGTGAACTGCTGGAAGACTTGAAGAGGATTAATAAATGGTGTGGGGACTCGCAGTTGACCCCGAACCCAAATAAATGCATAGAAGAAGGTCCACTACCGTACAGTCAAAACTTTGTTTCAAATTCCTGGAAACAGTAGCTATCATAAAATACTTAGGATTAAGCGTTGGCAGCGACCTTAAGTGTAATGACGTCATAAGACAAATAGTGGGAATAGTAGCTGATCATCGGAGCTCAATTGAAAGCGGGACTCATCACTGAAGACAGTTCTACTCCAGTCAATGAGTTCACAGGCCGAAGATGTGTCTGGAGACACTCCAGACAGCGGTGGGATACCAACGTAAATGTCGCCCTCCACACTGTTAGGGCAAGTGATGGCCCGCAGAGAAAATTCTTTTCATAACAGGACTCATTTGGTTGTTATCCGCGGCACCCTTCCAGCACAGCTGTACATCGACAATATTCCGTGCTCCGTTTCGTTGCCCTTCATGGAAAGCGCTCCTAGGCTTTTATTTCAATAAGCTGATGCCCTGCCGTACACGGAGACTGTTTCTATTGCTTGCCTTAGTGCTTGAAAAGCCCTATCTTATCCGGATAGGTCGTCGGATCTCTCCTCGATTATTTGGTGTAGGGGGCTCAAAGACTTCACTGCAGATAGAACTTAACGCGTGGCTCCTAATGGAACAAAGTTGACTGATGCTAAGGTAAGGTGATGAGTACCTCAAGGAAGTGTGGTGGGACAACTACTGTTTACAACATGTGTAAATGTTCCTGTGGATAGCGCAGGAGGCTCCCAGAGGCTGCTTGCAGATGACGCTGTTGTCTGTAATACAGCAGCAACGCCGGGGACTGCAGTGAACTGCTTCAGTTTTGACGATCTAACGCGCCACTTGGACACAATTTTGCACGATGTACCTCAGGAGGGCATCCAACAACCCAGACAATGCCAAGCCGAACAAATGCTTGCAAAAGGGGCAGAGGGGGACCAACACGTTGTCCACTTTCTCAGTTTGTGAAGCTCTTTCTCTTCAGTAAACCATCGATTTTTTTTCTGAATTTATAATCTTTTGTTTGTCTATACAGGTACGTCACATCTACCAATTTCCGTCCCACTCCGATAATTCCTTCGTGACGAGTCGATTTTTTTGTTAGAATGTATATATGGTTTCCCATTTATATTGACCATCCCTAATAACATTTTCTTTAGACATGAAATAAAAAAAGAGAATCAAGCAAATGTTGTTTACTGACAAGGGTAGATTAAATAGCGCGATGGCCTTTCTTCTATTTCCGTTGTGAAGATGTGCTTAGTCCTACGTCTTTTTTTAACAGCAACCCACATTTTTGTTTGGAAATTCTCTTCCTCTTCGCAAGAGCTCTTCAAAAACTTATCAGCTTAATAAGAAAAGGAAATGGGGATCTTTAATACCACTGCTGCCAACGTTCCTTACTCAAGGGAATTGCAAACAAGCTTGATGCTTTCCTGAGTTTTCTCTGGAGCTGTAGCAATACTGCGATAGACAACGTCTTTTCTGTCACCTCGAATAAAAAACCAGAAGAGTTCCGACAGGAAATCGAGCAGGCCATTCCACTGTTCCTACACGACCAATCCTTCCGAGAGGATACCTGTAGTTCAAATACGACACGCATGCAAGGCACTATGCGCTCGTCATCCATCGTTTTAGCACCACATAAGCATTATGCTTCTTAGTAGTACTTTATCCTAGAAGACGAGGAAGAGTTCGTAGGAGAAAACTGGAGTATGCTCTGCCGCTTGGGTTATCATTGACATAACAAGGGACAATAATTGTAATACTCAGCATCCAAAACGAGACATTAACACACTACTGACGCTCAAATGGAACATCGCGGTCTTTCGTTGGATCTGTAATGCATTTTTTTCTATTTACCCCTCCTTTGCTTGAGATCGAGTATTCATCAGCAAAAACAAAATCAGAACAGTAATTTTGGTTGCTGAGGTTTTGCTGCTGTGCCTACTAAAACAACTGTACACGATTATGAAAATCATTTCATGCATTTCTTATAATAAGCGTACCTGATAACTATGAAACTGGTGAATGTGGAAACGTGATGCACGTTTGTAATAGAAATGCCAACTTCATTTTCAAGTTACCTTACGCACACTATGGATAGTGTCGAGAAAAGCAACTTCTGTGCTTTCGCTGTCCTTGTTCTATGACGATTGCGTTGTCTTGGGTTTGCGGGGATCCTGTTTTCTCCACGTCATTATATTCGTCATTTGTATCATTCGACTGTAAACCTATCGATTTGCTCAATCGCAGTGAATATTGCCACTCAGCACGACGTTCGCGTCAGTAGGAGAGTATAACGCCAATTCGCGTCAGTCTGGACCCCTAAGAATTTTGAAGTTTGCACGCTATTTGTTATTGAATCTGCTTAAAACAGAGGGTGAGACCATTCGCAGAAAACCAGTCAATGACACTTTTAAGAACTTTGTTTACCTTTTCTTCTGTTTCTGTACATATGCTTGAATTGATTACAATATTAATGTCATCTGCAAAAAGAATCTGTTCGCGATTGGGTACAGAGTGGAGAAGCGGTCATTACAGTTTTCAGGTTCTGCTTTTCTGTGAATAGCAGTTTACTTGACCGGTTTGGTCTAGGTAGAACATTCCACCATTTTGTGGCAACCATTTCTTGATTTTCCATTGTGACCAAAATGAGGTCTTCACGGTTTACATTTATTTTCACCTTATCAATGGAACACTATGGTCTGATTTGTGTAAGACCCATCCATACTACTGGAATCCAGCCGTTTTGTTCTATGACATTCCGGCTTTTGGAGATGTTTCGTTCTGACGAACAACGAATGTTAAGAACAAAGTTCCGAGCTTTTCGGCTCTAACGTTTTAATTAAATTAGTACTAACTTTCTGATATTCTAATGTAAAAGTTCCTAACATTTTTAATTTTTTTAAAATGACAACTGATTCTGCCTGTTGTATACTAGACGGAAGGTCGTTTACATATACGAGGAACAGTAGTGGACCTAACAGTGAACCTTGGGCAACTCCACGCGTGATTGCTCCTCAGTCAGAATTATGTCATTGGACTATATTGCTTGAATTACTGAATACAACTTTCTGCATTCTTTTGGCTAGATATGATTGGGAGATAACTGTGATTTATCCAGTCAAATGCCTTACAGAGATCGCAGGAAATACCAACCGGCGCTGTTTTATTGTTTAATGCTTGTAAAAGTTGGTGAGTGGACGTATAAATGGCATTCCCAATAGAGCAATCCTTCTGAAACCCAAACCTTGATTTACTGAGGATGCTATTTTTACTCAGGTGAGATACTACTCTAGAATACATCACCCTCTCAAAAATTTTGAAGATGATGTCTACAGTGAAATAGGTGGGTAGCTATTGACATCTCTCTTAACCCTCTATCTTAAAGTTGGGTTTAACAATGGCATATTTCAGTCTGTCTGGAAAAATGTCTTGAGTTAGTGACGCATTACATATTTTAGGGAACACTGGGCTTATTACATGTCAACAAATCTTTAATACTCCATCGGAAACACCATCAAAACCAGATTAGCTTTTATTTTTGAGTGAATGTATAATTTTCTTAATTTCAGAAGGAGAAGCTAGTCATACATTTATGCGATTGAATTTTGTGAAAGTTACATTTTCGACATACTGCTATGATTTTGCTCTTGCACTATTTATCCCTATGCTTTCTACCATGTTTAAGAAATGATTATTGCATGCGTTTGCTACCTGTGACTCATCATTTATAGCCTTCCCATTCATTTCAGTTGTGATGTTGTCCTGTTCTGTGGCTGGTTGTCCTACCTGTCGTTTCACTACTTCCAGTCTGTTGTCGGAAACACTGATTTCTGACATAATGTGCGTTTTCCTTGATTTTTAACCTTTCTTAGAAATTTTAAGTAGGCCTCGTAGCGCGCAACTACTGCAGTATCCCGACTTATTCTTGCAAAAGATACGCTTCCCTTTTCCGTTCACAAGATACTTTAATTCCTCTAGTAATCCACGGTTCATTATATGAGTGTTTAGTGTCCTTTCTGGTTACCTTATCATGGGGTACATTACATTTTATATTAGTATTTCGTTCATTGTAAATTACATCCCATGTTACCTCCTGTTAACTATTGTCAAAGACATTTGCCCTGGAGTCATTAATTATACTGTTCTCCACTAAGGAGTATCCATACTTTAAGATGCTAATTTATTTACCCTAACTAACTGCACGTCATGATCAGAGAGAGTATTTGTTATTCGGAAAACAGTTTTTTTCCCCTTGCTTTGAGCTTCATCAAAGAAAACATTATCAATTAGGGTCCTGCTGTCTTTATCCGCCTGTGTTGGAAAGTTAATTATTGAGATCATATTGTATGATCCAAATAAGGATTCCAGATAATTTTTCCTTTCAGAATCTGTATATTTGTTCATTGAGTTAGTTGCGGAATGTGAAAAAGACGCGATCTGTGTTGCCCATTACAATTAAGTGCTTTTATTAGTGATCATTACTAAAGTAATTTAATTTGTTATTAGAGTACTGTGAAGTACTGTGTAGCAGAGTAATACGTACCCAGGTCCAACTCTGAAGCATTTTGCAGCAGGTTACGTAAGAACCAATGTCATTTTGTGAATACTTTATAAATGAGAGAACTTAATAATTTCCAAAAAAATTTATGTTTACAAGTACATTAAGTTTCACACTTAGGGCACTGGAAAATGTATACGTAGGGTCAAAAACAAATGAATATTCTTTTATGTACATATTAACTGAAACAATTACAGTGTTAACGTCTGGGTATGCTATTACAACCCACAAGATAAAAAAGGTAATGCTCATGCAGTTATAATGTAGGAGTGCTTTTACTGTACACAAAATAACTTTCAAAAGCACTAATTACTGTTCTATGTGCATTCCTATTCTACGAGTAAATAAGAAGATGTTATTGCAGTTACTGTTCTGGTAACTTACGTTTTCCATAGTAGCATTTCTGCCTTCTCTTCATTGATGTACTCAAATCTTCAAATGAAAACGGTTGGCTGATTGACCCTATGCATTTTCTTTGTGTTTACATTTGTTTACTTTTAACTACAGCAGGTGACGAGTTACTTTACTCGAGTAGGACAATGTGGTACAGCAGCGATGAAGTCAATTTTGTGTTACGTTTTTAATAACGTCCTGCTTATATGATTGTACACTACGCTACAATTCTGAACAGGGTTTGATGAGGGGAAGTGGATTACTGAATAAAAACTATAGGGTGCAATTTAAAAAAGAGAACTGCTGTTCATCTCTTCGTAATGAACGTGTTACAATAAAGAAGTTCATGCTGGTTAATATTCCTCTGGTAGCTATGGTTGCTATAACAACATTCACATATAGGTGTTTCAGAAATAGCAAATATTTTGCGAGATATTTCAATAACATTGTCCTTAAGATGCGCCCAGTTTTATTGGTTGTTTACACGGTACGGCTGTTAGAATGTAACCCAAAAGAACGATAACATACAGTATTAAGCAGGGCAAATGACTGAGATCATTAATTTTCGTCAATTCGTCCTCCATCTTCAATGCACTCTTGAAAATACCATGTGTGTCTGTTCACGGTCGTCTCAGCGCTCTTTTGTTAGGACCGCGCCATTCATACCCCGAACGAAAAATTTGTCTCTTGTGTTTTCTTTTTCTTTGTAGACTTCAACTTACAACCATCCCGACGGGCAAGAATCTAAAGGAGTAAGGGTTGAGACATTGATAGGCAAGAAAAGGCAAGAATCGTGACCACTTCTCGTGATGCATCTTTTGGAGAGTGTTAGGTTTAGATGACTTGGCACCAGAAGACTAGAACGTTCAAGAGCCCAGTCACAACAGTGAGCTAAGCCTAGTAACAACAAACTCTTCTCTGCCAAGAGGCTTTCTGTTACAGTACTTACTATCTCGGATTCAACTATCGAAATTTTACTGCCCCCTATCGCACAGAAAGCAGTTTTAAGTGTATATTGCATTAACTGTATTATAAAGATTTACATTCAAAATAAACGTTGGACACAAGAGAATAAACATATTAATATTAACAAATATATCGTGTGGTGTATACTGGCACATAGTTACATGTAGTACTAGTAAACTGAAAATAAATTGGCAATTTCGTGTCACTCTTGTAGAGTACTATAAAAGGAGAAAAAATACTACAACGATATCTCAATGATGGTTCAACAGAGTCTTGGTACATCACAAGAACCATTTGATATAGCAGCAGTGTGATGGCTCTTGCTAAAAGATATTTTCTATTTTTACTATTTGTCTCCTGACTGCCTTGACGAGGCCCGCCACTATTTCCCTGCCTAGGCCAATCCCTTGATCTCAAAGCTTCACCTCCAGGCACCGTTCTCAATTACTTGTTTCATATATTCCAATCCCTGTCTTCCCCCAGAATTTTCGCAAGCGACTACTTTTGTTCCCCAGTGTAATATAATCATGATCGTACTATCTGTGTTTTCCGTGTATTTCTTTCCCACTTCAATATCCTACCTAACATCATACCTCAACCCCTGGAGCTCTCTTCTTTTGTGTTTTTCCGCCGTCCATCATTCACTTCCACACAATACTATGCTCCAGTTACCTAAAATTTCTTTCCCAAGTTAAGGCCTATATTTGATATTAACAGCCGTCTTTTGGTGAGAAGTGCTCTCACTTCTTGTTGTTGTCTGCTTGTTATGTTCTCCTTGCTTCGTCTGTCATACGTTACTTCAAGTCCAAAGTATCACGTTCTACTACGTGAGCATTAATTTTGATGTTTGTTACGAAAATTACTTCTGATGCTCCTCAAAACTTTGACTTTTTTGGAGCTTACCCTAAATTCATATTATCTGCTCAAAAGATTCTCCCTTGGTTCAAAAGGTCAGTTTTTCTTATAATATATGTGGTTTTTGTTCTATAGACAGTGCGGCTACACACTATGTCCGGACTTCGCGGGAATCAGGTAACGATGCGGGCAATAAGGAGAACTGACGCTACATGTGTAGTGTGCAAAAGTTAAGATTGTGATTTAGACAGAAAGCGTGTCCGGATACCAGATGCATTTAAGACGACCGCCCGCGTATAGTGCGAAATCCAAGTTCGGTAAAAAATTTTAAGTTGTCGGCATTGTATTTTATTCAATCCCAGTTGCAGCTGAGACTTCTATAATACAAGGTGGTCCATCTGAAGTGTCGGATGAGATTAGCTCGAAAACTATACATCGGGTAAAAATAGTGGGTAAGACAAGTTCGTAAGCTCGAAGTGGGACATCAAATGATACAACTGACTTTTAACTCTTAACTTTTAAATCTTAAACGTAAACACCCATTTTTTATTGCAGATTCGGATTCTCCATAAAAAAGCAATCAAGATTTTCTGAAACATTTTTTTAAACCATTGACAGATGGCGCTGAACTCGAGAAAAATTAAAATTGGGGAAGAGCTCCGATTTATTTAGAATGATCCGAGAAGGACGCATCAAATCGATACAAAATGTGCACCAATTCCTTCATCACGCCAAATTAAGATATATTTTTTTTATAAACTGTATCCTACCCACCACAGTTTTTGATGGAGGGAGGCGAAATGGTATTGAAATCTCGTTAGGGAACTCTTCACAATTGCATTACTCACCCGACTGTGGCACTACCATGGTCAAACTGCGAACTATAAACATCAACTGACGAAAGTTGGTTTTTTCCTGTTTTTTTTCCTGGCGAAAAATGGCTCACTATCCTTCTACAGAGATTGTTGATATGATGTTAATTTTAGGTGAATGCCATAACAATTACGCTGAAGCTGCGCAATTGTATGCAGATCGTTTCCCAAACAGTCGGCATCCAAGGAAAAACATTATTCGTAATTGCAATCAACGAGCTCGAAATGGATACATGCACCGTGCACCTTGTCATCGCGAATAAAATAAAAATGACACTCGTACCCTTACCGTTCTTGCCTGTGTTCAACTGGAACCTGAAATCGGTAGACGTGCGATTCAGAGACAAACTGGAATACCGAAATCAACTGTTTTCAGGATTTTGAAGGCACATCAATGTCATGCCTATCATATCACACTGACACAGGCATTAACGCCGAAAGATATGCAAATACACGTGCATTTCTGCCAATGGACCTTGGAAAAGATAAAAGATGACAATGATTTTTTTAGATACCTTATGTTCACCGATGAAGCCACATTAAAAAGAATGGCGAATTAAATCGTCATGATTGTCATTATTGGTCCCCCGTCAATTCACACTGGCACAGACCCGTTGACAATCAACACAAATGGTCGTTAATGGTCTGGTGTGGAATTTTAAACGGTTACTTGATAGGACCGTATTTTTTTTTTGACCGAAATGTTACTGGGGAATCTTATTTACAGCTTCTCCGCGATGATTTGTTGGAGCTAATGGAAGACGTTGATTTAGAAACCAGGCAACGAATGTGGTTCCAATAGGACGGAGCAGCTCCCCATTATGCTAACATTCTAAATTTACGGTGCCCTGATCGGTAGATAGGACACGGCGGACCAGTTCAGTGGCCTCCATGTTCACCAGACCTAACAGCACCTGATTTTTTTTCTTGTGGGGTTATTTAGAAAATATTGTTTATGACAGACAGTCCACAACCCGAAACGATATGGAGCAATGCATTCGAAGAGCGTGTGCAGCCATACCATGGGATGTGCTGCTCAAAACTGTGGACGACTTTGGCAGACGATTGACTTTATTCATTGAAGAAAATGGGGATAATTTTGAAAAATTTCTTTGTGGCTAATTTCATTAATTAAGCACGCCAAATTGTGAGAGGCAAGGGGACTCACAATAATGAAGCACTCCATGGGAACATCATTCTACCACATCCAAGTCGTTGTTCCTGGGTAACGCTAAATGTAGGATACAGTACATTTTGCACAAAAATAGCTTAATTTGGCGTAACGAAAGAATTGGTACACAGTTTTTATCGATTTGATGCGTCTTTGTCGGATAATTCTAAATAAATTGAAGTTCTCCCCCAATTTTAATTTTTCTCGATTTCAGCACCATCTGTCAATGGTTAAAAAAAATGTTTCAGACAAAACTTGATTACTTTTTTATGGAGAATCCGAATCTGCAATAAAAATGGGTGTTTCCATTTAAGATTTAAAAGTTGTCCCCTGCCCTACCCAAGGGGGCAGAGACTGGAGGTCACACGTAGTATCATTTGATGTCTCCCTTTGAGCTTACGAAATTTTCTTACCAACTATTTTTACCTCATGTATAGCTTTCGAGATAATCTCATCCGAAACTTCAGATGGACCACCCTGCCGCGCGAAATTAGCCGAGCGGTCTGAGGCGCTGCAGTCATGGACCGTGCGGCTGGTCCCGGCGGAGGTTCGAGTCCTCCCTCGGGCATGGGTGTGTGTGTTTGTCCTTAGGATAATTTAGGTTAAGTAGCGTGTAAGCTTAGGGACTGATGACCTTAGTATTTAAGTCCCATAAGATTTCACACACATTTGAACATTTTTTTTGGACCACCCTATGTTTACATTTTCTGTTCTGTCGTACATGTCCGAATTCAAAATACAGACACGTGATTTTATTTAACTTTATGCTTATTATTTGATTTCAAAAATACAAGAAAAAACCGATTGAGCTAACAAAGGCACCTGGTGCTCCCTAGCACAGTTGCACAAAAACATGCTCCATAACGTACATTTGAAAACGCATGTTAGATTCAAAACCTATTTGTTGAATGAAATAACGTCCTACTAAACCTAACTGTGAATCAGATATAGCTCACAATCGGAATGGAATCTACCCCATTTGATAGTAAGTGTGACTGCCACTACGACATACATTAACACCAGTGCTTAAGTAATCTCTCCAATCCAATAGAAGGTTATTACAAATTACTGAAGCTATTTGATAAATTCACTCTAGCTATGTCAATTGACATATTTCACAGAACTCAACAATAGTACGAAAAAATTCGAAAAGTTCGTAATGTGGCAGACCAAGTTCAGATTTCTGCCGAGAGAGCGCAGCAATTAGCAGCTAGGCAAGTTGGCAACAGGCGCCGAGAAAGCGATTGTTGTGCTTATTATGCATTCACACCAATGTGCCGTAACAGTTCAATGACACTTCAGAACGAAGTTCAACAAAGATCCCACAAAAAACTAGACTTCAGTGATGATTCATTTTTTGGTGAGTAAAACAGTGAAAAGCGACAGTGTGCGACTCTGGTGGACAGGCACAATGTGGGACCCAGGTGGACAGAGAATTGTCACGCTATCGTGTAGCACATGCAAAATTCATCAACAGTTGATGTGTTCTATGAAGTCTCACGGTTTAAAGTTTACGGTCTCTTTTTCGTCTGTGAAAAGATCGTTTCAGAACAGATCGTTTTTGAACAGATGGATAGGGACATGCTGCCCCGAATGTGAGATGGATTATGTGCAGAATCAGTAGGAGGGCACATATGGAGCACTTGTAACAAATGAGCTATTGTATATTTCTGCAAGTCCCTGTGACAATATCTCAAATCATGCAGCTATATTGAATTTGGGAAATAGCTTAAATCACTTATAATACCCTTCTGCGGCTCAGCAAACCAACGCATACTTAAATGGAACCACATACTATAGCACACGATAAGCAAAATACAACTTCAGTCTTCCATAGTTTTGAACAGAATATAACGAAAAAGAACGCTTTGTTCTTGTTAAAAACTTGGAAACAATGCCTCCAGCCTAAGCGCCTTGGCTCCTCATTAGTTGATATTATACTTACATAAGACAAGGTCGGCAGAGAAAACTACCTTCGCAGACGACTTTATTGAGTCCTTCTGTATGAAGCACGTTTGTACGGTTTCAAGGATCTGCATTATTACAATCTTGCAAAATTTGTACCTCATTTAATAAAAATGACGGAAGAAATGGATTTAAAATGAAGACAGGAGATTTTATTTAAGTTTACCACCTACTAATTGGACTCTAAAATACAAGTACTTCACAGAAGACAAGTCGGCTGACGTTGCATTAGGCACCTGGTGTCCTCCACCATTGTCACAAAAAGACCTGCTCCATAAGGTACCTTTAAAAAAGCGTATAAGATGTAAAACCTATTTGGTGAATTCAATACCGTCATACTAAACTCGACTGCAAAGAACGGAATCTGTCCCATTTAATTGTGACCGCCAATATGGTACACATTGATATCAGTGCCTGAGAAATGTCGCCAATCCAATATGACTCAGCAAACTTTTACGTAGCGCATCAAAATTAAAGGGTCACTTTTTCGAAATCCCGTAATCGTCTCCCATTGTTTAGCGTTGAAATTAGTCAATCGGGGCTTCGTGCGCTCCCAATCAGAATGGTGTTGCCCTAACGAGAGCTTTGTTTGGTTAGCTGAAACTTGAATGACCACTTGATTCGCTCAGTTCAACGATAAATAACAAGGAACCGGCGCAAGGTATGGTATTTTTCTTAACATTTATGTCTCCGTACTACCTGCCCTCCAACTTCTCCATAACCGTTACAGACATTTTCTGACCACCCTGTATCACACATCAAAAAAAGTTTTGCATCACCCTGGTTCCCAGAACGCCTGAAGACAGACGTTGACTACGGGCAGTGTATCACAGACACAGTCCCTTTGACTGTTCAGAGATGTCACTAACCCTGCCAAGAGATGTAAATAACCATGCATGAGCAGCACCTATTAGGCGGAGGGGGTTCGACAGCCGATCAGTTCCATTCATTCCACAAGGAAGGAGGTACATGGCACGTATTGTCTGTAGTTTAACCAAGCCTAGACGATCGCGTACACATTGTTACTTTGTGCCAGGAAGCACTCTTAACAAGGGAAGTGTCCAGGCGTCTCGGAGTGAACCAAAACGATGTTGTCCGGACATGGAGGAGATACAGAGAGACAGCAACTGTCGATGACATGCCTCACTCAGGCCGCCCAGGGGTAACTACTGCAGTGTATGACCGCTACCTACGGATTATGGCTCGGAGGAACCCTGACAGCAACGCAACCATGTTGAATAATGCTTTTCGTGCAGCCACACGACGTCTTGTTACTACTCAAACTGTGCCCAATAGGCTGCATGATGGCAACTTTAATCGCCACGTCCATGGCGAGGTCCATCTTTGCAACCACGACACCACGCAGTGCGGTACAGATGGGCCCAACAACATACCGAATGGACCACTCAGTACTGGCATCACGTTCTCTTCATCGATGAGTGTCGCATATGCCTTCAACCAGACAATCGGCGGAGACGTGTTTGGAAGCAACCGGGTCAGGCTGAACGCCTTACACACACTGTCCAGCGACTGCAACAAGCTGGAGCTTCCATGCTGTTACGGGGTGGCATTATGTGGGGCCGGCGTATGCCACTGGTGGTCATGGAAGGCGCCGTAACGGCTGTACGATACGTGAATGCTATCCTCCGACCGATAGTGCAACCATATCGGCAGCATACTGGCGAGGCATTCGTCTTCATGGACAACAGTTCGCGCCATCGTGCACATCTTCTGAATGATTTCCTTCAGGAAAACGACATCGCTCGACTAGAGGGGCCAGCATGTTCTCCAGACATGAACCTTATCGAACATGCCTGGGATGGATTGAAAAGGGCTGCTTATGGACGACGTGACCCACCAACCACTCTGAGGGATCTACGCCGAATCGCCGTTGAGGAGTGGGACACTCTGGACCAACAGCGCCATGATGAACTTGTGGATAGTATGGCAAGACGAATACAGGCATGCATCAATGCAAGAGGATGTGCTACTGGGTATTATAGGTACCGGTGTGTACAGCAATCTGGACCACCACCTCTCAAGGTCTCGCCATATGTTGGTACAACAATCGACCTAGGGGCAATAAAAAGGGTGGAAATGATGTTTATGTTGATCTCTATTCCAATTTTCTGTAGAGGTTCCGGAACTCTCGGAACCGAGGTGATGCAAAACTTTTTTTATGTGGCCCATGGACGCCGTCCTCCGTTGACGTTAGTTAATCCCAGATAACACAGACACCGAAAGGATTGCCTAAGCAGAATAGTAAAGGGGAGAGAGGAGACCCTGCTAAACGTAAGACAAGAGCTTGAAAACAAACGCTTTACACCTATACTGGGCTCTATTGCTCGTCGCTAGATAACTTGCCTGTTGTAGGAGGGGTGCTGCGTTCGGTTGGTGGGCTGGAGAAAGGTGTCCGTGTAGAGGAATGATTGTCTGTGACCAAAACAATGCGCACAAGGGCCAAAGCATATTAATTATATGTTTTACCGTATATCAAGATACGACAGTTGATTTATTAAGATCACGTAATGCACCATTTTCTGCTTCACAATTGGCATAAATGCTATCATATCTCTGATTGTAATTAAGAACAGTGAATATAAGGAATATCATTAATGTTACTGAAGCGCAAGCATGGCGTTTTCGTTAATACATCTGTCTTTTCCGGTTCCGTTTCCTAAAGCGGGGTTTTTCTGTAACCCCAAAAGAAAAAATTCAAGGAAGTTAAATCAGGCGATCTCGTTGGCCAGCAAATGGAACTAGTACGACCTATCCACCGTTCGAAGGACACATTTTTGAGATATGCCCTAATCCCTTCACAATGAAGGGATGATGTACAACGTGCTGAAACTAGTGCCTCACTGCTAACTGAAGTGGGATTTCTTCTGGGAAATGCCCAAGATTCAGATTATTCTGTACGAATTGAAATACAGCCGACCAATTAGGCTGTGAAACAAATAAACTGGTCCAGTGATGCAGTTTCCTACAATTCCATACCATAGTTAACACCGCAGTGCGCTTGTGTGATCTGGTTGTAACCAGTGAGGATTTACAGGAGCACAGTAACGTAGATTGTGCCTAATGACATTGGCGTCATTGCCTAAACAGCACTCATTTCCCCATAAAATCTGCCTGATTAAATCCTGGTTTACGGCTACTTTATTTACGAGACGTATGCAGAACGATACCCGATTTTGGAAACCGTTTCCATATAGCTGTTGGAGTAGGTGCAGCTTAAATGGATGCCAATTTCGTTCCCCAAAATCCTTTGTACCGAAGGCCTCGATATCTCCGGGTCCGCTGCAGCTCTCGTTTCTCCTAATTACGATGAGAAGCAGGTATTACTGGGCGAGATTTAATGACTTTCATAATATTAATAGTAATGACCATAACAGTATTATTATTATTATTATTATTATTATAGGTAGAAATGATACTACAATCTAAATGCAATAACACGTTAACACTTTCGTTTATACTTTGTACGTATGCGTTATTTTAATTTAAGCTATGGTTACCGTGCGTGGGATGTGCTTAGCAACGTTCCAGGCGACATCGGCTGTGTCGTAGATTGATTTTCCACAACACATTGTACCTGGAAAGCTCCGTCGGCTCTTCAACGCAGGTCTGTACGACTAAATATGCGCAGAAAGTAGACGTCGCGTTGGGAAACGTTGTGAAAACAGCCTTCGGGCATCAGCTGCATTTTGGTGCGTCTCCCCAGAAATCTGTATAATATCGGAACGATCTTCGCTGGAGTACATTGCAGTTCTTACTTGTCTGACTGTAAGACCTGACTCGAACTACAGATGGCCATGCTACCTTATCAGAGCGGAACAAGGAGGAAAACGCACACAGATGGCGGCAGAGCTCGGTTGACGTTCACTTGTACTGGTATGTGCGCTTCCCCTTTGGATATATACTGTATTGTACTGGAAATTCTTCAGGATGATTAGGAACTATCAGGTGATACATAAGACACTTCGCAATTGTAACATGGACCTCGTTGACGCCATACTAGTGAAGTCACAAGGCATTGTAATATTACGTCACCCTTCAGCTAGAAGTGGGCAGTTGTTTTAGCTTCTACAGTATTTTTGTCCACTTAGGTATTTTGATAGCACAGTGAGTGGAGCAGTGGTTTCAGATGCTATGGTGTGATGACAAGACTGGCGACGCTATCTCAAATTAGAGCGGTATGTTTTTATTTTGTGCTGAATAGTAATAAATTATTGTCATGTGAAGTTTTGCGAGTTTTACATAATATCAAAATTACTTCAAACATTATACAGAGCAGTGGCTTTTCAGACCCTGGTCAAATGAATGACCACTAGATAAATATATTCATCTGAGTTGTTGATTTGAGAATCGGCTGATTATACCAAAACAACAAACTATAACGGATAATCATGATCATTTTGAATCTCCACAGCAAAATAACGGAAATGTGAAGAGAAACAGCCACAGCTGTAATTCACGTGTATTTATTATTAGGTCTACAACTTTGCTTCCACCGTTTTGCAGTAGACGGGATTAGTGGAAAGTAGCGCCGCAGGTCGTAAGTGTCATACAGTAAGCTTAGGCATTTGAGAACATAACGCCATCAGAATATTAGTCGATTTTTGACTGCATCTTAAAGTTATTCTCTGCTGAGTATGTCAACTTACCAGCCCAATTCTCGTCATCTGCGGGAGGTTTTAATTTTCTGCTTTGATATGAAGAAATATACGGCTGAGGCTCATAAAAGGCTGGGTAGGACCTATTATGAGACGCCTGATAGTGACAGAACTTTTCAGAAAATGGTTTCCATGCTTCAAGAAAGGTGATTTTGACGTTGAAGACCGGCGTGGTTGTGAAAGAGAGAAAGCTTTCGATGCTACTATGGTGTCACCGCCAGACACCACACTTGCTAGGTGGGAGCCTTTAAATCGGCCGCGGTCCGTTAGTATACGTCGGACCCGCGTGTCGCCACTATCAGTGATTGCAGACCGAGCGCCGCCACACGGCAGGTCTAGAGAGACTTCCTAGCACTCGCCCAGTTGTACAACCGACTCTGCTAGCGATGGTTCACTGACAAAATACGCCTAGCAAGGCGCCATTACAGTTACTATTAATACTGTAAATCATGTACCGTCAAGAGCGACGTTCACCATTAATGGATTAAAGTTAAGTATTTCACCAGCTACGTCCGTTTTTTCTAAAATTCTAATTTCCTTGTCCTGCGTGAGCTAAGACACGTGCCTTTCGGCTTCCTCTAGTAACACGGTGTTGGCTCTCCTGCCAACCACAACAGCTACTGCAACCGACGAGAACAATCACAAGAGATCGTTATTGAAAATAAGTGATGTGTTTGAGCCGAACACTGAAAGACAAACGGCCACAGTACAACGATATACATGATAAGGAGTTTTTGCAGCATCACAGTGCTCGACCACGTGTCGCAAAACTCGCCAAAACATAACTGGAAACGTTGAAATGGGAAGTCCTACCCCACCCGCCGTATTCTCCAGACACTGTACCCTTTGACTAACAACTTTTTAGTTCAATGGCACACGACCTGGCTGCCCAGCGCTTCCTGTCATATGAACAATTGCAAAATTGGATCGATGCATGGATCTTCTCGAAAGTCGCCCAGTTCTTCCGCCGTGGGACTCGTATGTTGCCTGAAAGATGGGAGAAAGTAGTGGCCAGCGATGGCGAAAACTTTCAAACGTAATTTTTTTTAAAGATGCTCACAACAACGCCTCGAACTTTGAGAAAAAACGACGGAACCAAAGTTGTAGCCCCAGTACGTCACAACCGATTTCGTCCTACATGAACATGTTTAGGCGATATAGGAATTTCGCCTACAGTCTCCTCAACAATTTTTTACGAAGTGAAAGACATTCGTCGCAGTCATCACTAAAAGATGTGAATGATGCATTCAGTTACGATGATTTTCGGCGAACTTTCGATGACACTTAAAGATGATCATTCTTCATGAAACGAATTGTCACATAATAAGCGTAGCTGAATGCAGCTAACGTGGTTTTTATTAACATTTGAACTATAGATATATTGAGATGTATCCAGAGAGTCACTGTAATAGGTATCAAAAAGAGTGGGCGATAAGCGGCTCCCATATGTCACACTTCTGTTAACTGTTATCCCGTTTTTACTACGATTTCTCGGAAATGTTGAAAGGGTACAGTACCACCCGACATTGAAAATAGGTACAACATACTTTATTATTTTTGTCAGAACAACACATTTTTTTTGTAAAATAACTGAAATTCAATTAATACAGCGAAGCCGGATACCAGTGTGGGAAAGAATGACAACTTATTTATTTAATTGAGCACATGTGCACTCCCACAAAATAAATCCCTACATCCAGTTTGGTGAGATCTGTGAAATGAATGAATGTATGGTCGTCTGCTAACCGCAGGTAGTGAATGTAAATATATGATCATCTTTGAGACGATCCTTTGGCCACCTTTGGTGGGACCAAAGAGATGAAATTTACCTGAGCTTTGAGCGCCTGAAATGTGGCTGACCAATACGGTAGCATGGTCTTCCCCCACCTCGACAGAGGTGCGAGATGACCTGAAGAACGGCCATGTTTCAGCACTCTGCCGCTGGATCTTGTGCTGTTAAGACCTGTCTTAGTTGTGCTCCGTAAAGACAAAAGAGTGGAGACATGGTATGCATGTGGAATATTTAAGAGTAGTTTGAAATACTAATTTCTCTATTTCAGGAACTTTTGTGGGGAGAATTAAATGTCAGGCAGGTAATATTAATGGGATCGTAGTAATCTTCGGAAGTGACCAACGGTCACAATGAAAACACGTGTAGCAATAAGTTGAAATACTTCCGTGTGGTTAAGTTAAGCGAATTACTAGCGTATGTACTATAAGTTGAAATATTTAAGAAATAGCGTGTGCAGGACTTGAAATTAGAGGCGAGTACTTCCACGTGGTGAGTACTGTGTGAGTCTCAATCTGTGTATGAGACAAAGAATAAAGAGAAGTACTCGTCCATGGTATCAGTTGAGGACTCGCGTGTGTGATGAATATGTTCTTAATATTACTTTGCTTGATATGATTCCGTGTGACGCTAGATTCAAACTCTGAGAGAGAAGCAAGGTGAGTCGGCCGTCTATCCAGCAACGCCACTTGGCTTGCATTGCACAGGAAGACGTGCATATATCTCCAGAGTTCACAGTAGGAAAGTAGAATTACAAAGTGGGACAGTGTTGTGTGAGACTGGGATAAATACTAATTGAAGTGGGATATCTGAAAGTGATAATGTTGTGACTATTTATTGTATTGTATTCCATGTTGTAGTGTGGTGTATGTCATGTAATTTGGGTATGTGTGGTTTGCATGGGAGAGTAGCAAGGTAGTTTCAAAAGATTAGTGGGTTATGCTTGTTCCTTCTGTACCGCTCGATCTGGAGGAAAGTTTCGTGATGATGATTGTGAGAGTCGAAGTGTGAGATATAATAAAAGATCCACCATCCTATCCAGAAAGTGCACTGTAGCGTTAAAATAATTACGAGACCATAAGGTAGAGAATCATCAATGTAAAGCCATGCCCACTGGGCGGAATTTCTCATGTGTTATTGTTGTAGGTTATAGAATTTGTGTGTTTAGATTATAGAATTTATCGGAATAAATAAGATAGTGAAAAGAAAAAGATTGGTGGACTTTTCCTTCGAATTGTCTGTTGTCATGATGTCCCGAATTTATAATGTGTGCGCCATTCATATTCAGTGCGGTGGCCACGTGTTGATAAAGCCGTTAAATAAAAAAGAAAGAAAATGTGGTATTGCCAGTGCGTAGTGAGCAGTCAGAGTTCTGTAAATTACTGATAGTCAGATGTGCGTTTCCGTTGCGTATTATTCATACAGGAGGATAATTTGTAACTTAATTGCGAGTACGAGAGTTCATGTTACTCGATAAATAAGAATGAATCCACACGCTTGGCAGACCACTCATCTTGCAGGCGTGACTGATTGATGCCACAGTATGAGCAAGGCATGTGGGTGCCTCTCAGTGTCGAAAATATTTTATAAATCTGGTACCTTTATAAGCCTGGAGAGGTGTGCAACACTACACTGCCATGCACTCTGCACTGGAAGGGAATCATTGGACAGCACGCTCTACGCTGTGCGCAAAGGCGCTTATCTAGTGATTGAGAAGAGCGGGTAGTGACGGGTGGGACGTATCGGAGAGTGGGTGTGGCGAGAGGCTGAGAGGCGTCGGGCAGGAATAGGAAACCTATCGCCCGGCTAAGGCGAGCGCTATTGCGCTTCGCATTAGCGTGGCGACGCCGTCATTACGGGCGACCAAAGCCGGCTCAGCCGCTTTCCTTGGCGTCCTTCTTACGTACGGCCGTCCCAAATCCCTCCCCCCCCACCCCTCCCCGCAAGGCCACCCTGCTGCTCCTACCCCTACCCCCTCCAGACCCCCACCTAATCCCTGTAGTTACGAGGAGTGCTTCCCGCGGGGGAGGCGGGCCGAGATAAAAAACTATGCATTTCATAGACAGTGATTAGCATAAGGCGGCAAACTTGGCGAGAAGCTTACACGGCGGCAGCGGCGGCCGGGGCTAAGGAGCGGCGCGCGAGCCGCACTTTTCTTTTCTGCCTGAGCTGCTAATGTGTTCATCGGCAATGCGAAAGCTTTGCGTAATTCCTCGCGGGCCCGGGGAGGATTGCGCCGGGGAAGATAATTTGAATAGACAATGAGGCGCGGCGCGGGAGCCGCGAGAGAAAAGGCGTCAGCTGATTGACTTGCATGGAAAGTTTTACTGCCCTCCCCCCGCCCTCCGCCTCCACGCCGGGCTCTTATACCCCGAGTCGGAGGAAAGAAATCAACAGCGGCTTTGCATTTCAAAAGGCTTCTCTCTTAAGTGCCGGTCGGTGCGTGAGAACGCGAATCGCCGGTAGCCCCGCAGCCGCGGGGACCTTAGACGGTCTCCCCACAAAAAGCGCCAGAGGTGACTCCCACCCGTCTTGCGCTGCCCGTAAAAAGACCACGGATCGCTTCTGCAGGGCGGTGGATCACTCCGTTACACAGCATTTGGCCTCTCCTTTTATGTACTACGCCCTCGGTACACACCAATATTCTGTGCTGGTCTGACTATATACTACAGTGACGAAAACAATGGGATACCACCTAATATCGTTTCGGACCTCATTTTGCCCGGCGTAGTGCAGCATCTCGACGTGTCGCTGGAAATCACCTGCTAAATATCGATCCATACTGCCGTTGCAGGGTTTTTCTACACGAACTGACCTCTCGATTATGTCCCATGAATCTTCGGTAGGATTCATATCCGGCGATCTGGTGGTCAAACCATTCGCTCGAACTGTCCAGAAAGTTCTTCAAACCAATCGAGAACAATTGTGGCCGAGTGACATGGTGCATCGTTGTCTATATGCACGAAGTCCACGAATGGTTCAAATGGTTGAAATGGCTCTGAGCACTATGCGACTTAACTTCGGAGGTCATCAGTCGCCTAGAACTTAGAACTAATTAAACCTAACTAACCTAAGGACATTATACACATCCATGCCCGAGGCAGGATTCGAACCTGCGACCATAGCGGTCACTCGGCTCCAGACTGTAGCGCCCAGAACCGCACGGCCACTCCGGCCGGCAGTCCACGAATGGCAACAAATGTCTCCAAGTAGCCGAACCAAGTCAATGGTCAGTTCAATTGGACAAGAGGACCCAGTCTATTGGGCAGGGGGTTTTTATCGTTTACTCTGAGTGTTTGTTATGTTCTTTTTTGTTGATTCTGGCCATTGGCCTACGATTTTAGTCTGCTTTTTTAATGCGTTTCTCGGTGGTTGACTTTTCCCTTTTTTCTCTATGGTCGGCCAACCACCGTCACACTCGGTGTGCTTTTAATTTGTTTTGTCTGTTCATTGTCGGAGTATTTCTTGTCCTGTGTCGTCTGCCGTCTTTCCTGTTATTCGTTTTTCTTCTCTCTAGTTGTTTTTTTTTTTTTTTTTTTTTTTTTTTTTGGAAAAAGGGACCGATGACCGTAGCAATCTGGTCCCTTTAATCCCACAAACCAACCAACCAACCAACGACCCAGTCTCTTCATGTAAACACAGCCCAATTTTGGAGCCATCACCAGCTGGCACAGAGCCTTGTTGACAACTTGGGTACATGGCCTCGTGACGTCTGCGTCACACTCCAACCCTACCATCACCTCTTACCAATTGATATCGAGACACATCTGACCCGGTCATGGTTTTTCAATCGTCTAAGGTCCAACCGATACGATCACCGGCCTAGGAGAAGCGTTGCAAGCGCTGTCGTGGTGTTAGTAGAGGCACTCGCTTCGGTCGTCTGCTGCCATAGCCCATTAACGCCAGATTTCGCTAGACTGTTCTAAGGAATACGTTCGCCGTATGCCTGCGGTTATTTCACGCAGGGTAGCTTGTCTGTTAGCGCTGACAACTCTACGCAAACGTCGCTGCTCTCGGTCGTTAAATAAGGCCGTCGGCCACTGCATTGTCCGTGGTGAGAGATGATGGCTGAAATTTGGTATTCTTGGCACACTCTTGACACTGTGGATCTCGGAATACTGAATTCCTTAACAATTTCCAAAATAAAATGTCACATGCATCTAGTTACAACTACTGTTCCGCATTCGAAGTCTATTAATTCCCGTCGTGCGGCCATAATCACTTGGGAAACGTTTTCACACGAATCGTCTCAGTACAAATGACACTGCCCATTTATACCTTGTGTTCTCGATATTACCGCCATCTCTATATGTCCCTACCGCTACCTCAAGCCTTTTGCCACCTCATTGTGCACAGTAAAAAACAACTGTTTGCAGCAGGGAAAACTAAGGATTCGCAAAGCGTAGTGCTCAGCCTTGCTGCTCACTTTCCTCACAGCCACGGCACGTTTTCTGAGAGTGAGGAAGGGAAGAGAGAGGAAACGGCGAACGCGGCTTGTTCAGGCGTAGATTACAAAGGAGTCTCGCTGCATACGACTTGGTTTTACACTACTGGCTATTAAAATTGCTACACCACGAACATGATGTGCTACAGACGCGAAATATACCCTACAGGAAGAAGATGCTGTGATATGCAAATGATTACCTTTTCAGAGCATTCACACAAGGATGGTGCCGGTGGAGACACCTACAACATGCTGACATGAGGAAAGTTTCCAACCGATTTCTCATACACAAACAGCAGTTGACCGGGGTTGCATGGTGAAACGTTGTTGTAATGCCTCGTGCAAGGAGGAGAAATGTGTACCATCACGTTTCCGACTTTGCTAAAGGTTGGATTGTAGCCTATCGCGACTGCGGTTTCTCGTATCGCGACGTTGTTGCTCGCGTTGGTCGAGATCCAATGACTGTTAGCAGAATATGGAGTCAGTGGGTTCAGGAGGGAAATACGAAACGCAGTGCTGGATCCCAACGGCCTCGTATCACTAGCAGTCGAGATGACAGGCATATTACCCGCATGGCTGTAACGGATCGTGCAGCCACGTCTTGATCCCTGAGTCAACAGATGGGTTCGTTTGCAACACAACAACCATCTGCACCAACAGTTCGACGACGTTTGCAGCAGCATGGACTACTGTATCAGCTCGGAGACCATGGCTGCGGTTACCCTTGACGCTGCATCACAAACAGGAGCGCCTGCGATGGTGTACTCAATGACGAACCTGGGTGCACGAATGGCAAAACGTCATTTTTTCGGATGAATCCAGGTTCTGTTTACTGCATCATGATGGTCGCATCCATATTTGGTGACATAGCAGTGAACGCACATTGGAAGCGTGTATTCGTCATCGCCATACTGGCGTATCACCCGGCGTGATGGTATGGGGTGCCATTGGTTACACGTGTCGGTCACCTCTTGTTCGCATTGACGGCACTTTGAACAGTGGACGTTACATTTCAGATGTGTTCCGACCCGTGGCTCTACCTTTCATTCGATCCCTGCGAAACCCTACATTTCAGCAGGATAATGCACGACCGCATGTTGCAGGTCCTGTATGGGCCTTTCTGGATACAGAAGATGTTCGGCTGCTGCCCTGGCCAGCACATTCTCCAGATCTCTCACCAATTGCAAACGTCTGGTCAATGGTGGCCGAGCAACTGACTCGTCACAATACGCCAGTCACTACTCTTGATGAACTGTGGTATTGTGTTGAAGGTGCATGGGCAGCTGTACCTGCACACGCCATCCAAGCTCTGTTTGACTCAATGCCCAGGCGTATCAAGGCCGTTACTGCGGTCAGAGGTGGTTGTTCTGGGTACTGATTTCTCAGGATCTATGCACCCAAATTACGTGAAAATGTAATCACATGTCAGTTCTAGTATAATATATTTGTCCAATGAATACCGGTTTATCATCTGCATTTCTTCTCGGTGTAGCAATTTTAATGGTCAGTTGTGTATATTTCACATTTCTCAAGATCACAAAGAAAATGTATTTTCACTTTTACGTAAATATTTTTGCGCGCTGGAAACATAACATAATTTTTGTCTGGAAATAACTGTCGGCATACAGAGTGACACAAACAATTTCACAGATTTTCACACTCAGTTTGCCAATATCGTAGTAACTTAGTTTCATAATTTAAGAAAGCTTTAACACACATACCTTGATCCAAGTATTTTATCACGATCGCAACCTTATTATGAAGGAAACTGTTCCTGAGGAAAACAATGTACATCTGCTGGTCAGTTTTAACGTAAAATAATTTCTGCTTTAAATGATAATGACTCTCGAGAACAAAAAGTTACCCCTGCAGGTGCACAGTGGCACTTTCAGCTGAAATGGCAAACGGGCTCCTAAACAGATGTAAGATTGACAGTGTCCTCAAAAGCTTACCTGCCTTTTGTATTCAAATTTAAGATGGTTTCCTAGTTTTTTAGACTACAAATGTGCTACACCAGATTCTTTATCTCGATTTCCCCTACATCAATATCCTTGCAATTCTTTCTAGGCCACAGTGAGAATTGGTCCCTTCCAGAAGGTGACTTAACTTTTAAACGAATCCGTATCAACTCACAAATAAGTTGTTTCTCACTTTGCTGTGGGCAGTCAAGTCCATTTAAAATACGAGATCTACAAGCCCTTCCGAATGTTATAATTTTCGTTCCTGCTCTCCTTTTTCCTTAATGAATTCACCGATAGTGGGTTTTAAATCGAAAAATCGTTCCGCGCATGATCCTTGACTTAACCAGTGTACTTTGCAGTAATTTAATTATGAAGTTTCCGTACTCGCCTTTCAGTTCCATCGAAAACTGTTGATGTCGAACAGATGTGCAGAACTATAGACCTATATCTCTAACGTCGATCAGTTGTAGAATTTTGGAACACGTATTATGTTCGAGTATAATGACTTTTCTGGAGACTAGAAATCTACTCTGTAGGAATCAGCATGGGTTTCGAAAAAGACGGTCGTGTGAAACCCAGCTCGCGCTATTCGTCCACGAGACTCAGAGGGCCATAGACACGGGTTCCCAGGTAGATGCCGTGTTTCTTGACTTCCGCAAGGCGTTCGATACAGTTCCCCACAGTCGTTTAATGAACAAAGTAAGAGCATATGGACTATCAGACCAATTGTGTGATTGGATTGAAGAGTTCCTAGATAACATAACGCCGCATGTCATTCTCAATGGAGAGAAGTCTTCCGAAGTGAGAGTGATTTCAGGTGTGCCGCAGGGGAGTGTCATTTGACCGTTGCTATTCACAATATACATAAATGACCTTGTGGATGACATCGGAAGTTCACTGAAGCTTTTTGCGGATGATGCTGTGGTGTATCGAGAGGTTGTAACATTGGAAAATTGTACTGAAATACAGGAGGATCTGCAGCGAATTGACGCATGGTGCAAGGAATGGCAATTGAATCTCAATGTAGACAAGTGTAATGTGCTGCGAATACATAGAAAGATAGATCCCTTATCATTTAGCTACAAAATAGCAGGTCAGCAACTGGAAGCAGTTAATTCCATAAATTATCCGGGAGTACGCATTAGGAGTGATTTAAAATGGAATGATCATATGAAGTTGATCGTCGGTAAACCAGATGCCACACTGAGATTCATTGGAAGAATCCTAAGGAAATGCAATCCGAAAACAAAGGAAGTAGGTTACAGTACGCTTGTTCGCCCACTGCTTGAATACTGCTCAGCAGTGTGGGATCCGTACCAGATAGAAGAGATAGAGAAGATCCAACGGAGAGCAGCGCGGTTCGTTACAGGATCATTTAGTAATCGCGAAAGCGTTACGGAGATGATAGATAAACTCCAGTGGAAGACTCTGCAGGAGAGACGCTCAGTAGCTCGGTACGGGCTTTTGTTGAAGTTTCGAGAACATACCTTCACCGAGGAGTCAAGCAGTATATTGCTCCCTCCTACGTACATCTCGCGAAGAGACCATGAGGATAAAATCAGAGAGATTAGAGCCCACACAGAAGCATACCGACAATCCTTCTTTCCACGAATAATACGAGACTGGAATAGAAGGGAGAACCGATAGAGGTACTCAGGGTACCCTCCGCCACACACCGTCAGGTGGCTTGCGGAGTATGGATGTAGATGTAGATAGATGTAGAACTTACACTGGAATAATGTGTGTGATTTTAAATAATTTACTCTTTGCACCACCAGTTTTATCACGTGCTCCATGCGTGAAAATTTGGCGCAAAGTGCTTCTTGGTGTACAGAACAATTAATGCCTTCTGTCGACCGTTGTAATTTCTTTGCCGTTTTATATTCAACTAATTCCTTAAATTATTTCTGTATGGTGTTGTAATGTCATTCCATAGCAAATTTCAAGTACCCATCGGGTATGTGGCTCTACATCGCATAGTAGATGCTGAGAATTCTTATCCTTCTCACCTGTAATTTCCATTCTTTGTAAAGGCTTGAGACGATAGGTCGCTAGACTCTCTCTTTTTGTACAGGACCTGGGAATTTCTTTTATAGCAAGAGGGAACAGCAAAGGGTAAATGAAGCTGACGTCATGATTGCCTCCGAACTGAAAAAAGTCATGCCGACCGATAAATGCCGCACCGCAATGCGAAATGAAATGTGGCGCTGCACCGAGTGCTTCCGAGAAATACCTACCGAAGCCGAGCCATGCCGAGGCTTTCCACGCACGTGGCTCGCACGTCGTGCTCACGTGCAGTTTGGCACGCAGTGGCCGAATCTGGTTTACAGTGTAACACACTGCTGCAGGGGACGCTGAGACGATAGTCTGATACAAGACGCTTGTGGCCTATCGGGCCAGGAAAGAAACTCATATTGATCTACAAGAAAATATCTTCTCCCTCATATACGGTATCGGCTTAAGCCTGTCACATTTTTTTAATTTTTTCTGTCGTTAATGTTACTACTTTAAAATTTGCCGTAAGGGTAATGAACAACAAACGACCTCTGTAAATGTTATGCAAAAACTAAATTCAATCTAAACTTAAGCGTTAGTATCGTAGTAAGAAGGCCAGAGAAACACTGTTAACTGTAAGCTGTTATAAATTTGAGAAAAATTTACACTAACAATTCGCAAGTGCGACAACAAGGTATGTTTCAAACTCTAGGCGGATTTTAGCTAGGAGCAGAAATGAAATGTAAGAAGGCGAGAGTATAATAAAAATCTCTCACAAATCATATACACTCCTGGAAATTGAAATAAGAACACCCTGAATTCATTGTCCCAGGAAGGGGAAACTTTATTGACACATTCCTGGGGTCAGATACATCACATGATCACACTGACAGAACCACAGGCACATAGACACAGGCAACAGAGCATGCACAATGTCGGCACTAGTACAGTGTATATCCACCTTTCGCAGCAATGCAGGCTGCTATTCTCCCATGGAGACGATCGTAGAGATGCTGGATGTAGTCCTGTGGAACGGCTTGCCATGCCATTTCCACCTAGCGCCTCAGTTGGACCAGCGTTCGTGCTGGACGTGCAGACCGCGTGAGACGACACTTCATCCAGTCAACATGCTCAATGGGGGACAGATCCGGAGATCTTGCTGGCCAGGGTAGTTGACTTACACCTTCTAGAGCACGTTGGGTGGCACGGGATACATGCGGACGTGCATTGTCCTGTTGGAACAGCAAGTTCCCTTGCCGGTCTAGGAATGGTAGAACGATGGGTTCGATGACGGTTTGGATGTACCGTGCACTATTCAGTGTCCCCTCGACGATCACCAGTGGTGTACGGCCAGTGTAGGAGATCGCTCCCCACACCATGATGCCGGGTGTTGGCCCTGTGTGCCTCGGTCGTATGCAGTCCTGATTGTGGCGCTCACCTGCACGGCGCCAAACACGCATACGACCATCATTGGCACCAAGGCAGAAGCGACTCTCATCGCTGAAGACGACACGTCTCCATTCGTCCCTCCATTCACGCCTGTCGCGACACCACTGGAGGCGGGCTGCACGATGTTGGGGCGTGAGCGGAAGACGGCCTAACGGTGTGCGGGACCGTAGCCCAGCTTCATGGAGACGGTTGCGAATGGTCCTCGCCGATACCCCAGGAGCAACAGTGTCCCTAATTTGCTGGGAAGTGGCGGTGCGGTCCCCTACGGCACTGCGTAGGATCCTACGGTCTTGGCGTGCATCCGTGCGTCGCTGCGGTCCGGTCCCAGGTCGACGGGCACGTGCACCTTCCGCCGACCACTGGCGACAACATCGATGTACTGTGGAGACCTCACACCCCACGTGTTGAGCAATTCGGCGGTACGTCCACCCGGCCTCCCGCATGCCCACTATACGCCCTCGCTCAAAGTCCGTCAACTGCACATACGGTTCACGTCCACACTGTCGCGGCATGCTACCAGTGTTAAAGACTGCGATGGAGTTCCGTACGCCACGGCAAACTGGCTGACACTGACGGCGGCGGTGCACAAATGCTGCGCAGCTAGCGCCATTCGACGGCCAACACCGCGGTTCCTGGTGTGTCCGTTGTGCCGTGCGTGTGATCATTGCTTGTACAACCCTCTCGGAGTGTCCGGAGCAAGTATGGTGGGTCTGACACACCGGTGTCAATGTGTTCTTTTTTCCATTTCCAGGAGTGTACGATGTGGAAAGGTGGCTTTCGTACGCTGGTTCGACGTGGTATTAATTTAATTGCTCAGAGCACTATGGGACTTAACTTCTGAGATCATCAGTCCCCTAGAACTTAGAGCTACTTAAATCTAACTAACCTAAGGACATCACACACACCCATGCCCGAGGCAGGATTCGAACATGCGACCGTAGCGGTCGCGCGGTTCCAAACTGAAGTGCCTAGAAGCTCTCGTCCACAGCAGCCGGCGATTTGTTGTAAACCGTTGTCGTTTACTCTCTGGAGATTGTATCATCTAGTTCTGGCATGTGCAAGAACTATGATAATTTTGATTCGGCAAAGAAATAGTTGTGACAAATTTTGTTTGGTTCCAAAGGCATATGCTTTCTAAAATCATACGTGCATCAAAGTACAACGATCACTAGAATTTGTTATCTTTTAAAAATCCTAGCTATGGTTCGTTTTATATAGGAATAAAAGAGCTGTTTAAATTAAATTCAATGATATAGCGGTTTTGTATATCTGTTAAGAAATTACGCATTAAAAATTCACTTATTATGGAGATTTTTTTCTGCTGTCATGGCCACTTCAATGGCGTGGCACCTAGAAATTTGACCTACTCTTCATCGAGAGAATTTTCGTCAGAAAAATGTGATCATGTAGCAATTATGGCCAGAGTTTAAACGGATTGTAATTCGCACCATAGACAAGTATTCCTCGAGAAAGTGGTTTAATAACAAAATTCGGAAACTGATGATGAAACAGAAACTGTTGCACGCTTGGTTCAAAAAAGAAACCGCAAATGACAACAGGCAAAAGCTAGTAAAAATTCGCGCATCAGTATAAAGATCAATGCGCGAAGCATACAAATACCATCGTCATATCTTAGCAGAAGATCTTACCTAGAGCCCGAGAAATTTCTGATGCTAAGTAAAACCGCTAAGCGGGTCGAAGGCTTCTATCCAGTCACTCGTTGACCAGTCTGGTGCAGCGATAGAAGACAGCAGAAGGGAAGTCGAAGTTTTAAATCTCGCGTTTAAGAAATGATTCACGCAGGAGAATCGTACTAACATACCGTCATTTGACCGTTGTGCAGACTCCCATATGTAGGACATAACAATATTCACACCTGGCATAGAGAGGCAGCTGAAAAAGTTGAACACAAATACGTCGCCATGTCCTGGTGGACTCCTAATTCGATTTTACAGAGGGTACTCTACGGCACTGGGCCTTTACTGGGCTTGTACTTATCGCGCAGGTGTCTCCTGTATATAAGAAGGGTAAAAAAACGGACCCGCAAAATTGCAGATCAATATCCTTAACTTTGGTCAGTTTCTCACATTATGTCCTGCGAATCATGGATGAAGGCCAACTGGATGATTCCACATTCCCAGATTTCCGGAAAGCGTTTGACATAGTATCTCACTGCATATTGTTAATGAAGGTACGAGCATACGGAATAGGTTCGCAGATATGTGAATGGCTCGAAGACGTGTAACCCACATTGAATCTTCGGCGATTCTCTTAAACTTCAGTTTATTCTTTTTCTTTACCAAATAATGATCTGAGCCTATATCTGAATTTGAATCTCTGTCTGACCATAATGTAACACAGGCACTATCTTTCCCGGTCTTTTCCAAGCATACCTCCTCCTGCTACAATTATTGAACAGAGTATTCACTATTACCATTTGAATTTTATTGCAGAACTGAACTTATCTTTCTCTTCTCTGATTCCCACTGCCTAGTCCGTATTCTCCCGTAGCCCGTTCTTCAATCCCTTTCCCTACAAACGCATTCGAGTCCCCGATATTTATTAGATTTTTCATCTCCCTTCACATACTGAATTACCTGTTCAGTATCCTAACATACTCCCTCTGTATATTTATCTTCCAATTGCAACGTTTATCGAACTATCATTGCCAGTGTTGGTTTGCTATCGAATATGCTGAGAACAACCCCATCACTGAACTGCTCGCATTAGCTAACCCTCCGCCCTGCTTTCGGATTCATAACAAATCCTACCCTTGTTATACCATTTTCTGCTGCTGTTGATATTACCTTAAATTGGTCCAATCATAAATCCACATTTTACGCTTTCATTATGCTTTGCTGACACCCACAATATATAGACTAAGCATTTCCCTTTTCAGATTTTCTAGCTTTCCTACCACGTTTAAACTTATTTCATCCACACTTCGACTCGTCTAACTTCTAATACACCCATAGTCATTCACCTACTTCGTTATTTGTGTGTATACTGATTTTATACCTCTCTACTATGCAGTGCTGAGATATCGGAACTAACGTATTAATTGCGCAATAGAATTTTTGAAACACTATTTTAAAAGGTGACCCTATTACTCATAAACACCCAACTGAAGGAGATGTTTAGAACACAATATATAGAATAAAGTAACAGTTTCCCAATAAGTGCACCCTGCAACATGAACTTATCCAATGCATTCTTCCAACCAATGTGAGGTTAATCAAATATTCGGTCTCATGTCCTGTTGACACGGATCAAATACTTCATGTGATCTATATTTAGTAAATACGCAACAAACGAAGAAATTAAATGTTAGAGGGTGCATATACTGTAAGGATAAAGTCTACTCTTGATAAAACCACTTATTTGGAATAAAATCAATATGATGAAGACTAACAATAAATAAGTTACAGAACTTGCAGGGGACACACAAAAAAATGAAGTGACTGCAATGAACTAATATTGGCTATCTTCTCTCTAATTCTGCCCAGTTGTGAACCACGTGATCCTGAGCTTCTCTGTACGAAATGACTGACTTCGCTTCGGTACTGAAAAACTAGAAGAATCTATTTCAGTCAATTGATGTGAAACCTCCGTGGAACACCTTTTACAGGTGATCCCAGCAATTTAAACTATAGGCCCTGAATTCCGGAGTGGATGTCTGTTTCATCATCTCAGACGGCGTGCTTTCCGCGTTCAGTGACAATTCCCAAAGTATCGTGTGATGCGAGCAAGGTTGCAGCCCCACAATGTGTTCAGTACTGAAACCTAGATCCTCAGACAGCGAACTATTGTCCACAAATTGCTGGGTCAGAGCTCTGTCAAAATAGATCCACTGCCAACAATCAACGTAAGACGTGAACTCCCAGTCAAAGAGGCGAAATTCAGAAACGTCTTAATCGTAACAGTATAACAGAGAAAGTGCTTTCCAGGAAACTGTATGCCATACGCAAGACGAGAACTCTCAACCAAGAAGCGAAGTTCAGGGTCGTCTTAAACGAACAGCAAAGTTTTCTACGCGAGTTATCGGCTATAACAGAAACTTCTTCGGGCCCAAGAACTCTGACGTAAGTGTGCCCTGCTCGGTGTCTCAGGCAGATTTCCTTTCTAAAAGCTACTGGCTTTCCATCTCGCCTCTGGTTACTTCTCCCCGAAGTAGGTGGGGGAGAATCATAGTGTAACTGCGCTCTGTTCGTACTCCCACTCTCCTCGCTCTGAAAAAGCTCCGGCTAACAACAAACTCATGTTTGGTTTCTGCCGTCTAACCTTCTAGAACAAATTTCGTCTCCCTTTGCTTCATACAATTCCACCAATTGGAAATGTCACGCTTAAAAGCTCGGGAAACAAGCTGGCGGACGTGACTCCATGCTAACGGATGAGTGGCTGGCCCACGGACTGACACATTCCATGTGGCTTCTGTATTGTCTAATAATTTGTCGGCCGTCATTTCTGCCGCCTGTCCTCATATTCCGTTCCGGCCACTTCAACGCGGAAGCAGGCGCCACCGGCGCCCCCGCGGTCGGCGACCACTTGCTTACAACAGCCTTGCGGCTGTTGCATGCCTAGAGACTCATGACGTGACGTGTCACCGCAGGAAGTGCCAAGTGCGTCCAAGCTTCGGCTAACTCGCCGCTGTCTTTCCTGTTCGCTCTCCTCTGGCTGCACTCCGGCCGAGATGTCCTTGTCCCGTTCCTCCACTGTGTTTCTCACAGCACTGCTACATTTTTAAGGACCAGTCCCCAACGCGTAAGTGAAGATAATTTATTATTGCCAAGGTCTACTTGTCAGTGTCAGCCATATTCTGTATTCATAATCAAACAGCCGTGCTTCTTTCAAATGATATTAAAACTCCGTCTAATTCTGTTCCATAGTGTGCTTCGAAAGCACTGTAAGACACAAAATCTTGCCTTCTTACGAATACTGCATTATCCTTTCGCTATTTATCCCCGCCCGTTGGCAGTCCCCTCCTGGAGTTCCAAATGGAGGAGTAATCTGGAATCTTTTTCCAATGGAGAGATCATGAGTTGTTTTCAGTTAAAGACCACATGAAAAATGAAATGATCGTATGGCATTGTTGGCCGTTGTAAGAGGTATACGCTACCTGCGATATGTAAGCTATAAGAGAATCTGAGACCAAAGAGCAGTGTTGACTGCAGTACGAACTGTGTAGCAGTAGCAGTAAGTTGCTAGCGAGCAGTCGCCTGTCTGCTCTGGTCTGGTGTATCATGTTGGCTGGGCTGGTCGCGGTGCAGCGATGCCGGAGCCTGAGTATTATTGTATAAGGTAAAAAAGCAGCCTCGCGCATATCTAGTAATATTATGTAAACTCACATGTAAATCTTTTAAAAATGTCCTAATAATAATCTTTGTCTAATTTCTAACAAGTATTCATTTCAATTTAAAGAATTTAATATTTATTTTTAATGCATGACCATTCCGATTGTTGCAAAAGAAAAATCATTTGCTTCCTTTCATAAATAACACATGTATAGGCCAGCATTGCACAGAGCTGTGCCGGAAAAGAGCTATTGTAAGAGCAGATAGGAGAATTTTTGCTTTTTATTCAGAATGATCTTACAGGGCTATGACGCAGCACTGCTGTCGTCCAAATTTTACCAGGTTACTAAATTTATTTTTTATTACGAGGTTTAGGAATTTTTCTGTTTCGAACTTTACATTAAATTGGAAACAAATTTTGTGTGCAGGTTAAATGTGAATGAATTTCTGTAGGGAGGTTATAAATGAAAAAGAATTTCTGTAGAGAGGTTACACTAAATAAGAACCACAATAATTATTCATTATAATATTTCGTGTGGGGAGATTACACCGTGGTGTCCCAGTCGGGTTCGTCCGCCGAGTGCAAGTCTTATTTCAGCCTGCGCCACATTGGGCGACTTGCGGCCGATGATGAAGATGAAATGATGATGAGGACAACACAATACCCAGTCCACGAGCGGAGAAAATCTCCAACCAGCCGGGAATCTAACCCAGGCCCAGTGCATGGGAGGCAAGCATTTTACCACGCAGCTAAGCAGGCGGACAGAGAGCACATATCTTTTGTATACACATTATGCGCATTGAATACAGTGGTTTCCTTTGCGTTCTGCATCCTTATGCCGTTGATAATAACTGATTAATCCGGCTTTTGGAGGCAGTTTCACACCCCAAGGACAAGAGAGTATCCTGAACCTCTGGCCGCTCCCCCGCTCTCGTTGGCAATGGTGTTGGCAGAACGAGGGTGACTTCTTATGCCAGTAGTCTTCGGCTACCACCACTGCTGATGATTTTTACTCAAAATGTAAGCAGTTGTGTGGTTAAAACCCTGGACCCACGACGTTTTGACTATTAACCAAGGCCGGTATCCTTTTTTGTGATATCAATCCACGTTCATAGGCTCTTGAATTTGATCATTACACCACATTTTCAGACACCCAATGAACTACACAGGTATCCTCCAAACATCCACGTAAATACAAATCTTGGCGGTATGTCACGATGTATATGGATTCCGACACCACCGCCCATCGGAGATCGCCGGTTCTCTAAAGTATCGCTTATGCAGCACGCGATCTAGCATTGTCGTGACGTCACATGTTCGTTCAGGGATACTTAACCATACAGTCTCTCGTTTGTCCATGACTGTGACAAAATTTTAAGATATAGTGAGCATGTTACGCCCGGTAGGAAGGGTATTGGCGATAGGATCATCACTGCGGCACATTTGATTGATATGGGCCATGCTCCTTCTGACTTAACATAGCAGCTTACATTGCTGAACAGGGGAGAAAAAGGATATCTCGACCTACTTGAGAAGATGCAGATTTCCTGCAATTTAAAGTCTTGTAATCGCACGTTGCTTAACACGCTGTTAAGAAAACTGCCCACTTTTCGGAGCACTTCCAGAGCTGCCTAACGCATGGCAAGAAAGCCGTCCACAAAGCCAGCGATGAGACGGAACATTAGCCGGTATGACGCTCTTATACAGTGCAACACGCTGATTCGCGGTATGAGCATAAACTTGGTGCACATTTAGCAATCCTCTTATTCAGAAATTTTTTGCTGTGATATATTTAATAGGTTTTCTAATAGCAAATGGTGAAAATTAGTTTTGTTTTTGAGCCCTATTCGCAATGTATATTTGGCATATGCCTGTTTATTCGTTGAAGTTACCACAGTCGCCCACTTTGTCTTTATTGAAATTTAACGTCAGTTGCTCACGTGAAAAATAGCAGTATTAAAGGTCTGGTATAACATGTGGGAGATTATTGTATTACGTATTTTTATTACTTTTTATAAATGCCTGTTAAAATTTACGCTGATAATGTCAGCCATTAGATTGGTCAAGTCTTCGAGTATGATACGAGAGGGCGTAATGTCCATTGCAAAGGGTTAATGTTTCTACATTTAATCGATGTTTTTCGAAATGTTAAAACGCTGTTTCTTATGTTAGCTTTTACGTATTTGGTTTATAAGAAATCACTATAAGCTTTTGCGTTGGATATATTCCTCTAAACTTTTGTCTTGTATTTTACGTCAGTGGGGGTAACTTTATCGTATTTTTTATTATTATGCCTGTACTGTGTTTTTACAGTTTCGCTATGACGTCTGACGGTAATTTTTTTTGTGTGTGTGTAGGCTTTGATTTGCTATTGATGGTATTTGATGTATTTGATGTCTGAGCGTTGTCCACCTTGGAATACAGAAGGCACTATGACGCTTGTTTTTGCAGTAATGAGCTTAGCTAGTTGGCTGTGTAAGGTACAAGCTCACTATACGTTGGACCGGCAACTGTTAAGGTTAACTTCTAACGTAGCAAGATAGGTTCTTCTGTAAATTTAAAACTTACTGTAGGCAGTAGAAGTGGAGATATCTGTTGGAAGTAATCATCACAGTACATGTTACACCTCATAAAAAATGTTGTGCTATTATGATATGGCCCTACAAGGATCGAATAATTTGATATGTACGATAATGTGTATATTTGTGATTCGTGTATATCTTTCTGTTTCTGTATTTTTTGATAGTGGTTATGTTAAGATTCTTATGTCTGATGGTTCTTGTGTATTGTTAGCACTGAAGATTGTCACACAGTGACCGAAATCGATCTCTAAAGTAAAGGATTTCAATATTTACGACCGATGCTGCCATTTATCTAACGCATGTTGACAATAATACGGTCGTAGAGCACACGGTTCACTGTCGATTTAGACTTAAAAATAACTATATGTTTGTGGTCCCAACCCATCACTAAATACTATTAATTCCAACTTTTTTTTTTTTACTTTTATGGACAGTGAACTAAGTCTTTTGGACTTCCTTCTAGTGGGTTATTCGATTACATCAAAAAAAATCACGTCTATACGTTATAAAATACAACACACACAAAACTCTTAAGGTTACATCTGTTCACAGCGTGAGAATTCTTTAAACATATTCGACCACTGCGGATGTGAATTTTATGGAAAGTACGAAGTAGCTTTATCAACGAAGCAATCGTTACTGCGCAAAAGATGAAAGAGGAAACACTAACAGGGTTTATTCCTTTCAGTGCCAAAATGGCCTAGCCTGCAGAACAATGAAATACATGTCTGTATGCAGTCTCTGTGGATAGCAATCAGCAAAATTTCTCTATTTATTATGTATTTCAACGTCGCCATGAATTATGTGGTGATAAATATTCATCCCAATGAATCAGAAGCACAGAATCATCTACAGTACTTTCACTGGTAAGTTCGAAAAAATCAGCAGAAAATCGCTAATACCAACTTCCGCAAGTAAACATTTGTCTTCAGGAGCAAAACTTTTCCGAACGGAAATATGTCACAACCAACTTTAGATCATGCATATTAATCTACAGCACATTTGCAGCCTCTTCAGTATCATAGTATTACGACTTCCATAAAATGAGTCTTCAAGCGCAGGCCGACAGTATACGCTGTAACGTTGTTGCTTTAATTTGTGGTGTAAGCGGTGCTGATAGACAATAAAAGCGGGTTAAAAGCTGTCAGCTGTCTGGGGAAGTTAACCTTGCATTACTGCGCAACTGTTTCACCAGGTATCCAGTCTAGCTTACCAAATTCCCAACCAGACTAACATTAATTACAATCTTTTAATAGTCATACGGCAACATATATATATATATATATATATATATATATATATATATATATAAGAGAATTTAAATAAAAAGAAATAAATCAGTTTATATTTGGAAATTTATTTCAACATTGATAACATTGATCATTGAAATTTCAACATATTAAACTTGAGTCGTAACTAAGTTGGTGCCTTATTTAGGATTGTGAAAATGTGAGATTGTAATCTTACGGAACACATCAAATATGGAGCCAAGATTGGGAGACTGCATACAACACTGCATTCATAAAATAACACACGAAGAACGTTGAAACATATGCAAGAGGAAATTAACCACAACCAACCGATTCAATTTTCCCCAAAGAAGTTACGTTCGTAGCGCAATCCTGTCCGTCATGTAATTACCACACACTGGTATACTAAATTCATACTAACTCTCTGTGAAATCTTCCCGAAAAGAATAGCTGAGGGCTACTTTGATGATTACACCACATGCTTCACGTGGTCAAGTTGGTTTACACAAAGAGTGTAACTCCACAATAATTTTGATAATTAAAATAAATTAGATCGAAAAGCAATTTACAAAAGAAAAACCTCGAACTGGTTACTATCGTCTTACTATTAACCTGATGGGTCAAACAATTGTATAAGCACGTGGTACTGATCTCATAAAGTACACTCCATATGGGTTGAACATAAAGAAAAGTTGCTATATTGAAAAATATTGTCAAGACGAGACGTTATAATCTCACGCACATTCGCATTGAAGATTGATGATGCTAGTTAGAGTTACTGATCAACACGTGGTTCCACTTTACTCACAAAGTAGTGACAAAGTAACTACCGGAATATATTCTGAACTGTACACTCGAATCACACTGCGCTGCAATTTAAGATAACATTAGATATTTTAGAGCTAAACCTGAAATAAGGTGATTAAATTTTCAGTTAGGCTGAACTTAAGAAATCCATTTTCCTACGGACTTAGCAGACACGCGCTTAGCCGGAGATCTTACCACTTCAGACGCTCGCCACGGACAGACTCACCTGGTCCCTTCCTGAGGGTGGCTCACAAATACAAACGGAAGTGGCGAGAGGGGCAGCTTCCTATACCAACATGACAAGGGACGGACAGGACCATACTAAGGATAGAAACCTCTTTGCTTTTAGAAAGCGTAGCTACCTGTTCCGACGTTGGTCCTACTGTTCTCTAGCAGACAGGCTTGTCTGCTACCCTCAAGCATGCAACTAGAAATACATTTGCTCATTCATCCTCTCACACAGAAGGGAAGGGGGATGACAGTACCTTATCATGTACAGTATATAAAAGAAAGCGGATGTAGGTTCCGTATGAGACTGTGTGACATGAATTACATATAAACTGTGTTTTAAAGTGTAGTATTGTGACAGATCGTTCTTGTTTATGTGTAAAAGTAACACGTTCCACTACTCAGTCTCCTCCCAGATAGTCAGAAACGCCACAATAAATTTAGAAGAGGAATTTATGCCGTAAATGACAACAGATTTAAGAAATTAACATGAAAGGAATCCAACAGAGACCTTTCAACGCTGCCTACTGCAGCTATACCTGACACTTTGTTACCCAGACAAACATTAACTGCTGTAGTAGCGTTTGAAACATTAGATGCAGTAGCTAAATCTGATTTGTCTGTATGTTCTTATGCAACCTCTTCCCAGCAGTTCATTACATCATTAGCCAGAAATTCATCTACCATGGATCTATGTAAGGTACAAGACGTCAGTTTTATAGATCTAAAAGAGACATCCACGAATGTCACTATGATCCTTCTAACTATAAAAACCTACCACAACTGAGTAAATAGTACGTCTGATACATTCGAGTTTGAGTATAAACTGTTTCCTCCTGTTACAGTTTCAGTAATCATCCTACACGTGTAATGTCAGCGGAAATAATTTATATCATCTCAGCGGCTAACAATTTAATGACGATTTGTGAAACAATATTATCTGTAATTTTCATTCTTCATTAGAATCAGCAACTCACAGCTTATAATCAGTACTGAAAGTTGCGAGGGCTCTTCGGAAAGTAAGGAACGATATGTTGCGAAATGGAAACCGCAGTGAAAATCAAACCTGTTTTATTTGCAACAGTTAGCTGCAACTTCCCGCTACTTATCTCCATAGTCACCTGTCCGACTTAGACGTTTGTCGTAGCGTTGTACCAACTTTCCAATACCCTCCTTTTAGAAGGCAGCCGCCAGTGTTTTCCGCCAATTCTCTACCTGGTCTACAGCTCGTTGTCTGTGCCAAAATGTCTTCATAGCCAGTGGTTCATGTGAGCAGAGATGAAACTCAGAGAGAGACAATTACTGGCTGTATTGACGGTAATCAAACATTTCCAACTGAAAACGATGTAGGAGCATCTTTATTGCCCCTCCAGAATGCGGCTGAGAAGAAAACGCACGACAGTTATGCAATGTTGACTGCATAGCTTCAGGCGAAATTTCTCACCAGGCCCTCGTACATGGCGGGAGTCACTATTGTTCTGGGTGTCTCTATGTGCTCCCTGTGTGCTCAGAACTAAAACGAACGACGTAACGCGAGAGACGGGCATACAAGAGACATTGCCCTACACACCAGCGCAAAACTTCGTTTGATTTTCACTGTGGTTTCCATTTAGCGACCGATCGTTCCTTACTCCCCGAATAACCCTCGTGTAATGCACAGATAGTTTTGGGAACAGAAAGATGGTTGAAACCAGACGTCAATGACAACGAAAACCTAACTTCAGATTGGAATGTTTATCGTAAGAATAGGTTAGTCGCCAATGGTGGTGGCGTATTTATTGCAGTAAAAAATCCAGCGAGGTTATCACGGATTCCGAGTGTGAATTAAACTGGGTGAAAGAACGGTATCAAAGAACGGCCAAAAATCGTGATCGGATGCTTTTATAGACCATCTGGGTCAGGATCTGTAGTTGTAGAGCGCTTCAGACAGAATTTGCAGAATATCATAAGCAATTTTCCTGGTCATGCAGTTGTAATAGGGGGTGACTTCAACTTGCCGGATATAGATTGGGAATGTTATGCCATCTCAACTGGTGCCAGAGACAGGGATTCGTGTGGCATTGTTCTGGACGTCTAGTCTGAAAATTACCTTGAGCAGATAGAAAGAGAACCAGCTCCTGAGGGTAACGTCTTAGACTTCCTGGCAATAAACAGACCTGAAATTATCGAACCAGTTAACGCAGAGGGAGGTATCAGTGATCATAAGGCTGTGACAGCATCTGTGACGACGGATCCTACAAGTAATGCTAAAAAAGGTAAGACGATGTATTTGCTCAGCAAGGGTGACAGGATACAAATTTTAGAATATCTCAGCAGCCAGCATCAAATATTCGGTGATGAGGACGAAGATGTGGAGAACAAATGGAAAAACAATAAAAGGCATCGTTCAATATGCCCTAGACAAGTATGTTCTGCGTAAGGTTTTAAGGGATGGGAAAGACACCGTGGTTTAATAGCGGTGTCAGAAAAGCGCTATTTAAACAAAGAGCACTTCGTCTCAGATTCAAGGGAAGTAAAAACCTAGTTCACAATCAAAAGCTGAACGAAGTGAAAATTAACTTAAGGAGAGCAATGAGACAATCGTTCAACGATTTTGGAAGTAAGACGTTGTCAACCGACCTGAGTAAAAACCCAAAGAGATTTTGGTCGTATGTAAAATCAGTAAGTGGGTCAAAATCATCTATTCATTCTCTCAGTGACCACACCGGCACCGAAACGGAAGATAACAGAGAGAAGGCCGAAATACTGAATTCGGACTTCCGAAGATGTTTCACAGAGGAAGATCGTAACACTGTCCATCCTTTCAATCGTCGTACGAGCGTGGAAATGGCAGATACTGAGATAACCGATCGTGGAATTAAAATGAAGCTACAATTGGTGGAAAGGTGTCAGGACCAGATGAGATACCTATAAGATTCTATAAAGATTATGCAAAAGAGCTTGCTCCCCTTCTAGCAGTAATTTATCGTAGATCGCTTGAGTAATGAAATGTACCTAACGACTGCAAAATAGCGCAGGTCATTACCGTTTTTAAGAAAGGCCGTAAGACAGATCCACACAATTATAAACCTATATCGTTGACGTCAATCTATTGAAGAGTTGTGGAACAAATTTTATGCTCAAGAATTATGATGATTTTTGAAAAATATACAACTTCTCTATATAAGTTATAGAGTTATGGGTTCCGCAAACAGAGATCCTGCGAAACTCAGCTCGTTCTCTCCCTGCATGAGATCCACAGCGCAGTGGACAACGGTGCTCAGGTTGATGACAAGTCCCTTTGATTTCAGTAAGGCATTTGACATCGTCCCACATCGCCATTTATGAAAAAAATACGAGCTTACGGTGTGTCTGAGCAGACTTACGATTGGATTCAAGACTATCTCGCAGACAGAACTCAACACGTCGCTCTTTAATGGAACTAAATCGGAGCTGTAAAGGTAATATCCAGAGTACCACAGGCAAGCGTAATAGGTCAGTTGCTGTTTACAATTTACATAAATGATGTAGTAGAAAGCGTCGGATAGTCTTTAAGGCTAAAGTGCGCGTCATTTATGTTGGCGGCCGAGTTTAGGTTCGTTCTGCGCATCTGACGTCACAAAACATAGTCAGCCAATGAACAGAGAACGACGTTGCCACATCTCGACTGCAGTGCAGAGCATGGACAAGTGTCTTCAGTTTTAGAAATGTTCAGTCATAAATAAAGTAATAGAACAAAAGCAATGTCTTGATATCAGACATTCTTTTACAGAAAGTTTGGAAAAAGCATTCTTTATACCAGTTGCTTCATATTCTATTAATTAATTACACCAAACAAGCAATAAGACTCCTTATTCAGGCGATAGCAAGGAAAGGTGTTTGTATCACTCTCACGAACCGCTTTTTCGCAATAAAGAACAGCGGTAATTGTTTATTTCCTATTGTACTTCGACGAAACGTGAGCAATTCATGGTCGTACCAACAGTGTTTGTCAGTATTTTGCGTGACGTGTTATACTCCTCATGGAATTAGGTAGTCAGACGAGGTGCGTTAGTGTAACAGCTAAGGTGTGGGGCTGCTACGCAAAAAGTTATGAGTTCAAACCTTGAGCGGTGCTTAATATTTTCATTATTTAGAAACAATATCGTAGTGCCCTACTTCACGAATTATATTCGTTTGAATGCAATTTTTTGAAATTTCTAGTGCTTTGTCTCTTCATTAACCCTTTCGCTGCTGCAGACACGTGCTTGCCGCATTCCGCGCTGTGCGCGATTTCGTCATCACTGCACTGCTCGCCTGTGCAGACACATAGTGTTCCCACTGTTTTGACACACTTATCATTCGATTTCACAAAAACTACTTGGCCCAAAAATTTGATTTTTACACGTCTTCTTGACTGATACCTTCCCCCCAAAATGACTTAATTTTGTTTCGATGTTCAACACAGTTATTATGCAGCATTAAATGTAGTAAACCATTGCACGAAAGTTTGAAGAGTTTGCAGAGGTAGAAGTCCATAGCGTATACTTTCCGTATGGTCGATTTCAGTTGCCGCAATGTTGGGAATGAAATGTGGACAAGATACCTAAATTTCATATAAAATTTACTGTATAACAATATCTCATTTAATTTAAGTACGACATAGGTGTCGTATGTAATATTGAGAAATATTCCGTCTTTCGCGACTGTAATAAAAGTATTATTTACACCGGACGCGTTTGGCTTTATTTTAAAGCACTTCAGTCAAGGAAAGGTATGGCACCTACACAATGGTACTCATGTTCTCTTTCTTGTTTTTGTTCCACAGTCGCAGTTTTACCATTGGTACTGAAATATATTCCTCTTCTGCAACTGTAATAAGGGGCTTATTTAGACCAGACGCGTTTCTCTCTTTTGAAGCATCTTCAGTGAACAGTATTTTGTCTCCTCCATTGCCAAGTCACCTTTCGTAGTTTTGTGCTGCGGTAACACAATATTCAACGTTTGTGTTGGCAGATCGGTGTTTTAGCAAATAAATGATGTTTGATGTTTGTGTGTGCCACACACAAAAATTATATTTGACATAGCTCAGAGCACTTCACTGATAGACGGTAGATTCATGTCCTAATGTTTTTGTAAGTCCACAGTTTTGTTTAATGTATTTTGTCTACTTCCTTTTGATTGATTGAAGTGCTTTAAAATAAAGCCAAACGTGCTCAGTGTAAATAAAAATTTTGTTACAGTCGCGAAAGACGGAATATTTCTCAATATTACATATGACACCTATGTGGTACTTAAATGAGCTATTGTTATACGGTAAATTTTATATGAAATGTAGGTATCTTGTCCACATTTCATTCTCAACATTGTGGCAACTAAAATCGACCATACGGAAAGTATACTCTATGGACTTTTACCTCTGCAAACTCTTCAAAATTTCGTGCAATGGTTTACTATATTTAATGCTGCATAATAACTGCGTTGACCATCGAAACAAAATTAAGTCATTTATGGGGGTGGGGGGGAAGGTATCAGTCAAGAAGATGTGTAAAAATCTAATTTTTGGGCCAAATAGTTTTTGTGGAATCGATTGATAAGAGTGTCAAAGCAGTCGGAACACGATGTGTCTGCACAGGCGAGCAGTGCAGTGACAAAATCGCGCACAGCGCGAAATGCAGGGAGCACGTCTTTGTAGCAGCGAAAGAGTTAATGCGACCGTGGTGGCTTTACTTCATGAACTGCGCGCTCCCCCCTACACGTAAGCTTGCGAACTATGCTATACTATGGCGCTGCTTCTATTGGCGCGTGCGTCGTGTGCAACTGGCAACGCAGCAATCTCCCGCGTCTGGGCGGGCATGCGCGAGCCGCCAAGATAAAAGAATTGAACTATAGTCGCAGATGACGCAGATGTCTACAACAAAGTAGCAATGCCAGAAGATAGTAAGAATTTGTAGGACGACCTGTAGAGAATTGATGAATGGTGCAGGCTCTGGCAGTTGACCCTGAACATAAATAAATATAAAACATTGGGCATACATACGAAAAAAGTTCCACTACTGTACAGCTACACTATTGATGACAATTAGCTGGAGACAGCGTCTGCTGTAAAATATCTAGGCGTAACTATCCAGAGCGACCGTAAATGGAATGACAACATAAAATAGATAGCGGGAAAAGCCGACACCAGACTCAGATTCATCGGAAGAATCTTAAGGAAAAGTAACTCATCCGAGAAAAAAGTGGCTTACAAGGCGCTTATTCGTCCGATTTTTGAGTACTGTTGATCAGTCTGGGATCCCTATCAGGTAGCACTGATAGAGGAGATAAGATACAACGAAGAGAGGCGCGTTCCGTCACGGGTTCGTTTAGCTGGCGAGAGAGCGTTACAGAGATGCTAAACAAACTCCAATGACAGACATTACAAGACAGGTATTGTGCATCACGGAGAGGTTTACTATCGAAATTCTGGGACAGCACTTTTCACGAGGAGTCGGACAACATATTACTTCCCCCATATACATGTCGCTTATCGACCACGAGAAAAAAATTCCAGAATGTAGAGCCAATACAGGAGCTTACCGACAATCATTTTTACCACGCACTATTCACGAGTGCCTCCCCCCATGAACCATGGACCTTGCCGTTGGTGGGGAGGCTTGCGTGCCTCAGCGATACAGATAGCCGTACCATAGGTGCAACCAAAACGGAGGGTATCTGTTGAGAGGCCAGACAAACGTGTGGTTCCTGAAGAGGGGCAGCAGCCTTTTCAGTAGTTGCAGGGTCAACAGTCTGGATGATTGACTGATCTCGCCTTGTAGCATAACCAAAACGGCCTTGCTGTGCTGGTACTGCGAACGCCTGAAAGCAAGGGGAAAGAAACTACGGCCGTAATTTTTCCCGACGGCATGCAGCTTTACTGTATGGTTAAATGATGATGGCGTCCTCTTGGGTAAAATATTCCGGAAGTAAAATAGTCCCCCATTCGGATCTCCGGGCGGGGACTACTCAGGAGGACGTCGTTATCAGGAGAAAGAAAATTGGCGTTCTACGGATCGGAGCGTGGAATGTCAGATCCCTTACTCGGGCAGGTAGGTTAGAAAATTTAAAAATGGAAATGGATAGGTTAAAGTTAGATATAGTGGGAATTAGTGAAGTTCGGTGGCAGGGGGAACAAGACTTTCGGTCAGGCGAATACAGAGTTATAAATACAAAATCAAATAGGGGTAATGAAGGAGTAGGTTTAATAATGAATGAAAAAAATAGGAGTGCGAGTAAGCTACTACAAACAGCATAGTGAAAGCATTATTGTGGCCAAGATAGACACGAAGCCCACGCCTACCACAGTAGTACAAGTTTATATGCCAACTAGCTCTGCAGATAATGAAGAAATTGAAAAAATGTATGATGAAATAAAAAAAATTATTCAGATAGTGAAGGGAGATGAAAATTTAAAAGTCATGGGTGGCTGGAATTCGGTAGTAGGAAAAGGGAGAGAAGGAAACGTAATAGGTGGATTGGGGGGAAGAAATGAAAGAGGAAGCCGCCTGGTAGAATTTTGTACAGAGCACAACTTAATCATAGCTAAGAATCATAAAAGAAGGCTGTATACATGGAAGAAGCCTGGAGATACTGACAGGTTTCAGATAGGTTATATAATGGTAAGACAAAGATTTAGGAACCAGGTTTTAAATTGTTAGACATTTCCAGGGGCAGATGTGGACTCTGACCACAATCTATTGGTTATGAACTGTAGATTAAAACTGAAGAAACTGCAAAAAGGTGTGAATTTAAGGATATGGGACCTGGATAAACTGAAAGAACCACAGGTTGTACAGAGTTTGAAGGAGAGCATAAGGGAGCAATTGACAGGAATGGGGAAAAAATAGAGTAGAAGAAGAATGGGTAGCTTTGAGGGATGAAGTAGTGGAGCCAGCAGAGGATAAAGTAGGTAAAAAGACGAGGGCTGCTAGAAATCATTGGGTAACAGAAGAAATATTGAATTTAATTGATGAAAGAAGAAAATATAAAAATGCAGTAAATGAAGCAGGCAAAAAGGAATACAAACGTCTCAAAAATGAGATCGACAGTAAGTGGAAAATGGCTAAGCAGGGATGGCTAGAGAACAAATGTAAGGATGTAGAGGCTTGTCTCACCAGGGGTAAGATAGATACTGCCTACAGGAAAATTAAAGAGACCCTTGTATGAATATCAAGAGCTGAGATGGAAACCGAGCTCTAAGCAAAGACGGGAAAGCAGAAAGGTGGAAGGAGTATATAGAGGGTCTATACAAGGGCGATGTACTTGGGGACAATATTATGGAAATGGAAGAGGATGTAGATGAAGATGAAATGGGAGATATGATACTGCGCGAAGAGTTTGACAGAACAAAAAGACCTGAGTCGAAACAAGGCCCCGGGAGTAGACAACATTCCATTAGAACTACTGACAGCCTTGGGAGAAACAGTCCTGACAAAACTTTACCATCTGGTGAGCAAGATGTATGAGACAGGCGAAATACCCTCAGACTTCAAGAAGAATATAATAATTCCAATCCCAAAGAAAGCAGGTGTTGACAGATGTGAAAATTACCGAACTATCAGTTGAACAAGTCACGGCTGCAAAATACTAACGCGAATTCTTCACAGACGAATGGAAAAACTAGTAGAAGCCGACCTCTGGGAAGATCAGTTTGGATTCCGTAGAAATATTGGAACACGTGAGGCAATAATGACCCTACGACTTATCTTAGAAGCTAGATTAGGAAAAGGCAAACCTACGTTTCTAGCATTTGTAGACTTAGAGAAAGCTTTTGACATGTTGACTGGAATACTCTCTCTCAAATTCTGAAGGTGGCAGGGGTGAAATACAGGGAGCGGAAGGTTATTTACAATTTGTACAGAAACCAGATGACAGTTATAAGAGTCGAGGGACACGAAAGGGAAGCAGCGGTTGGGAAGGGAGTGAGACAGGGTTGTAGCCTCTCCCCGATGTTATTCAATCTGTATATTGAGCAAGCAGTGAAGGAAACAAAAGAAAAATTCGGAGTAGGTATTAAAATCCATGGAGAAGAAATAAAAACTTTGAGGTTCGCCGATGACATTGTAATTCTGTCAGAGACAGCAAAGGACTTGGAAGAGCAGTTGAACGGAATGGGTAGTGTCTTGAAAGGAGGGTGTAAGATGAACATCAACAAAAGCAAAACGAGGATAATGGAATGTAGTCGAATTAAGTCGGGTGATGTTGAGGGTATTAGATTAGGAAATGAGACACTTAAAGTAGTAAAGGAGTTTCGCTATTTGGGGAGCAAAATAACTGATGATAGTCGAAGTAGAGAGGATATAAAATGTAGACTGGCAATGCCAAGGAAAGCGTTTCTGAAGAAGAGAAATTTGTTAACACCGAGTATAGATTTAAGTGTCAGGAAGTCGTTTCTGAAAGTATTTGTATGGAGTGTAGCCATGTATGGAAGTGAAACATAGGCGATAAATAGTTTGGACAAGAAGAGAATAGAAGCTTTCGAAATGTGGTGCTACAGAAGAATGCTGAAGATTAGATGTGTAGATCACATAACTAATGAGGAGGTATTGAATAGGATTGGGGAGAAGAGGAGTTTGTGGCACAACTTGACTAGAAGAAGGGATCGGTTGGTAGGACATGTTCTGAGGCATCAAGGGATCACCAATTTAGTATTGGAGAGCAGCGTGGAGGGTAAAAATCGTAGAGGGAGACCAAGAGATGAACACACTATGCAGATTCTGAAGGATGTAGGTTGCAGTAGTTACTGGGAGATGAAGAAGCTTGTACAGGATAGAGTAGCATGGAGAGCTGCATCAAACCAGTCTCAGGACTGAAGATCACAACAACAACAACAACATTCACGAGTGGAACGGGGTTGGAGGGATCAGATAGTGCTACCCTCCGCCACACACCATTACGTGGCTTGTGGAGTATGATGTAATCTTGATGTAGATGTACAGTTGGATGTAGCCAGAAACTGAATTCACGACAGTCTGTAAATTTTTATGTACGGAGCGAAAGAAATCTAGCTGTAGATATCCTTACACACAGCTTCCATATTGATTTTATACTTCATAAAGTAGAAAATGTGCGTGTGGATTATACGTAGCGTCTTTCATATTGAAAGATGTCATATGAGTAAATCCACTGACGACAAATACCAGCTCTAAAAACGGGTGACTCAAAGATAATCGGTAAAAATTCATACCATTACTCATTTGTTCGCTGATACCTCAATTCTATCGACCTAGAAGCATGCAAGTGATGTTCATACTTATCAGAGAAACTATTGCGGATATATTTAAAACAATAACATCGATTTTCTATAGTAAATGAAGTAATAAATAACATTTAAGTCTAGTGATATATACATTTACCAGTATCACTTAAAAGATTAAAGAAACACGCTGCATCGCCAACACGATTATTGACAACACTGTGTGTGTACATACCTCCAAGTCCTTGTCAGTGATAATGCAGTTCACCATGGAATTTGTCCGCAGCTCGTGGTCTCGCGTTCGCGTTCTCGCTTCCCGAGCATGGGGTCCCGGGTTCGATTCCCGGCGCGGTCAGGGCTTTTCACTTGCATCGAGATGACTGGGTGTTTAAGTTGTCCTCATAATTTAACCATTATTCGTGACAGCGACGAGATTGGACTGAGCAAAGGTTGAGAATTCCTACGGGCGCTGATAACCGCGCAGTTGAGCGCCGCACAAACCAAACATCATCATCATCACTGTGTAATTTGGTTTATACCGGCAGTCATCTGTCAGACTGCGTGAAATGGCAAGTAAATTGACGTCATCGTACTGTCTCTGCCCCCCCCCCCTCCCTGTACATCCTTATTTGTTGCTGCTCCGGACACTAGAACTGAGCATCTAGAACTGAGCATCTTTGCTTAGAAATGTGATAACTAGAATCGTAGTAAACTACTATTTCTTGTTGCCCTAAAAAACACGTTAAAGTCAAATGTTACATTCTAAACATGTTTGTTTTTGTATGACGGTATCAGGCAGTGAATTTTCTGTAGGGGAGTTTCTATTCAGAATTACACTTACTTCACACCACTACAATCTTCACACTACGTAATGGGAATTCGGAAACACCCTTTATATCATAAAAGGTGTCGTACATTCAAGGCAAGCTCCTAAGAACGCAGTGCCTCTAAACAGCAAGAAATGTATCCACCTTTTTCTTACTGATGAATAGCTTCCGTAAGCAGTATTTCAATGTAGTCGGTGTGTCTTTTTCTCCTTCACACGGATATAATCAGCCATTTGTCATAAGCCTCGAGAAGATATATCTCCTTAATTGAATCAAGTATAGTCTACTGTGCTAGATAAACACAGCCCGCCTAAAAATTAGACTAATGCTCGGATATTTTTCTTCTTTTATCCTCGGGAGTTTTAACCGGTGGGACCCCTAAAGAATTAAGTGCTGAAATATTGTTACGGAACTTCCGATACGAGATAGCGGGCTCTCACGTTACACTGGCCTCGGCGCAGACTTTTTAGCCGCTTATGGAATGGATGGGGGAGGTAATACCTGCGGAAACAGGCGAGGCGCTGCGAGGCCACGGATGGAATATAGCCATACCGCTAAAATATGCGGCGCCCGCATGCAATGCCGGCGGCGTGTTTTGTTACACGAAGTGCCCCAACAACTGCCCTCTTCAGTTCTACCACCACAACAACCACCACGCGGTACCTCCCCTCTCCTCACTACCTTGGTTTCGTTAAAACGGAATGGTCGAAACAACAAAGGACACCACTTTCGTTTTCCTTGAGTAGCTTCACTAAAGGGTGTACCACAGGTTTAAAAGTCGACGATTGAAGCTAAATTAGGGCTGCAATATTGCCACTGCGTTTTCGGCGAGACTGTGCCTCCGCTAGAGATCAGAAGTGAGCTCGGTATAGTCACTTTCAACTCCAAATGAGTCTCCGCTGCTGCCCATTTAAGTCTGTTGCCCGGGTCAAGTGGACTCGACTGGCTCAGAAAGAAGAGAGTGTTGTACCTTGGTTCGCAATTACAATCGCGGACTTGGGGCATTCCCGCTACTTACGCAACTGTTTTCAGAGAAATTTCGGCTTTATAGCCATTCTCAGGTGCAACGCGGGGTAGCCGCACGGTCTGTGGCGCCTTGCCTTCTCGCGGCTCCCCCCATCGGAGGTTCGAATTCTCCCTCAGGCATGGGTGCGTAAGTTAGTGTAATTTAGATTAAGTAACGTGTAAGCCTAGGGTCCGATGACCTCAGCAGTTTGGTCTCACAATAATTTACCACAAATTTCCAATTTTCCGTTCCCAAGTGCAAGTTTAAATGTCACAATATGTCCACGTGCCTTTACGACAGAAGCAGGTTATATACATATATACTGATCGGTTAGGAGTGATATTGTTCTGTTTATACAGTCATTTACATAGATAAAACTTTTTCGAAGACTGCTGTAAATTTATTTTAATATTTAATATCTATTCAGAGAGTATCTAGCAATTACGTTGACATATACACTCCTGGAAATTGAAATAAGAACACCCTGAATTCATTGTCCCAGGAAGGGGAAACTTTATTGACACATTCCTGGGGTCAGATACATCACATGATCACACTGACAGAACCACAGGCACATAGACACAGGCAACAGGGCATGCACAATGTCGGCACTAGTACAGTGTAGATCCACCTTTCGCAGCAATGCAGGCTGCTATTCTCCCATGGAGACGATCGTAGAGATGCTGGATGTAGTCCTGTGGAACGGCTTGCCATGCCATTTCCACCTGGCGCTTCAGCTGGACCAGCGTTCGTGCTGGACGTGCAGACCGCGTGAGACGACGCTTCATCCAGTCAACATGCTCAATGGGGGACAGATCCGGAGATCTTGCTGGCCAGGGTAGTTGACTTACACCTTCTAGAGCACGTTGGGTGGCACGGGATACATGCGGACGTGCATTGTCCTGTTGGAACAGCAAGTTCCCTTGCCGGTCTAGGAATGGTAGAACGATGGGTTCGATGACGGTTTGGATGTACCGTGCACTATTCAGTGTCCCCTCGACGATCACCAGTGGTGTACGGCCAGTGTAGGAGATCGCTCTCCCCACACCATGATGCCGGGTGTTGGCCCTGTGTGCCTCGGTCGTATGCAGTCCTGATTGTGGCGCTCACCTGCACGGCGCCAAACACGCATACGACCATCATTGGCACCAAGGCAGAAGCGACTCTCATCGCTGAGACGACACGTCTCCATTCGTCCCTCCATTCACGCCTGTCGCGACACCACTGGAGGCGGGCTGCACGATGTTGGGGCGTGAGCGGAAGACGGCCTAACGGTGTGCGGGACCGTAGCCCAGCTTCATGGAGACGGTTGCGAATGGTCGTCGCCGATACCCCAAGAGCAACAGTGTCCCTAATTTGCTGGGAAGTGGCGGTGCGGTCCCCTACGGCACTGCGTAGGATCCTACGGTCTTGGCGTGCATCCGTGCGTCGCTGCGGTCCGGTCCCAGGTCGACGGGCACGTGCACCTTCCGCCGACCACTGGCGACAACATCGGTGTACTGTGGAGACCTCACGCCCCACGTGTTGAGCAATTCGGCGGTACGTCCACCCGGCCTCCCGCATGCCCACTATACGCCCTCGCTCAAAGTCCGTCAACTGCACATACGGTTCACGTCCACGCTGTCGCGGCATGCTACCAGTGTTAAAGACTGCGATGGAGCTCCGTATGCCACGGCAAACTGGCTGACACTGACGGCGGCGGTGCACAAATGCTGCGCAGCTAGCGCCATTCGACGGCCAACACCGCGGTTCCTGGTGTGTCCGCTGTGCCGTGCGTGTGATCATTGCTTGTACAGCCCTCTCGCAGTGTCCGGAGCAAGTATGGTGGGTCTGACACACCGGTGTCAATGTGTTCTTTTTTCCATTTCCAGGAGTGTATAAACTTTCGAGGCCTTACCCAGTCTGTAACGACAGTACAAGAAAACATGACATGTGGATGAAATGCAGTCTCTAAATGGTGATTAATTATTAAAATAAATTATAGAAATGAATGATAAGCTACGAAACTCTCTGTTAGCCCACTAACTCAAATTTCCATAATGAAATTAATACAGAAATACCGCATTTTCTTGTCGCAGGGGTATAACAGTGACGTTTCTCTGTACTCAGTTTTCGTTTGACGCAACACTTGTGTTTTCTCACGATGGAGAGAAATAAACATACATTTCGGTTACGTTGAACGAAATGTGTATATTTTCCGTCATAAGCTTTGACTACAGCACGAAATTTATTCCAGATAAAATCAGTGAAAAAACAATGTAGATCGCCATGGTACTTTATTAAATGGTTTCTGTCTAAGCTCAGGCCGTCTCGAGACAGCACATCAGCTGACGTTGACGATGTGTGGAACAGTCGGTTGGTATCAGTCGCTGAAACAGCTTATCCCAGATCTCAGTCCTAATGGAATATATTTGGAGTTACACAGGGTGTTACAAAAAGGTACGGCCAAACTTTCAGGAAACATTCCTCACACACAAAGAAAGAAAATATGTTATGTGGACATGTGTCCGGAAACGCTTACTTTACGCATGTTAGAGCTCATCTTATTACTTCTCTTCAAATCACATTAACCATGGAATGGAAACACACAGCAACAGAACGTACCAGCGTGACTTCAAACACATTGTTACAGGAAATGTTCAAAATGTCCTCCGTTAGCGAGGATACATGCATCCACCCTCCGTCGCATGGAATCCCTGATGCGCTGATGCAGCCCTGGAGAATGGGGTATTGTATCACAGCCGTCCGCAATACGAGCACGAAGAGTCTCTACATTTGGTACCGGGGTTGCGTAGACAAGAGCTTTCAAATGCCCCCATAAACGAAATTCAAGAGGGTTGAGGTCAGGAGAGCGTGGAGGCCATGGAATTGGTCCGCCTCTACCAACCCATCGGTCACCGCATCTGTTGTTGAGAAGCGTACGAACACTTCGACTAAAATGTGCAGGAGCTCCATCGTGCATGAACCACATGTTGTGTTGTACTTGTAAAGGCACATGTTCTAGCAGCTCAGGTAGAGTATCACATATGAAATCGTGATAACGTGCTCCATTGAGCGTAGGTGGAAGAATATGGGGCCCAATCAAGACATCACCAACAATGCCTGCCCAAACATTCACAGAAAATCTGTGTTGATGACGTGATTGCACAATTGCGTGCGGATTCTCGTCAGCCCATACATGTTGATTGTGAAAATTTACAATTTGATCACGTTGGAATGAAGCCTCATCCGTAAAGAGAACATTTGCACTGAAATGAGGATTGACACATTGTTGGATGAACCATTCGCAGAAGTGTACCCGTGGAAGCCAATCAGCTGCTGATAGTGCCTGTACACGCTGTACATGGTACGGGAACAACTGGTTCTCCCGTAGCACTCTCCATACAGTGACGTGGTCAACGTTACCTTGTACAGCAGCAACTTCTCTGACGCTGACATTAGGGTTATCGTTAACTGCACGAAGAATTGCCTCGTCCATTGCAGGTGTCCTCGTCGTTCTAGGTCTTCCCCAGTCGCGAGTCATAGGCTGGAATGTTCCGTGCTCCCTAAGACGCCGATCAATTGCTTCGAACGTCTTCCTGTCGGGACACCTTCGTTCTGGAAATCTGTCTCGATACATACGTACCGTGCCACGGCTATTGCCCCGTGCTAATCCAAACATCAAATGGGCATCTGCCAACTCCGCATTTGTAAACATTGCACTGACTGCAAAATCACGTTCGTGATGAACACTAACCTGCTGATGCTACGTACTGATGTGCTTGATGCTAGTACTGTAGAGCAATGAGTGGCATGTCAACACAAGCACCGAAGTCATTACCTTCCGTCAATTGGGCCAACTGGCGGTGAATCGAGGAAGTACAGTACATACTGACGAAACTAAAATGAACTCTAACATGGAAATTAAGAGTTTCTGGACTCATGTCCACATAACATATTTTCTTTATTTGTGTGTGAGGAATGTTTCCTGAAAGTTTGGCCGTACCTTTTTGTAACACTCTGTATACATTGCATAATTTAATTTTCGTCTTAGTCCCTCCACAGTCTCACAAAACACGGCTTCGTTAGAAGCTATCTGATCCTGACAACCTGCCGTTTCGCTTTGTCAGTGGCACTTTACGGCAGCAAGATCGTGTAGTCATCTTCCGCACTAACAGTAAGTCACGACTAGCTTTACACTCCTTCATGCTTCAGTATAGTCTAAGTTCCCGACTTAAAGTGACCTTCCACCATCGAGTTACCTAATAAAAAATATATTTTCTACTATTTAATGTACAAATAAACAAAACGTTCTAGGACTGCTACTCCACATCCCTGAACAGCTATTTTTAATTATAAACTGTTTATTTAAATTTCTTTCGATATTTACCCTGATGCAGTTACTGTAAAAAATCTTGGCAATCAAGAGTAAAAGATGTAAATGAAACACCGAAGTAAGGCTTCTTGCCGACTTCCGGGCTGTAATGAATGGTTGACCGGTCCAAACAGGGCAGCGTGTAGGAGTAATTTAACCTCATCGAATTTCCTGATACAGCCGTATACATAATGTCGATATTTTTATTGCGAACGCCGTCTAGGGTTGCCTTAGCAAAAGTGGGCCTATCTGAAGATTATCGCGGTTTTAAGTTTCAGCAACTGAGTAGGAGAGCGTGACGCGGCGCAGAAACGCTGAGTGTACAAACCTATGCGACAGAGAAAAACGCAGAGTAACAGCTGCGTGTGAGACAGCCGCCGAGTAAAAGAGACTGGGCATGCTCATTTCTTAAAGTAACCAGAGTCCAAGATAATGAGTCGCAATACACACACAGTTTTCTTGTAACCTCTACTACAGCGGTATCAAGCGGCTGCCATGTATAAAGACATCGCGAAATGATTGTATAGATGGAGTGTAGTTCCTGTGACATCTTTATGTTACGTATTTATTTGTTATTTATTTACATGGTTAGGTCCGTACGGCCAAATTGAGGAGCAAGTCTCCAGGGTCATGGAACGTGTCAGAACAATTAAAACATAAAAGTAATAACAGATAAAATAAAAAGTTTATGAACCCAAAAATGTCAAGCCATAAGTTTAAATAAACGCAGTCAACAATATAACATAAGCATTAGCTTGATTTTTCAAGGAACTCCTCAACAGAATAGATGGAGTGACCCATGAGGAAACTCTTCGATTTGAAAACGCGTGGATTACTGCTAATATTTCTGAATTCTTGTGGTAGCTTACTGAAAATGGATGCAGCATTATACTTCAAAAATGGTTCAAATGGCTCTGAGCACTGTGGGACTTAACTGCTGTGGTCATCAGTCCCCTAGAACTTAGAACTACTTAAACCTAACTAACCTAAGGACATCACACACATCCATGTCCGAAGCAGGATTCGAACCAGCAGTATACTGCACACCTTTCTTCACAAGAGTTAAGGAAGTGCGATCCAAATGGAGATTGGATTTCTGCCGATTATCAACTGAATTAAAGCTGCTAATTCTTGGGAATAAGCAGAAATTGTTAACAAGAAACGACAGTAAAGAATATATATATCTAGTGAACGGAGGTCGACAAGATGTTCACAAACTTACACCACTTATTGCCCGAACTGCCCTTTTGGAATTGCAAGAGTTATCCCAAAATTTAATACCATAAGACATAAGCCAATGAAAATAAGCAAAGTAGACCAATTTTCTTGTCGAACGAGCACTTACTTCAGATAGCGTCCGAATAGTAAATATGGCAGCATTAAGTCTTTGAACAAGATCCTGAATGAGGGCTTTCCACGAGTTTACTACCTATCGAAACTCACAAAAATTTGAACTGTTCAGTTTCACTAATCATAGGGCCAATCTGCGAAATTAAAACGTCGGGTTTTTTTGAATGGTAACTGTAAAAACTGAGTCTGACTGCGATTTAGCTTTAGCTTATTTTCTACAGACCATGAACTTATGTTACGAACTGCACTCTGAAACAGAGCCGATGTTGCACACAACATCCCTTACTACCAAGCTAGTGTCATCAATAAAGAGAAATATTTTAGAATTGCCGGTAGTATTAGAGGGCATATCATTTATATAAATGAGGGACAGGAGTGGCCCCAACACTGAACCCCTGTATGAGGCAGATGTAGTTCTCACGTTCAATGACGAAGGGTAACCATGCGCCAGGGGTGAGGTGGGAGGCTGTTGGTATTTCCACCGTGACAAGGAGTACTTAGCGCATGGCTGCCCTGCGGCCACCACGTGCCAGTACCGTGAGCCCAGTGCATTCCCTGCCCTAGAGTCTTTATTCGATGAAGCATATTCGTCTTCTTCATACATTCACCAAACATCATTCCTTTCAAAGCATCACGAAGGTGGCTATCGACACAGTCTTCTTCTGACGTTAAACTACTACTTCTCCATGACAGACATACCACCCACTGAACACGTAGTACCAAGTAAATAGTTATGTCTGTCCTCTTGAAAAACTCAGCACAGACTGAGCGAATTTCCCTCCATTTATCCCGGCCTGCCATCTTGGATTACGTCACAGGAGGCGAGGGTGAGAGGAGAGGGGGGTTGAGGGCCATCAGCGCCCTTTTATGGTGGTGTTGTGAACTAGGACAATTGGACTCCGGACCTCAAGATGAACACACTGAATGGAGCTACTGTCTGTGACAATTAAAATATTTTTAAATAAACAATTTACCACAATGCATACAAAATAAAGACTTATGTATACTCTGTCCAGCAGCCAAGCACAAACTGAGTCCTTTTACTGTCAACTCCCAGATGGGGTGACGGTATCCTCGCTGATGCAGCTGCCTATCTCCCTGACGCTAGAGATATGTCTTTCACGTTTAGTAGCGTCAGAATCATTAATGTCTATGCACCATTTGGTTCCGATAGTAGCTGTGAACGTTCCACCTTCTTCTCAGTCACGCCTCTCTGCCTGGTCGCCTCATAGGAGGCGATGTCAACTGCACCCAGGCACCCAAAAAATTCGGAAATTTGTCGTAAGTTTTATGGGACTAAACTGCTGACGTCATCGGTCCCTGAGCTTATACACTACTTGATCTGATCTAACTTAAACTAACTTCGCCCCATGCCCGAGGGAGGACTCGACCCTCCGAGGGGGTGGGGGTCGGGGTGGGGGGAGCCTCGCGAACCGTGACAAGGCGACCCAGACCACGCGACTACCCAGCGCGTCAGGCACCCAGAGACCAAGTACCATGTCACTATCCAAGCGCGGTACTAGCGAAAATTCTGCTGCATCTCAGCCTCGCGGATTCTTGGAAGCATGTTCATGGCGACGGTCAAGGGGTTTACGCATTTCACTAGCCATTTTTGCAGCCGACTCGATCGGGTTTACATCTCCCGCGATATTGTCAGTGGGGTGCAGGCTGTTGAAGTCTGGCCCGTTGCGTTCTATGACCCATGACGTACGTATCTGCGCCGTCAGTCTGTCCCGTCAAAGGGTGTGCCGCGTCCGTGGAGCATGGAAGCCGCACACGATCCACCTTACTTCACCCGACTGCCGTTAGGTCATCGAAACCTCGTCGATACCTTGTCGTCGACGCCGTGATACCGACCAGTTTGTCATGACTTGGTGGGTGCTCGGTGCAAAGCCTGCCCTCCGCAAGGCCTTGATTTGTTGCATAAGGGAGGTTATAGTGAGGCGGTGACGGACTCACCATTCTCTGGGCATCTACTCTGATGTCGCATTCGCTAGAGCGCCAGGCAATGGTGAATCGTGCCAAGGCACAGCTCACATGCTCCTCACGCTATAGCCAGGGCGCACAAACACGATGGGTTAATGCAAGAGCGTTCATCTATGTATCATGTCATAGCGGAAGGGCGCCACCGACGGAGGAATTTCATTAATGTTCTTACGACCGATTATGGGCAGCATTTCGACACCCAACGGGATATCGGGTCTGCCCTCCATGCACGTTATGTTACGCTGTACTCTGACCAACGTCACTACCCTGCCAACATCCTTTGACTCTGTTCCCGTAGATGCGACGGTGGATTTCATTGCTGACGTCATGACGCTATCCAGGCGGGTTCTACGAACAGGTCACCTGGCCCTGACGGCCTCCCATTGGACTTTATTTGACATTTAGTCCCCTTCTGGCGCCACTGTGTACGGAAATTTTGCCAGGACTTTATGTCACACCTTTCGTGCCGATTTCAAACGGTTTCCTTGATGGTTTTCTCATTCCCATCCACAAGCCTCGGTGTACCTCACGGATATGTGATTACCGCCCTTTGACGTTACTCAACACCGACACAAAGGCTTTTACCTGGCTGTTGGCTGCACGGCTTAACGGAAAGCTCGGTTCGTGCTTTTCCCCGATCAAACTTTTTTGGGGGATGCCAATAACACCCCCACTGTCCTCTGCCGCTATCGGGACATAATCACCCGTGCTCGCATTCGTCGTATGCCTGAACTTTTGGCAGCTCTTGACTTCAACCAGGCGTTCGATCGGTTCGATCACGAGTACGTGGAAGGGGTGTTCCAGACTATGGACTATCCTGATACGTCGTAATGTGTATCCTTCGTGTAGCTACGTGATTTGTACTCTACAGTGGCCATCTTACTCCTCCCACCTCGATCCGTCGATCAGTGCACCAAGGCTGCGCGCTCTCTGCACTGTTGTACGCTTTCGCCATGGAACTGTTGCTCTGCGTCCTCCGTCAACGGATGTCTCTCAGTGATCATGTATTCAGCTGTACTGCTTATGCAGACGGTGTCGTCAACGTTCTGAGTAGGGGTGCTAAGGTCAGGGAGTCACTATCATAGGTTATCACCTACGGCGAAGCTTCTGGCAGCTGCCGTAACGTCCGCAAATCGAGCGCCATGGCTATCGGTGGGGGGCGCTTCAGCGGCAGTGCTGCTCCTTCGCGTGTAGCTGATACTGGCCGATGCTTAGAACTCGATTTCGCAAGTGATCTGCGGCAGGCACTTGCCGTCAACTGCCGACGTCTATTTTCCCAAATATGAGCTGGGCTGTTTACGAGCACTCGATCTTCTGCAACAGACACAATACGTAAATGTATATTTGGCGTCACGTATTTCCCACGTGACACTTCCTATTCCGCCATCCATGGCCTGCCATATACTAGCGGCATTTGCTTCATTTGTTTACCATGCCTTGCTGTTGAAGATAAGGTACAAGACCCTCACCCTCCCGCGGTGCAGAGGCGGTATAGGTCTGTGCCATGTTCCTGACAGGGCGGTAGCTTTTCTCAATGGCTCTCACATGACCTTGTGACGCCCTGGTCCTACGTGCCTTCCAGCCTATTGCTGGAGGCCCTTGAACCACACTCTCTCAGCACCTATACAGCTTTCAAAAGTTTCGCCGCCCTTCTTGTACTTCCGCCACTTTTTCCTTAAACTGTGCTATCTCCGTATTGTGATACTGCCAGCGCACTTGAAATCCACAAAGACGATCTATGGTTTTCTTAAGCAGCACTGGTCACTGAATGTGGTTGAGGTGAATCATCCCCACGTCGGCTGTCGTCCAGTTTGGCGATCGGTGTGTGCTCCTTATCTTGAGACTGACGTCCAGTCTGCATGGTGCCTTACTGTCAATGGGAAGCAAACGTACCGGTCACGCCTTGACAGAATTCACATCGCAGACACCCCGTTGCGAATCACCTGTGATGTTTTGGAAACAATCCAGCACCGCCTGGTGTGCAGATCGGCAAGAGATATCTGGTTCTCGGCGCCACAGATGTTGTCCCTAATTACCCGTACGACTCCTCGTCAGGTATCTACTCAACTACTACTCTTTCCAGACGCGAGATACTTTCCGAAAGCGAAGACGAACTCTGTGAAGTGGTTTTGCGGATACGAAGCTCACTACTTGTTACCTGATGGCGACAAAAGTATCCTTGATTTTTGGCAGTTTCTTAATGAACGCCATTGTGAAATCCAAAATACAGACAATTTTTCTCCAAATATTTACTATCAAAAACAGTCTTGATCACAATTTATTTATTAAGGTGACCGGTTTCTTCCACTACTGTGGTCATCTTCAGACCAATGAGTGAGAAGCTTCTTCTGCTGGAGAATCACTAGAGTAGTGATTCTCCAGCAGAAGGAGGTTGTTACTTATTGGTCTGAAGATGACCACAGTAGTGGAAGAAACCGGTCACCTTAAAAATAAATTGTGACAAGACTGTTTTTGATAGTAAATATTTGTAACACATTGATCACTGTTCAATCCCATAATGTTTTCAAAAGTAATTTTTCTCCAATTTCCTTAACCTACCCCAATTTCCTTAACCTACCCCAGTGCTGGGGTGTTACTGCCATGAACTGCCTCATCCATACTTAGAACCGGTATATTCTCTGGTCATCGGAATGCTCTCGGAAAAACTATACGTCGATAGTCGCAATTAGTCTGACGTCTTACTGCGCACTCCTCCTCGCAACGGCTCTTCTTGCTATTCTCTGTGATATTAATGTTTGAAAAAGTAAAATAATTAAATAAATAACTAAACAAAAATAAAAAAGAAAGAAAAAGAAAATAAATAAACGATGTTCATTGTACCTCTACTCCTTATTTCCAACCCTTTCATTGGTTCCTTGAGGGTGGGTACGGGACAAAGTTGCATAATTACTTATCGAGGTTTGAAATGGATTTTCCAATCCTGTCCCTCGTTCCTGACAGTTAAATTACAAATAGTAAATAGTCAAATAACATACGAAATTCACTACAACTGCATCAAAATGCACATGTTTTTTTTTATTATATTACCGTTCAAATCTCATATAAATTAAGTAAAGCAACCAGAGATGAAAAAAAATGGATTCAATATTACTGGCTGGATTGAAACCGTCGCCTCGTCCAGGATTCTCTTTAAAAGCGCGAACGCTGTCTTGACCACCCTGTGCTTTAGCGGTCAGGACCTTCACACAGCTATATCAGTTACATAATGGACGCGTGAAATTTCTCTTGCGATTTTCTCGGAATTGCCAGGGTAGTGCACCTTACTGCTTGCACATTATGTTGTTTTAGTGGCCTACTAAAGGTGTTCAAAGTTTGAAGAAAATCTGTGATCCCAACTTCGTGGCCTCCCCTTGTCCGATTCGCGGAAACGAAGCAAGCCCGTTGGCACCAATGTATCAGCGGTGCCTTGACTTGTGAAGTGTGCGACACGATCATTAGACACGTGCTCGCTCCGTTTCTGATCTCCAGCCACTTCAGTATCAACGGATAGAGTATCATTTACGTACCTAAAAGTGCATTCTTCCCTAGCAGTATATGTAGCGTCCAAGGTTATAACTTCAACAGCAGCTGTGCTTAGATTTAGCGAGCGAGAACGCCGTACGTCGAACAAAATAGTTCTTGTTCCCATTACGAACACGAACGGTGTACTCTTTCCACAACAGATGCAGCAGTCGGTGTGCTGGTAGCGACGTCCTCCTCCTTTACGTAAATACATCTCCAGTCATGCTTCGCAAGCCAAGTTGTGGTGCATGGTGGGTAGTAGGTTGTATCACTAATAGTCATCTCTCCTGTTCCACTTGAACACAGAGCGAAGGAAAAACGACTGTCTATATTTCTAACGAGGCCTAATTTCTCTAAACATAAGTCTGTAGACATTCTTCACCGTTGTAACTGAAGATAAAATTTAATCATTATACGACGTTTCGATACCTATACTGGACAGTGCCTTTGGAGTCTCAAAAATGGTTCAAATGGCTCTGAGCACTATGGGACTTAACTTCTGAGGTCATCAGACTCCTAGAACTTAGAACTACTTAAACCTAACTAACCTAAGGACATCACACACATCCATGCCCGAGGTAGGATTCGAACCTGCGACCGTAGCGGTCACGCTGATCCACACTGTAGCGCCTAGAACCGCTCGGCCCCCCCGGTTGGTTATCAATATGACTAACTGTCTACGAGAGTTTTTAGATTGAACATCACATGCTATCCACATAACACACTTCTGTGCAAGAAAGGTTTTTTCTTAATGTCAAGTTACAGCAGAATATGATTTCTTGACACATTAGTAAATGAAAACAGAAAAAGTAAGTCAACTTTCTGATATTTTCAGTACCAAAACCTGATGTTATGTGTAACATAAAAGTTGCACATGTTAGACTTTCAAGAAGCTCTGTAACATTTGACTTGAGTTTAGGTTCTTATCAAGAGAAATACCTAACAGTTTATAATATTGTTTCATTTGTTGATTAATCCGCATACACTATGTGATCAAAAGCATCCGCACACCCGCAAAAAATACGTTTTTCATATTAGATGCATTGTGCTGCTATCTGCTTCCAGGTATTCCATTTCAGCAACCTCAGTAGTCATTAGACATTGTGAGAGAACAGAATGGGGCACTCCGCGGAACTGACGGACTTCGAACGTGGTCAGGTGATTGGGTGTCACTTGTGTCATACGTCTGCACGCGAGATATCCACGCTCCTAAATATCCCTAGCTCCATTGTTTCTGGTGTGATAGTGAAGTGGAAACGTGAAACGACACGTACAGCACAAAAGCGTAAGGACCGACCTCGTCTGTTGACTGACAGAGACCTCCGACAATTGAAGAGGGTCGTAATGTGTAATAGCCAGACATCTATCCAGACGATCACACAGGAATTCCAAACTGCATCAGTATCCACTGCAAGTACTATGACAGTTAGGCGGGAGGTGAGAGAACTTGGATTTCATGGTCGAGCGGCTGCTCATAAGCCACACATCACGCCGGTAAATGCCAAACGACGCCTCGCTTGGTATAAGGAGCGTAAACATTGGACGACTGAAAAGTGGAAAACGTTGTGTGCAGCGACGAATCACGGTACACAGTGTGGCGATCCTAGCAGCGTGTAGGTATGGCGAATGCCCAGTAAATGTCATCTGGCAGCGTGTGTAGTGCAAACAATAAAATTCGGAGGCGGTGGTGTTATGGTGTGGTCGCGTTTTTCATGGAGGGGGATACCTTGTTTTGCGTCGCACAAACACAACACAGGCCTACATTGATCTTTTAAGCACCTTCTTGCTTCCCAATGCTGGAGAGCAATTCAGGGATGGCGGTTGCATCTTTCAACACGATCGAGCACCTGTTCATAATGCATGGCCTGTGACGGAGTGGTTACACTACAATAACATCCCTGTAATGGACTGGCCTGCACAGAGTCCTGACCTAAATCCTATAGATCACCTTCGGGATGTTCAGGAACGCCGACTTCGTGCCAGACCTCACCTACCGACATCGATACCTCTCCTCAGTGCAGCGTTCCGTGAACAATGGGCTGCCATTCCCCAATAAACCTTCCAGCACCTGTTGGAAAGCATGCCTGCAAGAGTGGAAGCTGTTATCAAGGCTAAGGGTGAGCCAACACCATACTGATTTCCAGCATTACCGATGGAGGGAGCCACGAACTTCAGCCAGGTGTCCGGATACTTTTGATCACGTAGTGTACATTGTTTTGGTGGTATGATCATGCCTCGTACAGCGCAAAATTGCAGGTATTGTGTTTTATCTAAGTTCAATAACAGTCTATCAGCCGATAATCAGTCATTAATATTAAGTAACTTCTTGTTTTCAGCTGATTAAATTCAAAAAAATGGCTCTGAGCACTATGGGACTTAACTTCTGAGTCACCTAGAACTTAGAACTACTTAAACCTAACGAACTTAAAGACATCACACACATCCATGCCCGAGGCAGGATTCGAACCTGCGACCGTAGCGGTCGCACAGTTCCAGATTGTAGCACCTAGAACCGCTCGGCCACCACGGCTGGCTGTGTAAGTTCCTTCATTAGGCCTGATTATAATACTTGCATCATAAACAAACAAAGCTAATTCTGCTTCTTGTATATATGGTGGTACACCAATTATATACATCAAGAAAATACCCAATAATATCCCTGACGTACACCTACTGTGAGTATTCCTCAATCTGAACGTGGTGTTTCGTTGGGTGTACTCCGTGAGTTTCTTAGTGCGACACTCTGCTTCCTTTTACTTAGTATGAAAACCAGTACCCATCAAAATCTCCGATACTGCAATAATTGATATTGTCTAGATGAATAATACTGAAAAATCAAAAGGTTTTAAAATGTCACAAATTATACCAGTTGGCAGTGCTTTATCGTTTAAGGAAAGCCAACTGGCCGAAGTTTACAGAAATGCTGGACGCTGCAGTTCCAAATATTGAACCTTCACCTGATTCGTATGATACTTTTTGAGGGCTGTAAAGAGGTGCTCCAGAATTGCAATTCCTTGGGGTTGTCGAACATTATACATTCCTGGTCTAAGTTCAGAACTCAGTGCTCAATTTACAGAGTATAAGGTAGTATTCGAAGAAGATCCGTTCGGCGAGACAACGCTATCGGCTGGGAATAAACTTATTGCATCTCTGAAAGCATCCAAAAGGAGTTCTTGGGTTAAAACTATGGAAGAACTTGATCTCATCAGAAACAGTCATAAAGCGTGGAGATTATTGAGACTCCTCAATAATGACCCAACTAGATCCACAGCACACTGCAACATTACTGCAGATCAGATAGCACACCAACTGCTCGTGAATGGGAAAGGAAACCATAGAATCAAAGTTCCGAAAGTACAGCAAGAGGCCCAAGAACAAATGAGGGATCCGACTCTCCCTTTCGAAATATCTGAATTAAACAAGGCTATTAAGGAGAGCAAAACTGGTAAAGCATCCGGTCTAGATGACATCCGTATGGAGCAAATCAAGAATTTCGGCTCAGAAACAAGAAAGTAGATGCTGCAGTTTTTCAACAACTGCATGAACCAGTGCCAAATGCCAAAGATCTGGCGAAAGAGCAGGGTGACAGCTCTTCCCAAGAATTTCAGACCAGTTAGCCTTTTGAGTCACCTTTATAAACTGTTCGAACGTATGATGCTGAATAGAATCCTACCAATAATAGACCCTCTTCTCATGCCCGAACAAGCAGGATTTCGACCAAACAGAAGCTGCACAGGGCAACTTTTGAATCTCACTCAGTTTATAGAGGATGGCTTTGAAACCCGTCAAATAATAGGTGTGGTCTTCGTGTATCTCACAGCAGCGTATGATACTGACCATCATCGATTACTCCATGCAAAATTATACAATATGATCAAGAACGCCCACCTCGTTAGAGTACTCAGCAACCTCCTCCAAAACCGCAGATTTTTGTTGAATTTTAAGGACAACGCAGTCGCTGGTGAGTGCAGAAAAATGGTCTACCTCAGGGAAGCGTCTTGGCTCCACTTCTCTTCAACATTTATACCAACGACCAGCCATTGACGCCAGGCACAAGGAGATTCCTATGTGCAGATGACCTAGCCCTTGCTATGCAGAGCTCATGCTTTGAAAGAGTGGAAAGAAATCTGACAACAGCAGTTAGAACACTGTCAAGCTACTAAAATCGGATCCAACTTAGACCAAACCCTTTGAAGACACAAGTGTGTCCCTTTCATTTAAGGAACAGGGAAGCTAATCGTGAGCTACACATTGCTTGGTCGGCATCCAACTCCAGCATCATCACGCACCTAAATACTTGGGAGTCACTCTCGATAGAACTCTGACATTCAAAACTCACTGCAAGAACACCAAAATGAAAATCTTCGCTCGAAACAACCTAATTCGCAAACTAGCGGGGCATAGTGGGGATCACATCCACAAACTGTTCGCTGTTCTGCAATGGCACTGTGCTTTTCTACTGCTGAATATGCTTCTCCAGTCTGGTGCAGGTCATCTCATGCCAGACAAGTAGACATTGCTCTCAACGAAACCTGCAGGTTGATCACAGGTTGCTTAAGACCTACCGAAGCTCAGCTCTACTGCCTTGCTGGAATAGTGCCACCATGGATACGGAGAACAGTGGCTGCCAACAAGGAGAGACTGAAAGTGGAACAGGACAGTGCCCATCCACTGCAAGGACATAACCCACCACAGCAACGGCTGAGATCGCGAAAGAGCTTCCTGAGAACATCCGAGAAGCTCACCATTTCACCAGAGAAGGCAAGGCTGGAGTTATGGAAGAAGTCGACGCCTCACCTGCAGACGCCAGAAGCTGAAGAACTGCCACCTGGACACAACGAGAGCTGGCTGGTGTGGGAATCTTTAAACAGATTACGATCAGGAGTTGGACGATCCAGAGACAACCTGAAGATATGGGGCTTCATAACAGAAGATACGTCCTGTGATTGTGGACAAGAACAAACCACAAGCCACATGCTCCAGTGCCTTTTGTGCCCTACATCCTGCACGAAGATTGATCTCCTGCAAGCCACCCCAAGCGCATATATATATATATATATATATATATATATATATATATATATATATATATATATATATTATTGGTGTTTTGCTCTTAAAGAGCGCATTTGGACTAAACTACATGGCCAGTTCCTTTTGCTGCCTTCCTTGCTGCCCAAACTTCCCTCATTCGCTCGCTGTGTTTCTGTTCCCGGTCCTCCGTCCATGCTTTTTGTCGGCTTTGTGTCTTCGGCTTCATCTTGATTGCCTTTTTGGTTGCCCATATTTCTTTCATCTTCTGGCTGTGATCTTGCTTGCGTTCTTCGGTCCATTTTATGCCTGTTCGTTTGTCACATTGTATCTCATGTAGTTTACTTTTCTTAATGATGTTTCTGAATTTTATTCTGTCGTTTATTGTGTCTGCTGTTATGTTGAGTTGGTTCAGGTCGTTTTCTACCTCTGCCAGCCATTTGTTGTTTCTAGTGGTTACCCAGTCAAAGATCTGTTTGGTTAGCCTGTGTGATGGCATTCTGTATAGGTGTCCATAGAATTGTAGTCTGCGTTTTCTAATCTTTTCTGTGATTGTCTCAGTATGTTTGTACAGTTCCTCTGTAGGTCTCTTGATCCATATCCCATTGTTGTTAGTTGCGCCAAATATTTTCCTAAGTATTTTCCGTTCTACTTTTTCTAATTGTCTGATACGTGTATGCCCTAGGATTAGTGTGGTCTCTGCTGCATATAGTGCCTCGGGGAGCACCACCTTGTCGTAATGGCGTAATTTGGCTTTTTGTGAGATAAACTTCTTGTTGTAATGGTTCCACACTACTTTGTATGCCTTGTCCAGTTTAGTCTTTCTTTCTTCGTTTGAGTCTCTGTTATGTCCACTCATTTGTAGTGTTTCACCGAAGTATTTGAAGTTTGCCGTTTTGTAAATCGTGCCATACTTTGTGTTCAGAGATGAGAGTTTCTTTGTGCTCATAAACTGTTTCTTTTCGTAAGAGATCTGTAGTCGAGTTTTGGAAGCGATTTCGTGCAGTTTTTCAATAGCGTCTTTTGTTTCCCTTATACCTTTCGTGACAATCGCCAAATCGTCTGCAAAAGCCAGGCATTTAATCTGTAGGTTTCCTAAGGTTATCCCCTGTTGTGATGTTCCCCATTCTTTTATGACCTTATCTAACACCAGATTGAAAAGGAGAGGTGAGAGGCCATCGCCTTGTCGGACACCTGTGCGAATTTCAAAGGGCAGGGCTCTGATAGTTCCCCACAGAACTTTACTTTGGAGGTCGTGTTGGTTAAAGTTTGCTCTATGATAGCCCGTGTTCTGTTGTCTACTTTGTATTGTGCCAGAATTTTGAAGAGAGTTTTCCGGTCGATAGAGTCGTACGCCTTTTTGAAGTCAACGAAGGTAATGATCAGGTTCTGTTTGTGTTGTAAAATCATTATATATATATATATATATATATATATATATATATATATATATATATATATATATATATATATATATACATTGATGTGTATGGCTACCATAAATTTGTATGTTTCTGACTCGAGAATAATAATAATCGTTTAAAGTATTTCCAACGGCGTGGTCTGGTCTTGTGCAGTGCCTAAGCACAAATCAGTCAACTTCTACTTTTCCTTTCCCTGTCCCGATTTCCCGTACGGAGGTTCGGTGCTCAGGAGGGAATTAGAATCTGAAGTGAAACAAAGAGAGTGGAGGAGCAGTTGTGTCGGGGCGGTGTCCCGCCAGGGCGGACAGTCGCGCTGGCGTCGCCCCCGAGGCTGGCTGGATATTAGTTCTGGAGATGCCGAGATTAATACCGCGTCAGCGCTAAGCCGCCTCTCCGCGCGTCAGCTTCTTTCCAAACAGCGCGCAGGGGCGGGCCGACGGGGATGCCGCGACGCGTCTCCCGCACTTGCTGAGTCTTAGCCACGGCGGAAGGCTCGCTTGTCGGGGCAAAGTGGTACGCTCTAGGCTCGGACGAGAAACGCTTCGTCTTTTCGTACGTTAATGACATTGAAACGCTTCATATTCGAACTGTTACAAATACTGTGCTTCCGCTGGCGTGAAATGAATTACTTATTTCCTATTGTCGTTTTTGATTCGCATCAAATGCACCAAATGCCGATTTTTGTAGGTACTGAGAGTACAGCAAATATTTGGAAAGCGCACTAATAAACAGTGACTAATCTGAAAAGATGACAAGGTGCCAGTCACCGTCTACATTCAGTTCAGCGAAGGCAAGCCTGCTACGTCTGTCATCAACAGAGAGCAGCCCTATGGGTTATAATTCCATCATCCCGTAAGCGGTCGCAAACGATTCGCTAGCATCCAAGGAAATTGGTTTCATTCTTCACATGGACTGCGTTTAAGAAAGGACGTTCCGTAAAGATGTCGAATAACACGTTGTCTTGAAGAAACGTCGATACCTTTCCTAAGCCCGAACGTCGAAGCCAGCCAATTACCTCTGTCTCTCGCTACCACTTTATCCATTTCCTGGCACAGCGAGGCTGAACGCCGCACGTGGCTGCCGCTTCAAGCACACCAAAACCCTCATACAGGACGCGATCCGGGACGAGAGATCGTTATCTCTCGTTGCCCGTGTACACTGCGACATCCTGGCAGTAAACGACTGTTTATCATTAATCCGTCTGTGGCACAGTTTATTATCATGTTCGGCGTACCTCGACTATATTCGTGTTACGCTTGCAACACAGCAACAAACGCGTGCTGAGGGGACGCGAATCCTAATTATTTCAGTCGATTTCCGCAATCTCAAACGCTGACATGCGGCTACCACGTAACCAGGGCCGATTTGATGCATTAAGTTTACCTTCAAACGATGCTTTCTCTCTCGAAGGTGTTTATCCTTGCTTTCGTAAAAAAACTGCCTTTTGACAATTGTAGATCTCGATTGTGTTAATTCAGCGACATTTCCTACAGCTACAACCAATTCCTCTACTTCTTTCTTACCCTTTTCATAAGCGTTGGCTCTAAGTTCGTTAATGACACGACGTGCTGATTTTGTTAATTTTTCTGTAGCATCTAACTGCATTCGTTCTTGCTGAAGTGCTTTACTGACCCTTGACGTGGCAAAAGACACTATGGCATTGTCACAGCACACAAAGAAAACTTAAAGAGACTAGATACTTCACTGACACTCACTGGATTATTTTGCAATTTTTCTACAACTCTACTAATGCAAATCTAATGAAACTATATTTCACAATATGAAAACCTTCAATCCTTGCCTCCCAACTTGTATCATACAGCGACTTCGGAGTCATGTTTACGGGCTACATCAGTGATTCCCAGCACTCCACACGTGCAAGAAATAATGTGAGCAATCTTTGAAATACGCAAAATGTAGCGCAATTACAGATGATTTAACATCACTAATATCCGAGCTGAAGCTATGAGCACGTCAAGGGATGCAATGAGCTCTGGGATTTTCTTCGATGATACAGGCTTGAGTACCACTCGCCGGCCGGTGTGGCCGAGTGGTTCCAGGCGCTTCAGTCCGGAACAGTTCTGCTGATACGGTCGCAGATTCGAATCCTGCCTCGGACATGGATGTGTGTTATGTCCTTAGGTTAGTTAGGTTTCAGTAGTTCTATGGGACTGATGACCTCAGATGTTAAGTCCCATTTGAACTATTTAGTACCACTCTACTAGCCCTTCATGTTGCTTTCATTGTCATACTATCATACGATTGTCCCCGGCAGTGTGCAAGCGGTATGCCAAGGCTACGTTGTACCTGAAGCAACAATTCTGGGATGGCTTTGCCAGTAGTGTGGCTGGCTTGAAAAGAGAAATAGAATTAAATTGTATCTGGTTTGAAAAACACACTTTTAAAAACTTGGCCATTAATTGTACTTGCCCAAAAAAGTTTCCATTACCTGAACTTACCAACATTTCACAGCCGCCTCTTACGAAAAACTTTATTCGGCAAGGAAACACACTATCGAAACTAGCCTTAACAAAACCAATCTCGATCTCTTTTCTTTTCTCAACAATTTGATCTTGAGTTGCCTGAGCCATTAATATTATGATTTTAATTCTCTCCGAAAGCTCTTTCCACTTTTTCATTTCATTAATGTGGTTGAGTGGTAGCTCATGGCTGGAGACAATTTTTTGACAAACCATTTCTTGTGAGTGCCAACTCACGAACTAAATAACTTGCAATAAAAGCAATACACATGATCGTTTGTTCGAGAATAGGCAAGCCAGGTTCACTTAATTTTTTCGTCTTCTGAAAACTTACGGAAGCAATGGAAAACTGTGAAACAGGTTGTCTCGCTACCCACAGGAAACTTTACATTTTTTTCACTATCATCTTGCAGACCTTTCTCAGTTGCTATTATCTTAAATTTATCATTTGTAATAGTTAATATCCGACCAGTTTCCCGGATCCCTAAGATCATCGACAACTTGAAGGTCGTTACTTTGCTTAGACGATTTTCTTTCTTCGTGCTGATGTCGACCTGCTCCAGTTTCTTCTGTAGTAACACTATCGTAAGCTATTTTCGCTAGTGGAGCTTTTCTTTTAAGGTGTCACACCTAGGTTTTCTTTTTTTTGGCACTCGATAAGTGCTCACTGTCTATTATACACTCTTGCATAAATCAAATCACAGGGACCGATAGCACATGACACAGACACACGAACTGTGTTCGTACACCAGACCGAACTTGGTTTCTGGACCAAGATACTTAACAAGATCACCACCTCAAACGTTTCTGGTATTTCCGCACAAGCCGCAGCTGACTAGGACTGAAGTGGAAATCTGTATAGCGTCGGTGCATGTCGAGAATGACTGCCGCAGTATTCATCAACAATGACAACGACAGCGGGACCAATGTGAATACAGCCTATTAACATTCTAAATTTGGAGATTTTTTTTTTTTTTTTTTTTTAGATTTGCTAAATAAGGACAACGGGACCCTTGCGGCTGCGGCTGCGGCAGCTTTAAATCGGCCCTTGCACTAACTATGCGTAGTTCGCATATTCGAGACAGATGCATCTCGGTGTTTCAGACAGATTAAAGTAAATGTTGCAATGTGTATGCAAAACAGTACGCGTTAATTATACGCAATCGCAAAAAATCGAAAAGATCTATAAGTAAAATCGTTACAACAATAAGGAAACAAATACACGGCTAAAAATGTGTTACATTTGATACTGCCGCCGTTACCAGTGTTTGTTGCGTTACAACTGGCGCGAGCTGTGCATAATCGTAGGTTGCCGAACTTATGAAGACATGCGAACTGTTTAGTTTTGTTGACTCTACATGTAGACATGTACTCTCAAAATACATAGAATTATGGATTTTGCACTGTGATTGATTGAGCCTGTATTTCAAATTCATAATGAAGATGTACTGAATATAATGAAAAAGGAAAGATTTTGACTGTACAAATGATGAGACTGGTTGTTAGAACACATCTCCAGGCACCAAGGAATAGTTAATTGGGCAAGAGAGATAAGTATAGGGGGTAAAAGTTGTAGAGAGACAACGAGGCTTGACTACAGTAAGGTGATTGAAATGAATGTGGGATGCTGTAGTTATGCAGATACGGAAATACGAGGGCTATTCAGAAAATTAGGTGCGAAATGGAAACTGCAGTGAAAATCCAGTGAAGCTGGGGAGAGATGTGTTGGGCAGTACGTCTGGTATGCCCGTCGATTGAGTCACGTCGCTCTTTCAGTTCTGAGAGCGCAGTGAGCAGGTAAAGATGCCTAGAAAATAGTGTCTCTCGCCAAGTATTAGGACCTGGTGACAGATTTCGTCTGATGAAGATACTCCTGCAGCGTTTTCGATGGGAAGTGTCTGATCACCCACAATATAGTCCTAAATTGGCTCCCTCTGAGCTTCATCTCTATTCACATGAGCCTCTGACTATGAAGACAATATTTTGGCACAGACAATGAGCTATAGACCAGCGCAGAGAATTGACGGAAAACACAGGCGGTTGCCTTCCGTAACGAAGGTATTGGAAAGTTGGTTCAACGCTACAACAAATGTTTAGCTCGGAGTGACGACGATGTAGAGAAGTACATGGAAGATGTAGCTAACTGTTCCAAATAAAACATTTTTTGATTTTCACAATGGTTTCCATAGATCGGTCCTTACTTTCCGAATAGCTCTCATAACTGCACAAGATAGACTATCGAGATGAGCTGCATCAAACCAGCCTTCGACTGCAAAAACAACGTACCACTTAAGACAAATTAACGTAAATAAATTTCTGTTTCTGCAAAAGAATACTATTTATTACATTTCTTCCCAAACTTGCTAACCCACTCTCACACGGGAGAAAATATGAACTATAAATTTTAAGAATTATAGCAATAAGTGTGACCTCATGATATTTAAAAGCAGTTTAATTAGTTTAACATAACACAGAGAAAATTTTCTGCAAATAGAAGTATAAAATCAGTTATGTTGTTTAAAAAATATTATCTTCTTATTGATACAAAATTGTCGCCTTTTTTCTTTATTTATTTTTATTTTTAATTAATTGATTCCTCACTTAATGTAAATAATTTGAAGGATGCTTTGATACCGGTTGAACTTTGCAAAAACATTTGTATATCTTTGTAGCTCATTGCATCTCGCAGCGATAAATAATTTTAGTTTAGAAAAAAAGCTCACTGATATTTTTATTAGGTAACCGAGACAAGGGTTGTGTTCCAAAGTTTGCAAAAATTGTGCATTTTATTAATAGCGCCGCTGCAAATAACATGAAACATAAATCAAGTGTGCCATTGGTGAGAGAAAGGATTCGTTTCAGTCGGTGTGAACTGGATTCTGTATCAAAGGACATGTATTATCTTCATTTAGAATTGGAAGCAAAACTGTCTACCTTGTCTTGGAACTGGGTGGATGGTGTGACATGAGCCAAAGCAAACTGGAACCATGACAAGGCTACGAGAGGCAAATTGCCAAGTTCGACCGACTTCCGACACAGATGCTGGAGGAAGTTCCTTCTCGATGATCCCTTATTAACTTGACGGGGAAACCTATAGACGACGCGACTACATCTGTGTTAGCAAGAGGTCTCAATTTTGCTCCTACACCTGTTTCACCACCACCAGTGGATTCTGTCAGTTTCATCGAAGAAACTTTGCGCCGTCTTGCTACAGATGAAGCTGAGGAAGAGCGTCAGGAGTCTTGTCGTGTGTTCACAAGAGCTACACCTCAGAAGAGCAACCACATCTCGCTTATATAGAGGGCAGCTCTCCGGAACTTGCGAACAATGGTACTTAAATCTGATAAAGGTAATGCTACTGTCTTAGTATTACGGGAGGACTATACTAATAAGCAATGTTTTATTAAGCAAGTCAACATACCGCAAAATCGATAAGGATCCTACTACGCGAGTGGTGCGGAAAACAGCAGAACTTCTAACAGTTCCTTCCAAAGGAGGTAATTAAGAGATTGAAACCAAATAGCTCAGGTAAGATCCACAAGGGTAACGTGCCATTACGTCCTATTGTGAGTAATACTGGAGCAGCCACCTGCGACTTAGCAAAGTACTTGGCGTTTTTGCTTAAACAAATGGTAGGAAAATGTCCATATCACATAAAGAATTCTAGGGATTTCATCAGCAGACTTAAGTTATTGCAGCTGCAAAGTAATGACTTGTTGGTCAGTTTTGATGTGGTTTCACTTTTTACAAATGTACCTCTTGTGGGCTCACTACATCTAATTGGCAATAGGTTTAGAGCCGACATTACAGCACTGTTTGAGCACTCCCTCTCCTTACATATTTTTTATTTAACAACGAGTTTTATGAGCAATCAGACAGTGTCGCCATGGGGAGTCCTTTGTCTCCCCTAATCTTTTTACAGAAGATTTTGAGGATCGAGCACTCGCCTCAGACACTTTTAAACCAACAGTATTTTGGCATCTGCGAGAATTCCTACAACATCTGAAGTCCATATACGAAAACATAAATTTACTATAGAGCTGGAGGAATAGGGCTGCTTGCCGTTTTAAGATGTCTTAGTGCGACGTAAGAGCGATGGCACACGTGGTCAATTAGTACACCGAAAGCCCACTCATACAGACCTTTACTTGCAAGCTGCCAGTTCCCAGCATCCATCACAAACGATGGGTGTTCTGAAGACCTTGATTTACCGAACCCACGTCATCTCTGAGGCCGATAGTTTGAAAACAGAATTGGAGCACCTGCAGACTGTATTTCTGAAGAATGGGTATTCGTCCCAGCAAGTAGAGAGAGCGTTGCAGACCTATAAGCGACGGAGCAAAGAAGAGGTCTTTAAGACGATTGCCTGTTTGCCATATATTGGTAATATTTCAGCGCAAATAGGCAGAATATTAAGAAAATATAAAATAAAAGCAATCTTTCGCCCTCCTGCAAACATTTTGTCACTGTTGGGATCTGTCAAAGAGGACCTAGAGATATGAAGGCAGATGTTTACAGAATTCCGCGCGAATGCGGCAAATCTTACATAAGGCAAACGACGAGTACTGTGCAGGATTGCAATGATTAACATCAGCGGCACACTCGCATTCTACAGCCTTGTAAGTCTGCCATCGGTAAACATTGTATTTCCACTGGTTCTGTTATTAATGAATCCGTTTAAATACGAATGTCTGACAGTGAGTCTCTTATTAATCGAGACTGCGGTTTCAGTTGAATTCGGCATAGAATACCGTCGTCGAAGAACTTCATGTCATGTAGCAGGCATAGTTCTGTGATGGAACCGCCGGAATACAATCGAACTAATATCAATACGCTGAGTTTTCACCACGAACGCGCTCACGTAGCGCACGCTCAGGACCAAGTGAATCCACCACGCATGTGCCGGCAGGGCCTTAAATATGAGCTCAGTGCGTTTTCGACAGTATCACCTGAAAATGGCAGTAAGACTCTGCGCCGAAATATTGTGGCAGGATGTTACAGACATCCGGCAGTTCTCCCGAAATTTTGTAAAACAACAGAAAAAAGTTGTATGTGAAGATTACGGACCGAAAGGTCGGGGTTCGATTCCCTGTCAACTCCTGTATTTCTTATCTGTCACTTTTCACTTCTTTTACTTTTCGTAACGTCTGCTAATGTTAAAAATGCTGAGTTGCACCATGGTTTGGAACCAGTGTTAAAAAGTAGGCCCCCTAGTAACCGGGTGGGTCAGTCATTTCAAACATCAGAGGAAGGCAGCATGTGACCTCTAATTGGACCAGGCCTAGTAAAATCGTTTGATGTTAAAACCAACCACTGGGTTGATGACAGCTTTACCTTTAAGGATTAAGAACTTCTGCTTGAGCGACCTATTTGATCTATAGCAACAAATACTCATCACCTAACAGTGAAGAGAACCATACATCAACTTGTTGCCATGACAACGTTTTCCGTGCAGGGTACGTCCGTCGTCTGCGGCAGACGCGGGGTCGCTCGTCAATTTTTCTCCCCTATCTCTCTCTCTCTGCCCGCATCTCGTGGTCGTGCGGTAGCGTTCTCGCTTCCCACGCCCGGGTTCCCGGGTTCGATTCCCGGCGGGGTCAGGGATTTTCTCTGCCTCGTGATGGCTGGGTGTTGTGTGCTGTCCTTAGGTTAGTTAGGTTTAAGTAGTTCTAAGTTCTAGGGGACTTATGACCACAGCAGTTGAGTCCCATAGTGCTCAGAGCCATTTGAACCATTTTCTCTCTCTCTCTCTCTCTACCTCTGGCTCTCCTTCTCGGCCTCTCCCTCACCGTCACTCTGTTTTTTTGCGTCCCTTCCTGAGGCGTCTCCTACGCAAACACGGCCGACCCCTAGCCTCTGGGCGGCAACAATAGAAAGCCATCAGTCTTGCCAGTTTGTTTGGCTAAATGGCCGCCGACGAGGCGCTGCTCTCGATGGCGGAAAGTCAACAGCGGCTTCCCTTTTCTGCAGCCAGAGGTCTTCGCGAGCGCCGGTCGAGGCGACGCTCCAAATGCAGCGCGCGAGCCAAACGGCTTTGTGAGGCTATAAGGCGGCAGCTGGAGAGGAAATGATTTAGGACGTCCCCAGTCGGACGGAGAGTGGTAGCCGTGTTTATGTGGAGCCGCGCTTTAAATTACGGCCTGACTAATGGCCAGCGGAAACACAATCGTGGCGATGGCTGCAACGTCTTTATAGTCCGGCTGATTCAGCGCGACCGTGGCGGCCGCTCTCTGATTTATGCGTTAATTACGGGGACGATCCGTCGGCTGCCCTCGCGCGCTGGCGAGTCGATAAGTAACGGGCACCGGCTGCGTCGTCGCCGTCACTGCGGGGCGCCCGGTTCACGGCAGGGACGGCGCGTATCATTCGCGTGAAACAGAGTAGGCGCGTTTAACTCGCGAGGCCGTCACCTTCTCTGTTATCAGGGACGGATCCAGTGGGGGTCGAAGGGGGGCAGGGGGCTCATGGGGGTCATGTGGATTTTGACATCAACCCCCTCTTCAGCCCCCACAAAAATTGTTCAGTAATAGTGTTTGTTGGCCGGCCGAAGTGGCCGAACGGTTCTAGGCGCTACAGTCTGGAACCGCGCGACCGCTGCCGTCGCAGGTTCGAATCCTGCCTCGGGCATGGATGTGTGTGATGTCCTTAGGTTAGTTAGGTTTAAATAGTTCTAAGTTCTAGGGGACTGATCACCCAAGCAGTTAAGTCCCATAGTGCTCAGAGCCATTTTGAACCATTTTTGAATAGTGTTTGCACCTTTAGATCCATTGACAGGCCAAACCATTATGAGAACTGCCCCCTGCAAGACTGAATGACATCTGGTGGCCTAGGAGCACGTGGCGCGTTAAAGAAAGTAAATAATCGTAGCGGAGACGAATGGGGAGTCATTCAAACCAGGATAAGGGACACAAAATGGGGAAATCCATTTACATCAGCGACTTTTTTTAAAAAAGAAAACACCATCGAAACAGCGTGTAACATATTTAATGTCCATGGTACAAGCTAACTACTACTGTTTATCACTACGACAGGGGGTACAAAATGAGGAAATCCATTGACAACAGCAACTTAAAAAGAAAAAGAAAACATGGTCCATACAGGGTGTAATATATTTATTGCCCATGATACTTGCTAACTTAAACTGTTAATCATTTTCAAGGACTTATCCCAAACCTCAAGCTTCACAATAGTTTTGACTAAACTGATAGAATATATGTAAAGGCACAAATCGCTTCAAATGGCTCTGAGCACTATGGGACGTAACAGCTGAGGTCATCAGTCCCCTAGAACTTAGAACTACTTAAACCTAAGTAACCTAAGGACATCACACACACATCCATGTCCGAGGCAGGATTCAATCCTGCGACCGTAGCGATCACTCGGTTCCAGACTGAAACGCCTAGAACCGCTCGGCCACTTCGGCTGGCACAAATCGCTTTCCGGTGCGTGTAGCACAAATACAACGTAACTGTGAACTAGATCACATCAATTAGTAAATATTACTAATCAAATTTTTGTCATAGCATTACACATTTCTGGGCTTGTGCCCTCGTCCACTTATATACGGGATGAAAAATCTACGAAATTGGTGGCGAATATTAATAAAAAAAGGGACAGATGCAGATAACTGTTTTAATTTGTATAGTTTTCCAATTTAAAACAAGTCCATTAAAGATAAAATAAGATTATTGTTGCTACGTTACCGCTTATGGAAAACCTCCATGCCAATTTCCAGTGTACTGAAGGTAGAATTAATTTATCTTGAAACACTCTTACTGTTGTCAAAACGTGATGCAGGGATTAAATAAACTTGTGGATTGACATTTTTCGGGTTCATAAACATTTTCTTTTTATCTGTTATTACTTTCATGTTGTAATTTGATGTACTGACACGTTCCATGACCTTTGAGATTTGCTTCTCAACATGGTCCTACGGAACGTGACGTGTAAATAAAATAAAATAATCAATGAGGTAACTAATTAAAGGTATATTCGTCTGTCTTAAACACCTTTTAGTTTAACAAGAAAGTTATTGAGATAATTTGATCACATCTCTAATGTGCCTCAACTGAGTGTTTACGTTGTAGGATGTATACATTGCCAGCGATGGGCGAGGTATGATAGAATCTCTGACCAGAGAGTAGTTTATCGTTAGCTGTTGCTAGTCTGCGCTTGACTGCGCGAGTCGACAGTAGTAGTAGCGAGTGAGTAGTAGTCGTCAGTCCGTGCTAGTCCGCGCTAGTCGGCGGGAGTCGGCATGCGTCGGCTGTGTGCTCTGCTCGCGACTCGCAGCCTTGCGCATATTAAATAATGTGTGTTAATTGTAATTTAATTTGTTTCAAAAAAATTCCCCAATAATAATTTTTATAATATAAAGCAACTCTTTTAAAGAAAAGCATTCATTTCAATTTAAAGAATTTCCAATGCATTATCATTGCATCCAAAAATAAAAAATAAAAATATATGCCAGCATTGCACGAAGCTGTGTCGAAAAGAGCGGATATAATTGCAGTTTTATTGAGGTAAGAATTTTTGCTTTTTTTATTCAGAATACAGGGCCGAAGATCAGCGTTGCTGTCCTCATAAAATTTATCGGGTTACAGAACTTTTTTTTGTTTTTGGTGTTTAGGAATTTTTCTATTCCGAACTTGATGTTAAATGAGAAAAGAATTTTGTGGGAATATTAAGTGTGAATGCATTCTTTGCACAGCGACTATAAATCGGAGCCAAATTTGTTCAGAGGTTACATTAAGATTAATTTTGTTCAGAGCTCAGAATAATTAAAAATTCATTTAATTATAATTTAATAATTGTATTGCGAGGTTACACTTGGCTCATTTACATTTACATTATTATTTAACATTTTTGTGGGGAGGTTACAACGTGCTGTACAGCGTGGCGAAACGGCGATGTAAGGAAAGGTTTGAAGCCGTTCGCAATGCCAGCGTCAAGATAATTACATTAAAAAAAGGCTACTGACAGTTAGTCGCTAATAGCTTGGTAAAACCAAGTTTAAAGGGTAATCTAGAAGCAGCGATCGACGACAGCCCCGGTGTTGACTGTGGCGCCGGCGCTGCGTAAACACGGCTGAGTGGGCGGCGAGCAGCGGCAGCGCAGCCAATGTTTGTTTACAGCGGCGCGGCGCGGCGCGACGAGACTCGAGCCGTCACAGCAGCAGGAAGGCCCAGACAGACGGCCAGGGCACATCCGCCCTGCTCTCGACTCACCGGCTCGTCCTGCTGCGGCACAGTGGCGATCTGCGTCGCTGCAGAAACACCTTTCACACAACGTTTATAAAAAACGCAATAATTGTTGCACCAGACTGTGAGACTCCCAGTTTGATTTCCGAGAAGAGTATCCATAGAAAATACAGTTTATTCTTTCGTGGGAGGCAGTAGAAGAGCTAAAGGGTAGTTTTGAACATTGTTTTCTTTGATTTAACAATATCATTTAATTCAGAGGTCAATGCAATATTTTTACAGAAGTTGAGCCGTTAAGGGGTTAGGGAAAAATCTCGGTAAATGTATGTAGTTAACAGGAGATATCGGGTCTTCCTCCAGTATCAACAATCAGGAAAGAGATTTGAAACTGACGCAGATGATGTAAAGCACAGGGTCGCCCAGGTTTCTATTCTGGGCTCTTTGTCTTTCTCGATTACATCAACGATTTGCCAGGAAACATAATAGCTGACTCAATTTCTTTTTTCTCTTCGCGTATCACACAAGTGTTATTGTTAAAGATGTGGAACGCAGTGTAAATGATGTAGCTAATAGATAGCGAGTAACATCAGCACGTGACTTTTACAGAAGAGATGAAGAGTGAACTGCAGGAAATCGCAGTGCATACGACTGCCGACGCGGAACTCTTCCACAAGCGAAATTTTACCGTCCGCCGGCCGGAGTGGCCGTGCGGTTCTCGGCGCTACACTCTGGAGCCGAGCGACCGCTCCGGTCGCAGGTTCGAATCCTGCCTCGGGCATGGATGTGTGTGATGTCCTTAGGTTAGTTAGGTTTAAGTAGTTCTAAGTTCTAGGCGACTGATGACCTCAGAAGTTAAGTCGCATAGTGCTCAGAGCCATTTGAACAATTTTTTTTTTACTGTCCCAGGGTGGTCAGGCAGTCAGTGAAGGCCTTTTAGATTGTGTGGACTGAGGATTGATGAAGAGCCTGTAATGTATCAAAAATTATTACAAGTTGTCGCCTTGCATTGGAATCAGAACTAGCCGTGGAACCGGGAGGAGAACATATTTTGGTTCTCACGCTCGCACAGCTGCAGCTGGCTACTGGGCAGCACGACCCGTGTACTTGCTTAATGCTGCGTGCAATACACTACACACGTCCTCTATGAATCTGAAGAAGTACTGGTAAATATTAAGGGTCTTTCTCATATTTTGTATGCCAAATTCTATGGATAACACCACCATACTGTTAAAATTTCAAATGAATAACATCAGTACTTTTGGAGATTTAATTTTTTGACAGGCATAATTACCATGCTGGCGTTGTGAACAGAGTCAGAGCTGTACTCTATTCCTTTATGGTATCAATTGACACTACAACCAAGAGACAGGTATACATAATCTAATTTTCTGGAATTTTCTTTAATTTCATTACCAGAGCATTCTGACATAGTTCAAATGGTTCAAATGGCTCTGAGCACTATGGGACTTACCATCTATGGTCATCAGTCCCCTAGAACTTAGAACTACTTAAACCTAACTAACCTAAGGACATCGCACACATCCAAGCCCGAGGCAGGATTCGAACCTGCGACCGTAGCAGTCACGCGGCTCCGTACTGAGCGCCTAGATTCTGACATAGTTTAAAGTATTTTGCAAAATTATTATTTCATCGTGTTTTGGTTGTGTGAGTTGTTTTGCAGAGACTATGAACCGAAAATTACTTTCAAGTACATTTGAGGATCACACAACGGCACAATTATTACCACGTAATTTTGACTAAACAGACGAAAACTATTTACCCACGGATTCTTTACAAGACGTTTGAATGCCAAAAAGCTTATTGAAAAATGAAAATTTAGCAAACAGTTAACTCTGTTACAACGATATTTTAGACTTTTATGGCCTGGAGTTGATAGCAATACATCGTAATTATTTACAAAAATTGCTACAAATAAATTTCTTTCCCACGAAATAAAATTTTTGATTCTTTTCAAAAAAATAAATGTCCCTTTGACAAAAATTATTACAGCTGAATTTTTTCTCCAGACTCCCTTCACTTTTTTACTTTCCCGTTTTCGCTGTAAAAGGAAATTTTCATAATGAAAAAAAAACCTACTAAATTACTACTCTGAAGCCATCTTTATATATAATAAAAGGCACTTTAGTGGGTGTTCTTCAGTATAAATGTACGCTCTTCCCAAAATTTGCTATGGTGAATGTAAGAAAGCCTTAAAACATTACGCAATCTACATTATGTAGAGGTACTATGGAGTGCGTCTCCCTTTTAACTACGTACACTTTTCACAAACTTCTCACAAAAAGCGCTATTGTTGGCTTCCTTGACCTGTTCGACAAGAGTATGATAAGGAGCACCATTTCCCACGTTCTACATTTTTTTCGCTGTGGTGAGCGTATGTAAAAATTGCATATTTTCATCATCTACTTTTCGGTGAAACAGCGTGGGAACTCGTTTTCACATTTACTCTTACATCAACGTCCACTCATCGGCCAGTCACAAGTGAGCCTCGCATCCGGTTTCTGAAATGGGCGCACCTGCAAAATACAACACGTCCAAGGCAAACAGTCTTTACTTTGCTTCCTGCAAAGGAGAATGTTATACATGTTTCTTCCAAATGCGTACACTATTTGTTTCTTGCCATAATCGGTACATATACAAAGACAATTTTCTGGATTTCATTGACTTTACCTATCTAATAGTAACTTTACTCCACTAAAGTATTATTTGGCAAAAATTCTTCTTCAGAATCTTTTTTTTTTTTGTGAGAAGTGAACTAACATTTACCAATCAAAAATAAATGATATTCTAAGTATCCCTATCCTTACTCAACTCCAATTCCAAAACAAAAAATATCAAAAGACTCTTCAGACCGCCGGCCGGGGTGGCCGAGCGGTTTTAGGCGCTACAGTCTGGAGCCGCGCGACCGCTACGGTCGCAGGTTCGAATCCTGCCTCGGGCATGGATGTGTGTGATGTCCTTACGTTAGTTAGGTTTAAGTAGTTCTACGTTTTAGGGGACTGATGACCTCAGCAGTTAAGTCCCATAGTGCTCAGAGCCATTTGAACCATTTTTGAACTCTCCAGACTCAAAATTCACACAAGCGAGTTACTGCTGAAAAACATCTCTCTTTACAATGGAAGTTCTTTGCTTCTGATCATACATGTTTCCAAATTTACTCTCAAATATTAGTAAACACACTTCTTAACTTTTAGAAAATCTCTACATATTAAGTTTCATAAGCCTTCCATAATATATACAAACACACAATGAATGAAACATCGTTGTAAACATACACAACAACTCCCCCAGTTTACAGTTATCATAAAATACACAACCTGTTCACCTTCATCGCTGTATGAAATCTATTGGCTTTGTACATTGACTATTAAAACAGTTCTGCCTCTGTTCTGAAACTTTTACATGAACAGGTGTAACCACATTTCGTCACACATTTGCATTTTACACTATCTTATTCTACAAAACTTTCACATGTTCAACTTACTCATTCTCGTCCTATATTTATTATGTTAGTACAGTCTTTAGTACTAAAATTTGTTAAAAAATTATTTGTTAATACTGTTCTTTTCTACAAAATACAATTGGGAAAGACAGTGAAGAAAGAACAGACGATGGCAAAAGTTCTGAATGAAGAAGAGGCAATCTGACAATACGAAAACAAAAAGAGAATTATATTGCCAACAATTCGGGATGTCTGGTGTTCATCAAACACCTGACATCGCAAAGAATGCACGTCCCGTGAGGCTAGTTTAGTACTACTGTCCCCTTCAGCTTTCTGTATATAGTTCTTGAGGTCAAAACGTTACATTTTCAATATTTATTGTATCCCATGATATCCTATTTTTGCTGCAGCAATATACAGGTACACCACACTGCTCACCTGCCGGATATCGGTTTCTTCCTACACTGCCAAGCGCCTTCCAGCTTCGTTATTCCTAAAATCGATCTTGCCTTTGTATTTTTGCAAAAAAATCTGCCCTAACCAACAACTCGACATTCAACCCGAAGATTATCAGAAAATTCTGGTACAGTTTCTCAGCCTGAATCTTTACAGGTAACATGATGTCAAGGGTTACTGCTCTCTTACTTTTACCTGTGGCTGTTACAATGTCTATTCTGGAGACGGTGCATCATAACTATTTCTTTCCGATTGGGAATAGCATCTACAAACATTTTTGACACTGCACGTACATCTGAACCACTACCATGTAAACAAGTAACTTTTTCATCAAAAACTACAACATCTATTACCGGTTGTCCTGATTCTTCAACAGTTCAAGATCTGGTTCTTTCAGTGAATCCAGCAGTACCTCACGCCTGTCGAATCCTACACCTTTGTTGCAATAACACAAATATTTATGGGGGTCCTCTTCCTCTTTAATGGTGTCAGATTTAATTAATCTGTTTATTACTGAAAAGTAGAAACATTTCTCCAAAAATTCACCACATCTAATCCTCTCAGATTCTGCAACACTTCCTTCTATCTTGTCAAAATTTTCAAATTAATCCCCACCTCCAACTATTTCTGTAGCAGCATTACTACCAATGAGCTTTCTTCTACTATTCTTAAATCTTCTTTGACAGCTGAAACTGCTCCATCACTATCAGACAGAATCTTCTCTGTCCTACCTCGAACTTCATCTACTGGTATATCTACCTCCTTTGCTATGCTTTGCCCACATTTAGTGCTTTCTTCCACGTTACCTATAGGATCCTCTTCAGTATTGCAGTGCTCAGTTAGACTAAGGTCCTGCTTCGCAATCTCATCAAATAACTCCTGTTTCTTGCTAACCTGGTTCGTAGATTCGTGATTTTCATCTAATCTTCCACAAATTTCTGTCACGTTTCCCTGAAAAGTAAATACTGTCACTTCTTCCCTTTTCTCCGGTACGTTTATAGCACCTGTGCCTCTGCTCTGTTGCTGCCTCACAAAGGACTTTGCTACAGGATTTACCTAACGTATTGGCAGTGTGCTAATGTTAGCACCCTTAGAGACTGCTATTATTTGTCCTCATCGCCTACTCTACCATTCACCGTAGTGTTACGTTCACTCGGCTGCCTGGAATGCTGCTCTTTTCTCTCAACTGATTGCTGATTTTTACAACTGTCATTCCTAGAATGAGATTTTCACTCTGCAGCGGAGTGTGCGTTGATATGAAACTTCCCGGCAGACTAAAACTGTGTGCCGGACCGAGACTCGAACTCGAGACCTTTGCCTTTCGCGGGCTGTGAAGTTTGGAAGGTAGGAGACGAGGTACTGGCGGAATTAGAGCTGTGAGGACGGGTCGTGAGTGGTGCTTGGGTAGCTCAGTTGGTAGAGCACTTGCCAGCGAATGGCAAAGGTCCCGAGTTCGAGTCTCGGTCCGGCACACAGTTTTAATCTGCCAGGAAGTTTCTGTCATTCGTGTTACTGTCATAATTTCTATATCCAGTAAAGCGCCCTCTTCCTTTGGAGCTTCCTCTGTGATTGTTAAATCTCTGCACATCTATTCTGTTTACTTGAAATTCATTTTGCATAGTAGAGCCCCGTAATCTCTATTATCATTTTCCTCTTCTTTCAGAAGATTTTCTACCCTTTCCAAGTACCCAATAAACTTGCTGATGTTCTCTCTGGGTAAAGAAATTTATTTCGCCAGTACAAAGACAACTAGTTTTCTAATCCGATTATAATTTGTTCTGTTTTTAACTTGGTAGTCATGTAAGATAAAATAGTTACCCACAACTGCACAAACCTCTTAATAGTCTCTTTCTTTGGGTTAAGCTTCTCACGTGACGAAAAGCTGTTTAATACTTCCATCTGTTTTCTTTTTCCCCAGTATTCCTCAAAGAAAGCCTGTTTAAGATTTTCCGTGATGTAATACTTGTCTACAGCTAATTTTTCCCAAACACGAGGTTCTCCTACAAGATTAGATACCACAAAGCCTATTTTCTGTTTGTCATTCCATGACCTAGACGTCAAATCCTCAAAACCACTCCAGAAATCTTTTAGATAAACAGTCTTACTGGGATCAAATCTCAAAAACTGTTTGTGGTTAACATAGGCAATTTCAGACGATTCTGCAACACTAGTCATTATTACATGGCCACTACTGTTATTAATTTTGTGTTTTGGATTAGCTAGTCTAGTATCATTTTCTTGTAGGTTACCATTTACTGCAGTATGAAATTCTGACAAGTTAGTTTCCAAATCAGTTATTCTTGCACATACAAGCCCTCCAGTTTTCGTTTGTCACTTTCCTCCTTAATTTTATCAGCCAGAATTTTATGATCCTCATTACATTCTTTTTCCACATTATCTACTTGTGCCTGTGCTTTAAAGTCAGCACTTAATCGTTTATCTAGCTGTTTACTACCTTCAGCAACTTGCCTTATAGGGGATTAATGCTCACCTTTTACTGTTACAATATCATTGTTACATTCTTGTTTAGCATGGTAAATTTGTCTGTTTATGCTGTCGTTAAACTGTGATACCTCATTTTTTACAGAATCGCTCAAGCCTGAAATTCTGTGATCCATTTCTTCCTGAATTTCCTCTTAAAATATTTTCAGTTGGTTATCAAACTGTTCTGACTGTTTTATAAATCCCTGATTAATTTCAGAAACTAATCCACTTATTTTACTATCCGTTTCATCAGCCAATCCACTTATGTTACTATGAATGTCGCCTCCCCCCCCCCCCCCAAATCTGTTTCATAATGTTTTGGTACATGGTTTCAATGCTAATTATCTGCTCACCAGTCTCCAATGCTGGCTCTATTTTCGCTTCAGTGACAGTGAACGGTACCAATTTAACAGTAGGACCAGATGTTTGTTCCCTGCTTAGTTCTTGAATAGGAATACTTATATTTTTTTCGTCATCTTCAAAACATGATTCCCTTTTTATTTCCTGCACAACGCCTGGTCGCAACTTAACATCACTTTTCACCGTATCTTGCTCATTAATTGATCCATATGAATCAGATACTGATTTTGGATAACCACTGTCATTAATCTGAGATACGTCCAAACTACGAGGGTTGTCCAGAAAATAAGTTCCGATCGGTCGCAAAATGGAAACCACTGGGAAAATCCGGTAAAGCTTTGCACAGGTGTGTTGGGCAGTGTCTCTAGTATGCCTGTCGATCGTGTCGCGTCGCTCTTTTCGGTTTTGAGTGAACAGGGAGCACGTAAAGATGCGTAGGGAATAGCGTCTCTCGTCAAGTACGAGGGCCTGGTTAGAGATTTCGCCTGTGTCATGCAGCCCACATAACACATGTGTCGAGCAGTTCCTTCTTCATGCCAATTCTAGGCCGCACACTGCAAGGGAAATAAAGACGCTCCTGCAGCGTTTCCGATGAGAAGTGTTTGATCACCCACAACACAGTCCGTAATTGGCTCCCCCTGAGTCTCACCTCTGCTCACAAGAACCGCTGGCTATAAAGACAAAAATTTTCCGCAGACATCGAGCTGCAGACCAGTGCATATAACTGGCCGAAAGCACAGACAGCTGCTTTCTGTGACGAGGATATTGGAAAGTTGATGCAACACTACGACAAAACTTGAAGATGGAGCGGAGACTATGTAGAGAAGTAGGTGGAAGATGTACCTAACTCTTGCAAATAAAACGGTTCTGGTTTTCCCAGTGGTTTCCATTTCGCGACCGATCGGAACTTACTTTCTGGACAACCCTCGTAAAATCTCCTCGCCTTCAAGTACTGAATCATCAAAATCTGCACCCTGTTTCTTTTCAGTTATTACAGTCTTATTCTTTTCTCCATGTTGAGAATTTTTTTTTCACACCAACATACCATACGAAGCAAAACCTTACTTAGCTTTTTCTCACGTTGTCAGCACGGCAAGATGCTACTGAGAGTTCATCCATCAAACCCTACCAGTTCCGGTCCAGTATCTGGGACCCCACAGCATCGTCCACGGCTGTAAACTGCTCCTGCTGCCGATCTGCTACAGACGCTGCTCCCAGCTGCTTCCGTCGACATTCCCGTAGTTCGCTGTTCTCTCTGCCTATTGTGCCTTACCCCTCCGCTAATACTGTTCACAGTATCTGCACGTCTTCTGCCGTTTCAGTTCAAAAATTTATCTGCACACGCATTGTTCTTTGTAGCACGGGTTGTACGCTGCTGGTTTTAAAAGTTCATTCGACACTGAACTTTACTTTTCCCAGTCACTACATGCACTAAATGCGGCAGGCGGGTCGGCCTCTCACTGTCCTTGTAACAATGTCAACCTACCGTGAAAAGCTTCAGCTTGTCTGCCCCTTCACTCTGCGACGGTAAACACTGGTTTAGCGACAAAAGCAGTGTTGACGAAAATTCGACTCAATACCTACCGCGCAAAGGCCACTTCTGTCCATGGGTTCTAGGTGAAAGTCAGTTAAACTATCGAACGTTCGGGATTCTTGCATGAGATATTTCAATAAATGTCCAAAACTTCCTTTTAATTGCTTTATTGTCTTGAAAACAAGGAAAATGGCTACCAAGTCCGTATTTAATATCCCGACATTAACTGTGCAATGTTACTGACTGTCTCTGCAACAATTTCACACACGAAAGCAGCCAGAAGATATTAGCCTGACCCGAGATTTTAAAAGTCCTAAACAGTTACTGAACCAAGGCCACTTACGAGTTGACACATTCAATCGTTCCGTACGCTTCCTGTAAATATGTGCTTGCTATAATGTCACGTTACCTCCACTTTAATACATTAATTAATATAAAAAAAATGGCAGTTACAGTGATATGTAACGTAAACAGTAAACTGAAAGTGAACTGTAAGGTATCCACCTGGTTGCCACATGATAAAAAGCAGTTTGCTCAGATGCAATGAATTAGAAGTTACCTGACACCCACTGAAGATGCCTTGTAAAAAAAGGCGAAAGGCGTCTGGGCGCATAAATAAAAATAAAAATTTCGATGTGCAGCAGTATTTTCTTTTAAACAACTGCAATTTGTATACAGCTGCTGCGAAAATAGCCTCTACAAGAAACGTGTTATTTGTGCTTGTGTTTTGTTCCAGCCGAGGTGCTTGCAGTGCCTGAGTGTGCGTTGTTCTCATTGACATTTCGTGTTCCGGGTTGGGTTGGGTTGTTGGGGGAAGGAGACCAGACAGCGAGGTCATCGGTATCATCGGATTAGGGAAGGATGGGGACGGAAGTCGGTCGTGCCCTTTCAGAGGAACCATCCCGCCATTTGCCTGGAGTGATTTAGGAAAATCACGGAAAACCTAAATCAGGATGGCCGGACGCGGGATTGAACCATCGTCCTTCCGAATGCGACTCCAATGTCTAACCACTGCGCCACCTCGCTCGGTTTTCGTGTTCCGTTCTGTTAGTGTTGATAAGCGTGTCCATATTCTGGTCAAGATAGCGGTATCGTAGCGGCTTGTATGTAGAACAGTCGGCTGTTCCTGACTTTCTACAGACTCTGTTCAGTTTATGACATAGAACACAGCCTATTTTAGGTTCATATAGCGTTTCTCCGAACAGCTGTTGCAATTGTCAATTTCCGTGCAGTGTTCTCTGTGTGACTGGGATCATAACACTTAAAATCTAGAATGTACACTCCTGGAAATTGAAATAAGAACACCGTGAATTCATTGTCCTAGGAAGGGGAAACTTTATTGACACATTCCTGGGGTCAGATACATCACATGATCACACTGACAGAACCACAGGCACATAGACACAGGCAACAGAGCATGCACAATGTCGGCACTAGTACAGTGTATATCCACCTTTCGCAGCAATGCAGGCTGCTATTCTCCCATGGAGACGATCGTAGAGATGCTGGATGTAGTCCTGTGGAACGGCTTGCCATGCCATTTCCACCTGGCGCCTCAGTTGGACCAGCGTTCGTGCTGGACGTGCAGACCGCGTGAGACGACGCTTCATCCAGTCCCAAACATGCTCAATGGGGGACAGATCCGGAGATCTTGCTGGCCAGGGTAGTTGACTTACACCTTCTAGAGCACGTTGGGCACGGGATACATGCGGACGTGCATTGTCCTGTTGGAACAGCAAGTTCCCTTGCCGGTCTACGAATGGTAGAACGATGGGTTCGATGACGGTTTGGATGTACCGTGCACTATTCAGTGTCCCCTCGACGATCACCAGGGGTGTACGGCCAGTGTAGGAGATCGCTCCCCACACCATGATGCCGGGTGTTGGCCCTGTGTGCCTCGGTCGTATGCTGTCCTGATTGTGGCGCTCACCTGTACGGCGCCAAACACGCATACGACCATCATTGGCACCAAGGCAGAAGCGACTCTCATCGCTGAAGACGACACGTCTCCATTCGTCCCTCCATTCACGCCTGTCGCGACACCACTGGAGGCGGGCTGCACGATGTTGGGGCGTGAGCGGAAGACGGCCTTACGGTGTGCGGGACCGTAGCCCAGCTTCATGGAGACGGTTGCGAATGGTCCTCGCCGATACCCCAGGAGCAACAGTGTCCCTAATTTGCTGGCTGAATCTTCTGAGCACTTACCGATCAAACTGCTCGTTACAGAAACTCATCTACTTCCCCTGACTGGTTACTTAAGGCCTGGGGTCCTACCATTACCGAAAAAAACTCTCTCTGACTCATTATTTGGCCTATGAGGTGCTCTGCCTCATCAACATCCAGTGTCACTTTTTAACTCAGAGTTCGCTTACGCTAGCTAATAGCAGTAGGTTTCACATCAAATAAACACTGTTATTCCGCAAAGTCAAAGCGTTCGGCAGTCTCTCACAATTTCAAAAGCGCAGGACTCAGTGTCTCCCATCCCTCACTGAGACGTTCATCTTTAGTTTTCTGTACTTTTCTGAGGAAACGGCCAGCTTTCACCATCTCGTGTACAAAGGTGCATTCCAGCTGAAGAAGGCAAGTTCTCACTCCATTTTCTGGTTGAGCCGTGATAAAAATTGCTGTTTTGAAGAGCGCGCCGCAGTGCGTAGTGTGAAGCAGTCACCCTCCGTTCCTGGCGGTGGCGCCGCTGTGGCAGTCGCAGCTTTGGTGTCTCCCTCCGGTGGGAGAGCGGAAAGGTTGTCTGTTCACGTGCATTTAAGGGGCGCTATGAGCTCGCCAGTTGGTCAGTCTGGGTCAGTCTCTCGTCCCCAGCTTGCTAGTCTGTCTCTCGTCCGCCTTTATTAGGCAGTTAGTGTGAAGTGTTGGCAGAAGAGCCAACACTGTGTTGTTAGAGTAGGCCGAAATGCACGCGTTTAATTACACGCTGACTGGCGTGAGGTCTGTAACAGGTCAGAGAAATAAGACTAGCAAAACAAGAGTAACTGGTAGAATACTTAACTTTAATCCACAATTGTAGAACATAGCTCTTGTTACTGTACAGGCTTCACACTATTAGTTATCAATTGCTATGGCGCCTTGCTAGGTCGTAGCAAATGACGTAGCTGAAGGCTATGCTAACTATCGTCTCGGCAAATGAGAGCGCTATGCGTCAGTTCCATCTCTAGCAAAGTCGGCTGTACAACTGGGGCGAGTGCTAGTACGTCTCTCTAGACCTGCCGTGTGGCGGCGCTCGGTCTGCCATCACTGACAGTGGCGACACGCGGGTCCGATGTATACTAGCGGACCGCGGCCGATTTAAAAGCTACCACCTAGCAAGTGTGGTGTCTGGCGGTGACACCACATAGTGTCTTTCTGTCGTTCGGAGTGCTAGTATGTCTGTCGTTCGGATAAACCTTTCAGCTCGTGGTCGTGCGGTAGCGTTCTCGCTTCCCACGCCCGGGTTTCCGGGTTCGATTCCCGGTGGGGTCAGGGATTTTCTCTGCCTCGTGATGACTGGGTGTTGTGTGATGTCCTTAGGTTAGTTAGGTTTAAGTAGTTCTAAGTTCTAGGGGACTGATGACCATAGATGTTAAGTCCCATAGTGCTCAGAGCCATTTGAACCATTTTTGATAAACCTTTAAAGCCGGCAAAATGAGAGTCTTTCCACTCCGCCAGGAAGAGAACTCAGCGAGTGGTCGCCCGGTCGGGGCTTAGTTCCTGCATCTGAGTCTACGCGTTAGGCCGCTAGTCTACTCGAGTTTGCTCAGGCAATGGTCATTGGCGGTTGGATCGATCGGTTGGTCGGTCGCGCACTGAGACACAAGATGACTCGTCCGTCTTGAGCGTCGGCGCATGTGAGGTCGTCACGTGAGTCCAGTGGACCGCGGCGTATAGCGAGGGGTAGTGACTACGCGGTCGACACGAGAGTCAACCCATGACATCAGTGTGGCCGGTGCGAGCTGCGACGCCGTGAGACGGGAGATGGGCGCGCCTTCCTGCGTCCGTTGAAGCGGCTGGCAGCGGACGGTTCGGCAGAGCGATTTGCCAGGTCTTCTCGAGAAATCGCAGTTTATTAGAAGTTAAGTGATTGGTGATATGTTGTTTGATTTACTTTTGTAAATTCTACTTGTTTTCTCGGTGAGGTTACCAGCCGTTTTTCTTTGGTGTCGTCCCACCATTCTTCTCCGTTTGCCCACCCGCGGGAAGATGGTTGTTTATAAATTGGGTGGTCCGTTTTTCTCTTGTGGAGTAGGGGCGGGTTAGAGCAACCTGCGGATCGGGTTTTTGGGTAATCTCCCTATTAATCTACCGTACGTTAGTAGCTGCCTCTGTCATGTTGGTCGGATTTGCTGTGTTAACGAATTTATTGCTTGGAGTGTAACGGCCTAATACCTGAAATGTGTTTTGATCTTTGGAAACTTTGATATTATTGCCTATGATCTTGAGAGGCGGTATCTGTGTACTGTAGAGCATCTTAACTATTGTTTGGCCAACCTTGTGGAATTTTATATAAGATTGAATTTCATGGGCTTTTATTTAAATGATCATTTTAGTATATAAAGTTGCCACCCTTTCACCGTAAGACTTTTCTTAGAGGTTAAAATCAAGTTGCACCTTCGGTGGCAAGGTTAATATTTTAATTGTTAGTGTTTCGTACCATTTCCATCCCTCCTAGGGGGTGCATAGTTTGTGTGCTTGTGTAAATTGTTAAAACTCTAAACTAAAAGTTATCTGGTGTGTTGCAGATTTGCACCAGTGTAGTCTTTCAGAGGCTGTTGTGAGCGGTCGTAACTACGGCCTTGTCAAAAGGGAGCGGCAAGGTTTTCTGCCCGAAAGCTCATACAGTCAAAATTTGTTTCTTTCTGCCTCTGAATAAATTGTAACTTTGATATTTAGAGGGTGCTTTCTGATTATAATTTTAAATCTGTTTCTTTAAAAAAATGCTTTTAGGCGCTATTAAAGTGAATAAAATTCCCATTTGTTAAAAGGAATTTGGTTATGATTTCATCAGTCACTCCCTGGCAACTACTTCCACGCTTACATAGTGTGGTTAAATGTGTTAATGTTCTTGATGAATCGCTAGTAAATAAAATAAATTCTTAAGTATACTCTTTGAAAATAAATCACGGATCACTGGTCATAAAACATTTTCGCCAGGTCTTCCTCTACGGAAGACGCTATATGCGTTTCTATACAACGGCCCGACCTCCTGCGGCACTTCTGCATGGCAACAGCCATTGTCCGTTGCTCAGTGATCCCTCAAACCATCCCCGGCAGCTTTTCTGAGAACTTGTCGCTGGGGTGCGACCCTGCTCATCGCCTTCCACTGATTGCAACATTTCCCACTGCTACACTGCATGCAAATACAAATTAAAAGGAAGAGAACGGCGACTGCATCAGTTATCCACTGACAATCACTAGTACCGTCGTACATCAGTTTTGTTGACATACATTAACTATTCCAATTAAATAGGAGTTTCATTATTGATCAGCATATAATGCGAGTTTGTTTTCGAAAAACTATCTGTCACATAGGTTACAACCATGCCCCTCCTAAGACTCTGTACAGCTGCTGAATAGAGTCAGTCATTTGAAACGGCATAGCATTTTGGGCTTTCAGGATGCTTGAAGGACGTATCGATATACTGCTGCAGGTATTGAGCACAATCGACCGGTCGTGTGTAGCTGCTTTTAATAGTGCTCTGTGGAACATCCCCACACCTGTAGACGAGGTCCTGGACGCCTGTACATTACAGACGCACGTAAAGATCGATTCATTATGTGAGTATTGGTGGCCAACCGAACATCAAGAGACGAAGTCCAGGCATATGCCGCACCTACTAGCAGCAAGAAAAAGATCACATGTTCCTCTGGCCAGGCTACAACTAACAGCACGATACCGCCAAGCATGAATACTCTGGTGTCGTGAAAGAGATGGCGGAAGAGTGGAATGGCTCTCTTTTATCTTCACTGATGAAAGTAGGTTGTGTCTGTGTTGGAGTTATGCACATACACGCGAGCTGCTATTTAGAGTGCATTCACCCAACGACACACAGTTCCCACCCCTGCTTCGGGGTGCAGTGGGCCATAATTTGTAACTCGCGGACACATTTGGTGTTTCTGGAGGGTGAAACAATAGTGCCCACTACATTTGACATTCTTTTATCCTCGTGCTCCTGTGTTTCTTCGGCAGCAAGATATGTTCTTCAGCAGGACAATGCACGTCCATATACGGCTGCTGCGACGCAACGTGCACTTCGTGGTGTACAGCAACTTTTCTGGCCCGCAAGATCACCAGATGTCTCACCAATTGAGCATATGATGGAGCAGGAGCTAAATTGTTCTCCAGGGCCAGCAGGAGCCGTTGCCGAGTTGCAACAAAAGACGTAAGACTGAGCCAAGCTTCTTACGCGTTTTGTTGCATTTCAGCATGTCATTCGATGGTTTTCATGCGAGAATACACGCCTGCGTTGCCGTCAGACGGAGGTACACTTTATAATTGATGCGACTGTTTGGGTGCAATTTACTGTGACATCTGTATTTCATTTGTTCTGAATTTGTTATCATATACACCTACAATCATGAATTTCCTGGCACCTCACTTACCAATAAAATACCTCGTCCGTGAGGGTTTTGTACTTTTTCCGGCAGTGTAGATACGAATACAAATCTTACATTGTTACTGAGGCAGCTGCAGATAACAGGGACCTTTCGTCCATATTATTTGTAACACACAGTGTATGTGGTAACAGATTTATCTATGCGTGTACTTAAGATCGTACGGATACTACAAGGTAACATAATGACCACTACGATCTGTGTAATTATATAATTTTTTTTGTGTTTTTTGTTTTTCACAATGCAGGACCACAGTCATAATATACTTCTTTAAAGTCAGTACCGCCATTAGACTGTTGTTTATTTCCAGTGTTATATTTACACTTACACAATCATGATTTCGGCTTTAAAGTGCCATTATCAAGTGTTATAAATTTCCTGAGATGGCATACTGTCTAATAGTGTATTTTAATACGACAATATGCCAACTTAGGACATTCATATCACTTAAAACACTTGATAAGGTCACTTTGAAGCCGAACTCATGATTGTGTAAGTGTAAATGCAACACTGGAAATAACCAACAGTCTAATGGCGGTACTGACTTTAAAGCTGTATCATTATGTTGACGATATGAAAATAATGTATTACACAAAGTAACACATGTCTCTGAGAAAGGATATCGGTTTTGTTAAAAGAGATACGGTTCGTGTATCTATTGTGATTCCATGCACATATGAGATTGTCATTCCTTTTATGTGTGTGTGTGTGTGTGTTTTTGCCACAGCCTCCATGTACTTTTTTTGACACTGAGAAATAAGGACGATTTAATCCCTTGAACAGTATTCCCCGCAAATCCAGTATTGATTAATAACATTTCACGAACTTCGAAACCATGAGAATGAATCTGTACACAAATTACGTAGTCGCTGGGTGAGAGATCTGAGGTATGAGGACTGCCTGCGAGAAGTTTTTACCCAAGTCGTCTGTACATTGCGGAAGGTAGAATTTGCGGGTACATCCTCGTGAACCAGGACAGTTCTTCATCTCATCTTTTCACGTCGTCGATTCTGAAAGCCGTATCAATACATGTACCTGATACCATTAAATCAGTCGAACCGTTTTCGTCCCAAGATATGCACGTGACTCTTAGCCCAGATTTCATTTGTTGGAAATTATTCGACTTTCCTGAAAATTAATGTCAGTGTGCACTTGCTATACATCACATTGACATAAGAAACTCATGTTTCATAACAAAGCGAAAAAATATATACCCTCTGCCTCCACTCACCGTCGGCACTTCGTACTAGGAAACAATGTTCACTTTCACAGTTCAATTCGCTGTTAGAGAAAGACAAAATAACGATGTTGTAAGGTACTTCGACTCCTCGTATATCGAGTACGTGTGGGTGTGCGTAGTTTAGCAGAAACGCAAAATTTTCAAAGCAGAACTTGTTCATAGTCTACCTGGTCTCAATCTAAGTCTCTTGAGAGAAGATGTCCAAGTAGGTTTTCCCAACTATTGTTTAATGAGTTAACAGAATCTAGCCAAGCTGGAATCTGCGGTCGGCTACAGGGCGACAAGGTAGGGTGTTCAATGGTGAGGCCTTATGTTGAGCAACAGCGGAGTGCAGATCTCAGTACTATCTTTAGATCTACTGCTAAATCATGGTAAGTTTTACTACCGCATTTTTTTTTTCAAAGTAAGTCACAATTTGTAGGTTATGCACTAGTTAATTACAAGTATTAGGTCTCCAGTTATATGTTGCATACAAAAAACGATAGAATGTCCTGTTCAATACTCTATAATGACAATTTTACTGCACAAAAAGTTGCGGGAAAAGAAGGCATAATTCATGCTGTGCATCTAATTACAAATTGTTATAATTATTACGGCTCAAAGAGTATTTTGCACAGAAAATGAGTAGAGCCTTTTACTCTCTGCCGCGGTCTACATGACTGTCATCCGTGCCCACAACGTTATCTTCTTGAAGAAAATCTTTCTCTTTACTAAATTCTCAATTGTCTGTGTCATTATCAGCATCTTAAAGCAAATCACCCAGTATGTTAGTGTCAAAATCAGACTTAGCATCACCCATGTCGTGTTAATTTCAATAGCAAAAGATGAGATAAGCAGTGAAGAGGCCAGTGTGATATGAGCTAACACTATTCTCTGACTTTTCGATATTCCACCTACGATGCCACACTGAGATAAACTGTAAGCCATAAAACAGGTGTGCCGGCTGTTATAAAACAGGGGCACCATTACTAACCTTTCGTAATACACACTCAAAAAAGGTTTCGCATCATCCCGGTTCCCAGAACTCCTGAAGATACACGTTGACTGTGGACATTGTATCATAGTCACAGTCGCTTTGACTGGTCAGAGACGTCACTAAACCCGCAGAAAGATGTAAACAACCATGAATGAGCAACCACTATTAGACGGAGGGGTCCGACAGCCGATCAGTCCCAGTCATTCCACCGGAGGGAGGTACACAGCTCGTGTCGTTTGTAGTTCAACCATGCCTAGACGGTCAATACCGCGGTCCGATCGCGTCCGCATTGTTACTATGTGCCAGGAAGCATTCTCAACAAGGGAAGTGTCCAGGCGTCTCGGAGTGAACCAAAGCGATGTTGTTCGGGTATAGAGAAGATACAGAGAGACAGGAACTGTCGATGACATGCCTCGCTCAGACCGCCCAGGGCTACTACTGCAGTGGATGACCTCTACCTACGGATTATGGCCCGGAGGAAACCTGACAGCAAAGCCACCATGTTGAATAACGCTTTTCGTCGAGCCACAGGACGTCGTGTTACGACTCAAACTGTACGCAATAGGCTGCAAGATGCGCAACCTCACTCCGACGTCCATGGCGAGGTCCTTCTTTGCAAGCACGACACCATGCAGCGCGGTAAAGATGGGCCCAACAACATCGCTGAATGGGCCACTCAGTATTGGCATCACGTTCTCTTCATCGATGAGTGTCGCATATGCCTTCAACGAGACAATCGTCGGAGACGTGTTTGGAGGCAATCCGTTCAGGCTGAACGCCTTAGAGACAGTGTCCAGCTAGTGCAGCAAGGTGCAGGTTCCCTGGTGTTTTGGGGTGCGTACGCCGTTGGTGGTCATGGAAGGCACTGTAATGGCTATGCGATGCGTGAAAGCGATCGTTCGGCACCATTTTGGCAAGGCATTCATCTTCATGGACGACGAATCGCGCCCCCATCGTGCACATCTTGTGAATCACTTCCTTCAGGATAACGAAAACGCTCGAGTAGAGTGGACAGCATGTTTTTCAGTCGTGAACCCTATCGAACATACCTGGGATAGATTGAAAAGGGTAGTTCATGGACGACGGGACCCACCAACCACTCTGAGGGATCCACACCGAATCGCCATTGAGGAGTGGGACAATGTGGACCAACAGTGCATTGATGAAATTGTGGATAGTCTGCCACGACGAAGACAGGCATGCATCAATGCAAGAGGACGTGCTGCTGGGTACTGGAGGTACCGGGACCTGAGTTACCGAAGGTACTGGTGTGTGCAGCAATCTGGACCACCAATAAATGGCTCTGAGCACTATGGGACTTAACATCTATGGTCATCAGTCCCCTAGAACTTACAACTACTTAAACCTAACTAACCTAAGGACATCACACAACACCCAGTCATCACGAGGCAGAGAAAATCCCTGACCCCGCCGGGAATCGAACCCGGGAACCCTGCTGGACCACCACCTCTGAATGTCTCGCTGTATGGTGGCACAACATGCAATGTGTAGTTTTCATAAGCAATAAAAAGTGCAGAAATGATGTTTATGTTGATCTCTATTCCAATTTTGTGTACAGGTACCGGAACTGTCGGAACCGAGGTGATGCAAAACTTTTCTAGATGTGTGTATTCACGACGAGAGCACCAGTGACCGCAGAAGACAGGCAATAGACAATTGAGCCATTATTAATGTTTTCCACGAAGGTACTCATCTACATCTCTTCTACGGCTACATCTACATCTAAATGATTACTCTAAGCCGGGCGTGGTGGCCGAGCGGTTCTAGGCGCTTCACTCCGGAACCGCGCTACTGCTACGGTCGCAGGTTCGAATCCTGCCTCGGTCATGGATGTGTGTGATATCCTTAGGTTAGTTTTTAAGTAGTTCTAGGTTCTAGGGGACTGAGGACCTAAGATCTTAAGTCCCATAGTGCTCAGAGCCATTTGAACCATTTTGATTACTCTGCAATTCATAATTAAGTGCTTGACAGTGGGCTCATCGAACCACCTTCAACCTACTTCTCTGCCGTTCCAATCACGAACGAAGTACGGGAAAGACGAGCACTTTAATATTTCTGCGCCAGTTCTGATTACTCTTACTTTATCATGGTGATCGTTTCTCCCTGTGTAGATGGGCGCCAACAGAATATTTTCACTATCATGGTGATTTAAATTTCACGAGAAGATGCTGCGGAAAAAAAAACGCCTTTGTTTTCATGACCGCCACACCAATTCACGTATCATGTCCGTAGCACTCTATCGCCACTGAAGCACACGTATTGTTCAGCCCGAACTTTTGCTCCGTTTCTAATGACTTCGTCATCGGCTGGACAATAACATCAATCTGTCATCGCTGTTCTAAGCCATGTAGAACGTTGTCATGTAACGCCATACGAGTACAGTTTCGCCGTGGATGTCAAACAGATTCTTATTAGAGCTAACTTTAAAAAAAATCTTTTTTTACTATCGATGTGGTTACGGCCTTGCCGCAGTGGATACACCGGTTCCCGTGAGATCACCGAAGTTCACCGCTGTCAGGCGTGGTTGGCACTTGGATGGGTGACCATCCAGGCCGCCATGCGCTGTTGCCATTTTTCGGGGTGCACTCAGCCTCGTGTTGCCAATTGAGAAGCTACTCGACCGAATAGTAGCGGCTTCGGTCAAGAATACCATCGTAACGGCCGAGAGAGCGGTGTGCTGACCCCATGCCCCTCCTATCCGCATCCTCCAATGAGGATGATACGGCGGTCGGATGGTCCCGGTAGGCCACTCGTGCTTTTTTTTTTTTTTTTACCATCGATACCTAGTGACGACTTTGTGTAGGCCCGAAAAAAAAAAAACAATTAATTTCCTGTGATAGAGAATTGGAGTGATTCACGGTGCGACCTGAAAGCGACAGAGGCGAGCTGTGTTGCTCGTGCCAGCGGCAGGAGCCTCGCGACACAACGGGTGCCCTACTATAAATTAGGCGCTGCTTTTTATTATTACTATTAGTATCGCAGACTGCGCAGCACGGGCCCCTAATGGCCGAGCACCCAGTATTTCAGAGGGGGCAGAGGCCGCGGCTGCGGCTGCGCCACGCAACAGTAATTAATGGTGCGTGAAGCGCGCAGTAATTGAGGCGCACGCACTCCCGCACGCACGCGGGCCGGCGCGTGTTCTGGGCGCAGCGCACGCACGCGATCTGCGCGGCGCGTTCCACTTGAAGACGGCGCCGCATCCTCTGTTGATTCACATGCGCGTCCCCAGGCCGCCCCTGCCTTATCTTATCTGGCAACACGAATTTGCATTCTAAACGCGGCCGGAGAGGGCTGCAGGGCCCCACGCCTGCGCCCGCGGCTCAGTTCAGCGCAGCGCCCCGCACACTGCCGTCACGTCGCAGCCTCTCCACGCTGCTACACCTCTTACTTCGCCTTCCGCTCCGATATCTATTTTCCACACTGTCCCACAACTTTCTTATAGTCTCCAACTTTTCCTTCTCTTCTTCTTCTTCTTCTTCTTCTTTTTGCGTTACGGCCTCTGTAGGACCACAGGTAGCCCCTTCGTGGACTGCATTTTCCTCATCCTCTCCCAGAACCTTGAAACACGTATGTAACATAGCAGCGATGGTGAGGCACGTTAAAATCTTTGACCAGAGAGCCTATTTTCGCGGTTAGTCTGCGCTTGACCGCGCGAGTGTTGCAAGCAGTTCACTTGTAGTCGTCATGTAGAGCAGTTCTGTAGTAGTCGTCATGCAGAGCGGTCGGTCAGTAGTAGCAGCCCAGTGCGGTTGTGTGATGTAATCTGTCGGCAATACTGGTCAAGAGGCTGAATGAGGTATATTGTTAATTAAGGTAATCATCAGATAATGTAAAGTTTATTTATTGTAATTAATTTCCAACAAGTGCCCCAATAATAATTTTGATTTCAAAAGCAATTTTACAAAAAAATTTTTATTTAATTGAATTAACGATTTCGTTCCACTTCCCTTAAAGAAAAGTTTCAGTTAAATTACAAAAAAAAGGAATATTATTATTTGCAATGCAGTTCCTCCAAGCTGTGCGCAAGAATAAGAGCAGAAATTTGACTAGCAGTTACAATCAGGTAAGAATTTAATTCTGATTTTTGCACAGGGCCAAAGACCGATATTTCGGTTTAATTGAATTATCATTATCACTGAGATTTCATTAGTACTGAATTGTTTTTTATTTTTGTTTGTGAGGAACTTATACTTGGGTCAGATTGCTAATTTTTGTTTAATTGTCATTGTCAGTAAATTTCATTGCGGGAGGTTATACTTGGCTCCATTTATATTAAATAATTGTCATACGAAATTTTTCTTGGGAGGTTACAACCTCTTCATTCTTTCCCTTCTTCTCTCCCGCTCTTCTTCAGAGATCTTCAGTTTCCGTTTCTCCTGGCGGCTCCACTGGTGACATTCTAATCTTTTCCTGTATTCTTCTCTGTCATTGATCTCCGGCATATTTGTAGGTGTATATTTGTTCCTCCAATTTTCCTTTCCTTCGACCTTGATCCTCAATTCCAAACAGTCCTTCCGAAGTTCAACAATCCACTTGGTTCCTGTCTTTTCCCTTGTCCTCCCTGTTGTTTCCCACACTCTCTTCGTCATTCTGTTCATGCTCATCCTAACTACATGCCCAGCAAACCTTGCCGTTTTGATTCTGATTTCCATGGATATTGTTCTCAGGTTCCGGTACAATTCTTCCTTAGGTCTTCATCCACCTCTCTCCACCTCTTTTCGGACCTAGTATTTTTCTCAGTATTTTTCTCTCTTCTTTCTCTCGTTGTTCTGCCCCGTTTCTTCCTAGGGGTATCGTCTCAGCAGTATATTATACTGCATTCCTCACTGTTGCCTTGTAGTGGCTTATCTTTGCCTCTGTGCATATATTCTTTTTATTGTATATCTCTCTCGTCATGCAGAAGGCTGACCTCATCTTCTTTATCCTCTCTGTTATTCCCTCCTTGCTCCTGTTCCTTCCTGTTATAAATTCTCTCAGGTATTTAAATTTGTCCACCATTTGCACAGTGCCTTCCGGTGTTTCCCAGTTTGCAGTGATGTTTAATGTCTTTGCTATGTTATAGGCGATCCTCAGTCCCACCTTTCTGACTACCTTACATAACTTGTCGAGTTTTTCCTTCCCTTTCACCTTCTCCCTTTCATTGACTATCCCCCTTCCCCTCTTTCTCTCTCTTACTGTTTCTTCTCTCTCTCTCTCTCTCTCTCTCTCTCTCTCTCTCTCTCAACCGCATCATCCCTCCTTCCTAGATATCAGAAATGAGCTCCGTATACTCGCCTTAAACTAACCTACGTGTCCTGTGACATCATCTCCGAAGTCGTCGTCTCCCTGCGCTCCTAAACTCGACTCGTGAATCCCCGCCGCTGCCCACGTGTCATTTGAGTCAGTTGTCAGGTGTGATTGGACTCTACTCGCTCAGGAAGGAGAGCAAGTAAACTAGCTACATGCGAAACCGTTTTGAAAGAAATTTTCGACACTAAATTACTATTCATTTATTTCACAGCCTTGATTTCGGCTTTACAGCCATTCTCAAGAGCTAGTTTCAATGTCACAAAATGTCCGACTTGCCCAAATAGCAATGTAACGACTGATCGGCTAGCAATGAATATTTTTTTATACACTACTGGCCATTTAAATTGCTACAACACGAAGATGACGTGCTACACACACGAAATTTAGCCGACAGGAAGAAGATGCTGTGATATGCTAATGATAAGCTTTTCAGAGCATTCACACAAGGTTGGCGCCAGTGGCGACACCTACGACGTGCTGACATGAGGAAAGTTTCCAACCGAATTCTCATACACAAACAGCAGTTGACCGGCTTTGCCTGGTGAAACGTTGTTGTAATGTCTCGTGTAAGGAGGAGAAATGCGTACCATCACGTTTCCGACTTTGATAAAGGTCGGATTGTAACCGATCGCCATTGCGGTGTATCGTATCGCGACATTGCTGCTCGGGTTGGTCGAGATCCAATGACTGTTAGCAGAATATCGAATCGGTGGGTTCAGGAGGGTAATACGGAACGCCGTGCTTCATCCCAACGGCGTCGTATCACTAGCAGTCGAGATGACTGGCATCTTATCCGCATGGCTGTAACGGATCGTGCAGCCACGTTTCGATCCCTGAGTGACGGGGACGTTTGCAAGACAACCATCTGCACGAACAGTTCGACGACGTTTGCAGCAGCAAAGACTATCAGCTCGGAGACCACGGCTGCGGTTACCCTTGACGCTGCATCACCGACAGGAGCGCCTGCGATGGTGTACTCAACGACGAACCTGGGTCCACGAATCGCAAAACGTCATTTTTTCGCATGAATCCAGGTTCTGTTTACAGCATCATGATGGTCGCATCCGTGTTTGGCGACATCGCGGTGAACGCACATTGGAAGCGTGTATTCGTCATCGCCATATTGGCGTATCACCCGGCGTGATGGTATGGCGTGCCATTGGTTACACATCTCGATCACCTCTTGTTCGCATTGACGGCACTTTGAACAGTGGACGTTACATTTCAGATGTGTTACGACCAGTGGCTCTACCCATCATTCGATCCCTGCGAAACCCTACATTTCAGCAGGATAATGCACGACCGCATGTTGCAGGTCCTGTACGGGCCTTTCTCGATACAGAAAATGTTCGACTGCTGCCCTGGCCAGCACATTCTCCAGATCTCTCACCATTTAAAACGTCTGGTCAATGGTGGCCGAGCAACTGGCTCGTCACAATACGACAGTCACTACTCTTGATGAACTGTGGTATCGTGTTGAAGCTGCATGGGCAGCTGTACCTGTACACGCCATCCAAGCTCTGTTTGACTCAATGCCCAGGCGTATCAAGGCCGTTATTACGGCCAGAGATGGTTGTTCTGGGTACTGATTTCTTAGGATCTATGCACCCAAATTGCGTGAAAATGTAATCACATGTCAGTTCTAATATAATATATTTGTCCAATGAATACTCGTTTATCATCTGCATTACTTCTTGGCGTAGCAATTTTAATGGTTAGTAGTGCATTTCCACACTGTCCCAGAACTTTCTTATAGTGCCTGAATAGCTAATGTAGCGACTGATCGGCTAGCAATAAATATTGTTTATACATACATTCATATAAGTAGAACCTTTTCGAACACTGTGTAAGTAGGCTGTTTATGTTTTCTTATTGGCAACGTTACGTAGCGCCCTGTATGAAAATCACTGGCTGTGCTGTGTGCAGTCTGTGGCTAGTTTGCATTGTTGTCTGCCATTGTAGTGTTGGGCAGCGGCAGCTGGATGTGAACAGCGCGTAGCGTTGCGCAGTTGGAGGTGAGCCGCCAGCAGTGGTGGATGTGAGGAGAGAGATGGCGGAGTTTTGAAATTTGTAAGACTGGATGTCAATTATGAATATTAAGGTAAATACATTGTTTGTTCTCTATTAAAATCTTTCATTTGCTAACTATACCTATCAGTAGTTAGTGCCTTCCGTAGTTTGAATCTGTTATTTAGCTGGCAGTAGTGGCGCTCGCTGTATTGCAGTAGTTCGAGTAACGAAGATTTTTGTGAGGTAAGTGATTTGTGAAAGGTATAGGTTAATGTTAGTCAGGGCCATTGTTTTGTAGGGACTATTGAAATTCAGATTGCGTTGCGCTAAAAAATATTGTGTGTCAGTTTAAGCACAGTCATGTATAATTTTTCAAAGGGAACGTTTCAACTGGTACGAATTTATTTTAATATTTAACGTCTATTAAGAGAAAATCTAACACTTACGTTGACACACGCTTTCGAGGATGTAGTGTAGCCTCTAAACGGTTGTTAACTACAAAAATAAATTGCACATATTAATTTTAAGCTACACAACTCACTGTTAGTGCATAAACACAAGTCACCATGGCCGAAAGATTACAGCGCTCTTTCTTCGTCGCAGGGATGTAACAATTACGTTGCTCTGCGCCGTTTTAATTCGAGGCAGCGCATATCTTTTCTAGTGGTGAAGGTGGAATAAATAAGAATACAGCAATTTTGTTTTCACTGGAAGCGTAAATTATAGCGTGACACTTATTCCAGATATCACTCCTCCACTAATGGAAAACAGTTGCAGTTGTGTACTTTGCATCAATTAATTTTCGTCTTGCATCCTCCGCATTTTCACAAAACACGGCCACGTTAAAGGCCATCTGGTCCCGACAATCGGTCATTTCGCCTCATCACTGCTACTCTACAGCAGCAAGGTCGTGTACTCATCTTCCGTACTAATAATGAGTCACGACCAGCCTTACACTGCATCGCGCTTCAGTAAAAGAGAACGAGTCGAGGAGTATGAAGCGGCCGCAGCGCCACGGGCCTCGGACTCGTCATGCAAAAATTGGAAATTTGTGGTAAGGACTGTGGGACCAAACTGCTGAGGTCATCGGTCCCTAGGCTTACGCACTACTTAATCTAACTTAAACTAACTTACGCTAAGAACAACAACACACCCATGCTAGAGGACTCGAACCTTCGACGGGGGGATCTGCGCGAAACGTGACAGGACGCCAAAGACCGCACGGTTACCCCGCTCGGCGCTCGTTATGCTCGTAGAACTAAAGCGGTAACGAAGGAAGCCCGTCAGCACTGATGTAGCGATGCGTCTGTACTGAGACACATGTATCGCAACTTGTAGGAGCGCCACACCAATTTGACATGTTGCGACAGACAGTCTCATAAAAAAGTCCACCCAACTTGTATGAGGATCTTCTTGCTTATACAACTAACATATATCTTTTGTATATAGCTTTTTTGTGATATGCTCGACAAGCTGCAGAAGTGGTACACGCGCAGTACCAGTCTTCCTTGCTGCCAATCCACCATGTTTGTACACAAGTGCCTGTTTCATCTTGAGTATTCTGTGTAGTCTGTCGTATTCCTTGCGTTTTTTGGGATTTCCTTTCTTCATCTAAACCCACAAGTGCATCAGCACATAAAAATGTAAAGTACTCCACATCGTTTTCGGAAGCCATCGTGAATTCAGAACAGCTCTCTGCCTCATCGAAATCAGTGATACAAATCGCCAGATGTAAATGCATGATCATACATGTATGACTTGCAACTAGCGCGCTCATAAAAGTCGCGATATATGTCCCGGAAACGCGTATGAATGTCGCGCATACTACTTCCGAAACAAATCCTAGATGTAAAAGTATCTTAACAGTCGCACCTTGATTAGTGAAGTATGGAACCTGAACGTAAGACACGTACTCGCTCCATTCCTGATCTCTATTCCATCCCCCGCCCTCACATCAACCACACCACACTCACTTCAAAATGGTTCAAATGGCTCTGAGCACTATGGGACTTAACAGCTGTGGTCTTCAGTCCCCTAGAACTTAGAACTACTTAAACCTAACTAACCTAAGGACATCACACACATCCATGCCCGAGGCAGGCTTCGAACCTGCGACCGTAGCAGTCGCGCGGTTCCGGACTGCGCGCCTAGAACCGCGGGACCACCGCGGCCGGCACACTCACTTCACCGTCCTTACGTTTCTCTACTGCTCTCTCTCTCTCTCTCTCCTTTTCCTCATTCCCCTCTCCTATCCATCGCTCCTCGGCTCTTTTTCTCTTCCTTTTCTTTCCTTTCCGATTACACCTCCCTCTCACTTTCTACCTCACCATATGCCGAACTCTCCCTCCCCCCCCCCCTCTCTCTCTCTCTCTCTCTCTCTCTCTCTCTCATTCTCTGTTTTTCTATCACTCTGCTTCCTCTTTCTTTCCATTATTCTGGTCTCTAAGCGTCATCTTTTGTACACTACTTTATGCATCCCAAAAACACACGCTGGAGCTCTAATTTCTGAGAAAAATAATTAGTATACAGTTTTGTTTCTGCTTTAAGGATTAAATTAACTCATTTACTTCGATGGTGGCCTGATAACTAAAATCAATTAAAACATGATTCAGTGTGCATGCCTTCCGGAAAGAGAACGTATAAGAAGAGTAAAACGGAAATACGATGTGTCTGATAGTGAGACATTAATGTTTGCAGATACATATAATAAAGTAGCGGCATAAACAGCACAACACAAATTTTATAAATGAGTAAATTACGTCACAAAAATAAATAATGACCATATACTGAGAGAGCTAAGGTTTTCTGGGGCGTTTTGTCTCAGTAACACTAGAGGCCATTTTTATAGGAATTCAAGTTCCGACGAGAGTTAAGAAAAGCGAAACCTTTTTATTTCAACCAGTATTTATGGCATACTCGCCACAGTAGTTAGCACAATCACATACGTCGTGTAGCGATGAACAGGAGCAAACTTGAGTGACCATACTATCTCCTAAGTTAGACAGTTTGTCCGTAGGCAGAGTTTGCAGTGCAGGTCAGAGTCCAATGCACAGCAATCTTCGTTAATCAGAAGGTTAATTCTTAACCAGTGTCTATCTCACAATGGTGTGAACGACTATGTGCGAAACTGAAGCAGATACAGCAAGGTGAGAATAAAGTACATACGAAATGCCTGTAGCGCTTTTTTCTGTGTGAAGTATGGATGTTTTATTCCTTCACTGAACCAAGAATATTGCAGTTGTAAGGATAGGCAATAATAGACCTAACAGGATGTTAACAGACCGACTGTATGTTGTCGTTTGGATGGAATCCAGGTAATAATATTACCTCAAAGTCGTCCTATAAGGTGGAAAGTGCGACGTTGATGAGATTTCGTGGTTTGGGACAAGCGATGCCTATGTCTTGCACATGGGGTAGGGTTCTTCGAAGATGATATATGTTGGTGTACAGTCTGATGACATTTTGAAGTATGGAATCCATGTTGGTGACTAGGTGCTTATCGTGAATATGTTCGCAGGCGGGCACACGTAATATACGAAAGAGGATTTTACTATGGAGGATTTATGGGAATTGTAATTCAGTAGTGGGCGTTATGCCTCAAGCTGAGCTCCGTACAAAAGGACTGAGAGAACGGTCGACTTATAGAGCCGAAGTTTGGTAGACTGATGAAGTGCGTCGTTGATGCGAAATAGCACCAAAGTTGTAGGCTCTTTCTCCGTTCGTCCTGGATTTGGGTATGGAAGAAGAATTCACCGTCCAGGATAATCCCTAAGTAGCGTACAGTATGCAGCCATAGGATTCTGCGGCCTTGCATCTGGGCAGAATGCACACACAAGAGTCGCCTGAAGGAGTATAACGTAAATGTCCTGGCAGCACCAAGAGACGACCTTATCCATCTGATGCTGTGGTCAGAAAGCTTAGGCAAAGTGTTGTCTCTTGCCTGTGAAGAATGCCATATCATCGGCAAATTGAGCAAGAAGATCTTTGTAAACTCGAGGTAAATTGTTAACGGCGGTAGGTGGTTCTGATCTATCTTCTATTCAGTCCTGGTCGAGAGGAACCACCCATGTCTCTCGGAGCCGCTGACATAGCCTGGAGATAATTTGAGGATCGGCGAAGGCCTCTCGGCTATAGTCTGATAGGGCAGGTGCCCGCCATGTTGTAATCGGCAACCTCCATAATTAATCCTACGTCTGCTGGCTGAACACCTGCCTCGGTAGTGCCCTCTCTGACAAACTGCCTATTGGCTTCTGTCTCGGGTTCTTCGGCCGACGTTCATCTAATAATTTTTCTGACCCGTTTCGCCAGCACGAGTGGCTGGCATTGTCAAAGCTTCACCCTGCATTGCCGGTGGTGAACTGGAGCCGAGCTAGCGGCCGCAGACTATATGTACCTGGCGCGCCAACGTCCGAGGGCTTCTCCGCGGTCATTTCCGGTGCGGTTCTCCTCTTGCTACCTGCGACGGTCGTTTGCTGCAGTACGGGAAGCCAGGATACGTTTACCTTAAGGCTTTCCTCTTTCTTGTTGAAACTGTTCGCGTGTTTTTGTACTTCTATAGCTGCTCTGAACAAGCGCGTGTGATAGTGCTTCTCTACAGCCAGAACTTCCGTGTCGGCGAATTCTATTACGTGGTCGGTCTCATTCAGTGTGTGCTCTGCCACGGCCGATTTCTCCACCTGCCCCAACCTGCAATGTCGCTTATGCTCTTTGATCCTGGTGTTAATTGATCGTCCAGTCTCAATCCATATTCTATACTCACTAGACCGCTCTTTCCATTCAGCATATCATGTAATTCTTCTTCACTTTCACTGAGGATAGTAATGTCATCAGAGAACCGTATCATTGATATTCTCACATCGAATTTTTATTCCACTCCTGAACCTTTCTTTTATTTCCATCATTGCTTCTTCGATGTACAGATTGAACAGTAGAGTCTAAAGACTACATCTCTGTCTTAAATCGATTTTAATCCGAGCACTTAGTTCTTGGTCGTCCACTCTTATTATTCCCTCTTGGCTCTTGTATATATTGTTTATTAACCGTCTCTCCCAATAGGTGACGCCTATTTTTCTCGGAATTTCAAACATATATTGCATCATTTTACGTCGTCTAAAGCTTTTTCCAAATCAACAAATCCCATGAATGTATCTTGATTTTTCTTTAATCTTGCTTCCATTATCAACCGCAACGTCAGAATTGCCTCTCTGTTGCTTTACCTTTCCTAGAGCCAAACTGATCGTCATCTAACAGACATTCAATATTCTTTTCCATTCTCCTGTATATTATTCTCGTAAGCAACTCGAATGAGTGACCTGTTAACGTGATTGTGCGATAATTCTCGAAATTGATAGCCCTTGCACTCTTCAGAATTATGTGGATGATATTTTCCCGAAGCTCAGATCAGACTTATAAATTCTACACATCACCGTGAAAACCGTTTTGTTGCCACTTCCCCCAGTGATCTTAGAAGTTCAGATGGAATTCTATCTATCCCTTCTGCCCTGTTTGACTGTAAGTCTTCCAAAGCTCTCTTAAATTCTGATTTAGAACTGGATCCCATATCTTTTCTAAAGCGACTCCTGTTTCTTCTTCTATCACATCAGACAAATCTCCCCGCCACCAATAGAGGCCTTCAGTGTACTCTTTCTATCTATCCGCTCATTCCTTTGCACTCTTAATGTTACCACCCTTGCTTTTAATTTCATCGAAGGTCGTTTTGACTTTCCTATTTCTTGATTTAGTCTTACCGACAACCTTTTCTTTTTCGATTTCTTCGCATTTTTCATACAGCCATTTCATCTTAGCTTCTCTGCACTTCCTATTTATTTCATTTGTAAGCGACTTGTTTCTGTATTCCTGAATTTCCCTAAATATTTTTGTAGTTCCTTCTTTCATCAATCAACTAAAGTATTTCTTTGGTTACCCATGGTTTCTTCACAGCTACGTTCTTTTTACCTATGTTTTGCTTTCCAACGTCTTTGATTGCCCTTTTAAGTGATGTTCATTCTTCTTCAACTGTATTGCCTACTGCGCTTTTCACGTTGCTCGACGACAGAATCCGCAATGTATGTGCAAGAATTGAATGCAACTTGAAAGCCACCTTTTGGCCACTCCTGTTCTGTTCTCAATCACGACAGCACACAAATAACGCTGCAGAATACTTGAGTGCGCCGGCAATTACTCTAACCCATAGCAGGACGAGCTTCTCGATTATACGGCTGCTCACTTGCTGTTGCTCCGTATTTATTTGCAGAGTACTGTAGTATGCTACACTGTAGTCCGTCTATTGGCTGCTACAATCCAAAATAGTCCACAGGAATCTCCGTCTGCGAAACAATGATTCCCATCACAGAAGACTCTGGCGGCTGTGGTGTTCCCTGGCTTGATATTCACCGTAGGACCTTGCTTCGTGTCACAAGCCCTACTACTCCCGAATGTCCCCTGTTCTTCTACATCTTTAAGGTGAATTCAGGCATTTATCGGGAAAGATGCTGAAAGCATAAGCTGAAATAATATTATTTTGATGAGGAACTTAGGTACCGTTCAGTTCAAGTTATTACTCTTGTTATTACTCTCGGTTAAACGAATTTCTGGTATGTAAATTAAAAAAAAAAATGAGAGAACGCTATACTGCATTCTTGTGACGAGGGCCTGAAAATTACTTTCTTCCAGAGCAATTATCACGAACGGCTAGAGGATACAACATTTCACGTTGAATGCAAGGAGTTTCCGAAATGATCCCCATTATTCGTTCAGATTTAGTGAATATCATTTTGATGAAATAATATTTTGCTTCTGTACGCTTCCAGAATAATTCCTTGATAGCTTGTCTTTCAGGCGGTTTCTATTGGCGGAGACCTGTTGTATTTCCTGTCTTTGACGTAACCCTTCCGTATTCCAAAGCGCAAGAAGGCTCCTTCCGTTCGGTGAGGGAAGTTTTATACAACAGTCTGCCCATTCAGTTTATTTTTCTTTGAGCCTGGCGCCGAGGTCGTAACGAGAAAGCAATTTCCTCCTACACTTTAACTTCTACCGAATTAACTTTTCTGTATCCGAATTGGAATAGGAATATCTGAAAGCAGCCCTCAACCGGCGCCCGTTTTGTCCAAGTAAATGGTCCAACCCGGCCCTAGCCGTCGGGCGGGAATGGGCACAAAAATCTAATTTAAAGAGGAGAGTACGCGGGCGTGCGAGCGCGGGTAACTTATTCAGCAGCTCCGAGCCTCCCGCCTTAAATGGGAATTATTAAAATGTGCAAGGTCTGGGCGGCAGCCGGCACGGAGACTAGCCGCGCGCGCCGCCCTGCGGCAGAGCCGGGAACCAACAGCGCGCCTAGCGTGTCGCCAGTGGACTTGCAGCGCGCCAGCAAGGCGCTCCTCTTCAGACGTACTTTCATATTTAGTCCACACTTCTCTTGCTCACAAAGTTCACTTTCCGTCTGCAACAAGCAGATAGTATCAGATTAGAAGATTAATGGCAAACTTTTTGAACACTCCACATCGTGTAAGTAATCAAGAATAATACACCTTTCAAATTCGAGGTAGCAAGTGTAAAATAGAGAGAGCGAAACATTATCTACAACTAGTACAGAAGCCAGACTGCAGTTCTAAGAGTTGAAGGACATGAAACAGAAACAGTAGTTGAGACTTGAGTGAGACATGACTGTAGCCTTACGCCAATGTTATTCAGTCTGTACAATGAGCAAGGTTTAAAGGAATAGAAGAAGAAACTTGGATAGAGAATTAAATTTCAGGGAAAGGGAATAAAAACTTTGCGGTTTGCTTATGACATTGCAGTACTGTCAGACAGCAAGGGACTTGGAAGAGCAGGATACGTTGTCCACTGAAAAGGGATTATGAGACGAACTTCAGCAGGAGTGAAACTAGGGTAATGGAATACAGTCTAATTAAAAGAGGTGTTACTAATGGATTTATACTAGAAAATGAGACATGAAAGGATGCTTTTTGCTATTTCTCAACAGAATTATGGATGTCATAAAACGCAGACATGCAGAAGCAGAAAAAAATTTCTGAAAAAGAGAACTCTGTAAAACGGAAAACAAATTTTCCAAAAGAAAATGCTTGCAAGCTCCAACGAAAATAAATAAATAAGTAAAAACTACCATTACATAAAATTTTGAAAATAAATTTTTAACTACAAGCCGTGGAAAAAGCAGAACCACTGACATATGTGGACTGAAAATAATATATATAGTTTATGGATGCATGTAATATATATTTTTATCGTGAAAACATAAAAGTATTCCGAGATAAAAAATAAAATACCGTAAGAGGTGTACAACTTTTCCACCTGTGTAATCAAAAATGTAGTCCCCGATGGATCTGTGTTCTGTTAAGCCTTGTAGGAACTTCCAGTGGGAAAGTTCTTAAGAAAACTTTGAAATTAATTTTGGTACCATCAGAGACATCATTGCCTTACAGTGTCACTTATGAAGGCATTTTATTTACGAGAGCACCCGTGCACGACAGCGGGCGAGTACTTGTATGCCGCTTCCGAGATTTTAGATCCGACGGCTCGCCTTAATACGACCGGTAATATCCCCTACCTCCAGAAAAACTTTTATTTACAGCTCTTACTGATCCTTCGTGACTGCATCCATCACCAAATTCGCCGATATACGCTATACAGTGGTAACTGTAGGTACTTTCAGGTCAATGTTTCCGTTGAATACTTGAGTAAAATCTATCTTTGCGTGTGGTTTTTAGCAATCCAAATTTTATCGAAATGTACTACGAAACTGTTTATTGTCCTCAGCAAGCCGTAAATGTGTTTCACACAAAACTTCGTTCCTACTGCTGCAATGTGTCTACATTCCATTAAAAAAAAAAAACATTAAACTTTCGAATCAAAAAACAAGTGAGCAGAAAAGACAAACAACGCAAGTCTTTGGGCCAGAATAATTATTTTTTTTGTTTTTTTTTTCCCGGACATCACTTTAACCGTTGAATACTCTGTTCTGTCGTAGTATCGAAGTATAATTCTGCGCACTATCTTTTGTCAGATTCGTCAAATTCCATGATTTCCGTTCTTGCAGAATCAAAACATGTGCTCACATCTAGAGATTCTGTCGATATTACTGCACTGTTAATACGCAATACAGTCGATTCGGAAATACCACAACGTTTGTGAACGTACGCGAAACTTATATTATCTCTGGCTTCTTCACTATCGGCCAGATTAGCAAGAAAGATCTTCAGTACGCTTGTTTTAGATTGTTTTTGAATATGTTTTCGCCCTTTATGTACACTGAGCGGAATGGTATTACACAGAGACCCTTGCTCCTGCTTTTCGCTCACTAACGAACACACGGAACGGACTGAAACCACACGTGGGCACACGATATAAGCACTGAAATACAGAATATTCAACTGACCCACTGCACTGGTAACAGTGTATATGCGGCAATAAAGCGAAGACGCGGACGAATCACAGCGTTTAGAGAGTGGTTTTGATCTTGAGGGTCTAATTTTCGTGACGGCCACTTTAATAAAGGGATTCTGAATCATCCAACTGGGAAAATTAGAAATCTTTGGCATAAACCTATTAAAAGAAGAGATGTGCTACAGAACACATCCTCAGGCACTATGGAATCGTCAGTTCGATGTGGAGGGAAATCTGGCGAATAAAACCTATAGATGGTGACCAAGGATGGAATACAGTTAAAAAATGGGTGCAGTTTGCAATAGTTTTGCAGCGATGAAGTGGCCTGAACAGGGCACACTATCATGAAGAGTTGCAACAAACCAGTTTTCAGACTGAAGAACAAAGCAACAACTAACAAGCAAGACGAAACGGAATAAAAACGTAAAACCAGTTTTAGGAAAGGAGAATGAAAGTCTTATTTTGTTGAAAGGCTTCTGACAAAATACAATTCATCTGCAAGGTAACTGCATACAAGATGCTAGTGCTACTATCTCTAAGATGTTGTTCCAGTGTTTGGATTCTTTGTGAAGTAGTGGCCGTGCTGTTCTAGGCGCTACAGTCTGGAGCCGAGCGACCGCTACGGTCGTAGGTTCGAATCCTGCCTCGGGCATGGACGTGTGTGATGTCCTTAGGTTAGTTAGGTTTAATTAGTTCTAAGTTCTAGGTGACTGATGACCTCAGAAGTTAAGTCGCATAGTGCTCAGAGCCATTTGAACCATTTGTGAAGTAGGGGATAACAATAGACATCGAAGAAATTGAAGCGATGTACTAGGATTACAAAGTTCATACGAAAGTGCAACGTAATCGCTCTTGGAACTTGAAACGAGAGTTCTTGGAGGAAAGACCTCTTAGGATAAATTTAGATCAGCTGTATTCCAAGAAGACTCTGGGACCATTATGCTGCCATCGACTTACATCTCACTTAGGGAAATTAAGACACGTGCTGATGCGTACAGGCGTTAGTTCTTGTCTTTCTCAATACGCGAGTGGAATAGGAAAAATATCTAAATAGTTGTAGAATTTACATTCTACCATATTCTGCACATAAGCTTTCGGAGTAGGTGTATTGATGTAGATGTAGAAGCTGTTTTAGTGTATCTCTTGCTCTCTTTTGTATATTACGTACGACAGTGATCCGGGAAGTACAGATCTGTTGCGCTTTGGCACTCTGCAGAGAGCTGTCAGCCTTCTATCCCAAGTCGATTGATTCCCTCTACATCTGGCCTCAGTGGTATGTGTGCGCCAGTCGGAAAAAATTGTTACTGAGCATTCTGTGATTATTTAAAATAAAATGTGTGATACAATACTGAGGTATTATTCGATATCTAAATACATGATACTTGAAACTTGCAGGGATTTACTCTCCTAAAATAAATAAATGATGATAAAATAATGAACGAAAGAAATGTGAGAAAATGATATGAAATGGCCAATAGCGGATGTTCAATTGTCAATCACGGGTCTCATTACAGATCATGCGAAGAGTCAGATGAGCAACGAAATAGCGCAATACCGACGTCTAGCCTTAGACGATTTATAGATTTCTTTCCCAAATATTTCTTGTTCTTTGCCTGATGTACCCGTGTTCGACCTTTCTGTTATGACAGGTCCAAATGGGTTCGCTGGAAACGTAGTAACCAAGACAAAACTCAGAAAATGGCTACGGCACTGACATTTTTGAGCCGATTTGACGATATGTCTCGTGAAGCGATAGGCTCTCACTGCTTCTTAAAGACAAAACGCCAGTTACTGCAGTTCCATTTTCCCTCATCACATCCCCTAATAAAGGTGAAAATTACAACCCTGACAACAGAGGAAGTCATCGTGATGTTTTTTTGGTATCGTATGGCGATCTCTTGCTGGAGATGGTGCCAAAAGACACAACAATCAGTGCAGATCGGCGAGAAATGCAAAGTCGTAGGCGTGCCACGTCTCGCTCGGGGTATTTGTGCACCTTCATGGTTTCACATTGCCCCTCCCTGTTTTTGTATGTGAGTGCGTGTGTGTGTGTGTGTGTGTGTGTGTGTGTGTGTGTGTGTATGCGTGAGATTTTTCATAGATCTAACTGGTTTGATGCATCTTGTGTGGAGTGCTTCCTCTTACCGAACCATATTCGCACCACCGTCATGGACATCAGTGCTCTCTTGAGCGTCGAGCTAAAACTTCAGTACAGACTTAACATTCTCACTTGCTTGCTGTGTTGTCATGAGTGCTATCAATCACTGAAAACTGATCTGTTTCAGGTCTTTTATCTCCAACTTCAGGTGGACGTATCAGTCTTAGGACGCAATTCCGGCAGTATATTGTAATGTGCTCCCTCGATGGTACATTTTCAATTCCTTCCCCTCAGACCGGACGTTAACCATTATTGCCGGCCGCGGTGGTCTAGCGGTTCTGGCGCTGCAGTTCGGAACCGCGGGACTGCTACGGTCGCAGGTTCGAATCCTGCCTCGGGCCTGGGTGTGTGTGATGTCCTTAGGTTAGTTAGGTTTAAGTAGTTCTAAGTTCTAGGGGACTTATGACCTAAGATGTTGAGTCCCATAGTCCTCAGAGCCATTTGAACCATTTGAATTTTCGTTAACCATTATTTTTAGGTGAGCTGCATCGAAGGTGTATGCAAATACGAAACTATGATATTTTACTTAGACGACTATCTTGAAGTTGGCTCCTTGTCTGCTCTGGATGCTTGGAAAGTCCGCAGGCTTTCTTCTAGTACGGAAAAAATTAACAAATGGCAAAGTTGTGACAGTCGTATAATTCCCGATTTGCTTTGCCTCGGCTTGTGCGGTGGCTCTCGACAGCGAGGTAAGTCTGTTCGAATCCTGCCGGTAGAAGAAATTTTGGCAATCAGTGGGTGGAGTGGAGTGGTGGCGGAGTTAAATTCCTGCCCACCAGATTGCTTTAAATTACAAACCTCTCCGCAGTGTCTCATAAAGTGAGGGCAAGTGACACTGTTGACGGGTGATGCGTCCGTCGGATGGGGACAGAAAGCTTGGCGGCCCCTTGGTACTATGCGCGAGGAGTAGACTATGAGCTGGCCGCTGTGACCGATCTGCTCTAGACGCTTCAGTCCTGGAACCGCGCTGCTGCAACGGTCGCAGGTTCGAATCCTGCCTCGGGCATGGATGTGTGTGATGTTCTAGGTTAGTTAGGTTTAAGTAGTTCTAAGTCTAGGGGACTGATGACCTAAGATGTTAAGTCCCATAGTGCTTAGAGCCATTTCAGTAGACTATGTGGCGGCACTGGGTTCATTCTCTCCTTTATCCTAGCAAAATCAAGCAACACAAACATTACACTACACACAACACACACATACAATATATACATGCTATATTACGAATAGTGTAATGGAGCATGTTGCAAATGAATTAACAAAAAAGAAATAAAGGAGATTAGAGATACTATACAAAGCTAAGACTTTACATCTTTATTAGAGACAATCGCTGCCACATACTTAGCAGAATTCATAAAAGTTAACTACTAAATTGTATGTTAAAAATTTAACATTATTCTAAATGGATATATTTTGACTTGAAATAATTGACTTTCATGGATTCAGTTCTTACATGAATTTTTCTTTGTGTTGGCAAATGGTTCCAATGGCTCTGAGCACTATGCGACTTAACTGCTGAGGTCATCAGTCGCCTATAACTTAGAACTAATTAAACCTAACTAACCTAAGGACATCACACACATCCATGCCCGAAGCAGGATTCGAACCTGCGACCGTAGCGGTCACGCGGTTCCAGACTGAAGCGCATAGAACCGCACGGGCACACCGGCCGGCTTTCTCTACCGGGGTATCATAGGATTCCTAATGTACAGTCAGTTCCACAGGAAAGTGTAAGCCGTTATCCATACGAAAGAAAAGAAACTGTTATAAATATATGTTTACATGAAATTACATGAGGTACGTGTTAGTACTAATTGCACAATTACGTAGTAGTTAATCCGATCGCCGCTTTTATCGATCATAGCTTGGAAACTTTTTGGCATGCTTTTCACTAGATTTTCTGCATATTCCCTCGATAACAGTGTCAAATTGGTTCAAATGGCTCTAAGCACTATGGAACTTAACATCTGAAGTCATCAGTCCCCTAGACGTAGAACTACATAAACCTAACTAACATAAGGACATCACACAGATCCATACCCGAAGCGGGATTCGAACCTGCAACCGTAGCAGCAGCGTGGTTCCGGACTGAAGCGCCTAGGACCGCTCGGCCACAGCGGCCTGGTGATAACGATATCCAAAAAGTGGTTCAAATGGCTCTGAGCACTATGGGACTTAACTTCTGAGGTCATCAGTCCCCTATAACTTAGAACTATGAAAACCTAACTAACCTAAGGACATCACACACATCCATGCCCGAGGCAGGATTCGAACCTGCGACCGTAGCGGTCGCGCGGTTCCAGACTGTAGACTGTAGCACCTAGAACCGCTCGGCCACCCGGCCAGCTAACGACATTCATAACGTCCTGATTTTATATGATAGTTGCTTCAAAGTGTATGTAGGCTTTCCTTTAAGCTTCATCTTAACATACGACCAAACATTTTCGATCGGATTTGCATCCGGAGACATTGCAGGCCAACCCGTCGTGGACACCGCATTGTATTGTTTCCACGCTGTATAGAGACGGCTGCGGTGCTTCGGATCCTTTTCCTCTTGAAGCACCCAGTTTGCCTCGTTCGAACCAGTTTGTGCTAAATATTGCACATTTTCTCTGCGTTTAGATTGGCTATAAATAAGTGCAAACAGCCAAAACTGCAACCGACCAAACAAAACATTCAACTCTCACTCTGTTTTTCTATACACTATGCAAAAGCGCATTGAGTACAGATTCGAAGCCAGTACCAGAGATATCACTGCGGATGCTACATTTAACGTTATGGCGTACACTTTCTTGTGGAACTGATTGTGTCACTGGCTTGATTACATGACAATGTACATATGACCATATTTATATATCCTTATCCTCTCACTGAACATTTCGTGGAATTTCTCCCTGTTTAGCAAAATCGCCCTGTATATTGAATTCGAGCTTATACTAGCTACTTGTGTTTTTTGACATTCGTTTATTAACCATGCACATACAGATATTTCTCACTGAGCCTGATGATTCCTAGCCAACACTCGAAACTGGCCGTGACAGTGAACCGACTTGCGACGCCCTTTGTATCTTATAGCAAGCATGAACAAAATAATTACTGTGTCAGACAGTTAGGAAGTATGAGCAGCGATATAGACCAGTACGTTGCGGCGTGGAAGGTGTAACAAGAGCGGGTCTGACGGTCGGAGGAGTGCCTGCGGCGGCAGCAGCAGCAGCAGCTGCAGCAGCCTAAGACAGTCGGCCGCGGCCGCGCCGAGAGGCTCGCGAATATCGCTGACGAAGCGGTTTTTAATCCTCGCCCGCGGCGCAGCTCGGCACGGCGCCGGTGTCGCCGGCTGCGCTCCTCTTTAAATCATTGTAACTGCTGAGCTGGCGGCGGGAAGGGAATGGCAGGGCGGGCCAGGGTAGGCTGCCGCCAGCGCTGCCGCCAGCGGCGCGGTTTATCGACTGGAAACACCGTTAGGCCGGCAGCGGCGCCGGATTAAAACTGCACGCCTCTGGCCGGCTACCTGCCTGATTAAACCCCACCGCGGCCGCGCTGAGCGTCGCAATCACGGAAGCTGCTCCGCACAGCCGACCCCTCTCTCCAGCTGGTCCAAACACTTTCGGGGATGCGGCTCTCGCACCAGTGTCGCATAAACGCCATCGCTCTGGTAAAGGTCCCTTGGACACTGGCGGTGCTATTGCATGTGTTCATCCGTTACTGAAGTCGATCTCCAGCGCTATGTCTTCGACTCTTAAACGATCAAAAGGGGGCATGAGGTGCTGATTCGGATAAATCATCTAGGCCCTAATCCATTAAATCTTGGGTTTGAGACTGTGCAAATTCCACCTCTTCTCCTAATATTAGGTCTTCATATCTTCTGGCGATTGTCGGTGTAAACCAATCTTCTTATACTTACACTACTGGCCATTAAAATTGCTACACCAAGAACAAATGCAGATGAGCTTGGATGGCGTGTACAGGAACAGCTGCCCATGTAGCTTCAACACGATACCACAGTAGATCAAGAGTAGTGACTGGCGTATTCTGACGAGCCTGTTGCTCGGCCACCATTGACCAGACGTTTTCAATTGGTGAGAGATCTGGAGAATGTGCTGACCAGGGCAGCAGTCGAACATTTTCTATATCCAGAAAGGCACGTACAGGACTTGCAACATGCGGTCGTGCACTATCCTGCTGAAATGTAGTGTTTCGCAGGGATCGAATGAAGGGTAGAGCCACGGGTCGTAACACATCTGAAATGTAACGTCCACAGTTCAATGTGCCGTCAATGCGACCAAGAGGTGATCGAGACGTGTAACCAATGGCACCCCATACCATCACGCCGGGTGATATGCCAGTATGGCGATGACTAATACACGCTTCCAATGTGCGTTCACCGCGATGTCGCCAAACACGGATGCGACCATCACAATGCTGTAAACAGAACCTGGATTCATCAGAGAAAATGACGTTTTGCCATTCGTGCACCCAGGTTCGTCGTTGAGTACACCATCGCAGGCGCTCCTGTCGGTGATGCAGCGTCAAGGATAACCGCAGCCATGGGCTCCGAGCTGATAGCCTATGCAGCTGCAAACGTCGTCGAACTGTTCGTGCAGATGGTTGTCGTCTTGCAAACGTCCCCATCTGTTGACTCAGGGATCGATACGTGGCTGCACGATGCGTTACAGCCATTCGGATAAGATGCCAGTCATCTCGACTGCTAGTGATACGTGGCCGTTGGGATCCAGCACGGCGTTCCGTATTACCCACCTGAACCCACCGATTCCATATTTTGCTAACAGTCATTGGATTTCGACCAACGCGAGCAGCAATGACGCGATACGATAAACCGTAATCACGATAGTCTACAAACCGACCTTTATCAAAGTCGGAAACGTGATGGTACGCATTTCTCCTCCTTACACGAGGCATCACAACAATGTTTCACCAGGCAATGCCGGTCAACTGCTGTTTGTGTATGAGAATTCGGTTGGAAATTTTCCTCATGTCAGCACATTGTGGGTGTAGCCAGCGGCGCCAACCTTGTGTGAATGCTCTGAAAAGCTAATCATTTGCATATCACAGCATCTTCTTCCTGTCGGTTATAATTCGCGTCTGTAGCACGTCATCTTCGTGGGGTAGCAATTTTAATGGCCAGTAGTGTATATAGTTCTGGCAGTAACGGCCATAACCTTCTTCTACTGTGCGGATGCACACATATTGCCCGAACTCTTACGGAACTCGGTAATAATGTCTTCCACGAGTAATGAATGTGTTGGGGAGGGCACTACGAATGTAGTGTGTGAACATATAAGGTGAGAATATGGGTCTCGCGGGAGGTGTGCGCGAGGTAGTACCTGCAGTGCGTTGTCCTCTGTGCCCTCGGTGGCTTAGATGGATAGAGCGACTGCCATGTAAGCAGGAGATCCCAGGTTCTTGTCCCAGCTGGGGTACACATTTTCACCTGTCCCCGTTGATATATATATCAACGCCCGTCAGCAGCTGAAGGTATTAATACATAATTCTAATTTCAATCTTCTTATGGGCACCCCTCACATGTCATGGCTTTCTTTCAGGAGGACTGGAAGATAATTGGCGAAATATTGCTAGAAGACATAGAAGTTTCACGCTGCATGTCAGAAATTTGATGGACTTATTCAGCATGTAAAGCTGAAAATGTCCAATACGCCGTGAAGCGGCAATGTGTGGATATCGCCGCTTACATGTCGGTCGTGCAGTGAGCTTACTTTACTGTCGCACCCATGCAGATTGTTCAGAATGTAAGCCATGGTTGCGGTGTGGTGACGGAAACCGACAATTACACGTTTCCCGAAAATGTATTAATTCTGCACAAACGAGTAAATGAACAAGTGACAAAAACGAAATCCAATCTCAACATCTATTAACGGTATGAGCCGGCTGGCGCCCACTTGCATCGCTGATATCGATATTCGGCTGTCCTGTTATCTTTGAGTGCTCCCCCGGCGGTTTTCCGGGTGAACGTGTGACGAGTGAGTCTCCGGTCGGCATTCAACGAGCCAGCTTGTGTTGAAAGCAAGCCCGCCTCCTTAACCGTGGTGCATGGGCCTCGCCGTGCTCGCCGCCCTTGTCTTTCGGCGCGCGCCGGCCCTACGGTGACGATCATTGGGCGCCTTGATGTGCCAAATTGTGGTGGGTTCGTTGTCTCACGCTGAACAGCTTCCCAGCTCGTAATTTGCAAGCTCCAAGTTACGAATGACTTTTATTCTGTGTTCAACTAAAAAGATTGTTGAAACTTATGGTGGCATGGGTAGCTGTCAGAGATGGTTCTATTTCCACAGTGGCTATTTTTAAGGAGACTTATGTTCCACATTCCGTTTCTGTTTATCCGTGGAGTGTGTGTTTTAAGTGGTTTTCATGCAAATTTTAACTTGATTTAGCGCATATTGCCAGTTTTTGGACTGGCTACGGTTGTGTACGTGCCCGGCAGACGTAGAGTTAAGGCTAAATGGTTCAAAATGGCTCTGAGCACTATGGGACTTAACTGCTAAGGTCATCAGTCCCCTAGAACTTAGAACTACTTAAACCTAACTAACCTAAGGACGTCACACACATCCATGCCCGAGGCAGGATTCGAACCTGCGACCGAAGCGGTCGCGTGGTTCCAGACTGTAGCGCCTAGAACCGCTCGGCCACTCCGGCCGGCGTAGAGTTAAGGGTTTAATCGTTTGTCACGGCAGCATTTGGTATGTTTATTTAATGTTGAAAGTGCCTTACGGCAACTGGAAGTGATCTCTAAAGTTTCCTGCTAATTTGCTGGGAGACTGGTAATGTTAGAGTATTGCTCCGTAAGAATTTGAGGGGTGCTTATTATTTATTCCAGTGTGGCTGTGATTTGAATTTGTTTTCATTGCAATTTATTTGTGCTGCAGGCCATTTGTTAAGACTGCTTGTTCCCTGGCGTCGGCGCGGTTATGGATTGTCAGGACCGCTCATTGTGGTGGCGGTCGGATTATATATAAATATATACCGCATGCTATGTGACCCTGTGCACAAGAAGTGGGCAGTGAGCGCTTGTATTGTCTGCCGGCCGTAGCGTTATTGCTTCCAAACACTGCTATGGCCTTAACGCTGTTCCCTAAAGTTAAGTGCAATTTGGGAATCATTCTAAGTCATTATGTCCGTTAGTTAAGTGAGGCCATCCTGTTATAATATTAGCGTTTCTGTAAGTTATTTTAGTGGTTGAGTTATTAATAGCCATTCTTTTTAACACATATTTAATAATTTGTGTATCTTTAATGAACATGCAACTTGTTATTATTTCTGTGTACAAGTTTTGCAACCGTGGTTGGCCCACCTTGTATTTTTAGTATAAGCATGTTTCCGTGTGGACCTTTATGTGGGCAGTTCAGTTTTACAAAGCTTTAATATCTCTTGCTGTTTATGAAGTTGTGGTATTGTGTGGCTGTGTAACTTTGGTTGGGAGTGTATAATGTTATTAGTCTTTTGAGATATGACTAAACAAGAACGATTGTTTGTGACTGATTATTCACCGTACCTACTATCAATGATTTTGGTTGCGGACGCAAAATACTATGAATCTTACTCGTGTTTATGTAATTCAATTAAAGTGAAAATTTGTGTATTGCATCAGTAAGAGGGCAAATGTCCGAATTGAAGGTTATAATAAAATTTGTTTTGAGTCAAATTAAAATTGTAAAACATAACTGGTTCAAATGGCTCTGAGCACTATGAGACTTAACTTCTAATGTCATCAATCCCTTAGAACTTAGAACTACTTAAACCTAACTAACCTAAGGACATCACACACATCAATGCCCGAGGCAGGATTCGAACCTGCGACCGTAGCGGTCGCGCGTGTAAAACAGTCACAAGCTTGTCCATCACCAGTGATCCCGGGATTCCTATTTCCATTAAATAACTGTGGTGAGATTGTAATTTTGATTTCCTAAAGAATTGGGTAGTACCACGGTTCACGGTCGATCGCGATAATGCTGTTTTCATAACAACTCCACTCGAACACCGATCCCACATGGTGAACACTCCTCGGTGACGTGCGCGTCGACCAATTGTGTGAGCAGAGGAGAACAATGGACGCGTGTCCGTAACGAACGAACTATCTTTGTGATCAATAGACGCCGTGTACCTTACGGATGCGACGAAACGGGAGAGGAAACGAATGGAAAGCGCCCAACAAACTCCCCTACGCGTCGGCGAGGAGCTCGACGCATGCGGCGCGCGGCTGGCAGAAACTGTTCGGTGGCTCGGCTGGAACTGCCGTTGCTTTTTACTGGCCCGCGTCGTAACGTGCCACACGTTGGCAGAATTTTGCCTCCTGATAAGCGTGCGCGCTGAGGGATACCTGACGCAGCTAACTTGGGCCAGCAATGAGCAGCATTGGTCCGCTCACATTTCTGTGAGGCGACTGACGTAACAGTATTAGGCAGAGCATGAAATATACATAGTACAGTATATACCACGTTTGTTTGTGCGGCCATTTCAAACGGCAAATATATGAGTATTGGCTTAATACAATCAGAAAAGAAACTTTTTTTTCTGCAGCATAATATGTAATCCCCGGACGGTTTTCGTGTTTTACGAGGTGCATTCAAGTTCTAAGGCCACCGATTTTTTTTCTCCGGACTGGAAAGAGATAGAAACTTGCGCATTGTTTTAAAATGAGGCCGCGTTCATTGTCAATACGTCCCAGAGATGGCAGCACCGTACGGCAGATGGAATTTTACCGCCAGCGGCGAGAATGAGAACTGTTTTAAATACTTAAAATGGCGACGTTTTCCTTACTTGAACAGCGTGCAATCATTCGTTTTCTGAATTTGCGTGGTGTGAAACCAATTAAAATTCATCGACAGTTGAAGGAGACATGTGGTGATGGAGTTATGGATGTGTCGAAAGTGCGTTCATGGGTGCGACAGTTTAATGAAGACAGAACATCGTGTGACAACAAACCGAAACAACTCGGGCTCGCACAAGCCGGTCAGACGACATGATCGAGAAAGTGGAAAGAATTGTTTTGGGGGATCAGCGAATGACTGTTGAACAGATCGCCTCCAGAGTTGGCATTTCTGTGCACACAATCCTGCATGACGACCTGAAAATGCGAAAAGTGTCATCCAGGTGGGTGCCACGAATGCTGACGGACGACCACATGGCTGCCCGTGTGGCATGTTGCCGAGCAATGTTGACGCGCAAACAGCATGAATGGGACTTTCTTTTCGTCAGTTGTGACAATGGATGAGACGTGGATGCCATTTTTCAATCCAGAAACAAAGCGCCAGTCAGCTCAATGGAAGCACACAGATTCACCGCCACCAAAAAAATTACGGTTAACCGCCAGTGCTGAAAAAATGATGGTGTTCATGTTCTGGGACAGCGAGGGAGTAATCCTTACCCATTGCGTTCCAAATGGCACTACGGTAACAGGTGCATCCTACGAAAATGTTTTGAAGAACAAATTCCTTCCTGCACTGCAACAAAAACGTCCGGGAAGGGCTGCGCGTGTGCTGTTTCACCAAGACAACGCACCCGCACATCGAGCTAATGTTACGCAACAGTTTCTTCGTGATAACAACTTTGAAGTGATTCCTCATGCTCCCTACTCACCTGACCTGGCTCCTAGTGACTTTTGGCTTTTTCCAACAATGAAAGACACTCTCCGTGGCCGCACATTCACCAGCCGTGCTGCTATTGCTCAGCGATTTTCCAGTGGTCAAACCAGACTCCTAAAGAAGCCTTCGCCGCTGCCATGGAATCATGGCGTCAGCGTTGTGAAAAATGTGTACGTCTGCAGGGCGATTACGTCGAGAAGTAACGCCAGTTTCATCGATTTCGGGTGAGTAGTTAATTAGAAAAAAATCGGAGGCCTTAGAACTTGAATGCACCTCGTATACTAAAAGTATCCTCAGTGAATTTTATCGGTAATAATATACAAATTTGTCTTTACGTATGACACAGATTTGAACCAGTTCACACAATAATTGTGCAGCCGCGCGGAGTAGCCGCGCGGTTTGGCCCCTTGCCATTGTTCACGCGGTTGTCCCGTCGGAAGTTCGAGTCCTCTCTCGGGTATGGGTGTGTGAGTTGTTCTTAGCGTAAGTTAGTTTAAGTTACATTAAATAGTGTGTAAGCCTAGCGACCGATGACTTCAACAGTTTGTTCCCATACCACCAAACGAATAATTATACAGAAATAAACTGTTCCTTACACACTGAAACGCCCTCTAAACTCGCTGGGCAGAACAGGTGATTAGGATTGTGGAAACGGGCCAAATAAGGTGTCAGTCGGTTTCACTCCAAAATTGTAATTTATTGTAATTTAATAAGACATTTACAACCAAAGCGGCACATAGCCGAACTTTTACAACTAAGAGTTTCAAACTCCAAATCTTTCACGGCTGAAAGCCTCCAAACAAGAAATCTTAAAAAAAATCAGTAAGGTAAATTTCAAGTGACTGAAAACACGCAGTTACAATTACAAATAAAATTATATATATACACCACAGCTAGGCTGAAAGCCTCAAGGCTAGGGTGAATAGACAAACATAAACAAGATACGCTCACGTATATTGTAAACGCATAGTGCATCATAAACCTAAGAAGACCGATGTCAGAAGTTATCGATATTGAAGCTAATAACCAACGGGTGAGGCACCGTAAACTCTCCCTCCGTTTTTCGGTAAGCGAGAGAGGAGGATTCCAAACAGAATATAAACGAAAACGACCATCTTTATTTATAAGGTTACTCGCTAATTTACTTTCAGCAGCTTCTTGAATAATACTATCCCAGTGGATCGAAGTGCATAATAGAACCTCCGTGTTGTTATACTTCACCGGATGACAGTGCCTCGAGGTTACAATTACTCACTCATTGCGCTGTTGGTCGATAGCAACGCACGTCTGATCTGTCTTTCACCACTCTGTTGAAAGGTGACTTTGAGGTGGGCTAACTCAGCTGACGAACTCTCATGGTCCGAGATGGTATGAACCCTGTACGATGTACCTCTTCACGTTGAGCCGAATGGTGATAACTGTCAGCTTGCGGATACAAATCAGTATAAGTAGGTTTCCCATAAACAGCATGTCCCAGCGTACGCATAACCAATACACCAAGGAAGGGAAGACAGCCATCGTAGTCCACCTCCATCTTAAAACAAATATTCGGGTGAACTGAATTCAGGTGTTTTAAAAAGTCGTTCAAATTCTGACTCCCATGAGGCCCAGGTTTTAAATTCACTTGCACGGCACTTGCTTGCTGCAGTTTGCCTTGAAAATCGCATGGTGTGCTCCTCTCGAAATATCGGCGGCTGTTGATGACACTCGGCTGCATGCCCTTACGTTATATGAACAGCAGACAAGTAGTTTTAAAGTTTTGGTGTGCTCCTACTGCAAAAGTGCAAATTGCAGCTTAATCACGTAGATGAACACTTTCATATCAAACGTATTGGGATACCTATCAGTGGGTACTAATATGGGATGTGTCCATCCTTCGCCTTTATGACAGCTTGAACTCAGCTGGGGACAGTTTCAACTACGTGTTGTTTTTGGAGGAATGGTAGGCTATTGTTCCTCAAGAGCCGGAGGAGTAGTGACTGTTGGCCGCTGGATTCTGGAGCACAGTCGACGTTCTAACACATGGCAAAGATGTTCCATTGCGCTCAACTCTGGCCAGATCATTTCAGGAAAGTTATTTTCCATAGACCACTGCTCTCACACATGCTGCGTTATGACAGGGCGCGTTCAAACAATTATCGTCTGCGAACTGTTTCCCTGCTGTGAAAAAAATGCTGTAGATTGTGTTTATATCCTTCTGCATTTTGCGTTTTCGTAAGCATTGTAAAGTGACTACACGTCAACCGCGAAAAATATCCTCATATCGTAATAACACTTCCTCTCTACTTCACTGTCGCCGTTAAGGATGGGAGTAGTGCTCCGTGCGTTAGCCAAACCGAAACGCTTCCGTGAGATGGCCGCAGGACATAGCTTGATTCATCGATCCAAATTACTCCTTTCCAGTCATCAGCAGGCCAATGGCGTCGCTCTTTAGCACCTCAAGCGTCGCTTAACACTGACTAAAGAAATGTGTGGCTTGTGGGGAGCTGCTGTAGACAGTCACGGTGCTAGCTGGACCGCTGCAAGTACTTTGTATCTCACGATTGACTTCTTTCGCTGATTTCTTTAGATTGTTACAACCACCTTCCGTAATTCTCGACAGTTTGCGTCCTTCAGTACATGATCTCTGCCTGCTTGGTTTAGGTGTTGTTATTCCTGCACGTTTTTACTGCACAGTCACTTCACCAACAGTCGACTTGGACAGCTTTGGAAGGGTTGAAATTCTTCTTACTCAGGTGAAATCGAATGACTAATTTCACGTTAGAAGCTCATCCGCTCTCCTGACCGATCCATTCTACTGTTACTTCTCAACTGACATTTCTCTATAACTCCTTTTATACCGACGGGCTCACCTCTGTGACATGTAGTGGACAATTCCGCATTAGAGAAGAATATCAGGAACTTTTGATCAGATAGTGCAGATATAAAAAAGAGATTTCCATAAAGTTTAATACACACAACAAATACATATAGTAGAGACTTTATTCATCAATAATATATTCACTATTACAGTAGTGTGCCAACGCTGAGGTAACTTATCGATTTCGCGATTGTAGAAATCATGTGGTTTTGAGACGAAGAATACGGAGCACATTTTCATCCGGAAAGAAAGTACCTTGAAAGTTATTCGGTGGAGAGCGGAAAAAGTGAAAAACTGAGGCTCAATATCAAGCAAGTGGTGTGGCTGTGGAACGACTTCCCAACCTTACTCCTGTATAACGTTTCTGAGAGTGTAGCAGAATTCCTGCGGTCGTTATTGTGGAGCAGTGTCACTTCACGCAATCTTCCTGGTCGTTGCTCTTGGACTGTATCTGCAAAACGTCTGAGTTGTTGACAGTAAATGTCAGAAGTGATGGTTACGCCTCTCGGATGCAATTCGTAGTACAGCACACCGTCGCTGTCCACCAGACGCATAACGTTATCTTTTGTTATCGTTTGTGGTTGAGCGCAGGTCTTTGTACGCGGAGAAGCTGCTTTGTTTGGGCTCAGCCATTCCTTTCTTTTCCTCACGTTGGCATAAAGACACCATTTATCTTCACCAGTAAAGGCACGGAATACGAATGGTCGGTGTCGGTCATGGGTAAGTTGATAACGAGCAAGCAGAGTTGTACATACGCCACCTGCTGATTTTTGTGATTTTGGCTTAAACAAGAAAACCTTTTTCGTGGCGTAATCTGTCGAATGACACTATCCCCATACGTAGCACAAAATTTTCTGGCTATCTCCGCCACTGTCACCCGTCTACTGACATCAAACAGAAGAATATGCCGCAAGTGTTCCGATTTCTGCACTTGGCACTCCATTTCCTAGCGTACACACAACCACTCACCATCTCCAAATGATAAAATGACAATATGTAAAACTCAAATAGCGAGCGTGAACAAATGAAACGTGGCAATAGATAAATAAACCGTAGCAATCGGAATACCAACATGCGAAATTGAAACGCAACGAACTTATGTACCAAACTAACAGCTAGAGCCTGGCAGCAGGTACGAGAGACGAGTCTTTCGCCGCCCTGCATACAATTAAACTTACAGGGAAGCGACAGCGAAACACTGCGGAGGTATTTCCGGCCTCCGCTGCCAGCAGTCGCGCCCGACACCCCACGCGGCCCGGCCAGCCGCGCCCGGCGAGCGCATTAGGAACACATGCGAGCTGTCGCCGCTCCCGTATGTATGAGCCAATGAGGCGCCGCGAATTGCCGCGGCTACATTATCGATGAGCGGGCACGACGGCCAATCTAGTCGGCCGCGGCCGCAGCTGGCGCTCTACCTGTTACGACCTCCCGGAATGGCCGCAGATAAATACTGAAATTCGGTCCCGGTTAAATGTTTCAGCGGACCCGAATCCGTAACGCGCCCACCCCTCGGTCTGCAGAGCTGCATGGGCGCGCCCACCGCTGCGACAGGACAGACCCCTGCCACCTGCCCGGCCTCGCTCTACGTCCATTTCAAACAAATATCTAGTCAATAATATTTTACTTCCTCTAAATATCCTGAATCTGAAGGTTCACGCGACTTGCAGAAGAACTCCCTGAGCCGGCCGGAGTGGCCGTGCGGTTCTAGGCGCTACAGTCTGGAGCCGAGCGACCGCTACGGTCGCAGGTTCGAATCCTCCCTCGGGCATGGATGTGTGTGATGTCCCTAGGTTAGTTAGGTTTAATTAGTTCTAAGTTCTAGGCAACTGATGACCTCAGAAGTTAAGTCGCATAGTGCTCAGTGCCAACCAAGAACTCCCTGAAACAAGCGAGGAACCATTATCACGGCGAAAGCTGTTTCTAAAACGTCAACAGCTGGCGTCTTGCTATCGCTAATGCAGCCCCCTTTACCTTAACCCTTTTATTGTTAAAATTTACGTTATTTCAACATTGCAGCCCAGTCAACAATCGTCATAATCTAATATATAAGAAACCTTCAGCTTCGACTGCGGTAATGAAACCAACCTTTACCTAGGTTTCAGCACAAGTAATTGAGCCTTCTTCAGAAGATATACCTGATTCTATATGTCTACGGGGGCATGGTCTAGAGAAATTCAGGCTGTTTTAGTTTTATTTCTAGACCATGCCCTGGTAGACATATTATAGAATCAGGTATATCTTCTGAAGAAGGCTCAATTACTTGGGCTGAAATCTAGGTAAAGGTTGGCTTCATTACCACAATCGACGCTGATAGTTTTTTATATGTTAAAATTTACTTTGAACAAAAAAAATCGTAACATCAAGAAAGAAACCATAGCTGGTAGGCGTGCTTCTACATATGAAAGATATCGTCTGTTAAAATTTTGCGCCACACACAAAGCGCCACTGCGTGGATGCAAATCAGGTTTGCTTTAAATACGCGGTTTAACGGTGGTGGGAAACAGCTACCTTTGATATTGGACATGGTAAGTGAGTCAAGAATGCCTTTATGACCACGAAGACATTATGAACAGCTCATCGTGTTCGAACGACGTCGTGTAATATGGCTATGAGAAGATTGATGTTTCTTCCACGACACTGCAGAAAGACTTGGCAGTAACGTACAATGTAGCCATTGTACATATGATTACTGGCAGCGGTGGTTGTAAGAAAACCGGGCGCCGGACGACCAAATGGCAGTACCGCGGGGGAGGGGAGGGGGGAGGCCTTTGGCCTTTGTGTACGGTGTGTGGCTCTGGCACAGCGTACTGCGTCTGCAGTAGCAATTCGAGCAACAATTGGCACCACGGTGACGCAACGAACTGTGAACTGTTACAAATCGGTTCCTACAAGAAACGCTCCGAACCAAATGCCCTGAAGCGGGCATGTCACTAACCCCAAGACATCGAAACTTGCTACTTCAGTTGAGTCAAGCGGGAGCTCATTGGAGGGCGAGGTGGAGGTCTGTTGTGTTCTCTGATGAAAGCCATGTGTTGGCTAGAAGGAGGCCAGATGAGCACCTGTATCCAACCAGTCCGCGACCTAGGCACGCTGAACGCACACTGGAGTTATAATCTCGACTGCGTCAGCAGGATCTCTGTCGTGGCTGTGCCACCAATCCTGACTGCAAATTTGTATGTCTAGTGATAGGACCTGTTGTGCTACTATTCATGAACAGCATTCCAGGGTTGTTTTCCAATAGGATAACGGTCGCCCAGTTACAGCTGTTGCAACCCAGAATGCTCTGCAGAGCATCGACATGTTGACTTGGCCTGATCGATCACCAGATCTATCTCCACTCGGTCACATATGGGGCATCATGAGACAACAGCTGCTGTGTCATCCGCATTCAGCATAACCTGTCCCTTTATTGATCGACCAAGTGCAACTGGTCTGGAACTCCATCAGACCGTCTGGCATCCTCTACGACACAATGAATAGACTTTTGCATGCTTGCAGTCAACATTTAGCCCCTACACCCTTTATTAATGTGCCACCGTATCACATCTGCTATGTCTTTTTTCTCGCCTACCTGCGATCTCGCAACCTTAATTATTTAAATATGTAACATACACAAATAATATATTCCCGAAATTTCATTACTCTTTGTTAGTAATTTCTTCGTTTTGGGTTTTTTTGTCAGTGCTTTTAGTTTGTATTTAAAAAACAAAAGTTCAAAATTTGTGTTGCTTTATTGTAAATATCTACTTTCACTACCAAAAAATTTTTAGCTGATCGATTTTTAAAATCGGTGAAGCAGGCCACATGTTTCCCATGTACCTAACTAGATCTCTGTTTTCATGTGAACCTAGGATTTTCAAAAAAATTTAATTTGATGGTGGCAATTATGGAAAAAAGTATAACAAATCAGTACGAAAGCACATGTATGTTTCAAAACAATGTCTGCGATGTGTAAGAAAACACAATTACTCGTAGTTACTTCAGACAATCGTAGAATGGAGCAGATGGTGATTTGATTCGATTTTCGTCAAACAGTCACGCTATAAACACGTGCCGCCCCATTTGTTCGTTCGTAGCCTTCTACACACATCAAAAAAACGTTTTGCATCACCTCTTTTCCCAGAACTCTTGAAGATAGACGTTGACTGTTGATATTGTATCATAGACACAGTCCCTTTGACTGTTCAGCGATGGCACTAAACCCGCCCAAAGATGTGAACAACCATGTATGAGCAACGCCTATTAGACAGAGGGGGTCCGAAAGCCGATCAGTTCCAGTCATTCCACCAAGAAGGCGGTACACGGCTCGTGTTGTCTGTAGTTCAACCATGCCTAGACGGTCAACACAGCGGTTCGATCACGTCTGCGTTGTTACTTTGTGCCAGGAACCACTCTTAACAAGAGAAGTGTCCAGGCGTCTCGGAGTGAACCAAAGCGATGATGTTCAGACACGGAGAAGATACAGAGAGACAGAAACTGTCGATGACATGCCTCGCTCAGGCCACCCAAGGGCTACAACTGTAGTGGATGACCGTTACCTCCGGATTATGGCCCGGAGGAAACCTGACAGCATGGCACCATGTTGAATAATGCTTTTGGTGCAGCCACAGGACGTCGTGTTACAACTCAAACTGTGAGCATTAGGCTGCATGATGCGCAACTTAACTCCCGACGTCCATGGCGAGGTCTATCTTTGCAACCACGACACCATGCAGCGGGGTACAGATGGGCCCAACAACATGCCGAATGCACCACTCAGGAATGGCATCACGTTCTCTTCACCGATGAGTGTCGCATATGCCTCCAGCCAGACAATCATCGGAGATGTGTTTGGAGGCAACCCGGTCAGGCTGAACGCCCTAGACACACTGTCCAGCAAGTGCAGCAAGTTGGAGGTTCCCTGCTGTATTGGGGTGGCATTATGTGTGGCCGACGTACACCGCCGGTGTTAATGGAAGGCGCCGTAACGGCTGTACGATACATGAATGCCATCCTCCGACCGATAGTGCAACCACATCGGCAGCATATTAGCGAGGCATTCGTCTTCATGGACGACAATTCGCGCCCCCATCGTGCACATCTTCCTTCAGGTTAACGACATCACTCGACTGGAGGGGCTCCAGCATGTACCCAGACATGAACCCTATCGAACATGCCTGGGATAGACTGAAAAAGTTTGTTTGTGGACGATGTGACCCGCCAATCACTCTGAGCGATCTACGCCGAATCGCCGTTGAGGAGTGGGACAATCTGGACCAACAGTGCCTTGATGAACTTGTGCATAGTATACCACGACGAAGACAGGCATGCATCAGTGCAAGAGGACGTGCTACTGGGTATTAAAGGTAATGATGTGTACATCAATCTGGTCTACCAACTCTGAAAGTCTCGCTGTATGGTGGTACAACATGCAATGTGTGGTTTTCATGAGCAATAAAAAGGGCGGGTATTATGTTTCGATCTCTATTCCAATTTTCTGTACAGGTTCCGGGACTCTCGAAACCGAGTTGAAGCAAAACTTTTTTTGATATGTGTATATGGGCATCCGTAGTATTTTTCTCCGTGTTCCGAAAGCATGTTGCTACATGATATACGATAATGACAGGAGTGGCAGAGCGACTAAGAGATCAAAATACGTTTACAGGTGACGATGAATTGGTTAGACAGTAATGTTTGATATTTGATACAAAAAATTGTGAGGTAAGGATGTCAATGAAGAGTAAGAGGACAGTAACAACGAATGTAAATATCCAAGAGCAAGAACGTAAGAAAGTGGAAAAGTCCAAGTACCTGGGGATTAGTAGAAAACAGTGAGAGGAATAATAAGATTAGTAAAAAGGAAGGCAAGCGCGTGGATTGCTGTAAAATGTAAGAAGCCCGGTTTGGAACTAGGCTGTAACACAAAAAGTAAGCACATATTATGCATATCGTACTATGCTCCAATACTGACGTGTGCATTAGAAACTTGGGTAATGAAGAAAGGTAAGTGAGGAAGATACAAGCTGACGAGATGAAATTTCGAAGATGCAAGACACAATAAGGAAGAGGACGGTGAGAGAAACAGTGAAAGAGAACTCCATGCAAGATATATAGACAAGAGTAAAATGATATGGACACGTTAAAAGAATTGAAGTTGGCAGGTTGCCAAGACATGTTCTTGAAATGACAATGGGAGGCAACAGCCCAGTGGAAGACAGAGAGGCAGATCGATCGTTGGACTGAAGGAATGTGTAAAGAAGAGAAGAGGGAAACATAGCGAGAGGACAGTAAAAGATGGAGAGCCTTATGTTCCACGCAGAATCTGACAGTGGCTGGAAACTGCGGACGATGATGATGAATAGCCTGAGTAACTTTGAAAAACCTAGTAAGGCTGCTGTTTGGCATCTTCACTGAACAAGAAAACTCAGGATAGCTTCTCAGCTTTTATGGACCTACATCTGCATCTACGCTGTATCCTCAAGTCACTTTATCGTATGTGGGAAAGGGTACTTTCTGCATTTGTGCACCACTGTCACTTCCGCCCTTTCTGTTCCCGTCACAAACGGTCTGCAGGACAAAACAATTGTTGGTGAGTCTCAGTGGGTGCTCAAATCTTTCTAATTTTACCATGGTAGCCGTTTCACTAGATATGCGGCGGAGAAAGTAATATTTTGGTTGACTCTTCTCTTCTTGGAATTCTGACAGTAAACAACATCGCGATGCAGAACGTCTGTCTTGTAGCATCTGTCCCTGGAGCAGGCTGAGCATCTCTGTGCCCGGTTTCATGATTGCTAAATAAATCTCTACCGAAACGTCCTACTCTTCCTCCGTTCACCTCTATTTGCTATATTAATCTTGCTCCAGATTAAGGAAGAATATTCCTGCATCAGTCGAACGAGGGTTCTGTGAATACACATCACTTCCTGAGGCTTCTTACAATCAATATCATTCGGACATCAGTCTTACCTGTTGTTAGTTTCATGAGGTCGTTGCACTATAAATTACTACAGACGCATATTCCTAGATATTTTGTGGCTTTGGCTGTGTCCAGTTGTTGAGCGAGCGAGATGGTGCTGTTGTTACCACACTGGACTCGGATTCAGGAGGACGACGATTCAAATCAGCGTCTAGGCATCCAGATTTAGATTTTCCATGGTTTCCCCGAATCGCCACAGACAAATGCTGGGATAGTTCTTTTGAAAGATAACGACTGACTTCCTTGAACCAGGCCGAACTTGTGCTCCAATGATTTCATTGTCGACGGCACGTTAAGCCCTAATTTACTTCCATTGTTTTCAGTTATTGTTCTGCAGTCGTGCAAACCTAGAGAAGGCCTTCCAAAATGTAAGGTAGAATAAGGAGTTCACACTCTTTCGAAGTTTCAGATTAGGGCAGATAGACGAGTAATCTACACCATACCCAGAACAAAAATATGAGTACCAGTTGTGGAAGATCAAGAAAGACAAGTTCGAGTTAAGAAGAGTGCTAGAGAGCGTTGCCGCTTATCACAAGTGTTCTTCAACTTATACTTTGCAACTACGAAGAAGATCGAGCTATTTGCGGTACTATCAAATAGACTGTCCTTCACCTGATGTTCCCAACTAATCTTCATTCCGACTTTGAGACCTAATACAGACAGCGCTATATTCTGATGTTCACGCTGATTACTAAATAGCTTCTTATACGGTCGTTATGACACGCTCAGACATTTGGCGGTATCTGTCCCAAACTGGGTTGCGCTCGTTCGTTCTGATTGTACAACTCTGGATCTGTGATTGAACAAGGTTAAACAATCTGATGGTAACATGGTTGTTTGATAATTGCTAGCTTGATACCGTGTGACCGAAATGTCTATTTCAAATGAAAATACGTCCTGATGCAGAGATATATTAGCAGCAAGGCTCTGGTAGCATATAATTCGCTTGAAGTATGTGTATTTCGATGTTTTCACCGATATATATTCAGCAACGTAACGTGATACGTCTATATTAGTTTGGCGCATAAGTTTGTAGCGTTGTTGTTTTGCATATTGGTATTCCTGTTATTGTGGGTTTATTTAACGACTGTCAGTTTTTATTTGTAGTCCACTGTCACTGTTTGAGTTTACATACTGTCATTTTGTCATTCAGACATAGTGAGTGGAGCTGTGGATGCTAGAAAATGGAACGCCGAGTGGAAAAACCAGGTCACTTCCGACATATGATTCTGTTTGAGGTGAAGAGAGGCGTGACAGCAGCAGAGAAGGCCAGAAACATTTGCGCCGAGTATGAAGATATACCGTTGGACATAGCACGAATGGAATATGGCTTTCTCGTTTTAAGGAGTATCGTTTTGACATTACTGACTCTCCACGTTGAGAAAGACCTTCGGGGTTTGATGAAGATCGTTTAAATGCATAATAGCAGACGTCAGTGTACTCGAGAACTGGCAGATGTGATGAACTGTGATAATTACAGTACCGTGCAACATTTGTATACAGTTGGGAAGCCAAAACCAAAAAAATCGGCGGGTGGCCATATGTGCATTTCTGCTTGCTCGTCATCAAGTGCTAGTGAGCAATGCCGACCATTCCTATCCTGTATCGTTACTGGTGACCTGTATCGTTATTTGTGACAAGGAATGGTGTCTTTATGCTAATGTAAGGGAACCCCCCCATGAACCACCGAACTTGCCCTTGGTGGGGAGGCTTGCGTGCTTCAGCGATACAGATAGCCATACCGTAGGTGCAACCACAACGGAGAGGTATAGGTTGAGAGGTCAGACAAACGTGTGGTTCCTCAAGAGGGGCAGCAACCTATTCAGTAGTTGCAGGGGCAACAGTCTGGATGATTGACTGATCTCGTCTTGTAACACTAACCAAAACGGCCTTGCTATGCGGGTACTGCGAACGGCTGAAAGCAAGGGGAAACTATAGCTGTAATTTTTTTTCCGAGGGCATGCAGCTTTACTGTATGGTTAAATGATGATGGCGTCCTCTTAGGTAAAATATTCTGGAGGTAAAGTAGTCCCCCATTCGGATCTCCACGCGGGGACTACTCAGGAGGACGTCGTTATCAGGTGAAACAAAACTGGCGTTCTACGGATCGGAGCGTGGAACGTCAGATCCCTTAATCGGGCAGGAAGGTTAGAAAATTTAAAAAATGGAAATGGATAAGTTAAAGTTAGATATAGTGGGAATTAGTGAAGTTCGGTGGCAGGAGGAACAAGACTTCTGGTCAGGTGATAATACAGGGTTATAAATACAAAATCAAATAGGGGTAATGCAGGAGTACATTTTATAATGAATAAAAAAATAGGAGTGCGAGTAAGCTATTACAAACAGCACAGTGAACGCATTATTGTGGCCAAGATAGACACGAAGCCCACGCGTACCACAGTAGTAGGAAAAGGAATAGAAGGAAACGTAGTAACTGAATATAGAATGGGGGTAAGAAATGAAAGAGGAAGCCGCCTGGTAGAATTTTGCACAGAGCATAACTTAATCATATCTAACACTTGGTTCAAGAATCTTGAAAGAAGGTTGTATACATGGAAGAGGCCTGGAGATACTGGAAGGTTTCAGATGGACTATATAATGGTAAGACAGAGATTTAGGAACCAGGTTTTAAAACGTAACACATTTCCATGGTCAGATGTGGACTCTTGACCACAATCTATTGGTTATGAACTGTAGATTAAAACTGAAGAATCTACAAAAATGGGGGAATTTAAGGAGATGGGACCTGGATAAACTGACAGAACCAGAGGTTGTAGAGAGTTTCAGGGAGAGCTTTATAGAACGATTGATAGTAATGGGGGAAAGAAATACAGTATAAGAAGAATGGGTAGCTTTGAGGGATGAAATAGTGAAGGCAGCAGAGGATCACGTAGGTAAAAAAAAAGAGGGCTAGTAGAAATCCTTGGGTAACAGAAGAGATATTGCATTTAATTGATGAAGGAGAAAATATAAAAATGCAGTAAATTAAGCAGGCAAAAAGGAATACAAACGTCTCAAAAATAAAATCGACAGCAAGTGCAAAATGGCTAAGCAGGGATGGCTAGAAGACAAATGTATGGATGTAGAGATTAATCTCATTAGGGGTAAGACATATACTGCCAACAGGAAAGTTAGAGAGACCTTTGGAGAAAAGAGAACCACTTATATGAATATCAAGAGCTCAGATGGAAACCCAATTCTAAGCAAGGAAAAGAAATCAGAAAGGTGGAAGGAGTATATAGACGGTGTATTCCTGGGGCTATGTACTTGAGAACAATATTATGGAAATGGAAGAGGACGTAGATGAAGATGAAATGCGAGATACGATACTGCGTGAAGAGTTTGACCGAGCACTGAAAGATCTAAGTCGAAACAAGTCCCCGGGAGTAGACAACATTCCAATACAACTGATGACTGCCTTGGGAGAGCCAGCCCTGACAAAACTCTACTATACAGGTTGAGTCACCTAACGTTACTGCTGGATATATTTCGTAAGCCACATCAAATACTGACGAATCGATTCCACAGACCGAACGTGAGGAGAGGGGCTAGTGTAATTGGTTAATACAAACCATTAAAAAATGCACGGAAGTATGTTTTTCAACACAAAGCTACGTTTTTTAAATGGAACCCCGTTAGTTTTGTTAGCACATCTGAACATATAAACAAATACGTAATCAGTGCCGTTTGTTGCATTGTAAAACGTTAATTACATCCGGAAATATTGTAACCTAAAGTTGACGGCCGGCCAGAGTGGCCGAGCGGTTCTAGGCGCTGCAGTCTGGAACCGCGCGACCGCTACGGTCGCAGGTTCGAATCCTGCCTCGGGCTTGGATGTGTGTGATGTCCTTAGGTTAGTTAGGTTTAAGTAATTCTAAGTTCTAGGGGACTGATGACCTCAGAAGTTAAGTCCCATAGTGCTCAGAGCCGTTTTGAACCTAATGTTGACGCTTGAGTACCACTCCTACGCTGTTCGATCGTGTGTATCGGAGAGCACCGAATCCAAAGGGAACAGTGATGGACCTTAGGTACAGAAGAGACAGGAACAGCACATTACGTCCACATGTTAACACCTTTTTATTCGTCTTTTTCACTGACGCACATGTACATTACCATGAGGGTTGAGGTAAACGTACACACGTGGTTTCCGCTTTCAATTACGGAGTGGAATAGAGTGTGTCCCACTGGAAACGCGTCGACGTATGTGGTATCAGCATGATGGTGCACCTGCACATCCCGCAATTAACACTAGGCTGACACTTGACAGGATGTTCGACGGGCGTTTCATAGGACGTGGAGGACGCATAAATTGGCCAGCCCGTTCTCCTGATCTTACACCTCTGGACTTCTTTCTGTGGGGTACGTTAAAGGAGGATGTGTACCGTGATGTGCCTACAACCCCAGAGGATATGAAACAACGTATTGTGGCAGCCTGTGGCGACATTACACCAGATGTACTGCGGCGTGTACGTCATTCATTACGCCAGAGATTGCAATTGTGTGCAGCAAATGATGGCCACCACATTGAACATCTATTGGCCTGACATGTCGGGAGACACTCTATTCCACTCCGTAATTGAAAACGGAAACTACGTGTGTACGTGTACCTCACCCCTCATGGTAATGTACACTCTTTGACATAAAACTTGACCGGCGGCCGGCCGCTTCAGAGGCTAAATCCGCGCCGATCGCGACATGGGACAAAGAAACTGGCCAACTCGCTAATTCTCTAAGTCCGGTTATCTGCACAATCTGGCAACACTGTAGACTGCGGCACTTCCTGGAGGAAAACTTGTCCCAAGATAGAGAGACTCTAGGCTGATTACGCCTGTGGTCTAGCGGTAGCGTGCGCTGTTTCTGTTCATAATGTCAGTGGATCGAGAGCAGCTGGCATAAAATATTTTTATAGCCTCTTCTGTCTGAATGCTGAAGACGTGAATGTAATGGTAGCGCAGATTCAATCTATTTCGCTTTGTGACACACCGATATCAAAATTTTATCTAGTAACGATTTTGCGGCAGATTTCCTGCAGACTGTCCTCCTCTGGACGCCGTATGCGGCAAAGCTCCGGGATCCATTTGCTGGCTACTGGCAGCGGCCGTGGCGACAGCAGCGGCGCTGCACTCCCCCGTTCTTTATCGAAAGCGCCTGCTACCGCTCATCGCTTTTGATGATTTGAAACGCTTTATTATTAAATGTTGCTCCACAGAAAATTTCTACAATTTCCATTCACGCTCAAAAGCAACGGAGACAGACGCCCTGATTAGTGGGCGGGTAATCGGCAAGAGCTGAGTATGGCCCGAAATTAATTTTATAGACTGGGACGAAATTAAACCACCTCACTACATTCGATGAATTTATAAATGCTTCATACCTCGTTTCTTTTCCTTTCAAACTTAATTATTTGTGCAACGTTTGGTCAATGATTGGATGTTTTCGTCAAGCCAGAGTGAGCGTCTGTGGTGTAAAATGTATTACAGTTCTTGTTTGATTCCTTATGGTAAGTCTATGCGATAAACTGTGTGAATACCTTGCAATGCATGCTCTGTAGCAGTGCAGGCACACTGCACATTTGGAGTTCCATGTATGGGTTCATGAAGTATTTATTGTTGATCGGAAGTGATAGTTAAGGTCATCAGATTTGATCCAGATAAATTTGTCGTTTTGAAGGTTTCAGAGAACGGAAAGGAATTGCTAACGCCGGTGTTAGAAAACGTCTACAGTTAAATGCTATTGCAAAAATTTAGAAGATGTGAACTATATTAATGAACATGTGCACTTCATAAACAACCTTCTGACATGTTAGACCTATATGACGAACAAAGCTCAAATTTATATCGTTGACAGTCGGTTTGAATCTTTTCAGGACCTATTTTACAGTGAAGCACCTTGGAATTTGCAAAGCAGAAATCCATGATATTAACTTAATTTACTAAGTCGAAATCGGACGAAGATTGATGTTTAAAGGCATTCTTCAGATTTCGCATAAGAAATGTTTACTAGCAGTTTGCAACTCCATTAATTAAAATGGAAAATAAAATGTTTTAGTCAGCGGCTTCTACCGTGATTCGAACTTACAGTACAAGCACTGCAACGCACAAGGGAACCTCTGAGCTAACGACACACTGGCGGCCAGAGGCGGACTATAGTCACTGCGATGTTGCCTGAGCCTCAAAACGCAACCTTAAACACAGAAACAGAGGAGGTGGAGATTACTGTTTTAACGTCCCGTCGACAACGATGTCATTAGAGACGGATCACAAGCTCGGATTAGGGAAGGATGGGGAAGGAAATCGGCCGTGCCCTTCCTAAGGAACCATCCCGGCATTTGCCTGAAGCGATTTAGGGAAATCATTGAAAACCTAAATCAGGATGGCCGGGCGCAGGATTGCACCGTCGTCCTCCCGAATGCACACACAAACAGGTGTTACTTATGTGAAGAACGCCGTTCTTGGAGTCCAGAAATTAAATATACTTTCTAATTGTGTCATCTTGCAGCGGATTATATCGTACGAGTCTTCGATGTGGAAAACGAATGTTAAGTGAATTTAGCGAGGTAACGCCGACCTACACCCGGAAGTAAATGCACTATCAGAGTGTTGACAAATACTTGCTACGACGATGCCATTTCTCGGCTCTCTGACGAGGCAGCTCTTCAGCGAAATGCTTGCCGTGATTCTCCGATACGGTTCTTCAGAGTGGAGACGCGCGCGCACGTTTGGTTTTTATGCGGCGTTCTCTCCTGGTGGTTTCTGACGTCGCCTTGTGGGCTATGTATACATATGAGACATTCAATTATCATTAATCCAGAATGATACAAGTTTCAGCTTCCGGCGTGGAAGAAGGCTGTTGACGCCGACATTATATCATTTCAACGTAGGGAAAGCAAAACGGATCATTCAATGTTTCTCATTCAACATAAAGCATGTGAGATAAATTTCCGTAACGTTCATAATCATCTAAAAATACAAACGAAGTAAAAATACACCGGAATCTTATTCGAATTGAATATAATGTAAGATACCAAACGCTTTGCACCTCGATGTCGAATTTGTCCACTTGCAATCGTTTGCAGCATGCACATAGATTGTCATGATTACCACGAGAATGAAGAAATATGTTGGTAAGGATGGAAGCAAGAAGAGACGCAGTCAACAAATATTCTATTCCTCATGGCATTCATTTCATTTGACACGTAAGAAGAGGTAAAGCGGGAATTTACTTTCGTTAACACGAAAGATATGCCGCACATATTGATAACGAGGAAGTCTGCGTCTTCATACGTTTCCTCCTTGAAATCTGTATGCTCTATTATATACTAAGTAGCCCGATCATTGTTTCAGTAATGTTACCCTCTTGTTTGACCCCGTAACGATGAACAGATTCCAAATGCATGTCTCTGCGTGAAAGTAGCTGTTCGAACCCTTCCTGGGTTGTTTTTTGTGTTTTATTGCTTGGAATTCCTGAAGCAGACCACTGTGCCTTCCCCCCTCGTGGGTTAGGTCTCAAAACTAAACCGCTTTGTATCCAATGGCATAATTTATTCATACAGCATCAGCATAAGACTCTTGCGAGTGAGAGAATGACAATAACAATCGTAACAAGAACAAGCAAATAATGAATGATGTTTATTCCAACGCAGAAAGAGAATGGCTTTAAATATAAAAATCTATATCTATATCCATATCTATTGATCTTTGAGTTGGCACAATGAAAATATATTCTTAGCATTTAGTTACTGAATTTAGTTCTGGATGTTTGCAGAGAAAAGGAAAAGTCGGTACTTCTCGCTAGTGTAATATAATGTGAACCAGCAACTACCCTTTCCTTAGAACACGACTCAAGCAGGTCCTCAAGTAGGCACTGCTGCACTCTGTTCCCTGACATTGCTCTGATGACGGTTAATGCAGATAGTTCCGATTATGAAATACAAAACGTATTGCAGGTTAGTTCCTAGGATAGTAACATTAAATTTGCGTTGTAGACGGCACATGAACGTGACGACTATCCATATTACTCATCAATATAAAAAGACAGAATTTTGGGAATTTAGCAGGATTACTCAAAATGAATTCTGAAATTGGGTGACTGACCGCACAGGTGCTAAACGTCGTCAAGAGTATACGATGTCCTAATCGCATTAGGAATATGAAGATCGTCTTCGACAGCTCGCAACTTTCACATAGCTAACCCCACCCTACTCCAGACAGCTCTCGGTGGAGTTGCACTACGTTGCCGATGTTATGGAAGGCCTTCAAACCGACAACAGACCACATATTGAAAAATACAAGCGAATTCTCTTGCAGCGTAAGCTTATTGTAACTAATCTAAAAATTATTGGAGAGGAACATTGTCCTATTCAAAAAAGTAAAATGTTACACACTGTTGACGTCAAACGGACATTATCTATGTCCTGTCTTGTGTCCTACTCATCTATAATATCAAGTGTACTATGAAAATGATTATATATAATGGATTATAAGGTAATGCATTGATACCAGATGGTGGGGGCCGGCCGATGTGGCCGTGCGGTTCTAGGCGCTTCAGTCTGGAACCGCGTGACCGCTACGGTCGCAGGTTCGAATCCTGTCTCGGGCATGGATGTGTGTGATGTCCTTAGGTTAGTTAGGTTTAAGTAGTTCTAAGTTCTAGGGGACTGATGACCTTAGAAGTTAAGTCCCATGGTGCTCAGAGCCATTTGAACTATTTAACACAAAATGACATTAAAAATTTAAGTTATTCACGAGCAGCTAGTTGAGAATATGTATGAACATTAAATGACACGACGAACCGTCATGTTCTGCATATGGATTCAAACCCAGCTCATGCAGACTAAGCAAAGATTTCGTGACTGACGGAAACTAACAGTCATTCCTGATTAGGCATACAGAGAGTGATATACCTCGATTTTAGACAGTATCAGTTAGCAAATATCAACTTTAAATTGCATAACGCAAACATTTTCAACAGACGCGAATTCCTACCCAGCATCTATTGTCCCTGTTAACGAACTACGAGAGATGTTAAATATTGCTTCTTCACAAGTAACTTACTTGAAATGCCGTGAGGTAAAGCTGTGTGTTGGACACGGATTCGAACCCGGAACCTAATCGGATTGCTATCGAAGCACAGTCAAATGTGACATATCGGAATTTCGCGGCAGTAACTAGATGTTATAACTGAAATGACGAGACGAAAAATTAATTTTTTCCTTCCCAGGACTCCAACCCGGCACCTATCGCTGTTATATTCTAGAGAAAACTAACGTTAAATATGGGTTTGTTGCACCAGCAGTGACATGTGAGCATGTTTGAACTGAAATAATATGACGAAGAGTTCAGCGCTCACTGGGAATAGAGCCCCACACATATCGTTGTTGACTACATACAAAGAGACGTCAGCTACCGAATTTTTCTCCACCAGCTGCTCAGAATAGCATCTTGAACTTACAGTCATCTCGCAAATATTTCTGTGTCTCACTGGGAGTTAAAAACGTCAGATATCGTTAGTGTGACAGCGAATGAAAATACATTAAAAATCAAAATTATTATCCACCAGCAGACAGGTGTTCTCATGCTAGAGCTTGATAATACATAATTAAATCTTTAGTGCCGGGCCAGGATTCGATCCCATTCACGCATAATATGTGAAGGTGTTGAGGAATCTGCAGTTTTGAACAAACAACAAATTGTAGCCGAGCTGTATTGCCACGAAGGGATCAAATTCCGCGTTAAGGGCGGTCTGAGTTGCATTCCCAGTTCAGAACCAATTTTATCGACATACAGAAGCTCAAATAAAAGATGGAATAAGTGTCCTGTGACCATACATAGCGTTTGTGTCGTCACTTGAAATAAATAACTAGTATAAGAAAGGTTACTGGTGGTAGAGTTTCTACATGTCGCCACTCCAGACTTTATTGTGGTTCAACCTACCGTCTACTTGGTAAAGAAGGAATATCATCTTTAATGTGAATTTTCTGACCATGCAGCCATTATATCTCCTTCACTTGGTGTAGCCAGGAGAGAATGGAATCTGTCTCTCCCTATCTAAAATCATTGACAGAAGTGGGAATCGAACCCAGACCATAGGTATAACAACCTACCATCCGTCCAACAGACCACGAAATCCTCTTCTCTGCGAGTCATTTTTCTATCGTAACGCAGTTGTGCCACACTGGATGAGAATTCTGACACACAGGCTCCCTGTAGTAATTTGCAGCATGTTCAGTAAATTCATTTACTTGGTTGACCGAATCACCATGAACTAGCTGCCTCGGCTACCCAGTGCATACATTCGACTATTTTGTAATCACAGAAATAAAATCACGTTACTGCCACCTACACACAACTGCCAACATTGTAGGATGCAGAAGTTTAAATAAGAAGTGTTCCTTTTCACTTGAGCTATTCTATTGCGCTATCTGTTACTAGAAAACGTCGTTCAGTCCAAAAGAAAAGCTGTAACTGTTTGTCTCTCAGAAGTCAAGACATGGCCATATGCATAATCTCACAGTGCTGTGGAATCCAAAAGTTCTGAAGGAATAGTTGCCGAGCTCTGGAGCTGTTGTAGTTCCGTGTCAGCTTGTAGCATAGATAAGATGTCGCGAGTTCGAATACATTCAGTGCTACATTTTTTAAAACGCAATTCTGCTCTCTGCTAAAGTTATCAATCTAATGGAACTTTGAACAAATTCCCTTCACTTCTCAACCCAAAGTAGTCGCATGTGGAAAAAGGACTAACTACTGTGACATTTTGTCCTATTCAGGTTTAATAGACAGCAGGCAGCAGATGCATCTCGAAGATGTGCAGGGAGAGCGCATCGTGCCATAATATGTCAGAAAAGTATTTTCTACATTAGCCGTCGTGTGGTAGTGATATTTTATTCTTCTTCAAACTTTGATTGACAGCTTTAACTCAGAACAAATTTTCTACATGCATGTAATCAATAAACTGCATGTGCATTGTCAGACTGTCATAGGTGACATCAGAGAATTCGCATATATCGTTGATGATTAATTTCTCTCTCATGTTTACTATTGTTTTAACAACACTAAAGGAAACCTTACGAAAATTGTGCACTGTATTATAAGAAATGAAATAAAACTAACCATGATAACCTTACGACGAAAGTATCTGTACACAAGCATGCCTCTATCGACACGAATTAGTAAAATACTACTCACTTAGATTTTGATAGGGTCTGTGTTTAATTGGTATGCTGTGTCATACTCAAGAGGTATGCAAATGTGGCATTTCATAAATATAGTTACGTATTCCTAGAAACCCAAAATTCGCTTGTCAGCAGCGGAAAGAGGCGTTACCTGTTGTGCAGCATTGTAAGTTTTTCAACATTGCACTATGAGCTGAAAGCATTTTCTTGCGATTTCCGTATTGATGTTTGATCTGACTGCTTGTAGCTCTTTCACAGAAGGGATAAAAACGTTTCAGTCAGTGAGACTGGAACTGCGAACCGTAACAGACGCTGTTTCACATGTCAGCACGTTACCACAGAGCTGGCGAGGGGGTATGGGTCTCAGCTTCCTATTACGACGGCAATAGTAACTAGAACTCGTAAACCGCTATTTAAAGGTCGAGATTAGTTGCGATTTCCACCTGCAACGACTTTCTTGGGCTGAAAACCGTAAATTTTCAATCTTTTGTTACCCTTCAAGCTATAATAACTCAGATTATTCAATGGAAATGACAGGTAAAATCAAGTGAACTTTGAGGCTTAATTCCGTGCACACCAGGAAGTAACTCGTCGATCACAGAGTTGCCAAACATACGTTGCCTTGTTGCCAAATCTCAGTTACAGTACCAGCAGGAAGAAGACGAACCGATGTGATCCTACAGCGGTCTGGGAAGTGACCATAACTGGTGTCTCCAAGTCGCGGCTGCTACGGCCTGGAATACGTAATGCGTCTGATCGCTTTCTGTAACTAGGTTTAGGGACTGGAGCGTAGTTACTAATAATACTCAGAACTGACTGCAAACTGAGCATCATAAATCAGTAACTCTCATTGTTGTTTTTATATTTCTTTCGTAAGTGCACTCAAAACTAAGAAAGTCATTCACAGGCGTTTTCCTGCCTCGCCGATAGTCGAGCAGAACATACAAATAAAAATAAAAAAGAATGTGTGTGTGTGTGTGTGTGTGTGTTTGTGTGTGTGTGTGTGTGTGTGTGTGTGTGTGTGTGTGTGTGAGTGAGAGAGAGAGAGAGAGAGAGAGAGAGAAATAAAAAGCAATGAGAGAGAGTGTAAAAAATTGTTGTAAAGAAATTGAATCATGGTATTTAAAGAAATCTTTCATTAAAATGACACGTTCCACATCATTACGAAATGTCGTATTCATGATCTATGGAACAAGAGTTAATCTAATGTAATCTAATCTAATCTAATCACATCATATTGATGATTAGCCATGAAGAGTCATGAACTACCGAAAGTTTTGCCAATACCAGTAACCAAATCTAAACTTGAAAATAAAAGACGACAATTTTTGTAATAAACCGTGACTCCTATCAAGACCCTTTCATCCCTGTTATCTAACCACAAAAGATGTCTGATATACCTCCATTCTGAAGTAACAAAGTGTGCATGCATTTAAAGATGAAGTGCATGATGTGAAGTTCTGTGACGGAGATACGAACCCAACACGTAATCCGATTGTTAACTAAGAAAAATCAAATGTTACGTATCGGTTTTTCTTACGAGCCGCTAGGTGTCTGAATCTAAAATAAGGATACAAACTTTTGTGCCTAAGCGACAATCGAACTGCACACCTACCGCGCATCCACGAATATAGCTTAAGTATCAGTTGCTTACTCATGAACAGTAAGATGTGTGCGTGTTTGACCAGAAATAACGACACCTGTTGCGATTGTTGGCAACACATGAACAGACATTGAAATTGCGCGTTAATTTTCACTAGCAGGTGGGTGTGCACTTGATAAAGCTAGAAATGAAATTATGAATATTTTTGTACTGGATCAGGTTTCAGACCCACATACTTACCTTTGGAAGAGAGCTAGAGAAGATTGCAGTCTTGGGAAAAGGAACGAAATGACTGAACTATACTGTTCCGAGAGATTCAGATCCTCGAAAGAGGAGATACGAATTCGAATCACAGTCCAGCACCAAATTTTTAAGCGTCTCTAGTTCAATCAAGTACAAGTAAAATAAGAGCCCTGTCCCTTTAAATGGCTATCGGTTCATCAAATAAAATAAAATTTTCTAATGTAAGTAAGTTTACTGGCGACTGTATTTCTGTTTACCATGACTTCCGCTTTGTCATTTCCCAACGAAAACTGGCTCTGCTCAGTTGGTTATGAAGGAACGTGATGTTTAATGCGGATTCTGGATTATAACGTCTTTCTCTTGAGGTTACCAGAGGTAAAATAAATCTGTTTGTGCCTCTTAAAAGTAAATGCCTGAACCCACGCATTGCACCTGTGATAGCTCGTTCCACCAGACCATTGTGGCCACATTACCCAGCCCCAGGAGTGTGCTGTAACGGATGATGTGCTTAACTTACAAAATTAGTCACGGTGGAAAAAATGCGAGTCTATTAAATGGTCAAGTAGAAGCAAGCTTCTGACGCAGAGATTATGCTATTCTCATGTCAGCAGGATGTAAAGACTCTTCTAGGCATCATAGGCTGGATGTGAAGCCATTTTGATTTTTCACAAATTCAGCAAATTTCTTAGTTCGAGAAAATCCACTGTGAAGTGTGAAGTTGCCGGATAATTCGATTATTACTGTTATTATTACTATCATTTTATTCGTACCGCTGATGGAACACGACCGTAGTCTTGAGGTAAAACGCGAGACCAGCTAATATGACGTCTGGCGACCGAAAGCACATATCAACAGAATTTTTATCGCCCCTTTCCTCTCGGTGCTGAAGCTATGAGTGTAATTCAAGCGAATCTACAATATCATATTAGCTGGTCTCGCGTTTAACCTCAAGACTACGGTCGTAGTTTAGAGTAATGTACTAAGACTGGAGTCAAGACATCCTCTGGGAAGTGCCGCAGTCTACATGTTGCTAGATCGAGAATATTGCCAGACATAGAATTCTGAGAGGAGCATGACTGTATTGTCCACCTTACGTGAACGACTCGGCGGTCAATTTTTTGGTCTGAGACTGTATCTACAACACATATTGCTCGCTTAAGACCCAGAAGAATTAAAAAAAAAAAGTTGTTTATGAGAGCAACGTTAACCATAGCGTTCGAAGTATTCATAGTATTGTATACGTGTGTGTAAACGCCTTCCAGTGACCACTCAAGAAAGACAAGGATACACAGTCTAGCTTCAATATTATAAATACGCCTCAGTTTGTGGATGAACTCAGACTTAAGTTGATAATAATTTTGAAAATATAGCAGCACTGTACCCATTGGTGTTAAACTCGTTTTCAACCAATGATTCCCACAGCTACAGGGATACTACTTGTGATACCTCTTAGACAAAATACTTAAGCAGTGTTATCAGACGAAAAGATCAACCTGACACAAACTGTGGGAAGTTTGTTTTACAACCTTCGTACCTGGATATTCAGCTTTTTCCTATTTGAGATATCTGTGAACGTTGCTGCTTAAGACGATTTAAGCAGAAAATAAATTCCCTCAGCTTCGACAATGTTTAAAGAAATCGTCTTATCGGCACTAAATCGTGATTTGTGATTTGTTTACCGGCTGTACTCTTCCGTATTTTGCCGGTTGGAAGGCGAAAGCTTATTGACAAATTTCACACAGAAATTACTGTTACAGTGTACTTATGGAGCCAAATGAGTCAATTGCGTATTTTCCGGTGAGAAAGAGCACTGGCAAACAGTCTTCGCTACATTAGGTTATTTAAACTGGTGTCACTCTGAGCTAGAATTTATGGTCAGCGACTAAGTGTAAGGTCAACGTTTCGGATGCGAGTTTTGCGACTGTGAAATACTTTTATACATTATAGAAGCGAATATTAAATTTGCACTAATATTCCGAAAATTTTGTACTTGGACAGCTTAGAATGAAAATACTTCTGTTTATTGCAAAGGGAAACAATAGATTTTCTAAAACACTGTCTGTCACACACTACTTGAAACAGGTCATGTCGACCAAATCATGTGGAAGAACTAACAGCAACGTATATCGGAAAGCAGTAAGATCTCTTGCCTTTTGGTTTGTCAGTACTCGATAGCCACTTCTAGGCGAAAGTAAATGAAGAAAGGCAGTGCGTTTTTGTTACCAAGTAACGTCTTCGTCAATTACTTTAGTTTTAATGTAATCTACGAGTAATTGCTGGTGTTTGATATTAACATGAAAAGGATTCCGTAGACAGGGAAAGAACCTGCTGTTCTTGGGAAACTACTTCTATAGTGACCAAAAGATACTAAATGATGTTCAAGCACTTGTGTTACAGCAGCAGTATGAATAAAATGATATTAATAATAACAGTAATAATCGAATTATCCGGCAACTTCACACTTCACAGTGGATTTTCTCGAACTAAGAAATTTGCTGAATTTGTGAAAAATCAAAATGGCTTCACATCCAGCCTATGATGCCTAGAAGAGTCTTTACATCCTGCTGACATGAGAATAGCATAATCTCTGCGTCAGAAGCTTGCTTCTACTTGACCATTTAATAGACTCGCATTTTTTCCACCGTGACTAATTTTGTAAGCTAAGCACATCATCCGTTACAGCACACTCCTGGGGCTGGGTAATGTGGCCACAATGGTCTGGTGGAACGAGCTATCACAGGTGCAATGCGTGGGTTCAGGCATTTACTTTTAAGAGGCACAAACAGATTTATTTTACCTCTGGTAACCTCAAGAGAAAGACGTTATAATCCAGAATCCGCATTAAACATCACGTTCCTTCATAACCAACTGAGCAGAGCCAGTTTTCGTTGGGAAATGACAAAGCGGAAGTCATGGTAAACAGAAATACAGTCGCCAGTAAACTTACTTACATTAGAAAATTTTATTTTATTTGATGAACCGATAGCCATTTAAAGGGACAGGGCTCTTATTTTACTTGTACTTGATTGAACTAGAGACGCTTAAAAATTTGGTGCTGGACTGTGATTCGAATTCGTATCTCCTCTTTCGAGGATCTGAATCTCTCGGAACAGTATAGTTCAGTCATTTCGTTCCTTTTCCCAAGACTGCAATCTTCTCTAGCTCTCTTCCAAAGGTAAGTATGTGGGTCTGAAACCTGATCCAGTACAAAAATATTCATAATTTCATTTCTAGCTTTATCAAGTGCACACCCACCTGCTAGTGAAAATTAACGCGCAATTTCAATGTCTGTTCATGTGTTGCCAACAATCGCAACAGGTGTCGTTATTTCTGGTCAAACACGCACACATCTTACTGTTCATGAGTAAGCAACTGATACTTAAGCTATATTCGTGGATGCGCGGTAGGTGTGCAGTTCGATTGTCGCTTAGGCACAAAAGTTTGTATCCTTATTTTAGATTCAGACACCTAGCGGCTCGTAAGAAAAACCGATACGTAACATTTGATTTTTCTTAGTTAACAATCGGATTACGTGTTGGGTTCGTATCTCCGTCACAGAACTTCACATCATGCACTTCATCTTTAAATGCATGCACACTTTGTTACTTCAGAATGGAGGTATATCAGACATCTTTCGTGGTTAGATAACAGGGATGAAAGGGTCTTGATAGGAGTCACGGTTTATTACAAAAATTGTCGTCTTTTATTTTCAAGTTTAGATTTGGTTACTGGTATTGGCAAAACTTTCGGTAGTTCATGACTCTTCATGGCTAATCATCAATATGATGTGATTAGATTAGATTAGATTACATTAGATTAACTCTTGTTCCATAGATCATGAATACGACATTTCGTAATGATGTGGAACGTGTCATTTTAATGAAAGATTTCTTTAAATACCATGATTCAATTTCTTTACAACAATTTTTTACACACTCTCTCATTGCTTTTTATTTCTCTCTCTCTCTCTCTCTCTCTCTCTCTCTCTCTCTCTCTCTCACACACACACACACACACACACACACACACACACACACACACACACACACACACACATTCTTTTTTATTTTTATTTGTATGTTCTGCTCGACTATCGGCGAGGCAGGAAAACGCCTGTGAATGACTTTCTTAGTTTTGAGTGCACTTACGAAAGAAATATAAAAACAACAATGAGAGTTACTGATTTATGATGCTCAGTTTGCAGTCAGTTCTGAGTATTATTAGTAACTACGCTCCAGTCCCTAAACCTAGTTACAGAAAGCGATCAGACGCATTACGTATTCCAGGCCGTAGCAGCCGCGACTTGGAGACACCAGCTATGGTCACTTCCCAGACCGCTGTAGGATCACATCGGTTCGTCTTCTTCCTGCTGGTACTGTAACTGAGATTTGGCAACAAGGCAACGTATGTTTGGCAACTCTGTGATCGACGAGTTACTTCCTGGTGTGCACGGAATTAAGCCTCAAAGTTCACTTGATTTTACCTGTCATTTCCATTGAATAATCTGAGTTATTATAGCTTGAAGGGCAACAAAAGATTGAAAATTTACGGTTTTCAGCCCAAGAAAGTCGTTGCAGGTGGAAATCGCAACTAATCTCGACCTTTAAATAGCGGTTTACGAGTTCTAGTTACTATTGCCGTCGTAATAGGAAGCTGAGACCCATACCCCCTCGCCAGCTCTGTGGTAACGTGCTGACATGTGAAACAGCGTCTGTTACGGTTCGCAGTTCCAGTCTCACTGACTGAAACGTTTTTATCCCTTCTGTGAAAGAGCTACAAGCAGTCAGATCAAACATCAATACGGAAATCGCAAGAAAATGCTTTCAGCTCATAGTGCAATGTTGAAAAACTTACAATGCTGCACAACAGGTAACGCCTCTTTCCGCTGCTGACAAGCGAATTTTGGGTTTCTAGGAATACGTAACTATATTTATGAAATGCCACATTTGCATACCTCTTGAGTATGACACAGCATACCAATTAAACACAGACCCTATCAAAATCTAAGTGAGTAGTATTTTACTAATTCGTGTCGATAGAGGCATGCTTGTGTACAGATACTTTCGTCGTAAGGTTATCATGGTTAGTTTTATTTCATTTCTTATAATACAGTGCACAATTTTCGTAAGGTTTCCTTTAGTGTTGTTAAAACAATAGTAAACATGAGAGAGAAATTAATCATCAACGATATATGCGAATTCTCTGATGTCACCTATGACAGTCTGACAATGCACATGCAGTTTATTGATTACATGCATGTAGAAAATTTGTTCTGAGTTAAAGCTGTCAATCAAAGTTTGAAGAAGAATAAAATATCACTACCACACGACGGCTAATGTAGAAAATACTTTTCTGACATATTATGGCACGATGCGCTCTCCCTGCACATCTTCGAGATGCATCTGCTGCCTGCTGTCTATTAAACCTGAATAGGACAAAATGTCACAGTAGTTAGTCCTTTTTCCACATGCGACTACTTTGGGTTGAGAAGTGAAGGGAATTTGTTCAAAGTTCCATTAGATTGATAACTTTAGCAGAGAGCAGAATTGCGTTTTAAAAAATGTAGCACTGAATGTATTCGAACTCGCGACATCTTATCTATGCTACAAGCTGACACGGAACTACAACAGCTCCAGAGCTCGGCAACTATTCCTTCAGAACTTTTGGATTCCACAGCACTGTGAGATTATGCATATGGCCATGTCTTGACTTCTGAGAGACAAACAGTTACAGCTTTTCTTTTGGACTGAACGACGTTTTCTAGTAACAGATAGCGCAATAGAATAGCTCAAGTGAAAAGGAACACTTCTTATTTAAACTTCTGCATCCTACAATGTTGGCAGTTGTGTGTAGGTGGCAGTAACGTGATTTTATTTCTGTGATTACAAAATAGTCGAATGTATGCACTGGGTAGCCGAGGCAGCTAGTTCATGGTGATTCGGTCAACCAAGTAAATGAATTTACTGAACATGCTGCAAATTACTACAGGGAGCCTGTGTGTCAGAATTCTCATCCAGTGTGGCACAACTGCGTTACGATAGAAAAATGACTCGCAGAGAAGAGGATTTCGTGGTCTGTTGGACGGATGGTAGGTTGTTATACCTATGGTCTGGGTTCGATTCCCACTTCTGTCAATGATTTTAGATAGGGAGAGACAGATTCCATTCTCTCCTGGCTACACCAAGTGAAGGAGATATAATGGCTGCATGGTCAGAAAATTCACATTAAAGATGATATTCCTTCTTTACCAAGTAGACGGTAGGTTGAACCACAATAAAGTCTGGAGTGGCGACATGTAGAAACTCTACCACCAGTAACCTTTCTTATACTAGTTATTTATTTCAAGTGACGACACAAACGCTATGTATGGTCACAGGACACTTATTCCATCTTTTATTTGAGCTTCTGTATGTCGATAAAATTGGTTCTGAACTGGGAATGCAACTCAGACCGCCCTTAACGCGGAATTTGATCCCTTCGTGGCAATACAGCTCGGCTACAATTTGTTGTTTGTTCAAAACTGCAGATTCCTCAACACCTTCACATATTATGCGTGAATGGGATCGAATCCTGGCCCGGCACTAAAGATTTAATTATGTATTATCAAGCTCTAGCATGAGAACACCTGTCTGCTGGTGGATAATAATTTTGATTTTTAATGTATTTTCATTCGCTGTCACACTAACGATATCTGACGTTTTTAACTCCCAGTGAGACACAGAAATATTTGCGAGATGACTGTAAGTTCAAGATGCTATTCTGAGCAGCTGGTGGAGAAAAATTCGGTAGCTGACGTCTCTTTGTATGTAGTCAACAACGATATGTGTGGGGCTCTATTCCCAGTGAGCGCTGAACTCTTCGTCATATTATTTCAGTTCAAACATGCTCACATGTCACTGCTGGTGCAACAAACCCATATTTAACGTTAGTTTTCTCTAGAATATAACAGCGATAGGTGCCGGGTTGGAGTCCTGGGAAGGAAAAAATTAATTTTTCGTCTCGTCATTTCAGTTATAACATCTAGTTACTGCCGCGAAATTCCGATATGTCACATTTGACTGTGCTTCGATAGCAATCCGATTAGGTTCCGGGTTCGAATCCGTGTCCAACACACAGCTTTACCTCACGGCATTTCAAGTAAGTTACTTGTGAAGAAGCAATATTTAACATCTCTCGTAGTTCGTTAACAGGGACAATAGATGCTGGGTAGGAATTCGCGTCTGTTGAAAATGTTTGCGTTATGCAATTTAAAGTTGATATTTGCTAACTGATACTGTCTAAAATCGAGGTATATCACTCTCTGTATGCCTAATCAGGAATGACTGTTAGTTTCCGTCAGTCACGAAATCTTTGCTTAGTCTGCATGAGCTGGGTTTGAATCCATATGCAGAACATGACGGTTCGTCGTGTCATTTAATGTTCATACATATTCTCAACTAGCTGCTCGTGAATAACTTAAATTTTTAATGTCATTTTGTGTTAAATAGTTCAAATGGCTCTGAGCACCATGGGACTTAACTTCTAAGGTCATCAGTCCCCTAGAACTTAGAACTACTTAAACCTAACTAACCTAAGGACATCACACACATCCATGCCCGAGACAGGATTCGAACCTGCGACCGTAGCGGTCACGCGGTTCCAGACTGAAGCGCCTAGAACCGCACGGCCACATCGGCCGGCCCCCACCATCTGGTATCAATGCATTACCTTATAATCCATTATATATAATCATTTTCATAGTACACTTGATATTATAGATGAGTAGGACACAAGACAGGACATAGATAATGTCCGTTTGACGTCAACAGTGTGTAACATTTTACTTTTTTGAATAGGACAATGTTCCTCTCCAATAATTTTTAGATTAGTTACAATAAGCTTACGCTGCAAGAGAATTCGCTTGTATTTTTCAATATGTGGTCTGTTGTCGGTTTGAAGGCCTTCCATAACATCGGCAACGTAGTGCAACTCCACCGAGAGCTGTCTGGAGTAGGGTGGGGTTAGCTATGTGAAAGTTGCGAGCTGTCGAAGACGATCTTCATATTCCTAATGCGATTAGGACATCGTATACTCTTGACGACGTTTAGCACCTGTGCGGTCAGTCACCCAATTTCAGAATTCATTTTGAGTAATCCTGCTAAATTCCCAAAATTCTGTCTTTTTATATTGATGAGTAATATGGATAGTCGTCACGTTCATGTGCCGTCTACAACGCAAATTTAATGTTACTATCCTAGGAACTAACCTGCAATACGTTTTGTATTTCATAATCGGAACTATCTGCATTAACCGTCATCAGAGCAATGTCAGGGAACAGAGTGCAGCAGTGCCTACTTGAGGACCTGCTTGAGTCGTGTTCTAAGGAAAGGGTAGTTGCTGGTTCACATTATATTACACTAGCGAGAAGTACCGACTTTTCCTTTTCTCTGCAAACATCCAGAACTAAATTCAGTAACTAAATGCTAAGAATATATTTTCATTGTGCCAACTCAAAGATCAATAGATATGGATATAGATATAGATTTTTATATTTAAAGCCATTCTCTTTCTGCGTTGGAATAAACATCATTCATTATTTGCTTGTTCTTGTTACGATTGTTATTGTCATTCTCTCACTCGCAAGAGTCTTATGCTGATGCTGTATGAATAAATTATGCCATTGGATACAAAGCGGTTTAGTTTTGAGACCTAACCCACGAGGGGGGAAGGCACAGTGGTCTGCTTCAGGAATTCCAAGCAATAAAACACAAAAAACAACCCAGGAAGGGTTCGAACAGCTACTTTCACGCAGAGACATGCATTTGGAATCTGTTCATCGTTACGGGGTCAAACAAGAGGGTAACATTACTGAAACAATGATCGGGCTACTTAGTATATAATAGAGCATACAGATTTCAAGGAGGAAACGTATGAAGACGCAGACTTCCTCGTTATCAATATGTGCGGCATATCTTTCGTGTTAACGAAAGTAAATTCCCGCTTTACCTCTTCTTACGTGTCAAATGAAATGAATGCCATGAGGAATAGAATATTTGTTGACTGCGTCTCTTCTTGCTTCCATCCTTACCAACATATTTCTTCATTCTCGTGGTAATCATGACAATCTATGTGCATGCTGCAAACGATTGCAAGTGGACAAATTCGACATCGAGGTGCAAAGCGTTTGGTATCTTACATTATATTCAATTCGAATAAGATTCCGGTGTATTTTTACTTCGTTTGTATTTTTAGATGATTATGAACGTTACGGAAATTTATCTCACATGCTTTATGTTGAATGAGAAACATTGAATGATCCGTTTTGCTTTCCCTACGTTGAAATGATATAATGTCGGCGTCAACAGCCTTCTTCCACGCCGGAAGCTGAAACTTGTATCATTCTGGATTAATGATAATTGAATGTCTCATATGTATACATAGCCCACAAGGCGACGTCAGAAACCACCAGGAGAGAACGCCGCATAAAAACCAAACGTGCGCGCGCGTCTCCACTCTGAAGAACCGTATCGGAGAATCACGGCAAGCATTTCGCTGAAGAGCTGCCTCGTCAGAGAGCCGAGAAATGGCATCGTCGTAGCAAGTATTTGTCAACACTCTGATAGTGCATTTACTTCCGGGTGTAGGTCGGCGTTACCTCGCTAAATTCACTTAACATTCGTTTTCCACATCGAAGACTCGTACGATATAATCCGCTGCAAGATGACACAATTAGAAAGTATATTTAATTTCTGGACTCCAAGAACGGCGTTCTTCACATAAGTAACACCTGTTTGTGTGTGCATTCGGGAGGACGACGGTGCAATCCTGCGCCCGGCCATCCTGATTTAGGTTTTCAATGATTTCCCTAAATCGCTTCAGGCAAATGCCGGGATGGTTCCTTAGGAAGGGCACGGCCGATTTCCTTCCCCATCCTTCCCTAATCCGAGCTTGTGATCCGTCTCTAATGACATCGTTGTCGACGGGACGTTAAAACAGTAATCTCCACCTCCTCTGTTTCTGTGTTTAAGGTTGCGTTTTGAGGCTCAGGCAACATCGCAGTGACTATAGTCCGCCTCTGGCCGCCAGTGTGTCGTTAGCTCAGAGGTTCCCTTGTGCGTTGCAGTGCTTGTACTGTAAGTTCGAATCACGGTAGAAGCCGCTGACTAAAACATTTTATTTTCCATTTTAATTAATGGAGTTGCAAACTGCTAGTAAACATTTCTTATGCGAAATCTGAAGAATGCCTTTAAACATCAATCTTCGTCCGATTTCGACTTAGTAAATTAAGTTAATATCATGGATTTCTGCTTTGCAAATTCCAAGGTGCTTCACTGTAAAATAGGTCCTGAAAAGATTCAAACCGACTGTCAACGATATAAATTTGAGCTTTGTTCGTCATATAGGTCTAACATGTCAGAAGGTTGTTTATGAAGTGCACATGTTCATTAATATAGTTCACATCTTCTAAATTTTTGCAATAGCATTTAACTGTAGACGTTTTCTAACACCGGCGTTAGCAATTCCTTTCCGTTCTCTGAAACCTTCAAAACGACAAATTTATCTGGATTAAATCTGATGACCTTAACTATCACTTCCGATCAACAATAAATACTTCATGAACCCATACATGGAACTCCAAATGTGCAGTGTGCCTGCACTGCTACAGAGCATGCATTGCAAGGTATTCACACAGTTTATCGCATAGACTTACCATAAGGAATCAAACAAGAACTGTAATACATTTTACACCACAGACGCTCACTCTGGCTTGACGAAAACATCCAATCATTGACCAAACGTTGCACAAATAATTAAGTTTGAAAGGAAAAGAAACGAGGTATGAAGCATTTATAAATTCATCGAATGTAGTGAGGTGGTTTAATTTCGTCCCAGTCTATAAAATTAATTTCGGGCCATACTCAGCTCTTGCCGATTACCCGCCCACTAATCAGGGCGTCTGTCTCCGTTGCTTTTGAGCGTGAATGGAAATTGTAGAAATTTTCTGTGGAGCAACATTTAATAATAAAGCGTTTCAAATCATCAAAAGCGATGAGCGGTAGCAGGCGCTTTCGATAAAGAACGGGGGAGTGCAGCGCCGCTGCTGTCGCCACGGCCGCTGCCAGTAGCCAGCAAATGGATCCCGGAGCTTTGCCGCATACGGCGTCCAGAGGAGGACAGTCTGCAGGAAATCTGCCGCAAAATCGTTACTAGATAAAATTTTGATATCGGTGTGTCACAAAGCGAAATAGATTGAATCTGCGCTACCATTACATTCACGTCTTCAGCATTCAGACAGAAGAGGCTATAAAAATATTTTATGCCAGCTGCTCTCGATCCACTGACATTATGAACAGAAACAGCGCACGCTACCGCTAGACCACAGGCGTAATCAGCCTAGAGTTTCTCTATCTTGGGACAAGTTTTCCTCCAGGAAGTGCCGCAGTCTACAGTGTTGCCAGATTGTGCAGATAACCGGACTTAGAGAATTAGGGAGTTGGCCAGTTTCTTTGTCCCATGTCGCGATCGGCGCGGACTTAGCCTCTGAAGCGGCCGGCCGCCGGTCAAGTTTTATGTCAAAGAGTGTACATGTGCGTCAGTGAAAAAGACGAATAAAAAGGTGTTAGCATGTGGACGTAATGTGCTGTTCCAGTCTCTTCTGTACCTAAGGTCCATCACCGTTCCCTTTGGATCCCTACGTAATTCGGTGCTCTCTGATACACACGATCGAACAGCGGAGTGATACTCAAGCGTCAACTTTAGGTTACAATATCTCCGGATGTAATTAACATTTTACAATGCAACAAACGGCACTGATTACGTATTTGTTTATATGTTCAGATTTGCTAACAAAACTAACGGGGTTCCATTTAAAAAAACGTAGGTTTGTGTTAAAAAACATGCTTCCGTGCATATTTTTATGGCTTGTATTAACCAATTACACTAGACCCTCTCCTCACGTTCGTCCTGTGGAATCGATTCGTCAGTATTTGATGTGGTTTACGAAATATATCCAGCGGTAATGTAAGGTGATTCACCCTGTATAGTGAGCAAGATGTATTAGACAGGCGAAATACTCTCAAGACTTCAAGAAGAGTATAATGATTCCAATTCCAAAGAATGCAGGTGTTGACAGATGTGAAAATTTCCGAACCTTCAGTTTAATATGTCACGGCTGAAAAATACTAACTCGAATTCCTTACAGACGAATGAGAAAACTGGTTGAAGCTGACCTCGGGGTAGATCAGTTTGAATTCCGCAGAAATGTTGGAACCCGTGAGGCAATACTGACCCTACGACTTATCTTAGAAGATAGATTAAGGAAAGGCAAACCTACGTTTCTAGTACTTGTAGACTTAGAGAAAGCTTTTGACAATGTTGACTGGAATACTCTCTTTCAAATTCTTGAACGTGCCAGGGGTAAAATACAGGGAGTGAAAGGCTATTTACAATTTGTACAGAAACCAGATGGAGGTTATACGAGGCAAGGGGCACGAAAGGTGAGCAGTGGTTGGAAAGGGAGTGAGACAATGTTGAAGCCTATCTCCGATGTTCTTCAATCTGTATATTGAGCAAGCAGTGAAGGAAACAAAAGAAAAATTCAGAATAGGAATTAAAATCCATGGAGGACAAATAAAAACTTTGTGGCTCGCCGATGACATTGTAATTCTGTCAGAGACAGCAAAGGACCTGGAAGAGCAGTTGAACCGCATGGACAGTGTCTTGAAAGTGGGATATAAGATGAACGTCAGCAACAGCCAAACGAGGATAATAGAATGTAGTCGAATTAAATCTGGTGATACTGAGGGAATTAGATTAGGAAATGAGACACTTAAAGTAGTAAAGGAGTTTTGCTATTTGGGGAGCAAAATAACTGATGATTGTCGAAGTAGAGAGGATATAAAATGTAGACTGGCAATGGCAAGGAAAGCGTTTCTGAAGAAGAGAAATTTGGTAACGTCGAGTATAGATTTAAATGTCGGAAGTATGCGTGCGGAACGATATGAAGTGGAATGATTATATAAAATTAATTGTTGGTAAGGCGGGTATCAGGTTGAGATTCATTGGGAGAATCCTCAGAAAATGTAGTCCATCAACAAAGGAGGTGGCTTACAAAACACTTGTTCGACCTATACTTGAGTATTGCTCATCTGTGTGGGATCTGTACCAGGTCGGGTTGACGGAGGAGATAGAGAAGATCCAAAGAAGAGCGGCGCGTTTTGTCACAGGGTTATTTGGTAAGCGTGATAGCGTTACGGAGATATTGAGCAAACTCAAGTGGCAGACTCTGCAAGAGAGGCGCTCTGCATCGCGGTGTAGCTTGCTGTCCAGGTTTCGAGAGGGTGCTTTTCTGGATGAGGCATCGAATATATTGCTTCCCCCTATTTATACCTCCCTGTCTGGAACCGCGTGACCGCTACGGTCGCAGGTTCGAATCCTGCCCCAGGTATGGATGTGTGTGATGTCCTTAGGTTAGTTAGGTTTAAGTAGTTCTAAGTTCTAGGGGACTGATGACCACAGTAGTTAAGTCCCATAGTGCTCATAGCCATTTGAACCATTTAATACCTCCCTAGGAGATCACGAATGTAAAATTAGAGAGATTCGAGCGCGCACGGAAGTTTTCCGGCAGTCGTTCTTCCCGCGAACCATACGCGACGGAACAGGAAAGGGAGGTAATGACAGTGGCACGTAAAGTGCCCTCCGCCACACACCGTTGGGTGGCTTGCGGAGTATAAATGTAGATATGTAGATGTAGATGTAGAAAGTATTTATGTGGTGTAGCTATGTGTGGAAGTGAAGCATGGACGATAAATAGACAACAAGAGAATAGAAGCTTTCGAAATGTGGTGCTACAGAACATTGCTGAAGATTAGATGGGTAGACGGCATAACTAATGAGGAGATACTGAACAGAATTGGGAACAAGGGAAATTTATGGCACTACTTGACTAGAAGATGGGATCGGTTGGTAGAACACGTTCTGAGGCATCAAGGGATCACCAATTTAGTGTTGTAGGGTAGCGTGGAGGGTAAAAATCGTAGAGGGAGACCAAGAGATGAATACACTAAGCAGATTCAGAAGTATGTAGGTTGCAGTAGGTACTGGGATATGGAGGAGCTTGCACAGGATAGAGTAGCATGGAGAGCTGCATCAAACTAGTCTCTGGATTGAAGACCACAACAACAAACAAAGAACGGTTGGGCCCAAACAAAGCAGGAAAAGCAGCAACTCCGCCAACAAAGACCTGCGCATATCCACTAAACAAACCGTTGTGCATCTGATGGAACAGCGACGGTGTGGCTTACTACGAATTTCTTCTCCGATGTGTAACCAGCACCGCTGACATTTTTTATCAATAACTGAGACGTCTTGCAGACAAAGTCCAAGACAACGACCAGGAATACTACGTGAGGGGATGCTACTCCACGATAACCCGCCCGCATTGTGCTATACTAACAGGTGTTGCTTTGGAAAGTCATTCTGCACCCACCTTATTCATCTGATCTTGCGCCCTCGGATTTTCACCTTTTCCGCTCTCTACCTAACAACTGTCAAGGAACTTGCTTTTCGTACGAAAATGCGCATGACTTGTTCTTCGCCTCAGATCTACGTCACTTTTAGAATCGTGATATCGAAAAGTTATCCCAGTGTTAGCAGACTGTTGTAAGTAATGAAGTATAATATATTGTTGATGAATAAACTCTCTCTTTTCAGTATTTGTTGTCTTTATTCAAATTATGGAAAAACGCTGCGGACTTATGCATCAATCCCCAATAAAAGTAATTTTTAATTATAATTACGTCTTTCATATTGCTGAACATATTGCATCAAGAGACACCCTTCCAAACTTGATAGCGTGAGACACAGAAGAATCATTGCATCATATATGGGTCATTTGGCTCATGTGCAAAGTGAATAAGTGTTGCTTTTTCTCCAGCCCACTACAGCTGCTCCCAGTCGTAACTATTGCCTATGTCTACGTTTCTTATGAAAAGTACAATCTTCAGTCTGTCGCTTCTGTCCTGCTGGGGGGAGCAAAGCACGAGATGGTGGGAAGAGGGTACGGAGGGGGGGGGGAGGGTACCTCCCCGTAGAAAATTGCAAACGTAATTCAATTACCGCTTCCTGGCAGTAATTAAGTGATCGCTCAGTCAGGACGGCAACAATAAAACCAGCGCTGGCACGAGTCGTTAGCTCTCGCCGAAGAAACGGAGGTCGTTCGAGCGTGATTTGACAACAAGGAAAATTAATGAACAAGTGGCTAAGATTAAAAGTGGGAGGCAAGCTGCCTTCCAGATTGAAAATTGGAGAGCGGAAAGTCTGCTGCCGCAACCGCCTTCTCACAGCCTAAGCCCCATTAGCGAGCTTTAAGCATTCTGATGACTACAAGAAGGTCCGCGTATTGCATCCTTTCAGGTCTCAGTAGAGACGATAAGAAGTTTCACACATTCGCGTTCTCGTCGTATCACTCGAGCAAGCCGAACACCAGGTCTTTTTAATCGGAGTGATATAGGCTTGTACCAAGCGACTGAAATTCAAAATTGCGTAGGCTTTCCTGGCCAGTCAGTTAACACCAGTGTTGTGTAGGTATGGAACATCGTCACTTTGCAAAACAGCTGTCAGTGAATAAAACTGATGTTGCGGTGGCCTACATTTGGGTCTACTGGAGTACTTTGTTGCTCCAAGGTCCATTACACTTCGTCGTGACTACTGTATTGAGAACAGCATTAAGTCACAATTTTAATACCTCTGATATCATTGGTCCCCCATGGCGGAAGGAGTGGGTAACATCGGTTTTCTGTGACGAATCTGCGTATGGGGGTGATGAATTCTGAACAAGTTGGTGAGGTTCTTCTGCCTTAATCATCAGCAGTCTCGGATACTTAACGGTATCTGCATCCCCAACATTAAGTTACTACATCTTCATTGAAGTGCTAAACAAAACCTACGCTTTCTGTAATACATATCTGAGCTGTTTGCCCAATAAAATTAGTTACAACTTTATAACGTAGAAACCGTCATCGTGTTTTTCTCTTATTTGTGTGGGGTTCTATGTACGCTAATGATCTAACTGAATTAATTGCTCCACATATGTAGAATAGATTGTTAATAGATATAACTGCTTTTGTTAAAGAGTAAGTAAATTTGGAATGTTTTAGAAAACTAACTTTTATTTAACACGCCGTCGAAGAGGTAGGCTATAGCTAAAGAGGAAGTTGTAAACCCTTACTTCCTAATCGGCCTATTGGATTGCGATATATATGACTGTCATCGTATGCGCCTAACAACATTTTATAGCGAGTAAGTATCGTTAGCGAAGGAAAGTAGTATTGGTTACCAGGAGAAAAGTGCACAACATATCATTCTGAAGGAAGAATCTGTTCTTAACCTAGTCTAAATACTGATGATAATTTTGAAATGGGTGGAATTTAATGCAGTCGCTCACAGGGGGAAAAGAGTACCACGTAATATTTAATAAAGAAAATACTGATTAGCAAAAAAAGGAAAATTAAATGGTTACCAGCCCACTAGGGCAATGAATATGTAGAATTCTAAGGAATGTAAAGGCAAAGGAAATTAAGCAAATAATCACTGGCGTAACAGCAGAAGGTTGTCACGCTTTTCTACAACACAACAGTCCAGAAGAAAATAAATGAATGAGAAAAATGTGTAAGTAGGCTGTTTATGTTTTCTTATTGGCAACGTTACGTAGCCCTCTGTACGAAAATTACTGGCTGTGCTGTGTGCAGTCTGTGGCTAGTTTGCATTGTGTGGTGGATGTGGGGAGAGAGATGGCGGAGTTTTGAAATTTGTTATACTGGATATTATGAACTGCTATATATATTATGACTATTAAGGTAAATACATTGTTTGTTCTCTATTAAAATCTTTCATTTGCTAACTATGTCTATCAGTAGTTAGTGCCTTCTGTAGTTTGAATCTTTTATTTAGCTGGCAATAGTGGTGCTCGCTGTATTGCAGTAGTTCGAGTAACGAAGATTTTTGGTGAGGTAAGTGATTTGTGAAAGGTACAGGTTAATGTTAGTCAGGGCCATTCCTTTGTAGGGATTTCTGAAAGTCAGATTGCGTTGCGCTAAAAAATATTGTGTGTCAGTTTAAGCACAGTCATGTATAATTGTTCAAAGGGGACGTTTCATAAATGTAAACATTGAAGGCCGAAATTGTCACAGTTAATAAAATATTCCAGACTATTATGCCGTGGACGGAGGGATTTCACTTTAAAACCCGGCGCTTCGTCCCCATCTACGGAGGACATTTTCAAGGGAGATCGTAGTTTTGTTGAATGTCTGATACACGCCCTGTCAGTAGAGGGCCAGGGTGTCATCGGACATTCAGCAACCCCCCTTGAAAACGTCCTTCGCAGATGGGAACGAAACGTCGGGTTTTAAAGTAAAATCCCTTCGACCACGGCATAATAGCCCGAAAAATTTTATTAACTGTAGCACTGAGTTTACAGTTACTTATTCAGAAATACTAAATTTTGGAAGCAAAGTTAAATGAATTATGGTTAAACAAATGACTAACTGTAATTGAAACTTAGTTACGTCAAAAACGCATTTTTCTAACATCAGCATAACGTAATGTAGAGTTTGGTAAAAGACAAGCAATTTATTTTCAATGGTTGAAAGATGGAACTGATTTTACTTTAAGCAAATGTGCCACTGATTTACTTTTACATAAGAACAGTAAAATACATATGAAGCCAGCAGAAGTCACTCGCTAACCCAAATACCGGATAAATCTTTAGATATTAGTTTTTCAAGTGAAATTTTACGTTACTTTAAGTGACTGAAGTTCATGCTCAGACTTGCAAATTCATTAAGGCTCTGTTGTGGAATACAAGAATGGACAGTTACTGATACAGCAATATTTAGACTGAAACTGGTCACTAGAAAACAAACAAAACTGGCAGTTAGTAGTTAATCAATTTTCATATTTTTACGACTCTCGGTGGTTGTATTGAAAGGAAAGGGACTCTGCTTGGTAATAACGTCCGAGGACAGTGACAACACAGGTGTCCTTCCATTTTTGACTATTTCAGATTATTGTTCAAGAAAGCTAGTCAAAGTTTGTGAAAGAAATGACCTTCCAATATTAGTTATACTTTTTCAGTTAAAAGTTTTACGATGCTGTAGCTGTCCGGACGAATGTAGCCGACGAACGTGCTGAACTGCTGCTGTTGCTGCTGCTGGTTGAGAACTACAAGTCGTCTCCAGAGGCACGGATAATTTTGGGACAGACAGTAGTTAGAACTGTGACTTCCTCCACCTGTCCATTCCGACCGTGCCCTCAACACTCGCGGGTTAACAAAGTGGGCGCGCCTACGCTGGCGCGATCACAGCTACACACCGTGTCTGCGGGATCGCCCAACAAACACTTCCGCACTCTTTCAAGACTCGAGTGGCTCTCCTTCCTCTCTGCTCGCAGCGCGACAGAGACCCTCCAATCACAAATGTAAACAACGGCATAGCTACTGCCATTTCGTCGTTGTTATCGATACATTTAAGTAAGTTCCCTTGGCTACTACCCAGCAATTCATAATCTTTACATTATAATTAAAGTCAATTGCATACATTCACAAATAAGTACTATATTACATCCATTACATATTAAATATAGTTTGTGTAATAAAGCGTACAGATTCAAAATTGGAAGTACAGTACAAGTTATCAACGGATATTAAACGGCGAAAAATTTTGGATGGTGCCGAAGGTATTTTACCTCCATTTTCGGTCTTACAAAGTGTTAAAAATATTGCACTGTACCGACAAGTTCCTGTCACCTTAGCTTGTACCGCCACACTTACTACCAACTGATAAATTTTAATTTTAATAATGAACAGCCTCAGTTGCACCGTTTACCTAGAATTTACCTAGGTTTCAGTCGGTATAACCCAACCTTCTTCAGAACAACAATATCTATCGTCTGACGATAATTTATGGATTTGTAGTTTTAGCTTGACGATGTCCACTATGGACAAACGATAGATATTGTTATTTTGAAGAAGGTTGGGTTATCCCGACTGAAACCTAGGTAAACTCTAGGTAAACGGTGCAACTGAGGCTGCTCATTATTGAAATTAATATTTATACAGTTGCTGACAGGGCCGCTAAATGTTGAAGATATGTTGATAGATATAATTCAGCATCTGAAACGGTACAGTCTTGTACTCGCCAATCGTTCTGTATCCATATAACCTACAAAGCTGAAAAGGTTATGCATGAGCGTGCTTGTTGATAAAGTAAGTTGTGATGAAAGAGACATACAAGAGTCAGACGCATGAGGGCATTGAAAGAATTCAATAGTAATATTTTCAGACATGCTCGAAAGAACGTACCATGCATGTAATAGTAATATCTAAGTCTTGACGGCATTTCGTGATGTCTTCAGTGTGGATACACCCTATGTCCGACCTCTGTAGGAATCATGCCAGATGTGGGACCAATGAGGAAAATTGACACGGGGCTGCTACGGCAGTAGCGTCCGACGAGCTGGGAATTTGATTTGGAATTTGATTTCAGCTCTATGATACTCATAGAGCTGAAATGGTTAAGGCGATCGCTCGGCTAAAGTTGGAAATCGGGCTTCAAGTCCCGGTACGGCACAAGTTTTCACTTGTCGCAGCAAATTTGAGCAGCACTTGGCACCGCTTTGACAGAACGAACTGTTGTAAATATAAATTTAAGTGTTAGGAAATATTTTCTGAAGGTACTTCTACGGAAGTGAAATGTGGACGATTAACAATTCACACAAGAGAATAGAATGTTTGGAATGTGGTGCTGTAGAAGAATGCTAAAGATAAATAAATTTATCAAATAGCTAATGGAGGGGTACAGAATCGAATTTGGGAAATATAAAATTAAGATACAACTTGACTAAAAGAAGGGCTCGTTTAGTAGGGCACGTCCTGATACTTTAAGGACTCTTTAGTTTGGTAACGGAAGGAAGTAAGCCAAGGCCTGAGAACAGTAAGCTGGTTCCAGTGGATGAAGTTTGCAGTAGTTAGTCAGAGGTGAAGAGGCCCCTTACAGAAAAGACTAGCATGGAGACTTGCATGAAACCAGTCCTCAGACAGAATAAGACAACAACAACACCCTCTTTATCATATTATAGTTATTTGGATTTTTTAAGTAACGGTGAAGTGTATTAAGCCTAGTCTGAAGTGTTTTAAGCTTAGTCTAGCCTGAAGTGTTTTAAGCCTAGCCTGAAGCCCCTAATCTGATCGTGTTAAATAAATACACAAGATAAAATATGAAAGAATTATGACTTGCTGATACATAGTGCTTCTACCAATTGCAAGTGACAACGGTTACGTGTCAGTTTATATCCGAACTGTCACAGAATCTAATTAATAATGTAATATGCTGATCCCAATAGTTAGTAAAATCAAATCCTATAATGGTGCATGAAAACTGCAGATAATATTCACTTTGACCAATTATTCCGCTGCTAATTACTTCTTCTCCTTTCATTTTACTATGGTGAGGAAGACGTGTTACAATGGCGGAGAAAACTGCGACCCCAAGAAACAATTTATGTAGAGTACTGAAATTTCGGGAATACATTTTCGTAGGTAACGCATTTAAGGGATTAACACCGAAAGATCACAGGTTAATATAAAAGCGACATAAGCCATTGCAAATGTGAAATGTTCTTATATTCATAACATGAACAACCGTCAGAATGTTGAATGGAAGCAAGCAAACGTCCATGCATTTTGTTGTAGAGGCGCTGGAGGTCAGTTTGTGGGATGGAGTTCAACGCCTGTTCCACTTGGTGGGTCACTGCTGGCTGTGGGTGTCTGTGGAGCTGTTGTCCGATGATGTCCCATATGTGCTCCAGTGGTGACGGATCTGATGATCGAGCAAGCCGAGGCAACATGTCGATATTCTATAGAGCACTCTTGGTTACAACAGCTGTACGTGGGCGAGCGTTATCGTGTTGGAAAACAACTCCTGGAATGCTTTTCATGAATGGCAGCACGACAGACCGAATCACGAGACTGACATAGAAATTTGCAGTCAGGATCCGTGGGATAACCACAAGAGTGCTCTTGCTGGTTTGGGATCGGTGGAATGAACACTACAGGACGTCTGGCTTGAAACTCTCCTTGAAGTAACCGATTTGCAACAGCAAATTTGCTGCTCAAGATGCAATACGATGCGTCAGAGCCATTGCCGAAAACGAAAGCCTTACCTCTCCGTAGTGTCACATGGAAATCCGGAGCTTCATCTTCTTATGACTGTACATTCCTCTGACCACGCCTGCCTGCAGTCATGTACCTTGCCTACGTCCCAGCTAAGTCTTTCTGCAATATCGCAGAAGAAACGTACAGCTTCTTGTGGCTCTATTGCACGACCTCGTTCAAACTCAGTGAGGTGCTGATAATGCGTCTCTGTCGGCTTAAAGGGATTATTGGCTAACATCAACTTACCACTTCCAGTCACAAAGGTAGCTGACGCTACGACCGTTGCAGCGTATATTTAAGGCAAAATTGATTTGCATCCTCGTGGTGGTGTTTGTAGCCCTTCACTTATGCGACTGGCACGAAATTGGAACAGACATCATCTTTCAGATGTAGAAACACACCTACCAAACTCGTTTACGTCGCACAACTCCTTCTTGATGTTGCGGTTTTCTTTTTATCAGTCTATTTTCTGTAGCCTTGGCGCTTTCTTCGGCTGACTCACGACAGGAAAGTTAACTTAGAATGACAGGAGTTCCATAAATTTCAGCGCTTAAAGCTGCCTCAGAGCAGGTATAGAACAGATAAGTCACAGTAACATTGTTTCTCCAGCAACTGATGATATGAGATGAAGCATTTTCGTGGCTGCATATAGTAACCGAGCAGAAATTTCGCTGTTGATCCTAGGAAAATCCATGACGTTTACATGAAAAACCCCAGGCTCGTTACGGAATTGTATACAGCTGACCTGTGTCGGATTACTGGACTCATTTCTTTTAGGGTGACGTGTGCTAACGTAAAATGCCGACCACTGTTGTAGAATTTTCTTATTTTGGAATTTCAGGCAAGAAGTTTGTTGATTGTTTTAGCGGGAGGGTGCAAGGCTCACGCTGCGCGTCAAAATATGGCGGTATTCCGACAAACGTTTCCAAACTGATGGATACCCGGCTCTGGCGACGTAACAGGGCCATACCGTTCTCTAGATTTCACAGTTTCGGATTTTTTCCTCTTGGGTTGTGTGAAGGAAAGAGGTTTTGCTTATCATTTTCAGACAGCTGACGAACGTCAGACTGCCGTTCGCCGTCAAATATGCGAGACTCCGCAGGAAATATTAAGGCATATTAAAGGGAACATCCCGCGACGGCTACAGCAGTGCATCCAGACAAATGGATGAAATTATTTTCAACGCGAAGTGAGGTCTGCCGGTTTGAGTTACATTCTGTAGTAACTGTCAATTCATGTCCTTGTATTTTATAACTGCAAAAGATTACTACTTTCATTCACCAAGTTTCTGTTACCACAAGAATTTGGTAGAGATGAAGGTTGTTCTTAAATTAAACTCCGATTGATTATTAAAACTAAACAAATGCTCATAGCTTAATGGAACGCGGGTATTTCGGAAAAGAGACTGGATGTCATGTTACGTCAGTCGGCTCTTTATTAGGTTCGTCACTGTGTCAGCAGCAAGCGACTGAAATGGACGACGTTACTGCGTCTCCTTCTAGTTTCAAACTAAGTTCCGTCATTTACTTCAAGCAAGCAGAAAGTGACAGTGCCGCAGAGAATAATTGTCGATAGTCTCGTTTGCAAGTTGATAGGGTTATGAGTGAAGGTGTTGCGAGACAGTAGTTAAGAAAATTCGTAACTGGTTGCACAGATGTGCATGGTGAATGTGACGGAGGAAGACGTTAAGATGTGCCTGATGAACTTGAGCAACGTGTTAACGACATTGTCCATGTAAGACTTAATTCAGAGTTAACAACTATATTGGGAAGCAATAAGGCGAGTGACGATATGTCAAGCGCCAGAACATGAAAGTAGTTCTAATAATATCTTTCTTTAATATTTTCACCGAGAGATTAGGTTTCTTCATAGTGGGCACCAAAATTTCTAACCGACTTTTAGGAGACTGTGTGCGGCGTTGACATTCCTTAAGAAGAAGGGAAGGGATTTCTGCATAATCTGGGCACTTGTAGGGAAGCAGCCTACTCACGCTGTAGTAAATTCACATCAGTTTCCATTGTGTGCCAGCCAGTCTGCTGTAACTAGCTCTGACGTCATAAACGTTGCGCAATACCTTAAAATTCAAGCAAATGATCTGAAACTTTTCCAGTATGTCAGGAATAATACTAAATTAATGTGTGTTAAATATCAGTTCGATAACTTCAGCCATTTTTGTAATTTGGACGTTTTTCTGAAAAAATCATTGGCGCAACAGAAAAGAGCTAGAGACTTCAAAATTTATATTTAGATTCATCTTTCATAATGTTTTAATAAAAACAGTACTTTGGATTTCACAGATTAAGACTTTAGTAGAAATTCATGATTTTCTGGTTTTCATCTCAAAACTGAAGGAAGCAAGATAGATTAAGTAGGCTAATGAATAAGGCTAGGATGTTTAGATTTAAATAGGTTGGAGGTCCGCTATGACTATGAAGATGTGAAAAGTTTCATTTGAATACCTATAAAATTATAGCGATAGCGGATCTCAAAAGGGCAGTTCAGAGCTCATCTGCTGCGTTCAGCGTAACTTAATTAATTCTCTCGCCCAAAATATTTAACTTAGCCACGTAAAAATTTTATTATCAATACTTACCTGCGTGCTGAATGTACGATTAAATTAACAGCTTCATAAGCCATCAGCAAAAGAAGCTATAAATTATTATGTAACTTGAAGTGGTGCTTTACTAGCCCAGCGGCCAGTCGTGAGAGCCGAGTTAGAGCAGGCGTTCTCTTAGCCGTCCGCACCGAGGCTATATATATAAGAACGCTGCGCGAGTAAGCAAGGCCCCAGTTCTCTCCAGACGCTGAATAGCACGTCAGCTGTGTCGGGAGTCGCTTCGCTACGGTAGCGCTGCCACAAACAGCCTCGGGTGCCGTATTAAGTTACTAGATATGCGCGGAACCGTGAAAGCATTTCAAGTGAAGGATTAATGCGGGGATGATTTTCATTATCTAGATTCAGTTTGCGTATAGTCGTATTTTCACGTGCCGTCGCGGGACAGGCATTCTACCAATTTATTTAGCGTGGCGTTTGATGAGATATTCTCATCAAATTTTGGCGAGCATTCTTTTGACATTCAATTCGGACATTTATAGTTGCATCAGCGCATTAGACTCTGAACTGCTCTGTTTGTTAGGCTGGTGGGATAATTGTGTTGTTATCAGTGAATTTCAGAATATACTCAACTATTTTGGAAAATCGTTTTTTGATTAGAAATCCCGAACAATCTCCTACTTCCTCAGAGCTATAAGCTGCAACTATAATCATATTCTCAGATAAAGTGGGCACTAGGAACTCTCATTTCAGGCTCCACGTTTCGTTAAATCACTTTCTGGGTGCTAAAAAGTAAAGAGAGAGCCAGTGTTGAGAACGGCGAAAGACAGCATTATACAACATTCTAAAAGCCGGGAAATGCAGTTTTTTTGCAGTTGTTTTCCAACATTTTAAATAATAACAAAACTTTATTTTCACAAACTCAATCCGCCGCCCCACACATGGTGCATCGGCCGGGAAATCAACTAAGTGAAAGTGATTTCTAACTATTCGGATTCGCGAGTAGATGCGACACGCAGCTGAGTAATAGAACAGTGAAAGTGTTACGTGGGCATATGGGCAACGCAGTGGGGTTAGCAACGCATCTGGATTGACGGAGCTGGCACTGAGTCTAGCGGTGCTGCCGGCATCGCGAGAAGCCAGTTTCGCAGTACCGCAGTCGTCCGCCGCAGCAGCCGTAGCCGCGCCTGCAGTTACGGGCCACGCAAACATACCACAGCCGTCGGAGTGCCGTCTGCAGTTCAACGTGCCACGTCGCATCAGGAATCCTGGTACGCCGCGCCGGCAACAACAACGTCGTGCAGAAGGAACTAAGTTAAGTGAAAAACTGTTTAAAATTTTACTAAGTTGCACTAAAAGACTGTCTGCGATGGAACCGCCAAAAGAAACTAAGGTTAAACTTATATCAGAACCTATGTCTGAGGAGGGAACTGTAAATCCAGACAACGGTTCAAGTGTAAATATGCATGAAAGTGGTAATGTTAAAGTAAAATATGAAGTATTATCTCCTGACAGTAGTGTGCGAAGGGGCAATGATTCAATAATAGAGATCCCTGTTGTAAAGCAAAAAGTAGAAATTGTAAATTTATTGGATGATAGTTTCTCTGGTGAATTAAAAATGAAACAGTCTTCAGAGATGGTAGAATTTAAGAAGGAGAAGTTAGATATGACTAATCAATCAGAAGTTTCATTTAGTTTTGATGATTCTGGTGTTGGAGCTAGTTTTTCGTCACCTGAGTGTGATAAAAAGCCAGCTAGTGAGCAACCCAAAGATGCTGGGGCTGTTGATCTAAATGTTATATTACAAGCAATAGCTGCCAGTCAAACAAATTTTAATAAACGGTTTGAGGCAATGGACAATACTTTCAAGGCTGGTTGCAATAAGTTGAAAGAGGATCTAGACAGTTTGAATTATAAAATTGACTACAACCATGAAGATATTAAGAAAAAGGTTGCTCAACAATTTTCTGAAATGTATAAAACAGTAAAATCCGAAGTTGCTGAAGTTCGCAAAGACTTCCAAATGGAAGATGCGAAACTGGAGCACAAGTTAACAGAAAAGATTGAGGCAGAATCTGAACTGTGCTCAGATAGATTTAAAGATGTTAATATTAAAGTAAACATATGTCAAGCAGACGTAGATGCAATCAAAAGTGATACTACTCATATTGTACAAAGAGTAGATAATGTTGAAATGAAAGTAGAAAATATCAGTACTAACATTGCTAACATAGAGAGTAAAGTAGCTTCAGTAACTTCTGGTAATGGTAGTATACAACAAGTTGTAGCTGCAAACGCCGCTTTTATTGGGTGTCGGCAGTTCTTGCGTTTTGATCCAGATAAAAATATCCACCCGCTAGATTTCTGGAACGATTTTGAGGATGTAATTCCACCAACTTGGTCTGAAAGAGAGAAAATCTCATTTATTAGAAGTCATTTAGCAGGTGACGCCATGCGCTGGTCCGCTGATGTTATGTTGAAGTGTAAAACTTTAGCGGAGTTTAAAACAGCTTTCATTAATGAATATTGGTCCAGCAATAAGCAAAACGAAGTGTTGAGAGAATTTTGGAGTGGAAAACGCTTCAATACAGGCAAGGAATCAATTAAAGAATTTGCTAGGTCATGGATCTCACGTTTGTCACATTTGTCGGAAAAACTAAAGCCAGAAATGATTATACTAGGTCTTGAAGCCAAACTGCCATGGTATTGGCAAACCAGAATTATATCAGCCCCTAGAGACAATCTTGATCGTTTCATTGAATATTTGGAACGTGTAGAACGTGTTGCTGCTAATGAGGAGCAGGCACGTAATAATAGAAATGCCACTAACAATAGTAGTAATTTTAGGAACGAGCAAAATGGCAATGTAAATATCAGAACAGTAGGTGTTCGCCATCCCAAGAGAGGTAGGAATTGGGGAAATAATTATCAGAACCAACAATGTCGTCCAAGGGATAATGATTTTGTTCCAAACAGAAATATGCACGTAAACAACAGTACGGAAAGCAATGCTATGCCAGCTAACTATAATGAAACTAAAGAGAACAGCAGTAGGCCGAGGCAGGAAAACTAGTTCCCGTCTATGAGGACACTGGCGCTCACCAGGCGGTTACTTTTCCTAAGCCAGTAGTTAAGGGAATTGGTAAGACAGATCAGAATACTCAGACTGAACATGTGGATGAAGTGTCGGTAGCATCTAAGGATACAACAGAAATACTAGATCACTCACAGTATTTGATAGATACCGTGTTAGAAACGCTTTCTAAGTGGGAAGAAAAAGAGAAGGCGCAGCAGTGTAACGATAGGGAAGAGCTACAAAGTATTGAATTGACAGGTGAAGAAGCAGAAGAAATTCATGCTTATATTTACGATGAGGATGATGTGCTCTTATCTAAAGTGCCTGTGCAGGATGTTGATAATGTACTAATAGATTTAGGACAGGAGATAAGTGAGAATGTAGAGGGTAGGCTGTTGAGGGTCGATGAACCCAGTAGCTGTGACCAGTTGTCACTTGAGAAGGAAACCGACGATAATGGTAAAAGTGGTTTAGCTGTAACTAGTGTTATGCCCGGTCTGGAGACGCAGAATCGCTCAGACTATAGTAATTTGGGTTATGTTCAGCAAACTAAATGAAATGAAGTCGTGCGGTGTTTCGATTTAAAATTAATAGACCGACTGGAAAAGGCAGCTGAAAATGTAATTCAGGAAACCCCTACACACTGTGACCTAAATGTAATGAAGACAGATGTCAATCACTTTAGCTGGAGGCAAATCCAAAAGGAACTACTAGATGAATTTGGGGAACCACCTGTACAACCTAGAATAAGCCACCCTATAATAATAGTGAATATGTTGGGTATCAATGTACGTTGTCTCTTAGACAGTGGAAGTGAGGTGAGTGCAATATCTCAGTCCTTCTTTGATGCATTACCTGGTAAAGACAAGCTTACAGTAATGAGGGTATCAGGACTAAGAATAATTGGTGCTACTGGCAAGGTGTCAAAAACGGTAAAGCAAGAAGCTTTGCTGCCCTTTAACATTAATGGTAATTTAATTGATCATCCATGTTTAATTGTAAACAATCTCAGTATTGAGATTTTAATTGGCATAGATTTCTTGTCAAAATATCAGAGTGTTGTGGACTTTGAAAACAGCCAATTAAAAATGGTCTTACCAATAACCGGAGTAATTATAGTACCTTTTAGTGATAAACATGTAGTAACTGATCATGAAACTTGGGAGTTGCCTATACGAGTTCTGAAAAATAGGAGGTATTGGGACGAAGGTGTTAATCTTAGTAACAGTAAGCTGAACACAGAAGAAGAAGAAGAAGCAATTATTTTAGACAAAATAGAAGCTAAATTGCAGGAAATCGATAAGATTTCAGACAATCAAAAGGAAGAACTGAGACAGGTTCTAAAAAGGCATCATAAAGTATTTTCAGATCGACGTGGCAGATTCATAGGCAGCCACTGAATGCTGTAGGGAGGAGGTTGTTCTGTAACCTCTACACAGTGTGGCAGCTGTGCAGTCCCAGCTGTGTGAGATCTTCTTTCCCTTTCAGGTCTCACTCATTCTTCATCTTTCCTATCCACAAAAGTTTCGACATTTTCTTTCCTAATACTAAAATTTTCCGTTATGACTATCACGTCAGCATTCAGCCAATGAAGGCTGTAGGGAGGAGGTTGTTCTGTAACCTCTACACAGTGTGGCAGCTGTGCAGTCCCAGCTGTGTGAGATCTTCTTTCCCTTTCAGGTCTCACTCATTCTTCATCTTTCCTGTCCACAAAAATTTTCGACCCCTTCTTACCAAATACTAAATTTTCCGTCATGTCTATTAAGACAGCATTCAACTAATGAAGGCTGTAGGGAGGAGGTTGTTCTGTAACCTCTACACAGTGTGGCAGCTGTGCAGTCCCAGCTGTGTGAGATCTTCTTTCCCTTTCAGGTCTCACTCATTCTTCATCTTTCCTGTCCACAAAAATTTCGACCTCTTCTTTCCAAATACTAAAAATTTTCTGTCATGGTTATCAAGCCTTGAGTTATGTAACCATTCTATCTACCGATTAGTGAATAAAAATACCTAATGTGACAAACCTAATAGTGACAAACAATAGAGAAGTATGACGTAATTAAGATACAAGGTATTTGAGTAACAATTATGTATAAAACCCTGGTAACGTAGTAAGTACAAAGTGTTGTTTTATTGGAAATGGTCCACCAACAGTAATTTAAAAAGATATATGAAATCGTGTACAAGCAGAATCTGAAGTGGTAGTGAAACCGAGTGTATGCATTAGAGCTAACTAATAAATATTAAGAAAGAGATTGCTTAGTGTTATGAAAAATATGCAGATAAGTTGTAAGATTAAACTCACCTGGTGTAGCAAGGAAAGGCAGTGTAATAGAATTGAGCAGTGTTTGTGGTTGAGACGTGAAGGACACGTCCCTGAAGTATTTATAAGGTTGGAGCTGGCCATTATTTTAGTGTAGTGTGTGACAGGATACACCTACACGTATTGAGGTTATGAGTTGGAGGCGTGAATGCGACCATAGGTACCCTTATGTTAGATGAGACAGAGCAGCTCATGGTGTCCTATAGGTTTAAGGAATTTAGCATTACGCTCGTCCATAATTATTTGATGCACTTTAGTGGTAGGTCCGAGAGAGACTACCAGAGGTTTCAGCGTCCGATCGAGTGGAAATGGATTGCCACGTGAGCAAACTAATCAGCTACAATACACTAGGAATATGAAATAAATGTGCTATCCTATGCTTTAAATATTAATAGAGTGAGTGGTAAATAAGTACATACTGACAGACGTGAAACATTATTTTAGCTCAGCATAAATACACTTCAAAGTAAGTAAGACGCTAATTGCAGATGTGGAACTAACACAACAGCAGAGGACCGATAAGTGGATTTTGTAATCAACCAAACATAGTGTGTTTTGAACACTCAGAACTGTACTATTACCAAAAGTTACTCACATATACAAAGAAGCTGAGAAACAACCACTAATCATACTCATACTATCTCTAAGAATAAGGTAATCAAAGATGAGTTAGTTAAGTGCTTAATATACAAATGTGTCAGGAATGTACCGAGCATTGGTTCAATGTTCCGGCCCAGAAATAATAAATTGACGTTAAATTGGATTCATGATTGTATGCCTTGAGCATAGATTTTCTCTAGTACGTGACTAACGGCGTTTTGAGCCATGTGTTTACCGATTTTATGACTTTTAAGTAACCACGAGAATAATGTTGAAAAAGTTCTGTTAACTTTGTTACAGCAACATATTGGAAGACAAAATGTATATATCCCCATTTCATTGTGACCCACCCTTAGATGTTAAGTGAACAGAGTCTGAGGCACTCTTTTTGTTTGTTCTACAGGACAAACCAGATAATGGCAGCCTGATAGCTGCGTGAAAACGTGGAGTGACTTGGACACTACTCACAGTGACCCCTCCCCTTTCCCCCATGTATGTTAGAGAGAACGTGAAGGACGCACACCATAGCAACTTCCCCTCCTCTACCCTTGTGAATGGAAGTGTAGGACGCCAGCCAAAGCGGCTACAACCACGTGTGTAAAAATTGTTTGTGAACTTTTCTTTCAGGTTAGAAAAGACTGCTGAGAGATAATCATCTGTTTTTGTATCATGTTATTTTCTTTGAATTTGTGTACGTAAAAGTGTATTTAATGTATTTAATGGATCTAAGATTTTCATAATTTTTCTATTCATATGTGTTTGTTTGTCTAAGGCAATATGTATGCCAAAAAATTTCATGGACTTTGCGTAAAATTTTGAGTAATGACATTGTTAAAAAGGCAGTGAACATGCCCACAATTTAAATAATTAATGTAGGTAATCAGTTTTCCTTAATGTTTCTACATGTTTGTATTTCAATTTTGATTTTTTTTATAGGGAGTTAAATTGTACTCTTGCTTCCCTTTTTGTAATTAATTTTTTTTTTCATTCATTAACATTCATAAAACAAAAAATTTAAGTAGAGGGTGATGTAGGGAAGCAGCCTACTCACGCTGTAGTAAATTCACATCAGTTTCCATTGTGTGCCAGCCAGTCTGCTGTAACTAGCTCTGACGTCATAAATGTTGCGCAATACCTTAAAATTCAAGCAAATGATCTGAAACTTTTCCAGCATGTCAGGAATAATACTAAATTAATGTGTGTTAAATATCAGTTCGATAACTTCAGCCATTTTTGTAATTTGGACATTTTTCTGAAAAAATCATTGGCGCAACAGAAAAGAGCTAGAGACTTCAAAATTTATATTTAGATTCATCTTTCATAATGTTTTAATAAAAACAGTACTTTGGATTTCACAGATTAAGACTTTAGTAGAAATTCATGATTTTCTGGTTTTCATCTCAAAACTGAAGGAAGCAAGATAGATTAAGTAGGCTAATGAATAAGGCTAGGATGTTTAGATTTAAATAGGTTGGAGGTCCGCTATGACTATGAAGATGTGAAAAGTTTCATTTGAATACCTATAAAATTATAGCGATAGCGGATCTCAAAAGGGCAGTTCAGAGCTCATCTGCTGCGTTCAGCGTAACTTAATTAATTCTCTCGCCCAAAATATTTAACTTAGCCACGTAAAAATTTTATTATCAATACTTACCTGCGTGCTGAATGTACGATTAAATTAACAGCTTCATAAGCCATCAGCAAAAGAAGCTATAAATTATTATGTAACTTGAAGTGGTGCTTTACTAGCCCAGCGGCCAGTCGTGAGAGCCGAGTTAGAGCAGGCGTTCTCTTAGCCGTCCGCACCGAGGCTATATATATAAGAACGCTGCGCAAGTAAGCAAGGCCCCAGTTCTCTCCAGACGCTGAATAGCACGTCAGCTGTGTCGGGAGTCGCTTCGCTACGGTAGCGCTGCCACAAACAGCCTCGGGTGCCGTATTAAGTTACTAGATATGCGCGGAACCGTGAAAGCATTTCAAGTGAAGGATTAATGCGGGGATGATTTTCATTATCTAGATTCAGTTTGCGTATAGTCGTATTTTCACGTGCCGTCGCGGGACAGACATTCTACCAATTTATTTAGCGTGGCGTTTGATGAGATATTCTCATCAAATTTTGGCGAGCATTCTTTTGACATTCAATTCGGACATTTATAGTTGCATCAGCGCATTAGACTCTGAACTGCTCTGTTTGTTAGGCTGGTGGGATAATTGTGTTGTTATCAGTGAATTTCAGAATATACTCAACTATTTTGGAAAATCGTTTTTTGATTAGAAATCCCGAACAATCTCCTACTTCCTCAGAGCTATAAGCTGCAACTATAATCATATTCTCAGATAAAGTGGGCACTAGGAACTCTCATTTCAGGCTCCACGTTTCGTTAAATCACTTTCTGGGTGCTAAAAAGTAAAGAGAGAGCCAGTGTTGAGAACGGCGAAAGACAGCATTATACAACATTCTAAAAGCCGGGAAATGCAGTTTTTTTGCAGTTGTTTTCCAACATTTTAAATAATAACAAAACTTTATTTTCACAAACTCAATCCGCCGCCCCACACACTGGGAACGAGATATGGGTGAACACCGAAACTAGAGAACTGTCCAGACCGTGAAAGCACACTCATTCTTCCACTAAGGCCAAAACATTCAGGAAGACGCTGAGAAACCGCAAAATGACGGTTGCAGTTTTCTGGATCGCAAAGGAATTTTGCCACAGATTTCATTAGTGTAACCCGAGAGAATAACGTGATATATTTATTTTAAGACTCTTTTCATACCCTGAGGATGAGCCCAAAAAGTAAAGAAGAAATGAAAAAACGACGTGGAGTGATTACCGATGGAATCATTCTCCACGACAATGCACGACCCCATCTGCGAGTGGAATGGACGAAAACTCACATTTAGTGCCAGGGACATTCTTCAGTATTTTCTGTCTTCTGGACTTACCTGATTTACCTAAGACGAGGTCCTGGCAGGCTGCTCAACGGATCACAACCGACAACGAACTCAAGGTTGTTGTCAAATACTGTCTGAAACACCTAGTGGTACTATTCTTGGGTGTATGTTTGCAGTTCCTCGTTTTGGACAACACTTTTCTTGAATTTTTCGTTTTATTGGGACGCTGCAGCTAGTAGAAGTACTTCGCTTCATTATGTAGCACTGCAGAATACAGCAATTAGCAAGTAAGAAGCTGTTTACAATGCGGGAATCGGTTATAGAGAAATGTTAAGGCGCAGTAGTGAGTCCCTGGAGCGAGGAGATGTACGCGAGTCACGAGAGAGAATCTTCCTTGACGATATATGCGTAGGGCAACTATGTGCATTGAGGCCTAATAGTCAGAGTATTGCTTATTAAATATTAGTTACCTAAGTCCATTTCTGGCACAGCAAATATAGGAGGAATCTATCCGTCATCGAAGCTTTAATACGATAATACCACTACGATGCGAAAGACAGGGATGTAGTCTTTCCCGCCTGCTATCCAATCTCCACATCGAACAAGCAATGACGAAAATTACAAAGTTCCAAGAGTAGAATTAAAATTCAAGGTGAAAGATTATCAGTGATAAGGTTCGCCGATGACATTGTGATCCCCAGTGAAAGTGAAGAAAAATTACAGCATCTGTTGAATGGAATGAACAGTCTAATGAGTACAGAATATGAATTGAGAGCAAATCGACATAAGTCGAAAGCAATGAGAACAGAGAAAGTAATGAGAAATGAGAACAGTGACAAACTTAACATCAGGATTGATGCTCACGAATAGATTATGTTAAGAAATTCTGTAAGTAGGCAGCAAAATAACCCATGACGGACGGAGCAAAGAGGACACAGAAAGCAGACTACCTCTGGCAAAAGGGCATTTCTGGCCAAGAGAAGTCTACTAATATCAAACATAGCCCTTAATTTCAGGAAGACATTTCTGAAAATGTACGTTTGGTTCAAAATGGTTGAAATGGCTCTGAGCACTATGGGACTTAACATCTGAGGTCATCAGTCCCCTAGAACTTAGAGCTACTTAAACCTAACTAACCTAAGGACATCACACACATCCATGCCCGAAGCAGGATTCGAACCTGCGACCGTAGTGGTCGCGCGGTTCCAGACTGTAGCGCCTAGAACCGCTCGGCCACCCTGGCCGGCCTGTACGTTTGGTGCACAGCATAGTATGCTAGTGAAAAATGGACTGTGGAAAAACGGACAAAGAAAAGAATCGAAGCATTTGAGATGTGGTACTACAGAAGAATGTTGAAAATTAGGTGGACTGATAAGGTATGGGATGAGGAGGTTCTGAGCGGAATCGGAGAGGAAAGGAATATGTGGAAAACACAGACAAGGATAAGGGGCAGGATGACAGGAGATCTGTTGAGAAACCAGGGCATGACTTCCATGGTATAGAGGGTAAAACTGCAGAGGAAGACAGACAATGGAATACATCCAGCAAATAACTCAGGACTAGATTGCAAGTGCCACTCTGAGATGAAGAGGTCGGCACAGGAGAGAAATTCGTGGACAACCGCATCAAACCAGTCAAAAGACTAATAAAAAAAAGTGGCATTCTGGGACTTATTTTTAAGTGGACTAACTATCCATATTGCACTTTCAATCACAGGTCGTTTGCTTGTGTCTTCTAAAGAATCTAGTGTGCTACAAGAGCTGCTTCGAGGGGCACCATCACTGAGATATTCACAGTAAACAGGTAGGATCAAATCATTCGTGTCGTTTCATTAAGGTAATCCGAAGAAAGGTTAACTTAATGCAGTCTCCAGTGGGAAGGTATAACCATTTGTACTGTACGTCACCGACACCACCATCTACAGACTTGTGGCTAAAGCGAGAAACTTTTATCGTGTTTTGGTACCATGAGGGAATCTTGCAAAGGTTAAGGATTCTGGTTTCATGCTATGAGAGAGTTTGACTTAACGTACCGACTATGTGAAGAGGTAATTTTGACATGGAAGTACATAATTTCTTTTCTAATCGCCAGTCTGAGGTTAGTTTATGAATACCTCCAAACCCGAGGCTGAAAAATAGAATAAAAGATATTTATTCGGTTTTGAGCCGTTCGGGCCGTGATATTTTACTTCCCTCGCGAGAGAGCGAAGCATCGCTGTGGTGGCGACGCCCCCCTCCCCTACCGCTGGCCCAGACTCGCGGCCCTCGCAAAGCCGGCGCCAACTGCGGGGCGCCGTCGGAGTCGAACTTCTCACAAAGCCGGTCGGCCGGCTCTTCCCGAGCTTTTTTATCCTCCCATTCGCAGAACTCGCTCGCAAACTTCTTGGGAAGCACTCCGGCTGATTGTAACGCCGCGTGGCGCGGGGCGGCCCGCGAGTTTAATTTCGACGCGTATTTAGTTAGCGCAGCGCCCGGCGGCGGCGCTGGCGGCGTATTTTGTTTATAAAGCCGTAGCTCGCGCTCGGCCTAAAGCGCCGCGCCTGGTCCGCTCCCCATATCTCCTGGCGCCCGCCCCCGGACGTGAGATACGCAGGCGCGGCGGCCGTTTACGACGGCGCCTGATTAAGCGGCACACATAAACGCGGCTTTAGACGCGGAAAGCTTCTTTTCCATCACGCAGTTACGGCACAAATTCCGCGGCCGCTAGGTGCCGTTTACTCGTGCACTTCATTATTTGAAATATGACCGGTAAAAGCGCACTTCGGTAAGTAAACGCCTTAACGGGATTAACGGGAACTCCTGACGAGTTGAGTACTACACTGCCGTAGGACACATATTAATGTCTGTAACTCATCCGTTCTGTCAAAGAGGAGCAAATTTACGGACGATACCATGTACCGGTTGAACTTTAAATCACCGTATTTTAAAACTGAACGCAGAGCTGTTGTCACAGAAGTCGGCACAGGTGCTGTGAATATCCAATAGAAGCCTTCACTTAGGCTTCAGACGATTTTGTGTGTCTTCAGCAGTACGCTCTTACAGACATCAACAAAAGTGTTGCATCCTGATATGTCGTGCAGCTGTGATTCTATTGTGACTGTCCTGCACAGATCCTAAGATCACCCCCCGACATTATTTGCGAACATACACACAATCACCACGAGCGTTACCTATGGATAGAAGGCCGCACTCTTTGCTGCATTTGAGATGAAAGTAGCAGCATTACGCAGAGGTGACAAATGTCTTAGGATGCCTCCTAATACCGTGTCGGATCTACTTTTTCCATGTGCAGTGTAGCATTTTTACTTGGCATGGACAGCAGAAATATTCAGCCATGCTGCCCGTATGTTGTTGTTGTTGTCTTCAGTTCTGAGACTGGTTTGATGCAGCTCTCCATGCTACTCTATCCTGTGCAAGCTTCTTCATCTCCCAGTACCTACTGCAACCTACATCCTTCTGAATCTGCTTAGTGTATTCATCTCTTGGTCTCCCCCTACGATTTTTACCCTCCACACTGCCCTCCAATGCTAAATTTGTGATCCCTTGATGCCCCAGAACATGTCCTACCAACCGATCCCTTCTTCTGGTCAAGTTGTGCCACAAACTTCTCTTCTCCTCAATCCTATTCAATACTTCCTCATTAGTTATGTGATCTGCCCATCTAATCTTCAGCATTCTTCTGTAGCACCACATTTCAAAAGCTTCTATTCTCTTCTTGTCCAAACTATTTACCGTCCATGTTTCACTTCCATACATGGTTACACTCCATACAAATACTTTCAGAAATGACTTCCTGACACTTAAATCTATACTCGAAGTTAACAAATTTCTCCTCTTCAGAAACGCTTTCCTTGCCATTGCCAGTCTACATTTTATATCCTCTCTACTTCGACCATCATCAGTTATTTTGCTCCCTAAATAGCAAAACTCCTTTACTACTTTATGTGTCTCATTTCCTAATCTTGTAATATTGTAACTTTAATTTGGTATGCTGATGTGTAATGTTGTAACTTTAATTTTGTATGCTGAAATCGGTTCTAATTGACAATGAAAGTGGGTTAAAAGCCGTGATCTGTCTGGGGACGTTAACCGTGGATTACTGGGCAACTGTTTCATCAGATATTTAGTCTAGGTTTACAAAGCAGACTAACATTAATGATAATCTTTTAATAGTCATACAAAACCGGTAAAATATATATATATATAAAAAGGAGAATTTAAATAAAAAGAAAGAAATCAGTTTATATTTGGAAATTTATTTTAAGATTGTTCATTGAAATTTCAGCATATTATACGTGAGTTATAACTGAGCTGCTGCCTTATTTACGATTGAAAAGAATGTGAGATTGTAATCTTACGGAACACATAAACTATGGAGCCAAGATTGGGAGACTGGATACAACACTGCATTCATAAAATAACACACGAAGAACATTGAAACATAAGCAAGAAGAAATTAACCACAACCAACAGATTCAGTTTTTACCCAAAGAAATTACGTTCATACCACAATCCTGTCCGTCATGTAATTACCACACACTGGTATACTAAATTCATATTAACTCTTTGTGAAGTCTTCGCAAAAAGAATAGCTGAGGGCTACTTTGATGATTACACCACATGCTCCACGTGGTCAACTTGGTTTACACAAAGCGTACAACTCCACAATAATTTTGATAATTAAAATACATTAGATCGAAAAGCAATTGACAAAAGAAAAACCTTGAACTGGTTACTAACGCCTTACTATTAACCTGATGGGTCAAACAGTTATATAAGCACGTGGTACTGGTCTCGCAAAGTACACCCCACGTGGGTTGAACATAAAGAAAAGCATAAAGAAAAGTTGCTATATTAAAAAAAATATTCTCAAGACGAGACGTTATAATCTCACGCACATTCGGATTTAAGATTGATGCACTTAGTTAGAGTTACTGATCAACACGTGGTTCCACTTTACTCACAAAGTAGTAACAAAGCAACTACCACAAAATAATCTGAATTTAACACGAGAATTACACTCCGCTGCACTTTAAGATAGCATTAGATATTTTAGAGCTAAACCTGAAATCACGGTGATTAAATTTTCAGTTAGGCTGAACTTAAGAAATCCATTGTCCTACGGACTTAACAGACACGCGCTTAGCCGGAGATCTTACCACTTCAGACGCTCGCCACGGCCACCCTGCAACTGCCTACTGCCGAGCGTGCTTTCTCGAAGGTGGCTCACAAAGACCAACGGAAGTGGCCAGAGGGGCAGCTTCCTATACCAACATGACAACGGACGGACAGGACCATACTAAGGATAGAAACCTCTTTGCTTTTAGGAAGCGTAGCTACCTGTTCCGACGTTGGTCCTACTGTTCTCTAGCAGACAGCCTTGTCTGCTACCCTCAAGCATGCAACTAGAAATACATATGCTCATTCATCCTCTCACACAAAAGGGAAGGGGGATGACAGTATCTTATCATATACAGTATATAAAAGAAAGCGGATGTAGGTTCCGTATGAGACTGTGTGACATGAATTACATATAAGAATTACATATAAACTGTGCTTTAAACTGTAGTAGTGTGACAGATCGTTCTTGTTTATGTGTAAAAGTAACACGTTCCACTGCTCAGTCTCCTCCCAGATAGTCAGAAACGCCACAGTACATTTAGAAGAGGAATTTATTCCATAAATGGCAACAGATTTAAGAAATTAAACATGAAAGGAATCCAACAGAGACCTTTCATAACCCCAACGCTCCGGGAAAAGACTGTGCAGGGAATTTTCTGGCCATGCTAGGACATTCCCAAGCAGGCTTCTCACACCCTACTTAAACCAAAACTGTAAAAGAAAAGGCAAAAGGACACCAGCTACTTGCTAAAACACAATAATTTCAACACATCTTTAGAATCTACCAATTTCAAACAGAAAAAAAAGAACACAATCTGTGACACCTATTTAAAAGGTAGTGTAGACCTAATTCGGTCAGCAAGTAAAAACAATGGTTCCTGTGTCATTAATATGAAAACAATTTCTGGTTGTTACCCTTATGGAGTCCACCAGTATTTGCTCACTGCAAGAGCCAACTGATCACAGGAAAATTTATGACTGTTTATTAACAAGCAAAATTTATGAAAATAGCAAAGGTGCCACAGCAATTAAAAAAAAAGAACATCAAATAACATCGGTATTAAAAAGCAGAACATAACAATGCACAATCTGCAAAAGCAACAAAATGATAAGAGAAAAAACATGTTTTACAAAGTGGTTATCGCAAAAAAAATCTATATCATATAAAACTAATAATTTGCAGAATTAAAATAACTATGTGGCACTCATTTAATCACTCTACTATATTTCAATTAGCTAGCAAACAATGAGCACTGTGTCATTATACTGAAACTACAATAATTATGTGATTGTTACCCTTAAGGGGTTCCTCACACTAAATATGCCCCATGCAAAGGCTAATCGATCACAGTTCAATGAGAATACAAAGCTATCTGACTGATAAACGAAGCAAGGCCACAGCAATGAATTTACGAAACAAAATATCACAAATCTAATACATCACACAAAAACAAACATTGATAAATAAAACAGTACAATAGTCAACATTTAAAACAAAAAAAACACCTATAAATAAAACACCTGCAAAATACAAGAGTCAAAGTCTAAAAAAGATGAACAGAAAACCTGCAAAATACAAGAGTCAGTCTAATAAACACCAATAAATCGAACTCCTGCAAAACACACGAGTCAGAGTTTCTCTGACAGAAACACACGTATATGCACTGGACTAAGAACCGTATAATCACTGTTCACTGACACTCAGTACTTCCACTGTTCCGAGGCACAATATAAGGGAAAGGGGGGGGGGGGGTTCGTCGCCGCAGCTGTCAGTAGGGATTTTTGTCCATCTGTTGCGTGCGATCCCGCCGTCTCTGCCCTCTCATGAAGTTTCTCTCGTGTCACGTACATCTCGATTTGGTTCCATTTTTGTATTGTCAAATTCGTGCGGTATCCTCGTTTGATACGCCAGGTTGATATTCTCGGGCAAGGATGACACTTAATGGCTCTTCTTTTGTGCCACCCTTAGCGACCAGAGAACATCGAACCAAGATTTACTGTCGCTTGACAGTAGGCATCCATCAGGAAATGTCGATAGGCGTCGTTGACGTCTGCAAGTTTCTCTGGGCAGTACCTGTCAAAAGGCTCCACGCCCCTTGTGTTGTTTCACCGCGGCCGTCTCGTCACGGTCGCGTGCGTGTGGTGCGTTGCCAGCAGATGGATTTCCGCGCGGTGGACCGCTCGCCCATCTCAGGTCATCGCCTCGAGGAAAGGTCGCCCGGGGCGGCCGCCCATTAGCTCCAGGTACAAGGGAAAGTGTTTGCCGCTTACTCTCCTTTTGTTGTCGGCCGCGCTCCCAAAGTGGCCCGGATGACAGCGTGTCCCGCTGGGAAACCCGCCAGTTTACAACTAGTCCGGCTGCTCCCGCTGTCTCCTAAGAGTTTTGCCGGTTCGCTTTCAGGTTCTCAACTGCATTCACAGAAATTTTTCATCATCCTTATGTGATTACAAAATGTCATACATAATACCACTTAGTATTGTCTTTCACAATTTTTAATAGCAAAGTGAGACTTAATTTTTTTTTTAAATAAAAAAATTAGATGAATCGACAATATAAAATAAAATTTAAATGACTTGACAATGTAAAAAAAATAAAAGTGAAATGACTTGACAGTATAAAAATAAAAATTTAAATGAACTGACAATATAATATTTAAATCCACATCACTAATGTGGTTCACTTACGTTTTAATAAATCAAATGCTATTTATTAATTCACTAAAATGAATAGGATTATGCCTTGTGCAAGTATAGGTCAGGACAGCATAGGGTTCACATGTTATTTACACACACATACATGCACACCTGTTGTCTATTCTACAAACTAACTACCCATAAACATGCATTACTCAATATTCTACTTCTATCCACTACTAGTTAACCCAATAAGCTACTTCAATGCTATTTCAACACCGTGTATATACCACTACAACATTCTTCTTGACGCTCGCGGCATACGTCTTGTCACATGATAAATATGGAGAACTTTCCTTAAACATACACATTAAAAAGAACAATGGTTATTTACAAGCCAAAACATTTATACCAGTTCGCACACCTGAAAAGAGACTCGCAATTATACATTTATCATACTCATATATTCACACATAAAACAGTAAGAAAATTTCACCTAAAATTACGTTATCACGACAATTAATCACGCAGATGACTCTGAGAAGGTTAAAAATGTTTGCATTATACAGGTTATATTACATTTTCTTACCCATTTTGCTGCGATTTCGTTCCTTCTTTACGTTACCTTTCGCTTCCAAATCAGTTATTTCGACTGTGGTGGTTATTCTGGATTCATTTCTCATGAATGGCAAAATTGTGGTCACCTCTATTCTGTAAAACAGTATCATCTTAACATATTGAACTTACAACAGACACAAAAGATCCGAATCCTCCTGTAGTTTAAATGACAAATGTTTTGCTTTATCCTTATTACCTTAAACCAAGCTTTCCTTCGTTCCCATAATCAAAATTATTTAATCATCCTCTACCTTCAAGAGGGAAATTTCCTCAGTACAAATCATATAGGCTGCAGTGCATCCCGCACCAGCGAAAACAGTAAGCTGTCATGCTCACAGCATCAGCAAAACACATAAACGTCGCTTTTCTAGGACAAGTATTAACGCAGAATAATTTTTTAGGCTTTGGCTCAACATCAATCAAGACTACAAAAAGGATCCATATTTCCGTTCCATTCTCCATTTGCTGAAAAGTTGCTCGTATTTGACTACCACAATAATATTTCAGAGCCACGTAAATTACACAAACCACAATTCTTCTTTCACCTTGAAGGGAATCAATATACTTACGAAATCCACAGACAGCACTTTACGTACTCGGCTATAAAGAACAAAAAAAGACATATATCATCAATATTAACATATCATCGCATATTGGAAGCCAATGGTTCAACAATCGTATTATCGCATCCTGTTTTCAAGATTCCAAACTTACTCATTCCTTTCTCAAAGTTCTCCTATCTTAAAATATTCATACAGCACGCATACTATAGTAAGAGATCCTCATTTATACTGACAGATATAGAATAGTAATAGATAGATAGTAGCACTGAAAGCAGAAAATCGGAAACAAGGCTACTAACAGCTGGGGACCTGGGTTTGCCAGACCCATAATACCCACAGATCGGATATTCCCCTGAGTTTATGCACTAATTCAGCAACGATCTTGCTTCTCTCAGGAGCGACTCCATTCAATTTACACACAAAAAAAACATAAACATCATTTTACTCGTTCACAAAGAAACCTTTTATCTTCACGTTTGAATCAAACTAAATCCTAATTGCACAAAAAAAAATTAAAACATCACTTCAATCCATCACATAGAAACATCTTTATCACTATTTTTACCAACATATTATTCAAAATGCATGTTATAAATTTAAACTAATCAATTGTCTCTCTTCACCGTCCTCTCTACCTCTCACTGTCCTTTCTAGTCATTTGCCATGTCGCTCATTTGTTCCGATTGGGCGCCTTCTGCGCTGATCGTTTGTCATTGCCGGTTTCGTTCATTTCCATTTGCTGGATTATGTCTAGGGTTAGCTGGCCGAATTTCAACACCATGAGGTGCTCCGCCTACAGTCCTATTCCCACCGTATTCATCGTAGTATCGATTCTGGTTGCCGTACCTGTAGCGTTCACGATCTTGTCTACGTCCTCGATCATTTCCGTTGTTCCACCTGTGTTCGCGACTGTCACCCCAGTTTCTATACGGCCGGTCCCGATTATTGTTCCGTTCGCGTCGCGACGACCAGTCACGCCGTTGATTAGTAATACGGCCACGATTGCGGTCGCGCTGCTGTGCCCCGTAATAACTTTGTGCCTGATTAGGCGGGCATTCTCCTGTATTGTATTCCAACTCTTGGAGAAGCGTCTTGAACGTTTCCACGTCCTCTTTGCATCGTCCCGCCAGAATGACGTGCCGCAAGTGCATCGGCAATTTTGTGATGCATATCCTAATTAGTTCCGCAGGCCCGTATGGGTCGTATAAAAATTGATTTGCCTGCAGCATGTGGTCGAATAGGCGTGCAGGGCTGCCGAAACCAGACTGGTTCAAATTTGGCAGCATAATTATGCCATGTTTGACCCTATCTTGTGCCGCTTCCGACCAATAGGCGGACAGAAAGGCTTGTCGAAACTCCCAAGTGGAGTTGCAGTGACGCGCTGCCGACCTCTTGCGAATCGCCGGTTCGCCTTCCAAATAGCCACACATATATTCTATCTTATGTGAACTTGCCCAGTCGGGAGGAAGACAGAACTCAAATTGCTCGAGCCATGCTCGTGGATGTATTCCTTTTTGCGAATTTCGGAATATTTCAAACTTTCTCACCGTAAGGAAATGTTTGAAATCAAATCCCCGCATTTCCTCCTGGCGAGGCCCTTGAATGTTTCTATTATTCTCAAGTCTGCCCCTCAAATTACATTCTTCCCTGTCGTCAAAATCTCCCTCGTGGCCGGAGTCCCTCTCTGCACTGTTCGTACGGCTATTTTTAGTGCTATTGGCGAGTTCGGAATAACACGCCATGCGGTTTTCCAGATGCGCCACGCGTTCTTGTAATTCGCCTGTTACAGCTTTGTGTTGTCTGTTCACTTCAAACTGTCCCTTCTGAAATCTAAGAAGCGAACGCACTTCTTCGGTCTCTGCGGCCGCTACCGGTGTAGTATTGTTCTCGCTTTCCGTCAGCTTCATCGTGCCTACAGTGTCCGCTAATGCCGCAATCTTATCATCAATTTGTCTCTTGTCCTCCGCCCCAGTCTGCTTCAATTGTTCTATTTGCTGTTCCAACGCGTGGATCGCTAAACTGTTGGCCGCTATTGTGTTGCTAACGGACGTGGGACAATGCGTTTCCGCCTATTGGAGCCTCGAGATTACCTGCTGGTGTTCCCTTTGGCATTCTTCCCGCAGCTCTTGGAAATTCATAAGTAGCCGTTCTTCGCTTTCTTTAGATTCGGTATCGCCCCTCCGCTTGCTCTGTTCTAAAGCTTGCAGACGATCATCGATTTGTTCAAATGTACGGCCTAATTCTTTCATAATATCACTTTTTATCTCACTTGCCAGATTGTTTATTCTTTGTGAGATATCATCGGACACTCTCTGCATCGACTTGTCGACTTTATTTGTCTGCTGCATTAGTTTTTCGTCTATTTGTTCGCCTAGCTCGCGGATCGATTTTTCGGATGATTCTTTTTGTTCTCGGAACGATTTTTCAAATGATTCTTTATTTTGTTGCAATAAGGCTTTCATGAGTTCTGCCAAATCAATTTGGTTAGTTGGAGGCAAATTAATTTGTGGCTCTGATGTGAGCCCGTTCGTCCTGTCTTGCATTTCGTCTGAAGTATTCCCCATTGCATTTTCGGAACCGCCCGACGCGTTAACATTCGAAATTAAATTATCTCCTTGGTCCATGTTGCTTAAGTTGTTGGACCGCTTACTTTTAGCTTGGTTACGTGTTTGCATTAGTGCAATTTATACTCAGTACGCAACACACTAATCACAATAAATGTGTCCCCCAAAAATTACGACAGTCACACGAAAGATACCCAACCTAGTACACACTTTTTCACACGCAAAACAAATTTTTATCTTTGATCGAAACAGTAGAATTTACAAGCGAGAAGAAAAAAAAAACACACAGACATATAAAACACACAAATATAAAAAACAAAACAAGACAAACAACGCAACGCCGATCAACAACGCCGTGAATCTTTCGAAAGTCTGCTCGGAAACAACGCAGAAGTTGTTTGAGCGCTGTAGGGAAAAAAAATTAAGATTATAACACGCTCGCAATCTAACATTTCAGAGATTCCAGAGTCTAGCGGAATCACAGAACAGGGTCGCCATGTGTAATATTGTAACTTTAATTTGGTTATGCTGATGTGTAATGTTGTAACTTTAATTTTGTATGCTGAAATCGGTTCTAATTGACAATGAAAGTGGGTTAAAAGCCGTGATCTGTCTGGGGACGTTAACCGTGGATTACTGGGCAACTGTTTCATCAGATATTTAGTCTAGGTTTACAAAGCAGACTAACATTAATGATAATCTTTTAATAGTCATACAAAACCGGTAAAATATATATATATATAAAAAGGAGAATTTAAATAAAAAGAAAGAAATCAGTTTATATTTGGAAATTTATTTTAAGATTGTTCATTGAAATTTCAGCATATTATACGTGAGTTATAACTGAGCTGCTGCCTTATTTACGATTGAAAAGAATGTGAGATTGTAATCTTACGGAACACATAAACTATGGAGCCAAGATTGGGAGACTGGATACAACACTGCATTCATAAAATAACACACGAAGAACATTGAAACATAAGCAAGAAGAAATTAACCACAACCAACAGATTCAGTTTTTACCCAAAGAAATTACGTTCATACCACAATCCTGTCCGTCATGTAATTACCACACACTGGTATACTAAATTCATATTAACTCTTTGTGAAGTCTTCGCAAAAAGAATAGCTGAGGGCTACTTTGATGATTACACCACATGCTCCACGTGGTCAACTTGGTTTACACAAAGCGTACAACTCCACAATAATTTTGATAATTAAAATACATTAGATCGAAAAGCAATTGACAAAAGAAAAACCTTGAACTGGTTACTAACGCCTTACTATTAACCTGATGGGTCAAACAGTTATATAAGCACGTGGTACTGGTCTCGCAAAGTACACCCCACGTGGGTTGAACATAAAGAAAAGCATAAAGAAAAGTTGCTATATTAAAAAAAATATTCTCAAGACGAGACGTTATAATCTCACGCACATTCGGATTTAAGATTGATGCACTTAGTTAGAGTTACTGATCAACACGTGGTTCCACTTTACTCACAAAGTAGTAACAAAGCAACTACCACAAAATAATCTGAATTTAACACGAGAATTACACTCCGCTGCACTTTAAGATAGCATTAGATATTTTAGAGCTAAACCTGAAATCACGGTGATTAAATTTTCAGTTAGGCTGAACTTAAGAAATCCATTGTCCTACGGACTTAACAGACACGCGCTTAGCCGGAGATCTTACCACTTCAGACGCTCGCCACGGCCACCCTGCAACTGCCTACTGCCGAGCGTGCTTTCTCGAAGGTGGCTCACAAAGACCAACGGAAGTGGCCAGAGGGGCAGCTTCCTATACCAACATGACAACGGACGGACAGGACCATACTAAGGATAGAAACCTCTTTGCTTTTAGGAAGCGTAGCTACCTGTTCCGACGTTGGTCCTACTGTTCTCTAGCAGACAGCCTTGTCTGCTACCCTCAAGCATGCAACTAGAAATACATATGCTCATTCATCCTCTCACACAAAAGGGAAGGGGGATGACAGTATCTTATCATATACAGTATATAAAAGAAAGCGGATGTAGGTTCCGTATGAGACTGTGTGACATGAATTACATATAAGAATTACATATAAACTGTGCTTTAAACTGTAGTAGTGTGACAGATCGTTCTTGTTTATGTGTAAAAGTAACACGTTCCACTGCTCAGTCTCCTCCCAGATAGTCAGAAACCCCACAGTACATTTAGAAGAGGAATTTATTCCATAAATGGCAACAGATTTAAGAAATTAAACATGAAAGGAATCCAACAGAGACCTTTCAATCTAATACCCTCAGCATCACCCGACTTAATTCGACTACATTCCATTATCCTCGTTTTGCTTTTGTTGATGTTCATCTTATATCCTCCCTTCAAGACACCATCCATTCCGTTCAACTGCTCTTCCAAGTCCTTTGCTGTCTCTGACAGAATTACAATGTCATCGGCGAACCTCAAAGTTTTTATTTCTTCTCCATGGATTTTAATACCTACACCAAATTTTTCTTTTGTTTCCTTTACTGCTTGCTCAATATACAGATTGAATAACATTGGGGAGAGGCTACAACCCTGTCTCACTCCCTTCCCAACCGCTGCTTCCCTCTCATGCCCCTCGACTTTTATAAATGCCATCTGGTTTCTGTACAAATTGTAAATAGCGTTTCGCTCCCTGTATTTTACCCCTGCCACCTTTAGAATTTGAAAGAGAGTATTCCAGTCAACATTGTCAAAAGCTTTCTTTAAGTCTACAAATGCTAGAAACGTAGGTTTACCTTTCCTTAATCTTTCTTCTAAGATAAGTCGTAAGGTCAGTATTGCCACACGTGTTCCAGTATTTCTACGGAATCCAAACTGATCTTCTACTAGTTTTTCCATTCGTCTGTAAAGAATTCGTGTTAGTATTTTGCAGCTGTGGCTTATTAAACTGATTGTTCGGTAATTTTCACATCTGTCAACACCTGCTTTCTTTGGGATTGGAATTATTATATTCTTCTTGAAGTCTGAGGGTATTTCGCCTGTTTCATACATCTTGCTCACCAGATGGTAGAGATTTGTCAGGACTGGCTCTCCCAAGGCCGTCAGTAGTTCTACTGGAATGTTGTCTACTCCGGGGGCCTTGTTTCGACTCAGGTCTTTCAGTGCTCTGTCAAACTCTTCACGCAGTATCGTATCTCCCATTTCATCTTCATCTACATCCTCTTCCATTTCCATAATATTGTCCTCAAGTACATCGCCCTTGTATAGACCCTCTATATACTCCTTCCACCTTTCTGCTTTCCCTTCTTTACTTAGAACGCTGCCCGTATAGCCATTCATAAATGTGAAAGTGTCGCCGGTGCACGATATTGTGCACGAAATGGCCTCTCTATTATGTTCAAATGGTTCAAATGGCTCTGAGCACTATGGGAGTTAACTTCTGAGGTCATCAGTCCCCTAGAACTTAGAACTACTTAAACCTAACTAACCTAAGGACATCACACACATCCATGCCCGAGGCAGGATTCGAACCTGTGACCGTAGCGGTCGCGCGGTTCCAGACTGTAACGCCTAGAACCGCTCGGCCACACCGGCCGGCCCTCGATTATGTCCCATAAATGTTCGATGAGATTCACGTCGGGCGATATAGGTGCGTAAATCATTCGCTCATATTGTTCAGAACAGTCTTCAAACAAATCGCGAGCAATTCTCGCCCGGTGACATGGCGCACACTCATCTATAAAAATTCCATCGTTGTTTGGGAACATGAAGTCCATGAATGGCTGCTAAGTAGCCGAACACAACCATTTCCAATCAATAATTAGTTCATCTGGACCAGAGAAACCAGTCTGTTCCATGTACAGATAGCCCACACAATTATTGAGCCATGAACACCTTGCACTGTACATTGTTGACAACTTGGGGTCCGCGTCACACTCCAATCCTACCATCAGATCTTACCAACTGAAATCGGGACTCATCTGATCAGGTCACGGTTTTCCAATGATCTAGGGTCTAACCGATATGGTCACTGGTCCAGGTGAGGCGCTGCAGCCGATGTCTTTCTGTTAGCAAGGCACTCGCGTCTGGTGTCGTAGCCCATTAACGTCAAATTTTGCCACACTCGGATATGTTCGTCGTATGTCTCAAATTGATTTATGCTGTTATTCCACGCAGTGTTGCTTGTCTGTTATCACTGACAACTCTATGGAAATATAGCTGCTCTTAGCGGTTAAGTGAAGGCTATCGGCCACTGTGCTGTGCGTATTGAGAGGTAATGCCTGAAATTTGGTATTCTCGGCACACTCTTGATACTTTGGATCTCGCAATATTGAATTCGCTACTGATTGCCGAAATGGTATGTCCCACGCTTCTAGCTCCAACTATTGTTCCGCGTCCAAAGTCTGTTAATTTCTGTCGAGCCGCCGTAATCAGGTCGCAAACCTTTTCACATCGATCATATGAGTACAAATGGCAGCTCCGCCAAGGCACTGCCCTTTTATACCATGTGTACGCGATACCATCGCCATCTGTGTATATGCCCCATGACTTTTGTCACCTCAGTGTAGAGACTCTGTAGAACAGCAGAGTCCACACTTATCGTGTCACGAAGGAGAATCGCGACGAATGATTGTGTCTGTATCATCACATTACGCGAAGAAGGCCTGCGAACCAGGGAAGTTCCTCGACATGTGCGCCAGAGTCATAGTGATGTGGTGCGGACGTGGAATTGGTTCCTATTGACAGGTAGTGTTTAGGATGTACAGACCACAGACCATTCACCTTCGACAGGAGCACAGGATGATCGGTATCTACGACTTTTGAGTGAAGGGAACCATGGGCTGAGTGCTCCACAACCAATGGACATTCGAAGAGGTTACGGCACTTTATGTATCAGGTAAAAGTGGAGACAACTCCATGACGTGAATCTCGATTCCCAGTGACGATGGCGAGCACCACGTTGTACACCATAACACCATGGACTCTCTTACTGATGGACAAGAAATCATGGAGACTGGATATCCCAGGATTGGCGTCAGGTGTTGCTTTCAGCTGAAACTCGGAAATGTCTGTACCCTGATAATGGCAGACAACGTGTTTGGAAACAGTCCGGTAAAATCCAATGCTTCCAACACATTGTCCCACATGGGCAACAAGGAGGTTGTAGAGTGATGTTCCGAGGTGGCGTTACATAAGGCCAATATACACCTCTCGTGCTTGTTGAGGACTGGTTGTTGGGCTGCCTGTTCCACAGAAATGAAACCTGTCGAACAGCTGTAGGGATGATTGAAACGAGCTGTTTTTGGACATCGATAACGACCGCGTACTCTGCACGACTTATGCGGAACTGCCGCTGAGTGGCTTCATAATGTGGTCAGTGATATGCCACGACGGATTCAAGCCTAGATTTGAGCAATGGAACATCCCACCGCCTACTGACGTTGCTCGGAGGTGCTGTGATAAACGTTCCATGAAAACAGACGATTTTGTTGTTAAACAAATGTCTTTTTTCTGGACACAATGCAGATGAATGTATATCCATGCCTCATAGTCACTCTTTTTGTGACATCAGTTTCGAAACAAATGAACGATATCAAACTTCTGTTGATGGTGTGTATTTTTCAAAGTCTTCTTCATTTTTGAGATCAGTGCAAATACTCCACCGTTCCTCCAGTGCTTAGCTTAGATTTGAGATCCGCATTCGAAAGGCCAGCAAAATAACAACCTATGACTTGAAAAATGTTTTCCAAAGTGCTTTAGATTTGGGGAGATGAGCTAGGTGATAGATGCCAAAGTATTAAACTCGACGATTGTCCCAACAATTTGCATTTCTGTTCCCTTACATTTTCTGTAGCCAGTGAACTTTTGTCGGCAGGTCGCTTGTCCTTGTGCCTTGTTAAGGCATTGGACTCGCACTCAAGATAACAGAGGCCATTCAAATTTAGGTTAAAAGCTGTTTGTCGTAATGCCAACGCTCAGAACTATTCTTTCTGCCGCATATTCTGGATCGTAAGCATACTGAAAAGATGTTCTATAATGAATGATTGTTTAGTGAAGATATCAAATTCTTTAACTGTCTGAGAAGGGATGTCTAAACTAAGATACTCTGGCGAGCTGATTTAGAACACAATGGCAAGCGAGTGCTACCATGTGCAGTCGCTGTGCAAGCCTGTTTGAATCACGCAGAGCAGTGTAGTGGAGTTCGGTCTGGTCGTTTCTTGTCGACGTTTCTGAGTGACCACCTGCTGCAGCTCTGATGTGGATTAGTAATGCATTAACTTCAAATTGCTCTCTGATCATCATTCTCATATAACGTCTTACAAATGTATGGTGCTATTCTGGATTGCATCATTCCGCTGTTGCAGCATTTTCAGACTTATAATGTGCATTTATTTACGTTCATATTTAACGTTCGTTTGTCAGTGAAGTGGTTAGTTTCGAGGACACACGGTGCAGAATGAGCTTTTCATTTATCCTTCCAAATAACAGCCTTGTGGAATTTGTCACTCTTTCACTTAGTAAAATGTTTCCAAAATTTTCCATTGTATATACAGCTTCTTACTGTTCAGTTCTTACTTTTGTGGTGGCACAACATGTCATGTTGAAAACGTATGGTTAGCTGCATTCATTCTTGGATTATTATGTTTGAAGGTGAAATTAGATTCAAGGTATACGTAACATAAAAAATAGGTACCACAAAACGTTCGAACTGGAGGAATTCCGCTACCTTGAAAACAAATAACACATGATGGAAGGAGCAAGAGGGACATTAAAAGCTATTACAGGCAAAGAGGGCGTTCCTGGTCAACAGAAATCTATTAGTATCAAATGTCAGTCTTAATTTCCTGAGAACGTACGTTTGGAGGGGAGGAACGGAGACAGAGGTTTCACTGTCGAGAAACTGAAATCCGGATTTCAGTTCATCAGTTCTTCATGAATCTTATTCCTGTCTCCTTTTTCTCGGAATTTTAGTAAGCGGTTAATCTCCAGCTGGAGTATTGAGAATCTCGAAGTAAAATTAATAGCTTCAAATCGAATATCTGATTACATGGACTTCAGTAGAATTAACGGGAGCTGAGAAAAATTAGAAATTGTAGGAAGAGGAAGACTTTGGAATATATCCAGAAAGTAACTGAGTGTAAACGCTGCTCTGCAGTGAAGAGGTTTCCAGAGGAGTGAAAGTCGTGGCGGGCCCTGTCAAAGTAGATCCCCACCCCCCACCCCAAAAAACCGTAATCATTTACGAATTTGCTACATTACGTACTCCCAGTGAGTAAAGTTTTATTTTTTACTGTTCTTTCCGGTCTTGCAATTTCATTGTTCAACAACGTACGCAGGACACACACTCAGTGACACCACATTTAAATCCAGAGTCATTCCCTATTTGAGTCCTGAGGCCACGACCTTCGCCCTAGAAGCTAGTGACTCTTTCTGATCTCGTAGTGACCGCCGTTCGCCACTTGCTGTTAGTATCACATGGGGCGCCTCCTCGACGTGAATGGCTGAGGAGGGCGTGTGTGTTGCGCCCGCAGAATGTCAGTGGTAACTGCTGCGCTGCGTTAAATCAGGATCTGCGCTATGGCCGCCGCCGCCGCCGCCGCCAAACGGCCCTCGCGATAACGGCCAGTGAGGATAACGCGCGGCTCACCGTCCATCCTCCGGCAGCACCAGCACACAAAAAAATGGTTCAAATGGCTCTGAGCACTATGGGACTCAACTTCTGAGGTCATCAGTCCCCTAGAACTTATAACTACTTAAACCTAACTAACTTAAGGACATCACACACATCCATGCCCGAGGCAGGATTCGAACCTGCGACCGTAGCAGTCGCGCGGTTCCGGACTGCAGCGCCTAAACCGCGGCCAGCACACACTAGGTGGCTTGAGACACAGGGAATCTCATGTTGATTCCATATTTCTAGATTCCCAGAAGGCTTCTGACGCCGTCCATCACTAGCTTCTAATTGCGCGCCTACGAAGTGTTGTCGCAGTTGTGTGACTTCTTGAGATTTCCTGTCGGAAAGCTCAACTACGCGTGAATCTGAAATGGTGAGTGACGATTTCATGGGAAGGTGGCGCTACGCTAGTATGGTGCAGCATCCTGGGAATTTGGGTCGGATGGAAAGTGTGCTCAGATGGCCGAGAACAGTATGCTGTCTTCAGTCGTGCTGCTCGCGTGTGTTTACGTCCCTGCCGCGGAGCTTTGCGCCCACGCGGTTGTTTACTTCTTGTTGGCCTTCCTTAGTTTACTTTGTGTTAGCCTTCGCTAGTTTACAATGATAATTATATTCCATCTTGATTGCATAAATGTTTGCCGGCCGGTGTGGCCGAGCGGTTCTAGGTGCTTCAGTCTGGAACCGCGCGACCGCTACGGTCGCAGGTTCGAATCCTGCCTCGGGCATGGATGTGTGTGATGTCCTTAAGTTAGTTAGGTTTAAGTAGTTATAAGTTCTAGGGGACTGATAACCTCAGATGTTAAGTCCCATGGTGCTCAGAGCCATTTGAACAATTTTTTGGCAAAAATGTTTATTCACATGGCCGGTTTCGGTTCTTTTAGAAACATCTTCAGATCTGCAATTTCAGTTACAGGAGTAACACGTCCACGTGTAGCAATCTTCACGTTCTGTGTGTGCACAGGTTACTCCTGTAACCGAAATTGCAGATCTGAAGATGGTTCTAGAGGAAACAAAACCAGTCATGTGAATAAACATTTTTGCAATCAAGACGGATTATAATTAACATTGTATAACCAGTGATTGCGGTTTCCCATCAGAAATTATGTGTATTTTTGCAAAGTTCGCTAGTTTGCTTCGTGTTAGACTTCGCCAGTGCTTGCACTTTCGAACTAGAATGGCTCATTCGTACCGACAGTCTACCATCAAGATCAGCTTCAATAATTAATTTGCACGACCGAAGGCATCTGAAGTCTCAGACTGATCAACAACACGATATGTGACAAGATCGTACGCGACCACAAAGATGGACTTAAATGTAAACATTATGATGTCCATGTCGGAGCGGTGGTTCTTGATCATGCAAAGTAATTCAGCAATCGTTTGAGGTTCCACCTGAGAAGGTGGTTAACTCGGTACAATCCTATGGTCGGGTACTTGGTCAGATAGCAGAAAAAGTGATACCCTTTACCATGAACGCTGTACTTGAGGGTGTGCGACAAATACGAATTCATCTATCAACGCATGTACCGTCTTAACTCACAATCGGAGGCTGCAGAGCGGTAGACATTTACGTTTGTCAGCCGAAAACTTGCTCAGGTTGTGGTCAGGAAAGCCACGTTCGCTCAGCATATCGCCAACGAAGAATTATACCAGTACCGACATGTGACTGCAGCAACACCTGGGTCGACGTCTCTCCCTCTCACACATACAAATGTGTTCCGGAAGGACGCCCCACTGAACGGTGACCTCACCCAACAGCTGGACAGTCCCGTCGAAAATCCGAGCAGCACCGACCGAGCAGCACCGACTGATACCACCAATACAGAGATCGGAAGAGCAAATGGTCATCGACATTTGAGACTGCAGCGGCGACGGAGACGCTCGCCCACATTCGGATACAGAAACGCACACGCGTAAGCAACGATCTTCGAAACGGCAAAAGAAATGATGTCTGACCCCGTCGGACGACTGCTTAATACGTAGCACGGCGACGATCAAGAAATGACAGAGGAAGACCACTATCTTACACAGGGTCCCGAGACTTCACATCCATAACACCACCGTCTCGGCAGCAGCAAACAGCGACCTGAAAAACTTGACAACGCACAGCTACTAGCTGTCCGGTGCCAATCCAAGATAGTAAAAGAGGAGCCACAGAGGGACGGAGCTGGAAAGCCCTGGCCGACGGCGAACTTTTCTCAAGGAGACTGGGCTGATGATTGCGAAGGGGACCCAATGAGGGTCGCAACAGGCGACGCAGCGGAGGCGGGCAGGACGGGATTACGTAACGTGTCAGTACAACAGAAGACGCCGTAAGCTCCCACGGCCAATACGTATGAGATGGAACGAAGACAAGCATATTGGCTTGTCTCTATCAGTATCAACAACATACGGTAGAAGATTAAGATGTCTTTACGCAAAGATATGCTACAAGCAGCGAACATTGACATCGTCCTCCTACAAGGAATGTATGGGTACGAATCCTACATATCACATGCCTCCGAGACTGGCAGCGGCACAGGAATACTTCTCAATGAAGGCTCACGGCAGAGGACGTCGGTACGAGGATTAGCAAAGACAGTACTTGATGTACGACTCATCAATGTCTATGCTCCGTCTAGACATGAGGCGAGAGCGTTCCCACTTCTTCCCAGAAGAAATAGCCCCGCTCTTCCAAGGTTGACACGAACTATTAATCCTAGGTGGCGATTTAACTGTGTACATGCACCGATAGGTCATTTTCCTCGATGTACCCCGTGTCCAGAACTACGAATTTTGGTCCAGACTACGCCTCAGGTTGGTATTTGGAGCATGTCCATGGCCTCTGTCTGGATACACCCACACAACGAGTCACTCCGCTAGCCGTCTCGACCGAATATATGTTACACGTAATCTTAATGCTGATATGCTGGAAGTGTAGCTGTGGTCTACAGCCTATGCTGACCGTACGGCATTAATTTCTATTATTTCCCTCTGACAGTACCAGGTGAGGTGTAGCTGTGGTACTTGGAAAGTGAATCTCACCCCCCTGCAGGACACAGCTCGTCTAGAAGTAATTAAAGATTTTTGGGGACCTTGCGGCCGAAGCCTTCGGTCGTATCCCACGACCCTTGGTGCATATGTTGCGCCAAACCGGCGCTGCGCTATGCAATGATGACATATGGTGATGAGCAGACAGTTTGGCGACGTCAGAAAATGGGTTTCTATTTGACAATGCTACGGGAATGCGTCGAACAATTGCCTTCTCCGGCCCGCAAGCGGCAGTATAACGAGGAAGGGCCAAAATTATATCCTCCATGAGACACCACCTCGAAGGTACAGTGGTCAAGGCGCGGGTACTAGATCAGGTTGCAGGAGAACGCCCACTGATGTATCACATCATCAACGAAAGCGAAAGAGAGCCCTGGTACATGCAGTGGACCCGGGTGATGGGAGACACCTAACATCGCAACTAGAAATATTCAATGTCTTTATAGAACATTATACTCGACTTGACACTGCAATTGACAACGATATGGCGGTCATTGCCGAAGTTACACATACTAATGGATCAGAGGCGGAACCACAACTGATGGAGAAGATTACTGAGGAAGAGGCGATGAAGGCCGTTGTTAGGGGAGCAGTGAATAAATCGCCCTGACCAAATGGCCTCCCTCTGGAATGCCATAGGACCTTTAGCTATATGATAGCACCACGATGGACTGCTATCTGCGTGAATTAATGTCTACTGACGTGCCCTTACCGCTGGCTTTTGTGTATCCTGATACACAAACTCTCGGGTGATACATGGATATGGGACTACCGGCCACTGACGCCCCTTAACTGCAACTTTAAAATATTCACCAGATTATTAGCAGCACGCCCCCGGGGAGTATTGCGCCAAGTGATCTCACTCGATCGAACTTCGCTCAGCAGAGATAACAACATCCAGACGGCGCTTGTTGAATATCGCTATTTGTTCGCTCTAGCAAAGACGTGCCACCTCCGTGCAGCACTAGTGTCGATAGATTTTAGTCAAGCCTTTGATAAAGCCATACCTATCTTGCATAAGTCTTGGCACACATGCGATTTCCACGGTCAGTTATCACTGTCGTGATGCGGCTACTCAGCAATGCCTCCTTCAAAGTGTTCGTCAATGGATGTACGACACAGTCTCTGATCGTAGAGAGATCGGTCAGACAATGATGTCCCTTATCTACGATATTATATGCACTGGCTCTCGACCCCTTACTTTCCGGCCTTCGGCATCGCTTCACAGGACTGACGTTGCGAGGATATACATTTATGTACAAATGATATGTGGATGACCTGGTGTTGATAGTGCGGAATGAAAACGATATACGTGTGGCTTACGTTGGATATGGAAATATGAAACTGCCACTGGCAGCCATATAAATTTGGACAAGTCTGTAGCGACGAATATTGATGTTGGGCTAATGAAAGAATGTGTAGCATCTCTATGGCTGATGGATACCCTGAAATGCCTAGGAATTGTTCTTACCAACGACGTATGTCGCACAGAAACATACAACTATGAGAGACTACTACAGTCAGTCCAGATGGGGGTCAAATGGAACTTCACACGGGCTTTAGACATGATCCAGGGCGTCACATATGTTAACACCTACCAGGCGTCACAAAATCCGCACTTTGCTCAACTACTCCCGAAGCCCGTGATGATAGCACGACGAATACTGGCGGCGTTTGGTTCCTTCACAAGCGCTCTTAGTAGGGGTGGACTTGGGCTTGTGCATGTTCACGATCGAGCGGCGGCGCTATGTGTCAGTTAAACGCCAAAACTGTGGAGATGACATCAGACTTGTCTGACAAGAATGTCAGTAAAAGAACTAGCACTAGTTTCTCAAATGGCGCCAGTGGCGGTCCAACACATTTCCCAGTCACTCTGAGAGAGGACAAGTTACTCTCTCACCTATTTTACATATATGGAAATTTATTAAAGATTTTAATACAACCTGACGCACCTTGAGCGAGACTCTAGAAAGTTAACGGCCTGAGCAGACATTGATGGAGCCTGGTAGGGCGCTAAAAGCATGAAGTATTTTTCAGGTTCTTAGCTGACAGAAACGGCATGTTTGGAGATGAAGGCAATTGGCGGCGGGTCTATCCCTCAGTAAATCTTGCCGGGCAGGCCCACAGCCATACAGAGCAGTCTGAGCAGCCCCTTATCGAAACAGGTCTCCAGCAGAACAATGCCGCTATACCTGCATTGGCGCCAGCCGAAGGCTGGGCTGGGGACGACAGATTGAAGGGATGCGTCCATACAGTGGAGCTGTAAACCGAGCATTGTGTGCAGAGCCATGCATAATAAAAATTGACAAGGTTTCGTGTTCACTGATACTGCAAACTGGCCTGTGACCCACTTCCATTGGCCACCTCAGTTGTATAAGAAACTCCGGCGTCTGAGAAACGTTTAGAGATAGAATCTTTATCACACCTCATAGTTAGGACTAACAAGCTCTAAGGCACAGGCGATATAGATAAAGGTCTATAAGATTGTATCTGTTTGCTTCTTGCCATGGGAAGCGACGTGACTTCAGAGAAAAACATCTTCCACCTCCGCGAAAACTTAAAAAAAAATAGTAATTGGAGGTTTCCTTTTTTTTCCAGAGACACAGGTTTCGTAACTCTTGCCCTGGTTCGACATGAGGTGTGGGAGGGGAGATTTAGCGCCTGTAGAGCCGTAGGATTGGCTCAAGACGACGTGAAGGCGGTGTCGTTCGTGCCCTTTGTGGGAAAAAGAATTTTTTTTCCAAAGTGGTGCGCAGCACTCGTGTGGTGGACTTTGGTGTGGTTGTTGTTTTTGGGGGAAGAGACCAAACAGCGAGGTCATTGGTCTCATAGGATTAGGGAAGGACGGGCAAAGGAAGTTGGCCGTGCCCTTTCAAATGAACCATCCCGGCATTTGTTTGGAGCGATTTAGGGACATCACGGGAAACCTAAATCAGAATGGCCAGACGTGGGATTGAACCGTCGTCGTCCTGAATGCGAGTTCAGTGTGCTAACCACTGCCCCACCTCACTTGGTTTTGGTCTGGTAAGAAGGAACTTCTGGTCGAAGCTCTGCCACGTGTGGTTGGTGCTTGGGACCTCTCCAGAGACTGACTTCACTTGCGAGTAGTTTACACTGGGGAGCCTGTAGTGAAGTTCTTACTGTACCGACAGTGTGACTTCAAACGTCTCGGACTACTCGTTTGCCGAGGGCACACTTATTTATTCTTGGTTTACCAGTCTTGACGTTTGGTATCCTTGTGCGCTCTGTCGTATAAGTGAGCCAAATTGGTCCTTGGTACGACCAGCGAACGGGCGCCACACACTGAAATCTACCGTGATTTCAGGGCTCTGGTAGAGAGTAAATTGCGATCCGTCTGCCTGATCACTAGACCGTGAGATTTTTGCATTTCTTTCGTGGCCGCGATCGATTCACAGGTACCTCACGCCTCGCCTCCACCACATACATCTCTCCAGCTGCAAGATACATCGCTGCACGAAGCAAACAGGGTAACGTACTGCTCCAGCCTTGTCAGAGCATACAGATCTCAATCGCCTTTTGCTCTCAGCTGCACCTATATTGCGAAACTTTTGTATATTATTAATCGATGTCTGCTCAGTGTCAGATCAGTTCAGATTGCATTATCCACATTTTTAGGGCCAGATTACTTGACTTACTTCTGCCACCCAGGATCATTGTCCACTGCGGTTTTAAACCAACTGTTAGTTGCTTACGGAACACAATAAAAACTTCTTTAGCATAATTTATGTCTGTCTTTGTTTTAGGAAAATAAATGTTGTTATTAAACTAAATTTTGCATACATTCTCAATCATTTTATATGGTCCAAATAGTGTTACTTTTCCACTTCACCATATGCGTGCTTTTTTTATGGAGTGCAGCTATGTTCAGACCTGCAACGGCTCGTGACATCTATCGGATACTGATGACCGGACGACGCGGCAATCCTATTCAGAGGAATCATCGACATATCAATTGGCAGGTAGTAAGGCGATCGATACATCATGTTTCTTTAGACACAGAGACATGTGCAATGTGGTATCTAACAGTTAATGTTAAAAATGTCACCAGATCCAGACTCCATGCAATTCCTATGACAGATTCACCATTGTGCCCTCATTTCCAAACTCTGGACAACGATGAACAACGCCTCATATGCGGCCTCTCGGCAGAACAGTGGCGTTTGGCGACAATAATGATCGCATTCTTTCTTCTAATGGCAACACAACTGTAGACCAAGGATTATGTTCTTCCGGGCGGGACCTACCATCCACGTACTAAAACGAATGTAGCAACTTGGCGTCAAGGCCAGGCGGTGATCTGTATGTTCAGAGATGGGCCAAAGAATGTGATGGACTTTTGGACCTTTTTACAAGAACGACATCTGAAGATACTGAACAATCCGAAATACCGACATCATCTCTTTAAATTCCTATGGAGTGAGCTTCAAGACACCCCCCGCATAGCTGGAACGCCCAGGGAAGGAGAAGTTAAAATATCGATGCGATGGAAGAATGAACGGAAGATAAGACTCGGTGGATACCGTATTCACACTGTACGAGAAGGCATACCCAGATGAAGGAGCAGTGGGGCAGATGGCAACACGGTTCTCCGTTGTACTGAGTGTTTCTTTCCTTATGTTATGCGAGATTAAAGTTTATTTGCTTTCAAGCAATAAAAATAATATTTGTGGTATGACAATGAAGTGGTTGTTACCGAAACGTAGCTTTACTTAACTGTTATGTGTACCAGGATTTGCTTTAATTTGTGAAAGATATTCATTAAAATTTTGAGCATAGCTGGAACTACTTCTTTTTAACATAATTTTATTGTGTTTTTCGTTTAACTTTCCAAAGTATACTGCTTATTAAAACGTTAGTTTCACGTCAGTCAGATTTATAGTGATGCTGTTCAACGTATATAAAAAATGTTAATCTCATTTTGTAATGTAACTGCAACAAAAAGTTTTCTTTTTTTTCTTTTGTTCCCGTAAAACAACAAAACAAAGAAGAGGGAGATTAAAAAATCGCTGAGACAGATGCTGTCGCCTGTCCTGTTTCAGAGCAAACCACTCAGCCTGCAAGATCCAGGCAATCGCAGAGGGTGGAATTATTGGTAGTTGGGAGCTCCAACGTTAGGCGCCTTATGGCGCCCCTTAGGGACTTGGCTGACAAGAAGGGTAAGAAATCCAATGTGCACTCCGTGTGCATACCGCGTGGAGCCATTCCAGATGTGGAAAGGGTCCTCTCTGATGCCATGAAGAGCACAGGTGGTTGCTCACGTCGGTACCAATGATGTGTGTCACTTTGGATCAGAAGAGATTCTCTCTGGTCTCGAGCGGCTAACAGAAGCGGTAAGGGCTGCCAGTCTTGCTTGCAAGATGAAAGCAGAGCTGACCATTTGCAGCATAGTCGATAGGACCGATTGCGGACCTCTGGTACAGAGCCGAGTGGAGAGTCTGAATCAGAGACTCAGACGGTTCTGCGACCTTGTAGGCTGCAAATTCCTCTTGCACCAAAGGGTTGTTGGGTTTCGGGTTCCGCTGAATAGGTCAGGGGTCCACTATACGTAGGAGGCGGCTACACGGGTAGCAGGGGCTGTGTGAAGAGGACTGGGCGGTATTTTTGGTTAGAGGGTCTCGGGAAAACACAAGAAGGGCTTCAGTCACAAAGGGTGCAGGCTGAACACAGGAAAAACGTAGATACAGGAACCATTGGTATAACAGTTGTAAATTGTCGTAGCTGTGTTGGGAAAGTACCAGAGCTCCAAGCGCTAATAGCAAGCACTGATGCTCAAATCGTTATAGGCACTGAAAGCTGGCTGAAGCCGGATATAAGCTAAGCAGAAATTTTTACGAAGAACCTAACGGTGTTCCGACACGATAGGCTAAACACGGATGGCGGAGGCGTGTTTGTTGCTGTCAGAAGTAGTTTAACTTGTCGCAAAATTGAAGTAGATACTTCAGTGAATTAGTATGGGCAGAGGTCATTGTTGGCAATCGGAATAAAATAATAATTAGATTCTTTTACCGACCTCCCAATTCAGATGATACAGTTGCTAAAAGGTTCAAAGAAAACTTGAGTTTGATTTCAAACACGTACCCGACTCATGCGATAATAGTTGGTGGTGACTTTAATTTACCCTCGATATGTTGGCGAAAATACGTGCTTCATTCCGCAGTTACGCATAAAATATCATCCGAAATTGTGCCAAACGCATTCTCTGAAAATTATTTCGAGCAGTTAGTTCATGAGCCCACGCGAATAGTAAACGGTTGTGAAAACACACTTGACGTCTTAGCAACAAATAATCCTGAGTTAATAATGAGCATCAAAACCAATTCAGGGATTAGTGAACACAGGGCTGTCGTAGCAAGACTGATTATTGTAATCCCCAAATCCTCAAAAAATAAGCGTAAAATATACCTATTGAAAAAAGCAGATAAAAATTCACTTGATGCCTTCCTAAGAGACAATCTCCACTCTTTCCAAATCAATGATATAAGTGGAGACCAGATGTGGTCTAAATTCAAAGAAATAGTATCGGCAGCAATTGAGAGATTTATACCAAATAAATTAACAAACGACGGAGCTGATCCTCCTTGGTACACAAAACGGGTTAGAACACTATTGCAGAAACAACGAAACAAACATGCCAAAACAGACGCAAAAATCCCCAAGATTGGTGATCTTTTACAGAAGCTCGAAATTTAGCGCGGACTTCAATGCGAGATGCTTATAACAGTTTCCACAACGAAACTTTGTCTCGAAACCTGGCAGAAAATCCAAAGCGATTCTGGTCGTATGTGAAGTATGTTAGCGGCAAGAAACAATCAATGCCTTCTCTGCACGATAGCAATGGAGATACTATCGAAGACAGTGCTGCCAAAGCAGAGTTGCTAAACACAGCCTTCCGAAATGCCTTCACAAAAGAAGACGAAGTAAATATTCCAGAATTCGAATCGAGAACAGCTGCCAACATGAGTAACTTAGGAGTAAATATCCTCGGAGTAGTGAAGCAACTTAAATCACTCAATAAAAGCAAGTCTTCTGGCCCAGACTATATACCAATTAGGTTCCTTTCGGAGTATGCTGATGCATTAGCTCCATACTTTACAATCATATACAACCGTTCGCTCGACGAAAGATCCGTACCCAAAGACTGGAAAGTTCCACAGGTCACACCAATACTCAAGAAAGGTAGTAGGAGTAATCCACTAAATTACAGGCCCACATCGTTAACGTCGATATGCAGCAGGATTTTAGAACACATATTGTGTTCGAACATAATGAATTTCCTCTAAGAAAACGGTCTATTGACACACAGTCAACATGGGTTTAGAAAACATCGTTCCTGTGAAACACAACTAGCTCTTTATTCACATGAAGTGCTGAGTGCTATTGACAAGGAATTTCAGATCGATTCCGTATTTATGGATTTCCAGAAGGCTTTTGCCACTGTACCACACAAGCAGCTCGTAGTGAAATTGCGTGCTTGTGGAATATCTTCTGAGTTATGTGACTGGATCTGTGATTTCCTGTCAGAAAGGTCACAGTTCGTTGTAATTGACGGAAAGTCATCGAGTTAAACAGAAGTGATTTCTGGCGTTTCCCAAGGTAGCGTTATAGGCCCTTTGTTGTTCCTTATCTATATAAATGATTTTGGAGACAATCTGAGCAGCCGTCTTCGGTTGTTTGCAGATGACGCTGTCGTTTATCGACTAATAAAGTCATCATAAGATCAAAACAAACTGCAAACGATTTAGAAGAAATATCGGAATGGTGCGAAAAGTGGCAGTTGACCTTAAATAACGAAAAGTGTGAGGTCATCCACTTGAGTGCTAAAAGTAACGCGTTAAACCTCGGTTACACGATAACTCAGTCTAATCTAAAAGCTGTAAATTGAACTAAATGCCTAGGTATTTCAATTACGAACAATTTAAATTGGAAGGAACACAAAGAAAATGTCGTGGGGAACGGTAACCAAAGACAGCGTTTTATTGGCAGGACACTTAGAAAATGTAGCAGATCTACTAAGGAGACTGCCTACACTACACTTGTCCGTCCTCTTTCAAAATACTGCTGCGCGGTATGGCATCCTTAGCATATAGGATTGAGGGAGTACATCGAAAAAGTTCAAAGAAAGGCAGCACGTTTTGTATTATCGCGAAATATGGGAGAGAGTGTCACAGAAGTGATACAGGATTTGGGATGGACATCATTAAAAGAAAGGCGTTTTTCGTTGCGACGAAATCTTCTCACGAAATTCCAATCACCAACTTTCTCTTCCGAATGCGAAAATATTTTGTTGACACCGACTTACATAGGAAGGAACGATCACCAAGATAAAATAAGGGAAAGCAGAGCTCGTAAGGAAAGATATAGGTGTTCATTCTTCCCGCGCTGTATACGAGATTGGAATAATAGAGAATTGTGAAGGTGGTTCGATGAACCCTCTACCAGGCACTTAAATGTGAGTTGCAGAGTATCCATGTAGGTGTAGATGTAGATGTAGAAAAAAAGGGATTAAGGCGACTGCTCGCGTTAACTGGGAGATCCTGGTTCGAGTACCGATCCAGCACAAATTTTGACCTGTTGCCATTGATTCATTACGCTGCCCAAATGCGGCTAAAGTTATTGGAAATCTTTGAATAGTATTTGGATCACGTAAGATGTCTGTTTTTCTGGACATATCAGAAGGAAGAGACACCACACACACCTACACATACTCTCTCTCTCACACACACTCACACACACACACACACACACACATACACGAGCGCGCGCGCGCGAGCACACATGCACACATACACACACCCACACACACATACACACACACAGTTTTGAGGGAGGTGGATCAAAGACTGCGCGTTACTGATTGGACACTCAGTAGGTGCAACAAACCTACTAAAGAGATTACCAACACTATCGTTGCCAGTCCTCTTCTGAATTATTGCTGCCCGGTATGGGATTCTTGCCAGATAGGATTGAGGGAAGACGTCGAAAAAATTCAAAGAAAGGCAGCTCCTTTTGTGTTATCGTGAAATAGGAGAGTAAGTATCACGGATATGATAAACCGGTCGGGTTGGCAATCATAATTTCTCCTCCGAATGCCGTAATGCTTTTGCTCACTCCCATATATGTAGGGAAGAATGACCAAGGTAATAAAAGAAATTAGACTCGCAAGGAAAGATTTAAGTGTTCATGTTACCTATGTGCTGTTCGAGTGTGGAATGGGAGATAGATACATGGCGTCCCAAAATGATCGTTACAAATTTGATCGCGTACATTTCAGAAATGGGGATAGGTATATAGGAGCTGTTTACGGCATAGTGTTCACACTTACCTAAGATTTTAGTAGCCGTATATCAGAGTATAATGTGTGCTTCATCTGTAGCAGCAGGATATCTGAGCTATATTCCAATTTCTGCCAGATTCGGCCTAATATGCACACATCAACAATGGCGGTCGCAGACTTCCGACATTCTGCCAATGGCCTTGTCAAAGAGGACGGTGGAGCAGACAGAGGTTGAAGGCATTCTTCTTCCATTGGGGGTGGGAAATTGTCGCTAAAGGCGGAAGAATCAGCAGCAGTGAAGTCGGGGACGGAGTGCCGGTGAGGTGCGGACAGCCAGTGCTCGCCGACCGCTGGCGACTCACATGAACTGTCCGACGGAGGGAGATTGGAGCGGGACGACCGTTGGTTGGTCGTTCGGTTGGTCGTCTCATGGGCTGACGTGTATTCGGTCCTTTGACCGTTTCCGGGCCTGGGCAGTCGGTCGGTTGGCGTGGAGCAGCAAGAAAGTCACCGTTGCGCGGAGTTCGGCCGGAGTCGCTGGCGGCGTGCACGCGCAGTTGGAGTGTGAAGTGCTGCTTGCTAGTGCTACGAAATTCGTCGCCCACCTATCTTGAACATGAGAGTTGAGTCCTCACTTAACCTACTATCGAGCCTCAGCTGTTTACATTTCTTCGTTTGATCCTGGTTGTAGCTTTTGGAACATTCCCGCGAGCAACAATGTGTGTATATTCAAGTCGGCCAAGATTCCAGTGGGGTTATTCCCTGTTCTTGAAATTGACCAGCGGTGTCTTCTGCCTTGTGGCCGTTGACGTTCCGGCTACCTGCCTTGGTCGTTGCCGTAATTGGTTCAAATGGCTCTGAGCACTATGGGACTTAACGTCTGAGGTCATCAGTCCCCTAGAACTTAGAATTACTTAAACCTAACTAACCTAAGGACATCACACACATCCATGCCCAAGGCAGGATTCGAACCTGCGACCGTAGCGGTCGCGCGGTTCCAGACTGTAGCGCCTAGAACCGCTCGGCCAAACTGGCCGGCGTTGCCGTAATTTCCGGCAGTGTATTTTTCTCGTCCTGTTTTTGCTGACCAGCACGGCGTGTAGTTAGACAGCAGAGGTGTTGTTGGTCGTTGTGGGCTACAATATTCTGAGTGTCGTTGTATTGAAATCTTGTGGTTGTTTTCTTGGTTGTGTGGAGCGGAACTGATTTTGTTGATTAGTCGGTCGGTTGTCTGTCGGTTGGGTTGCTTTCAGATTAACAAGTCGCTGGACAGACTGCCTGTCTCACGGACGTTAGTGTTACTATCCCAGGCCGACCCTCGAAAACTTCTGAACGCCGTTCCTTGTGTGTTCCACAGTAATTTCCCTGTTTTGGTTTTAGTTATTTGGTTTCTCTTAAATTAATGTTCTTGTCTTTCCCTTAAGGCTTGATATTGTTATTCTTTATATGGGTCCTTTAGCCCAATTTTACATGAGATGTTTTAAGATACGGCCTTCTGCCTTTTAAATTGAAACTCTTTTTCTAGGCCTTAAGCCGTTAAACATATTTTGTCGGTATGTGGCCTTCAGCTGAGTATTACTATCTCTTAAATTAAAGTTCTTGTCTTGCCCTTAAGGCATGAGATTGTTATTCTTTATATGTGCCTTCATGCGAGTTTCATATGAAATGTTTTAAGATATGGCCTTCTGCCTTTTAAAACTGAAACTCTTCTTTCTAGGGCTTAAGGCGTTAAATTATTTGTTGATGGGCGGCCTTCAGCCGAATTTTAATGTCTCTTAAATTAATGATCTTGTCTTGCCCTTAAGGCATAAGAATGTTATGCTTTTGTTGTAAGATAAGGCTTTCTGCCTTTTGATTGAAACTCTTCTTATTACCTAATATGCGGCCTCGAGCCAAGTTCCATTAAAATTAAATTGCTAAGGCTTTCAGCCTGTTTAGATTGAAGATTTAGAAAATATTCTTCGGTGAAACCTCCAGAAGAGCCTTGTGTTTGAATTTCTTGCTTAGGCCTTGTGTCTTGGATTTTGAGTGTGGCCTTTAGGCGATATAAGGTTAATCAAAGGAGGTCGATTTAAGTTTTGAGTGTTTTGCATCCTTGTTGTAATATTGTGTGTTGATGAATAAAGTTTGTATGTTGAGAGAAACTGACAGAAACTTATTTTGACCCTTTTCTACAACCTAATCCGCTCTCTCCTGCTAGCCTATGCATTTCAATGAGGATACTGAAAGGGTAATTCAGTACGTAAAGGAGGATAAAAATGTAATAGTCATGGGGGGCTTGAATGCGGTTATAGGGGAGGGGGTAGTAGAATGGGTTACGATAGAATGTAGGCTTGACACTGGAAATGAGAGAGAAGAAGGACTGCTCGAATTACATAATAAATTTCAGCTAGTAATAGCGAATACTCTGTTCAAGAATCACAAGCAGAGGACATATATTTGGAAAAGACCTGGAGATACGGGAATATTTCAGTTTGATTATGTCATGGTCAGGCAGAGATTGCGAAATTATATACTAGACTTTAAGGCGCATCCTGCAGCAGATATTTACTCGGATCAGAATTTAGTAGTGATGAAGAGTAGCCTGAAGTTTAAGAGACTAGTCAGGAAAAATCAGTGCGCAAATAACTGGGATACGGATGTACTAAGAAGTGAAGAGACATATTTGAAGTTCTCTGAGGCTGCGATAAGTAGGAGTTCAGTAGGTAGTTCGGTTGAAGAGGAATGGACAGCTCTAAAAAGGGCAATTACAGAAGTTCGAAAGAAAAACGTAGGTGCGAAGAAGCTAACTGGGAAGAAACCCTGGGTGACAGATGTAATACTTTCGTTGATCGACGAAAGGCGAAGTACAAAAATGTTAAGGTAAATTCAGAAATACAGAAATACAAGTCACTTAGGAATGAAATAAGTTGTAAGTGTAGGGAAGCTAAGGCGAAATGCCTGCTTGAAAAATGTGAAGATATCGGGAACGAAATGATTGTTGCAAGGACTTATTCTGCATAAAGAAAAGGCAAGAAAAGCTTCGGTGAAATTAACAGGAAGGGTGGTAACATTAAGAGTGCAATGGGAATTCCGCTGTTAAATGCAGAGGAAAGAGTAGATAGCTAGAAAGAGTAGATTGAAGGCCTCTACGAGGGCGAAGACTTGTCTGATGACATGTTAGAAGAAGAAACGGGAGTCGGCATAGAAGAAATAAGTAGGGTATCCCGTATTAAAATGAGAATGTACAAGGACTTTGGAACACTTAAGATCGAATAAGGCAGTGGGTGTAGATAAAATTCCATCAAAATTCCTAAAATCTACATCTACATCTACATTTATACTCCGCAAGCCACCCAACGGTGTGTGGCGGAGGGCACTTTACGTGCCACTGTCATTACCTCCCTTTCCTGTTCCAGTCGCGTATGGTTCGCGGGAAGAACGACTGTCTGAAAGCCTCTGTGCGCGCTCTAATCTCTCTAATTTTACATTCGTGATCTCCTCGGGAGGTATAAGTAGGGGGAAGCAATATATTCGATACCTCATCCAGAAACGCACCCTCTCGAAACCTGGCGAGCAAGCTACACCGCGAAGCAGAGCGCCTCTCTTGCAGAGTCCGCCACTTGAGTTTGTTAAACATCTGCGTAACGCTATCACGGTTACCAAATAACCCTGTGACGAAACGCGCCGCTCTTCTTTGAATCTTCTCTATCTCCTCCGTCAACCCGATCTGGTACGGATCCCACACTGATGAGCAATACTCAAGTATAGGTCGAACGAGTGTTTTGTAAGCCACCTCCTTTGTTGATGGACTACATTTTCTAAGGACTCTCCCAATGAATCTCAACCTGGTACCCGCCTTACCAACAATTAATTTTATATGATCATTCCACTTCAAATCGTTCCGCACGCATACTCCCAGATATTTTACAGAAGTAACTGCTACCAGTGTTTGTTCCACTATCATATAATCATACAATAAAGGATCCTTCTTTCTATGTATTCGCAATACATTACATTTGTCTATGTTAAGGGTCAGTTGCCACTCCCTGCACCAAGTGCCTATCCGCTGCAGATCTTCCTGCATTTCGCTACAATTTTCTAATGCTGCAACTTCTCTGTATACTACAGCATCATCCGCGAAAAGCCGCATGGAACTTCCGACACTATCTACTAGGTCATTTATATATATTGTGAAAATCATTGGGGAAAGTGGCAACAAAACGACGTTGGTGTGTAGAATGTACGAGTATGGCGATATACTTTCAGGAAAACATCATCGCACAATTCCGGAGACAGCAAGAGCTGACACGTGCGGTAATTATCGCACAATCACCTTACCAAGCGACGCATCGAAGTTGCTGACAAGAGTAATTATGCAAGAACGAAGTCCTCGGATTAGAAAATGTTAAGACATGTATGTACTCTTTCGACCCTATATCCATCGAAGAAGAATAACGAAAGCAAAACAAAGTTTGAAGAGCGGAACTAAAATTCAGGATGAAAGTTTTTCAACGATAGGGTTCACTGATGACATTGCTAGCCTCAGCGAAAGTGAAGAAGAATTGCAGGATATGCTGAATGGGATGAACAGCCTAATGATTACAGAACGTGGATTGAGAGTAAATCGAAGAAAGAGGAAAGTAATGAGAACTTTAACATCAGCATTGGTGAGCACGAAGTAGATGAAGTTCAGAAATTCTGCTACCTAGGCAGCAAAATGCCGAGACACCTAGCACATTTGCTTGGTTCGGACCCAGATATGCGCGTTTCACGAGTTCCACATTTGCATCACTCGTGCTTGGACGCTGAGAACTATCCTCTTCAAGATACTTCGGATTCCTTGAACCTAGTGTACCGTAGTCTGATGGTCCAACCTGATGGTGGTGCGCTTCTGTAACGTGGCCTGAATTTCTGTTGGATCTCGGTGTTAGATTTGGTCTCTGTCAACCATTCCACACACTATGCCATGTGGTTGGGGGAAGGGATCCATTTTCATCAGTAACTAATCTAAAAAATAATTAAAAAACAAAACTAAAAAGGTTTTGGAGTGTATGAAGATTATGCCACAAAACCACACTTTTCTAGCTATCCACATTTCAAAAATATACTTGATCAAAGTTGTAAGAATCGTTTTGGAACGTCCTGTAACTTGAAAGCGGTTCTGTGTACGCTCTGACAAATAATTAAATGTGAATAGCAAACTTGCAAAGATAAATGTATGTGCAGTGCAGCTATGAAAGCGTGACGGTGCTGTTTCCATCAAGATGTGTAACTCACCGTGCTACATCCTCATCCGTATTCCTGAACTTCCATCACAGTGTTGGATTGCAGGAGAGAATTCCAAGTGAAGGTAGTTTTTTTTTTAATTTTTCCCCAACAAGCACAAATCTGAGGCAAGACAGGCTCGGGTGCAGTGTGCCAATCAGATTGTAAGCAAGGCAGGAAAGCCGATACTGCAAACAGCGAGGCACGCAACTGCCACACAACACTGGAGGAGAGAAGACAGACTTGGACCGTAGGAGCATGACGACACTGTAACGTCACCCTGGCAGCTCCGTGACATGAAGTATGACTGCATAGTACACTCGCAAGAGGGACTCCTCAACATAAGGCTGTTGCAGAAAGTGCCAAGCAGATCTGAAAGCCACGGCTGGAACAACACAGTTCATTATAGAGCGCTGCTAACCGAGAAAATGGGACGAAATTTGCTGATTACCACAGCCTAGTAACGCCGTTGGCAAGAGCTAGCCACCATAAACACGTGGACCTCTGAAGTTCAATTACTCAGCCGTCAGTAATCAGTCATGAGTCATTTGTCAGCATGAAATTCTTATGAGTAACGGTAAATCCACGTCGGAGCTGCTCCATGGTATACCGTCTGTTGTTCGTATGATGACTTCAGCTACGAGACACCAACCAACCAGCCAATCTGATGCACCCGACCGCCTTGGATTGCCGCTGTTGTCTGCCACTGATGTGAAGGCGTGAACTTCTCCGACCAACAACCCACAAGGTTGACCCGCGAGTTATCGGCCTCGTACGTTCCAGGAGAGGCGCATTCTTGCTGCCTTCTGGCTTTACCAATGAGCGCCTATCGGTGTCTTGGTCGTCTCTTGTTGGGACGCCAGATCATATATCCGCACGGTATCCATCATCCCGTGCAGAGCTGCTGGTCGCTGACCAGGACGTGAACTGCCACGAGAGCGCTTTGGTGGAAAAGCTCGCCACGCTGTTAGAGCCTCGGCTGGAGGACCTCTGGACCCTCATCCTGCTCGATGCGATCTTCAGCGAGGACGCGATTCCCGACCACGCCTCACAAAGTAGACGCGCTCTGTGCCGGAAGAGTCATCATCTCCCTGCCACGGGGGCCTCTCTGTTCGCCGCTGGGCGACGCCACGGAGAGATTATATGCATTGTATAAATGCCGACAATTAATTTATTCACATCCAATACTGTCTCACTGACGCCCTCGGGCGTGTCACATCAAGATAATCCTGACTCCGTGCTCGGCATATTACACAATACGAGGGGCGCTCAACAAGTAATGCAAATCTTTTTTCCTGAAAGCATGTCGATTTTATTCAGGATTCGGTTACCCCACATTATTCCCCACTCTTTTGGCTACGAAAAGGTATTTTTCAATATAATCTCCGTTCAATGCGACGGCCTTATGCCCTATTCCTGGGAGGGCTCGTATGCCCGCATAGTACAACTCCTAATGTCGCGTCGGAGCCAACGTCTTGCTGCAGCAATAGGCTCCCCGTCATCCACGTGCTGGTTCCCACGAAGTGCATCCTTCATTGGGGTACACAGACGGAAGTCGGAAGGTGCGAGATCCGGGATGAAGGGTGAATTAGGAAGAACAGATACTCTCGCTTGCGCAGACTTATGTGAGGCATTGCTTTGTGATGGAGGCGGAAAAGTTCATTACGTTTTTGTGGCGAAGAACACGTTGAAGTCGTTTGTTCAATTTCCTAAGGGAAGCACAGTCCACTTCAGTGTTGATCGTTGCACCTCGAGGGAGGACATCAAACAGAATAACTACTTCAGTCCCAGAAGACAGCCGCCATGCGGCTGAAGATGCGACTTGGAACTTTTTCTTCGGAGGCGAGGTGGATTGCCGTTTTGTTTCCTGTTGGAAGAACTAATGTTTTATCGTCTGTGACGATGTTCGACAAAAAGTTTTCGCGACCAGCCTCGTAACGCGCAAGAAATCCAGCGCAGATGAAGACAAATTCCTAGCTCAATAGCTCAGTGTGCTTTTGTTCACCGCCAGGCCTCCGTAGACATTTTGCTAGCGCCTATGAGTATCTGCGACGCTCTGGTTTTCTGCTAAAAGAAACTCAATGACTACTTTCTGCTTGGAAGACGCCTCCGGTACGGACACCATTTTTAAGGCTGTGTATAATGCTGCTATCTATCGGATTTGTATGAAAGTGTAGGGACAGAATAGGAAATATTTGACGACGACACACAATATATTCCGCATCTTTTCAACTGAAAATGGACGAGAAAAAAATGTGCTCCATTGCTTATTTAACGCCTCTGGTGCATTCAAGAGGAACAAATACAGTAACTCATTCCGCTGACGAGACAGCAGTTATAGTCAATAACAGTAGACCTATTTCAACATCTACGAAGGTAAATTAACATTTCTTGAAAATGTCGCACAGGTTCTTTGTAAATGCATTTTCGCTGAATCTGGAAAAAAACACTGTACATTCAGATATGATCTGCGTTTCGCCACAATATAAGAGAGAAAAATATTTTTATGGCAGCCGCTAGTTCAAAGGAGACGATGAAATTATTACCTACTAAGCGATAGCTAATATGGATGTTTCCGTAGACATATTGCTAGCGCCTATGAATATCTACGATGCTCTGGTCTCTCCACAGAAAACTGCTTACGGAAATTTCAGTTTCTAAAGCTGCAACCCAGTCGTTAGTAATGTGGCAACGCCCTCGAGAAGGCAAACTGCTCCAGAGGCCGAGGAACTTCTGCTCCCACTTTTTATTACGGACATTCTGCTGCTCTAACCGAGTGAGGTGGCGCAGTGGTGAGCTCGCTGTACCCGTATTTATGAGGACGGCGATTGATATCTCTGTCCGGCTTTCCAGATTTAGGTTTTCCATTGCGTCCCCGAACCGATTTAAGGAAGCAATTTCTTTGAAAAGGATACAGTCTGTCCCATTCGCTTCTGAAAAGGTGCATATCGTATCATAGCCATTGTCAACAGTATATGAAGTATCTTAGAAATCGTTTCCACATATGTTACAATCAAGAAGAATTCCCTCCAGCAAATCTTCTTCCGTACCAACCACCTGTGAGCTGCATCATTCGCAATTCAATTGTCATTGACTATGAAAGCAACACTTGATGCATGGATTAACAAACAGTCCTCTTGCAGTACAAAATGGCTCTGAGCTCTATGGGACTTGACATCTGAGGTCATCAGTCCCCTAGAACGTAGAACTACTTAAACCTAACTAACCTAAGGGCATCACACATATCTATGCCCGAGGCAGGATTCGAACCTGTGACCGTAGCAGTCGCACGGTTCCAGCCTGAAGCCACACCGGCCGGCTCTTGCAATACAAAACGCGAAATTTACGAAAGTACATTTCATCAGAAACTTCAACAACTCATTGCTCCTAAGCTATTGTAACGCTGGGTGCTCTCTGGACACACGATACTCCTTAAAGCCTGTACTATGGTAAGTTGACGGGCTTCACCTTATGAGAAAGGATTTTTGTATAGATATTGACCGCGTGTACCTGAATGGAGGCAAATCAGACTTACACCCACTCTGTAATAACAATGATACGTCAAGCAAGTCCGAAATGCAACTACACGTCAGGACGGACAAAAAGCAACACAGCAGATGCTACCAATTTGTTAATAATACGGTCGCCAGCCTAATTAGGCATTAACTGAGTTTCTTCCCTGTACACGTTGATGTACGTTCATGCAAAACATGCAAATTTCACTTTCTGTACTGATAGGGAAAAACCATAAATACATAACACTGCACTATAATGTTTACTACAAAACTTCGTACTGTCTATTGATCTGATTAAAATCGGGCATAGGTTACCGTAGAAATAGTAATTTCGAGCCACAAACAAAATGTCAATTTTGATAATGATAAAACACTGATAAATTTTTGGCTTTTATATTGACTTTAACTTTTGCTATTCAAACCAGTTTAGAACACTTCAGAATTCAAATAAATAAAAAAGGGGGGGGGGACCCTGAAACTGTTATGATCACTGTATTAAAAAAAAATTACTGACACCATTATGCGCTCAAGATTTCCAATATATGAGTTACTACTCTCTTTATCTTATTTCCTACTCATTTAAAATACCTTTAGATCTGTCTCGAAATAATTAAACTTCATTACTGAATCAATATCAAAGTTATCTTCCAACTTTGTCAGACCTTCGTTATTCATCTATTGATTCATTAACAAAACAGTTCTTTAAACATCATTCTAACATAGCTAGGTCTGCAGGTAATTATTATTAACACAAACTTTAATTTTTCTTTTCGGGACACTCAGATTGCACAACATTTGGAAAGGACCCTGTCTAGGTTAGTTGTGAGGATAATTAAATGATAGGACAGTTCTGGTAAAATTTAAGTTGTTATTGAACAGTATGGAACAAAAGTAGCACTGGTCCACACGAATACAGTACTAAAAGTTTCAACCTGTTCGTATCGATGCGGCGGTTGGTAGGCGGCGAGATGGCGGGGCACAGAGCACACATACAATCACAGCTATGGCTCTTGATGTATCGGCACTTTACTACTTCTTAGCGTCGCAATACTTTTCCATTTAGTGCCTATGGAATTTTTCCATGCTGTATAGGCGTTGGAACGGCATATCCGAGGCTCAATGAAACTACGTCTTCCAGGAGAGCCTCCTCGCTCCAGAACGTGTTTCTCAGACCAATGCCCAACTCCGACTACTACTGCTGAGCCCGTTCAGGGTATTCACCCGAGGTTTTACATTCTACATATTCTAACACATTGCCTACGTATGGACCAGACGCACAGTTACAATTTTAAACATCTTACAATAGTTTCAACGTTTCTTACATTTCAATTCTATTACAGTATTGCTTGACATTTGACATAAACATTAATATTCACATTGAAATTTGTTTACAGTTTTCTTAACACAATTACATGAAACAAAAAAAAAGAAATGAAATCAGAACATCGATTACTCAAGTTTAACGAAAAATTAGAAGAAAAAAAATTATTTATATGTACAATAGTACAGCGTTGTTGTTGTTACACTATGATGTTGACTCCTTCAGATGAGTTCAATCGTGAAGAAGTGATCCGAAGAGCGGTGAGCTCTTGCTAATGTTTGTGGTATCGATATAGATTTCCTACTTTGCTACTTTGGTGTGGCACCGGGTACTTGTATGTACGAGTACGTGCTTCACATTAATAGATTCTTCGTCATTTCTCTTCGTGTGTTGCGTTGTTGGAGAATTTTCTAATATGATATATTTTCCAACATTAGCTAAGTCAGTCACTTTGGCCATTCTAAACGTAGGTTTCCGCGGCCATTGTCACATTCAATAAAAAATTTCTGGGTTTTGTTAAACAAAAAACATTCTGAAGAAGGTACCTTGCAACAGGAACCGAAACGTCGGTAGTTCTGTATATATTGACAATGTGGTCACAAACCCAGAAAATTTTTATTGAATTAGACTATAGCTATTCGTTTACACCAACAGCTGAGGTTGGCTATATTGTGCTAAAATTTCGATTTACTCTTTAGTATCTATTTTACATTGTCCATTTACATTTGTACATCGATTTGTAACAGATAGGTGAAAGGGTCAAAATCAAATAATGTCTCTATGGAAACGTGCCCTACGTAGCCGTGAAAGCAGGACCACGCGAACTAACGTTAGAACGCACACACCTCATCGTTCCTACAACTCCGTGCGGGCAGCGCCGCCGCGACACGTTAAATCTTATCTGCCTCGTCTGGTCTGCACTCGTTTCGACGTTGCACTCTAACTAGTGACACGTACGCCACCATTGAATTAAGGCCGGAGAACAGGGGGGGGGGGGGGGGGAGATTGGTTGGCCAACCAATAAATACCCATAGCGTCAAGTAAAAACCGGTTACACTGTCAATGGCATCTGTCCTTCACTTGATTTTGCGTAGATCAGTAGCAATTTCAAATCAAAGACAAATATTCAGCGCACCATAATTTACGGAGGCTTCACGGAAGCTAGCAATTCCAAGTATTAACCTTCTCAACGTAACTTTGACGAACTAGTACCCCAGTTAGATGTCAAACAAAATATGTTGCCACGCTGGATTTTATAAGTGAAACGCCAGAGAAGCCCCACTCGTAATCACGACCGGTAGACCCTCGGCGATTACCTACCACAACACTGAGTATATAAACAAGAAAACAAGACGCTTAGTCCTGCTTACCACTACCAGTGTGAGAGGGATGTAACACCACGAAATAAGCCTTTCTTATCTAAGCTAACCACGTCTGAAACTATGTTATTATCACAGTCAAAAATATGACTTTTAAACACCAGTCAACGACCGTCCATAGTTATACGAGGGACGTTCATTAAGTAATGCAACACTTTTTTTTTCTTGCCCAATTTCGGTTGAAAGTGCGGAAATTGTTGGGGACACTGTGGAATATTACCGCTTCAACCCCTATAGTGTCATGACGTTCCGATATGTGGCTGCGTTATCGGTAATCTTTAAAATGACGTCTTTAACGGGGTTGCGTTCCAAGCAGAGGCCGAGAGTGAGATTCTTTTTGGTTTAAAACGGATCTTCAAAGGCGCTTGCAGAATGTCTACGGAGACTAGACAATGAATAAAAGCGCGATGAGTAGTTGGGCAAGGCGCCCGTCATCGTAGCAACAATGTCGTGCAAACCTGTCCGATCTACCGCGTGTCGGCCGGCCGTACACAGCTGTGAATCGTACGATGTGGGAACGTGCTAACACTGTAGTTCGCGGTGATCGACCGATCACAATCAAACACCTCGCTGCTCAGTTGCACGTCTCTTTTGATTGGGCTGACACACTCGTCCACCAGTTGGGTAGGCCCTATTCAAATGTATGTACCTGCTGGGTTCCTCGCCGCCCGGACGTGCCATGAAGGCCCAACATGAACGGCCGTCTCATCCTCAGTCCACAGGGGTCACTGGTTGCGGATATGGAGTGGCATATGATCAGCACACATCCCCCAACCGTACGTCAGTTTACGAGGCCAGAGCCGCTACTTCTCAATCAAGTAGCTCCTCAGTTTGCCTCACAAGGGCTGAGTGCACCCCGCTTGCCAACAGCGCCCGGAGACCGGATGGTCACCCATCCAAGTTACAGACCAGCCCGACAGCGCTTAACATCGGTGACCTGATGGAAACCGATGTTACCACTGCGGCAAGGTCGTTGGCTCCTTCGCAGCCGAAAACAAGACCATAAAGTGCAACGAAGTATCATCTTTACGGAATGGCTAGCGCGTTACTAGGCTGATGGCGACCATTTTTTCTCGAACGTTGTTACAGGCGACGTAATATGAGTTCATCACTTCTAACCGGAACAAAACGGCCTAGAGTGGCTCCACGCCATCACCGAAGAAAAAATTCTAAGCCGCACCCTCATCCGATAGTCCTGCCGACGGTCTTCTGGGCTCTGAAGGCATTATTCTTTTGATGTCCTTCCTCATAGTGCAACAATCAACTCCGAAGTGTATAGCGCTGCCCTTAGGAATCTGAAGAAAATATTTCAGCGTGCTCGTATCCACAGGGATGCAAACGAACTTCTCCATACAACGCAAGGCGTCACACAAGTTTACGCACCCGAGAGGAGCTTACGAAACTTCATCGGACTGTTCTTCCTCATCCACCCAGCAGACCAGACTCGCAATCTCCGACTTCCATCCGATGGCACAATGAAGGATGTAGTTCAGGTTTCTGATGCAGCAAGGCGTTGGCTCCGACGTCGAGCAGTAGAGTGATACCAGGGGAGCATAATGGCTCTCCCGATAAGGTGGCGTAAGGCCGTCGCAGTGAACGGAGATATACTGTAGCCAAAAGCGTGGGAAATAGTATGGTTATTGGAATCCTGAATAAAACCAACGTGCTTTCAGAAGAAAATGTGTTACGTTACTTACCGAACGCTCTTCGTACTTCGACGATATCAGATGAACTAACAAAAAACGTATTGAGCGGCATCAGCTACATGTTCCCCTCAGCCAACACCTGTCTCGACGTATCGAGAACAAGGGGACGGTCTTTCTCTTCATGTTCCGCTACGACAGCTTGGTTGTGACCGCGTATGGCATTCGTGCTCTTCAGTGTTTTCTGGCCCTTCTCGTTGCTCTATACACTCGGTCACAGCCACACGACGCACTATAGACTCCCACAGCGCAGGACGTGATTCATTGATAGATGGGGAGGGAATGGGGGTAGGATGGGGAAGCAAAGCATACAGGAAACATCTGGAAGAACTGAGCCACCTGGCACACTCGTACAGGACAGGGCCTTCTGTCTACGTTTCCGATTTGTTGTCAAAATTGGAGCAGATCACAGAATTGTGACTTTTTGAGCCGATACAGGTTTCGACAAAAAATGTGATTTTTATACCACCTCTTTACAATGGCCTTGTCGCAATTCTAACACCGCTTCCCGTCAGATCACCGAGGTTAAGCGCTGTTCGTGTTGGCTAGCACTTGGATGGATGACAGTTGAGGAGTTACTTGATTTAGAAGTAGCGGCTCCGATCACGAAAACTGATAACGGCCGGTAGAGCGGCGTGCTGACCACATGCTCTTCCACACCCGCATCAGTCACGCCTATCGGCTGAGGATGACAAGGCGGTCGGTCGGTAACGTTGGGCCTTCCGATACCCGTACGGACGGAGTCATACCATTATTCCGTACAATTGTGCTGATCTGTCCAGGAGCTCTGGAAATGAACAGTAGCCTGACAGAGCGTGAAGACGGTTCCTCGTGCGCCCTAAAATGTTGTCAGGTGTTCCACCCAGGAAAGGGAAACTCACCTCACTGCCTATAAGGAGAAGTTAAATGGGCAGTTATCCATAGTAAGAGCCTTCAAAAGAAATATTGGTAATTATGCCAGTAACAAGTGGCATCCGAACACCTACTTGTTTTTGAACGACTTTCTATACCTCGTTCGCACCAGTGCTCAGCACAGACACAGGGAGAGCTCAGCACTCAAGGTGCCTTACACGTCAGAGACACCAACAGCTTGAAATCGAAATTTTGTTTCTTCATTTCTTAAGGAAGACAATGAAAAACTAAAGTGTGGCTAGCTAATGCAGAAAGGAAAGTGATCCACCTCCCACTGTTCGGTGTGTGCAAGGCCAGGTGAACAGAGTGAGAGGCCTATGGTTGTCGGCGACCCTGGAGCGGTGTAGAAGTGAGCAGCTTGATTCATGTTCATCAGTACCACGTTTTCAGTTAGTGTGAGGTTCTCAATTACTTCATCCTTGGAGAAAGCGTTTTCGGACTGTAAGTAGGCTGTTTATGTTTTCTTATTGGCAACGTTACGTAGCGCTCTGTATGAAAATCACTGGCTGTGCTGTGTGCAGTCTGTGGCTAGTTTGCATTGTTGTCTGCCATTGTAGTGTTGGGCAGCGGCAGCTGGATGTGAACAGCGCGTAGCGTTGCGCAGTTGGAGGTGAGCCGCCAGCAGCGGTGGATGTGAGGGGGGGGGGGGGGGGCGGAAATGGCGGAGATTTGAAATTTGTAAGACTGGATGGCATATATATTATGATTATTAAGGTAAATACATTGTTTGTCCTCTATCAGAATCTTTCATTTGCTGACTATGCCTATCAGTGGTTGGTGCCTTCCGTAGTTTGAATCTTTTATTTGGCTGGCGGTGGTGGCGCTCGCTGTATTGCGGTGGTTCGAGTGACGAAGATTTTTGTGAGGTAAGTGATTTGTGAAAGGTATAGGTTGGTGTTAGTCAGGGCCATTGTTTTGTAGGGATTATTGAAAGTCAGACTGCGTTGCGCTAGGAATATTGTGTGTCAGTTTAAGCACAGTCTTGTATAATTTTTCTAAGGGGACGTTTCATATGTCGACCCTTAGCCGATGATACCTCACTGGAATCTTCTGAGTTTTTCTTGTAGTTTGTGTAATTAGTGTAGATTTTGTTTATTGCTAGTGTGTAATTGTAGAGAGAATCTCCTTTGTGGTTGCAGTCTTTCATTGTTGTACAGTAAAACAGTTGTGGCATGCATGTAGCTTTGCACCAAGTATTTCGCAGCTGCACTTGCAATTAACTACATATTATTTTCAGTGCTATGTTAATGTGTTCTCTTATTTTTGCTCTTCAAATTGTGCTTTTCTGTGTTATCGTGTGAATATTGTGACAATAATGGCGTGTGAAAAACGTAACACTAGACTTCAAAGTAAACTGAGAAATAATAGTGACGACGAGCGTAGTTTATCAGCACCACTGTGTAGTGAATTAACAGACATTCGAAGTAGTAATTTGGTAATTGTGCATAGGGAAATGGAGCGGGAGGCAAATAATGGTGTAGACAGTGAAACAGGTAGTGAACAAGGAAGCATTATCGATCGATCGGTCGGCAACAGCTCACCTCAGGAATCCGAAATGACAGAACACAATATTGCAAATACTGTAGACTTAGGTTTTGGGTCCTCACCGTTTTCTCAAATGAGTCAAGACACATTTTCTGCTTGTCAAAATGTGAATGTTGCCGGTGAAAATGCACTGCCAAAAAGCATAGAGAAACAGATTCCAGACACTAATACATTATTATTGGAATTAATGCAACAAATGGAACAAAATCAGAGACAAATGGAACAAAATCTTCAAAAGTTAGACACAATGGAACAAAATCAGAGACAAACACAGCAAAAGCTTCAAAAGTTAGACACAATGGAACAAAATCTTCAAAAGTTAGACACAATGGAACAAAATCTTCGGAAGTTAGACACCACACTTGAACAAACACGTGAAGATTTAACTACTGAGTTACATAACATTGAATCGAAATGTCAAAAAGTCTGTAATGACGTAAAAACACAAATTTGTGAGCATTTTCAACCTATTTTTTCGCGGCATGAAAATGCATTACAGAATCACGAAGCAGCCATAAAAGAACTGCAAACCATTGTTCATGAAAATCATGAGACCTTGTGGGCTAAAACTGACTCAGTTGCATCTACCGATTCGGTTACGCAACTTGCAAAAACTCAGGAAAACTTAAAGGACACAGTAGATTCGATTTCAACACAAATGGACACTCTGAATCTTGGTTCAGAAAAAATACACGGAGGAAATGTGTTCACTATCGGAGAAAGTAGCCGAACTTTCGGATCAGGTCACTAACTTATCTACAAAGGTAGATGATGATCTGAATGACACAAGACCTGTATCCATCACTGACACAGAAGAGTATGAACAAATTAAGAAATTCAAACAAAATCAGAATCAAATAAATACGCAACACCAAAGAGAAATCTGGGAAGTACAAGATCAGCTGACACAGGTAATACAAGAATTACGTATTTCAGAGGACACTCGCGCTCCAATACGGGAAGAGGGACATAGAAATACGGAACAGCCACAAAATAATAACACAGCGCATTTCGGAAATTGTGAAAGAAATTGGCAAGGTGCACCGAATTTTGAAATGGAACCGCCGAAACGACGTAACAATGACCGATATGCGACTCGCCGACATGATGATTTTGACTATAAGCTGTTCATTACTACACGTAAATTTAAAACATTTAAGAATTCTGTCAACGACATTCATCCACAAGCGTGGCTCCATCAGTTCTCTCATTGTTTTCCTCCCAACTGGTCATTAGAGCACAGGTTAGAATTTATGTGTGGCTACTTGGAGAATGAACCAGCTGTAAGAATGCGATCGGTCATTCACGATTGTCACAGTGAAGGAGAATTTTACCATGCGTTCCTCTCAGTGTATTGGTCTCAAGCTACACAAGACCGAGTAAAACATAGCATCATAATGATGAAACGTTTCGAACAAACTGAATTTTCCAGTCTTATGAAATATTTTGAAGACATGTTGCATAAGAATCAGTACCTTTCAAACCCATATAGCCCCTCAGAACTCATCCGCATTTGCTTAATCAAATTACCTGAACATTTACGACATATTATTTTAGCAGGGAGTTGCAAAGACGGCATTGAAGCTTTTCAGGGACTGTTACAAGAACTGGAAATTGACACTGACAATCACGGAACGCGAAAACAGGAACACAACAATTACAGATCACATCCGTCGCAATTCCGCGATGACAGAAATAAATGGACACGACAAGGCTATTCTTACAACGTAAATCGTGACCAAAACAGACACCACCCGTATGACAACCGTTGGCAGAGTAGTAATAATTACAGGGAAAGATCAGCTCTCCGCGGTAATGACTATCACAGAGACAATCAGAGAAACAGACAATATGGGAACCAAAATAATTATTATCAAGGGAGACAGAATAACTTTAGACGAAACGGTCCAGCGCACAGTTATGACTCAGGGAGAAAGTCTCCACCATGTGACCAACAAGAAAGAAACTATGGAATCTACCGACATGACGACAGACGATATGATCGTAACGACAGACCTGAAGTGCATCAGAACTGGCTGGATTTAAACAGGGCAGGGCCCTCTCGTCACGGTGAATTTGTAGAAATTAGATCTCCAAATCCCAATAACGACGCGCGCCAACAAAGGAACAGACAATGACTCGCACCGCAGGCTGCCGCGTGTGCCGGCTGGCTCAGAGAAAAATAACATAGACGGTAACCTTGAGAAAAATTCCAGTATTCTTTACCGACGTATATCACATGATAATTGCGTTAAAGTTGAAACTCTGCATACTAGGAAGAGCAAAGGGCTACACCACATTTCACATGTAAAACCATTTATTGGGAGATAATCTGCTTTTTAACTTTGTCTTTGCCATAAAACGTTTCACTTCACATTTCTAGTATGCATTGTCAGACTTAGAAACTGTTACCATGCAACAATGTTTGAAGTTAAATATCCAGTCAAGAACCAAGAGAACTTATTTAAACAGAAATTACGAATGCATTGTTATTGTGAACAGACGAGACAGTGTTATTGTGTGGGTGCATTCTTGGTTGTTAGTTGCACGATTACGTAACGACTATAAGGCTCACATACTTAGAACATTTACCAGTACTGCTAATGAGATTTTAATGCAACATTTTGGTTTACTTGAAAATACATTCTGAATTAAAGTACTTTCTGAGAGATACCAGATGACACAGTGGTTAGCTACATGATTATATCACGACGTTACTAATGAGTGACAATTTACAATGTTGCTTTTGCGGTGTATCTGTTTTATATCTGCACAGTTTTTCTGAATTCTTCTGTAAAGTAAAACATGTTTTAGTAGTAACTTTTGTGGTATAGCTACAAGGAGACAGCCTTTTCCGTAGCACAACAATACGTTACAGCACAGTACTTTCATCATCACAACAATAAGTGTAATAACTAAGATATCTATACGCAAAGCATTTCACTTTTGTTTATCATGAGGTAAGTACATTGACTTCTGCAGAACTTAGCTTTCGGAGGACAATAACTACAACACTTCCACAGAGATTATCTTACAGCAAGACGCACATTTAGCGCTACAGGACACGTATTTGAGTGATTAATTTTGTACTTAAATCATTTATTTTTATAGATATTTGAAGTACAATGATACAAAGGTTTTCTGTAATACATTTCATTCCATTCTTGTAATCTATAACACCTGAGGGTATAATTACATTAATCCTCAGGGGGGTACACGCTTACTTTGTGTATCATGTGTTTGCCAAGCACAAGGAGCCCTAGCTAAAATGGTATTTGCTTACACAACTTTACACATCGGTACCATATTTCTCTAACACATAATTACACAGCTATCTGATCATTTAACTGAGAGAGACAAACTTTTTTATTACATCAGTGACACATGATTATGCAATTACCTCGTTGGATAACTTCACACTTACGAAATTGTATTTTGTCTGTACTTTGTGAACTGTTCATATTTTTTCTGACCCATTGTGATATTATGAGAGCTTTGAATGATATATTTGGTATGGGATCACGATTTTTAAAGTACGTTTGAGGCAGATGACACTTTTGACATGAGCAGAGAATTTTTTTAGGTTTTGAAATTATTGGAGGAAGCTACGACGATTTTGAGAGTTGACTGAGGTGTTATGATGTTATTATTACGATGACGATGTGTATTATGCTGTTGTATGTTCATGATCAATAAGCTGATGCTATATGAGGAATTTGATTATGCTATGTATTTATTATGATGAAACATTGAAGTGTCGTCGCAAGATTGACGTGTCGACGAATATATATATGTGTAATAAGGTAAGGAGTAATGAATAGTGGTTAGGGACTCTGACTTGTGAAAAACGATGTTGGAAACCAAGAATCGTACTTTAAGAGTTATGAAATGTGTGTAAATGCGTGAATGTATCACAATGCCGGCGAAAATTTTTTGGACACTGTTATATTCATAAGATCTTGTTTCTACACATTTGCAACGCAAATTCTCGACCCATGAAATTTTGTATATGATACTGTCACCGTAGTGAAAACTGCTGTCATAAATATTTCCGTAAGAAAGTTAAGTGACCACCTGCACGTAATGCGTCGTGGGCACCCAGCTGCGTCAGACGCCTGGAGAAAAAGCCATTAGTGTGTGCGTTTTCAGAGGCACAGGAAAAAAAAAAGGGGAGGCGCTTATCCTCGCTATTGACATTGACATGACATTCTTTGTAGAAAGCATCCTAAATACGACACGCTCAAACTTGAAAATATATTTTTACACTGTGGAGCTCTTAATTTATGATTTACTGAAATGCCTAATGAAATGATGAGAAATATTTTATGTCTATACACCTGATTATGACTACTGTCTTTATAGTTGAGAGATTTTTTACTACCTTATGAAATGCCACATGGCTAGTGAATGACGTTTCACGCCTTGCTTTGCCTATTTTGTTTAATATCTAGTTTCTAGCTGCACTGTAGCATTGGTTAAAATAAAATTTAATAGATGTACTAATATAAATATTTTATGCCTAAAGATCCAGTAAATAATTTTATGATCTATTCAAAAAAACGAAGGAGCATAAAAAGACATTTCCCTTCACAGGAATTGCATACGGAATTTTCTTTTCAACTACGTGGTAATTTTTTTGGTAGAATAACTTCTTGTGGAGCACCACTTTAATTACATAGACATTAAGATGTGAATATACATTTCCCTTGTCTGCATTATTGTCTTTAGTGTAATGTTTTTTTTTGCTTGAACTATGTCATGTTTAGATATAAGTTATTTCATTTGCTGCTACTGTTTGCCAGGCACAGTGTTACTGAATTTGACTTTGTGTTACTCTGCTAAGCCAGTTTACTACTGATTTATTTTTCTTGTTTGCTGCACATTGCCTTATATTAGTGGTAATATTGCAATTGCTTTGCTAATTTCTATAATGCTGCTTGCTTCACAAATCTACATTTTTTCATTGCTGTTTGCATTAATTGTTTTGTGCTGCTGCATTGCCTTGTCCCTTAGTATATATATCTGAGCTCAGTAGATTTAAGTTAGCTTAAGATGGGGTAGACTACATAAGAAACTCACTATGATGAATTGGAAGAAATGCATTGAGAATATATAAGAACATGGTTTGGCCAAAAAAGTAGTGTACAGTGGAGAAAAACTATTTTTGAAAGAGGATGTGAACAGAATACAGAAAGCAGTCTTAGATAGGACTTTTTGTGAATAATGATGAACGAAGGGAGATCTCCATGCAAAATACTGCAGTAAAACAAACCCTGTCCTTTCCTTTTGTGTCATCCCTCTATATGTTTGTGTACCCTTGTGTATTTGTGTTTTTCCTGTCTGTATGTGTTTAGCTGATGAGAGCTATGTTGTAGAATTTTTCTGATAATATGTTATTTTCTTTGTAAAGATGTTTAGACATTATTTATTCTGTTTTGTTTTAATGCTCATGTGTGAATTTGATGTTTCGAAAGTTATTCTGATCTTTTATGTATGTACTCATGTCATAATTCCTGTAACACTGATGTATATGTTATTTCTATTCTTTTGTAAAGCCTGTATTACTACAAATGTTATCTGTATTGTTATGTTTTAATTTTGTACCTTTGTAATTGTATTCTTATGTTATAAAATTGTAATTGACACCAGTTCATCAAATTAAGTAACTTGTAAGTTACATTTCACTGCACACGTTTCTGTTGGTCATAGTATATGGACAATATGTGAGAAGTAGGGAATGATAGTGTTTGCACATGTGTTAATAATTCAGCAAGGGACTGGATTACAGCATTGCTGGTTCTAAGGACAATTCCAAAAACTTTGTGAGTGCACAAGTGAGTGGTTTATGGACTTGCTATATTCTCCGCAAGACTCTTCGATGGTGATTGTGCACCTGCACAGTCGCAACGGATGGCTGCTAGCCATCTCTACAAGGACTACAGTGGGTGTACACCTTTGATGACTCACCAACACCATTATTTCTACAAGGACTGCAGTGGATCTGCACCTCTGGTGGCCACCAATACCGTAATCTCTACCAGGACTACAGTGGTCTGCTCTGTGATGACCTACCTACCAATATTCTTCAAAACTTTGAATGACTCTTCTGTCGGTTTACTGTGTTGTGGCCCATTACTTGTCAGCATGTCAAGAGTCAGCACTGTCTTTCCGTTGGAAGGACAACACTACTTGTTCAAGACTGCATGGAAATCCACTACTTCCGTGTGCATTTTCTTTTACTGCTCAGACTTTGAAAAAAAAAAAAAAAAAAAACACTGAAATTTTACTGTGATGAACAATCTGGACTGTCTTTATGGACTGTGAGAAAATTTTAGCTTTTGACCAACATTGTATAAATAAGTGTGTGCATTTGATTTCTTTGTTATTGTAATTATGAAAAATTTTATCAAATCATTATTGGCCATTTCCCAAAACAATTTGTAAAATTTTTTGTAGGGGGAGCATGGGGGCTATGTAAGTAGGCTGTTTATGTTTTCTTATTGGCAACGTTACGTAGCGCTTTGTATGAAAATCACTGGCTGTGCTGTGTGCAGTCTGTGGCTAGTTTGCATTGTTGTCTGCCATTGTAGTGTTGGGCAGCGGCAGCTGGATGTGAACAGCGCGTAGCGTTGCGCAGTTGGAGGTGAGCCGCCAGCAGTGGCGGATGTGGGGGGGGGGGGGGGCGGAAATGGCGGAGATTTGAAATTTGTAAGACTGGATGGCATATATATTATGATTATTAAGGTAAATACATTGTTTGTCCTCTATTAGAATCTTTCATTTGCTGACTATGCCTATCAGTGGTTGGTGCCTTCCATAGTTTGAATCTTTTATTTGGCTGGCGGTGGTGGCGCTCGCTGTATTGCGGTGGTTCGAGTGACGAAGATTTTTGTGAGGTAAGTGATTTGTGAAAGGTATAGGTTGGTGTTAGTCAGGGCCATTGTTTTGTAGGGATTATTGAAAGTCGGATTGCGTTGCGCTAGGAACATTGTGTGTCAGTTTAAGCACAGTCTTGTATAATTGTTGAAAGGGGACGTTTCAGGACCCACGTACTATACTGCCGACTGAGATCTCTTAAGAGGAGAAAAGGACGGTGTATATCATTATCTCCGCTCATGTTCCACTGACGCACGGAAGCCATGTTAGCATTGTGCTCTTAATCCATGCCCTGTCTTTCTGGAATATGGATACTGCCATACGGAACACCAGAGCAGAGAGTTTGGATGAAAGCAAGTGGGCATCTCTGTAAAGAGCAATCACCGATGTTCGACAGACAAACGTAGGTGCAAGGAAAGTAACTGCAAAGGAACCTTGGGTAACAGAAATACTTTAACTGATCGACGAAAGAAGGGATTATAAAAATGTTCAGGGAAAGTCAGTAACAAAACAATATAAATCACTTATGAAGAAATAAGTAGTAAGTGAAAGGCAGCCAAGACGAACTGGCTGCAGGAAAGATGTGAAGAACTCGGTAAAGAAACGATCGCCGGGAGAACCGACTCAGCATATACAAATAACATTTGGCGAAATTGAAAGCAAGGCTGGTGACATACGCCATTGTTACACATAGAACAAAGACCGAATAGGTGGAAATAGTGCACTGTAGGCCTCTCTGAGGGGGAGGACTTGTCTGAGAACGTGATATATTTGTATGAAAAGTTTGCTTTTGTTAACTTATTATAAGGAACTAACAAAATTGATATCTGCCTGTTTAAAAAGAAGGAATTAGAATCGATATGGACGACATAGGAGATCCAGTATTAAAATTCAGAATTAGCTCTAAAAGACTTTAGATCAAATAAATCAGAAGGGAGACATAACATTCCGTCGAAAATCAGAGGGGTGGGGGGGGGGGGGAGGTGAAGTACAAACCAAACGACTATTCAAGTTGCTATGTAGAATATATGAGACTGGCAACGTACTATCTGACTTCCGAAACAGCAGATAAGTTGAGTGCAAAAACTATCGCACAGTCAGCTTAACAGCTCATGCATCCAAGCTGATGACAATTGTAATACCTAGAAAAATGAAAAGGAAAACTGAGAATCAGTTAGATGACGATGACTTTAGCTTTAGGAGAGATAAATGCACCAGAGAGGCAGTTCTCACGTTGCGCTCGGTTATGAAAGTAAGGCTGAAGCGAAATCAAGACAAGCTCATAGGACTCGTCGAGGTCGAAAATAGGTTCGACAACGTAAAATGGTGCAAGTTTTTCGAAATTATGAGAGAAATAGGAGTAAGCTATGAGGAAAGGCGGGTGATAGTATGTACGAGAATCGAGAGGGAACACTAAGACTGGAAGGCCACGAACGAAGTGCTTGGATAAAAAAAGGTATAACACAGGGATGCAGTCCTTCTTTCGTACATTCAAGCTAAACATCAGAGGTTCATGATTGGAATTAAAATTCAGGTTCAAACGATATCATATCAGATTCGCTGAGGACTGCTGTCCTCAGTGAGTGTGAAGAAGAACGAGGAGATTAGTTGGATGGAATGAACACTGTAATTAATACACAACGTCGATTGAAAGTAGACCGAAAAAAGGAAAGTAAAGAGATGTAGCGGAAATTTGAATATCGAGAAACTGAACATAAAAATTAGTGATCTGGATGTAGACGAAGTTGAGGAATTCTGCTACGTTGGAAACAAAATTATCGATGACGGACGAAACGAAGAGCACATAAGAAGCAGACTGCAATAGGCTAAGAGGGCATTCCTGGCCTGGATAAGTCTACCGGTATCAAACACAGGCTTTCAGTTGAGACACAGATTTCTGAGAATGAACGTTTGGAGCACAGCATTATGAATTATGGATTGTGGTAATATAGGTATAGAAAAGAATCAAAGCGTTTGGGATGTGGTGCTACAACAGAAAGTTGAAAAATAAATAGAGTGATAAAATGAAGAGTTAGGAGATTTTCCGTAAAGCTGGCGAAGAAAGGAACATTTTGAAAAGAATGGCAAGTAGAAGGGGCAGGACGATAGGAATTCTGTTACGACATCAGGGTATATCCTCTATGGCCCTAGAGGGAGCTGTAGAGGGTGAAAACTGTAGGGTAAGTCAGATATTGGAATACATTCAGTAAGTAATTGAGTACACATGAGCTGAGATGAAGAGATTGGCGCAGGAGAATATTTCGTTGCGGGCCGCATCAAACAACTCAGAAGACTGACGGGGAAGAGAAGAACAAAATCTTTGTAGGTCTGATGTTGAGGCATCTAACTCCATGATGTTCTGTCATCAGTCAGATATTCCAATGTGGGGTTTTTTGTCGCCAAAGAGATCTTTTGGCCCGATGGCGCGCTCCTTTACCTAAGCCCCTCTTTTTTAGTAACTTCGCTATACTCATTGTTCTGATTTTCTCTTGTTTATTGGCTATCTGGTTTTCTGCATCTTTACTGTGTTTGTTTTTGCAGGAAATCGGATGGTTAGGCGCTCGCGGTGGATTCTGTTTCGTTGGACGTTGCTGGAGTCGAATTAGTTACCTTAGTTATACCCTTCTTTGCTGAGGAAGCATAGGAAGCGGCAAATACTGGGAGTTTCGTCCTCTTACATTCTTTCTTGGCATCTTCATAAGGAAACTGCTTTGTTAGATTTATTTCGTGGATTTTTCTTTCTTCGATGAATATTACATAGTCTCGGCTTCGGACTGGGTGGCTCCCAGAACAGCTGATGCATGTAGCTAGATACGGGCAGTCAGTGCCAGGTTCATGAGCTGTCTCTCCACATTTTCTCCAAGTTGCTTTTATCTCTGTAGCCAAATCTCTGTTAATACCGCATAGAGGTAGCTATGCAAGAAATACCCTACGTTTGAGGAACACTACCGTGATGTACTCGCGTAGCACTGAAGAACTGAATCTCACAGTGACTGTGACCGTCTTTTCTATTCTCCATTCTTTTTTCGCATTCTTTGTAACATGTCGACTATTCCCTGTGATGTCCATTCTTCTTTAACTTTCAAGGTATCCTTGTCCATCTTTTTTTTTTCATCAGTCTTCTGACTGGTTTGATGCTGCTCACCACGAATTCCTCTCCTGTGCTAACCTCTTCATCTCAGAGCAGCACTTGCAACCTACGTCCTCAATTATTTGCTTGACGTATTCCAATCCCTGTCTTCCTCTACAGTTTTTGCCCTCTACAGCTCCCTCTAGTACCATGGAAGTAATTCCCTCACGTCCTAACAGATGTCCTATATCCCGTCCCTTCTCTTTATCAATGTTTTCCATATGTTCCTTTCCTCTTCGATTCTGCGCAGAACCTCCTCATTCCTTTCCTTATCAGCGCAACTAATTTTCTGCATTAGTCTGTAGCACCGTAACTCAAATGCTTCGATTCTCTTCTGTTCCGGTTTTCCCACAGTCCATGTTTCACTACCATACAATGCTGTGCTCCATACGTACATTCTCATAAATTCCTTCCTCAAATTAAAGCCGATATTTGATATTAGTAGACTTCTCTTGCCCAGGAATTCACTTTTTGCCATTACTAGTCTGTTTTCGACGTCCTCCTTGCTCCGTTGGTCATTGGTTATTTTACTGCCTAGGTAGCAGAATACATTAACTTCATCTGCTTCGTGACCATCAATCCTGGTGTTAAGTTTCTCGCTGTTCTCATTTCTACTGCTTCTCATTACCTTCGTCCTTCTTCGATTTACTTTCAATCCATACTCTCTACTCATTAGACTGTTCATTCCGTTCAGCAGATAATGTATGTCTTCTTCGCTTTCACTCAAGCTATCTACCTCATCAACGAATAATATCATTGATATCCTTTCACCTTGAATTTTAATTCCACTCCTGAACTTTCTTTTGTTTCCATCACTGATTCCTCGATTAACAGATTGAACAGTAGGGACGAAAGGCTACATCCTTGTCTCACACCCTTTTTAATATTGGTCGTCCACTCTCATTATTCCCCCTTGGCTGTTGTTCGTATTATATATGACAAGTCTCTCCCTATGGCTTACCCCAACTTTTTTCAGAATTTCGAACATCTTGAACCATTTTACGTTGTTGAACGCTTTTTCCAGGTTGACAGATTGTATGAACGTGTCTTGCTTTTTCTTTAGCCTTGCATACACTATTAGCCGCAACCTAAGAATTGCCTCTCTCGTGCCTTTACCTTTCCAAAAGCCCAACTGATCGTCCTCTAGTGCATCGTCAATTTTCTTTTCCATTCTTCTGTATATTATTCTTGTAAGCAACTTGGATGCATGAGCTGTTAGGCTAACTGTGCGATAATTCTCGCACTTGTCAGCTGTTGCCGTCTCCGGAATAGTGTGAATGGTGCTTTTCCGAAAGTCATATGGTATGTCGCCAGACTCATACATTCTACGCACCAATGTGAATAGTCGTTTTGTAGCCACTTTCCTTAATTATTTTAGAAATTCTGATGGAATGTTATCTATCCCTTCTGCCTTATTTGATCTTACGTCCTCCAATTGTCTTTTAAGTTCTGATCCTAATACTGGATCCCCTATCTCTTCTAAATCGACTCCTGTTTCTTCTTCCATCACATCAGACAACTCTTCCACCTCATAGAGGCTTTCAATGTATTCTTTCCACATATCCGCTGTCTCCTCCGCATTTAACAGTGGAATTGCCATTCACTCTTAGTGTTGTCACCCTTGTTTTTAATTTCTCCGAAGGTTGTTTTGACTTTCCTGTATGCTGAGACTGTCCTTCCGGCAGTCATTTTATTTTCGACGTCTTCACATTTTTCCTGTAGCCATTTCGTCTTAGCTTCCCTGAACTTCCTATTTATTTCATTCCTCAGTGACTTGTATTTCTCTATGTCTGAGTTTCCTGGAACAAATTTGTACTTTCTCGTCTCATCGATCAATTGAAGTATTTCTTCTGTTACCCATTGTTTCTTCGCAGTTACCTTCTTTGTACCTATGTTTTCCTTCACAACTTCGGCGACTGCCTGTTTAGAGATGTCCATTCCTCTTGAACTCTACTGCCTACTGAGGTATTCCTCATGGCTGTATCTATAGCCATAGAGAACTTCAACCGTATCTCGTCATTCCTTACTACTTTCGTAACCCACTTCTTTTTGTATTGATTCTTCCTGACTAATGTCTTAAACTTCATCCTACTCTTTGTTGTTGTTGTTGTCTTCAGTCCTGAGCCTGGTTTGATGCAGCTCACCATGCTACTCTATCCTGTGCAAGCTTCTTCATCTCCCAGTACCTACTGCAACCTACATCCTTCTGAATCTGCTTAGTGTATTCACCTCTTGGTCTCCCTCTACGATTTTTACCCTCCATGCTGCCCCCCAATGCTAAATTTGTGATCCCTTGATGCCTCAGAACATGTCCTACCAACCGGTCCCTCCTTCTTGTCAAGTTGTGCCACAAACTCCTCTTCTCCTCAATTCTATTCAATACCTTCTCATTAGTTATGTGATCTACCCATCTAATCTTCAGTATTCTTCTGTAGCACCACATTTCGGAAGCTTCTATTCTCTTCTTGTCCAAACTATTTATCGTCCACGTTTCACTTCCATACATGGCTACACTCCATACAAATACTTTCAGAAACGATTTCCTGCCACTTAAATCAATACTCGATGTTAACAAATTTGTCTTCTTCAGAAACGCTTTCCTTGCCATTGCCAGTCTGCATTTTATATCCTCTCTACTTCGACAATCATCAGTTATTTTGCTCCCCAAATAGCAAAACTCCTTTACTACTTTAAGTGTCGCATTTCCTAATCTAATTCCCTCAGCGTCACCCGACTTGATTCGACTACATTCCATTATCCTCGTTTTGCTTTTGTTGATGTTCATCTTATATCCTGCTTTCAAGACACTGTCCATTCCGTTCAACCGCTCTTCCAAGTCCTTTGCTGTCTCTGACAGAATTACAATGTCATCGGCGAACCTCAACGTTTTTATTTCTTCTCCATGGACTTTAACACCTACTCCGAATTTTTCTTTTGTTTCCTTCACTGCTTGCTCAATATACAGATTGAATAACATCGGGGACAGGCTACAACCCTGTCTCACTCTCTTCCCAACCACTGCTTCCCTTTCATGCCCCTCGAATCGTATAACTGCCATCTGGTTTCTGTACAAATTGTAAATAGCCTTTCGCTCCCTGTATTTTACCCCTGCCACCTTTAGAATTTGAGAGTATTCAAATGGCTCTGAGCACTATGCGACTTAACTTCTGAGATCATCAGTCGCCTAGAACTTAGAACTAATCAAACCCAACTAACCCAAGGACATCACACACATCCATGCCCGAGGCAGGACTCGAACCCGCGACCGTAGCGGACACGCGGTTCCAGACTAAAGCGCTTTTAACCGCACGGCCACACCGGCCGGCAAAGAGAGTATTCCAGTCAACACTGTCAAAAGCTTTCTCTAAGTCTACAAATGCTAGAAATGTAGGTTTGCCTTTCCTTAATCTATTTCCTAAGATAAGTCGTAGGGTCAGTATTGCCTCACGTGTTCCAACATTTCTGCGGAATCCAAACTGATCTTCGCCGAGGTCGGCTTCTACCAATTTTTCCATTCGTCTGTAAAGAATTCGCGTTAGTATTTTGCAGGTGTGACTTATTAAACTGATAGTTCGGTAATTTTCACATCTGTCAACACCTGCTTTCTTTGGGATTGGAATTATTATATTCTTCTTAAAGTCTGAGGGTATTTCGCCTGTCTCATACATCTTGCTCACCAAATGGTAGAGTTTTGTCAGGACTGGCTCTCCCAAGGCCGTCAGTAGTTCTAATGGAATGTTGTCTACTCCCGGGGCCTTGTTTCGACTCAGGTCTTTCAGTGCTCTGTCAAACTCTTCACGCAGTATCGTATCTCCCATTTCATCTTCATCTACATCCTCTTCCATTTCCATAACATTGTACTCAAGTACATCGCCCTTGTATAAACCCTCTATATACCCCGTCCACCTTTCTGCTTTCCCTTCTTTGCTTAGAACTGGGTTTCCATCTGAGCTCTTGATACTCATACAAGTGGCTCTCTTTTCTCCAAAGGTCTCTTTAATTTTCCTGTAGGCAGTATCTATCTTACCCCTAGTGAGATAAGCCTCTACATCCTTACATTTGTCCTCTAGCCATCCCTGCTTAGCCATTTTGCACTTCCTGTCTATCTTTTTTTTTGAGACGTTTGTATTCCTTTTTGCCTGGTTCATTTACTGAAGTTTTATATTTTCTCCTTTCATCAATTAAATTCAATGTTTCTTCTGTTACCCAAGGATTTCTAGCAGCCCTCGTCTTTTTACCTACTAGGTCCTCTGCTGCCTTCACTACTTCATCTCTCAAAGCTACCCATTCTTCTTCTACTGTATTTCTTTCCCCCATTCCTGTCAATTGTTTCCTTATGCTCTCCCTGAAACTCTGTACAACCTCTGGTTTAGTCAATTTATACAGGTCCAATCTCCTTAAATTCCCACCTTTTTACAGTTATTATTTGTTATATCAAATTATTTACTGCAATGCGAAAATGAGCGAAATTGGTGACCCTTTGGGTGTGTCTTTGAGTGTTTTTAGGCGATATTCTACGCTCGTTAGGTAAAATCTGAGCTGGTCTTCAATCTACACTCAGAAAGAGCGACACATAAACAATTAAAATATTTTACATGCAGGACAAAGTTTACACGATTCACAGACAGGTCACCTTACTTCTGTGGGAAAAGGGAAGGCATCCGACCGCAAAGTTAACTGTCATATTATTAAAACAGCAGATACGATACGATGGGATAAATGCTTCGAAACATATTATGTTTAAAATTTGGAAAATAATTATTTAATCCTGACCTGTCAAACTGTACGTACATTTTTGTCCATAATTTGTTTCACTTTCTAAAATTAGGAATTAATATTAGCAATATTCACCAAAAATAAACAATGGTCAGCTTCGGTTAGTCGTGTAAAATCTTTGAACCACCACTTCCTGGCACGAATGAAGCCTGTTTGCATCTCGGACGCTCAGCCAGTGGGAAACACTGTCAACTGTCGGGACAACGATGCCGTGTAGATTTGAATTGGCACTACTCTGCAATTTACTTTGTGTTCGGAGTCGGTTCTTAGGTCTGCATTTGTCGTGATATTGAGTGAGACCTTTCCAGTTACTTTGCTGTGGTGGTTAATAGGCTACGTTCAGATTATTTCAGACATGTGATGTAAGTATTACAACATTTATTTTGCAATGATTCCTCGGTCAGAACTTAATGTTGGCTGTTACGTAAATTGGAATCTTTCTACATAGCGTCACAAAAGCTCAGCTTATAATCTGGAAACTGATTTATGGGATCGAGCAATATCTATCACCCTCTGTACCAGGCCTATTTTATATACCCGTCCCTAGAAACCAGGCAATTTTGTCAGTATTTATAAAATGACTACATCAAATCTACTTTTTGGATTGTGGCAAATTTGGTACCATTTTGAAGCTGCACTTTTTGTCTTTAATTCTGTGCAAAAGAAACTACTTTGCAATACACAGCTTTAATGTACAGTTATAGAAATCACACATTTAGAAAAGTCATACGGATAAGAGAATGTAATTGTTATTTATTTTTAACTAATATTATGGCACTACATAACATCTTTCGGTCAGTCTACAACAATTGCATACAAATTTCACACACATTCATATTGTTTTTCAGCGTGGAAAATTTTGAAGCAAGATTCCAGGCGGAGTAAAACACCACACTGTTCACATTCGTGCCGTGTCTGTTTGCGAGAAGCTTTGCCATTCTCTTTCTTACTCCTGGCACTACACACGTGACACACATGAGCAGCATATTTCTTTATGGTTGGAGCTATGTGCCGCAAAAAATGTCTATTTGTTAGCCGACCTACAGTTCCTTCATTCCTTTGTATGACTTAAAGTGTATCATCTTCATCAAGCTGAGCTGCAAGTACTGTTATGAAGTCTGTTATTGTTAGTTTCCTGTTGTGCACCGCATTGTATAGTTAAAAAGCATTTGATACTCCCATCAGCAGCAGATGGAAATATATCTTTCACCACCATTTCATTGTTCTGTGCTGGAATGGATTGTACTGCAGACGCTGGTCTCCCATATCTACTCCAATTTTATTCAGATTGTAATCCAGTACCTGAAGTGGTTTCATTAGTACAGGCCCAATTTTCTTAGTATGCGTACCAAATGTGGGCTGATCCCTCGTAACAATGTATACGCGTCCCTCTTATCCTTCCACTTCACTGCTACCACATTATCTTTACGCCGAAAAGACATTTCGCCCTTTCCCAGCTTATTAGATACTAAATCTTTAGGTAAGCCTTTCCTACATTTGTTCATAGTACCAACAGCTCCAGTACCTTTGCCAGCCATTCGTTGAAAAAGATCTGGACTGGAATAAAATCGGCCTAAATACACAGTATGACCTTTATTCAGCGAGCCGCCGTCAGACAACAATCGCAGTACAACAGCTGACGAATAATTGTCAACAATATGCTTACCAGCATAAGCTTCAAAGTCTACAACATAGCCACTGCTGCCTCCAGCAACAGCATAAACCTTCAGTCCATACCTATGACGCTTATTTTGCATGTAAACACGGAAGCTCACACGACCTCGAAATGGGCATACGCCTTCATCAATTATCAGTTTTTCTGAGGGACGATATGCCTAGATTCATCGCTCCTTCAAATTCTTATAATGACGTAAAACTTTATAAAATGGTCGAAATCCATCTTCACCTGTTTTTGCTGTTTACAGTTGTCAAAAATATGCAAGCACGACAGTATCTGAGTACAACGCAAACGACTCGTAACTTGGGGACAGAAGTTGCAACTAAGAACAGTATTAGTGGTCCAGTGGTCCACAATTTTTGGCTTTCTTGAAATACACATGTGGTAAAGCATATCCAAGAAATGCCTTATCGCACTTGTAGTCACTGGCTTCCAGGAACTCAAAACTGAATTAGGCTTCATGTTATTTCCTCTTCTTTTCTTCTGGATTGTCTGTGATGCATACAAATGTGTCTGTATCTTGAGCTCTTTTACGTCACTGTCAGTGAGGAACACTTTACCGCAATCCAGTACAGAACATGAGTCATCAATATTCACTAGAATCTGCCTGAGTGTATTGTTGACAGGCAGAGGTCGGTAGGTGTCAAATTCAGTCCAGTCAACATCTTTTGGATGTGGCGCAGCCGCTGGATTTGAAGTAACATCTTCAACATCTAAAGACAAGCTGTCGTCGATCCCGCTCTTTACAGGGAATAACACATTATATGTAACTACATATATCTCTTACAGAAGACATGTTCAGCAGAAATGTATGTACTGCACAATTACAAGCAGTGATATACCGCTGAAAATTCGGGAATACGTACCTTCAAACACACCATTGTATTCAGAATCGTCAGAATCACTCTCTACGTTATCCAGAGTGCCGCTATCATTAACTAAATCCGTGATTTCTGAGACTGATAAACCCCGCTGAGACATTATTACAAGCCGGCCGCTGTGGCCGAGCGGTTCTAGACGAATCAGTCCGGAACCGCGCGACTGCTACGCTACGGCCGCAGGTTCGAATCCTGCCTTGGGGGGCATGGATGTGTGTGATGTCCTTAGGTTAGTTAGGTTTAAGTAGTTCTAAGTTCTATGGTACTGAAGACCTCCGATGTTAAGTGGCATAGTGCTCAGAGCCACTTGAACCATTTTTTTTGACATGATTAGAAATATGAAATAACACAACGATATAAGGAAGACTGAGAACGCAAAGATAAGTTTCAACACGCTGTAAACAACACTGCTGTGCCATCTATGAACGAATTCTGTTACTAAACATCTGTAAAACGTATAACACTGGCCAAACCCGTATAAATAACGTTGCAGTGTTTTGCATTAAATTAAATGTAGCGACCCGTAAATTTTACGGCTGTGGTGATTTTCGCGCGATCCTAGGCCCGTAAATTCTACGGGTTTGGCGCTCAGAGTGCTATTCGATCCCTAGCATTCTGTATTCGTACTTACACTGTGTCCTGAATTATGAATAGTTTATTGTCTTTCTGGAAGAAATATTTAGGCAACCTGCAGTTTTATGCATTGTACTAGAACTTTAGTTTCTGTTACGTGTACTGAGAATACATGCCGGTTTTGTTATGTATAGCAAGTATATTACATAGCTATATGAAATATTCCTGTTCCTTGTTTTTTCTTCCTAAGCCATTCATTTGTTCCAGAACATCTGGGGAGCCACCACCAGATGGTAACATCTTTGTCCTACTAATGCTAAGTCAGCGTGCGAATATTCAAATTCTTCACTCGTACACAATCATTTCAATTCATTCACAGCAATTAACCCGCACTATGCACGAGCAATTTACAGATGCGTCAAGGTGAGGTTTGGACGCTGTTCTGGAATGCAGACTACGCAGTTTGTTTTTTCGTATAACAGTGACATATTTTGTGGAGTAGGTGTAGATTCTGTTTGAACTAAATCATGTTCTCGTTGGTTTGATGAAGTATTTCAGTGATAAATCTTTCAGAGTCCAAGTCCAGTAATTACAACCACGAGGAAACATCTTGACTGCATTACTTTTGGCTGTAACATGACAGTATCCACGTTATTTGATTTTTGGGTAAAACTTTAGTAATATTTTCCCGCTATTGATATTCAGTTACATAGCTATTTTTCAATTCACGTAGCTTCCATTTACATATGTGTGTTATTGTGACTACGTCTCTAGTTAATTGGGGCCCGATAGCATTTTCAGTTGAATACATGAGCATTAACATCGATAGTTTAGAGTGCAGGCTCATGGGCCAGGTCTTAATCACGAGTGTGGATCAGTTTCGTCTCACTACACGCAATTTACAATATGAGGTCACACAGTCCTAAAAACCGCAACTAGCGCACGACGATGAAAATCTGTTACCAGTTTCAGTTTCACACATGTACACAAATAAACTACAAAGTGAAATACTCGTTGGACCTGTGTGCAACTATTTATGGAACAATGAGCACGAATACACGGAGTGTTACAAAAAAAATATCGAGTATTCTTAAAGGAAGAGAAAAATGTCCAGTAAACATGGAGTTTAAAATGTATACCGCAAGAGCCCTGAGCACTTGTTCATTTTCGCTGCTGTGAAACGCATGACTGTTATTCAACAAGCACTCGTAGCTCTTAAGGTATCTATTCTGGAACCAGTGCAATAAGTAATGTCGACCAGACCGCATATTTGAACAGTCACAGCAAGAGAAACGATCTCAGTAATTAGAGCCTGCAATAGTGAAACGGTTAAATCTGGAAGTTTACGACCCATAAATATCAAACATGAGGACTTGCCGTTCGAGATGACGCAGTTGCAAACAGCTAGATTCGAGTTCAATGTACGCACATTCATGTTTCCCCAAATTATTATTATTAATTCTGAAGTAGTTCCTTGGAAAGGCCACAGCTGATTTCCTTTTGCCGCGCGGGATTAGCCGAGCGGTCTGGGGCGCTGCAATCATGGACTGTGCGGCTGGTCCCGGCGGAGGTTCGAGTCTTCCCTCGGGCATGGGTGTGTGTGTTTGTCCTTAGGATAATTTAGGTTAGTAGTGTGTAAGCTTAGGGACTAATGACCTTAGCAGTTAAGTCCCATAAGATTTCACACGCATCTGAACATTTTTTGATTTCCTTTTCAATCCTTGTGTGCACGATAGTGCGACCACATCTCTAGTGACGTCATCGTTGGCGGGACGTTGCATTCCAGTCGTCTTTCCTTACTTTACATCTGCGTCGAAAGCATCTTGCCTACTGAATTTCCGTTTAGTTGCTCTGAATGAAATACCCTCCTTTCTTTTCCTGGCTCTCTGCCCCTCCGAACGTACTAACAAGGGAACCTCCACATCGCACCCCCCTCAGATTTAGTTATAGGTTGGCACATTCGATAGGCCTTGAAAAACTAAACACAGATCAATCGAGAAAACAGGAAGAAGTTGTGAAAAAATAAGCAAAATATACAAACTTAGCAGTCCATGTCCATCATAAGCAACATCAAGGGTAGTGCGAGCTCAGGAGCGCCGTGGTCTCGTGGTTAGCGTGAGCAGCTGAGGAATAAGAGATCCTTGGTTCAAGTCTACCCTTAGATGAAAATTTTTAGTTCCTTTATTTTCGCAAAGTTATGATCTGTCCGTTCGTTCATTGACGTCTCTGTTCACTGTAATAAGTTTAGTGTCTGTGTTTTGCGACTGCACCGCAAAACCGTGCGATTAGTAGACGAAAGGACGTGCCTCTCCAATGGGAACCGAAAACATTTGATCGCAAGGTCATAGGTCAACCGATTCCTCCACAGGAAAACACGTCTGATATATTCTATACGACACTGGCGACGGCATGTGCGTCATATGACAGGTATATGTTGTCGACTCACCTAACTTGTGCACTTGTCGAATGGGTAAAAAGATTCTTCTACCTTGCCCGATTTAGGTTTTCTTGTGGATGTGATAATCACTCCCAAAAAAGTGATGAAAACATAAGCGTTTGTCACATGATGAAAACATAAGCGTTTGTCACATAAACTGAAAATTAAAAAGTTAATCTTTTCACCCGAGGGAAGGCTTGAACCAAGGACCTTTCGTTCCGCAGCTGCTCACGCTAACCACGGGACCACGGCACCCACGAGCTTGCTTTTTACTTGTAGTTGCATATATTGCGCATGGACTACTCAGTTCGTATATTTTGCTTATTTTTTCATAGTTCCGCACAACTTCTTCCTGTTTTCTCGATTGATCTGTGTTCGGTTTTTCAAGGCCTATCCACTGTGCCAACTTATAACTAAATCTGAGGGGGGTGCGATTGGGAGGTTCCCTTGTAAGAAAGATCATATAAATGGTTTTAATTGAAGCAATGACGGCTGGTTCCACTCCTTCTGCAATTAATAGCGAAAGAATTACCGTTCCTACACCACAAATCAATTAGTGTCCGGAGGAGGTCGACTGCGAAGACAGCATGTTGCGCCGCTTTTGCCGCCTCTAATTGCAGCGCTGCGCATTTGTCAGTAGAGCGGGCCCTCTGAGCTGTGCTCTTCTCTTGCCCGCTCCCCCCTCCCCCCTCCTGCACCCCTCCATCATCTTGTAAATAGTAAATTAAGGTGGACGAGGCGCGCGTGCGCTCTTCGGCCTGCAGCCTCGTTGAGAGCAATTAATGAAGCGTGCCTCCCACGCTGATTAATGGAATCAAAGCTCCATGTTCCATACAGCCTGGCGGCGCTGGCCAACGGACTCCTAATTGGCGCGTCTCTCAGAAACACGCTCAATGGCCGCTCTCTTTCGAGTTCTCTTTTCTTTCCTTTTTTACCGCCTGAACTCCCTGGCAGCAACACCGTGGCGAGAAACAACCCTGAGTTTTTCCACGACGGGGGTGATCAAAACGTATTCTATTACCTTATACTTGTAGGAGGAACAAGAAATATTCCTTGTACTTCAACCCAATACTTAATCATCGATGGTACCGACTTCGTTCGAACAGCGATCACAGACCCTCTTTCATAATCTACAAGCTGTTCTTTTAACATAAATACGTCGGTTTTCACGGAAGCGTCCCCTACTGTAGCTATGGAGCGCGTCCTTCCGTACACAGGGTGTTTAAAAAAGTGTCTTGTAGCCTGACAGAAGACAGTGTTGATCAACAAAGTCCTATAATTATATATCAGGAAATCAGTACCTGTTGAGTTACGCGTCGTTTCACTTGTAGCGAGTAATCTCTAGCACTCGGCGGTGCAGGTCATTTTGCTGTTGCAGTTCATTTAATGTCGAATTACAGCGCGATTGTAATGGAACTGTCGGTGGACCTCTTTTTTGTCACGTTTTATAAACATAAATAAAGCAGGAAGCTAACACAGTATTAATTATTTTATTTGAAACACAATTACGTTTGTATTTTCAGTGTATTTCACAGTTATGTTGACGTCTTAAGCCTGAATATTTAAAATTATCATTTTGATCATACTGTGTCTATAATTACACTGAGCACTAAATTACTAGAACTGTTTTCTCCACGTAAATTGGTCACAAAGTGCTACTCATACAGATATCGATGGAAAATGCAAATTTGTAAACTTCGGCGGCCGTTGGCTCAAATGGCTCTGAGCACTATGCTACTTAACTTCTGAGGACATCAGTCGCCTAGAACTTAGAACTAATTAAACCTAACTAACCTAAGGACATCACACACATCCATGCCCGAGGCAGGATTCGAACTTGCGACCGTAGCGGTCGCTCGGCTCCAGACTGTAGCGCCTAGAACCGCACAGGCACTCCGGCCGGCTGTATGGTTGTCAATCAATGCCAAATAGCCTATCAAAATGCAAAGATTGGCAGTCTTTATTGTCTGAAATTTATACTAAGTTTTTCTGTGCTTCAACTGGTCTGCTTCATAGTAGATAAAATATTTAGAAATACAATACACGTTAATGAAGTAGATTTGCAATAGTCACGCATCCGATTCTCGTGAAATATCCTTGATCCTTTTAAATCCTTTTTTGAGAAGTAACACAAATAATTATGACAGGCGTAAAAGCGGACTCAGTTTCACTAGACATTGACATGCGGTTGTCGATACGGATGGAGAACTGAGCATTATAGCCTCGCCCAACACCGTGTCAACTGCAGACAGACAGGAAGCGGGATTTAACTGGAGCGATTTCACACCGCTCGGAGTCCGTAACGGATCTGCCAGTGCCGAACATAAATTGTTCATTAGGCGAAATGTTTGCGCAGCGACGTGGGACGGGATATTTGTCGACCGCAGATCAGTAACAACGCGATGGGAGCATTAACCGCAGATGCGAAGAACTAACTCGGCCATCAGCAGCGCGTGTCGCTGCCATCGCTCTGCGAGCGCATCAGAGGCCAGCCCGTCGGGGATGTGGGTGGCGGTGGTGGAGGGGGTGGGGAAATCCGTTAATTGCCAATTGGCAGCAACGAATGCCTCTGGCGCCGAGGATCACAGATGGCGCAGGCACGCGTTGCCGTGGCCGGAAAACAAAGCGCGCTGGAATGTGGCGCACGCGGCCGCTTTGTCGGGGACAGAGGCGCGCCAAAGAGACCGCTCCGTGGCCGCGGTGATAGTGGGGTTCGCGCAACCCCAGTGGCGCAATAGCGGTGCTTCCTCGGGAAGCAAACTGCCACGGAACTGTTCCACCAGAGTCACAAGAGGCGCCCGAAATGTAATTATCTCCAGAACCGGAGAAAAATAAGAGAACACGAAACAAATATCAGATGGAAAAGAGTGGGCAGGCAAAACCACAGCTGAATTAAAATGGTTAAAATTGATCCATTTTTGAGGGCATTCGAAGTACCACCCACACTATAGTTTTCTATCATAGGCGTACGTGATGAAGCCTAACAAAATGTCGGAGCTAGTGATATTTTCTGCGTATTTTTGTATAAGCGACCCGTGTTCTTGGGTGAGTCGCTATGCAATGATTTCGTTTCCTTTGACTTCTTACTACCATTTATATTCCCATCTGGAATATTTTTAAGTCCTGAATCAGTGCTTCTCGAATAGCGCTTAAGCCCACCGAGCGGGGTGGCGTTGTGGCTGCTATCCTGATTTAGGTTTTCCGTGATTTCCCTTAATCTCTTCAGGCAAATGCCGGGTTGGTTTCTTTGAAACCTAACGGCTGACTTCCTTCCCCTTCATTCCCTAATCCGATGGGACCGATGACCTCGTTGTTGCCGAGCGGTTCTAGGCGCTTCAGTCTGGAACCACGCGGCTGCTACGGTCGTAGGTTCGAATGTGTGTGTGATGTCCTTAGGTTAGTTAGGTTTACGTAGTTCTAAATCTAGGGGACTGATGACCTCAGATGTTAAGTCTCATAGTGCTTAGAGCCATTTCAACTATTTTTGAACCTCGTTGTTTGGTCCCCTCCCCCAAACCAATCAACCAACCAATTTAAAGCCAAGCGCCTCTTTAGCCACACAAAACCTTAACAAAACCAGTCACACTAACCGAAAGACGAAGACGAAACAGGCCCCGAGCTCTGCTCTGCCTTGCTATTTAAAGACTTGGTCATGTGACCCACTACTTTACTCAATACAGCAACTTACAACTTGAGCAAGATTGAACATACGTATTGTCACATTTATACGTTTGAAATATATACAATAAACACTCTTCGTGGATTAGCAACCTCATATCACATTATTCAATTGTAAACATAGCATGCTCACTGCTTTTATTCAATTTTATATCCACCAATGGAACTAGAGAGAACATAGTCAACTTGGAAACTTTATTCATATTGACGTTAGAGTCCTGCATTAATCAAATGACAATCTTACACACAGTGACGGAGTAAGCCTCTCATGCTGCTGGTAATCGTTTGTGTACATGCGGAGAAATCCCATATTTCGGTATCCTTATGCAGATCATTCAATAAATACTATTTCATTTTCCTCTGTAGATTTTCTTGACCGTGAGAGAAATTCATTCTAGTTCGGTCGCCTAGTGTGTAGACTGTTTGCTGTTCCATCGTCACGGACCGTTGCCCGGGGTACACCTGAACAATCATGAGGCAAGACGTGAGTTACAAGTAACATTCTGCAATGAGCGACTGACGCACAACAGCCATCCAAAAATCTAGGAATTACTCTTGGCCGGTCACTAACCCATAACAAACACCTAGAAATAACCAGTCAAAAGATAACAAATCGAAATAACATATTAAGAAAGCTGACTGGAAACTCCCGGGGAGCTCAAGCTGACACCTTACGCACCGCAGCACAATCTCTTGTTTACTCGGTGGCAGAATACTGCGCCCCAGTCTGATACAAGAGCACACACATGAAGAAAATAGATGTCTAGCTAAATATCACCATGAGGATTGTCTCAGGAACTCTGCAATCAACTCCACTTCCCTGGCTTCATGCCCTTTGCAATATAGCTCCTGCCTCCCTCAGAAGGCAACAAGCAGCTATCCGAGAATGGAAGAAAATTAATGACCGTTCTGTCTCTGAAGATATACCTATCCGAAAAATATTGGACCATCTACCAACTACCCGCCTAAAATCCAAGAAACCTGTATAGGAAGACGAAGTCCTCAAATTCCCAGAAAGGTACGACATAGCAAGGGAATGGAGGCAATACTGGTCGCTGAACAATCACCATCCTCTCATCACTGATTTTGATCCTTCGATACCGGTGGAAGGAATGCAAATGCCCAGAAGAACTTGGTGCAGACTTAATTGTGTGAGGACTAACCACGGCAGGTATAAGGTCATTCTCCACAAACGGAAACTCACTGATGACCCACGATGCGACTGTGGTGCAGAAGAACAAACAATCCCTCACCTGATCTTCGAATGTCCTGCGAGGAGGTTTGAAGGAGAATGGAGGGATATCATGAATGCTACTCCACGTGCTGTTCAGTGGGTGACCAGCTTAAATGTGGACTTGCAATAGCTGCAGTGGCTGACTCCCTAATCTTTCGCATATTGTTGTTTGCAATCAATCATTTAATAATATATTTGTAATTTGTTTATTATATTAATTAATAGTATGTGTGCAATTTTACTCTGTAAATGCCATACGCTAAGTAAATAAATACTTTATAAGTATTTGTGTATTGAAATTTCCTGGCAGGTTAAAAGTGCGTGTCGGATAGGGGCCCGAACTCGGGGCCTTTTCCTCTCTCGAACAACTAATTCTGGGAACATCCCGCAGGTTGTGGTTAAGCCATGTCTCTGCAAGATCCTCTCTTACAGAGATACTAGTCCCGGACGTTTCACAGGAGAAATTGTGTGAAGTTTTGAAGGTAGGAGACGAGGTACTGGTGGAAGTAAATCTGTCGTGAGTCGTGCCTGGGTACTCAGATGGTATAGGATCTGCCCCCAAAAGCAAAAGGTCCCGAGTTCGAGTGACAGTCCGGTACACAGCTTCAGAAAGTTTCATATCAGCGCACCCACAATTAATTTCCTATTTATCTATTGATTAAACAATACTAGAAATATGGTCATTCCCTAACTTACATCAAGATCTTCATAACTTTGTGCCAGATACATCTATGTTATGTCTGTCTTTGTCACTGACTTTGTAAGCAATTTTAGTATATATGTTAATAATTCTGTTGATAATAATTTGATAAAATGGCAAACATTTTAGTAAGACCATCTCATTACCGCGAATTTGAAGCTGTCTTTAGATTTTTGGTAGCATGTCTGAAAGTAATTTTAGTGTTTTCAGTAACTATTTTAGGTTTCAATTTTGACATAGTCTGTTCGTGAAGCATCTTCCTCCACTTCCTTTAGCACGTGGCGGCATTCTCTCCCCTTACCAGTCCGGGACTTCCTAACGGCTCAACCACTGTAATATGGCGAGCGACCCCTCTGTGACGACTGTTGTTTTGTCATTTTAACCAATGTTAACGTACTTTTCTTCATAATTTCCATGATCACATTGGATGGACTTAACAACAGTCCACCGTTTTCGACCCACGTGATTCATCATGAGTATCAGTGTAAAACGTCGCACACTTCTCTCACGTGCCTCTTGGTCACTTGACGTCAACGGCAGGTGGTGAACGTGGGACATATGGGTCCTCACTGCGCCACAGAATAAACAAAACATATAGTAAAAAACCTGTTATTCCTTGTTAAATTTTTGACTTCATCACTTAATAGCCTGCCTAAATCTGCACATCCGAGTCCCATATAGTAACAATTCATTTCAGCCAACCTCGTCTTTCACTGACGTGGGACGCCAGCTCAATACAATTTACAGAACTCCGCAATCTTTTCCAATATGTTAACATCCATCTGCGACGCCAACGTGGACTGAAGTTTCAGGGAGATGATGTTAGTACCGTGAACACTGTCCTGCTGTTGCAGTTACTGCGAAACCCATATCTCACCACAGAACTCTGGAATAGGCCATGGTTGCCGACGTTGCAGAGTTCTCTGCCCCTTCAAGGATTCAGTCTGGTCCAACGTCCAATGCTCCTACTACAATTCCAGTGGTTGTGGCTCCAAAGCCTCCCCAGGTCCAACAATCGAAGGCAAAGCGTTAACCGCTGAGAGAGACAAGAAGTAAACAATCCGATGATTTCGACGTAACTCTTTCTGACGTCTCTCATGATTCGTCCCTGTACTTTTGTTTGCATTTTAAAAGGGTCTGATGCTCCTGTGGGGCTATATCCTCTACCACGAGGATGGCCTGACTGGGGAAAGGACCAAGGGAGGAATCGATGTGCTTCTCAATAATACACACGATTCCTCTGCTCTCACCCTGGTTACTGACGTGCAAGCAGCTGTAGGTGACATTCATGTGGGTCAAAAGATCGCTGTTGCTCACTGTAATAACCTCCAAGATGTGATCGACTCTGAGGGTCCAACAGCTCTTGTAGGATAATTCCTCCGACCATTTTTCCACCGGAAGACATCTGTGTCAATCACATATCGTGTGCCTCGGCCTCTGTTTGTCCTCAGGGTTGGGTATCGGAGAGCCCCATCTCGCGATCTACGCATCTTCAATACAGGCACTACGGTTGCTGGGTCATTCTCAGCTCTCTTTCTGGTCACCTGGCCCCACTAACTCTGTTCAGTGTGAAGTCACTGATGAATTTCATTCCAGTGACCACTTCCCACTCCGGATTCACCTTCGGGATGGAGCTCTCGCTGAAAGGACTCAGCAGCGATGGTCGACCAGCTAACAGCACGTTGTCCAGCCATGCCCTTGACGTGTCCATCCTGAAGTCCTCTGATCATCTTCAGACACAACTTGTAACTTGGTGGGGTGATGAGTGTTCAGTAATCCAGATCAGGCGTGCAGCTCTAAGACAGTTTAAGTGCAGCCCAACGGCGGAAAACCTCACAGCCTTGCGATTGTCAGGGACCAATGTTCGACGCATAACTTGGGAGAACTATAAAGGATCGAGGTATATGTTCCTGGATTATATCAACCACTCTGCTTGTGCTGCAAAAGTGCAGGAAGCCAGCAGGAGGGTTCTCGGAAAACACGGTCGTTTACCAACAGCAGAAGTGCTGAAACGACGCTGTCTCCAGACAACGCCCGGCAGAGCAGTTTCCAAAGGCTACCGCCAATGCCACTACCTTGCCACTGTAGAGAGGAGCCAGTTGGGCTTCAGATCCAATAATTCTGTCCTTTCTCCATGTGAAAGATGCATTCTGCACCTGCTCACCACCGAATCCGGTACAGCATGATCTGACATTTGTCAGTTGAATCAAAGGAAATCCTTCTCGAATGTTTTAATTTTATTTGGCGGACAACTCGTGGAGACATGCAATTTTGATATCTCTCATCAAACCAAGAAAGGTCAAAACATGCTCCAGTTGTTACCGGAGTGCCACATCAATGATTAGCGTAGCAAAGCCCGTGGAACGAAGGGTTAACCGCGATCTAGCCTGTATTCTAGGCAACTCCTTACCCGCTTTCAGTGTGGTTTCAGGAGATTTCAGTTCACTATCGATAACCTAACACAGCTAGGGGCCGCCATGCAACAAGTTTTCCAACGTAAGCACCACTGTCGGGTTTACCCTTTGACGTCAGTAAGGCATATGACATAACTTGGAGAGACAGTATTCTGTGCAGCTCAACCAATGGGGTTTTCCATGATCACCTCCTCATTTTCATGTGGTCAATCCTACCTCATCGTTTTTTTTTTAAGTCATGAGTTGGAGACGTGCTCTCGGTTTGGTATGATCAAGTGAATGGGGTTCCTCAGGACAGTGTTTTGTTACCCTCTTTGCCATACCCATGAACAGTATCACACTTGTAGTAAGCACTCTTGCAAGACGCACCTTATTTGTGGACGATTTAGCAGTTTTCTGTGCAAGACTAGACTGGAATTGCGGTATATTTTGGAAGGCGACAGGCGACTATGAGTTACTGCATCCACACCAATCATTTTAAATAGTAAACCTTCCACTTGACTTTCTGCTCCATGCACCTGCTAAATTGATTTTGCCCTTTCACTGTTTTTGTTGTTGATACATGCATTACAGTTTATCACATTTATCAGAATTTAAAAGAACTTAAATGCTGAAATAATATTAATGAAATGGTGACCCTGTCATTATTTTAGTCAGTTGTTGATGGGTGATTCATGTATCAACACAGGATTGATCTCTTATAAAAGTTGTGGCACAAGTTTACTGATTAAAAAGTAGGACAAAAACTGCATGTTAAGCTTCGTTCGTTTCTAAGTGATCAGCCAGCCACATATTCCTGTGCATCTGTTTTAGTGTTCCTTCTGTTTTGCTTAGATAATTTTTGCTGTTTTGGAACATCTGAACAATTTTGACTCTGAAACTTCCTGGCAGATTAAAACTGTGTGCCGGACCGAGACTCGAACTCAAGTTAGAGTCTCGGTCCAGCACACAGTTTTAATCTGCCAGGAAGCTTCATATCAGCGCACACTCCGCTGTAGAGTGAAAATTTCATTCTAGTAATTTTAACTCTGTTTTCCATTATATAAGCTAGCGTGACTGTGCGGGTGACAATGGATGAGAGTGAATGGGATTTAATCTCAGACTGATTTTTGTCTCTTTTCTTGCGTTTTCTCCGTTTTAACCACATTTCAGCTGATTTCGACGCCGGCCGGTGTGGCCGTGCGGTTCTAAGCGCTTCAGTTTGGAACCGCGTGACCGCTACGGTCGCGGGTTCGAATCCTGCCTCGGGCATGGATGTGTGTGATGTCCTTAGGTTAGTTAGGTTTAAGTAGTTCTAAGTTCTAGGGGACTAATGACCTCAGTAGTTAAGTCCCATAGTGCTCAGAGCCATTTGAACAATTTTTGATTTAGACGGGAGCTAATAACTTCGCGTTACACACGCACGTTTCGGTGATTTCCATTGCCTTCGGCATCCTCACTAAGTGGATTATTGCTGATTCTTCTGCCTCTTAGAGGAAGTTTCCCACAGGAAGAACGATCCACTCCTCCACCCTCTTTGACAAGGCCGTTGACAGATTGAAGGTGACTTCTCATGCACGAACTCTTCGACGGCCACTGGTAATGATTTTATTCGAAAATTAAGCAGCAGCGAGGTTCGAATCCGGGACGCAGGAGGTTTTGATTACTAGTCAGAGATACTACCCTTCTCATTTCTTTTTTAGATGCTACCGCTTTTTCTTCGTTTCTCTCTCCCCCTAGACCTCTTCCACTTCAGGCGTTGTCCTCAAACAATCCTACTACCCACAAAAGGCTGTCAAACCTACAAACAAAAACCGCCACCGCTGTTTTCACCCTAAAAGCTAACTATGACGTATGTTTGCCAACACCTCGGGCTCTGCCTACGAACAAAAATGAAATCGCCTTTGATCGTATTGTTAAAGAAAACGGGGTTGAGGGAGGGGTACAATTCTTCTATTATATTTTATTTGTTTCAGTTTTTATTTTCATTTTCATGTTATTATTATTATTATTATTATTATTATTATTATTATCTTTCGGAGTGTCCACCCAGCCAGCCGGTGGGATGTCCATGTCGTCTTCACTTTGAGCAAGCGTTAAACACTCTATAATTACCGTTGATCTCTCATCAGTCCATCCTGTGCTATATCTTCAGTCTCTTCTCACTCCCGGTACAACCAAATTATCTGGAGAGCGCGTAAACAACGACCCCAAATAATTAGCAGAAAATGAACCATACGACGCCTTGCGTGGTAAAAGCGTGTAACTGCTTATTAAACAGTGCCAAAAATCTGACAACTCTGCAACGCCCTCACTAAAAATGTATGACACCGCCATGCCATTAACACACACCGTGGCGTTAGGACGTGTAGCAGGGTAGTAAGTGACGTCGGGTTGGGTCAATTCGCTGGGCTCTACGGATTGAGCCGTCCGTCGCGGCACGAACGCCAACAAGCGACGTTTGGAGAGCCAGCATTCGGTAGCCGTATCACAAACGGAACGGTGTATCTGGGGCAGAGAGGGTCCTCGGCAAGAGATAATGTATAAACGTTGTCGGGTGGGGAATTTTTCAGTCGTTATCACATACCACAGCGCCCTCGTCACGAGGGGGAAAGAAAGGAGAGTGTATGTCAGCCCACACCCGCTTTCAGCCAGATGCCGGATGTTGGCGTTTAATCACGTTAGCAGGCAGTATCTGTTGAAAGTAGCGGTAGAAGTTCTTGGTTCTGGGAGAGTGCGTGTCCGTAGGATATCCAACAGATTACTCATGGCGACTAGATAGATGCGAATGTGACACAATAGTGGCGCGAAGTGTCTGCTGCCTGAGAGAATGAGACGCCACCTCCTCTATAAGTGTGCCAGTGAGGGCGTCCTTTTCCGAAGTACGTAGGCGATGTACCGCCCACAGAAAGAGAGCGCGTGCCCTATTTTGCACGTTTATCATTCCAATACCGCTCGCATGTGTGGACAATGTCATTGTCTCGTAACAGGTCTTCAATACTCTATCATTGCTGACGAAATTACCAAAGACCGTCTGGAACTTGTCAACCACCTTAACGGGCATTGTGTGTAATAATCAAGTTTCGGGGTGCGGTGGACGTTGACGAAATGTATCCACATGATCAATTCAGATGTTCTAAAGGTACGGAGACGAACTTGCGTGCGGATCATGTTATGTAGTTTGTGATACTTAGTTGCTGCTGTACGCTGCGCATTCCCATGGAAGGTCACTCCCAAAGATTTCGTCGCCGGGACCATGGTAATGAGCACCGGCGTACTGATATTCAGTCGCTACCCACATCAATGTAGTGCTACTTCTGCAGCTTCATACGACTCCTGGCCACCTCGTTGTAACGTTGAAGTCATGCGATCATCGCCGTACATATATCTTCTGCCGACCTCGCCAAGAAAATTTCATCATCCACATAGGCACAACATTTAAAATGCACAATGCGGTGGCAGATGCCCTCCAAATGCTGCCGCAGGCCATGAATTGCAGGTTCGAGCGGAAGACCGTTAGGTCCAGGGCACTTGTCTCTCGAGGCCCCTTACGACCTAGGCGAAGGAGGCGGGTCGTGCAGGACGTCCTCAACGTCATTGTCAGGCTGTTGGCTTGCCAGATATAGAGTGGCGTTGTCTGTCTCCGACGCTGTAACTACGGTGCTGTGTCGCCTCTTACGATGTCTCCGTTCTCTGGGGACGTGATAAAGAGAAGCACGTTCTTCTGGGATGGAATCTTGCAGTCTCACTCTAATCCGCATGCCTGGCAGCCGTCAGCTGCAAGAGCCGTGCTTGTGTCTGGTGGTCGGCCGTTTTGTGCTCTGGCGAAGGTTGTTGCGACGCTAGACCGTGTAGTAAAACTCAGAGGTCGATCGTTGCCAAAGTGCTCTGTCTCGTCCACACGCCGTGAGCGTGCGGCGAATAGCTGGTCTGGCACAGTGTGTCCACCGTCGTACCACGAGATCATAGGTATGACGTCGTCATTCAAATTTTTGCCTGGTATCACTGACGGCTAGATGGCAAGCCCCTTCCCCGAGACTATTGACGTTAAGAGTCCTTGTTTCCGTGCTACGGCTCGTCTGCTGTCGTGGCAGGGTCACTGAGCAGATGAAGGCCTGATGGTCGGTGAAGGCAGTGGGCGACAGCTCGGCACCTACAATTGTTGCCCGACGACTTTGGAAAACGTAAACCCTGTCCAATCTGATGGAAGGGTGGCTCGTGAAGTGTGCATGTCGGTGTTGGCCCCTGAAGCGTCGGACATGGGATATGGTGAAGGATGTGATCCTGATGGTATAACACGGCGTTTATGCCCCCTTCGTAGTACCAGACGCGACATACATATTCGCAAGGCGAACCCCGCCAATGACGAATATCCGTTGCTTCTGTGCCATCGCATAGTAGGACGGCCATGCCACTACTACCTTCTATAGTTGGGTTGACGTAAGATATGTATACGTAAACATCCAGGCGCAGATCAGACCGTGCATTTTGAAGAAGCACGTTATCAATGTCCGCCGCCCGAATCATGTCCTTTAACAGTTGAGTTTTGATCGTGGAACTAATGCCTTTGGCACTGACTATACTTATCCGATACATCTGGGTCATTGGATATACGATGACATATCCTGCAGTCGTTTGACCAGTAAGCGCTACGTCGCTCATCTGACCGTTCATATACATTGCTGATCAGCCAGGCGCGGGGATCAAGTGGTCGCTCGAGTCTGACATCTCCAAGCTGGAGGTATGTGCCCCCTGGCAAAGTTGCCAGGGGGCACATGAGTAGGCTGAGCATCGTGAAACTGTCTTTGTCCTTGGGCGGTTGCCAGCAGTAAACCAGGAATCTTTGGAGCGGGGTCCACAGCCCGAGCCCCAGAGGGATCATCCTCATCTTCCAGCAATCGTCTTGCAAAGCATCTCATGTGGACAGTCTCTTCTTCTTTCATTATTTGGGCGACTTCCATTTGCGGGAAAGCGTGTTTGTGTCCTGTGGATTACGACGAACAGTAGGCATCTCTCAGATCTCCGTTTCCGAGCTTGAATCGACCAGCTGCTCTCCTTCCCGACACCGATGAAGTGCAGATATGGTCGCTGCTATCGGGCACGTCGACGGTTCCGATGCAGTCGGCGGCGTCTTAGGCGCGGAAGCCGGGCCCGCGGTGGTCGGTAAATGCAACGGAACAACGTCCGCGTCCGTCATGTTCCTCTCTGCCTCAACGTAGGCAGTGTCGTCGGTTGCGATGTAGGCGCGTATCTGCATGTGATACCTGGACGAGGTGTCTTTGCAGGCATTCAGAGCGAAATGCCCTTCCTGCCCGCACTCCGGCCAAGTCCGCGGTCGACCGCTACAAATGACGATCACTCGACGGCACAGTTCTATTCACACCTGAAGCACTCCTTTCGGAATAGAATACTCTCGAACGTGTATCACTTTTCTTCCACGTGACTTAATGCTTCCCCGTAAGGCCGCAGCGCTTCCACAACAAGCGTGGCAGGAACTTGAAACGGCTGCTCGAACATTAGAGTGTTCCGAACTCCGAGTCCCGTATGGTTGACAGTCACTACACCTACATTGTCGTCCGACTGGTGTATGCATCAGTGGGCCGGCCGGAGTGGCCGTGCGGTTCTAGGAGCTACAGTCTGGAGCCGAGCGACCGCTACGGTAACAGATTCGAATCCTGCCTCGGGCATGGATGTGTGATGTCCTTAGGTTAGTTAGGTTTAATTAGTTCTAAGTTCTAGGTGACTGATGACCTCAGAAGTTAAGTCGCATAGTGCTCAGAGCCATTTGAACCATTTTTATGCATCAGTGGGACGGCGAATAAACAGTTCGCATGCTGCTTCATCGACAGATTTAATGTAAACTGTGCTGGAGACAATCGAAAGATGTATACCGAGGAGTTACTGTGAATCGGCGTGCATTACTTCACGCAGGAACGTATGTCTTAGGTCGTGTGTAGTGGGCAAGGAACGTTAATTTTATGGTGGTCTTTCTGTACGAAGGCGCCATCGTTGCTCGGGGGGGGGGGGGGGGGGTGGTCTGTTTACACTATATGATAAACGAGTAAACAACTTCTCGCTCGAGAAGCGCCGCACATAGCCCTGCGCACGTCCACTTCGCAATACGGCTTAGGTCCGACTTGCCTAGGCCACGAATATTCTTTCGAGTAGGACATTATTTGATACAGAAGTTAGTGACGGCTCCTGACCAGAAATTGGCAACTGTCTCGCAGTCAGCAGGTTTACAATCCCATGTTTACTGTAATTTTCTTGTTTCTGTTATCGTAGACTTTCGTGCGTTCCAGTTTTATCCCCCAAATATATTACAGTCTGCATGCTGGTTTTATGGTTGCACTCCTTGGCGAGTGCTTTAAACCAGCCCTGCTGTTCCTACCATCTGAAAGCGTCCAAATCCACGCAATGAGGAGGTAAAATATTTTGGGGAAACTAAAATAATCTGCTCTCTGGCCTATCTGCCATCCATCAAATGGGGACTACTGATTGTAAACATAAACTAGCTCAACATGGAAATTATACGCCTGCATCATTCTCTATACCTATAAAAAAAACTTAACATATAGCATGCTTACCATTGCTCATGTTCCAGGGTTTTTTATACCTCAGAATATTGTGCATTGTTCATTGCCCTTGAACGCTATTTGCTTCGTCCTACTTTCTGGATGCATTACAATGCTCTATATACATTCTAGAAGAAATTATAAAATTTCTCTTTCTCCGTATCGGGAATCCTTCGAATTCCTCGTTCACCTTTTAAATCTAAAACTCAAAAAGCTATTGTTTCTCGTTTCGTCAGTATCTGTACAGTGCCTATACCGAAACATTCCCCCAAGATTATAGCTAAATTCTTGTCCTCAGAAGTCAGATTTAAACCAACTTATTCCCAGCCTATCAAAAACCACCTTCCCCCTCTGCTTATCATGTATCATCTACTTTAGTTCTCCAATAACCTCAGCCTGAATTGCGTAATCAACTATCCCACCTCCATTATCACCAGTGTGCTACTTCACTGAGCACATACAGTATTTATGCATTCCATAAGGGCAAGCCATGATATTCGGATCACGGATTTACTTCAAACTTTGTACACTTTTAGTAGTCCATTAGGCAACATAATGTGCAGTTAGTAAGGCGTAGTAGTTGGGCGTTTTCGAGAAGATCGCAAGGAAATTTTATGCGTCAGTGATGTATCGGTGCATTTCGACTCTCCTCATGAGGTGGCGACAGTTGGTGTTTAGCGATCAAGCACCGTAATCGGTCGGTTGCTGGACTGAGCAGGCAGATCTCATGTAGTGACGCACAAAGACTGTTGACCACTGCGAAGTCTGGGTGCACTAAACAGCATGAAAGCAGAAGAATGGATGACTCGCGAGATCCAAAGTGATTTCAGCAGTCCAGCTAGTACAGTGACTGCGTGTGTGTGAAATTAAAACGAAAGCGGCACAGTGATGGAGTAGCTCCTCATAAGCCATACATATCTGTAGTTAATGAAAAGGGACGCATGTGATGTTGTAAAGAGCGGCGCCACTACACTAAATATGCCTGAAAACGAGTGATTTGGAATGATGAATCACGCTATACCTTGTGGCGATCCGATGGAAGGGTTTGCGTTTGACGAATTCATGGAGAACGTTACCTGTCCACATTTTAGTATCAGAACGTTACTGTTATCATGTGTAGTGCCAAGAGTGAAGTACGGTGGAGTTGTTGTTACGGTATGGGAGTGTTTTTCGTGCTTAGGATGTGGTCCATTTATTGTATTCAAAAACTGATGATCGTATCAGTATGAGAGTGCACCCTGTCATAAAGCAGCATCTGCGAGGGAATGGTTTGCAGACTCCTGAAATGAACCAGCCTGCCCAGAGTCCCGTCTTGGAAAGGCTGGAATACTTTTGGGATGAGTTAGGACGTCAGTTTCCCTCTAGAGCCCTGGGTCCCATATTACTACCATCTCTGGTTTCGGCTCTTGCTGAAGAACAGGATTCCATTCCTCCACAGACATTCAGACACATCATTGAGGGTTTCCCTAGCAGAGTTGAAGCCACTGTAGATGACGTTATCCCTTTCGCTACTGCACTTGACCGTGCGTGTCATTTTCTGTTTCGCACGGCCGCGATTAAAGCTGTGAAACTGCACATATTTTCTTTCACTGTTCACCTTTTGCAACATGTGATACGGCAGTTCTGTAGGATAATTCATATCGTTTCACAGTATATAATTTTGTATTATGTATACTTTCTAGATCAGGAAATTTCATTTCCTTGACCATACGTGCCGCGAGTGTTGGTGAGAAGCTATACACTATTTGATCAAAAGTATCCGGACATCTTGCTGAAAATGATTGACAAGTTCGTGGCGCCCTCCATCGGTGATGTAGGAATTCAGTTTAGTGTTGGGCCACCCTTAGCCTTGATGACAGCTCCGACTCTCGCAAGCATACGTTCAGTCAGGTGCTGGAAGGTTTCTTGGGAAATGGCAGGTCATTCTTCAAGGAGTACTGCACTGATGACAGGTATCGATGTCGGTCGGTGAGGCCTGACACGAAGTCGGCGTTCCAAAACACCCCAAAGGTGTTCTATAGCATTCAGGTCAGGACTCTGTGCAAGCCAGTCCATTACAGGGATGTTATTATCGTGTAACAAATGTTCAAATGTCTGTGAAATCTTATGGGGAGTAACTGCTAAGGTCATCAGTCCCTAAGCTTACTCACTACTTAACCTAAATTATCCTAAGGACAAACACACACACCCATGCTGAAGGAGGGCTCGAACCTCCGCCGGGACCAGCCACACAGTCCGTGACTGCAGCGCCTTAGGATCGTGTAACAAATCCACCACAGTCCGTGCATTATGAACAGGTGCTCTATCGTGTTGAAACATGCAATCGACATCCCCGAATTCCTTTTCAACAGTGGGAAGCGAGAAGGTGCTTAAAAGATCAATGTAGGCATGTGCTGTGATAGATCCACGCAAATGCAAGCCTCCTCCATGAAAAACACGACCACACCATAACACTACCTTCTCCGAACTTTACTGTTGCCACTACACACGCTCGCAGATAACGTTCACCGGGCATTCGCCATACCTGCAGCCTACCATCGGATCGTGTATCGTGATTCGTCAGATTCGTCACTCCACACAACGTTTTTCCACTGTTCAATCGTCCAATGTTTACGCTCCTTACACCAAGCGAGGCATCGTTTGGAATTTACCGGCGTGAAAGTGTGGCTTATGAGCAGCCGCTCGACCATGAAATCCAAGTTTTCTCACCTCCCGCCTAACTGTTGAAAGGTGGCTACACTGAGCCACAGCGCCAAAATCGCGCCAGAGAGAGTATTGTTTCGCCGCCTCCACTGGCAGTGCTCATTGAGAGGTAGCGGCAGGAGTTCCCGCCGGGAAGTTGTGGTGGACACTGCTTGTATCTGAAGTTGGAATGAGATGGGGTAGTAGTGAGTGTTGTTCCATGTTATGCAGCTATGTGATGGGAGAGATAGCAGATGTTATTCTAATGGAGATATTGTAATGATCTGAGTGCTTTTCGTCAATATAAATTAAGGTAACTAACTACTGTTCTTTATTTTCTTATTATTTGTGTGTCCTGAATAATGCTTCATTACAGGTTCAGTCAACAAAGCATCTGGCTTGTGTTCTTGTATTGTATTAGAGTGTAATTCTGGGTTTCTTGAGCAATTATAGTATTTCTAATTTTTTTTTCTATCACGTCAGTATAAATGGTATTTGAAATTTCTTGTCTTGTTGAAGGAGAACCATGCCAGATGTGCACGTTGAGTCACACTCCCACACACAGAACAGTTATACTTGTGCTTTGGTTTCGTAGGTTTTATAGTTGCTGGGGACTTAATTAATTAATTGTGTTAACGAAAATTTTCATTTCATTCTTTGTTGTCATTCTATGCAGTCAGATAGCGTAACAATTAGTTGTCAGGGCCAGCCGTTTACGAGACTTGCGTAATCGGACATACAGCTACTAAAAATATTTGCATTATATACATTTTATTAAGCCCCCATGCACGTGGCGACCGCTGCTTCGGATCGTCCCTTGGAATTCTTCTGATTCTAAAAATAGTAGACAGTAGCATTGTTGTAGTAATTTGTAGTTTAGTAATTGTAGTCTATATTGCATGTGTAGATTTGGTAATTGGCATTCTTCTAATGATATTTTTCAAAATTTATTTTTTTGTGTGTGTTGTCTTGTCTACGGGTTTGACAATTTAGTGCAATTATTTCAATTGTTCGATTAATCGTGTTTGAGGGAAACTTTTCATGTAAATGGTATTGTTGGAGATTAAGTGTCATTGTGTGTAATTTTCATATAGTGACGAGTTTTGTATGTTTTGTAAATGATTACGCGATCGATGAAACAGGCAAAAATGATGAATAGTGAGAATAACGAAATTGTTGACATGGCGAACTCGCCAACACAGGACAACAGTATGATGAATAATGAAGTGGAAAACAATTTAATCAGTCGGGAAAATAGTCCGGAAACAGTTCAAAATTTTTCACAATCGAAAAATTCTCAGAATACGAGATTAACGACAGAAGATATGCAGCGGTTGATGAGTGCAATATTAGATTTGGGGTCACAGATAAACTCAATGGGATCTGAATTAAAAACAGGGTTAGACTCACTACGATCTGAAATTAAAACAGAAATGAATGCAATGACAACACGGTTATGCTCAAAAATAGGAACAATTGAAACCGAGATGAAAGCAGTGGGATCGCAGTTACGATCTGAATTAGAAACCGATATGGGAACAATGGAAACACAGTTAGGCTCACGAACAGGGACATGTTTCAAATACATGAAAGATGAATCAAAGAAAGAAATTAGAGAAGAAATACAACCGATTTTGAATGCTCACAATAATAGTTTAATTTCAACAGAAATTAGACAAGAGGAACAGGACAGAGAACGGGAAGAAAAAGATCGCGTGATAGTACAAAAATTTTCACAGTTAAATTTACAACGCGGACACGATAAGGAAGCAATAATTGAAAGACTCGAGGAATCCGTACCGAATGACAGATTAAATAACCTAACACAACAGTATGATCAGTTAACTACTAAATGTGACAACACCGAAACCCGAGTCGCGACATTTACAGAAGACGTAAATAAACAGAAAGAACAATTAAGTGATTCATCGTAAAGAGTTGAGGAGATCTCAGATGAATTGACAAGTGTTAGTTTAGCAGAAGGGTTTGAAGAAAATAATTTGTTTCATTTACGTGATGCAACAAGAGAGCGCCAGGCGCGTGAATTTAACAATAATCGACTTTGGGAATGGGACAGACGCGGTAGGTCTTTGTCGCCACGAGGCGAAAACTTTGACTATAAACACTTTTTGACTGTTCGGAAATTTAAGATCTTCTGCAATTCTAAGAATGACGTACATCCATGTTCATGGTTAGATCAGTTTACGTACGCACTTCCGCCAGATGTGCCACAAAGTCACAAACTAGAATTTATGTGCAGCTATTAGAGTCCTCAGGGGATTCACTACTCTAAGTGAATATGTGCCGTAGCGAGCATAGGGCCCCGAGCTGTAGTGGTGCTATTTCTCTTTTAGTTTTCTGTACCGCTGCCTAATCTTTTACTATTCTTTGCATCTATCAAAACAACTCTTCGACTATCAATCTATCTAGAGAGCGTGTAAAAAAATAACCGGATATGACTATTTTACCCAAAAGTGACTTCGGAAATTACCATTTAGACTTACTGTACCTTCAGCAGCATTCATTCCTAGTTTAAACGAAATTTTACCTGTTCATCTTCGTGACAATATTACTTCATATGTTGACGACATTCTTATTGCTAAACATTCTTGGAGTGAGCACAACAAAATTTTGGATTCATTGTTACGTATCTTTGCAAGAGTTGGCATTACAGTGAACTTAGAAAAATTTGAATTTGGTCGTTCTCAGGTGAAATTTCTCGGTCACATTATTTCTACAGAAGGTATTCTTCCTGATCCAGAAAAACTTGACACTATTCGTAATTATGCTGTTTCTACCACAAAACGTGATGTTCGTAGTTTCCTTGGTGTCTGTAATTTTCTTAGACGCTTTGTTAGACTGGACGATTTGGCCACACCTCGTTTTTGCGATCTATCTGGAAAGTTCTCTTTAAACGAAAATCGGTCGACAACTCTGTTTGGTTAGTTTGTATTCCTGATGAGTGGGTTAATAAGCTGATTTGGTATACGCATTTCAGTTATGCACACTTTGGTCCCAGAAAATGCTTTCATAAATTACGAGAAAATTGCTACTTCAATAATATGGAAAAACGTATTCGATCTGTTCTGGCCAAATGCAAATTATGTCACAAGGCTAAGCCGCCAACAATTTCTCACAGAGCACCGTTGTTTCCTGTCATTCCAGCGAAATTAAAGAACATGGCTGCAGTTGATTTGTTCGGTCCAGTGGTTCGTTCTACTAATGGTTTTGCGTACATTTTCGTAGCAGTGGAGTTGACATCAAAATATGTGTGTTTTACACCGTTACGCAAAGCAACAGCTCGTTCAGTATCTAACGCTATCATCAAACATTTTCTTAAAGAAGTGGGTCATGTTGATAAGGTTATATCAGATAATGGATCACAGTTTCGTTCTAAAATTTGGCTTCATACTCTACGGCGTCGTAAAATTAAACCAATTTTTATTTCACTTTTTCACCCTCAATCTAACGCTTCAGAGAGATGGATGAAGGAAATCAATAAATTGTGTCGTCTTTATTGTCATCAGAATCACAGAACTTGGGATCAGTATCTTCATATTTTTCAAAACATTCTGAATGAACTTCCTAATGACTCAACTTCTTTACCGCCTACACTGATATTAAAAAACAAAGCACCGACAAATCGCATATCTGAAATCGTTCCTTTTCCGCCTTCACGGAAACTGCGGCAATCTGAAGTTGTGAACCTGGCTCTGCAAAATATTGCATCTGCGGCTGCTAGAAGAGAGAAATCAGCTAAGCGTCCTGGTCGTTTAAAAATCTTGTCAGTTGGTCAGAAGGTGTTAATTAAGGCACATCGTTTGTCTCACAAAGGAAAAGGCTTGTGTCGCAAATTTTTTCTGCTTTACAACGGCCCATATAGAATTCGCAAAATTATTCATGATAACACTGTCGAAGTAGAAACTCTTAAATCACGACGCTCTAAAGGAATACATCATATATCTAACGTTAAAATTTTTGTGGAGTGATATACTTTTGAAAAATTTTTTGTAGAATGACATACTTTTGAGAAACTAACAGCTACATGTAAACATGCGGGGTGAGAAACTAACAGCTACATGTAAACATGCGGAGAGTACAAGGACACTGCGCTGTGTTTTGGCGGCAGCATATACTCAAAGCAACAGTCAAGTCTGCGCGCCGCACAGGGCAGTCGTTGACCGCAAACAATCACTTCCTACGTCACGCGCCTACAGCTGATCGAGCGCTCAGTGCGAATGCACTGACAGCCGTAAATAAATACACAGTCTAATTTCTCCGAATAAAATCAGTATAAAGCTATAGTGACTTGATAAATTCTGTTATTAACATTCAGTATTTTTCAGGATACGGTTCTATAAAGTATTTAAGAACTTCAGGTAAATTCTGTGCGTGTCCGACGTTGAGACGACTTGCTATCGAGAAAATTTCAGGAAAAATGTCATTTCGAAGAAGAAAGTAATAAACTAAAAAAGTTAACTATTAATTGAGTTTATTTTTCAGGTAACATATTTCCACTTAGGTACGTACTTTAGACGTAATTTGCTGCTCGCGATTACGTGATTCATACTTTGTGCTAATTACATGTTCTATGAAATTACTTGTGAAGCGACATGCTTGCGTACGTTAACTGATTTTGACAATTTTTATTAATGTACTGGATTGTAACTTGTGTATACTATGCATCGCTTGGCTGCACTGCTTTTTCACTGATGTTATATTTTTTTAATTATGTGCCTGCTGTGCCTATTTATTTAAATTATAATTGTCACCTGATTAATTGTGCTGATGTGGTTAGGTATGTAAGTTATACTTTGTGATTTATCTGCTTGCGCCTTCATGTTTACTTATTAAGATACGATGCTAATGACCTGTTTAGTACGTAAGATATATGTTTACTGCTATGCGTATGGATTGCACGTTTACACATTTCTGCTTGTTGTCATAACTATACTTCAATTTGGTATATAGCAATGCTGATGTACAGTGTACAAACATAGAGTTTAGGTTACACTATGGTACTAGTTACAGATTGTTCGCTTGGCAGAGCCTCGTTGTAAGATTTGTGCTGCATCCACTTGTTGACATTCTGTTCTCTACTGGTATATTTACTCGCTGTTGCTTGCCTTGCTTACGCTCAGTGCCTTATATTTTTAAGATAAGAAAATGAACTACAATAATTCGACGAACGACATTAGTACAAGAAACATCATAGAAGTCACATGAGCTGGAGGTTTTATGAAAGCTGTATAAATGTATGCCAATAGGAAGGAAGCTAACGACATGACATACCAACACAGTTATTACACTGCATTTTTCGTGAGCAATTGAAATAGGAAGTGACACTTGACACAAGAAATACTCCACATGTTTGCTTCTGTTTGCCATAATTCTTGAAGTGGTGTACACACTGTGAAATATTAGCATCATTCACACTCCGTAATCGTACTTAATTACTGAGAGTTATTCGAACTAAGTCTGTTAGAGGTCATGTATGCATTCTTTGTTTATAATTCATAATGAGTAGAAGATTTTGGTCAGATGGATTACACAGAGGTTGTGTGTTGACAGTGTGTCTTCGGATTGTATGGGATGAGGAGGTTTGCATTAGGATTTTATCTGTACTTGTTCGACGAAACTGACTTGAGGAAAGAGTTGTTATGGAAGTGAAATGATATTGGTAATATTGGAGTTTTTGTGGACAAGAGGTAAGGTAAATGATACTGGCAATAAGGTTTATATGTATCGACATATTGAAGAGGTATTATGGAGGTATTGAGATTGTATGAAGTTGATTGGAGTATGGTGTATAAGAGGTAAAGTAAGTGAGGTGCATATTTTTTTTTTTGTTGTTGGTCTATATGGAACAAGGAGGATGAAGATAGCAGACTAGAACACTAAAATGGAAGGAAGATTGTCTACACACACTTTGTTAAATCACTAAGCAGTATGTATTTTTTTTTGGAGAGAGGAAGCATTGCATATCTTGGCACACTGACAGTTGTTCAACAACCATACATTTTGATCTGGCTTGGCAAACATTGGTCTTGACATGATGACTATGACGTTGACTTAACAATTATTGACTGTTATACATTGCTGTCACTACTACTTGATACACATGATGAACATGAAATTTGACAAAAGTGGATTCAGACAGTTAACACTATACAATTACACAGTAGTACTTGATGTGGATGAAAGATGAGTGAGTGTGTTTTGTGTGTTTTCCTTTCCTAATCCTACCCACCTATCTCCTAAATATTATTTTATTTGTTTGTAGTGGCTTGCACTGACACCCATAAATATTATAGGTTTACTGAAGTTTGTGTATTTGTAATAGTAATATGACAATTACCTGATATCATTTGTGTGTTTGTTATGATTTGTATGTTTAGTGTAAGAACATTGTAAAAGCATTTGTATGTGCATTCAAACTATTGTTCATGCTTGAATGTCTAATTAGTGATGATGAAATTATGGACTGTTACTTGTACTTTTTCTACATGATTGGTGCCACTAGGACATGTTTAATTTGTGCTGAGGAACAGTATGATCAGTGATAGTTGTTTAATGTCATTGTCGGTGTCTGCACCTACTCAACATTGCTGGGTGCCACTGATGAACTGCTTCTACTGAAATGATGTCACTTGTTGGAGTCTGAACCTACTCCACAATGCTGGGTGCCACTGATGAACTGCTTCTACTGAAATGATGTCACCTGTTGGAGTCTGAACCTACTCCACAATGCTGGGTGCCACTGATGGAACTGCTTCTACTGACATAATGTCACTTGATGGTGTCTGCACCTACTCAACATTGCTGGGTGCCATTGATGGACTGCTTCTACTGAAATGATGTCACCTGTTGGAGTCTGCACCTGTTCCACAATGCTGGGTGCCACTGATGGAACTGCTTCTACTGACATGATGTCACCTGTTGGAGTCTGCACCTGTTCCACAATGCTGGGTGCCATTGATGGACTGCTTCTACTGAAATGATGTCACCTGTTGGAGTCTGAACCTACTCCACAATGCTGGGTGCCACTGATGAACTGCTTCTACTGAAATGATGTCACCTGTTGGAGTCTGCACCTGTTCCACAATGCTGGGTGCCACTGATGGACTGATTCTACTGAGATGATGTCACCTGTTGCTGTTTGCACCTGTTCCACAATGCTGGGTGCCACTGATGGACTGCTTCTACTGAAATGATGTCACCTGTTGGAGTCTGAACCTACTCCACAATGCTGGGTGCCACTGATGAACTGCTTCTACTGAGATGATGTCACTTGTTGCTGTCAGCACCTATTCAACAGTGCTGGGTGCTACTGCTGGAACTGTGAACTACTTGTTGTGAATATTGTATTAACTGATTTTTTGTGTATTACTGTTTGTGAAAAGTTATAAGACTCTTACCTGCTCATATTCGTCATTGCTGACGTTATCGATTGAATTGTTTAACCACATGATATTTCTGTAAACTATTATGTAAAGTCACATATATGAAAGAATTTGTATTGCTTAGTGTATTTTATATATTAGGCTATTGAAAGGTCAGCGCAAAGCCAAAATTTTATCTAGTTATATGATATTTACGTATTAATATTATCTTTTATTTTTGTCTGTATTTTTGTTTTTTTTGTTTTTGTTTTGACGAATTTGGTGGTATTTACACCACCAATGCTGGCAAAAATACCATCAAATTCTAGCCCGTGGAGGAAGGGCATATGAAAGGTGGCTACACTGAGCCACAGCGCCAAAATCGCGCCAGAGAGAGTATTGTTTCGCCGCCTCCACTGGCAGTGCTCATTGAGAGGTAGCGGCAGGAGTTCTTGCCGGGAAGTTGTGGTGGACACTGCTTGTATCTGAAGTTGGAATGAGATGGGGTAGTAGTGAGTGTTGTTCCATGTTATGCAGCTATGTGATGGGAGAGATAGCAGATGTTATTCTAATGGAGATATTGTAATGATCTGAGTGCTTTTCGTCAATATAAATTAAGGTAACTAACTACTGTTCTTTATTTTCTTATTATTTGTGTGTCCTGAATAATGCTTCATTACAGGTTCAGTCAACAAAGCATCTGGCTTGTGTTCTTGTATTGTATTAGAGTGTAATTCTGGGTTTCTTGAGCAATTATAGTATTTCTAATTTTTTTTTCTATCACGTCAGTATAAATGGTATTTGAAATTTCTTGTCTTGTTGAAGAAGAACCATGCCAGATGTGTACGTTGAGTCACACTCCCACACACAGAACAGTTATACTTGTGCTTTGGTTTCGTAGGTTTTATAGTTGCTGGGGACTTAATTAATTAATTGTGTTAACGAAAATTTTCATTTCATTCTTTGTTGTCATTCTATGCAGTCAGATAGCGTAACAATTAGTTGTCAGGGCCAGCCGTTTACGAGACTTGCGTAATCGGACATACAGCTACTAAAAGTATTTGCATTAATTTCATTTTATTAAGCCCCCATGCACTGTCATAGTACTTGCAGTGGATCCTGATGCAGTTTCGAATTCCTGTGTGATGGTCTGGATAGAGGTCCGCTTATTACACATTACGACCGTCTTCAAATGTCGGCGGTGTCTGTCAGTCAATAGACGAGGTCGGCCTGTATGCTTTTGTGCTGTTCGTGTCCCTTCACGTTTCCACTTTGCATGGGGGCTTAATTAAATTATAATGCAAATATTTTTTGGTAGCTGTCTGTCCGATTACGCTAGTCTCGTAAACGGCTGGCCCTGACTAGTGTTAGTACGCAATCTGACTGCATAGAATAACAACAAAGAATGAAATGAAAATTTTCTGTTAACACAATTAATTAATTAAGTCCCCAGCAACTATAAAACCTACGAAACCAAAGCACAAGTGTAATTGTTCTGTGTGTGGGAGTGTGACTCAACGTACACATCTGGCACGGTTCTTCTTCAACAAGACAAGAAATTTTAAATATCATTTATACTGAAGTAATTAAAAAAAATAGAAATACTATAATTGCGCAAGAAACCCAGAATTACACTCTAATAGAAGAACACAAGCCAGATGCTTTGTTGACTGAACCTGTAATGATGCATTATTTCAGACACAGAAATAATAAAAAGAAAAAAACAAGGAATTTGTTACCTTCATATATATTGTCGAAATGCACTCTGATCATTACAATATCTCTATTAGAATAACATCTGCTATCTCTTCCATCAAATAGCTGCATAAAACATGGAACAAACACTCCCTACTACCACATCTCCACAACTCTCCACTACATCTGAACAAGAACCGCCTGCCGCTACTTCTCAATAATCACTGCCAGTGGAGGCGGCGGAACAAAACTCTCTGGCGCGATCTCTGGCGCTGTGGCTCAGTGTAGCCACCTTTCATGTGCCCTTCCTCCACGGGCTAGAATTTGATGGTATTTTTGCCAGCATTGGTGGTGAAAATACCACCAAATTCGTCAAAAAAAATACAGACAAAAATAAAAGATAATATTAATACGTAAATATCATATAACTAGATAAAATTTTGGCTTTGCACTGACCTTTCAATAGCCTAATATATAAAATACACTAAGCAATACAAATTCTTTCATACACGTGACTTTACATAATAGTTTACACAAGTATTATGTGGTTAAACAGTTCAATCAATAGCGTCAGCAATGACGAATATGTACAGGTAAGAGTCTCATAACTTTTCACAAACAGTAATACACAAAAAAATCAGTTTATACAAATATTCACATAAAATGCTTTCACAACAAGTAGTTGACAGTTCCAGCAGTAGCACCCAGCAATGTTGAATAGGTGCTACAGCAACAAGTGACATCATCTCAGTAGAAGAAGTCAATCAGTGGCACCCAGCAATGTTGATTAGGTGCAGACACCATCAGGTGACATCATTTCAGTAGAAGCAGTCCATCAGTGGCACCCAGCATTGTGGAACAGGTGCAGACTCCAACAGGTGACATCATTTCAGTAGAAGCAGTCCATCAGTGGCACACAGCAATGTTGAGTAGGTGGAGACACCATCAGGTGACATCATTTCAGTAGAAACAGTCCATCAGTGGCACCCAGCATTGTGGAACAGGTGCAGACTCCAACAGGTGACTTCGTTTCAGTAGAAGCAGTCCATCAGTGGCACCCAGCAATGTTGAGTAAGTGCAGACACCATCAGGTGACATCATTTCAGTAGAAGCAGTCCATCAGTGGCACCCAGCATTGTGGAATAGGTGCAGACACCATCAGGTGACATCATTTCAGCAGAAGCAGTCCATCAGTGGCACCCAGCAATGTTGAGTAGGTGCAGACACCATCAGGTGACATCATTTCAGTAGAAGCAGTCCATCAGTGGCACCCAGCAATGTTGAGTAGGTGCAGACAGCAGTCCATAATATTCACTATCACTAATCACACTGTTCATCAGAGTTTATAAGCAGAAATTAAACATGTCCTAGTGTCACCAAACATGTAGAAAAAGTACAAGTAACAGTCCATAATATTCACTATCACTGATCACACTGCTCATCAGAGTTTATAAGCAGAAAGTAAACATGTCCTATTGGCACCAATCATGTAGAAAAAGTGCAAGTAACAGTCCATAATATTTACTATCACTGATCACACTGCTCATCAGAGTTTATAAGCAGAAAGTAAACATGTCCTATTGGCACCAATCATGTAGAAAAAGTACAAGTAACAGTCCATAATATTTACTATCACTGATCACACTGTTCATCAGAGTTTATAAGGAGAAAGTAAACATGTCCTATTGGCACCAATCATGTAGAAAAAGTACAAGTAACAGCTCATAATATTCACTATCAGCAGAAATTAAACATGTCCTAGTGGCACCAATCATGTAGAAAAAGTGCAAGTAACAGACCATAATATTCACTATCACTGATCATACAGTTCATCAGCAGAAATTAATCATTTCTAACTGTCACACATCACTGTTGAACAAGTGCAGGTAACAGTTCATAATATTCACCATCACTACTCAGACAGTTCAGGCATGAACAATAGTTTGAATCCACATACAAATGCTTTTACACTAGACATACAAATCATAACAAACACACAAATGATGTCAGATAATTGTCATATTAACTATTACAAATACACAAACATCAGTAAACCTATAATATTTATGGGTGTCAGTGCAAGCCACTACAAACAAATAAAATAATATTTAGGAAATAGGTCGGTACCAATTTGGGATTGGGAAAGGAAAACACACAAAACACACTCACTCATCTTTCATCCACATTAAGTACTACTGTGTAATTGAATAGTGTTAACTGTGTAAATGCAATTCTCTCAAAATTTGATGTTCGACATGTATATCAAGTAGTAGTGGCAGCAATGTATAACAGTCAATAATAGTTAGTCAAAGTCATAGTCATCATGTCAAGACCAATGTTTGCCAAGCCAAATAAAAATGTACGGTTGCTGAACAACTGTCAGTGAGCCAAGATATGCAATTACTTCCTCTCTCCAAAAAAAAAAAAAATATGTACTGCCTATTGATTTAACAAAGTGTGTGTAGACAATCTTCTTTCCACTTGAGTGTTCTAGTCTGCTATCTTCATCCTCCTTGTTCCATAAAAACCAACAAAAAAAATATACTCCTCACTTACTTCACCTCTTATCCACCAAAACTCCAATAATCATCAGCATCACATAATCTTAATACTTCAATAATACCTCTTATGTCGATACATATAAACCTTATCATTAATAGCATTTACCTTACCTCTTGTCCACCAAAACTCCAATAATCATCAACTTCACACAATCTCAATAATACCTCTTCAATACGTCGACACATATAAACCTTATTACCAATATCATTTCACTTCCATAACAACTCTTTCCCCTAGTCAGTCTCCTCGAACAAGTACAGATAAAATCCTAATGCAAACCTCATCATCCCATACAATCCGAAGACACACTGTCAACACACAACCTCTGTGTAATCCATCTGAGCCAAATCTTCTACTCATTATGAATTATAAACAAAAGAAATGCATACATGACCTCTAACAGAGTTAGTTCGAATAACTCTCAGTAATTAAGTACAATTACGGAGTATGAATAATCATAATATTTCACAGTGTGTACACCACTTCAAGAATTATGGCAAACAGAAGCAAACATGTGGAGTATTTCTTGTGTCAAGTGTCACTTCCTATTTCAATTGCTCACGAAAAATGCAGTATAATAACTGTCAATGGTCTAAACCTAGTTTTGGTATGTCATGTCGTTAGCTTCCTTCCTATTAGCATAAATTTATACAGCTTCCATAAAACCTCAGCTCATGTGACTTCTATGAAGTTTCTTGTACTAATGTCGTTTATGTCGAATTATAGCAGTTCATTTTCTTATCTTAAAAATATAAGGCACTGAGCGTAAGCAAAACATGCAATAGCGAGTAAATATACCAGTAGAGAACAGAATGTCAACAAGTGGATGCAGTACAATCCCTACAACGAGGCTCTGCCAAGCAAACAATCTATAATTAATACCATAGTGTGACCTAAGCTCCATGTTTGTACACCGTATATCTGCATTTCTATATACCAAATTAAAGAGTAGTTGTGACGACAAATAGAAATGTATAAATATGCAATCCATACGCATAGCAGTAAACATATGTCATAGCAGTAAACATATATCATATTAGCATCATATCAGCATAAGCAAATAAATGTTCATATGTAATCATAATAAGTAAACATGAAGGCGCAAGCAGATAAATCACAAAGTATAACTCACATACATAATCACAGTCAGCACAATTAATCAGGTTACAATTATAATTTAAATAAATAAGCACAGCTGGCACATAATAAAAAAAATATGACATCAGTGAAAAAGCAGTGCAGCCAAGCGATGCATAATATATACAAATAACAACCCTGTTCATTAATAATCATTGTCAAAATCAGTTAACGTACGCAAGCACATCGCTTCACAAGTAATTTCATAGAACATGTAATTAGCACAAAGTATGAATCACGTAATCGCGAGCAGCAAATTACGTCTAAAGTAGTACCTAAGTGGAAATATGTTACCTGAAAAATAAACTCAATTAATCGTTACCTTTTTTAGTTTATTAGTTTCTTCTTCGAAATTACATTCTTACTGAAATTTTCTCCATAGCAAGTCGTCTTAACGTCGGACACACACAGAATTTACCTGAAGGTCTTAAATATTTTATACAACCGTATCCTGAAAAATACTGAACGTTAATAACATAATTCATCAAGTCACTATAGCTTATACTGAATTTAGTCGGAGAAATTAGACTGTGTATTTGTTTACGGCTGTCAGTGCATTCGCACTGAGCGCTCGATCAGCTGTAGGCGCGTGACGTAGGAAGTGATTGTTTGCGGTCAACGACTGCCTTGTGCGGCGCGCAGACTTGACTGTTGCCTTGAGTATATGCCGCCGCCAAAACACAGCGCGGTATCCTTGTACTCTCCACATGTTTACATGTAGCTGTTAGTTTCTCACAAATATGTCATTCTACAAAAATTTTTCAAAAGTATATCATTCCACAAAAATTTTAACGTTAGATATATGATGTATTCCCTTAGAGCGTCGTGATTTAAGAGTTTCTACTTCGACAGTGTTATCATGAATAATTTTGCGAATTCTATATGGGCCGTTATAAAGCAGAAAAAATTTGCGACACAAGCCTTTTCCTTTGTGAGACAAACGATGAGACTTAATTAACACCTTCTGACCAACTGACAAGATTTTTGAACGACCAGGACGCTTAGCTGATTTCTCTCTTCTAGCAGCCGCAGATGCAATATTTTGCAGAGCCATGTTCACAACTTCAGAATGCCGCAGTTTCCGTGAAGGCGGAAAAGGAACGATTTCAGATATGCGATTTGTCGGTGCTTTGTTTTTTAATATCAGTGTAGGCGGTAAAGAAGTTGAGTCATTAGGAAGTTCATTCAGAATGTTTTGAAAAATATGAAGATACTGATCCCAAGTTCTGTGATTCTGATGACAATAAAGACGACACAATTTATTGATTTCCTTCATCCATCTCTCTGAAGCGTTAGATTGAGGGTGAAAAAGTGAAATGAAAAGTGGTTGAATTTTACGACGCCGTAGAGTACGAAGCCAAATTTTAGAACGAAACTGTGATCCATTATCTGATATAACCTTATCAACATGACCAACTTCTTTAAGAAAATGTTTGATGAAAGCGTTAGATACAGAACGAGCTGTTGCTTTGCGTAAAGGTGTAAAACACATATATTTTGATGTCAATTCCACTGCTACGAAAATGTACGCAAAACCATTAGTAGATCGAACCACTGGACTGAACAAATCAACTGCAGCCAAGTCCTTTAATTTCGCTGGAATGATAGGAAACAACGGTGCTCTGTGAGAAACTGTTGGCGGCTTAGCCTTGTGACATAATTTGCATTTGGCCAGAACAGATCGAATACGTTTTTCCATATTACTGAAGTAGCAATTTTCCCGTAATTTATGAAAGCATTTTCTGGGACCAAAGTGTGCATAACTGAAATACGTATACCAAATCAGCTTATTGACCCACTCATCAGGAATACAAACTAACCAAACAGAGTTGTCGACCGATTTTCGTTTAAAAAGAATGTCATTGCGAACTAAATAATGCTGTCTAATCGCTACACTTTCCTTTCTTCTCCACTTCTCCTTAATGTCCTTCCAGATTGGATCCTTATTTTGCTCCTTAGCGATGTCCTGGAGCGAAGACGAAATAAAGTTCTCAAACGCAACACCTTGAATATACATCAAACAATAATTGTTTTCCTTGCAGTCCTCTTCAGCACTTTGTTTCAAATCCATAGGTGCACGTGATAAAGCATCAGCAACAATATTTGAAGATCCCTGTATGTAAACAATACTAAAATCAAATTCCTGTAGGTATACCGCCCATCGTGACAATCTGCCGTGAGTTAATTTTGTTGACATAAGAAATTCCAGAGCTCGATGATCGGTGTAAACCTTAGTATGTCTGCCAAACAAAAATGTGCGAAATTTTGTGAAAGCCCAAACAACAGCCAAAGCTTCAAGTTCCGTAATCGAATAATTCTTTTCTGATATAGAGAGAACACGACTTCCAAATGCAATAGTCTTCTGTACTACAACGCCGTTTTCTTCTATCTCTTGAAATAAATGTTCACCTAGGCCTTTGTATGATGAGTCCGTCGCCAAACAAAAATCTTTGGATAAATCTGGATGTGAAAGAAGTGGAGCAGCAACTAAAGCATCACGAAGCTGTTCAAATTCTGATTGAGCTTCCTCATCCCAACACCAATTAGATTTCTTTCCAGATAGTTCACATAAACGAGGTGTGGCCAAATCGTCCAATTTAACAAAGCGTCTAAGAAAATTACAGACACCAAGGAAACTATGAACATCACGTTTTGTGGTAGGAACAGCATAATTACGAATAGCGTCTAATTTCTCTGGATCAGGAAGAATACCTTCTGTGGAAATAATGTGACCGAGAAATTTCACCTGAGAACGACCAAATTCAGATTTTTCCAAGTTCACTGTAATCCCAACTTTTGCAAAAGTACGTAATAATGAATCCAAAATTTTGTTATGCCTACTCCAAGAACGTTTAGCAATAAGAATATCGTCAACATATGAAGTAATATTGTCACGAAGATAAATAGGTAAAATTTCATTTAAGCTACGAATGAATGCTGCTGAAGATACAGTAAGTCCAAACGGTAATTTCCGAAACTGGTAACAGTTACCAAAGGCTAAAAAGGCAGTATATTTTCTACAATCAGGGTGGAGTTCTATTTGCCTAAAACTTGCGCGCATATCAATCGTGGATAAAACTTTAATTCCATGGAAATGTTGAAGAAGTTCATCTAAATTTTGTGGGCGGTCAGTTTCAGGAATGATGATATTATTTATCTGTCTGGAATCCAGAACCAAACGAATTGACCCATCCTTTTTAAGAACAACGTGTAATGGGCTAGTATAAGGACTGACTGCAGGCTCAATAATGCCCTGATCTAACATGTACTGAAGTTCATTCTTAACCTTGTCTCTGTAAGCCAAAGGAATAGCGTACGTTTTCCCCCGAAATGGTGTGTGTTCTTTTACTTTAAATAAATATTGTAGGCCTTGTATAGTTCCTGTGTGATGACTAAATACTGTAGCATGTGAAGTCAAAATGTGGTGCAGCTCTTCTCTTGCAACGTCATCTGGCACTTCAGCTTTCTTAACCTTTTCATTAATTAATTCTTCACTATTAATTATATCATCCATCGCGTCCCTGTATCTATTGTCATTGTCATGTGTGTGAAATGTGTGTGAAATCTTATCGGACTTAACTGCTAAGGTCATCAGTCCCTAAGCTTACACACTACTTAACCTAAATTATTCTAAGGACAAACACACACACTCATGCCCGAGGGAGGACTCGAACCTCCGCTGGGATCAGCCGCACCGTCCACGACTGCAGCGCCCTAGACCGCTCGGCTAATCCTGCGCGGCTGTCATTGTCATGAATGAACACATTGTCGTCATAATGCTCAACGAAAACATCAGAAGTAAGAAACCTTAAACATTTTGTATCTGACTCAGATCTTGCTAAACACTCGAAAAATTTCAAACATATCGGCATTCCGGCAACAGTCAAATTCACACCTCCTTCTTTAAAGTTCAAAATTGCCTTATGTGCGTTAAGAAACTCCATACCTAATATAATTTGTGTACTGAGTAATGGAACAATAATAAAATTAGCAGAAAATTCGTATCCTTGACAAATGAAATTTAAGTTGGTCTTTTGTTTGACTTTCACACTTTTTCCAGAAATCGCTCCTCGAATTGTAGTTTTAGAAATAGGTAACACAGGACAGGCAATAGTTCTTTCACATATACGAAAAACTGATTCACTAATGACGTTCAATGGGCTCCCAGAATCTAAAACTGCAGTGAACTTATTCTTACCCACACATACTTCAATAACAGGATGTAAAAATGCGTCTACATTATTTTCCTTTTCGTCTAGCAAAATGTCTCTCATGTCCTCCAGGCGTACGTAGTGTAAAGTCGTAGTGTCATTACTTTCTGAACCGTCTATATTGCTGCCAGAAGCCGAAGCTACAAGTCATTGTCGATTGCTTGCGTCACGTCTCTGATTATTCGCGTCATTTCGCGGATCAATTTCTACGATTTGCACTTGTCTCTCTGAAGTTCTGTCACGTGGAGGATGCCAATTAGGTCCTTCCTGTCTGTTAGATGCAAATTCTTGGTTGTGTCTATTATTAAAATTTCTGTTTTCCTGTCTGTCTGCATAACTACTTCTTGTGTAATTTCGACTATCACTTCTGAAATTATTGTTGTATCTGCTACCCTGATTATTTCTGTAGAAAGAATTTCTATTACTGTATGAATAATTTCTGTCTTGATGATACCGTACTGTTTCCATATGATTGATCATTCCGGTACGAATTACCGCTATTATAATTGTCTGTGTAATTTCTGTTAGAACGTCTGTTATTGTCATAAGGCTGGTATCTATTGTCCTGTCTGTTACGTCTGTCATTCTCAAAATTACCCATATAACGCCCGTTCCGATCACTATCCCTTTTCTCTGAAAATCTATTGTAATTACTGTTACTGAAAAAGTTACAAGAAGTCCCGTCGTCGTTGTCATACTCAAGTTCTTGCAACAAAGTCTTAAAAGTGTCGATGTCGTCTTTACATCTTCCAGCTAAAGCAATTTGTCTTATGGATTGTGGCAGCTTAGTTAAACAAATGCGAATTAATTCAGTCGGGCTATGAGGGCTGGAAAGGAACTGATTCTTTCGAATCATGTCTTCAAAATATTCCGCTGGCGTGGGGAACTCAGACTGTTTGAAATTACGCTGCATAATAAGACTGTGTTTGACTCTGTCTTGCGTGTTTTCGGACCAATATGCCGATAGAAATGCATGATAAAAATCATTCAGATTATTACAATCTCTAATGAGTGCGCGCATCCGCGTCGCCGGTTCGTTTTCTAAATATCCACACATAAATTCCAGTTTGTGACTTAGTGGCCAGTTTGACTAACCATGAACATGGATGTATGTCATTCTTAGAATTACGAAAGATCTTAAATTTCCGAACAGTCAAAAAGTGTTTATAGTCAAAGTTTTCGCCTCGTGGCGACAAAGACCCACCGCGTCTGTCCCAGTCCGAATGTCGATTATTGTTAAATTCACGCGCCTGGCGCTCTCTTGTTGCATCCCGTACATGAAACAAATTGTCTTCAAAGCCCTCTGCTATCTGTGATTCTAAATTTCTTCTGCTGTCTTTTCCTACGATTTCGCCTTCAATTTGTTTGACTTGCTTTTTTAATGCCTCAAATTCCCTTTTCACGCGTTCATTAAATTTTCCCTGATTTTCAACATGCTTATTTATGTTCTGATACTCTTCGGTTTCTGCAAATGGTAATGGAGCTGTATCATCCAAATCTCTGTCTCCATGTAAACTAAGATTTGTCAATTTATCTGAAATCTCCTCAACTCTTTCCGATAAGTCACCTATTTGTTCTTTCTGTTTATTTACGGCTTCCGTAAGTGTCGCGACTCGGGTTTCAGTATTAACACATTTGGTAGTTAACTGTTCATATTGTTGTGTTAGGTTACTTAATCTGTCATTTGGTACGGATTCCTCGATTCTCTTAAATATTTCTTCCTTATCATGTGCACGTTGTAAATTTAACTCTGAAAATTTTTGTACTATCACGCGATCTCTTTCTTCCTGTTCTCTATCCTGTTCCTTTTGTCTAATCTCTACTGCAATTGTACTTCTTCTTTAATTTCTTTCTTTAATTCATCTTTCATGTTTTTGAAAATGTCCCTATTCGTTAATCTAACCGTGTTTCCATTGTTTCCATCTCTGTTTCTAGCCGTGTTGCCACCGTTTTCAATTCAGATCCTAACTGTGATCCCAATGAGTCTAACCGTGTTTCCATTGTTCCCATCTGTGTTTTTAATTCAGACCTAAACCGTGTTTCCATTGTTCCCATATCAGTTTTTAATTCAGATCGTAAAGTTCCCATCTGTGATCCCAAATGTAATATAGCACCCATCAACTGCTCCATATTATCCGGTTCGAAATTCTTTTCGCCCCTAACATTTCCCGCAAAACTAACTTCCTTCTGCATAGCCATAACGCTATCTGTGTTCGATAATATTTCAGAATCTTCTATCGTTAATCTCGTATTCTGTGAATTTTCTGATTGAGAAAAATTTTGAAATGGTTCCGGACTATTTTCCCGACTTATTAAATTGTTTTCCACTTCATTATTCATCATACTGTTCCCCTGTGTTGGCGAGTTCGCCATGTCAACAATTTCGTCATTCTCACTATCCATCATTATTGCCTTCTTCATCGATCACGTAATCATTTACAAAACATACAAAACTCGTCACTGTACGAAAATTACACACAATGACTCTTTATCTCCAACAATACCATTTACATGAGAATTTTCCCTCAAACACGATTAATCGAACAATTGAAATAATTGCACTAAATTGTCAAACCCGTAGACAAGACAACAAAAAAAATAATTTTTGAAAAATACCATTAGAAGAATGCCAATTACCAAATCTACACATGCAATATAGACTACAATTACTAAACTACAAATTACTACAATACTACTGTCTGCTATTTTTACAGTCAGAAAATTCCAAGGGACGATCCTGGCAGGGTCGCCACGTGCATGGGGGCTTAATTAAATTATAATGCAAATATTTTTTGGTAGCTGTCTGTCCGATTACGCTAGTCTCGTAAACGGCTGGCCCTGACTAGTTTTAGTACGCAATCTGACTGCATAGAATAACAACAAAGAATGAAATGAAAATTTTCTGTTAACACAATTAATTAATTAAGTCCCCAGCAACTATAAAACCTACGAAACCAAAGCACAAGTGTAATTGTTCTGTGTGTGGGAGTGTGACTCAACGTACACATCTGGCACGGTTCTTCTTCAACAAGACAAGAAATTTTAAATATCATTTATACTGAAGTAATTAAAAAAAATAGAAATACTGTAATTGCGCAAGAAACCCAGAATTACACTCTAATAGAAGAACACAAGCCAGATGCTTTGTTGACTGAACCTGTAATGATGCATTATTTGAGACACAGAAATAATAAAAAGAAAAAAAACAGGGAATTTGTTACCTTCATATATATTGACGAAATGCACTCTGATCATTACAATATCTCCATTAGAATAACATCTGCTATCTCTTCCATCAAATAGCTGCATAAAACATGGCACAAACACTCCATACTACCACATCTCCACAACTCTCCACTACATCTGAACAAGAACCGCCTGCCACTACTTCTCAATAATCACTGCCAGTGGAGGTGGCGGAACAAAACTCTCTGGCGCGATCTCTGGCGCTGTGGCTCAGTGTAGCCACCTTTCAACTTCACTATCACATTGGGAACAGAGGATATACGAAGTGTGGAAATCTCGAGTACAGACGTTATACACTAGTTACACCCAATCATCTGACCACGTTTGGAGCCCGTGAGTTCCGCGGAGCGCTCCATTCTGCTCTCTCACGATGTCTAATAACTACTGAGGTCACTGATATGGTGTATATGGCAGTTGGTGGCAGCACACTGCCCCTAACATGAAAAACATATGTTTTTGGAGTGTCCTGGTACTTTTGGTCACATAGTGTATGTACCTGTTGCACTGTTCTCCTATTGTAACATTTGATAGGTCAGGCCATTAGGATAATTCATGTCCTTCAGATTATGTATGTTTGTTGAGCCGTGCGTTGCTCGTGTTCCCGCCATCATGTATTTTACTCCCTCTTTTTAACGTACTTCCACCTCACTACGTTAATTTAAATTAGTATTGTCACTGAGTTGCTGCATTGCCTGACCGTGAGCGGCGCTAGCAGCGCGTATCGATATATCTTCTCTCGTAGTATCTTTGCTGCACTGCTATTACTTCCCGGGCGTTGTCTGTCGTAAGGAATTCGGGTAAGAGAGTTCGGGTGGCGAGTTCGGGCTGCTAGTGAGTTGGAAAGTGTGTGGAGCGCAGTCCGGACCTGCCAGTCTGCGAGTTGCAATGCGGCACTAGTGCAGTCGGGTTGGAGCAGCAGTGAGGTCTGCGTCGACATGGCTCGCCCGACCATTGCCGCCACGCATCACTTGAGCCGGGCCACGGTCTTGGTGGATCGTCGATCGGTCGTCCTACCGGACGACGCGTTTTGGCTCGCCGATCGTTCATAAGTCGGCTGTGTCTGTGTGCATCGACTCCCGATTTGTCTTCATGTGTGTTTAGTTATTGTTGGGTATCGTTCAGGTCTTCGTGCAAGTGTTAGTCAGGTTGTGTGTGTAGTTGTCGTTACTTTCACTGACGACTATTTTAGATCTTGTCGGCATTCTAAGTGATTCGGCCGGATGCTGCGGACCAGGGAAGTTATCTCCGCGTGGTGCAGTCGGCTGAGTCCGCTGGTGGTCCCTGCGCTGTGTCGAAGCGCGTGTGTAGCTGTCGATTGCTACGAGCTTCGTGGTTCAACGACCCAGGACGTCAGAGTTGAGTAGTGGTTGCAACTACCCAAGCCACGTCCATTCATGTTGTGGTGGTTCGTTTCGGTGGTTCGCCGTTGGGGAGTTTTTCTGTGAACAACACCGAGTGTTTCTGTTGCTGAAACTTAGCCGCCATGTGGGGCACTTAACTATATTGGTTGACTACAATTCGAGTTCACCAGCAGAATTTTCTGCGTTGTGGCCGTTAGTGTTCTGGTTACCTGCCCTAGCCACTGACGTAAATTCAGGCAGTGTTCTTTTTGGGTGAGGTTAACTATATTACCGTATTTCACATTCAAGTGTACCAGCGGAATTTTCTGCCTTGTGGCCGTTAGTGTTCCGGTTACCTGCCCTGGCCACTAACTTAATTTCAGGCAGCGTCCTTTCCTCACCTGTTGTCGCTGTCCAACATGGTGTGTAATTTTGACACATAATACATACTTCCTTGTGTATTATCACATTCGTAAACTTTTGTGTTTGAATTCTCATGTACTGATTGATGGCAAGCAAGTCCTTGTGTCGGTCGGTCCATGACTGTCCTCTGGTTGCGTTCCGACGGATCAAGTGTAGTTGGGCTCACCACCTGTCTCACTGTCTCACCTGAGTGAACGAGGGCAGACCGACCTCCCTGGAGGCTTCTGAGTGCCATTGTCATTGTTGTCTTTCCCACCGGTGTTTAATTATCTGTTTCCAGCCACTTAAAAATTTGAAGCTTATGGTTATATTTTTTATATATATTTTTTTTAATTTTGGAAAATTAACTATGGGCTTTCACCCTTGCAATCTTATTCGTAAAATTATCTTTCAAGCTTAAATATTGCGGTCTTCTGCCTGTAAAAGATTATGGTAATATATTTTAAAATTTTGAACTTTAATTGTGGCCTTCAGCCATTTGCGTTGCACCTTGAATATGTTTGTTCTATCTACTTTGCGTTGAGGCTTTCCACGTAGCTGTGATATTTTTTTAATTATTTTATTTGCTATTTTAACTGCATTTTTATCTTGTTGATTTTTAAGATTTCTTGTTTGGAGGTCTTCAGCCGTGAAAGAGTTGCATTTGGTAATGGTTCGGCTATGTGCCGCTTCGGTTGTAAATCTGTTATTAAATTACAATAAACTACAATCAAAAAGTGAAACTGACCCCAAGCTGCGCAGGATTAGCCGAGCGGTCTAAGGCCCCTAGTGTAAATCCTCAGTGAAACGAAAATATTCGCGGAGAGGTAATTCCAAGTCTGTCATTCCGAACCACCAAAGCTGAAGAAATGGTCGAGGAGGTTAATTCAAAGGCGTACCCTTTGGCAGATGCCACACTCAGAACGAAGATCCTTAATTTAGTGCAATAAACCATGAATTATAAACAGTTGAGAAAAGGCTCTAATGAAGCTACAAAAACTCTGAATCGTCAACTATCAGAATTTACAGTAATGGCTGCAGATGCAGAACCATTAGAAATTCTGCTTCATCTACCTCTTTTATGTGAAGACAAAAATGTTTCTTATGTGTTTGTGCGCTCGAAACAAGCTCTGGGGAGAGCGTGTGGTGTGTCACGTCCTGTCGTTGCGTGCTCTGTAACTGTTAATGAAGGCTCACAGCTGAAACCACAAATCCAGGCTATCCAACAGGAGATAGAAAGGCTCCTTGTGTGAACTGATATGTTTATGTAATTTTGTTACAAAACATTCATTATATATCTAGTTTCATACATAAGGTAAGTTTTAAAAAAAGGCGCCGCATTCATGGACTGTGCGGCTGGTCCCGGCGGAGGTTCGAGTCCTCCCTCGGGCATGGGTGTGTGTGTTTGTCCTTAGGATAATTTAGGTTAAGTAGTGTGTAAGCTTAGGGACTGATGACCTTAGCAATTAAGTCCCCGGGTTCGATTCCCGGCGAGGTCAGAGATTTTCTCTGCCTCGTGATGACTGGGTGTTGTGTGATGTCCTTAGGTTAGTTAGGATTAAGTAGTTCTAAGTTCTAGGAGGCTGATGACCATAGATGTTAAGTGCCATAGCGTTCACAGCCATTTGATCCATCCAATTAAGTCCCATAAGATTTCACACACATTTGAACTTTTTTTTTAACTGATCCCAACTTTATTTGGCCTTTTGCACAATCCAGATTACCTCTTCTGCCCAGTGGGATTAGCGAGCGTCTCATTTGTGTCACTTGTATTGTCCAGGAGCAGGTGCAAGCTGTAGCGCTATCCGACAGTACGAAGAAGAGCAGATAATGACAGAATTGACAACAGCGAATCACCACACTATAGTGCGCGTTCATCTGCTCCCGCGGTGGCCGAGCGGTTCTAGGCGCTACAGTCTGGAGCCGCGCGACTGCTACGGTCGCAGGTTCGAATCCTACCTCGGGCATGGATGTGTGTGATGTTCTTAGGTTAGTTAGGTTTAAGTAGTTCTAAGTTCTAGGGGACTGATGAGCTCAGAAGTTAAGTCCCATACTGCTCAGAGTCATTTGAACCATTTTTCTGCTCCCGCGCATAGGCCTACGTGAATGCCCTTATCTGTCAGGCCGCTCTACCTGCTGGACGTACATGTATGCACGTAGCTACGAAAGTGTTAATGTCCAGTAATAGGTATACAGTGACCAGACAGTCAAGTTCCATCTGTCCCACGGCCCTTCTTGAAAATGTGACTTGCTGTTTTTAGGCTCGCTATGCTGCGTCACTACATCTGCAACTACATCTACATTTATACTCCGCAAGCCACCCAACGGTGTGTGGCGGAGGGCACTTTACGTGCCACTGTCATTACCTCCCTTTCCTGTTCCAGTCGCGTATGGTTCGCGGGAAGAACGACTGTCTGAAAGCCTCCGTGCGCGCTCTAATCTCTCTAATTTTACATTCGTGATCTCCTCGGGAGGTATAAGTAGGGGGAAGCAATATATTCGATACCTCATACAGAAACGCACCCTCTCGAAATCTGGCGAGCAAGCTACACTCCGATGCAGAGCGCCTCTCTTGCAGAGTCTGCCATTTGAGTTTGTTAAACATCTCCGTAACGCTAACACGGTTACCAAATAACCCTGTGACGAAACGCGCCGCTCTTCTTTGGATCTTCTCTATCTCCTCCGTCAACCCGATCTAGTACGGATCCCACACTGATGAGCAATACTCAAGTATAGGTCGAACGAGTGTTTTGTAAGCCACCTCCTTTGTTGATGGACTACATTTTCTAAGGACTCTCCCAATGAATATCAACCTGGTACCCGCCTTACCAACAATTGATTTTATATGTTCATTCCACTTCAAATCGTTCCGCACGCATACTCCCAGATATTTTACAGAAGTAACTGCTACCAGTGTTTGTTCCGCTATCATATAATCATACAATAAAGGATCCTTCTTTCTATGTATTCGCAATACATTACATTTGTCTATGTTAAGGGTCAGTTGCCACTCCCTGCACCAAGCGCCTATCCGCTGCAGATCTTCCTGCATTTCGCTACAATTTTCTAATGCTGCAACTTCTTTGTATACTACAGCATCATCCGCGAAAAGCCGCATGGAACTTCCGACACTATCTACTAGGTCATTTATATATATTGTGAAAAGCAATGGTCCCATAACACTCCCCTGTGGCACGCCAGACGTCTCTCCGTTGATAACAACATGCTGTGTTCTGTGTGTGCGCGTTCATCTGCTCCCGCGGTGGCCGAGCGGTTCTAGGCGCTACAGTCTGAAGCCGCGCGACTGCTACGGTCGCAGGTTCGAATCCTACCTCGGGCATGGATGTGTGTGATGTCATTAGGCCACTACGACGACTTACAATAAAGTACCACTACGATGTAATCAGCAAGCGTAACAAAAGTTGCACATTGTTCAGTTGTGCGCCCGGAATTTATTCCAATGGAGACGCGTGGTGGAAAGGCCACGCACAGCTGCACACACACACACACGCGCGCGTACGCGCCAGCTGCTAAGTTGCGCGGCCCGTCGTAATGGGATGAGGCGGCGGGCAGGGCGGGCAGCGCCCGCACAAGTATAATGAAGAGCGCGCAGTGCTAACGAGCGCTGCGCACAGCGCCGGCTCAGCACGACCTGATCCTCCGATCCGCGCTCCGCGCGGCCTCGTCAGCCGGCCTGCAATTTGCGACGCCGGATTAAGACTGCACCAGCCACACCCTCGTCCCTGTCACTCTCGGGTCGTCGGCGGAGGCGCTCTAATCTGTATTGCACGGACGTGACTCACGTCGAACGTCTCTCGTCTCACTTTTCAGCCGGCCACTTTGAGATATTTACTTCATTTAAAGTATCTGCTGCGAGTCTGTTCCGTAGCTCACAGAGTCAGCAGTTTTACTTGATCGTTTCACTGAAAATGCCGTAACGGCACGCTTCTCCTTCAACCCTTCCTAGGCCCGAGAAACAGAGTGAGCGCGAGAGAGTGTGTAACTCCAACACTTTTTCACAATGAGATTTTCACTCTGCAGCGGAGTGTGCGCTGACATGAAACTTCCTTAAAACCGTGTGCCGGACCGAGACTCGAACTCGGGACCTTTGCCTTTCGCGGGCAAGTGCTCTACCAACTGAGCTACCCAAACACGACTCACGCCCCGTCCTCACAGCCTCTGTTTCAGGAGTGCTAGTTCTGCAGATTCGCAGGAGAGCTTCTGTAAAGTTTGGAAGGTAGGAGACGAGGTACTGGCAGAAGTAAGCTGTGAGGACGCGGCGTGAGTCGTGCTTGGGTAGCTCAATTGATATGCCGGCACGGTAGCTCAGCGTGTTCGGTCAGAGGTTTAGCTGCCCTCTGTAATAAAAAAACTGAGTTAATAGATCAACAACGACTTAAAAGGGTGTCTTAGGACATCCGCTCCGATCAGATTCAACGAACAAAATGAGATTAAAAAAAAAAAAAACAAAAAAAAAAGTTGGTAGAGCACTTGCCCGCGAAAGGCAAAGGTCCCGAGTTCGAGTCTCGGTCCGGCACACAGTTTTAATCTGCCAGGAAGTTTCCAACATTTTTTGTTACTCGCAATTTCTCCTTGTTTATAAACAAGCTTCCTGCTCATGGTGTGACGTCTCCTAGAAAGCACTAGAGCTGTAAATGTACAAAACTGAGTGTATTTCGATCGATAAAAACCGTAAGTAATGCGATAGATAATTGTAAAACCTACAATTCGTTAATGTGGTATTTAAATGTTAAAAAGTTAATAAAATGTGTATTTTAGTGTCAAAAAATAAGTATGCAATGGAAAGACATTCTCTGTAAATATGGAAATTCTATGTCATTAACGGTAAAAAGACGGTTCAAAGCTCTAATATTACTGTTGTCTCTACTGTTGAAGAATTAAGTCGTTTAGTTGTTCTTATGCACGAAGTATTTGATTTACGTATTTTCTGTTACAACAAAGGGATAAAAAGTGAATTTCTCCTGTTCTTATTAAAAACCTCTTCACAGGCTAGGTCAAACTCTAAAGCAATTAAACCATCACCGACAGGAATGCCCGCGAGAACTTCATCACAACGTTCTTTCAGAAGTTACAAGAAAAAGAGAAAGAACGAGATACAGCTATGCTAGAACAGTTTAGTGAACTACTAGGGACTAAAGGAAGAGAACGCGAAGAACAGTTAGCTCGCAATGAAAAAGAAGGTGAAAAGAGACGACAGGTCAGAGAGAAATTACGGGATGAGAACGTCACCCTCCAGTTAAATGAAATTCTAACAAAGCGTGACGAAGCTCTCTTAAGAAACTTAGACGACCAGCTAGGAACCATTAACACAGAAATCACCGCTATGAAGGGAGCATATAATGGCTTACCTGAAGAGATATCTACGGTTATTAATGATGTTCCAGGATGCACAAAACTCTTTGGACACTAAAGTAACAAAATTGACAAACAAATTAGACCAGCTTTCCTTAGAAGTAACTGAGCGGGTCGAAGAGCACTTGAAAGTTCAATCGGAAAAGATTGAAACAGGAATAAAATGGTTCAAATGGCTCTGAGCACTATGGGACTTAACTGCTGTGGTCATCAGTCCCCTAGAACTTAGAACTACTTAAAACTAACTAACCTAAGGACATCACACACATCCATGCCCGAGGCAGGATTCGAACCTGCGACCGTAGCAGTCGCGCGGTTCGGGACTGAGCGCCTTAACCGTGAGACCACCGCGGCCGGTGAAACAGGAATAACTCAATGATTGGAGCAAAAGGATGTACAGATTAAGGAACGTGTGACCACTGAGCTGCAAAATGTGGTACAAAAAGCCACAAACGAAGCAATATTCGGTAGTGGTGAACCCGCAAATGAATTGCGAAACGAGCTAAGCCAGATTCAACACACATTGGCGGAGAAACTTCCGCAATGGCGAAGAGAAACACACGACATAATTGCACTTTTTTTTAACTAATAATGGGACTTAACATCTATGGTCATCAGTCCCCTAGAACTTAGAACTACTTAAACCTAACTAACCTAAGGACATCACACACATCCATGCCCGAGGCAGGATTCGAACCTGCGACCGTAGCAGTCGCGCCATAATTGCACTGCTAGAACGTAGTGAGCTTAGTGTGCAAGACACCGAGCGAAATTTGATTCAAGAAAATTGTTATTAGTCAACAACTTTCCCTGAACGAAATATTTACAGTCTTGCTTCAGAGAGGATAGCAACGGTAACTGGCGAACTACAGCTGAGCTAAGCAATTTGGATGCATGAGCTGTTAAGCTAATTGTGCGATAATTCTCGCACTTGTCAGCTATTACAGTCTTCGGAATAGTGTGGATGTTATTACTCCGAATGTTTGATGCTATGTCGCCAGACTCATACATTCTACACACCGTGAATATTGTTTTTTTTTGTTTTTTTTTTACCATTTCCCCCAATCATTTTAGAAATACTGATGGAATGTTATCTATCCCTTCTGCCTTATTTGATCTTAAGTCCTCCAGCTTTCTTAAAGTCTGATTTTAGTACTGGATCCCCTCTCTCTTCTAAACTGATTACTATTTCTTCATTTATCACACCAGACGAATATTCCCTCTCATAGATGCCTTCAGTGTACTCTTTTCACCTATTTGCACTCACCTCTGCATTTATCGGTGGAATTCCCGTTGCACTCTTAATGTTACCAACCTTGCTTTTAATTTCACCGAAGGCTGTTTTGACCTTCCTATATGCTGGGTCAGTCCTTCCGACAGTAATTTCTTTTTCGCTTTCTTCTCTTTGCCACGCAGCCATTTCGTCTTAGCTTCCCTGCACTTCCTATTTATTTTATTCCTCAGCGACTTTTATTTCTGTATTCCTGAATTTCCCTTAATATTTTTGTATTTCATTCTTACATCGATTAACTGTAATATTTCTTCTTTTAATCATCGTTTCTTTGCCGCTACCTTCTTTGCACCTATTTTTTTTTTCTTTCCAACTTCTGCGATTACCCTTTTTAGAGATGTTCATCCCCTTTCAGCTGTACTGCCTAGTGATCTGTTCCTTATTGTTGTATCTATAGCCTTAGAGAACTTCATGAGTGTCTCGTCGTTCCTTAATACATCTGTATCCCACTTCTTTGCGTATTGATTTTTCCTGACAAATGTCTTAAAATTCAACACTACTACTTCGTGATCTGAGTCTATATCTGGTCGTGGATACGCATTATCTGATTTCGGAATCTCTGTGTGACAATAATGTAATCTAACTAAAATATTCCCATACCACCCGACCTTTTCCAACTACGCCTCCTCATTTAGTGATTCTTTAAAAGGATATTCGCTATTATATTCGCTGTTACTAGCTGACATATATTGAAGAACGTAATCAGTGTTTCTTCTCTCTCATTCCTTGTCCCAAGTCCATATTCTCTTGTCCCAAGCCCATATTCTCCTGTAACCATCTCTTCTACTCCTTCTACCTAAACTATCGTTGTCGATGTTGGTGTGCTGTCGATTCTGGTAATAACAACACTATCACTGACCTCTTCACAGTAATTCATCTCTGCCCTGCCTTCCTATTCATAACGAATCCTACTCCTGTTATATAGTTTTCTACGGCTGTTGATGTTGCCCTGTATTCATCTAACCAGGAAGTCTTGTTTCCTTTCCATTTCACTTCACTGGCTCCTATTATATCTAGCCTGACTCTTTTCGTCTCCCTTTTCATATTTTCTAGCTTGCCTACCACGTTCAAGCTTGTGATATTCCACCCCCACCCCCTCCCCAGCGCTCGTAGAACGTTATCCTTTCGTTTGTTATTCAATATTTTTCTCATAGTCACTTCCCTTCTGGCAGACCCCTCCCGGAGATCTGAATGGGAGACTATCATGGAATCTTTTGCCAATGGAGATATCCTCATGACACTTTTTCAGTTACAGGCCACATGTCCTGTGGTTACACAAAACGTGTCTTTAATGCAGCAGGTTCCATTGCTTTCTGCATCCTCATGCCACTGATCATTGCTGATTCTTCCACCTTTAGGGGCAGTTTCTCACCCCAAGGACAAGAGACTGCCAGAAAACCCTATGCGCTTCTCCGCCCTCTTCGACGAGGTCTTTGGCAGAATAAGGGTGACTTCTTAAGCCGGAAGTATTCGGCCACAGTGCTGATAATTAAATAATTTTTTTTGTTTCTTAACATCAGTAGATACTTTCGAAATTTGCAATAACACAGAAATAAAAATACACTAACTTTGTAACTGAAAAACGCATGCTTAACTGAACTGGTGTCTTTGTAATATAATAGTACATAATTATTGCAATACACAACACATTAGGACAAATTGGGAATGTTCACATGTGATTTCACATAGTAATAAAAAGTTATTTGCTCTAATACACTGAAGCGCCAAAGAAACTGGTATAGGCATGTGTATTCAAATAGAGAGATATTTAAACAGACAAAATACGTTGCTGCGGTCGGCCACGCCTATATAAGACAACAAGTGTCTGGCGCAGTTGTTAGACTGGTTACAGCTGCTGCAATGGCAGGTTATCAAAATTTAAATGAGTTTGAACGTGGTGTTATAGCCGGGGCACGAGCGATGGGACACGGTATCTCCGAGGTAGCGACGAAGTAGGGATTTTCCCATAGGATAATTCACGAATGTACTGTGATTATCAAGAATCCGGAAAAACATCAAATTTCCGATATTGCTGGAGCTGGAAACAGATCCTGCAAGAACGGGACCAACGATGGCTCAAGAAAATCGTTCAACTTGACAGAAGTGCAACTCGTCCACAAATTGCTGCAAAATTCAATGCTGTGCCATCAACAAGTTTCAGCGTGTGAACCATTCAATGAAACATCATTGATATGCGCTTTCGGAGTCAAAGGCTCACTCGTGTACCCTTGATGACTACAAGACACAAAGCTTTACGCCTCGCCTGCGCCCGTGAACACCCACGATGGACTGTTGATGACTGGAAACGTGTTGCCTGGTCGGACGAGTCTCGTTTCAAATTGTATCGAGTGGATGGAGGAGTACGGGTATGGAGACAACCTCATGAATCCATGAACCCTCCATGTCAGCAAGGGACTGTTCAAGTTGGTGGAGGCTCTGTAGTGGTGTAGGGCGTGTGCAGTTGGAGTGATGTGGGATCCCTGATACCTCTAGACACGACTCTGACAGGTGACGCGTAAGCATCCTGTGTTATCAGCTGCATATATCCATGTCCGCTGTGCATTGTGACGGACGTGGACAGTTCTTGCAGGACACTGCGACACCCCATACGTCCAGAATTGTTACAGAGTGGCTCCAGGAACACTTCCGCTGGCCACCAAACTCTCCAGACATGAACATATTGAGTATGTCTCGGATGCCTTGCAGCGTGCTGTTCAGAAGAGATCACCGCCTCTCGTACTCTTACGAATTTATGGACAGCTCTGCAGGATTCATGGTATCGGTTCCCTCCAGCACTATTTCAGACATTAGTCGAGTCCATGCCAAGTCATGTTGCGGCACTTCTGCTTGCTCGAGGGGGCCTACACGATATTAGGCCGGTGTACCAGTTTCTTTGGCTGTTCAGTGTATCAATATTACCAGGAACCATTTTCCATTAAAACAATTATGCTACTTGTACCTGACCATATCCACTCAACTTGTTCAAGTCATGAAAAAAATGTTAGTGTCATATTTGTTCATTACAGTCTCCGTGCACTCAGTTTCCTTTCTCAGAAGACTTATTTACTAGTACAGATCGACGATTTGATTACTCTATTCGTATCAATAAGACAGCAACTAAATGTTTCAGTTATATCATCCACTTTAACATTATGAGATGTCCTGATCACAATTTTACTATTGCAATGTGCATCATGCATTCCAATATTAAATGATAATCAAAGACAAATGCTTAATAGGTGTTTGCTGTTGCTTGTTCTGGAGAAATGGTGACACGATACTAGGTACCCGTTTGTACAAGTTTCTACTGATTCATAGTAATGACATGAAGTATTTCCCCTTGATAATGGTGTAACGTTGAAACATGTAAAGAGTATTTGAATAATAAAATGGCCACTTTGTCTCTCAGCGCTTTTATGCAAATTTTAACTTATACCGTTTAGCATCAGCCTGGTCACTTCTCAATAGCACTCAGTATACAAGCTATCCATTTCAAGAAACATGCTTTAAAAATGCAAAAGGGGAACATTTGATTGAATGATCACAGTTCAAAAGAATAAAATTGTTATAACTGTGCTACAAGACAAATGTCAAAAGTATTACATAGGAACTGTAAATAAGTAATGATAATCGTACAGTGCAAAGTGAATTTGAAAACATTTACAAAGAACATGTGTCTCTCTCTTGCTCTCTCTCTCTCTCTCTCTCTCTCTCTCTCTCTCTCACACACACACACACACACACACACACACACACACACACACACACAAGAGTAAAGGTTTGCGTACTTTGAAGCATAACAGTTTAAAAACATTATGAATTGCGCACATCATGTATGTCACAAAATGAGGTACACTTGAATTTGTGCTTAAGACTTTCAAATGGGAGTACTGTTGGCCAAATTTTATTGCAAACGTGACTCATTCATATAGAAAAAGTGAACACTGAAGTTACTGCCAGTATAAATCACGCGATAAAAAGATCTGAATGATAACAAAAACTTCTACAATGAGGACAAGTATTTATAATAATAGAATAATAATAACAAAATTTCGTATCAAAACATAAGTGAGCATCAATCTTCTCTATTTCCTTTACGCAGTTTTTCGGTCTGACGAGGGAAACTTCAATTTCTTTGCAAAAAAATAAATAAATAAATAAATAAAATAAAATAAAGAAGGACAAAAGGTTGAGAGGAAATCACACTGGAAGTATAAGCCGCTTATATGCTTCTAACAACCATGGCAAATGTAAAGAAGAATTACATGCTCATCATATGCAATTATGGAACGAGATTAGATAAATTTTAATATTAAAAGAAATATAGTTATAAGTTAAAATGATTAAACCACTACAGCAAACAGCACCTCTTCTTTTTGTGAGTTCTTCTCAATCTTTCTCGTTTTTCTCGCCCTGCGTCTTCCTTATCTTTTCTGATTTCTCGTACAAGGTTACAGAATGCGTCGTCAACACTCATACGTGTTTTTGTTGATGTTTCGAGGAAGGGTATTCCAAACTGCTTCGCTGTTTCGCGTGCTTGGCTTGTGTAAATTACTCACGGTGGTAGGTCACACTAATTCTCACCTAAAACCATTGGGACTTCCTCTACATCCTAACGCATTTTATCTACTCGCAATAAGTTCCAATATCTTCAAAGGATTTTGCACTGTTAACAGCGAAATCTAAAAGAAAACCTTCACCAATCCTCATGTATTGGTCTCTCATAGCACTATATTGTTCTTGACCTGCTGTGTCCAATATGCCTAGCAAACACGTCTCTCCGTCAATCAAAACCTGTTTCCGATAACAATCTTCAGTTTTAGTGTCATATCCGTCCACAAAATGACTTTGTATAAGTTGAATTGTCAATGCACTTTTCCTAACGCCACCTGCACCCGCAACAACCAGTTTGTATTCAATCATTCTCGAAGATGTAAAGCGAGCATAGCAGTACCGAAAACGTACAGTTGTGAAAACCTCTTTTACAACATAATTGGAATATATCACACTTCAGTTATAACTTTTCCGTCGCTATCACTTTTATTTCCATAAACAATGTTCTGCCACCTCGAAAACGCACCCGAGACCGAGGACGTTTTGATTATTAATCAAAAACGCTACCCCTAGACATGGGTCTTTAGTGCTAGCCAGGCCGAGAAACATGTGAGCTGAACAAACGTATTCTGCTGTTGCTAGTGTAATGGAGAACTGGTAACGCTGCAGAATATGTCTGTCAACAAAGTGGCGGTCGACTTACTTCCTGGAGTGAGTCAGTGTTATCCTGTTTGATTTATCGGCTATTCCGGTCTGGATAGTGAATATCAGCCAATGGACAAATAGTAATAGACAATGATAACAGTACGAAATTAGAATTATATATTAATGTCTCCAGCTGCTGACGTGCGTTCAGATGTACCAACGGGGACAGATGAAAATGTGTGCCCTGACCGGGACTCGAACACGGGATCTCCTGCTTACATGACAGACGCTTTATCCAGCTGAGACGGCGAGGGCACAGAGGATAGTGCGACTGCAAGGACTGTCTCGCGCACGCCCCCCCCCCCCCCCCGCCCCCCGCGAGACCCATCATTCTCACCTTATATGCCCACACACTACAGTCGTAGTGCCCCTACCCAACACGCTCATTACTCGTGCTCGTGGAAGACATTCTTACCAAATCTCGTAAGAGTTCGGGTAATATGTGTGCATCCGGACAGAGGAAGAAGGTCATGGCCGGTATTGCCAGAACTACTTATATGGATATGGTGTCTGTTCTTTAGGACATGATCAGAGTATAAATTTCTAATGGCGCTTAATACAAACTTTGGGCGATTGACAATGGCTTCTTGCGTAAGGTCCGTTCATTGTCAGTTTGACCATGAATGACTCTTTTGAAAATATTTCTCTATCGGACTTCGTAGATCGAATAATACCAAGCAGTGGCTCGTGCTGGACCATTCTTAAAATTTGCAAGATGGAATCTTTAGCCATGCCAAGACGACGTTTAACTGGAACAATAGCTTGTAACATAAATGAAATATAAGATTAAATAATATTACTGCATTCAAAAATTATTACACTAACCTAAATTACATAGACACTTACATTAATTCTGTTTCTGTGTTTAACTACGAGTCCGCCTTGTGAGATTGCGTCTCAATAAAATAGAATAATTATGGCGTGTCAAATAATTATATGCAGCGATGGCAGATAAGCCTCCGATCTGGGCAGTTACAAGAACAAAAAAGGTGCCGTCTTCCCTGCAAGACAACTGAACTGCGTAATTATTCTAGTGTTTCAGGGGTTTCACGCCACAGTCGATACAACCGCTCCAACTAATTAGTATCTTTAGTAATTCTTTATTTATATTCTCAATTTATATCTACGTTTTGCAATATATCAACGCCCATCCTGCAAATGTGCCTATAAACCTGCTAAATTCACTCGATATTTTTGTCACTTAGATTAAATATCTGAGTGATTGTCACTGAAGGAAGGGCGTAGCAAATATGGTTTTGAATCCAGGAAGCTCATTCAACCGAAACTCTAGATTTATGGTGCGAATTCTCTGTCTTAGCCTTGATTGGGACGACAAGGAAGCGCAGTCAGCTGCAGTTGAATGTTGGCTTAATGGCGAAGTGTTCGCCCTTCAAGGGGAAGATGGCGTTAGCTTTCGACTCTAATCACCTGTGAAATAACCCCCACCCCTCACCCCACCCCCAGTAGCCAGATCGACACTAAATAAATAAAGCTTAAGACAACTGCTCCCCCATAGCTTTTGTCGCTGCTTTGATTCTGTACTCTGTACATCCAAAGATGAAAAACCTGTAGAATTGTACATTTGTTAATGTCTGCTTTTTTGCTTCTGTCAATTGTATTGACCTAGCTGTAGTACTGAATGCTTTATTAACTTGGTTTAGTTATGTATTTTCCTGTTATATTTGCATGTTTTCGTGCTGGTCCATCCTGTAGCAGTACTTCAATATGACTGTGGGCTGAACGTAGAAACAGATCGTTTCGAAACAGCTCACACTGAATAGTGTTTTCTCCTTACTTTATTGATCCAACAGATAAACGAAAAATAAAAATTAAACAGCTGCAGTACAGTTTCTCACATTACCTAGAACAGTCCGACCGTCCTCAGGTGCTTTTTCGTCTTCGCACCAGTAGATAATACATACTGAAACGCCAAATAAACCGATATAGGCATCCTTTTTCAAATACAGAGATATGTAAACAGGCAGAATACTGCGCTGCGGTCGGCCACGCCTATATAAGACAACACGCGTCTGGCGCAGTTGTTATATCGGTTACTGCTGCTACAATGGCAGGCTATCAAGCTTTAAGTGAGTTTGAGCATGATGTTATAGTCGGCGCACGAACGATGAGACACAGCATCTCCGACGTAGAGATAAAGTGGGGATTTTCCCGTACGACCATTTCTCCAGTGTACCGGTAAAACATCAAATATCCGACATCGATGCGGCCAGAAAAACATCCTGCGAGAATTGGACTATCATCATCATCATCATCATAATTAAATACTGATTATGCCTTTCAGCGGTCTGGAGCATAGTCCCCCTTATAAAATTCCTCCATGATCCCCTATTCAGTGCTAACATTGATGCCTCTTCTGATGTTAAGCCTATTACTTCAAAATCATTCTTAACCGAATCCAGGTACCTTCTCCTTGGTCTACCCCGACTCCTCCTACTCTCTACTGCTGAACCCATGAGTCTCTTGGGTAACCTTGCTTCTCCCATGCGTGTAACATGACCCCACCATCTAAGCCTGTTCGCCCTGGCTGCTACATCTATAGAGTTCATTCCCAGTTTTTCTTTGATTTCCTCATTGTGGACACCCTCCTGACATTTTTCCCATCTACTAGTACCTGCAATCATCCTAGCTACTTTCATATCCGTAACCTCAACCCTATTGATAAGGTAACCTGAATCCACCCAGCTTTCGCTCCCATACACCAAAGTTGGTCGAAAGATTGAACGGTGCACAGGTAACTTAGTCTTGGTACTGACTTCCTTCTTGCAGAAGAGAGCAGATCGTAGTTGAGCGCTCACTGCATTAGCTTTGCTACACCTCGCTTCCAGTTCTTTCACTATGTTGTGAGAATATGCATCCTAAGTACTTGAAACCGTCCACCTGTTCTAACTTTGTTCCTCCTATTTGGCACTCAATCCGTTTATATCTCTTTCCCACTGCCATTACTTTCGTTTTGGAGATGTTAATCTACATACCATAGTCCTTACATTTCTGATCTAGCTCTGAAATATTACTTTGCAAACTTTCAATCGAATCTGCCATCACAACTAAGTCATCCGCATATGCGAGACTGCTTATTTTGTGTTCACATATCTTAATCTCACCCAGCCAGTCTATTGTTTTCAACATATGATCCATAAATAATATGAACAACAGTGTAGACAGGTTGCAGCATTGTCTTACCCCTGAAACTACTCTGAACCATGAACTCAGTTTACCGTCAACTCTAACTGCTGCCCGACTATCCATGTAAAGACCTTTAATTGCTTGCAAAAGTTTGCCTCCTATTCCATAATCTTGTAGAACAGACAATAACTTGCTCCTAAGAACCCGGTCATATGCCTTTTCTAGATCTATAAAGCATAGATACAATTCCCTGTTCCACTCATAACACTTCTCCATTATTTGCCGTAAGCTAAAGATCTGGTCCTGACTACCTCTAAGAGGCCTAAACCCACACTGATTTTCATCCAATTTGTCCTCAACTAATACTCGCACTTTCCTTTCAACAATACCTGAGAACATTTTACCCACAACGCTGATTAAAGAGATACCTCTGTAGCTGTTACAATCTTTTATGTTTCCATGTTTAAAGATTGGTGTGATTACTGCTTTCGTCCAGTCTGATGGAACCTGTCCCGACTCCCACGCCATTTCAATTATCCTGTGTAGCCATTGAAGACCTGACGTTCCACTGTATTTGATGAGTTCCGACTTAATTTCAACCACCCCAGCCGCTTTATTGCACTGCAATATATTGACCATTTTCTCCACTTCCTCAAATGTGATCCTATTTCCATCATCATTCCTATCCCATTGTACATCGAAATCTGAAACATTACTCATCGTATTTTCACCTACATTGAGCAACTCTTCAAAATATTCCCTCCATCTGCCCAAGGCATCAACAGGATTCACCAGCAGTTTTCCTGACCTGTCCAAAATACTTGTCATTTCCTTCTTAACTCCCTTTCGAAGACTGCTAATTACACTCCAGAATGGTTTTCCAGCAGCTTGACCCAAAGTCTCCAACCTGTTTCCAAAGTCTTCCCACGATTTCTTCTTGGATGCTGCAATTATCTGCTTGGCTTTGTTTCTTTCTTCAACATACCTTTCTCTGTCTACCTGAGTTCTAGTATGTAGCCATTTTTGATACGCCATCTTTTTCCTTTTACAGGCTACCTTGTCATTCCACCAAGCTGTTTGCTTCATCCTACCTTTACACACTACTGTTCCAAGACATTCTTTAGCGACTTCTAGTACCTGTACCTTGCCCATTCCTTTTCCAATGACTGTAATTGCCTACCTTCAACTAACTGGTACCTTTCTGAGATCACTGTTATGTACTTGTGCCTGATTTCCTTATCCTGAAGTTTCTCCACTCTTATCCTCCTACATATGGACCTGACCTCCTGCACTTTCGGCCTCACAATACCCATTTCACTGCAGATTAAATAGTGATCAGTGTCATCAAAGAATCCCCTGAATACACGTGTGTCCCTCACAACCTTCCTGAATTCCTGATCTGTTATTATATAGTCAATGACAGATCTGGTTCCCCTGTCTTCCCAAGTATACCGGTGAATGTTCTTAGGTTTAAAAAATGAGTTTGTGATTACTAAGCCCATACTGGCACAGAAATCCAAGAGTTGTTTCCCGTTCCTGTTGGCCTCCATATCCTCTCCAAATTTACCCATAACCTTTTCATACCCTTCTGTTCGATTTCCAATCCTGGCATTAAAATCACCCATGAGCAGAACACTGTCCTTGTCCTTTACTCTAACAACTATGTCACTGAGTGCGTCATAAAAACTATCCATCTTATCTTGATCTGTCTCTTCACAATGCGAATATACTGACACAATCCTAATTTTCTTGTTAGACACTGTCAAATCTATCCACATCAGTCGTTCGTTTACGTATCTTACTGCAACTACGCTGGATTTCATTTCTTTCCCGATGTAAAGCCCTACACCCCATTATGTTATTCCTGCTTTGACTCCTGATAGGTAAACCTTGTATTCTCCCACTTCCTCTTCTTTCTCACCCCTTACCCGAATGTCACTAACAGCTAAAACGTCCAACCCCATCTTAATTGCAGCCTCTGCTAACTCTACCTTCTTCCCAGAGTAGCCCCCATTGATATTAATAGCTCCCCATCTCGTTACCATTCGTTTGCCGAGTCGTATCTTAGGAGTCCCTGGTTTGTCAATTGGAGGCGGAGCTCCGTCACCTCCAAAGTTCCGAGGCATTTTGCTCTGATTGTTGCCAGCATCATATTTTAAGTACCAGGGAAGCAGGTTGCTAGCCTTACTTGCCCCGGGTCCCATTGGGTTTTACCCCTAACGATTGAGGGACTAACCGGTGGATTTGGTAGTCTTTGCCGTCTGAGCACAAAGGTGACCACGACTCAGAATATGTCCGAGATGCCCAGCCTTATTCCAAAGTAACTGGTATCCTGACTGTCAGGACCACTTACTTGGCCACTCATACGTTGCCGTGGTTCATGAATTAGGAAATGACAACAGAACCCACACCATGAACTACTGGGACCATCGACGACTGAAGAAAATCGTTCAGCGTGACAGGTGACACGTACGTAAGCGTCACTTGCATCCATTCATGTCCATTGTGCATTCCGACGAACTTAGGCAATTCCAACAGGACAATGCGACACCCCACACGTCCAGAATTGCTACAGAGTACCTCCAGGAACACTGTTCTGAGTGTAAACACTTCCGCTGGCCACCAAACTGCCCTCACATGCACGTTATTTACCACGTCTGGGATGCCTTGCAACGTGCTATTCAAAAGAGATGTCCACCCCCTAGTACTCGTACGGATTTATGGACAGCCTTACATGTTTTATGGTGTCAGTTCCCTCCAGCACTACTTCAGACATTAATCGAGTCCATGCTAGGTCCTGTTGTGGCACTTCTGCGTGCTCGCGGGGACCCTACACGATATTAGGCAGATAAACTAGTTTCTTTCGCTCTTCAGAGTACTTCGTCTCCTTTCATGTTTTGCTGCGTAACAGACACTAAAGCTGTGCACTTCAGCACAACAATAAGGGCGATGGATCTCACAAATTCTTTCATCTGCTGTACAAGTGTACATGGGTAAACCCAGTAATGTATTGAATAACACATAAAATAAATAATAATGTACATTAAATGTGTTCTAGCTTGGAAACCATTCGGAATAGGACATCCATCTATATGAAGAAACAGACGCATAACAAAGAATGGTATTCTTCGCGTTTCTTCAAAATGCTAATGAAGTTTTGAAACCTAGGACATACTATTTTTAGCCTCATTAACGTAGTTACTTAATATACGTAACGAGCATATAGCTTCAAATTTTTCGTATTTACTGCATTTCGAAATACATACATATTTTGCAAATTACAGTACATTCCAATCATAGCCGGCCAGTGTGGCCGAGCGGTTCTAGGCGCTTCAGTCTGGAACCGCGCAACCGCTACGGTCGCAGGTTCGAATCCTGCCTCGGACATGGATGTGTGTGATATCCTTAGGTTAGTTAGGGGAATGATGACCTCAGATGTTAGGTCCCATAGTGCTCAGAGCCATTTGAACCATACCAATCATATTACTAACTAAATGAATTCATAATGTCGGACATTCTGCGCATGCTTGAAAGTCACCTGTCTCTAGCGTTTTGTTTCTCACTATAACGGGTACCACGAAACCAGCAAGTGGGTTTGCGCGAGCATCGGTCCCCGTCGTAGAATGGAAGTACTAAGAGAAGTCGCGTTCTGCCAGTGGGTGAGACTGCTTGAAAACAGCGGTGTGGCGGTAATAGTAGAACACTGGGAACCACACAGCTAAGTTTTCGAAACGTATAGTTGCGGAATGCGCTGCATCATCCCTGTCGTTCTACAGCTCATCGCGCATTCCTTGTCCACCATATTGCAATTTATAGTTTACAGCCATCGATTCGTTCAGAAACTCGGTTAGGAATTTTAATGTACTGGACCATTTTTAATGTGGATACGCGTTTCGAGTAGAAAGGAGTACCCGAAGTTAGGATATTTGTCGTGACAAATGAATTTTGAGGGGCAAGTAGTTGCTACGGGATGTACTGGACGTTAAGGGGCCACCCGTCGGGCGTGTCGAGGCAGAAGCTGCAGTTGACAACGGCCGTAAGGCGGGCCCGTTACTGCAGCGCCGCTACCTGCTGCCGCTAAGCGGCGTTATGCGCCGTAAAGAGGGCGCCGCAGCCGCACGGCGGGAGCTCAGCTCGCCCTCTACTTCCGCGGCGCCTTCCGAAAGCTAATCAGCGGACGCTGGCACTGTTTACGGCCTCAGCCTGCAGCCCGCCTCACCTGTTCCACGCCCTGCCCCCGCGATTGGCTGTGTCACGCCACATTACGAGCTGCAACAAGCTGGACGAATGCCGGACATTTGCCACGCAGGACATTTACCACGCCGGACATTTGCCACACTTGCCCCTTTGCCAGGTAGCTTGAGTATTGATCCCTCAGATAAGGGACGCCCTTCCCCGCACTACTTCTGTCCGCTTACAAACCGCCGTCTCCACATCTTACTGATACAACCAGTACGTAAGGGACCTTCTTCTTCGACATCTTGGTGAAATACAGAGCTTCTTTTCCGAAATCGAAATATTTATACCTCTCGGAAAACGAAAGCAATTCCGACGATTATGTCAGTATGTAATTAGTTCTGCCAAGTATAAATATAGATCCCTCTGTCTGTACGGTTGCTTCCTTTCACGCTTACTGATTGCGATAGAAACAGTCCATCGCCATGAGAGCAACAAGAAAGGAACGATGTAAAGAGAATGCGAATGTACGCTAATCATTTCTTTTTGATCACTGCATTTGTGCCTACTTTAATTACTACAACTACATGCCCAAAAGACAATAAGGAAAGAAGAAATGGGTTTGTGAATGTTTGAAAAGAAGAACGACATACTCCATATGAATTTACTCTCTAAAATCCGATAACCCTTGCGGCGAAACATTAGTTAATAAAGTGAAGCGGGTCAATGCTCAAAGCATGACTGAAAATACGTTCACTAAAAAGAGATAAGAACATCTATGATTGACATGTCATCTAAAGTCGACGTACAATTTTAAAATGTTAGAAAGAAGGAAATGAAGTAATACAGAATGCTATGCTCGTAACGTACGTTGTTGTTCTACATTGTTTAGCTCTGGTATTTACAGGGTCACAGACAAAGCGTCCTAGGTTTTGGAGGGAAAAGCCGTAATTGTAATGATCTGCACTACAACAGAAACAAGAAAAAAATGTTCAAAATGTGTGTGAAATCTTATGGGACTTAACTGCTAAGGTCATCAGTCCCTAAGCTTACACAATACTTAACCTAAAGTATCCTAAGGACAAACACACACACGCATGCCCGAGGGAGGACTCGAACCTCCGCCGGGACCAGACGCACAGTCCGTGACTGCAGCGCCTTAGACCGCAGAAATAAGAAGCACAACTTAAGGAAAAATAATGTAATGTGTGTTCCGGCTCACAAGCGACATTGAAGCAGATAGTCCCTGTGACTCAGTATGGGAAGAGGTTATATTCGGCAACCGGAATAAATTAATAACTGGCTCCTTTTACCCACCCCCGGTCTCAGATGAAACAGCTGCTGAACAGTTCAAAGAAAACTTGAGTCTCATCACAAATAGGTACGCTACTCATATAGTTGGCAGTGACTTCAACTACCTTCCGTATGTTGACAAAAATACATTTTCAGACTCTATTGTAGATAAAAAAACAACTTCCGTAATTGTTGTAAATGCTTTTTTTAAAAAATAATTTTGAACAATTAGTTTATGAGCCCATTCAAGTTGTAACGAAAACACACTTGACCTCTTAGCCACAAATAATCCTGAGCATCACGACGGATACACGGATACAGGGATACAGGGATTAGTGAACACACAGTCGAGCGAGGCTCAATTCCGTAACAAAGAAATTCACCAAAACTAGACGCGAAATATATCTATTTATAAAAGCAGCTAAAAATTCGCTTGAAGTGTTTCTAAGAGACAGTCTCCAGTACTTCCAAACAATGTAAGTGAAGACCATATGTGGCTTCAGTTCAAAGAAATAGTATCAACAGCACTCGAGAGATTCATACCAAATAAATTAATAAGAGAAGGAACTGATCCCCCATGGTACACAAAACACGACAGAAAGCTGCTGCAAGAGCACCGAAAAAGGCACGTCTAATTTAGACGAATGCAAAATCTTCAAGATTGGAGAAGTTTTACTGAGGCTCGAAATTTGGTGCGGATTTCAACGCGAGATGCATTTAATAGTTTCTACAATAATACTCTCTCTAGAAATGTGGCGGAAAATCCATAGGGATTCTGGTCCTATGTTAAGTAAACCAGCGGAAAGGCTCAGTAAGTATCTTTACTGCGGATCGGGCGACGGGTGAGGAGGAGGGGGGGGGGGGGGGGAGGAGGGGGAGACAAGGGATCCAACCCTTCTGAGTAGGTAAATGTCCGGCGTGGCAAATGTCTGCACACCAGTTCACCAGCTGGACACGCACAGCACTAAAACCTGAGGGGCACTTAGAAGACAGTACTGAGCCCCATGAAACACCGAACGAAAAATTATGTTGCTGATTTCTTGACGACAAAAACTAAGACCACAAACAAACAAAAATTGGTAGGCTTTTTTTAAGTAAAGATTTCCTCAAGCTGAAAGTTGATTTGAGCATTGCAGTACTTTACTAACCATGCCCCTAATGTAGATGGGTTACCTACAGTCTAACATGGACTCTCATCCACAAAACATTTTCGCATTAAATATTTTTGGACGGAGGTAAAGGAAGTGATAGATGATGGGAAAAGTCGTACAATCGACTGGGAATCAGTTCGCCTAACCTTTGCATTTGTCGGCTCATCGGACACAATATTAGTCGTCCCTCACACTCGTAGCTTTTGTTCGCTGTATATGGGGTGTTGAACTTGTACCAGAAATTCATGTGACCCTTCACCACTGACATATATGACTGCAGTGAAGTGGTACATAAATGCAAGTCGATTTTCAAATGGTTCAAATGGCTCTAAGCACTATGGGACATCTGAGGTCATCAGTCCCCTAGCCTTGGAACTACTTAAACCTAACTAACCTAAGGACATCACACACATCCGTTCCGGAGGCAGAATTCGAACCTGCGTCCGCAGCAGCAGCGCGGCTCCGGACTGAAGCGCCTAGAACCGCTCGGTTACAACGACTGGCCAAGTCGATTTTGTCAGATCATTGCTGTAAGGTGGTTGACGTGGAGACGTGCCAGAATGGCAGAAGAGAGCTGTTGTGTCTGACATCCCGACGATCCAACGTGAATGCACTTCACCGAGATACTGAATCAACATATAGTGTCCAACGTGCCTGCATGGAATCCCGAACCACTCGCAACCATGTAACACGGCATAAGGAGAGTGGATGTAGAAATTCCTAATCGACTGGGACCGCAGACGACTGTCACGCCTTGCCGATGACAGTCGGTTTAAAATATGGCAGGAACTGCTGCTGTCGGTGGAGTCACACTGGCTCCATCCCAGGCCTTATGGTCAGCGGTGCGAAAAGCTATAATGCTCGTTCAACTTTGGTGTTTCTGGAGGGGACGCTAACCTGCGCTCGGCACGTGCAGAATATTGTTGGGCCCGTTCTTTTGCCGTTCATGCAACAGGAAGGTGACGTGTCGTTGAACAGGATTATGCTCGCCCACACACTGCCCGTGAATCTCAAAGTACTCTGCAAAACGTGCAGAAACTTCCCTGGCCAGCACGATCTCCGGACTTGTCTCCAGCCGAGCACGTGTGGGATATGATGGGACGGGAAGTGACTCGTACGACTCATCAGTCAAGATTAGAGCTACAAGAACAGGTTGAGCAGGCGTGGCATAACGTATCCCAGAAAAGTGTTCTCCGTCTGTACGACCGACTTGATGGCAGAGTCAGCGCCTTCACTGCCACTCGTGGAGGCTATACCATGTACTAATGTGGGTGTTTCAGCATGAGTCGATGCCTGGTAGCTCAGAATCGCTTCTTCTATTGATCTGCAAACGTCATCATTTCATGTACTCAATATGCACTGTTGCAACAACAAATCTTGAACGATTTGGAAACCTATAAAAGAGTGCACTAACTTTTTTCCGGCAGATTGTATTTCAGCTATAACAGCGAACGTCACAAGCATACGATTAAGAGGTAGAAGTAGAAAGGAATGCATGAGGGCTTTGAACGGATAGCTTAGTTCATAGAGAGACGTGTAAATCTAATAATGGTGCGGAATTGATGTACTACAGTAGCGGAAGAAGTAAAAGGCCGCTTTATAGGAGGATTGGGCCTCGGCATAGGAATGAGAGAGGAGAAAAGACTCCTTGAATGCTGCAGTAAACTATAACTACTAACAGGCAATATACTGTTTAAAGTTCACAAGGGGTCCAAAATTCTCAAGGGGGGAACGTACCCTTGGAAAAGGCCAGGAGACAGAGGATGATTCAAGCTGTTCTACGTTATGATGACGCAGGGAATCGATAAGCGAATAATGGGTTATAACTCATACCAGTGAGCAGATATAGACTCTGATCACAATTTGATATTAAAGAGTAACTGTCATGATAAATAATGCACAAGAAACTGTGATGTACATTCGAAGTTCTCTGAGTCTGCTGTTATTGTAATAGTGAATACTACAGTAGGCACTTAAGCTGAGAAAGACTAGAGATATCCGAAAAGACTAAACACAAAAGTTGAACAAACAAGCACACTGGTATAAGAAAGGTAATTGTGAAGAAATTGAGGTAACAGAGAACATATTTCAACTGGTCGACAGGTGATGTAAATTCACAAACGTGCAGTAAAAGCAAGGAGCAGAGCAATGCAAGTCGCGTAGTACTGAAATGAATGGGAAGTGCAAGGAAGTTAAGGTACAATGGCTGCGTAAAAACACGTGAAGAATTTCTGAATTTTTGAGTCATCACGAGTTCCTTCCCGGCGCTAATTTCTTGATTTCAGAATAGCATTTGCACCCTACGTCCTCAGTTATTTGTTGGATGTATTCCAACCTCTGTCTTTTCCTACAGTTTTTACTGTCATCAGTCCACCTAATTTTCGACATTCTTCTGCAGCGCCACATTGTCTCTTTAGTGCCGGTTTTCCCAACGTCCGTGTCTCACTACCATACAATACTGTGCTCCAAACGTACATTCTCAAAAATTTCTTCCTTAAATTAACGCCTATATTTGATACCAGCAGAATTCTCTTGGGCAGGAATGCCCAGTCTGCCTGTACTAGTCTGCTTTCTATGTCCATCTTGCTTCGTCCAACAGGGATTATTTTGCTTCCGTGGTAGAAGAATTCCTTAACTTAGCTAACTTCATCTACTTCGAGTCAACAACTTTAATACTATTCCTTGCTATTCTCATTTCTGCTAGCTCTCATTACCTTCGTCTTTTTCCAGTTTACTCTCTATCCATATTCAGCACTCGTTATATTGTTCATTCCATTCAACAGATCCTGTAATTCTCCTTGACTGTCACTGAGGACAGTAATGTCATCGGCGGATCTTACCACTGATAGCCTTTCTCCCAGAATTTTAATACCACTCTTGAACCTACCTTTTATTTCAAGCTAATTGTGCGATAGTTTTTCGCGCATCTCATGGGACGACTCCAGTCTCATGGTTTCTGCACATCAACTCCAATAGTTGTTCAATTGCCATCTCACCCATTGCTTTTAGAAATTCTGATGGAATGTTATCTGTCTCTTCTGACTTATTTGATCTCAGTTTTACTAGAGCTCTTTTACATTATGGCTCCAGCACTGAGTCCCCTATCTCTTCTAAATTGACTCATGTTTCTTATTCTCTTTTACATTTACTCCTGTTTCTTGTTCTATCTCGTCATCAGACACGTCGTCCCTCTCACAGACGTCTTCAATGCACTCTTCCCAGCTATCCACTCTCTCCTCTGCGTTTATCAGTGGAATTCTTATTGCACCTTTACTGTTACATATCTTGCTTTTAATTTCACAGAAACTTGTTTTTACTTTTGTATATGTTGAGTCAGTCCTCCCGACGAGCATTTCTTTTTCTATTTCTTCACATCTTTCCAGCAGGAGCCTTACACTTCTCAAGAATTTATGTTGCTGTATTCCTGTCTTTCCCCGAGCATTTCTGTTCTTTCTTCTTTCACCTATCGACTGAAGTATTTCTTCTGTCACCCAGGGTTTCTTAGCAGTACCTAAGTTTGTCTGTCCAGCATCTGATATTGCCCTTTTTTTTATGTTCGCTCTTCTTCAACAAAATTGCCTACTTATCCCCGCAACCACATCCTTAGCGAAATGAAAACGAGTCTCTTCATTCCTCAGTACTTCGGAATACCACTTTCTTCAACACCGGTTCTTTCGGACTATACTTGAACTTAGTTCTCCTCTTCGTTATTACTAAATTGTGATTTGAATCTATATCCACACCTGGGTACATCTTACAATTCAGTATCTGATTTCAGAATCTCTCTGACCACGCTGTAATCCAGCTGGAACCTTCCCGTGTCTCCGTGTGCTCCAGGTATACCTCCTCTTCACTATCACCGTCTGAAATTTATAGCAGAACTCAGTTAGCCTATCTCCTTTCACATTCCTACTGCTTAGCCCATATTCTGCAGTAATCCTTTCTTCTACTCCCTTTCCAACAACCGCGTTCCAATGCCTCATGATTACTAGACTTTCATCTCCCTGTATGCACTCAAACATCTGAATTACCTGTTCAAAATCGCCGAATACTTTCTCTACCTCTTCATCTTCTGCTCGCAACGTTAGTATGTATATCTGAACTATCTTTATTGGTGTTGGTTTACTGTTGACTCTTATGGAAAAAACACTATCCTTTGCTCTATTATCCTATTCATTATGAACCCTACTCCCGTTATACTATTTTCTGCTGCTGTTGATATTACCTAGCGTTCGTCTGACCAGAAATCCTTGTCTTCTTTCCATTTCAGTTCACTGCCCATTATATCTAGACTGAGCCTTTGCATTTCCCTTTCAATATTTTCCAGCTGTCCTACTACATTCAAATTTCTGACATTCCATTCCCGGCTTCGTAGAATGATATCCCGCCGGTAGTCATTCCATCTTTTCCTGCTATCACGTCCATTTCGGTTGCCCCCTCCCCACTTCCCCCCCTCTCCACAGTCACCAGAGAACCAAATGGGGAATTATTCCAGAATCTTTGTCAATGGAGAGATCATCATGACACTTTTTCAGTTACAGGTCACATGTCCTGTGGATACATGTTATGTGTCTTTAATACTGTGGTTTCCTATGCCTCCTGCATCCTCATGCCTACACCATGGCTGACTCTTCCGACCTCCAAGAGCGGTTTCCTGCTAAAGGGTATGAGAGTGCCCTGAAGCTCTGTTCGCTCTTCCGCCCTCTTTCACAAGGCCTTTGGCAGAATGAGGATGACTTCATATACCGGAAGTCTTCGGCAGCTATTGCAGATCACTTTTATTCTGAATTTAAGCACTGGCTTGGTTCGAACCCGTAAACCAGGACGTTTTGATTAATAGTCAATTACGCTCCACCTCGACCGACCAGTAAATCAAGGCTAAGGGTGTGCCAACACCACACTGATTTCCAACATTACCAATGGAGGGCGCCACGAACGTGTAAGTCATTTTCAGCCAGGTGTCCTGATACTTTTGATCACATAGTGTAGTTTTGGAAGATTTTCAGTCACGTAAGACAGAAGATGACAATCATTCGGAACTTCCAAAATCGTTGGGGGAAGTAGCAACCAAACAATGATTGAAGTTGGTGAGTAAAATCTACGATACTGGAGTATCATAGGAACAGCATTGGACTTTCGGAAGAATATCGTTCACACATTTCCAAAGATAACCAGCACAGCTAACTGCGAGAACTATCGTACAATCATGTGGATGAGAACTTTTAACATTGCAGCGCGGCAGCAATCGCGAATAGTTTAATTATTATAAAGAATCCGTCACGATTTCAAATAGAAACCGGATGTTGACCTAAGTTTCGGCGCGGATAACCGCGACTTCTTCGGAACACACTAAAACTACAAACTGGCTAAAGAGGCATGGTCCAACATTAATACAGAACGCCCAAAAGGGCAAAAGACTGGCATAAAATGTAAAATAAACGGTACGTGTCAATAGCAGTACTTAGCTCAAACGTCAGGAGTGTGTCCCCTCACTCCAGCCAACGTTCGGTGGCCGCGGGCTCTCCGGTAAACTCAACTTTTGGGCTTTCTGTATTAATGTTGGACCATGCCTCTTTAGGTAGTTTGTAGTTTTAGTGTGTTCGGAAGAAGGCGTGGTTATCCGCGCCGAAACCTAGGTCAACATCTGGTTTATATTTGCAATCGGGGTGGATTCTTTATAATCATTAAATCATGTAGATAGCTGAAGTATCCAAGTTGCAAACAAGAATAATATACAAAAGCATGGAAATTAAGACCGAGGATCTGTTAGATGACAGTTTCACAAGCTGGGACACAGTCGCAGAAAGTACAGAACAAATTTCTTTTATTTCTGTCTATGGTCAGAAAATGGTTTGGTCCTTAGACTACCGGTTTCGGTCACCGATGACCATCTTCAGCCCTGTTTTAAAGGATAAACTGAAATAAAGAAGCGATAGTGGCTTCGTCAAAAAATACACAATTTTGTGAGCATTGACAGAAATAAAAGAGATTTATTTTCGATGAGGGCTTGGCTTTAGGAAATCTGAAAGCACCATGAAAACAATTCTTACGTTACGCTTTATAGTGGAAGTAGCAACTAACAAAAATCAAAGATATGTTCTTAAATACCCCACTCCTAGGCCGAACATTTTTTCCAGAATGCTACAGTTTATCCTATAGATCTTCATGTTTAGTCTTGCCGTTTAATTTTCTATATGTACTAGTCACAATAACCACATCTTGAAACACCTGACATTGCAAGTCCTGTATCTTAGTTACTAGGAGGCAAATACAGCAGTTGCAGTGACGAGAAATTACGGTAGCGATTTAAGTTTATTAGTGTCATCAATTACAACTGTATTTCCTGCATTCGCATCTCCTGTTGTACAGTCAGAGCCTAAACACTTGCCGAGACATGGTGTTCGACCCTGAGATACAGTGGAAGACGACGGGCATATCGCAGAGTTAGGCGCCAGTGTAGCAGGGCGGCGTGTAGGACCCAGGTGCGCCGCATCAAGATCTGCGCCGCTCCGAAGAGACTGGGGGGGCCAAGTGTGTGTGTCGCGAGTTCGCCGCACGCCACCATTATCATTAAAGTTGGAACGGTCGCGCCGTGCCGTAACAGGCGCCCGATTCCGCGCGCCTGCGCCGTTAAACATAGATGTCGTCGAGGCGGGCAGAAATTAATAGAGCCATTAAGGTGTTTAGAACATTAAACCGCGCCCGGAATTACTTCCCCCCAATTTCGCGGGCGCGAGGTGAGCCGCAGCTCATCAGCCATCACGAGGGCTTTACGGCGGCGGCGCGCCCCCAGATAGCGCCACGGCAAGCCACAGCACGCTCCGACACGCCTCGGGCGGCTACGGTCTCTGCCATTCTGCACTGCAGCTACAGAAAGAGGTGTGTAAGGCAACTCGTATAATAAAGGCACAGACACCGTCCCCCGAAGTTGAGTATTTATGCACACCGGAAAGTAATTAGTACACCCTTTTAGAGGTTTTCAATTCACTCAAGACTGATTCTTGCAACATTGCAGTTAGAGTACATGAAGTTATTACATTTACAGATCAGTAGCACAAGCGTTTCTGGAGTACCAGATATCAGACCATGCTGAAACACCCATATTAGTACGTGGTGAAGCATTCACGGACAGCAGTGCAGGCACTGACTCTGACATCCAGTCAATCTTACAGATAGCGAATACTGTCCTGGGATACATTATTCCACGCTTGTTCGACTTGTTCACGTAGTACTGCGAGAGTTGTTGGTTGACAAGTAGCACGAATTGACTTATCGTCCCATCATATCCCAAATGTGCTCGACTGGAGACAAGTTCGTAAATCGTGTTGGCCAGGAAAGTTGCTGCCCGCCTTGCAGAGCACGTTGAGTTTTACAGGCAGTGTGTGGACGAGCATTATTCCGTTGGAACAGCACACCACCTTCCTATTGCAAGAACTGCAAAAGAACGGGTTCAAAATGGTTCAAATGGCTCTAAGCACTATGGGACCTAACATCTGAGGTCATCAGTCCCCTAGACTTGGAGCTACTTAAACCTAACTAACCCAAGGACATCACACACATCCATGCCCGAGGCAGGATTCGAACCTGCGACCGTAGCATCAGCGCGGTTCCAGAGTAAAGCGCCTAGAACCGCTCGGGCACAACGGCCGACAAAAGAACGGGTCTAACAACAACTACACCTGCTGAGCACTGGTTAGCGTACCCCCCAGAAACACCAAAGATGAATGAGAGTTGTAGTTTATCGCACCGCAAACCATATGGCCTGGGTGGGGTCAGTGTGTCTTGGATGAACGCACTCTACGAAACAGCAGTCACCAGGTCTACGTCGAACGCGCAAACGACCATCACTTGCGTGCAGGCCGAGTCTGCTCTCATCGCTGAAGACCATGGGGCACCATTCCATCTTCCAAGTGATTCTCTGACAGCACCATTTGAGCATCGTTGCACAACTGAAGCAGCACGTCCAGTTTGTGTGGCAGTTCTCCGCAGGGACCATCCCGCCTTTTGAAAGGCTACAATTTGGCCACTTTCAAGCACACTCAGTTGGTTGCAGGTAGCACGAGTGCGTCTCCTTAGCATGGTTGCCTACTTGCTTCGCACATTTGCATCACACTGAGCCTTCTGGCTGTAAGCATTCCCTTCTAACGAGTAGCCACTAATAGCGCTCTGGTAGCTATGCCGCTGCGCTATCTGTTGGCGGACGATGATGAAACCATTATCAGTACATCTACTATCCCCCAGGTGGCATATTCCTACATCGGAACAAAACCGACATCGTCTTTCCAGATGTACTACTTTCTTCCGGAAGTGTATGAGGAACTTTGAGGTAACAGTTTCTGATCCTGGTACTCTCTGCCCTAAAGCTACGCAAGGGCCATCACGTGATAAGCCCCTTAACGACCTGCGTCCATCAAGCTCTGCCTTGTACTTAGTGACTTGTTTGCTGTAAGCCCATCACGGTTAGGCACTTAATCTGTTCTATCCACCGCAGTGATCCGCGTCCTCTAGGACTTTGGCCCTCGACTTTTACTTCTATGATTGTGCTTTCCATTCCCTCCCTCTTCCATTCTGGCAATGTTGCCAAAATATTTCAACTTACTTTGCTCGACAAAGACGACGGTTCCGTTTTTCTGTTTTTTTTTTATTTTCTTTTATTTTATTTTATTTTTCTTTATGCCGAGCTGTCTGAGAATCGATTCATTTGTTTACCTCGTAGTAATCTTCTACAGCACCATGTTTCCAGAGCATCAGTTCTGCGTCTATTCTGCCATCTTTGTCGCCGAAGTTTCTGCTCCCCTTGCTTTCAAATGAATCATTACCATTTTGATGCGGAGTCCAGGACTGTGCACCAACGTCTGGATGACTTTGCCAATAACAGAAGCTGCGCACAGTCTCTGCTTCCCGCATTGCTTCCAGAGGATTCCTCGTACAGGGGTCGGCAAAAAATATGGAAACACCGCTAGAAATTCATGCCTGAACAAAAATACAGACGCTAGCCAAGCCTCGAGGTTGCACTGTAGTATTTGACCACGAACAGCTCCTGTGCAGTGTCCTAAGTACGTTGCGAGTGTCAGTAGTGGTCAGAACAGCGTTCTATGTAGTTGTGAGTGCATTATGTCGAACTGAATTCGAACGTGCGCAGATTCTTGGTTCCCGTATGATGGGTTCATCGTGTCGAAGATTTGTACCGCATTCTCGCAAAGCGAGAAAAGACCATCCACTAAGTCACAATGCTGACGAAAGTGTGTGTCGAGCGATCGTGACAGACTTTTATTGAAGGGGGTTCTGACGAGAAGTAAAATGACGATAGTCGCAATCGTCGCTGCAGAACGGAATGTCGCATTCGCGAATCCTGTCAGCACCAAAACAACACGAATGGGGGTCCAAAGGCGGGGAATTTCAGACAGGCAGGAATTTCAAAACCATTCATCAGTGATGCAAATATCCATCACAGGAAAACGTGGTGCCAAAGCCATAATACTTGGAGCATGAAGCAATGGAAGAACGTAATTTGGTCGGATGAGTGTTGTTTGACGCGGTTTCCAACTTTTTTCCGAGATTTAGTGCCAAAAGTGAAACATGGTGGGGGTCGGGTGATGATTTAACAGCCATATCGTGATGGTATTCCATCGGTCTCACGTCATTGATTCTTACGCCTGAGCGTTCTGGTGTGTTTGCTAATGCTTCAATGAAATCCGACGGGTCTCACGGTTACCCTGCAAGGATTATGTGACCAGTTTGGCTGATGAGGCTCATCCCATGGTACAATGTTTGTTCCCCAATGATGATGCTGAGTTTCAAGGCTGTTATGAGTGCCAACAGCTTTCCCATACCGTATTAGGCATGGAACAGTACTGTGTTTGTGGTATTTCCGCAGTATTCAAAAAAATGGCTCTGAGCACTATGGGACTTAACTTCTCAGGTCATCAGTCCCCTAGAACTTAGAACTACTTAAACCTAACTAACCTAAGGACATCACACACATCCATGCCCGAGGCAGGATTCGAACCTGCGACCGTAGCTGTCGCGCGGCTCCAGACTGTAGCGCCTAGAACCGTTCGGCCACCCCGGCCGGCTTTCCGCAGTTTTGCCCAGCCTCTGTGTATCAGGTGCATTGGTGCCGGTGCCTCGTTTATCCAGACTAGATGGGAAGGTAGGTCATCCACATTATCGAAAGTCCGAAAATTCAGAAAAAATAATTAAAAAGTCGTGGGTGGTCAAATGTCATAACCAGTCACACTATACACTTCATTTCACTACACCCATTGTAGACTTCTAGAGGTTGGATGTAAAATGAGTTTGAAAGTCGCATCACTTTTAAATCTCCCGCTTCACGGTATGCGCAGAAACCGAGAAGAAGGAGCCGTCGGCCGTCCACGTTGTAATTATGACATCACACACTGTTTTCGTCCGGCTAATGAGAGAAACTCTTACGTTCGCAGCTAGGAGAGTTAAATATGGTGCTCCAAAGACGCGCCGCACTCACGACTTCGAATAAGATGTCCCTGAAAGTGCTGAAGAGAACCAGATGACGATCACCCGAAACATTGTCCATGCTGTGGGCTCCTGTAGAACACACAGCTAGAATTCATAATCTCCGCTGTGTGCCTACCGTGCAAGATGGAGTTTTTCAAATGATCCAGTCTCCAAATGTATTATACATCCAAACAGCACATTTCCGACTCTGGATTCATTCTCAAAACTTTGTCTATTAAGTCCTCTAGATGCCTAAAATAGCAATGTGAAATGTCTTCTGTTTTTGTGTAAACATACAAATTGAATGTTACTGTCACATAATTTTCAGCGGATATTTAAAAGTAAATTTAAATAATTAGTAACTTTCATTTAAACAATATTCGGATATGACTTCCGTGGATCGTGACCTCCGTACATGTCAAAATGTCTGCGTCAGTTGGTCCATCAGCACTATCATCGTTGTTTATAGACGAACAAATAGTAATAACTTCTTGATCGGTAATCATACCGTGGCCAGCGGCATTGTCATTTCTTAACCAGTCATTAACGTCATTGATTCTTACGCCTGAGCGTTCTGGTGTGTTTGCTAATGCTTCAATGAAATCTGACGGGTCGACATTGTCGCTAGCTTCTCTATCTAATGGGCAAACTTCGTCAGTGGACTTGCAAACGGCTGGTATAAAGTTCTCCAGGACTTTATTATTATTGACTTGCCAACATGATCCAAGGCAGATACAATAATGTAATGACTTTTATGTCGTTTATAAATCTCAGAAATGTTATCACACGATTTTCCCTCTAGTTTGCTACAAGCTTACTCAGTAGCTGCCTCTTATAAACATCCTCAATATTTTCCAGTACTCCTTGGTCCATTGGCTGCAACAGTGCCATTAAACAAGGCAGTAAAAATGTCACTTATGCCGCAAGGTACCGGTTCTTCTACATACTGATGTGACGGAGAATTTCCAATAAATAACAACTATCTTCCACAGAAACATTCTTTTTAATTAATTATACAAAATATTTCCTCCGGAATTTAATGCAAAGGAATACCAATAGACAAATGCTTGTGCTTACACAACATGTAATGAAATGTGACGAGGGAGGAGACTTTATTAAAAATAAACTGTGTTATAAAAATTACACAGTATCATTGTGCAATGCAACCGCCCATTAAAACAAAAGGTCTGCAGCTCGTTAACGAAGCAGAAACAAGAGCCGCCTCCAACCGCATACACCGCCCCCACCCACGCAGTCCACCCACTAAACTGGAACCCATGAAACGAAATGAGCGATTGTCATTGGACATAAACAGAGCTATCTGTTTGGTTCACATCATCTATTCAATAAAAGGTAACGAGGAAGGAGGCTACATTAAAAATATGATAGTATGTAACCAAAGGTATACGATACCAATGTGCAATGCAAACAGCTCTACAGATCGCTAATAAAGCAGTTAACGCACTTTTTCTAGGTCGACACACATAGTGTGCTGACACAAACTACCTGCCAAACGGTTACACACTGATCGGCCCACAATGACACTCAAGGAAATGAAAAATACAACAGTTGTCATTGGATATAATCACCGCTATTGTTTAAATCTGTCGCTTTCTCCTGAAACATCGAGTCTGAAACCGCAACTCCACTGCCCGCCTTTGCACTGTTTACATGATATAAGCGATCTGCCGATACATTCATTGCTTTTTAGTTGTCCCGTCACTGTTTCAACTTTCCTTCATCATGATTTTATAACAAAAGTCTTCAGTTCCTTTCGGATTATTGTTCCAATCTGACACCGTTGAACTTCCAGCACCAAATTTAGCAGCAATGTTTATCATGAAGAGTCTTTTATCGACCCTGTGCACAGCATCTCACTAATTCGTGGACACTACGGCGCTTTTTCTCTTTGATATCATTTTACACTCGCGACAGGCGAGGACAAAGCAGCAGTGTTTTTATTCTGAAATACCCTACCGTCTTGGAAAACAGGTTCGCCATCGGGGAATAAATGCTGCACCACGGGATTAATCTAATCACCAAAATGGTCACATAACCCTAGGTAGTAACGGGAGGTTGCTGAGTGACCGTGGGGCGCATATATTACTACGACAAGAACACCCAGATAATCCCCTAACACCTGTCATGTTTCGCTCTTGGAACGTGAACTGAGCCAGAAATTGTAAACAGTATGAAACAAGACTCAATGCAACCAAATGACTTTGTTTCATTGCTCCTTAGTCGAGGTTTTATGGCTTCACCATCACATTTCCTGTTACAGGCATTTGAGTGATTTAGGAATTCCAAGTTGCCCTGCAATTCGCTGTTTCTGAAGCTTCCATAGTGTTGTTTTGGCGCTAACAGAGTTCACGAGTGCGACATTCAATTCTGCAGTTACTTTCGCAGCTGTCGTTTTCTTATTTCTCTTCGCATCTCTCTTCAATGACTACCGGTCAAGATCACTGAAACCACATTTTCGTCCGTGTTGTGATTTAGCGCCGGCCGCGGTAGCCTAGCGGTTCTAGGCGCTCAGTCCGGAACCGCGCGACTGCTACGGTCGCAGGTTCGAATCCTGCCTCGGGCATGGATGTGTCTGATGTCCTTAGGTTAGTTAGGTTTAAGTAGTTCTAAGTTCTAGGGGACTGATGACCTCCGCAGTTAAGTCCCATAGTGCTCAGATTTAGCGGATGGTATGTTTACGTTTTCCCTGTATTTGGTACAAATCCTTAATTCGGTTGCTCTAGAAACGCAAAACACTTCGGCTACGTTGGGTACTGAAGCACCCACCAAACGAACACCAGCAATTTGCCCTCGTTCATATTCACTTACCTCCGACTTAATACATTTTAATACACTCACGACCACGCAGATCACAGTTACGAACGGATTTGATACTGAAACGTCTCTGTGGAGTCGTTTCATAAGACTCTTGTCTCACTGCATTCTGCGCATCCTATTCTATCCACCGCCTGATCGCGGTATAATTTATTAACTCTCCCAGAAAGACTGCGCAAACAAACTAAGGCTTATTAAACGATACTATGTTTGATTTTTTTTTTTTGTTCCATAGGAAATCATGACCTGTATTTATTACGTTTTTCCCTTTACCCTACCCTATGTGTGCGTGAATGTGACTGAATGAGTGTTTTTACGTGTGGTTTCGGGTTTCTTTTGTGGGGGACGCTAAGTTGGTTACCGTCTGCTAGGAGAGGTGATGTTTGCTTCACGTTTGGAGGGCAGCACAGGATGACCAACTTAGGATCCCAGTACCTGGACAGAGAGGTTTACCCCTTTTAGTCTGAGGTTGGTTTGTCTGTCAAGTTGATGGCGGAAACCTTCCCCTCTGGTAGCTTCCGTTGCGTCGGTAGTTAGGCGATCGGTGGAGAAAGGACACTCTGCAGCTAGCGGTTGGTGAGTACAGTTCGTAGCTCCTAGAGAGGGTTTCTGCCTTGCCGAGATAATTTTATTTCGTAACGGCAAAATGATTCAGCCATTGCACCATTAAAATTTCTTACATGTGTGCCTGGTTTAATGTCTAATTTCTGAACAGTTAACTCGTAATCAAGTTTACCACGTGCTGAAGTTCAGCCGTTGGTAAGCGGCAGGCGCGGATTCGGTGTCGTATATCTACTATACAAACCTTGCGAATCGTATAAACCTCTTTCCAAGCTAGTGCATGAGCATAATGGTGATAGGTATCTCTCTGAACTATTTCTGTCGTGGGTATGTAGATGAAATGATTGAATTATTGTGATCCACTTCCCTTTTGTATGTTTTTCCTTTTTAATTGCGCGACTCTACAGTTTTTTGAGGATTATTTTGCTAAACTTTTTTATTCAGGCACCAGTTATGTGTATTCATAGGATGTGCATCAAATTCAGTAATGAAATAAATGTGCTACGTTAAAGATAAACTCTGTGTCCTTAATCTTTCTCATTGATGCCAGTTTTCAAATTAATTTTCTATTCCATGATTTTTTTAAGTTAATCTGCTTGCTTATGATGAACAAAAATGGGAGAAAAAATCAAAGTGAACGGTGTACTGTCACAAAATTAAGAAATTATCACATTTAATTAAGCTCACTGATATACCACATACAACGCTGTTCATCATGTTAGTTTCTTTAAAAAAATTTCATTCTTGTAATTAAATTCTTAATTTAATTAAGCTGATAATTTCCATCTCGGTCTTTTCCTAGTTGTTAGGAAGGGCTTGGGCTGTTGGTGACCTTGTGATTTTTAAATTTGTAATTGTCCTTGAGAGATGGCTGAATCAGAAATTGCCTTGTTGAGCCTTGGCTAGGATCCGTTTAAAGTTCATCATACGTACTTTACAACACTTTCAATGTATTGAGGACATTTTTCAGGTGCTGTTCGTGGTCAAATATAACCGCGCAACCTGTAGGTTTAGTTATCATCCACATTTTTTTTTTTTTTCAAACGAGTATTTCTAGCGTTGTTTCCACAGTTTTGCCCAACCCCTGTAAATGACTAGTGACAATTTTAGACTGATGGTATACGTGTTAGCAGTGCATAGGATTAATCCGAGACCGTCAATAAACAGTTCTGAGGAAGTCAGCTGAGAGGTGGGTCGCGTAATTTGTTTCAAGCGCCACTCATTGGTAAGTGCGTGTGGACTTCGGAGGTGGTCGTCTGACTCTTCGGGAGTTCCGCAACACGGACGGTAGCAGCATCTCATACTTTCAACTATTTTTTTATAAATGCGCTTTACGCTGATAACGCTGAAACCTTCCCGTCTCCTCTATGTCTCTTTCGTTGTTAGGCAATAACCGTCTCCTCTATATCTCATTTGTTACTCAACCTTCCCTTTTACAATAACCTATGAAACATTTCCTTAGGAATTCTATCTCTTGCTTAATAATAACAAATGAAATCTTCCCTTTGAAATTTATTCTCTTTCTCAATCTTCGCATACAAATTTAATTGCTGCTTATTAAAAGTGATTTTCTGATTATGTCGACGAAACATAGAATATGTCGTCGTCGTGGCCCTCAGTCGTTATCTGCTATAACCCAAAACTGTTCCTTACCTTTTTTACTGTTACTGGATCGCCATCTGACTGCTGCATCGAACTGCGGCATTATTTAAGTCTATTAGCTGCTGGTGGGCTTTCATAATAAGTGGCTGTATTTATTACCAAAGCTGACGTTATTCTTTAATAGCAAAGCTGACGTTATTCTTTAATTAATTTGACTGAAGTTACGTAATTCATAGTTACACTTTTTCTTGACAACAATAAAAATTTTGCAAAGTTTTACGTTGATGGTTTTTGGAATGGATTATAATCAGTAATGCAACATTGCTGGCAAAAATTAATAATATTCTTAAAACGTTTCTTCAAATATTTACTGCTGGTAATGAAATGATTTTACAAACGTTCAAATGGGACTTACTTTTTTCAATAACCTTACAACTAGCATTGCGCAAACAAACCTTCAGTAGTCTTGAGTTTCGCAAAGAAAATAATTCAATAATATTAGTTCCTCTTATGATAATAGTTATTTGATGTCTCTGTACATCCGTTTATAATCTCTTGTAAATCATAGCTGGTGACTGCCAGGCACACCGCTCCTCTCAACCTCTCGCTTCAGACCTGCTACCAACTCGTTTCACATCTCGCTTACTACTGACTTCCTACGAACGCTGGAGTGCGGTCTCTCCTGCCAACAATGCTTTCTGGTGCAGACAATCCCTGCTACTATTACAAAATGTATCAATGCGCGGTCTTTCCCGCTCTTTTCTTAAAATGTATCCATACGCGGTCACTTCCGGCCTTTTTTAAAATTATATCAATGTGCAGTCTCTCCTGCCAACAATACTTTGGTGCAGACGTTCCCTGCTACCACAATGATTTCCAACATATTGTTGTTGTTGTGGTCTTCAGTCCTGAGACTGGTTTGATGCAGCTCTCCATGCTACTCTATCCTGTGCAAGCTTCTTCATCTCCCAGTACCTACTGCAGCCTACACCCTTCTGAATCTGCTTTGTGTATACATCTCTTGGTCTCCCTCTACGACTTTTACCCTCCACGCTGCCCTCCAATACTAAATTGGTGATCCCTTGATGCCTCAGAACATGTCCTACCAACCGATCCTTTCTTATAGTCAAGTTGTGCCACAAAATCCTCTTTTCCCCAGTTATTTACAATACCTCCTCATTAGTTATGTGATCTACCCATCTAATCTTCAGCATTCTCCTGTAGCACCACATTTCAAAAGCTTCTATTCTCTTCTTGTCCAAACTATTTATCGTCCATTTTTCACTTCCATACACGGCTACACTCCATACAAATACTTTCAGAAACGACTTCCTGACACTTAAATCTATACTCGATGTTAACAAATTTCTCTTCTTCAGAAACGCTTTCCTTGCCATTGCCAGTCTACATTTTATATCCTCTCTACTTCGACCATCATCAGTTATTTTGCTCCCGAAATAGCAAAACTCCTTTACTACTTTAAGTGTCTCATTGCCTAATCTAATTCCCTCAGCATCACCCGGCTTAATTCGTCAGCATTCCATTATCCTCGTTTTGCTTTTGCTGATGTTCATCTTATACCCTCCTTTCAAGACACTGTCCATTCCGTTAAACTGCTCTAGCAAGTCCTTTGATGTCTCTGACAGAAGTACAATGTCATCGGCGAAACTCAAATTTTTTATTTCTTCTCCATGGATTTTAATGCCTACTCCGAACTTTTCTTTTGTTTCCTTTACTGCTTGCTCATCGGGGAGAGGCTACAACCCTGTCTCACTCCCTTCCCAACCACTGCTTCCCTTTCATGTCCCTCGACTCTTATAACTACCATCTGGTTTCTGTACAAATATTAATTATTCCTATTTAATCCTACTAATAAAATATAAGCATCTTTCATAAATTGCGGTTTGACAATACACAATAGACGTCTTAGAACGCTACCCTGCTGATATCAGTGTATTTCCGTTCAGAGAAAAGATTCTTTTCCGACGGTTTCTATGGCGTCAATTCCCACAAGAAGAACAAAGGATTAGGGCCTGTTTTGTTGCGCCAGAGCCAAAAATTCGCTTCGCGCAGATCGACCTACTCTGGCACTGAAAATTAAGTCTCATACGGAGTAAAAAACGACGCACTCTCCTGTAATACCGCAGCGGGAATTTTCCCCGGCCCGCAGCTCCACGCGCTCCTTTTTATCACTCGGCGTACGAAACAGGCGGGGCGGAAGCAAACGGGTGTGGCCGTGTTCCACAGCGCGGCAACGTCAATCCGATGAACGCGACGCTCAGTTCCCAGCCAGCTGCTAGAGCGCCCACTAGCTGACGTCGAGAGGCTCTATTACTAACTCGCTCGTAAATTTTAATCCAGGATACAAAACAAATTTCCTGCCAATTTCCTGCATCCACGGCGGCGGGCGCGCCTATCCTCTGCTCCCTCAGCCTGTGGCTCTGCTCTCCGGTTTCTGCACTGCATACACCCCTCTCCCCCCCCCCCCCCAACTGCAACCCTCTCTCTTCCCCCCGTCTTTTCGCTTTATTTCGGTTTCAGTAACTAACTAGAGAGCGAAAAAAATGGAGAATCGAGCAGTTCTCTCCCTCGTCCCGAAGGCTGCTATTTTTAGCCGCTCCGCGTGGAAATTCTTGCGTTTCACGTTACGGGGGTAAATATGATTGCACGGAGCACTCCTTTTCCTGCGTTCGGTCTTTTCCGCAGGTTTTTTTTTTCCTTCCCCCTCTTTTTATTTTCAGCGGGAGCTCCGACATTCTCGCTCCCCCCCACCAGCTCCTTTGGGCGGCCCCGCGCAATCAAGAGGCGCCTACAAAAGCTTTATAGGCGGCCTTTATACGCCGCAGCCGGCACAGCTACTGATTAATGCGACGTCAGTCGGATGAAAAGGCACGCGGGCCGAGCGTCGAACGCCGGCGAGAGGCGGGGCCGACCGCCAACAATCGCGCCTGTGTATCGCTTAATGAAAACTTTCTGCCCGCCATTCCGCTGCAGATTGATTCCGCGGCCGTCAGAGGGCGCGCCCACCACTCGAGAGCCTGAGCGCCTCATTAATTATTACGGCCTTTGTTTCCGCCGAGATGGCTCATTCGCTGCCCTCGGTGTAGGAGCGTTCTAAGTCGGCGATTTCGCAAGCGCCTCACGCCATCTCACGGTGGCGCCCGATGGTTCTCGAACGGGCAGGTTGCTCAGAATCAGCGGCAACCAGGAATGCTTCGTAAAGGTCAATGTGGTCGCGTGGATTCCTGCTCCACCACTTAACGTCTTTTAGGCCGCCTCACCTTCCGTATCCGTCAGTCAAAAATGTTCAGATGTGTGTGAAATCTTATGAGACTTAACTACTAAGGTCATCAGTCACAAAGCCCACAGCCGGCCGCAGTGGCCGAGCGGTTCTAGGCGCTACAGTCTGGAGCCGCGCAACCGCTACGGTCGCAGGTTCGAATCCTGCCTCGAGCATGGATGTGTGTGAAGTCCTTAGGTTAGTTAGGTTTAACTAGTTCTAAGTTCTAGGGCACTGATGACCTCAGAAGTTGTCCCATAGTGCTCAAAGCCATTTGAACCGTTAGAACCCTATGCCCAGACACCACATAACCTAAATTATTCTAAGGACAAACACACACACCCATGCCCGAGGGAGAACTCGAACCTCCGCCGGGACCAGCCGCTCAGTCCATGACTGCAGCGCGAAGACCGCTTGGCTAATCCCGCGCGGCTATCCGTCAATCCCTCACCATTATCCTGTAAGGGCTTATTACACTAATGGCACATTAAAATTGCTACACCACGAAGATGAAGTGCTACAGACGCGAAATTTAACCGACAGGAAGATGCTGTGATATGCAAATGATTAGCTTTTCAGAGCATTCACACAAGTTTGGCGACGGTGGCGACACCTACAACGTGCTGACATGAGGAAAGTTTCCAACCGACTTCTCATACACAAACAGCAGTTGACCGGCCTTGCCTGGTGAAACGTTGTTGTGATGCCTCGTGTAAGGAGGAGAAATGCGTACCATCACGTTTCCGACTTTGATAAAGGTCGGATTGTAGCCTATCGCGATTGTGGTTTATCGTATCGCGACGTTGCTGCTCGCGTTGGTCGAGATCCAATGACTGTTAGCAGAATATGGAATCGGTGGGTTCAGGAGGGTAATACGGAATGCCGTGCTGGATCCCAACAGCCTCGTATCACTAGCAGTCGAGATGACAGGCATCTTATGCGCATGGCCGTAACGGGTCGTGCAGCCACGTTTCGATCCCTCAGTCAACAGATGGGGACGTTTGCAAGACAACAACCATCTGCACGAACAGTTCGACGACGTTTGCAGCAGCATGGACTATCAGCTCGAGAACCATGGCTGCAGTTACTTTCGACTCTGCATCACAGACAGGAGCGCCTGCGATGGTGTACTCAACGACGAACCTGGGTGCACGAATGGCAAAACGTCATTTTCTCGGATGAATCCAGGTTCTGTTTACAGCATCATGATCGTCGCATCCGTGTTTGGCGACATCGCGGTGAATGCACATTGGAAGCGTGTATTCGACATCGCCATACTGGCGTATCACCCGGCGTGATGTTATGGGGTGCCATTGGTTACACGTCTCGGTCACCTCTTATTCGCATTGACGGCACTTTGAATAGTGGACGTTACATTTCAGATGTGTTACGACCCGCGTGGCTCTACCCTTCATTCTATCCCTGCGAAACCCTACATTTCAGCAGAATAATGCACGACCGCTTGTTGCAGGTCCTGTACGGACCTTTCTAGATACAGAAAATGTTCGGCTGCTGCGCTGGCCTGCACATTCTCCAGATCTCTCACCAACTGAAAACGTCTGGTCAATGGTGGCCGAGCAACTGGCTCGTCACAATACGCCAGTCACTACTCATGATGAACTGTGGTATCGTATTGAAGCTGGATGGGCAGCTGTACCTGTACACAACATCCAAGCTCTGTTTGACTCAATGACCAGGCGTATCAAGGCCGTTATTACGGCCGGAGGTGGTTGTTTTGGGTACTGAATTCTCAGGATCTATGCACCCAAATTGCGTGAAAATGTAATCACATGTAGTTCTAGTATAATATATTTGTCCACTGAATGCAAATTTATCATCTGCATTTCTTCTTGGTGTAGCAATTTTAATGGCCAGTAGTGTAATTTTCCCTCTCTAGAAACCTTCGTGTTCAATCCATTTTCCGAAAACTTGACGCCAACTATCCCTTATTATTAATCCTTCTACTCTTCCGTGCTTGTACTCGCACTTCCCCCACAACCTACACGCTTCCTACATCTTACCCTAACGAAACTATAATCTCCTCCCCTAAATGACGACGGAAACCGCCCACAGATACATCCATCCTTCAAGCTTTGACAGCACTCCTGTTCCTCTCCATGTCAGGGATGGTCTTTGCCCCTCTCCCTTTCTCATCCTTTCTTTCTTGGTTCGGTGTTCCCCTCCCCAAATCTTCGATCCCACATATTTTAAAAAGCATTCTCTCTCACTTACTGCTAATATCAAATAAGTGAAATTTTTATTGTAAAGAATGTCGTCAGCTGATCATGTATAAAAAAAAGAATACAACCATATTTTAGTTAACATCTCCCATGTACCAAAACGCTTTTCGATTATTTTTAAAAATATGTTTTTCTGGAAACCATGTTTGAATGGTTTATAAATATTATTGGTAGAAGAGCGGCACTGTATAACTGCTACCTCATTTTGGTCGTTATGGGCGAGAGAATGAAATAACAATACAGATAAACGTGAGGGTGTCAACATGTCGCTGCCTCCTTACTTTGGTCAAGACGTGTGGGAGAACGAAGTAACAATAAATAAAAACGGTGTCATTGCAGCTACCTCACTCCTATCCTCTACCAGCCGACACAGTTCCCACATCTCAAACGCCTGGAATACCGTTATTAGTCCTGAGACTCCAGGTGTGTACCCCATCCTCTAAAACGCTTGCCTACTGCTGCATCTTCATCAACAAGTCTCACCTTACAGACCCGCCTCCGTAGACAAGGCCGCTAACGCACGCCTGTACAGTAGCGCGCTACTCGGAGGTGAGCCCGTTCGAACCCTGCTGGTGAATGAAACTATCACAGGCAGTATTTGGCCTGCAAGGGGAGGGAAGGTGGTGGCGTAAGATTCCTGATAACCAATATTTGCGCCAGTGTCCAGTGTTCCGAACCTCTCTACAGTGACTCATGAAGTGAGGGCACATGACATTGTTGATGCTGATCTGTCCGACGGATGGGAACGCTAAGCTCGGCGGCCCCTTTGGTGCTATTTGAAAAGAGTAAGCTATGTGGTGCACCGGGTTTCACCGTCTCCCTTCTCTCGAATTTGTATTTTGTGGTAAGTGCATAAAGCGCCAAACTGCCAAGGTCACTGGTTCCTAGGCCCTCACACTACTTCTAACTTAAACTAACTTACGCTAAGGACAGCACACACACCCATGCCCGAGAGAAGACGACGGGGGCGTGAGGGGGGGGGGCGGGGGGGGGGGGCGCGAACCGTGGTAACATGGAGCCCAAGACCGCGCGGTTACCTGGCGCGGCCCCTTCTCTCGTCATCGTCGTAAACACAAACATAATACAATAAACGATGGAGAAAAGAATGTTTGCTGCTGCTAAAACGTTAAAAACACTTTTCTTGGATTATGTGGTAAGTTTACAGTGTTCATCTTTTCCACGATTTCGCACATATTTTCCGCGTTTGACTTACGAAATAATTCATAACCAAACATCAAACCAAACCATCTCGTGACAGGAATATACATTTCACCTCATTCAGCAGAAAAAATAAAGCATTTATTAACACAAATTACACCTGATGATGGAGCCACAGGGTCCGAAATGCATCGTGTACTTAATAATCCACGAAAAGTTGTGACTGGAGGCGTTTTTTAATTCATACCTCCTGTGTATTGAACACAATCACGTTTGAAGCTGCGAAATATGGATTAAAAACAAACTCTCTTTCTGACAGGTCAGTGAGCCCCTTCCTTTGGGACTCTTCAGCCAACTGCCACACGACATTTTTATTTACCTTCTTTACGTGTCCAAACAGTTCCAAACCATATGTCATTCCTGAGATCTACAGTTCGTTACGGCTATAGCCTGCGGTGCCTCTTTTACTCTAAATGAAGGCTAAAACCCACCCTTTCCTTGTATCAATAACTGCAGTTCTGCCCTGTCCCTCCCTCCCCCCCTCCCTAGAACATACATCCCGTTCTTTAACGCTCCCCATATTCATTCTCACATCGCTTCCTTTTCAGTCCCACTGTATCCAAATAACTCGACAAAAAATGTTACGAGAAGATCCTACCCCATTACCCTCATATGTCTCATGTTGGCCCACATCATCTCATCAATATTAAGTTCATGGTTTTCTTTCTTATAGTTCGCGCGACTTCCCGCGTCGGAGGTTGAGGTTCGAGTCCTCCCTCGGGCATTGGTGTGTATGTTGTCCTTAGCGTAAGTTTCTTTACGTTAGATCAAGTAGTGTGTAAGCCTAGGAACCGATGACCTGACTAGTTTGGTCCCATAGGAACTTACCACCTACCTTTTCATTCTTATAAATGTATTTTTGAATGTCGTTGCCAGTTGCCGGCCTTATGGTAAGGAGGCATAGATAAAACCTGTAAGCGGTTCACAGCCACAAGTAATTCATTTCGCATTTACTTTCGCAAACATCGCTTGCATTTGTTAATTTCACAGAAGTTGTGACGAAACAGGAACCCTTCTAAAATTACTCCTACCAGAAATGACCATGCCCATGAAATACGTCCTATGACACGTCATACGACATGTCTCTAATGAAATGTACGCAATACCTCATGTACATAAATTCTGAAGTAACTGAAGCCATGAAAGTGTAGCTGTTCCTATAATTAATTAAATATTACAACCACACAGACTGAGTGGATTACAATAATAATATTCATCAAACAAACAACCAAGACCCCACAATGGCTTTGCAATACCGTAGCGTACAAATTCTAGTATGTAAAAAAAAAGAAAAAAAGAAAAAAGCTTGCAACACACCCGGCCAGAATCAAGGATTTCACGTTCTGTAAATGTTTCACGAAAGAAAGCAGTTACTGTTTTCTGATTGGCTGTAGCCAGCTAGATTAATGATAGACGCTACACAACATCACATTTTACACCACGTTGCAAAAAACAACATGACAAACATGCAAAATGATGGAGTAACGCTCATAATGCTTCAGTTACACATTTACATATAGACGAAGTGTAAGAAAAAACAAATAGGGGAGAAGGTTATATCACCACTAGCATGCGTCTATTTACTTTTGATCAAAGGATTCTGTGGTGAACTATTATCTACTACAAACTTGTATAGGACTTCGAACATTTGGTGATCGATGTTTGCTGTAGAACCAGCTTCAATAACATGGTCAAAAGCACAGAGAAAGTTTTCTCGGCTAAGAGTAACTCATTTCACTCGCATACAATCATCGAATGACTAAATGCGAATGGCAGTATTCCAAATCGAGAAGGTCCTATAGAAGTTTTCTTTCTCTTACATTTCAAGAATTTACAGGCAACCGTCGGAGACAGCAGTTGCTTCTCCACCATGAGAGTAACTTGTCTACGTTCACGAAATTACGCACGTTGTGGGGGTCGTCGACGCCACACGGAATAATGTACTTCACAGACATACAAACAGAGACACTGCACACACTAGTTCAGTAACAACGAGTTTAATATTACCAGTTGGAAAAACATTAATTTCTTCTTTTGATCAGAATAATATTATAAAAATGGCGACCATGACAGGACCCATAAGGAGAGAAACACAGACAGTGTGAACTGTTTCTTGACCAAAAACAAATTTATACATAATTATTTAGTTATATGCATTTACGACATATTGTGATTTGTTGTGATAAATGTGTATTTTATGTTATGTATATGTACTAATGTTGTACTTTGTATAATTTCATGTACAACTGATGATATAATTCTACTAGTATGTGAGCTACATACGACATTAGGCAGCAACGACAATGCGGGTCCTTCACACATGAACTTCATGCAGTTCTACTCTGCAGTAAAAGTAAGCACAAGATGATATACACACCCCTGCTCTTAGTTATATAGTATCCCAGAAAAATTATTCTGCCTTAGCATACTTCTCACCCCAAGTGCGTGAAGTTCTCTGTCCAGAGCTACTTGGAATCATTTCCTGTCAAAATATTTGCTTCCAGTAAGTACTAACACTATCACTCATAAACTACATTACTCTTTATACTTAGTTGAGTACATGAAGACATACAAAATTAAAATTAATTCTGGAAATAAAGACAAAAGCTATTCATGTACACATGACTGCTGTTGATTCTCTTGCATGACTGAGTAATGCCAGCTGTTCAAACTTAAAGAATTGTACTCTCCCATTTCCTTACTAATTTGCCACGCAACATAACTGAAGCTGCAATGTAGGTCGTGATTAGTGCCCTTGCAGTTGAGAAATCCCTGAAGTATCGGTTTAGAAATCTGTCTGGCACACAGTTTTAATGTGTCAGTACGTCTTCAGTGAGAATCGCCGTACCATAAGCGCAAGTTTATGCGCCATTCTTCTTCAGTGCAGCAAGTGTAAAAGGATCTGCAATCTCTCAGGTTTCCACGGAGCTGTAACACCGTAACTAGGTCTCAGTTGCGCAGATAGGTGAGTGCCTTGGTGACACAATATTTCGGTGAGGCTGTCCGTAGGAATCATGAGGTGTCACGAAAGTTACTTTTATACTAAGAACTTACTCGTGGTTTTACACCGTGGGTGTGCGTTTCCCTGTGATTTGTTGGCGTTAGGTCCTCTCCCAATCGTCTGTGAGCAGCGCGCTCCCATACTCGGCATAAGTCCGCTCACATGTCTCTGTTGCTCTGTGTGCAGTCCACTTGCTTAGCTGAGTACTGTTATTCACTTGCCCGCACATTCAGGGGCCTTCAAGGGGTTTTATATGCTCCGCTGCAATCGCAAGAGCTGGGAAAACAGGAAACGAAATTCGTTGAGTGGTCTATCAATGGCTCAGCATTGTTTCCGAATAAACCAGAGAATTTTATTTGATAACGTGATGTACCTCGTCACAGACTTATCTCTGAGCACTATTTGTTAAATCAAGGAGTTCCAAATCGCTGATTGGCCGCAATGAGCTGGCCGATAGGAATTGTATGTCTCTGGATTCACCCAATTTAAAAAAATGTGACTTCTCTCGTCAGCAGTTTGTATACTATCGTGTTCTATGGATCTTTTTTTAACTAGACCATTCGTTGCGAAACTTACCGGAATTACTATAATAAGTTACAAAACTCGTAATAAATTACTCCCGTGACTGCGTATGCACTTTGGCGTGCCCGTGGATCACTATTCGATAAATTACATAGAGCAAAAACAGGCATTTAATTCAATTATTCTGTAGGCCTTTGTAAAGAATAAGACTGACAACTTAAATTCTGATGAACACTGAACTTAGTTTCTTTCGACAAATTCAAAGTAACTCTCTCTAGATACATACGCAATATTAATAAACATTTTTGGAACAGTGATCAAAGATTTTTAAAATTTTTCTTTTTAAAATTCAGTCTTGGTCACACCACGTATGTTACAAGAACATAGGTGACCGGTTTCGGTCATATCACATGACCATCCTCAGACCCATGGCATCCTTCGAATATTGTAGGTGGAGCACTCTTCTCAGCTGCTGTGATGTCAACTGGTCACCAGCTGAGAAAAGTGCTCCATCTACAATATTCGAAGGATGCCATGGGTCTGATGATGGTCATGTGATATGACCGAAACCGGTCTTGTAACATACGTGGTGTGATCAAGACTGAATTTTAAAAAGAAAAACAAACGCACTACTTTTGTTGCATACCTTACCTCAACAACTGGGCAGATAGTGCATCTCAGTCACTAAGTTTACATGCGGCGTAGCTTCCTGTAGACGAAAACAGAGTTTCGGAAACCGTTTTTCGCTGTCATTTACATGTTAAAGCTTGGAGTAGATTTACTAGCCCAGTTAAATATGGCGGCTGGAAAACAGCTGATCCAGTTTGTGACTCAGTCAACACAATCGTTATTTCTCTTCACATAAATATTACAGCTACACAGGTTCAATGCTCAGTCTGATATTTCTGCTTCTCCTTCACTGCACAATAAGTCTATATTAACTGAATATTCGGAAAGTAAGGCGTAACTTCACAAACAAAGCACGTTTCAAATCCGGATGCGTTTACACGGCAGCAAAAATCGATTGCGGAATTGGAAAGCCGGCAGCTAGCAGCGGGTTTCCAGCATCGACTTTGAAGTGTTGAGATGACCACCCGGAAGTGGCATCGGGAAATCGCTTTACGAAATCCGATTTTGAGAGCCCCGTGTAAATGCGGTGAGTGACTGGTAGCCAAAGTTTCATCCCAGCGCAAGCAGGAATTCTCTCCCACGCCCGTAACCATGAGACAGACAATGCTGTTTGCACTATGCAGGTGACTGCTGTAACCTACAACAACAATTAAACAAGTCTGCAATTACGGTATTTACTGGACATTAGGTATCAGTACAACTTCAATCGCTGAATCCTTGAGTCAAGGGAAAAATTGTATTCCACACGAAAATTAACGACATACAAAAGTTAAGCGTCAGTAATAACTGATCATGTTCAGAATGTGCCACATGACATAGGCCACTGTACAGCAGAGCAGGTATCCAGCGGAAATGTTTCCAAGCCAATCACCTGCAGTCTTGCACTACTGATAGAGTCAATGAACAAGGTGGTTATAATTAAACTTTCGCATCGTCCTAAATTATACGTTCGTCGTACTCCCACATTGGTTTCTGCAGATATTACAAGCAATGTTGCTTGTCTGTTAGCACTGACAACTCTATGCAAACGCCGCTGCTCTTGGTCGTTCAGTGACGGACATCGGCCAATGCGTTTTCCGTGGTGAGAGGTAATGCGTAAAATGTGGCATTCTCGACACACTCTTGGCACTGTATACCTTGGAATGTTGAATTCCATAACGATTTTCGAAATGGAATGTCTCACGTGTCTACCTCCACATACCATTCCGCGTTCAGAGTCGGTTAATTCCCGTCGCCTGGCCATATTCACGTCGGGAACACCTGAGTACAAATGACAGCTACGCCAATGCACTGCCCCTTTGTACTCTGTGTACGCAATACTACCGCCATCTGTATATGTGCATATCGCTATCCCATGACTTGTCGCCTCAGTATACATCACGCTGTTCCTGCAATTTACGGTTCGGCGGTTTGTGGACGCTGTTGAGGCTAGGGGTTGTTGGCCTATACGATGGATGACGCAACCGATCTCGCAGAGATCAGGAGATTAGTATTTCACCAGCCTTGTGCGGCAGCAGTAGAGTGGTGAGTCGATGCCGGGCCAGTCGTTCGACGTAGCACCATGACAGCGTCATCGTTAAAACATTCATTTATTACTCAACAGACCACAACAGTCGTTACGAAGCTCGGAGAAGGCGGCGATGGTGACATTCATTAGCCACAGACGGTTAGATCCCGCAGACCTACCAAATTGGATGGGGACGTCAAATGCTGCGCTTCAGCTGCTGTACCAGATAGTCCCATAAATTTTCTGCAGAATCGATATGGGCGTGATTAAATCTGCTCTCGAGGTCTGATAGGGTATCTGAGATTCCGTGAAGCCAGAATCGCATGCGTGTAGCCTTGTGAACACAGCTGTCACCGCAATGAAAGACAAGACTGTCTACTGTACACTTGCCATGAAGATGTAGAAGAAAGGGAAACACTTGGCCACTAAGAATGTTCTAATAATCGTCTCGGTTTATAGTCACAGTTCTACCATCTACATACACCAAAGACGCCAGTGTGCTCTTCCTAGGATGCGTGGAGGGAGCAGTAGGACAACTAATATTTTCTTCTGCGAGCTCTTAGTTTGCAACGAAACCGTTTGTGTACCACAAGGGGCCGATGTGTGTTCAGCCAGTACTTGGAGATGGGCCAGAATGCTCTTTATTCTAAGGGGTTATCTTCTGTAAACTGCATTGTTTTAAAACAAATTTCACACTGAGAGGCCGACGTCGTGTATTAAGCTGTGGAATTTGTCAAGGGGGCCTGAAGATGAATCAGAAGCCGAATCATAGCATAGTCTGCCTAAATTAAAGTGAAATGTCAAAACAGAATAACTCTAGCTGTCTAAATTTACAGTTTTATTTTATTTGTGATACCAGTTTCAGCGTTACATAAGGCCGTTTTCAGGCCCCTGTATAAAGACAACAATTACAACGTGTAAAATACGTAACAAAAAGGTGGTGAAAATTTTTAAGAAATCAAATTATACACAATAGTAACATCAAGTAAACGTATAACAAAACCAAACCGTACAGGGAGTGACATCAAAGTGAAAGACAAATTAAGGAATAAAATGAGATGACATTACACAAATTATTAATATAAACTAGGCAACAAAACATTTATGCTATGTAATAGTAAAAAAGAACCTGTAATCGGAAGTCAAAATTACATATTACGCATAGATAACCACAGTGTAATGCTAGCGTTAATGGCCGTGAATCATCTGAAGCAAAACAATCACAGTCATATACTGATGAGTGCAATCTGGAGGTAAAATATTAACTTAAATGTTGTCATGCACACCTGTAAAACATGAAACCTCTTACTGGGGGTCAACCCCCTGTTATCTACTTCTATCACCGTGTTCCATATACTAATAAGAACTAATTAAGGAATATAAAGCTAAGTCAATGTATTCTGTCAATCACAGCTTCATAAGGTGCCACCTGTCTAATAAAAACATTTTAATGAACTCAGCTGTTAAGCTAATGCAATGTACCGTAATGAATTTCTACTAAGCAGGAAGTATTGAAATATAGTATGGAAATGGTTATAACCAACATTATCATGAAAGTGAGAAGTTTGCTGGAAGGGACGCTTGTGGCTAGGTGATACATCAAACTATAAACTATGAAGTAATTTTAAAGGAGAGTACTGCAATGCATATTTAGTTCCTTAGGTAGACATTCATTTAAATAAGAGCAACGAAAGACGCGTACCTTTGTATAACACGCTATATGCTTACTACACATTACCACTGTATCTAATTTTATTTCTTAAAAGGAATTACACCACCGTTTTGTTATGTATTTTACATTGTTATCTTTGTTGTCTTGCACAGGGACCTGAAAATGGCACAATGTAACGCTGAAACTGGTAGCACAAATAAAATAAAACAGGAAATTTAGAGGGCTAATGGTATTTTGATTTAGCATTGTACATTGAATAGCAGAGGTCCTGCAACCATCTTGTATAAAGATGGACTTCCAGAAATCAAAATGAAGTGGTAAAAGTAAATAAAGAAAGAAGAAAGAATTTTGAAAATGCGAGAGAAGAAACCATCCAGTACCATTTCTTACTTTCTCATAACGCAGTTTGTTTTCACATACTTTATTCATCTTCTGCGTGTTGTAAAGAAGTTTTATACACCTTTCACAAGCAAGCGTGATGTTCTTCGATAGCAGTACTGGTGAAGCATGACAATGTTTACGAAGTTTCTGCGTGGACTACAGAGGGCTGAAAACATATAGCACTGAGAGAGAAAGAGAAAGAGAAAAATAGCGCTAAGGACACATCTTTTCTCAGCTCGTACAGCACAGATGATAAGAAACCTTGAAACGTGGTGTTAAAGAAAGTGATGTAATAAAAAATTGAAGGGATAGTTCCCGAGTAGCATGCTTTTCTTGTGACTCAGGTTGACCCTACTGGTGTTCCCGCATAGAAAAGTTGATAGCGGCTGTTTCTGAAGTAATTTTAATACTTTTGTGCCGTTCACATATACTAGAAATCATGTGAAAAGCTGAAAATGCAATACTGTGAGATTCCTTAGACGTTTATGGTTCAAATGGTTCAAATGGCTCTAAGCACTATGGGACTTAACATCTGAGGTCACCAATCCCCTAGACTTAGAACTATTTAAACCTAACCAACCTATCACACACATCCATGCCCGAGGCAGGATTCGAACCTTAGACCGCAGCAGCCGCGTGGTTCCGGACTGAAGCGCCTAGAACCGCTCGGCCACCGCGGCCGGCTCGACGTTTATGTCACTGGAATCTGAACAGTAGCACAATTGGAGGTCGATGGAGAAAGGGGTTAGCGGTGGCTTTGACCTTTTTGAAGGAATCATCGAGCTATCAGCCTGAGGGGATCTACCAAAACTTAAATGAGGATGGCCCAATGAAGATGGCTAAATAAGTCTAGTGTTCGATTCATTTTGCCACGTCACTCGACAGTATCCTAACATACTACAGCAGGCTCGAGATACTCTCGTAAGACAAAGAACGATACTCGCATTTTCAAACAATGACTTCAAAGCCATTTGAGCCCATTATGTAACAAACGATTAGTCGTGAGTCACTGTAGAAACATATGACAGTGATTTGATCGTATAGGTTAAAACACACAGCGTTAGCTTGCCAGACATTAAGGCGAGACAGACCCAGACCGAATCCGTGAGACATGGGCAACAGTGAAAGTGGTTTCTGGGTGGTTCTTCACGTTCGGTTAGGCAAATAATCTGCTAGTCCCAAATCTCCACTTCATAAAATTCGATATTCTAACAGCTAAAAACGCTAACACCCAATGCCAAGTACTTACGATTTAGAGACATGTGGTGCACTAACTTCCCTCCGTTGGGTTGCCTGACGTCCGTAGGCCATCAGGTCACAAAGTTTAAATTAAATAAGTTCACCGAACTATCAAGAGCAACAGAGGCTGGATAAGCGCTAGGAAAGAATCAAGCACCGATGTGTACTAGTCACGAGGATCTTCTATCAGCAAATACGAGGGTACTGTCGGTGACTGTGAAACGTCCCCTTAAAACAATTGTACACGACCGTGCCTAAACTGACACAATAATTTTAGCGCAACGCAATCTGACTATCAAAAATCCCTACAAAGGAATGGCCCTGACTAACATTAACCTGTACCTTTCACAAATCACTTAGCTCACCAAAAATCTTCGTTACTCGAACTACTGCAGTACAGCGAGCGCCACTACTGCCAGCTGGCGGCTCACCTCCAACTGCCCAACGCTATGCGCTGTTAACATCCAGCTGCCCAACAATACAATGGCAGACAACAATGCAAACTAGCCACAGACTGCACACAGCACAGCCAGTGATTTTCATACAGAGCGCTACGTAACGTTGCCAATAAGAAAATATAAACAGCCTACTTACAACTGTTGGATCGTTGTGGGTCATTACCCTGCAAAAGACCACGTGTTGAATGAGTACTACATCATGTCGATGCGCTTCATCGAGCTGTAAGGCAAAGGGAAAAGGAGAACCGTCCACATGTTGACTCAACATCCAAATTGATTCTTGCTGCCAGTGTATGACTCAGAACATGTAAGAGCAACAATCATATGCCACTCGACTACAGAGCAGTAACATAACCTAACGAAAGCCTAACTATCTCTTTCGTAATAATATATGACTGGAAGATGGCTATCGTATAACTTCCTCGTACCGCCTTTCCCCAATGTATCAAGCCTCTGCACGGCGCCATGGCCGCCAGTGGCGGATCCTCCGCGTTAATAAGCCAGATCGGGCCGCTGGCAGCGGCCAACAAAGGCGGATGACCCCGCATCAAAGATGCAGCTCCACCCCCTCAATGGCGCTGGGCTACGTCGGGCAAAATTGATGAGAGCGCGAAATGAAGCGGAACTCGAGACTGCCGGGAGCCTTTTTTTTCTGCACAAAATTCTCGGATTTTTTTTTTATTCCTCCCCCCCCCCCCCCCCGCCATCCCTCGGGAGTCCGGCCACGGCACGATAACACGGCGACGCATCCTGGCCGCACGCGACATATTCCCGGCGTATCATTATTCGGCGGCCGTTATGTCTGTCGGAAGTGGCGCGCGGATGCACACCTTCCCGTGGCGAAGACGTGACGACAATGCGGCGGTCTGCAGATAATTGATGATTTGTAACTGCTGGGCCGGGCGCCCGCCAGCAGGAAATGGACGCCGCCTTCCGGCGGCGGCGCGCCGTCGAACGCAGACAGAGAGGGGGGGTGCCGGACCCGTTTTTTATGCGCCACACCCGACTGCGTCTTACTGGCCGCTTGTTTTATAACTCCGGACGGCGGCTCCTGCTCGGGCCCCTTTCTATCTGTGTGCATGCGCACTCCCCGGGCGAAATGGCGCGGGAACATCGCGATTAGGCTCGCCGGTCCGAGGGTCGAACGGGTAAGGGCGACGGCGTGCGGCCGAGGGTTGGGGGTATAGGGTAGGCCAGGGTAGGGGACGGGCAGGGCCAGAGCCCGCTAATTGTTTTCTGCGGTGCGGCCGCAGGGCTTTGCGGTCGCAGGCCGCAGGACGTGCATTAACGGCCACTGTCAGCTCGCGGGCCGCAAGCGTACGCCTTGTAGCAGCAGCAGCCGCATTTGCCCCCGTGCGTACACACTGCGACCGGAAAAATACACCCGTGTTCCGGTCCTATGGCAACATAACATACTTCCCTAAATGCTGCTGTTATCTCGGTGGAATCTTTCGACTGTGCTCTGATGTACTGTTGCGTCCCAACACCGTTTTGTAGTGCGATAGGAACGTTGACGACAATCTGAGGGAGGTCCCGAGTTCGAGTCTCTGTCGGGAACACAGTTTTAATCTGCCAGGAAGTTTCAATCTGAGGGTTGTTTGAGCGTCCACCTTTATTGTTGGAGATGAGAAGGAGAAAGCTCTCTGAGATAAAACTGAGTGGTTATTGGTTGCACTCGTAATCTTTTAGGATTGATGGCAGGATGGGTATGCTGAACACTTCAGTATTTATTTAAGTAATACCTTTATTCTCTTTGATAACTTATAAAAGAGGTGCCAGTTCCTAACCCCTTTCTGTATTACTTGTCAGACTCAATTTATTCTTATCAACAGGCCACTCGCCTAAGCTTACAAGAGACAATTACTATTCCGTAAATTGTTCTTGTTAATTACGAAGCTACAAATGCTAACTGTTCCTTGAGATAAGTCGCTACAACATGGCATTCCAACACGCTGACCATTTATATATGGACTGTCCAGTCCCAAGAAAAAAAAATTAATAATAATTTCATTAAGCTATACTTGTCAGATAGAATGAACAGAGGCCAATTTTCATTTCATGAAGTTAGAAAAATCAGAGTTTATGCATTGGGAAACCCTAGTGGAGGATATTTGCGAAGGGAAGAGAGATAAGACGCATAAGATCAATACACGAGCATTAAGACAGTATTTGAACTGAAGATGGACGATGACAGAAGTTTTCCATATGTTATGTAAAGTAGGGACATCCAGTAGCCCGTCGGATCACGGTTTAAACACGTGATGAAACTATTTGAGACTGCGACAAGGGATACAAGCCCTGACGCCAACGGAACCTTTCCAGTATACGTAAGTCGTAACATCGAGTGGAAACCTCTAAGAGAAATCAAACATGAAAGTATTTACGTGTCAACGGAGCCAGCTAATGGAAATATCCCGAACGGCTATTATCGAGGGTCAGCCGAGACTTAGACGGTATATAAGGAAGAGATAAAATGAGAAGAGGTAGTCTAATGGAGGAGTCTGATGGAGTAGTCTGACGGTGGAGTCCGAGAGCAGTAGTACACCAGACAGCAGCAACATGAGTATTATTTGCAGCGAGAAGACGGTGATTAGATCTGAAGACACACACATCAACTGCAAGATAAGTAATAATTATCTATTCTGGGGAATAGCTCTGAACATAGACGATCTGTCTTTGTCTCAAGGCCGGCCGGAGTGGCCGAGAGGTTCTAGGCGCTACAGTCTGGAACCGCGAGACCGCTATGGTCGCAGGTTCGAATCCTGCCTCGGGCATGGATGTGTGTGATGCCCTTAGGTTAGTTAGGTTTAAGTAGTTCTAAGTTCTAGGGGACTGATGACCTGAGATGTTAAGTTCCATAGTGCTCAGAGCCATATATATATATATATATATATATATATATATATATATATATATATATATATATATACGTGTGTGTATTATCGCTCTTACTAGTTAGCATTATAATGACATTTTTCTCTAAATTACTCAATTAGGCAATCAAATATCTGCCACGTGAGGACGTCTCTTCGGTCCAGGAAGAGCAGACCAACAGGTGAATGCTACTACCTGTATGATAGCGAAACGGTGACAGGCAGTGGTTTTCTCCCTTTACTCATATGGTTCAAATGGCTCTGAGCACTATGGGACTCAACTGCTGAGGTCATTAGTCCCCTATAACTTAGAACTAGTTAAACCTAACTAACCTAAGGACATCACAAACATTCATGCCCGAGGCAGGATTCGAACCTGCGACCGTAGCGGTCTTGCGGTTCCAGACTGCAGCGCCTTTAACCGCACGGCCACTTCGGCCGGCTTTACTTATATTATTCATCGGCTACAGACTAGTCGCTATAACATTGCATTCCAACACACACACACATATATCATTATTCTCTAGCTTTCATATATATATATATATATATAGATATATATATATATATATGAAAGCTAGAGAATTATGATAGCCCATAGGTGCGATAATTTCCCCTAGGAAAAGCTTAAGTGATAACCAATAAGAATGATTAAATTTGACTATATTTATTAGCCATTTCCTGTAGGGTTCGCCCATATATGTGTTCAGCACATTGCACACACTTCCTCCCACCTCTCTGATTCCACCTCTACCTCCGTCACTCTCTCCATCTCATCCTCCTACCTCTGTCCATCTTCTCCTTCCCACTATCTTTGTCTCTTCATCTCCTTCTCCTCCATCTGCTTCTCCCCCTCTTTTTAACCACCTCCTTCTCTCCTTCTACCGAGCGAGGTGGTGCAGTGGCTAGCACACTGGACTCGCATTCGGCAGGACAACGGTTCAATCCCACGTCCGGCCATCCTGATTTAGGTTTTATGTGATTTCCCTAAATCGCTCCAGGAAAATACCGGGATGGTTCCTTTGAAAGGGCACGGCTGACTTCCTTCCCCGCCCTTCCCTAACCCGACGAGACCGATGACCTCGCTGTCTGGTCTCCTCCCCCCCTGACGCCAACGGAACCTTTCCAGTATACGTAAGTGGTAACATCGAGTGGAAACCTCTGAGAGAAATCAAACATGAAAGTATTTACGTGTCAACGGAGCCAGCTAATGGAAATATCCCGAACGGCTATTATCTCTCCTTCTCTCTGTATATCTCCTCCTTCCCCTTCTCTGCCCATCCTCTCCACACACCCCTCTCTGTCCATCTCGTCCGCCCCCTCTCCATGATGTCTACCTGTTACTTCTCCACTCTCTCGTCTGCCTAAACCTTGAAACGTCTCTGTGAAGTCGTTTCATAAGACGCTTGTCAAATTCGGTACAACTTTACTATCAAATTTTAGCTCAATTCATGAACTTTTCCAGAAAGACTGAGCACTCAAGTAAGGCCTATTGAATATTATATGTGTGTTTTAATGTGGGGTTTCGGTTTTGTTTTGTGGGAAACGCTGAGTTGGTCATCTGCTGGGAGCAGACGATGTTGCTTCTCGTTTGAAGGGGAGCACAGGATGACCAACTTAGGTTTCCAATACCTGAACAGAGAGGTTTACCCATCTTAGTCGAATACTGTTTTTGTGTGTGAGGTTGGTGACGGGGGGCTCCCCCTCTGGTAGCATCCGCTGCACGGGGAGCTAGGTAACCTCGAGAGAGGAAGCGGCACTCTTCGGTGAACGCTTGGTGAGTACGGATCGTAGCTCTTAAGGGGGGTTTCAGGTGATAGGAATCAGGTTGAGTTAGGACTTTGTTATGTTTAACTGGTGAAATACTTAAGAACTTCAGCTTAACTGAAGCGAGTGGAGCGAGTTATTGTTTTTAATGATTTTTAATCTTATATTTCGTCTTTGTGTATCGATTAAGTGCCACGTGTTTGGTAATCAATGATCCTTCTGGTCCACCACGGCACCGCAATAGGCTTTATTTTAACAGTTTGCTTGTTTAATGAGCTACAATTTCTGCAAGAATATCTGTTCTTTCGTGCGCTTTCTGCAAAGCAGCACAACAGTTTGAGTCAGAATGCACCACGTGCTCTAGTTCGGCCGTTTGCAAGCAACAGACGCAGTTAATGTGTTAAATAACTATCGCACAGCCTCGTGTATTGGTTAAACCTCTGTCCAGAATAGTTCACGCGTAAAATCGTAATGTAAATCTTACTGAGATATTTTTATGGTGTTAATGCAAAGGAGATGATAGTATAATTGCCTCCCAGTCCTGTCTTCTGTGTTTCTTCACGCTGTAGTTAAATGGTGCTCTGTTTCATTCTCACTTAATTCTTGCTTAAATATTTCTAGTCAGGCACCAGTTATGTGTAGTTAGGACGTGCAACCAAATATTTAGTTACAATAAATAATAATCTACGTGAAATACAAATTCTTTGGTGTCGATCTTACCCCCTTACTCCAATTTCCAAAGCTGAATTAATGAAGTTGCTTCATGCACGACATGGAGTGCTATTTATCTGACTAGTTAAAGAAATTTGCGTACTTGTAATTAAATGTTTAAAGTAATTAAACTAATAAATTTCCAGTTCCGTTTTTTTCTAAATGGTTAGGAAGGGCTTGGGCTGGTGGCGACCCTGAATTCCTGAATTTTTATCATTATTTGTGTGAGAGAAGCAGCTATAAACGCGAGACAACGCATGTGGCTCGATGAGCAACGTCGGAAAGATAGTAATACGTTACAACCTCCTTCACTCTCTGTCCTTCTCCTCCTCCCACTCTCTCTGTCCCTACACTCCTTCCCCCTCCTCTCTACCCATCACCTCCTGCCTCCCACTCTATCCATCTCACCATCCATGCTGATACTACTTCAGCACATGTCTGTCATACAGATCAGCATACAGGTTGGGCGTCGGAAACTCGTTTCTTGTCCTGATGTACAAGCTTCCAGGCAAAGTAGGCCGATCAGGCAGCTGACACTCTTCCTACACCAGTGGTTCGCAATCTGGGTGTCATTACCTTCTGAGGGGTAAAATGAAATTTTCTGGGGGAGGGGGGGGGGGTAAAAATGAAATGATTTGATTCTGTTTCAGTCACAAAACTAAATTATTTCCAAAATATCATTACTGTTATCACAATTTTGTGAGACTAACGTTGTTTATTTAAGTTTTGAATAATTACTTTTTCTCAGTTAGTAGCATTACCTGAGTGGAGATTACAGGTTCCTCATACAGTCCACCCACAGCACACATATGTTGTGCTTTGTGCCATACATTGTTGATGATAAAAATAACACATATATGTAACAAATGTTAAATAACTCAAGAAAATGTCTTCTCCAAGTTGTAGATAGTACCTGCAGTCGTCCATAAATTGTTTCATTACTCGCTTCAAAACAGATAAATGAAATAATTGATAGCACAACAAAGCAGTATCTACATAAGGCTGTACACAGTATTATTATTATTATTACTACTACACACGTTACAGGCCTTTTATCAGACCACACGAAACATTCATGAATACTTGTTCTTCCTGTACTCCTTCATGTGTTCGCTAAAGGCTCTCTTCCTTTCTTCCGACCACTTTGGCCTTTGGGCTTTAGGTGTTGTTTTCTCTGATATCATTTCCCATTTGTACGGCTTGTGTCTATAGATACCTTTGTCCATGACGTCAGCTGAATCTATCTGAGCTCTTTCCAGATCAATTCCAGGGCGTAGTGGTCTTGAGTCTCTGGGTGCACCTGAGGATTCTGTTGGCGAGTTTGGTCTGTGGGAGCCTGTTTATGTATCCATAAAATTTTAGTCTCCACTTTCTAATGTCCGCTGCGATGTTGGAGAACTTCTCTGTGTTGGAGAACTTCCCTGGAGTGAAGCCTATATCCATCGTCCGTGAATTTTGGCCCAATAATTTCTAAATGATTTTTCTTTCCTGTGTGAGAATGTTGTCAAGGTCGGTCTTTGTGTGTACCATCAGTGCCTCACTAGCGTATAGCACCTCAGGTTTGATTACAGTGTTGTAGTGACGAATTTTGGTGGACGTAGACAGACATTTCTTGTTGTAAATCCTTGTGTTTTGTATAAGGCTCTCTTCATTTTCAGTAACCTAGTGTTTTGGGCAATTTTCTCCTTTCCTGTTCGTTCGAGGACTTCACCTAGGTACTTTAAGTGCGTGACCCTGTTGATCTTGCCATACTTTGTGTTCAAATTTGGAATGTTTAATTTCGTGCAGAAGAACTCAGTTTTCTGAAAGGAAATCTGTAGCCCTACTTTTTCTGGGCACTTTTTGAGTACTTCTATCTGTCTGATTGCTGTAGTTTCGTTATCCGTGAGTAGCGCCAAATCGTCTGCGAAGGTTAGACAGCCGATCTCCAGCTTGTCCTTGGGTCGTCCAAGTCGCACTGGCTTCCAATGTCCTTGTATTTGCAGCTTTCTCCCATTCCCTGACGACCGTATCCAGCACTAGGTTGAAGAGGAGCGGTGAGAGTCCGTCACCTTGGCGAACGCCTATTTGATCTCAAAGGGTTCGGAGATTTCCCCCTTGAACTTCACCTCAGATGTCTGTCAGTGTCTGTTTGATCAGTTGCAGTATCTTGCCCTCCAAACCTTATTCATTATTATTATTATTATTATTATTAGACTGGTTAGATACAAAGCATTAACTGCCAATTTGTGCCAGTTGAGAAGTAAGAGGTCCAGCAATCAAGTGATTCACAAACAGTGAATATAGAGCACATATCTGATCTTGTTTGATTTTAAATGGGGTTGCAGCGTGCTGGTCAAGCAAGTGCCGCAACGGAGAGGAGTAATGCAGGGTAAGTATATTTTGGAGCAAGTTTCTACCCTTAGAGTATGTGTGTTTATGTTCTACGATCATTTCTTTATTGCCAATACCTTCTTGTACTGACCCCAGGCGCCAGAACAATACTTCAGAATTGATAGAACAGTTGGTTTATGTAAAATGAAAATGCTTCAAACTCTGAGTGACTGGAGCTCCATCATGCATTAACTCCATGTTTCTTTTTAACTGTCTATTACATTACCACAACACTCTTATATCTACTATGCACCAGTAATGGGTGGTAATCTCCTTGGCATGCATGCATCTGGAGAGACCTCGTCCGTGGATGTCATGAATAAGATTGGCGTGGGACTGCAGTTCTGGACTCAGGTCACAATGTTCCTTCATGAGACGTTGAATGTGGTGGGTATAGTACCCTCAGTTGTAAATTAAATAGGCGACGGTGTTGCAGGGAGGGTTGTTCAGTGACAGAGTGGGGAGATCTTTCAACCTCCATCTTCATGCTATGAATGCGTGAATGCTCTGTGACTGCCATACAAATAGGGAATGGTGGTCAGATGTAATCATAAATCTGGTACGCGTGGAGAAGAGAATGAAACATCCTACACCTCCCATAGACCGACAGGTCTCAGCAGCAGTAGTTCGTGACAAATATACCAGAATTCTAAGTGACTTACTTCCAGAGCATGACAATGCAGCTGAGAGACAGAACGCAGCTAGCGTTGGATGTCTTCAGCTAGTTTACAATGTTTATCATCCATTTTGGTATCAGAGACAGTGACTACCTAGCCTGTAGGAAGCCTACAGAGTCGTCACAGAAGTGTCTGTAATGGTTACCTGGCAAGTGTAATCTGACAGCAGAAAAAAAATTACTCGCTATGCAAAGGGGATCTCAGGATCAATTTAATTAATTATGCTACTAGTTTGATATTAATGACGTGCCGCCAGGTGGGTAGAAGCGAAAGTGAGAGTACCACAGATATGATTCAAGAGTTGTAGCGGTAATCGGGCGTTTATTCGTTGTGGAGAGATCTTTTAACGGAATTTCAGTCTCCCACCCACACAGGGAGAAATGATCATCATAATAAAATCAGCTATAATATCGAATTTATAAAGTGATTCGCACTATGAAACTGATCTTTACAACTTCTCTGTGTTGTTATCTTGAGAGACTTCGTATGTGACGAGACATTTGTTTACTTAAGAAAGTATGAAAGTGAGGAGGGATTCTATGACAGAGATAGAGCATGCTCTTAGTACTCTGTCATGAGCCACAAATGGGTTTAATATCCTAGGCCTGTGATGCAGAAGGTGGCAGAAAAGAACAGATTTTCTACCTGATGAGAAAATACTTAGAGGAGATATAGCCTATGCCACATTGTTGTACAGGATTTTCAGAAGTAACGATACTTTATCGACCCTAAAAAGCGTGTATAATCATTTCTTCTATCTTCGAAAATAACACGCATAAAAGGCAGGACTCTACATTTCAAGTAAGAAATTCAAGGTGTAGTGACGAAACAACTTCCCCATTTCGGATATTTTAAATTGAGGAATATACGTCAGAGGTGGCACTCCAGCTGATCCAAGTTGTTCCACGTTGTGCCATTGTCAGTGGCAGGAGTGGTCACGAGAACGCCAGGCGACCGGAAGTCTAGGCTTAAGACAGTTTGTCGGCTGACCAGCTCTTCGTACACAATATACTTGATAGATGGCGGTGGACTAGACTGCAGGAGACTGGTCAGTTTTCTTTTTCGACTTAAGACGCCACGTTCAAGTAAGATAATGAGCACTACACTTATAAGAAATATCATATGATATATATCCCATGTTTCTGTTGGCTAGGATGTGACTTGCAGCTTGTAAATTAGATGTAAGTGTATTTCATTCATAAATGGTGTTGCTACAGAAGTCCTGCAGATAGGGACAGGGTGTTACAGGTGGGGTGGGACAGTGCATTGCTGTCCTAATATTGGGAACCAGCGATTGCGTTAATCAAGAGTAAATCGAGCAAACGTATAGTTGTGACGACCACGGCGGACAGAGCCATCACTCCGATGTCATCTCAGACGCCGTCGCAATCTGCTCCACCGCGCGACCTTGGCGCGGGGTGCGGACAGCGGAGGGAGCGGGCCGCGGGCGGAGGGTATTTAAATCGGCCGCCGCCGCGACCGAACCCAGTTCCCTCTGGGCAGCCATAGCGTACGGATCTCCGTGCCGGCACGTTCACAGGAGCTCAGTCCGTCAGTTCACCTGATGATGGTGACATGTATGATCGCCGAAATATTGTGCCCGTTGGACACTGTAGACCGGCAGTACACCCGTGGATATTTTTATTGTCCTAATATTGTTATTCACCCTTATGTTCCTCCCAGCAGCAGGTATTCACTTGCAGATCTGCAGCTGGCTACTCCCCTGTACTTCACTGATAGCTTGCTGTCCTATTATTATTGTTATTATTATTACCCAGCCTTCCCATAAAGGGCTTTTGGCTAGACTGGCTGGAGCAGCTCTCTAGTGCTAGAGCAGTAGCGAAACTATCCGCTCAACATCCATCAGTTGTTGATGAAATTGTACAGAGCTTCTATCTAGTAGCAACTACCCCAGTCCAAAACAATTTTTAAATAAACAATATTCCACACTACAGACAAAATAAAGACTCATTTCCATCCTATCCAGCAGCTCAGCACAGACTGAATCCTTTTCCTACCAATTTGAAGAGGAGGGGGCGGGTGAGAGAGGAGTGGGGAGTGTTTGAGGGCCAACAGCGTACTCTGTCTATGGAGTTGTGAACTAGGTGAGTATTGGGACTAGGCTAGTTCTATTCCAAAGTACCATTATCCAAGATGGCGGCCGTGACGTCGCAGACACACCCCTAGTGTCGTCATCCAAGATGGCGGCAGTGACGTCACAGACACACCCCAAAGCCAGTTAATGATGTCACTGTATACAGCTTGAACATATGGGCGCCATGTATTTAGTCTCTCTATTGCACTAGTTATTGCCATGTCTAGTTTGAATATCAATAGTCGAGTGCAGCATGAACATACTGACCCTCAGCACTTTTAATTCTTAGTGTAACATCGTCATACAATGATAGAATACTCACAGTTAGACTGCCGCAGTACATGTCCTGGTAGGAGTGGGATGGAGCATTTTCGGTAGCCATATGCTTCTTGATGTATGTTTTTAGATGACAGAGTTCATCCCACTCGTCGTCAGAAAACCTAACTTCAATATTTTTGGTTTTCGAGCTCTAACACAATTCAAAATTGTTAAGACTTTCGTGGCCACTTGTTGACAAACTGCCTATTGGCTTCTGTCTCGGGTTCTTCGGCCGACGTTCATCTAATGAGATGAACGTCGGCCGAAGAACCCGAGACAGAAGCCAATAGGCAGTTTGACTAACACAATTGAGCGGCTACCGTCTTGTGAAACTTCAAGTCCTACATGGAGACGCTTTGAACCACTAACTGTTAGCACATAGTAGAACAGCAAAGGCTGTAGTGCACTGGAGGTCGGTATCTTCTCATCCACAACATCCACACCAGCACTGTTAGCCAGCTGCTCTTGCACTGATGGTTGTACATTACTTATGCGATGATCAATGGACAGCGCGTAAAAAAGGAGTCCAGTACTGTGAAGCCACCTCAAACGCAGTCTCTGGCACTAACATTAGCACCTCGCTATCCTGCTCTAGCATGCTGAGAAGCTGCACTGGAGGTCGGTATCTTCTCATCCACAACATCCACACCAGCACTGTTAGCCAGCTGCTCTTGCACTGATGGTTGTACATTACTTATGCGATGATCAATGGACAGCGCGTAAAAAAGGAGTCCAGTACTGTGAAGCCACCTCAAACGCAGTCTCTGGCACTAACATTAGCACCTCGCTATCCTGCTCTAGCATGCTGAGAAGCTGTACTACAGGATCCTGCGTGGAAGAGTCAGAGGTCACCATGTGTGCGGGCCCTGACATGTTGGAACCTGCTGATGCTGATGTCACAGGTGAAGCTAGCGGACAAAGAAGAATATTCATAAGCATAATATGCTGCTGCTAGAGAAATAATAATAATAATAATAATAATAATAATTGCCTAAGAAAAGGCAATATATACAGTGAGACGGAAGGTTTCATGATTGCAATACAGGATCACACAATAAACGCCAGATATTACAGCAAGCATATTATTAAAGATCCCAATACCATAACAGATAAATGCAAACTTTGCAAACAACAAATAGAGACAGTAGATCACATCACAAGCGGATGTACAAAACTAGCAAATACAGAATACCCCAGAAGACATGACAATGTAGCAAAAATAATACATCAACGACTTGCCATACAAGATAAACTAATAAAACAACACGTTCCCACATTCAAGTATGCACCACAAAATGTACTGGAGAATGATTAATACAAATTATACTGGAACAGAACCATTATAACAGATAAAACAACACCACATAACAAACCTGACATCATACTCACCAATAAAAAGAAGAAATTAACACAACTAATCGAAATATCCATACCCAATACAACAAATATAAAGAAGAAAACAGGAGAAAAAATAGATCCAACTGGCTGAGGAAGTCAAAGACATGTGGCATCAGTATAAAGTTGACTTCATACCAATTACACTGTCAACTACAGGAGTCATACCACACAATATCCACCAGTACGTCAACGCAATACAGCTACATCCAAACGTATATATACAACTACAGAAATCCGTAATTATTGATACATGTTCAATTACCCGAAAGTTCCTAAATGCAATGTAACATATACCGTACAGTTAAAAGGAAGTCACGCTTCATCAAGTTCCGCGTCACTTTCCATTTTTAACCAGACATAACGTCTGAGACAGGAAAGAGAAATAATAATAATAATAGTAATTTTGGGAAATAGATACTTACTTTCCTGCTGCTTCGTCCTCCCATTCTGCTGCTGCTGCTGCTGTGGTGACTGACGCTTCATCTTCACTGACTGACTGACCCGAACAGAGATCGGGCAGCTGCTGCTCTCATCTTGTACTTTCCCCTCTTTGGGGAAGTGTGAGGTGGGAGTTTGTAGCCTTTCGGCTTTTACTCCCCTGTGAACGTGTGTGTGTGATTTTTCTATTGTTTTTTGGTGTCTGTGATTTTGTGATGATTGTTCTGTCTGTGTCTGGTACTTGCCTGAGGTAGGCGAGATGATTGGTGTTATATGGGAAGGAACAGGATTAGGGATTGGGTGTTGGGATTTTCTCTTCGACTTAATCGTCGAAGATCGTCATAGGGCGCTTGTGCTTATGGCGGGACATGTCATACCGACCTAGGGAGTGGATGAGAGCGTTTCCTGATCTGGAAGAACCTTCATAGAAAGCCCTTGCCAGATCTTGGAAGCGCTCTCTCAAGAGTGGGATTTCAGCTGCGGCGTGCAGGTCATCTGTGGGGAATCCAAGGGGTAAATGCAATGCCCTCCTGAGGGCGCGGTTCTGCAGCCTCTGGAGTTTGTCCAGGTGCTGCTTTGCCACGTATCCCCAGACAGGGCATGCATATTCCATGACTGGCCGGATCAGGGGAAGGTACACGTTTACTGCTACTGGGTATGGAAGGGAGCTGGTTGAGTTCAGGATAGGGTATAGGATGGACATTCTGGCGCAGACCTTCCTGTGGACCTCGTCTATGTGGGGTTTCCACGTGAGACGAGAGTCCAAGGTTCCGCCAAGGTACTTGGCGGTTCTGCGCCAAGGGAGTAGGGTTCCATTTAGGTGAAGATGGAGGGGGGACGTTGAGGAGGTTCGCGCCTTCCGAGCCTGCGGGTAATCAGCATTGCCTGTGTCTTCTCAGAGTTGATGGTGATGCGCCAGCGACGGGCCCAAGTTTCTGTGTCATCTAAAACCATTTGTAGCCTACGGATGACCAGGTCCTTGTTCGCATTTCTCGTGTAGAAGGCTGTATCGTCAGCGTACTGTGCAGTGTGCACAAGGGGGGCCGTTGGAGTGTCCGCGGTGTACAGACTGTACAAAACGGGCCCCAGGACCGATCCCTGTGGCACGCCGGCACGAATACGCCTTTTGGTGGAGGTGGCAGTTTCTACTTTGACAGAGAAATTCCTATTCGTGAGATAGCTTTTGATCAGCTTAACTATGCTCCCAGGGAATCCTTACGTGTACAACTTGTAGAGTAGTCCTCTATGCCATACTGAGTCAAAGGCTTTGGCTACATCTAGCAGCACTATCCCGCAGTAGCCTCTGTCGTTGAAGCCTTCTGTGGCTGCTTCAACCACTCTCATGACCTGTTGTGGGGCAGAGTGGTTCTGCTGAAACCCAAACTGGAAATCCGGCAGGAGCTGCTCTCTGGTAATACGTTCCTGTATGGGTTTTAGCAGGAGGCGCTCGTAGATCTTGCTGAGAGTTGGCAAGAGGCTAATCGGCCTGTAGTTCTGCGGGAATAGAGGGTCTTTCCCTGGTTTGTGTATCGCGACCACTTCCGCATGTTTCCAGCAAGCTGGGAACTCACGTGATCGGGTAATCTCGTTGAGGACGTTCGCGAGGTGTGTGATTGCTGTGGGTGGGAGATTTTTGACTAACTGATTAGTGACACTGTCGTGCCCTGGCGCCTTTTTTGTAGGGAGGCACCTAATTACTCTTGGCACGTCCTCGGGGGCAAAACGTATGGGTTCGTCCTCTGGGTCCTCCTCGGCATTGAGGAAGACAGTCAGTTGACGACTGACTACCTCTTCATGCTCTTCAACCTGGGGTTCTGCCACTTGGAATTGCTTCTCGAAGGAGTCGGCGAGGGCGTTGGCCTTTCCAGCATGGCTGTAGACCAGTCCCCGCTCGCCGTGCAGTGGCGGCATCCTAGCGCGTCTTTTTTGTAAACTGTTTGGTTGCTTGCCATAGTGTATGAACGTCTACTTTGAGAGCTGTGAGGCGGTTTTGCTATTGCTGGTTTCTGTGCTCATTGAGCGCTACCTTCAGTTCTTTCTGGAGACGATTGAGCAGCCTCCTGGTGGCCTGATTTCTGGTGATCTTCCACTCTTTTGCCACTCTGTTCTTATGTCGAATTTGAGCAAGCAAGTGTTCGGGGAGCTGTATTTGTGGCGGTGGGCCATCCCTTTGTGGAGGGGTGGCTTCTTCCGCTGCCTGCAAGATGGTGCCTGTTAGGTCTTGTAGCGCTTGATCTACTGTTTCGGCAGTAGGTGGCGGAGCGCAAGGGATATTAGAGGCGACAGTTTCTTGGTATCGCTCCCAGTCTGTACGTTTGTACGACGTCTGGTACCGTGGGAGTGCTACCCATTCTCCCACATCGACCTCCAGAATCACTGGGTTGTGGTCGGAGGACATTCTGTTGATTGTCCTTGCGGCCACAAACCGTGCGATCCTCCTAGTGAGAGCTATGTCTAACACGTCGGGCCTGCCTCCATTTTTTGGAAAATGTGTGGGCTAGACTGGACCCCACGTTTCGAAGTGGTGGGTGCGAGCTAGTTGTTGCAGTTTGGCGCCTGCTCTGGAGGTTACTCTAGAATTCCAATCAGGGTGTTTGGCATTGAAGTCTCCCCCTATTATGAGTTTGCCTTCAATTTCCCCTAGAGCAGCTATGTCTCCCTCATCTATCTGGTCATGTGGGGGTCGGTAGACTGCAACAATTGTTAGGGGTCCAGTGGCAGTGGTTACTTCCACCGCCACTAGTTCGATTTTGTTGGTAGCTGGTAAGAATACCTGGTGGTGGGGGATCCCTCTTTTTACATATATGGCCACTCCTCCGCCTTGGGTTGGCCTGTCTTTACGGTAGCTAACGTAGTTGGGAACTGTCGCTTTTATTCCCGGTTTTAGGTGGGTTTCCCCCATCATGCATATGTCGATGGAGAACTCCTTCATGAGTTCTCTGAACTCGACCTCTTGATTAACAATGCCGTCTGCGTTAAAGACGCACATTGTCAGGCCTTGGATATTCGGTCGTCTATTTATGATGGGGTTTTGATACTACTGAGGAAGTCGCAGAGGGGAGCGACTGCTGGACTGTTGCCTGAAGGGCGACGAGGATCTGTGTGTTCTGCTTCTGGGCTTCCCTGAATTCCTTCATCATTTCCATGACGAGGTTCATGGTCTGCACCAATACGCCTAACAACTGATCCATGGGAGGGGGAGTGTGTGTGGGGTTCCCTAGAGCTTCCTCTGTCATGGTGGGCCTGGTCGTTGTTGCTGTGTGTTTCCCGATGTTGTTCTTGTGATAGTGTCTGGTGTTGTGATGATTGGGCCACGCTATCATGGTTCCTCGCAGGAGAAACCACTTCCGCATAAGTCGCCCTCGGTGTGTCCGGCCTTGGTTTTACCCAGGCCTTGTCCGTGTGTGTTGTCGTGTTTTAATTTCTTGTGCGTCTGGTTGGGTTTTATGGTGTTTTGTTTGCGTGTGTGGGGGGCGGCGTTTGCGCCCTTTGCCTGTTGTGTGTCTCGTTTGTGGACCTCACAACCTTGGTAGCCCACTGTGTGGTTTTTGCCACACAGCGTGCTCCTTATTTGTGTGTCCGTGTGTAGTAGTGTACATGTTCTTGTGTCGTGGGCCTCGGCACACTTCCTGCATCTTACTGGCATGGTGCAGTAGGCGGCGATGTGATTCAGGCCCTGACACCTGAAGCACTGCACCGTCTTTTTTTTATGGCGCAGCGGTTCAGTGGTGACAGGCACAGCCAAGACCATTTTTATCTCCCTTTTGTTCTGGGGGATGTCCGAGACTGTGGCCTGGTATAGTGGCCACTTGCTGTTGATGTTGCTCATCTGCTGGACCGCCTTGACGACGTACCTCTGGGCAGTCAAATCTGTTTTGATTGCCTGGGGGGACACTCGTCTTGGGAGGTCTCTTATCACTATGTTTCTTTTTCTTGTTTTAGTTGTGGGGAACGTGTAGTGGGGTATGTTTTTGGTATTTAAAAGTGTTTTGACTGTTGCGTAGTTTTCAAGTGTGTGTAGTGTGATTTTAATTTTGTCTCCACCAGCAGGTTTTAACTGGAAACTGCCTCCCCCGATTTCTGCTTTCAACAGCTCGAAGAGCTCTTCATAGCATTGTGAAAACTCTTCGACGATCGGGGGGAGGTGGTGGGTGACTTGGTTCTGTGTTTGTGTTGTTTTCTGTTGTCTCTGGCTCATCAGCAACCGCCTGAAATCTGTTCGGGGTGGGTTCCACTCCCCGGGCCGGTGGAAGCCTCGGCTGGCGAAACGTTTTCTTCGCCAGCACGAAACCATCCGAATCCTGCCCGGTTACGCGGTTTCCTTCCAGTGCCGGTGTTTCCTGGTCCCCTCCCAGTGCGACGACAGGTGCTGTCGGGGGCGCAGGCTCCTCAGAGGGTGTGAAAGTGGTTGGGGTGGGGATGGTGAGGTGCTTTTTCCCCTTGGAGTGCTTCTCCTTCCTGTCCTTCCTTACACGCCGCTGGTTGGATGTGGTGGACTTGTGTGGGAGGGATTTAAGGTATTTGGAATGGGTGGAAGACTGAGACGAGGGTGTAGGTTTGGGGAGGATTTTGATCGGCAGACAGGTCATCTGCTTGCCTTTCTTCATGGACGCAATGTAGTCGGGAAGTATGCCGGTGGCGTTGGCAAGCAGGAGCGGACTTAGGATGAGGTTAGGAGGAGCGGGATCGCAAGTACTGACGATGTATTTCGTTGTCGGCGTACTGTGTATAACTGCGTTTTTTGGTGTATTTCTCGCCATGTCGGGAGCGGAAAGTGGGGCTGCTGCCAAGGGGGTGCCAGTTACAGCCATCGTTGACACCGTTAGGTGGCCCGGCTGCATTGCTGGCCCTATTTTCCTAATGGACGCGGAGGTCTGATCGGCCGCGGCGGAAACCTTCTCTGCGGTTCCGCGGCCGGCTGCCAGGTCCTGGCCCTCATTTTCCCTAACCTTGGGGGGGGGGGGGGGGGAGGCGGGCAGAGCCTAGCTCTCCGGGAGCCGAAGTGCTCGAGATCGCCGGCGACGCGGCACGCGACAGTAAAAAGACGCGCCCCTTGTCGACAGCGGTGGACCGCTTCGACGCCAAGGCACCACTGGAGCTCGACATCCCGCAATTTGAAAAGAAAACACGACTATTCTGCTGTCGGGCGTCGCCAAAAAATATCCTGCCCGCCGTAATTTCTTACTGCAGACCTTGACTGGGTTCCCGCCGATGCTTTTATAAAAACAAAGCCGAAGATACCCCTGGTGTGTCACCCGTACAAGCTGGGGCCTATGGCTGACAGTGAGCGAGTAAGAGGAGCGATGCTCAACCCTCGACTGCTACTCAGCGAGTGATCGGGCAGCTGCTGAGTCCTCCTTATATACCATCCACCTACGTCATCATGATGCCGTGTTCATATTGGCTGAATCGTGTGATCACATGACCTATCGAAGCGCCCTCTAGTGGTGAGCTCGTGAACTAGAACAGTTCTTCGGTCTGCTGGATCGGAGGCAGTCGTCTCTTGTGGGCTGGGAGCTTATATGGTGCTTTTAAAAAAAGGCAGACAGTTCCAACAATAGCAGATGTTTCAATGAGATGGGTAATGCATCTTTAAAGCATCTCGCTGTAACACATTTATTTGCAGAACCGTATTCTTTCCTCTTCATATGTTCGAGCATTAATGCTCGCTTCCATTCCGCATGTAGGAGGCTATGGGATCAGTCCTCGACTGTATGCTTACAAAAAACATAGCTGTTAAACTCATCCCGCTCAAACACCTATAACTCATCGATAGAACACATTTGGCAGGGCCACGAGGATGGGGGCTGAGTGGCTGATCTTCAATGGTATGTACGGAGTATACGAATATGCTTAGTCCGAAGCGAATTGACATCAACTGGACGTCTCTCCCGTTTTGGGAGAGTGAATGCTTCATGATGAATAACTCGGCAGTTTGCGCATGCGCATGAGCATGTGCTGGTTACAATATGCATCATGGCTCCATCCCTCTGCATTGCCGAAATCTGCTGAACAGAATTCTTGTACTTGTTCCTCCTACACTCCTCCATTATCATACTCTTCGAGACGTGATGTAGTGAACTGTGGCTACAGTCCTCCCTCGAGTGTCTACATGTAATGCAGCTGCTCTATCCTTCACATTCATCTTGATGATCGAACACATGACAATGGTTTGACAACGACAGCTCAGCAAAGACTGAATGTGCATCACCAATTCCGGTCATCTGAGTGGAGAAAAAAAAAAAAGAATGTCGCCATCTTGGATAACGGTACTCACGTCATCAGCTGACATCAGGACAGCGTCCTCTGTGTACCAAGCCAAGTAGTGGATATACTGGCTGCAGCCATCTTGAATAACTGCACTTGCGTCATGATCTGACGTCACAGTGGCGCTCTCTGGTGGCGACGATATGTACTAAGTCAGTTGGATTCTAGACCCAGTAGCGAACACACATGTTTGAAATTGGTTACATAATAAAGATAAGTCCATTTTTCCCGCCATTTTACTAGGTGTGACGCATTATGATGTTGGAATTTGAATTTCCCGCCATTTCCCGAGGGATGGGTGGGTTACGTTAGTGGAGGTAGCCCAATTAACGTTCTTGGGGTCAAAATTCAAACTTCCCACCAAAATCCAAATCACTGGGGGTGTGTCTGTGACGTCACGGCCGCCATCCTGGATAGCGTTACTTTGGAATAGAACCATCCTAGCCCCAATACTGACGTCGCCTGCATCGCCTGTCCAGGGCTCGTGATGATATTCGTTGAACGCTAGACAACTGGAAAAAGGTAGCCTGGTCACGTAAGTCCCGATTTCAATTGGTAAGAGTTGACGGTAGTCCATACCCAGGTTGTCAAAAGGGCTCTGTGAAACCTGTTTGTGGCTCCATAATAGTGTGGGCTGTGTTTACATGGAAGGGGATGCATGCTCTTGTCCAAGAGATCTAATCATTAACTGGAAATGGTATATTCGTCTACTTGGAGACCTTTAGCAGCCACTCATAGACTTCATGTTCCCCAACAATGACGGAATTATTATGGATGACAATGCGCAGTATCACTGAGCCAAGATTACTCTTGATTGCTCTGAAGAACATTCTGGACAATGTGGGCGAATGATCTGACCAGCCAGATGATCTCACATGAGTACCATCGAACATTTATGGGACATAATCGAGAGATCAATTCGCGCACAAAATCCTGCACCGGCAACTTTTTTCTCAGTTATGGACGGCTATAGATGCATCACGGCTTAATATTTCTGCAGGGGACTTCCAGTGACTTGTTGAGTCCTGGCAAGCCGATCTGCTGCGCTACGCTGGGCAAAAGAAGGTCCGTCACGATACTAGGAGGTACCCCACGACTCTTGTCACCTCAACGTGTATTAGCCAGTAGGCTTCAGTGGCCACTGTGTGCCAAGTGTGGCACTATTTGGCCGAGAGTTCTTAGGGTGGCATTACTTCCTGTGGATGGTCGATGGGTGGTGTCGCATGGACTGTGGCAGACTAAGTAGTTAACTGCCAGAGCAGAGTGGTAACGAGTGTGGACGGTGTTATCGGTCACCCATAGGAGCTTGGCTGCATGTCAACAGAGCCATGTTGATGTGTAGTATCCCTCGCGCGTGGCAGTATTGTGGGCCTGCTAAACTGAATAGATTTGATACGCCAGCTCGTGGATATTGGCTGTAGTGTATTGGTTTTCCCCTTGCATGTGATACACAGGGAACTATGATATGTACGTGATATACATGCATCAAACGGCATGATGTATACTTGAGCGGTACTGTAATTTGGGTTTGCTGAGATTGGCATTTTTTAATTATGGTCTTCAAAGTGTGCTGAATTAGATGGTGATGCTGCCCACAGACTATTATGTTTGCTATCGAGGAGACAGCTCATGTACTTTTTGTATGTAACAGTAGGTGGATAAAAGGTTTGCTATATGTTTTCATTATGTGTACGTTAATATTAAAGGGGAAGTTACTCTGCTTGTGTGCAATATGAGCAGCTGATGTTATTGACAGAATAAAACACCGTTGTTTCCTAATACTCATTGTTTCAGGTTAGTTTCTGTGGTATTTTCTCGTGTTTGTATGAGCAGATGTGAACTGAAGATCGTGTACCAAGTTGTGTGTTTATAGCAATGCATTCAAACAGCAGAAAACCCGTGGGCTTTTGAAATGGAAGCTATTGTTCTTATCTGTTGTAGTATGTGTGGTAAACGTTTGATTTTTTAACGTCAATATTTTTCTGAAGTCCCTCGCTCCGGCTTAATTTTCAGTACCGGTAGTGGTCTTGTTCTCATCAAGATGCTAAACTCATTTAACTGTCATTTATTCTGAGTCTTTTATTAATAATTAAGATGTTATACTGGAAACAATGTGGTTATGAATCTGATGACGGCAGCCATCTCTTCTGATCAAGTCAATTTTGTATCTCAATAGTGCTATTAGTTTATGGTAGGAAAAAATGTACAGATATTGTTTTCATGAAGTTCCAATATAGTTTGGGAGTGAAGGCCAGCAAGTTGGATTACCAAATTTTCTTTGTGTTGAGATGCGTGTGCCAGTGGAAGTATGTTAACATCTACAACTAAGGCTGAGGTTTGAGGATGGACAATGTAGTCAACAAAAATTAATTTTAAACCAAGTGTGACTGAAACTGTAAAATAATAAAATTGTTTCCTTAAGCTGGCCGGAGTGGCCGAGCGGTTCTAGGCGCTACAGTCTGGAACCGCGCGACCGCTACGATCGCACGTTCGACTCTTACCTCGGGCGTGGATGTGTGTGGTGTCCTTAGGTTGGTTAGGTTTAAGTAGTTCTAAGCTCTAGGGGACTGATGACCTCAGAATTTTTCTTTAAATTTCTCTTTCAGTTGTCGACGTTTCAGTCCCTCACCTGACATCTGCTGAATTCTCTTGGATGTCCCAGTTGACCGGAACAGACTATTCTTGAAGATCATCCCGAAAGAGCATCGAAATGTCCACTACTGAAGAAGGAATTTTCAGAGGGACATGGTGCGGCCTTACGACTCAGAAGATTTAAATTCACCTTCAGCATGCCACCTGACACCCAACAACGAATTCAGAGTTGTCGGTAGTGGCGTACCTGTCAAATGAGGTATATTACCAAGAAACTATCTGCAATTCAGGAAACGTGCTATTTCTAATATATTGTAAGCTGCTGAATTTCTTTTTAATACAGATGTTTCATACAGAGTGAGTTCATTTCTAAGCACGCAACTCAATGTGTAGATCAGTCTTTGCAAGGAATACGATGCTGTAGTATATGGGGCGAGGTAAAACTGGAGAGAAGAAGTTAGTAGAGAAAGACGAAGATGTTGTATCAACTAAGCCGTTGGTAAAATGCCTGCGGACTTTATACAGTTTCCGTAGTAGCGTCTACAGCCTTCAACCTTGTCGTCTGATAAGAAATACCTGCCAGAAGTAATAATTACCGCTTTAGTAGCAAATAACCCAATTTATTTTGTGCCGAAATATACGTTCTGTTAGATTTTAGGACCTGACAAGCCAAGGATTTATTCAAGCCGGAAAGTTGCCGCTTCTGCGTTGGTAGCGACAATTGCGAGATGACAAATCGTGTGTAACACGGAATCCCTGTTTTTACGGCTGCATTAATGTAATCCTCTTATCTCAGGCCGTGGGGATTTTTGGGGAGGTCACGGACGCAAATAGCGCAACACGGTCGGCGGATCCCTGGGGCGCGGCACGGTGTTATGACGTGATAGATGATGGCCGTGATCGATAGTCGACGGGGCGGCGGTGGGAGCGGGCCGTTTCTTTTATTGGGGGCCGACTGAAGTATCCGCACGCGGCCGGTGTTTTTACAGCGGGATTTTCTTCACACCCCGTGGCTGGCCGGTCGCCTCGTGGGACGCGAGAGCCTCATGCATGTTAATGGTGGCAGCCCTCCGGAAATGCCACCACTGATAGGGACTTTGATTAGCTCTAAACAAGCCTCATTCCACGGAGCATAAAATGCAGCGCTCTTTATGGGATATACTCGCAAACGTTGTGGAATATTTTACGCTACAGTGATTAAATATTTATGAGCATTTTTCGTCCGCTTCTAGCCAACATAGGCGTCCAGCGGAGCTGCAGGACAGGAAAATATTTTCAAAAGTTCCCGAAAACACAAGAACGCAGCTCGCTAAACTCTTCGTTAGTGCGTAACAAACTTCTCTCTCGCATTTTCTATTTTCTGTAAGGAACATTTCTCAAATGCCTAGTAAGTTGGGCAGAACAGTTAAGTGGTGATTCGCGAAGAAGGGGCTCCGGTGTTAATCAAATGAAGTGAAATGAAAGGGGCGGAAAGAAATCTAAGAGACTGAAACTGAATTAACAACCGAATGCGGTGAATCCAGTAACTGTCCACTGCAACACGCTCCGTCCACGTTCATTCATTCATTCTTTCTTTTCCTCTTCTGTGTTACCGAAGATAATATTTAGCCTAACGGAACTGCAGAGCATAGGAGGGTCCTATGTGTGTTCTGCTATATCAAAGTAGAACACTGAGATGATATGATTCACCAACCTGCTATCTTGTAAATATGTCGTTGTCTCAGCGCAGATGTAGTAATCAGGCGGTCAAAGCGTTGTTCGTGAGGTGAGGCTGTAAGGGACTAGTGTGATGGCTAAGGCTGCACCTACACTGCATACGGAAGAAAGGTAATGTAAATCTCACAAAATCAGCACAGAGGGTGTACTCCGTTATTGGAACAAATTTTCTGTTATTGTTTATGTATGTTTAAGATTCCTAAAACATCACTAACAAAGGCTACTCACATCATTTGAGTAATATTCCTTTATCATTTCACTCTTTCAGGTACTTAGTAACAGGGATGTATTTTCGGTCTTTGGGTCTAACATTCGGACTGAGTCATTATACGGTAGGTAAGTGTGTCTCGGCAGTTGCGGATGCGATATGGAGGAATTTCTGTGAGCGACATCTACCCGTTCCTGATCCGAAAATTTTTGAAGAAATAGCGAGAAGATTACACGAGCGGCAAATGGTTCAAATGGCTCTGAGCACTATGGGACTTAACTTCTGAGGTCATCAGTCCCCTAGAACTTAGAACTACTTAAACCTTACTAACCTAAGGACATCACACACATCCATGCCCGAGGCAGGATTCGAACCTACGACAGTAGCGGTCGCGCAGTTCCAGACTGTAGAGCCTAGAACCGCTCGGCCACCCTGGCCGGCACACGAGCGGCAGAATTTTGTTCATTCAGCTGGATGCGTTGATGGCAAGCATATTTGGATTAAATGTCCAAAACAAAGTGGAACTACGTTTTTAACTACAAAAAGTTTTTCAATAGTTTTACAAGCTTCTAAGTAAATGTATTCAAAACGTACTGCTGTATATATCAGATATGCTGATAATCACAAACTCATTTTTCAAAGCCTGTAGATAGCTTTCTGCATGCACGTCGAATCTGGTGGTCTATCGGTAAAGCGCATGTCGGGGAACCAAGAAGTTGGGGGATGGACTCTCCATCGGACCACGGATTTTTCAGTCCTCGTTTTAATCTCGCCTTCATCTCTTAACGAGTTGAGAAGTTGCCAGAAACGGCATTTGTTTCGGATTATAAGTTAAACTGTAGGTCCCTTCTCTACGGCTGGATAACTGAGGTAGATTAGGGACACGCAAGTGGCCGAAGTGGAGTCCAATAGAAAGACATGCACCAGGTCAGCGAGGCCGATGAAGTGACTATTAGTGCAGTGGTAGGAGCGGGATAGGAAGTGATAAGGTGCCAGGCAAAATTACTTTACACATTTCACCAAAAAATAATTTATTGCATAAGACTGGATATTAAAATTAAAGCTCAAAACGTAGTTTTCCTTCACAATTAATCGTCATATACTCTTACTTCACATTACATTTTCTAATGAGACCGTGCTACAAGAATAACAGCTTAACAGTTTGATGGCAAGTGAAATGAGCTCAAATTATAAGCCTTACACAGTGACGGTAACTCAGAAAAACTGACAACAGTTTCACAGAGCATAGGTAATAAGTGTACAAATTAAAGCCTTTCGCGAATTTTTACGTAATCCAATCTCAGTCGAATGAACTTTTTATTACCACATAAATTATTCAAACTTGTAAAAGGTGTTATAGCAAAGTTCATTGCAGTGAATAGATTTTTAACGAGCAACAATAATTACGTAGCTTCAGCTCTTGAACATTTTAAAATATAAGCCTGAATACACAAACACCAAATGACGTAAATCTCAGGCACACAGCTTTTTCGAACAGTACGTGCCTATAGGAGCTGATGCATCTCATTAGAAACAGTGGTAGCTCCAAGAGAACATAGTGAAAGCTTAGAATTAAATAGCGATTTTCTGTGACTAACACGAAGCAATCAATACCACTGACTAGCTTACAGCAAGACAAATTAAAACATTTACTAGCTTACATCACGACGAATCAAAACTCAGATTACTTGAGAGTCTGGCTCCAAGTAATGACACACAGGTAGAAGGACCACTGTCAAATGGCTGCTTCATGGGTTTTTAACAAACATCAGTAGTGAAGGTGACCATTAGAATGCGTTAACAAAGAATAATATTTTCGTAGAACTGTCTGAAACATCGATTTGTTACCACAAGCAACGAACGTAACTAAAATATAAGGGACGGCACTTATACACTTGTTAATCGCAAAAGCTATTGATCTGAACGTTATCAAAACACTTCCAGCTTGAAGTAACAGCACAGTTAAAACAGTGACATGAGAACATAGATTAAGTGGCTTCCAGATGTAACCAGGGTGCGGGAACGGCGTAATCTGCACAAAAATTCTCACCACTTTCTGGAGCACTCGGTAGAAGACAACTGGCACATAGTTTATGTGGTGTCGCCGCCAGACACCACACTTGCTAGGTGGTAGCTTTAAATCGGCCGCGGTCCATTAGTACATGTCGGACCCGCGTGTCGCCACTGTCAGTAATTGCAGACCGAGCGCCACCACACGGCAGGTCTAGAGAGACGTACTAGCACTCACCCCAGTTGTACGACGACTTTGCTAGCGACTACACTGACGAAGCCTTTCTCTCATTTGCCGAGAGATAGTTAGAATAGCCTTCAGCTAAGTCCATGGCTACGACCTAGCAAGGCGCCATTAACCATTTCTATTGAGAGTCTCACTTGTATCATCAAGAATGCTGTATACAAATGATGGATTAAAAGTTAAGTATAACCGCAGCTACGTACTTTTCTTTATAGCATTCATTACGTATCCTGTTTCAGACATAAGCAAGCCTGCGTGAGTTGACGCGTGCCCTTTCGGCTTCCTCGCCTTGTCTAGACTGTCTTGTCTAGACACAACAGTTTAGCTCTCAAGACCAGCTAGTTAACACAGTGGTGACAGGACACCAGAGTAAGAATAAATGACAAGAGCGCATAGTATTCTGCCTCAATGTCACCAGTTCATTGCAGGCTCCACAACAGTCCGCTGCACAGTATTGCAAGGCAGCACACAGTCTCCTGATCTGCTCTTCAGGATGCTCGTGGAGCCCTTCGAGACACAGAGTCACGCGTGCCTCTAGCAATGGCGAGCCGGGCCATGCTTCTATACAAGAAAGGGCCACTTCAGAGTCAGTACAGCCGACTGCCCCGGCCCTGTTGTCACAGTCCGCGTCACCCGCGACACCTCGCGGGGAGTCACCCTGTGCTACTCTCGAAGAGCCAAAGACGGCAACGCGCACGATCTCGCTGCACAAGAAATCCTCTGACGGAAACTTTCGAGAGAACCATAGAATTACCCAAGAAATTAGAAGACACAGCGAAACCATCGCAAAAGAATTTGATAAAAGCAAGCCGGACTGCTCAATTCTTCTTCTTCTTCGCGGATGGATCACTTAGGACCACGCGTAATCAACATTTGTTGGCCTTCCTTTTCGCCCAGTATTCCTTCATAAGCAACGAATGGGCTAGCTTTCGTTGCGTAGACCACGTATGTCGGTTAGTTTTTCTCTCTTCTTCCTCAAAACCCCGTGTGTTTGTGATTTTTCTGATTTCATTTCTGTCATGTAGACTTTTTCTGTCTGTTTGTAACAGTTCGGTCTTGTACTTTTGTTCTTTAAAAATGTATGGTTTTGTGCGTTAACCTGTTTGAGTCCATTCTTTCTAAATGCCCCGTGAATTGGATTCTTCTCATGCGCATTGTGTCTGTTATTTTGGAGATATTTTTATATATTTCTGCATTGGGTTTTGGATAATGCACACCATCTTTAGTTCTTGTTTCTAGGATTTTCCTCATTATTTTACGCTCTTTCACTTCTAATTCCCCTTTTAGCGTTCTGTGTTGAAGGTTTAGTGTCTCAGATACGTAGAGAGCTTCGGGTTTATTTACTGCTGTGTAGTGTCGTATTTTGCAGTTCCACGAGAGACTCTTTTTATTGTCAACGTTTTTTGTTGACTGAAACGCCGTCTCCATTTTCTGGACTCTTGATCTGACAGATTTCTTTTCATTACAATTTTCTGCAATCCATTCACCTAAATATTTAAATTCTTTTACTCGAGAGATGTAGTTATTACCAATTTTGAGATTAGAAGGTGAATCTTCGATATCAGTCATACATTTTGTTTTTTTCAAATGAAATTTGTAATCCTATTTTTGCTACCTGCTCTTGTAATAATTCTAGCTGTTTCTATGCATCGGTAATGACTTGGGCGATCAGTGCCATGTCATCAACAAATGCTAAACAGTCTAATTCTATGCCCTTACGTTTTGGTCCCAGTCTTTGTGCTGGTGCACCTGCTTTTCTCCATTCTCGAACAACTTTTTCAAGGGCACAATTGAAGAGCACTGGGGACAGTCCATCCCCTTGTCGTACTCCTGTGTCTATTTCAAATTCTGGGCTCAATTCTCCGATAAATTTTACTTTGGATTTGGTCTCCGTGAGTGTTTCTTTTATGATGTTTGTTGTCTTTGGTCTAGTCCGAATTCTGCTAACACTTGTCATATTTCTGGCTTATTCAGCCATCATATTAGGCTCCAGGAAGCTATTCTTAGGGCAGTAGAGATGCAAGAAACATTGAGATGACGCAATGTGGGATGAGGTACCGGTGACAGATGTTAGATTCGGTACCATTCCCGTGAGAAAGACCGCCTGCATGATGCTGCTGCTCTGTGATTGGCTGCTGTGTTCGGCGGTAGGGTGCCAAAACGTTAAACTTCAGTTGCTATTATTAATTAAACCTGTTATCCAAATTACTTCATTTTTTAAATAAATATCTCTCAACAGCCAGCTATCAGTCAGTCATTTCAAAATTATTAAAATCAGAGTATTACTAAAAAGACTGACGATATCACTGCCGATGCACTTTGGTGGCGTTCGGGTCACGCCTTGCTGGCTTGGCGCGCTAAGTGTCTCGGGCAGTCCGGCTCTCCAGTTCTGACCCTTCCAGTAGACAGACATGTTGTCTATTATAGCAGTATTTGTTTCATGCAATTTTATTTACTACAGCTCTGACCGTCGCTAGGTACAGACATGTTGTCTGTAATAGTAGTATTTGATTCATGTAATTTTATTCTCCAGTTCTGACGGTTCCAGTAGACTGACATGTTGTCTGTGGCAGGATGTATTTCATGTTATTTTAGCCAGATATAATGACTGTGGAAAGATATGTTCAATACGTTGTGATCAAGAATAGTTTCTCGTGTCTATATCAATCATCCCAATCATCGCAGTTCCTTGCGAAGTTAATTTCAGCCCCAAGAAAAAGAATCCACGACCTGCGTGCTGTTTTCTGCGCTGCTGACATCATCATCATGAAGACAGCAGGTTAGTGAAGTCTACAAGAACTTATGTATTCCACGCAGGGCAGTGGAACCAACTAGGCACCTCACGTGTACTGCATACACAGTACAAATGTGCTCAGTGACACGTCATCTGCAGTAATGCAGAGGAGGTAAAGAAGGATGAAAGTATTAACACTACCTCACTTTTATTCCTTTTTTCTTGCCGTACACTTCGAAAAGGGATTCTCGGTCTATACTGTCATAGGCTTTTTTAAGGTCGACAAACGTGATGACATAACTTTTGTTTGAAGTAGTATGCAAATATTTAATCGGATTTTTCAAGTTAAGGATTTTTTTTCTACGCATGATCGACCTTTCCTGAATCCACCTTGGTATTCGTCTAGTTTTGAACCCAGCTGAGGTTCTGCTCGGTTTAGTAGGACTTTAGACAGAATTTTGTATCAGGTTGCCCTCAATGGGATGGGTGCACGCAACGACTGTGGTTATTTTGGGTTAGATAGAGCAGGAATCAGTCGTAGAATTAAGTTGCTTTAATATGCCATTTATAGTCACAACGCAGATCAGATTTCTAACTTTTTCTTTTTTTTTTTACTTTATTGTTATTTTAATACCTGTACAAATCAAGTAGGCTGCCAGCGGCACACTACGCCGCTCTTCAGCCATAGTGTTGACAATAGTACAAGAATGGAGAATTATAATCAACATAGTGACGGGCAAAAGATAGAAGTCACAGAGACACAAAAAACACGGGGCCGTTCACACGCGATGACAACAACACTGAAAACACGTTGACACGGCGCACATAACACTGATGAATCCGACGGCACAAGTGAACGTAGTAGCGGGACAGCGGACACTAAAAACACAAAACGATGTCACACACACGAGACACAGATGGCGATGATCTCCGGCGCGCGAATGTTCACTAGGCGTGTGCGAGTCCGGGGACCTGCCAAGAGAGGAGGAGGAGGAAGGGGAGTGGGAGAGCGAGAGGGGAGAACAGAGATGCCACGGGCAGGGGAGATAGGGGGAGAGGGAAGAAGGGGGAGGGGAAGCCCGGGGGAAGAGTGGTGGAGGGAGGGGATGGGGGAAAAGGAAAGAGAAGGGAAGGGAAAAGAAGGGAGGGAGGGTGCCTAAAGGAAAGGCCACCGGAAGTGGGGGGTGGGGCAGGGTCAAAGTTGATAGGAGGGGTAGATGGAGGGGAGGAGGACATCATCAGGGAGGGGGAGCTGGTGGAACCCACCTCGGGAGAGGGTAAGGAGGGTGGAGAGATGGAGACCGGGTGGGACATGGGAATACAGGCGCGGCAGCGGGCGGGGGTGAGAGAGGATCGGGGAGACGAGCGGGTGAGGAGGATCGAGTTTACGGGAGGTGTACAGGATCCGTATCCTTTCAAGGAAAAGGAGGAGGTGGGGGAAGGGGAGGAGATCGTACAGGATCCGCGTAGGGGAGGGGAGACGGATGCGATAGGCGAGGCGGAGAGCATGGCGTTCAAGGATTTGGAGGGATTTGTAAAAAGTAGGGGGGGGCGGAGATCCTAGCCAGATGGGCATAACGAAGGATAGGGCGGATGAGGGATTTATAGGTGTGGAGAATGGTGGAGGGGTCCAGACCCCACGTACGGCCGGAGAGGAGCTTGAGGAGACTGAGTCGGGAGCATGCCTTGGCTTGGATTGTCTGGAAGTGGGGAGTCCAGGAGAGGCGACGGTCAAGGGTGACGCCAAGGTACTTAAGGGTGGGAGTGAGGGCGATAGGACGGCCATAGATGGTGACGTAGAAATCAAGGAGGCAGAAGGAAGGGGTGGTTTTGCCTACAATAATCGCCTGGGTTTTGGAGGGATTGACCTTGAGCAACCACTGGTTGCACCAAGCGGTGAACCAGTCAATATGGGATTGGAGAAGGTGTTGGGAGGGCTGTAGGGTGGGGGCAAGGGCAAGGAAGGCGGTGTCATTGGCAAACTGGAGAAGGTGGATGGGGGCTGACGGCGGCGGCATGTCCGCCGTGTACAAAAGGTGTAGAAGGAGGGAGAGGACGGAGCCTTGGGGCACACCGGCAGAGGGGAAAAAGGTGTAGGAATCTGTGTTATGGACGGTGACATAGGAAGGACGGCGGGAGAGAAAGGAGCCGATCAGACGGATGTAGTTAATGGGAAGGGCGAAGGTTTGGAGCTTGCAGAGGAGACCGGAATGCCATACGCGGTCATAAGCACGTTCGAGGTCCAGGGAGAGGAAGATTGCGGAGCGACAGGAATTAAGCTGTTTGGAAAGGAGATGAGTTAGGTGAAGGAGAAGGTCGTTGGAAGAGGACGGCCGAAAGCCACACTGGGTAACGGGAAGGAGGCGGTGCTGGCGGAGATGCAGGTGGATGCGTTGGGTGAGGATAGATTCCAGGACCTTGCTGAAGACCGAGGTAAGGCTGATGGGACGGTAGGAGGAGACGGCGGACGGCGGTTTGCCAGGTTTAAGGAACATGAAGATACGGGAGGTTTTCCACAGGTCGGGGTAGTAATCAGTGGACAGGCCTACATTGTAGAGCCTAGAGCCTGGCCAGGGTGGAGAGGAAAGAGACAGGAGCTTCATGAAGGTGACGGTAGGTGACACGATCGTGACCAGGAGCAGTGTTGCGTTTTGTGCGAAGTGTAGCAATGAGATCCTGTGTAGTGATAGGGGCATTGAGTTCCATGTGGGCAATATTGTCCAAGTACGGGAAACCAGGAGCGAGGGGGGGACAGAGGTGTCAGTGCGATCACGGATATCCGGGAAGAGGGTGTAATCGAACTGGGGATCATCGGGGATGGAAAATACATCGGAGAGGTAGGAGGCAAAGTGATTGGCCTTACTAAGGGTGTCAGGGTAAGGGTGATCATCATGGAGAAGAGGATAAGAGGGGGAGGGTTTAGTTCCGGTAAGGCGACGGAAGACCGACCAGAACTTGGACGAGTTGATTGGTAGGGTAGCATTTAAACGGGTGCATGTCTGTCGCCAGTCCCAGCGTTTCTTAGCAGCGAGCAAATTACGAATGTGTCGCTGGAGTTGCCGGTGGCGTCGTAGTGTGTCCGGGTCACGCGTGCGGAGGAAGGCATGGTAGAGATGACGGGATTCACGGAGGAGGAGGACGGCCTGTGGGGGTAAGGTGGGACGGTGGGGGTGGATGGCGACAGTAGGAACGTGGGCCTCCACGGCTTCAGACAAGGTCTGCTGGAGAAAGGAGGCGGCATGGGTGACATCGTCAGGGTGGTGGTAGGTGAAGGGGTGGCTATCGACCTGGGTGGAAAGGGTATCCCGAGAGGCATTCCAGTCGGCACAGGAATAGTCATGGACGTACTTAGGGGGAGGGTCATTACGAGGGTCGGGGCGGGGGCGACGACCGTCTGAAATGGTGAGGAGGACAGGGAGATGGTCGCTACCAATAGGCTCCAGGACATCCACCGTTATGCGGCCAAGGAGGTTGGGGGAGGAGAGGAGAACATAAGGAGTGGAGTTGGATTCGGGACGGGTGTGCTGGGGGATGTTGATCAGGTCGCCTTGAAGGGAGGAGAGGAACCGATGCCACCGCCGTAACTGGGCGGCGGAACGACTATGGATGTTGAGGTCGGCGGCGATCACGTAGGAGGAGAAGGTACGGTCAATGTGGGAGAGGAAGTCGAAGGGAATAGGGGCGTTAGGGCGGACATAGATGGTGGCGCAGGTAACGGTAAGGCCGGGGAAGAAGAGACTAAGGATCAGGTGTTCGGTGCGGTCGGGAAGGAGAGGTTGGAGCCGAACGGGGATCTGGCGGTGGTGACCAATGGCAACTCCGCCACGCGCAATTGGGAGGGGATTATCGGAGCGGTGGAGGAGATAGGGTGAGGTGTGGATGGAGTGGTGGGGTTGGAGGAAGGTTTCATTGAGGAGGAAGGCATCCACGTGGTGGGTGGCAAGGGTGTGCAGGAAGAGGTTCTTGTTGGCGGGAAGGGAGCGTATGTTGTTGAAAAGGATACGGTGCTGTCGCGCCATGATAGGGATTTAAACGAGGGTGTCAAGACGGGAGAAGGTGAAATGGGCCTGGTTGTTGGAGTAGGTGGCGTACATTTTGAGTTGGAAAACGGAACGGGCAGCGAGGGAGATCTGTTGGAGGGGCTTAAAAGGATGGACATTCTGAAGGACGATGGTGAGGAATCTGATGATGTCCTCAGCGGTAGGGGGTGGGCGAAGGGAGTTGCCGGGAGGGGTGGGGGCGTCCAGAGGGCGGACAGGAACGGTGAGTTCGGGAGTGGTAGGAGGGGGCCGGGCCTTACACTTCTGGGAGTAGGTGGGATGAGGGAGGTTACAGGTATTACAGGAGGGGGGGGGGGGGGGAACTGGAGATTGGGGCACTGCTGTAAAAAGTGAGCTTGCCTACAGTGCGGGCAGGTGGGGGCCTCGCGGCACTCAGATGTTGGGTGCGCATTATACTGCAAGCACCTTTGGCAGCGGAGGGATTGAGGAGGGGAACGGGAGGGGTCAACTTTATAACGATGGTTAAAACGGAGGGCTCCCTCCTGCAGGAGACGGTCTATGGAGGGGATTTCTGACCTGTGTCAGGTCATTATCAATGCTAAAACAAACACAAGAGTATATATTACAATGTGATTTACAACAGTTATAATTCCATCACATCGTTGTCTTTTAATGTTAACATTACATACCAGTGCGGAGTTGTAGCAGTTGTTCGTGCTCAAGTGAATGCTTACACAGTTCAACCAATACTGTCGTAAAATTATATGTTGGTTTCACAGTACACATCGGTTTTGCGTATGGCGCCCTCTATGAGCTGCGCCTGAAGTTTACAGTAGTGATGACATTTTTGTAATATTTATGTTGTATAGTGACTAAGTAGTAACAAGAAGTTATTATGAGTAAAACTATGTCTGTAATGTGCTAGATGTTTAAAATTACTATAGCACATAACAGTGATAGTTTACGCCTCATGGGCTAAAATTAATTATAAAACTGATATGGCTACATAAAGTACGTTATAGGAAGTATTGCATATTTTATCGTGTTGGGACCTGTCTTAACTTAATTAGTTGTTACTTGACAAAAGACATAACGTGAAATTTATTTACAAAATGCACTTTGTTGGCGCTAGTAGCGCTTGTAAGCATCATTTCAATATGTCGCACTTAGTGGCCGAGAAATAAGAACAATATGATAAAGCGTGATCTTTTGAACACTTATTTTGAAAAATGACAGTTTTACGTATTAATTGTTGCGAATAGTTACCCTCATGAGTTTGTGTGTTATTCCAATGCAATAAGTTATGTAAATATAGTGTTATGAAAGTGGTACTCGTTTAGATCTTATGCAAATGGCTGTTACATAATGGCGTGAGGTTGCGACTGATCTTTGAGACTCTGTTTTCAAGTAGGCAGTTTTCATTATAACCTGATCATTGATCGGGTTACACTTAGCATTTCTTTGGTGGCCAAAGATCTTCATCTCCTCAAGAAGATCGTGGAGTCCACCCTTCTCGCCTCTACGTAGCAACCTTACATTTGACGTTAACACTGGCAATCTATGTTTAGTTGACGATAAATGTGCGGCTAGACTTGATTTCTCTGCTGCGTCTTTTCTTTTTGTATGTTATTGACGATTTGTTGGGGTCTGTTTTACTTCCTGCTCAATTATTATTATCGATATACATAATTAAGTTTGTACGGAGCCCTGACAGCGCAAGTCCAACTCGCACTTGTCCTTTTTTTTTTTTTTTTTTGGCTGAGAGACTTGAGCCCTGGTCACGTTACCGTCACGTGGTAAGCTCGCGACCCTCTGCAGTGACAAAGAGAGGCGAGACCCTCTGCGAGACGCGGCGCCCGTCCCGGTCGCCCCTGAGGACCGCAGCGCCGGCCGGCCGGCCGCCCCCAGCGCCGGCGGCGCCATTTGAATACATTTGACTTGCGCGGCCTCCCTGCTTGCCCCGGGCAGGGCGCTAATCTGCGCGGCCGCCGGCCTCCTCCATATTCACGCCCCCGAATTCTTGGGCCGTGTCCCCCCAGGGCCGTAAGGGAAAACTTGCCGCAGGAACAAATTACTGTCACAGCGCCATCACCCCCTGCGCAGATCTGGCGCCGTGTTCGGGAGATCGAACAGCACAAGTTCCTCCGCCTCACGTCCAACTTCTCTCCCATGTAGCCTAACAAGATTTTCGGTGAAGCAATTTCTGACTAATTCCGTTTGCTCATATCATATGCATGAGCGTGCGGAATCATGCCTGTCATTCGTGTTAAGCACACTTCGAAACTCAATTGCAAAGTGATAACAGTGAGATGTTTACTGTTGTACTTTGTCCAGGACAATGTATAAAGAATTTATAACTGCTGTGATCGAATCTTCTTAGGAGCATATCAGAACGGAAGTTTGTTTTACCAAGTTTGATTAAACTGTGGTGAAGGTCATTTTTGACACGTAAATGCCCACAAAATCTGCTTGTACAAAACTCCTTTTACTGATTCAAACTTTTTTGCTCAAGCAGTTTCGGACATTACCACCCATCATGTGAAGTTAGATCATATCTGACACTGATAAATTAGCTGTAGATATCAGTCACGGTGCTTACTTTTTCAAATGTAGTGAGTTATGCTTGTTTAAAGTGTATCATTCATCAATTTTTTCACCCTCACTTTTTTACTAATTTTTCATGCACCACCATAGAACATTTTAGTTCTCTGTTAAATATTTATATTTAAGGTAATATTTAAAAAATTTCCGATGCTGCATTAGTAATCTTTAATTTGTTTCTTTTTTATTTTCAGTTTCAGTCGATATTGTGGTATTGTAAGACGTCATGGTCTCCTGACCTTCTTTGCTTACATATTCCGCCCTCACAATCATATTCTGCACATCAAGACGCTTCATTCGAACCCATACTCGATAAGATAAAGTCAATGTTCTATGAATTCATGTAAACGACATGCAAATAACAAGTAAATCGCAAATGCGCACCGAGGCTGAAATACTCGAGGCTGGCGTACACACACACATTCAAGACACTACGGTCACAAAAGCTTTTAGTTCGGGAGAGGCAAACCGCACGCCAGGAGGGCGGCCCCTTCAGAGGACGAGTCAACCTATCTACGTCGGCTGGCGACCGTCCGTAGAGCACACAGCATCTGCCAGAGTGAAACAGAGAACGACCCCATGTTCAGCTTAAAAGCAAATTCCGCTACATTGTGTGGGAGCGCCCAGCCTATGCATTCTTTACAAACATAAAACGCAGTTTCGAAGGTTTTCACAGGGAGACAGCAAACGCCAAACGCTAATGCTACAGATTTCTGGATTGGTCGCCTTAAACGAAACGTCATTGTCCCGTTTTAGAAGAACAATGCTGATTGGCAGACAATATTCCTGATTCCTCGAGCTGAAGGAGTAATGGAAGAGACTGAAAGATATACCCCTTCACATCTGGCGTGGAGAGGGGCCGTTCCGTTGTCGCTCTTGGAGCAAGAACACATAACGAGAGCGTGCGCACTCGTACATGTACTCAAAGAGCGAGGAACAAGTCTCTCCTCAGCACTTCACTGGGAGAGCACCTCTGTCGAGAGCGAATTGGAGAGCGACTCTATATTGAGTCCTTGGGATTAAGTGTTGTTCACTGTGTTGGCTGCCACACTTATTGTGCGAGCAAATTTTTGAGTGGCTTCACGGTGGACTGGTTATCTGACTGCTGTACCACGCCAATAGTTAGACTAGGGGCGAATAGGAGTCCTTAACATCATCAAGGCATAGGAAGAGTTTGATTGGCGAAGATCAATCCAGATAGAGCGAGAGTTACCTTATTTGTCAGCAGCGAGCAGTGCAGACAGCAATCATCGTAGCTTACGAATTGTGTGCTACAGCTCTTGCGAGCCCCATATTTCCTCCAAAACAGTACACTTCACTGCATTTCACATGCAACAGCCTCGACCGTACCTAGCAACATTCTAATGGATAATTATTCAAGTTGAGTAGGTGCAGCTCTCAGCCATTCTGCCAAGTCAATAACAATCTTAAACTTTGTATAGAAATTTCATTATCGAATCCTATCCTTAAATGGTAACTTCACGTTCCAAAAAGAACCTGGCAATAACTTGTTCGGTGCCATTGTGATTTCTCAGAATTTTTGCAAAAAAAATAATAATTTTCGTTAGTTTCATTTTTTTCTTACACTAACTAGTACTACTCCAGTACCCAAGTATCCCACTAGTTACGTAAGAAATTTTGTGAATTTTTGTGTCATTTCCTTACAGCGGACGACTCCAGAAGATATTTATTACTGAAAGTTTTTCAGGCATTTCTCTTTAGAACGTTAGGAGCGTCTGTCTGACTTCTGTAGTAGTTTGGGGGTGGAAATTGCATCTTGCAGGAGCCACAGGGTAAAGGGTACATCTCAGATTACTCCGTTGCGCAGAATGACAGAATAGCACCCACACGTCGCTCACAGTATGTTGTATAAATTGACAAGATCCGTTTTTCTATGGGTGCGACTATCTAACAGACAAATCCCATCGGTAGGCTTGCTGAACAAGTTTCTGTATGTCCATCCTTGTTTTTAATGCTCTACGGGTCTTCGGCCGTTCACTTACTTGATAAAATGAAACACATACAGCCGTCGTTTTTGATGTTACTTTATTATATTGCACCCAGTTTTGGTAAGTCAACACACCATCTTTAGGCCTTAACTGACACTGAGGAGATAAATTCCAATCGAACCGTATACATGATCCAATCAGCAACCAATATCTGTGAACTGGCGTCCGAAGAACACTGTAAAAGCGGTCTTGTGTCTGCAACCATCAACTGCCAACTGATTGGAGTCATATGGACTGCGCTCTTCGAATCAGAGGTGGATACTGGTAAATCGTGGCCACCACGATTCATCTGTTTCATTTGTTGAATAAGACTTGCGTTGTTGCATAAGAAAGGGGAAGAAGAACAACTATTTGGCATTCGAAGTTCCTGTGATGTGTCGCGAGTCAAACAACCACACCGCGCACTGTTATTTTTGTTCGGCAAATGGCGCCTGAATTTCGTACAAAATTAGAAACCAATTCCACATGATGCCGTTGATTGTCTAATACCATCAGCGCCTACAGAATAATAAACCTGATGAAGAAACGCAAGAAGAAAATTCTCTTTCATCTTCTAGCAACTTATCAGACCGCCAATGTCAGTCCGGACAAGATATTCATTCAATGAACAATGCTAATCTTTGTGATGCCGCACGGGACCTGGTACCAGCAAAAAGTCAAGCTGAGCAGCCTCAAAGAATTTAATTTTCTTGCACCGGGTACAACAATTTCGCATTTCGCCACAGACACAAAGAACTTGTGAAATTCTTTACAGTGAGTGATTCTATTTGCAACTGCACGACCGTTAAGCGTCTCATGCCAGGAGTCGTAGTGGAAGCACTGTGAATGTTCATCGACTCACCTAACACAAGTTTGAAAGCAGCATTATTACGCAATGGAAACAAATATGTACTAGTGGTGGTTGGCTATTATACCCAACTGAAAGAGATGTATGAGACTAAGTCGGGAGCTGATAACTTCTCCGGTGAGCGTCTAAGCTCTAAAAAGACACGAAAATACGTCACTACTGCCTAAACCCTGTCACCAGCATAAATGGTGTACCCATAATGATTTAAAATTATCACCATTCTCATAGGAATGCGGTCAGGGTACCCCAAGTATCGCTGATTTATCAGCGAGTGGTCAGTATAAGTAGAAAGAACCACTACATAAAGAAAAATTGGCCAATCAGAAACAGAATATCCTCCGTGTGCCCTTGACCGACCGCGACAAAATTATGACACCACCATTTCACATCATGCTGGATCTCATGAAGAATTTCGTGAAGTCACTAGACAACAACTCAGACACGCTTCGGTTCCTGTGCGACAAGTTTCCAGTGTTGAGTGAAAGAACTTCTGTAAGTAGGATCACAAATAAGGAAAGTAATTGCTGAGACAAATTTCCAAAACTTACTGAATGATGCTGAAAGAAATGCATGTGGCCGGCCGTTGTGGCCAGCCGTTGTGGCAGGTTCGAATCCTGCCTCGGGCATGGATGTGTGTGATGTCCTTAGGTTAGTTAGGTTTAAGTAGTTCTAAGTCAGAGGGACTGATGACCTCAGATGTTAAGTCCCATAATGCTCAGAGCCATTTCAACCATCAGTGTGTATGGATCTTGTGTGTATTACATCTTGAAACAGAAATTATTATCTAGTGTGTGTGTCATGTGATTCAATCTCACAATTTTCTTAGTTAATGGCATGTTGATTAATACTCCTCGTAATAATAAACGTTCGAGGCGCTTCATTCCGGAACCGTGCTGCTGCTACGGTCGCAGGTTCGAATCCTGTTAGTTAGGTTTAAGTAGATCTAAGTCTAGGGGACTGATGCCCTCAGATGTTAAGTCCCATAGTGTTTAGAGCCATTTGAGCATTTGAAATGCATGTGCGGTATTCAAATCAGTTGTAGTCAATTTCCCTGGAAATTAGAAATCAACTGGCCATGCAAATGTTGTGAGAAAGTGCATCAGTGCGTACAGACAGCTGCCTGTCAACATGTCCCTCAAAATTCTCGTCATCGACTCATGTCTCGACTTCTTCACCGAAAACGACGAACATAGTGAACATTTTCACCAGGATATCTCATTGACAGAGTCACGGTGTCAGGGTCGATGGCATGCAGCAATGTTGGCCAGCTACTACTGGACGCGCCGTGACATGTCAAACTTTCAGCATAAACACAAGTCTACAGCCAAGAAATTCAAACCAGACACACCTTAGATTAGGGAAGTATTTTCAGTGTGTATTCCGGCCGCTATGGCCGAGATGTTCTAGGCGCTTCAGTCCGGAACCGCGCTGCTGCTACAGTCGCAGGTTCGAATCCTGCCTCGGGTATGGATGTGTGTGATATCCTTAGGTTAGTTAGGTTTAAGTAGTTCTAAGTCTAGGGGACTGATGACCTCAGATGTTAAGTCCCATAATGTTCAGAGCCATTTGAACCATCAGTGTGTATGGATCTTACGTGTGTATTACATCTTGAAACAGAAATTATTGTCTAGAGTATGTGTCATGTGATTCAATCACAGATTTTCTTAGTTAATGGTATGTTCATTTGTATTCCTCGTAATAATAAATGTTCTAGTGAAATATAAACGGTTGAAGGAATATACCTAAAAAAAGAAATGTTTTGCATATTTTGAATCAGCATATTCCACTTGTCTTAGAACAAGTGTCAAACACTAAGATAGTCATCATTTTTAAAAACATATTCTCCACAACAGTTAAAAAAATGGTTCAAATGGCTCTGAGCACTATGGGACTTAACATCTGTGGTCATCAGTCCCCTAGAACTTAGAACTACTTAAACCTAACTAACCTAAGGACATCACATACATCCACGCCCGAGGCAGGATTCGAACCTGCGACCGCAGTAGTCGCGCGGTTCCGGACTGAGCGCCTGAACCGCTAGACCACCGCGGCCGGCTCCACAACAGTTAATGAATATTAAAATACACCTTCTTTTATTATAACCTGTTATGTGCAGCCTTTTGTTTGTTGCTATAATGAAGAGCCAGCTGCAAACTGATTGGACAACGAACGTTATGGTACGCCTGTAGTAAAGCACAGCAGCCACAAAGGGTTTTGGTGATTCCGTGGAAACCAAGCAGTAAAACATTACAGAAGCCAGTGGCAGCAGTCTGGCACAGTGTGTCAGTACTTGCAGCAACAAGGCTGTTTAGTCGTTGCGAGACAGACAAGGCTTGGCATTGCATTGCCGACAGAAAGGCTTTGCCTTTGCGAGCCAGGCAATTACTACACCTGAACGCCATGAAATTGTCTTGCACATGAATTCACCGATTTCAGTTACGGTAGTAGCAGCCAGCAGTGCCTATCGGGACGAGAGGACTGCGCTGCGTGACGACGGGACATGGACCGCCCGATAAATGCGAACAGCTCGGGCCTTCAACATTGTGGGGCCATTTCCTGGTACTGATCGCTCCCTTGGCACATAGTACCGTACCACTGAGCAGGTCTCTTCCTGGCCCACTGCAACAGCAGCAGACTCCTGCCCAGGGGGCCAGTGGGTCAACTCCAGCCAATACCGTTGCTCAGTTGTCTTCGCTGGTGCAGGCAGCGTGGCACTTCGCGCCTCACCCTTCACCAGAGCAGAATCTCTCACTGAGGGTCCCGCTTCCCCTGTTAGCATTACGACCAGCCGCAGCGCCGCTCACACAGACGGTTTGCCACGCGCCTTTTCATACTGAGTCCAATGTTGCTCAGCTGGGCATTAGTGTCATCAATCCTGGGTGAACGTTCAAAATGGTACAAATGGCTCTGAGCCCTATGGGACTTACTTCGGAGGTCATCAGTCCCCTAGAACTTAGAACTACTTAAACCTAACTAACCTAATGACACCACACACATCCATGCCCGAGGCAGGATTCGAACCTGCGACCGTAGCGGTCGCGCGGTTCCAGACTGTAGAGCCTAGAACCGCTCGGTCACTCCAGCCGGCCTGGGTGCACGTCAGAGCCACAGGTCGGTCAGCCGCTATCAACATGCGACCGGTCATGTGCCAAGATGGGCCATAACCGCTGCCCCGCGGAATTCATCTGCAGCTACAAGAGTCGTATTTAAGACCTTGCCGGGTTGCTGGTGTTTCACTGATTCCTCCACTTGCCAGCATCCTCGCCTCGACCCTCTACCGTCAACCATCCCAGCATAAGAAGTATCCCGACACTCTTCGGTGTACTTCAAAAGCAAACATAGTACTATAAATCATCTATGGTGTTGACGCTGCCCGGATGTAAGCAGTTAGCACAAGCAACCATCTGACATCACGTGAAAAGTAATAAAGTAATTAAGCCTAGGGTGTCCAGCTTTGGATGGGTATATTTACTTAACTATGTACTTGCCAGTGTAATAATATACAATGAATTTTTCCGGCATCAAAGGTGTATAATTTCAATAAAATCCTCATGAGGGTGTGGCTATGTCTTTTCACTTGAAGTAAGTGGAAGTAAATACCACAGCCACATGTACAGTGGTATCTTAAAAATATTCACAATACCCTTTACTGGTCCGTTGGTAAGCAAGTATTTGTCATCGGAAATTGCCGTAAAAATCTGGGGAGGGCAGATGGGTGGAGAACGGCTAAAGGCTCTCGCCTTCTTGGCTGCCATTTACTGCAGATTGTACTTGTAGAACAGCGCCACCACCGCCGCAAACACCACATTGAAGGCAGCAGGCAGCAGTTAGTGCCTTGAAAGAGACCCGGTTCTCGGCTCCCCCCCCCCCCCCTTACCACCGCTTTCCATTATTTTCGTATTTCATAATTTGTACTAGCACGATCTTGTTGTTCCATTACCTCGAACACATGCTGATTTTTCGGGGAGGATCACAACGGGATATGATCTTCATTTTATTTTTCTAGAAACCAACAGCCTCTTTCCTGAGTCCATTACTTGTTTCCTTTCCTTCTTTGTCCGTTTGAGTTAAAATCAGCGCTGAGTATCTTTTTTAATGTCCCGCAGAGGCCAGAGAAGTTTCTTTTCTCCTGAAGTAGTGGTACCACCCTTTAGATTCATGCTCCTCTTCTTGTAATTTGAGCTCCAAAGATGCTATGTAGAGTAATAGAGTAACATGTAGAGAATCATGAACCTTCGCCGTTCTTTCTCGTTGTCCAGAAAGAAAGCTTGCAGTAAACAGTAGGCCTTCGCGGTGCTTTTTTATCGTCCAATTGTTTAGTCAAGTCGATGCCACTTCCTCTATTGTTAAAAAATATGAAGCGCCAATCCTAACGTCGAAACGGGGGAGAATTTTTCAGGGAGCTGTGCAGCAGATCTTGGAGAGTGAATGCGCTTGTTCCTTGGGAACATAAAGCTAAGTTGCTTTCAGTGAGCGTGGCCATTGCTAAACATGAAAGATCATGTATATATGGAGACTGAAACGCCAAATCAAAATTTATGCCAAGACAAAAATTCGAACCCAGATCTCCTCGCCGGCCGGCGTGGCCGAGCGGTTCTAGGCGCGTCAGCCCGAAACAGCGCGACTTCTACGGTCGCAGGTTCGAATCCTGCCTCGGGCATGGATGTGTGTGATGTCCTTAGGTTAGTTAGGTTTAAGTAGTTCTAAGTTCTAGGGGACTGATGACCTTAGAAGTTAAGTCCCATAGTGCTCAGAGCCATTAGAGCCAGATCTCCTCTCCACGGGTAGATGCGGTAACTACTACGTCACCGTGGCACAGTGGCTTTGCACAAATGCACGGACTCAATCCACATTCCCATTCACGCCTCAGCCCACTCCATATTTCCCCTAAATTCGAAAGGCATTGCAGAGGCTCTCCAACTCTATTGGAATAGCACCTCAACGTTGAACTAAACAGGGGATCCTGCCTGAAACGTAGGCGTAGGTGCTTTTTAATCAACCGAAATACAGTATACAGTTCCAGAGACCTTTTCAGGTTCAAACAACTATTTTGTATATATGCAGGTTGAAGCGATAAATGAAAGTCTGTACTAAGGCTGAGTTTCGAACCCTAGTCTTCTGTTCACTAGGCAGATGCGCTAACCACTATGCCATTCTGGCACTGTGGCTTTGCACAACTGCACGGACGAACCTAGTACGTGTCCCTCCTCAATCCAATCAAAGTCTCTGAACCATATAGTTTCATTTGATTAAAAAGCACCTACGCTTCGATTCCAGGCAGGATCCCCCGTTTCGTTCAACGCTCAGGTGCTGTTCCAGTACAGTTGGAGACTCTCTGCAATGCTGTTCGAAGTTGTGGGCTGTGTTATATCTTGTGTTCAGGCTTTGTTCATTAAAGGTAGTTCTCCATGTGGTGATACAGCATTTCATTGTAATAACTTCCAAGTATCGTGCCTTGCATTACTCATTCAATGGCATTTCATTTAGCGATGTGTAATCTGAACGAATTTCTTGATGACAGAGAAAAGTTAACAGCAAAGTAAACTTGGAAGTTCTCACAGCTGTCAGCCAACGTTTGGTCCTTTTAATCTTGGTTTCCATTCATTATTCTATATCTTTATCACGTTCATGGAATCGTATCACAGTAAATGTAACTTGGGTAACATGTTGATTTTTCAGTGACGTAACATTTATGATGATCGCATTTCTCCCTTTGGTTGGTGTTGAATCCCACGTGACGACTAATTGTATGTTGCGCTTATCGATTTACGACCTATCTCACTAGATAAATACGATCTCTCGAATACAATGAATATCATCATAGGTAATTTCCTCATTTTACGATATACATTCTCACATTTAATATACTTTGCTCCTGGGAGATGATCTACTCTCTGTTAGCATTTGGCATTACCCAACTAAAATGTATGATCGGAGCTACCAACAATAGAATTTACGTGGGCATGGGTGGCTTTTAATTTCTCTGTGTAACTGTTGGCTACATAACTAATTTTAAAGGTCGTGATCGACTTAGCTATTCTTTCTATCAGTGTGATTGATTATTTCATTCCCTACCCTACTATGGGGCAGTATTACAGGTTATTTCAGTTCGTCTTGATTCACTGTCAGTGTGTTTTTGGAACCATAGTTAATTAGAATATTATCTCTAACACTGAGGCTATTGTCCTATGTTGTGTTCTACAAATGACACATCAATCAGAATACTACGGCTATGGTTTGAGTTGCACATTACACCATCTGTACTGTTCAACTTGCTTGACTGCACAAGTTCGGCAGTCAACAGTTGAGGCAGTGTTAGTTAGGTCGTACCACATCTGATTCGATCAGTTTCTAATTGTCGTAGGCCCAAAAACCGCAAAAAAAAGCATAATGACATCGGTTTTAAATTTTCATTGCATCAAAAACCGCACAAAAAGCAAAAGACGCAGGTTTTTAATTGTTCGGGGGCCAAAAACCATAAAAAACCAAAATGACGTTGCAGAAACTGCAGCGTTTACCGTACCACTAATGGCATACAGAAATCTCGCATGTGATCAAAGGCGAGTGGTGCATGCGGAGGCATGCTGTGGCTCACATTCAGTCAGAAGGCAAAACGCTATTTTATTGTTTAGAGTTGAACACACAGCAAAACTGAACAGACTTAAGAGCCTGTTTTCCAGGTTATCATGAATTATCACACATACAAAGCAATCGTCGTATCAGTCAGATAATTGGCAATAATTAGATTACATATAAATTAATTACGAGATACTTTCAGGATCTTTTAAACACTTGTGTTTACTGTCGACATGCCTCGGAAGGTCAGCAACGGGGGTCGTCAACACGGCAAATTGCCATGCCGGTTCGACGAACGTCGCAATGCTTTTCGAACGCTGAACCGCTAACGTATGACACGAAACGTTTAAGATTGGTTTATCAGAAATCCTCCGCAGTCACCACCCGCTTAGGACCATTATCTGCAAATTATGGCCCTTAGGTGATCCAGGGAGAGTGACAGAAAACAGTGCGCTGTCTTTTTGGTGATAGTTGGGAGCGCTATCTCAACGAAGGCAGTACGCAGCCGTCTACGCGCGATGAGTTAGGCATATAAGCATCCACTAGGAAAAACAGTAGAAACCCACCACCCGTATAACCCCCTCCCGCCCCGAAGAAGACTCCGAGGTCATCGTTACATTATTCAGTATAAATTTCAGTAAAGATCGCCCTTTGTTTTCATATACCATTCCACTTAACGCGATTCTTCTTAAGCCTTCGTCAGAAACACGCTTAAAAAGACGTCGATATTTTGATGAAAGACGCATAATTATATCACCTATCGCATGTAAAAGTTAACAAGCTAATGCGTAAGCGTACCGTTTTCAACATCTCCCTAATGATGCATTAAACCGATAAGTGATAAGTATGTGGAAATAAAAGACAATCAAGATGGATCATTATAATAACACCTGATAATGGCCGAATGTGTGTTGGGACCGCCAGGTGACAATGCTGGTCACATGGAGTAATTTCGGTTCAGTAGGAGGTGGGTCTGCGAAGTTTTTGATCAGTACCAGGTACACCTCTCGTCTTTTTTTTTTTCGTCAGTCTTCTGACTGCTTTGATACAGCGCACCACCAATGCATCTCCTGTTCCCACCTCTTCATCTCAGAGCAGCACTTGCACCTAACCTCCGTAATTATTTCCTGGATATATTTCAGTCTGTATCCACACCTACAGCTTTTACCTGCTACAGCTCCCTCTAGTACCATGGAAGTTACCCTAATATCTTAAGATATGTCCCTTCATTCTATCCATTAATCTTGATAATATTGTCTATATGTTTCTCACTCAACTCTCCAAGGCCAGCCGGAGTGGCCGAGCGGTTCTAGGCGCTTCAGTCTGGAAACGCGTGACCGCTACAGTCGCAGGTTCGAATCCTGCCTCGGGCATGGATGTGTGTGATGTCCTTAGGTTAGTTAGGTTTAAGTAGTTCTAAGTTCTAGGGTACTGATGACCTCAGACGTTAAGTTCCATAGTGCTCAGAGCCATTTTTTGCAACGTCTCCGCTGTCTTGTTGAAAGCGTACAAAGGAGGATCCAAGCATATTACAATGCGTGGCTTGATTAAGTCCCATATTGAATGTTACCCAGCAACAGACTTTGATTTAATATTGTACAAAGAAGTGTACTTTCGAACAGCCAGTATTGTGCTTATCGTTTCTTTATAAGAAATGACATACAAGTTTCGAACATTTCTTTGCCAGAAAGAATTGACACTTGAAACTCTGTTTCTCCTGCTATGTTCAGTAGCCAGGCGCGCTCACGACGATAGCGAATTCATGACATTAAAGAGGCGTATTTGTGGTAACAAAGTGGAAACCACAACTGCTGATCTGGCGTGAGGAGGGTGTGAATTACATACAGCACGAAAACACACAATTAACGATAGAGGGTATCCAATAGGTACCAATGTCACAAAACCTGTTAGCCAAGTAACTCGTAGAAATTTGCAACAGCTCTGTACAGCACCAAGGAGCAGCAATGCAGATAGCGCAGCTCCAGATTCTGTGGAGACCTGACGAAAAATGAATGTGTCCCAGTCAATATTTCACTCCACAGCAGAGTGTGCGCTACTTCGAAACAATCTGGCAGTGTATATACTTGTGTCCCGGAACTCGAACCCGGAACCATGCTTTTCGCATTCAGTGTTCTTAATCTTACTCCACGGCCTAGGATTTTTTCCCAGACAATCTTTCACTCTGCAGGGGAGAGAGGTATTTGCAGAGCAGAAGCTTTGAAAAATGGCAACGTCTTAGCCGTTAATAATCACATAACTTAGAGATTATCGGGAAACCTTTGGCACAACCAAAATTTTGGATAAACAATACACAAATGAGCCATTGCAGCTATCGTGAGCCACCCAAGATCTACAATCTACAGTATTAAGACAGTCAAGGCATTGCATTGTCATATAATATAATAGCGAAATGAAAAACATGCAGACAGAACCCCACAGTCCCCAACAAGGGCCGCAGTCATAAGACAGAATGTGACGAAACTGACCTGGATTTCGTAGCCTCCCCTCGGTGGCCCAAATCTGGACACCTCGAAGTTGAAAGTCTACGTAAGTGTGCAATGATGCTCGTTTAATGATGCACACGCCATCAACATTTAGATTGCATTATCACACGCCATTACTCCTTGCGAAGTTCTCGTATTAAATACGATGTCCAGTTTATATACTACGAATAATCACTAGCTAACTTACTCAAAATCAGCTCCCACAACGCTTAGCAACTACAGTCCAGTGGTGAAGCTGAATGATTGTGGATGCAGAAGGCAATAGAAACCACTGCATTAAAGACACATTATGTGTATCCACAGGCCGTGGGACCTTAAACGAGAAAATGTCGTGATGATCTCTCCATTCGCAGAAGATACCGGGTTAGTCTCCCACTCGGATCTCCGGGAGGGGACTGCCAAGGGGGAGTTGACCATCAAAAAAAGACTGAATAACTAACTAAAGAACAACGTTCCACGAATCAGGGCGTGGAATGTCAGAAGTTTGAGCGTGGTAGGGAATCTAGAAAATCTGCCAAGGGAAATGCTAAGGCTCAGTCTAGATATAGTGAGGGTCAGTGAAGTGAAATGGAAGGAAGACAAGAGTTTCTGGCCAAACGAGAAAATGGTATAGCGGGAGTAGGATTCGTCATGAATAGGAAAGTAGAAGTTACTGTGAACAGTTCAGTGACAAGGTTGTTCTCATCAGAATCGACAGCAGACCAACACCGACAACAATAGTTCAGGTATACATGCCGAAGTCACAAGCAGAGGATGAAGAGATAAAGTATATGAGAATATAGAAAAGGTTATTCACTGCATAGCTGAAAATCTTATAGTCATAGGGGATTGGAAAGCAGTTGTAGGGGAGAAAGAAGGAAAAATGGTTACAGTAGAATACGGTTGAATAGAAATGACAGAAGAGAAAGATTAATTGAATTTTCCAATAAATTTCAGCTATTAATAGCGAATACTCTATTCGAGAATCACAAGAGGAGGAGGTATACTTGGAAAAGGATGGGAGACACTAGAAGATTTCAATTAGATTACATCATGATCAGGAACAGATTCCGAAATCAGACATTCCACTGTAAGGCGTATCCAGGAGCAGATATAGACTCAAATCACAGTTTAGTATCGATGAAGAGTAGGCTGAAGTTTAAGGGGCTCCGGAACGCCCTATACTTGCGATGTTAAAATAACGCTTATAAATTACATCTTTTCTCACAAAGTATTTGAGGTAGGAAGTTGAACTTTTTACAGATTATTTATTGGAATATGGGCTACAACTTAACACAGGGATTTTACAAAATTTTAGTTCAGTTATTAAAGATGATTTTTTTTTCAATTGTAATGAAAATTCACAACTTTTTTTGCAATTTTTTATTTATATATTCAAAAATATACAGTTTTTTGGAAAAAGGCTGTGTTAAATTATGCAGAAGGTACTGTGTAACATTTACTGAAAGTTTGAAACAAATATGTTTGGAAGATCCTTAGAAAACATGTAATTAGTATGAGAAAATAAAAGTTTTGGGAATTGAGCGACGAAGATTGGATTAACTTTTTAGTGCATTCCAGGACCATAGGATGGATTATCTTCATCCTCTGCAAACTCCTCCTCCAGCTTCCTCTTGTTCCTCCTCCTGTTTACTCTTGCTTGTATTTCTAGACTCTTTACGGCCCTGTCTGCAGCCCGAAGGCGTTCCTTGTCTAAAGCAAGCATCGCTCGTACCATGTTAGAACCTATCTTCATTCCCATATTTCTAAATACCTTGCACCTTACAATGTTGCCATCATTGAAAGTCGCAAGCAAAATTTGAGGATTTCTAATAACTTTACTTTTACTCATTATGATACTTCAACAAAACAGAGACTCAAGAAACAGAATTAATTACGAATATTTTCGAGATAACGACAGAGTAAATAAACATGCAACAATCGACAATCACACCAGCGATATATATTGAACCATCACAGGTTAGCCACAACACATACTTTATCTCACATCACTAAAATGTACCTGATGAACACGGACGTTAATAATAACATCATTTGACAGCAGTTTAACAGCGCCACAGAGGGGGTCACGCCCATGTAGAACACATTTCAAAAAAAATTCAAAATAGTTGTAGTCTTCGGAATTGAATAAATTATATATCTATTAAAAGGTAATAGCCTGCAGATTCAGAAAACGCAAAAAAGTAAAAATTGAACTTTTCATGATTTTGAGCCTTTCCGGAGCCCCTTAAGAGACTTACCAGGAAGAATCAATGCGCAAAGAAGTGGCATACGGAAGCACCAAGGAATGAAGAGATGCGCTTGAAGTTCTCTGAAGCTTTAGACACTGAGCTAATGAATATTTCCGTAGGCAGTACAGCTGAAGAGGAATGAACATCTTTAAAGAGGGTAATCACAGAATTTGGGAAGAAAACCGTAGCTACAAGGAAGCCAGCAGCAAAGAAACCATGGATAACAGATGAAATACTTCAGCTGATGGATGAAAGAGGAAGTATAAAAATGATCTGGGAAATTCAGGAATAGGGTAATACAAGTCAGTTAGGAATGAAGCAAATAGGAATTACAGGGAAGCTAAGGCAAAATGGCTGCATGAAAAATGTGAAAAATCGAAAATGAAATGATTGTCGGAAGGTCGGATTCAGTGTATAGACAAGTTAAAACAACATTCAGTGAAATTAAAAGCAAGAGCAGTAGCATTAAGAGGTCAGTGAGTAATCCACTGTTAAATGCAGAGGAGAGAGCAACTAGGTGGAAACAGTACATTGAAGACCTAACAAGGGAAAAACTTGTGTGATGGTTTGATACAAGAAGAAAACGGAGTCGATTTATAAGAGATGCGGGATCCAGTACTAGAATCAGAATTTAAGAGAGCTTTGGAAGACTTAAGATCAACTAAGGCAAAACGATTATTCTCGTTAGTGTGTGTGGAATGTATGTGACTGGCGATACATCAGGCTTTCGGAAAAATATCATCCACACAATTCCGAAAATAGCATCGATATACAAGAATTATCGTACATTCAGCTTAACAGTTCAAGCATCCAAATTTCTGACAAAAATAATCTGCAGAACAATGGAAAATTACATTGAAGATGTATTAGATTACGATTAGTTTGGCTTCAGGAAAGGTTAAAGGCATAAGAGAAAAAAATGTAACAAATGTGTGTGAAATCTTATGGGACTTAACTGCTAAGGTCATCAGTCCCTAAGCTTACACACTACTTAATCTAAAGTATCCTAAGGACAAACATACACACCCATGCCCGAGGGAGGACTCGAACCTCCGCCGGGACCAGCCGTACAGTCCATGACTGCAGCGCCTTATACCGCGGCATAAGAGAGGCAGTTATTACGTTGTGGTTGCTAATGTAAGTAAGACTGAAAAAAATCAATACACATTCACAGGATCTGTCGACGCGGAAAATGAGTTACACAATGTCAAATGTTGCAACATGTTCGAAATTCTGAAAAATATAGGTATAAGAAATAAGAAAAGGCGAATCATATGCAATATGTACAAAAAGCAAAAAGAAGTGCTCGGATTAAAAAGGATATAAGACAGGGGCGTAGTCTTTCGCCCCTTCTGTTCAATCTGTACATCGAAGAAGCAATGAGGGAAATAAAAGAAAGCTACAAAAGTGGATGAAAGGATATCAGTGATAAGACTCGCTGATGACATTGCTATTCTCAGTGAAAGTAAGAAGAACTGCAGGATGTGTTGAATGGAATGAATAGTCTAATGAGTACAGAATATGTATTGAGAGTAAATCGAAGAAATTAGAAGTAGCAGAAAGGAGAACAGCGAGAAACTTAACATCAAAATTGGGGATCACGAAGTTTAGAAATTCTGCTACCTAGACAACAGAGTAACCTGTGATAGATAGAGCAAGGAGGACATAAAAGACAGACTAGCACTGGTAAGGACAAATCTGCTGTATGAAACATAGGTCTTAACTTTAGGAAGAAATTTCTGAGAATGTACGTGTGGAACAGAATTGTAAGATAGTGAGACATGGACTGTGGAAAAACCAGTACACAAGAGAATCGAAGCCCTTGAATTGTGGTGCTAAAGAAGAACGTTGAAAATTAGGAGGGCTGATAAGGTGAGGAACCAGGAGGTTCTCCGCAGTATAGACAAGGAAAGGAATATTTGGAAAACTCTGACAAGAAGAAGGGACAGAATGACAGGACCTCTGTTAAAGCGTCAAGGAATAACTTCCACAGTACTAGAGAGAGCTGTAGAGGGTAGAAACTGTAGAGGAAGACGGAGACTGGAATAAATCCAGCAAATAATTGAGGACGAAGGGTGCATTTTTTTGTGATCCTCTAAGACGAACAGGTTGACACTGGAGAGGAATCCGTGGCGGGCCGCACCAAACCATTGAGAAGATTGATGAACAGTGGCTCATTTAAGTCAATTTGTAACACGAATTATTAAGTCCAACAATAGTTCTCTCCGATTACAATTACATTACCCACTTTTGTTAATTACAACACTGTTCAGTTCAGACTTTTATTTAATGTAGGTTACAGAATTCACTTTTAAGTATCTGAACGTTAAAGTTCTTTAGTTCCGCAGGTCACCGGTGCGCGTATTTTCCCTTATGTGATGGACGTGATTGTTACTGGAATTAACGACAGCGCGCTCGAACGTAGAAGTTACTCGTTTACTTGCCAACGGCGGACTGATTCTCGTGGTAGGAGTGAGTCTTATAAAGAGTGGTGTACAAAAATTACATATTTTTAAAAAATTTGGCTAGTTGGAATTTACTCTCTTTCATGAACTACAAAAACCAGTAGAATTTTGGATTAGCATAGCAGTTAGCATATCATAATTTTAGAAAAATTCATGAATACTATTTTTCTTATACATTGTGAATATTCTCATTATATTTCGAGATAAAATTTCATTTAATCCGTAATTAGTGCATTAATTAAACGATGGTGTTTCTCATGCTGAGCAGAAAAATTAAGGTAACAGAAGTATGTTGTCGAAGTCCGGCATCTCACAGACAGACAGAATTTACAGTGGAAAAGTAGCAGAATCCCTTAACTTAAAATTCAGTTAAGAGGTAAGATAATTAATTTCAGAAAAAATAAAATAGGTTGTTTGAAACTTGGAATATTATACTATAGAATGGTGTAGATCGTAAAATCAGTAGAGTTGTACTGTATGAATATTTTCAGTTAATGATTTTTCTAAATAACGTGCTTCCCAGCCAAACTAATTATACGAATGGATGCAAAATGATCGAAAGAATGCGATGATTCATGAAATAAAGTTAAATTAGGCTTCACTATGAAGTTGAAGGTTTCATGTATCTAACATACATTACGAAAATGGCTGTTTTAGGAATCAAATTTTGGAAAAAAACGCTAATTCCACGAGCTGCAACATTGTCGCAAATGTAACAGTGATCCAGAAAGTTTAGAGTAAGTTTCTTCTATTTTCGTTGTTATTTTATTATTTTTGTATTTTTTCACTAGCTTTGTAATCTTATTCTTGTGTATGTTTATATTTTCATTTAAAATCACAGTAAGAGTGTCTCAGAATCATATATTACGACTTAACCATTTCCTTTATAACAACTTGCTTAATAATCTCGCATCGGACTGTGAAATGTTTCGCAGCCTCACTATTTGACGATTACAGTGACTGACTGTCTGAATAAAGAACCGAAGGATCCTAAAGATCTGAGGTTGCAATGATGAACATGAGACAGTGAACCTATCATGAATCTAAACTACAAACTCTTGCTCGTCCTGATATGGCAGAGGGGTAAGCGATACTCATCATAATTTTCGGTATAATACGAGCAGAGTGAAGACAGCGCGCGTCAATGCCGCGAAGCTCACCGCTACGATCGGTCGGCTGAAGATTCAAACATTGGAGACCAGATGGCTCCTCCAGTTGACGGCGGAGTCTGCGGGGTACCGATCTGTGCACCTCCAAGTAATGCGAAGGCTGTACTTTAAGTCCGAGAAAAGCTGCTTCTTCGCTTATCCCCGCCAACAAAATGCGAACACCAGTCTTAACATAATATTCTGCCAAGAAATGGGCAAACGTCAATAATCCAATGAATTGAATTTCCTTCCTTCTTCTCTAAAAAGACTTCCTACTCAGTATGAAAGATGGCAGGTCCATTAGGAGTGGTACCAGTTCTTAATTATGATCGTTACAGGGTTTGCTTATCAATATTTTTATAAGATATGTTTGATCTGACAGTGACTGCACACTCTGAGGTTGACATTTAGTTTCTCTGTGAGGTATGGATCATTCCTTCATTTGAATGTTATTTCCTTGGTCTGTTTTGCTGCTGCTATATGCAGAGGGAAGCACATTATCATGAGGTGTTTACCATTAGGTGTTTTGGAGAGTGACGGCCAAGCAGGTATTTGCAGAAGAACGGGTGTCCATTAAGGTTTTTGATAAAAATCGATATTTTACCAAAAAACGTCGATATGTACAGGCGCTACTTTTTGCACCGACATATCGGTATATCTTTTTCACAATTTTCGGTAAACATTTGCAGCAGTTCTTTTGAAATTGTAGTAGAAAATAATTTTACTTCCACTGTATGAAGGAATCTTACTTCTTTTTGAGCTTTCATCACGTCCAATCTTTTACTTTGACTGAGTGAAGCAGGTATATGTGGTACAAAAGAAGAGGTGCTATTGCACTGGACGGTGCAACTGTGAGTGAGAAACAAGATTTCCGATGTGAGGAAATAGTGCACCAGTTGCTAACGCGACTAGTGTGCCATTTCTTCACGTCGGAATTCCGAAAAAACAGGTGCTGAAAATGATGAACAGTATTTTGAGTAACAAGATTGGTCTTTACGGTGGGCAGAGACGTGTGAGGGGAAATGCTGACGTAATCGGCGCTTGGCGCTACCAACAGAAACTGCAACTTTTAGCTTCACCATGCAAATTCGACACCACAGCTGCCGGGTCTTTTGCGTTGAACGAAATGAAAAAAAACTGGGAAGTCGACATGAAGTGTTCCGGACAGATCCGGTACGTGACGAAACCGAACGACGGACCCATCGGACACCTTTTATCGTGCCACTTACATGCAGCTACTATTGATAGCAAAGTGGTTACGCCAAGCGTGAATGTGCATAGTTTTCCTTTCAGTTCTTGCTCTAAGGCGGACATGCAGAGTGCTAGCTTGTTGACGTACAGAATATCTAATAATAAATCAGTACTTAAGACCACAGCTCTAAAACAGGCAGTTTAGTTACAATGTGTAGCTAACATTTATCCGCCGATATATTGATATATCGGTACATTTCTGCGATATATGGAGAGTCGATATCGATAACCACTGTTTCAAATATCGATTAATCGAAACCACGATATTTTTAAAAATATCAACAGTCCTAGTTTCCACACGACAGGTGAGGGCAGTGCGGCTCTTTCACTGAAACTGGATCCCACACAAGGAGAAAGAATCAACAGCTTAGCCGAATGGGACTGTCCGCAGCTTGTGGTCGTGCGGTAGCGTTCTCGCTTCCCACGTCCGGGTTCCCGGGTTCGATTCCCGGCGGGGTCAGGGATTTTCCCTGCCTCGTGATGACTGGGTGTTGTGTGCTGTTCTTAGGTTAGTTAGGTTTAAGTAGTTCTAAGTTCTAGGGGACTGATGACCATAGATGTTAAGTCCCATAGTGCTCAGAGCCATTTGAACCGAATGAGACTTCGGAGTGGCCCAAGGCCAGGGAGGAGACTTCCAAAACGTTGTATGCCGAAAGACGACTGCCTTCACCCTCTCTCTCTCTCGGTTTTTGAGAACGCCTAGCTGCAGTGATCCCTATCTGCAGGCACTGTCACAGCTCGGTTTCCAAGTAAAAGCTAGAACCACATGGGGTGGCCGACAGCGTGTCGTCCAAATGGATAGCATATTTTTCTGTTTTCTTTTTGGTTCTCATGCCTAGTGAGTTCCCGTTCACGCAACAAGCGAGAATTTAGGTTGGAAATCAGTTGGTGATGTCAGAAGACGTAACGAGGCACCTTTATGGGAAATGACTCTATTGGGTGAGTGACTTCTGCCCATCTGCTGGCGACACAGAAATTGAAGATAATTGTTTACGTGAATGCTGTGCAGATATACCACCATCTGCTATTGATAGATATACGTTTTTGGCGGTGTTCACATGGAGTAATTTTGGAGTGCAACGCACACCGTGACACGAGTTTTATGGGTGGAGTCAGTGGTGGGAAGCAGAGGGGGAGAGTCGATGGTGAGAACCTGATGTGAAGAGTTGATGGCGAGAAGAGTCGGTGGTGGTGGCACAGTCTGACGTTGGTGACTGTTTGCAGGCAGCCCTTCATGCAGATCTGCACCTCATCACAGTGCTGAGCACCAATTCCACATGAAGGCAACACTCTGTGGTAAATATGTCCACAGCTGCGGCATTCAGGGATTTCTGCAGTTTTGCTATTTATGCTCACCGTAACGTGTTTCTGATTAGGAGCAGTAGCCTATCAGCTTTTACGTGTACTGCAGCGGATAGCTTTTTTAGTTCACAGTCACTGTCTCGCTGAGTAAAACCAGTCAGATTGCGTTGCCAAAAAAGTTCTCGCATTAGGAGACATAGTGTAATGCATTCGAACAGAAACGCTTTTCATATCAACTTTGCCAATCGAACATTTCAGTTCTCGTTATGTGACTCATTGATCGGAGTTAATTCTGTATTACGTTGTTTATGACAAAACACCATTTCTAAAACGTTTCCAGAAAAATAAATCTATTTGACAAAATGAAACTTCTCTCATGTTACCATTAATAACTCATTCAGTAACTTGATTTTTGGAATTATAATTTGTTTTGTGTGGTAGTTCACATGATACAAACAGACACACACACACACACACACACACACACACACACACACACACACACACACATATATATATATATATATATATATATATATATATATATATGTGTGGGGGGGGGGGCGATGATATACAGGGTGAGTCTCCTAACGTTACCGCTGGATATATTTCGTAAACCACATCAAATACTGACGAACCGATTCCACAGACCGAACGTGAAGAGAGGGGCTAGTGTAATTGTTTAATACAAACCATACAAAAATGCACGGAACTATGTTTTTTAACACAAACTTACGTTTTTTTAAATGTTTTGTTAGCACATCTGAACATATAAACAAATACGAAATCAGTGCCGTTTGCTGCATTGTAAAATGTTAATTACATCCGGAGATATTGTAACCTAAAGTTTACGCTTGAGTACCACTCAACAGCTGCAACATACATCGCGTTTCTACAGAATGATCTGCCTACGTTGCTCGAAAATGTCCCACTGGAAACGCGTCGACGTATGTGGTATCAGCATGATGGTGCACCTGCACATTCCGCAATTAACACTAGGCTGACCCTTGACAGGATGTTCGACGGGCGTTTCATAGGACGTGGAGGACGCATAAATTGGCCAGCCCGTTCTCCTGATATTACACCTCTGGACTTCTTTCTGTGGGGTACGTTAAAGGAGAATGTGTACCGTGATGTGCTTACAACCCCAGAGCATATGAAACAACGTATTGTGGCAGCCTGCGATGACATTACACCAGATGTACTGCCGTGTGTACGACATTCATTACGCCAGAGATTGCAATTGTGTGCAGCAAATGATGGCCACCACATTGAACATCTATTGGCCTGACATGTCGGGACACACTCTATTCCACTCCGTAATTGAAATCGGAAACCACGTGTGTACGTGTACCTCACCCCTCATGGTAATGTACATGTGCGTCAGTGAAAAAGACAAATAAAAAGGTGTTAGCATGTGGACGTAATGTGCTGTTCCAGTCTCTTCTGTACCTAAGGTCCATCACCGTTCACTTTGGATCCCTACGTAATTCGGTGCTCTCCGATACACACGATCGAACAGCGGAGGAGTGGTACTCAAGCGTCAACTTTAGGTTACAATATCTGCGGATGTAATTAACATTTTACAACGCAACAAACGGCACTAATTACATATTTGTTTAAATGTTCAGATGTGCTAACAAAACTAACGGGGTTCCATTTAAAAAAACGTAGGTTTGTGTTAAAAAAACATACTTCCGTGGATTTTTGTGTGGTTTGTATTAAACAATTACACTAGCCCCTCTCCACACGTTCGGTCTGTGGAATCGGTTCGTCAGTATTTTATGTGGTTTACGAAATATATCCAGCGGTAACGTTAGGTGACTCACCCTGTATATACAGGATGAGTCGCGTAAGACGTAACACCCCCTTTATTCCGGGGGCAATTGCACGTATCGGCATGCGGTTTTCGGCGAATCATAGCGGACTATGGGGCACATACGTTGGTATATGCACAATAATCACAACGTTTATATTGACCGAGTTAATGAGGCAAGTACATGTTTTTTAAATGGGACGCTATACCTTTTTTACCATCATTCGAACGCTCTGGAAAAGACGCGTATAGTGATGTAACGCATGTTGCTATTGTGATTCAAACTTTGCTTAAAAGAGGGCGGATGAGGATTTACCTACGTAGCGTTGGCTTTGCATGCTGCATAGAGAACGGCAACTCGGCCTGCGGGTCGCGCGAGACGTGTTTACAGTCTGCAGCCGCTTCCGACCGCCTCAGCCTTTAATCGTACAATATTTCCCAGCGTCTTTTAAGCGAAGTTTGGATCACAATAGCAACATACGTTACATCACTATACGCGTCTTTTCCAGAGCGTTCGAATGATGGTAAAAAAAAAGTATAGCGTCCCACTAAAAAAATATGTATTTTCCTCATTATCTCGGTCAATATAAACGTTGTGATTATTGTGCATGTACCAAAGTATGTGCCCCATAGTCGGCTATGATTCGCCGAACACCGCATGCCGATACGTGCAATCGCCCCCGGAATAATGGGGGGTGTTACGTCTTACGCGACTCACCCTGTATAAAGGTGGCTCTGTATCAGAGGGAAACTCTAGTACGGAAGTAAATGTTTGGTAGAGCCCACATTGCCACAACCACCAGCGTGACGCAAATGTTACAACTCCGGACGTGCCGGCCGCTGTGACCGAGCGATTCCAGGCGCTTCGGTCCGGAACCCCGCTGCTGCTACGATCGCAGGTTCAAATCCTGCCTCGGGCATGGATGTGTGTGATGTCCTTAGGTTAGTTAGATTTAACTAGTTCTAAGTCTAGGGGACTGATGACCTCAGATGTTATGTCCCATAGTGCTTAGAGCCATTTGAACCATCTCCGGACGTCACTCCTCACAAAACAGCTAGCCTCACATTACAGGTCCTGAGAAATGTTAAAAAAAACTGTCCATAAATCTAGCCACCAACTAAGCTGCAACTTTTGAACCTTTAGTAGGTAAGAGCTGTTTTGCCATGTTTTCTGGAAAACCGCTGAAGTATATATTTAAACATGATCCTTACCTACCACCTGCTGACAGATTCCGTCCTCCGGAATGAATGTCTTTATCTCGCCAATCCACAGGAGCCCCATGCTACAAACTGTCGAGCATCCCCTACCCCACCAAACAGCTCAGCGAAGCTGTCGCCTCGACAATGCGAGGCAGCCTCAGTTGCTGCTCTCCTCCCACTGTGATTCTGCAAAAGCCTGCGGGACCTCGGTTCCTGTGGATTATTTCGCGGATCCTCACTACAAGTCACCTGTCTCACATTCACAGCACTCTTCACTTCAGGAAATGAAATCATCTCATGTACCCACTGTAAAGTTATTCATCCTGTTAACTCCCATCCAGTAGTACTATCAAAGGTACATAAATGAAAAGTGATGATCCGAGGATTGCTGCTTTTCAGTCTTGATCGTGTTTGTTATTGTGCATTAAATTATCTGGAGCTCTGGGTATGTAACAATGTGCCATATCTACTCACGAAAATGGCTTAATTCTTGTGTTATTGCAATGTTTGTGTTGTCCTGTACACAAATGGTTCAGTACTTTTCTCTTCCACAGCTTATCAATGGAAGCGTACTACTCCAAAAGTGATACAACCGATATGATTTTAGCAAATCGAAGTAGCCTGCATGTCCATGACCTCTTTTTTTTTTTTGTCATCAGTCTACTGACTGGTTTGATGCGGCCCGCCACGAATTCCTTTCCTGTGCTAACCTCTTCATCCCAGAGTAGCACTTGCAACCTACGTCCTCAATTATTTGCTTGACGTATTCCAATCTCTGTCTTCCTCTACAGTTTTTGCCCTCTACAGCTCCCTTTAGTACCATGGAAGTCATTCCCTCATGTCTTAGCAGATGTCCTATCATCCTGTCCCTTCTCCTTATCAGTGTTTTCCACATATTCCTTTCCTCTCCGATTCTGCGTAGAACCTCCTCATTCCTTGCCTTATCAGTCCACCTAATTTTCAACATTCGCCTATAGCACCACATCTCAAATGCTTCGATTCTCTTCTGTTCCGGTTTTCCCACAGTCCATGTTTCACTACCATTCAATGCTGTACTCCAGACGTACATCCTCAGAAATTTCTTCCTCAAATTAAAGCCGGTATTTGATATTAGTAGACTTCTATTGGCCAGAAATGCCTTTTTTTCCATAGCGAGTCTGCTTTTGATGTCCTCCTTGCTCCGTCCGTCATTGGTTATTTTACTGCCTAGGTAGCATAATTCCTTAACTTCATTGACTTCGTGACCATAAATCCTGATGTTAAGTTTCTCGCTGTTCTCATTTCTACCACTTCTCATTACCTTAGTCTTTCTCCGATTTACTCTCAAACCATACTGACTATTCATTAGACTGTTCATTCCGTTAAGCAGATCATTTAATTCTTCTTCACTTTCACTCAGGAAAGCAATGTCATCAGCGAATCGTATCATTGATATCCTTTCACCTTGTATTTTAATTCCACTCCTGAACCTTTCTTTTATTTCCATCATTGCTTCCTCGATGTACAGATTGAAGAGTAGGGGCGAAAGGCTACAGCCTTGTCTTACACCCTTCTTAATACGAGCACTTCGTTCTTGATCGTCCACTCTTATTATTCCCTCTTGGTTGTTGTACATATTGTATATGACCCGTCTCTCCCTATAGTTTACCCCTACTTTTTTCAGAATCTCGAACAGCTTGCACCATTTTATATTGTCGAACGCTTTTTCCATGTCGACAAATCCTATGAAAGTGTCTTGATTTTTCTGTAGCATAGAAAAATACCTACGTAGCAAAGTATCTTTTGATAAGCTTTTCGGCCGACTCTTTCAGCGTCTTTAGGTTCTCTAGCATTCCACAAGATGAACAGTGGAAGGCCTCAGTCAGTCTGCACACTTCCGATTGAGGAACATGTGCTACTCGTACATTTACTGCACGTAAGGCCTGGAACTAGTGTGTGGTGATTGACAGCAGTGAGTCATCCTTTTGTCTGGGTGTTACTACATGAACACCGTATATCCATACGACTTTCAGCACGTCCTGGCACTAAGGTTGGAAGGCCACCGTAGGAGACTTAGTACTGTCAATGGCACTTGCAGAAGTGTAGTTCAGTTCCACAGTTTTCGTCAAACATTTTATTTACTGACGAGACGTGATTCACAAGAGACGGCGTTGTGAGTTTTCATAGGCAGCATGTGTGGGCTGATGAAAGACCCTATGCAGATGCAGAAACAACGTTTTTCCAGCAACTTATGGGCAGACGTTCCCGGTGAAAAAATTGCTAGGGCCATAGATCCTAGCACAAAGATGAAATGGGGCTCATTATCGTCAGTTTTTTCTTAACGTATTTCCTACTTTATTGAAAGGTGGCAAAGATTAAAGATGTGGTTTAGCACGAATGCACACCAGTTCCTTTGCAATGAGTTTGAACATCTGACGCTGACATTTCAGGACCGTTAGAATGGCCGGGTAGGCCCCACACCTTAGTCTCCCCGTTCCCCAGACCTCATTCTCTTAGATTTTTGATTACTCGGACACTATAAGGCATTAGCCTTCGCCACCGAAGTCAACGTCGTCCAGACATTACAGGAACGCTTCATAAATGCATGCCAGCACTTACAACAACAACCGGTTGTATTTAAAAGAGTGCATGATTCCTTACACCGAAAGGTAGATGGATACACTGCTATGGATGGACGTCACGCTGAGCTTCTCCTTTAAAAAGTGTCATGAACGTACGTCAGATTGAACCTCCCCTATGAACAACTGTACAAGTAGCAGAAAGAATGCGTTTCCGGACCCATGTGTAATGGACTTTCATTTCTTGTTTTGGTGCATTTTACCTTTTCTCAAAATATTAGACACTTTTTAAACTCCCTATATAATGGAGGTGAAGCAGGTCAGGATGGCACGCCTAACTACATAAGAGCCGGCCGGAGTGGCAGAGCGGTTAAAGGCGCTACAGTCTGGAACCGCACGACCGCTACGGTCGCAGGTTCGAATCCTGCCTGGGGCATGGATGTGTGTGATGTCCTTAGGTTAGTTAGGTTTAAGTAGTTCTAAGTTCTAGGGGACTTTTGACCACAGCAGTTGAGTCCCATAGTGCTCAGAGCCATTTGAACCATTTTTTGAACTACATAAGAGGTGGGCAGCAGAGAGTCTGGCACAGAAATCAATGGTTGCTGCATAGAGGCTGACACGGGGAGATTCTCGTTGTCAGTTACTTCCGAACACGTGGTGAGTTAACCGTCTGTAAATTCAAGTGACGTACAGATTTAGTCAATTACAAAACTTTTCCTGAACAGTTTGTAAAATTATTTTTACGTAATTTTCTGCCATGATGTTCGAAAGAGATGTTAAGTTCTATGATTCGATGTTTTTAAACATTGTTTATTTTCCAGTGCCAGTTGCATATTTTTGCAGTATGACTAGTTCCGATGTCCATGTGTAAACTGCCATGTCATGTAAACCGCCATGTCATGTAATAGAGTTATTCAATTCTGTGGCGACGAATATATCGGCTATAGCATAACGGTAGACATTTTATATCATATACCTTGACATATTACAATGGATTTTTCATACAGTTTGGTTTCGCGGATTTATTATCTTATTCTTTTTCTTCGTTCACGAATTCTACAACGTGTCCTTTACTTCCACGTTTGAATACTGAAGATTTGTCTCAATCAGTACATGCCCCATTCATTTATCCTGCTGTTTGCTCAGGGGTTGCGCAACGCATCCTTGTAGTACTTATCTGCCTTGATAAGCTTTTCAGCAATCCAGGTAAATAATCGATAATGCAGTTCTTCCAGTTTTACGGTGGTGGAGACGATGTCATCGTAAACTGTTACTTTCACCATAAGAGGTGTTAAGTATGACAGACAACAGATGAAAAACACTTTTGTCATAGCTTTGGTCTGGCAACCTATGACGACTGTGTTTCGACGTTCAACCACATCTGTTTTGTCTAATTTTCGTGAAAAACAAACCTCGCCGTTGAGTGTCTCTGAACCACACACACACACAGACACACACACACACACACACACACACACACACACAGACACTAATCGATGTTATGAGGGCCGATCTTACAACGTTCCGAGTCTGTGAAATATTAGGTTCATAGTTAATGATCTGGTATTTCTTCGATGGACAACTAGAAATGGCTCAAATGGCTCTGAGCACTATGGGACTTAACATCTGAGGTCATCAGTCCCCTAGACTTAGAACTGCTTAAACCTAACTAACCTAGGGACATCACACACATCGATGCCCGAGGCAGGATTCGAGCCTGCGACCGTAGCGGTGGCGCGGTTCCAGACTGAAGCGCCTAGAACCGCTCGGCCACACCGGCCGGCTGGACAACTAGAACTGTTATTCACTGTCAGTGACAAAATCTGCTACAGCTGTAAACATTATTTATTTCTAAAAAGGAAACTGTATTACTTACGAGTAATCTCACCGCCCGGACCCACCCTTTCGTTGCGCTTTGTGTAAGCTGTGGCATCTCTGAACTCAGTTTTCGGATTGTCGCTGGAGCAGTGTGCTTATTTTATGTAAAAATGCCACCGATTTTTTGTAATATCATCGGGTGAAATTAATTACAACGTGGTGCAGGAGTATATCTGATATTGAAATTTTTATTAAAATTCCTGGAATTTTACTCCATTACCAGAATTTTACTCCATTTTTAAAAAAAATTTAATCAAAAATTTATGGTTAAGTGTACTCCAGTGTCATGTTGTGATTCACTTCGCCCGTTGATTTAACAAGCGCTACGAATCCAGCCGTGTTTTCTTAAATAAATTTACCCTATAGCTGCGGCGGTATTTTTACTCTACTTGAAACTTTTAGCTGCAAATGCTCCGTTAAGTAAAGTCTTGTGTCCAGTTTTCGAAGCCATATCGCGTTGTCAGTGGGTCGTATTCAAAGGCTGGTGGTGTATTTAAGGGCATAAACGCAGATCATTGTCTAGTATGTCCTCCCCGATAGCTGAGTGGTCAGCGTGACTGATTGCCATTCTACGGGCCCGGGTTCGATTCCCAGCTGGGTCAGGGATTTTCTCCGCTTAGCAACTGGGTGCTGTGCTGTCTTCATCATCACTTCATCCCCATCCGGTAAGCAGGTCGCCCAATGTGGCGTCGAATGTAATATGACCTGCACCGAGGCGGCCGGGCCTGCCCCGCAAGGGGCCTCCCGGCCAATGACGCCAAACGCTCATTATCATTTCCACTGTCTAGTATGAACATTCAAGTATAATTTCGAAAGGAATGGCAGGCTTAAGTGTATCCCGCAAACTGAAGTTACTCTCGATACCAGCAGGTGTGATTCGGCTGTGTAACTACACGGAAATCGGTACAGAGAGTGCAACGATCGTAATAGGACAACTCGACGGTTCAGTGGAGAGTAGCATGGAGTACAGAGCTCGGGAGCGAGCGGATCGCGAGGCCCCCACGCACGGCACCGCCAGCCGCCGCCGCCGCCCCTGCGTCGGGCGGCAGTGGTGGCGGTGACGGTGACGTCGTCCACCATCGGGTCACCGGGTCAATCGGCGGCGCAGCGCAGCCCGCGCGACGCGGCCGCCCCCTCCCCCTCTCCCGCCAAACCCCCGAGGGCCGGCGCAGATAAAAGGAAGGCGTCCCCTGCGAGTGGCGCTGATAGGCGCCAGATTAATGTCGCGCGCTCCCCTCGCCCCGGCTTCCAGAGGAGGAGAGGACATCGATTAAACGGGACGTCGATGCGGCGGCAGGCGGCGTCGTGTGCCGTGAGCCAGCACACCCACACACCGACGCCTCCCTCTTTCTGTCCCGTAGAGCTTCCTCAAATATCGACAAGGCCTCTTGCGACGCAACAGCATCCCTTGGATTTAATTATACACTATAGGCCAGTAAAATTGTTACACCACGAAGATGACGTGCTACAGACGCGAAATTTAACCGACAGGTAGAAGATGCTGTGATATGCATATCATTAGCTTTTCAGAGCAGTCACACAAGACTGGCGCCGGTGGCGACACAACGTTCTGACATGAGGAAAGTTTACAACCGATTTCTCATACACAAACAGCAGTTCACCGGCGTTGCCTGGTGAAACGTTGTTGTGATGTCTCGTGTAAGGAGGAGAAATGCGTACCATCACGTTTCCGACTTTGATAAATGTCGGATTGTAGCCTATCGCAATTGCGGTTCATCGTATAGCGACATTGCTGCTTGCGATGATCGAGATCCAATGACTGTTAGCAGAATATGGGATCGGTGGATTCAGGAGGGTAATACGGAACGCCGTGCTGGATGCCAACGGCCTCGTATCACTAGCAGCCGAGATGACAGGCATCTTATCCGCATGGCTGTAACGGATCGTGCAGCCACGTCTCGATCCCGGAGTCAACAGATGGGGACGTTTGCAAGACAACAAGCATCTGCATGAGCAGTTCGACGACGTTTGCAGCAGCATGGACTATCAGCTCGGAGACCATGGCAGATATGATACGCGAGTTGGGATGGAAGTCAATAAAGCAAAGACGTTTTTCGTCGCTGCGAGATCTATTTACGAAATTTCACTCACCAACTTTCTCTTCCGAATGTGAAAATATTTTGTTGAGCCCAACCTACATAGGTAGGAATGATCATCAAAGTAAAATAAGAGAAATCAGAGCTCGAACAGAAAGGTTTAGGTGTTCGGTTTTCCCGCGCGCTGTCGGGAGTGGAATGGTAGAGAGATAGTATGATTGTGGTTCGATGAACCCTCTGCCAAGCACTTATTAAATGTCAATTGCAGAGTAATCATGTAATTGTAGATGTAGATATAGATGACGCTGCATCACAGACAGGAGCACCTGCGATGTTGTACCTGGGTGCACGAATGGCAAAACGTCATTTTTTCGGATGAATCCAGGTTTTGTTTACAGCATCATGATGGTCGCATCTATGTTTGGCGACATCGCGGTGAACGCACATTGTATTCGTCATCGCCATACTGGCGTATCACCCCGCGTGATGGTATGGGGTGCCATTGCTTACACGTCTCGGTCACCTCTTGTTCGCATTGACGGCACACTGTACAGTGGACGTTACATTTCAGATGTGTTGCGACCCGTGGCTCTACCCTTCATTCGATCCCTGTGAGCCTGCCGGAGTAGCCGAGTGGTTCTAGGCGCTACAATCTGGAACCGCGTGACCGCTACAGTCGCAGGTTCGAATCCTGCTTCGGGCTTGGATGTGTGTGATGTCCTTAGGTTAGTTAGGTTTAAGTAGTTCTAGGGGACTGATGACCTCAGAAGTTAAGTCCCATAGTGCTCAGAGCCATTTGAACCATTTTTTGATCCCTGTGAAACCCTACATTTAAGCAGGATAATGCACGACCGCATGTTGCAGGTCCTGTACGGGCTTTTCTGGATACAGAAAATGTTCGACTGCTGCCCTGGCCAGCACATTCTCCAGATCTCTCACCAATTGAAAACGTCTGGTCAATGGGGGCCGAGCAACTGGTTCGTCACAACACGCCAGTCACTACTCTTGATGAACTGTGGTACCGTGTTGAAGCTGCATGGGGAGCTGTACCTGTACACGCCATCCAAGCTCTGTTTGACTCAATGCCCAAGCGTATCAAGGCCGTTATTAGGACCAGAGGTGGTTGTCCTGGGTACTGATTTCTCAGGATCTATGCATCCAAATTGCGTGAAAATGTAATCACATGTTAGTTCTAGTATAATATATTTTTCCAATGAATACCCGTTTATCATCTGCATTTCTTCTTGGTGTAGCAATTTTAAAGGCCAGTAGTGTAAGTTCCTACGCTTGATACACGGATCCAGCATGGAGAAACTCGTACTTTGCAATAATACATTAGATCATTGAATCATTACAATCACCAGTTCTTCAATCAATAAATCAAATAGCTCACTCCTAAGAATTACGATGTATATTCCTTAGGGTGAGACCGCATGAAATCTCCCAAACGTGTGCTACAGCCGAAGGAGCACTCAAACGAGAGACATGAAGCACGAAGAATCAATTTCAAGTGAGGGCAAACTGTTCGTTACACTGGCGAACAGATCATCGACAGCAGTATGGATCGCCTACCCATACCTGTAATCCAGTCTCTCGATGCCTAGCCGAATTCCGGTACTTGTTGCTGCCTTAGGTGACAATGCCAAATGTCGCAACCTGTATTGTTGCAAATACCCTACGAATTTAATAAAAACATTAACAGTAACACTGTACATGCACAATAACTAAATGTTCGTTATTTGTGGCCGAGCGGTTCTAGGCGCTTCAGTCTGGAACCGCGCGACCGCTACGGTCGCAGGTTCGAATCCTGTCTCGGGCATGGATGTGTGTGATGTCCTTAGGTTAGTTAGGTTTAAGTAGTTCTAAGTTCTAGGGGTCTGATGACCTCAGATGTTAAGTCCCATAGTGCTCAGAGCCATTTGAACCATTTTTTTCGTTATTTACTGGCATTCTGATGTAATTTTAATGGTCGGTGGCGTATATACAATCAAATATATAACAAAACTACGCACCACAAAGGAGCGATCCGAATGGGACACATGTTGGTGGAAGTTATATACAGCTACAGACAAATAAATGATCACAATTGCAGAAAAATTCGATGATTCATTCGAAAGACTGGGCTTCGCAATTGAGCAAGTCGATAACACGTTGATCCGCCTCTGGCTCGTAGCCAAGCAGTTATTCGGTTTGGCGTTGACTGACAGAGCTGTCGGACGCCCACCTGAGGGATCTTGTGCCGAAGTCCAGCTGGCGCGTTATATCGTCAAAATCCCGAGCTCGCTGGATGGCCCTGCCCGTTATGCACCAAAAGTTCTCAATTGGGGAGAGATCCGGCGACCTTCCTGGCCAACGTATGGTTTAAACACGAAGATAAACAGTGGAAAGTCTCGTCTTGTGCTGGCAGTCATTGTATTGCTGCAGTGTACTGCAGGATGGTTTGCCATGAAGAGCTACAGAACGGTGTGTAGAATATCTTCGACGTACCGCTGTGCCGTAAGGGTGTCACGGATGACAACAAAGGGGTCCTGCTAAGGAAAGAAATGGCACCCCAATGTCATTGACTGGAGTGGAATTACCTTCACTGACGAGTCCCGCTTCGAATTGAGCCCCAATGACCAAAGAAGACGTGTCTGCAAATGCCTGGACAGTGGTGGGATACCAACCTGACAGCAGGACCCCTTGTGTTGACATCCGCGGCGCTCCTGCACCACAGCGGTACCTCGAAGTATACTACGCTGTATTTTGTTTCCTTTTGTGGCAAGCCATACTGGGCTTACACTCAGCAAAGTAATGTCCGTCCGTTCCGCACACGGCGTTAGCTTCTACTGCTTCCTTTCCTGCTTGCCAGACCCAGCCTTGCCCAACAAGATGACCAGTTCTCTCCCCAGTTGAGAACGTTTGAAGTATTGTGAGCAGATCCCTCAAAACAGCTCTATATGTTTTTGGACAGAATTCGGCACGATGCCTCAGGAAGACGTCCAACAGTTCTATCGCTGTCAAGCTGAATAACTGCCTGAATAAGGGCCAAAGGTGGACCAATGCGTAGTTGACTTGCTCAATTGCGAAGCCCGTTTTCTTCAATAATTTTTTTGGAAATGTAATCTTACATGTGTCTGTGCATGCGCATCACATCTACCAATTTCCATCCCATAGGGGTGATATCTTCCTGGAGCGTCATATTTTTTTTCTTTATTTATTTACTTTAGAATGTACATTAAATAGGAACACAACACACTGAATGTAGGTCTCTAGAAGTCGGACTGTGATAGTGGTAGTCGTTGAGTATTAATTATCACATCTTGCCAATGGTGTTAGTCCTCTATATATTCATCCCTCAGTTATGACATATTTCTTTCACAACAATGGATGACTTGGCGGGGAACTTAGTTACATAAGTTTCGCTGTTCAGGCAAGATGCACTTCGTTTTCGTTACCCTGGAAATACCTTACGCACCATGATTTCTTCCGACAGTAGGCGAAGGAACTACCACGTATCATGTCAGAAGAATACGGGGAGTGAGACAAAATTTGGTAGCCCAAAGCAGCAGCATGTGCGACTGTGCCCACTGCAGCAAGCAGAATGAGCTGGGTCGTCGTCATTACATTAGTTCCTAAAATTAGCTTCCATAACGAGCAAGAAAAATGGAGCAGAAGACTGTAATGTAGTAACAAGAAGTTAATCCAACAATTTTTTTTCTGAAAGCAGGCTGAATTTATTCAGGATTCCAATAACCATTTCTTTACCCTCTCTTCTGGCTACAAAAAAACAATTTTCAACATAATCTCCATCCAGTGCGACGGCCTTAGGCCATCATAATGGCTGGGCCTTTATGTCCGCATGGTACAATTCTGCTGGTCGACGTTGGGGCCAACGTCTTGCTGCATCAATAATGTCCCCATTATCGAGGTACTGGTTCCCGCAAACAGATGGGAGCCGGAATGTGCTAGATCCGGGCTAAAGGGTGTATGAGGAGGAACAGTCCACTGAAGTTCTGAGAGCTCCTCTCGGTTGCGCAGATTGCGTGCAGCCTTGTGTTGTCATGCAGCAGTTCGTTTGCGACGAACGCGCTAAAATCGTTTCTTCAATTTCCTTAGGGTACCACATTACACTTCAGTGTTAATCATTGCACCCTGAGGGAGGACATCAAACAAGATAACCCCCTCCAGAGTCCCAGAAGACCATCGCTATAACTTTACTTCAAAACATTCTGCGTGGTGTCTGTTTGTTCTATATCGTGTCTCCCTACAACTTTCGCGCAACGACGCTCTGAGCGTGTTTTTTAGGGAATTGACTAGTTTGAACCTGGGACCTGTTGCTGGTAAGGAGACGTCAGACCACACATGACATGTAGAATTCAGAAGAGCCCGCATCTCGTGGTCGTGCGGTAGCAGTCTCGCTTCCCACGCCCCGCCCGGGTTCCCGGGTTCGATTCCCGGCGGGGTGAGGGATTTTCTCTGCCTCGTGATGGCTGGGTGTTGTGTGCTGTCCTTAGGTTAGTTAGGTTTAAGTAGTTCTAAGTTCTAGGGGACTTATGACCACAGCAGTTGAGTCCCATAGTGCTCAGAGCCATTTGAACGATTTTTTTTTTAGAATTCAGAAGAGTTCAGTGAGACTTTCGATGATATAACCAAATACTTAATGATTTCAGCGTCAGCTCCACTGCACTCCCTGTAAAGGAATCTTAATACTAACTAAATTTAGTGGAAGGGGTTCAAGACTTTCCTATTTTCAGTTAGCTGGTAAAATAACGTCGAAAAAGCAGTTAAGTTTACCATTGGAAATTTTATTCTACTCACAAAACATCGTTTATAAATTGCACTATTGATAAAAGGAAATGTTTCAATACAGGATGGTAAAAACCAACTGCATTCAACAAAAATGTGAACGAATATTCCCTGAATGGGTTTCCAACTTCTACAATGGATCGAAGGATGACCTATGCCATATCACATCTATAATCTAGGTTTAAATTAAGTTTCACAAAAGAGAAAACTATCAAAATGGTCTACAGTGACCCTCAATTATCTTTAATTATTTATCTAACTTGTCGTAAATTACAGTGGCTGATGTGGCTTCTCAATAACTATATAACAGAAAAATCATCGCGTTTCAGATTTTTACTTCAAGTGGCAAATGTGAACAACATGAGCTTTAATTGACGATCGACACTAGTATTACGCAAAAAGGGGTTGTAACAGATGAGACTTCTGCATGTCTGAGTGAAGCCTTATGCACTCAAAAATGCGGCATCGCGTGCGTTCATTAACTTGTCGGTGTTCGTCAGGGGGCGGCGGCTGGCGCAGCTCCGTCCAGCTCGCCCTCTCGGAAGCAACTCCATAGCAACTCTCTCCTAACTTCTCCTTACTATAATTTACCGAAGTTGGTTTAAAAAAAACTATCTGGCTGTGTTTTCATCTGACCAATCAGGGTCTCAATGTTAACCTTAAGCTCCGCCTACAGAATGTCTATCCAATGAGAAACGTTATACTTTTCGTGGTGGGGCAATGTTTTTAAAGTTTGCAACGTAATAGAGAAGCGAAAAAGTCTCACGCTAAAAGTTGCAGCTGGTGTGGTCCTTTTAGCGTTATCGTAAGATCTATACTGTTCTTCTGGAGGCCTCTATCTTTTAACATGGGCTGGGGGGGTGGTCCTAACGTAACAGAGACGCGAAAAAGGTCTCACGCTAAAACCTGTGGGTGGTGTAGCCCTAGCGGTTAGCTGGCGACGTGGGTGTCCGTCCGTCCCTTATCGTAGGGCCTTCCAGCTTAACACGGTTCTGCTCTCGGCTTCTGTTCTCGTTTCTCCCCTCGGAACTGCGTCTGTCTCACGGTGGGAAGGTATGACACGCATTTAGGCATTCTTGTGTTAGTCTGTGGTATTCCATTTGCTCACTCGTTACTCGTATTACTTTGGTTAATTTAATGTCACGATTTATTCGGAGCTATGTGACATACTACTGGATTTGCTTATCATGTCAGGGTTCTCATGGAAGGTGTTGGATTTGCCTGACACCTTACATACTGGGTGAGGGTGCGGCTTTGAACGGTTTCTTCGGAGGAGAGGTGTGTTTTGCCAGTCAATGGATTGCTGTTTTGTTTCCGGTTCGAAGTGATAAACCCATGTCCCGTCACCTGTGACGATGCTCGACAAAAAATCACGCTCAACCCCGTAACGCGCAATCAACCCCGCACAGGTGGTCTTCCATCCTTGCTCTTTATGGTCTTCTTTTAGGCAGTGAGGAACCCAGCAAGCAATTGAGTACACCAACGGTGGACGAATGTGACTGCACTACCAACAGAGCATCCACTTGACCGGCGAGGGATTTGATCTTGAAACAACGATAACCTCAAATGAGGCCGACCGGGGTGGTCGAGAGGTTCTAGGCGCTTCAGTCTGGAACCGCGCGACCGCTACGGTCGCAGGTTCGAATCCTGCTTCGGGCATGGATGTGTGTGATGTCCTTAGGTTAGTTAGGTTTAAGTAGTTCTAAGTTCTAGGGGACTGATGACCTCAGATTTAAAGTCCCATAGTGCTCAGAGCCATTTGAACCATTTGAACCATTTGAACCATTTGAACCTCGAATGAGAGTGTCCGCACGTTCGAATATTGTAGGAGTGACAGCTGTGTACGGCCAGCCGGCGTGCGGGAGGTCGGTCAGGTTTGCGCGACCTCGTTGCGATGATGACAGACGCTTTGCTGAAGGATTCACCGTGTTATTTTTCACTGCCATGTCTCTGTAGACATGCTCCAAGCGCCTGTGAATATCTACGATCCTCTGGTTTTCCGCCTACGGTAACTCAATGGCAGGGCTCTGCTTGGAACGCACGTTCGCTAAAGACACCATTTTGAAGACTTCGTACAGCGCAGCCACCTATCGCAACTTCATGAACCTATGGATTGTGAAACAGGAATATTCCACGATATCCTACGACAATTTCCGCAGGTTTTCAACCGAACTTGGCCGAGAAAAAAATTGTGCATTACTTTTTGAAAGCCCCTCACATGTATAGATTCTCCTCCGACAGCTTGACCCTTAGAATCATTATCTATTAGCGCTACAACGTGGCAAAAAGGGGGGGGGGGGCTCTGAGCACTATGGGACTTAACGTCTGAGGTCATCAGTCCCCTAGAACTTACAACTACTTAAACCTAAGAAACCTAAGGACATCCCACACATCCATGCCCAAGGCAGGATTCGAACCTGCGACCGTAGCGGTCACGCGGTTCCAGACTGTAGCGCCTAGAACCGCTCGGCCACCCCGGCCGGCTACAACGTGGCAGATCCAAAAAAACATCCAACGTCACTTGCAGGATGACTGTTGCATCTCTTCAGGACGCCGAGCTGTATGAGTACAGTGTGGAAGAGATGGTTGTTTCAGGGGCGATTCAGACTCATAAAAACAAAGAAAATAATACCTGCGTTTATTTTAGTTATGGTTTGCAACAGTACACATCATGCAGGATGGAGTTATTCCGCAAGCCATTCTCTTGGACGACAGCGGCGAGTGATACAAGGTAAACGATATTCGAAAGGAACAGTGATACTTCGAGAAGAATGCGGAATGATACAGGCCGAGACAGACGCAAGTTACAAGGCAGACAGGCAGCTGTGAATAGCGAAACAGTTCTGAACTCCACGACGAAGCGTACTGCATACTCCCTTTCTGAGTACTCTCGCTACTAGTCAGTGTCTGTTACATATTCCGCCTTTTCTCAAACTGACACTGTAGTGATACCTTTGCCAGGGTAGCGAGGCAGTATGCGAGTTCGGTTTGCAAAATCTAAGCCTTCTGCGCCTCCCACATTTCCCGTTTCCACGTCCTCCGGTCAGAGGGCTCACATTCCCACGCGAACTGTCCGTCGTTGCCAGTGTGCCAGGACAAAGTTCACTTGCAGCGTAATTAGCAGCCTGCGTAATTTGTATCTGGCGCTGCCTGCAGTACATTTAGCTCCCCCGCCCGTACCGTGCAGAAGCGCGTTTTGTTGGTGTTTGTTGCCCAGCACCTATTGTCCGATTCTTAATCTGTGCGTTGAGCTTGCCGAGTTTCTCACGTCATGGCGTGGAATAGCACGGTCGGGAGTCTTTCCGAACGTGCAGAGCAATATCGGGCATGTCAGATATTCTGAGCGTGCGTCTGAGCGTTGACCAATGAGATGGCCAAACGCCACCTACGTCACACGCACGCCGTCTCCCTTCAGCACAGAGTTGTGAGGCGCCATATTGGCATTCATTTCAAGCCTATATGTATATATATGCCGTTTCTGAGCACCAGAAAATTAAGACTCACTGGAAAACCCCTTTGTACTTGTGTGATACGATCCAATAAAATAATGGGAAACATCATATTCGTGGCAAAAGAATTATTCTAAATTGCGTATTATGAGAGTAGGCTATTTGAAGGCAGCGACACACTGAAGATGCACCCAAAGTGCCGGCACGGTAGCTCAGCGTGTTCGGTCAGAGTATTAGCTACTCTCTGTAATCTGTAATAAAAAGCTGAGTGAACGGATCAACGAAGAACCTAAACGGGTGTCATCGGACGTCCGCCCCGAACAAATTCAACGAACAATATATAACTAAATGAGATCAACAAAAAAAAAGTGTTAGCTGCCCTCTCTAATAAAAAAAAACTGAGTTAATCGATCAACAACGAACTTAAACGGATGTCTCACGACGTCCGCCCCTAGCAGATGCAACGAACAAAAGCGAACAAAATGAGAGCAAAAAAAAAAAAAAAAAATTGATGACAGTCTTGCACGGAACCTGCAGAGATGGTTTGTCAAGGAGACGTGAGAACTTAGCTGTTTGACGTCCCGTTGCCTTCTTATGGGCGGAATCAGCTGACACCCAGGTGACACCATCAATTCAATCCCAGGAAAAAGAAGTGAACTTACTAGCCAGTTGCAAATGTAGTTTGAGTAATTCTTGTGAGATAAACTCAAGGCTCCGGCGGGTGAATTGCACTCTCTCACGTACCAATGCGAGGCTGGCTCGTTTCTTGATTCTTTTAGCTGCTGCAGAATCGATGTGATGCATAATCTTAGCAAAATTTGGAACAACATTCTCGGAACGACATCTCTTTAGAAAGGCAAGAGTACTTAGCAAACGACATCTACGGTGTCGCAACTTTTCAAATTTCTTCATGCTGCGATACATCTCCTCCCCGTAAAGTTTGAGTGGCATGGTGTTGAGTGATGATGCGGTCTCGGTTTTGCAGAAAGGTCTCAACTTCGCTCCCACCCCCAAGTTCACTCCGGTCGCAGAAATTGTTAGTGCTGTTGAACAGGTTGCAGCTCGACTTCCGCCAGAATCAGCCGAGGAAATACGCCGTGAAACTTGTGCGTTGACGAAATCCAAGCCGATGAAGTCAAATATCATCAGTAAAGAGAGGGCGGCCATTCGTGATCTGAGGGAGCGCTCTGAAATTGTTGTCTTACCGGCTGACAAAGGCAATGCTACAGTTGTTGTCTCCCATAAGGACTACACTGATAAGATGCAGAGCCTGCTAAATGACGATTCCTACCGGAAGATCAGCGTTGACCCTACAAAGAAGGTGGAGAACAAGACGAGGGCGCTTCTCAAGGACGCAGATTTACCGGAGGGTGACGCTAAGAAATTGTTACCCCAAGGTCCGGTACCGCCTAGACTATATGGACTCCCGAAGGTTCACAAAGAGGGGGTACCATTACGCCCCATAGTCAGCAACATCAGGGCACCTACATACACTCCTGGAAATTGAAATAAGAACACCGTGAATTCATTGTCCCAGGAAGGGGAAACTTTATTGACACATTCCTGGGGTCAGATACATCACATGATCACACTGACAGAACCACAGGCACATAGACACAGGCAACAGAGCATGCACAATGTCGGCACTAGTACAGTGTATATCCACCTTTCGCAGCAATGCAGGCTGCTATTCTCCCATGGAGACGATCGTAGAGATGCTGGATGTAGTCCTGTGGAACGGCTTGCCATGCCATTTCCACCTGGCGCCTCAGTTGGACCAGCGTTCGTGCTGGACGTGCAGACCGCGTGAGACGACGCTTCATCCAGTCCCAAACATGCTCAATGGGGGACAGATCCGGAGATCTTGCTGGCCAGGGTAGTTGACTTACACCTTCTAGAGCACGTTGGGTGGCACGGGATACATGCGGACGTGCATTGTCCTGTTGGAACAGCAAGTTCCCTTGCCGGTCTACGAATGGTAGAACGATGGGTTCGATGACGGTTTGAATGCACCGTGCACTATTCAGTGTCCCCTCGACGATCACCAGTGGTGTACGGCCAGTGTAGGAGATGGCTCCCCACACCATGATGCCGGGTGTTGGCCCTGTGTGCCTCGGTCGTATGCAGTCCTGATTGTGGCGCTCACCTGCACGGCGCCAAACACGCATACGACCATCATTGGCACCAAGGCAGAAGCGACTCTCATCGCTGAAGACGGCACGTCTCCATTCGTCCGTCCATTCACGCCTGTCGCGACACCACTGGAGGCGGGCTGCACGATGTTGGGGCGTGAGCGGAATACGGCCTAACGGTGTACGGGACCGTAGCCCAGCTTCATGGAGACGGTTGCGAATGGTCCTCGCCGATACCCCAGGAGCAACAGTGTCCCTAATTTGCCGGGAAGTGGCGGTGCGGTCCCCTACGGCACTGCGTAGGATCCTACGGTCTTGGCGTGCATCCGTGCGTCGCTGCGGTCCGGTCCCAGGTCGACGGGCACGTGCACCTTCCGCCGACCACTGGCGACAACATCGATGTACTGTGGAGACCTCACGCCCCACGTGTTGAGCAATTCGGCGGTACGTCCACCCGGCCTCCCGCATGCCCACTATACGCCCTCGCTCAAAGTCCGTCAACTGCACATACGGTTCACGTCCACGCTGTCGCGGCATGCTACCAGTGTTAAAGACTGCGATGGAGCTCCGTATGCCACGGCAAACTGGCTGACACTGACGGCGGCGGTGCACAAATGCTGCGCAGCGAGCGCCATTCGACGGCCAACACCGCGGTTCCTGGTGTGTCCGCTGTGCCGTGCGTGTGATCATTGCTTGTACAGCCCTCTCGCAGTGTCCGGAGCAAGTATGGTGGGTCTGACACACCGGCGTCAATGTGTTCTTTTTTCCATTTCCAGGAGTGTATTTGTTGGCCAAATACCTGACGGGAATATTAAGTCCTTATGTGGGTAAATGCCCTCATCACATTCGTAATTCCGTGGATTTTGTTAAACGCCTTGATAGCTTCAGGTTGGATGAGTCAGATATCACGGTAAGTTTTGACGTCGTTTCCTTGTTTACGAGGGTACCCCTTCGAGAGTCACTAGAATTGATTAGTCAGAAGTTTGACGAGAAGACCACTGAACTTTTTAGGCATGTTTTGACTTCCACGTATTTTCTTTTTAATGGAGAATACTACGAACAAACGGAGGGAGTCGCCATGGGTAGCCCACTCTCACCAGTGGTAGCGAATTTGTACATGGAGAACTTCGAGGAGGAAGCCCTGTCGTCATCCGTATGGAAACCTACTTGTTTTTTCCGTTACGTGGACGACACGTTCGTCACCTGGCCACATGGTATGGATAAACTCCTTGACTTCCTTACACATCTAAACTCCATACACCCCAACATCAAATTCACTATGGAGACTGAAACGTAGGGTAAATTACCTTTCCTTGACGTCTTGGTCAATAGAAGGGCTGACGGCACCCTAGGTCATGGGGTGTTTCGGAAGACAACGCACACTGATCTGTATTTGCACGCAGACAGCTGCCAGCACCCTTCACAGAGGAACGGGGTACTTAAAACTCTAGTACATAGGGCGCGCACTATATCTGACGCAGAGAGTCTACCCCAGGAATTGGAACACCTGAGAACTGTATTTCGAAAAAATGGGTACTCAGAGTGGCAGATTCAACGTGCTCTCCGCCCAACCACTGCAGCACAACCTGTTGAGATGGATGAAGTCACGAGGGAGGAGGTAGGCACTGCATTTATTCCATACAAAGGCGCACTCTCGGGGAAAATCGCCCGCATTCTGAAGAAACACCAGGTCGGAACTGTCTTTTGTCCTCCAAATAAAACTCGTGCACTGGTGCGCCAAAGATGACCTCGGTTTGAGGAAGGCCGGCGTGTACTAGATTCCGTGTCAATGTGGCAAGTCGTATATTGGTCAGACGATGCGTACCGTCGAGGATCGATGCCGTGAACACCAGAGGCACACTCGGCTGATGTATCTGAGCAAGTCGGCGGTCGCTGAACATTGTTTGTCGGAAAATCACGCCATGGAGTATGACCGCACGAGGATTCTGGTACAGACGTCGAGATACTGGGACAGCGTTGTTAGAGAGGCCATCGAAATTCGCACCAATGACGACCTCATCAACCGTGACTGTGGCTATAATCTTAGCAGGGCTTGGGAACCAGCGATTGGGTTAATCAAGAGTAAATCGAGCAAACGTGTAGTTGTGACGACCACGGCGGACAGAGCCATCACACCGACGTCATCTCGGACGCCGTCGCAATCTGTTCCACCGCGCGACCGTGGCGCGGGGCGCGGACGGCGGAGGGAGCGCGCCGCGGGCGGAGGGTATTTAAATTGGCCGCCGCCGCGACCGAACCCAGTTCCCTCTGAGCAGCCATAGCGTACGGATCTCCGTGCCGGCACGTTCACTGGAGCTCAGTCCGTCAGTTCACCTGATGATGGCGACATGTATGATCGCCGAAATATTGTGCCCGTTGGACACTATAGACCGGCAGCACACCCGTGGATATTTTGATTATCAAATATGCCGGGACAAACTCAAGAATCGCACTTTATTATTAGTTTAATATAAGTATATGCTATAATATTAGATGTTATGGAAATGTAAGTTCACCTTTTTTTGACTTTGTTCGATTGGCTTAATCTACAGGACAGCTTGCGCAACTGGTATAAAGATATTTTTCTCCTTTTTCTTTTACGCTTCCTAATTCACATGTTACAATGATTCTGCTACTGGGTAGAAACAGTGATCAAGTAAGATTGACCTTGGGGTTTTACTAAAATGTGGGAGTGATGAAATAATGTTTATCTTATGCGGAGAATTATTCCAAATTTGTACCGCACAGTTTGTAATGGAACTTTTATAAGCCTGTGTCTTTATTTATTGGACATGGTACTTTCCTTTTCGTGGACGATGGAGGAAATGTGCGTTTTAACAGAGCTAACGTGGGAATATTACGCGCGGCCGTTGAGTTAGCAATGTGATTTACAAACTAGAAACATCCCTCAATTGCCGCTGGAGTGCGTTGCGATCGCTTATACCACGTTGGGGCCCCACGTACCGTATGCGCAAGTCGCATCGTTCCTGAGCGTTCAGCAGCACGTTGAACTTGGCACGCTCAACGTTAACGTTCGACAGCACGGTCCCTGTGCCGAACAGACCCGGCTACTCCTCGTCCGCCGCCGCCGTCGGTGTGCCACCCTCTGGCGCCTTGCTGGCGGAGACTGCCGGCTCGGGCCGGCCGCCACGCGGCGTGGGAACTGCGAGGCTGCGGGCCGCGCGCCGTGTGTGCCCGCGTGGTGTGGTGTGTGGGGCGGTGTGGTGTGGTGTGGTGTGGGCCACGTGGCCATATCGATCCGCAGCGGCGCTCGCCCACTGCAACTTCTGCCCCGGGTGCAGCCATCCCGTACAGGAATGTGCACTTCACGCATCGTCCGCTTCATCCAGACTCCTCTGCTCCTGTCTCCGTACCAGTCGTGTCGAACACTACAATACCCACTATCACTTCCCCGTTCCAACTTGAAATTATCCTACAATAAAGAACGAACCATCCCCTTTAAAGGAAGCAGAAAGAATTCGTTCATGAAGCCAATAATTACGGAAGGACCCATTCTCAACTTCCGCATTCATTACCTCTAGTTAACCATTTACGACCATCCTATCCAACTGCCGAAGACACTAAAATACCTCTGTCTACCTGTCAGCTGTAAATTAACAGGGAACATCTTCTCATCATCTAACAAAACATGTTAACTGCATTTGGTCACCATTATTCACATCATTAGAACCTTGATCCGACCCTCCATTTTCTATACCATTGTAGCCCATATCTCTACTCCACCGAGTTTCTGGCAGTCTCATCACCTCAACATCAACCTATCTGTCCCGACTGCAACATCCCCTAGCCTTCTCCACCTAGAATCTTTCACCAACTCATCAAATTCCCCTTCATTTACACGCAGAAAAATAACATGTTTATATCCAACCTGTTGTCGCCTCAACCCTACTTAGCAGTCATGCCATGGAACCAAAGCCGGCCAGAGTGGCCGAGCGGTTCTAGGCGCTTCAGTCTGGAACCGCGCGACCGCTACGGTCGCAGGTTCGAATCCTGTCTCGGGCATGGATGTGTGTGATGTCCTTAGGTTAGTTAGGTTTAAGTAGTTCTAAGTTCTAGGGGACTGATGACCTCGGATGTTAAGTCCCATAGTGCACAGAGCCATTTGAACCATTCAACCAAAATAATACCAACACTTTCTACAGTATCTACACCTACATACTGTTCACACCGTCTCTCACCGTTACTACTCTCACAGTAAAAAATTACGTCTGACCTTCATCCAGCCTGTCATATCCAACCCTTTCCCACTATACTTTCACAAATCACAGCTCCATTTTCGTTTATCGTCCTCTCCTTCCCTTTCCATAACCACGTCCTCGCTTCCTTCCTGGTCACTCCTATCCCAGTCCCAAGTTTCCTGTTATCATTTCTTCCAAATTAAACATATCCACATACCAACTCACCAGCTTCGTTTCCATTCCAGCCACACAGCAAAATCCTACCCGAAATCCTTTCCTAGTGCTGCTCCTACAACTTTGATCAATACAGTGAACCCTTTCATTCCTTTTATAAAAACTCTGAACAGCTCTAGCCTCTGAACAGAAGGTAAACATGCTTGAAAAATGTTTCATGTACAATACAACTGTGACTTTACTTAATTAAAAAATATGTAAATGTTTTGCCGTTTTTAATATTTTAAAATTGCGTACATATATTTCAGAAATGCTGTTGTTAATACAGCGCCAACTATTCCGCTACTAGATTTAGTAGTTTGCAATGATGGGCGAGGGAATGAAATCACAATAAAGGAAAAGCACCTTCTTCCTAACACGACAGTAGTTCGGGAGCACAAGTGCTCCATTGCCGTGATACCCTTCAGCCAAGTGTTAATGGGAAAATTACATCCCGAATGAGGTAGGAACTGGAACTTTCTGACTGAGACTTGAACTCGGGACCTTCGAGTCACACCACACGCTGTGTAAGGGTCCAACTACATCGGCCGTACATGTGCTTTTTCCCTATTTTAAAATATTAGCACTTGGTGTTTGCATTGAAAATGTTTGCTGAGTGATGGAAGGGAGGATGTAAGTGGAGAAAAGTCGTTTCATTAGTGTTTGTGAAAAATGTTTCATGTTAACGTGAAAATGTATACGAGATGTCACACAGCACCATGTACCGGGGAACGTAGTTCTCGGTTGATCTACATGAAGGCATTAGAGATGTGGAACAATCATCAAAGAGCAAATGTACCCAACTGTCGATTTTTAGGTTAGATTTTTTTTAAAGTCATCAGTCAACTCACTGCTTTGATGCGGCCCGCTACGAAATCCTCTCCAGCGCCAACATTTTCATCCCAGAGACGCAAATTACGTCTTCAGTTATTTGCTGGACGTATTCCAATCTCCGTCTTCCTCTACATTTTCTACCTTCTTTTCAGTATTAACCGTGTATTTCTTTCCTCACTGATTCTCCGGAGAATCTCCTCATTTCTTACCTTACCAGTCCACCTAATTTTTAACATTCTTCTCATGCTCCAGATCTCAAATTTTTCGATTCTCTTCTGTTCCGGTTTTCCCAACGTCCATGTTCCAATACCGTACAATGTTGGGCTACAAACGTACAATCTCAGAAATTCCTTCCTTAAATTAAGGCCTATTTTTGATGCAAGTAGACTTGTATTGATCAGGAATGTCCTAATTGCCTGTGATACTCTGCTTTTCATTTCCTCTGCTCATCATGCTTCATTTTGCTGCCTAGGTACCAGAATTCCTTAACTTCGTTTACTTCCTAATCCCCAGTTCCGATGTCAATTTTCTCTAATGTCTCATTTCTGCTACTTCTCAACACATCTTTTTTCGATTTACTCTCAAACAATATGCTGTACTCATGTTCATTCCGTTCAACAGATCCTGTAATGCCAGCCGATGTGGCCGCGTGGTTCCAGGCGCTTCAGTCCGGAACCGCGCTGCTGCTACGGTTCGAATCCTGCCTCGGGCATGGATGCGTGTGATGTCTTTAGGTTAGTTAGGTTTAAGTAGTTCTAAGTCTAGGGGACTTAGTGCTTAGTGCTTAGAGCCATTTGAAGACCCTGTAATTGTTTTTCACTTTCACTAAGGGTCCACAACACTTTGAAACAACACACTGTTTACCGCTCTGAGAGTACTGACTAAGGACACAAAACAGAAAGCACACACACTTCCGCATCACACACAGAGACATAAATAAGGAACAAAAGTCGTAATTCCCACTACAGTTTTCATAGCCTTCTCGCAACATGCGATACACTTCTCGCGACACACGCGAACAGTAAGATGGCGTAATCTTCTTGATCATAAACAAAGTGCGAAAGTTTCGTTTTTCTGTGTATAGAGTCAGCTACACGCCGTCCAACGAACGTGAGTACTCGAATAACTAAATAACAGCCCAGTACACACCAAAAGTGGATTCCACAACACTACCGCAACCCAAAGTGTATATTGCTGACATACTAAGTTCACCTTTCAGTATTTGTTAACTAGCAGCCGCTCACACAGTTTCAGATGACATGATGTGTGCTGAGAAAAAACGGCAACAGAAAAAATCACAGCAAATATGCCACAAACAGCGACAATAATTCTTAAAAAAACATGCATTACATACAATAAATAAGGTATTATGAAAGTATCCATGGAAAACTATATTTTAAAAAAGCGAACAGGAAAAATGGAATAATGTGTTACTGTACTTGTATAACTATGCTATTTTCTGCAAGTTTTAGATTTTAAAAAACCCACTGATGGTGGTCATATTTTGTCACCCAAACTGGCTTGGGAAATAAACAAGTGAAGAAATAACAGGGTGTTTTGCATCAGGGCGGACTCAATTGTAATATCGTTGTTTCACTAAGGGTATCAATGTCATCAGCAAATCTTATCACTGATATCCGTTCACCATGGATTTTAATTCCAGTCCTCAACCTTATTTTTATGTCTGTCAGTGTTTCTCCGATTTATAGACAACCCCGTGCTGCATTCCTTTTTAATTCCAACACTTCATTCTTGGTTTCCTACTGTTATTGTTCCTTCTCGTTTCTTATACATATTATATATTACCCGTCTTTCCTTGTAGCTTACCCCATTTTTTCTGAAAATTTGGAACATCTTGCACAGTTTCACATTCTCGAACGCTTTTTCTAGGCCGACAAATCCTATCAATGTGTCTCGATTTTTCTTCAGTCTTGCCTCCATTGTCAACCGCAATGTCAGAACTGGCTCCTTGGTGCCTTCACCTTCTCTAAATCCAAACGACTCGTCATCTTACGGATCAATTTTCTTTTTCATTCTTCTGTATATTATTCTTGTGAGTAACTTGGATATTTGAGTTACAAAATAAAGAAAAATGTATGAATGTATAAGAGTCAGCCTTAGCATTGTGTCCCTTCTCGGGTGACGTAATTCTTATGGCTATTCCACAGGCCACTCCTCGATTTTGCGAGCTCCAAACCGATTACCTTAAACATTTTAGCCAGTCAATCACAGGAGCAAAATGCAGGCATTTCCATTGGCCATTTCCTGCTCCAATTAGTAACACTTCTCTGCAAACTACTGCTTGCCAGGGCTCTACAAAAGCTTTTTGCAATAGGCACTGGAAAAAACCCACGATAACGACGAAGTCACTATCTCTGAAGCCAGCGTAGTAGGCCTTTAGAACAATCCAGTTAGAAGGATTACAGATAGTCCAACCTATCATCGCCAGGCAGGCTGGACAAAATACCTCTCCCTGTCCATACTATCAACCGGTCTGTCGTCCTAAATATCCAGGAGGCCACTATCTGTCACATTTCAATTTCTTTCATTTCTGTCTCGTGGCTAATTTTGAAAGACGCACGAGGAAACTGTTTCGAAAATCATTATAATTACATTGTGAGAAGCATAGAATTGCAAAAAAATGTCGTCTTCCTAAACAGGTGGTTTTTCACAGAACTACATCTTGATGCATGAAGACATTAAAAAAAAAAAAAATCTGCTCTACACAAGTGAGTCCGGATACGGTACTCAGTACAAACGAATGATCAAATAAATTACGTGGAATGTAAACACAAAACCATTGATTAAATAAATTAGGTGAAATATAAACACAAAAACATATGTTATGTGTACAAAACTGCGTAGTCTGGTCTCGTGGACCGAGAGCAATCGAACTTTTGTCATCTTCTTCTCGCGACGTCCTTTTCCTCTCTTCCTACCGTATTCCTGAAGGCGCTCGGGAAGAATGATTGGAGGGAGGTGATGCACAACACCTGTGATGCAGCACCTGGAGCTAGAATTCGACGACCATCTCAACGACGTCTTGCACTTACTAAACTAACCCTACAGTACATGCACTGGGTACTTCTGGATCGTCTCATCTACTGAGAGCATCAGATGAGCAATGCTTAAGCATCAACAGAACGAGAGTTTTGTGAGCTACCCTCTCTGTGCGTGAACTGTATTTTCTTACTAGTTAGTTTGTTCCATCTTCTATAGGTCATATTTGTGATAAACTCTGTAACGTTCAATGTGTCCACTGTACAAAAGACTGCACAACAACTTAAAAATATTTGTGTGGGTACATGCTGGTCGTGCACAGATTTGCAATTCGCTGCTTATTTCTATTCAAGAATCCTTTTCACTACAGAAGAAGTCATTAAGAAGAAACTAATTTACATTTGGACACCCTTCTGCTGTCTGTTGCACATTTTATTTTTGTGGACAGATTTCGCTCCTTCCTGTGCCAAAGTTAGATTCCCTAAAGACAGTGTTTTCTTCTAGACTCGCAAATGTCTTCATTACTCTCAAACAAAGAAAAAGGTATATCGGAATGTTGGATGAGGGACCAAGGAGGGGTTGTTCACTAGTATAATTCAAAAGGATTTTCTTAGTCCATCTATAATGTCCCTTTTCCACGCAGTGTATCCATCAGATGGACAAGTCACTGTCAGCAGTGTTACATGCTCTCTCTTCTTGAATAATGTGGAGAAGTCATTGGCAAAGATTCTGGTGATCATCAGCTTTGAACCACTCCCTCTGCTACCCATGCCTGACAAATACTGATGCCGAAAATTTCTTGTACTACCAAAGCTGAACCAATTACGTCCGAGTCAGATCCTCTCAGGTAGCAAGCCAACTAATGTATTCATACCATATGCAGCTGCCTTTACACTATTTAGTGATTTTAGTTACTTTTCCATTTATTGAGTAGTCTTATGAACATCTGTCCTTTCGTCATTCAGAGCAGAAGCGAAATGAGATAGTTCTGTCTTAATTGTAGTACTGTCTTCATTAGTACCATCTTCAAAAGTTGGGTAGCTTTGGAAATTTACAATAGGTTATATAGGGCAATTCTGTTTGTCAATTTTAGGTTGTGTTCATAACCAAGGTGCAAAAGGATTAATAACAGTGCAGTCAAGATCATCCTTTGCAGTTAAAGCAAAGTCACTTTTTATCAGATTTTTAAGTATATTCTGTAATTTGGATATGGGATGGAACTTCTATTATATTATTGTTGTTGAATGATGCAATGGTTTTACCGACAGTTACCATTGTCTGTACTTACTATACTTACTATTTAAGTGTTATTGTTACTCAGTTTTCTGTTGATGTAACTACTGTATGGTCATTATCTTTCATATTACTATTATTTCCTTTCCCTGCTTGTTTTGTAATAAAATCGTTTACTTTGTAGCCTATGGCAGTTTAGTCATTACAGTTTGGTTTAGCTGTTTTGTAGGCTATTTTAGGGCTAATGTTAAGTCTGTGACGTTATTTGTAGCTGGATTTGGGCCAATGTTATGTTGAAGTTCTTTGTTTAGCAAGTAAACTTCTCTCTCATTGAAAATAAAACAAAATTTGATGAAGAAAAGTAACCATCTTTTGACTGCCAAAGATATACGTTACTGTACTGTTATGAGCAAAACGAAAATTCCACAGACAGAATTGCCCAATGTGGTCCATTGTAAATTCTTAAAGCAGCCCAACGTACAAAATCAGCAAGAAATGAATGACATTCTCAGTAGCACATACAAATTTGAAGAGATATTCCCAGTACAGTGTAGTTTCGAACTAATTAATTGTATACAGAACATCTGGATTCCTAACACAGTTAGGTTTGTATCCTTTGACATCACCAATCTCTACACGAACACACCTCTCAGGAAACAATAGAAATAATTAAGTACCAAAATTTGTCTTTATCAGAAATATATGAGTTCATTAACTTGTTAACACCAGAACTATCACATAACTATTTTTCTTTTAACCACAAAATGTGCCAGCAGAACTATGGCCTAGCTAAGCGTAAGTGCCATGCTAATTTACTTCCTAACACAGTTAGGTTTGTATCCTTTGACATCACCAATCTCTACACGAACACACCTCTCAGGAAACAATAGAAATAATTAAGTACCAAAATTTGTCTTTATCAGAAATATATGAGTTCATTAACTTGTTAACACCAGAACTATCACATAACTATTTTTCTTTTAACCACAAAATGTGCCAGCAGAACTATGGCCTAGCTAAGCCTAAGTGCCATCCTAATTTACTTCCTAACACAGTTAGGTTTGTATCCTTTGACATCACCAATCTCTACACGAACACACCTCTCAGAAAACAATAGAAATAATTAAGTACCAAAATTTGTCTTCATCAGAAATATATGAGTTCATTAACTTGTTAACACCAGAACTATCACATAACTATTTTTCTTTTAACCACAAAATGTGCCAGCAGAACTATGGCCTAGCTATGCGTAAGTGCCATGCTAATTTACTTGTTGATACACGGAATGAAAATTCTTTAAACTACACCCCCTGATAGTAAATAGATTAAGATACTATTAATATGGTGATTAAATACTAGCTGGTAGTGCAACAAAACCATTTAGTTTCTAGCAAAAGAAATGAATAAAATGCATCAAAATATCACCTTCAGCTTTTAACACCAGACAGCCAAAGGTTTAAATTTCCTTGATGCCTACGTAGGTAACTCCAATAACAGACATAAATTTCAAGAATATAAACCTCATATTACCAACGTATGTAGAAAATGGCTTCATACAGAGCAATGCTCAAAGTTCCATTAGAAAAAGATGACCGAAGTGATGAAATAAAACTCAATAAAGCCATTGCTTAAAATCGTACCTACAGTTCAAAATTAATAGGTGAGCTAAATAGCAGTATTAAAATAAATTCCCACATAACCAACCATTATGCCAAACTAGCACCAAACAACACCGCATCACAAGTAACAGCAAAATACGTGAGCATGCTATTTTTAAGGAAACTGTTGCACAAGTTAGAAAACCTTTTCTAAGGAAGAAATTTCAGAATAAACTTTTACAAAAATAGCAAAATAAAGGCCAAAGCTGTCCATAATATTAAAAAAACAGCAAGGCTCAGGAATATGCAAACTTAAGTGCAATTCGTGTTCAGAGATATACATTGGCCAAACAGGAAAACATGGCAATACATTTTCCTGTGAACACATGGATGCACGTTATTTAAAAAACTTAAGCAACTTTACATTTGCTTTATATGTAGCTGACGATTAACATCAAGTGACAGATATAGCACACAATCTACAAATACTTCACATAGCCAACAAGGGTCAAAGAATAAACTTACTTGAAGGAATTGGAATTTATTCTCGTAAATATGCACCCCTGAATGATATCCCAAATGGCCAAACAGAGTTACCCAACGAAATGTTCCTAAGTAACTTCAAAAATTTACTTACACAACCACACACTAAGTACAGTCCTAAAGTAAAATAATACTAATAATAAAAGTCCATATATTTCCAGTGTCCTGTTTAATGTGAGCCCATCCAATGTAAAAGGGGGAGTCAAATGAAAATGAGTTTAAAGGAAAAAACTGAGTAAACTGTTTATTACTTTAAAAGTCATCACCATCATTGTTAATATATTTATGAGACAAGACGGCCAGTCCCTTCATGGAGAAATGTTTATGGATGCATGTGGGACCATGATTGTACCAAGGCGGTAGCCATTAATGTCTCTCTTCAGGTCTCCCAAAACTGTGGAAATCGCATGGGGAGTGATTAAGGTTCTATGGAGAAGGTGTGAGGACTTCCTAGTGAAACATCTGCAACATTGTCGAAACAAAAGGCACGCCAGCACTGGGAAAGTCATGTTGACCCTTTTCTTTGACTGCAGGGGTCCACTGCTCATTAACATTCTGGAACACAGCACCACAATTAATGCACAGCGATAGGTGGAAACTTCGCAAAAATCGAACCGTGCCATCGGGCCAAAACGTCCAGTAATGTTGACTGGCGACATCATTCTGTTGCAGGGTAACGACTGCCGAAATGTTACCAAAGTTGTTTTGACTACACTACAGAAGTTTTGCTGGAAAGCCTTACACATCACCCATATAGTCTCCATCTCCCCCCCCCCCCCCCATATGTTTCCCATATTGTTGGAGCCCTGAAGAAAGACTTCCGTGGTCGTAGATTTGCCTTGGACGAAAAAGTACACGCCTGGGTACAATCATGGTTCCATAGGCAACTGCAAATGTTTTTTTCATGAAGGCACTGACCATCTTCTCTCACAGTATGCCTCTCGTCTTTAATGATGGAAACTGAAGAAACGAATTAAAGTTTGTGCCATAGCCGAGACTTGAACCTGTGTCTTCTTGCTTACTAGACCGGTATGCTCACCATTAAACCACCATAGCACTATAGCTACATTGACTACCTCCCTATCTTAAACTCTAGTTTACATCTCCAACTTATTTTCCCCTTCTTTGAGCGTCACTATTGCTGAGGCTCTCCAGCACTGGAATAGCACCAGAGCGTTGAATGTAACGGGGAAACCCTACCTTTATCTCACATGTAAGTGATCCATCATTATCGCAGATAAAACTGAGACTGAAATGTCTGGAAGAAAATTTAATTACATCTTTCCTTTTTATTTGATATCCCCTCATGTATAGTAGTTCTGCATCAAGTGAGTCAGTTATTCTACCAATATTCATTATAAATGTCACTCTAATAGCCAATTTGTAAACTCTGAGTAAAATGTGTAACATTAATTCTTTTATATAAAAAGTGCTACATTAGTCGTAATATTCAATACGCAGCCAGATATTACTACACTTAGTGAATAACCAAACAATGCGCTCAGAAAATTCATGCAAAGCAATTTCAGCTTTTTAGTTACACAGAAGCTAAACTTAAAAATATTCAATATACAAGCTGAATTGACTTCACCAGTAGCTTCAGAACCTCTAAGGAAAAGTGTAACTTTTATCACAGACATAATTTTACAACGTAAACAATTATGTCAATCAACAACGTGCCGAGTATTGAGCGGTTTTTTGCAATATACAAAGTATTTGTGCCTCGAATTTTCAACTAATATGTTCTAAATATACAAGTGCAGAAGTTTATTAGCTAAACAGAATTATTATTTTGCCCAGGGAAGCTGTACCATCTAAACTGCAGTCGATGTTTTCACGATGTGCTAACTGTACATTAAATTCGTATGAAGCCAACTGAAGATGGGCGGAAGGCCGAAACGCGTGTTCATATAAATAAAAATACATAAAGATGTCGCTGATTGCGGTATTTCTCAAAATAAAGTATTATGAAACTCTGCAGTGAAACTATTTTAGAAGGTGATTCATAGCTTCGCACTTTTCTGCATCATCCTCCGCCTGCATGCCAGTATGACTGATTGAAAGACTGCGTACGTGACCGTTATCTGTGTCCTTACTTTACATGATACCGAAACATCGAGAATTTTTCATCTGATCCGTAGACAGGATTCTATTTTCGAATTCACTGAACGCTTTTCACAATTGTCTCCTTATGCTTATTTTAGCTTCGTTCAGTTTTAGTTTGTCAGCTAGACTGTCCCTTCACTTAAATTTTTGGTGAAAATCTTTTTACTTTAACTAAAACATCTGTGCAGAGAGACCTTGGTCGATATACAAAACTATTCCGTAGAGTCTCGCCTCTGCCTGCCTGAGGTCTCCCGCGATTGGAGACAAAACGTCAGGGAATAATTTTATACACCACTACGACCACTCAACACGGAAGTTTTAACTACGTAACCAACGGTCGTGGAAGCATCTACTGCATGATCTTTTTGCTTTCATTATCTCTTTGTCGTTCCTGTGTCGTTCCCACCCCTCACTACCTTTATCGCCTATCATACGTGTTTAAAGTGTACTGTTGGCTGTCTCAAACCGAAATCATTCTAGCACCCTCATAAACCAGCGTTTCCTACAAGGTGCATGCTGGACCCAGCTATGAAGAGGCAGTCGCCGTATCAATAATCCCTCGACAGTAAAGGTGGTCAGCGTCACTATTGCACCTGCCCACCGACCCGCATGCAAACGTTCTCTCTGTGCTCTTAAAGGGGCCATTGCACAGACAGCTCGACAGATGAACAGTTAACGCAAGCTGAGAACTTAGTCTTCTTACGGCCACGCCACGAATTCGAATTTCGTCTTCCACAGGCCTCGGTTATAAGACACCGACCATACGTGACGAATCGTGCTGCTCTTTTTTGACTCATTTTTATCTTTTTCACAATTCTCAACTCCAGATCTGGTCAAACAAGGCTCTTATAAGGGACCTCTGTCGACCGTGGATAATAATTATTAGCATTCTTGCAAAATGGGTCTGGCACATACCTTCCCCAAGGCTCGATTTATATGGTCGTTCCACCCTACAACGCTCAAATCGCATTACATTACACTAATTTATGTTTAGAGTCAGCTGCCATCTATGCACAAGATGCATCTGATGTTACGCATATCGTAACTAGTTTCTGAGAATGCCACTTCTTTGTACACAGCTGCATCTTCCGCGAACAGACTCTTATGACTACATGCTTTATCCACCACAAGATTTATATTCGCTGATGAGCCGAAACTTTACGCCCACCTTCTTTATAGCGCGTTGGTTCTTTATAGTGCGCTGTATTGGGGTTCCAAAGGGGGACCAACGCAGCGATTCTGTGTGGCTGAGATTCGACAAGCCCTAGGGTTTTCCGTAGGTAAGCGGTACCAGATGTCTTCACTCAGGTTAGGCAATGCCCTCAAATTTCGGGCTGGTGATTTGTGAGCGTGGAGCTGGCGTCCGATAGCGACCCATAGCACAATACTGTCCCCTCTGGCCGACAACCATGGCACAGTGCATGCATCGAGTAGCCGCCCGCCTGGATGACGGCGTATCTGGACACGAGATTATGAATCTGCCGCAATAAGAAGCTAAAGCTTTCGACCAGGAGACATATTTCCACTGATCCACACTCCAGTCCTGATGCAAGTATAAATGACGATGTTTTTATTTCAACATGGGAACACAGAGGAGTCGTCTACTGCGGAGTTCCAAGTTCAGAAATTCGCGCCGAACCTCGTGCTCTGAAACAGGTGCCTGCACAAGCATTGCACACTGTTGTTAGCTCTGACACAGATCGCAGCCTATTATGTTTAACAGAACAGCCAAGTCTCTGACGTCCACATTCCATACCGTAGCGCACACATCTAAATCTTTGTCGCCTACTCCCGGTTCCACCGTCCCCCAATCACTTTCCTTTGATGGTTGGTTGGTTTGGGGAAGGAGACCAGACAGCGTGGTCATCGGTCTCATCGGATTAGGGAAGGAAGTCGGCCGTGCCCTTTCAGAGGAACCATCCCGGTATTTGCCTGAAGTGATTTAGGGAAATCACGGAAAACCGAAATCAGGATGGCCGGACGCGGGATTGAACCGTCGTCCTCCCGAATGCGAGTCCAGTGTCTAACCACTGCGCCACCCCGCTCGGTTTTCCTTTGATGCTCACGACAGAGCAATGAACAGCCGACAAGTTTTGCCATTTAAGAGATGCTCGTTCCCAAGCGCTGGGCCATAACAATATGTTCTTCGTAAAAGTCACTTATACCAGTTGTATTTTCAGCTTGCGTCTACTATGGTATCTGTAACGATTTCCCATTCGTCTCTGGTTCGCTTATACACTTTCCTTACTGATTCAAGTGCCTGCAACGCCACTAGGCAGTATTCAGTCTCGAGATGGACAGTGGTCATAATGTCATAGTTCATCGGTGTAGGCCATACTGTGTGCTAGGGGTATAACTGCAGACACGTTGGTGTACTGAACAACATCACGTCAGTATTTACGTCATTTTCAGACTAATAATTATAGATATTACAAGATATAGGTTTTCTGTTTGTTTGGTACCCCCAAGTACAGAGGGGCAATTATTGAACCAAATGAAAAAAAAAACGTAAATTAGATACAAACTACGGTGTGCACACACATTATTTAACGTGTAAACTACAGATGTTCGTATTTAGGTTATGACATGTTCGATATGCCTGCCATTATTGGCGATGACGTGGCGCAGACGAATAGCGACATTCTGCTTGACCCACTGAAGTGTCGGAACATTGATGCAGTCTGTGACCTCCTGAATGGCTGTTTTCAGCTCAGCAATTGTTTTGGGGTTATTCATGAACACCTTGTCTTTAATACAGACCCACAAAAAGGGGTCTCATGTCTTCAGATCCAAAGAATATGGCGGCCAATCGAGGCCCATGCAAGTAGCCTTTGGTTACTCCGAGCCAGAATGCGGTCCCTAAAGTGCATCTCCAGGACATCAGACACTCTCCTTCTGCGATGGGCTCGAGCTCCACCTTATCGAAATCAGGATCACTTTGGATAATGGGGATGAAACCATCTTCCAAAACCTTCACGTAACGTTCGGTTTCCACAGTTCTATCAAGGAATATCGCACCGATTATTCCACGACTGGACATTGCACAGCACATTATCAACCGTTGAGGGTGAAGAGACTTCTCGACCCTGAAATGCGGATTCTCAGTTCCTCAAATGCGCTAATTTTGCTTATTGACGAACCCATCCAAGTGAAAGTGGGCTTCATCGCTAAACCAAATCATATGCGCAGAATAATTCCTAAAATGCGCTGCGGCCAATAGTGAAGTTTGAACGTCCTAACGCAAAATGTTCAGAAGTGATGTCTATTTTATTTCGTATAGTTCAATAATTGTCACCCTGTACATGCGGCAAGAGCAAGCCGTTGACGCTTATTTTCAACTGGGCTGCAGTCAGGTGTTGAAGTGTGGACACGTGATTGAAAAGGGGGTAGTTTATTTAGTGGTGCAGTTACAACTGTGCAGAAAACATCAACTCGTGTAAAGTTTGTGATGTTTTTGTGGGAAAACTTTTTGATGCAGAGGAAACACAAGCAACACACAGACCTGTGTACATATCACAGGTACCATACACAAAAATATCTGCACTTATATCCGCTACATCCTGCAAAGCGAACAGCGATCAACAGACTGATTTGGCTACACCTATGAACATGGAAGCTACGTGTTGTCATACCCAGCCAGTCATTAACTACTGTCATCAGACTCAATGCTTCGACTGCTGTTTACTTTCCAAGATCGTCTTAGCAATGACATGTGACTTTCAATGAAAGATTTAGTGAGTGATGAAAGCTTCCAACAAACTTCTTCAATTCACAAAGCGGACGGCGTATTCTGCTAGTTGTCAGTTTTACGTTTTCCTCTAAGGACTTATTTCAGCTCCCTCCCCCCACCCCCCCACCCCTCGCTAATGAAATCGCGAATGAAAAATTAATGCAATTTTTTTTTAAATTAAAGTAAATCATCTATGGACAGAGTTCAAGTTTCGACTTGGCGAAGGGAGGGAAAGGTAGCGGCGATTTTAAAAATCACACCAGCTTTCTTCTGAAGTAATTTAGATAAACGAATGAAAATGTAAAACGAGACGTCCAGACGGAGATTTGAACCCCATCCTGCCGGCCTCTGTGGCCGAACGGTTCTAGGCGCTTCAGTCTGGAACCGCGCGACCGCTACGGTCGCAGGTTCGAATCCTGGCTCGGGCATGGATGTGTGTGATGTCCTTAGGTTAGTTAGATTTAAGTAGTTCTAAGTTGTAGGGGACTGATGACCTCAGATGTTAAGTCCCATAGTGCTCAGAGCCATTTGAACCATTTTTGAACCCCGTCCTCCAAGACAGACAAGTTTTTCAACAGGTGTGGCAACTCGCTCGACGCGCGTGTATGCGATTACCTTCCAAACCTAAAATAAATCAAAGACCACTGTACAAAGATGACATGCTAAAATAAATTTGTGAAATCAAACTTAATAGCGATATCAAAAGACATTTTGACTCATACGCGATGCAACATTTTTACATTTATGATTCACGGAGATTCGTGGAGATTCTGTACTATTCTCAGATGGAGCTTCAGCTGGCTGCTGCTGCTGCGGCGATTGGAACATCGTCATCATCACATTTTGTTAGGAAGTGGTCAGATAAACCAACAATTAATACAAGATGAATGTTGGCCCACATTTTCCGTTTTTCAAAGGGTCAGCTACGCCAGAAAAATTATGCACGCTGCGCTGCAGAGCAGACAGCAGCTACTCACACAATAATACCTGTAGTGTAAGTACTTCGCATTTCAAAGCAAGAAGCGGTATGCAGTATTTGGTTAAGAAGCTGTAAATTAAAATTCCGTAGCTACTAACTAGTTGCAGCGTGAAACAGCATTAAACGTAATAACATTTTAAGACAATATTCATTGCTACATAGTTGTTCCTCAGTGGAACAACGAAAGACACTGAATAAAAAACTCATTGAAACTTTTAACGAAATAATGCTTCTTGAATTAATGTGTTTAAGTCTCTGTGGATTAACAGCAATCTTTTTAAATAACTTTAACTCATCCCCGCAGCTGAGATAACTTTCGCACTTGTGCAATGAGCATCAAGTATAGCTAGCTGGGCCGGCCGGAGTGGCCGTGCGGTTCTAGGCGCTGTAGTCTGGAGCCGAGCGACTGCTACGGTCGCAGGTTCGAATCCTGCCTCGGGCATGGATGTGTGTGATGTCCTCAGGTTAGTTAGGTTTAATTAGTTCTAAGTTCTAGGCGACTGATGACCTCAGAAGTTAAGTCACATAGTGCTCAGAGGCATTTGAACCATTTTGAAGAGCTAGCTGAATTAGTTTCATGTTTAATAGATCATTGTATAATTTTTATAGAAATGATGTGGAATACGTCATGTCACTTTTCTGGCTACATATCCTTGGCTTGTACCGATCCAACGTTGGATGTAACTACAATATGGCAAGCCCACCCGGCTAAGCGCGCAGTCTAACGCGCTGCTTCCCGAACGGGAAGGCGTGCCGGTCCCTGGCACGAATCCGCCCAGTGAATTAGTGTCGAGTTCCGGTGTGCCTGCCAGCCTGTGGATAGTTTTTAAGGCGGTTTTCCATCTACCTTGGCGAATTGGGGCTGGTTCCCCTTATTCCGCCTCAGTTACACTACGTTGGCGATTGCTGCGCAAACACTGTCTCCCCGTCCACGTACACCATCATTTATTCTACCTCACAAACACCTGGAGTTACACTCGTCTAGCATGAGACGTTCCCGGGAGGGAGGGAGGGGGGGGGGGGAAGGGGGGTCCACTCGGGGCCGAACCGCACAATAACCCTGGGTTCGCTGTGGGGAGGTGGGAACGTGGGTGGAATGCTGTGGCCTGTTGTGGGGTTGTGAACCACTGAGGGCTGTGGCGGGACGAAGCCTCTCCGTCGTTTATAGGTCCCCAGTATAATACACAATATACTATAGCATGGAAGCGAAACTTGAGGGATATGTTAACGTGAAACCGATTTACGCTGAAAATAATTAGTTCCATATTTGGTCACTAGGTGTAAATCTGGCAGTGTACAGCATCTAGTCAACGTCTCTGGTGCTCATATTGAGCAAACTGTGTATGCAGCGTTTAGTAATAACACACGTCCCGTTCCTAATCCATTACGTATACGTCTTTCCTTCATTCATAATGCCAGATTTGCACCTGCTGACCAAAATTAGAATTAATTTTCTTTCAGCATAAATGTGTTCCGCATGAACGCATCAGGACACGATAATTACGGTCCCACTTGATCTCTCTAAGTTGTTGCAAAATGGCTCTGAGCGCTATGGGACTTAACTGCTTAGGTCATCAGTCCCTTAGAACTCAGAACTAATTATACCTAACTAACCTAAGGACATCACGCACATCCATGCCCGAGGCAGGATTCGAACCTGCGACTGTAGCGGTCGCGCGGCTCCAGACTGTAGCGCCTAGAACCGCTCGGCCACTCCAGCCGGCTAAGTAGTTGCACTTTAATTATAACCACCCAGTATGTGAGTGTCGCTACAGATTATCCATCTACGCGTTACTGAAGTGAACATTGTCCCAAAATTAATGTAAATGAGAATTTTGTTGTTCAACATACTGAAATTTAGCTTTTGTTAGCTACAAATGCTATGAGCTTTTAATTAAAAATTCGTCTGAAGAAAGTAAAGAGTGTGAAGATTTACTTCTAGGCGACATTTAAAATTTCCTTTATTACCTGTCAGCAGTTTTCTGTTTTTGTACAAATGATTAAAGAATTTTGTGGGGGGGGGGGTTTATATAACTCTTCTCTGAGTCACTTACAGTAATGACTTACTTAGTAATGAGTAATAAAGCTCATTTTTTTCTTCTAGTGCTGTAGCTGTGGCCATTTCCTTATTTCTCAATTCCACTTGCTGTTGGAAGAAGCTTTCGTCTACACTAACCAGCTGGCAAGGAGGAAGAGTAGTTTCCGATCACTCGGCGTTGCACCGAAGGACTAGGTTCAGTAACAAATCTCTTCACAATGCCTCTTGAAGTGAGGACGTGTGATCAAGGCGATGGTAATCCCTCTTGAACGACAAAGCCGCTAACATCGTTACCACTCGTTGCTACTCGGGTTCCAAATTCTCCTTTCTCTGTCACTGTAATGAACAACAAAAGCTCGACAGTATAATACACACGAATTCCTCAGAGCAATTTGCACTGTAACAGCACCTGGCCTCAAATAGATAGGTTTTGCAACCTTGAGCCTACCGATGCTACATAAAAAATAAAAAAATTCGTTTATTTTATTTATTTGTCTTACGTTGTAAAAGTGTTAAGGTTAAAGGAAGGACGAACAATAAACAGGAAAAAGAGATACATAAAAATTCTGACACATGACTTTCACCTGCATTCCATTACCTGCTCACTGGGACGGAATTAGAGCCACTGTAAGCATTAGTAGTTTGTCAGAGAGTGCCCCTTCCACCCACCTCCCGCTCTGCCCACAGTAATTACAAACTGTGTTCCTCGGTGGTGGCGTGGGTGGCCGCCGCCCGCTGCTTGGCAGCAATTACTGTGGCTGTCCTGAGGCGAACACGGCGCGCAGCTGATTGCCGGCTGTCCACGCAGTACCAGGACGCGTGGCGACCCCTCACTAACCGGCCGGCGAGGACGAAAAGTGGATATTCTGTAGTTTCCGATCACCCGGCGTTGCACGACAAGAACAGCATCCGTCTGACCGCACGAGCACAGCAAGGACTAGCCTACGCCCAGGTTTTAACACCTCTGAGAAAGACCCATGTCTGCTCATCGGTGAAATCCATTGTAATGACACGCTAGACAGTGCAATCACGGAGAAACTAACTTACTGCGAGAACGAATTATGTGACGTACGTATCATTTCACCTGCACTGCCTGACAAAAAAGCATCCAGAAGGTACTTTCGGTGTCGTTGTAACTTCGTCTATGTACACGCCACTGGTGGGCATTTAAACTATTGGAGTTACAGATTTCTGCGAGATGTAGAATGATTACCAGAGTATTGTTCATGTTTAGTTTTGTCACCAGGCCTAAAAAAGTATCTAACAACGTTAGACGTTGATTGATCATTGTGAAGGGCCTTGAGATGCCGCGTACTCGTATGGGACAGTGTTATAAACGCTGAGAGCCTCCATGTGACAAGCAAGTCAAAAAGTGCAATATGCAGAGTTTTGGGGCATTCAGATGTGACAGTGTCGGACTGAATGTGAATATGAGATTCGGTCGACCACGTCTGTTCACCACAAAGGAGGTGCACCAAGCGCCTAGTGACCATTACTCATCAGCGCCTGTCATTCCAAGAAACTAATGACACCTTGGAACGTTCTCTGTCATCCTGCACGATTGTCGGGTACCAGAAGCAACCAGACTAGGGAATTGCCGTCCCGTGTGTAGGCTGCAGTTAACGTACAATACCTGCTTTTCCTCTCCAGGGATACCGCCTTATCGTAGCACTGTCGTGTGGGCGGAGAGGTTTGCTTGTACATGTGAAGCTGCGGGCTATGCCGTAGGGAGCGTAGCTACCGGCAGAGTCTCCCAGGCCGGACAGATCTCAGCGGATGAACCAAGGTGTCCTATAACGATCCATCTCTTCCCGCGTCCCTTTCCATAATCCTTTCCCCCAACATTCCAGCACCCGACGGCGAAGAGGAGGAAGTGGAACGTCTCACCCCTGAGATTGCCTGTGGTAACGTAAGCAGAAGCCGTCACACCAGAAGAATTGGCTGTAAAGTACTGCTCTACTGTACTTGAGCTCGCAGCAGTTCGTTGCAATTCTGGTATCCAAAATCACATGCGTCCTACCCACGTCCCGTGATGAATGTTCCAGGATCGTAGTGAGTGGGTTACTTACTCCCAAATTAAGATCCACCCTAAACAAAGTTACACGAATGGCAATTTCTCCTGCCGTGGCGATGGGATAATGAAGGTGGAAGCTGGCTTGAGTGAGGCTGGAAGCTAGTAGTCTGGACAAGCACGCTTGCGGCAGGTTTGTGATAGTCGTCTTAATGAAAACTCGCGTGACCACTCAGGGATCTGATCGTGTATCTGTGACTGGCAGGCGTATTTAGGATAACTTCTGCCCACACTGAATGGGGAACGCTCTAGAAAAGATGGGCTAAACATAAATAGTCACATTTTCACCGGCTGGCAATCCGCACCCAAAAGATCACTCCTAGTCTGAGGTCGAAAACCAAGAAAGAACAATACGACTATATTAAAACATGGTATGTCAGGGCTGTTCTGGACCCCCCCATCCACGAGCTAGCTAGATTAGATACAGATTTTGCTGCCTCAAGTGAAACCAGCCGGCCGCGGTGGCCGTGCGGTTCTGGCGCTGCAGTCCGGAACCGCGGGACTGCTACGGTCGCAGGTTGAATCCTGCCTCGGGCATGGGTGTGTGTGATGTCCTTAGGTTAGTTAGGTTTAAGTAGTTCTAAGTTCCAGGGAACTTATGACCTAAGATGTTGAGTCCCATAGTGCTCAGAGCCATTTGAACCATTTTGAAGTGAAACCAGACTGAACGGCGAAGGAGGCATCAGTGGGGTGAACTCAGGGTACACTATCTTTTGGAAACGAAAGAATGCTTGAGGACCAAGTATCCATGGCGTAGGAACTGCAGTAAATACGAAAATAGTGAAACAACATCGATTAACCCCTACTGCTGTCAATGAAAGAAGTATGACTCTTCGGATTCCCCTTGCTGGAGATATCTACGCCAACCTCATCTATGCCTATGCTCCCATATTAGGCAGTGAGGAGCCTACAAAGAAACAGTTCTACCATCAACTGAGCAATGTTCTTGTAGATTCTTGTTACTAGGTGACTTCAAAGCTAGACATGGAAGAAAGAATCGTTTTTGCGGAAACATCACGAGTAATCAAGGTGTTGGAAATTGCAACGCAAATTGGCTGCTACTTCTAGTTAGCCGACAAGCATTTCTGCTTACCTAATCGTTGTAAGACCACGTGGATGCATCCCCACTCTGAACACTGGCATCTCAATGACTATGTCTTCACTCGGCAACGTGACAATAAAGACGTCCTGGTCACAAAAACAGCTTGAAACATCGATGATTGCTGGACCGATCACAAACTGCTGATTAGCCATCTGAGGATCCTCGTCCATCAAAACCACGATATTACGTCTCAAATGCTTTCAGGATAAAATTCAACGTCAACGGCCTGCAGAACGAAACTGTTCGGTCTCTTTTGCAAGACAAACTTTTGTGTCGACTTATCAATATGGTAATGGTCTATTTCAAAAAACGCCATCAAGAAGACTGCAGAGGAGGTCATTGGTTTTGATGCAAACAAGAAAAATGGTTGATTTGATGACAACAATGAAGTGGTTAAGAACCTTATAAGTGTAAAGCGGGATGCTTGCCAATCTCTCGCTCAGTATCCATCCTCCAAGAAAACGAAACCATACTTTCAAGAGCTCAAGCACAAATGTCAAACTGAAATAACAAAAATCAAAAACAACTAGTCGCAACTCCGAAGTCCATCAGATGCCATGGACTTTCGGAGTTTTCATGCTGGAGTAAAATAAATATATGGGCCTGTTCGTTCCTCATCAGCTACCCTGAAAGCCGCCGAGAGCTCGACCGTCCTGGCAGTCAGGACATTCGACACAATCTACAATGGCATTCCTACCGGCATATCATGAATTCAGCATGGCTCTAGATAGCATGAAACTAAGGAAGGCACCCGGACCTAGCAGCATCCCCGTCGAGATCATTCAAAGTGGCGGCTTGCCTTTAAAAACCAAACTCTTCTCACTCTTTCTTCTAATGTGGGAAATCTGTAAGATACCAGCTGACATGAAAAACTCCACAACTGTCACCATGTTTAAAAAAAGGCGACCGAAACATATGTTGTAACTACCGTCGCATATCGTTGCTCTCTGTGGCTGGTAAAATTTTTGCTATAATTCTGTTGAATCGCTTACAGACTCTTTCCGAGACTGTACTTCCTGAATCTCAGTGCAGATTTCTCCCCTCCAAATGAACTATTTATAGATCTTCTGTGTATAACAACTGCAGGAGGAATGCAGGGAACAAATTGTGTTCTATGACCTAGAGAAGGCCGTTGATACAGTGCCAAGAGAAGCTGTGTGGAAAGTCTTCCAAAATTTTTGGCAGCCATCAACAATTTTTTAAACTGATTGAAGCTTTCCATGATGACATGCCTGGGCAAGTGCTACACCAGAAAGAAATATCTGACAAATTCCCTATTACTAAAAGGCCCAAGCAAGAATTTGTCTTCGCGCCAACGTTGGTTGCTCTGTTCCTGACTGCCATGCTTTATGAGACATCGTCTCTAAACAATGTAGGAGTACAGATTTGACGGAGGGCTATTTAATCAGTACAGACTGCGCTCAAATGGTTCACAAGTGTCACTCAGGTAACTGAACCAGAGTACGCTGACGACAATGCTTCTCCAGCTTCACTTCTGCAGAGCTGCAACTGTCTGTAAATTATTTCAGTACTGCGCATAAACGGTTTGGCCTGACCATCAAAATCCAAAAAACAAAGGTGCTATCACAGGCAGCTCCTGGAACCGCCTTTCTAGATTTCAATAGCTCTATTTCCAGCGTACCTCTGGAACAAGTAGATAACTTCCTTTATCTAGGAAGTACACTGTCAATTAACTGCTCGTAGGAGAAGGACGTGGGGAACAGGAGGCATGCAGGACATCTCGGTTTTGGACGCCTTCTACATCGGATCTACCTGAATAAAGATCTGACACTATGCACCAAACTGAGGATGTATCAGTTGCTGTTTCTTCCCTGCTCTATGACTGCGAAAGGTGGACACTGTATCGCCGTGATCTTAAGAAACACGGACGCTTCAATCAACAGAATCATAGATACATTACGAACATCAAATGGGATGACTTCCTATCAAACACTAAGATCCTTGAGAAGGACCGTTATTGATCACCAACTCAGATGGATTGAGCATGACCACCGGATGAGAAATAACAGATTTCCTTGACAAATTTTATATAGTGAAGTGAGCAGAGGGAGAAGGCCCCGTGCTGTTCCTCTGAAGCACTATAAAGACCAGTTGAACAAAATCCTAAAGAGTCTAAACACTGACCCAACTAAAAGCGCGCCGCAGCAGAAGGTCGCTAACACTGGCACGCAACTATCTGAGCTGCTGTCTTACATTTTGAGTAGGGTTGCCTGAAGCAGGAAAGTGAAAAAGGTCAGACTGCAAACTTTGTCGGACCCCGCCACGCCCCTCCACCAGCTATTATGTGTAATGTATGTAGCCGCGTGTTTGATGACAGGATTGGTCTGCTAAGTCATCGTTGGTATCTCCATACCTGAACTGCCTCGCAGTAATGGAAACGCAGGAGAAAAATGAAAACTCCGATACGAGTATCAGCAGACGATGACCTGCGTTTGGAGCGATGCTGTGACCTGGAGGCATGAACTTCCGATGAATGGCGCCACATTGTGTTCAGCTACGAATCGCGCTACTGCTCTACCCCTGACGACCATTCTCGACGAGTATGACGGCGACCTTCCGTAATCTTGGAGACGCACAGAAGTGTTACTCCTGACTTATTAGTGCGGGGAGCCCTCGGGTGCGGCTTGAGGTCACGTCTGGCAGCGACTGAGGGAACTCTTACAGCACAACGGTAGGTCACAGGCATCTTGCATTCTCGTGTGTTACCTCTCATGCGACACTTACGTGCGGTTACTTTTCAACAGGACTATTCTCGTTCACAAATAGTAAGTGTCTCTGTGAACTATCACTGTAATTTGAGGGTTTAGTATCCTTTTAGAACATTTTATTTCGTAGATCACAAGTTTAGTTAAATAGATGATCCGTTTCAACCAGTTCAATGACCATCTTCAGATCCATAATCCCGGAACTTGTAACATACTGTATTAGACCTTGCAAACAAAGGCTAATATGTTGCAAGTACTTGGTTTATGGATCTGAAGATGACTCAGACTGATTAACTACGTAACAAAACTTACAATCCAGGCAATAGAGTGTTCTAAAAAGATACTACCCTCTCAGATATAGAAGATAGCCTCCTGCTTCCACTGACGACGTCAGGTAATCATGTCTGCTAGCTGCTGAGGTACTCTTGTGGGCCCGCATCTCGTGGTCGTGCGGTAGCGTTCTCGCTTCCCACGGCCGGGTTCCCGGGTTCGATTCCCGGCGGGGTCCGGGATTTTCTCTGCCTCGTGATGGCTGGGTGTTGTGTGCTGTCCTTAGGTTAGTTAGGTTTAAGTAGTTCTAAGTTCTAGGGGACTTATGACCATAGCTGTTGAGTCCCATAGTGCTCAGAGCCATTTGAACCATTTTTTTACTCTTGTGGCCAAAAAGGTACCCAGATCTGCCCTCAATAGAACGTCTGTGGAACGAACCCAGACATGCATTCCGCCCCAGTGCCAGTACTTAAAGTATCAAGGACCAGTTACAAAAGTTGTGGGTCAGCTTGCATCGGGGGCCGATACAACGGCTTTATGATACACTTTCCAGCCGCGTCAGTGCATACATCCAGACAAGAAAGGCGCAACGCCATACTGATAAGTGGGCTCATACTGCAACATTCGTTGTAAATTTGAATAAATACGCCAGCATCTCGTGGTCGTGCGGTAGCGTTCTCGCTTCCCACGCCCGGGTTCCCGGGTTCGATTCCCGGCGGGTTCAGGGATTTTCTCTGCCTCGTGATGGCTGGGTGTTGTGTGCTGTCCTTAGGTTAGTTAGGTTTAAGTAGTTCTAAGTTCTCGGGGACTGATGACCATAAATGTTAAGTCCCATAGTGCTCAGAGCCATTTGAACCATTTTTTTGAATAAATACTGTAATCACCGAAATGACGTTATATACACTCTCAATCTGTTAAGTTTCATTTCGTTTCATCCTCCGCCTTCAGTTCATCCACTTTTTTTTTTTTTTTTTTTTTTTTTTTTTTTTTTTGTTAGACAGCGTATAATTGGTTTCATGATAAGAACTGTGGCAGATAATTGAAATATAACGGTTTTAAGCGTCAGTTCCTGTTGTCTGTGGAACCACATTATTGTCACCAAACAGAAAATTATTTACAATTACGTAGTGATTTGCGTAAGTTCACAAACTGCTCTATTAAAACAGTAAATCAGGTGACTGGCATGTTATGAGGGCTCTTGCCCTGACGGAAAACTTTCTTCAGGGACTGTACTCGTGCTAGAGAATGTTACATAATTAATCAAGCGACAGTAAAGTGCACCACATCATAGTCATTATCATCATGCATTTGACATGCACTATAGTATAAAATTCTCCCCCAGAATTTTCCACTTATCATGGTCTTCAGCTATAAGCATTTGTGTTACACTTTAATTCACATCACGTCCCACACTCAAGTTTTCTCCCTGATTGATTTGCTTGTCATCCTATTTCTCTTAGGAAATCGCAATATGTGTTTCCCCATCATACACTGCTCAAGCTTCTGTTGTTTTAACACGTGCAAACGGTAGACTTTCTATTAAGACATATTGAAAACTTGGTTTTTTAATCGCTACTTAGTTTACCAAATGTATTCCAGGGCACTTTTTTTTACTTAGCCGTCCATCCAGTTGTTGCCTTCAACTGCCCTAATAGAAAAATACCTACACTGGTTCTAAGAGCACATAAGTACTATTTTCTTTCTGAAGGGTTTCTTGGGCATTATTTTGGCCTTTTTGTATGGTGAATCCTCTTGTATCCAGCCGTCACTGTCCGGATCTCCAGCTTATTCGGATTGGGATTTTCCATATTTTTTTGTCAGTGCACTAACTACACAATATTTCATATTCCGACAACAATAGCAAGGACAGGCAGTGAGGTGACTGCCGGTAACACCCAGGTCTAGTCCAGGCCAGATTGCAAGCACACAGTTTCTGCCAGCACACATAACCTTCCTCACATACCACCAAGCAATGTGCCCCTGTCCCCAGCGTGCAAGTGCACGAGGCCTCTTCACCAGCACGTTGTATGCACCATCTTTTGTCAACATGCACTAATTTACTGCCATTATAGGTAGCCTGTCAGTGGTCTCGTGGCTTCAGACCAACACATAGTAAGAAACCTGGTAACGACCCTGACAGTTTAATAATTAACGTGATATGCGTACTATTGTTTTACCAATATAACTGAAGGGCTGGAAATAGTTTCGTCGTGGCGTTTTGTGTGAGTAACTGAAGACAATAGCCATGGTCCAAACTCAAATTTTGTGATAAAAATAATTGTAACACACTCTACATTTCTGCAGCTGACGCAGATTTACAAATGCCACACTCAAGTGCAATATTATTGTAACGAATAAATGTAGTTATGACTAAACCTACCAGTAACAAATGAGTATTTATACACATACAAAATTTCTTCAAACATAATAAATCTTCAGTTATCGTAATTTTTCAGTTATTTACATTCACTCAGCAGAGGACGGGCTGGCAGTCTTCATGCAGCCGCTTTTCAGTCCTTATTTTGATGGAAAACGAAATACATAAAAGGCATGATAATAGCTGTCAGAAAGTTTTTCAGTAATGTGGATGTTTGTGAGATCTTGAATCTTGTGGCGATGGTGACGCTGTCGGCTAATCGTTATATTTTCTACGTAAATTATTTGGATGCTGGTGTGGCTGTAGAGAAAGGAGCATGAGGAAGGATGTGAATGGGTAAAGAGAGAGAATAGGGACGAAAGGCGATGGGTAAAATTGTAACTATGCATGGAAGTGATAGATAGAAGCATCCATTAGGATAAGAAGAGGTAATGTTGGCTGTCGTCCACAGGATGGATAGGTGTCAGGAATGGTTTCATAGCTTGGGAGAAGAAAGTGATGAAATCAGCCTGGGAAAGGATATGGTGATACGGGTGCAACAACAGTTGTGACAATGGCAGTGACTGGGCGTGCAATGAAGTGACCTCTGAATAAGGCACTTTGGAGAAGTGCTACGTGATTAGCTGACGATCAATTAAAACACAAGTCTCCGACGTGATTTGACAAAATATGGTTCCGTGATCATAACAGATGGAGCCCTGAGTACGGTAAGATTTATTTGCCTTGTGTTAACTCCCTGCGCAGTCAGACACCAGTCATTGAGTCCACGCCAAATAATACAGATACGTACTCGTAACTCTATTGATATTGCACCCACACCCTTTATATTCCAACGCCAATAACATCTTGCATTAAAGGCACAGTGTCCTAAACTTCTCTCTATAATGTGTTTTGTTTTACCTGAGATAACTTTACCTGAAACCTTCTCCAACAGTCTTCTTTTTGCTAACAATTGACTACCACCCAAAAGCATGAAATTTTAATGAGAATAGATGTAACTGGAAGCAATCGTTTGATAAGTTTGGAAAAGGTGTGGCATAACTGCAACTCCGATGGTGCATTGCAGGTCATGTATGGATAGCCTTTCTCACGAAAGGCGAGATTCTAGGGCCGAATCACATCTGGTACACTGTTTTAATCTGTCAGCGTAGACGCCACAGCAGATTGAGTAATTTCAATGTAGGTAAACACGTACATGTATATGTATAGTGTTTCATAGTCTTTGCATCAAGTGTCTACAGGTGATAGGCTCCTTATGGGAACAATTTTTGTTAGTCACATAATGTTCACTGACGCTTCCCGGCGATGTTAGGTATTCTTTTGCATTGGTTATGTCTGTGAAACGTCGTGAGCCGTGGGTGATCTGCCGCATGCACATGAAATAATTATTGTCTATAATCCAGTCATTTGCTCTGCTTGAAAGGGACTGGACCAAGCAAAATTAAACTTCTTAATTTTCTTGTAAAATATCTTTATCTACGTAGCGCCACAGGGTAGTTTAAGCTCAAACTGCCGCGCAACCTACCTGATAACGTAAGATGCACATCCCGCTAGGCAGTGTAACAATTTCTCAAAGCCACATGAGAACTGCAGACGTTGTTCACTAATGCCGAAGACTGCACCTGCTGCTTACTTCCTCTCATGCTGAGGAGGACCTGTTACTTTCTGCAGCCTTGGGAGCTGTCTTAGTATGGCTCGCACAGGGCAGTTAACTTAAAAGAACTAGTGTCATAAACTAATTCAGCACCGTAAGCAGCGACTGGGCAGGTATAAAACAGGAAAGTCCCTGCGTCTCATCTCTGCATAGCAGACAGGTAGGGGGAGGGCCTGCATGCTGTAAAAACAGCATTGTGTGAGACTCTACAAGGAATCATTTTTAGCAAGATAAAGATCTGAAAGCCAGGTGAAGCACTCAGAACTTAAAGACCATGGGATCGCCTGTGTCCATGGCCGCAACACGAAGGAATGTTCTAACAGTGACTGTGAATCACTGACACTAAATATTTCGGTAGAAGACGGGTTTTCCCACATTTGTCTACATGCAAGCCTTTTGATTGGACGGGGTTGGAAACCCGTCATGTACCGGAAGAGATTTTCTGTTTTCCTTCCCACACCACATCATTATTGGTTAATCATGACTAAATCTACGAGAGTAGAAATTTGTTTAACTTGTCAATAAAATTAATATTGTCGAAATACGCAAGATCTGCTGCAGTTGGCCGGCGATATCGCTACACTGGCAGAGCCAGCTAAGTTCTGGAGATTCAAGTCAGAGCAGACTTGTGGTACAGTGACTGAAAACACATTTCCTTCAGGGAGACTCGACAGAGCACTTGCCTCATTGATATTGTGGAGAACTGCAGAGAGGGTTTTCTCCGAAAAAGAGCAAAGCTCAGAGGTTGAGCTAGACTTAGAAATGCCAGCCGTTACTGCCTCCGTGTTCCACACTCACACCATTTAAGAGTGGTAACCATGAGCCAGTAATGCAATCGCTGAGTCGAGGGGGACGCAAGATTAGTTAATTGACATCGGGGTTTAATTGCAACGTTTTAACATTTGCAGCCAGTTGCTCAGACTCATCATGCACTTTGGTGATTCTATCGATGTTCTTACTTATTTTTCTGGTTTTTTTTCTTCAAATCACTATACATTTACGCCGTCATCGACTGTACCCAAGATTCAGTTTCATATTATATTTACATGTATCCACTCACATGTACCAAGGCTATACCTCATAATGACAACCCTTTGTCCACTTCCAGAATGAGATTTTCACTCTGCAGCGGAGTGTGCGCTGATATGAAACTTCCTGGCAGATTAAAACTGTGTGCCCGACGGAGACTCGAACTCGGGACCTTTGCCTTTCGCGGGCAAGTGCTCTACCATCTGAGCTACCGAAGCACGACTCACGGCCGGTACTCACAGCTTTACTTCTGCCAGTATCTCGTCTCCTACCTTCCAAACTTTACAGAAGCTCTCCTGCGAAACTTGCATGAGTTCTGCAAGTTTCGCAGGAGAGCTTCTGTAAAGTTTGGAAGGTAGGAGACGAGATACTGGCAGAAGTAAAGCTGTGAGTACCGGCCGTGAGTCGTGCTTCGGTAGCTCAGATGGTAGAGCACTTGCCCGCGAAAGGCAAAGGTCCCGAGTTCGAGTCTCGGTCGGACACACAGTTTTAATCTGCCAGGAAGTTTCATATCAGCGCACACTCCGCTGCAGAGTGAAAATCTCATTCTGGAAACATCCCCCAGGCTGTGGCTAAGCCATGTCTCCGCATTATCCTTTCTTTCAGGAGTGCTAGTTCTGCAAGTTTCGCAGGAGAGCTTCTGTAAAGTTTGGAAGGTAGGAGACGAGATACTGGCAGAAGTAAAGCTGTGAGTACCGGCCGTGAGTCGTGCTTCGGTAGCTCAGATGGTAGAGCAATTGCCCGCGAAAGGCAAAGGTCCCGAGTTCGAGTCTCGGTCGGACACACAGTTTTAATCTGCCAGGAAGTTTCATATCAGCGCACACTCCGCTGCAGAGTGAAAATCTCATTCTGGAAACATCCCCCAGGCTGTGGCTAAGCCATGTCTCCGCATTATCCTTTCTTTCAGGAGTGCTAGTTCTGCAAGTTTCGCAGGAGAGCTTCTGTAAAGTTTGGAAGGTAGGAGACGAGATACTGGCAGAAGTAAAGCTGTGAGTAGCGGGCGTGAGTCGTGCTTCGGTAGCTCAGATGATAGAGCACTTGCCCGCGAAAGGCAAAGGTCCCGATTTCGAGTCTCGGTCGGGCACGCAGTTTTAATCTGCCAGGAAGTTTCTTTGTCCACTTGTTAAATATTTATAAGTTTGATTCATTTGGTAAATTATTTCTTTGATGTTTTACGGTAATAAACAAAACGGTTGTAGTGACCGCTAGATTCCTTTTGTAGTAAGACCAGACCATTCATTAACATGTATAAGGTGTGGTACTTGTACTTTCATGCTTAATTGGGTCACCCAATGTAATTTTCATACAATAGGATGTTATCTGTTGCATGACATTGTTTCTCTTAAATTCTCCTGAGATTATTGGTGCTTTCCTTCCCTGTAGATCACTGGTGATTGTACTTAGAACACTCTAAAGACGTGCTGAACAGTTCGAACGACACCTCACAACAGACACACTCATTTTTGTGGTTTTTCTGCTGAAAATCACTCTATTAATTTACTGCGGTCGGCAGTATGCAGCACACATGGTCAGTTGACCCTGCTAGTTTGGTAAAATCTCGTAGTCCATGACTAAATGACACCTGACGTCGCCGGAAAGTGTTAACAAACGTTTTGTCTCTAACAAAAGTTGTTCCCCATGTTTTGCCTCTATCACCCACAGACATTTGTCGCAAAGAGTTCGAAACACCCCCTTTATAGCACTAGCGAGCAACTCCCATTCCGCATGGGCAGCACTAAGTATCTACAGCTGGACGACTTACCTGACGAAGTGGTAATAAATTATGTACATAAACTTTCCTTGCGAATTAGTCTCTGTATTAATGAAAATGTTTTTCAAAATTCCTACAGTAGTCCCTGAGATCAGTCTTCACATTCAGACAGCAGAACACATTGGGGGGGGGGGGGGGGCGGAACTTCACATTTTAAAGTGTTTGGAAGATATGTATAGATTGTATTCTACAAAATTGCTACAGCTGTTTACTTTACAGCTTTCCTCGACAGATACCACCTCCTCTGTAACTGACCACTCATAAATAACATCATTGCCACGAAACGTCACTCCAAAAACTAATTAAGTGTAAACAGATAACAATACACATATTACAAACTCCTCATCACTTTAATTATAAATTATACACACAAACCTTCGTTGTGAATCAATGTTAGTGAAAACCGTAATAAAATCCTTATGGTAGTTCCTGAGCTTAGCCTTCACATACAGTCAGAAAAACGTGGCAGGGCTTCAAATTTTATATAAATGATATGTTTATGTATAGATAGTATATGTCTAGGTTATCTTCACCGGTAAGAGAGAAATTTTTTACTAGTTTTCACTCCGGTATGGCTTGTATTGCAAATAATTTTAAGCTTAAATTTGTGATTTAAAAATTACCGGTATTGTACTAGTACATAGTTAACTATAGTCATCAGTTCCAATGACTAAATAATGATACATTTATATTGTCAGCACCTCTTCAACCCTCTTCAGTTGATGAGTTACTATATAACGTATTCAAGTATGTGTAGCTTTGTTTCGTTCCTAAATATTCTACAGTCCTCCATTTTTCTTCTTTTTATGCATATCATCTGATGACAATTTCATAGCAAGTCTAAACTGGTGATGAAAACATTAGAGTGACCTGAAGTTCAAATACATAAAAAACGAACAGTAATGAACACGAAGAAAGAACTACAAAACAAAAAAACTAAGTCACATACTGAAATCAATCACACAAAGACTGAACTGGTGCCCAACACAAGTTCCACGACAGACTTGTCAATTTAACTGATATAAAATTAACAAAACAAGAAACAAAATTACTTTAAAAGGGGTCCATACGCAACATAAACACGGAAATGCGACACAAAACAATAGAAAACCTGATCACAGAAATAAAAAAAGAAGAAAAGTTGTAAAACACAAATTTCAGTGTCAGCTTGACATTTATGGGGCATAATCGAGAAATCAGTTAGTGCACAAAATCCTGCATCGGCGATATTTTCTCAATTACGGACGTCTATAGAGGCAGCATGGCTCAATATTTCTGCGGACGGCTTCCATCGTCTTGTTAAGTGCATGCCACGTCGATTTGCTGCACTGCCCCGGGCAAAAGGAGGTCCGGCGCTATATTAGGAGGTATTCCACAACTTTTGTCACCTCAGTGTATATGAGCATTATTAAATATTCATAGATCAATCAAATTACATTTTTATAGCACGTGAAGTAACACTACTCCGTTATCACCCGCGAAGACAAATTTTCCAAACTGGGATCTATCAGTTAAGCTTTAGTTTGTGCCAAACTGTCTGCATTGGGCAAACATATAGGGATTTTAAAACTAGATGTTCTGAATGCCCCAGAGCCTAAAAAAAGTGACACATCACCACCCAAACAACATTGAGACTGATCAAGATCCTCAGAGAAAGCAACAGTTTTATAAAAAAAAAAAAAAAAAAAAAAAAAAACCTCACAGTAAAGAGCTTCCACATACAGATAGCAGCGACACAAGCAAAGAAAGACTTGAGCGGAAATACAGCACTCTCTGCAACTCTCAATGAATTATACAAAGACACTTCTCCATGCAAGGCATAGTATTCAAATATCCTCGAAGAACCAAAATAAACAAAAAAAAAATGCTTCTCAATCACCTCTCCGTTTTTCTAGCTCTCTCTCTCTCTGTTATTACATACAGACTCTCTCTCTCTCTCTCTCTCTTATTACATACAGACTCTTTCTCTCTCTCTCTCTCTCTCTCTCTCTGACACACACGCATACATACACACACACACTAGACAAGTTCTCCTCCTGCAGACACACCACAATCGTTTTCACCAACCGTTCAAAATTAGCGCCACAATGAACAGAAACAAACCCATGGAAAAGTGAGATTGAGTATGGTGACGTAAGTGTTCGCTCAGATGCCATTTTGCGTAAAAAACGTGTGAGAACAAATGAAAGTGAACCTTTGAAAGGTTCGGAAAACAGTGTGTGAATTTGCAACAGTAGAAAAAACCCACCAAAGATACACGACTGGACGAAAACGCAAGCAGAATATACCATTACGACAGACAAGTATTCAAAACAAGCAAATTTCTGTACGATTAATATGCGGATGATAGGCTGTCGAAACGATAAAAAGGCATAGAACAAGTATTTTCAGAAGTAATTTAATTTCGCATGAACAGTCGAAACAAACTAAACAAAATGCTCTTGTTAGACTTTTTACGCCTAAAACAGAAAAACAACCAGATCTTTGTACGATATTTTACAGAAATAAATCGAGACCCACAAAAGGTGACATATGATAGTCAAAACATGTCCGGGTTAATACATTGTATTTTGCATAAGGCGGAGTTTAAAAAGCCAAATTTAAACGAGAGGTATTTATTTTCCTCCGCGCAGGGCAGTGTGTTTCAGATTGGTAAATCAGTTCTAAGCAGATTTCCTGGAATCTTTTACTATAGAGTTTTTACGTTAACCAATTGCGCCACGGACAGCAGGAGACCACATTTGAGACCTGGTGCCACAGTTTAAAATAACATGCTGTCAACAACCTGTCCACTCAGTGCTCTCGGAATTTTGTCATCGTGAAATTACTGCGCCAGCCTCATATTTTCCGCGCAGTTACTAAAAATTTGGGGAAGGAGACCCTCGCTTACGGTACGGCCGGTCTACGGCGTATAGGTGATTAGGCCGGCCGGGACGCGCCCCTGTGGCGGGCAGCAAGAAGGCCCGCAGCGCCGCTGCCGGCGAGTTATTGGCCGCACCTCCGCGGGCCGCCCGTATCTGCCCCCCGGGAGGCGGCGGGGGCGTCCGCCGGGGACGGCAACGGCGGCGGCGGCGGCGGTCCGCCGTTACGGCCCTATTTGCACCGCTCGCTCATTCAACAGGGCCGGCCGGCCCCCGACAGCCACACTCCATCCTAACTACCGATGTGGCTTATCGCTTAATTCCGGCTGTCCTCATATTTCACCTCGTAACCGTGGGCGCGCTTGTATGGCGGCGCTGCTGGTGGTGCTGGTGTGCGGCGTAATCTACGCGCGTGGGCGAGGGGGAAGTGGTGGTGGCAGCACGGGGGAGGAGGGGGGAGGCGCGGGGAAACGGGGGAGGGGCAGAGGCTGCGAGGGAGCGCCGGGAGATTACCCAACTTGGCCCGTGGCCATAGCTTTAATCTCAGGTCCATTTTATTCCCCCGGTGCGCTGTCCCTCCGCCCTCTCAATATATTAACACGCCTGTTTACGACGGCGCCGCTCAGAGAGTTGCCGCCTCCTCAGCGTGAAAACCGTGCTGCCGCCAGACTCCAGGTGTGGGCGCACCAACATTGGCCATTGTCCGGTCCGCAGTGGAGCGGACAGAGGATAGCAAACCTGGGAATACTGGAAGCAGCTAAGCAACTCATTGAAGGGACCTGTGTCTAAATGGCAACGAGTGTCCAGAACTGTATGCGTGGTTCGAGTTTAAGCGTGTGGGCGTCCCAACAAAGTGAACTTCAGCAGATTTCTCGCCTTCGGGTCAAAAAGAAGAGGACGTAAAGACCCTTGCAGCAATGCAATAGAAGAATGGACGGACCCTTACTTCTGCATCTACGAGGGTTCAGTGAAAAGTAATGCCTCCACCTTCGTAACTCTTCAACAGTTGGCAGCATTGGTATGCGGCAGGTACTGGCTTGTTCCGTAGCCTCTCTCCACAGCTCCAGTTGGCGGGTTAGCATTGAACGGCTGTGTTGTTACGGTGTGAAGTATGAGACTCTCCGCAGACAGTCGGTCAATGCAATTTAAGCAACGTGGAGTCATTGAATTCTTGACAGCAGAAGGTCTCACCCCAAAGGAGGTACATCAGAAAATGAAAGCAGTTTATGGTGATTGTGCGTCGTTGGGAGAGTAAGTTTAAAGATATTGAGGCGGGAACATCTGTCCTGTGTGACAAACAAAGAGTTGCACGTCCTGTGACAGTAACCACCGAGTTACACAAGGAAAATATTGACAAATTGATTCAGGATTATTGTCGTATCACTCAGAGAGAAATTGCAACCACCATTGGAATTTCACGAGAACGTGTCGGTCACATTATTTCTTTGTTTGGCTGTCAGAACATCTGTGCACGACGGTTACCCCGGATGCTGACTCCTGAGATGAAAGGACACACACTTGAAATTTGCCAGGAACTCCTCCCGCGTTACGAGAATGAAGGTGACGCCTTTCTCCATTCAGTTGTGACAGGAGACGAAACGTGGGTACACCATTACGACCCGGAGACGAAACGTCAGTCTATGGAATATCGACACAAAGACTCGCACCAGAAAAATAAATTCAAGATGTTGCCCTCAGCTGGAAAAGTCATGGCCACAGTGTTTTGGGACGCAGATGGAGTTATCCATGTTGATTTTCTTATGGTAGAACAACAATAAATTCAGAGCGTTACATCACAACGCTGCGAACTCTGAAACGACGGCTAACAAGGGTCTGAAAGGAAAAGGGAAACGTTTTCCTGCAGCATGACAGTGCCAAACCACACATCTGACGTGCCACCACAGCAGAACTTCAGAGACTGAATCTCACCACCGTAGGGCATCCTCCATACTGTCCAGATTTAGCACCGTCTGACTTCCGTCTTTTCCCGATAATGAAAAACGATCTGCGGGGACATCATTATGCTTCTGATGAAGACGTTGAGAGAGCTGTGAGACCGTGGTTGCGGAAACAGAGTGTCGAATTCTTCCGTGACGGCTTCAGAAAACCTGTTCATCGTTGGCAGAGATGTATCCAGTTGGCTGGTGATCGTATGGAAAAGTGAATATTGGTAATTAAAGATCATATTTAAGGATTATTTCTGCGTTTTATTTATTAAAATATTCCCATCTAAACCCAATTAACGAAGGTGGAGGCATTACTTTTCATTCAACCCTCGTACATCAATACGCAGCAAGCCGCTTTACGGTGTTTGGTGCAGGGTGCTTTATGTACCACTATCACTTTCTGTCTTTCCTGTTCTGGTCGCCAATGGAGCGCGGGATGAAAGATTATTGACAGACTTTCCTGTGAGCCCCAATCTCTCAGATTTTACCCTCATGATAATTTCGTGAGATATACGTAGGAGGCCGGAATACACTGAGCTGAGAAAAGTAATTCGATACTTCCCATTGTCGAGTCGAACCTCCTTTTGCCCGGCTTAGTGCAGCATCTTGACGTGGGATGGACTCATCAAGACGTTGGAAGACCCCTGTAGAAGTGCTGAATCATGCTGCTTCTATAGCCGTCCATAATTGCGAAAGCGTTGCCTGTCTAGGATTTTTTGCACGAACGGACCTCTCGATTGTCTCCCATATATGGTCTATAGGATTCATGTCGGCCGATCTGGGTGGCCTAATCATTCGCTGGAACTGTCCAGAATGTGCTTCAAACCAATCGCGAACAGTTGTGGCCCGGTGACGTGACGCATTGTCACCCATAAAAATTCAATCGTTGTTTAGGAACATGAAATCCATGAATGGCTGCAAATAGTCTCCAGACAGCCGAACAGAATCATTTTAAGTCAATGACCGATTCACTTGGACCGGAGGACACAGTCCATTCCATGTAAAAACAGGCTACACCATAGTAGAGCCACCACGAGACTGTACAATGACTTGTTGACAACTTGGATGCATGGTTTCGTGATTAGTGCTCCTATAAGTTTTTAGGAGCTCTTTTTCTGATTTCTGCGTCACACTCGAACCCTAACATCAGCTCTTACCAACATAAATCCGGATTCATTTGACCAGATCACGGTTTCCCAATGCTCTAGGGCCCAACCGATGGTCACGAGCCCAGGAGAGGCGCTGCAGGCGATGTCGTGCTGTTAGCAAGGGCACTCTCGTCGGTCATCTGCTGCCATAGCCCACAGTCACTTAACGAACAGAGTAAGAGCATATGGACTATCAGACCAATTGTGTGATTGGATTGAAGAGTTCCTAGATAACAGAACGCATCATGTCATTCTCAATGGAGAGAAGTCTTCCGAAGTAAGAGTGATTCCAGGTGTGCCGCAGGGGAGTGTCATAGGACCGTTTCTATTCACAGTATATATAAATGATCTTGTGGATAACATCGGAAGTTCACCGAGGCTTTCTGCGGATGATGCTGTAGTATATCGAGAGGTTGTTACAATGGAAAATTGTACTGAAATGCAGGAGGATCTGCAACGAATTGACGCATGGTGCAGGGAATGGCAATTGAATCTCAATGTAGACAAGTGTAAGGTGCTGCGAATACACAGAAAGAAAGATCGTTTATCATTTAGCTACAATATAGCACGTCAGCAACAGGAAGCAGTTAATTCCATAAATTATCTGGGACTAGATATTAGGAGTGATTTAAAATGGAATGATTATATAATGTTGATCGTCGGTAAAGCAGATCCCAGACTGAGATTCATTGGAATAACCCTAAGGAAATGCAACGCGAAAACAAAGGAAGTAGGTTACAGTACACTTGTTCGCCCACTGCTTGAATATTGCTCACCAGTGTGGGATCCGTACCAGGTGGGGTTGATAAAGGAGATAGAGAAGATCCAACGGGGAGCAGCGCGCTTCGTTACAGGATCATTTAGTAATCGCGAAAGCGTTACGGAGATGACAGATAAACTCCAGTGGAAGACTCTGCAGGAGAGACGCTCAGTAGCTCGGTACGGGCTTTTGTTGAAGTTTCGAGAACATACCTTCACCGAGGAGTCAAGCAGTATATTGCTCTCTTCTACGTATATCTCACGAAGAGACTATGAGAATAAAATCAGAGAGATTAGAGCCCACACAGAGGCATACCGACAATCTTTCTTTCCACGAACAATACGAGACTGGAATAGAAGGGAGAACCGAAAGAAGTACTCAAAGTACCCTCCGCCACACACCGTCAGGTGGCTTGCAGAGTATGGATGTAGATGCAGATGTAACGCCAAATTTCGCCGCACCATTGTAACGGATACCTTCGTTGTACGTCTCACATTGAGTTCAGTGGTTATTTCGCATGCTGTTGCTTGTCTGTCAGCAATGACAACTCTACACAAACGCCGCTGCTCTCGATCGTTAAGTGAAGGCCGATGGCCAATGTGTTGGCTGTCGTGAGATATAATGCCAGAAATGTGGTATTCTCGCCACACTTTTGACACTGTGGATCTCAGAAATTTTTTCACATGAATCACCTCGGTACAAATGTTAGCTCCGTCAATGCACTGTCCTTTTATACCTCGTATACGCGACACTACTGTAATGTTCTTATCACTACCCCATGACTTTTGTCAGCTCAGAGACTCTTCTAGAAACGTAAGCTCTCGCAATTTTAGCAGTGAACCACACCAGGACGCTGTATTCCTCTCCTGCTGCGTCTGCCACTGAACATGAACGAGCATTTCAAAGAACGCCTTACACAGGGATCATCGACAAGATTGGTCGTATTATGTCGTAATATGACGTGAATTGTGCTTGCCTACCTCCATCGAAGATTAGAATCATTTTACGTTCCGTTAAGAATGCTCTTGATTTGCGTAAGACGAGTGTATACCGTATTCCTTGCAGTTGTGACATGTCATATCTCGGTCAGGTTATCGGGATCATGGAGGACCGTTTACTGAGGACAAGCTTCATAAACGGAGATTATGTCATGCTATTGTGCTATTAAGGAAGCAGTTGAGACTAAATTACCGAGTAACCTTGTAAATGGAGATGGGAGTTTTTGCTTAAATTCTGCGTGGAATCCCGATCTATACCTTCTCAAAAAAAAAAAAAAAAAAAAAAAAAAACCAGAGTGCCAGAGTTAATGCTACCTCACCTGTTTAGTAATTTTCACTAACGATAACTGCTGGTGTTGGTCATCTTTGGTTCTTTGGTGGCTCTAGTGTTAACTGTGTGTGTGTGTGTGTGTGTGTGTGTGTGTGCATGTGATCTTTCCGGAATTGCTCTGCAAACCGAAGTTTCGCAAACCAATGTTTCAAATTCACTTGCCCGGCGTTTGCGTGGTGCCGTTTTGTCTTGAAAATGACAGGGTGTCGAAGACGCCACGCGGCTGCATTCCCGTAAGTTATTTGACCATTTCCATGATACTTTCGCACTTACTGTACTAAACTATGTAAAATAAGATATGCTCTTCTTGGGATCTTCTCTAGTTCTTCGGCGAATACATTCTGATATGTGACCGACGATACTGGGCTATATTCAAATATTGATCGAATGAATGTTTTGTAAGCTACTTGTCTCGTCGGGGCACTACACTTGAGAAATCTTCCGATGAATCTCATTCTGCCATCAGCACTTTCTACGATTAGTTTTGTGCGTCTTTTGATTCACTCCGTACATACATTCCCAGATATTTTATGGGTGCACCAGCTTACAGTGATTGTTTGGAAATCGTGTGACAAATAGCGAGTCTTTCTGTCTATTTAGGCGCAGTATGTTGTACTTATGTTGATGGACAACTGCCAGTCTCTGAACCAGGCGTTGATGTTCTGCAAATCTTCCTTCATTTGTTACAATTTTCCAGCGTTGCACCTGACAAAGCCGAACAAAACGTAAGAACAGTTTTAGAAACAAAGTCAAGGGAACGTGGAACAGCTAGGCAAGGTTCAGGGAAAACATATTTCACCCTTTAGTTTACACACTTTATTTACACAGGGCCCAAAATTTTTCAATTAAAAACATTCTGGGTGTTTTAAGGAATATAATCTAAATAAAAAACACGTAGCATAACCCATGGGCCAACTCAAGCACTTGAGAAAGGTTCACAGCTACCTAATTCTTAAGAGAAATGCTAACTATCAAATTTATACTTTTCTCTCTGTTAAAATCAGCAGAATTTTTTTAAAAAAAGTGGTACTGACCATTTAAGAAAAACAACCATTTAAGAGACACCCCCAACAAATACTTTCAAGGCAAGCTTCGAATTATGTATGACTGCTTTAAAATATTAAAGGCTACATGGTATAATCATACTTAATAAAATCTTATAATTTCTCTCAGTTAAAGAAACAACAGAAAAATTCTTAAGGTATAAAATAACCATTTGAGAGACACCCCCAAAATACAAATTCAAGGCAAGCTTTCAGTTATGCATAATTGCTCTACATCGCTATTGATTCGGTGAGCCTTTTCCAGAGCCGTCGTCCCTCGGTTGTCGGAGGTCCGGACGTCCTTCCAGCCCGACAGACCGGCGTCATCTTCTGCAAGGCGCGGCACGCACGCCGGGAACACCATAACACACTAAGGCGCATGTTAACGACTGGTTCCATATCACTAGTCGAGAAGCAGTTTTAATAAACACACACACGGGAGGGAAATATAAGTCCGGTGCGAAATAGCACAGTGACTTTGTGAAACCACAGTCACAGCTACCAGGGGCTGAAAAGGAACGTGCAGCAACCAAGGCCTGCAACCCCACGCAGCCGTATCGAACTAAAACACAAGAGAGACGTTATGGAGACATAGAGCAACTCAAAAGGTGGCCGACAGACGCAAAGGTTAAAGCAAACAGCCACCCAACTTAGGCCAGCTCCGGAGAAGGCAGAAACTATGATGTCGTCTCTCCAACCATCAACTGTCAACGGTCGTATATGCTGTATAGATCGTAATAGCCCCTTCAGTGTCATCTAAGGTCTGAAGGTGGTGCACTGAAGCGCCGAAACAAGTAGCTACACAATAAATGACAACATAAGGATGGCTGTAGGTTTTTCATTTTCTTCCAAGAAGTTCACTAAGCAAAGGAAAACCGACCAGGGTGGATGATGATACCATTCAACCGAACGTAAACACCTATGGGTCTCTCGTTCTGGAAAACGGTTGGGACTCTTCCTGTCCGTTCCGGCGGTCGCAGCTTACTTCGAGCTGCCACGCGTCCGGCCAGCCGCTCTGTCCGACCACCACCACCTAGAGAGGTGGTGGTGGTGGTCTGACTGCCCTACCTCGATCACTCCGTTCGCTCTATTGCCGGTCGCGCCCTCTCGTGGCCACCGTTACAGAAATTGAGCTGACACGGCGAGGCGAGCGCCTCCACCAGAACAAGAATATCTCAGAGGCGAACAAACAAAGGACAGACAGACCAAGGGAATTCAAAGGAAGCTGAGCCGTGCTATATATACAACATTATCATTTACGAACAGTCCCGTGGATGTTCCGACTTTATCCACTAGGTTACAATTACGCAACAAAATCAAATCATCACGTTTTCGAAACCTCTTAATTCCCTATCATTAAGGCACATAAGTTTGAAATTTGCCTCAAACTTGGGCACAGCCTTCTTCTGTAATTGTGAAAAAGTGTAGCGCCCTGCAAAGTTACCCTTGGGCGACGATGCTCCAGACAGCGAGGTGTCCATGCATGTGAAAGAATGGCCACATCTCAGAGATCCATGGGACATGAACGATAGATTAATAAGCAATTAGGCCGTTAGCCAGAAAAACAGGGTAGAAATTAAAAGAAAAAAGCACCGTGGTGCCACGAGTAACACCGCTGTGATTCTTCTCAATAGTGGAAGAATGGGACCTACACTATGTGATCAAAAGTATCCGGTCACCTGGCTGAAAATGACTTACAACTCCGTGGCGCCCTCTTCGGTATGGTGTTGGCCCACCCTTAGTCTTGATAACAGCTTCCACTCTCGCAGGCGTACGTTCAATCACATGATGGAAGGTTTCTTAGGTATGGCAGCCCATTCTTCACGGAATGCTGCACTGAGGAGAGGTATCGATGTCGGTCAGTGATGCCTGGAACGAAGTCGGCGTTTCTAAACATCCCAGAGGTCATTCAGGTGAGTAGTCTGTGGAAGCCAGTCCATTACAGGCATGTTATTGTCATGTAACCACTCCGCCACTGGCCATGCATTACGAACAGGTGCTCGCTCGTGTTGAAAGACGCAATCGCCATCCCCGAATTGGGAATCAAGAAGGAGCTTAAAACATTAGTTTAGGCCTGTGCTGTTATAGTGCTACGCAAAACAACAAGGTGTGCAAGCCCCCTTCATGTCAAACAAAACCACACCACCGCCTCCGAATTTTACTGTTGGCACTACACACGCTAGCAGATGACGTCCACCGGGCATTCACCACATCCACATCCTGCCATGGGATCGCCATATTGTGTACCGTGATTCGTCACTCCACACAATGTTTTTCCACTGTTCAATGACCCAATGCTCTTTACACCAAGCGAGGTGTCGTTTGGTATTTACGGGCGTGACGTGTGGATTAAGAGCAGCCGCTCGAACATGAAAATCCAATTTTACTCACCTCCCGCCTAACTATCGTAGTACTTGCAGTGGATCCTGATGCAGTTTGGAAATCCTGTGTGATGGTCTGGATAGATGTCTTCCTATTAAACATTACGTCCCTCTTCAACTGTCGGCGGTCTCTATCAGTCAACAGACGAGGTCGGACTGTACGCTTTTGTGCTCTACGTGTCCCTTCACGTTTGCACCTCGCTATCAAGTCGGAAACAGTGGACGTAGGGATGTTTAGGGGTGTGGAAATGTCGCATACAGACATTTGACACAACTAACAGCAAATCAACTGACACTTTCGAAGTCCGTGAGTTCCGCGGAGCGCCCCATTCTGCTCTCTCACGATGTCTAATGACCACTGAGGTCTCCGATATGGAGTACCTGGCAGTAGGTGACAGCACAATGCACCTAATATGAAAACCGTATGTTTTTGGAGGTATCCGGATACTTTTGATCATATAGTGGCCGGCCGCGGTGGCCGTGCGGTCTAGGCGCTGCAGTCGGGAACCGCGGGACTGCTACGGTCGCAGGTTCGAATCCTGCCTCGGGCATGGATGTGTGTGATGTCCTTAGGTTAGTTAGGTTTAAGTAGTTCTAAGTTCTAGGGGACTGATGACCTAAGACGTTAAGTCCCATAGTGCTCAGAGCCATTTGATCATATAGTGTTTGAGACCTCTCCCCAGGTCGCCGCCATACTTGCCGATGACGTTCATCTGGCAGAGCGCAACTCTATTAGTCGATCGCGGCACCAAAAGCAGCCATTTGCGTTGTGATACTAATGGAAGCCTGAGTAACGGGCGGTGCTTTCCTATTCCGCCTGCTATTAGTCTCCGACCAGTGACGGAGGATGCTGCAAGGATTCCATTACGGACGGTATTGTTGTCGGATGGCAGGCGCAGATAGGACGTTGTGATTGATGCACAATGCGGCTATCCTCCACTATGGTGGTCAGACATGGTCGACCGGAACCTTGATGAGGAGCACACCAAACCTCACTTTCCCAAGCTGTCAACCATCAGGCTACTGCCACATCCGAATTCCCCAGAAATCTGCATATTGCATGATCCGATCAGCCGGCCAAATGGAAATCCGCAATGAGGACCCTTTCAAACGCTGATAATGTTGTCTCATACGAGTACGTGATATCTGTGTGTTCTTCACAGAGCTCGCTCAACATCTAAGGTTGTTCATTGGCCTCATATACTGTAGCACAACTGGTTATAACACTAAACATGAACAACACTAACGCTTTCGGTGGATGTTCTACCTGTCACAAACAATGCACATGCATATGTTTGGTGATGAAGTGTACGTCTATGAAGCTACATTGACACCAGCCATGTCTTCTAGGAATTTCACTTTTTTGTCAGATAGTATATTACGGACAGTAATGATTTCATAGCGCGCCCTTGGGATACGCCGCAAATTACATTTATGACTGAAAATTCAAGTTTGAAATACTGCGTTGCATTTGTTACGAATACCAACATCCAGTCAGAAAGCGGGCTGATTTTCCGTACTTTTTTTTACGACAGTGCTGAACTGCATCGAATGTCGTTCGGAAGTCAAGGAACACGGCAAAATGTGTTCCATAATTTTACAACAAACTGACGTCGGCGATATAGCCCTATAGTTGTACGCATTTTTTCGACAACTCATCTTGAAGAAGGGAATTAAGTACCCAGTCTCGGACAGAGCAAGGATGGAAAACGAAACTCGCCGTGACCTTTTCGGAAGAACCATCCCTGCATTGGTCTTATCGCGGAAGGTAAGGATCCTGGTTGGAATATTAGTCCGGCATATCTTTCTAATAAACCAGGAAATATCATTAGCCTTAATCAGCTTTTGGAGAGTACGAAAAATCTTAGGCTGGATTGCCGGATAGGGAAGAGAACCTCTTCCAATAAAAGTGTTCGTTCCCCAAACACCACCTCGTTCGGCGTAGAGCATTGGAACGAAGTGCAAACGTCGATACTTTTTTATAGAAATTACAGAAAACGGTGAAAATACGCAAGTGATTTTGGTGCAAGTGCGCGGGAAAAAGTCGTGTCTAGACACCTAGATTGGTTCAGACGGTTTGGAACCGAAAGGATACGTTTGAAGATGCGTCACGCTCTAGCCGACCAGCAATAACATAACGACAAGCAATATCAAGTAAGTACGACATACTATGGTATAAAATCGTCAAATGATGTTGCCGGAGTGGGGAATTATTAAGGACAGCGTTAATACTGTCGTACGCAAATATTTGTGTAAGTGAAAGATTTAGTTCGTATATACGCAACAGAAATCTTCGGACCATCGTAAGGCTAAATTGCTGAAGATTTGCTTAAGAATTTGGTGAAGATCAGTCTCTTCTATAACTCATCACCAGTAGAAAACGGACTTGCCACTAGCATTTAGTTCAGGAGTCAAGAATCAAACATTATGGTAGTGGTGCATAGCTGGCTGGCTCACGCTTTGAGAGACATCCTGACAGGACTGACTTCAATGTCTGGAAAAGTTAGAACAGAAATTTTCACTAGCAGTTTGTAGCAGCTTTATGAAGGATACTAAAACTTCCTGCACATTCATGCGTAGACTACTGTTTGAGACGACTGCAACTAGTAACGTAAAAAGACAAGTATGATTTTATCAGGAAATTAAAAATATTAACTACCGTAGAAATTTTGTTACCAGAGGCCTAGTGTGACAGTGATAAAAGATTGTGTTCAGCCCGACAGTCCTTTGTCTTACTGAACTCTGATAACGTGACATTGCTGAGCGCACGAAAGGCAAAGTCCGGACTAGAAATGAAGGACTGTATACGATAGGTGGGAAGCTCTCTTTCTGCTCGTTCTGCTAAAAATACGTTCATTTGAATTGGATATCAATAAATATATGACAAAAGAAAATCAACGCTATGATATAACACAGCACCATTTGCCATCCTCTTTTTGCTTGAACAACACTTTAGAAGTAGTACATCATACACTGTGATCAGGAAACCACCAAATTTATTTCTACAATACAGTTTTTATCAAGGTCTAATCATTATTTGAGGCCATAAATACTTAAAAACACGAAAACTGGGATTGAAATTGGACAGGTTGTGGATTTTTTTCAGTTGTCAGTCTTCTGACTGGTTTGATACGGCTTGCCACTAATTCCTCTCCTGTGCCAACCTTTTCATCTTATAGTGGCACTTGCAACCTATGTCCTCAATTGTTTGCTGGATGTATTCCAATATCTCTCTTCCTCTACAGGTTTTACCGTCTACAGCTTCCTCTAGTATAATGGAAGTTATCCCCTGATGTCTTAACCTATGTTCTATCATTCTGTCCCTTCTTGTTGTCAGTGCTTTCCTCATAGTCTTTTCCTTGACGATTCTACGAAAAACCTCCTCATTACTTACCTTATCAGTCCATCTATTTTTCAACATTCTTCCGCTGCACCACATCTCAAATGCGTCTGTTCTCTTCTGTACCGGTTTCCCCACAGTTCATGTCTCACTACCATACAATGCTGTGCTCCACACATACATTCCCAGAAATTTCTTTCTCAAATTAAGACCTATTTTTGATACTAGTAGTCTTCTCTTGGCGAGGCCATATAAAATAAACAGCGCCTGTTCTTCCCCACTATTTGCATGATTCCGCGATCTTAGTCTGTGGTCTGGTGACGTCAGGAGCCGAGTTGGATATATACAAATAGTTCGGCTAGATGAGTTACGTCTGAAATTCTTATCCGAGTCTTTTGAGACTCTGACGATGTCTGCGGCGTTAAGATACGTAACTTTATGCACAGAAACATGCATTGGCCGCGCGGGGTAACCGTGCAGTCTGAGGAACCTTGTCACGGTTCACGCGGGTCCCTCCGTTGGAGGTTCGAATCCTCCCTCGGACACGGGTGTGTGTGTTGTCCTTAGCGTAAGTTAGTTTAAGTCAGATTAAGTAGTGTGTAAGCTTAGGGACCGATGACCTCAGCAGTTTGCTCCCATAAGATTTTACCAGAAATTTCCAAATTCCCAAAGATGTATTGGACCAACGCCTAATACCCGTAATATAAAAGTCACCATCGAATAAAACAGGTACTTCGTAATGACGTGGCCCAGTCCCCCAATTTTATTGGAATTGATAGTGGGCATGGAGGCCCACACGCTTGCAACAAGAGGCAAATCTGTTTCTTCCACCACATTGTGGAGACGTTTGTTATCTGTCAGGACAGGAGAAAGTTTTTATTCTGGAGAGCTTGCTTAAATTTATCACAAGCGCTGTAAGAGCATCAGGCACGACGTTAAGGGCAAAAGGGTGCGTAACTGTGTAACCTAAGACTATCGCTCTGCAAACGAACGTCGAGGGTAGTCCCCCTAAGTAGGAGGAGGAGAGGAGAGTACTGAGAGGGAGGAGTCATCCAGGGCTGGCTGGAGTCCAGGCGGCGCGGCGCCCCCTGCGTTTGACCCCATGCGTCTGCGTTACGGCGCCCAGCGGCTCGTAAAGATGGAATTCCGGCCCTGATCTACGACTGCGCCGTCTAATTTATTTTAACTCGGCCCGTGCTCGGACGGCCTCCTCGGCTGGCCGTGCAGCATCGATCATTTTAACGTCCTCATCGATTCGTGCGTCGCAGAGTACCAACGCAAGTCAGGGCACCGAGGGGCACCACCCACTCCGAGGGAACCGCGGCCTAATCAAGTTATGGGAGCGGAAAAACACAAGGACTGCCTCGCGTCTCGAACGACGCTATCCACTCGTAAACTAATTCGGTATTTCTTACTACTAGGTCGACGATAACCGCAACGGTTGTGCTTTAAACGGCTTCCTGATTATGAATTCATCGAAGACATAGCTTATGTAGACTGTAAATGGTCACCGAATATCATATGGCAAGTGCAGAATCCATTTTCCTATATCTCCGTCTTCTTTTCATCTCTTTCTTAAGCATCTAAGTAGATAATTTGGACTTAGACGGGAAAATAATTACACTCTAACACAAAAAGAGCGACGCACCACGAAGGAATTGTACAAATGGGACGGAAATCGATTCGTATAATTGCAGAAAAAGCAAATGATTCCCATTTCAGACATATAGCATGATTTATTCAAGAAAAGAGCTTCACAAATTCAGAAAGTCAGTAACGCGTTGGTCCATCTCTGGCCCTTATGCAAGAAGTTATTCGGCTTGGCGTTGACTGTTAGATTTGTTGTATGTCCTCCTGAGGGATATCGTGCCAAATAGCGCGTTAGACGGTCAAATTCATTAGGTTATTGGAGAACCCTGCACATAATGCTCCAAATTTTCTCTATTGGGGAGAGATCCGGGTACCTTTCTGGTGAAGGTGGGGTTTGGCAAGTACGAAGACGAGCAGTAGAGACTCTCGCCGTGTATGGTCGGGCATTATCTTGTTGAAACGTAAGTCCAGGATGACTTGCCAAGAAGGGCAACAAAACGGCATAGAATATCGTCGACGTATCGCTGTGCTGCAAGAGTGCTGCGGAAGACAACTAAAGGGTCCTGCTATAAAAAGTAATGGCAGCCCAGACCATCATTCCCTGTTGCCGGGCCATAGGTGGGTGACACTCATGCTGGTATCCAGCCGCTGTAGGGGCGTCTCAAGACACATTTTGGGCTGGAATTGCATTGACTGGAGTACAACCCGCTTCGAACTCAGCCCCGACATCCAGCGAAGACTTGTCTGGAGACGCTCTGGACAGCGGTGTATACTTGTAGACCTTCGTGGTATGGCCAAAATGCTACCTCCAATTTCAGAATAACTAAATTCTCTCCATCTTAGCGTAATTCCGCTGTGGAAGAGGAGAAAAATGGAGAATATCCTTCCTTGGAAGCCATGATTCATAGGAAAGAAGAAAGCCTTGAACCACGGGCTTTATCGTAAAACAAGATAGACTCTCCAGCATTTACAAATTTTAGCTGTTACCACACGTATCAATGCAGTTGCCTGTTACGCACACTCGTTCATGATATACATGATACATATGAAACTGAGACTTTGTCAGTAGAGCTTAGCCATCTCCTCGCTGTATTTACACAGAATGAGTATTCAGAGTCCGCCGCTCGTGGTCTCGCGGTAGCGTTCTCGCTTCCCGAGCACGGGGTCCCGGGTTCGATTCCCGGCGGGGTCAGGGATTTTCACCTGCCTCGAGATGACTGGGTGTTTGTGTTGTCCTCATCCTTTCATCATCATCCAGGAAAGTGGCGAAATTGGACTGAGCAAAGGTTGGGAAATTGTACGGGCGCTGATAACCACGCAGTTGAGCGCCCCACAAACCAAACATCATCATCATCATCGAGTATTCAGAGAAGGAGGTCTGCCGTGCATTGCGATCACTACATCATGAATTGCCAGAATATACAAAACATTCGAGCGCAATGATTTTTTTGCCTTTAGTTTGAGGAGTGAAATTCGAGATTGGCAACTTTTTGAGAGACACCTAATAATTATACTTGTCTCTCATCTTCCGAGCAAGTTTTACCGAGCCTGGTGTAACACGCCAAATACAGAACCCATAATAACCACCTTTTTGTTGCAAAAGAAATAGCAAAATCAGCCATCCTTCATCACGCATTTGTGAGCTTTAAAATGTTCCCATTTTGTATGTGTGAACCATAATATTGTCTCAACGCATTCTGAGGGAATACATATTTTCCATTCATCCTTTTCGGTTCTCCGATAAAATAATACATCTGCTTGCAATTGATAATGATAATTAACGCTACTATGAATTCCTTCTCTTAATTCACTTCTAATTTTTCCGCATTTGTCATCTGATTGTTGCATTTGTCCTATCCGCGAACATATTTCTTTAATTTCTCTCCTATACGGAAGTGTGTACCGGGAGGGCAGCCACTGGACAACGAGAGTAACCGGACGAGCACGCATAATCGGCTCGTACTCGCTGCCATGTACTATCCGATACTGTTGGAGCTTCGCCATGGTCGACAGAGGAGAAGGCACTGGCATCGAACCGGGCCATGTTTTCAGCTTTGCATGGTCTGGTGCAGATGCAGCGACAATGTGGCGATGTGCCGAAAAATAAATGTGACAATGAATAAAATAATGAAATATTTAAGAGAAATGAACCCTAAGTTCATATTAATGTAAAAGAAACACTGTAATGATGCGATATTTGTATGTGTGTGTGTGTGTGTGTGGATGTCAGTATGCCAATAATAAAACAAAGACCTTACTTGGTTAGGGACGTTGAAGCGGGAAGTCACGTACCCACTTCATCGTCCGGGGGGCGTATGTAACACCCCAAATATAGAACCCATAATAACCACCCTTTTGTTGCAAAAGAAATAGCAAAATGAGTCATCTTGACAGTGACGACAACTACTGACAACAAAATTTACACTCTTGTCAGTTTGATTAACGGGAATGTTATATGAATACTAATGTTTGTTATTTAGCGATTGCGACTATTGCCACGGTCTCTAGTGGAGAAGATGGAGTTTGTTGCTGCGCAGAAAGGCCTTGTCTCCTACGAATACGATGCTCTTTTGCCTCAGTGGACGACGATTTTGGGCACAAGTTTCTGTTCGCAGTCAGTTTTGCTCCTAAATTCCCCAATTCTTTCTGTACACAGGAGAAAAATAAACTGCAGATGGAAACCCGTGTCCGAAACCGTCGTACATCAAGCCAATAGAGCATCGCATTCACAGGAGATCTGGCCTGTGTATGCACTAGCTAGATAGCTCAATCTTCTTCACTGGCGATCGTGGAAAACAGTCGCGACCACAGAACAACAGACAACAGTGCAAGACGTTCCGCTTACGGCCCGTTGCCTTACTAAATCACGTTTGCTGCCTGAGTTGAAATGGTTCAAATGGCTCTAAGCACTATGGGACTTAACATCTGAGGTCATCAGTCCCCTAGACTTAGAACTACTGAAACCTAAATAACCTAAGGACATCACACAGATCCATGCTCGAGGCAGGATTCGAACCTGCGACCGTAGCAGCAGCGCGGTTCCAGACTGAAGCACCTAGAACCCCTCTGTCAGAGCGGCCGGCGCTGCTTAAGTGGTGACCTAGAGGCACGCACCGGCGCCTATAATTTCGGCGCTCTGTAGCGTCGTTGGATGACGTTTCTGGACAGGGGTTCATATCTCGATTTGTTCCTCAAAACACGCTCTACAACCCTCGAAGTTTGTTGCAACATTTCTAGGACGCATTGATTGACATCACTCATGTATGGGAGCGATCTAGAGTAATATGAAACATTGAGGGAAAAACTTCAACAGCCAAGATCGCTAATTACAATTTTATTTTTGATGACTGGTCTCAGAAAATCTAAGTTGCCATAGTAGCGTTAGATCTAATGATAAATTTGCCGAAACTGGTCATCAAAAATAAAATTATAAATAGCGATCTTGTCTGTTGACGTTGTTAATTCTATATTTAATGTTATAACTCTGTCAAATCCAGAGGGTGATGGCACCACTTTCAAGTTCCTGACGACAGCTGCTCTCCACAGTCGAACCTGGAGGAGCAGCTGCATCTCTGACGTATTGTGCAATTTCTACAAGACTGGTTCTTCAAATAACTAATGAAGAAATACAGAATTGAACTGAAGAGCAAACAGTAGTGGTCAAAAGAAATTTGTAGCGTAATCTGATTAAAAGAACGGATTTATTTTTGGTAGGACACGTCCCTCTGCCATCAAGGAATTATCAGATAATGGAAAGAAATCTAGTGACGGGGGTAAAAATTGGAGAGCTAGACCGAGACTTGAGTATGATGAGCAAGTTTAAACGGATGTGTCGTAGCAGTTCAAAAATGGTTCAAATGGCTCTGAGCACTATGGGACTTAACTTCTGAGGTCCTCAGTCCCCTGGAACTTAGAACTACTTAAACCTAACTAACCTAAGGCCATCACACACATCCATGCCCGAGGCAGGATTCGAACCTGCGACCGTAGCGGTCGCGCGGTTCCAGACTATAGCACCTAGAACCGCTCGGCCACCCCGGCCGGCTGTCGTAGCAGTAGCTCTGCAGAAATGAAGAGGCTTGCATAGGGGAGACTAGCTTGGAGAGCTGCATAGAATTGGCCTATGGATTGAAGACACAACAGCAATAACTGCTTTCGTTTTGGGACAGCCTGAATAGCCGAATCGAGTTCAACCGTACCCTTTCTACCTTGACTAAAAGCTATTTGAGGAATGCATTGTATGGTTCGTACATTGTTCCCATTGCCTGAGTGTATCATTGAATTCGACACAGAATAGAGATGAGTGTTCAATTTCTTTTAATATAAAGGGTGTTTGCATCAGTCCGCAACAGTAACTGAGTAATCAAAATATCCACGGGTATGCTGCCGGTCTATAGTGCCCGTTGGACACTATAGACCGGCAGCATACCCGTGGATATTTTGATTGTCAAATACGCCGGGAGAAACTCAAGAATCACAGTAACTGAGTAGTCACAGCAACGTACTGCCGTGTTACGGGTCCATCTTCAATTCGTAATATTGCCAACAACTTTTACTTATGGGGAAATTTCAATAACATGCATCCCAGCCTCGTCAGGATAGCTGCAGAATGTCTTGAAGAAGATGCAGCAGCTCCAGTTTGGAAAAGTCGACATAGACTCCCGAGGCACTGCTGGATAATGCTCCTCCACAGTATGTCTAAATGATTCAAAGCTCAGATACGGTAGTTCCCTTACCCACGTACAAATTACGAAAGTAGTAGCTTAAGGCAATATTGCGTGCCAATAACTGTTTCATTAGTTGAACAAAGCACAGTAGCGTGGCGTGTTGTGCGGTGTTGGGCCGGTGCCTACGTCCCCAGTCTCGGCGAGGTCCGTGCCGGGGCCGGCGGCTAATTCTTATTAAGGAGCTCGTGTTGCTGATACCTCCGGGGGCGTGGCCGAGCGCTCTAGACGGATGACGTGCCAACACGCCGGGACCGGCGCGTATTTCCGCTTTACTCAGCCGGCTGTGAATAATACGGCCACATTATCCGCTGCGGTATAATCTATAAAATATTTAGAAAACCCGCGCGTGCACGTCGGGGATGCGGTATTTGCATTTAAACGCGCGGAACAAAATAATGTTTTTTCCCCGTGCAAGTGGAAAGCGGGCTCCCGGTATTCGGAAGGGAGAGAGGGGGGAGGGAGGCAGGCAGGGCGAGGGAATTTAAATTTAAAACTAAGCCTCTCTCCAGTTTCTCATATTCGTAATGAGAGGGCGAAAATGAAAAATGAACGCCGGGCGGACGACGGAGTTCTATTTTTCCCCGCCCCGGCTGGCACTGGCGCCGACAGAGTCCAAAATGAGGACGGTGCAGAGGCGGCCCCGAGCCGGGGGCGGCTTCTGGGGGGGCGGCTTCTGGGGGCGGCATCGGTGACTGTGGCGGCGGCGGCGGTGGGACCGCGAGGCACCGCCCCCGGGGAGCCGCCGGCCGCGGAAGCGATAAGCGCCGAGGATCGGACGCCGTAATTAAAACCGAGGCTCCCCGCGGCGCCGTCTCGTGACGTCACGGCGGGACTCCAGGCCCCGCGCTTCATTACGACGGGGGCAGCCGGGAAGACGGTCGTTAGGGGGCGGCGTGGGAGCGCGCAGGTGCGGCTGCACTTCCCGCGGCCGAGTTTAGTCACCGCGGCGACTTGAGGCAGGCGGAGGCGGAGGAGGCGTCGCTAGGCAGGACGTGGTGGCTCAGCTCTGACGAGCGGCTGCGTCCTCGATAGGCAAATAATCGTCACGCTCATGTTCGTATCGTAAGAGACCTCAGCCATCTATTGAACATCGTACGGTAGTGGAAACTGTATTTAGAAAGTCAGAAAGTCGCTTGTGGCACTGTCGATATCTGTTGGTGTTGTTTTTTGGGGGAGGAGACCAGACAGAGAGGTCATCGGTCTCATCGGATTAGGGAAGGACGGGGAAGGAAGTCGGCCGTGCCCTTTGAAAGGAACCATCCCGGCATTTGCCTGGAGCGATTTAGAGAAATCACGGAAAACCACAATCAGGATGACGAAGCTCAGTTGGTAGAGCACTTGCCCGCGAAAGGCAAAGGTCCCGAGTTCGAGTCTCGGTTCGGCACACAGTTTTAATCTGCCAGGAAGTTTCATATCAGCGCACTCTCCGCTGCAGAGTGAAAATCTCATTCTGGGCACAATTAGGATGGCCGGACGCGGGATCCGAATGCGAGTCCAGTGTCTAACCACTGCGCCACCTCGCTCGGTATCGATATCTGTATCGAGTTATCATATAGTGGTTAATTTTACTATGTATGAATATGATGGTGAGGGGGAGGTCTTATCCGATGACGTGATAAAAGAAGATACAGGGCTGGATAGGGAACGGATCCAGCAGTAGAACTGGAATTTAGAAGAGATTTAGAAGACGTAAAATCGAATAAGGCAGAAGGGATGGACAAAATTCTACCGGAATTACTAAAATCATGGGTGGAAGTGGCAAAAATACAATTATTCACGTTGATGTGTAGAATGTACGTGTTTGGCGATAGAATAGCTGACTGTCGAAAAAATAATGTCATCGGCACAGTTCTCAAGATTGCAAGAGCCGACAAGTGCGAGAATTATCGCACAATCAGCTTAACAGCTCATGCATCCAAACTTCCCATAAGAATAATATACAGAAGTACGGAAAAGAAAATTGAGTATGTGTTAGATGACGATCTGTTTGTCTTTAGGAAAAGTAAAGGCACCAGAGAGGTAACTTTGACCTTGCTTTTGATAATGGAAGCAGAACTAAACAAAAAATCAAGACACCGTCACAGGATTTGTCGACCTACAAAAAGCGTTCGCCGATGTCAAATGGTGTACGATGTTCGAAATTCTGAGGAGAATATGGGTAAGTTCTAGGAAAATACGGCTAATATGCAATATGTACAGGAAACAACAGGGAATAATAAGAGTGGACGACCAAGAACGAAATGTACGGATTGAAAGTGGTGTAAGACAGGAATGTGACATTCGCCTCTACTGTTCAATCTATACGTCGAAAAAGCAACAACGGAAATAAAAAAAAGGTGATACGATACAAGGTGATAGGGTATCAATGTAAAGAGTTGTTGACGATACTATCCTCAGTGAAAGTGAAAAAGAATTACAGGATCTTTTGGACGGAATGAACGGTCTAATGAGTTCACAATATGCATTGAGAGTAAATCGAAGAAAGACGAAAGTAATGAGAATTAGCAGAAATGAGAACAGCGAGAATTTTAGCATCAGGATTTATGGTCATGAAGTAAAGGAATTCTGCTGGCTAGGCGGCAAAATAACCCATGATGAAGAGAGCAAGGAGGATATAAAAAGCTGACCACCACTGGCAGAAAGAGAACTTCCGTACAAGAGAACTCTACTAGTGTGAAACATATGTTTTAATTCGAGGAAAAAATTTCTGAGAATGTGTATTTGGAACGCGACATTGTATGGTAGTGAAACGTGGACTGTGCGAAAACCGGAGCAGAAGAGAATCGAAGCATTTGAGATGTGGTGCTGCAGGCGATTGTCGAAAATTAGGTGGACAGATAAGGTAGGGAATGAGAAGTTCCTGCGCAGAATCGGAGAGGAAAGGAACATATGAAAACCTGACAAGAAGAAGGGGTAGGATGATAGGACATTTGTCAAGACACCAGGGAATAACTTCCGTGGTACTAGAGGGAGCTGTAGCTTGCAAGTGCTACATCAAACCAGTCAAAAGGCTGATGACTCAGGAAAAAAAGCGCTTGCGAAAGCCTCGAGCTGGATGGCTCTACAACCTGTAACCAGTCCTAAACCTGTATGATAACAATTCTACCGAAGATACTTCCTAAGTGTTGTGGAATTAAGAACCAACAAAAGTCGGAATAATTTCTTTGCTATTGGCATTAAGAACTTATATCTTACGACACTTAAATTTTCTCTGTGATAAAGTTAACAAGTTTGTAGTTTAGTCATGTATCTAAATCGTTTCCCATTGTGAATATTTTGTTAGATAATAACGTTCTTTAGATCCAAAACCAGTCTGGATTCAAGAGCGGATTAAATCTCTATCTTTTATTTGGCGAAGCTTTCCTCTCTATGTTTTTCTTATTTCTTTCTGTTGCTGTTTTCTTCTTTCCATTACATCAGATAATGTTTACTATATTATTCCTCGCTCTTCCTCTGACCAGTCAAGCTCTCCACATTGATTTTTCTGTACTGCTGTCACACATTTCTGTTAGATGTAGCTATTCACCTTCGTCAAAATCCTAATGAGGAAACTGCTTACTGACGTCTCTTAAATTCTGCATATTCATTACTATAAATATTGTCATTATCATTGTTATTGTTATTGTTATCAGTTATATTGTTCTTGTACCATACAAACTGTAATATCGACTCACTGACGAAGTCTGGTTAGATGTTAGGGATCGCCAGAAAGTCCAAATCTCTCCAGATGAAATAAATGCATAAATAAATAAACGGTCATAATTATGTGTCACTTCACGTCTACTGCTGGATAATATCTCTTTTAGATGTTCTCATGTATTCATGCATTACAGTCTTCAGCAATACGCATGCATATTGGTCACCGTTATTTTCTAATGTTTCCTATATGCTTCCCATTACGCCATCATTTAAATACACTGACGGAAAAAGTCGTAACACCAAGAAGAGTTGTGCGGCATAAACGTAAGTTGGCATCCGATTTATACATGTGAAAGATGATTTATATTCACATTTTTCGCACCAGTCGTGTAAGTGTAGCGCTAGTATCGCCACTGTCAGGATGCAGATCAGGTCTGCTTTAAATACACGCTATGACGGTCGTCATCGTTACCTTTGAGATTGGACGTGCTGAGTTGATGTTAATCAAGAATGCATTAAAGGCAACAAAGACGCCATTACCAATACCTAAGTGTGTTTGAAGGATGTTGTGTGATATGGCTACGAGAAGTCCGATGTTCCTTCTGCTATACTGCAGAAAGATTTGACAGGAATGTGGCCATTGTACGTGATTGCTGGCAGCGGCAGTCACAAATCTACTGCCGCAAGAAGACCACCTGGCTCCGGACGGCCACGTGTTCGGCGTATGGCTCTGGCGCATCGTACTGCATCTGAAACGTCAATTTGAGCAGCAGTTGGCACCACAATGATGCAAAGAACTGTTACAAGTCGGTTACTTCAAGTGTTGATCCGAGTCGGAAGCCCTGTAGCGTGCATTCCACTGACCCAAAACCACCAACATTTGCGACTCCCGTGGTGTCAAGCGAAAGCTCACTCGAGGGCAGGGTGGAGAGCTGTCGTGTTTTATGATGAGAACTGGTTCTGCCTCGGGGCCAGTGATGGCCACGTGTTGGTTAGACGGAGACAGATGAGAGCGTGCACCTAACCTGACTGCGTGCTAGACACATATTGTGCTGAACAGAATTCCAGAGGGTGCTTTCTAACAGGATAACGCGCATCCGCATACCGCTGTTGTAACTCAACATGCTCTACAGAGTGTCGACATGTTTCGTTGGCCTGTTCGATCGTCATATCCGTCTCCAATCGGCCAGATGTGGGACATCAACGTATGATAACTCCAATGCCATCTACAAACAACATTAGCCGTCCCCGTATCGACCGACCAAGTGCAGTAGCCATGGAATGCCATACCACGAGCTGATATCCGACACCTGTAAAAACATTATGGAAGTACGTCTGCATGCTTGAATTCAACATTCTAGCGGTTACAGTGGTTATTAATGTACCAGCATCCCATATTTGCAGTGCTCACCTAGCCCTTACGTTAACATGTGATCTTGCAATGTTAATCACTCAAATATGTTACTTAAACAAATGTACTCCTCAAGTGTCGTTTACATTTTTGGTGTTATGATCTTTTTCATTGTGTTTTCTTATTTCGTTGATTGGAGCAACGAACTTCCTTGGTCTCCATACTATCCATTCGACTGGCTGCATGACCCACGAACACCCACTATCCTTTTCGTTGTAGCAATAATAGTATCTGCCTCTCGTGTCTGCTCACCTATTCTGTTGTATGTTTTCTTCTCTTTCCTAGTAATCCCCATCGTACATCTGTCCATTACTCAAAGAAATGAGCAAACGCTGTTTTGAATAGTTTCCACATGTAAGGTCTGTGTTTCACTGTCAAGAGGCAAAACTAATATCACAGACGGATTGTAAGCTTTCAGCTTTAGACACATCTATAGTTTATTTTGAAACTCTATATTCTGTTCGCCAAATGCCCTGAAGAAGTCTCCACGTGTTATCGACACTTATATTAACTACTGTTTACTTGGTTTGGAAGGTGATCACCTGACTATGTTATATGCCACATAACACACCAGTCCAGATACCTGTATGACTGTATTGGAAAAAGAGACACGGGCCATGGTTGATATCTACAGTACGTCTTGGCATACAGCTCGTCAGTACAAGGTGCGATACGGTAACACGGCAATACGCGGTGCACAATCTCTCCCCAAATGGCCAATCAGTATGGCTATCGGTAACGCCATGATGCCTGGCCACGAGCCCTGTGGACATCAGTTACTGCCAATAGTATTGGTACGAGTGCTGCAATCTTCCGGACTAAAGTTCTTACAGACGTTCAGTCGGATGTAAGTGTTAGTGGCGCACTGGCTTCACTAGATGTGTCTGGTTGGACATTACGATTCATGGGATGGAACAAAGCAACTTGTGGCAAGAGAAAGAGCACATACTGCTGTAGGATTTCATCTCTACAGCTAGTAGCTCTAGAAAACAGACACAGTGACTTGTATGTACCAAGAGTGTTTTCACGCCCACATGAGAATGTGACGTTTCCATATCAGGCTCTTCCTGTAATACTGGCAAGAGTTAACTTGTTCCAGGGGTGAGCCACATGAAAGGACGGAGAGACTGACGCTCCAAGCTAGCTGAAAATCTTCATGGAGCAGCACGCTACCCCACTATCACTGGTTCCACACATACTGGTGAAGATATCAATTTCGTTGAAGAACGTGGTGCTTTTACGTGAAGACCAGGCATCCAGCAGTTCGCCAAGCATGCAAAACATTCTCTTAAAGCTGAAAATATGCAGGGTGTTTTAGGAGGAACAGTAAACATTTCAGAACCTGGTAGTATAGAACAATTCGAATAAGACATTCCATATGCCCTCAATTTTTATTTCTTAGAATGTAACAAACCAAAGACTCACAGAAGGTGCTAAGTAAAATGATGAAGTGGATAGCTGATTCTCATAAATTCAACCCTCCCCCGACATCAATGCGCTTTTAAACATGGGCTGTGCCGGGCGTTGTGGCCGAGCGGTTCTAGGCGCTTCAGTCCGGAACCGCACTGCTGCTACGGTCGCAGATTCGAATCCTGCCTCGGGCATGGATGTGTGTGATGTCCTTAGGTTAGTTAGGTTTAAGTAGTTTTAAGTCTAGGGGACAGATGACCTCAGACGATAAGTCCCACAGTGCTTAGAGCCATTTGAAACATGGTCTGTGGTAAAACCGAAAGAGAGGAGATCTCTTTGGTTATTTATTCATTTCAAAGACGTAAACTCTTTCCTTGGAGAGAAAAAACAACCACCGAATAGGCCTTGGAAGGCCCAACGGTACCGACTGGCCGCCGTGTCATCCTCAGCCCACAGGCGTCACTGGATGCGGATATGGAGGGGCATGCGGTCAGCCGCAGCTCTCCCGGTCGTATGTCAGTTTCCGAGACCGGAGCCGCTACTTCTCAATCAAGCAGCTCCGCAGTTTGCCTCACAAGGGCTGAGTGCACCCCGCTTGCCAACAGCGCTCGGCAGACCGGATGATCACCCATCCAAATGCTAGCCCAGCCCGACAGTCCTAACTTCGGTGATCTGACGGGAATCGGTGTTACTACTGCGGCAAAGCCGTTGGCCTTTTCTTCGAGGGACTGAATACTAAAGAACTCATTCCCCGAACCACTCATAATAATAATAATTAAATCAAAACAGTAATAGTAACAATAATAATAATAATAAAAGTGGTTCATCGAGGTTACTTTTTGTCTCTGAAAGGAAACTTTCAACACAGGTCTCCATAGCAATAACTGGGTTCAGGGTGAAATAACGACTCCTCTCATGAATCATTACATCTCAGTAAAATTATAACAATTTACCTTTCGCGTGAGAGGGAATTGCAATGGCGCTCTATGTGACAGGACGTTTAGAAGTGGTATGAGAACTGAATAATTACTGAATTTAAACTTGTGGTAACATTCTTTTTCTGAGTGACAATAAGTAATCACGACAAAGATAAACTTGAAAGCTAATCAGATTTAATGGCAAAGTATTAGTATATGTGTCGTAAGTTAAGGTTTTGTCGTTTGTGTACGCATTAATATTGTAATAGACGAATGAATGTGTGATTTGTTTCATGTCTTCCCACTACCAATATTTCCTGTTGGAGAGAGGCGATATCCTGTGAATGCGAAGCACTGCAAGAATCACTTCTCATCGAAAGGCAAGATCAAGAATAGATTTTGGCAATTCTCTTTCTGTGCCTTATCATAACAATCTCAAACTGACAAAATTAGTAGAAATGAAGGCTTTCATTGGTTGAAGATAATAATTTCCTAGTAGTTCGAAGTAGAATAGTATTTATTTATTTGAGATGTAATGTGAATTTCTATGAACATATTTTCAAAGTGAATAATTTGTGTGTTAGAGATTATTGCATAGCGTGTGTCTAAAGTTTACCTTAGGTATCTAGTGCTTTTGTGCAAATAGGAATATTCTGTGACTTATGCAAAGCATTTGATTGTGTGAACGATGACATTATGTTAGATAAATTACAGTTCTATGGTATAAATGGAACAGCATATGAGTGGTTTAAGCCATATCTCCAGAACAGGAAGCAAAAAGTCTCTTTATATGGTTCAAAGGAGTTTGCCACTTCATCTAACTGGGGCGAAATTACATTAGGCGTTCCACAAGGTTTGATCATGGGTCCCCTCCTGTTCTTGATATATGCGAATGACCTCCCTTCTTATGTGAAACAAGATGCTGAACTGACACTGTTTGCTGATGATACAAGCATAATTATTAATCCAGTAAAAGGAAGTCTGATAGAAAATGATACAAATAAGGTCTTTGGAAAAGTTATTAATTGGTTTTCTGCGAATGGGCTTGCTCCGAACTTTGAAAAAACACAGTACATCCAATTTTCTGCTGCAAAAAGTATAATTCCTTCAATAAACATAACACATCAAAAAAGTCATTAGCCAGGGTAGAGCATACTAAGTTTTTGGGTGTGCATATAGATGAGAATCTTAATTGGAAAATTCATATTTCGGATCTCCTAAAGCGACTAGTTTCAGCAACTTTTGCATTCAGAATAATTGCCAATTTTGAGGGTGTAGAAATTCGTAAGCTAACGTATTTTGCATACTTCCACTCTCTGATGTCATACGGAATAATATTCTGGGGCAACTCAACAATTAGGCAAAAGGTATTCACTGCTCAAAAGAAAGTAGTTAGAATAATGTATGGGGTTCATAATCGCACATCTTGTAGGCATCTGTTTAAAAGGTTAGGAATTCATACAACTGCTTCACAGTAAATTTACTCAGTAATGAAATTTTTTCTCAACAACATGGACCAGTTTAAAATCAACTGAGACATTCATGATTACAGTACCAGAAAAAAGAAAGACCTACACTATCCTTTACTTAACCTATCTTTGGCACAGAAAGGGGTAAAATATGCTGCTATAAAACTTTTTGATAAATTACCAGATGAAATAAAATGTCTGACAGACAGCAGTAATAGTTTCAAAAACAAATTGAAATCATACCTCCTTGACAATTCCTTCTATACCATAGATAAATTCTTGAATATGAGTAAATACATCTGGAGATATAATATATGCATTTTGTGTCATTTAAGGAATGGGCTAGATAATAGAAGTATTTAGGTATAACACTATAATGTAAACAAAAAAAAGAAAAAAACTTGTTTACTGTGCGCGTTTGTTGTGCATTTGACACGTTCCACATCATAACGGTTTTCCGTGCTATTGATCAATGGAACACGTAACTAACTAACTGTAGAGTGGATACTTCTTAATTTTTGGGTGTATGTGTAATGGTTAAAACCCACAGCCAATACAAAATGGAACAAGAAAATGATTTAGACCATTTTGAAACGGAATCGACTCAGTATGTGGTAGTTGAAATGGTGATTCAAGACCTGCATCATCGGATCAGTCAGATATGTCCATGTGGAGAGACTTCCGAGTGAAGTGGGCACTTCACACGAAAAAAAACGTACCAACGAGGGCAGTAGAAGATACTATCACCCGAATGCTAGAAGATTTTCAAAAATTAACAGTGCAAGGTAAGAAGAACATGGAAGAAATTAACAGAAAATAACTTAAAGAAGTATCGTCACAAATAAAGAATTAGTAAGAAGCCAATAGGAATAACTTAAAAGAGGTAGCTACGAAAATGTCAAGCATAGAAGATAGAGTATCTTCCAAGATGACAAACAGGGATGATGAAGTATCTTCACAGATGAGGAATTTGGAAGAAGTTAATGGAAGAGAACTGAAGCAAGTATCTTCACATGTGAAGAATATCAAGGAAGAAATAAAGGAAGAATAAAAGACTGTATCAAATGAAGTTCAAATCTTAAAGGCTCAACGAGAAGATCTTGTCACACAAATGCAATCTTTATTATATAGAATGAAACAATTACCAAGCAAGTTCAAGACTTGCACAAAACTGTTGCTGAAGTGAAACAGAAGGAAGATATTCAACAGATGAGAAAAGAAATGATTGATGTCACTGAAAAACAACTATCAGTGATGAAAAATTAGATAATTTGTTAACAGCAGTAACCGAAATTGCTTCAGGGTGAAATAATGACTCCTCTCATTAATCATTACAGCTCAGTAAAATTATAACAATTTATCTTACAAGTGATAGGAAGTTATACAACGCACAGTTCTTGTTACAGAATTTAATATTCATTTATTCCTTCACTACGCAGTTTATTCATACGAAATACTATCACTAACAGTCAATATGCTTACTGAAACGACGCTCTTTCGATTGTAAATCATGACAAGATCAGCTTATTAGCAGTTAAATGTTGACATAATAATCGATGTATAGTTATGCAAGCGGGTTTCCTCATTTATGTCAGATAATGTCTCTCAGCAAAGTCTACATCAAATACAACTCGGTATTACGACATGCAGTAAGAAAGGCATTTTTCACTTGAGCTGCCAAAGCTCTCACAAAAATAATCCAAGTTGGGTATCAATGATTATGTCCTATTCATACCGTCGCATGCAGCCAAAGTCTTGCTGAGGAAGCTCAACAGAGGGCTATATGGAAAGCTGAATTGCGTAATAGGAGATGAACAATTTGGTTTCAGGCGAGGAGTGGGAACTAGAGATGCCATTGGGCTACTGCGAGTGACAGGGGAGAGGTATATGGAGAAGAAAAGGAAGGTGTACGTGTGATCTTGAGAAGGCTTTTGACTATGTCAGATGGGACAAACTGATATAAATGTTAAGGAAACATGGAGTTGACTGGAGGGATAAACGGCTAATTAGAAATTTATATTTGAATCAGGGAGCAAGAGTAAGAATAGAAGGCGTCATGAGTGAAGAAATTGAACTGGGAAGAGGTGTAAGAAAGGTTTTTGTTTATCACCAACACTGTTCAATAAATACTAGAGGAAATTATTAGTGAAAGTTTTGATGAAAGGAGAGGAGTTTGTATAGGGGGTCGGAGAGTAGAGTGTATAAGATTTGCAGACGACATGGCTGGGATGGCAGAGAGTGCAAGAGAGATGGAACAAATGTTAGATGGTCTAAACGCAAAATTACAAGAATATGGAATGAAGATTAAGAAGAAGAAAACGAAAAGCATGGTAATTGGAGGAAAGGGGAGAAAATGCCGTATGAAAATCGCCGGAGAAGAAATAGAGCAAGTGAATAACTTAAATTACTTGGGAAGTTTAACAACGATGATATGTATTGCTCAACTTAAATTAGGAAAAGAATTGCAATGGCAAAAGAAGGATTCAAGAGGAAACAGAAATTACTTTGTGGGTCACTAAACAAAGATCTGGAGCGTTGCAATATATGTTGCGGAGACCTGGACATTGAGGAAGGAAGATGAAAGAAGGTTGGAGGCAATAGAGATGTGGATATGGAGAAGAATGGAAAAAGTGAAATGGGAAGACCGAATAAGGAATGAAGAAGTATTAAGAAGAGTTGGAGGAGAAAGAAACATGCTGAAAGTCATCAGAAAGAGAAAACGCAACTGGGTTGGACATTGTTTGAGGTGGGACTGTTTATTGAAGGAAGGAATAGGAAGAATGGTGGAGGGAAAAAGGGGAAGAGGAAAAAGAAGATATCAAATGCTGGACAATATCTAAGGAGACAAATATTCAGAAATGAATAGATTGGCTATGGACAGACAAAAGTGGAAGAGGCTTAACCCATGACAAACCTGCCGTACGGCAGAATACCATACTACTATACCGTCCCCTTTATCTCAAAACGTATTGTTGAACATGTGACAGGAATTTTCAGAGGTACTAAAGATACATCTTTACTCTCTCAGAATTAGTTCCCGACTGCTCAATATTTTAGTCTGTGCAGTCACTCTGCCGCCTCCAGAAAGAAGAACAGAACAAAAACATGGTTAATACGCATTGTGGCTGCTGTCGTGTAACTAGGTATTTCACCTACTTGAACAATCACAAGCATTTAATAAAGCTGCGCAATCTGCCAAAAATATTATACGATATAGGAATGCTAGGCAACCAACAACTTCGTTACATGTCTGTAGAACTGCAGTGAAGACATTTCTTTCTCTTTATAAACACCAGCTATCTATACATAATGCCTTTCATATAGTTTGTATCTTCCACCACGTGACTGCACAAATCGAGTATACAGTTACACATTCTTACCAGTTAAATTTCAATATTCTTTCTCCCTGTACAATCCATCACACATTCCAGTGGCATATGAACCGTATATCTTTAACCAAAACGTCTTGAAATAAGTAAGAATGTTCCGAAAAATTTTACAACAGCCTATGTCTTTTGTTGTTAAAGACGGCGTTTGAAATATTTAACAATACGGTGTTACCTAGATTTGTTCTTGGTAGTTCCATAGTGTCATTCCACTGCGCCAGCTATTCTTCATACAATACAGAAAATTTTCGAGTTTTAAGTAAACTGGCATTGTATAATATTAAGACAGCGTTTAAATCACAGGCTGGAGTATAATTTAGAGACCCGCTACTCATACCCCCTGTGGTACGCCAGTTGATGCATGCTTAGAGTGGAAAACAAGTATCTCAGACAAATCTGCACATGACATGTACACAAGCACTCAATAACACCTCTTAAGAGTAATTACAAACTGCTATGCGACACTATGCTCCAAGAAGAGGCAGAAAACAAATTACTTTCTCCGAAATACATCTGGAGAAATTTCTATGACGAAAAAGTAAGAGAAATTTGGGATTTTACAGACACTCTTCCCTTCCACCATTCGCTAATGGTAAAGGAAAGAAGGTAAAACAGTGCAATTCTAGAAATACAATCGTACACACACTGAAAGTAGGCTTGAGGACTGCACATACTTATACTTATACTTATATTTTAAGCACTTTATCAAAGAAGGATCCTATGTAAATATACGAGGGTAATCCCAAAAGTCGATTCTCCTATTTTTTATGAGTACACAGATCTGTTTATTTCTACAATGGTTTACATCAGTTTACAGCTTGAACATTTGGCTATTTTTCGACATAATCACCATTTCTTTCGATGCATTTTTGTAGACGCTGTGACAGTTTTTGTATGTCCATGTCATACCAGCTCGTCGCCACGCTGTTCAGAAAGTTAAGAACCTCTTCTTTCACCTCGTAGTCGGAGCTGAATGGCTTTCCGGCCAAATGTTCTTTTAACCTAGGGAATAGGTGATAGTCACTGGGCGCCAAGTCAGGACTATAGGGTGGGTGGGTGATTATGTTCCACTGAAACTTTTGCAGGAGGGCAACGGTTTGCCGAACGATGTGTGGGCGACCGTTGTCATGGAGAATGTGTACGCCCTTGCTCAACATTCCTCTTCTCAGGCTCTGAATTGCCTGTTTGAGTTTTTTCAGAGTCTCACAGTACCTGTCAGCGTTAATTGTGGTCCCAGTCGGCATAAAGTCGACCAACAATACCCCTTTCCGATCCCAATAAACGGTTGTCATGACTTTACCGGCAGACTGTGTTTGTTCGAATTTCAGCAGCTTTGGCGAAGAAGGATGCCGTCACTGGCGTGATCGTTGCTTGGTCTCAGGTGTAAAGTGGTGTGCCCAGGTTTCGTCACCCGTGACAATTGAGTCCAGGAAGTTGTCCTGTTCGGCTGCAAGGAGGTGAAGAAAAGCTCGGGTAGCACCAACGCGTTGCCGCATGTGGTCCTCAGTCAGCATGCGTGGCACCCATCTTGGGCACACCTTCCGGTAGTTCAATGTTCCCGTTAAAATTCTGTTAGCGATGCTTCGGAAAACCTCATGAACCAACGTGCAGAGACCATCCAGGGTGATCCGCCGATCTTAACGCATGCTTTGCTCAACCTTCAACACTCTCTCCTCAGAAATTGACTGTCTCCCGCTCCTTTGTTTGTCGTGAATTTCGATCCGACCGGCTGCAAACTCTCTACACCACTTACGAACGTTTTTGACATCCATGCACGACTCACCATACACTTCCGTCAATTGGCGAAGGATTTCAATCGGCGCAGTGCCTTTTGCGTTCAAAAACCGAATAACTGGCCACTATTCGCACTTGGCGGTAACATCCAACGGGAGTTCCATTCTCAACGGCTGCCAAGCCAAGACTGAACGCCTCAGCGCGGCGTGCGCATGTTTACACACAGCGCGTGAAGCACTCTTTATAACAAAAAAATGGTTCAAATGGCTCTGAGCGCTATGGGACTTAACATCTATGGTCATCAGTCCCCTAGAACTTAGAACTACTTAAACCTAACTAACCTAAGGACAGCACACAACACCCAGTCATCACGACTCTTTATAACAGTGTGACCAACTGCCACAAAAACAGAGTTCTGTATTTGTAAAAAAGTAGGAGACCTTTTTTTTGGGATTACCCTCGTATTTACATATAAAATGTCTGAACATCCGGACCAGTCACATCAATTTAACCACTGCCTATGTTCGACGTCAGCGTGCAATAACCACTCATAGACGGTAGCTGGCAGTACTGGCAGTGGAAGCTGTATAAGGCGTGTAGCGGGGGCGCGGGAAACACTGCAGCCGTTATCGAAATGCGGAAGCGAAGCGATTTAGGTGACCTCCAAAAAGGAATGATCACTGGCTTTCAGGTCAAGAGTACAAGCAATTCCGAAAGGGCTCAGTTTATACGCCATTCACGTGCCGCCGTGGTTAAAGTATATCGTGCATCACAAAATGGCAGTACCGAAAACCGGCCATGATGTAACTGCGGCGCACGACCGGTAGAGGAACGACTGTGGTGTAGGACTGCTGCAGTGGTGTGTACGGGCGAACAGAAGTGCAACTTCTGACCGACTAGCCGCCCTGATGAGCCAAAGAAGTGACGTGTAGAGATATTCAGCAATGACCGATGTTATCAGACTACGAAACGTACAGCTGTGGACACGAGAGGGACGGACGTGCGAAGGCAGCGACATATCACCTCTGTAATGTCATAAAGAATTTCTACTAACAAGGGAACCTCCCCATCGCACCCCCTTCAGATTTAGTTATAAGCTGGCACAGTGGATAGGCCTTGAAAAACTGAACACAGATCAATCGAGAAAACAGGAAGACGTTGTGTGCAACTACGAAAAAATAAGCAAAATACACAAACTGAGTAGTCCATGTGCAAGATAGGCAATATCAAGGCTGATTTGAGCTCAGAAGCGCTGTGGTCCCGTGGTTAGCGTGAGCAGCTGCGGACTGAGAGGTCCTTGGTTCAAGTCTACCTCCAGTGAAAACTTTAATTTTTTCTCAGTTTATGTGACAAACTCTTATGTTTTCAACACTTTTTTGGGAGTGATTATCACATCCACAAGAAAACCGAAATCGGGTAAGGTAGAAGAATCTTTTTACCCATTCGCCAAGTGTACAAGTTACGTGGGTCAGTAACATATTCCTGTCATGTGGCGCACATGCCGTCACCAGTGTCGTATAGAATATATCAGACGCGTTTTGCTGTGGAGGAATCGGTTTACCTATGACCTAGCGATCAAATGTTTTCGGTTCCCATTGGAGAGGCACGTCCTTTCGTCTACTAATCGCACGGTTTACCGGTGCGGTCGCATAACACAGACATTAAACTTATTACAGTGAACAGAGACGTCAATGAACGAACGGACAGATCATAACTTTGCGAAAATAAAGAAATTAAACTTTTCACTGGAGAGGGAGATTTGAACCAAGGACCTCTCGCTTCGCAGCTGCTCACGCTAACCACGGGACCACAGCACTCCGGAGCTCCAATAACCTTTATGTTGCCTATCTTGAGAGTGGACTACTCAGTTTATTATATTTTGCTTATTTTTTCATAGTTCCACACAACTTCTTCCTGTTTTTTCGATTGTTCTGTGTTCAGTTTTTCAAGGCGTATCCAGTGTGCCAACTTATATCTAAATCTGAGGGGGGTGCGATTGGGAGGTTCCCTTGCAAGAGTGCCACTTATATCTTTTGCTGCCTGAAAAATGTTACAGTGACGGTAAGGCAGGCCTTGAATCCCTATGGCTGAGGGTTTGGGATGAAAACGCTCGACATAAAAAAAATGTTCAAATATGTGTGAATTCCTAAGGGAGGACTCGAACGTCCGGCGTGAGAGAACGCACAGTCCGTGACATGGCACCTCAAACCGGGCGGCCACTGCGCGCGGGTCGACTTAAAAGCCTAACTCAGGGATGCATAGGAGATTTCAAGCATGTTTGGTATGTACGTGACTCGTTATTTGCGTAAAATATTGTGAGAGTAAGATTGCATCACTAGGAGTCGTGGTGACGATGGGAAGAAGTGACACGTAGAAACATCCGAAAATGAGCTTGTGGTATTTCGTTCCTATGACTACTTGACTTAGAACACTTTAAAGTTGTGAAGCGCAATCTGTCTCTCATTTACGTTGTTCAGTGTTTCAGCCCCATCGTAATTCGGGATAAAAGATCGTGATCATGCCACGCGGCTCAGTACCAAAGATCTACATCTACATCTACATGGATACTCTGCAAATCACATTCAAGTGCCTGGCAGAGGGTTCATCGAACCACCTTCGCAATTCTCTATTATTCCAATCTCGTATAGCGCGCAGAAAGAATGAACATCTGTATCTTTCCGTACGAGCTCTGATTTCCCTTATTTTATCGTGGTGATCGTTCCTCCCTATGTAGGTCGGTGTCAACAAAATATTTTCGCATTCGGAGGAGAAAGGCTGGTGATTGGAATTTCGTGAGGAGATTCCGTCGCAACGAAAAACGCCTTTCTTTTAATGATTTCCAGCCCAAATCCTGTATCACTTCTGTGACACTCTCTCCCATATTTCGCGATAATACAAAACGTGCTGCCTTTCCTCGAACTTTTTCGATGTACTCCGTCATTTCTATCTGGTAAGGATCCCACACCGCGCCGCAGTATTCTAAAAGATGACGGAGAAGGGTAGTGTAGGCAGTCTGCTTAGTAGGTCTGTTACATTGTCTAAGTGTCCTGCCAATAAAACGCAGTCTTTGGTTAGCCTTCCCCACGACATTTTCTGTGTCTTCCTTCCAATTTAAGTTGTCCGTAATTGTAATACCTAGCTATTTAGTTGAATTTATGACTTTTAGATTAGAGTGATTTATCGTGTAACCGAAGTTTAAAGAGTTCTTTTAGCACTCATGTGGATGACCTCACACTTTTCGTTATTTAGGGTCAACTGCCACTTTTCGCACCATTCAGATATCTTTTCTAAATCGTTTTTCAGTTTGTTTTGATCTTCTGATGACTTTAATAGTGGATAAATGACAGCGTCATTTAAAATAGATAAAACGATACATGTAAAACAGTGGACAGTCCCCAGGTACAGCCCTTTTTCTGAAAATGGATGTCAGTTATTGGTAGGACACCACGTTTCTTCAGAATTCAGTTGAAACTGTGGACCAGAGTCGCCATAAATACGAATGAAATATGTGAACAAATATGTGTAACAATTATCTTACATAGTCAGAGTGGAGATGGCAGTGCAAGGAACACCGAGTATTAGTTTGAACCGCTTAAGAAACATGTTAGCGGTATAAGTGTCTTACTTATTCCATTGATTTGGACAACGCACGTTTGGTACTGACATGAAGAAGACAGTTTAAGCGACTGAAACCATTGATTAGAGATCTATACTGTGACCTTTTCCAAACAAAGTATTTTAACAAAATCTGCAACAGTTGCGATTGATTATTCGTAATACTTTTGTTTCCTATACTCTTACGTTGTTCATATCCGCATCTGTCATAGCACACATTTCTCATCGTATGGAACAACTGGTCGTACAACGAAATAGAATACTCGTACCTTCTTTAGTCTTGTAATTAGAGAATTCTTAAATGCTCGTACGTTCACATAGTAGTCGCTATTTGGCGCTTGTATTCTTACTCTAAAATATTGTCTCGTCTTATTATCGCTGGTTAAAAGGACACTTAGATAACTGAAGAAGAAGAAGTCCTTGGCGCATTTGCTACAGTGATATAAACAGTGTAGATTAGATTAGATTAGATTAGATTAATACTAGTTCCATGGATCATGAATACGATATTTCGTAATGATGTGGAACGAGTCAAATTTTCCAATACATGACATAATTAAGTTAATTTAACAACATACTTAAGTTAATATAACAACTTTTTCATTTTTTGTGTTTCTTTTATTTTTTATTAATATTTTTTTGTTTTTAATTTATATCTAAAAATTCCTCTATGGAGTAGAAGGAGTTGTCATTCAGAAATTCTTTTAATTTCTTCTTAAATACTTGTTGGTTATCTGTCAGATTTTTGATACTATTTGGTAAGTGACCAAAGACTTTAGTGCCAGTATAATTCACCCCTTTCTGTGCCAAAGTTAGATTTAATCTTGAAAAGTGAAGATCGTCCCTTCTCCTAGTATTGTAGTTATGCACGCTGCTATTACTTTTGAATTGTGTTTGGTTGTTAACAACAAATTTCATAAGAGAGTATATATACTGAGAAGCTACTGTGAATATCCCTAGATCCTTAAATAAATGTCTGCAGGATGATCTTGGGTGGACTCCATTTATTATTCTGATTACACGCTTTTGTGCAATAAGTACTTTATTCCTCAGTGATGAATTACCCCAAAATATGATGTCATATGAAAGCAACGAGTGAAAATAGGCGTAGTAAGCTAATTTACTAAGATGTTTATCACCAAAATTTGCAATGACCCTTATTGCATAAGTAGCTGAACTCAAATGTTTCAGCAGATCATCAATGTGTTTCTTCCAATTTAATCTCTCATCAATGGACACACCTAAAAATTTGGAATATTCTACCTTAGCTATATGCTTCTGATTAAGGTCTATATTTATTAATGGCGTCATACCATTCACTGTACGGAACTGTATGTACTATGTCTTATCAAAATTCAGTGAGAGTCCGTTTACAAGGAACCACTTAGTAATTTTCTGAAAGACAGTATTGACAATTTCATCAGTTAAGTCTTGTTTGTCAGGTGTGATTACTATACTTGTATCATCAGCAAAGAGAACTAACTTTGTCTCTTCATGAATATAGAATGGCAAGTCATTAATATATATTAAGAACAACAAAGGACCCAAGACTGACCCTTGTGGAACCCCATTCTTGATAGTTCCCCAGTTTGAGGAATGTGCTGATCTTTGCATATTATGAGAACTACTTATTTCAACTTTCTGCACTCTTCCAGTTAGGTACGAATTAAACCATTTGTGCACTGTCCCACTCATGCCACAATACTTGAGCTTGTCTAGCAGAATTTCATGATTTACACAATCAAAAGCCTTTGAGAGATCACAAAAAATCCCAATGGGTGGTGTTCGGTTATTCAGATCATTCAAAATTTGATTGGTGAAAGCATATATGGCATTTTCTGTTGAAAAACCTTTCTGGAAACCAAACTGACATTTTGTTAGTACTTCATTGTTACAGATATATGAAGCTACTCTTGAATACATTACTTTCTCAAAAATTTTGGATAAAGCTGTTAGAAGGGAGATTGGACAGTAATTGTTGACATCAGATCTATCCCCTTTTTTATGCAAAGGTATAACAATAGCATATTTCAGTCTATCAGGGAAAATGCCCTGTTCCAGAGAGCTATTACACAGGTGGCTGAGAATCTTACTTATCTGTTGAGAACAAGCTTTTAGTATTTTGCTGGAAATGCCATCAATTCCATGTGAGTTTTTGCTTTTAAGCAAGTTTATTATTTTCCTAATTTCAGAGGGAGAAGTGGGTGAGATTTCAATTGTATCAAATTGCATAGGTATGGCCTCTTCCATTAACAGTCTAGCATCTTCTAATGAACACCTGGATCCTACTATATCCACAACATTTAGAAAATGATTATTAAAAATATTTTCAACTTCTGACTTTTTGTTCGTAAAGTTTTCATTCAATTTGATGGTAATACTGTCTTCCTGTGCTCTTGGTTGACCTGTTTCTCTTTTAATAATATTCCAAATTGTTTTAATTTTATTATCAGAGTTGCTGATTTCAGACATGATACACATACTTCTGGATTTTTTAATAACTTTTCTTAATATAACACAGTAGTTTTTATAATGTTTGATAGTTTCTGGGTCACTACTCTTTCTTGCTGTCAGATACATTTCCCTTTTCCGGTTACAAGATATTTTTATACCCTTAGTAAGCCATGGTTTGTTACAAGGTTTCTTACGAGTATATTTAACTATTTTCTTGGGGAAGCAGTTTTCAAATGCATTTACAAAAATGTCATGAAATAAATTATATTTTAAATTGGCATCAGGTTCATGGTACACCTCATCCCAGTCTAACTGCTGTAGGCTTTCCCTGAAATTTGCAATTGTTAAATCATTGACTGAACGTACTACTTTGGAGGACTGTTTAGTATTGCTGAATGGAGCTATGTCATATATTGTAACTAGCTGTGCACCATGATCAGAAAGACCATTCTCAACAGGCTGAGCATTTATCTGGTTAAACTTATCTTGGTCTATAAAGAAGTTATCTATCGGTGAGCTGCTATCCTTTACCACCCGAGTAGGAAAATCAATAATGGGTGTCAAATTGAAAGAACCGAGGAATACTTCAAGGTCATTTTTCCTATTACCCTCTTTCAGAGAATCTACATTGAAGTCCCCACAAATAATAATTTGCTTTCCCCTGTCTGACAGATAGCACAACAAGGAGCCCAAATTTTTCAGAAATAGATGAAAATTTCCTGATGGGGACCTATATACAGTTACAATTATAAATGTGCCTTTATTTAATTTAAGCTCACAGGCACATGCTTCTATATGTTTCTCTACACAAAACTTTTTTGTTTCTATACTTTTTGCACAATGATAACTTTTGACATATATGGCAACTCCTCCTTTCTCCATATTTTCTCTCATTACATGTGCAGAGAGCTTATATCCACTTACATTTACCCTATCCATATCAGTAACAATGTGATGCTCAGACAGGCATAGTATATCTATTTCATCCTCAGATTCTAAATCTTCTAAACAAACCAGAAGCTCATCTATTTTATTCCTTAAACTCCCAATATTTTGATGAAATATACTTACATTATTTTTAATTATACTTTTATGAGAACCTTTCCTTATTCTAATATTTGCAGTACTCTCCTGTCTGAGTTTCTCATTGTGCTTAGGCCTAGTTGCTATACCAGTGGTGACATGGTGTTCTGAGAGGTAGATTATGTCACCTGGGTTGGGTGACTTTAATTCATCAATGCAATTACCTAGGACTAAGGTACAACTTGGTGGAGATAAAATTTCTGGTGATTGGTGAAAATTTATAATTGACAGCTGTGATAGGTGATCCAATGTGCTAGAATTATGCTGTTTAATTTCTTTCCTAAACTGAAGATTTGTGTCGTACTTAAAGCGCTGTATAAGAAGACTTCGTAATCGCTACATCTCGCAAAGCATCTCAAATTGTCAATGAGACAGCTGCATGGCGCAGGTGTCTTTCCATCTTCTCTATTCGTACTGTTCTCGTTACCACATGAAAACAATTAGTTGAATAGTTTTTAAAACTGAGACGTCATGCCGTGCCCATAAGAGGTGCACTCTCCCGTAACGAATACACCAGCTTCTCCAGTAGTAATCGTGTCTGAAAAGGAGATTTTAGGCCATTAGTGTGAGATATTCTATTTTACAACGTGACCGACTCTCGACCCAGCATTTCTTTTGTGAAGTAACCCTCTCGGTGGAAGTGTACCCAATTACAGATCATTGACGTAGTTAAATCTGAATAAAGTATTATTTAGTGTCCAAAATTATGTTAAGACTCGCTGGTTACAACCAAATGGGAAGTTTATTATTTGTGAGATGAGTACAACAGTTTGGAATTCCTAGTTTTTGTTTTGACTACAGCTGAGCCGTGGTAAAATTTGGTTTTGAAGAGCGCGCCGCAGCACGTAGTGTGAAGCAGTCGCCCTCCGTTTCTGGCGGTGGCACCGCTGTGGCAATCGCAGCTTTGGTGTCTCCCTCTGGTGGGAAATGGGAAAGATTGCCTGATCACGTGCATTTAAGGGACGCTATGAGCTCGGCCGTTGGTCAGTCTCAGTCTGGTCAGTTGGTCAGCCGGGTCAGTGTGCGGCAGTGTGCGACGTCTGTCTGTCGTCGGAGTGCTAGTATGTCTGTCGTTTGGATCAAACTTTAAAGCCAGAAAACGAGAGTCTTGCCACTCCGCCAGTAATGGAACTCAGCTGGTGGTCACCCGGTAGGGGCTGAGTTCCTGCATCTGAGTCTGCGCGTTAGGCCGCCAGTTTGCTCGAGTTGAACGGGCAACGGTCATTGGCGGTTGGATCGATCGGTTGGTCGGTCGCGCACTGAGACACAAGATGACTTGCCCGCCTTGAGCGTCGGCGCATGTGAGGTCCCCACGCGAGTCCAGTGGGCCGCGCCGTATAGCGAGGGATAGTGACTTGGCGGTCGACACGAGAGCAACAGGAGTGAACCAACGACATCAGTCTGGCTGGTGCGAGCTGCGACGCCGTGAGACGAGAGATCGGCGCGCCTTCCTGCGCCCGTTGAAGCGGCTGGCAGCGGACGGTTCGGGAGAGCGTTTTGGGGGTGCTGAGCCAGGTCTTCGCCAGACATCGCAGTTTATTAGAAGTTAAGTGATTCGTGATATGTTGTTTCATTTACTTGTTAAATTCTACTTGTTTTCTTAGTTTGTCTCTCGTCCCCAGCTTGCACGTCTGTCTCCCGTCCGCATTTGTTAGGCAGATAGTGACTGTCTGTCTGTCGGTCGGTCTGCCGTACGTTAATCGCTGTCTCTGTCATGTTTGTCGGATTCGGTGCTAACGAATTTATTGGTTAAGGTGTAAAGGCCGAATTCCTGAAATATGTTTTTATCTTGCCTGTCATCTTGAGAGGCGATATATGTGTAATGTAGAGCGTGTTTGTATATTTTATATAATAAAAACAAGTTGCACTTTCGGTGGCAAATAATTTTTGAAATGAGTGTTTCGTACCATTTCCATCCCTCTTACGGGGTGCATAGTTTATGTGTTTGTGTGAGTTGTTAAAATTTTTAGTTTAAAGTAATCTGGTGTGTTGCAGATTTGCACCAGTGTAGTCTTTCAGAGATTGTTGTGAGCGGTCGTGACTACGGCCGTGTTAAAAGGGAGCGGCAAGGTTCTCAGCCAGAAAGCTCGTACTATCAAAAAAATTTTTGTTATTTCTGCCTCTGAATAAACTGCAACTTGATATTTACAGGGCGCTTTCTGATTACAATTTTAAATCTGTTTAAAAATAAGGGCTTTTAGGAATAAAATTTCCTTTTATTAAAAAAAATATTTGTTTCATCAGTTACCATTGACAACTACTTCCACGCTCATTTAGTGTGATTGCTCTGCAGATGATGAAGAAATTGATGAAATGTATGATGAGATAAAAGAAATTATTCAGGTAGTGAAGGGAGACGAAAATTTAATAGTCATGGGTGACTGGAATTCCACAGTAGGAAAAGGAAGAGAAGGAAACGTAGTAGGTGAATATGGATTGGGGCTAAAAATGCAAGAGGAAGCCGCCTGCTAGAATTTTGCACAGAGCATAACTTAATCTTAGCTAACACTTGGTTCAAGAATCATGAAAGAAGGTTGTATACATGGAAGAACCCTGGAGATACTAGAAGGTTTCAGATAGATTATATAATGGTAAGACAGAGATTTAGGAACCAGATTTTAAATTGTAAGACATTTCCAGGGGCAGATGTGGACTCTGACCACAATCTACTCGTTATGAACTGTAGATTAAAACTGAAGAAACTGCAAAAAGGTGGGAATTTAAGGAGATGATAAACTGAAAGAACCAGAGGTTGTACAGAGCATAAGGGAACAATTGACAGGAATGGAGGAAAGAAATACAGTAGAAGAAAAATGGGTAGCTTTGAGGAATGAAATAGTGGAAGCATCAGAGGATCAAGTAGGTAAAAAGACGAGGGCTAGTAGAAATCCTTGGGTAACAGAAGAGATACTGAATTTAATTGATGAAAGGAGAAAATATAAAAATGCAGTAAGTGAAGCAGGCAGAAACGAATACAAACGCCTCAAAAATGAGATCGACAGGAAGTGCAAAATGGCTAAGCAGGGATGGCTAGAGTACAAATGTAAAGATGTAGAGGCTTATCTCACGAGGGGTAAGATAGATACTGCCTACAGGAAAATTATAGAGACCTTTGGAGAAAAGAGAACCACTTGAATGACTATCAAGAGCTCAGATGGAAACCCAGTTCTAAGCAAAGAAAGGCAAGCAGACAGGTGGAAGGAGTTTATGGAGGGTCTATACAGGGGCGATGTTCTTGAGGACAACATTGCGGAAATGGAAGAGGAGGTAGATCAAGATGAAATGGGAAATATGCTACTGCGTGAAGAGTTTGACAGAGCAGTGAAAGACCTAAGTTGAAACAAGGCCCCGGGAGTAGACAACATTCCATTAGTACTATTGACAGCCTTCGGAGAGCCAGTCCTGACTAAACTCTACCATCTGGTGAGCAAGATGTATGAGACAGGCGAAATACCCTCGGACTTCAAGAAGAATATAATAATTCCAATCCCAAAGAAAGCAGGTGTTGACAGATGTGAAAATTACCGAACAATCAGTTTAATAAGTCACAGCTGCAAAATACTAACGCGAATTCTTTACAAACGAATGGAAAAACTGGTAGAAGCCGTTCTCGGGGAAGATCAGTTTGGATTCCGCAGAAATGTTGGAACACGTGAGGCAATACTGACCCTACGACTTTTCTTAGAAAATAGATTAATGAAAGGCAAACCTACGTTTCTAGCATTTGTAGACTTAGAGAAAGCTTTCGACAATGTTGAATTCTAAAGATGGCAGGGGTAAAATACAGGGAGCGAAAGGCTATTTACAATTAGTACAGAAACTAGATGACAGTTATAACAGTCGAGAGGCATGAAAGGGAAGCAGTGGTTGGGAAGGAAGTAAGACAGGGTTGTAGCCTCTCCCCGATGTTATTCAATCTTATATTGAGCAAGCAATAAAGGAAACAAAAGAAAAATTCGGAGTAGGTATTAAAGTCCATGGAGAAGAAATAAAAACTTTGAGGTTCGCCGATGACATTGTAATTCTGTCAGAGACAGCAAAGGACTTGGAAGAGCAGTTGAACGGAATGGACAGTGTCTTGAAAGGAGGGTATAAGATAAACATCAACAAAAGCAAAACAAGAATAATGGAATGCAGTCGAATTAAGTCGGGTGTTGCTGACGGAATTAGATTAGGAAATGAGATAAAGTAGTAAAGGAGTTTTGCTATTTGGGGAGCAAAAAACTCATGATGGTCGAAGTAGAGAGCATATGTAATGTAGACTGGCAATGGCAAGGAAAGCCTTTCTGAAGAAGAGAAATTTGTTAACATCGAGTATAGATGTAAGCGTCAGGAAGTCGTTTCTGAAAGTATTTGTAAGGAGTGAAGCCATGTATGGAAGTGAAACGTGGACGATAAATAGTTTAGACAAGAAGAGAATAGAAGCTTTCGAAATGTGGTGCTACAGAAGAATTCTGAAGATTAGATGGGTAGATCACATAACTAATGAGGAGGTATTGAATAGAACTGGGGAGAAGAGGAGTTTGTGGCACACTTGACTATAAGAAGGGATCGGTTGGTAGGACATGTTCTGAGGCATCAAGGGATCACCAATTTAGTACTGGAGGGCAGCGTGGAGGGTAAAAATCGTAGAGGGAGACCAAGAGATGAATACACTAAGCAGATTCAGAAGGATGTAGGCTGCAGTAGGTACTGGGAGATGAAGAAGCTTGTACAAGATAGAGTAGAATGGAGAGCTGCATCAAACCAGTCTCTGGACTGAAGACCACAACAAAAACAACATAGTGTGATTAAATGTGTTAATGTTCTGGATGAATCGCTAGTAAATAAATTCTTATGAAAAGGTTTTGAAAGTAAATTCACGGTTCAACAGCTGTACCAGTTTTCTACTTACGGTCTCCGGTTTCGTTGAAACTGTGTCTGAACGGTTAAAATCTACACGCCCTGAGATAACGAGTAAAGTCTCTCATCTTCTCTGAGACCACGCCTGAGCAGTGACGTCCGATTCAGGGAGAGAAATGGAAAGGAGACACGAAGAGAAGAACGAATTTGCGGGAGAAAGACGGCGCTGATGGGAAGGAGCGAGGTTAGGGTGGGGACGGGGGAGGGGCGCATGGAAATTGGAATTGTCGCGCGTGACAGCTGCGTGCCGCGTGGGTGGCGGCGTCCCGTGCGCGGTCGCCAGCCGCCGCACCGGTGGGACGATACGGCCGCCGGCTGAGCGTCCCGCGCTTACTTTCGGGTAATTAGCGCTCTGCCGAGAAGAGGACGCGGCGAGCCACACACCTGTCGACAGAGACGCCCGTTGCGATTTAGGGGGTTGCCAACAAAAGATAACACCGCGTGAGCAACATCATCCAGGTCTCTCAGTGACTACCGGCAGCCATCTGTGCAGACTACTCACAAGGATAACTTTATCAGAAGAAACATAACTGGCGTTCTAGGAATCGGATCGTGGAATGTGAGCGCCCTTTACCGGGCATGGTAGGTTAGAAAATTTAAAAACCGGAAATATTTAGGTTAAATTATTTATAGCGGGAATTAGTGAAGTTCGGTGACACGAGGAACAGCACATCTGATCAATTGAATACGGGGTTACAAATACATTATCAGATAGCAGCAGGTTTAATAATGAATAACAAAATGGGAAAGTGGGTAAGCTACTACGAACAGCATAGTGAACGCGTTATTCTAACCAAGATAGAGAGGAAGCCCATACCCATCATTGTCGTACAAGTTCATACGCCAACTATCTCTGCAGGTGATAAAGAGATTGAAAAAATGTATGATGAGATAAAAGAAAGTATTCAGATAGTTTCAGGGAGACGAAAATTTAGGGGGATTAAAGCTCAATAGTAGGAAAAGGAAGAGAAGGAACAATGGTAGGTGTATATGAATCGGGAGAAAGGAATGAAAGAGGAAACCGCCTGGTAGAACTTTGCACAGAGCATAATTTAATCATCGCTAACACTTACTTTAAGAATCATCAAAGAAGACTGTATACATGGAAGAGACATCGAGACAATTGAAGTTTTCGGATTGATTATATAATGGTAAGACAGAGATTTTTCGAATCAGATTTTACATTTTAAGACATTTCCAGGGCCAGATGTGGACTCTAATCACAAGATACGAAATTAAGGAGATGGAACCTCAATAAACTGAAAGAAGCAGAAGTTGTTGAGAGTTTCAGAGGGAGCATTGGGGAACGAGTAATCATACCTGGGGAAACAAATACAGTGGAAGAAGAATGAGTGGTTTTGAGAGACGAAATAAATAGTGAAGGTAGCAGAGGACGAAGGCCTAGTTGAAAGCATTAGATGACACAGGAAAAATTTTATTTAATTGATGAAAAGAGAAAATATGAAAATGGAGCAAATGAACCCAGACGTCTAAAAAATGAGACTGACAGGAAGGGCAAAATGGCTGAGCAGAAATGACTAGATGACAAATGTAAAATTTAGAAGCATATATCACTAGGGAAAATATAGATACCACCTACAGGAAAATCAAAGAAGCCTTTGGTGAAAAGAGAACCACCTGTTTGAATATCAAGAGCTTAAATGGCAAACCAGTCCTAAGCAATGAGGGGAAAGATGAAAGGTGGAAGGACTGTATAGAGGGTTTATACAAGGGACATGAGCATGAAGGCAATATTATACAAATTGAAGAGGACGTAGATGAACACGTGATGGAGATATGATATTCCGGAAAGAATTTGACAGAGGACTTAAAGACCTAAGTCGAAACAATGCCCGGGAATAGACGAGATTAAATTAGAACTACTGACAGCCATGAGAGAGACAGCCATGACAAAACTCTTCCATCTGGTGAGCAAGATGTATGAAACAGACGAAATACCCTCAGATTTCAAGAAGAATACAATAATTCCAGTTCCAAAGAAATCAGGTGCCGACAGGTGTGAACACTGCTGAACTACCAATTTAATATGTCACGGTTGCAAAATACTAACGCGAATTTTTAACAGAAGAATGAAAAATTGGCAGAAGCCGACCTCGGGGAAGATCAGTTTGGTTTCAGGAGAAATGTATGAACACGCGAGGCAATACTGCTCACACAAGAGAGATTAAGAAAACGCAAACCTACGTTTACAGCATCCTTAGACTTAGAGAAAGCTTTTAACAATGTTGACTGGGGTACTCTCTTTGAAATTCTCAGGGTAGCAGGGGTGAAACACAGCGAGCGAAATGTTGTTTACAGTTAGTACAGAAACCAGACGGCACTCACAAGAGTCGAGGGGCATGAAAGGGAAGCAATGGTTGAGAACGGACTGAGACAGCTTTGTCGCCTACTGCTGATGTTATTCAACTTGTATACTGAGCAAGCAGTAAACGAAAGAAAAGAAAACTTTGGAGTAGTTATGAGACGTGTGCGGCTCGGGTTCATAGCTTGGCATCTTGTAATAGCGATAGTAGCGTCTTGTTTTCTTTGTGTGTTCATTGGCGCCACTACGTTTGCTCTCCTTGTCTGTCGGTGAGTGGCAGCAGCAGCGCTTATCGTTAGCGCGAACCATCTTTGGAGCGGCCTCTAGTTTTTCCGAGTCGTCGTGTGTCGAGCGAGGGGAGTTGGGACGGAGCAGCAGTGAGGGCCGGACAGCCAGTACTTGCCCGACCGCTGGCGACACACATGGACTATCCGACGGAAGCACGTGGTCGCGAGAGTGCACGACCACGTCAAGGACCGGATTCAGTGAGTTTTAGTTGAATGGACTGTGGTATGCGATTAGTGCAACTTTCACCTGTGTGTGTGTCCGCCCGTCGGAGTCACCTCATGGCAACTATTTGTCTGTCGACGAATTATACTGGGGTCTTTCTCGTGCCTGCCTTGAGCGGGGACGACTGTTGGTTGGTCGTTCGGTCGTTCGGTCGTTCGTCGCAGCGGACGATGGACATTTGGTCTTCCGACCGCTTCTGGCTTCTCTGTGTTTGTGCCGATTTATAATTCGTCCGAGTTGTTTCACAGCGACTGGTTTTAGTGTTGTGAGTTGTTGGTGGAATTCTTTCCCCGGATCCATGTGTATCTTGTGGTTTTGAATGAGCAGTTATTTTAATGCTGTCTGCGTACTGGATTTGGTGTGGGTTGTCAACGGATATCAGGGGTCGGTTTTGGGCGCAGCAGTGAGGGGGTCAGCGCAGCGCTAGTGCAAGCAGGGGCCGCTGGCGGCCTGCTACCATTGCCGGATCGAGAAGGGGTAGCTGCGAAAGCGACGACTTCGTTGCACACCGTACCCTGGACGTTTAAGTCGAGTTATCTACTAATGCAACCTCGACTGTTCTGAGATCTCACCTTTGGTTGGCGGGTTGTTGCTCCCAGGGCCACTGAGCCTGGCGGCGAGTGAAGTGTTTCGAGGTGGTGAAATATTGCAGCAGTCTTTCTCTATTTGTTATTCATCATTGAATTTAGTATTATTCTTATTATTGAAGTGCAACCAGCGGTATTTTCTGCCTTGGGGCGCCCCAGTTACCTGCCCTGGAGGTTAGCGTACTTTTCCCGCAGAGTACATTTCCTCATCATGTTGATGCTGTCTGACACAGCGTGTAGTTCGACAGCCTCTTGTATTATACTGTGCATTTGGGGGGGGGGGGGGGGGCGGCGGGAGGGGACTATCTTGACTCTAGTGTTTCCTTCGGCCTTGGGTGTTTTCTGAAGACATAGTTCTGTCTGTCTCTTCACCCTTGCCTAAAAATATTCTATCGTTGTACCAGTGATCGGACGTTAAACAGATTGGTTAGTCGGTCGGTCGGCGCTTAAGCTGCCCCTAGTTTGCGTTGCCATCCTGTTATGTGAGTACAGCTCTTAGCTACCTGTCTCACCTTACCTTAAGTTTGAGTTACCTTCCCAGGCCGACCCTTGGAACACTTGCTGAGAACCGCTTGTCCTGATTCCTAAGATTGTGATGTTTAAGGATATTTGTAATTTTCTAATTATTGTTCGTGTGGCTTTCAGCCGAGCAATAATTCACTTCTTTTGTGAAGGCCTTCAGCCGTGTTATAATAAGTCTTTCTAAGCAAACTTGTTTTAAAAGTAAGGTATTTATTTTAAAATTGCTATTTGGAATTGTTCTAAAAAAAGTGGAAGCGTGCTGCGCCCATAACCCCGAGGTCCGTGGTTACGATTGTGATATTCCCATTTCAAAGAATTAAAGTCTAAGAAAACGGGAAAAAAACATTGAAATTTGTTGCTGATGTTGTAATTCTGTCAGCGACAGCAAAGGGAAGTGCAGCTGAACGGAATGGACAGTGTCTTGAAAGAAGGATGTTAGATGAACATCAACAAAAGCAAAATGTGGGTAATGGAATGTAATCGAATTAAATCAGGTGATGCTGAGAGAATTAGACTAGGAAACGAGACACTTCAAGTACTAGAAGAGTTTTTCTATTTGGGCAGCAAAATAACTGATGATGGCCGAAGTAGAGAGAGGAGATTGCAATGGCAAGAAAAGCGATTTTGAAGAAAAGAAATTTGTTAACATCGAGTACGGATATGTCAGGTAGTCTGAAAACATTTATATGGAGTGTAGCCATGTATGAAAGTGAAACATGGACGTAAACAGTTTACGCAAGAAGATTTTGAAATGTTACAGAATACTGAAGGATTAGATGGATACATCGCGTAACTAAGCAAGTCGTACTGAATAGAATTGGGGAGAAAGAAAGATTGTGCCACAAGCTGACTAGAAAAAGGGATCGGTTGATAGGAAAAATTTTGATAGGACACATTCTGAGACACCAAGGCGAAAGTTATACGAATAAATAAAAAATATATTAAAAGTTATCTAAATAAATAAAAATAGAAGAGTAAAGTACTCTGTTTCTGATTGTAGGCCTGAGCTGTGTTAATAAATGAACTGTCGTAATGAAACTTTTACTGTCGTAATGTGAAACCCAAGCTTCACTGTAAAAGTAATTTGTCGAAATGGAAAGAAAAGTATTTCATACTGTAGAAGTTAGCAATCTGACTACAAGAATTTTGAACAGTATAAACCGCTGGAATAACTTGGACATGAAACCTAGAGTAATTGGCTTTGCAAAATTTGGTCACAAAAACTATCTCTGAATAACGTAAATTGGCCCTGATTGAATAAATAAAAAAAATCATAGTCTTTTCTCCTTACCTCTATTCTGTGCAATTCTGGATAATGCTTTGCAGTACTGTTCTGTCTTGAGCGCCGCTATGCTAAAGCTGCAGATTACTGTATCTACACAGAGACACTCGAAAGGCGCAGTGAGTTCTCTGTTAATTGCAAATCGAACAGTTTATTGAACATAGTTTGTTGGATGATCCATTAAAAATAATTGTAGGTGCAAGATTAGTAAGAAAATGAAATATGCGGAAAAATGACAACAGTAGGTTTTTTTGTGTATTGAGAAAAAGTACTAAAGGCAGATTTTAAATTTAATGAACTGCTTAACATCCAATCCATTCGCTTTCCTGCCTCTCAAATCTAACAACTTTCAGTACAATAGCCAAGTTAGTTCGATGGCGCAGCAACAGTGAAAAAAAAAACAGTAACATCATTATTGTATTTACCTGACATTCCATTAGATTTCTTCCTTCACAAATCAATTTCATAATCATGTTGATTGAATAAATTGATAAACTGAGACATTAAATTTGTATCATAATATTATCTCAACTTCCTAACTAACACTCCATAACATTATCAGCCTAGCTCTAACGCATCTGAACTTCGACTCCTTCTCTACCAAAGCTAAACACTGTCAGCTCCCACTGCACCCTCGCGCAGTTCAAAGTTCTTAGCTTAACTCTGCGGTACAGTTTACAACATCGCTGCTCGCTCACAATCAATTCAGTTACCAAAATTCAGATACCAAAATTATACATGACACCTATCATTACCCCGCGGTCCCGTGGACCAAAATTTCACATGTCAGTGACACTGCTAAGACTGCAAAATTTTACTTTACAAAAACAATATTCTTATTAGATGTAGAAACGTCCGCCCCCGGTAGCTGAGTGGTCAGCGTGACAGACTGTCAATCCAAAGGGCCCGGGTTCGATTCCCGGCTGGGTCGGCGATTTTCTCCGCTCAGGGACTGGGTGTTGTGTTGTCCTAATCATCATCATTTCATCCCCATCGACGCGCAGGTCGCCGAAGTGGCGTCAAATCGAAAGACCTGCACTAGGCGAACGGTCTACCCGACGCGAGGCCCTAGCCACACGACATTTAATTTCATTTCATTTCAGATGTAGAAACGCGAATACAAAAGTTTAAAGATACAATACAAGTACACAAGAAATAACAGAACTATACATGACAGAAAATAAGTACAAACTATTGCTGGACATAAACAGTTGCATAACTGAAAATAGGTACAAATCATCGTGGACATAAACATATTGTTACAAGTATAGTATTTTCTAAATATTAGGGTACACTCACTGTAGTGCAAACTGCATTATACGTGTACACTCTTAGTACAAAGAGACATGTATGCACTGCACATATTTGTGTCAGAAGTGCAAAGAAAATGTTTATCACCACCCAACGTTGCAGCACAAAAAAGTTTCCCAAGAGCAGTAAAACTTGTAAATAACCGCCAACTATAAGTGCGTAGGCAAACTATATGACACATTGAGGAAAAATCTTGCAGTCCCACAGACAACGACAGTATAAATAGTATTTGAAAAGCACATTGAGACAATCTTGCAGACACGTTGGCACTGTCATGAGAAGTATTCTTCAGACCTGACCAGTGCGGAACAATCTTACAAACCCACTGGCACCAACATGAGGAGTATTTGGTATTACTGACCAGTGAAGGACAATCTTGCAGTCCCCCTGGCACCAACATGAGAAGTGTTTGATGTCACTGACCAATGCAGGATAATCTTGAAATGCCCCTGGCACCCACACCAGAAGTAGTTGATATTGGCCGTAATGAGAAGGTAGCACGCTCTGAATGTGATAAAAATTAGTCCATCCATACCGTAGCAAGAACCTAACCACTCATTACAAACATGTCTCCACGAGACATCCACAGCATGTATAGTCTTAAGTGCAGTACAGACTAATCACAAGCCAGGTTATAATCAAATAAAATATGACAGCTAACAGTGACTCCCAATGTCAATATCTGTGCAGAGTGCAAATGAAGTACAAATGCCTCATATAAAACAAGAGGGCATGTCCAGGAAATGAAGTACAATGGTGAACTAGTATACATATTACATCGAGAAACAAAATGAGAAAGGTATTAGCTCAAAAAGAAAAAAAAAACAGAATACAGTACATCTTAATACTGACGAAATGGCCTAAAACTAAGCAAATAATCAGATTTTCAAAAGTATTTACGAAGTCCACGTGTCAGAGTAATGTGCAAACTAAGTTGCTGTGTGACAAGAATTTTTGACCTTAAAGAGGAAAAATATCAGAATATAGTACATCTTAACACTAAAGAAGTGGCTTAAAACTAAGCAAACAATCAAGGTAGCAATATCAACCAAGAAAAGAGTACACATAAAGTCCAATATGTCATAGTACATACAAATGGCATGGGAACATCCCGTTACATTCAGTGTAATATGCAAACGTAGTTGCAGTATGACCAGAATCGTTGCATACAAAGTTATAATGGAGGCATGGGAAAAATAGTTAAAAGAGCAAATTATGTCATATTCGGTAACATGAGTAACACAGTACTATAAAACAGAAGTGTGCAAATGTAGTTGCTTTATGATAAGACACTTTGCGTATAATTGCAGAGTAAAAACTCACAAAGGAAAAAACAGGAACTCCACTCACTACAGGAATAAATAGGACATGAGGAGAAAAAGGAAGGTTTGTATAGTGCACTAGGATTATTGTACCTGTGGAAAGAAGTAATTTAAAGTTATTCGTCATGCGTCAGTCGACATAGCAACAAGAAGAATTTGGCTAAAATAATGAATATATGTCAGACTTGTCAAGATAAATATTATCACATATCAGGAAGAGAGTAATCATCAGGCAACAACAATTTAAGTATCCAAACACAAATCACCATAGAGAAAAAGAAATCAAGTCTAGAAAAGTAGCAATTCACTTAAAAAGTAACCCTAATCTCATACCTTCTATACCAGGAAATAATATCATCATGAAATCCCAAAAAAGTAACATCATCGTCTACACAAAACCTCTCCTTGACATAATAACTTCAAGAAATACATTATAAATATATACTAGAAATATATTCTAAAAATGCGTACAGAATATCATAAAGATCATACCATTAGCCGACAAAGGCAGATTCTGACCTGTTCTCAACCCAGTAAGACCTGTTAAAAATGAATTGGTACAAACTTTGAAAATTCATCAGTGCAAAACCACGATACACGGTCTGCCAAGGCGTCCGCCACATGATCATTACCTGAATGTTTACCATTTACTTATGTATGTTCCAAGCTGACTGTACCAAGCTGCTGATGTATGTAGATCTGTCACTCCTTAACAAAATTATTGTAAGACGCTGGCAAAAAAGGAAATACTTACAAGCACAAGGTGGGTCTGTAACAAATACATATGATAAAATATGCTAGTGGTAAAAAAAAATTGCAAGACTAAGGTTCACCTTAAACATCAAAGAAAATATAAGCCATAGTTTATAATGTAACTGCCTATAGGTAATAAACCAATGGGCAACGCTCTCTACAATCTATCCAAAATACAAGAGAAATAAAGCATATTATGCCCTGCATACAGCATTCTTGAAAAGACAAAGCATGAGTATAGAAAATAAAATGACACAAGTAAGGTGTAGTAGTAGTATCAGTGGTGTGAGTATGTTGTCTGTCAAGCTGTGTATGTGTTTCCTAATTCATTCAGTACAAATGAGAAAATCATAGCTTCCACAAGAACAAATGGTTCAAATGGCTCTGAGCACTATGGGACTTAACTTCTGAGTCATCAGTCCCCTAGAACTTAGAACTACTTAAACCTAACTAACCTAAGGACATCACACACCTCCATGCCCGAGGCAGGATTCGAACCTACGACCGTAGCGGTCGTGCGGTTCTAGACTGAAACGCCTAGAACCGCTCGGCCACTCCGGCTGGCCCACAAGAACAAATAGCCCAGATAATGCAATAGGTTATTATTAGACAAGAAAAAAATGTCATAGTATAGAGTAGTAATTAGACCAGAAATGTACATTGCTATAAGATGTATCACAGCTGTAGCTTGTTGTATTGCTCTCATAGAGAAAACAAAATTACCAAGTATATCCAAGGTGGCATAAAAATCTCAAGAAAGTGACAACTGCATTTCAAACACAGAAACTTTAGTGCAGTAGCAAATAGCTGTAGAACAGTTGCTTTTGTCAACTGGCCACGACTGATACAAACTCATCTTTTATACTTATAAACAAGAAATATCATCACGCGAAATAAAGTCGACTTTAACGAAAACAGGGTCACTAAGCCCTAACCATTAGTTCAATATTATTCATCAACATCATCATCTTGTCAGTAACTTCACATAACACATTATATACGTAAGACACATAAATCATAATCATATACCTCATTAAAAATAATCAGTAATTATCATCATAATCAAATACACTAATATGCAGTAAACTTCATAATACAACTCATGTGAAATAAAACTCCTTGTTCTGTCTACATCAGTTGTCTCCCACAAGATGAACATCTCATAGCCGTAAGTATAAAACATCCAAATCCTGTATACAAAACACTTGCAATGACAATAGATCCTGAGAAATAGAGATTGTAGCTCTCAGCAAGTATTACTTCTGACAATAGACAAAACAGAGTAAGGCCGTTTATTTGCGGCAACCAGGGTGCATTTCAGTCTGCCGGAAACTATATTTTAAATCAAGAGAGGAGAAAATTTCTGAAGAATCTCTTCCAAGGTTTGTGATCTATCGGTTTCCGGAATAATAATGTTGTTAATTTGTCTTGAATCGAGAACAAGCCTCATTAAATCATCTTTCTTTCGCACAATATGAAGCGGAGTGTTATAATGGCTGGCTGCCGGCTCAATAATACCTTGTTGAAGCATGTAATTAATTTCTTCTTTAACTTTCTGACGATTAACAGAAGGAATGGTGTAGTGTCTTCCAACAAAAGTATTGTGCAGCTTAACAAGAAATTGTTAAAGAAAACCACGAATAGTGGCAGGTACATTACCAAAAACGTGAGCATGAGTTTGTAAGATTTCCCGTAATTGTTGTTTACCAAAATCAGAGATAGTTTTACAGTTGTCAACTTAGTTCTGAACTTCGTCGAAAATGTCAGTCACAGTGCTCTTGTATCCCTTACTTGGCCCGTTAGCTTATCATTTACTAAGACTTTGGTTCTGCTGAAGTATCGTCGCTGATTACCATTAAAATTCTGGTTATGTCAAAATTCCTGTTCGTCTTTCATTCCCAAAATAGTTACTCTTATTGTGGTTGAAAAATGTACCAGAATGACCACCGTTGTGTTTGCACTGAAAATTGCGGTTGTTGTTAGAAAAGTTATTTCTTCCGCTGCTGAGAAAACGACTGATCAATCTCAAGTAATTTTAAAAGTCACGAAAAGCATGTATGTTATATGTTTATTGACCTGCTCTCAACGCACTTTTCAAATTTCCTGGAAGTTTTGAAATACAGAAGTGGATCAAACTTGACGGGCTGAATGGCTCAAGTTGTTTTGTTGTACCATGTATTCAAAGTATTGTGTTAACTTTTCAAAATTCGAGTTGTTGAAGTTCCGTAAATTTATCAATTTGTCTTTTACAGCACGCTGTGTTGTCTCAGACCAGTACGCCGCGAGAAAAGCGCTTTGAAAATCTTCAACTGAAAAACATTGGAGTGCAATAATAGGTCGCATTCTCTCTGACGCTTCCGCTTCCAAAAAGCTACAAATAAATTCTAATTTATGAGAGACAGGCCAATTTGGCGGCAAAGAAAAGATAAATTCCTGAATGCAGTACAAGGGGTGTAGGCAATTAGGACCATTAAAAAATACTTTCAATTTTCTGACAGATAAAAAATGTTTGTAGTCAAAACCATCAGTTCTAAAATTATCAAAAGAATGATGTCGGTTGAAAAAGGTGTCATTTGATTGTAAAGCGTCTCTTTCTCTGAACGGTTTAGTAAGCTGAGATCGCCGAGAATGTTCTATATTCTGATCGATAGAGCAGTCCTGAGAAATGGTATCGTTCTTATTGTCAGACAAGCGGGCATTAAGTTTATTACGTTCCTGGTTCATTTGACGATTAATTTGCATCTCTCCCTGCCGAAAGTTTTCAAGCGACTGAAATTCTTCAGTGTGTACCGGTTGTGTACCTTCTGAGTGACTGTCATGATTTAATTTTAATTGTTCTACAGTGTCGGCGATTTCATCATATTCGGCTTTCAGACTGTCGTATTGGTCGTGAATTTTCGTAGTAACATCTGTAAGCGACTGTAACTGTACAGCATGACTACGCTTTTTCTTTTGCAAAGTAGCAACAATTTCACTGGGTACCGACTTTCTATTTTTAGCAATAAGTAGGGCTTTGTCTTGCCGCAGACTTTCAGAAATGCTATTAAGTTGTTCATCAAGGGCTACTTCTCTGTCTGACACATTTAATTGTCATGTGCTGTAGTTAGCTCGCTTAAACGAGATGTGACATTGGTAACCTCTGTTGAAATAACATTTACGTAATCTGTTAAAGCTTTGTAACTGTCTTTTAATTTGTCAGAGTGCTTTCTGATTATCACGGAGCCCATCTAAAGATGTTTTTTGCTCTACGAGTTTGTGATTAAGCTCTGCCAGATGAGTGGTCTGTGCACCTAAACTTTCTGTAAGAGAGTCATGATTTTTAGTACATTTATCACTAAGTTCTTGAAATTGCTTTGTAGGGGACTAGTTACTGTTTTTAAGGTCGTCACATCGAGAGGATTGTTCATCAAAACAGTGGATTGTTCATCAAAACGTGCATTATTCTGTCTTTGTATTTCACCTACGAACTGAAACAAACGATCGAACTGAGCTTGCGGCGAGAAATACATATTTTCTGTAGTCAAATGAAGCTGTTGCGTAACAGCTCTGTCGGAAAAATTCCGTAAAGCCTGGGTGCCGGATTTTGGCAAATGTAGTGAATCTTCCATATTTATGTTTATTATCACAAACATTGTTATCTGAATGCGGAGTTATGGCAGTTTCAAGAATGTCTACAATGTTCGTGATTTGACTATCCGGTTGTAAAGACACAGCGTCTTGCATTATTACGTCAGAAATATGGTTAGTACTAGTAGCTACAGACTGATCAGCAAAGGTATTGTCGTTGTCGGCTGCATTTCGCAAATCAGATTTTTCGGAATTCATCGTAGTGCGCGAATTGCTGACAAATGTACTACGTGGCATGATAATAGAGAAATATAAAAACAAATCACAAAATCACAGATGCAAAAGACAACTTCGAGAATAGCATCAAAGCTGAAAAGTAGAACACAGTATTAACAAAACATGCATTGCGCTAAGGTACAATAATATTTAAAGTAAGAGAGAGCAGTATACAATTTCTGACTGTTTCTCAAAAAATCCCTCTGTCATCCGTACCGTACAACGACATCGCTAAGTGAAAGTTATCTAAATAAATAAAAATATGAACCGAAGTACTCAGTTTCTAATTGTTAGCCTGACCTGTGATAATAAATGAACTGTCGTAATGAAACTTTTACTGTCGTAATGTGAAAGACAAGCTGCACTGTAAAAGTAATTATTTGTCACAATGAAAAGGGAAGTATTTCACATTGCAGAAGTTAGCAATCTGACTGAAAGAATTTTGAACAGTATAAACTGCCTGAATAACTTGGACATGAAACCTAGAGTAATCGGCTATGCAAAATTTGATCTCTGAATAACATCGGCTATGCAAAATTTGATCTCTGAATAACTTAAGTTTTACCTGATTGAATAAATAAAAAAAATGATAATCTTTTCTCCGTACCTCTATTCTACGCAAATCTGGATAAAGCGCTTCAATACTGCTCTGTCTTGCGTGCCGCTATGCTAAAGCAGAAATTTACTATGTCTATACAGAAACACTCGAGAACAATGAGTTCTCTGTTAATAGCAAATCGAACAGTTTGTTGAACATACTTGGTTGGATGATCCATTAAAAATAATGGTAAGAAGGTAGGGTTGGTAAGAAAATGAAATATGCGCAAAAATGACAACACTATGGTTTCATTTTTGTATATTGAGAAAAAGTGCTCAAGGCAGATTTAAAATTTAATGAATTTCTCAACATCCAAGCAACACACTTTCCTACCTCTCAAATCAAACAATTTTCAGTACAATAACCAAGTTAGTTCGATGGCGCAGCAATAGTGAAAAAAGTAACATCATTATTGTATTTACCTGACATTCCATTAGATTTCTTCCTTCACAAATCAGTTTCATAATCATGTTGATTGAATAAAATGATAAACCGAGACATTAAATTTGAATCATAATATTTCCATAGCTTCCTAACTAATACTTACATAAAGAACAAGAAACACCATGGGATATTGTAATAAGATATGTTTACAAGACTTTATCTGGCTTTTCAAATTTGTAAATAATTGCTTAAAACTGGCATTTATATGTGTACAAACAGTAGAGTGCATTTCTCCTTTTCCATAACAGAAAGCTCATCGGTGATTCTCAAACTTCAACGAAACACGTCTGCACAGTAGATTGTGTTTTTCTCAAGGCGGACCCCGACCAAAAACAAACTTAGGACAAGGTTTGATTACAGTAAACAGATTCAGTTGGATCTAGGCTGCAAACGTTCTACAGAGATGAAGAGATTTAAACAAGATAGACCAGCATGGGCAGTCGCAGCAAACAGGTCTTCGGACTGAAGGCCACGACTAAATCATCGAATATGCAACTACTGAAACCACGCGGGCTTAAATAGATGGGCTCGAAGCTGCATAGAAGACCTCTGGTCCCGTGTTACCGATTGCAAGCTGGTCAGTGCCCGGACAGATACCGTAAAGAGGAACACTTCAGTAACTGGCATATGTAACTTTTGCAACTGCAACATTACAACGAAACTGTTTTGGCACACATAAATCATGTCTGTCTGACTAGTCTGGGATGTGTTGAAGCAGCAAATCGTCGACTTGTCAACCGTCTTAGTGTTGGTCTCTGCTGTTAGGTCACTTCTGCTCTACCATAATTCTGATCAGATTGCCTGCCAACAGGATACAGTTCCGGCCACTTGGGCCTAAAATAGGATAACAGACCTATAGTACTGCAGTCTCGGTCTTTAAGATATCAGTTATCCAGGATGGCTATCTACTGGTGGCCATCACTTCACAGCGGGAGGAATCTGTACAGATGGCCCTCTTTGAAAAGCTCGGAGGGGATGATGGTCCAGGACCTACTTCAGGAGGGTCTATCCAGATCGTGGTGCCCTCATTTTCGTCTGTGAGGGGGTGCACACGGTGGAATGGGTTAAGGACAAAGTTCCCGTGGTATCCCCGTGGGAAGATGCGAAGCCGCTGGTCAAGACGGCAGCAGAACATCTTAAGACCGCAAAGGTATCAATATGGGTCCCAAAGATCCTTTAGGACTTCTCTCCTAAGACTCTGTTCGAGAAAATAGAGGCTCAAAACAGAAAAGTCTCGACAGAAGACTGGAGAGTGATGAACTGGAAGGACGAACCCTCATGGTGGAGGTTGGAGAGAAGTCCCTGAAGGGGATGCGAGAGCAGGATCTGAAATTGTTTTTAGGGTTCTCGCAGGTTACCGTCAGGGTTCTCAAAGACCTCAAAGGTAATGATGGCAGCAAGACTGGATGTGCTGCAGATTAATGTGCAGCACAATAAAGGGGCCTCTGCTACCCTGAGCCGCTGGCTGGGGAGGCAGGAAGTGGACGTGGCCCTCATACAAGAACCCTACTTACATAAAGGGGATGTATCGGGCCTCAGTGGCACTGGAGGTAAGCTGCTTTATGCTAGAAATCTAAGAAACTCCAGAACATGCATCAATGTAAGAAATGGAATTTCTTTCATGCCAGTGATGGATTTCTGCTCCAGGGACCTAGTGACCATTAAAATGCAGCAATGTGAGAAAGGTATCACGAGGGAAATTATTTTGGCCTCAGCATACCTTCCTTGCGAAGACAGCTCTCCTCCTTCTTCGGAAGTGAGGAGACTGGTAGAGGCTTGCCATCAGCAAGGTGACCAACTGCTGGTGGGATGCGGTGCCAATGCCCACAACCTAGTGTGGGGCAGCAAGGACAACAATAGTAGAGGTGAGTACCTTCTGTAATTTCTTTTAGCTAATAACTTGGAGGTCCTGAATAGGGGCAATGAAACTACATTCAGGAAGACGAAGGGAAGAAGTAATTGACATAACTTTTGGTTCCATGATGATGGGCAGCTATGTCAAACAATGGCACATGGTGTTAGGGCCATCGTCATCGGCCCACATGTACATTAAGTTCAAGGTTCAATTGGGAATCAGACAGACCATGACTTATAGGGAAACAGAGTGGGAGACATATAGGAGCGACCTTCGCTTAGGCTTATCAGAAATTAAAACCTCGATAAAGAATTCTGTAGAGTTGGAGGAAGTAGCAGAGGCTTTTACCTCGGCAATAGTGACTCATTTCAGGACAACTGCTAAATCACCAAGAAGTGCACAAATAGGAGTGTGCCTTGGTGCAATAATAACTTGGAAATTCAAAGAAAACAGGTACAAAGGCTGTTTAATATTGCGAGACGTAAAGGACAATGGGCTAAATATCGTGAGGCCCTCGTCAACTACAACCTTGCAATCAGACAAGCAAAGTAAACATCCTGAAGGGCATTCTGTGAGGAAGTTGAGAGCATGGCTGCTTAAACAAGACTTCACAGAATCCTCACTAGAGTACCAATCAATCCAAGAGGTACGTTGAGGAAGGAGGATAGGGAATATACGAAGACAGCACATGAGACGCTTGAACTGTTCCGCAAAACTAAATTTCCTCGATATGCTCTGAAAGACAACTCAGACCAGAACGTGATACTGGAGAGACAATGATTCTCATGCACTCGAAGAAAGGACTGGGAATCGGCCAAGGAGTGTGTAGACTTCAATAAAATCCAATGGGCGCTGGGAACATTCCAACCGTTCTAGTCACTGGCCCAGATGGAATTTTTCCAGCTCTCGTGCAACAGGCTGGAGAGTCCTATGCACGTTATTCAGGGTTAGCCTAGCAGTAGGAAGCATTCCCAATGTTTGGAGGGCAGTGAAGGCTGTCTTCATTCCAAAGGCAGGGAGAATTCATCATACCAAGGCCAAGGATATAAGACCAATCAGTCTGTCCTCCTTCATTCTCAAAACATTGGAAAAAGTGGTTAAAGTACACGTTGGGGAGAGGAAGCTAATTAGGGCCCCTCTATATTCAAACCAACACGCATATCAACCAGGTAAATCATTGAGACAGCTCTCCACCAACTCCACCAACTCGTTGAGAGGGTGGAGAAAGCACCTCACTTCCAAGAAATAGCCCTCTGCATCTTCCTGGATATAAAAAATATGTTCAAATGTGTGTGAAATCTTATGGGACTTAACTGCCAAGGTCATCAGTCCCTAAGCTTACACACTACTTAACCTAAATTATCCTAAGGATAAACACACACACCCGTGCCCAAGGGGGGACTCGAACCTCCGCCAGGACCAGCCGCACAGTCCATGACTGCAGCGCCTTAGACCGCTCGGCTAATCCCGCACGGCTTTCTGGATATCTATGGGGCCTTAAATTTCACGGCCTTCGATTTCATATTAAGGGCAGCAGAGGTGCATGGCCTAGGGACCATTATATGTAGGTGGATCACGGCCATGCTTAGTGGAAGCAAGGTAGAGGCATGATGAACAAAAGATGGTAATTAACACCACTAGAGCCTACCCCCGAGGAGGAGTTCTGTCCCCTTTATTGTGGAACCTAGTGGTGAATGAACTCATTGAGGAACTAAACTCCAGACACTGCTTCTGCCATGGATACGCAGATGATCTTGTCATAGTAATACTTAGCAAATTTACTGACACAGTTAGAAATGTAGCACAAGAAGGGTTGGACATTGTGCAAAATTGGTGCATTAAGCAGGATCTGAGGGTTAATCCTAAGAAGGCTGTTGTGGTTCCATTTACGAAGAGGCATATCCAACACTCTAAAGCTCTTCGGTGAAACACTACCTGTGAAGCGGATAGTGAAATATCTAGGGGTAACCTTAGATCAGAAACTAATGTGGACCCTTCACATTAAGGGTATCTTCTCCAAGGCAAAAAGTACTCTAGTGAGTACCAGAAAGGCTTGTGGTGAAAACTGGGGCCTAAGCCCCAGAGGTATGCACTGGATATACACCACAGTGGTTGTATTGTATTGTATGTTAACCAGGGGCTTAGAAACGATGGAGAGGCTCCGTCCCCACCGCAGCCGCAGTGGTCCACAACCCTATGACGACTACCGCAGTCCACCCCTCCACCTCCCCACACTGAACCACTCTTTCAGGGTTATTGTGCTGTCCAGACCCTGGTGGACTCCCCCAGGGAACGTCTTACACCAGACGAGTGTGAACCCTATGTTTACATGGTAGCGTAATTGTGGTGTGCGCATAAGTGGAGAACTTGTTTGCACAGCAATCGCCGACGTACTGTAGCTAAGGCGGAATAAGGGGAACCAGCCTACATTCGCCGTAGCAGATGGAATACCACCTAAAAACCATCCACAGACTGGTCAGCTCACTGGACCTTGACACAAGTCCGCCGGTCGTCTAAAGGACCAGGCACTCCTTCCCAATCTGGAAAGCCATGCATTAGACCGCACTGCTAACCGGGCAGGCTACCACAGTGGTTAGATCTAGGATTTCCTGTGGGACCATAGTGTGGTGGAAGAAGGTAGAACAGTGGGTTGTAACTAAGGATCTTGCTAAGGAGCAGAGACTGGCCTGCTTAGCCATAACAGGCGGAATAGCAGCACACCAACCGCTGGGATGGATCTCCACTACGCCTTTCGGTCAAGATAGAGGCAGCAGCTGGGGCATACAGACTTCAGAATGGCAAAAACTGGATCTCATCTGGATATGCAGAATCAAACACTAACATAGTGAGTTAAACATAGGGAAGGCTAGGGGAAATACCTGCCGACTACATAATAACTCCCATCTGCTTCAACAAGCCTTACAATATAATAACTGGAAGCAGGGAGCAGTGGGAAAAAACAGTTCGACGCCGTATGGGGGGGGGGCATTGTTTGGTTCACCAATGGGTCGAAAGCAGACCAAGGCGTTGGGGAGGGGGTGTACAGGGTTCAGCCAAGACTGGATGGCATCATCTCTCTAGGAAAACTGGCTTCTGTATTCAAAGCTGAAATTACTGCAATCAGAGCATGTGTGGAGGAGAATATGTATAGGTGCTACAGTGACCATAGCAACTAAATCTATTCAGCCAGGCAACTCTGAAATGGCTGGCAGCTCCTGCAAAAAGATCTAAGGCTGTTGCAGAATGAGACAGGACTCTCGAGGAGGTAGGGGAAGTAATAGGGTAAACCTAGTGTGGGTCCCTGGCCACTCAGGGATCTGTGGCAATGAACAAGCCGGCAGATTGGCCAGGATGGGGGCAATGACTCTATTTATTGGACCGCAACCTGTCCTGACTACAGAACTGGCTCAGAAAATAGCATGTAGAATATTGGACCAAGGTCCATAAACAAAAACATGGTATGGTAATGATGCCCAAGTCATGTTTTAAAAGAAACTCTGTAATCCTGGGATTGAACAGGAAAGAGATCAAACTCATGACTGGACTGATGACCGGCCGTGGGAATTTCAGAAAACACCTACACTCAATGGGTACAACTGAAGAGGACCCTAAATGTAGGACCTGTGATGAGGGTGAAGAAACTGCATCACACCTAATCTTCGAATGCATTGCATTGGAGAGCAAAAGATACAGAATCTTCGGGGCAACTAGACCTGAAGAAATTGTGTCCAACAAAAAACTGGTGATGGGACTCCTTGCCCTATTTAAGGGCATTGGTTGGCTTTACTAGATTTATAGGGAGCGATACCGCACAACAAACTCGGTTTCGGTGCTGGCAGTGGCGGGTTGGACCTAAGCTGTTTTAGCTTCCCTGTCAATATCAAATCAAATCAAATGAAGGCCTATGTTTGGTATTAGTAGACTTATCTTGGCCATTAATGCCCTTTTTGCCAGTGCTAGTCTGGTTATTATGTCCTCCATGCTCCGTCCATCATGGTCAATTTTGCTGCCTAGGTATCAGAATTCTTTAACTTCACCTACTTCGTGATCCCCAAGTCTGATGTTAAGTTTCTCGCTGTTCGAATTTCTGCTATTTCTCGTTACTTTCTTCTTCAATTTATCCTTAATCCATTATCTGTACTCATTAGACTGTAATTATTATTCACTTTCACTGAGGATAGCAATATCATCATCGAATCCTTTCATCCTGAATTTAATTCCACTATTGAACCATTCTTTTACTTCCATCATGTCCGCCTCCATAGCTGAGCAGTTAGCGCCACAGAATGCCACGCGAGGGGCCCGGGTACGATTCCCGGCTGATTCGGAGACTTTTTCTGCTCGGAGAGTGGGTGTTGTGTTGTGTTCATCATCACATCATCCTCATCGACACGCAAGTCGCCTAAGTGGCGTCACCTAAAATGACTTACCGGTTTACCCGGTGGCAGGCCCTAGCCACACGACAGTTCATTTCACTTCCATCATTGCTTCTTCGATGTATAGAGTGAACAGCAGGGGCAGAAGACTGCATCCTTTCCCCGTAGCTTATCCCTATTTTTCTCAGAATTTCGGACATCTTCCACCATTTTACATTGTCGAAGGCTTGTTCCAGGCAAACGGATACAATGAACATGTCTCGATTTTTCTTCAGTCTTGCTTCCATTATCAAGTGCAACGTGAGACCTGCCTCTCTGGGCCTTTTACCTTTCGTGAAGTCAAACTGTCATCTAATAGATCCTCAATTTTCTTCTCTGTTCTTCTGTATGTTATTCTTCTCAGCAACTTGGGTGCACGAGCTGTTAAGCTAATTGTGCTATAATTCTCGAACTTGTCGGCTGTTGCTATCTTCGGAATTGTGTGGATGATGTTTTTCCGAAAGTCTGATGGTATGTCGCCAACATTCTACACACCAGTGTGAACAGTCGTGTTGCCACACCAGTGTGAACAGTCGTGTTGTTGTTGTTGACACTTCCCTAATGGTTTTAGAAATTCCGATCTAATGTTATCGATCCCTTCTGCCTTATTTGATCTTAAGTCATCCAAAGCTCTTTTAAATTCTGGTTCTAGTAGTACTGGATACCCGTTTCTTTCTATCATGTCATCAGACAATCCTTCCCCTTTTTTGTCACAGCCAGGTGGCTCAGCATGCAGCGACAACGAGCTGCATCAGACACTGGTCGAGATCGACTGCTACAAAGGGTGGCGCCACAGCTGGAGTGCACTGCAAATAGCAGTGCCTGGCGTCCAACTACATCGCTTCGGTGCCACGGGGCCCATGGGTCGATGCCCACCGACTAGTCACTGCCAGATGAGGGCTCGAGTTTGCAATAAATTAACGACGGGGTTTTGACACCTTCGAGCGGTTTCTGTCTCAACCCAATGCACATCCTCCCCCAGAGCATACTTAGACCCCTCACAAACTGATAATGGGAGAAGGACCGAATTCAGCGCCTTCTCAGTGCGAGCTGGTGTGGTCTCTTGTTCGGTAAAGCTGTTGTTCTTTGCTGAAGTGACCATTGCAAATAATCACTACAGAACCATTAACGAAATGAATCTGTTTGTGCTTTTGTTCTTCCTGAGGATGCTGTCAAAATACGTCGTCTAGTCACATAAATGTGTTGCTGTGTGTAAAGCCTGAGAGACTTGCAGAAAGATAAAATAAGGTTTTGGAAAGAGGCGGCAGGGATGTGGAGCCACGCTGACTCCAGTGCCGCAACCAGCGGCGCTTCGTTTCTCGGCTGAGTGTCCATGGCGTGTAAAACCCGATCGATGTGATCCAACAGATTCACGATTAGTTTCAAATCTGGGAAGTTTCTTGGGCTGGAGAGTACGATAAACTCATCCTGGTGCTCTTCGAAAACGCAACACTTTAGATATCGTACCGAGGAAAAACAAACTGTATGTAAGGGTGGATATGGTTCCCAGGGATAGATGCACACTTCTGTTGGTTCATTTCTTATTGTAGTATGACGAGCTCACCCAGCGAACTCCACGAAAACATTCCCCAGACGATAACGCTCTCTCCACCGGCCTGGACCATTCTGACCATTGTTGTAGGGTGTCTGCTTGCAGACATTTCACGCCGATGTGGCCACTTGTTTACACTCCGCGAACGTCCAGTTGCGGCAATGGCTGGCAAATTACAACAGCCTTCATCGGCGATGGACAGCTGTCAGCGTGGGTGCATGAAACAGGCGACTGCTATGGAGGCCTGTACACTGCGACATTCGCTGAACAGTCGTCGAGGAGATGCTATTGGCAGCAGAGATGATATGTTGCTGTCCTTGCTCGCCCGACCCTCTCCTATCCACAACTACACATTTCGTAGGCCACTAACATCGACCGTGGTTGAATATTTCTACATGTCACTTCTCACTCCTCAAATATTTTTATACAAATAGCTAGACAAATAACGAGCCATGTAAACACAAAATTTGAATGAAATTGCTCCAAACGCTTCTGTCACTTCACTTTACCCTCACTCCTATAGATTTTATGTGGTTCTTACCCCACAGAAATCTTCACGGCTGTGAGCACAACTCACCAGTTTCATCTAATCAGGTGAATGGTATAGGAACACAGAAGATGAACGAAGAAATATTCATTTTTACACATTTAATCAGAGAGCACGCTAGATGGCACATGTGAACAGCATTTCCAAAACTAGTAGCGAAATGAAGATTGTATTCTACTAGAAGGAACGGCCAACCAAGAAAAAGATGCATGGATAATGTGTTCACTGACCTTACCAAAATAGAAAGATCCGGGAGGGGGGGGGGGGTGCAGAGGAGAAAAACAGAAAACAGAGAATAACGAGGCAAAATGAGTAGGAAGCCAAGGCCCATCAATGGCTGTAGTGTTAAACAAGAAGAAGAAGACTTGAAAATGACAGTTAGTCGACAAAGAACATTGTGTATCTGGTATGTGCCTAACACAAAGGCGTGCTGGTGGGGTGGACGCAATGCAGTAGTCCGTTGTCAAGCGGAATCCATTCGAATAGCGGAAGTCTCAAACACTGTCCCATAGCAACCCATTGACAAGCAGTGAGACACGTACGGCGCGAAACGAACAGCTTCCTATGACAACAGCAGCCTGTTTGCAGCGACGCGGACGAGGGCTTTATAGCGAACTGCGAGTAATCATCGAGGACGGGGTACGTGCTTGTGGCATTGTTCCCATTTCTCCAGAGCTCTGCGTTTGATCGACAACATACTAGTCTCCGTCTAGAGCAGGGGCGGGCAAACATTGCACGCGGCTCATGAGCGCACAGCGCTGCACGTGTGCCGCTCGCGTGCAGGCGTCGACCGGGGCTGTGGCGACAGCCGGCAGGTTGCGGCAGTGTAGTGCCAGGCTAAGCTGCGGACGTTGATGCGAAGCGAGCACTATGCAGTGAACGTTGTATTTCAAGAAACGGAGAAGTGGAGATTTGCTGTCTTTTAAAAAGTAATGGGAGAATCATTTTTTCTTTGTGCAAAAACGTGAAAATTCGAAATGTTTAATATGTGGCAGTATTCTCGCTGGTCAACGGAAGTTTAGTATTGAAGGCCATTATAATAAAATTCACAAGGACGAGTACAATTTATTCTCGGATTCTGAGCGGATGGGGAATTGACTGAGCTTAAGAAGACCGATCTGACAATACCAGATGAATCTGTCGTAGTTAGCCGGCCGGAGTGGTCGAGCGGTTCTAGGCACTACAGTCTGGAACCGCGCGACCGCTATGGTCGCAGGTTTGAATCCTGCCTCGGGCATGGATGTGTGTGATGTCCTTAGGTTAGTTAGGTTTAAGTAGTTCTAAGTTCTAGGGGACTGATGACCACAGCAGTTAAGTCCCATAGTGCTCAGAGCCATTTGAATTTGTCGTAGTTGCTGTTGTCACGAGAGATCTGCGACTTTCTCTCGTCATGTCTCTCATCTAACTGATTTAACATTTTATGGAGCACTGTTTTCAAGTTTTCAGGACGACAACAATAATAGCCCAGCGGTATGTGAAAGTTATAAGACTGCGCTTAATATAGCGAGAGCTGGAAAACCGTTTGCTGAATTAATAAGTCTCGGTTAAGAGCAAACATCAGTGATGAAAATTTACGTAACTGTTTGTGTTTGTCTGTATGTAGAAATTTTGTTCCAGATATTAAACGTATTGTAAACTCCACCTGTGATAATTAAATAAAACGTATCGTAGGTAATAGGTACTCTTTCAAACCATGATTTCTTTCAAGCACTCCTACTAACCTTATTCATTCATTCAATAAAGCAAGCTAGGAAACAAAACGCATTACAGAGGAAGGAGCGGACAGAAGGTATGGTAGGGATGGGAGATAAGCGGGTGGCCAGCTTGCCCCTGTGTGCACGCGGAACACCTGTTAACTGCACGCGTGAAAGTGCACCGCACATGTGCAGGATTCCTACCCGCCCCTGGTCTAGAGGATTAGTTGCCGTACTAAATCATCCATAAAGCAACTTATTATTATCCCAAAATGAGCGATTTTTCAGTATATGGGGGCTATGCGGCACTCTCTCTGCAGCGAAGTGTGGACTGATACGAAACTTACTGGCGGTTTAAATTTTGTGCCGAACCGTGACTCGAACCCGAGAGCTTGGTCTTTCTGAGGCAAGCGCTCTGTAATTTTTTTGCGTTATTATTATTGTTCGTGGCATTTGGTCCGGTGGACAGACGTCAGTCGATTCCTTCACTCGGTTCCTTCTTTTTTCAGCCCCCTGAGGGAGGACCTTGCTGAGCTACCGCGCCGGCAGCCAGCTCAGCTACCCGTGCACGACTCGTCATTCGTCCTCACAGCTTTACTTACGCCAGAACCTCATCTGCTGCTTTCCAAACTTCTGATACTGGCAGAACACAGTTTTAATCTTCCAGGAGGTTTCAATGTGCTGGTTTTCAAATAAACGACATACTAATTATAAAGAGAATAATCACATAAAACGAAGTGAAACTCGGTTTTTCGGATTAATAGGCAGTATCAAGAACCAGAGACAATAAGTACAATTCGGAACAAAAACTGAGTAAGAACTCCGCGGCAGTGTTAATAATTATGTCAGAGAATGTACGCCAAACGACAGCTAACAGCTGGCGACACAAGTAAACAAGCTGAGGAACAAATGAAGGAATGTACAGAACGTGAGGGGATATCACTATATGGCAGTCCATTTTTTGCGCTCTGTAGAGGTCAAGGTTCCTAGACAAGTCCCATGCTCCCTATGGCAGCTTAAATTCTTGCGTAAGTTGTAACTATCTGTTTTCGATACAGATTGTGAGGATCCTACATCCTCCAACGTCGACATATTTGGTATTCTTTGTGGCATTTCTCGTTAAGTTTATTGAACAGCTTCATCGAAGGTGATGTATTATGTTGCTGCAGCTAACGCTGGTTTAGCGGAGACTAGCAAACGCCCGCTGACAATGAGCTCTGAGGTAACAATTGTTGTTGCTCAGCGCGTGCGCTTGACGGGGCAGACCAGCAGTGAGTGTTCCCAACTTGACTGATTTTTCGTCAGATCTAACGGATCATGATCATGGAAAACGGGAAACATTTTTTCAACGGCTGACTGATTTTTAACCGAAATTGTTACGGTCTTCCTTACTGTAGAATCGCCTTCGTTTCCACGTTTATTGTAAAATACTATCAAATTTTAAGATTTTCCGTTATTCTGCAGTGTTCAGTTTCGCAGTAAACACAAGAATAGTGATAATTTATTTAAGTTGCATCAATTCTGAATGCAAACAGATTGCCACCAAATTCGCGATCGGAGCAACAATTGTGCTATGTGACTGTAAGTGGAACTTACTGTTGAGGGTAATAATAACAGATATTCAGATTTTAAAATAATACCAATGAAGAACATTAAGAACAGCAAATTTATAGCTCCAACGCGCCAAAAAGATATTACTTTCCCAGAAATAAACAAGTGAAACTGGAATCATGCGACCCATATACATCTCTTTTTGTTGTTGAGCATTGCAGCCAATTAATCGTAGATCATTTACAACAGCTCCTGGTGGTTGGTGATTTTGAAGTGATTAAAGATACGCAACTGAATCGCACAACATGTTCCATGAATGTTCAGTAGCCATTCTAGGGACGATCTAAAGCTTGGTATTGGAGACGGAAAATTCAGCCTACTTTTGGGCGAGTCTACTGACATTAGCACATCAAAATACATTGGCATTGTGACTCTGTGACTTCCATGTGGTGTTGTCCAGATGGGCGCTCTGGTTGTTGGTCCTACTCTCCCACGCCTCTGTTTGATGTGGGGTTGAGCCCCTATGCCTGACTGGCCCAACCGCCACACATTCACGTTCCCATAGTTTTTGGTGGCACCTGAGGATGAAGCTTTAAGCACCTGAACAATGGGCAACGAACAAGATTTTCACGAAATTTAGGAGTGACTAGTTCACTATGCCATGATGAGAAGACCCCCAGACAAACCTGTTAACCCTGAGATGGAGCTTTCACCCTAAAATACGGTCATGTCAATAAAAGCAGAAATACTGACAATTTTCGGAATTTCATTCATAAAATACACAGACTAAATCCGGAATGCACCGATAACATTTCGGAGCTTGTTCAGTGATACGAGGGTTATTCGAACAGTAAGGAACGATCGGTCGCGAAATGGAAAATGCAGTGAAAATCTGATGAAGCTCTGCACAGATGGCGTTGGGCACTGCGTCTAGTACGCCCGTCGATGCATCATGTCGCTCTTTTCGGATCTGAGCTCACAGTGAGAACGTAAAGATGGCTGGAAATTAGCGCCTCCCGCCAAGTACGAGGGCCTGGCATTTCTGTGGGTTCTGTGCACACAATCCTGCATGACGACCTGAAAATGCGAAAAGTGTCATCCAGGTGGGTGCCACGAATGCTGACGGTCGACCACATGGCTGCCCGTGTGGCATGTTGCCAAGCAATGTTGACGCGCAACGACAGCATGAATGGGACTATCTTTTCGTCGGTTGTGACAATGGATGAGATGTGGATGCCATTTTTCAATCCAGAAACAAAGCGCCAGTCAGCTCAATGGAAGCACACAGATTCACCGCCACCAAAAAGATTTTGGGTAACCGCCAGTGCTGAAAAAATGATGGTGTCCATGTTCTGGGACAGCGAGGGCGTAATCCTTACGCATTGCGTTCCAAAGGGCACTACGGTAACAGGTGCATCCTACGAAAATGTTTTGAAGAACAAATTCCTTCCTGCACTGCAACAAAAACGTCCGGGAAGGGCTGCGCATGTGCTGTTTCACCAAGACAACGCACCCGCACATCGAGCTAACGTTACGCTACAGTTTCTTCGTGATAACAACTTTGAAGTGATTCCTCATGCTCCCTACTCGCCTGACCTGGCTCCTAGTGACTTTTGGCTTTTTCCAACAATGAAAGACACTCGCCGTGGCCGCACATTCACCAGCCGTGCTGCTATTGCCTCAGCGATTTTCCAGTGGTCAAAACAGACTCCTAAAGAAGCCTTCGCCGCTGCCATGGAATCATGGCGTCAGCGTTGTGAAAAATGTGCACGTCTGCAGGGCGATTACGTCGAGAAGTAACGCCAGTTTCATCGATTTCGGGTGAGTAGTTAATTAGAAAAAAAATCGGAGGCCTTAGAACTTGAATGCACCTCGTATAACGGGAGAACTGAAAAGTTGGTACAACGCTACGACAGATGTCTAAGTCTGAGCGGCGACTGTGTAGAGAAGTAGCTGCAAGGTGTAGCTAAGTGTTGCAAATAAAACAGCTTTGATTTTCACTGTGGTTTCCATTTCGCGACCTATCGTTCCTTACTTTCCGAATAGGCCTCGTATTTTCTGAATATCTTGGCGTAAGGGACTCGTGGTCTTCTGTGGCTCGTTACGCAGTAGCCTAATTGCATTTCACAAGATGTCTTATTCCCCCCCCCCCCCCATTACCTTCGCATCTGAATTGCACTGAAAACATCTGCACAACAGTGCAATCGTCCACGGTACGCATTTCCTGTACCGCTTGGAAACAAGCTTCTTCCCCTCGGTCACGGTACTTCCTGCTGAGAACAGTAATGCCCACCTTACTCTTCGTCCTCTTTATTGCATTCAGTACTGCTCTATTCTGTCTCGGGTTTGTTTTTCCGGCAATGTTCGTTGTATGTTAACAGTGATGCATTTGCAGAGCTGATAGGCTTACTAGTTTGAGTTGGCTGATATGTACCTCGTGTACGGGTTGACTGAATGAAATGCAAGAGCGGCTCAAGATAATAGAATTTGGTGTTTTGTGTTGTACATTTAGATGATTGCATATTAGAGACTTTGTCATTGCTGTGAGGGTATTTTTTTAAAAAAAAGTCTTTGAAGCATGTAATCTTACGCTCCAACACATCACCATTAAAGTTCTCTTAGTCTCCTCATTATTTTCAAAAGCTTCGAGATGCATAAGATACACAAAAAACTTTTTACTTATCCTCATTTTCTCTTCTTCTTGTTCGCTCCAAGTCTTGCGTCGGGGGATACATTCTTGGGAATGAAATTTTATTTAAGTCGTGGGTTCATGATGACTAAATAACTGGTAAAGATTTGCCTGTATATTTCTTGAATTTTATTCTTTGTCACATTATTAAATATCAGACCGCTTTTACAATTTACACTTAATATCCTAAATTACATTGTTAGTGTCGATCATGCCCACTATTTCTTACATTCTGCGATACTCGTCATATTCCAAAGAGCTTGCAAAGCAACAAAGTTTACATACTTTCTTGACAACAGAAGAAGCTTTACTTAGATTCATCATTATTTTTATAAATGAATCCAGAAATAAATGTAATAATTTGCGTTAGACTGTGCAATTGAAAATATGAATTTTAAGTATGCCAGATATTTCTAAAAGAAAAATAATTATAGCTGTATCGATTGTAACACTTAATTTCTTTTTATACATTTTAGTCTGAAATATAATATATCGTATACAAAATCAAATGAAATTCTTTCAGTGAGACAGACGAGAATGTTCACCTATACAAGAATCGATAGTATACATGGTATCGGTTATTTCTACAAAAAATGTGGAGTCAGAGGAGGGTGTCCCATTACAAGCAACAACCTGAGTAAATTATAATTACATTATTAATCATTAGCGATTAACCTGAGAACAAGTGTCTCGAAAACGCTCAGAAAATATCCCTGAAAATTTTCTCGATGTAGTTCGAGTTCACCTTGTATATCTAAATCACTACACAACAGTCTGACAGCCAAGCGTCCTGTGAGGATCGTATAAATTTAGGCAACATATGAATGTTCTAAATAACGCACTAAGCACTTGCTAAAATTCCATTATCGACTTAAAATTTTTCGTAATCACTAAAAAAAAGAACTTTCTGCCTGTGGCATAAAATAGAAGTGAGACATTTAAATCGCTGAGCAGTGCAAGCAGGAACAAATTAAAAACCTCTGAGCATTATACCTGAAAGAAGACAATATTAGTAATGAAAATCACGCAAGCAGCAGCAAGGGTAGTAAGAACTAAAACGTTAATATGAGAGAAACAAAAGAAGGTGAAACAAAAGAGACAGAAAAAGTAGACATCACATAAGAGATAAGGGAGTATATGTCACTGGCTGACATATCTCCCGACGAAGAGAACACTACGTGTTATCTGTGGCGAAGCGTTGTTCATCACAAATGCAGGCAACGTACAGCCCAACCGCACAGAGGAATGATAACACTTTTGTTGCTCGCGGCGAACATAAATAATTCATCGCACAGCATGAAATGTATCTTTGGAATAGTCTCTGACCTATCTCTTGTAGACATACAAATATTTTCAGCAGTAAATATTACATATCTAACATTAAATGGAAAGAAGCAAAGAGTATTCACATACGGGAGAAAAAAAGTCAACTACTATTTATTTCCAGTGTAAGATTCAAAAAAGGGATGCGAAAACATAATTATATCTGCGGAAAGTTACGACCTATAATTAAATGGATGGATGGAAATATTTAAACGTGAAAAAAAAAAACAGATGAGCTGAGAGATGTGCAATTCGAAGTGGGCATAAAACACTTCTAACGTCGAACACGTAAGGTAAATCCAAAGTTTCTGGAAACGGCCTTTGATTGTACAGCCCTGAAAGCGTAGCACATATAACCGGATTCCCTGTAAACATTCCGAACGTTACCTGTGATCTGAGACAGCTTCCATCTCTTGTGGCATCAATGTATTTCGAGACCATGAGGTGGAAATGGCACCGAAGGCTGTTCACTTCGAGCTTGTACCAGTCAGGAATATCAGTTGATGCAGTTTCATTTGGTATGGTCTACAGATAAACATGACTGGAAAAGAAAGATTGATACAGCTAGTTAGTGAAAGAAAAAGGGTGGGTCTCCCAGCACGCTCACTGAAATATCTGTTGCTATATCTAGGAGAAAAAGGACTTTTTTTGGATATATCCAGATAGCAGATTTCTCTATTTAAAACATGTCTACATTTCTTGAACTTTCCATTGCTGATGGAGTTTGGGAGCGCAGTCGAATGATAAATTTGCCTCTCACTGCAAATATGATGGCCACCTGTAGTGGCCGCGCGATTTGAGGCGTCATATCACGGGCTGAGCGGTCCCTCCCGCCGGAGGTTCGAGTCCTCTCTCGGGCATCTGTGGGTGTGTTGTTCTTAGCATAAGTTAGTTTCAGTAGTGTGTAAGTCCAGGGACCGATGACCTAAGCAGTTTCGTCCCTTAGGAATCAACACACATTTGAACAGTACACATTCGCAAATATGACAATCAGGTTCGTCTTATTGTGCCTTGATTCATTTCGGGACTATCAGGTATAATAAACACAAATCAAAATATGTAGCCAATAAAAAATGCAGAAATCTGTAGATGGGCTTCAGTCTTTGAATTGAGCAGTACCATGTATCGCACAATATTCGTGAAGAGACAGATATCCCATATATACACTACGGCCACTAAAATTGGTACACCAAGAAGAAATGCAGATGATAATCGGGTATTCATTGGACAAATACACTCCTGGAAATTGAAATAAGAACACCGTGAATTCATTGTCCCAGGAAGGGGAAACTTTATTGACACATTCCTGGGGTCAGATACATCACATGATCACACTGACAGAACCACAGGCACATAGACACAGGCAACAGAGCATGCACAATGTCGGCACTAGTACAGTGTATATCCACCTTTCGCAGCAATGCAGGCTGCTATTCTCCCATGGAGACGATCGTAGAGATGCTGGATGTAGTCCTGTGGAACGGCTTGCCATGCCATTTCCACCTTGCGCCTCAGTTGGACCAGCGTTCGTGCTGGACGTGCAGACCGCGTGAGACGACGCTTCATCCAGTCCCAAACATGCTCAATGGGGGACAGATCCGGAGATCTTGCTGGCCAGGGTAGTTGACTTACACCTCCTAGAGCACATTGGGTGGCACGGGATACATGTGGACGTGCATTGTCCTGTTGGAACAGCAAGTTCCCTTGCCGGTCTAGGAATGGTAGAACGATGGGTTCGATGACTATTTGGATGTACCGTGCACTATTCAGTGTCCCCTCGACGATCACCAGTGGTGTACGGCCAGTGTAGGAGATCGCTCCCCACACCATGATGCCGGGTGTTGGCCCTGTGTGCCTCGGTCGTATGCAGTCCTGATTGTGGCGCTCACCTGCACGGCGCCAAACACGCATACGACCATCATTGGCACCAAGGCAGAAGCGACTCTCATCGCTGAAGACGACACGTCTCCATTCGTCCCTCCATTCACGCCTGTCGCGACACCACTGGAGGCGGGCTGCACGATGTTGGGGCGTGAGCGGAAGACGGCCTAACGGTGTGCGGGACCGTAGCCCAGCTTCATGGAGACGGTTGCGAATGGTCCTCGTCGATACCCCAGGAGCAACAGTGTCCCTAATTTGCTGGGAAGTGGCGGTGCGGTCCCCTACGGCAGTGCGTAGGATCCTACGGTCTTGGCGTGCATCCGTGCGTCGCTGCGGTCCGGTCCCAGGTCGACGGGCACGTGCACCTTCCGCCGACCACTGGCGACAACATCGATGTACTGTGGAGACCTCACGCCCCACGTGTTGAGCAATTCGGCGGTACGTCCACCCGGCCTCCCGCATGCCCACTATACGTCCTCGCTCAAAGTCCGTCAACTGCACATACGGTTCACGTCCACGCTGTCGCGGCATGCTACCAGTGTTAAAGACTGCGATGGAGCTCCGTATGCCACGGCAAACTGGCTGACACTGACGGCGGCGGTGCACAAATGCTGCGCAGCTAGCGCCATTCGACGGCCAACACCGCGGTTCCTGGTGTGTCCGCTGTGCCGTGCGTGTGATCATTGCTTGTACAGCCCTCTCGCAGTGTCCGGAGCAAGTATGGTGGGTCTGACACACCGGTGTCAATGTGTTCTTTTTTCCATTTCCAGGAGTGTATATTATACCAGAACTGTGATTACATTATCACGCAATCTGGGTGCATAGATCCTGAGAAATCAGTACCCAGAACAACCACCTCTGGCCGTAATAATAGCCTTGATACTCCCCGGCATTAAGTCAAAAAAAGCTTGGATGGCGTGTACAGGTACAGCTGCCCATGCAGCTTCAACACGATACCACAGTTCATCAAGAGTAGTAACTGGTATATTGTGACGAGCCAGTTGCTCGGCCACCATTGACCAGACGTTTTCAATTGGTGAGAAATATGGAGAATGTGCTGACCAGGGCAACAGTCGAACATTCTCTGTATCCAGAAAGGCCCGTACAGGACCTGCAACATGCGGTCGTGCATTATCCTGCTGAAATGTGGGTTTCGCAGGGATCGAATGAAAGGTAGAGCCACGGGTCGTAACACATCTGAAATGTAACGTCCACTGTTCAAAGTGCCTCAGTGCGAACAAGAGGTGACCGAGACGTGTAACCAAGGCACCCCATACCATCACGCCAGTATGGCGATGACGAAAATACGCTTCCAATGTGCGTTTACATCGATGTCGCCAAACGCCGATTCGACCATCATGATGCTGTAAACAGAACCTGAATTCATCCGAAAAAATGACGTTTTGCCATTCGTGCACCCAGGTTCGTCGTTGAGTGCACCATCGCAGGCGCTCCTGTGGTGATGCAGCGTCAAGGGTAACCGCAGCCATTGTCTCCGAGGTGATAGTGCATTCTGTTGCAAACGTCGTCGAACTGTTCGTGCAGATGGTTGTTGTCTTGCAAACGTCCCCATCTGTTGACTCAGTGATCGAGACGTGGCTGCACGATCAGTTACAGCCATGCGGATAAGATGCCTGTCATCTCGACTGCCATACGAGGCCATTGGGATCCAGCACGGCGTTCCCTATTACCCTCGTGAACCCACCGATTCCATATTCTGCTTACAGTCATTGGATCTCGGCCAACGCGTGATACGATAAACCGCAATCGCGATAGGCTACAAACCGACCTTGATCAAAGACGGAAACGTGATGGTGTGCATTTCTCCTTCTTACACGAGGCATCACAACAACGTTTCACCAGGCAACGCCGGTCAACTGCTGTTTGTGTATGAGAAATCGGTTGGAAACTTCCTCGTGTCAGCACTTTGTAGGTGTCGCCACCGGCGCCAACCTTGAGTGAATGCTCTGAAAAGGTAATCATTTGCATATCACAGCATCTTCTTCCTGTCGGTTAAATTTCGTATCTGTAGCACGTCATCCTCGTGGTGTAGCAATTTTAATGGCCAGTAGTGTACTATTTTCGTTCTATGAAAGAATCTATTTTTACAGCAAAATGCTTCACAAGGCAGATAAAATGCATTTACGTCAGACAAGGAAGGCTAAACTGAGACATTATCTTAGTACAGTTAGCGGAGACTGATTGACCGTTGTATAAGTTAAACTGCTACTGCTACTAATAATAGTTGCAATTTCAGTGTTTCTGTGGCTGACATTACATAACAAAAAGTTTCCAAGGTGAACCCTAATGTTAGGTTATTATAATTTCCCAACACATTTTATAGGGTGATATAAAAAGCATTCAAATTAAACAGCTACTCATACTAATAATAGTAGCAATTTCAGTGTTTCTGTGCCTGACACTACATAATAAAAAGTTACCAAGGTGAACCCTAATGTCAGGTTATTATACTTTCCCAACACGTTATATAGGATAATATAAAAACCATTCTTCTTTTTTTTTTTCTCAAACGAATCTTACTCATTCCTAGCTGTACACGCATTAGAAAGAATTCGACGCCACACAGATATTAAATCTTTCACAGTGGTAATATAATGCTTCGTGTACCACAAGAATTTTCATTTAACGGAATTTACATCGAGGGGAAGTCATGAGATACCTCCAAATATCGTGTCGGACCTCCTCTTTTCCTGCGTAGTGCAGCAACTTGACGCGGCATGCAGTCAACAGTCATTGGAAGTCCCATGCGGAAATATTGAGCCTTGCTGCCTCTATGCTTTCCTTCTTTTTTTTCCCTTACTTTTCGCCTTCGGTTTTCTGACTGGTTTGATTTGGCACTTGCAACCTACAACTCCCTGTAGTACTGTGTAAGTTATTCCTTGATGTCTTAACAAATGTCCTATCATCCTGTCCTTTTTTCTTGTCATTGTTTCCCATTTATTCCTTTCCTCTCCGATTCTGCCCAGAAACTCCTCATTCGCCACCTTATAAGTTCACCTATTTTTCAATTTCCGTCTTTAACACCATCTGAAATGCTTCGATCCTCTTCTATTCCGGTTTTCCCACAGTCCATGTTTCAGTATGTAACTTCCCCCTCACTTATCGACCTTAATGACAGTGAAAAAATTAAACCGCGTGTACCTAATGGAAATTTGGGAAAAGCAATCGTCACCGAAGTTAATCTGTCGGTAAAGAGGGAGGAAAGGGTTATATCTAAATGAAAGGAAAAATGCAAATGAAACTGGTGTAAATTAATTTTGAAAAGGGGTACAGTTAATAAATAAAGTAAATGTGCGGCCGTTACGTTAACAATAAGTAGCGGTAATTAGATATTTGAGATTTGGGGAAAATTACGGTCGCCAGTCCTAAGGACTATTACTATAGTAACTGAAAAAGAAAGGTTATTACACATATAATTAGCACTAGAAGCGTGGCAACTGAAGGTTGACACGTGTAGTGTGAAAACTGAAAGTTTGTCAGAAGTAATAAATTTCGCTACCCTCTGACTTAATTTAGCAAAAGAATTAATAAAACCGGATAATCGAAAGTTAATTTAGTGACTGAAGTTAATAGTGAGCTTTCTTTCTGAAGCACATCGAAATTCAGTAAAATACGGTTAGTCTTGGACTACCTCAACAATCCTTTCAAAAGCTACTTGAATCTACGCAATTTAGAAATAAGAGATTTAACTTTGAACTTGAATTAAATGATTCTGAACAATTAACAATAGTAAAATTTAGTACGTACCAAGCTGAGCTGCAGTCACAGGTAAGCTAAAATACGGTAACAAAACTCGCACTCTTAATTTGTGCTTGTGTAATCTAAATATTGTAGCCAGCTATGAATACCTTAACTGAACTTTGAAATTAAAGCAGTGAAATCGAATTTGAATTTCAACGACACTCGGGTTCATTCCGGAAAAGGAAGGGACCCTGCTTGGTAATGCAATTGGGACAATGAGCAACAAACGTTCATGCTAAGTTGCTGTAATTTAGTGATGCAACAATTTTAAAAGTTTGAAAAGCTGAGGTCTGCCATACAGTTCTAAAACTTTACGTGCTTCCAGTCTTCCTTGTTGGTTGATTGAAGGTTGGAAGCCATCGATCGAGGAGGTGGCGACAGTCACTCATTGTCGGCCGTCGCTGTTGCAGAAGCTGGATGTTGGCGCGCCTTCTTCTAGACACAGTCACGGGCTCTTGATGTGCGCCAGCTAATGCTTCCCGTCCGCGACACCATGTCAGAAACTATAATCGCAAGTCGAGCGCAATTACATGCTGCCAAACCCCGAAAGCGCGGCAACTCGCGGGAGCTTCACACAACACACCTGCTCCACTCGCACTCCCCAGCCAGACTCCCTCTCTGACCGCGCTCCACGCGACAGAGTTAACACTACCAAAGATCCTACACACTTTGATTCTTCACACGACCTATCGATGTAATCGTTCGATAGCAGTTTTCCCTAGGCAAGACCCAGCGTAAAAATACAAATAATATTTACGAAACAAACCAATTATACATCGACATAAATGCATAAATATATATACAAATAGTAAAACAATTACAATATGTAAAGACACAGAAATGTCATATATTCAGGTAACAAAAATAAGGAAAACAAATTTATGGTACAATAGATGGAAATAGGAGGATATGCATTTTCGGCGTTACAAGTACCTTACAATGCTGTCCTCCGAACGTACATTTCTCAGAAATTTTTTCCTCAAATTAAGGCCTGTCTTTGGTACTAGTAGACTTGCCATGGCCAGAAATGCCCTTTTTGCCAGTGCTAGTCTGCCTTTGATGTTCTCCTTGCTCCGTCTGTCATCGGCTTCAACTACTTCGTGACCATCAGTCCTGATGTTAAGTTTCTCGCTGTTCCCATTTCGGCTACTTTTCATTACTTTCGACTTTCTTCGATTTACTCCCAATTCATATCCTGTACTCATTAGACTGTTCATTCATTCAGCAGAATCTGAAATTATTCTTCAGTTTCAGTGACGATAGAAATGTCTTCAGTAAATCCTATCATTTAAATCTTTTCACGCTCAATTTAGTCCACTCATGAACCTTTGTTTTATTTCCATCATTGCTTCTTCATGTACGGACTGAACAGTACGGACGAAAGACTACAACCCTGTTTTACACTCTTTTTTAATCCGAAGACTTCGCTTGTTCCTCGCTCTTATTTCCTTTTGGCTTTTCTACATGCAATATTAACTGTCTCTCTCTACAGAATATACCTATTTTTCTCAAAGTTTCGAACATCTTGCACCATTTGACACTGGTGAATGCCTTTTCCATGTCGATAAAACCTACGAACTGTCTTGATTTTTCTTTAGTCATGCTTCCATTATCAACCGCAACGTCAGAACAGTCTCTGGGGCCTTTACCTTTGATATGTCAGCAGGTTGGGTGCATGAGCTATTAAGCTGACAGTGTGGTAATTCCTGAAATTGTCAGCTCTTGCACTCTTCGGAATTGTGTGGATGATATTTTCCCGAAAGTCAGACTGTATTTCGCCAGACTCAGACTCTACACACCAACGTGAGTAGTCATTTTGTTGCCACTTCCCCAAATGATTTTAGAAATTTTGATTAAATATTGTCTACCCCTTCTGCCTTATTTGACCTTAAGTGTTCAAAAACTCTTTTAAATTCTGATTCCAATAGTGGATCCCTTACCTCTTCTACATCGGTTCCTGTTTCTTCTTCTATCACATCAGACGAGTCCTCCGCCCCATAAAGGCCTTCAATGTACTCTTTCCACCTAACCGCTCTCGACTCTGCAATTTACAGCGGAGTTCCCACTGTATTTTTAATGTTACCACCGTTGCTTTTAATTTCACCGAATGCTGTTTTGACTCTTCTACATGCTAAGTAAGTCCTCACTACTTCTTTTTCGATACATTCACTTTTTTCATACAACCATTTTGCCTTAGCTTCTCTAAACTTCCTATCTATTTCATTTGTAAGTGGCTCGTACTTCTGTATTCCTGAGTTTCCCTAAACATTATTGTATTTCAGTCTTTCATCTGTCAACTGAAGTATTTGTTATGTTACACTGCAACCCTTGGTCTAGGGGTAGCGTCTTTGATTGGTAATCAAAACGGCCTCGATCCCGAGTTCGAACTCCACCACCGCTAAAATTTTCAGTACAATTCATGAGCATTGGCGGCCGAAGACTTCCGGCATAGGAAGTCACCCTCATTCTGTCAACAGCTTTGTCAAAGAGGGCAGAGGAGCGGACAGAGATTCAGGGCACTCTCTTGCCCGTGGGGTGGGAAACTTCCCCCAAAGGCGGAAGAATCAGCGGTAATCAACGGCATGAGAGTGGTTGGTTGGTTGTTTGGGGAAGGAGACCAGACAGCGTGGTCATCAGTCTCATCGGATTAGGGAAGGATGGGGAAGGAAGTCGGCCGTGCCCATTCAGAGGAACCATCCCGGCATTTGCCTGTAGCGATTTAGGGAAATCACGGAAAACCTAAATCAGGATGGCCGGACGCGGGATTGAACCGTCGTCCTCCCGAATGCGAGTGCAGTGTCTAACCACTGCGCCACCTCGCTCGGCCATGAGAGTGCAGAAGGCAATGAAAACCACTGCATTGAAGACACAGGACATGAGGTCTGTATTTGAAAAAGTGTCATGATGATCTACCCAATGGCGAAAGATTCGGGAATAGTCCCCCCTCTTCGGATATTCGGATCGCCGGAGTCGGGGCTGCCAAAGGGGAGGTGACCATGAGAAAAGGAAAGATAACGTTCTACGAGTCGGGGCATGAAATGTCAGAAGTTTGAAAGTGGTATGAAAATTAGAAAATCTATAACGGGAAATCTCAATCTAGATACAGGGGTGGTCAGTGAAATGAAATGGAAAAAAGACAAGGGTTTCTGGTCAAATGAGTATAGGATAATAACAACAGCAACATAAAAAGGTATAACGGGAGAAGGATTCGTTATGAATATTAAGGAAAAGTTTTGCAGAAGTTCGAAAGACAGTTCATACTTCAACGCGAGATGCTCATAATAATTTCCATAATGAAACTCTGTCTCGGAATCTGGCAGAAAACACAAAGAGATTCTGGTCATACATAAAGCACACCAGTGGCAAGACGCAATCAATACATTCACTGTGCGATAACATCGGTGAAGTCACTGATGACATTGGCACTAAAGCAGAGTTATTTAACACGGTTTTCCGAAACTTCTTCACCAAAGAAGTCGAAGTAAATATTCCTGAATGCCAATCAAGAACAACTGCCAAGATGAGAAACATAGAAGTAGATATCCTTGGTGTAGCAACGCAGCTTAAATCACTTAATAAAGGCAAGGACACCAGTCCAGATTGTATACCAGTAAGGTTCCTTCCAGAATATGCTGATACAGTAGCTCCATATTTAGCAATCATATACAAACGCTCACTCACAGAAAGATCTGCACCTAAAGATTCAAAAATACCAAAAAGGGAAATAGGAGTAATCCACTGAATTACAGGCCCATATCACTAACGTCGATTTGCATTAGGGTTTTGGAACATATACTGTGTTCGAACCTTACCTCGAAGGAAACGATTTACTGACACATAGCACGGATTCAGAAAATATCGTTCTTGCGAAACACAAGTAGCTCTTAATACTCATGAAGTAATGAGTTCTATCGACAGGGGATGTAAAACTGATTCCACATTTTTAGATTTCCAGAAGACTTTCGACGCCGTTCCCCACAAGCGTCTTCTAAACAAACTGCGTGCCTATAGAATATCGCCTCAGTTGTGCGACTGGATTCGTGATTTCCTGTCAGAGAGGTCACAGTTCGTAGTAATTGGCTGAACGTCATCGAGTAAAACAAAAGTAATATCCGGCATTCCCCAAGGAAGTGTTATAGGCCCTCTATTGTTCCTGATCTATATTAACGACCTAGGAAACAATCTGAGTAGACCTCTTAGATCGTTTGCAAATGATGCTATCATTTACTGTCTTCTAAAGTCATCAGATGACCAAAACGAATTGAAAAATTATTTAGATAAGATATCCGTATGGTGCGAAAAGTGGCAATTGACCCTGATAAAGAAAAGTGTGAAGTTATTAACATGTGTGCTAAAAGAAATCCGCTAAATTTCGATTACACGATAAGTCACACAAATCTTAAGGCTATAAATTAAACTAAGTACTTAGGGATTACAGTTGCAAATTACTTAAATTGGAACGACCACGTAGATAATGTTGTGGCTAGACCAACCCAAAGACTGCGATTCACTGGCAGAATACTTAAAAGGTGCAACAGATCTACTAAAGAGACTGCTTACACCACTCTTGTCCGCCCTATTCTGGAATACTGCTGTGCGGTGTGGGATCCGCATCAGGTGGGACTGACGGATGACATCGAAAAAGTTCAAAGAATGGCAGCTCGTTTCGTATTATCGTGAAGCAGGGAAGATAGTGTTACAGACATGATACGTGAATTGGAGTGGCGATCATTAAAACAAAGGCGCTTTTCTTTGCGACGGGATATTCTCATGAAATTTCACCTGCCTCGAGATGACTGGGTGTTTGTGTTGTCCTCATCATTTCATCATCATCCAGGAAAGTGGCGAAATTGGACTGAGCAAAGATTGGGTAATTATACGGGCGCTGATAACCACGCAGTTGAGCGCCCCACAAACCAAACATCATTCTCATGAAATTTCTGTCACTAGTTCTCTCCTCCGATTGCGAAAACATTTTTCTGGCACCCACCTGCATAGGGAAAAATGATCATCACGATAAAATAAGAGAAAACAGGGCTCGCACAGAAAAATTTAAGTGCTCGTTTGTCCCGCGAGCCATTCGAGAGTGGAACGGTAGAGAGACAGCTTGAAGGTGTTTCATTGAACCCTCTGCCAGGCACTTTGTTGTAAATAGCAGAATAATCACGTAGATATAGATGTAGATGTAGAGAGTGTTACTGTGAACAGTTCAATGAAAGGGTACTTCTCATCAGAGTCGACAGCAAACCAACACCTACAACCATAGTTGAGGTACACGTGCGAAGTCACAAGTTGAAGCTAAAGAAATGAAGCAAGTGAATGAGGATACTGAACAGGTATTTCAGTTCGTAAGGGGAGACGAAAATCTAATAGTCATGGGAGACTGGAATGCGGTTGCAGGGGAAGGAGTAGAAGAAAGCGTTAGAGTAGAGTACACTATGTGATCAAAAATATTCGGACGTCCCTAAAAAACGTACGTTTTTCATTTTAGGTGCATTTTGCTGAAACGTACTGCCAGGTACTATTTATCAGCGACCTCAGTAGTCATTAGACATCGTGGTTGGTTGGTTGTTTTGGGGAAGGAGACCAGACAGCGTGGTCATCGGTCTCATCGGATTAGGGATGGATGGGGAAGGAAGTTGGCCGTGCCCTTTCAGAGGAACCATCCCGGCATTTGCCTGGAGTGATTTAGGGAAATCACGGAAAACCTAAATCAGGATGGCCGGACGCGGGATTGAACCGTCGTCCTCCCGAATGCAAGTCCAGTGTCTAAACACTGCGCCACCTCGCTCGGTACACATCGTGAAAGAGCAGAATGGGGCGGGGCGCTCCGCGGATATCATAGACATCGAACGAGCTCAGGTGACTGGGTGTCACTTGTGTCAAACGTCTGTACGTGAGATTTCCACACTCCTAAACATCCCTAGGTCCACTGTTTCTGATGTGATAGTGAAGTGGAAACGTGAAGGAACACCTACGACATAAAAGCGTACAGGCCGACTTCGTCTGTCGACTGACAGAGACCGCCGACAGCTCAAGAGGTTCGTAATGTGCAATATGCAGACATCTACCCAGACCATCACACAGGAATTCCAAACGGCATCAGAATCCACTGTAAGTACTATGAAAGTTAGGCGGGAGGTGAGAAAACTTGGATTTCAAGGTTGAGCGGCTGCTCATAAGCCACACATCACGCCAGTAAATGCCAAACGAAGCCTCGCCAGGTGTAAGGAACGTAAACTTTGGACGATTGAACAGTGGAAAAACATTGTGAAGAGTGACGAATCACGGTACTCAATGTGGCGATCCGATGGCAGGGTGTGGGTATGGCGAATGCCTGCTGAACGTCGCCTGCCAGTGTGTGTAGTGCCAACAGTAAAATTCGGAGGCGTTGGTGTTATGGCGTGGTCGTGTTTTTCTTCGAGGGGGCTTGTACCCCTTGTTGTTTTGCGTGGCAGTATCACAGCACAGGCCTACATTGATGTTTTAAGCACCTTACTGCTTCTCACTGTTGAAGAGAAATATTTCAAAACGATCGAACACCTGTTCATAATGCACGGCCTGTGGCGGAGTGGTTACACGACAATAATATCCCTGTAATGGACTGACCTGAATCCTACAGAACACCTTTGAGATGTATTGGAACACCGACTTCGCGCCAGGTCTCATCGACCGACATCGACACCTCTCCTCAGTGCAGCACTCCGTGAAGAATGGGTTGCCATTCCCCAAGAAGCCTTCCTGCATCTGAGTGAACGTATGCCTGCGAGGGTGGAAGTTGTCACCAAGGGTAAGGGTGGGCCAACACCATATTGAATTCCAGCATTACCGATGGAGGGTGCCAAAAACTTGTAAGTCATTTTCAGCCAGGTGTCCGGATACTTTTTATCACATAGTGTATTAAAATATGAACTAGTAATTCAGATCGTATGGGGAGACGAAAATCTAATAGTCATGGGAGACTGGAATGCGGTTGTAGGGGAAGGAGTAGAAGAAAGGTTTATAATAGAATATGGGCTTGGTATTAAAAATGAGAGAGGAGAAAGACTAATTGAGTCCAGCAATAAATTTCAGCTAGTAATAGCGAATACCATGTTTAAGAATCATAAGAGGAGGAAGTATACTTGGAAACGGAAGATACGGAAATACGAGGGCAGTTCAATAAGTAATGCAACACATTTTTTTTCTGAAACAGGGGTTGTTTTATTCAGCATTGAAATACACCAGGTTATTCCCCAATCTTTTAGCTACACAACACTATCTTTCAACTTAATCTACATTCAATGCTACGGCCTTACGCCACCTTGAAATGAGGGCCTGTATGCCTGCAAGGTACCATTCCACTGGTCGATGTCGGAGCCAACGTCGTACTGCATCAATAACTTCTTCATCATCCGCGTAGTGCCTCCCACGGATTGCGTCCTTCATTGGGCCAAACATATGGAAATCCGACGGTGCGAGATCGGGGCTGTAGGGTGCATGAGGAAGAACAGTCCACTGAAGTTTTGTGAGCTCCTCTCGGGTGCGAAGACTTGTGTGAGGTCTTGTGTCGTCATGAAGAAGGAGAAGTTCGTTCAGAGTTTTGTGCCTACGAACACGCTGAAGTCGTTTCTTCAATTTCTGAAGAGTAGCACAATACACTTCAGAGTTGATCGTTTGACCATGGGGAAGGACATCGAACAGAATAACCCCTTCAGCGTCCCAGAAGACTGTAACCATGACTTTACCGGCTGAGGGTATGGCTTTAAACTTTTTCTTGGTAGGGGAGTGGGTGTGGCGCCACTCCATTGATTGCCGTTTTGTTTCAGGTTCGAAGTGATGAACCCATGTTTCATCGCCTGTAACAATCTTTGACAAGAAATTGTCACCCTCAGCCACATGACGAGCAAGCAATTCCGCACAGATGGTTCTCCTTTGCTCTTTATGGTGTTCGGTTAGACAACGAGGGACCCAGCGGGAACAAACCTTTGAATATCCCAACTGGTGAACAATTGTGACAGCACTACCAACAGAGATGTCAAGTTGAGCACTGAGTTGTTTGATGGTGATCCGTCGATCATCTCGAACGAGTGTGTTCGCACGCTCCGCCATTGCAGGAGTCACAGCTGTGCACGGCCGGCCCGCACGCGGGAGATCAGACAGTCTTGCTTGACCTTGCGGCGATGATGACACACGCTTTGCCCAACGACTCACCGTGCTTTTGTCCACTGCCAGATCACCGTAGACATTCTGCAAGCGCCTATGAATATCTGAGATGCCCTGGTTTTCCGCCAAAAGAAACTCGATCACTGCCCGTTGTTTGTAACGCACATCCGTTACAGACGCCATTTTAACAGTTCCGTACAGCGCTGCCACCTGTCGGGAGTCAATGAAACTATACGAGACGAAGCGGGAATGTTTGAAAATATTCCACAAGAAATTTCCGGTTTTGGCCGAGAAAAAAAATGTGTTGCATTACTTATTGAACTGCCCTCGTATTTCATGACATATGAAAATGGTATCTGTTCTTTCGGACAGTAAGTTGGAGATGCGGGGGTCAAAGGGAACGTGCCAGAGATAAGTACCTGCAGTCGCACTATCCTCCGTGTCCTTGGTGTCTCAGACGGATAGAGCGTCTGCCATGTAAGAAGAAGATCCCGCGTTCGACTCCCGGTCGGGACACGCATTTTCAACTGTCCCAGCTGATATTTATCAATGCCAGTAAGCAGCTAAAGGTCTGGATTTCATTGTGACTTCAGATTTCATCATGGTCAGGTAAAGATTCCGAAATGAGATACTGGATTTTAAGACGTACCCAGGAGCAGATATAGACTCAAATCACAATGTAATAGTGATGATGAGTAGGCTGAAGTTTAAGGAACTAGTCAAGAAGAATCAATATGCAAGGAAGGGGGTAACGCAAGTACTTAGAAATGAAGAGGTAAGGATGAAGTTCTCTAAGCCTATAATCACTGCGATAAGGAATACCTAAGTAGACAGTTTAATTGAAGAGGAACGGATATCTTTAAAAAGGGTAAAAACAGAAGTTGGAAAGAAAAACTTGAGATGCCTCTGTAGGCGTCCATAATTGTGAATGCGTTGCCAGTGCAGGATTTTGTGCACAAACACACTTCTCGATTATGTCTCGAAAATGTTCGATGGAATTCACGTCGGGCGTTCTACGTGGCCAGACCACTGGCTCTAATTTTCCTGAATGTTCTTCATACCAATCGTGAGCAGTTGTGACCCGGTGGCATAGCGCATTGTCATTCATAAAAATTCCATTGTTGTTTGGGAACATATGAGGTCCATGAATGGCTGCAAATAATCTCCAAACAACTGAACATAACCATCTCTAATCACTGTTCCATGTATGCATAGTCCACACCACTATGAAGCAATCACTAGCTTGCACAGTGCCTTGTTGACACCTTGTGTCAGTAGCACGGTGGGGCCCGCGCCGCACTCTAACATTACCATCAGTTATTTCGAACTAAAATCGCAACTCATCTGACCAGGCCGCGGTTTTCCAGTCATCCAGGGTGCAACAGATATGCTTACGATGCACTGTAGGCGATGTCGTGCTGTCAGCAAAGGCACTCGAGTCGCTCGTCTGCTGCCATGAGCCCAACGCACGATTTCAGCGCACTGTCCTAACGGATACGTTCGTCGTACGTCGCACATTGATTTCTGCGGTTACTTTACGCAATATTGCTTGTCTGTTAGCACTGACAACTTTATGCAAACACCGCTGCTCTCAGTTGTTAAGTGAAGGCCCGCGGTGACAGGAAATGCCTGAAATTTTGATTACTGCGCCCACTCTTGAGACTGGATCTCAGAACTTCCTAAAGATTTCCGAAACTGAATGTTCCATGTGTCAATTCAAAGTACGTTAATTTCCATCGTGCGGCCGTAATCACGTTGGAAACGTTTCCACGTGAATCACCTGAGTACAAATGACGGCTCCGAAAATGCACTGTCCTTTTGTATCTTGTGTACGTGATACTAGCACTATTTGTATATGTACATATCGCTATCTCATCATTTTCGTCACCCCAGTGTACATGATTCGCAGAGCCGTATTCTCCACGAAAACTCACGTCACACAGTTGTAGAAGAATTTCAGCAGTTGCAACGGATGACGTGAAAAGGCTTTTGTCGCCGAGTTATCGCCATCTGGTCTCGACGCAAACTGGACGATTAACGAGTACCAGGTTACCGCTACCGGCAGCCACAAAAACCAGCAGCTTAGAACTCCAAACTTTTACGACGTTTTGGTGAGTGAGTTAAAACAAATCCCAAATTTATGTATTTTACATCTTAATTCATGCAGAAGATATAGCGTTGTGAAACCGATTGAATCTTTTTGAAATACTCTGTAGCCGGCCGTTGTAGCCGAGCGGTTCTAGGCGCTTCAGTCTGGAACCGCCCGAGCACTACGGTCGCAGGTTCGAATCCTGGCTTGGGCATAGATATGTGTGATATCCTTACGTTAGTTAGATTTATGTAGTTCCAAGTTCTAGGGGTCTGTTGACCTCAGATGTAAGTCCCATAGTGCTCAGAGCCATTTGAACCATTTTGAAATACTCTGTATATTCATAGCTTCTAAGCAATTATTTTAGCTTCTTCGTTCATTAAACCTGTTTCTTTCGTTGCTTTGTGATTATAGCTCCACTTACGAATTGCTGAGCCGTGTAGCTGTAGCTGCTGCCTGTCGCTACTGAAATGTGCTGGCCGGAAAATATCACCAAAAAATCAAGTCAAAGTAGTCCCATACTCGGGGAATAAGCGTAGGTGTTCAGGTGCAAGAAACCTGAACCGTCGTTCTAGGCAAGTTCCTAATGGAGATGGTTATCCATTGCCTTCCTGCGACCTGCTACGACACATCAAGTATGCATATGCATAGTGAAGATAACTGTGATTAATGCTTGTACAGTGTGAAGTTAGATTTGTCTTGTTACGGATGAAGGAAAGGGAGAGGGCGCACACCTTACTCCTCGCGAATAACATTAAGCAGGCCGCCGACCTGAATGTTCCAACCGATGGTCGGATGCCCACTACCAGTAGCGTCACATGCTCGCACTTCATAAGACACTGCGGCGAGGTTTGAAATTTAATCCAGGATATTGGCGGAAGGAAAATTAACACCAACACTTCTCCTCCCCTAGTCAGTCACAGAGTGACAGTGACATTCTTCCGTACCCGCAATCGAAGCCCGCCGGAGTGGCCGAGCGGTTCTAGGCGCTTCAGTCTGGAACCGCGAGACCGCTACGGCCGCAGGTTCGTATCCTGCCTCGGGCATGGATGTGTGTGATGTCCTTAGGTTAGTTAGGTTTAAGTAGTTCTAAGTTCTAGGGGACTGATGACCTCAGAAGTTAAGTCCCATAGTGCTCAGAGCCATTTGAACCATTTGAACCGGAATCGAACCGGCCTACCTCCGAGTCAAGCGCCAGGGCCAAGGCATAATTGTGCGTTAGTGATCTTGGCTACAAAATCGGGTAAACTAGATGTGCTTACCACTTTATGGATTTATAAACACTACTAAACTGAAGCTCAGCACCTGTAAAAAAAAATTTAAAAAATTTAAAAAAAGCGCTTGGTGACAAGTGTGTGGGTGCACGAACCACAACAGTCAGTACAGACAATGAGATTATGGAAGCATTCCCGAGAAGATTTAATTAGACTCGACCATGAAATGCAACACTTCAGGATTGGGAAAGACGTGTTTTTGCTTCGATTGAACAATCTCTGCTTTGATTGAAGTATCTCCTAGGAAGTTGATACGTAAACATGCTTCGAAAGTGGGTATACCGAGGTCTATAACGCGTGATCACGTGAAATAAGGTGAGACCTTCTCGACCAACATTCGTACACGAGTTATCGGATACAGACCGGAATGGATACATTTGAGCAAACCGTGCTTTGTTCACTCAATTTCCAAATGCAGTGAATCGTGGCAAGGTTATGTTTTCAGATGAATATGCCTTTTATCGAAGCTAGAAAAATTGTCGTTTGGGGCAAAAGAGAGTCGTCATTGCACAGTTAAGTTAGAAAGGAACCAGCCTCACGTAATAACATGGACACAGATGGCAGCACAACATATGATTGGACCGTACTTTTTTGAAGGGACTAGGAATGATGCAGATTATTTACGCATGTTATAAACATGATTAATGCCGGAGCTTCAGCAAAGGGGTCGCAGCAAGGCGGAGGGCCTCCCCACTTCGCTTTTGCTATACGCAAGTTCTTAAAGGAACACTTTCCGGGATAGGTCGTAGTTCAACAAGTGACCGCCGAGAAGTCCTGAGCTCACCACAACTGATGACTCGTTATGGGGTGTCATTAAGACGAATTCATCTCCATGTCGTTATGCTACAAACAAGAACTGCTTAGTGCTGTTGAGGATGTATTTCGCATTGCAATGCCGGACATGCTCAAAAATACAGGGTGTCCGAAAAGTCTTTCCCTGATTACATAAATTGCTAACTCAGGCTAGAAGTAAGATACAAATATGAAACTGGTGTCTAATTGTTTACAAACTATCCAAGTTTTTTTCACACATCACTAAACTTCCACTTCCATTGTTGCCCAATGAGAGTACACGTCGATATGACTTTTCGGTCGAAATGCTATCACGTATTGAGGACGATGATGGTTATCTCAGACGAATTGCCTTTTCCGACGAAGCGACCTTTTTTGTCAGTGGAGTAGTGAATCGCCATAATGTGTGCATTTGGGGTTCACAACCCCCTGGCGAGGTCATGGAGTGCACCAGAGGCAGTCCAAAGGTGAATGTTTGGTGCGCGCTATTTCACGATCGAATTATCGGGCCATTCTTCTTCGCTGAGGCTCCAATCACATCTGCAGTGTATCTGGACATTTTGCAACTGTATGCTGTTCCTCAGCTGCTTCAGTATCATCCCGTTGTCTTGTTTCAGCAAGACGGAGCACCGCCTCATTGGGGTTTGGACGTCCGTGCCTATCTCAATATGACCTTTCCTGGGCGATGGATTGGTCGTGATGGGCCAACGGTTTGGCCTCCACGCTCTCCTCACATAACCCCATTAGACTTCTTTTTATGGGATTATGTCAAGGACGAGGTCAACGAACACGTGTACCAGATCTTGAAACCCTGTGGCAACGGATAACCACAGTCGCTGAATCGATCCCTCCAGTGATGTTGGCTAATGTGTGGACGGAAACTGAATATCGCCTAGATGTGCTACGTGCTACCAAGGGTGCTCATGTGGAAGTTTATTGATGTGTGGAAAAAACTTTGATAGTTTGTAAACAATTAGACACCAGTTTCATACTTGTATCTTACTTCTAGCCTGAGTTAACAATTTATGTAATCAGGAAAAGACTTTTCGGACACCCTGTATGTCAAGAAGAACATGAAGGCCTATGGAAATGTGTTTACATTATGATGGGGAAAATACCGATAGACATGATATTGGCCACTTTATACGTAAGTAAGTACTTGCGCTAAAAACAAATCCATTCAATTAGCATTCGAAACTAGGACTTCTCGCCCAACCTGTAGGTTGAGCACATCAAGCTAATCGTAGAATCTAGTGTTGAGTATACACTAATTTCTGACGCTTTTGTTTCAATCGCTACACAGCGCGCTATGTTTCTTCTCGTGACGCGTTCCGTCACGCCCTTACAACCGACTGCTCCAAATCCAACAGCCTGGCCCGTTCTCGGGCATTTCTCGCAGAACGACGCTTTAGGCCAGGCGCTGGAATATTTCCAATATTGCGCAACCTCACACTCGCCAAAGAAAAAAAAAACTCGAGAGATGAATACTGCGGGGCCTCGGAATTTTCAATACGTTAAATGGCTTAGAAGGAACAAGATAAAGCCAAGAGCGCTCGTTAAAACGCAGAATTGTGTTTAATTATATATTCGAAAATGTCGGGGAGAGAAGGCCGTTAAGACTGGGGACTGTAAATTTGGAATACAGCGTGGTGCGGCGTCGCGCGGCGCTCTCCTTGATTAAACAGAAGCAGGCGGCTCATATCTGGCGCCTCTCTCTCTGGCCGGATTCCTCCGCCCGCCCCCAGTTGCCAGCAGAGGCAGCTGGGATGTACCGTAGCGCCGTCACGACCGAGCAGTGTCACAGGAGAACGAGCATCTGCCGACTGCCGCAGGGAACGTAGAAGCCGCCGGCTCTGGTAACACCAGGATTGCCGGTGACAGTGTGTGTGTGTGTGTGCGTGTCTGTGTGTGTTGCAAGACTTAGAGAGTACCAGTCTCATTTCCCGTCCTTCCTATTCCAGTTGTGAATGGTGCGTGGAAAGAGCATAGGTGGCCCTTACGTATAAAACCCAGTTTCTGCCATTTCACCAGCGCCTTTATTTCAAGGGATTTATGTGGCAGGAGATAACGAGTTTCTTGATCAACCTGCATCTCTCGTCCTTGGAAGACCTAGAATTAGTCCATCCGTTCAGCATAATCATTTCTTGTAGAGTTTCCACAGAAGTACTTTGAATATTTGTTTAGGAGTGTCACTCTGCAGTCCCACTCTCACATAAAGATCTTTGGCTAACAGCACACATCTGCCCTATAGATTATGTAATTAAACTTGTTTGGGATCCCAGATTAAAGTACAATGCTCATATCAGTCAGAACGAGGATCTCATTAACGACTTTCGGAGACAAATTAATCCCCACGATTCTTCCACCCACACCCGTAAGTAAAATCGTCATCGCAACCCAAACTGAACTGGCAGACTTTTAAAGATAGACGCACCATTCCCGCGACACTGCTTACAAACTTCCAAGAATTAACTTTAAGTGAAGAATCTACGAATATACTATGTATCGATCTCAAAGGGATCTCTAAGACTAGGTGAGGCTAGTTGTAGCGCACATAAGGCTTTTGCGTAATGCGCTTTCCGCGCTCCCTGCGTGTACATAACCCGGAGCCGGCCGGGGTAGCCGAGCAGTTCTGGGCGCTACAGTCTGGAACCGCGAGACAACTACGGTCGCAGGTTCGAATCCTACCTCGGGTATGGATGTGTGGGACTGATGATCTCAGAAGCTAAGTGCCATAGTGCTCAGGGACATGAATCATTTGAACATAACCCGGAAGAGATCTCAGTAAATAGTGCAATGGAAAGTAGCCCCCGCTATGCCCTTCATAATGGTTTTCAGAACATACACTGAGCTGACCAAAGTCAGGGGATAGCCGCTAATATCGTGAAGACGCACGGCATCAACTCGACGTAGCTTGCACTCAACAAGTCGTTTTAAGAGCCCAGTAGAAATATTGAACCATTTTGTCTCTATAACCATTCAAATTTGCAAAGTGTTGCCGGTGCAGTATTTTGTGCACGAACTGACCTCATGATTGTCTTTCAAAAATGAAACTTCCTGGCAGATTAAAACTGTGTGCCCGACCGACACTCGAGCTCGGGACCTTTGCCTTTCGCGGACAAGTGCCCTACCATCTGAGCTACCCTAGCACGACTCACGGTGCGTCCTCACAGCTTCAGTTCTGCCAGTACCGCGTCTCCTACCTTCCAAACTTTACAGAAGCTCTCCTGCGAACCTAAAAATAAAATTAAAAAAAAATGTTCAAACGGTTTCATGTCGGACGATCTGGTGGCGATGTCATCATATCGGAACATGAAGTCCATGAATGGCTGCAAATGGTCTCCAAATAGCCGAACATAACCATTTCCAGTCAATGATTGGTGCAGTGGACTAGGCTAAAATGGCTCGTAGCACTATGGGACTTAACTGCTGAGGTCATCAGTCCCCTAGAACTTAGAACTACTTAAACCTAGTTAACCGAAGGACATCACACACATCCATGCCCGAGGCAGGATTCGAACCTGCGACCGTAGATGCCGCGCGGTTCCAGATTGCAGCGCCTAGAACAGTTCGGCCACACTGGCCGGCGCAGTGGACTAGGGGTACAGTCCATTCCATATAAAAAACAGTCCGCACCATTATGGAGCCGCCAGCAGCTTATAGAGTGCCTTTTTGACACCTCGGGACCCTGGTTTCTTGGATTTTGTACCACAATCACCTCTTATCAACTGAAATCTATACTCATCTGGCCAGGCCACGATTTTCCAGTAATCTAGGGTCCGGCCGATACGGCCATGGGCCAGGAGAGGCGCAGTAGGCATGTCATGCTGTTAGCAAAGGCACTCGCGTCGGACGTTTGCAGCTGTAGTTAACGCCACTTTTCGCCGCACTGCCCTCACAAGTTCGTCGTACGTCCCACGTTGATTTCTGCGATTATTCCACACAGTGTTGCTTTGTTAGCACTCACAACTCTACGCAAACACCATGTTCCCTGTAGTTAATTGAAGGCCGTTGGCCATTGTGCGTGGTGAAAGAAATGCCTGAAATTTGGTATACTCGCCACACTCTCCACAATGTGGATTTCGGAATTCTGAATTCTCTAACGATTTCCGAAATAGAATCTTCCATGTGACAGGCCCCACTGCCATTCGGCGTTCAAAGTCTTTTAATTCCCGTCGTGCGACAACAATCAAGTCGTAAACGTTTCCACAGGAATCATCAGGATACAGTTGACAGCTCCGCCAATACACATCCCTCTTATAGCTTGTGAACGCGACACTACCGCCATTTGTACAGGTATATGTGCATATTACTATCCCATGACTTTTGTCACCTCAGTGTAGATGTATTCAGTTCGGACTCTTTCATCTACTCTAGATCTACATCACACTCCGTAAGCCCTCAAAAATGGTTCAAATGGCTCTGAGCACTATGGGACTTAACTGCTGTGGTCATCAGTCCCCTAGAACTTAGAACTACTTAAACCTAACTAACCTATGGACATCACACACATCCATGCCCGAGGCAGGATTCGAACCTGCGACCGTAGCGGGCACGCGGTTCCAGACTGGAGCGCCTAGAACCGCACGGCCACTCCGGCCGACCCGTAAGCCCTCCGTAAGGGTACTGATCCCTCCTTCGCTGTTACACTCGCAAATGGCACGTGAGTAGAATGATTGTCGGCAGTCCTATGTATTAGCTCTAATTTCTCGAATTTTCTCGTCGTGGTCATTTCGCGAGATGTATGCGGGAGGGGAAAATGCTCTCTAGTAATTTCAGTAGTAAACCTTTCCGTGATGCATTACGCGTCTCTTGTAGCGTCTGCCACTGAGCATCTCTGTAACGCTCTGCCGCGAACTAAACGATTTTGTGACAAAAAATGACGCTTTTCGTTGGATTTTCTCAATCTCTTATATCAGTCCCGCCCGGTAAAAAACAGAGATTGATGAACAACACTCAAGAATCGGTCAAACAAGCGCCATTCTTCATGGATGGGGTACATTTCCTTACGATTTTTCCTGTGAATCTGTCTGGCATCTGCTTTTCCTACTATGTTTTATATGGCAATGCCGCTTAAGCTCATTCTAGATAGTTACTGCTAGATGTTTTATGGTAGATACAGTTTCCAATTCAATAGTGTAATTATACAGTAGTGGACTGCTTTGCCTGTGTGTGCGCAATTTGTTACATTTATTTACATATAGAGCAACTGCCACACATTTCACCATTCATCAACCATCCGCATGCCATTCTGCAAATCGATACTGTGTCTGGCGATGCTAGTTTCTCGCAGACAACTGTATCGTCTGCGAACAGTCTTCTAGAGCTTCCAACGCTTCTTACTACGTTGTTCATACACGTTGTAAACAGTAACGGTTCTATCACAGTCCCTTGAGGTACTCCGGAAATTATATCTCTCGATTTGGTTCCGTTAAGAGCGATCATTTATATACATTGTTAACAATAATGATCCTATTACAATTCCTTGGGGTATTCCAGAAATGACCTTTACATGCGTCGATTTTGTTCCGTTAAGAGCGAAGTGTTGAGTTGTATCTATAAGGAAGTCTTGCCTCCAGACGCAAATCTGGACTGATACTCGGTACGCCCATATTTTGTTCACTAAACGCCAATCCGGGACAGTGTCAAATGCCTTCCCGAAGTCTAGGAACATAGCATCAACATGTGCGCCGTTGTTTAAGACAATATGGATCTCATGAATTAACAGAGCAAGCTGAGTTTCGCGAGATCTCTGTTTGCGGAATCCAGGTTGATTTTTATACATCACATTTTCGTTCCGCAAAAACACCCAACACGTGAGCGCGATACGTATTCCATAATCCTACAACATAATGACGTCAACGATATAGGACTATAATTACATGCATCTGTCCTACGACCCTTCTTGAAAATGGAAATGATCTGCACTTCTTTTCAGTCGCTAGGTAGCCTTCCTTGCTCCAGCGAACTACGATAAACTGCTGCTAGAAGGGGAGTAAGTTCTTTCGCATAATCTTTGTAGAATCTTATAGGTATCTCATCTGGTCGTGATGCCTGTCCACTACCAAGCGATTGTAGATGCTTTTCCGTTCTTCTATCGGTTACCTCAATAGCTACCATTTTGAAGCTCGTACGGTGATTGAAAGGAGGGACCGTGTTACGACCTTCGGCGGTGAAACGGTTCAGTATTTCGGCCTTCTCTCTCTTATCTTCTGTTTCCATGTCAGAATGGCCACGGATTGAATGACTAGAGGATTTCGAACCGCTTACCGATTTTACGTGAGATCAAAACCTCTTAGCGTTTTTAATCAGATCAGCTGACAAAATTTTATTTAAAGTCAATGAACGCTTCTCTCATTGCTCTCCTTTCACTCATTTTCGCTTCGTTGAGCTTTTGTTTGTCAGCTACGTTTTTGTGTCTCTGGAATCTGTGACGGAGTTCTGTTTATCTACGTAGCAGTTCTTAAACCAAGTTTAGTGTCTTCGCTTCCCTGAAGATCTTACTCGAAACGTACTTGTCTAAGGTATACTGAAAGCTGATTTTGAATTTTTCCCATAACTCCTCGGGAGAGGAGAGGTTACGTATGTGGTGATCGTGGGTAGGTGAAAACTTTAAAGGTCTAAAGAGAAAAGACACACAAAAAAGCCTCACGTCCCAAGTTTCCACGGGAATAGGCCCATCTAGTCATTAAACAAGGCCGCCCAACAAGCTAATCACTTCTAGTACAGCAATGATACCTCTTCCTAACGATCACGTACTACAAACGAAAACAGAACACCGTCAGGCCCGGAGTACTGCGCTAAGCCGACCGGCCGCCGTGTCATCCTCACCCATACGGCGTCATTCGAATGCGATGTGGAGGAGCATGAGGTTAGCTCAGCGCTTGAAATTTCTTTGTGTCTGACCACTAAAATAACTGACTAAGTGAAACTGCTTAGTGTTTACTTAAACTGCTGAGTGAAACAGAACCTATTGTCTCGTTACTTATTTTTACCATTTCAACACTGACTTACGGAATTTACCCTGACAAAGACGACACAAACTTAGCCTATTATTATTTGTTACTCACAATATACAAACCCGACGCAATCTGACAGCTCTACAATCACAACATGACTTCAAATATATAACACGAAAGTATGGCCCTGAATTGGAAGAAATCCTAATAATAACCCATACTTTTTCATAAGTCACTTACCTCACGGAAAATCTTCATAACACGAACTTCAGTACTTACAGCAAGCAGCAACTACAGCCGGCTAAATAAAAAGATTCTAACTATTTTAGGCTCTAACTACTAGGAGGCATATGGTTAGCAAAAGAAAGATTTTGTTGAAGAGAAAGCACTGTATTTAGCAGATTTTACCTTATTCATGTGACATCCATTTCCAAAAATTATATAGTCGTCAATAATTCCACTTCCCAAACATTACCAACTACATCCATCTTCATTTTACCATGCCTGTCCTACCAACACTGAGTCTCCATGAAGGACACATGTCCAAACCGTCCGCTCGCAAACTGCTAACTGCTAGTCCGTCCAACCACAGAATCTCTTACCGAAGTCTCTTGCTGAAATTCTGCTCTTACGTAAAATCGGCAAGTGTGTCGCAGGCTTCCATCCAGTCACTCACTGATCAGTCTGGCCTGGCAACGGAAGACAGCAAAACGAAAGCTGAAATTTTAAATTTAGCATTGGAGAAATCTTTCACGCAGGAGGATCGTACAAACATACCGCCATTTGAGTCTCGTACAGATTCCCGTATGGAGGACATAGTGATAGACATCCCTGGGGTTGTGAAGCAGCTGAATGGGTTGAAAATAAATAAATCACGAGGTCCTGATGGGATTCCAATTCGGTTTTACAGAGAGCACTCTACTGCATTGGCTCCTTACCCAGCTTGCATTTATCGCGAATCTCTTGCCCAAAGTAAAGTCCCGAGCGATTGGAAAAAAGCGCAGCTGACGCCTGTATATAAGAAGGGCAGAAGGACGGATCCTCAAAATTACAGACCAATATCCTTAACATCGGTTTGTTGCAGGATTCTCGTACACATTCTCAGTTCGAATATAATGAATTTCCTTCAGACAGAGAAGTTGCTGTCCATGCATCAGCACGGCTTTAGAAAGCATCGCTCCTGCTAAACGCAACTCGCCCTTTTTTCACATGATATCTTGCGAACCATGGATGGAGGGTATCAGATGGATGCCATATTCCTTGACTTCCGGAAAGCGTTTGACTCGGTGCCCCACTGCAGACTCCTGAGGTACGAGCATATGGTATTGGTTCCCAAATATGTGAGTGGCTCGAAGACTTCTTAAGCAATAGAACCCAGTACGTTGTCCTCGATGGTGAGTATTCATCGGAGGTGAGGGTATCATCTGGAGTGCCCCAGGGAAGTGTGGTAGGTCCGCTATTGTTTTCTATCTACATAAATGATCTTTTGGATAGAGTGGATAGCAATGTGCGGCTGTTTGCTGATGATGCTGTGGTGTACGGGAAGGTGTCGTCGTTGAGTGACTGTAAAAGGATACAAGATGACTTGGACAGGGTTTGTGATTGGTGTAAAGAATGGCAGCCAACTCTAAATATGGATAAATGTAAATTAATGCAGATGAATAGGAAAAAGAATCCCGTAATGTTTGTATACTCCATTTGTAGTGTAACGCTTGATACAGTCACGTCGATTAAATATTTGGGCGTAACATTGCAGAGCGATATGAAGTGGGACAAGCATGTAATGGCAGTTGTGGGGAAGGGGGATAGTCGTCTTCGGTTCATTGGTAGAATTTTGGGAAGATGTGGTTTATCTGTAAAGGAGAACGCTTATAAAACACTAATACGACCTATTCTTGAGTACTGCTCGATCGTTTGGGATCCCTATTAGGTCGGATTGAAGGAGGACATAGAAACAATTCAGAGGCGGGCTGCTAGATTTGTCACTGGTAGGTTTGATCATCAAGCGAGTGTTACGGAAATGCTACAGTAACTCGGGTGGGAGTCTCTGGAGGAAAGGAGGCGTTATTTTCGTGAATCGCTACTGAGGAAATTTAGAGAACCAGCATTTGAGGCTGACTGCAGTACAATTTTAATGCCGCCAACTTATATTTCGCGGAAAGACCACAAAGATGAGATAAGAGGGATTAGGGTTCGTAAAGAGGCATATAGGCAGTCATTTTTCCCTCGTTCTGTTTGGGAGTGGATCAGGGACAGAAGATGCTAGTTGTGGTACGAGGTACCCTCCGCCACGCACCGTATGGTGGATTGCTGAGTATGTATGTAGATGTAGAAGGCGCGGAGCGCTGTCAGCGATATTAATTACAGTCTATAGCGCTGCGAACATACAAACATATAAACAGGCTACTTACACGGTCTCCCAGCCGTCGTCAGCTTCCCAGACGTTGGACCCGCTACTTCGGTTTCGATTAGCTCCTCAAATGTCATCCCGTGGCTGAGTGGAGACCATTCCAGTACTAAACACTGGGAATTGAATCCGTGTCATCCGCACGGCAGTAAGGCACGCTGGCAATTCTTCTTCAATGGCGCATGATCGATCGTGTCCAAAGTCACTACAGCGACGGCCGAGAAAACTTGAAGATTAAACAGAACTGCACACTCAGTACGAAGCGTTTAAAAGCGGCGCACTAGCTGATTTAGTGATGTAACTGCGCACAGGATTAATCGAGGCCCGCTTTCGAGAAAAGCCGTGGAGCAGTACGTCGCACAATTTGTGTCACGCGTCGCTGATCGCTAAGAGCGAGCAGATTGCAGCGGCCGTGAATGGGACTCCGAGCTAAACCATGGAAGCTTGAAAATGAGAGAAAAGGAACATTCGCAACTGGATAACCATACTAACATGAAATTAATTTTAAGTAGTTCATCGACAGCAGAAATGTATCCATTCTTAATTAAACCTTATTTTATTTGTTTTCTTCTTTTTAAATACTTATGAAATTATAATGATGGATGACGTATTGTCAAGAGCGACTCCGCAAACGTTGAAATTTTTTAAAAAAATATCTATGATAACAGTCTAAGTTGCAAACCGTCACAGTTAATAACTAGTTTCTTTACGTTGTAATGATCTTTTCGAGAACTCATTAATCACGATTCCTTTTCAAAGGATTATGACTTCTCACAACTCGTAATTAAGCAGATCTGAAGATGATCATTACATGTGATCGAAATTAGTTGTCAAGTGTGAATACGTGAACTGAGACTGGTACAATAAATATTTTAAAAATTACTTTGTGAAATTAAAAAGAGACATATTTCTCTTGTAGATATTTCACGTGAGGGATCTCCAAAAACTGCAACCACAGGGCCGGCCTCGGTGTCCGAGCGGTTCTAGGCGCTTCAGTCGGGAACTGCGCGACCGCTACGGTCGCAGGTTCGAATCCTGCCTCGGGCATGGATGTGTGTGATGTCCTTAGGTTAGTTAGGTTTAAGTAGTCCTAAGTTCTAGGGGCTGGTGACCTCAGATGTTAAGTCCCATAGTGCTCAGAGCCATTTTTTTGCAACCACAGGAAGAGCTGTTGGGACATCAGTGATTAAAGGAGATCGACCACCATTATTTCCATCTGCCACAATTCCAGTTTTCTGATACTTTTCGAACAGGCGCTTGATGGTGACTTGTTTGGTGTATCTTTACCAGACTCTTCCGTGAAAGTATTCTTATTCGCGGCATAACTGACACATCTAATGAGCTGTAATGTTTAACGTGTTTCTTCGCCAACGAAACAAAGATCATACCTGCAACAAAAAAATCTTCCATAAGGTTTGGTCATTTATACAGCACCTTAAATTTCGAGGCATCTAAAAATTGTACACTAGCAAACAGCCGTTAGATTAAATTGTCCATTTCTGTGAGAGGCTACATACTGCTTACAACGAAAATACAAACGTGACTGAGGCTTCATAGCCTGTGTGGAACACTGTGTTTGATACAACTAAATAATATGTCTGTTCTAAGCAATGAGTGCTCCTTTAATATTGGAACAGAACCAATCACTTTCTTGCTGTTAATTTACGTTGGTTCTTCGATTTATTCATTTCGTTTTACCCTTTCCTAATTATGGCTAAACTGAACAGTGTATTCTACTCCTGAAGTACTGAACAGAACATCACACCTGCACCATATTCAATATTAAAACCTGAAACTAACTCAGATTCACCTTCGGTAAAGTCAAAAGGAGGACAGTTAGTTTTGGCTAAACAAGAAGCAAAACAAGCTAAAGCTAAAGGAAAAGAAATAACAATAAATCAACAATAAAGCTGATAATTTACAAAATCAAACATGTTAAAACTACCAATTAAAATAATTAAAGATGATAAAATCAAAGCCAAACTAACTTCATATGAAATTGTTTGAGCAACAGAACGAAGAGAACCTAATAAAGAATAATTTCAATTAGAAGATCAACCAGCAATTATAACAGTATAAACACCTAATCTAGTGCAACATAAAAAAAACAAAAACCCATAAGAAAAAGAACATATATAAGTTAAGTAAGGGAAAATTACTCAAACAGCCAAAGAAATCATTAAATTAAAAACAGGAGAAAAATAATAAAGTAAATAATTAGATTTAATAGGAATTGGCTGCACCTTACAAATCAACTTCATAGCATCACTAAAGGGCTGTCGGATACCTACAAATCCTACTTTATTTGGACCCTTAGAATCTGAATATAACCTAAAACCATACACTCCAATAACATTAGGAAAGCAACAATAATTAAAACACAAATAACTAATAAAAGAAAATTTAATATAAACATAAATAAATCATAAAGTATTAATACTATTTGTAGAAAAAATCTACATAAATGAATACTAAATTCAACACATTAATCTGTCAAAATAGTAAATTAATTAATATTAATCAATATAATAAAAAGTATTTTAACCATATGCTCCTTTCGTACTAATATGGATTAATAGTCTTTGGGTAGAAACCGACCTGGCTCACACCGGTCTGAACTCAGATCATGTAAGAATTTTAAAGGTCGAACAGACCTAATCACTGGGCTCCTGCACCCAAAATTTTTCTTAATCCAACATCGAGGTCGCACTCTGATTTGTTGACATGAGCTCTCAAAAACACTTACACTGTTATCCCTAAGGTAACTTAATCTTATGATCATAAATTATGGATCAAAACAACAAACATAAATCAATGATATAATAATGAAGAGTTTATTTATTCTTCATGTCACCCCAACAAAACATCATCATTAAATATAGAAATACAAACAAAAAACTATATAAAAGTAAAATGTTAAGCTCTATAGGGTCTTCTCGTCCTAAAGAAGAATTTAAGCCTTTTGACTCAAATGTTAAATTCAAAAATTTATCAAGAGACAGTTGATTTCTCGTAAAGCCATTCATTCCAGCCACTAATTAAGAGACTAATGATTGTGCTACCTTTGCATGGTCAAAATACCGCAGCTCTTTAAAAATCCGCTCAGTGAGCAGGCCAGACCTCAAAATATTCTCAAGAGGACATGTTTTTGATAAACAGGCAGAAATCTATTTTGCCTAGTTCCTTATAATAAGTTTACAAGGTAAAAATTTTATACAAATAAATATACTAATTCTATCATTATTACAAAAATTTTAAAATTAAATTAATAATCTTAATAAAAAACCTAAAATATTTATTAAATCAAAATAAAAGTAATGAACTAAAATGTAATCTCAAAGATAGCTGGTTTAAAGCTTAGTTTTATATTTTTAAAAACAAATTATAGGTTATTAACTTCAAAGCTTATTCATTAAAGAATAAATAAGTTAATATTTATACTTAAAAAATTAAATAAAAACAATTAACTTCAAAAAATTAAATATTTTCTTAAGAAACTAGATACCTTAGGAAACAATTAACATCTCATTTCTATAAATAATTTAATAATAATTATGATACATTAACTATAAATTATTTATAAATCAACCCAAATCGAGAAAAGTAAAATAAATACTAAAATTTTGATAAAACCTGATACAAAAGGTACAATAAATAAAATCTGCTTTAAAAATTTTAAAATAATATTTCATAAAACATTTACATTACCAATACACTATAATTTAAAAAATCAATTCTATAAAATATACTAAGACAAAATCCAACAAAATTATTTATATTAAATAAGCCCACTTCCATTATGTTTTATCTATAGGGGCAGTATTCGCAATTATAGGAGGTGTTATTCAATGATATTCATTATTCACAGGATTAACCATAAACAACACATGATTAAAAATCAAATTTACATTTATATTTATTGGAGTAAACTTAAAATTCTTCCCTCAACACTTCTTAGGGTTAGCAGGAATACCACGACAATATTCAGACTACCCAGACGCGTATACATCATGAAATGTAGTATCAAGAATTGGATCTACAATTTCTATTGTAGGCATTATCATATTCATTGTAATTATATGAGAAAGAATGGTTACAAACCGAGCAATTATATTTAGAGCTAATATAAGAAGATCAACAGAATGGTTACAAAATAACCCACCTGCAGAACACAGTTACTCAGAATTACCATTAATCTCTAGATTCTAATATGGCAGATTAGTGCAGTAGATTTAAGCTCTACAAATAAAGGTTTGACCTTTTATTAGAAAAATATTCAAATGGCAACATGATCAAATTTATCCCTTCAAGATGGAGCTTCACCATTAATGGAGCAACTATCATTCTTTCATGATCATACTATGGTCATATTATTATTAATTACTGTAATTTTAGGTTATGCCCTAAGTTATATATTATTTATTGCCTATACAAACCGAAACATACTTCATGGACATTTAATTGAAACAATCTGAACAGCATTACCAGCAATTACTCTAATTTTTATTGCTTTACCATCATTACGACTATTATACTTACTTGAGGATTCAGTAGACGCAATAATTACAATCAAAACCATTGGACGACAATGATACTGAAGATACGAATATTCAGACTTTATAGACGTAGAATTCGACACTTACATAACACCAGAACAATATCTAGAAAATGATGGATTTCGACTTCTAGACACAGATAACCGAACAATTCTCCCAATAAATACAGAAGTACGAGTATTAACAAGAGTATCAGATGTTCTCCACTCATGAGCAGTTCCTGCTCTAGGAGTTAAAATTGATGCAACACCAGGTCGACTAAATTGAGGAACATTTACAATAAACCGACCTGGATTATTCTTTGGACAATGCTCAGAAATCTGTGGAGCAAACCACAGGTTTATACCAACTGTAATTGAAAGAACTTCAGTAAATATATTTATCAAGTGATTATATAAGATAATCTAAGGAGTTAGTTAAAATATATAACATTAGAGTGTCAATCTAAAATAACTAAACAATTAGTACAACTTGAAACATCAGATGACTGAAAGTAAGTAATGGTCTCTTAAACCAAACAATAGTAAATTAACGACTACTTCTGATGGGGAAATTAAATCTAAATCCCTCAAATATCTCCTCTCATATGATTCTCCCTATTCATTATATTTTCAGCTACCCTAATCCTATTTAATCAAATAAACTTTTTCTCATTTAAACCTAACCTTATTAAAAGAGCAGAAAAAAGAACAATTGAGATAGAAAACTTAAATTGAAAATGATAACAAACTTATTCTCAACATTTGATCCATCAACTAATACCTTCAATTTATCATTAAATTGAACTAGAACATTTTTAGGACTATATATATATATATATATATATATATATATATATATATATATATATATAATGTGTGTGTGTGTGTGTGTGTTTGTGTGTGTGTGTGTGTGTGTGTGCACAGATGAAAGCACAGACGAGAATACAAACACAGAATAGTACTCGGGGTATTTCATAGGCACCATTCCTCCGAGCTAACAACAAATCCCTGGGCTACCGGGATAGAACGGATGAGATTTAATTTGTGGAAAGGGGCCAAAATAAGTTACTGTAAGTTGCACTCAACATATAACTTTATTTGTTAAAGCACACAATCACAGAAGCAAAAATCAAAAACTCTCAAGGTTTTAACGAAAGACCTCCTTTGATTTAATCTATATCGCCTGAAGGCCACATTGAAAATCTAAGGCACAAGGCCTAAGCAAGGAATTAGGGTACAGGAGTTCTTCTGGAGCTTTCACTTCTTCAAAAAAACTTTTTTAATCTTCAATATAAATAGGCTGAAAGCCTATTTTCCATAGAACTCGGCTGAATGCCACACATTAATCAAAAACAGTCTTACGCCTTAAGGCCGAGACAAAGATTTTCATTGTTTAATTTAAATAGGGTGAAACTCGGCTGAAGGCCGAATATCAACAAAACAATTTAACAACCTAATGTCTAGAAAGAACAGCTTTCAATTTGAAAAGGCTGAAGGCTTTATCTTAAAATATTTCATGTAAAACTCAGCTGAAGGCCTCATACTAAAGATGACTTAAGGGCAGCACAACGATTTCGAATTTTTAATTTAAATGAGATTAAAACTCGGGTGAAGGCCACACACCATGCAAAAAACAATTTTACAGCTTAAGACCTAAAGGGAAGAGCTTCTAAATTTCAACAAAAATAGGCTAAAGGCTTTATCCTAAAATGCTTCACATAAAACTCGGCTGAAGGTCACATACGAAACCCGAACAATCTCACGTCTTAAAGCCCAGACAAAGAAATTTCCAATTTTTAATTTAAGCTTTACACACATACCAAACAAGAAACAATTATCTTTTTACGGCTTAAGGCCTAGGAAGAAAAGCCTTCCAATTTTAATAAGCTAAAATTCGGCTGAAGGCCACACAGAGTACTTAAGACTAAAAAGGAAATCACTATGTAAAACACAAGAAGCGGCGCTCATAGGGTTACAAGGGTCGGCCTGGGAAGGTAACACTAACACAAGTTTGGGTGATACAGGCAGCCAGACAGACAACCTCTTAATCGGAAGGCAAAGCCAGCCGACGAACTAACCAATAAGATCAGTTCTGCTCCACCCGAGAAACAAAGCGGAAACATGATGTCAATAGCACAACTTTCTGGATACTGGTACCCAATCCAGCCAAGTCAGAATAAACGCCCAAAACTACCAACAACACCTCAGCTGTCGATCTACACGCCATGCTGGACAGCATCAACACGACGAGAAAAATACATTGCTAAAAACTACGTCAACGACCAGGTCACCGCCACGTCAACGGCCACAAGGCAAAAGGTACCGCTGGCACATTTCATTGATGAAAGAATGAATTAAATTAAGTCAAACACCACACAGGAAGACGGTTGTAATTCTAGCCGACTTCATTGCACACACGTTGTTGCTCGCAGGAATCTTCTAGAAAGCGACGACCAGGATCAAACGAAGAGATGTGAGAGCAGTTGAGGCATGATAGTAGGTTAAGTGAGCACTCAACCATAGTGTCCAGGATCGGTGGGCGACAAACTTCGTAACCCTCGCAAGAAGCGCCTCACAACTCCAACCGCGGTCGGTTGCCACACACACGGAAACGGTCAAAAGACCAAATACAAGTCGGCCAATGAGACGACAGACCGTACGAGCAACCAACGGTCGTTCCCGCTCCAGTCTCCTTCCGTCGGACAGTGCGCGTGTGTCCTTAGCGGTCGGCAAGTACTGTCTGTCAGCACCTCACTGGCGCTACGTCCCCGACGCTGCTCCGTGCTCGACTCCACACCTGGTCCGTCTCCAACTCACCAGTGCACTTATTACTGCTGCTGCCACTCACGGGAAACTAAGGCAGTTAGTGCCGCCGGTAAATGGAATAAGAAAACGAGGCGACAGTACCGTAAAAGAAGATGACAAACAATAAATAGCATGAACACGAGCCGCGCACGGCTCACTGTGTTTATCATTTTTAAGATGCATTTATGATTTTATTGTTCATACATTGATTAATTTTAGGCTGAGGTGACAAAGTCATGCGATAGCGATATATACATACACAAAGGGTGGTAGTATCCCGTACACAAGATATAAAAGGACAGTGCACTGTCGAAGCTGTCATTTGGACTCAGATGATTGACGTGAGAAGATCTTCGACTTGATTTTGGTCGCACGACGGGAATTAACAGACTTTGAACGCGGAATGGTAGCTTGAGCTAGATGCATGGAACATTCCGTTTCCGAAATCGTCAGGGAACTCAAGATTTCGAGATTCATAGTGTCAAGTACGTGCCGAGAAAACCAAGTTTCAACATTACCTCTCAATACGGATAACGCTTAACGACCGAGAGCAGCGGCGTTTGCGTAAAGTTGTCAGTGCTAACAGACAAGCAACACTGCTCGGAATAACCTCAGATATTGATGTGGGACGTACTACGGACGTATACGCGCAGGACAGTGCAGCCAAATCTGGCGCTAATGGGATACGTCAAAAGAAGACCGACGCGAGTGCCTTTGCTGATAGCACGACATCGCCTCCAGCGCTTGTCTCGTAACCATATCAGTTGGACGCTAGACGACTGAAAAATCGTGGCCTGGTCAAATATTTCCGATTTCAGTTGGTATGTCCAGAAGGCACTGTGCAAGCTGGTGTTGCCCCCATAACGGTGTTTTTTGTTTACATCGAACGAATTGGGTTCTTTGGTTCAACTGAACCGATCATTGACTGGAGATAGTTATGTTCGGCTACTTGGCCATTCTTCAACTTCTTGTTCTCAAACAACGATCCAGTTTTAATGCTGCCAATGTGCCACTGGGCCGCAATTGTTCGCGATTCGTTTGAAGAACTCGAGTGAATGATCTGGCCACCCCGATAGCGCCACATGAAACCCATCGAATGTTTATGGGACATAATCGAGAGGTCAGTTCGTGCACAAAATCCTGCACCGGCAACACTTCCACGATTACGGTCGGCTACAGAGGTATCACGGCCCAATATTTCCGCAGGGGTCTTCCAGGGACTCGTTGAGCCGATACAAGGTTGAGTTTCTGGACTACGCCGGGCCAAAGGAGACCAGACACGGTATTAGGAGGTACCCCACGACATTCATCACCTCACTGTAGGAACAGTTCCATGACCACTTAATTCTTTATGAGTGTCTGCAATGGTATTTTTCCGGAATGTTTCGGTCTATGTAGCACAAAGGTAATACATGTCATACACTGAAAATGTGTCGAAAAAATTTACTCGTTTAAAGAAGTCAATTTTCTCTGTCTACGCATATGCGGATTGTAGGGAGCGTGGCGTGCCCAGCATTCCTGAGCCCGGCGGTAGAGGTGGCGGGTGCAGCAGTGCTGACTGAGAGGCGTCTAGTCAGTCAGAGGGAGATGAAAGCGTCCCACACGGCCTGACGTGCGTGGGGGAGGCTGAAATGTGCGAGGGGGAAGTCCCGGGCAAGACAAGCGCCGCGCCGCGCCGCGCCGGCCCGGCCGGCAATGGCATGCAAATATTTGCAGATGAAATCAAGCTGCGCGCCGCCGTACCGCGCCGCGCACATGTTGCTGCGGGGGCATTTATTCGCTCCGTCACCTGCCGCTGGTGGGAGGGAGGGAGGGAGCAACGGGCCCAGAAGGGGATGAGGGTGGGAACGGCGAACGCGCCCCGTCCTGGGTGGCTGTTCGACCGGCGTGGGTAGACGACGGAATGACGCACTCACGCAGCGCCGTCAGGAAGGGGGGAGGGGGGGGGGCACGAGGCGTAGTGATGAAACGGCAATAACACACGCCCGAAGACGGCTGATGTCTCTAAAGCTCCACAGTCAGGCGGATATCGCAAGCAGTATGAGAGCAAGGGGAAAATTTCGTGACCTGACAGACAGAAGGCGTCGGTAACAGCGAAATTTTATTTTATTTGTTTTTATACACGTCGAGCAAATAATGCACGTCAAGTCTCAAACTCATCTGTAGAATAATTTGGTTTCTGCGGCATTTTTTGGAGTGGTCATCTTTTTTAAAAAAAGCCATCAAATGAATGAACTGGAATACCGAGTAGTCATTATTTTCGAACGATTTATTAGCCAGCGGGAATTCATCCAAAGGCTTAGAAGTAGGGATAGCCATTATCGGTAAAACAACCGGTTTCCAGTTACATCGATTTTTTCCAATCGTTTAAACTGAGTGTTTTAACCGCTAAAAATTACCGGTTTCGGAAATAACCGAGTTCCGATATATTATTCCTATTACTTCCTGTAATAAACATAGCAATCGAACAAAGACCGAAAAATTTTGACTCACTCAGTTTCAAGATACACTGAATCAAAATAGCCATTAAACAGGCAAATAAAATAAATATATGAAGATAGTAACTGTTCTCGAAAGAACGGATATCATTGATGACTGTGCAGCTTCTCTAGAACAAATGATAATTAATCGAAAGCCTCTGCTGCCGACAGGTGTTGTTGGTATACCTCGATGGGGACAGCTGAAAATGTGTGCTCCGACCGTGACTCGAACCCGGGATCTCCTGCTTACATGGCAGACGCTCGATTCATCTGAGCCACCGAGGACACAGATGAACAGCGAGACTGCAGAGACTTACCTCTTGGGCGATTCCCGTGAGACCCACACATCCAACTGTCCACAGTCTACATACGTAATGTTCCTAATAGATATTTGCCCATCCACTCATTACTCGCGCCGACTAAGGTGACGATTCCCGTAAGAGTTCGAGCAACCTGTGCTCATTCGCACAGACGAAGGTCTGTGGCCAGGTAGCCATTAAACTACATATGAAGATAGTAACTGTTCTCGAAAGAACAGATACCATTTCTCTGACCGGAGCCTCTGCTATTCGGTCAAGTAGCTTCTCCATTGGCATCACAAGGCAGAGTGCATCCCGAAAAATTGCAACAGCGCATGGAGGCTCGTATGGTCACCCATACAAGTGCCGACCACGCCCGACAGGGCGACGGGAAGCGGTGTATCCACTGTGGCAAGGCCGTGGCTTAGCATTATCAGTAGTCAGTGCTAAAGTATGAAAGGTTGAAAAAGGCTGTTTTTCGTACTAATTTGTCCGTTTTCACGGGCTACAAGCGGATGAAAGAGTATTATGTAGACACAGGCAGCAGTTAAGCTACTTTCTATTTTTGTATTCTATGAACGAATTGATGTTAAGTTTTTTTTATTTATTACTCTTGCCACAATTTCCTTCCCATTTTTTGCCGGCCGGTGTGGCCGTGCGGTTCTAGGCGCTTCAGTCTGGAACCGCGTGACTACTACGGTCGCAGGTTCGAATCCTGCCTCGGGCATGGATGATGTGATGTCCTTAGGTTAGTTAGATTTAATTAGTTCTAAGTTCTAGGCGACTGATGACCTCAGAAGTTAAGGTGCATAGTGCTCAGAGCCAGCCTTCACATTTTAATATTTTCCAGAAATGGCAGACAAATATTTAATTTTCCAAAGTAAAGAAAGCAGTGTAATTCATTGCTACGTCATTTCGTAAAAATATTTCCAGACTAGGGTTGCTGCCATTCTGCAGTATAACGGATGTCCGGTGACAACAGCGGGAAACTACCGTGAAGACCAAGTGAGGAGTAAGTCTAGCATACTGCAACGTACACACGAAGCTGAAGCCACGACTCACGGCGACGGGGAGATTATCGTCTCAAAAGTCCTGCACCAATTCTTATGCCAAGTGATTGTTGCTCGTTTCTTTTGGCATTGTTATTAAAACAGCATTGATCGCTTTTCCCTTTTTGTATAATAACGCGTTATTTTAAACTAATGCAAGTTTTACAAATAAAAATTACTCTTTTTTACAACCGTTCATTTAAAAACGAAAAATTTTAGCATTGCTGTTATGGCTATTTGATACTTCGATTTTCAGTCTGTTAGTAATAAAAAATAAGAAAAAAATCTTTTATAACAGAGATAAAGCAAATACCGAAAGATACCGATTATTGAGAAGTAAACCGGTCGGTTTCTGCCATCCCTGCGTGTTCCTATAACAGAAATGTATTGCCGAATACAGGATGAATGCTCCTCAAGTCGAAAAAGCGTAACAAATAATAACTATAGGTGTCGGACGATCAGGAATGAAAGGTTTTTTGGAACAAATGGCACTATACCTACATCAGCGGAAAGGGTAACGTTCATATGACATCGATAGTTCATATCAAATAGATTTGTGCAAGACAAATGCTACACTTGTTGAAGGCTGACCAAAAACCGCTGTGTAAACGAATTTCGCATCAAGTGTCTACATCTACACGGTTACTTTGCTGTTCACATGTAAGTGCTTGGCAGAGGGTTCATCGAACTCCTGTCACACTATTTCTCTGCCGTTTCACTCACGAAAAGCACACGGAAAAAATGAAAATTTAAATCTCTCTGTGCGAGCACTGATTTCTATTATTTTATTAAGGTGACCATTCCTCCCGACGTCGGCGGACATCAACAGGATAGTTGCGCGTTCGGAGGAGCAAGTTGGAGATTGAAATTTCGTGAAAAGATCTCGCCACATCGAAAAACGGCTCTTTTTCAATGATTGCTAACCGATCTCGCTTATCACATCCGAGACACTCTCGCCCCTTTTACGCCACAGTGGAGAATGAGCTGCCATTCTTTAAATTTTTTCTGTGTCCTCCGTCACTCCAATCTGATAAGCATACCATGCCGCACCGCAGTACTCTAGCAGAGCACGGACAACAGAAGTATAGGCAATCTCTTTAGTAGATTTGTTGAATCTTCTTTCTACTAATAAAACACACTCTTTGGTTCACTTTCACTACTACTTTATCTATGTGATTGTTCCAGTTTAAGTTTTACGTAATTGTTATCCCTAGATGTTTAGTTGAACTGACACTCTTGAGATTCGTGTGATTTATCGTATAAGGTACATTTAACTGATTTCTGTTCGTACCCATGAGGATGAGCTCATACTTTTCATTCTTTAAAGTCAATTTCCACTTTTCGCACCATATAGATATATTGCTTACATCATTTTGTAACTTGTTTTGATCTTCTGATGGCTCCACTAGATGGTAAATGACAACATCATCTGCAAACAATACAAGAGGACTGCTCAGATTGTCTCGTACATCATTCATCTAGATTAGGAACAGCAGAGGCCTATAGCAGTTCCCTGTTGAGCGCCAGATATCACTTGTGTTTCACTCAATGAATTCCCGTTAATTACTATGAACTGTGACCTTTCTGAGAGCCAATCATAAATTCAATCGCATAACTGAGACAATACTCCACAGGCACGCAATTTGATTAGAAGCCGCTTGTGAGGAACGGCATCAAAAGCTTTCGTGTAGTCCAGAAATATGGAATTAGTTTGAGATCCCGTCTCGATAACACTCATTGCTTAATGAGAATTGAAAACTACTTGTGTTTCACAAGAATGATGTTTTCTGAATTCGTGCTACGCGTCAATAAATCGGTTCCCAACACCCCACCCCCACCCCCTGAGGTAATTCTTAATGTTCGAACTCAGTATATGTACCAAAACCATACTCCAAATCGACGTCAGTGATATGGGTCTGTAATTCAGGGGATTACTCATATTTCCTTTCTTGAGTATTGGTGTGACCTGTGCAACTTTCCAGTCTTTAGGTATGGATCGTTTGTCGAGCCAGCGATTGTGCTGAATAAGATTGCTACGTGTGGAGCTGATTCAGCTGCCCCTATCTATGGGTTTTATGCATCCTGCAACGCCTTCAGAAACCACATGAGAAATTTTCATATTCTCTATCTCACTAATCGCAAACTAATAGTGTAGGGCATTTTGTGGTAAATTTAATGAAGTTCAATTTTGTACGGATATACGTTTTCGTTGGAAGCCACAGTCTTCGAGTTATTCAAAAAACCGAATTTGAAGGTCGGTTTTGTACGGATTTCTTGAATAATTCGAAAACTACTAACTCTAGCGGAAATCTAAAAACATAAAATTTCCTACAAAAAGGTCTTGTTTTTTCTGTAGGAATAATAGTTTTCACCTAGCAAGCGAGAGTGATATATGAAGTGATATATGGAGTGGTATATGAAAGACGTGCGGAGTGCACAAAAAGCATAGGTAAGGCAGATGAATCACGCTGTATAAGCGTACCATGAAAACAATATGATTGGCATACAATGTGGACCGGAAGACGGCCTTTGTTAAGCGATTTTAACTTCTTCGCTACACCGAGAATTTCTATTTCCAAGTGACGACCGTTTTCAAAGTAATGCATCTAACTGCGGTCGTATATTAGAATGCCTTTCCAGAAAATATTTGGTTATAACAGTAGCCTGATCTGGAACTGAAACGTCGGCGATAAACAGTATCGGGAAGACGGTAACGGAAGTTTTTGAAATGTTGCACTACGGATCAATGCTACAGATTACTTTCGTACATTCGGTTACTAATGAGGATGTACTCAATGCAAGAAATTTAGGGTACACCTTGACTAAAAGGAGGTACCGGTTGATAGGACACATACTGAGACTTCAAGAAACCATCAGTTCATTAACGGCAAGAGGAGGAGAGCGGTGGCGGGGTTAATAAGGTGGAGAAAGATCAAAAACTGAATGCACTATAGTTGAGTCGGCGTAAGTTCTCTGAAAGATGCATTTGGCGGGGCGCGGCAGTTTCGCTGGCCTGCCTCAAACAATAACGCAACGCGCTTTTGTGAACGTCTGTATGGCAACGCGTCAATGTTGTCAGAGCTCTGTAGATGGCTACTGTTTTTGCTTGCAGCCACTGGCGCTTCGAAGTAGAAAGCTGGCAACAACGCTGCGAGCTGTCAGGGATCTTCTCATACCGTGTTGACTGTAGACTGATTAAAATGAATGTAAAGTGCAGTAGTTATGCACAGATGAAAACACTTGTATACGATAGACTGGGAGTGAGACCTGCTCGAACCAGTCCTAAGACTGAATATCGTGACAACACCGTGCATTTGACGTTGATCCTCCATACGTCGCTAGAAACAAAGCAACATAGCTGTAGGAGGTAGCTGGAATCCCTCCATTATAGGTGTACGTAGGGAAATAATTGATTTACTCTCTGGGACGCAGAAGGGATTGACTTCCTTACAAAGAGCAAAATAAATACTGGCAATTCTGCAATATTTGGCCCTCTTTGCGTCCATCTGCTCTCACATCTAAATAATGTATTTGTGTAAGATAAACATTTTGAATCCAGTGAAGATGTTTTGGCAGTCACATGTAAATTGGTATTTTGCATGTCTCCCACCAAGGCATTTTATGAAATGAATCTATTCCCAGGAAATCATTTCACAACAGGAGTTGACTTAAAAGAGCGAAGGGGCAAAATGTAAGAACATTCTTACTTCCAACAGAGATATTTCCAGTTTTTTCTTATACAGATGACGAAAACTGCAGACTGTATTAGACACTGCTAAAACTAGCCTCTGCAATGTCACTACCCAGTCTTTGAGAAAATATTATAAGTCTTTAGCAAAAGCAATAATAAGTAGTGAGAAGCTTCCATGGAGCGTTGCGTTGGAGCAGCCAATGTGGCGACATGTGGGTCATAACAACAGACAAGTCAGTGGACAGAGAAGAGAGCATAGCCGAGCGCAGCAGTAAACGTGTAGCGAGCGGGACAATGTCACCACATCAGAGCAAGTCCCTTATTATGGGTGACGTGACTAGGTGCTAGATTTAAGTGAAACAAATGCGCGCCAGAGGCACGTAAATAAGTCTGAATTTTGAGGTAGGAAGCGCTTCACATCGCTGGAGACCAGCAGCACCACTACGATGCCAGAGCTAAGCCGGACAGCGAGATGTCTGGGCATCACCAGCAGCACCCTTGGGTTCGAGACCCGGTCCGTATTCTCTTCATTCGGTGCATTTTTCCGTTTTTTCGTTTCATCAGTTACATTTGGTACCTCCTGTTATCCAAGGATTTCCTTTCGGGCCTGAGTTATTGCCTATTTGATGCTCTGGTTCCTTTACTGTTTCATCTTCCAATGCTATCCACTCATTTTCTATTGTATTCCTTTTCTCTTTTTCAGTCAATCGTTATTGAAAGCTCTTTGAAAGTCGCAATAGTTACCGGTTGTTTCAGTTTATCGAAGTCCTATCTAGTTAGTTCTTTTTTTTTTTTTTTGGGCTGTTCCTTCGGTTTTAATGTGCAGCTCATAACCAATAAATTATGTTCAGAATCCACATCTGCACGTAGAAAAATTCTGCACCTTAAAAATGTGATATCGAAGTCTTTGTCTTACCATTACATAATCTACCTGGAATCTCTCGGTGTCTCCAGGTCCCTTCCATGTACATAACTTTTTATCATCATTAGTGAAACAAGTATTTGCAATACTAGATTGTGATCTGCTCAAAATTCTGCCAGGTGGCTTCCCCTTTCATTCCTTTAGCCTAGTCCATGTTCTCCTCCTATTTTTCCTTACATTCAAATGGCTCTGAGCACTATGGGACTTAACTGCTAAGGTCATCAGTCCCCTAGAACTTAGAACTACTTAAACCTAACTAACCTAAGGACATCACACACATCCATGCCCGAGGCAGGATTCGAACCTGCGACCGTAGCGGCAGCGCGGTTCCAGACTGTAGCGCCTTTAACCGCTTGGCCACCACGGCCGGCCCTTACATTCATTTCCTTACGATTAAATTCCGTTCTTCCTACAAAATTTCAATTTCAATCTCCCTTTACTACATAAATTATTTATGTCGTCATCTATTCATTCAATTTCTGCGTCAGTTGTGGAGCTAGCTGCCATATAAATTTATACTACTGTGCTAGATGTTGTATTCGTGTCTATCTTGGCTACTACACTACTGGCCATTAAAATTGCTACACCACGAAGATGACGTTCTACAGACTCAAAATTTAACCGACAGGAAGAAGATGCTGTGATACGCAAATGATTAGCTTTTCAGAGCATTCACACAAGTTTGGCGCCGGTGGCGACACCTACAACGTGCTGACATGAGGAAAGTTTCCAAGCGATTTCTCATACACAAACAGCAGTTGACCGGCGTTGCCTGGTGAAACGTTATTGTGATGCCTCGTGTAGGGAGGAGAAATGCGTACCATCACGTTTCCGACTTTGATAAAGGTCGGATTGTAGCCTATCGCGATTGTGGTTTATCATATGGCGACATTGCTGCTCGCATTGGTCGAGATCCAATGACTGTTAGCAGAATATGGAATCGGTGGCTTCAGGAGGGTAATACGGAACGCCGTGCTGGATCCCAACGGCCTCGTATCACTAGCAGTCGAGATGACGGGCATCTTATCCGCATGGCTGTAACGGATCGTGCAGCCACGTCTCGATCCCTGAGTCAACAGGTGACGACGTTTGCAAGACAACAACCATCTGCACGAACAGTTCGACGACGTTAGCAGCAGCATGGACTATTATCTCGCAGACCATGGCTGCGCTTACCCTTGACGCTGCATCACGAACAGGAGCGCCTGCGATGGTATACTCAACAACGAACCTGGGTGCACGAATGGCAAAACGTCATTTTTTCGGATGAATCCAGGTTCTGTTTACAGCATCATGATGGTCGCATCCGTGTTTGGTGACATCGCGGTGAACGCACATTGGAAGCGTGTATTCGTCATGGCCATAACTGGCGTATCACCCGGCGTGATGGTATGGGGTGCCATTGGTTACACGTCTCGGTCACCTCTTGTTCGCATTGACGGCACTTTGAACAGTGGACGTCACATTTCGGATGTGTTACTTCCTGTGGCTCTACCCTTCATTCGATCCCTACGAAGCCCTACATTTCAGCAGGATAATTCGCGACCGCATGTTGCACGTCCTGTAGGGCCTTTCTGGATACAGAAAATGTTCGACTGCTGCACTGGCCACCATATTCTCCAGATCTCTCACCAATTGAAAACGTCTGGTCAATGGTGGCCGAGAAACTGGCCCGTCACAATACGCCAGTCACTACTCTTGATGAACTGTGGTATCGTGTTGAAGCTGCATGGGCAGCTGTACCTGTACACGCCATCCAAGCTCTGTTTGACTCAATGCCCAGGCGTAATAAGGCCGTTATTACGAGCAGAGGTGGTTGTTCTGTGTACTGATTTCTCATGATCTATGCACCCAAATTGCGTGAAAATGTTACCACATGTCAGTTCTAGTATAATATATTTGTCCAATGAATACCCGTTTATAATCTGCATTTCTTCATGGTGTAGCAATTTTAATGGCCAGTAGTGTATAATGAGTGCAGTATGCAGTTTATTGTAGCATAATAACATTCATATTTTCTTATTCTTTCGTAGACTTATTCCTGCATTTACCACTGTTGGTTTGCATGAGTGATTTTAAAAGAAAATAAATACTTACATAACTGTCGAGTTCTGTTCGCAGTATGTTACTGCTTGTAACGTTACTTTATAACAAAATCTGCTACTTGCCACGTAGCTAACAAAACTTTTCAATTTTGAAGCTATGTATTTGTAGGAAGAGTGACTAATGAGGTGTTTTTATTTTTTTTTAATTGGTTGGGATTCAAAATTTCTTGCTTTATTTTAGCTTCTTGAATACCTTTCCTTCAGAGGACATGAGCCAACTCTGACCCCTAGACAAGGAGGCAATATCTAAAAGGAATTTTTTTGTGTCCTGTATTACGATGTTGTAGAGCACAGTTATTACTTTGAGCAGCAAGTAAATATATTGGGAAGTGAATTCTTCAAAAGGCTTGTACAAGATGTACTCTCATCTACTTTGCGCAACAGTTTTATTAGTCCCTTTGCTGAATAAACATTTTCTTTAGCTAGGTGACCCGCCCCCTTTTGTAAACTCTCGTCGCCAGTTTTGTAAAGGCCTCATCGCTATTGCTGTGGAGGCTAAGTTGTTACTGTAGCTGCTTTAGGCCGACTCTGTGAGTTCGTGAAATTGTTTCTAGTGCAATACACCGCTAAGGCAATTTCTCCCTGACACTACTACATAGCATGCCCCAGGGTCAGGTAACAGGATAGGAGACCGAAGGTTCTACAAAACTCCAACAATTTAGTAACAAAGTCACACAAATGAGTTAAAAGGTTTACTTATTTTTGTGACTAGTTGAAAAGTGAAGCTTGCAACACTGCTTATAAAATAACACAAAAAGGCCCTCAGTGGCTAAGTACAATAATCGTAAGGAAACTTCACAGTGCATAGGAAATGCAATTCACAGCAGCTGTCTGTTCACTTCTAAGAGTTCACTAAACGACGTTCCCTATCTGAGTCATCCCTGGACAATGATCTATAACCAAGTGGGCGAGAGCGACTCTCTGTCTTCCGAGTTGGCTTCTGTCCGTTGTCGTCCGGTCAATGGAGGATTGTATTCGGCCGGCAGTTGGCCGATGCGAAGTCGATATCGGCAATCGGCCGTGGCGCTGGTGGAACTTGCGCAAGTGCCGAGTCTCTATGGCACTGATATCAGCTCCCATCTCTGCGCCTGTAGTGAATTTGCCCTGCCTGTGTCTTGTTCGGACGACGCAGCACCCCGGAAGACAATTCAGCAAGACGAAAATCTGTAAAAATATATGCAAAATGAGCCAACACTCTTGTTTACAGGGCAACAATTGGAAATTTGTGGTAAGGACTATGGGACGAAACTGTGGAGGTCATCGGTCCCTAGCCTTACGCACTACTTAATCTAACTTAAACTAACTTGCGCTAAGGACAACACACACACCCATGCCCGAAGGAGGATTCGAACCTCCAACGGGGAGAGCCGCGCGAACCGTGACAAGACCCATCAGACCGCACGGCTACGCCGCGCGGCACAGGACAACACAATAAGAGAAGCTTTGAAGGGTGATGATGCTCAACTCAGCTTCTTGATTAGTTTATTCTTTGTTGATTCTGTTTTAAAGTGTTGTCTAGTTTTACTCATAGATATTTTACAGAGTGTATTCGCTTTAGTTTATAACCATTAATTTCTATTTCTGATGTTATCAGTCTTATGTACTTGTCTGAAATTGCATAATACGAGTCTTCGAGACATCAGATGAAATTTCGTTACTTTATAAACAGCCATATAGCCAGCGAAATTGAACGGAACACATGATCAAAATAAAAATTTAATTATATATCATACTGTGATCAAAAATTTAATTGTCGGTCAGCTGACATAGATTAATATAGCGTCGAACTAGTGCGCTTTTAATGGATACCACATACACAAAAGCGTTGTATGGTGAACGAAAAACGTCTCAGTGTTTTTATTTTTAAAAAGTCGTTCAAGAAAACGGACTTCCACCATTTGTTTTCTATTCTGGAGGCACTGCAAAATATTCACACATCCAGTATAATTACGTTTTTTCGTTATGAATTCATGGTACTGTGATTGACTCTAATCGCTTATATGTACCACTACAGGTGGTACTCTCCTGAAAGTTATCTTACGTTTTCCATTAGTGTAGTTGCACCCTCTGATCGCAAGTTCTGCTCGCGTGGAGCGCACCGTAGACCAGTCGAGGAGAAAATTCCTTGTGCAGCCGATCACGGCCGTTCTGCAGGAGGGTGTGCTGGGAGATTATTCAGGGCGGACGGTTGGCACGGCAGAACGCAGCCCGCTCCTCGGCCCCCGCTGCCGTCGAATGCTTATCAAATTATGATTTATCTCCGCCATTAACGGCCGCTACGAAACGGCGCGTAAGAGCTCCTAATTTAAAGTCGTAACTCATTGTGCTAATTGTGTCGGTCGGGGAGGTGTCCGCCAAGACTACTGCTGAAAAATTGCCTCCATAATTTTGTCCGTTCTGAATGTATTGTCCCCACTTTGGCTTCTAATTCTACTCCGCCAGGAAATACGAATATCATGCGCTGTATTACTCTAGAATCTTAGACGTAAGCATTGCCGTCTCAGTGCCTTCGACAGACGATCTTCTCGCTTTCATCCTTTCGTCTTTCTTAGCAACTGTAGTATTTCCGTTTCAGTGTAATCAGCCCATTCAAGAAGGAGTATAATGAAATACTACAAACTCAATAATATGTTGCTCGACTCTTCTCACAATGAATGCGCTCGATATTTCAACCTCTCCCCGGTGCACAACACCTCTCTTGTATCGTCTACCACCTGAGTTTGCCGAGCATCTCCGTAGCGCTCTCACGCCGAGCAAACGATTCCGAGACGAAACGCTTGGATGATGTCGTCCATGATACCGAGCAGCATACATAGCACACGCCCGTTGGGCATTTTGATCACAATAGCCATACATCAACACGATATCGACCTTTTCCGCAATTGGTAAACGGTCCATTTTAACACGGGTGATGTATCACGAAGCAAATACCGTCCGCACTGGTGGAATGTTGCGTGATACCACGTACTTATACGTTTGTGACTATTACAGCGCCATCTATCACTATGCGAAAAAAGTGGTCCAACTAAAACATTCTATTTCTTTACGTACTACACTAATATGTAATAACAATGGGGGTTCCTATTTAAAAAAAAAAAACGCAGTTGATATCCGTTTTACCTTTGGCAGCGCCATCTAGCGGGCCAACCATAGCGCCATCTGGTTTCCCCCTTCACACTAGACGAGTTTCGTTCATTGTAGATTTTTCGTTTGATGCATATTGTTTAAACCTCACTGTGCAAACCGCAGTTCAAAAGACCGTACACAAAACAATTGACAAGGTCAAAAGTGTTGTCATGTTTTTAAGAAAAGACGCTTTGCTTTAAGCAAACTTGCTGTAAAGCAAGAAATTTTTAAAAAAAGACCGACTGAAACTTAAACTAGAAATCCCAACCAGATCGAACTCTTCTTACGAAATGTTACAAAGACATACTTTAAATAAAGATCCTATAATTTCTTGCCTCGCTATTTTAGGTGGAAAATCGATCACCTTAAATTTAAAAGATACAGACTGTGAGATAATAAAACAGACTTTATGGATTTTGAAAGTTTTCGATGAGGTAGCCAAAGAGGTGTCCTCAGTGAAAACAGTCTCATTTCAAAAATGAAAATCTTGGCAACATTAATAGAACTGCAACTAAAATCTCTTAAGGACAAACAACGGTTTGGAGTTATCTCCAGCAAAGAATTGATTAGTCAGGCAGCGTTACCGTATCCTGAGCCAAAAGCAAGAATTTTCAGACGACAAAACATTTCAGGCCTGCTATACGAAGGCTATTGAAGAAATAAAAGCGTTGGTTGTTCAACAAGAAAAAAGAGTTCATTTTTTAAGAAGTTACTACCGTGACACATGAGACTTCTTCAATCTGTGAGGCGTTCAATGAAACTATTAATCACCTTCAAGCAAATCACGATAAAAAATTGCAGTAGTTGTCGAATTGGACAAATCTTTAGCTGTGGCATATTTGCCTAGGAACAGCGATCCCTTAAATGGTGGGAAGTAAGAAAATTGCTGTGACCAATGCTGCATCAATTGGTTCTAAAAGCATTATGTATCACAGCGACATCAGTGCCTTGTGAATGAATATTTTCAACAGCAGGACAGATGTGGACTGAGAAGGGGAACACACTCACATCGACTACCATGGGACAAATTTTATTTATAAATGACAATATTGATCAATTTTTCCTTTTTGGGTACATGTATGGTAATACTGAACAGTAGCGGCTCCGGTCAAAGAAAACCATCATAACGACCGGGAGAGCGGCGTGCTGACCAAGCGCCCCTCCTATCCGCATCCTCAGCTGAGGATGACACAGCAGTCGGATGGTCCCGATGCACCACTTGTGGCCTGCTTAATATGGTAATACTGACTGTAAATGACGACTGCAGATACACTTTAATTACGGTTATTTATAATTCTTATTTTGCATCCAATTGAAGCAAAATCAGTCTTCATTCTTAAAATTTTTCCATTTCATAAAAAATATTTAGGATTTTGTTGCAATATTTATCATTTTTACAACAGATTAAATTTAAAACTTTTATACCTCAAAATTACTAGGGACATAACACAACATTATGACTCCTTTTTTATGTTCTATCAAAATACGACCACATCAGATAAAAATACAAGTTCAGTGAACTGAATTATAAAGGCAGTCTGCCTTCCTTTTACTTATTTTTGTGAGTGAATGATGAGTGGTGAGTCACGAAAAAGAACTAGTTCATTCCAGTGAGTGACCAGTACTGATCTGATCTCTGAAGAAAGTAGTTCTGTCGCCTTCTGTCGGTATGACAGCAGGGCAACACAGCTATGGACAAGGCAAAAAGTGGCCCGCACCCGGAACGACTAGGAGAGATTAGCTGGCTGGCGGAACAGAAGCTGTCATGTAAGCAGTGTGACTTCATACACTCATGACTAGAAGCGCTGGATCGCTATCTTTACAAGCCAAAATAATACAGAATTTTATTCCGTACAAATATCTAATCGTATAAACAGTCAACATTAGCCAGAATGCTATGGCATTTGAACTCTAATTGGCTATTCATTGTGAAATGTGTATTTTCTTTTTTGTCTAAGGATTTCTACTTTGTCTAATATATTCAGAGTATAGGTTTTCCTCTTTTCTGAACTATTTTTCGGATCAGGGAGGAATCTGCGGTAAACAAATAAAATTAAGCAGGTGTATATTGCATTCCAAGCAATGATTGCCCTAAGAAATATGTAGGGCAAATCGGTAGCTCATTTCGAATAAGATTTCAGGGACACCTTAACTTAAATAATAACAGCGCTCTTGTGCGAAGAGGGGCACATCACGAACCCTACTGAACACTAGCCCACGAAACCGGTTGTGTTTTAATAAACCAAAATTTAAACTGCTGTTAGCCCAACATCATGCCTTTCAACAGCTGCGGATGCCCAGAATATAAAATAGTTTGTGACTGACAGTTGTGTTAAGATTTCTGACCATTGGAGTAATATTTCAGACTTAGGCTTTTGCAACAAGGTCTGCAGCAAATACTTTATTTATAATAAATAATATCGACCGCTGAATATAATAGTTCTATTATATTAAGAAAAAAGACCCAGAATCTTTCAGAAAACGAAAGACGAAAAAAAATTGAAGAAGGTGGACGCGAGCCCCTAATCTTTTACTTCGCAAGTCACGACGCTACCAATTACGTTTTTTATAAACTGTCGGACAGGACTCGAACTCGGGACTTCTACCTTTTGCAGGAAAGTACTCTCCCAGCTTTTTTTCACATTAATCTCCCCTGTACAGTGGACAGGAAAGGGAACTACAAGAAAAAGATCTATTTGCCAAGCCCACTTGTGTCCCAAGAAGACAATTAACTGCACCTCTTTAGGCGTCGTGCCTACCTCTGCGTACCCCAAAATAACTAGCCCATTATTAAAAGGGGGGTAGGGAAAAGAAGAAAGTATGAGAAGAAAACACACAGGAAAGTGATGCAAATGAAAGGAGTTGTGTAGGGGCCTTTTTTTCTTTGTTCACCGAAATTCCGGGAGTCGCTAGGGCCTTCTGGTGTTGGAACATCCAAACGTGCCTTCTGTAAATTTTCTGAAGATTCCGTTTGTAATTCGTTCAGGGCATCATTTCACAAAAATAAACATTAGCACATCTCATGACTTGGAAATTCCAACTGGAAGGCTAGTCATGAAAGGCGCTCCCTAGGAAATTTGGAAAGGACTGCTTGTATTTGGGGTTGAGAACAAGTGCGCAGTGTCGATCATTAAGGTACGTCCAACAACCCATTTCCGATTTCTCATCGGGGCCAGACTGTATGGCCGCGTATCCAATTCACAACGTTAATGTTCGTTGCAGGGTAATGAATCACGTCACGGGAATAAAAGCGTCTGGAAAGTGACCTGAGCAGCTGCCTGTCGGGTAAGGAAAGGCAAGATACGCTGCGCAAGCCCACAGACGTCAGACGAGGACCTCATGAGAATCGGTGAGCGTCTGTGTCGTCCACACCACAGTGTATACATACACTATGTGATAAAAAGTATCCGGAGATCCCCAAAAACATACGTTTTTCAAATTAGGTGCATTTTTCTGCCACCTACTGCCAGGTACATCATATCAGCGACCTCAGTAGTCATTCGACGTCGTGAAAGAACAGAATGGGCGCTCCGCGGAACTCACGGACTTCGAACGTGGTCAGGTGACTGGGTATCACTTGTGTCATACGTCTGTACGCGAAATTTCCACACTCCTAAACATCCCTAGCTCCACTGTTTCCGATGTAATAGTGAAGTGGAAAAGTATAGGGACACGTACGGCACAAAAGCGTACAGTCCGACCTCGTCTGTTGACTGACAGACCGCCGACAGTTGAAGAGGGTCATAATGTGTAACAGCCAGACATCTATCGAGACCATCACACAGGAATTCCAGTCTTTGCATTCCAAGTACTACGACAGTTAGGCGGGAGGTGAGAAAATTCGGATTTCATGGTCGAGCGGTTGCTCATAAGCCACACGTCATGCTGGTAAATTCCAAACGGCGCCTCGCTTGGTGTAACGAGCGTAAACATTGGACGAGTGAACAATGGCAAAACGTATTGAGTGAAGAATCACGGTACACAATGTGGTGATCCGATGGCAGGCTGTGGGTATGGCGAATGCCTTGAGAGCGTCATCTGCCAGCGTGTGTGGTGCTAACAGTAAAATTCGGAGGTGGTCGTGTTATGGCGTGGTCGTGTTTCTTATGGAAGGGGCTTGCACACCTCGTTGTTTTGCGTGGCACTATCACAGCACAGGCTGATATTGATGTTTTAAGCACCTTCTTGCTTCCCACTGTTGAAGAGCAATTTGGGGATGGCGATACCATCTTTCAACACGATAGAGCACCTGTTCATAACGCACGGCATGTGGCGTAGTGGTTACATGACAATAACATCCCTGTAATGGACTGGCCTGCACAGAATCCTGACCTGAATCCTATCGAACAGCTTTGGGATGTTTTGGAACGCCGACTTCGTGCCGGACCCACCGACCGACATCGATACCTCTCCTAGGTGCAGCACTCCGTGAAGAATGGCCGCCATTCCGCAATAAAATTTCCAGCTCCTGATTGAACGTATGCCTACGAGAGTGGAAGCTGTCATCAAAGCTAAGTGTGGGCCAACACCATATTGAATTCCAAAATTACCAATGGAGGGTGCCACGAGCTTGTAAGTCATTTCCAGCTAGGTGTCCGGATACTTTTGATCACATAGTGTAGGTATATGTCAGCGAGATAAATGCGGTTCAAACGAAATTGGTTGACCTGTTTGACGTTAACGGACATATACCAGGCGGATTGGATGCTGGTATCGAGAAAGCTTACATGCACCGCATTCCATATGCGATGTCATATGATCCAGGGAAACTTGTATTCAATGGGATTGGGGGGGGGGGCAATGTATTTGTAATGTATCATTTACAGTCTTTGTCCGAGTATTTGTGGGACTGGTAAAGATTGGAGGACGTAACTTAAATCCAGAAAGAAATTCTGAAAGTGTTAAAAGGGGGTGGGGTTGGAAGATCTGATAACATGACTGAGGTTGACATGGAGACTGGCACTTATACATGTGAAACATTCTGGTGAGGCTCGTCGGGCAGTGGCAGCGAACTTTTAATTGGAAGTTAATAAAAAGTACTGTAACACTGTAACTCTATCTGGCACATTAAAGAAGCCAACCCCACCACATTCCCATAGGAGGGCAATTGAGACATATTGAACTTTGAATAACATTCCAGTACAGACAAAGAAGCCCGTTGCCATAAATATACGACAGGCGAGGGTAAACAGGACCATGAACACTTGTGTCACGTGAAGGATACAAGAGGTATGGTAGACATTCACGTATCGAGCACGCTGTATAATGTCGAGGGATTCAAGCTGTGATCAACGAGGGCAGCCCTGATGGTTTGGAGGAGATGCCTACTGTCTTATGCTTCCGAATGACGAAGATCATTTGTAAAATCACTGTCCAGGAAGCGGACTGTGGCGTCCATGCTTAGAGGAGTCCCTCTCCAATGAGCAGAACCTGCGATATGGAAACGTTAAGCCTCATCATACGTCGCTACCCATGCCAGGGCAGCATGGACGTCATCTCCACTGCGTAGCCTGCACAACAGAAGTTGTGTCCGTGCAATGATAAGCCTACCACACGTTGGCGAAGCCACTGGAGGAGAGGTTCTAACGCCAAAGCATACAGTATGTGGAAAGTGGGCAATCTTGTCGGATAGAACGCGCGGTCGCTAGAGACGTGGTGCGGCGTCCATTATAGATCCTTTTAGATGCGCCGCTAAAGAGGCGCATTACCTCTGTTACCATAGAGCTGGAGAACCCATGAACTGGAGGTCCGTCTTGAAAAAGGTATGAACGAGGCCGTCGAATGCCTGGTTTAAGTCAAGTGATGCCAATGCCCCAGGCAGATGTCGCGACCTGATGAGTGCGATCAAGTCCCTGTATCGGCGGCAACAGGCTGTACGAATGTTGTCACCATCCAGGGAAGTCTGATCAAGGGACGTGATGTACAGTGCTGCCTTATTCAGTCGTGATGCCAACAAATGGGTGAAATTTTTTATGCCGCTGTATAGTGATGAGCCAGTAATCACAGATTGATGAATGCCCTTGCAGCTCGGGGACCAGGATAATAAGTCCTATGCGGAAGATAATTGGGATAGTCGTTGTTGGGGACATCATCTCACAACAGATGGACGTCCAAATAGGTACCAACAGACAGATAAGACACGTAGAATTCGAGTGGGAGGCCGTCAGATCCTAGGGGCTTATTGGCAGCGCCCGCCATGATAGCATCTAGGACTTTATCCATGGTCATGTCTTCTTGAAGTTCTAGAACCACGTCCACTGATACTATGTTTATGGTGAGTTCCACTACATACTCAATTAAAGTTGCGTTATGGGGGGATGACAGCGTGAAAGGGGAAATCGAAAGCATGACCAATGGCACATTGCGTAACATGTCGTCGTCCTCAGCATCGGGGAGATTGTGTATGAGAGCCCGACGACGACGCTGGCGTTCTGTCAGAAGGTGCTACATCGACGGCGTTTTGTGGGGCATACGGTCAGTGATGCGGGACCTAACAATGGTCCCTTCCAAACGTCGTCTTATGAGTGAATTGATCTGCACTTTAGCTTGATACATTATCATCATGCGATCAAAGTGCAGTCACGCAGGATCACGTAATAAATGTCCTTGGTGCTCATGTTCCACGTCTTGACGTCTTTTCCATAACCTATGCTGTGCATAGTGCCAGTTTCGCGCAGAGTGGTTGCGTAGACGGAGAGACATCAATGACAAAGGGCCCATGCTTCCACAACGATCTGTCGGCAGTCTGGTGGCAACGTTTAATTTCCACAGGCCACAACTGCACCACACACGTTGGTTGGTGAGGGTGACATTGAAGATGTAGAGATGCTCAGAGGAAGCCTGTGGCCAAACTATGAGTGTCACCGGCAAGAGAGCGTATGAAGTAGATTTGGCCGAGGTGACCAGACAAGTGCGCTATATAGTATGTGCCATGAACCTTCATCCATGTGTTGATAAGCTGGTTCATGGTGACAGAGGGGGTGCAAGTGGAGGAATGCCATAGGAGTTGGTCAGTGGGCCCTTCTGTGAAGGTGACGTCCTCACCAAAGACCATATCATTCAGGGAACCCTAAAAAGTGACGTTATCATGTCAGCAAGGAAGGTGCGTCGTTTACGATGTCGACTGGAGCCACAAGGTCATATACATTGAGGAAGCAGACGCCGGACAGCGTAAGAGCCATACGCCAAGCATTAGGATTCAGATGGCTCTGAACACTAGAACTACTTAAACCCAACTAACATAAGGACACCACACACATCCATGCCCGAGGCAGGATTCGAACCTGCGACCGTAGTGGTCGCGCGGTTCCAAACTGTAGCGCCTAGAACCGCTCGGCCAACCCGGCCAGCAAGCATTATGAAGGTATATCACATCGTCAGTGGGGAGTCCTATGCAAGGAGAATGGCCACTCTGCTACTACTTTCAGAGACGTGAGAGGTGTGGTCCGTGTAGCCAGTGGCAGGGTAGAAATTAGTGATGAACACTTATTGGAGGATAGCAATGTCGAGTCAGCAGTGTAAATGACAATTTATGTAAAGCCCAAATGGTGGTCAGGTTCATCGTCCCAATGCGGTAGTTTTGTGGATGTGCTCCCCCTGTTTGCAGGGAGGGTCCTGCACAGATGTTCAGCTGGTATGAAATATCTGGAGCAGCCACTGTGGCCGCAATCACTGGGTGGAAGGTGGGTTGGGCATTACTATGGGGCACTTCCCGACAGATAGGCCAGCATCCTGATCTGCCCCGTCGTCTGCATCTCCAACCCAGGAGCTCTGAACCGGTGGCGGGTAATTATCGCACTCACCAAGGGCTAGGTATGACATTCAGGGAACCATCGTCCAAGGGATCTGTTGGGTGGGCTCTAGGAGGTGGTAAGGATGCTCCATAGATGGGACATCAGGAGTATTAAGGAGTACTTCTACCTTTTCCTGGGTGACCTCTACTTTTGGAGGTGTTGTTTCGTGACGGAATGCGTCTATTCGTCCTCAGATATCATGCCAATCTGGAGTAAAGCAGAGATAGGCATCACACTCCGTTTGGGCCACCCATCGAGCTCTGGGAAGGTGTTGGTCTCGTCGCCGTCGTAGGAGATGGTGCCAGTGAGTTCTTGGTAGGTGTCTGGTAGAGAAGCGACCATTGCTTTGGGAGCTGCATCGTCTGGATCTGAAGTAAATGGAGACAATCGGACCTAATATGGCCCTCTTGTCCACATCCTGCAAGTATCCATGGCTGGTCATTATGCATGACGATGGCGCACACGCCTCTTATCAGCAGATAGAAAGGTACAGCTCAGTCATGATGCATCGAACACAATTTGAGATGCGGCATGTCGTGAACGTGCAATTTTTCCGTGATGTGGCCCACAACATTTCTGTAGAGTAGGAAAGCATCAACTGTCACGTCTTGGGACAATTCAAAAGAGAGCTCAAACACCCAATTTGTTCCGAGACGCCGGCCGGAGTGGCCGTGCGGTTCTCGGCGCTACAGTCTGGAGCCGAGCGACCGCTACGGTCGCAGGTTCGAATCGTGCCTCGGGCATGGATTTGTGTGATGTCCTTAGGTTAGTTAGGTTTAATTAGTTCTAAGTTCTAGGCGACTGATGACCTCAGAAGTTAAGTCGCATAGTGCTCAGAGCCATTTGAACCATTTGTTCCGAGACCGAGGCTAGCGTCGTCTAACGTCACCTTCCCAAAGTGCCCATTAGAATACCTGAATTTCAGTCTGTGTGCGTGTTGTAGCACTGCGTCAACGTATGCTGTCTCTATCGTCATCTTAATGCAGACGGTGCTGCCAGTGATAGAAATGTGAATACCTATCACTTCTTGTGGGTCCAGGTGCAGATCGTCGCGAATGAATTGCTCGATTTCTTAAGCGCGGGGTCGTGGATGTTCGGCTTGGAACGTAATTATAAGTGTTGTTCAGCGGTAAGAGTGAGGCATGGTGTACAATATTGAGGGACTCTATCAACACAAATACCATGATTTGTAAGTAAACAACTTCGTTAGCGGATGGCTCCCTCGCGCGCGGTGCTGGTCCGCACGCAATCATGACCGAAATCCGACTGCTACGGCTTCCGCAGAGCAGCTGGGTTTCAGTATCGTTACACACTGTGTGAAAGCCGTGTCTACAGATATTATTATTCGATAATTATCTATGATAAATTCTATCACAACGACGCACTTCTAACAGATCATCATTGTGCCGTAACATTGAAAAAGTTCGCTGTTCCATTGATTCCAGAAAATCCATCTAATATGCTGAAACCATCCCTCACAGAATATAATCCTGCTCGAGAAGGAAACTTTTTGTGCTGGGGAGATACTACTCCTATGAGACCCAATACATCACTGACTATACTTTGCGCTGTTGTGCTACATTCATTACCACTGTTATGAAAAACTATAGTAGTTGCATCAGTTGCATACGCCGTTAATGTCATTAGAAGTTTGTTCACGGTCGATACAGGGTTATTCTGATAAATAGGAAATTCAAATCCCTCATTGATTTGACCTAATAACCACCACACTCTTTCTTTTGAACGAGGAAATCTCTCTTCAAAACGCACCGCCTTCTTAATACGGTACGAGTTTACTTTAATCTAATCGCATTCAGTTCAAGATAAACGAGCCTCTGACCTTGGTCAATTTTAACCATAATGTTAAATTTAACCAAAGTTTGTGAAGTCGAACTTTGCACTGACTAGGGTAAATGCCGACTAAACTGTGGTTTACTTTTAATCTACGTTGATGCAGCCAACCCTATGCTCTGAAATCATCAAGAGCTTGTACAAGACTTTGAATAAAAAAAGAGTTGGGATGATTTTGTGACGTTACCCATATCAAATAAGACCAGTTGGAGACATGACTAGCGGATGGGCATACAGAATGAAAACCTCAGTTACTTCCTCTTGACGATGGAGTGGGCTGGATGAACATATTTACAGGATTTAATTTATGAACAGCAATATTTTAGAAACAGGTACCATTACTGTCTGTTCTTTTAGAACAAAACCCATTTTAGTATGTATAAATCCATTACGAGCAGCCGGCCGAAGTGGCCGTGCGGTTCTAGGCGCTGCAGTCTGGAACCGCGAGACCGCTACGGTCGCAGGTTCGAATCCTGCCTCGGGCATGGATGTATATGATGTCCTTAGGTTAGATATGTTTAAGTAGTTCTAAGTTCTAGGGGACTAATGACCTCAGAAGTTGAGTCCATTTGAACCATTTTGAATCCATTACGAGCAACATACTGTTTCATTGCAAAATTTTCGAAACACTGTAACGTAAACTGTTCAGTAATCTAATATGCATATCAAATCAAATCAAATAACTAATGCTGCATGACATCTACAAGCAATAATAACAATTTCCAGTGATTTTAGTTCAATTACATCTCTATCTTCCTTTTGATAGGGTGAAGGATTCTTGTAATTACGGCAGACTTGGGGCTTTTTGCTGGTTGGTAAACCGGAAGACTCACTCGGTGGAACTGCACAGGTTGTAAAGACGTTTCTGCTGAAAGCCAGACATTGTGCAGGTAACCACAGCAAAGAGACCTCTGCCGACAGAACCCGGCATGAGGGCCAGTGGGGGCGGGGAGCATGTCATAAAGCTTCATTGCGCACGAAACAAAAAAAAATTCCTTTTAGTAAAAATAAAGATCTACATTCCAAGTGAGGAACTAGCTGTTAGGCCCAGAGGAGACCAAAATTCGATAATGAGATCCATGATTGGCTCGTAGTAATTATTTTGTTAGTAGGAGAGAATTCCCACGCTTGTGTACATCGATTCCATCTCATTGGGTGTAACTAGAAATGCGTCACATAGTGCGGGGATTTTCTGCCTTCTTTTTTGTGCCAAGGGATAAATATATTTCTTTGGTTAACCACAGCAAAACCCATAAGAGCAGGAAATTTATTAGGATGTTTATTAAATTATCGTTGATCATAACGCTTAAGGTAGTTTGCAATTGGCCAGCGAGATTCCGACGTTGATAGAACCAGCTAATTTTTGGACGACGGTAAGAAAACCCTTCTCCTCAGAACATTACAGCAGACATTCCTCCAAAAGTCGTCGCAGAGAGCCGCAGAGCGAGATGTCTCCAACTTAGAACAGAACTCAGATGTTGGTACTGAACTTACGATTCTCAGCTACTTTGGCAGCCATCTTCTTCTCTCTTACGTCATTAGAGTGGTAAACACGGTCCGTATTTGCATCCACCGAGATGAGGCCACTGCGAAGTCATTTTTCTTGCTTAAGGGATTCATTTTTCTGATTTAACTTTCACAGCCATCTAACTGCACCCACCACCTGCTTAGGCGAGAGTATTGCTATTTTGTCATACTTTTCAGAGACATTTCTTTAATTCCCTACCTTCTTCCGCAATCACTGGTCATATCCATGACACAGTTTTATATCGTTTCTATCTCTGTGCCCGACCACCTACGATAGGCTTTAATACTTATTTTCAATTCCTTGTCCACTTAATAATTGAGTGCATTCTAGATTCAATGAACAAAACAGTTTTCATGTCTTCTGTCAATAAATCAGATTCTTGTAGTTACCCTTAGTTTCCTTTCAAACTTTGATGGATCCCATTATCAAGATCCCATTATCAATACATCTGTGTGAGGTGGAGTACCCATACCTTCATGCTTATTTGCCCACCTTGGTAATTTTCTTAGATAATTCGTTATCCATTGTGCAACCATTTGTTTTTTTCTCACATGGTCTTATGGGTTGTTTTCTATCACTGTAGGTCACTATCAGTAGAATGTGCAGCAGGTAAGGGGTATGCTAAATTCCTCAACCGACACCTCACCAGGCCATCAGAATTTATGTAGCCAAAAGATATTGCTACGTATTCATAGGTCAACACCAGTTGGTCGCATACTGTATACATGTACAACTGATAGGATAAACTATACATCTACCGTGAGAATATCACAATTCCGTTGCAACGAATATAGGACGAAGACAAAGACATCAGTATCAACACCCTGAAATTCACAACTCAAACGCCATCTTCACAAACGTTGCAGTTGTACCATCCTTCTTCTTCTTCTTATATCGCCTTTTTTCCGTTTCGTGTATGGGGTCGGTACTGTTATACCGGTTGCGGTAATACCTCTCCTGACGTCACTACTCGCCATGCGACGAAATCTATTTGCGTCTAGAGAAAATCAGCGTTCAAGTGTGGGATAGCGTTTCTAAAAGTCTGCGCCGCTTGTATCTGAGGCGGGAAGTACCAGCCAGATAGTCACCTAGTTTGGATGTGAGAAACCACCTACGTCCGGGCCGGCCAGTACACCAGTCGTCATCATTAATTTGGGGCAGGATCGCCACCCCATGTCCGGAAGCGACACTTCAGCGCACTCAGCTATCTGGGTGGGTGCACATTTCGAACATTAGTCGGACAATTATCTAAACTGAACGAGGAGGAAGAGAGGAGAAGAAAACTCTGCCGCCTTTCCGCATACTCACGAGTTAATTTGAAGTAACCACAGGTAACTAGTCCAAACTTGTGGCGTCAGAATTTGAAACCAGCTCTTTCGTAAATCGGGTGCAGTTTTTTTTTTCAGCAGTTGTGCTTTTCGTGGTAGACTGAAATCGTCTTCGAGCAGTCCGCCTGCTTAGCTGAGTGATAACGTGCTCGCCTCCCGTGCAAGCGGGCTCGGGTTCGATTCCCGGCCGGGTTGGAGATTTTCTCGTGCACTGCCTGTTGTGATGTCTTCATCCTTATCACCGACACGCAAGCCACCCAATGTTGCGTCGGCTATAATAGGACTTGCACTTGGCGGCCGAACTTCTCCGGATCGGCCTCCCGGCCAACAATGCCATACGCTCGTTTAATTTTTGTCTTAGAGCAGTGGTGAGATGAAATTTTCTGAGAGGTAAAAACAAATGGGTTAAAGTGTGTCTCCCTCACGAAACTAATAAATTGCTTTTTAAACGTCATTACTACTACCACAATGACGTCAGATGTAAACCTGATTGCGTAAGTCACGAATAATTTCCAAATACAAGCATTACTGCATGACACGATGTGGTGGAGGTAGAATTTGTAAAAAGAATGTGTGAACGACATGTTGCTTACTTAACGCACCCACTATACTCATACTTTGTACCATGCTTCTATGACAGTGAAAATGTAACCCGTACATCACATAAGCATAAGTACATTGCCTGACAAAGAAAAGCGAAGCACTCAGCAATAATGGCGCCTGTACCCAGGGAGCAAGGGGACGGGCCGAGGCACTCCTCATCCCCCACCCCCTCAAGCTATCAGGAAAAGGAAAGAAATATAGTGCAGTCAGGTGCTTTTCTTTCAAGAAAATGAGTCTGCGTTACGCAGGTTTTAGGCCACTTACAAGCCGCTGTGCTTTCCAAAATCTTGAAAATGCTCGATACCCCCAGCGTCAGCCCGCCGCACGCCAACAAAGTAATGTATGGCTCAAATGGCTCTGAGCGCTATGGGACTTAACTTCTAAGGTCATCAGTCCCCTAGAACTTAGAATTACTTAAACCTAACTAACCTAGGGACATCACACACATCCATGCCCGAGGTCTAATTCGAACCTGTGAGCGTAGCGGTCTCGCGGTTCCAAACTGTAGAGCCTAGAACCGCTCGGCCACCCCGGCCGGTAGTAATGTATGGGTACCCTTACCCAAAAGACATGTTCGAGTACGAGTGTTAACTGTGTGTTTGTGTGTGTGTGTGTGTGTGTGTGTGGAGGTGGTGTTAGGGGAGGGGGGGCTTAGGGGCGCTCAACGGTGAGGTTATCGTTGGCGTAAGAATGTCATTGTAGCTTGATACATGTGCACGCCATCACCAGGTATGTAAGCGATCAGAGTTGCGAATCTCTGTGACAGATAGAACTAGTACCAGGGTGCATAAGTGCTGTTTCTAACTAGTGTTTTAATCGTACGCTAAGGTGGCGGACGTCATGGGATAGCGATATTCACATAAACAGATTGCCGTAGTATCGCGTACACAACTTATAAAAGGCAGTGCACTGGCGTAGCTGTCATGTGCAAGTGTTTCCTACGTGATTATGGCCACACAATGGGAATTAACAAACTCTGAACACGGAATGGTAGTTGGTGCTAGATTTATAGTACATTCCATTTGGGAAATCGTTAGGGAATTCAGTATTCTGAGATCCACAGTATCAAGACTGTGCCGAGAACACCAAATTTTAGGCATTATCTCTCATCAAGGGCAGCAAAATTTCCGACGGTCTTCATTTAACGGCCGAAAGCAGCGGCGTTTGTGTAGATTTGTCAGAGCTAAGAGACAAGCAACACTGCGTCAAAAAACCGTAGAAATCAATGTGGGACGTACTACAAACATATCCGGTGAAATTTGGCGTTAATAGGCCATGGCAGCAGACGATTCAAGCGAGTATCTTTGCTAATAGCATGTCATCGCTTGCAGTTCCTCTCCTGGGCTCGTTACCATATCAGTTGCACAACTGGAAAACCGTGTCCTGGTCACATGAGTACCGATTTCAGTTGATAAGACCTGGTTGTAGGGTTCGAATGCGGTGCAGACCCCACGAAGCCGTGGTCCCAAGTTGTCAACAAGGCACTGCTCAAGCTGGTGGTGGCTCCATAATGTGTTTACTCAGAATAGATTGCATCTTCTGGTCCAATAGAACTGATCATTGCCTGGAAATGGTATTTTCGACTACTTTGGGACTATTTGTAGCCTCTCGTAGACTTCATGTTCCCAAAAAACGATGTCTTGTACGTCGCCACAATTATTCGTGATTGGTTTGGAGAACAGTCTGGACAATTGGAGCGAGTGAAAATGGTTCAAATGGCTCTGAGCACTATGGGACTCAACTTCTGAGGTCATCAGTCCCCTAGAACTTAGAACTACTTAAACCTAACCATCCTAAGGACATCACACACATCCATGCCCGAGGCAGGATTCGAACCCGCGACCGTAGCGGTCTTGCTGTTTCAGACTATAGCGCCTAGAACCGCACTGCGGAGCGAGTGATTTGGCCACAAAAATCGCTGAACATGAATCTCATCGAACACTTATTGAACATAACTGAGAGGTCAATTCGTGCTCATACTGCAACGACATTTTCGTAATCCTGGACGGCTATGTAGGCAGCATAGCTCAATATTTCTGCAGGGGCTTCCAACGACTTGCTGGATCTGTGTGTGTTAATTCCTAAGAGACCAAACTGCTGCGGTCATCGTGTAATGCTATTGTAAATATAATACTGCCATTAATCTGCGTATTTTAAATTTTTTTGTTCCATAATAATTTTGAAAAATTAAGAAAATACTATAACGAGAGTAAGCTTTTGTTAAGTGTAGTTTATGTGTTTAAGATAACCTCTTTGACGTAGTTGGAATAAATGTATAAAAACATATTTTGTAAACAATTATGTAATATTTCAAGTACAACTGTAATTAATTATGTCAATTTTGTGTGTATATGCTGTCATACAATTGTAGATGGTTCATACTTAGCTTTTTGTAAGCAGAAGTGTAAATTGAAAAGGTGTAGGGATCACAGGTAGAACGGAACTTCGTTCTGTGGTGAAATGGAAAAGGTGGTGGGGCACGCGAGTGAGAATTGGCGCGCAAGTGGCTTACACAGTCGGTAGCTGCCCTGCAAGTGGTGAAGACGTATTAGGTTCTGTAAGACTGGGTTTTTGGCCTCGGACGTGTTCTACATGATTGGCGCAGTACGGCAATAAATTAACAGCTCAGAAATTTGCAATTTTATCGTCGCCACCAAGAGGAAGACAGAGCTATGTACATCAAGAGCCGTACCTGCGCAATGTTACTACGCAACACCGCCTCACGCCACCTTCGACATCAGTAACAGGCAAAGTACTTTATTGAGGAGTGTATCACAGTGTGAACCATCCATCTTCAAAAAAATGGTTCAAATGGCTCTGAGCACTATGGGACTCAACATCTTAGGTCATAAGTCCCCTAGAACTTAGAACTACTTAAACCTAACTAACCTAAGGACAGCACACACACCCATGCCCGAGGCAGGATTCGAACCTGCGACCGTAGCAGTCCCGCGGTTCCGGACTGCAGCGCCAGAACCACTAGACCACCGCGGCCGGCAACCATCCATCTTCAATCAGTGGAATATAAGTGTATATAAGTGTTAAATGTACCTTTATGTTTAACCGTGATTTACCTATGTCATTTACCTGAATAGGGTCCTTACCTAAACGAATTTATTCCGAGTATCCTGATGTTTATTGAAGCGTGCATAATAGCAAATTACTGGTAATAGTACTGTTTTGGTAGTAAATTCTGAAAACCATTATTAAATACTAAAGTTTGTACGTATCAGTTTAAGGGCCACCGCTTTGAGTGACTATGAGGAAAATTTTTCAATAGTATTTCTGAAAGTAAAGTAACATAATTGTTTAACTGCAACAGTCTTAACAGTAATTATTCGTGTTGCTTCTCCATGTCAAAGAAAGCCAGACAAATATTGGTGTTAGTGAAACGTTAACAACTAACAGTCCTAAAGAAACGAAATTTAGTCGTGTTAAATAATAGTTTTGGTCATATGAATGATAGCTATGAGTTCAATTTTTTTTGTATCCTTGTTCAAACATATGAGTGTCTTCTTTAAATAATTACTGAAGTTTAGTGATAGATTCGATAAGTAACAGAAAGTGGGATTAATAGTACTTACTGCCAAGTGACTGTAGTAAGTGAAAGTAGTTATTTATTCGGTGTCGAAAATTGACTTCATCTTTCTGTGTTGACACTGTGCCGGATTTGGGCTGGTGGCCGTTTTATTAAGCGAAACTGTTTATTGTAATAACAGGCTTTGTCTGATAAACGGTTTCCAAAAGTAATTATTCTCACTACTTTTCCCCCAAACTGTATGATTCCGAGAAAAATAGTTCGATACTTTACCATTAGGTTGAACACGGTTAAAATCTCCCTCCGAGAGTCGATGGTTTGGAGTGTTAGTGCTGCGTGGTTTTGTGGTGGTGTTCCTGCCGCTACTTACTACACAGTTCTGACAATCCGAATGGCGGATCTTCCGTCTTTGCAGTGGTAGAACTTGAACGTTCTGGTACCGTATTGACGAGAACGCGAAAGTACCGTTGCAATCGGTCCCTAGACTTAAGCACTACTTAAACTAACTTATGCTAAGAACGACGCATACATCCATGCCCGAGGGAGGACTCGAACCTCTGGTGGGATGGGCTGGATCTACGCCACGTCTATTTGCTGCACTAAGCCGGGCAAAAGTAAGTGCGACACGATATTATGAGGTATGCCATGACATTTGGCCTCGTCTGGGCACTAAGTGTGTGAACAGCGTCATATGTTCAGTGATCACTGTGATGGGCACAGGTGTACCACACACTCGAGTGACACAGCGTTACCAGCACCAGACACAGTTTGAAAGAGGCCTCACCGTGGGTCTGACCACCGCTAAGAGGATCGCCCTACTGAACAGCAGACCCGTTGTAACCCACCACATCTAAGACAGCCACCCGAGAACTGACTTCTTGCAGTATTCTGTCTCAGACTAGCATCAGCCAGACGAGATTTGCTGTCTCAAGGAAAGGGTTCTGTTGACAACGCAGCCACGGCTGGTACACGGATGGTGGTGTGACCGGGAAGCAGGATCTCCTGGTGAATGACGCCGCATTTTGTGCAACGATGAGTCGTTGTTCTGCACTATCCTGGATATAGTGGTTGGCGAATATAGCGGCGACCGTGGAAGAGAGCCGGCCGGGGTGGCCGAGCGGTTCTAGGCGCTACAGTTTGGAGCCGCGCGACCGCTACGGTCGCACGTTTGAATCCTGCCTCGGGCATGGATGTGTGTGATGTCCTTAGGTTATTAAGGTTTAAGTAGTTGTAAGTTCTAGGGGACTGATGACCTCAGAAGTTAAGTCCCATAGTGCTCAGAGCCATTTGAACCATTTATGGAAGAGATTCCACTCTTCCAAAGATCTGCAGAGACACAGCAAATGGTTCAAATGGCTCTAAGCACTATGGGACTCAATATCTGAGATCATCAGTCCCCTAGACTTAGAACTACTCAAATCTAAGGACATCACACATATCCATGTCCGAGGTAGGATTCGAACCTGCGACCGTAGCAGCAGCGCGGCTCGGACTGAAGCGCCCAGAACCGCTCAGTCACAGCGGCCGGCCAGAGACACAGCGGCGTGACTTCTGATGATGGCGAGGGGAGTGAGAGTACTAGCTAATAATTGATTGCACTTAAGGGCAACGATCTCAAAAAGGATGACAACCACTGTTCTAGAGTATACAGGCCGCTCCTTGTTCCAGTAGCCAGTTGCTTCAGACATTGATCTTCCCAGACGTATTTGCGAATGTCGTAATTTATACTTCATATGACGTCATGTTTCAAACTCATCTAGATGTTTAAGTCTGAAGCAATACACTTGTCAAAAGATGATTCAGATGTAAAAGTCCGCCAAAGCTGAAGATGTGACGCACGTCTATTCAACAAATTCACGAGCGACTGGCGCCAGTGGCGGAGGAGGAATGGGGCTGAGCGGCGCGGCGCGGCAGGATCTGATGACGAATGGGAGCTCTTATCGGCGGCCGGCGCACAATACTTACCGATCGGTGATTTAGGGAGCCATTAGGAGACCTTGTAGACGGCACAGCCGTCGCGCCGGGCCGCCAATTTAACGCCGTTACTCACGCCGGGCAGAGCCGGGCCGCGCCGGCAAGTCGGGGAATTAGCATTCCCAAAATATTTGCAGGGCGCCAGCAGAACGGCCAGTTATTCCCGATCGTATTTATAGACGTTAAACTGATGAAGTTTTCATGAGACAACAAACTATTCGTAAAAAGTCCAAAATCATCTGCACCATAATGCCGTCCAAATGACATGTTAATCGACTAATTAGAATCTTTCTGTTTAGACGGGATGCTCAGGTTTTCACAAACTATACATACTGGAGAAAAACGACTCGATAATAAGGTCATAACAGGATAGGAGATTTCGAATAGAGCAAATTTTCCAAACAGACATCGGCTGGAAATGTAGCCCTTTGGAGTTACGGCTACAAAACGTCATCCAATGAGCCTCAAGGACGCAGAGCTTTGTCCGCTAAACGAACCTGTTTAAGTGTCTAGCAGCGCGCCTTTCCGACTGAGAGCTTATTGTTGTCACAATTAAACAGCACTACGGCACTTTTAGAGTGCCATGGCCTTAATAGAAGTCTCGGTCCGTCACACAGTTTTAATCCGCCAGGAAGTTTCATATCAGCGCACACTCCGCTGCAGAGTGAAAATCTCACTCTGGAAACATCCCCCAGGCTGTGGCTAAGCCATGTCTCCGCAATATCCTTTCTTTCAGGAGTGCTAGTTCTGCAAGGTTCGCAGGAGAGCTTCTGTAAAGTTTGGAAGGTAGGAGGCGAGGTACTGGCAGAAGTAAAGCTGTGAGGACGGGGCAGGAGTCGTGCTTGGGTAGCTCAGTTGGTACAGCACTTGCCCGCGAAAGGCAAAGGTCCCGAGTTCGAGTTTCTGTTGGGCATATATTCTTTCAAATAAAAAAAATAAATAAAAAAAGTTGGTAGAGCACTTCCTCGCGAAAGGCAAAGGTCCCGAGTTCGAGTCTCGGTCAGTGAAAATGTTTTAATCTAGCAGGAAGTTTCACTTCTCTTAATAGTTAAGCTTTATTCAATAAACAACTTCTAGCGTAACCAGCCATAGATAGGAATTTGGAGTTTCCTATCTTTCCTCACGTGAAGCTATTAGCTTGAGCTAATTGAATTAATATCTGCGCTCTTTAAAATAACAGATATTAGCTGGTGTAAGTTAGTTCAAATGTACACAATTTCGCCCACTCAGTGCCCAATAAATGTGTATTTCTGACTTATTATGAACTGGAAAGTTTGTACGATTCGACGTCCCTTCTTCGGTTGTTTTTCTCCACCTTTTACTTACGGTGTGTATATAAATGTGTGTAAGCGTGTGCGTGTGTATACGAGTGCGTGTATTTCTAGAATTGCTTTGCCAAATCTGGAGCAATTTGAACCAAATGTCGTACATATTTCACTTACAATGTGTAAAATTGTAATGCTGGGGTGAGATACTCTTAGCATCCTTAAGGGTGTGGTGGAGGTGTGATTGGGATGATACATAATCTAAAACAGTAGTTTTCGACCTTTCAGGCCTAACTGGTGACAATCCGGGCGACATTTTAACCTTAGAGGTGAGAGTGGCAGTAACAAGGAGTAACATACAGGGTGTTTCAAAAATGACCAGTATATTTGAAACGCCAATAAAAACTAAACGAGCAGCGATAGAAATACACCGTTTGTTGCAATATGCTTGGGACAACAGTACATTTTCAGGCAGACAAACTTTCGAAATTACAATAGTTACAATTTTCAACAACAGATGGCGCTGCGGTCTGGGAAACTCTATAGTACGATATTTTCCACATATCCACCATGCGTAGCAATAATATGGCGTAGTCTCTGAATGAAATTACCCGAAACCTTTGACAACGTGTCTGGCGGAATGGCTTCACATGCAGATGAGATGTACTGCTTCAGCTGTTCAATTGTTTCTGGATTCTGGCGGTACACCTGGTCTTTCAAGTGTCCCCACAGAAAGAAGTCACAAAGGTTCATGTCTGGCGAATAGGGAGGCCAATCCACGCCGCCTCCTGTATGTTTCGGATAGCCCAAAGCAATCACACTATCATCGAAATATTCATTCAGGAAACTAAAGACGTCGGCCGTGCGATGTGGCCGGGCACCATCTTGCATAAACCACGAGGTGTTCGCAGTGTCGTCTAAGGCAGTTTGTACCGCCACAAATTCACGAAGAATGTTCAGATAGCGTGATGCAGTAATCGTTTCGGATCTGAAAAATGGGCCAATGATTCCTTTGGAAGAAATGGCGGCCCAGACCAGTACTTTTTGAGGATGCAGGGACGATGGGACTGCAACATGGGGCTTTTCGGTTCCCCATATGCGCCAGTTCTGTTTATTGACGAAGCCGTCCAGGTAAAAATAAGCTTCGTCAGTAAACCAAATGCTGCCCACATGCATATCGCCGTCATCAATCCTGTGCACTATATCGTTAGCGAATGTCTCTCGTGCAGCAATGGTAGCGGCGCTGAGGGGTTGCCGCGTTTGAATTTTGTATGGATAGAGGTGTAAACTCTGGCGCATGAGACGATACGTGGACGTTGGCGTCATTTGGACCGCAGCTGCAACACGGCGAACGGAAACCCGAGGCCGCTGTTGGATCACCTGCTGCACTAGCTGCGCGTTGCCCTCTGTGGTTGCCGTACATGGTCGCCCTACCTTTCCAGCACGTTCATCCGTCACGTTCCCAGTCCGCTGAAATTTTTCAAACAGATCCTTTATTGTATCGCTTTTCGGTCCTTTGGTTACATTAAACCTCCGTTGAAAACTTCGTCTTGTTGCAACAACACTGTGTTCTAGGCGGTGGAATTCCAACACCAGAAAAATCCTCTGTTCTAAGGAATAAACCATGTTGTCTACAGCACACTTGCACGTTGTGAATAGCACACGCTTATAGCAGAAAGACGACGTACAGAATGGCGCACCCACAGACTGCGTTGTCTTCTATATCTTTCACATCACTTGCAGCGCCATCTGTTGTTGAAAATTGTAACTACTGTAATTTCGAAAGTTTGTCCGCCTGAAAATGTACTGTTGTCGCAAGCATATTACCCGTAGCTTCTGCAACCGGAGTCCAGAATAGATGACTGGTTGCATTGTGTACTGCGAACAATCTTTGCCTGACGTTGACGGCATCATGTACACGCCTGGGTACTGATTGTGAGCATCTACACACATCTAAGCTCACGGTTCGAGTGGCATTTACACTAACGAGCCAATACATTTTGACCATCTGCTTAAAGCTTGTTGGTCCATCTTTGGAACGCATTACAGCGCCGATTCATCTACATCTACATCCATACTCCGCAAGCCACCTGACGGTGTGTGGCGGAGGGTACCTTGAGTACCTTTATCAGTTCTCCCTTCTATTCCAATCTCGTATTGTTCGTGGAAAGAAGGATTGTCGGTATGCCTCTGTGTGGGCTCTAATCTCTCTGATTTTATCCTCATGGTGTCTTCGCGAGATATACGTAGGAGGGAGCAATATACTGCTTGACTCTTCGGTGAAGGTATGTTCTCGAAACTTTGACAAAAGCCCGTACCGAGCTACTGAGCGTCTCTCCTGCAGAGTCTTCCACTTGAGTTTATCTATCATCTCCGTAACGCTTTCGCGATTACTAAATGATCCTGTAACGAAGCGCGCTGCTCTCCGTTGGATCTTCTCTATCTCTGCTATCAACCCTATCTGGTACGGATCGCACACTGCTGAGCAGTATTCAAGCAGTGGGCGAACAAGCGTACTGTAACCTACTTCCTTTGTTTTCGGATTGCATTTCCTTAGGATTCTTCCAATGAATCTCAGTCTGGCATCTGCTTTACCGACGATCAACATTATATGGTCATTCCATTTTAAATCACTCCTAATGCGTACTCACAGATAATTTATGGTATTAACTGCTTCCAGTTGCTGACCTACTATTTTGTAGCTAAATGATAAAGGATCTATTTTTCTGTGTATTCGCAGCACATTACACTTGTCTACATTGAGATTCAATTGCCATTCCCTGCACCATGCGTCAATTCGCTGCAGATCCTCCTGCATTTCAGTACAATTTTCCATTCTGCGTACTATCGATTCTACAATTACTTGCTAGGTCTGTGGATGTATGTGGCATCAGATGTCTGCACACAACTCATGTTGTTCCCGTAAATAATGGGCCGCTGATTTGTATACGTAGTGACAGCGCCCGATAGTGATCTGGAAGGGTTCCATCTGATTCACATCAGGCGAATTTGGTGGCCAAGACATCAACGTGATTTCACTATCATGCTCTTCAAACCACTGCAGCACGATTCTGGCTTCGAGACAAGGACAGTTATAATGCTAGAAGATGACATCGCCGTTAGGGAAGACATAAAGCAAGAGGAGACGCAGGTGTCAATTGCTGAAATCACGTGTTCGATTACTACCACAGGTCCCATGCAAGCGCAGAAGAATGTTTTCCGTAGCATAATACTGTTTCCACCAGGCTGCGGTCGTGGCACGGGGCGTGTTTGGAGCCGCCGTTAGCCTCGATAACGACGTTTGTGGAGACAACCATCGACCTAGTGTAGCGAGAAACATGATTCATCCGAAGAGCCGACACGTTTCCCACGATTCATGGTCGAATCCCAATGGTCCCGTGGCTATTGCAGTCGTAATTGTCGATATCGTTGGGTCAACATGGGAACACGTAGGGGTCGCTGCTGCGGAGTTCCGAGTTCAGCAATGTACGATGAATAATGCGCTCCGGAACACTTGCGCGTGCCACACAACTACGCTCTTTCTACGGAGATATGACAGATCACCATCTATCCTGATTTACAGAGCAGGCAAGCCTGCGAAACCCACGTTCAGTGAAGAATTCTGGACGTCTAACCACTTAGCACCTAGAGGTAGTTTCACTGTCCTTCTGTCACGTTCCGTGAATGCTCACGAGAATTGCATGTGAACATTTGACCAACTTCGCCGTTTTCGAGATACTCATTAACAGGCTCTGCGTAATAATAATCAAGCCTTTGTCACAGACGCTTATCTCGATGGATATCCCCACTTGCAGCCCATATCCTCGCTAGGGTGATCTCCCATCCGGCTCTGCTCAAATTACGTACTTTCCTTACCGTTCACGTGACAGCAACGCTCCCTGGCGGCATCCAACGTCACGGTGAGCAGTGGTCATAATGTTTTGCTGTTCAGTGTATGTGTGCCGAGCTGGCTAACTTCTTCCCTTTTATAGCACTTAGTTCCAGAAAGCAATACAAATTGACGTGCTCAGGTACCACCGTTGAGCAATAGTGACTCCACACAATCTGGTAATCTTTAAATATATCTTCGTACTGCACATTACTCGGCCAAAAATATCACGGCACTTGTCTCACTATGACCTTGTTTTGCTGTATCGGCGCCAGGCAGTTCATTACTCCAGACTAAATTGAGGGTCAACATTTCCTTCCCTATCCAAAGAAATCTGGCCTCTGAATTTGTTTCTGTTTACGTCTTGAGATATGTTTTATAGATTGACATAATTATATAAAATGAATACAATTTCCTCTCTTCTCCTTAGTCTGTGCCAAGTTAGTAACACCACCTGCGTTTTCATCTATACAAATTTGCCCACGGTTCTCCACTTTACTGGGTAGGGGTTAATTGTAAAACACTGAATATGTGCAGCAACACTTCCTACGGGAATCGAACTTATATATAAAGCTTGGCTCTATCGGTGTTAACTTCAGCTATTGCTATATGATAAAACAATGACAAGCTCTGTCGCTTTCGTTTCAGTATATGGTATAGCTCTGCCATAAATTGTTGTTGCACATTCCACAGGCCAGTTAGGAACTACTGGGGTGTGTAGCATGACACGACTCAGTTGACCGCGTACTGCATGTTGTACTGCCTCCTGCAATGCTGTCATTTCCACGCTTGCATCTCCTAGGGTATCTGTTAGGGGTCGTAGAAGTCTCCCCACGGCAACTCTTACTTATAGTAAGTTCAGTCGTGCTTGTAGCATGTCCAAATCATGATCAATTGTAGTCAAGATTGCAACTCCTTCATTCCGTGTTTCCAGTGTATTATTCGGTACACCTTGCTCTAGATTTGACTACGCGGCGTGCCACCTCACAGCCGCTTTGTTGCTATCTGCTATTCCTTGCACTTTTCAATTCTTGAACATAGTATCTATCTCTTGTACCAAACACTGTCTTCAATAATTATGCATCTGCCTCTGGCTACTCCCTCTTCCTTCGAAGCAATGCACGTGATGTCAAACCCATCACTTGACATAGCTGATGCCGCAACCGTTTATATGAAAGACGCAGACTTCTATACTCTCCCACTTTCGTAATACTACATTTCTTTTGGTTTCGAAATTCAGCCTAGCCAACATTTGTATTTCATTTCTTACTTCCCATGCATTGTAGGCTAGCCTTAGCGTCCACTAGCGGCTAGTTAACATGGCTTCCTCCTGCCTAGAAGTCATATATCCCTATTCAAATTGTTGGTTCCGCAGAGTGCCCACTGCTTCTTCCCCGAAGAGGTGTAGTATCATTTGAATAATCGCACACATCCTGATCGTTCCCGGCGGTAACACCACTATGGGGGAAAGGAATTCCCAACATCTTTCCCCTCTCGCATGGATACACGTACATGATAAATCCCATCACAATAGCACGCTCCTATTCACCTAGGATTACCACCCGAATACAATCAAATACGAGGGACGTTCAATAAGTATAGAATGAAAATAACAGTGTAATAGGAACAGAACAAGGATTGAGAGTAAACCGAAGAAAGACGAAACTAATGAGAAATAGCAGAAACGATAATAACAAGAAGTTTAACAGTAAAATTGCTGATTACGATGTAGACGAAGTTGAAATTTTGCTACCTTGGAAGCAAAATAACCCATGACGAACGAAGACAGGGGACGACGTAAAAAGCAGATTAGCACAGCCAAAGACAGCACTCCTGGACAAAAGTAGTCTATTAGTATCAAACAGATGCCTTGATGTGAGGTAATTATTGCTGAAAATGTACGTTTTGAGGGCAGCTTTGCATGGATTTTGGGGAAAAGGGAAAAGCGGAGAATAGAAGCATTTGAGATTCGGTGCTACTTTAGACTTTAAAAATTAGCTTGAGTGATAAAGTAAGGAATTGGGGTGGTTTTCCGCGGAAACGGAGAATAAAGAAACGCACGAAAAACACTGACAAGAACAAGGGACAGAGTGATAGCACAAGAATTGACCATTCCAGAACCTCTGGTTGCAACTGTGTACATTAATTTTTCTATGTCTTAGTGGCAAAGAAGCATGTTTTCCCAATGGAAACCTGAAGCACACGTTTGTGAATATTCAACCTTCCCTTCATGTGCAAGTGCCGTCAACTATTAGGTGGCACTATGAAAGTATCAGCAAGCCAATGTAGCGTTGCGCAACGCCTCGTGACCACCTGAGTAACCGGATGTGGCTGGTTCGCTGTATTCCGCTGTATAATTCAATATTGTTACTGTTAGTTTGCATGGCAGCTATTGAAAGATCATTTTACTTTTTATTACAATAAAGAATATTTCGTGATTAGTTATTTTAGTCCATAAAATGAAGTCAAGTGTTAAAGTATGTTTTCAAAACGGATACATCCTTTTTTATAAATCTTACATCTAAAATCATTAAACAACCACCTAAGAGCGTTACCACATAAAGAAAAATTTTCCTTCCTCCAAGAAAAATTCCGGTCTGGAAGAGCTAAGGAATCACGGAGTAACTTTCATGGTACTTGGGAAGCTGTAGAGAATAAAAACTAAAGACGAAGACAGAGATTGAAAGATAAAAAGAAAAACTCACACCGGCTACTTTACATTAAGGACCTCACATAATGTCTGTGTCTCACTGCTCGGTTACACGACTTCATTCACACATTTATAGATGTACTATAAAACTAGCACATTCAGACGTATCACAAATAAACAACACAGAATGCCTCAACTCAGTGATTCATGTCTCAACTCTGTACTGTATGCAAACCAATGTAAAAAGCATTTGACAATAATCGCTCATTTTACAAATGTAAATATTTTTTACCAAAATGTTTCTTTAAATGTTAACATGTTACAATTTTGCAGAAGGAAAATATACAAATAAACCACTGAAAAAGCATAAAAAGTGCTAAGATATGTGTGAATGGAAACAAAACTACAAAGGTGTTTTGCATAAGGCGGAATTCCTCTCAAATTTTCTTAGCAAGCACGGAAATGAGAACTGCAACATTCACAAGACGGTTGTTGATTCACACACTCATTCATCATATATTATAACAAATTTTAAGATTCATACATCACATACATCCACCCTTACTCACTCTGATAGCATAATCGACAGAAATAATAATGTCAAACATATTGAAAAAGTAATTACTTTTTGGGAAACCTTTTGGAACCCGTCAGCATTACGCAGTTCATATCACTGAACAACATATTGTTTACTTTAACATTTTAATGACTAATTAAAGTTGTCGTAATGTTGATTGTCATGGAAAGTTATAAATTTTGCTTTATAAGTAATTTAAATGCTTATGAAATTAATTCAGATATGAAACTGAAATCTGTGCAATAGTTAACTATTTTGACTTCGTAGGCTTTCCCGGCGTAATAAGTGGTGAAAGTCTCTTCGGATTTGCTGCCCGATCCCAAAATGAACTCGATTCAATATGTCGGGGATCCAACTGTTCGCTATCTCCAGGAGAACGCTGCTTCTGCTGATGAGTCCCACTGAGATTATGAACTATTGTTATTCTGAAAGGCTCTATAAAATTACATATCGATTAGCTTGTGCCAAATGGCTTTGTTAATTCACAGGGTCGCGTGTAATTTAGACAAGCAGTAAAGCGTACGTGAGGGACTAGGACTGTAACAGCAGACGAGTACAGAAAGCGTGGGAATACATTTGACTGGGCACTTGGGCAACTAAGACGAATCTTACAGCTTCCTAATCGCCCATGCATATCGCTACACGACGCGCTCGGGCTAAATGCTTAGGAAAAGTCGTATCTTTTTAAGAAATAACTGCCCTTTCAATAGCTGGTAGTAGCGAGTATTATCTCCCTAAGTGCTTACTACATCTGCTGTATGGTTTATTGAAATTTCCTGACACTCCAAACTTTATCAATTTGCTATTGACGGTGGAAACGCTTGTGCAGACAGTCAACAGTGACTAATTCGCGTGTAGCCGCGCAACAGCCATGTGTTGCTGGTAGCGGTGGGGTTAGGGGCAGGGGCGGGCCGCGCCATGCAAATCAGTGCAGCGGCGGGCAGGCCTGCGCTCGCAGTGTTTACTCAGCGGCGCAGCCATTGTCCGACGCCGGCGCACAATCATAACAATGAGGCGGCCGCTCGCTGCACCTTGCATATTTCACGACCAATTACAAAGTTTGCTCTCGCTCAGACCGCCAGCCAACCGGCTGGACGGGTCCCGTCCTGTGCCACACTCATTTTTTCGTGTTTTCCTTTTTTTTTACGTCAGCAGACTTGGGAATCTGCACAGCTATACAAACGAGCTTGCTTCAATAAATCTGTATGCGTGTATATGGTTCAGCAACTCATGTGCAGCCATTAGGCCATTTCTATGGTAGCAATTCTGTGGATGTATTCACACGGCGTATTTAGCTTGTCTTACATGCTCAAGTTGTACAGCACCCCTGAAACCTCCACGTCATCGTTTCTACAAGACCAAACGTGATGATATTACTCCGTCATCCATGAAAATACCTTACAAACGAAATGAAACAATCGGACTAATAAAACACGTGAAAAAACACCGTGAAAATCTACATACATATTCCTGTATTGCTGCTAGTCATTTTCTTTTCTGTTCCACTCGCAAATAGAGCGAGGTAAAAACGACTGTCTATATGCCTCCATAAGAGCCTTCATGATCCTCACGAGAAATGTACGTGGGTGGCAGCTACAATCGTTCTGCAGTCAGCCTAAAATACCGGTTCTTTAAATTTTCTCAGTGGTGCTCGTAGAAAAGAAGGTCGCCTTCCTCCCGTGATCCCCATTTTAGTTCTCGAAGCATCTCCGTAATACCTGTGTGTTGTTCGAACCCACCAGTAACAAATCTAGCAGCCCACCTCTGAACTGCTTCGATATCTTCATTTAATCCGACGTGGTACTGATCCCAACCATTCGAACAGTACTCATCAGATCGTTGTACTAGTGTCCTATGTGCGATATCCTTTACAGGTGAACCACGGTTTCTCAAAATTCTGTCAATAAACCGACGTAGACCATTAGCCTTTCCACTACAGTTCTTAAACGTTCATTCCATTTAACATTGCTTTGAAACGTTAATCCTAGATATTGAGTCGACATGAACGTATCAAGCAGCCAGCTACTAATACTGTATTAACTTACATTTTCTCACATTTAAAGCTAGCTGCCATTCATCACACCAAGCAGAAAATTTTCTGAGTCACCTGGTACCCCGATACAGTCTCTCAACGACGGCGTCTTCCCATACACCTCAGCATCATCAGCAGAGTTCTGCCACATCTTGTCTTATGTATACAGGGTGAATCACCTAAAATTTGCGCCACAGATACTACGTAAATAGGAAATCCTATTGACGCGCGGGTTTCACAGGATGGATTGGAAGTCTGGGGCTCGTATCGTTAGCCAAAAAGAGACTGTAATAAGACTTATAAAGTTTTTTTTTTGCAACAATACACTTTTTTAAAATGGAAAAATGCCTGTCGAGATTAATAAACTAAAAGTAGTGTAAAGCGGAATTCCAATGGTGTTCGTTGCAGTATTATAGTGCGACTCGTTTATGGTACATCGTACTTTGAAAAGCTCACACACAGACACATCTACAATACCTATGGTAGCACACACTAGAGAACAACATAACTGCATACGCTAGTTGTGAGGATTCTGACGAGTAACGAGACAAGTGATCATCGCAGGTTGTGTTCAAAACGACTACCGGCAGTGGCAATACACGCTACCAGTCTGGTTGTGTAACGACTGCTGCACACGTGTTAAAATTTCAGCGGAGAAGTCCGAGCAGGCTGCAATTATACGGCTCTGCGTATTATCGGATGTCGTTGGTATATCCTTGTAGACAACGATGTTCAGTTTTCCCCACAGAAAAAAGTCTACAGGTATCAAATCCGGGAAAAGGGCAGGCCGAGATAAAAGTTCTCACCATCTAAACCAACAATTTGGAAACAATTCGTGATGACACGCTGTAGTACTTAGTGCACTCTGGGCACGACAGCCATCGTGGTGGTGCCACAGGTTCCTGCTAGTCTGTCAGGAGGCTGCGATACTTGTGCGCCTTGAGTGTTCCGTCTATGAAAGACGGGCCTATAAGCTGATGGTTCACTATCCCACACTACACGCTTACACTAAATGGACACTGACGTCCCTGACGAAGCCAACGGGGATTGTCAACAGACCAATAGAGCATATTTCGGCGGTTTACCTTGCCATGCCGCGTGACTGCTACGGTCGCAGGTTCGAATCCTGCCTCGGGCATGGATGTGTGTGATGTCCTTAGGTTAGTTAGGTTTAAGTAGTTCTAAGTTCTAGGGGACTGATGACCACAGATGTTAAGTCCCATAGTGCTCAGAGCCATTTGAACCATTTGAACCTTGCCATGATTGGTAAATGTAGCCTCATCAATAAACAAGATACATGATACATAAGCAGTATTCAGTTTTAGTGCCCATGTACAAAGGTTAACACGATTTCCATAATCGTTTCCACGCAGCTCTTGATGGAGAGAGATGTGAGAGTGATGGAACCCGTGTCGGTGGAGAACGTGTAGGACACTTGCCTGACTCATGCACTTCCTAATGCGATTGCGCGGGAGCAAACATGCGAATCAACCGCGACAGCGGCGAGAACGTTAATTTCCCCCTCTTCTGCCGTCATTTGTTTCCTTCTGTTACGTTGTCTTGCTGTTTCAGTGCCGCTTTCACGTAACTGATGGAAGAAGTTGATGAATAATTGCCGAGATGGTTGACGTCTCTTGGGATATCTTGTCACACACACTGTACACGAACGAACTGCATTCTTTCTACACTCTCCATACAGCATGAGCACGTCGGCTTTTTCTGTATTGGTAAATCTGTTTCTCCACTCACGACCTACTGCTTGGACTACCGTACACTAACTGACTAGCAAGTCGGAACGCAGTCAACGAACACACAAAGCCGGCCGCTGTGGCCGAGCTGTTCCAGGCGCTTCAGTCTGGAACCGAGCGACCGCTACGGTCGCAGGTTCGAAACCTTCCTCGGGCATGGATGTGTGTGATGTCCTTAGGTTAGTTAGGTTTAAGTAGTTCTAACTTCTGGGAACTGATGACCTCAGATGTTAAGTCCCATAGTGTTCAGAGCCATTTTGAACACACAAAGCGCACTGAAAACAAATATAACAACATCGTATTTAGCAACCTTCAGGTTGACTGACACAAACAAATGTCGCTGTGGAAACTTTTCAACTCGCACCAGAAACCTGCAACAAACAGCACTGAAATTCTAATTTACCCTAATTTTAATTTGTTAAGGTGAATAGGCCTTTTCCATTTAAAAAAGTATATGTATGCCCAAAAAATACACTTTCTGTGTACCATTACAATCTGTTTGTTGGCTAAGAGAACGAGCTCCGGACTATTAACCCATTCTTTGAAATCCGCATATCAGTAGCACTTTCGACTTCCACAATATTTGCGGCGTAGGTTTTAGCTGATTCATACTGTTTAGAAAATAACAATTGTCTTGTCACACTTCTCTGGGGCACTCCTGATGACAACCTTGTCTCTGACGAAAAATCGCCGCTGCGGACAACATACTGCGTTCTGTTAAGTAAGAAGTCTTCGAGCCACTCACAGACCAGGGAACCGATGCATTCGCATGTACCTTCGCTCACAGTCGGCACTGTGGCACCGTCTCAAATGCTTTACGGGAATCTAGGAATATGGTTGGTTGGTTGGTTTGGGGAAGGAGACCAGACAGCGTGGTCATCGGTCTCATCGGTTTAGGGAAGGATTGGGAAGGAAGTCGGCCGTGCCCTTTCAGAGGAACCATCCCGGCATTTGCCTGGAGTGATTGAGGGAAATCACGGAAAACCCAAATCAGGATGGCCGGACGCGGGATTGAACCGTCGTCCTCCCGAATGCGAGTCCAGTGTCTAACCACTGCGCCACCCCGCTCGGTACTAGGAATATGGAATCCGCCTGTTGCCCTTCATCAGTGGTTCGCACGACCCCATGTGAGGAGACAGCAGGCTGAGTGTCACACGAGTGGTGCTTTCTAATATCGTACCGATTTGCAGACAAACTTTTCCCTCTCAAGGAAATTTACTATATTAGAATTGAGAACACGTTTAAGAATTCTGCAGCAAACCATTGCTAAAGATATTGGTCTGTAATTTCGCTGTATAGAAATTGTATTGGTCGCATATTAATCTAGATGTTTAATATGAATAGTATCTTCTTCGGAATAGCGCGGCGTAGAAGAGAAAGTGATTGCAGTAATGGAGCAAATTTGGAAATTTGTGACAAGGTCTTATGTGACCAAACTGCTGACGTCATCGGTCCCTAAGCTTACACACATTTCTAATCTAACTTAACCTAAGTTACGCTAAAGACGACACACACACCCATGCCCGAGGGAGGACTGGAACCTCCGAAGGGGGCAGCCGCGCGGACCGTGACTAGACGCCCGAGACCACGCGGCTATGCCGCGCGGCAGTAACGGGACAGACAATGGGAAAAGAATACCTGAGACAAAAACGATGCTGACGCTAAGCCGCGTGCAGAACTGACAAGGATGAAAGTAATAACATATCGTTATATGACCTGGGTGTCCACATTGGAACGGATGTGAGAAAAGTAGATCTACTAAGCAAGTTGTACATCAAAACTGGAATCGTTATCAGCTTTTCCTTGCAAGCAATTAAGAATTTAGAATTGACCACTGGTGTAGATGCCTTCTCAGTTGATACAAACTGTGCAAGTGTGTGTTGTGGTGATGTAAATTGTTACTAGTCTGAATAAAAAGTTCCCTATTGCAGACGTTTATTTGTCCATAAATAAGCGCCATACAAGCAATCTAGGTCGCAGTTCGTCTGGCTAAGCGTACGGTTCTGTACTGTCAACACTTCAACATTAAAACACACCTTCTAACTCATCAACATGTAAAAAAATAAATAAATAAAAAATTAAAAAAAGACATTTCAAGGCAGAGTTAGACACAATAAAATTTATTGCCTCAACCAGTGACTACGGTCCTGTCCTGATTGACCACATCTTGCACAGAAAACAAAAACTGAAATATATTGTTGGCACAAATACCATTCTTAGGACAAGTATCACACAGTGTAGCAAAACCAATGAAATCTTTGAACTATAGGATTTCCTACTATGTGAGTAACAGCTCCTCCCAGGGTATTTCCAATAGCAAAGAAAAGATCCAGTTACTAGCCAAGAGTGTGTTATACAAAATTACTTGTCCCGTTTGTGGCACGTTTTACACAGCAACTAGGCTCACTGAAAATGAACGCAGATGGAGGCTGCAGAATTGTGAGTCCACACCTGCTGAGCGTGTACTGAGTGAGGGCCACAGCTACCAGCCACATTACCATGTTCTTTACGTAGCAAACAAAGGCCAAAAAACTCAGCCTGTTGAAAGTCCTGGATATCAGCAAACATCTGGTCCAAAGTCCTGATTTAATATTAAATGACCAAACACAGCTCAGTACTTCCCCTCTTCTAAACTTCAGGTAATCCTCTCAATTTTTCCATTACTTCCCGCAATGTCTGCTCGTTTCGTTCCTGCGTTTTTCTGTATTTACGTATTTCTATTTTAATTTGATCGCCTATTTACTCCATATATTCTGTTGTTAAACTTGTCAGTACTATCTTTTTCCACATGTAATACCCCTTCAAGGGATTCTTTAACAGTCTTGTCAAGTGATAATTTATATTATTGTGAGTGTGAATCGTTATATAGGCATTGCTTTTCGAGTTTAGTGTTAACGTTTTTCCTAGTTTCCTATGTTTATATTTATTTATTGTTCAGGTTTTTTACTTTCTTAACATCATTTATATTGTTAAAAATGACATTCACTGTGTGTTTGTGACTCAGTCAACATGAGTGTCTGCCCCCGGTAGCTGAGTGGTCAGTCTGGCTTTAGCTGTCGCCGCGGTCGCACGCTCCTCAAGTTTGTTCCGTGAACGTTCAGTGTTTATGCCAGTGTTTTCGTGTTTCGTGACTGTTTATTGGCGTTTTGCACGTGAATTAAGCGTTATAAATTGAGCTATTTGTCTTCGTTCGTGTCGTCTTTCTACGTAGTGCCGTTGGGATTTCGGCGTTGTCCGAAATTTCTTCGCTGCAGAACACCATGGCAAACTCCGTGAGAAAAAACACCGTTATTTTCACCTTCGACAAGTACACTCGTCAAGTACAGCCCTCTGCACTTGAAATACACGACTGGATTACCGAGGTAATTGGCCTTCATTCTGAATCTGTTCATACCATGCAGCTAGACTCTGATGAATACTGCATTTTTGTAAAGTTTAACGATTCCGTGAGTGTAGACCGCTTTCTGGAAAAATTTGGTTATGAAACGGAATTTATACACCGTGATGGTACTAAAAATACTTTAAAACTCAGGAATTCCGAGTCTGTAATTAGAAATGTTAGGGTTTTGAATATTCCCATAGAAGTAGACAACTCGAAAATTAAAGATGTCCTTTCAAAGTATGGGGTTGTCAGGCAAATAGTCAACGAAAGATGGGCTTCGCATTTCAAGCTGCAGTGCTTTAACGGCATTCGCTCCGTGGAGATGGAAGTGAAGGCAAACATTCCCTCCCACATCTTTGTTGACGGGCACAAGGCGCATGTTATGTACTCAGGGCAAACCCCTACATGTCATGTATGTAACGAGTCTGGTCACCTCCGCCAGGGCTGCCCTCACCGTGTTTTTGTGCTAAAAAATAACCTCATGCAACGTCGGAAATTAACGCTCAACGATTTATTTCCAGCCAGTAATACAACAGAGCCGCAGCTGTCGTGGATCCTGTTACTGCCTCTGAAAATGTTGCACTTAATGTTAATGAATTTCCGTCCTTAAAACCTGCATTAACTGCTGAAATTCCGTCCCGTGACAGCGAGATTTCCACTAAAAAGCGTCCTCTAGAGGACACTGACAAAAATGTTGATGAGGACTTTTCCTGTGAAACACTCGTTGCCAGGAAGCCGAAGCCCAGTCCTGAAGATCTGTTGGAAGTGGAAAAAGGAGATGAAATGCAGGTCGATGTGGCTCCCACTTCCGCACAAGGAATTATACCGCCACGAACAGATAGTGACGCAGCTGGTAGTGACGTTTCACGGAAATGTGGCCCTGATCCTGAGGTCACTGCTGCAATAGCTGCATCAAGTGCACAGCCCATACAGTGCTAACAGTACGAGGAAGTACCAAGTAAACAACCTGCTGACTCCGAAGCGCAACACCGCGCCGATGAAGGAAATAAACAAGCATCACCGCCTCGCCAGCAAGACAACACAACAGACAACACGCTGGAGCCAAATATTGACGACTCGCAAGCCACCGCCATTGCGCCAGACGGCCACCGTCGGAGGCTGCGACCGACACCGGGTCTTGCTGTCACGCGTCATCAAGCGAAAGCCACACCAGAGAAGAAAGATATCAAGAAAAAGAATATTAAATATGAAGTCATCAGGGCCAACACTGACGAGGAGAAAGGGAAAGACCACAGTGATTTATAGCAATGCATTGTCAGGATTTCAGGATAATTTTCTTTTCAAGCACTTTGTTTAAAAGCAGTAAACATTTTTCTAGGAAGTTAGTACATGTAATGGGCACACAGCTTCTAAAGATAGTGACTTGTAGAGAAGCACGGTGCTGCTCTAATCATACCGATCCTCATCCCAAATAGCTTCTTCTGGTATGTCTGTGATGCAAGCTTATAGCATTACTACTATTAACATTAATAAAATACAGTCACCCTTGAAATTGGTAGCACTAAAAGAATTCTTGTACCAGTCAGGGACAGATATCGCGTTGCTACAAGAAGTTGCGATAACGGAATTTCGGATCCCAGGCTTTTTTGAAATTGTTAATGTTTCTACGGAAGCCAATATCGGTACAGCCATTCTTATAAGGGAAGGCATTCCGGTGACTGAAATCGAATGACTAGAATCAGGAAGAGCCATAGGCATAAAAATTTTCGATGTGACCGTGCTTAGCCTTTACGCCCCATCAAGAAGTTCCCATAAATTGGATCGTGCGAAGTTTTTTCAAGATGAACTGATTTATTTATTGAGGAAAAATCCGTGTTCTCTTACACTAGGTGGAGATTTTAACTGTGTTTTAAACCAGAAAGATCAACAACCCAATTTCAACTACTCGCCACAGTTAAAAAAGCTATTAAGTGATCTACAACTTAAGGATGTGTGGGAACTTCAGCACCCGACGTCAGTCGGGTTCACGCATATAACCAGCCACTCCCGCAGCAGACTAGATAGAATTTACGTGTCACCAAATTTGCAAAATTTTTTATTAAACGTTGAAACTATTCCCGTGTATTTTAGCGATCACAGTACACTTTTAACTTGCTTTAATTTAAGTGTACAGCCAACCCGTCGATTCAGAGGCCAATGGAATTGAATATCTCTGTTTTAACTGACGAAGAACTGGAACAGGAAATAAGAGTAGCGTGGACTATGTGCCTCCGCACAGCAGACAAGCACCCAACAGTCATTGACTGGTGGACTAGGAGGGCTAAACCAAGGTTGCGGAAAGTTGTCATGCAGCTTAGAGCTGCGAGGCACAGGGAGTTGAGGAATACAGTGAAGTTTTATTACAAAGTTTTAAGAGACTTATATCAACAGGCACGTGATGACGTAATTCGTCTGAATAATATCAAAAAAATAAAAACCAAGTTATTAAGCATTAAACGGCAACAGATGGAGGGACTAAAAATTAAATCGAAAGCCACATCAGTCGTAGCAGATGAAACAGCTTCTCTGTATCACTTGGTGCGGCATGCTAAAAAAAGACGTCTAACTTTTATTGATGAAGTCCAGACGCATACTGGTACAAGGCTCACATGCCAGAAACAAATACTGGACGAAGTCCACAGGTACTATGAAACCTTATACGCCCCTATCACAGTGGAAGATGCAGCTCTCGAGGACTTTCTCACTATTTTAGGTCCACAATTGTCGGGAACAGACAACGCTGTCACCCTGTCACCTATTACTAAAGATGAAGTGCATGAGGCAGTGCATAACTCACCTCTCAAAAAGTCTCCGGGACTTGATGGCCTCCCTGTGGAGTTTTATGCCCGCTACTGGTCTATAATTAGGGACAAGATCACTTCCATGGCGAATGAGGTCCTGAACGGAAAAACGGTCCCTGCAGAGTTTAAGGAAAGTAAAATAGTACTGATTCCTAAGAGTAAAGGCAAAACCAACTTAAACAATTTTCGGCCTCTTTCGCTACTAAATTCTGATTATAAAATAATTTCGCGTATTATCAACAAAAGACTCTCTGCCTTTTCCAACAAAATATTGAGTCATTATCAATCTTGTTCTCCGATCAGAACGATATTCGAAAGTCTATCTGCATACAGAGACGTCATTGCAATTACCTCAGTGACAAGTATAAAATGTGCTTTAATCTTTATAGATTTCAACAATGCTTTTGACCGCGTTAGTCATAGATACCTCTTTGTGACGCTTTCCACCCCCAGATTGTCAACATGCTAAGAAATATTGCAACGGGTATAAATGCGATAATAGCAATCAATGGCCAAACATCTAAACCCATACAGATAAGGCGAGGGGTTCCACAGGGCAGTCCCTTATCTATGTTTTTATTTTCCGTATCTTTAGAGCCCATTCTCTGCACTGTCCACGCAAGATTAACAGGCATAACATTGAGTGGTGAGAAAACTGTCATACGAGCTTATGCTGATGATGTGGGTGTTGTAATAAGGAATAAGGAGGAGACAGTTACACTGGAAAGAGGAATCCAAAAGTATTGTCTAGCGTCGGGAGCGACAACAAATGAAAACAAAAGTAAAATATTGAATCTACGGGGCCTAGATCACCTCCGACTGGCATGGGCAAAACAAGACAACAAACATAAAACTTTGGGAATAACCTTAATGGCATGTCCGATGAGGATGGCCGCTTTTAACTGGACGGAAACTAGGAGGAAAGTTCATGGTGCTGTAATGGAGAACATGCATCGAACTATGGACCTGGTGCAAAAAGTCAGATTCATCAACTCCTGCGTTTCGTCTAAAGCGTATTTCACTGCGCAGGTATTTCCAATCCCTAAACTAGGAGCGAAAGGGATCATGTCCACTGTTACCAATTATTTATGGCGAGGAGACATATTCAGGGTTGGTGCAACTACCGTTATCCTGGATGTCAGAAACGGGGGCCTCTGTTTGGTGGATATTCGAAATGAAGCGTCTGCTCTGTTCCTCAAACGGACTTTCCATATACTCAGAGAACTTCCACAATGTATAACCGCAAAGCTCTTTGAGGCTGTGACACCCCATAGCCTGCAAGCACCGATTGATGTGCGAAGGATTAATGCCCGTCTGCAGTATGTGAGGAACTTTTTCCTCGAAGCAAGTTATCTTAGTGACGAAATCAGAAGCAACACATGTATCACAGAGCGCGACATCATAGTTCAAAGGAAGTTAAATGAGGGCAGAAACAAAATTGAAACGAAATTCCCTAATTGTTCCAAAGTATTTGCGTGATTCAAGAAGAATTGTAAAAAAAAAAGTAAAAAAAAACAACAAAAGAAGTGGCCAGCGTGACAGAACGTCAATCCTAAGGGCCTGGGTTCGATTCCCAGCTGGGTCGGAGATTTTCTCCGCTCATGGACTGGGTGTTCTGTTGTCTTAATCATCATCGTTTCATCCCCATCGACGCACAAGTCGCCGAAGTGGTGTCAAATCGTAAGACTTGCACCCGGCGAGCGGCCTACCCGACGGGAGGCCCTAGTCACACGACATTGACATTTGAGTCTAGATGAGTAAAATCTTTTCCAAATTTTGTTTACGTTCTTCGAAAACAATAAAATGGTTCTAATGGCTCTGAGCACTATGGGACTCAACTGCTGTGGTCATCAGTCCCCTAGAACTTAGAACTAATTAAACCTAACTAACCTAAGGAAATCACACACATCCATGCCCGAGGCAGGATTCGAACCTGCGACCGTAGCAGCAGCGCGGCTCCGGACTGGAGCGCCTAGAACCGCACGACCACCGCGGCCGACCGAAAACAATATTCAGCTAAAGCCAGATAATCCGAAAACCGATTCACACAATAAATTAATCCTGTAGAGTATAAAAAATACTGTACTTTCCATTTATTATTATGCTGTTCTACCGGGAAGCGATGGAAGGCTCAGTTAGTTTGACATCCATTATGTACGGTCAGCAAAATAAATGTAATCCAAACATGTAATATTTGTCACTGTTCTACGAGGGTCGTTCAATAAGTAATGCCCCACGTTTTTTTCTCAGAACATATATATTGTTAAGAGTCAGAACTTGGTGACAACATACATCAACGTGTATTGTCCATGTCCCATTCTTCTACGTAGTCTCCATCACGTACGGCCAACGTTGCGGAAGAGCATGTATTCTCTGCTGGTAAAAGCTCTTGTCCTTTAGGCGCACTGCATGACACGCTCTCGTCATCTTCAAAATGTGTTCCCAGTAGAGAACCCTTAAGCAGCCCAAAGAGGTGGAAGTCCGAGGGTTCCAGGTTTGGACTGTAGGGTAGATGAGGCAATGATCTCCAATCCAACTTGGTGATGAGCTCATGGGCTCTCAGACTTCTACGTGGGTGTGAATTATCGTTCTGAAACAAAATTTCTGCTGGGTCCTTGTCCGATCGAACACGTCGGAAACGGTTCTTGAGTTTATTCAGAGTCTTCACGTATACCTCTGCATTGATGGTTGACCCTCTTGACATCGCATCCATGAGAATGACGCCATCACAATTCCAGAAGACTTTCACCACGACTTTTCCGGCAGAGGGGGTTGTCTTGAATTTCTTCTTTAGGGGTGAATGAAGATGATGCCACTCCATGGACTGCTTTTTTGTTTCCGACGCAAATTAGTGTATCCAGATTTCGTCCCCCGCAACGATCCGTGACAGATAAGCCTCTCCGTCAATCTCAAAACGCTCCAACAATTCTGATGAAATGGCCTTTCTTTGATTCCTGTGGTCCGCTGTGAGCATTCTTGGAATCCATCGTGAGCACTTCTTTGAATGTCCGAGAGTCTCGATCATTACAGACGCACTTCCAATGCTGACCGACAACTGCAGAATCAATAGTAGTGTTGTGATGCGCCGGTCGGCAAGAATAATGACATCCGCGAAGTTCAGCATGTCTGGAGCAGTTGCTGTGACTGGACGTCCCGAGCGTCGCTCTGTTTCTGCATTTCCTGAGGCTGTAACTTTCTTTACCCATCGCCCAACTATACTCCTATCAACTGCACCTTCGCCATACACTGCACACAAACGTTTATGGATGTTCACCACGGTTTCTTTTTCTCCATACAAGAATACAATAACAGCACGTTGCTTGTAAAGTGAGTGGTACTCAGACGTCATTTTGACGCTGTTCTACGACTCTACCATCTGTCAGAATGGTTCGCAACTTCACCGGCGCTCAGAATAAACATCAAACGTGAAGCACCAACAAGGGCGTTTGTCTATGCATATTAATGCCTTTTTTAAAAAATGTACGGTATTACTTATTGAACAACCCTCTTACTTACGCCTAATAGGCTTATTGCTTTGTTTGTCGATCGCAATTTTATTTCAAAATGGTCGGTTTCGGGCAATGTGTCCCATCTTCAGATATGTTAAACAATAAAAATAAATTACAATTGGGATCTAATCCTGTGTTTACGGCATTAGAAAGCCAAAAAAATTTCTGTCTAGCTACAGTAAAGGAATTGTATAAGGTACCCCATTTCATAGTTACAGAGCAGCCAGTCTTAACGGAACTTACAATTCACTGTCATACAGGGTGAATTATCTAAAACTTACACAGCAAATACTGCGGAAATTAAAAGTGCTATTGATGTGAACTTATCACAGAATGGATTGGTAGCCAAGAACCCGTACTGTTAGCCAACAAAAAGATTGTAATTATACTTGGAAAGTGTAGTATAGGACGGACCTCATGACACGCAGCCCAACATAAGAGAGCATACTATACAATATGCAGCAGGACACTACAACTACCACTCACGAAAGATGAATTACAAAGAGAATTAGACGTTATTAAACAAGTAGCAGCAACAAATGGATGTAGCACACAAGATGGCACGTGTACGTTTCAGAAAAATCAAATCGTCCAGTGCAAAGAAGAGAGGACACATTGTAAAACTTTTTTTTCCTTTTCCCTTCATCATATTAAAAATGTGCGCACTGTTCCCATACTTGCACAAAAACTATAACGAGTTAAGGAGGGTCTGTCTTTACGCAAGTACACACTTATTCCTTTGCTTTTAAGGGATAACACCACTTTAATGGCCTAAAATAGAGTTATTTTGACAATTTTTACTAGGTAGAAAGCAAGTTGACAGAAAAATAACGCTTGGAGTAGTTACTGAGCATATATTTAAGTACATTACAAAAAAATGTTTTGTCAGAAAATATTACGAAATGGTGACACTGCAAAAGTTCTCCCGAGGCATTTCGAATTTGATGCGATCTGCGACAGGCGCTATAACTGACGTCAATTTCAATCTGGAAGAAAGAAAAAAAGTCTGTGCAATCTACACAAACTGTAGCTAGTGAACCCATAGGGGATTTTATAAATGTTGATTTTTATGTAATTGGAGAGTGTCGGAATGAAGCCTTTCGATTTTTCACCAAAAAAAGTACAGCCATTTGTTAATAACTATTGTTTAAATTAACTACGTGACTCACTTTGAAATATTACTTAAATGTTGAGGTGAAATTTTCGAACACAAAGATTGAAAATTGTTAGAATTATGCTGCGTGCCAATTTGAAGAATCAAATTCATAGAAAAACGCGTTTGAAGTTTTGAAATATGTTACAGAAATGAACAAATGAAAAAAATTCTACTTTTAGAAAACTCTTTCCATTGATCTACTATTCCAGTACTGGCTGTTGTATTGTTTCCATTTCGATCGAAATGGTTCGTGGCAGTTCCATGAACGCACATAAATTGAACATTTTCTTTAGTCCTACGCCAAGCAGGCGTATTGCTAGGACGATTTCACGATTGGTTTCATAAGCGTTCCGTATAAACTTTCTAAATGGTACAACAACTTCTGGGCAGTTGGGACGAGCAATGATAATATTGTGAAGCCTAAGACTCGAGTACCACGTTCTTGCAACGTGATGTCTGCATTGCACGTTCTGTATTTCGAGTGTTGAGAAAAAACAGAAAAAAGTCAAGAAAATGTATAATCCTAAAGCTCAACCCGTAATTCACATTCTTTGGTGACATACTGCTTCGACGCCTCATTGATCTGCTATCCCAGGACTTGCTGTTGTACTGTTGCCATTTCGATCGAAATCATATCCACTAGTTTATCATAGACCGATAGAAACATGGTTAGTGCCAATTCCATGAACGAACAGAACTTTAACAGTTCCTTTGCCTCATATTTTAGAAGCCTACAAGCATCTTTTAAGCCACTAAAATATGACTTCTTGAAAATTCTACGGTAGTGTTTTGATTACAGCAATGCTTTGGAATGTTTTATGTACAAATCATTTCAGTGCTGTATTCTAAATCTGTTAGTACTTTTAGAGACTCTCTTTAACGCTACAGGCGTTCTACGCCAATTAACTTTCTTTTAAAATTTTAATGTAAAGAAACAGAATGCAAGTATGGCTTTAATATATGAGATGCATCGACAGTTCCATGGAAACTTGTTTCTCCATAATTCCGGCACATGGTTCGTTATACAATTTCCTCCTCCGATGAACCAAGGACCTTGCCGTTGGAATCGCACGACCGCTACGGTCGCAGGTTCGAATCCTGCCTCGGGCATGGGTGTGTGTGATGTACTTAGGTTAGTTAGGTTTAAGTAGTTCTAAGTTCTAGTGGACTGATGACCTCAGAAGTTAAGCCCCATAGTGCTCAGAGCCATTTGAACCATTTTTTGAACCTTGCCGTTGGTGGGGAGGCTTGCGTCCCTCAGCGATACAGATAGCCGTACCGTAGGTGAAACCACAACGGAGGGGTATCTGTTGAAAGGCCAGACTAACGTGTGGTTACTGAAGAGGGGCAGTAGCAGGGGCAGCAGTCTGGATGATTGACTGATCTGACCTTGCAACATTAACAAAACGGCCTTGCTGTGCTAGTACTGCGAACGGCTGAAAGCAAGGGGGAACTACAGCCGTAATTTTTCCCGGGGCATGCAGCTTTACTGAATGGTTAAATGATAATGGCCTCCTCTTGGGTAAAATATTCCGGAGGTAAAATAGTCCCCCATTCGTATCTCCGGGCGTGGACTACTCAGGAGCACGTCGTTATCAGGAGAAAGAAAACAGGCGTTCTACGGCTCGGAGCGTTTAATGTCAGATCCTTCAATTGGACAGGTATGTTAGAAAATTTAAAAACGGGAATGGATAGGTTAAAGTTAGATATAGTGGGAATTAGTGAAGTTCGGTGGCAGGAGGAACAAGACTTCTGGTCAGATTAATATAGGGTTATAAATACAAAATCAAATAGGGAAAATGCCGGAGTAGGTTTAATGATGAATAAAAAAAATAGGAACGCGGATAAGCTACTACAAACAGCATAGTGAACGCATTATTATAGCAAAGACAGACACGAAGCCCACGCCTACCACAGTAGTATAAGTTTATCCGCCGCCTAGCTCCACAGATGACGAAGAGATGGAAGAAATATGTGGTGAGATGGAACAAATAATTCAGATAGTGAAGGGAGATTAAAATTTAATAGTCATTGGGAACTGAAATTCGATAGTAGGAAAAGGAAGAGAAGGAAAAGTGGTAGGTGAATATGGAATGGGGGTAAGGAATGAAAAAGAAAGCCATCTGGTAGAATTTTGCAGAGAGCGTAACTTAATCATAGCTAACATTTGGTTTAAGAATCATGAAAGAAGGTTGTATACGTGGAAGAGACCTGGAGACACTGAATGGTTTCAAACAAATTATACAATAATAAGAAACAGAATTAGGAACCATTTTAAATTGTAAGACATTTCCAGATGCAGATATGGACTCTGACCACAATCTATTGGTTATGAACTGTAGATTAAAACTGAAGAAACTGCAAAAAGGTGGGAATTTAAGGAGATAGGACCTGGATGAACTGAAAGAACCATTGGTGGTAGTTTCAGAGAGAGCCTTAGGGAACGATCGACAAGAGCGGGGGAAAGAAATAGAGTAGAAGAAGAATGGATAGCTTTGAGAGATGAAATAGTGAAGGCAGCAGATGATCAAGTAGGTACAAAAGGCGAGGGCTAGTGGAGATCGTTGGGTAACAGAAGAGATACTGAATTTATTTGATGAAAGGAGAAAATATAAAAATGCAGAAAATGAAGTAGGCAAAATGGAGTACAAACGTCTCAAAAATGGGATCGACAGGAAGTGCAAAACGGCTAAGCAGGGATGACTACAGGACAAATGTAAAGATGTAGAGGCATATATCAGTAGCGGTAAGATAGATTCTGCGTACAGGAAAGTTAAAGAGGCCTTTGGAGAAAAGAGATTCACTTAAATGAATATCAAGTGCTCAGATGGTAAACAAGTTCTAAACAGAGAAGACAGGAAGGTGGAAGGAATATACAAGGGCAATGTACTTGAGGGCAATTTTATGGAAGTGAAAGAGGACGTAGATGAATATGAAATGGAGATATGATACTGCGTGAAGAATTTTACAGAGTACTGGAAGATGTAAGTCGAAAAAAGGCCCCGGGATTAGACAATATTCCATTAGAACTACTGATAGCATTATAACATCTGGTGAGCAAGATGTATGAGACAGACGAAATACCCTCAAACTTCAAGAACAATGTTGATACGCCCGCTATTCCCGCTGGGCAGAACTGGTAATTAGGGTTGTGGAAAGGGCCAAATAAGGTGTCGTTCAGGTTCACTCAAAATTGTTATTTATTGTACCTAATTTAATAACACCTTTAAACCAAAACGGCACATAGCCGAAGCTTTAGAACTACAAGTTCCAAAACAAGAAATCTTAAAGCAATAAGATAAATCTCAAGCGGTAAAAACATGTAGTTAAATTGCAAATATAATAATTAACATACATATACACAGTGAGGCTGAGAGCCTCAAGGCAAGGGTGGACAGACAAACATAAACAAGATGCAATACAAACGGCTGAAGGCCCACAATAAAATTTTCAAGATTTTAAAATAAATTACCATAATCTTTCAAAGCCAGAAGGCCGCAATGTTTTTTTCTTTTTCTTTTTAGAATAAGGATTTAAGTGGCTGAAGGCCTACAATTGATTTTCAAGAAATTCAAAAAATATATAAAATCCTGTAAAGCAAGAATTTTTTTAAAAATCATTGGCTATTATAGATTATAAACAGACAATTAAACACCGGTGAGAAGGACAATAAAGAAAACGGCACTCAGAAGCCTCCAGGGAGGTCGGTCTGCCCTCGTTCACTTAGGTGAGCCCAACTACACTTGATCCGTCGGAACCCAACCAGGGTACAGCCACGGACCGACCGACAAAACGACTTGTTTGCCGCCAATCGGTACGTGAGAACACAAACTCCAAAAGCTACTTACGTGATTATCCACAACGAAATATGTATTAGCTGTCAAAACTACACACTATGTTCGACAGCGACAACAGGTGAGGAAAGGACGCTGCCTGAATTTACGTCAGTGGCCACGGCAGGTAATCAAAACACTAACGGCCACAAGGCAGAAAATTCCGCTAGTGCACTTGAATTTTAATGAACCAATATAGTTAATTGCACCACATGGTGCCTAATTTCAGCAATACAAACACTCCCTGTTGCTCGCAGGAAAACCTCCCCAACAGCGGACCACCAAAACGAACTACTCTACATCAATGGACATGGCTTGGGTAGCTGAAACCACTACTCAACTGTTACGTCCTGGGTCGGTGAACCACGAAGCTCGTAGCGATCGGACAGCTCCACACACGCTCCGACACTGCGCAGGGAACGCCAGCGGACCCAGCCGACTACACCGCGTGGAGATAACTTCCTAGGTCCTCAGCAACCGACCGACTCCCGCAGAGTGCTGACAACATCTAAAATAGTCGTCAGTAGAAATAACGTCAACTATACACACAACCCGACAAACACTTGCACAAAGACCTGAACGATACCCAACAGTGACTAGACACGCTAGAAGGCAAATCGGGAGACGATGCACACACACACACACACACACACACACACACACACACACACACACAGCCGACTCATGAACGATAGGTCAGCCAAAACGCGTCGCCCGGTAGGACGACCGACCGACGATCCACCAAGAACGTGGCCCGGCTCAAGTGATGCGTGGGGGCAATGATCGGGGGAGCCATGTCGACGTAGACCTCACTACTGCTCCAACCCGACTGCACTAGTGCCGCATTGCAACTCCCCAACTGGCAGATCCGAACTGCGCTCCGCTCCAGACGCGTTTCAAATGACTGGCAGACCCAAACTCCCGACCCGAACTCGCCTTACGACAGACAATGACAGGGAAGTAATAGTAGTCAAGCAAAGCTACTACGAGAAGGGATATATCGATACGCACTGCTAACGCCCCTCATGGACAGGCAAAGCAGCAACTCAGTGACAGTAGTAATTTAAATTAACGTAGTGAGGTGGAAGTACGTTAAAAACAGGGTTTAAAACAGATGATGGCTGGAACACGAGCCACGCACGGCTCAAATATAATAATTCCGATTCCAAAGCAGGTAGGTGTTCACAGATGTGAAAATTACCGAACTGTCTGTTTAATAAGTCACGGCTGCAAAATACGAACACCAATTCCTTACAGACTATTGGAAAAACTGATAGAAGTCGACCTCGGGTAAGAACTGTTTGGATTCCGTAGAACACGTGAGGCAAGACTGACCCTACGACTTATCTTAGAAAATAGGCAAACCTACATTTCTAGCATTTGTAGACTTAGAGAAAGCTTTTGGCAGTGCTGACTGGAACACTCTCTTTCAAATTCTGAAGGTGGCAGGGGTCAGATACAGGGAGCGAAAGGCTATTTACAATTTGAACAGAAACCAGATGGGCAGAGTCGAGGGCAAGGGGAGCAGTGGTTGGGAAGGGAGTGAGACAGGGTCGTAGCCTCCTATGTTATTCAATCTGTATGTTGGGCCAGCAGTATAGGAAACAAAAGAAAAATTTGGAATAGGAATTAAAATCCATGGAGAAGAAATAAAAACTTTGAGGTTTGCTGACGACATTGTAATCTGTCAGAGACAGGAAAGGACTTCTTGGAAGAGCAGTTGAACGGAATGGACAGTGTGAAACGTCCCCTTTGAAAATTTATACACGACTGTGCTTAAACTGACACACAATATTTTTAGCGCAACGCAATCTGACTTTCAGAAATCCCTGCAAAGGAATGGCCCTGACTAACATTAACCTGTACCTTTCACAAATCACTTACCTCACAAAAATCTTCATTACTCGAAACACTGCAATGCAGCGAGCGCCAGTACTGCCAGCTAAATAAAAGATTCAAACTACTGAAGGGACTAACTACTGATAGGCATAGTTAGCAAATGAAAGATTTTAATAGAGAACAAACAATGTATTTACCTTAATAGTCATCAAAAGTCATAATATATACAGCAGCTCATGACATCCATTTTTACAAATTTCAAAACTCCGCCATTTCTCTCCCCACATCCACCACTGCTGGCGGCTCACCTCCAACTGCGCAACGCTACGTGCTGTTCACATCCAGCTGCCGCTGCCCAACACTACAATGGCAGACAACAATGCAAACTAGCCACAGACTGCACACAGCACAGTCAGTGATTTTCATATAGAGCGCTACGTAACGTTGCCAATAAGAAAACATAAACAGCCTACTTACATAAAGAAAACATAAACAGCCTACTTACAAGTGTCTTGAAAGGAAAATATAAAATGAATATCAACAAAAGCAAAACGAGGATAATGGAATGTAATCGAATTAAATCAAATGATGCTGAGAGAATTAGCTTAGGAAATGAGACGCTTAAAGTAGTAGACGAGATTGGCTATTTGGGGAGCAAGGTAGAGACAATATTAAATGTAGACCAACAATGGCAAGGAAAGCGTTTCTAAAGAAGAGTAATTTGTTAATATCGAGTATAGATTTAAGCGTCAGAAAGTCTTTTCTGAAAGTATTTGTATGGAGTATAGGCATATATGGAAGTGAAGCATGGTTGATAAATAGTTTAGACAAGAAGAGAATAGAAGCTTTCAAAATGTGGTGCTACAGAAGTATGCTGAACATTAGATGGGTAGATCACGTAACTAATGAGGAGGTACTGAATAGAATTGTGGAGAAGAGGAATTTGTAGCACAACTTGACTAGAAGAAGGGATCGGTTGTTAGGACATGTTCTGAGGCATCAAGGGACCATCAATTTAGTATTGGAGGGAAGCGTGGAGTTTAAAAATCGTAGAGGGAGGCCAAGGCACGAATACGCTAAACAGATTCAGAGGGATGTAGGTTGCAGTAGGTACTCGGAGACGAAGAAGCTTGCACAGGCTAGAGTAGCATTGAGACTGCATCAAACCAGTCTCTGGACTGAAGACCCAACAACAGCATACAATTTTTTTTAATGTAATTCAACTGACAATTTTTTTAACTTTAACTAGATCCTGTGTTAAATGCACGATCAGATCCCAACTGTAGTTTATTTTTATTGTTTAACAGATCTGAACAAGGACGATATTGTTCTAAACCGGTCATTTTGAAATAAACACCGTTATTAACAGACAGAAAAAAGCCTATTTTTTGTATAAATATCATCAGATAAAACCAAGACTACGTTGTGACAGTACCCAGCCTGGATATGCATTTTCTTCTTCTTTGGAAATGGCATCTTTGAAGTTCAGTAGCAAAAAATTAAACTTAATTAATTACTTTTCCACATTTCACACTGGTGGTAAAGCATCAATTTAAAAACAGGAAATTACTCATTTGAAGGGAAAGAATGTTGCTGGCCAAAGCCACATACACGAACGTACAGAAACTGAGATTTATTTTATATTGTTGGGCTACAGCCTATAAGATACTCCGGCCTGGTGGACAGTGAGTAGTATCTGAGTAATGCAGTCAGTAAGAGCGTTGTCCGCGAAAGGCTCTGTTGCGTTCCGGTTCACAGCTTTAACGTGCATGCAGGTCTCGGTCATTGGTTTACTCAGATGAGTCTTGGAGTCACAAACATATGAATTATTAAATTTTAAAATAAATTAAATCTTGACACTGAACTACGAGCATTGTTAAACAAAAGTGCCTATTAACATTCTGTTATTGGAAGACATTAAAGGTGGCCAGCACTCCAGAATAAGTTGATATATGTGATGTTACATATATTCAAGTGCCAACACGACAGCACTGCCGAACTAGGCTAAACAGCAATTTGTCTGTGCGGATAATTTTTTAATGTTCATAATTCAATTGGCACCATACACAAACAAATGATATTGTTCGCGTCAGCCCTTCATCACGTACCTCTGCCCATCAAAAAAGCAAAATGCTATCGTAGTGGTAGCTTCAAATGTCTTGTTACTTCCCACTTGTTATCGGGTGCTGTATCAGGTTGTAATTGTTGTTGCCGGGAGCGGTGACCGTGCGGTTCTAGGCGCTTCAGTCCAGAACCAAGAGGCTGCTACGGTCGCAGGTTCGAGTCCTGCCGCAGGCATGGATGTGTGTCGTGTCCTTAGGTTAGTTAGGTTTAAGTAGTTCTAAGTTTAGAGGACTGATGACCTCAGCTGTTAAGTCCCATAGTGCTTAGAGCCATTTGAATCATTTGTAAATGTTGTCAGAGCGGTTTCTACGTAATCAACGAGTTATATTTTTGTCATAGACAGTTTGATCAGTGCCAGATGGCGGTTCCTGTTCAGATGCAACCCCCTGTCCACAGACGTATTTCTGTTTAATTCCCCAGACAGGAAAACAGGCGGCAATAAGTCTCTCAGGTCTTTCTAGGCGTTCCAGCTCCTTAGCGAGCACCCTCTGTGGTCGTCTTGCTTCCCCAGAATGGCTCTCATGGCATGATGGTTGCACTTATAATTGCCTTTGAAAAAGTTTGTGAGCCAGCGCAGTTCTGTTGTTCGTTAGATAGTTAGCCAATAGTGACTCCAGAGAAAAGACGAAATCGTTCCAAGTTAGTTTCAAGTGTAATATTATACCGATTCAAAGTTTTAACACAGCTCTTCGCTGACGTCATGAACGCAGACTGACCACACACAGTGATGCATGATTATGCTTCTTGGCAATCAATCGACACGAAGGACTCCTATGCACGTAAATTACAGCTTCGTATTTGATTCACTAATCGCCCCCGATTTCTTTGTCATGGCGTCACTCAAACCCCTTGTCACTTCTTCTTCTTGACCCAAGAGGGAACGGAAACTGGGTGGGATAACAGCAAGCCAACAAATCATGGTGAATTAGAAGAGGAAATTTCAATGTTGCAGTTTTATGAGTTCGATGGCCACAAAGAATCATAAAATGAAGACTAATTCTGTTGTTGCCGAGTTGCTGAATGCAAAATCCCTGCAAAACACCGGTAAATAACATTGGTAGATATCAATAGTAGCCCTAAATAACTTATCGACTACGCCACAAGCAACAGTGCGTGAACATATTTTCTTATCTCAAAGCTATGTGCTCCTACTAGGTTCCTCTTGCGTGAGCAGAGCAGCAAAAAGATGGTGGATTTGTTCCGATTTACGCTCGAAAACCTCAGTGGGGTACCTACTAAGAGAATGTATCAAACGGAGAGTGGCATGCTAATGCTACCAGAACCAGAAACAAAACATTGCCACAAAGCTGCGGAACATATGGCTACATTTAATAACTAATAATAATAACAGTGTAGGAATAACTGTGGTAATGATAAAGTGTACTTACCAGAAGTAAATTACAAATTACTAATAATGTACGGAGCACGGAGAAGATGACAGCCACGTCCTATTGTCATCACCGTGCCGGGATTTGTCTGTAACGAAAAATGGAAATCACGGAAATTCATAAACAACTGGCTAGACTGAGTGAACGATCTCCAGATTCATGTTTCGTAATTTCCATTCGTTGCGTTAAATTACAATATAAACAGTAATTGTTAAATGGACAGTAGGTTCTCCTGCAGAGGAACTGGGGAGTTTGCATCTTGATCTTGAATATTTGAGATAAATCATTTCTTGAGGGAGCCTCATTAAAATGCTTTCTACAGACTGAAGCACTCTTTTTCTGTACGGTAGAGGACGCAAATTAACAGTGAGATACAACTGCACGTGACGCCCTGTCTCGTAAATGAAGTGTATGAAATCCGAATACACGCTGACATGACAAAAGTCATGGAATACCTCCCCATATTTTTCGGACCTTCTTTTGCCCGATAATGCAGCAGTTCGACATGGCATGGACTCAACAATGCATTGGAAGTGACCTGCAGACACATTAAGCCATGCTGTCCCTATAGCTGTCCATAACTGTGACAGTGTTGCCGATGCAAGATTTTTTTGCGTCACCTGACCTCTCTACTACGGCATATAAATTCGATAGTATTTATGTCGGGCGAGTGTGGCCAAATCATAATCTCGAGCTGTCCAGAAATGTTATCGAAACCAACTGCGAACAACTGTGGCCCAGTGTTACGGCGCTTTGTCATCTATAAAAAGTCCATAGTTGTTTGGGAACATGAAGTCCATGAAAGGCTGCAAGTAGCCGAAGATAACCATTTCCAATCAATGACCGGTTAAGTTCGACCGGAGGACCCAGTCCACTCCATATAAACACAGATCAATAATTATTGAGCCACCATCAGCTTGCACAGTGCCTTCTTGACAACTTGAGTCCATGGCTTCGTGTAGTCTGCGACGCAGTCGAACCTCACCATCGACTCTTATCAACTGAAATCGGGACTCGCGTCGGTCGTCTGCTTCCATAACCCATTAACGCCAAATTTCGCCGCACTATCCTAACGAATACATTTATCGTATGTCCTACATTCATTTCTGTGGTTATTTCCAGCACTGTTGCTTGTCTGTTAGCACTAATAACTCTACACAAACGCCGCTGCTCTCGGTTGATAAGTAAAGGCCGTCGACCACTGGGTTGCCCATTGTGAGAGGTCATGCTTGAAATGTGGTATTCTCGCCGTACTCTTGACAGTGTGGATCCCAGTATATTGAATTTCCTAACGATTCCAGAAATGGAATGTCCCATGCGTCCTGCTCGAGCTACCATTCCGGGATCAAACTCTGTTAATTCCCGTCGTGCGGCCATAATCACGCAGGAAACCTTTTTACATGAAACACCCGAGCACATTTGACAGCTCCACCAATGCACTGTGCTTTTACACTTTGTGTACGCGACTCTATCACCATCTGTATATGTGGACGTTGGTATCCCGTGACTTTTGTCAGCTCAATGTAAGTCCGCGATAGCAATGACAGAATTTAATACACCTCTGACCATAATAATCGCAACATCTGTAAGATTGTCAAATAATGAAATGTTCATATTACGCGTATATGGTATAGTTGCAAGAATGCATTATTAATATCACTGGTCTTTTCAGGGTATACAGGCTGCGAAATTTAGTATCCATAGCTAGCACCTCTAGGAACAACAACAACTCTAGCCCGTCTGCATGTCGTTTCAAAGTGGGCATCAACGACGAAAATAGGTACATCATTCCTTCCTGTTTTAAATCTGTGTCAGAGTCCACAATTCGTAGTGGTTGCAGAATGATAGCGTGCCAAACTCTCCCAAAAAGTAAGGTACGCTGAACACTTGATGGTCAGGGTAACAATCAAATGCCCCTTTTTGGGGTAGGTCAGGACAGCACTGTAAATATGCAATGTTGTGTTATCTTGTTGAAAAATAACGTCACGAAGACTGGCCTCCGCGTGTCAGAAATGTAACGACTGTTGACCAAACTACTGTCTTTTCAAATTTGAGGCAGTCGTGTTGTGTACTCAGCGGTGCCCCATAACACGTTGTCCGCATAACCAGGACTCTTTCGAGAAGACGATGTAGTCGACTCATGTTGATGCAGAATCGGAGAATATTTTCTTTTGTATTCCAGTGACACCTCGTGATCAACATTTTGTAGCTAAGCAAGAAAGCACATTAAGATAGTGGCAGTTCGGCATCCAGAATAGCTACAGATCACATGGCTTAATTATGTATTGTTGGCTAGAACAAATATGGATTAGTCACCCGCTTATAAGAGCGCACTGTACATAGAGCTCTTACTAGGCGATCGTACAACACTGCAAAGCTGATGTAAATCACGGCAGCGTAGTGGCGCATATGTGCCACTCGATCGTATGGAATGAACACAGTAAGATGGGTTGACGGGAAACATGCAGAGCGTCAGAAAGGAGCTATCGTATTACGACGTGGCCACGACGACACCGCGAATTGAGTTGTGCCATTTAATAGCGTATCAGTGGGGACTGTCCAGTGCCTACTACGAATAGTGGGCCACTTGCAGCCATGTAATATGGCGTACAAACAGTGATCGTAAAAAGATCCTGACCGACAGGGGAGGGATCAAAGACGAGTGTGTTACCCTGTCAGTAACAATCGATAAATCCGACAGGATTAGATGCTACATCTACTTGGTTACGGTACTCCGCAAATCACACTTTGCCTGGAAGAGTGTTCATCGACTACCATCACACTAATTCTTTGTTACTTCACTCTCGAACAGCGCATGGAATAAACGAACACTCAAATCTTTCCGTGCGAGCTCTGATTTCCCTCATTTTATTTTGGACCAGCGGGTGAAGCACAGTAATCTGTGCACCATCAGTTCGGTAGCTCTGTGGAATCTTATCATGAATCAGTGGCTTCAGTCGGATATGGCGTACCTGAAGAAACTTATGCCCCCTCTTCCTCGCCAACTTAAGGTCATTATCAAGGCTTAACGCAGTCTAGCATCAGTAACGTAGTATAGAGCTTCCAGCATGGGACCTTCCTGATACGTCTCAGTTACGGACATCATGGAGATCTACCAGGAACTGCCTGAATCACGACTGGCTCATCCGCGCGTTGCGCATGTTGCAAACGTTTATTATTCTGGATATCCGCAGATGGTTGATGGAGTAGCAAATATTGCTCGTGTATTCACGGATGGCCATTGTACTGCAAGTTCTGGGAAGTAGCTGTCGGTGGGTAGTTAGTGCCGCAGGTGGGCGCCAACTGGTGTAGGTTAGGATGGCCGCGAACGCGTGTCTGGCACGGCGCGTATGACGCGGCGCGCCGGTCCTAGGCGGCGGGCTGGCACAGCCCCCTCCATTTCGGCCCCCGCCCCCGCCCTTCCTCTTTCTCTTCCTCTTCCGCCGAGTTGCGTGTTGCGCCGCGTAATTCCACCCCAGACAGCAGCCCCCAGCCCCAGCCTTCAGCCCTCGTCAGCCCGCTGCGCTGGCTCACGCTCCACGCTCCACGCTGGGCCATCTCTTCGCAGCCGGCACTTGCCGCTCTTTTCCCAGATTCCGTGACGCTGCAGTTTGCGGCACGCCCCTTCTAGCAGCAGCGCCCAGTTCACGTCTTTTCACTACTTCATTTTTTGCTGAGTTCGTTCTTCGTCATAACTGAGAGTATTTCATTATGTCCATTACATTTTGCATATTTTGTTCAGCTGGGATCTCATCATTTCTCGTTTCATTCGTAGAAGTACATCCAGCTCCGTATCTAATTTTACATGCTGTTATTCTCTTTTCATCTCTCTTCATAAGGGCCCAGTTTTCGCATCCAGAGGCCACTGTTGGTATTGTACTAACCTTATGGAACGTCAGCACAGAGAGACTCTACTACAATTCCATAAGGTTGTGACTATAACAGCTCTCCGCTACTGATGCGAAAAAAGGAAAAAAGAGAGATGAAAAGAGAACAGAAGCTTGTGTAATGAATTTCCTTAGATACGCCGCTGGATATACATTAATGGATAGAAAGAGAAATGATGACATCAGAGCTGAAATGAATACGCAAAACATAACTGATACAATAAAACAATATCATTTAAGATGGAAAGAACATGTAGGCCGTATGTCAGATGCAAGAAGCAGTGACGCCTAAAACAACATAAACCAAAAGTCAAAAGATCGTCAGGAAACCCAATGAAGAAATAGCTCGATCAAATTTGAAGCAGAATGAGCGGACCAAAAGGCCGAATCCTTGGTGTAGATGACGATGATAAACCATAATTTTTCTAGTGTTATATCGAAAGCTATGCAACTGACTGATGAAGTGTTCCTTGCATGGTTTTTTATTGTTGTTGCTCTTGGTGGTGGTGGCGGTGGTGGTGGCAGTGTCACTGGTTTGATTCTGCTGTCCACACTGGTCTATCTCAGGTAAGTCTTTTAATATCCGCGTAACTGCTGTACTGCCAGTGAAACGATGAAGAAAAATGCACTGTTCTTGAGCCACCGCCATATAATGTGAACCAATCGGTAACGATCGTCCGTCATGCGTGCATTTAAACTGACTTCCTCAAGCTAATACCTGTTACCTTAAAGAGTACAGTTACTATTTGAAGGGCGTCAGATGAGTCGTCAAAGTTAGGCAAACCTTAATTTCCTATGCTTGGTTGGTACGACAGAGGTGAATTTCCTATTATGTCTACCGTGTAAAGCTTCACTATTAAATCTAGTGCGCTAACAGTACAGTGACGCCACTAATTTTTTATATAGTAGGCTGTTCTGCGGAAACAGCGCTAAGATAGTCGGCACCTACTGTTTCAAGATGCGAAATTATTGAAATCTAAGACTCAAGTGATTTAATTATTCCTACCGCAGAGAGAGCACGAATGAACTTTTATTCTAACAATGATAGTGTATCAGTTAAGTGTGAATTAAGGCAGTCGTGAAAAATAAAACACACATTTCTTTTTACTTAAATCACATTTTTTTTTCATCCAAAGCTCTAGATTCCTGCACAGCATGAGACAATACCAGTTTACCCATACAAAACGGCAGTACCATTTTCACCCAAACACGCCCCCTTATCTGCGACACTTGCACACGATTGGCTCTCGTGTTGTGGCCGCAGCTCCACAACCGTGTATCACCGGCTTACGCGTATTTTGAAAATTTTGGTCGTTTCCACGCCCCCTGCCTGCTGTGATCTATCAGCTTGTTCTTCTCCACCCCGTATGTTTGAGTCTTGGTATCTGAAATGGTAGGAATCTGGAAAGGTAGGGACCATGAAGCTGTGATTGGTAAGGCGCTGAACTGAAAACAAGCAACACTTTTATTATTCGTCTCAGCAGCATTTAAACAACACTGGTAGCACGAACATTCCAAAATTGGCGTTATGTATAGTTTTCCATGAAGTTTCGGGACTTCGACTGGATTACGTCGACTTCTTGTCACAACCATTCAGCCATTTTCAGGTGAGTGTTTCGCGCTGGAAACTGTTAGTTCACATGGCTAACCTTATACCAAAACTTGGCACTGAGACGCATCCGCAAAGGCAGCCGCTACATGAGCGACTTCTGTCGAGTTTCCCGCACTCTTCGAAACTGCTCCCATCAACGGGGCGCAGGTACATGCGTAATGGTAATAATAAATGCGCCCTTTCCAGAGGAATGAGAGGTTGCTGACTTCAAGTTCAACTGTTAAAACTGCTAAAAATTACTTTCGCTATATGTGTCGTTCGCCATAAAATGTTTTCTTTCTGAATAAATTAAGGGAGTCATCAGGTCCCACGCCTTATCCAGGTGAATGCTGCCATTACGATTAATCAGATCTTCCACAAAACGTATTTCCATCGATTCATTAACAACTGAATCCCAGAAGGATCTCTTCGAGCCCAAGATTTCTGTCGCAGAACAATCAGTGGAATGTCTTCTGAAGATACGATGTTCTGCTATGGCTGATTTACTGGGCTGCGAAATACGAGTGTGGCGATCATTTCCACCGCATCTTTCGCGCACACTGCTCATTGTGGGTTTTTGACATGGCGAGATATTCTGTGGGTTCCAACCGTCCGCAATTTCAGATCGTCCTTTGCCGGACTGAGATGAGCTCAAGTCTTTGCATGTGGGTGGAAGATTACTTTGAAATTATGTTTCCTTAAGATTCTGCCTTATTTAGACGAAACATTAGCGACATAATCAGCACCCGTGATCTAGAGGTAGCGTCTTTGATTACTAATCAAAACTTTCTCGGTCTCTGGTACGAAACCCGTCGCCGTTATAAGTTAAAATTAATGCTCAGCATTGGCGGCCGAAAGACTTTCGGTATAAGATATCGGCCTCATTCTGCCAACGGCCTCTTCAAAGAGGGGGGAGGAGCGGACAGAGGTTCAGAATACACTCTTGTCCTTGGGGTGGGAAGCTGCCCCTAAAAGCGGGAGAATCAACAATGATCAACGGCATGAGGATGAAGAAGACAATGGAAACCACTGCATTAAAGACACGTAACGTGTATGCGCAGAATATGTGGCCTGTAATTGAAAAAGTGTCACGGTGATCTCTCCATTCACTAAAGATTCGGGAATATCCCCCAGTCAGACCTCCGAGAGAGGAATGAAAAGGGGGAGGTGACCATGAGAAAAAGAATTATCAACGAAAGGATGACGTTCTACGACACGGGGCGTGGAATGTCAGAAGCTTGAACGTGATAGGAAAGATAGAAAATCTGAAATGGTAAATGCAGAAGCTCAGTATAGATATAGTAGGGGTCGGTGAAGTGAAATAGAAAGGAGACAAGGATTTCTGATCAGATGAGTACATGTGATATCAGCAGCAGCAAAGAATGATATAAAGAGAGTAGGATTCGTTATGAATAGGAAGGTAGGGCAGAGAGTGTGTACTGTGAACAGTTCAGTGACAGAGGTATTCTTATCAGAATCGGCAGCAAACCAACACCGACAACGATAGTTCAGGTGTATATGCCAACGTCGCAAGCTGAAGATGATGAGATAGAGAAAGTATTCGAGAATACTGAAAGAGTAATACCCACATAAAAGGGCATGGAAATTCAATAATCGTGGGAGACTGGAATGCAATTGTAGCAGCAGGAGTAGAAGAAAAGGTTACAGGAGAATGTAGGTTTGGGACAAGGAATGAGAGGCGAGAAAGACTAATTGAATTCTGTAATAAATTTCAGCTACTAACAGTGAAAACACTGTTCAAGGATCGCAAGAGGAGGAGGTATACTTGGAAAAGGCCGGGTGATACTAGAAGATTTCAGTTAGACTACATCATGGTCAGACAGAGATTCCTAAATCAGATACTGGATTGTAAGGCGTACCGAAGATCAGATATAGACTCAGATCATAATGTGGTACTGATGAAGAGATCAGTCAAGAAGAATCAATAAGCAAAGCCGTGGGATACAAAAGTACTAGGAAATGACAAGGTACGATTGAAGCTCTCTAATGCTATAGACACAGCAATAAAGAATAGCTCAACAGGCAGTACAGATGAAGAAGAATGGACATCTCTAAAATGGGCAATCACAGAAGTTGGAAATTAAAACATAGGTACAAAGCAGATAACTGCGAAGAAACCATGGATAACAGAAGAAATACTTCAGTTGATCGATGAAAGACGCAAGTACAGAAATGTTCGGTGAATGTAGTGATTACAACAATCAATGAAAGATAAGCCACCTGTTTCAAACCAACATGACAACTAAAATGAACACCTTCAGATTACATGTGAAGAGGATTGACCATAAGTATGTATACTGCATTATAACCATAATTACTCATATGCAGGTTATGTATAAGCTAAGAAAAACATATTTATTGAATATGAACTACCTAAGCCTATCATATAGATGAGTAGCATACAATTAATGTACAAAAGTACAAGCTTCAATATCAATCCTATCCTGTTCGAAATCACCATAAAAAAGGGAGGGCACATAACAGTATTGATGATGCTGTCATTTACTACCTTGTAATGTCATCGGATCGTCAAAACCAAATGGAAAATGGTTTAGACAAGATACCTGTGTGGTGTAAACAGTGGCGGTTGACACTAAATTATGAGAAGTGTGAAATTCAGACGAGTAGTAAAAGAAATCTGCTGAATTCCGGTTACACAGTAAATCACGCATATCTGAAGGTTGTAAACTCAAGCAAACATTCAGGGATTAAAATTACAAAAAAACTTTTATTGGAACAACCGCATAGATAATGTTTTGGGGAAAGCAAATCAAAGACTGCGGTATATAAGCAGAACACTTACAAAATGTAACGAACCTAATAAAGACACTGTCCACCCTTATCTGGATCACTGTTGTGCAATGTGGGATCCGCATCAGAGGTAGAATTGACGGAGGACATCGAAAAAGTTCAAAGAATGGCAGCTCATTCTGTATTACCACAGATATGATTCACGAATTGGGGTGGCAGTCATTAAAACTAAGGCGTTTCTCGCTGTGACAGGTCCTTCTCATGAAATTTCAATCTAACTTTCTCCTCAGTGTGTGAAAATATTTTGTTGTTGTCCATGTTCATAGGGATAAATAATAAAATAAGGGAAATCGGAGCTCACACGGACGGATTTAAGTGTCCGATTTTCCCACGCGCGGGCCGGCCGAAGTGGCCGCGCGGTTCTGGCGCTGCAGTCTGGAACCGCGAGACCGCTACGGTCGCAGGTTCGAATCCTGCCTCGGGCATGGATGTTTGTGATGTCCTTAGGTTAGTTAGGTTTAACTAGTTCTAAGTTCTAGGGGACTAATGACCTCAGCAGTTGAGTCCCATAGTGCTCAGAGCCATTTGAACCATTTTTCCCACGCGCAGTTCGAGAGTGGATCGGCAGAGAAGTATCTTGAAGGTGGTTCGATGAACCCACTGCCAGGTACTTAACTATGAATTGTAGAATAATCACATTGATTTAGATGTAGAGCAATTCAGAGATGCGCTACTAGATTTGTTACCGGTGGGTAACACGCAGGTATTGGGGAGATGCTTCGCAAACTCACATAGGAATCACTAGAGTGAAGGCGGCGTTCGTTCCGAGGAACAATTTTTTTTGTCTTCCGTCTTCTGACTAGTACCATAGAAGTCATTCCCTGATGCCTTAACAGATGTGCTATCACACTGTTCCTTCTCCTTGTCATTGTTCTCTACATATTCCTTTCCGATTCTGCACACAACCTCCTCATTCCTCGCCTTACCTGTTCACCGAATTTTCAACATTTGTCTGTAGCACCTTATCTCAAATGTTTCGATTCTCTTGTGTCCCGGTTTTCCCACAGATCATGTTTCACTACCACACAATGCTGTGCTCAAAACGTACATTCTCAGAAATTTCTTCCTCAAAGTAAGGCCAATGTTTGATACTAGTACAATTGTCTTGGACAGGAATGCCCTTTTTACCAGTGCTAGTCTGCTTTTGATATTCTCCTTGCTCCGTCCGTCATTGGTTATTTTGCTGCCTAGGCAGCAGAATTCCTTAACTTCATATAATTCGTGACTATCAATCCTGATGTTAAGTTTCTCGTTGTTCTCGCTTCTGCTATTTCTCATTTCTTTCGTCTTTCTTCGAATTACTCTCGGTCAATATTCCGTGCTCATTAGACTCTTCATTTCATTCAGCATATCATATAATTCTTCTTCACTTTCATTCAGGATAGCAATATCATCAGCGAATCGTATCATTGATATCCTTTCATCTTGGATTTTAATTCCACTCCTGAACCTTTCTTTTATTTCCATCATTGCTTCTTCGAAGTACAGATTGAATAGTAGCAAGACTGAATCCCTATCTTACACCGTTTTTATTCCGAGCACTTCGTTCTTGGTCATACACTATCATTATTCCCTCTTGGCTTCGGTGCATATTGTATACTACTGGCCATTATAATTGCTACACCAAGAAGAAATGCAGATGATAAACGGGTATTCATTGGACAAATATATTATACTAGAATTGACATGTGATAACATTTTCACGCAATTTCGGTGCATAGATCCTGAGAAATCAGTACCCAAAACAACCACCTCTGGCCGTAATAACGGCCTTGATAAGCCTGGGCATTGAGTCAAACAGAGCTTGGATGGCTGTACATGTACAGCTGCCCATGCACCATCAACACGATACCACAGTTCAGGAAGAGTAGTGACTGGCGTATTGTGACGAGCCAGTTGCTTGGCCACCATTGACCAGACGTTTTCAATTGGTAATAGATCTGGAGAATGTGCTGGCCAGGGCAGCAGTCGAACATTTTCTGAATCCCGAAAGGACCGTACAGGACCTGCCACATGCGGTCGTGCATTATCCGGCTGAAATGTAGGGTTTCGCAGGGATCGAATGAAGGGTAGAGCCACGGGTCGTAACACATCTGAAATGTAACATCCACTGTTCAAAGTGCCGTCAATGCGAAAAAGAGGTGACCGAGACGTGTAACCAATGGCACGCCATACCATCACGCCGGGTGATACGCCAGTATGGCGATGACGAATACACGCTTCCAATGTGCGTTTACCGTGATGTCGCCAAACACGGATGCGACCATCATGATGCTGTAAATAGAACCTGGATTCATCCGAAAAAATGACGTTTTGCGATTCGTGCACCCAGGTTCGTCGTTGAGTACACCATCGCAGGCGCTCCTGTCTGTGATGTAGCGTCAAGGGTAGCCGCAGCCATGGTCTCCGAACTGATAGTCCATGCTGCTGCAAACGTCGTCGAACTGTTCGTGCAGATGGTTGTTGTCTTGCGAACGTCCCCATCTGTTGACTCAGGGATCGAGACGTGGCTGCACGATCCGTTACAGCCATGCGGATAAGATGCCTGTCATCTCAACTGATAGTGATACGAGGCCGTTGGGGTCCACCAAGGTGTTCCGTTTTACCCTCCTGAACCCAACGATTCCATATTCTGCTAACAGTCATTGGATCTCAACGAACGCGAGCAGCAATGTCGCGATACGATAAACCACAATCGCGATAGGCTACAATCCGACCTTTATCAAAGTCGGAAACGTGATGGTACGCATTTCTCCTCCTTACACGAGGCATCACAACAACGTTTCACAAGGCAACGTCTGTCAACTGCTGTTTGTGTATGAGAAATCGGTTGGAAACGTTCATCATGTCAGCTCGTTATAGGTGTCGCCACCGGCGCCAACCTCGTTCAAAATGTTCAGATGTGTGTGAAATCTTATGGGACTGAACTGCTAAGGTCATCAGTCCCTAAGCTTACACACTACTTAACCTAAATTATCCTAAGGACAAACACACACACACCCATGCCCGAGGAAGGACTCGAACCTCCGCCGGGACCAGCCGCACAGTCCGTGACTGCAGCGCCTCAGACCGCTCGGCTAATCAAGCGCGGCGCCAACCTTGTGTGAATGCTCTGAAAAGCTAATCATTTGCATATTACAGCATCTTCTTCCTGTCGGCTAAATTTCGCGTCTGTAGCACGTCATCTTTGTGGTGTAGTAATTTTAATGGCCAGTAATGTATATTACCAGGTTCTCCCTGTAGCTCATCCCAATTTTTCTCAGAATTTTAAACATCTTGTACCAGTTCGCATTGTCGAGCGCTTTTTCCAGGTCTACAAAACCTATGGATGTGTCTTGATTTTTCTTTATTCTTGCTTCCATTATCAAACGCAACGTAGGAATTGTCTCCCTGGTGCCAAACTGATCGTCATCCATCACATCCTCAATTTTCTTTTCCATTCTTCTGTATATTATTCTTGTCACCTACTTGGATGCATGAGCTGTTAAGCTAATTATGAGATAATTCTCGCACTAGTCAGCTGTTGCAGTCTTCGGAATTGTGTGAATGATATTTTTCCGTGAATCAGACGGTGTATCGCCCAACTCATATAGTCTACACTCCAACGTGAATAGTCGTTTTGTTGCCACTTTCCCCAATGATTTTAGAAATTCGGTGGAATGTTATCTACCCTTTCTCCCTCATTTTATCTGCAGTCGTCGAAAGCTGTCTTAAATTCTGATTCTAATACTGGATCCCTTATCTGTTCCAAATCAACTCCTGTTTCATCTTCTGTGACACCAGGCAAATCTTGCCCCTCATAGAGGCCTTCAATGTACCCTTTCCACCTATCCACTCTCTCCTGTGCATTTAACACTGGAATTCCCGTTGCACTCTTAATGTTATCACCATTGCTTTTAATTTCACCTCAGGTTATTTTGACTTTCCTTTGTGCTGAATCAGTCCTTCCAACATTCATATCTTTCTCGATTTCTTCATATTTTTCATGCAGTCATTTCGTCTTTGCGCTCCTGCACTTCCTGTTTATTTCATTCCTCAGTGACTTGTATTCCTGTAATCCTGAATTTCCCTGAACATTTTTGTACTTTCTTCTTCCATCGATCAACTGAAGTATTTCTTCTGTTACCCATGGTTTCTTTGCAGTTGCCTTCTTCGTACTTATGGTTTTATTTCCAACTTCTGTGATTGCCCTTTTTAGAGATGTCAAGTCCTATTCAACTGTACTACCTACTGAGCTATTCCTTATTGCTGCATCTATAGCCTTAGAGAACTTCAAGAATATCTTGTCATTCCTTAGTACTTCTATATCCCACTCCTTTTCGTGTTGATTCTCCCTAACTACTCTCTTAAACATTAGCCTACTCTTCATCAGAACTACTGCGTGATCTGAGTCCACATCTGCTCATAGGTATGTCTTACAATCCAGTATCTGATTTCTGAATCTCTGTCTGACCATGATGTAATCTAACTGAAATATTCCCATGTCTCCCGGCCTTTTGTAAGTGGAACACTATTGAGAAAATTTAGAGAACCGACATGTGGATCTGGCTGCAGAATGATTCTACTGCCGCCAACGTATATTTCGCATAAGTACCACGATAATATGAGACCATTATTCCCTGCCAACTTATCTCAGGCGTATGCCAACTTACTCACCCTTCACGATAATTTGACATATTTGTAACATCTTTTTGAGTATTTTTTTCGAATTTTAAATGTTATTTTCATCTTTAATTAGCAGCGAAAGTCTAACATTACTAGCAGCATCGCTCACATAAGTAGTAACTATTACAGTGAAAAAAATAATCAAAAACTAAAAAATATGCTAACTAGCGCCAGTCTCCCGTAGTAAAGGAAGTAATCTATGCAGGACACCGATTAACACTACACAGGAGAGAAAAAGCCTTTGCTACCAGTGCAGTTAAACAGCTTCGTAATGGACATCCACGAACAAAATATCCTGGGAAAAAGCAATAGAGTCACCCGCTCAGATCAACCAAATTTTGCTAAGTACCAGCATCGGGATGAACTGCAGCGTCTGGAGGGAGAAAAAAAGATGATAGAATCAAATAATATGCACATGATCGTTTACAACTTATTTGTATCAAACAGCGCAAATGTGTTTCCGCGAACGACAACTTTCTTGCAATGGCTGTCGAAACTGATAAAAGACTACCATTAGTAACCATAAGGACAATTCCTTCAATAATGGCCGTGGAGAAATCTTAAATGTATAAATATACAGGGAAAAATGTAGGAATTTGAACAGTTTAGTCTGTTAACAGAGGTAGCTGCTTTCTAGACAACAGATTATTGTATAGGTGCTAGAAATAGAATATATCGCCTTGTTTAAACACTACAGTCTAGATCACAATTTTATTATATTCTCGGTGACACCTTCGAATTTGCCATTGGCTAACAATACCAGCAGCATCGTTCACATAAGTAGTACGCTACTGGCCATTAAAACTGTTACACCAGGAAGAAATGCAGATAATAAACGGATATTCATTGGACAAATATGTTATACTAGAACTGACATGTGATTACATTTTCACGCAATTTGGGTGCATAGATGCTGAGAAATCAGTACCCAGAACAACCACCTCTGGCCGTAATAACGGCATTGATACACCTGGCCATTGAGTCAAACAGAAAATGGATGGCGTATACAGGTACAGCTGCCCATGCACCTTCCACACGATAGCACAGTTCATGAAGGGTAGTGACTGGCGTATTGTGACGAGACAGTTGCTCGGCCACCATTGACCAAACGTTTTCAATTGGTGAGAGATCTGGAGAATGTGCTGGCCAGGGCAGCAGTCGAACATTTTCTGTATCCAGAAAGGTCCGAACAGGACCTGCAGCATGCGGTCGTGCATTACCTTGCTGAAATGTAGGGTTTCTCGGGGATCGAATGAAGGGTAGAGCCACGGGTAGTAACACATCTGAAATGTAATGTCCACTGTTCAAAGTGCCGTCAATGCGAAAAAGAGGTGACCGAGGCGTGTAACCAATGGGACCCCATACCATCACGTCGGGTGATAAGCCAGTATGGCGATGACGAATACACGCTTCCAATGTGCGTTCACCGCGACGTCGCTAAACACGGATGCGACCATGATGATGCTGTAAACAGAACCTGGATTCATACGAAAAAATGACGTTTCGCCATTAGTGCACCCAGGTTCGTCCTTGAGTACACCATCGCAGGCGCTCCTGTCTGTGATGCAGTGTCAAGGGTAACCGCAGCCACGGTCTCAGAACTGATACTCCATGCTGCTGCAAACGTCGTCGAACTGTTCGTGCAGATGGTTGTTGTCTTGAAAACGTCCCCATCTGTTGACTCAGGGATCGAGACCACGCTGCACGATCTGTTACAGACATGCGGATAAGATGCCTGTCATCTCGACTGCTAGTGATACGAGGCCGTTGGGATCCAGCACGGCGTTCCGTATTATCCTCCTGAAACCACCGATTCCATATTGTACTAACAGTCATTGGATCTCGACCATCGCGAGCAACAAGTCGCGATACGATAAACCGCAATCGCGATAGGCTACAATCCGACCTTTATCAAAGTCGGAAACGTGATGGTACGCATTTCTCCTCCTTACACGAGGCATCACAACAACGTTTCGCCTGGCAACGTCTGTCAACTGCTGTTTGTGTATGAGAAATCGGTTGGAAATTTTCCTCATGTCAGCACGTTGTAGGTGTCGCCACCGGCGCCAACCTTGTGTAAATGTTCTGGAAAGCTAATCATTTGCATATAGCAGCATCTTCGTCCACTCGGTTAAATTTCGCGTCTGTAGGACGTCATCTTCGTGGTGTACCGATTTTAATGGCCAGTAGTGTAACTAATGCAGTGAAAAACAAAAAATCACAAACTATAAATCCATGCCAGCTAGAACCAGTCCCTCCCACTAAAAGAAATAAATGATGCAGGACACTGATTAACACTACACAGAACAGTAAAAGATCATTGGTAACTCTTCTCTGTGAGTATTGGATGGTTCAACCAAAAGAGTTCTTTCTTTGTTTAACTAAAGCGTTTGACTGTGTTGATTGTTACGGATTAAAGTCAAGCGCCGGCACACCAGTCGGAAACGAGAGAGCAGAGAGGGCTGTGAAGGACACGTCAGCAAATTGCACGCTGACCGACCGCTCTCCAGGACGACAACGCTTCGGCAGCGACCTCTATGCGAAGAGCACATAAGCGCCAACTGGTCGCAGCCCTTTCTACAGCAGCCTCAAGATCAGGCACTTCAAGGCTAGCGCCTTTGGAGTTGCATATGCTGAAGAGATTTCTTATTTGCATGTCGCCCTTTGCTTGCGATACTTCTATGTTATTGTCAAAGTTAAGTACTGTCATTTTTCATTTCGTGATAAAACTCATTAATACGATTTGTTTGAATGTTGTCTAGCGATCCAAAAACTTTGACTTCCTAGACCCTACATATTTGACGCAAAGGCAGCATTCAACATTTATCATAAAATATTGCTCCAGGAGTTAGATCTTTATGGAATACGGGAAGTAGCTCACAATTGTTCACTTCTTACTTTAAGAACAGACAGCAAAAATTACTCTCCACATTGTTGAGGATGGCTATGATCCCAATAGGGCACAGTTAAATGGGTGGTGTCCCATGGATCAGTGCTGCCACCATTCCTGTTCTTTATTTATAAGTAATCCTACAGGTGATTCTAAAATATTTCTAATTGTTGATGACACTAGCTTGGTAGTAAAGGATGTTGTGTGCAACATTGTCACCGTTTCATATAGTGCTGTTCATGGCTAGCAGAAAATAAATTAACGCTAAATCACAGTAAGACCCAGGTTTTACAGTTTCTAACACACAATTCAACAAAACCCGACGTTCTACTTTCACAGAATGGGCATATAATTAGTGAAACTAAACAGTTCAAATTGAGTTCCAGGACAACACACGTGGCTGCCGCATCGCGGTCGCGAAGTGGGTCCTAGGCAGTTCCAGATAAGTTTTACTGTTTGACTATAATTTATGGATTTGTAGTTTTAGCATGACGATGTCCACTATGGACAAACGGCAGTTACTGTTATTTTGAAGAAGGTTGGGTTACTCCGACTGAAACCTAGGTAAATTCTAGGTAAACGGTGCAACTGACGCTGTTGATTATTAAAATTAAAATTAATTCAAATTTCTAGGTTTTCAAATAGATAGTAAAATGCCACGGAAACCCCTCGTTCAGGATCTTGTTCAAAGACTTAATGCCGCCATTTTTACTATTAGAACAGTATCTGATGTAAATGATAGTTCGACACGAAAAGAGTCTACTTTGGTTGTTTTTATTCGCTTATGATGTATTGTATTATTTTTTGTTATGACCCTTCTGATTCAAAAAGGATAGTTTTGGCTCAAAAACGGTCGGTTTAGGCAATAGGTGGTGTAAGTCTGCGAAACCCTTGTCGACCCCTATTCAGTAGTCTGGGTGTTCTAACATTGTCCTCTCAATACATACAATACATATTATTTAATGTTTAGGCAAGATATCACTTAGTCCCACGAATTAGTAACTTTCACTCAGTTAATACTAGGCAGAAACCTCTTCTGCATTTGGATCACATCTCCTAGACTCTTGCGCAGTAAGGCGTGCAGTATTCTGCTGCATCCATTTTCAGTAACCTACCATAAGAATCCAACAATGGTTGTAGTAACTCACGCGCTTTCAAATCCAAACTGAAGAGTTCCTTATGGGTTACTCCTAGTCTGCCAAGGAGTTCCTTGAAAACTTAAGCTAAATCCTATGTTACATAGTTGATTGCGTTTACATAAATTTAGAGCTTGTCGTCTCTTGAGGATTCATAAACGTTTTATTTTATCTACTATTACTTTTCTGTTGTAATTTCGTGTACTGACACGTTCCATGACAGTGGAGATTTACTCCTCAGTTTGGTCCAACCTAGCTTGACGTGTAAAGTAAAAAATAAATAAAGAATGTTGGAAATTAAAATTAGCTCCGCGTGGCGTACAATAAAAACATCGATCAACAAAATAAATAAAATACAGTACACTGTAAGTCAATGTATCAGGTTACTTTGTTCACTATGTATCTGTTGCATGTTACGTACTGCTAATTTTAATATTGTAACATTAAATTATAGAACTGAAGATAGCCTATACTAGCTGAAACCGATCATCGAAGATAAATAAAATTGTTTTATACAGACAATTAGAATATAAAGATCACTAAGATGTTTCCGCGACTGCATAATGCCGTTGTAACACGTCTTTGTTAGGCCGTTCTTCGGTACAAAGTTTACATTTGATTTTAAATTAACATCCTGATGAGCTGTAGGCTTAAATACTTTCTACATTTACCATAACGGGATGACAATGCACTATTAACTCATTTTCTTTTCTGGTGCGTGGCAGAATACTTTTTTTGCCAATGTCATTTCCCGAGGAGCTAGAGACTTGAAACTTTCAACATAGATCAGAACTGGATGATAATGCAATATTAACTCGCTGCCTTGTCTGGTGTGTGGCGGACGGTATTTTGTGTGCCAATGGAGTTTCCCCCCTTTCCCGTTTCAGTTGCGAAGCGGTCGTTGAGAAGCGATTGCTGACAGGGCTCCTGTATGCTCGAATCTCTCTAATTTTCACCTTCATGGTCTCTTCGCAAGATATGTGTAGAAGGAAGCAATATTTGGATGCCTCAGGTGAAGAGACATTAAAATGTCTCGGTTATCATACAAATAATTGAGTGAAAAAATTCACACAAGTCGAAAACAACGTTTTAAATAAAACTCAATTTTTAATACACTTCGTTTTAAATGTGACTAAATAGCATCAAATAATTTCTTCTAGCGCTCTACATACTGAATTTTTATAATTACGAAAATACTTTTAACATTTATAACCAAAAACGTGAGGCAAATGCAATACATAAATCATCAATGAATTTCGTTTTAAATCTTACAAGAATTTTCATAGCTATTCAAAAATTCACAAATGTTCTGTACTATCTGTGTGCGGTTAGGAATTTGTATGGAGTGAGGAGCAGTTATTTTATCCTTATTAGTCTGATTTAAGAACGTGGTATATTGAAAATTAATCTTTATTAAAATTATTATCTTTTCTACGTCCGTCGTTTGATGGTGTGTGGCAAAAGGACAGTTCGCATTTTTGTTGCAGGTTACTGTATGAAAACGACAAGCACTTCCTGTACACAGTTCCTGGACTGCCTCAAGGTAGAAGCGGAGTCTCCCGCGCAGCTACCAGTTTCAACGTTGCGCCGCTGTTGGCGCCCCGGTCGCTTGGCGCAAGTAGTGTCGCATTTCCACGGCAGAGAGCAGCTACTACCGGTAAGCGCGAGCTTCAGTCAGCGCTGTTACATCTAAATCTATGCCTACTCTGCAATTCGCATTTAAGTGCATCACAGAAGACTCTTCGAACTACCTTCAGACTATTTCACTACCGTTCAATTCTCTAACAGCTCGTGGGAAAAACGAATACTTAAGTCTTTCTGTACGAGCTCTGATTTCACTATTTTATTATGATCAACATTTCTCCCTATGTAGGTTGGCGACAAGCAAATATTTCCACATTCAGAAGCGAAATTAGGTGACTGAAACTTCGTGAAAAGATCTCGCGGTAACGAAAAACGTCTTTGTTTCAAATGATTGACATTCCAATTCGCTTATCAATTTCGTGACATTCTCTCCCCTATTTCACAGTGACACAAAACGAGCTGTCCGTCATTGAACTTTTTCGATGTCAGTCCTGGTAAGGATCCCATACAGCACAGCAATACTTTAGTAGTGGGTGAATAAACGTAGTGTAGACAGTCTCTTTAGCAGACGTGTAGCATCTTCTACGTATTCTCCCCAATGATCCATATACTATCTGGATGCCGAACTACAGCTGTCTGAATGTGCTAACCAAATAGTCTCCTATTTTGTTTCTTTCTTAATTAGAATATGGCTGCCACGAAAAGTCAAGAACACAAAATGAAATAACGTTTCCCTTCTGCTCTCATATCAGCCCACTATGTCACATATTGATACCAAGTTCGAAGCCAGAAATACACAAAGAATTCCATATCACATACAAAACGATGGCCTTTTTTTTGTCTCGTTACAACATGGCAGACTATAAAGTTGACAAGAATCTGCTGCCACGCCGAAGTTGACAGCCTTTAAATTTGTGACGTGTAATCGAAATTTAACAGGTTTCTTTTTTGTTCGAATGGCTCTGAGCACTATGGGACTTAACATCTATGGTCATCAGTCCCCTAGAACTTAGAACTACTTAAACCTAACTAACCTAAGGACATCACACAACACCCAGTCATCACGAGGCAGAGGAAGTCCCTGACCCCACCGGGAATCGAACCCGGGAACCCGGGCGTGGGAATTTTTTTTTTCTTTTTTTTTTTTTTTTTTTTTTTTTTTTTTTTTTTTTTTTTTTTTTTTTTTTTTGTACTCATGTGGATGATCTCATACTTTTCCTTTCTGAGAAACAATTTCCACCTTTCGCACTATTCATATATTGTGTTCAAGTCGTTTTGCAATTGGTTTTGATCTTCTGATGACTTTACTAGGCGGTAAATGGGAGCATCATCTGTAAACAATCTAAGAGGGCTGCTCAGGTTATCTCCGAAATCGGTTATGTAGATCAGGAACAGCAAAGGGCCTTTAACACTTTCCTGGGGAACTTCCGTTCTACTTGATGATTACTAAGTACTGTGAACTTCATGACAGGAAATGTGGAATCCAGTCGCACAGATGAAGCCATACTGCAGAGGCATGCAATTTCATTGGAAGTCTCTTGTGAAGAACGGTTCAAAAGCCTTCTGGAAATCTGGAAATATAGAATCAATTGGATGCCTCCTATGGATAGTTCTCATTACTTCGTACGAATAAAGAGCGAGTTGTGTTTCACAAGAACGATATTTTCTGAATACGTGCTGACTGTGTATCAATAGAACGTTGCGTTAGAGTAATTCATGAATTCGAACACAGTGTATGCTCCAAAATCCTGCTGCATATCGATTTTAGTGATATGGGTCTGTAATTCAGCGGATTACTCCTATTTCCTTTTTTGAGGACCCGTGCGACATGTGTATCTTTTGGTACAGATCCTTCGTCAAGCGAGCCAGCCAAACGATGCGGTGTAACGTCACACAAGCAACTAAAATGAAAAAATTTATTGACCTAAATTCCATTTCTTGGTTTATTGGTATATTTCATTTCTTTTTCTTTTTTTTTTTTTTTTTGTAGGTACCAGAATTTTTAAATGTATTTTAAAACGTAGTTAATTTCGGATCTAATAAATTAATAATTTAATAAATGAACTTTACACCAAACATCCGAGAGTTGGCTTTACTTATCAAAAATCCTACAATTAGTCATCGCCCAATCGTAATTCGCCAACAGTCATATCTTAAGTCGCCTGAAGCTGTGCTTTCAGTTGTACCATCATATGCATAGTCAGCAACAAAGTTGTCTTCTGCGCCGCTCTTCGCTTCACTGTCGCCTTCGATTGAGTTCCTTCCATCAAATCCCACCGTTTGTTTTATCTTTTCACTAGCGATGGTTCACCCCACCGCCACAACTTCAACAGCCTTATATATACATGCTTGTATAAGACTCCTACTTCCGTACATCCCAACAGCCTCCTTTACGATCAATTTACACGCCTTTTCTTTTCATCCAAGTGCAAGAGTGATTCCTTCAAACTTTCCATTAACATTTCCAAATTCGCAAACAAACTTGATTTTTAATTCACAGTATCTTTAACACTAACGTAGTGTCGGACATGTCCGAAAGAACAGACACCATTTTGATCACACAACGTAATCTTTCACTCCCGGTACTGACATCTCTTCGCCCTATGGAGAGAATCAGAATCGACAAGGAACTACGGCCGCCCGCGCAGAAAGTTTTCTTCCCGTTCATCAGTAAGATTACAAATCGCATTATCGCATTAGGAAAGTATTGAGCAAGTATGGTGTGAAAACTATCTTCAGACCCGCCAGGAAGATAAAGTATGTTTAACATACGCTAAAGATATACGACATCCTTTGCCTGCTGTAGCTGTATATTAAAATTCCTTTTAGTTGTTGACTGATTTATACTGGTACCACTAAAAGGAGTGTTAACACCCGTCTGCTTGAATAATGGAGGAATTGCCACCAGGGACACGTGGATAAATCTTCCGTAGCGGGATAATTTTACCAAGAGGGCGTTACGAAAAAAAAATTCTGTGAGACGAGCGTCATTTCGAAAATATCCCACTATCATGCGCGCATCTATAAACAAGCTCTTATGATGTATTAACACCGTTAAATTCTTGACAGAAAAGTGGACAGTATTAAATTAAGTAAAATTTGGATGTCAGTGTTGCAAGCGATCGATAACTTTCAATCGAGAATGTTGACAACACCAGATATAATCTCGCAGCCGACGTCACGTGATGGACTGTGGTGTTCTCTACACTGCCCATGTATTTGGCGCTCGCTCGAGTTCTGGTTGCTTTCCGTCGCTTTACCTCTGAAGAAATCACCCTCATTGGAGAGAAAACGTTAGGATGAAGTTTTATTCATCACCCACGGCCTATTAGCTCGGTAGTTTTTAAGAAAAGTGATGTGAAGAGACCATTTTGATACTGCAGCCGCTAAGAATCACGACACCACGGAATTAAAGACATTAGCTGCCAATGGGCATTGATTTCATCTGACGGGGAAAATTTGTGCTGGATATGTCTGAAACGACAGACACCACATATATAATTCAGACGAGGATGACCAAAGATCCCTTCAGTGTGGATGCTCACCAGCCTCGAACTCTTACGAAAATCGGCAGTATCCACTGAATAATGAGGATAATGGTCAAAGGCCAGTACATCAGTAGTGTGTCGATAAGTTGAGAATATGGGTCTGATTGTAGGCGTGCTACGGCAGTCTGGTGCGATGACCACTACGCCTAGATGACTGGATGGTGCAGTGATCAACGCTTCTGCCTGGTATAGCACAAATTTTGAACTTTCCCCGTTGATTTAAATAAATGCCCACTGGCAGCTAATGGTGTTTAATTTCTTTGTGTCTGGTATCTTCAACGCCAGCATGTGCTGCAGCCCCATTCACCCACCAACCGTAATTGCACCAAACACTTCCTCACAATATTGAACACTACCACCAACGTCTTTTAAACTCTGATTCTAATACAGGATCCCCTCTCTTCTGTATCGATTCCCGTTTCATCTGCTATCACATCAAACAAGTCTTCCTCTTCGTAGAGGTCTTGAATATACTCCGCATGAGCCCTGCTCTCTCGGACCTTACATTCAGATACCAGTTCTCTAAATTTTCTCAGTAGTGTTCCTCGAAAAAAACGTCGCTTTCCTTCCAGGGATTCCCATTTCTGGAGCCGAAGCATCTCCGTAATACTTGCGTGTTGTCTGAACCTACCGGTAACAAATCGAGCAACCCACTTCTGAAATACTTCGACGACCGTCGCCACCCGCCGGACCTTGGGAGGGACTGTTGGAATTCCGTCTAGTTGGCACCCACTGTAGGTGGTGGAGGAAGTAGCCGCATACAAACGGCAATGGCTATTTATCATTAGCCGCCATCTTATGGATGTCAGTTAATGAATTAATAACTAACGCCATCAGAATGAAACTTTGGGTGTCGTGATCTTGTAACTGGGGATGTTACTGATAGCTCTCCTTGCTCACTCCAACAAAATTAAACCAGTAAAGTTCGCCCATTAAGTTTGCTTATCGAAATTTAAATTATATAACTACCTGCGTGAGTCGTGCACGGCTCGTTCTCATGCCATTTATTCATTATCATGTTCTTTTACGGTACTGCCGCCTCGTTTCTTATTCCATTTACTAGCGTCACTAATTTCCTGCCTTATTTGCCCGTGAGCGGCAGCAGCAGCGCGTATCGATAAGCGCACTGTTGTACCATCTCTGGAGCGACCGATAGTATTTCCGGGTCGTCGTGTGTCTGGCAGTCAGTTGGAGACGGACCAGCAGAGCAGTCGGGACGTAGCAGCAGTGAAGTCGTGGACGGAGCGCCGGTGAGGCGCTGACAGCCAGTGCTCGCCGACCGCTGGCGACACGTGTGAATTGTCCAACGGAGGGAGATTGGAGCGGGACGGCCGTCGGTTGGTCGTTCAGTTGGTCGTCTCATCGGCCGAAGTATATTTGGTCCTTTCACCGTTTCCGGACATGGGCAGTTGGTCGGTTGGCGTGGAGCAGCGAGGAAGTCTCCGTGACGCGTATTTTGGCCGGGGCCGCTGCCAGCGTCCACGCGCGGTCCGAGTGTGTGGTGCTGTTCCCATTGCTACGAGCTCCGTGGCTCACCGATCCCGGACACTAAAGTTGAATCTTTACTTAATCTACCAGCCAGCCCCCGACTATTCACATTGTGTCATTTGAATTTCGTTGTGGCCTGTTGGACATTCCCGCGAGCAACAACGTGTGTTCTCAAGTTGGCGAAATTCTAGCCGCACTCCTGTGGAGTTTAACTTAACTTTATTATTTTTGAATTGAAGTGCACCAGCGGAATCTTCTGCCTTGAGGTCGTTAACGTTCCGGTTACCTGCCCTGGGCGTTGACATAAATTCTGGCAGTGTATTTTTCTCATCGTGTTCTGGCTGCCCAGCACGGTGTGTAGTTTGACAGCTGAATGTGTAATTCGTTGTGGGCGCCGATACCTTCTGCGTTGTTCCATTGAACTCCCTGTTGTGTGCTTGTCAGGTGGAGCTTGGTCCGTTGACTGTCTGTCGGTTGGGTTACCGTCGGATTGAGAATCGTTGGTCCGACTGCCGGTGTCACTTAAGCGAGCGTTAGTGTTTGAATTCCAGGCCGGCCCTTGGGAACTTCTGAGCGCCGTTTGATGTGCTGCCTTTTCTTATTTGTCGTTGCTGTTTGTTTATGTATGGCTTCTAGCCCATTTTAAATTAAAGTTGTTTTGCCCTTAAAGCTTGAGTTTGTTTGGGCCTTCAGGCTGATTTGAATAAATTTTAGGATAAGGACTTCTGCCTTTTAAATTCCTCCTGAGCCTTGACTTATTTGCCTTCAGCCGATTTTAAGTTAAATTTGTTTTGCCCTTAGGGCGTGACACTGAATAGCGCATTTAGCCGGGAATTAAGTTCTGTAGTATGTTCGAGTGCAACTGACAGCCACTCATTTTGACCCTTTCCCACAAGTTAAACTATCTGTCCTGAACTGCGAGTACAACAGGGAATATCACTCCCTTTAATGTTTATTACTTAAATTACTCTATTTTCTAAGAGAAAGCGCTCTACATATTAGCTGCTACAAGGCCTCCTTTAACAGTCCGCATGAACTAGGCTCACAGAGCAAGCTGACATTCGAATTACGTCATCGTACGTGTTTAACATTTCATAAAGAACATTTCATGAATGTCAGCGCCATCACGGTGGCTGTCCGAGAACTTTTCGCCTTGTTCTGGTAGCGGATCTTGGAGGGCGTAGGTGCGAGGCACGTGCGCCGCGAGAGGAAGGCAGTAAATCACGGCGGCCGGTACAGGCCGGCAGTTTGACAGGGCGGGGCCGCGGGGCTGCGCTGAATTCGAAAACAGCCGGGAATGTCCGCGCTGACTGACGCCTGGCTCTCCACGGAAAAGTACCGCACTTGAAACTCACAGCAAGGTCTACTGGTAAGTCTTGTGGTTTCAACAGAAACGTGACGCATAATCGAAAACAAAATAGTTACACCATAGGCTGAAAATACCGCTACAGTTGTAAGGTTCTTTTATTTAACACACGACTGGATCGGGCTCTTATACGCCCATCTTCAGGTGTCGTAACTTGGTGCTGTGACCCCGAGGTTACTGCGGTGAAGGTGTACAGACGCCGTGTACTACCAATGAGCGCAGAACATGGAGTAATAGTTACAGGTCTCAATGTCTTGATGTGGGCTACTACGAGGAGCATTCAATAACTAATGGAATACGTTTTCTTTTTCGACTAGGTTGAAAAAATGCGCCATTTGTTGCAGGACATCGGGGAATATTGCCGCTTCAGCCCCTCTAGTTTCATGAAGTTCCTATAGGTAGTGGCGCTACACACAGCCTTTAAAACGGTGTCTGTAACGCAGGTGCTTTCCAACGAAAGAGCTACTTTTGCGGAAAACAAGGGTGTCGCAGACATTCATAGGCGCTCGCAGAATGCCCATGGAGCCCTGGCGGTGGCCGGCCGCGGTGGTCTAGTGGTTCTAGGCGCTCAGTCCGGAACCGCGGGACTGCTACGGCCGCAGGTTCGAATCCTGCCTCGGGCATGGATGTGTGTCATGTCCTTAGGTTAGTTAGGTTTCAGTAGTTCTAAGTTCTAGGCGACTGATGACCCCAGCAATTAAGTCCCATAGTGCTCAGAGCCATTTGAACCATTTGAACTCCCACAATGTTGGAACGTGCGGACACTCTCGTTTGAGTTGATCGACACACCATAATCAGACCCCGCGCTGCCCAACTGGACGTCTCTGTTGGAGGGCTGACACACTTGTCCACCAGTTGGGGTACTCGAAGGTGTGTGCTCGCTGGGTTTCTCGCCGTCTGACAGAAGAGTATAAAGAATAACGAAGGATCATCTTGTGCGGAATTGCTTGCGTGATAAGAGGCTGCTCGTGATAGTTCTTTGTCGAACATCATCAGAGGGGATGAAACCTGGGTTCAGCACTTCTAACCGAAAAAAACAACAATCCATGCAGTGGCGCCACGCCATCTCTCCTCCGAAGAAAAAGTACAAAACCTTCCCTCAGCCGGGAAGGACATGACGACGGTCTTCTGGGACTCTGAAGGGGTTATTGTGTTTGATGTCCTCCCTCATGTTGCAACGATGAACTCTGAAGTGGTTACCCTCGCGAAATTAAAGAAACGAGTGCAGCGCGTTCGTCGCCACAAGTGCAGAAAAACTCCTAATTCACCATGACAACGCAAGGCCTCACACAAGTCTGCCCATCAGAGACGAACTCACAAAACCTCATTGAACTGTTCTTCCTCACCCACCCTACAGCAGCCCAGATCTAGCACCTTACGGCATTCATCTGTCTGGCCAATGATGGATGCACTCCAAGGGTAGCAGCGAGTAGATGATGGGAAGGTCTTTATGTAGTAAGACATTGGCTCCGATGTTGACCAGTAGAGTTGTACCATGTGGGCATACAGACCCTTCCAGTCAGCTGGCGCCAAGCCGTCGCATTGAATGGATATTATGTTGAAAAACAGCGTTTCGTAGCCAAAAGAGTAGGGAATAATATGGAGTATTGGGATCCTGAATAAAACCAAGCTGCTTTCAGAGAAAATATGTGTTGCATTACGTACTGAACGCCCCTCGTACATCGACGATACGTTCTTGGTTTGGCAGTATAGGAGGGCCTCTCTAGACAAATTCCTTCACTACATCAACAACCTTAATCAAAACTGTTCCTCCGCTTTGGATGTCCGCGTATAGAAGAAACCTAATGTCACTCTAGAACACGGAGTATGCAGGATATCTCCACACGCGGGCCTATGTTCTCCAGTGACTGGGGGTACGCTTATCTGGCGACGCTGGTGCACAGTTAGAAAACCATAATTATTTGACGATTGCTACTTAGTGACGGAGCTGGACAGCCATAAGAAGACTTTTGTGTCCAACGGCTACAGAAATGAAGAAATCGAAAAGGCGCTAGGGCATACAGACGCAACGGCAAGAGAAAAGAAGAAGAAAACAGTGAAAGGGAACAGAATATTGTTTTTCTCCCATACATTGCTCCAGTTTCCGCAAGAGTCAGTCGATCTCTGTGAAAGAAAGGTATCAAGGCAATATTTCAACCACCTGCAAAACTACGGAATCTCCTGGGCAGCATGAAACTTCAGCCTTCGCACACCTGCGGTCTATCACATTCCGCGAGAATTTGTAAACTTTAACACCGGACAAACTTTGCCTGCTGAAAGTATATACAATGCAAGGCTAGGGCAAGAAAACAGGTCAGCACTGTCTGGTCACAGTTGACTCTGTTCAGCTAATGGTTTCTAGGACATTATTGTTGAAGAGGCAAACGAAATAGGAGTGTCGACGAATCTTGTTATTCGAGATAAGCTTGGCAACCAGCTTTTAAGGCAATAAGACAGGAAAAGTAGCAGTCTGCTCGGATACGCACTGTCAGCGCCGTAAACAGTCTGCCCTGCCGCCGTTTAACTGTTGCGAAGTGGCTGCCACCGATACCTAAATAAGGAAACCGACACACCGCCACTTTGCCAGAGACAGAGAGTCGCTTTTCTGAAGCACTGCGCTCACACCACGATCTTATGCTACAAAAAATCCGTGAACATTTTACTGCAGCGACAAGCTGCGAAAACCTTCGTAGGTACACCAAAAAACTGGTTCCAGTTAATTCTGCTCACTGAATAGACTGAAGTGTGAGCTCTGGTCACTATGGACGTTTGGCAGTTCTCAGTGCTGGTTCGACAGTATTCTAACTTCAAAATACGCGTTCTATAGAATCTCCGTTTCCATCGGAAAAGCACAGAATTTACTGAGAGTCTCCCTTACTGTTTCATAAAATGACATCTCCTCCTGTGGTACGAAAACATGAGCTCTCTTCCATGGATGGACTGTCAGGTCAACCATTAAGTGGACTGAGGCCCATTTACATGTTGATGGATCTTTTTATTAGTAAAATTAACGTCTCCCGGTCTCATCACCTTGAAGAAATATCCTATGACAGTATTAAATTTTTATTTTATTTATTTATTTTACATCCCTAGTTCCGTACATCCTAACTGAGTAACAAATCTCATGAACGACTCAATACTCATATGTGAAATTGTGTACGCATTGGTAACCACGCAAAACCACCGACGGTCAGGAGTTGCTTCCTGCTGATCTGCCAGCAAGGCAAACGTTCGCTCTTTAATTTCTTCCTCGCGTTGATGTGGACACTGAATGGCCATGAAACATTCTGTGGACAGACGAAGCCCATTTCCATCTCCGAGAACATATACACACAGAATTGCAGAATATGGCATCGGGAAATCAGCACGTACATCAACCGCTACCACTTTCATTCTGAAAAAATGACTGTATGGTGCAGGTTGATGGCATCATTAATCGTAGAGCCGTATTTTTTCGAGGACATGAGTGCTGCGGGTCCTGTTACCTGTACCGTCACTGGTAAACGCTATGAGAGTCTTTTGTGCGCCAACGCCATTCCAGCCCTTTAACAGCGCTGATGTATGGGTAGTATCATTTTTGCGAAAGATGGGGCTCCTCCGCACATTGCATAATAAGTGAATCAGCTGCTGCAGAGACATTTCCAAAGTGCTTGAATTACCAGCCGTCAATTGCTTACGCCTGGCCGTCCAGATCATCTGACCTTAACTCGAGTGATTGAGCCTGTAGGATTATCTGAAAGATGTTGTGTACACAGCTCCAGTTACGAACGTAGCTGAACTAAAGACACGTTTTCTCAATGTTATACTCTAGACACTCCGATCTGTTGTGGAATACGTTGTTATGGCAAAAAACGGTGTCATTTTGTTTTTATGAGGTTTTTGGTCCCAGGACAATTAAAAACCCATGTCATTTTGCTTTTTATGTGGTTTTTGGCCCGTTGATAATTAAAACCCATGTCGTTTTACTTTTTATGTGGTTTTTGGCTTCGGGACAATCAAAAACCAGTTTTTCCCATCCGATGTCATACGACCTCGACGTGGTGGATCGGCTTATCTAGCTAACAGTGCCACAACTGTTGACTACTCTCCTTGTGCAGCCATGCACATTGAACAGTTCGGATGGTGAAATGTGTAATTCAAACATAGCCGTCGCATTGCAATTCATTTGTCGTTTGTAGCTGACCCCTGTTGCGTTAAGATGCTTACAGCGCCAGCCATTGGTGAAATTTTCGATAATTTTTTTTTGTTCCGTGACGTTTCCCCTGCGTCAATACTATGCTGTTCAAACTTAACTGGCTTCTGAGAAGTGGTTCTCATCCTACGGCGTTTTGAAACTGGAACTTTAATTATGGACACGCTGTACATATCAGCATAATCAGTAATATAATACAGGAATTTACTTTTTTTCCAAGAAACCCCGACAGTATAGGAGGTGTTAGCAGTGAGGAAATTCTTCACTTAAGACTTCAAAGTGCAAGGATTACTATTAATTTTTTTAAATTCTTGTGGTAGGTTCCTGAAAAATGGATACAGCAGAATACTGTGCGCCTTTCGGCACAAGGGTCAAAGAGAAGCGATCCAAATACAGACTGGATTTCTGTTTACCATTAACTGAGTGAGAGATGCTAACCCTTGGGAATAACCCCATTTTTTTAACAAAGAACAACATCAAAGAAAATATATGTTAACAGGCCAGTGCCAGTATTCCCAGAGTCTTACACAGGGGTCGGAAGAGTTTGCAAACTTACAGTACATATTTCTCGAACTGCCCGTTTCTGAGGCAGAAATACCCTTCGTGAACGAGAAGAGTTACCGCAGAATATGAAGCCGTATGTTATAAGCATGAAAATAAGCAAAATAGGCTAATTTCTGTGTTCGACTAACAGATACTGTTCTAACGGTAAGTATAGCACCATTCAATTTTTGAACAAGACCCTGAGCATGGGCTTCTTGTGATAGTTTACCAGCAAATCTGAACACCTATGTGTTTGGATTGTTCGAACTCACTAATCATACGCCCGTTCTGAGTAATTTGAAAGTGAGTTTTAGTTGGATTGTATGTTAGAAACTATAAAAAATGTGTATTACGGAGGTCTAGCAACAATTTATTTCCTACAAGCTAAAAAGATATGTCTTGAATTTGAAAATTGCTTATTTCCCTGAAAATTAATTTTTTCCTCGCTACATGTTTCTTCTCTTCTCTTAAATCAGGACATTATCTTTGCAATACTTCGCCGGTTTCTCCTACAGTCAACTTCAATTAGTTAAAGCAAGCTCTCTGAGCAATGTCTTTGTATGTACATTGAGACATTTTGCATCTTTGGAGGTCGACTTGGATGATCAGCAAATGAGAAACCTTTGCGGTTTTGGAACCACGAGATGCTCTAAATTTCAACGTGCATTCGCCATTCTGGAGGTGTATTTCGTCGTGGACTGTTCTGTTTCATTTGGCAGAAAGCCTGGCTTTGTCTGGTGTTGAGCAAATCTGGCTCGGAGTCTCTAAAACAATGAAGAAATCGGGTGAGATCTTTTCAATTACTTTCCGCCGTGAATATTCTATTTTTTCCAGAACTGTAGTCTAAAGTTCTGCAAACTTGTGGTTACTCCACGTTCAGACTCGCGAGGAGTGATGATATGGACCTTCCTAGTTCCCTCACTTTTTGTTGAGTTGAGGTTGTTTATAGTAGCGAACACTATCTTTTCAATCCATCATTGTAAATATTCAAACGTTCCATCCTCTCCTGAACTGTAATGAGTTATTGTCTTTTTCGAAATAGTGAACTGCGAGCATGCCTTTTTTGTTACTCATTCCGAGAAACTTGTATTTACCTTCTGAGAATCCATGTGGACTTTGTAAATTAGCTCTGTTGTTTGAGGTCAATATACGTACATATTCAAACCTTTTCTTTATAGAATCTGACTCCATGCAAACCATTCCATCTGTTACATTTACTTGAAGCAACCTCATGCTGGCACACCAGTAGATTGTGTACGCTTGCTGAAGTTACATGTGGCGCGTAAAAGTTCTAAGGTCGCACAAATACTTAACTAAATTAATTACATTCTGCAGTTCGAGGTCTCTAGTAGTAAATATTAATTTTTGCATGAAATTAGGTTCCAGATGGAGAAAGGAAGGTCATCGGCTGCTTTTATGGATGATCAATATTTTTTAAACTTACTGCAGAGTGAGTTGAAATATATGATAGCAAGGTGTTTTTTTATTACAATATTGGGAATTTACATACCGAACGTCTGTTATGATTTTAATGTTCAACAAAGTATTGGTTTAATTATTCTTTCAGATTCAGAATCTATGATTTAATCTGAAAGAACATTCTCATATGCACTGCTTGATGATATAAGCCGAAAGCAAACACACTATTCCGGTTTTTGACAACTTCCTGATAAATCATTACTTATTATTTAATAGTTGAACAGTATGCAAAATTCATTTTAGTTGCACTTAGATTAGGTAAGCGCGTGTGTATTTGTGACTAATCTGTTAAATATTTGTGGTCAGATAGCGTTTCCAATATGTTTTTCAGGGAATATAACTTCATGTTTTGCTGCACAGCTTAGTAGCTGAGAGTTGCAATCAATATATTACACTGTCTAGCTAGTGTAATCAGCAAACCGAAATATTTTAGAATCATCTGTCATATTAAGTGGCGCATCATTTTTATATATAAGAAAAAGTAATGGTTCCAGCACTGGCCCCTGAGACACACCCCACTTAACCGTGACCCAACCAAACTCCACCTACCAGTCATTCTTATTATTGTGGAGAAGTCTTTTGCTGTCTGTTCTTGAAATATGGGAGGAACCGATTGTGCGCTTCTCCTCTTACTCCACCATGGTCCAACTTCTGCAGTAATATTTTGCAATCAATGCAATCATATGCCTTATAAAAATCAAAGGAAATGCGTAATGTTCGCAACTTTTTGTTTAAGTCGTCTGTTTCTCCACAGACACGAGACAATGCAGCATCTTCTGTTGTTGAACCACATCTGAAACCAGACTGTACGTTTGACAGCAAATTATATAAACTGAAATTATCAATATTACTTTAGCCTTTTCGATAACTTTTGCAGTGGCGTAGAAATAGGTCTAAAATTCTCCACATTATCCCTTTCTCCCTTCTTATAAAACGATTCACTACTGAGTACTTTAATCTTTCATGAAACTGGCCAATACTGCAGGAATAATTACAAATGTGGCTGATTACATAGCTAACGTAAAGATTACAGTTCCTTAGTATCCTACTAGATACCCCATCACTTCCTCAGTCTTCAGCGACTGAATTACTCTCACAATCTCCCACTTGGCGGTGTCACGGAGGTGAATTTCAGATAAGTCTTTAAATCAGTTTTCTCAGAGAGTTATGACATTCTTTGTAGAAACAAAGTTTTTATTTAATTCATTTGCTGCAATCAGAAATTTATTGTTAAATACTGTACGTCTAATATATAAGAAACAGTCAGCCTCGATTGCGATAATGAAACCACTGTACATGTATCTGACAAATCAGTAACAAAAATATTTTTTTACACGCTCGACTTCTGCTATTGGCTAGACACTTCCTTCACGACTGACCATATTGTTTAATTTTATCCTGAGGATTTGCTGTTCCATCTGCATACCATTTGCTTTTAGCCTTTCTAATGATATTTTTAGGCACCTCACAGTAGGCTACAGTTTACAATGGACTGCTGCATCTAGATTGTCACTCACATTTTCAGATAAATCCCGCTTTGTTCTACATGATATCCTTATTCCCTTAGCCACACAAATCGCCTGGTAGTGCTAGTATCCTGATTTATACGTTATAATGGAAAGCGACTTCGAAATAAATACTGGTTTTTACGGGGTACATGGCCACTTCCAACTAATAATTAAGAGGTGAAAATAATTCGTAACCTGTGTAATAGTATGGACACAGGTCACGCAGTCAGCCAATATAACAATTAATGAAACAAAGCGTAATCTGATCAGAAACAGAATATGGTTATACTACTTATGTAATGTTCTCAATCAGAGATGGGTCACAAGAAAAAGTTTAATGTTAAGAGTTAGATTAAGATTGTGAAGCAAACAGACAGCGGGCTGTGCAAAGCTCGAAGCCTGATTCTGTCGAATATGTAAACGTGCAAGGATCCTCGGAATAACTGGCACGTGGTCTGCACATCAAATATGGCTGTCCTTGTAGCTGCTTCTGCGTGGAATTCTCTTAAGTGATTCTAAAACACACCATTAACGTCAGTGGGAGTAAAGTGTAGCTGCAGCAGCCAAGTTTCTCCAGCTTCGAAACTGTCGAAGTAGGACGTACAGGACAAATTTTTGGCTGATCCATTTGTCTACTTCTCACAGTTATCAGTGTAATCGTGCAATTCATCTTATGGTCATGGCTGCACATGCTACTAAGAATCCGTTGAAAATATAGTAATGTTTTAAAGTAACGGGTTCGATAACTACGCCTTGTAGTGGAAACCCTTAAATATCTTCAGATTACAGTTTGTTTTGTATGCTACCTCAAAGAATCAAGATTCATCACGAGGATCAATATGAGTTTTACGATTTGGTTTTTCCTTTGTGTGGTTGGTTGCTTTTTCTTTAATTAGGAAACTCATTGATATAATTATTCTGATTTACATTTGCGACCTAAGCAAACCTTTGCTTTATGGTTTATATTTCTTCAGCCCTCCCCCGCCCCCCCTCCCCCCTCCCCCAATATTACACTAAAGACTACTGTCAATGAGAAAGAAATTTTCAACCTAATTTTTCTTTTAATCATGGATGTATTTCCTAATCTTTGTTTATTTTTGGGGAAATGAAGGCTTTCTAGTTTTCTTAAAAAGCGAATGGATTAGCAAAATATATTTCATCCGTTCATTGCTAGTACCTTTTAAGTATAAATAATATGATGAACAGTTTATCAGTGATAAAACTCAGAAATATAGTTCACATACATCTCGCAATGTACATCGCAACGTCTTGATGTCTTTTCGATAGCAAGAACTTCGTTGCAGCGAAGGTAACTTGAGCTTCCGTCAAAGCAACAGTAAATATCTTACAAATAGATTTTTAAAGATTTGTCTTTAATTATTTTTAAAATGTTAGGTAACTTTTCGTATACATAAATAGTTCAAGAGTTTAAATGTAAAATTTTACCCGACTCTATTTTTTAAGACGAATTAAACACTTATGAAATAAGGTTGTAAAAAAATTGAATACTGTTCAGGAAACTGACATTGTTATGCAGTTGTTGTATCATACTAGTTGTCAGTTTAAAATGTTGTACCATCTCTTCCTCTTGTAAGACAGCATAAAAGACTTTATTCTATGACAAAATTCCTGAAGCAAACCGTTGAATCAAAAACTTGGACTACAAAGATTTATTTTTTTGCTCCATGACAACAACATTAGTCTCACGCCTTTTTTGGTGTAAGTGGACCCAATCTGGCCTTCTGTGATGGAGAAAACTATTTCTTACTACCCACACAAAAACCCGAACATAAAACAAGTACCCTGATCATCCTCGATTCACCAGAATATACACTAGCATTGATGCATTCAGAGCTCCTGAACTCACTGGTATGAGGACTACAGAAGGTAAGTTGCCCTAAAACTGAGACAGCCGTAACTTTCCAAAAAATCATAAATCCTCTCTGTTCGTAAGAAAATCACGCCTTTCAAAATAGTTCCTGCTGCTAGTTATGCTGCCATTGCTTACGAACAATTAGCAACATTTTTTTTTCATTAGAAACTTCACTTTTGAGGTAAAAAATAATATTGACAAATAACACTTTCAGACTGAAACTAAATGTGGACGCGGTTCTCGAACATATGCCACGTTTACGCATATATTAACTATATATCTGCCAAATTTATATTACACCGAAAATTGTGCTCTGTCTGCTGATTTATTCATTATTGACACATATATTATGTTCAAATGTGTGTGAAATCTTATGGGACTTAACTGCTAAGGTCACCAGTCCCTAAGCGTACACACTACTTAACCTAAATTATCCTAAGGACAAAGACACACACCCATTCCCGAGGGAGGATTCGAACCTCCGCCGGGACCAGCCGCACAGTCCATGACTGTAGCGCCTGAGACCGCTCGGCTAATGCCGCGCGGCCACATATATTACATGGAGGTAATTACTTTGCAGTATAATCCTTAAATACACTCCTGGAAATTGAAATAAGAACACCGTGAAATCATTGTCCCAGGAAGGGGAAACTTTATTGACACATTCCTGGGGTCAGATACATCACATGATCACACTGACAGAACCACAGGCACATAGACACAGGCAACAGAGCATGCACAATGTCGGCACTAGTACAGTGTATATCCACCTTTCGCAGCAATGCAGGCTGCTATTCTCCCATGGAGACGATCGTAGAGATGCTGGATGTAGTCCTGTGGAACGGCTTGCCATGCCATTTCCACCTGGCGCCTCAGTTGGACCAGCGTTCGTGCTGGACGTGCAGACCGCGTGAGACGACGCTTCATCCAGTCCCAAACATGCTCAATGGGGGACAGATCCGGAGATCTTGCTGGCCAGGGTAGTTGACTTACACCTTCTAGAGCACGTTGGGTGGCACGGGATACATGCGGACGTGCATTGTCCTGTTGGAACAGCAAGTTCCCTTGCCGGTCTAGGAATGGTAGAACGATGGGTTCGATGACGGTTTGGATGTACCGTGCACTATTCAGTGTCCCCTCGACGATCACCAGTGGTGTACGGCCAGTGTAGGAGATCGCTCCCCACACCATGATGCCGGGTGTTGGCCCTGTGTGCCTCGGTCGTATGCAGTCCTGATTGTGGCGCTCACCTGCACGGCGCCAAACACGCATACGACCATCATTGGCACCAAGGCAGAAGCGACTCTCATCGCTGAAGACGACACGTCTCCATTCGTCCCTCCATTCAAGCCTGTCGCGACACCACTGGAGGCGGGCTGCACGATGTTGGGGCGTGAGCGGAAGACGGCCTAACGGTGTGCGGGACCGTAGCCCAGCTTCACGGAGACGGTTGCGAATGGTCCTCGCCGATTCCCCAGGAGCAACAGTGTCCCTAATTTGCTGGGAAGTGGCGGTGCGGTCCCCTACGGCACTGCGTAGGATCCTACGGTCTTGGCGTGCATCCGTGCGTCGCTGCGGTCCGGTCCCAGGTCGACGGGCACGTGCACCTTCCGCCGACCACTGGCGACAACATCGATGTACTGTGGAGACCTCACGCCCCACGTGTTGAGCAATTCGGCGGTACGTCCACCCGGCCTCCCGCATGCCCACTATACGCCCTCGCTCAAAGTCCGTCAACTGCACATACGGTTCACGTCCACGCTGTCGCGGCATGCTACCAGTGTTAAAGACTGCGATGGAGCTCCGTATGCCACGGCAAACTGGCTGACACTGACGGCGGCGGTGCACAAATGCTGCGCAGCTAGCGCCATTCGACGGCCAACACCGCGGTTCCTGGTGTGTCCGCTGTGCCGTGCGTGTGATCATTGCTTGTACAACCGTCTCGCAATGTCCGGAGCAAGTATGGTGGGTCTGACACACCGGTGTCAATGTGTTCTTTTTTCCATTTCCAGGAGTGTATGATAATCTCCTTCCAAAATACGAGGGTTGCCCACAGAATAAGGTGCGAACGGTTCCTAAATCAAAACCACAGTCAAAGTCAGAAATGTTTTATTAGCTATACCTCACTGTTACTTCCCTACATGCTCGCAACTCCGAGCTAGACATTTGTCGTTGCGCAGTACCAACTATCCAATACACATGTCATAGAAGGAAGGCGTTTGCGATGTCTGCCAATTCTCTACGTTGGTCAGCTGCTCGTTTTCTGTGCCAAAATGTTGCCTTCATAGTTAGCGGCTCATGTGAGCAGAGATTAAAAAGAGGGAGTACGTCTGGCTGTATGGTGGGTGATCAAACAATTTGTGTCGAAAACGCTGCAGGAGCTTCTTCATTACCCAGTCAGTGAGCAGCTGAGAATTATAGTCAGGAAGAAAGAAATGCATCACAGTTACGTTATGTGGGGTTACACGAAATCAGGCTAAATCTCTCGGCAGGCGCCCATATTTCACGGGAGACACTATTTCGTAGGCAGATTTACATGCTCACTGTGTGCTCAGAACTGCGAAGTGCAATTTGACGGTGTCGAAAGGCGTACTAGAGACAATGGCCAAGACATATGTGCAACGCTTCATCGGAGTTTCACTGTGGTTTCCGTTTCACGACCGATCGGAACTTACTTTCTACACACCGCTCGTATGAAGCTTTCACTTCTAGAAGTGACACACTGTCTCCTACTGCCGAGCCACTAGCCACACAGCAATGTATTGCGGGTTGCCAACCTTCGCATACCTCAGCAACACAACCGTGGGAGACCACACCTCCCAGTAAACTTAATTCTGACAAAGCTATGCATGTGACCAAAGCTGCCACAAGTACACAAAAAAGAGAGAAATCTGGACTGATTCTGCTTCTGACGAACGACAGCGTGGCTGATGTCGATCGCTTTGGAGAGTCCCCATCAGATCATATTGTAAAGACTGATCCAGCACATGTAGTTGGAGGAGATTATACTTTGACTAAATTTCAAGAAGCAAAGAGCATACAGCTGTAGAGAACGCCTGCACCATCCAAAAAGAAGTGGAAAATGATCTAGAAGATATGGCTCTAGAGTCTGTGCACAAGGACAAAATAGCTTTCAAATTATATGAAGGAGACATTTCTCTTTGATAGGGAAAGTCTCAATTCCTTATGTTGCTAGTGGAGTTACAAATATCAGCCGAGGAATCTGCATCGTGTTTAACAGTCCTGTTGATGTTAATGATAAAAAATTAGACAGTGATTCTTATTTCTGTACCTCTTACTTTTGTATTAGAATCAATATTGAGTGTGATTGCAAACAGTTCCTAACAATCGCTGACTGACTTTACAGTACTAAAAATAGGAAAGACAAATGAACAAACTTCTGTAGTTAATCTGGCATACGTTTCATGCCACAGATATCCCAGAAATATCCTCTACAGGAAAATCCAACTTACACATATCTATCGATTGGCGTGTTCTCTGCCTCATTTTTGAGACCTCAGTCTGCAGTGTACATATCATATGTGTATCATATTTTGGACCAACTATGTCATATTTAATAATTTAATTTCAAAAAATAGTACAGTATCTTTACTTTTACTAATCTCCGTTTGTAATTTTAAAGAAACAAATACAGTGTCAATTTAAAGCAGCTTATAGTCTCTAACATTTAAAATCTTTTCCTAACAGTTATTTTTTCCTTTCAAAAATACAATGAAACTTATATATCCAGCCAGTTTGATAGGATTTGTTGGCCGACCGCGGTGGTCTCGCGGTTCTAGGCGCGCAGTCCGGAACCGCGCGACTGCTACGGTCGCAGGTTCGAATCCTGCCTCGGGCATTGATGTGTGTGATGTCCTTAGGTTAGTTAGGTTTAAGTAGTTCTAAGTTATAGGGGACTGATGACCACAGATGTTAAGTCCCATAGTGCTCAGAGCCATTTGAACTATTTTTAGGATTTGTTGACGTACAATAAGAGTTCGACAACATAAAATGATACAATATTTTCCAATTACTAAAAAAGGCAAGAGAAAGACCGGTAAGATACAATATGTACAAGAACCAAGGGCGTGCTGAAAAGTAGCGAAAACGCTTAAAGCTTTTTAAATAAAACAGACTTTATTAACATTTTACATTTATCCTTCACGTCTACGTACTTATTTCCCAACGAGAGACTAGTTTGTTGATAACGTCACTGTAGAACGTCTGACACTATCCACGGAGCCACAACCTCACCGGTGCTTGCACCGTTTCGTCACTATCCAAGAGAAGTCCTTAAACGCATTTTTTCTAGTTTCGGTAACAGATCAAAATCAGATGGGGCCATGTCGGGACGATATGAGGAATGTTTGATGACGGTGAAGCCAATGAGCTGGATTGTTGAAGATGTCACAGCGCTCATGTGTGGTGTGGCATTGTCATGCTGAAGCAGATGGTGTTCCATGTGCGGACGAAGTTTCCTGGGGTTAGAAACTCGATTACCGCACGCTGTTTCCCATGCACCGACATAGTTACGGTACATACAGTCATGTTACAAGCTTCAATTAGGATCCCTCTAGGGGCAGACGGTTGTAAAACGCCTCATCGAAGCGGGAAAGTCGACCCAGTAAAATGCATGACATTTAATACCTCAACCAAAAGTGAGAAGTAAGTAAAAAATTTCGAGCCATGGCTTTTCAGCAATCCCTCGAAACAGTAAAAAAGTCAAACCAAGAGAAGACTACTCAGACTGAAAAGGGCGTAAGGCCGGGACGCGGTCCACCCCGACTGTTCGACCTGTAAATCGATGAAGTAGTGAAAGAAAGGTTCTGTAATGTAACAAAAATTCAAGGTGATAGGATACCAATAATGCGTTAATATCATTGCTGTCCTCCATGAAAGTTAGGAAGACTTCCAAGATGTATTGACTGCAGTGGTATAATAAGCACAAAGTACAGAGAGAGAGAGAGTAGAGTGAAGAAAGACGACAGTAATGAGAAATAGCAGAAAAGAGGAAAATAACACAAGACAGACGGAGCAAAGAGGATATAAAAAGTAGACAGTCATAGGCAAAGAGCACATTCCTCGCTAAAATAGGACTGGTATCACCAAATATGGGCCGCAATTTCAGAAAGAACTTCTGAGTATGTACGTCTAGGGCATCGCATTGTGTGGAGGTGAATCATGGACATACCAAAAAACAATCGAAACGTTTGAGCTTTGGTGTTACAAAACGATGCCAAAAATTAATTAGATTGATAAGATAAGAAATGATTATGATCTCGGCAAAACCAGCGTGGAGAGGAGTACAAGGAAAATACTGACAGTAACATAGGACATGTTTTAATACAGTTGGGAATAACTACTTTTGCACTGGATGGAGCTGAAGGAAAACATGTAGCGCAGGACAGAGATTGGATTATATCCAATAAATCATCGGCTACTCGTACTCTGTGATGAACAGACTGGGAGGAGAGGCAATCGTGGCTGGCCGCATTGAAGCCAATGCGAACTATGACAATACAAAATAAAGTTTTTGTTGTTTCTTCAGGGTATATCGTTCCATTCTAAATCATTTCACATTCGATCTCCCTGGGTAACCTCAGAGGAACATACCTAGATTCGGTAGATGCAAGTTACTTTGGACGGAAATGCACACCTTCTGGTCAGATATTTGCTGTACTGAACATTCACGACACATGAAAGCTCTACGCAGTGTCTGGATCCGTACCTACAATCGTATCTTTCAGATTTGTTATCTGGGCTTGTTTAATCATTTGTCTTAAATAAGGGGAACCAGTATTTTATATCCCATTGACTGGCCTAGGATAATTCTCATCTAACTAACCAAGAATGATTCACTTTGTTAGAAATGGTGGAAGTTTTCAGAATATTGGAATTAAAGAGGCTGAGCAGCTATCGTCGCTGAGAAAAGGAAGGAATTTTCATTTAATTCTGACAGCGAGTTTTTGAACCTTCGGTACGTTCACTATGGATTCGTGTAATTAAAATTACGATTATTCCCGTCTAAGCATAAATGCCTTATATATAAATTGAAGGGGATCACTGCTGGTCAGCTACAGCCGGTCATCCAGCGGAGTCGGCAACAACGAGAGAAAATGTGCAACGGATCGGGATTCGAAATCGGATCTCCTGCTTACTAGGTAGGTGCGTTAACCATTGCGCCATTCGGGACTCAGCTTTATCGCAGCTGCGCGCCTCACAGTGAAACACGTATGTATTAGCAGCGATGGCGAGGCATGACAGAATCTCTGACCAGAGAGTTGTTTACCGTTGCTAGTCTGCGCTTGACCGCGCGAGAGTACAGTTGCGAGAAAGTAGTGGTACGTAGCGAGTCGTGAGAGCCTGTAGTAGCAGTCGCGAGTTGTACTCTGTGGGAGTCGTGTGTGACGAGTCGGCGGGAGTCGACATGCGTCTCTGGTCACGATTCGGGACGAGGTATATTGTTAAATAAGGTAATGAAGCAGCATTGCGCTCAGCTAATAATGTATGGTTATTGTAATTAATTTGTTCAAGAAATGCCCCAATAATAATTTCGTTTTCAAAGCAATCGTTTTTAAGAAAAGAATCATTACAATTGAAACAATATTTCCTATGCTTTTCCTCCCAGAATCAATTTATCAAATTAAATATTGCACAGGGCCTTAGGTCAGCGATGCTGCCCTATTATTGTGGGTTTAATGATTAATGTTCATTTCTCAATTTTTGTGTCGAGTTTACATTGGGCCATTATTTTTCAATATTTGGTACAGTCGGTTTTAATTTAACGATGTTTTGTGGGAGCTCAACAACATTTGGGTCATTATTATTCAGTAATCTTGTGGGGAACTAACTTTTGGGACGTTTTCATTATCATAGACTTTTCTTTTATTTCTGCTGGGAGGTTGCGTTGAGCACGATGTCCATTAACATTTAAATATAAATTTCATTCAATTATTGTGGGGAGGTTACACTTAGCACGATGGCTATTCAAATTTAAATATTTTATTTTATTTTTTTGTGGGGAGGTTACAACAGCGGATCCATTTTCCTACCGAGCGCCACCTATCGGCCGTCCCTATCCATTACACTCACTGTTCGCTACTCTGAGTCGGACGTAATTGTGCATCCGCACTGAAGAAAGTGGATCCATTGACCAAGCAGACTTTTCTTTTTTTTTTTTTCAAAATCTTCTGAACCGTTTTGGCAAATGGCTCTGAGCACTATGGGACCTAACATCTACGGTCATCAGTCCCATAGAACTTAGAACTACTCAAACCTAACTAACCTAAGGACATCACACAACACCCAGCCATCACGAGGCAGAGAAAATCCCTGACCCCGCCGGGAATCGAACCCGGAAACCCGGGCGTGGGAAACGAGAACGCTACCGCACGACCACGAGCTGTGGACTGAACCGTTTTGAAAGTGTTCGATCGCCCGCAACACAGCCCTAATTGGCTCGTCCTGAGTATCATCTCTGTTCACATGAAACGCTGGATACGAAGACAACACTTGGGCGCAGGCTGCGTACTATAGACCAGCGTAGAGAATTATCGGAAAGCACAGGCGGCTGCCTTCTATGACGATGGTGTTGGAAATTTGGCATAACGCTTCGACAAATGTCTAAGTCGGAGCGGCGACTATGTAGAGAAGTATCTGGAAAGTGTAGCTAATTCTTGCAATTAAAATGTTTCTGCGTGCAGACAACACGCATTCGTATATACATCCCGTATATTCCGTGCTTCATATATAACTAAACTACAGTTACACTTTTGCTTTCGTTTACTATAGGGCACAACGTTCTAATATACACACCGAAGCCCCAAAGAAACTGGTTTAAGCATCCGTATTCGAATACAGGGATACGTAAACTGGCAACTGCGGTCGACAACGCCTGTATGTGATAATAAGTGTCTAGCGGAGTTGTTAAATCGGTTACTGCTGCTACAATGGCAATTTTTTAAGATTTATGTGAAATTGAACGTGGTCTGCGCACGAGCGATGGGACACAGCATATCCGAGGTAGCGATGAAGTGGTGAATTTCCCGTAGCATTTCACGAGTGTACTATGAATATCAGGATTCCGATAAAATATCAAATCTCCGACATCGATGCGGCCGGAAAAAGACCCTGCAAGAATGAGACCAACGACGACTGAAGAGAATCGTTCAGCGTGTCAGAAGTGCAACCATTCCGATAGTTGCTGCAGATTTCAATGCTGGGCCATCAACACGTGTTAGCGTACGAAACATTCAACGAAACGTCATCGACATAGGCTTCCGGAGCCGAATTCCCACTCGTGTACTCTTGATGACTGCACGACACAAAGCTTTACGCCTCAACTGGAGTCGTCAACACCGACATTTAACTATTGATGACTGGAAACAAGTTGCCTGGTCGGACGAGTCTCGTTTCAAATTGTATAAAGCGCATGGACGTGTATGTGTATGAAGACAGCCTCATGAATCCATGGACTCTGCATGTCAGCAGGAGACTGTTCAAGCTGGTGGAGGCTATCTAATGGTATGGGGCGTGTGCGTTTGGAGTGATATGGGACCCCCTGATACGTCTATATGAGACTCTGACAGGTGGCATTTACCTAAGCATCTTGTCTGATCACCTGCATCCATTCATGTCCATTTAGAATTCCGACGGACTTAGGCAATTCCAACAGGGCGATGCGACACCACACGTCCAGAATTGCTAGAGAGCGGTTCCAGAAACGCTCTTTTGAGTTTAAACACTTCCGCTGGCCACCAAACTCCGCAAACATGAGCATGACTGAGCAATCGGGGATGTCTTGCAACGGATCCCCACCCCTCGTACTGTTACGGATTTATGGACAGCCCTGCAGTGTGTGTGTGTGTGTGTGTGTGTGTGTGTGTGTGTGTGTGTGTGTGTGTGTACCCTAGAGGTCCACTGAGGTGATAGAGGTTATGGGATATATATGGCACATATATATATGACTGTAGAATCGCGAACACGAGGTATAAAAGTGCAGTCCATTGACAGAGCTGTCATTAGTACTCAGGTGATTCATATGAAAAGATTTCAGACGTGATTATGGCGCCACGACAGCAATTAACAGACCTTGAAGAAGGAATGGTAGTTGGAGCTAGACACATGAGACATTCCATTTCGGAAATCCTCAATGAATTCAATATTGCGAGTTCCACACCGTCAAATGTGTGAAGAGAATGCAAAATTTCTGCCATTACCTCTTACCATGGACAACACTGTAGCCGATGGCCTTAACTTAACGACTGAGAGCAGCTGGGTATCCGTAGAGTCGTCAGTGCTAAAACACAAGCAACATTGCGTGAAATAACCGCCTTATTCAGTGTGGGACGTACGACGAAAACGTATTAGTTTGGAAAGTGCGGCGAAATTTGGCGTTAATTGGGTGTTACGTTCCAACTCTGTATCAGGCAGCTGGCCGCAGAATTTCATAATTGCGAGACCTCGTTCACTTTGTGTTTCTGGCAGCAGTGTCAACAAGTGCGATACGAAACAGCACCGTTTCATCACGTTAGCAGGTCAGGCGGAAAGCAGGACATCAGCGCTTTGCACGAACTGGGTAGTTAGCATCAGCAGGAACTTAGTAAAGCAATGCGACTGAGAAGTATCACGTCGCCTTGTTACGTGAAGTAAGAAGCAGCCTCGCTAACGCAAGAAGGTGCACTGAATATTGTCACGGACCAGGCTGTTGGTATAACTAATGTGTGAAGCAAATAGGGCGCGATATGAATCGCTAGTACATTCGTATTAGGAAAGCCTATGCGGTCATTACAAGTGACGTCGGGTCAACACCAGCACGCGCACCTTCTTCAAACGCGCAGGATTGAGACGCAATCTGCACTTCCTGAGTAGCTGCCGGGCGCTCGCGGCGCACCCGGACATGCAGCGGCAGAGGACCGCCGTAGCATTGCTAAAGGAGAGATGTATTTGCAGAAATAAATGGTTTAAAGCCATTCTTCTTTTCCTGTACCCATCGGCGTACACAGGTTACAACCACCTTCTCTTCCCTGAGGAACCGGCAGGTGGCGAACTGGGAGAGTGCCGCCTGACACACCATCCATCTGCCAAGCCTCCCAATAGCCGCCACCTGCACGGGTATGGCAGCAGACAACCGACGCGAGTGCTTTTGCAAACGGCACGACATGTTCTGCAGCGCCTCCGCTGCGCTCGTGACCACATCGGTTGCACCCCTGACAACTGCAAAACCATGGGCAGATCAGATGAGTCCCGATTTCAGTTGGCAAGAGCTGACGGTAGGGTTTGCGCGTGACGCAGAACCCTCGAAGGCCTGGACACAAGTTATCCACAAGGCACTGTGCAAGCTTGTTGTGGGCTGTCTTTCAATGGATCACTGACTAGAAGTAGTTGTGTTTGGCTATTCGGAGACCATCTCATTCGTGGATTTCGTTTTCCCAAACAACGATGGATTTTTTTATGGATGAAAATCTGTCGTGTCACCGGGACACAATTGTTCGCGAATGGTTTGAAGAATATTCTGGACAAATCGAGAGAATGATTTGGCCACTCAGATCGCCCGACATGAATCGCATCGAACATTTAGGGGACATAATCGAGAGGTCAGGTGGTCCACAACATCCTGCACCGGAAACACTTTCGCAGTTATAAACGTCTATAGATGCAGGAAAATATCCCGCGTAAGAATTTATTCTACTTACAGTATTTTATAATACGTGACAGCGATAGCTTCTCCTTCGTTTGTCAATGAACGTCGTTCATTTCAATCAATGAGCTAACTTAATGCCGAATCAGCGATATAATCGTGGAGGTAAAAATACATAGAGGCAAAAAAAGAAGTGAGTTGTCATTACGTCATAAACTTGAAGTCGATGTTCGGCGTCTTACATAGCCCAAAATTTTAGGTTCACCGCTTTAATACCTCCATGGTTCACCGTGATTATACTTCTCCGTGGTTTCCCTCTGACCATTGGGGATCTTTATCGATTTTTGCAGTCACATCCCAAATAGCATTTGGTGCTTTGATTGCGTGGAGGCGTAGCTGTTTCATCAAACATGCCAGCTGCGGCTTTTTATGGGTGGACTAATCGATCTACTCGTAATCTAAAGTTTAAAGGAATCGCATTTCATTCGTGATTGGAGCCGTTCAAGCAATATTTTTTTCTATACCTGAATTCTGGTTGCGCTGTTTACTTTTATTCTTTCCTGTGTTTTTCTCTGTTTTCCAGACCGCAAACGCTCAGACATCCGAGGCATACTGTGTCAACGGTCTCGTCTCAGCACATCACACGGCAACATGCCCGCGCTTATTACTGGTGCAGTATCTCATGCCCTAAATCCCTTCCACTGATAATTATTCGTTGTTTATGCTGTGTTGGCAGAAGAGCCAACACCGTGTAGCTAGAGGAGGCCGAAATGCACGCGTTTAAGCTCACGCAAACTGGCGTGAGGTCTGGAACAGGAAAATGTAATTAATATAGCCAATAAGGTACGTTGCTGCTGGAATACTTAACTTTAATCCATAATTGGTGTACATCGCTCTTGACGGTACATGTTTTACAATCTCAATAGAAACTGGTAATGGCGCCTTGCTAGGTCGTAGCAAATGACGTAGCTGAAGGCTATGCTAACTATCGTCTCGGCAAATGCGAGCGTATTTGTCAGTCTAGCATCGCTAGCAAAGTCGGCTGTACAACTGGGGCGAGTGCTAGGACGTCTTTCTAGACCTGCCGTGTGGCGGCGCTCGGTCTGCAATCACTGACAGTGGCGACACGCGGGTCCGACGTATACTAGCGGACCGCGGCCGATTTAAAGGCTACCACCTAGTAAGTGTGGTGTCTGGCGGTGACACCACAGTTTATATTTCCACCCTTTTTAAAAAAGATGCTGGTTACAACAGCTGGAGACAGCGGTCATGTGAGAGTGGATTTTGTGTGTATGATGGCATTAATGTGTGTGTGTGTGTGTGTGTGTGTGTGAGAGAGAGAGAGAGAGAGAGAGAGAGAGAGAGAGCACGCGCGCGCGCGCGCACGCGCTTTGATTCCTTTTGTGAGGTAACGGGCGAGTGTGGCGCCTTGACAATATTCTAAGTTCAGAGTCGGCGTGGCCGCACGGGCCGCTCGGCTAGTCAGGGCTCGGCAGGCCGGTTGCGTGGTGCCGGACATTGGCCGTTGCAAGAGGGGTAGCCCCAGCACATGGTCCAGCGGCCGCATGGCTGGGAATTCCTTGGTGACGCTGTGCCGATGAAAGAGACTTGTACGCGGGAAGTGCCAAACATGGCGGACTTTGTGAAACCTTAATGGCAGACATTTCACAGTCCGTATAGAAATTAATAGTTGCCAGTCGAATCATCATACCTCAAAAAGAAACATGTACATTATCATTATTTTCACGACGGTTCTCATGGTGCAATCAGATTTTCAATATCTTTATTACTTTAAAGTTTAGTATCTGACTATAAATTATACAAGTAACACCCAGCAATGAATTTCGATAATCTAAACGGTTCATCCGATTTCGTCGATCGCTGTGTCTTTAGAAAGCTGAATTGGTATGAATTACAGGCTTGTAACTTGAATAGTACATGAGTTATTGGTGGTCAAAGTGGCCCATTACTACTAATCGCGTCAGGCCATAAGTACTCCACAGTGACACGAAAAAACGATAGCAGCATGCTTATAAATATATTTATTCATCTATGTCTTTGTTTGAATTCGATGTACAGGGTGATCCATTGATAGTGACCGGGTCAAATATCTCACGAAATAAGCATCAAACGAAAAAACTACGAAGATCGAAACTCGTCTAGCTTGAAGTGGGAAACCAGATGGCGCTATGGTTGCCCCGCTAGATGGCGCTGCCACAGGTCAAACGGATATCAACTGCGTTTCTTTAAATAGGAACCCCTATTTTTTATTACATATTCGTGTAGCACGTAAAGAAATATGAATGTTTCAGTTGGACCACTTTTTTCGCTTTGTAATATATGACGCTGTAGTAGTCACAAGCGAATAAGTACGTGGTATCACGTAACATTCCGCCAGTGCGGACGGTATTTGCTTCATGATACACGACCCGTGTTAAAATGGATCGTTTACCAATTGCGGAAAAGGTCGATATCGTGTTGATGTATGGCTATTGTGATCAAAATGCCGAACGGGCGTGTGCTGTGTATGCTGCTCGGCATCCTGGACGACATCATCCAAGAGTCCGGACTGTTCGCCGCATAATTGCGTTATTTAAGGAAACAGGAAGTGTTCAGCCACATATGAAACGTCAACCACAACCTGATGATGCCCAAGTAAGTGTTTTAGCTGCTGTCGCGGCTAATCCGCACATCAGTAGCAACCAATTTCGCGACAATTGGGTATCTCAAAAACGTCGGTGTTGAGAAAGCTACATCAAAATCGACTGCACCCGTACCATATTCCTATGCACCAGGAATTGCATGGCGACGACTTTGAACGTCGTGTACAGTTCTGCCACTGGGCACAAGAGAAATTACGGGACGACGACAGATTTATTGCACGCGTTCTATTTAGCGACGACGCGTCATTCACCAACAGCCGTAACGTAAACCGACATGATATGCACTATTGGGCAACGGAAAATCCACGATGGCTGCGATAAGTGGAACATCAGCGACCTTGGCGGATTAATATATGGTGCGGCATTATGGTAGGAAGGATAATTGGCCCCCATTTTATCGATGGCAATCTAAATGGTGCAATGTATCCTGATTTCCTACGTAATGTACTACCGATGTTCCTACTACATGTTTCACTGCATGACAGAATGGTGATGTACTTCCAACATGATGGATGTCCGGCACATAGCTTGCGTGCGGTTGAAGCGGTATTGAATAGCATATTTCATGACAGGTGGATTGGTCGTCGAAGCACCATACCATGGCCCGCACGGTCACCGGATCTGACGTCCCTGGATTTCATGGCTGGCTGGCTCTGAGCACTATGGGACTTAACATCTGAGGTCATCAGTCCCCTAGAACTTAGAACTACTTAAACCTAACTAACCTAAGGACATCACACACATCCACGCCCGAGGCAGGATTCGAACCTGCGACCTTAGCGGTCCCGCGGTTCCAGACTGAAGCGCCTTTAACCGCGTGGCCACACTGGCCCTGGATTTCATTCTGTGGGGAAAGTTGAAGGGTATTAGCTATCGTGATCCACCGACAACGCCTGACAACATCAGTCAGCGCATTGTCAATGCATGTGCGAACATTACAGAAGGCGAACTACTCGCTGCTGAGAGGAATGTAGTTACACGTATTGCCAAATACATTGAGGTTGACGCACATCATTTTGAGCATTTATTGCATTAATGTGCTGTTTACATGTAATCACGCTGCAACAGCATGCGTTCTCAGAAATGATAAGTTCACAAACGTACATGTATCACAATGGAACAACAGAAGTAAAATGTTCTAACGTACCTACGTTCTGTATTTTAATTTAAAAAACCTACCTGTTACCAACTGTTCGTCTATTCTTGTGAGCCATATGTTTGTGACTATTACAGTGTCATCTGTTACAAAGCGAAAAATGTGGTCCAAATAAACCATTCATATTTCTTTACGTACTACACGAATATGCAATAAAAAAATGGGGGTTCCCATTTTAAAAAACGCAAATGATATCCGTTCGGCCTATGGCAGCGCCATCTAGCGGGCCAACCATAGCGCCATCTGGTTTCTTCCTTCAAGATAGACAAGTTTCGTTCTTCGTAGTTATTTCGTTTGACGCTAATTTCGTGAGATATTTGGCCCGGTCACTATCAATGGACCACCCTGTATACTATTCATGAAGAAATTGGTTAAATATTTACTGTCTGTTAGAAAGCACAGAGACGTTAGGATTCTGGCCCCCCTTTTTTTGCTGTTCCTTTGATATGTGTTTATTTAATTTATTTCTGTATTTAATAATGTGTGTTAGAGCGTTGTAAGAGGTCCGAGCAGATGTAATTTCGATGTATTGCTCACGAGCTGCCTGCGATATGCAGGGTATAAGAGAATCTCAGACCAGAGAGCAGTGTTGACTGCAGTAGGAACTGTGTAGCTGTAGCAGTAAGTAGTTGCTAGCGAGCAGTCTGGTCTAGTCTGGTCTGGTGTATCGTGTTGGCTGGGCCGGTCGTGGTGCAGCGATGCCGGAGCCTGAGCATTATTGTATAAGGTAAAAAGCAGCCTCGCGCGTATGTAGTGTTGTTATCTAAAGTCCCGCGTAAATATTTTAAAAATATCCTAATAATAATCTTTCTCATAAAAAATAACTTTTAACAACCATTCATTTCAATTTAAAGAATTTACTAATTTCTCCAATCCATGATCATCCCGATTATTGCAAAAGAAAAATCAGTTATTTCCTTTCATAAATGACAAATCTATCGGCCAGCATTGCACAGGGCTGTGCCAGAAAAATTTATTGTAAGAGCAGATATATATGCGTTATCCGGCGACTTAATTGAGGTAAGAATTTTTCTTTTATTTTATTCAGTATGATCTTTCAGGGCCATGACGCAGCACTGCTGACGTCCAAAATTTACCAGGTCAATTATTGAAAAGTTATAAGTGAGCGACAAATTAATTGAGAGGTTAGTTACATTGTATTATTACCAGGTTACTGAATTTATTTTTTTGTTGGGACGTTACACTGAATGTGAACGACATAATTATAATTTTTACTGTTGAGAAGTTTAGGAATTTTTCTGTTTTGAGGTTACACTAAATGTGAATTATTTTTGTGGGGAGGTTACACTTGGCGACAACCGGCCAGAATCGTATTTCTTTGTGAATTTCTGAGAAGTAGTCAGTTATATATCTGCTCTTATTTACTTAAATGTAGTTTGCATCTGGCGCAACGCATTTACTAATTTGTCACTCTATCTTTCACAGATCATCGGCAATTGATTGCTCTTTGTTGTAATTGTGTTCGTTCCATTTTTGCTTTGCCTTTGTTTCATTTTGTGCTTAATTTTGATTTGTGAAAAATGCCGCGAAAAACTGTTAACGGTACATCGCTATGTGCAATGAGTGAAATAGCCGACTCGAATAATTTGACCGATAATACTTGCGACACTCAGTGTAATAGCAATAATTCTCTAATTACTGATAATCAGTGCGTACCGACCACTAGTAATGATTTTAATTCTAATGATGAGCAAACAAATTCAATTATGTCCACAGTAAATGTAACAACTGATGACGCGGCACGTTCTGATACAATGAACGCTGCCCAGTTTGACATACCCGATTTGCAAAATTTACGTAACGAACAGATAATTGTTTCTAACGGTTACACAAAACGTGACACATGCAGATACACCATCACACAGCACAGAGAATACAGCAACTAATTTTGGTTGGGATCAAGTTGTAGCATTATTACTACAACTCAAGAAAGAACAAGACGACCATTTCAAACAACTTAATGAATCGTACAAACAACTTAACGAATCGTACAAACAACGTAATGAAAATCTCGAACAATGGAATGAAAAACTAAACAACAATTTCAAACAACTTAATGAAAAACAAAACAACAGTTATAAACAATTTAATGAATCGATCGAACAGCTTAATGAAAATTTCAAACAGTCGAATGAAAAACACGACAACCTTAATGAACAGAACAAACAACTTAGTGAAGAGATTGCAGCCGTTGCCGTGCAGCGACATGATATTAAAGAACAATTACGTGAGGAAATTAAGGCTTGTGCTAGGAATAGAAGCGAAGAGTTACGTGACACACGTGTAGCCACAACGAAATTACTTAGATATGAAAGTAGTGCAGTCACTGAACAATGTTCTGAAAAAGCAACACAGTTACGCGACGAGTTTGAATTAATGTCAGCAGAACTTTCACGCACTTCGGATGCGAAAGTCGATAAGAAATTTGAGCAACAGAACAGCCAAATTGGCGAACGTTTTACAGTGACAGAAATGAAAAATGTTTCACCCTCTAACACTGAAACGTCCCCTTAGAACAATTATACAAGACTGTGCTTAAACTGACACACAATATTTTTAGCGCAACGCAATCTGACTTTCAGAAATCCCTACAAAAGAATGGCCCTGACTAACATTAACCTATGCGTTTCACAAATCGCTTACCTCACAAAAATCTTGGTTACTCGAACTACTGCAATACAGCGAGCGCCACTACTGCCAGCTAAATAAAAGATTCAGACTACGGAAGGCACTAACTACTGATAGGGATAGTTAGCAAATGAAAGATTTTAATAGAGAACAAACAATGTATTCACCTTATTAGTCATAATATATATATATATAGCAGTTCATGACATCCAGTCTTATAAATTTCAAAACTCCGCCATCTCTCTCCCCACATCCACCACTGCTGGCGGTTCACCTCCAACTGCGCAACGCTAGGCGCTGTTCACGTCCAGCTGCCTAACACTACAATGGCAGACAATAATGCTAACTAGCCACAGACTGCACACAGCACAGCCAGTGAACGTTGCCAATAAGAAAACATGAACAGCCTACTTACATAGCCTTCGTGCTCCCCACAAAAAATTTTACAAATTGTTTTGGGCAGTGGCCAATAATGATTTGATAAAATTTTTCATAATTACAATAACAAAGATATCAAATGCACACACTTATTGATACAATGTTGGTCAAAAGCTAAAATTTTCTCACAGTCCATAAAGGTAGTCCTGATCATTCATCGTAATAGTAATTACAGTTTTTTTTTTCACAAAGTCTCATTAGTAAAAGAAATTGCACACAGAAGTAGTGGATTTCCACGCAGTCTTGAAGAAGTCGTGTTGTCCTTCCAATGGAAAGACAGTGCTGACTCTTGACATGCTGACAGGTAATGGGCCACAACAGAGCAAACCCACAGCAGAGTCATTCGACGTTTTGAAGAATATTGGTAGGTAGGTCATCACAGAGTAGACCCACAGTAGTCCTGGTAGAGATTACGGTATTGGTGGGCCACCAGAGGCGCAGACCCACTGTAGTCCTTGTAGAAATAATGGTATTGGTGGGCCATCAAAGATGCAGACCCACTGTAGTCCATGTAGAAATAATGGTATTGTTGGGTCGTCAAAGATGCAGACCCACTGTAGTCCTTGTAGAGATGGCCAGCAGCCATCTGTTGTGACTGTGCAGGTGCACAATCACCATTGAAGAGTCTTGCAGATAATAGAGCAAGTCCATAACCACCACTTGTGCACTCACAAAGTTTTTGGAATTGTCCTTAGAACCAGCAATGCTGTTATCCAGTCCCTTGCTGAATTATTAACACACGTGCAAACACTAGCAGTCCCTACTTCTCACATATTGTTCATATACTATGACCAACAGAAACGTGTGTAGTGAAATGTAACTTACAAGTTAATAATATGATGAACTGGTGTCAATTACAATTTTATAACATAAGAATACAATTACAAAGGTACAAAATACATCACTAAAAACATAATAATACAGATAACATTTGTAGTAATACAGGCTTTACAAAATAATAGAAATAAACATATACATCAGTGTTACAGGAATTATGAGATAAGTAAATACATAAAAGATCAAAATAACTTTCGAAACATTAACTTCACACATGAGCATTAAAACAGAACAGAATAAATAATATCTAAACATCTTTACAAAGTACATAACAGATTATTAATGCAAATTATATTTGAGGATAACAGTATTCCTCATCATAGTTCATGTAGCTGAGTATTAGAAAAATTCTACAATATAAATCGTATCAGATAAACACATAAGGACAGGAAGAACACAAATACACAAGGGTACACAAACATATAGCGGAATAATACAAAAGGAGAGGACAGGGTTTGTTTTAGTGCATTATTTTGCAAACAAAACTTTCTTTACTTCTTGGAGATCTCCCTTCATTCATCATTATACCCAAAAAGTCCTATCTATACCTCCTTTCTGTATTCTATTCATATTTCTTTCAAAATAATTATTTCTCATTGTACAATACTCATTTTGGCCCAAATCTTTTTCATATAACTTTGCAATGCATTCTTTACCTATTCTCCATAGTCAGTTTCTTATATAGTCTACCCCTCTTAAGCTAACTTAAATCTACTGAGCTCAGATGCTAAACTAAGGGACGAGGCAATGCAGCAGCACAAAACAATTAACACGAACAGCAATGACAAAAAAATTCAAATTGGCAAAGTAAGCAACAATATGACAACTAATATAAGGCAATGTGCAGCAAACAAGAAAAATAAATCAGTAGTAAACTGGCTTAGCAGAGTAACACAAAGTCAAATTCAGTAACACTATGCCTGCCAAACAGCAGCAGCAAATGAAATAATTTATATCTAAACATGACATAGCTCAAGCAAAAAAAAAAACATTACACTAAAGACAACAGTGCAGACAAGGGAAAAGTCTATTCACATATTAATGTCTATGTAATTAAAGTGGTGCACCACAAATTATTCTACAAAAGAAATTACCAAGTACTCAAAAAGAAAATTCTGTATGCAATTCCTGTGAAGGGAAAGGTGTTTTTGTGCTCCTTCGTTTTTTTTTAAGTACATCAAAGTTATTCTTTACTGGGTCTGTAGGCATAAAATATTTATATTAGTACATCTATAAAATTTTATTTTAACCAATGCTGCAGGGCAGCTAGAAACTAGATATTAAACAAAATGAGTAAATAAATACATAAAGCAAGCCATATGGCATTTCTCTCAACTAGCAAGACAATAGCCGTGAAATGTTTCTCATTGTTTCGTTAGCCATTTTAGTAAATATCATAAATTAAGAGCTCCACAGTATAATCATATGTTTTCAAGTTTGAGCGTGTCATATTTGCGATGCTTGCTACAAAGGAATGTCAATAGCAAGGATAATGGCCTCCCCTTTTTTTTCTACCTGTGCCTCTGAAAAGGAACACACTAATGGGTTTTTCTCCAGGTGTCTGACACAGCTGGGTGCTCACAACGCATTATGTGCAGGTGGTCACTTAACTTTTTTACGGAAATATTTACGACAGCAGTTTCCGCTACAGTGACAGTCTCATATAAAAGTATTTCACAGATTAAGAATTTGCGTTACAAATCTGTAGAAACAAAACCCTATTGATATAACAGTGTCCAAAAAATTTTCGTCGGCATTATGATACATTCACGCATTTACATACATTTCATAACTCTTAAAGTACGATTCTTGGTTTTCAACAACCTTTTTCACAAATCAGTGTCCCTAACCACTACTCATTATTCCTTACCTTTTTACACATATACATATTCGTCGACACTTCTTCAATATTTCATCATAACAGATACGTAGCTTAATCAAATAACTCATATAGCATCAGCTTATTAATCATAAACATACCTCAGCAGCATAATACACATCGTCGTCGTAAAAATAACATCATAACACCTCAGTCAAACCTCAAAAACGTCGTAGCTTTCTGCAATAACTTCAAAACCTAAAGAAAATTCTCTGCTCATTTCAGTAGTGTCATCTACCTCAAACGTACTTTAAAAATCATGATCTCATACCAAATACATCATTCAAAGCTCTCATAGTATCACAATGGTTCCGAAAAAATATGAACAGTTCACACAGTACAGACAAAATACAGTTTCATAAGTGTGAAGTTATCCAACTGTGTAATTGCGTAAACATGTGTCACTGATGTAGTAAAAAAAATGTTTATCTCTCAGTTAAATGATCAGATAGCTGTGTAATTTGTGTATTAGAGAAATATGGTACCAATGTGTAAAGATGTATAAGCAAATACCATATTAGCTAGGGCTCCTTGTGCTTGCCAAACACATGATACACAAAGTAAGCGTGTACCCCCCTGAGGATTAATGTAATTATACCCTCAGGTGTTACAGATTACAAGAATGGAATGAAATGTATTACGGAAAACCTTTGTATCATTGTACTTCAAATATCTTTAAAAATAAATGATTTAAGTACAAAATTAATCACTCAAATACGTGTCCTGTAGCGCTAAATGTGTGTCTTGCTGTAAGATAATCTCTGTGGAAGTGTCGTAGTTATTGTCCCCCGAAAGCTAAGTTCTGCAGAAGTCAATGTACTTACCTCATGATAAACAAAAGTGAAATGCTTTGCGTATTGATACATTAGTTATTACGCTTATTGCCGTGATGAAGAAAGTTCTGTGCTGTAACATATTGTTGTGCTACGGAAAAGGCTGTCTCATTGTAGCTATACCACAAAAGTTACTACTAAAACATGTTTTACTTTCCAGAATAATTCAGAAAAACTGTGCAGATATAAAACAGAAACACCGCAAAAGCAACATTGTAAATTGTCACTCATTAGTAGTGTCGTGATAAAATCGTGTAGCTGTCACATAAACTAAGTACTGTCTCATCTGGTATCTTAAAGAAAGTACTTTAAATCCAGAATGCACTCTCAAGCAAACCAAAATGTTGCATGAATGTCATTAGCAGTGCCGGTATATGTACCAAGTATGTGAGCCTCATAGTCATTATGCGATCGTACAACTAACAAGCAAGAATGTACAAACAACAACACTGCGTTGTCCATTCACTATAACAATGCATTCGTAATTTCTGTTTAAATAAGTTCTCTTGGTTCTTGACTGGATATTTAACTTCAAACACTGTTGCATGTTAACAGATACTATGCCTGACAAAGCATACTGGAAATGTGAAGCGAAAAGTTTTATGGCAAAGACAAAGTTAAAAAGCAGATTATCTTTCAATAAACGGTTTTACATGTGAAATGTGGTGCAATCTTTTACCCTTTATAGCGCGCAGAGTTTCAACTTCAAAGCAATTATCATGTTGTATACGTCGGTAAGGAATGCTAAAATTTTTGTCAAGGTTAGTGTGTATGGTATTTTTCCCTGAGCCAGCCGGCGCAGGTGGCTGCCTGCGGTGCGAGTCATTGTCTATTTCTTTGTTGGCGCGCGTCGTTACTGGGATTAGGAGACCTAGTTTCTTCAAATTCACGTTGTCGAAAGTGCCCTGCTCTGTTTGAGTCCCACCAGATCTGATGCAATTCAGGTCTGTCGTTACGATTATCTCGTCTGTCGTCACGTCGGTAGATTTCATAATTTCTTTCTTGTCGGTTAAGTGGCGGAGAATTTCTTCCTGAATCATAACTGCGCGCTGAACTGTTGCGTCTGAAGTTATTCTCTCTCCCTTGATAATAATTGTTTTGGTTCCCATATTGTCTGTTTCTAAGGTAATCTCTGTCATTTTCATTACTATGGAAGTGCGATCTTTCTCTGTAGTTATTACTACTCTGCCAGTGGTTGTCATACGGGTGGTGTCTGTTTTGGTCACGATTTACGTTATAAGAATAGCCTTGTCGTGTATTATTTCTGTCATCGCGGAATTGTGACAGATGTGACCCATAATTGTTGTGCTCCTGTTTCCGCATTCCGCGATTGTCAGCATCAATTTCCAGTTCTTGTAACAGTCCCTGAAAAGCTTCAATGTCGTCTTTGCAACGTCCTGCTAAAATAATATGTCGTAAATGTTCAGGCAGTTTGATTAAGCAAATGCAGATGAGTTCTGAGGCGCTGTATGGGTTTGAAAGATACTGATTCTTATGCAACATGTCTTCAAAATATTTCATAAGACTGGAAAATTCGGATTGTTCGAAACGTTTCATCATTATGATGCTATGTTTTACTCGGTCTTGTGTAGCTTGAGACCAATACGCTGAGAGGAAGGCATGATAAAATTCTCCTTCATTGTGACAATCGTGAATGACCGATCGCATTCTTACAGCTGGTTCATTCTCCAAGTAGCCACACATAAATTCTAACCTGTGCTCCAATGACCAGTTGGGAGGAAAACAATGAGAAAATTGATGAAGCCATGCTTGTGGATGAATGTCATTGCCAGAATTCTTAAATTTTTGAATTTACGTGTAGTAATGAACAGCTTATAGTCGAAATCATCGTGTCGGCGAGTCGCACATCGCTCATTGTTACTTCGTTTCGGCGGTTCCATCTCAAAATCCAATGCGCCTTGCCAATTTCTTTCATAATTTCCGAAGTGTCCTGTGTTATTATTTTGTGGTGGTTCTGTATTTCTATGTCCCTCTTCCCGTACTGGAGTGCGAGTGTCCTCTGAAATATGTAATTCTTGTATTACCTGCGTCAACTGATCTTGTACTTCCCGGATTTCTCTTTTGTACTGTGTATTGATTTGATTTTGATTTTGTTTGAATTTTCTAATTTGTTCATACTCTTCTGTGTCAGTGAAGGCTACGGGTCTTGTATCATTCAGACATTCAGATCGTAATCTACCTTTGTAGATAAGTTAATGACCTGATCCGAAAGTTCGGCTACTTTCTCCGATAGTGAACACATTTCCTCAGTGTGTTTTTCTGAACCAAGTTTCAGAGTGTCCATTTGTGTTGAAATCGAACCTACTGTGTCCTTTAAGTTTTCCTGAGTTTTTGCAAGTTGTGTAACCGAATCGGTAGATGCAACTGAGTCAATTTTAGCCCGTAAGGTCTCATGATTTTCATGAACAATGGTTTGCAGTTCTTTTATGGCTGCTTCGTGATTCTGTAATGAATTTTCATGCCGCGAAAAAATAGGTTGAAAATGCTCACAAATTTGTGTTTTTACGTCATTACAGACTTTTTGACATTTCGATTCAGTGTTATGTAACTCAGTAGTTAAATCTTCACGTGTTTGTTCAAGTGTGGTGTCTAACTTTTGAAGATTTTGTTCCATTGTGTCTAACTTTTTAAGATTTTGTTCCACTGTGTCTAACTTTTTAAGATTTTGTTCCACTGTGTCTAACTTTTGCTTTGTTTGTCTCTGGTGTTGTTCCATTGTGTCTAACTTTTGAAGATTTTGTTTCATTGTGTCTAACTTTTGAAGATTTTGTCCCATTTGTCTCTGATTTTGTTCCATTTGTTGCATTAATTGCAATAATAATGTATTAGTGTCTGGAATCTATTTCTCTATGCTTTTTGGCAGTGCATTTTCACCGGCAACTTTCACATTTTGACAAGCAGAAAATATGTCTTGACTCATGTGAGAAAACGGTGAGGACCCAAAACCTAAGTCTACAGTATTTGCAGTATTGTGTTCTGTCATTTCGGATTCCTGAGGCGAGCTGTTGCCGACCGATCGATCGATAATGCTTCCCTGTTCACTACCTGTTTCACTGTCTACACTATTATTTGCCGCCCGCTCCATTTCCCTATGCACAATTACCAAATTACTACTTCGAATGTCTGTTAATTCACTACACAGTGGTGCTGATAAGCTACGCTCGTCGTCACTATTATTTATCAGTTTACTTTGGAGCCTAGTATTACGTTTTTCACACGCCATTATTGTCACAATATTTCACACGATAACACAGAAAAACACAATTTGAAGAGCAACAATAAGAGAACACATTAACATAGCACTGAAAATAATATCTCGTTAATTGCAAGCGCAGCTGCGAAATACTTGGTGCAAATTTACATGCATGCCACAACTGTTTTACTGTACAACAATGAAAGGCTGCAACTACAAAGGAGATTCTCTCTACAATTACGCGCTAGCAATAAACAAAATCTACACTAATTACACAAACTACAAGAAAAAATCAGAAGATTCCAGTGAGATATCCTCGGCTAAGGGTCGACATATGAAACGTCCCCTTATAACAATTATACAAGACTGCTTAAACTGACACACAATATTTTTAGCGCAACGCAATCTGACTTTCAGAAATCCCTACAAAAGAATGGCCCTGACTAACATTAACCTATGCGTTTCACAAATCGCTTACCTCACAAAAATCTTGGTTACTCCAACTACTGCAATACAGCGAGCGCCACTACTGCCAGCTAAATAAAAGATTCAAACTACGGGAGGCACTAACTGCTGATAGGTATAGTTAGCAAATGAAAGATTTTAATAGAGAACAAACAATGTATTTACCTTATTAGTCATAATATATATATAGCAGTTCATGACATCCAGTCTTATAAATTTCAAAACTCCGCCATCTCTCTCCCCACATCCACCACTGCTGGCGGTCACCTCCAACTGCGCAATGCTACGCGCTGTTCACGTCCAGCTGCCTAACACTACAATGGCAGACAACAATGCTAACTAGCCACAGACTGCACACAGCACAGCCAGTGAACGTTGCCAATAAGAAAACATAAACAGCCTACTTACAACACGGCACAGCATACGCCACATTCCGAATATTTCTCACACTCACACAGCCAGTATAACTTAGGTGATTTAGAGAGAGTACGTGACTTAGAAGATTCCGAACAGACACAGGCAAATAGAGTCTCATGTAATCCTGAACATACTCAGACACTCATTGCCGATAATTTTGATTACAAGCACTTTCTAACCGGGTGAAAAATTAAGGTACTTAATAATGACAGAACACAGAGCCACGCTTTAGACTGGATACGACAATTTGTTTTTGAATTTTCACCGGCATTGCCTGTAACGCAGAAACAAAAATTTATTTGCAGCGCGTAAGTGACCTCAGGGGATTCATTACGCTTCGACGAATATGTGCCGTAGCTTGCACAGGGCCCCGAGCCGTAGTAGTGCTATTTCATCTTTAGTTTTCTGCACTGCTGCCTACTCTTTTACTATCCTTTATATCTATCAAAACAACTCTTCAACTGTCGATCTATCTAGGATTAGAAATGTGTAAAGAAAACCTGATATGACAAGTTTTACCGAATGTGACAGTTTTCATTAGACACATTTTGGTAACAATTCAGGTTTTTCCCCACAACAGCAACAAAACCAGCCGGTTAGCATACCTAACCAACAATGTAGTCAGCAAGGTCAACCAAGCTTTAATGTTTCGCCGCCTACACGTATAGCGTCGGCTCCACCAAATAGTAACGCACAGCAACAAGGAAATCACTACGTACAGAAAACACACTATTTCAACTCATATCGCAATGCGCCGTATAGCAATGACTATCATGACAGACGTAAAAGTAATGAGCACAATTTTCAGCGTACATTTAATAACAGTCGGTCTTACCAGCAGCAGAATCATCCGCAACAACAGATTATCATGAATGAACCAAACAGTCGGTATCATCCCGAACGGAATACGTCAGGAAGAAACAACAGAACAGTACAAATAGTTGAAATGCCACAGCATCCTCCCGCAAATAACAGTACGTCAGAAAGAATTTGACTAGATACAGTGCAGAATGAATCTTCCAGCAACGTAAGCAATTCTTTTGACACACAGAATCTTGTTCACGAAAATGTTATTAGTTTTGACGACATCCGATACACACTTTTGCGTGAAAGACAGAATCACAACGTATGTAGACAACATCGTTATCACGGAAGCCAACTGGTCTGAACACAATCTGATTTTTGAACAACTGTTACAAACTTTTCGTGCACAAGGACTTACAGTTAATCTTAGCAAATCGCACTTTGGTAAAACCCATAAATTTTCTTGGACATGTAATTTCAGCAGAAGGCATTGAGCCTGACCCGGAAAAACTTCAAGCTTTACGTGACATTACTGTTCCAACAACGAAGAAACAACTACGCAGCTTTCTGGGTTTAATTAACTTTTTCCGTCAATTTATTCATTACTCTGCTTTAGACACCCCTAGATTATGCCAGTTGACGGGTAAAAACGCTATTTGGTCCTGGGATAGCCAAGCACAGTCAGAATTTGCTAATCTGAAACATGCTTTGTTGAATGCACCACTTTTATCACTCCCAGATCCTACCAGAAATTTTTCCATTGCCACCGACAGTTCTAACACCGCTTTAGGCGTACACATTTTTCAGGAAATTGAAGAAGATGGTACTACAGTAATTAAAAACATCGCCTTTGCCAGTCGCATTCTGTCACTTGCTGAACGCAAATTATTCTGTTACAGAACTTGAAACATTATGTGTTGTATGGGCATTTACGAGATTTAGGCATTTTCTTTATGGAAGACATACGACCGTTTACACAGATCATAGAGCTATACAGTTTTTACTTTCCGCAAAATTTACACATGACAGATTAAGCAGATGGAAACTTTATTTGCAGGAATTTAATTTTACAATTGTTCACATTTATCATCGTTACGACAACCACTGCGCTAAGTTTCTTAATTAGAAGGTACGATGACATGAAAGCAATATCAGTCACACCACATTCATAAAGATGGACGTGACTCCATAATTCAAGGTCTAGTTACTCATCAGAGCAATCAGCTGTATTTCTCCTCTTTCAAAAGCTCAGAGTAACAAATTATGATCCTGTGCATGGAAAACTCATCTCACTGGTTCCCCGAATGAAGCCTTACTTATGAAATGTATCCTCGGTGACAACTGCGGACTATTATTTAACATTTAAGTCAGCATCCTCATCCACTGTAATAGGTTTATTAGCTCTGTTACATTCGGCCTGTTCCCCATAAAGCATTATGATGGCTGCTCTTCCAGTCAATGAAAAGTAATACACTGCGTTTGGCATTAACATAGTCTTTTGGCATTAAGCTAACCGGTGAAGACACGATTTTCGACCCTCAAAGCCTTTATCGACATTGCTAAAGGAATATGTAAGATAGGACTTTATGTCTTGACGACGTCTGGACTGTTAGAAAAGAGGCCCAAGTTGGGATTGAGGAAGAAAATCACCCGAGTCCTTTAAGAAAGTCATCTTGGCATTTGGTTGTGGGTAAACCACATGAACCAAAATCTGAATGGCTGGACGAGGATTTGAATCAACTTCTTCCTGAATAGGAATCCATTGTTTAAATGCGAACGCTTAAAATTTCCATTACAATTCCTACATTACACAGATAAACACACCTACATATGTACACAAACTCACACTCATGATAAAATTCATATTACGTTACCTATTGAATTTTAAGATAAATCTAGGAAACATTATTAATAGGATAGGTTAAAAAATCTACAGCAGAAGACGCTAAAAGTATTGGAACAAGGCGGGTCTCAGTCCAAAATACCATTATCTAAGATGGTGGCGATGACGCATTCCAGGATAGTGGCACGCCCCGCCCCCCCTCCCAGAAAAATGGCGTGAAATACAAATTCCAACATGATAATCCGTCACACCACACTTATCTCTACTAAGCAAAGAAAATGGCAGGAAAAAAGGACTTGTCTTTATTATTAAACCAATTACAAGCAGTTGTGTTCTCCACAGGGTCTGAACTCCAACTGGCTTACTTCATATCGTCACCACCAGAGGGCACTCTCCTGACGTCAGATCATGACGCAAGTAGCGTTATTCAAGCTGGCCATACTCAGTGTGTTCACCGCGACCTCCAGAGCCCAACTGACTAAGTTCATATCGTGGCCACCAGAGGACGCTACCGTGAAGTCGGGTGATGACACAAGATAGTCCGTTCTCTCTCACGTGCATCTTATAACCGGACACACACCACGTCAGCGGCCCATTAGCAACCGCTCACATCACAGCCTCAATCCCGGACCTTCATATTCACGCCGGACATTGTCTTCCGTAAATATGCTAACCAATTTAAGTGAACACAAGTTGTAATGTCCCCACAGCAAATACCCTCTACCACGCACCAATTAATCATTTTCAATCAAACCATCCACATTGATTCACTTTGGAAAAGTAATCTGATCTGATTTTCTCGTAATATATGCCGCGACAGCTCGTCGACGCCAAAGTATTTTCTAGTCCATTTATTCTTTGAAATAACAGAGATGCATATATGCATTCTTCATGGTTGTTGGAGTGGTAACTAGGACAGCTTCTGGAGTATCTGTTGAGGGATTGACGTGTTTCTGAGAGATACATATTCTGCTTTTCTTCTCGCTAAAGTCAGCCAATTAACACTTGTGCCGCTAGCGGTTTGTTTTGAAGACTGTAAGAGGTATGCGATGTATGCGCTGCCTGCAATAGGCAAGGCAGAGGAGAGTCTCTGACCAGAGAGCAGTATGTAGTTAGTTGTTGCTTGTCGCTAGTCGGCAGTAGTCGATAGTAGTCTGCGTGAGTCGGCGGTAGTCGGCGCGTGTCGGCAGTCTGCTCTGGTCGGGACTCTGGAGGATGAGGATTATTGTAGAAGGTAAAGAAGCAGCCTTACGCATATCTAGTAATGTATGAAAACTGTCATCCAATTTCTTTTAAAAAAATGCCCCAATAATAATTTTTATAATATAAAGTACCTTTTTTTTAAAAAAAGCATTCATTTAAACTTCAAGATTTTATTCAATGGATTATCTTTCCTTTCATGAATCACAAAGCATATGCCAGCATTGCACGGAGCTGTGCCGAAAATTTTTCGAGTAAGAGCAGATATATTCGCAGTTTTTATTGAGGTAAGAATTTTTGCTTTTTTTTCATTCAGAATACAGGGCCGAGGCCCAGGGCTGCTGTCGTCATAAAATTTACCAGGTTACTGATTTTTTTTGTTATTTTGATGTTTAGGAATTTTTCTGTTTCGAACTTAACATTAAATGAGAAAAGAATTTTGTGGGTACATTAAAAGTGAATGCATTTCTGCACAGAGATTATAAATGGGAACTCAATTTTGTTCAGAGGTTACAATATTTAAAATTCATTTAATTCTTATTTCCGAGGGGAGGTTACACATGGTTCATATATTAATTTAATATTTTTGTGGCGAGGTTACACTTGGCGACCCTGCCAGGATCGTATTTCATTGTGAATCTTCTGATAAGTAGTCATATATCTGCTCTTATTTACTTAAATGTAGTTTGCATCTGGCGCAACGCATTTACTAATTTGTCACTCTTTCTTTCACAGATCATCGGCAATTTGTTGCTCTTTGTTGTAATTGTGTTTGTTGCATTTTGCATTGTCCTTGTTTCATTTGTGCTTAATTTTGATTAGTGATAATGCCGCGAAAAATTGTTAACAGTACATTGCGATGTGCAATGAGTGAAATAGCCGACTCGAATAATTTGACTGATAATACTAGCGACACTCAGTGTAATGATGATAATCCCCTAATTGTAGACAATCAGTGCGTACCGACCACTAGTAATGATTTTGATCCTAATGATGAACAAATAAATTCAATTGTGTCGTCTGTCAATTTAACGACAAATCATGACACGGCACGTTCTGTTAAAATAAACGCTGCCCAGTTTAACACGCCCAATTTGCAAAATTTGAATTGTGTACACATGAATTTTTCTAACGAAAATGAACAGTGTACTAAAAGTACGACAGATTTATTTGATTCTGAGGTAGTGACTAACAGTGCACATCCGATTGGGAAACCTTTTCGAGAATCACAGAATGTCAAATGGTTACAGAAAACGTGACAAATGCAGGTACACCAGCACACATCATAGAAAATAGAGTCGCTAATTTTGGCTTGGATCAAATTATGGCAGTATTGCTACAGTTTAAGAAAGAAAATGACAACAATTACAAACAACAGAATTAAAGACAAGACAACAATTACAAACAACGTAGTGAACACAACAAACGACTTAATGAAAAACAGGACAACCTTAATGAAAATTTCAAACAACTTAGTGAACAGAACAAACAGCTTAGTGAACAGATTACAGCCGTTGCCGCGCAGTGTCATGATACTAAAGAACAATTACGTGAGGAAATTAAGGCTTGTGCTAGGAAAAGTAGTGAAGAAATTAGATCTGTTGCTCAAGAATTAAGGAATACGCAAGCAGCTACAACAGAATCACTTAGAGACGAAATTAGTGCAGTCGGTAAACAATGCTCTGAAAACGCAACACAGTTACGCGACGAGTTTAAATTAATGTCAGCAGAACTTTCACGCACACTGGATGCAAAAGTAGACGCGAAATTTGACCAACAGAACAGTCAAATTGACGAACGTTTTAATCACCACCTACAAAACAGTGAAACGCGTTACCGTAAATTTATACAGGAACAGAATAAAGTAAAGCAACAAGTCATGGAAACAATTACCGCACAGAGACAAGAAGATAAGCGTAAATTGTTTACGAAAGCAAAAACATACGTAGACAACAATATTGCTACAGTATCAGACGAAATTAATACTATCAAACAGTTGAACACCGAATTGCGTGATGAAATTTCCGATCTTAAATCAAAAACAGATACACACACAGTAGACTTTCAGACAGTGACCGACAGATATGAGCAATTAGAACTAATACAGGATTCCGATGTCATCAAAGCAGACGTTAAAAAATTGAACGAAACCACACATAAAATACAAAAACAAATTAATGCTAGTGACACTAAAAACGGTGATCAGGTAAAAATACTGACTGAAAAATATGATGAATTGGTCAGTCGTATTGATGTTATCGAAAGTAATAATGACAGCAAATCAGACGATACTTCACCGATTTCGTTTAATCAAACATCTGAATTCCAAAATTTACAGCAGACAATCAGTGAGATAGATTCGTCCAATAATACATTACGTAGAAAATAGTCAACTTTACAGCAAGAAGTGACAGAGATGAAAAATGTTTCAGTCAATAACACGCCACAGCATACGGCACATTTCGAACATTTGTCACACTCACACAGCCAGTGTAACTTAGGTAATTTACAGATACTACGTGACTTAGAATACGAAGTGACACAGACAAACAGATTTTTATGCAGTTCTGAACTTATTCACACATTCAGAGACGATAACGTTAATTTCAAGCAATTTTTATCCGTGAGAAAATTTAAAGCATTTAAAAATGACAGAGCACAGGTACACGCTTTGAACTGGATACGTCGATTTATTTTTGTACTTCATCACCTTGGCCTGTAATGCAGAAACTAGAATTGGACTGGATACTACAATTTTCTTTCGAATTTTCACCGGCATTGCCTGTAACGCAGAAGCTAAAATTTATTTGCAGCGCGTAATTAACCTCAGGGGATTCATTACACTTTAATGAATATGAGCCATAGCGCGCACAGGGCCCCGAGCCGTAGTAGTGCAATTTCATCTTTAGTTTTCTGCACTGCTGCCCTCTCTTCTACTATCCTTTATATCTATCAAAACAGCTCTTTGTAACTATCGATCTATCTAGGATTAAGAATAAGTAAAGAAAGCCTGATATGACAAATTTTTACCGAAAGTGACAGTTTTCTGTAGACACTCCTGAAATGACAAGAACTACCAGCGTAACTTTAATAACAAACAAAATTTTAATCATCAGTATGTACAAAATTTTCAGCAGTCGCAAACACATTTTGGTAACAATAGAGGTTTTTCTCCGCAACAGCAACAAAACCAGCTGGTTAGCATACCTAACCAACAATGTAATGTACAAGGTCAACCAAGCTTTAATGTTTCGCCGCCTACACGTATGGCGTCAGCTCCAACAAATAGTAACGCACAGCAACAAGGAAATCACTACGTACAGAAAACACACCATTTCAATTCCTGTCCCAATGCACCGTGTGAAATGACTATCATGACAGACGTAAAAGTGATGAGCACAATTTTCAGCGTACGTTTAATAACAGTCAGTCTTATCAGCAACAGAATCATCCACAACAACAGTTTATTATAAATGAACCAGACAGTAAATATCATCCCGAACGTAATACATCAGGAAGAAATAACAGAACAGTTCAAATAATCGAAATGCCACAGCATCCTCGCGCAAATAATAGCACGTCAGATAGAATTTGACTAGATACTGTACAGGTTGCATCTTCCAGCAACGCAAGCAATACTTTTGACACGCAGAATCTTGTTCACGAAAATGTTATTTGAAACATGCCTTGTTGAATGCACCTCTTTTATCACATCCAGATCTTACTAGAAATTTTTCCATTGTCACCGACAGTTTACACACCGCTTTAGGCGTACACATTTTTCAGGAAATTGAAGAAGATGGTACTACAGTAATTAAAAACATCGCCTTTGCAAGTCGCATTCTGTCACCTGCTGAACGCAATTATTCTGTTACAGAACTTGAAACACTATGTGTTGTTTGGGCATTTACGAGATTTCGGCATTTCCTTTATGGAAGACATACGACCGTTTACACAGACCATAGAGCGATACAGTTTTTACTTTCCGCTAAATTTACACACGACAGATTAAGCAGATGGAAACTTTATTTACAAGAATTTAATTTTACAATTGTTCACATTCCCGGTACACAAAATATTGTAGCAGACGCACTATCCCGTTCTCTCAGCAACAATCAGCAAGACATAGCAACCAACTTCTGCAAAGCAAATTTCAGCGTCATGTACATTCAACAAGTTGCATTTGAAAATTTCATTTCGTCGTCATTACAAGACATAGCACAAGATCAGAGTAAAGACAACGTATGGAAAGAAATTAAACACCTTTGGCAAGATAGGAATAATGTTACCATTACATACCATTACACTGTACGCAATGACATTCTGTTTCGCCGCGCTCACCCTGACAGCAACAATTGGTTATTATGCATTCCTGTCGAGCTTGTTAACAAATTAATCTGGTATACTCATTTAAGTTACGCACATTACGGAGCCAGAAAATGTTTTCTTATACTGAGACAGAACTGTTATTTTACCAACATGGAGAAACGTATTCGACGAGTTTTAGCGTCATGTAAAATCTGCCAGAAAGCTAAGTCAGATACGACTTCACATATTCCTCCATTACATCCCATTGTACCTGTTAAATTGAGACACATGGCCGCTGTACACATGTTTGGTCCGATTCCCAGAACTAATAGAGGTTTTTGCTACATCTTTGTCGCTGTTGAACTCACTTCAAAATTTGTTACCTTCACTCCGTTACGCAAAGCTACTGCTAAAACTGTTTCGAAAGCATTTGTAAAACATTTTCTATTTCATGTAGGGCATGTATTGAATGTAATTTGCGACAATGGATCACAGTTTCGATCTCCTATATGGAGACGTATGTTACGAACAAGAAACATTTCTCCGATCTATATATCCAGGTACCATGCTTCTTCGAACCCTTGTGAACGATTAGTGAAAGAAATTGGTAAACTGTGTAGAATATACTGCCATAAAAAACATTGATTGGGACACACACATACTCTCATTCCAAGATGTAATTAATTCCATACCAAATGAATCTACTATGCTATCTCCGACTGTTGTACTGAAAAATGTTGAACCACCTAACAAAATTACACAATTAGTAACCTTTCCTACATCTCGTCGACTACGACACCATGAAATAATTGACATTGCGCTGAACAACATCAAACGTGCCCCAGAGCGTCGAAGAAGACAGCAAAAACAGGTTTGCACACGCCGTGACTTTCACATTGGACAGAAAATATTAGTACGCACACATTATTTATCTAATAGAGGAAAAAGTAGATGTAGTAAATTTGAGCTTCTATATGCAGGTCCATATCGAATTCGCAGCATTCCTCACCCCAATGTAGTACACGTCGAAACTTTGAGAACCAGAAAAATCAAAGGGAATCACCATATCACCAACATCAAACCCTTTATTGAATGAACATACTTTATGATTTATCACACTGTAATGCCATTTCCTGAGTTTTTTTTATGACCACTTATGCAATTATATTCACATGAACACTTACTAATGATTATCATATTTTTCTTGGCAAGTGATCGGCAAGGTAAGGTTAGCAGGTCGCTTTTCTTGTCGTTACACATCAGACCGTGCACATTTTTCCAGATAAACTTACACATTTTATGACCACTTATGCAATTATATTTATGTGACTACTTACTGATGATTATCATATTTTTTCTTGGCAAGTGCCCGGCAAGGTAAGGTTAGCAGGTCGCTTTTCTTGTTGTTACACATCAGACCGTGCACATTTTTCGAGATAAACTTACACATTTTATGACCACTTATGCAATTATATTCACATGAACACTTATTGATGATTATCGTATTTTTTCTTGGCAAGTGCCCGGCAAGGTAAGATTAGCAGGTCGCTTTTCTTGTCGTTACACATCAGACCGTGCACATTTTTCCAGATGAACTTACACTTTTTATGACCACTTATGCAATTATATTTATGTGACTACTTACTGATGATTATCATATTTTTTCTTGGCAAGTGCCCGGCAAGGTAAGGTTAGCAGGTCGCTCTTCTTGTCGTTACACATCAGATCGTGCACATTTTCCATTTTTCATGTATGTATGATTGTTTTCCTGTTTTATTTGTATGCACTATGAAATATTTAAGATGTAACAAACACCAGTTGATTTTGACATTTGCCTTATGATATCTCAACATCGTGACTATTTTTACATTTTTTTTTTTTTTTTTTTTTTTTGCTGCTACATTGTGATACTTTGTGTACATTTTTGCATCTGAACACTGTCTATGTTTTTTGACATATTACGTTTTCTGTCATGCTATGCTGTGTGCTCAATTATATCACTAGAAACCAGCTTTTATTTAATGGGTATATGATTTAAATGCAAGACATTAATCATTGTTCCCCATTTTCAGAAAGAAATAACGTGTAAAAGAAATAAATTATGGGAATTTCACCTTCGGAATGAACGAAAGAAAATGCAATACCTCGTCACGAAGAGTAAATCGATCAGAATTAACAAGCATTAACAAGAATATACTATACACATCGTATGATAGCAGTCTTAACTAATTTATCTTTCAGAATACGAGGCGATTGATGCAGGCTGTCAGATAGAACTACACATCTTAGTTTTTGTGATGAAATATGCTAGAAATAAGGAACTCTATACTATGAATAGTTGTATAATGAAGTGGCTTTTTTTGCAGATGAATAGTGTTGCAGAATATGCTAATATAGATAATGAAGTTTTTCTTTACAGGTGATGATAATAATGGAATTATGGTGATATGGATAACGAAGTTTTTCTTTGCAGGTGATGATAGTAATGATAATGAAGTTGTTTTTTTTTTGCAGATGAAAATATTGATGAAGCTTATATATTTACTGTTAGTTAAGAAATGCTACATAGTTATTTAGGTATTTGTTGCAGTTCGTTTTGACAGTATGTCTTATGTCCCATGGTATGATGACTGAAGGTTTTGGAAAGGACAGCTAGAGAACATATATATTTAATACACATTTCATTACCTGTTAATTCGAAGTTCACTACTTTTCAGCATAATATGCGTTTCTTCTTTCAGTTTAATAATCCATTTTGTATTTTTTGCAGGAGAAATTATTCATGAAATTAATGTGCTATAAGCAGTTGGTCATTAAACCTGTGTCATTCATTAATGTGATCACATATACTCTATTTGTTTCGTAACCTTGATACAGCTGACTCATGATGAATGACGTTTCACATCTTCATTTGCAGCAATAAGTCAAATGCAAATATTATTATGCCCCAGCAATTAATTATCGATCCCAACGCAATGCATTGCTCGCACAAAAAAATGTATTACCAGTCCCAAATAATACTACCAATTTAAAAGAGTTATGAGTAATACTGAATGATGTTTTCTAATCACAGACTTTGAGTAATAGTTACAGAGTGTTACATTTTTAATTATGTCTTATGTCACTTGAATGATGAGTTCTGAGTAATAGTGAATGATATTTTGTAATAATGCATGTATGCTCTACACTCTTTAACTCCTGTTTTGAATGATGACTTCTGATGATTTGTAACTGGCCAATGAGTGCCAATTATTATTTTTAAATATGTCATATGTTACTTGAATGATGGAAAATATTTTATAATATTCAATACTTGCTAGCCAACGAATGCTACTGTTTCTTATATTTTAAATTTATATTATGTCACTTTTATGCTTTGATGCTTCACTCATTAACTACTGTTTTGAATGATGACTTCTGATGGTTTGTAACTGGTCAATGAGTGCCAATGTTCTCTGTAAACAGATGACTTATGAACGTTATTCTGTAATACTTCATACATGGTACAGAAATGTTCAGTAACTGGGCGATGAGTGCCACGAATTACTCAAAGTAGTTGTTAGACTAGTGTAATTATCAATGATGACTGGCATAAGACTTAATGTCCTTCACCTTCTGACCTAATTACCAGAAATTACTGCAATATCCGTTTGTCCTGTCTATCCTCGTGCTCATGGAGCACTTTATTTGGTTTTTGCACTAATTCTACGTTGGTGTACCTTACAAGAATGTGGTGTTGACACGACATGCTGTCCACCACCTTGAGCGATGGAGATGTTATTATGGTCCCACTGTTTGGTGTACCTAATGTACTACCAAAATGATAACATGGAATATTACTACGACATTTCAGTGTCTGGGCTACACTAATTAATACTTGAGGGAAAAGAACTTCAGATTGTCTCACTTGGTGTTGTGCTTCTGTAGAAAGATATGGACTTTCAGTGCAGCTGCGTGCAACCTAATGTGCTACAACCATGATGCAATCCTTTCCTTTCCTATCCTAATTTGTAAAAAAGTAAAAAACAAAAAACCTACAGTGCGTGTACACTTATGTCATTTGTTAATATGATTTGTATTCATTGCGTATACATTTTGTGATTTGCTGAACTACAGTGCGTGTGCACCTTATGTCATCTGTTAATATGATTTGTATTCATTGCGTATACATTTTGTGATTTGCTGATATGTTCTGAACTACAGTGCGTGTGCACTTTATGTCATTTGTTAATATGATTCGTACTCATTGCCTATACATTTTGTGATTTCCTGATATGTTTTGTACTACAGTGCGTGTGCACTTTATGTCATTTGTTAATACGATTTGTATTCATTGCGTATACATTTTGTGATTTGCTGATATGTTCTGAACTACAGTGCGTGTGCACTTTATGTCATTTGTTAATATGATTTGTACTCATTGCCTATACATTTTGTGATTTCCTGATATGTTCTGTACTACAGTGTGTGTGCACTTTTGCCATTTGTTAATATGTTTTGTACTCATTGCGTATACATTTTGTCATTGCTTGATATGTTCTGTACTCAGTGCATGTGCACTATATTTTATTTCATGTTTTGCACATATACACTCCTGGAAATGGAAAAAAGAACACATTGACACCGGTGTGTCAGACCCACCATACTTGCTCCGGACACTGCGAGAGGGCTGTACAAGCAATGATCACACGCACGGCACAGCGGACACACCAGGAACCGCGGTGTTGGCCGTCGAATGGCGCTAGCTGCGCAGCATTTGTGCACCGCCGCCGTCAGTGTCAGCCAGTTTGCCGTGGCATACGGAGCTCCATCGCAGTCTTTAACACTGGTAGCATGCCGCGACACCGTGGACGTGAACCGTATGTGCAGTTGACGGACTTTGAGCGAGGGCGTATAGTGGGCATGCGGGAGGCCGGGTGGACGTACCGCCGAATTGCTCAACACATGGGGCGTGAGGTCTCCACAGTACATCGATGTTGTCGCCAGTGGTCGGCGGAAGGTGCACGTGCCCGTCGACCTGGGACCGGACCGCAGCGACGCACGGATGCACGCCAAGACCGTAGGATCCTACGCAGTGCCGTAGGGGACCGCTCCGCCACTTCCCAGCAAATTAGGGACACTGTTGCTCCTGGGGTATCGGCGAGGACCATTCGCAACCGTCTCCATGAAGCTGGGCTACGGTCCCGCACACCGTTAGGCCGTCTTCCGCTCACGCCCCAACATCGTGCAGCCCGCCTCCAGTGGTGTCGCGACAGGCGTGAATGGAGGGACGAATGGAGACGTGTCGTCTTCAGGGATGAGAGTCGCTTCTGCCTTGGTGCCAATGATGGTCGTATGCGTGTTTGGCGCCGTGCAGGTGAGCGCCACAATCAGGACTGCATACGACCGAAGCACACAGGGCCAACACCCGGCATCATGGTGTGGGGAGCGATCTCCTACACTGGCCGTACACCACTGGTGATCGTCGAGGGGACACTGAATAGTGCACGGTACATCCAAACCGTCATCGAACCCATCGTTCTACCATTCCTAGACCGGCAAGGGAACTTGCTGTTCCAACAGGACAATGCACGTCCGCATGTATCCCGTGCCACCCAACGTGCTCTAGAAGGTGTAAGTCAACTACCCTGACCAGCAAGATCTCCGGATCTGTCCCCCATTGAGCATGTTTGGGACTGGATGAAGCGTCGTCTCACGCGGTCTGCACGTCCAGCACGAACGCTGGTCCAACTGAGGCGCCAGGTGGAAATGGCATGGCAAGCCGTTCCACAGGACTACATCCAGCATCTCTACGATCGTCTCCATGGGAGAATAGCAGCCTGCATTGCTGCGAAAGGTGGATATACACTGTACTAGTGCCGACATTGTGCATGCTCTGTTGCCTGTGTCTATGTGCCTGTGGTTCTGTCAGTGTGATCATGTGATGTATCTGACCCCAGGAATGTGTCAATAAAGTTTCCCCTTCCTGGGACAATGAATTCACGGTGTTCTTATTTCAATTTCCAGGAGTGTATATATGTATATATTCTGTGATTGTAAACTTAGTTAAGTAAGAAAAATTTATTGCTCATGGCAAGTCCAATTGACTCACCACCGCTGCCAAATATTTGCCCCCCCCCCCCCCCCCCCCCAGTGGAGGGTTATGTAAGAGGTATGCGATGTATGCGCTGCCTGCAACAGGCAAGGCAGAGGAGAGTCTCTGACCAGAGAGCAGTATGTAGTTAGTTGTTGCTTGTCGCTAGTCGGCAGTAGTCGATAGTAGTCTGCGTGAGTCGGCGGTAGTCAGCGGTAGTCGGCGCGTGCAGCAGTCTGCTCTGGTCGGGACTCTGGAGGATAAGTATTATTGTAGAAGGTTAAGAAGCAGCCTTGCGCATATCTAATAATGTATGTTAACTGTCATCCAATTTCTTTTAAAAAAATGCCCCAATAATAATTTTTATAATATAAAGTAACTTTTTAAAAAAAAGCATTCATTTCAATTTAAAGATTTTATTCAATGGATTATCTTTCCTTTCATGAATCACAAAGCATATGCCAGCATTGCACGGAGCTGTGCCGAAATTTTTTTAAGTAAGAGCAGATATATTCGCAGTTTCTATTGAGGTAAGAATTTTTGCTTTTTTTTTCATTCAGAATACAGGGCCGAGGCGCAGCCCTGCTGTCGTCATAAAATTTACCAGGTTACTGAATTTTTTTTATTATTTTGGTATTTAGGAATTTTTCTGTTTCGAACTTAACATTAAATGAGAAAAGAATTTTGTGGGTACATTAAATGTGAATGCATTTCTGCACAGAGATTATAAATGGGAACCCAATTTTGTTCAGAGGTTACAATATTTAAAATTCATTTAATTCTTATTTCTGAGGGGAGGTTACACTAGGTTCATTTTTATATATATTTTTTGTGGGGAGGTTACAAGAGAAAGAGATTGTAAAAGGAAAATAATTAAGGCGTGGAATCATCGGAGATCTGGACATGTAATGGAGATGGATTTAATACACGATTTCCTCCATAAATTAGGTTTGTGACTTTTTGTTCTGGAGTGAATGAACGAATGAGTTTTTTCTGAATCATTTGTTGATCACGTTGGCCCTGTAATTAGTGGGGAAGTTTCAGCTGTGTCGAAGAGAGCCTGCAATCACTGAGTCTGTGTTAAATCGTCCAAAAAGGCTTCGTACACATCTGGAATTCGCAATCTTTCGTAAAAGGAACAAATTGTCCAAACGATTGATTCTCCCGACTGACTGCAGTGTTGAACAGTAATAATAAATGTAAAGATCTCTTAAAGCAAGCCAGCCGCTGATTACCAAGATGAAGGACTTCACCAAAGATTCTATTTGGCTGATTCTTTTTATCACCATATCACGTAATGAAATCTTATATTAAAAACTATACATAGATAAAGGAGAGAATGTAAATAGAGATAATACTAATAATCCTCCATTAGTCTAATCTTTCGCCTGTCTTATCACAGATCAGCTAAGAACTGGGAGGGCCTGTATAGACTTATGTGTGAAGGTGAAGGGATCTTAAAGACAACAGATACACGTCTATACAGACAAGACATTACACAGAGATAGCGGCTAGCTGCATTGATCATCTATTCTTAGATTAAAGAGACGGCAACTTATTATCAGAACATTAAAATGTTAAAATGGCGACCGTGACAGGACATGTTTTTGGACGTTGCTAAAATAATTTTGTTCTCTGTTTCATGTCAACTACGACGAGCCAACCTAACTGACGCTTGGAAAAGAGAGGAAAGACTCGCAGGTGATATAATTGGATCCACAAATAAAACCGAAAAACAGCATGCTGTGTCAGTGAAAAGGCCAGATCTTTATTTGTATTATTAAAGCTTGCTACTACAGTTGAAGTATACGGTTTTTTATTTAGTGTTATTTGATATTTGAACATTGGTTATTTGTGATCTTGTTAGATATAGGATGTGGTTTGATTGACTAGTCCCAGTTGCATTTATTGGTATGTGTACATTAAGAAATTAGACACAGAAGTACTCTCGTGAGAAGGAAGTTACATTTAGTGACAGTAGAACATTTATATGGTTTTAACTAGGGCAATGTTTAGGATGAGTCAAACAGAGCAAGGCAGCACGCGTCAGCCTTCAGCTGTTAGCACTGATAATAACGAAGCAGTAAGAAGTGTTGTAGAACCGATGGCTACAGATAGCGCAACAGAACGCCCTGTAGACACGGCTGCGGTTGTAACAGCGAGTACGCAGCAGGGATTAGATCCATTGGTAATTATCATGAGACAGATGCAGATGATAACCGAGAGCATGAATACTTTGAAAACCTACATTAATACGAAATTATCCTCAGTTACTGAAGGGCAGGAAAATCTGAAAACCGATATTAAAGCACAATTAGTGACAGTCACTCAAACTCAAGAAGAGATGAAATTAGTCCAAACTGAGATTAAACAGCAGTTACAAGACAGTTTTTCCGAATTAGAGCAGCGGATAGAGGCGAAGACCAAGGAACTCAACGATCAGGCCCAAGAGACGGAACGAAAATTAACTGCACAAATAGAATTGGTGAAAGCACAATGTGAGGAATCTACTCAGCGCGTACGTGACGAAATGAAGGAGTATGTGGCTATTAAGATAGATAACGTACGGGAGCAAGTGGAAATGGTTCCGCAATTAGTACAAAAGCAAGACGCCATGGCATGTGCAATTGCGCAACTACCTGAATTGGCACGTACACAGACTAACCTAAAGGAAAGCGTTGAACATCTGACAGAGTGTCAAGACGTTATAGACCACCAAATTAACGTATTAACGGGTAAATTATCCGAAATCACATTAGAAAACAAAAGGCTAATGTGTGAAAACGTTGAGCAAAATGTTAAGGCAGCATTCCAGAATTTATCTGACAAACAGGAAGAGAATTTGTTTGCGAAAGGACTTAAGGAGGTGCGACAGCAGTTAGGTGCTGATTTTGAGCATTGGAAACAAACGATAGAAGAGTCGATGCGCGCTTCACAACAAAGCTCAGAACAAATGAATACAGGGCGGCAGCAGAAGTTGGCAACAACTATAGAGCCAGTTACTGCCCATTCGCACACAATACCGACTTGTGCAAGTAATTCAAACACTAAATTGCCACAAGCTGGTTGTTCGCGTGAATTCTTATCTGCCGGAGATTACGAAAGCCTTTGGCATGCCGAAGAAAAAATAATAAAGCATCGGCAATTCCAGATTTTTAACCCTGACAAAAGGGGGGTCCATCCAATTCTTTTTATTCGAAGTTTCAGAGGAGTGCTACCCAGAAATTTGTCGGAGTGGCAGAAGATCAGTTTTGTTACAGGATATATACAAGGTTCGGGGGCGATCTGGGCCCGGGCATGATTTCTGTTTGTCCGACATATGACGATTTTGAGAACGCGTTTTTAGCAAAGTTCTGGTCAGAAAGGGTACAGGAACGCCTAAGGCAGGAGGTGCTCTACCCAGAGCCTTTCTCCTTTTCTAAAGGAAGCCTTAGAAGGTATTTCGAAAAATATATAAATAAAACGAGATACTGGGACAGACCTATGCCCTTACCAGACATAATAAACATACTTAAGGCAAGACTACCAACTAGCATCCGGAATCAATTGATTTACGGCAACGACAAAGACTTGGAGTTGTTCCTCACGACGTTAGACCATATAGATATTATCGAAGAGAACAACCAGAAAGCCCGTAATAACAGGTTTCAATATAGGGCGATAGAACCTCCACCAAACGGTAGGCAAGGTGGAAGTATGGGTTATAGCAATGGCGATCAATCGACACTTAGAAGGAATGAACAGAAAAAATGGAGGAACCCCTCAAAATCTCAATAGTAATCCCGGAAATGGTCTTGCGAGAGGCTATTCAAGGAACAACAGGAACGGGAAAAGACACAACCCCATGTGGGGGAACGAAAGACATTTCAGACCCCAAGCCTGGAATAATAACAATAATAGAAATTGGTACCAACCGGGAGAAATGAATTCAAATAGCCAACATCAGTGGGGACGGACATCTCCGAATCAACCGGTAATTACCGAAGTGGCGGATGATGTCCACCAGCAGACAAATCAAAATCCAACAAATTCGTAAGGACCCACTCGTGCCCCGGAGGAGCGGTCAACAATTGGTTGAGGGGCAACAGGATATATGTACCCATGCTAACGTATAATGATGGACAATTACTGGCAGATAAACTGACCGAGGACTTAGAACCACAAGATGAGGACAAGGAACAGGTGGCAGTAGTCGAAGTGCAAGTCATTATGGAGACCATACCTATAGTGGCGGTTTTAGACACAGCTGCAACCACAAATGTTATTTCGGAGGCACTATTCAACAGGATCAGAAATATAAGACGAGTACCAGTTTCTCCAGTTCAAAATTGCAGAATAATAGGCGCCGTTAGGGCTCGATCGGCTAATGTAAAGGTGCAGTCACTACTTGGTGTGGAATTCGGAAATGTAGCAATATTAAGCACATACCTTGTTGTGAAAAATTTGGTGGTAGATTGCATTATCGGAGTCGACAGCCTACGTCAATACGGATGTAGAATAGATTTCAAAACAGGAAAAATTTGGTTGATGTTAATAAACAAGAAATTGAGTTGGAGTTGTTGAAAAATAGAGCCTTACGAGAAAATATAATTGTGGGATCAGTGTGCAAGTAATCAGGATGGCCCAAAATTCTAAACAGCACGTAATTAATTAGTTCCAAGTCAAAGAAGACTTCGGTCAATTAGTGTTTGAAAAGTTAAATGAATAAGGCTGCATTATCGAAGATCAGAAGACGCAGCTCAATGAATTATTATTAACGTAAGAAAACGTTTTTGATGAAAGGCCAGGAGTTATTAAGGGATACATATGCCATCTCTACGTTAAGCCGCACGAAACGTATTATAGAACTTTCTATCCTGTTCGCTGGAGGTTAAAGGCTCAAGTTCAAAAGCAAATAGATCACATGTTGAAATGGGGTTTGATCGAACCCTCTACAAGCCCATACTGCTCCCCATTGTTAGTCATGCCAAAAGCAAATGGGACTGTTAGACTGGTACTCGACGCCAGAGAAATAAATAAAATCATAATTCCAGTGAGAACACATCCGGAAAACATAGACGAACTTATACAACGGTTCCAAGATGTCAAATATTTGACGAGCATTGATTTGCGGAGCTCTTATTGGCAAGTCAAGCTGGATGAGTCATCAAGAAAGTATACGGCTTTCATTTATTACGGAAGAAGTTACCAATTCACCGTAGTTCCTTTCGGACTCAGCATTAGTGCTGGAATCTTTATAGCAGCTCTAGATTATGCACTAGGCTCAGAACTCGGAAGCAGGATAACAGTGTTTGTTGATGATTTGCTTATTGCATCGAAAACTTGGGAGGAGCATATTACCTTACTGAACCGAGTGTTGGACGTGTTCAAAACCACGGGAATAACTGCTAACCTACAGAAATCCCATTTTGCAGTAAACAGAATCAAGTTCCTGGGGCATATAATTGACGCAAAGGGAATTTTACCAACCAAGGAGAAGCTAATTGTAATTAGTAAGTTTCCAACACCCAGGAATAGGAGGCAATTAAAAGGATTTATGGGCCTTGCCTCATTTTTTAGAAGATTCATAACAAATCAGGCGATGAAAGCAGCAGCTCTAAATAGTCTGTTGAAGAAGGATGTGCCCTGGCTCTGGACTTTAGAGTGTCAAGAAGCTTTCGAAGAGATAAAGAAGCAATTAGTAAATGCACCGCTTTTGTACCATCTGGACATGCGAGAAGAATTTTACTTGTCAACAGATTCTTCGAATGTGAGTATTGGAGCGTGCCTTTTTCAAGTACGCAAGATAAATGGACAACTCACCTTCTGTCCTATTGCGTTTGCTAGTCGTGTTTTGTCCAGCTGTGAACGAACTTACAGGACGACAGAATTAGAGGCTCTTGCGGTCATCTGGGGATTTAAAAAATTTCATTATTATCTATATGGGTCAAAGACTGTCGTATATTGCGATCAGCAATCATTAACGTTTTTACAAATGTGTAAACTGCTACACCCCAGACTGGCTAGATGGACTCTCGCTCTGCAGCAATACCAATTTAAGATCGTGCATGTCTCAGGACAGCAAAATATTATTGCTGACGCTCTATCAAGGTCACCACAGGGTTTGACTAAAGAGATTGAAGTAAATAATAACTCAGAATACCTGTATTGCTGCTGCAGGAAAATCCATATAAGATGTACTACGTCAATTTGTTTGCGCATATGGCACAGTTACAGAAAAGAGATGCTCAATGGGGAAGTGTCATTCAAAGGTTACAACAGCAACCTTCGGATCAGATGGCAAATTATTACAAGCTGGTAAATGGCGTATTATTTTTCCGCTGTGGAAGGCCAAACAAAGTCCGTTGGTGTGTATGTATACCTGAGGCGCAAATAGAGAAACTCGTATGGTTCACCCATTTAACTTGGGGACATTTCGGTGCGACAAAATGTGCAGGCAAGATAAGTGTTTGCGGTTATTTTCCCAACATAAAGCTCAGAGTGCATGAGGTCTTGAAGAAATGAATAATCTGTCAAAAAGCAAAGCCGGATTCAAAAGGGAGTAAGCACCCATTATGCTCTATATTAGTCCGAGAACCAAAAGAATTAATTTCGTGCGATCTGTGTGGACCGTTACCTACTTCAAGAGGAGGTGTTAGATATGTGTTGGCATTTCTTGATGTGTTTACGAAATACGTAAAGCTATACCCGATAAAGGCGGCTACAGCCAAAGTAATTGTAATAAGATTGACAAGGGATTATCTTCCACATGTTGGTATATCTATGGCGATAATAACAGACAATGCTAAAATATTCACGGGACTCCGATGGAAACAGGCTTTGTCTCAAGTCGGTGTGAAACACATACTAACATCATTCTACCACCCACAAGGCAATTTGGTTGAGAGAATTTTTAGAGAGTTCAATCGCTTTATGAGGACCTACTGCCATAATAAGCAGACTGCGTGAGCAAATTATGTGGAAGAATTTGAGCAGATATACAACAACATGCCCCACTCCTCCACTGGTTATACACTTCATGAATTGATGTTCGAGGCAAAAGAAGAAAACTTCTGGACTGAACATATGCCCAAAACTCAGGAAACTGAGATGCCTTGGGAAGAAAAAATAAGACAAGCTGTCATAAATATGACGCAAAAGGCTTATCAGAGGAAACAACAATATGACAAATTAATCAAGAGGGGACAGGCGTACCACGTCGGAGAGAAGGTACTAATCAAAAAACATACCAAATCATCCTTAATAAAGAAGAGTATAAAGAAATGGGAGTTATTATATACTGGCCCATACATCATTCTACAAATTCCTAACCCTGGGGCTTATCTGTTAGTATACCCGGGATCTAACAAAATTAAAGGGTTATTTTCCCATAACGACTTGAAAAAATTTAATGAAGATTAGAAGATAGGTATGAATGGTGTTGCGAGTGACAGAGATGAACGCTCGTAAAAACATAACAATAAACTGTGTTTGTTTAGTGTTAGAAAACTTTAAACTGAAATAGTTAATCAGTGACACAGATTGTAGAAATAGTGAATAACTAGAACTATTGAGTGCTGTAAAGAAGATAGTGGAGATAGGCTTCACCTGTGTTTGGTTAAACATAGAACTTTAGCATTGCTAATGTCATCAAGAAGGATCTGAATGACCTTCAAGAAGAAAGAAATATTTCCCGAAAATGACGCTGCACAATCAAAAGAGGTTCCCAGTGAATGTTCATATATAATTTCAAGTGCTCGGTTAGATGTGTAAACGTGTGAAGTGAAGTGATGCGTTTAGGCAGTGAATCCTGAGTGACGGTTAACACCGCAAAGATAATTTCCCGCGCAAAACAATTGACGTCGGCGCGAGAGTTAGAATCGATATAGACGACACAGATATGCTTTGTAAGAGACTCGCATCAAACGCGAGGGGAAACTGACTGATGTTCAACTTCAAAAAAGTGTCATAATTACAGGCTAAGAGTTCTTGATTTATTGTTGAATGTCAAAAGAAGTTAATATTCATAGAATTAGTAGTTATTTAATGGGTCTTGTTCACTTTGGAATTTTGTTTGAAAATCCATTTCCATATATGTGCATGTATGAATGCCGGATGAATCAGAGAATAAATGAAAGAAGTGAATCCACATTCCTCGCCACTAATAACTTTCACATTACAGCAATCAAGCGGAGAAATATATGTATTTAGGATAAAATTTTTATGAGTATAGATAAATGATATGACTTTTCAAGGAAATGATGGATTATGTCTTTGTATAAAATGAACCACACTTTCCATTATTCGATGATTTGAATCCAAAATCTACTGCAAGTTGCATGAATCCTTTAAATTACGAAGAGTAAATCATTGACAGAAAATGTGTCAGAATTTTTGGACTTACAAGCACAAGTGGTGATTAAGTGATAGGCGAAGTCCAAAAGAAAATTCAAACTAGAGTAAATATTATGATGTTTTCGGCAACAGCATTAGTCAATGGATAAATGGAAACCTTAAGTCAATGGCTAAATTCCTTGCAGTACATCGTAAGAAAAAGGATGTATGAAGCCATAGGGATTTTGTTTTCAAAAAGGAGAATCCTGGACGGTGCAACCTAACCAGTTCTTTTACAGGAAGAGTTTCCCTTTCGGTCATTGCTAATTCTTTTGGAATTAATGTTATATGTAAAATCTGGTATCCCTGTCCATTCTACTCTTCCCATTGTGGGCCGCATAGAAGACCAACTACAAATTTGGACGTCGGGGACATGCAAGATCCGGGGGGAGTTTCAGCACTGCAAGATATTGTCGTGGTAACAACATTGTAAAAAAAACTTGAGTTATTGATTGTAAATTTTTTTTTAGATAGAGGCACAAATCACTCTTCTCCAAATCGTTATATAAATCTATCCCTCTCTTTCCTTTAGAGATCAATTTCAAAATTATTTTTTCTCTTCTGTAGGATTTCCTATCTTCTATGTGCTGTAGACTGAGGGTCTAGGCTTAAGAGGTTTTCCAAGGTTTCCCTGCTTAAAAAAATTCCCGAATGGGTAGATTCTGATAATAGTTTCATGAAAGATCATCTTCCTTCGTTGCGCACAGCAGACATAACACCTTGATGCACGTAAAAGCAATACAGCCGCGGTACCTGTCTCTTCATTTCTTCTGTTTTCAATGTTTCTTTTCTTCGTCTGTCGTATACATAATTATTTTTTTTCAGTCGGAGGACTGACACGCATCACTTCCGGGTTACCCACACTAATAGATAGCTCGCGAAGGGTGTTCGGTAAATCAAAATTAGGCTCACAAACTTCGCCCGCTGCGAGGGGCATTGTAATGTCCCCACAGAAAATACCCTCTGCCACGCACCAATTAATCATTTTCAATCAAACCATCCACATTCATTCACTTTGGAAAAGTTATCTGATCTGATTTTCTCGTAATATATGTGGCGACAGCTCGTCGACGCCAAAGTATTTTCTGGTGCATTTATTCTTTGAAATAACAGAGATGCATATATGCATTCTCCATGGTTGTTGGGGTGGTAAATAGGACAGCTTCTGGAGTATCTGTTGAGGGATTGACGTGTTTCTGAGAGATACATATTCTGCTTTTCTTCTCGCTAAAGCGAGCCAATTAACACTTGTGCCGCTAGCGGTTTGTTTTGAAGAGAAAGAGATTGTAAAAGGAAAATAATTAAGGCGTGGAATCATCGGAGATCTGGACATGTAATGGAGATGGATTTAATACACGATTTCCTCCATAAATTAGGTTTGTGACTTTTTTGTTCTGGAGTGAATGAACGAATGAGTTTTTTCTGAATCATTTGTTGATCGCGTTGGCCCTGTAATTAGTGGGGAAGTTTCAGCTGTGTCGAAAAGAGCCTGCAATCACTGAGTCTGTGTTAAATCGTCCAAAAAGGCTTCGTACACATCTGGAATTCGCAATCTTTCGTAAAAGGAACAAATTGTCCAAACGATTGATTCTCCCGACTGACTGCAGTGTTGAACAGTAATAATAAATGTAAAGATCTCTTACAGCAAGCCAGCCGCTGATTACCAAGACGAAGGATTCCACCAAATATCCTATTTGGCTGATTCTTTTTATCACCATATCATGTAATGAAATCTTATATTAAAAACTGTACGTAGATAAAGGAGAGAAAGAGAGAGAGCGTATGAAAATAGAGATAATACTAATAATCCTCCATCTTTCGCCTGTCTTATCACGGATCAGCTAAGAACTGGGAGGGCCTTACTTTACTGTATAGACTCATGGGTGAAGGTGAAGGGATCTTCATGACAACAGATACACGTCTATACAGACAAGACATTACACAGAGATAGCGGCTAGCTACATTGATCATCTATTCTTAGATTAAAGAGACGGCAACTTATTATCAGAACATTAAAATGTTAAAAAGTGACAGCAACATCGCTCATCTAACCTATCAATTACCTAAGTACTTAATTCCATTTCAATATTAATCATATTCAATAAGTCAATTTACAAGTTCATTATTCGATGATAAAATGAGAAGTTCCACATTTTCCCAGTATCAGCACAGTGTTCATTCATGACCTAGCACCCCCCCCCCCCCACCCATAGAACGCTGCACTCCTATTGGCTACTGCATTAGTCACATGATTCGACTTCATAGAACCTAGGACTTGGAATCAATTTTCGCCAGTGTCACACCTACGTGGACTTGGAATCAAATAGTTAAATTCTCAACCCAGTCCTCAACCTAGCACCACGCCCCCTTACTGGCCCATTTTTGTGGGCTAACATGCACTAACCTGTACTAACGTGTACTAACATGCACATCGTATGACATCAGCCAAGATACCAGGGCAAAATAGCGGGAAAACGACTCTCTCTATTACTCATATTGGCTACTGCATTAGTCACGTGATTCCACATCATAGAACCTAGGACTTGGAATCAATTTTCACGAATGTCACAGCCATCTGGACTTCGAATCAAATAGTTAAATTCTCCACCACGATCCTCAACCCAGCACCACATCCCTTACCAGTCCATTTTTGCGGGCTAACATGCACTAACCTGTACTAAAGTGCACAGTACGTGATGTTATCCAAGATGGTGGGGTGAAGTGAAGGGAAAACGACTCTATCTATCACTCCTATTGGCTACTACATTAGTCACGTGATTCGACTTCATAGAACCTAGGACTTGGAATCAATTTTCACGAATGCCACACCCACCTGGATTTGGAATCAAATAGTTAAAACCTCCACCACGATCCTCAACCGACCACCACATCCCCATATCAGCCCATGTTGTTGGGCTATCGTTCACTAAAGTGTACTAACGAGCACAGCGGATGATGTCATCCAAGATGGTGGGGTGAAATGGCGGGAAAACAGATCTGAACACAAATTTTTATTTTGCAAGTGGTGTCTCCACCACGAGATTTACTGTCCAACTGACATAGCGCACATTACTGCCATCATATCGTACTGTCATCCCTCCTATGGCCTAATCCCAGATGGTCGTCTGTAGGGGCGAGAAATATGCTAATATTACTCAGGCTACGCTAGGCTCCTGAGAAGAGTAAGGAAGGAGTGCACTCTATTTATTTTTGAACATTTTATTTAGCGATCTAGTATATTAATCACACTAATACAAAATACTAGCCCTGATGTGTTTGGGGTCACAATACACAGTCTGCAGACATGCAGACAACTTCTAATTTCAGTGCAGACCTGCAAACTGCTCCTAAATAATGCTTCACAGTGATGTGTAGACATGCTCAGTACTCGTAAAATGTCCAAATAGCACATAGCACAGCCTGCAGACCTGCTCGCGAAATAACACAATCATTGCCCACAGGCAGCCCAGCCAAGTGAAGCATCTGTCAGCTGTCAAACCACACACAGCTGCCCACCGGCATGAGGCGGATACATCCATTTTCATATTTGACACTAGAGAAATTCCTATCACAATAGGTGTTCACCTAGACGCCAATGATGACGCAATCGGACGGGAGCGAAGACATATTTACAGTGCGCAAAATCTAGAAGCTGGTCCACATGCTTGCAGTCAATGTGGCCGTCAGTTGTCAAAGTACACACAGACAACCGTTCAGGATAGAGATGGGCAAAACTGTTCTTTTCAGAGATCGGATCAGAACTGTTCACTCCCTGAAATGAATTAGCTCTTTTTCATGACTCACCACTCATTTACAATAGAAAATAAATGGAAGGCACAGTGCCCTTTAAACTTGGTTTATTCCAGTACTATACCTGTATTTTGATCTTATTTGATCCTATTTTGAAGTAACACAGATAATGAGTAAGAATTTTGTATTGTTTATTGAAATTTCCACGATATGACAAAGTTTTTGATTATTGATTTATTTTGCACTATCGTGGTTTTTTGGGTGATCGGAAAATGTTGTAACTTGAGATTTACATTAACAATATATTTGGCTATAATGTATTAAAATTTCATTAACCTCATACAAATACATCGCAAGCCATATATTTTTAAAGTGAACGTTTCCTTCCGAAGACGCCTAAAGTCGCAAAATCCGTACCAGAATAAGAAAAAAAAATATAAATTTGACTGTAAAACGAAAGTGCTGCATATAGCCTTACGCAGAATAAAACAAGGAAAATATTGGTGTATCACATTTTGTGATACGTTTATCGGTTCGCTCGTAATTAAAGCGTAAATTCGAGTGTCCATAATAAAAATCCTATAGTAAGAGGAGTCGTCAGGAACCTAATCTGATCAGTTTAAACAAATAAAAATAAAATAAAAACAAATGATGTATACATAACATAATAATGTAATATACATAGCGGTATTACTACGAAGAACAATATCCAGTAGAGACGAACTCCGATGCAGAAGCACTGAGTCGAGCAGGTCGAGCCGCGAGCTGTATTACTGCGTGAGCTAAGACCACAGAGACCAGAGTGACACCTGAGTTGCTTTGCTCAACGCTCTGGCTAGAGTCGAGAACGGTGGGGTGAGCATTGAGCGGGCGAGTTCCGAGGGTGGGGGGAGTGGTGAACTCACCTGCTCCGAGACAAATCGTCCGTTCCCTTGCGAGCAGGTTGTTGCAAGTAATTCCTATGTTATCAGCTAGGTGGCTCTTTGTCCTGTTGCTCGCATCAACTGCCCAGAGGGCAGGACGTGCGACTGAAACGATCGCCGACAGAGTGCGATGCGAAGTTAAGCTGTGCCAGACACTGCATGCGGCAGACGACGCACAGAGACGTGGCACGGCATATGTGAAACATAAAATCCAATGGGGCACTGCACAATGCAGGCAGCCATGGTAGAAGCAGGGCAGAGGCCGGCGCTGGCTGTGTTGTGTGGCGTGCACTGTGCTGTGACCAGCAGAGGCGCTGCTGATATGCTCCGTCTCTCTCTCTCTCTCTCTCTCTCTCTCTCTCTCTCTCTCTCTGCCGTGGGAAACGTTTGGAGCTACCGTTCTTTTTTTCTGAATCACTGATTGTTCACTCCTTTGAAAGATTCAACTCTATGAATCAGTTCAAGAGCGCATCCCCCATCTCTAGTTCAGGACCGGGATACGTCACAGCCCCAAGCTGCTGCTGCTGAAAGCAGTTGAAGGTCAGGTCTATACATTCACCATTATACCGACGTCGCAGAATTCCAAGGCGCACCCTCCATACATGATACACATCCCAGCAGCAGATGTCTTTACTGCTTGTGGCACAATAGCACAGGGTGAATTGCTCCTAGTGTGATATGACACATGTGTTTAACCATACTTAACTACCCAGCGTGACTGACACAACACCACCAAGTGCACGCACATACTTACAAAAACGCATCTAACAACATGCCCAAAGTTATTTTTATATCAAATCTCTTTGTAAAATATAACAGCGAAGTCAGCCTCTCAGCAATTGTGTACTTTTCCAGAAATAGTTAACCCTCGCTTTCTTCATGCCTCAGCTTGTGTGCACAGAAATTCTTACCCTAACAGAACCTGTTTACAAAAATAACGCCGAACGCAGTCTTCCCAACGCTTCTAACGTCTTACCCATCGAGATTTCAACATACTCAAACGTTCCCTCCACTATGTAGAGACTCCTGTATCCCAGCACGAGCGATGTGAATAAATCGAGCATTCTGATTCTCTCTTATCGAATTTACACGTCGAATTACTTATGCTGCCGGTACCGAAGCACCATCCACTTATTCTTTCTCCTACTTTCAGCGGTTATTTTACACCAATCGCTAAATTGCATTGACAGTTAAACGTGCAAAATTCTCTCCACATTAGCAAATACATACCAGACTCTCAAGAATATTGCAAGCCGGGAAAATATTTACGAATGTGCTTCACTATTTATAGCGATATAATTTTCCACTTGAAAAATCAATCTCATACCCTCGTCGTTATCAATCTGCTCAATCTATACGTCCCTCACGATAGGACAATCAGTCATCGTCTCTAGTCATGCCACAACATAAACCATACTATCTTTACAATGCAATACATACACATTTTACACAATGTAAGCCACATTAACTTACGATACAATATATACACATTTTAGACAAACAGTGCAGTTATTTTTTATATCTATACAGCAATCTATACAGCAACCGAAAAAACATTATCGTACGCATACACTCACACCAACTATATATATGTTACGATGCTCCCCAGTCCTAGGGAAGCAGCATCAGCCTTTTCTTTCTTTCTACAGACGCAACATTCAGCAGTTATACACTACTTTACACTGATCGCCATTTCGCACCGATAACTAAACCTTGTAAGGTAGTCTACAGCTCATCAAATACATACCAGACTCGCAAGAATATTAGAATGCGAAACCGATCACCATCCCAGCAATATATCACCGAGTATAGTGTCGATCTAGTAAACATACACTTCATATCCCCCCACCGTACAAAATCACCCCTTTTACATCAGTGGGCCCAAGTTGCTCTTAAAACTGTTCTACACGATCGTTTCCCCTCGACACAAGCGCGTTACTGTCTCTGCTTCCTTGCCTGCTCGCTTTTCTATGCACATCTCCGGGATCGGCGATTACAAGAACACACGTATTTTCGCCATAATATTATACCATTTTCGCTATACTTCTCCATATCAAGCACTAGGCGGCGTCCTACCGATCGCTAACGCAAAATAATTCCCTACATATGTACTCGAAATGATTTCTCTACGAACACGAAAATTTAGCTATGTGGAGCATGCTCTAGACCACTGACTAACTACGAACAAACACATAAAAAATCATATTTCCACCCGTGAATACCGATCTCGCTGATATAACATACTCCAAATCATCCATATAATTTACAAGGCAACTAAGGTCTTTCCCATGTCTAGAGAACAGGCAAACGTATCTTCCACATGCCAGATGCACACACCACAATCGATCTTCTCTCAACTAAATAAAGATGTGAAATGTTCAGAAGCAGTCAACCGAACAATTTACATGGGAGGGAATAACGGCCCAGCACAAACGCACCTCCATACACAATCTTCTCAAATTTCCGCTTGATCACGAAGGCCACCCATCTTACTGTACCTGCCTTACGATTGGATATACTATTCCCCTTGCTATCACAGCACTCCAAGTCAAATCCATACCTTCCCTACAATAGGGCATAGTCATCACCTTTCCACAAACACATACTTTATAAACCTAATTCTCAAATACGTACATATCGTGCACCCACCACTACTACTAAGAATAAACGTTCATCAATAAATTATTGCCTATTATACTAAATAATACTGACCCAAAATCAATGATGTGTGTGCATGTCCCTTAGGTTCTTCTTGCGAGTCCTACCACAGTGTCATAGAAAGAGAGACGTAATCGACCAGATGTTAAAGAAAGAAAAATTCATCCGAACAACTACTGCATGTTACTCTCACAAGCGCTCTTTGTTTTACAGGTGCACACAAGTATCCATGTTAAAAGCTATACCTGCTTTACAAATGGTGGTACGACATTACCTCTGAATGAGATAGTTTTCTTTTTTCGGGACAAATACAGCAACCATGATTGTAGGGATATGTATGTCCACGATGCAACCTCGGGATAAAAACAATGAACTTTGAAAGTGATTCAGCTAAGGAATGTGGAATGTAAGCGGTATTTTCGACTCCCTCAGACCGACCCTAACTAGACAATTCTTTATTATTTGCAGCGCATACTGTCTCGAGACCATATCAGCGGTTCCACGATATATCTGCAGAGTTATAGGCCATGACTCATTCAGAAGCAACACAAACAGTAGTAGTAGATGATGTGTTGATTGAGGTCATAAGAAGAATAATGTACACTAGCTTCTCAGATCTCTAGTGTTACGCTATGTGTTAGAACTTATGTCCATCATTTGGTATCAGATCTTTCCATTCAAGCACATACTTGCATAGGCTCACAGCCACAAGTTAATCATATTTCAGGCACTCTCATATCTCTAAACGAGTCACCTTTCTTCGAATCTATCTGCTACAGTAAAATTAAAACATGCCTTGTCACACCCTACGCATCTTGCAACTGCTCCCATTTCTACAGCTTTCCGCATGTGATCGTTCCAATTTAAGACGGAACTGAGCAAAAGTCTGAGGAAGACATACCCACCACCTTCTGCAACCCATGTAGAAACAGAACGGCCTTAGTTAGTGCAACAGGACCATGTTTCGACCATTGGGCGGAAATGCACCCAATATGGCACGTCCCCAAACTACATACAAGTACTACAGATCAGCGCCCATTCAAATCAGTCAGCCCAACATACTATCATCCTTATACTCTACAACCCAACAGGGAAAAATTACGAACTATAAAAGCTCATCCTACACTCCTGGAAATTGAAATAAGAACACCGTGAATTCATTGTCCCAGGAAGGAGAAACTTTATTGACACATTCCTGGGGTCAGATACATCACATGATCACACTGACAGAACCACAGGCACATAGACACAGGCAACAGAGCATGCACAATGTCGGCACTAGTACAGTGTATATCCACCTTTCGCAGCAATGCAGGCTGCTATTCTCCCATGGAGACGATCGTAGAGATGCTGGATGTAGTCCTGTGGAACGGCTTGCCATACCACTTCCACCTGGCGCCTCAGTTGGACCAGCGTTCGTGCTGGACGTGCAGACCGCGTGAGACGACGCTTCATCCAGTCCCAAACATGCTCAATGGGGGACAGATCCGGAGATCTTGCTGGCCAGGGTAGTTGACTTACACCTTCTAGAGCACGTTGGGTGGCACGGGATACATGCGGACGTGCATTGTCCTGTTGGAACAGCAAGTTCCCTTGCCGGTCTAGGAATGGTAGAACGATGGGTTCGATGACGGTTTGGACGTACCGTGCACTATTCAGTGTCCCCTCAACCATCACCAGTGGTGTACGGCCAGTGTAGGAGATCGCTCCCCACACCATGATGCCGGGTGTTGGCCCTGTGTGCCTCGGTCCTATGCAGTCCTGATTGTGGCGCTCACCTGCACGGCGCCAAACACGCATACGACCATCATTGGCACCAAGGCAGAAGCGACTCTCATCGCTGAAGACGACACGTCTCCATTCGTCCCTCCATTCACGCCTGTCGTGACACCACTGGAGGCGGGCTGCACGATGTTGGGGCGTGAGCGGAAAAAGGCCTAACGGTGTGCGGGACCATAGCCCAGCTTCATGGAGACGGTTGCGAATGGTCCTCGCCGATATCCCAGGAGCAACAGTGTCCCTAATTTGCTGGGAAGTGGCGGTGTGGTCCCCTACGGCACTGCGTAGGATCCTACGGTCTTGGCGTGCATCCGTGCGTCGCTGCGGTCCGGTCCCAGGTCGACGGGCACGTGCACCTTCCGCCGACCACTGGCGACAACATCGATGTACTGTGGAGACCTCACGCCCCACGTGTTGAGCAATTCGGCGGTACGTCCACCCGGCCTCCCGCATGCCCACTATACGCCCTCGCTCAAAGTCCGTCAACTGCACATACGGTTCACGTCCACGCTGTCGCGGCATGCTACCAGTGTTAAAGACTGCGATGGAGCTCCGTATGCCACGGCAAACTGGCTGACACTGACGGCGGCGGTGCACAAATGCTGCGCAGCTAGCGCCATTCGACGGCCAACACCGCGGTTCCTGGTGTGTCCGCTGTGCCGTGCGTGTGATCATTGCTTGTACAGCCCTCTCGCAGTGTCCGGAGCAAGTATGGTGGGTCTGACACACCGGTGTCAATGTGTTCTTTTTTCCATTTTCAGGAGTGTATTTAGAAGTCAACTAGGCACCAATGCTGGTACAATGACGCACAGCGGCACTGTGCTCTAGCGCGGAGATAGAGATTTCACAATACTCCCCAGAATAACTCAGCATGCAGCCAGCCAAGCACTCCTAGCGGTATACACAGTTCCTCTGCGAATTTTCACCTCAAACTGCCGCTGCTACTGCGTCCTGTGTCTTACAGCGATAACCATAACACGCCACACATCTGCTGATTTTAAATGAAAGACACTTACAACATTAACAAACTGGAAGACTTTTACGGCGTTGGTGTAGGTTTCCAAACTATAGTCCGAAGGTGATTCATGAGCTCTACATTTAAACTCGTCTCTCACACTGACGATATAGCAGACGACTATGCGTTCCCTTTCGACTCATTCCTCATATTGCACCCATGTATGCGACCACTCTTTCACTGCTAGCAACCCCCAGAAGCTGCTGTCCATCCACCAAAACTTTTTCCCCAGCTCAAACAAGCCTTATCAGTGAATCATTATCTGCTAACCAGTGCAGGGATTGGATGGAAGAGACACCATCCATGTACTCTAATAATAAACATCACACTTGATAGCGCTACGAATTTTACACTAAGTTCAACACCGGCCAATGATGTGACAGCATGTTTCCCCAATTTCAGTATCATAGCTAAATCAGCCCTCTCCACATTGAGAGTATCACTGCGAACATGGATAGATGACTGGGTAGTATGTCCATTCAGTTTTAATTCTCGAACACATAAATCATCAAAGTATACCAGACAGCACTCCACATATTTCTGTCACTTCGACCATAGTGTTTAATTTACGATCTATCTCTCTGCGTATGGGAGTCACAGAGCATTCTCGCTGCATTAACGTAAAATTAGAGAGTGAAAGACACTCATCACACTGTCATTGACCAACCAGCCCTGCAGCACAGTTAGCGAATTAATCTGCAACCGACCATAAGAAGACCACTACACTCCATGTCTCGTAAATGAATTGAGCTTTCCAAGTCCTGACCCGTCTAAGTGCATAAGATTTCTCGAGATGCGACCATGTCGAGGAGCTTAGCACACCTTATCGATGTATAGTAACAGATTTCAAAGTGCGGTCATATAATAGTAGACAGTTAAGAAGAACAACACTCGATTCATTTTTTATACGCGATGGAGCCCCAGACAGATGGAGTTCAACGCGTTTTTGCGTGAATCAACCAAGCTATAAACGCTAAAATATTGTTCTAGTGTCTAGCATCGGCAACTGGAAGGTATTCATAAGAGAGAGAACATAAACACAGGCACTCCTAAGGATACAACGTTCTGCACTTAAAACGGGCCTTTAACGTTAGATCACATGCGTTTGCGACCTATCAGACATATAGAATTGTAGTGTTGTTAATATTCCAATGTGAGAAATATATTTCAAACGCATGACATACATCCCTCTTCCCGATTTCTCTACTATAAATTACCTTATCGAACTGTAAAACTAAAAACAAACTACTTCCGTAAAACACTTGCTCTGCGTGATACAAGCACAATATAGGTTCCCTAATACTATAGTGTTCACTGTTCACATCCGATCACGGTTTAGAAATTATACTATGCCTGCATCAGGCCTGTATAAAATGATCCTCAGTAGCGGGATATACATCCTACAAGGAAACAGATAAACGCATAGCAGCAGCGCCCAACATGTGAAAATTGTAAGTCATCCCATCACTAACTGTGTAAACCGCACGTGTCGGGCAGTTGTGTACACGGGGATTGCAGCGCCTCACAAGCTCCTATCACTAACTTAGTTATGACGCTGAAGTCATAATTTTACACCCAGGATGCGGCAGGGAGGATCGCATAAATCAAAGTTCGTTTAGAGGAATGTCTCAAGTTTAATCACACATGAGATGGCAGTCCTCTGATGACCGACAGGCTTACCGTTAACGATCGCAAGTAGACAATGCTTCAAACCACATCCAGAACACGTGGCTGTGTACAAGCGGTTATCCTTAAACGCAGATGCAAGTAATTTTAGACGTGAATCATTCTCTGTCCTCCTGAAAAGCATCAAATACAGTAGTCAACTCCTGTGTATAACTGGTACCTCAATAGACATACAGTATAATACTACCTCGACGGAAAAAAATTGACTACCTCACTGAACCCATTTGTTCGATGTCGACATTTCCCTGGAATCCTCCTGTTGCCGAATACTTGCTCCTATGTACAAATTGGTTGGCGCGAACCGGAAGATACCCGAGTACTTCCTTAATTTCACAGCAGTTCGGTGCATATTCTGTCAATTTATACCTATTCCGACGTCATTTTTCGAAATTATATCGATTTTAGGTCAGACCAATCCATCCGATCATGACATAATAACCTCGTTCTGTCTTCTAAATTTGCCTGTAAATGTAGCACAGCCGCCAACAACTAGCCCAGATGCACTGATTGGGAGGCGTAATACTGCACTGTACTCGACTGTATCCAGTCACCTCCACATTCCGAGAGCTATTGCTCTGTTTTCTGCAAGTCTGTGTGTATGCAAGCCTCTCATATGGTCGATTACGTCTCTCTTTTTATGACACTGTGGTAGGACTCACAAGAAAAACCTAAGGGACATGCACACCCGTCGATGATTTTGGGTGAGTATTATTTAGTATAGTAGGCAATGATTTATTGACGAACTTTTATACTCAGTAGTAGCAGTGGGTGCGTGATATGTATTTATTTGAAAATTAGGTTTATAAAGTATGTGTTTGTGGAAGGGAGATGACTATGCCCAGTGGTAGGGAAGGTATGGATTTGACTTGAGGTTCTGTGATAGCAAGGGGAATAGTATGTCCAGTCGTAAGGCAGGTACAAATATTTCAATTTCCAGAGCCACCACCTTTGGTAGGATGTATTTATGGTACTTTTCTCATTGTCGAATGACGTTCAATTGAGATTGTGATCGTAAGATGGGAGGCTTTCGTGATCAAGTGGAAATTTGATAAGATTGTGTATGGAGGTGCATCTGGCATATGGAAGATACGTTTGCCTGTTCTCTAGACATGGGAGAGACCTTAGTTGGCTTGTAAATTATATGGATGATTTGGAGTATGTTAGGTCAGTGAGATCGGTATTCATAGTGGGAAAATGTGGAACTTCTCATTTGATCATCGAATATTGAACTTGTAAATTGACTTATTGAATATGATTAAAATTGAAATGGAATTAAGTACTTAGGTAATTGATAGGTAAGATGAGAGATGTTGCTGTCACTTGTTTTCAGTTAAATTGGTTCGCATATTTACAGAAGACTATGTCCAGTGTGAGTATAAAGGTGCGGGCATGAGGCTGTGATGTCAGCGGTCACTTGCAGGCCGCTGACACAGCACATGTCCGGTTATAACGTGCGGGCACGAGAGAGAGCAGACAATCTTGGGTCATCACCTGACTTCATGGTAGTGCCTTCTGGTGGCCACGATATGAACTATGTCAGTTGGGCTCTAGAGGTGGTGGTGAACACACTGGGTGCCGTCATCTAGAATACCAGTACATGCACCATGATCTGACGTCAGGAGAGCGCCCTCTGGTGGCGACGGTATGAAGTAAGCCAGTTGGAGTCCAGACCCTGTGGAGAACACAACTGCTTGAAATTGGTTAAACAATAAAGACAAGTCCTTTTTCCCCGCCATTTTCTTTGCTTAGTAGAGATAAGTGTGGTGTGACACATTATCATGTTGGAATTTGAACTTCGGCCCTTTTTTTCTGGGGGAGGTGGGTGTTGTACTTTCCTGCCAAAATTCAAACTTCCATCTTGATTGGCGACACAGCCGCCATCTTGGATGAGGTCATCGCCGCCATCTTGGACAACGGTACTTTGAACTCAGGCCTGCCTTGCTCCAATACTGCTAAATTCTAATGGCTAGTGTACTCGAATAGCTCAGTCAGGAGTCCAGAAAATATGCATATCATACTTGCCTGCTCATCAGATAATACAGATGGTAGCTTCTCACTTGAATTTAACAACTGACCCCTCGACAAAATATAAAATTCACGATGTTAAAATATGGTGTAGGGGTATTCTTACGCCATAGGCACTGTAACGAGTGTCCTTGTGCTGCAACAAGGAGTCTTCATCCCATCTTGGTAACTGGAAGAAGGTTTCGTCATTGGTTTTCACAATCTTCAGTTCAAGACCAGGTTCTTCCACTCCATTGTACAGGACCTTCTAGTTCAACAGTGTCTATGGCAGCTATATCAACTAGCTCGTTCCCCCTTACGCCCTTATGCCTCTGTTGCCAGTATTACGTATCCTCCCCGTTTGCTGTTTTGCCATTTGCCTCAAGGAAATCACGGAAGAGCCTAAATATTGATGGTCAAATTAGAATTTTAACCTGATTCTGCCAGATGTCAGTCCTGTAACTTAGTCACTTCGTCTTTAACGTTGGAGGTAGCAGTTCATTTGTAGAAGAAAGGCTGAAGCCCAAGATCGATTTAGGCAATGATAAATGGACATACGCCGTGTTAACACCACCTAAACCTGCCATTCGCTGGAGTAGGAGTACACCACTACTTCCACAAATGAAGCACTGTATATGTATTATAATTACTATAGTCGAAATTGCCGATGTTCGACTCACACCTCTATATGTCTCAGGTATACACATAATGGGCATGTAAAATGTAACAGTCTTCTACCCTATTAGTGTTTCAACGAGAAGTTTTATATAACTGTACGTTCTATAGTTTTTGCACGGTCCTTTTGTTACACTTATGACATCCACACCACCCCCTCCCTACTTCCTTTCCCCTCCCCCAGTCAGTCTCACTCCATTTCCCCTTCCCTCTCCCCTCTCCTGCCTCTAACATACTCGTAAACCTATTTAAAACATAATACTCTAATATGTGTTTCTGAGTGGATAGGTTGCTGACGCATTTATTTACAGTTCTTTCTTTTTCTACTTATTGTTAAAATATTAGATGGAACTTATTTAGTTTCACTTTGTTTTAGATCCGGAGGTGCTCCAGAGGGATCGAAACATGTAACTAGCCAAAAATGTGCAACTGAGACGGGACAATAAGCAAGAGTTATCTTCAATATGGAATTATTTTAGCTAAGATACGGGCCGCAAATCGAGAAACACACTGACATAAGCGACTAGGACAAAGGGCAGATTGTTACTAACCGGCGCCAATAGAAACGGCGATGCTGGTCGGACATTCGCATGATACACTACCTAGTATGTAGGGCAACCACAACCGAATTATTCCACGATTTGAATAAACAAGACCGTTGCGACTAGTAGAACTCTTTATTGGAGAAGACGACCGGTTTTGCAAATTAAATATGCATCTTCAGGTGTTTCACTGTTTACAAAGGAATAAAAGGGCTTATCAGAAAGTCAGCCACGCCAAGAAACGGACAGACAAAAGCGATAAGTTCTGCGTCTGACTTAGTCAAAAGATTAAAGTTCTACATAAACCGGTTAAAGCCATGCCCAACATTTATGTCCAGTTCTTAAAACTTCTGACTCACGAATGTGCGAGTGTCTACGATAAAATGTACTGGGGACTAAGGTCATCCCTAACCTAAAATGAAGCCAGTGAAAACGTCAAAGTAAGGATATCCCTAAATGGGATATGCGATGGCAGCACCAGAATTTTCGCCTAACGCTACTCGAATACCTGCTCTCTAAATTCACCCAAAAGGCCTTTCCTGTAAAGATTCCCATTTAAGTTCACCGAGCATCTCTGTTACACTTTCGTGCGGGATACACAGACCGTTAAAAAAACCTAGCCGCACATCTCTGAATCCTTTCAAAGTTCGCTGTGGTTTCTATTCGATAACGATTCTCAGTAATGTAGGCCGTAATTTATAATTGGTCACATCAGCATTTCTTTACATATACACCGCACTTTCCCATAAAATTTCTACAAATTCAATTCTTCATTTCGCCTCCCCTACGAGAGACTTAAGGAGTCCATTACATTTCTTGTAACTTTTTAGTATTACCCCTAAATGTTTAAACAACGTGACTTGCTTAAGATACTCGCAGTCGTCTGTAAACTATTACAGTCGTGTTCATTCTGTTTGTTATTGGTATTACCTTGCATTATTCACATTTAACGACAGCTGCCATTCCGTGCAAGGCGAAATATTGTTAAAGTCTTTCTGCGTTTCCTAAAGATAATCCCAAACAGCGAGACTCCCCTGCGAGATAACGCTACTGTGCGCTAGATAACTTTTAATGCTGCTGTTCCTACCTGATAAATCGCTTGTGTGTAACAAAAACATCACAGTTTTTACTGTGCTTTATTGAGGCACTCCATATGTTGCTTTCAATTCCTTTCAATTCGCCCCCCAGTATATCGTACTACTGTTAGTCGAAAATTCATTGCGGCAATCGTTTATCAGCGGAAACATACCGCAAGATCTCGTCTTGGTTACTAACCGACGATGTGGCACAGTACTGAACATCTTTCGGAAGTATGGGAAGACAAGATCTGCGTGTTTACCTGCGTCTACTGTTTGTGAAATTCGGAAATTTGTGGTAAGTTCCTATGGGACCAAACTGCTAAGGTCATCGGTCGCTGGGCTTACACACTACTTAACCTAACTTAAAATAACGTACGGTAAGGACAACACACACACATGCTCGAGGGAGGACTCGAATACTGTTTGCGAAATAAAGAAAACTGTGTATTAGACGAGTGGTTTTTCCTGAATCCGTGATGAGAGAAATTACTCTCCCTCCATTAAAGTCATATTGTGTGAGCTTAGAATATGATGTAGGATCTTGCAACAGACGCCAGAGATATTGGTTGGTAATTTTGTGCATATGATCTTTCAGTTTTTTCCAGTCACATGGGGCTATCCAATGGGCAAGTAATTCTCTATAAATATGAGATTGGGAAGTAGATATCTCCACAGCACATTCAGTATAGAAAATCTGATTGGAATTTCATTAGTACTCAGAGGTACTTGTGTCTTTATAACTATCACTGATATGAACGAGGAAGTATGAAAATATTGTTTGTGTACGAATACTCAGAGTCCATCGGATTCTGTTATTTTAATTTTAAGCCACTGAAATGAATCGAAAAGTTAAAAAAAATATCTTTATTTAGAGTACTCAGACTTGTTTACCTGACAGACGCATTGGTTTCGATTTCCCGTGACATTATCATACAATTCTAGACAAAGTGAAAAAGTTGCTTCATAGATTTCCCTCGTCCCTTTTAAAATAAAAAAAATAAATAGTAAAGAATTCTAACATCGATTTTTTACTATTGTTGCAATTAATGTTGCCTTTATTGTAATTGTCATTTTCAGTTGGGCATTTCATAATCGAATGTTTTGATATTACAGATGTATTCTTTAAATAAAAGTTCTAAACATGTCTAACGGTTCCGTGTGATAGGCACAGAAGACCAAAGGAACTAAATACATAAGTAAAAATTACCAATTGTGGGCATTTGTTGCGATATCGAGTAACAGTCTTTAGAGTTCTTAACTCTTTGCAATTCTGACGTCAGCTAGCTAGTCGTCTCCAGTGAAAGCGTAGCTACTTGTGACGTTCTCTGGTCGTGCCCTGTGTGGCGTCGTCGTGTCGCAGTTTTTCGTCGTTATATTTTGTCTCCTCCAAGTTGGTTAAATCGCATAACAATTCAGATAGCATAGAATCTCAAAAAAAATTCTATATTGCCTACGGAAGCGTGATGGTACGCAGGCATTGCACCTCTACGTCCAGAGTATACCGACGGTCACGAATATCTTTCTTCAGGGGTCCAAAAATATGGAAATCGCACGGGGAGAGATCGGCACTGAATGAAAAATGTGTGTTTCCCAGCGTAACTTCTGCATCATCGTATCCTCCTGTGGCCCGCTCACATGTTTTCAAGATTGTTCCGAGTACGCTACAAAAGTTTGACTGGGAAGCCCTTGCAACTCTTCGATTACGTGTTGACCTCTCCCCATGAGCTTTTCAAATTTTTAGAGCCCTGAAGAAAGACTTTCGTAGCCATCGATTTGTTTCGGACGAAGAGGTATATGACTCTGTCGAATCATGGTTCCGTTCGCAACGACAAACATTTCTCTGTGAAGGGATTGACCGTCCTGTCTCACAGTGGCATAAATATGTTAACAATTATGGCGACTACGTTTCAAATAATAAACATTTTACTTATTTTTTGAGATTCCGTGCCTCAATCAGTAGGAACGGAGCTCTTATAGGAGCTTTGTTGTCCGTCTGTCTTTCTGTCTATCTGTCCGACTGTTGAAAAACCTTTTCCTCGGGAGCGGGTACACGTTCAAGATGAAATTAATGCCACATACTGAGTACCATAGTCCCATGACTGTGTAATAAATGTAAGCTTCTAGGTCAGTACAACCAAAAGTTATAGCCATTTGGGTGACGTATTTTGATACTCGCCAAAACCTGTAGGGTACTTCCCGTTGATCTACAGTGATGAAATTCATATGTGAACCAAACAAGCGCAGACTAGTCTGATAATGGTTGTTTCACATACGAATTGAAAAGCCGTATCTATGTGCAGTAATCGCTTCTGCATATCTAGTGATGGATAAATTCCGAAATGCATCATGTGTGCAATAACGTCATTCCTAGACTCATGCTTGAGTTTTTCCATTGTGACCCAGTCAGCCTGAATGGAGACGTACTTATTGTTATAATAATGGTCACCTGCCTCCAACATGACTTTATATCACATATACATTATTCAAATTCAAATATTCTCGAAAACCTTGGAATCCCTGGGACAGATATCTTGCCAGTAGACCTATCAACGTCGATAGCAAAAAAATGGTCGATATTCTCTGTTCGGGGATGATTGTACTTCCCTCAGTGCGCGAGTCCTTTTCACAACTGGAAATTTTTTTCTCATTTTCATCTGACTGTCCCTCGTATATAATCATAAAATGATAACTTCTTTCCTTCCCCAGACCTATAATAGATACCAAAGCCTTCAAATCAATGGTAACTTGAATTACCTTAGTAAAATCAATTAATGAATTTCCTTTTTCAGTACGCAATGGTGAGCATTCCTTTTTCGCATCTCAGCAGTCTTATTTTTTTGATAATCTCTTCATAATCAAAGAAAATTAGAGTTTTAAGACATTTTCCTCATAGTTATGTTACGTTTTATTATATTCTTTTTCATCTAAAGTAACATAAATTATTATATGACTATGGTTTCTCTGCTAAAATCAGAACAAATAACGCCTCAGATTAAGCTCCGATTAAGGAAAAATCAATTTTTATCGGCAAATAAAATGTTCAAAAACAGATTTTTGAAATTTTCTTGAAAAATAACTTTCTAAATTTTTTAAATGTTTTTCTTGTTTTATACGTTCACTGTTCTAGGTAACAACAATGGTATTACTGCGCCTTATTTGCACTCCGCTTTAAGTACCACCTCAATACAGCAGCTACTGTTCCTCATTAGATACGGCGCTGTTCATGGATTAACATCTTAGTGGTACTAAGGATTTGTTGCTAATGTCTTTAACCCTTTCATGTATTGTATTTTAGGTATTGAGATTTTTCATTGCTTTTGGGGGGTTTAATTAAAAAGTGATTTGAAGGCATTGGTCAGCATAAAGCATATCTTCATTATATTGTTCGTGTATGACTAACTTACCTTGCTTCCTTCCAAAAAATAAATAAATAAATAAATAAATCTGGTTAACATAACAGGGTAAACTCCAGCAGAGTTCTTTATCTTTTAAAATTAGTTCTGGTAAATTTGTAATAATAGGAACAGGTCAGTACAATTACCGCTCTAAAGTTATTATTCTCTTTTAACTTCCACTCAGTTCGGGAAGCACTTTTGTTAATTACCAGATAACGATCATTTATTTGACACAAAATATTACGTAAGACCCGTTTTCTATTTTACTTCTGTGAAAAAATATTATTCTTTTAATCGAAATGGATAAAATATGAGCTGCATCCGGCCACAACCGAGATTTGAACTATATGGGTAAGAAAAGCAGGCTCGACGTGATCTAACCCCAAGTGAAAAACTTCCCTCTATCCATTAGACGATAAAGTGGTTCCTATCGTATTATTTGATTAGGTTTCCTGTTCATTTGCATCATGAAGTCTCAGACAAAAAGGACTCACTTGAAAAGCAGTAAAAAAGGGGACATTGTATTTACTGTCATTTTGCAAGTAAAATTGCTGTAAATACTGGTTATTTTAACTTTAATCAAAATCAATGTCATTGTTCACTAACTTGATTCAAAATTAAAATCAGGCCAAAATAGTCATTGTTGGTTAAGAGTGCACTTTGTGACGAATGACCGTGTATGTAGTTGATCTTCATACAAAAGAGATTACTACATGAAAAGTTAATTGGACTTCGAATTAATTAATATAGGTTCGGCTTTCTAATAATAACTAATAATAAAACGCCTATGGTGCTCGATCGTTGCATCACCAAACAAGTCGCCTCCAACTTAATTTAAACGAGCAGAAATTAATTCCAATTTATAAGTAATTAAAACAGGAGAATTAAGAGGTTGGTCAATTTACAAAATAAAACCAAGCTTGGAATATAATGGTCCAGTTACTGTTGGAAAAAATTATACAATTAAGTAACTTGCATCCGTATTGTGCCGCTACCGGAGAGATAGAAAGAAAACTACCTTAAGTTGCTTTTTCTTAGACAATTATTTTATCTATGAATAAATCAATTTTACATCTTCGTAAAAGAAAGGTTAGCATCACATATAGGATTACCGATGTTAATTTTCTAAAGATTTTTACAATTAAAGATTTTTACAATTAAAAGAAATGTAGTTGAATAACTCCGCAAACATTTTAACTAAAAAACATTAGGAGTTAATGTATAGGTATCTACGAGCAGGAATATCACGTTCCTTAAGGTGTACTCAGTCAGGTACAACAGTTGTCCTTCGTGGTTTTATCCAAAGTTGTGTTATAACGACAACTCCAACCAAACTCGAAACCAAATGTAAGACAACTATCCCTCCTTGTGTAACAAATATAGAGAAGCGAAATGTCACCTTTATTCTCCCTTAGCGGATCATTGTGGAAAACCAGCTGCCGTGTATCTCTCGATGCAGCCATTTTCTTTGAAGTATACGACCTTTTCTTTTGCTCTCTGTCAGTGTAGTGGTTCATCTCTTTGGCTTCCAGACGTGTGCTCCAGCTTCGTTCCACTTATTAAATTATAGTCTTCGTCTCGGTGCAGCAAACTTCTACAATATCACAAAATTTACATATTAATAAACAGTGCACAAAGAATCTCCATTAACATAATCCAGCAACAAAAATAGTGGTATTCTATCTCCACAAGAGCCTGTATGCGAGATGGTGCGACACTTTTCTTACGTATAGCCTCTCTAATCATTTTCGCCATCACATTGTACCAAAGCTAAGCACCATTGCTCAGTAGCGTTGCTGAAGCAGAGACGTGGAATGGATCGTGTGCGGCAACTGAGCAATTCTTCGTGAGTCGTCTATGTCTTGGAAGCGTCTGGACGGCACAGAGTGATAGTTCTCCGCGCTGGAAAGCACTACTTTCAGACAGTCGGAAGATACTTTTTACTCTCTCTAGTGCGGCGGCTGAGCAGCTGATTACATGAGTCGTCTATGTTTCAGAAAAAACTGTGTGGTACGGAGAGAGAGTTCCTCCGGGTGAAAGCAGTATGACAGACACATACAACAGCATGAGTGCTAAGCATGTTTGCCGTTGAGCGGAACCTTAGGAGCCTCGATCGACCTTAGCTGGCTGGATGTGGACATGTGGTCATAGGTTCGCTCCGTACGGGCGCATGTTGTAGTGAAGTGGACTCAACGTGACTCCGTATTTTCATGGCGTTTTCTGTATGTTAAGCATTAGCAGCATTTTATAGGTGTATGCAAGGCGGTGCAGGTTGTGGATTCTTCCTATATGGGTACCGCTTTGTTAGACTACAATAATTAGCAAGTAAATGTGATTTTTTCGTGACTATCTTTTATGATTTTCTCTCGCAATGGTGACCAGTTAGTGGGGCATGTGATCTTTTTGTGGATTCATGTGAAGGAATCATTTGAATTGTTCCTAAATTATTTATTTTTCAGGGAGTGCTGTGCATTTAAGTAAGAAAATAATCATATTCACGTACAATAGGAGGCATGACCGTGGATCCGACTTCTGGCTGTTGTAGGTAGCCGAAAGTAATGGACTCCGACCTGCAAAGCTTCGTAACCGAATTCGGAGCAACACAGCAGGAGGGAGGTACTAAGATTTGTCACTTATGTATTTCACTCTTTTCTATGTTGTACTCTATTATGATTTTTTAATCCTTTTGGAGACTTTGAGTTTGAATTAAAAGGTGTTTTACAGGCACTGGTCAGCATAAATAATATCTTAATTATATTGCTTGTATATGTCTAACGTGCCTTGTTTCCATTAAAATCAAAAAAATACTGTTCTAGTTAATGTAACACAATAAATTTCAGCAGAGTTCTTCGTCTTTTTAAAATTAATTCTCATTAGTCTGTAATAAGGACGACATGTTTTGCTAATCTAGTAAATACTTAGAAGTGGTCAAGTTGCTACGGTTAATTCTGCAGGGGTTATTGCGTCTCAAAAAATTAATGAAAATGTAATGTTTTTTTAATAAATTGTTGTAACCTTCCAGAATGAGATTTTCACTCTGCAGCGGAGTGTGCGCTGATATGAAACTTCCTGGCAGATTAAAACTGTGTGCCGGACCGAGACTCGAACTCGGGACCTTTGCTTTTCACAGGCAAGTGCTCTAATATGTTGTAACCTTGATTGTGAGTCAATCCATTTCTCTAATCAGCCGATGCCCATAGGGTCTGGCCACAGTACTGCCACAACATGCTGCACGATTGTTGCCCTGATTGTTCCTGTAACACTTCTAAATGACAGCCCGGACGTACTGAGCCAGCAGATACTAGCTGCTGGCAAGTGTTATCTGAATGGTGGTAGGCGGTAAGGAAAAGAGTGTAGTTGATAATGGCGGCAGGCAGTGACGAGCGAAGCAATCAGGCCGTTGAGACGAAAAGTGGGGTAGGAAGTGGGCAGGAGAGGAGGATGGGGAGGGATGGGGGGTGAGGGAGAGTGTTGGGTGTCTGCTCGGTTTGTTTTGCAGCGGTTCGCAGCGGCCAGCAGGCGCGGCAGCCCGCGGCCAAGACTAAATAAACACTGCCATTCCGGAAACTGTGTGCTTGTTTGTGGTTTCCGTGGGAACATTAAATGCCGAAATGAAAACACATTGCAGCTAGAGGAACTATAACTGTGCTTCGGGACCTGTCAGGCCCACCAAAAGGAGGAGAGTTACGGTTTGTGTCATTTTGTACACCAGCGCCGTTTTATGACTTTACACACACACGCGCGCACACACACACACACGCACACAGGCAGGACATATAAGCTGGCAGGCGGGCTGCGGCCGGCGGCTCTGAATACAGCGCTGGCTGGCCTAAAGAAGCGCCAAGTATACACAGAGGCGCGGTGAGCATTTATATAATACACAAACATAACAGAAATACTGGGGAGGGTTTTACGACTCTGTGAGGCCTCCCAGTTCTGCCGCGGCTCGGCCTCCCCTTTTGTCGGCAAGAAGCCGGCGAGCATCTCTGGCAGCTACCAAAACCCACACGCCAAGCGTGCACACGAGGGGCATCGATAATGTGCGTCCTCCACATGTCCGTGGAGGAGCGTGCATTGCAGTAGCAGTAATTTATTAGGCAGAGAACTCATGAACCCGGCCCTTAGTTAAAACATCACAGAACGCTTCTAGGTAACGTTATATTAGAGCTATGAGTAAAAAATACGGGCTTGTACAAATAATTTTTCTTGAGACGGGAAAACTTCTGTCCACAAATCTGCACGCGTCTAGAAAGCATCGTTCGTGCGAAACTGAGCTGGACCTTTTCTGATACCAAAATACGAGTCATAGATGTACGGCAACAGGCAGATTCCGTATTTCTAGATTTCCGGAAAGTGTTTGAGCGGCATCTGTAGGAGGTGCCGATTTTACACGGGGCCCCACTACATAGTCTTAACGTAGGTTCGAGGATACAGTTTAGGTTCCCAGTTACGTGACTGTCTTGAGGACTTCTTAAGCAGTAGAACCCAATACGTTGTCCTCCACGACAAGTGTTCTTCAGAGATAAAGGAATCGTGAGTATTGCTCTAGGAGAGTGTGATAGGACCGCTTTTTTCTCTATATACATAACTGATAAGATAGCCACTGTGAGCAGCAATCTGTCGCTGTCTGCTACTCACACATGTGAGTGACTGTAAGAGGGTATACAAAGACATGGACAACATTTCTAGTTGGTGCGGTCAATGGCATCTTTATCTCAATGTAGAAAATGTAAGTTAGTGCAGATGATTAGGAAAGACAATCACGTTACGTTCGGATACAGCATTAGCAGTGTGTTGCTTGACACAGTCACGTCGATTAATATCTAGGCGCAACACTGCAAAGCGATATGAAATGGAACGAACACATAATGACGTTAATAGGGAAAGTGAATGGTCGACTTCGGCTAATTGGGAGAAATTTAGGAAAGCGTGGTTCAACTGTTAAGGTAACCGCTTGTAGAACACTTGATCTACCTGTTCTTGAGTTCTGCGCGGGTGTTTGGGATCCGAACCAGGTCGGATCAAAAGAAGTCATCGAAGCAATTCATAGAAGTGCTGCTAGATTTATTACTGGTAGTTCTACTAATATGTGAGCATTACGGGGATGCTTTATGAAAAATGTGAATCAGTACAGGGACGACAACGTTCTTTCGGCGAAACACTACAGACAAAGCTTAAAGAATCGGCATTTGGAGCTGAGTACAGAACTGCTATTGCCGCCAACGCGCTTTCCACTTAAGGACCACGGAGGAAACAGAAGTAAGCGCCCGTACGGAGACATGTAGACAGTGGTTTTATCCTCGTTCCATTTGCGAGTGGAACAGGAATGAAAATGATTTAAGACAGATACGCTAGTCGTTGCGGTCGGAGAGACGCATAGATTACGTGTATTACGTCGCTAGTATGAACTCAGTATTTGTATGATGATGATGTTGTTTGGTTTGTGAGGCGCTCAAATGCGCAGTCATCCGAGCCCGTACAAAGTTCAACTTTTTACACAGTCCATTTTCTTTTCACAGTGCAAGCTAGTCACTCTCACAAATAATGATGATGTTGATGAAATGATAACAACACAAACAGCCAGTCCCCGGGCAGAGAAAATCCCCAGTCCGGCCGGGAATAGAACACGGGATCCCGGGATCCAGAGACAGCAACGCTAGCCACTAGACCAAGAGCTGCGGACTTAGTATCTGTAGCCTTCCTAGAAGAGCACTACAAGTTTTAGTTAGTTTCTTCTGAGAATTTCTCAGGTGGGGCTGAGTTTGTGTTTCTTTTTCCTCTTTGAAGTATTTATAAGATAAGACTCGCATAAGACGAAACACGTTATTACTTTATTTCGTGAATGGTTTTCAGCGATAGCACATGGACAGATACGCAGTTACGTTCCGTTTTTAATCCTCTTAACTCTTGTGTGAACTGATATCTAGAAGCAAATGCGTTTTTTTTTAATGGTACGATATACTTTTCCAACGGCGTTCGACAGCTGTTTAAAAGACGAGCACAGTGATATGGCATTTGTTAACGTTGAACATTTTCGCAGAAATATCTGAGAACTCAAACTTTTGATCATGGCTGCTTGGTCCAGTGACCATTTATAATTTAAAATTGAAACAAATGAGCCCTCGGTCACAATTTTTAGTCTTATTAAGCATGTTTCAACACTTCTAAGATTGCCTTCATCCGAATTTAAAGTGCAACCTGTGGCTGTACAAGTATGAGCAGCCCTTAGAGGGTCACTTTCACACATTCCTTTTACATATTTTGTGACTAAAGCCCTTCTGGCCCGTTACTTATTTTATGCGTGACATGTAAGTACTGTCTCTGTCTTGCATCATTAGTCAGTACTTACACTTTTTTCTATATAAATTTTTTTTTCATCCAACAAATTTGTAATTATGTTTTAGACCACTTTAAATGTCTAAATTCTGATAAAGGTACTCTTAGAAGTGTTGAAACCTGGTCAATAAGAGTAGAAAATTGTGATCCAGGGCTCACTTGTTTCAGTTTTTTCCGAGAACTGAAAGGCAAGGCGGTCGGAATCGGCTTTTGCGAAATAAACACTGCCAAGTGGTTATGTAAACAAAAGTCATGTAAACATAATCATATATGTATTTTCACACACAGCCACCATCTGTTTTTATTGTTGTAACTAGCACAAATTTTACTGTATGTGGAAGTGATGGTCTGCAATAGCTACAGACCTCCAAAAACTTTTCACTTCTCTCCCTTCTTCTTCAGAGTCAATATTTTCTAATGATGGAGCCTGCTTTGCCATTTTTGTTACAACAGTCTAGTCGTTCGAGGTTACTATGCTTCTATCCAGCTTTTATATTACTACTTCCTCAATTTCTACAAGTATTTACTTCTCTTCATCGAGATATGCTTCTGATATAAGCATGTTAACCCGTATGACGATTGTGATTATTATTGCAAATAAAGTCGTCCAGATCGCTTAATATCTTTCTTTACTTACAACGACGTTTCATCTACTGCCATCATTAGATCAAAATAGTAGCCGGAACTACGTTATAAATAAAGAAAGACGACTTTATTCACTAAAATACTCAATGTTCGTGTGTTCATTCAGATAATTTGTAACTTCGTTAGTAAGATAGTGAATAACTGTTTCATTTCAGTAACGCCAAAAATACTTTTGCTACTGTCTCTGCATGGTATATATTCCTAGTAACGATGATTCCAAGGAGCAGTTGTCACATACTGCATCCCGCTGCAGAAGACTCATTTGTATTTACGATGTATCCCTGAAGGACTAAGTTTCCAGAAGTAAAATAGAACCGCATTCAGATATCAAAATGGGTACAGTCTCAGAGAGTATAAGTAACACTAAGAATTATCATTGCTATCAAAACGATTAGAAATTTGTAAAACGGAAACTGTACAAGATATTGGCAACATGTACAGCTGAGAGTTTATAGTACATTGGAGGACATAAAATGTTAGATGAAGTGGTTCAACGAACGAGTGAAATTGAATTATAGTATGAATATTAGTTTTTGAGTGACAGCTTTCACGGGATACTAAGAGCATTTGGAGTTGTCATTGAACTGTGCAAAGAATGGGAGGAAAATAGTCAAAAGCTACTATCTCTACAGTGGCTGGATAGTGTTAATTAAACTGCAAGCGTAATCATTAGATTTAACTGTTGCCGAAATAAATACACCAACCGCAGGAGACAGTGACACTGCAACAGAGATCTGTGAACAACTGGAGGAAGTCCTGCTATATGTGAATTTATCTTTGTGTCTGACGATGGCGTAACAGCTTAAGACCAGTTTGTAAAATTAGAATATTACAACAATGTCGTGTGTTTTTTTATTCATAATATTCTCTGTTTCTCTCAAAAAGAGCTGATGATCACAAACACATAATCATTCTCTATTTGATCGCTTAGTTCAGTTGAATGGACAGGTCAGTTCTAATGAAATGTAGCTACAATGCACTCACTGCATACCGTACGTTTTAGTTTTTCCACACGTCTAGTCACTTATTACTCACTACACATTTCAGGACAGTTCACACATACAATGCCATTTGATCTTCACCAATCTCGCTTCGACAGCTTGCTGGATATCTGACTGCAGTGAAACAATCAGAGTAGAGAAGGTGCAGCAGACAAATCATTTATGTGAAAGACACAATAAGCAGATTCTTGAAGTGGCACTCCTGCGTCAAAGGGGATAACTTTTACAGTATATTCCTTAGTGCTATCGATACATTAAGACATTAGCGTCCTCTTCAACGCCTTATTCAAAGACATTGAGCTTTTCCATTTCTTACAAATTGAACATTATTTTATGTTGCTGTATACTTGTCAACGAAATTCATTTCTATTTTTAGTTGCATAATTGTGTTCTTGGCTGTTTAGTGCTCACATTTTCTTGTATGAATCCAGATATCACACATATACACAAATTTATATATTTGTGTGTGTGTGTGCGTGTGTGTGTACACGCTTAATATCTAAATTCATACTGGAAAACGTCCGCACTAAACAGCCAAGTACACAGCTATGCAACTAACAGTAGGAATGAGCTTCATTGAGAAGTTCACAAGCCGCACTATCAAAGAAGCACACTGCTTCAGCCTAAATTAATGTTCAATGCTTAAGAAACAGAAAAACAAAATGCTTTTTTATAAGGAACTGAAAAAGATACTAATATTTTAAACACACACACACACACAGTTTTTACCGCCAATATCTCTGGAACCACAATAGATATTGACAGCTGCTTTCTTGGGAATGAATGTAGACAGGGGCTCACGAAAGTAAATACTAAGAGTCATTCTAAATCATGGTCAAGTGTTGGTTTCAACACAAACTTACGTCTTCTTTTTTTTTAATGGACGTCCCATATTACTCTATATGCAATCAATAACATGAGAAATCACAATAATAACGGCATTAGTTGCATCGCAATACATCAGTTACATTCCGAGAAATTGGAACGCGAAGTTGACGCATGAAATGAACCAAAAGCGCCGCTATTTCGCTTCCCTCGATGCAAGCGTGACCCGTACGTTGCTCGTAATCGCGATGTGACTGACTTACGTAGTCTTATTTTCACTGTTATAACGAGGGCCGAAACTAATAATAGGGAATCCTGCCACAAACATTGATATGCACATAAGGGTAATTGATGACACTGTTGTTATATACGATATTAATTTACCTGTCCATCCGTTCTAGGCATTCGACATAGCATTCACAAATGAGGAAATGGTTGAAATGATATTACTGTATGGAGAATGTCACCAAAATGGCAAACGTGCGGCACAGGTGTATGCCCAGCGACATCCTAACAGACCTACCCCAACAGACGTCATATGGCATGCCCCACCTTCGTGAATACGAGGTATGTCCACAAAGTAAGTTCCATGTGGTTATATAAAACAAACGTGTACAGATACAGACAAAATATTTATTGTACAAAAATCTACAACTGTTAAACTACTTTTCTACATATCTTCCGAAATTTTGTAGGCACTTGTCATAGCGTGACACAAGTTATTGTATGCCTTCTTCATAGAAGTTTGCCGCCTGTGTATTCGACCATGTGGTAACTTGTTCTTTCAGCTCGTCGTCGTCGTTGAAGTGTTAACCACCAAGGACAGATTTTAGGTGTAAGAAAAGATGAAGATGCCTTTTCTGTCCCAAAAAACGGTGCACATGACTTTTCGAGGTGTCAAGATTTGCTTAGGCTTAACCTTCGTTGGGGATGAAGTGTGCCTCCATTCCATTAATTGCCGTTTTGTTTCAGGGATGTCGTACGATAACCAAGTTTCGTCCCCCTTGACCATCAGAGAAAGAAAACCATCGCATTCTTTATTGTAGCGTGTCGAAAACTGAAACACTGCCCATCCATTGTTTTTTGTGTTGTTCAGTAAGAATTTTTGGTACCCAACGTAAGAAAAGTTTTCGAAATTTCAGTTTTTCAGAAACAATTTCATGAATTCGTGAGATTTGCGGAACTTCCATAGCAAGGGCACTTAAGTGTAAACATACGGTTGTATTTAACCTTCTCTTCAATTTTGTGAATCAGTTCATCAATAACCACAGATGGGCGTCCACTTCGTTCTTCATCGTGCACTTGATCACGTCCTTCATTGAACAGTCTGACCCTTCTACTAACCATTGAATCACTCATAGCATTTTGTCCGTAAACTTCGCAGATTTGCCGATGAATTTCCTTTGGTTAAACTTTCTTTGCATTTAGAAAACAGATCACAGATCTGATTTCACACGCGGCGGCACTTTCAATTACGGCTGACATTATAAAGAAGCGCTACAAAGCACACGTCGGCAGCAGCGATCTGAAAATGGCTTACATGTCTTCTCCTTGAATCAGAGTAACTGCCGCGCATGCTCGGAACTGCAATGGTAGCGCTACAGTGGATGGAAATAGAAACGGAACTTACTTTGTGGACGACCCTCGTATTATTAGAAGGCTTCCCGTGACAGGGCGGTTGTCTTCAAGAACGCGCATCCGGAGCAGAGGCGTAACACATGAAACAGCAGAGGTAGCTGTTTTGGCGGCCGCTGTAACAAACCCTCAACAAGTATTTTTGAAATAGAGAGACAGATGGGAATCCCTCGAACAAACGTGATGCGTAATCTGCACAGACATAGACACCATCGATATCACGTGGTGCTAAATCAAGGCCTCCATTGCAACGACGTTCACAATCACCTGGAACACTGTCAATGGGATCTCTGGCAAGGCCATGACTAGGTGTAGGGTACCGTTTACCGATGAGGCCTTGTTTGCAAACCATGGGAATGTCAACTTACACAATATGCACTTCTGGTCACCAGAAAACCCACACTGGATTTACCGGGTTGATCATCAACATCAGTGGGGTGTCAGTTTATAGCTTGGTATTGTAAGACTTCACATTACTGGCCCGGGACTCTTAACAGGCGGCAGTTCGAGAAGTTCCTGAGATGTGCCATACCTGGACTGATGGAAGACCTACCCCTCCATTCAGGCCAAATAATATGGTATCAACAAGATGGATGCCCTGTGCATAGTGCCATGGTGGCACGACGGGTGTTAAACCAACAATTCCCACATCGATGGATTGGACGGCTCAGTCCCAAGGCGGTCACTGGACGTCACACCCTTGTACTTTTTTCTCTGGGGATATGTGAAACCTGTGATGCATCAGGAGGTCCAGACAACAATGGACAACATGAAAGCTCTATTGCCGCTGCATGGTGTGCAATAATAATATGTTGGAAGTCGCATAGTAGCATTGCGGTTAGGTTATCTTTGAGCCACGCTCCTAGAGTGTGCTGAGCAAACACACAACTGGTAAGGTATTCTACTTTGCTTGTTTGCTCCAAGTCCATAGCGCAGTGGTCACAGTCGGTATGCCCAAGTTGGCAAATATAGTACCGAATGCTAATGTACATCGTTTGAATATTTGTTTCTGTTGGCGTTTGTAGATTCCCAAAATATTTTCATTGAACAACCCCGAATTTCATGTCAGCATGAGAGAGAGAGAGAGAGAGAGAATCTCCTTTAGTAGACCCATTCACAATGTAAAGTTTGCACTTAGTGTAGATCCTTTTTTAAAAAAAAATCAATCATATATGCTACCTTCCTTTAAATGCTCTAATAAAGATGATTGCCATATATCTCTTTTTTATTTTTGTTTCAGAAATATGGCCCCATGATACACCATGCAGTATAATTAACAGTGCATATGCAGTAAAAGTATATTAAGTATTTATTAATGTGCATTCCACAGATTTGCTGTTCTTCTGTCTGTGATTCAGTTATGCTGATGGGACGTGCAGTTGGGTAAAGTGGCCACACTAACTGCTGAGAAAAGTGGCCAAGATGGCCATTTCATCTGACAGTTCTTTTTTATTCTGCTTAATGCCGATAGAGTTAGTTAATATTATATATCATGCATAACGTTGCTTATTGACTTCTAAACTCTTTTACATATAAATCTATTATTCGTCATTTCTCCCCACCTCCTTCCCCATGGGAAATAACCTTGCTGATGTGCACTGGATGGCATTTCCCAATGATACAGATAGCTGTAGCATACGTGGAACCACAGTGGTACGCTATTCATGGAGAGGACAGATTAACCTATAATTTATGAAGAGTGGCAGCAGCCTTTTCAGTAACTGTAGGGACAACAGTCTGGATGATTGACAGATCTGGTCTTAGCCAACATGGTCATGCTGTGTTGGTACTTCAAGTAGCTGACGGAAATGGGAGACTAAGGCTATGATTTTCTTTCTGGCAATGTAGAGATCTACTGAAAGGCTTACTTATTATGGCATCCTTATTGGGATCTCCTGCAGCTAACAGGTGGATGTAATAATTAGAAAAAAAGACTAGCATACTATGGGATGTAGGTAGAGGAGATTATTGTTTAACGTTCTGTCGGCAACGAGGTCATTGGAGAGGGAGTACAAGCTCCGATTAGGGAAGGATAGAGACGGAAATCGGCCTTTCAAAGGAATCATCCTGAAAAAATGTGTCTGAAATCTTATGGGACTTAACTGATAAGGTCATCAGCCCCTAGTCTTACACACTACTGAACCTAAATTATCCTAAGGACAAACACACACATCCATGCCCGAGGGAGGACTCGAACCTCCGCCGGGATGGAATCATCCTGACATTTGATATAACCGATGTAGAGACATCACAGAAAACCTAAATCAGGATGGCCAGATGTGAGTTTGAACAGTTGTTCTACCAGATGCACTAGTGGGTGGAACATGGAATGTTGTAACCCTTTACTGGGTAGATAGGTTAGAAAATTTAGGCAAATAGGTAGGTTGAAGTTGTAGTCGGAATTAGTGAAGTGCGGTAGCAGGAACACTAGGACTTTTGGTCAGATCAGTACAGCGTTGCCAACATAAAATCAGGATGGAGCAATGCGTAAGTAGGCCTTATAATAAACAAGAAAACTGGAATCCAGGTAAAATAATTGTGAACAGTATAGTGAACGCATTATCGTAGTCAACACCCACCACAGTCGTACAAGTTTATATGGCAACTAGCTACGCAGACAATGAAAATATTGAAATATCATATGATGAGATAGATGAAAACATAATTGTGATGGGTAACTGGAATTCGGTGGTGGAAGAAGATAGCGCTGGCTGACGGTCGTTCGCGTTAGCTCCGTCTTTAGTCGAGTGTTTTGTGGGATTTTGACAGTGATACATTGAGTAATGTTTTGAACCAGTGTATTTTGTAACAGTTTACGTGAAAATCTTAGAAAACGTATTGTGTGTCGGTTGCACTTCGAGTATTTTCGGTTTCGTGAGTGTAGTGGTCATCATACTTGCAACTCTTCTTCTTCTGTGCTAGATGACTTTGCTGCATGAAAGTGTTGAAAGAGGTGAGTGGGAAGAGGCAGGAGTAACTTATAGTTGTGGCGAGTTCTCTGAGATCTTCTGTACAGTAATTGAAGGCTCTAATTGACTGTGATTGTGTTCGCGCCAAAGGGTGGTTCATAGAACGAACTTCGATCAAGGTACATACTTTGATCATGGTGCAGAGAATGAACAAGGTTCGTGACATAACCTTTAGTGGTATACAGATCGAAGACTGTTCGAGGTATAAACATCAAATTTTTATAGTGGTACACAGAGCGGACTAAGATAGTGCAATAACATTGCAGCTGTAGCCAATGAATGTCGACTAGCTTAGCCGCCGTAAGCCTCTAAGTCTGCATGGGCTCCTGTTGCTCCCATAGTAATTGGGACTCCAGTGCTTGAACTTCGGCTGTGTACTGCTCCACTGTCGCGACTACGAGGAGGCACCAAAAAAAAAAAAAAAAAAAAAAACGGAATAACATTGTCGGGGCGGAGCTTGTGTAGTAGGCATTTCTGCCGCTAGGCGTGTACAGCGCAACTCATTGTCATTTCACTGCCGCCTGCGTTGTTGACCTGACTTGTTCTGCTCATCTGCAATGATTGTTTCCGCTAGCGCTGTTTTGTTCTTGTTTCGTTTTTTATGGTGGCAAGTTTAAGTGAACAACATGCAGCTCCGAAATTTTGTTTTCTACTCGGTAAAAATGCTGCTGAAACTGTTTTAATCTTAAAAGCAGCTTACCAAGATGGCGCTACGGGAAGAACTCAACTGTACGAGTGGTTTGCTCGATTTAAAAATGGCGAAATGTCGATCAATGACAAGCCTCATTCTGGACGTCCATCAACTGCCCGAATCGACGAAAAATTGAAAAACTTCGAGATATTGTGCTCACAGATCGTCGAGGACAACCGATTAACTGTCAGAGATTAGTGAGTTATCTTGGAGCTCCGTTAAGCGAATTTTAACGGAAGATTTGGGAATGAAAAGGCTGCTGGCAAGTTTATTCCTCGGGTCCCGACTGACAATCAAAAGGAAGGTCGTGCTGCCCCACGCATTTTACTCGCCTGACCTTGCTCTGTGCGACTTTTTCTTATTTCCGCGCATTAAAACTGGCATGAAAGGACACCGATTTGACAACGGTGAAGAAGTCAAGAAAAAAAAAACAAGGGAGGAGCTGGCAGTCAATTCTAAAGAAGACTACTAAAAAGTTTCGAACGGTGGAAGCACCGGTATACTACTAAAAAGTTTCGAACGGTGCAAGCACCGGTGGGACAAATGTATTAGTTGTAATAGGGAGTATTTTGATGGGCATAAGGTTGCTTCCATACAGTTTGAAAATATATAGCATTTGAAAAATAATTCCGGATTTTTTGGATACCCCCTTGTACGTGTGAGATCTAGAGCATCAAACGCAGCTCCAGCAGGCGGCCGCTGCGTTTTCTGCTCCATTTAGAAGCAGATCAAGCAGTACCTGGTCGATGGCGGAAATGTCATCGACACAACTGCTTGAGGCATTAGCTCGATGTACATGCTCTGCATCACAGAAAGGTGCTAAGAAAGTGGAGACGAAGCAGCTTCTGAGCACTGAGTTTGCTGCTCTTGAGGTGAGACTATCTGCTATAGATGAAATAATAGATGAACTTGCCCTGGAACTGGGGGCAAAGAAATTGCCACTGGCCTGGGTGCAAAAATTGAAATGCAGATTTATTATATTCACTTTCGCCAAGTCACAACTGGAAGACAATGTCTCGGCACTAAACAATGAGAATGCAAGACTGCAAGCAAATTTAGAGGTACACGTTGGGACCAGAGCACAACAAGAGGCTGAGTCGTTGGATGCACTAAGACGGGCATGTGTAGAGGGGGAGACTGACATCTCAAAAAGAGAGAACAACAAACGAAAAGTGCATATCACAGTTCTAGAGGTTAATAACATCCCCAGCGCGAGGGAAAAGGTAGAGAAGCTGCAAGAACAGAACATCAAATTGAGATTAGAATATGAACGTCTCAAAAAGATAGAGAATAAATAATCACCGTTGCCTTATGTTGCAGTAGCGGCCGTTCCAACAGGAAAGGCAGGTTTTAACGCTAAGTAGAAAAAATAGAATACATCTCTCTTCATTAAATCGTCAGAGACCAGAGACACAAATGAATTGTTAAACACATTGACGACATACATAGATCCAGTGGAAACACAGACGCCAGAAGATTGTAAAAGATTTTTGAAGAAAAATCGTAACATTTCAGAAATTAAGTGTGGTGAGTTCCTGGAGGAACTATATGAGTTAAAGGTACCAGAACAAATATCCAGAGAGGTTACAAATGAGATGAAACTGAGATTTAAAATCAGGCCACAAGATAAAGATTTTGCACATAATATTGTAGAGGTAAGTCCCGGAGTAAGAAACCAGATTATGAGGCAAAACAGAGTATTTGTAGGCTTCTAATCTCTTGGAGTCAAAGATTACAATGCAGTTGCAAAATGTTTTATGTCTTGTGATCTGGGAGACATGCGGAATATGTGATGAAGAACATAAAAAATGGAAATGCCCCACGACTGGAGCATAAAATAACATGCATCCCCTGTAAGAAACGAGGCAAAGATGGAACGACTGAGTGTCTAACTCACAGAATCTCGCGCAACAGGCAAATTGAGAAGACTGACTATGGCCTCTAACTGTAATACGAATTCCTGTCACCACATGCAGTACTTTCTAAATCCATAATAGGACATTTTTACAACTAGGATGGAAAAACAACGTGCATCCACAAGAACTAGAAGCTGCCGCCGCATGGCTTATTGTAGCAGGACACATTAAACAGTAAAAATGAAGTAACATCATTAATATAAACAAGGCCATCCAAGACAGAAATCTTGATAACACATGTTATCTGGACCAAATGTGTAATATAGGTAAGGTAGATCCGGTAATTTCGCTTACGCTAAAACAGGAACTCTCACAATGGACTACGTTTCAGACTGGATTAATTTTAAGGGTGGAAGAATTGGAACATGAACTGACTGAGAGAGAGACTCAAAACATCACTCATACACCCGCAGTTCACTCACTAAATACAGAGTGTCAAAGTGCATCTCTCGACTATATCAATGAAACGCAACAAAATATAAAACAATAAATTATACCTCAGACAAATAGCAAACAGGCAGACAGATAAGACACAACAAAATGTACCACAATACATAAAACCCGTTAAGTTTATTTCAGTAGGATACTACAACCCAGGGAAACACTTCCTGCCATCAATGAGAGGTAATCGCCTCCACCCATAGTAATACCCACGAAACAGAACAATAGCAACAGTGCAGCGCATGAAGAAAGTAAAAATTATGTAGCAACTGATTGTGTAGGGACTTCACCATTAATCGAAAATAATGTGGCATGTGAAAAAGAAGGGAAGCTTCCACCAGTCCCAAAGATGCGGCATGTGAAGAAGTAGGGGTACCACCACCAATTCCCAAAGATGTACTGTGTGATGAAGTAGGAACAACCCCAATAATTCGCATCGATATGGCGTGTGATGAAATAGTAACATCCGCATCAACAGCTAATAACGAAAACATAAATCAAGGGAAAAAGTGTAAAGCCACTGTAGGCAATGACAAGATCAGCAAGGTAAACAAGTTTATAACAAAACGTAAAGCCATAAAACGAAGTGTGGGAGCAAAGTTAATTCCCATAATGCTGAATATAAAGAAGATACACAGGTAGAGGTGCATAAACAAGCGGTGAACAACATGAAGTACGAGCAAGTATGTAATTATAAGCAGGAAGTAAATAATTAGATTAAGTTTGAACAGAAAAACACACAGGATGAACAAGTACTTAATCATAATCAAGAACCAGCAAACTACAGTGTGTCTGAATTGAACTTAGATCTCAGTCAGCTCTAGCAAAGTGGTAGCCTACAAAGTGCACAAAGATTAGTTATACGATTAACACATGAGAACAGTTATTCCATTTGAAACTTCGCTTCGCTACAAACAGCAGACGGATAGGATAATTCCTCGGCCGGCAAACGCTCCCACTGATCTCTTGACTAAGATCTGCAGACAGCATTTAAAAGGCCTCAACATTGACAAAATGTCCACACCCGTGGTCCAATGATAGCCTCTTTGATTGGTAATTAAAAACCCACTCGGCCCCAGGTTAGAAAGAGGCGGCACGGTAGATCAGCATGTTCGGTCAGAGGGGCTGTCTGCCCTCTGTAATTAAAAGAAAAAAAAACTGAGAGAAAGGACCGACGATGAACTTGCCACATGACGTCCACCTCCACCAAACTCAACGAAAAATAACGAACAAAATTAAAGAAAACTCCGCCGCTGAAATTTTGATTAATAATCAGCATTGGCAGCTGAAGACACCAGGCATAAAAAGTCGCCCTCATTCTGCTAACGGTCTTATCAAAGAGGGCGAAGGAGTGGACGTAGGTCCAGGGCACTCTTTTGTCCTTGGGATCGGAAAATGCCCCTAAAGGCGGAAGAATCAGCATTGATCAGTGGCATGAGGAAGCAGAAGGCAATGGAAACTACTGCATTAAAGACAAATAAAGTGTATCACCAGACAAGTGGCCTGTAATTGAAAAAATGTCATGATGATCTCTGCATTGGCAAAAGACTCCGGAATAGTCCCCCATTCGGATCTCCGGGAGCAGACAGCCAAGGGGGAGGTGATCATTAGAAAAAGAATAGCGTTCTACTAGTCGGGGCATGGAATGTCAGAAGCTCGAACGTGGTAGGGAAGCTAGAAAATCTGAAAAGGGGAAATGCAAAGGCTGAATCTAGATATAGTAGGGGTCAGTAAAGTTAAACAGAAAGAGAAAAGGACTTCTGATCAGATGAGTATAGGGTAATATCTACAGTATCAGAAAATGGCATAACTGGAGTACGATTCGTTATGAATAGGAACGTAGGACAGAGAGTGTGTTAACTGTGAAAAATTCAGTGATAGGGTTGCTCTTATCAGAATCGACAGCAAACCAACATCGACAACGATACTTCAGGTGTACGTGCCGACGTCGCAATCTGAAGATGAAGAGATAGAGAAAGCATATGAGAATACTGAAACGGTAACACAATACGTGAAGAGAAATGAAAATATTATAGTCATGAGGGACTGGAAAGCAGTTGTAGGTGAAGGAGAAGAAGGAAAGGTTACAGGAGAATATGGACTTGTGACAAGGAATGAGAGAACAGAAACATTAAATGAATTCTGTAATAAATTTCAGCTAGTAATAGCGAATACTCTCTTCAAGAATGACAAGAAAAGGAGGAAAATTTGGAAAAGGTCGGGTGATACGGCAAGATTTCAGTTATATTATGTCATGACGAGACAGATTCCCAAATCAGATACTAGACTGTAAGGGGTACCCAGGAGTAGATATAGACTCAGATCACAATGTAGTAGTGATGAAGAGTAGGCTGAAGTTAAAGAGTTTAGCTGGGAAGAATCAACACGCAAAGAAGTGGGATGCAAAAGTGCTAAGGAACGACGAGATACACTTCAAGTTCTCTAAGGCTGTAGATACAGCAATAAGGAATAGCTCAATAGGCAGTACACTTGAAGAGGAATGGGCATCTCTAAAAAGGGCAATCACGGGAGTTGGAAAGGAAAACATAGGTACAAAGAAGATAACTGAGAAGAAACCATGGATAACAGAAGAAACACTACAGTTGATCAATGAAAGAAGGAAGTACAAAAACGTTAAGGGAAATTCATGAATACAGAAATACCAGTCGCTGAGGAATGAAACAAACAAGAAGTGCAGGAAAGCTAAGACGGAATGGCTGCGCAAAAAAATGTAAGGAAGTCGAAAAAGAAATGATTTTTGGAAGTACTGACTCAGCATGTAGAAAAGCCAAAACAGCCTTAGCTGGAAATAAATGCAAGACTGGTAACGTTAAGAGTACAACGGAAATTCCACTGTTAAATTCAGAGGAAAGCGCGGATAGGTGGAAAGAGTATACTGAAAGCCTCTATGAGGGGAAGATTTGTCTGAGGTGATAGAAGAAGAAACAGATGTTGATTTAGAAGAGACAGGGGATCCAGTATTACAATCAGAATTTAAGAGAGCTTTTGAGGACATAAGATCAAATAAGGCAGATACATAGCATTTCATTAGGATTTCTAAAATCATTGGACAAAGTGGCAACAAAACGCCTATTCACGTTGGTGTGTAGAATGCACCAGTCTAGCGACATGCCCTCTGACTTTTGGAAAAAGATCGTCCACACAATTCCGAAGCGCACAATCAGCTTAACAGCTCATGCATCTGAGTACCTAACAAGAATAATATACAGGAGAATGGAAAAGAAAACTCAGGAATGTGTTAGATGAGGATCAGATTGGCATTAGGAAAGGCAAAGGCACCAGAGAGGCAATTCTGACGTTGCCCTTGATAATGGAAGCAAGACTGAAGAAAAATCAAGATACTTCCATAGGATTAGTGGACCTGGAAAAGGCGTTCGGCAATGTAAAATGCTGCAAGGTAATCGAAATTCTGAGAAAAATAGGGATAAGTTATTGGAAGAGACGGGTAACATACAATATGTAAAAAACAAAGAGGGAACAATAAGAGTGGACGACCAAGAACGATGTGCTCGGTTTGAAAAGGTTGTAAGACAGTTATACAATCTTTCGCCCCTACTTTTCAAAGTGAACATTGAAACACCAATTATGGAAATAAAAGAAAGATTCAATAGTGGAATTAAAATTCAAGGTGAAAGGATGTCAGTGATACGATTTGTTGATGACATTGCTATCCTGAGTGAAAGTGAAGAAGAATTAAATTATTTGGTGAATGGAACAAACAGTCTAATGAGTACAGAGTATGGAATGAGAGTAAATCGAAGAAAGACGAAAGTAATGAGAAATAGAATAAACGAGAACAACGAGAAACTTAACATAAGAGCGGCTGGTCCCGGCGGAGGTTCGAGACCTCCCCCGGGCAGGGGTGTGTGTGTTTGTCCTTAGGATAATTTAGGTTAAGTAGTGTGTAAGCTTAGGGACTGATGACCTTAGCAGTTAAGTCCCATAAGATTTCACACACATTTGAACATTTTTTTAACATAAGAATTGAAGGGCACCAAGAAGATGAAGTTAAGGGATTCTACTACCTAGGTAGCAAAGTAACTAATGACGGACGGAGCACGGAGGATATCAAAAGCAGACTAGAAATGGCAAAAAGGGTATTCCTGGCCAAGAGAAATTTACTAGTATCCAAAATAGGCCTTAATTTGAGGACGAAATTTCTGAGAATGTACGTTTAGAGAACAGCATTGTATGGTAGTGAGACATGGGCTTCGGGGAAACCCGGAACAGAAGAGGATCGAGGCATTTGAGATGTTGCGCTACAGACGAATGTTGAAAATTAGGTCGACTGATAAGAGATGAGGAGATTCTGTGCAGAATCGAAGAAGAAACGAAATGAATATGAGAATGATAGGACATCTGTTAAGACATCAGGGAATGACTTCCATGGTACTGGAAGCTGATGTAGAGGGTAAAAACTGTTGAAGAAGACAGAGATTGGAATACATCCATCAAATAACTGAGGACGCAGGTTGCAAGGGCTATCTGAGATGCTGACACTGAAGAGGAATTCATGGTGGGCCCCATTACACTATTCAGAAGACTGATGACGCAAAAAAACACATTGTGAGGGTTCACGGAAGAGTGTACTTTGACCTGGAGCAGATGAGTGTGAAGTGCTACGTTCATACAAGGCAGCCATGAAGATCTTGCACCTCAATGCTATAAGGAGTAGAATTGTATGTGCAGAACTTCCCAGGTTGCTCGAAGAGTTTAACGTTGTTGTCACGTGCATTCAAGAACCATAATGCAGGATCGAGAAAGTAATATATTTTCCGCCCTCCCACTCTATCGGAATAACTCAGATAACAGGACACAGAGAGGCTATGGCAGCTATGAACACCAAGTGCCAGGCTACAAATATCACACAGTTGTGCAACAGACATGTAACAGTACAGATCACCAAGGATGCAAACACATCGGCTTTTGTTGAAGTTTCGAGAACATACCTTCACCGAGGAGTCAAACAGTATATTGCTCCCTCCTACGTATATCTCGCGAAGAGACCATGAGGATAAAATCAGAGAGATTAGAGCCCACACAGAGGCATACCGACAATCCTTCTTTCCACGAACAATACGAGACTGGAATAGATGGGAGAACCGATAGAGATACTCAGGGTACCCTCCGCCACACACCGTCAGGTGGCTTGCGGAGTATGGATGTAGATGTAGACGTATGCCCAGTACTCCCATAGAATTCAGCCATACACAGACATGATTCTGCAATAGCACTTTACTCAAGAGGAAAGATGATAAATCATTGTAGCCGACATCAATGCCAGACCCGCCTTGTGACATTGTGATCGAACTGTTGACTGAGGTCAGATCGTTAATGACATTCTAAATGCGAACAACCTGTAAATTATCAATAAAGAGGGACAACCGCCTTCATATATGGTAGTTGATAGTGGAAGTAACAATATAGACAAAATTGTTGTTAATTATATAGATGTAAATATAGAAATAGATTGACATGTGTATCTGAATGTAACGACGAGTTATCATAATGCAGCCACCATTGACAGTACATCCTACACCACCATTAAGCAGGGCAAATTGGGGGGAATCAAAACTATGTAAGAGATAAACTGGTGGAAAACGTAGATAAAAGCGTAGACCTAAGTGCATACAGACTTCAGAAAATATTTCACACTGCCCAAAGAACATACATACTGACTTTCAATAACCAGCGTAAGACAGATGGTCTCTGGAGCTCCGAGTTTCTATTCTAAGACAGGATATGAGACGCAAGAGAAGGCTATAACAGAAGGCAGATTCGACTACAAGAACACAGGGAACGTTGGGAACCTACGCCAAGCACATCTACAACAGAGCACGTGCGAAATATAATACAAACTTGTAAATGAGAAAAGTAAGTCCCCTCTTGTCCAGGCTACCTCAAGGTAGGATAACGGAACTATGACACAGGGCTGAAAAAAAACCACAATATCTGCTAGACAAACTCCTCCCAGATGATAATCCACGAGCAGATACATAAGCACAAACATTTCTTAGGGAATCAATGTATAGGGGCTACACAACAGAAACTGTCACCCGTCCATTTGCACCAGAGAAGCTCGTGCTAACAATTGCTGGCTTGAAAATCAAGAAAGCACCAGGACAAGACCATATCCACTCAAACATTCACCAGGTCTTAGCGCTGATAACTCCATATTTAATACACCTAATAAATGGTGCCCTGAGGCTGTCATGGTTGCCTCTGGTCTGGAAACCATCCAACTCTGTAATTATTAAAACAGCCGCAGAGAAGTATCCATTATAACTAAAATCGTACCGACCAATTTGAGTTTTTAATGCACTGGCTAAGCTCCATGAGAATCTTCCGTGTAACCGCCTCCAAGCTCACAGGGAACTCCGTGGCCTTAGTAAGTACCAATTTAGCTTTAGACCCAGCAAATCTATTGATGACGCAATTAACTGGGATTTTCAAATTGTAGAACAGACATTACAGAAGTACGCAGTTGCGATTCTTATCAGTTTCGATTCTTATTGACATTGCTGGCGCTTTTGACAATCTTTGGTGGCCAGCAATGTTCACTCGATTTCAAGAACTACAGGTATCTGGATCCATGTATAATAGTCTACTAGGCTATTGTAGGAACGGAGTGGCTCAGTGACAAGAGAACAACCGCATCGTTGTAAAAAGCATTACCAAAGGATGTCCATAAGGCTCCATCTACGGACCCATCTTCTGGGTTATCACAACTGAATCGGCCTTGAATTTAATCGAGGGAGACGAACGTTCAGACGAGATCGTTGCGTATGCTGAGGACATTTTAGTTGTGATATCAGCCAACACAAGAGCAATGTTGGAAAACAAGGCCAGTGGTATGCTACACTCAATAGCACAATGGCACAACCAAAACAAAATATTCATAGCAGCACAAAAAACAGCATACATAATGCTTAAAGGATCACTACAAAGACGCCTGGCTATTATAATAATCAACGCAAACATAAAACGCGAAGTAGTAACTGGCTATATTGGGCTACATATTGATGAAAAACATAGATTCAATGAATACATAAAACTAGTCACAAACAAAACCGAAAGTAAACTTCACAAAAACATTAAAGTCGACACGATACAGACTACCATTCACACCCATAAGAATGTAGTACCACTCTGCACCTTTCGAGTCGGTATTGAGCTTTGCATCTAGTACATGGGCACATAGATTGGCTCTCGTTGAACAGGACCACTGTTGTGTTCTACTTAGACTATCTGGAGCGTTCAACACCACATCAATCGATTCACTGTATATAATGCTTGAAATATACCCCAGGCAAAAACAATGCGGTGAGAGTGATACGGGCCGTCGAGTCTGTTCGTTTTTCCCCCATACCACGGAGCGGTTACGGCTGCGCCACGTCAATCTCGACGGAGACATGGTTCATTTTGTGACTGGACATGGCCCTTATCCCATGCACTTGCAGCGCATGTCGTTTTCAGAAAACAGTCGTTACATGTGAGGGCAAGTTGGTTCCCCAGAACACTTTCTTTTGAAATGCTTTAGATACCGACACAGAACACATAACGGAAACAACAGTATGCGGTGCACTGAGAAAAAAAGATACAAAGACACAGTTGAACGAGATCGTGAACAACTTTTCAAAAGCAGAACATGACACATACAAACAGACTCATCAATACAGAAGGTGCAGAAGGCGAAGACATATACCTGTATAGTTCGAGTAGCTCCAGTACTGTTGGTAAAACGAGTGACAGTGACAATACTGGCATAACAAAGACACACAAGACAAACATAACATAAAACATGTAAAACAAGTCCAACTACTAATGTGAACATGAAACAAAGATTGCAATTTGGATCTTATTATGGATTAATTTAATTGAAAGTAGAAGTAATTAGAATAGTCCGTGGATAGATATTGTTCTAGAATACATACATGTTCAACCTGTACCCAACATTGTTAAGTTTTTAAATAAACGAACACATCATTGTAAATCAATGTTCACTCGTAATATGAATGTAATATAAATTAAGCAAGCAAAATCAAATACACAACAGAAAGAGATCTTGCGTATTACACTGTTATACAAGATCAATTGGTTCTTTACTCAAAAAAGTCTAGTTTTATACTATTAAATATCTTTTCAAGATTAATAATAGGTTAGTTGTGGCTTGTTACTTCCCTTACAGCTATGCAGTAGCAAAATATAACTTAATTAGATTACATTGGAGCAGGATATTGTCCCAAAACCACGCAATATTTGTTCACTAATTAACGTAGTAATAGTAGTAGTTGTTGTTGTTATGTATCCTAACAAATATCAACTCACGCAGCACTCTAACAAATAACACCGCAATAGATTAGATCTGCATGGGCAGAACAAATCGAGCTTCCTCGAAGAGGGATGTTCAAGTGGATAATACTAAAATGGGTAACACCACATGTGGACGCTGGACTTGAAGTTCAGTACCAAGTCCCCTTCCCCAGGTGTTGTTGGTGCAGATGTATCTATATCTATTCTTTCCTCTTGTCTTTTATTCTCTTCTTAAATTATACCATAAATTTATAATTTGCTACTTCCAAATTCCTGTATTTTTCTTTTAAAAATAAATGTAATTGCTGTAAGTAAATAAAAAAATAAAAGCACCAAAGTGCTAGAATGCATTATAGGGCACGAAATCACGAATAACCAAAATGTGGTAGCACATCAACTTCCTGAATCTTTCTAAAAGAGAAATCAAATATCTCAGTTGAAACACTGAGATACAAATACAAAAGCTATACAGCAATCATCACATTAAAGAAAAAATGTATAATGGATTTCAAATATGCAGTATGCAGCACGATCAGTGTGGAAAATGGGACCACGGTATGCCTATAAATTAATATATTAACACAAAATCTATAGAAGAAACATTAAAATGTAAAATATATAACAGGTGCTTTAAATATTCATCAAGGGAAGTTACTAAATTTGTCACATATAACGTGAAATTCATACAAGAATCATTCAACAGAAAAGTATCATGCACAAAAGGTATACATGAGTTATCAGTGACAAGCGGAGGAAATAAATTTAAACTATGGCCTCTCCATCGCCATGATATCACGAGTGGAATATTCTCAAATAATGTATACATGTTACATAGAAATCATTATCTTGAGAAGTGTAGTAAATGAATTTAAAATATAGCCTCTCTGTACCCATAATGTCACAAGTCCTAGAATAACATATAATATATATATACATACATACATATATATATATATATATATATATATATATATATATATATATATATATATATATATATATATATATATAAGTTATAGAAATATTAATATACTGAAGACAATTAATTATTTTAAACACAGTCTAGTCAAGGCCTTGATGAGCACATGACATATCCTAAACGAGTGCATAAAAAATACTCTCAACTTCCTCATTCAGTTAATAATCTGAATAAAACCGCTGTTTTGACTGTTCTGTCCATGAATGGCAAAATATTTCCACTTAACAGAAGACAGCAAGTTTATTATGTTACTTCAGCTGAAAGAAGATTGTTGTCCAGTTTCACAGTAGATCAGCAGGAGAAAATTTTCGTACCCCTATTTGGAATTTTCTCTAGGCAAAGATTTTTTAAACACTTTTAAAATATGCGAAACCAACAAAACACCCGCCGAAATTTAATTTTTGCTTATCTCAGATACCTACTCTACCTATGCTAAAAACACAGATTTTATTGACAACGCCAGAAAAAAAATGAAACAACTGTTACGTTCTTGCTCCTACACTGTAGCCACGAACTACAGCTACAGTCGACATATTCGTCCAGAGAACAGCAGCAACTGTATTGATGTTTAAAACAATTCTCATTCATTCTTCAGTTAAAAAAGTAAAAAAAGTGCAACTGAGACTGAAGAATAAATGATAATTGTTTTAAAAACACAAACTGTAGCCTTTGGACGTGGCATTCATGACACTGACTAATGCGAACATTAATCAAAGATTGCAATTTATATCTTACTATGGATTAATTTAATTAAAAGTAGAAGTAATTAGAATAGTCAGTGGATAGGTATTGTTCTAGAATACATGTTAAACCCGTACCCAATATTGTTAATTAAATGTTGCCTCATGAACAACGCCCTGGTTGTGAAGAGGAGGACACTGAGTTTGTTTATTAATTTTTCAAACAACCTAAAGTAGTTTGCACAAGACAAATAATTATGATTTAATTCCTAATTCTGATAAAGTTGTTTATTTCCATTACTGTATCATCAACAATAATTAATAATTTTCATTGGCAGGGCTTTTATCACTAGAATGTATGGAACTCCTAATTTCCGTTGAGTCCTTCATTATTATTATTCCAGTAAGCATAATCAGCTGTTAAATAAACACTGTAATCCCACATGCTTGTTTTTAGGCCAATAACCTACACCGAAAATGTGCTCATGCACTGGTCACTCTACCCCATTAGGTAAGGAGAATTAGTCACTATGAAAGCCATCAGAAACATATGTCGTTTTTATGAATATATTGACGTAGGCTTCCAAATATAATTTACATTTACTTATTTATTTATTTCTGACCCAGTATCAAGCACATGCTCATCATAAGTGTCATAAAATATCTTTCAAAGTACTTTTATCCCTAGTGCACAGCGTTTCATATAACTTAATGTGACTGTTCCATATCATTTAATTTGCCTTGTATACTGGTTCCTTAGCATATGATGAAGACGTTTGCCAATAACAACCATATAATTATTAATATGACAGTTTTAATCAGCATGTAGGTCTGGCATATTTTTTTACTTTTAAATATTTGGTGTGATTACTTATAACATGTAGATTCAAAATGTCTTAAGTGGCAAATTTTTACCAATAACCTCATTTTGGTGAAAATTCAATTCCCCTTAGAGCTTTATCCCTTCTCCCCTACTGTTTCATTCAGCTATTTTCTCTGTTATTTCCTTGTTTCTTATCTTTTCTTTAAAGCAATGGTTTTAATTTTAGTTCTGAACTTACTTCTGTTTTGCATACATTCATTTGACATACTCATAACTTATAAGTTTTATTGAGTTCATTGACTCATTTTTATTTTATCTATTAAACAACAGAAACTTCGTTTAACCATGTCCTCCCGTTTATTTCACATGCTGAAAAAATAACTCTTTTTTTAGTTTCGGTTATGAGCTTTGGGATATTTTGAAAAAGTGTTTTTTACTTCATAGTGAAAATGATCTTAGTATTCAGCTGCTGTTCCCGTCTATTCTTGGATCTAGACTCCTTCTAATACATTTTTCACTTCTTCGTTACAGTCGATCATTTCCTCATCGTGTGCATAGTAATACATACAGTTGCAAAAAGGACTTTCGTTCTTACAACCAAATTTTGGTAACTGAGTTTTGCGTATATTGATTTTATTGTTATTGTGCATATTCTTGGGTAGATAGCAAGCCATTACAAAGATTTTTCATTTTTGTTCTACCTTTACTGTATATTTAATCCTGTCGAATATATGTGTATGAAATAGCGACTGTAGATAAACTGAAATCTCTGTACATTAAAATTTTTCATTAATATTTGAGAATGTATTTGCTATGAATAATGCAAAATATCGTATATTTTCGTCGCAATAAATACAGATCGCTCCATCTGTAATCGATTATGTCCTATATTCAGCACTAATTATATTCTAATAGTAGAGCTTAAGTGACACTAATCTAATTTTAAATAAATAAACACCGAATTCATCTCATTTTTAGTTAGAACTTTTTCCACAAATGGTAGGGCCCGTTATTGATCCGCTATTTGTATTTTTTCTTTTTATCTCGAGGTAAACTTCGTGTCTTCCATCATTTCTCTTGAAAAGTATGGAAAACACCTTAGAAAGATGGCAGTCTTAGGGTGTCTGGTGCACCATCATAATGGTCACTGATCTGGTAAGCTGATTTCATACACTTGTGTTTCATGTATTTGTCTTAGACTTGGGCATTGAGCATAAAGCTACATAATCCAGGTAAATATGAAATCTTATTCATAAATATGTAATAATTCACTAAACACGACTTTTTTAAGTATTCTAAGTACTTTTAACGTCAATAATTGCCTCGAAGGAACTGAGTTAATACTTACTACTTTATTCCGCTTTTACTTCACTAACGTGTCATCAGAGGTGAAGTACAGTTCACTCAAGGATAGAGCATGTTATGGTATATAGTCTTGTTTCATAGTTCGTTCACGTATTCAGCTGAAATTATTTATGAAACAGCATGTCACGAGGTTAGGATGTGGATTCAAAACTGAACAACCACATTTTGTTCGTAATGTGACCTCAGAAGCGTCAGCGTTACTTTGCTGTACATAATTGGGTTCAGATGGATTTTCAGGTAGCGGAATGTTCATTTAAGTGAGATGTTCAACCGAATTTAAAGTCCGCCCGATTTAACACCAGTATATTTCCTTTTGTGGGGATATCTAAGTCACCGTGTTTATGTCACCGAACCCACAACCCCAGATGACTTCAAACAGCGCATCGAGGAAGCTTGACGCGCCGTGACACCAATAACCTTACATCTCGTGTGCAGACAGTTTAGAAGACGCATTGAGTTGTGCATTCTAAAAATCACCCTCTCGTTTCAGCACTCAACTCAAGCGAACATTCCGCCAGCAGGACATCCACTTCAACACAGCAGTATTTGGACACCAGGTAACTGCAACAGGCAGATGTTTAGCTACCAGGGGGACACTAATCAGCACGACTGCTTTTTTTTATTCTTGTTCGTTACGAAGGTAAGAACACCACTAAGTCTTTTTTAAGTAGCACCCTATATTTTTATTCAGTTCAAAAACGTGTGTCAGTGTACTAGTCACGTAAACATGACGTTATTACTCGTAGTAACGTAGCACAAAACTAACATTGACTTTCCTGTACTCGCTCAGAGTGCAGGTACCCGGGCTAACGTGACTCGTCCAGTTGCTGGAGCTGACAGCAAACAAATGGAAACACAAGGCAAATGCAGTCTGGGCATTCCGTCAGCCGCCTTCAGCTGAATGTCTGCGTGAGTATAATGTTCACCAATGAAGAGAAGGCAGAAATGATACCCATCTATGGAATATATAAGCTGGTAGATCAGTAGTTGCAACAATGTTTCCGTATTTTCTGAAGCGCCACAACATTGAGAGAGACCATCCGCAGGAAAGCTGGATTCTTGTCAGAGTATCACTATGATTTGCTTTGCCAGAATAGCACTGCACCTGCTTTCTAGTCAAATCAATCGTTGTTCCAGACAACAAGCTTCGTAACAAAATTACGGAAGTTTTTTTCTCAACGGTCCTATGCAGTATCTCTGCAGTGTTGGTCCGAATTTCAAGTGTGCTGCCTTGTGGGAGGTCAGCTTCAGAACGAAGAACGCAAAAAAATTCAAAATTTTCGCACTTTTTCCGATTTTCCGCTTATATTTTTAAAACGATGTGCACTTCCTTTAGACAAAATTTCTTACAAAATGTACTAGTCAGGTTTTAGCTTCAGACGAGCAGTATCGGCGCTAAAGCGCGCCGAAGAACAGCGATTTGTTGACTCTTCTACGGAAACGTCGAGAACACCCACTGCTACTCAAAAAATATGAATGTTATCAACAAAACCCCTACACCACGTGAATGTGGTTTCAATTTCCCGAAAGAGACAAAGCGAAAATTACGAAAAATGCTGTCTGCGTCCTACAGCGTCCTGTCTATCTCATCTCCCATGGGAGCTATGCTTTCGGTGCTTAGTAGAGGTTGTTCGAATGAACTGATGGAAAAGCATATTTGATAAACATATTAACAAATTATGTTAAACAACATATTGGGTACATGATACTCAATAGACAGATGAATATGAAATCTACATTTTGTAATGCATTGTACATGCGTTAAGAATTGAGTGAATGCGTGTCCCAGGACTGAGTCATCACTTACCGCAGATTCTCCGTGTATAAAAGAAAGAAGATATTTCATGATACAAAATGGATACAAAAGACAGGTAAGTTGTATAACGAACTATCGATGTATGATATACTGATCTCACGTGCGCAGAATTTTTATTCGTCTCCGTTTGGCTGTTGGTGGCCCAGCCAACGTTTCTTGGACACGTGACGAGTATTGGGCAATCGAAGGTCCAGGCAAAGCTTCAGGGGCTGTAGAATGTCCAGGTTGAACAATGAGTTGTTGCTGTTCTTCAACGGAAAAATTTGTAATTGAATGATTAATGTTATGATACCGAACTTGATCAGTAAAGATGTATAATGCTGCAAAATATCACACGAATAATACCTCCTGTCGCTTCAGCTATTTCTGAAGTGGTACTGCAAGGGGCTCGTCCAGGTATCTCCGTCTTCTATGTCAAAACTGTCGTTGATGTTGAAGCACGTCCCATTAAATTTCTGGCACAATTTCTTGCAGAATAGTTCTGCTCGCCTACACCCATTCCGACTTTGGGCATGTGCCTTACATTTGCAAGATATAAACTGAAGAAACATCTTGGCGGCCGCGTGTTTCAGTATTGTATTGGGAGTCAACCCAATTTTTGTCAGCTTCCACTACTACTGCTCTTTATTCAAGTAGTTTCTGATCCATTGGCACACCTGATAGAATAATCCGAAGGCGTGTTGTTGAGCTGCACCTTCAATGGGAGGTATGGAAGCAGTATTTGCTGATGCCTAGTAGGCTGATTCATGCACTGCTTATATCTCAGCTTGATGAGTGCCATGATTGATTGGTTACAACCGTAAAGATCAATCAGTAATTTATCATCAGTAATTTCTCACCAGCAAGCGTTATTTCCTGTGGATGAACTGAAGCCTCAGTGTAATTAGCAACGTATGATCAGAATCCGTATTTTTGCAGAGGCTCTTGAGAAATTTAACCTTGCCTTGGAAGAATGACACGGATGTAGAGACGCAACATCTCACTGCGTGGAGGAAGAGCATGTGTTTGGCAATACACTGCTCCACTGCACTCTACGGATGGTAGAGAAGCTCAGGGGCTGTACCTTTCCCTGGTTTGAAGAAATTGGGGAGAGTTCGGAGACCCATAGTTCTGACCAGAAGGTTAACAACTAGTTAAGTGTGTCTGTATCATCAGCTGCCTGCTTGGAGGCGATTCCACTTTCATTGCATTTTGCCATTGTCCTTGTTTACGCATTCGATACAAAATTTACTTGTGAAACTGTTGGTGTCATGGTGCTGCTAAAATGTATCTCCATGGACCTCAAGCGCTCCATGGACTTGGTAGTCTTCTCTGTAAGTCCATCTTTGAACAACATGATTGAGGCAGTTCGGCTGTTAAAATATAAAATGTAAAATTAATAACACCTTTAGCCAGCTATACATTGAATGTAATTTATTTATGCGACCAATTTCAGGGTCTTACTACGCCATCTTCAGGCCACCTGAACAACGTCTAGGAGAAATGTAACCTTATGTGCAGTCGAAATACGGATCAGCTTTAAGTAACTGTTATCCGCAGACTTCTATTTTGAACAACGTGATCCCTTCGTTCATCAGTTGACGACTGCAACGTGATCACTTTGTTCGCCAATCGAAGAATGCTAGACAAACATTTTGGACTTTCCATTGCCCAAGATTCCTTACGTGGACGTTCTAGTGCCAAATAAAAGTTGTCTGGGCCACCGGCAGCCAAACGGTGTCGAGTAAAAATACTGCGCAAGTGACATCAGTACATCATACGTCGACAGTTCACTATATACACTCCTGGAAATGGAAAAAAGAACACATTGACACCGGTGTGTCAGACCCACCATACTTGCTCCGGACACTGCGAGAGGGCTGTACAAGCAATGATCACACGCACGGCACAGTGGACACACCAGGAACCGCGGTGTTGGCCGTCGAATGGCGCTAGCTGCGCAGCATTTGTGCACCGCCGCCGTCAGTGTCAGCCAGTTTGCCGTGGCATACGGAGCTCCATCGCAGTCTTTAACACTGGTAGCATGCCGCGACAGCGTGGACGTGAACCGTATGTGCAGTTGACGGACTTTGAGCGAGGGCGTATAGTGGGCATGCGGGAGGCCGGGTGGACGTACCGCCGAATTGCTCAACACGTGGGGCGTGAGGTCTCCACAGTACATCGATGTTGTCGCCAGTGGTCGGCGGAAGGTGCACGTGCCCGTCGACCTGGGACCGGACCGCAGCGACGCACGGATGCACGCCAAGACCGTAGGATCCTACGCAGTGCCGTAGGGGACCGCACCGCCACTTCCCAGCAAATTAGGGACACTGTTGCTCCTGGGGTATCGGCGACGACCATTCGCAACCGTCTCCATGAAGCTGGGCTACGGTCCCGCACACCGTTAGGCCGTCTTCCGCTCACGCCCCAACATCGTGCAGCCCGCCTCCAGTGGTGTCGCGACAGGCGTGAATGGAGGGACGAATGGAGACGTGTCGTCTTCAGCGATGAGAGTCGCTTCTGCCTTGGTGCCAATGATGGTCGTATGCGTGTTTGGCGCCGTGCAGGTGAGCGCCACAATCAGGACTGCATACGACCGAGGCACACAGGGCCAACACCCGGCATCATGGTGTGGGGAGCGATCTCCTACACTGGCCATACACCACTGGTGATCGTCGAGGGGACACTGAATAGTGCACGGTACATCCAAACCGTCATCGAACCCATCGTTCTACCATTCCTAGACCGGCAAGGGAACTTGCTGTTCCAACAGGACAATGCCCGTCCGCATGTATCCCGTGCCACCCAACGTGCTCTAGAAGGTGTAAGTCAACTACCCTGGCCAGCAAGATCTCCGGATCTGTCCCCCATTGAGCATGTTTGGGACTGGATGAAGCGTCGTCTCACGCGGTCTGCACGTCCAGCACGAACGCTGGTCCAACTGAGGCGCCAGGTGGAAATGGCATGGCAAGCCGTTCCACAGGACTACATCCAGCATCTCTACGATCGTCTCCATGGGAGAATAGCAGCCTGCATTGCTGCGAAAGGTGGATATACACTGTACTAGTGCCGACATTGTGCATGCTCTGTTGCCTGTGTCTATGTGCCTGTGGTTCTGTCAGTGTGATCATGTGATGTATCTGACCCCAGGAATGTGTCAATAAAGTTTCCCCTTCCTGGGACAATGAATTCACGGTGTTCTTATTTCAGTTTCCAGGAGTGTAACTTATCTGCCTTTTGTGTCCATACCGTATCACTAAATGCCTTCATTCCTTTCCAAATGGAGAATCCACTCTAATTGATGACCCAAATCTGGGTCACCTATTTCATGACACATGTACATTACAGTATATAGATTTCACATTCATCTTTCTATTCAGTCTTATTTACCTAATGCGTTTCGAACATAATTTGTTAATATAGTCATCAAACATGCTTTAACATCAGTTCATTCCAACAACCTTTTCTAACTATAATACACCGAAAGTATAGCACCAATGGGAAATAGACAGGTGCGAGCGGTCGTTTGGCTGTAGGGCGCACACGAAATTTGTTATAATTTTGACTTTGCTCTCTACCTCTCATTTGAAAACTGAATGTTACAAACGTCTCTCGTAAGAAATTTAATATACTTTTTTCAGTTGTAACCAGGGTGGCAGGTCTTACTTCTTTTTTTGACGTTTACGCAGAATGATCATAAAAATCGCTGTCCTTCAGCGTGCACTAGCGCTAATACCGCTCGTCAGAAAATAAAACCTGACTATTGCTTTTTGTAGAAAATATTATCTATTCTAATTCAATATACAGTGGTCATCTTCGATAAGACGCATAATTTCGAGACATAAGCGATAAACTTAAAAAAGTGCGAATGTTAGAGGTCCTTTGCGCTTTTCATTGTGAAGCCGACCTCTTACAAGGCAGAAAACTTGAAATTCTGATTCAGCACCCAAGAAAACATGTAGTACCGTTGGAAAAAAAAACTTTCGCAATTTTATTATGGGATAACCGCCATCTGACTGGTCTATTCAACCACGATGAAAGAAAAGCAATGACGAACCAGTTTTTAATCAATGTTTGCTTTTACTGTAAACAACACATTGTTTAAAACTACTACAGTACTTCACTATATGCACCTGTTTTGTAAAACAGAAAACATTATTGTAATTATTGTTCTGCTAACTTACGTTCTCCATAGACGAATACCATTTCTACCTTCTGTTCGTCGGTATACAGAGTAGCTACTCACACAAACATTCAACTGAGGATGGCTGACGGAATCACCGGATTCTCTTTAAATTGTCTTTCCATTTGTTTACTGTAAACGCCAGGAACTGGAGGCGTCACGTTACCGAGGTTACCTGCACTGTCAACCTGTACAGGAGAGTCAAAGTCAATTTTGATGTTCGTTTTTAACGACGTCATTTTTACGTGAATGGTGCACTGTGATCCTTTTTTTAACTGGCCTTGGTGAGAGTGAATTGCCAAATAAGAAATACAGGGTCCTGTCTAAAAAATACGTGCTGCTGTTCTGCCTTCGTAACGAATAAAGATACGATTTAGGCAATCGTACTAGTTAATTTCCCCCTGGTAGCTAAATATCAATTGCTTAATATTTTTTTTTTAATTTGCTTCCGGACAAAATTAGTTCAGATTAGATTAGATGTACTTTTGTTCCATAGTGAGGAGAGCCTCTGGGATGCGGAACAAGTAAAAAAAAAAAAAAGAGAGTACACAATAAATATAAGAAACTAAATACACTAATGCACATTCCACAGATCCCAAGTGAAATGGTCCTCATGGATGTGGAACAAGTCAAAAAATATTAAACATATTTTCAATTACGCGGTAATACCAAACATGTGGCAATACATATAAAAATTTATATACTCGTATTTGAGTGACGGCTCCTTGACGTTTACTTCAGTGCGGATCTACTAATATTGTCCGAACTCCTACGGGAATCAATAATTTGCGAGTAGGGGGCTAATGGACGAGGCACGCTGCAGCTGAAAATCTGATTCCAGGTGGGCGAAGCGGACGCCAGCACGGTAGCTCTGCGCGCTCCGTCATAGGGTTAGCTGCTCTCTGTAGTAAAGAACTGAGTGAGCGGATCAACGATGAACTGGAATGGATGTCTTGGTGGACCGCAACGGACAATACAAACAAAATGAGACAAAATAAAAAAAAGCGGTTACGGCAAGTGCTCATCAAAAGCGGTGAACCTCAGTTCGAGTCCCGGTTCGTCATAAATTTTTAACTTTCACCTCTGCATTACTACCGTGCCCTGTGCGGCTGGAAGTCACGAATTTCCACCCATCCCTTCCCTTTCTTTCCTCATTCTCTTTTTTGTAACATTAAAAATACCACATATGTACAGTACACTGAGACGCATACGATGCTTTTTTGGCTACTATAGTCATGCATCATCAAATAGAAAAATCGTTCTGCAACACTTATTTAACAATGAGTGCATTACGCACAGAATCTCCACAGAAGTAAGATTTTACTAATACTCGCACTACTTAAGACATTTGTAACAATTACAAATCAGTTGTTGTATGAAGAATTTCATCACTGGAGAAGGAGCTGGCCACCAATAAATTCTTTAGGCTCCTCTTAAACTGAACTTCATAACTAGTTAAACTTATTACGACTACTGTTTGAGATGAGCTTTAACCACGCCACTGCTTCACACTGTTTTACAACTACTGCCTTCGTTTTTAATTTGACTCAGACCCAATACACACTATGTGATCAAAAGTACCCGGATACTCCCGAAAACATATGTTTTTCGTATTAGGTGCATTGTGCTGCCACCTACTGCCAGGTACTCCATATCAGCGATCTCAGTAGTCATTAGACATCGTGATACAGCAGAATCAGGTACACCGTGGAACTCGTGGACTCGTGGTCAGGTGATTGGGCGTCATTTGTGTCATACGTCTGTACGCGAGATTTCCACACCCCTAAACATCCCTAAGTCCACTGTTTCCTATGCGATAGTGAAGTGGAAACCTGTAGGTGCACATACAGCACAAAAGCGTACAGACCGATCTCGTCTGTTGGCTGACAGAGATCGCCGACAGTTGAAGAGGGTCGTAATGTGTGATAGGCAGACATCTATCCAGACCATTACACAGGAATTGCAAACTGCAAGTACTATGACATTTAGGTTGGATGTGATTGTAAATTGGATTTCATGGTCGAGCGGCTGCTCATAAGCCACACATCACGCCGGTAAATGCCAAATGACGTCTCGCTTGGTGTAAGGAGAGTAAACATTGGACGATTGAACAGTGGAGAAACGTTGTATGAGTGACGAATCACAGTACACAATGCGGCGATCCGATGGCAAGGTGTGGACATGGCGGATGCCCAGTGAACGTCATCTGCGAGCGTGTGTAGTGTTAACAGTAAAATTCGGTATCGGTTGTGTTATGGTGTGGTCATGTTTTTCATAGAGGGGGCTTGCACCCCTTCTTGAATTGCGTGGCACTATCACAGCCCAGGCCTACATTGATGTTTTAAGCACCTTCTTGTTTCCCACTGTTGAAGAGCAATTCGGGATAGCGAGTGTATCTTTCAACACGACATCGTGAGACAGCAGAATCAGGTGTACCTTTCACATCGATACCTCTCCTCAGTGCAACATTCCGTGAAGAATGGGCTGCCATGCCCCCAAGAAACCTTCCAGCACTTGATTGAATGTATGCCTGAGAGAGTGGAAGCTGTCATCAAGGCTTAGGGTTGGCCAACAACATATTGAATTCCAACATTACCGATGGAGGGCACCACCAACTTATAAGTCATTTTCAGCCACGTGTCCGGAGACTTTTGATCACGTAGTGTGTATAGGGGTGCAGGGAAGCCAAGGCGAAATTTCTCAAGGAAAACCTGAAAAAAGGAAAGGACATGGTCATTGAAAGGACAGATTCAGCGTATAATAAAGTAAAAACAACATTCAGTGAAATTAATACCAAAGGCATTATTATTATGAGTGCAACAGGAATTCCACTGTTTAACACAGAAGAGAGAGCGGAAAGCTGGAAATAGAAGACTGAAGGCCTGTATGATGGTGAGGATTTATCAAATAACGTGATAGAGGAAAAAACTGGAGTCGATATGGATGACATAGGGGATTCAGTATTAGAGTCAGAATTTGAAAGAGCTCTGGAAAATTTGAAGTCTAATAAGGTAGAAGGGATAGATATTCCTTCAAAATTTCTACAATTACTGCGGTAGGCGGCACCCAATCAGCTATTTAGTTTGGTGTGCAGAATCTATTAGACTGGAGACATGCCATGAGACTTTCAAAGCAATATCATCCCCAGAATCCCAATTATAGTAAGAGCAGTAAGTGCGCGAACTATCAGTCTGAGCCACGGCTGGCTCATGCCATGCGCTGGGTTAAACCTTCGTTACGATTCTGTGTTTAGTCTCCCACGGTTATCGCGGTTATGCTGTTATCCTCTCCTTCCGCAGGTGCGAGCAGCGGTGAGTACCGATATATGTGCCTTGGACTATCTTTGACCTGCCGCTTATAGTTTCCGTCTGGGCGGTGTTAGACCAGTCGGTCGGTTGGCGTGGAGCAGCGAGGAATTCTCCGCGGGACGTAGTTTGGCCGGGGCCGCTGGTGGTCTCTACGCTTGTCGGAGTATGTGGGGCTGTTCGCATTGCTACGAGGTCTGTGGCTCACCGACCCTGGACATGAAAGTTGAATTTTGATTTAATCTACCAGCAAGTCACGACTGTTCACATTGTGTCGTTAGGAGTTCGTTGTCGGCTGTTGGAATATTCCTGCGAGCAACAGCGTGGTTTTCAAGTTGGAAAATTCTAGCCACCCACTGGTGGAATTTCATTGTATTTGGTTAAATGAATTGAAGTGCACCATCGGAATCTTCTGCCTTGTGGCCGTTTACGTTCCGTTTACCTGCCCTGACCGTTGACGTAAATTTCAGGCACTGTAGTTTCCTCATCGTGTTGTTGCTGTCCAGCACGGTGTGTAGTTTGACAGCTCCATGTATGATTGATTGTGGGTGCCAACACCTTCTACGTTGTTCCTTTGAACTCCCTGTTGTGCCCTGGTCGGGTGAACTGGAAGCTATCTCGTCGCTGGGTCCGTTGACTGTCAGTAGGTTGGGTTGTCGTCGGATCGTGAATGATTGGCCCGACTGCCTGTCTCACCAAAGCGAGCGCTAGCGTTTGAATTACAGGACGACCCTCGAATATCTGAGCGCCATTGAGGGTACTGCCTTTTTTTTACTTGTTCTTGTTGTTTATACTTGTATGGCTTCTAGCCGATTTTTTTAAAAATTAAAGATGTTTTGCCCTTAAGGTGTAAGATTCTTTAGGTCTTCAGCCTAATTTAAAGAACTGTTTCACATAAGACGTTTGGCATATTAAAGGTTTTAATGTTGTTGTATTTTAAGTGTTGGGCCTTCGGCCGATTTTGAGTTTGAGTTGTTTTTCTATTAATGCCTTCAGCCTAAATTAAAGAACTGGTTCACACAAGGCCTCTCGTATTTAAAAAAATAATGTTATGGAGTTTTAAGTGATAAGCTTTCAGTCGATTTGAATTTAACTTGTTTGCTCTTGATGTGTCTGATTCTTTGGGCCTTCAGCCTAACTAAAGAACTGTTTTAAGATAAGGCTCTCCCTTTTAAATTTCTGTTTTGGTTGATTTTTGCCTAATTAATAACTGTTATATGTAAGGCCTTGCTTTTTAAAAAGGAATTTAATGTTGTTTAGCCTTAAGTGTTGGGCTTTCAGCCGATTTGAATTCAAATTGTTTGCTCTGAAAATCTCAGATTCTTTGGGCCTTCAGCCTAAATAAAGAACTGTTGTAAGATAAGGCTTGCCTTTTAAATTTCTGATTATGCTTGCGTTTTAAGTTATGGCTTTCAGCCGGAAATTAAGCCCCAAAGATTAAAGCTGTGTGTTTAAAAAAGAAATTTTGTTTGTGCTCTTGTAATGTTTGATCAAATAATGAAGTGGTATGTTGGAGTGTAACTGACAGCCCCTTATTTTGGCCCCTTTCTACAATTTACACTATCTGTCCTGTCCTGCGGGTTAAGCTGGGCGTTTCACAGTCAGCTCATGCATTCAAGTTTCCAACAAGGATAATACACCGAAGAATGGATAACAGAATTGAGGGTGTGCTAGATGACGATCAATTTGCATTTAAGAAAGTTACAGGCACCAGAGATTTAGTTCTGACGTTGCGTTTGATAACAGAAGCAAGACCTAAGAATAATCAAGATAAGTTCATGAATTCGTCAGCCTAGCAAAGACGTTCAGCAATGTAAAGTGGTGCAAGATGGTCGAAATTCTCAGGAAATCAGGTGTAAGTTCTAGTTCTAGGGACAGACCGCTAATATAGAATATACCGGATGGTTATAGTTAAACTTTCCCTATTTAACACGTTATAACACGAAAACTAATCACCGTACGAAGACCAAACGAGGTAGCATTAATGTCAAGCATATGAGGAAAAGAAATAATGCAGAATCAATTCAATTGGAACACTCTTAACGTGCTGTTAAGGTACATCATACCATCGCATACCGGAACCATCACTGCTACAAAAGGGGCTCAGTATGGTGCCCATCAGCGTCCAGAAAAGTCTAACAGCGCATGATCGCATTCTGCACAGCAGAATGAAGCACGTCCGTAGGTATTCTGGCTATCTCTATTGACATTCTGCGCTTCAGGTAAGCATATATGTGAATGTTTCCCTGGTAAAACCACAACCAGAAATCACAGAGAGTGAGATCAGGTGATCGTGCCGGCCAAGCATTTGGAAACGATCGGCTGATAATTCGATTATTACCAAATCTGTTTCGGAGAAGCAGGTGAACTTCTCGAGTAATGTGCGGTGGGGCCCCATCTTGCACGAAAGCAGTTGAGTTCAATGCGGTTCCCTTGTAGGGCAGGTATTATATGCTGGCGAAGCATATTGCAGTAACGCTGGCCAGTCACATTGCGCGTATTTGATCCTTGAGCGCCAACCTGTTCAAAAAAGAATGGGCTGATGATGAACGTAGCCGTGAAGCCACACCAAACAGTTACACGTTCACCATACAGAGGCTGGCAGTGAAGATCCCCACATTCGGCAATTCTGTGTGTTCACCTCACCCATCAGAGAAAATGAGCTTTGTCTATCCATAGGATGATGCAGGGCCAGCCCTCGTCAACTTCAGTCCTTGCGAAAAAGTGGAGAGCGAAGTTAACACGTCTTTGTGCGTCCTGTGGTGCGAGCTGCTGTACGGCATGGATCTTGATTGAGAGTGGTTCGAAGCGCCTTCCGTGAAGTGGACAACGAGATGTTCAACTGTCGTAACACAGCACGCGCACTGCCTGATGATCGGGAATTGTGCGCAGCGTTGTCTGCCATAACAACAGCGATTTCGTCATTCACCTTGGGTGCAACGTCTTCCAGGAGGGACGCCCAGTTCTCTAATTCATTCGAACTTCTTCATCAAGCTCCGCACGGCATGTGGAGAAAGAAGACGTTTCCGTAATCCTTTTAGCCGGCGATATTCTCGAAATGCAGCTGCAGCATTACTGTTGATTTGTTAATAGAGCTTCACCAATAATACTCTGCTCCTTTAGTCTAAGCTCATGTTGACACGTCGACAAGTGCACTGTGAGTGGTCAGGTGTGTGAGACTTTGAATCACGATGACTGATCACGGCACCTGTTGGCCATAATTGGAACTGGTAGGTGGCTCTGTGACGCAGCGAAATCATGCACCCCATACTCTAGATATTAATGGTGCCAAGTTTGGTGGTTGTACGGTAATTAGTTTCAATGTTATAACATGTTAAATACGGAAAGTTTAATTATAACCACCCAATATATTGCACATATCAAGAAAAGTATTGTATCGCCTCAGTTCCGAGAGTTCCGGAACCTGTACAGAAAATTGGAATAGAGATCAACTTAAACATCATTTCCGCCCTTTTTATTGCTCATCAAAACCACACATTGCTTGTTGTATCACCATACAGCGAGACTTTCAGGCGTAGTGATCCAGATTTCTATACACATCGGTACCTCTAATACCCAGTTGCACGTCCTCTTGCATTGATGCATGCCTGTATTCGTCGTGGCATAGTATCCACAAGTTCATCAAGGCACTGCTGGTCCAGATTGTCCCACTCCTCAATGGTGATTCGGCGTAGGTCCCTCAGAGTGGTTGGTGGGTCACGTCGTTCATAAACAGCCGTTTTCAATCTATCCCAGTCATGTTCGATAGGGTTCATGTCTGGAGAACATGCTGGCCACTCTAGTCGAGCGATGTCGTTATGCTGAAGGAAGTCATTCACAAGACGTGCACGTTGGGAGCGTGAACTGTCGGCTATGAAGACGAATGCCTCGCCAATATGCTGCCGATATGGTCGCACTATCTGTAGTAGGATGGCATTCAAGCATCGAACAGACGTTATGGCGCCTTCCATGACCACCAGCGGCGTACGTGGCCCCCACGTAATACCACCCCAAAACAGCAGGGAACCTCCGCCTTATTGCACTCGCTGAACAGTGTGTCTATAAGGCGCTCAGCCTGACCGGTTTGCCTCAAAACACGTTTCCGACGACTGGCTGGTTGAAGGCATATGAAACACTCATCGGTGAAGAGAACGTGATGCCAATCCTGAGCGGTCCATTCGGCGTGTTGTTGAGCCCATCTGTACCGCGCTGCATGGTGTCGTGTTTGCAAAGAGGGACTTCGCCATGGACGTCGGGAGTGAATTTGCTCATCATGCAATCTGTTGCGCACAGTTTGAGTCGTAACACGACGTCCTATGGCTGCACGAAAAACATTATTGAACATGTGTTGCTGTCAGGGTTCCTCCGGGTCATAATCCGTACGTAGCGGCCATCCACTGCAGTAGTAGCCCTTAGACGGCCTGAGCGAAGCATGTCACCGACAGTTCCTGCCTCTCTCTGTGTGTCCTCCATATCCGAACAACATCGCTTTGGTTCACTCCAAGACGCCTGGACACATCCCTTGGTGAGAGCCCTTCCTGGGACGAAGTAACAATGCGGACGCGATCGAACAGCGATATTTACCGTCCAGGCATGGTCGAACTACAGACAACTCGAGCCGTGTACCTCCTTCTGGTAGAATAACTGTAACTGATCGGCTACCGGACCCCCTCCGTCTAATAGACGCTGCTCATGCATGGTTGTTTACATCTTTGGGCGGGTTTAGTGACATCTCTGAACAATCAAAGGGACTGTGTCTGTGATACAACATCCACAGTCAACGACTATCTTCAGGAGTTCTGGTAACCGGGATGATGCAAAACTATTTTTGGTGTGTGTATATACAGAAAGCTGCATGAACACAAGCAGTCAGCACTGGAACGTAATGGTGCGAATTTCTTAGCAGCACCACCACCCCAAGGAAATTTCGTCATGTGGGACAACAAACAGTGAAAGCTGATGTAAAATGTATCTTAACGTGAACAAGCCGTCTGACGACGAAGCTGTCGGTTCGAAACCGGTGACGGCGCTGTTTAAATAAATAAACAGCGTTATAAAAAATGACTGGTTGCTTCGTCTTCCCTGTAAGATTTTTCAATAGATGCAGTCATCAGTGGCACCCAGCAATGTTGAGCAGGTGCAGACATCAGTCCATAATATTCACTATCACTAATCACACTGTTGATCAGAGTTTATCAGCAGAAATGAAACATGTCCTAGTGGCACCAATCACGTAGAAAAAGTGCAAGTAACAGTCCATTATATTCACTATCACTAATTAGACAGTTCATCAGCAGTAATTAAACATTTCCAGGTGGCACCCATTATGTTGAACAAGTGCAGGTAACAGTTCATAATATTCACCATCACTACTCAGACAGTTCAAGCATGAACAATAGTTTGAATACACATACAAATGCTTTTACAATGCTCTTACACTAAACATACAAATTCTAATAAACACACAAATGATGTCAGATAATTGTCATATTACTATTACAAATACACAAACATCAGTAAACCTATAATATTTATGGGTGTCAGTGCAAGCCACTACAAACAAATAAAATAATATTTAGGAGATAGGTGGGTAGGATTAGGAAAGGAAAACACACAAAACACACTCACTCATCTTTCATCCACATTAAGTACTACTGTGTAATTGACTAGTGTTAACTGTGTAAATCCACTTCTGTCAAAATTTCATGTTCATCATGTGTATCAAGTAATAGTGGCAGCAATGTATAACAGTCAATAATAGTTAAGTCAACGTCATAGTCATCATGTCAATACCAATGTTTGCCAAGCCAGATCAAAATGTACGGTTGCTGAACAACTGTCAGTGTGCCAAGATATGCAACTTCCTCTCTCCAAAAAAAAAAAATACATACTGCTTAGTGATTTAACAAAGTGTGTGTAGACAATCTTCCTTCCATTTTAGTGTTCTAGTCTGCTATCTTCATCCTCCTTGTTCCATATAGACCAACAAAAAAAAAAATATATGCACCTCACTTATTTTACCTTTTATACACCATAACTCCAATCAACTTCATATAATCTCAATACCTCCATAATACCTCTTCAATACGTCGATACATATAAACCTTATTGCCAGTATCATTTCACTTCCATAACAACTCTTTCCTCTAGTCAGTCTCCTCGATCGAGTACAGATAAAATCCTAATGCAAACCTCATCATCCTATACAATCCGAAGACACGCTGTCAACACACAACCTCTGTGTAATCCATCTGACCAAAATCTTCTACTCATTATGAATTATAAACAAAGAATGCATACATGACCTCTAACAGACTTAGTTCGAATAACTCTCAGTAATTAAGTACGATTACGGAGTGTGAATGATCCTAATATTTCACAGTGTGAACACCACTTCAAGAATTATGGCAAACAGAAGCAAACATGTGGAGTATTTCTTGTGTCAAGTGTCACTTCCTATTTCAATTGCTCACGAAAAATGCAGTGGAATAACTGTGTTGGTATGTCATGTCGTTAGCTTCCTTCCTATTGGCATACATTTATACAGCTTTCATAAAACCTCCAGCTCATGTGACTTCTATGAAGTTTCTTGTACTAATGTCGTTCGTCGAATTATAGCAGTTCATTTTCTTATCTTAAAAATATAAGGCACTGAGCGTAAGCAAGGCAAGCAATAGCGAGTAAATATACCAGTAGTGAACAGAATGTCAACAAGTGGATGCAGCACAATTCTTACAACGAGGCTCTGCCAAGCGAACAATCTGTAACTAGTACCATAGTGTAACCTAAACTCTATGTTTGTACACTGTACATCAGCATTGCTATATACCAAATTAAAGTATAGTTATGACAACAAGCAGAAATGTGTAAATGTGCAATCCATACGCATAGCAGTAAACATATATCTTACGTACTAAACAGGTCATTAGCATCGTATCTTAATAAGTAAACATGAAGGCGCAAGCAGATAAATCACAAAGTATAACTTACATACCTAACCACATCAGCACAATTAATCAGGTGACAATTATAATTTGAATAAATAGGCACAGCAGGCACATAATTAAAAATATGACATCAGTGAAAAGCAGTGCAGCCAAGCGATGCATAATATACACAAGTAACAATCCAGTTCATTAATAATCATTGTCAAAATCAGTTAACGTACGCAAGCACGTCGCTTCACAAGTAATTTCATTGAACATGTAATTAGCACAAAGTATGAATCACGTAATCGCGAGCAGCAAATTACGTCTAAAGTACGTACCTAAGTGGAAATATGTTACCTGAAAAATAAACTCAATTAATAATTACCTTTTTAGTTTATTACTTTCTTCTTCGAAATGACATTTTTCCTGAAATTTTCTCGATAGCAAGTCGTCTTAACGTCGGACACGCACAGAATTTACCTGAAGTTCTTAAATATTTTATAGAACCGTATCCTGAAAAATACTGAATGTTAATAACAGAATTCATCAAGTCACTATAGCTTTATACTGAATTTAGTCGGAGAAATTAGACTGTGTATTGATTTACGGCTGTCAGTGCATTCGCACTGAGCGCTCGATCAGCTGTAGGCGCGTGACGTAGGAAGTGATTGTTTGCGGTCAACGACTGCCTTGTGCAGCGCGCAGACTTCACTGTTGCTTTGAGTATGTGCCGCCGCGCCGCCAAAACACAGCGCGGTATCCTTGTACTCTCCGCATGTTTACATGTAGCTGTTAGTTTCTCACACGTATGTCATTCTACAAAAATGTTTTCAAAAGTATATCATTCCACAAAAATTTTAACGTTAGATATATGATGTATTCCCTTAGAGCGTCGTGATTTAAGAGTTTCTACTTCTACAGTGTTATCATGAATAATTTTGCGAATTCTATATGGACCGTTATAAAGCAGAAAAAATTTGCGACACAAGCCTTTTCCTTTGTGAGACAAATGATGAGACTTAATTAACACCTTCTGACCAACTGACAAGATTTTTGAACGACCAGGACGCTTAGCTGATTTCTCTCTTCTAGCAGCCGCAGATGCAATATTTTGTAGAGCCAGATTCACAACTTCAGAATGCCGCAGTTTCCGTGAAGACGGAAAAGGAACGATTCCAGAAATGCCATTTGTCGGTGCTTTATTTTTTAATATCAGTATAGGTGGTAAAGAAGTTGAGTTATTAGGGAGTTCATTCAGAATGTTTTGAAAAATATGAAGATACTGATCCCAAGTTCTGTGATTCTGATGACAATAAAGACGATACAATTTATTGATTTCCTTCATCCATCTCTCTGAAGCGTTAGATTGAGGGTGAAAAAGTGAAATGAAAATTGGTTTAATTTTACGACGCCGTAGAGTACGAAGCCAAATTTTAGAACGAAACTGTGATCCATTATCTGATATAACCTTATCAACATGACCAACTTCTTTAAGAAAATGTTTGATGAAAGCGTTAGATACTGAACGAGCTGTTTCTTTGCGTAAAGGTGTAAAACACACATATTTTGATGTCAATTCCACTGCTACGAAAATGTACGCAAAACCATTAGTAGAACGAACCACCGGACCGAACAAATCAACTGCAGCCATGTCCTTTAATTTCGCTGGAATGATAGGAAACAACGGTGCTCTGTGAGAAACTGTTGGCGGTTTAGCCCTTTGACATAATTTGCTTTTGGCAAGAACAAATCGAATACGTTTTTCCATATTATTGAAGTAGCAATTTTCTCGTAATTTATGAAAGCATTTTCTGGGACCAAAGTGTGCATAACTGAAATGCGTATACCAAATCAGCTTATTAACCCACTCATCAGGAATACAAACTAACCAAACAGAGTTGTCGACCGATTTTCGTTTAAAAAGAATGTCATTGCGAACTAAATAATGCTGTCTAATCCCTACGCTTTCCTTTCTCCTCCACTTCTCCTTAATGTCCTTCCAGATTGGATCCTTATTTTGCTCCTTAGCGATGTCCTGGAGCGAAGACGAAATAAAGTTCTCAAACGCAACACCTTGAATATACATCAAACAATAATTGTTTTCCTTGCAGTCCTCTTCAGCACTTTGTTTCAAACCCATAGGTGCACGTGATAAAGCATCAGCCACAATATTTGAAGAACCCTGTATGTAAACAATACTAAAACCAAATTCCTGTAGGTACAACGCCCATCGTGACAATCTGCCATGAGTTAATTTTGTCGACATAAGAAATTCCAGAGCTCGATGATCGGTATAAACCTTAGTATGTCTGCCAAACAAAAATGTGCGAAATTTTGTAAAAGCCCAAACAACAGCCAAAGCTTCAAGCTCCGTAATCGAATAATTCTTTTCTGATTTAGAAAGAACACGACTTCCAAATGCAATAGTTTTCTGGACTACAACGCCGTTTTCTTCTATCTCTTGAACTAAATGTGCACCTAGGCCTTTGTATGATGAGTCCGTCGCCAAACAAAAATCTTTAGATAAATCCGGGTGTGAAAGAAGTGGAGCAGCAACTAAAGCATCACGAAGTTGTTCAAATTCTGACTGAGCTTCCTCATCCCAACACCAATTAGATTTCTTTCCAGATAGTTCACATAAATGAGGTGTGCCAAAGCGTCCAATCTAACAAAGCGTCTAAGAAAATTACAGACACCAAGGAAACTACGAACATCACGTTTTGTGGTAGGAACAGCATAATTACGAATAGCGTCTAATTTTTCTGGATCAGGAAGAATACCTTCTGTAGAAATAATGTGACCGAGAAATCTCACCTGAGAACGACCAAATTCAGATTTTTCTAAGTTCACTGTAATGCCAACTCTTGCAAAAATACGTAATAATGAATCCAAAATTTTGTTGTGCTCACTCCAAGAACATTTAGCAATAAGAATGTCGTCAACGTATGAAGTAATGTTGTCACGAAGATAAACAGGTAAAAATTCATTTAAGCTACGAATGAATGCTGCTGAAGATACAGTAAGTCCAAACGGTAATTTCCGAAACTGGTAACAGTTACCAAAGGCTAAAAAGGCAGTATATTTTCTACAATCAGGGTGGAGTTCTATTTGCCAAAAACTTGCGCGCATATCAATCGTGGATAAAACTTTAATTCCATGAAAATGTTGAAGAAGTTCATCTAAATTTTGTGGACGGTCAGTTTCAGGAATAATGATATTATTTATCTGTCTGGAATCCAGAACCAAGCGAATTGACCCATCCTTTTTAAGAACAACGTGTAATGGGCTAGTATAAGGACTGACTGCAGGCTCAATAATGCCCTGATCTAACATGTACTGAAGTTCATTCTTAACCTTGTCTCTGTAAGCCAAAGGAATAGCGTACGTTTTCCCGCGAAATGGTGTGTGTTCTTTTACTTTAAATAAATATTGTAAGCCTTGTATAGTTCCCGTGTGATGACTAAACACTGTAGCATGTGAAGTCAAAATTTGGTGCAGCTCTTCTCTTGCAACGTCATCTGGCACTTCAGCTTTCTTAACCTTTTCATTAATTAGTTCTTCGCTATTAATTATATCATCCATCGCGTCTCTGTATCTATTGTCATTGTCATGAATAAACACATTGTCGTCATAATGCTCAACGAAAACATCAGAAGTAAGAAACCTTAAACATTTTGTATCTGACTCAGATCTTGTTAAACACTCGAAAAATTTCAAACATTTCGGCATTCCGGCAACAGTCAAATTCACACTTCCTTCTTTAAAGTTCAAAATTGCCTTATGTGCGTTGAGAAACTCCATACCTAATATAATTTGTGTACTGAGTAATGGAACAATAATAAAATTAGCAGAAAATTCGTAACCTTGACAATTGAAATTTAGGTTGGTCTGTTGTTTAACTTCTACACCTTTTCCAGAAATCGCTCCTCGAATTGTAGTTTTAGAAATAGGTAACACAGGACAGGCAATAGTCCTTTCACATATACGAAAAACTGATTCACTAATGACGTTCAATGGGCTCCCAGAATCTAAAACTGCAGTGAACTTATTCTTACCCACACATACTTCAATAACAGGATGTAAAAATGCGTCTACATTATTTTCCTTTTCGTCTAACAAAATGTCTCTCATGTCTTCCAGGCGTACGTAGTGTAAAGCTGTAGTGTCATTACTTTCTGAACCGTCTATATTGCTGCCAGAAGCCGAAGCTGCTAGTCATTGTCGATTGTTTGCATCACGTCTTTGAGTATTCGCGTCATTTCGCGGATCCATTTCTACGATTTGCACTTGTCTCTCTGAAGGTCTGTCACGTGGAGGATGCCAATTAGGTCCCTCCTGTCTGTTAGATACAAATTCTTGGTTGTGTCTGTTATTAAAATTTCTGTTTTCCTGTCTGTCTACATAACTACTTCTTGTGTAATTTCGACTGTCACTTCTGAAATTATTGTTGTATCTACTACCCTGATTATTTCTGTAGTAAGAATTTCTATTACTGTATGAATAATTTCTGTCTTGGTGATACCGATTACTGTTTCCGTATGATTGATCATTCCGGTACGAATTACCGTTATTATAATTGTCTGTGTAATTTCTGTTAGAACGTCTGTTATTGTCATAAGGCTGGTATCTATTGTCCTGTCTGTTACGTCTGTCATTCTCAAAGTTACCCATATAACGCCCGTTCCGATCACTATCTCTTTTCTCTGAAAATCTATTGTAAATACTGTTACTGAAAAAGTTACAAGAAGTCCCGTCGTCGTTGTCATACTCAAGTTCTTGCAACAAAGTCTTAAAAGTCTCAATGTCGTCTTTACATCGTCCGGCTAAAGCAATTTGTCTTATGGATTGTGGCAGCTTAGTTAAACAAATGCGAATTAATTCAGTCGGGCTGTAAGGGTTGGAAAGGAACTGATTCTTTCGAATCATGTCTTCAAAATATTCTGCCGGCGTGCGGAACTCAGACTGTTTGAAATTACGCTGCATAATCAGACTATGTTTGACTCTATCTTGCGTGTTTTCGGACCAATATGCCGCTAGAAATGCATGATAAAAATCATTTAGGCTATTACAATCTCTAATGAGTGCGCGCATCCGCGTCGCCGGTTCGTTTTCTAAATATCCACACATAAATTCCAGTTTGTGACTTAGTGGCCAATTTGGTGGGAGTGCGTACATAAATTGATCTAACCATGCACATGGATGTATGTCATTCTTAGAATTGCGGAAGATCTTAAATTTCCGAACAGTCAAAAAGTGTTTATAGTCAAAGTTTTCGCCTCGTGGCGACAAAGACCTACCGCGTCTGTCCCAGTCCCAATGTCGATTATTGTCAAGTTCGCGCGCCTGGCGATCTCTTGTTGCATCCCGTAAATGAAACAAATTATTTTCTTCAAAGCCCTCTGCTATCCGTGATTCTAAATTTCTTCTGCTATCTTTTCCTACGATTTCGCCTTCGATCTGTTTGACTTGCTTTCGTAATGCCTCAACTTCCCTTTTAACGCGTTCATTAAATTTTCCCTGATTTTCAACATGCTTATTTATGTTCTGGTACTCTTCAGTTTCTGCAAATGGCAATGGAGCTGTGTCATCTGAATCTCTGTCCCCATTTAAACTAAGATTTGTCAATTTATCTGAAATCTCCTCCACTCTTTCCGATAAGTCACCAATTTGTTCTTTCTGTTTAGTTACGTCTTCCGTAAGTGTCGCGACTCGCGTTTCAGTATTAACGCATTTAGTAGTTAACTGTTCATACTGTTGTGTTAGGTTATTTAATCTGTCATTTGGTGAGGATTCCTCGATTCTCTCAAATATTTCTTCCTTATCTTTTGCACGTTGTAAATTTAACTCTGAAAATTTCTGTACTATCACGCGATCTCTTTCTTCCTGTTCTCTATCCTGTCCCCTTTGTCTAATCTCTACTGCAACTAATCTATTATTGTGAGCATTCAAAATCGGTTGTACCTCTTCTCGAATTTCTTTCTTTAATTCAACTTTCATATTTTTGAAACATGTCCCTATTCGTGAATCTAACCGTGTTTCCAAAGTTCCCATCTCTGTTTTTAATTCAGATCCAAACCGTGTTTCCATTGTTCCCAATTGTGATCCCAGAGAGTCTAACCGTGCTTCCATTGTTTCCATCTGTGTTTTTAATTCAGATCTAAACCGTGTTTCCATTGTTCCCATCTCTGTTTTAATTGTTCCCATTTGTGATCCCAAATTTAATATTGCACCCATCAACTACTCCATATTAACTTGTTCGAAATTCTTTTCGCCCCTAACATTTCCCGCAAAACCAGTTTCCTTCGTCATAGCTGTAAAGATATCTGTGTTCGATACTATTCCAGAATCTTCTATCGTTAATCTCGTATTCTGTGAATTTTCTGATTGAGAAAAATTTTGAAATGGTTCCGGACTATCTTCCCGACTTATTACATTGTTTTCCACTTCATTATCCATCACACTGTTCTCCTGTGTTGGCGAGTTCGCCATGTTAACAATTTCGTCATTCTCACTATTCATCATTTTTGCCTTTTTCATTGATCGCGTAATCATTTACAAAATATACAAAACTCGTCACTATATGAAAATTGCACACAATGACACTTTATCTCCAACAATACCATTCACACGAAATGTTTCCTTCAAACACGATTAACGAACAATTGAAATAATTGCACTAAATTGTCAAACGCCTATACACGACAACAAATCAAATTCTGAGAAAAAAAATACCATTAGAAGAATGACAATTACCAAATCTACACATGCAATATAGACTACAATTACTAACCTACAAATTACTACAACAATACTACTGTCTACTATTTTTACAATCAGAAGAATTCCAAGGGACGATCCGAAGCAGCGGTCGCCACGTGCATGGGGGCTTAATTTAAATAAATAAAAATGCAAATATTTTTAGTATTTAGTAGCTGTCTGTCCGGTTACGCAAGTCTCGTAAACGGCTGGCCCTGACTAGTTTTAGTACGCAATCTGACTGCTTAGAATGACAACAAAGAATGTAAGAAAATTTTCGTTAACACAGTTAATTAATTAAGTCCCCAGCAACTATAAAATCTACGAAGCCAACATAGCACAAGTGTAGCTGTTCTGTGTGTGGAAGTATGACTCAACGTACACATCTGGCACGGTTCTTCTTCAACAAGACAAGAAATTTTAAATACCATTTATACTGACGTGATAAAAGAAAATTAGAAATACTATAATTGTGCAAGAAAACCAAAATTACACTCTAATACAAGAACACACGCCAGATGCTTTGTTGACTGAACCTTTACTGACATACTTTTCAGGACACTCCAATAATAAAACAACATAATACTTATTACCTTCATATATATTGACGAAAGGCACTCAGATCATTACAATATCTCCATTGGAATAACATCTGCTATCTCTCCCATCAAATAACTGCATAAAACATGGGACAACACTCTCCACTACCACATCTCACTCTGACTTCACGACAAGCAGTGTCCACCACAACTTCTCGGCAAGCACTGCCTGTCGCTGCGTCTCAATAATCACTGCCAGTGGAGGCGGCGGAACAATACTCTCTGGCGCGATTTTTGGCGCTGTGGCTCACTGTAGCCACCTTTCACCATATACACTGTTGAGCAATAAACCTTGAGTGAGTAGGAACTCTCTAAAAGGGTGTACTAATTTCCTTTTCGGTGGCGTGTTTTCTTTACAGATAGAAGGAGAAAAGTGTGAATTGTAATAAAATACGAGAAATCAGAGCTTTCATTTGCTATTCGGAACTATAATCTATATATATAAAACAAAGTCGGGTTTGTTACAACACTTATAACTCGAGATCTGCTGGACCAATTTTCATGGTTTTTGATTTGTTGGATTTGTCTCCGCCCCGAATAGCAGAATACATCTTAAAAATAATGAAAAATTGACGAATAAAAATTTTCATGGTTTTTGATTTGTTGGATTTGTCTCTGACCCGAATAGCAGAATATATCTTAAAAATAATGAAAAATTGACGAATACTTGAAAAATGCGTTATTTTCCCTAAAAGTTCTTTGGTTTCGGAGCTGTCAAATTTTTTTGTCAAAATCTGTAAGTAATGATTGACATTTATGCATGCGTTCATAAACTATTTAAAATGGATGAATAAACTATTATGTGTATTTTTTTAAAAAAAAGATTGAAAAATATTACGCGTGCGTTCAGAAATGTGAAATGAATACTTAATCATTTCAATAAATGCTCATTTGTTTATTACATGTCAAACATTTGTTGTCCAATCCTGTCAAATACTGTAACAACTATTTATGTGTGCGTTCAGAAATTTATTTTGTGTAAAATGTCTCGAAAGTTCAGGTAGGTACTGTTATATTTGTTTGTTTTAGACATTAACTTGTGTAAATTATTTATTAAATTAATTAAAGATTTATTCTACAGGTTAACAAAAGTGTAAATGTCTTTTCATAGGTTGTCTATGATTTTTCTTGATAAGCTATTGTCTATGTCTCGATTGTTTTATGTGGTTTTGTGCGAGTGCATATTCAGTATTACTATTAATAAAAATGCCGCGTCCTAGAAGATCTAATCTTTCCCAGCGGAGCCGTAATGCAATTAGGCAACGGAATATCGCGAGTCAATTATCTGACGAAGAACGAGAAATTGCCCGAGAAGAGCGCCGCGTTAGGATGGAGCAAATAAGAGCCTTAATTCGTGCTTCTCAAACACAAGAGCAAAGAGAGGCAGCCCGTGAAACGGCTAGATTAGAAACGAGAAATCGTCGAGCTTATCGTACAGATGAACAGAGGAATAATCTTCGAAGTGCAATAAGAAATGGTTCAAGTATTGATCTGAATCGAGCAGCGTTTCGATATGATTGCACCATCGACTACAGCTTGCATCGTTTAGTTTGCATTGGTCCAATGGACGTTGTTTGCCAGCATTGTGGCGCATTGAAGTTTGCTGGTGAAACGCCTGGTTTGTGCTGCCTTAGTGGTAAAGTGACATTGCCATTAGTGGTCCCGCCACCAGAGCCACTGCGTTCCCTGCTTTACGGCGAAACACTAGGATCACGACATTTTCTAGCGAACACTCAAAAATACAATGTCTGTTTCCAAATGACTTCATTTGGGGCGGAAATTATCGAAGAACACGGATATAATCCGACATTTAAGGTAATTTACGTTAAAAACTTTATTTTCTATGATTGTAAAAAAAATTTGGAATGTAGTTTGTTAGATTTCTGTATTTGTCTCTAAAATAAAAGTGGTATGTTATTATTTGAAAAAAAAGTGTTTCTAAATCTAACTATAACTATGGCTTTGAATTTACAGATTCAAGGCCAGATTTGCCATCGCATTGGATCATTGCAACCTATTGAAGGTACACAGCACAAAATTCTTGCAAATATACTTCATGGGCAATATGGAAGAACAACTTGACCGGCGTCAAGGGATCAACACAGCTACGAAAAGAGCAATTCTCCAAGATTTGCAGCAAATGCTTCATGAACATCAAGCATTGGTCAGGCTGTTCAAGACTGCTTTAGAGCGCATGCCAAGTGATGACTATAAAGTTGTAATCAGAGCAGATAAAAGACCAGCTGGAACACATGAACGCACATTTAATGCTCCAACAATCGATGAAGTGGCAATCCTGAATGTTGGTGAAAACTTGGAAACACGTGATATCGTGCTTACACGACCACGACGCAATACTGGGCAACTACAAAGAATATATGAAACACACCGTTCATATGACGCGTTACAATACCCGCCGATGTTTTGGCAAGGAGACGATGGATATCACTTTAATATCAAAATGATTAATCCATTGAATGGTAAGATCAGTATCATTGTTTTCATTTTAACTTGATATACATTTTTTCTGTTTGCTTTTGGTACACAAAAAAAGTTGTCACTCCTAATTTAGTAGAGAGTAGCTGTAAGAGTCGTTAACCTATTACAGGTTCTAAAATACAATTTTTACTGTATTTGTTTCAGGTGAGGAAACTACCAAGAAGGTTAGTTCGATGAATTATTACGCATATCGTTTGATGATTCGTGAAAATTCTGACAATCATTTGTTGCGATTTCGTCGACTGCTTCAACAATTCTGCGTTGACATCTACGTTAAAATCGAAACGGAGCGCCTGACTTTCATCCGGTTGAATCAAGCTAAATTGCGTTCGGAAGAGTATATTCATTTACGCGATGCAATAAGCACAGAAGGAGATTCAGAAAATGTTGGACGATTGACTATTTTACCAGCGACATACACAGGTAGCCCGCGTCATATGCATGAATATGCGCAAGATGCAATGACATATGTTCGTCATTATGGTCGGCCAGATCTATTCATTACATTTACATGTAATCCGAAATGGATGGAAATTATTCAATTGCTGCTTCCCGGACAAACATCAAGTGATCGACACGACATCACCGCACGGGTTTTCAAGCAAAAAATTCGGTCACTAATAAATTACATTGTTACGCGACACGTCTTTGGGATTACTCGATGCTGGATGTATTCAGTCGAATGGCAAAAACGAGGCCTACCGCATGCTCACATTCTAATTTGGTTAGTAGACAGAATTCGGCCAGATCAAATAGATGACATCATATGTGCGGAGATTCCTGCTCCTGAAACCGATCCAGACCTACATGATGTTGTAATCACGAATATGATTCATGGACCATGTGGCACTATCAACCGCCAATCACCGTGCATGGTCGACGGCAAGCGTTCCAAACGGTATCCGCGAAAATTCACGGCAGAGACCATTACAGGCAACGATGGTTATCCATTGTATCGGCGTCGATCGCCCGATGATAATGGTAGAACTATCACAACTAAAGTGAAAGGAAACGATTTCATAGTTGACAACAGTTGGATTGTTCCATATTCGCCACTTCTTTCCAAAACATTCAAGGCACATTGTAACGTTGAGTATTGCAATTCGGTCAAATCTATTAAATACATTTGCAAATATGTCACGAAAGGGAGCGACATGGCGGTTTTTGGTATCCAAACATCCAATATCAACGATGAAATCACGCGCTATCAAGTTGGTAGATATGTGAACTGCAATGAAGCAATTTCGCGTATATTCTCATTCCCTATCCACGAACGTTATCCCACTGTTGTACATTTGGGGGTGCATCTAGAGAACGGCCAGAGAGTATATTTCACAGCGTCGAATGCTGCTCAACGTGCCGAAACACCTCCAGCGACAACACTGACCAGTTTCTTTGCGATTTGTCAAAACGATCCGTTCGCACGAACGTTGCTTTACTCGGAAATGCCACGTTATTACACTCGGAACGCTACATCGAAGAAATTTCAACGTCGGAAGCAAGGCGATGCAGTTCCTGGTCATCCAGATATGCGTTCTGCTGATGCTCTTGGTAGTATTTACACAGTTCATCCGAAGAATGATGAATGTTTCTATTTGCGGTTGTTGCTGGTACATGTTCGAGGGCCAACATCATTTGAATCACTACGAACTGTTAATGGTATAGTGTGCCCCACATTTCGTGCAGCATGTCAAGAGCTGAATTTGCTTGAAAACGATACTCATTGGGACACGACAATCGCTGAAGCAATTATTTCTGCATCTCCAAGTCAGATACGCACATTATTTGCTATCATCATTTCGACATGCTTCCCATCGAACCCACGTGACCTGTGGAACAAATACAAAGATAACATGTCAGAAGACATTTTATATCGAATTCGTGTCAGCTCAAGAAATCCCGATCTTGAGGCGAATGAGGAGATGCATAACCAGGCTTTGCTCTTGATCGAAGATATGTGTTACCTCATGTGCGGCAGTTTGTTAGTTAGGTTAGGAATGCCAGCGCCAGATCGCGGAATGAATGACGCATTTAATAGAGAATTGGAACGTGAACGTGAATATGATCCACATGAACTAATCCAATCAGTTCATACGAATGTACCACTGTTGAATCCTAAGCAGAAGGAAGTCTATGATACACTGATTAATGCAATTGATGATGGAAATGGTGGGTTTTTTTTGTTTTTTTTTTTTTTTTTTTTTTTTTTGGATGCCCCCGGTGGAACTGAGAAGACATTCCTCATGTCATTGATTTTGGCCACTGTACGTGCGAGATCCGAAATTGCGGTAGCAATTGCTTCTTCTGGAATAGCGGCCACATTGTTAGACGGATGCCGTACGGCTCACTCAGCGTTAAAATTGCCATTAAACCTTCAAACTACTGAACAACCGACATGTAACATTTCGAAACACTCCACAATGGCCAAAGTTTTAGTAGCATCAAAAATCATCATATGGGACGAATGCACAATGGCGCACAAACGCGCATTGGAAGCACTAGACCGAACATTAAAAGGTCTGCGCAATGACTCGAGATGTTTTGGTGGTTCAATGATTTTATTATCTGGCGATTTCCGACAAACACTATCAGTAATTCCAAGATCTACTGCTGCCGACGAAATAAACGCTTGCCTCAAAGCATCAAATCTGTGGCGATATGTAAACAAACTTCAACTGTCTGTGAATATGAGAGTTGCATTGTTGAACGATCTATCTGCTGATGATTTCTCGAAGCAATTGCTGACTATCGGTAATGGCTGTGTTCCTGTTGACGAATCGAGCGGTTTGATTTCATTTCCTCCAAATTTTTGCAATTTCGTCTCATCAAAAGACGAGCTTATCAACAAAGTATTTCCGGATATCATTGCTAACCACAAAAATACTAAATGGTTAAGTGAGCGAGCAATTTTGGCGGCTAAAAATAAAGATGTAGATGACCTCAATTTTATAATTCAAAATTAGATCGTAGGTACTCTGTATTCATTCAAATCTATCGACTGTGTAACAAACGAAGAAGAAGCCACTAATTATCCAACTGAATTTTTGAACTTCTTGGATGTGCCTGGTTTACCACCGCACAATTTACAACTGAAGGTTGGCTCGGTAGTCATCATGCTTAGAAATTTAAACCAACCAAAACTGTGCAATGGAACGCGTTTGGTGATAAGAAAACTGATGAGCAATGTGATTCACGCGTCGATACTTAAAGGAAAATTTAAAGATGAGGAAGTTCTTATTCCAAGGATTCCGATGATCCCAACAGATATGCCCTTTGAGTTTAAACGAATTCAATTCCCGATTCGTCTTGCCTTCGCCATGACGATCAACAAATCACAGGGCCAATCCTTGACTATTTGTGGCCTCAATCTAGAAAATGCGTGTTTTTCTCATGGTCAATTGTACGTGGCATGCTCACGTGTCGGCAAACCATCCGCATTATTTGTTCTTGCGCCTGACCAAAAAACAAAGAATGTCCTTTACCACAAGGTGCTTGAATGAAAATCCGATTAATGAACTAATCAGAGTGTATCCCAACCTGCACAACATAGTTTTCAATGATTTTTTTCTGACATGTGTTTGAAATACTTAATTATTATTATTTTTTTAATTTTTATTCTCATTCTGTATGTATTCATCATCATTCATCAAAATAAAATACTTTTATATTTCTATCTATATTAATATTATTTTGTATCATTGTATTACGTTCATCAAAGCCTAAATTAGTTCAGCTAAAAGGTAACACGACATTCATTGACTGTTAGGCGGTACGAAGTTCGCCGGGTCAGCTAGTGGTAAATAAAAAGGTCTGCTAAAGAGACTACTTAATTTAATTCTGTCCGCCTTCTGGTAGGGTACTATTGTGTGGTATGGGGTACTTATCATATACGATTGATAGAGAATACTGGAAAAGTCTAAAGAAGGACAGCTCGTTTCGTGTATAGCGAAACATAGCAGATGCGCGAGTTGGGGTAGCAGTCATTAAAACAAAGACTTTTTCGTTGCGGCCAGATCTTTTCGTGTTATTTCAGTCAACAGCTTTCTACTCTGAATGTGAAAATATTTTATTGACGGCAGTCTACATAGCAATAAATTATCATGGTATAAAATAAGAAAAATCAGAGCTCGTGCGGGAACATTTAAGTTTCCGTTTTTCCCGTGCGATGTTCGAGAGTGGAACGGTAGAGAAATGGTCTGAAGGTAACCGATGAACCCTCTGCCAGGCACTTAAGTGCTAATTTCAGAGTAGTCATATGAATGAAGATGTAGATGTACAATGAGGGGACAAAAGTCTCGGGATACCTCCCAATATCGTGGTGAACCTCCTTTTGTCTTCTCACAGTGCAGCAGCTCGATGTGGCATGAACTGAACAAGTCATTGGAAGTCTCCTGCAGAAATATTGAGCCGTGCTGCCTCTACAGCCGTCTATGATTACGAAAGTGTTGCCGGTGCAGGACGCTGTGCTCGAACTGACCTCTCGACAAATGTTCGATGTGATTCATGTCGGGAGATCTGGGACGCCAAATCAATCGCCCGAATGTTCCAGAATGTTCTTCCTACCAATCGCGAATGGAAAAACTGGTAGAAGTCGACCTCGGGGAAGATCAGTTTGGATTCCGTAAAAACGTTGGAACACGTGAGGCAATACTGACCTTACGCGTTATCTTATATTGAGCAAGCAGTAAAGGAAACAAAAGAAAAATTCGGAGTAGGTATTAAAATCCACGGAGAAGAAATAAAAACTTTGAGGTTCGCCGATGACATTGTAATTCTGTCAGAGACAGCAGAGGACTTGGAAGAGCAGTTGAACGGAATGGGCAGTGTCTTGAAAGGAGGGTATAAGATGAGCACCAACAAAAGTAAAACGGGGATAATGGAATGTAGTCGAATTAAGTCGGGTGATGCTGAGGGAATTAGATTAGGAAATGAGACACTTAAAGTAGTAAAGGAGTTTTGCTATTTGGGGAGCAAAATAACTGATGATGGTCGAAATAGAGAAGATATAAAATGTAGACTGGTAATGGCAAGGAAAGCGTTTCTGAAGAAGAGAAATTTGTTAACATCGAGTATAGAGTTAAGTTTCAGGAAGTCGTTTCTGAAAGTATTTCTATGGAGTGTAGTCATGTATGGAAGTGAAACATGGAGGATAAATAGTTTGGACAGGAAGAGAATAGAAGCTTTCGAAATGTGGTGCTACAGAAGAATGCTGAAGATTAGATGGGTAGATCACGTAACTAATGAGGAGGTATTGAATAGAATAGGGGAGAAGAAGAGTTTGTGGCACAACTTGTCAAGAAGAAGGGACCGGTTGGTAGGGCATGTTCTGAGGCATCAAGGGATCACCAATTTAGTATTGGAGGGCAGCGTGGAGGGTAAAAATCGTATAGGGAGACCAAGAGATGAATGCATTAAGCAGATTCAGAAGGATGTAGGTTGCAGTAAGTACTGGGAGAAAAAATGGTTCAAATGGCTCTGAGCACTATGGGACTCAACTGCTGTGGTCATCAGTCCCCTAGAACTTAGGACTACTTAAACCTAGCTAACCTAAGGACATCATACACACCCATGCCCGAGGCAGGATTCGAACCTGCGACCGTAGCAGCAGCGCGGCTCCGGCTGGAGCGCCTAGAACCGCACGGCCACCACGGCCGGCTAAGTACTGGGAGATGAAGAAGCTTGCACAGGATAGAGTAGCATGGAGAGCTGCATCAACCCACTCTCAGGACTGAAGACCACAACAACAACAACAACCAAACGCGAACAATTGTGGCCCGATGACATGGCGCATCGTCATCCATAAAAATTCCATTGTTGTTTGGGAACATGAAGTCCATGAATGGCAACAAATGGTCTCCAAGTAGCCGAATGTAACCATTTTCGGACAATGATGGTTCCAATTGGAGGAGAGAACCCAGTCCATTCCATATAAACACAGCCTACACCATTATGGAGCCACCAGCAGCTTGCACAGTGCCTTGTTCACAAGTTGAATCCATGGATTCCTGGAGGGTGCACCACACTCGACCCTACCATCAGCTCTTGCAAAGCTAAATCAGGAGTCATCTGACCAGGCCACAGTATTCTAGTCGTCCAGGGATCAACCGACATTGTCACGAGCACAGGATAGGCGCTGCAAGCGATGTCGTACCTTTAGCAAAGGCACTTGCGTCGGCCGTCTGCTGCCGTAACCTATTAACACCAAATTTCGGAGCACTTTCCTAACCAATACAGTCGTTGTAGATCCCCCATTTATTTCTGCGGTTATTTCACGCAGTGTTGCTTGTCATTCAGCATTGACAACTCTACGCAAACGCCACTGCTCTCTGTCGTTCAATAAAGGCCGTCGGCCACAGTGTTGTCCGTGGTGAGAGGTAATGTTTGAAATTTAACATTCTGGGCACACTCCAGACACTGTGGATCTCGAAATATGGAATTCCCTAACGATTCCCGAAGTGGAATCTCCCATGCGTCTAACTCCCAGTCCTCGTTCAAAACCTGTCAACTGCCGTCGTGCGACCATAATCTCATCGGACACTTTTTCACATGGATTGCCTGAGTACAAATGGCAGCTGAGCCAATGCACTGCCCTTTTATACCTTGTGTAGGCGATACTACCGCCATCTGTTTATGTGCATGTTGCTAGACCATGATTTTTATCACCTCAGTGCAGTTACGTAGATACAAATGTACAGATTAGATGGCCGACTTTCAATATCATCATCTCAGTAGCTTATGAGTTATTCGTCTTGGTGTAAACCGAGTTTTCGTAGGTCCATTGCTGCGGATTTCGCGTTCTTCTCCGGATACACAGCAGTCTGTTGCAGCAAACGCTCCCTGCTGCGTGGAGACGCAATGATCCCCAGCGCGCTCCGTTTCATTGCTCTTCTCCGAAAAGGGGATGACGGCACAGTGGTCGGTTCGGGAGTTTGGAAACGCCAGCTCGGAAATAACAAACAAGGTGGTGCCTCGGCGTTAATTACCGTGGTGTCCGCTGTTGTAGGCTTGTAGGCAACACGTGTGGACGGTCGGAAAAAGGAGCCAAGGAGGGCGGGGGGGGGGGGGGGGTGCCGGGAGGCGGTGGGGGCGTGCGGGGGTGGGGGCGGGGGTGGTCGCGAGGGACGGTCGTTAAGGCCGCGGGCGTGCTGTGTGTTGTGTCAGATGCTGCCGCGGCCCGCGGCCGGCGCTGACAGCCGCCGCCGCCCACACAGGCAGCGCTCCTCGTTTTGTTTGGGAACCGACAGCAATAAATCAGGCTTGCGTTGCCTTTCTACCGATGTTTGAGTTTCGAATGTTTAATGACCGCACTTGAGAGTGAAACTTCACACAGAGGACCCCTTTCATTGCGCGGCCCGCCACGCCGTGTTTGTTTGTGGGGAGGCGGCGGAGGCGGCGGCGGTGGCGGCGGCGGCGGCCGGCGTGCGCTGCGCCCGCATTGTCGACGGGACGGCCGGACGTGGCGCCAAGCTATTCTGACACTACATTAAACCGGCCGTCCGTCTGTTTGCTGATCGTCGATGACACGCACGCCAAAAGACTGCCGGCGCGCGTCTACATTCTCGCCCCGACACTAAATAACCAGTTATCCCTACAAAAGCATTCCACTACTGCCCTCCAGTTCCTTTACTCGTTTCAGATTCGAGTTCTTCCACTGTCGTTTAAAACGGAAAGGTCCAAAAATCCAGCCACTTACGATATGGATCAAGTCAAAACGTTTGTGCTTCGAAGAGCAATGCTCGCTACGTTTCTTTAAATGGTTCAAATGGCTCTGAGCACTATGGGACTTAACTTCTAAGGTCATCAGTCCCCTAGAACTTAGAACTACTTAAACCTAACTAACCTAAGGACATCACACACATCCATCCCCCAGGCAGGATTCGAACCTGCGACCGTAGCGGTCGCGCGGTTCCAGACTGCAGCGCCTTTAACCGCTTGGCCACCCCAGCCGACCTGTAAATGGTATTTTTGGTACAAAATTGTTAAGACTTCCGTGGTCACTTGTTGACAAATTGCCTGTTGGCTTCTGTCTCGCGTTTCTCAGCCGTTGTTTGTTTGATGATTTTTCTGACGTTTCGCCAGCACGAGTAGCTGGCATTGTCAAGCTCACGACCGCAGATTACATGTATCGGCGCGTCAACGTCCAAAGACTTTTCCGTGGTCATTACCGCTATGATTCTCCCCTTGCTACCTGCAGCAGTCGTTCACTGCAGGACGCGAATCCTAAATGCGCTCACGTTGAGGCTTTCTTCTTTCTTATTGACGTTAATGTCATGTTTATGTATTTCTATAGAATCCCTGAACAGATGGGTGTGACAGCTCTTCTGTACATCAAGAATTTCCATGTCGTTAAATTTTACTAAGTGGTTGGCCTCTCACAGCGCGTGCTCCGCCATGGACGGCTTCTTAACCTGCCTCAACGTCCTGCGTCGTTTATGTTCGGTGATCCTACTGTTGATTGCTCGTCTAGACATTTCAACATAAACATTTCCACATGTGCGTGGTACGCGGTATATTCCCGACATTGCAAGTGGGTTCCTTTTTTTCTTTGACGATATGAGACATTCTGTGATATCCCTTTGTAGATATATAAATTGTCTATAATGGCCGATTCTGTCCGACACTCTGGAAATATGTGGCAGAAATGCTGTACCTAACATTTCTTTTTTTCGATGTGTCACTTCACCGAGCGTTTGATCCTGAGACACTTCTTAGGTAACTGATCGTGCACCCATTCCTGCACAGTACGCTTTCCAGATGTTGTATCTCGCTTCTGAGTTGCTGCGACTAACTTATTCGTTTTGCTTGTGTTACGAGGGTATTAATCACGTCTCTTTTCTGGCTCGGGTGGTGATTTGACAGTTTGTGTAGGTAATGTACCGAGTCTGTCGGTTTTCGATACATGCTGTGTCTCAAGTTTTCACCATCCCTCAACATGTCTAGAAAGGGTAGCTGTTGGCCCTTCCCTACCTACACGATAAATTTTGTGTTGGCGGCTGTTCAGGTGTCTTAGGAAGTCCCCGAGCTGTTCCTCACGATGGCTCCACACAACGAAGACATCGCCGACATATGTGTACCACACTTAGGTTTAAAAGGTGCCGAGTCCAGTGCTTGGGCTTCGAAATGTTCCATGAAGAAGTTCGCCACCTCTGGACGAAATGGACTACCCAAAGCGACGCCTTCCAGCTGTTCGTAGAAGTTGCCATTCCACGTGAAATAGCTCGTGGTGAGACATGCAGGAAAGATCTTGGTGATTTCGTGCGGGAAAATGGAACCGATGTACTCCAGACAGTAACTGTGTGGCGCTTTGGTAAACAAAGAAACAACATCAAAGCTGATCAGGATGTCGTTTTGTCCAAGTTTTGGTTTCTTCAGCTTGTCAATGAAATGTCCTGAGTCCTTTACGTATGTATCAGTCTGTCCCACGTGCGGCTGGAGCAGAATGGCCAAGTGTTTTGCCAGTTTATATATATATATGACGCAGGAGCACTGCCAATCGATCTTAATGGAACAATCTTCTTGGGAATTTTCGTTAATCCATACAGCTGAGGCGGTAGAGCTTTTGTGTCGCACAAGTTCTTCTGTATGTCGGCTGAGAGAGAAGAGGCCTTGTTTCATCGATTCGTGTTCCGTGTGATCTGCGCTTAGTTTTCGATACGTCGTCGGATCTAACAGGTCAAGCATCTTCTGTTCATAATCTTCGGTCCTCGTAACAGCGGTTGCATTTCCCTTATCGGCAAGCAGTATCAGTATGCTCTTGTAGGCGTTAAGACTCTTGATTGCTCGTAACTCTTCATTCTTCAGATTGCAAGGTGGTGGTTTCGCTCGACGCAGTACTGGCGGTTTCAGTGCGCATTTCCTCATCTGTTTTACAAGAGAGGTTGGGTTGGGTTGGTTGGGGGAAGAGACCAGACAGCGAGGTCATCAGTCTCATCGGATTAGGGAAGGACGGGGAAGGAAGTCTGCCGTGCCCTTTCAAAGGAACCATCCCGGCATTTGCCTGGAGCGATTTAGGGAAATCACAGAAAACCTAAATCAGGACGGCTGGGCGCGATATTGAACCCTCGTCCTCCCGAATGCGAGTCCAGTGTGCTACAAGAGTGGGTCCGAATGGCCGCTTCGGTATTAGCAGCGTTGTCCTTCATAGATGTGATTCTAGGGACGATAGCGAAATTCCCTCCTTTTTGAAGGACAGGCTGTTGGTCATTGGTCAGCTGTCGTTCAGTGAGGTTGACCGCTGTGCATGACATGTCGCGAAACGTCTTGTCAGTCTGCTTACCGCATCTTGCAAACGTAGTCTTCTGTCGCTCACTGCAGCGGTCTAGTTCGTTCTGCATTCTCTGTGAGTGATGCTGTCGATATTATCCCAGTCGTCTCGATTCATGCTGCTAATTTGTAGATAGAAACTGTCCAACAGTTCCTCATCCATTCTTGCCAAGTACCTCCGTGTTGCATGAAATCGCTACCGAAGAAAATTAAGCACAGATCGGACACAGTGGATCACACGCAAAACGAATCGATTAATCAAGGCGTCTCTGTATTAGGACGTAAGGTTTTACGTTATATACAGATTCAAAACTGTCCAAATAAGGTAGGTTTTGTTGGTACTCGCTAGCTATTTAGTGATACAATTAAATTAATCTGCAGGGAACAAGCTATTCCTATCACATCAAATTATTTATTTTACTATTTTTCTCCTGATTTCCAGTTAATAATTTCTTTGGTTGTTTGTGTGATTTTTGCTTATTTACCATATATATGTTTTTTCTTATGTTTTTTATGTTGTACATATAGAGAAAGCTGCACAAAACAGAAGCCATTGCCCACGTGGAATGGCAACTACCACCTCGGCTGTATGGATTACTGAAGTTCCATAAGAAAAGTGTTCCATTAAAACCAAATGGCAACGCTTCTGGCTCATTGACGTATGAACTGGAAAAACACTTGGCCTCTCTTCTCCATCCGCAAGTCGAAAAGAGAGACACATACATAAAGGTCTCAGGACATTTCACTGACTAGCTTAAGAAATTAAAAATGACGTTCCTGGTCATCTTTGATGCTGTTTCTTTGTTTACTAAAGTGGCACACAGCTACTCTCTGGAGTCCATCCGTTCCAAAAAAATGGTTCAAATGGCTCTGATCACTATGGGGCTTAACATCTTAGGTCATCAGTCTCCTAGAACTTAGAACTACTTAAACCTAACTAACCTAAGGACATCACACACGTCCATGCCCGAGGCAGGATTCTAACCTGCGACCGTAGCGGTCCCGCGGTTCCGGACTGAAGCGCCTGGAACCGCACGGCCACCGCGGCCGGCCATCCGTTCCATTTTCCTGCAAAGCATCACCAAGATCTTTCATGTATGTCTAACCACGAGCTATTTCACGTGGAATGGCGACTTCAACGAACAGCTGGAAGGCGTAGCTTTGGGTAGTCCACTTCGTCCAGAGGTGGCGAACTTCTTCGTGGAACATTTCGAAGCGCAGGCACTGGACTTGGCACCTTTTAAATCTAAGATGTGGTACACATTTGACGACTGTATCTTAGTTCTGTGGACCTATCGTGAGTAACAGCTCGGTGACTGCTAAGGCACCCGAACAGCCGCCAAGCCAACATAAAATTTACCCTGGAAGTAGAAAAAGGTCAACAGCTACCCTTTCTAGACGCGCTGGTCTTGAGGGATGGTGAAAACTTGAAACGCGGCATGTACACTGAGAACATTACCTACACATACACTCAAATCACCACCCGAGCCAGGAAAGAGGCATGATTAATACCCTCGTAACACAAGCAAAATGAGTATGTTAGCCTCAGCTCCTTATATGCGAGAGGGAATACCTATAATGCAAAGAGCACATCACCAGTTACGGTATATGAGAAGTGTTGCAGAATCAAACACTCAGTGAAGTGACACATCGGAAATTTCCATGATATAACTCACGAAACCTGTTGCTAGAGCACAGATCCGTTCGTTTTTTGGGTATTCTATTTATAAATCATTCTGAAGTACTTAAGTTAACACATCGAATTACGGGGTCAAAATATCTTCATCCAGGTAATTTGTTTCGTGTAAAAGACGTTGGTTATTTACTGTTACTGAATTAAACCATCAATTAATTGCATAGATAACTTTCGAAATTCTTTCCCGTAGTAAAATTTCGTTCCATATTTGTAATTTATGAATCAAAACAGTCGTTTGATACAGATATCAGACACATTCTATTTTGTATTTATTTTGGCATTTTTGTAGTGACTTTCGTTTTTGCATCTGGCTAGTCCTTCTATTGTGTTATATGATTCGTATGCGGACAGACTTTTGTTTTGATCCACTGAATCATTCTTAAAACTGGTTTTCAGTGTCATTTCATTTCTTGTGCCTTTGTTCCAGATTTGGTATGGTTAGTTTAAGGGGTGACCGCATTCCCTTCCTAACTTCACTCCGTTGTCCCCCAGGATTGAATATGTGTACTTGAACTTTTTGCGTGTAGTGTTATTCGTATGAAAATGAGGAAAGGTCTTCTAAATGTTTGCGAATGCTGTAACTGAGGAGGAATTTGAGTGCCAACCCCCAGCCCGGTATTCGCCTAGTCGGATGTGGAAAACCAGCTAAAGTAACATCCAGACTGGCCGGCACAGCGACACTCGTCGTTAATCTGTTGCACTTCCCCATCATGGAAGCCCGCTTTAACATGTTCGGTGGTCCCGTCCCGCCAGGCGTCATAGCTCCAGGAATGGCAGGTAGAGGATGCCATGCTTAGCGTGTTCTACCGGCGCCATCTACTCTGTGTTTCGTTTACTGCACGGATAAGATTTTCCTCAGTCAGTACCCGGGCAATCTGCAGTGCTCATCGGTTGCAATTTAGCTGTTGGTTTATCTATTACCATTCTGCGATGACACCTGCCCAGCGTAAGTACATTTATCTCAATTTCTCGTTCTTTATGAAATAATTATCTTCAGGGTAAATACACACAAATTTGAGTTTAATAGACATCTCTCAAAATACGTTTTAATTTGTGCTTATTACAAATTTACCTTCAACCAGAAATATTTTCCTCTTACGGGCATTCCTGTTTTGAGTCATCTACAAAAATTGAATTTATATGTAATTAGGCTGAAAATAATTATTTTATACATAAAGAACGATAAAATGAAAACAAATGCACATACCTGCACAAGGTTCACCACAGAACGGTAGAAAGATAGACCAACAGCTAAATCGTAACCGCACAGTGCCCGGGCACGGACTGAGGCAAATCCGCCCACACAGTAATCGCAACAAAGACTAGACGGTTTCGATAGTGAGAACACGCTAGTCGTGGCGTCGGCCACCTGCCATTCTCCAAGCCACCACTCCTAAAGGGGCGGGGTACCGAACGTGTTAACACGCACAATATTCCGGCAGGTCATGGCCTTCAACGTCACTTCAAATTGTATAAATAATAATTTGATTCAAAAGACATTGTGTAATTCCGAATAACAGCTTGGTTGTTGCCATAGTAATGATATCATAAGTCACGGTTGTTAAAGTAGCTACCCACGCTAGTTACGGGATGTTCTTTTGTTAGTTTCAGCTGTTATTAGAAGAGCTACGGGAGTAAAAGGTGATGGTTTGGTTTGACTGGTCCAACTGACAGCGTATATTCGCCTCTGGATAAGCGTGGTAAACTGATGTTACCCATATTTCAGTGCAGCAGATACATGCTTTCATTTGTTCTAGAGGCTAATAATAATAAACAAACATCAAATGAAGCCGACGACCTGTAACTCTGGATGAAATGACATCTACGTAGGACTTACATCCACAAGATCTGTGGATGTGAATAACTACTAACTGGGGCTCGATCCATTGCCAAAAAGCAACCATAGGTATATTTCATTGGGTATGTTCTGAGGAAGCGTTTCATAAAATTTCAACAGCCATTCCACTAACAACCGTTGACATTGATTCAACCATATGTCCCAATATTGCAACTTCAGTTATACTTTCCCAGGTTAGTCAGAAATTTAAACTGAAATTTGTACTTTCTGCGTGACAATGGTTGAAGTCTGCGATTGTGTTACAACATTTATTAAACAACATTTTTTCAGGAGGACGTCGTCATCAGGAGAAACAAAACTGGCGTTCTACGGTCGGAGTGTGGAAAGTCAGAGCCCTTAATTGGGCAGGTGGGTTAAAAATTTAAAAAGATAAAGGGCTAGGTTACATTTAGACATAGTGGGAATTAGTGAAGTTCGGTGGCAGGAGGTACAGGGCTTCCGGTCAGATGAATATAGGGTTATAAATACAAAATCAGATAGGGGTAATGCAGGAGTAGGTTTAATAATGAGTAAAAAAACGCAGTTACGATAAAATGAGCAGCATAGTGAACGCATTGTTGTAGCCAACATAGACACGAAGTCCACACCCAGCACAGTAGTACAAGTTTATATGCCAACTATCTCGGCATATGAGGAGGAGACTGAGGAAATGTATGATGAGATAAAAGAAATTATTTATATACTTAAGGGAGCCGAAATTTTAATAGTCATGGGTGACTGGAATTCGATAGTAGGAAAAGGTTCAAATGGCTCCAACCGCTATGAGACTTAATATCTGAGGTTATCAGTCCCCTAGATTTAGAACTATTTAAACCTAACTAACCTAAGGACATCACACACATCCATGCCCGAGGAAGGATTCGAATCTGCGACCGTAGTAGCAGCAGTGCGGTTCCGGACTGAAGCGCCTAGAACCGCTCGGCCACAGCGGTCGGCGTAGGAAAAGGAAGAGAAGGAAAAGTAGTAGATGAATATTGACAGGGGGAAAGGAATGAAAGAGGAAGCCGCCCGGTAGAACTTAGCACAGAGCATAATGTAGTCATAGCTAAAACTTGGTTTAAGAATCATGAGAGAAGGCTGAATACGTGGAAGGGTCTTGTAGACACCGGAAGGTTTCAGATTGGTTGTATAATGGTTAGACAGATATTTAGGAACCAGATTTTAAACTGTAAGACATTTCCAGGGGCAAATGTGGACTCTGACCACAATTTTTTGGTTATGAACTGTAGATTAAAACTGAAGAAACTGCAAAAAGGCAGGAATTTAAGGGGAGACGTTGATGAAAAACACACACTATTTCAAAAACGCACCGAATCCACAGTTTTGGAGATATGGCAATGAAATTTTGTACCACGCTTTACATGAAAGTAACACATTTACATATAAAATCCTTCGATTATACATACATTCAACTTTTCTTTTAATGAAATTTGAAGTTTTATTTTCAAAAAATAATGTATGTTCCTTTTTCTCAGAAAGTATTCAAGAGATATCTACAAAAATTTCTCTGTTTCATCTCTTTATATGTTGTTAGTGTCTCTCATGAGGTTTTTGAGATAGGTCAAATAGGAGAATTTTCATAATTTTTAATTGTAATTGCACAAGTACAATTTTAAATTCATGAAAAATTCGAAGCACTTTGCCCCATATCTTAGCTTGCAATCAGAATTTCATAATTTTACCGTGACACAACGTTTATTAGGTTTACAGAAATATTTGTACAAAATTTCATACTTCTAGCATTCATAGAATCTGAGGAAAAGGTGCATAAACTTTAAAAAACAAAATTTTCAGGAAACGCAATTTACAGTTTAACCTAACTTTTTTCCTTATGTCACTTTTTCAGAAGGCACCACATTTGCACTCTGGGTCTTCTTTCTCTTCAAGGCTTCTCTTCTGGTTTCTTGTTGTCTGCCTTCTTTCCTTTACTAGGTGTTCAACTGACTTTTCAGCTGCAGAGACGTGCTGTAAATCTATTTTTCTCAGGATGTCTTGAGTAAAATTTCCTATTTTGAAGCCCATTCTTTCTAATGCCTTCATCCTCCCGACGTTCCCATCATTAAATACAATAACTGCATCATAAGTTGCAATTATGACAACTGTAGCAGATGCAAATGTGTTTTGAAGGTATCGTTTCCATATGAGTGAATTTAGAGACTCATTTGGATTTTGGTTTTTCCCATGAACACACTTTTTGAGAAGTGCAGAATCGGCCAGAAACCTGTAAGTGGGCTTGACAAGATCCAGTATACAATTTGAAAGCCTCTCACTGAGCTGGTATTGACGTGCTGCTTCAAAACGTGTGCGTGCCAGGGAGACCACGTTACACTTTTAATTAATTTTCAGGCACTTCGGATGCGATTTCAACATTGAAGCTTTGGGAACTTATTATCCAAGAGTTATACTAACAAATAAAAAATAAAGCGAAAATTGACATTTTTGGTCAATTTCATCAACGTGCCCCCTTATGGAGATGGGACCAGGATAAACTGAAAGAACCAGAGGCTCTAGCGGGGTTTCAGGGAGAGCATTAGGGAACGATTTGCAAGAACAGGGGTAAGGAATATAGAAGAAGAATGGGTAGCTTTGAGAGATGGAAAAGCGGAGGCAGCACAGGATCAAGTAAATAAAAAGACGATGGCTAGCAGAAATACTTAGGTAACAGAAGAGAAATTGAATTTAATCGACGAAAGGAGAAAAAATAAAAATGCAATAAATGAAGCAGTCGAAAGGGAACACAAAAGTAAAAAAAAGTGAGACTGACAGGAGGTGCAAAATTGCTAAGGAGGAATGGCTAGAGGACAAATGAAAGGATTTACAGGCATATATCACTAGAGGTAAGATAGATACTGCCTACAGGAAAATTAAAGAGGCCTTTGGAAAATAGAGGACCACCGGTATGAATATCCAGTCCTAAGCAAAGAAGGGAAAGCAGAAAGCTGGAAGGAACTTGTAGAGGGTCTATAAAACGGATATGCACTTGAGGGCAATATTAAGGAAATGGAAGAGGACGTAGAGGAAGATGGGAAGGGTGATATGCTACTGCCTGAAAAATTTGACAAAACACTCAAAGACCTAAGGCGAAACAAGGCCGCAGGAGTAGACAACATTCCGTTAGAGTTACTGACAGAGCTCCGTCAGAGCCAGCCCTGACAAAACTCTTCCATCTGGTGAAAAAGATGTACGAGACAGGCGACATACCCTCAGACTTCAAGAAAAATATAGTAATCCCTGTTCCAAAGAACGCAGGTGCTGACAGGTGTGAAAATTACAGAACTATCAATTTAATAAGTCACGTCTGCAAAATAATAATAACACGAATCATTTACAGAAGAATGGAAAAACTCGTAGAAGCCGACCTTGGGGAAGATCAGTTTGGATTCCGTAGAAATGTAGGAACACGCGAGGCAATACTGATCCTACGACTTCTCATAGAAGACAGATTAAGGAACGGCAAATGTATGTTCATAGTATTTGTAGAAAGATTTGACAATGTTGAGTGGAATACTTTCTTTTAAATTCTAAAGGTGACAGGGGTAAAATACAGGAAGCAAAAGGCTATTTACAATTTGTACAGAAACCAGAGGTCAGCTATAAGAGTAGAGGGGCACGAAAGGGAAGCAGTGGTTGAGAGGGGAGTGAGACAGATTTGTAGCCTATCCCCGTTGTTATTCAGTTTTTATACTGAGCAAGCTGTTAAAGTAAACAAAAGAAAAATCCGGAGTAGGAATTAAAGTTCAGGTGTAAGAAATAAAAGTTTGAGGCTTACCGATGACACTGTAATTCTGTCAGAGACAGCAAAGGACCTGGAAGAGCAGTTGAATGGAATGGACAGTGTCTTGAAAGGAGGATATAAGTTGAGAATCAATAAAGGCAAAACGAGGATAATGGAATGTAGTCGAATTAACTCAGATGATGCTGAGGGAATTAGATTAGGAAACGAGACACTGAAAATAGTAAAGGAGTTTTGATATTTGGGGAGCAAAATAATTGATGATGGTCGAAGTAGAGAGGATATAAAATGTAGACTGGCAATGGCAAGGAAAGCGTTTCTGAAGAACAGAAATTTGTTAACACCGAGTATAGATTTAAGTGTCAGGAAGTATTTTCTGAAAGTATTTGTATGGAGTGTAGCCATGTATGGAAGTGAAACATGGACGACAAATAGTTTAGACAAGAAGAGAATAGAAGCTTTTGAAATGTGCTGCTACAGATGAATTCTGAAGATTGGATGGGTAGATCACATAACTAATGAGGAGGTACTTATTAGAATTGCGGAGAAGAGAAATTTGGGGTACAACCTGACCAAAAAAAAAGGATCGGTTGGTAGGACACATACTGAGACACGAAGGCATCACCAATTTAGCACTGGAGGGAAGCGTCTGGGGTAAAAATCGTAGAGGGAGACCAAGAAATAAAACAGTAAGCAAATTCAGAGGGATGTAGCTTGCAGTAATTACTCGGAGATGAAGAGGCTTGCACAGGATAGAGTAGCATGAGGAGCTGCATAAAACCAGTTTTTGTACTGAAGACCACAACAAGCAGAACAACAATTTTTCGATCTCCAGTCACGTTTGTTTTCCAGTAGTTATTCACACGACGCATTTCACCAGCATGATGCATTTATCAGGTACCTAATTGTGAAGTGCGAAAAGATTGTTTCTGTGATTGCCAGTGAGTTTATATTTCGAATTATATAAATTTTAAGTTTGTGGTATGGACTATGGGACCAAACTGCTGAGGTCATCGGTCCCTAGGTTTACGCACTACTTAACCTAACTTAAACTAACTTACGCTAAGGACAACACACACACCCGTGCCCGAAGGAGGACTCGAACTTCCGACAGGGGGTCGAATTATTGACCCTACACCGAAAGATTATATTAGTGTGCGTCATTATGTCTTTTGTGTATTTAGTTACTCTCATGGATATTGGCAGGATATCTATGGGGATTTTGGCTCACAGTAATTGCCCTTAGCGTCGCAGCATACAGAAAACTGTTCTTCTGACGTCAGTCGCCCCGATTGTCTACATGCAGGGGCAGGTTGGGTTGCGACGGGAGACGGCGGAGAGGAGATGGCGCATGTTCCTTCTGAAAGTACACCTCTATCTGGAAAGTAGGACATACTCCCCACTCCTGCAAAAAGTGGAAGTGTTGCTAAGTTTTTGATTGCCTTCCAAATTATTATTCACTAAAATTATTTCCTTCTGATTTAATAAAAGAGAGATTCACTTTCAAAGAGCGTGTACGTTATATCTGGGGCACCCCGTAGACGTGAGCGTTATAGAACAGTACTACGACAAGTTTTAGGGAGCCTATTGAAAAAGGAAGCCAGTGGGTTCATAAGATAAATATATTCGTTAGGAAAAGCTGATATTGGCAGCTTCAGTTTCTTTCAAACCTACTTCACTTTTCCACATAATCACTGTACACTAGTAAAAATTTTCCTAATGTTGCACTGGCTTCTACAACCTATCTGCAATGGAGTTGACAGACTAGGAATCGAACCAGATAACAAAAACCATCCCGAGTTCCTCACCATATTCAAACCATTGTTCATCATGAGATTGTTTCAAATGCAAGAAGGACTAAGGTTACTGGGTGTGAGATCAGGGCTGTAGGATGGGCAGTCGATCCTAGCATTCAGACATTGTACACTTCCGGGTGATTACGTGCAGGAGTGCCATATATTAAAATGACTGTGACAGATGCGACCAACCAGTAGGCAACAGAGAGAAAAAATCAGTTAATGCAGTTGGTTTTTATTTCAAACGGTGGTATTCAGGGTGTACATAAATAATACTGTACACTCTAAGACAGAAAGAAATAAAAAAAATTGACACACCACGAAGGAATTATCCAAATCGGACGGAAATCGCTAGATGTACATGTGAAGACAAACATATGAAACTTGGTATGATTTATTCAAAAGAAAGAGCTTCATAAATGCGCCAAGTCAATAACACGCTGGTCTTCCTCTGTCCCTTTTGTAAGTAGTTCTTCGACTTGAACTTGTGTTGTTGGACGTCTTCCTCAGGGATACTGTACCAAATTCTGTTCAACTGGCGCGTTAGATTGACAAAATGCGGTCCCGATTAGAGGGCCATGGCTATAATGTTCGAAACGTTCTCAGTTGGGGAGATATCTGGCGACCTATCTGGCGAAGGTAGGCTTTGGAAAGCTTGAAGACTAGTAGTAGAAACTATAGCTTGAGCGGGCACTAACTTGCTGAATGTAAGCACAGGATAGTAGGGGGACAACCTTCGCGTCACCCCACTCTCCATTTTTGCCAAATTTATTCAAGATGGCGGCGATGACGTTATCCATGATGGCGGCATGTAGACTTGGCAACATAGCATGACGTCATCCAAGATGGCGGCTTTTGGCGGGAAAATAAGTTAATTGTGCTACGTCCACTAACCTAACCTTCACAAAAAATGGCGGGAAGTTTGAATTTTGGCGGGAAAATAGTCCAATTGTGCTACGTCCACTACCCTAAGCCTCCAGAAGAAAAAAAGGGCGGGAAGTTTGAATTCCAACAGGATAATGCATGCTAAGACCGTACTTGTCTTTATTATTATTATTGATTATCATTTATTAACATTCATTATCATTCATTATCATTCATTAACATTCATTATCATTCATTGTCATTCATTATCATTCATTATCATTTATTATTATTTATTATCATTTATTATTATTTATTATTACTGACCTACCTCCACTAGAAAATTCCCTCCAAATTCAAATTCCTACACGATAATGACTGCAAAACCTTACTTTTGTTCATTATCATTCATTATCATTTATTAACCTTTATTATCATTCATTGTCATTCATTAACATTCATTATCATTCATTATCATTTATTAACATTCATTATCATTCATTATCATTTATTATTATAGGCCTACCTCCACTAGAAAATTGCGCTAAATTCAAATTCCAAGACAATATTCTCTCGAAAACTGTACTTCTATGTATTATTATCATTTATTATTTATTCAAGATGTCCGATTTTCCCGGTGAGAAAGCCATTCTCCTTACATCCATAACAAAAATCTATCACAAGTTCAGATCCTCAACACCATAATTGATCACATGTACGAGCTTTCTCTGTCACTTATCTTTTTTCACTGGTAGCCTATCATAATCGCATCAAATAATAAACTGCACTTATAGTAACATAATTCACTTTCTTTGATTTCGCAGGGGGGAAGGGACTGAAGACTTTATTTCAAGCAGTACGATCATCACTTGTTCTCCAACACAGTCAGCACACACATCTTTGATATCACAATGCAGTCACCACGATGTCTGCGCTCCAACTGAATTAGTTCAAATCATCGCCACCCCCTGGCCAGCACGCGGAGACACTACCTACGCCTGTCACGTGAGGCGGCCGGCCACTAGCGCGGCGGGCGAGCCGTCTTGAATAATGGTAATTGCGTAATCAACTGACGTGATGACAGAGCACTCTGGTGGTTGTCATAGGAGCTAAACACAGTTGAACTTGCAGCCATTTTTGTTAGGTAACATGATATAAATAATAATAAAAAATAAAACATAATAAATAATTATAAATGATCATAAATGATAATAAATAACTGGAGCAGCTGTCCGAATGCAGAGACCTGTTGGGGTGTATGGATCTGTAAGAGCGAACTTTGATGTCCTCTAGACGACCGAATAGCGAAGTAATATTATGTGTTGGATGGCTTTGGTGATCAAGTCAGAATTTGAGAATATGATTGATTTGGGTTGGAGTGTTATTAGATGGGATGTAGATTGTTCCGTTGACTCCTTCTGCACATTTGCTTCCTTTATTTAGCTGAGTGAAGATCGATTGTGGTGTGTTGGATACATGCTTGTCTGTTCTCTAGACCTGGGACAGACCTTAGCTGACGTGTAAATTATAGCCAAGATCTCGAAAATGTTACATGACTAAGACCGGTATTCGAGAGTGGAAATATCATTTTGCGTATGTTTGTTTCTAGTTAGTCAGTGGTTTACAGCATGCTGCACATAGATAAAGTTCGGCGTTTGTAGAGAATTAATTTGAAGTCTATATCTTGGGAATTATGATGAACTAGTGATCGGTAGGGTGTAGCCTAGTGCATGATATTGAGAAGTACAGTTAAAATGGTGTAATATTATGGAGAAAGTACATGTGTTCTTGCAGTCTATGAGTCTGAGGATGTTTGAAGAAAAGCGAACAGATAAGGAAGGAGAGACAGTAAGGCGTTTATGCTGAGGAGCGGACGATACCGAATTTGTAAAAAAGAGTTCTGAGGGTGACTTAGGTCCGCTGATGTAAGAGGGAAGATTAGCTCTCAGTGTCGGGTCTGTAGAGAGAATAGGTTAACGGTGCTTTCCTAGGACTGGGGAGCATTGCTGTATATAGACGCTGTAGGGATAGGATATTTTTTTCGCATGCTGTAGAGATATACTGGATAAGTGCACTGTTTTGTGTCAAATGTGTATATACTGTATTGTGAAGTTAATGTGGTTTACATTGTGTAGCGTTTGTATATACTGCACTGTAAAGTTAATATTGATTATGGTATGTGGCGAGTAGAGGGGAAGTCGTAAGGACGGTAGAGATATTTGCAGAGTAACAGCGGTCAAGAGAGTGTATTTCCGATACTTAGCTCATTGTGGAATGCCAATCAAATGAGACCGCGATCGTAAGATTTAACTGTATAAGTATAATGAGATCAACGACTTCGGTATTCGAGAGTGCGAATATAATTTTTTGGTCTGTTTGTTTCTAGTTATTGAGTGGTTTAAAGGATGCTGTACTAAGAAAAAAAAATTGGTGTGTTCTTGTAGTCTATGAGTCTGGATAGGTTTGTAGAAAAAAAGCGAGCAGGCAAGGAAGAAGAAGAGAGAGTAACGCATTTGTGTTGAGGGGAAGCGATCGCCGAAATTGTGGAACAGTTCTGAGAGGGACTTCCGCCCGTTGATGCAGAAGGGCTGATTACCGCTGAGTGTGACGTGTGTAGAAAGAAAGAGCAGGTTCACAGTGCTTCCTTAGGAATTGAGAGAATTGGGGCATGTAGTGGGTATTGTAAAGTTAATGTGATTTACGTTGTGTAGGGTTTGTATATAATGGATTGTAAAGTTACTAATGCTTATGTTATGGGGTGAGTAGAGAGGATGACCGTATGTGTGTGTGTGTGTGTGTGTGTGTGTGTGTAGATTGAGGGGGGCTGTGGAGGTATTTTAGCGATCTCTGTAAAAGTAAGCACAGGAAGCATCAGAAAGAAAAGCAGGATGGTACTTCGATAACGGGTCCTTAGGAAATTAGACCAGTAAATTTGATAAGAAGGAATAAGAATGATTAATCGGTTGTGCTGGGATATAGGAGGGTTGAGAACATTTGCGTATATTGAGAGCTGGAAAGGTAGGAGGTGGGGAGCGCATTCAGTATTATTTTGGTGAACAAGTTCTGTTACTGTAAGAATTTGAATTTACAAATAAGCTTAGAAAACACGAAAGCGAGCGTTAACTATTTTTGGGGATCACTGTACAATTTCGGAGAGGTTGACTGGGCTCTCATTTTTTTTTTCTTTCCAAATGATCATTTTAGATTGAGAGGGGAGAGAAGCGCTGGGATGTGTGCGGACGGTGTGAGTGTGAACTCGCTCTCGGCTATTCTGACAACAGACGTGAAGGTGGGGATGTGTGACATATAGGCCGGCGAGCAATGGAATGCGGCCTTAACATGTGTGTTGGACCGCACTGAGTTAGGACGGTGATAGACGATCGCGTGGCCTGGCTTAGATAGTCATGTTCGGCGTGTAGGTGATATGAATTTCTCAGGTGTTCGTGTGAATGCGGCTGTCATCAAGTCATGTTTGAAGGGTCGAACTGAGGCCTTTGAGAGAATTGAGAGCTGTCGGACGTGTGACTTAATGTGGGATAGGTTGATTGCGCGAGTCTGTTGAGTTACTTTTCTGTGCGTTATTTGGACAGATTACGAGTACTGATGGTGTTTACAGTTGTGCTGTTTGCGTGTCTGCCGACTGTGCAACATGACACCAGGTATATCAGGACGAGTGTTTTTTGTATGAGAATGATAAGTATACTCGATGCGTAAAATAAAAGTATTTGTGGGACGATATAGAATATGAGAGAGTTCGAGTTGGTTGTTATTTTTTCTACTTGGAGGGTTTGTTAGATCGAATTGCTGAGGTGAGTAGCTACGAGAGCGCAAGGGATGTGATTGCAGCATATCTCCGTCTCTCAGCGGTTAACTAAAGATGGGGCGAGCAATGTTCTCAGCTTAGGTACTGGGGGTGTGCTCTGGCCATGTGCTAGATCGTGTGGATTGAACAACAGTATTAGGGTCATAGTTTAGATAGAATATTTATATATGAGTATGTCCGACGCTAGTATAAAGGTCCAGACTGTGATGTGGGCGGTCTCGAGCTCGTGGTGTGTGAGAGAGGCAAAGCGGACGATTTTGAGTCATCACAGATGACTTAGGTTAGTGGCTTCGTTTGCCACAATTTTCTTGTGTTTGGTAGCAAAACACGAACTGGCCATCAGAATTGAAGCTTGGCTTATTTGTATAGACAGAATGTGATACAAGTTAATGTGGGTTAGTACACGTTAGTGCACGTTAGTAAACGGAAGCAAGCATTAGTACATGTTAGCCAACGAACATGGGTCGGTAAAAGGACGTGGTGGTCGGTAGGGACTTTAACTATTTCATTTCAAGTCCAGGTGGATGTGGCAGTGGCGAAAATTGATTCCAAGTCTAGGTGGACGTGGCAGTTTTTCGCATCAGAGAGGTTAATTAATCGATCAGATTAATTAAATAGTCATGTGGACTTTGTTACATTAATGTTGCTTAAAATCCGTCTTGATTGCAAAAAAAATTTTTTTTTATTTTTTTTTATTATTCATATGACCGGTTTCGGTTCATTCAGAACCATCTTCAGATCTGATATTTCAGTTACAGGAGTAACCCGTCCAAATCCAGCAACTTTCACATGCTACGTCACATAATAAAAAATTTAAAAAAAATTTTTGCAATCAAGACGGATTTTAAGCAACATTATAAAATCACTGATTGCTGTTATCCCATAAGACATTATGTCTGTTTTTGCAAACTTTTTTACATTCACTTGCAGAGGTGCTAAGCTAGGTGCGCGCGATGGCTTATGTGTACGGACGTGTGTTTTCGCCAAGATCCTGGATTAGATAATCGAAGCATGTGGGCTGAATAATGAGAATCAGGTGATCAGTTAACTTAGTGAGAGCGTTGTTTGTCTGACAGAGCCACGTGGTCGATCGCGCGTTTTGACGTCAAGGAAGTTTCCAACTCGGTAGAAAAAACATTCCGTTTAGCAGAAACGTGTAGGAAGAGGTTGACTGCTGGTGGCTTAGTTTGAGCAATTTACTTAGGTAGGTGGCGGAACCACAAGTGAGCTTTGTTTACTGGCAGATTTCAAACTTGGCGCTGGTTCCTAGGAGGAGGCGGAGGTGGCGTTCTGGTCCTCGAAAAGTAGTTGATATTAGGGAGTTGAACAAGTTTGAATATGTATAAGAAATTGTAAATGGAATTATTTAATATAGCGGGGTGCTGAGAGTGAATTAGCGAGCGTTCTCGCGACAAGCAAACGCGCTGTTATATGGTCATGGTGGATTCCACTGTCGGTCAAACTCTGGCGCCAAACGTATCCTTTGTAAGGCACGCGGTCGACAGGAAACATCGTATCCAAGTGCTCGCGGGTGCAACCGACCGTTTGTGGCGCCGCTGTCTACCTGGCGCGCTGGCCGTGGGGGATGGGCGGGCACCGTAAACCGCTTGACGTCAGCCGGCCAGGGAGCGGGCTCAGCCGGCCGCGCTATGGAGTAGAGGTGGGCCAAACGGTTATTCTGGAGTAACCGTTATCACAGTTCCAATTATTCTTTGATAACCGTTATCGTTAACCGTTATTAATAACTGCCAAGTTATTTTTCGCTAGCGAATACCGATAACTCCGACAGTTAAATAACGACATATTTGGAATCCATCAGTTTAGTTATCAGTATAACTGCGAGTAGTGTGAAATAGCAGGAATGTCGTATGAATCGTGTCATAACCTTAGCTTATTAACTCCGGGTACATTTTAGTTGATGTTAGAACGATTATTAGTGTTTCATATTATATGTTTGTAGGTTATCGGTCGCTATTAGAAATATTATCTTCGCAGCTGCGACAGAAAGTACGCGGAACTTCGCCAAAGCACTGTTTAAGTAAAATGTTAACAACGTGCATTTTTAAGTATGAAGTAATATGTAAACTGAGTACTGTAGGTTAAATTCGAAGCTTAATTTCTTGTGCTGCTCACATAATAGAATAAAGTGTACAGCCTTATAATACAACAAAAAATATACGTAATGTGAAAGATTCGTTTACTCCTGTGCTGTAAAAGCTAGTCCTATTGGGGAAAGTGTGAGTACGCTAATCCAAGTTTTATGTCAGATTTGCAAACTGCTCGATTTCTCCAGCGACAGCATGTTTATAACATATGAAGACATGCAGATCGAAAAGGTTGACAGTGTTACATTTCTGGGACTACAACTCGATAATAAATTCAGTTGGGAAGGGCATACCACATTTTTTCATTCTGTTATTTCATAAGGGAGCATATTCTGTGGGAACTTATCAAACGTAGCAAAAGTTTTTCGCATGTAAAAGCGTGTAATAAAAATCGTTTGTGGTATCAATTCAAGAACATCATGTAGGAACCTGTTCAAGGAACTTTGTATTCTAACCACTGCTTCCTAATATATTTATTCCTTTATGAAATTTGTTACAAGTATTTCCAACCAATAGCTTAATACATAATATCAGTACTAGAAATGGGAACAGCAATCTACATAAAGACCTAAAATTACTTACCTTGGTCCAAAAGGGGTCCAATATTCAGGAACATGCATTTTCAATAAACTGCCAGCAAGTCAGCAACCATTAAAAACTTGGTTTCAGATAAGGCACGGTTTACAGTGTGTTTGAAAGACTATTTGATACAGAAGTGTCTGATTCCACCCGTCATCAATATGCCGGAAATGGCTATTTTAAGTGTGTCTATGACGTCACTACATACACATGGCAACAAACACGAAGATACATATAAATAATACAATAACATTTCCCACCAAAAATACAATCAAACCAATGGGACAACTGCGGGAAGTTGGGGGTTTTAGGGTGAGGACAAGCTAGTAAAAAAAAAACACACCATGATCCCAAAACACAAAATGAAGAACAAAAAGAAAAAAAAATTACAGCATTCTGCTACACCAACAAAAATCTGCAGGAATCGGACACTTCCCTTGAACAATATAGGTCAACTATAGGTGACCATACCAAAACACCAATACCCACAACTAAAAGTAAGAAAATTGGAATCAGACATTTCCCTTGACCTATATAGGTCAACCTCAGATGACGATACTAAAACATCAACACACACAACTATGAAAATGGGAATCGGTCATTTCCGGTGACCTATATAGGTCCACCACAGCTACTGATGCCAAAAAACCAACACCTACAACTGCGAAAAATAAAACCACAATCCCAAAAGTCCACAAATCAATCATCCCTACATAAATTAAATCACATTCAATACATCATAAATACACAAAACATCACAGCTAGAAAGAAAAAAAAATTTAATTACCACCAGCAAATTCCGGCACTGCAACCTAGATCGACAGCCCCCCCCACACACACACACACAAACCAACTCATAAACACCGTGCCGTAATGACATTCACACACCACAACACCTTTACGTCGAAGCAGACGGGTGGAATCAGACGCTTCCATCGACCCCTCCTTCTACTCTGTAGATGAATATCGTAACAGCTTAGGTAAAAATTCTGCTATATTTCAGTTTTGACAGCACTTGGTTGCAACAGTCAAGATCGGGTATTCTGTGTACGATAAATTTAATAAAAGTACGTAACTGTGTTTTATTCTGTCAGTGTACCAATTCTGTAAATATTAGCAGTTACTGTGATATATTCACATATTTTGACAATCTCCTGACAAATGATGAGGATAATAATTATTATATTCCACTGTATTATGTTATACTTTCTGACATGTTATTTGTCATTCGCGATGGCCAGCGGCTATTTCCGTAGCAGTACGAAAATATTTGTTCGCTCCAGTTACTATCCTCTCTGGAAATATCACCTGGAACTACGACCTTTAACTGGAGTCACCGAGTCAGGAACGTCTAGACACACAGTTATTCCGTTACCAGCTTCCAGGTTATCTGTGGTGGTAGCCCGATAACTACCAGAGAACTAGAACTACGAGCCAATAACGATAACTGCCAGAGGAGAATACCGGTCTCTGACAGTTATTTCCATAGTCGCTCGAATTCCTAAGTAACTTTCCTTCTACTACCCGTCCCAGCTAAATTAACACGTAAGGCGGTGGCTTAAGGGAACGACCGTACTTGTTAATGCCTGTACTGCAGCTCCTATCAGCCACGGCTCGGACATTAACTTTATTTAATTGTTTATGCTAAAAGTAACGAAGGCCCACGAAATAGTACACAGTTCTTATCAACAGATGGCGCGCAGTCTCACAGTTATTCCCATGGTCTATAGAACGCCTTCCAAATGCGCAGTACGATCTTCGGTCAACAGATGGCGCGAGGCACTGTTGACACTAAACAGTTATTGAAATAACTGCCAGAATCAGAGGAACGGTTATCGCAGTAACCGTTACTTCTCAGTAACCGGTTATTTCTATCAGTTACGTTATTTTTTGCCACCTCTACTATGGAGTTTCGCTGCGTGAGCATGGAGAAGTCAGTTGGAATACACCTGCATGACCGTAATATCTGAAATAAAGAGTCATTTTCCAGGTATTTACAGAAGGCTATGTCCGTCGCGTGTATGGAGGGTGTGTGACGTAAGCGGGGCGGTGGCGCAGCGATTGTACAGCTATAATGCACGCGCTAGAGCGAGTTAATTAGCGGGCGTTCTAGTGCGGTCCAAACTTGCTCTTATATAGTCATGGCGGATTCCACTGTCGAGCAAACTTTGCCGCCAGAAGTGTAGCACTGCGTTCTCGCTTGTACAGGGACACGTGGCGAACGGCTGTGTGAGGTCGGCATCGACAGGTTTGAACGTGGTGCCGGAAGTGTTGCAGGGAAACAGTCGACCGTTGTGTGATTCAGCTCCGAGGGAGTCAATTTTGGCGGGAAACATGTGGAGGCGACGAATGCACGTTGTGAGCGGACAAGGGGCCGCTGTGACGTCAAACTCGACAAGTTCCAACGTGTCCAGCAAAAACATGTTTACGACGTGGGAGCGATCGCTGGGCTCGCACCCGCGCTAGTGGCCGGCCGCCTCACGTGACAGGCGTAGGTAGTGTCTCCGTGTGCTGGCCGGGGGGTGGCGAGGATTTGAACTAATTCAGTTGGAGCGCGGACATCATGGTGACTGCACTGCGAGATCAAAGATGTGTGTGCTGACTGTGTTGGAGAACAAGTGATGACAGTACTGCTTGAAATAAAGTCTTCAGTCCCTTCCCCCCTGCAAAATCAAAGGACGTGAATTACGTTACTATAAGTGTAGTTTATTATTTGACGCGATTATGATAGGCTACCAGTTAAGATAGATGAGTGACGGAGAAAGCTCGTACATGTGATCAATTATGATGTTCGGGATTTGAACTTGTGATAGATTTTTGTTAAGGATGTAAGGAGAATGGCTTTCTCACCGGGAAAATCGGACATCTTGAATAAATAATAAATGATAATAATACATAGAAGTACGATTTTCGAGAGAATATCGTGTTGGAATTTGAATTTGGCGCAATTTTCTAGTGGAGGTAGGCCTATAATAATAAATGATAATGAATGATAATGAATGATAATGAATGATAATGAATGATAATAAATGATAATGAATGACAATGAATGATAATGAATGATAATGAATGTTAATAAATGATAATGAATGATAATGAACGAAAGAAAGGTTTTGCAGCCATTATCATGTTGGAATTTGAATTTGGAGGGAATTTTCTAGTGGAGGTAGGTCAATAATATTAAGTAATAATAAATGATAATGAATGATAATGAAAATGAATGATAATGAATGTTAATAAATGATAACGAATGATAATGAATGATAGTGAATATTAATGAAGGATAATCAATAATAATAATAAAGACAAGCACAGTCTTTGCATGCATTATCCTGTTGGAATTCAAACTTCCCGCCATTTTTTTTCTTCTGGAAGCTTAGGTTAGTGGACGTAGCACAATTGGACTATTTTCCCGCCAAAATTCAAACTTCCCGCCATTTTTTCTGAAGGTTAGGTTAGTGGACGTAGCACAATTGACCTATTTTCCCGCCAAAAGCCGCCATCTTGTATGGCGCCATGCTATGTTGCCAAGTCTACATGCCGCCATCTTGGATGATGTCATCACCGCCATCTTGAATAAATTTGGCATCAATGGAGAGTGGGGTGACGCGAAGGTTGTCCCCCTACTCAGAATGGCTCATCATGAAGGGCAATAAAATGGGGCATAGAATATCGCCGTCTACCACTGTGCTGTAAGGATGCTACGCATGACAGACCATCACTCCTGGTCATCAGGTAGTATGGGGGGCGACAGCCAGGTTTGTATCCCACCAATGTCAGGGGCGTTTCCAGACACATCTTCAGCATATAATTGACTGGAATAGAACTTTCTTCACTGGTGAGTACCGCTTCGAACTGAGTCCCAAAGACCAACAAAGACATACCAGGACAAACCCCAGATACCTCCCCAATTGAGAACGTTTGGAGCATTATGGCAGAACTCTCCAACCAGCTTGGTATTTTGATGATCTAACACGCCAGTTGGACAGACTTTGGCACGATATCCCTCAGGAAGACATCCAACAGTTCTATTAACCAATGTCAAGCGGAATAACTATTTGCTTAAGGGCCACAGGAGGACCAACTCGTTTGGCATATTTAAGAAGCTCTTTCTCTCGATTATGTCATATAGATTTTCTTTTATTTTTCTTTACATGTGCATCACATTTGCCGATTTCCGTCCCATTCAGATAATTTCCTTCGTAGTGTGTCATTTCTTTTCTCTTTTTTGGAGTATATTTTCTGAAACCGTCAGGGATACAGGAATATGTCAGGGCTGTAGCGATCTGTAGCTACCTGAGGAGGGGATCACGTTGACATTAGGAGGTCAAGTGAAAAGTGAGGGTGAGAGGTTCAGGTTCAGTGCACTCTCAGTGGCGCCAGTGATACAGTGTTATCAGTAACAATTTAGTCGAGCAGCAGGCAGCGCTTGGGCCCAGGGGGATATGCCACAAAAGAATGCTGATTCCTCACCAGCGAATCATGATGTTACTGTTGCAGGTCAGTGTCATGACTGCGTGTTGTGGTGGTCAACATAGCAGAGTGAGGAATATGCGGCCTGTACAGACGTAGTGCTATGACCCACTGCAGCTGCCACTGCAGTGCTCTCGAAGGCAGCCTGTCATGCACTCAGATATAGACTGCTGACTGTGGTCCAGCGCGCCAGTAGTCCTGAAGCATAAGCCCTGGTCACTCGCCAGGGATCGGCCAAGACTGCAGCAGATGCTCATGAGGCAGCCAGGGCACTGGAGGGACTCAGCTCGCCAGGTCAGAGAGATGGTAGCTGGAATATCAGCCATGATGATCCAGTAGTGGAGGAGCGCTGGCTGCTCAAAAGTCATTTCATCTGCAATGTCTCAGTAGGCAGCAGGGCAGACAATGGCTATGGTATGCATCAGTTGACTGCCCCACGGTGTTGACTTCATCAAGCAAGTAGCAGGCTGGTCTTCATCAATCAGCATGTCATGATTCCACTAAAAGTCAACAGACTATTCTCTCTGGTTCTAGTGACATGGACAGAATCGCAGCACGACAGACTATATTAATGAGCTCCAAAACCCTCTCTATTGAAAAGACTGATCCTGTGCCGGTATTGGAATAACCTATGTTCTGTGCCACTTTGGATATCAAACTGTTATGCAAATTAATTAAATTGTGATGTCTGATTAATTTTTGACCTTAACCTATTGTGGTTTTCTATTAACCCCTTCACTCCCCTTAACCTACTGTTCTGTTAATTGATTTATGAGCCCTGAGGATAACCCATTCTTCTGATAAAGTTCTCCACCGCTCCCCCTCCACCTCGGCCATCTTTCTGGAAACCTCAAACCCTTCCCCCTCCCCCTCACTGATGCAAGCACACTTTCAGGCCTGAGTTATTCGAATAGCCCCTTCCACTATATCAATTTTATTGACTAATTAATTAAATCAATATATTAATTAAGCCCTCCCCCTCTGGTAAACCACCAAGTCCCCCTCCCCCATTTGGGAATTGATGGGGAAAAGACTCAGAATGTGCTGGAGATGAAGGATCTCACTACAGGAAATTCAGATCATTGTCAATTACATAGCAAAGGATGTACTGTTTATTTATAAAATTTAGTTCACGCAGCTTGGTCTCTCTTTTATTTGATGGGAAAAGATCATCATCCTCAGTTCAGTTTTTGGAAGATGTAGGTTTTGTAAAATACATGGAAAAGAAGATCGTGCAAGGAATATCATTACAAAATTGATGTCAACATAACTCACCACACGTAATTATACTGATAAAAATTTTCCTTAACATCTTCACACTGACTACAGGGCAGACGTGCCATCTGGGATATTGGGCACGCACACACTGGCCACTTCACTGAGCTGTAACACACACCAATGTCTGAGACGCCACACTATGCCCACTCGGGCTCACAACTGCTGTCAGCTGCTGCACTGCCAACCATTTTGTGGTATTAGCATGCCCCCAAGTGTCTACTTCCTGTCGCATGTCACTGGTTGGAAGAATTCCGACCAACCTGTCCAAAGCAGCAGATCATAGTGTCTCAGAATCTGCATTCCTTTTCTTTTTTATCTCACAGTGTGGCAGCCATTCATCCCCCCTGCTGTGGTCCCCATTGTTCGTGACAGAGTCCTTTGCCTCCTCAACTCGCTACTTCAGTTATAGCAAAGGGATAATCTGCTCCCAAACACATACCTTCCATGCCAGTCGTTGGAAGCAGCTGCTCTATGTGGTTGCCCTCCTGTGCAGATACAGACTGAGTTAATTCACGATACCACCAACAGAGGACAATGGAAGAAGCAAGTCCTCACCCCTCCACCCACCAGTTCCCTCCTCTCCTTCCCTCACCCCTCCAGTTACTTCCACTGGAACAAAGCATCAGCTGGTGGCAACTCTTTTATCTTGATACCTGGGTAATTCCTGTTGAAAAACATGCTCTCTCCTCCCCCCCCCCCTCTATCTCTCTCTCTCTTTCTCTTTCAAGTGGCTATTTCCCGCGCGGTGAGTGTCTGTCTTGTGCCACATTAGCCCAACCTTTGTCCTGAACAAAGTAGTTGGCGAATGGCGAATTCTAGGGGTTGGGTTGGGTTGTTTGGGGAAGGAGACCAGACAGCGAGGTCATCGGTCTCATCGGATTAGGGAAGGACGGGGAAGGAAGTCGGCCGTGCCCTTTGAAAGGAACCATCCCGGCATTTGCCTGGAGCGATTTAGGGAAATCACGGAAAACCTAAATCAGGATGGCCGGACGCGGGATTGAACCGTCGTCCTCCCATATGCGAGTCCAGTGTCTAACCACTGCGCCACCTCGCTCGGTAAAGTAGTTGGTTCCTGGTAAATCCCCAGTAGTAGATTTCTTGGAAATATTCCCTTAGTCTATCAAACTGATTTACTAAGTAATTAAATCTATACCCTTTGTGTTCCAGCAGTTTTTCCCTGCATCCTATTGATGGATACAGGGACTGGTATATTTAGTAAGATTCGTCTGGCAATTGCCCTGTTTCAGACCTTTCTGGATTCCCCCCCCCCCCCCTTGCCTCCTATTGGTAGATACCGATACAGTTATGTCATTTGGGAGGAAGTCCATTATGTTGAAGATAGCTAAAAGATTCAAATTTCAGCTCAATTGCATACTATTTCCTTAAACAATCTACCAATGGGGTGGACTGACGTGTCTGCTCGCCATGCCACTATCAGAAACAATAAATTTATCAATTGGGGCCGGCCGCTTTGGCCGAGTGGTTCTAGGCGCTTCAGTCCAGAACCATGCTGCTGCTACGGTCGCAAGTTCGAATCATGCCTCAGGCATGGATGTGTGTGATGTCCTTAGGTTAGTTGGGTTTAAGTAGTTCTAAGTCTAGGGGACTGATGACCTCAGATGTCAAGTGCCATAGTGATTAGAGCCATTTATCAGTTGGGAATCTGATGATACGATTCGGCTTTTAAAACACTATATAATCACTAAGTTTGTTCTCTCAGCTACTCCAGGACGAAGAAAGAGGGGGAACGGTCTGCTGTGTGATAGAACAGTAACAACAACAGGTACTGCTACAACACAGAGTGCACTACAATGTATTGAGAAGCAGTTAACACTATACACTTAAACCACATTCAGTTCCATAGTAGTAGTAGTAATAGTATCACTGTTAGATGTCAGAAATTGTGGGAACACTCATGCAGCCCCTGTGCTCGTGTCCTGATATTATCCCGCAGCGCCCCAGGCCAGAGGTTGTGTGCCCCATATCGATTCATATTGATCATACACTCACTAACGATAGCAGAGCGTGCACCACCCACTGACTGCTGGGAATCCGCACATGCAACGGCCAGGAGTGACCCACACCCCAACCGGCCAGGTTGACAGCTTCATGCCTGTCTTCTTGCATCGAACTCCTGCCATACCAAATGCTCAGAGGTCAGAGACAGCAGCCAACTGATCAACTAATTGTCCAGTGCAAATACCGTCATACTGAATCTTCTCAAGCAACACATTCATCCGCTTCTGTTGCTGCTCTATCAGCATACTGGATACTTGACTATTGAGCCATTCAGAGAGCGCTATGAATGCCGCTGCCAGGACTTGTCCCTGCAGCTGTGTGGAAGAGCTGACTAGCTGACTAGCCGGAACTTTTCTTTGTAGGCGTCGCTTGCAACAGCCTTAAGCCAAAAATGTCAGTTCATTCTGGCCACCAGGTATGTCTGTCTTGCCCCCCACATGCCAGACAGTGTCGTGCTGGGAAACCAACCACATAGTTATCACTGTAATTACAATTAAATATTACAATTGCAGCCCCAATCTGATGAAATTCCACAATGAACAAAGTATCGGAAATACCTCCACCTGATGGCTGTTGCTCTGGAAATATCAATATTTACATCTTTCTCATGACTGCTTGTAACTTTCCTTGCATAATGTTTGATATTCCTTATGGCTATCAGTGCATTGAAATCGGAATATTCCATATCAAACCCATATCCCTCTTATGACCTGCACATTGACCACAGGAACTTTACACCCGAGACATGCTTTATAAGCTTGCTGATCACAGCGAATCTATCACCCACCCTTACTAAGTATCGTACTTCGCCAATAACTGAATGCTGGTTGCACCGAACAATATTGAACGAAAATTCTGGAATGGATGGACATGCTACAATTGTTTTTCTTGTGAGTGATACCAATGTATCTTTGGAAGAGTGGCATAATCGTCTTATGAGCAACCAGCTATTAAAAACAATATTGCAACGACTATATTGCTGTCACCCTGCATAAAAAGCAGTCTTGGTTCTATGGGCCCATACAAGAGTCCCTAATGACATTCATGTTAAAAACTGTACATGCGTCACAAATCGAAGTATGGTGTTGCTTGCAAATGGTCTTCCACACAAATACTGTGACACTGAATTTAGACGGTGATCATTGGGGTATGTATTAACAGACTGAAAGTGCATGTGCACGTTACCAGCAGTGTAAGCTCGTAATAAAATCACCCTCCTTGTCGAATTTAGAAATTAGTTCAGCTAAGGAACGTGTTATTAAGCCGATATTTGCAACTCACTAGTGTCGTTGTTCTCATGATAGTAAACAGTATTTGTAACACATTCTATCTCGATTCCATGTAGACAATGTAACACAGGTTCTGTGATACAGCCATTGGGCAGTAGGCGAGGGAGGGTGATGGTTGACTGCCGGCCATCGCGGCCGAGCGGTTCTAGGCGCTTCAGTCAGGGACCGCGCGACCGCTACGGTCGCAGGTTCGAATCCTGCCTCGGGCATGGATGTGTGTGATGTCCTTAGGTTAGTTAGGTTTAAGTAGTTCTAAGTTCTGGGGGACTGATGACCGCAGATGTTAAGTCCCATAGTTCTCAGAGCCATTTGAACCATTTGATGGCTGACTGAGAATTATTATGTACAATAGATGGTATGTTATGAGGGAAATCACTTAAAAACGCAACACTAGATTGATGTTGTAAGAAACGTAAAAAAGCCTATGAGCAATACATTGGTTTTTCATATATATAGTGTTACACTTTCTGGTAGAAACACTCAATACGATATTACTGTATGCCTCTTTTATGATATATTGGAAACAAAAGCCATTTGCATGCTACTATCGAGCATTGTGGCGATCCTTTTAAATAAAGAGATATTGATTCACTAGAGCAAGTGGTCAGTGATCGAAGTTGCTTGCACACCAGTGTAAAGTTTCATCGCTCATAATGTAGGAGGATCATTTCCCACAGACCATTAATCACAAGAGACGGTTCCTGTGTAGTTCTTTCATAAACAGTTTGCTACATTGTTTGTCTGTGTAACACATCCAAGCTGTGTATGGTTACAGCTTTGTACACCGCCCATACATTTTGTTTTTCCACAACGAATCTGCGGTCTGTGTCAGGTGCTAAACCAACATTAGGACATTTTGATCCAATGGCTCTCACAGAATTCTGGACATCGTATGTGTAAATCATATTGCTCCCACAACACATAGGGTGGTTGAATTAAAAGACAGAGTTGATGTTTCTTATTGATAAAAAATGTGGAGGACATTACAACATATGGAACCCGGATGAGCTTGCAGCATTGTGGTGTGTTTCCAAACAGCTGTCGCAAGGTGATGATCTCTGCATTTAATATATTCTACAGTGTCCATTTTTTGACGACACCCTGAGCACTGAGTCCTCATATTGCTGGTGCTTATTGCACCTAAGTATACAATTGCTCTTTCGCTGACCTAGGTGGTAGTCATCCTGAACTCCAAATATTTGGACACTGCACCATTCATTTTTATGACTTACAGTGTATAACCACATGTGAAACAAGGGAATATTATGCGGGCCTTAAACTCATAGAGTGGAGATAGTATGCGCCATCAGTTATCAATTCTACCAGTGGGGAAACAAATGATTTTCATACACACAGGCGAGCATGTATGTACCCTCATCCCTCCACATTTTTTGTCGTATTTAGTTTTACGTATTTTCCATCAATTTTCGTAATTTTACCAGGTTCTCCATAATTTCAACACATTTTATTCAATTACCTGAGGTCCAAACCATCACTCTCGATGATTTTTCATGTCAACAATACAACTCATTGCATCCATCTCACGATGCTATCAGTCAATGACATTGCAGCATAGTTTTCAGTTTCTGTATCATTAAATCCTCAGCGGTCAACCAAGAACGAAGTGCTCGTATTAAAAAGGGTGTAATACAAGGATGTAGCCTTCTGCCCCTACTGTTCAATGTGTACATCGAGGAAGCAGTGATGGAAATAAAAGAAAGGTTCAGGAGTGCAATTAAAATTCAAGGTGAAAGGATATCAATGATACGATTCGCTGATGACATGGCTATCTTGAGTGAAAGTGAAGAAGAATTACATGATCTGCTGAACAGAATGAACAGTCTAATGAGTACAGAGTATGGATTGAGAGTAAATCGAAGAAAGGTGAAGGTAATGAGAAGTAGTAGAAAAAAGAACAGCAAGAAACTTAACATCGGGATTGATGGTCACGAAGTAGATGAAGTTAAGGAATTCTGCTACCTAGGCAGTAAAATAACCAATGATGGACTGATGACCTCAGAAATTAAGTCCCAAAGTGCTCAGAGCCATTTTTGAAAACCGGAACAGAAGATAATCGAAGCATTTGAGACGTGGTCCTACAGACGAATGTTGAAAATTAAGTGGACTGATAAGGTAAGGAATGAGGACGTTCTGGGGAGAATCGGAGCGGAAAGAAACACTGATAAGGAGAAGGGACAGGATTATAGGACATCTGTTAAGACATGAGGGAATGACTTCCATGGTACTAGAGGGAGCTGTAGAGGGCAAAAACTGTAGCGTAAGACAGCGTTTGGAATACATCCAGCAAATAATAGAGGTCGTAGGTTCCAAGAGCTACTCTGAGATGAAAAGATTAGCACAGGAGAGGAATTCGTAGCGGGCCAAGTAGAAGACTGATGACCAACCATCGCTAAACCCCCCCGTTATTTTGTGTAACAGGATTCTGATGTGTCGACATTTATATGACCCTTTTGCGAGAGTCATATACTTGTGGACACATCGCGAAACCTATTACACAGCCTGCATCACATGACACAAATAGCCATCAGCAGAGAGGAGGTGCAAAAACTATGTTCCTTAGCTCGAACACTTTATAAATTCAATAAGGTTTTATTTAGATCTGCCATTTCCCCCTGTGTGGATGGAGTCACAAAGTATTCTCGCAATCGTGGGATGAAGTCAGAGACTCTATCACTCAACTACCTTTTTCTAAATGAGCTACTCCTTCGTTGAACCTATAGGCTAAGGACGGTGAGCAAAACACGATATGGCCTCTCCCTATCCATCTCGTAACTCTTCCTCTGTCTTTAACCAACCCACCCTGCAACACTGTATCCAGTTTGATTTAAAACTGACCAAAGGTAGGAGGGTAATATACCCACTACATTCGACATCTTGTGAAGTAACAGAACGAGCGAAGTTCTACATAATCAGTACCCTCCTATCTTTGGTCAGTTTCAAATCAAACTGGAGACCGTGTTGCAGGGTGGGTTGGTTAAAGACAGAGGAAGAGTTACGAGATGCATAGAGAGAGGCCATATCGAGTTTTGCTTAGGGTCCGTAGCCTAAAGGTTCAGTGAAACGCAGCTCGTTTCGAAATAGAGGACTGAATGATAGAGCTTCGAATCTCCGACTTCTCCCCACTATTGCGAGAATACTTTGCGACAAATAGGCGGATCGGCAGATAGCAAATCGTAATAAAACCTTACTAAATTTATAAAGTGTTTCTACTAAGGAAGATAGTCACTGCACCTCCTCCCTGCTGATGGCTATTTCCTACACTGAGAAACAGTATTTTGTCATGTTATGTATACTGTATAACAGGATTCGTGATGTGTCCACATGTATGTGACCTTCGCAAAATAATGGAGGGGGTGGCTTAGCAATGAAACAGAAACTGAGAATGATACTGCAGTGTCACTGATTTGTAACATCGCGAGACCGACGCATGAGATGTTGCACTGACGTGACAACTCGTCGAGAGTGATGGTTTGGACCTCAGGTAATTGAGTGAAATGCGTTGAAATTACGGAAAACTTGGTAAAATTACGGAAATTGACGGAAATTACGTAAAACTATGGAAATATGACAAAAAAGATGTGGAGGGATGAGGGTAAATACATGTTCGCCTGAGTGTATGCAAATCATTCAATTTCCCATTGGTGGGATTGACAACTGATGCTGCATACTATCTGTGCTCTATGGCTTTAGTCCTGAAACACACAGGGTGGTTGAAATAAAAGACCGAACTGTGCCAGTACCCAGCAATAGGAGCCAAGAGGAAAAAATCCAGAAGGGTTTGGAAACCGTGCAATTGCCGGGTCGATTCTCGCTAAACATACCAGTTCTGGTATCCACCAATAAGATGCAGGGAAAACCTGCCAGCACAGTGAGCCATGTCGGCTTTAATTTTGGTGGCATGGCACTCTGCTGGCGCCACTAACTACTTGGTTTGCTGATATCGATCTGGTCATACGTCATCTTTGGTCGAGGTGTGTGTTGTTGGTTTGGTGGGTCCTGGTGTAGGCAGTTGGCTGGACGGCTCGTGGGTGGCAAGTTGTGGACTCCAGCTGTCCGGTATGGTCCTCAAGAAGTCACAAGGGGTTAAATTGATCAGAGGCAAGCCTTTACGGCTTGCATAAGGACTGGTAGTGGCGAGTTGCGGGAAGAGAGCGGACATCACATGCAACCCAGTTGGCATGTTTCTGACCTACTCTGCGCCTTAAAGACTGCCTGTACCGATTGGAGACAATAACACACCAGCTTGGAATCAAAGTCACAGCTCCTTCACATCTGAGTGTATTTAAGTGTTGTTTTCTTATTTTTCGGCTGCTGTATATTACAAGGCCACGTCTGTGTTCATGTGGAGTTGGACCTTGTACATTAATTCGTCTCCAAGTGATTGTCTGTCAGTGTAACTGACCTCAATTTGTTGTTCCTAGCCATATTCTGAGCAAATGTACAAGTATTCCCTGTTCAAATTGAGTCGACGAAACTAAATTTGCAACATAATCTGTACCAGAGGTAGAGCACCCTTTGTGGATGAGTATGTGTTAATTACTACATCAGCAGGTGCTGATATTTCGCCTTTTAACTTACAAATAATTTTAAGGAGCTTTAAGCTTGTAACTTGTATCTGTAGTCACTTTCGCAATAGGGGACTGCTGGATGACCTGACTGTTGGACAATCACAAAGAAAAAAGAAGGAGTACAGTATTCTGAGACACTATGGTCTGCTGTTTTGGACAGATCGGCTGGAATTCTCCCAAGCAGTGGTACGCGACACGAAGCAGACACTTGGGGGCACGCTAATACCTCGAGACGGTTGGCAGTGTGGCAGCCGACAGCGGTCGTGGGCCCAAGCTGGCATAGTGCGGCCTCTTGGACAAAGGCGGGTGTCACAGCTCTGTGAAGCAGCCTGCACATGGGTGCCCAATGTCCCAGCCGGCATGTCAGCTCTGCTCTCATCGCAAAGACAGGATTGGAAAATTATTTAACAGTGCAGTTACGTGCAGTGAGTTATGTTGACATTGATTTCATTGTAATATTCCTCCACGATCGAAAAAAGCGATCTACTTAATTACTTCTTTTCAATGTACTTTGGAAGACCTGTATTTTCCGAAACAGCAGAGATTGATGAGCTTTCCCCACCAAATAAGAGAGAAATCCAACCCCAGCGAATTGAATTTTATGAATAAACTCTATATCCTTTGCTAGGTAACTGACAGTGATTTTAATTTCCTATCACGAGATCGTTCCTCTCCAGCACTTACTGAGTCCTTTTCCCACCAATTTCCGTATGGGGGAGGGAAGGAGACTGGGTGATTCACCAGAGGGGAAGGGGTTAATTAATTTATTTATTTAATTAATTGGTTAATAAAAATGATAAAGTGGAAAGGGCTAGTCAAATAACTCAGGCCTGAAAGTGTGCTTGCATCGGTGGGAGAGAGGGAAGGGTTGGAGGTTTCCAGAGGGTGGCACAGGTGGAGGGGGACAGGGAGCGATGGGGAACTTTCCCAGAGGGATGAATTATCCCCAGGATTCATAAATCAATAAACAGTAGGTTAGGGAGAGATGAGGGGAAGGGGTTACATGGAAAACCACACTATGTTAAGGTCATAAATTAATCAGCTGTCACAATTTAATTAATTTGCATACCAGCTGATATCAAAAATGGCGCAGAACATAGGTTACCCTACTACTTGAGTCTATACACGAGATATCTAAGATGGATATAGAAACTTCTCAGAATCGCATTTGAATCAAGCCATGTAACTTGACGAACTGATTAATGAAGGCCATCTGATCGAGATACTAATTATTCACTTAGACAAGACGTCATTAGAGATTTGGATACGCAAGATTCTCTAGAACAGTTGATAAAGATGAAAACAAGGGGAAAATTTATCAACTTAATCAATTAAAATTTTGTAACATGGAATGTGTGTGTGAATTCCTAAGGGACCAAACTGCTGAGGTCATCGGCCCCTAGACGTACACTCTACTTACACTAACTTCTGCTAAGGACAAACACACACAGCCAAGCCCGAGACAGGACTCGAACCTCCGCCGGAAGGGGCGGCCCAATCCGTGACATGGCGTCTCAAGCCGTGGGCCACTCAGGCGGCTAACATGTTATCGTAGAGCCAACAGAATAGAAATTAGATGTACCAGCGCATATATGAAGTAAGTTGTTTATATGGGTGATGGATAAATGTATCCTGTATGTATGTGCTTATCAAAAACACAATCAAGATATAGTAAAGGATGTGCCATTGAATTTGTTCAGTACAAGGTCTGCAAACAAATTCTAAGAGTTCGAAAGATGACAGGCAACACTAGAATAGGCCGATTATTATATTTAAGTAAGCACAATTGTACTGAGAAACGACTGAAAGTCTGGAGGAGGCAGTGGGTGCGTTGTTCGTCTTCCGTTTCAATGCCTAATTAACAAGATCCATTGAAAAATGTAGGTAAGGTGCCAAATGAACTAAATATAAGTTAGGGAGGGAAATGTAGCAAGAAACAATCATCAAAAATATATTCGAACTGACAGATTTCGGGAAAGGGCAACACACAACAATCAGACCAACGTTGTGTAAGGAAAATAGGGTACCAGGGTGATTGCGCAATGGCAATCGACGATGAAAGAGTGTGGTCCAGGTAAATGAGAGTAGGAATAAGTTGCAAGAGGCCGGTCATGAGCTGATGAATCTTTCTGTCTTTTCGTCTGGTGCTGGCAGGATCTCCAGACAGTCAGAACGTTGTCCACTAATTGAAACACTAAGTTAAAATTTAAGTTTGTGCAGCTGATTTAAAAGAGGGGGAGAACCCCTCGTGCATGAACAGTGGGTGCTGGCTTTACAAAATAAATAAATATCAGGGGGAAAGATAATTTAACTACAGATTTGAAGACAGAAAAGATCCGATTAATTCTTCGTTTTGTTTGTCATGATACATACACACATATAAACTACACATAATGAAACTTTTTATTTAAATAGCGTAACTATATAAAGAAAATCACTTAAGTCACATGAAAGAGACTTTAAAACACTTACGACTGGGCTGCAGGGAAGAGTGAACAAACGAAAACGTTGCCTAAATGTTTCACTCTCTTATCTAGTTGTACTTTCGCCAGTAACGCAGAAATAACTGCAACGACCATGCTGTCAGTATTGAACCGGCATCCAAAAAGGGGTTAATAGCAAATTACTCGTACAGTAATTAGCAATCACTTCGTCCAACAAACATGGAGTAATACCACCGCAACAACAGAGCAAAAAAGCACTGTACATTAAATCGTTTCCAAATTCACGGGAGCAATCTCCATAGACACGACACGAATTTTCAAAATGATTGCGTAAAAAATATCTGATCGCCACATGCTATTGTGTGCAAGAATATAGCTTTTCCACGTACTTCGAGCCTATAAAGGAACCTAAGACCGTTTATAAAATAGATTGTGGTGGAGCCTCAAGAAATTAGTTAGCGAAAGGGTAGTTCACTTTAAATGAAAGAAAGTATTGGTAGAAATTACAGAATGGCACGAGCAACTGCGAAACACTTTTCAGCATAATGTCTGAAACTTACTGGCAGATTGGTAGAGCACTTGCCCGCGAAAGGCAAAGGTCCAGAGTTCGAGTCTCGGTACAGCACACAGTTTTAATCTGCCAGGAAGTTTCATATCAGCGCACACTCCGCTGCAGAGTGAAAATCTCATTCTGGAAACATCCCCCAGGCTGTGACTAAGCCATGTCTCCGTAATATCCTTCCTTTCAGGAGTGCTAGTTCTGCAAGGGTCGCAGGAGAGCTTCTGTAAAGTTTGGAAGGTAGGAGACGAGGTACTGGCAGAAGTAAAGCTGTGAGGACGGGGCGTGAGTCGTGCTTGGGTAGCTCAGTTGGTAGAGCACTTGCCCGCGAATGGCAAAGGTTCCGAGTTCGAGTCTCGGTACGGCACACAGTTTTAATCTGCCAGGAAGTTTCATTGTCTTATGAAGTTCGATTCAAGTCAACCGTCGGAGCGAAGTAATTCTTACCCTGGAAAGGTGAGGACGCTACGTAGCCATCAAAGTGACGAACTCTACATCTCGGTACTCGCAGTACCCCCGCGCAGAGAAGTGCCTGATGCCAACTTACGCTCATCAGAGAACAGCGCTCTCGCGTGCACTTCGGACCAGAGAGACTCGAAATGACAGACCAAAGATGAACACGATTTTCTGTCCTCACTGCAAGGCAAGACTTTTAAAATTGCTGAAACATTAGAAGCATCTAATTACCCAAAAGTGGACGGTACATCAGTGAGCTAACTACTTGTCACTACAATTATTTGTGTGATTTTATCATATTCTTGTATTCATAGAGAATGAAAGCGGCAGCAATTACTATAAAAGGAAACGAGTCTGTCAGAAAACTGGCGGGCGAGTTTCAAAGTTAATACTTGCGTTGTGGGAAAGCAATTTAAAACACGTATGAGAGATACAGAAAAGTTAAAACATTCAGAGCAAATATCGGTTCATAGATGCGAGATAATTTTTTTTTATTTTCGTCATAGTGTAAGAGATGGTATGTAGCACTTTCGGTCATGCAGAGAACCTGACGGAATGTAGGGAGTGGGGCAAGTAAAAGTGGCCTGGACGAGCGGATACGATTGGACGTGAATGTATGCATATAGTCGCATCCCGTGATGCGCGCACGACGTGTATTCCCGTCACGTGATCCACACCAATTCGGAACGCAGTGCGCATTGCTTCAGCGTGAGTGGAGCAGCACAAAGGGGACGATGGTACTCACATGGAAGCAGCGGTTTACGTGACAACAGAGTAGTGGTAACGGTGTGGTCAGTTGTTTGCTGAGAAGTTTATTGGTGCCAAAGTGCCAGAAAAAGGACTATCATGCACCACTTAGTCCGAAAATGGCGTCAGAGACAAGTCTAAAAATATTCCGAAACGTGCCCGCACACCATAAAATGCAGTTCACCAGAAAATGCTTCAGAGTCCTAGCAAATCAACCCGACATCTGCTGCAAGAGACCAGCATATCACGTCGATCATGCGGGTGAGTACTCCACCTGGACCTGCACAGGCGTCCTACCGAGTATCTGCCGTTCATCCATTTAAACCAGCAGATCTTCCTCAGCGCATGTACTTTTGTGAGTAACTGTTCACTGAGACAACAATCAATGGCTTGGACACGGATATGTTCTTTATGTCTGTTGAAGCCTGGTTCCACCTGAACGATTATGTTAATTCACGGAATCACTGGTTCTCGGCAGCGGAGAACCCGTATAGCTTCCACGAAACACCATTGCATGATCAGAAGGTTGGTGTTTGGAGTGCAGTATCTGCACGCCGCGTCATCGATCCCATCATATTTCACCAGACACAGACTTCGGCGCGTTACATTGCCAACATTTTGAAACCATTTGTGGTAACATTAGCGGAGGAGGGAAAGACCTGCGGTTACTTCCAACAGACCGGAGCAACTGTCCATACAGCCGGCTGAACCTTGAAGCACATTTGCACAATCTTCAAGCCTAAAGAGATTTCAGCAGAGGTCAATCTTGTCCCGCCATAGTTGGCAAGCCAGGTTACCTGATCTGACAATGTGCGATTACGTCGCGTTGGAAGCCCTCAAGTCTAAGGTGCATCGCAACAACCCTCATAGTCTTCAAGAACTGAGCAGAACATTTCGGAGGAGACTGCAGCAATACCAGCAATCCAGCTTCGATCCGCCTTCAACAACGTGCTGATCACGCCTCAAAAGTGCCAAGAGATGACTGATGGTCACTTTCAGCGTCTGCTAAAGTGAGGTCAGTACTGTATTTCCTTTTCTCTGCTTTGTTTCTTTGTAACCTGGAACTCTGTTCACGGGTAAATTTTTCCCCTCCCTGTATTTTGTGCTGTCTGGCCGAATTGTGTGTTATGTTACATGAAAACAAACTTTTATTACGTTAAAAAGAGATTCACGACACTTAACCTGATAATGCACTTGGTGGCCGAAACCAGTCTTGCATAAAATAAAAATGCAACTAGTTGCAGAAATTCCGTTCAAGGAGCCTATCGCCTTAAGTGATCAGATACTTATAGATCGACAGCAAAAACTCGATATTAACGGCGAAGAAAAACACCGCATTAGGAGGTCGGCTTGCGATTCTTCATCCCGATTCAAGACAAGTGTCTATCTGTCAAAATCAGATCGGACGCATTTTGAAAACGTATATGAAAACGTGAAGCTGTCAATACTGTCAAGTCATGCAGCGTATCGAAATGTAGAGAAAAACGTGTATCACCCCGCACGACTGCACAAGCTGTCGAAGCTCGCAGAGTAGACTGCTAGGACGTCAAACCCACATTCTCCATGGAGCTATGGTTCTAATCCTTACCAGGTTCCTCTTTTCTAATTTTTATGTGTCCGTCCCTAGTTCTCGTCACTTATAAGCCGGACATCATTTTGTCACATGACAATATCCTATCACATGACAGTGGGATCCATTAAACTGCACGCATGTGTCTACTAAATGCGCATTCCACAATCACAACCATAACTGATCCTGACAAGTTCATGTAGGAAGGCTTCCCGATGGAGTACACAAACTGTAAATACGTCGATATGTTGTTGGTGTTGGGTTCATCCGATAAGCAAGCGACTGCTGTTGCTTGTGCGTATGCTGCACGGTGCCCTCAAAGGCACCATGCCGATAGGAATGTTTTTCGTCCCCTAGAGCAGTGGACAGAGGTCGTCCAAGGACTAGAGGTACTCCACAAGTAGAGGACACGATTCTTGAAACCGTTCACCAATTACACTCCACAAGTAGAGGACACGATTCTTGAAACCGTTCACCAATCACCTCGGCGAAGTTCCCACGGTATTGCAAGGCGATTCAAAATATCTCAAAGACTGGGCTGTTGAAGTGTTGCATGATGAAGAACTACATCCATATCTTTACACGTTAATTCAACACCAGTGGACAGAAGACCTATTCGACGAGTACAGTTTTGTAAGTGGCTTTTGCACCAAGTGGAAGATAAAGAACATTTTATAAATAACGTAATATGGACTGACGAATCTAGCTTCATTCGTGAAGGTATTTTCGACCTCCACAATAGCCGTCATAGGTCGGAACGCAACCCACAAGTCACCCGTGAACGTGCCTTTGAGGCACGATTTGGCATAAACATGTGGACTGGAGTCGTGGAAGGAGTGCTGTTGGAGCCTTACCTATTGCCGGAATGGCCCAGTATCGTATGTTCCTTTGCAATACTTGGCCTGACGCATTATAAAACGTTCCACTTGGTGTTCGGCAACAGCTACAGTATAACCATTATGGTACACCGCCACACTTTGGAATGAATGCGTAACTATTTAAATGAAGCGATTCCAAGAAAATGGATTGTTCGTGGAGGTACAATGTTCTAGCCTCCGGGTTTCCCAGACCTCAATCCGCTAGATCTATATTTTTGGGGACACTGAAAGGAACAAGTTTATAGCAATCCAGCCGTGGATGTACAAGATCTAATAGCTCGCGTGTGCGCCGTTTCGGCAGTTGTGGACGTAAGTGTGTTGCGGATGGTCCAGCAAAGTCTCATCCAGTGTTTGCAAATGCGAGGTGATCGCTTTGAACATCTCCTCTAAAGTGAACGTTGCTCGTACGCGTACCTCACGGCTCTGTGAAGGGATGGCAAGCGTACAGATTGCAGTTATTGTGCGCAAGATAATGTGCAATCTAGTGTAACCAACCTCTTGCGGTTTTTGTACCTCATTGGTTACAGACGATGTTAATGTATCCACTGTTATTTCCTGTTGGCTTTATTTGTGTCATGGAAGAAAGAAAGTGGTCGTTTACTTCTCTAAAAAGTTCATATTGTATCTTAAAGTTTAAATAAAGGTAACAGTAACCGAAAGAAATACACAAGATACTGCGTTGTGGAGGTGTAAAATAGATACAATTTGATGCTTTAACTGAAAAAAAAGTTTGGCGCGAACGAGACTTTTTTTTTCTTTTCAACTTGTTCGTTATTGTTGGTAGCATATGGTCTGAGTGGACGTCGTCCCTTTTCAAATTCGCCGTTGATTCCTTTACTCAGTTTTTTTTTTTTTTTTGTTATTGTTATTACAAAGGGCAACCAGCCTCGAACATCCGCGAATCTGCATATCCGCTCTCCACGGCATTGGCTCGTCTCAATGAGCTAATGTGACAGCTCTGACAGAGTGCAGGATTCGTGCTACCTGTTCTTGGCTATCCTGCACGCAGTTACAGCGATTTTTTAAATCGCATTTCTATTAAACCTATTGGCGGGACTAATGTTAGATACCCTTTTCTCTTGAATTGGGATCGCTAGCCGACCGTCAAATGCGGCATATTTTCTTCACCCCATGTATATAATTGACTACTTCAGACGATGGGTTCTTTGGACGGAATATCAGCAACCACGACACTTTATTAGATTGACAAAATGAATGGAGTATTAATCACAACAATGTCTTACCAGACAACGTGGACGAGGTCGTTAACGCACGATTGTGCGGTGGTACTCGACACACTGATAATTCGGTTCGAATGCTGGTGGTGGAAATAATTTTCACTGTCATTATTAGGCCGGCAAGGGGAGGCGAGATGGTGGCGTAAAGTTCCTGATCACCAGACTTCCCGTCAACGTCCTGGCTTAAGTACCAAAATTCCTCGCAGTGTCTCATGAAGTGAGGGCACGTGACGTTGTCGATGGTAACCTGTCCGTACATGGGGACGTTAAGTTTGGCGGCAGTTAATTAGTCCCAAGGTGAAGAGCAAAATTAGAGAATCGGTCGTACAAGGTTTTTGTAAGCTACTTTCTCCATAATTTTTGAAGTGTGGTAAGCCCGCACTGGATGGATGTTGTACAATGGCAGCGTTAATACGTTTAATACATAATGAGGTGTCGTTGGTGAGACACTACCTGCTCGTTATTTCACTGAAGTCAGTCTAGATGAAAAAAAGCACCTAACTCTGTCCGCAAATAACGAGTATCGGAGTTCGATTCCAAGTATAACTCACTACTCTGAACATGGGTGCAAACTGACGAACACTCAGTTAAGAAGTGTCATTCATGCATCACAATCTTTCCTTGATTGCCTAAGCGTTACCGGGCCTATAGATATGCAATACATGTGTAATTATTGCCCAGTGACTAATGATTTGACGTGATTTTCTTTAAGCAATTCATCTCGTGCGGTTAGTGGACGTTAGGAACTGCTCGAATTCACGTAGCCGTCTATTCAAAATTATGGCTGCCTCAGCAGCTGAAACCGTTTCTTGTCACCCAGTCTAACTACATTGGAAGTCAGTCCGTGAACATTTTTGCCAATGGAAAAAACCATTGGTAAGTAAGTATTTCCCCCTTTTAGGTGAAGCACATTGCTAAAAAATAAGCAACTAATGAAAAAACTGCTATTTATTGAGATTTTTTCTACAAAAATTGCAATTGCATTGCAATAAAAAGACAACTATGAATTATAGAGGGAGCACTTTTTCCGCAACTATAATGTTGTTACTAGAACACAAATGCTCATCATTGTTTTGTGATCGCTTTCAGTTTCTTTCTGGAAGAATTCTACTATTTATTAACTAATCACAAATGTAATATCCAGTAGCAGTGCACAATCAGAAGTTCATGTTACTACATCTACTAGGGGTGACACTGATGAACCATAGCATTATGACCACTGCCTATTTCGCGATTCAATGCTACCTCTTGGTATGGGCACGAGACACGATAAGTAAAGTATAGTGACGATAGAAAGGATAGTGACATACTGCTAACTGCTATGACGTTGTACATGGAGACGTGCAGCTCGAAAATGGAGAAGCTGATTGGGTGTTCGCGTTCTACTGTCTTGGGTATCTGTAGAAAGTGACTGAAGGACAGTGTAACCATGTGTGGGCGAAAAGGTATTCGACGTCGACACCTCATGGCCGAACGTGGAGATCGCAGGCTTGCCACTTCAGCAAAGCAGGATAGGCGGTGATATGTGGCACATCTGACGACACAGTACTGTGCTAACAGAGGTGAAACTGTTTTGGAGCACACTGTTCTACACACATTCCTGATCAAGCGCCTCCGCAGTAGATGAACACTAGACGACCTCACGTGTTGATCCAACGACATCGTCAGTTACGATTGCAGTGGGAACGGGATCATTAAGATTGGACTGTAAATCAGTGGAAATGTGTCGCCTGGTCGGACGAACTACATTTCTTGTTGACACCATATCTATGGTCCGTGCTGACATACACCTATCCAGACGAACAGCGGCTCGAAACATGGACCACACCACGGGCTAGGACGGTGGGACCAATATTACGCTATGGGAGACACTCATCTTTGCTTCCACGGGAACTACTGTGGGCTACCTGCGTTCCTTCCTACTTGATATCTTCCCAGACGACGATGGCATCTCCCAGCACGATTACTATTCTGCACAAGGCCGTAATCATACTACAGTGGTTTGAGGTGGCGGCGAATTCTCCTTGATCTCTTGGTCACCAAGTCGTCCTATACTGTACGCGATAGAACACATCTGGGATGCTATAGGGCGCCAGTTTAGCGTGCATAAATCACCGAGTCGTAGTTTAGCAGAACTGTGTGACATTGCGTTAACATCTGGTTCCAAATACGTCGGAAGTATACCAACAACTTGTCGCATCCATGCCACATAGAGTATTGCATTCCAGAGCTGGACCGACACGCTGTTAAGCATGCGGTCACCATGTTCCGTTGGTCAGTGTACACTCTTCACAGCTCCGCTGATCTACTCCTCAAATTGACATAGGAGTTCACCAAATATCACTGGATCGAGTGTATCCATAAAGTTGACAGATAACATTTGACACCACCTGTCATATCCAGACAAATTAGTTCTTCCATAAAAATAGATTTTGTACTGCACAGTTAGTAACCTGTTGTCAAAAAATGAGAAATCATACTGGTTTCCGCAAAGTGTCAATCGACTGCCTTTAAAAGTTATGTTGCACATGCAGTGAACAACCGCAAAATATAAAGTGGATGTTCTTTGCATCATAAATAAACAAGAAAGATAAGTGGCACTGCTTGTACCACCAAATTAGTACGGTCCTATATATGTCACAGTGCACCTAATAGGTATACCAGTATACCATAATTTTTTTATGAACACTCAGACAGTCAATGCTGAAGACTGGAAAATACACGTCAGTTACACCAAGAGACTCTGCTTGATTTGAAGACAAGAGTATCGGTGTTCCATCTCTGCAGATCGAATTCTTGAACCGAACTTTTTCGACCAAACCATGAGTTCTCACAGGTATGTGACAATAATCGGGTGTTTTTTGATTGTAGGATAGTTTACACCTTGCAGAGGCTCTTGATGTAAATGATGAGAATTTCTGTGAGTTCTCGTAATCCTGATCAATGTGTAAGGTGGAAGAATAAATGAAGGTTAATCTCTCACCTTACATCAGAGTTTTATACATCAAAACGCGAAGGTGAATATTACACCTAACTTACTTCAATGGTAAAGAGCGAATTTGCCTATAAGTATGTAATGCAAAAGGGATGACACTTAATCGACGGTATTAACACACGGCCCCTATATAATGCATGTCAATGAGCAAAATGTGAAACAAGCAGCGAGAGGAAACGTTTTGTGTGGAAGCAAGCGCGAGCAGAAGCAGAGGCCACACCATGGGAGGCACCACAAAAACCTCTTAGAGGGCATCCTGCGGCGGGAGTCAACGACTGGACAGGTGATGCATACTGGAGAGCAAGTAACGGGCCACCAGAAGTAGGACAGAAAGAAGTCTTAGAAAACTGCGTTTAGGAATTCCAAGTGGATACGAACAAAGAAAGTGATGCAGTTGATCACGTGAACAGCGAATGGTACACATGTGATGTACACATGTGACTTTTAGGCGTCTGGAGTGTGCACAAAACGTCCGATTGGTGGAAACGAACTAGGAAGGAGTAAAGTGTCGAGATTTCGACGCAGTTCGATGGTAGGGCCCTTGCGATTGGCAGAGAGTTTCCACAAAATAAGAGGAACGCTCCTATTGGTCGAAGAAAAGCCATGACATGAAGAACGAAAGAACCCAGGTGGGGAGACAGTTCGGATGCGGAAAAGACAAGAGCGAAATTTTCGTGGACTCTTCTCTGAAGTGGCGTCAAGTGCAGAATGGGGCGCATAACGCTCTGTATGACGCAGAGGAGAAATTTGAGTGAGCACTGCGTTCACTGCGGCTGACATTCAGCTACATATTAGCTGTAGTGTCGTTGAGCTCCAGTTGTGGAGAAATGGACCAGCCAGTTAGTTACTTGTGCTTGAGAGGACTGAGAGGGCATATTAATATACACACTGCTGCAGCCATTCTCGTGCATACCGCCATATTCCAAGAATAGGGATGAATACATGTTTTCCCGCACAACGAGAACATAGGGAGAGTTTCTGCTGGAAAATTCAACAAAGGCTTAATTAGTTTTTATAGGAATTTCAGAGGACGAGAGCAGCCATGCAGACGACAGCTCATCGCAGCTAAGGTAAATACTGCAAGCAGAGGCGTAAACTTGGTGGTTAACCAGCTTGCGTCCACTGTAAACTCGAGCCACCCTGGGTAATCTTTTGCTCACCTTGTCACAAAACTAACCATCTTCCTAAACAGTACCAAACTTTGAACCAGAATCAGATGATTTATTGTAGCACTGGCCAACCTCATGACGTAGTTGCAAGAAAAATTTTGTAAAGATCTTCTAGTTCAAATCTACCATTGTTGTGTTTAGGATTATTTTTACTTTCTGAGGACGAGATGCGTTCGTTTGACAACTGTCGTAACATTGTCACATTGTAAACTGTGTAAATGCGTGTATTTCTGTGATAAGATTCGAACATTATACCAAAATTATTTACAGCTTACATAGTTGTTGTTCTGACCTCAAAACCTTACAAATGTTATCATGCTTCATCAGAAACTGGAGCATTTCAGTATCAGTCTTTTTAATACACGCAGACGGCAGTATTCACATTCAGAACCAATGTCAAAGAACAATAATTTGGTGGGTCGATGCAGTAGTTTTGCTTTGAAAGGATTCAGTTTGAGTCTGTGCATAGCTCTATGCTGTTGACACACGAGTCTGAGGTGCTAAATGGCGCAACGATTTCTGTTCGAGACTGCTCCTTACTCGTCTAGTTTAATCTCTGCTAAATCTGGTACGCCATCTGCTGCACGGTTTGAACAGTATTTCGGACCGTCTTGCAGTGATCGGATCCCGTTTAGGGTGAACTGGTTGCCGCGTAACGACACTTGCGCCGTACTTCTGCATCTACATCTACACACTGCAAGGTACCTTATGGCCTATCGCAAAGGACAGTTCGTGTACCGAACGCCTGTCAGTTAGCCTAAGTGTGAGCTCGAATCTCTCTAATCGTATCTTCGTGATCTTTTAGCGAGTTATACGTAGGAGGAGGCAATACATTGGCTGACTCTTTTTGGACCGCAGCCTCTTGAAATTTTACCAAGAAATCATAACGTGATGCACAACGCACCTGTTACAGAGTCTGCCGCCGGAGTTAGCCGAGCGTCTGCGAGACACTGTTAACGAAACGCGCTGCTCTTCTTTGGATGTTCTCCTATTCCTACATCGATCCTGTCTGGTAAGGATGCGAGACTTACTAGCAACATTCAAGTATTTGTAGAACGTGGGTCTTGTGGGTCTTATTACGAGTATACAAAGACAATGCAGAAGGAGACATATAAGCAGATTTACCAAAGTCTTTATGAGCAAGTTCTGCCATATGGTAAGTACGATAGGCAATAATGTCTCTATCAACGAAACTTTTAAGTCCAGGTAAGTTAGGAACTCCAGTACCTCCACGTACAATGGCTACAGCAAGCCAACCATTATCATGTGCAAATGTATCATTAATGTCAATACTAAAATTAAGTCTACAACCACAGAAAATACAAGGTCCGTCGACAAGTGCAGTAGCAGCAACACTCTGAACTGGTATTCGGTTTTTCTTGTCTCCAGCTGTTGTGGCGAACTCGATGTTCTCGATGGTTTTATAAACTGTCTGTTTAGAACGGCGACGAAATCTCCTGTAAGGCATCGTGGCTGCGTTCAATGCAGTTGCCTGTGCAGCAGCAGCAGCGCGAATGAGCCTCTGCGCGGCTTTCGCTCGCTTATATGGTGTATTCAGTAGCTTGGGCTTAGAATTTTCACAGTGGCCAGCGGAGCGTTATCCCGTATGCGCACACTGGGTTGTTCTAGCAGTGTGCGCGTCCGCTGGCGCGCCGCCACGATTGCTTAAGCCAGCCGCAGCTGCGAGTCTTCGTTGATGATCTACACTTCCTGACGATTTCTCACTGTCACCTGCCTTATCTGGGAGTAGATTCTCGTGGTCTTTCCACTTTAACTAATTCCGCACGCATATACCGGGTAATTCGAAAAGAAAGAACAGACTTCAATATTTTTTCACAGGCAAACTATAAAAGATAGAAACACATTGCGCATTTCACTGGACAGCTGCGATGTTGTGTGTTTATAGCAGCACAGCAACTGCATCACAAGAGAAATCATCTTGAATGTTGGAATTCGCGCAAAGTCAATCCACTGTTCAAGTGCAAAGTGCATTTCGCCGTCTACTCAGCAGGAAGCCGCCTCTGCACAAGTAGATTTATGACTGGCATACGAAATTCTTGGAAGTTGGTTGCACATGTAAAGGGAAGAGCACTGGTCAGCCATGCACGTCTGATGAAAACGAAAATATCGAGCGTATCCGAGATGCTCACACTTAGGCTAAATGACAGTCGTTCGGTACACGAACTATCCTTTGCGATAGACCATAAGGTACCTTGCAGTGTGTAGATGTAGATGCAGAAGTACGGCGCAAGTGTCGTATCCGAGACTCACCGTAACTGAGTTCTGTTCAGTAAGTTTACTTTTGTCCGGTGGAAATCGTGGCAGGAATGTCACACCTGGACATATTGCAAAATTGATTTTTTCCTCAACTTCACGAGGTCTCCAAATATGCGGCGCACCTCACTTTCGTCATGACATGCGGCGGTATCTTAACACCACCCCACAGCGCTGGATTGGAAGAGGTGGACAACGAGATCTTGTTCGTTGTTTTTGGCCTACCAGTCCTCACACAGTTTGATTTTGTCTGTGGGGGTACATAGAAGACAGAGTCTTTGTCCCACATATGGCAGCAACTCTTCGAGAGCTGAGAAATCGATTTGTTGAAACCGTCGCTTCAATAAACATAGAGCTGTAGATTCGAGTACGGAATGAAATGGGCTACTGTTTCGATGTTTCTCGAGCAATGCATGATGCTCATGTTTGGTGTACGGTATAGTGTATGCATGAACATTAAACTTCGAATCTTCCTCGACCCGGAGATGCGCAATGTATTTCTATTTTTCATAATTTGTCTGTCATAAAAAACTGTTGCTGTTTCCAATGATTACTTGCAGCATATAATCAAATAATAATGCGGGTCTTTGTCTATTTACACGAAACAGGTTACATTTGTTTATGTTTAGGGTCAACTGCCTATGTCTACATGAAGCATCGTTTTTCTGCAGGTCTTCCTGCATTTCGTTAAAATTTTCTAGCGTTGCGACTTCCCTATATACATCAGCATCATCGGCGAAAAGGCTCATGGAGCTTCCGACGTTATTCATTTGTCCATGCATTCAAATTGTGAAAAGTGGTGGTCCCATAACACTCTCTCAGGGTACGCGCGAAATTACTTTTACGTCTGAAGTTTTCTCTTCGTTAAGAATGACAAGCTGTATTCTGTTTGCTAGAAACTCTTCTGTCCAATCAGACAGCTGGAATTACATTCCGTATGCTCGTAGTTTGTTCATTAGGCGGCAATGAGGAACTTAATCGAGGGCTGTCTGCAAGTCAACAAACTTGGCATCAGTCTGACCACCGGTATTTACTGCTTTCTGGGTCTCGTGGACCTACGTAAATGAGAGAATTGTTAGTAAGCAAATTGGAAATACCGTTTAATTCGCTTTTTCGATAGTGTGCAATGTTGCACTTGCTGGTAACATATTTAGAACCAAGGTATCGGTGCGGAATTCTCGTACTTATACAGTTTTAAATAATTATATTATTTGGGATAAGTGTAGTCGTTGGGATAAGGGTAGTTGTGGGAATGAAGAGAAAACGCGTTTAAAAATGACCCGAACGACGTGAAATAATAATCACGAATTTATGATGCATCCTTTTGTATACATTTCCATGCATTATTGCTTGTAATTTCTAACTTACGACCCTAATATTTACTTTTACCTGTTGTTGAAGAGAGGTTCAATGAGAAATACGAATATAAAACACAGAGAAGTAAATAAATGCGAAATGTATACAAGTATTTATCGTGATACATGATGAGACCACGCTGAACCACTTTATAGTACATGCGGAACTGTTCTGGGGGCATTCACAGCGCGATGCGTTTTCCTTAGATACCACTGTAGTTGTTTACAGGAACGTCCCCGCGAGTTACCGCTAACGGCCACGAGAGGTGAAGTTGGTTCAAATGGCTCTGAGCACTATGGAACTTAACATCTATGGTCATCAGTCCCCTAGAACTTAGAACTACTTAAACCTAACCAACCTAAGGACAGCACACAACACCCAGTCATCACGAGGCAGAGAAAATCCCTGACCCCGCCGGGAATCGAACCCGGGAACCCGGGCGTGGGAACCGAGAACGCTACCGCACCACGAGCTGCGGACTAGAGGTGAAGTGCAATAAAGTAATATCGAGACTGCGCAGTAGGTTAGGCCGTAGTGTTCGCTCCTTACCTGGTTTATCACTAAGGTCGCAATAACCTCGATCTGGATTTTGAAGTTTTAATTGCACTTTCTACTTTATGTACTTTCGGAAAGTATACCCGTTTAGAAAATTCAGCCTGTACGACAGGCAGAGATAATGGATTAGCACAATGGTCACGGTTATTATCTATGACAATTCTGTAAACAAATAAAATGGTACGTAGTAAGAGAATATGAAAAGGGAGTCTCTTATTCGTGTTTAATGAGTAAGCTTCGTAAAATATAGGCCGGCCGGAGTGGCCGTGCGGTTATAGGCGCTACAGTCTGGAACCGCGTGACCGCTACGGTCGCAGGTTCGAATCCTGCCTCGGGCATGGATGTGTGTGATGTCCTTAGGTTAGTTAGGTTTAAGTAGTTCTAAGTTCTAGGGGACTGATGACCACAGTAGTTAAGTCCCATAGTGCTCAGAGCCATTTGAACCATTTTTTTAAAATATAGGAATTAAGATGGGCATCCGTGATGCCCCCTTGCCTATTATAGTCAAAAGTCTCTTGTATGTTCATTACCTTGCACAATTTAATACAATAAAAGAGATAAATTTAAGAACCTCACAGGAGCACAACTTCTAAAACTTCAACGCTCGGCAATGAAGACACCGGGCACACTAACTTCTAACTAAGAAACAATCCAGTTGACGTCAGTACAGGGAGGCACTAATTAAAATAACAAACAATTAATAAAAAACAGCATCTCAACATCTAAACATTCCCTGAGAACATACGCACATGAAACCTTCCTTTTTAAAAATTAAATTTCACAACGAGCACACAAGGTACAAATATAATAAACAGAATTAATAAAGTGGAGCCTTCAGCAATTTAACTGGGTCCTACTTACAGAGTGAAACCCAGTTTTACAACTTTAAATTCATTCCATCGAAAAGTGCATTCGCCAAAGCTGCGGAGGAATGAGCTACAAAGCTTAACGACCTGACACAGTCAGGAACAAAGAGAACATCAACACTCAACTTATGGACGAGATCGAGCCCAATGTAACGAATCACAGCTCCACTGGCAACGGCCAAATCGTCAAGCTCCGGTGCCACGCCCACCGTACCGGACGAAATACACTGCGCTCGGCACCACTGAGACATAAATCAACTACTGCGATTGCACATTCATGATACATAAAAGAATAAAACATAACGTTAAAACAGGAAGCTCGCTAAAAAAAATTTAAGCTCCACAGTTGAAAAATCATTTAAACACTACAATACACACGAAGATAAGATTGTTCCTTTAAACGTGATAGTAACAACAGTGTATTATTTTAAACGGGCAAGAGCCCACCAGAACTACACTTTCATGGAATCTGACGTAGTTTTACGAGACAGCACAATATTTCGTTAGTCGTAAATTAAGGTGCAAATTTTGGTACTTAATCACCAAGGTTACAACAACTTTAGATATACAATCACTCAATAATGAATAGGTCACCGGGCTTCCTTGCATATAGCTGCAGATCCTTCATGAAGTGGTAGGAAACTAAGATGGAAAGCCCAAGCTCTGTTTTCATGTCACATGTGACATAACTTTGACATATCAGACTCGTCACCAAATTCACACTGAAGACAACATTAGTTAGTCATTAACAAATATAGATATGCAGACAATTGCACCTGTTTAAATCAAACACACACCATATGTCCAGGCGAACGGTTAATGCTAGGCGACGCTCCGGCAAGCTCTTCTTCTCAACATGCACTGCGTGGCGAAAAAAGCCAAACATTGTGGCTCGTGCCGGAACCCAAACCTTTCCGCCCTCTCCGGCAGCAACACTCCATTAATACCACGCGGCTATGAGCATGCGCACCAAGTAAGGGCCAACCTTCCGACCTCGTAACCGCAACCGACAGACCACACAGTGACCACTGCTGCCTCGATGCTGCAGGCTTAAATAGCCGAATCCGTGATGAACTGTCTTCACTGTTGTGTGCCCCCAACCCTCCATCTCTTCACCCTTCTTCTCCTTTCCCAAGGTGGCTTCCATCAACTCCCCCTCCCGGATGATGCCCTCTCTCCCTCCATTTATCCCTCCTATCATCTCTGATCATCACTCCTCCTCCTTTCCTCTGTCCTTTTCCCGGGCTCCCTCTCCCCCCCTCTTCCATCCTCTTTTTCCCCCCACCTACTCTCTCTCTGCCCCCCTTCTCTCCCTCGAGTTCTTTTGCATTTCCCTCCTCTGCCTTTTCCCATTCCATCTCGCGTCTGCCCTGGCCCTCCCCCCCCCCCCATTTCGTTTTTCCTCTCCTCCCTCGTTGTTTTCCCCCTCATCTGTCCAGGTCCACCCCCCCATCTGAGCTAGGCTATGGTGTGTCCTCTTTGTGCCGACATTTTAGTGCAGTGTTTACAGTGAGTGTTCAGTGTTGCGTGTCTTTTCCGAAGTGTTGCGAACGGACATCATACTGTCGCTGGTGTGATTTTATATCTCTTGCGAACAGAAACCAGACTGTCGCCATGTTTTTTAATTGTCTGTCTACTACGTTACCTGTCTGCTTCCTGTGTATTTTATTCGCTTTGCCAACCCTTTGCTTTATGATTTAACTTTCCACAATTTTCCGCCGTTTTACAATTTAAGTCACCGTTTTATCGCCTGCTTTTATTGTTTCTTAACTTCTTCGCGTTTTAAAAAGTCTGTAGGCTGCAGAGCAGCGTAGTAAGCTGCTGCCAGCCCGCCCCCTTGGGGGTGAATCGAAATTCAATAAAGAAGAAAAAAAATGAATTGACTCGCGACTGGTCAAAGCGAAATCGGTGCCAAGGATGACACTACAAATAAGATGTATTGGTGCGAGCCAAGCGAAGTATCAGTCGGGATTCAGTGTCAGAAGGATAAGAATCGTTTATGTCGATACTTCATTGATGCCTGTACTGTTAGTATGTGTTGAGAAAAAAGGATGCTGACTTGAGAAATAATATACATTACAGCTGCTAGTTTGTCACTTATCCAGTGTGTTACCATGTTTTAACAGACGGTAATAGAAACTGGAGGCGCGTGCCAAGATTGCTGAGAAATGCTTCGCAGGCGATGTGACAGGCAGAAAAGAAAATATGTCTCGACAAAAAACCATGCATCTAATTTGAACTGTGATTTGAGAATGAAAGATCAGATGTATTATACTTGGCGCTAGCACACGTAAGCTGACAGGCAGGGAACGGCGGGAAAAATAGAAGAACACACGAGGCACTGGGTATTCAGGAATTTTGAACAAAACTGTAGCCGCGGCGATCGGATTACGAAAATAAATGGGGGCGAATGTCGTGTGGCTAGGCGTGGCACGGCTGCGACGTGTGAGGTGCGGGCAGCGGCGGACGCGGGGGGCGGGTTGTGTTTTGTAAACAGGCGGCGCTAAGTGTGCGGACAGCGGCTGCCGCCTCTCAGCCCCCCGGGGGCCGCCGGAAGCCGCCAGTCTGCGCCTTCCACTGCGCTCACACCAGCCGCCCCTCTGCTCACGTGTGAGGCCCAAGTAACGTTTCACATGCTTCATTTTCGTAATCTGGTGCCGACCGACCTGGTCCCTGGATGCTCCGTCGCACAGCTACTTATACAGGGTGGTCCATTGATAGCGACTGGGCCAAATATCTCACGAAATAAGCATCAAACGAAATAACTGCAAAGAACGAAACTCGTCTAGCTTGAAGGGGGAAACCAGATGGTGCTATGGTTGGCCCGCTAGATGGCGCTGCCATAGGTTCAAAAAATGGTTCAAATGGCTCTGAGCACTATGGGACTTAACATCTGTGGTCATCAGTTCCCTAGAACTTAGAACTACTTAAACCTAACTAACCTTAGGACGTCACACACATCCATGCCCGAAGCAGGATTCAAACCTGCGGCCGTAGCTGTCACACGGTTCCAGACTGAAGCGCCTAGAACCGCACGGCCACGCCAGCCGGTCGCTGCCATAGGTCAAACGGATATCAACTGCGTTTTTTAAAATAGGAACCCCCATTTTTATTACATATTCGTGTAGTACGTAAAGAAATATGAATGCTTTAGTTGGACCACTTTTTACGCTTTGTGATAGATGGCGCTGTGATAGTCACAAACGTATAAGTACGTGGTATCACGTAGCATTCCGCCAGTGCGGACGGTATTTGCTTCGTGATACACTACTGGCTATTAATATTGGTACACCACGAAGATGACGTGCTACAGACGCGAAATTTAACCGACAGGAAGAAGATGCTCTGATATGCAAATGATTAGCTTTTCAGAGCATTCACACAAAGTTGGCGCCGGTGGCGACACCTACAATGTGCTGACACGGCGAAAGTTTCCAACCGCTTTCTCATACACAAACAGCAGTTGACCGTCGTTGCCTGGGGAAACGTTGTTGTGATGCCTCGTGTAAGGAGGGGAAATGCGTACCATCAAGTTTCCGACTTTGATATAGGTCGGATTGTACCCTATCGCGATTGCGGTTTATCGTATCCCGACATTGCTGCTCGCGTTGGTCGAGATCCAATGACTGTTAGCAGAATATGGAATCGGTGGGTTCAGTAGGGTAATACGGAACGCCGTGCTGGATCTCAACGGCCTCGTATCACTAGCAGTCGAGATGACAGGCATCTTATCCGCATGGCTGTAACGGATCGTGCAGCCACGTCTCGATTCCTTTGTCGACAGATGGGGACGTCTGCAATACAACAATCATCTGCACGAACAGTTCGACGACGTTTGCAGCAGCATGGACTATCAGCTCCGAGGCCATGGCTGCAGTTACCCTTGACACTGCATCACAGACAGGGGCGCACGCGATGCTGTACTCAACGACGAACCTGGGTCCACAAATGGCAAAACGTCATTTTTTCGGATGAATCCAGGTTCTGTTTACAGCATCGTGATAGTCCCATTCGTGTTTGGCGACATCGCGGTGTACGCACATTGGAAGCGTGTATTCGTCATCGCCATACTGGCGTATCACCCGGCGTGATGGTATGGGGTGCCATTGGTTAAAAGTCTCGGTCACCTCTTGTTCGCATTGAAGGCACTTTGAACAGTGGACGTGGCATTTCAGATGTGTTAGGACCCGTGGCTCTACCCTTCATTCGATCGCTGCGAAACGCTGCATTTCAGCAGGATAATGCACGACCGAATGTTACAGGTACTGTACGGGCCTTTCTGGATCCAGAAAATGTTCGACTGCTGCCTTGGCCAGAACATTATCCAGATCTCTTACCAATTGAAAACGTCTGGTCAGTGGTGGCCAAGTAGCTGGCTCTTCATAGTAGGCCAGTCACTACTCTTGATGTACTATGGTATCGTGTTGAAGCTGCATAGGCAGCTGTACCTGTACACGCCATCCAAGCTCTGTTTGACTCAATGCCCAGGCGTATCAAGGCCGTTATTACGGCCAGACGTGGTTTTTCTGGGTACTGATTTCTCAGGATCTATGCACCCGTGGTCTAGGCGTAGCGATTCATAAGCAAAACGTCTTCGGTCCCGGGTTCGATCCCCGCCACTGCCTAAATTTTGATAAATAGATGCATTGGCAGCCGAAGACTTCCGGCATAAGAAGTCAGCCTCATTCTGCCAACGGCCTTGTCAAAGAGGGCGGAGGAGCGGATAGAGGTTCAGGGCACTCTCTTGTCCTAGGGGTGGGAAATTGCCCCTAAAGGCGGAAGAATCAGCAATGATCAACGACATGAGGATGCAGAAGGCAATGGAAACCACTGCATTAAAGACACGTAGCGTGTATCCACAGGACATGTGGCCTGTAATTGAAGAAGTGTCATTATGATCTCTCCATTGGCAAAAGATTCCGGAATAGTCCCCCATTCGGATCTCCGGGAGGGGACTGCCAAGGGGGAGGTTACTATGAGAAAAAGATTGAATAATCTACGAAAGGATAACGTTCTACGAGACGGAGCGTGGAGTGTCAGAAGCTTGAACGTGGTAGGGAAACTAGAAAATCTGAAAAGGGAAATACAAAGGCTCAATCTTGATATAGTAGGGGTCAGTGAAGTGAAGTGGAAGGAAGACAAGGATTTCTGGTCAGATGAGTATCGGGTAATACCAGCAGCAACAGAAAATGGTATAACAGATGTAGGATTCGTTATGAATAGGAAGGTAGGGCAGAGGGTCTTTTACTGTGAACAGTTCAGTGACCGGGTTGTTCTAATCAGAATCGACAGCAGACCAACACCGACAACGATAGTTCAGGTATACATGCCGACGTCGCAAGCTGAAGATGAACAGATAGAGAAAGTGTATGAGGATATTGAAAGGGTAATGCAGTATGTAAAGGGGGACGAAAATCTAATAGTCATGGGCGACTGGAATGCAGTTATAGGGGAAGAAGTAGAAGAAAAGGTTACAGGAGAATATGGGCTTGGGACAAGGAATGAAAGAAGAGAAAGACTAATTGAGCTCTGTAACAAGTTTCAGCTAGTAATAGCGAATACCCTGTTCAAGAATCACAAGAGGAGGAGGTATACTTGGAAAAGGCCGGGAGATAAGGGGAGATTTCAATTAGATTACATCATGGTCAGACAGAGATTCCGAAATCAGATACTGGGTTGTAAGGCGTACCCAGGAGCAGATATAGACTCAGATCACAATATAGTAGTGATGAAGAGTAGGCTGAAGTTCAAGACATTAGTCAGGAAGAATCAATACGCAAAGAAGTGGGATACGGAAGTACTAAGGAATGACGAGATACGTTTGAAGTTCTCTAACGCTATAGATACAGCAATAAGGAATAGCGCAGTATGCAGTACAGTTGAAGAGGAATGGACATCTCTATAAAGGGCCATCACAGAAGTTGGGAAGGAAAACGTAGGTACAAAGAAGGTAGCTGCGAAGAAACCATGGGTAACAGAAGAAATACTTCAGTTGATGGCTGAAAGGAGGAAGTACAAACATGTTCCGGGAAAATCAGGAATACAGAAATACAAGTCGCTGAGGAATGAAATAAATAGGAAGTGCAGGGAAGCTAAGACGAAATGGCTGCAGAAAAAATGTGAAGACATCGAAAAAGATATGATTGTCGGAAAGACAGACTCAGCATACAGGAAAGTCAAAACAACCTTTGGTGACATTAAAAGCAACGGTGGTAACATTAAGATTGTAACGGGAATTCCACTGTTAAATGCAGAGGAGAGAGCGGATAGGTGGAAAGAATACATTGAAAGCCTCTATGAGGGTGAAGATTTGTCTGATGTGATAGAAGAAGAAACAGCAGTCGATTTAGAAGAGATAGGGGATTTAAAAGAGCTTTGGAGGACTTACTGTCAAATAAGGCAGAAGGGATAGATAACATTCCATCAGAATTTCTAAAGTCATTGGGGGAAGTGGCAACAAAACAACTATTCACGTTGGTGTGTAGAATATATGAGTCTGGCGATATACCATCTGACTTTCGGAAAAGCATCATCCACACAATTCCGAAGACGGCAAGAGCTGACAAGTGCGAGAATTATCGCACAATCAGATTAACAGCTCATGCATCGAAGCTGCTTACAAGAATAATATACAGAAGAATGGAAAAGAAAATTGAGAATGCGCTAGGTGGCGATCAGTTTGGCTTTAGGAAAAGTAAAGGGACGAGAGAGGCAATTCTGACGTTACGGCTAATAATGGAAGCATGGCTAAAGAAAAATCAAGACACTTTCATAGGATTTGTCGACCTGGAAAAAGCGTTCGACAATATAAAATGGTGCAAGCTGTTCGAGATTCTGAAAAAAGTAGGGGTAAGCTATAGGGAGAGACGGGTCATATACAATATGTACAACAACCAAGAGGGAATAATAAGAGTGGACGATCAAGAACGAAGTGGTCGTATTAAGAAGGGTGTAAGACAAGGCTGTAGCCTTTCGCCCCTACTCTTCAATCTGTACATCGAGGAAGCAATGATGGAAATAAAAGAAAGGTTCAGGAGTGGAATTAAAATACAAGGTGAAAGGATATCAATGATACGATTCGCTGATGACATTGCTATCCTGAGTGAAAGTGAAGAAGAATTAAATGATCTGCTGAACGGAATGAACAGTCTAATGAGTACACAGTATGGTTTGAGAGTAAATCGGAGAAAGACGAAGATAATGAGATGTAGTAGAAATGAGAACAGCGAGAAACTTAACATCAGGATTGATGGTCACGAAGTCAATGAAGTTAAGGAATTCTGCTACCTAGACAGTAAAATAACCAGTGACGGACGGAGCAAGGAGGACATCAAAAGCAGACTGGCTACGGGAAAAAAGGCATTTCTGGCCAAGAGAAGTCTACTAATATCAAATACCGGCCTAAATTTGAGGAAGAAATTTCTGAGGAGGTACGTCTGGAGTACAGCATTGTATGGTAGTGGAACATGGACTGTGGGAAAACCGGAACAGAAGAGAATCGAAGCATTTGAGATGTGGTGCTACAGACGAATGTTGAAAATTAGGTGGACTGATAAGGTAAGGAATGAGGAGGTTCTACGCAGAATCGGAGAGGAAAGGAATATGTGGAAAACACTGATAAGGAGAAGGGACAGGATCTGCTAAGACATGAGGGAATGACTTCCATGGAACTAGAGGGAGCTGTAGAGGGCAAAAACTGTAGAGGAAGACAGATATTGGAATACGTCAAGCAAATAATTGAGGACGTAGGTTGCAAGTGCTACTCTGAGATGAAGAGGTTAGCACAGGAAAGGAATTCGTGGCGGGCCGCATCAAACCAGTCAGTAGACTGATGAAAAAAAAATGCACCCAAATTGCGTGAAAATGTAATCACATGTCAGTTCTAGCATAATATATTTGTCCAATGCATAACCGTTTATCATCTGCATTTCTTCTTGGTGTAGCAATTTTAATGGCCGGTAGTTTACATTACCCGTGTTAAAATAGACCGTTTACCAATTGCGGAAAAGGTCGATATCGTGTTGATGTATGGCTATTGTGATCAAAATGCCCAAGTGGCTTGTCCTATGTATGCTGCTCGGTATCCTGGACGACATCATCCAAGTGTCCGGACCGTTTGCCGGATAGTTACCTTATTTAAGGAAACAGGAAGTGTTCAGCCACATGTGAAACGTCAACCACGATCTGCAACAAATGATAATGCCCAAGTAGGTCTTTTAGCTGTTGTCGCGGCTAATCCGCACATCAGTAGCAAACAAATTGCTCGAGAATCGGGAATCTAAAAAACGTCGGTGATGAGAATGCTACATCAACATCGATTGTACCTGTACCATATCTCTGTGCACCAGGAATTGCATGGCGACGACTTTGAACGTCGTGTACAGTTCTGCCACTGGGCACAAGAGAAAAAGTATGGGACGATGACAGATTTTTTGCACGCATTCTATTTAGCGACGAAGCGTCATACACCAACAGCGGTAACCTAAACCGGCATAATATGCACTATTGGGCAACGGAAAATCACCGATGGCTGCTACAAGTGGAACATCACCGACCTTGGCGGGTTAATGTACAGGGTGATCAAAAAGTCAGTATAAATTTGAAAACTTAATAAACCACGGAATAATGTAGATAGAGAGGTAAAAATTGACACACATGCTTGTAATGGCATGGGGTTTTATTAGAACAAAAAAAACGAAGTTCACAAAATGTTCGACAGATGCCGCGTGAAAGATCTCTTGCGAGCGTCGTTTGGTGATGATCGTGTGCTTAGCCGCCACTTTCGTCATGTTTGGCATCCCAAGTCCCCAGACCTCTGTCCGTGCGATTATTGTCTTTGGGGTTACCTGAAGTCGCAAGTGTATCGTGATCGACCGACATCTCTAGGGATGCTGAAAGACAACATCCGACGCCAATGCCTCACCATAACTCCGGACATGCTTTACAGTGCTGTTCACAACATTATTCCTCGACTACAGCTATTGTTGAGGAATGATGGTGGACATATTGAGTATTTCCTGTAAAGAACATCATCTTTGCTTTGTCTTACTTTGTTATGCTAGTAATTGCTATTCTGATCAGATGAAGCGCCATCTGTCGGACATTTTTTGAACTTTTGTATTTTTTGGTTTTAGTAAAACCCCATGTCATTCCAAGCATGTGTGTCAATTTGTACCTGTCTATCTACATTATTCCGTGATTTATTCAGTTTTCAAATTTATACTGACTGTTTGATCACCTGGTATGTTGCGGCATTATGAGAGGAAAGATAATTGGCCCCCATTTTATCGATGGCAATCTAAATGGTGCAATGTTTGCTGATTTCCTACGTACTGTTCATTGATGTTACTACAAGACGTTTCACTGCATGACAGAATGGCGATGTACTTCCAACATGATGGATGTCCGGCACATAGCTCGCGTGCGGTTGAAGCGGTAGTGAATAGCATATTTCATGACAGGTGGATTGGTCGTCGAAGCACCATACCATGGCCCGCACGTTCACCGGATCTGACGTCCCCGGATTTCTTTCTGTGGGGAAAGTTGAAGGATATTTGCTATCGTGATCCACGGACAACGCCTGACAACATGCGTCAGCGTATTGTCAATGCATGTGCGAACATTACGGAAGGCGAACTACTCGCTGTTGAGAGGACTGTCGTTACACGTATTGCCAAATGCATTGAGGTTGACGGACATCATTTTGAGCATTTATTGCATTGATGTGGTATTTACAGGTAATCACAAATGGTTCAAATGGCTCTGAGCACTATGCGACTTAACGTCTGAGGTCATCAGTCGCCTAGAACTTAGAACTAATTAAACCTAACTAATCTAAGGACTTCACACACATCCATGCCCGGGGCAGGATTCGAACCTGCGACCGTAGCGGTCGCTCGGTTCCAGACTGTAGCGCCTGGAACCGCACGGCCACTCCGGCCGGCCGGCACAGGTAATCACAGTGCGGCAGCATGCGTTCTCAGAAATGGTAAGTTCACAAAGGTACATGTATCACATTGCAACAACCGCAATAAAATGTTAAAACGTACCTACGTTCTGTATTTCAATTTAAAAAACCTACCTGTTACCAACTGTTCGTCTAAAATTGTGAGCCATATGTTTGTGACTATTACAGCGCCATCTGTTACAAAGCGAAAAAAGGGTCCAACTAAAACATTCATATTCCTTTACTTGTTGTTGTTGTTGTGGTCTTCAGTCCTGAGACTGGTTTGATGCAGCTCTCCATGCTACTCTATCCTATGCAAGCTTCTTCATCTCCCAGTACCTACTGCAACCTACATCTTTCTGAATCTGCTTAGTGTATTCATCTCTTGGTCTCCCCCTAGGATTTTTACCCTCCACGCTGCCCTCCAATACTAAATTGGTGATCCCTTGATGCCTCAGAACATGTCCTACCAACCGATCCCTTCTTCTGGTCAAGTTGTGCCACAAACTTCTCTTCTCCCCAATCCTATTCAATACTTCCTCATTAGTTATGTGATCTACCCACCTAATCTTCAGCATTCTTCTGTAGCACCACATTTCGAAAGCTTCTATTCTCTTCTTGTCCAAACTATTTACCGTCCATGTTTCGCTTCCATACATGGCTACACTCCATACAAATACTTTCAGAAATGACTTCCTGACACTTAAATCTATACTCGATGTTAACCAATTTCTCTTCTTCAGAAACGCTTTCCTTGCCATTGCCAGTCTACATTTTATATCCTCTCTACTTCGACCATCATCAGTTATTTTGCTCCCCAAATAGCAAAACTCCTTTACTACTTTAAGTGTCTCATTTCCTAATCTAATACCCTTAACATCACCCGACTTAATTCGACTACATTCCATTATCCTCGTTTTGCTTTTGTTTATGTTCATCTTATATCCTCCCTTCAAGACACTATCCATTCCGTTCAACTGCTCTTCCAAGTCCTTTGCTGTCTCTGACAGAATTACAATGTTATCGGCGAACCTCAACGTTTTTATTTCTTCTCCATGGATTTTAATACCTACTCCGAATTTTTCTTTTGTTTCCTTTACTGCTTGCTCAATATACAGATTGAATAGCATCGGGGAGAGGCTACAACCCTGTCTTACTCCCTTCCCAACCACTGCTTCTCTTTCATGCCCCTCGACTCTTATAACTGCCATCTGGTTTCTATACAAATTGTAAATAGCCTTTCGCTCCCTGTATTTTACCCCGGCCACCTTTAGAATTTGAAAGAGAGTATTCCAGTCAACATTGTCAAAAGCTTTCTCTAAGTCTACAAATGCTAGGAACGTAGGTTTGCCTTTCCTTAATCTTTCTTCTAAGATAAGTCGTAAGGTCAGTATTGATTCACCTGTTCCAGTACTTCTACGGAATCCAAACTGATCTTCCCCGAGGTCGGCTTCTACTAGTTTTTCCATTCGTCTGTAAAGAATTCGTGTTAGTATTTTGCAGCTGTGGCTTATTAAACTGATTGTTCGGTAATTTTCACATCTGTCCACACCTGCTTTCTTTGGGATTGGAATTATTATATTCTTCTTGAAGTCTGAGGGTATTTCGCCTGTTTCATACATCTTGCTCACCAGATGGTAGAGTTTTGTCAGACCTGGCTCTCCCAAGGCCGTCAGTAGTTCCAATGGAATGTTGTCTACTCCGTGGGCCTTGTTTCGACTCAGGTCTTTTAGTGCTCTGTCAAACTCTTCACGCAGTATCGTATCTCCCATTTCATCTTCATCTACATCCTCTTCCATTTCCATAATATTGTCCTCAAGTGCATCGCCCTTGTATAGACCCTCTATATACTCCTTCCACCTTTCTGCTTTCCCTTCTTTGCTTAGAACTGGGTTTCCATCTGAGCTCTTGATGTTCATACAAGTGGTTCTCTTATCTCCAAAGGTCTCTTTAATTTTCCTGTAGGCAGTATCTATCTTACCCCTAGTGAGATAAGCCTCCACATCCTTACATTTGTCCTCTAGCCATCCCTGCTTAGCCATTTTGCACTTCCTGTCGATCTCATTTTTGAGACGTTTGTATTCCTTTTTGCCTGCTTCATTGACTGCATTTTTATATTTTCTCCTTTCATCAATTAAATTCAATATTTCTTCTGTTACCCAAGGATTTCTACTAGCCCTCTTCTTTTTACCTACTTGATCCTCTGCTGCCTTCACTACTTCATCCCTCAAAGCTACCCAATCTTCTTCTACTGTATTTCTTTCCCCCATTCCTATCAATTGTTCCCTTATGCTCTCTCTGAAACTCTCTACAACCTCTGGTTCTTTCAGTTTATCCAGGTCCCATCTCCTTAAATTTCCACCTTTTTGCAGTTTCTTCAGTTTTAATCTACAGGTCATAACCAATAAATAGTGGTCAGAGTCCACATCTGCCCCTGGAAATGTCTTACAATTTAAAACCTGGTTCCTAAATCTCTGTCTTACCATTACATAATCTATCTGATACCTTTTAGTATCTCCAGGGTTCTTCCATGTATACAACCTTCTATCATGATTCTTAAACCAAGTGTTAGCTATGATTAAGTTATGCTCTGTGCAAAATTCTACCAGGCGGCTTCCTCTTTCATTTCTTAGCCCCAATCCATATTCACCTACTACGTTTCCTTCTCTCCCTTTTCCTACACTCGAATTCCAGTCACCCATGACTATTAAATTTTCGTCTCCCTTCACTATCTGAATAATTTCTTTTATTTCATCATACATTTCTTCAATTTCTTCGTCATCTGCAGAGCTAGTTGGCATATAAACATGTACTACTGTAGTAGGTGTGGGCTTCGTATCTATCTTGGCCACAATAATGCGTTCACTATGTTGTTTGTAGTAGCTTACCCGCATTCCTATTTTCCTATTCATTATTAAACCTACTCCTGCATTACCCCTATTTGACTTTGTGTTTATAACCCTGTAGTCACCTGACCAGAAGTCTTGTTCCTCCTGCCACCGAACTTCACTAATTCCCACTATATCTAACTTTAACCTATTCATTTCCCTTTTTAAATTTTCTAACCTACCTGCCCGTTTAAGGGATCTGACATTCCACGCTCCGATCCGTAGAACGCCAGTTTTCTTTCTCCTGATAACGACATCCTCTTGAGTAGTCCCCGCCCGGAGATCCGAATGGGGGACTATTTTACCTCCGGAATATTTTACCCAAGAGGACGCCATCATCATTTAATCATACAGTAAAGCTGCATGTCCTCGGGAAAAATTACGGCCGTAGTTTCCCCTTGCTTTCAGCCGTTCGCAGTACCAGCACAGCAAGGCCGTTTTGGTTATTGTTATAAGGCCAGATCAGTCAATCATCCAGACTGTTGCCCTTGCAACTACTGAAAAGGCTGCTGCCCCTCTTCAGGAACCACACGTTTGTCTGGCCTCTCAACAGATACCCCTCCGTTGTGGTTGTACCTACGGTACGGCTATCTGTATCGCTGAGGCACACAAGCCTCCCCACCAACGGCAAGGTCCATGGTTCATGGGGGGGTTTCTTTACTTACTACACGAATATGTAATAAAAATGGGGGTTCTTATTTTAAAAAACGCAGTTGATATCCGTTTGACCTATGGCAGCGCCATCTACTGTGTCAAGCATAGCGCCATCTGGTTTCCCCCTTCAAGCTAGACAAGTTTCGTTCTTTGTAGTTTTTTCGTTTGACGCTTATTTCATGAGATATTTGGCCCGGTCACGATCAATGGACCTGTATACAAGGAGTTCCATGATGATGTCACAAACTTTCAGGGATGATGGAGAAGGATAAATGTTTCAATTTGAGGTAAGGGACCCTGTTCCGAAAACGACTGGATAGAATGATATAAGCAAAATTCTACTCAACCTCCGCCTAGTCTCGTGCAGCGCTCAAACTAAGGACCCCAACTTCCGAACCCTGATCTTGCCGCTGAACATGTGGCGTTTATGCCACATCCCTGCTAACTTTTATTACATTTTTTGTTGCTATACGTCGGAAATCTACCAACAACTTGTCGAATGCTTGCCACATAGAGCATTGCATTCCAGAGCTGGACCTACACGCTTTTAAGCAAGCGGCCATCATGTTTTGTTGGCAAGTGTACACTGCTCAAAGCCCTGTTGATCTAGTCTTCAAATTCACATAGGAGTTCACCAAAAATCACTGGTTCGAATGTATCCATATAGTTTACAAATAACATTTGACACTATCCAGCATATCCAGATAAAATAGTTCTTCTGCATACACATTATTGGAAGATCACAAGGCAGACTCATCAAACGACGTGCCAGATGGCAGTATAGCGTGAGAACGGCCGAGCGGGCAAGAGCCGTATCATACTGGAGCACAGACATCCACCTGGGCCCAAGAACCGAATCTTTCGTTATTTATATTTACTGTAAATATTAATACACAGCTGCAACCGTGCAGATGACGTTACTTGCACTGAGAACTTGTTAATAATAATTTCAATGTCACTCAGTTCCTCTTGAAATGCTAATTACAAATTTTAGTTACTGTCAACGCTTAGTGATTGAAAGATGGAGCAATCACAAGTGTGCCCTGTTAGGGAAGGCGCCGAACTGCTCAGATAACTACGATCGGTTCCCGACGAGGTAAAATATGAATGTCTGTATAAAATCTGATCTCATGTAAAGATAGAACAGTTTGTTGAAAAACTGGTTCAGATAACGTACTCGCCCAATGCTGTCTTCATCCAAGGCAGCCTACGATCGGTTCTCGAGGTGGTAACATGCGAACTAGTGTATGAAGTGGAACTCCGCTGAAGACAGAATTAATTGTTAAAGTTGCCTCCTGAAACATATTCGTGCGCTCTCATGTGGATTCTGAGATCGTGTGAAGCATTTTGTGACTTTTCGGTGCTCGGGAACTAATCGTTAATGACCGGGAATCTTGCTATGAATATTAACGATAGACAGTGTCTTTCCACTAATTTTACGATTGGACAAATAAAAGATGGTTCAGATGGCTCTAAGCTCTCTGGGACTTAAATGGTACAAATGGCTCTGAGCACTATGGGACTTAACAGCTATGGTCATCAGTCCTCTGGAACTTAGAACTACTTAAACCTAACTAACCTAAGGACATCACACAACACCCAGTCATCGCGAGGCAGAGAAAATCCCTGACCCCGCCGGGAATCGAACCCGGGAACCCGGGAACCCGGGGGGGGGAAGCGAGAACGCTACCGCACCACCACGAGCTGCGGACAGGTCATCAGTCCCCTAGAACTTAGAACTACTTAAACCTAACTAACCTAAGGCCATCACACACATCCATGCCCGAGGCAGGATCCGAACCTACGACCGTAGCAATCGCGCGGTTTCAGACTGTAGCGCCTAGAACAGCTCGGCCACACCGGCCGGCCGAAAATCATGACTGCACATTTCGTCACTGCTTACAATTCCATTTCCTTAGGGCTTATCGACGATAGTACTTCAACTTCTAAACACAGACTGCAGTTTGTTTGAAGTATTCGTGATTTCTCAGTTGTTAGGGCAACTCAGGGCAAAGACTTCATTAGGAATTTTTGTCTGGTAGTAATTGAAACTCTTTCTATGTAAAAGTTAATCATAGAGGGAAATGTCAACTGTAACTGAAATGTGCAACCAGCTCAGCTAAAGGTAAAACGTTTAGGGTACTGAGGGAACAGCTGTACTTAACACATGGAAGTTAAAGTCAGGAGGGTCCCTGACGTTAACAACTGATGAAATACAGCACTGTTTTTGCTAAGTGCCATGATAACAGGGCTGTTGAACACAGAACACATTGTTATTACTTGCTGTTCTAATGGCAAAGCTATTGCCAGTTCTTATTGTGACAGTCACAGAAAGAAATTAGAAGTGGTTTAAAGGGAACGGTTAATGAATTATAGGTTCTGTTCAGTAAATGAATTGTTGAACTTCTCCCCAAACGAGCCAAGTTGGTTAGCTCTCTCACTATATTGTTATATGCCTATGATTTCCAAGGACCTATAAATTAGAAAGACTGAAACTAATATCCCTTAGCGTAACTTTGCTGTTGAATAGCGGTCAATGTTGCTTATTTCCAATTTTATTACGAACAAAAATAGATAATTGCGTGTTTGCATTGGACACTGACTTGTGAAAGGAACTTTTTAGGACACTTTTTAATGTTGAATCCTAAAGTTTGGTTAATATTTTCTGTTGTTCTTGAAGTTAAATGGTTGAATGTAATATTCATACCAATCACAATTCTGCTGCTTTATAACATAAGGTCACCATTATTTGTAGTCTTAATACCATTTGCAATCTATAAATGCCTGTGGTCTGAAATATCTCAGATTTGCTTTGAATAAGATAGAAATAGGACTATACCAATCTCAGTCTTTTTTGGAATTGTTTTACTATTAAGACTGGATGGGGCACTACAAGCTGTTTCCACAGCGATGGAAAGCACTTCACAGTATCTTTGCATCTGTTCGTAGACACCTACGAGAAACCAGGTAAGTCCGTGTTAAAAACTGACCGTACCAGGGGTACCAGACTATTATGTCTGGAAGAGAATGTGTTATATGCGATTGGTCAGTATAGTGCCACAGCAGTCAGTGTGTGGCAAGAGGCCTAAACATTAGACAAACAATTGTTTGAAAATCTTACGTGAACAACAGTTGCACTGCATCAGCCGTAAACGTTACAGTCAAGCAGCCAGCGAACTTCCTGCGTCAAGTGGATTTTGCACACCGCTTCCTATAGTAATGAGCAGAAAATCACCGTTTTCCTGTTTTAGTATTATTTACAAAGGAGGACAGGTTTACAAGAGAGGGCACCTGAAGCAGTTGGAATATCTAGGTACGAAATGACGTAAAGGCACATTCAATGATGTGTCTATCCAACAACACAAGTTCACTGTGAATACATGGGGTCGTATTGTCGTTAGTTACACTGGTCAACAATTTTTTCGAACTCTCACCCCAGATGCATGAGATTTCTTTTACTGATTCTTAATGTTTTTGGTCTGCTGATTTGTAATCTAATTTATCACAGAGATAAAAATGAAGGAAAGGGCTGCATGGGTGTCATTAGTGGCGTTAATGGATAATTTTCTTTGAAGTAGTCCACAAACGGAAGAGCTTGAAACGAAAATTTCTGTCTCAAGAGAAAGTACTATTTGGTCACTTGTCAGCTGTCATTTGTCACTAGTCACTTGTATCAAACTGTAACCTTCTTGATGGTGGTAAGTGTTTCAGTTCGTACCATTTAATAGATTTAGACTAAGCTTCTATTTAATTTCAGTTTAATTTAACTTATTTTGTATTACCAGCTACGTTTAAGAGCTTGAATCAAATATTCATCCACATATATTATGATTTAATGATGAAAACATGAAGAAGATTTGAATTTTGCGATTGCAAAAAAACTAGAACTGTCAGAAGAAACTGATCTCAGTTCTGAAATCAGCACCCTTAAATTAGGTAAGAACAGCTGCTCATAGCAATACAACAAAAATCTTGTTGACCAGTGTCATGTGATGAGTTGAAACGAAATAAATTGTTACCCTCTCTGCTACCTACAGCTATAACTGGTATCACAACTCAATCTTGTGCTAAGTCGTGCTAAGTAATTGCTAATCTTTGCTACTGTCACTAAAACTTTTTACTACTTTCACTCTGAGTAACATTTGGGTTCGAAACATTGCTTCTTCAGTCAGCTCCCCTTCAACTGTGCAGACTATACACATTCATACGCTCATTAATACATATAAATACTGTACAAGAATATCGGACGAACTCGCAGTAACCTTCACCCATATAAGAATATCGGCAGTAAAAACATGCATATACGGAGAAACAAATAAAGCTATTGATTTTGGTTTATTTTACATAAAGAATTCTGATAGTAAACGAATTTATTTTATACTTCTGGTCCGCTGGAATGTACCACACATAAAAAAATAAAGCAACTGACCCTTAATCTTTACAGTTAAGCAGTACAACTCCAACGCACACTTCAAAAATTCTGATGGGTGATGTTCATGTTATGTCTACACATCTAACTTCAGATTTTTCTCTCATACAGACATGAATTTAACTAAACCTATATTCTGGTTTGATGCTGAGTTCTGATCAATTAATAGAAATTTTCGCTACGTATGTTAACGGGAATGTATTAAAAATAGCTTCGGCAACGGGTGGATATTCACACGTGGTGAAACTGTTAAACTGTTATTGTGTTTCTTCTGTCACCAGGGCAGCATTTTTCTTACTTTGTTAATGTCACCAGACTGTGGGAGAAAGTAGCGTGATCTCTGCTGCTCTCGTGCTGTGGTAGTTGAAGATAGTTGTCACTAAACCACGGTCTTTGGCTGCCATTTTGGAATGAATTAATTGAATCAGGCTCTAGATCAGCGTCTGGTGCAAAACAAAAAGTTTGTAAAAATTCACAGGAATCCACTGGACGTGATTAGATGATATGTTTCACGAGAAGCTCCAAATTGTTACAACAGTATGTACACGCCTGCTTTAATATATTTTTTAGCACGTTTATTGAGAAGTTACTTCAGTGAAATTTCATGCTATGCCTTCACAAATTGCCTGATGCCTGGTTTATGTTAAATTTTCTAATGTCTACATAACATTTTATCCCTTATAACGCAGAGTTCATGCACTGTCCACACTCTATATACGAGAAGTTCTTTCACTGGCAATATTGTTATTTCTCTACCTACTAACTAATCACTTTCTTCACACTCCTCTCACTAGTCCGCCTTGCTGCAGTGTCCATCAGTTACAAAGGTTCTCGAATTTTACGTAATGCTATCCGCCATTAAAGTCCTTCCCAATGTCATCTACTGTTCTTCCTACATTGCGGATCTTTACCAGGAGAACACCTCATTCCACTCTTCAGTTCTCGTTCCTCTAGTAATTCTTCTTTCAATACATCCAACGTTCTTGTATACAACAAATAGGAAAAGGCTCCATGTAGCGTTCACCAAACAGTTCTACCCCGCCACAATTATGCGCTGACGCGACGACAATTCAAAATCCGCAATAGTGTCTCCAAAGTCAGTTTTACATAGACCGCAATCGACATATTCCTCGTTTAATGTTCCTCTCATAGAAGTTGTCCAAATTACTGCTTGCCACCTTTTCATTTTAGTGACTTTCATAAAACTGTGAACACTCGCGCACTCCCAGCACAACTTACTAGGCAAATCACTTTGCACTGTCAACTGTCTCCCTTCACTTTTCAATATAGATTACATCGATACTAACTTGGTCTGCCACTTAATACATTAATTTTCAATAAATTGTTACCTCGTACAATTTTCATAGTAAAACATTTGTGTAGTCAAGGTGTTACATAATGAAATACATTCATACATACATTATATTGGTATTAACAGAAATAAGTCAATAAAATATGAGAAACAAGTATCATCGGAATAAAAAACAATAAGCTGATAAGTCAACTTCAGCTAATTAGAAGATTAAATCGCAACTGGGCAATAATCTAGTCGTAAGATTTTATGTACTTCCCAATAAATTCAACGTGCCTTCAGCACGCCCTCCTATAGTTTCTAAGAGATGCACCCCTGAAAATTATGCAGCGGCTCCGGTATCCTTTGCACTCGAAGTTAACAACAGTTTGGACAACAATGGATTGGTCTTGGTGCTCCTCTTCTATGGTTCAAATGGTTCAAATGGCTCTGAGCACTATGGGACTAACTTCTGAGGGCATCAGTCCCCTATAACTAAGAACTACTTAAACCTAACTAACCTAAGGACATCAACACATCCATGCCCGAGGCAGAATTCGAACTTGCGACCGTAGCGGTCGCGAGGTTCCAGACTGTAGCGCCTAGAACCGCTCGGCCACCCCGGCTGGCTCCTCTTCTATGGCCAGGTCTGTTGTTGGACTTCGTCTGGTAGCATGTGAAGAGCTTTTCGTCATTACTCATTCACACGGACCCAGTTGCTGGGTTTGTTGCAGCCACTGTAGTAGTACGTCAAACTTTCAGGTATTCTGAGCGTATAAGACAGTCTATGCTGAACGACATTTCGAACAATACTGTAAGGAAAACGTTCTGCATTTATTGCGCACTGTATATTGACAGAACAGATTTAAAACACTGTGATAAAGGTGTACGTGTTTCGTCTGAGGATTGTAGCATTACTCTGACAGTGGAGCCACCTGAAACCAAGGGTCCTTTACATCACAATACTCAGAAAATATCCCTAAGCAACCTCTGAACTTTTGTCAGTGGAGTTGGGGTTCAACCTGCATATGCCTCTGTAAACGCACTAATCTCGCCTCATCTTAGTTTCAGGATCCGTGCGCGGGATAATTGTGGCAGCGGAATTGTCGCACAGTCTTCTCGTATCGCTTCTCTAGTTTAACCCATCAGGGTTTAGAGAGAAAACGTCGCGTTTATTCCAAAAACTCTCAATGAAGATCCTGAGGCGTGCGCGGCTCGCGGTCATGCCGTCTATTGCTCGTCATCTTGTTTCTATGGTTCTGTCGCCTCTTTCTTTCTCAATTTTTTGGCGTCACTAAGTTGTTGGTTTGCTTGCCGTGAGTGGCAGCAGCAGCGCTTATCGATAAATGCACTGTCGTACTATCTCTGGAGCGACCGTTAGTATTTCCGGGTTGTCGACTGTCTTGAGTTCAGTTGGGACGGAGCGCCAGTGATTTGCGGACACTAGTACTAACCGACCGCTGGCGACACATGTACTGTCCGACGGAAGGAGACTCGAGAGGGAACGACAGTTGGTTGGTTGTTCGTTCGGTCGTCCCATCAGGCGACGTGTATTTGGTCTTTTGTCCGTTTCTGGGCCTGGTCCGTTGGTCATCTTGCCGGACGTGGGTCGGTTCCTTCCTTGTACAGAGATGTCGTCGCCGATGGGCAAGAGTTACCTCTGCATGGGTGGGTCCGAGCCAGTGTGCCCGGGTCGTCGTGTCTCCGAGTTCCGAACGGACATCTAGTTGAGTCGGGTTGGAGCTGCAGTGAGCTCCAGACAGCCAAGACTCGCCCGACCGTTGCCGACACTCATAACTTGAGTGGGGACGACCATGGTTGGTCGTTCGGTTGGTCGTCTCATCCGACGACGTGTATTTGGTCGCCTACCGCTTATGGAAACTCTGTGTGTGTGTGTGTGTGTGTGTGTGTGTGTGTGTGTGTGTGTGTGTGACTTGTCATTTCTCCTTGTTGTTCCACGGTGATTGGTTTTCGGATTGTCGGAGTTCTTGGCGCAAGTGTTTACGCGGAACTGCGCGTAGCGTCTGTGATTTCCGCTGAGCTGATGAATGCTGTCTGCGTACTGGAGTGGCCAGTCGGTCGGTTGCGAGAGAGCAGCGAGGAAGTCTCTGTGGCGTGTGGTCAGGCCGAGGCCGCTGGCGGCGTGCACGCGCGGTCGCAGTTGTGTGGCACTAGCTGCGAGAGCTGCAAAGTTCGTTGCCCACCGAACCTGCATAATGGAGTTGAGTAATTAGTGAACCTGTTATGAAATCTCAACTGGTGTAACATCTCTTCGTTGATTGCTGGTTGTTGCTTTCTGGGCTGTTCCCGCAAGCAGCAATGTGACGGTGTGCTGGAGACGGAAAAATTTTGCAGCTGTCTTCCTGTCTGATGTTTAACTTTTGAAATGATTATAATTTATTAGTAAAGTGCACCAGCGGTATCTTGAGCCTTGTGGCCGGTAACATTCCGGTTAGCTGCCCTGGTCGTTGGCGTAGTTTTCTGGCAGTGTGTTTTCCTCGCCGTGTTGATGCTGGCCGGCACGGCGTGTAGTTTGACAGCTTGATGTTGTTCCCCCTTTTTCTTTGAGTGGTTATTGTGCCTTGACGGTGTTTATACGCCAATTATTAAGACATAGTCCTGCTGCGATCCTTGTCCTCACTGATATTTTGGTTGTCGTGTCGTTAGTCGGGTAGAAGGGAATGGATTCGGCTGTTGGTTGGTTCTTCAGCTGTCCGTAGGTCGTGGTACCTCCCGATTGTTTAGTGGTACGCTTGGCTGCCAGTCTCACCTAAATTGTTGTTAGACACTTGGAACACTTCTGAGCACTACTGTTCTGTTGTTTGAGATTGTGATTTTCTTTTGTCGCAAGTACTGTGCCAGACCTTCAGCTGTGTATTAATTTTGTCTGTTGTATTTTCAGTATATGGCCTTCAGCCGAACCTTACGTGAAGTATTTTAAGATTAGGCCTTCAGCTGTGTTTTATTTAAAATTCTTGTTTGCTCTGTATTTAGGCCTTCAGCCACGTTTGTTTTAAAATTTGTGGCTTTCAGCCGTAATGTGTAAATTCCTGTCTGTAAGGTTTCTCTTTAATTATCTTGAATTCTTGTAATGGCCTTCAGCCATACTGTGTAAATACTTATCTTAAGGTTTATTTTGAATAATTGAGTGGGCCTTCAGCCGTTAAGATATTTCAGGTTCTCTTAAGATGGTTTTCTGTTGTATTGTGTAAATGCTTCTCTTTAAATGCAGGCCGGCCGCGGTGGCCGTGCGGTTCTACGTGCTTCAGTCCGGAACCGCGAGAGTGCTACGGTCGCAGGTTCGAATCCTGCCTCGGGCATGGATGTGTGTGATGTCCTTAGGTTAGTTAGGTTTAAGTAGTTCTAAGTTCTAGGGGAGTGATGACCTCAGCAATTAAGTGCTCAGAGCCATTTGAATCCTTTGTTCTTTAAAGGTTGCCTTTTATTATGTTGAAATATTATTGGGCTTTCAGCCGAGAAATTGATTCAAATTTTCCTTAATATTTTTTTTCTTAATATTTTTTATTTTTTTTATAATTTCTTTATAATTTTTGTATAATTTTTTTAGTAATTTTTTTATAATTTCTTAATATTTTCCTTAATATGGCTTTTAGCCGATATCGGTAAATGCTCGCCTTTTAAAGGATTTCCTTTTAAAGGATTAGCCGAGAAGATATTTTAATTTTACTTAGGTAAGGCCTTCAGACGTTTCTCTAAATCCTTGTCTTTTAAAAGGATTTATTTAAACCTTATTATTGACAAGTTACTTCGACCCTCAACCTTGAATTGATCCTTGTTGTTTTAAAGAGAAAACTGTGCATTGGTTTCCTAGGAATAAAGTTGTGTGTTCTTGTGTAACTGATTTTGGACCCTTTCCACAACCTGACCTGCTCTGTCCTTCAAAACCAGATTTCAGATCCCAAGTATCTCTGCTGCACTTTCGTGTTGTCTATATCGACCTGCTACGATTCTATCATCTCGTCTGTGAATTTGTTCGGTGTCTGCTGTCATGATATTTCTTATTCCTGCCCTTTGTCCCGCGCCTTCCCAGGGTTGGCATGTTATTCTGGATTTGACGGTCTCACTGTTAGAGAGTGCCCGGATACTCTTCTTGTCCCCACTCCCCTTCCTGGAATAGAATCTGTGTATCTCATCTGTCTGTTTCTAGTGTTATACCATGTGAAAGTGTGAGAACGTCTGCGAATCGTGCAACTAAGGTGAGAGGTGGGTACCAGTCCGGTATCCATGCTTCGGATGGGGAAAACCGCCTAAAAATTACATCCAGGCTGGCCGACACACCGGCCCTTGTCGCTAATCTGCCGGCTGGATTCGAACAGGTGCCGGCGCACTTCGTCTCATACTGAAAGCGGCGTGCTAACGACAGCGGCCGTCCGTGTAGGCTCGCCTACTGTCATGGCCCTGGAGCAGTTTATAAACCCCGCCGTTTAGAAAACGCTTCCATCCTTGGCTCGAAAGCCTTTTGGGCGTCAGATAAATCGCTCCGTAGCCGCATTACGACAGCAACTGCATTGTTTTCCGTCTCCCCCCCCCCCCCCCCGACACGCTTTACACATTCCGCCCCCCCCCCCCCACTGCTAGTGCTGCCATCTGTTGTCTGTGACCGGTTACTGTAAATTGATGTCGAACATAGTCATGCTCACATTAATGTGACTAGACCGTGCATATGTTTCAGTAATAAATTTCATATAATAATTGTATAACTATACGTGTTGTCAATTGCAAAAATATAAATACAGGAGGCCAATTAACGGATTATGTTTCGAAGTATGAATTTCACACATTTTACTGTTTCTTCTGTATCCCGCCTGGATAGGCGGTAGGTCGAATGTAAGGAGCTAGGAGGAGCAGGTGAGGTAGAACACTTGTTTTTTTTTTTTTTTTTTTGTCATCAGTCTACTGACTGGTTTGATGCGGCCCGCCACGAATTCCTTTCCTGTGCCAACCTCTTCATCTCAGAGTATCACTTGCAACCTACGTCCTCAATTATTTGCTTGACGTATTCCAATCTCTGTCTTCCTCTACAGTTTTTGCCCTCTACAGCTCCCTCTAGTACCATAGAAGTCATTCCGTCATGTCTTAGCAGATGTCCTATCATCCTGTCCCTTCTCCGTATCAGTGTTTTCCACATATTCCTTTCCTCTCCGATTCTGCGTAGAACCTCCTCATTCCTTACCTTATCAGTCCACCTAATTTTCAACATTCGTCTATAGCACCACATCTCAAATGCTTCGATTCTCTTCTGTTCCGGTTTTCCCACAGTCCATGTTTCACTACCATACAATGTTGTACTCCAGACGTACATCCTCAGAAATTTCTTCCTCAAATTAAGGCCGGTATTTGATATTAGTAGACTTCTCTTGGCCAGACATGCCTTTTTTGCCAAAGCGAGTCTGCTTTTAATGTCCTCCTTGCTCCGTCCGTCATTGGTTATTTTACTGCCTAGGTAGCAGAATTCCTTAACTTCATTGACTTCGTGACCATCAATCCTGATGTTAACTTTCTCGCTGTTCTCATTTCTACTACTTCTCATTACCTTCGTCTTTCCCCGATTTACTCTCAAACCATACTGTGTACTCATTAGACTGTTCATTCCGTTCAGCTGATCATAAATTCTTCTTCACTTTCATTCAGGATAGCAATGTCATCAGCGAATCGTATCATTGATATCCTTTCACCTTGTATTTTAATTCCACTCCTGAACCTTTCTTTTATTTCCATCATTGCTTCCTCGATGTACAGATTGAAAAGTAGGGGCGAAAGGCTACAGCCTTGTCTTACACCCTTCTTAATACGACCACTTCGTTCTTGATCGTCCACTCTTATTATTCCCTCTTGGTTGTTGTACATATTGTATATGACCCGTCTCTCCCTATAGCTTACCCCTACTTTTTTCAGAATCTCGAATAGCTTGCACCATTTTATATTGTCGAACGCTTTTTCCAGGTTGACAAATCCTATGAAAGTGTCTTGATTTTTCTTTAGCCTTGCTTCCATTATTAGCCGTAACGTCAGAATTGCCTCTCTCGTCCCTTTACTTTTCCTAAAGCCAAACTGATCGTCACCTAGCGCATTCTCAATTTTCTTTTCCATTCTTCTGTATATTATTCTTGTAAGCAGCTTCGATGCATGTTAAGCTGATTGTGCGATAATTCTCGCACTTGTCAGCTCTTGCCGTCTTCGGAAAACGGTACTGCATTTAAAAGTGGTTTTCTTATGTACTTAACTTTGGCTGAGATGAGCCCGTAGGTGCGAAGCCGTACAAGTATGAACGCTAACAGCTACTAGTAGTTGGACAAACTTTCATTGAAGTAACTGAAGTAACGAAGTCTGTAATGGCTAGCTCCCTATGAAGTAGAAACAATGTTGCTAGGTCGTCTCCTCGGAATCAGATGGGCTGAATCTGAAGCGGCACTCGTAGAGCTGCACAGCGCCAGCTAGAGGGCGCTATCGTCGGCGTCTGTCGTAGTGCCAACCTAAGAACTTGCACCTACGCCGTGGCATCGTAGCTATCGATACCATAGTTTCATCCAATTTAACCTCGGAGCAAAACAGAATATTTTAAACGTAAATACAGTTGTCAAACATCGTCTTACTTCACTTCATGTGCTGCACATTAGATTGAGTCAGGTAATCATAAGACATGTTAGTTGACAGTCATGTAATTAAAAAAGACTGGACAGGACATTCATCGTGTTTTTAGTCGAAACGTAAACGTGGTCCCTTACTTACAAGGACGGAATGGTATATCATATTCTGCCACCCGAATCCCACATGTATGAATATTCTCGAGTCGACTTGCAGGAGCCCTTGATTTGGCAGAAGCAAGTGGAATTACACACAGATTTAAAACTGTAATAGCAGGTGTTTCTACTATTAAATGGATATGCAACACATAGAAACATCTTCAAACTATAATTGTAGCTGCGATAATGGTTTAATCGTACTCTGCCTACTTCCACACACAACTAACAAGCTAGTCACTTGACTGTGCATTTTTAAGACTGTTTCAGCTTCTTACAGCCACAGCCAAGCAGCTGACTAATGGCTTCGCACAATCCCTGGCTGCAGTATCATCGGACAGGAATTGTTCGGCTGTTGGGAGAGTCATATAGGAAGTTTGTGACTGCACAAAATGCTACCAGTGGCTTCTCCAAAACTGGAATCTTGACACAGTATCCAGATACTTTTCAGGATTCGGGTTTAGTGGTGACTAAATCCAAATAAGAGTCGAGAACTAGGAATGTGTAAGAAATTGGTGGACAAACAAGTCAAGAACTTCCAGGAACATCAAGAGAAACTAATAGAAATGATGCACTCCTGAATCCTTCAAGTCTTCTTAAACAAATCTGTAGTAGAACGTATGTAGCCCCACAAAATATCTCCACAAAAAAAGAAACAGAACGACTTCACCTGCTGTTGAGGCGATTGGTAGTAATAACAAGAAGCTTCTCTTTGGCGAAGGAAGAGAAAAGCAGGTGTAAAAAATTTAAACTGTCAAACCAGTAAGTCGAAATACTTCTTCAGGCTGATTTGAGAACTGCAGACTTGAACTATTAGTGTAGTTATCTTATTACCTTTACTCACTATAATTTATACATACTCTCATGTGATTGAATATTTTCCTGTTTGCCTGCAATCGACTTGGATCCCTTACAATGAATGCAGCTTCAAATCGTAGCTTTTCGTAATTGTAGAAACATATAGCATAAATAATACAAAATTGTTTAGTGAAGGACGTTCAATAATAATTACAATAAAAAGACTTTGGCGTCGAACTTTACCAATGCATTTTTAATGGAAAATTTATTCTCCCTTAATGGACATATCAATGTTCATATACAGAAGCTGCTAACCATGGCCGATTTTACAATTCAATACAACAAGAAGATTATTTAACATATACAGGGTGTTACAAAAAGGTACGGCCAAACTTTCAAGAAACATTCCTCACACACAAACAAAGAAAAGATGTTATGTGGACATGTGTCCGGAAACGCTTAATTTCCATGTTAGAGCTCATTTTAGTTTCGTCAGTATGTACTGTACTTCCTCGATTCACCGCCAGTTGGTCCAATTGAAGGAAGGTAATGTTGACTTCGGTGCTTGTGTTGACATGCGACTCATTGCTCTACAGTACTACTAGCATCAAGCACATCAGTACGTAGCATCAACAGGCTAGTGTTCATCACGAACGTGGTTTTGCAGTCAGTGTAATGTTTACAAATGCGGAGTTGGCAGATGCCCATTTGATGTATGGATTAGCACGGGGCAATAGCCGTGGCGCGGTACGTTTGTATCGAGACAGATATCCAGAACGAAGGTGTCCCGACAGGAAGACGTTCGAAGCAATTGATCGGCGTCTTAGGGAGCACGGAACATTCCAGCCTATGACTCGCGACTGGGGAAGACCTAGAACGACCAGGACACCTGCAATGGACGAGGCAATTCTTCGTGCAGTTGACGATAACCCTAATGCCAGCGTCAGAGAAGTTGCTGCTGTACAAGGCAACGTTGACCACGTCATTGTATGGAGAGTGCTACGGGAGAACCAGTTGTTTCCGCACCATGTACAGCGTGTGCAGGCACTATCAGCAGTTTATTGGCCTCCACGGGTACACTTCTGCGAATGGTTCATCCAACAATGTGTCAATCTTCACTTCAGTGCAAATGTTCTCTTTACGGATGAGGCTTCATTCCAACGTGATCAAATTGTAAATATTCATGTGTGGGCTGACGAGTATCCGCACGCAATTTTGCAATCACGTCATCAACACAGATTTTCTGTGAACGTTTGGGCAGGCATTGTTGGTGATGTCTTGATTGGGCCCCATGTTCTTCCACCTACGCTCAATGGAGCACGTTATCGTGATTTCATACGGGATACTCTACCTGTTGTGCTAGAACATGTGCCTTTACAAGTACGACACAACATGTGGTTCATGCACGATGGAGCTCCTGCACAATTCAGTCGAATTGTTCGTCCGCTTCTCAACAACAGATTCGGTGACCAATGGATTGGTAGAGGCGGACCAATTCCATGGTCTCCACGCTCTCCTGACCTCAACCCTCTTGACTTTCATTTATGGGGGCATTTGAAAGCTCTTGTCTACGCAACCCCGGTACCAAATGTAGAGACTCTTCGTGCTCGTATTGTGGACGGCTGTGGTACTATACGCCATTCACCAGGGCTGCATCAGCGCATCAGGGATTCCATGCGACGGAAGGTGGATGCATGTATCCTCGCTAACGGAGGACATTTTGAACATTCCCTGTAACAAAGTGTTTGAAGTCACGCTGGTACGTTCTGTTGCTGTGTGTTTCCATTCCATGATTAATGTGATTTGAAGAGAAGTAATAAAATGAGCTCTAACATGGAAAGTAAGCGTTTCCGGACACATGTGCACATAACATATTTTCTTTCTTTGTGTTTGAGGAATGCTTCCTGAAAGATTGGGCGTACCTTTTTGTAACACCCTGTATATGTACGCACGTGTATACTACATTATGGCTGAAACAGAAGAGAAAGATTACATGAACTCGCCGTGCACTGCAATAGGAAAAATTAGATGATTGTTAAAAATAGTTGAAATCAGGCAGCGATAAAAGACAGGGTTTGCATCATTTACTTGTGAAATATTAAGTATTTGGCCGCTATTATATACAGTTTATATACATGAAAGTTCGGGGTGAAGAGGACAATACTACAATAGGTAGCGTTGATAGTGCTCTGCGTAAGTGCTAAAGTACCCTAAAATTTTACTGAATGTGTAGTAAGACTTCAAAATTATTTGCTAATGTCTTGAAAATTAAAATAAAGATTGTACATACTCAAACAAATTCTGTACTTCTAGCTCCAGTTGAGCAAATCTTTAGTGGTGCAATTTATAATACCAGTGGTATAATTTAGAAGACGTCTTATTGTACCACTCCGCCTATAGTGGTATATCTTTTAGAGTGTAGAATTTTTTGAAACGTGCGGAGAGACAGTTCTACACATTATTAGTATTGCATTTAATGTATTTTAGATTTCAGAAAAATGCTGAAAGTAGTACAATTTACGAGAGTTTGCCTCTTATTACTTTCAACGGTAATTTGAGTTCTGTGCAGCATCGCAACTGAATCCTCCAACGTATCGCACTGTCCTTAAGTCAACATTTCGGCGACTGTTTCGTCTTTCAAGGCGGCAATGTGCGAGCACACCGCACCAATATCTTGAAAACAGAATGCAGTGGCTTGCGATATCTGCTGACACGAACAGGACTGACCACGCTGTGGGGCCAGTTGAAGCTTGAGGAGCGTCACCGCAGAAATCCTCCTCGCACTGGATGACCACAGCAGGGCCGCCGCTGGAGACTGAGATGCGCTTGAACAGAAGCTTTTCGGCTGCCTTGTGGGCAACATTGCAAGGGGCAGCCAAACATGTTACGGTTCTTTGGGTGGAACAGTTTGGTACTGAATGTAATCTGGCAGCGGATTTTTACCTCAGATATGAGCAAAGATGTGCACTTTGAAACGGATTGCCTTTATATTGGATATTGTTTTCCATTTCCAAGACATACTGAATTTAAGCGTAGCACATTCATAGTTATTATCATCAAACTTGTCACATCATTCACTTTTATTTTTAGTTCAACTCCATAAATTCAATAAAATTACCAGATCATCCAATAATTTTTTCATTCAACACAAAATTTTGTTTTTCATTATGATTAGACAGATGAGAATATTATTTCTACGTATTCGAACGTAAAAGTATGTAATGAAAACTTCTTTCACACAAATGACTGTGGCACTAAAAACGTGTCAAACATATTGTACAGTTTTGAAAAACATCCAGAATGATTATTATTATAATTATTCCTACAATTTATTTCATATGATTACTTATAACATTTACAATGTCAATTGCCAAAAGTGTTAATTTCACGAAAAATTGTCTTTGCTTGTGTGGATCGAGTTTTAACAACATCATTTTTATAGAAAAATACATCGTTGATCTCTTTATCTTTTTCGATCACATTAGGCAGTTCTTGTTGAGAAATCTGTGTTTATAGCCAATGTGGTGTTAAGACAGACGTTTTTATACATAATTTCTTTGTAAGTCTGAATTTTTTTGTGATATGCAAACAAAGAACTGAGTGATGGTAATGACCAAGAGAAAAAGCTCCGCAACAATTCATTTTAATGTAGACGCATAATTAAATTTACGACCCTTATTCTCTCCTCTTCAAACAGGAAACATACTTTTAGATACACTATATCATTGAAAAAGTCCAGAAATCTACAAAGAAGAGACAGAGGTAAATAATAAACAATTTAATAAGTTCTGTGAATTATTAAGCCACACAACGATAATCCCGCCCCGTTCTTTATGTTCTATAGGTACTGAGAATTATTTACACAGGCAACACAGATGCTCACCACTGAGGGTTGCAGAACATTTTTAAATATTGCTCTTATCCCACTGAAATGCTTAGGTTAGAACATGAATGTGATGCAAAACCTCTTTGAGCCGTTTATGCTTAGAGACTACAGTACACCTCACTGGGTTGCAAGTCCGTAATAGTTAAGGTGCACAGTGCTGGACGAGGTTACTGGTCCAGAGTCGTTCGCGCCGGTCCAGAAACAAACAGCTAGGAGGCTGGGGACGGTTTCCGAGGACACCGTGTGATGTCGCGTTTTACGGGTTTTCCTGGGAGAGGGCTAAACAGAAAACGATACAAGGGTAGAAGCCACAAACACACTGCCGCCACAAGCTGCTGCTAGCCGCAATCACATATTCTGTGTAGGAATTCCGCCTGTATATTCAGATCTACAACATTTTCGGCAGTATCTTTTTTCTAATAGCTATTCAAGGGCTAGTCTTCAGGAAAAATTAGCAGCCAGTAGCATCATTTCTCTTTATCATCACACAGGATGGTTTCAAAACAATGTCAACACGCAGCCAATATCACGTATGATAAACCGTCTTGTAAGATTAGTTACATTGCCAGGTGAAAGGAGGAACATGCGCAGAAAAAATAAAGGACACTGGGAAACCGGAACTGAAGAATGCTCGAAGTCAAGTAGACTGATTAGAAATGAGGCCGTTCGCATAATCGGCTAGGAACGGAATGATGGAATGATAAGTGGAAAATTTAGAACTAGAAAAAGGGACGGAACGACAGAACATTTGTTAAGATATCACAGTATAATTACCGTGTTATTAGAGTGAGCCGTAGACACAGGAACTATACGGAAGACGCAGTAGATGCCTTAGCTCTCAGTTTCGATGGGTCGTTGAAGCGCAACTGTTCTCTGCTCGTCCACAGAAAACTGTGTAAGAAACAAGCCTCGAGTCTGAACATGGTAACAGTCTGTTTGGAGTACCAAGCTACATTTCCTTTCCTGATTCTTCACTAAGCTACCTCTGTAGCAAACAGAGCTCTCACTCGTTAATTTGAATCTACGTGGAATGATATGTGAATTTTTAATCGCTGTAAAGCTGTTAAAGCAAGTCTTGTTTAAAACCAGTGCAATTACTTAGTCTTAACATAGATATAACGGAAAATTCTGTATTTATTCCGTTTTTAAGATGTACTTTACCTTTCAGCGTTCCTCTGTTCTGGTACCAAAACCTACAGTCCTACACACTTTATACTTCGTTGTCAGCGTTACCCCTACTCCGTTACATAGGCGGTGGACAGAAATATGTAGTAGTAGTAGCTTTATTCGTCCGTCGATCTCTTTTTACAAGGATATAGGACATGTCAAAGTATTTACAAATTTAGATAAATTTAAAATAAGCTAATTCGTATACACATATATTTACAGACTTCTAATTAGAGACAATCATTAGATTTACTCCTCGTATACAATACTTTTTTTATAAATAACTTACTAAATAATGTAATGCCACATTATTCACTCATATCTCACTATCAGTCACTGCACACACTATACACACATTGTTTCATAACAGTTCACTCACTACACACACACACAAACACACACACATACACACACACACACACACACACACACACACACACACACACACACACACACACTGAAACATCATAAACAAAGAGCATAACCGTTGATATTCGAAACAGCTTCCACTCTCGCATGGTTTTCAAGGGAATCTTACACAGTTCTCCGTGCGAAACACTGGCAAGTGAAGGTGGATAGCAATCACAAGCCATTCTCTCTAAAGCAGACCACAACCGCTCAATAATATTGAGATCTGGTGCCTGTCGTGGCCAGAGAAGATGTGACCGCTCATCCTAGTGCTCACAAAACCATTCCTGAACGACGCGAGCAGCGTGAACAGGGACCATGTCGTCCTGGAACACAACGTCACCACTGGGGAACAAACATTGTCCCATGAGATGGACCTGATCAGCCAAAATGGTCACGTAATCCTTGGCAGCAACGCGATCTTGCAGACTGACCTTGGGACCCATGGAATACCACGAGATGGCTGCCCAAACAATCCCCACCATGTTTCACTCTCGGAGCGTAAACTCGATCAGAAGCTTGAAAAAGTATGAAACGAGACACATTCGACCAAAAGGCTTTCTTCAACTGCTCCTTAGTCCAGGTTTTATGCCTTTGGAGCCACACTTCCCTGTTACAGGCATCTGCGTCACTGATGTGTAGTTTTGAATGTTCAGCTCGCCCTGTGTTCCTTGCTTCTGGAGTTCGCTTCGTGCTATTACGGCCCTGACAGGGTTCGCGAGTGCGGCATTCAGTTCTGCAGTGACTTTTGCAGCCGCCCTGCGCTGATTTGTCACGATCCTTTTCAATGGCCGTCCGTCACAACCATTCAGCACAGAGTTTCGTCCACGTTATGACCTAGGGGATGATGTTCTTCTACTTTCCCTGTGTTCGGTATAAATCTACGATGCGATGCCCATTGAAACATAAACTCTTAGTTTCCTTAGCTGCTGTAGCACCCACCACAGGGGCACCAACAATATGCCCACGTTCGAATTCACTTAGCGCCGACGTAACGCACTCACAACCACACAAAGCACTGTTCTGGCCAAGACTGGCATTTTTAAGGGGAGCCGGAGGTGCCTATGCTGCCTATGTTAAAATCACTAAGTTTGAGGAACATTTATGAATAAACTACCAAATAGAAAAATTTGAATTTTTTTTTACATATAGAGTGGTATAGTATTGCAGTTATGACAGAGGGATTTTGGAGTATCTTTTCTAGTTTCCTTTCAATTACTTTTTTTATTAATGACCCAAATTTTTTTACAAATAATTGCTTTATGATTAAACTGAAATGAAACTACTGAACATATTGCCAAATGGCTGTGTTACAATGTAAGTTTGACCACTAGGAGTGCTGTATAAAAATTTCATCTCTCTAGCTTGAGTGGATTTTGAGAAAATGTTCCTTATTTTCGAAAAATTCTAATTTACGGGAAACGGCTATCAAAGTTTCTCAATACATTCCTGCACTATAGGATCGATTATCAGGGTCTTCTTCTTCATTCTCCAAAAGCTTCCTCTTCTGTCTTCTTTTCTGGCCTGTTGTTCCATCATACTTCATATGCCTTTCTCTTCTTTCTGCTCCTCTTATCCTTTCTCTGTCAATATTTCTTAGTGCTCTTATAGTGTTCACCCCAGCTGTAAATCCTAATGCCTTCAAACTTCACACTTCACACTGTTCCCTTGGTTGTAGGTTGCTATTGCATCATAAATGCCAAAGTGCAGTGTTTTTATGCTTACAAACACCCTTTTAGGAATCACTTTCCAAATCAAATTGTTTACGCTCTCATTAGGATTCTGCGTCTTTCCGTGTAGACATTTGTGTAACAATTCTGCCTGTGCTAAGTCATGAAAAATTGGTTTTATTGCATTTATCACAGCTGCTGGCAAACCATGTTTGTGATCAAAGTCCTTTTTTTGCATTATATTTGCTCCAGGAATCTTTTGGGCACAGGCTGTGTTGAGGGTAGTCATTGGAAGAGACAATATGAAGGAACAATGCCCACACTGCTTTTCGCATGTCACTAACATTACTAGTATTTTGCCTTATAGCATACCCATAGTATCTCTGTAGACGTTCAATCACCTCATCAGTAAGCCTGCCTCTCCCTACTATTGTCTTTCCATCACTGAGCTTGCTTGAACCCAAAGTTTGTTTGAGCCTTCAAAGCCGTGCACCCATATGCTTTTGCACGTGCCCAATGCATTCCAACTTTTCAACTACAAATTCATTTCCATATGGTTTCAGTTCCTCTATTGTCTTGAAACAATTGGAGTCACCATCCCCAAGGTAGTATTTGCTAGAAGATGTCACAGGGCTATGGCCGGCCATGTGTTGCTTAGCAGAAGAACGCACTTTTCAGTAATTGCAGTATCGCAACTTGGTATTAGTGTTAATTTTCTTTTCCCTACGTTCTTCCTCTTCTTATATACACGGTTACTAAAACGTGGCATCGTAACCAGAACAACGCTTTACACAAGAAGTATAATACTACCAACAACAGGCGCAACACTGAACTAATTCGAAACGGTAAACAGCAAAGAGACGATGTTCCGCGCTCTTAGCGCTTCATTTGTCACAGAAAACAATGTAGCCAACCCTTGCACACTCGCTGTATGCGTAACATAAGGCGCTGTATGCGTAACAGGCCGAGAAAATCCCAAGCAGTTCGCCAGGAAGTCACGAGAGGGTGTTAGATGCATTCAGCGGCCGCCCATTTCCTCTGCAGGCATGGGGGAAAATGGTAATAACTCCACTTTTAAGGCGAGTAGAACAATAATTCAAAGTTTACATTAAAGAGTAATGTTCCAATTAATTTTCGGTAGCAAAAAAAAAAATCGTAATTTTTTGGATTTGACCACCTCCGGCTCCCCTTAAGGTATTGAGGACAATGCACAGGTGCCATTCGTGGTCAAATACAGCGGAACAAAATGCAGGATGGTGTAGCATCTGCGGTGTTTCCATACTTTTGTCCAACCTCTGTGCCCCTTCTCGCTAAGAGAATGGCAGACTTCACTGGGCCACCTGCGCTTCTCTCGTCATTCACTATCAAATTCATACTTCTCGTAGGGTATAATATCCTTTGGCCCCTACTAGCGGTTCGGAGTGGTGAACCGATCAGCTAATAGGTTCAACAATCTTCTTATTGTTATTGGTTCAAAGTTAATACATATCGCGAGGCGCCGCGTTTCGCCAGCGCGAGCGAAATATTTATTCCCTGACGTAGCGTTGCTCCATGGCGAGCGAAGAAATGTAAAACAGTCAGTATGTGGCGGACTTTGTAGCGAGACAGAATGACGAGAGGACGTCTATGAAGTGTGTGCAATGAAACAGCAGTTGTTACCGCCATATTGTATAATTTGTGTTTTTTGAGATTCACAAGCGATATGTAACGCTAGTGTGGAGTTTAGTAACAGCCATGATACAGTCTCGTGCATTTCAAAGGTAATATCGCGTATTTGTTTTTTATCAAAAAAATTCTGTAATGAACTGTAATGTACGACAATCTTGTATAGGACGTCGAACATTTGATGGTCTATGTTTGGTGTAGAACTTGCTTCAGTAACATGGTCAAAAACATAGAGGAAGTTTTCCCTGCTAAAACGAACTCATTTCATTCGCAGACAATCATCAAATGACCAAATGCCAATGGTATTATCCAAATTCGAGAAGATCCTACAGAAGTTTTCTCTCTCTTATATTTCAAGAATTTCACAGGCGACCGTCGGAGTCGGCAGCTGCTTCTACACCACGAGAGTAATTTGTCTACATGTACGAAATTACATACGCTGTGGGAGTATTCGACGCCGCTCTGGAAATCGATATTGTCCTTTGTAGACGTAGAAGCAGAGATACTACACACATTAGTTCAATTACAACGAGTTTAACATTACCACCTTAAAAACATTAATTTCTTCTTTTGAGCCTAAGAATACTATAAGGGGTAAACCCAACCTTACGTCTCACACAGCCACCTCATTTAACTTTATCGTTTCACATCATTTCCTCTACTAAATTCTAACCCAGTTTGTCGTGGAGCATGTACGTCTCGTCAGAGGCGCATTGGTTCCTCACTTGATTTTTGTGCGTAATAGTGGGCGACCGTTTCGAAGAGTGCAAGTGGACAAGCTCTTAGAACGAGGAGACATCCGGTGAATGGACTGGCCTGTCCATTCCCCGACTTAAATCGCAACGACCACATGTGGGATACGTTGGGGATACGTAGCGCAGCACGTCCCACGCGCCAGCGACTACCCACCAGTTGTCAACGGCGCTGGTGGAGGGATGGAACGACCTACCACAACAACACCTTACCAGTTTCGTAACCAGCTTGAGAGCACGTTGCAGGGAATGCATTGCCGTCCGGTGTGACCACACTCTGTACTAAGAACCATGTTCCACCGTTAGTAATATCCAGGTGACCACCACAAATCGCGCTTATTTCAGTGTAATTATCGTCTTTGAATAAAAGGATAATTGCTACTGCTTATTTCTTTCAGTTATCTTCTATACTGTACTAGCAGTTCTTTCTATGTATGGTCCAGTTTTCGTGGAGCTATGTTGGTTGGCAGTGACACATCGTGCGAAAGTTACATTCGTTCTTAAGTTTTGCGCAACAGTGCAGTTTCTATATAAGAAGACAGTAACTGTTCTCGAAAGAAGAGATACCATTGATGACCGTGCAGCTTCTCTAGAAATAAATGATAATTAATTGAAACCCTCAGCTGCTGACAGGTGTTGTTGATATACCTCGATGGGGAGAACTGAAAATGTGTGCCCCGACCGGGACTCGAACCCCGAATCTCCTGCTCACATGGCAGACGCTTTATCCATCTGAGTCACCGAAGACACACAGGAATAGCACGAATGCAGGGACTTATCCCTTGCACGCTTCCCGTGAGACCCACATTCCCAGCTGTCCACAGTCTACATACGTAATGTTCCTAATAGATATTTGCCCATCCACTCATCACTCGCGCACACCAAGGTGACGATTCCCGTAAGAGTTTGGGCAACCAGTACGTATGTAGATTGTGGACAGTTGGGAATGTGCGTCTCACGGGAAGCGTGCAAGGGATAACTCCGTGCAGTGGCGCTATTCATATGTGTCCTCGGTGGCTCAGATGGATGCCGGCATGGTAGCTCAGCGCGTTCGGTCAGAGGGTTAGCTGCCCTCTGTAATAAAAAACTGAGTTAATCGATCATCGACGAACTTAAATGGGTGTCTTATGACGTCCGCCCCGAGCAGAGGCAACAAACGAAAACGAACAAAAATGAGATTAAAAAAAAAAAAAGATGGATAGAGCGTCTGTCATGTAAGTAGGAGATCTCGGTCAGGGCACACATTTTCAGCTGTCCCCATCGAGGTATATCAACAACACTTGTCAGTAGCTGAGGGTTACAATTAATTATCATTTACTTCTAGTGTACGAAGGTCACTCCAAAAGAAATGCACACTATTTTTGTAAAAATACAGTTTTCATTCTGCAAGAGCGAAAGTTTTACAGTGTGTAGATACATCCTTCCCGCTTGTTTTCAAACTTAGTTCAACCTGTTCCCGTGAGTGGCGCCTTCACAGCATGTCTTCAAGATGGATGCTACACTTGACGTTCGTCAGACGCAACGTGCTGTCATAGAATTCCTGTGCTGTGAAAACGATACAGTGTGAAACATCCACAAGAGGTTTAAAAATATGTTTGGAGAGGCTGTTGTCGATGACAGTACAGTTAGTCGGTGGGCAAGCAGGTCACGTGATGAAAGCGTGCACGGCAATATTGAGGACTGGCCTCGCAGCGGCAGGCCTCGTACTGCACACACTCCAGACAATGTGTAACCATCATAAATTCTGATGCATGTGTGAAGACACTGAAGAAACTTCAAGCTCGACTGAGTAGTGTTCGACGACATCGGCAAAGCAGGATGTTTTGCTGTTGCACGACAATGCACGGCCACATGTCAGTCAAAAAACCATGGAAGCGACCACAAAACTCGAGTGGACAACACTGAAACACCCGCCTTACAGTCCTGCCCTGGCTCAATGTGACTATCATCTCTTCGGGAAACTGAAAGACTCTCTTCGCGGAACAAGGTTTGAAGATGATGACTCCCTTGGGCACGCTGCCAAACAATTGTTCTAACAGGTTGGTCAAGAATTTTACGGTGCGGGTATACACGCGCTGGTTCCAAGATAGTGTAAGGCAGTTGAGAGGGATGGAAATTATGGGGAGAAATGAAAATATTGTTCCTAATGGATGTATCAACACACTGTACAACTTTCAAACGTGTAGAATAAAAGATGGATTTAAAAAAAAATAGTGTGCTTTTCTTTTGGAGTGAACCTCTGTGGCGGCTGATATAACTAGAGGCAGCTGGAGTGGAGTTCTTGTGGCAGAAGCATAATTAGTCTCCTGTTGTCTGCGCCATCAGTGTGACGGCTGATCGTAATTAAGTCTGGCGCCACTCTTCAAAATGACGGCTGGTAGCGCCCTCTGTGGTTATAGCTGTGTACCGTGTGTGGTGGTGTACACAGTACTACTAATAGTGTGCGTTGAAATCACCGACAAGAGCATTAATTTGTACGTAAATTGAAGGACGGGGGCGAGGGGGGGGGGGGAGAAAGGAAAGGGAAGGGATAACTGACGTCAGCTGCCTGGGGACATTACGCCAAATCAATGGCCCCGAGTGAAAATTGTAAGTAGGCTGTTTAGGTTCTCTTATTGGTAACGCCACGTAGCGCTCTGTATGAAAAATCACTGGCTGTGCTGTGTGCAGTCTGTGGCTAGTTTGCATTGTTGTCTGCCATTGTAGTGTTGGGCAGATGGATGTGAACAGCGCGTAGCGTTGAGCAGTTGGAGGTGAGCCGCCAGCAGTGGTGGATGTGGAGAGAGAGATGGCGGAGTTTTGAAATTTGTAAAACTGGATGTCATGAACTGCTATATACATTATGACTTTTGAACACTATTGAGCTAAATACATTGTTTGTTCTCTATCAAAATCTTTCATTTGCTAACTATGCCTTCAGTAGTTTGAATCTTTTATTTAGCTGGCAGTAGTGGCGCTCGCTGTATTGCAGTAGTTCGAGTAACGAAGATTTTTGGTGAGGTAAGTGATTTGTGAAAGGTATAGGTTAATGTTAGTCAGGGCGATTCTTTTGTAAGGATTTTTGAAAGTCAGATTGCGTTGCGCTAAAAATATTGTGTATCAGTTTAAGCACATCATGTATAATTTTTCTAAGGGGACGTTTCATATGGCGACCCTGCCAGGATACGAACCTGGAATTAACTATGCCTATTAGTAGTTAGTGCCTTCAGTAGCTTGAATCTTTTATTTAGCTGGCAGTAGTGGCGCTCGCTGTATTGCAGTAGTTCGAGTAACGAAGATTTTTGGTGAGGTAAGTGATTTGTGAAAGGTATAGGTTAATGTTAGTCAGGGCCATTCTTTTGTAGGGATTTTTGAAAGTCAGACTGCGTTGCGCTAAAAATATTGTGTGTCAGTTTAAGCACAGTCATGTATAATTTTTCTAAGGGGACCTTTCAAAGTGTTTGCTGGACCGGGATTCGAACCTGGGATCTCCTAGTTAAGAAGCAGGTGCGTTACCACTGCGTCATCGGGAACAAAGTGTTAGTGCAACTGCATGAACTATCTCGCGACGCTTCACGGCCGACCCACCTTCTCACCGAGCGCCACCTATCGGCAGTCCCTGTCCATTTCTCCATGCTCGCTACTCTGAGATTCCCGCAGGATTTCGGACGTACTTATGGATCCGCACTGAAGAAGGTGGATACATTGCCTATCTAAGTGAATCAATTACATGAATGAGTGGTGTCTCTTCTTTCAGATATGTCCGAAAGAACAGACACCACTATTCATACAATCAATTTGTACGTCATTTTATGCAAACTGTGATGCGCCCTGTCAAGATACGAAGCCGACACTCTCAAATTGCGAGACAAGTTATGTGGACGACGATTGTTTGCTGCATTGGCACCTCAGTGTCTTAAAGAGTCCCCCCCCCCCCCCCCACCTTTCCCCTGCTGTAATGCCTGCCTGTCAGCGGACAGGAGTCGCGTGGGCGCAGCACGTGTTGCGGCTCGTTTAAACAGCGGCGCGCGCGCGGCGCATGCGCACTGGCCGCCCGGCGCGCCTCGGCCGGCGACCACGCGGACCCGCGAGGCGCAGAAGCCGGCACGGGCAGAGATGCTGCGGCTGCCGCTGCCGGCGTGCTGCCCCGCCGCCATGGACTGCGCGCGCGACCACGAGCTGCTGCTGCTGCGCGAGCACCACCGCCGCCTGCACCTGCTGGCCGCGCTCTCCGCCTCGCAGCGCCTCGTCGCCCTCTCGCAGGTACTGCTGCTATGGCAACGCCAGCCGCTCTTCGCGTGTCTTCCACGTGTCGTTATGCTATGGGGACTTTCATCTGCGCCTTAATATGGGCGTAACAACGCAGTGCCTTTCGATCGTCACAGGTGAAATGCATTTTAGGCAAGCCGCGATAGCTGAATTCCCAACGACTCGTAAATGGATGGAATCTACATTTGCGTACATATTCAGCAAACCACTACGAATTGCAACGCAAAAGTTACTTATCTTAGTATCCTAGCGTTTCTTTTCATTCCAGTCGAATCTGAGAGGAATGACTATTAAATAAATTCCTCTGCGCCTGCTGTAATTTGACGAATAATTTCTCCACGGTCCCTACCGGAGCAATACGTAGCCGCCTGAAAAAGCTGTCATCCTAAAATGAAACTTTCAAGGCTCTTCAGTTCTGCTGTTGTCGTCTTGAGTCCGTCGACTAATTTGATGCAACTCTCCACCCCAGTCTATCGTGTATAAATCTTTGCATAACTTTCACAAGCTGTAACTCACCCTTCCTAATCAGCCTATGAGATTGTGATATAAATCACTATGATCGCTTAAGCCCAGTGAAATTTTACAATGAGTAAGGCTATCGTTACTGGAGGAAAATAATACCGGTTACTAGGAGGAAAGTGTACAACAGACCCTTCTGAAGGAAGAATTTATTCTAAACCTAATCTACGTACCGACAATAATTTTGAAGTGGATGGAATTTAATGAAATCACTCACGAACCACACAGGAAGTGGGGGGGGGGGGGCAAAGGTACCACGTAATATGTAATACAAAAAATACTGATTAACAAAAAAGGGATAATTAAACGGTCACTGGCCCACTAGGGCAATGAATATCCAGAATCCTAAGAAACGTAATGGCAAAGAAAATTAAGTAAATAATCACTGGCGTTGCAACAGTACGTTGTCGCGCTTTTCTACAACACAACTGTCCAGAAGAAAATAAATGAATCATAAAGCACTTAGTTTGCAGTTACTTACTCCGAAATACTAAATTTTGGAAGCAAAGTTAAATGAAGTTGCTGGTTAAATCAGTGGCTAACTATGACTGAAACTTTATGCGTAAAAAATGACTTGAAGTAACCTCAGCTTAACGTAAAGCAAAATTTGGAAAAAGGCAAGCAATTTACTTTTCACTATTGAGAGATGCAGTACGTACTGGGAGATGAAGAAGCTTGCACAGGACAGAGTAGCATGGAGAGCTGCATCAAACCAGTCACAGGACTGAAGACCACAACAACGACTGAGAGATTCAATTGATTCACTTTAAGCAAATGAGCAACTGATTTCCTTTTAACATAAGAACAAGGAAATACAAACCAAGCCATCGAAAGTCCCTCGCTAAGCTAAATACGGAATAAATGAAATTGCGCAGTCTCAATTTGTGCTTTGTCTTTAGCTATTAGTTCTTCCAGTGAAATTTTACGTTATTTTAAGTGACTAAAGTTAATACTCAAAATTGCAAATTAGTTAAGCCTCTGTTATGCAGTATAAGAATGAAAGGTATTGAGGCAGCAAAATTTAAACAGAAACGAGTCATTAGTAAATAAACGAAACTGGCAGTAAATAGTTAATCAGTTTTCATATTTTTACAACAATCGGTGATTGCCTGGAAAGGAAAGGGACGCTGGTTGGTAATAATGCCTGAGGACAATGACAACACAGATGCACTGCAGGTTATTAGTCAAAAAAGTTAGTTATTAAAGTTTGTGAAAGAAATGCCACTGGGTAATGCCTGTGCAATACTAGTTATACGTTGTCAGTTACCTGCTTTACGATGTTGTAGCTGTGCTGGGGACGACGGTAATGTCGAGCTGCTGGTGCTGCTGCTGGTTGCGAGCCACGAGTCGTTTCTATAGTACGGGTAATTATGGGACAGGCAATAGCTGGAGCTGCAGCTTCCTCCGCCTGTCCACTCCGACCGCACTCTCAATACCCGCGGGTTAGCGAAGTGGGTGCGCCTACGCTGGCGCGATCATGGCTGCACACCGCGTCTGCCGGAACGACCAACAAACACTTCCGCACTCTTTCAAGACTCAAGCTGCTGTGTTTCTTCTATGCTAACAACGCGACACGAGACTATCAATACGCAAAGATAAACAGCGGCTCATCTACTGCCCTTTCGTCGTTGCTGTCGATACATTTAAATAAAGGTCATAGGCTGTTACCCAGCAATTTACAGTATCTGCATTATAATTACGAACAGTTATATACATTGACAAATAAATGCACTATTGTATCCATTACGTATTATAGTTTCTGTCATAAGGCTTACAGATTGAGAATTAGCAGTATATTACAATCTATCACCAGATATTAAACGGCGAAAAGTTTGGAATGGTGTAGAAGGTATTTTACCTGCGTTTCCGTGTTACAAAGCCTCATACACTTGAACTAGCTAACTGTAAACAAGTCTTGGTCACCCTCTACAGATTTCGTCTTTCTCCCCTCCCCTCTCTGGCCGGCGGGGGTGGCCGAGCGGTTCTAGGCGCCTCAGTCTGCAACCGCGCGACCGCTACTGTCGCAGGTTCGAATCCTGCCTCGGGCATGTATATGTGTGATGTCCTTAGGTTAGTTAGGTTTAAGTAGTTCTAAGTTCTATGGGACTGATGACCTCAGAAGTTAAGTACCATTGTGCTCAGAGCCATTTTTGAACCTCGCCTCTCTCCCTTCCCTCTTTTCAACACACACAATTTCCTCCATTACAAAATTGGCGATTTCTGGTGTCTCGTGGTGTGTCCTATCAACCGATGCCTTCTCTTAGGCAAGTTGTGCAATAATTTTTTTTTCGCAGATTATATTTAGTACCTCTTCAGCTGTTACCTGATCTACCCATCTAATCTTTTGCCACGAAAACGGAGGTACCCTGCTTCCACTGAAAACGCTGCACTTACTCACAACAAAACACGAAGGTACCTGATACTAACAGTTGATAGAATACCTTGCGGAGAGCACCTAACAAAAACATTCCAGAAGCCAAGACAAGAAAGTGCGGTGCAACCAGGGGAACGTCGCCAGACAGCCACGCTGCATTCTTCTTTCCTGTGTCTTCTCAAACGCTGAATATTGTACCCCAGGTGTTGCAAACAGCTGACATGCACAAAATATAACATCTAAATAACACTATGAGAGTGATTACTGGTTTTATCAAAACAAATTCTACCCAGTGGCTACAACCTCAACTAGAAGCGTATTGATTCTCTCTTACTTTTCTTTTTGAAGTTACTGAGTACCATATGACGCTACTTAGCGCCTCTGTGAACTAATTTTGACTGAAGGGATGAAAGTGTACCAAGTAATTTCTAGCCGTAATGCTGCGGGGGCCTCTGACAAATTAGTTCTCTTGGTTCCCTCGGGAAGGTTTTATTCGTTTGCGCCACTGCAGTATATACTTTTACACTTTTTGATTTTTGCTATTTGCTATTGTTTATTACGACTTATTTGTGTAAACATTTTACCAGCAATTTTAAGCAAGGACTTTTATCTGGCTCTATTATTTTTATCATGTTTCTTTGCGATAATATTTGGTAACCTAATAGCCACCGCAATCCATGGTCTACATACGCCATCTGCTATGGGTTACATATACTAGCGGTATACTCCTTACAAATTTCTACGCCCAAAACTATGTGCACGGCCAGGAGCATTACCGACTGCGCGTCCTACATTTTTACTGTGTGATGCATCTGTGTAGGCCTGATCCTGTTTTAGTGGATGTGGACGGCGCTGTACACCTGAAAAATCTAACCCACTGCTTATTTATACAGATGTACGACTCTTTTGTGAGACTAAGCCGGTTATTTGCTTTTGAATACTCTTGGCTGTTCTCGACATAAGTATTTTATAGGACACCGAACGAGGCCTTTAAAAAAAATTTAACAAGGGCAACTGTCTGCTGTGGCTTTCATCATGTGTTTTAGGCGCAATTTCTCGCTTATTTAACATCTTCTAAACCAGTAAGTTTATATATATATATATATATATATATATATATATATATATATATATATATATATATAGGGTGTTTCAAAATGACCGGTATATTTGAAACAGCAATAAAAACGAAACGAGCAGCGATAGAAATACACCGTTTGTTGCAATATGCTTGGGACAACAGTACATTTTCAGGCAGACAAACTTTCGAAATTACAGTAGTTACAATTTTCAACAACAGATCGCGCTGCGGTCTGGGAAACTCTATAGTACGATATTTTCCACATATCCACCATGCGTAGCAATAATATGGCATAGTCTCTGAATGAAATTACCCGAAATCTTTGACAACGTGTCTGGCGGAATGGCTTCACATGCAGATGAGATGTACTGCTTCAGCTGTTCAATTGTTTCTGGATTCTGGCGGTACACCTGGTCTTTCAAGTGTCCCCACAGAAAGAAGTCACAGGGGTTCATGTCTGGCGAATAGGGAGGCCAATCCACGCCGCCTCCTGTATGTTTCGGATAGCCCAAAGCAATCACACGATCATCGAAATATTCATTCAGGAAATTAAAGACGTCGGCCGTGCGATGTGGCCGGGCACCATCTTGCATAAACCACGAGGTGTTCACAGTGTCGTCTAAGGCAGTTTGTACCGCCACAAATTCACGAAGAATGTCCAGATAGCGTGATGCAGTAATCGTTTCGGATCTGAAAAATGGGCCAATGATTCCTTTGGAAGAAATGGCGGCCCAGACCAGTACTTTTTGAGGATGCAGGGACGATGGGACTGCAACATGGGGCTTTTCGGTTCCCCATATGCGCCAGTTCTGTTTATTGACGAAGCCGTCCAGGTAAAAATAAGCTTCGTCAGTAAACCAAATGCTGCCCACATGCATATCGCCGTCATCAATCCTGTGCACTACATCGTTAGCGAATGTCTCTCGTGCAGCAATGGTAGCGGCGCTGAGGGGTTGCCGCGTTTGAATTTTGTATGGATAGAGGTGTAAACTCTGGCGCATGAGACGATACGTGGACGTTGGCGTCATTTGGACCGCAGCTGCAACACGGCGAACGGAAACCCGAGGCCGCTGTTGGATCACCTGCTGCACTAGCTGCGCGTTGCCCTCTGTGGTTGCCGTACGCGGTCGCCCTTCCTTTCCAGCACGTTCATCCGTCACGTTCCCAGTCCGTTGAAATTTTTCAAACAGATCCTTTATTGTATCGCTTTTCGGTCCTTTGGTTACATTAAACCTCCGTTGAAAACTTCGTCTTGTTGCAACAACACTGTGTTCTAGGCAGTGGAATTCCAACACCAGAAAAATCCTCTGTTCTAAGGAATAAACCATGTTGTCCACAGCACACTTGCACGTTGTGAACAGCACACGCTTACAGCAGAAAGACGACGTACAGAATGGCGCACCCACAGACTGCGTTGTCTTCTATATCTTTCACATCACTTGCAGCGCCATCTGTTGTTGAAAATTGTAACTACTGTAATTTCGAAAGTTTGTCCGCCTGAAAATGTACTGTTGTCCCAAGCATATTGCAACAAACGGTGTATTCCTATCGCTGCTCGTTTAGTTTTTATTGCCGTTTCAAATATACCGGTCATTTTTGAAACACCCTGTATATATATATATATATATATATATATATATATATATTTGATTTTGTCTTAGTGTGTTTTGGACTTTTAGTGCATTAGACTGTTTACTGACGTTTGAACATTTCATCGGATATACTCCGATATATTTTACTCTTGTTTTATAGGATATTGCAAATTAATTTTTCAAATTCTGACCACGGGGGTTTCCAGATGGAAAATTTGTATGCGCGGCATCTGTGTGCTTAACATCATATCTTGTGTGAGTTGTTTTATTTATGCACGGCATCCTACGTGCTTAACACCATATTTTGCCGGTGAGTTGTTTTATTGTTTTTTGCTCGTCCAATTATGCTAGACCGGCGTCTTGCCATTTACGTGAAAGATTGTATTTTTTCTCGTAGGCCAATCTGAAGTTGCCTTGTATAAGGCGAAACGCGTCATTGGAGGACAAATAAAATAAAAGATTCAGTTTTGTTCTTTCACATTCATAGAAGCGTAAATGTTTTCTCGGACGAGTGCAAAAACGTCGTTCATAACATATACGTACCGGTCCATTACGATACTAATGATACCAACGATAACAGAGCCTCCCGAGGCGACAACCAGCAAAAACAGCAGGAATCGTTATGGAAGACAAGGTCAACCGTACCAACGCGTGGACTCGAGAATGCACTGGACAACAAAATAATCGTATACCGCGCATCACCGAAAAGCCACTAGGTTTTGACGTGCCACGCAAAGCACGATCAGTGCTAAACAGAAACAGAAACCAACATGGCTGAAGTGTATATCCTTTTACACAAATTGAGTACGCTACCCTCTCCACTTCGTGATTGCGGAGAACCACAAATCGTCACACACCACAAGAGAACGTCCCATAACATAATACGATGGCAGACCAGAAGACTTCCTGCTGTGTAACATAAATACTGCACATATGTATTTTACTTTGCATTCTGTATAAATAATAATTAGGTCCGACTGGACACTATCGCATTGCACAAAGCTATTATGTTTCAGTCTTCGGAGCTTCCTAATAGCTCTCATTTTTTCTCCTAGGGTCCTTCTTATTTCTTCAGTCCACTTCGTCCCTGGTCAGGTGGTGACTGCATTCTCTGGCAGTACTTCCCATTTGAGAACTTTTCAGTTAAAAATGTCTCATTAACTTATAAGAGCCTTATCTAGATAATTTTTGTGCTACTATATACAGAGTACGGTTTTGAGTTGTTCTGTACTTCGACATTTTGTGAGTGAATCTCGTAGTTGGGAGTCTATGGATGTAGCCATAAATTTCAGTCTTCTTTTTCTGAAAAGGCAAGAGATTGGATAACTTTTGGTTGTTGTTCGTGGATTGTAGCGTGTGCCCATCTTTTTTTCTTTCAGAGCCGAGTATCTTTCTTAGAATTTTGCGTTCTTCTTTTAGGATACCTTTTGAATCACCTTTAATGTGGAGTGTAAGCGTTTCGCTAGCGTACAAAACTTCGAGCTTGTTAACTGAACTGTGTATGGTGCATGATTTTCGTTTGCGTGGACATACATTTTTTTGTTACAGATACTGTAGATTCTACCATAAGATCTCCAAAGCTTCTGCATCCGAATTTTCTTTGTCATTTTTTCTCTCTCTGCAGGTTCAAGGATTTCACCGAAATACTTGAAGTATGGAAATCCCTCGATTTGTCCATTTTTGCGATCAGTTTTTGATTAGGATGTTAGGATGATTTTTGGAAGGATGTTTGGTGACCAACTCTTTCATCGCATTCCTTGACAGTTTCTGTTTAATTGCTGTCGTCTCCTCATTTTTTGGATCATCTGCAAAAACCAGCCAAGAAATTTGGATGTCATTGTAAAGTCTTCCAAGTCGTACGAGTTTCCAGTGGCTTTGATTTTTAAATTCTTCTTCCGACTCTCATATGACTTTGTCCAAAACCAAATTTTGACGCATTGATACATGTATTAATGCGTCAAAATGCCATACAAAAAATAAATAGACGTTAAGTCTTCTGTTGCACTACATTTCAAAAGCTTCTATTCTCTTCCTCCCCCTACCGTTTGTCGTCCACGTTTCACTTCCACAAAAGACTACACTCCAGACAAATGCTTTCAGAAAAGACTCCCTAACACTTAAATTTATTTTAGAGGTGAAAATAGTTATTTTTTAAAGAACATTATTTGCTGTTACAAGTCTGAATTTATATCCTCTTTACTTCTGTAGTCGTCAAATAGTTTGCTCCTGGAACAGCAAAAGTCATGAACTGCTTGCAGTGCCTCATTCCGTAATATAATTCCCGCATCGTCACCTAATTTAATTTGACTTCATCCATTAGACTTGTTTTACTTTTGTTGATGTCCATCTTATAGCCTATTTTCATGACATTGTGCATTCTGTTCAGCTGGTCTTCCAAGTACTTTGCCGTCCGTCTCTCCCTGTACCACAACACAATCGGTAAGCTCTAAAGTTATTATTTTTCTGCCTAAATTGCAATTCCCTTTCCAAATTTCTGTTTGGTTTACTCTACTGTTTGCTCAAAGCACAGATAGGATAACGTGGAGGCTAGGCTAAAACCCCGTCTCACTCCCTTCTCAATGTCTCCCTCCCTTTTATGTTCTTCTACTCTCATAATTGCAGCCTGGTTTCTGTAAAAGTTGTGATTAACGTTTCAGTCGCTGTATTTCATCCCTGCTGTCATCAGAATTTCTAAGAACATATTCCAATCAACATCTGAATATTTCTTTCCTCCAGTCATTCAGCTCTTTTCATTCAACACACAGAACATGTTCCTATACATAATATGCCAGCTAAAATAGCAAACTTACGCGAAATTGTCTTTGAGAAACATGTAAGCAAATCAACTACAAACCTAAAAAATTGTTCAGCTCTACAGCTTCTTCCAGCCCCATAGTGTTTGTTTCATAAATCTGTCCTTTCTTCTGGCAACTGTTCGCAGTAAACTCCTTTCTTCTTTCAGTCTCCGTAGCACCCTTTGATTTCGTACGCAACCTGCCCATTGAATTGTTGACATCCATTTCCGGCACCAAATTACAAATACTTTCGGTTACTCCTTCTTTGATTGGCCTACATTTCACGTTTAATTTTTACGCAGTGCTATGCTAGAGACAAACCGTTTCGGCAGTGTTTAATATAAGTTGAACTCTTTTGTTGAAGACAGATAGATTTCTATCCGGTTTGCTTTGATACCTGTTTTAAAATTTTGCAAGTTGCAATTATATTTCTGCTACTCTCAGTCACTTTCCTGTCAACTTAGTTTGTTCGTAATTGAAATTTCATTCTGTTCTCACTCTGTCTACCTCTTTTACAAAATTTATTTAAGTATTGCTTACTATCTGCCAGCAGCCATCAGTTCCCTTTGCATGGTTCTTTACTATTTCTCCGAAATCTGTAGGTTCAGACTTCTTGAAATTGATTTTGTCAACATAAGAGTTTTATGGGTATGGTACAGCGACGTATTGTAAAATAACTGTCAATGGATAACGCCGACGTTTTCAGTGACCTTCCTCTGGATCGGTATTATCCAGTGACACTTACTTCACAATATGCCACGTCGTCATGACCAGAAAACTCTTACGTTAAATGACTCCGGCCTTGAAAGCATTGGTTTTCATACTTGATGTTTCGATATTATAGTGGATGCTCTGGTTGCAGTCGCGGATGGTTCAATTAAACTTTCCCTATTTAACACGTTACAGTACGGAAACGAATCACCGTACGAGTATCATACTTGATAGCATTAATGTACAAGGTATGGGGTGCATAATTTGTAAGCGTCACAGCGCCACCGTCCAGTTCCGGTTATGGCCACCAGGTGCCGTGATCAGTCATGGTGATTATAGTTTCACACACCTGACCAGTCGCAGTGCACTTGTTGACGTGATGAAGAAGTTCGAATCAACCGGAGAACTGGGCGTCTCTTCGGGAAGAGGCCACCGACCGGTTGCCTCACAGGTGGTTGATGAAATCCATGTGACTACTGCAGACAACGCTGCGCGCAATTCCTGATCGTCAGACAGTGCGCACGCTGTCACGACGGTTGAACATCCCGTGGTCCTCTGTACGGAAGGAGCTTCCAACCATTCTTAAATGGTGTCCGTACAAACTCCACATCGTACAGCAGCTTGCACCACGGGACGCACAAAGACGTGTTGACCTCTATTTCTTTCTCGCAAGGACTGAAGTTGACAAGGGCTGGCCCTGGACCATCCTATGGACAGACGAAGCTCATTTTCCTCTGACAGGTGAGGTGAACATATAGATTTGCCGAGTGTGGGGATCTTCACCTCCAGTCACTGTGCATGAAGTTCCTCTGTATTGTGTACTGTAAGAGGTCCGAGCAGATGTAATTTCGATGTATTGCTCATGCGCTGCCTGCGATATGCAAGGTATAAGAGAATCGCTGACCAGAGAGCAGTGTTGACTGAGTAGGTACTGTGTAGCTGTGGCAGTTAAGTTGTTGCTAGTCTGCGCTAGTCTGGAGTCTGTTCTGGTCTGGTATGGTGTATCGTGTTGGCTGGCCGGTCGCGGTGCAGCGATGCCGGAGCCTGAGTATTATAAGGCAAAAAGCAGCCTCGCGCATATCTAGTAATGTTATCTGAACTCCCATTCAAATGTTTTAAAAATGTCCTAATAATAATCTTTGTCATATAAAGTAATTTTTTTACAAGCATTCATTTCAATTTAAAGAATTTACTAACTTCTCCAATCCATGATCATTCCGATTGTTGCAAAAGAAAAATCAGTTGCTTCCTTTCATAAATGACCAATCTATCGGCCAGCATTGCACAGAGCTATGGCGGAAAAATTTATTGTAAGAGCAGATATATTCGACAATTTTATTGAGACTTCCTGGCAGATTAAAACTGTGTGCCCGACCGAGACTCGAACTCGGGACCTTTGCCTTTCGCGGGCAAGTGCTCTACCAACTGAGCTACCGAAGCACGACTCACACCCACAGCTGTGAGGACCGGGCGTGAGTCGTGCTTCGGTAGCTCAGTTGGTAGAGCACTTGCCCGCGAAAGGCAAAGGTCCCGAGTTCGAGTCTCGGTCGGGCACACAGTTTTAATCTGCCAGGAAGTTTCATATCAGCGCACACTCCGCTGCAGAGTGAAAATCTCATTCTGGCATTTTATTGAGGTAAGAATTTTTCCTTTTTTATTCAGAATGATCTTACAGGGCCATGACGCAGCACTGCTGTCGTCCAAAATTTACCAGGTTACTGAATTTATTTTTTTATTACGAGGTTTAGGAATTTTTCTGTTTCGAGCTTACATTAGATGAGAAAAGAATTTTGTGGGTACATTAAATGGGAAAGAAATTTTGTGTGGAGGTTAAATGTGAATGAATTTCTGTAGGGAGGTTATAAATGGGAACCAATTTTGTTCTGAGGTTACACTAAAATTAGAATCATATTCATCATTATTATTATTTATACAATTTTGTGGGGAGGTTACACTTGAGTGAGGCTCCGGCATCGCTGCACCGCGACCGACCAGCCAACACGATACACCATACCAGACCAGAACACACTCCAAACTAGCGCAGACTAGCAACAACTTACTGCTACAGCTACACAGTACCTACTCAGTCAACACTGCTCTCTGGTCAGCGATTCTCTTATACCTTGCATATCGCAGGCAGCGCATGAGCAATACATCGAAATTACATCTGCTCGGACCTCTTACAGTACGTGTCAACGTATGGTGTGGCTTCACGGCTACGTTCGTCATTGGTCCATTCTTTTTTGAACAGGTTGGCTTTCAAGGACCAAATGAGTGCAGTGTGACTGGCCAGCGTTACTGTGATATGCTTCGCCAGCATATCACATCCGCCTTACAGGAGAGAGAGAGAGAGAGAGAGAGAGAGAGACTGAACTCAATAGAGTTCATGCAAGATGGGGCCTCAACGCACATGGCTCGTGAAGTTCACCTGCTTCTCCGAAACACATTTGGAAATGATCGAATTATCAGCCGATTGATTCCATACGCTTGGCCTGCACAATCCCCTGATCTCACTCCCTGTGATTTCTGGCTGTGGTGCTGTCTAAAGGACAGGGTTTACCAGGTGAACGATCAGATATGTGCTGATCTGAAGCGCAGCATACAAAGAGAGCTTAGCCAGGATACCTACGGACATGCTTCGTTCTGCTGGGCAGAATACGATCTTGGGCTTTAAGACTCTTCTGGACTCTTATGGACGCCATATTCAGCTCCTGTCGTAGCAGTAACGGTACCGCTATGTAATTGTATGATGTACCGTAGGAGCACATTAAAAGTGTTTCAGTTGAATAGATTCTGCATTATTTCTCTTCCCCATGTCCTTGACATTAATGCTACCGTGTCTGGTCCTGTTATGGTACTTAGTTTCCATGTTATAACGTGTTAAATAGGGAAAGTTTAATTATAGCCACCCGGTATATTTTGTGACTCATACAAATTTTCACGTACACTTAGAAATATACAAAAAATATTAAGAGCGACATAGACAGATGGAAGTTGTAGCAGCCTTATTTGCAATACAGTATATGTTGTTTAAATTCTCTTTTCTTACATACAAAAAAACTTTCCATCTCCATCTGTTATTCTCTCAAACCAGAGGCCTACAGAAAATTGAAATAATGAGTACTTGGAATCTCCATCTAAATGCGTTGCAAAATTGTTGAAAAAAAAATTGAAATTATTTCAGAGTTCACGAAAAATCTACATTCTTATTTCCTTTCTGCAACTGTCTTCTGTTTCCTCCATTGCTTATTCGCTGCACAAGTTGACCAACAGTGGCTGTAGGCTACCACTCTGGTTTGCTCTCTTCTTAACATGAATTTCTCTTTCTTGTAAATCTGTTTTATTAGTAGAGCTCTGTTTAATGTCCTCAGAACATACAAAAGACTTTTAACTATATTTAGCCATTATGAACTGATGTTACTACGTTCCGCTGACTTCAGACTGTTAAACTATTTACATACACGGCTCTTGATCAGAAAGTGTAAACTGCTGCTTGGAAAGGGAAGATGAGATCTAAAGCAAGAAATTACGGCTTCACTAGCGCAGGCACACGTATTAATCAAAGGCAAGACGATCCGGTCGGACAAGATATGGAATCGTGGTCCCAGAGAACGGCATAAACATTGTAAAAAGTGACTGTCAAAAAAACCATAAAAGCTCTGTCCAGCAATCTCTCTGAAGTTTGCAACACTCTCAGTTTTTAGGTTGGTCGATATCCACTAACGAGTTTGAAACTCGCAACATCCACAAAGAATTTACTGTAGGATACGTTGGAAAGTATACCAGGAATAAGTGATTAACATTGCGAAGATACGGCTCATACGTAGACCATTTTTCCTTTCTTGTTATTTCCTCACCTGCCAGAACGAGGCTTGTCTGGAAACGATACATTGCCGATCTTGTACTGAGAGCATTTACAAAATGCATAAATGAGTGTGTGTTTTAAATTATATTAAAACGCTTGGTAGTGCACAGAAGATTATAAATAAAATATTTCCTTTTAAGATGCTAACAAATTACAATAATGAAACTTCCTGGCAGATTAAAACTGTGTGCCGGACCGAGACTCGAACTCGGGACCTTTGCCTTTGGCGGGCAAGTGCTGTACCAACTGAGCTACCCAAGCACGACTCACGCCCCGTCCACACAGCCTTGCTTCTGCCAGTATCTCGTCTCCTACCTTCAAAACTTTGCAGAAGCTCGCTTTTAAGTTTTCCACCGAGAAGTCTGTATGTGTTCTTTTTAACCGTTCTCGTTCGATTTTAACCTTTCCTGAGTTGAGGATGAGGGACGCTATTCTTACATTTAAAGACACGGTGAGATTTCTGGGGCTCATTTTTGACTCGAAGCTCACGTGGTTACCTCATCTTAAAGACCTGAAACGGCGGTCACTTAAGGCTTTAAGTATTTTAAAATGTCTTAGCCACAGTACATGGGGAGCTGACAGGACTTGTCTGCTCCAGTTTTACAGGGCGCTTGTGCGATCTCGGCTCAATTATGGGTGCACGGTGTATGGGTCTGCGAGGCCTTCTTACTTGAAGTTGTTGGACGTTGTGCACCATGAAGGGCTTCGGTTGGCCACTGGGGCATTCCGAACTAGCCCCATACCAAGCCTCTGTGCAGAGGCTGGTGAACCGCCACTTCATATGCGGCGACGGCTACTTACAGTGCGCCAGGCGTATAAAACTTTGTCCACACCATACACCCCTGCATACCATACCGTTGCTCAGCCTCCTCTGGCACGATTGTTTCATAACCGGCAACGTGCGACGCAGCCCTATGGGATTCGCGCACAGGATTGCCTCGGTGCGATGTCTGTGGCTGGTCTTCGTGTTTTACGTCGCGGTTGGAGCAGATCTCCACCTTGGCTCCTCCGGAGACCCAAACTTATTTTAGATTTGACTAATTTTAAGAAAGCTGGCACACCAGATTTTACCTTCCAATCTCTGTTTTTTAACATTTTAGATGTGCATCACGATTTCACTGTCGTTTATACTGACGGCTCCAAACAGGAGACTTTCCTTGGCTGTTCTGTGGTGTTCCCTGATCATGTTACCCGGATTCGCCTCCCTGCTGAATATACCGTTTTCGCAGCGGAGCTCCACGCGATCCTGACAGCACTGGAGCAGATGTATCGTGTTCGGGGCAATCGATTTCTTCTCTGCTCCGATTCTCTTAGTGCCTTACAGTCACTGCAGAACCTATACCCGACTGAAGAGATGGTCCAGCTGATACATGACCAACTGTACTTGCTCCAACGGCGGGGTAAAGAGGTATCCTTCTGCTGGGTGCCTGGTCATGTCGGCATATGGGGCAATGAACAGGCTGATCGGGCTGCAAAGGAGGCCTGCAGAGAGCAGGATGTGGTCCAGTGTCCTATCCCCTTGCAGTCAGTCATCGCTGCACTCCACAGGAAGTGCATGGAGTTGTGGGAGGACGAATGGCTGGCGGTGACGGCCAATAAACTGCGGTCGGTAAAGTCAACCACTCGGCCGTGGCGTTCCTCCTGCCGGCTGCTCAGGCGGGAAGAGGTGGCGCTCACACGTCTTCGGATCGGGCACTGTCCTCTGACACATAGCTATTTATTACGGCGGGAGGATCCTCCGTTTTGTGATGCTTGTGGTGTGCACATCTCTGTCCGGCACATTTTAACAGACTGCGTTTTATACTGTGATGCAAGGGCAGCAGCACAAGTTGATGGGGATCTGCCCTGTGTTTTAGCTAATGATGAGACGTGTGTGTCTAGGGTTTTTAAGTTTTGTGATGTGTCTGGACTCTGGCCTAAACTTTTAGACTGGCGGTTTTAGTGTATTGCAGAGTGGCTTACTCCTCCCTTTTTTCATTGCGGTCAGCCAGCCACTTCCATCTGCTCCATTGTTTTAGCTCCCTCTATCTTTTTCTTCCTGTGTTGTCCATGTTTTACTGCTGACGCCCTGCTTCATCCCACGCTTCGGTGTGGGTGAGCACATATTTTTCCATGATTGTTCCCTGTGTTTTATGTTCCGTTTGATGTAAATGTTCTGAGTTTTTTCTTGACACCCGTCTCACTCTGACACTGAACGGGCGCTGAAGACCTTGCTGTCGTGCGCCCACAAAACCCTTCTACTACTACTACTACTCTCCTGCGAGCCTTGCAGAACTAGCACTCCTGAAAGAAAGTAAAGTTTGGAAAGTAGGAGACGAGATACTGGCAGAAGTAAGGCTGTGAGGACGGGGCGTGAGTCGTGCTTGGGTAGCTCAGTTGGTAGAGCACTTGCCCGCGAAAGGTAAAGGTCCCGAGTTCGAGACTTGGTCCGGCACACAGTTTTAATCTACCAGGAAGTATCATATCAGCGCACACTCCGCTGCAGAGTGAAAATTTCATTCTGGAATTTACAATAATGTTTATTACAAACCGAGCACTTCACTTCCGCACCGAGTTATAGGAAATGAGCAGTGGTGAGGAGTATTGCTGAGGGGGGGGGGGGGGGGTTGGAAAGGATTTGAGTAGAAAAGATGAATAGGAATCTCCCGAACCAACATTTTGAAAAGGGAGGAATGGGGGGAGAGACCTGACATGGGGAGCAAAGGGAATGTTCTGCTGAAGCTGTTATGATGGGTAGATCTCTGGGACGAGGTGTGGAAAGTGTGTAGGTGTTACATTGGGAAACTGGGATGTGTTAGTACAAGCGCAGCAGAGTACAAGGGTTGAACATCAGAGATGAAATGGTAGAGTGTTTCGTGTCAAGTTTGAAGGAAGTGTATTAAATCCTGAGAGGAGAGGGAGGGGATTAATGAGGTGATACAGGATACGAGTGGTGCAAGGTAGACGGATACCGTAGGTGAAGCAGAGTGTTTGGCGCTCAACGATTCTGAGGGAACGATAAAATTTTGGTGGAGCGCAAATACAGGTTTCATCGGTAAAACAGAGAACTGGTGGTATTATGCATATGTAGATGTGGAGTATTGTGCACGCGGCCCCAGGATCGTGCTCTCTTGTGTGACTGGAAGGCTTAGTGACCTATCAAGCTCGCTCCGTGAGCATCGGGCATTATTAGCAGGTGACTGAGCTCGAAATGAACAGAATAGTCGCTCATCAGGAAATGGGTTTGTCATTTAGTGGCATTGCGCTTCGTGCAAAACATGTTACTAAGGGAATTATGCGTGCGTAAAACCTATGGACAAAAGAGGAAAGGACGGACCGTGAAATATTAGTGCCAGCACAGAATGACTGCCTTCTTGTCGGACCGATATGTTCGTTCTTCACAGTTCTTTCTTTCCCTCTCGCCTATGCAAATACAAACCAATTTATTCATCCAGAGAGCTGTGGATTAGTGTGATGCTGCTATTTGATATGTAACGACGTAAATGATGTTTTTGTCCTTTGTGTTATCCACAACGTTTACACAGTTCTTTGCTTGTACATGTTGTTTTAAAAAAAGTGTCACGTATTCCTACGGGAGACTGTACTGGTCAAAACTAGAAGAAAATTCCTATAATTATATGTCCGGAAAACAATAAATGTTCACGCTGTTTTATTTCTGACAGGCACATTGTACATTTCGGTGCTGTAGGCCGTCTTGCTGTTGTAGTCCATTCGACTATGAATTACGGGCGCTGCTGTAGAATTTCACCTTTGCAGAAGGACGACGACTGTAGTTTATGCGTATCACGCTTCATGGGCGGTATCTCGGTCACGGAGGTCCGGCATCGTGGCCCCCCGTTAAGCGGACCCGAGTCCTTTGGATCTCTTGCTAAGCGGACACTTAGAGGCCCTAATGTATGGCCATATTATCAACAATGTGCAGACATTACAGGAGCATGTGAAGTATGCATGTGACTTAACCCGAATGGAGCCAGGCGTATTTGAAGGAATGCGTGATTCACTGCAAAGAACGGTTGAATGCTGTTTCAGGATGCATGGAAACGTATGCAGCATTGCCTATAGTGCCTGCTTCTACTAACAGACAGACGGGAATTTAAGGACACATTGGCCAATTTCTCAGCAGGCAATGGTTTCTGGACATATCATTAACCAGCGAAAAAATGGTGCTATCGAAACACAAACAAGGCCAATATATTACTGTTTATAAGACTGATTGAAAAGTGGGGTACCAGTTGTTTTATTTTGTCTTCCTCTGAACATTCAAAAATTTTCCCAAAAATGTTGGCATGCGAACACATTTGTGCTCTTTGTAACATGCAGCTCACCTCTCACTCCTACAAGATCCTCTAACTGTAGCTCGCTCACATCTGCTAGTCCATCACTATAAGTCGCTCATGCCCCTCCACTCCCACTTGCCCATTCTCAGACATTCATACAGCCCATTTTATTGTCATTATCTCTTTCTGTGTCTCTAACTGTCACTGTCTTCTGCCTCACATCCACACATTTCTTCGTTCTGTCCTACTACTACTATCTTCTCTCAATCTCACTATCTCCCTCTTGTTCTCACTTACTGCTACTACCTCATTCATTCCTTCCTACTGCTGCTGTCTCTTCTCATATACTCTGTCTCTCATTATCACTGGCTCTCACCCACTTCCACTTTCTCCTTCTCTTTATTCCTCTCCCACTGGCACTGTCTTCTTCTCTCTTTTCCTAGTACTATTCTGTCACTGTCACCTGTAGCTCTTTCTACACCACTGCGTCCTCTCCCAGCATAAAAAAGCACGAATATGTTCGCATGACAAAATTTTCGGTAACATTTTTAAAGATGCTGAGAAAGGTAGATTGAGGCAGCTGGTCTCCCTTCTTCAGTCAGAGTCTTTTCAACACTTGGTTCCCAGAACCCTTCTGATGACAACCGAGGCATTTTACAACATATTTCCCCGTGCTACCTCACATTTTAAACTACATTTTCGCCTCACATCGGATTTACGTGTAGAAGTAGGCTAACTTTGAGCCTCCATGTTTCTGAAACGGATAAAGACCTCAAGAAACTTTTCAAGGCTGTTCGACGTCGAGATCTTAGTAAAGTATCGTAAAAGTACAAAATTGTTATGGCTTTCATGGCCACTTGTTGACAAACTGCCTGTTGGCTTCTGTCTCGGGTTGTTCCGCCGACGTTCATCTAATGATTTTACTGACGTTTCGCCAACGCGAGTGGCTGGCATTGTCAAAGCTTCAGCCTCCATTGCCGGTGGTGAACTGGAGCCGAGCTCGCGGCCGCAGACTATTTGTACCTGACGCGGAGAAGCCCTCGGACGTTGGCGCGCCAGGTACATATAGTCTGCGGCCGCGAGCTCGGCTCCAGTTCACCACCGGCAATGGAGGGTGAAGCTTTGACAATGCCAGCCGCTAGTGTTGGCGAAACGTCAGTAAAATCATTAGATGAACGTCGGCCGAAGAACTCGAGACAGAAGCTAATAGGCAGTTTATCGTAAAAGTTACACCTGTTTGCTGCGACTCGGTTTTGATATCCAAAAACAGTGTTTTTGGGGTGTTTCTCGGTAAAGGATAAAGATTTTTGACAACGGGAAGGTGGCACTTCTTGATAAATGTCTAGAAATAGATAACATAACGTTAAAATTAGAGCAGTTTGCTACGATTACTTGTTATTTAGAGTTTGCCTCACATCAGAATTTACATGTGTATTGTTTGCGTAATGTAACCACTGTATGTTGGAAACGGATAAGGATAGCAATAAAATTTTCAAGGTTCTTCGAGATCGCATTCTTAGGAATATATCGTAAAGCCACCTTGGAATCAGCGGCTCGGTTTTGGAACGAAAAAAATTGTGAAAAATCTCTTTTTCGGGACTTTCTAGGAAACCGCCCAAGAGCTAATACAGATTTTTGAAAACGGGAAACTGACATTTCTAGATAAACGCCTACAGAGTATAAGGCTGCCATTTGAGTAATTTTCTGCAGTTATTTATTACTTAGATTTCGACTCATACCGGAGTTTATGTTCGTATTTTACATGTAGAAGTAGGATAACTTTGAGCGTCCGTATCTAGGAAACGGTTAGAGATATCAAGAAAATTTCCGAAGCTCTTCGAGGCGGGGATCTAAGCAATATATCGTAAAAAATTCAGGTATTTGCTGTGCGTAGCCGTCTTGGAATCCGCAGCTCGGTTTTCGTACGGAAAAATAGAAAAGAAAACCCTTTTTCGGTGGTTTTTTTAAAAAACCGCCCGTAAACTAACGGTGCCTCCGTAAGCCCGTTACAGTCCAAAACAGGCCATGACAAAATGCAAAAAGAACCAACCAATTTGGTCTATTTGCCTAAGCAGGAGGAAGTGTGTAATATTCAAACTTTGACTCTTTACTGTAAGACGGCGATACTAAGACGATTCTTCTGTTGAGTATACAAATGGTTCCCAGCCCAAGGGCTATCCAGAACGCTACATCCTACCTTTCTATCACCTGCAGAAACCGAGGTATTAGCCCGGGAAGAATGCCGTTTTTATACGCGTCGTTTGGGATCATACACTCCTGGAAATTGAAATAAGAACACCGTGAATTCATTGTCCCAGGAAGGGGAAACTTTATTGACACATTCCTGGCGTCAGATACATCACATGATCACACTGACAGAACCACAGGCACATAGACACAGGCAACAGAGCATGCACAATGTCGGCACTAGTACAGTGTATATCCACCTTTCGCAGCAATGCAGGCTGCTATTCTCCCATGGAGACGATCGTAGAGATGCTGGATGTAGTCCTGTGGAACGGCTTGCCATGCCATTTCCACCTGGCGCCTCAGTTGGACCAGCGTTCGTGCTGGACGTGCAGACCGCGTGAGACGACGCTTCATCCAGTCCCAAACATGCTCAATGGGGGACAGATCCGGAGATCTTGCTGGCCAGGGTAGTTGACTTACACCTTCTAGAGCACGTTGGGTGGCACGGGATACATGCGGACGTGCATTGTCCTGTTGGAACAGCAAGTTCCCTTGCCGGTCTAGGAATGGTAGAACGATGGGTTCGATGACGGTTTGGATGTACCGTGCACTATTCAGTGTCCCCTCGACGATCACCAGTGGTGTACGGCCAGTGTAGGAGATCGCTCCCCACACCATGATGCCGGGTGTTGGCCCTGTGTGCCTCGGTCGTATGCAGTCCTGATTGTGGCGCTCACCTGCACGGCGCCAAACACGCATACGACCATCATTGGCACCAAGGCAGAAGCGACTCTCATCGCTGAAGACGACACGTCTCCATTCGTCCCTCCATTCACGCCTGTCGCGACACCACTGGAGGCGGGCTGCACGATGTTGGGGCGTGAGCGGAAGACGGCCTAACGGTGTGCGGGACCGTAGCCCAGCTTCATGGAGACCTCGCCGATACTCCAGGAGCAACAGTGTCCCTAATTTGCTGGGAAGTGGCGGTGCGGTCCCCTACGGCACTGCGTAGGATCCTACGGTCTTGGCGTGCATCCGTGCGTCGCTGCGGTCCGGTCCCAGGTCGACGGGCACGTGCACCTTCCGCCGACTACTGGCGACAACATCGATGTACTGTGGAGACCTCACGCCCCACGTGTTGAGCAATTCGGCGGTACGTCCACCCGGCCTCCCGCATGCCCACTATACGCCCTCGCTCAAAGTCCGTCAACTGCACATACGGTTCACGTCCACGCTGTCGCGGCATGCTACCAGTGTTAAAGACTGCGATGGAGCTCCGTATGCCACGGCAAACTGGCTGACACTGACGGCGGCGGTGCACAAATGCTGCGCAGCTAGCGCCATTCGACGGCCAACACCGCGGTTCCTGGTGTGTCCGCTGTGCCGTGCGTGTGATCATTGCTTGTACAGCCCTCTCGCAGTGTCCGGAGCAAGTATGGTGGGTCTGACACACCGGTGTCAATGTGTTCTTTTTTCCATTTCCAGGAGTGTATTACGTAGCATGCTGTCGCTTGCGTACCGATAGAAACTTTTCTTCTAATTTTGACCTGTACTACCTCCTGTAGGAATTTGTGACATTTTGTAAATCATTAGCCTTAATAAAAATGAAGTCGTAATTTAAAAGTCACGCTTATACGCAGCTATTGTCGAAACAAAAGCGTACATGACATTCTACTGCCTTCACCTTCGTGTAATGTGATATTTCAAGTTTCGCGGCCGAAATTAAAAGTCACAAGAGCTTCCTAATTGATTGCATAAGAGAAAAAATTAACAATAGTGCAGATGATAAATATCACGTTTTTAGTCGGAATGATTTACGTCGCCGGCTGGTATGGCCGAGTGGTTCTAGGCGCTTCAGTCTGGAACCGCGCAACCCCTTCGGTCGCAGGTTCGAATCCTGCCTCGGGCGTGGATGTGTGTGATGTCCTTAGGTTAGTTAGGTTTAAGCAGTTCTAAGTTCTAGGGGACTGATGACCTCCGATGTTAAGTTCCATAGTGCTGTGGGCTGAACTGGTAGCACACACACCATTGCCTCGGCTTCTATTGCCCACAAATCACAAACGCCCGAGGCGACAATTATACGAGAAAGCCCTCGTGGGTTTGTCGGCTGGTAAAAATAGTATCTACTGTCGAACGCCCCTTCAACATCTATTACGACAAGGTGATCTACTAATAGATGTTATACCTTACCGTGGTGACTGAAAACGGCAGCCAGCATTGTTGAGTGTCTCAGTGGGCAATCAACAAATGCGATTGTTTGGGCCACCATCAAAAACAACACACGATCCCGAATTCTACATACGGAGAGCAGTCTAGAAAGGTGATCCTACATTGAGAATGTTTTAGAGCTGGAAGCAGTGTCTCCTGTTCATGAAAATCAACGTTGTCCTTGCCACGGCAGGGATGTTGAAATCTTCCCTCCAAGAACTACTCATCGACTGGTTCCCGAGTCTGCGCGTTCGCCATACTTGTAGCCCACCGAATACGTTTGGACTATGACTTGTCTGCATCTTTTCGTCACAGTCCTCTAGCAACCATTACTGATGGATTATGGATCCGCGCACGAATCGCGTGGAGGGAAATTTCCCGGAATCGTGTCCAGTTCCACTCTGACTCAATGCAATGACGTCTAAGAGACTCTAATTACAAGGAATCTTCACAGTATGCTGTTTGTTAGTGTCTGGCATTTTGTACAGTTTTATACATTTTAGTCACTTTTATATTACCCCGTCGCTATGTGGGCGTGTATCCAACGACGATTGGGTTAGATTGGAGTAGGTTGGGACGGGTTGAATGTGGTTGGGTCGGGTTGTGTTGGCTTGGCTTTAACTGGTTCAAAATGGCTCTGAGCACTATGGGACTTAACTTCTAAGGTCATCAGTGCTTGAGAACTTAGAACTAACCTAAGGACATCACACACAGCCATGCCCGAGGCAGGATTCGAACCTGCGACCGTAGCGGTCACGCGGTTCCAAACTGAAGCGCTTAGAACCGCACGGCCACACCAGCCGGCCTTTAACTGGATTGGGGTGCGTTTTGTTTGGTCTTCAGTCAGTCCTTTTTCTGTCACTTATAATTTCTTTCAGCTCCGGCAGTAATCTATATTTGTAAAAATTTCAAAGTTGCGTCCCCATTAACCTATAGGTTAACTGGATGGGTTAGGCAGTTCAAAATATCGGACGATACACCCACTACGTAAGTCAGCGTGGCGTACAGGTCAAGCTTTCTTTCACCTTAACTGTGGTACAAAGTCTAATTTCAGTCACATGTGACTTATTGGTGCTGCAACTTTGTCATTCTTCAGAGTCTGTTCTTTAAGGGATACTTTCCACAGAAACCAATTACTAGTGGTTATGAAGTACAATGCCTAGCCCCTTCAAAGACTGACTGAAATAGAGTAAGCACATTTTATCTGGATAAGTACTTTGCTATTACGAAGGTCATAAATTCAAATGTAATTACACAAGGTATCGGCATTATTTAAAATTCAGAATGAGGAGAATTGTTTGGAACTATTTATTCGAATAATAGCAAAGTGCCTGACTTGTTGAAAATATATACCAGAAAATAAAATGCGACGTTGTTTATTGTGTTTATAGCGCAAAAACTGTACATGGAATAGAAGAGGGTGGTAGTAATGCTAGCTTTCTTTGTTCTGGTTTAAGGAATTACGGAATATTATGAAATAACTTAATGGAAGATGATGATCATTGCAGTTATCTGAAAAAACGTAGTGATGTGAATAGTCGTCTACCGGACAAATGCTTAAAACTGTTTTGTGTTCTAGTGCCTTTCACCATAGTGAATGCTGATATCACTGGATTTGTTCAACCGTCCGTCTCTTCTGTTTGGCCCAATTCGATTGTCCTTTCGCTGTGGAGAGAGGACACAATCTTCCTTCATATCTCGAGAAGTAGACCGAAACAATTAAAATATTCTTAAAAAGTGCCTAAGATCTTCATGACCAAAGCTTAAGCTTTGTTTCCCTCTATGATGTTTACTATTTTGATTACATGCCTAAATTAGTGGATCAGATAAGCTTTCCGGTCAAGGAATAAAACACGATTCCGAACGTTGTTTAGCATCGTACCAAATTCCTTGTGTGCCGACAGCACACAGCATTTTCTGTAACGATCTTTCTTGTATCAGAGCTTCGAATTGCAAGACTCCAAACAAATATGGAAATGAAAGCCACGTCTGAACTGTGATTAACGATCCGTGATAGCCGATTAAGGGCTATGAATGAGGCTCGCTTCACGGCTGTGCTACACTGAACGACTCGTGTATTCCGTCTGGTATCTGATGCAAGTCAATTAAACTAGACTTTTGATTTGTGTGTAGACCATTAGGTACGTTGGGGGTACGCTTTTTTTGTTTCATTTATTGGTACTACCACTTCCCATGCGTACAGTACAGTCCGATTAAAGATAAACCTCTTCGCAAAGGCAAATCAACGATGGGCGTTTAGTTTGAATGTTGCTCGCAATAGGAAATACATTTTCTGCTTCACTCTACGATGAATGTCGCCGTACCACTGCCTCCTTTTGTCTCTGATCTTCAGTCTTGCTTGAGTTGTAAATTCATGCGTAATTTGAATTTCGTAGTATTTAGCATACTGAGCACGTAATTGATTTGTCGTGTGACGATAGCGCAGAATATTACAACAAATACTTCCCGGTAATTTCCAAGGAACGGCGCACATCGAAGTCGCAGTCTCACTGCGAGCGATATACACTCGTGTCCAAAAATAAAGCAAGAAACCACTATTTCCCTGTCCTGTGCCTAATTCACGATATAATAGGACAAACTGTCACCAGATGTCCACACGATCGTGTTCTGCACGGAAGATAGCGTTCCGGCCAACGAATAACCACGCCAACGATGACGCCAGGGCACCTATCAAACGAGGTAGTGTCTGAGGGTACTCCAAATCTACAATCGCTCTGTACATAGTTATAGACGGTGCTGTGTGGCACAGTGAAGCCGCCTACCAGATTCTCTGCGGTGGAGGGACGTAGGAGGAATGCGATCAGTACAGTCGTAAACCGATGTGGCACGATGGCTTGTTTTTCGGATGTGGCGACAGTTCATAGAGACTGGAACTGTATCCCAAAGATCAGAGCAGGGCCGCCCACGTGTGACACCAGGAAGAGAGGACCGTTATGTGGCTGTAACGGAACGACAGTACCGCCTTAGACTGCACAGCAACTGGCATCTGACCTCGAAGCACCTACTGGACGTGTTGTATCGAGGCAAACGGTGTACAGAAGGCTTCGGCAGAGTGGCCTTTATTGCCGGAGATCTGCTGTATGTGTATCTCTGACTCGTCTTCACAGAAGGGAACTTCCAGAGTGGAACTGTCAACATGCCATCCGATCGGTCGAACAGTGGGCCAATGTTCTTTCCACAGATGAGTCCTGATTTGGTCTGAAGAGTGATTCTCGACGTATAAGCATCTGGGGGGAACGTGGAACACGATTTCGGGACCCAAACATAGAGGAAAGACACCAATTTCAAGGAGTGTCCCTAATGCTGTGACTAGGAATTATGTTCACCACTCCAACAGCTCTTCATGAACTTATACGGTTGAATCAGCAAGGATTAACTGCTTTGAGGTATTGTGGCGAGATCTGCGGACCTCATGTGGGATTTTTGGGAGATGCTGTGGGCCCAGACTTCGTACTGATGGACGATAATGCTCGACCTCAAAGAGCGCGGGTGATTGATATTTTCTCGGAAGCGGAAGAATTTGCACGCATGGCGTGGCCTTCTCGCTCTCCTCATTTGAATCCCATAGAGCAAGCCTGGGATGCACTAGGCACGTGGGTTGCATCACGTTATCATCCACCAACCACTCTCCGAGACTTGCGAAGAGCTCTGCAGGAAGGGTACGCGTTATGCCTCAACATGAGACATCATTTACAGCACGCCCCATCGTCGTCAGGCATGTACTGATGCCAGGGGTGGTCACACACCATACTGAGCACGTTAACCAGTTGTCTGAATGTGTGTCTAAATCCGTTAAGTTGGAAAAAACCATTACGTATGTTGTAATTGTTAAGTTCTGTATCATTTACATTGTTTCTGCTTTACTATCACCTGTTTATATTGTTTTGTGGCAAAATAAACGCAACTTCGCAAAATTTCTGTTTGTTGCTTTAATTTTGGACACCAGTGTAAATCGAACGCGCGACTCTCGATAGGTTGACAAGTGAGTCGACAAAAGGTGAACGTACTGAAAAGAGATATTCATTATAAAAACGAGAGAGTAACAGTACTTTTTTTACTCACTGGGATTTATTAAGGAAATGAATGAAGCCGCTCACGTTACCCATGCACATTACTCATGCACAATAACGTATGTGGTATAGGCAATTACAAAAATTAATACTATCACTTACATTACTCAATAAGGTATATCGTTGTCGTACACAGTGCAGTGGTTGGTGTAGGCAGCGGGTACCATTCCTCTTTTTCCCATACCCAGGCTACAGTTATGACACGTATTTTAGGAAAACTGGGAGAATCTCACAGGAGAGAGATCCGTCACACTCTTGACATGTGTTTTAGGAAAATTGAGAAACTGTCACAGGAAAGAGATTTGCTAGAGAGTTGTGAAAATATAAAAACTGAAAGATATACAACTCATCTAGAACTTGGTGTGTGTCTGTGCCGGGATGCGGGCGACTGATGTAAACTAGTGGTCGCCAAACTGCGGAACATGCTTGATTCGTGCGGTCTGCGGTTATCAGCTGTATTTTATAATAATATGCTCCTAGCACTTAACACCCGAACTGAAAAACGTCAACTAACTTTAAGAGATTCTTATGAGATTAGTTTTGCTGCCCAGAGACAGTAATATTTTATCATATGGCTAATTTTAATTAACACCGATTAATTCGATGGTGATCAAAGTAAAGTTGTCCGCTTACATTAGGGGTAGAGAGGATGTGGAAGAGGGAATTTATATTGTTTGTCTTGCAATACTGAAAACTTAGGAGCGTAAGCGGCGCTCCCCAATCAGTTGATATGGTATAAATTTTGACACGGAAGTAACATGGAATCGCAAATGCGCATTACAGGCATTGTCATCTCCAAATGCGGTACAGACTTGTAGTAAGGTGAATGCAATTAAATCAAGGCTGTTGCATACCATGCAACGAGTAAAAGAAAAATGACATTAAGACATTTCACAATTTTAAGCATGGCTGGGAGGCAGCAACCGTACAAGAATATGTTGTGACTTGGCAAGACAGCCAAGCCACTATGATTGGTAGCCGAAAGGCACGCGTTAAGCTCACGCAGGATGGCGTGAGGTCTGGAACAGGACAATGTAATTAATATAGCCAATAAGGTACGTTGCTGCTGGAATACTTAACTTTAATCCATAATTGGTGTACATCGGTCTGACGATACAGGCATCACAAGATAAATAGCAATTGATAATGGCGCCTTGCTAGGTCGTAGCAAATGACGTAGCTGAAGGCTATGCTAACTATCGTCTCGGCAAATGAGAGCGTAATTTGTCAGTGAACCATCTCTAGCAAAGTCGGCTGTACAACTGGGGCGAGTGCTAGGAAGTCTCTCTAGACCTGCCGTGTGGCGGCGCTCGGTCTGCAATCACTGATAGTGGCGACACGCGGGTCCGTCGTATACTAGCGGACCGCGGCCGGTTTAAAGGCTACCACCTAGCAAGTGTGGTGTCTGGCGGTGACGCCACAGAATATGATTCGTATAGTACAGCCAACCGGTTGGCTGTATTATACAAATTATATTACAACATTTGGTAAACATGTATGGTCGTGCCTCATACTGCATAATGCTTGTATGTATATACTTACAATTATTAATCAATTAATCATCTGTTTATATGGACAACATCACAACACTTTGTCAGGCTATTATGGTGACACGACTTTGGGATCGCCGAGGGTGGCAGCCCCTGTGGCAGCAGTCTCAAACAGAACAGAAAGCAGTCGAAGCGAAGTGTTCCGAATGATGTCGACTTTTAACGATTAGTAATTGCGGGCCGGCTCCCATTTTGCCGTGCTCTTAATATAGCTGGTCTGTTGGGGGCTCATAACACACTAATTTACGTAGGTCAGCAATTACTAATAATATTTTCACATAAGAGGCCGGAGGTGGCACCCCACAACGTCAGTACTGACTCTTGAACAAAAAAATTGACGACCAATTATGTAAACAATCGAGTGGGAGCGAGAATAACTAGGTGTTGGCTGTTTATTGTTGTCTGTACAGTGAGTTCGTGTTAAGTCCTCTTTTTCGTTAGTTGATTGACTGTGGAGACTAAATCATGGAATCGGATTCGAGCTCTACAACTGATGAAAATCTCTGGGCGTTTTTAAATGGTAACTATAATTTTGTATCCTTATCGGGAAAACAAATATTTTTCGACTGTAAATTGTGCTTGCCTAAAAAATCAACAACTAGGCTCGCAATTTGAGCCTAAACAAATTGAAACAGCACATAAAGAGAACACATGAATCGCGGTATGTACAGTTTGCAGAAACAGTGAACGCAGAGTCCAGACGAGGAAAGCCATAGTGAAAAACATTCCTGAGCGTTCATATATCTACAGCGGAGCCAGTAACTGTAATCCGGTTAAAATAATGCGACAGAGAAACACTGGAGCGTCTTTAGACATTACAGCAAATGGCAGCAGTGTGTCTCAAGATAGCATGGACCAATGGATAGTAAACTTTTTTTTTTTTTTTTGCGAACATGATTTCTTTACATATCTTTGAACCGAAGTCGTTTGAGAAGCTGATAACAAATTTAAACCCCAGCAAAAGTTAAATTTCTAGGAGGACGCACATTTTAGTAAATTCATTTATTAAATATAATACCACTGTACCCTCAATGCGATAGTCGAACGACATTTTTCTGTGGACAAAGATGTTTTGTCTCTTAAACGAGCCTCGCTCTTATGAAAAATGGAGAGGAATTCTGCTTTATGCCAGACACTTTTGTAGTTTTGTTTCAGCACTTTTCGCATCATCTTCAGTGGGTTTATTTGTTTATTTTCCTTCGCACATTAACCTATTAATTTGTAAGACATTGATCACTGCTACTCCCATAATGTACTCAATAGTAACCTACTAGATGTCTACGCTAGTAGCTCTAGGTCTAATGCACAGTCTACACCTTGTGATAGTTTTTGATGTTGTGGTGTATTCACTTCGTTTCTTTCAAGGTAAGAGTCTTATTTCTTGCGCGTTTGTCGATATATATATATATATATATATATATATATATATATATTTCTTATCATAATGTTTGATGATTTGTTGTGAGATGTTTTGTGTCTGTGTGTGTGCATGTTTTGTGATTATGTGTTGCCTGTTTTTGTCACACCCATTTTCGTGTACAGTTCGTTTTATTTTGTTCAGTCCTTCGTGTAATCATGTTTTTTCATTGATATTTTGTTCACTCCGTGTAGTAAATATCTGAATTATGGTGCTGATGATTGTGGGTTTCCTATAAATTGTGAACTCATGTTTATTGTTTCTCGTGTGTATGGTGAGACCTAAGAAAACGAGCTTTTCATTTGTTTGTGTTTCAATGGTGAACTGTATTTATGTGTGGATAGTGTCCATGTCCTCACGAAATTCTTTTATGCAAGATTGCGGTTCATCTATTGGGCAGATTATATCGTCTACATATCTGTGCCAATATTTTATATTGTACAGCTTTGGTTTAACTATTTTGTCAAACATAAGATTTTCTGTCTGATTTACGAAAATACAGGTAGGAGGCCACTGACTTTGGATCCCGAATCGTTATATACATGCACCAACCTTTTATTTTGTGTAGCTTTCATTTTACTATTTTATGAATGATAAGATTTTCTATCTCGTTTGCGGAAATGAGAGCTAGGCGGCCACTGAGTTTGTATCCCGTAGGAATTCTTTGACGAATTAATGCGCAGGGTCAGAACACATGCATCTACATCATCTACATACCATAACATAAAGAAAACAGACAGTCCAACAAAAGAAACTCACGAAAATGATAAATCACACAAATATCCACCAATCACAACATATGTACAACAAGCACACCTTTCACAAAAGAGTGATTAACCTCACAGACATAAATTTGTCTGTACAAGAAAGCAATCCGCCTGAAAAGGGTCCCAAACGCAACATAAACACACTGGTGTCACGCAAGACAATAGAGAATATCATAACAGAAACTGAACACATCATAAAGAAACAAGAAAGACCGGACACACCTGAATTCAATGGAAACGTAACAAGAGAACCAGTCGCTGAGGAAATAAAACAAATAATCAAATAGAACGAAACCATCATAAATGAAAACACAATGAAAGCTGAAGAAAAAAACTGCAAAAGGCTGCATAAAAAATTAACACAAGAAAATGTTATTATCACAAAATCTTAGAAGGGCAATTCGGTTGTACTCATAAAAGAAAAGGAATACATTGACAAAACATTAGAATCCAGCGAAAGCAACGACATTACAGAATTAACAAGTGATCCAACAAAGCGATATCAAAGAGACTCACAGTAAACTCCGGAAAACATAGAAATAATTTTCACAGACACACGGATCAGAAAGAATGATACAGAAAAATCCCAGCCCCCCCCCCCCCCCACTGTAAAATCAGTGCCTAAAATTCACAAACCAGGTATCTGTATACACCCCGTGATTAACTTTACCGAAGCACAAACTTATTACTTAGCCAAACAGACACACACACCGCTACAGAAAATATACGAACATTCCGAAAACAGAAGTCTAAAAAACTCAAGTGACTTAATAGAAAAAATAAGAAACGAAAACATACCAAGCACATGTACATTAATTTCATTTGACATAATTTATATGAAGAAACCATCAACATCATTGACAGAAATCTCCAGCTGCAAGGAAACATAACCCGCAACAAACGCACAAGGAATATCAGCTGTACTAAAACTCATCACAGAGTAAAACTACTACACATTCAAAAACAAATTTTACTCTCGACACGAAGTACTACCTTTGGGATCCCCAATTAGTGACCTCCTAGTTGACATTTGCGTCAGTCAGATAGAAAACATATACTTTGACGAAATAGACATGAGTATGATATAATTTGCCTAATAGACGAATCATAATCATGTATTAAAGAATTTCATGAAGACATAAAAACCGTCCAACCACAAATACAGTCCACCATTGAAACCTGAGAGATGAAAAATTCAGTTTCTTAGATCTCACTATACACAAGAGAAACAACAAACACGAGTTCACAGCTTATAGGAAGCCCTCAATCACCAACACCATAATAAATAGCCAATTCAGTTACCCCATAACTCATAAAGAAGCAAGCTTCAGATATTTACTACAGAGACTGAACAGAAACCCATGAACAAACATGATTACACGAAGGACTGAACAAAATAAAACAAACTGCACACGAAAATGGCTGTGACAAAAGCAGGCAACACATAATCATAAAACATACACACACAGACACAGCACATTTCACAAAAAATCAGCAGACATTATCGAAAGAAATGCATATGCATCGACAAACGCACAAGAAATAAGCCCCTTTCCTCGACAGAAACAAATTAAAAACACCACAACATTAAAAACAAGCTGTAGACTGTGCAGTAGACCTAGAGCTGCTAGCACAAACATCTAGTAAGTTCATGAGAGAAGAAAACTAAGGAAATAAACCCATTGAAAATAGTACAAAAACCGCTGAAAGAAGACTATAAATGTGTCTGGCGTAAGGTGAAATTCCTCTCCAATTTCCGTAGCCAGCACGGAAATAAAAATAACTGCGACATTCACAAGACGTTTACTCGGATGAAAACTTTAACATTTTGGTGTTCATGAAGAGGACTATGCATCTTATGACAGATAAGATCTGATTCTGCTGTGATTTGATTCTCCAGTGATTTAACATTGATAGCTAAATAACTATAAAACTGGGCGATTAAACTGTTTTTTATTTGTCTTCGACGTCCTACCTAAACTTTCCCTACCAAACATTGCACTACAGCTACAGTAATACATTTGATTCACTTGCTCATTTCACTACACCCACAACATAAAGTTTACTCTCATCAGTTAATGATTAACGATTCACTTTAACTTCCGATCAACGTCCTCTGAAGTAACGCTTTAACAAAATGTAAAATTTTAAAAATATTAATAACTTTGTATACAACTTCTCAAAATTTTCAACAATTTTCTATATACTGTTTCACACGAATTCAACATTAATTTCTTTACAAAGTTTTTTTACAAGTTTAACGAAGTTAACTGTTTAGCGACAGATTAACGATTAGCTAACTTTTTTTACCGTTGCCCAACTATGGTAACATATACAGTGTGGTCAGAAACAGTGTTAAAAAGTAGGTAACGGTGTTGCAGCGTAGATTGCGCTGAGAAATAACTGTTAAGAACAAAATTCGTTACGCTGCGCCTTTTCCGAGATAATTAGCCTTGAAGTTAGCGAAACAGGCCATGTGTTAGCAGATTCAAGCAGCTTGGCAGATCATTTAGTGTCAGTTGTTCTCATAGCATAGATGATAGCACACGAGAGTGGTAAGCCTTTGGCCCGGGTTCGATCCTTACTACCGTGCTGTGTCCAATTGTTGTGTTGCTCTCTTTTTCGGCTTTAGGAAATCAAACGAAGAACATGTTTGGTGACACTGTCTCTGGCGGGCTGCTTCAATTTGCACGTGCAACAGCCTGCCTGCCTCGGAAACGGCGCAACGTATCGAATTCTTCTGTTAACAACTACTTCTCAGTACGACCTGTGCTGCAACAGCCTTACAAGCTTATTAGACTGTTTCAGACCACACTGTGCAGTTACATACACGTATACTGGGTAGTTCGAAGTCTTTCCATCAAACACGTACGAGTGAAAGAGCACGTCAAGTGGAAACAACTTGTTCGCTGGCGCCTCCCAGTGACACCAGAGGTCCTCTTGGATTAGGTATGCCTGTGAGAGGTGGCACGGCGTATGCAATGTGTGTTGCCTATAATCCAATCACCTGCTCCTTGTGAAAGGGGGTAGGCCAAGCTAATTAAAGTTCCTACTTATCTTCAAAAACATCTTTCTGTTGAAACTTCCTGGCAGATTAAAACTGTGTGCCCGACCGAGACTCGAACTCGGGCCCTTTGCCTTTCGCGAGCAAGTGCTCTACCATCTGAGATACCGAAGCACGACTCACGCCCGGTACTCACAGCTTTACTTCTGCCAGTATCTCGTCACCTACCTTCTAAACTTTACAGAAGCTCTCCTGCGAACCTGCGACGCAGAATATTGAAATTTGGCTCAAAGGTGTCTACAGCCCCTTCATCTGTTATGGTTCAAAAGTAAAGCGCCCTGCGACTCACACTAGTGCTCGGCAACGTTTCAGACAGAAAGGTATCGACACAAACAAAAAAAAAAAAACAAAAAAAGGCCATAGCTCAGACGTTCACGTGAGGTGTAAGATCAATTAAGGAGGTTACATTGGCACCTAATTTAACCATAATTCTGACCAGCGCCACCGTGGACATGTCACACGATGGGATGGTAGGCATCCCCCCCCCCCTTTCTCCCACATATCACAGCTTCTCTTTTTCTGACACGTCTATGAGGGAGATGAGAAACGCGACAAACAGCGTTGAAATCAAGTGGTTTCTTATGGGTGTCCAACGAACACATTTCAGACACAACGCCGTTCAGAATCAACACGTAAATGCCTCAGGAGGTGGCATAAAGAGCGTCAATGAAACGACCCCCTCTCTCTGGGCGTTTATTTACACACATTTGTTGTTGTTGTTGTGGTCTTCAGTCCTGAGACTGGTTTGATGCAGCTCTCCATGCTACTCTATCCTGTGCAAGCTTCTTCATCCCCAGTACCTACTGCAACCTAAATCCTTCTGAATCTGTTTAGTGTATTCATCTCTTGATCACCCTCTACGATTTTTACCCTCCACGCTGCCCTCCAATACTAAATTGGCGATCCCTTGATGCCTCAGAACATGTCCTACCAACCGATCCCTTCTTCTAGTCAAGTTGTACCACAAACTCCTCTTCTCCCCAATTACATTCAACACCCCCTCATTGGTTATGTGATCTACCCACCTAATCTTCAGCATTCTTCTGTAGCACCACATTTCGAAAGCTTCTATTCTCTTTTTGTCCAAACCATTTATCGTCCATCTTTCACTTCCATACATGGCTACACTCCATACAAATGCTTTCAGAAACGACTTCCTGACACTTAAATTTATACTCGATGTTATCAAATTTCCAGTCTACATTTTATATCCTCTCTAATTCGACCATCATCAGTTATTTTGCTCCCCAAATAGCAAAACTCCTTTACTATTTTAAGTGTCTCATTTCCTAATCTAATTCCCACAGCATTACCCGATTTAACTCGACTAAATTCCATTATCCACGTTTTGCTGTTGTTTATGTTCATCTTATAACCTCCTTTCAAGACACTGTCCATTCCGTTCAACTGCTCTTCCAAGTCCTTTGCTGTCTCTGACAGCGAACCTCAAAGTTTTTATTTCTTCTCCATGGATTTTAATAGTTATTCCTAATTTTTCTTTTGTTTCCTTTACTGCTTTCTCAATATACAGATTGAATAACATCGGGGCGAGGCTACAACCCTGTCTCACTCCCTTCCCAACCACTGCTTCCCTTTCATGTCCCTCGACTCTTATAACCACACACATTTAGTGGTCGAAAATAACAGTACGCAGTGCGATGAATAATATGACGACGTTCTTGACAACCTTTGACAAAACTAACACCTCCTTGACGATTTAACTATTCTCTAATGACATCGTGGAGATGTAGCCCTACCGAATGTGATATGACCACTTTGGAATGTAGCGCGATCGCAATGTTTGCTCTGGTGGAACCACTAGGGACCGTTCAAAACTACTGGACGAAATTTGAAAGTGATCCGAAGCAGCAAAAGATCCTTAAGCTTTTTCAGCCCTCCTGAGGCGTGATCTCTGGTTCTCTGGGGAGGGAGAGGGGTGGTATTTGGCGTGGCAACGTCTGCGAATAAACAGACAAAATGTCCCTCAACTGCCACTGTTCGGCAACACCAACCAACTGCGTACCTTTTGTCAAGCACTTTAAAAGTGTCTCTGCACAAAGACACCGATACCCGCCCGCCAGTGGGACAGGCGACCCTCTTGACACTAGCGCCTGGTGGCTATGTGCGATATCAGAGGTGTCTCCAAAGGACTGCCTCTCCTGCCCGCAGGTAAGTGTCACTCTATTGGTGTCTGTGTACCAAGACAGTTGTAAGGCGCTCAACAAAGGTCTGTATATGGCACAGTGAGTATTGCCGAACTGGGGGTGTATACCGTTTTCACACACATTTCTATTTCACTTCCGCCCATGGTCACGCCATAGTAGGGCGCGAAACAGGAGGGCTGAAATAGCATCCTAATTATAAATGGTCCCTAGTGGTTCCTCTCTGTATACCACAGCAAAACTCGCGCTTGCGGTACACTGCAAAGAGTGCAAGTGGGCTGCTTCTGTGTTGGCAGCGCTGTGTAGCGCTTTGCATTGGATCTCTAACTGCGCTTTCTTTGTAAGAGACTCTGTGGCTGGTCGGACTCGCAGATGGAAGTTAGTCGCCAGCAGTGATGGAAGTACTGTTGGGCAGTTGGAGGTGAACATCCTTCAATGATGGATGTTACATGTGAGAAGTTAGCATTGATGGAGGGTAGAGGTCTGAAGTGTGAACGATCTGTACATGTTCGACTTGGAGATTGAAAATTATTCATGATTGTATATCTTTGTACTGGATGTCAATGACGATTTATATTCGTGTCTGAACTGGATCTCGGATTATTAAGATAAAAAAATACATTATTTGGTTTGCAACAAAATCTTTCCTTTGCTAACCACATACCTGATAGTAGTCAGTGGCTTTAGTAGTTAGTGTGGTGTCACCGCCAGACACCACACTTGCTAGGTGGTAGCCTTTAAATCGGCCGCGGTCCGTTAGTATACGTCGGACCCGCGTGTCGCCACTATCAGTGATTGCAGACCGAGCGCCGCCACACGGCAGGTCTAGAGAGACTTCTTAGCACTCGCCCCTGTTGTACAGCCGACTTTGCTAGCGATGGTTCACTGACAAAATACGCTCTCATTTGCCGAGACGATAGTTAGAATAGCCTTCAGCTACGTCATTTGCTACGACCTAGCAAGGCGGCATAATCAGTTGCTATTGATCTTGTTAAACATGTACCGTCAAGAGCGATGTTCACCATTTATGGATTAATGTTAAGTATTCCACAGCTACGTCCTCTTTCTACAGTCTAATTTCCTTGTCCTTTTCCAGACCTCACGCCAGCCTGCGTGAGCTAAAACGCGTGCCTTTCGGCTTCCTCTCAAAACCGGGTTGGCTCTCTTGCCAATCCACAACAGTTAGAATCTTTCATTTTGCTGGCAGTATTGACGCTCGCTGTATTGAAGTAGTCTGCGTAATGAAGGTTTTTGTGAGGTAAGTGCTTAATGAAATGTATAGGTTATTGTCAGTATTGCTTCTCATTCAAGGCCATTCTTTTGTATTAATTATTTGAAGTCAGGTTGTAACTTTTTTTGAGCAATCAGATAGCGTTGCTCTAGAATATTGTGGGTCATTGTTGACATAATAAGAAAAAGTAAAGAGAAAGTAGGCTCAGAACGTTCAGTTTTACTCAGCTGTTTCAGAATCAAATGACGTAGAAGTTTCACCTTCTCAGTCATTCAGCAATTTAAGTACAGACACACTCATTCAAATGTAGAAGTTTCCAGAGATCAGATCACGTTCAGTGGGTTTGCAGTTCCACGACGTCCTTAGAGAAGGGTTAAAGCGTCCGGGAGGCGTCATCAGTGTCAGAGATTGTCAAGAACGTCGTTCTGTTCCATATCGCACTGCAAACTGTTGTTTTCGGGCGCGAAATATGTGTGAATGAACGCCCCAAGAGAAGGGATCGTTTCGTTGGCGCCCTTGATGCCACCGTCTGAGGCCTTTTCGTGTGGATTACGGGCAGCAGTGTGTCTGAAATCTTTTCTTCCATCAACCAAAAGAAAACAGCGTGATTTCAGTACTGGATATCACGGTTCTGATCTCCATCGCGGAGGCGTCAAGGAAACTAGTGATGCGGGTAAGGGGCATGGGGAGAATCTTTCCATCGTGTGACACCACGACGGTGACGTTGCGCAAAATTGTGGTGAAATTTTATGCCAATGTGAGTGACATCATTAACTCGCTTTCTAAAATCCTCAATATTTCTCAGTACACAGCAGAAAAATAAACTGTAGATGGAAACCCGCGTCTGAAACCGTCGTCCACCAAGGCAACAGAGCATCACATTCATAGGAGATGAGGTCTGTCTACGCAGCAGCTAGCTCCAGTGCAAGCTGTCGCTTGCTTTAATCGTATGTCCAAGTGATGCTAAATGCTATTATTTTTACATGAAGAAAAGTATTGGCTTCGCAACAATCTGCTAATCATGAGCTACACCCTTAATTTTTATGCATGAAATTAGTGAATTTACTCACTGTTCTTTTACTGCCTTTGTCTGCAGTCACTTTCAGAAATTGATAGTCAAATTAACTACTTTACTACGATTGCACTCTGAATTGCTCGTGTATACATGTATCACAGCAGTAAAATAAAACAGCGAATGGATGGAGGAGTAGGAATGAGAACAGTGGCGTATGTAAGTTTACAAAAGTATTGACAAGTTTTTATTCACCCTTTTATAAGTACAACCGAGTTGATAAATCTTACGAAAAAAAAAGACAAACATAAATCAGAAAAGGGATGGTGCTTGATTGGTAGAGCATTCATTGAGGTGGAAACCATACAAGTACTTCCCTGAATTAATCCCTTTTACAGTGTAATTATACTTCGTATACATGAACCCACTGTGAAACCAAATTCTATTCAAAGGAATCAACTACAACCAGGTACACCACAAACTATGGTTCACGGAGAACAGGGAGCTATGAATATCATTTAACAATAATACGCCGATGCAGCAATATTTATACCCTTTCATCTTGATTCAGGTGGCAGCAGAAAACAGCACGCTATGGGCGAGTGGCGGAGCGTGGCGGCAACTGTAATGTTCTGACGCGTCCACGAAAACTTGCGCACTACGCGGACTGGCGTTCTGATTATTAGAACGTGGGAACTTCCCCATCAGAGCCCTGAAATCCTGGCAGATCACAGTGTGAAGTGGTCTGGGCAACCAATTTCACTCATAGGCACCTATGCCGGCCGCGGTGGTCTCGCGGTTCTAGGCGCGCAGTCCGGAACCGCGCGACTGCTACGGTCGCAGGTTCGAATCCTGCCTCGGGCACGGTTGTGTGTGAGGTCCTTAGGTTAGTTAGGTTTAAGTAGTTCTAAGTTCTAGGGGACTGATGACCACAGCTGTTAAGTCCCATAGTACTCAGAGCCATTTGAACCATTTTTGAACTCGTAGGCACTGTGGTACATGCTGGAATTGTCAAATGTCAGACGATCGACTCAGGACGAATAAGAACACCCTCGTGACACACGATATGTCAGAGATGATATGCAGTTCCACTGTCGGTACAGTTGGAAACTGCCATTGGATCTTAGTCCACCATAAGTTTCGTACCATAAGTCTCACCCACTAGGGAAAGACCTGAAGTTCTCCACCAGGGGAGGACCAGAAGGTGAAGAAGGCCGAAGAATCACAAACTTTCCACCAAGCCTCGTACAGGAGATGAATTATCAGGAAGAACTGTCTCCATGTTGTACAAACCAATCGAACTATCCCCCACGCATTGAATTTCCCCTCTTGACTGTTCTTCTGGCCTGGTAGCCAATAAAGACACAGCACTGGGGTTCCCACTCTGGGGGAGCAAACCTCTGCTTTTCATTTCCAGAGTGGAGCCAATCAGCGACTGGCGAAAATCTCTTTTGCCTAAATAAAGAAGATTTTAGACAAGTGAGGCCTCGTTCTCACGGTAAGCATGGCCATTTTACGACAAAAAACATCTACCTAGACAGGGTCGTAGTATCTCATTTACGAAGAGATTTAATGTTTCCACGCCAACCATTCCCAATTTCTGAAAGAAGGCTGTTAAGCTTCCCAGACAGTCGTGCCTGTGAAATATATGTTCGTTTCCGCTCGCTAAAAGAACCTAGCAAGTTCCTGGCAACGGGGGAATTACAGCCTCGCCTCCACTGAACATGTGCACCGGCCACTCTGATCCTATTGTCCCAACTTCTAAGAAGCGCATGCTTATGGTTTTATGACCATCCCAGCATTTGCGCAAACGCTCAGATTACAGCAGTTTCTCTTAAATGGCTTTCTCCACCCACTTTCCACCACCTGGCCGCCTTAGCGACGGACTGTTGCTTGGCCCTGGTTAAATGTTTTGCGAGCCAGCGACAGTATCATATCTATTTCCCAGATACTGACGTAAAATACTATAAAAGCCATTTAAATCTTCTGAAACTTTTTTATACGTAAGGATATAAGCCATCCAATAGTTCCTTTGCCTTGTAGCCACAAAAACGATCCTTCTGCTTCTGTTTAAGCTTATCACTTGAAAGACGCATTTGTTAAAATGTCTCCAAGATAATCAGATCACAACCTTCTAATGGTCTTTTTACTATATCCAACGGATCTCGAACATTGCTCACAAAATGGAGGTAACTTATATTTCTTGCATGACATGTTACTCAGGGTTTTCATTCAGAAAAACTGACTCAAAAGTTTTGGATACTCATCAGTACCTTGGAAATAGCTCTTAATGGTATTCCAGTTCAGTGAAATCCTGCCTCCAGTTTTAGTCAAAGAAAACCGTCTTCTGGGAACATGTCTCAGTGTCTCTGTCCATTCCAGTTCCACGAACTGGAAAAATGATTTCAGTTCCTCCCTTCTTTTTACAGAAACTGTGAAAGGATTATAAAATTTTAGAACTATGATTTCCACGTGGATTTCTAATTTATCAGTTGCATTCTTAATTGCATTGTGGCGTACACGATTAGTGCAATTCACTTTATAATATTTTTATTTGAGAAGTGACTGAAAAATTGATTTGTTTGTGCCAAAACTTACGCTTTTATTATCAACACTATGTGAAGACACCTTATTTACACCCAACTTGCGGGTATCCAAACTTTACAATAGCAAATCAGTCACCCCAGAAGAGGTTTCATCAGCATTTTCAATGAAACCCAGAAGTTAGTTTTTTACTTCTTTCAGTGGGTCAGATAGTGAATGCAAACAGGAAAAGTCTTTCTTTGCTCTTATTTGATGCGTCTCTAGCCCATGAAAAAAAATGATGTTTTTCTGAGCCTCTTAATGTCTAAGAAGTCATTCACACTTTAAGAGCCAACACGTTCTTCACTGACATTTCCGCTTTTGTGCGTCCACGAGAAATCTCTGAAGCCGTCGCAGAATCTTCGAAAATGTTTCAAACGAGTTTATTTCCGCTGTCCAAACTGGAGTGACTGTGGCTGTGTTTTACTGCATGACACACTAGGGTCAGTTCACTTGAAGCGACATTATGATGTTCCGTTGTATTCTTCTTACTTACGAAATAAGTCTGCAGTTTTTTTGATTCAACACTACATTTTTCTTTTATTGCATGTCCCGTCCATTCTGCCTATTGGCTGAAGCCGTTTTGTCTGCCGTAAGAAATGCTAAAATCGTTTCTGCGTAAAACAAAAAACGCCCGATATTCGTTCAATCCCGGTTAAACCCAAGAAAACACTTTTCCCAAATCTTGAGATACACTTGAGAGTGCTTATAACAGTTTTTTTCTTTGGCGGAGTCTTGTGAGAATCTTCAGTTCCACATTCTCTCATTCTAAAACTAATACAAACAGCCATATGTACGTAAATTGTTTGTGTAATACTGGTGACGAAAATACGAGAATGTGTATTTACCAGTTGGTCTCGCAAGAAAATCAGTGATTCGGAAATGCGTCTCGCTCTGTCTACAGCTAAACAAAAACTGGTTATACTGACAATAACACTAATAGGCTATGTAACAATAGTTTGTAGCTGCTGCAGTCTGTGAGTATATCTCTGCCCAAGACGTGCGAAAAGGAAGGGATATAGTGATTATTGCTGCGAGGAGACGAGAAAGTCCAGGCGGAAGTATTTCTCTCTCTCTCTCTCTCTCTCTCTTGTACACTGCTCACAACACTATTCCATGTAACTGATCACCTTCTACAGTAGAAATGACACACGGACGTAACAATGTTTTCCGAATATTGCATTATAGAGACGTTTGTGTATGAGTCGTACTTATGAGTAGATAGGAATATGATTAAATAAACATTCTTGTAATATAATAACTGTTAGATCGCTATGGACGACAACAATTAAAAACAATACGTTGTAGTCATGAAGCCTACCAAATTGTACCGCTAAGCCTCAAGCAGAATAAGGGCAGAACGCCTGCTCTGAGCCACTATGCAGTTATTCTCAAGAAGTGACTGGTTGTACGTGTTACCAACTAATACCTGTAACCACCATGGACACATACTATACATATATCCAAGCAAACAACCACATTGCGGTTTGTTAGAGCGTAAAGTTGTTCTGAAATTCAGGAAAGTATTTGCATGAATATGTGCTTAAAAAACTGATTATTAGGGGCTCAAGAGAAAAAAAAACGGATAAATCCGGAAAAACGCAGTATCTGGCAACCCTGAATGCCCCTAACAGAAAAACGTGGTGCCGAAGCTATAAAACCTAGACTAGAAGCCATGGAAGAAAGTCATTTTGTCGGAAGGCTGTTTCCAACTTCTGGCAGGGTTTACGTCCCAAGAGTGAAACATGTGTTGGTTAGTGATGATATGGACACCCACATCGTGGTATTCCAAGGGCCTGATGTTTACTCTGAGAGGTCACATTACTGCCAAGGATTATGTGACCATTTTGCCTAGTCAGGTCTATTACGTGGTACAATGTTTGTCTCCCAATGGCGATGCCATGTTCCAAGACGACAAGCCCTTCTTCAGACAGCATCCACCGTCCAGGACTGTTATGTGAGCACGAGGATGAACTGTCGCATCTCGACTGATCACCACAGTCACCAGATTTCAATATTATGTAGCATTTGTGGTCTATTTTGGAGAGAAGGGCGCGTGATCGCTACCCATCACCATCATTGTTACCTGGACTTCCCACTATTTGCAGGAAGGCTACAATAATATTCCCTTGTAAACTGCGTAGGAGGCGACTGGAAGCTGTGTTGAATGCCAACGGGTTTGTTATGCCGTATTAGGTATGGTAATGTGTTGTGTTCCTTATATTTTCTTATTTTTCCAGTCAACAAATTCTCTCTGTTATAGAAGCAGTTACCAAAGAGAAACAAATTTATCTCCCATAATATATGAGACAGTTGTCTGTCAACATTTTGTTTCGCCTAGTGTAGACCTATTTCTTTGAAGTAATGTACTTGTGAATGTTTCTTCTACATTCAAACCCCAAGTAATTGCTGAAAACAAATTAAATAATTCCTTTAGACTGCAGTAATATTCCCTACCGCCTAAACAGATGTTTACCCAATGCATGTATCGAAGCCTAAAAGTAGTCCTAAATAGTGCTTCTGTATGAACAAAATATATTTTCTTAAGGGAAAAGAACAAAATAGCATGCACATTTTGTCAAGGACAACATATGGAAGTGATACACCAATTTTGACGCGTACTCACTGAAGCAGTCTAATACCAAAAACCACAGTGACTACATTATGCAGAACTTTGTCACGTGTTTTAATTACTTCACCGACAAATCGCTATTTGCACTTCGGTGAAGAAAGAACATACAAAACAGTAATTTCTGTTTCTGGAAATATGATACTGTAAGTAACTCACGTACTACCGAAATACACTCCCTGACAAAAAAAGTTAAGCACCCCTAAGACATGCTCGGATGTCAATACAACTTCGTACACAACACACCATCGGCGGGCATGTCAGTTCTCTGTGACAGAGAGATCACTCACCGAGAGCATTAGTGTTGTTCCTGTTTATTACTGTTACCAGCCATCGTATGGCAAAAAACGGAACCAAAAAGAGTCAGATGTGGCGTAATCACTGTGAAGGACGCAGAGATGCCGCGTACTCGTCTGAGACAGCGTTATCAGCACCTGACAGCGCTTGAAAAGGGCCTCTATTTGCTCGGCTGGTCGGATCACGCAGTATCCATATTTATGGAACATTCGGATGTAACAGTGGCCCGATGTTGGACTGTGTGGGAACTTGAGGGCATGCAAACTCGTGGTCAGTGTTATAGTTGACAACGTCAGATCACCACAAGCGTTTTCGCCATATTGTGCACCAAGTACATCATAACTATTTCACATCTGCGCCTGATATCCTAGAATGAATAATGGACTTGCATGGATGCAACATTTTGTGTCATGGTACAAATGGTTCTCAGCTCTATGGAACTTAACATCTGAGGTCATCAGTCCCCTAGACTTAGAACTACTTAAACCTAACTAACCTAGGGACATCACACACGTCCATGCCCAAGGCAGGATTCGAACCTGCGACCGTAGCAATAGCGCAGTTCCGGACTGAAGCGCCTAGAACCGCTCGGTCACAGCAGCCGGCCTTTTGTGTCATCCCGCACCATTGGTCGGAATCTAGCAGCAGCCAGACTAGGCAATTCCCATTCGGTGTGTAGGCTGTCGTTAACAGCACAACACAAATGGCTGCGTGTGGAATGGTGCCGTGACCTGGAAGCATGGGCTGCTGGTGAATGACCCCGCAATGTGTTCATCGCCGGCCGCGGTGGTATAGCGGTTCTAGGCGCTCAGTCCGGAGCCGCGCGACTGCTACGGTCGCAGGTTCGAATCCTGCCTCGGGCATGGATGTGTGTGATGTCCTTAGTTTAGTTAGGTTTAAGTAGTTCTAAGTTCTAGGGGACTGATGACCATAGATGTTAAGTCCCATAGTGCTCAGAGCCATTTGAACCATTTTGAATGTGTTCATCAATGAATCGCGTTTCTCTCTGTCCTATCCCATATGACCATTGTCGGCGGGTATGGCGGCGAACTGTGAAGAGGTGCCATTGTTCCAAAGTTTTGGAGCGGCGGTGTTACTCCTGGCAGCATGGAGTGCGGAACCATTGGGTATGGCTGGTAGTGACTGAGGAAACTCGGAAGGCACAACGGTACGCCGCGTAGATCATGCGTCCTCATGTATTAGCTCTGACACGTCAGCATCATGGTGTCATTATTCGACAAGACAATTCTCGTCCATACATGGCACCTATCTCTATGAACTTTCTGCACGATGCAGAGCTACTCCAGTGGCCAGCAAGATCTCCAGATCCGTCCATGACACAACATGCGTGTGGTCGACTTGGATGTCAACTCTTTCCCAATGCCATTTCCCAGGATATCAAGGACGAATTACAACAATTGCGGCTCAGCTTGGCTCAGGAGAGGGTACAACGTGTTTATGGCACCCGTCCTAATCGAATCAGAGCACGCATCGAGGTCACAGGGGTCGCAGCATGCTACTGATAACTGGGCTCACACTGCCGCGATCTTTGTAAATTTGACTCGATTTTCTAATCACTGCAGTAACATTACATGTCCTCTCCTTTCTGAGTTTATACCGTTCCCTCCTGCCTACTGAGCACTTCGCTTTCTTTTGTCGGGCACTGTATATTTTTTAATGCAAACGACCGCCTTTTTGAATAAAAATACCTCATTTACCCCTATTGTGAATCTTGCGGTTACAGTTGTCTATTACAATGTACTGTTTCTTCAACACCTTGCGCTTTATTAGTCCTAAGATCCTTCTTAATAGTACCGACTGATACGCACACAGGGTTGCCCACCGCCAGTATTTCCGGAACCACAAGAGATATTGACAAACCGTTTCACAGAATGAATGTACGGCAGGTGCTCACGACAGTAAATACTAAGAGACATTCTAAACCGAGCGCAAATATTGATTTCAACAGAAACTTGTAAGGTGTCAGACAGATAACACATCTTACTAACACATGTTACACAATGGATACTCTGCCAGGATGGTAAAATACCTTGGTAAGGTGGTCAGCTATATGTAATTAGTAGACCAGAAAAATACCGAATTAAATTTTTGTGTTGTATCAACCATAGGTAAATATCAGTGGCTACTGACAAGTCAATAGGGGCAATGCACTGAGAGGCGTACGCAGCATCCCCATAGTATAGTTGTAACACCTTTCTTACAAGCGCACAGGTGGCTGACGAAGCGTTGATACGTTGGTTCTGTCCCAACTGATAAATGACGGTCGTAAAATCTTGTTATTGTATCAAGGGAACTAGGAACGCTAGAGAAAGAGTGAATGTAATAAATTTGTGAAGCGAGTAAGGTCGTATGGTCACATGATTACTCGCAGTAGGGCGCATCAGTCAAATTTGCAAAGATGGAATCAAAGAGATTGGTAATGGCATATCTAGACCTTGACTAAATAGAGGTAGACACCCAGCAAGATAAGGTACTGGAACCACAGGACAAGCCGGCCGTTGTGTCGAGCGGTTCTAGGCGCTTCAGTCCGGAACCGCGCGATTGCTACGGTCGCAGGTTAGAATCCTGCCTCGGGCATGGATGTGTGTGATGTCCTTAGGTTAGTTAGGTTTAAGTAGTTCTAAGTTCTAGGGGACTGATGACCACATCAGTTAAGTCCCATAGCGCTCAGAGCCATTTGAACCACAGAACAACAGACGACACAAGACCGCGAGAAATAGAACAGGGAGTGCAGCAGGACGTAAATACCGAGCAACAAGGCGCCGTACGCGGCGATCAACATATTGCAGAGGTGCGGGAAGATGGGGAAAGTCTTGAATATGGAGAGCCCGTTGTACATGTAATAACTAATAAGACATCTCTCAAAACCGAGTACCGGCAATAAAAGTCGAAATGTGTTACTGCAGGCAGCTACTGGACAGACAGAATGAAGCACGTTGGAAAGAGAGGAAGCAGGACCTGTTAATTCGTCAGAAATTTTCCAGAAATTAACGTGCACCATAACGATACAAAACAGAGGGATAAAACAACAGATATGTCAGCACAGTGCGAGAACAGCGAAACAACTGCAACAATAGATATGTGAGCAGAACGTAAGAACAACGAAACCACTTCGTGAAATTAAAAAACAAAGCAGAGAGGTCAAAGAACAATTACATCACGTTGAGGAAGAGGCAAAAGAATTCCGAGATGTGATGGAAAATTTAATAATAGGTCACACGCAATTAAGAACAGATGCTGACAAGGTCCAAGTGGGCGTGCAGACATTGCAGGACGACGCCCAGACCGAAATAAAATTTAAAACATTACGTGACAACTTCAAAACATTACGTGATGACAACAAAGCATTACGTGACGATACTCACGGTGAAATTGCAAAGGTAACCAAACAAGTTAATGTAATTACACGCCGAGCAGCGGGCATAGCACGACAATTACTTGAGGACAATGTGTTGCAAAAACGCATCATGAAAGCGGTTCTCAAGAGGTACGATGCTCGAATCTTGAGAATAGAAGCGAAAACAAAGAATTAATTCGAAAAAGTCAGAGAAGAACTGTTGCCAACTACACAAGAGCGAAGTGATCAAGATCATACAAGCTCTGAATCTGTAACAAATGCCGAATCAATAGCGCCACCGGAAAAGCAAGAAGTTTCCCAAGGAACGAAAAAGAATTTCACGCAAATACGATTCCAGTCAAAGGCGGAAGAGGAATTACGTGATATCCGGTCACTGGTAACAGAACAGGCACGTTTCGAAAGTTCTGAAGATCAGTCGGCACCACAAAGACGTCAGGTACCACAAGCATACTTTTTGGAACAATTCGGATCACATGATGAAGTGGCAAGATTACCCAGGCAACACACCAAGCCAATACGTGACAGGGACAACGATCAGTTCCTCACTGTAAGGAAGTTTCAGCATTTCCGTGAAGGAAACTCACTGCAAACATGAACTTTCATTGGTCAATTCAGAGTAGGTCTAGCAGAACATAGGACATTAGCACACAAAAACTAGACTTTATGTGTGCCCAAATGTCTGGAACAGTAGCAGAAACGATGCAAAACGTAGGAGCTACATGTCGATCATATGAAGATTTCAGAGATAAGTTTCTCTCACGCTATTGGTCAAGTGAAGCTCAAAATAGGGTGACTTGTGTTACAAAATCCATACTTTGAAAATTCAGGGGAGAAGAGCCTATTCAATTTTTCGAAGCAATGGCAAAGAAAAACCAATGTTTGGATGTGCCGTACAGCGATGGAAAATTGATTAAATTGTGTACCCTGAAGCTGCCACCAAAATACCAACAGTCACTGGTAGGGCGCGGAGGCAATGACGTGAAAGCCTTCAAACGAATTTTAAGAGAACTGTAATTCATATTCTCAGAAGATGAGGCAAGAAAAAAGCGAAACCTACGTGAAAACGTGAATGAAAGACAGCGAAATGCACCGGACACCGCATGAAGGAATGTCAGCTATTACGAACCGCATGATAACTTCGCGCCGAAAAGTGGCAATAGATTACAACAAAGAAAAAGTTATGGTTACAGGACAAGAAATGGCAACGGTTATCCACCCAGGAATGACAATAACTATTACAGAGGGAATAAGGGCAATCGCAATGGTTATTGGAGGACAAACAGGTCTACAAATTTACAGCAACGAAACCCGTATCCACAAGTCGAACAACAACAGGAAGGACGGAAAGAAGACGTGGAGATAAGGCCACCAAACCTCGATAAACGTTCGAACTGACGAGGGATCGCCCAAGCCAAGGAGAACAGCACACCTACCCAGACAAGCTCCAGCAGCGTAACAAGAAAAATAAACACTTTGACACGAGAGGTGAAAGGTGAAGGAACAGAACCGCAGAAACCGAAAGAAGTCGAGATACAGCAAACATCAGATTAGGAATATTTCGCAAAAAACGGACTACCAGGACAAAATGAAGCAGGCAAAACGAAAGTAGAGTTAAAAGGCAAAGTAATTATCATTGCAGAGTTATTTAATTCTGAAACTAGGGAGAGCCGATACCAAGAGGATAACGTACCGCCGAGAAAAATAAATATTCTGTCACGACAGGTAGTAAATCAGGAAACAGGAAAGCAGGGATCAGGTAAAGGCAGGAAAACAACAACACGAAGAAAACGAGCTACCAGAGGCAGGCACAATGGGAAAAGAGAATAGGGGCGGAGTGATTAGAATTTTGGAGTTATTTGAGGCTAAGATCAGGGAAGACGAACTTCAGGAGGATAATGCACAGTTGACGGAAGTTGAAAATAAATTACAACTGGGCGCAGGTCCGAATGTGTACCACGATGGAAGTTACAGGGATGTAATAACGGCATTTAGATGGGATTATTTGAGAGTTTCCACGAAGAAAGAAGAGGCAGATGTAGTTGAGCTGAGGGAAGACAAAATTAAATGTGGAGAAGAAGCTGTAGAAGAGAGAGAGAGATACTGGTAGAGGCAGAAGATTCGAATTTGAAGGTGAAGATCTTGAAGCTACTCACGTATGATTCAATAGAGGATGCTTTAATGCAGGGATATGAGGAAGAACAGAGCAAACCGACAGAAATTCAACCTGTTATGAAGGCCATGGTAGCAGAAATCCCAGTTAATGTAATCATAGACAGTGGAAGCGGGACATCATAATAGGTGCGGATTTTCTGAATCAAAGACAACCTGTGATAAACGTAGGAAAAGGCAGCGCCACCTTTGAGAGAACTACATTTGTCTTTGAGCCAGGGCTGTGCAGTGTCGAACATAAGTGGAAGAGCAAGAGCCTTCCAGATCTAAGGAACGATGTTCGACCACTCAAACAAAGTGGTATAGACAGAACGAACTAAGCATACAATAAGATACGCAAAAGTTTAGGACTTCATCATGTAAACTGTATAAAGGCATGATGTATAATCACTTATAGGCATTGGTACACAATATCAAAAAAGACGTCAAGTATGTTTCAGACAGGACGTGACCAGGAGTCTGAGGAACAGAAGAGAGAGAGAAATGAGAAGTACCTTAAATTTTTATATGCAGCGACCACTATTTGCATGTGGAGTTTGCAAAGGTGAAACGGATAAATCATGATCTATAAGCATGACATACCAACATGCCACATCACGACATCACACATAACGCACATAAGGAGTCTCATTAGCTTAAGGTATCTGGAAGAAATTGGAATCTGATAGAGAAACTAGAACTATATCGCAGAGATAGGACGCCGAACCATGTGAAGAATTTCTTAGGAGGCGTAAATTAGGCATTAGGCATGAGGTAAATTTTAAGAAAAGATTTTTGTACTCAAACCTCCTGCAAGGACCAGTCAACTTCTCATGACGATGCGGCGGACGACAACTGAAAATGTATATGGGACGTCAATGAACGAGATCAACGATCTTCTACGATGCGGAGGCGCCGCCAAGAGCAAGAGGAGGATGGTGATTTGTAACCAAAGCAATCCTTGTTCCTAACTGCGGTAGCAACCTTGCTGCGATAAAAAAAAATTGTACAAGGAGGGTGGATGAGCAGCAGGAGATCGATGTTGGGTCCAGGCCTTGCGAGGATTCACTTTCGGCCGCTACACGAGTCGAAAGGACGGCAGGGAACGACGGGCCACAAGAAAACAGAACAGCAGTCAAAGTGCGCTAAGTAAAAACAAAACACCTTGTCGAAACCCCGGCTTGGCTAAGGCACAATTTAACAAAGACAATCACATCTAAAATCGCACTGTCGCCACCAGACTGTGACGTTATTTTAAAGTACAGAGCTGAAGGAAAGTGTGTCTATGCTGAATTACACGTCGTAATAACCAAGTGAAACACTAATGAATGAGAAACTTCAAAACAACTAGTAATCAATAATTAGCTACATCCTGCCCAGAGAAGAGACATGGTTCAAGTCTGAGGACAGCAAGACGCTTGGAAGAACAGAAGATGAAGAGTCCCAAGACTGATGTTGAAGAGAGAAGATGGACGAAAATATTTCAAGATACACCTTTCCAAATACCCATCCTTTTGTAAACTAGTTGTCTGCGAAGTGCTATAAAGAAATAAATACCGTCAGCAGCTGCTTAAGAAGAGATATACGTGTCTTACAGCCAATAATCCACGAGACTCCGCACTAAGAGGTCCTCATTATTATGAGGGCCACACCAAACTACGGCAAAATTCGACGAAGAATGACGCTGCCTGCCAAAAGGACTGGCGACGAACATTTCACACAAGTCCTTCAGCTTCATGCAAAGACATTCGTCGCCAACCTCATACAAGAACATTCGTAGACATCGTGTGAAAATAATGGTCAAAATTAGGTAAAGATCAGTGTCACACACTGAAAAAGCTGAAAAAAACACTACCATTAACGTAAGACTTCGATTATTTATACCGATTTGATACAGTTTATATCTCTCTATACAATGTGCGTAAGTGTCTGAATATGAACTGTATAACAGTCTTTCCACAACCTTTGTTTCATGATTCATGCAGAAGAAATCTTTTGTTAAGAAATGTTTTATGTACTTTTAGTTATAGTAATATGTTAAAAAGAAAACCTATACCGAAGTAGCATTTTTGTAAAGTTAATTTACTGTCTATGAGTGTAGTATTTTAACATTTTGTTCATGCACAATTATCAACCCCATATTTCTTAAAAACCACTTTGTCTATGAGAATAATATTTTTCTAGAATACTAAGTGTGAGTAACATTGTTTGTGACTATAATATTTTTGAAATTTGTATGGTTTATTAACACAGAATTTTTAAAAATTTCATATCAGTAGGGTTTACTAAAAGAATTTTTTTTGCTAGTAATATTTGTAGTAATTGACTGTACACACTGCATTGTTTGTATTATGTGTAAAGTCATTTAAAATTTTAGGTAAATTTATAGATCAGAAATAAAACTACAATGTACAGTTATTAGCTAAAAGGTTGAGATTAATATTAGAAGATTGATGTGAAAAGCTCCTCATCTTCAGTACAAAGTGTAAAATCCACATAATACATTTAAATAAATAATAAAAAGAAATTAATATCAGTATTTAAAAAACATAGTCTTCACTTAATGGAGACAATTGAATCATTAACAATGTTAAAAATTAAAGTATACAAACCAGTAGAAATAAATAGAATAAGGAATACACCAAGTGGCTGACCAATATTTAATGCTTGAAAAAAAGTGTAATTTTTGTCCGAGTTAGACAAAGCCTCAACCATTGTCTAACTTCAGTACAAAAATTATCATGGAAGGGTGGTGACATGTAAGGTGTCAGGCAAATAACACACCATATATTGAATTCCTGAAACAATCTTAGCTAAACTGATATGTCACACGACATAGTTACGTGAAATTGTACAAATCCTGTTGATATGCAACACACCCATTCCCGAGAGAGGACTCGAACCTCGGGCGGGAGGGGCTTCGCAATCCGTGACACGGCGCCTCAAACCACGTGGCCACTAAGTGCGGCAAGTTATTGAATTGTTTAGTTGTGTACTTCATTCTGACTGATCTTTACCGACTCCCGTCCATTATTTGGTTATTTTAATTGTGCATTTTAGCTTAATTGAGCTAAATTTGCCCCAATTGTATTTAATTTGTTTGTATTTTATCGCCCCCCCCAGACGTGGTCATCAACCATCTTACTATTAATGAATCTTAGAATAGTTAGGAATTTCGCTTCACAGTTTTGAACACTCTTTATCAATATTTTACCATCCTGTACATATTATAATTATGAAGTCATACTTAGAGCAAAATGTAAACATGAATAATCAAAATCTAAGATTTTCATTTTTGCTAACATACAGCTATTCTTGAACTCATACACTTATTTATGTTAGCAGTCACTATTCCTACACAGGGAGTGTAGAGGAACCAACATGAGATCATTGGCTGATTACACTGTCCGTACTGCTGCACTCTTCTGAACTCTGTTCATCAAAAATTCCTAAAACACTCACAGAGCATCCTTGCGCAACTGTGGTAGGAAGATAGAGCAGAACCTGTCTCACACATGTGAGAAACGTACCATTTTTTTAAAATGGAAAACCCATTTTATTCCATACGCACTCAATAACTTGAGAACTAACAATAATAATAGCGTTTGTTGCATGATAATATATCAATTACATCCCCAAAAATTGGAACACAAAACTGACGTGAAATGAACGAAACGCACCACTATTGAACTTCCCGCGATGCAAGCGTGACCCGCACGTTGCTCGTAATCGTGCTATGATTGACGTACATATTCTTACTTTCACTGTTATTACGAGGGCAGAAAGTAATAATAGGGATTCCTGCCGCAATACATGCAGACTACGGAACACTGCCGGTCGGTGTACGCCGCCCCATTACACCGCCGAGGTCAACCTTTCGCCTTTGCAGTTGTGTGCAAGGACGGGTCACAATCGGCGCTGTATGTGGGAATGGCTCACTACGAAGCAGGCTGTTCTGTGTGCAAGTACATATAGATGCATGGCACCGGTATACTGTATATTGCAATTGGTGTCCATCCGTTCTAGGCATTCAACACGGTATTCACAGATGAGGAAATGGTTGACGTGATATTACTGTACGGAGAATGTCACCAAAATGGCTGACGTGCTGCACAGGTGTATGCCCAGCGGTACACTAACAGACGTTATCCGACCTGTGCTATCTTCATGAATATTGTTAGAAGGCTTCACGAGACAGGGCGGTTGTCTCCACGAACGTGGATCCGGGGTGACGGCATAACACTTGAAAGACCAGAGATAGCTGTTCTGGCGGCCACTGCAGTAAACCCCCATGCAAGTATTCGTTAAATGGAGAGACTGATGGAAATCCCTCAAACCAGCGTGATGCGTATCCTGCAAAGGCGTAGGTCCCCCCATATCACGTGGCGCTACATCAAGGCCGCCATGGCGACGACGTTCACATTCGCCTGGAATATTGTCAGTGAGTTCCGCGGCAAGGGCATAACTTTCTGCGTAGGGTACTGTTTACCAATGAGACCACGTTTACGAACCGTGGGAAAGTCATCTTCTACAATGTGCACTACTGGTCACCAGGAAACCCCCACTGGATTCGCCAGGTTGAACTTCAGTCAGTGGAGTGTCAGTGTGTGGTGTGGTACTATAAGACACCACATCACTGACCTGTATTTCATTGGTGGCACTCTTAGTGGTCGACACTACGAGCGGTTCCTGAGATTTACCTTATCTGGACTGACGGAAGACCTACACCTTCATTTGTGTCAAATGATGTGGTATCAACGTGATGGAGGCCCTGCGCATAATACTATGGTGGCACGATAGGCACTAAACCAACATTCCTGACATCGGTAGATTGGACGGGGCAGCCCCATTCAGGGATTTAGACCACGGTTGCCGGACCTCACCCCAATGGAGTCTTTTAGCTGGTGACAGGTGAAAGTTGGATTACCGCTACACGTGCTGCAATTACACCACGAACACTGACACCCGCGAGTGGATCCGTGATGGAGCGCGCACAGCGGTGTCGCCAAGTAAATGGCGATCTCTTCGAGCATACGTTGTAGCGTTTCGGCTGTGAAACATGAGACTGCACACCGGCATACATCTTGTGTATTACAAAGAAGACGTATATTAGTTTTGTTGGTTGTGTGAAACATGAGATTGTACACCGGCATACATTTTGTGTATTACAAAGAAGACGTATATTAGTTTTGTTGGTACTACCGTACGTTTATGTATGCGTTGCACCAATTGCAACGTTTCAATTGTGTCGTAGTCATTAAAGATACTGAGTGACATGTCCTGTACATGGCTTGTAGCATTGTGTAACTGATGTACAACTATGTACAAATAGCATGTATCTCTCTGTGCGACCCTTTTACAGCCATTAATTTTGTTTACTCTGGCCAGTGGTTATCGGTATTTCGTTACCGCTATGCCCGTTGTAGTACTGTCGAAAAGTTCAATAAAGCACGTAAGAGTAAACCGCGTCCTTGTTTTCATGATGGATGACAGGAGATATGTATGTTTCCCAGGCCACGTACTAACAGTGTGCATAGCAATATGTAAGTACAGCGTTCTTCACCTCTTAGCCCGTCAATCACGAGCAACATGCGGGTCATGCTTGCATCGTGGGAAGCGCAATTGCGGTTTCGTTCATTTAACGCATCAACTTCGCGTTCCAGTTTCTCGGGATGTAACTGATGTACGAGGGTTGTCCAGAAAGTAAGTTCCGATCGGTCGAGAAATGGAAACCACTGGGAAAATCCGGTAAAGCTTTGCACACATGTGTTGGGCAGTGTCTCTAGCATGCCTGTCGATCGTGTCGAGTCGCTCTTTTCAGTTTTGAGTGAACAGTGAACGCGTAAAGATGCGTAGGGAAAAGCGTCTCGCGCCAAGTACCGAGGGCCTGGTTAGAGATTTTGCCTGTGTCATGCTGCCCACATAACACAACTGTCGAGCAGTTCCTTTTTCAACCCACTTCTCCGTCGCACACTGCAGGGGCAATGAAGACGCTCCCTGCAGCGTTTCCAATGAGAAGTGTTTGATTACCCACAATACGAGGTACATTCAAGTTCTAAGGCCTCCGATTTTTTTTTCTAATTAACTACTCACCCGAAATCGATGAAACTGGCGTTACTTCTCGACGTAATTGCCCTGCAGACGTACACATTTTTCACAACGCTGACGCCATGATTCCATGGCAGCGGCGAAGGCTTCTTTAGGAGTCTGTTTTGACCACTGGAAAATCGCTCAGGCAATAGCAGCACGGCTGGTGAATGTGCGGCCACGGAGAGTGTCTTTCATTGTTGGAAAAAGCCAAAAGTCACTAGGAGCCAGGTCAGGTGAGTAGGGAGCATGAGGAATCACTTCAAAGTTGTTATCACGAAGAAACTGTTGCGTAACGTTAGCTCGATGTGCGGGTACGTTGTCTTGGTGAAACAGCACATGCGCAGCCCTTCCCGGACGTTTTTGTTGCAGTGCAGGAAGGAATTTGTTCTTCAAAACATTTTCGTAGGATGCACCTGTTACCGTAGTGCCCTTTGGAACGCATTGGGTAAGGATTACGCCCTCGCTGTCCCAGAACATGGACACCATCATTTTTTCAGCACTGGCGGTTACCCGAAATTTTTTTGGTGGCGGTGAATCTGTGTGCTTCCATTGAGCTGACTGGCGCTTTGTTTCTGGATTGAAAAATGGCATCCACGTCTCATCCATTGTCACAACCGACGAAAAGAAAGTCCCATTCATGCTGTCATTGCGCGTCAACATTGCTTGGCAACATGCCACACGGGCAGCCATGTGGTCGTCTGTCAGCATTCGTGGCACCCACCTGGATGACACTTTTCGCATTTTCAGGTCGTCATGCGGGATTGTGTGCACAGAACCCACAGAAATGCCAACTCTGGAGGCGATCTGTTCAACAGTCATTCGGCGATCCCCCAAAACAATTCTCTCCACTTTCTCGATCATGTCGTCAGACCGGCTTGTGCGAGCCCGAGGTTGTTTCGGTTTGTTGTCACATGATGTTCTGCCTTCATTAAACTGTCGCACCCACGAACGCATTTTCGACACATCCATAACTTCATCACCACATGTCTCCTTCAACTGTCGATGAATTTCAATTGGTTTCACACCACGCAAATCCAGAAAACGAACGATTGCACGCTGTTCAAGTAAGAAAAACGTCGCCATTTTAAGTATTTAAAACAGTTCTCATTCTCCCCGCTGGCAGTAAAATTCCATCTGCCGTACGGTGCTGCCATCTCTGGGACGTATTGATAATGAACGCGGCCTCATTTTAAAACAATGCTGCTTTCTATGACGAGGATATTGGAAAGTTGATACAACACTCGAAGTTGGAGCGGCGGCTATGTAGAGAAGTAGGAGGAAGGTGTACCTAAATGTTGCAAATAAAACGTTTCTGGTTTTCACTGTGGTTTCCATTTCGCGACAGACGGAACTTACTTTCTGGACAACCCTCGTATTACGATGCAACCAACGCCTTATTATTTTTATTTCTCATGTTATTGATTGCCTATGGAATAATATGGGTTGTACAATTTAAAAAACGTAAGTTTACGTTGAGGCCAATATTTGCATACGGTTTAGAATGTCTCCTAGTAGTTACTTTCGTGAGCCGCTGCCATACATTCATACCCGTGAAAGCCGTTTGTCAACATCTATTGTGGTTCCAGAGTTATTGGCGGTGAAATGTTTAGGTGTGACTCCTTGTATGTCGTTAATAATACGAGATAATGTGAATGTTACGTAAAATCTGACTTCTGTACATCTTGAGTATAGTAATGTTGCCTATTTAAATAAGTATTGTAAACCGATTTTCTCTTTGATGCTGTGTGGCTACAATGGCTTCAAAAATTATCATACGTATCTTCGTGTATTGTATACTTACATGTTTTGTGTCAAGTTTGTTATTACCTTTTAAATGAAAACATGGTTAAGATATTTTTGAGTTACTCCATATCCATGAGGATCATGTCACTTCGCTCTGTGGAGGGTACAGGGTATTCACTTTTCGTTTGTACACTTCAGAGTTCATCCAACCCCATAAACTAAATTCTAATGTCGTAAGGTCTGGCGATCTTGGTGGCTAGTTAACTGTACTAACGAGAGATTAGGGTGTGGCTGAAATGTTCCCTCACTCATCTGGTAAAATGTGGAGCGGCTCTGTCAGGCTGGATGTACGTTGCAGTGGGCGTGGTCAAATGAACTTCCTTAGGGTGTTTAACAAACGAATTTTTTTTTAAAAAATGCAAATACTTCTATCCCTTCACTCGCTCTTCTAAGACGACAGAACCTATCAACATGTTACCAATCGTGCCGCATCAAACATCGATCGAAGAAATTTGTTTCTACTATAGCGTGTGGATTTTCCTGCGACCATCGATGATTATTACGTGTTTTGTTGATTCTGTTACGCGTGAACACGGTTTCTTTAGTGAATACTGTTAATGGAAAAAAATTGTGATTGTCCATTAACCAGTACGAAAATTCAAGTCGTGTGGTCCTGTTACCACTGTAGATATAGTTGACATGCTGTATGTGAAATGGGTACAAGTTTTCCGCGTGTAGGACTACGCTGCACCGTTTCAACTATTGATGCTGTTCCTGCACCGGTTGCTGAACTACACGTTCAGAAGAAAAATGTGATCTTGTAAGAATACCTGTTTCAATCAATGTGCTGAAAACTTTGGTACACACTCTACGATAAGGAATTCGACTTGTCAGAAATCGTCGCGGTATTCTTCGGCAGCAGTAGGAACACTACCATCGCAGAAGCCGAAAATATTTGTATATTTTTCAAAATGTCTGGCATTTTAGCCAGCTCATATATAAACACAGATAACCGATGCTTCTCTCTGATACACTTACAGTCCCTCGCACTGCTTCACTCATAACACACCATGGGCAACTCCACGTTCATCGGGAGTTCATTAACTATAATGGCAGAAAGACATTGTGAGCAAAGAGGTTGAAAGCAACGACGTAGGTTGGGCTAGAATAAAACGTCAGAGAGGTTGGCTGGGTAACACACATGCGTCGGCGCCACATATAACAAATATACATTAAGTTTTTTCTATTAAGGAAACCATTCGGTATGGGCTTATGTCCTCATGACGTTTCTTGCTTGAAAAGGGCGTTCCTGACAGATCCCTCTACTGATCATTCCTCCTGGGCACACTATATATCCACCATGTCTCAATTCGTTGAGTGCATAATTTCTGTTTGTTGCTATTGCTACAAGCATTAGTATGTATGCACTATTGATTTATATTTCCTTCGAAGTTGGCACATATTCATATGGCTAAAAGCCGCCGTTTAAGGTAAACAATGCAAGAGGTGGTCCATATTTTCCACGGGAACATGAAGGCTCTGAGAGAATGCTAAGCGTGAATCAATTAAGGATCTTGGATAACTCGCTGGTAAGCGAAACTGGCGACATTGTACCATTTAAAACTTTTTCATCTTGTGTCCTGTGTATGGATAAGTAACTCTCACAGTAGTATGGACCTTTTTAAAATCAAACTGTATCTAAGTATTTCGTTATTACTCACACGTAATCATGGAGTATTTTATAATTTTTTGTTCCTATAGAGTCTTATTTAATCTCAAAGTAAGAAACGTATCGAAATCCAGCAAATATTCATGCACGTCACGTACTGTTGCAGTGGAGCTGTCTTCCCGTTGTGCCAAGAGCGGAAAGCCGACAACCAAAGCCAGAGAAGCCACCATACTCGTACATCGCACTCATAGCCATGGCTATCAGTTCTTCCCCGGGCCGGAAACTCACTTTGAGCGGCATTTACCGCTTCATCATGGAGCGATTTCCATACTACCGGGACAACCGACAAGGCTGGCAGAACTCCATCCGTCATAATTTAAGTCTAAACGACTGCTTCATCAAGGTTCCACGCGACCGGGACATGGAGGCGGGTGCAAGCAGTGGCAAAGGTGCGTATTAGCATTTGTTTATGTTTGATATGCAGTGGGAGGATCGCTTCACACACTGACGTAATGGCTTCTGAAAAATAATTTAGATTCGCAGTCAACAGTACTACCTAATAGATCTTATCGGTGGAACTTACACTGCTGACCGTTATAATTGCAACACTACGAAAACGGTATGCAACAAACGTAAACTGGTATGAAGTGTACTAAAAAGTAAGAAAATCTGAGTTTAGGCCCTGGACGGGCCGATCGGGCCCTACCGGCCGCCGTGTCGTCCTGGGCCAAGGCATCATTGGATGCGGTATGGAGGGACATGTCGTCAGCACACCGCTCTCCCTGTCGTAGCTGGGTTTCTTGGCATTGGGACGGCTGCTAATCTGTCCAGTAGCTCCTCAGTTGGCACCACAAGGCCGAGTGCATCCCGTATCAGTCCTCCCACCAAGGAAAAGTCCCTGGCAGTGCCGGGAATCGAAGACGGATACTCCACAAGGCAGGCAGACACGCTGACACTCACAAGGGGATCACACGGTTACTGGATTTTTGTAGTTCTTTATATTTATGGTATGTGAAGTTCAGAACTCAAATATACCTCCCCCAAAGCAGTTCGATGTACTTCCAAAAAATTCTTTAAAAGGAAAAACTGCTAAGTTTTCCAGTCGTGATTAACTTGCTAATATAAAGTAAATTTTTATTCGAGAAGCAGTGTGGCTCTGTGGTATAGTGTTTGCTCGCTGAGAGGAGAAGTCAGGGTTCGATTCCTTGTATAATCAAACTTGACCGAAGGTGCATATTCAAAAAGCATTTATATCAAGCGTAAGATATGAACAAAATGTAATTTATAATTTTTTAAGTCATCAATCTTTTATAAAAGTTCCGCAATTAAGAATTTCTGTTTGCAATAAGAGCTGAATTTTTGTGTGCAGTACGTAATTTGAAATAAGAAGACATGAACTTTTCATAGAAATTAGGATTAGATGAGTTAATTAGCATGTATTTGATCAATTTCACATTTTAATGGCGTAGGTATTCGAACCTGCAGAAAAACGAAAAAAAAATAATGACGCGAATAAGGATCGATTTAGCATTTCCAGTCTCCTGCGTCTTATGTATTCTACGCTTCACAGAAATGCTCCTAGAATAAGTGCCTTTGTTAAAAAAATTGATACCGTCTGGAATCGAACTCCGGCATTCCACGGAGCCCTCTACCACAAAGCAACATTGCTTGTGGAAAAAATCCATCTCATTTTACCATATTAAGCATGGTCGGAGAACTGAGTCACTTTTCTCCAGAATTTTTGAGAGTTGTACATAACTACTTTCCGAGACGTATATTTGAGTTCTGATTTTCACGTACCATAAATATAAAAAATTACAAAAATCCGATTGCCGTGTGTCTCCTTGTCGGCTACAGAGGTGGACATGTAGTGTATTATGGATATGCAAATGAGTAGCATTTCAGCATAACACCTTAAAGCAAGTAGGAATATCAGCATCTACATTCCATACATAGCTAAAGATTACGCGGAACATTTCTCTTTTGGAAATCAAATTTGAAAGTTGTTTGAATGTGACAGTATCATGCTGCGCCTCGAGTTAGAAGGAGAAACGTCCCAGTACACGTCGTAATCCGACAATGGCTGGATCGTGTCTCACCGAGACTGCTGTTTTATCATTCTGCGATATTGTTTCTCGCGTTGGTAGGGGACCCGTAAGTGTCACGCGAATATGGAACCGATGGTTTCAGGAGGGCCATAGTTAAGGACCCCACGCGACTATCACTCGAGAGGACATATTGCTCACTCAGCCACGCGTTCAGCTTGTACAGGCACGCCACGTACCTTGCGCCAGGAAATGGTCTTGTCTGCAGCAAGACAAGCATACACAGGAAACAGTAAGACAATGTCCGGAGCACCACATTAACCGTCGGTACAGCTACCATCGGCGCAGCAGCAGACAAGCGCGCCGTCAGTGGGGCGCCCAGCGACAACGCTAAAAACATGAGTGTCACCACATCGTCTTTTCAGACGTTTTTTCTGACGTGTTAAGTCCAGTGGCTGTACCCTTTTTTCGCAGTCTGCTTGACATCTTTCAAGAAGATAGCACGAGACTGCATTCTGCCCACACTGTCCAGACCTAGCTTAATACACAAGGCTTCGACTTTTGTGTTGGCCAGCACCTTCTTTAGATGTCTCACCCACGGAAAGCATGTGGTCATGGGTTGTCGAGAGAGTTGTATGCCACCAGTCATAAGGCACAATGATTGATGTAAACTGGCCTAGAGCGGAAACAGCATGGAGTGATGAACCCGTATCTGCCATCCAGCCGCCTTTCGACCGGATGCCTAGCTGGGTTAGAGACGTTGCTGTTGCCGGGAGGAGGGTCAGCTGTATGTCCTAAACAGTTTTTGATGTTACTGAGTAGTTATATAATAATTTTTTAATTAAAGCACCGCCATTTGTCTGTTTTGTTGTTCATTTAATTACGACCCATGTTTCGGCCTTTTATGCCATTTCCAAGTGATTGAGTTTGTGTAATTAACATACACTGCAGGAAATCAAACTCAAAATTGGCCATAAATTAAGAACAGTATTGGCTCCCCAGATTTGGTGAGGAACCAATACTTTTCTTAATTTATGGGCAATTTTGAGTTTGATGTCCTGCAGTATATGTTAATGACACAAACTCAATCACTTGGAAATGGCGTAAAAGGCCGAAACCCGGGTTGTAATTAAGTAAACAACAAAACAGTCGAATGGCGATGTCTTCATTAAAAAGTCTATGTACTAAATTTCGCGCAATGTGAATCGTACGATCACCTACAAATTTAATCATTTATTCTTCTGCTATATGTACAATAAGTACTTGGAATTTTGATGACCAGCAGTGTATTTTACCCGTAGCCTGATCTGAAAAAATGAATAGCTAACGCCAGTGTTAGTTCACAGAATAAACATTAAACAATGCCCTAACAAAGTTATCGCCGACTTGTATCGCTGTTGGTCGATACACCGTACAACAGAGTTCCGGGCAGACTAAAACAGTGTTCCAGATAGATTACAAAGTCTAAATTCTGTAAATAGAGAGTATAAAACTAAATCGAACACGATCCGTTCGTAATCATCCTGTACTCTCTGTAATTATTTATGGAAGAAAAAGATAACGTACATCAGTGTTAATGTCTACATTGATTAACACCGCTTTCTATCATTTTATGTTCTGTTCTTGTATTACTATTACGTTTCTTTCAGTGTATAAATTAATTTGAGCTGCCCGGAAACACTGAAGCTATAGATGATCTACCGCAAGGATGCGTTCGCACAATATCACTCCGTTACAGCTTTCACTTTAAATTACATAGATCCTCCAAACAGTCAAGGAACAGACCGCACCAACAGACATACAGTGGATGCACTTGTACCAATATTACGTGAAGTATATTTAATTACGTCTGTTACAATCTGTTAGAATTAAATAGACTCTTCATTATAAGTCGAAGTCCCGCTATTGGAATTCTCTTTAGTTCAGAAAATGATCGTTTGTGTCTGTATGAACATAGAAGACAAAATATTGTTATTGTCATTTTTTTAGTTTCATTCATTATTTCAACACGAATTACTTTGAAAAAAATGATAAAATTAAATTTCTCTCAAGCAGCAGCCTCACTACCACAACACGTGGCTGGAATTCCGGAGTGTACGATATTCCACTAGATAATTTAAATTATTCCAGATAATTTGCTGACAGTATTCTGTGGCAGTTTTGTTGCAAATTAATTACCTTAACGCGTCAGCAGATCAAATATCTCTCTTTTGGGAAGATACAGTGATTTTCACTTACCCTTTTTATTATTGCGTTCTTTTTAGAAAATAATGTTATTTGGGACCTTTTTGTCGGCTGTTCCAAAACCTTTATGGCCAAATGAGACATTACAGACCAGGAAACAATCCGGGGTTCCGTACGCTTCTCGCAGTAATTGGCTGCATACTATAACAACAAATATATCTTACGACGTAGCCGGCCGGTGTGGCCGTGCGGTTCTAGGCACTTCAGTCTGGATCCGCGTGACCGCTACGGCCGCAGGTTCGAATCCTGCCTCGGGCATGGATGTGTGTGATGTGCTTAGGTTAGTTAGGTTTAAGTAGTTCTAAGTTCTAGGGGACTGATGACCACAGATGTTAAGTCCCATAGTGCTCAGAGCCATTTGAACCATTTCTTACGACGTAGCAGAATTGAAATTCGCCATTTGGGTCTAAACTTTCTGTATTTTCCCTACAGTATGAGGGACATTCGTAAAGTTATAACCATCATCTCAAGAAAATAAAGTTACGTACGTTTTCATTTGCTTATTTGTAGCTATATGTCTGTAATCCTGGTGCACGCTGAAATGCCCGTGCCAGGGAACCGAAGTACGCCGCTAGAGGAGGAGATGGACTGCACCTCTGGCGTCGTCCTACAGTACGGTGAGGCGTTGATTTCAATTTGTACCAAGACTGCACACATATACCTGCAAAGAAACGAAAACTTAATCACTTAAATTTATTTTTTCTGGGTAATAATTGATACTTTATGACTACGTTTCGAACAATTTAACTGGCTTGAGCGTAAATACTAACAAACAGACAAACACCGTCCGAACGGGTGTTGAAGGCCCACCGTTCCTACCGACCGCCGAGTCATCCTCAGCCCCTAAGGAGTCACCGGATGCAGATAAGCATGTGGTCATCATATCGCTCTCGCGGCCGTTGTCAGTTTCCGTGACCGGTGCCGCTACTTCTCAATAAAGTAGTTCCTCAATTGGCCTCACAAGGGCTGAGTGCACCCCTCTTGCCAACAGCACTTGGCAAATCCGGACGCCGACTCTTCCAAGTGCTAGCCAAGCTCGACAGCACTTAAGGGGCTACGGAAAGGCTCAAAATCATGAAAAGTTCAATTTTTACTTTTTTGCGTTTTCTGAATCTGCAGACTATTACCTTTTAATAGATATATAATTTATTCAATTCCGAAGACTACAACTATTTTTAATTTTTTTTTAAATGTGTTCTACATGGGCGTGACCCACTGTGGCGCTGTTAAACTGCTGTCAAATGGTGTTATTATTAACGTCCGTGTTCATCAGGTACATTTTAGTGATGTGAGATAAAGTATGTGTTGTGGCTAACCTGTGATGGTTCAATATATATCGCTGATGTGATTGTCGATTGTTTCATGTTTATTTACTCTGTCGTTATCTCGAAAATATTCGTAATTAATTCTGTTTCTTGAGTCTCTGTTTTGTTGAAGTATAATAATGAGTAAAAGTAAAGTTGCTGTTGCGACTTTCAATGATGGCAACATTGTAAGGTGCAAGGTATTTAGAAATATGGGAATGAAGATAGGTTCTAACATGGTACGAGCGATGCTTGCTTTAGACAAGGAACGCCTTCGGGCTGCAGACAGGGCTGAAAAGAGTCTAGAAATACAAGCAAGAGTAAACAGGAGGAGGAACAAGAGGAAGCTGGAGGAGGAGTTTGCAGAGGATGAAGATAATCCATCCTATGGACCTGGAATGCACTAAAAAGTTAATCCAATCTTTGTCGCTCGATTCCCAAAACTTTTATTTTCTCATACTAATTACATGTTTTCTAAGGATCTTCCAAACATATTTGTTTCAAACTTTCAGTAAATGTTACACAGTACCTTCTGCATAATTTAACACAGCCTTTTTCCAAAAAACTGTATATTTTTGAATATATAAATAAAAAATTGCAAAAAATGTTGTGAATTTTCATTACAATTGAAAAAAAATCATCTTTAATAACTGAACTAAAATTTTGTAAAATCCCTGTGTTAAGTTGTAGCCCATATTCCAATAAATAATCTGTAAAAAGTTCAACTTCCTACCTCAAATACTTTGTGAGGAAAGATGTAATTTATAAGCGTTATTTTAACATTGCAAGTATAGGGCGTTCCGGGGCCCCTTAACTTCGGTGATTTGGCGGAAACCGCTGTTACCACTGCGGCAAGACCTTTGGCAAGCGTAAATACGAGGGATTGCTAGAAAGTATTGCCTCCGACTTTTTATGTGAAAACTCTTAAGGCTTTTTAAATAAAACGAACGTTATCGACGTCCTACATCTTTGTTATTCAAGTCTACATTTTTGCAGCCTTCTGCCGCTAGAGGGCTCCGAATTGTCGTGTGTAACATGGCGGTGTGTACCGTAACGGTATGTCAGTGACTGAGACATAGCGTGTCATCGATCAACCTCCACATAGTGCCGACTTTGCTCCATCCGCTTTTCATCTGTTTCCAAAACTTGAAGAACACCTTCGAGGACTTCACTTTGATAGTGACAAAGCGGTGCCTGTAGAGGTGAGGTTGTGGCTCCGTCAACAAAGTGAAACATTCTGATGTATGGGATCAACAAACTGGGCTCTCGTTGGAAGAAACGCGTTCGTCACCGGTTTACTATGGTGAGAAATAAATATGTAGACATGAAGAATGTTAATAGTGTTTGTTTTATTGAAAAGGCTTGAAGAGTGAACATAAAAAATTCGGAGACATTACTTTTCAGAGCGATCTCGTAATACTAAGCATTACAACGATAAGTTTCTGTTAGTGAAGTGTATAGACTGAGTTTCTAATTGCAAGAATTGCTTGTCTTTTGTTAACGTGTACACTGACTCGTCCACAGTCCTGGAAGTTTCCCTTCGTGATGCTGCCTGCTGAACTCAATAAAAATCATTGAGTGAAAGTAGCGCTAGGTTTATATCGTGTTCATAATCGAGTAATTACAGGTGGAGCGCAGGCTCGGACTGAACAAGGATTTGGAGAGACAATGGTAGTGCGCTTCTGTAAAAAAAATTCCCCATCATCTGCGTAATAAGATTTCAGGAAACTGCAGGAAAATCTAAATTAGGAATCCCTCCTAAATCAGTAGAAAATTAATAATGTAATCTACATAGTTAACCTTGCTAGAAAGTATTAGATTATTTAGGCCACGAAGATTAAAACTCCTATTAAGAATATGGCAAGTAAGAACGCTCACTTTAAATATCAGATTTTTGTTCTGTAGGTCCATACTGAGGGGATGTACAATATGTCACAAAAATAAGAATACGTAATAATTATTTACTAAAAGGATACAAGCAAATGTTTCTTTCATAGATCCTCATGGATGTGAAACACGTCAAAAATTAATTTAAGAGGTAATAACAAACTCGTCACAAAATATCTACCTGTACGATACAATGAGGTGACAGTTCTTAGGTTACTGTACTCATGCATGATCAAAACAAAAAAAATGTTTAAAGAACTTGCTCATATTTGTCACATTACTGCACTGGGGATGTACAGAAGTAAGATTTTACACAATAACCAAGTTTTATCTAATTAATAATAGCATATACATCGTTGGTACAACTAACAAATTGGCCACTAAAAATCGGTGGCGAATCTTCCGGGCTGTATGGTCGTGCTCGATGCAACCTTTTGTTGCTAACGTTTCGTCCAGAACTGCAATGGAATCTTCAGAGGTGCTCCTGGCTCCGCTGACCTTGCAACGGAAGCAAGAGCACCTCTCAAGATGTCCACCCAACTCTGGACGAAACATTAGGAAGAAAAACGTTTTATCGACCACGGCCATATAGCTCGGAAGATTCACCAGCAAGTAAGACAATCGGTCCTGAGATACTTCATTGTAAGATCGCTAAAAAATCCTTTACGCTCCTCTGAAACTGAACTTAATTAGTGGCAAAAAAATGTAAATTTGTGGCAATGTCCTGCGGGACCAAATTGCTGAGGTCATCGGTCCCTAAGCTTACGCACTACTTTAATCTAACTCAAACTAACTTACACTGAGGACAACACACACACCCACGCCCCCGAGGGAGGACTCGAACCACCGACGGGGGGAGCCGCGCGGACCGTGACAAGACGCCTTGGACCACGCGGCTACCCGGCGCGGCTTAATTAGGGGCCAAACATTTTACAGCTGCTAGAAAATGATTGAAAATATGTGTTCCTAAAAATATACATCTTTGTGGACCAGAGAAATTGATTTTAAATCTTTATTCGAATTATTATTCTTTCTGGTGTACATTGTATGAACTGAAAAAGAGATATACTATTTCTGCCAAATTCATTAAGGATTAAATATGTTGGGAAGTAGTAGTTAGTGTCCCCAGTTCTTCAAACAGACCTCGGCAGAACATTCTTGAGTTCACAACAGGCCTCTGTTCTTATAGTACGTATATAACATACATTCTATGATTATTCTCAGTGTAATAGCGCAAATATTAATCGAGTAGTAGCAGATAACCACAAGCTACCTAGCATAAGCGAAGAGACAGCACCATTTCTTCTCAACATGGCTGCTTCTCTGTTAATTTTATTCATTTATCTGTTCCTCAACTTATATAAGCACAAGCAGAACACAGAAGTTTACTTATACGTATTTGCTAAAATAACTTACCGAATTCGCATCTAACAGCTACTTCTCTCTGTTAGTGTTGATTCACCCTACATTCCGGAGGTCCTGTTGCGTGATGTCACATACGACACGCGAATTAATAAATAAATTAATCAACGAACGAGAAATTGCAGTCCCTCTCGCCGTCAAGTTCAAAGATTCAGCATGCTAGTACCGTGATGCTATTTTTACGAGTCTTAACTTCCGCTACATATCTGGTCGGCAATGTTCAGACATCGGCGTGGTAAACATTTTTAACATGTCGGGAAAGTTTAACTATTAAACAGTTTCCACACTTTCAGTGCGTATATTGTGGTAAATACGGATACACTAACTTGAAAATTGAAGAGTTAAAAGCCGGCCGGAGTGGCCGTGCGGTTCTCGGCGTTACAGTCTGGAACCGCGTGACCGCTACGGTCGCAGGTTCGAATCCTGCCTCGAGCATGGATGTGTGTGATGTCCTTAGGTTAGTTAGGTTTAAGTAGTTCTAAGTTCTAGGGGACTGATGACCACAGCAGTTAAGTCCCATAGTGCTCAGAGCCATTTGAACCATTTTTTTTTTTTTGAAGAGTTAAAAAGCGGCAATTCGTATTTCATTCTTGCTTAAAATGACACAATTTTTCAACGTAAACGAAGTTCTTTAAGTCCAGTAACTCACCAATTGGAATTAACTTTTAGCGTCGACAAAATGTATGTCTCAAATATCTGCAGCATGTTCACAATGCAACATAATGCTTAATTTTAAGAATATATTGGCTTGCTAAGTAAGCTCTAACACCACGGACATGGACAATTGGCGTTTTCTTATTTTTTCTGTGTTATCTGTTTGCGGGGACTGGGATAGGATCACGATTGCTGTGACTCAACAAACTGGACAGACTTCATTCAGCACATGACATTACAAAAATATATAACAGATTAAAAATTTTAAAATAATCTAGAGTACTTACTCCATTTCTTTAGTTAATAAAGATTTCGAATGTCTGGAATTAGCGAGTGAAATAATTTTACAGTGATATACTTTTCTTTATCCTACAGTCCGTAAGGCCTTTACCTGTGGACGACCTAGGTTTCTAGTTCAGTAACATTACCACCACATTTCATTCCGGTGTGCACGAAACAACACATAAATTTTGCGTCAGAAGCTAGCGCAGAGAAAAAGCTCTAATGTCTGTATTTACACGTTGATATTCGGACAAAACAAGAAATGATCCAGTAACAAAGATAATAGTAATCCTAGAATGGTACACTTAACTGCTCTGGGTGCCAGCATTTTCACATAGTCCCCTAGTTACGAGAAACTTAACTGGACTTCATTTAGAATCGATCAAAGAGTGTCCTTTTGGCGTTTTCCGCTTTCTGTCCCAGTATGAATGAGTATATTTTGTAAGGTGGCAACGGTCTTTCCCCTTACATGAGTCCATTTAACTTGACTATAATCACTTTGTGAGCACATTACGTCAATAAAAACGACTGACAGCGGCGCAATCGCTTTGTAGATAATTAGTTGTGGTCTGTTGGAGTAATACTCTCGATTACGGTGTATGAAATGTCTGTGGAAACGCATCGGTACGCTGGCTATGTAATACAGGGTGAATTACGCGATTTTGTGATCATCAGATTTTGCGTCAATGCGTTATATGCGAGGCACCGGGGACAGCGCTCGGTCAGCAGCCTGACAGCGCGTCTCCAGGTGAGTAACCTCCAGTGTTTACAAAACAGCGCAGTGACTTGCTGGGCGTGCTCTCGCCTACGTTCCACTAATTTTATGCCTTCATCATCATCATCATCATCATCATCATCATCATCATTTAAGACTGATTATGCCTTTCAGCGTTCAGTCTGGAGCATAGCCCCCCTTATACAGTTCCTCCATGATCCCCTATTCAGTGCTAACATTGGTGCCTCTTCTGATGTTAAACCTATTACTTCAAAATCGTTCTTAACCGAATCCAGGTACCTTCTCCTCGGTCTGCCCCGACTCCTCCTACCCTCTACTGCTGAATCCATGAGTCTCTTGGGTAACCTTGCTTCTCCCATGCGTGTAACATGACCCCACCATCTAAGCCTGTTCGCCCTGACTGCTACATCTATAGAGTTCATTTCCAGTTTTTCTTTGATTTCCTCATTGTGGACACCCTCCTGCCATTGTTCCCATCTACTAGTACCTGCAATCATCCTAGCTACTTTCATATCCGTAACCTCAACCTTGTTGATAAGGTAACCTGAATCCACCCAGCTTTCGCTCCCATACAACAAAGTTGGTCGAAAGATTGAACGGTGCATAGATAACTTAGTCTTGGTACTGACTTCCTTCTTGCAGAAAAGAGTAGATCGTAGCTGAGCGCTCACGCATTAGCTTTGCTACACCTCGCTTCCAGTTCTTTCACTATGTTGCCATCCTGTGAGAATATGCATCCTAAGTACTTGAAACCGTCCACCTGTTCTAACTTTGTTCCTCCTATTTGGCACTCAATCCGTTTATATTTCTTTCCCACTGACATTACTTTCGTTTTGGAGATGCTAATCTTCATACCATAGTCCTTACATTTCTGATCTAGCTCTGAAATATTACTTTGCAAACTTTCAATCGAATCTGCCATCACAACTAAGTCATCCGCATATGCAAGACTGCTTATTTTGTGTTCACATATCTTAATCTCACCCAGCCAGTCTATTGTTTTCAACATATGATCCATAAATAATATGAACAATAGTGGAGACAGGTTGCAGCCTTGTCTTACCCCTGAAACTACTCTGAACCATGAACTCAGTTTACCGTCAACTCTAACTGCTGCCTGACTATCCATGTAAATTGCTTGCAAAAGTTTGCCTCCTATTCCATAATCTTGTAGAACAGACAATAACTTCCTCCTAGGAACCCGGTCATATGCCTTTTCTAGATCTATAAAGCATTGATACAATTCCCTGTTCCACTCATAACACTTCTCCATTATTTGCCGTAAGCTAAAGATCTGGTCCTGACAACCTCTAAGAGGCCTAAACGCACACTGATTTTCATCCAATTGGTCCTCAATTAATACTCCCACTTTCCTTTCAACAATACCTGAGAAGATTTTACCCACAACGCTGATTAAAGAGATACCTCTGTAGTTGTTACAATCTTTTCTGTTTCCATGTTTAAAGGTTGGTGTGATTACTGCTTTTGTCCAGTCTGATGGAACCTGTCCCAACTCCCAGGCCATTTCAATTATCCTGTGTAGCCATTTAAGACCTGACATTCCACTATATTTGATGAGTTCCGACTTAATTTTATGCCTTCGAGTAATTGAAATAGGGCAGGTCAGGAGTCCCTTTGGAATTAAAAATTCCAGAAAAATTGTTGTTGCCCGCAGCTGTGGACCCTCCCAGATGGCTTGGGCGGAGTTTACTCGTGAAATTTGGTAGAAAGGGAAGAATCGTGGAAAATAGTTCGATTCTCAGGCCGTTCATTGGTCAGCACTGGGAAACTGGGTATTTTGAGCGTTTCTAGGGATGTGATGCGCTCGGTAAAGTTTTGGTGGGGAAAACAGAGGCGAAGAGCGATCTTGCTCGAATCTCTGTCGAGGTCTTCCGTCTTGGGCTTTCGTTTTGAGAGGACATGAGCCGTGTCAGCTCCTTGCTCATTGGAAGATTGTCGCAATTTGATAAGTTTACGGTCAGCAGTATGTTGTCCAAGTATTGCAGGGGTGTAATTTCCGAGGCGCCACGCCCGGATTCGACGACCGCGCCGTCGCCCGCTTCACCCGCTGGAGACCACAGCCACAGCGGCAGTAGTACAGTGAGATCGCTCCTGCTTCAGACTGCATCAGGAGTAGCGTTAAATAGCTGGGTCACATGCAGTTGCTGTTTCCACTGAGGTTTGGCGATGCTTTGGGTTGTAGTCATTCTTCTTTTCTTCGTTTTGTGTCTATGTCAGTCGGTCAGCCAATTTCTAAGAGATCGCGTTTTGTACCGATTTTGACACAGTTCACTGCCAATCCCAGCTAGGAGTATAATTTGTAAATGGTTCATTTGTGTTTTTATTCAGCATTGGTCTGAAGTTGATGATAAATGCAGCGCGGGATTAGCCGCGAGGTTTAAGGCGCTGTAGTCATGGACTGTGAGGCTGGTCCCGGTGGAGGTTCGAGTCCTCCCTCGGGCATGGGTGTGTGTGTTTGTCCTTAGGATAATTTAGGTTAAGTAGTGTGTAAGCTTAGGGACTGATGACCTTAGCAGTTAAGTCCCATAAGATTTCACAGACATTCGAACATTTGATAATAAATTTATCGATTCAGTAGAGCTTTTACTTTCAGTAATTTGATCCTGAATTCACCCTTTGTTTTATTTTATTTCTGTGTAAGTGTCTGATATCACTGAACCCCCTAAGTGTTCGTTATGGTTCATGTTTGGAATTAAGAATAGGTGTGATTTATTGTCAACACTACCACCGCAGATTAATTAGGGGAGACAGGGCGACATTTAAATCTAGTGTTATCAATTCTTGCGTTATTTTCACTCCCGATTTCTCTGGAAGTTGTTTGACAGGGGCGAACACAAGCAAAATCCAGACAAACAACAGGTGGGGTGTTACAACTTATCTGATTGTGTATGATTTATAAACAATCTCACATAGCCACTAAATCAGTTTTCAGCAGTTTAGAGTTTTTATGGCGTTGGTTTCTATGACTTCGTAGTCTTTGCTAGTAAATGGGTTAATAACTTCATTCCTAGGTCGAACGAAATTGAAGTTTTGTTGTACATACACGACAGAAAAGTTATATCAGTGTAATTATTACAACGTTCCAGTTGAGACTACTTTAATTTTGTGTAATTTATGCAAATGTCTTTGCGATTTGCGACTTTATTTAAATAACGCTTACGAAACTCGCGCAGAGCCGCGCGGGGAAGCCTCGCAGTCATAGGCGCCTTGCCACGGTTCACACGTCTCCCCCCCCCCACCCCCCACCCCCATCGGAGGTCCGAGTCCTCCCTCGGGTCTGGGTGCATGTGTTGTCCTTAGCGTAAGTTAGTTTGTTAGATTATTAGATTAAGTAGTGTGTAGGCCTAGGGGCCAATGACCTCAGCAGTTTGGTCCTAAGTGAACTTACGATAAATTTCCAAATTTTTCTCCCGCAGGAAGCTACTGGACGCTGGACCCAGCGGCGGCCGACATGTTCGAGCAAGGCAATTATCGCAGGAGGCGCACCAGGAGGTCCCGGTCTGCGGCGTCCAGTGCACACAATGCCGCGGCCGAAACACAGGTCCGCTGGGCTTCTATGATGTTAATGCTCGTAATTATGGACTGCCAGGCATTTGGAGAAATTATTAGCGTATAGTGACTCTTCATACAAGGTTTCTTTCTCTCCTGCTTTGATCTGGACACCACTCAAACTGAACCCACATTCATCGCTCTTTTCGTTTCCAAATACATCAGTAAGAGCTACAACTGTACTTCCCTTCGCTAAATTTAGGTGCATGATGGCAAGAATTATCGATATAATTCTGTCAAGTCCAAAGGACCAAGAAATTTTTCTCGCCTACGGAGGATTCTCACTTTCCCGGTTTCTCAACGCAGAAGTTTCATTTAATCCAGAATTTGTAGTCACGTCTCTCACATTGGCAACTTCACAATGAAGGTGACAAAGGTCATGGGATACCTATTAATATCGTGTAGGACATTCTTTTGCCCGGCATAGTGCAGCAGCTCGACGTGACATAAACTCAACAAGTCGTCGTAAGTGTCCTGCAGAAATATTGAGCAATGCTGCCTCTATAGCCGTCCATAATTTCGGAAGTGTTGCCGGTGCAATATTTTATGCACGACCTGCCTTCTCGATTACGTCCCATAAATGTTCGATGGGATTGATGTCGGGAGATCTGGCTGGCCATATCACTCGCGAGAATTTTCCAGAATGTTCTTCAAACCAATGGCGTATAATTGTGGCCTGTTGACGTAGATCATTGTCGTCCATAAAAATTCCGTTGTTGTTTGGGAACATGAAATCAATGAATGGCTGCAAATGGTATCCAAGTAGCAGAACATAACCAATGATCGGTTCAGCTGGGCCAGCGGACCCTAGCCATTCCAGGTAAATATGGCCCACATCCTTACGGAGCCACCGCCAGCTTGCACTTTGGCTTGTTGGCAACTTGCATCCATTTTTGTATGTCCATTCTTTTAGCAGGAGGTCTCTGGGACGGCCGTTTACTATCGTGAGAAAAAATAAAAACACCCACAGCCGTCCTTATGATTTTATTTTATTTCGTCGCTACCAGGTTCAACGCAATGAAGCATTGAAACTGGTACCGACAAAATAAAATAAAATCACACAAACATGGCTTCGCGGGGTTCTGCGCCACACTCGAACCGTAACATCAGCTCTTACCAACTGAAATCGGAACTCATCTGACCACGTCATGGTTTTCCATTCGTCTAAAATCCAACTGATACGGTTCCGAGCCCAGAAGAGGTGGAGCTATCGATGTCGTGCTGTTAGCATAGGCACTCCCATTTCATTAACGCCAGATTTCGCCGCTCTGCCCTAACGGATACGTTCGTCGTACGTCGCACGTTCTGCGTTTATTTCACGCAGTATTGCTTGTCTGTTGGCATCGACAGATGTGTGCAAACATCACTGCTCTCGGTCGTTAAGTGAAGACCGTGGCCACTGTGTTGTCTGTGGTGAGAGGTAACGCCTCAGATATGATATTCTTGATACTGTGGATCTCGGAATATTGGATTGCCCAGCGACTTGCCAAGTGGAACGTCCCATGTCCCAAATACCGTACCGCGTTCAGAGTCTGTTAATTCCCGTCGTGCGGCCACATCCTCTTCACATGAATCGCCTGAGTATAAGTGACATCTCCGCCAACACATTGCGGTCCGCTGCTCGTGGTCTCGCGGTAGCGTTCTCGCTTCCCGAGCACGGGGTCCCGGGTTCGATTCCCGGCGGGGTCAGGGATTTTCACCTGCCTCGAGATGACTGGGTGTTTGTGTTGTCCTCATCATTTCATCATCATCCAGGAAAGTGGCGAAATTGGACTGAGCAAAGATTGGATAATTGTACGGGCGCTGATAACCACGCAGTTGAGCGCCCCACAAACCAAACATCATCATCATCACAACACATTGCCGTTTTACGGCTTGTGTACACGATACTATCGCCACTGCACATGTGCATATCGCTATCCCATGACTTCTCTCACGTCAGTATAAGAAAAGAGGGGAAGGAGAAAAAGAAATGGGCGATAAATTAAGAAATATTATGTAAAAAAAAAAAAGATTGCATGCAGTTATACATGTAAGTAAAGATTTGTCTGAACTGCCATGGTTTTTCCGTTTTGGTAATCGGAAGATATTTTTCAAGCTTTGATGTCTTATGAAAAATTACCTGATCAGCATGCATTTACAATTGAAAATGTGTTCAGATTGTCTCAGAGCTCACCAGTTGTCAAATAATTCGTTCTTAGTTTCTACATTTTGGTCTTCTGACCATATATATCAAGTTCACAGATTATCAAAAACTGATTGACCTGTCACCTTTAAACATTTAAAAAATTGTAAACTGTGTCAGTGATAGTCATGTCAACTAACTAGTACTTTGGTCCTAAGGAACAAAAATTATCAATGTACTTGTGACAAAACTTACAACGCACTTTAATTTCCGGGTAGTTTATTTTATACAGAATTTTTACTCAGGTTACTGGAAGCTGTAACTTACCAAACGAAAGCGTTGGTATGTTGATAGAGACAATATAAACAATAAAAAACACACAAACACACACACAAATTTCAAGCTTTCGCAACCCAAGGTTGCTTTATCAGGAAAGGGGGAAGGGATGAAGCAACCTTGGGTTACGAAAGCTTGAAATTTGTGTGTGTGTGTGTGTGTGTGTGTGTGTGTGTGTGTGTGTGTTTATTCCTTATTTTATACATTTTTCTGTTTTGCGGGTTCTTTATTTATGTTTTTTTCAGTGCACTATTCTCAACAATCGAACTTCCGATTCATCCAAATTCAGAAGGGTATATCAATAGTTATATATCTATAAACATTTAAAATTCCAGATAAAATTACTATTCGGGCAAACTGAGTGTTTCTCCGCTTTTCCTAAACATCTCTCTCGCTTACAGACGCCAGGACATTGAAAACGACTCTCATAGAGATCTCTTGTCTCCTTACCTGTGGTAGTTTCAATGCTTTAAAATGACGGGATTAGTCTCACTTACTGCTTTCTCGGTCATTCAGAATCAATAGTATTCTCATAAGTTTCGTTGCTGTACGTAAAAAGATTTCTAAAAATAATGAAGGAAAATTTCGAGTAACTTCTGACGCGCGTATGACTCACGATAGTTTTACAAAATAAAACAAACATCGAAGCCAGTTAGATACAATTTAACCAAACACAGTAAACGATGCCATTAGTTACATGGGAAAGCGTTAATTCCAACTAAATGGATCGCCATTATGATGTATAACGGTTTTTTCCCCATAAGCTTGACTCTCAATAGTACTGGTACTCTGCACATGTGAAAAATTCTGTTTCGGCGTGAAAACCTACAAGCCCCCTATAACTGCCAGGGGAACTGTTCCACAGTTTAAAAAATACTACATTTGCTGTAAACGCCACCCACACCAACATACTTCAAATTAAAAAGGGCTTTTCAGAAAGGCGTCTGCTGCAGTTTTATTATTTTCATGCCACCAGCGAATTTCCTTTGGGCGGACTACACTGTCAATGATTTTCCAGTAACATAAAAACTGGATTTGTCTTGCTTAAACAAGACTTGCTTAACCAGAACTTCTCTCGTTCTGTGGTAGTAAGTCATTCGCCTTTTTAAGCATAAAAGCTGATAATACGTATAAAGTAACGCACTATAACCGGAGATAGTCATTTTTTAAATCACATACACACAAAATACAATGTGAAACATTGTTTGTCGTATGCTTTGAATATTATGCTCAAAAACAGAAACTTGTGGTCTAAATTACCTTACTTGCCTTTTTCATATAGACGTTGATAAAAAATTGTTCAGTGTCTGACGCAGCTAGTAACTTTTTTAGAAACTTTCAGGAAGTAACACTGACAAATTCTTTTACAGGCAATCAACAGTCCCCACGACCAGTTGCAGAAGGGTGAAGCTGGCAGCCCCACCTCTGGCCAATTCAGCAAATCAGCGCTTTTCAGAATTGAAAATCTCATCAGGAAAACATCTCCTATGTGACAACAACTAATTCGTTGTGAGTGGGTGGTCGTGCCAAAGGTGCCACATGTTATGGGGACGTGAACTGTAGCAGTGTAGCGTACAAAGGTGGACAAACATGCAATTGCAAACTTCACAAGCGTACTTCTTAATGCATTTGGTGGAAGCATGCTTGAGTCGATACAGGTAATCTTACACAATTATCTGAACTGTGAAATCTGTTGCACAAGTGCTCGATATTCCGTTACAAAAATTTGTGAAAGCTTACCGACAAGTTAATGTCTGCGCCTGGGAACCAACTCTTTGCAGGCTTGTTGTCACAAACGTCAATTGTGAGGCATTATTCGCAGCAGCAGCAACATCATGTGGAAAAACATGCAGAAAAGTCGCTGGAAGAATTTATTCAAAAGTGTGAAATTCAGTTTTGTCTCTTGACCAAATAATTGGTGACTGCTTGTGTTATAGATTCGTAATTGTATCCTCCTTCGTACTCGAAGTAGTTACAGAACAGTGTGAGATGCTTTTCTTTATTAGACCTGGGGTAACTACACCAGTCACGTGGATATATTTTCAATCTACCTTACAATTATTAGTGTAACCACCTTAAATCAGCAGTTGTTTCCTCTGTAACAGGTGAGGGAAGTCATGCACGGGAGATAACACGTGTTATAAACCACTGGCACATCTAACAATAAGTGAAGTATTGTAAAAAATGTGTAATATTTATTGTTCATTGTAAATGGTAGCAATAACATTTTTCAATGTTTATGCGGAAAACAACTATGTCCCATGACAATTTTTGTATATATGCAATAATGCATTAATTTTATACATATAATAAAAGTGTAGCAAGAATTTTTATATTATATCGAATACAAACTTCTTACTGTGATTTTTTAAGCTTACCAAGTAACACGTTTTCATGGTAAAGTGAAACCACTTGGTACCCACTATTATGTATTTCAACGCGGAATGACTATCTACAGTCAGTCCACAGAAAGAATACAAAGATCAGATTTACTGCTCCCTAGAAGCAAATTCCAGAACAACATGACATCTACACTTGAATCTTGGAGGGAGTTATTAATAATCGCAACAAACATGACAGCTTTTTGAGGGCCCAGACCCATATGTAAGATTTAGTTCACTTCACTAATGACGAGTACATTCTGCTTTACAGGACCCACCAGTAAGAGTATTATTGTTGCTCAGCTCAGTTCATCAAATCAATACTAGAAGTAAGAACAATTTTCACAAAGATCTTAAGTATTTATTTTGGCCCAGAAAGTGTACATTTTCAGGAAAACGTATTTTCAATAACTTTCCAGCAGCCGTAAAAAGTTCAAGTAACAATAGAGTTCAGTTTAAGTGAAGCCTAAAGGACTCCAACTTCTACTCTCCAACTCCTACTCCATTGACGAATTTCGTAGTAGAACCGACTGATGTGCTTATATTATTAACATCAAATAATGTACTACGTAAAATCTGACTTCTGTACAACTGTAAATACGTATTATAAGCTGATTTTTTCTTTAATGATGCAACTCAATATATTGTACCTTATAAATGGAAATAAGTTTAAGATTTTTTACTTATTCCATATCCACGATGACCATCTCACTAGGCTTCTGCGGAAGGTAAGTTAGTACCTCCTTTCCTCTGCAAAAATTTACTGTGTATCGCCATTTTATAATACGTTCTACATTCTCGAGGATCTCCTCACTTTATATCTATTGAACAAAAAGTTATTCTATTCAAATTTGCAAAACTGATAATAAGGAGAAATGCAACTAAATTTCCTAATCCCAGCTGTAGTATTTGTTGCACTGACTGGTGGCAAGATGGCTCTATGTGCAGATCTACGATCAAGATGTGTCATGTGACCATCGCAGTAGTTCTAGTGCGATTCCCAGTCCAATTAGTTGTAAACCCTCACTGCGCTTCAGATGAATGAGATGTTTAAATACGATGTCGAAAGTCAGATATACACGTCTAGTACTCGCACTTTTTTATGCTTCGGCTGATTAATACTCAATCCTTCAACTGTCTCTATATTCCTAGATGCCCTGAATGCTTTCGACTCTGCGCATTACTGCAGTAGACAGTTGACAAAGGTGAGGAACAGGTTCTCAAATAAGTACCTGGCTCTAAGACGTTTTGAAGAAAGACAAAGTGCACCTGGGAAGTGTGACAGGACCGTGTGCATAAACGATCTATCAGATAGGTTGGAAAGCGTCATGAGACAACTAGGCATTACTGGCGACGCTGTTGTGTATAGAAATGTGTCGTCGTTGAGTGACTGGTGAGAGAGTGAGGATGAGTTGGACAGTTAGTTGATTAGTTAGCTCTGTGTTCCGCAGTTTTTATTCAGGATAAAGATGTGGAACATGTCAGCTGGACAAAATATTGCAGGGTAAATCAAAATATTTGTGTTTACATGGTTATATAATACACAAAATTTCTATTGGTTTCGATGAATGAAACTTACGTTAAAATTAGAAAATGTAAGTTACTGCAGATGAGTAGAGGAATATTGCATAATGTTAGAACACATTATTAAAGCATGCTGCTTGACTGAGTCACGTTAAGAGTGTAACGTTGAGAAAGGATACGAAATGGAACGAGCTAGGGAGGACGAATGGTCGAATACGGATCATTGGAAGGATTTTCGGTAAATTTACCGCACATATAAGGCAGATCACGTACAGATCGCGTGTACAACCAGCTCTAGCGTACTGGGATACCTACCACGTCGTATTACGAGAAGATAATGAATCAGTTCAGAGACGTGCTGCTATATTTGTTACCGGTCGGTTCGAACCATACTAGATGGTTGCGAAAATGCTCCGTGAGCCTAGATGGTAAGTAGAGAATCTAGAGGAACTCTACAGAACCAGGTTTTGCGACAGACAGCAGAGCGACGAATCGTAAGAAGAGCGTGAGCTCAGAGTCCATACAGAGTCATACACGCAAACGTTTTTCCATTGCTTCATTCACGGGTGGAAGAGGAGAGGACATAACTAGCAATGGTGCAAAGTACCCTCCGCCATGCGTTGTAAAGGATCTTGCGGAGGATAGATGTAAATGTCAATATGGGAGTCCGTACCTTTCAATTAAGGCGCCAGTGTACGAAGTCAATCAACACAGCAGCACATAACCAACCTCATCCCTCATACTCTAGGCATTGTACTTTTATTTTCGGGTTTTCGTGGTACTTGAGATTATTTTTTGTAATATATCCTAGACAATGACCACAAGAGCTTTTTCACGATTTGCTTGCTAATCAGTTTCGTTCAAAAACTAACTTCTTCAAGTCATTCAAAGAAACACAATACGGAAGTGAAAGCAGAGCATAGTGACTAGTAACTGTTAGCAATCACGGCTATCAACAGCCTGAATGGACTACAAGGAGACAAACAGAATAATATTGTCGCATGACAAAAACGGATGTTAATGGGATGGTATTTTTAAAAACCATAAAATTCACGGCAAAATTGGCACCTTCAGAAAGTAAAATACGCTCTCAAACTGAAGGATAAAATGAAATGATCGTATGACATTTATTGGCCGGGATATCGCCTTCAGGTTTCGGCCGTCGTATTGCAAGTCTTTTTACTTGAAGCCACTTCGGCGACTTGGATGTCAATGATGATGAATATTACACGTGAACCGTACAGTGGGACCATTATTGGTGTACTGTATTTACAGCTAAGCCACCGAAGGAACTTGCGATCAAAGGCTCTTGTAAATACTACGGTTTAAGGCGTCTGGATTAGGACTGTTGATATTCACAAAAATATCGGTAATACGATATAACGATAATTAAACAGATAATTATAGGCCTTCGACATTCCAAAGAAATTTATTGATATATCGACGGGGAAAATGTCGATGTATCGTCCAAAAAACATCGGCTGCTCATTGTAAATATATTGCCAGTTTTAGAGCTGTATATTTAAGTATTGATTTATTATTAGATATTCTGTATATCAACAAGCTAGCAGCCTGCTTATCCCCCTTGGAGCAAAAATTGAAAGAAAAATGATGCAGGTTCACGCCTGTCGATAACCACTTTGCTAACAATGCTAACTGCAGATAAATGGTACAATAAAAGCCTTCCGACGGGTCCGTCGTTCGGTTTCGTCATATATCTGATTTATCTGGAACGCTTCACGTCAACTTCCTTGTTTGTTTGTTTGTTTTTTTTCCATTTCTGCAAACGCCAGTAACGTAAACAGTTGTACTGTCCAAATTTCGTTGTGAAGTTGAACGTTGCAGTTTTTGTCGGTAGCGCCGAGCGCCGATTACGTCAGCATTTCCCCTCACCCGTCTCCGACCACCGCAAAGACCAGTCTTGTCATTTACATTTTTATTCGTCATTTTCCTGTTTTTGAAGAATGCCGATGTTGAGAAGTGGCACATGACTTGCGTTTTTTTTTTAACGCAGCTTATATGCTGTTTCTTCACATCGGATGCCTTGTTATTACACTGACACTGCCAACCCCCCAATGCAATCGGACTGCTTCACACGGTCAAAGAGAAAGGCTGGACACGATGAAAGCTAAAAAAGTAGTAAGACAAGCATATGTAAAATTATGTTCTACTGCAATTTCAAAAGAGCAGCTTCAAATATTTATCAAAAATAGCGAAAAAAATATAATGTAAAATGAAAATATCGACACCATAAATTGCCATTTCGATATTGATATGCCGTTGGAAAGAATGTCGCCGATACATACCGCCATCCTTTGCAGAAAATACCGATACGTCGATATTTTATCGCCAAGTGAGTCTGGATCGCTAGATGCTATCTGATCAAAAAAAAGTATCTGGACACCTATAAGTGGACATTGATATGAGGTACACCCAGCCTTCGCCTTTATGGCGGTTTGAACTCTGCTGGGAACACTTTTGGTAAGGTGTCTGAATGTCTGTGGAGGAATGGCAGCCCAATCTTTTACGATGTTTGATGCTGTGATCAGGAACAAAGTCGGCCTTCTAACTCATTCAAAAGGTATTCTTTTGGGTTCAGGTGTACAAACTCACGATTACTGACAAAGGGTTGGGCTAGTTTCTGGCGTTTGCCACTATTACTTTGACGCTCTAACGGAGGAAAACCGTGTACGCCGTATGTATGTGAATCGTAGAAACTGTATACTGTATGCTATTGTATTTGATCTGTTTGTGTTCCGTGTTTCCTGAGGTGAAGATTGGAAAGTAGCTTGGAATTTGTCTAAACCAGCTTGACAAACCGCTTAAAATCCATACTCGTGCTGACCGATGTACCAGGCCAATGGTCGCTAATCCAACGCACAGATTCGATTCAAGCTGGCTCTTGTCCTCCGCTAAGCCAGGGCTTTCCATGTTAAGCTGTATGAGCAGTTTCTTATCATCTCATGACAATCTACCTCTACAATGGAGTGACATATCAGGAGCCAAGAAGCCTCCTCGTTGCTACATCCACCAGCTCGTCTCTGTCAATTTCACTATGACTTCAAACGCAACAGTACACCGCCTTCCTCTCTTTTCGCCGACGAAGGGGCATGTTGTTCAGAGTACTATGCACTACTCTATCGCTAATGCACTGACAGGGGTGGATCATACACTGAAATACCTATCAATGTAATTTGCGACAGTACCTTCAGTGAACTGTCACATATTCTCAGTCATTTAAGCTGGCAGCGTTTGATCAACACAGCCACAGAAAATAGTTGCACAGATTAACTTGTACACCCGTTTGAAGAGTTCACTATCAAAAATGAAGACTCTGTGGTATATATCAACAAAGTTGTTAAAACAACACTCCAAAGTTACGTTCGTTCGACAGGAGTGATGGTCTGCGATGCCATTTCTTTTCATAGAAGGACGAGTTTGGTTGTCATCCGCGGCACCCTTATAGCGCAGCGATAGGTCGATGATATTCTTCGCACCGTTTTGTTACCCTTCATGGAAAGCCACCCTGGACTTACATTTCAGCAAGGTAATGCCCGCCCGCTCCGCGCATAGCGACTGTTTCTACCGCTTATTTTCGTGCTTCCCAAACCCTACCTGGGGCAGCAAGGTCGCCTGAACGTTTGGAGCATTATGGGCAGGGCCCTACGCCCATCGCAGGATTTTGACGATCTGACTTGCCAATTGGACAGAATTTGCACAGTACCTCTCAGGAGGACATCCAACAACTCTATCTATAAATGTCAAGCCGAATATCTGCTTGAATAAGGGCCAGAGATGCACTAACGCCTCAATGTAAAAGACGACCTGGGGCTACGCAAGCCAGGTATTTACAATATACCATGCCAGTGTGGGATGTCATACATTGGCCAGACCACCAGAACTGTGGACATCAGGTGTAAAGAACACCAAGACACACCAGACTCAGGCAACTAAGTCAGCCATAGCAGAGCATTGTCTGGAACTTGGTCACTCAATGGACTACAATGGCACCAAGATTGTGACACAGACCTCAAGATTTTGGGGCAGTGTCATTAAAGAAGCCAGTGAGATTAAGGTCACAGATAATCTAATCAACCGTGACTCGGGATACCAGATCAGCACTGCCTGGAATCCAGCACTTGAGCTTGTGAAAACTCAACGCAGGACACTCCGGGATTCTACAAGAAATACAAGCGGAGACCGAGAGAAGAGCCGTGAGACAAGGTGTCAGACATTAGAGACGAGATTTGACACACCCCAGATCATGAACTCGACTTCAGAAGAGGGCCAGGCCGGGCGCGGACGGCGGTCGGAAAACCGGCGACCAGAGAGGGCCAATGTAGCCGCGTCTGGCGGGAGCGGACCGCAGACGGAACGCCCAGCTCCTTCCAGGCACAAATACTGGACTCGATCGACCCAAGGACCAGTCTCAGGTAGCACCTGAAGAAGACAGCGTGGCACGCTGTTGAAACATGATGCGAGAAGGACGCGGATCCGGATGGATTACCCAAAAAAACCAAGATATCAACAACAAAAATGTTAAAAATTGTGGTCAAAACAGCAGACAGTTGGGTAAGCGTGCAACCAAGTAGGAATTTTAGCTCGAGCACATGTCTAATGCGTGGCTATACGTCGCTCCATTTATCACCATGTGGCCAGTTTGGCTGCAAAATCGTTAGATTTCTTCCGAGTTCCCTAACAGTTGATGAGAATTGCAAAGTGTGCCACCATTTGCAAATAAAATTAAAATAACTGGATAGTTGAATAAGTGAAGTTAAATAACATTTATTTTGATAAACAAAATGGAGTCCACTTGCGAATGTTGACCTCACGATAAAACAAACAAAATAAAAACAGTTTTGACGTGAGCAGTTCCTCAGCAAGGTTCATACTACAGTAATAATCTGACAGATCTAAAGATAGCGAACTCTCTTTCCAACCAAACATCACACACGAGCGCTTAGTGTCAAGGTCCAAAAACGGCCTATTCTCATGAAAAATGGAAATTAAAATTCGGCCATGTCACAGCTTCACCCCTTACGCCGTGGCCTGCCCTGACCTGGCGGTGAAACTTCCGTCAGTATGCGTGCGGCAGTCAACACGTTAAACGATTCTGCACTAACTGAAAAGCAGCGAAAAAACTATTCAGTATTACAGTATCCATTTAGACCTGAGTTTCTCCTGGCGTATACAACTTTCAAATAACTTCCGGGAATTCAGCCAGGTAACACTTTCAGCGACCGCCGATATTTCGGCGGGAGAACACCCCGCCATTTTCAAGGCAAACTGCAACGGACAGGCGGCGTACATGCAAATTTAAAACCTCGGTTCTCGGACTGAAGCAGGAAAGATAACACACACACTGAACACTAGTGCCACCAAAGATGACCAAAGTCAGAGCTATCGATAGTGAGACTATGAATTCGCAGGTGAGGTAGCATTGACTCTGTCCCTCTGTTTTTTGACAAGGGAGAGAGCCGATCAAACTTCTCTGGGAGTTACCAAGAACATCTACACTGCCCTCTGCTGCTATCGGGACGTAATCGCTCTTGCTCATGCTCGTCGTATGCCTGGACTTTTGGCAGCTCTTGACTTTAGCCAGGCATTCGATCGAGTCGATCACGACTTCCTGGAAGGGGTGCTCCTCCATATGGGCTACCGTCGCCATCGTAACGCGTCTCCTACTTGGAGCTACGTCTCGTGTACTCTACAATGGCCGTCTTACTCCTCCCATCCATCTCTATCTGTTGATCAGTGCGTCAAGGCTGCCCACTCTCTCCACTGTTCTATGAATTCGCCATAGAACCGTTGCTATGCGGCCTCTGTCAACGCCTCTTTAAGATGTCTCTCGGTGGCCATGTACTCAGCTGCACTGCATATGCAGACGATCTTGTCATCGTTCTTCGTAGTGGTGCTGAGGTCAGGGATTCACTGGCATGGGTCACCAATTACGGCGAAGCTTGTGGTATCTGCTTTAACCTCCGCAAATTGAGCGCCATGACTATAGGTGCGGGACTTCCTGTGGACAGTGCTGCTCCTTTACTCTCCCATGCTTAGGACTCGATTTCGCAAGTGGTCTGCGGCGGACAATTGCCCTCGACTGCCGACGTCTACTTTCCCAACTACGAGCTGGGCTCTTAAATCACCGTTTACGAGCACTCGATCTTCTGCAACGCACACAATAAGTAAATGTATATTTGGCGTCACCTATCCCCCACGTGGCACAGACACTTCCTATTCCGCCATCAATGGTCCAGCGCATACGAGTGGCACTGGGCTCGTTTATTTGCCACAGCTTGCTGTTCAAGATAAGGTACGAACCCTCACTCTCCCGCGGTGCAGAGGCGGTTTAGGCCTGTATCATTTGCCTGACAGAGCAGTAACCCTCTACATTGACTCTAACATGACGTTGTGGCGCCGTAGTCCTAGGTGTCTTACCAGCCTATTGCTGGAGACCCTTGCACCACACTCTTTCTCAGCACCTATCCAACTTCCGGAAGTCCCGCCACCTCTCTTTTACTTCCGCCACTCTTTCCTTGATCTGAGCTACGTCTGTACTGTGATATTGCCGACGTAATTGACATCCATGAAGGTGACTATGATTTCCTTCAGCAGCACATAGATAGCCGAGAATTTTGCGGTCGGAGATCACCAATATCTTTCGCCGTTTAAGGGGAGTCGTGCAGCCCTATTTCAACAACGTTAAATTAGCTGTATAAATGCCCCGTTTTCTCAGAGAGATGTTGACTATATAAATGTGGTGTTTTTATCACATGTTCTCCCATGTTTTGTGGCTGTATTGCTCTACAATCACCTTAAAATGACAACTGGAAAAGAAGTTTTTATTTTTTTCCCTGAACATACAATTTTTTGGTGTAAATTTTCACAATTTTAATTTCTTGAATTTTAATTACGGTAAATACTACTAAAGTAGAGCTACAACATCATTGTACTATCTATGTTATGTGGTAAATAATTCATTGATGTAGATTCAGAAGTTTCTGAGAAAAGGGGCTTTCATACTGAAAAATGTCATGTTGAGAAAATTGCGTTTAAAGAAAAAATTTTAATATGCAGCCAACTGATACATAAAAAATATGTTAGAATCCTCCTGGATGGTAGTCTTCATCTCCTCCTTCGTCTTCCTCACCCAGTGCTGCCCTCCTTCTCTTGGATCTGGCTTCTTTTGACATATTGTTTGTTGCAATGATTCGCAGTTGGTCCAAGTCCATCACACTTTTAGTGGTGTTGTAACCTTTATGAATGCCAAGATATTTCAAAACATGTAGTCTTCCAGAATATCCACCATTAACAGTAAGAACAGCATCCAAAACACCAAGTTCAAAGACTGACCTTCCAACAAACACATTTTTTGGTATCCTTGGCCATACAACATCGTTAAATGATTCACTCGCATTTTGTGTTTTGCCCTTGAGACATTTCTTCAACAACCCTGGTTGGGCAAGATCCTGAAACACAGGTTTCATGGCAAGCATAACAGCATTTGGTACATTAATTTTGTGCAAGAAAGTGTCTACTTTACCCTCCTCTTTTGCCTTCAAGTATTTACACCATTCAGTGGAACACAGGTTGTGTATTGGTTCAGCATCTGTAGACAGCTTGTGAAAATAAAGTGCTCAAACAGCTGTCCTCATACCATCTAGATTATCTCTGTTACTTCTAATAGCCATACCATAATATTGTGTAATCTGATCAATTTGTTTATCAGTCAGTCGACATCTTATATCATATAACTTGGTACTTCCCAACTGTTGTTTGAGTCTACAAAGAAACCACAACCTTCTTTACTATATAATTCCAGAGAAAAATGCCAATATGCGAAATGATAGAAAACCAAATTCTCGGAAATGTCATTGCATGATTATTTTCAAATACACTCCTGGAAATGGAAAAAAGAACACATTGACACCGGTGTGTCAGACCCACCATACTTGCTCCGGACACTGCGAGAGGGCTGTACAAGCAATGATCACATGCACGGCACAGCGCACACACCAGGAACCGCGGTGTTGGCCGTCGAATGGCGCTAGCTGCGCAGCATTTGTGCACCGCCGCCGTCAGTGTCAGCCAGTTTGCCGTGGCATACGGAGCTCCATCGCAGTCTTTAACACTGGTAGCATGCCGCGACAGCGTGGACGTGAACCGTATGTGCAGTTGACGGACTTTGAGCGAGGGCGTATAGTGGGCATGCGGGAGGCCGGGTGGACGTACCGCCGAATTGCTCAACACGTGGGGCGTGAGGTCTCCACAGTACATCGATGTTGTCGCCAGTGGTCGGCGGAAGGTGCACGTGCCCGTCGACCTGGGACCGGACCGCAGCGACGCACGGATGCACGCCAAGACCGTAGGATCCTATGCAGTGCCGTAGGGAACCGCACCGCCACTTCCCAGCAAATTAGGGACACTGTTGCTCCTGGGGTATCGGCGAGGACCATTCGCAACCGTCTCCATGAAGCTGGGCTACGGTCCCGCACACCGTTAGGCCGTCTTCCGCTCACGCCCCAACATCGTGCAGCCCGCCTCCAGTGGTGTCGCGACAGGCGTGAATGGAGGGACGAATGGAGACGTGTCGTCTTCAGCGATGAGAGTCGCTTCTGCCTTGGTGCCAATGATGGTCGTATGCATGTTTGGCGCCGTGCAGGTGAGCGCCACAATCAGGACTGCATACGACCGAGGCACACAGGGCCAACACCCGGCATCATGGTGTGGGGAGCGATCTCCTACACTGGCCGTACACCACTGGTGATCGTCGAGGGGACACTGAATAGTGCACGGTACATCCAAACCGTCATCGAACCCATCGTTCTACCATTCCTAGACCGGCAAGGGAACTTGCTGTTCCAACAGGACAATGCACGTCCGCATGTATCCCGTGCCACCCAACGTGCTCTAGAAGGTGTAAGTCAACTACCCTGGCCAGCAAGATCTCCGGATCTGTCCCCCATTGAGCATGTTTGGGACTGGATGAAGCGTCGTCTCACGCGGTCTGCACGTCCAGCACGAACGCTGGTCCAACTGAGGCGCCAGGTGGAAATGGCATGGCAAGCCGTTCCACAGGACTACATCCAGCATCTCTACGATCGTCTCCATGGGAGAATAGCAGCCTGCATTGCTGCGAAAGGTGGATATACATTGTACTAGTGCCGACATTGTGCATGCTCTGTTGCCTGTGTCTATGTGCCTGTGGTTCTGTCAGTGTGATCATGTGATGTATCTGACCCCAGGAATGTGTCAATAAAGTTTCCCCTTCCTGGGACAATGAATTCACGGTGTTCTTATTTCAATGTCCAGGAGTGTACATTTCATCAATTTCTTCATCATCTGCAGAGCTAGTTGGCATATAAACTTGTACTACTGTAGTAGGTGTGGGCTTCGTGTCTATCTTGGCCACAATAATGCATTCACTATGCTGTTGGTAGTAGCTTACCCGCACTCCTATTTTTTTATTCATTATTAAACCTACTCCTGCATTACTCCTATTTGATTTTGTATTTATAACTCTGTATTCACCTGACCAAAAGTCTTGTTCCTCCTGCCACCGAACTTCACTAATTCCCACTATATCTAACTTCAACCTATCCATTTCCCTTTTTAAATTTTCTAACCTACCTGCCTGATTAAGGGACCTGACATTCCACGCTCCGATCCGTAGAATGCCAGTTTTCTTTCTCCTGATAACGACGTCCTCTTGAATAGTCCCTGCCCGGAGATCCGAATGGGGGACTATTTTACCTCCGGAATATTTTACCCAAGAGGACGCCATCATCATTTAACCATACAGTAAAGCTGCATGCCCTCGGTAAAAATTACGGCTGTAGTTTCCCCTTGCTTTCAGCCGTTCGCAGTACCAGCACAGCAAGGCCGTTTTGGTTGGAGTTGCAAGGCCAGATCAGTCAATCATCCAGACTGTTGCCCCTGCAACTACTGAAAAGGCTGCTGCCCCTCTTCAGGAACCACACGTTTGTCTGGCCTCTCAACAGATACCCCTCCGTTGTGGTTGCACCTACGGTACGGCCATCTGTATCGCTGAGGCACGCAAGCCTCCCCACCAACGGCAAGGTCCATGGTTCATGGGGGTAGGAAATTAAGCATAAACATTCATATTTTCATACTTTGCATAAAAGTAAAAATGTTAAATTTTGTCATTTTTGGCGGTACGACTCCCCTTGAAATAAATTTGGAGATTTTCAGAACTAAAGATGACAGGCAGCAGCTTCCTCACTGAAATACCATAACAGAACTCATATTTAGATACATGTGGCTAGCAAATGCCACACTTTGGCATTCTATTCTCTTACCCACAATTTTATTTTGTAATAATTCGGCTGCAGCTCCAAGCCAGAACTGAGACAGAATGTCAAGACGTATCAGGGTAGCACAACAGTGAACTGTTGCACAGACGTCATCTATTATCCTGAAATCTCATTCACATTCACTGGCCCACTCCCATACTACACATTTTTTAACGTCTCGCAGAGACTACTAGAGTTAAGGATTTTGCGTAGGAACCTGCGTAAGCCCATGAATGACTTAAACTGCTCTCGTGTAGAGGTTATCTGCATTCTATTATTGCTCTAAAATTCTCGTCATTGTCAGTATTCCATTCTGCGTTAAGTTTGTGCCCGAGGAACTGATTCTTGGCCATTATGAATTCAAACTTTTCTAACTTCAACATCATTACACACTTCTTAAAGTTGTGAGCAACTCCTCCAGCAGCTAACAATGTTCTTCCCACGAAGCTGCGGTTATCAAAATTAAATTAACGTTAACTATAAAATTTTCTCATTAGATTAGCTCCTAAGATATTGCCCAGCGTCCTAATACAGCTACTGAAATTTACAGCACGAACCTTACTATTACTGCTTAAACATTAACACGTTTGCTCGTCAGTTTCGGAAAATTCATTATGTACCAGGGTCATTACAAAAATTCTGTGAGACAGAACAGAAGAAATTAGTTTATTTTTCAAAATACCTTTATAGGCCTTCAGTAGAAACTCTATTCTTTCTGTATAACAGCTTCCCAACATTTTGGCAATTTCCATATTCCAAATAGGGCTCCTTGACTGTTGAGCTGTCTCATTACTTGAATGACCTCACTAGAAGTTACATCAGTTGTATCAAAACGTTTTCCACTGAGTTGTTCCTTCATTTGAGAAACAAATCAATGTCTGGTGGGCTCATATCAGAAGTGCATAGTAGGTGGGTAAGTATTTCCCACCCACATTTGTCGAGCGTTTCTCTCACTTCAGTTCAGCCTTAAAATCTCGTACGCCGGTTTTATCAAGTACAACAATCCTCTTCAGAAACTGTTCTTCTGTTCGATAACGTCGAAGCAGTTCTTCTATGATTCTTTTGCAAACTACTTTCTGCTCTTCTCTCAGATCTTGCGGAACCCAACTCGCAGCAACTTTCCTCATCTTTGAGCTTCCAGTTACGATTCTGTAAGCTAAAGTGACAGACATTCTGTCCTCATACGCAGTTTCCTCGCATGCATTTCGTCAGTGAGAGGTGTAGTTGATGCCTTCCACTTCTTGAGTTGTCCTCAGTGCTCACCTGACCTTCAAAGAAACGAACAGACCGCCCTGATACTGTGCAACGGCCCACTACACTATTCCCACACTCTTCTCTAAAAGCGTTGTAAAGTTCAATTGGATTCTTTCCACATAGGGATTCGACATTGATGTAGGAATGCTTGTCACTATGTAACTCGATTTCAGTTTCCATTTTAAAACTTAATTTATCACGGCGTGGTCATGCAAACCAATAAACACATATAAAAGCGTTTTGCCTAAAGTCTCGCTGACAACTGACATGAATTTCAACTTGATCATGCCACCGGAATGGTCGCGCATACGCAGTATGCAGGACTTTTGGAATGACCCTCATAACTACACATCTAAAAGCCTTTCAAAGGGCACCATCATTTCTCGTGCTGTCATTGTTGTTTTAATCCAAGGTAAGCTCCAACATCCATTAATTGCGAGGTAAGTAGCATTATTAATTGGACTTGCACAGGCATGTAGGAACTACGGAATTTCAGCATGTCTGTTTGCAAAAGACAATTTCTCCATTCCTTAAGAGCAGTTCACTCCCAGAAATGTATGCAAATATTAACAGTCACAATACTAACAGTGATGGTACAAGAGTTAAAATACAGAGGGGTCCAAAAAAATGTATCCACTGTTTAAAAGTCCATAACTGGCAAACTAATTGACGGAGTTGTCTCATCTTTGTAGTTTCGGCAATCGCCACACAAACGTTGTACGTCCCACGATTGCTCCCCGCAATGAACGAGGTCGACCCAGATCGTAGAATGGAGTACTGCGAGTGGTTTACTAACATGGTGCGCAACGATGAAGAGTTTGCAGAGATGATCGTGTGGTCTGATGAGGCACAGTTCAAACTCAATGGTACAGTAAATCGCCACAATTGCATCTACTGGGCCGCCGAAAATCCGAACGTCCTTGTAGACAGAGCAGTGAAATTTGCCAGAAGTAAATGTGTGGTGTGGGTTGTCTTACCCGGGCTATGTTGGGCCATTCTTCTTTGACGGCACTGTTACCGGTGAGGTGTAGCTTCAGAAGCTTCAGACATCCATTTACCTGCCATCCGACACTTGTATGAAGAGTTTACTTTCAATAAGATGGTGCCCCAGCCCACGACCAAAATCGTGTTAGGGCGTATCTCGACGAAAATCTACCAGGAAGATGCATATGCCGTAGGGGTGCTGTGGAGTATCCACCACGTTCCCCAGACCTAACTCCTCTGGACTTTTACCTGGGGGGAACACTAAGGGACGCTGTTTATCGACAAAAGCCACGCACATTGGATGAACTTCGAGAATTCATCGTACATTCATGTGCAAATATCCAACTGAACACGTTGCAGTCAGTAGTTCGTGCTGCAGTTCGGCGGCATCGTTTGTGTGTTGATGTTAATGGTGACCATTTCGAACACCTACAGTGATATCTTTAAGTTGGACTCTAAGCTACGCTTTCACCAAAAATGAGTCAACTACGTCAATTAGTTTGCAAGTTATGGACAGTTGATATATATTTTTGGACCCCTCCGTAGACATTGAGTCTAAAAACGAAAATGGTAACAATGGTGCTAAGAAAGATAAATCTTCGGATACTAAGTATTGTGAGAAGTCTCAAGGTAGGAATGGGAGAAACATTAGGCTTGAAATTATAGTAGATTAAGGAACCAGGCTTTAAATTGTAAGACATTTCTAGGGGCAGATGTGGACTCTGACCACAATCTATTGGTTATGAACTGTAGATTAAAACTGAAGAAACTGCAAAAAGGTGGGAATTTAAGGAGATGGGACATGAATAAACTGAAAGAACCAGAGGTTGTACAGAGTTTCAGGAAGAGCATAAGGGAACAATTGACAGGAATGGGGAAAAGAAATACAGTAGAAGAAGAATGCGTAGCTCTGAGGGATGAAGTAGTGAAGGCAGCAGAGGATCAAGAAGGTAAAAAGACGAGGGCTAGTAGAAATCCTTGGGTAACAGAAGAAATATTGAATTTAATTGATGAAAGGAGAAAATATAAAAATACAGTCAATGAAGTAGGCAAAAAGGAATACAAACGTCTCAAAAATGAGATCGACAGGAAGTGCAAAATGGCTAAGCAGGGATGGCTAGAGGACAAATGTAAGGATGTAGAGGCATATATCACTAGGGGTAAGATAGATACTGCCTACAGGAAAATTAAAGAGACCTTTGGAGAAAAGAGAACCATGTGCACGAATATCAAGAGTTCAGATGGAAACCCAGTTCTAAGCAAAGAAGGGAAAGCAGAAAGGTGGAGGGAATATATAGAGGGCCTATACAAAGGCGATGTTCTTGAGGACAATAATATGGAAATGGAAGAGGATGTAGATGAAGATGAAATGGGACATATGATACTGCGTGAAGAGTTTGACAGAGCACTGAAAGACCTGAGTCAAAACAAGGCCCCGGGAGTAGACAACATTCCATTAGAACTACTGACGGCCTTGGGAGAGCCAGTCCTGACAAAACTCTACCATCTGGTGAGCAAGGTGTATGAGACAGGCGAAATACCCTCAGACTTCAAGAAGAATATAATAATTCCAATCCCAAAGAGCAGGTGTTGACACATGTGAAAATTACCGAACTATCAGCTTAATAATCCACAGCTGCAAAATACTAACACGAATTCTTTACAGACGAATGGAAAAACTGGTAGAAACCGACTTCGGGGAAGATCAGTTTGGATTCCGTAGAAATGTTGGAACATGTGAGGCAATACTGACCCTACGACTTATCTTAGAAAATAGATTAAGGAAAGGCAAACCTACATTTCTAGCATTTGTAGACTTAGACAAAGCTTTTGACAATGTTGACTGGAATACTCTCTTTCAAATTCTGAAGGTGGCAGGGGTAAAATACAGGGACCGAAAGGCTATTTACAATTTGTATTGAAACCAAATGGCAGTTATAAGAGTCGAGCGGCATGAAAGGGAAGCAGTGGGGTTGGAAGGGAGTAAGACAGGGTTGTAGCCTATCCCCGTTGTTATTCAATCTGTATATTGAGCAAGCACTAAAGGAAACAAAATAAAAATTTGAAGTAGGAATTAAAATCCACGGAGAAGAAATAAAAACTTTGAGGTTCGCCGATGACATTGTAATTCTGTCAGAGACAGCAGAGGACTTGGAAGAGCAGTTGAACGGAATGGATGGTGTCTTGAAGGGAGGATATAAGATGAACATCAACAAAAGCAAAACAAGGATAATGGAATGTAGTCGACTTAAGTCGGGTGATGCTGAGGGAATTACATTAGAAAATGAGACACTTAAAGAAGTAAAGTAGTTTTGCTATTTGGGGAGCAAAATAACTGATGATGGTCGAAGTAGAGAGGATATAAAATGTAGACTGGCAATGGCAAGGAAAGCGTTTCTGAAGAAGAGAAATTTATTAACATCGAGTATAGATTTAAGTGTCAGGAAGTCATTTCTGAAAGTATTTGTATGGAGTGTAGCCATGTATGGAAGTGAAACATGGACGGTAAATAGTTTGGGCAAGAAGAGAATAGAAGCTTTTGAAATGTGGTGCTACAGAAGAATGCTGAAGATTAGATGGGTAGATCACGTAACTAATGCGGAAGTATTGAATAGGATTGGGGAGAAGAGAAGTTTGTGGCGCAACTTGACCAGAAGAAGGGATCGGTTGGTAGGACATATTCTGAGGCATCAAGGGATCACCAATATAGTATTGGAGGGAAGCGTGGAGGGTAAAAATCGTAGAGGGAGACCAAGAGATGAATACACTAAGCAGATACAGAAGGATGTAGGTTGCAGTAGGAACTGGGAGATGAAGAAGCTTTCACAGCATAGAGTTGCATGGAGAGCTGCATCGAATAAGTCTCTGGACTGAAGACCACAACAACATTGTGCTGAGTTACCACGTTTTCAAAACTGGCAGAAGACTAAACCATAGCTGTCTGTGAATTACAAAAATTTTGTGATACGCATAGTGTGTTCAAAAGTTCATGAACTAATGTGGAAAGCGTGGGATCTTTTCTTATCGATAACAGATTTATAGCTGCCCTTTCTGCTGCTTACGACAAAAAAACTAAATTATAAAATTGGCGACAATGCAAAATGCAAATCACACATGAAGTTCAAAAATACTATAGGAGTCCAGTCCCAGAATCCTATACTCGTGAGGAGAGAGCCAGGTGGAATGCAGTAGTAAGGACTAGTTACACTTGAGAGCGCCGAGAAAATATTGACAATAACACATTTATTAGGCAATAATACAAGACTGTCTTAGAAAGCACTGCGTCGCCGGGCTGTTGGAGCAGCACCTCATCAGCAACAGAATGCTGGCACGCACTCAACTTTTAGTACCACCAGGGCAGCAAAGCGTCAGGTGATAGTTGTTACCTCAGGGGGCAGCCACCGACCCGCAGACTCCAGCAGCCTCCAGTTCTATATCAATCTCCAAAGTGGACTCATTGATGTCAAAGATTTGCACTCAGGATTCTCGTCCCAGGTCCACCTGAAGCACTCACTGGCTCACAGGTGTCAGCTCTCAGTCCAAATTTAGGAGACACGGGCTAGCAGCATCAGCATCTGCCACGGAAACGGGATGAGCAGTTACAGTGCTCCCCCCTCTCAAAGACGGATGACGGGCAGCATCCAGGTCAAGCAGGTCAAACCTACTGTAGGCCTGCAGAGTGACGGTGGCCTCTGCACCCCATCAGTATTGCCCTGGAAGTTGGTAGTGCAGCTGGCAGCAGCAGTGTCCTTCCAGCCGGGCTCATGGTTCCATAGGTGATCAAAGATGGCTAGGTGTGCCAAGGGTCAACCTCCATAGCCTCCCTCTCACTGGATACCGGCAACTGACTCAAGTGATGAGAATATGCTCAGCACTCAGCAATCAGACATTTGTTAAGATGAGTGGGGTACTTATGTTGGTGCTTCCTGCGCACTCTGCAGCAGTGGGGATGGCCAGACGTCATGTGTCCTGGTTTTCAAAAAATGGGTCAAATGGCTCTGAGCACTATGGGACTCAACTGCTGTGGTCATAAGTCCCCTAGAACTTAGAACTACTTAAACCTAACTAACCTAAGGACATCACACACATCCATGCCCGAGGCAGGATTCGAACCTGCGACCGTAGCGGTCGTGCGGTTCCAGACTGTAGCGCCTTTAACCGCTCGGCCACTCCGGCCGGCTCCTGGTTTTCCCTTGTTGTCAGTTCTCCTAATGACTTCAGACTTTCGCAAATTCATCTTTTCAACTTAGTGTTGCATTGCATCTAGCCTTCCTTACGAGACTCTGTTTTGTCTCCAGTACGATGGTATCTGTCAGCTTCCGTGATTTTATTAAGGTTCCCTTGCAGACTTTGTCACTCAGTCATTCCCCCTTGTTGTGATAGCTTCTTTGTTGCGGCAACTCAGTCAGCATTTCCCCATAGCTGGCAGTCTGCTGGTCACCTTCTGGGAGCTGCCGTGGTAGAACTTGCACAAATTTTTAGTGTCTGCCATCGATAGTATCATGGGGCATAACAACATGTTGCAAATAAAAGCAAAGTATAAAAAAATGTGTGAGTGAAAGTGTAATGTTGTGGGGAAAGTGATGTCAGAAAAAGTAATCACAACTGTTTTGTTGTTCAGGTGTGCATATGTAATAGCTGATCAGAAATTATCATTCAAATCATATCCTGCAGTAATCAAACTGGAAAAGGTTAATGAGTTATAATCACTAATATGCATCATTCTGGACATACACACTGACATATATTGTGTTTATGAGAGAAGAAATGAAAAAGCGTGTTGCTCATTTCCTTATGGAATAGGGTACGACCTTTAGTATCATAATGGATAAAAGTTCAATGATTTCCTATAAAATCTGTTTAACAATACATTTATGATGAGATACAAGAAATTATTCAGATAGTTAAGGGAGACAAAAAGTTAGTAGCCATTGAGGACTGGAATTTGATAGTAGGGAAAGGAAGAGAAGGTAAAGTAGTAGGTGAATATGGACTGGGGGTAAAGAATGAAAGAGGAAGCTGCCTGGTAGAATTTTGCACAGAGCATAACTTAATCATAGAACACTTGGTTTAAGAATCATGAAAGAAGGTTGCGTAAGTGGAGGAGACCTGGAGACATCAAAAGGTGTCTTACAATTTAAAACCTGGTTCCTAAAACTCTATCTTACCATTATACAGGGTGGCCCATTGATCACGACCGGGCCAAATATCTCACGAAATAAGCGTCAAACGAAAAAACTACAAAGAACGAAACTCGTCTAGCGTGAAGGGGGAAACCAGATGGCGCTATGGTTGGCACACTATATGGCGCTGCCGTAGGTCAAACGGATATATACTACCTTTTTTTAAATAGGAACCCACATTTTTTATTACATATTCGTCTAGTGCGTAAAGAAATATGAATGTTTTAGTTGGACAACTTTTTTCGCTTTGTGATAGATGGCGCTGAAATAGTCGCAAACAGATGGTTCAAAATTTTAGACGAACAGTTGGTAACAGGTAGGTTTTTTAAATTAAAATACAGAACGTAGATACGTTTGAACGTTTTATTTCGGTTATTCCAATGTGATACATGTACCATTGTGAACTTATCATTTCTGCTGTTACCGCGTGATTACCTGTAAATATCACATTAATGCAATAAATGCTCAAAGTTATGTCCGTGAACCTCAATACATTTGGCAATACGTGTCATGACATTCCTCTCAACAGCCTTCCGTAATGGTTGCACATGCATTGACAATGCGCTGACGCATGTCAGGCGTTGTCGGTGGATCGCGACAGCAAATATCCTTCAAATTTTCCCACAGAAAGAAATCCGGGGACGTCAGATCCGGTGAACGTGCTTCGACAACCAATCCACCTGTCATGAAATATGCTATTCAATACCGCTTCAACTGCACGCGAGCTATGTGCTGGACATCCATCATGTTGGAAGTACATCGCCATTCTGTCATGCAGTGAAACATCTTGTAGTAACATCGGTAGGACATTACGTAGGAAATCAGCATACATTGCACCATTTACTTGCCCGATAAAATGAGGGACAATTATCCTTCCTCCCATAATGCCGCACCATACATTAACCCGCCAAGGTCGCTGATGTTCCACATGTCGCAGCCATTGTGGATTTTCCGTTGCCCAATAGTGCATATTATGCCGGTTTACGTTATCGCTGTTAGTGAATGACGCTTCGTCGCTAAATAGAACGCGTGCAAAAAATCTGTCATCGTCCTGTAATTTCTCTTGTGCACAGTGGCAGAAATGTACACGACGTTCAAAGTCGTCGCTATGCAGTTGCTGCTGCATAGAAATATGGTACGGGTGCAATCGATGTTGATGTAGCATTCTCAACACCGACGTTCTTGAGATTCCCGATTCTCGCGCAATTTGTCTGCTACTGATGTGCGGATTAGCCGCGACAGCAGCTAAAACACCTACTTGGGCATCATCATTTGTTGCAGGTCGTGGTTGACGTTTCACATGTGGCTGAACACTTCCTGTTTCCTTAAATAACGTAACTATCCGGCGAACAGTCCAGGATACCGAACAGCATACATAGCACACACCTGTTGGGCATTTCAATCACAATAGATCATCAACAGGATATCGACCTTTTCCGCAATTGGTAAACGGTCCATTTTGACATGGGTAATGTATCGCGAAGCAAATACCGTCCGCACTGGCGGAATTTAAGGATATGGAACCTGGATAAACAGAAAGAACCAGAGGTTGTAGAGGGTTTCAGAGGGAGCATTAGGGGACGACTGACAAGAATAGGGGAAAGGAATACAGTAGAAGAAGAATGGATAGCTTTGAAGTAGCAGAGGATCACGAAGGTAAAAAAGACGAGGGCTAGTAATAAAACATGGGGCAACACAAAGCATGCTGAATTTAATTGATGAAAGGAGAAAATATAAAAATGCAGTAAATGATGCAGGCGAAAACGAACACAAATATCTCGAAAATGAGATTGACAGGAAGTGCAAAAGGGCTAAGCAGGAATGGCTAGAGTGCAAATGTAAGAATGTAGAAACATATATCACTAGGGGTAAGATAGATGCTGCCTACAAAAAAATTAAAGAGACCTTTGGAGAATAGAGAACCACCTGTATAAACATCAAGAGCTCAGATGGAAAATCACTCCTAAGCATAAAAGGGAAAGCAGAAAGGTGGAAGGACTACGTAGAGTGTCTATACAAGGGTGATGTACTTGAGGGCAATATTATGAAATTGGAAGAGGACATAGATAAATAAGAGATGGCATATGATATTGTGTGAAGAATTTGACAGAGCAATGAAAGAAACATTCGCCAATAACTACTGATACCTTTGGGAGAGACAGCCATGACAAAACTCCTTCATCTGATGAGCAAGATGTATGAGACAAGTGAAGTTACCTTCAGACACCCAATTTCAAAGAAAGCAGATGCTGTGAAAACTACTGTACTATCAGTTCACTAGGTCACATTTGCAAAATACTGACATGAATTCTTTACAGATGACTGGAAAAACTGGTAGCAGTCAACCTTAGGAAAGATCAGTTTTAATTCTGTAGCAATGTAGTAACACACAAGGCAATACTGACCCTATGACTTATTTTAGAAGATTGGTTAAAGAAAGGCAAACCTATGTTGATAGCATTTGTACACTTAGAGAAAAGTTTTGACAATGGTAACTGGAACACTCACTTTGAAATTCTGAAGATGGCAGCTGTAAAATATAGGGAGCAAAAGGCTATTTGCAATTCGTACAGAAACCAGATGGTAGTTAAAAGAGCTGAGGGGCACGGAAGGACAGCAGTGGTTGAGAAGGGAGTAAGACAGTCTTGCAGCCTCTCCCCAATGTTATTCAGTCTGTATATTGAGCAAGCAGTAAAGGAAACAAAATAAAAATTTGGAGTAGGAGTTAAAATACAAGGAAAAGAAATAAAAGCCTTGAGATTTGCCAGTTACATTGTAATTCTGTCAAAGACAGCAAAGAACTTCGAACAACAGTTGAATGGAATGGACAGTGTCTTGCAAGGAGTATATAAGATGAACATCAACAAAAGCAAAGTAAGAGTAATGGAATGGAGTCGAATTAAATAAGGTGATGCTGAGGTAATCAGATTAGGAAACGAGACATTTAAAGTAGTAGATGAGTTTTGCTATTTGTGCAGCAAAATAACTGATGATGGTTGAAGTAGAGAGGGTATAAAAAGTGGACTGGTGATGGCAAGAAAAGAGTTTCCGAAGAAGAAAAATTTGTTAACATTGGGTATAGATTTAAGTGTCAAGAAGTCTTTTCTGAAAGTATTTGTATGGATTGTAGCCATGTGTGAAAGTGAAACATGGATGATAAACAGTTTATACTCAAAGTGAACAGAAGATTTTGAAATGTGATGCTACAGAAGAATGCTGAATTTATAAGAGTAGATCATGTAACTAATGAGGAGGTACTGAATAGAATGCTGACATTTATAAGGTTAGATCATGTAACTAATGAGGGGGTACTGAATAGAATTGGGGAGAAGAGGAATTTGTGGTACCAAGAAGAGATGAGTTGGTAGGACACACCCTAAGGCATCAAGGGATCATGAAGTTAGTACTGGAGGAAGGCATTGAGGGTAAAAATCATATAGGGAGACCAAAATAAGAGTACATTAAGCAGATTCAGATGGTTGCAGTAGTTATTAGGACATGAAGAGGCTTGCACAGGATAGAGAAGCATGGAGAGTAGCATCAAACCAGTCTTTGGACTGAAGACCACAACAACAACAACAGCAATAATAATGACAATGACAAAACATTTGTATTTGTCCTTTGAGACAGTTGTTTGCAATTATTTTTTGTTACAGTTGAGTTAGAATGTGGGGAGGGGAAGATATTTGCAGCCACTCTTGAAAAGTATGGTATGAAATACAACTAAAAAACCTATCTTGTATGTATCGCAACAGGTGGTGCATTAACATTGCTTGCACTTCACAAAGGCATATCCACTCTACTGCATAATCACTTATGTAAGGATATAATTGTCGTGCATTGCATGAACCACAAAATGGATCTAACTGTCCATAATGTTCTGAATGATGTGGCAGACTTCCTTTAGAGTCCTTGTATTCTGTGTTTTCTCAAGGTCCCAAAAAATCAAAGACAATTTCAGGATATTTCACAGTAATTCTCCTCTCAGCTATTAAAACTAGTCCATACCATTGAGTGCATCATCATTTAATGCTGCTTGGCCTCTTCTTGAGAGTCCCCGTTCTTTTATCTATCTTTTTGAATGACTTAGTCATGATGGTTCCCAGGCAACTCTTGAGAAATCTAAATTTGAAGGGCTGCTAAAATATCTCACAAAGTTGTTGCTTATATTGGAATTAGTTGTGCTTCATGACGGCCTACACATTCTGTGAGTATTATCATTCTTAATGCAAAACAGTAACTCTCCAACCCTAAAACAAAACAAGAAATTGACATGGCTGTTAAACCTCTTGAAACACTGTAAACAAATGACTTAGCACACAGCATGATCACAGTACATAAGTTGGAGGAAGAGTGTGTAGTCATCGAGTCTCAATTAAACAACCTTCTCACAATTAGTTTAACAAATTTCAAACTTTTCCAGTCTTTGATATACAATATAAAAAGACTTCAAAAAAAATTTTTTAATGCAGACACAAGGCCTTGAGACAAATATCAACCTGTATTTTATGGTTACTTGTGAATTTCTTATTTATGTGAAAGGTGCATGGGACATGAAATTTACAATCCTGAAACTGGTCACAAAGGGCAATCTCAAGAAAATACAAACACAGGTTTGTAGTTCACAAAGATTTATTACACATATCCCCAAAAACAGTTCTACAAAATCTTTTACAAAACCAGCCTTCCAATGGCCACCAATTACAAATATAATTAGAAACCTTACACAGTCTTTACAAGAGTATATGGAATGAAACAAGTTAATTAAAGATCTTTCCTTTTTACTGTATAACAAACAGCCCAAGATAAATATAGATGACAAGCATAATAGCCCACAAATTTAACAGGAATTTACCGGGACTAAAGCAACAGTACAGAATATTACATAACAAATTTTAAGTAAAAGAACAAATTCTACAATGGGAACCTTGGACCAATAAACAGATCATAGAACAATGAAATTTCACCAATTATATAGTGACTTATTCCACTTAACTTACTCGTGAAATCCCCTTCAAGTATAACAACAATATTTAGGCAGAAAAGACAGTTATCTTAGTAGTCAGTTTAAGTTCCATGCAACAGCAGGCACACCCCAACAGATGACCCACCCTAATACAAGAGTGACCTAACTACTTGGAACAGGGGCACACCTTGGCACAGCCCAAACACATTAACGAGAGGAATCTCAAAATAACTACAAGAGTGAATACTCAACTTCTGTCAACTACTGGAGCGAGCAGTGACTCTGACAGTATACAGCCAAGTAGTGCTGAGCATTACCAAAACGTAGTGGGATGAGCTAACGGCATCTGAACATACTTCAATCAAGGCTCCGCCCCTTGTATTGGTCAATCTGGAAATGACTGTGCCCACAGCTTGTAGTACACTGTAACATTGAAAAAAGACAAATGACAGACAACCAAACCAAAGGACACATTACAAACTCTCTTATTTCAGAGTTATGCCCCCCCCCCCACCTTAAATTTAATATCCTTAATACATGCAAGACCTCAAAGCAATAGCATAGAAAATTATTCACTTCTTACAGCTCATAATCCTTTAAGCTTACAGGTAGATACCCAATAACAAGTATAAAGTCTGGAGCAGTTAATGGCCTGCCAAACCAGTAGCATAAAAACTCGTAATACAAGACAACAAAGCCATGGCCCCTTCAAACGGAGACAACAGAATAAATCATAAGTTACTCAAGTAACATTACAAGCACACTTTCTTAACACTAAACATGTCTGGCACACTGTCCTAGAATGGCTCATGCAGCACTCATGCTTAGTGCTCCCATCACTGAGCAGTGTTTTACATTCTTAACACTGGTACTCAACATACACTGTAACCAAGGGTGAATTCCTTATTCCTGCCAAGGCACATACAAATCACTGTTTCTAGCTGTGGACACAAATTACAATCAGATTGATCACAAAACACAACTTCAAAGAAATAGCAGATGGCCACCGTTAGTAGCAGGAAACAATGAGAATCCACATAGCATACATAGGCACCCAGCATCAGGTAGTACAATATATACACTTGCTAGTGCATTGGAGGCCATCACCACCAGCCAGCTGCCAAGACAATCCACAAATCATAACACAGTGCCACAAGCAACCAATGCTCCTCCATGACACTCACTCCAAGACTCACCGGCACAGCATATGCCCAAGCAACGGGCAAGCACAACCACTAGGGCCCCATAGCGGAAAACCAATCGAACCATAGCTAGAAGTGCCACACTTAAATAGTGGCCAGGAAGAGGAAAACCAAAGAGAAAATTCGCTTGCCAGAATGAATGGGATTACAGCCACTACTAGATAAGAGAATCACTGGTCCCAGCATCTTCCCCACACCTCAACATCCACAGCTCAAACAAGGGGGCTAGCTCCATCCTTGGCCAGAATTAATCGCAAAGCTTTTAATAAGGACCATATCCCCTATTTTCCCCCGAAAGGGATGCAGATCTTTGTTATATTTGATGGCCTGTCTTTGATGAGCCATGCGAATATTGCACTTTGCCTGTGCCCAATTCTCCCAAAGAGTCGTCAGAGTAATCGTGAGGAGGAACATATCATTGATGTTCCATAGATTGGATAACGGAGAATTCAGGGTATAGGCAAAGATAAGAGAGCTTGGAGCTGACCCCATAGCCTCATGTCTGGCTGAATTCAAGGCCTGGTTAAGCCACGGCAACGTAGTATCCCACTGGGTGGGCGTTCTAGTGTAATAAATGTACAAAGGTGACCTTGACATTCTTGTTATCAACAAAAGATTCCTTGGAGTAGCATGGGGTGGTTGTAATATGTTTAATGCCACTATTAAAGCAAAACACTTTAAAGGTCATGGAGAGGAAAGCCGGCCCATTATTGCTCACCAGGCTCTTTGGAGGACCTAACCAAGAAATGATCTTAGATAGTTGCTGGACCATGATCTTGGGAGTAGCCACGCGAATTGGAAGAAGGCATCCACAGCTACAAAGATATATTTACTGCCCCTTTTGGTATGGAGTAGCAGACCAATATAACTGATAAACATATAATCCAGAGGGTATTGCTCCCAATCAGATTGCAGGAATCCTCTACATGGTCCCAAATTGGGTTTGGCGCACTTGCACTGATCACAGTTACTGACAAAGTGCCAAACATCCCAGTACAATGAAGGGCAGAATAATGTCTCATGGACCTGATTCAAACTCTTATACAGGCCTAGGCATCTGCCAAGTGCCGAGTCATGGAAATAGTGGAGTACCATCCCAACCAATTCCCCAGGCAGGCCCACCTTCCGCTCTTGACCGGATCCGACTTGCTTACAAAGAACACCCTTCAGGAGGCAAAATCTGGGAACCACTTCTCCTCCTTCCAACTGATTATGGAGTTGACCCCAAATTGGATCCTGGGACTGTTTGGTACTAAGATTGCAGAAGAGCCCGGATGTTCCAAAGAGAATAGCATTCAACCAGCAGTCTGGCTCGGTATTACTCTGCCCTTTCTCCGACTCTTGCGTAAACATGTGAGTGAGTGCATCAGTGACATCATTATCAGCTCCCCTTATATGATGCACTCGAAAACAAAAGGCTGAAATGCAAACCACCCAGCGGGCAATAAGACCAGTCTTGCAGGGCCTGGCCAAGACCCAACTCAGAGCCTGGTTATCCATCTCGAGTATGAATTCTTGGTGTTTGAGATAAAAGCTGAATCTGAATTCCAGGGCAAATAGGACCACCAGAGCTTCACATTCATAAATGGAGTAATTGTGCTTGGGATCGGTAAGTCACTGGGAAGCATAGGCCATCGGGCATCTCTCTCCTCATTGTTCTTCGAGGAGAACGCAGCAATGCCAGATGAGAGGCATCCGTTTGAATAATAAATGAACTGTTGAAACTGGGAATAGCCAGGATTAGCTATGGCAGTTTTGAGAACCTGAAAGGTCTCCTGCTGCTCCTGTCCCCAGACAAACTGTTGGTGCTTCTTACGAAAGTCATTAAGAGGAGACGCTATTAGGCCAAATTTTAAATGAAATTCCTAAAAAGTTTGTCATTCCCACAGAACAGGCAATATCCCATATATCTCGCATGGGAGGAAATTCCCTAAGAGCTCTGGTCCTGTCCTGGTCAATGCAGACCCCATTGGCCAAAATCAGATGGACCAGAAATGAAACACATGGCCTACACGAGGCGATCTTCATTGATCTGACAGCAAGACCCACCAAGTGCATCTGAGCAAAAACCTGGTCCAAATGCTCCAGATGATCGGAGAAGGAACAACTGAAAATAACTGGGTCATTGAGGTAATTGTAAACACAGGCAAATTTAAGGTCACCTAACACATTGTCCAAAAGGCGAGACAGGATCGTTGCCCCTGTGGCCTGACTGAACAGAATGTGGTTATATTCAAACAGCTTCTAGTCTGTACAAAAGGTGGTGACTGGCTTTGATGCCTCTTTGAGAGGATTATGGTAACAGCTCTGGTTTAAATCCAGGACATTAAACACCGTAGCCCCGAGAAACCATGTGCAGCAATTATGGAGACCAAGTAAAGGCACAGATTCTAAGATCACCTTCTTATTCAGGGTCCAGTAATCAACCATAATTCAAAAATCCCCCCTTGTCCCTTGGGAATGAGAAATACCAGGGAGGTGTAAGAGACATGTACTGCCTAATGACCCCGTCCTGCAGCATCTGATCAATCTTAGTAAGCAATACATTCATCTTCAAGGGAGAGAGACTGTATGGAGTGCAGCACACTGTAACGTTATCAGTTAACTGAATGTTGTACTCTACCAGATGCGTAACCCCCAACCTATCCGGTAGAACATCAGAATAGTGGTTAAGTAGCTGTCGTACTTGCGTAGCTTGTTTGGAACTGAGATAAATCACATCAACCTGCATCCCTTCCTCAGATACTGCGTTAACGCCACCCAAGGAGCAGAAGGGAAAGTTCTTGTCAGGACAGAACTTGAAATAAAAACTCCCTCCCACTTAGTTGAAAATGAGACCTGTATGCTGCATAAAATCGCATCTCAGGATCAGGGGAGTATCCAACCTCTTAGCTATAATCAGAGAAACTGGCCATTAAAAGTCCTGAACCAAGATACTAACCTGCATCTCCCCTAGCAGAGATAACCAGTGCCCATCAGCGAGCTGACATTGCCACTCAACAGGATGGTGGGCAGACAATCTACATAAATGGTGAAATTCAAGACACCACTGTCAGTAAATCAGGGAGACAGAACTACCTGAATCAAGTAAAGCACAGAAGGGTTCTTGACCAAACCAGGTGCAGATATAGGGGAAGGAAGTGGTCTTAGGTACACTGACTGTCTTACAATTCACCGGCCAATTCCTACGACGTTGTCTCTTCCTCCTACCTTTTTCCTTGGGTAAACCATCAGGACAAGGAGGCCGCTGTACCAGACACTGTTGAATGAAATGATCTGGGGAACCACAATGATAACACCAATGGTATTCCACCCTGTGTTCACTAACCTGGGCAACCTGCTGGGTGTTTCCTTCCCCAGGAAGCTGCCTGCATGACGCAACCTCATGTTGTTCGTCCACAAGAGCTAAAGCTTCAGCTGAGTCAATAAGTGCCTGAAACTGCTGTAATGACATGAGCCGCCTTGAAGAAAAGAAACGCAGCTGGTCCTAATGCTGCATTCCCTCAATCATATGTTCGGTGCAACTCTCTTCCAACACCTGCATATCAAGGGCTACCACAGATGTGCATACACAGTTGAAGTACTGAGCTAGGGTTTCATCTGGTGCCTGCATGCACCAATAGAAATCCTGTTCTAATTTCACACAGATCCGCACTGACAGTTTTCTCCCCACTACTCAATGTCAAAACTGTCTCAAAGAGCCCTGAGATGGCAAAACATCAGAAACAATGGTACTGAGAACTGCCTTAGTTAGAGGGTAGATAAGAGCCACTATAACTGCATGTGGCACTTGAAGGGCATCCGCATGAACTTGCAGATGAATGAGCAACCACAAAACACATCTAATCTGACTTAACGTCTCCAGTGACATCTCTTTCACTTTGTTTAATAATGTGGCTAGAGGATTAGGCGGTACAGAAAATTGTTCTGATAACACAACCCCAGATGGAGACACAGCCACAGCAGCTGGCATGGGGGTGCCAGGCTCATAACCAACCATAATGCCAACAGGTGAGATTGCAGAATACGCATGGTATCCGTTAAGTGGACATGAGTTTCTACAGTGAGCTGTTGCAAGTCAAGTGAGGTGAAATCAGCTAAACAATGACTATATGCGTCATATGTGCTTGAGCTCAACAAATTTGCCAATGGGTGGGTTGAGCAGATTCTAAGATGGTTAAAGTGTGAGAGATCTAATGTATAGCAGCAGCAAGAGAGGATATGAACTCCCCGCTACCAGTGAAGATGTCAGCTGATATCGTTACTGGAGTGTTGGTTGCTGCACGGAGACAGGGCAGCAAGGTCAGTGACACTTCCATCACACGACTGGCCACGCATGTGAGTTCATATATCAGATGCACGCGACGTTAATATGATATGCCCAGGCATGTGCAGGAGGCCATGGTGGTAATGGTCACCTGTAAACAAGGAGCAGAGATCAATATCTGAGAAATAACCAGTAACATTATAAGGAGAAAGATAATTGAAATAGAAATACAAGACACATGAATGTGTACGTGGCCCCCCACCCAAGGATAAAACTCTGCTACCAGTTGGGATGTGAAATTTACAATCAGTCATGGACTGTGCTGCTGATCCCGGCAGAGGTTCAAGTCCTCCCTCAGGCATGGGTGTGTGTGTTTGTCCTTAGGATAATTTAGGTTAAGTGGTGTATAAGCTTAGGGACTGATGACCTTAGCAGTTAAGTCCCATATGCTTTCACACACATTTGAACATTTTTGAACAAGCATAATAGCCCACAAATTTAACAGGAATTTACTGGGACTAAATCCCCATTAGTAAAACAAGCAACAGTACAGAATATTACATAACAAATTTTAAGTAAAAGAACAAATTCTACAATGGGAACCTTGGACCAATAAACAGATCATAGAACAATGAAATTCCACCAATTATATAGTGACTTATTCCACTTAACTTACTCGTGAAATCCCTTTCAAGTATAACAACAATATTTAGGCAGAAAAGACAGTTATATTAATAGTCAGTTTAAGTTCCATGCAACATCAGGCACACCCCAACAGATGACCCACCCTAATACAAGAGTGACCAAACTACTTGGAACAGGGGCACACCTTGGCACAGCCCAAACACATTAACGAGAGAAATCTCAAAATAATTACAAGAGTGAATACTCAACTTCTGTCAACTACTGGAGCGAGCAGTGACTCTGACAGGATACAGCCAAGTAGTGCTGAGCATCACCAAAACGTAGTGGGATGAGCTAACGGCATCCGAACATACTTCAATCAAGGCTCCGCCCCTTGTATGGTCAATCTGGAAATGACTGTACCCTAAGCTCGTAGTATGCTGTAACATTGAAAAAAGACAAATGACAGACAACCAAACCAAAGGACACATTACAAACTCTCTTATTTCAGAGTTATGCCCCCCCCCCCCCCCCACCTTAAATTTAATATCCTTAATACATGCAAGACCTCAAAGCAATAGCATAGAAAATTATTCACTTCTTACAGCTCATAATCCTTTACGCTTACAGGTAGATACCCAATAACAAGTATAAAGTCTGGAGCAGTTAATGGCCTGCCAAACCAAGAGCATAAAAACTCATAATACAAGACAACAAAGCCATGGCCCCTTCAAACGGAGACCACAGAATAAATCATAAGTTACTCAAGTAACATTACAAGCACACTTTCTTAACACTAAACATGTCTGGCATGCTATCCTAGAATGGCTCATGCAGCCTTCACATTACTCATGCTTAGTGCTCCGATCACCGAGCAGTGTTTTACACTCTTTAACGCCAGTACTCAACATATACTGTAACCAAGAGTGAATTCCTTATTCTCGCCAAGGCAGGGTTAACCACATACAAATCACCGTTTCTGGCTGTAAACACAAATTACAATCAGATTGACCACAAAACACAACTTCAAAGAAATAGCAGATGGCCACCATTAGCAGCAGCAAACAACAAGAATCCACATAGCATACATAGGCCTCCAGCATCAGGTAGTACAATACACACACTTGCTAGTGCATTGGAGGCCATCACCACCAGCCCGCCGCTGACACACTCCACATATCATAACACAGTGCTGCAAGCAACCAACGCTCCTCCGTAACGCTCACTCCATGACTCGCCAACACAAAATATGCCCAAGCAATGGGCAAGCATGATCAGTAGGGCCCCAGAGAGGAAAATCAATCGAACCATAGCCAGAAGCGCCACACTTAAATAGTTGCCAGAAGAGGAAAATCAACGAGAAAACGTGCATGCCAGAACGAATGGGGTTACTGCCCCTACTATATAAGAGAATCACTGGCGCATCGACTCCCCCATGGATCAGTGTATTTTAATTTCAGTACAAGCATACATGTATGACTAGTTGAAGATTTTCAAACCTGTAAAGAAAATCCTGAATACATTCCCACTTCTGTGAAACAAATTGTAAAAGCAGTCTATATTATACCTATATCTATGGATGAACATGAATGTTCTATGACTTTAACACTGACTGATTAGAGAAATCATTTACAGATTGTGACACTTTCAAACCTAGTTTTTATTTCAATAGACGGACCTACTGCTTCAATGCAGATAAATGGATCAAGTCTCAGCACCATAGTGCACTTGACAAACCAGTTGGTATACCCTTGAATCTTCAGGAGCAGTATCATCTGTACTCTGTGTTCAACCAAACGCTATAAGCTGAAATATACTGTAGTATTATTCTGTAAATACACTTTATCTCTAATTTGCTTTTAAGATACAACAAGGAGGTAACCAGAAATTACATACAGGTAAACTGCCACATACATATCACTAGGGCATCCTCTCCAGTGCTAAAATCAAAAATTGCACACTGCACTCTCCCACAATGTTATATATACATCGTGAGGTAGACACAACCCAAACTAACTCCATCATCTGTTTCTTTGTAAAATAAGAACTGTGACTAAGTCGACAGCTGTAATTCATTTTAGAACTCAATCTTACCACACAAATGATTTGAAAGCTTTACCTGCAGCCACACAATTGGAGAACGAGCTGTAATTTATTTTTCCACGTAACTGAATCTCCGTGATACTTGTGTAGAGTGCCACTTGTTGATTGTATTATACATGTATCCCTACCATGTCAGTTATCACTATACGTTTCAATATTAGAGTCTTCATTCTTCTCAAACTTCATGCCAACCGGTATGTATCCTGGTTTAACCAGTGTGGATAATTGTTTTGCATTCATCATACCACATTTGTCTAAAATTCTCTTCACATTTACAGACTGAGTTAATTGAATGCAGTTGTCAGATTTCTTCATTTGTAAGCCTAGGAAATAACAAACCTTTTCTACAATGATCAGAAAATCTTTACCCAACTGTTCAATAAATTTAGCTTTTGCATCAATAGAGCCCATAGCCAGTCTATTGTCAATGTAAAACAGCACTACCAGGTTTTCACCATAGGACATACATGGATCTGAACAGCTCTCCTGTACACTGCATTCGGTAAGAGATTTAACAAGATTTGATTTGATTTTTTTCTCATTTACATACCTGTTGCCTTACATTTTATAACAGGTCGTTCATTTTACAGTTTTTCATATCACTAGGGCATCCTCTCCAGTGCTAAAATCAAAAAGACACATAATAGACGAACTGAAGGTTAATTAATAACCCTAACAAATAACATACTTTACACTCACAGACCAATGTGCTTTCCACAATGTAAGCAATAGTTGTAGTGTTTTTGTAAATAGTGGTGTAATGACCGCAGGATGGATGTTGTTGTTGTGGTCTTCAGTCCTGAGACTTGTTTGATGCAGCTCTCCATGCTACTTTATCCTGTGCACAGTGTGCACAGTAGATTACAAAACATATTCCACATTACAAACACCAATTTTTCACAATTACAACAGAAGTAATAATAAATTAAAATGTGTTAGAAATTGGAAAAAACCACAAAAAATATTCAAATTTTAAAAAGATATGATGATAGATGATAGGAATGACTTGGGGAGAGGGAGAGGGAGAGGGGAAGAGGGTGGAGGGGGAGAGAGAACGAGAGAGAGAGAGAGAGAGAGAGAGAGAGAGAGAGAGAGAGAGAGAGAGAGAGAGACACATGTTACTCTGTCTGACCCAGCCTGGTCAGAAAGCCATGGAACTACTTCAAGCCTTGCAGTCCTGGACCACTACGGTTTAATTTACAGATTAGTATTTCTAAACACTATTTACAAAAACACTACAACTATTGCTTACATTGTGGAAAGCACATTGGTCTGTGAGTGTAAAGTATGTTATTTGTTGGGGTTATTAATTAACCTTCAGTTCGTGTATTATGTGTCTTGAATTTTACTTGTTATGTTGCTTATATATTAAGTGTTCAGTTACAAATGTTACATCCCAACAGTGGTGTAATGACCGCAGGATGGATGTTGTTGTTGTGGTCTTCAGTCCTGAGACTTGTTTGATGCAGCTCTCCATGCTACTTTATCCTGTGCAAGCTTCTTCATCTCCCAGTACCTACTGCAACCTACATCCTTCTGAATCTGCTTGGTGTATTCATCTCTTGGTCTCCCTCTACGATTTTTACCCTCCACGCTGCCCTCCAATGCTAAATTTGTGACCCCTTGATGCCTTAGAACATGTCCTACTAACCAATCCCTTCTTCTTGTCAAGTTGTGCCACAAACTCCTCTTCTCCCCAATTCTGTTCAATATCTCCTCATTAGTTACATGATCTACCCATCTAATCTTCAACATTCTTCTGTAGCACCACATTTCAAAAGCTTCTATTCTCTTCTTGTCTAAACTATTTATCGTCCATGTTTCACTTCCATACATGGCTACACTCCATACAAATACTTTCAGAAACGACTTCCTGACACTTAAATCTATACTCGATGTTAACAAATTTCTCTTCTTCAGAAACACTTTCCTTCCCATTGGCAGTCTACATTTTATATCCTCTCTACTTTGACCATCATCAGTTATTTTTCTCCCCAAATAGCAAAACTCCTTTACTACTTTAAGTGTCTCATTTCCTAATCTAATACCCTCAGCATCAGCCAACTTAATTTGACTACATTCCATTATCCTCGTTGTGCTTTTGTTGATGTTCATCTTATATCCTCCTTTCAAGACACTATCCATTCCATTCAACTGCTCTTCCAAGTCCTCTGCTGTCTCCGACAGAATTACAATGTCATCGGCGAACCTCAAAGTTTTTATTTCTTCCCCATGGATTTTAATACCTACTCCAAATTTTTCTTTTGTTTCCTTCACTGTTTGCTCAATATACAGATTGAATAACATTGGGGAGAGGCTACAACCCTGTCTCACTCCCTTCCAAACCACTGCTTCCCTTTCATGCCGCTCGACTCTTATAACTGCCATTTGGTTTCTATACAAATTGTAAATAGCCTTTTGCTCCCTATATTTTACCCCTGCCACCTTCAGAATTTGGAAGATAGTATTCCAATCAACATTGTCAAAAGCTTTCTCTAAGTCTACAAATGCTAGAAACATAGGTTTGCCTTTCCTTAATCTAGCTTCTAAGATAAGTCGTAGGGTCAGTATTGCCTCACGTGTTCCAATATTTCTACGGAATCCAAACTGATCTTCCCCTAGGTCAGCTTTTACTAGTTTTTCCATTTGTCTGTAAAGAATTCGCATTAGTATTTTGCAGCCGTGACTTATTAAACTGATAGTTCAGTAATTTTCACATCTGTCAACACCTGCTTTCTTTGGGATTGGAATTATTATATTCTTCTTGAAGTCTGAGGGTATTTCGCCTGTCTCATACATCTTGCTCACCAGATGGTAGAGTTTTGTCAGGACTGGCTTTCCCAAGGCCGTCAGTAGTTCTAATGGAATGTTGTCTACTCCCGGGGCCTTGTTTTGACTCAGGTCTTTCAGTGCTGATGTCAAACTCTTCACGCAGTATCATATCTCCCATTTCATCTTCATCTACATCCTGCTATTTATATTTAGGCTAGAAGAGATTTACAGGGCCAACTGCATTAAACTTTTTATTCTGATGCAGTTTAATTATTTAAGATGTTGTGTAAGAACGTCTGTGGTACATGTCAGTGAAAGTGTTTGCTGTTTGAGTGAGTGTGTGTTTCAGTACTGCTGTCTCTGTTGGAGCACGAATTGGAACTGCTGTCTTATGTGCTTCATGTGTGTTGCAGTGTTCTGTTATACGGCTGTGTCTGTCTGTATTTGTCATGTAATGTCCTTGAGACATCTTCAGTGATTTTATTTCCTATTTCCCACTCGTCTTTGTCTCTTATTGCCCGTATCATATCATTCTTGTACTGTGTTGGTGTCTGGTGTGCTACCCTGTATCAGCGCCAGTGAAAAAGTATGTGTTCTGGGGATCCATGTTCTCCGCATGTACAATCAGTACTCTGGCTGCGGCCTACATGGTGTAACTGCACAGGGTAAGGGCTGTGACCTGTCAGAAAGTGAACCATACCCTGGCTAGGGTTGATATGGCTCAGTCTCAGACGTTCTCTGATGTCCAGGAAGAATTGATATACCATACAGCCCTTATCACTTGCCTCCCATTCCCTTTGTCAGGTATCCACCTGCCATTTAACGAGATGGAGCTTCTCAGTAATATCCTGTCCGGTAATCTCGATTACCTTCTCCTGTCTCTCACTCCTCAGCCAGAACATTGCACCCCAAAACAGAATGGTTACGTTGATAGGGAAGGTTCCAAGCACCCCGCAGAGTGATTCCACTGATGTAGTGTTGAAAGTTCCTGATAGTCTTACCAGGGCACTTCTCTGCCCTTGCTGCACGAAGTTCCGATTCATCACCAGAAATACTCAGTAGGCCCATGAACTGGGCTGCAAAACAGACCACAGACTCAAAGAGCACACAGTGGTAAGTTCTCAGTGTGTGTAATGGTACCATGATATGTGCTGTGTTGAGTCTGGTCAACTTAGGCATGATCTTGGCAGCCCTGTCAGTCGTTATTTGGATGTGTTCATCAAATGACAGTCGATTGTCAAGTTGCACACCAAGATCTCATGTTTTCTGTTGTCTGCATATGCTAATGTCATGTAGTTTTATGGTAGGATTACTTTGTAGTGTTCATTTGAGTAGTATATAAACTGTTTTGTGCAGAGCCATCTTAAGTTTATTATGTTTGCACCACTGGCTGATGCTTGTGAGTAGCTGTGTTGATCGGTGTTCAGGTTGTGTTCTTGAGTCCATGGAGACCACTACCAGAAGGTCATCTGTGTATGCTAGCACCCTATTCGCATAGTTATCCCCATCCAGTTGATGGAGGAGAGGTTCAAATGCGATATCCCAAAAGACAGGGCCACAGATTGAGCCTTGTGGGCAACCTTTGGTGATTCTTTTAATCACTTTCTGATTTCCCGTATGCCATTCAACCACCCTGTTTCTGCATTAGTCTGAGAGGCTATTGTAGATGGCCTTATGTACCTGCATATCTCTGAGTCTTGCAAACATTGCGGGCCACCAGAAATTATCAAAGAGGTGCCCAAAATGTCTATAAGAATAGCAAATTTGTGTTTGTTTTCTATGTTATTAACAGTGGTTAGTACCTTATTTAGTGTTTCATCTATAGATTTTCCCACCCTGAAACCGAATTGGTGGCGGTGAATCTGTGTGCTTCCATTGAGCTGACTGGCGCTTTGTTTCTGGATTGAAAAATGGCATCCACGTCTCATCCATTGTCACAACTGATGAAAAGAAAGTCCCATTCATGCTGTCGTTGCGCGTCAACATTGCTTGGCAACATGCCACACGGGCAGCCATGTGGTTGTCCGTCAGCATTTGTGGCACCCACCTGGATGACACTTTTCGCATTTTCAGGTCGTCATGCAGGATTGTGTGCACAGAACCCACAGAAATGCCAACTCTGGAGGCGATCTGTTCAACAGTCATTCGGCAATCCCCCAAAACAATTCTCTCCACTTTCTCGATCATGTCGTCAGACCGGCTTGTGCGAGCCTGAGGTTGTTTCGGTTTGTTGTCACACGATATTCTACCTTCATTAAACTATCGCACCCACGAACGCACTTTCGACACATCCATAACTCCATCACCACATGTCTCCTTCAACTGTCGATGAATTTCAATTGGTTTCACACCACGCAAATTCAGAAAACAAATGATTGCACGCTGTTCAAGTAAGGAAAACGTCGCCATTTTAAGTATTTAAAACAGTTCTCATTCTCGCCGCTGGCGGTAAAATTCCATCTGCCATATGGTGCTGCCATCTCTGGGATGTATTGACAATGAACGCGGCCTCATTTTAAAACAATGCACATGCTTCTATCTCTTTCCAGTCCGGAGAAAAGAAATCGGAGGCCTTAGAACTTGAATGCACCTCGTATTTGTTGAGGGGCCTTGTATGACCCACCAGGTTAGCCGAGAGCACTAATGCGCTGCTTCCTGGACTCAAGTAGGCGCTCGGCCCCAGATATAATCCGCCCAATGGATTAACGATGGAGGATGGAGGCTGGAGTGCCGGCCAGCCTGGATGTGGCACTTTTCCACATCCCACTAGGTTAATACCGTGCTGGTCCCCATGTCCCACCTCAGTTACATGGCTCGCAGACATCTGAACACATTCACACTATTCCACGAATTACACTAGACGCAGACAGTTGGGGTACACTAATTACATCCCGGGAGGGGGGGGGGGGGGGGGGGAACAGGGTGGTGGCAGGAGGACCATCTGGCCACTCCTTCAATAAATCTTGCCAAATCCGATTAACCATGCCGACCCTGCGGGAAAATGGCACAAGCAAAGGAAGGAAAGAAAGAAAGAAAGAAAGAAAGAAAGAAAGAAAGAAAGAAAGTTGAGGGGCCTTGTGTAACCCCTATGCATTGTTTCAGTACACACACTGGTACTTCATCTAAGCCTACTGACTTTTTATTTTTTAGCTTTTGAATTGTTTTACAGACTTCATTCTCTTCAACTGGTTCAAATGGCTCAGCACTACGGGACTTAATTTCTGAGGTCATCAGTCCCCTAGAATTTAGAACTACTTAAACATAACTAACCTAAGGACATCACACACATCCATGCCCAAAGCAAGATTCGAACCTGCGACTGTAGCGGTCGCGCAGTTCCAGACTGAAGCGCCTAGAACTGCTCGGCCAATCCGGCTGGCGCTTCATTCTCTGTGGTTGGCAGTAACATCATTGTATTTAGTGCAACATTATTTACAGGTGTTATATTTGTTTGGAGGAATTTTTGCTGTAACTTCTCTGCAAAACTTGAAAAATGCTTGTTTACATAGTTTGCTAAATGCTATGGATCATTTATTACTTTATCCCCCTCCCTTAACAGTATGTTATTCTGTTTGTTTGCCTCTTCCCATTTCCTTTTTTATAACATCCCAAACTGCTTTGCTTTTATTCTCTGCATGTATATTATTTTGTCATTAAATGTCTTTTTTGCAGCAATCACCACCTTCCTATAGATATTTTTGTATCTATGATAGAAATTTAAGAATTCTGGAACATTGTGAATCTTTTTCATGGTACTGGGGTGTTTAAGTGTTTGGGAGGACTTCTTAATACCTGCTGTTATCCATCTGTTTTTGTGAGATGTTGATACAGACATGCATACTTTTGGAAATGCCTTTTCAAAGTTCAATTTAAACAATGTGGAGAATTTAGAGAATTTCATATTCAGATTGGTTTACTTATATACGTCATCCCAGCTTTGTTTTTCTAGTTCTTTTGAAAAGTCTTTTATTTTGATTTCTGACAGGCATAATTTGTAGGCTCGTAGTTTAGGGGATGATTCGATGCCTGACTTTACTGTTGTTATTTGACAGAGATGGTCTGATAGTCCAAGATCTTTTACAACTACATCACATTTTTCCCTCTCCATATTTGTGGCAACATGGTTAATTACTGATGAAGTCATTGTGGTAACCCTTGTTGCACTATTGACCAATAGGGACATGCCGAAACTTTGAAGGATATTTATGAAGGTGCTGCTGGATTCATTTATGATGTTAGTGTTGATGTTAGTGTTGATGTTAATGTCCACACACAGAATTATGTTGACATTTGGACTTGAGACTTTATCTAGAACTTCTGTTAACTTATTGAAAAAACTGTCCACACTACCACTGGGAGATCTATACACACACAAAATGATTAATTTCTTGGTGATATCAAGCCCTGTTAATTCAATAGCTGATATTTCAAAGTGTTTCTCTTCACTTACGGCACTGATGTCATGTCTTGATTTGAACTGTGTATCTTTTCTGATATAAATGCATGATCCTCCACCCCTTGAAGTAGATCTGTAAGTAATGATGATGAAATGCATCACTGGCAACCAGGGACAGAAGGATTTCAATATCACTGAACGTCTCTGTGAGGAATCCCATTTGTTGCCACCATGCAACTGCATGGTGCCATGAGCTAGGCCTGGTAGCTGGAGACTTGTGTTTCCGGTGGTGAATGTCTTCGTATGCACTGTCGCAATATGTGGAATTAAGGTCCTCTTCACATGTCGTGGTCTTAGTAGACATAGTTTACATAATTGTAGTCTGTATTAGCGATCAGTTTTTCAAGTAACTGTTTGTATGTGGGTCATTCTGGACCACCTGCTTTCTTGCAAGTACGGTTTCTGTACATACATAGTATGCAACCAACTGCCTTGTCAGTGCAATCGGTTTGCACATGTCCCGGTTTGGTGCATTTGTAGCAGACTGCTGCGTCTCGCCTACAGAGCTTATTTGGGTGTCCTAAGTCGTGGCAAGTGTAGCATTTCTGCACCCTTATGAAGTTTTTTATCCCAAGTGCTTCAAAATTAGTATATACCTGTTCTCTTTCCATAAGGACATACCACATTTGAGGGCTAACTTCATTAATGTAGTTCATCATAGGCTTATTTCTCACTCCTGTTTTAGACTTAAGCTTCACTTCTTTGTCAAACATTTCCTTGGTGATGTCCTCACTGAGGTTAATCTTGTGTAGTTCCTCCATTAAATCTTTTGTGTTAGCAGAAGAGCCAATGCCGTGTTATGAGTGGAGACCAAAATGCACGCATTTTAGCTCATGCAGGCTGGTGTGAGGAGGGAAGAACTATACTGATGTGAAGTCTGGAACACGACAAGAAATGAGAATTCAGAAAGTGGACGTAATTAGTTTGATACTTAACTTTAATCCATTAATGATGAATGTCGCTCTTGACGGTACATGAGTCATAATATTATCTGTTCAGAAGACATTCTTGAAGGTATTACTTATAGTAACTGAATATGGCGCCTTGCTAGGTCGTAACAAATGACGTAGCTGAAGGCTATGCTAAACTGTCGTCTCTGCAAATGAGAGCATATGTAGACAGTGAATCATCACTAGCAAAGTTGACTGTACAACTGGGGCGAGTGCTAGGGAACCTCTCTTGACTAAACGTGCCGTGTGGCGGCGCCCAGTCTGCAATCACTGATAGTGGCGACATACGGGTCCGACGTATACTAACGGACCGTGGCCGATTTAAAGGCTACCACCTCGCAAGTGTGGTGTCTGGTGGTGACACCACAAAATCCTTGTCTGAAATGGACGTGGGGTGTTTATATGGCCGTTGTTGTTGTTGTTGTTGTTGTTATTGTTGTGGTCTTCAGTCCTGAGACTGGTTTGATGCAGCTCTCCATGCTACTCTTTCCTGTACAAGCTGCTTCATCTCCCAGTACTTACTGCAACCTACATCCTTCTGAATCTGCTTAGTGTATTCATCTCTTGGTCTCCCTCTACGATTTTTACCCTCCACGCTGCCCTCCAATGCTAAAGTTGTGATCCATTGATGCCTCAGAACATGTCCTACCAACCAGTCCCTTCTTCTTGTCAAGTTGTGCCACAGACTCCTCTTCTCCCCAACTCTATTCAATATCTCCTCATTAGTTACGTGATCTACCAATCTAATCTACAGCATTCTTCTGTACCACCACATTCGAAAGCTTCTATTCTCTTCTTATATGGCCATTAGTGGTCTCTTTTTTCAAGCCTCTTCACATTTTATGTTCTTAAGCTGTGATGTTTTCTCTACAGCTTGAATGGCATCCATCTTAATCTTGGTTTCGATAATATCTGTGTTTGTTGTTAATCTGATCCCCTTTATTTTGATTTTATCCTGATGTGGATGTACCTTGTATTGCCCTTGTTTCCTGACTGTTCGTTGTTCTTATAAAACAGAACTCGTTTGCCTTTACTTTCTCAGTTTTGCTAACCATGGCGTTTTTTGTTACCTGTGAGTTTGGCCTGACCAAAAGAAAGTGACCATTTTTTTTCTTTTTCTTTTTCTTTTTTTTCCTCTAACCAGTGCTGTAATTGTTGAGAATACCCTTTAAGCTTTTAATTCAGCTTGGAAGTCTGCGAGAATATCAACAACAGTTTCTATTAGTTTTCTCTCTATGCTTGATCATTGCAGCATAGCCACCCCCCTCGAGCTAGTTGCTCTGGTCAGTGTGTTGTTCCCACCGTCCGACATGTGTGTTGTGTTCATACCCGGGAATCGGATCACGGCACCACTACTTGCAGCAGTTGCTGCCATCTTACTCCAGCGTCTGCGTATTAATGCGGACGTGGAACTAAACTTAGTGGAGACTCTAATGTTTGTGTCCTTAGTACCTCACTGTGTGACGTAAAGACAGCTCACACCAGACAGGAATCACTGAGCAACAGCCTCATTATGACATTTGCTGCCACAGTGTTTAAACAGTCAGTCACTGTGTGAGAATACCTGCATACAGCTTTTCATAGGATATGCCTCAATGTACCACTGTAAATGGCATCTGCTGAGTCATCCGCAGCTGTCAGGAATGGCTGGGCAGCTGGCAGCCAGGAATGCATGACATATTTCTCTTTCAAATATCATGCACCACAATGAATGTTACTTTCGGCACTTGTGGGAACAAACACCAGTTGTTGAAATCCACTTCTACCAAATGAAAACTACATTCCAACATGGAACCAATATCAAGCCACAACTGAGCCAGCAGACATCTTAAGACATTCATATAAACATTTTGAGACTGCCTTTAAATCATGCAGACTTTTCAGTAATTTACATGCACGTCCTGTACTATCATCAGAGCCCACTGGTTGATACATTTATATTTCCTCCTCCAAAATACCATTGAGAAATGCTGTCCTTAGATGAAACTGCTTTATACATCAATCAATTTGAATTTCAATATACAACAGGGTTCTCATTGTTTCAAATCTTGCTACATGGCTAAACATGTCAACATAATCTACTCTAAAACATTGAGTATATCCTTTTGCCACCAATTGCAACATACATCAAACCACTTCATTATTTGCATTTAATTAGGTAGCAGAAACCCATTGATTTTCAATGACTATTTGTTTTAGTTTTGTAAACTAGATCCTTTGTTTTATTTTGTCTTCATTCCAAGTTGCTCTTAACTTGTTCCTTGATGTAATAGAAATGGTTGCTAACTCTCATCATGTTTGCAGTTGTATTTTACATTTTTATGGATCCACCTTGATTCAAAGAGTATGTTGCAGTCAAAATTGCCTAACTCCATAATGCTTTTAGTGAGCATTCAGCAGAGCCCAGCCATTAATGTGCCATCTTACAATGGATTTTATTTTCGCACTCAGCTTCATTCTGATGAAGAGTATATGGTGCAACAGTCAAATGTTTCAGCCCAATTAAATCAGCAAACTTACATGCACCTCTACTGTGGAACTTGTTGCCACTGTCTCTGTGTAATTCTTTCATAGTAAGTTTGACAAGAGTCTTTATCACTTTAAAAAAACATTGGAAACTTTTCTCTACTTTCATCTTTGCATTGCAAAAGTTAAGTTACCATGAAACTAGATGAACCTTCCTTAAAATGATGGCTCTGCAAATTATAGTCTTCCATTTGTTCATAAACATTTGCATAAACTATTTATCAAGGTTCAGAGGGTTTCTGTAGCCTTTCACCAACTAGCCAGCCCATGATGTTTACTGTAGATGCTCCCCTCATAAAAGTAGGTATCAGCCATTGTCCCTATACTATGATGCTTCAAAAACTGGTGCACATAGCATTTATTTTGATGACCAATTTTTTTCACACCATCTCTGTATGTCATCATCAGTTTCAGCAACAACATCAGCCATTACTTGACAAACAATCTTCATCTACAGAGAAATTGTTGCATCTCACCATTAAAACTTTCTCCTCCATTTTTGGAGTATGTGTGTGGCCTCAACTTCTTGAACTTCCCAAATTAGGTGACAGCATAGCAGAGTCTTCTCTTTCGTGAACACTATTACACTTCGCTCAGTTGATCATTGGCACATTTTCTTACAATTACAATAAAACAAAACCCATTTTACACTGTTTTGATGTGTGTCCTACTTTTCCACATAGAAAGCATTTTCTATCTTCGTGCCTTTTATAATGGGACTTTCTGATGTACCTGCTTCAGATGATATTTTATAGTGTCTTTGTTGCTATTCATTAACCTTTGTTTTTGACATCATTGCTGTAGCAACACTTATTCCATGTTTTCTCTTCAGCACATAAATTGTACCATGTCATCATCATCATCATCATCATCATCATCATCAGCCAATTCAATCATTAGATGATGTGGCCTCTTCGAGTCGTAGATTCAGGTAGCTTTCAGCAGTCTTCTCCAAGTGGGACGGTCTTGGGCACTTCTCTGCCAGGTGTTATCAGCGATCTTCTTGATGTATTTGTCCCATCTGTCTGGTGGTCTTCCTCTAGGCCTCCGGTGCTGTCTCGGGCTCCACTCCAGTACTAGCTTCATCCATCTGTTGTCTTTTCTTCTTGCGACGTGGCCAGCCCACTGCCATTTCAAGGAACCTATTCTCTCTAAGATGTCATTAACCTTCCTCACAGACCGGATGTCATCTGCCCTTTGCCTGTCCTTTCTTGTACAGCCCAGCATTGATCTCTCCATGGCTCTCTGTGATGTCCTAAGTTTCCCTTTTGCGAATGAGTTCAGTGTCCATGTCTCGCAGCCATACGTCATCACAGGAAGAGTGCTTTGATCAAATACTGCTTTCTTCAGATTTACTGGCATTTTTGATCTGAATACTTTTGAATTCTTCCCAAATGCTTGCCAGCCGAGCTTGATGAGTCGATAGATTTCTGGCTTTATGTCTCCCTTCATATTTATAATCTGGCCAAGGTAGACATATTCACTGACCTCTTCTAGTAGACTGTCCTTGACTTTCACATCTCCAGCTGGGACCCATTTGTTGGATATTACTTTTGTTTTGGAAAGGTTCATGTTCAAGCCAACCAGCTGACATTCCGATGCAAGATCTATAACTAAGTTTTGGAGCTCTGCAAAGTCTTTCGCCAGTAAGGCAATATCATCAGCAAATCTCAAGTTGGTAAGCCTTCTTCCATTAATTCTAATTCCCTTACCTTCCCAGCTCAGCTTTGACATAGCCATTTCCAATACAGCAGAGAACAGTTTTGGGGAGATGGGATCTCCTTGCTTGACACCCCTCATGATGCGGAATTCTTGAGTTGATTCGCTGATGTTAACGTAAGCTGAAGAATTCTCGTAGATTTTCCTGAGCACTTCAATGTATGCCGCTCCCACTCCTTGCTCACTCATAGCTTGGAGGACAGCTACATGGCTAATGGAGTCAAATGCCTTTTCAAAGTCAACAAAGGCAATGCAGAGAGGCAGTTGGTATTCATTCGCTCTGCTTATCACTTCACTAACGGTCAGAATGTGGTCAATAGTGCTAGAATTGCTTCGGAATCCTGCTTGTTCTATAGATTGGGCTGAGTCTAGGATGGAACTAATTGTACCATGTAATACCAACAAAATCAAACTCTTTGGGTAAAGTTAGCAAAAATCATGCACGAAGGTCACTGTCACCAGTCACATTGCCTATCAAAGGAAGTTGTGTTTGCACTTCATCAAATTTTACTGGATGGCCTTATGTACAACCAGATGCTTCCCGCACATTATTATGAAATTTGTATCTAAGTATATCAACGTCTTTGGGGGGCCAGTGGGCCTACTACTACTACTACTACTACTACTACTTCACTTTTGTGAAGCTTCATCTAATTTTTCACTGTGGTTTTAATTTTGTGAACAATCAGATTTTGGGGAAAAAAGGGAAAAATTGTCTTGTGTAACAGGCTTTTTATACCTGTATCTGGAAGAATGTCAATTGTTACTCCATATTTCGTTCAAAAAAAAAAAAAACACTCTCTCTCTCTCCCCCCCCCCCCTTCCCCCAGACACTGATCCTCTCTACTCTAATATATATCCTCTAAATTATTGTTTTCTATATAATGACCTTTTTTACCTGCTTCCATTAGACATGTCTCATCAAAACTGCACCATCTATCTTACTATCCTTTGTAAATAACTCAAAGAACACCACTTGAACTTCCCCGTCACTCTTGTACTTCTCAAATTTTCTAGCAGTTCTATGCTTATTGTTTTCCCACCAATTAGGAAGCAAAGCCATATTCATTAAGACACAAGATCTCCAATCTGCCACACTGAAAACTTATTCATTTTTCAATATCCCTGTCATATTCACACACCTGTCAAAAGTTCGCAGTTCACCTCCCTCTATGCAAAGAAATGTGCTGACTCCATCCTTGGCAATATCAATGACAGTAACTCTTCACTTATATGTTCAAAAGTGAGTCCTGTCCCTGACAGCAGCTTTTCATCATTAATGAAATTCATGGTATGACACACAACTTTCATTGCCACTTACATCATATACCTGCCCCCTACTGACAATCATCTCACATCCAGCAGCTATGCAACCACCAACAGCTCAAATTTGTTTTATTTCATCTTGTTCACTATCACCTTTACTACTGTATATCCACTCTGCCAACAACCCACCACACTCGCTTTGTGAACTGATCAGTTCTGCCTCCAATTTCAGATCGAAAACATAATTTGGGAAGGGCCACTAATCAAAATTTTCCAGTGATTTGCTGCACTGAAAATTCATGTCATTCCTCCTGCTTCCTTTCTTATTTACCACAGAATTTTGAATTTTCTCCTCAGATACTTCAAACCTATTGTAATGTTCAGTTCATCTTCTCCATATCTTATCACCTAGGATTGCATCAATGACTCATAATCGCTGTCTTTCTCCATTTGCTGGCCAATTCTGGGAATTATGTGGTTTGCCCTGGTGCCAATTTTGCACTTGTTCTTCTACCCTATTACCATTGTGCCACTGATTTGAGTCATAATTCCATGAGTCACTATTAGAATGATTTTGATGTGAACCAGATCATCTGTACTGAATTATGTGAATTAACTTTTGCTGTCAGCTCTCCAAGATCCCCAACTAAATTGTTTAACTGCTTTGAAATCCCTTGCAATAGTAACATCCTTTAATCCCAAGTAATTTCTCTACCTGATTTCGGACTCTCAGGTCTGTCAAGGCAATATGAATTGCATCGACTCAAAGACTGATCACACTTTCCATATCGACAGGCAAATCTGGCAATCCACATAAGTCAATGATATTTTGATGGTACTTACCTTTTTTGGTGCACCATGCTGACTTCCTCTAGTCTGCTGGAAACTACTGTCACCACTACTATTGCAGTATCTATGTGAAAAAGCAACACAAGCGGTTGATGTGAAACATTACTGCACAGCCACAGCACAATAAACTCTGGCACTAGAAAGTGCTGACTGACTGATGAGTAAAAGACATGATAACCAGTGTTTCAAGAATAGTTGCGTGTTTCCTAAAACTGGAATTTCTTTATATTTTGGAAAGCTTTGTGGCAAAATTTTGTGGACATGAGGAATCTGGGAAATTTTCAGATTCTTGTAAATTTCACTTTTGAATTTGGTGTTGTGGTTAAGGATCACATTGCCATCCACAGCACCTGTAACACATTCAAAACAATTTACTTTTCTGTAAGCTGTAAGTTTTTCATAGGTGAGTGAGAAAGGGAGTGACTGCTCCTTGTCTCAGTCATCACATGGAGTTCTGCAACAATTATGCAGTTTGTCATGGTTATCAAGGAAAAAACTTCGCTTCCCTCCCTCCCTATAGTATGATTCAAAAATTTCACTTCCTTTCTTCCTTGTTGTTGGTTGGTTGGTTTGGGGAAGGAGACCAGACAGCGTGGTCATCGGTCTCATCGGATTAGGGAAGGATGGGGAAGGAAGTCGGCCGTGCCCTTTCATAGGAACCATCCCGGCATTTGCCTGGAGTGATTTAGGGAAATCACGGAAAACCTAAATCAGGATGGCCGGACGCGGGATTGAACCGTCGTCCTTCCGAATTCTTCCTTGTGAAAATGATGTGGAAACTTTACTGTTAAAGAAACCTTGTGGATAATTTGTATGATAATTATTTCTCAGAGCTGTGGTTGTGCTTCAGATGACCAGACTCTTACCATTTATTTCTGTCACAGAAGCTCCAGTCTTTACAGAACTTGGGCAACTCACAGCCATTACTTCAGTTATGTGGCAAATGTTCTCCCATCCACTCAGCTATTGGCAAACATTAGAAGTTTGCTCAAGTTAGAACTTTTAATGCCTTAGTATGTGCATAACGCCATTCCACACTTCTCCGTATAATCTGATTTTTCAGCTAGTTAATGCTGTTTGGATTTGTTCTGAAAAACATTACTGTTGAAATGTTGAAGCCCCACTGTAACTAGTGCTGTCAAGAATTTCATACATTTTCCTAACAGAGTAATATTTTGTGCCATATCATCTCGGTATGTTAACAATGCTGTATTTTGTATTTAAATCTTTGTTTAACAATAACATAATTAAATTGATACCTTCCAGTGTCACTTTGCCTTTTCCACAAGCATTTTCATTTGGGATTTTAGAGGACATTCACTAAAACTAATTATAGACTATCATAGATTGCCTGGGAAGTCCTTTCTTTCACACACCCCATATTTCACCTTAATACTGCCTTCCTTCATTTCCCATAAAAATCATCAACTTTTCATTAAATTTCAAATACAGGATGTAATAAACAGGTGTGGCAAAACTTTCAGGAAACATTCCTCACACATACAGAGAGAAAATATGTTATGCAGACAGGGGTCCGGAAATGCTTTATTTCCAAGTTAGAACTAGGTTTCTACAGATATTCAACACTGTCACACTGAATCCCTAATGTGCTGATGTCTCCCTGGAGGCCTGCATATTGTTTCACAGGCTTCCACAATATGGGCATGAAGAGTCTGTACATCTTGACTGTGTTTCTATAGACAAGAGCTTCCAAAATCCCCCAAAAATAAAAGTCTCATGGATTTAGTGCTGGAGAGCAGGGAGACCAAGAAAGGAACTGGACCACTTCTACCTATCTAATCTGTCACAGAATCTGTTATTTGGAAACCTACAAACATTAACACTGAAATGAGGAGGTGCTCCAACATGCATGAAGTACATGTTTTGTCACGTTTGTAAAGGCTCATGTTCTAGCAGAAAATGTAGAGTATTCTCTAAGAAAGCATGACAAGTTTCTCTGTTGAGCCTGGGTGGAAGAACACGAGACTCTAACAATCAGTCACCAACAATGCCTGCCCAAAAGTAATCAAGAAGGTATTTCGAATCTTTCATGTAGTGCCAGTACATTCTCTTTCTGCGTGTTTTCAATGATTAATGTAATTATGAAGAGAAGTAGGAAATGAGCTCTAACGTGGAAACAAAGCATTTCCAGAATGAAGTTCATATCAACACATTTTGTTCCTATACGTGTGAGGAATGTGTTCTAAAAGTTTGGCAATACCTTTTTGTTACAATCTGCATTTTATCAGTTCATCTATTTCCTCATTCACACACACACACACACACACACACACACACACACACACACGCACGCACGCAGAGAGACGCAGAGAGAGAGAGAGAGAGAGAGAGAGAGAGAGAGAGAGAGACATCGAGTTGTAGGGCTGGTTTACCTACTGTATTATTATGGTCACCATAAGACTGCATTTTTTCAATATTTGAAAGTTAAGGATTTTGGCAGCTTTACAATACATGGGCAAAGAAGGCACCCTAACCACAGAGTAAATAAAAATATACTTAGATAATGAGAGTTATTTAATGAAAATTGCTTCAACAGTGAAACAGTGAAGAGCTCCATGCAGAGAGAGATTTTTCTTTACTTTTAGTTGTCAATTAGAAAGAAAATAAGATTCAAGGTACGTTGTGGGTTTTATTTATTTATTTATTTATTTATTTTTAATGGTAGTATGTACTATATTCTAAATATTACTTGATATGTGTTAAAAATTTTGTTTTCGTCACTAATGAAGTCTTGAAATCACTGATGGTTCCTTAATGCGAATACTATATACAGACTTTTTTATAGACAGCCTGTCTCTCATAACCTCACTTTCCCCTTCTATGGGTTTTATGTTGTAGGACTGCTGGATCTAATGATGTGCACTATACCACATGTAATAAGCACTATTTTCTTGGACCGAAGCACCCACACACACATATATATATATATATATATATATATATATATATATGGGTGTTTTCAATGATTAATGTGAATATGAAGAGAAGTAGGAAATGAGCTCTAACGTGGAAACAAAGCATTTCCAGAATGAAGTTCATATCAACACATTTTGTTCCTATACGTGTGAGGAATGTGTTCTAAAAGTTTAGCAATACCTTTTTGTTACACTCTGCATTTTATCAGTTCATCTATTTCCTCATTCACACACACACACACACACACACACACACACACACACACACACACACACACACAAGCACACTCCGGAGTTACATCATCTCATATATATATATATATATATATATATATAGAGAGAGAGAGAGAGAGAGAGAGAGAGAGAGAGGGAAACATTCCACGTGGGAAAAATATATTAACCTGTCTGAACTCCGGAGATGGGAACTTGCCCTTCAGCATATCCTCTCTTCTCGCTATCCGCCAGGCCTCAATCTCCGCTAATTTCTAATTTCAATCTGCCGCCGCTCATACCTCACCTGTCTTTCAACATCATCTTTGCCTCTGTACTTCCGTCCCGACTGACCTCTCTGCCCAAACTCTTTGCCTTTACAAATGTCTGCTTGTGTCTGTGTATATGCGGATGGATATGTGTGTGTGTGCGCGAGTGTATACCTGTCCTTTTTCCCCCCTAAGGTAAGTCTTTCCGCTCCCGGGATTGGAATGACTCCTTACCCTCTCCCTTAAAACCCATATCCTTTTGTCTTTCCTTCTCCTTCCCTCTTTCCTGACGAGGCAACCGTTGGTTGCGAAAGCTAGATTTTTGTGTGTATGTTTGTGTGTCTATCGACCTGCAGCGCTTTTGTTTGGTAAGTCTCACATCTTTCTTTTTAAATATATATATATATATATAACTTACCAAACCAAAGCATTGGTATGTTGATAGACATACAAACAAACACAAACACAAAATTCAAGCTTTCGCAACCAACGGTTGATTCATCAGGAAAGCGGGAAGGAGAGGGAAAGACGAAAGGATGTGGGTTTTAAGGGAGAGGGTAAGGAGTCATTCCAGTCCCGGGAGCGGAAAGACTTACCTTAGGGGGAAAAAAGGACGGGTATACACTCGCACACACACACATATCCATCCACACATATACAGACACAAGCAGACATATTAAAAGGCAAAGAGTTTGGGCAGAGATGTCATTCGAGGCGGAAGTGCAGAGGCAAAGATGTTGTTGAATGACAGGTGAGGTATGAGTCGCGGCAACTTGAAATTAGCGGAGATTGAGGCCTGGTGGATAACGGGAAGAGAGGATATATTGAAGGGCAAGTTCCCATCTCCGGAGTTCGGATAGGTTGGTGTTAGTGGGAAGTATCCAGATAACCCGGACGGCGTAACACTGTGCCAAGATGTGCTGGCCGTGCACCAAGGCATGTTTAGCCACAGGGTGATCCTCATTACCAACAAACACTGTCTGCCTGTGTCCATTCATGCGAATGGACAGTTTGTTGCTGGTCATTCCCACATAGAATGTGTCACAGTGTAGGCAGGTCAGTTGGTAAATCACGTGGGTGCTTTCACACGTGGCTCTGCCTTTGATCGTGTACACCTTCCGGGTTACAGGACTGGAGTAAGTGGTGGTGGGAGGGTGCATGGGACAGGTTTTACACAGGGGCGGTTACAAGGGTAGGAGCCAGAGGGTAGGGAAGGTGGTTTGGGGATTTCATAGGGATGAACTAAGAGGTTACAAAGGTTAGGTGGACGGCGGAAAGACACTCTTGGTGGAGTGGGGAGGATTTCATGAAGGATGGATCTCATTTCAGGGCAGGATTTGAGGAAGTCGTATCCCTGCTGGAGAGCCACATTCAGAGTCTGATCCAGTCCCAGAAAGTATCCTGTCACAAGTGGGGCACTTTTGTGGTTCTTCTGTGGGAGGTTCTGGGTTTGAGGGAGTGAGGAAGTGGCTCTGCTTATTTGCTTCTGTACCAGGTCGGGAGGGTAGTTCCGGGATGCGAAAGCTGTTATCAGGTTGTTGGTGTAATGGTTCAGGGATTCCGGACTGGAGCAGATTCGTTTGCCACGAAGACCTAGGCTGTAGGGAAGGGACCGTTTGATGTGGAATGGGTGGCAGCTATCATAATGGAGGTACTGTTGCTTGTTGGTGGGTTTGATGTGGACAGACGTGTGAAGCTGGCCATTGGACAGGTGGAGGTCAACGTCAAGGAAAGTGGCATGGGATTTGGAGTAGGACCAGGTGAATCTGATGGAACCAAAGGAGTTGAGGTTGGAGAGGAAATTCTGGAGTTCTTCTTCACTGTGAGTCCAGATCATGAAGATGTCATCAATAAATCTGTACCAAACTTTGGGTCATGATCATCTCTGCCCAAACTCTTTGCCTCTGTATATGTCTGCTTGTGTCTGTATATGTGTGGACGGATATGTGTGTGTGTGCGCGCGAGTGTATACCCGTCCTTTTTTCCCCCTAAGGTAAGTCTTTCCGCTCCCGGGATTGGAATGACTCCTTACCCTCTCCCTTAAAACCCAAATCCTTTCGTCTTTCCCTCTCCTTCCGTCTTTCCTGACGAGGCAACCATTGGTTGCGAAAGCTAGAATTGTGTGTGTATGTTTGTGTTTGTTTGTGTGTCTATCGACGTGCCAGCGCTTTCGTTTGGTAAGTCAAATCATCTTTGTTTTTTTGGAAAAAAGAACACATTGACACTGGTGTGTCAGACCCACCATACTTGCTCCGGACACTGCCAGAGGGCTGTACAAGCAATGATCACACGCACAGCACAGCGGACACACCAGGAACCGCGGTGTTGGCCGTCGAATGGCGCTAGCTGCGCAGCATTTGTGCACCGCCGCCGTCAGTGTCCGCCAGTTTGCCGTGGCATACGGAGCTCCATCGCAGTCTTTAACACTGGTAGCATGCCGCGACAGCGTGGACGTGAACCGTATGTGCAGTTGACGGACTTTGAGCGAGGCCGTATAGTGGGCATGCGGGAGGCCGGGTGGACGTACCGCCGAATTGCTCAACACGTGGGGCGTGAGGTCTCCACAGTACATCGATGTTGTCGCCAGTGGTCGGCGGAAGGTGCACGTGCCCGTCGACCTGGGACCGGACCGCAGCGACGCACGGATGCACGCCAAGACCGTAGGATCCTACGCAGTGCCGTAGGGGACCGCACCGCCACTTCCCAGCAAATTAGGGACACTGTTGCTCCTGGGGTATCGGCGAGGACCATTCGCAACCGTCTCCATGAAGCTGGGCTACGGTCCCGCACACCGTTAGGCCGTCTTCCGCTCACGCCCCAACATCGTGCAGCCCGCCTCCAGTGGTGTCGCGACAGGCGTGAATGGAGGGACGAATGGAGACGTGTCGTCTTCAGCGATGAGAGTCGCTTCTGCCTTGGTGCCAATGATGGTCGTATGCGTGTTTGGCGCCGTGCAGGTGAGCGCCACAATCAGGACTGCATACGACCGAGGCACACAGGGCCAACACCCGGCATCATGGTGTGGGGAGCGATCTCCTACACTGGCCGTACACCACTGGTGATCGTCGAGGGGACACTGAATAGTGCACGGTACATCCAAACCGTCATCGAACCCATCGTTCTACCATTCCTAGATCGGCAAGGGAACTTGCTGTTCCAACAGGACAATGCACGTCCACATGTATCCCGTGCCACCCAACGTGCTCTAGAAGGTGTAAGTCAACTACCCTGGCCAGCAAGATCTCCGGATCTGTCCCCCATTGAGCATGTTTGGGACTGGATGAAGCGTCGTCTCACGCGGTCTGCACGCCCAGCACGAACGCTGGTCCAACTGAGGCGCCAGGTGGAAATGGCATGGCAAGCCGTTCCACAGGACTACATCCAGCATCTCTACGATCGTCTCCATGGGAGAATAGCAGCCTGCATTGCTGCGAAAGGTGGATATACACTGTACTAGTGCCGACATTGTGCATGCTCTGTTGCCTGTGTCTATGTGCCTGTGGTTCTGTCAGTGTGATCATGTGATGTATCTGACCCCAGGAATATGTCAATAAAGTTTCCCCTTCCTGGGACAATGAATTCACGGTGTTCTTATTTCAGTTTCCAGGAGTGTATATATATACACACACACACTCCTCCCTCAGATTCACCTCCCCTTCCCTCTTTCCTGACGAGGCAACCGTTGGTTGCGAAAGCTAGAATTTAGTGTGTATGTTTGTGTGTCTATCGACCTGCCAGCGCTTTTTTTTTATATATATATATATTATTTTATTTTGTCGATTCTTGTACACATGTGTTTACCATATATTGCATGCGACCACAGACTGCTCAAAAAGAGCTTGAAAAATGATGATGTTATACGGGACTTGGTCGACAGTCACCACATTAGCGCCCCCCCCCCCCCCTTACCCCTAAGTGTGTGGAGCACAAACACAAATATGAGGGCATTCATGTAAATGAAGCACCCAGGGGGGAGGGAGGGTGTTTAAACAGAAACAATTCATTACATTAAAATTACATTAGTAAATGAAGTCTTAGAGCCAGCGAGGGGGACGGATGGTCCTGCCCGACTGGGTGAATCCTCATCAGCAGTGGAGGGATTTGGAGAGGGTGCGGTGGATTGTGAAGAGCCAGGATAGCGAACCTGGATGCCTGTAGCGATACAAAGGACTTCCACCACTGGTGGGTCAGTACCAACAAGCAAGGGGACAGACTGGAGAAGGTGAATGTGGATCATGTTGTCACAGGGGAAGCTGGCTCATTCTACCTGTAGCATTTTCATACGACTGTGAGTAGGTAACATCACACGTGCAGGGATAGTTGTCACTCACCCACGGACCGTTGGTAGATACCTCATGCGAGGCAGGTGTAGCAGGAGATGAGGACTGACTGGGTGGGGTATCTAGCAGTTCTCCTATTGACCACACTGATTTGAGGCGGCACACGGATACGGTTTGAGGTGTGTCGTTAATGATCACTTCAAACGTGTCATTATGCCGTGAGATGACGCTGTGGGGGCCCGAGTATTGAAGACTGAGTGACAGTTGGACAGTGTCATCGTGCACCATGACTTGAGTGCAAAATGTGAAGTCCTTATGCAGGAATGCATGTGTAGTGAGTGCAGCCAAGGAGTGGACACACAAATATTAGTGATAAGCTGCTTAACATGCCCCACCAATGTCGAGTCACAGATTTGATCCGGGGGGGGGAGTGAAGGCGTGACGAGTGGGAGTGTGAGGGGTTCTCTGCATAGTACTTCTGCCAGGGACGCGCCAAGGTCCTCTTTGTAGGCAGACCAAACACCTAACATTACCCATGGTAGGGCATCGGCCCATTTGCCTCCGTAGCACATCAGTGAAGCTTTAAGCATATGGTGCCAGAGTTCGAGCAGCCCGTTGCTCTGGGGATGGTATGCTGTTGTCCTAAATTGTTTCACCCTGCGCAGTTCACGAAGCTGCCGGAAGAGGGCGGATTCGAACTGGCACCCCTGGTCAGTGGTGATAGAAGCTGGGCAGCTGAAGCGTGAGATCTACATCAATAAAAGGGCTCAGGACACCGCATCGGCTGTGATACTAGTGACGGGAATTACCTCTACCCAGTGGGTAAACCTGTCAATTGCAGACAGTATGTAATGAAAGGGGTCCCAAGGGGGTAAGGGCACGACAATATTGATGTGTGTATGTTGAAACCTTCATTTTGCCACATCGAAAGTACCCATGGGGGGCTGTGCATGGCATCCTACTTTGGCGTGCTAACAAGTCACATACACTCATGCCCAACTGCGACATTGTTTATCACCCCGGGCCAAACGAAACGTTCAGATACCAGACGTGCAGTGATGCGTTTGTCAGGGTGTGCATGGCTGTTAATACTATTAAAAATGTCCCAGCAGAGAGGTGCAGGAATCACCTGACATATGCGTCCTGTTGAAATGTCACACCAGATGGGTGACGAGAACCCAGAAAGTGCCCGAAACTCTAGTTTGAGTCCTGTTTTAGCATTGGAGCGCAAAGCACCGAGTTCAGTATCATCTGTTTGCAATTTAGGGAGTTCACTGAGGTCCAGTTGTTAAGATAATACCAACACACAAGATAAAAATCTGCAATGATGATGTCTGCCCCTCTGACGTAACGTATGTCATTCGTAAACTGGCATACGAGGTCCATACGACGAGAACTTCTTGGGGACAAGTCCTTGCCTGGGTTACGGAAAGCTTATACAAGTGAGATGGCAACCTTCAATATCGTCTTGTAAATATTTGAAAGCAGCGTAAATAGTAAATAGTTCCAAGGCAGACCATTTACATTGGGAAGCAGACAGTTTGTGGGAGAAAACTCTGAGCAGCTGTACAACAGCACACATGGATTGCTGAAGCACCGCCTCCACTGCTGTATCACTCATGTCTGTAGTACGCTAGACCGGAGCATTAGAGATAGGATGAGCGAGCATAATAGCCGTCTGTAAGGCTGACTTGTGGTTATTAAATGCACATCACATATCTGGAGTCCACGTGACTGCCTGAGACCCTGAAGTGTTTTTTCCTGTGAGAACATCTGTCAGAGCGACTTCTATATCGGCGGCATGGGGAATGTGTTTGCGGTAGTAGTTCACAGTTCCTAGGAAGCGGCGGAGGCCCTGAAAGTCTATGGAGAAAGGCACCGTACTAATAGCCTAACTCGTTCGGGTAGGGGGCAGATGCTGTCGGCAGAAACCACGTGACCCAAAAAAGTGACACTAGTGTGACGGAGTTGTGACTTAGCATTGTTCACTATGACACCGTTTGCTTGTAATAGTTGTAACACTGAATGTAAGCGGAGTTCATGTTCCTTGAGTGAAGAAGAGAAAATTAACAAGTCGTCCAGGTATGCATACACAGAGTCCAGTTTTGCAACCAACGAGTCAACCATTGCCACGTCTGTGCAGCGTTTTTAAGGCCGAACAGCATAAACAGATACTCGAACAATCTGAACAGGGTGATAATGCCGGTTTTTTCAACGTCCTCAAGTGCCATTGGCAGTTGGTGGTACGCTCTGTGAAAGTTGATTACAGTGAAAATTTGCAGCCCATGCAGTTGGGAAGCAAAATCTTGAATATTTGGGATGGGATACTTATCTAAAATTGTTCTGGTGTTAAGCACCCGATGGTCACCGCAGAGGCAGAAAGTGTCATCTTTCTTAGGCACCAAATGAATGGGTGACAATCAATTCCTAGGAGAAGGGCGAAGAGTCTTACTGTCTAAAATTTCCTGAATAATCACTTTGACATATTTATGTTCTTTCAGGTTTAAATGCCTAGCCTTTGTGCACACGGGTGGACCTTCCATGGTATTGATTCTGTGAACAGTACCATTGTTGATTGCAAACACTGATAGGGATGATGGACCCGCACCCGATTAAGTACAACTGACCTGTAATGTACACGCTTGTGTGTCCCCAGCCGACGAAACAGCAGAAGTGGCAGAGATTCCCTGATAGTCCTTGTCATGGAGCTCAGTGGGGTACTCGGTGGTGTCAAGAACACAGCTTCTGTTCGGCAGTAGAAATGTCACGCAGTGTCGACAGCAGATGTGAGGAGGTGGTGCGGGGGCTGAGGGCATGGCTGTGTGTGACAACTGGGCGACCTGCTTACGAGCGACCGTGAGCTTGGCTTGTATGGTGGCGATGCAGAAGCGAATGGCTTTGTTGTTGTTCTGAAGCTCATCGTTGTGTAATTTAAGAGAGAGCACTGTAACGGCAGTGTCAGCTACCTTACACAAAAGAGTGGCTCTCTCAGATGGGAGGGAAGAAATATTGGAACTGGTAGTATAGTCTACAGAGTTAAAGATTAGTGTACCTCATTGTAGGTTAGGTGAAAGAGCGTGGGCTGAGAGAAAATCCACCCCAAGCATGGTTTCATCCACATTGGGAATAACGAAAGTCCATTGTAAGGGAGTGTTAATGTCCAGCAGTTTAAGACAAATCGGTTATGCCATGAGAATGGATCAAGGAATGAATGGTGGCTCGAAGTGGGGGGGGGGGGGGGGGGGGGCAAGGTTGACGCCTAAAATTAATACCTGTGGACAAAGGCATGGCACTGACCTCGGCTCCCATGTTGCATCTACATCTACATGATTACTCTACAATTCACATTTAAGTGCTTGGCAGAGGGTTCATCGAACCACAATCATACTATCTCTCTACCATTCCACTCCCGAACAGCGCGCGGGAAAAATGAACACCTAAACCTTTCTGTTCGAGCTCTGATTTCTCTTATTTTATTTTGATGATCATTCCTACCTATGTAGGTTGGGCTCAACAAAATATTTTCACATTCGGAAGAGAAAGTAGGTGACTGAAATTTCGTAAATAGATCTCATCGCGACGAAAAATGTCTTTGCTTTAATGACTTCCATCCCAACTCGCATATCATATCTGCCACACTCTCTCCCCTATTATGTGATAATACAAAATGCCCAAAATTAATACCTGTGGACAAAGGCATGGCACTGACCTCGGCTCCCATGTTGCATCTACATCTACATCTACATCTACATCTACATGATTACTCTGCAATTCACATTTAAGTGCTTGGCAGAGGGTTCATCGAACCACAATCATACTATCTCTCTACCATTCCACTCCCGAACAGCGCGCGGGAAAAATGAACACCTAAACCTTTCTGTTCGAGCTCTGATTTCTCTTATTTTATTTTGATGATCATTCCTACCTATGTAGGTTGGGCTCAACAAAATATTTTCACATTCAGAAGAGAAAGTAGGTGACTGAAATTTCGTAAATAGATCTCATCGCGACGAAAAATGTCTTTGCTTTAATGACTTCCATCCCAACTCGCATATCATATCTGCCACACTCTCTCCCCTATTACGTGATAATACAAAACGAGCTGCCCTTTTTTGCACCCTTTCGATGTCCTCCGTCAATCCCACCTGGTAAGAATCCCACACTGCGCAGCAATATTCTAACAGAGGACGAACGATTGTAGTGTAAGCTGTCTCTTTAGTGGACTTGTTGCATCTTCTAAGTGTCCTGCCAATGAAACGCAACCTTTGGCTTGCCTTCCCAGCAATGTTTTCTTTGTGGTCTTTCCAACTGAAGTTGTTCGTAATTTTAACACCCAGGTACTTAGTTGAATTGACAGCCTTGAGAATTGTACTATTTATCGAGTAATCGAATTCCAACGGATTTCTTTTGGAACTCATGTGGATCACCTCACACTTTTCGTTATTTAGCGTCAACTGCCACCTGCCACACCATACAGCAATCTTTTCTAAATCGCTTTGCAACCGATACTGGTCTTCGGATGACGTTACTAGATGGTAAATTACAGCATCATCTGCGAACAACCTAAGAGAACTGCTCAGATTGTCACCCAGATCATTTATATAGATCAGGAACAGCAGAGGTCCCAGGACGCTTCCCTGGGGAACACCTGATATCACTTCAGTTTTACTCGATTTGCCGTCTATTACTACATACTGCGACCTTCCTGACAGCAAATCACGAATCCAGTCACACAACTGAGACGATACCCCATAGGCCCACAGCTTGATTAGAAGTCGCTTGTGAGGAACAGTGTCAAAAGCTTTACAGAAATCTAGAAATCAACTTGAGATCCCCCTGTCGATAGCGGCCATTACTTCGTGCGAATAAAGAGCTAGCTGCGTTGCACAAGAACGATGTTTTCTGAAACCATGCTGATTACGTTTCAATAGCTCATTCCCTTTGAGGTGATTCATACTGTTTGAATACAGTATATGCTCCAGAACCCTACTGCAAACCGACGTCAATGATATAGGTCTGTAGTTTGATGGATTACTCCTACTAGCCTTCTTAAACACTGGTGCGACCTGTGCAATTTTCCAATCTGTAGGTACAGATCTATCGGTGAGTGGGCGGTTGTATATGATTGCTAAGTAGGGAGTTATTGTATCAGCGTAATCTGAAAGGAACCTAATCGGTATACAATCTGGACCTGAAGACTTGCCCGTATCAAGCAATTTGAGTTGCTTCGCAACCTCTCAGGTATCTACTTCTAAGAAACTCATGCTAGCACCTGTTCGTGTTTCAAATTCTGGAATATTCCATTCGTCTTCCCTGGTGAAGGAATTTCGGAAAACTGCGTTCAATAACTCCGCTTTAGCGGCACAGTCGTCGGTAACAGTACCATCAGCACTGCGCAGCGAAGGTATTGACTGCGTCTTGCCGCTTGTGTATTTTACATACGACCAGAAGTTCTTCGGATTTTCTACCAAATTTCGAGACAATGTTTCGTTGTGGAACCTATTAAAGGCATCTCGCATTGAAGACAGTGCCAAATTTGGCGCGTCTGAAAATTTTAGCCAATCTTTGGAATTTCGCGTTCTTCTGAACTTCGCATGCTTTTTCTGTTGCCTGTGTATCAGATCCATCTCTTACCAATTTATGAGGTATGAATCTCTCAATTGCTGTTGCTACTATATCTTTGAATTTGAGCCACATCTCGTCTACATTTGCATAGTCAGTTCGGAAGGAATGGAGATTGTCTCTTAGGAAGGCTTCTAGTGACACTTTATCCACTTTTTTAAATAAAATTATTTTGCGTTTGTTTCTGGTGGATTTGGAAGAAACGGTATTGAGCCTAGCTACAACGACCTTGTGATCACTAATCCCTGTATCAGTCATGATGCTCTCTATTAGCTCTGGATTGTTTGTGGCTAAGAAGTCAAGTGTGTTTTCGCAACCATTTACAATTCGCGTGGGTTCATGGACTAACTGCTCGAAATAATTTTCGGAGAAAGCATTTAGGACAATCTCGGAAGATGTTTTCTGCCTACCATCAGTTTTGGACAGGTATTTTTGCCAACATAGCGAGGGAAGGTTGAAGTCACCACCAACTATAACCGTATAAGTGGGGTATTTATTTGTTACGAGACTCAAATTTTCACTGAACTGTTCAGTAACTATATATCATCGGAGTCTGGGGGTCGGTAGAAGGAGCCAATTATTAACTTAGTTCGGCTGTTAAGTATAACCTCCACCCATACCAATTCGCACAGAGTATCTACTTCGACTTCACTACAAGATAAACCACTAATGGCAGACACAAACACCCCACCACCAATTCTGCCTAATCTATCTTTCCTGAACACCGTCTGGGACTTCGTAAAAATTTCTGCAGAACTTATTTCAGGCTTTAGCCAGCTTTCTGTACCTATAACGATTTTAGCTTCTGTGCTTTCTATTAGCGCTTGAAGCTCGGGGACTTTCCCAGCACAACTACAACAATTTACAACTACAATTCCGACTGTTCCTTGATCCAAGCATGTCCTGTATTTGCCATGCACCCTTCGAGATTGCAGCCCACCCCGTACTTTCCCGAGGCCTTCTTAGGAATGAAAGGCAAGACAGTGCATTTTTCACGTACAAGCGTCCTGTATCGTGAGGTGAAGAAATATTAAGAGACATGCATCTGTGTGATGTAGTGCAGCCTGTAGCACCTGAGTGGGGACACGTTATTAGTTTGGGAATGCTCATGCTGAACAACATTCCTTAGCTGCGTCGCCAAGGCGGGAATGCACATAACACATAGCAGAATGGTGCGTAGCATCATCCGTCGAGCTGCCTGAGGCCAAAGCAGCAGTGTTGGGGATCATGTTTGTAGGTTCCTCCGACAGCGGCGCTGCAGTAGAGGAGGAGTTATGGCGGCAGCGGCCAACACCTCAGGCCTCCAGGCGCCCCCCCCCCCCCCCCCTGGAGTGGGGAGGGGGGGGGACATGCATGAGTGGCAGGATGTTGTAAACCTGGTCTGCAATCTTCAGTTTAGCATCTCCAGTGGGGCCGAAGTTAAATAGAGAAGGTGCATTTGAACTTCCGGAGGAAGTTTGAGCAACCAGATGGTCCAAAGTGTAGCGTAGCATGGAGATGACATCAGAGCTGCGACGGCGATCTGGAACCCAGCGATGATGAGGTGGATAGCTCTGTAGATCTGGACAGGCACTTGAGGATGGTGCATCGTACAAATGCATATTTGTCCGTAGCAGCACAGTAAGCAAAGGAATTTAGAGTTATTGTCAGTGACGCCATGTAGCTGCAGCATGTGGTCCACCAAGGCAAACCACGTGCATGGGTGATCCTTGCAAAGGGGCGGTAGTTTAAGCCAACAGATGGCGAAGTCTTGGCAAAATGGTTTGTTCGAAACAATTGCTCTCTGTCTGGAGTTCTGCAGCGTAACTGGCTCGGATGCAGTAGCGGTGTAGCAGTTCACGACACTGTCAGTAGCACGCAGCACGCAGCATGGTAGACACGGCTGGCTCGACCATGGTCGAGAAAACAATGAGTCAGGTGTTTGTCGGAGTAACGCCAACAGGCGTAGAATGGACCGGTGCAGAAGAGTTGACCGCAGTCGACTGATGTGTGCAGAAAACAACAGAGTACAGTTTCTGAGCCCCTTCCCTACAGGTGTATTAAAATTGTTAGAATCACCTAACGTTTGCAGAACACATGTGGCAGACATGGTAGGAACACACAAATTGTACCGCCCCTGACCCACATGGAAAGTTCACACTGGCTCTTGGGAAACTTATAAACAGAGTCACTAGTGTTTGAGCACATTGTATTGACCGTTGCTGAGCACTCTGAGCATGTGGAAAGTTCACATTCGACGTAAAAAGTTCGCAAGTGAAGTTTTGTGCACAAAAAATGTTCTGCTGGTATGGGACACTCCCACATGACTGCTGACTCATGTACGATAACGAAAAGTTATTGTTCGTACCTGATGCCGGCACACGTGGCTGTGGGAATGTAGAAGCACTGTCCTGTTGATTACAGCTAGCCGGTATGTTCAGAAACTGTGTCAAACTATTGTGAATACAAGGTGGATAATTGGAAAACGATGCCGAAGCATCTGTTGGAAAACCTAGTTGGCACATGTGCAGTGTAGTGGGTGGCAAGCAATCCATTGTGTACTGCTTGACGGAACAAAAGTTTGTTATAGCACTTGCGAATAAATTCGGGGTCACCAGTATGGGTTTCATGTTGCAGGATTGCTGGATCCAATTATGTGCACTGTACAACATGTAATACCCACTATTTTGTTGAGTCTGGTACACACACGTTTACCGTATCACGTGCAACCACAGACTGCTCACAAAGAGCTTGAAAAACAAAGATGTTATACATGACTTGGTTAATAGTCGCCACAACTGCAACAAGCAATGTAATTATGTTGACACTGTGTCCCATGTGAACACATCCCCATTTGGCATCATGTGATGTGATGTGACATGGTGTGACATAAAAAGTGAACTGACTTAAAACTCCAAATGAAAGAGATACTAGTCACAAAGATAATTATTGATCTACAACATATTTATTGTGGAATGATCTGACAAACAAATATCGTACATCAACTCAGTATATGGTGTTACCATATGCACTCTGTTAATACTGACCACAAACTTCACATATTTACGTTTTGCTAACATCTATCAAAATACAACACAAATTTTTCTTGTCAGGATATCATTATTGAACAAACAGTGCAAGATGTCAAAAAAAAAAAAAAAGATGATAAAGATTTATCACATGAGAAAAAATAACAGGCATTCAATGCTAGTCATTATTTACTAAAGAGACAGAGAGAGAGAGAGAGAGAGAGAGAGAGAGAGAGAGAGAGTGTCTGACAAATATACAAATTAATATTAAAATTGGCATTAACATAACGTAAAAATACCGCTTGCAAGAAATTTTACTTTCACAGCTCCTGCATAAGATGTCAACTTGTAAATGAAAAAACCCAGGCCTTCCCCGAGCGTGAACCCACAAATCCATGGTAATTATTTTTCAATGTGTGTGGCATACAAGTCAATAATCTGATAGTGAAGTAAGAAAAACTAGAAATTTCTAAAACAGTTCAGGAAAAAAACAGCTTCTAGTCAGAATACCTTAAGCATATTCACATTCAATAACAAGCAGGAATGTCAGGCCTAGGTACAAATGGTTACATTGCCTTTTACACACCAGTCGTTATATCTAAGTCCCATAAGGAAATCACTCTTCCAAATGATCATAAACTTCAGTAGCAGTTACCTGGCCACCTACCTATGAAACCTATGAATATTAATTAATGAATTTTTGAGTTCAGCCAAGTGATATGTGGATATATATCAGAATTCTGTGTGAGTAAGCAACCAAGGGGAATGGGTACTGAAACTGGTTTTGTAACCAAAACCATTACCATCATAGTCTAATCAGAATCATTACAACTATCATAAACTATTTCCTTTCACATTTATAATTCTCTATTATCCTTCTGTGCACGAAAGTCCATTTTCACAAATGAGGAACAAAGTTTACAAGCTTTTAGAACTTTCTTCTTTCATTATTTTAAAATTATGTAGCATAATGTGGCTGAACTGGCATTATCTCAAAGGAACATGATGATTATGAAGATTAAATGAACAGGTCCTATTTTAATATCTGAAAAATTTATAGAAAAAGTAATTTTCAAAATGAAAAAAATCATGAGATATTATTTTAGGTTGTCAATTGTTTAATGTGTGATCATAAGATGGTGTCCAGAATAGTAGGTATTTCTGATTGTGCAATGAAGACAGTTCACCTAGTGCAAGGACACCTTTAACTTAGTGAACAAAACACACCACTTACACATGGTGGTCAAGAGTGTTTTCCTGCATCACACAGATATACAATTTATGTGCTAGCAATATAATCCAAGGAATATTTACAGATCAGGAGAAGTGGAAGACAAAATGTAACTTTGTAATGCTATTGTCTGCATTAAATGTAAAAATAAATGGCACTCAAATGTTTTCCCATGATCAACATTAAATACAGAACTGTTGGTCTTGGCCAATGGTGCTGGAAGATGTGTATTACAAAATATACACAAACAAGCTCTCACTTTTCTTTCAAAAAAAGTGAGTGACATAGGCAGATTACTTAAGGTGCACAACTGTTGAGCTGATTCAAAATTTATGCAGCAGGATTTTTCTTCATCAGCTCTATGTCTGCCTCCATCATATCCTTAACAAGTTCCTATAAAACAAAATACATTTATTAATCATGATGACACTGATTTATATTTAAATGTAGTTATGTATGGCATACATTTTCCTAAAAATGAGGAAACTTTGTTTATGCAGCAATCCAACCATTTTTAGCACATTGTACTATGTATAGAAGAAACTGGATACAGCAAAGCAGCACATCTAAGTCAATGCATTGGTTTATTTTGTCCTAGTGGATAAAACTTATACATCACATAGAATAATGTACACAGCATTTAAGTGCACAGAATTACTTTTATTTCTCACTGCACTAAATACACATTTGTCAACAATAAAGGATAACTACACACAAAGAAACAAAGAGAGAGAACTGTGTACCAAAAGCAACATACTACTGTCAATTGCTGGATCAGTTATGCCCACACAGCCCCCTCCCCCAACAATGTGGAGCACCTTGAATGTACAGGAACTGAAACTTAATTTGCCGGCCAGCTTTTGTGCAGACTGCTGGCTGCAATGTTGCTGTAGATATTGGCTGGGCGATGTTATAGCTTGCTAGCTGATGGAGTGTGTGATAACTGCAGATGGAGTGGGTGGTAACTGCAAGTGAGGACATCAGAGTTGTCTCCTGGAGTCATGAGGTTTGAAGCATTGGTGTGATGTCTGGTAAGTATGACGGTACACAATCCACATTGGTTTGACTCACTCAATAAGAGACCTCTGTAACACTGCCATTCTACAAGATCTCCATGGTGTGGCCTTCTAGCCATATTATCAGAAAGGGGCTGGTGTACAATTGCTGGAGTTACGATCTGATGAGATCTGTGCATAGTATGACACGAGTACAGTCGTCCAAAGCTTTGAGGATGAAAACAGGGTGTTCGCCTAGCAAGAACAGGCAGTCATTGGATCTTGACTACATAGTCCACCACCTGAGACAATTCTACTAGCGATGGCAGTGGTATAAGTGCAAGACAGTGCGCCAGAATCCGTAGCAGTTCTCAATACACCATTTCTGCTAACGATGCTCTGATGTTAGCTTGTATGCCACGTAAAGACTAAAAGGACCAAGGGAAGGGCCTCCGCCCATTTCTCATGGTGGTACATGAGAGCTGTCTTTAGGGACAGATGCCACCTTTCTGCATCCTGTTGCTGGCAGATAGGAGCTTTTCATATGATATTGGGAACTGCACAATTTGGGAAAGTCTAAAAACAAAACACATGCGTCGATCTGTACCAGGTGGTCCAGCACTTGTTGCTTGACCATCTCGGAAAAAATTGATATTTGCTGGGTGAATTCCTTTCTGTTTGGTGGATTCTAAACTATTTTTAAAGAATTTTTATTGGTTATCACTTCGAAATAGTGGCCGTTTTTGTTTCAGGCCACAAGCATTCTTTTGAATTTACAAGTATCTGTGGTTTTTTACTTATTTGGAAATGGGTTGCCCTAGACTTTCAAAGAAGAAGCAGTTCGTTCAGCATACACTGGACTATAAATTAAAACTATGATCACCTATCTGAATGTATTCCTTAATATATTTTAAGTGGCTCAATGTTATTGGTTCCAAATCAAAAAAACTCAATTTTTGAATAGTATTTTTCCAAAGAAGGAATAACTGCTCAGCCTTAATATTTTTCAAGCTATTACACTACATAGTATAGTTACTTTTTATAGCTTATCAATGATGAGAAGCTTATACTTGAAAAATACACTATTTTAAAAAACAGATTTTTTAAATATTTTTTCATTCTTCGGCCAGCAATATCTTTGTCAAGGGACCACACAAAAATCCAAAAATTATGCACTTAATAGACTTCAGTATGAATTAATAGACTTTAGTATAAATTTCAACTTTGAGATTCAATGGGAAGTTACAAAAAAAATTACAAATATGAGTCAAAAATACATTTCTTAATGTCTGCAATATCTGGACTAATGGATAAAGTGTATCAGCGACATAATTTAAACATATCTGTGATCACCTCTTTTTAAAATAAGCCATCTTATTATATTACCTTGTTCTCACCTTATTTGATTTTACTACGTTGTTCAGTACATTTTTAACAAGTATCAGAACTTGATCCTTTTCAACTTTTTAAAACAAGATCCTTGCCCAGTGGGTGGTAAAATGTAACATGCATATCTTGGTTTTGACAATCAATATCATCAACTTTGGTGATCCAGCAATGTTCACCACAATTACAAGCTACTATGTCTATATTTTGAAGTGTCAGTGGTACAAGGTTTTCACATTTAAGAAGTTCATTATCAAGTGATGCTGATGTGAACTTAAACTTGAGCAAGTTGTGTGACTGAGGTATAAAACAATGAACAGATCGGGTTCCTTTAATCTACTGATAAGTGTTGAATTTTTCCTCCATGACATTGATGTGCAGTTGTTTAATTTCCCCACATCTTATAACAACATAGGTAATCCCTTTCACCTGTTCTTTACAGAATTTGAACATTTCTTGATTTGTCAAGATGTGATTCTCATAGGTCCACTACAAATAAGCTTTTGTGACAGCTCACTTTGTTGTACCCCCAATGCTATCACATCCATTCTCCCCATGGCATGATGCAACAAAGTGCCATTCTGCATTATGTCCATGGTCTTCCTTTGAAAGGAGATGTGAATAATTTTTTTTTGTTTTGTATTGGTTTGCAACACCATCAGAGGAGTAGATCAGTTTGTTTGTGGATGGATGGTGCTGTTTTATGTAGTTTGTTAATTGCTGCTGAAAAGTGTGCACAGCTATTCAAGGTAGCCACTTATGACAAAAAATCTGTGACACTCTAGTTTAGCTTGATCTTTATAACAGAACACAAATGGATGAAATGTGGCCTGTTTGTTTACCCAGTAGTGCCCCTGTACTTCATCTTGAACAAAAAAGGAATGGTTTTCAGAAAAGTCGGCAAGAATTAAGCATTCCTCACCTGCCACGGTTTGCTTTTTGTCTTTCAGAAATTTACCCTGAGCTTTGGCAATAAAATGAGGAACTCCACCACTGCCGGTCCCAAGTCCGGGGCCTCATTTCGCAAGTGATGAGGAAGGAGGAGGGGGAGGAGTAACACCTCGTTAAAAAAAGCCTGGGTCCATCTGGCTCCGGATGGTAGCACCCTGTAAGGGCACCTGCCTAGGGTTACTGGGTGAAACCTGGTCAACAGTCTCAAAGGCGGAAGAGAAAGTTCAGATTCCCAACAGCGGAGAGAGCGGAAGAACTACCTCCAGGACTCACAATCTTGGTTGTACATTTTGTGGCCTTTTGGCCACACCCAAAATAACTTTCATCAATCATGGAAGTGTGTGATGTAAACTATTTTACCCCAGGAGGACGATCCACCGTACGCCAGTACGTCAGCAGACAGTCGGATTCTAGGGAGTCTGCAACATTGCACAAAGACAAGTCGGAGTGTCTTGGAATCTCATGCAAATTTCAATATAGGCAATCAACGCACCTAGCAACTTTCAATGCAAACTCATTGTTGAAAAACGGAAAACTAAAACATCTAACAGATACGCTAAAGAACCACAACATACTCATAACAGCCATTCAAGAAACACGATACATGGATACAGATACCTTCGATTCCGAAGGTTTTAGGATATACAAAGGGAAAGTGGGACCGAGAGTAATGAAAAATGTACCACATCTTGGGACAGCCTTTATAATCAACAAACAAATCTTGAACTCAATAGTTGGCTTTGATTCCCTATCAGAAAGAATCTGAAGTCTTACATTCACAAGCACAAACAAAATCTACACAATTATCAATGCACATGCCCCTATAAACGAGGATAACAGGAAAAACAAAGAAAAAGTGGAGGCCTTTTGGAATCATCTAGATGACATTATTCAGAAAATCCCAGATAAAAACATCATCATTCTTCTTGGAGATTTTAATGCACAGATTGGTAAAGAAAAAAGATATAAGAAAATAGTTGGAAACTATCCTGCACACAAGAGAACAAACAGAAATGGTGTGAGACTAATAGAACTTTGCCAAGCACACAATTTAATTCTTAAATCCACAGCTTTCAAGAAACTGCCACGAAGACAAAAGACATGGGTATCCCCAAATCCTAGCCTTGGGGAATTTCAACTTGATCATGTGGCAATCAAGAAGATTTCTAGCAAAGAAATCATGAACGTTAGGGTACTCAGGGGTGCAAACTTGGATTCAGACCATTACCTTTCTAAAATTAAGTTCAAAGTCATCCCAAACAGGAAACGCAGCATGAAACAAATTAAGGGTCGGAAGTATAGCACAGAAAAGATATTAAAATCAGATGAATTCACAAAAGCAACAGAAACCATTCAGACACAAAGCTGGGGGGATATCAAGGAAAACCTCATTTCTACAGCTGAACGGATAGCACCTAACAAAAAAAGTAAAAAACATGCCTGGTGGTCGCTGGAATGTGATGCCCTCATTGAAACAAGAAAACAGGCATGGCAAAATTGGCAATCACAGAAAACAGAAGAAAATAGACTGAATTTCATTACAGTTAGAAAACTGGTAGACAAAAATATAAAAAGGATTAAGAAGACACATGAAAACAAAACTCTCCTCCAAATTGATGAAGAATTTGCTAAAAACAACACAAGGAGCTTTTACAGAACTTTCAAACAAAGGTTATCAAGATACAAAGCACCCACCCTCCAATTTCGAGATGTAAATGGGACCATCGCTCACAACAACACGGAAAACTGCAAAATACTAGCAGGCTACTTTGAGAAACTCTTGAATTGTGAACCCATCCTTGAAAAATTTGAATCCATTCCAAACAACCATGAGAAGCCGGATTCAGAACCACCAACGACTGAAGAAGTACAGAAGGTCATTTCAGAACTTAAAAACAACAAGGCGTCCGGAGAAAATCAAATAGTGGCCGAACTATGGAAAAAGGCTGACAAAAATGCAGTTACATCCCTAAAGTGTGTTTTCGATCAAATCTGGAAAGAAGAAGAGATCCCCGCAGAATGGAGAACAGTTCTCATCCACCCTATCCACAAGAAAGGTCTGCAGACAGACCCCAACAATTACAGAGGAATATCACTGCTGGATGTAACGTACAAGATTCTTTCTAAAGTCCTTTTGAACACGGCAGAGCCGCAATTGGATCCGCAAATCGGGGAATACCAGGGAGGTTTTAGAAAGGGTAGATCATGTTCGGAACAAATACTAAACCTCAAAAACATTATGGCATACCAAAAATCAAGGGCAAAGACATACGTAATCTCCTTCATTGATTTCAAAAAAGCATATGATTCGATTGATAGAGAATCTCTGTTATCAGTCCTGGAAGAAATGGGTTTGGATAAGAAAACAACTAATATTATAAAAGCGACCCTTACAAATACATTATCGAAAGTTAAATTTATGAGCGAACTATCGGAACCCTTTGAAATAAAAACGGGTGTGCGACAGGGCGATGGGCTCTCACCATTGCTGTTCAATTGTGCGCTTGAGAAAGTAGTCAGAGAATGGAACACAAATATTAAGAGTGGTATAAGACTGGGTTGCAAAAAGAAGAACCTTAAAGTAAATTGCATTGCTTTTGCAGATGATATGGCCCTGTTTGCTGAAACAATGGAAGAAGCACGGGAGCAAATCCTTGAACTAAAGAAACAAGCAGCTAAAATTGGTCTTCACATCTCCTCTGAAAAAACTAAGATATTGACAAACATCAAGCACTCATGTAAATACCTCAAAGTTCAAGAACAGAAGATTGAAATAGTAAAAGAATTCAAATATCTCGGAGAATTGATTACTTGGAATGCTGGGGAAAGCAAAGCAATGGAATCCAGAAAAAATAAACTTGAATTGGCCTTCCAACTAACAAAAAATACATACAACAAAAAATCCCTTTCATGGGGGCCCAAAATTACACATTACAAGACAGTGATTAAGCCAGAAGCACTGTATGCAGCAGAAACACTTAACATGAATTTCAAAGGCCAAATGGAGAAACTTGAGGTAAAGGAAAGAAAAATTTTAAGAAAAATCATTGGGCCAAAATTTCAAGACAATAAGATTATATACATCAAAAATGAAACTCTCTACAAGAAAATTGAAAAACTTTCAGATTCTATGCGAAAAAGGAGAATAAATTTTTATGGTCATCTTCTTAGAATGAATTCCAATAGATTAACTAAACAAATCTTTGACTTCTTCCGTAACCGAAAAACGAAGCCCAACTGGTTTAAAGAGACTGAGAAAGACCTAGTGGAATTAAATATTTCAGAAAATTCACTTATTGATCAAACTGCTAAATTAATTACTAAAGATGAAAACATAAGGTTCCAAGACAAATCCACACAAAAGTCCAAATCCTTCATCTCGGAAGAAGAGAGGAGAAGAACATCAGAAAGAATGAAGAAATACTGGGCCCTAAGAAAAGAACAACGCACAAAGAAATGATTGATCCAGCGTACCCCAAAGAGGGTGAAACGAAAGAAGAAGAAGAAGAAGAAGAAGAAAATGAGGCATTTCTGGTTTTCAAGATTAGCTACCAGCACTTCAAAAACTACTTCTCATGGCTTTGTAATTTTCACCGTTTCCATTCTATATTGTCACATATCAAATCATCGTCTTCTGATTTTTCAAGCATGCCAAGTATAGCTTGTTTGCCTGGATAGTCTTGACATTTTCCATGATCATACAATTGGAGCTGTTGATATTGCAAACTTGAACGTCCACAACGTATTTATAGTCAACTCCTAAGACTGACCCCATCTATCATCAACTGTATGATGATTGTCTATTTAAAGGACTAAACTAGTGGGTCATCAGTCCCTCGTTATCATGAGAGAAACATGTCAAAAGTGAAAGAAAGTGAAAGAAAGGGTGACTTGGCTGCTCAAACTATATAAGCAAATCACACAGTTTAAAAGGGCATGGCAGTAGTTGTACCACAACAGGTAAAAGAAAAGAGATAATCCAGGCAGCGTCTTGCATAAAGAGAGGGGGGGGGGGGGGGGGGAGACTAGTCTAAAGGCACAACAGAGTAAGGGGGAAGGAAAGTAATCTGTGGTCACTTGGTGGGTACATGCCACAGGAGAGGGAGGGAGTGGAGGGGGGGGGGGGGGGAGGCTCTCGCCCCACAACCACTCTGGAAGTAGAAGAGTAGTATAGGTAAAGGAAAATCCACTGTCCTCAGGAAATGCAAGACTCTGGTTAGGGCTATCACATCATCTGCAAGCATCTGAGGTAGTGCGGTAAGAAAGCCGAGAGTGTACCGCGGATTGGCCAGCAGGGCACACTCAACAAGAATATGAGCTATCATCAGTGGACTATCACAGCTGCAGTGAAGAGTCCCATGTGGTCAATGCGTAGTCAGCACAACTCAATGGCATCTTTTGGAGACACCTGGAAAGACGTGTGTCACACTTTAGTGGACCCTTTAACTGCTCTCAATTGTTTTGGGCCATAGTAGCCTGCCATTCCAATTCTCGGAGCCTCAAAATATGCACCAAAGTTGTAATCTTAAGTCTGGGCCAGGTATCCCAAAGTCAAGTTGATCTCCTGTAATTGTGTCTCTAGCCTGGAATGCCTACGTGGCTCATTGTCCAGATGCAGGTCACAGTCTTTCCAGAGCTGTAGAGGTCAGCTGTAGGTCCTGGATGTTTGCAACTAAAAGATTTTTTGAGATAGCACAGGGTTATGGATTTTAAGCAACTCATTGAACCGCTACAGGTCAGAAAGTTCATCGTGGCCTAAGAGTTGACATACTGCAAAGCCTGAGAGATGGCAACCAACTCTACAGTGTATAGATTGTAGGCACTCAGCAGAGTGTGCTTCTCATGTCCCCTAGCATGTGCAAAGACATAACTGACCCTGTCATTGACTTTCAATCCATGTGTGTACATGCATACCGAATTAGAATAATTGTGGTAGATTGAAAGAAACAAGTGTCAGAAGTACGGGCCCAGCATCCCTCTTAGTGCCACAAAAGAAGTCCATCCGTATCACAGGACAGGGCACAGCCCAAGGGGATGTCATGAGGGATCTCTAGGAACACAGACTAACGGAGGCTGTTGGAGGTCCTTCAGTAGAATATAGAGTCGGATCCCACCTGGTCATCCCAGTTTTGGACAATTCACAAACAGTCTGAACTGCTGGTTGTAAAATAGAATTGATTGACATGGGTGGGTAGGCATCTGACAGATTGTGACTGCATAAATTGCCACAAGCTGCTGTCATCTAACCGATCAGGAGCTGTCGACAGTTCTCGTACGGAAAGCCCCAGTTGCCAACCGCATGCCAGGGGTGGTGAACAGGGTCCGACAGATTCAGTACGGATGGTGCTGCCAATTCATAGTCTACACATCCATAGTCCAAGTGGGATAAAATCAGAAGAACTGTGCAGTATGCGCCGCATGAGGAGTAACTAAGAAAACCTGGAGCATTCAGCTCCTTTATGCGAGTTAGCTGCCTTGAGCCGGCAGATATGCAGCAGCCAAGATAGCTTGTGGTCAAATAAAATACCTAAGAACTTGAAAGTTTCAACAACTCCAAGTAACTGGTCATCTAGATAAATTTCTATGTGTAGGTGCACAGTCAGCAGTCAACAAAAAAATGCATAACTCTTGATTTTGCAGGGGAAAATTGATAGCTGTGATTCAGGGCCCAGTCACGGACTCTCCAGACAGCTCCCTGAAGCAGGCATTCAGTGGAGTGCAGTGATGCAGAGGCATAGTACAGGCAAAAGTCATCCACATACAGTAATGGAGAGACTTTGAGGGCCCATTGCATTTACGATACCACTGATGGCGATAGCGAACAGCATTACGCTCAGAACCGATTGCTGAGGGCCTCCCGTTTCCTTTACATAATGGTTGCTTAACGTTGAACCTATCCAGGTCTGAAAAAACTGGGGAGATATGGAAACTCTGGATAACAATGGGTGAACTGCACTGGAAACCCGACTCGTGCAGTGTAGAGAGGATGTGATGTCACCAGGTGGTACTGTATGCCTTCTGTGGGTCAAAGAACACAGCAATCAGGTGTTGGTGATGCACAGAAGCATTGTGCACTGTGGGTTCCAAAAAAACCAGGTATCTGGTTAGTTGGTTGGTTGGAAAAAACTACGCGGTCATCAGTCCCTCCGACTTCAGATTAACTAAAACCAATAAAATCCCACATTAAAAGAGGGAGCTACAACATCCATAAAATGATAACTATTGACAGGGAAGGAAGGAAAAGGACAGAAGATGAGGTGAGGGAAAGAAAGTGACTAATGACAGGGGCATGAAGGAAGAAGCAAAGGAGACAAGAGAGATGCTCAGGACATAACAGGCCCCATGAGGAAAGGAGTGGGAAGGCAGAGGGCCGGGGTGAACCACCAAGCCCAGTTAAAGCCAATCCAGTCGGGGTGAAGGCAGGAGCATGAAAGCCTGCCATCCCCTCCACTCGCCGATAAGGTGGAAGGCCCCTCCCTTCAATAAAGCGACAAAAAACCCCATAACGAATAAAATGTAAAACGAGATCTGCCGCTGAGGCATCATCAGCCAACACCAGGAGTGGCAATTCTGGAAAGCTGAAAGTCCATCATAGGGTGCCTAAGTTGGGGCAGTCCAATAAGATGTGAGCCACAGACAACATCAATCCACAACAAAGAGGAGGGTCCTCATGACGGAGGAGATAACCGTGAGTCAAAAAAGTATGGCTGATGCAGAGCCGGCAGAGGACAACATAGGCCTTATGAGAGACTTGTAAGGAGGACTGTAATGGAGTTGTAAAACCCTTAATTGCCCTGAGCTTGTTCAGCGAAGAAAGAGTGCTCCATTCTGCATCCCAAAAGCCCAAAACCTGGTGACGTAATGCCGAGCGAAGGTCTCTCTCTGGAATGCCAATAGCAAGAGATGGCCTGTTAGTAGCTAATTTAGCCAGTCAATTGGCGAGTTCATTGCCAGGAATCCCAACATGGCCCAGGGTCCAAATGAAAACCACCAAGCATCCATGCTGAGAGAGAAGAGAAAGGGAGTCCTGGATAGCAATGACTAACGGGTGGCAAGGGAAGCACTGGCCGATAGCGTGCAAACCGCTCAATGAGTCACTACAGATAGTGAAGGATAGTCCTGAGCAGGAGCGGATATGGTCCAGTGCGTGCAAGATGGCTACCAATTCTGCAATAAAAGCACTACAGCCATCTGGCAAGGAGCAAAGTTCCGTGCATCGCGCATAGGTGTAAGCAAAACCAGTGCGGCCAGCAACCATGGAGCCATCAGTATAGATCACTTCTGAACCCTGAAAGGAACTGAGGAGACAGGAGAACTGGTGGCGAAGAGCCATCGGAGGGACAGAATCCTTTGAATCAATTGAGAGATTAAGACACAGAGTTGTGGCCGACATACGCACCATGGAGGGGTGCATGCGTGAGCGGAGAAGAAAGGTGGTAAAGGCAATTGCTGGAGCTCAGAAAAGAGCAACTGAATGCGGACAGCCATGGTAAGCCCACATCATGGCCGCCGCTGTGGCAGGGTGATCTCCGTGTCTGGATAAAGGAGACCATAATTAGGGTGCTTTGGAGTGCAGCGAATGCGGAGCGCATAAGATATCAGCTGTTGCCGGCGCAAAACTCACAGTAGCGGAATCCCCACCCCTGCGAGAAGGCTAAGTACGGGGCTAGTCCAGAAGGCACCAGTCGCACGTCAGACCCCACAGTGGTGGATCGGGTCTAGTATCTGCAGTGTCGAAGGCGATGCAGAACCACAGACAGGATTTCCATAGTCTAAACGAGACTAGACCAGCACTTGATACAATCGCAGGAGAACAGAGTGGTCTGCACCCCAGGCGGTATTGCACGGACACCTAAGAACAATGAGATGGGACCAGCAAGTCCTCTTCAGCTGGCGAAGGTGAGGGAGCCATGTCAACCGGGCATATCAAATACCAGACCCAAGAAGCGACGGGTGACTACCACCACGAGGGGCTGGCCATCGAGGAATAGTTCCGGATAGGGATGGACTGTACAGTGACAGCAGAAATGCATGACAAGTCTTGCTGCCGAAAACTGAAAGCCATGGGAGAGAGTCCATGAGTGGGCCCGACAGATTGCCCCCTGTAGACGGCTTTCTGCAGCGCCCATTACGGAGGAGGCGAGGTAGATACAAAAATCATCAGCATACAAAGAGGGGGCACTGTCAGCCCAACAGCTGTCACTAGACCATTAATGGCTATGAGAAAGAGAGGGACACTCTGCACGGAACCCTGTGGAACCCCATTTTCTTGCCGATGGGGAGAGCTGTAGGAGGAGCCAACCTGGACCCGAAAAGAGCGACAAGAAAGAAAATTACAGATAAAAACGAGCAGAGCGCCACGAAGGCCCAATTCGTGAAGGGTGGTAGGGATGTGGTGGTACCAGGTAGTGTCACAGGCTTTTGCAGATCAAAGAAGACGGCAAGGAGATGCTGATGGGCAAAAGCCGACCGGATAGCAGACTCTAGGTGTACCAAGTTATCCACCATAGAGCGGCCACAGCAAAAACCACTGAGTCGATGACAAAAGGTCGCAGGATTCAAGGATCCAAAACAGCCGCCGACTCACCATGCATTCAAGGAGCTTGCAGAGGGTGTTAGTAAGTCTAATTGGACGGTAGCTATCCAACCGAAGAGGCGGCTTCCATGGCTTCAACACCGGAACAACAATGCTTTCCTGCCACTGGGCAAGAAATACTCCCTCACTCCACAGACGGTTGAAGAAGGTCAATATACGATGGTGGCCAGCCACCGATAAGTGTTTGTGCATTTGATTATGTATCCGGTCCAGTCCAGGAGCCGTGTCAGGACAAAGGGCAAGGGCGCTGGCAAATTCCCACTCGCTAAATGGGGCATTATATGGTTCTGAGCAGCGAGAAACAAAAGACAAAGGCAGTCGCTCTGAACACTCTTTCGGGAGAAGAAACTTGGGTGGATACTGAGTCGATGCCGAAGCATGAGCAAAGTGTTGAGAAAGATTTTCTGCCACAAAGTCTATACTGGTAACGACAACACCATTCACAGAAATTCCTGCAACCCCGGTGGGAGGACAGTGGCCAAATATTCACCAGAGTTTCACCCTGACTTGTGAAGAGGAGGTGTGGTGTCCTATGGCAGCTACATATCGTTCCCAGCAAATCTGTTTCAGAAATTTGATTAGGTAGTGGGCCTGGGCACGGAGTCATTTAAAGACCAGAAGAAGAGCAGTAGAAGCGTGCCGCCAGAAGTGTTGAAGAGCACAGTGGAGGTCTTTTATGGCTGCAGCAATTTCCAGAGTCCACCAAGGGACCATCTTCTGGTGGGGGAACCTGAAAAAGAAGGGATTTCTGAAACAGCTGCTGAAAGGATGGAGGCAGTCAAGGTCTGAGTAGATTTATAAACACTGTCGTGTGGCTATACAGGGGGAATGGGAGCAGAGGAGAAGGCACCCCAATCAGCTTTAGATAGGGCTCACCTGGGAAGGTGACGGAGCGAGAGACACTGAAGGAAGGTCAAAACAATCAGATAATGGTTGCTGTCAGGTAAGTCATCGTGGACACCCCATTCAATGGAAGGAAGAAGGCCGGACTGCACCTGGAGAGGCCAATGGTTGAGAAAGTGCCGTGCGCCACACTAAAGTGTGTGGGAGTGCCTGTGTTTAGTAAACAAAGGTTTAAGCCCTGCCAGAACAGCTTCAACTGTCCTGCCCAGGGCAGTAGTTGTATGACTACCTCAAAGAGGGTTCTGAGCATTAAAGTCCTCTAATAACAGGAAAGGAGAAGGGAGTTGTTGAAGAAGGGTGGTGAGGGCATGGGATGTAGGCGGCCTGTCAGGTGGGAGGTAAAGATTACAGACTGTGACTGGAGTGGCCAGATGGACATTGAAAGTAATGGCTTCCAGAGTGGTATAGACGGGAACCCATTTACTAACAATGTCCTTGCGGACCAAGGTGCAAACACCACCACAAGCCCGCAAGGGGCCAATTCAGTTCCGACAGGAAGCGTGGAACCCATGAAGGGTGGGTGAGTAAGAATTGACAAAATGGGTCTCCTGGAGCGCAATACAAGTGGCAGAGTAGAAGAAAAGAAGGGGCTGCAACTCCAGAAGGTGACGCAAATATCCAATATAATTCCACTGGAGGATTCTCAAGCCGAAGTCCACAATGGAAGTGATTGTACCAGAGTCGGTCACGCCACCGAGTCGCTATCCGTCACCGATAAGGATGGGGTAATATCCATATAGGTGGGGTCAGACACCGTTGGTTCATTGACTGTAGGAGGGGAAGGCCGCACCTCAGGGGGTACCAGAGAGGCCTTGCCCTTGTTTCTGCGCTTCTGCTTCTTCTCTTGGGAAGGAAGAGAAGGGCAGACTTCAGCGAGGGCAGGCATGGAATTACACCAAGCATCTTGGCGCCCACCAGCGATGGACCACACTGCTGATGTGGAGCAGTAGATCGCCTTTCAGGGGGGTGCTGGGAAAAGGAGTTCTGGGAGGGAGCTCCAGTACCGGCGGTTGCCGATAGAGGGGAGCACTTCTCTGGCAGGGGAGGGGGAGCAGCACCCAAAGGTGCTGGTACAAATCAAATCAGGTACCAAGGGAAAGTTTTCAACCTAAGCCGGCGAGCTTGCCCCTCCTCCCAGGGGGTGGCCAGGGAGGCGAAGGCCGAAGGATCAGAAGGGGGAGGGGGAGGGGGAGTGGGAGAGGGTGGAGGAGGAGGGGGAGTGGGAGAGAGGGGCAGCAGGAGGAGGAGGAGGAGGAGGAGGAGGAGGCTGAAGGCATGGGGTGAATGGGGTGGGGCTGGGAAGAGGAGGGGGTAAGAGGGGCAATGGACGTAATTGAAGCAAAAGTAGAGGTCATAGACACGGGATGGAGCCGGTCATATTTTTTACGAGCCTCATTGTAGGTGAGCCGATCTAAGGTTCTGTACTCTTGAATTCTTCTGTCTTTCACAAACACCGGGCATGTAAGGGAGAGTGGAGAATGCTGTCCATTACAATTTACATATATTGGTGGGGGGGCACAGGCACTCCCCTCATGGAGGGGGCACCCACAGTTGCCACAGAAGAGATCAGTGGTGCAGCAGGAAGGCATGTGTCCAAACCTTAAGCATTTAAAACACCTCACATCGGTGGTGGAATATAAGGTTTTATATCTCACCGATACACCATTACCTTGACCTTCTTAGGGAGGACATCCCCCTCAAAGGCCAGGATAAAGGCACCTGTAGGGATGCGATTGTTTGGAGGGCCTCGCTGCACATAGCACGGAGCTCCTCGTCAGTTTGCAGAACAAGATCTCGGTGGAAAATAATGCCCTGTACTGAGTTCAAAGATTGGTGCGGAATGACGGAGACTGGGACGTCACGAAGATGGTTACAAGCATGCAGGGCATCAGATTGGGCAGCACAAGTTGTCTTGATGAGCAATGCACCGGACCGCATTTTACTCATCGATTCAACTTCGCCATACTTATCTTCAATTGTCTCCACGAAAAACAAAGGCTTGGTCATGGCAAAACCACCACCATCTGTCCTGGTACAAACCAGGTACCAAGGGAAAGTTTTCAACCTAAGCCGGCGAGCTTGCCCCTCCTCCCAGGGGGAAGGCCGAAGGATCAGAAGAAGGGGTGTCACATCTGCTTCCACTCTTAGAGACAGCCACAGAATGGCCAGGATAGTGAAGCTTTTGTCACTTCATGTGCAACGCATCTGCCCTAGTACCACCCACTACGATCGGGGGCTCGCCCCGTGGGCACCACCCAGTCACAGCATGGGCCGTCTGGCACAGCAGCCATTGCCAGGACTTCTGGTGCCCCAAAAAGATGAGCATCGACTCCTGGGCATACACGAGGCATTAACAGCTCAGGTACTAGCAGAGTGATCCCTGTGGTTTCAGGGGGCTCAACCAAGTGGGTACTTAACAGCCCCACCATACGGACTGGCAACTGTGCTGGTGACCTAGCAGGGGGGGCAGGGTGCAAAGGGGAGGGGAGGGGTAAAGGAACCTGCACCATGGAAGCTGGGTAGGAAGTTCATCCCCAAATGGCTCACGCTGAACGGAAATTTTTTGGAAATGGAGGTCAAACCCCAAGGGGATCAAAAATGCCAAAAAGGAGATGGAAATAGCAAATTAAACAATAGCACAGACCAAAACAAAGCCAGGAGGATAGCCAGTTGGACATAAAGAATTCCACTAAGAGGGAAAAGAGGGGGCAGGGACAAAGGGGCAAGGAGAGAGAGGAAGAGGAACAGGGATGGTAATGCAGCCTTCAAAGGAAAGGAAAGGAAAGGAAAGGAAAGGAAAGGAAAGGAAAGGACACTGCAATAGCTCGGGGCCCCGTGCATGCCACACACGTACCCACAAAAGGACTGTGGGCCCCTTGGGGGCCAGGTATCCGTGGTGGACCAGACAGCCCAAAGGCCACTTTGTGATCATAATATATGCCATCTGGCTTAAAGACACCAACACAGACAGCAGTTGACCATTCATTCGAGTAGCTTACACAGCCCATTCATTAGGGAGATTGGCTGGTAGTTAGTTAAAATATATGCGTCGTTTACCGGTTTCAGGACAGGAATAAAAATACCTTCCCACTGCTGAAAGGGAAATACTCCCTCCTGCCAAATGCGAATAAAAAGCCAGAAGACGTGTTTCATGCTGTTGGCACGAAGATGTTTAAGCATTTGGTTGTGGATTTTGTCAGGTCCAGGGGTCATATCGTGACACGCTGCCAAAGCACTGTGAAGCACTTATTCATTAAAATGTGCATGGAAAGACAGTGGGTGGCACTCAATAAGGTGTTTCTGGGCCAGGAAATGAGGACGGTAATTATTGCAAAGCAGACACTTCAGTGAAGTGTGCCACAAAACATTCGACAAGTACCATAGGGTCAGTGCAGATGTTATCATTGACACGGATGCCAGGAACCACCGTGGGTGGTGGATGGCCACAAATTCAGGACAGTTTAGTCCATACCTGGGACGATGGGATGTGGAATTGCATAGTTGAGACATACTGCTCACATTCCTGCTTCCTTTTCTTTATTAAAAATATCATTTTCACCTGGAGTCTCTTGAATGCTATTACATTATCCATAGAGGGATGGTGCTCATGCTGTTGAAGCACCCTGCGGCATTCCCTGATAGCTGTGGCTATGTCTTCAGACCACCATGGCACCAGCGGTCATCAAGACGAACTGCAGGAGTAGGTTATCATTGCTGCTGCAGTATGAGTAATAGTATCAATAGTATTCTGTAACAATTTGTTGATATCCATCACACAAATAGCTGCAAAAGTGGCTGCAGAGGAGAAAGCCTGCCAATCAGCTTTCTGAAGCGACCATCTTGGAGCATCTTTTAGATGTCTGTGAGTGGAGAGGATGAGAACAATAGGAAAATGGTCGCTGTCACAAAGGTTGTGGTGCACCATTGAATCAGGGGTAAGACACTCAGACTGCAACCTGCGAGATCAATAGCTGAAAATGTTCCATGAGCCACACTGAAATGGGTTGCAGATCCAGTGTTGAATAGGCAGACGTCCAATTTTGAAAGGAGGTGTTCTAATACTCAGCCTCTGTGAGACAGTGTCACCACCCCACAGAGGATTATGGGCGTTAAAGTCTCCTAGTAAGAGGAAGGGGGCAGGGAGCTGTGTCAGTAACTCTAACAGCTCTTGGTAATGGAAAGGTCCATCTGGGGGTAGATAAACATTACATATTGTCATCTGAACTGACATGTAGACATTAACAGCCATGTCTTCTAGTGCAGTGGTAAGGAGCACCAGCTCACTGAAAATATCAGAGCGTATGAAGGTCCAGACACCACCGAACACTCTCTCAACATTAACGTGATTGGTACAGTAGGGCTGGTTGTTTTTTAGAGCAGGGAGATGTGTTGCTGTAAACTGTGTTTCCTGATACGCTATGCCAATTACAGAGTAAGTAGCGATTGAATGACAGAGTTCGGTGAAACAGCAATAGCAGCAATTACAGTTCCATTGAAGGAGCTCAGTTCCATTGAATGAGCTTTGGTATCAGGTCTGAGAAAGTGTCAAATGGAAAATATGGATGTGGATACCTTCCTACAAGGTTGTGTGGTCCAACTGACTGCGTGCAATCGGTCATCCATGTGCACAGGCTCGACTGCAGCAGGGTTGGAGCAGAACATCCAAAGCCTCAGAAAGTAGTTTACCTTTCTGGTTATCCTTCTTATGCTTTTGAAACTTCAATTTCTGTGATGATTTTCCCATTTTATCTTCTAGGAACGAAGAGAACTGTACTTTTCTTTGGCCTGCAGCTTGTGGCTGCTGGTCCTTGTCTTGAGTGGGGGCATGTTGACAAATGTCCTTGTCCCTGATGCCAGAGGATGACTGTCATCTATGGCTGCATCGACAGTGTGAGGATGAAGGAGCTGATGCTCTCTCCTCCACCTATAGGGCAGGCTATGGAATAAGAACAGGCCCTTGAGGTGTCGCGTGCAAGACACTGTCATTGCATGAGGTGTGGACTGTGACATTGTGACACTACAGTCGCAAAATTGGAGACCATAATTAGTCAGATGAAGTCTTTAAAACTTTTTCCTTGCATGTTGATAAGACAGGCGGTCAAGCATTTCAGACTCCTGAAATTTCTTCTCCCTCTTGAACACTAAGCATTGCAGTGAACAAGTGGGATCCAGTTCTGGACAGTTGACACATTGAGGTGGTTGGTCTCAAGGGATGCCCCTGTGGGACGCCCACCCACGTGCTCTACAATAGCCTCATTAGCACAGTTGAAGCACATGTGTCTGAACCTTTGGCACTTAAAACATCTCATCGGAGGAGGAAAATAAGGTCTTAAATGACACCTACAAACCATGACTTGGACCTTCTCAGGCAACGTGTTGCCAGTTAAGGCTAGGATAAAAGCTCCAGTGTCCACTTTGTTATCCTTGAATACCTCCTGCGAACAGAATGGACTCCACACTGTGCCAAATTAGTAAGCAGCTCTTCATCAGTTAACACCATTATTTCTATTGAGCTTGTTATGGGAAGAAATGACTGGTATATCTCCTAACTAGACACAGGCCTGAAGCATGTGTGATGTTTTGGTCAGCAAAAGATCCATTTCTCATCTTTTTTATTGCTCCAACCTCCTCAAACTGATCTTCATTATTTTCAACAAAAAACATTGGCTTCATTCCAGCGAAAGAGCCACTGTCAGTGTGGGAACAAACAAAGATCTCAGCAAACTGTCCATTTCCATTTCTCCTTGCCCAGCTCTCGTCTTGAGGCATGGTCAATGACAGAAATGCCATTGGATTGTAAACTTCTACATTAAAATCACTGTTCCTGATTGATGAGATGGCTATGTTGGCATGGCCACCATTAAGTTCAATACTTTTCATTGCGGATCATGTGCCCTGATGCCACTCACTCCGATCAGAGGCTCTCCCCCTGAGTACCACCTTTCCAAGGCAAAGGCCACCTGGCACAGAAGCCATTGGCTGAAGTCCCAGTACCCCAAAGTGGACAGGCAGTTACTCCTTGGCTGACACATGGAGGTCACAGCTCAGGCATTGGCAGTGCGATCCCTGCATTGTGAAGGTGCTACCAACAAGAGGGTATATGACAATCCCACCACGATGGACTTGCTACCATGCTGGATTTTGGATGCAGAGGTAGATCCATTTGTCTGGTAAATGCAAAACGTAACAGCACACAATGGAGAGGTAGCGCACCACAGTAAGGCGCTCTTCACCAAATGGCCTCCACTTCTGTAAAATTTGGAAAGTGGAGGTCAAATCCAAAAAGGGGACCAGAATACAAAAAGCCAACATGAGTGAGGGGGAAAAAGCATTTTAAAAAAGTGAAAAGAGCAAAAACCTTCAAAAGTCCAAAAACAGTCACCCTCGACAACACGAGGAGAATCATCAACTTTACGTTCTGGTGATACAAACAAACATCGTGGGTGGCAGATGCCACTACAACAACTTGTAAAATTTCGACTTTTCAATTTTAATGTCGGGGTTTTCTTTTTTTAATTCAGTGAATAGTTCATTTAAATTACACAATATTAAGCTTTTGTTTCTCTGAACCTAGTACCATTTTCTTTCACACACAACCTAATCTTTTTCGCCAGGCATCAAACATTTGTTATTGTCATCTTCATAAAACCTAATAATCTTTTCAATTGTATTTTTTATCTATGAAATTAGATACATTTTTCATTTGTAATGCCAGTAAAATGCCCTGCTCTTTCACTATCTGCCTTCAGTTAGTGTTTCAGTATCCCACTTCTTACCACACAAATTCTTCCTGACGATTCTCTTAGACTCCAATCTACTCTTCATAATCTGAATTTATATCTGCTCCTAGGTACACACGATTTTGAAATCTGTGTCTGACCATGATGTAATCCAGCTGGAATCTTCCCACAGCTCCTCTTGTGATTTTTAATAATATACTAACTATTTCAAGCTGTAATTTATTGATGAACTGAATTAGACCCACTTGTCTCTCGTTCCTGCCACCAAACCTTCTGTAACTATGACTGAATATTTCCCTTAATACCACATTTAAATTCCATGTAATTATTATGAATGTCATCTCCCTTTACAGTCTTAATTATCTGTTCAATATTCTCATATACATTCTCTGTCTATTCCATTTTCTGCTTGTGACATCAGCATATGTACCTGAGCTATTGTCATCGGTTTTGCTTTGCTGTCAGTTCTGACAAGAACAACTCTGTCGCTGAACTGTTCACAGTAGCTCACTCTCTGAACCACCTTCTTATTTGTAACTAATCCCACTATTGTTATACCATTTTGTGCTACTGTTGATATTACCCTATATTCAACTGCCCAGAAAATACTTATCTTCTTTCAATTTCACCTCAATGACTCCCCATTATAACTAAAAGCAGCCTTTGAATTTCCTTTTCAGATTTTCTAGTTTTCTTACAACATTCAAATTTATGATATTCCACACTCTGATTCATATAATGTTATTCTTTTATTTGTTAATCAGCATTTTTCTCATGGTTACCTCCTCCTTCGCAGTACCCTCCTGGAGGTCCAAGTGCGGGACAAATCCAGCATATTTTTCCCAGTGGAGAAATCATTATGACACTTTTTCAATTACAGGCCACATGTCCTGTGTATACACCTTTTGTTCTTTAATGCAGTTGTTTCCATTGCCTACTGCAACCTCAAGCCATTGAAAATTATTGATTTTTGTGCCTTTCAGAACAGTTTCCCACCCAAGCGCAAGAAAGTGACTCAAATCAGTGTCTTCTCTTTCACCCTCTCTGAAGAAGTTGTTGGCAGAATGAAGGTGACTGTATCAAAAGTCTCCAGCTGCCATTGCTTATACAAACATAAGAAAGTTTGCACTGGAGGGACCCATTCTGGTCTCTTGCATTACATTCCTGACATATTTGTATCATGTCTTCAAATAAGAAATAACATAAGCAAAATAAAGTTCATCTGAGAGTCTGGTCAGGTCAAAAAAATTTAGAAATTCTGAAATAAAGCCTTGACCCAATATACTTAGACAGCTATATTTGTTCAAACTGAACAAGTACATGATTTCAGGTGTGAATCTTTAACATGGTATGTCAAGAAAAATGTGGAGGGCCTTCACCATCTACTTCTCATAGTTAGTTGTGGCAACTATAGAGCTCTCCAATACATGCTGGAACACTAATAACTGAAACAACATTTTTGAAAGAATCATTTTATATATTTCATCACATTTCAGTCTACCCTTTCCACAAGTAAAGATATTAGAAAGGACTAGACTAGAACTAAGACTGCATGAACTGTATGTTAGGGAGGAAGGAAAATGCTTTGGTAGGAAAGCAATCAGTCTTTTTTACATGATGTGTTAATTGTAATCATTGCTTACGTAACAAATGTTAAAATGTACCTGAGAAAAATCAAACTTTTTATGTAAATTATGGCTCACAAAAAAGGTATTTTTGGAATGTTTTCATTGTAACATATAACTATGACAATATGTAAATTTAACAGTTTTAACCTTACTTTGAAAGTGACTTTTGGCTTCCAACCAAATTTCTCTCGAGCTTTACTTGGGTCACCAAGGAGTAAATCCTGTAAGGAAGAACACAAAACACATCTAAAAGTGTTTCAATTTCAAAGTTTTAATGCACTTCTAAATTAGGACAATATCAGGTATATTTAATAACATGACAAAACAAAACAATATGTCATAAAGATGATATACTACTTCTCTAAGTAACTTAATCTGGGAAAGGAAACTGATCATCACTTGCCAAGCAAAACAATTCTATACAGGAAATAAAGCTGTCATCAAATGGGAGGTTGGCATAAAGATCATAGCTCTTTAAATATAATAAAGAAATAATTTGTTATGCATCCAGATTTGGATTAATTTGTAAGTGTTTCAATTATTACACTAAAATTTCAACAAACTTATTTCCCCACAATATTTCATGGTGCCTCAGAAAAGTTATTCTTAACCAAAATGTGTGTAAAAGTTTTGATGCTCATATATCTGACAAACTGGAGCTTGGTCTGACAAAGATGCCATTCCCATAATGGCAAATAACGGATAGTAATCTGGCTAATTACTGATCATATAAATGGTAGTGTGAAATCTCTATATTTCAGTTACTTTCATCTTGAGGGAGAGTAAATAATAAATATCTATATTTATAGGAAACTATTCCACACTGAAACAAATTGCAAAGGTAGGGCAGACAGAAAAATAGTTAACAAAATTCTGCTTCTAAGACAAAATTTTTATTTTCAGGATACAAAAATGAAAAGAAAAAGTTGTTTGAAAAATATGAATGGTGGTGCAGCTAAGATCAAAGCCTGTTTGGGTCATACAGTCGGGAAGGTGAAATCGAGCCTCATCACTCATAAAATACATTGTATAATAAAGTTCACCAGTCACAATATTTTTAAAGCTTCTCACAATACTTAACTCTCATTTCTTTATCAAATGGAAGTAATGTCTTTCAGATGAAAGAACTGAAGTACAGAAGGATAAGATGTATGTTTAACATCTGATAAGACATTTCTGCAGTAGCAGAGTTTGAAATGAAGATTTACAGTGACACTTAGAATTAGACACATTGCCTCTGGACCACCATTTTGTTAACCCTTCATGCAACAACTAAGGCTCTGATAATTAACCACACCTCCCCCATTATAAGCAGGAAATAGTAAATACACAGCATGCTGCTTACAGAGTGGGGCCACTTAGTCTTACAATAAGGAACAGAGCACGTAGCCCAGGGCATCTTGAGTGACATGCAAGGGAACAAAATCAAAAATCTGTTTTAACCTCTTATTTGTACATATATTTGCAACTCATCAACACTAGAGCTTGTACACCACATATAAAAAATGTATATCACATGACAAATTTTGTGCTCCTGTGGCCAAAACCAGTTCAAACTATCACAGAGTTCTTCCATTTTGAATTAATTTAAAGTGGGATTCTTTGTTCTGTTACTGTTGTTGTTGTTGTCGTCGTCGTCTTCTTCTTCAGTACAAACACGGTTTGATGCAGCTCACCTGAATCAGTACAGCCTCATCAGTTATTAGATCTACCCATCTAATCTCATCCTGCCTTAGCACCACATTTCAAAAGCTTCTATAGTCTTCTATAAGGCAGGGGGACCTCTGGAAGTGTAGAGAAATCCATCCTCCTAGGGGAAAAATCCTGAGAACAAATCCTGCTAGCCCAGGAGCAGAAACCTGCGCAGTGCCAGTAACGTCACCAGTGCAGCATTTATAAATATCAAAAATCTTACAAGCATGCCCCAGAAAAGGATGGAAGCTAGACAGGTTAGTTAAGAAGTCAGCACATAGAATGTTAGAGGTCTGTCAAAACTGCAGTGTCAGAGTTGGAGGAATATCAAGTTGTTGTCTCGGCATTACAAGAAACTACATGGTGTCGAGAAGGAATTTTACAAGTGAATAAAGCAGTAATTTTTTATGGAGGCTGCAGAGAGAATGGAAGGCATAAACATGGAACAGCATTTGTAGTGAGTGACTGTTTGTTAATCCAAGTGAAGAGTTTCAGTGCAAACAGCAAGATAATGTCATGTCTCACTATAGTAATAGAAATCAGTATAAAGGCATGGGACCACAAAGGTAATAGTACAAAAGCTGAGCCACACATGTATCGGATTTGCTATGAAAATAGTAGATACATATAAGACAAACAATCAAGACAGAATTACATAGTCTCTTTCATAACATGAGTAACTGCATAAGGCATCTGCATTTCCTGGATGGAAATTGGTATAAAGGCACCAACTGTCCTGTTGTGTTACTGCACTGTTAATACTTTGTCCAATATTTGTTCTTGCTAATTATCTCAGCAATTCTCTTTGGCATTGAATTTGTTAGAGTCAGTTACACTTGCAGCAAAATTGTCACCCTCTCTTCTTGTGTTGTTCTTTTCAGCTCATATACGACCTTAAATTGACTTCCATTGCAATAACACACCTTGCTGGTATTACACAAAGGTTTTGCATGTGGTTCAAATCTAGGCTACATGCAGGCCAGGCCAAGACATCGATATCTTTATCTTCAAACCAGAAATATACACAGATGCATTATCTTGATAAAACATTAGACTTTCGTCTCCTAAGTCCTCATACATTCTAATCAACTCTGTCTATAGCATCTTATCGTACATGTCAGAGATGATTCTAGTGTTCAGCCAAGGAACTTGTGACTTACCTCTATCATAGGAGGCTGCCCAAATCATAACATTTCCACCATCAAAATTTCTTTGACTTCTTACCTGCTGCTCTGTTTTCAGATCATGCCAATAATATAAAAATCCATACTGACCACCTAAATTAAACTACTTCTCATCACTGAAGATCACTGTGAAGTTCATGACGCATGTTTTTCAATACACTCCATTCCAGCCTGTTTATGTTTGGGTGTTAGAGTGGGTTTCCGCAGTCATTTCTTGAATGCAAGATCTTTGTCATGTGACAAAATTTGTCATACACATTTGGCAGTTAGTGGCAACATTAAGTCAGTAACAAGTTGAGAAGAATATCAGTTTGTGGCCCTTGCTTTATGCAAAAGTAACCCTTTCTATGCTTCATATAATTTTCTACTCTGCCCATATTTTCTGTTCTGTCCATATCATGACACCAATCTAACGAAATTATCAATCACTGTACTTGAATAGCTCAACTTCTTGACAATTTGATGATTAAAGAGTCCCATTTCATTTTACATACCGATTTCTGCTTTTACATCACATCGTAATTGTTTTTCAAATGGCACTGTCACAATTGTGATTTACTCATACACAATATACACTGTCACTAAAGGTGTCTGTTTTCTATCTTCAGTAAAAGATACATACACATACTAACACCACACAGTCAGAGTCAACTGCCTTCATACTGAGTTCCACCCTCTACCACATGAATCACTGATGTCTTGTTATATAATATACTACTGACATTGTAGTGCTTCGAGAATTTCTGCGTAAATTCTAGAATCACTCAGCCTTCTACCGTCTCGAACACAAGATACTTTAAAAATAACTATGAGAGAGCCCATCTACTGTGAGTCGCCTGTCTCTCTGCGCAGGTTCAAAGTGTGTAATAAGAAGACCATAGACATGGCGGTCAAACGGCACCAACAAGTGCTTGCTGGTTACACCATGGAAGCCGTAGTGAAAGAACAAGGAGTGTTTGTGTATTCTGTGCGGTTTTATAACTTTGACTGTTGTAGTCGGAAAAAAAAGAACTGTTCAAATATTGTTGATTATTGTTCATTTTGGACATGGAGAGGATAATACGTGTGTTCAGATTCAGAATGAGAATGGACTTGGATTTTAAGCCAACCTTTTCTTATGTGTAAATGAACTCTGTTTTTTAACCTTTGGACACGCGAAGAGACTTACTTGATAGTGTTTGTTTATGTGGAGAATGAGTTTTGTAAAAATTTGATGTTCAAATATATGTCATGAAATGAAGCAAAAGAAACTGCGTATATCTGCTTATTTTTGTAAGTAGAAAGAGTCTTCAGAAATTCCTTTTCCTAGCAGATATACTTCAGAGAAGAAGAGAAAAGGAAGTTGCAGCAGCAAGTTAACCAGCAAGGAACATTGGTTTACCATCTCAAGTAGGTCATATCATTAAAGAAGTGGGAGTTTACACACATATTTCACCACTTTAAGTCATCCAAAGTGTTAGAATGTGGTGACCTGTGTGAAAGGACAGAAGAAAACAGGAATTCTGAGCCGAAAATAAGATAAGAAGATATTAGGTGTTGTCGTAGCAACCGAGCATAACAAGACAAAAGAACCAGTTCACGGAATTGTATTCAGTCTGAAGCAGATAATGTTGTCAAAAAATCTGCCAGTTAAAACCAAACTTAAAAGTTTGAAAGGGTAGTACTGGTGGTGTTATATGGGACAAAAAAAAATTAAGGGAACCTGTTGATCTTTGAATGGGAAACCATGTGAAAGATCTATGGACCTATCTGCAAAGAGAACACCTGAAGATGAGGAAAGAACCAGAAACTGTATGACAGCAGAAGGAGCTTCAGCACATGTATGTGCATTAGCACTGGATCCAAAGTGCACTAGATCATCTATGGAGGAACCTAAAATTTCAAAGAATGTAACCCAATCAATATTGTCAAAGCTTTCTCCAGATTTACAAATGCTATAAAGATAGGTTTGCCATTCTTTTCATTGCATATACCTACATTTCCTTCCTGAGGTCAGTTTCCACCAATTTTTCCATTCATCTGTAAGCAATTTATGCCAGTAAATTGCATTCGTGAATTATTAAACTGCCTTCTTTGGGATTTTAATTATTCTCTTGTTCTATCATCATTTATTTTCTTGCACTTATTTTCAGTCTTTAAATAAAATTTATGACATATTCATGTGATTCATTTATATGCTTGAAATGAGAACAGAGTAGTACATTGGAGATGAAAAGAGATTTGTGAGAACAGTAACGGTACACTTAGAATATTATATTTATTAATAAAGGAAACATATTCCTTAAATGAGCATGTGATCATTATGGATTTTTGTAAATAAAATACTATATTACAATCAGTTCATTGCTGCTGGTCTCCATTTTTCTTTCATATACTGACATTTTAGGGACACTTTCATTCATTTGTGTTTACCATGTCCTTGCTTCTTTTCACATGCAGTTATCCAATATCTGATGAAGGGACTGGGTCCCATGTGAAATGCTGACAACAATTCATGACGAATGAAAGCAATCATCACAGAGTCTCAGCTTGGAAATTAATTATCCATTGATATCAGATTCCTGTAATAAAATAGTTGTATCCACTCATATAATTTCCAAATCATTCTTGAATCAGAAACATCAAACGAACAATAGATCCAGTACAAATTGAACGAATAATCAGACAGTGAGAGAGAGAGAGAGAGAGAGAGAGAGAGAGAGGATGAATAGCATGAAGGAGTATGTCAAAACACACTAAATGGATAAAGGAAATATATGCATCACATCCACAAATGATAGGCGATTTTGACAATATGCTCCAATGAGGTGAGAGTGGTGTTTGGAATCAGAAGAATTCTAAGCCCTTCAAAGAACACAATGTAGAATATATTAAAGCCATTGTATTCTGCATACTACATGATCACAACACTGGGAACCGGTATTAGACCAGTGTATTTAATGCTATACCACTTCATATTGTTCCAAACCTACAAATCTTATGCTTTCAATGATCAATTCATTTTTTACAAATAAAATATTTACAACTGCACCTGAATTATCCAGCATCTGAGACTCTGGAGAAAACAGTGTAGATATGTTTTCCTTCATGAAAGATAAATGGTCTTTTTATGGGAAAATGTTATACTATTAGATAAAGCCTAAACCGTGATTATTATGCTACAAAAAAGGAAAACCACAGTACAAGCACAACCCATTACCTGCATTTTCAAAGATATGCAATTTTAATTTTACATCCAGTATTGTCACCTGTTAGTAGTATGCAGAAGCAGTAAAGCCTTAGCACATCTAAATGCGCATTTTCTCTCACCTTTGTTAAGATGTATTTTGTCAGTTCATGACAGTAGAGATGTGAAGTTGTACTGGACAGGGTCTGTATTTAAAATGTCAGGTAAAAGGAAAGATAGTATACCTGTCGAGGGAAAGGTGTGTACGAAGGTCATATTCATTAGAAACAATGTTAGAAGTTTTGTATCACTGTAAGAGAGATGAGGGTATTGTTGACATCCAGTGTGCTCTGGGATGTAGTAAATAATCTGTGTGAACTATTTGTGACAATGCAGAATCAATTCAAAGAACTTCAATTGGCTTCAGTGAGAGTAGAGTGATCAAATCTTGCTCAGAGGCAACAGAAAGAATGTAAAAAATCTAAACCATTGGATTGAGCACCAAAACAAACAGCACAAGCATCTCTCTGGATCTACTATTCAAACTAAAGCTTGTATGCAGATTTAATGAAAGATGAGGATGACCCAGCACCTTTCTTGGGCACCTCAGATTGGTTTGATCACTTCAAATATCATTTTTGATTTCACAACTTTAAAATGAGAAGAGGTGGCTGCAGCAGATAAGGTTGGAGCTGAGGAAATTATGAAGAGGTTCAAAGAAACTGACAGAAAAAGACTATATGGCAAAGTAGGTTTTCAACCTTTGTGAAACAAACTTATTTTAGAAACAAACACCTAGCCACACTCATTTCTATACAAGGCAAAACAGGACCTGTATTTATGGCTTCCAACGACTGTTGCACCCTTCTTTTCACTGGAAATGCTGCATCGGTTTACAAATTAAAACCTGTTATGACCTATCACTCTCAAAATCCTAGTGCACTATACTACTGTGATAAGAGCAAGCTGGGAGTTTATTGGAGATGGAATGAGAAAGGTTGGATGACATCTGTTATTTTCAGCGACTATTTGTTAATGAACAGAAAATTGAAGACCTACTGTGAGAAAGAAAAAAATCCTTTCAAAATTCTTCTTCTCCTTGATAATGTCCACAGCCACTCACTTTCCATTACTGGTTCAAATAAAAACAATGAAGTCATCAAACACTACATCTGTCCTGGGAGTTACTTCTACATTCATTTCACATCACTGTTTCAATGAGAGAAATTGCAGACTTAGCACAGGCAGATTGGATTCATTAATGTTGAGGAAGAGGATGTGTGTGACTGCCTCAGTTCTCTTTTTGAGGATCCGACCAAGGAAGATTTGATACACGTTTTTCTTCATGGGACATACACAACTGTTACTCATTGTCAACAATAAAATCTGCTACAGTCATAAAAATTATTTATTTCTAAAATGGAAAGCGCTACCAGGTTTTAGGACATATGTCCCATCCTCAGGTGCATATGCAGAATTTTTAAAAGAACAACAATTCCTGTATACATGGTTAAAATAGTAAATCTAAAGAGAACCAGCAGAAATACTTTTAAAAAACCCTATACACACATTACAATGTGAGTCCACAAAGGCTGCCTAACTAAGGTTAAAATAGATTACAATATATAAAAATGGTGCATCCCTGGTACATGACAGGCAAGAAGAGAACGTCCTCTTCAATCCTAGGTCTGCCAGGAAGCCTCTTACAGAGGTTCCCATTGGAGGAGCAGAAGAGTGGAAACCATTGTTAAATGGAATAAAATATATAAAGAACTCATGGTAGCTTTCAGTGATAATTAAGAAGAAACAGAAGTCAAAGAAGGTCAGCCTGTTAGAAAGCTGACAAATAACTAAGAGACTTGTGGAGGCCTTCAGAATGATCGATGCTCCAATGACAATTTTTGAAGAACATGATCCTGTAAGGAATACAATAGTGAAGCAAAAAGTTGTACATTAACTTAAATGTTATAAAGAGTTGTACAGTAAACTGGCGGTTAAGACTACATGACTGATGAACATTTCTTTACAAAATGAATACCAAACACCTACTGAAAGCACTTTACCTACAAATGATTTGAATGTATGGAAATTTGACATGGAAACTGAACTGGCTATAGCACCCATAGATTCTTCCCATGTACAAGAAACACAGCCCATTTAGGACATAGGTGGACTTAATGGAAGTGATTGTAGTGTATTACTGTGTGTCTGACTATTAAATACTTAAGTGTTTAAATCTTGTATTAAAATGTGTTTCAGAAATACATTAATGTTTATTTTTGGTAAAATCTTCTATTTTAAACCTAATAAGTGTGTAGATGACAACCTAATCCCATATTTTACATATAAAATGACTCAATTTACATAAAATCAGTGGGCAGAGCAATTCTGCGTAACGTAATTATCTTCTACAACGATATTTACCTGTACAAGCCTGCCATAAAAAGCCTTAATATAATACAGAAAAAGTTAGTTTACTTCATATTCCACATTAACCAACATTTAACAATTATTAAATTGTCATAATTTACTTACATACATTAACAAACAAGATTAGAGTTCCTTAATGCACAATAAACTTTTGTGGACTGAATATTAATGAAGGGACAAACATGTTTACCACACTTAAGCTTGAGCTTGTAAACATTAGCAGGTGGTGCAAGATTACACTGTACCATTAACAAGATGGCTGGGCAGAGCTTTCTGCAAATAAGTACAGAGTAAACAGATATGTTTTGAGACTCATGTTCTGATAAAAAGGATTCTACACAGTGAAGTTAATATTTGCCACAAGATGGCTTGTTCATGACATCTTAATAACTCTCAAATTGCTGAAAATTTTTTCTTCTCTGGCAACTGGGTTATAATACAAGATGGCATTGACACTTTTTAATACAAAATTCTTTGGTAATATTATTTTCCTACTACAGGTACAAAAAGTGTTAGAAAGCTACTTCCAAATGACGTCAACATGATGGTATGTTTTATTACCAATGATGACATTCTGTGTAGTTTCTAAGAAAACATGCTACAATGCTAATATGAGCTTCATTTTATTCACGATACAACAAAAAGTTTCTTAAACAATGAAAGACATATGACAACATAATGGCCATGTTTCACGACAACAGATTATCTAGCACAACCTAAGTTTTCAATCAGTTGATAATATCTATACCAACATTTGAAGCTAACTTTGCAATACTTATTATACAGTAACCTTTGTCATAAACTATTATAATGCAACTGCACAAATATTAAAACAGTTCCTGATTTTCTCTCTTTTAATACCTTGCTGGGTTCATGACAAAGAGGAACGTTCCTCTGTGTAAAGTGTATGATCTTTTATATTTACAGTAGGAACAATGATTTAAAGTTGTATATGTGGTGAAAATAATGACTGGAAGAAAGCACCAACACACTCATTAAGAACAGAATTCCGTCAAGCGAAGTAACACACAAAAAATGGAAAACTGTTTCGTGCAGCTGTTAATATTTTGTTCTTCACTGGAGCATAGCGAATATCTAATCAATTTGCGTGTCAACCGAGTGATGCAGTTAATAACAGCGAACAACATATACAAAATTCAGAGCTAACGCACATGTCCTGGTGGGTAATGAATATTGTGATGAAAGTACTTTGGAATCTATGCCACAACAGTGTGTTTGTAAACACCAAGCTAAGAATAATGACATCATACAATTTTATGAGACATTTAGAGAGAGAATTTCAATAAACATTTTCAGACCTGAAAGGAGACACAACCACTGAAAACCTTTTTTGTGCTTCATATGTTCAGCAATTTAGACATAACAGCAATGATAAATGGTTCTTCTGACCATGATGTTCAAACTTCAACCAAACAATCCAAAGTTAGGTATAGTTCACAAAAGAAAAATATGTTACAACAGAACCATTAACAACAATTCAGTTGCTGTGTTTTGAGAAAACACTGCAGATATAACTCTGAGACAAGGTTTACCAAACTATGCACAAAATTTAAATACATTTTGAAATTTTTTATAGCATTTTGAACTGGTTCTACTAAATAAACAAGAATGAAATTATATGCAAAACCTGGCCAATGGATACGTCTTCAGGATAGAAAATACATGAGGAAAAACTGGGTTTAGCACTTCACTGACAGTTCGGTCTCAGCATAAGCTAAGGTTGAGGTTCTCACAAGAACCATCCCAGCAATTAACTTCAACATTTTAGGAAAACTACAGAAAATCTTGATCCGGATGGCCAGATGGTTCTGCCCTTTCAAATGGAAGTACTGTGTAGATAATTCAGAGTAAAAACTACAATCAACAGGTGAAACTTCATTGTCATCAGTATTGTATTATCATCAGTATTGTAAAATTCTATAGTATTTTATTTAAAAATTTGAAACATTTACTTTCCATACAAGAATGAAACCCTTAAAAAAAGGGGGGGGGGGGTGGAACAAAACCCATGAGGTGAATGAGAGTGAGCTTGTATACAGTAGTAACTGAGGCAGAAATGACAACACATTGTCATCATTTGCCACTATATTCGATGATTACTTACTGACAGTTGTAACAAATATTGAACCAACTAATAAACAACAAAATAAAGACGCATTAGATTTACTTCAACAGTCACTATATACTTCACTGATAGAAATTGTGTTTAAAAAGAAACACATGGCGAGTAAAGAAATAATATGTTTGTTACTAACTACAAATTCTTCTGACAAAGACAATGTTTCTAGCAAAGCATTAAAATCTTATGCTGATTTGATGTGACCACCCTAAAGCTATCTTTGTTATTAGTCAATGACAATGTTCATTTCTGACAGGCTTAACTACACCATAATAACACGCTACTACAAAAGTGGAGGTGAGCAAGTCACCCTCCAATTACACTGACATTTGAATCCACCCAGTCTTTTCCTACTTGAACGTGGCCTAAAACAGAAAACTGTTTCGATTTTCTGCACACAACTTGTAAGTTTCATACAACTTTGGCTTCCATAACTGATTCTCAAAAGGGAAGCCATACGTGAAATCACAAACGACAGTCTGGCACAGCTAAACAAGATGTTTATCCTCTTGGTACTTTCCACATCTTGGTAAAGCCCTTTACTTTGTGAACAATAAAATGCTATTCAATAAAGTAAAACGTTAAGGCATCGTAGGTATCACTCTCCCAAAAAGTCTTAACTTCACAACAAATAGCAGATGGCCATAAGAACAAAATGAACTACACAATTAAAGCCAAATTCAATAAGTGAAAAGCATAAAGTATTCAGTCCAAAATGCTTTGGTACTGAACCTGTTACTATTCTTCACCTATGTAAATTGCCTTCTAATGACTTTACACAACTATGCAAGATGTATAATATCTGCTCATTTCACAAGCATATTGTTGATGATCCCAAACAGAACCACCCCAGGCAAAAAACTGATGGTAACTGAATAGAGCTGCAACAAGTTTGCTACAGATAAATTTAAGTCTTTATCCAAAAGAGACTTCCATTAAACAATTTCTAATGCAATAGAACGTCTTCCATGTATTATAAACACATTTTAACAATCATTATTCATTTGGTGTATGGCACTCCATACAGGTTTTCATTAGAATGGTAACAGTGCAAAGTCAACAAATAAAAATGCTAAAATACATTAATTAAAAAATATTACAATGATCATATTATCTGTTCAAAGCTGAGCCACTTCATCTAGTCATATAGGAGAGTGAAATGTGTCCTGGATATGACCTGCTTTGTTGTTACTTCACAACAACATTCGACTGAAATCTAACTGGCTCTATTTATGGAGCATACATACAATTCTTCCATGCCCAGTGCACATACTTTCAGCAGTCTCCATATTTGCTGAGAGAGACCATTGCTGTTTTGGAAGATATGTCCAGCAGAAAAGTTTGCTTCCATAACTCCTCTCATTTGTGTTGTAAATCAAACCCACTCATACAAAGATCCACTGAGGTTCTAATACATGCTTTTCAGAACCAAAGTGTCTGAGGATTGGCTCTGTCTAGGCTTTCATGTACTGGAAGTAGTTGGCCTGATATTTTCCTGAACTGTTGTACCAATTTTGTTCACCTTCTAAAGAGAGGAGGAGCAATACGCATGACTGTTGGAAGCTGGAACATACAGGTGGACTGAGTACAGCTTGTGATGATTTCAACTGTTGAGTTCAGATAGGTGTCAAGTGTTTGTATATGCCTGCCATGCAGCCACACAGGTGCTGCACACCTTGCTGTTTTGTGGACAATATCTAAAAGCTGAGCAGCACAAGCTGTTTGCAATTGTTCTCACAGAGTCTATAAGATGACTTTCCTTATGGGTACCAACTAAAATGTTGATAAGACATTGATTGTAGACCAAAGACCTGTACAGAATAACTTTCATACATTTTGTGGTAGGATAATGTTAAGAAAAGTATTTTAGAAATTCAGTGGTTAGTAAGTCCACTTGCTATTAAATAAAATGAAATGTTTAGGTTCCCAGAGTTCAGAGATCACCACTCAATAATGTTTTCATGGGCTCTTCTATACACGTCAACTGCCTGCTATGTCCATGTTGTCAGCTTAATCAAATTGTACTGTTGTGGTTTCTGGCCTGTCAGCAACTTACGTGTACAGGATGGAGCTTAGAGGCAAGCCTTTCTTCAAATGTCTCACTTTTCTGTTATGGTTGCACACAATCTCTTGAAATAGTATGATGATCAATTTTCAAAACAGTAAAAAGTAGCAATCAGTCATCGTTTCCATTCTAGATTTATTAGAGCAGATCCAGATTTCAGTAAGTAACTAGCAATTATCAAAATAGTATTTTGGATTTGTTATACATGCTATAGTACATCTACACCTGTTGTTCAGGCTCTTGCCACAGTTACTTAAAGACAAAGGAATAGTTCAGGAAGTTACTGACCAGTTCTACTTCAGAGTGAATGCTATGAATTCTTGAAAAGGGAAGGCAATTTGATGGCGTATGTTGACCAGCATATGATTCAATAACTGGGCCAATACCTTATTCCATATAATGTGCAAAAATCTTTAGTCCATGGTTACACATTGCACCATATGGTGCCATTAGTTCTACCATGCTGACAATGTTTCAAGGCCTGCTTAAAATTTCCCATTTATTTAGATGGCAACACACATCTTTGCAGCTATTTCTCACATGGCAGCCAGCTTCATCAGCTCGATATGATAACAGTACGTTCACTGATCTTCTCATTTATTCTTGCTATAAATACCTTTTCCCAGAATTTATAGCATTCCCTCTGGAGTGGAACTGCTCAATAACTTTGTGCCCTATTCCTTTGCTTTCCAGGCTTAAGACAGCTAAGATCTTTGTCTTTCCAAATCAGTTAGGAATTGGGTCACTATTACATATATCAGAGAAGAAATTAGCAATTAATCTCCTTTCACGGGAATCAGTATTAATGGGAAATTCCATATTCTGTCAACTCATGAAGCTTATTTGTCCTCATTTATTTTCATACCTTGATGCTCTACTTCATTAGAAAGCAGAAATGCTTCAAAAAAACTTACTTTTGAAGTTACTCAACTTGTATTTTACCTCAGTGGGTTCATGAAAGATTTGTCTACATGTAAAACTCCTTGGAGTTTGTCAATACATGAACAAAATTACCTAGAAGCTCAGTCCAGAATGTTTTTCACTTATAAGTATTACTCACAGTGCTGGCATAAAGATCAGGGCACTGACTTACACGCATGATTTCACTCCCTGATTTATGGAATTATCTACTGCGATAATGCAGGTGAAGTATAGAAAGTATTTATTCAGTTAAAATGAGTAGTAAGAGGATTGTGCAATGTAGACGACTGTATTTGAAGTTAAAAATAAGTTACAGTGTAATTTTGATTTATACAAGCACAATACATGGTTCAAAAATAGGTTCAATGCAGGTAGTTCTCCCTCACTTACAGATCATAGTGGGATTCTATATTTCAGCAGAAGGTTCATGAACAAGCTCCCATTGGAAAAACCAAGAACTGGAGAATACCTAAAAGTCTAAAAACATTTAAAATGTGGTTTATTAATTTAATTATCCACACTCAACTGCTGAGGATCTTGTTACATGCTTTATATGAAACTATATTCACCGTTACAAGCATTATTAATGTTTTTTTTATATAAATATCAATGAGGTCATATAAATATTACATTAGCAGTGAGACATAAACAGCAATTACTTAATATTTAGCAAGGAAATCAGCAGCCGTTTGAATGTAGTGCATTGTTAACATATCTTGCAAGTTTAGTTTCTAACACCAGCTTCTCTTTTGTTAATGAATACGTAGACTAAAGATCCTCCTTCACAATGGGCCTTACAGAACACAGTGAATGAATGAATGAATGAATAAATGAACCAAGGTCATTACAATGACATGTCTTCACATATTCTTCACTGTAAAAATGAAGTTCTTTTACACAAACAGTTTTCCACTGACATAAACAAATACTCTCTCTCTCTCTCTCTCTCTCTCTCTCTCTCTCTCTCTCTCTCTCTAAACCACCTTTCCGGACCACAATCCAAGATAAAAAAAAGACCACCATGAAGGAATTATCCAAATGGGACAGAAATCACTAGATGTGATGCATATGTACGCACAAACAAATGATTACAATTTCAGAAAAATTGGACAATTTGTTAAAGAGAAAGAGCTCCACAAATTGAGCAAGTCAATAATGTGTTGACCCACCTCTGGGCCTTATGCAAGAAGTTATCCAGCTTGGCACTGACTGATAAAATTGTTGGATGTCCTCCTGAGGGATATCATGCTAAATTCTTTCCAGTTGGTGCTTTATATCAACAAAATCCTGAAATAGTTGGAGGGCCCTGCCCATAACACTCCAAATGATCTCAATTGAGGAGAGATCCAGAGGCCTTGCTGGCCGAGGTAGTGGCTTACAAGCAGTAAAAACTCTCACCATGTACAGGAGGGTATTATTTTACTGAAATGTAAGCCCAAGATGGCTTGCCATGAAGTGCAACAAAAGGGACATAGAATATTGTTGACATACTGCTGTGCTGCAAGGATGCGGATGACAATCAAAACGGTCCTGCTATGAAAAGAAATTGCACCCTGGACTATCACTCTTAGTTGTCAGCCCTGGAATTTCACTAACTGGAATACAATTGTCTTCAGTGGTGAGTCCCATTTTGAACTTAGCCCCCACAACCACCAAAGACATGTCTGGAGATGCTCCAAGCAGTGGTAGCATACCAAACTGTCAATACAGCTAGACAACCAGGAGTGATGGTCTAGGATAACATTTCTTTTCTTAGCAGGACCTCTTTGGTTGTTATCAGTGGTATCCTTATGGCACAGTGGTACGTCAACAATATTCTATGCCCTTCTTTGTTTGTAAGCTACCCTGGGCATACATTTCAGCCCATCCACACATGGTGAGAGTTTCTACCAATGACTTTGTTCTTAGCTAACTCTATGTTGGCCAACAAGGTCACTGGATCTCTCCCCAACTGAGAACATATGGAGCTTTATGGGCAGGGTCCTCCAATCATCTCAGAATTCTGACAATTTAATGCGCCAACTGGACAGCAGTTGTCACGATATCCTCCAGGAGGACATCTTCCAGCTCTATTAATCAATGCAAAGTCAAATAACTGCTTCGATATGGGCCAGCCAAGTGGACCAACACATTATTGACTTGCTCAATTTGTGGAGCTCTTTTCTTGAATGAATCATCCAGTTTTTCTGAAATTGTAATCATCTATTTGTATGTACATGTACACCACTTCAACTAATCTCCATTATCACATTCAGATAGTTCCTTCATAGTGCATCTCATTTTTTTAGTGTACTTTAACAAAAAAATAGATACAATGCTGTAAATTGCCTGTTACTTTGTCAACAGTAGGACTGTGGGGTTATTTCTTAACCAAAATAATTTTGTATTTTTGCAGAGACGGATTTGTGCTAAGCATCAGATATCGAAATATAAACTAGGTCAACAAATTTAATGGTCTTTTACATCTACCATTCCTCCAATCATGAAAGTGAAGTAGGAGGAGTTAGGCGATATGTATTAAAAAGTCTGTATGAAAGGAAGGCTGTGAAAGCACTACATAACTGGACCAATTCTTCGAACTGTATGAAATTTTTTTTGTATCTGGCAAACATAACTGAGCAAAAACAGAAGTGTCATGTACCTTCATTTATTCACATAAATATTGTAGCTTCATTTTCAAAATTATATCACTTCACTTCATATCAAGCAGCAACTTTCTTTCACAATTTGCCAAATGAGAATATTCAACAATCTTGGCATTCTCCTATCATATCAAATGCTACACTTAATATCTTCTTTTACTCCAATGTGGTATTAATGCCAAACAATAGTCTTATTTACCTCAGCTCAGTACAGCCGATAGATACACATAAAACAGAACCGAAAATTTACGTTCCTAGCTTTCGGAACAAATGTTCCTTCATCGGGGAGGAGAGAGGGGAAAGAAAGGGAAGAAGGGAAAGGAGATTCAATTACTCACAACCCAGGTTATGAAGCAACAGGGAAAGGAAAATAGGGAGGGTAGCAAGGATGGAGGCATGGTTGTCAGAGGGAAGCCAAAGATATTCTACTGTAAGTACTGTGCCAGCTTCAAACCAAAGAGGATGCATACAGAAGTAAAGAGGTATATAGTATAAAGATAAACACAACTATGTAGGACGAAAAGATGCGTGAATGGTTAAAGAGGAAAGGGAAAGAGGAGAAGACTGAAGAGTGAATGGGAGTGGGGTTGTTTAACGTAGGTTCAGTCCAGAGGGATGGCAGGATGAAAGGATGTGTTGGAGTGCAAGTTCCCATCTCCGCAGTTCAGAGGGACTGGTGTTGGGTGGGAGAAGCCAAATGGCACATACGGTGTAGCAGGTTCCTAGGTCCCTAGAATTATGCTGGAGGGCATGCTCCGCTACTGGGTATTGGGCATCTCCTAGGCGGACAGTTCGTCTGTGTCCGTTCATGTGCTCAGCCAGTTTAGTTGTTGTCATGCCGATGTAAAAGGCTGTGCAGTGCAGGCATGTCAGTTGATAAATGACATGTGTAGTTTCACACATAGCCCTGCCTTGAATTGTGTATGTTTTACCAGTAGCGGGGCTGGAGTAGGTGGTTGTGGGGGGATGCATGGGGCAGGTTTTGCAGCGGGGTCGGTTACAGGGGTAGGAACCGCTGGGTAGAGAAAGTAGTCTGGGAATATTGTAGGGTTTAACAAGGATGTTACGGAGGTTAGGGGGGCGACGAAAGGCAACTCTGTGTGGTGTGGGGAGAATTTTGTCAAGGGATGATCTCATTTCAGAGGTTGACTTGAGAAAGTCATATCCCTGGCGGAGTAATTTGTTGATGTTTTCGAGGCCAGGATAATATTGGGTGACAAGGGGGATGCTTCTGTGTGGTCTGGGGGTAGGAACATTGTTGTTGGACGGGGAGGAATGTATTGCTCGGGAAATCTGTTTGTGGACAAGGTCTACAGGATAGTTGCAGGAGAGGAAAGCACTGGTCAGGTTATTGGTGTAATTGTTGAGGGATTCGTCACTGGAGCAGATACGTTTGCCACGAATACCTAGGCTGTAGGGAAGGAAGCGTTTGATGTGGAAAGGATGGCAGCTATCAAAGTGAAGGTACTGTTGTTTGTTTGTGGGTTTGATATAGATGACATCTTTGTGGTCTGGACTCATGGTGAAGAAACACTCCTTAATTTCCTCCATAACCTCAACTCCTTTTCGAATCTGAATTTCACCTGGTTCTTCTCCAAAACCCAAGCCACCTTCCTGGATGTTGACCTTCATCTTGTTGAAGCTCACATCCACACCTCTGTCTACAGCGGTTCCTACCTCTGTAACCGACCCCGCTGCAAAACCTGCCCCATGCATCCCCCCACAACCACCTACTCCAGCCCCGCTACTGGTAAAACATACACAATTCAAGGCAGGGCTATGTGTGAAACTACACATGTCATTTATCAACTGACATGCCTGCACTGCACAGCCTTTTACATCGGCATGACAACAACTAAACTGGCTGAGCGCATGAACGGACACAGACGAACTGTCCGCCTAGGAGATGCCCAATACCCAGTAGCGGAGCATGCCCTCTAGCATAATTCTAGGGACCTAGGAACCTGCTACACCGTATGTGCCATTTGGCTTCTCCCACCCAACACCAGTCCCTCTGAACTGCGGAGATGGGAACTTGCACTCCAACGCATCCTTTCATCCCGCCATCCCCATGGACTGAACCTACATTAAACAACCCCACTCCCATTCACTCTTCAGTCTTCTCCTCTTTCCCTTTCCTCTTTAGCCATTCACGCATCTTTTCATCCTACATAGTTGTGTTTATCTTTATACTATATACCTCTTTACTTCTGTATGCATCCTCTTTGGTTTGAAGCTGGCACAGTACTTACAGTAGAATATCTTTGGCTTCCCTCTGACAACCATGCCTCCATCCTTGCTACCCTCCCTATTTTCCTTTCCCTGTTGCTTCATAACCTGGGTTGTGAGTAACTGAATCTCCTTTCCCTTCTTCCCTTTCTTTCCCCTCTCTCCTCCCCGATGAAGGAACATTCGTTCCGAAAGCTAGGAACGTAAATTTTCGGTTCTGTTTTATGTGTATCTATCGGCTGTACTGAGCTGAGGTAAGTACTGGCCAGCCCCTCTATCTCTTTGTTAGTATTTGTTTCACATCTTTATATGAGATTTTCCATTAATCATTTAAACAATAGTCTTATTCAGTTCTCAAAAAATATTTTAAAAGCTTTCTTTTTTGTTTTTGTATTGGCTGCACTCCTGTTTCCTAAAACGCTGCTTGGGAACCAAAGACTTTCAGCTGTACTGCCCAGATCTGCATTTATGTGATCATTTTGCTTCATTCTGCAGATTAGATGAGTGTTTAAATTTACATTTCCGAGCATAAAGAAGCAGCTGCCACTCTTTACAGAATGCTGAAATCTTGTTAGGGTCCAATTTTATATCAGTCTGTTATAAATAAGTTTTGCATTTACAAAAGTCTAAATTTAAGGCTGTACAGTAGGAATATCATCATACACACTACGCTAATATTCATTCTCCACCCACAATAACATCTCGAGTTCTGCATGTTATCATATCCAGTATGAAATCAGGATAATGTACAGTCTCAGTATTTTGACTAGTGGGTTAAGACAATACAGAATGAAAACTTTACCAAATGTTTCACCCATGAACTATAGGAATCGTTGAATCCAGTTCTCCATTCTTGTCACTTATTGGCTATCCTCTTCATTCCCGCGTAACCGCTAAATTCCACATTATTGTTGTTCTGATTTATGTTCCCATATGTAGACCTGTCTCTGCAATTCTTTCATTCACTATCGCTTCAAATATAGTTTCAGCAATGACTCATGACATAAAATGTGCCCAAACATTGATTCATTCTTTATTAGGCACTTTTATGTTTACCTTCAGTAGGATGTTTTCGTACCTTATTCAACCAGGTCAACTGATCTTCAACACACTCCTGTAGCAACAAATTTCAAATGCTTCACATTGTATCATTTCTGTGCTCATCACTGATTGTTCTATTTTTTACACTCAGGTCACAACCCACATATAAAGTTTTCCATGAATCTTTTGCTGGAATCAATTTTATATTTTTTGAGGCAGCTGCTTCTTTTAACAGAAAGATTTATGTAATACTTGCTACTATACCTTTCTTGTCTATCCCTTCTTTATCTATTTTACTGTCAAAATAGCACAACTTGTCAACTTCTTCAAAATTTAACCATCCTGTCTGTTCACCTACTGTAGTTTTGTCCCCCCCCCCCTCTCCAATGCCTGTATTACAGTCCCAACTAGAAGATCTTTTGTTTCATTAAGCACCAGACTCAATTCCTATTCACTTTTGGGGACCATTGTTATGTCATCAGCAAACTGTAGCATGCTGATCTTCTGACAGTGACAGACAATTCCCAATTAAAGATAATCCTTCCCTTTCTTCACTGCTTATAAAAAAAAAAGTAGAAAAAAAAGAAATATCAGTGATGGCAGTGAACAACTCTGGCAAAGTTTTCATTATTTTTTGTTCTTGTACCATTCTACCAGTGCAAAATATTGCAGTGTCTTTCATATAAAGCTTTTCAAAAGCTTTTAGAAACAAGTATTTAATCTCCTCAATCATCTTCTTCTGCATGTACTTACTTTTCATAGGTCTAATTTCTTCTGAAATGTTGTGATTTCTTTTGTCACAGATTGCTTTGGTCACCAAGCAGCCATTATAGTTCACCACAATGAGTAAGTTTATCATCACTGTGTGATCAGGGCAATCTGTATTTTTAGTTTCTTCAACTTGTCTAGGTTCTAATGTTGCTGTTTCTTCTTCAACATCTCAAATTTCAACTGACATTTCATTAGCACTAAGTAAAGGTCAGTATCATTATAAGCACTTGACAGCTCTTGCAGACTATCCAGAATTTTTGTTTTACTAAATACAGTCAATCGGAAATCTTTGTTGACTGTCAGGCATGTATACTACCTACTGAACAGGTTCTTGAAACATGTACTTGCAATGACTAATTGTTGGGCAGCACAGCAGTTTGACAAGAGTGAGGAGGCAAGAAGCTGTGTTAGTCAGATGAAACAAATGAAAGGAACAGGGAGGTTGGGAGTGTAAGGGAGGCTTATGTCTGGAACAGAGGGGGGTGGGGGCGGAGGGGCATATAATGTGGCACCAGAAATCCCTCCCTGACAAAGGTGGAGGATGTTACATGGGTCACAAAATGATGATGTGATGGAGTACGTTTGGGGGAGATCAGATAGAACAACAGAACAGAGGATGAGGGAGACAGTGGAGAGAACAGTGTAGGTGCAGATTAATGAAGTGAATGTGGGGATATGAGGACATGAGTGGAGGTGGGTGTGGAAGACAGACTAGCAAAGACTGAATCCAGGGAAACACAGAATGTGTTGTAAGGACAATTCTTATCCATGCAATTCAGATAAGTTGCCATTAGTGGAGAAAGGGAGAGATGATTCAGACAGAGTAGGTTGTGAAGCAGTTGTTGCAACTTATCACATGTTCAGTAACAAACTCTGCTACATGGTTATCAACTTTGCTCTTGGTTACAGCCTGACAAGGCCATTTGTTTGGTTGGACAGCTGGATTGTGTCCACATAGCAGGCTATGCAAATGTTACTGTTGCTGATAATAAAAGTAAATATCAGCTAAACCACATTTTACACAGTCACAATACAGGCTTTTTTTCCTTTGTAGATTTGCCTAGGATGCAGGGCGGAATTATCCTCTGCTGCAAACACATTCAAAAAGTTCTCACATAGGATGAAGCAAGAAATTGGGATGAAACTTCCTGGCAGATTAAAACTGTGTGCCCGACCGAGACTCGAACTCGGGACCTATGCCTTTCGCGGGCAAGTGCTCTACCAACTGAGCTACCGAAGCACGACTCACGCCCGGTACTCACAGCTTTACTTCTGCCAGTACCTCGCCTCCTACCTTCCAAACTTTACAGAAGCTCTCCTGCGAAACTTGCAGAACTAGCACTCCTGAAAGAAAGGATATTGCGGAGACATGGCTTAGCCACAGCCTGGGGGATGTTTCCAGAATGAGATTTTCACTCTGCAGCGGAGTGTGCGCTGATATGAAACTTCCTGGCAGATTAAAACTGTGGTCCCGAGTTCGAGTCTCGGTCGGGCACACAGTTTTAATCTGCCAGGAAGTTTCATATCAGCGCACACTCCGCTGCAGAGTGAAAATCTCATTCTGAAGAAATTGGGAATTCCAATCAATTTAATAGAAAATTTAAAAAAATGTCTCAATCAGTCCTAGATTGGAGGAATATAAATTTTTGTTAGTTATATGGTAAGCTGATACCTTCATTGTAAAGCTGCATGACAGGTAGTAGTTTATAGTAAATAGGCTTCTTTGTTTACACGAGTATACAAATTAACTATTTTCTTTGAAAAACTACCAATGTAATCAAGTACATATTAAGCTACAAACTTGTAAGCAGCAGCTATTTAATAAAAATAGGGAAGCAGCAGTTGCTCTGAAAGTAGTAACACACTATTTTACTAGGTCAAATTTAGGGGCATAAGAATATAGTATTAAGTTGTATCGCATAGTTCACTGTTAATGCAGCATAGAGATTAAATTTTTATGATTCACTTGTCTTTTTTTAATGTATGCCTGAAGCTTCTCCTCTCTTGATGGAAGCTACAGAACAGAATGAGTGCATGACTAAGTTAATGCAGTGTTGCTATATGACTGAACGACTTCCATAGATAGTCTTGCCTCTGTTTAGGTAAGATGTACTTGTGATGGGACTGAACTATGATGTACTAGCTAGGGCAGGTCTTGCACTTGAGAGAGGGATATGACAAATGTGGCATGGTGGGAGGGGGGGGGGGGGTTCCGAATCACATAAGAATGGTCTAGGATATTTCACTGACTACGAATGGTGGTAAGAATGTCCCATATTTCAGGGAACAATGAAAGGAAGTCAAAGTACTGGTGGAAATGTGGTTAAAATGCAACATTCAAAAGTGTTGACTTACCACTTCTGTAGGGCGGAAGTATTTTGGATTAACTTTTACTCTTATAACACCAGTGTCCTTCTCGCGGCCAACTTCATTTTCTCCTTTTCCTTCCCAAGCAATTTCTTTACCAACATGATTGAAAGCAGCTTCTACAAATTCTCTGACACTGTGTGTCTCCCCAGTAGCAATTACATAGTCCTCGGGTTCATTTTGTTGTAACATAAGCCACATAGCCTGTAAAAAGTGTCAAACACAGAAATATAATGAACTGTGAAAAATGAAAGACTAGTAACACACTTCTTAAATCAATACAAGTTCCTCTCATTACAAAGAGTTGCAACAAATCAGTAAGATTTAAGTCAAATGCATCCTAGAAACTTAAGGAAAATTTGTATACTATTACAGCACCCATTAGACACATTTTACATTTTTGCAACAATTCTCAGTAGGTATATATGGCAACTGGGAGGAAGGAACTAGAAGGAAGAGGAAACACAACCAACTTGGACACTGGATGAGAAGAGATTGTTTACCAACGGGTGCTGTGGAAGGAATGTTGAACAGAGGAAGAAGAAGAAGAAGAAGAAGAAGAAGAAGAAGAAGGAGATACAAGATGGTGGATAGTATAAGGATAGAAAGCAATTATGAGAAAACTAAGAGGGTAGCAAATGACAGGACTGCAAGGAGAGCTGCATGTGAAGACCCACCCTAGGGCAGAAGACTGATGGTGATCTGGCAACTAATGTAAAGCTTACCTCCACATAATCTTTCGCATGGCCCCAATCTCTCTTTGAATCAAGATTTCCCAGTTCAACACACTCCATCTGCCCAAGATGAATTTTTGCAACTGAACGTGTAATTTTTCTTGTCACAAAATTTTCACCTCTTCTCGGGCTCTCATGATTGAACAATATGCCATTACATGCAAACATTTTATAAGCTTCCCTGTAGTTCACAACAATCCAGTAGCCATACAGCTTAGCACAAGCTGGGAACATAAGATGACGTCAGCTGACATTGTTGAGCTAAGAATTTACATCAAATAACACAAACCACTCAAGAACTTACCATATGGAGATCTAGGATAAAAAGGTGTTGTTTCTTTTTGTGGAATTTCATGTACCTTTCCATAAAGTTCTGAAGTTGAAGCCTGATAAAACCTGACAGCCTTTTCTAACCCACATGTCCGGATTGCATCAAGAAGACGTAAAGTTCCTAAAGCATCAACTTCAGCTGTGTACTCACTCAGATCAAATGAGACCTGGAGAAAAATAACAAGTCTGTAAGCTCATTAAAAAAGCACATACATGTTCTCAATTCACAAAACACAGTTTGTATTAGTAAAGTACCTTCACATGACTCTGTGCAGCTAGGTTATAGATTTCACTTGGTCTCACAGAACTAATTATTTTCACAAGGCAACTGCTATCAGTCATATCTCCATAATGTAATTTCATTTTTCCTTGTTTGTGAGACTTTGGATCTGCATACAAATGTTGTATTCGGGCAGTATTGAACGTACTTGCCCGACGAATAATCCCATGTACTTCATAATTCTTGGCAAGCAGAAATTCAGCAAGGTATGACCCATCCTACAAATAAAACAATCCTTAAAAACTATGAATAAAATGGAATATGAAGAGCATCAGAATATTATATAATAATAAGGATCACAAATACAGGGTGACCTATGAGGAATTCAGTATTCAAGGATATGAAATGTTTTTGCAAACTGCAAATATGATATTACATTAGCTGCATGGTTTACTACAGACACATGAAAATTTGTGCCGGACCAGGATCTGAACCCAGTTTTCCCACTTATTGTGAGGAGTTGTCTTAATCATTTTGATTATTCGTGCACACTTTCGAACCAAGCTTCCATATGTCACAGTATCTACATTCCACAATTCTCTCCTGCATTAGGAGAGAATGTTTTTCTTGTCAGTTTGCCTTGCTTTTGCATGAAATACAGTTAGTGCAGTGTCTGTATTTAACAGTGCCTGTCTAGTTCAATACATGTCTGAAGGACATTTGAATCTAACTATACAGACACTGCACTAATTGTACTCACGGATATGACAGAAACAACTGAGTGAAGCAAAAAAGGCTACTAATCATAGCCTCTACAATGCATACCTTAAGAACTATGAGAACTACCACATCTTCAGTTCTGTGAAACCTCTCCTACTTCAAGCTCTTTGCTTTCCATTTTTTGGGCAGAGATAGTAAGGTACAAAATAAGAAAACATGGGCTCTAAAATGGATATGTTAAGAGTTGTCAGCACATGTTCAATAGAAGAGGTGTGCTCACAGTAGCAAAGATGAACAAGTGCTCAGAGCTCTTAAGATGATATGCATTTTTGAGTTGATGTTTATTGGCCTTTTTTGCTCTGATTGATCTTTCCTGTCTTACCTCTGAATATTGACCACTGTTCATGGGACACCCTGTATAATCTCTAATAAATACACACCTGATCGAAAGTATCCAGACACTCATTTTTGGACATACCATTTGCCTTTATGATAGTTTGAGCTCTGCTGATGGAACTTTCAAGGAGGTGTCTCAATGTCTGTGGGGGCATGCAGACCATTTTTCCTCAAGAGTCAAAGGCAGAGAATGTAGTGCTGTTGGGCACTGGGGTCTGGAGCAAAGCAGACATTCGTACTTACCTGTGTTCCATTGCATTCAGATCAGGACACTGGGCAGGCCAATCAACTCAGGAATGTTATTCTCTGCAAACCATTGCCTCACAGATGCTGTTTTATGACAAGGTGCATTTACAAGCTGATACAAACAATCATCATCTCTGAACTTTTACTCAGTGGTAAACAATACACTGTGCTGCAAAATGTGTTCATATCCTTCCACATTTAGCATCCTTAAGTACAGTAAGGGGGTCACACCCTACCCACAAAAAGCACCCCCATACCATAACACTACCTCCACCTTATCTCATTGGCAGCACTACATGTTATGCCAGTCAAAATTCTCCACACATACACCAACTCCAAACCCTTCCATTGGATTGCGATATGGTACAGCATGATTCATCACTTCAGACCACTCATTTCTGATGATCCTCTGTTCAGTGGCACTGCTCTTTACACTTCCTAAGTAACGCTTAGGACTGACTACAGAAATGTGTGGCTTATTAGAAGCTGGTAGAGTACTATAGTATACCATTCTTTGTAATTCCCTAGGCACAGTCACTATGCTATCTGGACTGCTGGTAGCACTTTGGATCTCATGAGTGAGTCATTCTCTTGATTTCATGTGATTTTTTACAACCATCCCTCACAATGCACAACAGGACCTCCCCATAAGTATGCAAGATCTATCTGGTCTTGATTTAGCTGTGGCTGTTCCTTTGTGCTTCCATGACAATTATATCGCCAATAGTCGACTTGGATAGTTTTAGAAGAATTGAAATGCCCCTGATGGATTTGATACTCATGTAATGTCCAGTGACGTTCAGTCACTGAGCTCTCCTGACCAACATATTCTGCTGTTACTGCTTCTCTACTGACAACACAATACTCCCTGCCTCCTTTTACACTGCCAGGTCCAGCTTTCATAACATCTTGAGGTCAATTCCTCATTGCACAATTGTGTCTTGACACTTTTGCTCCGATTGTGTATAAACTAAATATTTTCTTTTAGTAGTGGTTTATGCAGAGTAAGTTACTTTTGTAATGGTTTCAGCAGACATCATCCCTTCCTCCAACTTAATAATCAAGTGAAAACTTGAATCAAAAATTATGACATATACCAACTATTCACTGAGATCCAGAATGGGCTACAATTATTGTATTACAATGCAGCTTGGTAGATGTGCTAATGCATTAATGCAGAACAGATTTATGCTGGAAAACAAATTAGTTTCGCTTGCCCGCGAAAGGCAAAGGTCCCGAGTTCGAGTCTCGGTCGGGCACACAGTTTTAATCTGCCAGGAAGTTTCATATCAGCGCACACTCCGCTGCAGAGTGAAAATCTCATTCTGGAAAATTAGTTTCAATTTGGCCACCAGGCGCAGATCTGGTAGTGTACACTGCTTGTTTGATGGTATGACATCCACAGTCATTTGACAAGCCATAATCTGTGTGAACAGTACATGTACCAACAAGAGAGACCACGTGCTGTTGGTGAACCTGTTTTATGTGAATTGCAGCACTACACTGAGAGAGAATCTCCAGCTGAAAGGTCTGAGGAGAGGCCCAACGCTTTAAATGGGTTAAAGAAGATTATAATGAAATTTGAAAACACAAGTGAGCTTGGTGTGGCACCTGGAAGAGAAAGATGTCCTATCCTGCTGGAAGTTATTGACGAGGTTGCTGTTGCTGTAACTGGCCAAGCAGCATGTAGCCTGGGTAGTGCTAGTGCTTGTGCAGTGGTCACAAGATTTGTTCACCTCATGATCAACAGCATGGAAATTTTTGGGGTACCCATACAAGATCCAAACAATGCGGCAACTGAAATCTCATGATCAGTAGCATACTCTAAATTTACTCTTTGGTTTTGGCACAGATCAGAGTTGATAACATGTTGCTGGGCAACATTCTACAGAATGACCAGCCACATTTTACTCTGCAGGGTGCAGTGCATACATAGAACTGCCAAATCTGAGGTATTGTCAAACCACATGTTAAGCAAGAAGAGCCACTGCACTCACCATATGTCACTGTCCTTCTTTGAAGACATTACACCAACAGGGCCAGTCAGTACACCATAATGTCTGCAGGTCATCGGAACCTTCTTGTATAGCATGTCATTTCTGCTTTGGAAGAGTGCAACTGTGTGGACACCACTATTTTCATACAACACTTCATGTTGCTCACCCACTGAAAGATCTCCTTAATGCCACCTTCCATAAACACATTATCTCCAGAGATTGTTTAGATGCATGGCCTCCCAGATCACCTGATCTCAATCCATGTGACTTCTGGTTCTGGGGATAGCTAAAAGAACATGTTTACCAGGCCAGTATACAGGAAAATGTTGCTTGGATTCCACCAGAACTACTGCGAGCAACAGCCTATCACATCATTTTATGAATGCAGCATTTCACTGATGTCTCTGGTGCTCATATTGAATAAATTGTTCAAGCAGTGGTTAATAATGAAATCAACATTTTGCCTTTCTCACTGCCTTCTACCTATGTCTTGTTCCTAATCCATTACATTTGGAAATATTTCTGTATGTCTGTCCTGCATTCACAATGCCAGATCTGCAACTGGTGTCCAAAACTGGAATTATTTTTTCCAGCATAAATCTGTTCTGCTTTAACACAGAATATCTATGAAGTTTCACTGTCATGCAATGATCATATCCCACAATGAGCCTCTGTGAGTAGCTCCACCTTAATTATAACCTACTGGAATGAGAAAAAACATAAATTTATGTGACTGCTATTAGTATAAACTAAATTAGAAATAAGCTACAACCAAATCTTCACAAGGCAGTATTAGGCATCAGAAAATCAAAGATTAGAACCCTTAACTTTAGAATAGATTGCCCATCAGCTATAATGATTCTTTTCACTTTAAAACATCTCATATCATATATTACATCCTTAACATTTAACAATTTTTTCCTTGCATACTAGAAATAAATCTCTTTTTATATTGCATAAAACCCGAGGAGATGTACACGCAGGCAAGCTGCATATAAAGAACTACCTGAATGCTGTATGCAGTGTGAGTCATCAGCAACTGACTCATAGATGGGCCTACTATCCAGTAGTGCACAGTTTTCACTTTCACTTTAATGAAAATACCGATGCTTCCTGATTATACTCCACAAGATATAAGAAGTATTCAAAAGTTATTGTGATGTATGATCAATTAATCACTGCCCACAAGTCAGAAACTGGTGAAAACTGGACCCAAGGTTCACAAACGTTAGTTGATTGTATTCTAACTATGCTTCATAGTCAACAGGTTGCAGATCAGTTAATCAGAGAGGTAAAAGAGTGGATTCAAGCATTCTCATGACTGTGGTGTGTTCTTAAAACCATTTTGGTGACATCATGGTGCACTGTTGTACTGAGGGTGCAAGCTGACTGCAGCATAACACACAAGACAGTAAAAAAAAAAAAAAAAAAAAAAAAAAACGGAATAACAATGCCATGGGCGGAGCTTGTGTAGTATGCATTTCTGCTGCTAGGGGTGAATAGCGAAACTCACCCCCAGTTCAGTGCCACCAGTATTTTTAACCTGGCTTATTGTGTTCATCTCTAGTGACTGTTATTGCTAGGGCTGTTTTGTTCTTGTTTTGTTTTTATGATGGCAGATTTAAGTGAACAACAGGCAGCTGTGGAATTTTCTTTTCTACTCAGTAAAAATGCTGCTGCAACTGTTTTAATGTTGAAAATACCTTACCAAGATGACACTATGGGAAAAACTCAAGTGTACAGTGGTTTGCTCGCTATAAAAATGGCGACATGTCAACTGATGAGAAACCTCATTCTGGACATCCATCAACTGCCCGAATCGACAAACATATTGAAAAAAATTCAAGAGCTTGTGCTCACAGACCATCAACAGAAAATTGACCAACTGCCAGAGATTGTGCAACAGTGTTCGTCAAAAAATACCCAATTGGTGGCAGACAGGAGACCAGTTCTTCCACCATGACAATGCACCTGTACACACAGCCATCTCTGTTAGACAGTTTTTAGCTAAAAATAGCACGGTTCCGCTGCCCCGTGCACCTTTTTCTTATTTCCACACATCAAAGGGGGCATGAAAGGACACTGATTTGACAACACTAAAGAACTCAAGAAAAAAACAAGGAAGGAGCTGTCAGCCATCTCTAAAGATGGCTACAAAAAAAAGTTTCAAATGGTGGAAGCGCTGGTGGGATAAATGTATTAATTGTAATGGAGAGTATTTTGAAGGGGATAAGGTTGTTTGTTTGTTTTGTTTTAGGGCACAAAAACAATTAGTGTCACACATGCCCATGTCAAAATTGTAGAACATGAAGACAAAGAAAGGAATTAGAAATGACTACATGCCAATCACAATCGGAGGAAGAGAAGACAGCTAAAAATAGGGAGATGGAGAAACATCTATAAAATACACCATAGAGAAATGGAGGTCCAGAACAAGAAATTAAATGGCCTTCGCCGTATTGCTATGATGTATAAAAAGTAAAACGCAGTCAACAGCCTATGTGTCATTCACTAAAACTGCCGATAACTCAGACGGCAAACACAAATGGGAATGTAAAATGTAAGTGATTAAAAAAAGGGCATCCCATAAGGAAATAGTGGACAGTCAAAGTTGGGTGCAATGTGCACGAAGTAGTGGGGGAGCACCACTCAACAAATGGCAATGGCTAAAGAGACTGTGCCCAATAAACAACCTAGTTAAAATGATCTCCTCATGCCCAGAGGGTCAAGAGGAGGTAATCCAAGCTGCTGGGAGAGGCCTAATAACCCGGAGCTTGTTCCCATAAAGGGAGGACCAGTGGTGATACCAAAGTGACACCATCTGCTGACAGACGGCAACATGGAGATCATTGGAGGGAATATAAGAACTAGTGGACTGAGGTACAAGGACTGCAGCCTTGGTAGCAACATCAATGGCCTCGTTTCCTGTCAAACTAACATGACCAGGAACCTACATAAATATCACCGTGGTTCCATCAAGAGCGAGCAAGTGACATCTTTCCTGGACCCGTTGCACTAAGGAATGGATGGAGTGCAGCACACAGAGGCTTTGAAGGGTGCTGAGAGAGTCTGAGAGAAGATGACACAATGGAAAAGCCCATGCCACTGGATGTACTGCATGGCCTGATACAGAGCGAAGAGCTCTGCTGTAAATACTAAGCAGTTTTCTGGAAGCCAATACAAAAAATGTTGGCACCAATGAGGAAGGCACACCCAACACCATGGTCAGTCTGCAAGCCATCGGTGTACACAAAGTTTATCGTGAAATTCCATGTAAAGGTCATGAAAGTGAAAGCAATAGAGATAGGCTAGAGTAGTGTCCTTAGGAAGTGAATGAAGGCCAACATGAACACAGGCCACAGCACGAAGCCAAGGTGGTGGAGGATTCAAACCCACCAGTAAAGTTGCAGGTAGCATGAAGTTAAGCTGCTGGATCAAGAGCCAAAAGGTAACCAGGAGGTAACAGAGAAGAGGGACATGCCCCATACTGGCGATCAAAGGAGTTATCGAAGAATGAGGCATAGGATGAGTGGCCACACATGGCAGACGGTATGCATATTGTAATGGATCTGGGAGATGTTATTTTCTTTACCGTATTTGTCGATACCGAATTGTAAATGTTTTCTTATATTTTTGTCAGGATTTATTATAATTTGTCTTATTATATGTTAATTTACTTCTGTTTTTGAGAGTAAAAGCATATTGATTACTATTAGAAAATGTATCGAAGAATAGCAAAGAGACTGATTACAACTGGAAGATTGTGTGTGGTGTAAAACATCTTTGACGTTGGAGTCGTCTTTGACTGTACCTAGTCGGCAGCTAACTGTTGGTGTGTGTTGACCATGGTGTTGTTGGAAGAACAATGTGAAGGTCGCCGTCATAAATGATTTTGAAGTATGTTACTATTATTTTTGTATTAACTAAAAAAAGAAGAAACTACATTTGAAGAAACTGTATTTGAAACACCAAAATGAGAGAAACACGTTGAACCACGTCAATTCTGCAACCAACAAAGATGCATTGTGGAATCATACTTAGACAACTGAAGCCAAGACTATATCGCCGTATAAACGTCTAATGGAAAAGGTACTGTCACGAAATATGGCAAATTTAAGTAAATAAAAAAATAGTGAGCATATTTTCAACTTGTGTCATTGCCGCATTTCAATTGTGGGCGTCAGCCGGGATAACAGTTAGCCGTATTTCAACTTGTGTCTCGTCCGGGAAAACATTTTGCAATATTACAACCTGTGTCTCAGCCGGGATATTAAATTTGCAACATTTCAACTGGGGGCTCAGCAGCCGGGATGTTGTGTTCACGAGATTTTCAACAGTGCTACGAGGAAGAAAACTTTGTGTGTTAATACCAGTTTCTTCAGAATGTGTGTTACAGTGTTTGTGCTCATCGGGAAGTAAAAGTTTTGGAGAAGAAATGTTTCGGCAAGAAATATAATTTTCGACTGAAGAAAATACTTCAAGAATTTTGGTCAACAATCACATAGATGGAAAACGTGGTTTTGCAACAGTAGAAGAGTGTTCCAGATAAGTCACGAAACCATCGTATTTTGTTAAAACAATCTTTTTATCTTGTTCTGTATTGTTGTGTATAAATTTTTGTTCTTCACAATGACTTATGAGATTTTCGAGAGTATTGTGCCTAAAGTAGAAAGTAGTAATTTAACAGACTTCGAACATCAGGACAGGTCAAATGAAAGTGAAAGAACCGATAAGTTTGATTTAAAAAGTTTTCTTGTAAATTTCACGAAAGAAATTAAACAAACACTTGACGACAATAAGACTTACTGGGATGAAAAAATTGATAACATTTTGTTGCAAGTCCAAGCAGTCAATACCCAAGTGGGTGATCTTTCGAACAGAGTTGGTAATGCCGAGGAAAAAATTGAATCTGTGGAAGCAAAAGTAAATTAAATTGATGCTAAATTGAGCGGTGAAATTAATACTATAAAAAATGAGTTACTGGCAGATAGGGAAATAAATTTAATTGATTTTAATGACATTAAAGGGGAAATTAAAAATTTGGATGAGAACACGAAAGTTTTAGTAAAAAATGTAGAACAAAAAACTGACAATCGTTTGGTTACTCTAGAAGAAAAAGTAAAATGCAATGATTTAGAAAACAAAAAATCTGTCAAAGAACTTAGCGAAAAAATTGAAAGTTTTAACATTGAATTTCAAAGCAAAAATTACAATGTCAACACATGTAATCTTGTATCTAATATTCCAGTGAAGCACTTTTCGGTAGATGGACCCTTACATCCCGTTGATTTTATGCTGTATTGTAAGGATTGCTTTTTACCTCACTCACCAGATGATATGAAAATTAAATTTGTGAAAAAATTCTTGGAAGGGAAAGCTTTGACTTGGGCAAACCAGATTGTAACTATGGGGATGACATTTTCAGAATTTGAATCAAAATTTCTGGAAAATTTTTGGGATGATCTTAAACAAACTAGAATCAAAAGTGAATTTTTGAATGGGCAAAACTATAGAGAATCAGATGGGAGCATGAAACAATTTTGCAAAAGTGAACTTCAAAAACTTATTCATTTAACAAAACCTTTGGATGACTTGATCAAAATTGATACCTTGAAGAGAAGATTGCCATCAGCAATGCAGCTGAGTTTAGTTCATTGTCCTGATAGTAATGTAGAGCAGTTTCTCAATTATATTGAAAAGTTGGATAGGGTAACAACAAGAACACACAGTGGGTTTACTCAGAAAGGTAACGGTCAAAATTGGGGAAATGATAACTTTCAAAAAAGGGAACAAAACAATTATCATGGTGTCAGTCAAAATTCAGGGGGATATAACAATTTTCAGAAGAAGGACCATAATTTTTATCCAAAACAGGAACAACATTTTTGCAGAAATAACAGTCAAAATTCAGGGGGATATAACAATTTTCAAAAGAAGGACCATAATTTTTATCCAAAGCAAGAACATGATTTTCGCGGTAATAATCAACAAAATAGAGAACACTTTAGGGATCAAAATCACAGAAATTTTGATAGAGATCAGTACAATAGAAACTACCGACAATCGGGTAATGTTTGGCATAGGAATGGGAACAGAAATGTTGATCAGAGACATTGGCAGAACCACAATCAGCAGTTCAAACAGGAACCAGTTGTAATTCAGGAAACAAAAAACGAGTAGACGCCCCCCTTGAAGGTCCGCAAGGTTGAGGCAGAAGGTGAGCATGATGAAAGGACCAATGGATGTGAGTATCATAAACCCAAACATGACAGTTCCAAACCTAAGCTATCACATGAGGTTATTAGTTGTTACTTATTGAAGAAATTTCAAGAGGAAAATAATATTGATAAAAATAAAATTTTCAGTACACAAGAACATACAGTAGATAAAAGTAATTGTGATCCATTTAATTTAACAGAGTTTTACACTTGGGCAGAAAAGAACAACACTTTGTCAGATGATGTAATTTGTAGTAGTTCAGAGATGTGTGTGAATGAAAGAGAGAATGCATGCTGTGAGAATGAAAATATTGGTGAAAGGGATCTGGTACCTTTAGAAAGGGGAAATAATATTTTGGGGGATAATTTGGATGTGTATGACTTGAATATGTATAATGATAATGATGTTGATGATAAAGTTGATAATGATAGTAATGGTATTGATGATGATGATGTTGAGGAAAGGTGTTTCATTAGTTTAAATAGGGAGTTGGGTATACACATGGTTGAAAATGGATTAAATAGTGAGAATATTATAGAAATTCCCAGGGATGTTACCAGGATGAATAAGACTCACAAGCTGGGTGTATGTAAAAGTGTGAATTTAGATGTTGTTGGTAAAGAATCTGACTACACAAATAACGATGACACATGTATAACTACTAACCTAAGTGAAACTTTTACAGATACTAATGACACACACACATTTCTTATGAATATATGGCTGAACAGTGAAACTATTTCTTTTGACAAGAACTTTAGAAAGATGCTTATTAATGTATGTGAAACTGTATGTCCTGAGTGGTGGAAAAAGATGAGATATTTTATTTTTGAAAAACTGAAGGATAAGTACTTCAATAGTATACAATGTGATTTGGATGAAAATTCTTGGCTATTTGAGATAATAGAGAGTACTAACGACAATTTTGTATCTTGTGCAAATTTTATAACTGTGACAAATAATACATATAAAGGTATACCATATGATTCTGATAAGTATAGGTTTGGGGATATTGAAAGTGATTTATTACATGAGGATACAGGTTCTGAGAAAAGTGATCAATTTTGCAGTCCTTATATAAAAGTTCAAATTGGGTCATGGATTGGTAAATGTTTAATTGATACAGGAAGTGAGATCTCGGGAATATCTGAAAGGTTAAGCAAGAAATTGAAAGTGGGGAAAGATTTTGTTGAAATGCCAGTTGTTGGGGTAAAGATAAAAGGTGCTACTGGGAAGAGCAGTAAATTGATAAAAAGCCAGGCTTTAGTGACATTTTTAATTGAAGGCAAATTGTTCACACATGGATGTTTTGTAATTCAGGAATTTAATGAGGATTTTCTTTTGGGTATGAATTGGATAGTAAAAGTAAATACAGCATTTGATTGGGTTGGAAGAAAACTTTTGATAGAAACTAGTGAAAGGGAATACATTCAGACAAATTTTGTGAACACACTTGGTGATCAGAGTATTGGAAATTTTGACAGTATCAATTTACTAAAAGAAAATAGATTGGAGAATATTGAAACTCATAGATTTGATACTGATGAAGTTGAATTTGGGAATTTAGTAAATTTGAAAATTTCAGAAACACAAAATTTATCTGGGAAGCAAAAACAACAGTTAGAAAATCTGCTGTGGGAATACAGTGATGTTTTCAGTGACATACCTGGTAGGGTAAACGGTTATCAGTGTGAGCTTCAGGTAAAACCTCATGAACCATTTTTCATAAAACCATACAGTATTGCAATATCAAAAAGACCTGCTGTTGAGAAAGTGCTGAAAAAGATGGAAGGATGTAATATAATAGAAAGGAGTATCAGGGCATATCCTATAGTAGTGGTTTCGGGAAAAAAAAAAAAAAAAAAAAAAAAAATTCAAAATTGAAATAACCTATTATCATCTAAAACAAAAGTCCTCCACTGGAATACGCTTGTTAGAACAAAACTGCCTGTACAACCAAGTATGTATATTTGCATGTATAAATTAATAATTTGAAGTCACATATTAATTGAAACTGATGAAAAAAAACACTGTTGTAACAAAAAATGAGAGAAAGATTTATTTTTACTTTTTTTACAAAAAAAAGTCTCCATAGTGAGCATTTCTGAATTTTTCTAATTTTTGGAAGCTAAGTCTTCCCTGTGGGTGAAGGCATGCATGTGAGGACATGCATGCAAAGGTATAAGTTTCAAAACCAATTTTAGATAAAGCCTCATGATATATGAGCAGTTTATTGTTGTTTATACTGATGTTGTGGAGAGCAAAAGTACTCTTCACAAGAATGTGACTTATAGTAATATTGTAGTAGAGAGGCAAGTGTACATAAATAATTGCAAAAAATTTAGATAATACTGATGTATCTTTAGCTGTACTAAAAGAAGAAAATCACAAAAAAAATATTAAAAAAAACATGATTAAAAAAATTTAAAAAGAAAATCATAAGGAAAAAATGTACAAAAACAAAAAAACCATGACTAATAAAAAAATATAAAAAAATCAGGAGTTAAAAAAAAATATATATAAGGCAAATATAGAGAAAAACACATTACACTATATATGTCCAGTATCATTTTTACTGTACAATATGTAAGTATAATGAAATTAACATTAATATTTATAAAAAAAATTTAAATCTTATTCTGGGAAATGAGTTTTGCCTTTCTATTATTTTCAATCTGTATGTTGTATGTTAGAATATTTCTCATGTATGATTTATACCATGTATATTTGTCATGTCAAATAATTCCTTTACTTGCATTTTTGTGTATGAGATTGATGGGGAAGTATCATTGCAACAACAGCCAGTAACAAGTCCACAGATTCAAAGAGTCCAAATTTGGAAGAGGTTATCAGACTGCATCATTAATGTACTAATTGTGTAATACAGATCCATTACTGAGTGTGGTCGGGATTTTGTTGTGTATGTCCATAACAACAAAAGCCCTGGGGAGCAGTTGTAATGGATCTGGGAGATGTTATTTTCTTTACCGTATTTGTCGATACCGAATTGTAAATGTTTTCTTATATTTTTGTCAGGATTTATTATAATTTGTCTTATTATATGTTAATTTACTTCTGTTTTTGAGAGTAAAAGCATATTGATTACTATTAGAAAATGTATCGAAGAATAGCAAAGAGACTGATTACAACTGGAAGATTGTGTGTGGTGTAAAACATCTTTGACGTTGGAGTCGTCTTTGACTGTACCTAGTCGGCAGCTAACTGTTGGTGTGTGTTGACCAAGGTGTTGTTGGAAGAACAATGTGAAGGTCGCCGTCATAAATGATTTTGAAGTATGTTACTATTATTTTTGTATTAACTAAAAAAAGAAGAAACTACATTTGAAGAAACTGTATTTGAAACACCAAAATGAGAGAAACACGTTGAACCACGTCAATTCTGCAACCAACAAAGATGCATTGTGGAATCATACTTAGACAACTGAAGCCAAGACTATATCGCCGTATAAACGTCTAATGGAAAAGGTACTGTCACGAAATATGGCAAATTTAAGTAAATAAAAAATAGTGATCATATTTTCAATTTGTGTCTCGTCCGGAATAACATTTGCCGTATTTCAATATCCACTGAGGAGAAAGTCATGGCGGTAGGACAGCGGTAGTTTGGCAGCTTCTGCATACAAATTCTCAACCGGGCTAGTGTAGAAAGCGCCAGCAGCCAAACGGATGCCATCAAGGTGGTTAGTATTGAGAAGGCGTAAGAGGGACTGAAGTGCAGATGCATCAACAAAACATCCATAGTCAAGTTTCGAACAGACAAGGAACCAGTACAAATGGAGGAGGGTGGTTCGATCTGCACCCCAGGAAGTACCATTGAGGTCATGTGGGACACTGAGGGACAGTGTACAGCGCTCTGCCAGGTAAGACGTGGGAGGACCAAGAAAGTTTCCTATCGAGCATGAGCCCCATAAATTTCAGTTTCAACAAATGAAAGAGCAACAGGACCAAGATGTAAGGACAGTGGAAGAAACAAATTGCACCACCAGAAATTTATACAAACAGTTTTGTCAGTGGAAAAATGACAGCCATTGTCAATGCTTCCTGAGTAAAGACAATCAAGACATCATTGAAGACGCCGCACAATGAGGCAAGTCCATGGAGAACTGCAATAGATGGCAAAATCGTCAACAAGAGCTGAAGACACCCAGTGGGAGAGAGGCCATTAGAGGGTTAATGGCGATAGCAAAGAGGACGACACTCAGGTCGCAACCCTGAGGCATACCGTTTTCCTATATAAAGGTGTCCGACAAGGCAGAACCCACATGTTCCATGAAAACTCTGTCTTTTAAAAATTCTTGAAGGAAACAGGGCAGGCAGCCATGGAAGCTCCACTTGTGGAGAGTATGGAGGATACCAGTCCTTCAGCAGGTGTAGTAGGCTCTCTCCAAATCGAAAAATGCAGCCACAGTCTGGGATTTCCACAGAAAACCATTCATGACAAGGGTGCACAAAGTGATGAGGTGTTCAACCACAGAATGGAGCACTTGAAATCCACACTGTGCAGTAGTTAGTAAATTGCAAGACTCAAGCCACCGTACCAAATGGGCATGAATAATACAGTCCATCGCCTTGCAAACACAGCTGGTAAGATCAATGGGGCAGTAGCTAGAAGGAAAGTGTTTGTCCTTACCAGGCTTAGGTATGGGTATGACAGTGGCTTCACACCAGCATCTGGAAAATGTGCCCTCAGCCCAGAAGTGGTTGTAGGTATTAAGCAGAAAGTGCTTGCTCACAAGAGAAAGGTGCTGCAACATCTGAATGTGAGCACCGTATGTCCCTGGGATGCAGGATCGGGACGAAGTGAGAGCCTGATCTAGCTCCCTCATAGTAAAGGCGGCATTGTAGCACTCATGGTTCTATCCTGAGAAAAGGGTTTGGCGAGCCTCCTCCACTTGTTTCCGATGGAGGAAGGCAGGGTGATGGTATGAGGAGCTCAAAATCTCCACAAAATGGCGCCCCAAGGTGTTGTAGATAGCAATAGGGTCTGCTACTGTCAGGGCAGAAATTGGGGAATGGATCTTGGTCCCAGAGAGCTGTCGGATGTTGGCCCACATGATGGAAGAGGGAGTGGAACTGTTAAAAGATCTAGTGCGTGAAAGGCAGCTAGCTTTTTTGCTATCCTGAAGAATGTGACAACACTGCGCATGCATCTGTTTATAATGAATGCAGTTTGCCATCATAGGATGATGGTTAAAAATGTGGAGAGCATGTCTCCACATGGGATTTGTGTCACGGCACGCCTCAGTCCACCAAGGGACCAGGACAGCGTGGTGAAGAGGAATTACAAGGAATGGAACAGTATGCAGCAGTAAGGATAACATTTGTAAGATATTCCACCTAGTCATCACAACTGGGGAAATGTTCGCTGTAGGTCACCACGGAGGAGTAAATCCTCCAGTCAGCCTTAGTAAGTTGCCATTTGGGTGTGTATGGATGATTTGAGGTGAGGGGCACTGAACATCAAGGTCATCATCAGTGCCCTGGCAAGAAGTCAGCAAGCCAATCTCATGGGCGGGGATGAATGCTGTCCCCCCAGGCGGAGCAGTTGGTAATGTAGTAAAGTCTGCTACCCTTCCCCACCAATTTATGGATGAGGCCTCACAGTTCACAAAATTTCACCACTCTTGTAACACTGGAATCAGTATCTGCAAGAATGATGGGCAGATCTCAACTGAGACTGAGGGTCACTCTAATATCAGAACATATATATGACACGCGTTGCTAAAATATGCTGAACTGAAAATGACACCACAAACTTCACAGAGTGGTGCATCCTCCCGCCGAAGGAGGAAGCCATGTGTTAACGGGCTATGTCCGATTCAGAACCTCCTTCCAGTGGTGAGACTGACAAAGTCCCCCATGCCTATGTGGTCAATTTGAGCGACCCCAGTTTGTTTTCTGTCACCTGCAACCATTCAGTCTCACACTGACACATGATGCATCTGTCAGAAAATGAGATGATGGTGTGCAACAGGATGAGACATTGATGGACAGCACCACCCCGACAAGCTTCCTTGGTGGCTCTGTCAGCCATGCCATTTCCCTGTATCCCAATGTGGCTAGGTACCCAGTGAAAGATCACCTCGTTACCATGGCGTTGGAGCTGCTGTAAGGAGTCATGGTTGAGTTGAATCAGCTGGCCTACTGGATACATTTGGTATGTGCTTGCAGTGCACTAAGCAAATCAGAACAGACAAGATACCTTGTACAGTGATGTCTCTGAATCCTCTCCAGTACCATCATAATGCCATGTAATTCCACATCACAATTTGTAAATTGTTCAGGAAGATGATGATGGTCATGATGGTTTGTGGGGCACTCAACATTGTGGTCATCAGCGTCCGTACAAGTACCCAATCGTTCCAGTTCCAAGTGTTCCAGAAGACACACTGTAAAAGAACTATCAGGGAAAAAGCAGAACAATGAGGACATTCTCTTGCTGGGATCCATCAGTGTAAGCAATGATAAAACTGTGGTATGTACTTAAAATGGACAAAAACATAGTTGTAAAAACATAATCTGGAGTACAAGTTTTCTTGTACTGTGTCAAGCTTAAAATCACTTTGGGCCTCTGAAGACACCAAGGCGGCAATGTGTTCCATCCCAGGCTGTGTATTTTGATGCCTGATAGATCCAGATCCTCGTGACAGCCTGTAGCAAATATCCCATATGGCTTGGTCACATGGGGCCGATCCAAAGGTGGGTTGGACCAATGCACTAAATGACAATGACAGGTGACGCTGAGATTTTCAGTGCCTGATGAGCCAAAAGGATATGTCGCCGAATCCAGAGTGGTGGTTCACCAGCCTCTGAACACTGACTTGGAATTGGGCTGGTCTGAAACACTCCAGTCGATATCCAAATGCCCTCATGGTGGACAGCATCTACCATCTCTAAGTAAGTTAAGGCTGACCCATAGACCACACTACCATAATCTACGCGTGATTGAACAAATGCTCTGTAAAACTGCAGGAGGTTGGACCTGTCAGCTCCCCACGTTTTTCTGCTAAGGCATTTCGAAATATTCAATGACGGGAAGCCATTTGTTCACAGGTATTTCAGGTGTGGGAACCAAGTCAATTTCGAGGTAAATAATAAACACAAAAAAATGGACAGTTTCTTGAAAACATAAAATATTGTCCTCCATTGTGAGCACTCATTGGTTAAAACTTGGACAAGCACAGCTGAAATTGACACATGTAGTCTTCTCGGGTGAGAACCAAAAACCAATTGCCGTGGCCCAGGTTTCCAGCCCTCTAATGGTCAGCTGTTCTAAGATCAAAGGAAGAGTAGAAGGTTGCGAGGCATCGCCAATGCGATATCGAAAATGTCGGTCCTTGAGAAAGGACTGGATAAGAAGTGACAGTCATCGACATAGTCCCCATTCATGAAGCTGGCAAAGGATGTTTTATCTCCAAGTAGTGTCATATGCTTTTTTAAGGTCAAAAAACACACAAACCAAATGGTTTCAGCATTAGAAGGACTCCTGCATCACCAACTCCAGTAGAATTAAGTTGTCACGGGTGGAACAGTAGCACCTGAAACTGCACTGGGTGTGGCACACAGGTAATCTCGGGATTAAAGCAGCCAAACGAGGTGGCAGCTGACCGTGTGTTCAAGAGTCTTCCCCATACAACTGGTAAGGGCTACACTCCAGTAACTGTTAGGGGTGATAAAGCCCTTGCCTGTTTTCCAGAATGGAATTAATATTGCTTCCTTCCAAGTCACACGATATGGTCCATCAAACCAGATCTGATTGAAACAAAAGAGGAGCTGTCTTTTTGCTTCAGGGCGTACACAGATCTGACGGCATGAAGGTTTTCTGTAGTTGGACAGTGTCTGAAGTTTGCAAAGCTGTTGGTCTGGCCATGCCAATCGACAGTTGTCATTCCACCAAGGTACAGACCATTGTCTGAAGTGGTTTCTACACTGGGAGATGGACTCTGCAGCAGCCTGTTGGATCTAACAAGTAATATGGGCCTCCGTCTCCTGTGCACAATCCTTTAGTTCAAAAATAGCCGACCAACTGTACTTCAACCAATCTGTACTTTGTAACAGCCATCTGCATGATCTCATGTTGGCCACCGTCCTAGTTGGCAAATGGATCCACACTGGGAAGTGGTCACTAAAATAGTAATCTGTAGCCACTTTCCACAGAACTGAGTCTGCAGTAGCTGGGGAACAAAAGCAAAGGTCAGTGGCTGAAAAAGACCCTGTACCTGTGGAAAAAAGTGTCACCTGACACACGTTCAGAAGGCAGATATTCTCAGAATGGACGAGTCGCTCAATCATCCAACACCTGGACCAAGTGGTAGCGGAGCCCCACTCAAGTCCCCCACAAGGAGGAATTGGCGTGGGAGTGCCCAAACGAGTTCTGTCACAACATCTGCATCCAAAGCATCATTACGTGGAAGAAACAAAGAACACTGTGCGATATTAAAGAGTGCTAGAAATTTCATGGCAACTACTTGTGTGGTCATGGTAAGAGGGACAGGAGAGGAGTGGAATCTGTCATCAATGAAAACAGCCCCTCCACCTTTATCCCTGTCTCCAGTAAGATCATCCTTCGTGTATGGATGGTAACCCCATAATGCAGGTGTGTCAATGACTTTAAGATGCATTTCTTGTAAGCAGAGGCAGAATTGTTTCTCCTGTAATTCTTCCACGTGTGAGCAATATCTATTTTAATTCCACTGCAATGAATAAGTCCCTGTGGAAGCCATCGTTTAGCTAAGGTTGTTCTTGCTTTCCTATCTCGGAGGTAGTGATTTACGAGGGAGGTCAGGGGGAACATTAGCCAGTTCTCAGCTCTCCGGTTCCTCCAATTGGAAGTCCATATCCTCAAGAGCACAGTCCTTATCAGAGAGGGAGAACTTGCTGATCTGAAGGTTTAACTGCCACTTTCTCGGACTTGGAACTACTTTTTGAAGGATGTTTTCCTTTACTTATGGGAGGTGATGCTTGCTTGCTTGCTTGCTTGCTTGCTTGCGTTGCAGGGACAGCTTAGTTGGCTTCTGCTGGTGAGCAGTGGTACGTGGCTTAGATGGTAAGCCCATTTCAGACGGCTTCCAAATGACTTCTGTTTCAAGTCGAGTGTTTCCCCCATAGGTGCACCAACAACAGCATGTACTCATACTTGAATCTGGGGTCGGAGTTTGTGTGGAGGCATCACTTTTGGCAATTGACGTCTTAAGGGCTGAAGCAAAAGAAGTAGTAAGAACTGGAGGTTGCATAGCTTTGAAAGCTTTTGTAGCTTCAACATAGGGTATGCAGTAGCCGCCAGAAAGATCGCGGGAGGCGCACATTGGCACGGAGCATCACGGACGGTAGTTGCCGCAAGTAGAGTCCCGTCCACCTGAGGGCACGCGAGAATTCGGATGCGACCTCTGCCGGCATAACAACAACAACAACAACAACAACAACAACTCCGGCAGCACGGGCCGTGCCCAGTCAGTTAACATCGGGCATGCCTAGGACACAGTCCCGGTCTACGCTAAGTGAAGTGCGACGTAAACGTGAACAGTGTTACTACACAATTGGCGACGAGTAGGGTCGTTCTTTCGCGTGTTGCGTCGTTGTTCCGGTTTCGCAGCTTCTCCACGGCATGGAGGATTTAGTGCGGGTTTTGGTTGAGCAGCAGACGGAGCTCATGGCCACCATGAAACAAGTGCTTCCGGCGTTGCTCTCCACGCCGTCTGCTCCAGCGCCGTTCCCTCCTCCCTTTCCCCCGTATGACGAGACGGTGGAGGATTGGGACGCATATGAACATCACCTTCGGCAGCATTTCCAGGGGTTTCATGTTGCCGATGTGGAGGTATGTTGTGCTCTCTTCTTGTCTTGGATATCTCCCTCGCTGTATCAAGTTTTGCGGCAGCTAGCGCCGTTGCAGGGACCCTCGTCCTTTTCTTTTGACTCATTGTGTTCATTGCTGTCTTCATATTATCGCCGCCGCACGCATGTTGTGGCGGCTAGGGTCGAGTTCTATCAATGCAAGAAACAGCCCCATCAGTCTTACCGGGCGTGGGCCACTACCCTGCACGGTCTTAGTCGCAAGTGTCATTTTGTCACGGAGCAGTCGCGAGAGTCGTATGCCCACGTTATGGTACGCGACATCATTGTTCGTTCGGCCCCTGATAGGGAGGTCTGGCAACGGGCCCTGCAGTTAGAAGACCCTTCCCTCGAGGAAGTCCTGTCCATTGCTCAATCGTATGAAGTCTCCCACGCAGCAGGACAACAGCTGGAAGCGTGGTGCGACGTTGCGGCGGTTCAGGGCGGCGCGGCCGCGTCCACTGTGTCCGGGGTGGACGACGTGCGAGCGGTACAATCCAGCCGTTACGGCCGCTCCCGCACAGCGTGTAAACAGAATTCCGACCGCTGGCCCTTGTTGCCGTCCTGTGCATCGTGCTATATACATCATGATCAGTCAGAGTGCCCCCAGCGTTGGGCCGTTTGTCACAAATGTAATAAAAAAGGTCACATTGCTAAAGTTTGCCGCTCAGCCTCAAAAGAATCGAAGCAGGTACAGAGGACATGGACGTTGACATTCAGGAAGTTTCATCGAGCCAGGCTCCCGACGCATCGGCACGCAAACTCTTTATCGAGGTGTCGATTCGGTCGCGCCGGTTACAACTGCAAGTAGATACGGGCGCGGCAGTTTCGTTGTTGAAAGCACAAACTTATTCCGACCTTGGATCGCCCCCGTTGGCGCCAGTTTACCTGCATCTACGCGGTTATGGTAAACAGTTCATTCCCCTACTGGGTCAATTCACTACCGACGTGACTTACAAATCAGTCACTCGGCCTATTACTTTTATTGTTGTCAGTGATGCGAGCTCCGCTAACCTTTTTGGCCTGGATGCCTTTCAAGCTTTCGGTTTTTCTATCGCTGACACCATACAGTTGGTCTCCGAAGACGTTCCCTATCAATCATTGGAATCTTTGATCTCAGACTTTCCAGATATTTTTGAGGAGGGCCTGGGGCGTGTTTCAGATTTTGAAGCTCACTTAACGTTGAAGGCGTCGGCTCGCCCGCGTTTTCTACGCGCGAGGCAGATCCCCTTGGCTCACCGCCCTCAGGTACAGGAAGAGCTAGACCGGCTGACAGCCCCAGGGGTCGTTCTTCCCATTTCTCCCAGTGAGTGGGCTTCGCCCCTCGTTATTGTAAGGAAGCCCTCGGGAAAATTACGTCTTTGTGGCGATTTCAAGGACACCATTAATTCCCAATTGGTGGTGGACACTTATCCTTTGCCTCGTGCTGATGAATTGTTCTCCGCCGTGGCGGGAGGCCAATATTTTTCGAAAATCCCCATAAGCCGTTGGTCCTGGCTACAGATGCTTCGCAGGATGAGGTGGGGGCGGTCCTGGCCCATCGCAACGCAGATGGTTCCAAGCAACCACTGGCGTTTGCGTCTAAAACACTTAGTCCCGCGCAGGCCCATTACTCCCAGGTGGAAAAAGAGGCTTTGGCCATTGTCTATGCTGTTACCAAGTTTCACCCTTTCTTGTATGGCACGAAGTTTCAGTTAATCACTGACCATAAGCCGTTAAAATCGTTATTTTGGCCCTGCCTCTCAGATTCCGGATAGGGTGGCCCACAGACTACAGCGCTGGGCCTTGTTCCGCTCTAAGTACCATTATGACATTCATTTTCGCCCTACAGGACAGCATGCCAACGCCAACGCTCTTTCCCGTCTTCCAGTGGGCCCGGATCCTACGTTCGATCGAGAGGAGATTATGTGTTTTCATTTGGATGTGGCATCCCGCCAAGCGGTTGATGGCTTCCCGATCACTAGTTCTCGAGTCTCCAGGGAAACGGCAGCAGACCCGGTTCTCCGGCAAGTAGTTCGTCTCATTCAGCAGGGGTGGTCATCCCGCCCTCCGGGCCGGGCCTCGGACCCTCTTCGTAATTATTTTATTCTACGAGACCGCCTCTCGGTCTTGGAAGGAGTTCTCCTTCTGGCTACCGATGATACAGCTCCTCGTGTGGTTATTCCTGCAAGTTTACGAAGGGAGGTCCTCTCGTTATTACATGCGGGGCACTGGGGTGTTTCCCGTACTAAAACCTTGGCTCGCAGACATGTGTACTGGCCCGGTATTGACAGAGAAATTGAGCACTTGGTGGCCGCCTGTTCCCAGTGTGCGAGCCAACATGCCTGTTCCCAGTGTGCGAGCCAACAGGCATCTCCCAGGGCAGCGTTCTCTTCATGGCCGCCAGCAAACCCAAGCACGGGAACGTGTTCACATCGATTTTGCGGGCCCGTTTTTCAATGGCTTTTGGCTCATTGTCATTGATGCTTATTCCCGATTCCCATATGTGGTTCGCTGCTCCTCAACCACTTCAGAAGTGGCAATCCAGGCACTAGCAAAAATCTTTTGTGTGGAAGGTCTGCCAATCACCCTGGTCTCGGACAATGGACCGCAGTTTATTTCGCAGACCTTCCAAGATTTTTGTCGGCGCTCCGGTATTCGGCACGTTTGCTCTCCCCCCTTCCATCCACAATCGAATGGGGAAGCCGAGCGCATGGTGCGCACATTTAAGACGCAGGTGAAAAAGTATGTGCACGAATTTCCTGCGGAGGAAGCATTGACGTTTTTCCTGACGGCATACCGAACCACACCAATGGGAGAACGCAGCCCCGCAGAGCTCCTCCATGGGCATCAACCTAGGACTCTGCTGCACCTCCTCCGGCCTGGTCCTCGCCAGTCTTCGCAAAACGGAGTACCTGGCTTTCCACTGGGTATGTCGGTCTTGGCCCGTGGGTTTGGTCGCAATCCACGTTGGATACCAGCGGTGGTCCTGCGCCGAAATGGCCGCCGGCTCTATACCTTGTGGGCGGGGGACCGAGTGATATGTCGTCACCAAAATCAGCTACGTCCACGTTCGGGCACTCACCCTCCGACCTCTCTGACACCGGCTTCCCCATTACCGGCACCTGTGTTGGTTTCGCAGGGGACGTTACCTCCTCTCCCCGCTGTGACTCTGCCGCACTGCGATGGTTCTCAGCCTTGGCAGCCTCCAGTAGCTCCAGCACCGGCATCGCCATCGTTCGAGATGCCCCAGCGAGAGCTGGCCCCCCTAGCAGGCCCGGTTTCTCAGGAGGCTGGTTCACCTGTGGTCATCCCTTCCCCATCGTCCCCGCCACTGGGTCTTGCCCCTTCCGAGGTGGAACAGGATCCGGAGTTAGACAGCTTGTCGCCCGTTCTGTCCCGAGCTCCGGTTGTGGGACGACGGGGGCCTCTTCGTGTGGGTCACTTCCAGCCATATTCAAAGGTTCCGGCTCGAGGGTTGGCAGATCCCCTCGACTCCGGCCTTCCAATGGATGTGGAGGTCATCGCTCCTGCCCGACGCTCCACCTTCCGACGCAGTGGATCACAGTGGCTTCACCCCCCGAAGGAGGAGGAATGCAGTAGCCACCAGAAAGATCGCGGGAGGCGCACATTGGCACAGCGCGTCACGGATGGTAGTTGCCGCAAGTAGAGTCCCGTCCACCAGAGGGCACACGAGAATAGGGTCGCGACCTCTGCCAGCATAACAACAACAACAACAACAACAACAACTCCAGCAGCACGGGCCGTGCCCAGTCAGTTGACATCGGGTATGCCTAGGACACAGTCCTGGTCTACGCTAAGTGAAGTGCGACGTAAACGTGAACAGTGTTACTACAGGGTATGCATCTCTTGACTTCCAAATCCTACATTTTCCTTTCTTCATTGTAAACTGCACACTTTCTACCCCACACTGGTAATCCCTGGAGCATTTTACACATTTCAGAGAAAGTGTACAAGTACTGCCTGATTCATGAGCTGGGCCTCCACAATTGCCACACGTAGCCCTCCCATTACATCTCATAGTGGTACGGCCAAATCTTTGGCATTTGAAGCATCACACTGCGTTAGGAACAAATGGGTAAACCTTAAGATGGATATAGCCTGCAAGGATATGTTCAGGTAATTCCAGAGTAGTAAACGTTAGAATAAATGTTCCCAATATTTCCAATTTGCCACTGACACTCCTCATATAGTTCTGCTCTTCCATGATGGCCTTATTTTTCCATCCTTCATGTAACTCTGCAGGTACCACCTTCATTATATCGGAGCAGGTACTAAAGTTATGGGTGTTATGCATCTCAGCCTCGACTGGGTAGTCACCTAAGGCCTTACATCCCAGAAGCTTAAGATATCTGGTTTGAATTAGCAATTTCAACTACAAGCGTTCAATAACAAGGTTGTTTGACACTTTCGATGTCCAGCAATACCTTCCAAAGCCTTGTGAATATAGAAAGGCAAAACCTTCTCAAAGGTTCCCCCTGGTCTCTTGATTACAATGAAAGTGTTATGGCGTGCTAATGCCCTGTTACTATGATTCTGAGACTTCTTTTAGGGAACACTGAACAACTGAGGTTTCTTTGATGAGTGGGTGTAGGTACTACCTGACAGCACCCCCGTCCTGTGAGGAGTAGTAGTTTGATGATATCATTACATAGGGATCCTACGTGACACCAGGGAAACCACTGTCAACCCAGGCAGAGCCCTGCATGCCTGAGCAAGCCTTATACAACTGGGGGGTGGCAGGTGCCCCAGCGGTTGCCCACTAGAGACATTTTTACCTCAACAGCCATTCACATCATCAGCACGTAGCACACCTTGAGATTGAGGAGTTTTTTTTTTATAGAGGTGTGTACCTTCCTCACGGTCCAGGTGCTGAATCCAAGGCCCCCATCCTCTGAAACACTCAACATTCCACTGCTGCACTTCACGGTATTCACTGAAGGATGGCCAGAGCTTACAGTGACAGAGGGCTGGCGGCACCTACCAGTCCCCAGCTCAGGAGCCTGTCGCCAATCCCATACTCGGCAAATGAGTGGTGAGCCCCTGAGGAGGAGGGAGGAGGGGGGAGGGGGCGCATGGAGGTGGAGTAGGAGTCAGCAAATGGATAGCACACACGGGAAATGGTCACTCAAGTATGTGTCGGAGAGAACAGTCCACTCAACACAATGGGCAAGCTTGGCAGTGCAGAAGAATAGGCCCACATGGGAACAGATGGGTGTGGATACTGAAAGGAACGTGGGTGCTCCTACATTAAAGCAGAAGAGGTTAAGTTGATTAAGAAGGTCAGCCAAGAGGGCACCTCTCAGACGGGTTTGAGAGAACCCCAAAGGGGAAGGGGAAGGTTGTTTGGCAAACAAGTTGAAAATATATAGCTTTTAAAAAACAACTCTGGTTTTTTTTTTGGGTACCCCCTCATGTATGCCTATGATTTGACAATAGGTTCTTGTGTTGTTTGCCGATGAGATGACAGCAGACATGAGGAGCATCAATTCATGACATCCCTAGTGTGAGAATACTTCCTCTACCAGCCTGAAAGGTTACAAGTTGTCACACTGATGGCTCAACCTCAGGTGATTTTCACTGTAAAGGTTTTCTGCCATTGTTATGTAACTACTTATATCAATATTTATCATCTCAGGTTATCATGCATCCAGTGCCAAATGGCAGTGGCTCATGCACTCATTTTAAACTCTGTGCCCTGTGATACATAGTGAGCAGAAGTACACAATGGGGTGGTTCCTTGTGCACACCACAGCAAGGAACTGATTCTGGATCATGTGGCTAGTTGTTTTTGCTCTCCAACATTCAGATGGCTACTTATTTGCAGCACTGTGGCCTTTCTATTTGCTGTAACTACCCATGATAGTCATCAGTGAGCATCATGATTAACATGTTGTTGTCCATGGCCATTGACTATAGTGCAGGTGACCAGATAACAAGACAATGTGGAGTTGCCAGCCGCAGGCACTCATTCAAGACTCCGCCGGTATACCTGCTTCCTACACCAAGTCCGTCCACCAGACTTGTTGCCACTGTGTAGCATGCCTGCCAGTCCATTCCAACAGCAGCCAGACTGCTGCCAGGAGGAAGTGAGTCAGACCCAGGACACAGCAGCCATCTTCTGATAATGCTGTGAGTGGCGCCCTTGCCACTCACCTCAGTCAGCTAGGTGTGATCATTCACCAAAGAGGGGCTACCTCTGCAAGATTCCACTACGTGCCACTAACATTAGTGCTGTGGTTCATGAAACACAGCCATGGGCCCAGCGCAGAGTGCAGGCATCAGCAAAGCAGGGTACCAGGACTTGTTGCAGACAGCTGGATGGACACTAGCCACTAACTGATGGTCTACGGGCCCATTCCTGAGAGGGTAGGGCTGTGAACATCTCCCCACCACACTGCAGAACAATGTACAATTTGTTTAGTTAACACAGTCATGATCACATGTGAGTTGTTACTTTATCTGTGGATGATCGGTTTCAATCTACTACAGAAATCATCAGATGTACATTAACAGCTTTCATAAATGTACTAGCCATTCTTTCACAAGAAGATACCAAGACGTTAGTGCAAGAAATAAAACACAAAATATTGATGATTACTAAAATAGATAGGGGACACCGCCTTAACGTAGCACTGTCCATGTGGGCGAGAAGGTTTGTGTGCTCCAGATCTGGAGGGCTATGCCAGCAGTAGCTTAACTACCAGAAGGGTCATCCAAGCCGGACAGGCCAAAGGGGAGGAGCCAGACAAAGTGTGTCCCACAATGACCTATCCCTCCCCTTTCCTATCCCAAACCTGTCCTCACCATTTCCTTTTCCTGTCATTCCCTGGTATTTGTACAAAAGGGCAGAAAGGCCTCTATAGGCATGGAGAAGCCAATCTTTCTACAGCACAAAATCCCGAATAAAAAATCCTGGTCCTCCAGGTTGGGGGTTGGCGATGGGTTACCAACCCGTCCAAGAAAAAATAGTCACTGGTACGAGCATCACAGAAGGGCCTCGGATAGGACTGATCTCTGTAAAAAGACCTAAGCAAGAACAAGGACTATGGAAGTAAATACAACTAGGGACCTGGAATGTCAGAAGCCTATTCCAGCCTGCGGCAGCAAAATGCATAGTAAAGGAAGCAGATAAGTATCAAGTAGATCTACTGGCTCTGCAAGAGACACGGTAGACAGAAACCACAGCTACAGAAATGGAAAATTATGTCATATTCCATGGAGCCTCATAAGCAAGCCACTCACTATGAACTGGTTCTGTAGCGAAAAAAATCACTCTGTACCACTCTCCTACATTTTAAATCATTCAACCCCAGAATCTCATTCCTAACCATAGACACAGGAAAACACACATTCACATATATAAATTGTTATGCCCCCAACCGAAGAAAGCGATGACATCAAAGAAGGTGTTTTCTACGAGGGATTAGAAACGGTTTTAGACAATGTACCAAGTGAACATTACAAAATTATCCTTGGAGATTTTAATGTGAAAATAGGGAAAGAAGCAGCCTTTATGGGGACCATGTGAGCAGTGATAACGGCACTACGCTGGTTAGCTTTGCGACTGCAAAAGGCTTGTTTATCATTAGTACTGATTTCGACAGGAAGGAAATATATAAAGGAACCTGGGTGTCTCCGGATGGGAAGACAGTGAACCAAACTGACCACCTACTTGTAGAGACGAGAATAAAGAAGAGGATACAAAATATCAAAACGGCAAGAGGTGCGGAATGTGGATCAAATCACTTCCTTGTGAGGAGAAGGATGAAAACAATATGGAGAGCCAGGAAGTGCGAAAGAATGCAGTCACTTAATACAACCAGGAGAATCTGATTAAAGATAATATAAGAAGAACTTTCAAGATAGCACTGACAAACTGTTTTGAAGCTTTGAATGAAGAGGAAGGAGATACTGTGGTAGATCATAACTGGAAGGTGATTGCAAAGACCATTAAAGAAACAGCCCAAGAAGTAATCCCAAAGCGAACTAAGGGAAAAAAAGAGTGTGGTTCCATGAGGAGTTGAGGAAGCTATCAGGGAGAGACAACAGGCCAAACTACTGTGGATACAAAGTAATATGCTGGAAGAAGGAAAATCAAAGTTCAAAGAAATACAGCGGCAGACACAAGCTACATTGAGGGACGCAAAGAGAAAATATGTAAAAAGCATCATGGAGGAAGCTCAATAAGACTTCCATGGAAATAGGTATAAAGAGCTTTATAGAAAAGTGAAAATTTTAAAGAAGGGTCATACCATCATCACAAATTCATAAAAGATGCAACAGAAGAATGTTAACAGAAGATCAAAAAATTGGGAGAAGATGGGTGGAATACTTCAGAGAATTACTAAACTCTGATGAACCGACCACACTACTAGAGTTTGATGACCCAGTAACAGTGGACCCAGAATATCCTCCACCCACCATTGAAAAGATAAGGAACCAGATTAAGAACCTTAAGAATGGTAAAAGTCCAGGAGAGGATGGAATTCCCACTGAACTTCTCAACTAAAGCTATGATCATGTAAGACATTAATCGTGTAAGACATTAATAACATTCTGAAACCTGGAGCACTCGAAAACAAGACCTTAACTGACTGCTTACATTTGAAAGGAAGGTCCTCAGGAAAATATTTGGACCAGTCCGAGATCAGCCTACTGGAGAATGGAGAAGGCGCCTTAACACAGAATTAGAAGAGTTGTACAAGGAGCCTAATATCTTGGGAGTGATGAGAAGCGAAAGACTGCAATGGGCTGGACATTTAGTTAGAATGGAGGCAACAAGGTGGCCTAAAATTGCAATGGACCGGATCCCATCAGGCAGCAGACCAGTGGGAAGACCTAGAAAGAGGTGGATCGATGGAGTGAAAGAACACTTGTTGCGGCTGGGAGTCACGGAAAACTGGAGACAGATAGCAGAAGACAGAGACAGATGGTGCACAGTCCACTGGGCCTGATCGCATGAATGATGACTTAAATAGAACAGGCATTACTCATATGCTACTAAAACTGGGTGGTAGTCACACAGAGGGCACACAATATGCCGTCACGCAGATGGCTAGATTCTACACATAGATTGGTGATACTGTGGGTGGACAATCTCCACATACATCAAGGTCAAGAGATTGGAGAGAGAGTTAAATGCACAAAAGATCCATGGAGGTGCCAAGGATGGAGGGGTTGGTGAGTTTGCAGCACTACAATACGACTTTGGTGAGACAAAGTGCATAACAGTGCAATGTACTTTCAATTTGTGTGCACTTCATGACTGATGGGAAAAAAATATCAACAAAAATGGACACACATGTTAAGCGACACATGCTGCAACTGACAATAGTCTTGTAACCAAGGAACATTCCTTTAATTGATGTAACTGTATCTGTGACTTTAAGATGGTCATTTGACTTAAACTGGTTGTTGATAAATAAATACACATTGCAGAAGCTTTTGGTGGTTTCATGATACCATTCTTTAAATAAAAAAATTGACCTTGTATAAACTATTGGGGAGGTCATTAGCCAAGTTATACCAGCCAGGACACGGGATGCAGATAACATCTTCGATTCACAGATGTTCTTCATCCTACCTTGGCTCCAACCAACACAATCGCAGTCATTTTTTGTATTACTGCTTCTCCTTGAAGAAAAAGGAGTCATATTTTTAGAAGATTTTAGTGGTAGTTGCCATTTCTAAGAAATAAGTAGATCCTCTCAATAATGATTGCATCAGAAATCAGATTCTGGAATACTGATCTCCAGCACACAATGAATCTAGCAATTCCTGTCTCCTTTTCCCTCTGATTTTTCTTCTGAAAGAATAATTTGCTTATGAAGTTTTAGATACTTCAAAATAAAATCAATAGCAAAAACATAACTTCAATAATGCATTAATTCAAAGGAATATTCTGTAAGAACATTTATGGATTTCTAATTACTTTGTCGTCTCTGCCTTTGATAGTGACTTCGCTCGAGTGGATTGTACACATCTCAGTAGATGGTTGGGGTGGCTGTTTCACAATGTGCATCTTGCACTCAGCTGTCACACCAATGAGCACTACTACAAAATATGACGACATTCCAATTTCATGACTCACTGAACTATTCTATTTACGCTAGCGATGAGGGTGCTTTCATTTTCAAACAGCATCTCATTAATGTACACTGTAACAATGGCTGCTCAACTTCAATGTAAACATATTTCTTTTCTGTTTTGTCATGCCTAGCTAATATTGAGAGAATTGTCAGTGGGCAATAAACTGCTTCACATGTGAATGAGTAAAGCTTCACCACAAGACAGGAAATCATTAATGGAAAATAATATGGTTAAATAGACAGTATTTACATTGTTCACTATGTCTGTGGTTTTTTTATGTTTGATTTGGGTGATTCTGCGGCAATAACGATGCCGGGCGGGGCTGACCGAGTGAGCCACCGCATCAATGGCACCCAGAAGAGTGACGCTGTGGCATTGAAGTCACCCAATAACAGAAAAGGTGGAGGCAATTGGGCTATCAGCGCAGCCAGGACATGCTGCGGGTCATCACCATCCGGTGGAAGATAGAGACTGCAGACAGTAACAGCCTGAGGCATCCACACCCGAACAGCGATAGCCTCTAAAGGTATTAGTAGAGGGACAGACTCACTGTAAAGGGAGTCAAGGACATAGATGCAGACACCACCAGATACCCTCTCATAAGCTGCCCGGTTCTTATAATAACCCCAATAGCCACGGAGAGCAGGGAACCAAGTTTCCTGAAGAGCAATGCAGGGGAAAGGGTGAAGGCTGAGAAGTTGCCGGAGCTCAGCAAGATGGTGAAAAAAACTGCTGGCCGAGAAAGGCGTGAAGGGACCGAGGAGGCAGATTACGCCACTGGGTCACCTGCTGCCACCAATTGAGTACCTGTGCAAGTGACATCTATTGTGTCTGAGAGTCCAGCGAGATGTAGGTCCTCAGCGGATGCCAGAATCTCTACCTCACCCTCAGAGCTTATAGGTTGCAGTGGTGTGGGTGACACTGCAACTTCCTTCTTCTTAGAGGTCTTCTTCTTGGACTTTTCTCACTGCTCCTTGGGTTTTGCTGGCTGGGAGGGCTTCACTGATTCAGTCTCCGGGATGGAGGAGGATCACGAATCCCTACGACCAGCTGCTTGTGGGCACTTATGCCACTGCCGAGCGTCATCCTTCCCACTTGTGGAAACCTGGAAAGGGAGGGACTCAAGGGACCCCGTACGAGCGAGAGGAGCTGAAGAAGTTGGACACTTCTCCAGCTTAGAAGCGGGGATGGATGTCCCCGATGGGTGTGGGGGGGGGGGGGGGGGGCATGTTGCTTACGAGGTAGGTGGCACAGGAGCAACAGGGTGGGTAGTGCCCCCCATGGGCAAGGGGGCATGTGGAGTTGTACAGCTCGGTGAGCCGACTGGAATTCGCTGAACTGATGGGGCTATCATGGCTGTCGTAGTGGTGCCATATGAGGAAGTCATTCACACAGGATGGAGTCTTTCATATTTCCTCTTAGCCTCAGTATAGGTCAGTCGGTCCAGGGACTTATATTCCATGATTTTCCACTCTTTCTGTAAGATCCTGCAGTCTGGCGAGCAAGGTGAATGATGCTCTCTGCAGTTGACACAGATGGAAGGCGGGGCACATGGAGTATTGGGATGTGATGGGCATCCGCAATGTCGACATGTGAGGCTGGAAGTACAGCGGGAATACATATGGCCGAACTTCCAGCACTTAAAGCACCACATCGGGGCAGGGATATAGAGCTTGACATCACAGTGGTAGACCATCACATTGACCTTCTCCGGTAATGTATCACCCTCGAAGGCCAAGATGAAAGCACCAGTGGCAATCTGATTATCCTTCGGACCCCGATGAATGCGCTGGATGAAATGAACACCTTGACACTCTAAATTGGCATGCAGCTCGTCATCAGACTGCAAAAGAAAGTCCCTATGGAAAATAATACCCTGGACCATATTTAAACCCTTATGGGGTTGATGGTAACTGAAACATCCCCCAACTTGTCACAAGCAAGTAACCTTCGTGACTGGGCAGAGGATGCCGTTTTTATCAATACTGACCCAGAGCCCATTTTAGACAAGCCCTCCACCTCCTCAAACTTGTCCTCTAAATGCTCTATGAAGAATTGAGGCTTCGTTGACATGAAAGACTCATCAGCTCTCGTACAAACTAGGAACCGGGGCAAATAAGTGTCACTGCCACAATGTGGCCAGGGAGGGGAACAATTTGGGATCGTATTTCTGAGTGTTGAATTGAACCCAAGAACTCTTAGAGACTGCTGGCGGCTGGCCACCAGCAAGATATGATGTACCACGCTTCATTGCGGGTCATCTGCCCTGATGCCACCCACTCCGACCAAGGGTCCTTCCCACAGGTGCCACACAGCCACAGCGAGGGCCACCTGGCAGGATGGCCATTGCCGGGAGTCCCGATGCCCCAGAGAGATAGGCATCTACTCCTTAGCATACGTGGGGAGTTGATGGCGCAGGCATCAGCAGAGCGATCCATGTGTTGTCAGGGGGCTACAACCAACAGGGTACATGGTGGTCTCACCACAACAGACTGGCTACTGTGCTGGATATTAGGTGGCAAGTGGTCCATGGTCATCGTCAGTGCAGAAAGCAACACTGCAGAGTGCATGGCGGAAATCACACCCAGGAATGTATCCTCACCCAAGATATGGAGAGCGAGCGGGACTGCAATGCAAAGATGAATGAGCTGGCTAAAGGTCTCAATGCGTGATGGACACAATGCACCAAGTAAGGTGCCCTTCCCCAGTTGGCTGGCTCTTTGGAATAATTTTGAAATATGGCGGTCAAACCCAAGAGGGGACCCTCACATAAGGGCCGAAATGTTTGAGACTCCTTTTAGTCACCTCTTACGACAGGCAGGAATACCACGGGCCTACTCTTACCCCCGAACCCACAGGGGGTTACGAATATGTGGTGCACGGTCTCTGTGTCGAGCAGTGCTTCCCTCTAGTGTTTCATGTACCACGCATCAACGAGTACTACAGTTAGTTGACGCATACTTTGTGTGGTAAGCTTTTGTGTGTATGTATCATGCATCAACGACTACTACAGTTAGTTGAGGCATACTTTGTGTGGTAAGCTTTTGTGTGTATCAATAAAACATCTTTGTAACAGAAGGAAGGTTTTTCAATTACAGAGAAAGAAACAAAGGTAAGCAAGGTCTTTGCTTAACATGATTTACACAAGATTGTTGAGTTAGCTAAAGCTATGAACCCATTCTAGGCAATTAAAATGCATACTACTAAACACTGTTGTCAAAGCCGGTACATAAGATCTCCAAATGCAGTATGATCAAAGTGTCCCAAACTCACCAATATCAAATAGCTATTAAAATGCTTACTGTGAAAAAGCAAAATGGAAAAGTCAGTGTACGCAAAAGTAAAGACAATGGCTGATGTGTGCCATCCCATACTTCATCTGAAAGAATAGCCACGTTTATCAGTTGCGAAACTGAAAGATCTGCTGCCAATGTTGCCATTTCTTCCTCAACAACATAGGGAGTTCTACACTAAACTTTGCAACATCGATCCCAAGAATGGAGTTGTATGAGAAACAGAAGTCAATATTTAGAGATTTTTTCCCTGAATTTAATTTTGTTATTCGCTTGTACAAATTTAAACGATATGAGAAAGATTTTTACTGGCTACACTTCTAGTAGTTAAGACATTACTGCTGTATTTCTGAATGTGTATTATCACAAATAAAATGTAGTTCCTCAGTATTCATTCCTATTTCCAGAAAGCATCAACTTCATTATTCCTGCATGTTGATTTGGGCTCTCTGGACTCCAGTGAGCATACTGTGTTGCTTAGTGTAATGACATTCACCTTTCAATTTAGCACAGGGGGCAGTTTCTGGTTGGTTGGTTGATTTGGTGGAAGGGACCAAACAGCAAGGTCACCAATGCCACTGGGTTAGGATGGATGGGGAAGGAAGTCGGCTGTGCCCTTTCAAAGGAACCGTCCCGGCATTTGCCTGAAGCGATTAAGGAAAATCACAGAAATCTTAAATCAGGATGGCTGGATGCAGGTTTGAACTGTTGTGCTCCCAAATGCAAGTCCAGTGTGCTAAAATAGTTTCTGGTCTAGTGAACAATATGGCCCCACTTCGAAGTGTGATGTAAGGTACATAGATTGTATCTGTAATGTTTGCATTTGTACACTCTACTTATACTAAATAAATGCCGTCGTGTGTTTTGCTATAATAGGTTGTTGAATTCATTTGTGTGTCCTGGATTGGTTTCTGATTTTTACTAGACCAGTAAAGTTGTAAGTGGAGATAGTGTGCCACTGAGAAAAATGACATGAATCATTTTGTATATCACATCTACACAGGTCTTGTGGAGAGCCATATAAAATCGTTTGTTCAAATTTGATAGTGGTCTCCCTGTCATGAAAGACTGTTCTGTAGCATAGCACACGATCTAAGTCATGCAGGAAGTTTCCAATATAATTATGAGTTGGTGATACCAATGAATGTGACTACAATATAAAGGTTGTGGTAATAGTTTGATCTATAACGCAGCCCAAGGTATATATTCATTTAATGCACTTTTCGTTATAAATAACTAAAATTGTGATATACATGCACAATAAATTCATAAAACATTTATTACATAGTAGAAAATCTTTCACACATTTTAATTTGTCCATTTGAATTGCTGATTTCTATTTTGTGCTTTTTCCACCCAAAGCCCAAGCCTCAGAATTTTATGAAACAGGCATTTCTAACACAGAGGAAAATGCTGACCAGAATGCCCCTTGATGCAGGAAAATTTGTATCAGGTTTCTAATTCTTATGTGTAACTTTTAACTATTCTCTCATAACTACCATTGACATCACGAGCTTCATCTGCCATCAAATCCATCAAGCCACCATCTGTAACCTTAGGCAGGAGCCCTCGCAGGAATCTATCATACATAGCCACCAGATAAAATCTGTCCTTACTATTTTGTACAAAACATTACTCCGTCCTGTTCTCCATTCTCAACTGGGTATGAAAATGGGTATTGTGGCATAATAACTTTAGTTTTCATTTTATTGTAATGAAGTGTATTAGGTATGCCACAACCATGTTGTGTGCTTTACTAGACAAGAGCTTATTGTCTGTCACTTCCAGCCACTCATCTTCCCATTGACACATGACTCTGTACATCAACAGTGAGAAGACAGCATGCAGGAGGACAGCACCCTGAACTAACTGAGGTTTGGGACACACCTCCTCGGATGCTACATCTGCACCTTTCATTCCCTGCAATACCCATGTGCTTGGGCATCTACACACACACACACACACACACACACACACACACACACACACACACACACACACACCTGCAGAAACTGAAAAACCTGTCTTTGAAGCCCACTCCTCGAACTTTTGCAATGTAAGTTAGAACTTGCGAGCCACTGTTGCAACACTGGACGAGGAACAGAAAACAGCAAATCAGCCACAAATAAGGAGCATCGTTCAGGACTCTATACCACACATGTAATAATTTTTATGGTTATGGCAATGACTGTAACCTTTACAACACTGCTCTGATGGACACCACTCTCCCACACAAAATGATGTGACAGTGCGTCAACAACGAAGAATCTAAAAAACTGCTTACACAAAAAGACCATATGAAGACGGAGAGGTGGCCACTAAAGTCCCACTGATAGAGCTGCAAGAGAGTACTGAGTCTCCAAATAGTATTGTACACCTTACTGATGTTAAAGAAAATACCAAGACAATGATGCTTACATAAGAAAGCCTGCCGAACAGCCGCCTCTAGCAAGATTAGGTTGCCCGGAACCCACACTGAGAACAACTAAGAAGTTATGAAACACTCCGCTGCAGAGTGAAAATATCTCATTCTGGAACTAAGAAGTTGCCTGGTCTCTAGTACCCAGACCAGATGACTGTCCAGCATCTTTCCTACACAGGTCGTTAAGGCAATACGCCAGTAACTGCTGGGACACGTGCGGTCCTTTCCTGGTTTGAAGAGAGGGCTCAAAATTGTCTCTCTCCATGAGCTGGGAAAGTGACCTACCTGCTACATAAAATTAAAACACTAGAGGAGGATTTCCTTTGATGCTGTAGGCAGATCTCGAAACATATAATACCAGATTTTGTTGTGATGAGAAGCAGTATTTTGAGTCTCAGACATTTCCGATTCTATCTCCCACATGGAGAAACAGGAGCTGTAGAAGCCAGAACTGTTGGATCTGAAGTCCCATTTGCCCCTCTCTGCAGTCACACTGTAGTGGCAAAATATTGGATTTTGCCTGGCATTGGCAGTAGTTTTTGCAAAATGCTCTGCCATTGTCTGGGCGATGTTTCCAAACGTTGTTTGAAGACACTCCTCTACAGTACAGGAGCATCTGACACTTTGAAATATGTTTCCCACAAACACAAGAACATGGGTTGTCCTTGTACTAATAGTTTCAGTTCCTTCATGTGTCCTGAATCCATTAATGCTTCACTGTAATATGGGAGCCATCTATCATAGGGGTTGCACTTTTAGTCTGTCTTTCTGCTGCAGAAGTGAGCTTGTATTGAGTGGAGGCTCATTCATGGGGCAAGATCTGTGCCCTACACATAAATCGAGGTCCATCAGCTCTGTAGATCAGTCATGAGAGATGCCACACAGAGTGATGTCGACATCGTCAGACTGCCTGCTTTTCATCTCCATTGTAAGCTGATTTTTCATCTCAGATTTTGGGTTTTTGGCTGGGGAGGTTTTGGGGCCACAACTGCAGAGCTGGTAGTGGTTGCATTGGACAACCAGTCTGAACCTGTGGAGGAGCAGGGAGCTCTGCAATGTTGACAACCACAGCCTTGTCTGTTGGTCTGGGAAGAAATACAGGCTTCGAAAGAACTGCAGCAGCACAAGTGCACTGACAAACACCAGTGCTACTGCTAACACTAGCAACCTCAATTTGCGGAAGACCATCAGTCACCTGAGCTGCCTGTTTAAGAACAGATGCAAAGGAGGTAGCGAACTTTCGGGCCTGCATGTCCCTATAGATCCTTTTGGCCTCAGCACACCAGATATGCTTAGTAGTTTAAACCTCCTGGGTCTCCCTTGATTTGAATGTCCCAGTGATGCCCTCTAAAACTTTTTGTATGTAGAAAGATGAAACTTTCTCAAAATTGTGAGAGTGTCTCAATTGGATGGTGGTATGAGCTGGGAGATGCATGGTTCAACGTTGTGACTAAGTTGGCTTTGGTTAGAGGGATTAGTGGCAAAGAAGTGTTTCCACTGCAGGGATCGGGAGAGTAGGTCTCTGACAAGTTTTTCTGAAGAAGGCTTTGGCCAAAAGCTCATTGTGTAACAGTCTTTTCATCGTGCCTGTCTGGAACTCAAAGTTCACCTCTATAATGGGGAACAATCTATCCTTTCCGTAATTGTTAATCTGGACTTTCCATTGTTTAACAGTGCATTTATGAAGTGATGTGGTGTGTTATCTTGTAAATGATTTTAGTTTCCTATTCACTGAAACAGTGACCAACATCTCTGATACCTGACAATGATTTCATCAATGAAATTCGTGAAGAAAGCCTGCATTCACATACATTCCATGCAAGTCAAAAAGTGAATAAAATAATGGAAGAGCAGAGAACAAAAAGAAAGGGAGGAGGAGGATATTGGTGTTTAACGTCCCATCGACAACGAGGTCATTAGAGACGGAGCACAAGCTTGGATTAGGGAAGGATGGGGAAGGAAGGCGGCCGTGCCCTTTCAAAGGAACCATCCCGGCATTTGCCTGGAGTGATCTAGGGAAATCACGGAAAACCTACATCAGGATGGCCGGACGCGGGATTGAACCGTCGTCCTCCCGAATGTGAGTCCAGTGCGCTAACCACTGCGCCAAAAAAGAAAGGGATTAGGGTAACTGGTGAAGCACATTTTATCAGGAGTTTGAGCTTTAACCCAAATTTACACAAAATTACAACTAAACCCATATTGAAATTTATTGAAAACAAATGATTTGAAACAAAGATAACAATCAAAAATAAATTCCCGGTAAGGTAAATAAAGAGATATCTATGAACAACTCTTAGGACATAATTTCCATGTAAACATTGTTCTTGTATAGAATACATGTGACATGTTAGAACTGTGTGCCAAACCAGTACCACAACCTGAATCCCTACCTTTCTCTGTCAGTGTATTACTAACTGGGCAGTCCAAATGTACCTTCACCTCAAGTACAGGCTCAAAGCTGTAGTATTTTCATCTTGGCAAATTTCCTAAGCCTGAGATTAAGTCAACTCTCAACTGTTAAATCCATTTTTCTAGAGATGTTAAACCCACAGCGTTGTGCATCGACCTTGGAATTTTAATGATACACGGCGAATAAATTACAGTAATTTTTGATTGACTTCATGCTGTCTACAATTGTTGATTTTTTGTTTATTTTTGTACTATGGTACTGTACAATATCAGCCTTAAGCCATTTTTATGTACCTAGATACACTCTGTTAAAAAAACTGCGCAATATTTGCCACTGCAGATATTTTGATGATCAAATGACTTACAAATGTAGCTAGGTACTTGAAAATGGCTCAAGGCAGAAATTGCAAAATAGTCTGAGAATAAACTAGAAGTGGCAGGCAGCACATAGGTATTAAAGAATTCATAGAAAACCATCAAACAGTGACAAATTGGAGCATTAAGTTGACCCATCAGATGTGCTTACATTTCATGTTTGTAGCACACTGCCCACAGAAGGAAAGGAGTCTCACCTCAGCATAATGCGTCACTAATGTTCATCACAGTCTATACCATTCTAAACAGTAAATAAGCAACATCTCACTGCCATTGAATTTTCATTAACAACTCAGTCTACACTGAATTTCGAAAACCACTTTTAAAATGGGTTTGTGCTAACTGTGACCTTTCAATAAATATCTCTGACAATGGAGCCTTCATAATGTCACTGACAAAAGTAAAAGACTTCAAACCAAACAAACCAGAGGGCAATGAAATGAAAAAAAGAATTGGGGACAGTGAAGCTGGATCATAGGAGGCTTAGGAAAGTCTAAGAGATGTGAGAAGATTGGGACAAGAATAAAAACAGAAAAGGCAAGCAGTGCAGAAGTCACATTACAGTAATAGATACTGACTAAAGATTAATCACATTAAGATCAGCTCCATACAAATACCAATCAATCCCTCATCATCATGTGTTCTAATGTATAAAATGATTAGTGTCTAAGTGCACATTTACAAAAGTATTCATACATAGAATGAAAATGTTATTAGTTGATCAGAAAGAATGGGAACACAAGTCACTGGAATACATCCATATTACATTTAACTCAATACAATGAAAGTTGAAATGGAAGAAGCCATTACAAATCAATTAATTGTATTCCTTTAAGTGTGCAGTTAAGGAAAGTTAGTCAATCTAACATGGACAGAAATAAAGATTTTTCTTTCATGGGGCAATAGAACAAAAATTTTAGTAAATTAAACTCTTATCAACAAAGTTAGGAAAGAGGGGAGTTAACACTTATGTAAATGAGCTAGAAAGAAATTTAAATCAAGCAAACAACAAACACTGTGCAACAGTTGAGAGGCTTGGGAGGAGTGGAGCTCAAATCCCAGTTTCTCTCTCCTTATGTAGGTCCTTGACAGCTGCCCAAATTACTTCACACAAATATAAACACATCAACCCTGCCCAAAGAGGATGGTATATGGACTGAACAAGTTTGCATTTGCAGTAAGCATGGTTACTGATAGGTGACATCAGGTAGACAGGCAAAGGTTGTGAATAGGACAAGTGAGTAATGAGAGAAGATGGGAGAATAGCTGTCAAGAGCTACTGTGTTTGCGGATGTAGTTGTGGCAAGAGTGGAGAAGTTGGCAATAAAAGTAGTCATGTAGGTGCGCAAGATGCTATAGGACAGTTTGCTTGGGGGATAGGTGGAGGGGAGGGGTGGTGATGGACTCAACAAATGTTCCTTTTTATTCCTCAATTTACAATGCACTCAGAATATTCTGCATTTACTCTTCATCTACTCTCTTCACAGCAACTAATGGAAGGATGATATTGTTTAATTAATTTTTCCAGTGCTGCTACTTCCAAATGATCACAGTCAGCTGTGTTATTATTTTCCAAGTCCCCGGAAGTGCTCCTAAACGCTATTCTGTGCGCTCGAGAAAAAAGTATTCCGTAGCACGAAAATTTCTTTACATTACAACTGATACAGCCATGCTCAGCTTTGAAGCTCATTTTAACACGCTGTGCTACCGATGGGGGGGAAAACTTAACTGCTGTAACAGCAAGCGAACAGAATTCTGCAGAGTGAGCAAGCGAAGATAATAGCCAGCACAAATCAAACAGATATAAAGGAAGTTTGCCTAAAAACGTTTTAGACTGAAGAAAACTCACTATTCTCTCATTAGCTCTGAAGAAAGATAGCTGCACTCGCGAGACCCTCTGCATAAAAAGAAACGGGTTTTTGTTTTGTGACACCTATTATTTTGTGCACAGACAGATTTTTCTATTTAAACGGCACTCCAAAAAAACATCAGTGTATAACCAGGTGTACATTATCCTAAAATATGAATTATATTGTTTCTTTTTAATTGTGCTTGGAATGTCTTGCAACATAATCCTGTTGTCATTCTCTAACAGGACATCTATTAATTTCGTGCCATTTCCGATCCACGACGTTCAAACCAACATCATGACGAAATTTCAATAAATGTTGTTTCTTACAATTAAAACACTATGGTACCTGTCCTGTAATGCCGGTTATCAGCGCAACTTTTCGCTGACAAGCAGCTGCTGCTGCTGCTGAATCGCCGGAGTCCATGTCGCTCTCTTTCGCTTTTAAGCAACACTATCCAGCATTCGACGTGGATTTGTCATACCTTTGTAGCCTATCTTTTATCTTGTTGCCACGAAGCATCACCCGCCCGCAAATCAGAGAAAACCACAAACATATATTTGTTTACGTATGTCTGGTGCTTTGCTCCAGAAAGACGTACTACACACCCTCTACGCGAGAACTTACACGACACACTATCCCCACCACGTTGTCCCGCGACCAATGAAAATCAAAACTGGACGGCCAATCGAAAGCGCCGTTCCACCCGTGTGCTTATAAAAACAGCTGATTTTTGTTTATGGTTTTAAGTACTGCCGCTTCTTTGAAAATCTGCCTATTTGTGTGAGAAAAGTGTTTCCTCTGAAAATTATATCAATTGCAATAATTGTATTTGTTTGTGAAAATTATGTTCAGTGCTTTTTTCGTGTTACTGTTTTAAACAGTGAAATTAGAAAACTATTCGTGTATGAACTGAAATGTGAAGCTTCTAGAAGAGTTTCGTTCTGAAATGTTTGGTGTAGTTGAACGTTAGCGCTGTTGTAAAAAAAACAAGCTCTATTTCGTGAATGCTATCAAAGGGGCGCTAAATAAATTATCTGAAAAGCAATTATATACACAGAGTGAAACGCATATATGGAAAATTGGTATTTTTCGTAGCAATGTTTGATACGGTTTTCACACACTGCATATCTGTCGGTACCGGTTTGAAATACCGCGATCGACGGTTTAACATCACCGTGTGCTTATAGTCTGAATAAGGGAAGTAGGCTTGTCTCAGCTTGATGTAATAATTTATTAACGAAACCCTGCGGTCGGAACAGACAATAATACACTGCAATCGATAACTCGCGCGAAGGCGTGAGAAAAGTTCAGTACGGTAAATTATTCCGTATCTAACACACTTGGATTCACGCTTTCGCTAAGGAGTAGAACGTGGAACAGAAATCAACAATCAAAGAGTAAATCGCAGAACAAATGTCGCTTGTGTATAGCGTCTCTGGCGTCCAGCGGGAAAGTTTCGCGGCACTGTACTTCAGACACTCGCGTGTGTCATGGCGCTGAACGATGACAGAAGACGCCACATATCTGTTGTGCTTTGATGCATTGATATGTACCGAGCGGAGTGGCGCAGTGGTTAGACACTGGACTCGCATTCGGAAGGACGACGGTTCAATCCCGCGTCCGGCCATCCTGATTTAGGTTTTCCGTGATTTCCCTAAATCACTCCAGGCAAATGCCGGGATGGTTCCTCTGAAAGGGCACGGCCGACTTCCTTCCCAATCATTCCCTAATCTGATAAGACCGATGACCATGCTGTCTGGTCTCCTTTCCCAAAACCAACTAACCAACCAACCATTGATATGTTTGGTAAAAAATTATTCTGGTGTAAAATATAAGCTTTAGTTACGTAACCTGGACCTTTTACAAGTGCACTCCTTATCCCCTGTGATTTCCTTGCTGATTCCAGGAAGATAATAGGGAACGTTAATCATAGAACCTTCCCATGAACCGTGGACCTTGCTGTTGGTGGGGAGGCTTGCGTGCCTCAGGGATACAGATGGCCGTACCGTAGGTGCAACCACAATGGAGGGTATCTGTTGAGAGGACAGACAAACGTGTGGTTCCTGAAGAGCGGCAGCAGCCTTTTCACTAGTTGCAGGGGCAACAGTCTGGATGATTGACTGACCTGGCCTTGCAACGCAAACCAAAGGGAGAGAAGGAAACATAGTAGGTGAATATGGATTGGGGCTAAGAAATGAAAGAGGAAGCCGCCTGTAGAGTTTCGCACAGAGCATAACTTAATCATAGCTAACACTTGGTTCAAGAATTATGAAAGAAGGTTGTATACATGGAAGACTCCTGGAGATACTAGAAGGTATCAGATAGATTATATAATGGTAAGACAGAGATTTAGGAACCAGGTTTTAAATTGTAAGTCATTTCCAGGGGCAGATGTGGACTCTGACCACAATCTATTGGTTATGAACTGCAGATTAAAACTGAAGAAACTGCAAAAAGGTGGGAATTTAAGGAGACGGGACCTGGATAAACTGAAAGAGCCAGAGGTTGTACAGAGTTTCAGGGAGAGCATAAGGGAACAATTGTCAGGAATGGGGGAAAGAAGTACAGTAGAAGAAGAATGGGTAGCTCTGAGGGATGAAGTAGTGAGGCAGCAGAGGATCAAGTAGGTAAAAAAGACGAGGGCTAGTAGAACTCCTTGGGTAACAGAAGAAATATTGAACTTAATTGACAAAAGGAGAAAATATAAAAATGCAGTCAATGAAGCTGGCAAAAAGGAATACAGACGTCTCAAAAAAGAGATCGACAGGAAGTGCAAAATGTCTAAGCAGGGATGGCTAGAGGACAAATGTAAGGATGTAGACGCTTATCTCACTAGGGGTAAGATAGATACTGCCTACAGGACAATTAAAGAGACCTTTGGAGAAAAGAGAACCACTTGCACGAATATCAAGAGTTCAGATGGAAACCCAGTTCTAAGCAAAGAAGGGAAAGCAAAAAGGTGGAAGGAGTATATAGAGGGTCTATACAAGGGCGATGTACTTGAGGACAATATTATGGAAATGGAAGAGGATGTAGATGAAGATGAAATGGGAGATACGATACTGCGTGAAGAGTTTGACAGAGCACTGAAAGACCTGAGTCGAAACAAGGCCCCGGGAGTAGACAACATTCCATCAGAACTACTGATGGCCTTGGGAGAGCCAGTCCTGACAAAACTCTACCATCTGGTGAGCAAGATGTATGAGACAGGCGAAATATCCTCAGACTTCAAGAAGAATATAATAATTCCAATCCCAAAGAAAGCAGGTGTTGACAAATGTGAAAATTACCGAACTATCAGTTTAATAAGTCACAGCTGCAAAATACTAACGCGAATTCTTTACAGACAAATGGAAAAACTAGTAGAAGCTGACGTCGGGGAAGATCAGTTTGTATTCCGTAGAAATATTGGAACACGTGATGCAATACTGACCTTATGACTTATATTAGAAGAAAGATTAAGGAAAGGCAAACCTACGTTTCTAACATTTGTAGACTTAGAGAAAGCTTTTGACAATGTTGACTGGAATACTTTCTTTCACATTTTAAAGGTGGGAGGGGTAAAATACAGAGAGCGAAAGGCTATTTACAATTTGTACAGAAACCAGATGGCAGTTATAAGAGTCAAGGGGCATGAAAGGGAAGCAGTGGTTGGGAAGGAAGTGAGACAGGGTTGTAGCCTCTCTCCAATGTTATTCAATCTGTATATTGAGCAAGCAGTAAAGGAAACAAAAGAAAAATTCGGAGTAGGTATTAAAATCCATGGAAAAGAAATAAAAACTTTGAGGTTCGCCAATGACATTGTAATTCTATCAGAGACAGCAAAGGACTTGGAAGAGCAGTTGAACGGAATGGACAGTGTCTTGAAAGGAGGATATAAGATGAACATCAACAAAAGCAAAACGAGCATAAGGGAATGTAGTCGAATTAAGTCGGGTGATGCTGAGGGAATTAGATTAGGAAATGAGGCACTTAAAGTAGTAAACGAGTTTTGCTATTTGGGGAGAAAAATAACTGATGATGGTCGAAGTAGAGAAGATATAAAATGTAGACTGGTAATGGCAAGGAAAGCGTTTCTGAAGAAGATAAATTTGTTAACATTGAGTATAGATTTAAGTGTCAGGAAGTCGTTTCTGAAAGTATTTGTATGGGGTGTAGCCATGTATGGAAGTGAAACATGGACGATAAATAGTTTGGACAAGAAGAGAATAGAAGCTTTCGAAATGTGGTGCTACAGAAGAATGCTGAAGATTAGATGGGTAGATCACATAACTAATGATGAAGTATTGAATAGATTTGGGGAGGAGAGGAGTATGTGGCACAACTTGACAAAAAGAAGGGACCGGTTAGCAGGACATGTTCTGAGGCATCAAGGGATCACAAATTTAGCATTGGAGGGCAGCGTGGAGGGTAAAAATCATAGAGGGAGACCAAGAGATGAATACACTAAGCAGATTCAGAAGGATGTGGGTTGCAGTAGGTACTGGGAGATGAGGAAGCTTGCATAGGATAGGGTAGCATGGAGAGCTGCATCAAACCAGTCTCAGGACTGAAGACCACAACACAACAACAATCAAAGAAAGTGGAGTCTGTCTAAAATGATGAAAGCTACTGATGTAGTTACAAAACATGTGAGTTAGAAGAAAGCCAGTGGACAGTTTAATGTTCCGAAACAACTCATAATGTTATCCAGCAAGAAGTACAGTGCACCTGATGATGCAACAAAAACAAAAGTTAGACCGAGACGTTTGGCTGAAGATTTTGAAGAAGTGCTGGTTTAGTGTTGGCTTGCTATGGAAGCTTCTTCCTTTATGTTTAATAGCAATGACTTGTGAAGATGGGCTATGAACTATCAGAGAGAAATAACACTGAACAAACAGCCATTCAAAGACGAAAATGTAGGCTAGTTCTTGTATGGTACAAAACCAAACTACCAGAATAAATCCAACAAGAACATCCTATAACAGGGCTCTTGGATTCAAACAAAAACAAAGAAATCTGTAAGTTTCTGGAAGTTACCTACTTTGAAACTAGATTATGTTTTATCCGATTTAATACCTTCTTCTAATTTTGTTTGGTGTTATTTTGATTAGTCGTACATGGGATCCGATTTTGGGAGCCACTATCTGAACTATCTAAGTGTAAAGTTTTTTCTTAATAATTTTTCGTTTATTTCCTACTACTAAACTGTAAATGGCACACAACATAATAAATATTACATGCTAAAAGCACAATCTTTTACTATTTTCTATTTTTTGAATAAAAAACGAAATGGGAATCTGCTTTTAGGCGCATTCCTTAGCAAATGTCACTGCTGCTCGTTCACCAACAACAATTTAAGCTTGCTGCCTACGAAGATTTAAGAAAAAAGCAGGCTACTTACAACTAGCTTTGAAACTGCGATCTTCGACACTGTAAACTGGCACTTCAAACCACACGACCAGACGGAACGATGGACATGGTGGATTAAAGGTTTGTTTTTTTTTCGTACTAGGATCTCCGGATGACTTTGTCTATGTGTCGTTAGCTGATATTTAATTATAAGAAATCCTACCAAGGGTTTGTGATAAATCTACAGTGCGCCAAAGAGTAAGAAAACAAGCTCTAAATTTTCATTGGCCACTTGGTTACAACTGGGACAACGTGGTGGGGATAGTGTTGTTTCTGTTCTCGTCGTCCCTAGTGCTTAGTAGCGCAACTTTTGTCGCGCCACAAAAAGTTCAACTTGGTTGTGCTTTGTTTTTTTATACCACCACTGCTCCCTGGCGGCAGTGCTGCGAAACGTGATCATTCTGTTGTAGTTATCCTGCAGTAACTGCTGCCGTACTGCATTCGATTTCAGTGTGTTTTTATTTTATTTCTGAAAAAAAATAAAAACAATGTTCGGCAGGTACATTTTCGCAGCTTCTAGAACTACAAGAACAGCAACTATGATTTTCTGCAGCAGTGTGTGTGTGTGTGTGTGTGTGTGTGTGTGTGTGTGTGTGCGCGCGCATTATTTGCAAGCCAATGACATATCAAATGAAGGAATAAACTTAATTATGTAATCAAAAAAGCGAGTCCTATAAACTTCGTAATTTGTGAGACAAAGCATTATATAAATTGAAACTTCCTGGCAGATTAAAACTGTGTGCCCGACCGAGACTCGAACTCGGGACCTTTGCCTTTCGCGGGCAAGTGCTCTACCAACTGAGCTACCGAAGCACGACTCACGCCCGGTACTCACAGCTTTACTTCTGCCAGTACCACGTCTCCTACCTTCCAAACTTTACAGAAGCTCTCCTGCGAACCTTGCAGAACTAGCACTCCTGAAAGAAAGGATATTGCGGAGACATGGCTTAGCCACAGCCTGGGGGATGTTTCCAGAATGAGATTTTCACTCTGCAGCGGAGTGTGCGCTGATATGAAACTTCCTGGCAGATTAAAACTGTGTACCCGACCGAGACTCGAACTCAGGACCTTTGCCTAAAGTTTGGAAGGTAGGAGACGAGGTACTGGCAGAAGTAAAGCTGTGAGTACCGGGCGTGAGTCGTGCTTCGGTAGCTCAGTTGGTAGAGCACTTGCCCGCGAAAGGCAAAGGTCCCGAGTTCGAGTCTCGGTTGGGCACACAGTTTTAATCTGCCAGGAAGTTTCATATCAGCGCACACTCCGCTGCAGAGTGAAAATCTCATTCTGGAAACATCCCCCAGGCTGTGGCTAAGCCATGTCTCCGCAATATCCTTTCTTTCAGGAGTGCTAGTTCTGCAAGGTTCGCATGAGAGCTTCTGTAAAGTTTGGAAGGTAGGAGACGAGGTACTGGCAGAAGTAAAGCTGTGAGTACCGGGCGTGAGTCGTGCTTCGGTAGCTCAGTTGGTAGAGCACTTGCTCGCGAAAGGCAAAGGTCCCGAGTTCGAGTCTCGGTCGGGCACACAGTTTTAATCTGCCAGGAAGTTTCATATCAGCGCACACTCCGCTGCAGAGTGAAAATCTCATTCTGGAAACATCCCCCAGGCTGTGGCTAAGCCATGTCTCCGCAATATCCTTTCTTTCAGGAGTGCTAGTTCTGCAAGGTTCGCAGGAGAGCTTCTGTAAAGTTTGGAAGGTAGGAGACGAGGTACTGGCAGAAGTAAAGCTGTGAGTACCGGGCGTGAGTCGTGCTTCGGTAGCTCAGTTGGTAGAGCACTTGCCCGCGAAAGGCAAAGGTCCCGAGTTCGAGTCTCGGTCGGGCACACAGTTTTAATCTGCCTGGAAGTTTCATATCAGCGCACACTCCACTGCAGAGTGAAAATCTCATTCTGGAAACATCCCCCAGGCTGTGGCTAAGCCATGTCTCCGCAATATCCTTTCTTTCAGGAGTGCTAGTTCTGCAAGGTTCGCAGGAGAGCTTCTGTAAAGTTTGGAACGTAGGAGACGAGGTACTGGCAGAAGTAAAGCTGTGAGTACCGGGCGTGAGTCGTGCTTCGGTAGCTCAGTTGGTAGAGCACTTGCCCGCGAAAGGCAAAGGTCCCGAGTTCGAGTCTCGGTCGGGCACACAGTTTTAATCTGCCAGGAAGTTTCATATCAGCGCACACTCCGCTGCAGAGTGAAAATCTCATTCTGGAAATTATATAAATTGTTGATTATGTGCAGGAAATAGCTCTAGAGTGTGATATGGCAGCTGTTAAACTAAATATTAGATATGCATGTATCAACGAATACAAGAAGATTCTAAAATCTTGGAAGAGTGTCTTGCTTGCCAATGATATTTACATGTCAGCTGTTGTCAATTTGCCACTACAGACAGCACTTTCGTCTCTGAGAGCTATTTCTTTTATAAATGTGTTTGTTTTCGCTGATTTATTCCTGTGCGAAATCTATTTTCGTATCCAACATTTGGGTTTCGTCTTCCTTCCATTTAACTGTTGCCACAGCTCTAAGGCCATAACGGTGGACCACGATGCCATTACAACAGGCCACAAGCTGTGGCGCTACAGCAGATGTGTGTGGGAACCTGGCTTAAGTTCTGCGATATTTCGACAATGTGTCACGTAAAATCGAACCCATAGGAAGCGAGAACGCTCCCTGCGTCACAAGTAGAAAGCAAGGTACCATACTGTATTTGTCATGTTCAGCAGAAACCCGTATTTGGTGGTTTTTATGTTGAACGTGAAACCATAGGAATAAATGTCTCGAGAACGAATCGCCATTGAATGATTGAGGGGGAGGTTATGGGAATTCGTTGTTCGTGTGATTTGTTGTAACAAAATGATGGGAAACTTCGTATTGGTTGTTCAAGAATTTTCCTGTTTAGTATTTTCGTGTTATAACTCGTGTTATGGAGGAAAGCTGTTTTAAGGCAGCGACCCATTGAAGGAAGTTTCATGAAAATGTGTCATTCTTGCTAGGATTTGTTAGAATTAAATATTAATAACATTTCGGTGATTAAAGCTTTTACAACACTGTAATACAAATTCGAGAAGGGATGAAGACTGACGTTTAGCATAGCGCAGTTGTTTGAAGTATTACCACCTGAAGCTGAGGTGTGGGTGGGTGAAAGATGCGCGCCTTAGTGAGTCCATTTTTTTTCACTTTCGCGTTTTCTATAAGATTGTGGGAGTTTCCTACGAACTTAATAGAATTAATTTCTCTAATTCTTCATGTTATGTAAATGCAAGAGTGCTCTCTGCCAGGGATGAGATTGTTCCATTTGGTGAACATTTTTAAGCTGATTTCCATCCTGGGTGGGAATGTATCTCATTTTTTATCTTATTACACGTCCAGGGATGTTGAAGTTTTTTATTTGTGTATGCCACAGACAGAACAACATGACTAGTATTAGAAATTCTATGCGATTCCATTTTCGTGAACAAACTGTATGGTTTGCGAACCAAATAAAGCCGATATCCGCCTCTGGATAGCCCTGAGTGTGCAAAATAACGTTAACAAGCTCGTGGCATGTGCCGACAGTGTTGTGTGACGTGATGTGGGGTATCTCGCCTGCATGCACGCCGATGCCGTGTGCCGTGTGCCGTGTGCCGTGTCGTGCCGTGTGCCGTGTGCCGTGTGCCGTGTCGTGCCGTGTGCCGATGTCTTTAGGGTATATTTATGCTCCAGCCACACTGCTGGCACCTCGCTGCTCACAGCTGGCGCATCTCTGCTTGCATGGAGCCTTGTTGCGTTCTTGCTGAGCCTCGCTGCTGGTACATCAATATTCGCTAGTCGCCCAGCACCGTGAAATAAACCTGATGTAAACAAACACAGACGTGATGATTCATCAGTACATACATACAGTAGCATACATACACTGGTGTTGTTACGCTCTTGGTAATAAGTAATACTTATATATTAGATATATTATTACTAAGTTACATTAAATGAAACTTTAATATTTCAAACGTATTAGTAAGCATCAACGTTTTTCTTAATCAAGTTTTAGCTATGTAATTTTTATTTCAAAACGTGTGAACAGTCACAGCCTCTGCAGTGTTGCACCTTGATTGTCACGCTGTTGATGAACAATATGAAAATGACTGAGGCTGCTTCCTGCTCTGTAGTGAAACACGCGTGTGGAACACTGTTAAAAATGCCGAGAAATAGATTGTTCTCATTATTATTCACAAATTCACAGAGATGGTCGGATTTGACGTTTTCGAATACGTGTGGTAGATGCAGTCGAGGCAAAAATACACATTGGACGTATAGCGGGATCGGTAGCGCAATAGATTGTATGGCGTATGGCAGTTCGTGGTTCGCTGGTTCAAATATCGTCTGTATCATTGTTATTTCTCCTTCAATTTGAAATATCTACATCTTGTAATTGTAAAATTGATGATCATTTTTTATGAATAATGCACGACCTCTAATTAAATAATGCACACAAAATTCCTGTTTTTATTCCACCTATAAATTCTTAATTATCGATATTTTATGAAAGACTTTTAATAAAAGTTGGTTAAATTAAGGATAAATAACAGTTTAATTTTTAAGGCAAAAATGAAAAACCAAATGCTCTTTTATTTGGACTATGTCCATCGTTTTATACCACAGATGTTGATAAGTGTTGTAGAAACGTGGAAAACAATCATTTTCACAGCACCGAGCATATTGTAGAAATGCTACATTTTTACTTTTGCCACTGTGCCAATACAGTATGAAGAGAACCGATCTGGAGCCAAGTTAAGGGGTGTGGATCGAGAAATAACAAGATTGTGAAGCTGCCAGACGTACTGGAACTAACGCACTCAGGTTTTTCACGTGTCAGTGCAGATGGCTGGCGGGATATGGAAAGGCTCGTCATGAAAGAAGAGGAGAAAATGCGGCTCCTTGTTGGCTTCGTGGATTCTGTTGTTGATAGGCTCATTATCAATGTAGCAGGTGCATTTTCAAAACTGAAAAGTATTTCTCCGATTCGGAGAAGGAAGGTGCTAAGAGATTACCAGAAAACTGACTAAATAACACCTTCAGAGACTGCAGTATTCAACAGTATGGTGAAATCCCTGCAGTATTCTTTTGCAGCACACTCAGAAAAATTACTCTGTGTTTAAGTTAGAAATTTTCACCAGTCTTGTTTGTAATTAGAACACTATGTCAGGTGAGAACAAGAGCATTTTATGCTTGCTGTCTGGTCACCTAAGAAGCTGGAAGTAGTGCTGGAGGTTTGCCGAATATTATTTCATTCTCTTTAAAAATTAAATGACATATATTGTTTGTTTGCTCATCTCTTTTTATACCTGAACTGCAACTGCTCAAATCATTACAGGTTAGTTGGACTGCTGGCTGGGCATGCTGTCCCATGTTTAATGCACTGGTAAAGCTGTTGTCTAGCATTATCGCTCAGTCTATGTGCACAGCATAAAACATATCTGTATGACTGTTTTTGACTATACTGGTCACAGATTGGCTTCTGCTCCACGTGAAACAAAATCCAATGAGACTGAAGCAGATGTGGAAGAATAGTGTTTAGATCATGTTTATTCTTATGATGTACAGATTATAAGCTTTGGAGTAAAAATTAATTCACAATTGGCATTATGGAACATCAAAGCATTCCACGGCGCATTCTGAATTTGACATTCAAACACAAAACTTCAAGACATTATTAACGTCAACGTCAAGGACTCTGAGAAAGGAAGTTTTGACATTGACTTTGGTGGGGAAAGAGTGGCGCCGTCTGCAAACATTGAGGGAAACTATACACTTACATCGATCACTTGCAGTATAGTGGTGGATAGCATGATTTTCTGAATTATTTATCCTTATTTTATTGTTTGCTGTCTTGTTGTGACACTTTGTGATAGCTGCAGAAGGACAGGTATATTTTTCCTAAGAGTGTTGTTCTACAGAAGATGCTAAATATCTGATAGCAAGAACTGCTCTAGGTTTTGCATTATCTGGAAAAAGAAAATCTCTACATTGTCCATACATAGAAATGTAAATAGAAGAAACAATTAGACTAAATAAACTTCTTTAACAGTGAAAAATTCGACTCTACAGAAAGAGAAAATAAGTTTTTTTGTTTTATTAGGAACTAGTAAAAGAAAAATACAATATTTGGATGACATTATACTAATTGTTTCATTTCTCAGCAGAGTTGAAAATTTACCACACATCCTTCCAAGAACATCTATGATGAACTTGGATTAGGTCAATAACAATTTCTACTGCAATACTTAGCTAATTAATTATGATACTACAGTCTGATATTTTGTATTACAGATGGTATATCAGGATTCTAATCAATGTTACTGACATAACTCTGTTTGCTGATGACACAAATGTTGTGGTACTATACTTGAAATCAGCCAGGTGTTAACAACAGCTCCAAGTATAGTTTCCAAAGACATACAAAACTGGGTTAAAATGAAAATCTTTCAAAAACTAATTATATTCTTTACACAAAAGTCACATCATGACTGCAGCCTCAGAATTCAAAGTAGGTGGTTAGGAATGGTAACTGTCATCAAATTTTTAGATGTGCTTATCGTCGAAAATTTGGACCAATAAGTCTGCATCTTTCATTTCACTACAATATAAACACCCTTTCTATTACTTTACATGTAATTTGCACCATATATATAGTAGACAGTGTAGCAGAATTGTCTACTTCCTATACATCCATCTTCTTTTACCTATGGTCTCAACTTTTGGGATCATAAGAAAAACCTGAAAACTAAATATGCTATAAAAAACGAGTATCAGAATAAATACTAATGGTTCAAAGCTAACACTCTTAAAATAATTATTTCAAAAGTTAAATAAACTACCCTTTCCATACTTCTACATTCAAAAAAGTATAATTAAGAAAGAAAGGTACATTGACAGTTTCAAAACCATCCAAATTATCATTCTCACAACACTAGAATGTGCAATGTCATTTATAAAGCGTAAACAAGGCTTTAGTATAAACCAAAATGGGTACAAAATTGCAAAACAATTGAAATTAGCAGAGTTCAGATTTCATAAGTAGCAGCTTTACACTGGAAATGAGTATATGTAGTAAACTTCTGGCAAATAACTAGATTCATTTATTGTATGCAAACTGTGCCTTTCATTAAGTGCTTACTTTAATATGATTGAATATTTTTCACAAATGTGTCATAGCTCAGAATTTATTTCTGTGTAAATGTCAACTATATGTATTATATATAACACAATTTTCTGTGATTTTAAAATTTTGTATGTGGCTGGAGCAACAAACGTAGGATGAAATGTTCTTGTCTAAATAATAAACTGAGTGGATGTTTATTACTCCTACAAGAAGATTTCTGTAATTCATTGCATTTGTATGTGCAAATTTCACTGTTATTATGTGCAGTATACTACCCATCCATGTATTTTTATGCTAGTATTTTCAGACAAAATCCATGAACTATATATTTTTCCTGGTAATATACATCTATATCCACATACATATTTCGCAAGTCACCATATAGTGTATGGTGGAGGGTACCCAGTAGCGCAAATGCTGATTTACTTTCCTCTTCCAGTAGCCAATAGAGTGAGGGAAAAACGACTGTCTATCTGCCTCCATATGAGCCCTAATTTCTCTTATCTTTGTGTTTCTTAGATGAAATGTAAGTTAACAGTAGTAGAAATGTTCTGCAGTTAACTTCAGATACCGTTTCTCTCATTTTTCTCAATAGTATTTCGTGAAAAGAACGTCATCTTTCCCTCAGAGGGAAATACTGGCATGCTGATCGAACCTACTGGTAACAAATATGAAGTCCACCTCTGAATTGCTTCAATGTCTTCTTTCTGTCTGACCTTTTAGGGTCCCTAACACTTGAGACGTACTCAAGAATGGGTCACACTAGTGCTCTATATATGGTCTCCTTTATAGATGAACTACACTTTACTAAAATCCCCCCCCCAAAAAAAAGTCGACCATTTGCCTTCCCTACTACCATCCTTTCTAGCCCACTCTATTTCGCATCACTTTGGAACATTAGGCCTAGACCTTTAATCGATGTGACTGCATCAGGCAGCAGAGTACTAATGCTGTATTCGAGCATTGTGGGATTGTTTTTCCTACTCACCTGCATTAACGTACATTTTTCTACATTTAGACCAAGCTACAATTCATCACACTAACTAGAAATCCTGTCTAAGTCATCTTGTCTCCTCCTACAGCCACTCAACAATGACATCTTCCCCATACCACAGAATGGTAGTCATATAAACTACATGATTTGTGAGGCCAAGCACTGTATAAATTGTGTATTATATGGAGAAAACAGTCCATGAGTGTGATTTGGCAACTGTTAAACTAAAAATTATTTATTGCAAATGCCTACTCAGTAGATATAATAAGATTCAAAAATGTGGTAAGTCTGCAGACGATATTTACACGACAGATGTTGATTAGTTTGCCATAGCAGAGACTTATTTCGTATATAAATGTGTTTGTGTGTACTTTTTTATCCCTGAGTGAAATATTTTTTTCGAATCCGACATTGGTTTTCTTCCTCCTTGTATTTATCTCTTGATGCAGCTCTAATGTTATGACCCTGCACAATACCATTAAAGCCAGGTTCACATACACAACAAAATTGTTGCCATAGCTAGTGGCATACTGCAGTTGCAATGTGTTTGCATATGTGAACTCCCAGTTTTTAGTGGTACAACTTAAGAGACACAGCTTTTGACAGTCAACAAAGAGTTCAACTTGGTTGTACTGTGTACTGCCATTTTCCTTCCACCACTGTTCCCTGGTGGCGGGATTTCGAAACATGAGCATTTGTGGCATTTATCTTGGAGTAATTGCTGCTGTGCTCTATTATATTTACTGAGTTTTCATGTTATTACTGAAAAAACTGGAAAAAATGGTCGACAGATACACTTTTACAGCTTCTCAAATCACCTGATGCTAATTTAAAATGTAGCCTATTTCATAATACCTTAGTGAGTATATTTGAAAACAGTGTCCCTAAAAAAATAGTGAAACGTAATTGTAAGAAACCAACTAAAAAGTCATGGTTTACTAAAGGGATAAAAATAAATTGTAAACAGAAAAGGGAAACGTTTCTTATAGCTAGATGGAGCAATTATCCCCAAACAGTTAACCATTGTAAAAACTATTGCACACTATTAAGAAAAGTTATTAAAAAGTACAGAAATATGTGCATTATTTAATTAATTATTTAGAGTCTATTCCATATTATTTATGAAGGTTTCATTCGTTTCAGAGTATTTCTCAAACAACAAAAGAAGAAAAACGTAACTGAGGTCCAGTTTCTATGTAGTTTAGACGTAGGTTTACATAAAAATTTAAGAAGTTTACATAAGTATTAAGTGAAGAATCTAGGTCGGTTTTGTTACACATATATTTAGTAGTGTTATGCTTGGGGAATTAAAGGTTTTATTTAAGTGCTATCTTTTTAAAATGCATGAAGTCCACATCGCGCATATGTGAACTTAGGTTTAATTTTTCGGGTATACAAGTTTTGAGTTTTAACGTTATTTTAAGAGTATTACGTTACTATATTAGTGTTCCATGTAACCTTAGTGACTCTTGTAATCTGTAGTTAATAGAATATTAGTGTCATAATTTAGATAAATTTTGTAAAAATATCGTGAACAACGATGAATGAGAAATGTTTGAGGTGGCATAGAAAATAGTTCTGGCGTTCTATGCAGCTGTTGTGACAGACTGTTACATTAGGGTGAATGTAGTGGCATGGGAATTGGGGAACTAAATGAATCTCTTCCACAGTTTTGCAGAGTATTTTCAATGGATAGGAAAATAGCTGAACAGGAAGGGGAGATTAGGGCCTGTAAGGCTGAATTGGGTAGTGCTTGGAAGCAACTGATGCGGTTAAGGGGGCAGAAGGCTGGATATAGGTGGGATGTAGTAGCAAGGAACAGGAGCCACAGACAGAGAACAGCATCTGACACTTTCATTAACGGTACAAACAATAGATTTGCCTTGCTGCCTGAGTTAACTAAGGAAGAGGCTCTGGTAGATGTAAGTGTAGTTAATACTCAAGAGACTTTCACCTGGAAACAAACTGTTTCAAAAAAAGTAGAACGTAGGAGGAAAGTTCTGTTGTTGGGTAATAGGCATAGAAGAAGTGTTTGCCAGATCTTGCAGGAAAAATTAGGCGACAGGTAGCAGGTCACAAGTTTTTTCAAGCCCAGTGCTTGTTTTAGCCAAGTGATAGAGGATGCAGGATCATTGTGCAAAGGTTTTACAAAGCAGGATCATGTTGTGATCGTGGATGGAGTGGGAAACTGTATTTACAGGGATCAGGGTTAGAATACTGAGTGTGATATGGTAAACATAGCATCTACAATGAACCATACAAATGTTGGCTTGGTTCCTGTTTTTTTTTTTTTTTTTTTGCGGTATGATTGGTCCCAATTGAACTGCTCTTTCAGGAGGGTCAATATGGAGCTAGATCAGCTGGTTCAGGCAGCTACTTTGTCAGGCCTAGGTTTGATTCCTGTTGTTGCTATTGGTGGGTGGAACTTCACAAATCATGGCCTGCACCTCAGAAGGAAAGGGTAAATTGGCTGGGATGGTAGCAAAATCTTTAAAAGCGGCGACACTGAAATTCATGGGAGTAACTCTTTCTTAGGCTAATGATTCAATATCGAATGAAGTTAAGCTTAATGAGAAACTCAGACAGGCAGGTACTAGAGATGTTCAAGTACCACAAGATTCTGATAAAAGTGCAGTGAAAAATGATGTCCGTATGTCACAAGCTTCCCATAAAAATACAGTGAAAAATAATGTTCGTATATTGCATCAGAATATCAGCGAATTAACAGACAAAGTAGATGAGCTTCTTGTTTGTTTAGAATATTTAGAAACTGAGGATGAAACAGATGCACTATGCCTACCTGAACATCATATAGTCACAGACATGGAAAGGGTAAACGTAGGTGGATATAAGCTTCCAGCACATGTAAGTAGAGACACTATGGAGAGAGGAATAGTTGCCATGTATGTTAACATCTATCATAGTGTAATAAATTTAGAAACTAAAAATTTTGTGCAGAGCAATGTACACAAGCGTGTGAGCTTAAGTTAAATAATTGTTCTTTTATAATTGTAGCTGTGTGTAGATCTCCTTTCGGAAATTTATACCTATTTTTGAGAAACACGTGTTCTTTGTTGTGCTATCTGTCAGAGAGAGGCAAGCAAATTCATTTTGAGGGGGTTTCAAAGTAGATTTTCTGAAAGAATCCGATAGAAGGCTTGACCTTGAAGTATTATTTGATGTCAATTACTAATTTTCCTGCATGGGTGGTACAGGAAATCAGCACACTGATAGATAATGATTTTGTAGACCAAGATAAATTTAACAAAATATAAACTTTTCCTGTTAAGAATGGCTATCTGATCGTGATGTATAGGTAATTACAGTATATGATATAGCTCCACATACTAACACAAAACAGTCCTCCAAAATAGTGTGTATAATTAACGATTTAACAACCGCAAATCTTGGGGAAAGCTTGCAACAGTTAGACTGGGTCGAAGTGTACAGAGAACCTGATGGTAATTTAAAATTTAACCTATTTCATGATACCTTTGTGGGTAAATTTGAAAACAGTTTCGCTAAGAAATAGTGAATCATAGTTGTAAGAAACCATATAAAAAGCCATGGCTTACAAAAGGGATAAAAATATCTTGAAAATAGAAAAGGTAAATGTATCTTACAGCTAGGAGGAGGAATGCTCCAGAAACAAACATTATTGAAATTACTGCACTGTTACAAGATAATCGAGAAGTGTGTGTGTTATGGCTGAGATTAGCACATCTGAGAGTAAAATTTAAAAAAAAAGATTGGAATGTTATTAAAAGGGAAACTGGGTAACTGAGAGCACAGGAAGACTGTGTTTCTATAAAACTCAATGAAATGTTTGTTAACAAAAAGTCAGAAGTAGAAAATATTTCAATAATCATTTTTAATTGTTGTAGGATCCAGCTATTCATTAGAAAATGCTGAGCTGTATATGGAAGAGGCAATAAGTATGCAATTTGAAAAAATTGAAATTAAACCCACCTCTCCTACTGAAATTAGGAAAATAATAAATTCACCCAAAAGTGAAGCTCACATGCAATTGATTGCATTTTCAACACAGTTCTAGAAGCTTGTGCCCAACATATAAGTAGGATTCTCAGCCACATATGTAGTAGCTCACTGAAATAGAGCATTTTTCCAGGTAGATCTAAATATGCTATTGTTAAACCATTGCATAAAAAGTGGATAGGTCTGATGCTAAAGATTGCTGCCCAATCTCACTCGTGACCCTTTAACCAAAATTCTTGAAAAAGTAATGTATTCAAGAGTAGCTTCACATGTTTGAAAAATTGAAATGCTAACAAAATGTCAGTTTGGTTTTCAGAAACGCTTTTCAACAGAAAATGCTATATGTGCTTTCACTGATCAAATAATAAATGCTCTAATTAACTGAACATCATCCATTGGGATATTTTGTGATCTGTCAAAGGCTTTTGATTATGTGAATCATGAAATTCTTCTAGATAAGCTTAAGTATTGTGATATAAGTAGGATAGTGCACAAGTGGTTTAAATCATATTCAGCTGGAAGAATGCAGGAAGTTGAAATTAACAGTACAGATAGTCTGCAAAAATCAGCAGAGTTCTCTAACTGAAGATGTATCAAGAATGGTGTTCCACAGGGTTCAGTCTTGGGTCCCTTATTGTTCTTAATATATATTAATAACTTGCTGCTCTATGTTGATGAAGATGGAAGGCTAGCTATTTTTGCTGATGATATAAGTGAAGCAATCATAAAAAATATGTAATGAAAACTTATGTTAAACTGATGTGTTCCACCACATTACAAAATGTCTTATTCATGAACTATGGAACAAGTACTAATGTAATACAGTGTAATGTAGAAGAACAGCAAGCTACGTTTAATTTTCATCAGCAGTGAGTGGGCACACTTTTGTATGCGTGTGTGTGTGTGTGTGTGTGTGTGTGTGTGTGTTGACACACATAAATGACCCATCCCATAATCTTTAACGATTTTTGGATGAATAAATAAATACACTTAACATATGTAACAAAAAAAGTAAATTGTATAAACTTCACGATCTGTGAGACCAAGCATCTTATAAACTGTGGATTGTATGCAAAAAAATAGCTCCCAAGTTTGATGTGGTAACTGTTAAACTAAAAGTTAGATATCTGAAGTGCCTATATCAGCTAATAGAATAAGATTCTAAAATCTTGGAAGAGTCTCATGAAGATATTTATATGCCAGCTGTTGGTTAGTTTCCACTCCAGACACCATTTTTGTCTCCTAGCGTCATTTCTTTTATAAATCAGTTTGTGGCCTTTGATTTTTCCCTGTGCCAAATCTATTTTTGGATCCAAAATTTCTCTTTCTTGTATTTAAATTTTTTCACAGCTCCGATACCATAACCTACACTGTACCATCCATACCCACCGAAATGATTTCAATTGACACAATATTGAAAGCAGTGTAACTATGTAGAATTTGTGGTGTCCTTGCGAAGCTATTACACAGAGCCGCTAGCCGTGGCGCTACATTTGTTGTGTGTGTGAACCCAGCTTAATATCCACTCATATGATTCCAATTGCTACCATATTGGAAACTGTGCAACCACATAGAATTTTTAGCATCCTATATGAATGGTAGTGGGGTGCCATTAAGGAAAGATACAAGCTGTGGCATCACATTAGTTATGTGTGTGAGCCACTGAGCACAATACTAAACTGGAGAGACTACTATATGAAGAAAAGCTATGACACTTGAGGTCACAGTCGCCATGTTAAACTGGGACAATGTGTCAAATGTTCTGCTAAATAGAAAAAATACAGTTATCATTTATGTACACTATATAACGTTGTGTGTGTTTAGTTTATAGTTCACTGTTAACTATTGCCTTGTACCTTCTAACCATTCCCTGCAAGTGCAATTTCACAATTATTCTGCTGTGTTTACATACGTATTTTCTATGCTGCCCCTAAAGCTGTTGACAAATTATGATTCTCAAAAATCTTACCTCTGTGCAATAGATTTTTTTGCTTTCAATTTTCGCGTTTTATTTCCTGAATGAGGGAACTGTATACAAAATGACCAAAACATTGACATGAAAAAGTTCTTATTATAGTTACCCCATCACATATGTGGAGAACTTTCACACAATAACACATATGATTGAAAGTGTAACGATAAAATTTCTGTACACAACATTAGAAAAAAACTGCTAAACCATTGCTTTGTTGGTAATTTCAGCTGCTGACAGGGGAAATACCTTTAATGTTAACAGGAATCGTATAACAGGTTACGTTAACAATTAACAGGCAAGAATTTTGGGGAAGGCATGAGGTGGTAAAATTAGTAACATGTCAACATCAAATTTTAATTTATTGTTTTTCTTCATACAATATATATTCACATGTCATACACTGGCAAAAGTAATTAGCTTTCCCAACCTTTGCCTCATGCCAGAATAGTTACCTTGTGCAGCAGATGTTTTTTTTTTTTGTGCATGCCTTTAATCTAATCTGAAGGTGCGAGTAGCAATATATTGTATTAACTGTGACTCAAACATGTCTTCACAATCTGTGGCAGACTACAATACGTGTTTTGCCACATACATTGGTTGTTCACCAAAGAAACAACGAATAAAGTTAATAAGTCTGTCACAAGAATGGTTTTAGTTTAAGGTAAATCTTACTAGAGCGGAACGAAAGCATTTTTCTGTATGTTGCACTATTTTAAACACTGCTACAGATGGAAGAAGCGAACCACCTCTGTCAACCTTAATAGTAAAGGCAGCTGGATTTGCCGCAGGAGTCTTACAGTAAGTATGATCAGTTAGTTACATGCAAGGAACAGTAATAAGTTCCTAGCACTCAGCAAATCTAAAAATGTTAGATGATCATGTGAGAGTTTTTATGTTAAAAAAAAACTTTTGACATTCAGTATCCCAAAACACAAACTCTCGTGAGAGGTTTCTAACACCATGTATCCACATCAAAAATCCCAGCACAAATGTTTTTCATGAATGTACTAATGCAGACACACCATCAACCCTTAATGTTTGAAGAAATTTTTCTGTGTGACAAAGAAATTCCGTCCAATAATTTACATTTTCAGCTCGCAATGGTTGTCTAAAGCCCTTAATTTGAACATTCCTAGAGTTGCACATCAAAAAGTTTGTCAATAATTCTCATAAATTCTACAGTGGCAAAAACCTCCTGAAAATCTAGGTGCTGGGAACTCTCTAGAAATTAAATGGCATCAGCAACATTGGAACTTATTGTCTGGGCTCCTAAAGAGATGTTCATTTTTTTATTGTAGAAATTCACATGTGAACCAGAGAATAAATTGGCAATTTTTAAAGTTTCACACTCTTGTAAATAATACAAAGTCTCACTTCACATCCAGCTTAACAATCAATAATTTTCTTTTCAGCTAAGGTATTACTAAATAATTTCAGCACATGGCATGGATCAAGAATGGTGTGGACATCAGGGTCATTGGGAGGATGCTTGACATAAGGGTCAAAATCATCCAGATTCAATGAGCACTGAAGACTTTTCAGTGTATGAATGTTGACAGCAACACTATCGCATGTCACTAACCTTACAAGAATACCCACAGAAAACTATCTCAGTATACAAACTCTCACAATTTCAGTCATTATCTCTGATGATAGTTTATGCACAAAGAAATATGCAATTAGTTACTTAAAACTTTCAGTGCATGACACTATCTGAAAAAGTAAAGCTTCAGTAGCCTGTTCTTCTGCATCTGTATTCACAATGTTGCCCAGATCAACATAGCCTGCAAACACTTTTTTGTTGTTGTTCCAAGCAAGCTGTTTCCTAATTGACATACTATCAAAAATAATGCACACTCTTTAGGATATTGTTTGTCATTGGTATATTGTTTTAGATAGCGAATAACCGATCGCATTCTTACAGCTTGTTCATTTTCTAAATAGCCACACATAAATTCTAATCTATGCTATAATGGCCGATTAGGAGGAAAACAATGAGAAAATTGATGAAGCGAATCTCGTGGACATTTATTATTACTAGAATTCTTGAATGTTTTAAATTTACGCGTTGTGATGTAGAGCTTCTAGTCGAAGTCATCATGTCACAGTGTCGCAAATCACTCGTTCTTAGATTGTGTTGGTGGTACCACTTCAAGGCTCAGTGCACCATGATCACTCCTTTCAAGATCTCGGAAATACCATGAATTATTAGTGTGTGACTTTTCAGTATTTCTAGATCCCTCTTCCCGTGTTGGAACACGAGTATCTTCTGAAATATGTAATTCTTGTATCACCTGTGCCAAACTGGTCTCGTAATTCCCATATTTCTGCTTTGTGTTGCATATTAATTTGTTTTTGACTCTATTTAAATTTCCTAATGTCTCGTACTCCTCTTGTATCATGCAAATCATCATCTACCTTTATAGATAAATTTTTTCACTGATCCGGAAGCTCAGTTACTTTTTCTGATAATGTACTGATTTCCTCCATGTGTTTTTCTGAACTAAGATTTAGAGTGTCAATTTGTGCTGTAATCGTATATACTGTGTCCTTTAAGTTTTCCTGATTTTTTAACAAGTTGTGCTACCATATCAGTAGATGCAACAGAGTCAATTTTAGCCTACAATGTATCGTGATTTTCGTACACAGTGATCTGCAGTTCTTTCGTTGCTTCTTCATTGTTCTGTAACGTGTCTTCATGTTGCGATAAAATAGACTGAAAATGCTCACCAATTTGTGTTTTTACATCTTCTGAAATGTTTTGATATTTCGATTCGATTTTGTATATCTCTGCAGTTGAACATTCACATGTTTATTCAAGTGTTTATTTAATATCGTCAATTATGTCTAACTTTTGAAGTTGTTGCTGTGTTTATTTCTCTGTTTCATCAAATTTTTAAATTAATTGCAATACCAATGCATTAGTGACTGAAACATGTTTCTTGTGTTCTTCATCAGCGCGTTAGCACCGGCAATATTAGTATTTTGAAAAGCAAAGAGTGTGCCTTGACTTAAATGAGAAAAGTGTATTGATGCAAAACCTGAATCTAAAGTATTTGCAAGGTTTTATTCTGTTATTTCGCATTCCTGAGGCGAACTGTTACTGACCGATCGATCGTCAATAGTTCTCTGTTCACTGATTGTTTTAACTTCTACCCCATTATTTACTGTCTGGTCCAAGTTTCTATCCACTAATATCAAATTATCGTCTTGAACATTTGTCAGTTCGTTACTAGGTGGTGCTAACAAGTTACACTCATTGTTGCTGTCATTTCTCAATTTGCTTTACAGCATAGTGTTACGCTTTTCACTCGCCATGATTATCACACTATTTTGCACAATAACACACAAAAACCATTTGAAAAGCAAAAATAAGAAGAAACACTAAAATAGCACTGAAAATAATAAATATCTAATTAGTTACAAAAGAGACTGCAAGATACTTAGTGCAAATTCACATGAACGCCACAGCCATTTTGCTGATGGGAATAAAGTACAAAAATAAGAAACTACAACTACAAAGGAAATTCCATACTTACAATTACGTGCTAGCCGTAAACAATAACTACTTTCTAATTATTCAGATTACAAGGAAATCTGAAGATTCCAGTGAAGCATCCTTGGCTGAGGATCAGCAGGTGAAACTAAGTCTTTAATTATTTTTATCATTCAAACACTGACCTACAGAATTTTCTTTGACAAAGACAAGTCAAATTTAACCTATTCATTTGTTGCATACAATATAAAGACCAATGTAATCTGATTGCTATACAGTGACAACATGTCTCCCAATAATTAACGCAAAAGTGTGGCCCTGAATTCCAAGAAATCCTAACAATAATAAAAATCCAAAACATTTGAAATGAAAGAAATATGAGAATACCTCCAACTCTGTTAATTGCCTAAACTCATTTCAGTCACGAATCCCAATAGTGGAAACCTCCTTTTTTGTCAGTTACCTCACAGAAAATCTTCATAGCATAAACTACAGCAATTACAGTAAGCAGCAACTACAGCCAGGTAAATAAAAAGATTCTAAGTACTATAGACTCTAACTACTAGGAGGCATATGGTTATCAAAAGAAAGATTTTTCTGAAGAACAAACAATGCATTTAGAAAATTTTACCTTATTCCTGTGACATCCAGGTCCAAAAATTATATAGCTGCCAATAATTCCACTGCCCAGACATTACCAATCAAGCATATGTCATCATACATTTCCTTGCATCTCACTTTACAATGCATGTCCTACTAACACAGAGGCTCCACTAAGGAAAAAACATGTCCATACTCTTCTCTATCCACTCGCTAACTGCTAGTCTCTCCAACCACAGAATCTCTTGCCAAGGGCACAGAGCTTTGTCAAAGATATTAACATAGTCTATAGTGCTGCCAAGATACAAACAGGCTACTTACATCTTGAAGGAAATTACCCAACTTTCGATTCTCCCAGGAAAAATACCAAACAACAATGCTCTTCAAGCAAATCAAACGACTCTGATTAAGACACTGATACAGATTGGACTCCATGGGTAACTGGTGTGCTGAACGACTGTTTGATTTGAAATGCAAAGCAGGTATTTACAGCAATCTGTCACACAGTAATCTGGCTTTATTGCAGAAATAGATTTCAGCTATCATAGAGTTAACAATAATGCATTTAGAATGTATCATATTAATTACTATGTAATTTCTTTAGCATGCTAATTTGCTTTAAATTCTAGTGGTTATATTTTTTTTAGCCTGACATGCATTTTTATCACTCATTTATGTACATTTATACTTGATATAAAATTATAATACCTAATGTTGTCTGTAATAATTCTACACAATGTAGACTGCAAGTAATGAATTGACTCGCAAGACTTTTAAAATGTTTTTTAATTCAAGTAATGCACATGTACATCGCTTACATAAGAAAATGACTGACATAACCTAAATTAATATTTCACCATAAAAACGTAATTATATTGATTTTAACGAAAGTAGAAACTATTACAACACGTAATAGAGGTGCAAATGACTATACAGTCCTGTGACTTACAGTCTGGCAACAGTATACTAATAACTATCTGTCAGTATACCTGACCAGAGCTATAAATAAATATTCAGCGTCACAAGGTACCACTTGCAATATCCACAATAAACATTTTTTGTAGTGTTGTGTGAAAAAATGAATCAATATAATAGAGATGACTAGGAAAAACCAGCAATTGAATATGGGAGGTATTATGTGGTGATTTAATTGCCAGTCTCTCTAAAATGTTCGTAATCTGTATTCATTTTTTAAAGAAATAATATAAGCAATCTACTATAAATGTTGCACGCAGTATGCTGTGATGGCAAATATTTATTTTTTACAGACCTCCAAAGTAAAGACTTGTGTGTTCTCCCATATTCAGTGGCCAGTTTCTCCTAATAAGGTCATTAATCTGCCTTCAGTTTTGCACACAACATTAAGGAAAGCTACAACTAGCTTGTGGCAATGGCTGTTATTTTTGTAGTTACTACTCTCTTAAATTGGTCCCTAGATTATCAATAATAATGGGAAATAATATTAACTCAGACAGTGAATCGATATTGTACAATATTAGTGTCATATTTCAGACGTGAAAACATGGTGGACATGAACACCAGCTATTGTTTGGCTCTTGGGCTGTCTTTGCGCTCACATAAAGAAAAGACGAAGTGTAGATGGAAGAAGTAGTGGTAAAGAAGAAAGGAATATTGACACATGAAAATTACTAAGTGAATTGAGATAAGCCAAATGATTATCAAAAATATCTGAGGAATGGCCCTAGTTCGTTTGATGTACTTTAGTGAATGGTTACATTTATAATTATGATTACATCTCTTTAAGTTTTTCATTTATTTAGATCCAACATTTTTAAAAAAGTTGCAAAAATTTCATGGCATTAAACTGTCAGTGTGTTGGCTCCAGTAGCTCATCAGCAACAGCTTCACATTTTGATGCACTCACATTTCTTTTCAGTTCTCTCTTATAATTCGCCCATAATAGATTTAATTTCTTTCCTAATGGAAGGTTACATGCTTCCAGGTACATTTCTCTACATTTGGACAACAACTGATTGTAATTCTCTCTTTTCTTTTGTGAGTACTAAACTCGTTTCATTTAACACACTGTACAGCTGACAAACCACAATATAGTTATAATAACTCTCAAATGAACAAGAAGGTTGCTGATTTCGAAGCTATTTCCATTTCACAACAAACCAAATCGTGCAAAATAAATAGTTTAGCAAAAAGACACTGAACTGAAAAGATAAACATATGTACAGTATCGGCCAGAGACTATACAATCTAAGCAATTTTTCCCATTTTCTAGTTTCATTAGATCCAGCAACATATTGCACAGTCTTCAACCTCATCTACAGACAGTCAATAACACTGTGCACTATGAAATATTGCGTAATTTTATTGACTATCTAGGGTCTACTTAACGTACAACATAATATCTTTTGGACCCTGTGTCTGAGATGAATTTCCTCTTAAATTAGTTGCTATTGAGGCTTTATTATAATAATTGGAAAACTTAAGAAGGTATATTTCGTTGCGTAGGCAGTTTCAAATGTAAACTGCGCACACCATACACATACAGTTGTTGGATCCGCCTGTGCTCGATTTCTCTGGAAATAATGGAGAAACTCCACTGATGTCACTATTGTTGGCATGACCGCTTCATGAAGCGTCACTATCACTGTCACTGTCACTGTGGTCATATAGTGAAATTGTAATCTCCTCCACTGCATTTTCCAAAAGAGTTTCTATCTGCCATGCCCTTTTCATGGTGTCCTGCATATCTTTGATGGCTTTCTTCCAGTCTTCAGTGGTGACATTCCTGACAGCTTTACTTGTAAGTGCTTCAACTACAGCGAGGGTAACATTATTATTATTCCTGGCAACGTAACACTTTAATTTGACCCATATTAACACCATTGGGTTGAAATGATGGTAGTAAGGTGATAGCCTACCGACTGTTTGCCAATTTTTTTTTTCCAGTTCGTCGATTTCGTACAAGGGAACTGTGGCTTATGGAGAGATGTTTTTTCCATGAGCTCCACCTTTTAAATGTCATCAATGACAACGCCATTATGACACTGGGCCAATGAATCATTTCCTCTTTTCAGTTTGATATGGTAGGTGCCTTATCAACAACAACTGAATGGTAAGGAGCATTATCTACTACAGTTGTTGACTTTTTCCAAGATTTGATATTCGTGAATCTTCGAACCACTTTGTAAATGTAACGCAGTTCATTTCTTCGTGATAATCTCTTGTTTTCTTTGAGACTGTTTGGCAGAAAACCCTGGAGATGCCTGCGTGAAGAAGAATAAGTCTGACACCCTTGTCAGAAGGCATTTTCATTGTTGCTTTAGCTGTGTCCTCTGTCTAGCCCTGCTAGACATCGTGACCACAACATTTCGTCAAGTCACACCACTTCGTAGATATTTATGTTATGGATGACCCTCAAAAATTGGCATTGTCATACAGCTATATCCTCTCTCTCCATCAACAGCTTAAGGTCACAGCAATGTCCATAGTGAAAGCCAAGGTTGTGTAAAAATGTGGACAAGGATGTGTGGCTCATTTGAAAAAACCCTGATTCTTTGAGTGTGACCAACAACTTCCTGAACGTCTAATGTTCCTGTGGTAGTAATCATAAACGTGACGACAAATCGCATCCTCTACAAACGAATCGATATTGACAATCCGCTTATCCATATGACCTTTCTTCCTAGGTGTGTTCAGTTTCGATGTTCTTGAGCTCCCCTTTCTTTGTTGAACATTTCCTTCCTGATCTTCACAACAGTGTTTTTGTCTATACTCAAAGCTGCAGTAGTTCTGTCAAACACCTTGTTAACGGATAGCAGCCAGCCATCATCAAGTTTTTCATTATCAAGGTAGGCACATAACACGCAAACCATTTCTCTTGATTGCCCTCATAAGGCAACCCCATGGCAAAAAGAACGACATCGAACTTCTGCATTTACAGCTTTCGACGAACTTCCCACTGACGCCGTTGAGTACCAAGTAGCAATAACAATGAATAACAGTAACAACTTCAACAACTTAAAAATGAACACACAGAAAGTCACAGTGCCCAAGGATCACACAGGACAGGAAACTGGCTGCTACTGAAGGCCACTGCAAGCAGGAAGTGTTGTGTGGGGTGAAGGTTTGGCAACTTCAAGAATTTGCTGCAAACTGCAGGTAGTGTAGTATTGGCGCAAAGTGGCCAGGGCTTGCTGTGTGGGTTCTCTCGCCCAATCCACCCCCCACCAAGACCACCACCATTTCTGTACTCTCTGTCAATCCTAAAGTAATTTTGGACAGATTATAGGTGGATGCACTAACCACTACACCACACTGGTACAGCAGCTTTGCATAACTGCAGTGACGACCCTAGCAAGCCTCCTCAGTCCAAACTCATATAACGAATAAAATGAATATGAACAAATAGTGCTGAAATTAGAAGTTCTCACAATTCACTTGTTAGACAATCAACATCCAGTTAGCAGTAATCGCTCATTACTGGTAATACAAGGTCTATGGGCAGATATGTGAAATGGCATGAACATAATATTACAATATGTTGAGATGTTTAATCAACAGATTGACAGTGTGACTCAACAAACTGTTCAAAATAGTCAGCAAATGAACACTCAGTTTAAAAACCAAGATGAGCAGTTTGATCAAACCAATTGGCAATTTGCTCCAATCAATAAACAATTTACAGATTTTCGCTCCTTTCAAGTAGATAGTGAATAACCTTCCACACTGACCCACAGGTTTCACACCAACCGAACTTATGTCTCATGAGAAGGATTAGTTAAACTACACTCCTGGAAATGGAAAAAAGAACACATTGACACCGGTGTGTCAGACCCACCATACTTGCTCCGGACACTGCGAGAGGGCTGTACAAGCAATGATCACACGCACGGCACAGCGGACACACCAGGAATCGCGGTGTTGGCCGTCGAATGGCGCTAGCTGCGCAGCATTTGTGCACCGCCGCCGTCAGTGTCAGCCAGTTTGCCGTGGCATACGGAGCTCCATCGCAGTCTTTAACACTGGTAGCGTGCCGCGACAGCGTGGACGTGAACCGTATGTGCAGTTGACGGACTTTGAGCGAGGGCGTATAGTGGGCATGCAGGAGGCCGGGTGGACGTACCGCCGAATTGCTCAACACGTGGGGCGTGAGGTCTCCACAGTACATCGATGTTGTCGCCAGTGGTCGGCGGAAGGTGCACGTGCCCGTCGACCTGGGACCGGACCGCAGCGACGCACGGATGCACGCCAAGACCGTAGGATCCTACGCAGTGCCGTAGGGGACTGCACCGCCACTTCCCAGCAAATTAGGGACACTGTTGCTCCTGGGGTATCGGCGAGGACCATTCGCAACCGTCTCCATGAAGCTGGGCTACGGTCCCGCACACCGTTAGGCCGTCTTCCGCTCACGCCCCAACATCGTGCAGCCCGCCTCCAGTGGTGTCGCGACAGGCGTGAATGGAGGGACGAATGGAGACGTGTCGTCTTCAGCGATGAGAGTCGCTTCTGCCTTGGTGCCAATGATGGTCGTATGCGTGTTTGGCGCCGTGCAGGTGAGCGCCACGATCAGGACTGCATACGACCGAGGCACTCAGGGCCAACACCTGGCATCATGGTGTGGGGAGCGATCTCCTACACTGGCCGTACACCACTGGTGATCGTCGAGGGGACACTGAATAGTGCACGGTACATCCAAACCGTCATAGAACCCATCGTTCTACCATTCCTAGACCGGCAAGGGAACTTGCTGTTCCAACAGGACAATGCACGTCCGCATGTATCCCGTGCCACCCAACGTGCTCTAGAAGGTGTAAGTCAACTACCCTGGCCAGCAAGATCTCCGGATCTGTCCCCCATTGAGCATGTTTGGGACTGGATGAAGCGTCGTCTCACGCGGTCTGCATGTCCAGCACGAACGCTGGTCCAACTGAGGCGCTAGGTGGAAATGGCATGGCAAGCCGTTCCACAGGACTACATCCAGTATCTCTACGATCGTCTCCATGGGAGAATAGCAGCCTGCATTGCTGCGAAAGGTGGATATACACTGTACTAGTGCCGACATTGTGCATGCTCTGTTGCCTGTGTCTATGTGCCTGTGGTTCTGTCAGTGTGATCATGTGATGTATCTGACCCCAGGAATGTGTCAATAAAGTTTCCCCTTCCTGGGACAATGAATTCACGGTGTTCTTATTTCAATTTTCAGGAGTGTATAACCCTCGACACCACTTGGCGATGAATCATTAGAGGGAAAGATTTGCCAAACTGTAATAATGTTGATTGTCAAAGCAATTAAGAAAAATCATTTGACAGTCAGTTAAAATGCACCTGCACTTACAATAAAGGAGATGGTTCAAATGGATCTGAGCACTATGGGACTCAACATCTTAGGTCATAAGTCCCCTAGAACTTAGAACTACTTAAACCTAACTAACCTAAGGACATCACACACACCCATGCCCGAGGCAGGATTCGAACCTGCGACCGTAGCAGTCCCGCGGTTCCGGACTGCAGCGCCAGAACCGCTAGACCACCGCGGCCGGCAATAAAGGAGATGAAGTTTTATTATGAAGCTACCCTAAATCAACTAAATTAGAACAATTAAACTGTAATGTGCAATTGTTATACTCAGGCCCATTTTTAATTATAGATATCCTACATTCTGGTTGCTTTTTATTAGAGCAGCCCTACTCAGGTAAGTTATGTGGCCTATTCTCACATAAAGATCTTCGAAATTATGTATGATAAAACAATTACTCAGTTATGATGAATATAAATCGAACAAAAGATAAAGACATTGGTGACAGAATTATAACTGGTTAAACAGTTTCAGTCATGTCCATAAAATAAAGTCTCCAATTCTTTTCACATGTAAAACACGTTTGCTGGCAATGAATGATACACAGATGGAACGCCTGGACTTGCTGCTATTTTTCAACGTAATTTCTGTTGAAATCGATGCACATTTGCATGAACTGTGGGATTTTTTTCGTATAGAAGGGAAGGGAAATAAGCAGTAGTGCTGCACCCAAAAATATTTAAATTATCGTATTATATATGGTAGTTTTGAGACCATATAAATAGCGACAGGGAAATGCCTTTCAAATGGAATCTAGCCACTTATGGAAGTTCACACAGTGAATCCTAAGTGCAAACATGTTTGGTATTAAAACTATACCTTAGAGGAATATTTTTCTTTTCGCAAAACCGACTGCAACGTTTCTGAATCATATCACCATAGCTACATTGATATTTGCAGAGCTGTATGTGTATAGCATACGATTTTATTAGTTTTAGTTACAATGTCTTGTACTGTGTAAAGATTATTTACATTTTACTTTGTTTTCCCCTTGAAGTGTAAGTACAGTACCCATAGGTTTTAATCCTATTGCGGATTGGAAACAATTGGTCGAGATATCGCCTCCATTTCACATAGCATACCATTTGTATAATTATCCACCACTGAAAAGAATATATAACTTACAGTTAAAGGAGCAGGAAAGCTACGAGCCATCTACAACCACTTACTACATTACATACAGCTAAAGAAACTAATTATTTACACAGTGAGCTATGTAACTATATACTAGAAGGAAGAGTGTGCATGGCATTACCTAAGGAACTATTTATATGTGAAAGTATATAGAGTTAATGAAAGAACTACAGCTAAGGTTATTATATGCAAAAACTACAGGGTCTCAAGGGAATGATGCTGAGACAAAGAAGGTGAGTTTAGCGGAAATAACTACAAAAACATAATTACTGCAGGCTACATTAGTATCTCTCCAAGGAGAATACATTGAAATACATGTTTATAGAACGATATTTTTGTACCCATTCGTAAAATTCAGTCATATGAATAGATCACCTACTTCTCCTTTTGAAATTAAGAAAAATATACATTTTTTTCAAAAAGAAAAGCTCATCCAGTTTTGATGGTGTTTCCTATAGAGTACTTAATATTTATTCCCATATAATACGTGTGGTCTTATCTGAAATACACTCCTGGAAATGGAAAAAAGAACACATTGACACCGGTGTGTCAGACCCACCATACTTGCTCCGGACACTGCGAGAGGGCTGTACAAGCAATGATCACACGCACGGCACGGCGGACACACCAGGAACCGCGGTGTTGGCCGTCGAATGGCGCTAGCTGCGCAGCATTTGTGCACCGCCGCCGTCAGTGTCAGCCAGTTTGCCGTGGCATACGGAGCTCCATCGCAGTCTTTAACACTGGTAGCATGCCGCGACAGCGTGGACGTGAACCGTATGTGCAGTTGACGGACTTTGAGCGAGGGCGTATAGTGGGCATGCGGGAGGCCGGGTGGACGTACCGCCGAATTGCTCAACACGTGGGGCGTGAGGTATCCACAGTACATCGATGTTGTCGCCAGTGATCGGCGGAAGGTGCACGTGCCCGTCGACCTGGGACCGGACCGCAGCGACGCACGGATGCACGCCAAGACCGTAGGATCCTACGCAGTGCCGTAGGGGACCGCACCGCCACTTCCCAGCAAATTAGGGACACTGTTGCTCCTGGGGTATCGGCGAGGACCATTCGCAACCGTCTCCATGAAGCTGGGCTACGGTCCCGCACACCGTTAGGCCGTCTTCCGATCACGCCCCAACATCGTGCAGCCCGCCTCCAGTGGTGTCGCGACAGGCGTGAATGGAGGGACGAATGGAGACGTGTCGTCTTCAGCGATGAGAGTCGCTTCTGCCTTGGTGCCAATGATGGTCGTATGCGTGTTTGGCGCCGTGCAGGTGAGCGCCACAATCAGGACTGCATACGACCGAGGCACACAGGGCCAACACCCGGCATCATGGTGTGGCCGTACACCACTGGTGATCGTTGAGGGGACACTGAATAGTGCACGGTACATCCAAACCGTCATCGAACCCATCGTTCTACCATTCCTAGACCGGCAAGGGAACTTGCTGTTCCAACAGGACAATGCACGTCCGCATGTATCCCGTGCCACCCAACGTGCTCTAGAAGGTGTAAGTCAACTACCCTGGCCAGCAAGATCTCCGGATCTGTCCCCCATTGAGCATGTTTGGGACTGGATGAAGCGTCGTCTCACGCGGTCTGCACGTCCAGCACGAACGCTGGTCCAACTGAGGCGCCAGGTGGAAATGGCATGGCAAGCCGTTCCACAGGACTACATCCAGCATCTCTACGATCGTCTCCATGGGAGAATAGCAGCCTGCATTGCTGCGAAAGGTGGATATACACTGTACTAGTGCCGACATTGTGCATGCTCTGTTGCCTGTGTCTATGTGCCTGTGGTTCTGTCAGTGTGATCATGTGATGTATCTGACCCCAGGAATGTGTCAATAAAGTTTCCCCTTCCTGGGACAATGAATTCACGGTGTTCTTATTTCAATTTCCAGGAGTGTATGTAATGAATCCTTGACTCAAGGCATTTTCGCAGAGAGACTGGAATATAGCTTTCTTAAACTGCTCTTTATGAAAGGTGACAGGAGAGATGTCAATAATTACGAACCTGTTTGACTACTGATATCTTTTTCCAAATCACAGTTTGGGTTTTAGAAGTTTTGCTCTACTGATAATGCCATTTACATGTTCACTCACCGAATTTTACAGGCATTAAATAAAAAATAGCATCAACCGGTATTTTCTGCAACCTATCTAAGGCATTCATCCAGTATTCTCCTGGATAAATTGAAGTTTTATAGGACTGATAGTATATGCAACCAACAGTAATGTCATAACCAATCAAAACAATGCAGAAAATTTTACTTATTAATTCAACCAATACAATCCCATGACGTAATTCTGACTGGGAAGAAATCACTTACGGCATTCCCAAGACTCAGTCGTACATCCACTTTGTTCCTCATATATATAAACGATTTCCCATCTCATATAAACAATCAGAACTAGTTCCTTTTGCAGATGACACTAGTATTGTTATCAATCGAAACACATCTTTAGAAACAGAAGAAATTGTGCACAGTATTCTTAAAAGTATCGTTGACTGGTTTCCTGTGAAAGGTTTAACTCTCAATTTTGAAAAGACACAACATATTCAGTTCTGCACATCTAGGGGTACTACACCAATGTTAAGTGTAAACATGATGAAACAACAAATTAGGTGGGGACTTCAATGATTTTAGTCCATACTGATGAGAGTTTAAACTGGACAAAGCAAATTTTGGAGCATCTAAAACAACTTAGTGCAGCCACATTTGCACTTAGAATCATTGCAGATCTTGGGAAGAGACAAATCAGTAAGTTGACGTATTTTGCATATTTGTATTCAATAATGTCAGGTGGAATAATGTTACGGGTAACACATCAATAAGAAAAAAAGTTTTCATTGCCCAAAGATGTGCCATAAAAATAACACATGGTGCCCACCCATGACTATTGGTAGACATCTGTTTAAGGTATTGAGTATTCTGACTACTGCTTCACAGTATATTCATTCCCTTGAGAAATGTATTTGTAAATAATCCACTGTAGTCCAAAAGGAACAATGATCTACATAACTACAACACTAGAAGCAAAATGATATTAATTACTTCAAATTAAATTGTCTTTAGCACAATAATGGATGTACAATGCTGCAACAAAAAATTTTGACCCCTTACCCAGTCATATACAATGTCTGACAGACAGCAAAGTGAACTTTTAAAACAAATTGAAAAAGTTTCTCCTTCACATCTACTTCTACTCCACAGAAAATTTCTCTTATTGTAATGAGTAAAAGGTAGTGGGGAGAAATTACTAACACGTGTGTGTATATTGAAAAAAATTAAACTAAATTAAAAACTTGTAAATGTTCAGTATGTACCCATATTTTCAAATTAATTTGTGATGTGAATGTAAAAATTACTCATTCCACGACATTACACTTTATTAAACAAAATGATCTATTGAGCACGAAACTAACTAAGCAATGTAATGCAAGAAACAACGTAGGCACTGTATGACATACTGTGTATAGGATCACATCCCACTTACTCGGCTAATAAAGTATAGATATTACATGAACGTGTATTACATAACAGAAAGAGACAATCTCATACTGTGGAAATGTGTATTTGTGCACACTCATTGAAAAAATAAGCTAAGTATTTCCTGCAAGTGTAATCAACTAAGTTGTTACACTGGTGTAACAGTAATACAAAGTGGATGTTGTTGTCTTTGTATTCATTCAGCTACGTGATCAAGTACATTTTACGATGACTGAAAATATGTATGTAAGACTTGACACCACTTTTATTTTGTGAACAGTTACAAATATCGAAACGCAAGTTTCGGAAAATGCAGAAGTGTCGAAAGGCAAGCACTTTTTTGTTTGGTTAATGATTTTAGAGCTGGTATCAACAGAGATATTGAAGTAAGTAGGTATTTTTTAATGGGAACCATATAATTTTTACAACTGCATTCGATACCTCTTGAGAAGACCACTACAGTGATATAGCATTTGTTACTGTTGACATTGAAACCTGTCATAAAGAAATCGAGAAATGTCCTAGAATATGAGAGTACAATGGCTGGAATCAGCATTCGTGGTGCAAACATCGCCAAGTAGGGCTCTAGTGCTCGGCTGCATCAGAATGTCAACACATTTGTCTGTTTCGTTGTCTGCACTGTAGGCCATCTATTTCTGCTTCAACATTCGTTGCATGCAGACGTGTACACCAATGAGAAGAAGATGGATATAATACTTTTATGTGGGGAATGTAAATGAAATGCCGTAAAAGCAGTACAGCGATATAGGACTGTCTTTCCGGATTTACTATGTCCAATGCGCCAGGAAATTGCAGGAATTATTCAGAAGCTAGTGCGGACAGGATGCTTGAACGTCAAAAAGAGGACAAGAAAGTAGACTGCAACTGAAAGAAAGAAGACTGCAACTGACAGAGAACACGAAGAAGCTATTCTGGCTAGGATGCTAATGAATCTACATAGTGGTACGAAGCATATTGTCAAGGAAGGTGGAATCAGCCAGGCGAGTGTCATTCGCATCCTGTATCAACAGAGTTTCCATCCCCAACACCTGTCGCTACACCTGGCACTGGACGATCGTGATTTCGAACGACGTTCAGAATTTTGTTAGGTTGCTCTTCAGCAACTGAGAGACGATCCTTCGTTTTTCCAACGTGTGCTCTTTACCGACCAAGCAATGTTTAATAACCACACTAACGTAAGTTTGCATAACATGCACAAGTGGGGAGCTGAAAATCCCCACTAGCTTCATCAAAAGCCATGGAGCATTAACGTATGGTGCAGAATTCTAGGAAATTACGTTGTGCGAACTTATTTCATCTCAAGCGTTCTAACTGGACATTCGTACACACACTTTCTGACGAACACTCTGCCAGTTCTCCTAGAAGAGGTGCCATAGTATTTTCGACAGGGTATGCAGCTGCAACACGATGCTTGTCCAGTTCACTTGTCTCATGTTGCAATGCAAATACTAAAAAAATGGTTCAAATGGCTCTGAGCTCTATGGGACTTAACATCTGTGGTCAGCAGTCCCCTAGAACTTAGAACTACTTAAAACTAACCAACCTAACGACATCACACACATCCATGCCCGAGGCAGGATTCGAACCTGCGACCGGAGCAGTCACGCGGTTCTAGACTGAAGCGCCTAGAACAGCACGGCCACACCGGCCGGCTCGCAAATACTAAATGAGAACTTTTCTGGACGTTGGATACGACACAGTTCTGTTGTCAAATGGCCTGCGAGGTCCCCCGATTAGACTCCATTTGATTTCTTTCTTTGTGGAGCACTGAAAAATGCACTCTAATACGAAGTCCCAGCTACTCCAGTGATATGTGTCGTCGAATCCCCAGTGTATGCTCTACCATAGCATCCACATTTGTTCATAATTCTTTCGAAAGGCGTTGCAAATGTGCCTTTCAGTCCATGGTCACAATTTGAACACATGCTTCAATAAACGATAAAGTTATCTGTTTGGAAGACAAAATTTATGTTATGTGATCTGGGTGGTTACGAAATCATTGTTAGTATATTGTTTATTTCATTTATGTGGGTACAAAATTGCGTTGCAATGTCAAATAAGTCGACATTATGTATTGCACGTAGCTGCTAACATTGCCATTACGTGTTTACCTTCAGCATTGTTGGCATTCTTCATTAAGAAGAATATTTATTTTGCAGTGTACAGGTGGTCACCAAAGTATTTTTAATAAAATGTTTAATTCAAAAAATGTATCCCATATGATATAATTTCGGGCAGTGTGGTTGAAACAATTATCCAACAGCATTTATTTTACCTGTAAGAAGTACACAGCCACATATAAGGAAAGATATGTCAAATATTCCTTCTAGCATTCAGGTATTTAATGCAGTATTTGCCTTTGCGCATGTTAGATCTCTCTATTTTTGAAGAACGACCAATTGATTTCTCTGTTTCAGTGCACGTAAATCTGGGAGTTTATACAAAGTGAAACAGTTTTCCTAAGCTGATTGTGATTCGCTAGATTCTAGCCTGTGTCGTATTTCCATATACATTCGTAGGTGATCCTGCATCTAAGTTTAAGTTGGTTCAGGGGGAAATAAAGCTTTGTTCTCACAGTGTAGTCGTATCTTATAGTATACAACTATGCAGCATATTCGGAGATGCTTGCTTAGCAGTGTTTGCACCATAAATGCCATTTCTGGCCACCATTATTTCACATTCTAGGACATTTCTCGATTGTTTTATGACAGGTTTCAACATAAACAGTAACAAACGCTATATCATTAACTGTCTTCTCAAGAGCTATAGAATTCAGTTATAAAAGTATAAGGATCCAAGCATTTCGATATGTGTAATCGTTCACGAAATAAAAGGGGTGTTATATCTTACATGACACACGCTTTGTATACGAAGTTGATGTCTTTTGTGATTCCACACAGAAATAAAATTATACACAGTGAAATAGCAAATTCTATGAGCTAGTGCAGGTAATGAATGTTGTGTTGGGACTGTGATAGCAGTTTTCAAATTCCTACATACTAAAACAGTACATATAGGAAGTGCTACCATTGCATGTAACGATGTATCAATACTTTTACTTGAGGTGAATAAGCTGCAGATAAGCCAATAATAATTATTCTTCATACAAGAAATATGAAGACAGCTGATTTTGGTCAAGAGTCAACTGTCCAACTGCATATTTTTTGTAAATACACTCCTGGAAATGGAAAAAAGAACACATTGACACCGGTGTGTCAGACCCACCATACTTGCTCCAGACACTGCGAGAGGGCTGTACAAGCAATGATCAGACGCACGGCACAGCGGACACACCAGGAACCGCGGTGTTGGCCGTCGAATGGCGCTAGCTGCGCAGCATTTGTGCACCGCCGCCGTCAGTGTCAGCCAGTTTGCCGTGGCATACGGAGCTCCATCGCAGTCTTTAACACTGGTAGCATGCCGCGACAGCGTGGACGTGAACCGTATGTGCAGTTGACGGACTTTGAGCGAGGGCGTATAGTGGGCATGCGGGAGGCCGGGTGGACGTACCGCTGAATTGCTCAACACGTGGGGCGTGAGGTCTCCACAGTACATCGATGTTGTCGCCAGTGGTCGGCGGAAGGTGCACGTGCCCGTCGACCTGGGACCGGACCGCAGCGACGCACGGATGCACGCCAAGACCGTAGGATCCTACGCAGTGCCGTAGGGGACCGCACCGCCACTTCCCAGCAAATTAGGGACACTGTTGCTCCTGGGGTATCGGCGAGGACCATTCGCAACCGTCTCCATGAAGCTGGGCTACGGTCCCGCACACCGTTAGGCCGTCTACCGCTCACGCCCCAACATCGTTCAGCCCGCCTCCAGTGGTGTCGCGACAGGCGTGAATGGAGAGACGAATGGAGACGTGTCGTCTTCAGCGATGAGAGTCGCTTCTGCCTTGGTGCCAATGATGGTCGTATGCGTGTTTGGCGCCGTGCAGGTGAGCGCCACAATCAGGACTGCATACGACCGAAGCACACAGGGCCAAAACCCGGCATCATGGTGTGGGGAGCGATCTCCTTCACTGGCCGTACACCACTGGTGATCGTCGAGGGGACACTGAATAGTGCACGGTACATCCAAACCGTCATCGAACCCATCGTTCTACCATTCCTAGACCGGCAAGGGAACTTGCTGTTCCAACAGGACAATGCACGTCCGCATGTATCCCGTGCCACCCAACGTGCTCTAGAAGGTGTAAGTCAACTACCCGGGCCAGCAAGATCTCCGGATCTGTCCCCCATTGAGCATGTTTGGGACTGGATGAAGCGTCGTCTCACGCGGTCTGCACGTCCAGCACGAACGCTGGTCCAACTGAGGCGCCAGGTGGAAATGGGATGGCAAGCCGTTCCACAGGACTACATCCAGCATCTCTACGATCGTCTCCATGGGAGAATAGCAGCCTGCATTGCTGCGAAAGGTGGATATACACTGTACTAGTGCCGACATTGTGCATGCTCTGTTGCCTGTGTCTATGTGCCTGTGGTTCTGTCAGTGTGATCATGTGATGTATCTGACCCCAGGAATGTGTCAATAAAGTTTCCCCTTCCTGGGACAATGAATTCACGGTGTTCTTATTTCAATTTCCAGGAGTGTATGAATTAGTAGATAATATGCTCTAAAAGTACTAGGAAATAGAAATTTTTTTAGCATGTAGATTCACACTGTTGCTAGAACGTGAAGGATGTGAATATTAATTTGATGAGCTCTACTTCAAGTGGTTCCCTTTCTTCTTTTATGAGTAGCTTGAAATAGTTAGAATTTCTGACTTGTGTTTCTAAAACTGAACTTCAACCTAACTATTGAGTAGTAATAGTAATAGTAGAAGTAGTAGCGGCAGTGATAGATTTTTATTTCAAGTAAACTGCAGAGAAGGCATATGGTTCAGTCCAGATTGGATCATTCAATTGATTTGGCAGCCTAAGTTGATGCGCTGCACCATATCACATCTGTGGGAGCCCAATAAGGAAAAAGAGAGTCCAACTTCAAAATATTAGCATAACATACGTGAGTTACATGTGATTAACTTAGAATTTTAAAGGACACAACAAATGTATTGAAATGAGTGTATGTATGAAATAAGCATTTAGTAAGATGTTAATTTGTGCATATAAGGAGCTATAGATGGACTATTTTATTAATGTGAAATCTGCTGTTCATAGTGATCATAGACGTACGATGTGTGAATGAGTGTATAGTATTCTATCACTAAAATGGAATAGAAACCTAATAGCACAAGCGCAAATATATAAAGCTGATACATGAGCTGAGTGAACAAGGATTTTAACTATTGTATAATGAAATGTCGTCTGGTAAGAGTGAAGCTGCAAGCACATCAAGTGTGAAAAGTTTCTATGTAATATATGTCACTGTGGGGCCCCTATATGTGTTTTGGTCTCTTCAGTCTCCTAATTAATTGTCAGGTCGTCATAGTTCCATTGGGGATATCACTGACCGCACCAGACATGCTGTGCAGTGAACTACATCTGTTAAGCTGCTTTGACTGGTGGTAATCTAACAAGTGCCCTGTCAATACAGAGTAGCCTACCATTATTATGTCATAATTAATTGTTGGACTATGGAAACACCGCTCATGGGAGCTTCAGAAACTCAACTGGAAAGAAACTGCTTCGAAAAAGGAAAAAAAAAATTTAAAGACACTGTGGACATTTTGGTGGTTAACTTTTCTTGTATTGATTTCTGTAACAAAATTGTTTATCATCTAGTGGTAGTTGTAATATATTATATATATATATATATATATATTACAGCTTCCATATGCAAATAAAAACAGTAAATAATTGGCTGACCGAGGAAGCCCAAGAAAGAAAGGCTATGCAATCTGTGCAGCATAAAGGAAGGCATCCCGCAAATCATGAGGTGATCATGTACTACAAGTTGTATGCATATAACATAATACTGTACAAGAAAAGCCCTTTTCTTTTAGAAGTCGCTATTGGTGCATGCCCTGCCTTTAGTGAATGGTAGGGAGACATTGTATTGTCCACAGACTCGCTTGTGAATTGACTCTTGCAGACTGCATAATTATTTCTATGATAAAAACTAAAGTGAACCCCAGATGGTCAATAACACTGTACAATAATTTTGTGCAATATTTTTTAAGTTTCTTCCCTCACTGCTCTATAGTACTAGGCAGTAATATTGCTGCTCGGACTGTCGATGATAAAGACGCTGCTGCTGTGATTATTACTCTATTTTATTGGAAGCAGAAAAAAAGTGGATGAAAAATGGGGTTAAAGAGAGTTAAAGATCACTCACAAAAACGGCCTGATGGAACTGAGATTGGAAATAAAAAACGATTATCACTACACTTTGTGTTTGATGTTCAAACATTTGATACATCACTGGAAATAGTTAACAACACATTTAGGCATCCCCTTTTTTAGGTATTTTCCCCAATCTCCCTCCCTTTTCGCTTCTGATGTATGGTGCTTTTATTTGTTTCAAAATTCTTATACAAGTCTAGAACCTGTCACTTAACCAAATGTGGCACTGCATTGGCTTCAGCAATTGCTGTATAATAGTTTGTTTGTTGTTATTAGTACAGTACTGAAGTAATGTTCATGTAACAAATACTGACTGAATACCCATCAGTTCTCTAGGAGATAATGTTTTTGTATCAAAACTAACCAATTCTTTTATGTGAAAAATTACGTTTTAGTGTCCTCCAGCTCCCCCTCACCCCTAGTTCAATTTCCATGGATGCTAAGATCCCCATGATCAAAAAACAAAATACTATAATGAGAGACATATTTCCACCAAGTTAGCGTTTACCTATTATGCTACAACACTTTGGGAATGGCAATTCTTTCAAAGACTTTAAATTTACAGGTGGAAAGTCAAGTTAGTGTATTTGATAAATAGTTATAGAAATGTGTCGTGAAATAATACAATTATTTGTGAGTAGGTAATGTATGAACATTGACGTGGTCCCACAGGCATTAGCTGGTATAGATACTGGGGAAAATATCAGACAATGTCTGAAGGCCAATACCGTGAGTATGTGGAAGTTGTGGGGACTACAGGCAGACACCATTTCTCTAATAAAGGCGTTTTTTTAAATTTTACAACTTTATTAGCTTGATTTTAAAATAGAAAGTGAACATTCGTTATCATGAACAGCAAGATCTTCAGTATAGTTTCTTAATGGAACTTCATGAAGCATCATTTAATCAACAGTCTATTGAATAATAACAGATCAAAAAGCAGCTCTCAGAGTCAATTTACAGCGTTTAAAACACAAAATCCTTTTGAATCAAACGAAAAAAATACGAATTTCATAACGCAAGGTTAAATAAAAGATTCTAATGACACATGGCAATACCAAAATTTTCCTGGATATCATCTGTTCAAAATGGCTCTGAGCACTATGGGACTTAACTTCTGAGGTCATCAGTCCCCTAGAACTTAGAACTACTTAAACCTAACTAACCTCAGGACATCACTAACATCTATGGTATCTTCTGTAATCTCTAAATCAATAAAATATTGATCACAAAATGTTAATTATAACAACAACTTAAATGCAATAAAATCTGATTATTATGAACATACACTCAAACCCTGTAGCCTCTACAATCTGCACCATATCAGATAATAATTTCCTTCCTTTTAAACACTTTACACCATAAGCCTCCCTGCATGTGATGCATAAGACACCCAGATAAGTGTGACAAATAATTAAGTATAGATGTTATAATTAACCAGGTATGTAGATCTTTTCCTTTCAATATAAATTAAAAAAAATCAACTATTAAGCTCCATGGTTACATCCATTACATAAAATAATATACAATACATGTCCTTTGATTTCGTCATGGTCATGCACTTGTGAGCTAACGTCCCAAAGATGTTCGGGCTCACATGCTGTTCCTCTTTGCCGAAATGTCTTGGCTCAAACTCTTTTATGGACTGAACTGCACATGTCACATTACACGCCCTAAATTAGACACTTGTGACTCTGTGGTTAAATTGTCTGGCTGATGGCAAGTTTGCGAAATACAAAGTTAAGATAACATATAATAACGGTAATATCAGGAACTAAATTAACGAGCCATAAATGATGTAGACCACGCAGTTGCGATTTGGTTAGAATTATGTTTATTCAGAAAGCAAACTAATAGCGAAAGTGGTCGTATTTACAGTTACAGTTACACGAGAGCACATATCCATTTGACACAGTTCGATCATTCACAATCTCATCGCGAAATACAAGTTATCTACACGAAATGTTAGAGTTCACATCAAACGCACAGCTGCTCACCACTCAGAGGCTAAGTCCCACAATACCACACAACGCGAAATTTTTTAATTCATTTCACTTCCTAGCTGCCTAAAGACTGACTGTCCGCTTTCGCGTCTCAGTCCGAACTGTACCTTTTGGTGTCTCCAGCCGAACTGTCCACTTTCGTATCTGCACCAGTACTCCCCCACTGCTCGTCCCCGGCCGCATTTCCCGCACGACGAACTTCCTCACTCCACTGACTAGGGCAGTTCCCTTTAGTGAAGCCGTCCATTTGATTGCTTACAGCTTATTCTACACTATTTTACATTTCAACATATTTAAATAATCAAAGCTTGACCACTTTCACATTCTAAATAAAGTAAAAATAATACCCATTGTTAAATTGTTTTACATAAAACCAGTACAATTTCCTTCTTAACTTTGAATGTCACCAGTGTGCTTTCTGATAAATAAATAAAGAATAAAAGTAACTATTATGCACTTAACTTCATGACAAATATTATATAACCTAATGATTCAATAAGGTGTCCTGCTGTCATTGTTTAATGTGTTTTGTGTGGAGCAAATGATGACGTGATGTTTAATTAAAAATACTGACAATTTAAATTTGCTATATATTTTAAACAAATAAAGTCACAGATTTGATATTTACAACGTTTATCATTTTACTCATGCTCTTCTACATGAAATATCGATCGTTAAGATCGACCAAAGCGTTCAGACTTTAGCATTCAGGTCTTTGTTACACAAATTGTTAATTTTACTTTAACATTAAATCCTAAACTATTATATACCAGGTGATCAAAAACTAAGTATAAATTTGTAAACGTAATAAACCACAGAATAATGTAGATAGAGAGGTAAAAATTGACACACATGCTTAGAATGACAAGGGGTTTTATTAGAACAAAAAAAAGTATTCCTAGATGCGTGAAAGATCTCTTGCGCGCATCGTTTGGTGATGATCGTGTGCTCAGCCACCACTTTCGTCATGCTTGGCCTCCCACGTCCCCAGACCTCAGTCCATGTGATTATTGGCTGTGGGGTTACCTGAATTCTCAAGTATATAGTGATCGACCGACATCTCTAGGCATGCTGAAAGACAACATCCGATGCCAATGCCTCACCATAACTCCAGGCATGCTTTACAGTGCTGTTCACAACACTATTCCTCGACTACAGCTATTGTTGAGGAATGATGGTGGACATATTGAGCATTTCCTGTAAAGAACATTATCTTTGCTTTGTATTACTTTGTTATGCTAATTATAGTTTTTATGATCAGATGAAGCACCATCTGTCGGACATTTGTTGAACTTTTGTACTTTTTCGGTTCTAATAAAACCCCATGTCATTCCAAGCATGTGTGTCAATTTGTACCTCTTTATCTACATTATTCCGTGATTTATTCAGTTTTCAACTTTATACTGACTTTTTGATCACCCGGTATTTGATCAATATTCAAGTTTTATTGGGATCACCATGAAAATTTATGGAGGAAGCCATATTAAAATTACTGTGGCTTCATTCCCTGCATTACTATAGAATTAAATAGTTTCCAAAAATGGTTTCCTATATAGCCGATCTTAGGTCCGCCATATTTAACACTGCTACGTCTCCGCAGCCACAAACGGCTTCTACTGGGTTCCCCTATGACATAGGTTCTCGTCTGTCTCACTCGCACACTACAGCGCTTAGGCCTCAATAGACAATAGACGCCTGTGAATTTCCCCATCGTGTGATGACACTGCGCTCTGAGTGGCACACAGTCCTCGACGACAGGGTTCATTTCACAATTCTTGTAGGCTGACTCTTTCGGCCATATACTTAAATGAGAGCAAAATGCTCGTTAACTCACACACTGTTGTGCACTGTGCATCCTTCTGGATCACAAGCGGCATGGGAAAGATTTTCCACGATGTACAAAACGTTAACACAGCGCAACCAACTTACTCAAATAGCATACTGGGATTATCCGTCGATATGGATGCGGTTCGCAAATCTTAAAACAGGCGAGGGAGTAGATGTGGTACTATGGAACACTTCGACTATACTGCACCGCACCAAACAGCAGTATGGTGGGGTAGACAAGAAACAAATCAACAACTCTTGCAAGGCAACCTCACCAAAGGCAGTAAGAGAATATTTGGGGATTTAAACACCATAACCACAGAATGACTTCCCAAGCTAAATTATGAAAATACTATCGGCGATTTCGCCACGACAAGTATAATCGTAAAATACCACAAGAAGTGAACTGCAATTAACATGAGTCATAAATGCCCTACTGGGAAACTCCGTAGTTAATCTTTCCATTTCTACAAACACTTAACAGTACCTCCAAAGTTCACTTGTGGGCATTACCAGAGCATGAAATTACTCGTTACAGCTGCAGGTAACAGAGTTTAACATGCTGGTGACCTACTTGGGTTTATTAATAAAACAAGCAATGACTCGGTCCCTTACTTGGATCCACCTCAATTATTGACCGTCTAGGGGCCGCCTAACATTAATATCCTTGCTTTGTTCTCTATTGTTCTGCTCAATGTTGTTGCAAATGAGACGCCAATAATCCAAAATTATTTTAAATTATTGTATGAGGAGAGAGGAAAATAAGTAATTATAAACATTCCAGTGAAAGAGGGCAAAGCGTTTATTTGTTATTCTGCCAGTCATCGATAAGCAAGGAGGAAACATGGAAGGATATTCTGTTTACAAGGTCGAATGGTAAATGCATTAGAAGCGATCAACTCTGTCTGATACTTATATATTCAACTTATAATGGTACATAAATGTGGTGCTACAGAAGAATGCTGAAGATTAGATGGGTTGATCACATAACTAATGATGAGCTATTGAATAGAATTGGGGAGAAGAGGAGCTTGTGGAACAACTTGACTAGAAGAAGAGATCGGTTGGTAGGACATGTTCTGAGACATCGAGGGATCACCAATTTAGTATTGGAGGGCAGCGTGGAGGGTAAAAATCATAGAGGGAGACCAAGAGATGAATACACTAAGCAGATTCAAAAGGATGTACGTTGCAGTAGGTACTGGGAGATGAAGAAGCTTGCACAGGATAGAGTAGCATGGAGAGCTGCATCAAACCAGTCTCAGGACTGAAGACCACAACAACAACAATGGTACATAAATGACAAGAACATTTGTTACTACAGAGATTATTCAGCGAAAAGTTGTGGTGAACGTTATTAAGGAGGTAATATTTGAAATACGTGAAGAACTCTTAGTGGTACCATGTCATTATGGTCGAGTGGTCTTCGATTTTTGTGGTGTTCGATTTAGAGTGTAGAACCATAGCAAATGTAGAATTATTGTTTTGTCGCTCTTTTATGTCACCACCTTTCCAAAAAATAATAAAACAAATCCCACAGAGTCTCACTGGCCCATTTAACATGCACCTTTGCAGCTCATCCCACTGTTAGCTGCGATCTTCCCCAGTTAGTGATATCATCAAGCTAGTCTGTGTTTTGTGTAATGATCATCGACATATGTCCCGACACTTGAGCTGTTTCAAGGTCACTCTAGCAGTGTTGTATTCGACTGCTCATCGTTCTGCAGTTTCTTAAACATCATCATCATTAGTGTTCTGCCAAAAGGCAGGTTTTCACATGCTAGTTCTCCAGGTTGTCCGGTCTTCTGCCATCCTCTTGAGGTCCACATAATTTCCTCTTCCCTTTATGTCGTCTATCATCGTGTATCTCCTTCTTCCTCTCAGTCTTCTCCCACAAACCAGTCCTTCCAAAGCGTCTACAAGCAACCACTCCCTTCTCAATGAATGTCCCAACCAGTTCTTTTTCCTTTCTCTTATAACCTTCAGCAGACATCTTCTCTCACCAATCCTTTCCAATACTCTTTCATTACTCACTCTTTCCATACAGCTTATCCTCCCTATTCTCCTCCACATCCTCTTCTCATATGCTTTCTAACCTTTTTTGATCTTCTCATCTCAGCGTCCATGTTTCTGTCCCATATAGTGCCACACTCCAGGCCAAACGTTTGCCACGCCTTTTCCTTAGGCCTTTCTCTGATTTGCCAAATAATAGTCTCCTCTTTCTGTTGAATGCCTCTTTCGCTATGGCAATTTGAGTTTCCACCTCCTGGTAACATCTCAAGTCTTCAGTTATTGTGCTTCCAAGATATTTAAATGCACTTACTTGGCTAATGGTAGCCTTTTCTATTTTAATAGTGAACAGTCTGTGTCATGCACTCATGACCAAACTCTATGTTTTTGCCTTATTTATTTGGATCCCATATTCCACACAAGCTTCATCCAGATCTTTCAGCATGTTATTCACTGTCCACTCACTTTCTGCCACTAATACCATGTCATCAGCAAATCTTATACATTCTGCTCTCTTTCCACCAATACATATTCCTCTTTTCCCATCTAAGCCTTTTGTAATAATCCCATCAAGGTATGCATTAAACAACAGTGGGAAAACGCAACAACTTTGTCTAACTTCTCGTCCAATACTGCTTCTGCCTGGCATTTCATTTTCGATCCTTATCTTACTTTCTGGTGTAAATATAGACTGTGTATCAGCCATCTCTCTTTCCAATCTACTCCTTTCCTTTTCAAAATATCCATCATCTCGTTCCACTGAACTTTGTCAAAAGCCTTTTCTAAAGCTATAAAAACAGCAAAGATATTTCCCCTATAGTTCTTAACAGACCAGTAGCATCTCTTGTTCCTTTTCCCCATCTTTTTCAACATATTTTCTGTTATCCATTCTTCCCTGGTACTTTGGAATACTCTAATTCCTACAACTTCTTTGACAGAGTCCATGAGTCCTTTCCTCATTTTTGTCCATTTGTCATTAACACTTTCATCAATGCTACCTCTTTCCCATTTTTCCATAAATCTGTTTTCCAGATCTGATGCCTTTCCTGCCCCTTAGAGTCTTTCTATGTTAAGTCTTTCATTTTCTTTACCTATCCAGACTTTTTTCAACTTCACTTGTATTTCTCCCACTACTAGGTTGTGGTCTGAATTTACATATCCTCTTGGATATGCTTTGGCATTCTTCAAACAGTTCCTAAACCTTTTTTGTATCAGGATGTTGTCCAGCTGTTATCTTTCCCTATTCAAATTTGATATCCATGTGTAATGCCTCCTTTTGTGGTGTTCAAATAAAGTGTTACCCACTGCTAATGAATTTTCTTTACAGAAAGTAATTTATCTCTTCCTTCATCCACCACTGCACTCCAGTCTCCCATGATGATAATGCAGGCATCTATTTTCTTTCACGATGAGTTCTTGTATTTTATCATAAAATTCTTCCACTTCCTCATCTCTATGCTGGCTGGTTGGCATACATATCTGTATTAACATCAAATCTTTTGAACTACCCTTCAGCCATATCATCATCAGTCTTCCATCAGTATATTGTACCTTCATTACCTTATTTTTCAGCTTTTGGTCTATCAATATTCCCACTCTGTTTTCACGACTCTTGATTTCCCCTGAGTAAAAGAGATTATAATCTCCACCTTCTATCTCCCCATTCTATTCCCATCTCATTTGACACAAACCAAAGGCATCTAATCTGTTCGTTTTCATCTCCTGTTTTTCATTCTCTAGCTTTCCTGCTTGCAGTAGTGTCCTCACATTCCATGTTCCAATCTTTCCTTCCTCCATTGTCCCTTTCTTCCTTTCAAATGTGTCTACTCTCAATGTGATCCCCTCCCAGAGATGCAAATGAGGGAAGTTTTAACTCTGGAATCTTTCGCATGGAGAGACATACCATGTACTGCTTGGGAATGTAATGTGATAGTTTCCCGTTACTGACCACATAGGTAGAAGGTTGCCCAGCCTAAAATCAGCCGCTCACTATGAGACGCTGTCTGTAGCCGCCCCTTTGGGGTACAGTCACTATTTGTACTCTTTTTGTACCCAAAGAGAAAAGGTGCCTCTTCCACTAGTTTCACCCTTCCGGAAGACTCTTTCTCTGCTGTCGCTGCTGTTGAGGTCTTGTACATATAACAAGAAATGACAGGAAAAGGACATGTTGAGGACATGTTTTGGATAGGAAAGGGGGAGCGATAGGCCACTGTGGGACAAACGTTATCGGGCTCCTCCCCTTTGGCCTGTCCAACCTGAGTGACCCTTCTGCTAGCTAAGCTGCCACCAGCAGAGCCCTCTGGATCTAGAGCATGCAAACCTCCTTGTGCATGGACAGTGTAACCCTGAGGTGGTCTCATACATCAAACATCTATTTTTACATCTCCATCTACATGTGTACTCTGAAAACTAAAGTGAAGTGCACAGCAGAGCGTGCATACCTTACATTAAGGTATGCACCATGGGAGAAAGGACTTCTGAAATGTCACTGCGCAAGCTGTTATTAGATTAATCTTACCTTTGCCATTACTGATAGAGCTGTAGGAAGCTGTCGTATATTCCTACATTCCTCATTTAATACTGGCACTTGAAACGTTATAAGTATTATATTAAGAGAGAGTTTGTGTGTAACTTTTCAGTGTCCTACCAATGCAGCCAACATACATAGACAGTAATGTTGTGAGAACTATAAGTAACGATTTTTAAGCAGGAACTTATTTCAGCTGTTTTTGGACATGGAGCTATTTGGAATGAGAGGCATACAGATCATCGTAACTACTTCACGATGGATAATATTAGATGTAATAATTTTTTATAATTAGTGCCCCTGTTTGACTTAATTTGTCGTCTTTTTTCGTTAGAATATCGGCACAAAAATCTAAAAGTGGCAGATGTGGTGTATGAAGCAGATATGGATAAAAACTGACGAATTACTACTGCAGAGTGAGTAGGCCCACGAATCGCTCTTCAACAGAAATTATGCTAATAATTTTAGGTCTAATCTTCAGATCTTAAGTTGTTCTTGGTCCATAATATTTAAAATGTACTGGAAAATGTGTTACAGCATGTGTAACTAGCTGAAAAAATGTTCTAGATATTTTTGAGCTGTTGTTAGAACCCATGAAACTATCTGCCATGTGGACGATCTACATTGAAAGGCTGCATTCATAACATTTCTTCTTTCTCGTTTTCAGTAATCAAACTGTGGGCGTCAACGAAACTATATTACTGTCGTCAGATGAGGCATAGGAAATACACTGCAAGTAATCCACCCAACTAGCGATGTGAGCAACTACAGGGTTAAGATTCCTAACAGGAAAGAGAGACGCTGTGTGACCAGCAAGTAGTGATGTGCTAGCAGTGAGGCTGTGGGTAAGTGCAACAAAACTCCCTGCTAGCAGCAAGATGCGATGTGCCAGTTATGAGCAGTGAGGTACCAGTAATGTGGCTGCAGTGTAAATGTACCCTAAAGCCTTCACCAAACGGGACGAGAAAGCTAACGTTGGCATGCATGCAGACATACAACGACATCGGCACACACGACGAAACTTGTTAATGTGATTCTATGCTCTTAGCACTATCCAGCGCCAGATGTCAGTTTCATTTGGCTCTAAAAACCATGCAGTTAGTTCAACGAAAATAGATATTCATAGAATTCCTAATGCTTGTCATGTTGTTCTGTCTGTGGTATACATAAATAAAAAATTCCAACATACCTGAACGTGTAATAAGACAAAAATGTAACATACATGGCCACTCAAGAAGGACATCAGCTTAAAAAAGTTTACCAAATCGAACAAACTCACCCCTGACAGAGTGCGCACTTACATTTGCATAGCATGAAGAATTAAAGAAATTAATTCTATTAATGTCATAGGAAACTCCCACAACCTTATAGAAAACGCAAAAATAGAAAAAAGGCGCGAACCTAATAGTCACCCACACCTTGGTTTCAGATGGTAACATTTCAACCAACTACGCTATGCTAAACGTCAGCCTCAAGCCTCCTCGCATTTTGTGTTCAATGTTGTAAAGGCAAAATGTTGTTGATATTTAATTATAACAAATCCCTGAAAGAGTGACACGTTTTCATGAACTCTCCGTCAATGGGTGGTCGCCTTAAAACGGGATTTCTCCCATAACATGAGAGCTATAACGCGAAAATAACTACATACGAAAATTCTTCAACCACCTATACGGCGTTTCCCGTCATTTTATTACAACAAATCGTACGAATAACGATTTCCCATGACCCCCTCAATCAATCAATTAGCCTACAGAGATCTGTTCTAGTGACAGTCAATGTGCTGGCGCTTACATCCAAACCTCCCAGATGTCACACACACACACATCAGTACCAAACGTTGTATGTTGACAGAGTATCAAGAAAACATCGATTTATTTTGTGCTCGTGCAGTAGAACATCTGTAAACGGTAATTAAAAGTGACGCCAAAACTACAAAGCACAGGAAAAGCATGTTTGTGTGCAATTTATTTGCAGATATTGTGTAGATGAGTTGGTAGAGCGCCATGTCGTCTACAAAAGGTCATGTGTTAAAACCCCACTGATGGCAATATTTTTTCAACTGTTTATGCATGAAACTGCTATAGGGATGAACATATTTCTGCATGTAAAAGGACTTTTCGGAGTTTGTAGCAATTTTCTTCTGGCAGTCTGCTTTCGCTTCGTTAGTTTAAAGTAGCAAACCTACAGAGTTTGTTTTTTATAGACAGGTGTGGTGTTCTGTTTCACATGTCCAACAGAACACCACACCCATCTATACAAATGTACTCTATAAGGTTTGCTACTTTCAACTTAAGAAGTGAAAGCAGACTGTCAATAGAACATTGCTACAAACTCGGAAAAGCCCTTTTACATGTCAGAAAATGTTCTCCTACATAACAGTTTCATGCATACACAGTTAAAAAGAAATTGTCGTCAGCAGGGTTTGAACACATCACCTTTCGTAGAACCGTCTCACATTGTATCAACTCCCCAAGGGAAGTTTTCGAAACAATTACTCACAGATATGCCTTTCCTGTACTCTGTAGTCCTGATGGTATTTTTAATTAGCATTTACGCATTTTCTACTGGATGACAACACACAGCACGAACTAAATCGGTGTTTTGGTTAATATTCCATCAACATACGAGGGTCACTCCAAAAGAAATGCATACTATTTTTTTTAAATCCCTATTTTATTCTACATGTTTGAAAGTTTTACAGTGTGTAGATACATCCTTTAGGAACAATATTGTCATTTCTCCACATAATTTCCATCCCTCTTAACTGCCTTACGCCATCTTGGAACCAGCGCCTGTATACCCACAAGGTAAAATTCTGGACCAACCTGTTGGAGCCACTGTTTGGCAGCATGCACAAGGGAGTCATCATCTTCAAACCTTGTACCACGAAGAGAGTCTTTCAGTCACATGGAGCCAGGTCAGGACTGTAAGGCGGGTGTTTCAGTGTTGTCCATCCGAGTTTTGTGATCGCTTCCATGGTTTTTTGACTGACATTTGAATTTTTTTTTCTTGGGTGAACTTGCATGATGCCATTCCATTGATTGCCTCTTCGTCTCTGGTGAAAAATGATGGAGCCATGTTTCATCACCTGTCACAATTCTTCCAAGAAATTCATCTCCACCATTCTCGTACTGTTTCAAAAGTTCGCTGCATAACGTTTTTCTTGTTTCTCTGGGAGCCACTGTCAACATCCTGGGAGCCCACCTGGAATAAACCTTTTTTCATGCCAACACTTTCAGTATTCTGCAAACACTTCCTTCCCCTGTCACAATGTAGCGTGACAATTCGTTCACTGTGATGCGTCTGTCAGCAGTCACCAATTCGTTAACTCTCTGCATATTGTCTGGAGTGTGTGCGGTACGAGGTCTGCCACTGTGAGGACAATCCTCAATATTGCCGTGCCCACTTGAACAGCAGCATCTCCATACATCTTTTTCAACTTCTTGTGGATGTTTCACACTGTCTCGTTTTCACAGCACAGGAATTCTATGACAGCACATTGCTTGTGACGAACGTCAAATGTAGCAGTCATCTTGAAGACATGCTGTGACGACGCCACTCACTGTAACAGGTTGAAATAAATTTGAAAACAAGCGGGAAGGATGTATCTACACACTGTACAACTTTACACATGCAGAATGAAAACTGTATTTTTACAAAAATAGTGTGCATTTCTTTTGGAGTGACCCACATACAACGTTTGGTACCGATCTGAGTGTCTGACATCTGGAGGTTTGGGTGTTAGAGACAGTTTGTATTCATAGTATTTAACATACAACATAAAACCCGCCGAATACGGGCTTCTACTGAACGTGACAAAAACAGTATGGCGCCTTGCTTTCTGCTTATTACACAAAGAGCGTTCTCGCTTTCTATGGGTTCTACTTTACGTGGCATGTTGCGAAATATTGAAGAACTTAAGCCACCTTCACACATACACATCGAATGTTGTGCCACGGCTTGTGGCTTGCTGTAATGGCATCAGGAGCTACCTTCACACATGACGCCATTGATTCTACAAAGCTGCACAGCTTTCAGTATGGCATGAGTTGAGATCATATGGGAGAATATGAATAATATAGTCCAGGTTATGGCCTTAGAGATGTGACAAGAGTTAAATACAAGGAAGACGAGACCCAAATGCTGGACCCAAAAATAGATTTCGCAAAGGGATAAATCAAGAGAAACGAACATATGTATAAAAGAAAGAAAACTCAGAGACGAAAATGGTGTCTGCAATGGCAAACTAACCAACAGCTGGCATGTAAACATCATCAGCAGACCTGCCACTCTTCCAAGATTTTAGAATCTGATTATATTCATTGATATAGGCATTTTCAATAAATAATTTTCAGTTTAGCAGCTGCCACATCACACTATGGAGCTTTTTCCTGCATATAATAAACAATTTATACAATTCTTGGTCTCACAATTTATGCACTTTTTACAACTTGCTTTTTTTATTACACATATTACGTTTACTTATTTATTCCTTCTTGGGATGACACACACACACACACACACACACACACTCACACACACACACACACACACGCACACACACACACACACACACACCTGCTGCTAATCTCCTAGTTCTAGAGGCAGTGTACTTACTGGCCATTGTTTTCATTTTTTTCAGAAATGAAATAAAATCGCACTGGAATTGAATGTTGTGTTGATTCGTGCATGAAACACGTCAGGAAGCAGGGAATGGAGGAGGAGGAGATTAGTGTTTAACGTCCCGTCGACAACGAGGTCATTAGAGACGGAGCGCAAGCTCGGGTGAGGGAAGAATGGGGAAGGAAATCGGCCGTGCCCTTTCAAAGGAACCATCCCGGCATTTGCCTGAAGCGATTTAGGGAAATCACGGAAAACCTAAATCAGGATGGCCGGAGACGGGATTGAACCGTCGTCCTCCCGAATGCGAGTCCAGTGTGCTAACCACTGCGCCACCTCGCTCGGTCCAGGCAGGGAATAGCGTAGTTGTTGGTGAGAACAGAAACACCACTACTCACAACACATCTTCCCAGTTCTAACCAAGTGACCAATGAAAAGCAGAACCAGAAGACCAATTGGCAAGCGCTATGTTTCCCTTACATGCAGGTGGTATTTGTTTTCTTACTAAAATTGTTTTGGGTGCACTGAAGTTTTATCACAACCGTGTTACCCTTGGTAAGATTTCTTATAATTAAATATCAACTAACAACATAGTCATCAGGAGATCTAAATATGAAAAAAACTTTACTCCAGTGTGTCCATCGTTACGTTTGGTCGTGTGATTAGAAGCATCAGATTACCATGTCGAAGGTAACAGTTTCAAAGCTTGTCGTAACTAAACTGTTTCTTCTTTTTTTATCTTCGCGTATGTGATGGATTCTGAGACCAGCAGTGATAGTTATATTCTTACTTATTATAAATATTTGACGGTTTTTCTCGATTATGTCGCTATTTCTGTGGGTGTGGTTACACAACAAGCTTAAGTTGCTGTGAGCCAACGAGCAGCAGTGACATTTGAAGGGGAAAGTGCATAGAAGCGAACTCCCATTTTGTTTTTTATTTAAAAAAATAGGAAATAATAAAAAGTTGTACTTTAAAAGCACACAATATTTAACTGTAATGTTATGTGATATTTACATTTTGTGTTTCACATGACGAAATCTCTACTCAACGAGAAATAGTGGGAAGTGACTCCAGAAAACTCTTAGAGCGCCACATCAATGTTAGATAACCCATGCCATGTGCCGATGGCTTTTGACTGGTGGTGAGGGATGCACATGTAAAGGGTATTGCACAAAAGTGTTGGTGGGATGAGGTAGGTATTGACGGTTTGTGCAACATATTGATGAAGGGTGCAGAGCTTTAAAAATACTGTGCTGCATACTGTACCATGTAAGAGTCGTATCGTACAATGCATGACAGTTTCTGCTGAGATTGACAGAAAGTCAGTTCAACCCAAACAAATTTCTAAAAAGAGTTGAGAAAAGTAAATAACAAAAGATCAGGAAGTGGCCTGGAAGATGTACGTAAAAGCAGCTTGTGGTGCTTTGAGAAATGAAATATCTGATTGATCAGGAAATGCCAGATATGTGTTTGTCCACAGTAAAGGAAACTGAAAATCACTGTGTCATGACATTAACCAGGAATGTTTATTCTGCTTGTATCTGTTCCAAGTCGAACACCCGTGGTCTAGGGGTGCCAGCACACTAGCTCAGTGTGTTCGTTCAGAGAGTTGAGTGGTCTCTGTAATAAAAAAACTGAGTGAAAGGATCCACAAAGAACTTCAACGTACGTCATGTGTCGTCTGCCACAACGAACACTAACGAACAAAATGCAAAAAAAGGGGGGTAGTGTCTTGGAATAACAATGAAAACGTCTTCGGTCCCAGGTTCGAATCCTGCCACTGCTTAAATTTTGATTAATAATGAGCACTGGTGGCCGAAGACTTCCGGCGTAACAAGTCACCCCTCATTCTGCCAAAGGCTTTGTCAAAGAGAGTGGAGGAGCAGACAGAGGTTCAGGGCACTTTCTTGTCCTTGGGGTGGGAAACTGCCCCTAGAGGCAGGAGAATCAGTAATGATCAACAGCTTGAGGATGCAGAAAGCAATGGAAACCACTGCATTAAAGACATGTAACGTATATCCAAAGGACTTGTCACCTGTAATTGAAGAAGTGTCATGATGATCTCTCCATTGGCAAAACATTCTGGAATAGCCCCCAATCAGATCTCCAGGAGGGGGCTGTCAAGGGGAAGGTAACCATGAGAAAAAGATTGAATAATCAATGGAAGGGTAACATTGTACGAGTCGGGACGTCGAATGTCAGAAGCTTGAACGAGATAGGGAAACTAGAAAATCTGAAAAGGGAAATGCAAAGGCTCAGTCTAGATATAGTAGGAGTCAGTGAAGTAAAGTGGAAAGAAGACAAGTATTTCTGGTCAGATGAGTGTAGGGTAATATCAACAGCAGCAGAAAATGGTATAACTGGAGTAGGATTTGTTATGAATAGTAAGGTAGGGCATAGAGTGTGTTACCATGAACAGTTCAGCGAAAGGGTTGTTCTTATCAGAATCAACAGCATACCAACACTGACAAAGATACTTCAGGTATACATGCCGACGTCGAAAGCTGAAGATGATGAGATAGAGAGAGTGCATGATAATACTGAAAGGGTAATACAGTACATAAAATGGATATGAAAATCTAATAGTCATGGGAGACTGGAATGCAGTTGTAGGGGAAGGAGTAGAAGAGAAGGTTACAAGAGGATATGGGCTCGGTCAAAGCAATAACAGAGGAGAAAAACTAATTGAGTTCTGAAACAAGTTTCAGCTAGTAACAGCGAATAGTCTGTTCAAGAATCACAAGAGGAGGAGGTATACTTGGAGAAAGCTGGGTGATATGGGAAGATTTCAGTTAGATTACATCATGGTCAGACAGAGATTCCGAAATCAGATACTGGATTGTAAGGTGTACCCAGGAGAAGATATAGACTCAGATCACAGTATCATAGCGATGAAGAGAAGGCTGAAGTTTAAGACACTAGTCGGGACGAATCAATACACAAAGACGTAGGATACAGAAGTACTAAGGAATGATGAGATATGGTTGAAATTCTCTAAGGCTATAGATACGGCGATAAATAATAGTCCAGTAGGAATTACAGTTGAAGAGGAATGGACGTCTCTAAAAAGAGCAGTCACAGAAGCTGGAAAGCAAAATATAGGTGCAAAGAAGATAACTGCGAAGAAACCTTGGGTAACAGAAGAAATACTACAGCTGATCGATGAAAGAAGGAAGTATAAAAATGTTCCAGGAAACTCAGGAATGGAGAAATACAAGTCACTGAGGAATGAAGTAAGTAGGAAGTGCAGGGAAGCTAAGACGAAATGGCTGCAGGAAAAATGTGAAGACATCGAAAAAGAAATGATTGTCGGAAGGACAGTCTCAGCTTACAGGTAAGTGAAAACAACCTTTGGTGAAATTAAAAGCAAGGGTGATAACATTAAGAGTGCAATGGGAATTCCACTGTTAAAGGCAGAGGAGAGGGCGGATTGGTGGAAAGAATACATTGAAAGCCTCTTTGAAGCGGAAGATTTGTCTGATGTGATAGAAGAAGAAACAAGAGTCGATTTAGAAGAGACAGAGGATCCAGCATTAGAATTAGAATTTGAAAGAGCTTTGGAGGACTTAAGATCGAATAAGGCAGAAAGGATAGATAACATTCCATCAGAATTTCTAAAATCGTTGGGGGACGTGGCAACAAAACGACTATTCACGTTGGTGTGTAGAATGTATGAGTCTGGTGACATACCATCTGACTTTTGGAAAACCATCATCCACACAATTCCGAAGACAGCATGAGCTGACAAGTGCGAGAATTATCGCACAATCAGCTTAATAGCTCATGCATCCAATTTGCTTACAAGAATAACATACAGAATAATGGAAAAGAAAAATGAGGATGCGCTAGATGACGATCAGTTTGGCTTTAGGAAAGGCAGAGGCACGAGAGAGGCAATTCTGACACTGTGGTTAATAATGGAAGCAAGACTCAAGAAAAATCAAGACTCGTTCATAGGATTTTTCGACCTGAAAAAAGCATTCGACAGTGTAAAATGGTGCAAAATATAGGTACAAAGAAGATAACTGCGAAGAAACCATGGGTAGCAAAAGAAATACTACAGCTGATAGATGAAAGAAGGAAGTACAAAAATGTTCTGGGAAAGTAGGGGTAAGCTATAGGAAGAGATGGGTCATATACAGTATGTACAACATACAAGAGGGAATAATAACAGTGGATGACCAAGAACGAAGTGCTCAGATTAAAAAGGGTGTACTGTTCAATCTGTACATCGAAGAAGCAATGATGGAAAGAAAAGAAAGGTTCAGGAGTGGAATTAAAATTCAAGGTGCAAGGATATCAATGATACAATTCGCTGATAACATTGCTGTCTTGAGTGAAAGTGAAATAGAATTACATGATCTGCTGAATGGAATGAACAGTTTAATGAGTACAGAGTATGGATTGATAGTAAATCGAAGAAGTATGAAGGTAATGAGAAGTAGTAGAAACGAGAACAGCGAGAAACTTAACACTAGGATTGATGGCTATGAAGTAGATGAAGTTAAGGAATTCTGCTACCTAGGCAGTAAAATAACCAATGACGGACGGAGCAAGGAGGACACCAAAAGCAAACTAGCAATGGCAAAAAGGGCATTCCTTGCCAAGAGAAGTCTACTATTATCAAATATCGGCCTTAATTTGATGAAGAAATTTCTAGGAATGTACATGTTAAGTACAGCATTGTATGCTAGTGTAACATGGACTGTGGGAAAACCGGAACAGAAGAGAATCAAAGCATTTGAGATGTGGTGCTACAGACGATTGAAAATTAGGTGGACTGATAACGTAAGGAATGAGGTGGTTCTGCACAGAATCTTAGAGGAAAGGAACATGTAGAAAACACTGATAAGGAGAAGGGCCAGGATGATAGGACATCTGCTAAAACTTGAGGGAATGACTTCCACGGTACTGGAGGGAGCTGAAGAGGGAAAAACTGTAGAGGAAGACAAGGATTGGAATACATCCAGCAAATAATTTAGGACGTAGGTTGCAAGTGCTACCTCGAGACGGTGGTGGGCCACGTCAAACCAGTCAGAAGACTGATGAAATCCCATACTCCATGACAGAGCATAGGGAATGATGCAAGAGACCCACACCACCGTACTAGGCAAGGTCCTATTGGAGGTGGTTTGTCATTGCCTTTCTCCGCCATAATGGGGATGAATAATGATGACGAAGACGACACAACAACACCCAGTTATCTTGAGGCAGATGATAATCCATGACCCCACCGGGAATTGAACCTGGGACCCTGTGCTCAGAAAGCGAGAACTCTACTTCGAGACCACGAGCTGCAGACAGTCAGAAGACTGATGAAAAAAAAGAAAAGAAAAGCTGTTCCTAGAAGCGACACGTAAGGTCAGGTCAGCCATCCAGTGTGCATAAATGTTTATCTCTTGCAACAGTTTCACAGCACAGACATAAGGTCATGAAATATTTCAGCTACTGGTTAGTAAATACACTCCTGGAAATGGAAAAAAGAACACATTGACACCGGTGTGTCAGACCCACCATACTTGCTCCGGACACTGCGAGAGGGCTGTACAAGCAATGATCACACGCACGGCACAGCGGACACACCAGGAACCGCGGTGTTTGCCGTCGAATGGCGCTAGCTGCGCAACATTTGTGCACCGCCGCCGTCAGTGGCAGCCAGTTTGCCGTGGCATACGGAGCTCCATCGCAGTCTTTAACACTGGTAGCATGCCGCGACAGCGTGGACGTGAACCGTATGTGCAGTTGACGGACTTTGAGCGAGGGCGTATAGTGGGCATGCGGGAGGCCGGGTGGACGTACCGCCGAATTGCTCAACACGTGGGGCATGAGGTCTCCACAGTACATCGATGTTGTCGCCAGTGGTCGGCGGAAGGTGCACGTGCCCGTCGACCTGGGACCGGACCGCAGCGACGCACGGATGCACGCCAAGACCGTAGGATCCTACGCAGTGCCGTAGGGGACCGCACCGCCACTTCCCAGCAAATTAGGGACACTGTTGCTCCTGGGGTATCGGCGAGGACCATTCGCAACCGTCTCCATGAAGCTGGGCTACGGTCCCGCACACCGTTAGGCCGTCTTCCGCTCACGCCCCAACATCGTGCAGCCCGCCTCCAGTGGTGTCGCGACAGGCGTGAATAGAGGGACGAATGGAGACGTGTCGTCTTCAGCGATGAGAGTCGCTTCTGCCTTGGTGCCAATGATGGTCGTATGCGTGTTTGGCGCCGTGCAGGTGAGCGCCACAATCAGGACTGCATACGACCGAGGCACACAGGGCCAACACCCGGCATCATGGTGTGGGGAGCGATCTCCTACACTGGTCGTACACCACTGGTGATCGTCGAGGGGACACTGAATAGTGCACGGTACATCCAAACCGTCATCGAACCCATCGTTCTACCATTCCTAGACCGGCAAGGGAACTTGCTGTTCCAACAGGACAATGCACGTCCGCATGTATCCCGTGCCACCCAACGTGCTCTAGAAGGTGTAAGTCAACTACCCTGGCCAGCAAGATCTCCGGATCTGTCCCCCATTGAGCATGTTTGGGACTGGATGAAGCGTCGTCTCACGCGGTCTGCACGTCCAGCACGAACGCTGGTCCAACTGAGGCGCCAGGTGGAAATGGCATGGCAAGCCGTTCCACAGGACTACATCCAGCATCTCTACGATCGTCTCCATGGGAGAATAGCAGCCTGCATTGCTGCGAAAGGTGGATATACACTGTACTAGTGCCGACATTGTGCATGCTCTGTTGCCTGTGTCTATGTGCCTGTGGTTCTGTCAGTGTGATCATGTGATGTATCTGACCCCAGGAATGTGTCAATAAAGTTTCCCCTTCCTGGGACAATGAATTCACGGTGTTCTTATTTCAATTTCCAGGAGTGTAATAATTTGTTTTATTTCGTTTGGAACAGTTGCTATGGCAAAGAAATTCCATTACCTCCACGAGAAATACATAGAAAGCAGAACCTGTACTCAGCAAATTACACATTTCACTTGTTTGATTTGTAATCAGTTGTTGTAATTAACGAATCTATGCTGCCTTGAATCAGATCCTGCTCCACTTAAATGTTTGCTGGAAGCTTTCCAGACATTTTTCGCCCATTATGCTTGTGTTTTGTAAGGCAGTCAAGCAACACAATTGCAGTGCACGTGAGTTCTACATCCTCGAGCGTCGACATTTTTCGATGAAGGTACAGTTCTGACGCTTTCCAGATAGAAATATGGCATACTATTACTGTGTCGTTCTTGTCCTTGCACTTCTGCCTCAGGAGGCCTTGCACTTACACAACAGAGATACCAGATTAACTTCGAACCAATCATAATTATTAGCACATGCATCCTTATCCAGATCGTTGTATTCCTTGTACTTTACTTTCAGCAAACGTGAGTGACTCCTAAATTTAAGAATGAACTGACACATACTAACCATTTTAGAGTTCGGTGTGCACATACAGATAAAGCCCGGTTCACACACACAACAAAAGTCTCGCCACAGCTGGTGGCGTACTGCAGTTGCATTGCAGTTACATTTGTGAAGTCACAGTTTTTAGTGGTGCAACTTAAGAGACACAAACTTTTGTTATGACACAAGAAGTTCAGCTTGGCTGTACTTAGTTGCGCATTTGCCTACCACCACTGCCGTCTGGCGGCAGCAATTCGAAACATGAGCATTCTGTCGCAGTTATCGTGAAGTAATTGCTGCTGTACTGCATTCGATTTCAGTGTTTTTTTAAAGTTATTTCTGAAAAAAAAGTGAAAACAATGTTCGGCGGTTACACTTTCGCAGCTTTTAGAACTACAATAACAGCAAAATGTGTTTGATTTTCTGCAGCAGTGTGTTGTGTGTGTGTTGTGAGTGTGTGTGTGTGGGGGGGGGGAGGGGGGTGCACACAATATTTACAAATCAACGACATAATTCACTGTCTTAAAAGATTTTTGAGTGAATAAAGAAACTTAAGATATGTAATTAGAAAAGCGAATTCTGTAAAATTTGTAATTTGTGAGACTAAGCATCATATAAACTGTGCATTATATACAGGAAATAGCTCCAAACTGTGATGTGGCAGCTGTTAAACTATAGATTAGTTATTCAATATGCCTATATCAGCGAATACAATAAGATTCTGAAATCTTGGAAGAGTGACTATCCTGCCAATGATATTTACATGCCGGCCGGAGTGGCCGAGCGGTTAAAGGCGCTGCAGTCTGGAACCGCACGACCACTACGGTCGCAGGTTCGAATCCTGCCTCAGGCATGGATGTGTGTGATGTCCTTAGGTTAGTTAGGTTTAAGTAGTTCTAAGTTCTAGGGGACTTATGACCACAGCAGTTGAGTCCCATAGTGCTCAGAGCCATTTGAACCATTTGATATTTACATGCCAACTGTTAGTTAGCTTGCCATTTCAAACAGCATTTTCCCCTCCTAGTGTTATTTCTTTTATAAATGTGTTTATTTCCCCTAATTTATCCCTGTGCAATATCTATTTTTGGATGCAACATTTGGGTTTCATCTTCCTTTATTTAAGAAGTCAGAAGACTTAAGCCAGTTTCACACAAGCAACAAAAATGTTACTACACCTAGTGGCATACTATCGTTGCATTGTAGTTGCATGTATGAACTCCCAGTTTTTAGTGGCGCAACTTAAGAGAAGCAACTTTTGTTACCACACATAAAGTTAAGTTTGCTTGTACTTTTCTTTGTTGCACCACTTTCCTATCATAACAGCTCCCTTGTGGCAGTATTTCTAAACAAGAGCATTCCATCACAGTTATCGTGATGCAACTGCTGCTTTACACCATTCGATTTCAGTGTCTTTTTTATTTTATTTCTAAAAAAGTGAAAACAGTGGTCGGCAGCTACATTTTTGCAGCTTCTACACAGGCTCATCCAAGAATTGCGCCCGGCGGACGCAGCGCGCAAGGCAGTGTAGCTCAGCATCCCTTCCGTGACCATGTGTTGCTAGTGTCGGTAAAGGAGCAAGAGAGACTGCTGCAGAGCGAGTGAGATCGCAACAGCACTGCTCTGCGTTGGACTGTACTGAGGTCAGATCCAATGTAAACAAAATAACAGAGCAAGTGCACCTCTGTAAAAGAGGTCATTGAGTGGTAAAAAAAGCAAACCATTTACTGTTTAGGCAACAACTGGTGTTCATTTGGCAGAATTACAACACAAAGCTTTAGAAAACAATATCCAAAACAAGAATCGAAGAACAACTTAGTAGTTTTCTGACCCACAGGTTGATTCTATTAGTACTGCACATGCACACTCGTCATATGTACAATAGGCGTTCTCTGAAAAATATATCAGTTTCTTAAATGAGCTATAGATAAATATTCTATTTTAGAAATAATTTTGTGTAAGGGATATAGAGTGTCATTCTTACTGTTAGCAGTTACAAGTAAATATTTTTTGCTATACTTCATGCTACAGCTTTTTGTATCCCTTTTCAGAGTTTAGAAGTTGGATCCTCAGCTTGCTGTTTTGTACATAATAATTTTAACTGACCAACGTTGAAAACTTATTAAAAATAGATTTAAGGTTATAATTCTTACAGTCAACATTGTTAAAGAAGACAATTAACATTTTACACTTTTTCCTTTTTCGAGGAAACGATTTTGTCTAGGTTTGGTACATTATTCCGTGAGCCTGATAACCTTAAAGAATCAGCCAAATTTTTATTGACAAGTAATAAACGGTTCTTAGTTTTAGCAAGCTTTAAAAGAGAGAAAAAGCGCTCACAAATATACATGGAACCAAACATTGAGAGAACTTCAGCCACGTGCTTATGCAAAAGAGGACATTTCTCTCATGGAAGACAGCTGTAAAAGTCATCCAAAGTTTTACACATAAGCAAGCGGTTCTCCAGGCGGACATCACACTGCAGGTTAATCAGCTCTAGTTGAAGCACTTGTGAGACGTCCGCTGCCCAAAGGGAAAACGGGCGAAGAAATATATATAATGCCATATGAAGCTCACTTATCTCCAAAAATCTGTTTTCATACTGTTTTTGTAATTTGCAAATGATTTGAACATAATCTGAAAAATCCACATCTTCTTTAATGCTGTCTAGTGCAGGAAACTGTCCACAATTCTTCTCACGCAACTGTTTTTCCAACAAAACAAGTTTTTTTTTAAATGCTTGAATCGTCTGCACTAAATCAACAACAGAGTGATTTTCGCCTTGGAGTGAAATGTTCAAAGTATTTAAATGACCAGTAAAGTCACTCAAAAAAGCCAAATTCGCCATCCACTTAGGATCACAGAGTAATTCTTCTGGACATCCTTTCATTTCCAAAAAGGTGTTTATTCCGCCCGTCAAGGACAAAAACTGATGAAGCACCTTTCCTCTGCTCAGCCATATTACTTTAGAGTTGTAGGGGATGTACTGGTATTCTGCTTCGATATCAGCCAGAAATTCTTTAAATTGGCGATGTGTGAGTACATGTGAGTGAAGATAATTAACCATTTGAAGAACTGTGTCCTTAACATTTTTTTATGTTGCCAATCTTCGCACAAACTGCCTCCTGGTGTATCAGACAATGGAGTGCCGTGAATAAGAATCAGCCGACTTCAGCCATTTCTGACCTGACGTAACCCAGGAATCCAGTGTGTATCACTCATAGCTAAGGGCCTCCATCCATTGTTATGCTGGTCAGGCGTTCCCATTTTAAACCAATTGACTTTAACACATTTCCCACGGCTAGAAAAATATCCAAACCCGTGGTTGTGTCTTTTAATGGTATAAGGTCGAGAAATTCTTCGGTGACACGCAGACTGTCGTCGACACCTCGAATGAATATGACGAGCTGAGATATGGCCACAACGTCAGCGGACTCGTCAAGACCGATAGGAAATGAAATTAAGTTTGCAGCTCTCTACATTAATTCCTGCTCCATACCTGAGGCCATATCTTCGACTCAGTGAGCAACAGTTTGATGTGAAAGAGCTATTTTTTCAAATTTTTCCGTGAGGTCTGCTGGACAAATACGAGTCGACCAGGCATTCCTTGATGAGATTCCCAGCCACAAAGGGTTTGCCTGCTTTCGCAACTCTCAGCGAGCATTTGTAACTTGCGCGCAAACTTTGCCCACCTGTTTCCTGCTGCTAACACAGCAAAAAAAGAACATACAATTAATTTTGTACAATCCTGTTTTTAAAACACTTTTATCACTTTAACAGTTAATTGTTCCATTCACTGAAACTCAAATAAAACACTAACAAAAAAAGATTGGTTTTAGGTTTGTTTTCCCCCCGTTCCTCTGGAAAGGACAGCGAAATGTGGTCGCAAAATAAATTTTTATCTGTTGGAATATTTGCGTTTTAATTAATTGAAAACATAGATCAAACTACAACATATGTTTTTCCATCCATAAAAACACAAAAACAAAGAATGACTCTTAACGACACTTTGCTGGCTGAGATAGTGTTTGTGACGGCTTTTCAGAAAGTGGCAAAAAATAAGGCACCTGAAACTTTTTATGTCTGTGCATCGTGATTTAATGCAACCCAAATATAAAAATTAACATAAAAGAAATGTTCCTTGTTGCTGACAAACTGATATTCGATAACTGGCACATTACTAAGTATATACTAAGATTGTATCTGTTCTTTGGACATGTCCGAAAGAACAGATACCATCTTAGTGTATACAGGGTGAGTCGCCTAACGTTACCGCTGAATATATTTCGTAAACCACATCAAATACTGACGAATCGATTCCACAGACCGAACGTGAGGAGAGGGGCTAGTGTAATTGTTTAATACAAACCATAAAAAAATGCACAGAAGTATGTTTTTTAACACAAATCTTGTTTTTTTTTTTAAATGGAACCATGTTAGTTTTGTTATCACATCTGAACATATAAACAAATACGTAATCAGTGCCGTTTGTTGCATTGTAAAAGGTTAATTACATCCGGAGATATTGTAACCTAAAGTTGGCACTTGAAACCTCCGACGTTCAGTTGCGTGTTGTAACAAACACGGACCACGGTCAGCGAGCAGCATCTGCAGGGACATGTTTACGATGACGACCGTGTTTACGAGCGTGGCTGTAGTGCACTGTTGTGGTTTGGTCTAGCTGTCACAGTGTCCGCATGTAGCGCTTGCTGCTATTGTTATTCTGCATTCGTCTCCGCACGCAGACCAACTGTAGTACACCGTGTTACCAGACGTCTGTGATAGTGTAGTGTTGTAGGAACTGTGACCATGGTGTATTCGAACTATGAAAAGGCGGAGATGATACTCATCTATGGCGAGTGTCGACGAAATGCAGCTGAAGCCTGCAGGGTGTATGCAGAACGGTACCCGGACAGAGAGCATCCAATGTGCCGCACATTGCAAAACATCTACCGCCAACTGTATGCAACAGGTATGGCCGTAGCACGCAAACGGGTCCGCAACAGGCCCGTCACAGGAGAAGCGGGTGCAGTTGGTGTGTTAGCTGCTGTTGCCATGAACCCACACATGAGTACACGAAACATTGCGAGAGCCGGTGGACTGAGTCGAGGTAGTGTCTCATGCGCATACTGCATCGTCACCGCTTTCACCCGTTTCATGTGTCGCTACATCAGCAATTACATGGTGATTACTTTAATCATCGAGTGCAATTCTGTCAATGGGCATTAACAGAGAATGCGTTGCAGTTCTACCTGTTTACCGATGAAGCGGGTTTCACAAACCACGGGGCAGTGAATCTACGGAACATGCATTACTGGTCCGTGGACCATCCTCGCTGGCACAGACAGGTAGAGCGACAGCGACCGTGGACTGTAAATGTATGGTGCGGAATCATTGGCGACCACCTCACTGGTCCTCACTTCATTGCAGGGGCCCAAACAGCTGCAACATACATCGCGTTTCTACAGAATGATCTGCCAACGTTGCTCGAAAATGTCCCACCGGAAACGCGTCGACGTATGTGGTATCAGCATGATGGTGTACCTGCACATTCCGCAATTAACACTAGGCTGACCCTTGACAGGATGTTCGACGGGCGTTTCATAGGACGTGGAGGACGCATAAATTGGCCAGCCCGTTCTCCTGATCTTACACCTCTGGACTTCTTTCTGTGGGGTACGTTAAAGGAGAATGTGTACCGTGATGTGCCTACAACCCCAGAGGATATGAAATAACGTATTGTGGCAGCCTGCGGCGACATTACACCAGATGTACTGCGGCGTGTACGACATTCATTACGCCAGAGATTGCAATTGTGTGCAGCAAATGATGGCCACCACATTGAACATCTATTGGCCTGACATGTCGGGACACACTCTATTCCACTCCGTAATTGAAAACGGAAACCACGTGTGTACGTGTACCTCACCCCTCATGGTAATGTACATGTGCGTCAGTGAAAAAGACCAATAAAAAGGTGTTAGCATGTAGACGTAATGTGCTGTTCCAGTCTCTTCTGTACCTAGGGTCCATCACCGTTCCCTTTGGATCCCTACGTAATTCGGTGCTCTCCGATACACACGATCGAACAGCGAAGGAGTGGTACTCAAGCGTCAACTTTAGGTTACAATATCTCCGGATGTAATTAACATTTTACAATGCAACAAACGGCACTGATTACGTATTTGTTTATATGTTCAGATGTGCTAACAAAACTAGCGGGGTTCCATTTAAAAAAACGTAGGTTTGTGTTAAAAAACATACTTCCGTGCATTTTTGTATGGTTTGTATTAACCAATTCACTAGCCCCTCTCCTCACGTTCGGTCTGTGGAATCGATTCGTCAGTATTTGATGTGGTTTACTAAATATATCCAGCGGTAATGTTAGGTGACTCGCCCTGTATATAGTTAACGCTCACCGGCCAGTTGACCATCTTCTTCTTCTGTGCGAGTGCACAAACAGAGCCCGAACTCTTACGGGAATCGGCAAAGCGCCGCGAGTAATGAGTATAATGGGTGGGGGCACTACGAATGTAGTGAGGGACAATACCTTGAGAATGTGGGTTTCGCGGGAGGCGTGCCAGAGATAAATCCCTGCAGTCGCGCTATCCTCTGTGTCTTCAGTGGCTCAGATGGATACAGCATCTGCCATGTAAGAAGGAGATACTGGGTTCGAGTCCCAGTCAGGGCACACATTTTCATCTGTCCCTGTTGACGTATGTCACGCTAAGGGTGTTCATTTCATTGTATTTACATTGCTAAGTAACATTATTAAGTAACAAGATTATAAAATATAGTTTTATTTATCATCTTTATAAATAATTAAGAGTCAAACGTTAGGAAACACTTACTTCACTGTAATACTGCTTGAAATTTTCTTTCAGTTCTTCAAGCTTTGACTGGCGTTCCTCTTGCAACAAATTTTCGAACTGATCTTTGTGGTAGGTATTAAAGTGCCATTCAGTCGAGAACCTTTTTAAATACATGAGGTTCCGATAACATACTAAACATTTGGCATGATTTTCGACAGCAGTACAAAGGACATTAATTTCCCAGTCGGGTTTAACTAGTGCGGACGCGCCGCTCCTCTTTCTTTTTGTCTGCTGCTGTTGAACATTCATCTCGATCCACTGTAGCCTTGTATCTGTTGACTAACAGCTTTGTGTCACTTTTGACCGCTGCTGGCGTGGCAGTCTGTCGTCTGTACGAAGCGCGCGTACAGCAGCATGGCGAGGCTTGGCCGGCGGTCCGCATGGCCATCTAAGCGACACTGCGGCAACATACGAATTCGCCGGGGGTGCTAGCCTCAGGCGCTCGCGGGCGCTAGCGCCCCAGGGGCACAGTTTGGACGAGCAACAGCAAACTGTGTTTGATTTTCTACAGCAGAGTGTGTGTGTATGTGTGTTTGTGTGTGTATGTGTGTGTGTGTGTGTGTGTGTGTGTGTATGTGTGTTTGTGTGTGTGTGTATGTGTGTGTGTGTGTATGTCCACGCCCACACAATATTTGCAAACCAGCGACATATTCCACAGTCTTAAAAGATTTTTGGATGAATAAAGAAACTTATTCCACAGTCTTAAAAGATTTTTGGATGAACAAAGAAACTTAATATATTTAACCAAAAAAGCGAGTCATAAAAACTTCATAATTTGTGAGATGAAGCATTGTATAAACTGTGTATTATACGCCAGAAAAAGTTCCCGAGTGTGATGTGGTAGCTATTAAACTAAAGCCCATTTTACAGGGGACATACAACATGAACAAGAAAGTCGTCATCTACTGCAGTGCTCCACACTACAGATGGTCCAACTAGGAAAAAACGTTTACACAGTGCTTGCCTATCTAGACGTCTGATCTATATGTGTACTGTTTTTGTTGTCGACTTCCAGCAAGAAAACCGATGGCTTAAATTTACTTTCCGTGAGTATCAAGTATTTTATGTCTTTTTGTAATGATTACTATATTTAATTGCATTTTAGAAGGACACTGTGCCGCTGTATTTAGTTGTTTAGGTGCAGTTTATGTGAAACTAAGTCTCTTACATGTATAAACGACCTCATTGTAAAAGCTGGACAAACCAATAGAAATGTTGCTTTTGTGTTGCCAATATTATTTTACTATATTAACTCACGTTTTTCCTTTCGTGAGAAGACACATTAAGGCTCATGTGTGAGTCAACAAGAATATATTTTTAAGAGCAGTTCCAGATAGATCCAGATCACTGATTTACATCCAGTTCCTCATACAAGCGTCTTATTGTTTACATTCCAGAGAATGCTAATAACGGATGTTCCATTCGTTAACTGTTTATGAGATGAACGAACCACAACATCTCATTGAGCAGGAGACACAATTCAAAATTAACTTCACTCTGTTTGTCAGTTGCGCTACCCCCTCTGTTGTCTGTGCATGTGTGAAGCAGTTTCATACATGTGAGAACAGAATCCATCCTATTCCATCTAAAGCCCGTTTTACATTAGACGTTCGACTCTCACAATAAAGACTTTGTCTGTGGCAGTGCTCTGTGCAGTAGAATGCCCAACTACAAAAAAGCGTTTATATGGCATCTGTCTGTCATGTCGTCTGCTTTACATGTTTGCTGTGTTTGTTGACAGCTTCCTGAACATGAATCGACGGCTTTGGTTCACTTTCGAGACTTTCGGTATTTTATGTCTTTTTCCAATGGCATTGGCCTACATTTATTTGTACTTTAAATGGTCAATATTATGCTGCATTTAATTGTTTTCACACAGTTTATATAAAACTGCAAGTCGCTCAAATGTGTAAACACCCTTGTTATAAAAGACGTTTAAATACTTTTAGACGCCAAGGCTCAGAAGGATGGAAAGAAAAAAATCGGAAGAAATACGCGGCAAAAATAGAAGCTGCTGGGTTCAGCCATGGCTTCAAAGCAGGGGCCAGGAAAAGGACTGTTATCCCTTATCAGTGTAAGAGTTGAGGCTGGAGGATCCACTACAGTTTAAAATTTTGTGAGAATGGATGCTGCTTGTTTCGAAAAGCTGTCATCCTTAAGGCAGTTCCTATTGCAAGGATCATTTTATACATTAGAAGAGTTCCTGAACTACAGTGTTTAACATCTCTTGTATTGTAAATTGCAAATGTATGCCCAAATTTGTATTTGTAATACCGAATATTTTTATTGTGAACATATATTTTGCAATATTTATTTCTTTGTAACACTTATTATTTTGTAATCTTTATCTCTCTCTAAAATGTATTTTTGAAGTGGGACCTAAGTTACTGTTCACTGTTTTTTGTTTTGTAATCTCTATCTATATCTAAAATGTATTTTTTTTGTAGTGGGACCTAAGTTACTGTTTACTGTTTTTGTTTTGTTTCATGTATTACCATAAATTCTGGCCAAAAGCTTGTAAAATTGACACGTTCCATATCCTGTGATACTGTCACAACATGGATCACCGGAACAAGAGATAAATACATAAATAAATAAATAAAATTTATTTTTTATTTTTTTTTAAATAAAAAATAAATGAGCCCAATATTCGCCTGAGAGAAGCAATTTTACAAAGCAGAAAGCACGACTTTAATTTTGTGTGTATATTCTTTCATGTGATTGTTTGTTCAATTATAATAGCTGAAAACTGTCATATTTTATTCCTATGGAGGTTAACAGTTACATAGCGATTTCTGGCGACTGACGAACCTTACAAAAGCTTGTCGTTTGCACATCGTGTTTCGTTTTGAGTCTGCCAAAACCGATAACAGATGTACCGTGTGAAATCCGGAACTCTTGGAGGGATAAGTATTTGAAAGTACTTGTTTCCTGTATTACTGAATAACAAAAGAAGTGAGAACTTTCACTTCTCTTCTACTTTCTTATGGGCTCCAACAACTGAACAGGAATAATGGCTTAGAATAACAGCAGATTTTGATAAATTCTATAACCGAGATAAAGCTTCAAATAATACTCACCGAAAATTGCAGATATTTCATGTGTTAACTTTTGTGAGATGAACAACCTGCTGTATTACGTTTCGCTCAGCAGGAGTAAGGTACGTAATTCACAAAGCACTTCGCCCCATTTGTCAGCTATGCTTCACACTCTGTCGTCTGCACATGCGTGAAGCACCTACATATGCGTGAGAATAGGATCCATCCTGTTCCGCCTCTAGCATTCGTAGGCATGAACGTGCATTGGGTTATCTTCCAAGCTCATACATCCTGTGCAAGGAACATAGAATAAGAAAGGTATGCCAGATTAGCTTAGTGCGCTCTCATTCGTCAGCGACTTGCTACGTCACCCAGCAGCAGCCTCCATTTGTAGAGTATGGGAGATTGCAAAATAATTGTTTTCACGTCTCTTCTCATATAACTTAAGTTTCGAGTTCACAGGGTTGAACACACTTCATGTTAATATTATATACAAGGTTTTCGAAAGAAGTGCGTTAAATATTAGTAGCAATGATGATATATCGCCACACAAAACTAGTGGCCGATGTTTGCATCCACATTCATGCTCGTGTTTTAGGCATCTGACTACGGTAGATGTTTTACAAATGGGTACTGCCTATTTTACACTTTTTTTTTGTAAATAAAAGATAATAATCTCCAAACTTACCTTACAAAGCTGATGCAGAAGCTACATCGAAGATGCTGAAGGCGACGCAGACCAGAGCTGATTCTTCCTTGCCAAATCTCGTTTCATTGGATCAATTTTGGCACTTTTGTTTAAATGCCTAATCCATATAAAAGTTCTTGTTCTGACATATAATTGAACTATTTTGCTATTAAGTTCAGGAAATTTCTGCTGATCTGCTTAGGTTGCCATCACTCTGCTACAATGAGAAATATTTGATCCATGAAAAGCAGCAAATATAATTTCTAACTCACGTATTTTAGTAAACCAGTCAGTAGAGGCAGAAAAGAGGCTCTCTTTTGAAATAATAGTAACCCAGTCTTGCTTCAGACTGAATTCTGTATCAACAACACACTGCTCTGCTGTATTTCCCAAAGAACTGTCAACGTTTTTGCTCTTGAATACTATGTATCCTGCTAGATATTTTAAAGCATCATCATTCACATCTTCACGGGTACACACTGAACCACTGAGCTCGAAATCTAAGAGCAAGTTTTCGTCATCTGTAGCGATGTCAAATGATTTATCAGTTACTCTGATACATAAACCACTCGAGAGAAAACGTGCAAAATCTCCCTCAGTTTCAACAGCAGGTGTCGGGTAGTTTTCAGAAGCAGAATTCTCATTTCTGTCATCTGAAGTCGAAGCACCAGAAGACAAAGGTATTTACTTGCACTACCAGTGAGTATCAATAAACGAATTCTGTTTTTCACCTCAAAAGGTGTGGGATTGTTGTAGAAAACACAAAGCCCACGAATTCTGAAAAAGAAATTTTCCAGACAATCTTGATTAAGTCTGGCTGTCAATATATAAGTAGCTCCAGAATTTTTCATATCATTGTAAAGTCCAAAAAGTGAATTTATTGATATAATGAATCCGTTCTGAAATGGGAGAAGACTGTTTCTTTTTCCTACTCGCATATTAGAACACATTTCAAGAAATCTTTTTAGAGAGTTTTCCTGACTTCTGATATTAAACCTCTAAGCACTTCTAAGGGGAGCTTTCTCATCTTGAGGGTATCTCGAGTTCAGCGCATTGGAAACATCGTTCACCAGCTCAATGAAGCTCCCTTCGCGATCTTTATGCAGAACATGTCTCACAGCTTCTGCGGTGCGACTTGGAAATAGCTGTGCAGTCCTTCAGACATTCTGACGATCACGTCCACTAACGTTAAGATGAACCTCCGATATGTGATAATTGTTCGAAAGATCGCCTTTCTGATGTCGAAGAAGATCATTTATAAACATTTTTGTAATCACAGTACCGCCAGGCAAAGTGATTCTGTCATCAAGAAAATGATGTCTTAATAATTTGAAGCAAATGTGGAACATGAAAAAAAACAGACTTTTCTGCTATGATCAACAGGGTTTGAAAAAAATGTCTTGGATGTAGACACACCAAGTTGCTTCCACACATTCCAAAACTGGTTTCAAAATACCTGGTTGGCACTTGAACTGTTTCGTCCATGTCTGGAGTGCTGACCTGCTGGGAAAAGGATAATTCTTCCTTCTCAGATACGCATATGCTTTAGGAGACAAAGCTCTCAATGTAAGAGCATTTGCAATGTCCTCTGAGCACCACTTTACTTGCTTCCTCTTCTTTAACAGACAGCGAATTTGTCCTTGTTTGAAACACTGAGAAAGTGTACTTCTCACATCCGAGCATACACATTTATGCTTATTAGTGTGAGGCAAATTACATTTTATAGGTGCAGCTTGCTTTATAATTTATTTCATGGATTCAATTATTTCTTCCAGTCGAACATTTTTAATCTTCGAACTAACCAATTCTCTCTTCAGTTCTTGAATTTCCTGGTCTTTAAGTGAAATTAGTGGATCAGTAAAAATGTCTGTGTTGCTGGATTTGTCCAGCTAACTTTTCTTCAGACATAAAGTTTTCAACATTGAGAGAGTTATTTATTTATTTTTACTGTTCTAGTGTCACAGGGACGTTCTCTCCCTGTTAGAACGCTACCGGTAACATTCGGGGTACTAGGACCTGGAACTTGGAATATATTTCCGTGACAGTTTGGTATTTTTTGAGACAGAACACCATTATCCTGTAGCAATTTCCGTGTAGGTAGACCTAACAATTCATTCTGCAAGTCTCGTTTGTAATCGCTTTCACAAAAGTGTTCAGAATATATTCTTGTATTATTAACATTAACTTTATCCTCTCGTTTACAACGAGCAATCCACTTACGCTGTAGTTCAACATTTTTTGGAAAAGATGGTAAATTATGCCTTCAGTCCTACGTCTGCTATTACTACATTCAGCAACTGCACAATACGACGTATTTGTAGACATAATTCCAAAAACGAAGCTACAAGACACACGAAACAAACTCCTTTCCAACTGAACACTCGGCAGGACAAGAAATACACACAAACGACACAGTTGTAAACAAACTGCAGTAGCTGCCAGATGACGTCACTGCTCGAGATTCATCATGACAGAGAAAAGAGTGGGAGGCCGCATTTGGCCATTTACACTCCCGTGGTCCCGCGTAGAACGGGCTTAACAGCGATCGTACGCGTTAAATTTGTGCAAGTGGCCCTGTCTACACGGCAGAGGCTGGCGGAACCGCTGCATCAAGGGCAAACTTGCAAGCTCAAACATCCCGTGTAGAACGGGCTTAAAAATTAGTTATTCGAAATGCCTGTTCAACGTATATAATAATATTCTGAAATCCTGGTTGGTTGGAAGAATGGCGTATCTGCCGATTATATTTACATGCTTGCTGTTGGTTAGTTTGCCATTGCAGACACCATTTTCGTCTCCTGGTATTATTCCTTTTATAAATGTATTTGTTTCCATGATTTATCCCTGTGCAAAATCTATTTTCGGATCCAACACCTGAGTTTCGTTTTCCTTATATTTAACTCTTGTCATAGTTCTAAGGCCGTGACCTGCACTATAACATTCATACCAGCCCATATGATTTCAAATTAAAGCTGTGAAACTATGTAGAGTTTGTGACGCCCTGTCTGAACGGTAGCTCACGATGCTACTACAGCAAGCCACAATCTGTGGCAGGAGAGACATAAACATATTGTGTTGTGTTTTATCTTTAGTAACGAAAGACACTGATTTTGCCACCTGTTACTGACAGATTTGAAAGTAAACTGAATTACTCAAAGATTGTGGCGCTCACAAGATAATGACATTAGAGTAAATATATGTACTTAGATAGCAGAGAAGATGGATATGGGAAATACTTCTGAACCGCGTTCCATTCTTTCTGGGGTAAAAATACATATGTTATTTTATTCGCTGTTACGTATAACGCTACAGTTCCCCGACAAAACGCTCATAGCTCTTGTACGTCGAAGTAGTGTAAATGTGAGAAGCCTCCACTGGTAACCATATAAATGGCCACAGTTACTTGTACAACTTGTAGACAATATCCGAATTGTCTTCTCTTTGTGGCGGAGGTTTACAGCCTTTTCCGTCTTCAGTAAGACCATATGTTTCTCGGTCGCCCTGAATCTCTCTCAGCTGATTATTTATGATTGGTCACTTGTTTAACTAACCTGCCTTCTCCCATTCTGTTCACATGTTTGTATTTTATGCATCCTAGCTCTGTTCTTTTTTTTTTTCGTTTATAAAGTGATATATGAAGTTCTCGTTCTGTATGTTTTGTTTATGATCTCTGAGGGCTCGTCCTACAGCTTTCACCAAAAAATTTATCTCAGGCGACTCTATGCTTTTTGTCGTCTTATTTAATGTCCAAGATAAGTTTCCATATGTTAGAATAGGAGTTAATTTTGTCTCCTACCATGTCTTGCCATCTAGTGTTCTGTGTATTGCAGCATGTAGCATTAGAAAGTCATGTAATTTAGGCGTGACATTTGCATATTCATAGCTAATATTAACAGTTTGCATATTAATTGTAACTGGTGATTGGCTGTTGTGTACTCTCCTTGTACTTTGTTGTAATTAGTTGAATACAGTACCTGGAAATCGTTAATAAATGAAGATGGTACACCTCAACATGAAAGACCCTTTTCTGACAAAATAGACAGTTATGGATTTTCCAGGGGCGTTGTCTATAAGACGCTGGCTGACAAGTTCTGGACGTTTAACTGCTGTATCACTTTTCTCCAATAAAAAATGCTTTACGTCTATATGTTTTGTGCAGTGATGGAATTTAGGATTCTGTGTGGGTCTCACTGTTCCTCTATTATCAACCTTGAGGGCAGGAACTACTGTCAGCTTTCACCACCCTTAAGTCTGCACAGTTAAATTATTGCCTTAACAATGCCTTTTGCAGTGACTTACTTTGCTTCAGAGGCAGCAGGAGATTCATTACCTGTCTTTGCCTGAACTGGGAGGTAGCTCCGCTATAAGTGTAATAAAGGATATCGGTTGTTGATCTTTTATGTTGCATCCTCCAAAGTCTCCATCACCGTGGGAATTTAATGTGTCATTGCATGAATCTTAACAATAATTCACATATGCATACAGTATACTGGAATACTCATTGTAGCCTCACTACATCTTCTTTTAATGGTGAGTCAAGTCTTCAAAACAAAAATCTCACACTATAATTCAAATCAGGTCTTGCTCCAAGCATCAGGCTAAAGAAAATCACACTTTCCTGCGTTCCTTGTTTTTGCTTGTGACGTATCTGTTTCCTTTGCAGTAGGTTGATACAGATTTTCACTCTTGAAAATTGAAATGCTCCAGAATCTTCCTTTTATAAGCTTGGTGATTTATCTTGACTGCACCATCATCAGATCAGTCCAAGGAAATACAGTATGATGCCAGACTACCATGAATTCAGTTTTCAACTCCGCAGTGAAATTTCTGGCATCCTGCTGATCTTTGCCATAACTAATTGACTGCCTGTCTCTCTGCCATCAGTGCACCCTTCTGGTTGTTGGATATACACTGAGGTGACGAATGCTTTGGCTGCGTTTACACCACATGGACTGTCAAATTTTAGAAAGTCTGCGCATTATAGAAATGTTTTGTACCCAAGATTGCATTCAGAACTGTTTTTTCGATTGTTATCTTCAGATCTGACTTCTTTGGTTGTACATGTTATTCCATTGTGTGTTCATTAATCTTGGGATGTTTTGCCAGGGTTTCGACTATCTATCATCATGCCCTGGAGTGAGGAATATCCTCCCCACACCATCCTCAGTGGTATTTCACTGCCTACCCAACCTACGCAATTCCTTGTTTGTACCTTCACCGTCCCTGTTCCCAGCTCCTTGCCTTATGACTCACATCCTTACAAATAGACCTAGATGTGAGACCTGGGTAATGTGGTATGAATAATGAGCACACAATAGAACATGATACAGAACCAAAACAGTTTCTAAAGATCCGGAGATGACAGTCTTACCTGTCAAATCCGGTACTAAACACCAGTTTTGAACTTGATCTGGGCTATAAAAAATTTCTTTAAAGTATGTAAATTAATCTGAGCTATTGACTGGACGTCTTGTAGCTCTGTTGTCAACCCACCATGTTGTATGTGCTTCAACTAAATAGACCTCTTCACAGACTGTTTTCAGAACAGTTTTAGCACCTTCATGACTATCATTGCTTCAGTTAAGACTACTACTTGTTTCCACTTTTTACAGTCTTTTTCTCATAGCCCTTTGTTTTACAATAATTGCAAATGTTGCTTTTTCTTGATTAACCCATAAAATGTTTGTTTTTGCCATCTTGTTTTTGCTTCATTGTGGTTACCATTAGCACTTCTGACATTTTTGTCACTGTTGGAATTCTTCATAAAATTCCTCTCAAACATACATAACTGGACTGTTAATTCATTGAATGTTCTCTTTTCATCCTTTGTTAGTAACATCCAAATTGATGGAAACATTTTGAAGTCTCTTGTCAAAATATGCAAACTAACATGAAATCGAAAAAAATATTTACAGTTTATCTGGAAGTCCATTGTTCAACTCATTAAACAAACTTTTTAGTTTTTCTATATGAATTGAAACATCTTCACCTTGTATGCAGCCAAAAGAGAAAAAGTTTGTACAAGTTACAAAGAAATTATCTTTGGATGTGGCTTCAAACTGCAGCTTTAAGGCATCCTGTGTATTACTAGCTGTTTGTTTATGGCCTTTTGATACATGTGATCACTAATTCCATTTGTTACTATACACTTTGCAAAACTAAATCAAACAATAGAAAGTCCAGGCTGGAATAAGTACAGTAAGTCCCTCTGCAAATATGTCAAGGGTCTTAGTGAGGCCTTCACAGGTTGAAATTACCATCCCAGTCTTGCCCAGAAACAGATCTCCCATGCCTTGCCTCACCAGTCATCCATTATTCCCCACATACTCACTGTCCAGCCACAAAGATGCACTTATTTTGTGACGTTCTCCACCAGAATTTCGACTATCTCTCAACCTACGCTGAAATGAACGCCCTTCTCATCCCACCCACAGTGGTATTATGGTGCCTACCCAATCTAAACAATATACTTTTTTCATTCCTACTCTCCCTCTGCTTCCACCCCTTGCCTCATACCTCATGCCTTGCAATAGACCCAGATGCAAGACCCTTCCTATACATCCACCCACTACCACGTACTCCAGTCCTGTCACTGGGATCTTCTTCCCATCAAGAGCAGGGCCACCTGTGATAGCAGCCTTATGGACTACCAACTTAGCTACAACCATTGTGCTGGATTCTACATGGACATGACAACTAGCAAGCTGTCTGTCCCCATGAATGGCCTTTGCCAGATGGTAGCCAAAGAGAGAGCTGGAACACCCAGTTGCTGAATGACCATCCAACATGCGGTGCTTCATTTTAATGACTGGTTTTACAGCCTGTGCCATCTGCGTTCTTCCCACCAACACCAGCTTTCCAGAACTGTGCCAGTGAGAACTCTCCGTACAACATATCCTTTGTTCCTGTAACACAACACCCCCCCCCCCCCCCCCCGCCCCCGTAATCCACGTTTCTCCCTGTCCTCCATCTGCTATACCCTCCTCTGCTGTCACTCCAGTACTACATATGTCTTCTATTCCAGCAACCCACCTACATAGTCCTTTCCTCTTCTTTATCTCCCATCTCCCTCCCCCCCCCTTTTTCCCTCCACCCCTCCCGATCCCAGATAGCCTCCTGATCTGTCCCTAGCAGTGCTACCCTGTCCCTGCCACATCCCTGTGTTCTCCCACAGGCAGCACATCATTGTCCCCCTCCCCACCCCACACATTTTCCTTAGCCACACAACTCACCTCGGCTAGATGGCTGCTTGGATTATATTAAATTAGATTAGACTCAGTTTTCGTTCCAAAGACTCAAAAATGAGATGATTCTTGTGAGTGTGGAACATGTCACACACAGTCTATCACAGTGCCAGGTGACAATGGCCTTCTGTGTGTCAGTCGTATGAACATGTATGGTTTTCCTACTTCTGAAGAAAGACTTCGTCCAAGAGGTGAAGTATTTCTAGTATTCTCTTTATTGTCTCTTTGTGTGAATCAATGACTTTGGACAACCATTTACCTTATTATACGAATCCAACTGTTTCTTATACTTTTTGACTTATGCTTATCTTCTTCCAGTGACTGGAGCTTCACTGATTTCTTGTCAGTGACATCCACAAAGTGCATTCTAGGTAATCCAAATAGTCTCTTTACTTTCCTATTCCATGCAGTGTAGTCAGTTTCTCCAATTAGCAATTTAAGTACAGTATTCTTTGGCATGTTCTTTTCTGCAGAATTTTATCTCAGTATATAGAGTGTGATGAAAATTTACCTGTTGAATACAAATCTATTAATCCAAAACTCAGCTGGCAATGTTTCTCACCCTAAAACTCAGAGGACTCTATTCTAAACTGAGTTAACAACACGTTAACCTCAACTTCCTAGTGTATCAAGTAGCATGCTTAAAATTTCTCTTTTCGACAGTTAATTACACTAAAACAGTTCAGAAGTAGATTCTCCAACAACAGTTAAGTGAAACTATGCTGTAACCCGTTAAATTTAATAGTGTGTAGATTAATTGAAGTTTGCAATTTCTTTTTTGCATGACCATTTTATTCTCAGTCATAGATTGTTTTGAAAACAATTAAATACAATACATGGAGATGCTTAATACATGGAGATCTTTTCTTAACAGTAAGTGTTTAACTTCCCAGTACTATTATCTAGCAGTGTCATTTAGATATATACTGAACATAGTAAGTGAAAGGCTACACCCTTTTTGTACTCCTCTGATGATCTTCATTGATATTGTCTTCTCTTTCCATGGATGTATTATAACTTCTGTGTGCTGATACAAACTCCATAGTAGACATACGTGTACTAAATGCCTTGGATGGGTTCATTTCTTCCCTTTTAATCCAAAGCTTGCTTCTGCTTATTCTATTGAAAGCCCCTTTCGTAATGTGTGAATGCGGTGAGAGTATCCAGATTGTATTATTTTTGTTTTTCAGCGAATTGGCATACAGTAGTTACACTATCGTTACAACATACTGCCTTTCTAAAGCCATTGCTCCATTAGGAGGGTGTCGACTATCTTTCTCATTCTGTTGTTAGTCATTCATGTGTAGAGTTTGTGAGAAGTAATTAAAAGGCTTATTCATTCCACAATAGTTATCACAGATAGTTTTTTGTTTTTTTTAGAGCAAAATCACCTCTCCAGAATATCCAGTTATAAATTTCAGAGTCAGTACAAAATATATTATGAGGAAAAATTTTAATTTAGTTTGTTGGAAGTTGTCAGCTTATGATTTTAGGAAATTCCAGTCTGATGCTTCTATGTGAAGACGACTACATTGTCAGTTGTAATGTTTTGTAATATCCAAGTCATTACATTTATTATTGCGAGAACTTGTGTAGTGTACACTGCACCAAATATTATCAGTAAATAAATGAACTCTGCTACCTTCTTTATCTGCTTAGAACTCTATGCGACACTAAATTTGTTTTTCTCTTCTAAGTTGATGAAAGCTGGTAAGAAAAATATAATTCAGTGTAGATCACATGTTTTTGAATATGCATCTTTAATTTTCTCATTTTTTCCAAATCATATTAAATTGGTATTTACTTGGTCAGCTCGTTGACATTGGACTGAAAAGTGCACTTTTTCAGGTTTCACCGGTACTTGTACACAAAAATTCCTTTACATCATTCACTTTTTGCACAGAAGAACAGGATGTGTGTGCACACTCAAGGAAAGAATATTAAATCGGGTTGAACACGGAGGGGGCAAGAAATTGGTTGTGAATTTTTCAATGGATCAACTCTGCAATTACCCGAAGAACTGTGATTTTGAAGACCGTTTCTCTCAAAATGGAGTCTACTCCCTAACACCATCTATAACACTGTGTATTTTGTTGAACTGCAGTGTCATATGGTACCAGGTGCCTTTTCTATGAGTCTTGAGGTGCATTGTCTTTAGTTTTTCAGCAGATAGTTGCAATTTTGTTCTTTCAGTGTGTTGCTGGAGTTAGCCCATAGAAATACTGCACATTAAGTCTCTCTTGTGACATCCAGTTTTGATGGAAAATGTCAGTTTCTTTCCCATTACGGAGAAAATGTTTTTTGAATTTTACATGACCATTTGATAGAGCTGTCCCAGATTTGTTTTATCAAATGTATTGGTTGTTGTCGCAATTGGCTCCTTTGAAAGATCCTGCGTCTTTGTCCTTTGCTGAAATGTGCTCACTTCTGTCCGTATATTTTCAAAAGCATACACATGTGGTAGTTTCTCGTGTTGCCTTTTATCGTTGTCAAAAACAACCGAATCAATCCTATCGCGCTTGGGCTGCTGAACTTCGTGGTCTCAGTTGAAAGTGTCAATTTGTTACTGACGTTAACAAAGAATCCTACGCTGATTCCATGGTACGGGATGCTATTATCCGGTTGGCGCCCGACAAAGACGTTAGGCAACGTGCCCTTCAGTTGGAAAATCTGACTGGATGAAGTCCTATCCATCGCTCAGTCTTTTGAAATTTCTTGTGCCGCTGGAGCGCAAATAGAGGCAGGGGGTGACATTGGGGACGTACAACCTCTTTGCACTGTTGACGAAGCTTGCGGCGTGTCCCCCATAAACCCATAAACAAACCTCTAAGAAACTGCAGCAAAACCCACGGCAACTTCCTTCATGTCCGCAGTGTTTAACGAAACATTCACGGGAGGATTGTCCCCAATGTTGGGCCATGTGTTATAAATGCAAAAAGAAGGGTCATGTGTCATCCATTTGCAAATCCGACCGCATACCTGACGTTTATGAATGTGACACTGGTTCTGCTTCTGTGTTGTGTCAATGGTACTTCTTCCCTTTCAGGGAAGTTATTCCTCATTGTCCAAATCCTTGGTCGGGATGTTTGCATGCAGGTGGATACTGGTTCTGCTGCCACTATCATCAATTCTCAGACGTATCTTCAGTTGGGTTCTCCAATCCTATCACCTGTCACTAGGCAATTACGGACGTACAATAAACAGAAGATTTCTCTCTAGGGACAATTTAATGCTGCGGTATCTTAAAAATCCTTCATTCGCACTGTTCCCATCTTTGTGGTCGACCATAGTAACCCAGAGAATCTTTTTGGTTTTGATGCTTTTTCTGTTTTTGGGTTCTCCATAGATGACTCTGTCAATATCATCTCTGATGCTATTCCTTATGCTCAATTGGATTCCTTGTTGACGACATTTTCGTCCCTTTTTTCTCCTGGGTTAGGCCATGCAAACGACTTTGAAGCTCATATCACGCTCAAACCCAGTGCTCGGCCTAAGTTTTTTCAGGCTTGGCCCATTCCTGTGGCCCTTCGTGATTGGGTCAAATGGGAGCTGGATCGTCTCACTGCTTCGGGGGTCTTGCTTCCTGTCACTTCCAGTGAGTGGTCCTCTCCTGTTGTCGTTGCTAAGCCCAATGGTGATATTCGTCTCTGTGGCGATTTCAAAGCCACTGTACAAGCTCAATGCCTCATCAACACTTACCCTATGCCCCGACCTGAAGAATTGTTCACTAAACTTGCTGGAGGCCAGTATTTTTCTAAACTTGACCTGTCAGAAGCTTCTCATAAACTTCCTCTCGACGCTGCTTCCCGGCAGTTCCTGGTCCTTAACACGCCTTTCGGCCTCTATCAATAGCAACAATTGCCATTCGAGGTTGCCAGCGCCCCTGCTCTCTTTCAGTGATTCTTGGAATAATTATTGCTCCCAGTCCCAGGGTGTATAAATTACATGGACGACATTGTTGTCACTGGCTCCACCACTGAAGAACATCTTTAGAATCTCCACACCCTATTTCACGTCTTAAAGACTGCTGGTCTTAAGTGTAATCTTCAGAAATCAAAATTTTTTCAGGCATCTTATCACGTGCTTGGGGTTTCAACTCTCTTGGGATGGTATTCGTCTGCTTCAGCAAACTGTCACTGCGATTGATGCCCTTCCTTGCCCTACATCTGTTAAGGAACTGCAGGCCTTCTTGGGGAAAATAGCATACTATCACAGGTTTTTACCATTTGCGGCTTCGGTGGCTCAGCTGTTGCATCGCCTGTTGCATAAAAACATGCCCTTTCACTGGTCTGCATCATGCGATGCAGCTTTCCAGAAATTGAAGACTATGCTGAAACAGGCCCCGTGCCTGGCTACTTATCGACCTGGCCAACATCTTGTTCTTGCCACAGATGCCTCTCAATACGGGGTTGGTGCAGTCCTTGCGCACAGTTTTTCTGATGGTTCTGAACAACCCATTGCTTATGCCTCCAAAACGCTCATGGATGCCCAACGAAAATATTCTCAAATTGAAAAAGAAGCTTTGGCCATTATTTATACTCTTCGTAAGTTTGGTGTTTTCTCTATGGATCCAAATTTCATCTTGTTACGGATAACAAACCACTTGTTTCCTTGTTTCATCCATCAACGACACTACCCGACAAGGCTGCACACCACCTCCAGCGTTGGGCTCTTTACTTGTCTCGTTTCAATTATGAGATTCATTTCTGGCCGACGGCTCAACATGCGAATGCTGATGCACTGTCTCTCCTTCCCATGGGTCCTTAACTGGCATTCGATAGGGACGAACTTTTGTGTTTTCACCTGGATGTTGCCGAGCAGCGGGTTGTGGACGGGTTCCCCATCACCAGGGACCGGCTGGCGGCTGCTTCAGGTTCTGATCCTACCCTCTCCCGGGTTTTACGCTATATTCAGAAGGGTTGGCCAGATCGTCCGTCCGCTAAGACTTCTGATCCTTTTCGGAACTACTACGCTTTGCATTACTGCCTCACGGCTAGAGATGGTGTTATCCTTCTTTCCACCGAAAACGTTTCGCCGCATGTTGTGGTACCTGCGTCTTTGCGTGCTTCGATCTTGCGCCTCCTTCACCGAGGGCACTGGGGTGTCTCTCGCACAAAATCTCTGGCACGCCATCATGTGTACTGGCCCAGCATCGACTCTGAAATCGCACACATGGTCGCTGCCTGCGGCCCTTGTGCGTCACAGGCCGCCGCCCCGAAGTCATCTTTGTCGCCGTGGCCTTCGCCTGAGAAGCCCTGGGAGCGTATTCATGCTGACTTTGCGGGACCTTTTTTAGGTACTTACTGGCTTCTCGTTATTGACGCCTACTCTAACTTTCCTTTCATTGTCCATTGCACGTCGCCTACCACCGCGGCAACCACCAATGCTCTGGCTCGCATTTTCTCTTTGGAAGGCCTTCCCTCTACTTTTGTTACTGATAATGGTCCGCAATTTGCTTCATCTGATTTTGCGGATTTTTGTGCCCGTCACGGCGTCATGCATGTCATGGCCCCTCCGTTCCATCCACAGTCAAACAGTGAGGCTGAACGACTGGTTTGCGCATTTAAGGCTCAGATGACGAAACTCCTGACTTCTTCTGCTGCTGATGATGCGCTTATCCAATTTCTGGCTTCTTACCGTTTCACCCCCATGGGCAAACACAGCCCGGCTGAGCTCTTACATGGCCGACAGCCCCGCCCACTACTTCCTCTTCTGCGGCCTTACACCTCACAGCCGTGGGTGCCTTCGCTTGGCCGGTTCACCACCGGCGACCTTGTATGGGTACGGGGATATGGCAGGCGGCCAAAATGGAGTCCTGGCCGCATCTTACAACACCGTGGCTGATGCCTGTATGAAATCCAGACAGACACGGGTGTTGCAGTGCATCATTCGGACCAGCTTCGGCCTCGTGTGCCGGCAATGCCTGTTCAGAAAGCCGCTACACCACCTTCAGCTCTACCTGACGCTCGGGATCTTGGAATCTCTCATTACTCACAACGCAGTCCTCTCGCCATCATCTTGGAGCCAGCACAAGAACTGACGCCACCAGGAGACGTGCCCATGCAGGAACCAGATGACCATCATCTGTCGGAGCAACTCTACTCGCCTACTTCTCCTAGGGATTCCGACACATCGCCCATGTCTTCTGTTGTAACAACCGGACTTCCCACAACGGGCAGATTGGGGCATGGGGCCCCAGCAGGTTCGACCCCCACGTCTCCTGTCATCTCGACCCGTTATCATCGGGGACACTTCCGTCTGTACGGGAAGCCTCCTCCTCGAGACTTTACGGCCAGTCAAACAACACCTATGGACGTTAGCAATCTACAGGCCACCTCCATCAAGACCAGTACAAAAAATTCAAAGGGGGGAAAAGTGTTGTGACTCGCCCGATCTTTCAAAGTGCCGCCGCACAGTTACGCACGTTGTCTACACGCGGCGCTGTCTGCCAGCCATGCAGCAGCCGCACCACCTAAGCGGCCAGCCAGCCAGCGGCCGCTAGTCTTGGACTCAGTGCTGATTTGACTGTTACAGTGTACACACGTCTTACTTTGTTTACTTGATCTGTGACTTACATGTATTGTGTCGTCCTTGAAATATATTTGTTAAACTAGATGTTATAACAAATTCATGTCAGTATTTTGCAGCTGTGATGTATTAATCTAATTTTGGTAATATTCACACCTGTCAGCTACTGCTTTCTTTGGAATTGGAATTACTACATTATTTTGGAAGTCTGAGTGTTGCTCCCCAGTCTCACATTTTGCACATGAAGTGGAATTATTTGGTTATGGCTGGTTGTGTTAAGAACATCAGTAATTCTGAGGGAATATCTACTACTCCAGGGGCCTTGTTTTGACTTGAGTTTTTCAGTGCTCTGTCAAATTCTTCTCGCAGCATCATATCTCCTGTCTCATCTTCATCTTTCCCTTGTGTAGACACATTATATACTCCTTTCATCTTTCAGCTTTTTCTCCTTTGCTTAGAACTTGTTTTCCACAAGGTCTCAGTATTCATATGGGTATTTGTCTTTTCTCCAAACCGAGCAAAGGGCTCAGTTTGTAGCACACTAGACCTGCATTTTGGAAGACAATAGTTCAAATCCATGTCCCACGATCCATTTCCCCGAATGACTCCAGGCAAATGGTAAGATGGTTTCTTTGAAAGGGCATGGCTAATTTCCTCCTTCAACCTTGAAACAATCGGAACTTGTGCTCTGTCTGTAATGACCTCAATGTTAATGAGGCATTTAACACTGATCTTCCCTCCTTTCCTCCAAAAGCCTCTTTCATTTTCCTGTGGGTGGTATCTGTCTTTTCACTTGTTATACAGGGTTTTTCTGTAGAAGCATGCAAAAATGTAACGAAACATAGAGGATGCTCCACTGAACAATTTGAGGTAGGGAACCTGGAGTTGGAGAAGCCAGATTAAGAAGATATTAGTAGAATCACATTATTGTGTACTTTTTTATTTACGTTTGTTACAGTTAACTGCAAATACCATCATTAATACAGTGAATGCACCATTTGAATTGTATCTTACAAAATGTACTGAAACTGGTGGCCATCAACCTCACTGCAAGAATGACATTGGCAAACAAGATTCTGACACACCTTGACAAATATCCATGGTGTGTTTCAAATCACGTAACAGGCAGCTGCAATTCCGGCAACTAATTCCACCTCCGTATCCACTGGGATCTAATACACAAGTGACTCGACATCCCCACAGTAAATAATCAAGGGCCTTCAGGTCAGGTGACCTAGCAGGCAATAGAATAGGACCTCCCCTTCCAATCCAACAACCAGGAAGTACCGCACTGAGATGGTTGTGGACACCCACACTGAAGTGAGGCATTGCACTGTAATATTGTATCCACTTCCTCTCAAGAATAGCCAAGGGTATGTTCTCAAACAGCTCAAGTAGAACTCTTTGTGCCAACCTCATGTAAAGTAAATAAAACCTTGCATCATGACTTCCTACTAATCAGGCTCATCCTCTTTGTTTCCTTGCAGGAAATAAAGAATATATATGTAAATAAACAGCACAGTACATGTAAATTTTTATGCATGTTATTGTAATCAAGCTGGAAAACAGTAATGCTAGACAAAGCCGTAGAAAAGTTTACTTCCTATCTCCTTAAGTTGGCTTCTCCAACCCCATGTTCCTTACCAAGATTGGTCAGTGGAGCATTCACTATATCCTGTTATATTTTTGCACGCTCTTATGGAAACACCCTGTACATGCTTCTGTAGGCTAGCATTTGTCCTCAACCATTGCTGTTCAGCTATTTTGCACTATCTGTTAATCTCATTTTTTAGATGTCTCTGTTCCTTTTCACCTGCTTAATTTGCTTTTTATGTTATGTCTTTTCATCAGTTGAATTCAGTATCTCCTGTGATATCCAAAGGTTTCTAATAGGCCTTATTTTTTTACCTTTGATTCTCTGCTGCCTTCACTGTTTTACCTTTTAATACTACTCATTTGTCTTTTGTATTCTCTTTTGATTTCAGTCACTTACCGGCTAATGTGCTCTTTGAAACTCTCAACAACCTCTGGGTCTTTCAACTTATCCATGCACCATTTCCTCAATTTACCACCTTTTTGCCATTTCTTCAGTTTTGATCTACATTTCATAAACAATAAATTGTGGTCAGAATCCATATCTGTCACTGGAAATATCTTACAGTGTATAATCTCCATCTTACCATTATATAATCAGTCTGAAAACTTTCAGTATCTCCAGGTCACTTCCGCATATACAACCTTGTTTCGTTATTCATAATCTAAGTGTGAGCAATGAATAAATTATGCTCTGTACCAAATTCTACCAGTTGGCTTTTTATTTCATTTCCCCCAGTCCATATTTTCCTACTGTTTTTCCTTCTCTTCCTTTTCATGCTATCAGATTCCAGTCCACCATTACAATTAAATTTTCGTATCCTGAATAATTTCTTTTATCTCGTCACACATTCTTTCAATCTCTTCATCAACTGCTGAGCTAGCTGGCATATAAACTTGTACTGCTGTGGTGGGTGATGGCTTTTGTCTGTCTTGGCTGTGATGACTGCATTCACTATGCTGTCCATTGTAGCTGACCTCCATTCCCATTTTTTAGTCATTATTAGAGGTACTCCTACATTATCCCTATTTAATTTTGTGTTTATAAGTTATCCATAAAATCCTGTTCATCCGGCCACCAAACTGTAGAAATTTGCATTATATCTAACTTCAAATTATCCATTTCCCTTTTTAAATTTTCTAACCTAAATATGTGATAAAGGGATCTAACATTCCACACTTCACCCCCAAACAATGCCGGTCTTGAAACTTCCTGGCAGGTTAAAACTGTGTGCTGGACTGAGATTCGAACTCAGGACCTTTGCCTTTCGCGGGCAAGTGCTCTACCATCTGAGCTACCGAAGCACGAGTCATGCCCTGTCCTCACAGCTGTACTTCTGCCAGTATCTCTTCTCCTACCTTCCAAGCTTTACAGAAGCTCTCCTGCGAACCTTGCAGAACTAGCACTCCTGAAAGAAAGGATATTGCGGAGACATGGCTTAGCCACAGCCTGGGGGATATTTCCAGAATGAGATTTTCACTTCAGAGTGAAAATCTCAGATGGTAGAGCACTTGCAAAGGTCCCAAGTTCGAGTCTCGGTTCGGCACACAGTTTTAACCTGCCAGCAAGTTTCGTATGAGTGCACACTCTGCTGCAGAGTGAAAATCTCATAATGCCAGTCTTATTTTTCCTCGTGACAACATCTTCCTGAGTTGTTCCCACCTGGGGTTCCGAATGGGGGACTATTTTACCTCCGGAATATTATACCCAAAGGGATTCCAACATCATTAAATCATACAGGAGAGCTGCTTGCCTTCAGAAAGAGTAACAGCTATAGTTTCCCCTTGCTTTCAGCCAGTCGCAGTACAGCACAGCACTGCCATTTAGCTGATATTATAAGGCCAGATCAGTTAATAACCCAGACTGTTGCCCCTGAAACTATTGAAAAGGCTACTGTTGTTTCTCTTTAGGAACCACATGTTTGTATGGCCTCTCCACAAATACCCCTCCATTGTGGTTCCACCTAATGCCTACCTGTATTGTTAGGCATGCAAATCATCCCACCTTGGCAAGGTCCTATGTTCACAGGGGACACGCATTTATATGGTATGAGTAACTTAACATAATAAACCAATTATGTAAACAATAATGTTAGAGTTACGTTGGGACTTGGTTCTCTCTAAACTCTTAACAAACCTACACCACCTTTCCAAGCCTTTCTGCATTCACAAAACTTCACTATCCATTCTTTGTTAGGCTCTCTTCATTAAGTTACTGGAAGTATAATTGGATCTAAAATGCGAAAGAGAAAAACAACAAAAACATTCTGGTGGAAACATACACAATAAAAACAGTACCCTATTATCTGTTTATACATGGCATGTGGCACTTGTAGCAGTGGAGGGTATATGAAGCGTGTCGGGGGATGCAGAAAAATGTGTGGTTGTAATCCGGAAACATAGAAATTTATCTGAAGATCAAAAGGGCATGATCATTGGGCTTTCGGGCCAAGGTTGGAAGCATTTTCGAAATGGTTAAATTTGTAAAATGTTCACATGCTGCCATGGTTAAAGTGTACCATGCATGCCAAAATGGTGTTATCCAGAACTGGCGTCAAGGCAACTGTTGTGCACCATTAGCCATTGATGAAGCTGAACGAAGGCTGCAGAGGTATGTACGGGCAAACAGACATGCAACTGTTGAGCAAATGACTGTCCAGATGAACAAAAGGGCTGCAAACAGTGTATTCTCAATGACTGTTCAGTGAACATTGCTGCATAGGGGTCTCTGTTGCAGGCTCCTGGTTCATGCATCCATGCTGATTTCTGTTCACTGACAACAAAGGCTGGAATTTGTACGCCAGTACAGCAACAGGACATCCACCAAGTAACGACAGGGAGCCTTTTCTGATGAATCTCTTTTTATGCTCCATTGCACAGATGGCCATTGGCGTGTATCTCATGAAATGATTGGAAGCAAACATCATCCAAGAATCATTGGAAGGGTCTAGGCTGGAGGAGGGAGTATTAGGGTCTGGGAAATGTTTCTGTGGCAGCCCCTGGATGATCTCATCATTCTGGAAGGCATAATGATCAACACAAGTATGCACATATCCTTGGGAATTGTGTCCACTCCCACACACAGTTTGTTTTTCAACATGATAGCATACACCAGCAGGACAGTGCACCGTGTCACACAGCTCACAGTGTGTGTGCATGGACCAAAGAGCACCAGGATGAGTTTAGGACCCGAAGAGCACCAAGGTGAGTTTAGGACCACACTGATAGGGCTGTTTACTCCATGGATCTTCAGCTGAGAAACCCAGTGCAATTGGCCACAGCACTGGAATCAGTGCGGTTCCACATCCCTGTCGGTACCTTCCAGAACCTCATTGTCTCTCTACCTGCATGCTCATAGCAGTCTGTGCTGCAAAAGGTAATTATTCAGGCTTTTGTCCAGTGGTCACATTTGTGTGACTGGACTGTGTAATTGCATTCTGTTAATATCTTGAACAATTAGCAGTTCTTTGAGACAATATACAAACCTGAAGGGCAAAAGCTTTTCTTATGTGTATCTATGTTTCCAATTGAGTTCCTCTCCTTGATGTAAGCTGCAATAAAAAGTATGATTTCAACATGGATCACAGATCTTTAAATATGAATACTTATTTTTGTCTCATTTTTCCAAATCAAGTAATTTGTATTTACATGGTCAACTTATTGGTATTGGACTATGAATGTGTCCTTTCGCAGGCTTCAGCAATAGTTCTACCTAAAGCTATATATCACTGATTTTTCACTAATTTCATCTGACAACATGATTTTAGCTGTCTTGTGATCTTAATGTAAATACTTCAAAAGTAAAGGGGGCCACTCACTGAAAAGCAGAAGTGCTGAATCATTGACAGACACAAAAAAAAAAAAAAAACACACATGCTAGCTTTCAGAGCAATCCAGACACAGAATGCTATGTGGTCAACTATTTTCTTGGAAACAGTTTGGCAGTGGCCATTCATCCTGGTCAGCAGCTGGTTGGTAGCCGTACTGACTTAAAAAGCTGTACTCTGTTTGCAGCAGAGTTGGTATACAACGTGTCTGCTTTCACAGGTGGCCCTGCCTCTTAAGGGGTATGATAAGCTTGTGACAGGACTGGAATAGGAAGTACTGAGGAGGTGGATTTGGCAGGTCTTGCACCTTGGTCTACAGCAGATTGAGAGTAAGAGTGGCATAGGGATAGATAAGATGTTGTATTAGTTGGGAGGGTGATGGAACCCCACATCAGGAGGGGTATGGTGGATGTTTTGTAGGATGTTTCTCATTTCAGGGCATGGTGAGAGTTTTTCCAGTCAAGGAAGATACTGGGCGATGAGGAGGATGCTCCTTTTGTAGCTGATTCTTGGGGGTTGGTGGAAGGATTCAGGGTGTGTGAGGATATGGCACGGAAAACCTGTCTATGAAGGCCGTCATAAGTCCTCCAGCATACCGGACAAGAGAGTTCTTGTCCCAGCAGATATGTAATCACATTGCCCACAGGTGGCCAGGCTGTATAGGATGAATTTTCAGGTGTGGTACATATGACAGCTGTCGAAATGTAGTAATGTTGGTGCTTATTGAGTTCGATGTGAACGAAGGTGTGGAGGTCAACATCTAAGATAGTGGATTGTTGACTTTTGAGGTGGACTAGGTGAAGCAGATGGGAGACAAAGTGTTGAGGTTGTGAAGAAATGAGAATAGGGTGGCTTGGCCTTAAGTCCAGATCATGAAGGTGTCATCAATGAACCTGAATCAGACTAGAGGTTGGGAGTTTTGGGAGGGTAGGAAGGTTTCCTCTAGAAGGCCCATAAAAAAGTTGGTATAGTAGGGCACCATACATGTGCCCATGACTGTCCACGGATATATTTGTATACGTTCCCTTCAAAGAAAAAGTAGTTGTGTGTCAGGATATAGTTGGCAAAGTGTGTAACGAATGAGGTAGTGGGTTTCGAACCTGAAGAGCATGTTGAAGGTGGGTGTGCTGTGAGGCATTGTTGAGAGGGTTCACTGTGGATAGGCTAGGTGTTGATGGATAGTGGTGTCCCAAGATGAGAGTAGGATGTCAACAGGTTGGATGATTTATGGAGGTGATATCTGGAAAGCTCTACAGGTGTTGGAGTACAAGGGTTTCAGTTTCGGAGATGTAAACCAGCTTGTCAATCCCTCATAGTGCCCAGAAACTGCCTAACCGACCTTTTTAATTTATAACATCCTCCAAACTTCTATTCCAACAGTCCACAAAATCCAGAGCCCAGTCAAACCCAAAACACTGTTGGTAATCTTTCAAACACAAAGCTCGGTCCCACAGAAGTTTCAGTCCACTCTAAAGGCCTCACCTTCAGCCCCCACCCATAGTTTAACCACGTTGATTTTGTTAAAGACTTACTCTCCTCCTCCTGTAACTTACAGTAGAAACACTTCTTTGCCACCAGTCCTTCCAACCAAAGCCAGCCTAATTCCAAGATTGAACCTTGCCTCTCTCAGTATGTAGCACCATCCAACTGTGACCCTCGTCCCTCTCCCACCTAGCCACCCTCTGGTCATCTTGCAGGATTTCCTTACCTTCAACTTAGTCAAACCATTCTTCCCAATATCCCTTCCTAAGAGCACTAACCTTTCAGCACAAGAAAGGCCAGCCATACACAACATTTAAACACCATGACCTAATCATCCTACCTTCAGGCAAAGGCTCCATCAGTGTCATGATGTCATAGTGACTACCTGGTAGAATGCCTCTGCCAATAGTCTGATGTCTCCGCCTAAATCCTTTGTCATAGTGATCCCATCACAGAAGTCCACCATAACCTAAAATCCCTACTGAAATCTGTAGGCCCTTCCTAGAACCTCTCCCCAGATCCCATCTCCCTCCTCATCCCAATGACACCCTGAATACCCAGCTCCTATGTGTTCCACAAAATCCTGGATGCCCTGTCGCAGCTGGCTATTGTACTACCACTGAAATAACTTCTCCTCTTGTTGACAAACACCTCCAACCAGTTGCCCAAAACTAGCCTCCCACATTCGTTTACCGACTTAACAGCATCCCAACCCCTTTACCTCCTGGATCCCTGATCTTCTCTTTTGATTCCATCTCCATATACCGAAACATCCCTCATGCCAATGGCTTTGTTACTATCAAACACTATCTCTCCCAATGTGCTTCAGACTCCAAACCTACTACCTCATTCCTTACGCAACTCACCAGCTATATCATTACACATAACTACTTTTCCTGTGAAGGGAAGATATACAAACAAATCTTCAGCACAGGCGCCTCTATGCCAATCTGTTTGCAAGCAATCTAAAGGAAACCTCCCTAACCTCCAAAAACTCCCAATGTATAGTCTGGTTCAGGTTCATTGATGATATCTTCACGATCAGGCCTCGGAGCCCAGACAGCCTATTTCCATTCCTTCACACTCTCAACACCATCTCTCCCATCCACTGCACCTGGTATGTCTCAACCAATGTTCCACTATCCTAGAAGTTGAGCTCCACCTCTGTGATGGCTCCTTCAGTATCTCTGTCCACATCGAACCCACTAAACACCAATAGTACCTACCTTTCGACAGCTGCCATCTCTACACCAAAATCCCTCCTATATAGCCTGGCCACTTGTGGACAATGTATCTGGAGTGACGAGAAATTCCTTGCCCAGTATGCTGAAGGTCTCATGAAGGCCTTCTCAGATAGGTACTGTTCCACAGACCAACTCCGCACACAGATTTTCCAAGCCATATCCTCACATGTCAATCCTCCAACCACCACCAAGAAACATCTACAAAAGGAGCACCCCTTCATCATCCAGTATCGTCCTGGACTGGAACAACTGAACCATATCCATCAGGACTTTGATTATCTCTATTCATGTCCTGAAATATGGGACATCTTACCAAATACCGTTCCTGAAGTGGTATTCCATTGCCTGCCCAACATACACATCATCCTAATCCATCCCACTACCACTCCCTCTCCCAACCTGTTGCGACGAGGATCCCTGTACAAGACCAAGGTCCAAGACCTGCCCAATCCTCCTATCCAACACCTTGCACTCACTCCCATGCTGTCAAAACGCTTATCCTTCCCCATCAGATGAAACCAGCCATATGATATACCAACTCTGCACTGTACAGCTATCTATGTTAGTATGGCTACTAACCAGCTGCTGACCAGGATGAATGGTCACCGCCAAGCTGTTTCCAAGGAAAAAGTTGACCACCCAGTAGCACAAAATGTGGCCCCCCCATCTCATATTTGTAGTTGGCAAATCAACAGCTTTTAAACAAAGGTATTACTTTTGAATACTTAACACTTTTGAGAAACACTTCTTCACTGAATGATATTTTAATATTGCCCTTCAAGTGCATTTGTGTATGTGGAGCAGTTGCAATTACAGTTGATTCTAAGTGTTTGATTTGTACATACTGAGATTATGGATATGTATCCTAATACCTTTAACACCTCATGTCAGTTTGTTGGAACTGTTTTAATGTTAATAGTAAGCTTTAACATTTAAAATTTTCTTATTTAAGTTCAAATATAAAATGTGTGATGCATTTTAATAGTAATTATTTACATAACTTGGCAACTCTTTGTCTTCAACAGTCCTACTTAAGTTTTTATACCTTTGACTATTATTTTTTGATCTTTGCATCTAATCGCAGCTTCAAATTTTACTATTCTCAATACCGAACTGAACTTTTTGCCAAACTGTTATGGTAAGCACTTTTTCCTTCACTCTTTCCTTTCAGTAGCCCTTGCTGTAACCTATAAATACAGGATATGTGAATGTTACCCTTCGAGAACTGTACATTTTCAAAGGACAACAAGAATTTTCAATTCCTTTGATGTATTTCCTTGTATATTTTAATGTGAGTTCCGTTCTAAAGTCTATATATAATCTTTTACAGATCAAAAGTGCAGAAGACTCTATAAAGTATGGTTTTTACAGAATAGAAGCTCTGGAAAGGAACCTCAGAAGCAGGCATCTTTCATCTGATGAAAGGTACTTGGTTTTTACATTTTGCTTAGTTGGCATACAATGATATGAATGGTGTTGTTTTTCAAATTCTCATAGTTCATATGTTTGCATGTTTCTAGATAGTAGTATGTTTCTTAAGAATACTTTGACGCAAAGGCCATGTTTTTATAGTTTTGCTGCACTCTGGTTACTTTTTCAGGTTATCTGTTCTACATATTACCTCCCGTGTATCTTTCTACTGTGATTTTGTGACAAAATACAATTAATGCCAGTGTGTTTCCATAATATTATCTACTCATAACAAGTGAAACCCTTTTGTTGCAGGCAGCGTATTGAAGGAGAGCTTGAAGAAGTGAAAGAAGAACTAAAAAGGAATCAGCATGAATTAAAGCATCTTCAGAAAGAAAATACCAAATCATTTGCTATGGCTGCAATTTTAATGTTCCTTTGTTTCTTAGTATTTGGTGTATACAAAATATTACAGAATAAGCAATAGATAACACACCATTGTTCAAGAATAGAATTTTCAGTTTTAATATTTTTATTACTGATCGCAAATCCTGTAATGTATAAACTAATATTTCAGACAGTGATATTTACTTATTCATTATGTTCTTGTACGTGATGGTGACAAAATTTATCATCTTATATTATGGAGCATCAAATTAAGAAACCAGTCTCAAAATACACCATACCTGACTTGGAAGAACACAGTTCAAATCTATAGCTACATTCATACTCCTGAAACGACTGCTTAAATGCCTGTAGGTGCACAGTAATTTTTCTAACCATGTCTTTGCAAACCCTATGGCAGTGATATGTAGGGTGCAGTATAGTAGTAGTAGTAGTAGTAGTAGTAGTAGTAGTAGTACATTCCTAGATTCTCACTGAAACTGGTTCTTGAAATTTTATTAAGTAGGCTCTTGGCACTCATCTCAGGTCTTAGGCCAACTGATTTTTGGAGGTTTTTTTGACTTTTCATAACTTTGAGTGGCTAGCATTGTCAAAGATTACCCTCCATTGCTGGTGCTGCTAAACAACTGGAATCCCAGGTTGGTGATTCTTCTGAAAAATGTGGAATTCTCAGTGAATTATATTTTACCTCGAAAAATTTCAGGAATTTCATAAAATCTCAGGGAAATCTGTTTTAACCTAGCATTGAAATATAATTTTATTGAGTTTTATAAATCACAAATTTCAAAATACTTGATATTTCAAAATGTGCTAACTATATGAATATTATTCCATTTAAGTCACTGGTGTTTCAAAACTGCAGTTGAACTGCTGCTTATGGCTAGTACATCTCAGCTGCGAGGAAAGAATAGTTACTATTAAGGCATGCCCCTCCCCTCTCCACTCACAATTAATTTATCATGAGTTTCTTGACATCAACTTCCTCCTGACACCTGGAATTCTCAGAGTATTATTATTTATTTTTTTTCCAATTTGAGTAACCATCTGAATCCTTAGGCGGGCGGGCACCAACAAAAAGCACGACAAGAAGTGGTCATGGAGACCTCGGCAATTTCATTTATAAGTTGGCTTCTGTGGGATAATTGGTGTCTGACTGTCAGTTCAGGTTTTCCAGCACTTTAGTGAGACACTCATATGGATCAAAGAAACCTGTTGCTATTCATGATGCCTTTTGTTGTAGACATTGAGTATCCCCTATTAGACCTGTTTGGTATGGGTTCCACATGCCTGAGCAGTGTTCTAATATTGGTTGCATGAGTCTCGTAAACAGTCTCATTTGTGAACTGAATGGATTTTCTCAGCATAATTCCAATAAACTCAGGTTTACCAACTGCTTTACCTACGACTGATCTCATAAGAATCATTGTTCTATGCCCGCCACTAATCGTTACACCCAGGTATTTCACACATCCTTCCTAATTTTTTTGTAGGTCTTATATTGGTTCCTAAAACAGTTAACATAATTTCCGAAATTGTTAGATAAAAACTGGACATGGCTTGTTCCCTTTGTCATCCTTTTTTTTTTTATCAAAGCTTGTATTTAATGAAATCATATTAATTTGGGCATAAACCTTAGTCTTCCTTTTGATGAGCACAGCAACAAAGAGTGGCTAGTGTTGTAAATGGCTAATCATTCTTGTGAGTGTAGTATATGATAAATTAGAATTTGTTGTATTTGGCCATACCACTAAATAAGATGCCTGCATGCAGAGCACTTTTCATACTCCCTTAATTTGTTTGTGCAAATTTTACTTACTTTTGTACACATTTGTTTCCTGTTTGTCAACATGCACGGCTTTTACTAATTTATAGTTAAACAAGCAGGGAACAAAGGTAGCCCACAAAACCTGAATGAGCTAGGCTGGCATGAGTGAACGGACTTGGTGGTGGAAGAATACCAGGAAGTCTTGTAAGTCCTTGCAAAGTCATTATCAGTGCAGTGATTAATAGCCCATATACCAACCTGTAGGCCAATGCAGAGAGATCTACCAGGTTCCAGTACCGTGCCACAAGGATTATGCTAACAGTCTTCATTCAGTGACCGATTTGTCAGTGGAGGTCCTGGCTGCTGCTCATAAAGGCATTTTGATCTCTTAACGGTGAGTTGCCACAAGTGCCATTTCTCACAACATCTTTGACTCAATAACATCGATATCTTATGGTGAGATACAAGACATATCTTTATTTTGTTCTCCTCCTGTGAAGACGACACACTCTCAGACAACAGTACACAATGTAAACAATTACTATGAATCTCAGTACCCTATGTTTTCTGGCAATGTTTGTTGTTAGAAATACTGAGTTCACTATGGTCTGAAGTCCATGTTACTCTGTAGCTCCCTCTATAACATGCTGGGTAAGTCATTTCGTAAGTCAAGGGAAGGCAACAGTGTATGACCAATGGGACCCTACATAGTAAAGCACTGTAGTGTTCAAACCAGTCTTTGGATTGATGATAAATTTACCTGTTGTTTACCCCATACTTATGCAGACAAATATCCATAGACAACATTAGAATTTTGTGAGAAAGTTTGTAGTAGGGCTATTTTTCGTCAGTTGAGGTCTGCTACTAAAGATAGTCAGGGTCTTCCAGCAGAATTTAGCAAATATACATAACACGTAGTTAGTGATTCACTCTTTTGGTATTGTAGGGGAAAGGAACAAAGTGAAAGAAAAAATTTGAATTTTTAACCAACAGAAAATTCATTCAAAAAAGGACATAAACCTTTCAGCAACAGATGTAGTGGAACAGTGAACAAGTGTGTAGAAAATCTTATGCACCAAAGACAGAAACCATTTAACCTGTTAACCTCTGTGACTTGTCTCTGTGCCTGCAGTGCTTTCCTCCATTTTTTCCCTTTTAGTATAGATATGGATGAAACATAATGTAGTCCAAAGTTTCCATATTTTATTGCTACATGGTACAAAAAACTAAAACATCACTTTATGTATAGTCTTCCACCCTGTTTACATTTTATGTCCAAGGAGATAGAAGCTATTTTATTCCAGTGTAACAATAACAGAATAGGAAAGTGTGTGACCAATTTCGCAAATTGTATATGATTATTGAAACATTTCTTTGCATCATTTATTAAGGATATTGATTTGCACAGCTTGTTCTGTACTTGCCTACAACAGCCTAAATGAACACACATTTTCCTTCTGTTGAAAGTCAGTGGCAGTGTATTTCAAAACGTAAGATCTTTTCGGCTTAATACAAACTATAGCAGAACATATATCAAGAATTTTTTTAACAAAATTAAACCAAGATAAAATGTTACAGCTATGCCCAAATGTAATGTACATATAAGCCTTCATCAGTTATTAATATAACCTTAAACTTTACTGCCACCTTACTCTCTGACAGCATCTGTAAAATTCTAGTTGCATAACCCTTTTTACAATTTTTTTGAAAATATAATGTAACTGTACAGATAAGAAAATCTACTCACCATGTGGTGGCAGGAGAATACACATATAAAAGGTATTAAAATATGCAAGCTTTTGGAGCCAGTGGCGTGTTCTGGCAGAAGGGGGAGGAAGAAGGGTGAAGGAAAATGACCAGGTTTAGGAAACGGGTTAGAGTTCAGAAAAGTTGCCCACAACCCCAGATCTGCAGAGACTTACTGAACAGAATGAGACTGGAATTTCTAATTCCCAACTGAAACCATATAGTTGTGCAGAATTCAATACAACTTTAGTCTCCATGCCTGATGTGAATTGCCAGTTTAGTTTAATGATACATAGAACAAACAAAATTTAAAAGCAATTCTGTGTGGTATGGATTCAACAAATCCTTGGTACAATTCTAAAGGTATGTGGCAAAAGATGTCTACACACAGATCATGCAGTTGCCATAAATTATTGGCTGGTGGTTTGTAGGTGCAAAGTTAGCGCCCAATACACTACCGGATGTGCTCCGTAGTGTTCAGATCAGGAATTGTGGTGAACAAGACATCAATGTGAGTTCACTACCATGCTCCACAAATCACTGTAGTACAATTCAAGCTTCAGAAGCATATGGTTACCGTATGGGAATATGCCATAATCATTGGACATCAAACATGAAAGGATGCAGGTTATCTGCAATAATGTTCATGTTCCACAGTTGTCATTGTGCTTTCAACAACTACCACATGTCCCATGAAGGCCAGGTGAATGTCCCTCAGAGTAATGCTGGCCCCCACCCGCCTGAACCTATGGCGCAGTGCATGTCTCAAGCAGCTGTTCACCTAGGCAATGGAGAATCCAGACACACATGTCAACTTTCAAGAAACGTTACTATGTGCCCTGTTTCCACAGATCAATCTTGATGATACTGTGCCCACTGCAATCATAATGTGTGATGTCAACAGGTTGACATGGTAACAAGTAGGGATTGTTTCTGTGGGGCCTCACATTCCACAGTGTGTACTGAAGTTTGCTGTGAAAACACTTGTACCATCACCAGCGCTGTACTCTGTCGTATCTGCCACAGGGCACCGCCTACCCCGCTCTTCACAGTAGGCAAGCCTCAGATGCCTATGTTCTCAGGTGCAGTTTGGACATCCAACAACTTCTTACCTACAGTAGTTTCACCATTCTCCAATGCCAAAGTGGCAAGCCCTCCTCATCACCAGAATGATTCCAAATTTATTGCTGTTCCAATAACATACTTTCCTCACCATGTCACGTGCCCACAGTGTTACCAGATATCTTTCAATTGCAGGGTGAGCAATGGTCGTAGGGTTTGGCTCGTCAGTGCAATTGCATTCAAAAAGATTACAAGATCAGACCATTGGATTGGAAAAGATGCACCAGTCAACATACCACCTCCAACTTCTTTCATAGTCACTAGATTAACACGTTAACTGCTTTGCTGCTCGTAGACATTGTAGAGCCCCGACATCTGACACCTTGTGCACAATGGTGGCACCAAGTTCCACTCTTGTTTGTCCTTGGATGGTGTGTTTGTAACATGTAATCCATTCAGTCACCTATGCCTTGCTGATCGAACATACTGAAGATGAATGTCGCCTATATGTGCAATCTTGGATTGGCGAGGTATTGTCAGTTACACCCTCGTGGCAGTTGTAATTTCTTAGTTCATCTTGCTGTATTTTACATTAATTTTTATTTATTGTTGAGTTGACACCAGTGTAGAGTGAGCTTGTACACAGTATAAAGTTGACTGCTAATTATGTTTTGTTTGAACAGTTAGTTTTGCTTTGTTATATAGTATAAGCATAAATGGTTTTAGCTCAAACCAGTCAGATGTCAGGATACTGTAAACATCAATAGAGGAATGGTTTCACAGATGAATTACTGAGGATATTGAAAGAATCACATTTTGATACAGATGATTCAGAATTATCAGAATTTTCTGATGAATAAGATGCACCTGCAGATACAATTGATAGCAAATGTATAGAGCAACAGATATCGAAACACTGAATTAGGCGAGTTTGGCGGTCATGAGGGCAACGTGTGAAGCTTTCAGCGACTACTGTAGCAAAATTTCATCAAAGAAACACACAAAACCCAAAGAAATTCTGTTTATATGTAAAAGTACCTAAGCTGGTGCCAAAACAGTAATGGATGGGACAGGGATTGAGACAGGTTAGTAAAGCAAAAGCAGAAACAATGAGTTCAGTTTCCAAATGGTGCTCTAGAAATTAAAATCCAGGGGTATTGCAACAATTTAATTCTGGCACCACTGCAAAGATGAGTGATGTGGAGTTTAGTGGTGATGAGAAACAGCAGAAATTGCTAAAACAAAACAAAGCTGCAGGACCAATGTGTATGAGATTTGATACTGGGATTTGTGACGGAGTTAGCCCCTCTTAACTGTAATCTGTTGCAGATTCCTGAAACAAAAAACTGTACCTAGTAATTGGAAGAATCACTGTCTGAAAAAAGGCACAAATATTCAGTCAGATCTTGATAAGATTTCAAAGTGGTGCACTTCACAAAATGAAAAATATAGTATCCTAAACAAGATTATCGAGTCACAGATGGAATGGGTGAAAGCATACAAATACCTGGATGTAACACTTTGTAAGTGTGACACTGAACGATGACAGACTCAGTTGTAGATAAAGCAGGTGGCAGACTTCTGTTTATCAGTTAAATACTAGGGAAAGGCAATCAGTCTGGTAAGGAGACTGCTTATCAATCACTTACGCAACCCATCCTAGAATGTTGCTCAAATACCAAACAGGACTCACAGGGTACACTGAACATATACAGAAAAGTACAGTGTGAATGGTCACAGTTTTGTTCGACTCGTGGGAGTGTCAGAGATGCTGAAGAAACTGAACTGGCAGACACTTGAAGATAGTTGCAAAATATCCCAAGAAGGAATACTTACAAAATTTCAAGAACATACTTTAAGTGATGACTCTGGGCGTAAACTACAACCCCCTACCTGTCACTCTCAAAGGGATCATGTGGAGAAGATTAGGTTAAAAATTCTTCTTATGCTTCTTGTACGAATGGAACAAGAAGCAGCCCTAGCAACTGGTACAATGGGAAGTAACCTCTGCCATGCACTTTACAGTCGCTACCAGAGTATGGACATAGATGATGATATCACCAGTTTTGCTAGTATTGGTGATGGCAATGGGCCATAAGAATCAAGTAAAGCAAATGCGTTTCCTTCGAATTTCGAAGCTAAAACTTCAGAATTTATGAATAAAATGTGAAGCAAGAGCTTTTGCTTGCAGGAACAAAAAGAACAATGAAAGCTTTTGCTTTCCCCTTGAGCTCTTGCTTCGGTATTAGATGAACTGTAAGAATAAAGAGAAGCTCTGACTTCATTCTGGAAGCAATTGCTTGTGAAACTTGAAGACTGGTCAGTAGCAGGCTCACGTTTGCAGAGTGCAGATATGGCTCAAATACCAGCACGTTTACGCCGCAAAAAATGCTACAGACCACATCGATGTCAACCTGGAGAGCACTGTAAAACTCTTATATCGTTTCAACGAAGAAAATGTTAAGTGAATTGCAAAGCATTTTCTGTCAGACGGGGGAAAGAAGAGGTGGAGCACTATCGTCGGGACAGAAGGTGAAGATTTTCCTTCAGTTTGTAGCTGACCCAGGATTCCAGTCTGGAATAGCAGCAGAAGAAATAGGAATTAATCAAACTACAGTCAGTAAAACAGTGAGTAGTGTTTCTACACTACTGGCCATTAAAATTGCTACACAATAAATATGACGTGCTACAGACACGAAATTTAACCGACAGGAAGAAGATGCTGTGATATGCAAATGTTAGCTTTTCAGAGCATTCACACAAGGTTGGCGCCGGTGGCAACACCTACAATGTGCTGACATGAGGAAAGTTTCCAACCGATTTCTCATACACAGACAGCAATTGACCGGCGTTGCCTGGTGAAACGTCGTGATGCCTCGTGTAAGGAGGAGAAATGCGTACCATCACATTTCCGACTTTGATAAAGGTCGGATTGTAGCCTATCGTGATTGCGGTTTATCGTATCGCGACATTGCTGTTCGCGTTGGTCGAGATCCAATGACTGTTAGCCGAATATGGAATCGGTGGGATCAGGAAGGTAATACGGAATGCCGTGCTGGATCCCAACAGCCTAGTATCACTAGCACTCGAGATGACAGGCATCTTATCCGCATGGCTGTAATGGATTGTGCAGCCACATCTCGATCCCTGAGTCAACAGATTGGGACGTTTGCAAGACAACTATCTGCACGAACAGTTTGACAACGTTTGCAGCAGCACGGATTATCAGCTTGGAGACCATGGCTGCAGTTACCCTTGACGCTGCATCACAGACAGCAGCGCCTGCGATGGTGTACTCAACGGCGAACCTGGGTGCACGAATGGCAAAACATAATTTTTTCGGATGAGTCCAGGTTCTATTTACAGCATCATGATGGTCGCATCCGTGTTTGGTGACATCGCAGTGAATGTACATTGGAAGCATGTATTCGTCATCGCCATACTAGCGTATCACCCGGTGTGATGGTATGGGGTGCCATTGGTTACACGTTTCGGCCGCCTCTTGTTCGCACTGACGGCACTTTGAAGAGTGGACGTTACATTTCAGATGTGTTACGACCCCTGGCTCTACCCTTCATTCGATCCCTGGATACAGAAAATGTTCGACTGCTGCCCTGACCAACACATTCTCCAGATCTCTCACAAACTGAAAACGTCTGGTCAATGGTGGCCGAGCAACTGACTCGTCACAATACGCCAGTCACTACTCTTGATGAACTGTGGTATCGTGTTGAAGCTGCACGGGCAGCTGTACCCGTATATGCCATCCAAGCTCTGTTTGACTCAATGCCCAGGCGTATCAAGGCCATTCTTATGGCCAGAGGTGGTTGTTCTGGGTACTGATTGCTCGGGATCTATGCACCCAAATTGCATGAAAATGTAATCACACGTTAGTTCTAGTATAATATATTTGGCCAATGAATACACGTTTATCATCTGCATTTCTTCTAGGTGTAGCATTTTTAATGGCCAGTAGTGTAAAAAGATAATTGAAAAAGGTCATTTGTGGATCAAGTTTCCGTCGCCAACGCATAATGTTACTGCGGCTAAAAATAAGTGGCTACAAAAATACAAATTTCCAAGTGCTATTAGTGTAATTGACTGAACACATGTGATAATTCCAAAAACCTGTGCAATTTGGTGACAAATATATCAACATAAAGGGTTTTGCTAGTATAAATGTGCAGGCTGCATGCAACGTGAAGGAACAGTTCACTAGTGTTTAGGCTAGCTGGCCCTGGCCATTACATGACAATCAGATATGGAGAAATTGAAGTTTCTGGAAAGTGCTTAGTGAATGTAAGAACACTGTTCTTTTGGGTGATGAAGGGTATGGCCTAGAGCCCTGGTTGATGACCCCGTTTTGTAATCCAACTGAGGACAGTCACAAGTTATTCAATAACCTTTAAAAAAAAAGGAGTTGTGATAGAGCATTGCTTTGGTCAGCTGAAGAGGCGGTTTCCTATTTTGCAGTATATGTGTAGAGTTGCCTTACCAAATGCCCCAACAATAATAGCTTGCTGCTTTATACTGCATAATGTTGCGAAACATCTACAAGGTGAAGATTTTGAAGACACGGCACAGGATTTACATGAAGATGGTGATAACGAGGAGGAGGAGCCTTTAACTGAAGCGGATATTCTTCGGAGAGGACATCAAAGAAGACAAGAAATTGCAGCTCTAATACAAAATGCAGGATTTAGAATTTTTTATTTACGAAAAGATACAAAACTACTAATTGTCTACAACAAAAGGACTAACAGTCTACAGAACGGTATATAAATTAAAACTATTTTCATTCTCCTCATGTCGCAAATTTTTTTACATTATTCATCTTTATATTAAGGAAGTTCATTAACGTAACTTCTTTTTCCATTTGCAGTCGTGAGCTTCAGTTGCTCCAGCAGCACCAGCCAATGTAATTCTGCGTTACTGAGCATATTTGTCTCGTCTGTTTCTGGCAATGCTCCTTCCTTCAAGGGTGGTGGCCTGGCATATGGACTTGCTCTAGACGAAGAGGATGGTGGGCCAGCACGAGGTGTGACATTTGTTCTTAGAAACATATGTATGCCAGAGATGTATACAACAGTAGAACTTAATGCGTGTTTGCATTTTTATGAAGATTTACTTTACATAGATAAGAGCGGAAACTTTCCTTCGCAAAGGGTTACGAAATGTTGGTGGCCCACATTAACTCTAGCCATGGCACTTAATGAAACAAAATAGCAAACATGGCTCTTACATATCAAATTACTGCTAGCATCACTAATAATAGTAATAGTAGTAGTACTTATGATACAGTAATAAGAACATTTAGCTACTCTCACAAAAAACAAATTTCCACTAGTATCTTTATAAATAGCAATAATTAATTTTGTTTGACCAACTAGAACTGAATCTTACCAGATGAGTTAAGAGTGCTCTACTGGCGATTGTGTAGAATGGACGGTGCAAACCCCTAGTGTCACTGCCCCTGAAAGTTAACGATTTGGGGGGGAAAAAAAAAAAACAAAACCCAAACCTCTTACAGACTGTGTGTAATTTTTTAACCAAATGAAAATAAAAAAATATTAACAACACACGAGCTTATAATTTATCTTACCTGGTATCTGGTTCATTGTAGGATTCCCATCTCCTTGTAGCAAGCAGTAAAACTTTTTCTCCCAAACATTTAAAACAATCGGTTCCCTTTCTGTTCTTATCCGTTTTCCCTTTGTCTCATTTGCATGTTACTGACTTTCTTTAGCAACTGTTTCCTGTCAATTTGATATCAGTTTCAAATGAATGTATAACATTTAGGATTGCTTCTTCTTTCTTTTTCCTTCTGGAAGTTGTGACTTCTCTAATAACTCAGGATGATTTTCTAAAGCCGTGATTAAAAACACTGTACTTTCTGCACATATCGAGCTTTCATCTCAATCTGACAGCTTCAGTCGATAAGTGACAGTACTTACTGAAAATAAATGAAGTGAAACGCAGTCGCACGGCAAAGGGAACAGCGATGAAGCCTGCTCTTGCTCAACAATGGTTTGCTGACAATGCGTACCAAGCAGGCGGTTAGGAGCTTTTGCAACTGTGTTAGAAGTCAAAGGTAGAGATTAAAAGAAAAAGGTTATTCTTACAATCAGAAGCTAATGCTTCTGCTTTTACCTTTTGCTTCCAAGTGAATGCTCTTACTTCTACCTTTTGCTCCAAGCTTGTGCTTCAGTTTTATTCATATGGCCCAATGAGTGGTCTTGTTTCAAAATGTCAGTCAGTCTTCAGCCACTGCACTTACAGATGAAGAGAAATAAATAATAATTCCTCGGGCAAGTACAGAAAGGGCAACAGCCTCAAAGGGTGCAGGGCAAAGTCAGGAAATGTGGGGACCAAGCAGCAATCAGTATTGTAATTGTAAACTATCGAGGCTGCGTTGGTAAAGTACCAGAACTTCAAGTGCTGATAGAAAGCACTGAAGCTGAAATCATTATAGGTATGGAAAGCTGGCAGAAGCCAGAGATAAATTCTACTGAAATTTTTACAAAGGCACAGACGGTGTTTAGAAAGGATAGATTGCATGCAACTGGTGGTGGTGTGTTTGTCGCTGTTAGTAGTAGTTTATCCTGTAGTGAAATAGAGGTGGATAGTTCCTGTGAATTATTATGGGTGAAGGTTATACTCAACAACCAGCTAGGTTAATAATTGGCTCCTTTTACCAACCTCTCGACTCGGCAGCATTAATGGCATAACAACTGAGAGAAAATCTAGAATACATTTCACATAAATTTCCTCAGCATGTTATAGTCTTAGGTGGAGATTTTAATTTACCAGATATAGACTGGGACACTCAAATGTTTAGGACGGGGTGGTAGATACAGAGCATCGCGTGACATTATACTGAGTGCTCTATCCAAAAATTACCTCGAGCAATTAAACAGAGAACAGACTCGTGGAGATAACGTCTAGGACCTACTGATAACAAACAGACCTGAACTTTTCGACTCTGCGCAGAACAGGGAGCCAGTGATCATAAGGCCGTTGCAGCGTCCCTGAATATGGAAGTAAATAGGAATATAAAAAAAGGGAGGAATGTTTATCTGCTTAGCAACAGTAATAGGAGGCAGATTTCAGACTACCAAACAGATCAAAACGAAAATTTCTGTTCCGACACTGACAATGTTGAGTGTTTATGGAAAAAGTTCAAGGCAATCATAAAATGCATTTTAGACAGGTATGTGCCAAGTAAAACTGTGAGGGACGGGAAAAACCCACCGAGGTTCAACAACAAAGTTAGGAAACTACTGCGAAAGCAGAGAGCTTCACTGCAAATTTAAACGCAGCCAAAATCTCTCAGACAAACGAAAGCTAAACGATGTCAAAGGTAGCGTAAGGAGGGCTATGCGTGAAGCTTTCAGTGAATTCGAAAGTAAAATTCTATGTACCGACTTGACATAAAATCCTAGGAAGTTCTGGTCTTACGTTAAATCAGTAAGTGGATCGAAACAGCATATCCAGACAATCTGGGATGATAATGGCATTGAAACAGGGGATGACATGCCTAAAGCTGAAATACTAAACACCTTTTACCAAAGCTGTTTCACAGAGGAAGACCGCACTGCAGTTCCTTCTCTAAATCCTCGCAAGAACGAAAAAATGGCTGACATCGAAGTAGGTGTCCAAGGAATAGAAAAGCAACTGAAATCACTCAGAGGAAAGTCCACTGGACCTGACGGGATACCAATTCGATTCTACACAGAGTATGCGAAAGAGCTTGCCCCCCTTCTAACAGCCATGTACTGCAAGTCTCTAGAGGAACGGAAGGTTCCAAGTGATTGGAAAAGAGCACAGTTAGTTCCAGTTTTCAAGAAGGGTCATCGACCAGATGTGCAAAACTATAGGCCTATATCTCTGACATCTATCTGTTATAGACTTTTAGAACATGTTTTTTGCTCACGTATCATGTCATTTCTGGAAACCCAGAATCTACTATGTAGGAATCAACATTGATTTCGTAAACAGCAATGGTGTGAGACTCAGCTCGGTTTATTTGTTCATGAGACCCAGAAAATATTAGATACAGGCTCCCAGGTAGATGCCATTTTCCTTGACTTCAGGAAGGCGTTCGATACAGTTCCACACTGTCGCCTGATAAACCAAGTAAGAGCCTACGGAATATTAGACCAGCTGTGTGGCTGGATTGAAGAGTTTTTAGCAAACAGAACACAGCATGTTGTTATCAATGGAGAGATGTCTACAGACATTAAAGTAACCTCTCGCATGCCACAGGGGAGTGTTATGGGACCATTGCATATATATATATCTAAAAAGAAAGATGATGAGACTTACCAAACAAAAGTGCTGGCAGGTTGATAGACACACAAACAAACACAAACATACACACAAAATTCGATCTTTCACAACCCCTGGTTGCTTCGTCAGGAAAGAGGGAAGGAGAGGGAAAGATGAAAGGATGTGGGTTTTTAGGGAGAGGGTAAGGAGTCATTCCAATCCCGGGAGTGGAAAGACTTACCTTAGGGGGAAAAAAAGACAGGTATACACTCGCACACACACACACACACACACATATATATAACCTAGTAGATAGTGTCCGAAGTCCCATGCGGCTTTTCACGGATGATGCTGTAGTATACAGAGAAGTTGCAGCATTAGAAAATTGCAGCGAAATGCAGGAAGATCTGCAGCAGATAGGCACTTGGTGCAACTGACCCTTAACATAGACAAATGTAATGTATTGCGAATACATAGAAAGAAGGATCTTTATTGTATGATTATATGATAGCGGAACAAATACTGGAAGCAATTACTTCTGTAAAATATCTGGGAGTATGCGCACAGAACGATTTGAAGTGGAATTATCATATAAAATTAATTGTTGGTAAGGCAGGTGCCAGGTTGAGATTCATTGGGAGAGTCCTTAGAAAATTTAGTCCATCAACAAAGGAGGTGGCTTACAAAACACTCATTCGGCGTACACTTGAGTACTGTTCATCAGTGTGGGATCCGTACCAGGTCGGGTTGACAGAGGAAATAGAGAAGATCCTAAGAAGAGTGGCGCGCTTCGTCACAGGGTTGTTTCGTAAGCGTGATAGCGTTATGGAGATGTTTAGCAAACTCAAGTGGCAGACTCTGCAAGAGAGGCGCTCTGCATCGCAGTGTAGCTTGCTGACCAGGTTTCGAGGGGGTGCGTTTCTGGATGAGGTATCGAATATATTGCTTCCCCCTACTTATACCTCCCGAGGAGATCACGAATATAAAATTAGAGAGATTCGAGCGCACACAGAGGCTATCCGGCAGTCATTCTTCACGCGAACCATACGCGACGAACAGGAAAGGGAGGTAATGACAGTGGCACATAAAGCGCCCTCTCCGCCACACACCGTTGGGTGGCTTGCGGAGTATAAATGTGGATGTATACTACAAATAGGAATACTTTGAAACTACATGTATTTTTTGACAAGAAAGTGATTAATTTGATTGTAACTGAATCCAACTGAAATGCTGCGCAGATTTTAAATACCAAATTTGTAAGAAAAATGCACGGATGGAGTGTTGGAAAGAAATGAATCGAGAAGGTATACACAAATTTTTTGGCATTATTATGTACAATGGACCGATAATGCCTCTAACAATAGAGAATTATTGCAGTACAAATCCTGTGTTCAAGAATGACATTTTGCCTAAAATAATCAGCAGAAATTTCTTTCAGGTTATCCTCAACTGCATCCATTTCACTATTAAATCAGCCAAAGAAGGTGTTAAAACTCAGAAGTTAACAGAGATAGAGGATGTGTTGCAAAGAAAGTTTTGTTGCCATAGATGAAACCATGGTATCCACTTAGAGGACACTTTTCATTTTTACTGTATATTCAGTAATAAATGTGGTATTCAGGTTTTCAAATTGTACAAATGTGTTGATATATTCAACATGTCTTGACTTAAATAAGACACAAACTTCGTAAAAAGTATAATGCTATAGCTTTTAAAAAACTATTTTGGAGGGCCGAACAGTTGTTACAGATGTTTCCCTAACAAAACAACTTGAAAAAAAGAAAACACGTTACGTTGCAGATAGGCACAATTAAGACACAAAATGCTTTCAGCCACAGTCTTGATCAGCAAAAGAGAAACCCTACCATTAATACACACCTAGTATACATAACTGCCAACTCTGGCCAGAATGCAAGTATCATGTGGGATGGATGCAGTAACATGGAGGGGGCGGGGAAACAATAGTAGTGAATGAGTGGAATGAGACTTAGCTGCAATGTTGGGAATAAAAAAATAATGACCTGGGAATAGTCTAAAGCACACCGACAAATTTCAATCACTCATGAAGATTTCAGCAATGACGTGCATTCTGTGTGTGTCTATTATATATCTAGTGATATAGATGCTGATATGAACACAACTCAGCAGAAGTTGAGTATTTGTCAGCCTTGAGTTATATTGTAAAACTGCCAACATCTATAGGGCATTTTTTTCCTGAAAGAAAGAGGGGGGGGGAGGAATAGTTTAAAGTAACCAGGGATTCCACTGGCATTAGAGAAAGGTAATTCCTTGCATCTTTGCACAGTAAAGGTACATAGAAGTAGGCGGCATTGTTAAGCAAAGTGCATGGAACAATGTGCTTACAAGAAAATTTAAAGGATGGTAATGCACTTGTTGAATGTGCTAGTCAAGTGACTAAGAACATAAACATAATTTTTATACCTAAGGAAGAAACAAATGATCAGAACTGTGGTAAATGAAAGATGGAAACCTCAGAAGTCTGTTCAGGTAACAATCTATACTGAGAACAAGTTCTTCACTGTGATAACAATGACTGGTAATGACCAGAATGAAGCAGACAGAACTATGGGTGCACCAGATTTATTTAAAGATAACATTGACTGTGGTGACTTCATTGATATTCTGCTAACAAGCAGCAATGGCAAAGAGAAACAGTTCTCAGATCAAGGCCATGTAAAATGATTCATTTCACCTGAAAGACCTGAAAAGACTTGGAAAAGCAGATACATATTCAGATGTGTTATCCTGAAAGTTGCAGCATTAAGCAATACCTCAATTAAAAGAACGAAGAGTTCTGAACAATTCCCAACACATGACTTTCAAATAAAATGTAAAAGGAGACACTTTCAAAGTCACTGAAAATGAACTTCCACTGTTCTGAAAGTAACTTTTTGCATGTGACACACATAACCATTAACTAAAAATAAATATATCATATAATTTTATTATTACTGGTAACAGTTGAAAGCACCATAGGAGATGACACCCCAAGTAAACTTAGAAAAATAATAAATTCCTTAGAATGAAAGGATTCACAGAAATCGAGCACTTAATTTGACGGGTAAAAAAATCATACTATTCCTGTGACCACATTAAACTAATTTTAATATTGTTATTTACAAAGCTATGGAAAACTTAGGCAAGTAGATACGCAACTATCACTGCAATATTCCCAAATCAGTAAAACAAAAAGCTGTTGGTATATAAGAATTATTCTGAATATTTATCCTTTATGTCATACCTGTAAAAAAGGGATAAGCATTAGTCCATTCCAGTATCTCTCACGTAACAGGAAGAATTTGTGGTATAAAAGCTCATAGACTACGAAGTTCAGGATTCAACATGCTTTGAGTGCCCAATACAGTGTGACTCATTACATGTTCACACACCCTTGCAAGAGGTACACTTACCTTCACAATGCGTGTCAATTCCTTCTATATCAAAGAAATCAGTGTGAAAATGTTTCCATGAGTACTTCTGTACGAAGACTTCTAGTTTTTCGTAACTCGGGGCTCTTCCAGAGCAAACTTTGGTCTTGCCAATCTTTTTTACACTGGAAAACAATTTCATCTTTTCTTACAACTGACAAAATTCAAGTAATTAGATTCCAAGCTTTATCTGTCCCCTGTGTGAACATCCACAAAACAGAGCTGGCAGCATGAGCTCAAATCTAGTTCCCAGAAACAGCTAATTTAGGTTTGCCTATAATTTTTCTCGTATCGTCGTCCTGTTCCACGTAACACGTCATACTGTCTGAGGAAGTGTGACAGTTTTCAAAGGAATAATGGCAAAAATAAACCTTCCAACTACCGTCAGTGGAGGCAAAACACAGTTACTATGTTTCCATGTGAAATTAAGTTTCATTTGAGATCGAGTGATTGTAGGACTGAAACACAAATCTATCCACTGAAACAGAACAGTCAAGCCTCCTCTTAAAATAAATCCTTGCACTGCATAGCAGCAATTTAGTGACACACACAAATGTGCAATGTGATTACACTTCCTTATAGATCTTTATTACATATTACAAATAAAAATGCTTGACATACAAATTCACAGTAAATGAAATTTATGCATATTAAGGAAAGAACACAACCACACTCCTCACACCAATGGTGTGAATACAGTCACGCACAAACACACAAGGATTCATATCTAACTGAAGTGTCACAATGCTCAAGTCTGTGAGATTGATCAGAACACATACGGAACAATTTCTTTCTTGGTAACACTTATCTTCTTCCTCTGCCCCTTCCACGCCCACGTCCCCTTGCTCTGCCGCGTCCTCGGCCTCTGCTGGCACCTATATAGAGAGAATAAGTTACAGCTGTACATATTTTTCACTTCTCTTCAAGCAGTGTAATATAATCTGCCATGCCACAAAAGAATGATTATAACTAAAACAGAATATATTACCTCTTGCAGCTTCCTTCTTTTTTGCTTTGGCTTTAGGCGTATCATCTATTAACAGTGTTTCAAGAGGTAGTGAGTCTGGCAAAATATAATATCGAATATTATTTCCACGTATGCTCAGTGTCTCCAACTGCACTGGGTCTCTGTTTTTTATTGTCATCTTCACAGCCTTTAAGTGAGTGTTCATAGCAACATCGACACCTTCAAGCAAAAAAGTAAATGTGTATGTAAAATATAAATTACTACAAAGGAAGAACACATTTTATAATTTAGTGAGAAGTTGTAACTTAAACCCTAAACCAAATTAATTAAAAATCTTACCTTGTGAACATCATCTACGCAGACTGTAGGATGATACACTTAGTAATCATTACAAACCATCCACATAAACAAATGGATACAGGAGGGGGAGGGGGGGTAAAAACACCAGTAAGTAATCATCATCTGCCGCAACCAGATTTTGCATACAATAATGTGCAAGAAAGCACATTTACTCTGCAACCGTTCATTATTTCATGTGTAAGTCAATCTTTTATTAAAATATGGAAAACGGCAATATTACCGAAAGGACAGAATGCAACTCACCATATATGCTGGAATGTTGAGTTGCGGACGGGTAGAACAAAAAGACTGCTTTAAGTTTAACTTTTTGGCCAAGAGCCCTTCTTTCGAAATAGAAGACGCACACATTCACAATTCTGACATGACCATTGTCTCCGGTTACCGGTGCTGGGCTGCAACTGCATTGTCGTGTGGGTAAGAATGTGGCACAGGTTGGGGAGGGATAGCTTGGGAGGGGGGGAAGGTATAGTGCTGCTTGCGAGAGCATGCAGTGACATGGTGGGGACTGTGTAGGACTTCTAGGTGCAGCCAGAAAGTTTTTGGTTGTGGCAGAGGGAGTGGGGGGGAGAGGAGTGAGAAGCAGAGTGGGAAAGAAGACTAGTGGGTTTGTTGGAATACAAGACTGTATAGTGCTGGAGTGGAAGCAGCAAAGGGGGTAGCAAAGACTGCGGTCAGGGGGGTTACAGGGATGTAGGATATATTGCAGGTTGTTAAGCAATCTAAGCAGTCACTGAAGTAAAGCACACGATGTTGGGCAGCATGTTCAGCACCTTGGTGGTCCAGCTGCCTTGGCCACAGTTTGGCAGTGTCTACCAAGCAGACAGGCAACTTCTTACTTGTCATGCCCATGTAGAAAGCAGCACAGTGGTTGCAGTCTTTCCTTTTCGTAATATATTTTTTCATATAAATGATTACTGTGTTTCTCAAGATCACCCCGTCCTCCGCAAACCATCTCATCAGAATACTAAATTTAACAGTACTCCATTCTCTTCCTAGCCCCTTCATACACAAATTCATTCTTATCCCTTCATGGTGATCTGGGGTTTCACACACACCATTCAACATATTTCTTAATGTTGTCATGAAATGGCACATAATTTCTAGTTTGACATTTTGGTAGCTTACTTTTATAAGCTATAGATGAGACTGTGCTTAACATCACTATAGCTTCATTTGTGGAGAAAGACAGACAAATTTTAATGGCAGTTCACAAAACCCCACCACAGTAGTGGTGCCTGTTTTCACAGATATGAAAAGTTGAAATTATAATACAAAATGTGTTATAGGTGATCTATGAGTTCATTGTAACTTAGTTATTCAATAAGTACTTTCAACTGCAAATGTCTTGGTAAAGTTGAAACTTCCCTGGTGTACAGATTTTTTTTCCCCATCTGAATCTGAAAAGGAAATATTGACACTAATTCCAATGAATCTGCACCTAAAGAATCGTCATAACAAAGGAAGTGCTTCAACAGGGTGTATACAGGGACAAGGAAAAAAAATTCCCGGATTTCTCCCGGATATCCTGTTTAAAAAATACGCTTTTTCCCGGGCGACCTACTGTCACTTAGCACAGAAAAAGTTCCCTCGGAACTGTAAAACTTATCAATCCTTTGAATGGTTAACGTTTTATATAGTCGCGTAGAACTTCCCAGAAAAAAAAAAAGAAAAGCCGGAGCAGAGAAGTTTTGGAAAGACCTTTGATTTGCAGCAACATATACGCTGCATATTTTCGTATTACGAAAGTATACATTCGAATTGCACCAAACACAGCTTGTTAGTTTCCGGAGCGTTGCAACCGAGGTTGTGATGTCCTTTTGTAAGCGAGTCATATCTCAAGCCACGAGATCTCGCCAGCCGATGACAGCAGCTATTCAGAGCATAGGGCACGTGTTATAGTCAGCCACTAGCAAGATTACTGGTTACATAGCGCGAACACACAAGAGGAAAAGTTAACGGTTTACATTAATGTACACAGTACCGTATATCTACAAGGAAAGCTAAGCTTTCACGTGTAATATTGGTCTTTTTTTGGTGTGATATACTTTAAGATACATCACACAAATGTGCCAGTAAATTTAAAATTGTGACATAAATGCCTCGGCTCGAAATTCTTGAAGTGGCTGGTCCTCAAACTGTTCAGTTTCGAACGCTCTGTGATTTAGATATCCATCCCACTTTCACACACGTAACATAATTCATCTTGCGTAAAAAGAAATTTACTTTGAAAGTAACGCTTTTCTAATCACCGTTCGCAATACTGTTAGTTATAGGTTCGATTTACCAGTTGCCAGAGAGCGCCAAAAACGAATTATTGTGCGTGTGCCACTGCAGTGGTGTAGGAAGCCCGCATGTTCGTGTGTATAAAGCACTAAGAGAGCTTACACTACACCATAAAAGAAACAGGGCATCAGAGGATACTCCAAAAGGCATCAAAATTTCGTGAATCATACTAAAATGCATAATTCGGCTTGAAGTGCACATTGGTTTTTTCCAGATTCACAATGAAGTAGGTCCCATCTGATATTAAGCTTTTCAGTGTGGTTTTTGGGATGTAAATTTTCTTGGAGTACCAGTACTCTACGATCTCATGTTTGGTTCTTTATTATGGCATAATGCCATACATGGCAGAAGATGATAATGTGCACTTGAAATTCACCGAACAGTTGGAAGTACCCAAAATTGTTAAATGAAACACTTCGTTTCAAATAAAATGATTGCCTCAGCGGAATTTCTTTAGCAAACTTGCAAAAATAACTTCATTCTTCTGCAAGGCGATTAATGCTTGACTGCTACAAACTTGGAAAGAAAATAAAATCAGAAACTGAAATTAATAATATATTTTTGCCCTCTGTAATTATGTGAATGCATTTTAATTCACTTGATAGCTCCCGGCCACAGACATCCGTTTTGTTTTCATTTGACGTGGGAGCTGTACACGAAGAGAAGCAGCGAAATCACTTAACGTAAACACGGGTCACGTGGAGACTAACCCCCTCCCCACTACAACTCAGACAACTCTGTGCAAGCGCGAATCTGGCAGCTAGGGCGCGCGAGAAAAATTTTTCTCGTTTGCATCTGGCTGCTTGCTGCTACTACCGATGCAGCTAACAGCCAAACTTCAAGAAGCGGGAAGCGAGAGAAGGTACTGCTTATACGCGAGTCAAATGCGCATGCGCAACAGACCGCTGGCAACTGGTCAAACGAACCTAATGTGAACAGTTGTGACGTCATGCTCATAGCAAGCAGTTTATTGTTACGAAGAATTACAGTCTGCGCCCTACGGCCTTTAACATATTTTTGCTATCTGTAGACGCTTGTGCGTGCACGGTGTTTTGTTGTCGTAAAATGCACATTTCCTTTGCCACTACAGTTTTATTTTTTTCCCTCGTTTATATTTTATTGCTGCAGTATGATTCTCCAGTAGCAGGATACAATAACATTCTTTGCTAGAGAATCAATTCTGCAGTCAAAACTACAAAAATGTAACTGAAAGCTAAAACAATGAAAAATTCCCGGAATTCCGAAAAATTCCCGGGTTTTTCCCGGAATTCCCGGGTCGTATACACCCTGTTCAAGTGTGTTAATATCAATGTTTTACATACAGGCAGCTAAACCCCCCCCCCCCCACACACACACACAGAGCACACTGATAACTGTTTCAGCAATGAATGAACAGTTTGTTTCAAATACTACATCTAAGGGAACTAAACATACCCAAAATTAGGACAGTACTATTTCTCTAATTTCTGACAATGTGAGCATTATGACTAAAAATTACGAAACGTTACTTCACAACAGGATATTAAATAAGGTGTTACATAAATCTCACTATACCAATTATGTTAAATCCGTTGAGAACAGTAACGAAGGTTTGTTAAATCCGTTGAGAACAGTAACGAAGGTTAACTGTTCAATTCACAGCTCAACCAATCCCACGCTACGGAATATAAATACGCCACAACAAAATTCGAAGTGGTGGAACAGTATTTTATACAGCATAAGGTAAATTTCGTAACGGTTCTTCTTTGAGCGAGTGAGAAATACAATAAAACATTTGATGGCGCACATTGCAATCAACTACAGCTGAAGACACTCATTACATTTATGTAACACGAAACTTACCAGTAATAGTACCATGCACTTGGGTCCCATTCTTGAGCTCGATGGTAACCGTTTCATGGCTAAGTTTCATCAAAAACCTACACAAATGATAATTACGATAAAACATACAAATCCATCGTTAATCAACAAACAAACATTGGAAGACGATTAACACACACCTCTCAAAAATTAATAGCTTACAGTTCAAGTTAAAAAAAAAAATAGGAAAAAAAACAATTCAAATAAGAACAAAGAAACTTCCATTACAAACGAGCTACATTTACAACGAAAATTGTACATACAACACTGAAGTATAATACACTATTTGAAGTTCACTTTAAAATTCAGGTTATACTATTTACTAAACAGAGAAGAAATAGTATATGAACATTGCTTTTGTATTAACTATTTACTTACCTCACTAATTTCATGACTGCTGTGAGACCACGACTGCCGGTCAAATATTTACACACACGTGCTATTAGCTATGTATCAAGAGCAATCTATTACGCACTCGTTTCACAGCATAAGCGTGTTACATATACAGCACAAAATTAATTTGAAACCTTGATACCCTTTCCACTAAGCTTCTACCGCTCCTATAATTCGCTATACACAACAACGCCACTTCCATTCAAAGATATTTAATAGTACATATGGCGGTTTTCCCAAAGCTAAACACAGCCAAAGATCGTGTATGTAGTTCATAGGGTACGGCAGGGCTTACATACGCATCTATCGTGGCGCCACAGCTTGTTGCTTCCTGTAGTGACATCGTGAGCTACTGTACACAGGACGTCACAAATTCTACGTAGTTGCACAGCTTTCAAGATGGCGTCAATCGAAATCACATAAGCGTGTATGAATAAAATAGTGCAGTTACGGGCTTAGCGCTGTGACAAGAGTTAAATACGAGGAATGCGAAACCCAAATGCTGGACCAAAAAATAAATTTCACACAGGGAAATAAACACATATATAAAAGAAATAACAATGAGAGACAAAAATGCTGTCTACAACGGCAGCCTAATCGACAGCTGCCATGTAAATATCATTTGCAGTCACGCCAATCTTTCAAGATTTTAGAATCTTGTTACATTCGTCGATACAGGCATTTTGAATAACTACATTTTAGTTTAACAACTGCCATATTACACTCTGGAGCTATTTCCTGCATATAATAGGCAATTTATACAATGCTTGGTCTCACAAATTATAAACTTCATACGACTCGTTTTTTTCGTTACATAGATTATGTTTATTAATTTTTTCCGTCATGGGATATGTCATTGGTTTACACACACACACACACACACACAAACTGCTGCAGAATCCAAACATAGGTTGTTGTTATTGTAGGTTTAGAAGCTGCGAAAATGTATCGGTAGACCATTGTTTTCATTTTTTCAGGAATAAAATAAAAACAAACTGAAATCGAACAGAGTACAGCAGCAATTACTGCATGATAACTGCGACAGACTGCTCGTGTTTCGAAATACTGTCGCCAGGGAGCAGTGGTGGTAGGAAAGAGGCGCAACAAAGTACAACCAAGATGAACTTCTTGTGGCGTCACAAAAGTTGAGTCTCTTAACTTGCGCCACTAAAACTGGCAGTTCACACATGCTAGTGCATTGCAGCTACAGTATGCCACTAGATGTGAAGACACTTTTGATGCTTGTGTTAACCCAACTTAAGGATTTCTAGGTTCGTTTGAGCGATTGGTAGAGAGCGCCAGAAAGCAGCCTTGAACGTGAATGATCTGCTAGGATGACACAGGAAGTCTGTGCTCATATGTTCTGCTCGTATTCTTTTTATTGCATTTCTTTTTGGAAATTAGGGTAGCATGTGACTATGTGCAGCACTGCAGCAAGTTATTCAGAGGGGATGTACGGAATTATTGTACTTAAGGAAATTTTTTATCACATCCTTTCTGGACTGGAATGCAAAATAAGGAAGCAGTTCTTGGCATAATATTCTTCACTACTCACAGTTTGCGTATGAACAGACTGAGTGAACAGAAATTTGCCAGTGACTGTATATACTTATTAAGCTCTAAATGAGAAGTAAACACTGTATGCACAATAGCACTTCCATAATAAGATCAGGGAAACATGTAAAAGGGCCCATACAATTTGTACATGGGCACTCAGCTCATTTACAAAATACTGACTTTAAATTGAAAGGAAGATTGGGTTTAATGTCCCATGACATTGAGGTCATTAAAGATGGATCTAATTTGAGACATGAAATAACGTACCCAAAAGCTGACCAAAATAATTGTGAAAGCGAAAATCTTGAGCAGTTGCTATGTGAGGCAAAATCTGAACTAGGGTTTCAATGGATGAATACTGAACTTCTTTCTTCCTTCCACAAAAATATACAGTCAATATGGAAACGGTTGCCTGGTTCTGTGTGTCAATGAGCACTGGTTCATAAAAGATGAAAGTCAATTGTACATTCCTGATGGCTAGAAAATAACATCTGCTTTTTTTTAGATTCAATATGAGTGAAGGATATTTATCAGATCTTATGTAAAACTTAAGGTTAGTGTAATAGATATTAAGCATTTAATTCAAGAAGGAAAATTTGTAGCTGTTGGTGTTGAGTTCCTTGAACGTTTGGTTATTGTGATTTCCATAGACTTCGCTCCCAATACTGACTCAAAAGTTACAGAGGACCATGTAGAGAGATTGTTAATTTTTTTACTTAGATTAGATTAGATTAGATTAGATTTACTTTCATTCCAATTGATCTGTAGTGAGGAGGTCCTCCAGGATGTGGAACATGTCAGAAAAACAACAATACATGACAAATATTTACAACTAAAATAAATAAGCTAATGTACCATTCCACAGGTCCCAAGTGGAATGATCGTCATTTTTTAATGAACACTAAGAGTCATTTTACAAATACTAATGCACTGAATTTAAAATAAAAAAGTTTTTTATTTATTTATAAGGTAATAAACATGTAATAAAACTACTGTAATACTTATTTACAATAAACACATTACTGCACTGAAATGGTGCAGAAGTTAGATTATACTTACACACACACACACACACACACACACACACACACACACACACACAAATTTTCAGTGAACACATTACTGCACTGAAATTGTGCAGAAGTTATGTTGTACTTATATACAAATCAGTTGGTTTACTAAGAAATTCATCAATGGAGTAGAAGGAGTTGGCCACCAATAAATCCTTTAGGCTTCTCTTAAACTGAATTTCATTGCTTGTTAAGCTTTTTATGGCTGCTGGCAAGTTATTGAAAATGTGTGTTCCTGAATAATGCACACCTTTTTGTACAAGACTAAGTGACTTTAAATCCTTGTGAAGATTATTCTTATTTCTAGTATTGATTCCATGAATTGAGCTGTTGGTTTGAAAAAGTGATATATTTTTAATGACAAATTTCATTAAGGAATAAATATATTGGGAAGCTGTAGTTAGTATCCCTAGTTCCCTAAACAGGCTTCTGCAGGATGTTCTTGAGTTCACACCACATATAATTCTTACTGCACGTTTTTGTGCCCGGAAAACTTTAGCTTGGCTTGATGAATTACCCCAAAAAATAATCCCATATGACATTATGGAATGAAAGTAAGCATAGTATGCCAGCTTTTTCATTTTTATATCCCCTATGTCTGACAAAATTCTCATTGCAAACAGAGATTTGTTAAGACGCTTCAGCAGTTCTGTGGTGTGCTCCTCCCAGTTGAATTTATTATCAAGCTGTAATCCCAAGAATTTACCACTGTCCACTTCTATCTTCTTGTCTTCGTATGTTAGACATATACTCTTGGGACACCCCTTACAAGTTCTGAACTGCATGTAGTGTGTTTTTTCAAAGTTTAGTGACAAAGAGAGAGGAGATATAACATTCTTATCTTTGGTGATAGTAATATAGTTGGGGATGTACATAATTTTAAAATCAACCTTCTGTTAGATACTTTGAGATCATATAATGTCAGCATCTGAATGTTTCCTACATGCTATTGTAAATACGTTTAAAGAGTGTTGTCCACTCAAAACAAAATCGAATTGATTTCATACCAACAAGAAGAAAAAAGTTCCAACAATTTGTATATACCTTATCTCCATAGATTAAGAATATGTTGTGAAAAATCCTGTGTACATATTCACTCTACACCTGCTAATAACAAACTAAAAAGTTATATACAGAAAAGAGCTGATTCTTCCTCGGAGAAAGGCCAAACATGATTACTTTTTTAATTCCAGCAACAAATTTAAAGTAACTTGGAATCTAATTAAAACAGAAACTAGGTCCACTACAGAAAAAGCGCCCATTCCCTTAAGTGTAGGTGAGTTTAATAATTCCTTCATAAATGTTGGATAATTTAATACGACAGATGAAGTCAAGACAAGCAGTAATTACGGAAGCACAGACAGACTGTTCAGTTCTTGGAACGAAGGAGCTAACGTCAATTTAGAAACATTTCAGTGGAAGACAGTCTACACAAAGTATATTAGATGTGGTCTTCAGAGTGAGCGTATCTAGAATAGAGAATATCTATGGTTTGTCTAACTTTATCCTTAATATAATAGTGATTACAATCAATCAGCCCCAGAGCATCCTTATAGGTCTAACGTAAAAAAATAATTCATTTTCAGGCAACTTGAAGTTAACCAACATCTTAACTCTCCATAAAAGAGGAGACAGAAACTCACCGGAAAACTATAGCCCTGTTGCAGTAGTACCAATACCAAAAAATCGTTGAAGCCATAGTAAAAACCAAACTGAATGATTCTTTCAAAGTAAAAACCTCTTAAACAAGTCTCTGTATGGGTTTCGAAATGACTGTCTACAACTAAGACAGTTCAAGCTGTTGTGTTCTGTGTCTTACATATCTACGAAAATAGGTAACACGCCCATGTCACTCAAGTGGATTTCTACAATACCTCAATGAAAAAAAAAAACAGAACATTACTGAATAAATTACAATGAACTAGTGCTTTTGAAATCACACTTATCTGACAGAAAACAAATAGTGATAATAAATCCAAGCAAAAAATCTTATTTTCTGAAAGTAAGTTATGGAGTTCCACAAGGCTCTGTGGTATGACCTTTCCTGTTTGTGATATGACTTGTCGAATCTTATACTGTTTAAACCAGTGATGTATGTAGAGAACATCACCTTCATCACATGTCATACAGATGAAAAGGTCACACTGTAAATGACTGAGCTCTCAATGAATGAAGCAAATTAATGTCTCAGTGATAATAGATTGAAGCTAAACCACAATAAAACAGAACAGATACTTTTCTTCTGCAGGTGTCGTGATACTGACAGGAAAAATCTCAAGTAAAAGTCAATAAAACTGTTAGACATACATGTCAACAATACATTATCTTGTAATACTCAAATAGAAAAGTTTGTAATACTTTATCTAGCGTTTTACACTTGAGAAGAAAATTAAAAAGCTGTGTCAGTCAAGACTACCTCTTGATAGCCTATTATGCACTTTGCATCCATACTTGAACTATGGGTTGATACTCTGGGGAAACTCTGATGGAGATAAGAATGGCATCATCTGTCAGGAGAAAGTAATAAGATGTATTTTTGGTCTACAAAACAATTTGAAGCAAAAAAATACTTCACACTTACTGTTCCCAGTTTGTACATACTCCAAGTTCTTGTTTATGCCAAAGACAATCCATATACATAAAAAACTAGGGCTAATGTCCATACTTACAAAACCAGGAACAGAAATCAGATAAATATACACTGGACTATCCTTTCCGAAATTAAAAACGATTTTGCACATAGTGGCGTGGTGTTTCTGAACAGAATACCACAAAGTGTTAAGGCAGTATAACACAATAAATGTGACTGAACATTTTCACAATGAACCTCTGGTTTAAATGCTTCATATGATTTCAACAAACGATATCTCAGATGATAGCATTGCACTACAGCCAATTTCTGAAAGCTACATATATGTATCTATTTTATTTCTTGATTTATTACATTTTTTATATCTTTTCATTGTGCAAATGCTTGACAGAAAAGCGCATTCTCTGCAATAACACATCAATTGAATGTAGCATGAATACCTAATATTTTTTCATACTTGTGTATTAACTTAATGAATATATAACTATTTTTACCAAATATTTCTTTAGCTATTGATTGGAACTGGGAATACATCATGATAATTTAAGAAGTTAATTTTTCGAACAATATTTAGCGACAATCTGTTGTCATTTAGAGTGAGTGCACTTGCATAAGAATACTAGTTTATTTATTAATGAACAAACCATTATTTGTAATTTATTGAAAATGATTTGAGTATGAATGAACATTTACAACATTTCTTTTATCTAAATATTGTTGGAATATATTACTTTACCCCAGGAAGTGGTCAGGTTGTGTGAGATCATACCTGTAGAATGTCGTATTTTTGTTGGGGACAGCCTTCAGCTACAGAAAAGCAGACAGTAGCAGAACACTATGGGAACCAAGTGGAAACTGGGATTTTTTGAGTAGAAGAGATCAAGAAAGCGATTCTAGACATTTCAAATGAAGATCTGGTGGAAGGCAGACCAGCATGTGGTGATGTGTGATATTAAATTGTGTTGGTGATAGACTTTGGGCAGTGAAAAGCCTCTACTATTCTCTCACTTTTGAAGGGATTCTAACTCACATGACGTCTGAATATGTAGAAACGTTAAGTTTTTAGGATTGCATTATGGAATTGAGAACAGACAGGGTATTAGTTACTACTCCTTGTATTTCGTGAGATTTGTGAATCGCAATACTGAACTCTGAATTATTTGAACTGGCGAATACTTCGTATATTGTGATCATGCAGTGGACAAAGTTTTTGCGTATCTTTGATGACTATTTAATTTAGGGATTTTGTTTCCATTCTTGTAACGCTCTCAACGTAAATTTACTGCATTTTAGAAGAACGCAGAAGTCTGTATTACACTTTATTATCGTAGGACCAGTTTCTGTTTATTTGAACTTCACTTTCTTGTTTAAACATTATTCAGTAAAATTCTCTGTTGTTTACAGCAATTACAGACGCTAGAATAGGGCCTTTTCTATTAAATTATTCATTTATCTTCTAGCATAGGCTACTTGACCATAGTGTCACAGCTAAAGCTTATTATTTGCAGCGAGTTAGCTGCTGAGTATGAAAGCAGATATGCACAGCAAAACCCTTTTCTTTTTAAACAGAGCTATCCATAACCCAGGTATTTAAGGTACGAGTAACATCAGGTAATTTCTCAATTGGTTTGCTCATATGGAGCAGCAATTAGAGAGCAACTATACAGCAGCAGATAACTGTAAGGTACCATCACAATATAAATGTGCACTTTAAGCTGGATTATGCATTAGGGTCCAGTTTACGAAATTCCAATGCTCTTGGAGTATTCTCTAATGTTCTGTTTCTCTTATGACATAATACAAGATCTCTTAGTTCTGTATATGAAATAATATACTTAAATATTCATATGAAGAAGACTAATAAGGCAAATTTGGTCAGTAGTACTGAATAAAAAGTTTGTTTCAAATCTATTGACATGTTTAGCAGAATTTTACAAATCTACCTTTCGCGAAACACAATGTTTTTTGAGACCAAGACATGTCAAATAGTTCCCAGAATGAGATTTTCACTCTGCAGCGGAATGTGAGCTGATATGAAACTTCCTGGCAGATTAAAACTGTGCGCCGGACCGAGACTCGAACTCGGGACCTTCGCCTTTCGTGGGCAAGTGCTCTACCAACTGAGCTACCCAAGCACGACTCACGCCCCGTCCTCACATCTTTACGTTTGCCAGTACCGCATCTCCTACCTTCCAAACTTTACAGAAGCTCTCCTGCGGACCTAGAAGAACTAGCACTCCTGAAATAAAGGATTCTATATACAAATAGCCCAGACATTATATCCACCACAGACAGCTTGCCCCACGGAATCATATAGAAAATGCTGAATGCACATGTGTGTGTTACCTGCAACTGGAATCTTAAAGGAAACGAAAGAACTGATTAAGACAATAGAAATAAATCACAAAACTCCTCTGATATTACAGTATGTATTTAAATTACATGGAAAAATTTACAAACTAGTCATTATTATGTTGGTACAGACACAGGTACTCCATTCTGTTTGGCTAAATTGTTATTACTCATCCTGCTTATTAAAGGTCATAATTTTTATTGTATGAAATCTTTAACTGAGCAAAAACAGTATTTTAGTAAGTGTACTTTAAGATATGTTTTAAATTTACACCGTCTGTTCACGTTTGCAAACCCTTTTTGCAATTTATTATATGGTGTGTCTCCTTGCCAAAACATAATGGCTTGAGTCCGACTTGATTCTTTCTCTCCAAGTCATGTAACCACTCCATCTGGTTTAGTGATTATATATGAAGTTATTTTTCTCTTTAAGTTCTGTAGTTAAACGTATTCACATGGAACTCCCAAAATGTCCTTTTTTTCAAATAACTCAATGCAGTGGGCCTTTCTGTGCATCTCGTTCATTTTTCTGATGACCCATTTTGTAGTGTGGACACATTTTCCATAGTCTGAGCATTTGCATCCAATAGTATTATGCCATAACTGATGATAGAAATTATGTATGAAAATATGTTGTTCTTAGGCATGAGCTATTACACACTGTGGTTAGAATTCATAAGGCATAGCATGTTGTGCTAATTCTTTTTCCAAGTACTCTGATATGTTCAACCTATTTTGAATGCTTATCAACATGAATTAAAATAATTTGAGCTACCTACACCCTCTATCGTCTTATAATATTCTTTAAGTTTTCTTGAAATAGGTTTTTTACTTATGTAGTAGTTCATGTTATTAGTCTTTTTTATATTAAGAGCTACCTGATTATTTGTTGACCAGATGCTGACTGCCATGAGCGCCTTGCCAGCTTTTAGTTCTAATATTTCTGGTATCTTATCTGTAATTTTTATATTGTTGTCATCAGCAGACAACTCTGTTTCACCTTGTCTGACCCACAATGGGCAGTCATTAATGTAAATGAGGAACAGTGTTGGACCCAACACACTATCTTGAGGGACTCCAAGGTTGAAATATTCTGAATCTGAAAGATGTATTCCCACATATGTTGAGCCACCAAAATGGTCTGACATACCAAGGTTTTTAACAGCTACCTCACAATATTTTTGGTTGACATCTGTGTTCAATAATTGAAACTGAGTGTTTGGCTATTCTTGTTGTACTTGTTACCCACTGTGAGATACCGCAACTTACAGTATATTCAAGAAACCGTTGCTGACTGCATCCATTTTCATCAAATTGGTATTTAAATATCCACACATTAGACCATGTTCTTTATCAGTAGACATCCTGTCTAGCATTTGCATTAATTTAGGGAAAAAGATACTGACATTTTCATTAAGAGATATATATAAAAAAGTATAATCAGTTTTCAAGTCTTTCATCTTCTTTTATCTCCATCCTCACTCAAAGAAATCATATCACTTTTAACTATGAATTGAAGTCCTCCTATAATAAAAATACACTCCTGGAAATCGAAAAAAGAACACATTGACACCGGTGTGTCAGACCCACCATACTTGCTCCGGACACTGCGAGAGGGCTGTACAAGCAATGATCACACGCACGGCACAGCAGACACACCAGGAACCGCGGTGTTGGCCGTCGAATGGCGCTAGCTGCGCAACATTTGTGCACCGCCGCCGTCAGTGTCAGCCAGTTTGCCGTGGCATACGGAGCTCCATCGCAGTCTTTAACACTGGTAGCATGCTGCGACAGCGTGGACGTGAACCGTATGTGCAGTTGACGGACTTTGAGCGAGGGCGTATAGTGGGCATGCGGGAGGCCGGGTGGACGTACCGCCGAATTGCTCAACACGTGGGGCGTGAGGTCTCCACAGTACATCGATGTTGTCGCCAGTGGTCGGCGGAAGGTGCACGTGCCCGTCGACCTGGGACCGGACCGCAGCGACGCACGGATGCACGTCAAGACCGTAGGATCCTACGCAGTGCCGTAGGGGACCGCACCGCCAATTCCCAGCAAATTAGGGACACTGTTGCTCCTGGGGTATCGGCGAGGACCATTCGCAACCGTCTCCATGAAGCTGGGCTACGGTCCCGCACACCGTTAGGCCGTCTTCCGCTCACGCCCCAACATCATGCAGCCCGCCTCCAGTGGTGTCGCGACAGGCGTGAATGGAGGGACGAATGGAGACGTGTCGTCTTCAGCGATGAGAGTCGCTTCTGCCTTGGTGCCAATGATGGTCGTATGCGTGTTTGGCGCCGTGCAGGTGAGCGCCACAATCAGGACTGCATACGACCAAGGCACACAAGGCCAACACCCGGCTTCATGGTGTGGGGAGCGATCTCCTACACTGGCCGCAAGATCTCCGGATCTGTCCCCCATTGAGCATGTTTGGGACTGGATGAAGCGTCGTCTCACGCGGTCTGCACGTCCAGCACGAACCCTGGTCCAACTGAGGCGCCAGGTGGAAATGGCATGGCAAGCCGTTCCACAGGACTACATCCAGCATGTCTACGATCGCCTCCATGGGAGAATAGCAGCCTGCATTGCTGCGAAAGGTGGATATACACTGTACTAGTGCCGACATTGTGCATGCTCTGTTGCCTGTGTCTATGTGCCTGTGGTTCTGTCAGTGTGATCATGTGATGTATCTGACCCCAGGAATGTGTCAATAAAGTTTCCCCTTCCTGGGACAATGAATTCACGGTGTTCTTATTTCAATTTCCAGGAGTGTATACAAGCCTCTGTCTCTCTTTAAAAACGTGCTGATGTAATACGCTAACTGATAAGAAAGTGAAACTATGTACTCAATTTCAGTTCCTTTACACCAGTATTCAGTAATGTAACAAAGCTTGTAACAGTTTCCAGTTCAATTTCTAATTGTTGCACTTAGTTTATTAGTGAGTGGACTTTCTAGTGAGACACTGCTAAAAAAGTTATTTATCCCGGGCACTTCTTCTTCCTTCCGTTTCTTAAAAAATCCTTCAGATGAGCAGGAGGCACTGTCCTCCTTTTACTCTGCATTCTATTTCTTCTGCTGTTGTTGGTGCTACTGCTAACATAACTGCTGTTGTAGCTGTCGACTCTTCCTCTGGGTGCAGTAATACTGCTGCTTCCATTACATTGTTTCTGCTGTTTCATTGATAATGTGATATGTATGCACTACTCTCCTTTTGTCCACTTCACCACATCTTGAGTCTTCTGTTGCTATTGAGTTCATATTCTTTGTTGTTATTGCTGTTGTAGTAGGTGTTGATGCTGCTGAGCAATATATACTTCAATATGTCCACAAGCATCAAAATCTACATACTCATATTAAAAAAGTAGACTGTCCACAGAACTTGTTATGATATTGTATCTGTAGACAGATTTGCACAGGGAAACTTTGAACTGTTATTGAAGCATCTTCATTATTAGTTATCTGTTAAATAAAAAACAGCCAATAATGGTGTGTGGTGATTTCTCAGTAAATATTCTAAGTCATGTAGAAAAGAAAACTAATCAAGAATAATTATTTGCATCATAAAATTATATTTAACTAATAAATTTTCCATCAAACTTGAATAAAGATAGAAGAAATTAGCTTATTCACATGACATACATTTTCACTTGTACATACATTTTTCCATCATCGACCTTGGAGGCCACCAAATGTTTCCACAGATATGATCAGAATTCCTACTGGCAACTGTTTCAAGATGGCAGTATCTGAAATACTTCATATGGACATGAATGTAGCTTCTGAAATTTTTAGAGCAAGATCTCACACAGACATTAACAAAAAGGAAATTGTCCCACAAATATTGGGCATTGTACTGCATTTTCTTAAAAAATGATTTGAGATGATGGGAACAACACCCTTTTAAAGGTACTGCCAACAGAGAACATAGTGTCCTTTGAAAATCTTTTTCATTCGATTGAAACTAACTTTGAATTTCCTTTGAGCTACATTTCTTCTCTATGAGGAACTCAAATACACATTGATGACATGGCAGTTCTGTTAAGTTATAAATAACCCCAAGATACCTGGTGTCTGCAGATATTATATTGTAAGTATAATATGCTTACTGAATCCTAAAGAGCGATTTCTAATTTTTAGTGAAATTCTGTCTGCTGCTTACAATATCCTGATAGTACATGATAAAGAAAAGGCTCTTATATTAATAGCTCTACTTTGTTTTCATGTTTAGAATTATATGGGATTATATTTTGGCCAAGAGTAGCTTCAAATCTCATAAGGCATAAATAACTGTAATATTTATGTCCGCCCCCGTTTGCTGAGTGGTCAGCATGGTGGAATGCCACACTAAGGGGTTCAGGTGCGATTCCGGCTGGGGCAGGAGATTTTCTCCGCTCAGGGACTGGGTGTTGTGTTGTCATCATCATCATTTCATCCCTATCTCCGACACCAAAGTCGCCCAATGTAGCGTTGAATGAAATAAGGAATTGCCCTTGGCAGCCGAACTTCCCCGAATGGAGGACTCCTGGCCCACAATGTAATATTTATTATCAGTGACTAACACAAAAACTAATATCATTATATTGACATCAAAATATTTTTACAATATTATCAGTTCTGCAGCAATGTGAAACTTACAGAGACTGTACCATCAGATACAACACTTTTGGGACATACTGCATTACTGCAGATGATGTGATTTTTTTATTATCGTTTAATTCTCACATGTGGGAGTGGGCTGGCAGAAGCAATGAGCTGTTCTTCAGCTTACAGTTTGTAAAACATAAAATTTACATTAAAACACATAATGGTGAGAGAAGGATGGTATTAAACAACAAAATGATTTGATGTGATAAACTCGATGTAGTATGGCGAGCTGCTTGGAGGCGATGAGTTGAAGAAGATGATACTGATGTCATTTATTGTTTCACGTGTCGCTCCTGTTAAGGCGTAATTGTGAATAGATCTTGGTGGGCAGTAGATGGAGGATGGGGATAAGGAGTGAACTTTCAGCCCAGATCACGTAAGAAACAGATTGACCGATTGCTTGGTCTAGCAGGCAACCCTTATTAGGGAACAGCCACCAGGTGGCAACAGCGTCACACCTTTACTTGTGGCACCAACCACTAGATGACACTCTGTCCTGTGAAATATGTGGCAACATCGTTCGAATGCATGCAGATTTCCACCATTTGCCGTCTGTGAAGTACAGCTGTTTCTGACGTACTGGTGGTAGTGCATCGAGTCGTCATGCCGAGGGCCTGCAAGTATGTCAACTGTTGAAGGAGTAGACGGACAAATCCTGAACTAAAAATGTTCAGATTTCTCGTCAAAGATAAAGAAAGGTTACGGGAGTGGATTTTAAATTCAGGTAAATCAATAAATTAGTTACGAGTAAGAATTAATAAAGAGCCCTAAGCATTCGATCCTATATAAATTTTGTCGATCTTATATTCTGATATAACGTGGCAGCCCTTCCTGTACAAGAATCATATCATAAAATTTTTAAATGAAATCTTTGCTGCGATATGGACTTTATTCACTTTACTATCGTAATTTTGGCTGAAGAGGCAGTTTTGTGTGCAATGTGAAAACTGAAACCAATATAAGATATGGATAACAAAATGCAAAGCATAGTGTGGTAACATTTGGTAAACAATTTAAGAAGCATTACCTTACAAGACCTTTCCCTTGGTACTAGAAAATGGCTTTAGAGCTGAGATCGCAACAGTGAAATAAAAATGACAGCCGTCATCTCACTGCTAGGTCATCGGTCCCTCTAAATCCTGGTATATACTAGGGCGAACGAAGCGAACGAGTGTAAAACTTCGTTTACACTGCTGCAAACGAGCATTCATAGATAATTCGCCAATGTTCACTGCTATTCGTTTATATTTGTGAACAAGCGTTTATACTGGAATGAAAGGAGGAGAATCGAAGAGAACGAGCATAACACGCTAACTATAGACAGTGCCTATTTTAATTTTTTTTATCTGTACGCTAATAATCCTCACACAGATTTCATTCGAAAACAACAGTACTTACAGTAACAGGTCTGCGCGAGTGCGGATATCCCCAGCAATAACTGTGTGGCAGATAAAAGGGTACATCTGTTGCAAATATTTGCGGGTTATCTTTAAACTGTACAAAGTAAATTTTTAACATAATAATGGTTTGCCGTCTGTGGCTCTTCAAAGTTGCTCGAAAAACACGTTTTCACTTGTATATTACCGTGTTTGCAGCCGCCTTTCAACAACAATCCAAAATTCACCGTTTGTGCCACTCTTATATCATTTACGATAAGTTACATGCAAAGTAAAAGAATTTAAATTTGTCACTGAAATATGTCCAGCCTTAATTCGCATCATAACCGAGTGCAGACTTTGAAAACTTTCTAGTGTTAACCTGCACGTGGAGATCTTTTTTACCACCATAATCCGTATCAGAAGAGCTGTATAGCAAAGAGGAAATAGACGGCATGGAAGGCGAGTGTAAAAACTATGCTACTGCAATACAGTCTGCATTTAAATAGCAACTCTCGAGAAATGTTTGTGTATTACTTTCCATTTATTTCATTTCGTATATGATTGTGAGAAATAAACTTGGTTTGTAGAATTACAGGAGGTAATCTACATTATTAGATTGAAAACTCGGGAAAAACCACAGCCGATCATAAGCTACAGTCAGCAGTGTGAAGAATGCATTTCACGCACAGCGCTCTAGCCGAACGAAAATCAGCGTCATTCACGTCACCGAAGATACAGTGTAACCTCCCCACAAAATAATTCACCGCAACCTCTCAACAGAAAATATTAACATAAATAATATTCACGTTTAGTGTAACCTCAAAACAGAAAAATTCCTAAACCTCTCAACAGGAAAAAAATTATAATTATGTCGTTCACATTCAGTGTAATGTCCCAACAAAAAAAATAAATTCAGTAACCTGGTGATAATGCAATGTAACTAACCTCTCAATTAAATTGTCACTCACTTATAACTTTTCAATAATTGACTGTAAATTTAACCTGGTAAATTTTGGACGTCAGCAGTGCTGTGTCATGGCCCTGAAAGTTCATTCTGAATAAAAAAGAGAAAAATTGTTACCTCAATGAAGTCGCCGGATAACGCATATATATCTGCTCTTAAAATAATGTTTTCTGGCACAGCCCTGTGCAATGCTGGCCAATAGATTTGTCATTTGTGAAAGGAAGCAACTGATTTTTCTTTTGCAACAATCGGGATGATCATGGATGGGAGAAATTAGTAAATTCTTTAAATTGAAATGAATGGTTGTTAAAAGTTACTTTATATGAGAAGGATTATTATTGCGAGATTTTTAAAACATTTACATGGGACTTGAGATGACATTACTACATATGCGCGGGGCTGCTTTTTACCTTATACAATAATACTCAGGCTCCGGCATCGCTGCACCGCGACCGGCCCAGCCAACACGATACACCAGACCAGACCAGAGCAGACTGCAGACTAGCAACAACTTACTGCTACAGCTACACAGTTCGTACTGCAGTCAACACTGCTCTATGGTCAGAGATTCTCTTATACCTTGCATATCACAGTCAGCGCATGAGCAATACATCACAATTACATCTGCTCGGACCTCTTACAACAGCGTTGCCAATTCCGCGACATGGACAGGTCAGTTAGCATTGTAGCGTCGCTTGCGACATCTGTTGATCGACGGGAACATAATTTTTACGGTTGCCTGTCCCGCTGTAAGGACAGTCAATCTGTTTCTTACGTGATCTGGGCTTTCAGTTAGAGAGAAGGAAAAAGTTTTGTTGGTGTCGTCTGAAAGGGTTGTGATGCTGAGAAGGATCTAGCATTACTGTGGAGTGATTTTGTAGACTTTCCCGGCGTAATAACTTCTGATATTCTTCACGGGTTTGCAGCCAGATCATGTCATCGTCCTGACATAATATTTCGGCGGACCAGCTGGCCGCCATCTTCAGGTGAGTTAATGTTAGTGCCCTGCCTCGCCGGAACTGAATTCCAGCCACAACGACGGAAACCTTTATACACCACGAGGAGAGCAACGCGCGTGCGTTAGAAAGGGGCAGCGCCTTCAGGCGGCAAGTAAACACGCAGCGCGCCGGTGGGAGAAGACGGCAGAAACGATAAATAGCAACAGCACTAGTTGGAAGAATCCAATGATCGAAAAGAAGACCATTGTTGTTTAATGCAGGACAAAATCGGATTCCATATCTTACTTAGAGGAAAACCTTTATCCCTGTTAATAATATTACTGGATAATCTAATTTCAATCGATTCTTTAAGAACACATTTCCATAGCGAGAAGCAGGAGAGATCAATTGTGTCTTGTCATACATCATCCTGTGTCCTTCGTTAAGGCAATGTTCCGCCATTGCCGACTTCTCAGGCTGAAACAACCGAGTGTGCCGATGAGGGCTCCAGTCTTGGCCACCGGCGTAAAAACACTTTTAATATTATGTTTTCTTAAAATTCTTAAAATTTTGGATGATATACTTCCCGCAAAGGGTAAACAATCAAACGATTCAAAAGTATCCTCTATTGGCTCGCATGACGGACCAAACTGAAGAGCACAGCATATTTGTTGTTCTGTATATCCAATCTGTTTAAAAACAATCTTCAAATGATCAAGTTCTTCTTTCAAATGTTCGTCGTCTGAAATGGCATAAGCTCTTCTGACGAGAGTTCGCAAAACTCCACTACGTTGGTGTGGTGGATGACAACTGGTCGCATGAAGATAGCGGTCAGTATGAGTGGGTTTCCTTTACACACTATGTCCAAAAGTTCCATCATCCTTTCTTTGCACTAAAACATCAAGAAATGGAAGTTTACCATCTCTTTCAATTGCCATAGTAAATTTAATACTTGGATGTAGACAATTAAAATGATCTAAGAAACGATTCAAAGCATCAGTTCCATGTGGCCAAACCATAAAAATGTCATCAACGTATCTCAAAAAACACTTTGGTTTAAGAAACGAAGTTTTGAGTGCCATGTCCTCAAAGTCTTCCATAAAAAGGTTGGCAACTACGGGGGAGAGTAGACTCCCCATAGCCACCTAGTCAGTTTGCTCAAAATATACATTATTAAAAAGAAAATATGTTGAAGTCAACACATGACGACATTACTTGGTAGTTTCTTTATCTAATTTCTCACCGATAAGTAACAGGGTCTCTTCAAGAGGAACCTGAGTGAAAAGAGGAATAACATCAAAGCTAACGAGCAAGTCAGAAAGACCACAGTACAGACTTTTTAATCGTCAAATAACGTCAGACGAACTTGATATGTGGTGTTCACATTTTCCCACAAATGGAATGAGGACTGAAGCTAAATATTTGGCCAAGTTAAAGATAGGGGCGCCCAAGTTGCTGACAATGGGACGCAGAGGAATACCACTCTTAAGAATTTTGGGTAAACCATACAATCTTGGAGGAACCGCCGCACCAGGATGAAGTTTCTTGATGACATCACTAGGTAAGGAGCTCTTCTTTAAAAGTGAGAGAATCTTCCGTTTTAAACAATCTGTGGGATCATTTTTGATTTTTCGATAGGCCGATTCCTCTAAGAAAAGATCCATTTTGGCGACATAATCCTCACGTGAGAGAAAAACTGTGGCATTACCTTTATCAGCCGGAAGAATTATTAGATCCCGATTTTCTCTCAGAGACCGAATAGCAGCCCTTTCACAAGATGGTATATTATTCCGTGGAGCGGGAACTCGACGAAGTTTATAGGCAACCTCCTGCCTGATCTCTTCTGCCCTGTTCTCAAGAAGGCAGGCCACAGCTTGTTCTACAGCACAAATAAAATCCGTAATAGGAGTCCTCTTAGTAGTAGGTGCAAAATTTAAACCTCTTTCCAAAATAGATAATGTAGCATCATCAAATTCCTGATTCGTAAGATTAATAACCACCCGTTGGCGGGTATCGTCACCAGACATAATAGTAGAAACACAGAGACGTCGGAACTTAGATGACTGTTTACTAGGAGCAATTTTCTGCACTGAGTCCGAAAAAGCCCATGAAGCGCTATCCACCCATTCCCATGATGTGGCAGATAGCCTTGAAGAAATTTCTAAGTGCAAATAATATAAATCTTTGAATACAAAGTCCAGTTGTGGCCAAGTAAAACGAATATGTTCCCGTACCAATGCTTGACTGGCCCGCTTCTTGATTTTGTTGGCTGCTTTTGTGTCAATATAATGATTAATTCTGGCAAATTTAGGGATAATACGCTCATCCCGACATCTCAATAAAAACACAAGTGCACTCAGTAACTTCCTTTCTTCTTACGAAAATTATCCAACTTTCTAACAAGACTCACCATCTCCTCCCCGTAGAGGCTTTGGATGTGATTTTGTAGACTTTGCCGGCGTTATAACTTCTAATATTCTACACGGGTTTGCTACCAGATCATGTCGTCGTCCTGACATAATATTTCGGCGGACCAGCTGGCAGCCACCTTCAGGTAAGTTAATGCTAGTGCACTGCCTCGCCAGAACTGAATTCCAGCCACAACGACAGAAACCTTTATACACCATGAAGAGAGCACCGCGCGTGCGTGAGATGAAGGACAGCGTCTCCAGGTGGCAAGTAAACACGCAGCGCGCTGGTGGGAGAAGACGGCCGAAACGATAAATCGCAACAGCACTAGTTGGAAGAAAAAAAGACCGTTGTTGTTTAATGCCAGACAAAATCGGATTCTATATCTTACTTAGAGGAAAACCTTTATCCCTGTTAATAATATTACTGGATAATCTAATTTCAATCGATTCTTTAAGAGCACATTTCCAATAGCGAGAAGCAGGAGAGATCAATTGTGTCTTGTCATACATAATCCTGTGTCCTTCGTTAAGGCAATGTTCCGCCACTGCCGACTTCTCAGGCTGGAACAACCGAATGTGCCGATGATGTTCCACGCACCGGTCCTGAATAGTTCGAATAGTTTGACCAATATACTTCTTTCCACAGTGACACGGAATTTCATAAACCCCGGGCCTCCTCAAGCCCAAATTATCTTTAACTGAGCCAAGAAGGGCCCCAGTCTTGGCCACCGGCGTAAAAACACTGTTAGTATTATGTTTTCTTAAAATTCTTTGAACCTTCATCCTGGTGCAGCGGTTCCTCCAAGATTGTATGGTTTACCCAAAATTCATAAGAGTGGTATTCCTCTGCATACCATTGTCAGCAACTTGGGCGCCCCTACCTATAATTTGGCCAAATATTTAGCTTCAGTCCTCATTCCATTTGTGGGAAAATGTGAACACCACATATCAAATTCGTCCGACTTTATTTGATGATTAAAAAGTCTGTTCTGTGTTCCTTCTGACTTGCTCGTTAGCTTTGATGTTATTCCTCTTTTCACTCAGGTTCCTCTTGAAGAGACCCTGTTACTTATCGGTGAGAAATTAGATGAAGAAACTACCAAGTTATGTCGTCATGTGTTGACTTCAACATATTTTCTTTTTAATGATGTATATTTTGAGCAAACTGACGGGGTGGCTATGGGGAGTCCACTCTCCCCCATAGTCGTCAACCTTTTTATGGAAGACTTTGAGGACATGGCACTCAAAACTTCGTTTCTTAAACCAAAATGTTTTTTGAGATACGTTGGTGACATTTTTATGGTTTGGTCACATGGAACTGATGCTTTGAATCGTTTCTTAGATCATTTTAATTGTCTACATCCAAGTATTAAATTTACTATGGCTATTGAAAGAGATGGTAAACTTCCATTTCTTGATGTTTTAGTATATCATCCAAAATTTTAAGAATTTTAAGAAAACATAATATTAAAAGTGTTTTTACGCCGGTGGCCAAGACTGGAGCCCTTCTTGGCTCAGTTAAAGATAATTTGGGCTTGAGCAGGTCCGGGGTTTATGAAATTCCGTGTCACTGTGGAAAGAAGTATATTGGTCAAACTAGTCGAACTATTCAGGACCGGTGCGTGGAACATCATCGGCACACTCGGTTGCTCCAGCCTGAGAAGTCGGCAGTGGCGGAACATTGCCTTAACGAAGGACACAGGATGATGTATGACAAGACACAATTGATCTCTCCTTCTTCTCGCTGTTGGGAATGTGTTCTTAAAGAATCGATTGAAATTAGATTATCTAGTAATATTATTAACAGGGATAAAGGTTTTCCTCTAAGTAAGATATGGAATCCGATTTTGTCCGGCATTAAACAACAACGGTCTTCTTTTCGATCATTGGATTCTTCCAGCTAGTGCTGTTGCTATTTATCGTTTCTGCCATCTTATCCCACCGGCGCGCTGTGTGTTTACTTGCCGCCTGGAGGCGCTGCCCCTCATCTCACGCACGCGCTGTGCTTTCTTCATGGTGTATAAAGGTTTCCGTCGTTTTGGCTGGAATTCAGTTCCGGCGAGGCAGTGCACTAGCATTAACTCACCTGAAGATGGTGGCCAGCTGGTCCGCCGAAATATTATGTCAGGACGACGACATGATCCGGCTGCAAACCCATGAAGAATATCACAATACTGTGGCGTGATGATGAGTGCTCTGGGGTCAGTGTCCAGTCGGAGAGTATTAGTCAAGGGTAACTAGTTGGGGAAACAGAAAGTGGGGCTGATTTTGAGAGTACGTGGCATTGGTATTTACAGTGAACATGGAACATGCAGGTAGGATAACTTGATGGAGGGTATATAAATACTCAAATGGGTGGATATTTTGAATGGCAGTGGACAGTGGTAATGAAGTGAACAATATCTTCATTAGTGTTAGTAGGGCGAAGTAAGTGTTGTATCAATAGAATAGATTGGGGTTTAGAATTCAGGTGTGGTTGAAACATCTCCATTAGATTCACTCCATACTATTTAACTTGTATTTCGTACTGTCATGCTCAATCATTTGTAATTTAGTTTTGTACTTCATGTTTTTTCCCATTCAGTGGTACACAACTACATTAAAGTATCAATTTTTCCAGTAAGCACCCAATCCTGTGTACATTATCTACATTTTGTGGTCCCAGATTTCCTTTCTCTCTAAATCATCTGTATGAACGAGTGAGTGAGTGTGTATGTTAAATTTGTCTTTCATGTGGTAGCAGTACAGCATCTGGCTGTCTGCTGTGGTAGCAACAGTGTAGCCAACGTAGCTATCTCAGTCGAGGCAAAGAGATCTGTAGCCTTTCGGTAGTGATTCGACAGTAGTTAAGTTGGAGGCGGAAAGTTCCTGTCTGGACTCTTCTGGTTACCTGGGGGAAATTCATTGCAGAGCAGGACCTTTGCTGAGTGAAGATGGTATTCTTAAGAGGACTTGGCACTGGTGAGTGTATTATTGTGTGGTTGTATGTATGTATTCTAACTGATGTACACATTTGATCTGCTAGTTCATTTTCAAGTTCGGTAGTCGAATTCTAATATTTTTTAGAGTGTGATCAAGTGTATATTTCTCTGTATGTAGTAAGTTTCTCCAGTCCTTGCTTTGTGTAAGCAGAACACATGGTGTAAGAAGTTCATTACTCTAGCACAGGTATAAAATTCAATTATTTGACTTCTCTTTTAACTGGAATGCATGTGTGAACTTTCCTAGAGTGTATGTGTTTTACTTTTTCTTCTTTTCGTTTCGTTTCAGTTTTAAGAGTATACCCTTTTTCACAACACATGGAGGTGATTTCAGTACCATCTGCAATATGTTTTATTCTTAATTCTACATGACATTTTATTGCTATTTGTGTCTATATAGTTAACATTTGTGTTCCTGAAGTTTTCACAAGTCTTCGTAATTGTGGTTTGCTCATTAATATTCAATAGCATTTGATGGTGTTTCACACCAGCGTAGATTAGTTTCATGTGCAAGGTGATGCAGACAAATTTTTTTGTTCAAAAGTGTTCCACAGTACTCGTATTCACAGTAATTCAATCCCAGCGATAAGGATGAACCTCTGAGCCTTTCACTTATTGTGACAGTCAAAATTCTTTTTATATGTGTTCTTGTGTGTGTAAATCTAGTATGTTTGTGTGAACTTTTCCCATGTACACCTAAGATTTCCTTTTCATTTATCACTGAAATGTACGTTAGCACACAATATAATAGTAATATAAGTGAGTTAATTAGTTAAATAGCAGGCAATGGCAGATCATAGCTTAAAATTACTTTATGAATTTTTAATATAATGTTTCATTTTAATATACTATGTTAGACTGTGATGACTGTTTCTCAGACAAATACCTCCCCTTTCGTGAGATTATTTTTAATAATCCCATCTGCCATTTCTGAAGTGCAAAAGGCAGGCCTTATGTTTGTAGACTTTTGTCTGATTATCTTAGTCTTTGTGTTGTGGCGTAACCTCCAGCTGCTCTGAATTATTTGATTTCATAGTTGTACTTAAATTGTTCCCATATGTTCATTCCATATATTCATTTTATTAATGTTAACACGGTAGTTATGCTTAGAAATTCAGTGATTAATTCAGTTCCTCTATTAAATTTTCCCAATTTTAATTAAATTGGGTGGCAATCCAGCAAAATTTTGTGGCAAACAGAACTTACGGTAGACTGCAAATTCCACATTGACTAACTCCCCAGTTTCTATTTGCAAATCACTTTCCAAATAACCTTTCACCCACTAATAATCATTTACGGTTGGAGAAGATATTGTTTTACACTTATAGGAGTAGGCGGGATAGGTCTGGTTGCAAGTGTTACATTGGTCTGGGGACTGAGTGTTAGCACAGTTTTGTTATAGGTGACTGATATAGCAGTGGGAGCACATGGGTGAGTTTTTACAGTCTGGAGATGAAGAGTCATTGTAGAGCAGGCATTTGTGGCTGCAGTACAGCCAACTGTCAACCCTCGATCTGGAAGGTTCTGGTTTGTTTTTACAATGGTGTATGTAGGCTTCATTTTGTAGGAGGTGTTCTGTGGTAGATGGGTCTTCAGAGAACATACAGACAAAAAATGTGGGACCAGAATGGTGTGAATTCGCAGGGATTTTCGAATTTTGGAGTTGGGTTTGTAATTCATCTCCCACTCGATTTTCCCCACTGTGATCTAAGGATTAACCCCTTGACCACAACAATGAAAGTTGGTGGGTAGTAGCGGGTTGAGGTTGTCTAGAATATGGCAAGCTAAGTGGGAGGAGAGAGGTATGTGGGCAATGTGGTGTCTGTGCAGCATGATCTATACAGCAGGTGAGTCTGAAAATCAGGATTTGTGGACCTGAAGATTATGAAATCTTTATGGGGTATGAATGAAATGTGTTGAGGTTTGCAGGTCCTTTTGCATTTCAAAGTGTTGGAGGAGATGTGTGGGATCAAATGGGGGTGGAGTGCGTAGATTCAGGTATGTGGGATGCTGTGGGCATTTTGGGTTTCAGGGATAGATGTAGTGTTTGTGCTTTGTAGTTTGCAGGTATTTTTGGAGATGGGTTGTGTGAGATCATTGATTGAGAAGTGGGACAGGTTTTCATGTAGTCTTTTTCATACAGCTGGTGGAGCTGAAGCTGATGTGGATGTGGCTTACGCAGAAAAAGCTGCTGTGCATGAAGTTGGTACAGGTGTGATTGTTGCTGAAGTAATTGTGGTTAGTGCCTCTGCTGCTGGACCTAGATGCAGTGATGAAGAAGGTAGCAAATGAGTAGCAGTACATGTTGTGACGCTGCTGATGGTTGCAGTTCTAATGATAATGGCAATGGTGCTGATGACGCCAGTGGTGGTGTTAGAAGTGGCAGCGATGGTGGCAGTGGAGCAGCAGCACATGCTGGAGTGATATTATCTGCAAAGGTATAGTCTAGTAAGTTTCAGGATGTAGTGTGTGTAAGCTGGAAGAAAGATGGGGCCATATGAGTAGTGAGGAAGATGGAGACAGTGGGGAGAATAGGTGGGCATAGTGAATAGGGCATAAGGGAATAAGTCGACGTGGGAGTGGAGTGCAGGTGGAAGTATATGTTTGTGGATGTTGCAATCAGGATTTGGTACATTTTAGATTATGAGGGGAGCAGCAATGAAGCTGGAATAAATTTGTTGACAGTGGTGATACAAAGGTGATGAAGAAGGTGATGAAAGTGATGAGTGGCTGCTTATAGCTAACACGATGTCTGACGATGACTGATGGTGATGGCAATGAAGATAATGACTGGCAGCGAAGGCAATGATTCACAATGAAGGTGATGTCTGACAGTGAAAGTGATGATTGATGGGTAAGATGATAGCTGGCTGCACAAGTGATGATTGGTAACATTAAATGACAGCAATGGTGATGATGAAAACAACGACAGCAAGGGACAAAGCTGGCATAACGGCAGTTTGTTACTGTGGGTTGCCTACTTCAGGGGCAAGTATACACTCAGCGGTAAATCTATTGAGTGCTTTCGATTGATAGGTCCTGAAACTATTGTTCTGCTAAGAGGATTATGGCCATCTGGGGATAATCTGTCCTTTTGATTGACAGGTCTTTAACCTACTGTTTGGTTAAGTGGTTTTCTAAGATACCCCACCATTCCCCCTCCCCATCCACTTCCTCCCTCCTCCTCCTCCTCCTCCTCCTCCTCCTCCCCCATCCCTCTGGGAACTCCCCTCGTCGATACAAGTATACTTTTGATATTAATTTGATTGACTAATTAATTAAATCGACCAATTAATTAAGCGCTCCCCCTCTGGGAAACCCCAGCCCCCTTCCCCTCTCCCAACTGGAAATTGGTGGGAAAAAGACTCAATTTACTGTCAATTTTGCGCCGAAATCGATTGCAGTGTATGGAATATTGTTTAAGCAACTTAGAAAATATGTGGAATATTGTTTATTTAAACAATTTATGGGATACAACTTGGTTTTTGAAATATAGTTTATTTATTTTGCCAAAGAATTTGTCGAGAATTGACTGCAGTGTGTGGAATATTGTTTATTCAAACAATTAGTGGCTGAAAATTCAGTATGGAATATTTAAACAATTGCGGCGCTTTTTTATTCTGATCCCACATGAAAACACTGAGTGGACTTAGTTTATATTTGCTGCCAGAGTAAAGAATATTAGAGCTCTTATTTTTTATTTTCCTCTCTTTCTTAAGCACACCGGCATTTAAGCACAGATGGGAAATCAGAACAATTACATATCTAAAAGTTCATGACATATTTCGAAACCCTACGCCACTTTCTGCAGACGGACAAATTCCAAAATCTGAGTGGCAAACTATCTTGTATAGATCGAGAAACATACAGCAGTCATATTTCACAAAGTAAACCCTACAAAAGTGGTCTACAGATCATGAATGGAATGTAATGCGGTTTAGTAGCCACTGTTTGCGGTCCCCTTCGCGTGTGTCTATGGTCAGGGCGCTGCCATGAAGGTCAAAATCGCCCAATATCACGTTACTAAATAACACCGATCATGGACCTCAATTGGCCCTCTTTGATCTTGCAACCCCCAAACAAAGCATCAAGCAGCAGCATTCTGTTGACCGGGAAATTCCAGTCTCACTTCCTGCCTCTATCTTTCTCAAGAGGCCACTCCCTGTTTGTCTGTGTGAACCAACATTTCAAAACATGCAGACAGAGGTTTTCATCTCTCCTCAAAATAGAGTGTTCCTATTGGCTAATGCTGGAGACAAAGGGAGAGCTGATGCAATCTCGATGCCAAAAATAGAGTGAAATAATCCATTAGCACTACCCTATCAAATTAATTGTTTAACAATTTACAGGAGTGAAATAGATTGCCTACAATACTCATCTCCAACTTACAATGATCTGTCTTTATAATAAAACATATTTTCAACATTTGAGTACCACACTCAAACATTATACAAATCAAGTAATGAAATTTATACCACAAATATATCGTAGTGCTAAATATATCTGAAGTCTAGTACACACCAACGTTTCAGAGCACGAACACCCTCCCCGATCACAACGTTTCCACTAAAAATATTCGGTGAAAAAAAAAACCCTGCTGATCCACAAATTATCAGTTGTGAGACACACACTGTCTGCTAACAACAGAGTAGTTCCATCCGCTCCAGCCGGGGAAGACCCGCACATGTGCAGGCCATGCCTGCCCCTATCAAACACATACATGCTCGCAGTACAATTGTAGGAAAGAATAAATCGATCAATTGGTAATTTAATGTTGCAATTGGGTTTTTAAAGCACTATAAAATTCCTAAATTACTACTCTCCGCTACATTCAGAAGGAGGAGGAAGGGTCTATTGTGTGACAGAATAGAGACAACAGCAAATACCAATGCAAGACTGAGTCCACTGCGATGCACTGGGAAGCACTAAACACGACGCACTTACACCACGATGTGGTCGATAGCAGTATTTGTGATGGCTAAATGTCAGAGGTCACTGAAAGACTCCCACATCCTGCGTGCTCATCTTTTGTGGTCCAAATGCAGCACGCTAATCCCCTCATACGCTGCCAGCGCCAACGCTGGGAAGTATGTGGCCGCAGCCATAGTTGTGGAAGCATGTGTACGGCACAGTGTACCACCCACAGCCATGTAGGGCATCAGAGATGACTGGAGTGGTGGGAATTCCGATGTTATCAATAAGCCCAGCACAATCACCCACCATTTTTAATCTCCTCTCATGCAACACACACGTCCACTTCTATCCCCACTCACCCAGGACACTGTCACTTCACTATACCCCGCTTCACATAGGACGGCGCTTCCGCGTATAGAGGCCAGACGATAGGGAAGTGTGGACGGGATGAGGTCTGCTCATGCATGGCAGCAAACAAACTCCATGTTGCCTAACTGTGTTGCTGTGGACAACAGATCTTTTGCCTTCGGTGCATCAAATCAAATTGCTCTGAGCACTATGGGACTTAACTTCTGAGGTCATCAGTCCCCTAGAACTTAGAACTACTTAAACCTAACTAACCTGAGAACATCACAAACATCCATGCCCGAGGCAGGATTCGAACTGATACAGAGTGTAGCGCCTAGAACCGCTCGGCCACTCCGGCCGGCTCGGTGCATCATATTATACATTCAAATCTATGAGGTAATAATACATATTAAAATCTATTTCGATTACTCGTTTACACGAGAGAAATCTTACTTCACGTCTTGAGGTCGTGTCCACTGATGCACAGCAATTGTCTGTGTGATGTCGGAAGGCGAGAACAGCTGACGCAGCTTTGTGAAGACGTCAAGTAGAATTTTTCTCAAAACGACTATTGTCTAACGACAAGATCATCGAAAATGGTTGTAATAATAGCCATTTATTGCGATTTGAACTGTATTATAAGAAAAAATGTAATACACAACAAAATAAACTTCAAACTCAAACCGAAATCATTATATTGGTTTGGTAACTGCTTCTACTCGATATAATTTGCTTTTAATGTGTGTAATGCGCTTATGTGGGCGTGTTTAACTGAAGTTCAACGTAAACAAGAATTACTAGTAGCAAAGACTAGTGCAAGAGACTACTGTAAAAACTGTCAGAATGCTTCATATTTTTCGGTGTCAACAGGAATTACGAATTTAAGGTATTTTGTTCGACATTACAGTGCGAGAATGGATTTATGATCCACTGAACAAGCAGTGACTTAACCATCTTCTGTGAATACCCCGACGGAATGCTGACCGACAACGTCGAAGACCATCGATATCTCGACAGGTAACTCTCCCTTTCATTTTAAGGCATTATCCAATTCCTGCCTTGGAAATGACAGGGGTTTATTTTGTCGAAATATTAGAGTTTTTGATGAATTTATCCCGCGGCATTCTCACGAATAATTAGAGCATACGACATGCTGGGAGAAGCTTAATAACTCTTTGGGCAATGTGTTGATATTTCATAGGCTAGATATTCCCAATCAGTAAAAGCTCATGTACTACACAAACAACTGAATGTTGTCAAAAACATTTTTAAACCATTAGTCCTTAAAAGCAAGTAAGATTATTACTTTACTTTGTTTCAAAGTCTACATCGTAATACCATCTGCTATCCGAGTCCATGTCTGAACCACGTGATTGTAAATTTAGGATCATAGGTTCAAGGCTTTTATCCATCTTCACCTCCCAGCCAGAGTCTTACGCCACCGCAGAACGGGGATGCAGTCTGTTGCTTCATCCACAAGCGTTTATATTGAGTGTTTTTTTTCTCCACATAGCTTGTGACCTGCGCACAAATCAGTTCTATCGGGCTATACTGACACTGATATGTGACTAAAAGCAAAACAGAGTGGCGCCATTCACATGCAAAAAAAACATATTTGTATAATCTGTCGAATGACTTTTATAAATTAAAGAGCTGCATGATTCAAGCACGAGTGTGGCTTATTTTGTCCGGAATGTTTTTATTTTTCAGTCAGGGCCCAATTTCCCCTTTCCTGGCGTTCGTAGTTGGTCTTTTTTCTACAACAGATGAGTGATAACTGGCATGGTAATTACAATGACCGACTTCGAAGCATGATATGGCAAGAACTGTGCAGTGAACCACTTCTTGAAAGTGAGAGCGTTTATTTCCGAAAGGTAGTCAATACTGTTTTTCTTACACCTAAATACAAGTTTACTCTCAGGAACCTAATCAGAAGGAGAGCCAGCATGGAGAATAAGTATCCTAGAACCTTTTCCTATGGGAACTTTAAAACTGCCAGTATCATCACTCATTTTTCCAGTAGGTATTCATGGAATGATTTTGTTTCACCCATGTTTCATCAAGGTAATACACTCTAGAACTACCTCCTCCTCTTGTATCGTGCATCTTTGTAAGGTACGTGGTTCGTGCTGCTTCTATGTTATTCCTTTCAATTAAAAACTCTCTTCTTAACGGCTTTGAAACCAATGTCTTTTAAAATTATTTGCATTGACGAAGTACTACCTTTGAAGCCAATTTGCTCAGGTATAACTGTAACAAGCTTGTGTGATGTCGAGGAGTCCCTTCTTATATACATTTCAAGCATGGAGGGCTTTAATACACGGTGTCAAAATGTTTATGTTACAGGTTTCTTGCTATTTCGATGCTTTCCAAGCGATTCAAAAACAACACTTTGTTTACTATTCTCTGTACAGTTCTCTGGCCGAAACATGCTTCTGCAGTTCATTCTTCAGTCTTCAAAATGTCAGAAACAGGAGTCTCACTTTCACATTCACATTTGAAAAAGTTATAAATGCTGGAAACAAACCTTCTCGACTGCTTGTGAAGTAATCTACATCCACAAGATCACTCTGCAGTTCACAGTTAAGTGCCTGGCAAATGGTTCATCGAACCACTTTCAAGCTATTTCTCTACAGTTCCACTCTCGAACAGAGCACTGGAAACATGACCACTTTAATCTTTCCGTGTGAACTATAATTTCTCATATTTTATTATGATGATCGTTCCTCCCTATGCAGGTTGGCGCCAACAAAGTATTTTCATACTCCGAGGAGGAAGGTGGCGACTGATATTTCATGAGAAGATCCTGAACAACGAAAAACGCCTTTGTTTTGATGACTGCCACCCCAATTCTCGTATCATATCTGTGGCAGTCTCTCCCCTACTTCACGATAACACAAAACGACCTACCCTTCTTTGTACTTTTTCGATCAACTCTATCTGCTGTGGTTTCTAGACTAGACAGCAATGTTCCACAAGAGGGCGGAAAAGCGCGGTTTAATGAGTGTCTTTAATAGACCTGTTGCATTTTCTAAGTTTTCTACCAATAAATCGCAGTTGTTGGTTTGCTTTCGACACAACATTATATATGCGATCGTTGCAACTTAAGTTATTCGAAATTGTAATACCTAAGTATATAGTTCAATTTACAGCCTTTAGATTTGTGTGTTTTATCCTGTAAACTGAACTTTAGTGGGCTCCTTTTAGTACTCATGTGGAGACTTCAGATTTTTCATTAATTAGAGTCAATTGCCACTTCTCTCACCACACAGATACGTATTTTATCTAAGAAGGCTGCTAAGATTGTCTCCTAAATCGTTTAGTAGATCACCAACAGCAGAAGATCTACAACACTTCCTTGCAAACGCCAGATAGCACTTCTGTTTTACACGACATTTTTGCGTCGATTACTACACAGTGTGACCTTCATGACAGGACATCACGAATCCAGTCGCACAACTAAGATTATATCCCATAGAGATGCAATTTAATTGCAGTTGCTTATGGAGAACTTCACGTTTATTGGTGTCACCTGACATGTTCATTTGGAATCACACTAAAACCTTTACAGATACACAGTCACAGCTATACTGCTACAAGAAAGCGACATCGGCATTTGAATGAATAATTCAGTTGCTCTGTAAATGAAACTGCATTGTCTTGAAATACGGCAACAGCGCAGTATGCAGGAGAGAGATTCTCGCAATCTAGTTTGTAACTCGCGGCTGGCTGCTGGGAGAGACAATGAATCTTATTGGCTGCTAGCAGTTAATGGTGGGGGATATGCAGAACGGCTGAAAGCAGCGCCGCCTTCCTACATGAGGCAAACTATAGCCCCCACTACCACAGACAGGAGCAGGCAGGCTGGCGCATTCTTTGTACCTATCCATCCATCACAGGCAGAGTTACCGATTGCCAATTCCTCGTGACTGCCCTTGAAGCCAGCCACGATGCACTGTGAAACATGCAGTGAGATTTGGATGTATCCAGTAGTTCTAACCAATACCATCCTGACATACATACCGCCAATGTAAAAAAATCGACTTTACCCAAGCTAAGACAGTGACGTTGTTGATCATACACCTCGAATTTCTCAAGTAAAATGTAGATTTCTCCTTTTTATACAAGTTATTTTCGAAGACAGAAGAAATCGAGGTATATACACTTTTTCACATTGCTGAAATATCGTTACCTGTGAAAATCCTGTAATAGTATGGCATAGGCTACATTTTCTCAAAGTATTTTCTCAGCAGGTAGAAATAAATCTGTTCTAATCAGCTTAATTTCTGTTATGTCATGCATCACAGGACTAACATATTAAACTCATTGTTGGCTCTTGACAGAGTGCAAAGATTTACCTCTCTCAAACACGCCTTCTCACTTTATAACTTCCTTAAAGTAGCCAAATGCCTCACAACATATGAAGTCCCTTAAGGTAACAGCCCAGAGAAGTTGTAAATATCAGATTTACACTATGTGTGACTTTATAAATTCTGTAAGACATATGATTTTATTAACATGGTCGTCTCTCCCTGTGCAGGGGGGGAGATTGGTATTTCGTTAAAAGATATCGCCGAGAGAGAGAGAACAACTGCAAAAATGGTTAAACTGGTGATAAATGACATGCAGCACCATCTCCCTCTCTCTAGAATGCATCATCAGTCTATTATTAAATTATACCTAGTGATAAGCCGTCTCAACCTATCACTTCATCTCCTTTCTATCATCCTTTATCGCAGACCCATGTCAATTTAGAGTCAGATGATTCTCTTTTTTCCAGGAATGCATCAAAGACAGCAGTCAAGTTGCATGTAACACTTTTACCTCAATAGACATACAGTAGAATGTAAACTATACAGCAACTGTTTGTAAGATATTTGTTAGCTGACATCACATAGTTGTGGTTGGTGGAGAGTACAGAGAAACACATTGTAAATACTGATTATTAGGATTTAAAGCACCTAAATGGTCCTGCATAGGGTCAAATTTGCTATCAATTCTGTAGTTGTATACTGCAGTCCTTCAACTGCTAATGCAACGCTCTTTAGCTAAGGACACTTTACAAAAATCTGTAAGAGAACCATCTGCCCCTAAATTAACATGGATCTGCGTTAGAGGATGATAGAAAGTAGATGGAGTTATCGGTTCAGAGGGCTTATAACAAAGTATGATTTAATGATAGACTGATGATTCATTCTAAAGAGAGGGAGATGTTGCTCCAGGTCATTTATTACACATTTAAACATTTTTTCCGTTGTTCTCTTGTGGTGTATCAGTTGTGTGATATAACCTGCAATCAATTTGTATACAACTTCGTGTTCTGTGTGTGACTTAGAGCACTGTCTACCTGGGATCGTTAACAGCAAACATCTCCACACCACAGGACTTCCAATTCATGTGTGATGAAGTATGTCCATCTGTGGAAAAGTGTGTTTCAGTACACTCCTCTAGACAAACGGAGATTTATGTGAAGTACTCCATTTCTCTGTCACATCTTGGACATAAATCGAGTTTTCAATTTCATATAGGTACCAAGCGATTGTTACTATAGTTTTCATATTCGTCCTGTCCAAAATACATGCATGTTTATCATTGGGGAGAGGGCGAGACTTAGCATTTGGTGTATAAGATGCGCAAATATTCTCATAGCAAATCAAACAGCACATGGGTAGGTCAGCAATATGACCATATACATATGGGAAACTGTGGAAAAATGACATAAAGTCGGGAACATTCGAGGAAAACCTGGTATAATCACGAAAAATTTATGTGAGGTAAGCAACAATTGAGGAAAATACGATGAAATATATAAAATCACGGGAACGTAGTAAAATTATGGAAACTAACTGAGAATATATAAAATTAGAGAGAAATACCATGAAATGGCTAATGAGCAAAATCAATGAAATTGCTTGTTCAGAGGAGGAGAATAGACTGATGCTGCATACAGTGGAGAGAGAGGAGGCGATCTTGAGACCTGGCACCAAGGTGAAACAGCAGGATTATTCTGCACATGAACAGTACAGTCTAACATTGGACCATGCCTTCTGTGTGCAAGAGGAGGTTTTCCCAGCGGCTGTGGTAAACTGCAGTAAGACTGTTAGATCTCCTCTGGGTACTGATCGTGGTGTTTATTTCCTTGTTAGATGTCACTGTTTCTTTGTATGCATTTTCAGCTGCCAACGATCATTTTATAGAACTGTTGTGACCATATCATAATTTCCAAACTGTAATTGGGGTTGAAGTTCATAAAAAGCAGGCATCATACACGTCTGGAAAGCTATCTAGTGTTTGTGTTACAAGGAATCGATGTTCTCTTTGGTGCGCAAGGTAGTAGTTTTATCACTTCACAGTTTGTCACCATAGTTTATCATAGAGAATCTTGCAAGGAGAATATATGGCATGCACTAGGAATATATTGTGTATTAAACTGGGAACCTAGAAACGATGTAGAGGCTTCGTCCTGCTGTAGCTCTCACTGGTTCACAACCCCACAACAGGCCACAGCAGTCCACCCACCCCACCGCCGCCCTACACTGAACCAAGGGCTATTGTGCAGTTTGGTCCCCAGTGGATCCCCCTTGAACATCTCATACCAGATGAGTGTAGCACCAAATGTTTGTATGGTAGAGTAATTATGGTGTATGCATACATGGAGACAGTGTTTGCGCATCAATCACTGACATAGTGGAACTGATGCAGAATAAGAGGGACAAGCCCACATTCGCCAATGTAGGTGGAAAACTGCCTTAAAAACCATCCACATGCTGGCTGGCACACTGGACCTTGACACTAATCTGCCGCGCGGATATGTGCCGGGGACCGGCATGCCTTCTAACTCGGAAAGCAGTGCGTTAGACCGCGCAGCTAGCCAGGTGGGCTAGGAATATATTACTTACATTGGAATATTAACATCGTTGCATTCCAACGGCTATTAGGTCAGGGAACGCACCACTCCAGCGCTATAGCTTGTTTTCAGTGCTTAACCATATAGCCTTAGGAGTGCATGTGTTTATGTTCCAGATCAATTCTCTCTTACCTTCTTGGTACAGAACACAAACACTAGAACAATATTTCAGAATTGATAGTGCAGATGGTTTAAGTAAAATGCTTCAAATTACATGCATCTGGAGCTCCATCATGTATAAGCCGTGTGTCTGTTACATCGTCGCAATACTCCCATATTTACTATACACCGATGAGGGTCGCTAACCTCCTCGACATATGTGCATCTGGAGATATCTTGTGCACTTGGATGGGCACCGTGAGTAAAACTGGTGCAGAATAGTTTTTCCTGAACCATATTTACGAACTTGGCTTGCTCTGTTCCTTCACAAGAAGTGGAATGTAGCAAATATAGTAACCTCCTACTTCGTGTCAGCTGCAAGTTAAATCGGTGAAAGTGTAGCAGGGAGGGTTCATCAAAGATAATGTGTGGAGATTTTTCAATGCTCTGTGTCTCTCATCTGCATAGAGAAAATGGGCAATCATAATCGTAAATTACGCACTATGATCGAATTGCTAGAAATACGTTGATAACCTAACTGCATCGTTGTAGGACGCTGTCTGGTACACTTTGATGTACAAGGGGGGACCCAAAAGTAACCGGAATCGTAATGCTGCACATCGTGTACTTGTAGTAGCAGGTTGCGCCGCCAGAGCGTTGTTGTAGGAGCTCTGCTGAGTCATTCTGCCACGCGGTGTCACCCAACAGTGAGAACTGTTCTTCTTTTGCCACTTCTTTGAGTTGCGTACAGTGCAGACGTGACATGAGGAAATGGCTAGTTCTTAAACACAATGTGCGGCAGTGAAGTTTTGTTTCTTGCTCGGCAAGGATGCAGCAGAAACCGTTGCGATGATTCAGACAGCCTACAAAGACCATGCTCTTAGTAAAACGCAAGTGTGCGAATGGTTTTCTCGATTTAAAAATGGAGAAATCGTGGTTGAATATCAGACCTGTTCCGGTCGACCTTCAACTGCTCGAAGCGAAGACAACATCGACAAAATCAGTGATCTCATCAGCGAAGATTTACGCAGGACAATCGACCAACTCGAGAACTTGTCCGGGTTGCCCTGGAGCTCAATTCAGTGCATCTTGACCATCGATTTGGCGATGCGAAGACTGGCAGCAAAATTCGTGCCGAAGGTTCTTGCCGGAGATCAAAGGATTTGTCGTGTTCAAGCCTGTCTCGAAATGAAGGACGCGTTCAAAGATGATCCACATTTTTTCAACAAAATCATTACAGGTGATGAGTCATGGTGCTATGGGTACAATCCAGAAAGTAAACAACAGTCATCATAATGGAAGTCACCTGGCTCACCTCGACCAAAAAAAGCTCGACAAGTGAAATCGCATGTGAAAATGATGTTGATCTATTTTTTTGACATCAAACGATCGTACACTCTGGATTTGTTCCTGAAAACCAGACAGTAAACCAAAAATTATATTTGGAGGTTATGAAACAGCTTCGCAGAAGTTTGTTGCGAACACGTAAAGCTTTGTGGGATTCTGGCGTGTGGTTCCTGCATCACGACAACGCTCCCGCGCACACGGCTCTCAGCGTAAGCCAGTTTTTGGCCTCAACGAAGACGACTGCCTTGACCCACGCGCCCTATTCGCTGGATTTACCTCCCTCGGACTTCTTCCTATTCCCGAGGATGAAAAGAGACTTGAGAGGGAAGCGTTTTGCGGATGTGGAAGACGTAAGCAACGCTGCTTCTGTTGCTGAGTCCCGCTGAGAACTCATGCCAAGGCTGCAAATCGATGCCCTACATACGCCTCCGTACAGTACACGGCACATGCGCCGCCCATCACAGTTTCTGCCCTCCGAGACGAAGCAGGTAGTGCCACCCTTAGCAGAACACTGACACCAACGATATATCGCATTCTGAAACGATTTTTGAACACTCTGACTGGCCGCACCGAAGAATTTTCTGTTTTGATGTCGGATAGTACAGGCTTCCACATCGTGCTAAGAGGAAGCCCATTGTCTTTACTGATCAAATTATCTGCCAATCTAATTTCAATTGGCTCTTTATAAACACTGTTCAAAAAATCGGATGTGTTGGCAACTATCACAGTTTCATCAGCTGTTTGGACTCGCCCCACAATGCCGCAACTCTTTCAGTTCCATATGTCGGGATGTATTCCACATTTTTTGTCAATAAGGAACATAACCTTTATCTTTTATTTCAACCATGTTGTGTGTTGTGGAAGCAGCATAGTTTACACCAAGTGACGTCCAGCTTTCAGTGATAGCCAATGCATCGAGACATGTTAATGTCAGTTTAGCAACTGACACAGACCTCGCGGTTGTAGTGGAAAAAATAAAATGATGGTGGTGTACGCATTGTAGTCACACACCGCATTAATGTGTCACAGCAGAAACAACAATGTATTTAACAATGACACATGGATCCTCTCTTGCGATTGATGTCTATGGGATATGATTCTCCTACAGTACAGGTGACAGAACTTTACAGTGCTCCTTGGAGGCGACTTTGATCACGAGGCACCTGCTCCAAGGAACAAATAACTGTATATTTAACAGAATCGCCACATACACTCGATGCCAACAAGCAGACGGTATTTGTTTTCGATGTATCGGAAGACAGGGACCTGGTAATATCTATTGAGATCCCTAGCAGGTGACGTTAGTGGGGTTTTTATAGTTCGTAGTTTTTTTCTGTTATATAGTGCAAGATAATGAGAAAAGAGAGATTGTTTGGGCGACAGACTTGAGTGCAGCCTGAGAGATGTAGGTCTCCTTTGGGTTGCAGAACTGGTATGTAGCTTGGAGATGCGCTGCAGCACAGTAGCAAAATCCTCATCCTTCTTCCAGTTCCTGTAAGATGTGGAGTCTTCTTAATTTTCTTAATAAGAAACACAACCATAACTGCTCCTGCTGTCTTTTCTACTACCTCGTGTTGAAGGCGAAAGCGTCCTTTGGCGCTGGCGTCACACACTCCACACGATTAGGGAAGCTATGACAACAAGTTCCCATTTTCACTGCGTCATCAAAACAAAGTCCTGTCCCATTAATTCAGCTCACCAAATTTCTCCACGGGATGCAGAAGGTGTTACATATAGTGCTCTCTGAATTCTGTTCAGTTCCGACTTAATTTGGAACGATCACATCGACAAAGCTGCAGCGAGGGCAGGCCAAGGACTGAAGAACAGTTACAGATGCCTAAAAAATCACGCTGGAGTTTTCGCTGTATGGGATCCTTAACAGATAGGTATGAAAAAGAGAGTTTTCGCTGTATGGTATCCTTAACAGACAGGTTCGAAAAAGATGACTCGTTTTGAGGATATAAGAGTAGAACGAATACGATTCACCAGTGGCTGTATTCATTAAAAGATGTCTCCATAGGGCCCAACGCAAGCGTATGGCTGAATGGATAGACTTGATTCCAAATCGCAGACAGCATTCCTACCAGAAATCGTAACGCTGTCACCGACTCTTGTGTGTGTCTGTAAAACAAAGACCGCTTTTTACGCAGGGCGATGGTAACATAATCGATATGATCGTATTTTTAATAGCGCTATCCTTACGCGAAATGTATGTTGCAGGTGTTGAATCCTTCTCCGGGCAGCTTCAAATGTCGGTTCTCAATAGTGCTCCCCAAAAAGAACATCTTCCTTCCATGAATTCCCACATGTACTGCCTGGTAAGTGTAATTCAATTGCTGAAACAAATCACTTTCCACGCAAAGTGACTCGCATGATCAGTTTAATTAATTAGTAAATCAATTTAATATCAATGACGTGCTGCTTAGTGGGTGGAATGATCGGTAGGATACCGTGGATATAGTTCTTGACTTGGAGCTTTAATCAGGGGTTCTTGTTTGGTATGGCGATATCTTTTAACGAAATTTCGATCTCTCACCTACACAGGGAGAGACAACCATCGTAAAATAAACAGACGTATTACTGAATTTGTCAAGTGATACATAGTATAAAGAATATAATAATTCCCAAGAATAAGCAACTTTCAATCAGTTAATACTCGGCAGAAATCAAACCTGCATTTGGATTGGATTTCCTTAACTCTTTCCCAGACAGATGAGCAGTATACTGCTGCATCCATTTTCAATAAGCTACCACTCGAAGTCAAAAATTTTAGCAGTAACCCACGCGCTTTCAAATCGAAACTGAAGAGTTTCCTCATGGGTTACTCCTGCTATTCTGTCGAGGAGTTCCTTGAAAAATTAAGCTAATTCTTGTTGTATTGCTGATTACGTTTACTTAAACTTATAGATTCACCTTTTTCGGGTTCATAAACATTTTATTTTCATTTGTTATAACTTTTATGTTGTAATTTCATGTACCGACACGTTCCATGACCTTGGAGATTTGCTCCTCTATTTGGTCCTACGGAACTTGCCGTGTAAATAAAAATATAGAGAGAAAGCATATCCTGACAGGTGTGAGAATTATCGAACTATCAGTTTAATAAGTCACAGGTGCAAAATATAAACACAAATTCTATACAGACAAATGGAAAAATTGATAGAAGCCCACCTCGGGGAATATCAGTTGCGATTCTGGAGAATTGTAGGACCAAGCAAGGCAATACTGACCATACAGCTTATCATGAGTTTATAGCATTTGCAGACTTAGAGGCAGCTTTTGACTATGTTGACTGGAATATTCTCCTTCAAATGCTGAAGGTGCCAGAGGTGAAATACAGGAGCGAAAGGCTATGTACAATTTGTACAGAAACCAGATGGCTGTTAAAAGAGTCGAGGGCACAAAAGGCAAGCAGTGGTTGAGAAGGGATTGAGACAGGGTTGTAGCCTATCCCCAATGTTACTCAATCTGTATATTGAACAAGCAGCAAAGAAAACGAAAGATAAATTTGGAGTAGGAATTAAAATCCAGGGAGAAGAAATAAAAACATTGAGATTTGCCAATGCCATTGTAATTCTCTCAGAGACAGCAAGAGACTTGGAAGAGAACCTGAATGGAATTGACAGGATATAAGATGAGTATTAACAAAAGCAAAAGGAGGATGGTGGAATGTAGTCGAATTAAACCAAGTGATGCTGAGGGAAATTAGGTTAAGAAATGAGACATTTAAAACATTAGATGGGTTTTGCTATTTAGGTAGCAAAATATCTGACAATGGTCGAGGTAGAGTGGATATAAAATGTAGACTGACGATGGGAAGGAAAGCGTTTCTGAAGTAGAGAAATTTGTTAACATCAAGTACAGATTTAAGTGTGAGGAAGTCTTTTCTGAAAATATTTGTATGGAGTGTAGCCAGGAATGGAAGCGAAACATGGACGATAAACAGTTTAGACAAGAAGAGAGTAGAAGCTTTTGAAATGTGGTGCTACAGAAGAATGCTGAAGATTAGATGCTAATGAGGAGGTAATGAATACAATTGGGGAGAAGAAGAATTTGTGGCACAACTTGACTAGAAGAAGGGATCAGTTGGTAAAACACGTTCTGAGTTACCAAGGGATCACCAAATTAGTACTGGAGGGAAGTGTGGAGGATAAAAATCGTAGCGGAAATCCAAGAGATGAATACACTAAGCAGATTCAGAAGGATGTAGGTCGCCGTAGTTACTCAGAGATGAAGAGACTTGCACAGGATAGAGTAGCATGGAGAGCTGCATCAAATCAGTCTTTGAACTGAAGACCACACTAACTAACAACAACAGCATAAATCAGATATTTACAACTTCTCTTTGCCGTTACTTTAAGAGACTTCGTATGTGGCGAGAAATTTGGCTACTTTAAGGGAGTTGTAAAGTGAGAAGGCATCCTGTGAGAGAGGTACATCTTCACACTCTGTCATGAGCCAGCTATATTTAATATTTCAGTCCTGTGATACATGATGTAACATATGTTAAGCTGATTAGAACAGATTTATTTCTACCTGATGGGAAAATACTTCGAGGAAATGTAGCCTATGCCATACTGTTACAGGATTTTCACTACAAGTAACAATACTGCAGCAAAGTGAGAAAGCATGTATGGCTCGATTTCTACTGTCTTCGAAAATAACTTGTGTAAAAGGGAAACGGTCAACAACATCACTGTCTTGCATTCGTTAAAGTGGAGTTTTTAACCTGGTGATGTCTATTTTGGGATGGAATTGGTTAGAAGAACTGGATACATCCAAGCCGCACCTGTGTGTTTCACAGTGCACTGTTGCTGGCTGCAAGGGTGGTCATGAGGAGTTGGCAATTGGAAGTAACGGATTAGCTCAGCCTCTGATGGGCGGATAGGCACAAAGAATGCGATGGCCTGTGTGCTCTTGTCTGTGGTAGCGGGGGCTAGTGAAGTGACAGTGTTCTGGGTGAGTGAAGAGGAGATTCAAAATGGTGAGTGCACTGGGCGTATTGATAACATTCGAATTCCCACCACTCCAGTCATCTCTGATGCCCTCCATGGCTGGGTGTGGTGCACTGTGCTGTACACATGCTTCCACAACTGTGGCTGTGGCCAAGGCAGTACCATTCACTGACCTCTGAGTGTTGGCACTGGCAGCGTATGAGGGGCTTGGCGGTCTGCATGTGGACTTCGAGAGATGAGCGCACAGGATGTGCAAGTCTTTCAGTGATCTCTGACATCTAGAGATCACAAATAGTGCTATGGACCATGATGGGGGGCTGGGGGGTTCCCAGGAAGGGAGGGGTTACAAAAATAATTGCCCAATTGAATTAATTTGTCAATCAAATTGATATCAAAAGTGTGCTTGTATTGGTGAGAGGGTTTCCTGAGGGATGGGTGAGGAGGAGGGGGCAGAGGAGAGGGAGGGGAGGGATGGGTGTTAAGGACCTGTCGATCAAAAGGACAGATTATCCCTGGGGGCCATAATCCTCTTAGCAGAACAATAGATTAAGGACATATCATTCAAAAGAGAATATTAAATTGGCCCCTGAATGTATTCTTGTCCCTGAAGTAAGCAACCCGCACTAACAAATTGTCCTGACTCCCTCTTTGTCCCCCTACTAGCGACCACAAGGCAAGGAAATTTTTTCCGGATTAGGATTCGAGCCCTAGGTGAATAGGGGTTCCAATTCTCAGATGCTGATGATGTCGTGTTAATGTAGTACTAATAAGTGCCTACAATGAACAGCTGAAGGCTAGAGAGAGGTACCTACCACAATGTCTAGGAGAAACCTGCCACTTAAGAAAGTAGATATTTAGTGAGTTGAAGACAAAGGCCATTTTCTGCTATGATACTAATTAGTCATGTACATAAAAAATGACTGAAGACCTGTGTAGTCGAGCAAACAAAATTAAACTGAGAGTAGATCCTCCTAGAGACATTGGCTGAAGCTCTTGGACAATGTTGAGGGTAGGTGCTTGTAGTCAGTAACTTAAACAGCTTTTAAGGTTTCTGACTTTCATGCCTACTGGCATGAAACATATGATTTGGGTGTTATGATATGAAATTAATAAACTCACCTATTTAACTAATGGATTTCTGGTCTTTTGAGAGTACATATGTTGATTTAAATTTTGTAAAATATAGCTGAATAATAACTATAGTACTGAGATGTATTTTTATAAAAAAATTAGAAGGACTATTTGTAAACGAAAATCCGACCTGTTTTGAAAACGTATGATTCATGCAACTTGCGTCATTTGTAATGGGAGATTCTTAAATTCACAATATGTCAGTCAATACTCTGTTGCGTTCGTCAATGTGTAAACTGCAAGCGATTGAAACTGATGGTGTTTTTGTGTCTTCCGCTACACCTTCTGTCATTCATTTCTTGCAAGTAGAAGGAGTCAATTCAGTCGAGATTCATCGTCGATTGTGTAGTTCCTATGGGGATGAGGTTATGAGTAAATGTGTTGTGAGGGAGTGGTGCAAAAAATTCGAGGCTGGTTTCACAGATGTGCATGACTAAAGTGGTCAAAGAAGACATTCGGATGTGACCGATTTACTTGTGTAATACGTTGACGAAACTGTGCATGTGACATGTCAGTTCACAATTTCCAAACCTTCTGAAGAAGTGCCTCAGATTTCAAGGACTAACCTCTTTAACATTTGTACAGATATTCTAGATTACCATAAGTTTTATGAACAGTGGGTACGGAGATGTCTAGGTGTCTGACGTTCATAAAATTGAAAGAATACTTTTGGCTTGGTATTATTTCAGCGCTGTCGTGAAGAGAAGGATGTATTTCTGAACAAATCGTGGCTGCAGACGAGATATGGATGCACACTCATTATCCAACAAAGCCCAAAATAAATTCAAGAAGATGCTGTAAAACCTCGAAATACTGTTACAGTTTTTTGGGGATTGCCAAGGATTTTAACATCCAATTTTATGCGATTGAAGCTTGAGACTACTATGACTTCACAGGTTTACTTGAGACTCTTTTTTTTTTTTCATCAGTCTACTGACTGGTTTGATGCGGCCCGCCACGAATTCCTTTCCTGTGCTAACCTCTTCATCTCAGAGTAGCACTTGCAACCTACGTCCTCAATTATTTGCTTGACGTCTGTCTTCCTCTGCAGTTTTTGCCCTCTACAGCTCCCTCTAGTACCATGGAAGTCATTTCCTCATGTCTTAGCAGATGTCCTATCATCTTGTCCCTTCTCCTTATCAGTGTTTTCCACATATTCCTTTCCTCTCCGATTCTGCGTAGAACCTCCTCATTCCTTACCTTATCAATCCACCTAATTTTCAACATTCTTCTATAGCACCACATCTCAAATGATTCGATTCTCTTCTATTCCGGTTTCCCCACAGTCCATGTTTCACTACCATACAATGCTGTACTCCAGACGTACATCCTCAGAAATTTCTTCCTCAAATTAAGGCCGGTATTTGATATTAGTAGACTTCTCTTGGCCAGAAATGCCTTTTTTGCCATAGCGAGTCTGCTTTTGATGTCCTTCTTGCTCCGACCGTCATTGGTTATTTTACTGCCTAGGTAGCAGAAATCCTTAACTTTATTGACTTCGTGACCATCAATCCTGATGTTAATTTTCTCGCTGTTCTCATTTCTACTACTTCTCATTACCTTCGTCTGTCTCCGATTTGCCGGCCGCGGTGGTCTAGCGGTTCTGGCGCTGCAGTCCGGAACCGCGGGACTGCTACGGTCGCAGGTTCGAATCCTGCCTCGGGCATGGGTGTGTGTGATGTCCTTAGGTTAGTTAGGTTTAAGTAGTTCTAAGTTCTAGGGGACTTATGACCTAAGATGTTGAGTCCCATAGTGCTCAGAGCCATTTGAACCATTTTTTTTGTCTCCGATTTACTCTCAAACCATACTGTGTACTCATTAGACTGTTCATTCCGTTCAGCAGATCATTTAATTCTTCTTCACTTTCACTCAGGATAGCAATGTCATCAGCGAATCGTAGCATTGATATCCTTTCACCTTGTATTTTAATTCCACTCCTGAACCTTTCTTTTATTTTCATCATTGCTTCCTCGATGTACAGACTGAGGAGTAGGGGCGAAAGGCTACAGCCTTGTCTTACACCCTTCTTAATACGAGCACTTCGTTCTTGATCGTCCACTCTTATTATTCCCTCTTGGTTGTTGTACATTTTGTATATGACCCGTCTCTCCCTATAGCTTACCCCTACTTTTTTCAGAATCTTGAACAGCTTGCACCATTTTATATTGTCGAACGCTTTTTCCAGGTCGACAAATCCTATGAAAGTGTCTTGATTTTTCTTTAGCCTTGCTTCCATTATTAGCCGTAACGTCAGAATTGCCTCTCTCGTCCCTTTACTTTTCCTAAAGCCAAACTGATCGTCACCTAGCGCATTCTCAATTTTATTTTCCATTATTCTGTATATTATTCTTGTAAGCAGCTTCGATGCATGAGCTGTTAAGCTGATTGTGCGATAATTCTCGCACTTGTCAGCTCTTGCCGTCTTCGGAATTGTGTGGATGATGCTTTTCCGAAAGTCAGATGGTATATCGCCAGACTCATATATTCTACACACCAACGTGAATAGTCGTTTGGTTGCCACTTCCCCCAATGATTTTAGAAATTCTGATGGAATGTTATCTATCTCTTCCGCCTTATTTGACCGTAAGTCCTCCAAAGCTCTTTTAAATTCCGATTCTAATACTGGATCCCCTATCTCTTCTAAATCGACTCCTGTTTCTTCTTCTATCACATCAGACAAATCTTCACCCTCATAGAGGCTTTCAATGTATTCTTTCCACCTATCTGCTCTCTCCTCTGCATTTAACAGTGGAATTCCCGTTGCACTCTTAATGTTACCACCGTTGCTTTTAATGTCACCAAAGGTTGTTTTGACTTTCCTGTATGCTGAGTCTGTCCTTCCGACAATCATATCTTTCTCGGTGTCTTCACATTTTTCCTGCAGCCATTTCGTCTTAGCTTCCCTGCACTTCCTATTTGTTTCATTCCTCAGCGACTTGTATTTCTGTATTCCTGATTTTCCCGGAACATGTTTGTACTTCCTCCTTTCATCAATCAACTGAAGTATTTCTTCTGTTACCCATGGTTTCTTCGCAGAAGGAATACTTCAGACTCTTATGAAACTCTGAAGGTGAATCCAAAACAAACAGTTAGGATAATAACGAAGAAATCATTTTTCTTCACGACAGTGAGCGATCCAGTACTGTGAATCGAATGAAGGAGAAATCTCAGACTTCTTATCTGGGAGAATTTTCAACATCCTCTCTATTATCTGGACTTGGAACCAAGCGATTTTAGTCTCTTCCCTGAGATGAAGGCACGGCTAGCTGCTCAGCACTTCGTGACCGAAGTTCAGTACAGGGATGCTGTCAACAACTGGTCGAAGTAGCAGGCGGGACTATTTTTGATGGAGGAATAAAGATACTGGTATAATGGTACAACAAATGTTTTAATTTTGGTGGCTACCATGTGGTGAAGTAATGTCAACATGTAAGTACACCTTGCATATAAAATCATCGATTTTGTTCTTTTTTAATAGCCAACCAGATGTGGCTTAAATTCAAAGAAATAGTATCGACCGCAACTTAGAGATTTATACCAAATAAATTAACAAACGACGGAGCTGATCCTCCTTGGTACACAAAACGAGTTAGAACACTGTTGCAGTAACAACGAAACAAACATGCCAAATTTAAACAGACGCAAAATCACCAAGTTTGGCAATCTTTTACACAAGCTCGAAATTTACTGCGGACTTCAATGCGAGATGCCTACAACAGTTTCCACAACGAAACTTTGTCTCGAAACCTGACAGAAAATCCAAAGAGATTCTGGTCATATGTGAAGTATGTTAGCTGCAAGAAACAATCAATGCCGTCTCTGCGCAATATCAATGGAGATACTATCGAAGACGTGCTGCCGAAGCAGAGTTACTAAACACAGCCTTCCGAAATGCCTTCACATAAGAAGACGAAGTAAATATTCCAGAATTCGAATCGAGGACAGCTGCCAACAAGAGTAACGTAGAAGTAAATATCCTCGGAGTAGTGAAGAACTTAAATCACTTAATAAAAGCAAGTCTTCTGGTCCAGACTGTATACCAGTTAGGTTCTTTTCGGAGTATGCTGATGAATTAACTCGATACTTAACAATAATATACAACCGTTCGCTCGACGAAAGATCCGTACGGAAAGACTGGAAAGTTGCACAGGTCACACCAATGTTCAAGACAAGTAGTAGGGGTAACCCACTAAATTACAGGACTATATCGTTAACTTCGATATGCAGCAGGATTTTAGAACATATATTGTGTTCGAACATTATGAATTACCTCGAAGAAAGCTGTCTATTGACACACAGTTAACATGGGTTTAGAGAGCATTGTCCCTGTGAAACACAACTAGTTCTTTATTCACATGAAGTGCTGAGTGCTATTGACAAGGGATTTCGGATCGATTCCGTATTTCTGGATTTCCGGAAGACTTTTGACACTGTACCACACAAGCGGCTCGTAGTGAAATTGCGTGCTTATGGAATATCGTCTCAGTTATGTGACTGGATTTCTGATTTCCTGTCAGAGAGGTCACAGTTTGTAGTAACTGACGGAAAGTCATCCAGTAAAACAGAAGTGATTTCTGGCGTTTCCCAAGGTTGTGTTATAGGCCCCTTGCTGTTTCTTATCTATATAAACGATTTGGGAGACAATCTGAGCAGCCGTCTTTGGTTGTTTGAAGATGACGCTGTCGTTTATCGACTAATAAAGTCATCATAAGATCAAAAGAAACTGCAAAACTATTTAGAAGAAATATCGGAATGGTGCGAAAAGTGGCAATTGACCCTAAAGTGTGAGGTCATCTAAATGAGTGCTTAAAGGAACTCGTTAAACTTCGGTTACACAATAAATCAGCCTAATCCAAAAGCCGTAAATTCAACTAAATACCTAGTTATTACAATTAAGAACAACTTAAATTGGAAGGAACACACAGAAAATGTTGTGGGGAAGGCTAATCAAAGACTGCGTTTTATTGGCAGGACACATAGAAAATGTAACTGACCTACTAAGGAGAGTGCCTACACTATGCTTCTCTGTCCTCTTTTAGAATACTGCTGCAAGGTGTGGGGTCCTTACCAGGTAGGACTGATGGAGTAAATCGAAAAAGTTTAAAGAAAGGCAGCACGTTTTGTATTATCGCGAAATATGGGAGAGTGTCACAGAAATGATACAGGATTTGGCCTGGAAATCATTAAAAGAAGGCGTTTTTCGTTGCGACGGAATATTCTCACGAAATTCCAATCACCAACTTTCTCCTCCGAACGCGAAAATATTGTGTTGACACCGACCTACATAGGGATGAACGATCACCACGATAAAATAAGGGAAATCAGAGCTCGTACGGAAAGATATAAGTGTTCATTCTTTTCGTGCGCTGTACGAGATTGGAATAATAGAGAATTGTGAAGGTGGTTCGTAATTTCTAACATACTTTCTAGTGGTACCTTCTACCCAAAAGGGCTTCCTCACAGTTGTAAAAATGAAAAGAAACCATTTATTAATACCAGGATTAAATAAGAAGAGCAGAACAGCAGCACATTAAACAGCCATTTAAAAAACCATGGATAACTAAGGGGATTAAAGTATCTTGTGAAAGGAAAAGGGAAATGTATCTTATGGCATGAACAAGTAGAGACCCTGCAGCGGTTGCACACTGCAAAAACCACTAAAAATTACTAAGAATGGTTATTATTAAATCAATAAACATGCTCATAATGTCTGAAATCAGTACATCTGACAAAAGAGTAAAGGCAGTATGGAATATAGTGAAGCAAGAGGCAGGACAGCCAACCACAGAAGAGGATAGTACTCGTGCACTGGTGGAGAGCGCCAAAGATGACCTCGGTTTGAGGAATGCTGGCGTGTACCAGATTCCGTGTCAATGTGGCAAGTCGTGTATTGGTCAGACGATGCGTACCGTCGAGGATCGATGCCGTGAACACTAGAGGCACACTCGACTGACGTATCCGAGCAAGTCGGCGGTCGCTGAACATTCTCGGAAAATCACGCTATGGAGTAGGAACGCACGAGAATTCTGGTACAGACGTCGAGATACTGGGACAGCGTTGTTAGAGAGGCCATCGAAATTCGCACCAATGACGGCCTCATAAACGGTGGCTATAATCTTAGCAAGGCTTGGGAACCAGCGATTGGGTTAATCACGAGTAAATCGAGCAAACGTATAGTTGTGACGACCACGGCGGACAGAGCCATCACACCGACGTCATCTCAGACGCGCGACCGTGGCGCGGGGCGCGGACAGCGGAGGGAGCGCGTCGCGGGCGGAGGTATTTAAATCGGCCGCTGCCGCGACCGAACCCAGTGCCCTCTGAGCAGCCATAGCGTACGGATCTCCGTGCCGGCACGTTCACAGGAGCTCAGTCCGTCAGTTCACCTGATGATGGCGACATGATGATCGTCGAAATATTGTGCCCGTTGGACACTGTAGACCGGCAGTACACCCGTGGATATTTTGATTATTAAATACGCCGGGAGAAACTCAAGAATCACAAAAGATCTTCTGGTATTGATGGTGTTTCCAATAGAGTACTAAAGATTTATTCCTATATAATAAACCCAGTATTGTCTGAAATATGTAATGCATCACTGACTCAAGGCATTTTTCCAGAGAGACTAAAATATGCCGTTGTTTAAGAAAGGTGAGAAGAGAGACGTCAGTAACTACCGATCTATTTCACTGCTGACATCATTTCCCAAAATTTCTGAGAAGGTGATGTAGTCTAGAATAATATCTCACCTTGGAAACAATAATATCCTCAGCAAATCACAGTTTGGATTTCAGTAGGGTTGCTGTACTGAGATTGCCATTTACATTTTCACACACCAGATATTACAAGCATTAAATGACAAGACTGTGAATTTCACTCTGAAGTGGAGGAAGTTTCATTAAATAACAAAATTGCACCATTAGGTATTTTCTATGACATACAGGGTGTTTCAAAAATGACCGGTATATTGGAAACGGCAATAAAAACTAAACGAGCAGCGATAGAAATACACCGTTTGTTGCAATATGCTTGGGACAACAGTACATATTCAGGCGGACAAACAGTCGAAATTACAGTAGTTACAGTTTTCAACAACAGATGGCGCTGCAAGTGATGTGAAAGATATAGAAGACAACGCAGTCTGTGGGTGCGCCATTCTGTACGTCGTCTTTCTGCTGTAAGCGTGTGCTGTTCACAACGTGCAAGTGTGCTGTAGACAAAATGGTTTATTCCTTAGAACAGAGGATTTTTCTGGTGTTGGAATTCCACCGCCTAGAACACAGTGTTGTTGCAACAAGACGAAGTTTTCAACGGAGGTTTAATGTAACCAAAGGACCGAAAAGCGATACAATAAAGGATCTGTTTGAAAAATTTCAACGGACTGGGAACGTGACGGATGAACGTGCTGGAAAGGTAGGGCGACCGCGTACGGCAACCACAGAGGGCAACGCGCAGCTAGTGCAGCAGGTGATCCAACAGCGGCCTCGGGTTTCCATTCGCCGTGTTGCAGCTGCAGTCCAAATGACGCCAACGTCCACGTATCGTCTCATGCGCCAGAGTTTACACCTCTATCCATACAAAATTCAAACGCGGCAACCCCTCAGTGCCGCTACCATTGCTGCACGAGAGACATTCGCTAACGATATAATGCACAGGATTGATGACGGCGATATGCATGTGGGCAGCATTTGGTTTACTGACGAAGCTTATTTTTACCTGGACGGCTTCGTCAATAAACAGAACTGGCGCATATGGGGAACCGAAAAGCCTCATGTTGCAGTCCCATCGTCCCTGCATCCTCAAAAAGTACTGGTCTGGGCCGCCATTTCTTCCAAAGGAATCATTGGCCCATTTTTCAGATCCGAAACGATTACTGCATCACGCTATCTGGACATTCTTCGTGAATTTGTGGCGGTACAAACTGCCTTAGACGACACTGCGAACACCTCGTGGTTTATGCAAGATGGTGCCCGGCCACATCGCATGGCTGACGTCTTTAATTTCCTGAATGAATATTTCGATGATCGTGTGATTGCTTTGGGCTATCCGAAACATACAGGAGGCGGCGTGGATTGGCCTCCCTATTCGCCAGACATGAACCCCTGTGACTTCTTTCTGTGGGGACACTTGAAAGACCAGGTGTACCGCCAGAATCCAGAAACAATTGAACAGCTGAAGCAGTACATCTCATCTGCATGTGAAGCCATTCCGCCAGACACATTGTCAAAGGTTTCGGGTAATTTCAGTCAGAGACTACGCCATATTATTGCTACGCATGGTGGATTTGTGGAAAATATCGTACTATAGAGTTTCCCAGACCGCAGCGCCATCTGTTGTTGAAAATTGTAACTACTGTAATTTCGAAAGTTTGTCTGCCTGAAAATGTACTGTTGTCCCAAGCATATTGCAACAAACGGTGTATTTCTATCGCTGCTCGTTTAGTTTTTATTGCCGTTTCAAATATACCGGTCATTTTTGAAACACCTTGTATCTAAGGGATTTGATTGTGTGAATCATAGTATACTCCTACACAAATAGAAGTTTTATGCGATTGATAGTATAGCCAACCGATGGATCATGCCATATCTAACCAAAAGAGCGCAGAAAGTTGTACTTAGTAGTAATTCAACCAACAGAATCCAGAGACATACCTCTGACTGGCTAGAAATCATGTATTGGTTTCATCAAGGACCAATCTTAGGTCCACTAATGTTTCTCATATACGTAAATCATCTACCATCTACTCTACAACAAGCGGAATTAGTTATTTTTCCAGATAACACCAGTATTGTAATAACTCCCAGTATATATACAGAAATGGAAGAAATGGTAAACAAAGTTCTCAAAATTATCATTGACTGGTTTTCTGCGAATGATCTCACCCTGAATTTCACAAAGAGACATCATATTCAGTTCTGCACCTCTAGGGGCGCTGCACCAGTGATAGACTAACACATGGCGGTGAAATAATACATAGGGTGGAAACTTCAAAATTCTTAGGTGAGAATTTAAATTGAAAAAAAGCACGTTTTGAAACTCCTAAAACAGCTTAGATCAGACACATCTGCACTTAGAATCATAGAAAAATTTTGGAGGGAGAGATATCAGTAAGTTGACATATTTTGCTTATATTCATTCAGTAATATCGTATGGAATAATGGGCTGGGGTAATTCATCTTTAAGAAGGAAGGTCTTTATAGCCCAAAAACGTGCTGTAACAATAATATGGGGTGCTCACCCGCCATCATCTTGTAGACATCTGTTTAACAACTGACTATTGGTTCACAATATACACTACTGGCCATTAAAATTGCTACACCACGAAGATGACGTGCTACAGACGCGAAATTTAACCGACAGGAAGAAGATGCTGTGATATGCAAATAATTAGCTTTTCAGAGCATTCACACAAGGTTGGCGCCGGTGGCGACACCTACAACGTGCTGACATGAGGGAAGTTTCCAACCAATTTCTCATAAACAGCAGTTGCCCGGCGTTACCTGGTGAAACGTTATTGTGATGCCACGTGTAAGGAGGAGTAAAGCGTACCATCACGTTTCCGACTTTGATAAAGGTCGGATTATAGCCGATCGCGATTGCGGTTTATCGTATCGAGACATTGCTGCTTGCGTTGGTTGGTCGAGATCCAATGACTGTTAGCAGAATATGGAATCGGTGGGTTCAGGAGGGTAATACGGAACGCCGTGCTGGAACCCAACGGCCTCGTATCACTAGCAGTCGAGATGACAGACATCTTATCCGCATGGCTGTAACTGATCGTGCAGCCATGTCTGGATCCCTGAGTCAACAGATGGGGACTTTTGCAAGACAACAACCATCTGCACGAACATTTCGACGACGTTTGCAGCAGCATGGACTATCAGCTTGGACACCATGGTTGCAGTTACCCTCGACGCTGCATCACAGACAGGAGCGCCTGCGATGGTGTACTCAACGACGAACCTGGGTGCACGAATGGCAAAACGTCATTTTTTTCGGATGAATCCAGGTTCTGTTTACAGAATCATGATGGTCACATCCGTGTTTGGCGACATCGCGGTGAACTCACATTGGAAGCGTTTATTTATCATCGCCATACTGGCATATCACCCGGCGTGATGGTATGGGGTGCCACTGGTTACACGTCTAGGTCACCTCTTGTTCTCATTGACGGCACTTTGAACAGTGGACGTTACATTTCAGATGTGTTACGACCCGTGGCTCTACCCTTCATTCGATCCCTGCGAAACCCTACATTTCAGCAGGATAATGCACAACCGCATGTTGCAGGTCCTGTACAGGCCTTTCTGGATACAGCAAATGTTCGACTGCTGCCCTGGCCAGCACATTCTCCAGGTCTCTCACTAACTGAAAACGTCTGGTCAATGGTGGCCGAGCAACTGGCTCGTCACAATACACCAGTCACTACTCTTGATGAACTGTGGTATCGTGTTGAAGCTGCATGGGCAGCTGTACCTGTAAACACCATCCAAGCTCTGTTTGACTCAATGCCCAGGCGTATCGAGGCCATTATTACGGCCAGAGGTGGTTGTTCTGGGTACTGATTTCTCAGGATCTATGCACCCAAATTGCGTGAAAATGTAATCACATGTCAGTTCTAGTATAATATATTTGTCCAATGAATACCCGTTTATCATCTGCATTTCTTCTTGGTGTAGCAATTTTAATGCCCAGTAGAGTATTATCACAACAGCAGTGCGGTTACACAGAGCCCACGATGCACCCTCGTAATAAAATTATCGAATTTTGAAAGTGATTCGGCTAAGAATCGTGGTATATAACCTCTCGTTCTGTGTTCTGAAACTGCTTTTAAATGTAACACAGCTGCCAACACCTAGTCCAAATTCACTGATCGGAGGGGTGTACTGATTGTATCCAGTCAACTCCTTATTTAGGGATTATTTTTTCATGATTGCATGGATAGTACTGACATAAAATCGATAGAATTACGCATGTGACAGGGGATAGATATAAATTGACCGAATATACACCGAAATTCAGGAAAATTGGGGAAGCGTATCTTCTGATTTGCGCAGAACAGCTTGTACATCAGAACACGTATGCTGCAGCAAGAGGAATCCGAGAAAACGTCGACATGGAAGCAAAGAGAATTTGATCAATTTTTTCCGTCGAGGTAGCATTTTACTGTATGTCTATTGAGGTACCAGTGACACACGTGAGTTGACTACTGTACTTGAAGCTTTTCAGGAAGACAGAGAACCATCCACCTCTAAACTTACTTGCATCTGTGTTAAAGGATAACAGAAAGTGGACGGGGTGATCGATTGAGATGGAGCTGTAACGAGGTACGATTTAATGGTAAACTGACGATGCATTCTAGAGAGGGGGCTGTTGCTACAGGTCAATTTTTCCACTGTTCTCTCAGGATACATCAGTCACGTGACATAACCTGCGTTCGACTCGTATACAGTCATGTGTTCTGTATGTGACTTAAAGCACTGTCTATTTGCGATCGTTAACGGTAAACCTGTCGGTCATCAGAGGACTTCCATCTCATGTGAGATGAAACGTGACACATTACTCTAAACGAACTTTGATTTATGCGATGTACTCCATCCCCCTGTCGCATCTTGGGTGTAAAATCGAGACTTCAGCATCATGACTAAGTTAGTGATAGGCGCTTGTGAGACACTGCAATCCCAGTGTATACGTTTGCCTGACGGATGTGCTGTTTACAGAGTTAGTGGCCGAATGACTTGTAATTTTCACATGTTGGACGCTGCTACTATGCGCTTATCTGTATCCTTGTACGAGGTATTCGCCGTTACTAACGATCATTTTATATAGGACTGATGTAGGCATAGTTTAATTTTTGAACCGTGATCGAATGTGAGCAGTGGGACGCTATACAACTCTGGAAAGCTATATTGTGCATGTATTACACAGAGCCACTGTTTTAAGAAAGTAGCTTTTTGTTTTACAGTTTGTTACCATCGTTTATCGTATAGAAACCTGCAAGAAGGATGTATGTCATCGGCTTGAAATATATTTCTTACATTGGAATATTAACAGCGCTACATTCCATTCGACTGATAGGTCGGAAACGCAAGTGATCTAACATTACAGACCGTTTTAAGTGAAGAACGTTGTAGCCTTAGGAGTGCGTGTGTTTATGTTCTCTCTTACCAAAACCTTCCAGGTACGGATCCTAGACTCTAGAACAATACTTTAGAGTTGATAGCATAGCTTGCTTGATTTACATAGAAATGCGTCGAACTCCATCCGTCTTGAGCTCCATCCATTTCTTGTTCTGCTTTACCGTCTACTGTTACATCACGACACCTTCAAATCTGTTACTATACACGGATATGGGGTGCTAACCTCCTCGACATGGGCGCATCTCGAGAAATCTTGTGTACTTGGATGGCTGAGGTCTCGGGTAGCTCCAGTCATTCACGAGACATGGAGTGTAGTGGCCTACTTCTGGTCGGTTGTAGATTAAATCGGTAACGGTGCCGCAGGGTGGATTGGTCAATGACAGTGTGAGGAGGGTCTTTCACTCTCTAAATTTACCCTAAGACAGCGAGAATGTTCTGTGACTCCCATACGCAGAGAGATAGATCGTAAACTAAGCACTATGCTCTTGGTGTTAGAAATATGTAGAGCACTGTCTGATATACTTTGATGGTGTATGTGTTCGAGAATTAACAATGAATGGACGTACTGCACTGTCATCTATCCACGTTCGCAATGATACTCGCAAAGTGGAGAAGGGCGGTTTAGCTATGACACTGAAATAGGGAAACATGGTGTCGCATCATTGGCCGGTGTTGAAATTACTGTAAAATTGCTAAAATTGTTCGCACTATCAACTGTGATGCTTATTATTAGAGTAAATCGATGGTGTCTCTTCCATCCCATCCACCCACTGTCACACTGTTGGTTACCACATAATGATTGACCGACATCGCTTGTTTGAGTTGGAGAAAGAGTTTTTGTGAATGGATAGCACCTTCTAGGGTGGATAGCACCAAAACAGTGATTGCGTACATTAGGAGAGGTACTGTGGCTGTGCTCTTTTCAAAGATATAAATCGGCTATCTCGAAGGCGTTGATCAATGTCTCTGTAGTGAAGGTAACGAATGCTTATTTTCCCGACATAAAATCATTCCAATCCAAAGATATAATGAGTCCTGCAAAGCAATTTTCGAAATTAAGAACCTACTAACACTCCCATCACTAGATATTTATAAAACTGTTCAGCTGATGCTAAAATACAAGCAGTACAATCATCTAAATAGAGAAATGCACATGTACAATACTAGGAGGGACAGTGATTATCAACTAGAAAGAAACAATACATAAAGTGCAGACAAGAGCCCCTATTACATGGGGATAAATTTTATAACAAACTTCCCAAAAAATTAAAAAAGCTAAAGTGGAAGCTGCTTTGAAATTGCCATGAAGGAGTTCCTCAGCAATAAATGTTTTTGTAGTATTAAGGAATTCCTCTCAGAGGAGTAGAATACTTTCATTCATATAAATAGTATTTATATGTACCAAAAAAAGCAACATAATTTTTTTTCTGTAGGCCTATTGTATATAGTTGTTTTCCACAATGTTATAAGGGGAAATGATCACTGCGTAAACTATCCAAAACAAATCCTTATATTTGTCCATGGAGAGTAAATAAATAAATATTTGCTCCATTTCTTAGGCAGCCAGTGATGACTGAGGTTACAAACAGTTAATGAAAACATTCTGGTATGAGTTGAGAACTACGTAGTTTATTTTGGTTCACGTGTTTAAATACAGATCAAATGTGTAGTGTTCTGCAATGTCTGTGGGAAGATTTTCGTCCACAGTCCTGTCTTATGGAAACATATGTGCATTTGCCACAGCAACAGCAAGGCAGAGAAAAAGCAATGTATGATTTGTGATAGATCTCAGAATATACGAAAACACACAGATGAACAAAAGGACAGGTGCAGAAAATATGCAATGTAATATGATGAACTCTAATGTTGTGCATGTATCTACAACAGTAATGTCTTAGTTTCTTAGGAAACCTATTTACAGTATGTTTTCTTGTGTTCATAATGGTTTGTATCTTTGTGGTAGAAAACTTCGACATCAGGCTACCCTATAAATCAATCCTTTACTTAGGTCACATTCACAGACTTGTAAACGGATTGCCACATATCAATCTAACATAGATCACAGGGTATGCTACAGATAAGTCCGTCACCTCAGCCAGTATTCTGTGGGATGGTGGTGGGCACAATCACACACTAGCCATATTTTGTAAAATAAAAGAAAGGAAAGAGCAGTATTTATAGATACCATTAATTAGCTGTTTTTCCTTGCATGTAGCTTATTCCATTGCTTGCAATCTTCAGTGTTTTAAATATTTTCCCCTTTTGTGCGTCAATGTGATATTGACAGCACATCCCCAACCCACTGCACTCCCCCCAAAGAAAGAGAAAAAAATCTAGATTCAGGAATAGATGTTAGGCTGAAGAATCAAACTCGTGTTTTCATTATGGTGTAAAGTTTTTGCTCAGTTACGAGGTATGATCACATTGATTTTAGTTCAGGATTAAAGGTGTTTTCTTAAGAAAGGCAGTTTTACAGAATTGTTCAGTGACCATTAATTTAGGATGGTTGATATTTACATATTTACAGTTGCAAGCAAAACTCTGAACATTACAAAAGGCAAGACATGTCTCTTCCGATGACCATGCTCTGTAGTGTGCTCCCATGCTGCCCTCGAGTTTGGTATGTATGTTTATGGTAGGGTTTTCCATTCACCAGCACAGCTGACAATTGCAGGATGGTTGTTGGTGCATGTAGATGTGCTGCAGTTTGTCTCCCCAACACACCCATTTATGTTAAATGAGAATCAAGCCAGGAGAAGGGCAGGCCAGCCCATTCACCAGATATCTTCTCATTTCTAGAGCTCTTCCATCTGCTGTGTTCGATGCAGCCATGCATTGTCATCCATACAAATGAAGCCAGGGCAGAATGTACTCTTGAAAAGACAAGCATCTGGAAGGAGTAGTGTCCCAATGGTTGTTGACTTGTGAGTGTACTGTGTTCAAAGATTAGAAGTCTGTATACCTGTGCAACTTCATGGCTCTCTGCACCATAACACCTAGACTAATTCACCCCAACGAAATTGCTTATAATTTTGGTAGTCTAGTTGTTATGATGTAGGGGGGGCACAATGTCTCAAGGTCATACTGCCTTCAAATCTTTGCATAGAATACAGAGACCAGTCAATATTATTGTGACACTGTACTCCTTCCTGATGTAAAGATTTTCTGGAGTGCATTCAGCCATGATTTAATTTTTATGGATAACAATGCGTGACTGCATTGAACACCACAGGTGGACGAGCTCTTGGAATGGGAGGATATTTGGCAAATGAATTGGCCTGCCCATTTCACTGACTTAAGTCCCACTGAACATGTTGAGGAGATACACTGCAGCATGGCTACAGACACCAACGACCATCCAGCTGTGGAGAAATGTAACACCCTACCACAAGAACTTACCAACTTCGTGACCAACATGGGAGCATGTGACAGAGCATGCATTGCCATTCTTGGTGATCACACACCCTATTGAGAACCATGTCCTGCTTTTTGTAATGTCCAGGGGACCATCATAAATCATGGTGACTTCAGCATAATTATTATTTTTGAATGAAAGCATCATTTTTGTTTATGTCATAGTGTATTTCTCCCAGTTACCTTCTGTACTATAGTCACGTAGTTATTTCTATGTATAGTTTCATTGAGCTATGTTACTTGGTAGTGACATATCATGCGGAATTTACTTTTGTCCTTACATTTTTCAAGCCAGTGTAATATGAATTTATGGGTCTGTGAATGCTTCCAGGACCCTATTGTTTTTTACTATGGCATGAAACTAATATGTGTTCTACAATTTGTTGCATGTAAAACATGATCACAGTCGTAAGAATCTGAAGAGTATAGAGAGCCATGTTCCTGTTACTATCTCCATGCTGTCCGTGACTTGTTGCTCATACTGACCCATTGCTGTAATCAAGCTGAAAATATCCTCAAGCCATTGTATTGCATTATAAATCAAGTGCATGACAGATGCCAGATGCCAAGCTATTGTTTTTTTTTAAAGCGACATTTTCCCAACAAACTATGGGCGAATGCCAGGGTGAAGCAGTGTCAACGTTTGTCTCTCTTACTGCAACAGAAGCCAACTCAAAAGAAATTCGTGGCAATCTCCAAGAAAATAGCTTGAGTCAAAATTTGTATTTATTCAAAGTATGCAGAACACCTATTATGTATTGGATAACCCAAGGCTGAGATGTTATTATTTGAAACACAGTTAACAAGTTGCTCCAATATGAACACTTAATTTATGCTACAAAATATTAATGATTTAAAAAAAAGAAAAACGAAAACTGGAGATTATTTTATGTCGGTATTGCTCCCTGCATAAAACTGGGCAGTTGGGCTTGTTAAAAACTTGGTTTACATTAAAAGTATCATGTTTTACGTTATAATAATGCAACTGTAGTATCAAGACACTGTATCATGTAGAAAAATGTAATAAATGCATTTATGAAAAACTGAAATGAAAAAGTATAAATGTTGATAGATTTGGACAGTCTAAGTTTCAGCTGTCTTCTGGTTAAAATTATGTATTGTAACATAACTGTATGTACAATTATTGGTGTTCAAAAATGGTTCTGAGCACTATGGGACTTAACATCTGAGGTCATCAGTCTCCTAGAACTTAGAACTACTTAAACCTAACTAACTTAAGGACATCACACACATCCATGCCCGAGGCAGGATTCGAACCTGCAACTGTAACAGTAGCGCGGTTCTGGACTGAAGTGCCTAGAACCTCTCAGCCACCGCGGCTGGCAATTATTGGTGTAATAAATGTGATAAGTCTAGTAAAGAGTGTGACAATCAATTTTTGTTGTTTGATAAAGGAGCTTTCAAACTATTGGTCAATTGCTCTATTTGAGCTGAATAAACGTTATGCACCGCCTTACTTCATTCAGATGTAGAGGAATAATCATCCCAAACCTAACAATCAAAAGTGATGTCTTGGCAAAACTTGATTTGAGTGCTGTAGCAAACATAGCGAATAAAGTCCCACTAATAACACATAGCCAATGAAAAATTTTTGCAACAAAGAATGATCCATTGGTAATAGTGAATGGTGCTTATCAGTCTTCATACATTCAGTCTTTCAGAACACTGAAAAATAAACAGTGGCATAAAGTCCTAGTAAACCATTAGTGACACCTTATAATTGTTGCTAAAAGTATTATGTTTCTATATAGAACAAGTTTATGAAAGATGCACACATTCACTTAAAATGCCAAACTACTGCTCTTATTGGTATTGAATACATAATACGATTTACATATTCCCACAGTAATAAGTTATAGGTGAGTTTAGGAAAAACGCATGAGAGGAAGCAGGCTTCTACTTCTACTTATTCACCAATTTAAAGCAATATCATATTTGAATTTTAGACTGTGACTGAACAAACACCTTGCATGAAGTATCTAATAAAGAATGTTTTGGAACTGCAGTAAGTGTTTGCTACATAAAGTGTGTTACTATTTGACAAACTGTGTACTGAAAACATTGCATCTAAAAAGGACTGTAACTTCACACATTGATTGTATTTGCCACTGCAGCACTCTGTCATAGGAGAGAAAGGCTGTTTATTTGCATAGAAATATTTTGATCTGCAGTCAAATTTACTCATCACAGTATTTTTCAGAGGTAACAAATAAGGAAAAGCCATCTTGCTTGGAAGTTGTGTAGTGTGCATTATTTGTACAATTCCTATAAATCAGTTTACAGCAATTCTATGAGACTTTGATCTTCAGGCTGCTGATGACCTCACTGCTGATTGCCCATCAACTCCTCTTGATTGTCAGGCTTGAGAGGGCTTAATGGATAGGCACCATCACACTGTAGTCATACCTACAGAGCATTTGGGGTATTTCAACCACAGCCAGCTTCATCCATACAACGTTTCCTATTTGGAAAACCAATCGGTGGGGGTAAGATACCCTTAGAGATGCAGGTGTGAAAGGACCTATATGTAAGCACAACTCTGAAACATTCAAAAACATTTTTAACACAGTATGTACAAAAGAAGATATTGTTGGTATAATATGAATACAGCTCTGTAAACAACACCATGTAACCACCTACTTATAATGTACACCATTAAATTTAGTTTTCTTCTACTTGGGCATATGGAGGCACCAAGTAATATATCCACATGCCATTGCTCAGTCTTGTACATATAGCAAATCATCTTACTGGCTGTTAGCAATCTCTTTATTTTACAACAAATGTCTATTAATTTATTTAATTGGCTACAGCATTACTGAATTGTGTCCCTTTGTTCACCTAATGCTCTTCCGTAGGTTCCATATGGCAGACTCACCCCTGAGAACAAAATACTTACTGTTTTCATACTTTGAACCTCTGGAGGCATATTTTGCACGATGACGTGAAGGCCTTCTTGTACATGTTTGCATAGATTGATCTTTGACATGCAGTGAGTCAACAATACAATTACTGTCAGTAGTTTACATACTTTGCGAGTGACAACCCACACAATTTCAGATTTATTTTGTGAGCAATAGCATATAATAGCCTGTCTTATTGTAGAATTTTTTTATGGTAAGATGATTTTCTGAAACTGTACATTATTTCATCTGTCCATTTAGACTATTCACTGCTGCCATTTTTCATGTACAATACATACATTACTCATCAGTTCGTTATTTGCATCAGGAGGGATTTTACTTAGCCTGTACTGCTACAAAATTCGAACAAAACACTTATCTGCAATTGTTTTCTAGTATAAGAAAAAAGGCCATCTCAGACATTTGTGAGGTGGAGGATACAGTAATTTCTAGACAAAAATTTATAACCTATATGCTTTTTCTGATTGAAGATAATGTCCAAAAATCTTAACGTTGTGTTCTCTACCAACCATGTTTAGAGCAAATCATAATATCAGGTTTAGGTCACATAGCATTACATTATTTATTTTGCAATTAGAGCAATAATGGTCCATTCAGGATTCCACGCCAGTGGTGTGATGAAGCGAAATTCTGTTGGCATCCCCGCACATGCCTGTGTTTAATCCATAACTGCCGAAAGTTTCATTGTTGTATGTCTGTTAATTATTGTTCAGTGCTGTTTGAGTAGAACATTGTGTCGCGCAGTTTGCGAATTCCGAGACGGGCGAGTTAGAGAAGAAACGCGTCTGCATTAAACTTTGCGTGAAACTAGAGAAAACCTTTACAGAGACATAGTAGATGATGCAGGAATCCTACAGTGATGAGTGCTTAAGCCGTATTCGGTGTTACGAATGATTCACGCGGTTTAACAATGGCCAGATGGAAGCTAAAGACGACCCTCGTTCCAGATGCACTTCAGTGTCTACCGACGACACTCACGTCAGGAACGTCAACGAAACTGTGCATGGCAATGGAACACTGACTGTCCGAAAGATTGCAGAAGAATGAAACATTTCAGTCGGATCATGTCATGAACTCCTGACACAGCACCTTGATTCGCTTCGTGTTGCCACCAAGTTCGTCCCACGGCTCACGAGTCAGGATCTGAAAGACTTTCGTCTTGCAGTCTGTGAAGAGCTTTTGGATCACACAAATACTGATGAGATGTGGGTCTTCGGTTATTATGTTGAGACCAAGGTTCAGTTTTCACAATGGGTCGAGAAAGGTTCTCAAAGATCAAAAAAAGCTCGTCAGGTCAGGTCAAATGTCAAAGCCATACTGATAGTCTTCTTTGACTTTAAAGGATTAGTTCATTATGAATTCGTGCCACAGGGACAAACTGTTAATTGATAGTACTATAGGGGCGTGTTGCGATGCCTCAAGAAAATGTGAGAAGGAAACGACCTGAACTGTGGCGAGACAATTCATGGCTCTTGCATCACGATAACACACCTGCACATTCATCCCTGTTAGTATGCGACTATTGCAGTGAAAACAAAATCACTGTGCTGTCTCATGCTCCATACTGTCCAACCTTTACCACAGCAGAACTTTTTTTATTGGAAAAGTTGAAAACCACGTCGAAAGGACGAAGATTTGCAACGATATATGAGATAAAAGAAAATCCGCAGATTGAGATACGCGCGATCCAGCAAGAGGCCCACTAAGACTGTTTCCGGAAGTGGAAACGGCATTGGATTAGTGTATTAATTGTGGAGGAGAGTATTTCGAAGGAGCCATACACAATAAGTAAAAGGTAAGAGTAGAAAAAATTTTGTGGACAAATTTACGGAATTTTTTGAATAAAAAACCGCGCAGTGCAATCTATAAAACCTTTCATTTAGCCAGCAGGGCACTTTCAGAAGAACAGTAAGACCACACTAAACACCAAATATGGGACGAGTTCATTCTTTGTGGTCTAAAACAACGCACATCAGGCTCCTGACATTTGGTAGACGCTCATTGTTGCTTCTAAAGCAATGTTAAAATGGCAGGATCCCCAGCCACTGAAAAACTGTCATCTGACTTTTGGTATAATATGTGTTCTGTAACTAGCAAGCTTTCTATTTCTAATGACGAAACAACTGTATCTTATGTGATGTTTCCAGCAGAGCAATGTGGGATCCACTAAATGTACTGCAAAGGACTGATAGCCTACGATTGCATGAAATCTTCTGACACGTATGAATCTTCATCAGGATTGATTACGTGAGGATTTTTGTCCTGCATATGAATCTACTATCAAGTGGTGCCTCATTTCCAATAGAAAATACTGTAACCTCAAGTATTTGAAAGTAGTCATCATCCTTGTATCTCCTCTACCGCACTTGCCGACGACACATCCTTTTTCTTCCACCCACATATGAAGGTTGTTAGTTCTTAGCCTGTTATCTACCAATTACTAACTACAAGAACCTGACAATAAAAACAAAGACTGAAGACAGGCATTTACTCATCCGTGGGTAACTATTTGTGGTTCACAAGTAGAATAAAAAAAGATCTGATGTCTCAAGTTTTTGAGCTGTGGATGCTTTTGTAGCATGTAGGTTCTAGATGTGATTTAGAAATGTACACGTAGATTAAAACATGAAGCTATCTGTTTTTGTATGCCAAGAGCAGGAGCAGGATCACAAGCAGCAATAAGGCAGCACAGAAACATTGACTGAAGTTGTCTATGGCCAAAGTACTCTAAAATTAATTTTTCTTTTTCTGTCCTCACATCAAACCTCATAGTAGATGACTGAGGGTGTACTCCATAAAAGACAGTAATCCACACACTTCAGTAGATTCAGGCTGTTCTAAAGAAGATAATATTACATGGCACAGATAAAGTTATCTGAAGCAGAAGGGCACAGACTGTTGAACAGTGATTATAGACATACTGATCATGCTTTGTGACATACAATTAATACAGTCACTGCTTAGTGACTGCTGCCTTCACTTAGTTACAACTACAGTACGGGGCTAGGCTCAAAGCAGCAAAACTCACTAATCTAAATTCTTACAGCCCTCAACTGCTATCCCTTACAGACACTTCTCGTTTTGAATATGTCCCTGAAACATTAAAACGCTAACAACTCATTATCTGAAATTCAATATCTATAAATTGTGCCTTTTCGAGAGAATCTCAATGTACTAGAATTTTGGAACAGCATTTAATTACAGAACATTAGTTATGATAAAGTTATAATATAAAACATACCAACTACGACTTTGACGAAATCCAATATTGTCCCATCCAGGTAATGCAGCCACATAATATATTTGAAATGAGCACAGCTTTAGTACTTCACATAATGTATATGCAAATAAAGGCATATGTACATGCACTAGTTTAACCAACAAAATCTCACTGTACCACGTGAGCCACCTGATGATGGCGTAGCAGCCCAAGACCAGTTCGTGTAACAAACTGACACGTATGAATCTTCATCAGGATTGATTACGTGAGGATTTTTGTCCTGCATATGAATCTACTATCAAGTGGTGCCTCATTTCCAATAGAAAATACTGTAACCTCAAGTATTTGAAAGTAGTCATCATCCTTGTATCTCCTCTACCGCACTTGCCGACGACACATCCTTTTTCTTCCACCCACATATGAAGGTTGTTAGTTCTTAGCCTGTTATCTACCAATTACTAACTACAAGAACCTGACAATAAAAACAAAGACTGAAGACAGGCATTTACTCATCCGTGGGTAACTATTTGTGGTTCACAAGTAGAATAAAAAAAGATCTGATGTCTCAAGTTTTTGAGCTGTGGATGCTTTTGTAGCATGTAGGTTCTAGATGTGATTTAGAAATGTACACGTAGATTAAAACATGAAGCTATCTGTTTTTGTATGCCAAGAGCAGGAGCAGGATCACAAGCAGCAATAAGGCAGCACAGAAACATTGACTGAAGTTGTCTATGGCCAAAGTACTCTAAAATTAATTTTTCTTTTTCTGTCCTCACATCAAACCTCATAGTAGATGACTGAGGGTGTACTCCATAAAAGACAGTAATCCACACACTTCAGTAGATTCAGGCTGTTCTAAAGAAGATAATATTACATGGCACAGATAAAGTTATCTGAAGCAGAAGGGCACAGACTGTTGAACAGTGATTATAGACATACTGATCATGCTTTGTGACATACAATTAATACAGTCACTGCTTAGTGACTGCTGCCTTCACTTAGTTACAACTACAGTACGGGGCTAGGCTCAAAGCAGCAAAACTCACTAATCTAAATTCTTACAGCCCTCAACTGCTATCCCTTACAGACACTTCTCGTTTTGAATATGTCCCTGAAACATTAAAACGCTAACAACTCATTATCTGAAATTCAATATCTATAAATTGTGCCTTTTCGAGAGAATCTCAATGTACTAGAATTTTGGAACAGCATTTAATTACAGAACATTAGTTATGATAAAGTTATAATATAAAACATACCAACTACGACTTTGACGAAATCCAATATTGTCCCATCCAGGTAATGCAGCCACATAATATATTTGAAATGAGCACAGCTTTAGTACTTCACATAATGTATATGCAAATAAAGGCATATGTACATGCACTAGTTTAACCAACAAAATCTCACTGTACCACGTGAGCCACCTGATGATGGCGTAGCAGCCCAAGACCAGTTCGTGTAACAAAGAAAATATATTGTAGAAGATTACACCAGTGTTGTATGAGTTTCATTCATAAAATGTGAATGTCATTGCTGGATGTTTCACTTGCAGCAAGTTCATCATTTGTCTTTCAATCCACGTTAAATTTCAAAATGAAGGAACTGTTTGCTGAGAATGCACACTCTTATATACAGGGCGAAGAAAAATTCACGCACTCGGACTTCACAGTCCGATTCACCACACACTAGTAATAAAAAAATGCCTGTCACAAAATTTTACCTCTCGTATATATTTCCAGCAGTAAATGGACGTTAAAGACTGACATTCTGGCAACACTGTAATCACATGCATAGCAACTGTCTCTGTCAGCATATAGGAGCACTGCTGTGCAGTTAGTGCAGTGGATAGCATTTTTGGGTTACCATGGAGGAGGTTGGCCAATGGCCTTGCCGCAGTGGCAACATCGGTTCCCGTCAGATCACCGATTAAGCGCTGTTGGGCTGGGCTAGCACTTGGATGGGTGACCATCCGCTCTGCCGAGCGCTGTTGGCAAGCGGGGTGCACTCAGCCCTTGTGAGACAAACTGAGGAGCTACTTGATTGAGAAATACCGGCTCTGGTCTCGAAAACTGGCATACCGCTAGGAGAGCAGTGTGCTGACCAGATGCCCCTCCATGTCCACATCCAGTGACGCCTATGGCCTGAGAATGACAGCGGCCGATCGGTACTGTTGGGCCTTCATGGTCTGTTCCAGAGAAGTTAGTTAGTTAGTTAATGCAGGATGTCGAGGGTTTGATTCTGGGTCCAGACGTATTTGTTTTTATTTACCAAACGTAGTTCCTGTGGTATGGTAACTGGTGTCTTGATCGTCATATAGCGATTACATTGTGTCTTCTCCAAAACATTTGCACTTACAAATTACGAACACAGAAATGGAAGTACGATCGTTTTCTCTGCGCAGCTTTTAAAGAAGGATTTGGCACGTCGTGAATGCGAACTGTTTCACAGCATCGCATCCACTAGATTCCAGACCTTTTTTCTGTGTACCCTATCCCAATCGTTTCATCGATTAGTACCAACCATTATTCTTGTGACGTTAGCGCCAAATACGACTTTCTTCTGGTAGAGCCACCAGATGTCTGGATGTAAAAATCTGGTCTCTGATCATCGAACTTCAGTCTGTCTGTAAATCTCTGTTGTCTGCATTGCCCACCATACTGTAGCTAGGCAAGAAGTTCCCCACTGTTAATAGGTGGGTAAGAATTATTTACTAATTTCTGCTTGTGACCCTAAGCTCATTTACTTTAACGCTATCTGAATAAGGGAGATATCAAATCAGTGCAATATTGCAGTGCTACCCACAGCAATAGAATGAATCCTTCATACATACATGTAAGTCTCCCTTGAGCTCTAGATATATACTGTGTAATTTTTATTTTTACTGTACGAAACGGAAAGGAACCGGAGCATTATTCTCGAAATCCAGCGTCAGTCACCTTATTCATATATTGTCTTTTGTTGAAGTGGATGACGTACAGTGTTCCAGCCCCCCGCCCCCCTCCCCTTGAACCATGGACCCTGCTGTTGGCAGGGAGGCAGGAGCAATACAGACAGCTGTAGCCACAAGGGAGGGGTGTCCGTTGAGAGGCGATACAAATGTGTGGTTTCAGTAGTTGCAGGAGCAACAGTCTGTATGATAGATTGATCTGACCTTGTAACATTAACCAAAACTGCCTTTCTGTGGTGGTACTGTGAATGGCTGAAAGCAAGGGGAACTACAGCCATGATTTTTCCCGATGACATGCAGCTTTACTGTATGGTTAAATAACGATGATTCGGATTTCCAGGCAGGGCTGCTAAGGAGGACGTTATTAGGAGAAAGGGAACTGGCCTTCTATGGATTGGAGCGTGGAATGCCAGATCACTTAATCAAGTAGGTAGGTTAGAAAATTTAAAAAGAGAAGTGAATAAGTTAAAGTTAGATATAGTGGAAATTAGTGAAGTTCGGTGACAGGAGGAACAAGACTTCTGGTCAGGTGAATACAGGTTATAAATACAAAATAAAATAGAGGTTAGGCAGGAGTAGGTTTAATAAAGAATAAAAAAATTGGAGCACAGATAAGCTGCTTCGAATAGCATAGTGAATGCATTATTGTAGTCAAGATAGACACGAAGTCCATGCCTACCACAGTAGTACAAGTTTATATGCCAACTAGCTCCGCAGATGATGAAGAGATTGAAAAAATGTATGATACGATAAAAGGAATTATTCAAATAGTTAAGGGAGACGAAAATTTGATAGTCTAGGGGGGCTGGAATTTTATAGAAGGGAAAGGAAGAAGGAAAAGTAGTAGGTAAATGTGGACTGGAAGTAAGGAATGAAAGAGGAAGCAGCCTGGTAGAATTTTGTGCAGAGTGTAACTTAATCATATATTGTCTTTTGCTGAAATGGATGACATACAGCGTTCCAGCCCCCCTCCCCCATGAATCATAGGAGATATGATAGTGAATAATTTGTCAGAGCTCTGGAAGACCTAAGTCACTTGTCTTTAAGAATCATGAAAGAAGATTATGTACGTGGAAGAGGCCTGGAGACACTGGAAGATTTCAGATAGATTATACACTCCTGAAAATGGAAAAAAGAACACATTGACACCGGTGTGTCAGACCCACCATACTTGCTCCGGACACTGCGAGAGGGCTGTACAAGCAATGATCACACGCACGGCACAGTGGACACACCAGGAACCGCGATGTTGGCCGTCGAATGGCGCTAGCTGCGCAGCATTTGTGCACCGCCGCCGTCAGTGTCAGCCAGTTTGCCGTGGCATACGGAGCTCCATCGCAGTCTTTAACACTGGTAGCATGCCGCGACAGCGTGGACGTGAACCGTATGTGCAGTTGACGGACTTTGAGCGAGGGCGTATAGTGGGCATGCGGGAGGCCGGGTGGACGTACCGCCGAATTGCTCAACACGTGGGGCGTGAGGTCTCCACAGTACATCGATGTTGTCGCCAGTGGTCGGCGGAAGGTGCACGTGCCCGTCGACCTGGGACCGGACCGCAGCGACGCACGGATGCACGCCAAGACCGTAGGATCCTACGCAGTGCCGTAGGGGACCGCACCGCCACTTCCCAGCAAATTAGGGACACTGTTGCTCCTGGGGTATCGGCGAGGACCATTCGCTACCGTCTCCATGAAGCTTGGCTACGGTCCCGCACACCGTTAGGCCGTCTTCCGCTCACGCCCCAACATCGTGCAGCCCGCCTCCAGTGGTGTCGCGACAGGCGTGAATGGAGGGACGAATGGAGACGTGTCGTCTTCAGCGATGAGAGTCGCTTCTGCCTTGGTGCCAATGATGGTCGTATGCGTGTTTGGCGCCGTGCAGGTGAGCGCCACAATCAGGACTGCATACGACCGAGGCACACAGGGCCAACACCCGGCATCATGGTGTGGGGAGCGATCTCCTACACTGGCCGTACACCACTGGTGATCGTCGAGGGGACACTGAATAGTGCACGGTACATCCAAACCGTCATCGAACCCATCGTTCTACCATTCCTAGACCGGCAAGGGAACTTGCTGTTCCAACAGGACAATGCACGTCCGCATGTATCCCGTGCTACCCAACGTGCTCTAGAAGGTGTAAGTCAACTACCCTGGCCAGCAAGATCTCCGGATCTGTCCCCCATTGAGCATGTTTGGGACTGGATGAAGCGTCGTCTCATGCGGTCTGCACGTCCAGCACGAACGCTGGTCCAACTGAGGCGCCAGGTGGAAATGGCATGGCAAGCCGTTCCACAGGACTACATCCAGCATCTCTACGATCGTCTCCATGGGAGAATAGCAGCCTGCATTGCTGCGAAAGGTGGATATACACTGTACTAGTGCCGACATTGTGCATGCTCTGTTGCCTGTGTCTATGTGCCTGTGGTTCTGTCAGTGTGATCATGTGATGTATGTGACCCCAGGAACGTGTCAATAAAGTTTCCCCTTCCTGAGACAATGAATTCACGGTGTTCTTATTTCAATTTCCAGGAGTGTATAATGGTAAGACAGAGATTCAGGAACCAGGTTTAAAATTTAAACATTTCTAGAGATAGATGCGGACTCGCACCACAATTTATTGGTTATGAACTATAGATTAAAACTGAAGAAACTGCAAATTGGTAGGAATTTAAGGAGATGGGACATGGACAAACCCGAAAGAACCAGAGGTTGTAGAGAGTTTCAGAGAGAGCATTAAGGAACGATTGACAAATATAGGGGAAAGATATACAGTATAAGAAGAATGAGTAGCTTTCTGAGATGAAATACTGAAGGCAGCAAAGGATAAAGTAGGCAAAAAAACGAGTGCTAGTAGAAATCCTTGGGTAACAGAAGAGACACTGAATTTAATTGATGAAAGGAGGAAACATAAAAATGCATGAAATGATGCAGGCGAAAAGGAATACAAACGTCTCAAAAATGAGATCAACAGGAAGAGCAAAAATGGCTAATCAAGGATGGCTAGAGGACAAATGTAAGGAGGTAGAGCCATATATCACAAGGGGTAAGATAGATACTGCCTACAGGAAAATTATAAAGATCTTTGGAGGATAGAGAACCACCTTTATGAATATCAAGAGGTCGGATGGAAAACCTATCCTACGTAAAGATGGGAAAGCAGAAAGGTGGAAGGAGTAAATAGAGGGTCTATACAAGGGCGACATACTTGAGAGCAATATTATAGAAATGGAAGAGAACGTAGATGAAGATGAGATGGGAGATATGATAGTGTGTGAATAATTTGTCAGAGCTCTGGAAGACCTAAGTCAAAAGAAGGCCCTGGGAGTAGACAACATTCCATTAGAACTACTGATAGCCTTGCGAGAGCTAACTATTACAATAGCCTACCATCTGGTGAGCAAGATGTATGAGACAGGCGAAATACCCTCAGAATTCAAAAGAATATAATAATTCCGAATCTCAAAGAAAGCATGTGTTGACAGATGTGAAAACTAGCGAAGTATCAGTTTAATAAGTCATGGTTGCAAAATACTAAAACTATTTCTTTACAGATGAATGGAAAAAACTGGTAGAAGCTGACCTCGGGGTAGATCAGTTTGGATTCCACAGAAAAGTTGGAAAACGAGAGGCAATACTGACCTTATGACTTATCTTAGAAGATAGATTAAAGAAAGGCAAACCTACGTTTCTGGTATTTGTAGACTTGGAGAAAGCTTTTGACAATGTTAATTGGAATACTCTCTTTAAAATTCTGAAGGTGGCAGAGGTAAAATACAGGGAGCGAATGGCTATTTACAATTTGTACAGAAATCAGATGGCACTTAGAGGAGTAGATGGGAATGAAAGGGACGCAGTGGTTAAGAAGAAGTGAGACAGTGTTGTAGGCTATCTGCGATGTTATTCAGTCTGTATACTGAGCAAGCAGTAAAGGTAACAAAAGAAAAATTTGGAGGAAGAATTAAAATCCATGGAGAAGAAACAAAAATCTTGAGGTCTGCTGATGACATTGTCATTTCGTCAGAGACAGTAAAGGACCTGAAAGAGCAGTTGAACTCAATGGACAGTGCCTTGAAAGGAGAATATTAAATGAACATCAACAAAAGCAAAATGAGGATAATGGAATGTAGTCGAATGAAACCAGGTGATGCTGAGGGAATTAGATTAGGAAATGAGACACTTAAGTAGTAAATGAGTACAATGTTACAAACTTCCAGCCAACTGATTGCAAACAGAATTTAAAATTCTTTAACTAGTTTTCAACACCAACTACGGGCGCCTTCTCCAGAAGAAACTGTTACCTTACCAAACAATATCACAGGAAAGTACATTAATAGCGGGTAGACATAGAACAAATTCTTAATTTTTACAATTTAAATTGCATAAAAATACTCACATGTGGTTAAAAGGAAAATATGAGTGACATCGCTAAAGTCAAGACATTAAAACCACAACTAAAACATTTTCCACCTGGATTCATAACAGATATAGTCAAAATTTTAAAACAATGTCTAAACATGCCTCTAAGGGTACTACATTGGTGTAGGCCACGAGTAAGTAACAGCAACTGTTCGAGAAGGCCGTGCCAAATAACGACGTGAACATGATACTGATTACTCCATCTGGTAGCAGCATTTATAAAAGCTTAACAACATCTACACGAAATTAATATAATATTGATTAACACATTAATAATATTTGAATTACATAAGCAAGGGAGAGGAAAATAGTATTTAAGGGATTACAGGGAAACGGATAAGCAACTTTAGCTGTCAAACATCTTTTAGTAGTGGCTTTAAGCCATTGAAATAATTTATATTATGCGACTGCAGTTGTTCATTTAATATGAGGCCACCCTTCAGAGAAAAATGTTTGAAGATCTGTAACTCTTCCAAAACATTTAGTCTGCAACCTTTCCTTTTGCAATGCAAAATTCCATTGTCATGAATTTTCATAGGTTTGTGGACAGTGATCAACGGGTGGTTGGCAAAGATTGAGTTATGAATGTTAGAACCATTTTTCCCTAAAAGATGCTCTTTGTATCTGGTAAAGAAAGCATGACCTGTATGGCCTATGTAATAGGCTTCACATGTGTCACAATTGATTTTATAGATTTCTTAGTTCTGTAGGGGTGACTGTTCTAATTTTAAATTACATAAAAGGTCGCTAAGTAAGCTGTTGTTAGTGGATACTGAATAGTTATTTTGAAAAACAAAGGATTTTTTAATACATTGTGAAGAAACTTTGCTAAGGTGTGGTAGGCACTATTCATGCTATTAGAAATGGGAGGAATTGGATGACCAGTCTTATGTACTTCAAACTGAGAATGCAATTTTGGAGACTGCATGTTCATACTGATTAACTGCTACTAAAAGCTGTTTGACAGATGAAGTTGCTTATCCGTTTCACTGTAAGCCCTTAAATACTGTTTTCCTCTCCCTTGTTTATATAATTCAAATCTTATTAATCTGTTAATCACTATTATATTAACTTCATGTAGATGTTGTTAACGTTTTATAAATTCTGCTACTAGATGGCACGATCTGTATCGTATTCACGTCGTTATTTGGCACGACCTGCTCGCACAGTTGCTGTTACTTACTCGTGGCCTACACCAATGTAGTACCCTTAGAGGCATTTTTAGACATTGTTTTAAAATTTTGACTATATCTGTTATGAATCCAGGTGGAAAATGTTTTAGTTGTGGTTTTAACGTCTTGACTAGTGCGATGTCGCTCATATTTTCCTTTTAACCACATGTGAGTATTTTTATGCAATTTAACTTGTAAAAATTAAGAATCTGTTCTATACCTACCTGCTATTAATGTACCTTCCTTCTGGAGAAGGCGCCCCTAGTTGGTGTTGAAAATTAGTTAAAGAATTTTAAACTCTGTTTGCAACCAGTTGGCTGGAAGTTTGTAACATTGTAATTAATTAAAGTTGCTGAGCACAGCCATGACCAAAACTTTAGTAAATGAGTTTTGCTTTTTGGTGAGAAAAATAACCGATGATGGTCAGGGTAGAGAGGACATAAAATGTAGACTGACGATAGTAAGGAAAGCGTTTCTGAAGATGAGAAATTTGTTAATATCGAGTATAGATTTAAGTGTGAGGAAGTCTTTTCTGAAAGTATTTGTACAGAGTGTAGCCATGTATGGAAGTGAAACATGGACCATACATAGTTTAGACAAGAAGAGACTAGAATCTTTCGAAATGTGATGCTACAGAAGAATGCTGAAGATTAGATGGGTAGATCATTTAACTGATGAGGAGGTACTGAAAAGAAGTGAAGAGAAGAGGAAATTGTGGCACAACCTGACTAAAAGAGGGGACCAAATGATAGGACATGTTCTGCAGCATTAAACTGTCATCAGTTTATTATTGGAGGGAATTATGGAGGGTAAAAATTGTAGAGGGAGACCAAGAGATGAATACACTAAGCAGATTTAGAAGGATGTAGGTTGTAGTAGTTACTCGAGATGAATAAGCTTCCACAGCTTAGAGTAGCATGGAGAGCTGCATCAAACCAGTCTCTGGACTGAACACCACAACAACAACAACAGTGTTCTGATGTGCAGGAAACATGTTATTTAACATTCTGTTGAGAGAAATAAATTACTGCATTAGCATTGTTTGTGTCTTCATGACAATGAGTGGACACATCACACCAGATACTAAAAATACAAAACTGTATTTTCCATTAGCTTAAGAAGCGGATTCCTTGCACTTTTAATACCAGTTTACACTTAATGATGCTTCATTAGTCCATTTGTAATTATTATCACCAGAGGTGGCATGTCAGCAATACGAACTTTGTTCGAGAGGTATCTGCATTTTTATAATACTTAATTGTGCGAATTATATATACTTAAATGTTTAGAGAATACGGTTCATAATTTATGGGTTTCTACTGCATCTTATGACATTGTTTTGCATGACAACTGAATGAATGCGTAAAGCATAAGTGAAATAAAGCAGTATCAGGTTTCTGAGCAGCTTGCTAATTTGCATATCTCGCTACAGTTTTTGAAAGAACATTCACTGTAGTAGAGTCACTTGGGTGCATAATTTAGGAATATTTTCTTTTGCATTCTAAAGCTGATTCAGACCACCATACTGCAGTAAGCTAAGAAATGAAATATGTGGATCCTTAGCAAGCATCCTGTAGTTGAATATCCACTTTTTAAGAGATCACTGAGAGGCACTGGTTCTAATTTGTAATTTGCACCACGTCCATTACAAGCAATTTTTCTCAATACTAATCATCATAGTCCTTATTTCTGGACTAGTCTATGATACTCTTGATTTCATTGAGGTTACTCACCGCACTCGATATGTTGAAATTTGCTCGACTGTTATTTATGCTAAATTAGTTTTTCCTTGGTTAAATGCTGAACCAATGCTGTGGGTCTAGTTATTTCTTCTTTCACCAAAAGCTTTTAAAGCTGTCAGGAATTACCTTAGATGGAATGAATTATTTCTTTTTTTTAATATTTTGCACTGGAATAAAATTGAGAAATTTATTTCTATTACAGAGGAATATTTATGTAACATGTATTTTTTAAAATTCGACAATCACTATATTTAGATTTAATTTTAAAAATCTTATCAAGAGACGACAAAAGGCAATTAATGTCTAATGGTGGAAAGTGGTGAGGGGAAAATGGTATGTCAATTAACAGAAAAATATTTTTGAACTGGCTGTCAGTTCAAAGATAAGATGAATGTTTTGAATTGTAAGTTATCTCAGTGTTAGTTGTGTCTTAATGCAACTTGTCACATCATCTCACTTAAATATATATGAATTTTTTATAGAAAAATAGTACAGTTCAACAGGATTCAAAATTAGTGCTATGATCCACACTGTAGTTCAAGTTATCAAAACAGAAAATGAACTCATCATTTGATGATTATACATTCACACTAGACTGAATGTCAATACAATATCACTTTGTTTAGCCCAGTAGCATCTGATGAAAAAGATATTATGAAATGTGGTGTCATAATTAAAGAACTGGAATGAATAATGTTTATTACTGGGAACAGTGAAATTTCTGATGGGTGTATTGACAAAGTAAAACAATAAGAAAACTTTCATCCAAACATTTCCAGGCATAGAAATTTATTTGCTAGAGAAAAAAAAATTTATATAGCAACACATTGAAGTGTTAAGGGAACGTTAGCATCTCTGGCCCAAGATAAAGATTCTCACTCTTCTCTCTGACAGTGGACAGTAGCATCGCAGTTCGCTCTGTGACTCGAGTGTGATATGTTGTGTATCGATGTATGTCTCGGGTTTCTATTAAGTAAAGTGTGTTGTGTACTCCCTACTACCGTATCATCTATCATTCATTATCACTACATACCAGAGTTCCATATTGGTGACTGCAAACTTCGAGTGAACGCTAAAATAGTGCAAACTCGCAACGAGATAATATGGCCATCACTCCCCTCTTGTGTTATGCCGACCGCGAATTTCGTCGACTTCTTCCGCCCCTCACTGTCGGCAGGTATCAACTGCGTTCTGCATGTTGCCCAAGTGACACTTGTTATACTGCAGCCTCGTCGCAAATCGAAGGGGCGCAACAATGCAATGCAATTGACAATCTGCTTATTGACTTTGTTACAGACTCAAATAGTGTAACATCTACCCCCGCATTCCATCTATATTTTCATGATCTGGAGTACAGATCTATGCCGACCACGTCGCGGTCGCTATTGCACGCACCGCACACGTGTCCGCCCAAAACGCATGTGGTGTTATCCACGTTGTGTGGCGAGTTGTCCGTCCTCTGGTCCATGCAGCATCCTGCATTTACGGCAACCGCCCACCCACACTTCTCCTCGTGCTCTGCGGCCGTATCCCAACCACGTTACCAACCTGAACAGACGAATGCTTATGGCTCGCTCTACCGCAACTCTGTAAGGACGATCTGTGCCTGTGGTTCGCGATCGTCAAAAGCACATTCGTCTCCAATGCCATCGTCACGGACGACAAGAAGTACGTTACTCTGCTTAGTCACAATGACGTTATGTACGACGTCATCCTGGCACTGCTGTCTGTGGACAGATATGGGACCGACGAAACAATGGTCTTATGACACATGTCCCGGACTCCCAACTGCAACAGGTACCTTACAACAAACATTTTCAAGATGAGTCCCCCTCTTAATTGTGGCAGTGTCTTCGAAGCAAAGTAGACCGGACGAGGCACTGCAGGTGATCTGGATCGTCAAGCTCCTATCCCAGGTGCAGATGACTTTACTTGTCACTAGTAACCAGTGTCTCGACGCCTGCCTGTTCCTGGCCAACCCCATTTTCGTTGTCTTTCAACGTAGGCACTTGAGCAACAAAGCTCCCAACAGTGGTTTGGATATGTACGCTGCACTGACATGTATGCTACCTCCTGCAGTCACTGACAACTGCCGAGTGCTCCCAGTCCCACCTGACACTGACGTCACAGCGGCCACTGCCACCTTTGTATACAAAACAGACTCGGCTTCAGCTGTCGCTCCTGGTATATCAACAGCCGTGCACACGCAGTCTCACCTCTGTTGCTACAATGTCCAGTTTAGCGGCACCGCTCGCCTCTGTCGTCAAAGTTATGACTACCAAAACTCGCCTCAAGACCTGCGAGAGGTGACCCGAACCGTGAATGATGTGTAAGTTGTCTCGACACACAAACTCGCCACATGCCCGCTGGCTTCCAGTGTCACTCAAAACAACCGTCTGTAGATCGTCAACCACATCAGCAGACACATCGCAGATCATTCTGGAACTTCACACACTTGCCTTGCCTATGCCTGAAGACTTGTGTCTTTGTTTGACCACTGCTAATGGCTCCCATATCACTGTCAGGGCACCCGGACATGACCAATAGACCTCAGTTTCGCTACATCCTTCACATAGTCCTTCATCATTGCTGATGTTTTGGAGCCAGTCCTGGGTGTTGATTTCATACTGGCCTTTCACCTTGTGCCCTTACTGCATACAAACAAACTCACATATACATCGCCCAACCATGCTGCTCACAGTACATGCACCTCAGTGTAGTGATCAACATTGACAAATGTCAACTGTGTCAGGCGCAAATCGCCATCTTGGGGCACATCATTAAGGCTTCAGCATCTGCCAAACTCTAGAGTGCACCGAACTTATTTGCAGCCTAATGCTACTATCCAACTATCACGAACTCTGCCATTCCCTCGGGATGGTCAGTTTCTGTCACCATCACTTGCCCTTTACCTCTGCCCTGCAGGAATCCAAATCTCAAAGGCAAAAATACGACAGTCATAGGAAGCTCAAGTGGATCACAGACATACAGCATGCCTTCCACGTGATCAAGGATGACCAGGTTCAGGCAGCCCCTGCCTCACCCAATTCAAGAAGCAGCCCTGTCCATCTCTGCTGATTTAGCAGAAAGAGTTGGATGGCTCCAATCAACCCTTGCGCTTCTTCTCTTGTCAGCTGACTGAGCCACAGCTCATGTACTCAGCTCACGACGAGAGCTAATGGCCATATATGAGGCTGTGCAGTATTTCAGGGAAGATATTGGTGGATGCCCCATGTCATTTTCACGGACCACAGGCCACTAACTGACGCCATCCTTATCACACCCAAGGACGAGTGCCGTCACCATTACCATCATCTAAAATACATAACGCAATTCACTACAGAAGTCTGTCAGATGAAAGGTGCAGACTATGTAGTGACTGCTTGTTACTCACTGGCGCAACCTTGGCTAAAAACGAGTTAGACAAGCTCATGCAGGCTCAGCAGGACGACCTTCAGGTACAAGACTTTTTTAACGATGCCTCCTCCATCCTCATCACTGAGTCAAAATTTATCCCTGGTTCAATACGCCCTGCCCTCTGCGACATGTCCCAGGGATGCACACGCCCGCTCGTCGTGCAACAGTTCCTCGGAGTTATTTTCGCCCTGTTTCACAACCTCGCCTTATAACTGAGCAATACGTTTGGCTCCATGTTAAACGAGACTGCAAGTGGTGGGTGAGGGCCTGTGTACCATGCCAGTGACGTAAATCCATCCAGCACACAGCCCACACTAGGCACTTTCCAGGTACAGAAGGGACACTTCCAACACACTGATGTCAACCTGGTCGTCCCCTTTCCCCAATATGGCAATTAACACTACCTCCTCTCCGTTTTGACTGGACAAGACAATGGGTAGAGGCTAACCCAATCCAAGAGATCACTGCTGGAACAATTGTTAGAGATCTCGTGTGTATCAGGTTTGCAGTTGGCATGTTTTGGTTGCCATGCCTCTGTAAACACTGACCAAGGTACTCAGTTCGAGTCCATGCTGTTTCCCATACTCTGTAAACTATGTGGCATTACCCATTACAGAACCGCCAACTACAGCCCGCAAGCTGATGGGCTTGAAGAGAGATGACACTGTACCCTAAAAGCCACACGTAGATGCCATGGGGCTGACTGGCCTGATTCACTTTTCTGGGTGTTGCTGGCTATCTGTACAGTGCATAAACAAGACCTTAATGCCTCATTAGCCGAGATTTTATACAGCAAGGCACTATCCCCTCCCCCCTCCCCCAGATATTTCGTCTCTTCTGGCTGCCGCCCCTATGCCAACCTTGCTTCCTGCCTTTGCTGATAGTGTCCAGCATCACACTGCCAACCTTCGTGTGCCCACCCCCATTCCCCCATATCCCTCCTAAAATTTTCATCATCAGACACCTAGTCATGTGCCACCATGTCATGCAGTTTCGTGACACTGTCCACACCATACTCCAGCCCCCATTCTCAGTCCTACATAGAGGGCTTCTGTGTAGCCCCAACATCTATGACATTTAGCGTAATGGCAAACCATTCAGGGTCTCCAACCATCAACTGAAACCTGCCTTATATCCTGTTGAAGAGCCCTCTAATCTGGACTCTACACTCATGGTAGCTTCCCCTCTAATCTCGTCCCTCCTCGCCCTTCAATTTTGTCTCCTCCTTTCCATATACTACTTGATATCTGTTGCTTCTACCTGGAGGACCTAGCCTCATGGTTACAGACAAGTAGCTGGTAGTCATAGTGGCCCATGATGAATGTATGGTTTGCTTGAGTCCCAGTATACCATTACTGGCAAGTTCTCACCTTACCTGATAACACTGGCTGTGGAACTCTACATGCATATTACACAGATGAAAGTCCTCTGGCCATCTCCACTACTTGCCCACCGCCTTTAAACCTATCCAACACAGACATACTGGGGGATACGTCTTCCTCATCTCTCTTTTCCATGTCACCAGCAAAGGTTGTGCCATCCACTCACTTGCCCATTTCTATGACTGTGATCTCTACATCCCACACCAGACCATCCTCGCCCACACTTTTGCTTCCTATCCTTCACCTCCACAATGTGCTCTGCATAACTGGGGTGGGGAGGGGGGGGGGATGGGCCACTGTGGGAATGTCAACATCACTGGCCAGAGAAAATGACTTGCAGTCTTATCTCTGATGGTGGACATATCATGGCAGCTTGCTCTGTGACTTGAGTGTGTTATGTCATGTATCCTTGTATATATCGAGTTTCTGTAAGGTAAAGTCTGTTGTGCACTCTGTACCAATGTGTCGACTATCATTTACTATCACTAACTACCAGAGTTCCACAGAATATTTAGAAGCAAGTGCTTAGAACCTTTTTTTCTTAACTATTCCTTTTATTTTTTAAGTACCCAATAACATAAAAGACAATTGCATAATTCTCCTTGTATAGAGATGACTTTTACATTGTTCAAAAAGGTTTTTGAATAAAACTTACTTCATTACTTTATGTTCTAATTTAGAGCAAGAGGAGCATGGTTTGTCTTTTGTCCATGTATTGTGAAACCCAAATCGCTTTCTCTTTCAGATAATAGTGATTTACACTCAATGTCAAATGAGTACAGGTGATATTACCATCAGATGATAATGTTTTCAGGCAACATGGAATGTCAACATGATGTCACTCCACATTCAACATAATGATCAAATCCTATATGATGAAATCCGCCCTCAATTCTTTTTTTGCATGAGAACAATACAGGATGCATCACATCACATTACATTAATACTTGTTCCATCGATCATGAAATGACATTTCATTATGATGTGGAATGTGTCAGTTTCACATAAGTTTTCACTACACAATATATTATTATTATTATTATTACTTTTTACAGTCACTACTTCATGTCTAAAAATTCATGTATTGAGAAGAAGGAGTTGCCATTCAGAAATTCTTTTAATTTGTTTTTAAATGTTGGTTGGCTATCTGTCAGACTTTTAATGCTATTTGGCAAATGATCAAAGATTTTTGTGACAGCATAACTCACCCCTTTCTGTGTCAAAGTCTGATTTAACCCAGAATAGCGAAGACCATCCTCTCTTCTAGTTTTGTAGCTTTGCACTTCGCTTTCTTGAATTGATATGGGTTATTAATAACAAATTACGTAACTGAACACATGTATTGTGAAGGTCCTGTGTATATCTTGAGTTCCTTAAATAAATGTCTGCTAGGGGATCTTGGCTGGGCTCCAGCTATTATTCTGATTACACGCTTTTGTGCAATGAAAAATTTTCTCTTAAAGATGGATTATCCCAAAATATGATGCCATATGAAAGCAGTGAATGAAAATAGGCATAGTAGGCTAATTTACTGTTTATCACTAAAATTTCAATAACCCTAATATCGTAAGTAGCTGAACCTATCTGTTTCAGTAGGTCATCAATGTGTTTCTTCCAATTCAAATTTTCATCAATACACACACCTAGAAATTCTTAATATTCTGCCTTCTCAACAGGCTTCTGTTCAAAACCTATATTTATTAATGCTGTTATGCCATTTACTATACCAAACTGTATGTATTGTGTTTTCTCAAAATTTAGTTTTAGTCCATTTGCAGAGAATCACTTAATAATTTTCTGAAAGACGTTATTTACAATTTCATCGTCTAATTCTTGTTTGTTGGATGTGATTTCTACACTTGCATCTTCATGAATATAGAGAGACAAGTCATTAATATATACTAAGAACAGTAAGGAATCGAAGACTGAACCCTGTGGGATACGATTCTTGTAACCTCCCCAGTTAGAGGACTCTGCTGATTTTTGCTGACTATCTATACTATTAATTTCAACCTTCTACATTCTTCCAGTTAGATATGAATTACATTATTTGTGCACTGTCCCACTCATACCACAATACTTAACCTTATCTGGAATAATTTCATGATTCATACAGTCAAAAGCCTTTCAGAGATCACAAAATGTTTCAGTGGGTGATGTTACGTTACTCAGAGCATTTAATGTTTGATCAGATTATCTAGAAGAATTTCAAGATTAATAATGTCAAAAGCCTTTGAGAGACCACAAAATATCCCAATGGGTGATGTTCAGTTACTCAGAGCATTTAATATTTGATCAGTGAAAGCATATATAACATTTTCTGTTAAAAGCCTTTCTGAAAACCAAACTGACATTTTGTTAGTACTTTATTTTTACAAATATGAGAAGCTACTCTTGAATACATTACTTTTTCAAGAATTTGAGATAAAGCTTTCAGATGTGAGACTGGGCAGTAGTTGTTAGCATTGGACCTATCCCCTTTTTATGCAATAGTTTCACAATAGGACATTTCAGCGCACCTAGAAAAATGCCTGTTTCAGTGAGGTACTACATAGGTTGGTAAGAATCCTACTTATTTGGTGGGAACAAGCTTTTAGTACTCTGTTGGAAATGCCATCAATTACATGCAAGCTTTTACTTTTGAGTGAATTTATTACTTAATTTCAGTAGGAGAAATGGGTTGAATTTCAATGTTATTAAATTTCTTAGTTATTGCCTCTTCCATTTACAGCCTTACATTTACTGATGAAAAGCTGGATCCTACTTTCTCTATAACATTAAAAATAGTTATTAAAAATATTTTATAGTTCTGACTTTTTGTTAGCAAACTTTTCAATGAGTTTGCTAGAAATACAGTCTTCCTGCGCTCTCAGTTGCCCTGTTTCCTTTTTAACCTCATTCCAAAATGTTTAATTTTATTACCAGTGGTGCTAGTCCCAGACACAGTGCACACTCTTCTCGATTTTTTAATTACTTTTCTTAATACAGTACAGTCATTTTTATAATGTATGACTGTTTCTGGATCATTACTCCTTCTGCCTATAAGATACATTTACCTTTTCTGTTTACAAGATATTTTTATCCCTGTAGTAATCCACGGCTTTTTAGATGGTTCCCTACAATTATGTTTCACTGTTTCTCAGGGAAACTGTTTTCAAATATACCCACAAGGATATCATGAAATAGATTAAACATTAAATTAACATCAGGTTCCCTGTGCACCTCATACCAGTCAACTGCTGCAAGCTTTTCTCAAAATTTGCAATTTTTAAACCGATAACTGAACATAATATTTTGGAGAACTGTTTTGCATTACTGTTGGAGCCATATCATATACTGTGACTAGTTGTACCTCACAATCAGACAGACCATCCTTAACAGGGATAGTTTTTATTTGATTAAATTTATCTTGGTCCAGAAAAACTTAAATAATTTACTTCCACCTGTCTGATAGATAGCACAATAAAAAATACAAGTTTTTCAAAAATAGCTGAATTTTTCCCAAAGGGGATCTATGGATAGCTACAATTATAAAAGTAACATTATTTAGTTTAAGCTCACAAACACATGCAGCTGTAAGTTGCTCTACACAATTTTTTTTAGCTTCAAAATCTTTCATACTATGACAAATTTTGACATATATAGCAACTCGTCCTCTCTCCATAGTGTCTCTTCTTAATGTGCTGAAAGCTTATATCCACTTACATTTACATTTTCAATGCCTGTGACTATATGATGTCCATACAGGACAATCAAGAAGCTCATCTACTATGTTTGTTTTTAATCCATTGATGTCCTGATACAATATACTAACATTATTTTTCACTGTATTTTTATGAGAAACTTGTCTCTAGTACCTGGTTGTCTGAGCATTTCATTAAGTTAAATTTCATTCAGTGTTGAATGATTGGCCACTGATATTAGCCTAAAAAAGCGGCACTCCCATGAGTTTCAGTGCCCCCCCTTAAAGATTTTGCTATCATCCCAGCCGATTTACCTTTCTCTTTGCTACTGAGATGCAGGCCATGTATTATGAAGTTCCACCTACCAATAGCAACAACAGGAACCAAACCTATGCCTGACAAAGTAGCTGGTCGAAGCAGCTGATCTAGCTCCACGTTGACAGAGCTGTTCAATTGAGGCCGATCATACTGTATGAAAGCAGGAATGAAGCCAACATTTTTATGGTTCATTACAGATGCTACTTTTACCAGGTAAGACTCAATACTGAAGTCCAGATCCCTTTCAATACTGTTTCCTACTCCATCCACTATCGTAACATCATCCTACTTTGTGAAACCGGTGCACAGTGATCCTCCATCCTCTATCACTTGGCTAATACATGCACTGGGCTTGAAAAAACATGTGACCTGGTGTTTGTCGCCTAACTTTTCACCACGTGGGGTAACTGTGCGTTCTGATGCTCCTTGTCACGGTCCACTCGGCTCCCCCCGTCGGAGGTTCGAGTACTCCCTTGGGTATGGGTGTGTGTGTCATCCTTAGCGTAAGTTGGTTTTAGTTAGATTAAGTAGTGTGCAAGCTTAGCGACTGGTGACCCCAGCAGTTATGTCCCATAAGACATTACCACAAATTTTTGTTTTCCCAACTTTTCCTGCAAGATATGCTCCACACCTCTACCATGGCTATTACATGGCAACAGACTGTCCTACTACTTCCTACTTTTTTTTAAACATTTGGTTTCCTGGTGAAAGTCTGTTGAGTATTAAGTAAACTTACATCTACTTGAGCCCCTTCCTTAGTTAACTGAGTTAGCAAGGGATATCTATCATTTGTACCAATAATGAAAGTGTGAGATGCTGTCTTCTTTCTGTGGCCCCTGTTCCCTGCTACTGCTTCCCACCCGTCTTCACCCTTCTACCCACTTAACCTCATCTGTTGCTCCATACCATTATCCAGTTCAGCCTTAAGGGCTCTAATCTTCATTTCCAGTTCAGCCATTTTCCTGTCCCGTGAATGTACTCTGCAATACCATGGATGAGAGTAATTTAGTTCCTCAGTTCCCATGCCACTACGTCCCCCTAATGTAACTGTCACAACAGCTACATAGAACCCCAGAAATAAGTTTCCTATGGCAGCTCAAACACTTCTCATTCATCGTTGCTTACAATATTTTTACAAAATTTGTCTAGCTATAACAGTAATATTCTTTTAACTACAGATTACAAGAGTCACTAAAGTTATGTGGGACACTAATATATGTGTGTACTATAAGTAATGAACTTAAAATAACATTGAAACAAAAAACTTGTGTACCAGACATATTAGGCCTAACTTCACATATGCGCGATGTGGATTTTACGCATTTTGAAAAGAAATAAAAGATAGAACTTAAAATCTTTTCTTCGCCGAGTAGATATGTCACCACTAGGTACATGTGTAACGAAAACGACTTTAATTCTTCGCTTAATATTTACGCAAACGTCTTAAATTTCTAGGTAAAACTATGTCTAAACTGCGCGGAAGCCTAACCTTAGGTTACGTTTTTTCTTCTATTTTTTCCCGAGAAATACATATATTGGAAAGAAATAACAGACAGTACTTAAAATCTTTAATTCGCCGAGTAGATACGGCACCAGTAAATATATGTGTAACGAAAACGACCTTAATTCTTCACTTAATACTTACGCAAACGTCTTAAAGTGGTATGTAAATCTTTGTAGAAACTACGTGGAAGGTTACTTCTATTGATATCCATTGTAAAGTTGTTGAAAACTGTCAGTAAACGTTTCTTGGGGAGTTGCTCGAAGCACCATCCTCACACATTGTTAGATATCCACATCATTACAGGAGAAGAGACCTGGTATTAGCAAATGCAGTCCAGACCAAGTGACAGTAAATTGCATGGTGTTCATCGTATTCCCTGCCTTTCTTGGACAGAAATTCGTGATGGATCAAGGGCTTGATATTGAAAGAGGAGATCAACACTGTCTTAATTTTGGATTTTGGCAACTGACTCCTATTGATATGGTATTACAGTGTGTTTGTGCCAGTTGCAAAGTTTCACAGCAGTGTTGAATCCAAATCAAGAAGGCTACACTTTAGGGAGATGTCCCAATGCTGTAAAAGAAAAGACATCGATTACACACTTTGCCATATTTTAGGATCCAACACTGGGAAAAGTCTGTGTGTATTGTAGTCGTATAATCAAAATATGAGGGTGAATTTTTGTAAAATGTGTTATGCATTTTACCTACAGATCCACTAACATTAGTACAAAATCTGTTGTTAGTTTTTATAGGTAAATGTTTTACCTAAAGAAACTCTTTTGGTTTGAATATGGACTATTCATTTCGATGTTTTCATTCGCTAACTTTTATATTTAGAATAGTCACATTCATAAAAAAAAGTCCAGAGAAAAGCTTGAGAGTCAAGTAATTGTGACGAAATATAGCACACCAGTCAAATACAACATATTACGTCCAGAGAATTTGCTTGAAGCTCATTTTGATTGAGCTTTGACATCATGTGTTCACATCAGAACTTTACATTTTTCTCGTAATTTATTTCATACATGCAGAAAGTTGCATTAGATGTTCTTTTATAAACGACTATAATTTTTCGGAGTGTGGTACCTATTTATTTGTCAGAATCTGATATTTTTCTTTGATGTTGGCAGCTGGTGTCACAGCAGCAGTCAATTTATTGTATATTTCACATAAATGTCTAGGTTTGATATAACCCATTGAGTGAAGTTTATGACAAGGTGACAAATAACTAACACAAAATTTTCAAAAAATTGATTACTTTTTTATACATATATAATTATTCTGCCCTGAGTTAATTGTTATGTTGGAAGAGTTTTCTTTGTTTTGGCAACCACTACTCCAGAAATAAATAATAATTTATCTGCATCAAAGACTTTGAGGTGTAATCCTAATTTTATGCACATGTTTGTTTTCTAGTGTTGCTAAAAGATTCCTCTCAATCCAGATGCATCACCTCATGCTCATATCAGAGAAAGCTGTACACTGTGCATAAAGTAAAGAAGCATACTCGGGAAGAAAATCAAGCTTCTTCAACAGCCAAACTGTCGCCTAAAGCAAGGAGATAGTGATTTGATTTGTGTCATAAAGGCCTTGCAGAAGAACTAAGTAGATGAAGATTATTTCAGTGTTTCACATTGTATCCAGAGTAAATTAAAGGGTTGTCATGTCAGTTTGCCAAGACAGTAGGTACTGCTGTTCTTAGAAAATGTGGCTGAGTTGTGAGGTCTTTTGCATTAATGGTTAACTTTTATTCTATAACGGCTCAATGGAAGCATCTATGACAATAGCTTAAAGTGACAATGAAAATGCTATGAATTTTTGGTTAAACAAAGAAGAAAAAGAAAATGCATAAAGTTAACCATAGTGTAAAGCTGGTTCTGTTCTTTGTAGTCTGAATATGGATTGTTCACAAGGAGTAAATAATCACACAGAGAAAGCTATATCCACCAAAATGAAACTAAGAATAGTGTGAAAATATTCTATGAGATATAGAAATGGACGTGGAACACAATGTACCATTATGAATGGAGATCTATGATGCATCATGGTCCTTTGAGCTGGTTATCTACATTCAAAAACTCATACAGTATAGGATGTCAAAAATCACAATCTTTATTTTGATAAAACATTTTGATGTGATACCATTAAACGGTAATGGAAATTCGTAGCTGACGTAAAGACAAAGTGTGCTTCTATTGTTACAACACCTGTGCATAATACCAATCTGTTAGGATTTGTGAAAGGATAACTTGCAAATAGCAATTTATCATTTTGCAGTGGAAAAAGACAGAGTGGTAATTGATATATGTTGCTTTCATTCATATGTGTTTTTATTTGAGAAATAAATAAAAATGCCATTATAGTTTGAAATTGAATAATGCACTTTATTTCTACACAGAACGATTGTAACATGAACAATGGCAAACCTGAATTAATCAAGATAACATAAACAGAAATCATTCTTACCAACAACATGAAAGATGAATTTTTATAGTAGAGATATTGATTCTAAACTGTAACTTGCAACTCCCCTACTAGAAGCTATGTTTCTCACTACTTTATCCTTGCAGTCACAATTCTTGGGTTAATTGATGAGATATGATTCTTGGCACTGGCTTCAAAATAACTGCAAGCATTCCTATTGTTCAAACTTTCTCCACTGTGATTTCTTCTGAATCATTTTTTCTCTGGTGAAACGGTGCCTGCTGTCAATGCATTTGGTGTAATCTTTGTATAAGTTTCTCTTTGACAGATCAATTACACCTTTACTGATGCAAAGGAATTTAATTGGGCCCTCTCTTTGCATCTGTTGAAGCCAAAGTGCTTCCTGATGGGCAGAACTTACTGTCATGTACTGTGCTTCTACCATTGAGGGAGGTACTGTTGGTTATTCTCTTCTGTTCCGTAAAATTTCTGCACCACATGACATAAACAAGAAACCAGTGGTCTATCTCCAATGTCCCTATTTCAGCCAGACTCATTGTATCCTGTAATGTCATGGTCCTTGCCTGTAGAAAATTGTAATTGAAATCTGTAGTTACCTTTTGATATGATATGAGTCTTTTTACAGCTTGTCAGTGGGTTACTCACAGGTTGTTATTAAACTAACTCATACTCCAAATGCATATCCCAGATTTGGTCTATTACCAAGTTGTCTAGCACTAGGCTAACTACAGTTTCTCTGTATGGGGCACTAATCATACTAGCTTTTTTATTCTCTGTCATGGGCTCATTTCAGGAGTTAATACTTGGTTGTTATACCAGTGAAGATAATGTATGGCAGTATTCAACCTTAAATTTTTGTGAAATCTGATTTATGTAATAGGATAGGTCATTTTTACAGCTTGTCAGTAGTATACTCCTAGGTTATTATGAAACAAACTCACCATTCCAACTGCATATGCAAGACCTGGTCTAGTACCTAGTGGTGTAGCGTTAGGTTACCTAAAGTTTCTATGTAATGGGCATTATTCATGGTAGCTGTTTCTCCCTCTGTCTCTAGGCTCATTTAATGAGTTAGTACTTGGTTGTTATCTACTGGTGCGGATACTGGATGGCAGTATTCAATTCTGATTTATGTAACAATTAGGTCCATCTATTTTCAAGACCACATCTGTGATCTCTTGTTACTCACATTTCTAGACATTTACATGCATCTCCAAGACTCTTTAGTTTAAATTGTCCCTTCAGCTTCTTTTTAAATATGTGTTTTGTAGCAGATTGTTACAAAAAATCATCACATCATCTACATAAATTACTACAACGAATATATTATTTCCTGGAATTTTGTGACAAACATAGGGGTGAATTGCGAACCTGCTGAAATTCAGCCTTAGTAGAGGTTTGTCCAGTTTGATATTGCAACAGTGACTTCCCTGTTTAAGTCCACAGACTGCTTTCTCCAGTCTTTTAGTGTCTTCATCTTTGACTGTTTTGTCTTGTCAGCTGCAGGAATTTTAAGAGAAGTTCTTCTTCCAAGTCGCCTAGTAAAAAAGCTGCCATTATATACAATGATCAATGTCCAAGTCATATTTAGTAACTAGACTAAATGAATATCTGAGTGGATTGTATAGTATTACTGGTCCAGGAGTTTCTTCATGTTCCAAACCTCTCACTTTTCAAACCACTGACATTTATAAATGTCAGAGATAAATTCTGCCGAAATTTTTACAAAGGCACAGACGGTGTTTAGAAAGGATAGATTGCATGCAACCGATGGTGGAGTGTTCGTCGCTGTTAGTAGTAGTTTATCCTGTAGTGAAGTAGAAGTGGATAGTTCCTGTGAATTATTATGGGTGGAGGTTGTAACGGAACTGAAATGATGGTGGGCTGACAGTAATTTGGAGCCCGCGCGTCGGAAACGGGCGCGCTTGTGTGAGACTGCCAGGGAGTGCACCCTGATGCCATCTATTGGCGAAACTGGGAATTAGCGCTGCCTGTCAGACAACGCACTAAGCTCTTGGAGTCAAATGTATTCTTTTTCTTGGTAATTATAAGTTATTACTGTATAATTTAATGTTGTAAAGCGCTAGTAGTAAATTATTATGACTGGTATGAACTCCAGGGTAGTAAATATAAATATTCTTCAATACTAAATGATTTCGGAAAAATGTGGTAGGGGAACGCCCCCACTCTTGGTGATACGAGCGTAGCTAGGGATAGCTGGAGACACAGGGACTGAACAATGGAATGGCCTGGGGGGTGTTGACGTGATCGGACGTGCGTAACTGTGCTCACGCAAAAGTGATTGTGCAACAGCGAAGAGGCGAATATCGTCGCCGTTTTTGGAGTAAAACGCGACGAATGGTTGTTGAAGCCGCCTCTATGCCACTGGGGCTGATTGTAAGAGTTCCTGTGCCCAGATTTTATGGCGGACGTGCAGTAGCTTATACGAGTGCTACAGCTCATAGTTCCAGCCGCCATTAAGGGCATGAGGCGTGAAGAGCTGCGTTAGCCACATGCATCTCACCACCAGCACCGACACGTCTACCCAAGGCAAGACTGCTTGCAATTGTTAAGTCGAACTTTGTATACATGTAAAAGGAGAATACCAGTTTTCTTTTATGCAAGTGCAGAGGACAGAATATAGTAACGAGTAAAATTACGACGCATGTTGTTCATTGTAAAGTGTAGTAACCTCAAACATAGTATAGTGAAATCAGACTGAGGCCACCATCGCCTCTTTCATTTACAATTCTTTTGGTTGTAGAATACTTTAGCGTATAAGAATGTTGAAAAGGGCAATGGTCACACCAGAATGAGTCGCCTATTTATAGTTACTTAAATTTTTCTGAGTAACCTTTCAAGTAAAGTCACTCAACTAATTCTGTATCAATTGTCCAAAGAGTAATATCCAAAATCATTAAATAAGTTGAAGGATAGAATTTTGTTAACCCAAGTTGAATAAACTGTCTTGGTAGTAATTACCAAGCCAACTCACAGAAATTGAGAGAGTATTTGCTTTGTAGAATCATCTAGAATGATCAGAAATAGTAATATTCAGAATTAAGTTTAAATTCAACTCAAACCATTTCACTTTGAAACGAGCCAAAAATTGATTTATTCTTTTGCTCCTTCAGAGCTGGCGACCGTAGTTATAAGTATTTTCAGGAGGATTCGACGGTAAGTCTGCTGCTCTCGTCGTGCTGACAGGATTATCCACTGCTGCTAGCAGTGGTGATTGGATACATAAGCTCACTACCAAGTTAAGTGGGTCAGGTAGGCAGTGTTACCGTGTGAACTGTAGGGCACTGTAGGCCGTGGATCGAACCCGTTCAATCATCACAGTTCTTAGGGAAATAGTCCGGTTAGGAGTGTACTAATCATTAGGTAAATACTGGCGAGTAACGGTCAAAAATGTATACGCAAGTGAATTTAGCGAGGTCCACGTAGCACCTAGTTAATGTGGTGCAATGGCGAGGGTAGGAGTGGAGTAAAAGTGAGCTGAGCTTGTGGCAGCTAAGCTGGATTCAAATATTAACTACGTGAATTCACTACTGCCTCTTACCATTGGGACTGAGCTATTTACAGTTAAAATACGTAGCAGTAAGCGCAAAGGCGTGACAGCTACAAGTCCGTATTGGTTTTATACATACGGAATTGGGAAGTGGGTCATTCCGTCAGTGGAGGGGGTTAAAACAACCGAGTCAGTGGAGAACATACCCCATTTACTGATGGAAAGATTCAGCGGTTCGGTCGCATGTGGCGACCGTGACAGGACTAACCAAGTTTGTAGAATAATGGCTGCAATAAAAGTGTTTTATATAAACTTGTAGTTTCAAGAAAATTTTAAATTTAAAATTCTGTTGTAGACAAATATACCACAATTGGTAAGTTCAAGACGACAACCTGCAAAGCAGGAAAAGAAAGTCCAATAGTAGGAGTTAAACAAGTAATACTTGGTTTAATAAACATTTCTATTAGGCACGAAATACAGCAGCATAAGATGGAGTCGAATAGTAACAAGCAAGACGAAAACATTACAAGGTCAGACCCAGAATTAGGGACCATAGATACTGTTGTAGGGTTGGAAAATCTTATAGATGAATCCACACCCATAAGACAGGAGGAACGGGAAGTGAAACCAAAGGTAGTGAAAAGTGAACCCAATGTATCTGTGGATGAAAGTCACAAGGGAGAGGATATGGAATTAACAAGTTTGTTAAATAGGATGATGGCGCAAATTCAAGAAGGGAATGCTAGTTTGAAAGCAGAAATGGCTAGTCATATATCCCAATTGGATGAAAACCTATCTGGTAAAATAAAAGCCAATTTAGATATTTTGAATACGCAAAGCCAACGTATCACAGAGGTAAACAAATCAGTAAATAGCATTAGGGCTGAAATAACAAATGTTCAGGGAAAAGTCACAGAAATAGAAAAAAGATTTGATACCGAAATTCAGAGAATAGAGAAATCAGTGGAACCTTTGGTTAGTGAAAAATTAGAACCGATAATTGAAAGTAAATTACAGGTGATAGTACCAGTTCTAAAGAAAGAGATTGTTAAAGAAACGGCAGCTGATATTGAAACACTGAGCAATACCATGTTGAGTTTTGATGCATGTGTGCAGGAGCAGGAAAATACACTGCGTAATGAGATAAAATTATTAAGTCAGCAAGTTCAGAATCAGACGTTCCTTAACTGTAGTGGTATCCCATTGATAATGCAAAAATCGGAAATACTGAGTAGGGAGGAAAAATACGATCCTCAAAAGAAACAAGGTGGATGGCATCCAATGGATTTTATAAAAAATTGTGAACGTGTCTTTCCAACAGACATGTCGGATAAAGAAAAAATTAATTTAGTAATAGACGCTTTAGCAGGTCATGCTAAACGTTGGGGATTGAATTTGGATATCGACAATTTGAAGTTTACAGACTTCAAAGAAAAGTTCCTTGAGGAATTCTGGAGCACACAACAGAGAGATAGGTTGTGGAGAGAATTCGTTGTCGCCAGAATGCCAGAACATGGGCGTGGGCTCATGAAAGAATACTGTGAAGGATGGTTCAAGCGTTTGGAGTATCTTAAAGATCGTAGATCAGAATCGGAGATAGTGTGGGAGTTGTGGAAAAAGCTACCTGACGATTCAAAGCGTTATGTAGGAGGCACTCATCGAACATTCGATGAATTTTTAGAAAAAATCGAGAATGAAGATAGGTGGCGTGAAACTAGAGAGTTTCGAGGTTTCAGAAACCAGAATGGAATAGTAAAAGGTGGTAGGAATGAACCGCAAATTAACATGATGAGAGGAAGAGGTCAAGAAGGTAACTCTCAGCGAGGGAGAGGACACTATCAGGGAAACAGGATGCATTATCAAAATCAGGAAAACTAAATACCGCGCAGGTCAAGGGCCTAACGCGCGCGGAAAGAAAGAAATGGCCCAAATATAGGGAAGATCGGAGTAGGCAGTACTATAGTAGGATAGTGCGTCGTTCGCCTGAAGAGCAGTTACATAAACGAAACTTTGCGAAGTATAATGCAGGGATACAAACAGAGGAGAGAGAGCAGGGAGAAATTATTAAGGGAAATGAAGTAGGAAAAGAATATCAGTCGGATGTGAAGGCTCACGTGAATGAAATAAGTACAATTCGCGGTCAGAGTGACGAATTGATGAAGGAAGAGTCAGAGAAGGCGTTGTTTGTCGGTAGGGATGGCAACTGTGCAGAGAGGCAGGGGCAAGGGAGGAGTGATGTGACTTATGGTAAAAGGTTCGTACGAATAGTCGACGAATCGCATCGAGAAGTAATTAAAGAGGAAGGGGTGGATAAGAAAAAGGGGCATAGTGCAGAGACGCATGCCGATTCAGAAATTACCTCGTATGCAGAATATATACATCAGCTCAAAAGCCAGCCAGCACAATTAGAAAGATCTTCCACTCAAGTGATTAATTTGGACCCGAATATGACAGTGTTAGAGAGCCATACCGATTATGATGTGTACCTAGTGACAGCAAGAGTACATGACTGTGATGAAGATTCTTTTAAAGAAATTAGAGAAAGTGTATCTAACCAAGAGAAAGAGTGTTGTGGTCCCTGTAGTACTGAAGCAAATGAGTTGAGTGAGACTGGAATTCCATTAGTAGGGGAAAATAATGAAAGTAAGAGTGGCGAATGCACTATCCAACAAAGGGAAAGTAGAGAAATGGATTATAATTTGCGAGAATTATTTGAACCTGAAGAAGGTCATATTTCTAAGGAGGAGGAATTATCGTCAGAATCATCAGAAAGCATCCAGGGAGAAAAAGAAATAGAGGAAGTTTCCGATTCCGCAACCGAGAGTTCAGGCATGACAGATTCGAATGAGAACGAGATGGCATTAAAGAGCCTAGACGAAGGACTATTGGAAAAAGTGGTGAAAGAATTTAGGATGAAAAGGAGAAAGAAACCTCCAGATGGAATGGTCAGTATAAAAACCGGAAAAATAATATGGCAAGACTTGGCGGTGGAAAAGGATTTATTATGGGAAGATAAAGAAAGTATGAAAGAGGACAATAGGATGCAAACAATCCTACCCATTAATGTATGTGGGTACGATTTATATGTATTGTTGGATACGGGTGCTCAAATAAGTGCTATTTCGCACGCATTTTTTGAGATGATCAAAGAGCAACGAGGAGTAGTCATGATGCCAGTAACAGGTGTTAAAGTGATAGGGGCGACAGGGAAATGTAGTAAACCTGTTAAACATCAAGTGATGATGGAATTTAAGATAAAAAACAAGCTATTTTCTAATGCATTTTTAGTAGTTCAAGAGCTCAGTGCCGAGATCATTTTAGGCATTGACTGGTTAATAAAACAAAAAGTAATTATAGATTGTGACAAAGGGATAATAGTTTGTAAAGTTGATAGTGCGGTATTAGAAATACCATTTGAATCATCTAGAGTAATGGAAGAGAACCAGCTGAGATGGGTAGAATTTAGAGATGATCATGATTCAGGAATAGGTCAGAAATTCGATTGGTTTCTGGTGAGGCAGATAGTTGAAGATGGAAATAAGGAGACACTCCTTCGAAATGTAGTGGATAAAACGGAAGGTCTATCTGATGCCCAAAGGGAGGATCTATGGCAAATTCTGAAAGAAAATTATGAGTACTGCATGGAGGTAGAGGAGCATGAACCTTTCTTTAAACCACCATATAATGTACCCTTGTCTAAGAAAGAAGCAGTTCAAAAAGAAATAGATAAAATGGTTTCATGTGGGGTCATTGAACGGAGTTCTAGCCCATATAATAACCCATTGGTGATAGTAGGTAAGAAGGATGGAAGCGTACAAATAGTGATAGATGCTCGTACTCTGAATAAAGTAGTGAAGAGGGAGTTGGATCGTCCAGAGAACATAGATAATTTATTGCAGAAGTTTAATGGTGTAAAGTACATGACTAGTTTAGACCTAACGGCAGGATACTGGCAAATCCCATTAAGTGAGGAGTCTAGGAAGTACACGGCATTTTTATTCAATGGCAAATGCTACCATTACACAGTGGTACCATTTGGCCTAAATACTTCCGTTTCAGTGTTCATTCGGGCTTTAGACAAAATTTTAGGGAGTGAACTTAGTTCGCTAATCACGGTTTATGTAGATGATCTGTTAATTGCTACAAGGACATGGGAAGAGCACATGGAGTTATGCAACAGGGTGTTCAAAGCTTTAATTAAAGGAGGAATGACCCTGAACCTGAAAAAATGCGAGTTTGTGAAGAAAGAAATAAAGTTTTTAGGTCACATAGTAACACCAGAGGGAATTGAAAAGGATCCCAACAAAGTCAAAGCAATAAGAAATTGTCCGGCTCCCAAGAATAAAAAACAACTAAAGTCGTTTATAGGACTTTGTTCCTTTTATCGTAAGTATGTGGATGATCAGGTGTTCAATAGCCCACATCTGAACAACCTACTTAAGAAGAACAGTGTGTATATATGGACTGAGGAATGTGAAACAGCATTCAACTGGCTAAAAGACAATTTGGCTAAAAACATAAAGTTATGGCACCCTGACCTGTGTGAACCATTCCACATGGCAACGGATAGTTCAGATTATGGATTGGGAGTATCCATATTTCAGGAGGTAATGATAGACGGGGAAAAAACTCATAGACAAATAGCATTTGCGAGTAGAACCATGTCTAAGTACGAAAGAAACTATACAGTTTCAGAGAAGGAGGCTTTAGCTATAGTATGGGGTTTTAGGAAATTTCAACTTTTCTTATGGGGACATAAGACTGTGGTCCATACAGACCAGAAAACTTTAATATTTTTGAAGGACTGCAGATTGTTACATAACAGGTTGACCAGATGGGCGCTGTTTTTACAACAATTTGACATAGAGATCAAGTATGTTAAAGGGAAAGAACATGCAGTACCGGATGCTTTGTCGAGTTACCGGAAGGATGTGAGACACTAGAAAGTGTAAAGAATAGGGAAGATGTTTTTGAGGCGAATTACTTCAAAAAAGCGGAAGGAAGAGAAAAAATTAGGGAAATATGTCGGAATATGCGAAGATATCAAAGTGATGATGATGCACTCAAGTCAGTAAAGGTCAAGTTTGACAGTCCGGACGCAACTAACATAAGGGCTTCATATAAAATACATAAAGGTGTACTGTATCTTCAAAGATTAAATAATCCAGGGAAGTGGAGAGTATGTTGGCCGGAACAACACACTGAAGTGCTGATAGATTATGTTCACTTGGCATATGGCCATTGTGGTGCACGGAAGTGTACCGATAAGTTAGATGAATGCATTACCTTTAACAACATGGCACAAAGGGTAGCACAGAGGATAAGATCTTGTGATCTATGCCAAAAGGCGAAAGTAACAAATGCAACTAATCAAGGGCCCATGCAATCAATAAAACCTGATGAAGTATTAGAAATAGTAGCAGTAGATATCTTTGGACCATTACCGAAAACCATGGGGGGTTTTGTGTACATATTTGTAGCAGTTGAACTTTTCTCAAAGTATATAAAGCTTTATCCCTTGAGAAAAGCTACTGCCAGAGCTGTGTATGATAAAATGGTGTGTGATTATTTTGTGAAAGTAGGGAAGCCAAAGAGAATACTATCAGATAATGGTGTTCAGTTTTGCTCAAAAATGTGGAAGGATGGGATAACTGAGAAACAGGTAGAAGTGGTACATATCTCAGCTTATCACCCATCAAGCAATCCAGCAGAAAGATATATGCGTGAGATAGGTCAGTTTTTTAGGACGTACTGCCATAGTAACCACAAGAAGTGGGGCATGTATGTGAGTGAATTCGAAGAAATCATGAATTCATTAACAAACGAGAGCACTGGTTTTACTCCAGAAGAAATCCTGAAAAAGACAAGAAGTAAAAGTCTAGTAGAAGACCTACTAGAATTTCCAAATAGAGTTGAATTAGATTATGATAGTAAAAAGAACTTAGTAAAAGACAAGATGAGAAAACAAGCAGATGCGAGAATTCGTCGTCACGACAAAAAAGTAAGGAATCCCAAATTCAAAATAGGTGATTTCGTTCTTGTAAAAACACATGAAAAGTCAAGTGAAATTAATAACGAGATCAGCAAATTTAAATATATATATAATGGACCATTTAAAATAGTGTCCATACCCAATGTGAATGCTTATTATTTAGAGTACCCATTAACAGGCAAACGCCTGGGAGTAAGAAACATAGTGGATCTCAAAAGGTATGAACCACGAATTCTACCAGATTGAAAATAAATATATAAATAAATATTAAAGTAAACCAATATGTAAATAGTTGTGTTTCTTTTGTTCTATGTGAAAGGTAAATGCTCACTAAAATATATTGCAGTATTCTAATGAAACTTCTAGTTTAAGTAGAGACTAAATGGACTGGGAAAGACTGAGCTTCTAAGAAAGCCTTAATAGATGTGTAAATAAGTGTTGTGGAAGAGGTAGAAAAGTGAGGAGGTAAAGTGAAAAGGACGGGCTACAAAGTAACAGGCGCATAACGTGTGTTTTACTTGCCTGAAATAAAAGAAGTGTATTTAAAACTTTGTAAAAAAAAAAAAGATGTTTAAAGTGTACTGTGTTTAGAAGTAAGAAAATTGGAAAGAATATATGTAAATCATTTATGTAATGTTTAGCAGGAAAGAGAGAAAGAATTGGTGTTTCATTTTAAATATGTAATATAAGTATCGAGGTGTATCAGTAAGAAAGGGAAAACCCTTGGTAAAAAGCTTATCGAACATTTCAGATTCATTATAGGAGAGACTTCTTATTGAATTATCACTGTAAGATACTTCAATAAGAAGTGGGGCATGTGTAATGGAACTGAAATGATGGTGGGCTGACAGTAATTTGGAGCCCGCGCGTCGGAAACGGGCGCGCTTGTGTGAGACTGCCAGGGAGTGCACCCTGATGCCATCTATTGGCGAAACTGGGAATTAGCGCTGCCTGTCAGACAACGCACTAAGCTCTTGGAGTCAAATGTATTCTTTTTCTTGGTAATTATAAGTTATTACTGTATAATTTAATGTTGTAAAGCGCTAGTAGTAAATTATTATGACTGGTATGAACTCCAGGGTAGTAAATATAAATATTCTTCAATACTAAATGATTTCGGAAAAATGTGGTAGGGGAACGCCCCCACTCTTGGTGATACGAGCGTAGCTAGGGATAGCTGGAGACACAGGGACTGAACAATGGAATGGCCTGGGGGGTGTTGACGTGATCGGACGTGCGTAACTGTGCTCACGCAAAAGTGATTGTGCAACAGCGAAGAGGCGAATATCGTCGCCGTTTTTGGAGTAAAACGCGACGAATGGTTGTTGAAGCCGCCTCTATGCCACTGGGGCTGATTGTAAGAGTTCCTGTGCCCAGATTTTATGGCGGACGTGCAGTAGCTTATACGAGTGCTACAGCTCATAGTTCCAGCCGCCATTAAGGGCATGAGGCGTGAAGAGCTGCGTTAGCCACATGCATCTCACCACCAGCACCGACACGTCTACCCAAGGCAAGACTGCTTGCAATTGTTAAGTCGAACTTTGTATACATGTAAAAGGAGAATACCAGTTTTCTTTTATGCAAGTGCAGAGGACAGAATATAGTAACGAGTAAAATTACGACGCATGTTGTTCATTGTAAAGTGTAGTAACCTCAAACATAGTATAGTGAAATCAGACTGAGGCCACCATCGCCTCTTTCATTTACAATTCTTTTGGTTGTAGAATACTTTAGCGTATAAGAATGTTGAAAAGGGCAATGGTCACACCAGAATGAGTCGCCTATTTATAGTTACTTAAATTTTTCTGAGTAACCTTTCAAGTAAAGTCACTCAACTAATTCTGTATCAATTGTCCAAAGAGTAATATCCAAAATCATTAAATAAGTTGAAGGATAGAATTTTGTTAACCCAAGTTGAATAAACTGTCTTGGTAGTAATTACCAAGCCAACTCACAGAAATTGAGAGAGTATTTGCTTTGTAGAATCATCTAGAATGATCAGAAATAGTAATATTCAGAATTAAGTTTAAATTCAACTCAAACCATTTCACTTTGAAACGAGCCAAAAATTGATTTATTCTTTTGCTCCTTCAGAGCTGGCGACCGTAGTTATAAGTATTTTCAGGAGGATTCGACGGTAAGTCTGCTGCTCTCGTCGTGCTGACAGGATTATCCACTGCTGCTAGCAGTGGTGATTGGATACATAAGCTCACTGCCAAGTTAAGTGGGTCAGGTAGGCAGTGTTACCGTGTGAACTGTAGGGCACTGTAGGCCGTGGATCGAACCCGTTCAATCATCACAGCTCTTAGGGAAATAGTCCGGTTAGGAGTGTACTAATCATTAGGTAAATACTGGCGAGTAACGGTCAAAAATGTATACGCAAGTGAATTTAGCGAGGTCCACGTAGCACCTAGTTAATGTGGTGCAATGGCGAGGGTAGGAGTGGAGTAAAAGTGAGCTGAGCTTGTGGCAGCTGAGCTGGATTCAAATATTAACTACGTGAATTCACTACTGCCTCTTACCATTGGGACTGAGCTATTTACAGTTAAAATACGTAGCAGTAAGCGCAAAGGCGTGACAGCTACAAGTCCGTATTGGTTTTATACATACGGAATTGGGAAGTGGGTCATTCCGTCAGTGGAGGGGGTTAAAACAACCGAGTCAGTGGAGAACATACCCCATTTACTGATGGAAAGATTCAGCGGTTCGGTCGCAAGGTTACACTCAACATCCGAGCTAGGTTAATAATTGGCTCCTTTTACCGACCCCCCGACTCAGCAGCATTAGTGGCAGAACAACTGAGAGAAAATTTGGAATACATTTCACATAAATTTTCTCAGCATGTTATGGTCTTCGGTGGAGATTTCAATTTACCAGATATAGACTGGGACACTCAGATGTTTAGGACGGTTGGTAGGGACAGAGCATCGAGTGACATTATACTGAGTGCACTATCCGAAAATTACCTCGAGCAATTAAACAGAGAACCGACTCGTGGAGATAACATCTTGGACCTACTGATAACAAACAGACCCGAACTTTTCGACTCTGTAAGTGCAGAACAGGGAATCAGTGATCATAAGGCCGTTGCAGCATCCCTGAATATGGAAGTTAATAGGAATATAAAAAAAGGGAGGAAGGTTTATCTGTTTAGCAAGAGTAATAGAAGGCAGATTTCAGACTACCTAACAGATCAAAACGAAAATTTCTGTTTCGACACTGACAATGTTGAGTGTTTATGGAAAAAGTTCAAGGCAATCGTAAAATGCGTTTTAGACAGGTACGTGCTGAGTAAAACTGTGAGGGACGGGAAAAACCCACCGTGGTTCAACAACAAAGTTAGGAAACTACTGCGAAAGCAAAGAGAGCTTCACTCCAAGTGTAAACGCAGCCAAAACCTCTGACAAACAGAAGCTAAACGATGTCAAAGTTAACGTAAGGAGGGCTATGCATGAAGCGTTCAGTGAATTCGAAAGTAAAATTCTATGTACCGACTTGACAGAAAATCCTAGGAAGTTCTGGTCTTACGTTAAATCAGTAAGTGGCTCGAAACATCATGTCCAGACACTCCGGGATGATGATGGCATTGAAACAGAGGATGACAAGCGTAAAGCTGAAATACTAAACACCTTTTTCCAAAGCTGTTTCACAGAGGAAGACCGCACTGCAGTTCCTTCTCTAAATCCCCGCACCAACGAAAAAATGGCAGACATCGAAATAAGTGTCCAAGGAATAGAAAAGCAACTGGAATCACTCAACAGAGGGAAGTCCACTGGACCTGACGGGATACCAATTCGATTCTACACAGAGTACGCGAAAGAACTTGCCCCCCTTCTAACAGCCGTGTACCGCAAGTCTCTAGAGGAACAGAAGGTTCCAAATTATTGGAAAAGAGCACAGGTAGTCCCAGTCTTCAAGAAGGGTCGTCGAGCAGATGCGCAAAACTATAGACCTATATCTCTGACGTCGATCTGTTGTAGAATTTTAGAACATGTGTTTTGCTCGAGTATCATGTCGTTTTTGGAAACTCAGAATCTACTATGTAGGAATCAACATGGATTCCGGAAACAGCGATCGTGTGAAACCCAACTCGCTTTATTTGTTCATGAGACCCAGAAAATATTAGATACAGGCTCCCAGGTAGATGCTATTTTTCTTGACTTCCGGAAGGCGTTCGATACAGTTCTGCACTGTCGCCTGATAAACAAAGTAAGAGCCTACGGAATATCAGACCAGCTGTGTGGCTGGATTGAAGAGTTTTTAGCAAACAGAACACAGCATGTTGTTATCAACGGAGAGACGTCTACAGACATTAAAGTAACCTCTGGCGTGCCACAGGGGAGTGTTATGGGACCATTGCTTTTCACAATATATATAAATGACCTAGTAGATAGTGTCGGAAGTTCCATGCGGCTTTTCGCGGATGATGCTGTAGTATACAGAGAAGTTGCAGCATTAGAAAATTGTAGCGAAATGCAGGAAGATCTGCAGCGGATAGGCTCTTGGTGCAGGGAGTGGCAACTGACCCTTAACATAGACAAATGTAATGTATTGCGAATACATAGAAAGAAGGATCCTTTATTGTATGATTATATGATAGCGGAACAAACACTGGTAGCAGTTACTTCTGTAAAATATCTGGGAGTATGCGTGCGGAACGATTTGAAGTGGAATGATCATATAAAATTAATTGTTCGTAAGGCGGGTACCAGGTTGAGATTCATTGGGAGAGTCCTTAGAAAATGTAGTCCATCAACAAAGGAGGTGGCTTACAAAACACTCGTTCGACCTATACTTGAGTATTGCTCATCAGTGTGGGATCCGTACCAGATCGCGTTGACGGAGGAGATAGAGAAGATCCAAAGAAGAGTGGCACGTTTCGTCACAGGGTTATTTGGTAACCATGATAGCGATACGGAGATGTTTAACAAACTCAAGTGGCATACTCTGCAAGAGAGGCGCTCTGCATCGCGGTGTAGCTTGCTCGCCAGGTTTCGAGAGGGTGCGTTTCTGGATGAGGTATCGAATATATTGCTTCCCCCTACTTATACCTCCCGAGGAGATCACGAATGTAAAATTAGAGAGATTAGAGAGATTAGAGGCTTTCAGACAGTCGTTCTTCCCACGAACATACGCGACTGGAACAGGAAAGGGAGGTAATGACAGTGGCACATAAAGTGCCCTCCGCCAAACACCGTTGGGTGGCTTGCGGAGTATAAATGTAGATCTAGATGTAGATGTATTTGCTAGGGAAAATATATATAGGCAAATATATCAAAAATAAGTAGAAGTTAATATTTTTTCCAACTGTCATAACGTCTCTGACGAATAAATGTCAATGATTTGCAAGTTAGATGACACTCTTGTGATTGTTTCACTTCCCAACAGTTTAGCACACAAGGACATCTATTATGAAGTTTAGTTGCAGGTCAAAAAACTTTGTCATTTCCAGTTGCTTAATTCTTATACTGCAGTCCACCTTTTTGTGTTACAAATTAGATCTCATAAACTTACCTTCTGTGTTCGGTATCAGCTAAGATGAGTGAGGGGACGACCCCTGAACAATTAATTACGCAAATATTTTAATGTGTTTTTGGGTTGTTGCACAAGTTATTACTGCTGAAGCCATCCTTAAAACTGTGCAAGTATATATTGCCTTTGACTGATTTTTAATTCATCCCATCTGATTACATTTTTTACACAGTGTACATTTGTAATATAGGACATGTCAACTTAACCTAGTATCTTAAAATATTTAATCTACATTTACATTTTAATACAACATACCATGAGTTATTTATATACATCATATTACAGTATTTCCAACTGATTACAGTACACACATACAAGTAATAATAGAATTCCTCACTCTTCAACATACACTCCTCTATACTATAAAATTATTTTTTCCATTACTTAATCAATCTGAAGTTTGTTGAACCTCCTTTTACTCATACAGTTCTGTAGACTCTTGGGAGGATAGTTTATCAATTGTAGTCCTGAGTATCGAGCACAATTTTGAACAGCCCTCAGTCTGAGGGGTATACTCCTCAACTGGGCTTTATTTCTTGTGCCGTATGAATGAACATCTGTATATTTACTATTGATACATTGCCTTTAATTAACGAAATTATTATTTTGTACGTGTAAATGGATGGAAAAGTCAATTCTTTTAGATTCTGGAAGGCAGTTCTGTGTGAGATTGTTTGGTTTTTATTAAAAAATTGTTCTAGAGGCCTGTTTTCGCAATAGAAACTTTTTTCTGTTATTGCTGTTGGAGTGTACCCAGACAATAACTGTGTATTGTAAATGTAGTTCAAATAGAGCATGGTACATTGCACATAAGAGTTGTTTATTAGCATTATGTCAATCTGCTTCATAATAATTATAATGCTGCTTAATTTGGAACAGACAGTGTCTGTATATTGTGTTCTCTGGAGTTTATCGTCAACTGTAATTCCCAACAAAAAAAAAAAATTATTGAGATAACTTTTCCCAATCTATGAACACATACATGTGATCTTCCTTTTCACTAATTGTGAACAGCGTGAATATTGTCTTTCCAATACTTAAGTTAAGTTATTCTGTGTGGACCATGGTTGGTTGGTTCGGGGAAGGAGACCAGACAGCAAGGTCATCGGTCTCATCGGATTAGGGAAGGACAGGGAAGGAAGTCGGCCGTGCCCTTTGAAAGGAACCATCCCTGCATTTGGTTGGAGCGATTTAGGGAAATCGCGGAAAACCTAAATCGGGATGGTCGGACGCGGGATTGAACCGTCATCCTCCCGAATGTGAGTCCAGTGTCTAACCATTACGTCATCTCGCTCGGTGTGTGTGGACTATGGTACTGTGCTATTTGTAGATATAAACGCCATTCTCTCCATTGTGTCCAGATTCTCTTGTGCATTCACAAATGCTATATCATCCACATACAATGTTATTTGATCGTTGTCATTGACTTCAATGCTGTTTGCAAACAGATTGAACAGAAGTGGGCCAAGTACAGATCCTTGAGGTACACTGTATTGAATACCCTTGATTTCAGTTCTTCGTCCAAATTCTGTTGTCACGTACTGCTTTCTTGTACTATCATATGATTTTATCCATTACAGTGCATGTCCAAGTATGCTATAGCTTTTTTGAGTAGTGCTCTATGGCCAATTCTATCAGAAGCTTTAGGCAAATCCACAAATATCCAAGATACATGGTTTCTTTTGTCTAATGCATCTATAACAGGTTATGTTAGGCTTGAGATAACAGTTTCTGTAGATTTCTCTTTTTGGAAACCATGTTGTGCTGGAATCAGTGTCCTCTGTTTCCCTATGGATATGGTCATTCTGCTACACATGACCACCTCCAGTATTTTTGAGAAACCTGAGATTAAAGGTACTAGTCTGCAGTAATTTGGGTCATCTTTGTCATCTTTCTTATACGTTGGTACACATTTGCTTATTTTTAATTTTTCTGGAAATACTCCCCCTCTAAATGAACTGTCTGCTGTATTCAAAAGAGGTTCTATTATTTCTTCATTCGCCATCTTTATTAGATAATTTGATATTTCATCTTCTCCTGCAAACTTCTTGGATTTTAATTTCTAAATTACTTTTATGGGTTCTATTTTTGATACTAGTTCCAGTAGTATATAGTTCAATGGTTGCCCAAGTGCTCTAGGGTGTTTTGACCAATGATGATTTCATCACATTTTCAATTTTGTGCAGCATCCATAAAATTATCGTTGAGTGTATTAGCATTTTTTGTTCAGTCTGTAACTATATTGTTCTAAGTTCTCGTTGAAATAACCACATTTCTATTATTTGCACTCTTTTGACAACATCTATCAGTGTTGATTGTGTCCCATGCTGTTTTACTTTTATGACTTGAATTTGCTATGGCTCTTTTTATTGAAGTGGCTTTTTCTTCTCCTATTGATTGCCTTTACTTCTTCTGACACTGCTTATACATCTCAACATTACCTGTTTGGTTCAGTTATTTCCTTGGTAATATATTTTCTACTATGACCTTAGTTTTTTTAGGTTCTTTTGGGGAAGACTGCGATTAAATGATGTGCTGTGTTAAGAAATGCTTCATACTCCTCATTTAGCTTTGTGCTTGCATTGTTTCAGTCTAATCTTTTTTCTTCAGTGTTATTTTAAAATCTAAATAAATGTTTTCTGAGTGTGGTAGTGTGTCGCAATGTATGAAGCGACTGCTGCTGGAGAAAACCAATGTTTTAGTCACAGTTGCAGTGGCCTTCTTCTGGATGTACTGGTGAAAACTTTTGTGTTGACTGACTCTGGCTGCCTGGACAATTATATTATTTTAAAATGTTCGTGTTTTGTAGGTTTATAATCCTGATGTCTCTCGTTTCTTGCTTTATTTTTGTTTTTAAGCTCCTGTTTTTGTAGATACAAAACATTAATCCATGATGATCGGAGATTGCTGTTTACAAGACTTTCATGTCACATTAAAACTGTTTTCAGTATTAGTAACAATGTTATCAATGATGACCTGACTGTGATAAGTCACTCTTTTAGATACATTTATTATTATTTTCATATGAAACTGTAATAATATTTCTTTTAATTCTTTTTTGGTTTTTTACCCATATATATGTTATAGTCTCTGCATTTTACAACGTCCTTCATTTTTGATTTCACTGATAATTTTTAAATTTTTTTCAGAAATGCTGCGATATTACCTCCAGGAGACTTATATTCACAGAAAATACTTAGTTCTTCACTCATTATGCTGATATTTTGAAAGTATTTTTCAATGCATGCTGGAATTTTTATTTATTTATTTGGTCTTGTTGATGACATATTATACAAACAGTGTAAAAGTAATATACGACAACTCAATTGATACAATACAGTAGCACATGAACATTAATACATCACATTGCACAGACATTTGTTTATTTACCATGGACAATACTTCCATGCAGTATTAAAGCCTGTGACTATTTAAAATAGTAGAATAAGTGATAGTGCCTTCTTTTTGCTGCTGACATGTATAAGTAGGTAAATTTGCTTCGTGGTCATGGATTGAATTAAATACAGATTTTAACTGCATTTCTTAAGAAGAGGTTTAAGTGAATGCTCAAGAGTGTGGGAATCACGGGAGTTCACATTTTCTCTTAATGACATAGATAAATTTACATTTTATCACCACAATGTCAGTTGAACCACAAGTAACAGCATCACACTTTATCTTTAAGGAAGTGCTTTTCTTAGACAGTTTCCTCCAACCTTATACCTTATAACTCTAAGCATTCATTCATTTTATAGAAAGTTTGTTCGATGAGGAATAATTTTAGTTTCCTTTTGAAAACCTGTACATTATTTATTTCCATTTTATATTGATAGGGAGCTTATTGAAGACCTTTATACCTGACTCAGTAACTCCCTTATGTACTTTAGTGAGAGTTGCAGAGCCTTTGTGAAAATGTTTCACCTGTCTTGTGTCATGGTTGTGGATGTCACAATTTTTCTGAAACAATTTCCTGTTGTTGGCTACAAATAACATCAGTGAGTATTTATACAGGCCTGTGATGGCAAGTATCCTGAGAGATTTGAAGAGACCTCTGCTAGATGCCCCATTAAAGACCCCACGTATTAGTCTCACTGCTCGTTTTTGTATTCTGAAGACTTTTTCAACACCTACAGCATTTCCCCAGAAGATTATGCCATAGGAGAGAACAGAATGGAAATATACAAAATATAACTACAACATTATTTCTCTGTCCACTAGCTGATGGAGAGCTCTTAGTGCAAAGCACGATGAGCTATGTTTCTTGACCAGCTGATCAATTTGTTCTTTACATCTTGGGCCACTGTCTATTTGGATACCTAGGAATTTTGTATGTGTGTTTTCGTTAATTTTGTGACTGTTAACATGTATTCCAGGAACTTTATTTTTAAAATTTTTTGTTATAAACTGTGTCATATTGGCTTTTGAAAGATTTAAGGTTACGCTATTTGCAGTGAAACATTTGTGTACTTGAGTAGAGACTGTCATGGCTGTATCCATCATTGTGCATTTGGGTTCCTTTACGAGGATACTTGTATCTTTGGCAAACATTACTATTTTTGCTCTGTTATTAATTGTGATAGGTAGATCATTAATGTAGATTAGGAAAATTAATGGCCCAGTAGCCCAAGAATCGAGCCCTGCGGGACTCCATACTTTATATTTCCCGAGTCTGATTTTAATGCTGTACCTCTCCCCCTTAAGACAACCCTTTGCTTCCAGTTCTGTAAGTGTGATTCTATCCAAGTCAAAGATTTGTCTTTAATGCTACAATGTGAAAGCTTTTTTAAGAGTGTGTTGTGATCTACACAATCACATGCTTTGGCAAGGTCACAAAATATCCCTATTGGGTACCTTTTCTAATTTAATTCACCTAAAATTTCATTTGTTAGGTTAAATATAGCTCTGTCTTTGGGCGAGCCCTTGCGAAAGTCAAACTGTGTAGGAGCCAGTAAGCCATTTTGTGTAATGTGACTATAAATCCTATCATACACTATTCTCTCAAATACCTTTGAACACTGGCAGCAGAGAGATGGACCGATAGTTGGATATTTCATCCCCTGCTCCACTTTTGTGGATTGGCAACACTATTGCATGTTTTAATCTACATGGGAACACACCAGTTTCCATAGATGGGTTGCACAAATAGCACAATCTATAACTGATTAAGTCTGCACATGATTTTAAAATTCTCCTTGATATGCCATCGTATCCACCGGAATGTGAGTTTTTGAGTAATTTTATGTTTTTTTCAATTTCTTTAGGAGTTGTAATTCTGAAATGAAGTGCTACTTTAGATGTTGTTTGCATGTGATTAAGTAGTGCAATAGCTTCTGTGCGAGATTGTTTATTATAGTTCTCTGCTTTTTCATCTATAGTAAGAAAAAAATTGTTGAAATCTGAGGCAGCAACTCTGTGGTTATTATTGTCAGGTTTTATGTTCCTATTTGTCTCACTTTTTATGATGTTCTATGGTTTTTGTTTTATTGGTTGAGTTGCTAATTTTTGTGCATTGTGCAACTGTTTGGCCTTCTTGATTATTTTTTTAGAATTTTACAGTATTTCTTGTAATGTAACTGTACTGCTGGGTCTGTACTAGTCCTCTGTTGTACATACAGATCTCTCTTTTTGTTGCATGATATTTTTATGTCAGTAATTAGCCACTCTTTCCTTTTACTACAGGTTAGTTTGATTTTAATCTGTCTTGGGGGAAAGAAGCTTCAAAATGTTTAAGGAATAAGTTCAGGAAAGAGTTGAACGTCTCATTCACCATGTTAGCCTAGTATTCTTCCTCCCGTTGTTCATGGCATAAACTATTTCTGAACAAGCAAGTTGATTCAGCATTTAATGTTCTACCATCTTTAACTTGGCTACAATGGCCATGTGCTGTTTTTCTGCTGGCAAGTTTTAGGGTTGTCACTTGACCATAGTGGTCAGACAAACCATTCGTTATTGCCCGTGTCAGAACATCAGTGTAATTTGTGAGATCTAGGAACTGATTATCAATCAGGGTCTTGCTGTGCCCATATACCATTGCTGGGAATGAGATCATGGGGGGCAGATTGAAGGTTAGCGGTAGTGATTCTAATAGTTTCTGAATGTTGTTTTTTGTGAGTAAGTTTCTGTTAAAGTCACCACATACGATGACATTACTATTGTTTTTATAAAGTTTAGTAAGAACTGTTTCTAGCTGAGGGAGAACGTTTTGAATGTTTCCCATAGGTGCCCTGTAAACTGTTACTATGATCAGGAACTGTGTTTCAAGCTCTAATTTGACTGCACAATATTCAAGGTGCTGGAAGGTTTATACATTCACAATATCCAGTATCTTGTACATTACCGATTTTCTTATTGCATATAACAACAGCTAGATGTTTGTATTTTGACGTACAGAAATAATTAGTCAGATCTAGTCCCTTGTTATTATACTCCGAAGATTTGTTTCATTTAGCCCTTGCTCATTAAGGCACAATGCATCTGGCTTTGTTTCACTCGGGAACATTTCTACTTCTACTTTTTTGTTGCCTGGGTATTTAATGATACAGTCAAGAATTAAATGTTATTTTCTTTTTGATGACTTCTGTGTTGTTGAAAATCTGATTTAATTGGAAAATGACATGTGACCACATTGTATTCATTATTATTTATCTTGTCTCTCTTTTCTTTTGTTGGCCGTCGTGTAAAAAAAAAAATCTTCACTAAGTACTGGGGTACTGCTCGTACTCTTTGCGAAGTCCACCTTGGTTTCCTTTCTGTTTGTGAAACTTTTATTGAATTTGTGATTGTTGGTTTTTCGTACTTCGATGTATTTCATATTCTTTTTGCGGTATTGTGTCTGATGGTTCATTTATTACATTTCATGCTACTTCAGCTGGTTCTTCTGTTTACACATTGTGATCTTCCTGTATTTTCCTCTTTGTTCAAGTACTACAACTAGTAATGCGTTTTAACTGTGCGTGTTGAAACACATACTGACTTCCTAAGGTGACGAAGAAGGGGATGAATTTACAAGTTTTAATTGCCCATGTAATATAGTATCAGCTTTAACTTTTCTGCTATGCGAAAGACACGCCATTTGCCAGTAGGGTGTTCAGGTATGTTGGCCAGCACGAGTCGCAGTGTGCGTATGCATGCGCAAGTTTTCAATGCTTGGAGTTACGCGAGTTTGTGCAAGAGTAGGAATCAAGATGTCTTCGTTGCAGAAGTTATTTGTAATGCGCGGTGAAAATATGAGTTTGGTTATGTCTTACATTTAACATGTACACTATGTGAACTGTGCATTGGTGTGTTATAACAGCGTGATTGAAGATAATTGGATATCAGGACATTATTAACCACTCAGCGTCCACATATCAACGGTGCATTTGGAAATATCGTTGGCCATGTAAAATTAAGCTTGTACCCGGTTCTGTGGTTATGACAGTAAATCATTTTTGCATACAATGAATATATCTCAGAATGACATATTGCGGACCCTTGATCTACTCGATCAGTCTGTAAATATAAGCCGCAAGCCACCGGCGCGCGAGAGAGAAAATGTAGCAAGGACACTGCTGGAAAGCTTTAGGAAAGGTTTGTTGAACAGATTGTTTGCTTTTGTATATGTGTGCACAATATAGGTAGTATTATGACTTACATCTGGAGTAAGCACCTTTCCCAGATTATTGATGACTTAGAAAGCCAGTGTCCTATTGGTTTCAGCCCTATCCCCCACTCACGTCACGACCAGTGCTTCCCTTTCTAGTTGTTAGTCTAACTGCCATCCAGTTTCTGTACAATTTGTATGTTGCTTTTCACTTCCTGTATTTTAGTCCTGCAATCTTCAGAATTTCATATTGTATGTTCTAGTCAACCTTGCCAAAAAGCTTTCTTTAAGTCTACGAATAGTACAATCGTAGATTCACTTTTCTTTAACCTGTCTTGTCCAATTAGCCTAGTTGGAGTGTCAACATTTTCTTACATGTTCCTAAATTTCTCAAGAATCCAATCTGAAGTTCCCTGAGGTTGCTTTCTACCAGTTTTTGCACTGTGTCAATATTTCGCAGTCCTAACTTAGTAATTCATGGTTCAGTAGTATTCACACCTGTCAGTGACTGCCTTCCTTGTGTTGGAATTATCCCATTCTTCTTTAAGCCTAATGCTATTTTGTCTGCCCCATATCTCGCACACCAAATGGAAAGTTCTGTCATTGTCCAAAACGTCTGTTACCCAGAGGGAATGTTGTTCACTCAGTGGGCTTTGTTTTGGCTGCACTATCAAATTTTTCTTGCATTATCATATCTCACATCTTGTTTTCATTTACTTCCTCTTTGTGCATTAAAACATTTCCTTAAAGTTCAGTTCTCTTCTTACAATTCCTTCCATTTTTTAACATTTCCTCCTTTGCTTGTTGCACCCTCTGAGCTTTTCATATTGAAACAGCTGGTTCTCTATTCTCTGGAGATCTTTTTAATTTTATTACAGGTAGTATCTGTCTTTCCTTTACTCATTTATTTTTCTAGAGCCTTGGACTTGTTCATTAGCTGTTCATTCTTACTGATTTTGCATTTCCTTACAATCTTGTTTTTGATGTCTGTATTGCCTTCTGCCTGTTTCTTTTGCTGCATTTTTATAATTTCTCATTTCATTTCTCTTGGTATCACTGGATTTCTGCTAGGACTTGCCTTTTCATCGACAGTTTTATCATATGGTAATGTAAACCCTTTCATGTTTTAAAGCTACCATTTCGTCTTCTGTTGTATCCTTTCCCTTGCTTCTTCTGAAACTCTCAACTACCTTCAGTTCTCTCAGTTTATCCTGGTTTCACCTCCTTGATTTCTTACATTTTTGCAGTGTCTTCAATTTTAATTTGTAGTTCATAACAAATAAATTATGGTCAAAATCCACCTCTGTCCATGGAAATGTCTTACAGTTTGAAACCTGTCTTACCATAAAAAATGAGTCATAACTTTTAAATTTATTAGCATTTTGACTCTATACCATGCTGCCAGCATGAGAATGGTAAAGCTGGTGATGAACAAATATGGGTAGGGGCAGACAGAGCACATAATAGCTCATAACAGATAGTGGAATAGGTGGGTAGCTGGTAGATACTAACTTCCAGTCTAACGAGGGCTCATGTAAACAGAACTCCTGAGTTAGGAATTTTTCAGAGTTCTTATGGTAACAGTAACAGAATGCATGTTGTCAGCCAGAATGTATTTTTAATCGTTACAAGGAAAGAGGGCAGCTTTGAGAATTTCCCCTTTCTATATTCAAAGAGGTTTAGAGGGCATTTCTGTCACTCTAAAACCTATGAAACGAATGCAATGGGATGCTGTTGATAGAAACTTCTACCTGCAACTTCGTTGTTGGGTGTGAACCCTTCACCACCTTGGCTTAGTTAGTGAAGCGGTCCATGTTAACCTTAGCTTTCATTTGCTTCCTAAGGACACTACTCCAGCCTCAATCTATCGCCTTCAATTTCACGACCTTCGTGTGGAATTTTATTATAGTACCTTTGTGTACACTGGTGGCTCTCGGACTGATTGTGCTTTTCTCATGGCGCCTGTGAATTTTGATGTCAGCTTCAGGCACACTGCTCAGTATTTACAACCGAGCTCTCAGGCCACAGAGTACATCCAGGGGTACAGACTTTTCAATTGTGTCCTCTGCTCAGACTCACTCAGCGCCCTTCAAAGTCTATGTGCACTGTACACCGCCCGTCCCTTAGTGCAACGGCTCCAAGAAAACTGTCACTTGCTCACTCATGGTGGAGCCACTGTGATTTTTATTTAGGTTCCTTTCATGTCGGTCTGCCAGGAAACGAAGCTGCTGCTGCCAAGGCTGCAGACCTCATACCACAATTCACGAGTCCCTATGTTCCCTCCGATGATCTCTGTGTTGCTGTCTGTCAGGAGGTGGTGCCCCTTTGGCATCGCCAATGGTCCTCCCTTCATGCGAATAAGCTCCGACTCATTAAGCTTCTCCCAGTGGCTTGGACGACCTCCTCTTGGCCCTCCCGCTGGGAGGAGGTGATTTCAACTTGGCTGCACTGCCTTTTTAGCTATCGTTATTTGATAAGTGGCGTTACCCCACTATTTTGTACACATTGCGCCTAAGTTTTAACTGTCTGCCACTTCCTGACGGAATGCCCATTTTTTAACCATTTATGTTCCCGCATGGGTCTGCCATTTGCGTTATCATCAGTTTTAGCAAATGACGCATCGACTGTTGGCCATGTTTTACTGTTGGCCATCGTAGCAATATGGTGAAGGCCATTTAAATTTTACTTTTGGACATCTGTTTCCCTATGGTGTATTTTATAGACCTTTCTCCATGTCCCTGTTTCTAGCCATCTTGTCTTACGTCGTTTGGGATTGACGTGTAGTCATTTTTTTAACTCCTCTCTGTATTCGTCTTCTATAGTTTGACTTGGGCGTGTATGACCCCAGTTGTTTTTTGTGCCCTAGACCAAAACAAAACCAAAACCAAGCATGTGTAGCCAGTCAGTGTGGTGGGGCTGTTACGTACCCATCAGGCTGAGCCCCCTGACAACACAGGGATCACACTACTGATACCTGAGCTGTTCCCTCCCCCTGTATGCCAAGGATTGGATGCTTTTCTTCATGGAGCATCGGAACTCCCAGCAATGGCTGTGGTGCGAGGTGGCTCTTGTTGTGGCTGGGTGGTGCCCATCGTAACAGCCCCTGATCAGAGTGGATGGTATCAGTGCAGGTGCTTGGCTAATGAAGTGTATCAAGCTGCAAAAATCTGGCTGTTTTCAAGCAGAAGTTTCTTAGAGTGGTGAAGGAACAGTCAATGCTGCTTCATATGACCCATTAGCCTTCCCTTCCCTTCCCTTCCCTGACTACAACACGGGAGGGAGCTTCAGGCTCACCGTCTAGGGATGGAACACTTTCCCTGCACTAGGATAGATGGGGACACATTCACAGCCACAAAGCAATTGTTTTTTGTGGAGAATATTGAGAACAGGTTTGGTGAAATGGAGTCTCTTAGTAAGATATGGTTGGGCTCTCTGTTGATAAAAGCTACTTCTGCCGCCCAGCCTGCAGTCCATTGTGCCTGTGATCGTCTTGGCAATGTCCCAGTGTCTATTACTCCTCACCAATCTCTGAATATGGTCCAGGCAGTGATTTTTCATAGGGACCTTATCCTGAAAACTGATGAATTCCAGGCTAATCTGGAGCGACATGGCGTTTATTTTGTTTGATGTGCGCAGAAGGGTCGCAGAGACAACCGCACCGATATCGGTGCCTTCATTCTATCTTTCGAGGGGGCTATCCTTTAGAGAAGGTTAAAGTTACGTGCTACAGATGTGATGTGAAGCCAATATGTCCCACCACCCATGAGGTGCTTTCATTGCTTGTTTTTTAGGCATATATTCATCCCACTGTACAGCGGACCCTCTATATGGTGACTGTGGACACCCACTCCATGAGGGGAAGCCCCTGTGTTCCGCCACCTGTGTGTGTCAATTGTCATGACCAACACTCCTCTCACTCGCCGGATTGCCCAGCTTACAAGAGAGAAAAGAAGATCCAAGAGTACAAGTCCCTGGATCGCCTGTCTTAAGCTGAGGCCCACCAAAAGGGAAATACGGAAGCATCCGATCGCACCCGTCTGCTTTGACCCATGACGTCACAAATATGGCAGAAACGGCCATAAACCACGATTCCAATATGTCACATATAAAGTTGCTACATACATATTATAAATACGAAAATACAACGAAAAACAAACACGCATACGTTCTACAAAAAGCCCAATGACACTAACGGGATAAGCGCAGGAAGTTGGGGGTTTTTGGGTGGGGACAAACTAAATATAAACAAATTTATACACCCACCCCCATACAAAACCACACAAAACAACGAAAAAAACCGAGAACACAAAACTCCACAAATTTCATTAAACACAATATCATCTGTAATCGGACACATCCCATGACCTATATAGCTCAACAGCAGCTCCCGATCCCATAAATTTGGATCGAACACTTCCCTTGACCTATATAGCTCAAAAACATCCTCCAATACCAATACCAACAGCCACAACCACACATTGTAATAAAACACTTCCCTGTATCCCAACACACAACACATACACTAAAACCAAAAAATAAAAACTTACCACAAAAAAGTTCCGGCACCACAAACTAGGTTGGCCACCTCAAGGGCGCTACAGTCTGGAACCGCGCGACCGCTACGGTCGCAGGTTCGAATCCTGCCACGGGCATGGGTGGGTGTGATGTCCTTAGGTTAGTTAGGTTTAAGTAGTTCTAAGTTCTAGGGGACTGATGACCTCAGAGGTTAAGTCCCATAGTGCTCAGAGCCAACTAAAACACAAACCAACACATCCCCCCCCCCCCCCCCAATCCCCTCACAAACATCTAACACGAAATAAACCACCCACCCCACCCTGAGCTGCAGCCACCCACCCACCCACCACCCTCCCAACCAAACCACCCTAACCAACCACTTTCGGCCTATACATTTTACTGACAGCCCTTAAAAAAAAAAAAAAAACGAAAAACACAATAGCCCTCAGGGACACTCTTTCGCCAACAGTACTCATCTAAATGAGACTGAAAGTTGGAAGAGCGCCTCTTCCCCCTCCCAAGAACTGACTTAACAGCCCCCACATCCCCTGTATAGTATTTGTGCAAGCCCCTGTCTCAGCATGTTGAAACTCTAAGCTATAGTTAACGACTAAATGATTGAATCCCCTCTCACCCAACCCCCTATATGAAGAAAATGCATCTGAAACTACTGTGGACCCCGGTTCTGTGTACACCTCAATTAACCCCACTAATTCCGCCTCAGACCTCCCTTCCACACCCCTAAAAACCCATTCAGAACCCCCCCCCCCCCCCCCCCCCCCCCGGAACAACAGACCCCCACACCCAGACCACAGACTTACCCCTCCCATACTTCTTTTACCCAAACTGCGACTCGTCCAGCTCCACAACCACCCCATGCCCCCCCCCCCCCCCAACTTAACCCTGTACTTTATAAACTCAGAACACACTTCACGGCAAAAAGAAAACCAATCAAGCACACTCCTCTCACTCACACCAGTCTCATGCGCACAAAAACTATGTGAGGATCTATAACAAAAATAATAAGTAATCAGTATAATCTCACGCATGCCCAATCTAGACTTCTCGAACCAGGAACCACGCCATATGGAATGCCACATGTCATCCTTTTGACAGCGCCATGTATAACCGTCTCTGGTCCGAGACACCGGAACATTAGTCAACTTCATTTCTTGCCCACAAATGGAGCAGTTCACGATCTCAGCAAGTAACCCAAAAAGCTGTAAAAACTTTATCAGCTCCAATGCAGTATTTCCCATCATTTCACACAGATGCATGCTATTAATCTTATCCTTCCTGAACAAAAACAACAGATTAAATTGCTCAAATTACCACACGACTTACTGTGAATAACACTAAATTAACTTCACACAAAACCACTAAATCATTAACTCACTGTAAAGAATTCCACTACACACACAGCCAACGCTCAAACAATTCTGTATAATGAGCAAGACCAAACTGAGCCCATTACACCACACAAACAAAAGCCCTAAACATACCACCAGAGGGCACAACAAACCACAACACGACGACATCTACAAACATGCCACACTCGCAAACCAAACTCCGCGCTGTTATGACATCACACACCACAACACCCTTATGTCACGAGTCGAAGCCGACAGGTGGGATTGGATGCTTCTGTCGACCTGCCAAAAGTGTGAGAAACTCAATCCAGCATCAAATGTTCAGCTTTTGCCTCTGTTGCATCCTTTCCCCCTCCTACCTCTTCCTTAACCTGGCCCCATCCCTCTCCCCCCTCTTCCTCCCCTGCTGTTTCCACGACCTCCTATCCAGGAATTACTTCCCCTCCCCTGCTGTGGAAGTGCTCCCCGCTTCCCTTCTTTGGCACTTGCCGGTGATTGGGTTCCTCCCTGGGAACCCTCTCCCTGGTGTGTGTCAGCCCAGAAGCCTCCTACCAGCAATTGGGCATGGAATGCACAATCTGTGTGCCCCAACATCGTCTGCTCTCTTTCGGTTCCAGATCTTGCAGGGCCTGTACTACCTCTGTGCCCTGCCCTTCCCCACTTCTGAATGAAGAGGGGGGGGGGGAGGAGGAGGAGGAGAAACATAAATCTCAAGACAAGCCCCGCCCCTCACCACCTGAGTCTGCCATCTTATTTATGGATGTCGCACCATCCTTGTCGGTGATGACCACTGACTGGGTGACATGACCTTTATGTCTAACCTGGACTGGCACCACATGATTGTCCAGTGGAATTCCAACAGATACTATCATCACCTACTGGAAATACGCCATCTTGTCTCCTATTCTGCATTCCTGTCTTACTCTTCAAGAAACACACTTCTGTGATGATCACTCTCCAACATTTTGTGGTTATCGGGCATTCTGTCAGAACTGCACTGGTCCCGGGGTAGCATCTGGCGGGGTCTGCACTTTGGTTTGCTCTGATGTCATTAGTGACAGGATTCCCCTACGTTCCAATCTGGAAGCAATAGTGGTTAGGGTGCAAACAACTCCGGCAATCACTGTCTGCAATGTCTACATCTCTCCACGTAGGCCATTTCCTTGGATTAAACCATCTACCTTAATACAGCAGCTCCCACCCCCATTTCTCCCCCTTGCGGACTTCAGTGCCCACTACCCACTGTGGGAGAGTGGCATTTCAATGAGTAAGGGTCTCCTAATTGACTTTCTTTTTATGAACCTAGATTTATGTCTCCTCAGTGATGGTTCCCCTACCCACTTCAGTGCTGCTCATGGCATCTTTACTGCTATCGATCTCAGAATTTCCTCCTCTGTTCTTGTGGCTTCCCTACATTGGTCATCCCACAATGACCTTTGTGACTGTGCTCACTTTCCGATGATTATATAGTTCCCCTGCTGCTGTCAGGCAGACAGGCTCCCACACTGGTCATTCTGCTGGGCCATTTCATCTTTATATACAGCTACTGTGCACTTTGACACCTCTGTCTCGAATTGCATTGATGCAGTCATGAAAGGCGTCTCTGCCACTATTCTTCATGCTGCTGACACTGTTGCCCCATATCTGCAGGTCCCCCTCGTTGTTGGCTGGTACCGTGATGGACCAAGAATGTAGCAGTTGCTGTCCAGGACTGCTGACGGGTGCTGCAGTGATTTAAATGACTCCCTTCACAGACCAACATCCTCGCTAAGGCTTGTTACCTTATTGAGCAGAGTAAAAGAGAACACTGGGAGCACTATGTTTCTTTCCTGGGGATGCATGCCTTGTCATCACAGGTTTGGTCCAAACTCCATAGCCTTCTGGGCTGCCAGCGACAGTCAATTGCCCAGGGTCTTAACCTCAAAGGTGCTCTGTCTGGTGATCCATTGGTCCATGCAGAACACCTTGTGACACACTTTGTGACAGCATTGGTGTTCTCTTCCTGCCCTCCTACTTTTCTCTGGCAGAAACATAAAGTTGAACAGACCCTTCTCTGTTTCAACCTGCAACACACTGAGCCCTATAATGAACCCTTCACTGAATGGGAATTCTTGCAGTCTCTTACCTCTTCATGAGACACCTCAGGCCAAGATTCTGTTGACAGTCAGGTGATCCAACACTTGAACATTCCCCAGAGGCAATATGTCTTCAGGGTCTTCAACTGCATTGGGCTCATGGGTGCTTTCTCGTCAAAAATGACGAAACAGTGTAGTTAGTCCCTTCCTTAAGCCCGGAAAAAACCCAATGTTTCTAGACAGCTACCGCTCAATTAGCCTGACCAATGTACTTTGTAAAATGCTCGGGAGAATGGTTAGCTTCAGATTATGTTGGGTACTCAAATCTAGGGTCTTTTGTACCTGTATAGTATGGTTTCCAGGCAGGTCGATCTCCAACTGACCATTTACTCAGGTTGTAAACGGCCACCTGACATGAGTTGGCATTTCACTCAGTGCCACTCGGATTGAGGATGATGGTATCCCACAGGGTTCTGTGCTAAGTGTCACACTCTACCTCATAGCCATCAACAAGCTTGCAACCTCTATTGGACCTATGGTTACCCCGGCATTGTACTTCGGCGATTTTTGCATTTAGTGCAGCTCCCACTCAGTAGCATCTACTGAGCACCAGCTCAGAGGCGCCATCCAACAGGCTTCTGCGTGGGTCATCTCCCATGGCTTCCAGTTTTCTCCCTCCACAACACCGGCTATGCATTTTTGTTGTCGACCCACAGTCTATCCTAGTCTGGAACTTTATTTAGGTGACTAGCTCCTTTACATTGTAGCACATTCCCATTTCTAGGGCCTTATTTTTGATAAAAAGCTGACATGACTACTCCATATTTGCCACCTACGCATGCATGTGGAAGCTTAATGCTCTCCACGTCCTGGCCCATACATCTTGGGGTGCAGACCTTACCACTCTTCCCCATCTTTACCGTGCTCTAATCTTGTCCAGACTAGATTATGGTAATCAGGTTTAGGTCTCAGCAGCTCCTTCCGCTCTGCAACTACTTGATACTGTTCAGCATTGTGGGGTGTGTCTGGCTATTGGTGCCTTTCACACTAGTCCCATTGACAGTCTCCTCACAGATGTGGGGATTCCACCTCTACAAATGCGACAGAGCCAGCTCCCGGTTTCTTACACAATTGCCATTGGTTCAATCCATATGAAGTGGTCCAGTGATGGTTGCTTGACCATTCTTAAATATTTTAATTTTTTTTATATGTGATTGCCCTATATTTGAGAAGTTCAAAACAGTTTTTTAAAATAATTTATCTTGCACCTTTACTGGATGGCGGCCATTTTTATTTGTAGGCACGTGACGATTTTTCAGTCTGGAGACATTAGCAAAAATTTAATTATCTCTGCACTGGGTTAAGTTACAACATTGCAATTGTCATGATTGTTTTTAGAAAAGTGTCTTCTATAACATTGTCTATTACACAAAATACCCTAAATTCAAAAATAACTAGTCAAAATGACCTCCAATATTTGGTACCAAATTTTCAAAAATCCACTTTTTAGGCCGAAACATAACAAACAAGGAGTGATTTATGAGAGTGCATTTTTTTTCCTATAGCTGGATATCATACACTACTAGTCTCATATAGAGCAAGAACACTTACAAATGTTTCCTTAATTTTTTATGAAATTTTGAAATTGGAATATTTTCATTTTTTGTAAAGTTTGGGGTTAGGTATCTCAGGTGGGACTGAAAATAAAAATGATTTTTGCACAGTTTGTACACCTATATGATAGTAACGTACTGTAAAAATTTCAACATTGATATCTGACTGTGAACAAAGATAAGAGATTTTGAAAATGAGGAAGTAATTCACATTACTCTACAACTGATCTTGTGGCTGTTGCCTATTTAAATGGTTTATTGTTTCATTGTAATAAAATTTAATAGTGACATATATTTACTTAACACTATCACCCAGTATTCATTTAGGTTATTTATTTTTAATAATGCAATATTAAACAATATGTATGGTAATAAAAATGCCCATTTACGTTTAGGTTTATTGTCAATAAAGAAGTACATTACTGTTGGGTGAGGCATTGTAGAAGTACATTATTGGTGGGTGTGGCATTTACTCCATTGGACAGATATAAAGTGAAGTGTGTCACAAAACAGTTTACAGTTCAGTTTCAAAAAACTTGAAAAATGTCAATGACTTTGATGAAGTTAGAGAAACTTTGTTTAAATTTTGAGTAAGTTCCTCTGCACCATCAGTGTGTGAGTATCACAAGAAAAAATATATTCTGAAATACAACCACAGTTTTGGAAGAAAGTGCTGTGATCCACTTAAAGTTCATAAAAAGCCTATCACTAAAGGTTTGAGGGAAATACAACTTAAACATTTGTCCTTGTTATATGAGAGTGTAACAGCTTCCCAAATGAAACGGAATGTGATTTCTGGAAATTCCTTGTGCCCAAATTGTTACTCAGACGTATCTCGTGCTTTGAAAATAATAAAATTAAGTAACAGAAAAAGAGAAGCAGCTATTGAAAATAAGGTACTACAAATTTCAGACAAAATTAGAAGAGACTTTCAATCATGCTTTAATAATGCAGATACCAACATTATTTCTAAAGAAGAAGAAAACCTACCACCAGCATCATCTGACAATGAATATTTGAGCTTAATAGAGAAATTAAAAATTACACTACTGGCCATTAAAATTGCTACACCATGAAGATGAAGTGCTACAGACACGAAATTTAACAGACAGGAAGAAGATACTGTGATATGCAAATGATTAACTTTTCAGAGCATTCACACAAGGTTGGCACCGGTAGCGACACTTACAACGTGCTGACATGAGGAAAGTTTCCAACCGATTTCTCATATGCAGGCAGCAGTTGACCGGCATTGCCTGGTGAAACGTTTTTGTGATGCCTCATCTAAGGAGAAGAAATGCGTGCCATCACGTTTCCGACTTTGATAAAGGTTGGATTATAGCCTTTTGCGATTGCGGTTTATCGTATCGCGACATTGCTGCTCATGTTGGTAGAGATCCAATGACTGTTAGCAGAATATGGAATCGGTGGGTTCAGGAAGGTAATACGGAACTCCGTGCTGGATCCCGACAGCCTCATATCACTAGCAGCTGAGATGACAGGCATCTTAGCCACATGGCTGTAACGGATCGTGCAGCCATGTCTCGATCCCCGAGTCAACAGATGGGGACGTTTGCAAGACAACAACCATGTGCACGAACAGTTCGACGACGTTCTTAGCAGCTCGGAGACCATGGCTGCGGTTACCCTTGACGCTGCATCACAGACAGAAGCTCCTGCGATGGTGTACTCAACGACGAACCTGGGTACACGAATGGCAAAACGTCATTTTTTCAGATGAATCCAGGTTCTGTTCACAGCATCATGATGGTCGCATCCGTGTTTGGCGACATCGCAGTGAATGTACATTGGAAGCGTGTATTCGTCATCGCCATACTGGCGTATCACCTGGCGTGATGGTATGGGGTGCCATTGGTTACACTTCTCGGTCACCTCTTGTTCGCATTGACAGCACTTTGAACAGTGGACATTACATTTCAGATGTCTTACGACCCGTGGCTCTACCCTTCATTCAATCCCTGCAAAATCCTACATTTCAGCAGGATAATGCACGGCCGCATGTTGCAGGTCCTGTACGGGCCTTTCTGGATACAGAAAACGTTTGACTGCTGCCCTGGCCAGCACATTCTCTAGACCTCTCACAAATTGAAGACATCTGGTCAATGGTGGCCGAGCAACTGGCTCGTCACAATACGCTAGTCACTACTCTTGATGAACTTTGGTATCGTGTTGAAGCTGCATGGGCAGCTGTACCTGTACACACCGTCCAAGCTCTGTTTGACTCAATGCCCAAGCGTATCAAGGCCGTTATTACGGCCAGAGGTGGTTGTTCTGGGTACTGATTTCTCAGGATCTATGCACCCAAATTGCGTGATAATGTAATCACATGTCAGTTCTAGTATAATATATTTGTTCAATGAATACCCATTTACCATCTGCATTTCTTCTTGGTGTAGCAATTTTAATGGCCAGTAGTGTAAAATGTTCAGTGACATCTAAAGAGGAAAAAGTTAAAATTTTCAAGTTTGCTCCGTGACTCATGGTCAAGAGAAAAAAATAGTTCATGAATTCAACGTTTCTCGTAGTTTGGTTAAATTAACCCAAAAATTAGTGAAATAGCAAGGCATTCTTCCAGTTTCAGAGAAGAAGAAAGGAGTAGGATAAGTGAAGAAACAATTAAAAAGATCCAGCAGTTTTTTGAAGATGATGAAAACAGTAGAATGTGCCCAGGTTGCAAAGATAGCGAAAAAGTTGTTATAAATGGAATTAAAGTGACAAAGCAGAAACTACTAGTGCTGTCAAATTTAAATGAACTTTTTGTAGCTTTCAAAAATTCTCTTCCTGAATGCAAAATTGGAAGGTCAAAATTTTGTGACCTCCACCCTAAGTGGTGTATTTTAGCTGGATCCTCAGGGACACACTCTGTATGTGTTTGTTTATATCATCAAAATGTCAAACATGATGGCAGATGCGAAACTCAGTGATCTTGACTACCGAGAGTTACTAAATGTAATGGTCTGTGACACTAAGTTATGACTCCATGATGAGTTCGTGTAACAAATGCCCTGGTAAGGAAACCGTTATTGAATTGTTTCATGAATATGATGAGGAAATGTCAGAGAATATTACCTTCAAACAGTGGGTCACACCTGACGGGGCAGAAATGATAACAGTGAAGAAGGAAGAGTACTTGGAATCTTTAATTGATAACTTACAAAAACTCAAAAGTCACCTCTGTGTTTCTAAAATCCAAAGTACATTTTTGAAGGACAAAAAGCACAACTTCATGAAACTGACTGCATAGTGCTAGCTGCTTGTGCAGAAAATTTTACATTTGTGATTCAGGATGCAATAGAAGGGTACTATTGGGTCAATGACCAGGCAACAATGCATCCATTTATTCTCATCTTTAAAAATGAGAAAGATGAAGTTTACAGTTCTTGAATTTGCTTTCTGAGCGACTACTTCGAGCACAACACTTTGGCTGTACACGTGTTTCAAAAGTATGTAATAAATTACATAAAAGAACATTTTTCCAAGGTTGAGAAGCTGATATACTTTTAAGATGGATGTGGTAGTCAGTATAAGAACAAAAAAATTTTTCTAATCTGTGCAACCACATAGTAGACTTTCGTTTGGAGGCTGATGGCACTTTTTTTGCATCTTGCCATAGTAAGAATGTATGTGATGGAGTAGGAGGTACAACAAAACATGAAGTAAGTAAAGCCAGCCTGCAAAGACCAACCACAGACCAAATTCTTACAGTACAGGACATATATGTCTTTTGCAAGGATAACATTAAAGACATTACCTATATTCTGATCAAGAAAGAAGAAGTGGTACTGCATATGAAAACAACACTTCAAACCAGGTTTGAAAACTGTATAGCAATAAAAGGAACAAGGTATTTCCCCAAATTCCTTGTCATTGCAGAAAACTTAGTTCAATGCTATGTAACATCAGAAACCGAAATTTCTGAGGCTCATTGTGTCAGTAAAATTACATCTCTGTCTTTAACGTTGAATGACATAGTGGCATGTTTGTATGATGGACAGTGGTGGGTTACAGAGGTTGAAAGAATAAGTTTGGAAAACGATGTTTTTGTGCATTTTTACCACCCTGCTGGCCCAAGAACATCATTCAAAAAATCTACTAGTGACAAAGTTTGGATACCAATGAAAAATGTTTTAAGGAAATTTTCAGAGCTTCTTAACCCGGTGCAGAGAGATTCATTTTTTTAAAAACTATTTTGAACTTCTCAATTATAGGGTAATAACATATAAAAAATTAAAATATTTATAAATGGTCAAGCAACCAACTTAATTTTTATTGGACCACTTCATTTGGATTGACCCCATTTGCCAATTCCCTGATTATCCCGTGTACCCTGTCCTCTTTGCAAACAAAGGATGTCTCCCTCCTGACAAATGCCCACGGGTGGGATTGCTGGTTGGCATGTCTCTCACTTCCCCCATCAGGATCTCCGTATCCAGTCACTGGAATGCACCCTGTGTAATTCCTCCCCCCACCCCCACCCCACTTGTATGGTGTCTTGATCATGGATTAGAAGCAACCAATTCCAGGGTCCTGAGGCCTGTCACCCCTATGGTTTTCTGGCGTCTTGTACACGATAACCTTGAGCAGTTCCAGGACGCTACCATCTTCTACACTGGTGGTTCTAAGACAATTGATAAGATGGGATATGCTTTCGCGTCTCATACTGGCGTAGAACATCTTTTATGTAATGTGTTCACAGCAAAGCTTCTAGGCATTCACAGATCCCTCCATTTTGTTTCTCAGACCTCGCTCCGCAGTGTTTTTGTTTGCTCTAGCTCAATGAACAGCCTGCAGGGCATCGACAGATGCTACTCTCGTCACCCTTTGGTCTTTGCTATCCATAACCTTCTCTCTGCCCCTTGGCCATGCACCTGCTCAGTTGTCTTTCTTTGGGTCACATGTCATACGGGCATCTCAGGGAATGATTTGGGTGACCATTTGGCTCGAGGAGCAGATACTTACCTCCAGTCCCTTTCATGATTCCAGCTGTGGATGTATGGATTTAGGTCAAATCTCTCTTTGCCCAAAAGTGGAAGGCCATCTGGTGTGCTACTGCTCATAGTAATAAACTCTGCACAATCAAGGAGTCTCCTGCAGTTTACCCCTGGTGGATCTGGGGGTTAGAATAGGCCCGAGGTATTCCTGCCTGTCATAAAGAGGTGACTAAAAGGAGTCTCTCACTTTTTGGCCCTATGAGTTCAGGTCCCATTCTATGGTTTGACCTGCCACTTTCAAAATTCTACAGAAGTGTGAGCCATACCAGGAAGGATGCCTTACATGGTGCACGATTAATCCATAGTGCCCTTAGATTCGATCTCATGAATCCCTTGTCATGGCTTTGCATCTCCACCTGCGATTCAACTATCTGGGCAAGGACACTTTCCACGGTATGTTATCTTCCGTTGTTTCCTGTCATCATTTGCACCCATGACAGTATTGGATTTCTCTGCGCCCAATATCCAGCACGGTAGCCAGACCATTGTGGTGGGACCGTCATGTACCCATTTGGTGGTAACCCACTGACAAAACAGGGTTCACACTGCTGATATCTGAGCTGTAAACTCCCCATGTATGCCAAGGAGTAGATACCTGTCTTCCTGGGGCATCAGGAGTCGCAAAAACGGCCATAATGCCAGTTGGCTTTTGCTGTGGCTGGGTGTCGCCTGTGGGGAGAGCCGCTGATCAGAGTGGGTGGCATCAGGGCGGATGACCCGCAATGAAGCGGACTAAGTCATCTCTTGCTGGTGACCGTGTGGCACCAGCAGTCTCCAAGAAGGGCTAGATCGAATACAGTGCCGACAGGTATGGCCCTACATTGTTTCCTTCAATCGCTACTACATGGGAGAAACGCAGGGGTACAGAATGGAGAGAGCCATATTCGCCTCTGTTTTTAGTCTGTAGCAGAACTGATGGGGACCCCCTTCTATCTGTTTGTTGTGGTCTTCAGTCCTGAGACTGGTTTGATGCAGCTCTCCATGCTGCTCTATCCTGTGCAAGCTTCATCATCTCCCAGTACCTACCGCAACCTACATCCTTCTGAATCTGCTTAGTGTATTCATCTCTTGGTCTCCTCCTAAGATTTTTACCCTCCACACTGCCCTCCAATGCTAAATTTGTGATCCCTTGATGCCTCAGAACATGTCCTACCAACCAGTTCCTTCTTCTGGTCAAGTTGTGCCACAAACTCCTCTTCTCCCCAATTCTATTCAGTACCTTCTCATTAGTTATGTGATCTACCCATCTAATCTTCAGCATTCTTCTGTAGCATCACATTTCGAAAGCTTCTATTCTCTTCTTGTCCCAACTATTTATCGTCCATGTTTCACTTCCTTACATGGCTACACTCCATACAAATACTTTCTGAAATGACTTCCTGGCACTTAAATCTATACTCGATGTTAACAAATTTCTCTTCTTCATAAACACTTTCCTTGGCATTGCCAGTCTACATTTTATATCCTCTCTACTTCGACCATAATCAGTTATATTGCTCCCCAAATAGCAAAACTCCTTTACTACTTTAAGTGTCTCATTTCCTAATCTAATTCCCTCAGCATCACCCGACTTAATTCGACTACATTCCATTATCCTTGTTTTGCTGTTGTTGATGTTCATCTTATATCCTCCTTTCAAGACACTGTCCATTCCGTTCAACTGCTCTTCCAAGTCCTTTGCTGTCTCTGACAGAATTACAATGGCATCGGCGAACCTCAAAGTTTTTATTTCTTCTCCATGGATTTTAATACCTAGTGCGAACTTTTCTTTTGTTTCCTTAACTGCTTGCTCAATATACAGATTGAATAACATCTGGGAGACGCTACAACTCTATCTCACTCCCTTCCCAACCACTGCTTCCCTTTCATGTCCCTCGACTATTATAACTGCCATCTTATTTCTGTACAAATTGTAAATAGCCTTTTATTCATTGTATTTTACCCCTGCCACCTTTAGAATTTGAAAGAGAGTATTCCAGTCATTATTGTCAAAAGCTTTCTCTAAGTCTACAAATGCTAGAAATGTAGGTTTGCCTTTCCTTAATCTCTCTTCTAAGATAAGTCGTAAGGTCAGTATTGCCTCACATGTTCCAACATTTCTACAGAATCCAAACTGATCTTCCTCGAGGTCAGCTTCTACCAGTTTTTCCATTTGTCTGTCAAGAATTCGCATTAGTATTTTGCAGTTGTGACTTATTAAACTGATAGTTTGGTAATTTTCACATCTGTTGACAGCTCTCTTGTTTGGGATTGGAATTATTGTATTCTTCTTGAAGTCTGAGGGCATTTCGCCTGTCTCATACATCTTGCTCAGCAGATGGTAAGGTTTTGCCAGGACTGGCTCTCCTAAGGCCGTCAGTAGTTCTAATGAAATGTTGTCCACTCCCGGGGTTTGTTTTGACTCAGGTGTTTCAGTGTTCTTTCAAACTCTTCATGCAGTTTTGTATGTCCCATTTCATCTTCATCTACATCCTCTTCCATTTCCATAATATTGTCCTCAAGTACATTGCCCTTGTATAGACCCTCTATATACTACTTCCACCTTTCTGCTTTCCCTTCTTTGCTTAGAACTGGGTTTCCATCTGAGCTCTTGATATTCATACAAGTGGCTCTCTTTTCTCCAAAGGTCTCTTTAATTTTCCTATAGGCAGTATCTATCTTACCCCTAGTGAATTAAGCCTCTACATCCTTACATTTGTCCTCTAGCCATCCCTGCTTAGCCATTTTGCACTTCCTGTCGATCTCATTTTTGAGACGTTTGTATTCCTTCTTGTCTGCTTCATTGACTGCATTTTTATTTTTTCTCCTTTCATCAATTAAATTCAATGTTTCTTCTGTTACCCAAGGATTTCTACTAGCCCTTGTCTTTTTACCTACTTGATACTCTGCTGCCTTCACTGCTTCATCCCTCAGAGCTACCCATTTTTCTTCTACTGTATTTCTTTTCCCCATTTGTTAAAATTGTTCCCTTATGCTCTCCCTGAAACTCTGTACAACCTCTGGTTTAGTCAGTTTATCCAGGTCCCATCTCCGTAAATTCCCACCTTTTTGCAGGTTCTTCAGTTTTATTCTACAGTTCATAACCAATAGATTGTGGTCAGAGTCCACATCTGCCTCTGGAAATGTCTTACAATTTAATATCTGGTTCCTAAATCTGTGTTTTACCATTATATAATCTAAATGATACCTTCTAGTATCTACAGGATTCTTCCATGTGTAAAACTTTCTTTTATGATTATTGAACCAAGTGTTAGATATGATTAAGTTATGCTCTGTGCAAAATTCTACCAGATGGGTTCCTCTTTAATTTCCTACCCCCAAACCATATTCACCTATTATGTTTCCTTCTCTACCTTTTCCTACTCTCGAATTGCAGTCACCCATGACTATCAAATTTTCATCTCCCTTCACTACCTGAATAATTTCTTTTATCTCATCATACACTTCATCAATTTTTTCATCATCTGCAGAGCTAGTTGGCATATAAACTTGTACTACTGTAGTAGGCGTGGGCTTCGTGTCTGTCTTGGCCACAGTAATGCGTTCATTATGCTGTTTGCAGTAGCTTACCCACACTCCTATTTTTTTTATTCATTATTAAACCTACTCCTGCATTTTTACCTATGAAGCCTCAATTTTTCATTGAACACCTTAAGAATAAGTTGGGAGAAGTGACAGTACTGTCAAAGATGCGAAACGGTGCAGTCTTGATTCAGACAGCATCCCCAGCTCAAACCCCCGCATTACTCGCCTGTGACAAGCTGGGTGATATTCCTGTTTCTGTCACTCCCCATAAAAGCCTCAACATGGTCCAGGGGATCATTTTCCATTGCAATCTCCTCTTGCAGCCTGACAACGAGCTCCGTGCCAATTTAGAATGGTGGAATGTTCATTTCATCTGGCGCATTTACAGGGGACCCAAAGACAACACCCAGATACTCCATATGTGCCTCCTCCCACTTGCATCAATTGTGGAGAGCACCACTCGCCCTGCTCGCCAGACTGCCCAGTACTCCAAAAGGAGTGGAAAACCATGGAGTACAAGACCCTGGACCAGTCCCCATGGGGGTCTGGGGGTTAGAATAGGCCCGAGGTATTCCTGTCTCTCGTAAGAGGTTACTAAAAGGAGTCTCTCACGTTTCGGCCATTGATGGTCCCCTGTAGGGTTTGACTTTCATTTTCCAAAATTTTCCCGAAGAGCGAGCCAGTTGGGGAAGGGCGCTGTACATGGCTCATTGTGTCCACCGTGCACTGAGACCTGTCGCATCCTTCGTCAACGTGGATCTGAACTTCTGCTCATTCTCCAACCTTTGGGCGAGGTCACCCTCCTGGGTGCATATTTTTCCATCAACTGTACAGTATCGTTTTCTACGCTGATGATGATAATGAACTTACATGCTTCGTTGCACCTGATATCCAGCACCCAGTCCGTTGTGGTGGGGCCGCCATGTACCATGTTGGTTGTAGCCCCCTGACCACACAGGGGGCCTGCGCCGTTAACTACCCACGTATGCTAAGGGGTAAATGGCCATACTCCTGAGGCATTGGGACTCCTGGCAATGGCCATGGTGGTCAAACACCAGCTCTCATGGGCTCAATTCAGTGCACAGAAGTACGACCCAAAACCGTTCCCCTCCTTGGCCACACCATGGGAGGAATGTCAGGCTGATGATGGCAGCTGCTCTTATTCGCCCCGGTACCATGTATGTTTGAGAGCTGATGGGGAATCTTTCGTGAAGATGAAGCCTCAGATTTTTGTTGAGCATTTAGACGACAAGATTGGGGAGGTGGAGAGCTTGTCCAAAATGAGATCTGGGTCAGTCCTGGTCAAAACAGCATCCTTTGCTCAGTCATGGGAGTTACTTGTGACAAGCTGGGGGATGTTTCTGTAACCATCATGCTCCATAAGAGCTTAAATATGGTCCAGTTTACCATATTTCACAGGGATCTTCTTTTGCAGTCAGATGATGAGCTGTGTGCCAATTTGGAACGGCGAGGTGTACATTTCATTCGGCGTGTCCATCGGGGTCTGAGGGATAATTAGACTGCCACTGGTGCCTTCATCTTGGCCTTCGAGGGTGATACATTACCCGAGAAGGTAAGGTGATGGTCTACTGCTGTGATGTAAAACCCTATAGGCTATCCCTCCCCTAATGCTGTGTTTTAAATGTTGGAAGTTCGGTCATATGTCTTCCCACTGTACTTCCAGCACAACATGTTGAGATTGCGCACACACATCACATCCCAATACTCTCAAGTGCCCCATCTCCCATCTGTGTCAATTGTGGCGAGCACCATTCGTCTTGCTCGGTAGACTGCAGAATTCTCCAGAAAGAAAGGAAAATCATGGAGTATGAGACCCTGGACCGACTGACATACACTAAGGCTAAGAGGAACTTTGAACGCCTACATCCTGTACGCATGACATCGTCTTACCCCGCTGCTACAACAGTTATAGCCCCATCAGCTCCGCCAAACCCAGTCACCTCTCAGAGCCAGAAGACTACACCTGCACCCGTGATGGTGGGGGGCCACTTCTCCTCCCTGTTGCTCCTGCACCACCTACTTCAGGAGCAACACTCCCACCCCCTCCAATCATTGGGGACGTCCGTCCCTCCTTCTAAGCCGCAGAAGTGTACAACTTCTTCGGCTTTTCTCGATAGGAAGGGGTCCCTTGGGTCACTTCCTTCCCAGGTTTCTGCTAGTGGGAAAGAGGACACCCGCCAGTTGCTGAAGAGCCCAAAAGCAGCTGGTCTCAGGGCTTCACGTTCGTCCTCAGTCCCGGAGACTGAATCAGTGAAGTCCTCCCAGCCAGGGAAACCCAAGGAACAGGGAGAAAAATCCAAAAAGAAGGTTCCCAAGACCAAGGGAATTGTGTTGGCACACACACCAAAGCTACCTCCAAGCTCTGTGTGTGCGGATGAGGTGGAGGTTGTGGCATCCACTGAGGACCTAGATCTTACTGGACCCTGAGACAAAATGGATATAGACTGTTCAGGCAAAAAGTCAGTGGCAGCAGGTGACCCTGAGGCGTAAACTGCCTCACAGAATGTTCCATGCCTTTCCAGTCTCACGATGATGTCATCCTCCAGTGGAACTGTGGCACTTTTTTCCACCGCCTGGCTGAGCTGCGGCAACTCATAAGCTTCACACCTGCTTTCTGCATTGCCCTCCAGGAAACCTGTTTCCTGGCAATGCAGACCCCTACCCTCCGTGGCTGTAAGGGATATTACAGGAACTGTAGCCACTATAATTGATTGTCAGGTGGAGTTTGTGTTTGTCATAAAGTCAGTCTGGAGTGAAACTGTGACCCTTCGAACCCCTCTTCACACTGTGGCTGTCAGAATAAGGACGACACAGGAAATAACTGTCTGCAATGTATATCTTCCTCCAGATGGTGTAGTATACCTGAATGTATTAACTGCACTGATTTGATCAAATCCCCAAACCTTTCCTACTTTTGGGAGATTTTAATGCCCATAACCCCTTGCAGGGTGGCAGAGGCAGAGATGTCGAAACTTTACTGTCTCAGTTTGACCTCTGCCTCTTAAATACTGGGGCCGCCACACATTTCAGTGTGGCCCAAGGTAGGTACTCGGCCATTGATTGATCCGTTTGCAGCCCAGGACTTCTCCCATCTGTCCAATGGAGAACACATGACAACCTGTGTGGTAGTGACCACTTCCCGATCTTCCTGTCACTGCCCCAGCGTCAAGCCCATGGACACCTGCCCCGATGGGCTTTAAACAAGGCGGACTGGGAAACTTTCACCTCTGCTGCCACTGTTGAATCTCCCTCACACGAGAACATTGATGTGATGGTTGAGCAGATGATTACAACAATCGCTTCTGTGGTAGAAAACACGATCCCTCGCTGTTTAGGGTGCTACCAGAGAAAGACAGTCCCTTGGTGGTTGCCGGAAGTCGCTGAAGCAATTAAGGAGCATCGGCTAGCTCTACTGCGGCATAACCGCCTCATAGCCTTTAAACGGCTCTGTGCTCGCGTTCGCCAACTTATCAGACGATGGAAGCAGGAGTGTTGGGAGAGATATGCCTTGACCATTGGGTGCTATACGTCACCTTCCCAAGTTTGAGCAAAGATGAAACATGTTTTCGGGTACCAGGCCCCATAAAGTGTTCCCAATGTTAACATAAATGGCGTGTTGTCTACCGACGCAAACACGATTGCTGAGCACTATGCTTGAGCCTCTGCATCGAAGAATTACTGCCCAGCCTTTCACACTCTCAAACAGCGGCTGGAAGGGAAAGTCCTCTCGTTTACTACATGCCACAGTGAATCCTGTAACACCTCATTTACAGAGTGGGAGCTCCTCAGTGCCCTTGCACGTTGCCCCGACACAGCTCCTGCACCAGATCGAATCCACAATCAGATGATTAAACATCTCTCGTCTGACTACAAGCGACATCTCATCATCTTCAACCAGATCTGGTGCGAAGGAGTCTTTCCATCGCAATGATGGGAAAGCGCCATCATTCCGGTGCTCAGCCTGGAAAAAACCCACTTGATGTGGAAAGCTATTGACCCATCAGCCTCACCAATGTTCTTCGTAAGCTGTTGGAACATATGGTGTGTTGGCAGTTGGGTTGAGTTGAGTCCTGGAGTCACGTGGCCTGCTGGCTCCATGTCAGAGCAGCTTCCACCAGGATCGCTCCACCACTGATAATCTTGTGTTCCTAGAGTCTGCCATCCTAACAGCCTTTTCCAGACAACAACACCTGATTGCCGTCTTTTTTGATTCACGAAAAGCATATGACATGATTTGGTGACATCATATCCTTGCCAAATTATAGGAGTGATGTCTCAGATGTCTGCTCCCAATTTTGATCCAAAATTTCCTATCGCTTTGTACTTTCCATGTCCAAGTTGGTGCCTCCCATAGTCCCCTATATCCAGGAGAATGGGGTCCCGCAGGGCTCTGTATTGGGTGTGTGTCTATTTTTAGTGGCCATTAATGGTCTAGCAGCAGCTGTAGGGCCGTCCGTCTCACATTCTCTGTATGCAGATGACTTCTGCTTTTCATACTGCTCCACTGGTGTTGCTAAACGGTGCCTACAGGGAGCCATCCAAAAGGCGCAGTCATATGCTCTTGCCCACGGCTTCCAGTTTTCGGCCACAAAGTTGTGTGTTATGCACTTGTGTTGGCACCGTACCGTTCATCCAGAACCAGAAGTTTACGTACATGACGATCCACTCACTGTAGTGGAGACATATCGATTCTAAGGACTGGTTTTCAATGCCCGCCCGATTGTCTTTGCTTCCTCACCCACGGCGGCTCATCTCCAGCATAGCTGGCCCAGGCCGGGGCTTATAATTGCAGTTTGCGTCCAATCCTGTCTATCTGAACTGGAGTCCTTGACTTTAGCACCTATACTCATTTGCGTACACTTTCATTGTGTACACCTAGTCTGCAGCTTTGCCTGGACCTTTCACATGGCCCAAAGGACTCAGTTTGCCCGGTGGCTCTCCACTGTCACTTCGTCTTGTTTCTTGACATGTACCAAGGCCATGATATGGTTTACACCGATGGTTGATGGTCACGTTGGCTTTGCATATGTCCATGGAGGGCATATCGAACAGCATTTCTTGCCAAGTGGCTGCAGTTATATCTTGTGTTCTTGAGCACATCTGTTCATGTCCTTGGGAGAGTCGTTTCTTCTGTGTACTGGCTCCTTGAGCAGCTTACAAACTATCGACCAGTGCTACCCTCGTCATCCTTTGGTAGTGACCATCCAGGAGTCCATCTATGCCCTGGAATGGTCCAGTCGTTCTGTGGTGTTTGTGTGGACCCCAGGACACATCGGAATCCCAGGCAATGAACTTGCTGGCAGGCCGGCCAAACAGGCTACACGGAAACCTCATATGGAGATAGACATTCCAATAACTGCCCTGCGTTCATTTTTACACCGCCGAGTTTTTCGGCTTTGGGAGACACAACAAACTGCGTGCCATTAAAGTGAAACAAATGTGTGGCAGTCCTCCATGCGTGCCTCTCGCAGGGACTCTGTTTTTCTCTGCCAGCTCTGCATTGGCCACACTTGGGCGACCCATGGCTACCTCCTGTGCACTGTGAAGATCCGCCTGAATGTCGGTGTGGTGCCTGGTTGACAGTAGCCCATATTCTGGTGCACTGTCCCACTTTGACTGCCCAGCAACGAAATCTTGGGTTACCAGACTTGTTGCCACAATTTTATCTGCCAACAGCTCATCGGTTGATTTAGTTTTACGTTTTATTCATGAGGGTGGGTTTTATCATTTCCTCTAAAGTTTAGCGCATGTCCTTTGTCCCTCTGTGTCCTCGACCCTAGTGCTTTTAGGGTGGAAGTTTTAATGTGTTGCAGAGTGGCTGGCTTCTCCTTTTTATTCTCATGGTCAGCCAGCCATGGTAATCTGTTTTGTCGTTTTAACCTCTTCTATCTGTTTCTTGTTTTTTTTTGTTTTTTTTTTTTTTTGTCATCTTTTGTCCATTTGTTTGTTGCCATTCCGTCATTCTTGTCATTTTTCTCTCCAATTTGTGTTGTCAGCCGCACTTGTTTTATTCTCACCCTTGTGGCATTGTTTTATTTGGAACAAGGTACCGATGACATAGCAGTTTGGTCCCCTCCCCACTCCTTTTAAACCAACCAACCATCTACTGAAGTTTGGCACTCTTGCTTCTGCTCCTTTGAGAAGATGTCCACTGTTTTATGCCGTCTATGCATTGGTCACACCAAGCTCACCCACTGTTTCCTCCTATGTAATGAACCACCCTCACAATGTGGTTGTGGAGTCAGACTGATGTTATCCCACATCTTTTCTCCTTCTTTTGGCCCTTCTTGCTAAGTACAGTCTTTCAGATTACTTAAATTTAATATTAGCAGATGTTTTACAGGTGGTTGAACTGTTCCTCAGTTTCCTTTGTGAAAGTTGTTTTTATTTTTATATATAATCTTTTGTTTTACTCTTGGACCTCACTTACAGTCTTCTTGGTCTGGTCTCATGACCACATCCCCATGGAAAGACCCCCTTTTTTCCAGTTTTTCGATTTGGTCTCACCTTTTGTGCCTTTTACTATGCGTGTGTTTTAATAACATAATTTTATAATTTGACCCCTTTGATACCATAAACCCTCTCAATCAGTCTTTGCCATAACGATTAACAGGATAACATCCACCAATGTCCACAGCAGTCCTCTACAGTGCTCCTTATTTGCAGATGATTTTGCAGTCTTCTGCTCTTCGTTCAATATCGCAGCAATGAGTTATCAGTTGCAAGTAACAATGAAGAGGTTGGAGGATTGGGCTGCTAATACTGATTTTACATTTTATGTAAGGGGGAGGGGGGGAGTGTGTGTGTGTGTGTGTGTGTGTGTGTGTGTGTGTGTGTGTGTGTGTGTGTGTGTTCGTATTACTCATTCTCATAGTCATTTTAATTTATCTGAATTGCTTATGTGGGACACCATTCTCCCTTTTAAAGACCATGAGTGTTCTGAATTTGTCTTGACTCAAAATTGTCATGGTTACCACATCTAAAGCACCTGAAGGCAAAGGCCCGGGTGGCACATAACATACTGAAGTACCTTAGCCACAGTTCATGAGAAGCATCCCCCCCACCCCCACCCTCCAGCTCCAGGTGGTTCACCACTCATTGGCAGGTTCGTGCTCGTCTGCCACGCGGTCCCAGCCTTTGCAGCATCGTTTCCCCTTCCTTGCTGCTTGTCTATCCTCTAGCTATTCTTTTTCCCCTCCCTTGGGGAATATGTCTTGGGTTGTTTTGGAAATATGTTCATGTTCAGTAACTGATATCAGAACACTCTCTCCAATTTTTTTTCCCCCATTCCTTTTTTCTTTCTTCGTTCCCCTTCTCCTGCCCTTCCTCTACTTCGGGGTTTGAGGTTCCTCTTTTTCTTGTTCCTCCCTGGGTGTTCCTGAAGGCCCGCCCATGTGTCCTGAAACGTAACAGGTGATTGGGTAATGAGTAATTCCCAGCCCCGGGTCAACTGGTAGGGTTTTCATGTACCCCCAGTACATGCCAGGCCCAAGGAGGGGTGATTGCTTGAGCTGCTAGCTTCCCAAATTGCTGATTGGTGCTGTGTCAGGTGTTCGGGAGGTGCGGCCTTTGGTATGAGCGATCACTTAAGGCGGGTGCGCCCCTCTCTGAGCGTGCCATCAGAGTCAATGGCAATCATGGGGATTTTTCTCTCAATGAGCTAAGTATCTTCTTCATTCAACATCTACGATGTGTAAATGGAATGAGGCTAATGATTCAAAGACACCCCCCCCCCCCCCCCCCCCCCCCAGCTGCACCCCGGGTCATCGTGCTTTCACATACTGAAGACAGTCAGTCCTTCACTACAGTAAATCCATTTATTATTCAGAAAGGTGATGTTGCAGTTGCTGGCCCTGTGAAATCCTGCTCTTGTTTACGAAATGGCACTTTGTTTTTGGAGACTACTTCTGATTCCCAAGCACAGCAACTGCTCACAGCTTTGCTCATCCATGGCTATCCTGTTCGTGTCGAGGCTCATCAAACGCTGAATTCTTTCCGTGGTGCTATTTACACTAGGGTGCTTGATGATCTGACAGGCATAAATCCAAACGTACCTTTCTGATCAGGATGTCATTGCAATGCGTGGGGGAATAAAAAAAAAATAGATGCATCCTTAGTGCCCACATGCACCTTTTTCCCACTTTCGACAGTGGTGCTTCTGTCAGAGATCAAAGCACATTATGAAGTTATCACAGTTCAGTCATACATTGCGAACCCAATGCACTGCTACCAGTGTCATCGTTATAAACACACTCGAATGTCCTGTCGACACTCAGCCAAATGTGTAACCTGTGCTAGGGATGCCCACGAGGGCGATTGTCCACCTCCTCTGCACTGTATCAACTGTATCGACGACCATGCTGCCTCCTCCCGAGATTGTCCCATGTATCTTGATGAGCAAGTTGTCCAGGAGATCTGGCTGAACGAAAAAGTGCCTTACTGCTTGCCCTAAGTGGCCGTCAAGGTGCGTGTTTCTTCTTCAGTCTCCAGTGTTCCTAAATTTTATGGCCGTTTTACAATGGAATATCTGTGGCCTTTGGTCTAACAGGACAGACCTCCAGCTGTTCCTGCGATCGCAATGTGCGCTTGTAATCTGTCTCCAAGAAACCAAGCTATGCCCTCAAGACCATTTTGCTCTTTCCCATTTTACTTTGCTACAGACGGACCACCCCTTTATGGCAGGAATTCCTGCTCGTGGTGGGGTCATGCTGCTTCTACAAGATGATGTCTGTCATCATCCTGTCCTCTTGCACACCCACCTGCAAGCAATTGCTGGCTGTGTTTTCCTTCCCAAATTTGCCTTTTCCCTCTGTGCCATTTATATCCCTTCGTCTTCTGCTGTCACTAGGACAGACCTGATGCAGCCTGTTGCTCAGCCTCCTCTACCCTTTCTGCTCCTTGGTGACACCAGTGCCCAGCATCCTCTTTGGGGCTCACCTGTCGCCTGCCCGAGAGGTTCTCTTTTGGCGGATCTTCTTATTTATTTTAATCTTGTTTGCTTTAACACCAGTGAAGCCACGTTTCTCTCTGATTCCACGCACAATTATTCCCACTTAGACCTCTCGATCTGCTCTGCCCAACTCGCTCGATGTCTCTGGTGGTGTGCTCTTTCCAATACTTACTCGAGTGACCACTTCTCTTGCGTGACTCGCCTGTACAATCATACGCCGCCACAGCAGCCCGCTAATTGGAAATTCAGGGTGTATACGCTCTGGAACAACAGGGAAATCCAGGGAAAACATGGAAATTTTTTCATGTGGGAGAAAACTGGGAAACCCCGGGAATTTTTACGAATTCCAGGAAATTTTTGTTGTTTTAGTTTTCAGTTAAACTTTTGTCCTTATTGCTGGTAAGAACTGATACTCTAACAAAGAAGTTTGCTTTAGTCCGTCACTGCACTATAATACTGCAGCAATAAAACATTTACAAGGGGGGAGGGGGAACAGATAAAACTTAAGTTGCAAATGAAATGCGCCATTTACAGCAAGACACATAAGCGTCTGCCAACAGCAAAATGTGTTGTAGGCTTTAGGACAAAGACTATGTAATATTTCATTATAACAAACAGCTTCCGGTGGGCATTACGTCACAACAATTAACATTAGGTTCGTTTGAGCAGTTGCCAGCGGGCTTTTGCGCATGAGCAGTTGAGTCACATATGAGCAATATCTTCTTCTGCTTCTGGCTACTTCAAGTGTGTCTGTTACATGTATCCAAGCAGCCAGATGCTACCCGGAAACATTTTTCTGGTGCACCCAAGCTGCCAGATTTGCGCATGCGTAGAGCAGTCTGAGTTGTACTGGGATGAGGGGGCAGTCTGCACATGAACTGTGTACGTTTAATGATTTTTCTTGTTTGCTCTTGATTTACAGCTCTCAAGTACAAAATGGATTTCTGTGGCCAGGAGCTATAAAGAGAATTAAAATATTCACATAATTATGGAAGGCTAAAATATGTTGTTAGTTTGTTTTCTTATTTTATTTTGTTTCCAGGTTTTTGGTCGTCGGGTATTAATTGCCTTGGAGAACAATGAAGTTATTTTTATCGATTTCCTAAAAAAGTGGCTTTACTTAATCTTTTCCGCAGAGGCAGTCTATTTATTTGAAGCACTATTGGCTAGTGTCAACTGTTTGCGGAATTTAAAGTGCATGTTGTTATCTTTTGGTATGTATGGCATTATGCCATAATAAAAAACTAAACACGAGATAACACATACTGGTACTCCAAGAAAATTAGATTCTGAAAACCACACTGAAAAGTTTGTCAGTTTGGGGCCTACTTCTTTGTGAATCTGGACATATGGATGTGCCCTTTAAGTTGAATTATTCATTTTAGAATGGTTTACAAAATTCTGGCACTCTTGGAGTATCCCCTGATGTCCTGTTTCGTTTATGACGTAATGTGAGGTCTCTTAATGCGATATACGTAAGATCATACGGGCTACCTATGTCATCGTAGCTGTGCATGCACAGTAACACCGTTTTCTGGCGCTCTCTGCCAACCGTTGAAATGAATTCTGTCAGGTCGCAGGAAAATATTTCAGTTGGTCATTTGAAAAGTGTTATTTCAAAGTACATTTTATTATATGCAATATGAGTTATGTTACGTGTACGAATGTGCTTTGAATTTTGTAAATCACAGAGCATTTGATTTTAATTTAAAGCTTAACACTTTGAGGGCCAGCCATCTAGAAAAATTTTGGATGCTAAAGACCAGACATTTAAGTCTTTGCATTAAATTTTACTGGCACATTTGTGAGATGTATTGTAGTGTAACTCATGCAAAAAAGGCAAATGTTATATGTGAAAGCATAGCTTTTCTTGTAGCTACCCTATGTACAATAATTTAAACCATTAACATTTCATGGGACTGATGGCCCTTGTAGTCTGGTCGCTTCAATCTCACAAACCAGCTATCCATTAACATTTCGTATTTGTGTGTTCGCGCTACTTAACAGTGGTGTTGCTATACGCTGACCACATCAAGTGTCCTATGCTCTGAATCACTACGTTTACATGTGACACCTTGCAAAAGACGAAAACCGATTTTCGGAAACCGTTTTTCTCTGTTGTGTTCACACGTTAAGGTCTGAAGTGGATTTGCTAGCGCAATTAACTACGGCGCCTGGAAAACAGCTGTTACAGTTTCTGATTTTGTCAACATAATTATTTCTCTTCAATTAGACTATTTGTAAATAGATAGTTTAACATTTATACTTACCATTCACTGTACAAAAACACACACTGTACATACTACCCAAAAAAATTTAAGAGTAAGACGAAACCTGACAGCCCAAACACATTTCAAAACCGGTTGCATTTACATGGGAGCAAAAATCAATTGCAGGATTGGAAAACTGGCAACCAGAAGCGGGTTTCCAGAATAGATTATGAAGTGTTTACATGACCACCCAGCAACGGTACTGGGAGATCGGTTTATGAAATCCGGTTTTGGGAGATCCATGTAAAAGCGATGAGTACCTGCTATCATCGGCTGGTGAGACGTGACATGAGCTATGACTGGCTTACAAAAGAGCCTTGTGATCTAGATTTCAGTGCTTTGGAAACTAACTTTCTTTGTTTGGTGGAATTTGACTATCTACTTTCATAATACAAAAATAATGTTGCTGCGTAATTTTTTTTTTTTTTTTTTTTTTTGTTAAAGTGGCGGAAGATTCTACGCTGGTGCATAAAACATTAACCATTCAAAGGATTGACAAGTTTTATGATTCCGAGGGGAAGTATATTGTCGCTTAACACGAAAAAAGTGTATTTTCACCCAGGAGAAACTGTATCTTTTAACCGGGAAATCTGGGAAAAACCCAGGAATTTTTTTCCTTGTCCGCATATACACCCTGAAATTATCTCTTGCTTACTGTAGGTTATATTCCTCCTTGGCAGTCTATGACAGATGGCCGTTTCACAGCTGTAATGATCAGGTCAAGCACCTCGTAGACATTATTCTCTCGGCTGCCGAATCCTCTATCCCTCATACTACTACTTCTCCCAGTTGGGTCCCAGTCCCTTGGTGGACTGTGGAGTGCGGCAATGTGATTCGTTCCTGATGATGTGTGCTTCGTGTCTTCACCGTCATCCTACGTTAATGAACTGCATCCGCTACAAGCAACTACGTGCGCAGTGCCGTCTCACTATTAAGGAAGGCAAGAAAGCATGCTGGGTTTCCTTCACCAGCACGTTCAACAGCTTTACTCTGTCCTCACTTGCTTGGGGTGGCCTGCGCAGGCTTTCCGGGACTACCGTCCACTCCCCGATCCCAGGTCTGACTGCGGCAGGAAACGTCATAGTCGACCCTGTCGATGTTTCCAATGCTTTGGGCTGGCACTTTGTGGAGGTTTCAAGCTCCACCCTCTACCATCCTGCCTTCCTTCCTCGGAAAGAGGCAAAGGAGGCTCATGCAGTCTCTTTTCTCTCTTTGAATCTAGAATGGTACAGTACTCCTTTTACTATGAGAGAGCTCGAGTGTGCTCTCTCCTTATCCAGGTCTTCTGCTTGTGGGCCCGATACAATCCACGTCCTCATGCCACAGAATCTTCCTTCTGTGGGAAAACGTTTTCTCCTCGATACCTACAACAGTATTTGGACTGACGGTGTAGTTCCCACGCTTTGGCGTGAAGCTATTATTGTTCCCCTATCTAAGCCTGGTAAAGATAAATCTCTTCCTTCCAGCTATCATTCAATTTCCCTCACCAGCAGCGTTTGTAAGATGATACACATGATCAATGGTCGATTAGTGTGGTGGCTGGAGTCTCACCATCTTCTCACTAATGTTTACTGTGGGTTCCGAAAGCACTGCTCAGCGGTTGAACATCTTATCACCCTGCTTACGTTCATCATGAATAATTTTCTGCAGAAGCAACAAACAGTGGCCGTATTCTTTGATTTGGAGAAAGCCTATGATACCTGTTAGCGGAAAGGCATTCTATGTACTATGCACACATGGGGCCTTCAGTCATCTTCCCACTTACATCCGGGAATTTTTAACTGACTGAGTTTTCTGGGTATGTGTTGGTTCCTCCTTGTCCCACATCTTTTGGCAGGAGAACGGGGTGCCTCAGGGCTCTGTACTGAGTGTTTCCTCTTCTGCCACAGGATTGAGGTCTGGAACAGGGTGGAAACTAGATGAACGATGGCATAGGCAGCACCCTTACCTGGAACACCTCATAGCCTTTGAGCGCCTCTGTGCCCGTTTATGCCAGCTTATAAAACAACGGAAACAGGAGTTTTGGGAGAGGTATGTGGCGACCATTGGGTGCCATATGTCACCTTCCCAAGTCTTGATGAAGATCTGACATCTTATTGGGTACCAGACCCCAACAGCTGTTCCTGGTGTTACCATCAGTGACGTGCTGGGTACCGACGCAAACGCAGTTGCCGAGCACTTTGTCCAACCCTCTGTTTCGGAGAACTACCCCTCAGCCTTTCGCACACTCAAACGGTGGATGGAAAGGAAAGCCCTCTCGTTCACTAGATGCCACAGTGAACACTATAATGCCTCATTTACAGAGTGGGAGCTTGTCAGCGCACTCACACATTGCCCCGACACAGCTCCTGGGCCGGATCGGATCCACAGTCAGATCATTAAACATCTCTTGACTGACTACAAGCACCATTTCCTCGTCATCTTCAACCAGATCTGGTGCGATGGCATCTTTCCATCTCAATGGTGGGAGAGCACAATCGTTCCGGTGCTCAATCTCGGTAAAAACCTACTTGATGTGGATAGCTATCAGCCCATCAGCCTCACCAACGTTCTTTGAAAGCTGCTGGAACATATGGTGTGTCGGCGGTTGGGTTGGGTCCTGTAGTCACGTGGCGTACTGGCACCATGACAGGGCAGCTTCTGCCAGAGTCCCTCTACCACTGATAAACTCTTGTTTCTCGAGTCTGCCATCTGAAAAGTCTTTTCCAGATGCCAGCACCTTGTTCCTGTCATTTTTGATCTACGCAAAGCATATGACACCACTTGGTGACATCATATCCTTACCACATTACATGGGTAGCGTCTCAGAGGCCTGCTCCCGATTTTTTTTATCTAGAATTTCCTGTTGCTCCGTACTTTCTGTGTCCAAGTTGGTGCCTCCCATAGTCCCCCCCCCCCACCCCCCCCCCCCACCCCATATCCAGGAGAATGGAGTCCTGCAGGGCCCTGTATTGAGTGTATCACTATTTTTTAGCTTTAGGGCCATCCATCTCACCCTCTCTGTATGCAGACGACTCCCGCATTTTGTACTGCTCCACCAGTACTGGTGTTGCTGAACGGTGCCTACAGGGAGCCATCCACAATGCACAGTCATATGCTCTTGCTCACGGCTTCCAGTTTTCGGCCGCTAATTTGTGTGCCATGCACTTGTCGGCATTGTACCAATCATCCAGAACTTTACCTTCATGATTATCCACTCACTGTAGTGGAGACATACTGATTCTGAGGACTGGTTTTCGATGCCCAATTGACGTGGCTACCTTACATCTGTCAGCTTAAGCTGATGTTCTGTCAGCACCTCAATGCCCTCCGCTGCCTGAGCAACAGAAACTGGTGTGCAGATCACTTTACTCTGCTGCAGCTCTACAAAACCCTTGTTTAATCCCGTCTTGACTACTCCATGGGAGTCTGGTTTATGGTTCAGCGGCACCCTCAGTGTTGCTTGTACTCGACCCAGTGCACCACTGTGGCGTTCGCCTAGTAACAGCAGCGTTTAGAAAGAGACCGGTGACCAGTGTCCTGGTGGAGGCCGGAGCCCCTCCATTGCACATCTGCCATGCACAACTGCTTGCCAGTTATGTTTCACACATTCGTAGTTCTCCTGAGCATCCGAATTACCATCTCCTCTTTCCACCCGCTGCAGTTCATCTCTCGTATTGGCACCTCAGGTCAGGGTTAATGATCGCGGTTTGCATGTGATCCCTTCTGTCTGAACTTCCCTTTACCACCTACCATCCAGGTCCATCCACATACACCTCCATGGTGCCCACCTAGGCCACAGATTTGTCTGGACCTTTCTCATGACCCTAAGCACTCAGTTACTCCTGCCATTCTCCGTTGTCTCTTCCTCTCAATTCTTGACGTGTTCTGGGGCTCTGAAGTGGCTTACATTGACGGCTCGTTGGCTGACTGTCATGTTGGCTTCCCCTACGTCCACAGAGGCATTTTGAACAGCATTTCTTGCCCGTTGGCTGCAGTGTATTCGCTGCAGAGCTGGTGGCCATCTTCCATGCACGTCAGTATCTCTGTTCATGCCCTGGGGAATTGTTTCTTCTTTGTACTGATTCCTTGAGCAGCCTACAAGCTATCGAGCAGTGCTACTCTCACTATCATTTGGTAGCGTCCATCCAGGAGTCCATCTATGCCCTGAAACAGACCCGTCATTGAGTGGTGTTTGTGTGGACCTCAGGACACATTGGAATCCCAGGCAACAGACTTGCCGACAGGGCGGCCAAACAGGTTACACGGAAACTGCTTCTGAAGATGAGCATCTCTGAACCTTACCTGCATTCTGGTTATGCCGTAGCGTTTTTCGGCTATGGGAGACGGAATGGCATAACAATACACACAACAAACTGCGTGTCATTAAGGAGACTACGAATGTGTGGAAGACTTCCATGCGGGCTTCTCACAGGGAATCAGTTGTCATCTGCCAGCTCTGCATTGGCCACACTTGGGCGACCCACAGTTACCTCCTGTACCATGAAGACCCGCCTGAACGTCGGTGCGGTGCCCAGTTGACAGTGGCCCATATTCTGCCCAGCGATGAAATCTTGGTTTACCAGACTTGTCGCTGTTAATTTTACCTGACAACGCATCAGCTGATTTAGTTTTACATTTTATTCATGAGGGTGGGGTTTATCATTTGATCTAAGTTATAGTGCATGTCCTTTGTCCCTCTGTGTCCTCCACTCTAGTGTTTCTGAGGTGGAGGTTTTAATGTGTTGCAGTGTGGCTGGCTTCTCCTTTTTTATTCTCATGGTCAGCCAGCCATGGTAATCTGCTTTGTTGTTTTAATCTCTTCATCCCATTTCTTGCATTTCTGTGGTTTTCTTGTCCCTTTTGTCTATTTACATGTTTGTTGCCCTTCATCATTCTTGTGATTTTTCCCCACTGGTGTGTAAATAGTGATTCGTTACTCCACTATCAGCTCTTCACTTCCTCGTGATAAACAGTACCGAAGTTATCATTAAAATCAGTCTGGAGAATAAAAATGCTATCTGAACCATTTGACGCTTTCATTGTTTCAAAGAAGGAACTTGCTTAATTTTGAATAAAACAGTGAATAAGGAAACTTGGTAATTATTTCTCCAACATTTTGAAAATGTGATGTATAGAACCCTTCTGCATAACTTTCATATTCCTGAGTTGTCATTATTCCATTGGTACTAGCTGATGGGTTCATCTGAGCAACAAGGAAACATATTGAATTCTTCATACTTCTTTAAATGGTGAACCCTCCCCCCTCTCCCTCCCCCCTCTCCCTCCCCCCTCTCCCTCCCCCCTCTCCCTCCCCCCTCTCCCTCCCCCCTCTCCCTCCCCCCCTCTCCCTCCCCCCTCTCCCTCCCCCCTCTCCCTCCCCCTCTCCCTCCCCCCTCTCCCTCCCCCCTCTCCCTCCCCCCTCTCCCTCCCCCCTCTCCCTCCCCCCTCTCCCTCCCCCCTCTCCCTCCCCCCTCTCCCTCCCCCCTCTCCCTCCCCCCTCTCCCTCCCCCCTCTCCCTCCCCCCTCTCCCTCCCCCCTCTCCCTCCCCCCTCTCCCTCCCCCCTCTCCCTCCCCCCTCTCCCTCCCCCCTCTCCCTCCCCCCTCTCCCTCCCCCCTCTCCCTCCCCCCTCTCCCTCCCCCCTCTCCCTCCCCCCTCTCCCTCCCCCCTCTCCCTCCCCCCGTTTTACGTTGAAAAATAGTGTTGTGTAGCTAAAAGATTGGGGAATAACCTGGTGTATTTCAATGCTGAATAAAACAACCCCGGTTTCAGGAAAAAAAATGTGTTGCATTACTTATTGAACTGCCCTCGTATACTAGGTTTTATATTTTGTTATGTTATTTTATATATTGTTTTCTTCTTTACGTGTTGCACATTTTTTTCTGTAACAAGTAAACAGTCCCTAGTTTATGGTACAGTTGTTGGGTTTTATCCTCTCATGTTCTTCTATATTTTATGTATTTTGCTTTAATGTTGTTCTGTGTGGTTCAATATGTGTAATATTTGGCTAGTTTTACCTTTTAATTATTGCTGTGTTCCCATCTACGTTTTCATGATTTTAATTTTTCATTTAATTGTTGCAGATCATTCAGAGTTCAGTGTGCTGTGTTCACCACATCAAAGAAGAGGAGTTACAGACCTGTCTGTAACATTAGCTCAGTGTGACGTCACAGCACTGCACAGCACTACAATAAGAGAAGAATCTGTTTATGAAGTTAACTGTAAGTTTTACATTTGTTTCTGTGACTGTAATATTCCATGCCGTTGAATTGGATTAACTTCTCATGACACAAAGTGTAATCTGCAATCGTCATTCTTCAGTGAAAACTTAATATTTGGTCACTATTTTGTGTATTGTAATAATCTGAAAAATATAAAATTTGAGCAACATATTTCTAGAGACAACAATCATCAAGTGGTCACTTTGGATGTTGCATTTTGGAAGTTTTATACCCCCTAATTTTCTTGTAATAAATGAGATTACCCAGTTATCTGGGGGAAGAACCTACAACTTATCACACTGTGTGAACTAGTGCCCAGTCTTCAATTGTTCACAGGCATCAAGTTTTATCAAGGAAAGTTGTGTTGTAAGTGGGAGGAGATCCTAGACAGTCTCAGCTCAATTACAATCCAAATGACAAGTGTATTTATTTATTTATTCATACATTGATTCATTCATCAAAGGATCATCTCACAATGATGTTTCATCTTAATGCAGTGAAAATAAGTAAATCAGAATAAAACGGAAACTCCAGGTAGGAATATCGACAAAGTATGGAAAGACGGATTGCTACTCACTGTAAAACCGACATGTCAGATTGCAGACGGGCACGATTAAGACACATATAGCTTTTGGCCACAACCTTCATCAGAGAGAGAGAGAGAGAGAGAGAGAGAGAGAGAGAGAGAGAGAGAGAGAGGTGGGTGTTTTGTGTGTTTTACTGTCGAAGGCTGTTGGCGAAAGCAATATGTGAGTATCTTTTGACTGTCCTGTCTGCAATTTGATGTATCTCCTTTATGGTAAGCAGCAGTCTTGTCTTTTCCTACATTGTTAACTCAGAATACAGATACACACAAATATATGTATGCTTTTATGAGGATAGGATGGGTGGTTGACTGTTTCTGTAATGAAGGAACCATCCCAGTATTTGCCTGAAATAGTTTAAGAAAATGAAATAATATCCAAATCTAGATGGCTGGACAGAGAGCAAACTCTATCCTCATGAATGTAAGATAAGTACCTTAACACCTGCAGTACCTCATTCAGATGGTCACTATTGTACAGTTTCCTTCAATTTACACACAATTTTCTCTAGATAACATCGTGATCATGTACTGTAATGTGACATGCTGTTGTACTTATCCACTTTAATTGTTAATCAACACTTGGAGTCTTTTGTGTAGTCTTTGTTTGTGTGATATGCATTACTTCCAAAGAAAGTTCTAGCTGCCTCTTTAAACTGATCTCTTTTAGTAATCTTCTTCATCTCCTTGAACAATTTAGTATAAAATTTTATTTAGTTAGAAAATGCTGTTTGGAGGTTTTTGTTTCTTTTTCCTGGTAAATGTAAGTCGAGAATGGCTCTTGTTTCGTGATTAGGAATAGAACTATTACTGAAATACTTCGTGATGTTTTCCCTGATATGTACCTCAGATTGGTAAGGCCTATGTAATATCTTGCAGTAAGATACTCGGTTTTCTTAACAGTTCTTCATTATGAGCCTGATTGCTAGTTGTTATTCTTATGACCTTTTTCTGTTGTTTAAAAATTGTTTCCATGTTTTGTACCTTTGTTCTCCAGAAAAGAATCTTAAAGCTACAAATTTAGTGTAAAAGGGAACAGGATGTCACCATACGACAATGTATGTTACAAACTGATGATAGAATTCTAAGAACATAACATGCCAATTACCTTCTTTTCCTAGTATTTTTGTGTGTTCATTTCATTTTAGTTGACAATCCGTATCCATCCTTGGGAACTTCGTGTCTATTACAATATTTGTAGATTTATCATGTGTGTTCGATGCAACATAGTTGTTTTCCTTCTTTATGCTGAAGTGAGTACTGTTTGTTTTCTTTATCTTAAGTGTTAATTTTTTACATATTGCCCAGTCGTAAAAATCCTCTACGGTTTCATGATATTCTATCAGTGACTATGATGTTGCTGCCATCAACAAAAAAAAAATTGTTGCCATGTCATGTCTACATCTACATGATTACTCTGCTATCCACAATTAAGTGCCTCGCAGAGGGTTCATTGAACTACCTTAAAGCTACTTGTCAATTTTCCCACTCTCAAACAGTGCATGGAAAAAACACACTTAAATCTTTCCATGTGATCTCTGATTCCTCTTATTTTATTATGATTATCATTTCTTCCTATGTAGGTTGGTGCCAATGGAATATTTTCACACTCTGAGGAGCAAGTTGGTGACAGAAATTTCATGAGAAGATTTGCCACAGCGAAAACTACCATTGTTTTAAAGACTGCCACACCAGCTCGTGTATCATATCCATGGCACTCTCTCTCCTATTCCACAACAACACGAAATGAGCTGCTGCTCTTTCAACTTTTTCCATGTCCTTCGCCAATCCTATTTGATGCAAATCTCTCGCCGCACAGCAGTATTCCAGAAGGTTGCTTTCCCTACAAATTTCTCTGTACGTTCATTCAAGTTTAAATTATTTGTAATTGTAATCCGTGAATATTTAGTTATTTTTATAGCCTGTAGTTTGTATGATTTATTGGGTAACCAAAATTTAGCAGATTCCTTTTGTATTCATGTGAATGATTTTACACTTTAAGTGATTTAGAGTAAATTGCCACTTTTTGCACCATTCAGATATCTCGTGTAAATCATTTTGTCATTAATTTTGATCATCTAATGGATTTACAAGGCAGTAAATGACAGAATAGTCTGTGAACTGTCTAAAGAGGGCTGCTCAGAATGTCTCCTTTTATTTTATGTAGGTCAGGAACAGCAGAGGGCCTATAATACTTCCTTGGGGAACACCAGATACTACTTCTGTTGTACACAATAACTGTATCAGTTATTACAAACTGCGACATTTCTCACAGAAAATCACAAATCCAGTCACACAACTGAGACTATACGCCATAGATAGGGAATTTTGATTAGAAGTCACGTGTGAGGAATGGTATCAGAAACCTTCTGGAAATCTAAAAATATGAAATCCATTTGACGCCCCCTGTCAGTAACACTTCTTGCTTTGTGAGAATAACGAACTAGTTGTGTTTCACAAGAGGGATATTTTCTGAATCCGTATTGGCCATTTGTCAATAAATGGTTTTCTTTGAGGTAATTCCTATTTTCTTTCTTGGGTATTGGTGGTGTGACTTGTGCAGCTTACCAGTCTCTGCGTATGGATGTTTCTATGACTGAGCTGGTGTATATGATTGTCTACTACAGAGCTGTTATATCAACATACACAGAAAGGAATGTGCCTGGTATACAGTCTGGATGAGAGCCTTGTCTTCATTGTTTTAAGCTGCTTTGCTATGCCGAGGATATTTACTTCTAAGATACCCATGTTGGCAGTTGGTGTTGATTCAAATTCTGGTATAGTTACTTACTCCTCTTTTATGAAGGAATTTTGGAAAACCATATGAAGTAACTATGCTTCAGTGGTACTGTCGTCAGTAATATCACCATAGTAATTGTGCATTGAATGTACTTTATGCATCTAACCACTGGCGTACTTTACATACGAACAAAACCTGTTTAGGTTTTCTGCCAGATTTCGAGACAGTTTCTTTGTGGAAACTAATAAAAGCATCTCACAGTGAAGTTTGTACTAAATATCGAGCTTTTGTAAAACTTCACCAATATAGGGGATTTTGACTTCTTGTAAATTTGACATGCTGTTTTCGTTGATTCTGCAGCAGTGTTCTGACCTGTTTTGTGTACCATTTCTTATTAATTGGTTTGGTATATATCTCTCAATTCTGTCAACACTTTCTTTGAAATTAAACCATGCCAGGCTTACGCTTACATAGATTGGAAGGAGTGGAGACTGCTACTTCAGAAGGTGTCAGACAGAATTTTTATCTGCTTTTTTAAATGTATGTATTTTGCATTTATTTTTGGTATGTTTGGATGTTACAGTATTCTCTCCAGCTACAACAACCTTGTTATTAGTACCTGTATCTGTTATGATGCTCCCTATTTGGTCAACATTATTTGTTGCTGAAAGGTCAAGTGTGTTTTCACAACCATTTAAACTTTGAGTTAGGCTCCTGAAGAAATAATTCAAAATAATTTTCTGAGAAAGCATTCAGTACAATTTCAGATGATTTTTCATGCCCACCACAGACTTTAAACATGTTTTTTTTGTAAACATATCGAGGTTGAATGAAGTCACCACCAATTATATGAGTATGGTACCTGCTTGAAATGAGACTTGATGTATTCTTTGATATGTTTAACAACTGTTTCATCTGAGTAAGCAGGTCACTAGAAGAAACCAATTTTTAATTTCTGCAAATTATCAGGTATAATGTTTACTCATACTAACTCCCTCCCCAGGGGGCTCACCGCTCTTTGGTGAATCCTCACAGCACTGCTTCTCTTTCAGTGCTGCTTGTCTCCTCTTCTTCTGTCCTTTCCCCTCTCTTGGGGAGATGCCTTGTGCCTCCATGGGCTCTTGAAGCTCATTTGTGTTGGTTTACTTTTAGGACTGTTCTCTCTTGTACTGCTCTTTACCGATACTGTTTTTCCCTGCACTCTTCTCTCTCCCTGCGCTCTTCTCTCTCCCTGCGCTCTTCTCTCTCCCTGCGCTCTTCTCTCTCCCTGCGCTCTTCTCTCTCCCTGCGCTCTTCTCTCTCCCTGCGCTCTTCTCTCTCCCTGCGCTCTTCTCTCTCCCTGCGCTCTTCTCTCTCCCTGCGCTCTTCTCTCTCCCTGCGCTCTTCTCTCTCCCTGCGCTCTTCCCTCTCCCTGCGCTCTTCCCTCTCCCTGCGCTCTTCCCTCTCCCTGCGCTCTTCCCTCTCCCTGCGCTCTTCCCTCTCCCTGCGCTCTTCCCTCTCCCTGCGCTCTTCCCTCTCCCTGCGCTCTTCCCTCTCCCTGCGCTCTTCCCTCTCCCTGCGCTCTTCCCTCTCCCTGCGCTCTTCCCTCTCCCTGCGCTCTTCCCTCTCCCTGCGCTCTTCCCTCTCCCTGCGCTCTTCCCTCTCCCTGCGCTCTTCCCTCTCCCTGCGCTCTTCCCTCTCCCTGCGCTCTTCCCTCTCCCTGCGCTCTTCCCTCTCCCTGCGCTCTTCCCTCTCCCTGCGCTCTTCCCTCTCCCTGCGCTCTTCCCTCTCCCTGCGCTCTTCCCTCTCCCTGCGCTCTTCCCTCTCCCTGCGCTCTTCCCTCTCCCTGCGCTCTTCCCTCTCCCTGCGCTCTTCCCTCTCCCTGCGCTCTTCCCTCTCCCTGCGCTCTTCCCTCTCCCTGCGCTCTTCCCTCTCCCTGCGCTCTTCCCTCTCCCTGCGCTCTTCCCTCTCCCTGCGCTCTTCCCTCTCCCTGCGCTCTTCCCTCTCCCTGCGCTCTTCCCTCTCCCTGCGCTCTTCCCTCTCCCTGCGCTCTTCCCTCTCCCGGCGCTCTTCCCTCTCCCGGCGCTCTTCCCTCTCCCTGCGCTCTTCCCTCTCCCGGCGCTCTTCCCTCTCCCGGCGCTCTTCCCTCTCCCGGCGCTCTTCCCTCTCCCGGCGCTCTTCCCTCTCCCGGCGCTCTTCCCTCTCCCGGCGCTCTTCCCTCTCCCGGCGCTCTTCCCTCTCCCTGAGGTGACCAGCTCTTTACCCGTTTTGTTCCCCCTTTTTTCTGACTAGCGATGGCTTTGTTACATCGTAACATAAGAGGTATTCGATCTAATCGGGAGGAATTACAACTGCACCTCCGCCTGCACTGTCCGCTCGTCCTTGGTCTCCAGGAAACCAAGTTGCGCCCAACTGACCGTATTGCTTTTACCCACTATACCTCGGAGCGGTCTGACCTCACCCCTGTGGACGGTATTCCAGCTCATGGTGGGGTCATGTTGCTCGTTCGGGACGATGTCTATTACCATCCCATCCCATTAACCACCCCACTCCAAGCAATAGCTGTCTGTATTACTCTTTCTGCCTTTACTTTTTCAGTTTGTACCGTCTACACTCAATCGTCATCCGCAGTTAGTCGGGCTGACATGATGCACCTGATTGTTCAGCTTCCTCTGCCGTTTTTATTGTTTGGCGACTTCAATGCCCATCATCCCCTTTGGGGCTCTCCTGCATCCTGTCAGAGAGGCTCCCTCTTGGCGGATGTCTTCAACCATCTCGGTCTTGTCTGCCTCAATACTGGCGCCCCGACTTTCCTCTTGGACTCTACTCATACCTACTCCCACTTGGACCTCTCGATCTGTTCTACCACTCTTGCCCATCGGTTTGAGTGGTATGTCCTTTCTGACGCCTATTCGAGCGACCACTTCCCCTGTGTCGTTCGTCTCTTGCAGCACACCCCATCCCCACGTCCTTCGAGCTGGAACATACCAAAAGCTGACTGCGCACTTTACTCCTCCCTGGCGACCTTCCCGGACCACGATTTTCCCAGTTGCGACAATCAGGTCGAATACCTCACGGCTGTTATCATCAATGCTGCCGACATTCCATTCCTCGTACTACCTCTTCTTCACGTCGCATTTCCATCCCATGGTGGAATGGGGCTTGTAGAGACGCTATCCGTGCTCGACGACGTGCTTTACGCACCTTTCGCCGCCATCCTACGATGGCGAATTGTATTGGATACAAACGACTCCGAGCGCGATGCTGTAGAGTCAGCAAAGACAGCAAAAAAGCTTGTTGGGCCTCTTTCACCAGCTCCTTTAACAGTTTTACTCCCTCTTCTGTCGTCTTGGGTGGCCTGCGCCGGCTGTCGGGCATTAAGGCCCACTCCTCGGTACCTGGCCTTACTTCAGGTAATGAGGTCCTTGTTGATCCTGTGGATGTCTCCGACACCTTCGGTCGCTTTTTCGCGGAGGTCTCAAGCTCCGCCCATTACCCCCCTGCCTTCCTTCCCAGGAAAGAGGCAGAAGAGGCTCGGCGACCTTCCTTCCACTCGCTGAATCTGGAAAATTATAATGCCCCCTTTAGTATGCGGAAACTCGAACGTGCACTTGCACTGTCCCGGTCCTCTGCTCCGGGGCCAGATGCCATTCACGTTCAGATGCTGGCACACCTTTCTCCGGCAGGCAAAAGCTTCCTTCTTCGTACCTACAATCGCGTCTGGACCGAAGGTCAGGTCCCCATGCGTTGGCGTGACGCAGTCGTTGTTCCTATACCCAAACCCGGGAAGGATAGACACCTTCCTTCTAGTTACCGTCCCATTTCTCTTATCTTTCTGTAAGGTGATGGAGCGCATGGTTAACGCTCGGTTAGTTTGGATTCTTGAATCTCGACGGCTACTTACCAATGTTCAATGCGGCTTTCGTCGCCGCCGCTCCGCTGTTGACCACCTTGTGACCTTGTCGACATTCATCATGGACAACTTTTTGCGAAAGCACCAAACAGTAGCCGTGTTCTTCGATTTGGAGAAGGCTTATGATACCTGTTGGAGAGGAGGTATCCTCCGCACTATGCACAGGTGGGGTCTATGCGGTCGCCTGCCCCTTTTTATTGATTCCTTTTTAACAGATCGAAAGTTTAGGGTACGTGTGGGTTCCGTATTGTTCGACGTCTTCCTCCAGGAGAACGGAGTGCCTCAGGGCTCCGTCTTGAGCGTAGCCCTTTTTGCCATAGCGATCAATCCAATTATGGATTGCATTCCACCTAATGTCTCAGGCTCTCTTTTTGTTGATGACTTCGCGATCTACTGCAGTGCCCAGAGAACATGCCTCCTGGAGCGCTGCCTTCAGCGTTGTCTAGACAGCCTATACTCGTGGAGTGTGGCAAATGGCTTCCGGTTCTCTGAAGAGAAGACGGTTTGCATCAACTTTTGGCGATATAAAGCGTTCCTTCCGCCATCCTTACATCTCGGTCCTGTTGTTCTCCCATTCGTGGAAACAACTAAGTTTCTAGGGCTCACACTGGACAGGAAACTTTGTTGGTCTCCACACGTCTCTTATTTGGCTGCCCGTTGTACACGTTCCCTTAATGTCCTCAGAGTTCTTAGTGGTTCGTCTTGGGGAGCGGATCGCACTGTCCTGCTTCGCTTGTATCGGTCCATAGTCCGATCAAAGCTGGATTATGGGAGACTCGTCTACTCGTCTACTCGTCTGCTCGGCCATCCCTCTTACGCCATCTCAACTCCACCCACCATAGGGGGTTACGTCTTGCGACCGGAGCATTCTACACTAGTCCCGTTGAGTCTTTATGCTGAAGCTGCCGAATTACCATTGACCTACCGGCGCGACGTACTGCTTTGTCGGTATGCCTGCCGGCTGTTGTCAATGCCCGGCCACCCCTCTTTATCAGTCCTTCTTCGCCGATTCTCTCGACCGGCAGTATGGGTTGTATGGGTCTGCCCTGCTGCCCCCTGGGGTCCGCTTTTGTCGCCTGCATCGTCAATTGGATTTTGCCCTCCCTACCACCTTCAGAGAGAGAGTGAGAGCCCGACACCACCTTGGCTCCAGGCTCCGGTTCATATTTATCTCGACCTCAGCTCGCTCCCGAAGGAGGGTACTCCGGCTGCAGTGTATTGCTCACGGTTTGTCGAACTTCGCGCGTGACTTGCCAGTCACACCTTTATTTACACTGATGGCTCCAAAACTGACGATGGTGTCGGCTGTGCCTTTGTCGTCGGGGCCGTCGCCTTTAAATACCGGCTCCTCGACCTGTGTTCCAGCTTTACGGCCGAGCTTTTTGCTCTCCATCAGGCCATTCAGTATGCCTGCCGCCACCACGATTCATCGTATGTACTCTGCTCTGATTCACTCAGTGCTCTTCAGAGCCTTGGAGCTCCATATCCGGTCCATCCCTTGGTGCAACGGATCCAGCAGTCCCTCCATTCTTTTGCTGATGGTGGTGCTCCTGTCAGCTTTCTGTGGGTTCCCGGCCATGTAGGAGTGCCTGGGAATGAGGCTTCTGATGCTGCAGCCAAGGCTGCAGTCCTCCTGCCTCGGCCAGCCTCCCATTTGTCCCGTCATCTGACGTTAGTGGGGTTGTTTGTAAGAGGCTTGTGTCGTTGTGGTGGGATACTTGGTCATCACTTCAAGGAAACAAGCTCCGGGCAGCAAAATCATTCCCAACTGATTGGACGACCTCCTCCCGACCATCTCTGCGAGAAGAGGTCCTTCTGACCAGGTTGCGGATTGGGCATTGCCGGTTTAGCCACCGCTACCTGCTCTCCGGTGACCCAGCCCCGCAGTGCCCTTGTGGTCATGCATTAACAGTGCGCCATGTTTTATTGTCGTGTCCCTGTTTTAGTCAATCTCGTGTTGTCCTGTCTCTGCCATCTACTTTACAGGATATTTTAACTGATGACGCTCGAGCAGCTGCTCGTGTTCTTCGTTTCATTACTTTGACTGGTTTGTCCAAAGACATCTAACTCTTTCACTTATTTTATCTGCATCTTTGTAAGAACTTTCTGGTGTCCCCCCCCCCCCCCCCCTTGAGTTTTACTAGATTCTATGTGCTTTAACAATTGTGACTGGGCGCTAATGACCTCAGTAGTTGAGTGCCCTTAAACCCCAAACAAAATAAAAAAAATCTCTCTCTCTCTCTCTCTCTCTCTCTCTCTCTCTCTCTCTCTCTCTCTCTCTCTCTCTCCCCCTCCCCCTCCCCCTTGCACTCCTCTCTCTCTCCCCCCCCTCCCCCTCTCTCCTCCTGCACTCCTTTTTTTTTTCTTCTGCTGCAGCGTTTGAGGCCATTCTTCCTTTTCTCTTTTCCTTATCTTTTCTTCTCCTCCCTGGGTGCCCCTGACGGCCATCCACACGTTTGCCGCATAGCAGGAGACTGGGTAACGGGTAATTCCTAGCCCCCGATTGGCATGTAGGCACGTACTCTCTGGTACAGGACAGGCCCAGGGAGGGGTGATTGCCTGAGCTATTACCTTCCTCCTCTGCCAATTGGTCGCTCCGTATGTCGTTCGGAAGGTGTGATATAAAGTGAGGACAATCACCTTAGGCAAGGGGCTCCCCTCTGGAGGGCCCCTGGCTGGAAGGAGCGCGCCATCAGAGACATAGGCAATCGTGGGGGCTTCTTGCGAATGACTGACTTCCCTTCTCTTTCTGCGACTGTTTCCCATACATGAAAGTGTGAAAGTGGAATGAGGCTCCTGCCTCAATGTCTCTTCCTGTTGCGCCTCAATATCTAGTGGTCTCACATTTAGACGAAAACCAGACTTTTGCTACTGTAAACCCCTTTGTTCCACAGAAAGGTGTGGATGGCATCGCCGGCCCTGTGAAGTCATGGTCTCGTCTCCGCAATGGGACTCCGCTTTTGGAAACTGATAGTGCTCTCCAGGCCCAGAAACTACTCAAGGCCTAAATCCGCCATGAATATCCTATAAAAGTGGAGACTCACAGGACACTTAACTCGTCCCGCAGTGTTATCTACACCCGGCTTATGGATGGTTTGATGGAGGATGAAATAACTAATTATCTATCGGATCAGGGCGTTGCTGCTGTTCATAGAGTTATGAAAGAGGAAGCTGCCGATTTGGTGCTCACTCGCACATTGTTCCTGACTTTCGATCGGTTAACGCTTCTTACCAAGATAAAGGCAGGTTATGAAGTCATTTCTGTGCGCCCTTACATTCCCAATCCGTTGAGGTGTTATAAATGCCACCAGTTCAATCATACCAGCACATCATGTAAAAACTCAGCCAAATGTGTCACTTGCGGCAGGGATGCACAATAAGGTGCCTGTCTACCTCCTTCCCCCCGCTGTGTTAAATCTCGTGGAGACCATGCTGCTTCTTCTTGTTCTTGTCCCATCTATAAAGACGAGTGGGCTGTTCAAGAAATAAGAGTGAAGGAGAAGGTACCTTTTCCTGTTGCCCAGAAACTGTTGGTGAGCCGTACATAGACTGTCCCTTCGTCTGGAAGCTGCAGCACTGTGTTAGACTCTCCCCGTTCCACGAAAAACATGACTACGCAAACTTGTGACTTACAGTTCAGTTCGATGGTGGCAAAGTCAACTCACCACCAAGCTGACATTCCATCTCCTGCTTCCCGGGCTGTGGATTCTGCTATCGGTTCTTCACCCTCACTGGCGAAGATGGTCGCAATGCAGCCAGCAAACTGTCAATTCAAAAAGGAATAGTCCTGGGAAGATTTCTTGGTAATCTAGAGTTCGCATCCATCTGGCTCTTCTGCCAGTCACCAAAAGCCAAACAATCATCCAAAGGCAAACAGTCTTCCCCCTCTCCGAATCGTCGGCTCTCTCTGACTCATCGGTCCTTTTCAACTGACCGACACCAGGGAAGCTCCGTTGATCCCACTGAGTTGATGGACGAAGATCCTCCACCTGTGGATTCCAGTAGCTGTCCTCCTTAGACGGCTCGCCCTAAGCAGCTGTTGAGATGTGTGTTACTAAATTTTATGGCCCTTTTACAATGGAATATCTGTAGCCTTCGGTCTAACGGGGAGGACCTCCAGCTGCTCCTGCGATTGCAATGCCCACTTGTAGTCTGTCTCCAAGAAACGAAGCTAAGTCCTCACGACTATTTTGCTCTTTCCCATTTTACCTTGCTATGGATGGGCCTTCCCCTTACGGCAGGGATTCCTGCTTGTGGTGGTGTCGTGCTGCTTCTACGAGATGATGTTTGTCATCGTCCTATCCCCTTGCACACCCACCTGCTAACAGTTGCTGGCTATGTTTTCCTTCCCGAATTTGCCTTTTCCCTCTGTGCCATTTATATCCCTTTGTCTTCTGCTGTCACTAGGGCAGACATGATGCAGCTTGTTGCTCAGCTTCCTTCATCCTTTCTGCTCCTCGGTGACACCAATGCCCATCATCTTCTTCAGGGCTCGCCTGTCACCTGCCCGAGAGGTTCCCTTTTGGCAGATCTTCTTAATCATCTTAATCTTGTGTCCCTTAATACTGGCAAAGCCACGTTTCGCTCTGATTCCATGCACACTTATTCCCATTTAGACCTCTCTATCTGCTCTGCCCAGCTTGCTCGATGTCTCAAGTGGTGTGCTCTTTCCGATACTTACTCGAGTGACCAGTTCCCTTGCGAGACTCGCCTGTACCGTCATACCTCGCCGCAGTGGCCCGCTCATCGGAAATTCTCTCTTGCTGACTGGAGGCTATATTCCTCCTTGGCAGTTTTTGACAAACGGCCGTTGCCTAGCTGTGGTGATCAGGTCGAGCACCTTGTGGACATTATTCTCTCGGCTGCCGAATCCTCTATCCCTGATACTACTACTTCTCCCAGTCGGGTCTCTGTCCCGTGGTGGACTGTGGAGTGTGGCAATGTGATTCGCGCCCGATGATGTGTGCTTCGTGTCTTTCACCGTCGTCCTACGTTAACAAACTGCATCCGCTATAAGCAACTATGTGTGCAGTGCCGTCACACTATTAAAGAAGGCAAGAAAGCATGCTGGGTTTCCTTCACAAGCTCGTTCAGCAGCTTTACTCCGGTCTCTCTCATTTGGGGTGGCCTCCCAGATTCCTGGTCTGACTGTGGTGGCAGACGTCATAGTTGACCCTGTCGATGTATCCAATGCTTCGGGTCAGTACTTTGCGGAGGTTTCAAGCTCCACCCAATACCATCCTGCCTTCCTTCCTCGGAAACAGGCAGAGGAGGCTCGTTGCAATCTCTTTTCTCTCTTTGGATCGAGAATGCTACAATACTCCTCTTACTATGAGGGAGCTCGAGTGTGCTCTCTCCTCATCCAGGTCTTCTGCTCCTGGACCCGATACAATCCACGTCCTCATGCTACAGAATCTTCCTCCTGCGGGAAAACGTTTTCTCCTCGATACCTACAACAGTATTTGGACTGACGGTGTAGTTCCCATGCTTTGGCGTGAAGCTACTATTGTTCCCCCACCTAAGCCTGGTAAAGATAAATCTCTTCCTTCCAGTTATCATCCAATTTCCCTTACCAGCAGTTTGTAAGGTGATGGAACACATCATCAATGGTCGATTAGTGTGGTGGCTGGAGTCACACCATCTTCTCACTAATGTTCAGTGTGGGTTTCGAGGGCGCCGCTCAGCGGTTGAACATCTCGCACCCCGCGGACGTTCATCATGAATAATTTTCTGCAGAACTGACAAACAGTGGCTGTATTTTTTGATTTGGAGAAAGGCTATGATACCTATTGACGGACAGGCATTCTATGTACTATGCACACATGGGGCCTCCGCGCTCATCTTCCCAATTACATCAGGGAATTTTAAACGGACTGAGTTTTCCAGGTACGTGTGGGTTCCTCCTTATCCCAAACCTTTTGACAGAAGAACGAGGTACCTCAGGGCTCCGTACTGTGTGTCGTCCTCTTCGCCATAGCCAACAACCCCATTATGGACTGCCTTCCAGCTGGCATTTCCGGCACACTTTTCGTTGACGACTTTGCTATTTATTGCAGCTCCCAACGGACATGTCTCCTGCAACTCTTCAGTGTTGTCTGGACTGTGCTCCATGCCACCGTTGGATAAGCAGCTGCAGCAGCAAGTCGTATACTCTCAGCTCACTTATTTGTTACGTAGTTTAATTTTTAATTTCTTTGCGTGTTTTTGGTATTTGCGTTGTTTAATTCATAAATTTTGGGCATATTGTAGTATTTGAGAGTTGTAGCATCACGTTTTAGTACCTGAATAGTATAAAATCGCGTAGTCTCCTTCCACCGCCGAGCAGTGTGTTAGCAGTGCGCAAGTAGCAGCATTACTGCATTTATTAGGCAATCTTGTATTTTAATAACCGTTTAAATTTTGTGTCGAATTGTTTGTGCTCTCTGTAGATTAGTTCAGACGTTCTTTGCACAACAGTTTTTAGCACGGATAGGGACTGCAACTGCTGTGTTCAGATGCAGGCTGAGTTGGTATCCCTTCGCTCCCAGCTTCAGGCAGTGTTGGCTTCAGTCACACAGCTCTTGAGGCTCTTGCCAATGGGCATCACTATGGGGGTCCGGATGGGGTTTTGTCGGGGATGGCCAGCTCGTCCCACGCATCCCCCGATCGGACTACGACTGTGGCTGCCCAGGATACTGCCCACATTGAGGCTGATCCCTCACCTGTGGTAGAGTGGGAGGTCGTCTCGAAGTGTGGCAGGGGGCGAAAGACATTCCAGAGGGCTGAATGGAAGGCCTCTCCAGTTTGTCTGACAAACCGGTTTCAGGCTCTGTCTCAGGCTGATACTGATCTTCGGCCGGACATGGCTGCTTGTCCTGTACCAGAGGTTGCCCCTCAGTCTGCAAGATCCGGGCGGTCGCAGAGGGTGGGCTTACTGGTCGTTGGGAGCTCCAATGTCGGGCGCGTAATGGGGCCCCTTAGGGATATGGCAGCAAGAGAGGGGAAGAAAACCAAAGTGCACTCCGTGTGCATACTGGGGGGAGTCATTCCAGATGTGGAAAGGGTCCTTCCGGATGCCATGAAGGGTACAGGGTGCACCCATCTGCAGGTGGTTGCTCATGTCGGCACCAATGATGTGTGTCGCTATGGATCGGAGGAAATCCTCTCTGGCTTCCGGTGGCTATCTGATTTGGTGAAGACTGCCAGTCTCACTAGCGGGATGAAAGCAGGGCTCACCATCTGCAGCATCGTCGACAGGACTGACTGCGGACCTTTGGTATAGAGCCGAGTGGAGGGTCTGAATCAGAGGCTGAGACTGTTCTGCGACTGTGTGGGCTGCAGATTCCTCGACTTGCGCCATAGGGTGTTGGGGTGTCGGGTTCCGCTGGATAGGTCAGGAGTCCACTACACGCAGCAAGCGGCTACACGGGTAGCAGGGGTTGTGTGGCGTGGACTGGGCGGTTTTTTAGGTTAGATGGCCTCGGGCAAGTACAGAAAGGGCAGCAGCCTCAAAGGGTGCGGGGCAAAATCAGGACATGCAGGGGCCAAGCAGCAATTGGTATTGTAATTGTAAACTGTCGAAGCTGCATTGGTAAAGTACCGGAACTTCAAGCGCTGATAGAAAGCACCGAAGCTGAAATCGTTATCGGTACAGGAAGCTGGCTGAAGCCAGAGATAAATTCTGCCGAAATTTTTAGAAAGGATAGATTGCATGCAACTAGTGGTGGCGTGTTTGTCGCTGTTAGTAGTAGTTTATCCTGTAGTGAAGTAGAAGTGGATAGTTCCTGCGAATTATTATGGGTGGAGGTTACACTCAACAACCGAGCTAGGTTAATAGTTGGCTCCTTTTACCGACCTCCCGACTCAGCAGCATTAGTGGCAGAACAACTGAGAGAAAATTTGGAATACATTTCACATAAATTTTCTCAGCATGTTATAGTCTTAGGTGGAGATTTCAATTTACCAGATATAGACTGGGACACTCAAATATTTTGGACGGGTGGTAGGGACAGAGCATCGAGTGACATTATACTGAGTGCACTATCCGAAAATTACCTCGAGCAATTAAACAGAGAACTGACTCATGGAGATAACATCTTGGACCTACTGATAACAAACAGACCCGAACTTTTCGACTCTGTAAGTGCAGAACAGGGAATCAGTGATCACAAGGTCGTTGCAGCATCCCTGAATATGGAAGTTCATAGGAATATAAAAAAAGGGAGGAAGGTTTATCTGTTTAGCAAGAGTAATAGAAGGCAGATTTCAGACTACCTAACAGATCAAAACGAAAATTTCTGTTCCGACACTGACAATGTTGAGTGTTTATGGAAAAAGTTCAAGGCAATCATAAAATGCGTTTTAGACAGGTACGTGCTGAGTAAAACTGTGAGGGACGGGAAAAACCCACCGTGGTTCAACAACAAAGTTAGGAAACTACTGCGAAAGCAAAGAGAGCTTCACTCCAAGTGTAAACGCAGCCAAAACCTCTGACAAACAGAAGCTAAACGATGTCAAAGTTAACGTAAGGAGGGCTATGCATGAAGCGTTCAGTGAATTCGAAAGTAAAATTCTATGTACCGACTTGACAGAAAATCCTAGGAAGTTCTGGTCTTACGTTCAATCAGTAAGTGGCTCGAAACAGCATATCCAGACACTCCGGGATGATGATGGCATTGAAACAGAGGATGACACATGTAAAGCTGAAATACTAAACACCTTTTTCCAAAGCTGTTTCACAGAGGAAGCCCGCACTGCAGTTCCTTCTCTAAATTCTCGCACAAACGAAAAAATGGCTGACATCGAAATAAGTGTCCAAGGAATGGAAAAGCAACTGGAATCACTCAACAGAGGAAAGTCCACTGGACCTGACAGGATACCAATTAGATTCTACACAGAGTACGCGAAAGAACTTGCTCCCCTTCTAACAGCCGTGTACCGCAAGTCTCTAGAGGAAGGGAAGATTCCAAATGATTGGAAAATAGCACAGGTAGTCCCAGTCTTCAAGAAAGGTCGTCGAGCAGATGCGCAAAACTATAGACCTATATCTCTGACGTCGATTTGTTGTAGAATTTTAGAACATGTTTTTTGCTCGCGTATCATGTCGTTTTTGGAAACCCAGAATCTACTCTGTAGGAATCAACATGGATTCCGGAAACAGCAATCGTGTGAGACCCACCTCGCTTTATTTGTTCATGAGACCCAGAAAATATTAGATACAGGCTCCCAGGTAGATTCTATTTTCCTTGACTTCCGGAAGGCGTTAGATACAGTTCCGCACTGTCGCCTGATAAACAAAGTAAGAGCCTACGGAATATCAGACCAGCTGTGTGGCTGGATTGAAGAGTTTTTAGCAAACAGAACACACCACGTTGCTATCAATGGAGAGACGTCTACAGACGTTAAAGTAACCTCTGGCGTGCCCCAGGGGAGAGTTATGGGACCATTGCTTTTCACAATATATATAAATGACCTAGTAGATAGTGTCGGAAGTTCCATGCAGCCTTTCACGGATGATGCTGTAGTATACAAAGAAGTTGCAGCATTAGAAAATGGTAGCGAAATGCAGGAAGATCTGCCGGCAGGAGTGGCCGAGCGGTTCTAGGCTCTACAGTCTGGAACCGCGTGACCACTACGGTCGCAGGTTCGAATCCTGCCTCGGGCATGGATGTGTGTGATGTCCTTAAGTTAGTTAGGTTTAATTAGTTCTAAGTTCTAGGCGACTGACGACCTCAGAAGTTAAGTCGCATAGTGCTCAGAGCCATTTGAACCACTTTTTGCAGTAAGATCTGCAGCGGATAGGCTCTTGGTGCAGGGAGTGGCAACTGACCCTTAACATAGACAAATGTAATGTATTGCGAATACATAGAAAGAAGGATCCTTTATTGTATTATTATATGATAGCGGAACAAACACTGGTAGCAGTTACTTCTGTAAAATATCTGGGAGTATGCGTGCGGAACGATTTGAAGTGGAATGATCATATAAAATTAATTGTTGGTAAGGCGGGTACCAGGTTGAGATTCATTGGGAGAGTCCTTAGAAAAAGAAGTCCATCAACAAAGGAGGTGGCTTACAAAACACTCGTTCGACCTATACTTGAGTATTGCTCATCAGTGTGGGATCTGTACCAGATCGGGTTGACGGAGGAGATAGAGAAGATCCAAAGAAGAACGGCGCGTTTCGTCACAGGGTTATTTGGTAACCGTGATAGCGTTACGGAGATGTTTAGCAAACTCAAGTGGCAGACTCTGCAAGACAGGCGCTCTGCATCGCGGTGTAGCTTGCTCGCCAGGTTTCGAGAGGGTGCGTTTCTGGATGAGGTATCGAATATATTGCTTCCCCCTACTTATACCTCCCGAGGAGATCACAAATGTAAAATTAGAGAGATTCGAGCGCGTACGGAGGCTTTCAGACAGTCGTTCTTCCCGCGAACCATACGCGACTGGAACAGAAAAGGGAGGTAATGACAGTGGCACGTAAAGTGCCCTCCGCCACATACCATTGGGTGGCTTGCGGAGTATAAATGTAGATGTAGATGTAGACTGTCTCTATTTGTTAAGTGTCACAAATGATTTCCGCTTTTCTGCTACCAAATTCGTTTGTGTCAACTTCTGGCGGTACAAGATGTTTCTTTCACTGCCCTTGCGACTGGGCCAAAATGCTTTCCCATTCATGGATGCAATGAAGTTCTTAGGGCTTACGTTAAATAGGAAACTCAGTTGGTCTCCCCACATGTCATACCTGGCTGCACACTCCACCCGGTCCCTAAATGTCCTCTGTGTATTGAGTGGTACCTCATGGGGAGCTGACCGAACTGTCCTCCTCTGCCTCTATCGATCTCTTGTCCGCTTCAAGTTGGATTGTGGATGTATTGTCTATTCCTTTGCACGGCCTTCTATCTTACGCCATCTAAATCCAATACACCATTTGGGGATCCGTCTCGCCACTGGTGCCTTCCGTAGTCTCTACGCAAAAGCCGGTGAACTACCACTGTCGTACCTGCACAACATCCTACTCAGTAGGTATGTGTGATGGCTTCGTTCCATGCCAGACCACCCAACCTTTGACCCTTTTTTTTGATGACATTCTTGACTGCGAGTACGAGATGTATGTTTCTTCTCTGCGGTCTCCCGGCATCTGCTTTGGTCACCTGCTACAGCAGCTGCAGTTCACACTTCCTGCCACTTTCCGGATGGGAGAGAGCCCTTCACCACCTTGGCTTCAGACACAAGTTTGTGTTCGTTTTGACCTCAGCTTGTTCCCGAAAGAATCGACTCGTGAGCTGACCTATCACTGCAAATTTCTGGAACTTTGCTCACAACTTGCCGATAGCATATTATTTTGTACACTGATGGTTTCAAGTCCGCCCACGGTGTTGGCTGTGATTTTGTCATCGGGGCTATATTTTTTTGTACACTGATGGTTTCAAGTCCGCCCACGGTGTTGGCTGTGATTTTGTCATCGGGGCTGATAAGTTTCAATACTGGCTTCTTGACCAGTGCACAATTTTTACAGCAGGCTCTATCAGGCTGTTCACTACCTCTGACTCCTTCAGTGCCCTTCAAAGTCTAGATGGTACAGATCCAGTCCACCCCATCGTTCAACAGATCCAAGACTGCCTCCATTTGTTCCCGGATGGGGAAGCCCAAGTGAGAAAAGCTGCCACCTCCAGCTGTGCATCAAGCCACCAAACTTTCGCCTCACAGGGCAAAGTCATCTGCTACACAACCGGCAGGCCAGAAAGGACAGAAGGAATACTCCCGCGAAGACTTCATATATCCCTCCAGCCAACAAACACCTGAGTCTTCCTCTGCCAACCAGAAAGGATCAAAGAAGTCAAAGAAACACAAATGGTCTTCGCCTTTGCCGACTCGTAGATCCTCTTCGAAAGTGGCTCCACTTGATACCCTCATGCAGTCTGCAGCTCGTGGTCTTGTGGTAGCGTTCTCGCTTCCTGCGCACGAGGTCCCAGGTTCAATTCCTGGCGGGGTCAGGAATTTTCTCTACCTCATGATAACTGGGTTTTGTGTGTCTTTCATCTTCAATTCATCATCATTGACTCGCAAGTCGCCGAAGTGGCGTCGACTAAAACGGACTTGCAATACGGTGGCTGAACTTCCCTGCATGGGGCCTCCCGGCTAACAATGCCATACGATCACTTCATTTCACCACCCTCATCCAGCCGACCTCAGTGTTGCCGGTGCACACAACCCACTGTTTTTCTGTCCTGGACTCCACAGATCGACAGTGGGAGAATTCTGACGCCTCTGTAGATCTCATGGAGCAAGATGCTCCAGCCTCTGTGCCCTGTAGCAGTGGGTCGTCACAGACTGGCATTCAGCAGCTGCTGAGGTAACACCCCTTCATTTTTCTCTCATCATGACTCTCTTCCAATGGAACGTCCACGGCCTTTGATCCAACAAATAGGATTTACGCCTGCTTTTAGAATCACAGTCCCATTGTTCTCTGTCTTCAGGAAACAAAATTGCGTCATCATGACTGCTTTCAGCTTTTGCATTTTTTCCTGGTCAGTTTTGAAGTTCCCCCTGAGATTGACACTCCATCTCATGGCTGAGTCATGCTGCTCATACGGGATAACGTTCATAGTCAACCCATCTCCCGATTATCTGTCTTCAAGCTGTTGCCTCCCCAGGGGGGGGGGGGGGGTGTCCACAACTGTTTTGTGGGTACTTGCGTGACAAGCACGGGAGCCCGAGCTAAATTACCTAAGGCAGGAGTGCCCTCAGAGAGGGCTCCGCTATGTATGAGCACACCACCATCGGAGATGCTGGTAATCATGGGGCATACTTTTGCAATGGTTTCATCTACTTCTGCAGCTTCTGCCCAGAAGAGAAAGCAAGATCAGTCTCAGCTGCGGACAATTCTTCTGTCAGTCCCAAAGTTCGTAGTTGTTTCCCAGTCTGCCGAAGGCCAAGACTTTCCACAGTCAACCCTTTTATTATGCGATTGCAGGTCCTGTCAAGTATTGTTGCCGGTTATGAATTGAATTGGCACCTTGTTAGAAACAGACAGTGCCCTCCAAGCATAAACTTTGCTTTGAACTACACTGCTACACACCTTCCCTGTCTGGGTGGAAGCACACCATACATTAAACTCATCGCGTGGGGTGATTTCTACAAGATCGCTCGACGGATTATCCGATGAGGATATTCAAAATTACCTGTCTGATCAGCCCTACATCGAGTCATGAAACGGGTTGAAAAAGAATTGGTATAGAACCGTACTCTCTTCTTGACGTTTGACAGAGTTCAACTTCCATCATTAAAGTGGGATATGAGATCATTTAAGTTTGCCCTTACATCCCCAACCCTACAAATTGCTTTCGATGTCAGCAGTTTAATCATACCAGCCAGTCATGTTCCAATATGGCCAAATGCGTTACATGTGGCAGGGATGCCCATGAGGGTGATTGTCCACGTTCATCCCCTCGTTGTACCAACTGTTTGGGCAACCACGCTGCTTCCTCTAGAGATTGCCCTATTTTTAAAGATGAATGAATTATTCAGGAAATGCAGTGGAGGGAAATATGCTTATCTTTGCTTCTCGTGAGTTAATCGCCAGTAGAAAACCCACTGTGCTCCCAGCAGGTAAATACAGTACCTTTACTTGCACCATCAGGTGTGGTGGGTTTCGGGTTGTGCTTAATTGGTCAGGAGTCCACTACACACAGGAGGCGGCTAAATGGGTAGTGGGGGCTGTGTGGAAGGGACTGGGCAGTTTTATTAGGTTAGAGGGTCTCAGGGAACCACAGAAGGGGCGTCCGTTAGAAAGTGGGCAGGTAAAACACAGTAAGGTAGTTTTAGAAACGATTTGTATTGTAGTTGTAAATTGTCGTAGCTGTGTTGCGAAAGAACCAGAGCTTCAAGCCCTAATAGAAAGCACTGAAGCTCAAATAGTTGTAGGTACAGAGAGCTGTCTAAAGCCGGAAATAAGTTCAGCCGAAATTTTTTCAAAACGATCTAACAGTGTTCAGAAAGGATAGATTAAATACGAAGCGGGGCATGAGTCATGCTTGGGTAGCTCAGTTGGTAGAGCACTTGCCTGCGAAAGGCAAAGGTCCCGAGTTCGAGTCTCGGTCCGGCACACAGTTTTAATCTGCCAGGAAGTTTCATATCAGCGCACACTCTGCTGTAGAGTGAAAATTTCGTTCTAGATTAAATACAGTTGGTGGTGGAGTATTTAGTGCTGTCAGAGGTAGTTTGCCTTGTAGCGATATTGAAGTAGATAGTTAGTGTGAAATAGTATGGGTAGAGGTTATACCTGACAATCGGTCTAAACTGTTACTTTGATTGTTTTACCGACCCCCCTGTCTCAGAAGATATAGTTGCTGAACAGTTCAAAGAAAACTTGTCTCATTTCAAATAAGTACCCAGCTCATACGATTATAGTCGATGGTAACTTCAATCTTCCCTCAATATGCTGGAAAAATTATATGTTTAAAGCCAGCGGCAGGCATAAAACATCATCTGAAATTGTACTGAATGCTTTCTCAGGAAATTATTTTGAACATTTAGTTAATGAGCCCACTCGAAGCGTAAATGGTTGCGAAAGCATACTTGACCTTTTAGCAACAAATAATCCTGGCCAAATAGTGAGTATTGTGTCAAATACAGGGATTAGCGACCACAAGGCAGTTGGTGCTAGGCTGAATACCATAACACCTACAACCATCAAAAAGAAACACTCAGTATATCTATTTAAAAAAAGCTGATAAAAAAGCCATTAATGCCTTTTTAAGAGAGAGTCTTCACTCCTTCCGATTTGATCATGTAAGTGTAGAAAAGTTGTGGAATGTTTTCAAAGAGATAGTATTGACAGCAATTGAGATATATATACAACATAAATTAATCAGTGATGGTACTGATCACCCATGGTACGCGAAACGGGTCAGATTGTTGTTGCAGAAGCAACGAAAAAAGCATGCCAAATTTAAAAGAAAGCCAAATCCCCAAGATTGGCAAAGTTTTACAGAAGTTCGAAATATAGTACTTCAATGCGAGATGTTTTTAATAATTTCCACAATGAAATTCTGTCTCGAAATCTGGCAGAAAACCCAGAGAGATTCTGGTCGTACATAAAACACACCAGTTGCAAGACGCAATCAATACCTTCACTGCCTGATAACAACAGTGAAGTCACTGATGACAGTGCCACTAAAGCAGAGTTATTAAACACGGTTTTTCGAAACTCCTTCACCAAAGAAGATGAAGTAAATATTCCTGAATTCCAATCAAGAACAACTGCCAAGATGAGAAACATAGAAGCAGATATCCTCGGTGTAGCGAAGCAGCTTGAATCACTCCGGTCCAGATTGTGTACCAGTCAGGGTCCTCTCAGAGTATGCCGATAAAATAGCTCCATATTTAGCAGTTATATACAACCACTTGCTCGCAGAAAGAGCTGTACCTAAAGACTGGAAAATTGCTCAAGTCACACCAGTACCCAAAAAGGGAAGTAGTAGTAATCCGCTGAACTACAGGCCTGTATCACTAATGTCAATTTGAAGTAGGTTTTTGGAACATATACTGTATTCGAACATTATGAAGTACCTCGAAGAAAACAATTTATTGACACTTAGTCAGCACTGATTCAGAAAATATCATGTGAAACACAACTAGCTCTTTATACCCATGAAGGTATAAGTGCTATCGACAGGGGATGTCAAATTGATTCCGTATTTTTAGATTTCCAGAACGCTTTAGACACAGTTTCTCACAAGCAGTCTTCTGACCAAACTGCGTGCCTACGGAGTATTGCCTCAGTTGTGTGAAAACAGAAGTAATATCTGGTGTTTCCCAAGGAAGAGTTATAGGCCCTCTATTGTTCCTGATGATCTACATTAACGACATAGGAGACAATCTGAGTAGCCCTCTTAGATTATTTGCAGATGATGCTGTCATTTACCTTCTTGTAAAGTCATCAGATGATCAAAAAGACTTGCAAAATGATTTAGATAAGATATCTGTTTGGTGTTAAAAGTGGCAATTGACCCTGATAAAGAAAAGTGTGAATTTATTCACATGAGTACTAAAAGAAATCAGCTAAATTTCGATTACGCGATAAGTCACACAAATCTGAAGGCTGTAAATTCAGCTAAATACTTAGGGATTACAATTACAAATAACCTAAATGGGAACGATCACATACATAATATTGTGGGTAGAGCAAACCAAAGACTGCACTTCATTGGCAGAACCCTTAGAAGGTGCAACACGTCTACTAAAGCGACTGCTTACACCACGCTTGTCCGCCCTATTCTGGAGTATTGCTGTGAGGTGTGAGATCCGCATCATGTGGGACTGACGGATGACATCGAAAAAGTACAAAGAAGGGCAGCTCGCTTTGTATTATCATGAAATAGGTGAGATAGTGTCACAGACATGATACGTGAATTGAAGTGGCAATCATTAAAACAAAGACATTTTTCGTTGCGCGGGATCTTCTCATGAAATTTCAATCAGCAGTTTTCTTCACCGATTGCGATAACGTTCTGTTGGCACCCACCTGCATAAAATAACAGAAATCAGGGCTCACACAGAAAAATTTAAGTGCTCGTTTTTCTTGTGTTCTGTTGGAGAGTGGAATGGTAGAGAGACAGCTTGAAGGTGGTTCATTGAACCCTCTGCCAGGCACTTTATTGTGAACAGCAGAGTAATCATGTAGATGTAGATGTCCTCACCTCTTCTTGACCTACTAAGGAGGTGGCCATGCAGAATTGAGATTTCAGCTTCAGTGCCAAGGTCGTCAGATCGGCCAGTCCAAAGATCGCCTGTTCAACCTCCCACCATCACCTGCTCACTCTAAGGCTCAGCCTCCATCGGCTCCTGCTAAATCACAGGCCCCAAAAATCGGACACCCAGGCATCCAAAAAAGAACCTACTCGCAAAGATTTTTTACGAACCCAGACCTCACAACCATTGACTCCTCCCCCTTCTCAACGTCCTGCTTCCAAGAAGGCTTATACCCCCTTTGGGTCTGGGGTAAGAATAGGCCCGAGGTATTCCTGCCTGTCGCAAGAGGCAACTAAAAGGAGTCCCTCCCACTCAAGGGGGTAGTTTGCGGCTGCGTCCGGAGACAGACGGTTCAACGATTTACATTTGTGGTCACTTTGGTTTTTCGCTTATTCTGGTTTCTTCCTACCTTTGTTTGTTTCGTTTCTTTGTCCTTCTCCCTATCTCACTGTCTTCCTTACTTTTTACCTTGCCTGCTTCTCCTTGCCTTCTTGTCCACCCTATGGTCTCCGCCTCAGCATTTGAGACAGTCTGTCCTCTCTCTCCCTCTCCCCCTTTTTTTCCTGTTCTTCTTTCCTTCCTGTGTGTACCTGAAGGCCGACCCATGCATTTGCACGCGTAGCTGGTGATGGGGTAAATTGAAATTCCCCGCCCTGGGTAGACAAGTAGGACCCATGCCTGTGCGTACCCCAGGCCTGGGGAGGGGTGATTGCCTGAGTTGACACCTTCCGACCATGCCGATTGGTCCCTCCGTCCGTTTCTCGGGAGGTGTGACCTGAGGTGTAAACATTCACCTAAGGCGGGAGCAAACATTCACCTAAGGCGGGAGCGCCCTCTGAGAGGATCCCCACAAGGAAGGAGCGCACCATCAGAGACACTGGCAATCATGGGGGATTCATCCGCAATGGATTTCTCTTCTTCTTCTCTCTTGACTTCTGACCAAAAACGGAAACTTGACCGCCTGCCCCAAATTTCCTCGTAGTTTCTAGATCTGAGGACGGAAAGGATTTTTCATTTGTCAACCCTTTCGTTATTCAGGAGGGCGTAGATGCCATAGCCGGACCTGTCAAGTCTTGTAGCAGGATGCTTAATGGTACCTTGTTGTTGGAAACTGAGAGCACAAAAACTCATTCAGGTCACACTCCTGTACATGTTCCCTGCCCGGGTGGAGGCTCATCGCACTTTGAATTCATCGCGTGGTGTGGTATCTACTAGATCACTCAACGGATTGACTGACGAGGAGATTCAGTCTTTCCTTGCTGAGCAGGGCGTGACGGCTGTCCATAGGGTCATGAAAAAGGTTGACAATGACCTTGTACCGACTGGGACACTTTTCTTGACCTTTGGTAGTCTTCAGCTGGCGTCGTGCATCAAAGTGGGCTATGAGGTTATTTCTGTTCGCCCCTATGTCCCGACACCTACGCGCTGCTTCCAGTGTCAGGGTTTTAACCACACTTGCCAGTCTCGTTCTAATGCAGCTAAATGCGTCACTTGTGGCAGGGACGCCCATGAGGGTGAATGTCCACCTCCGTCTCCTTGTTGCGTGAACTGTCAGGGTGACCATGCAGCGTCTTGTTGCGACTGTCCCATCTACATGTATGAACACTGTATACAGGAAATTCCGGTCAAAGAGAAAGTGTCCACCTCGACTGCTCGCAAGCTTTTTGCTAGTAGGAAGCCCACGCTGCTCCCAGTTGGGAAATACAGTACTGTTCTCGCCTCTCCTCAGCCTACCAGGGAGGTATCGATGCAGACATGCGATCTGGCCTTTAGCGCTACGGTTGTCTGTTCGGCCAGTGCTAAGATCGCCAGGTCAACATCTTCTCTTCCTCCCGTCACCCCTACGACACAAGCATCTTCATCAGCTTCTGCCAAGACTAAGACCCAGAAGTCCTTCAAGAAGGAACCGTCCCGTGAAGACTTCTTACATACCCCGAACTCTCAGCCATCGACCAGTACTTCGACTAAACGACCTTCCAAGAAGGCTCATAGGAAGAAAAGTTCTCCTTCTCTGCCACTGTGCGTTTCTTCACCTGCGCCACCCAGCGGTTGCCGCCCCAGGCCATCATCCGTTTCGCCTGGCCACACCGCTGGTAGCTGAACATGTGGCCTATCACTGGCAGAGGAAGCTCCCCACGCGACCATCTTAAACATGGTGGCCAACGAACCTATTGAAGAAATGGACGATGACTCTCCGCCTATTGATAGCAGCAGCAGCAGCAGCAGCAGTGCTCGCTCAAAGCCCGGCCCTCAGCGGCCTTCGAGGTGACCCCTTCTTGCTTCTCCTTTTTCTTTTTCTTTTCACGATGGCACTTCTTCATTGGAAAATTTGCGGCATTCGCCCCAACTGAGAGGACTTAAAGTCGCTGCTACGCTTGCACTGTCCGCTCGTCGTAGCTCTCCAGAAACGAAGCTACGCCCATGCGATCAAATTGACTTGGCACACTATGCCTCTGTGCGTTTTGACCTACCCCCTGTGGCAGGTATTCCGGCTCATGGAGGGGTTATGTTGCTGGTCCGGGATGATATCTACTACGATCCCATCACATTGCACACCGATCTGCAGGTAGTTGCCGTCCGAATTACTCTCCCCACTTTCACATTTTCCATTTGTACTGTTTACACTCCATCGTCATCTGCCGTTACTAGGGCAGACATGATGCAAATTATTGCTCAGCTACCTGCACCATTTTTGTTGACTGGAGACTTCAATGCCCACCATCCACTTTGGGGCTCTCCAGCATCCTTTCTGAGACGCTCCCTGTTAGCAGACCTTTTCAACCACCTCACTCTTGTCTGCCTCAGTACTGGCGCCCCTACTTTTCTATCGGACACAACTCACACCTATTCCCATTTAGACCTCTCTATATGTACTACCCACCTTGCACATCGTTTTGAGTGGTACGCTCTTTCTGATACGTATTCGAGTGACCGCTTCCCTTGTGTTATCCATCTCCTGCATCATACCCCATCTACATGCTCAACTAGTTGGAACATCTCCAAAGCAGACTGGGGGCTCTTCTCTTCCAGAGCGATATTTCAGGATCAAAACTTTGCAAGCTGCGATAGTCAGGTCGCACACCTCACGTAAGTCATTCTCACTGCTGCTGAATCTTCCATCCCTTATACTACTTCTTCTCCATGTCGCGTACCAGTCCCCTGGTGGACCGCAGCATGTAGAGACGCTATACATGCTCGTCGACGTGCTTTACACAACTTTAAACGCCACCCTATGATGGCGGTTTGTATTAATTATAAACGATTACGTGCACAGTATCGTCGCGTTATTAAAGAAAGCAAGAAAGCTAGCTGGGCTGCTTTCACAACCTCCTTCAATAGTTTTTCTCCTTCTGTTGTCTGGGGTAGCCTGCGCCGGCTATCTGGCACTAAGGTCCACTCCCCAGTCTCTGGCTTAACTGTCGCAAATGACATCCTTGTGGCCCCTGAGGATGTCTCCAATGCCTTTGGCTGATTTTTCACAGTGGTTTCGAACTCCACTCGTTACCACCCTGCCTTCCTCCCCCGTAAACAGGCAGAGGAGGCTCCTCGAATCATGAAAGTTACAATGCCTCATTCACCCTGCAGGAACTCGAAAGAGCACTTGCCCGGTCATGGTCCTCCGCTCCGGGGCCTGATTCTATTCATATTCAGATGATGATGAGCCTTCCTCCTGCGGGTAAAGGTTTTCTTCTTCGTACTTATAATCGCATCTGGATTGAGGGTTATGTTCCCACATGCTGGCACGAATCTATTGTTGTTCCGATTCCTAAGCCGGGGAAGGACAAGCACTTGCTTCCAGTTAGCAACCCATTTCCCTTTCCAGCTGTGTCTGTAAGGTGATGGAACGAATGGTTAACTCAAGTTTGGTGTGGCTGCTCGAATCTTGACGCCTACTTACCAATGTACCATGTGGATTTCGTAGGCACCACTCTGCTGTTGACCATCTGGTTACCTTGTCGACCTTCATTATGAATAACGTCTTGCGGAAGTGCCAGACAGTGGCTGTGTTCTTTGATCTGCAGAAGGCTTACGACACCTGTTGGAGGGCAGGCATTCTCCGCACCATGCATACATGGGGCCTTTGCGATCGCCTCCCTCTTTTTATTTGTGCATTTTTAATGGATCAAAAGTTCAGGGTACGTGTGGGTTCTGTCCTGTCCGATGCCTTTCGCCAGGAGAATGGGGTGCCACAGTGCTCAGCCACAGTTTTGAGCATCGCTCTCTTCGCCATAGCAATCAATCCAATAATGGATTGCCTCCCAGCTGATGTATCAGGCTCCCTTTTTGTGGATGATTTTACCATCTACTGCAGCGTGCAGCATACATGTTTCCTGGAGCACTGTCTTCAGCGTTGTCTTGACCATCTTTACTCCTGGAGTGTCGCCAGTGGCTTCAGTTTTTCTGCCGAGAAGGAGGTCTGTATTAACTTCTGGCACTACAAAGAGTTTCTCCCACCGTCCTTATATCTTGGTCCCGTTACTCTCTGTTTTAGGTCTTACATTTGACAGGAAACTTAGCTGGTCTCCACATGTGTCATATTTGGCTGCCCATTGTACCCGTTCCCTAAATGTCCTCCATGTTTTCATCGATACTTCGTCGGGAGCGGATCGACCCGTCCTACTTCGCCCATATCGGTCGCTCGTCTACTCAAAGCTGAATTATGGGAGTTTAGTATACTCCTCTGCACGGCCGTCCATCTTACGCCGCCTCAACTCTATACAACGTCGGGGGTTACGTCTTGCGATCGGAGCGTTCTATACTAGTCCCGTCGAGAGTCTTCATGCTGAAGCCGGTGAATTGCCACTAATCTACCGGCACCATATACTGCTTTGTCGGTATGCCTTTCGGCTATTATCAATGCCCGACCACCCGTATTACCGTTCCTTTTTTGCCGACTCTCTCGACCGTCAATACGGGTTGTATGTATCTGCCCTGCTACCCCCGAGAGTTCGGTTTTGTCGCCTCCTTCAGCAACTTGATTTTCCACTTGGCTCCAGGTTCAGGTTCGCGTTCACCTTGACGTCAGCTCGCTCCCAAAAGAGTTTACCCCAGCTTCGGTATACCGCTCGCGGTTTGTCGAACGTCGTTCGAAGTTCATTAGTACGAGCTTCATTTATACAGATGGCTCTAACACCAATGATGGTGTCAGGTGTTCTTTTATTGTTGGGGCACACAGTTTCAAATACCGGCTCCATGGCCATTGTTTGGTCTTCACAGCTGAGCTATTTGCCCTCTATCAGGCTGTTCTTTACATTCGCTGCCATCGACATTCTGCTTATGTCATCTGTTCTGATTCCCTGAGCGTCATCCAGAACCTCAGTGATCCGTATCTGGTTCACCCTTTCATGCACTGGATCCAACGCTCTCTTCAGCAGCTGGCGGACAACGGTTCTCCGGTTACCTTTATGTGGGTTCCTGGCCATGTCACTATCCCTGGGAATGAAGCTGCGTATGCCATGACCAAGATTGCGGTCCTCCAGCCTTGGACAGCTTCATGTTGTGTGCCTTCATCTGATTTTAGCAGGGTCATTTGTCAGCGCATTTTATCACCGTGGCATGCCGATTGGTCTGCACTTACTGAAAACAAGCTTCGGGCCTTGAAACCTCTCCCCACGGCTTGGACAACCTTTTCACACCCTTCTCAGGGGAGGAGGTCATTTTGGCCCGGTTACGGATTGGACACTGTCGGTTCAGCCACCGCCAACTGCTGACGGCTGCGCCGGCTCCGTTCTGCCCATGTGGGCAATTGCTGACAGTACGCCACATTTTAACGTCCTGTCCGAATTTTAATACACTGCACATTGATCTTGGCCTGCCATGTACTCTGGATGAAATTTTAGCAGATGACCCAGGAGCAGCAGCTCGCATTCTTCGTTTTATCAACTTGACAAACCTATGTAAGGACATTTGTTTATACTGTTTTCTTTTAATCCCTTGCCTGTTAATGTGCCTTTTATAGTGTTGTCCTTTGTAGTTGCTGTTTTAACATTGTGCCTCGCAGTGCATTCATAATTTAGTCTGGGCGCTAATGACCACTGTAGTTGTGCGCCCTAAAACCACAAAAAAAAAAGGCTCATAAGAAACAAAGTTCCTCTCCTTCTCCGCAACAGCGTGTCTTTTCTACAGCGCCACCCAGTGGTAGCCACACTCGGCTTCCGTTTCGCCAAGACGCACTGCTGGAGGCTGATTAACCAGCCAATCACTGGCAGCAGAAGCTGCCCCTGAACAACCTTTGACTGAATGCCGTTCCACTCTGTTGGCCGCTGGCTCTTTGTGGCATTCCTCTGGCTCCCAGGGCATGTAGGTATCCGTGGAAATGAGGCAGCCAATATAGCGGCACAGGCTGCAGTCTCTCTTCCTCAGCCCACTGTTCGCATGGTTCCCTTTGCCAATCTACAGTGTGTTTTATGTCATCATGTTGCTCTTTATGGGACGCACATTAGTCTACACTTCCTGATAATAAATTATGGGACATAAAAACTCTTCCCTGTGTTTGGACCTCTTCCTCCTGGCATCGTCAGTGGGAGGAGGTAATTTTATCTTGACTCCGGATAGGGCACTGTCATTTTAGCCATCAACATCTTTCAAGTGGCGATCCTCCCCTGCTTTGTCCCCACTGTTCTCAACTGTGAACGCTGAGACACCTTTTACTTCAGTGCCCCTATTTTAATCCGCTACGCACCTGTTTATAGCTGTCGCCTGATCTATCTTCCCTTTTAGCAGATGACACATGCTCAGCTGATCACGTCCTTGTGTTTATCAGTGTCAGTGAGATGACATCTGTCATTTGAAGCTCTTTTTTGTGAAAAACAACCCCCCTTCAATAGCAGTTGCCTCAGATGTCCCTTCGTTTTTAGTTTCCGTCCTTCTAGAGTTTCAATCTCATTCCTGCCGATTTAAAATTCGGTTTTTTACCCTTCGCTAAGCCACAGAATGGGCACTTATGACCGTAGCAGTTTCGTGCCCAAAAACCATTAAAAATATTAAAGTTGTTGCATTTTGCCTTTTCGTTCCTCACCTGATGTTTTCCCTTCATTTACATCCCTCCGTCATTCAATGTCACCAGGGCAGACTTCCTCCAGCTTATTGGGCAGCTACCTCATCCATTTCTGCTGTTCGGTGGCTTAAATGCGCATCATCCCCTTTGGGCTTCTCCCAGAACCTGTCGTAGAGATGTCCTCTTGGCTGACCTTCTTGACCAACTTAACCTCTTGTGCCTTAACACAAGAGCACCACATTCATTTCCGACTCCTTGCACACCTATTCCCATTTGGACCTATCCTTTGCAGTGCTCATCGTGCCCATTGCCTCAAGTGATCTCTTCTTTCTGACACATACTCGAACGACCATTTCGTGTGTGCTATCCATTTGCTGACTCCTACCTCACCTGCATGCACATCCAAATGGGAGCTTACTAAGGCCGACTAGTGGCTTTGCTCCTCCCTGCCAACCTTCGATGAATACAATTTCCCCATTTGTGATGACCAGATGGACTATCTTACTAACATTATACTTACCATTGCAGAACGTTCCATTCCCCACAATACCTTTTCATCACGACATGTCCTGGTCCCTCTGCGGACTGAGGCATGCCACGATGCAATTCGCACACAGAGATGTCCTCTCCGCACTTTTAACCGTCATCCTACAACGGCAAACTGCATTCATTATAAACAGATGTGTGCACAGTATTGTTGCATTATTCAGGATAGCCAGAAAGCTAGCTGAATTTCATTCACTAGTTCTTTGAACAATTCCACTCCCTGCTCTGTCGTGGGCCAACCTCCGACGGCTCTCTGGGACCAGGATCTGTTCCCCAATTTCTGGTCTGACAGTAGCAGACAGTGTCATTGTGGACCCTATCGCTATCTCCAACACCTACGGCTGCCATTTTGCTGATATTTCAAGCTGCTCCTATTATCACCCTGTCTTCCTCCATCGGAAATGAGTGGAGGAGGCTCGGGCGATATCCTTCTCTTCTCAGAATCGTGAGTACTAAAATACTGCCTTTACTTTGAGGGAGCAAGATCGTGCTCTCACTTCATCCCGATTCTCAGCCAAAGGGCCAGATGCTGCTCACATTCAGATGTTGCAGCACCTTTCTCTTGTGGGCAAGCACTTCCTGCTTAATATCTACAACCACATCTGGGCAGAGGACAAGTTTCCCAGAGGCTAGTGTGAAGCCACTGTCAAACCCACTACTAAACCCGGTAAGGACAAACACCTTCCTTCTAGCTACTGCTCCATCTCTCTCACCAACTATGTGTGCAAGGTGATGGAACATACGTTTCATGCCAGGTTGGTATGGTGGCTCGAGTCTCGCAATTTACTAACCTCTGCACAGTGTGGATTTCGATTGCGCCATTCTGCGGTTGACCATCTCGTCCGTTTGTCCATCCATGTCTTTCTGTGGAAATCCCAGACTGTGGCAGTGTTTTTTGATCTGGAGAAAACCTATGACACCTCCTGGATGACTGGTACCCCCCACAATCTCTACATGTGGGGCTTATGTGGCTGCCTGCCCAGTTTCCTTGAGGAATTTTCAACAGACCGAGTTTTGAAGGTATGTGGGGTTCTGCCTTGTTGGACACCTTTATCCAGGAAGACAGTGTGCCTTAGGGTTCCATCCTGAGCATCGTCCTGTTGTGCTATCGCTATTAACCTTATAATGGCGTGTCTCCCGCCGAACATCTCCACTTCCCTTTTTGTTAACGATTTTGCTGTCTATTGCAGTTCTCCACAGACTTGTCTCATTGAGCGACGTCTTCAGCGATGTCTCGATCTTCTTTACTTGTGGAGCTTCAACAATGGCATTCGTTTTTCCACTGACAAAACTGTTTGTATGAATTTATGGTGGTGCAATTTGTTTCTTCCACCATCTGTACATCTTGGGCCTGTTGCTCATCGGTTCATTGAAGCTACGAAATTCCTGGGGCTCATGCTCAATAGGAAACTCTTGTGGTTCTACAAAGTGTCTTACTTGGCAGCCCGCTGTATATGGTCCCTCAGTGTTCTACATGTCCTCAGTCGTACTTCATGGGGTGCAGGTCGAACCACCCTCCTCCGTTTGTAACGGTCCCAAATCTATTCTAAACTAGACTATGGTTACTATGTTTATGGATCTGCATGTCCATCCCTCTTATGCTGTCTCAATACTATCCGCCATCGTGGCATCTGTTTGGCTACTGGTGCCCTTTACATTAGCCCGGTTGAGAATCTGTATGCAGAAGCTGCTGAACTACTGCTGTCCTCGTGCTGTGACTTTCTCCTCAGCAGGCATGCGTGCCGTTTGACTGCCGTGCGTGGCCATCCGTCCTATGCCTCCTCCTATGACACCTTTGATTGCTAGCATGGGGTGCGTCCCTTTTCTGTTATCTCCTGGAATTTGCTTTCTGCTCTTGCTCCAGCAGCTTAACTTCTCGCTCCCTGCAACTTTCGTGGTGGGTATGTACCTTTCACCACCTTGGTGTCAAGGGCTGCCCCATTTTCACCTTCATTCACTTCTTAAGGACACTACTCCAGCCTAGCTTTATGGCCATCAGTTTCACGACCTTTGCATGGAACTTTATGACTGTACTTTTGTGTACACAGATGGCTCTCAGGCTGACCGTGGGGTCAGGTGTGCCTTCATCATTGGCACTGATTTTTGGTATCTGCTTGCGGCACACTGCTCACTATTTACAGCAGAGCTCTTTGCCCCGTATCAGGCCACAGAGTACATCCGGCGACACAGGCTTTTCAATTGTCATATTCTCAGACTGTCTCAGCGCCCTTCAAAGCCTCTGTGCCCTGTACACTGCCCATCCCTTATTGCAACGGGTCCAGGAGAACTGTCACTTGTTCACTCTTGTGCTGTTTATGTGGGTTCCTGTCATGTTAGTTTGACAGGAAACAAGGCTGTTGACACTACTGCTGCCAAGGCTGCAGTCCTCATAACTGAGCCCACTAGGTCTTATATTCCCTCCATTGATCTCTGTGTTGCAGTCTGTCAGGAAGTGGTGTCACTTAGGCATCATCACTGGTCCTCCCTTCGTGGGAATAAGTTCTAGGTTATTAAGCTTCTCCCAGCGGATTGGACGACCTCCTCTTGGCCTTCCCACCACGAGGAGGTAATTTTAACTAGGTTGTGTATTGGGCACTGCCTTTTTAGCCATTATCATTTGTTAAGTGGCACTCCCCCACCACTTTTAACTCTCCGCCATTTCCTTATGGAGTGCCCATTTTTTAACTTAGGTTTGCCATTTATCGGCTATTTTAGCAAATGACGTGTGCGCTGTCAGACATGTTTTACTTTTTATCCATTGTAATAATATGGCGAAGGCCATTTAAGTTTTAGTTCTGAAGCTCCATTTCTTTACAATGTATATTGTAGACCTTCCTCCATGTCCCTGTTTTTAGCTGTCTTCTCTTAGGTTATTTGGGATTGATGTGTAGTCATTTTTTAACTCCTCACTCTATTTGTGTTCTAAAATTTTGACATGGGTGCATATGGTCCTAGTTGTTTTTATGCCCTAAAACAAAACAATCAGTGGACCAGTGATCTCTGTTGGCAGGAGCCATCTGGAGGTCTGAATTGTGCGTTTCTATCATACAATAGTTTGAGTCGATGCACAACCTCATGTTTTGAGTCCCCTATTTTGATAAAATAACAAGTAACCGACATTGCTTCCCATATTCAACTTGAGACACTCTGCATATGAAAGCTTAATGCACCATGCTTTCTTGCCCTTATCTCTTATGCTGTAGATCTTGCCACTGTACTCTGTATTTACTGGGTGCTGGTGTTATCCGGAGAAAACTGTGGTTGCCAAGTTCAGAGGTCAGTGGCACCTTCAATTTTGAAATTATTGGACCCAGTACATCATTGTGGAGTAAGACTAGCCATTGGTGCCTTCCAGACTTGTCCTTTAGACAATCTCCTGCTTCAATTAGTTACTTGTGCAGTCACCATATGAAGATTTCCAAGTAAAGTGACTTACCAATTCTTTTTCCATACGGGGGTGTTTACCATTTAATGCTTGTTTTTGGGTGGGTTTTCCTGTTGGAATGTGCCATCTTCAGACACACTGCTGGGACCTCTGCTAAGCCTACTTCCAATGTGCTCCCTGTGTATTTTAGTGCACTCCTCCTTCATTAGTACCTAGATCTTGGATTAGGATTGATTTATTTCAAGGACCTAAAGTTTTTCATCCCAGTGACCATTTGGTGTCTGTCCCTCTGTTCTTAGGAGTATCATGGTCCTACCATCATTTCCACTAATGGCTTTAAAGTTCTGGGTAGGACAGGAAATGTTCATACATCACCCCTTGATCAGGAACAACATTCATTACTGGGAACATGTATTGTTACTACAGAAGAGCTTGTAGCCATTAACAGAGTCCTATGTTTTATTGAACAGACCTCTGTCAACCACATTTTAATTTGTGATGACTCAGTGGACAGTCTTCAGGCTCTATGTTACTCATATCAGCCTGTGGTATCTACTATTCAAGATGGTCTCTTTGACCTTAGTTGCACTATTTGCTCAGTTATCTTTCTCTGGATTCCGAGTTACGTGGGTATCTTGGGGAATGAATTAGCTGAATCATTTGACTAGGGAAGTGGTTAGTACCTCAACATTTAATTTGATGATTCCAGGTCTGGATTTACATTTTCATTTGGAATGTCTAGCATGCTACTATCCCTACTGATTAGCTCCGTGCTCTCAAGAAGACTTAAGACTACATGGTACTCCTTTCCAGTCTTGCCAGGAGGAATCCAATGTACTTGTCATGTCTGCATTGGTCATACCAGATTGATAGTTTTATTTTATTTGAAGAGGAGCCATCCTCATGTTAGGGTTGTGGAGTCTCAAAGAAAGTAATAACAAATCAGATACACATTTGTGAAATAGTTCACATCCTAACAGCTTGGCACTTATGCGTGACGACGCAGAATAATCTGAAACTCTGTAAGAAGAAAGTTGATTGTGATTTGCTTTCAACACACACACACTCACACACACTGCGAGGAATTATTTGAATTTCTGATGAACAAAAACTGAATGCAAATGAAATCAAATTTTACCACTGTTACGTTATCTATAAGTTTTAGCATGTTAAGGTGTTTAGCCTGAAAATTAAACTTCAGCAGTCAACCAGTTTGTCCTCCTCCTTAGTCTATTTTATTTCAGTTCTTTTGGATATTACACAATTTTATTTAGAGTTCATAATTCTGTATTGTCAGTACTTTCATTTTTATTTGTAGTATCCTTGAGTTTGGAAGCAGTTTGTTGTTCTGAAACATTGTGGCAGATTAAGACTGCTCCGGATCAGGGCGCAAACCTGGGATCTTTGCCTCCTATGCTGTGGCTAGGCCATTTCTCTGCAGTTTCCTTTCTTTTTGGAGTGCCTGTTACTCAAGATTTTCAGGGGAACTGTGAAGTTTGGAAGGTAGGAGAAAGGCACTGATGGAAGTGAAGCTGTGAAAACAAGAGCCATAAGTTGTGCTTGGATAGCTCAGTAGGTAGAGCACTTGCTCACAAATAGACAAAGCTCCTAGGTTTGAATTCCCATCAGGCACACAATTTTAATTTGCCAGGAAGTTTTCAATCAGTGCACAGTCCCATCTAGAGTGAAAATTCATTCTCTGGATAGTTCCCAGCATGAAGTAGGTTATCGCGTTTTTCGTCTTCATTGTCTAAATATCCGCTCCTGGACATAAGCTTGTCCAAAGATTTCCATGTCAGTCTCTGCTAGTCAGTCTGGATCCAAGTTTTTCCCATCTGTTGTTGGATGTCTTCTCTCCATTTCACCAGAGGATGCCTGAAACTTCGCTTTGGCTCCCTTGGACACCACCATATGTGTGCTTTGGTCCATTTGTTGTCCCTGGGCACATATCCTGCCCAATTTTCCTTTGGTCTCGCCGCTCGCTCGTCATCATTCAGGGTGTATACGACGCGGGACAACCGGGAGATCCGGGAAAAACCGGGGAATTTTTTCATCCGGGAGAAAACCGGGAAAAACCCGGGAATTTTTTAGAATTCCGGGAATGTTTCATTGTTTTTGTTTTCAGTTAAATTTTTGTAATTTTGACCGGTAAGAACCGATACTCAAATAAAGGGTATTACTGTATCTCGCTATGCAGAATAATACTGCAGCAATAAAACATGAACGAGAGAAGAAACGAAAATAAAACTTAAATTGTAAAGGAAATGCGTCATATACAGCAACAAAACACAGTGCTCATACAAGCGTCTGCCAACAGCAAAATGTGTGAAAGGCTTTAGGAAGACTATGCAATGCTTCGTAACAACAAATTGCCTTCAATGAGCGTGACGTCACAACTGCTTACATTAGATTCGTCTTAGCAGTTAAAAGCCGGATCATGCGCATGCGCATTTTAGTAGTACATTCTCCCGCTTCTGGCTACAGAAATGTGGCTGCTAGCTGTGTAAGCAGTCGCAGCAAGCAGCTAGATGCCACCGGGAAAATTTTTACTGGAGCGCCCAAGCTGCCAGATTCATGAATGCGCAGCAGGCCCCGATATAGGATGGGGAGGGGGGGTGGGGGCAAATATATATTCTTGAGGGGAAAAAACCTTGTTTCACAAAGAGCCTAGCATCCAGCGAACGTTAGTCCATCGATTATTCATATGACTTTGAAACGGTTTTTGAACTTTTTTGAACACATTCTAATTTGATTTCTGAATGAATCGTAAGTTAATTGTGAATGCGTGCATAGTGTACATGATGTCTCTGTCAGGGGAATCCTCATCGCATGTAGAAACAAACTTTCCTATAGACGAAAGGGGCTATACGAGCTGAGTGGAGTAAGGCCGAACGGATGAATTCCAACCGCAGTCTGATTGTGTGGTTGATTGCGTTTGCGAATGACGAGCGTTGTTATAATTACTAGCAAAATCCGTAGATTCAGACTACCACAGTGGAAGTAAACGAATAACAGGTAAGAAAGATTACGTACTACCTTCTCGGTGTATCAAATAAAATAAAATCTGGACAGAAAATTTTTGGCCAGGTCGCCATGCTAGTAAGGGCCAATTGTACAGTCCCCAGCTAGCAGCAGCTTTAAGTTCTATTCTGGAAGTAGTGCGGAAAACGCGTTGTACGAACGTATGACAATGCCTAACGGGAGAATAATCGCGGGATAACTAAACCGGTGATTCGGGCAGAGTTTGTGAAGTTAACCGGCGAATAAGCTTTGACATTGGCAAGAGTAGTTAACAGAATTAGTGATAACAAGGCTGTTTGTTGGAGGGAGAAGAAACGGGGTCACACAAATTATGGAACAATATGACGATTCCAAGTTTGTATAAAAAATTCGTATGCTTGAGATACTGGAGTGTATGAATGAAGTGTGAAACTATTTCCTAACGTAAACTTTTTGCTTTTAATAGGCCTAATAGGCATTTGATATTGGTACTTTGTGAATTATATTCTGTAGTTATAAAAATGACCGTTTGTTCCAAAACAGTCTCGTTTACTTGGTGTGTGTGTTACAATTGTTATTGTATTAGAAAGGCCTATTTTGTTTTATCTAGCAGACAGTGACAAAATAGACGTAATCAGATCAAGAAATCACACCAGTCTTCGGTCCTATTTGTATTAACAGCTATTTCAGTATTGGACAACATTTCGATTTGATGAACTTTGATGAGGTAATAGATTCTTTCGCAGAAAGGAAAGCACGCCATGTAAAGCTGTAGCAAGATTAGAGAGGAAAAAAAATTCTAGGAGCTAAGGATTGAAGAATATGTATTGTCTTGCTTGTCTCATGTCTTAACTGGTTTTATGTATCCTGTATTTACGGCACTGCACTTTGGCACACTTAAGACCAAATAACATGTCTTACATTTCCTCTGACACACGTTTTATGCGTCAGACTCTTCAGAAACATGTACACTACAAAATGAACATATTTTTGAAAATTCGATTTTTAAAATTTTTGACGACCTATCTCAAACGCACGTGGGAGTAGCGGAGGGAGGGGCACTATCTATTATTGCCGTGGTTCGGAAATATCGCGTGGATCCGGGGCTGATTCGCAGAGCAGTCTGAGTTATAGTGGGGAAGTGGGTAGTCCCCACGTGACCCGTGTTTGCATTTGTTGATATTGCTGTTTGCTCATTGTTTACTGCTCTCACGTCAAATGAAAACAAAACAGATTTCTATGGTCAGGAGGTATCAAGTGAATTAAAATACATTCACATAATTATGGAAGGTCAAAAATGTGTTATTAGTTCCAGATTTTATTTTATTTCCACCTTTCTGACAATCAAGCATTAATTGCCTTGCACATCTAAGTTCTTTTTGTCGGTTTGCTAAAGGAATTTTTTTTTATTAATCTTTTCCGCCGAGGCAGACAATGTATTTGAAACGAAGTATTTAATTCCACACACTGTTCGCTGCCTTTCAAGTGCACATTATCAACTTCTAGCACGTATGGCATTATGCTATAATAAAGAATCAAGCATGAGATAACACAGTACTGCTACTCCAAGAAAATTTACATTCCGAAAACCACATTGAAAAGCTTAATATCAGGTCGTGGCCTACTTCACTGGGGATCTGGACATACGAATGTGCACTTTAAATGTTCACATTTTAGTATGGGTCACGAAATTCCGATGCTCTTGGAGTATCCTCTGATGTCTTGTTTCTTTTATGACATAATGCAAGATCTTTTAATGTTTACATGTACGAACAAACGGGCTCCCCATGGCATCGTAGCTGCGTAAGCGCGGTGACGCCTGTCATCTGGAGCTCCTCTCTGGCAAGTGCAGAAACGAAACTATTTCTAAGAGGTCGCGGGAAAGTATTCCGAATGGTGGCTTGAAAAGCATCACTATCAAAGTAAATTTCCTTTCACGCAAGTTTAACTACGTGCGAGAACGTACGATGAATTTCTTAAATCACAGAGCATTTGACTCTAATTTATAAATAAACTCTTTGATGATGAGCCATTTAGATGAATTTCGAGCCCAGAAGATCAGACATTTATGTCGTTATTAAAAAAATTTTCTGGCGCATTTGTATGATATACCTTAAATTGTAGTATCCACGTGAAAGACCAACATATGTGAAAACTTAGCTTCTCTTCCAGCGTATTAATCTTATAGACCAGTATTATATGTGAAAGTTTTCGTGTAGCAACACTATGTTAATTTAAACCATTAACTTTTTCTGTTTGTGTGTTCGCGCTACATAACAGTGATGTTGCTGTTGCCTGACTACATCACGCATCCTAAGCTCTGAATACCCACTGTCATGGACTGGCGAGATCACGTGACATGAGCTATGACTGGCTTACAAAAGTGCATCGCAATCTCGATTTCAATGCTTCGGAAAGTAACATTGATGCTGTCAACGACCGCCTGAATGGCTGTTTCAAGCTCAGCAATTGTTTTGGGCTTACTGCTGTACACCTTATCTTTAATGTAGCCCCACAAAAAGAAGTCGCATGTTTTCAGATCCGGAGAATATGGCAGCCAATAGAGGCCCATGCCAGTGGCCTCTGCGTTTCGCAGAGCCAGAATGTGGTCCAGCAAAGTAATTCTCCAGGACATCAAAAACTCTCATGCTTCGATGGGGTCAGGCTCCGTCTTCCATGAACCACGTCTTATCGAAATCAGGTTCATTTTAGATAATGGGGATGAAATAGTCTTCCAAAACCTTCACGTACCGTTTGGTAGTCACTGTGCCATCAAGGAATATTGCACCGATTATTTCGTGTCTATACATTGCACTCCACACAGCCAGCCATTGAGGGTGAAGAGATTTATAGATCGCGAAATGCCGATTCTCAGTCTTCAACATGCGCTAATTTTGTTTATTAATGAACCCATCCAAATGAAAGAGAAAGTCGTCACTAAACCAAACCATGCATGCGCAAACTAATTCCCATCATGCCCCGCGGTCAATCGTGCGGTTTGAAAGTCCTAACACAAAAACACAAACCGTTCAGAAGTTAACGACGATTTTATTTCATATAGTACAAGAATTGTCACCCTGTATATAAACAAGAAGAAATACAGTGATATTAAATATGAAGGAAAGTTGAGTCAGTATGATTAATTTTTAATCCGAAAGAGTTTTTCAACTAAACGAAAATATTTTATGTCTCCCTAATTATTAACAAATGTTTAATGATGCATTAATCTTTGTCTTTGAACGCAATAGAACCGTACGAAGAGAGAAACTGTGTTCTGACTGATGGCGCCAGGAGACGGACCGGGAGGGAGGGGGGGGGGGTGGTTGTTATAGACACCTCACGTGAGGAGAGGCAGATCACCGGGTTGTGGTTATGCTCTTCTCTCCTTCGTTGGTCATCAATGTGAGTCCCCATTTCCTCTACTCCATTGCATTACAAGAAACAACTAAAGGGTGTTTCATGAGGTTATACCGACCCATCCACACCGCGCATTATGAATCATTGGCGACACACTGCCCAGACAAGCCTAGAATATGAAAAACTAGGGTTTTTAAAGGATTGTGGCGCCACATTATTTATTGCTGAGGCCTGCCATTCTGCCAGCATTTACAGCCATGGGCCTGACGTGGGGCTCTGCACCTACCTAATGCCTCAGACCAACCATGTTTGGGTCATTTCTGTCTTACTCTGTAGGCAGGGTTGTCTCTGGCCTTGGCGTAACAGACTAAAAATTCGGTAGCAACAGTGTACAGCTGAATACTAAATGTCAGTACCTTCACATTATGGTTCGTGAAAACAGTGTTTTACGCCACTTGGACCTGTCCTGAGGCCTCTCGCGAGTGGGGCACTTTGTCCCAGTTCACATCTCACGCTAACCTGTGTAAACCCAGTGATACTGCGGTTCTCAGTGGAAAGTATCAAACTCGATGCATTTTGCTTGTTTGTGACCATCTACTACAGTAACGCCTTACAACCTTGGAGTGGATTCTCTGAAGTGAAACTTCTCCCCCCATTCGCGGAACTGTAGCGTTACTGGAAATGTAAACGCTAACACATTTGACTGCTCTCTGCGTTCTCTCTGTTCGTAATAAAAGCGAGCAAAAAGAGAGAAATGAATTTGATGTTTTTCCGGAGGTCGGCGTTTTTTCCGGAGGTCGGCGTTTTTTCCGGAGGTCGGCGTTTTTTCCGGAGGTCGGCGTTTTTTCCGGAGGTCGGCGTTTTTTCCGGAGGTCGGCGTTTTTTCCGGAGGTCGGCGTTTTTTCCGGAGGTCGGCGTTTTTTCCGGAGGTCGGCGTTTTTTCCGGAGGTCGGCGTTTTTTCCGGAGGTCGGCGTTTTTTCCGGAGGTCGGCGTTTTTTCCGGAGGTCGGCGTTTTTTCCGGAGGTCGGCGTTTTTTCCGGAGGTCGGCGTTTTTTCCGGAGGTCGGCGTTTTTTCCGGAGGTCGGCGTTTTTTCCGGAGGTCGGCGTTTTTTCCGGAGGAGGTCGGCGTTTTTTCCGGAGGAGGTCGGCGTTTTTTCCGGAGGAGGTCGGCGTTTTTTCCGGAGGAGGTCGGCGTTTTTTCTTTCCGGAGGAGGTCGGCGTTTTTTCTTTCCGGAGGAGGTCGGCGTTTTTTCTTTCCGGAGGAGGTCGGCGTTTTTTCTTTCCGGAGGAGGTCGGCGTTTTTTCTTTCCGGAGGAGGTCGGCGTTTTTTCTTTCCGGAGGAGGTCGGCGTTTTTTCTTTCCGGAGGAGGTCGGCGTTTTTTCTTTCCGGAGGAGGTCGGCGTTTTTTCTTTCCGGAGGAGGTCGGCGTTTTTTCTTTCCGGAGGAGGTCGGCGTTTTTTCTTTCCGGAGGAGGTCGGCGCTTTTTCTTTCCGGAGGAGGTCGGCGCTTTTTCCGGAGGAGGTCGGCGTTTTTTCCTTTCCGGCGGAGGTCGGCGTTTTTTCCTTTCCGGCGGAGGTCGGCGCTTTTTCCTTTCCGGCGGAGGTCGGCGCTTTTTCCTTTCCGGCGGAGGTCGGCGCTTTTTCCTTTCCGGAGGAGGTCGGCGTTTTTTCTTTCCGGAGGAGGTCGGCGTTTTTTCTTTCCGGAGGAGGTCGGCGCTTTTTCTTTCCGGAGGAGGTCGGCGCTTTTTCCTTTCCGGCGGAGGTCGGCGCTTTTTCCTTTCCGGCGGAGGTCGGCGCTTTTTCCTTTCCGGCGGAGGTCGGCGCTTTTTCCTTTCCGGAGGAGGTCGGCGCTTTTTCCTTTCCGGAGGAGGTCGGCGCTTTTTCCTTTCCGGAGGAGGTCGGCGCTTTTTCCTTTCCGGAGGAGGTCGGCGCTTTTTCCTTTCCGGAGGAGGTCGGCGCTTTTTCCTTTCCGGAGGAGGTCGGCGCTTTTTCCTTTCCGGAGGAGGTCGGCGCTTTTTCCTTTCCGGAGGAGGTCGGCGCTTTTTCCTTTCCGGAGGAGGTCGGCGCTTTTTCCTTTCCGGAGGAGGTCGGCGCTTTTTCCTTTCCGGAGGAGGTCGGCGCTTTTTCCTTTCCGGAGGAGGTCGGCGCTTTTTCCTTTCCGGAGGAGGTCGGCGCTTTTTCCTTTCCGGAGGAGGTCGGCGCTTTTTCCTTTCCGGAGGAGGTCGGCGCTTTTTCCTTTCCGGAGGAGGTCGGCGCTTTTTCCTTTCCGGAGGAGGTCGGCGCTTTTTCCTTTCCGGAGGAGGTCGGCGCTTTTTCCTTTCCGGAGGAGGTCGGCGCTTTTTCCTTTCCGGAGGAGGTCGGCGCTTTTTCCTTTCCGGAGGAGGTCGGCGCTTTTTCCTTTCCGGAGGAGGTCGGCGCTTTTTCCTTTCCGGAGGAGGTCGGCGCTTTTTCCTTTCCGGAGGAGGTCGGCGCTTTTTCCTTTCCGGAGGAGGTCGGCGCTTTTTCCTTTCCGGAGGAGGTCGGCGCTTTTTCCTTTCCGGAGGAGGTCGGCGCTTTTTCCTTTCCGGAGGAGGTCGGCGCTTTTTCCTTTCCGGAGGAGGTCGGCGCTTTTTCCTTTCCGGAGGAGGTCGGCGCTTTTTCCTTTCCGGAGGAGGTCGGCGCTTTTTCCTTTCCGGAGGAGGTCGGCGCTTTTTCCTTTCCGGAGGAGGTCGGCGCTTTTTCCTTTCCGGAGGAGGTCGGCGCTTTTTCCTTTCCGGAGGAGGTCGGCGCTTTTTTTATCGAGACGTCGATACGTTTTGACATTCTTTATTTTTCGAGATGTCGTATTTTTTTTCGGGATGTCGATTTTTGGAGTTTGAACTAATATTATTCACAAAGTCCACACACTATTGTTGTAAATCCTCATCACATACTGTTTTTTACACTTCTAGCAACTTTTTATTGTTTTTCTCTTCATTTTGTTTGAGGTTTGCATACAAGTCACAACGGTTTTCAGCTGTCCAGAGGCTTTTCGTTTAGGCTGAACCTCCACTTGTTCAGGAATCAGAACGGGAGCTTCTCCCATGATACATTCAATACCCGAATTCACGGAAAATTTTGGCAGTCAATTAGGATTTGATGATCTACAGATAATGCAAAGCATTGCCAAATGTTTTCCAAGTGCGGCTATGAAATACATTTTTGCTTAGGGATTGTTCTCTGTGTAAATGATGTATGCCAGGTAAGCAAATATCCAAAATCTCGTATCAAAAATGCTAGTGACCATCTGTGTCCTTCTTACACTGTAATGAGAACACAACTTGTCCGTATTATCAACACCCTCCTTTTGTGCTTTTATTATAATGTATAACATCTGGTTTTGAAAGAGGGGCAGGTAGAGGATGCATTGCAGATTATTAGAACTGCTTTCTTCTTCTTCGGAACATACGAACACAGAGAAACGTTATCTTCAGTAAGTCCTAATACAGATTGGTGTGAACTTCTTCGTTTCTGGTGTAATCTTTTTTGATTTCTCCTTTGTTTTAACTAATACCAATTTTCCAATTTGGAAACTTGTCTGTGGATCCTTAGCATCATGGCGTCTTTTATGTTCCAATGCTTTTTTCTTAATGTTTTCTTAATATTTTCTCTAGCAATTTTTTCTTTTACACTCAGTGCCACGTCTACAATAACTGGAAACTCTACCTAGTCAAACAGCAAATTGTCTGGTCTTACCCCCCACATCAATTCACAAGGAGCGAACCCTGTAGCCTCGTGCTTTATATTATTGATGACATTCTCAAAATATTCTATATACTATGCCCATGCTGTATGTTTTCTATGACAATAAGTACGACATAAACTTTTCAACTCCTTCATGATTCTTTCGCACATGTTTCCTTGCGAACAATACGCTGAAATCTTTATGTGCTCAGTGTTCCTGCTTTCTAAACATTCCTTAAATTTGTTGGAGACAAACTCTACCACCACAAAATACTCTTTCTGCAAACGATTTACTAGCTCTTTCGCATTAGTCTTCTTAATAGGGTAAAGTTTCACAAATTTTGTGAACCCATCCACCGACACAAAACGTATTCACAACCCCCTCGATACACAGGCAAAGGACCAAACAAATCACAGGCTACCAGGTCTTAATTTATTCTGTGGCTCAACACTATACATGTCTCCTAGAACTATTTTGTTATTAGCTCTCACTTTTTGACATCTTTAACACATTTCAACTCTTGCTTTTACTCGTCTCCTCATATTATTAAAAATTCTAGTTTCACTGAGGTTAGTTACACATTTTCTGGCCCCATAATGCCCAAACTTCTTATGAATATAGTAGAGGAGAAAGCAGCGATAAGTGAATAAGATCAGTGTGTACTGAGGATTGTCCCTTCGGTCTTGTTATTTTTAGTACTGTACTTAACCGCCTAGATACTAGATTTAAAGCAAAACTTTTAATGTTCAAGCAATGAAATTCTGAAAGACCGAACTACACTGAAGAGCCAGAGAAACTGGTACACCTCCCTAATATTGTGTAGAGCCCCCACGAGCAAGCAGACGTGCCGCAATACGACGTGGCGTGGACTCGACTAATGTCTGAAGTAGTGCTGGAGGAATTGACACCATGAATCCCACAGGACTGTCCATAAATCGTAAGAATACGGGGGGGGGGGGGGGGGGTGGAGATCTCTTCTTAACAGCACGTTGCAGAGCATCCTAGATATGTTCAATAATGTTCATGTCTGGGGAATTTTGTGGTCAGCGGAAGTGTTTAAACTCGGAAGAGTGTTCCTGGAATGACTAGCAATTCTAGACTTGGGGGTGTCGCACTGTCTTGCTGGAATTGGCCAGGTCCATCGGAATGCACAATGGACATGAATGGATGCAGGTGATCAGACAGGATGCTTACGTGCATGTCACCCATCAGAGTTGTATCTAGACCTATCAGGCATCCTATATCACTCCAGCTGCACACGCCCCACAACATTACTGAGCCTCTACCAGCATGAACAGTCCCCTGCTGACATGTAGGATCCATGGATTCATGAGGTTGTCTCCATACCCATACATGTCCGCACTCGATACAATTTGAAACGAGACTCGTCCGACCAGGCAAAGTGTTTCCAGGCATCAACAGTCCAATGTCGGTGTCGACGGGCCCAGGCGAGGCATAAAGCTTTATGTCGTGGAGTCATCGAGGGTACACGAGTGGGTCTTTGGCTCCGAAAGCTCTTGTCGATGTTTCTTTGAATGGTTCGCACGCTGACACTCGTTGATGGCCCAGCATTGAAATCTGCGGCAATTTGCGGAAGGGTTGCACGTTGATCGATTCTCTTCAGTTGTCGTTGATCTCATTCTTGCAGGATCTTTTTCCGGCCGCAGCGATGTTGGAGATTTGATGTTTTACGGGATTCCTGAAATTCGCAATACACTCGTGAAATGGTCGTACGGGGAAGTCATCACTTCATCGCTGTGTCCCATCGCTCGTGTTATGACTATCAACACTACGTTCAAATTCACTTAAATCTCTTTAAACTGCCATTGTAGCAGCAATAACCGATCTAACAACTGCGCCAGATACTTGTCTCCTGTAGGCGTTGCCGACTGCAGCGCCGTATTCCGCCTGTTACATATCTCTGTATTTGAATGTGCATGCCTGTACCAGTTTCTTTGGCGCTTCAGTGTATGGTCTGAATATTAAGTGGATTCAGAACTTCGTAAGAGTTGATAATGAGTTAGTCGAGCCCCCGTTTTATGTTGCCCTTCTCATCTCAGCAAAAAGTTCTACGATTGGTATTAGTCTGCTGCCAGTTTTCTGATATTAATCATATAACAAAAACATGCTAGGTATTGATGACTCGGCTGGGCTGGTAAACCCAAGAACATCGTAGGAGTCCAACTTGCCAGAAAACACTCACGAAATATTTAGAATTTTCTTAAAGGTTTAGACAACCAGAGCCGAGCCAGCGGTTAAGACATGTTTGCATCTTCGGGAGGAACGAGGTTGGAGTAACTGTCGGACCACTGTGGTCCAGGTTTCTTACTGTTTTCCTAAATCAGTTCAGGCGAATGCACAAATTCTTTGGTGATGGAGGCCATGATTGATTCCTTTCACGTGCACTCCTCATTCGAGGTAGTATCAGGCGTTAATGATCTCGACGTACGATGAATATAAAATTTTCTATCGCTCCTTTGCACCGAGCGTGGTGGCGCAATGGTTGACACAAGAGACTCGCATTCGGTCGGACGACGGTTCATACCCACATCCGGCCATCCTGATTTAAGTTTTCCTTGATTTCTCTAAATCGCTTCAGGCAAAAGCCAGGATAGTTCCTTTGAAAGGGCACGACCACTTTTCTCGTCCATCCATCCCTAGTCCGAGCTTCATCTCAAATGACCTTGTTGTCGACCGGACATCAGTGTTTTAATCTCCCTCCTTTGCGTTACTCAACTGATTGTACCTGTAACGCTGGATCACTGTTCGTGCGGCATACTTAGATATGTAGGCTTGCAGCAAGTTCTCTCGGCTGGGCGCCATTTAACCGTTACTGTGATTGGTCGGCGGCCTAGCAGCTGGAGCATCACTGCACCGGCTTGTAGTTTGGCTGGCGCGGAATTACTGGCGTTCGTGTCGCTCATATGCAGCTCCGTATTTCAGCATGTTATTACTCTACGATATGCGCAGAGTACACAGTAGTAGGTTTGGTAACAACACAAAGGAACAGCTTGCAGGCGAGGTATATACCCAACGGTCACCAGTTTTTCTTATCTTACACACTCGTAGTACATAAATACACAGACGCAACAAATGCTGCTCTTGTACGATGCAATTATCAAGCGTTTTCCATAAATTCAGCTCCAAAGTTTTACGAGACGTTTAATACGTTACCAAACGAGAGCGCCAATCGCCGGGCGGAGGCGTTAGCGCAACCGCCAAAGGTGGCGTTAATTTCATTTTTTTTTTCACCCAAGTCTTCCACCAAATACTAATATCGTCACAAAAATTGTTCTTTCTTCCGAAAAGAACAATAATAATTCGATAATCATAGAGAAACATCGAGACATAAAATATCACAAAAGTATACGGCCATTCTTAGGAAATGCGCAGTTGACTAGATGTCGCGAGAGGCAGACCCGCCATATGAAAGGAGGCAGGTGTGTTGAATGGTCATCAGAGAGCAACAACAGAAAGGGTTGGTCCAGTGAGCTCAGTGACCTCGACAGCGGAGTAGTCATTGTGTGTCACTCGGGTAATCAAACAGGGACATTTGAACAACTCTAAAGCCACGCCACCCGACTGTTGATCTGACTGTGAAGTGGAAACGCCAAGGAACAGATGTAGCTAAACGAAGACCAGGGCTGTGATGTGAACCAGTTCCGCAAGTACAGCCGGACGTCGTCGTCAGAGGTGAATCGTTTGCCCCTCAGAGCCTTTTTAAGGGGACCAAAAACGGCGTAATCACAGGGAGAGGGTACCAAGAACCTCACATTTGAATTTCTGCAGGAGTGCCGCAGTTGTGTTGGCCGTATGAGGCTTTGCATTGTTGTGGAGCAGAATCACCCCACGGGTGATTGCCTGGTTGTTTCGATTTGATCGCTTGGCTGAGGGTGGTCAAGGTTTGCGACTAATGCTGGGCATTCACTGTTGTGAATCTCTCGCTGAACATTGATCATTGAATGTTCGAAAACACTGAGAACTATCGTGGGAAAGACGTTCAGTTTAGCCTTCCCTGTTAGATGTTAAGAAGTTGGTAAAACAAGCAAATTTTTCAGTGATTGTTAAGAAGGAACTGCTCGAGGCTGATGGATACAGTTCAGATGCGCGGACATGGCACAACAGATGACAATAGTCCGATCCATGAACGATGGCGGTTCGCGCATGTCGAGGCACGGACGAGGCTTTTAATGTTGATAATCCCAAGCGAAAATTGCAATACACGTATGAGCATTTATTTTGCTTGAAGAAAGCCTATATACTGCACATTGTTGCTCCCTTGCTTATGCAGAATGTATCACTTACCACCAACACGCAACAAAGGAATAAAAATTCACTAATCAATTCGCTACAATTACGTTTAATACTCACATTAGCTACAGGATTCAAAGCTGAGCGCTCAGAACACTACTGAACGCTCATTGGCTGTCGGGGAATGCATGAGGTATGTGTGAAGAATAAGCCTAAACTCTAACGCCATCGTTCATGATTCCATCTGTAGCACTGACGCCTCTTACTCCTGGATTAAACAAGAATGCACTTAAAGCTGACTGTATGTGGCAATACATTTGAAACTGTTTAAGCAAGAGTTCTGGGGATGGTGGTATGTTTCTATTTTACAGTAGCATTTTCCTTCTGAAAGATGTTGCTAACTCATGTCTAACAGATACCTGTTTTATTTATTGAAGAAAGGAAGAAAAGGTAAAGAATGCGCGCGGAATTACAAAATATTGTAAACGCTCATTTGGTAATAACCTAAAGACAAATAATGGACAATTAAACACTTAAATATGTCAGCTTTGTTTTCATTTTGGTATTTAGAATGTTTCCCAAGTCTTCTCATTCTAAACGTGTATTCAGATGGCAAATGAGAAGCAAAAATGTAGCATCTCTCTTGCATTTTCTCGATTGCACCCTTTTAAAAGAATGGACAGATTTTCAGTCCAATGATGGCATACGTCTAGATCGCCATTTACTCTCCCCGTCTGTTTAAAGTCGTGCAATTATTTTACACTATTGGCCATTAAAATTGCTACACCAAGAAGAAATGGAGATGATAAACGGGTATTCATTGGACATGACATGTGATCACATTTTTACAGAATTTGGGTGCATAGATCCTGAGAACTCAGTACCCAGAACAACCACCTCTGGCCGTAATAATGACCTTGATACGCCTGGGCATTGAGTCAAACAGAGCTTGGATGGCGTGTACAGGTACAGCTGCCCATGCAGCTTCAACACGATACCACAGTTCATCAAGAGTATTGACTGGCGTATTGTGGTGAGCCAGTTGCTCGGGCGCCATTGACCATATGTTTTCAGTTGGTGAGAGGTCTAGAGAATGTGCTGGCCAGGGCAGCAGTCAAACGTTTTCTGTATCCAGAAAGGCCCATACAGGACCTGCAACATGCGGCTGTGCATTATCCTGCTGAAATGTAGGATTTTGCAGGGATAGAATGAAGGGTAGAGCCACGGGTCGTAAGACATCTGAAATGTAATGTCTACTGCTCAAAGTGCTGTCAATGCGAACAAGAGGTGACCGAGAAGTGTAACCAATGGCACCCCATACCATCACGCCGGGTGATACGCCAGTATGGCGATGACGAATACACGCTTCCAATGTACATTCACTGCGATGTCGCCAAACACGGATGCGACCATCATGATGCTGTAAACAGAACCTGGATTCATCCGAAAAAATGACGTTTTGCCATTCGTGCACCCGGGTTCGTTGTTGAGTACACCATCGCAGGCACTCCTGTCTGCGGTGCAGCATCAAGGGTAACCGCAGCCATGGTCTCCGAGCTGATAGTCCATGCTGCTGCAAACGTCGTCGAACTGTTCGTGCAGATGGTTGTTGTCTTGCAAACGTCCCCATCTGTTGACTCGGGGATCGAGACATGGCTGCACGATCCGTTACAGCCATGTGGCTAAGATGCCTGTCATCTTGACTGCTAGTGATACGAGGCCGTTGGGATCCAGCACGACGTTCCGTATTTCGTATTCTGCCAACAGTCATTGGATCTCGACCAAAGCGAGCAGCATTGTTGCGATACGATAAACGGCAATCGCGATAGGCTACAATCCAACCTTTATCAAAGTCGGAAATGTTATGGTACACATTTCTCCTCGTTACACAAGGCATCACAACGACGTTTCACCACGCAACACCGGTCAACTGCTGTTTGTGTATGAGAAATCGGTTGGAAACTTTCCTCATGTCAGCACGTTGTGTCGCCACCGGCGCCAACCTTGTGTGAATGCACTGAAAAGTTAATCATTTTGTATATCACAGCATCTTCTTCCTGTCTGTTAAATTTTGCGTCTGTAGCATGTCATCTTCGTGGTGTAGCAACTTTAATGGCCAGTAGTGTATAACCCTCTAATTCACCACTGCCGCCTGTAAAAGTTCTATACTCAGAATGTAGTACACAAGCGAAAATATTTGTAGGATTGATCCCTTCCACAGAGCATTTCTCAATAATACGCACTTAAATATCGTGGTTTCTTTTGATGTTTCCATATCCGTTAAGGCACTGAGCTGCCTTGGAATACTTCACTAGCCAAAAAATGCTGCTATTGGAGCACAAAAAGGCTAATATTCTCCTGTTCAAAAAAAGCTGAAAAGTGAGGTACCAGGTGCCTTATTCTACCTTCCTCAGCATATGCAACAGCTTCCCCAAAAATTTTGGCGTGATAACATATTCGCTCTGTTTTTAACATGCTCACAGCCAGTAGCCTATCGCTGGAAGTCGCTCATGTCCATCCACTCCCGACTGCCCATTCTCACTAACTCAAGTGTGTAATATTTATACGTTGACCCTGTACTGTATGGTAATTACACTGAGACAAGCTTTCTGCTCAGTATACAAATGGGCTGTCGAAAACACTTGATCCTACCATTCTATCACCAATAGAAGCTAAGGTTCACATGCGTACCGACGATATTGCGAAAGGTAGAATGAATCAAACAGTAGCTACTTAACATCTTACATTTTTCATGTCTCACCTGCACAGGTCTCTCACACTAATGGATAATTTTGTTGATTTGTCTGTGTTAGTTGTTCAAGTTTCTTATAGGCAATTAAGTAGTGCCTGAAGATGGGATTATTGTCTTAAAACCTGGTTAGTGTACATACCTTTATTCAAATAAAGGAACTTCAGAATTGCAACTGCAGAAGATTTTATCCCCCAAGAACAATTCAAGGAACAGTTGTGGATGTCCCACTAAGAATATATTATAACAACATGGGACTTTAATACGTTTTCCAAACTATATTTTTTCAGGTCTTAGTAAAATCAACCAAATGTTACATCACTATTGTGTTGCATATCAAATTGAAGCTTAACCCAAGACGTTTACATTGATGTCAGTTTCAGACCCCTGCTATGTATAGTTTTGAATTTAGGTATTTTTGCTTCATTGCACTTTAGAAAAATGAGCAATTTTCATTCCTTTAAGTTTCAAAAATAACTAATGTAGCCATTCAAAGAGTGAAATTTTGTACTAGTTCTTCATTCTGTGGGCGCATAGAACAACCAAAAAATAATCAAAATCTTACACTGAAGTCCAAACCATTGGTTGATTCGATATGGTAAATAGTGTGTACCATACATTGCTACAAACTTGTGGACCGGAATGACAGGTACTACTGTTGCCCTTTGTGAACTGTGGACACACTTTCTCACTACTTTGGTTTCAGGAAGTTTGTTTCAAAATGTTTATAAAAATAGTAGTATGGTTAACTAATAAGAAATCAAATGTGATTATTTGCTTTTCATTGTGAAATTGAATGCTAATGCTATTTTTCTTGTGCTTAATATTTACATGTTGTACAAGGATTTCTGCTACTTTCGTTAGATGCTGACAGTCTCTACACTTTATTCCTGGAGTCTCTGCAACAACATGCAACTGAGAGGAGGATTTTTGATATAGTGCTTGCTTTAATTCAGAACTGCAAGCATACAATTCAGCTGATAACTGAAAACTGGAAGAGGAAGAGGTCAAAGTTGAGTGTAGAGGTAATGTAGAATCATTTTTTCCCTTAGCTGAAAACATATTGTCATTAAAATAAAATAAAAAGTGGTTAACATTCTAAATTTCATTTGTATTTGTTTTCTGTATGCAGCAGGACAACAGAATCAGTTTGTATAGGACAGGTTATGAGATATTTATATCTTCATCTTTCTGAGTTACCACAGATTATTTCAACAAACTCATTCCAGTCTTCACACAGAAATATTTGAATTTACAATTTCCACCCCACCTACTCTGACAGATCAAACCACAAGATCTGAAGATCCTCCTGTTTCAAAGTATTTGACCCCCCCCCCCCCCCCCTCCCAAACCATCACCACTTACTCCTGATACTGAGTACTGTAATTTATCCAAGCATTTAATAGCGTAAACTTTCAGTTGTGTGCACTTGTTCAGCTGCAATATAAACAAGTAATAATCCACATCACCTTTTCCACCAAGAAGAAAGTGATTATAGTGTTCTGTGTATTAAGGTTTTTTGTGATGGATCAGTTAATGCCACTGAACAAGCAGGCAAATCAAAACAACTGATTTACAGAAAATAATAAGTAGCAAATGCTTTTATGTTGTATGTAAAATAATTTCTTTGTCTGTATGTTTGTGACTGAGTCCAAGCTCCAGTTTTGAAAAGTTTTAGACCTACATCTACACCTATGCTCTGCAAACCATAGGAGTGCGAGAAGAATGATAGTTTGAATGCCCCTGTGCATGCAGCAATTATTCTAACCTTATCCTTACAATCTCTATGTAAGCAATATGTAGGGGGTTATAGTATATTCCTAGCATCATAATTTAAAGCCAGTTCTTGAAACTTTATTAATAGACAGTTTTTGGGATATTTTTTGTCTCTCTTAGAGTCTGCCAGTTCAGTTTCTTCCGTATCTCTGTGACACTTTCCCATGGATGAAACAAACCTGTGACTATTTGTGCTTCCCTTCTCTGTATATGTTCAGTATCCTCTTTTAGTCCTATTTGGTATGGGTCCCACACACTTTAGCAGTATTCCAGAATCTGTCACATGAGGGATTTGTAAGCAGTCCCCTTTGTAATTTGATTGCACTTGCCCAGTAGTCCTATTTGGTATGGGTCCCACACACTTTAGCAGTATTCCAGAATCTGTCACATGAGGGATTTGTAAGCAGTCCCCTTTGTAATTTGATTGCACTTGCCCAGTAGCCTACCGATAAACTGAAGTCTACCATGTACTTCACTTACAACTGAGCCTCTGTGATCATTCCATTTCATATCCCTACGAAGTGTTCCACCCAAGTATTTGTATGAGTTGGCTGATTCCAACTGTGTCTCATTGATATTATATTAATAGGATTATATGTTTTTTTGATTTATGGAGTGCACAATTTTACATTTATGAACATTTAAATCAAGTTGCCAATCTTAGCACCACTTTGAAATCTTGCCAAGATCTGACCAAATATTTATGTTGCTTCTTTTGGGCAGTGTTTCGTTACACATAACATCATCATCTGGAAAAAGTATGAGGTTACTATTATTATGGTCTACAAGGTCATTAATATACAACATGAACAGCAAGGGACCCAACACACTTTCCTATGGCTCATCTGAAGTTACTTCTTTGCATTGAGGATTAACTTATGAAAATGACACACTTGTTAAAATTGGTATACTATTGTAATGGTAGGATGATCTCTAAAGTGTTTTGTGAGCTGCATGAAAGAAATAAATACAGTATAATTATATCTAAAAATAAAGATGCTGTAACTTACCAAACGAAAGCGTTATTATGTTGATAGAGACAAAAAACACACAAACACACACACAATTTACAAGCTTTCGCAACCCATGGTTGCTTCATCAGGAAAGAGGGAAAGACGAAAGGATGTGGGTTTTAAGGGAGAGGGTAAGGAGTCATTCCAATCCCGGGAGTGGAAAGACTTACCTTAGGGGGGGAAAAAAGGACATATACACTCGCGGGCGCGTGCGCACACACACACACACACACACACACACACACACACACACACACACACACACACACACACATACAAAGGTCTGCCTGTGTGTGTATATGTGTATATGTGCAGATGGGTGTGTGTGTGTGTGTGTGTGTGTGTGTGTGTGTGTGTGTGTGTGTGTGTGTGTTCGCGCGTGAGTGTATACCTGTCCATTTTTCCCCCTAAGGTAAGTCTTTCCACTCCCGGGATTGGAATGACTCCTTACCCTCTCCCTTAATACCCATATCCTTTTGTCTTTCCCTCTCTTTCCCTCTTTCCTGATGAAGCAACCGTGGGTTGCAAAAGCTTGTAATTTGTGTGTGTGTTTGTGTTTTTTGTCTGTATCAACATACCAACACTTTCATTTGGTAAGTTACAGCATCTTTGTTTTTAGATATATTTTTCCCACATGGAATGTTTCCCTGTATTATATTCATACAATATAATTATGATTACTTAATGAAGTGCATGTAGTTATCTTCCCTGTCTGTGTACCCCCCTGCAGGTCTGTGGATTAGAATAGGCCCAAGTTATTCCTGCCTGACGTAAGAGGTGACTAAAAGGAGTCTCAAACATCTCAGCCTTTTTGTGATGGTCCCCTGTAGGGTTTCACCATCATTCTTCAAAATTTTTCTGAAGAGTGAGCCAATTGGGGAACGGCTTGTTATGTGGTGCATAGTCCATTGTGTGTTGAAACCTTTAGCTTCATCATCATTGTGGATCTGCAATTTCGCTCATTCTTCAGCCATTAGGTGAGGACACCTTCCCAGGTGCATTTCCTCCATCCACAGTGTGGTGTCGTTTTCTGTGCCGGCGATGATAATGGACTTGTTTCCACGTGTCATCTGGCATGGTAGCCAGTCTGTTGTGGTGGAGTTGCCATATACCCTCTTGGTTGTCACCTCCTGACTATGCCTGCACCGTTAACTCCCCATGAATGCCAAGGAGTAGATGCCAGTCTACCTGGAACATCAGGCCTCCCAGCAATGGCCATCCTGCCAAGTGATCTTTGCTGAGGTTGGGTGGTGCCTTTAGGGAGGGCCTGTGGCCAGAGTAGGTGGCATCAGGGCGGATGACATACCATGAAGCACACAATGTCATCTCTTGCTGGTGGTCAAACACAAGCAGTCTCTAAGCATTCGAGGTCTCAGTTTAATGCAAGGAAGTATTCCCCTCCCTGACCTCACCAACGTAGTAGCGCTGGGCTAAAAGTGTAATCGAACCTTATTCACGCCAGTACCTAGTTTGTACAACAGTTGATGGGGAATCCTTCATGTTGATGAAGTCTTAATATTCTGTGGAGCAGTTAGAGGACAAGTTTGGGGAGGTGGAGGGATTGTCTAAAATGCGATCTGGGCCAGTCCTGATAAAAACAACATCCCCTGCCCAGTCACGGGCATTACTCGCCTGTGACAAGCTGGGGGTGTTTCTGTTTCCATCTCACCTCATAAGAGCTTAAATATGGTCCAAGGTATTATATTCCACAGTGACATTGTTTTGCAGTCAGATTACGAGCTGCGTGCCACCTTGGTGACGAGATATTCATTTCGTCTGGCATGTCCATATGGATCCAAAGGATAATCAGGTGGCCACCGGTGTCTTCATCATGGCCTTTGAGGGTGATACATTACCAAAGAAGGTCAAGGTGATGGTATAATGCTGTGATGTGAAGCCATATATCCCTCTCCCAATGTGGTGCTTTAAGTGCTGGAAGTTTGGGCATATGTCTTCCCGCTGTACTTCCAGTGTCACATGTCGCAATTGTGGACATCCATCACATCCCAATATTCCATGTGCTCCACCTCCCACGTGTGTCAACTGCAGCAAGCAACATTCCCCTTGCTCACTGGACTGCAGGATTCTACAGGAAGAAAGGAAAACCATGGAATACAGGACTCTGGACCAACTGAACTACACTGAGGCTGAGAGAAAATTTGAAAGATTGTATCTTGTGCACACAACAGCATCTAAGGCCACAGCTACAACTCCGATTCCAGCCCAGTCAGTTCAGCCATTTATAGTTGGCCCTCAGGCTTGCAAGACTGTCTGTCCCCTTGATGGTGGGGGGGGCCACTCCTGTCCTTGTTGCTAATGCACCGCCTACTTAGAGAGAAATGCCCCTCCCACCCCCCGATCCCCCCACCTCTTCCAACCATCGGGGACATCAGTCCCCACTTATCAGTCTCCTTTGGCTGCTCTCGCTAGGAAGTGGTCCGTTGGGTAACTCCCTTCACAGGTTCTTACCAGAGGGAAAGAGGTCATGGCCAGTGGCTGAAGCACCCACAGACAGCTGGTCGTAGGGCTTAAAGATCCTCCTCAGTCCCCAAGACTGAATAAGTGAAGCCCACCCAGCCAGAGAAACCCAAGTAGCAGTGAGAGAAATCTAAGGAGGGGTAGAAGAAGAAGAAGAAGACTACCCCCAAGGACAAAGAAATTGTGGTGGCACCCACACCACCACTACCTAAAAGTTGTGTGTCTGAGGATGAGGTGGAGATTCTGGCAATCCCCGAGGACCTAGATCTTGCCGAACCCTCAGACATGATGGACATAGTTTGCACAGGTACTCAATTGATGGCAGCAGGTGACCGTGAGGTATAAATTGCCTCCTTGATTGCTTCATACATTCCCAGCATCAAGACAGTGTTATCCTCCAGTGGAACTGTGGCGGTTTTTTCCGCCACCTGGCTGAGCTATGACAACTGTTAAGCTTTACGCCTGCTTTCTGCATTGCCCTCCAGGAAAACTGGTTCTCGGCAATGTGGAACCCTGTCCTTCGCAGCTATAGGAAATGTTACAAAAACTGTAGTGGCTCCAGTAGTGTGTCAGGTGGAGTATGCATCCATGTCCTGAACTCTGTATGTAGCCAACCTGTGCCCCTTCAAACTCCTCTCGAAGCATTGGCTCTCAGGATAAGATGATAAGGACAACACAAGAAATAACTGACTGTAATGTGTATCTTCCTCCAAATTGTGCAGTACCCCTGAACACATTGGTCACAATGATTAATCAACTCCCAAAACCTTTCCTACTTTTGGGAGATTTTAACACCCATAACCTCATGAAGGGTGGCACCATTATTACTGGCTTAGGTAGGGATATCAAGAATTTACTATCTCAACTCGACATCTCCTCCTTAAATACTGGGTCCCCCTACACATTTCAGTGTGGCCCTTGGTACTTACTTGGCTATTGCTTTATCACTTTGCAGCCCAGGACTTCTCCCTTCTGTCCACTGGAGAGCCCATGACGACCTGTGTGGTAGTGATGACTTACCATATTCCTGTCACTCCCCCCCCGTGTCATTCCCCAAGACACCTACCCTGATGGGCATTAAACAATGCAGACCGGGAAGCTTTCAACTCTGCCGTCACCATTGAATCTCCCCCACACAATAACATCGATGTAGTGGTTGAGCGAGTAACCACAATGATCATCTCTGTGGTGAAAAATGCGTTCGGTTGTTCCCTTGTGCCACGGTGAAAGACGGTGCCTTGGTGGTCGGCAGAAATCGCTGAGGCCATTAAAGAGTATAGGCAGGCTTAAAAGTGACATAAGCGGCACCCATCACTAGAGAACCTAATATCTTTTAAAAGGATCCGTGCCCATGTTCGCCAGCTCATAAAAAGATGGAAACAGAAGTTTTGGGAGACGTATGTGTCAACCATTGGGTACCATACATCGCCTTCACAAGTCTGACGAAGATCAGATGCACCCTTGGGTATCAGACCTGAACGGGTGTCCCTGGCATTATTATCAATGGAGTGTTATCTACCGATGCAAACGCAATTGCTGAGCACTATGCTCGGGCTTCTGCGTTGAAGAATTACCCCCTCACCCCGATTTTCGTACCATCGAGGGCGGATGGAAGGCAAACTCCTCTCGTTCACTACACACTACAGTGAACTGTATGATGCTCCCGTCACTGAGTGGGAACTCCTCCTTGCCCGTACACATTGTCCTGACACTGCCCCTGGGCCAGATGGCATCCATGCTCAGATGATTAAACATCTTTCATTGGACTACCAGAAAAATATCCTCATCTTCATGGGCATCTGGAGTGCAGTGACGGAGAGCACTGTCATTCCAGTGCTCAAACCTGAAAAAAACCCGCTTGATGTGGATAGCTATCGGTGCATCAGCGTCACCTACATTCTTTGTAAGTTGTTAGAATGTGTGGATAGTGGGCGGTTGTGATGGCTCCTTGAGGCCCGGGTTGTACTGGCTCCATGCCAGTGCAGTTTTTGCCTGGGTCTCTTTACCGCTGATAACCTACTATCCCTTGAGTCTACCATCTGAACAGCCTTTTCCCGATGCCAACACCTGGTTGCCGTCTTTCTTGATTTAAGAAGTGTCTGCAATATGACCTGGTGATACCATATCCTAGCCACATTACATGAATGGCGTCTCCGGGACCTACTCCAATTTTGATCCAAAACTTCCTGTTGCTCTGTGATTTCCGTGTCCAAGTTGTTGCCTCCCATAGTTCCCCCATACCCAGGAGAATGAGGGCCCGCAAGGCTCTGTGTTGAGTGTCTTTCTATTTTTAGTGGTCATTAACGTTCTAGCAGCAGTTGCGGAGCCGTCTGTCTCACCTTCTCTGTATGCAGATGACTTTTGCATTTCGTACTGCTCCTCCAGTAGTGGAATTGCTGAGCGGTGCCTACAGGGTGCCATCCGCAAGGTGCAGTCATAGGCCCTAGCCCATGACTTCCGGTTTTCAGCCATGTAGTCGGCATCATGCACTTCTGTCGGAGTCTTACAATTAATCCGGAACCAGAACTATACCGGGACAGCGATCCACTCATGGTAGTGGAGACATATCGATTCTTAGGACTGGTTTTCGATGCCCGATTGACTTGGCTTTCTCATTCTCATCAGTTGAAGTGGAAGTGCTGGCAGCACCTCAATGGCCTCCGTTGCCTGAGCAACTTCAACTGGGGTGCAGATTGCTCTGCACTGCTGCAGCTCTACAAAGCCCTTGTTCAATCTCACCTTGATTATGGGAGTCTAGTTTATGGTTTGATGATGCCCTCAGTGTTGCCGTTACTAGACCCAGTGCACCATTGTGGAGTTTGACTAGCTGTTAGGACGAGTCCAGTGATCTGCATACTGGTGGAGGCTGGGGTGGGGTCCCTCCTTTGCAGATCGGACGCTGACAACTGCTCGCCAGTTATGTCACACACATTCATAGCTCCCTGGGCCATCCAAATTATCATCTCCTTTACCCAACCACAGCGGTTCATGTCCTGCATCGGCGACCCAGTTCAAGGATTAAGATTATGATGGCGGTTCGCGTTCAGCCCCTTCTGTCTGGACCTTTCGCATAGCCCTAAGGACTCAGTTCCTCCTGAGGCTCTCCATTTCACTTTGTCTTGATTCTTGACACGTCCTGGGGCTCTGAAGTAGTTTACATCAACAGCTTGATGGCTAATGGTCACGTTGACTTTGCCTATGCTCATGCCGGACATACTGAACAGCATTCCTTGCCGAATGGCTGCAGTGTTATTACCGCAGAGCTGGTGGCCATACTTCGTGCTCTGGAGCATATCTGTTTGTGCTCTGGTGAGTCCGTTCTTGTCTGTAGTGACTCCTTGAGCAGCTTACAAGCTATTGACCAGTGCTACCATTGCCATCCTTTGGTAGTGATCATCCAGGAGTCTGTCTGTGCCCTGGGATGGTCTGGTTTTTCAGTGGTGTTTGTCTGGACCCCAGGACACATCTGACACTTCGACAATGAACTTGCTGACAGGCTACTTGAAAACTGCTTCTGGACATCAGCATCTCTGCAACTGACCTGCGCTCAGTATTATGCTGCAAGGTTTTCGGGTTTGAGATATGGAACAGCATAACCTCATTACTCACAATAAACTGTGTAGTATAAAGGAGACTACGAATGTGTGGGAGTTCTCCATGTGGGCATCTTGCAGGGACTGTGTGGTTCTCTGCCAGCTCTGCATAGGCCCCTGCTTTGGTGACCCATGGCTATCTTCTGCACCATGAAGAAGCACCTCAGTGTCGGTGTGGCGGCCAGTTGCTGGTGGCCCACATTCTGTTGCACTGTGCTACTTTGGCTGCTCTGCTTCAGTTATTGGACTCATTGCTGTTAATTTTAGCTGACAACACCTCATCGGCTGATTTAGTTTTACGTTTTATATGGGAGGGGGGTGGGGGGGTGTTGTTGGTTATCTTTCTATGCAAGTTTTAGTGCATGTCCTTTGTCATTCTGTATTCTCTACCATAGTGCTTTTAGGCTGGAGCTTTTAATGTGTTGCTGAGTGGTTGGCTTATCCTGTATCTTTTATTCTCTTTATCATCCAGCCATGGTCATCTGCTGTCAGGTGTTAATATCTTCTACCTGTTTTTTACGTCTCTCTGTGGTTTTCTTTTCTTATTTTGTCCCTTGTAGTGTTTGTTGCCCTTCTGTTATTGTTATGGTTTTTCTTTTCTCTCGGTTTTCTGCAGTAAGTCTTGTTTGTTTTATTCTTTCCCTCATGGACTTGTTTTATAGGAACAAGAGACCAATGACAAAGTAGTTTGCCCCCCCCCCCCCCCACCCACACACACACACACATATACACACACACACACACTCCACCCTCTTCCGTTAAACCAACTCTAGTACCTTCCGCCGCGGAAGTCGAACACGCGGCAGAACAAATGGATGTGGTCAGCCAATAACCGCTCCCTCTGGTTCTCCGGTTTCGTATATAGGGACCCGCTCTGCCCTAGTCCAGCCAGTCTGGTACTCGCTCTGGATTTCGTTTCTATCTCAGCGGTACTGCGTTCTGGTCGTTGCTCGTTGTTGACATTTGCCTGGCTCTGGTTCCGAGTGGATTTACGTTTAAGCCTCCGTTGTTTCTCTCTTCCTTGTTGTGTTGCTCATAGTCGGTCGTGGTCGGTTGTTGTCAGTTGTCGTTGGTCTGTCATCCGACTCATCCTGTGTTTACCCGGTGGTGCGTGCTCCACCGCCGGCGGCTTCCCCACCTGGCGGCTCCGATCTGCAGCCCAAGGCATTCCCGCTGTTGGTTGTGGTTACCACACCAACCAACCAACCTGTCTGTGTATTTAACCACACTTATAAGTTGTTGAAATCCTGAAACCACTGTTCCATGCAGTTGCAATATACTGTTCAGGCTGAACATGTCTTTCCTTAGAAAAAGAAACAACTTACTGCAAGGCCTAGGGGAATTGAGGTTGATGCAAAAGTTTTATTGCTAGTGTGACTGCTACAGAACTAATTTCAAAATAACAAAGTCGGTATTCACTGAGTATGGACTTAATAAATCTGTGGCAAAAGTTGGAGACATGGTTCATGACTTCCTCTGACTCATTTAGATATCAGCATGAAGGATAGCTATGACAAATGTAAAGTTTTACAAGAAATACATTAGCAGAGAAGCATCTAATGTGAAAGAGCTCTTGTACACAACACTTCCAGGAATCACTAATGTTAGTTGCTGGTTCGATGTTTACTTTATACAGGTCTGTAAAGGCTTCAGATGAGTGTTTTACTCAGTACATGGGAAAGTCACTACGTAGGGAAACTTTTTATTTTCTAGTTGTATCCCTTAACTGATTTTTATGCACTGCTCTGTAATTTCAATGATACATAAATATGTAAGGAAACCAGTGTCTGTGGGGATGCATTTGAAAACCTGGGATTCCTGAGATCTGGCCTGTTGAGTACTGTCAGCTCCGGGCATAAATCAGTGGCAACTGGGAAAAACAGTCAGGCATCCTCCAGATCACTTATCACATCTCAGTGCCTTAGGCTTTTCAGACAATATGGGTTATTGTGTGGATTGATCTTTACTCTCCAAGCTATTTGTGGGTATACAGTGCTTTCTGATTCTTCAAATAACAGTACCAATGGGATTGGTGTAACACGGAAGCAACAACTCCCATCAACTAAGAGGACTTTAGGTAGCCTGCAGAGAGCTTCAGTTCAGAAAGGGGTTCTAAATTGTAACAAAAGATATTGTTTCTGATAAGATATTCTTGTTTATTAAAATATGGAAAAAATCATTTGAAAATGTGTCTTCATTTAGTGTACAAAAAGGTTTCCAGTGCAGAGTGAGCACTTCAAAATTTGTCAAGTATCTGAGCAACTGCACACTGCTAATAGAGACAGCAACCAACGGTCAGAACACACAGCTATTGTGAGAACATTCAGTAGCCATGGAATTTTAATAAAGTCTCATCTATTAAGGGCATTGTATTTTACAGAGACCTAAAACACATAGATATCAGAGAGTTGAATCATGAGTGGGAAGGGAAGATGTAACTCAAATGAGGAACAGAAAGAATAGTTAAATAGTGAGCTCAAGAATATACACAATACCTGTAAAATAATGGATGCAACACAGTGAGTAATAACCGACAATAACGAACATAGTAGAATAATTTTACTGTCTTACCACCTATAGCGTTGGTTTACACAACTCTTCCCTGCATTATACATTTCTTTCAAGAGGCCTACTTTTTGCTGAGGTTATTTCTGAAACCAGTGAAGTTAATTTTAAATCTTGTCTTGTGACTCCAAGGAAAAGCGTAGTTTTGTTACCAAATGTTTCACTTTATTGAAATAGAACATCATCAGTGGTCTTAATGAAACGTACACTGAAGTGACAAAGAAACTGGTGTAGGCATGCGTATTCACATACCAAGATATGTAAGCAGGCAGAATACAGTGCTGCGATTGGCAACGCCCATGTAAGACAAAAAGTCAGTTGTTAGATTGGTTACTGCTGCTACAATGGCACGTTATCAAGATTTAAGTGGGTTGAACGTGATGTTACAGTCAGTCCACAAGCAGCAGGACGCAGCATCTCTAAGGTAGCGATGAAGTGGATATTTTCCCATATGACAATTTCACGAGTGTACCGTAAATATCAGGAATCCAGTAAAACATCAAATCTCCGACATCACTGCAGCCGGAAAAAGACATTTCAAATCAGGGAATTTCACTAGGGGGAAACTTGTGGCAGAAGCAGATCCCTTTCTTCCTGTGGCATTAGGACTTCTGTCAATGACCATCTTGCCAGATGTCCTTTGCTGTGGATGGGTGTTCCCTGTGACGAGTAGCTGGCATCGGGGCATCTGTTTCGCATGCGAAACGTATCAGATTACACCAAAACGTGGGTCATTCTGACCTAGCCATTTTGTTAGACAGGTCTAGGCATTTCAATATGGACACTTATAACTGCACGGCATTCCCTACCCTGACTACTCCATGGAAAGAGGGACAAGCCAGCCATTTGAGTGCAAAACAATTTATCCAGTGCTTCGGATATATTTGAGCTGATGGGGATACTTTTTTACAATTTTTTATGAAACATATTGAAAATAATGTTGGAGAAGTTAAGTATTTAGTAAAAATGCACAATGGATTGCTATTGATTAAAGCCTGTTTTTCTGCAAAATCTACAGCACCTCAGGTATGTGATTGTCTGAGCAACTTACTAGTGATCATTGCCCCACAAGAAACTTTGAATATGGTCCAAGGAATGATCTTCCACAGAGACCTTACGCTCCAGACAAGGAGCTATGGGCTAATCTCAAGCGATTAGGTGTACGTTTTGTCAGATGCTTCCAAAAAGCTTCCAAGGACAATTAAATAGTTAGAGGTGCCTTTATTGTAGTCTTTGAGGGAAATGTCCTCCCAGAAAAAGTTAGTCATGGTGTACAGGTGTGACGTGAAACTGTGTTCCTCTCTTGTAGTTCCTGTGGTACCCATCTTCAGGAACCTCTGACACCAGCCAATGGCTGAAGGAACTGTGGCCTTTGGGTCACAAGGCTGGCCTCTCCTCATCTGTCCCCATGTTCATTGTGAATAGGCCCTTGGAAGACTCTCAGCCACCAAAGGCTATGAGGAGTGACTGAAAGGGGGGGGGGGGGGGGAGGAGGAGGAGGAGCTACTCCTTTTACCCCAGAGGTGCCAGATTCCCCCATGTAGTTGGACTCTGAACTGATGAACTGAAGCCCATTGATGTGGCTCCATTCACATTGGTGACAGACAGTGATCCTGTGACATAAACACTCCTGGCTTCTTCACACCTAAGCTGGACACCTGTAATGTGATCATTCAGTTAAACTGAATGATATTACTGTCACCTGCCAGAACTACATCACCTTATTTCCTTATCTTTTGCAAATTGTGTTGCTATGCAAGAAGCATGCTTCACTGATGACCAAACCCCAACACTCGATAGCTGTCATGCATTCTGTTGGAACCATGCTGGCCCCAGGAGGACAGTCTGTGCATTATTTCATATTGATTTAGTTTGTGAATGGATTCCCCTTCATATCACATTGGAAACAGCATGGTGCAGGTGCAGTTGACCTCAGTGGTCATCATTAGCAGTGTTTGTTTACCTCTGGGCAGGCCACTTACATTGAGTTGACCACCTTAACCCAACAACTTCGCCTCCCTCCTCCCTTATCACCTATTCGTGGACTTCAATGTGCACAACTCCCTTTAGGGAAGTACTGCACCACCAGTTAGGGACCTTCTAATTGACCAGCTTCTTACTGACTATAATCCGTCTCTTCTGAATGATAATATTCCTACGCACTTCAATGTTGTCCATGACACCCTTCCAGTTACTGACCTAATGATGTCTTCCCCCAATCTTGTGGATTCACTACATTAGTCACTACATGATGAACAGTGACCACTTTCTGTTGATCCTGTTGCTTTCTTGCACCGCCAGGTGGACTGGCTACCATGTTAGGTGCTTTGAAAAGCCAACTTGCAGTTATACGTCTTTGCTGTTATGTTCCCGTTCCCTGTCGAATAGCATGTCTTTGCTGTGACCTTCATCCCCTTCCTGGCAGATTGCATGTTGCATGCTTTTCTTGTTACTTTCACCCCCTGTCAGTGAGGTTACATTGATGAGGTTGTACAAGACACCTTTGATCCAATCACCCATGCCTCTGGAACTGCTATTTCCCTTTCTACAGATCCACACCATCACCAGCTGGTGCCATGGTAGACCAAAGACATTGCAGTAGCTGTTCAGAATCGCCAAAGAGCCTTGCAACTTTTACTGCAATGTCCTTCGCAGACCAATATTATCACTTCCAAGCGACTTTGTGCTGAGGCTTGCTATCTAATTAAAAACACCAAGAATAATTGCTGGGAGTCCTGCGTCTCCTCCCATGGAAGGTATGCCTCTTCTTTCAAGGTGTGAGTCAAGATCATAACTGTACAGGGTGTCTTCCTTCAGGATCATCTCTATATGGATGCATTGCCTCTTGCTGAACACCTTTGTGTCTGGGAATTGCAGTGACAAGGTAGTATCATCATTCCAGTCATTAAACTGGGCAGAAATCCAACAACTGTAGACAGTTATTAGCCAGTTAGCTTCACAAACATGCTCTGCAAACGGCTTGAAAGGATTGTTGTCCACTGATTATGCTGGCTTCTTGAATCTTGGGTCTTTAAGAAACACTTAACCTTGAATATGTAAGGGACAGGAATGTGGCAAGCTGATATAATTTAAAAAATAAGTAAAAAACAAATAGTGACTCTTTTAGGAAGTACATCTTGCATTATTGACTGAAAGCAAGTGTGTTAAAGGGAAGTCAGTTGTGTCATATGAAGATACCTGATAATGAGGAGAATATATTTCCATCTGTGACCTATGAATTCTGTGCTTGATCAGTGAAATTGTTTGTTTAATTGTCTATCTTTCTCGTGCTGTGTAATTCCTAGTGCCATTTAGTCAGTCTCTTTTGTATAACACTTGTTTTGTTGTTGTTACTCATTAATGCTGCTAAGCGTTTTTGGTGTGTCATGACAGATTGGATATCCAGTACTGTTGTAGTACAGCTTCAGATCGCAAATTACTGCCAGCTCTGACTTGTACAGTCTGAAGTTGGGACTGGAGTGTCAGATGGCACGTCACAAGGTTTTTGTTTACTCAAAAAAGGAATTTATGCTGATATCTAGACGTGACTGAAAAATTGTTTCTCCATATAGTATCAGTGAAAAAACTGTGACATTCCTAAAAACATGGGCATTCGACTAAGTTGTAACAACAATGACCAGTCATCCTTCCATGTCAGCTGCAGTTTTTTTGAGGATCTCATGACGGTCAATTCACATCAGATCTGTCAGTCAGAATAAAGTATAATAACCCTTCAAGACCCTTGAGAAATACTTAATCTTGAATGTACAATAATAGTAATAATAAAAACACAGCCTTCACATAAAACTGAAATAATGATTTTATGGGATTCGGGTACATCAGTAACATATGAGATGTTCCACAAAGAAAGTTCAAAACCAAAAGTTTAATTAATAACTCAAATAGAGCTAAATCTGTGTACTGTAAATGGTACAGTAGTCTTGGTGAGTATTAATCGAACACCCTTCTTACACCTCACAAATAGTGTTTCTTCCTACACCTCAGCAAATGCTATTAATCTCCATCTTTTTTTGATAGTGAAGTGTTAAAACTTTATCCATTGTTACTTGAAGTAGTAAGCAACAGAATTGTAAACAGTGGTTAAAAAGAAAAACCGTTTCCTGTGTGCTTGGAAATTAATGCAGACTGTATAAATTTAAGCAAAAAGTGTTTGTAGGTGGATCAGTTATTTGCATCTTCTGTGATCTTTTCCAGTAACCAGACCCATATATTTGACATACATCTTATATTTGAGAAGGAATTAAACGTCCTGTCCACAGTAATCTGTTCCATAGACATCTTTAACAGCTGTTCCTGATGTGAATTGTTACTAAATATGCAGACTAATACCTAAGATTATGGTTATCTTTTGCAGGACTGATGTGATTTGATCATCATGCTTGAATGAAAGATTCATTTTGGCCTTTTGTGTACATAACTGTGACAATTTGATCCAAAAATCTACATCTACATCCATACTCTGCAAGCCACCTGATGGTGTGTGGCAGAGGGTACTTTGAGTACCTCTATCGGTTCTCCCTTCTATTCCAGTCTCGTATTGTTCGTGGAAAGGAGGATTGTCGGTATGCTTCTGTGTGGGCTCTAATCTCTCTGATTTTATCCTCATGATCTCTTCGTGAGATATACGTAGTACGGAGCAATATACTGCTTGACTCTTCGGTGAAGGTATGTTCTCGAAACTTCAACAAAAGCCCGTACCGAACTACTGAGCATCTCTCCTGCAGAGTCTTCCACTGGAGTTTATCTATCATCTCCGTAACCCTTTTGCGATTACTAAATGATTCTGTGACGAAGCGTGCTGCTCTCCATTGGATCTTCTCTCTCTCTTCTATCAACCCTATCTGGTACGGATCCCACACTGCTGAGCAGTATTCAAGCAGTGGGCGAACAAGCGTACTGTAACCTACTTCCTTTGTTTTCGGATTGCATTTCCTTAGGATTCTTCCAATGAATCTCAGTCTGGCATCTGCTTTACCAACGATCAACTTTATATGATCATTCCATTTTAAATCACTCCTAATGCGTACTCCCAGATAATTTATGGAATTAACTGCTTCCAGTTGCTGACCTGCTATTTTGTAGCTAAATGATACGGGATCTATCTTTCTATGTATTCGCAGCACATTACACTTGTCTACATTGAGAGTTAATTGCCATTCCCTGCACCATGTGTCAATTCGCTGCAGATCCTCCTGCATTTCAGTACAATTTTCTATTGTTATAACCTCTCGATATACCACAGCATCATCCGCAAAAAGCCTCAGTGAACTTCCAATGTCATCCACAAGGTCATTTATGTATATGACAGTCGCACACCATATCATCTTCAACTCATGTTAACCCAGTAATAGTACAAACCTGTATATTATTAACTAAGTGATGTACACAATATCTGCAACATAAAATCAATTGCAGCTACATCAAACAATGAACTTCCAATTATTTCTACAAGTTGTTATTGGTACTCCGCTAGGGGGGCCCACAACTCCTTCATGGGAACGTGTGTGGTGTTGCATGGGCCCCGAGCTATTATAGTCTTTGTATTCCCTTTTCCATATCCATTCCTTCCCGTCCTAACTCATCCCCTCCTGCCCCTCCCCCTCCCCCTCCCCTTTCTCTCTTGGTGTTCCCCTGACACCCCCCCTTTCCAAATAGTTTCAGTAATTTCGGCCATTTGAAGAGGAACTCCCCCCCTAGTGTATCTGGTGTGGGTTCTTCTCCCCCTCCCCCTCATCCTCTCTCGCTGTAGACCCCTCCCCCCCTCCTTGCTACATCACCAGCACTTGTAGGCAGCCTGTGTTGTGGGGTTGTTACATAGCCATGTAAAACTTACCAAGGTTAGAGCAAAGTCTACAAAGAAGCCATGGATTACTCGAGGAATAGGGGTATCTTGTAAAACAAAAAGAAAACTGTATCTGTCAATCCGCAACATTTCCAATGTTGATGCTATAGCACATTATAAGAAATACTGCAAAATATTAAAGACTGTAATACGGATGTCAAAGCAAATATATTACAAGGAAAAGATAGTCATATCAGATAACAAAATAAAGACAGTATGGGATATAGTGAAGGAGGTGACCGGTAGAACCAGACATGAAGAGGAACAAATAGCATTAAGAGTAAATGATACATTGGTGACAGATGTGTATAGTGTTGCAGAACTTTTTAATAAACATTTTATAACTGTTACTGAAAAGATGGGGTTGTCAGGTTCGGTAGATGCTGCTATGGATTACCTTAGACCAGACATTTCAAGTAACTTCCATAATATGAATTTGACCCTCACTACCCCAACAGAAATAATGTCCATCATAAAATCTTTAAAATCAAAAACATCTAGTGGGTATGATGAAATATCAACAAAGTTAATTAAAGAATGTGATTCTGAGCTAAGTAACATATTAAGCTATCTGTGTAACCAGTCGTTTATCAGTGGAATATTTCCTGAATGGCTGAAATATGCTGAAGTTAATCCACTTTTTAAGAAGGGAGATAAAGAAATAGCATCAAATTTCCGTCCAATTTCACTGTTGCCAGCATTCTCAAAAATTTTCGAAAAAGTAATGTACAGTCGTCTTTATAACCATCTTATCTCAAATAACATACTGTCAAAGTCACAGTTTGGATTTCTAAAAGGTTCTGATATTGAGAAGGCTATCTACACTTACAGTGAAAATGTGCTTAATTCATTAGACAAAAAATTGCAGGCAACTGGTATATTTTGTGATCTGTCAAAGGCATTTGACTGTGTAAATCACAATATCCTTTTAAGTAAACTAGAATATTATAGTGTAACAGGAAATGCTGCAAAATGGTTCAAATCTTATATCTCTGGCAGGAAACAAAGGGTGTTATTAGGAAAGAGACATGTATCAAGCTATCAGGCATCATCCAACTGGGAACTAATTACATGTGGGGTCCCCACAAGGTTCCATTTTGGGGCCCTCACTTTTCATTGTGTATATCAATGACCTTTCATCAGTAACATTACCAGATGCCAAGTTTGTTTTGTTTGCTGATGATACAAACATTGCAATAAATAGCAAATCAAGTGTAGTCTTAGAAATATCAGCCAATAAAATATTTGTGGACATTAATCACTGGTTCCTAGCCAATTCTTTGTCACTAAACTTTGAAAAAACACACTGCATGCAGTTCAGAACTTGTAAGGGGTGTCCCAAGAGTATATATCTAACATACGACGACAAGAAGATAGAAGAAGTGGACAGTGTTAAATTCTTGGGATTACAGCTTGATAATAAATTCAACTGGGAGGAGCACACCACAGAACTGCTGAAGCGTCTTAACAAATCTCTGTTTGCAATGCGAATTTTGTCAGACATAGGGGATATAAAAATGAAAAAGCTGGCATACTATGCTTACTTTCATTCCATAATGTCATATGGGATTATTTTTTGGGGTAATTCATCAAGCCAAGCTAAAGTTTTCCGGGCACAAAAACGTGCAGTAAGAATTATATGTGGTGTGAACTCGAGAACATCCTGCAGAAGCCTGTTTAGGGAACTAGGGATACTAACTACAGCTTCCCAATATATTTATTCCTTAATGAAATTTGTCATTAAAAATATATCACTTTTTCAAACCAACAGCTCAATTCATGGAATCAATACTAGAAATAAGAATAATCTTCACAAGGATTTAAAGTCACTTAGTCTTGTACAAAAAGGTGTGCATTATTCAGGAACACACATTTTCAATAACTTGCCAGCAGCCATAAAAAGCTTAACAACCAATGAAATTCAGTTTAAGAGAAGCCTAAAGGATTTATTGGTGGCCAACTCCTTCTACTCCATTGATGAATTTCTTAGTAAAACCAACTGATTTGTATATAAGTACAACATAACTTCTGCACAATTTCAGTGCAGTAATGTGTTCACTGAAAATTTGTGTGTGTGTGTGTGTGTGTGTGTGTGTGTGTGTGTGTGTGTGTGTGTGTATGTAATCTAACTTCTGCACCGTTTCAGTGCAGTAATGTGTTCATTGTAAATCAGTATTACAGTAGTTGTATTACATGTTTATTACCTTATAAATAAACAAAAAACTTTTTTATTTTAAATTCAGTGCATTAGTATTTGTAAAATGACTCTTAGTGTTCATTAAAAAATGACGATCATTCCACTTTGGACCTGTAGAATGGTACATTAGCTTATTTGTTTTAGTTGTAAATATTTGTCATGTATTGTTGTTTTTCTGACATGTTCCACATCCTGGAGGACCTCCTCACTATGGATCAATTGGAATGAAAGTAAATCTAATCTAATCTACTGTCACTTGACAACACAGGTATCACAAATCTGGTACCTGGGCTGTCACTGCCTCATGTATGCCTAGAAGTGGTTGCTTGTCTTTTTGGGACATTAGAACTCCTGGTAACCACTACCTGCCAGGCGGCATTTGCATGGCTGGGTGGTGCCCACAGGGTGTATGGTACCAGGGCAGCAGAGGTACATTAAGCATGCTAAGCTCCATAATTCTGACTGCTCTTACACGGCTGTCTCTTCAGACAAGAACAATTCTCTCTCTCCTCCTACTTTTTCTTTCTTGGCTTTCCCCCTCCTGGCCACCCTTTGGGAGAAGGACCAGGCCTGGCAACTTGCGGGCCAAACGCTTTGCCCTTTACTTTGTTCCAGGACAGACAGGGAGACTTCTGCTGCTACCAAACAGCTATTTTTTTGCGGAACATATCAAAGATAATTTTGGTGAAGTTGACTCACTCAGTAAGATGCAGTCTGGTTCTCTAGTGATTGAAACCACCTCTGCCATTCAGTCAGCTTCCCTTCGTACTTGCACATGCTTGGGAGACATCCTGGTGAGCATCACTACTCACCAGTCCTTAAATATGGCCCAGAGCATTATCTTCCGGTGGGACCTCCTTGTCCAATCTAACAAGGAACTCGGGTCTAATCTGGCATGGCATCTGGTAAGTTGAGAGAGGTCCTAAAAACGATTCTGTTGCTACCAGCACTTTAATTCTGGCTTTGAGGGGGTACCCTCCTGGAAAAAGTCAAAGTTATGGTTTACTGTTGCGATGTGAAGCCCTATAGCTCAACTCCCATGCATTGATTACAGTGTCTCTGTTTTGGTCACATGCCTTTCTGATGTGTGTGACATGAATCCTATTTGTGGTGACTGTGGATGCCCTCTCCATGGGGGCAGTCCTTGTACTCCACTGCCCAAGTGCATGAACTGTTCCATCCCTTATTCTTCTTACTTTCTGAACTGCCCAATCTTCAAAAATGAAAGGAAGATATGGGAATTCAAAACTCTTGACAGTCTATCCTACTCTGTAGCCCGACAAATTCAACTGTCTCCACCAACTATCTAGAATTTTGTTGCTTCCTCCTCCTCCTCCTCCTCCTCCTCCTCCTCCTCTTCTTTCCCTTTCTTCCTCCCTCCTTACCTCCATCCTGTCCCCCTTCCCTTTCCTCCTCCCTGGTGGTTCTTGTTCTCTTCCCTCATGGAACCACTCCTTCTCCTTCACCAGAGAAGAAACGACCTTATCTGGCAAGGGTGGGGCTCCCTCTAGGAAACCCCCTCCCCTATGTCTCCAGGACAAGAAGGCTGTTACTTACGTCAGATGTGGGACCCATGCTCTGCAGGCCGTAAGGCCACTCGTTCTGTTTCAGATTTTTGTATTGCTGTAAATTGCTCTCTTCCTGACAAAACCACCTATCACACTCTGAAGGAGATGCATACGTCTCAGAATGAGACCCCCAACATACCACGGGGTGTCACCCCCTCCTTCTAAATCAGTGTCTGATCTTACATTCATGGATGTCACTATTTCCTTATCAATGATGGAGACTGAATCGGCACAATGACCAATTCTGGTCTGTTCCACATCCATCCAGCCTCTTGTAATGCTCTCCTCCAGTGGAACTGAGTCTGCCCTTTTGCAAACTTCTGATGATTTAGTCCCCATGAACTGCTGGAAGCGTTGGCCATTTGGATACATATAGACTCTGCATTAACAATATGCAGTCTTTAATTCTCCACAGACCAGCTTCCTACAGTTTCTGCTCTTCATGCACTCTTTCAACAGCTCCCTCCCTCCTTCATTGTCCTTGGGGATTTTAACATCCACAACCCTCTGTGGTGTAGTACTGCAACCACTGATCGGGACAAGAGTGTTTAAGACCTGTTGGCAAGGCTTGATTTCTGCCTCCTCAACACTGGAGTCCCCACACACTTTAGTGCGGGGCATGGCACTTTTTAAGCCATTGATCTTTCCATCTGTAGCCCTTAATTCCTCCCCTCCATTCAGTGGGAAGTTCATGACGATTTGTGTGACAGTGATCATTTTCCAATTGCCTGATCTTTTGTCCAGCATCATTCACCTTGGCACCCTCCCAAGTAGCCATGTGGGTTATGATGCCTTTTCCTCAGCTGCCATCTCAACCACTCTACTACACGATGTCACTGATGAGTCCATACAGTGTTTGAGTGATGCGATCCCTTGGGTAGCTGCTTCAGCGATTCCTTCTTCCTCATCTTCTCCTCGACAGAAGACTGCCCCTTCTTGGACGTCACAGTTGCTGCGTCTATTGAAGACCACTGTCGTGCTCTCTAATGCTACAAACGTCATTCTTCTCTAAACCATCTGCTGGCTGTTAAACAGCTTCATTCCTTGGATAATTATTTTCTTAAATGCCAGAAATGGATTTGTTGGGAACAATATGTCGTTGCCATAGGGCTGCATACTCCCTGTTCTCAGGTTTGGGCAAAGATCAATCACATTTTTGACCGTTGTCCTCCTACAGGTGTCCCAGGACTTTTCCTGAATGGTGTTATCTTCACCAGCCCAAACACTATCACTGAGCACTTTGCTTGACATTTCACGTAGGCTTCAGCATCGGGCCACTATCTGCTCGTGTTAGGTTTTCTCAAACACCACCTGGAATAACACTCTATCTTCTGTTCCCTGTTGCGTGGAGCCTTATAATGCCCCATTTAGCCAATGGGAATTCACCATTTGTTCTTGCTTTCTGCCTGATGCTGCTTCTGGACCATACTAGTTACACACCCAACTGCTTCAACACTGTATTGATAGCTAGCCAATCTCATATACTTGCACTTTTTAACCATCTCTGGAGCGAGGGGAAATTGCCTTCCCAACTGCAAGAAACTGTCATTCTTCCAGCTTTGAAATCTTACAAACCTTCTCTTCAGATGGACAGCTATTGTCTGATCAGTTTAACCAATGCCGTCTGCAAGAATGTATGGTGATTCAAAGGCTGAATTGGATCCTTGAATCTCTGGACCTTTTGAGTTCGATCCAGGGTGATTTTTGCCGAGACCTCTCTACTACAGATAATTTAATCTTACCTGGAGTCTGCTATCCGAAAGGCTTTTGCCCGGTATCAACACCTTGCTGAGTCTCCTTCAATCTGCATAAAGCTTATGATATTGCATGGTGCCATCGCATTCTTGTCACCTTGCACGAATGGAGCCTACATGACCTGATTTTTATCCAGAGCTGTCTTTCATGTAGCACTTTTCAGGTACAAGCTGGTGCCTCCAATAGCACCTCGCATCTGCAGGAGAATTTGGTACCGCAGGGTTCTGTGTTGAATGTCCCACACTTTGTAGTGGCTATCGATGATTTTGTAGTGGCTATAGGGCTGATGTTTTTTGCATTTATTTGTGTTCATCTGTGGTGGTCATTGCTGAACAGAGACTGCAGGGAGCAATACACTGAGTGCTCTCTTGGGCTTTCACTCAAATCCTCCCCCCCTCCCTCCCTCCCCCCCCCCCCTCTCTCTCTCTCTCTCTCTCTCTCTCTCTCTCTCTCTCTCTCTCTCTCTCTCTTTTTGTCAAGACCCGCTTTATGCATTTCTGTCATCGCAATACAGTCTGTCCCCATCTGGATACATTGGTGGCCAATCCCACAATATGGTGGACTCTCATCAGTTTTTGGGAGTGGTCTTCGATGCTCGATTGACATAGTTTCCCCATCTTTGTCAACTAAAGCAGACACATCTCAAAGCTCTTTGATGCCTCAGCAGCACCACCTGGGTCATGGACCACTCTACACTGATATGGTTCTACACAACACCTGTGTCCAGTCCTGTCTAGATTATGGTAGTCTCTCATATGGCTCGGCATCACCTTCAACATGACAGATGCTGGAGCCCTTTGGACTAGCCTCATCATCAGCCTCCTAGCTGAGGCAGGGATTCCACCATTGGAGGTTCTCCACCGACAACAGTTGATAGCTTATGCGTTAAACATCTGTTGCTTCCCGCTGTACCCCAACTACCATCTCTGTTTCCAGATATGAATATCCACCACCTGCAACTGCGGCCTAGGGCTGGGGTTAAGATTGCAACCTGTGTCCGGTCCTTTTTTTTTCTGAACTCCTTTCCCCTCTACAATGTCTTCTCCTGCATGCTCACTAACAACTCCAGGGTACAAAAGACTCAGATCATCCTAAGGCCCTCTGCCACCAGTTCTTCTCCATTCTTGGATATTTCAGAGTTTAGAAGTAGTCTATACTGATGGCTCAGTGGTTGCCAGTTACGCTGGCTTTGGTTATGTTCATGGGGGATGTAATGATCTCCACTCCTTACTTGATGGCTGCAGTGTTTTCACTGTGGAGTTGGTAGCCATTTCTCGTGCTCTTGATCATATCCATTCTTGCACTGGTGAGTCCTTCCTCATCTGTAGCAATTCTTTGAGCAGTTTACAAGTTCTTGACCAGTGTTACTCTTACCATCCCTTGGTCCTGATCATTCAGAACTCCCTTTTTGTCCTCGAACAATGTGGCTGCTCGGTGATCTTTGGCTGGACCCTGGGTCATGTTGAGATCCTGGGGAATGAACTCACTGACAAGCCGGATAGATTTGCTACCATCATGCTGCCTCTTGAGATTGCTATTCTGGAACTGGACCATCAATTGGTGTTACATAATCAAATTATCAGGATTTGGAATATGGAAAGACGTACTCTGACTTTGCCAAACAAGCTGCAGGTGATAAAGAAGACAACGAATTTGTGGAGGTCCTCCATGCGGGCCTCTTGCGAGGACTCCTGTTGTCCATTGCTGGCTCTGTATTGACCATACTTGGCTGACTTGTGGTCAGCTCTTCCAACATGAGGATCGGATCCACCCCACTGTCGTTGCATTGTCTGTCTGATGGTGGTCCACATTTTGCTGGACTCTCCTAATCTAGATGCTGTGCGGCAGAATTGTAATCTTCATGACTCATTACCCTTCGTGTTAGTGAATGATGCCTCAGTGGCTGACCTTGTGTTATGGTTTATTTGTGAAGGGTTATTTTACCACTATCTGAGGGAGGGCAGCTCAACCTTGTTGGCCCATTGATGGCTTAGTAGAATGCCTTGTTGCCTCCTCTACCCCTACCCCAAACTGGTAGTGGCTGTCTGGTCATGGTGGTCCGCCCTAACCACTCTTTTGCACTTCTTACCCGTTCTTGTGCATTCTGTTTAACTTGGTGTTATTCCTGTGCTTCTGTTGCCTTGTCCGTGTACCTAGTCTTCTCTGAGTATTGTTGGATGAGATGCAAGCTGTATGTCCCCTTTGCATGTACTGCTGTTGGGGGCCTACTGCTGCACCCTGGACAGGGTACCTCACCCGCCTTTCTTCTTTTTCCCGCTTTCCTTGTTTGTTTCTTTAGGCTTTGTTGATCTGTAGTAGACCATGGGGCTTTTTGTCCTTGGGTTTAGCACACTAGGCCTGTCTTTGGCATGTTTTGTTGATTTGCCTGCTCCAGATAGGGGGAACTATGAGCTCGTACTGTGGTCACTTTAATGAATAAACCAAGCAGCCAACAATTATTAATACTCTACTGAGTCTGTTACATTTCACATGTCCTGCTCCTGTCTTGCTCATCATTGGAAGAGCAGTGTCATTTTTATTAATGTGCCGTGTCATTTGAAGAGCAATTTAGGGCATTGACATCAGTCTAGTCTCATACATGTCACTAAAGCATATAGTTACTCATTTTACCTTTCTTAGTTCTACAGCAAAATGTAGCTAGTTTGGACTGACTTAAACACACACATTCAGTCTGTGATTTTTAGTTGATGCTCAGGTAAGCATAATCAAACGATGGATGGAGTGACAATAATATGGACAGGGTAGGTTGCTACTTATCACATAGAGGAACAAAGAGAAAGTTTGATAGAAATGTTCAGCTTTTTATCTAAGCCCTTCATCAATAGAAGTGAACACACACACACACACACACACACACACACACACACACACACACACACATTCTTTTTCATTGTGCCTGTGTGTGACTTAAAATGCTTCCTGTATTTGTTGATCTGTGATCTATGTTTTCCATATTAAGGTAAGCATAACATTTTTTATACATTTTCTCATCCTTGCCAATTGTAGCCAGTTGTGTCTAATGTCTCTGACATTAATGGGATGTTAAAATTTACCCTTTCATTCTTTCCGTTTTATTGTATTAACGGTAAGACCCTTTGTTTGTGAATTAAATGGCTTCTTGCATTTTGAAAATATGATATAAAAGTATGTAGATGTTCAATAACTCAATCTTTTGGAAACATTTTCTACAAAATGAGCTAATGTAAGTGGTGAAATAAGTAAGTGTGAGTGATACTGCTCTGATAATATCAAATATCAAATTCTTTTGATAATTAGCTTTACAAATAACCATGTAGACAATGAAATCAATTGCAGACAACAGTGCAGATTTTGTGCATGAGCTGAGAACAACAGATGTACCTGCATTCATTTTAAGGCAGACTTCCTGTCCAGATTTATTAGCAGTACTTAGTAACAACATACTGAGCTGACAGTAAGGTTACAAATATAAATAAGACTTTGGAAGTTAACTGATGTTCAGAAGAGAAGCAAACATTTTGAGAAATTGTAATATTAGTCATACTTTCAATCCCAGATCATCCTGACTTCCAAGTATAATAAACTGGCTGAGAGGCACCATCCAGGATTGTTCGGCTGCCAGCTGCAAAAGTATCTGTTTGACACAATTTTGGTGACTTGTGTGTTGTTGAAGATGAGGTGAAATGATTAGGACAACACAAAAACCTAGTCCATGAGTGAAGAAACTCTCTGACCCACCTGGGAACTGAACTCGGATCCCTTGCTCCAGAGGCAGTGACAGTAATCAGTAGACCACAAGTTGCAGACAAACACTTCAGTAACAATTACATAGAAAATTGTAAGTTGTGCTGTTGGTTCAGAATGAGTGGTGACACATTTCATGCCCCATTTTTGGGTACTATTTTTAAATAGTTAAAAATTCATGGTCAAAAGATTAGCTAGCACAAAACGTGTGCGCATTATTTGACATAACAGGAGATTTAAACCCAAGAGGTGACCCTCAAGCATTTTATCAATAGTATTAGTGTCAGAGCTTTGCTCATACGGCAGCTGCATTAGCTAATCTTTGCAGAGAAGCTAATTGGTGCAGCAAAAGTGTCAAGGCACACATGAACCTGACTGAACTGATTGTCATTCATATAGTTCACAAGTTGCGTGGCATGGAAAAGACACCTCTTCAGTGTACAAAAAAAGAGACAAGTGTGGGAAACTTACCAAAGTGCACATGCCAGAAAACTTAAGTGAGAGAAATCAAACTATACCTGTATTTGGTTCCATATAATCAGTGCTGTTATTGGTTCATGTGTTACACCTGCTACCCAAGCCAAGATTATAATACCGTCACCCCATCCTCAAACAGATCTCTGGTAAACACTGAAAACATCTACAAATTCTAAACTATCCATTGAAATACTTTCAGAAACGACTTCCTGACACTTAAATCTATACTCCATGTTAACAAATTTCTCTTCTTCAGAAACACTTTGCTTGCCATTGCCAGTCTACATTTTATATCCTCTCTACTTCGACCATCATCAGTTATTTTGCTCCCCAAATAGCAAAACTCCTTTACTACTTTAAGTGTCTCATTTCCTAATCTAATACCCTCAACATCACCCGACTTAATTCGACTACATTCCATTATCCTCATTTTGCTTTTGTTGATGTTCATCTTATACCCTCCTTTCAAGACACTGTCCATTCCGTTCAACTGCTCTTCCAAATCCTTTGCTGTCTCTGACAGAATTAAAATGTCATCGGCGAACCTCAGAGATTTTATTTCTTCTCCATGGATTTTAATGCCTACTCCGAACTTTACTTTTGTTTCCTTTAGTGCTTGCTTAATATACAGATTGAGTAGCATTGGGGAGAGGCTACAACCCTGTCTCACTCCCTTCCCAAACACTGCTTCCCTTTCATGCCCCTCGACTCTTATAACTGCCATCTGCTTTCTGTACAAATTGTAAATAGCCTTTCGCTCCCTGTATTTTACCCCTGCCGCCTTCAGAATTTTGAAGAGAGTATTCCAGTCAACATTGTCAAAAGCTTTGTCTAAGTCTACAAATGCTAGAAATGTAGGTTTGCCTTTCCTTAATCTATTTTCTAAGATACGTTGTAGGGTAAGTATTGCCTCATGTGTTCCAACACTTATACGGAATCCAAACTGATATTCCCCGAGGTTGGCTTCTACCAGTTTTTCCATTCGTCTGTAAAGAATTCACGTTAATATTTTGCAGCTGTGACTTATTAAGCTGATAGTTCAGTAATTTTCACATCTGTCAACACCTGCTTTCTTTGGGATTGGAATTATTCTTCTTGAAGTCTGAGGGAATTTCGCCTGTCTCATACATCTTGCTCACCAGATGGTAGAGTTTTGTCAGGACTGGCTCTCCCAAGGTTGTCAGTAGATCTAATGGAATGTTGTCTACTCCCGAGGCTTGTTTCGACTTAGGTCTTTCAGTGCTATATCAAGCTCTTCATGCAGTATCATATCTCCCATTTCATCTTCATCTTCATCCTCTTCCATTTCCATAATATTGTCCTCAAGAACATCGCCCCCGTATAGACCCTCTATATATTCCTTCCACCTTTCTGCTTTCCCTTCTTTGCTTATAACTGGGTTTCCATCTGAGCTCTTGATATTTGTGCAAGTGGTTCTCTTTTCTCCAAAGGCCTCTTTAATTTTCCTGTAGGCAGTATCTATCTTACCCCTAGTGAATTAAGCCTCTACATCCTTACATTTGTCCTCTAGCCATCCCCACTTAGCCATTTTGCACTTCCTTTCGATCTCATTTTTGAGACGTTTGTATTCCTTTTTGCCTGCTTCATTTACTGCATTTTTGTATTTTCTCCTTTCATCAATTAAATTCAGTATCTCTTCTGTTACCCGAGGATTTCTATTAGCCCTCGTCTTTTTACCTACTTGATCCTCTGCTGCCTTCACTATTTCATCCCTCAAAGCTACCCATTCTTCTTCTACTGTATTTCTTTCCCCCATTCTTGTCAATTGTTCCCTTGTGCTCTCCCAGAAACTCTGTACAACCTCTGGTTTAGTCAGTTTATCCAGGTCCCATCTCCTTGAATTCCCACCTTTTTGCAGTTTCTTCAGTTTTAATCTACAGTTCATAACCAATAGATTTTGGTCAGAGTCCACATCTGCCCCTGGAAATGTCTTACAATTTAATATCTGGTTCCTAAATCTGTGTTTTACCATTATTTAATCTAAATGATACCTTCTAGTATCTCCAGGATTCTTCCGTGTATACAACCTTCTTCCATGGTTCTTGAACCAAGTGTTAGCTATGATTACTATCAATAATAGTGCTCTGCCATGTGGCAGAGTAGCATCTGAGGTGACTACTGCTCTGGAACAGAGAACTGAACCACCCAGTGCTCAAAATGAAAGTATGTGTTCTGTGTTGGGTGAACTTATCTTATGTAAGATCTACTTAGTATAATTCAAGAAATAGCAACTATTTTCAAATAAGCAAGATCTGTTCCAATCATATAAGATGTACATTAGTGGTATTTTCAGTCACAAATAATTTAGAACAGATTGTCAGTGAAGGTTTATTGATATACAAAAGTGGCTTAGCAGCTGCTTTCTCCTTGTGAGATGAGACGTTCATTGACTAAGGTCTCAGTTTTTTTAATTGGCGCAATTTTCCAATTGCTAGATAACAGTAAAAGTCAGGTATGCCATTCAACCTCTTCAGCTTAGAGCTGTGCACTGTTACTGTATAGCTATATTGATTTGTGCTTATGTTATGTTCGCAGAAATTATGAATGAAGAACTGAGCTGTTTCCTTCATAATTACATGGTTTTGCTACTAAAGCTGACTGTGTCATCTCCTCCTGTTGAAATATGTTCTTGGAGCAACATAATTCTGTCTGAAGTGGAGGATTATTTAGAATAACAAAGGATTTACTCTCCTTGAAAATGAAATAACGACTTGACATGAAACTGTTACCACAGAGTTGTGAATAGTATAACTTCACTGTTCTCCAGTTATCTGTGGGGGCCACTTCCTGTCTGTCTTAGAAAATCAATTCATCACCTTAACTGATCTGTAAACAGTTGCCATTGTGGAGAGAATGGAGGAATTTGTGTTCGATCTCTTTAATCATTTTTCGTGGCTTTTTGCAACGTAAAGTAAATAGGCTCTCTTACTGGGTGGTAATCATTAAAGGGCAGCTACTCACAGAGGTCCAGTGTGGGCTGTAATTATTCTATGGCAGCGAAACTTGGTGGATATGCTAATGTGTTAATGGGGAACTGATATATGCTGGAAAAAAAATAGTTAAAAGTTTGGCCACCAGGTGCAAATTGAGTGCTGTGAATGCAGGAAAGGCATATAGAAGTGTTTCCATGATTAGGGACACGATGTGGGGAGAAAAGGTGAAACGAGTGGAAAGGCATAATGTTGATTTTATTATTAACTGCCACTTCCAATGCAGTGCAGTGCATTGTTCAATATGAGCGCTGGAGATATCAGCGAGATACTGTGTCTATAAAACGATGTGATCAACAGTCACCTGCTGCACCATTTCCAGTGGAATCTGAGCAACATGTTTCTGCATGCTGTCCTTTAAATCAGGTAGAGACCGATTGTGTCCTATAAATGCATTCAATTAGATATCCCCAGAGCCAAAAGTTTCGTGGATTGATATCAGGTGGTCTTGCAGGCCATGCATCTGGAGAATCTCTGGAGATAACATGTTTATGGAAGGTTGCATTAAGCGGATATTTCAGTGGGTAAGCAGCTTGAAGTGTTGTATGAAAACTGTGGTTTCCACACAGTTACACTCATCCAAAGCAGGAATCGCATGCTGTACAAGGTGGTCTCGATGATGTGCAGACGTCATGGTTTACCAGACAGGTCCTCTGGATATACTCTCTTCAGGAAGAATGGACCGAGAATAAAGGTGCTTGCGAGTCCACACCACACAGCCACGTGTACGTGAAGTGCAGTGACTCTACATGCACAACACGCAGTTTAGCAGTTTCCCAATTTTAACACTTCCGTGTATTTGGTGCACCCTTCAGTGTAAAATGTGCCCTGTCACTACACAGTGGGTTGCCGGGCCATGTCATCAACTTTGATCCATGCCAGAAATCGAAGAGCAAATCAGAACATTGCTGTGAATCAGGTGGTTTTAGTTCATGGACTGTCCGGATCTTGTACAAGTATCAGTGGAATACAGACTTCAAAACTATCCATACCGTTGACCATGGGATGATACAGAACTTTCTAACTCCTCCCATGTGTCTTATGTGCCCACCTGCTGTATGTAGTCCCGAATGTCCTACGTGTCCTCAGCGATACTTCCTGGCTAGCGGATCGTACCACCCTCCTTTGTTTGTACCGGTCCCTTGTCCATTTGTAACTGCACTATTGGTGCTTCATTTATGCATCTACATGTCCGCCCTTCTTACACCATTGTGACATCTGTTTGGCCACTGGCACCTTTTACACATTACCAGTTGAGAGTCTGTATGCAGAAGCTGAACTATCGGGGTCATACCACTATGATTTTCTCCTCAGCAGATAAGCATTCCATTTGTCTGCCATACCTGGCCACCTATTATATGCCTCCTTGAGTGACTCCTCTGATCATCATTATGGGATGTGTCCCTCTTCTCTGTTACCTCCCGGAGTTTGTTTTTAGCTATTTGAAACCTCACCACCTTGGCTTCATGCAGCAGCCCATGTTCACCTTGGCCTTCATTCGCTTCCTAAGGACACCACTCCAGCCACCCTCTATCACCGTAAGTTTCATGACCTTTGCACAGAACTTCTCAATAGTACCTTTGTGTACACTGGTGATTCTTGGACTGACCATGGTGTTGGCTGTGCCTTCACCATTGGCACTGACAATTTTCGGTACCGGCTTCCCCAACACAGCTCAGTATTTACAGCAAAGCTATTCGCTCTGTATCAGGCCACACAGCACATCTGGAGACATGGGCTTTTCAGTTGCAACATCTGCTCTGACTCCCTGTGCCCTTCAGAGCCTCTGTGTGATGTACATTGTCCATCACTTAGTGCAGTGGGTCCAGGAAAGCTGTCACTTGCTCACTCTTGATGGAGCCACTGTGATGTTTATGTGGGTTCCTGTTCAAGTCGGTCTAATGGGAAACAAGACCACTGATGCTGCTGCCACCAAGGCAGCAATCCTCGTACCTCAGCCCGCTAGTTCTTCCACACCCTCCAATGATCTCTGTGTTCCCATGTGTCAGCAGATGGCGTCACTTTGGCTTCACCATGGGGTCCTTCCTTCGTAGGAACAAGCTCCAGGGAATTAAGCCTCTCCCAGCAGCTTGGGTGACTTCCTCTCAGCCTTCTCACTGTGAGGAGATCATGTTAGCAAGGTTGTGTATTGGGAACTGTCTTTTTAGACATTGCCATTTGTTAAGTGGTGCTCCCCAGCACTTTGTGCTCATTGCCCTCAACCTTTGATAGTTCACCATTTCCTGATGGAATACCCTTTTTTTAACTACTTGCATTCTCAGTTATGTTTGCCGTATTAGTTATCAGCCATGTTAGTGAAGATGAAGATGCAAGGGCTGTGGATCGCGCTTTACTTTTTATCCAACATAGCAATATGGAGGACATTTAATCTTTAGTTCAGAACCTTCATTTCTGTGTGGCGTATTTCGTGGACCTTTCTCCAGATCCCTGTTTTTAGCTGTCTTTCCTTCTGTCAATTGGGCTTAAAGTGTAGTCTCTTTTTTTTTCTGTTCTACGGTTCTGTTATGGGTGCCTAGGAACCTAGTTGTTTTTGCACTCTAAAACAAAACCATCGGATGAACAATTCTCATGACACTGATTGAGCACTAACACTACATGGGACACATGCTGCATGGTCAGTTACAGTAACAGCAACCTCGTTAGTAACTTCCATCAGAGCAGGGTGCTTTCCTCTTCCAGGTGCCACAGCAAGCTAACACGTTTGCAGATTTGAGTGTCACCTTCTTTAAACCATTTAATGAAATCTGGCTTCTCTTTAGACCTTTCAGTTGGTGATACTTTCTCAATGCAGCACTGTAACTTCTGTCGTTCACATAAAACAGTTTCACTAACAGTGCACAGTATCTCCTCAATAGCCATGCGGTTTGCTGAAGTTACGTCGTGTCAGCTGACGGTATGGATGTTTACAGTCATACTAACAGTGTACAGCGCCAGAGTTGCACCTGATGGCCAAAATTGGAACTAACTTTTTTTGTACATAAACTGTAAGTCCCAAAATGAAGTAACGGTAATGCTGGCGTTGGTTTAATAATGAATAAAAAAAAAAAAAGCGTATAAGCTACTATGAACAGCATAGTGAACACACTATTGTAGCCAAGATAGACACGAAGCCCACGCCTACCAGAGTACTAAAAGTTTATATGCCAACTAGCTCTGCAGATGATGAAGAGATTGAAGAAATGTATGATATGATTAAAGAAATTATTCAGATAGTAAAGGGAGACGGAAATTTAGTTGCCATGGGGGACTGGAATTTGATTGTAGGGAAGGGAAGAGAGGGAAAAGTAATAGGTGAATATGGACTGGGGTAAGGAATGAAAAGGGAAGTCACCTGATAGAATTCTGCACAGAGCATAACTTCATCATAGCTAACACTTGATTTAAGATCATGAAAGAAGATTGTATACATGGAAGAGCCTGGAGACACTGGGACGTTTAAAATAGATTATATAATGGTAAGTCAGAGATTTAGGAATCAGATTTTAAATTGTAAGACACTTCCAGGGGCAGATGTGCACTCTGACCACAATTTTTTGGTTATGAGCTGTAGATTAAAACTGAAGAAATTGCAAAAAGGTAGGAATTTAAGGAGATGGGACCTGGATAAACTGAAAGAACCATAGGTTGTGGAGAGTTTCAGAGGGAGTATTAGGAAACGATGGACAAGAACAGGGGAAAGAAATACAGGAGAAGAAGAATGGGTAGCTTTGAGAGATGAAATAGTGAAGGCAGCAGAGGATAAAGTAGGTAAAAAGACGAGGGCTAGTAGAAATCTGTGGGTAACAAGAGATATTGAGTTTACTTGCTGAAAGGAGAAAGTATAAAAGTGCATTAAATGAAGCAGGTGAAAAGGAATACAAATATATCAAAAATGAGATCGTCAGAAAGTGCAAAATAGCTAAGCAGGGATGGCTAGAGGACAAATTTAGGGAGGTTAGGAGCATGTATCACTATGGGTAAGGTAGATACTACCTACAGGAAAATTGAAGAGACCTTTGGAGAAAACAGAACCACTTGTATGAATATCAAGAGCTCAGACAGAAAACCCATCCTAACAAGGGAACCTCCCCCTCAGATTTAGTTATAAGTTGGCACATTGGATAGGCCTTGAAAAACTGAACACAGATCAATCGAGAAAACAGGAAGAAGTTGTGTGAAACTATGAAAAAAATAAGCGAAATATACAAACTGAGTAGTCCATGCACATGATAGGCAACATCAAGGTTAGTGTAAGCTCAGGAGCGCTGTGGTCCTGTGGTTAGCGTGAGCAGCTGCAGAATGAGTGGTCCTCGGTTCAAGTCTTCCCTCGAGTGAAAAGTTTAATTTTTTATTTTCAGACAATTATTATCTGTCCGTCCGATGCGAGGTAACTGCGCCGTCGTATGGGGACGCTACACCTAAACAAACATCGAAACACACGATGTCAGTCGACTACAGCGACAGGAAGAGAGAGTATTCCTGTTAATGAGGCTGCCTGGCTGGCAGTTGACTGTTCCCTACTTTGGACGAGAGTGCATTAAATACGTGAGATGTTCCCATTGGAGAGGCACGTTCTTTCGTCTACTAATCGCACGGTTTTGCGGTGTGGTTGCAAAACACAGACAGTAAACTTATTACAGTGAACAGAGACGCCAATGAACGAACGGACAGATCATAACTTTGCGAAAATAAAGAAAGTAAACTTTCACTCAAGGGAAGACTTGAACCAAGGACCTTTCGTTCCGCAGATGCTCACGCTAACCACGGGACCATGGCGCTCCTGAGCTTACACTCTCCTTGATGTTGCCTGTCTTGCACATGCACTACTCAGTAAGTATATTTTTCTTATTTTTTCCATAGTTCCACACAACTTCTTCCTGTTTTATCGATTGATCTGTGTTCAGTTTTTCAAGGAGTATCCACTGTGCCAACTTATAACCAAATCTGAGGGGGGTGCGATGGGGAGGTTCCCTTGTAAGTAAAGAAGGTAAAGCAGAAAGGTGAAAGGAGTATATAGAAGGTCCATACAAGGGCGATCTACTTGATTATAGAAATGGAAGATGATGTAGATGAAGATGAAATGGAAGATATGATACTGTGTGAAGAATTTGACAGATCACTGAAAGTAAAAAAAAGGTCCTGGGAGCAGGCAACATTCCATTAGAACTACTAATAGCCTTGGGAGATCCAGCCATGACCAGACTCGTCCATGTAATGCACAAGATGTGTGCGACAGGCGAAATACCTTGAGACTTCAAGTAGAATATAATTATTTCAGTCCCAAAGAAAGCAGGTGTTGACAGGTGATAAAATTTCCAAAGTATTAGTTCAATAAGTCACGGCTGCAAAATACTAACTTGAATTCTTAACAGGCAAATGGAAAAACTGGTAGAAGCCATCCTTGAGGTAGATCAGTTTGGATTCTGTAGAAATGTTGGTACACACAAGGCAATACTGACCCTATGACTTATCTTAGACGAAAGATTCAGGAAAGGCAAACCTACGTTTCTAGCATTTGTAGACTTAGGGAACACTTTTGACAATGTTGACTGGAATACTCTCTTTATAATTCTGAAGGCGGCAGGGGTAAAATACAGGGAGCGAAAGGCTATTTACAAGTTGTACAGAAAGCAGATGGCAGTTATGAGAGTCAAGGGGCATGAAAGGGAAGCAGTGGTTGGGAAGGGAGTGAGACAGGGTTGTAGCCTCTCCCTGATGCTATTCAATCTGTATATTAAGCAAGCACTAAAGGAAACAAAAGAAAAGTTCAGAGTAGGCATTAAAATCCATGGAGAAGAAATATAAACCTTGAGGTCTGCTGATGACATAATTTCGTCAGAGACAGCAAAGGACCTGGAAGAGCAGCCAAATGGAATGGACAGTGTCTTGAAAGAAGGGTATAAGATGAACGTCAACAAAAGCAAAACAAGGATAGTAGAATGTAGTCAAATTAAATTGGGTGATGCTGAGGAAATTAGATTAGGAAATAAGACACTTAAAGTAGTAAATGAGTTTTGCTATTTGGGGAGCAAAATAACGGATGATGGTTGGAGTAGAGAGGATATAAAATGTAGACTGGCAATGGCATGAAAAGCTTTTGTGAAGAAGAGAAATTTGTTAACATAGAGTATAGATTTAAGTGTCAGGATGTCTTTTCTGAAAGTATTTGTGTGGATTGTAGCCATTTATGGAAGTGAAACATGGATGATAAACAGTTTAGATAAGAAAAGAATAAAAGCTTTCAAAATGTGGTGCTACAGAAGAATGCTGAAGGATAAATGGTTAGATACATAACTAATGAGGAGGTACTGAATAGAATGGGGGAGAAGAGGAATTTGTGGTATAACTTGACTAGAAGAAAGGATCGGTTGCTAGGACACGTTATGAGACATCAACAGAGGGAAGCGTGGAGGTAAAAATCGTAGAGAGAGTGACCAAGAGATCAATACACTAAGCACATTCAGAAGAATGTAGGTTGCAGTAGGTATTCGGAGATGAAGAGGCTTGCGCAGGATAGAGTAGCATGGAAAGCTGCATCAAACCAGTCTCTGGACTGAAGAAGACGATGACAACGACGACGACGACGACGACAACATCAATACTGATTCCGCATTAACAGGTTAGAACATCTACAAAGTTTTGCTGCCATATGATAATTAAGCCCTTGCTGGACCAATGTGAGTAGCTGCACTTTATTTATAACCCTCCATTACATTGTGATCATTTTAGTTTACTAAATTTCAGTAAGTTCTTACTGGCCTCTCAACCAATATGCTGCCTCTCTTCAATTTTCTTCTAGGTACTGCGACTGCACATTCATTGTGTTGAAGCTTCCAGGAAGTGAAGGGTTTTCTTTATTATTGATGAGCCTCTTCTTGCTGAACCTTTTTTGTATATTTTCCTTGGAGTTGGGGGGTAAAAGTATTTTTTGTACTTGGATGACAGTTATCACAAATGTCATTTTCATGCAGAAGGGCAGAGAAATAAGACGGATTGTAGAAGATGTGTTGCCAGTCACTGGTAGACTTAATTAGACTTCATTTTGTGTAATGATGCAGAAAAAAAAATTGAATTTGTTCAGGGAGTGAAGTAGCACAGGGAGTAACGCACTGGGTGGCATTCAGAAAGAGTGGTACTCAAGTTCATGTCCAACGATGCAGATCTAGATATTCTGAAATGTCTCTCAATCACTTCACATGAATGCCAAGAAGGATTTTCTGAAATGGTTGTCAGTCTTTATTCATTTCCAATCCTTATGTATCCTACATTGGCAAGATGTTAAAACTTGATTTTCTTGCTTCTCGAATCTAGCTGCTTACATTCATTAATGATAGGGTTGTCATTAAATAAAAACCAGTTCACAATGCTGTTATAATACATTTTGGGGTAGTTTAGGAGAATAAAGCAATTTGTTTCCTGTCTGGTGGAAAATGTGGCTTGGATATTTATGTACATATTATTTAACATTCATAATTACAGCTTGAAGAATTGTGGTTATAAGAATGATTTTGCATGTATGATATGTATTGCCCTCTCTTCCTTATAGAGTTATAAAGTTTCTTCTAGTTATGAATACTATCCATTTACGTATCAGTTCTGCTCTTTCTCTGGTTTTAAGACTGACTTGTAAACCTTGTACTATAGCTTTTTGGCAAAGGTTAGCATTTTTGATGGATACTTTTTTTAAGTTTGTATCAATATTTTGTTGATGGTATTACTTTGAGTGCAACTTGACTGTGGCAGTAGTCTAGCTTGTAGACACGTACAAAACCACCACTTGGAGTACTATGAAAAATTGAATCACAAACTTGGTTTTAGCTGAACAGATGCCGTCAACTAATTAATTTCTTCTGTGATGCAGGATCTCTTATTCTCAGTTATATTTTCTCATTTTCAGGAATTGTCATGGCTTACTGCTGAAAGGAATACTTGGCGACTTGTTTACTGTCTGTACCAGAATCGCTTGAGTTCTCACGAGCGTGAAATGAAAGTCGGACCACCAAGGAAACTTAGTGAGAAAGAAATAGCTGAACAGCTGTTTGAAAATGACCCAGTGATAAGAGAGGTAGTACAAAAAAAAAAAAATCCAGTAATGAATAATCCATTTCACAATCAAAACAAGCCATTTTTGTTTTCCAGCACACATCATTAACTAGTGATAATATTCTGAAGCTTTAGAGGTTGTAGAATGATTCAGTATGATCCTTGAGAATTAACCTTTTCATTTACTTAATGGTGTCTGACAGCATCGTGAAGTGTCATTTTAACAGTTGTACTAGACATTTCGTCAATTTGAATGAGTTTATTTCTTGTGAATGTATTATGTGGGGAAAAAAATTCTCTTGTTGAAATGCATTAAAGAGACTCACAGCAGTGGTCCCTTAAAACTCCAATTAAAAATGAGATGATTTTTCTTTCTGTGTAACTGTGTAGTGCAAGTATGTTGATACACACACAAGTATAAATTTACAACGCAGTGAGACAAGTCCTACCTGTATCAAAAACAATCCCTCAGATAAATTCATATTGAAAGTGTGGCCAGTTATAAGAATTAGAAACAAATGTGGAGAGAAGAGATGCACATACAAATAGGTTGTCTGGGACGACAATTTCTGTGTTTCATATTGCCTCTTCTAGCTACAATGCATTTTTGCAATCATGGAAAGAGATGGTCTTAGTGGTGTTTGATGTAATTTTGGGAGATAATTGTCCACACTACTTCCTCTTGTAGTTGTTACTGGTGTTGTTAGTAATACAGACAAGATCACGTTGTTGCAGCTTGTCAGATGATGGTGACAGCAAGGGAAGTTGATGAATATGTAGGAGAGTATTTTGGATGTTGCGAGAAGTGTGTTTGCAGCCATTGTCCTGCTGGAAGAGCACATGGAGAATGAACTAGATGAAAATTTAGATGTAATCTGTGCTGTTAAACATTCCCTTGACAAATAGCAGTTCATAAAAGGGAAACCAATCTGATGGAGATTCAAATTTTGGTGTGGAGGCACAAGTGGTGGATATATTATTTGGCTCGAACCCTACCAAGGAGCTGGAATGTGTAGTAAGGATTATGAAAAGAAAGGTATGTGGTACGATGTGGTAATGACTTATGTTGACCAGTTACTTGCACATGTTCCATATCGAATTAGAAAAGGATTAGCATGCCTCAACCTAACTTATTACACTCCTACAATACTCATATTGGAGGCATAGATCGAGCTGACCAAAATGTATCCATATATAGATGCTCTATAAGAGGGAAAATGTGGTATTTCCCGATCATTGCACATTTTATAGACATCGCACAGCAAAATGCCTGGGATCTTTACAAGCACAACGAAGGACCCATAGATCATCTGACATTTCGTCGTCGAATTGTCACTGCAATTCTTGAAAGTAACAAAAGTATCTACCAACAGAGGACGTCCTAGTAAGAGGGAAAAACTAGATTCGAGATTCGATGGAAGAGAACATTTTGTTGCTGAATTACCAACGGACAAGATAACAAAAAAGAAGAAGCAGCTGAAATGTCGAAGTTGCCACAAAAAAACTACTATGTGCGTAAAATGTGATGGACCACTTCATGTTTGTTGCTTTTTGTCTTATCATACTAGTGCATAAAATGTGTATAGGTTATTTTCTTTGTTTTTTGTATTTATTAGCTGTTTTAGCGCATAATTAAAATTTATTTATGTTTATTTGAAAATGATCATCACATGATTTACTGGTGTATTCCATTCAAGTTGTAGTACACATTGATTTTTCCATAAATCAATAAATACTAGGGTTATCTTGGGTCCTTTGTTCAAGATGTTCACCAGAATCGCTCCAAGTGTGTCTCAGATAACAGAAGCCCATGATATTTCTCACTAAGAACACCATTTTGAGTTTTCTCTGTCTTGACAAATTTTTGCTTCAGGGAAGTAAATAGAGATCTCATTACTTACCACAAAACTCAACAATTACTTTCCTGATTTCACCGTACAACATTGGAAGAGATGTGCAGCTATTGTTTTCTGTAAATATTTTCAGGTTTTGACCAAGATTGTGGTTAATTCAGGTGTAAAATATTTGACGTTATACTTTCTTTACCATTTTACAAGAAGCATAATTCATGTATTTTTAACTTGCACCGTCACAAACAATATTATAGACATATTGGGTGTGATATGAGTTACTACACTGTGTAGAAACACACTCCAGCGTTCATAATTAGGTCGTCATTATATGCTGTGTACACCACTTAACAATCCCTACATACATTGATTCAGTCCACAAACATTCTGCAAGTGTTCTTGAAAGTGAGTGGTTGTTACACTCTTCACAATTCAGGATTATATCACCAAATACTGTTTCAATCACATTCGTCAGGTATTTCATTAACCATGAAATTCTGGCCCTTTGTGAACTGAGAAAGAGGTTGACTGAAATCATGGGATGTAGAAGAGTGCTCAAAGAAAAGTATAAAATAAAATGTATATGGGATTGGGGGGGGGGCATTATTTTCTGACAGTTCTTAATGTATTTTGAACTAATTAATTTTAATTTGTGTTTAAAGTATCAACTTGTGGTGGACTGGCTGGAACAGAATGCAGCAGATGATAATGTAGAAGACAGAAACAAAGCTGTCATGATACATTACTTCACAGACAAGACAGTGAACTGGGAAAATACTATTCACTGCTTACAGGTAACATTAGGCATAATTCATTGATAAAGACTAATCTGAATTTTAATATTTTGTCTCTGTGTATGTTTTATGTTTATTGATTACTAAGTTTCTTTCTCCGTTGCTGTCACAGCAGGTTTTTTAAGGATCATTGTCTAAATTTTATTCATAATTCAGTGTAAATAGATTGTGTTAATACAACAACAAAAATAATCAATTTTTAACAATATAATGTTATTGCACAGATGTTATTGCAAGTGGCGGCAGGGGGACATACATAAAAAAAAAAAAAAGATTTTACTTATGCAAGCTTTTGGAGCTAATGAGTCATTCTTTTTGGCAGAAGAGTTGAAGGGGAAGGAAGAGGAATGAAGGAAAAGGACTGGAGTGGTTTAGGAAAAGTCACACAGAATCCCAGGTCAGGAATGACGGACAGACGGAATGAGAATGAAAGATTGATTCTTCTTTTTTAGACTGATTCTTTCCTCCTCATCCTGTCTGATAAGTCTTCCCTGACCTGAGATTCTGGGTGACTTTTCCATATTCTATCCCTTTTCCTAAACCTCTCCAGTCCTTTTCCTTCACTCCTATACTCCTATTCCTTCCTCTTCAAACTTTGTGCCAAAAGAAGTAACCACTGGCTCTGGAAGCTTACATATGTAAAACCTCTTTTTATATGTGCATCTCCTACTGCCGTTTTATGAGCAGATTTTTCTCTGTCCTTACTTTATAAATAGATTGTGTGATATATTGATAGTGTACTATTTAATCCATCAAAACAATTTATAGGGCAGGTGACTGTACATCAATTGTACTTTGAGTTTTTGTGACTATTGAAATGTGCTAACATTCCTGCCAGTGCCACAATCGCTGACAAAAGGCAATAAAATGGGGTTCAGAACTAAGAAAATGTTTTTGATGCAAATTTGTATTTACCCCAAATACATGTCAATTGTGTAAAGTTGATAAAATTTCCAGTGATGAGTTCATGGAAGCGGTGGGTGTTTGCTTTGGAAACAAGTCTTGTGTGATTGAAATTGTTACTTGTCTTCTGTGTCTCACCGAAACACTTTCCAGTTAACTATCAGCCCTAAAATAATTTCGGACAGAGAATAGCAGTATTTGTGTTATCCTATTGCTTTATATCTCATTCTAACAGGTTCTTACGTTCCTAGCCAGTTCATACTTATGTACACAGATAAAATTGTGCTCAGCCTAACATCAAAAGGATGTTTACAAATGGTTCAAATGCCTCTGAGCACTATGGGACTTAACATCTGTGGTCATCAGTCCCCTAGAACTTAGAACTACTTAAACCTAACTAACCTAAGGACATCACATACATCCATGCCCGAGGCAGGATTCGAACCTGCGACCATAGCGGTCACGCGGTTCCAGACTGAAGCGCCTAGAACCGCATGGCCACACTGGCCGGTGGATGTTTACAGGGCAGTATTTTGGAACATAGCAATAGCGTGCCTATTACAAAATATGAGTGGCACGACCAACAACCGAGTAGGTGACTTACACAGATGATTGTAGCTGGGAGATCCAGGACAGAGAGCAGACAGGCAAGAATTACAAGAGAAAACTGCACAATTGGTGTTTCATAGAGTGTGTGAAAAGTTGTTGCCCATAAAAACAATTCACAAGTGAAATGGATGACTTTAAATTACAGGAAACCTTACAATCGAACAACTTCCTAGTTTATCAATAAACTTTCTCAATTTACAAAACATGTCACTTAAAATAAAACACTCCAGCTTTCAGTAGCTGTCTCCTACATAGTCATCAGGTGTTCAGTCACTGACTGCCAGGGCTGTCATGGTGTTCTAGTTATATAGCTTCTATGTCAGCATTTGGAACATTCCAGAGGGGCCGAAGTGAGTCATGTGTGGAGGGCAAGTTGGGTGGCTCATAGATGCTCTAGCCTTCCATGGAACTGAGTGACATTAAGTGACGCAAGGTGCCATCACCACATTTGAAACAGTTGCTTCCGCATCCCTACAATCATCAAGCCTCTGTCTTTGCTTTAGCGCAATGTTCAAAGCTCCTGCCTCCATGCTCTACTAAGTATACAATGGTGCTGTTTATACTAATTTTGGCCACTTATTTTGTAGCAGAATCATCTATTTAAGCAGTACGTTGTGTTATTTTTCTTGGAGATTTTCAGACGCGGCTGACTTCTCAAGTTCGCATTGTTTATTATGTTGTGAGTGCTCTGCACAATGCTCATCAGCAAGCAACAGTGTGAATAGTTTGTCTTGAGCAAATGCTACCCCATTCAGAAGGGGCACTATACATGCAGTGAGCTTAAAGACCTATGTTATCTGTAACCAGGAGTAACAACATACCTCGCATCTTGGAGGTGAGACAGAATACTGGTCTCAGGCCACTTCTCTTCAACAAGCATCCTCTCATGCTAGTCAATGCATCACAGTATGTAAGGAATGCAGCCAGAATGGCCACTTCCACTTCACAAGTACATGAAAGCTTCGCAATATCTCCCTTGCTGTAACCATTTTCCCCAAACACGCACTTCAGTGCCAAAATGCAGACTCTAGATGGTAGTTAAAAAATAATCTTTACCCTGTGTGCCAGAATGTTCAGGGCTTCTTTCTTGTGTACATGATGGTGAAAACTGTTGGTGTTTAAGTACCAGTTATGTGCACAGATGTCTGTCGCACTAAATGACCAAGCTGGCCTCCTGCCTTCCGCTCAGCTGAAACACCCAAGAAAAGTGTCCATCCCAACATTAAATTTACTGTCAAGATGGAGAGCAATAGTAAGCTTCTGTTCTTGGAAGTAGTATATTTACATAGGACAAACTATTTGCACTGTTCGTGATTGTTGTGCAGAGCACTCAACACATTAAACAAAGGTAATTAGAAAACGGACACAAAATATAATTTGGAAAGGTGACAGTTTTCATTCATGCATTGTCATATTGGGATTCTGTTACAAAAGAAATGGCCAAAATTGGTATGAACAGCACCATTTTTAAGAGAGACCAAGGGTGCACACTTTGTAGGACAAGAGGTGGTGGCTTTGAGCATCGAGTGAAAGCAAAGACAAAGACTTGATGATTGTAAGGATGCGGGAGCAGCAGTTTCAAATGCAGTGCTTTTGCCACCTGATGTCCCTCGGTCTCGTGGTGGCATGGAGCTGCCAAGAACTGCTGAACTCGATTTCCACACATGTATCCTTTTGGGCCCCCACTGGAAGGTTCCAGATGCTGTTGTTGCATCTATATAAGCAGAACATCGTGCCAGCTCTGATGACAATGATGACAGAGATGGCTGTTTAAATTCACGCGGCTGGTAAAATAATATGATATTATTGAAGCATGCCATTGTCAGACACCCAGTGGATTCAGAGTTTGTTATAAATGCCAGCACCTAAACTGGGGACATAGTGCAGGAAATAGTCCAAAATAGACTGAAAGTGCCATTGAAGGTTAACAGAATATATCACAAATACACCTATCTGTCATTATGGCACACAGAGAAGGTGCCTGTGCTCACAGACTGGTGCTGGTAAGGGCAGATGTTCTGTGCACAGGGAGGAGTATTGCTTCGAGCTACAGATGCTTACTGAATACCACCAGAGAGACTCTTGTGGTTACTGTAAGATATGACCCTAGGTAAAGAGTAGTGGTGTCATCGCTTTGGAAATGGTACAGACAGGTCTCTGATACGGATAATTATGCTGTTAACAAATTAGAATGATAAGTAAAGTAATGAGAGGGGGGCAAGAAGCATGTGAAGAGACTTGTTCCCAACATTGAGTAAATATTGCTGATTGGTAATGTTTATTCATCTCAGGATACAGTCTACTTTTAGATATGATCAGACACCATGTCTTAACATACGGAGCAAGGCGTAAGAAGCAAAAGAGAGGTGTATGTAACTTGGAGCAACAGAACATGTGATGAAGTATGCAATGCATGGCCATGTGACAGAGGATGAGCAGTACCTGTTGAGAGACAAAAGTATAAATGATATATTCGAGGATAGAATATTGTACAATGTGATGAACACTGTATCTCAGAAAGAGCCATTATTTGAGTTGTCATTGTTTCTATCAGAGATTCACAGCAGTATGAGAGGTGAAATGAAGAGGACAGCTGTAAGAAGAATTCTGGGAACTGCTAAGGACAGTACAGGAATAGAGAAAAAATTTAAACTCCACGTTGATGTTCCCTAAAAGTAGCGACTATCGAGTATATTGAATACTGCAAAACAAAAATTAAGACAATTAAACAATGTTCATGTTTGATAGGAATCAGTTGAGTATATGACAAGTGTGGATAAATTGAGAATTTTTTTTTTAGTCTAATAATTCTTGCATGTCTCAAGAAACATCTTGACATCAAAAGTTTGTAAATTGTTAAATTAGTTATCTCTCAAACTTTAGATGAAGATCTAGCATCATGTGAAGGAAGCAATGTATAGGGGTTGAGGAGAAGATTGTGCTCATGAAGGTTTGTTCCATGTTTAAACATCCACTTAGGTATTATTTAGTTCAAAAAATTGTGTGTTTATAATTGCAATACAAAAGTAACCCTCCAATCACAGATGATTTTCAGATTTTTCTGTCTAAAATTGTGTATTATTCTGCAATTAGAATAGTAACAAGAATTGTAGTAAAGGACTGTAACAATAAAACTTAGAATTGAATTTAGCAGTGACTTTTAATTGATGTTTAATATGCATTATGTGGAAAATGCGAAAATCATGTTTGATGATAATTTTTCTGAGTGCTTGGAACATCATGGACTGCTGGAAAAGTGACCCTTGTTGTGACTTTATGTACCACAGCGGCAGACACATGGGCGCCGTCAATGGTGTGTCCAGCAACAACACTGAACACAAGAATGTCCGCACTTCGTCTATTCAGATGAGTCCTGATTTCTATCTGCAACATAGCGATGGATGTATATTTGATTTGGGTGCTCTGAGAATCGTCATTACGAGATTATGGTTTGCAGCTTGTGGTCTAGTGGCTGTCGTTGCTACTTCTGGATCACAGGGTCTTGGGTATGATTCTCACCTGGTGAGGGATTTTCTCCGCTCAGGCCTGGTGTTCATGTTGTCTCCATCATCATTCGGGAAATGGCGAGGTTGGAACTGGAAAGATTGGGAACACACACAGGCACTGATGACCTCAATGCCGAGTGCCACCAGATTGTTTTTGTCATAGTCATCTTGAAGTGAGGTAAAATACACAATCTCTTAAAAATGGTTACAACAATTCTGACATGAGAAAGTATATGAGTAAACGTTTGGGTGAGACTTGAGAAGGAGCAAAATGCAACTCCCAGTGTCTAGAACAACAGATAAAAGTTTGCATGGGAAAAAAAGTGACTTCTGGTGTACAAATAATCCTTTAGCTATATCCAGTGTGATAAGAGTGTGCCCCGTGGAATCATACGAAAAGAACTAAATGCACATGTGTGTCTCACCTGCAGATGGCGGTTTAATGTACGGAACATTAAATTTATAAAGTAAATGCAAGGTAGGAAAAGAAAGAGCTGGATTAATCCTCAATTTTAGTATTGTAGACTGTTTAAAGGGATTATTAGATGAATGCCTGGAACATTTCCGTCCTCCGTCGCAGCGGGACCCACCTCCTCTTCCTCAAAATCACCCTCTCCTAACCTTCCAGGAATTTCTGACTTCCAGCCTTGCCTCTCAATCCTTCTTAAAAAACCTTAATCCTACTCCTAACATCACCACTGCTGAAGCCCAGGCTATCCGTGATCTGAAGGCTGACCGATCCATCGTCATTCTTCCGGCGGACAAGGGTTCCACGACTGCGGTACTTGATCGTCGGGAGTATGTGGCTGAGGGACTGCGTCAGCTTTCAGACAACACTACTTACAAAGTTTGCCATGGTAATCCCATTCCTGATGTCCAGGCGGAGCTTCAAGGAATCCTCAGAACCTTAGGCCCCCTACAAAACCTTTCACCTGACTCCATCAACCTCCTGACCCCACCAACACCCCGCACCCCCACCTTCTACCTTCTTCCCAAAATTCACAAACCCAATCATCCCGGCCGTCCCATTGTAGCTGGTTACCAAGCCCCCACAGAACGCATCTCTGCTTACGTAGATCAACACCTTCAACCCATTACATGCAGTCTCCCATCCTTCATCAAAGACACCAACCACTTTCTCGAACGCCTGGAATCCCTACCCAGTCTGTTACCCCCGGAAACCATCCTTGTAACCATTGATGCCACTTCCTTATACACAAATATTCCGCATGTCCAGGGCCTCGCTGCGATGGAGCACTTCCTTTCACGCCGATCACCTGCCGCCCTACCTAAAACCTCTTTCCTCATTACCTTAGCCAGCTTCATCCTGACCCACAACTTCTTCACTTTTGAAGGCCAGACATACCAACAATTAAAGGGAACAGCCATGGGTACCAGGATGGCCCCCTCGTACGCCAACCTATTCATGGGTCGCTTAGAGGAAGCCTTCTTGGTTACCCAGGCCTGCCAACCCAAAGTTTGGTACAGATTTATTGATGACATTTTCATGATCTGGACTCACAGTGAAGAAGAACTCCAGAATTTCCTCTCCAACCTCAACTCCTTTGGTTCCATCAGATTCACCTGGTCCTACTCTAAATCCCATGCCACTTTCCTTGACGTTGACCTCCACCTGTCCAATGGCCAGCTTCACACGTCCGTCCACATGAAACCCACCAACAAGCAACAGTACCTCCATTATGACAGCTGCCACCCATTCCACATCAAACGGTCCCTTCCCTACAGCCTAGGTCTTCGTGGCAAACGAATCTGCTCCAGTCCGGAATCCTTGAACCATTACACCAACAACCTGAAAACAGCTTTTGCATCCCGTAACTACCCTCCCGACCTGGTACAGAAGCAAATAACCAGAGCCACTTCCTCATCTCCTCAAACCCGGAACCTTCCACAGAAGAACCCCAAAAGTGCCCCACTTGTGACAGGATACTTTCCGGGACTGGATCAGATTCTGAATGTGGCTCTCCAGCAGGGATACGACTTCCTCAAATCCTGCCCTGAAATGAGATCCATCCTTCATGAAATCCTCCCCACTCCACCAAGAGTGTCTTTCCGCCGTCCACCTAACCTTCGTAACCTCTTAGTTCATCCCTATGAAATCCCCAAACCACCTTCCCTACCCTCTGGCTCCTACCCCTGTAACCGCCCCCGGTGTAAAACCTGTCCCATGCACCCTCCCACCACCACCTATTCCAGTCCTGTAACCCGGAAGGTGTACACGATCAAAGGCAGAGCCACGTGTGAAAGCACCCACGTGATTTACCAACTGACCTGCCTACACTGTGAAGCGTTCTATGTGGGAATGACCAGCAACAAACTGTCCATTCGCATGAATGGACACAGGCAGACAGTGTTTGTTGGTAATGAGGATCACCCTGTGGCTAAACATGCCTTGGTGCACGGCCAGCACATCTTGGCACAGTGTTACACCGTCCGGGTTATCTGGATACTTCCCACTAACACCAACCTGTCAGAACTCCGGAGATGGGAACTTGCCCTTCAGCATATCCTCTCTTCTCGCTATCCGCCAGGCCTCAATCTCCGCTAATTTCAATCTGCCGCCGCTCATACCTCACCTGTCTTTCAACATCATCTTTGCCTCTGTATTTCCGTCCCGACTGACATATCTGCCCAAACTCTTTGCCTTTACAAATGTCTGCTTGTGTCTGTGTATGTGTGGATGGATATGTGTGTGTGTGCGAGTGTAAACCTGTCCTTTTTTCCCCCTAAGGTAAGTCTTTCCGCTCCCGGGATTGGAATGACTCCTTACCCTCTCCCTTAAAACCCAATCCTTTTGTCTTTCCTTCTCCTTCCCTCTTTCCTGACGAGGCAACCGTTGGTTGCGAAAGCTAGAGTTTTGTGTGTATGTTTGTGTTTATTTGTGTGTCTATCGACCTGCCAGCGCTTCTGTTGGGTAAGTCTCATCATCTTTCTTTTTATATATATATATATATATATATATATATAAAAAATAGAAGGAAACATTCCACGAAGGAAAAATATACCTAAAAACAAAGATGATGTGACTTACCAAATGAAAGTGCTGGCAGGTCGATAGACACACAAACATACACACAAAATTCAAGCTTTCGCAACAAACTGTTGCCTCATCAGGAAAGAGGGAAGGAGAGGGAAAGACGAAAGGATGTGGGTTTTAAGGGAGAGGGTAAGGAGTCATTCCAGTCCCGGGAGCGGAAAGACTTACCTTAGGGGGGAAAAAAGGACGGGTATACACTCGCACACACACACATATCCATCCACACACAAAGTTCAGTTTCTTGAGTATCTCTATGGCACTGTCCCATGGATGAAACAAATATTTGATCATTTGTGCTGCCCGTCTCTATATGTCTTCAGTATCCCCTGTTAGTCCTATTTGCAATGGGTGCTACACACTAGAGTGGATGGATATGTGTGTGTGTGTGCGAGTGTATACCCGTCCTTTTTTCCCCCTAAGGTAAGCCTTTCCGCTCCCGGGACTGGAATGACTCCTTACCCTCTCCCTTAAAACCCACATCCTTTCGTCTTTCCCTCTCCTTCCCTCTTTCCTGATGAGGCAACAGTTTGTTGCGAAAGCTTGAATTTTGTGTGTATGTTTGTGTTCGTTTGTGTGTCAATCGACCTGCCAGTACTTTCATTTGGTAAGTCTTTCCGCTCCCGGGACTGGAATGACTCCTTACCCTCTCCCTTAAAACCCACATCCTTTCGTCTTTCCCTCTCCTTCCCTCTTTCCTGATGAGGCAACAGTTTGTTGCGAAAGCTTGAATTTTGTGTGTATGTTTGTGTTAGTTTGTGTGTCTGTCGACCTGCCATCACTTTCATTTGGTAAGTCACATCATCTTTGTTTTTAGGTATATTTTTCCTTCGTGGAATGTTTCCTTCTATTATAACCATATCATTAATTTGAACCCAACAATTACGTTTGTTATTGTCGCCTTTGCATTTCGAAATCTTTCCTGTCGTCTTATTTCTCTTTTTTCTCTTTATTTTCTCTTTCTGTTTTTACCAGTAGTTTCACTTTGTATTCACCTTCCCCTTTTACCGTAATCTACTATACAATTTTATCCCGCCCATATATGCTCAACAATACGTAACCCACTTCCCAACCATAACCAAAAAATTTTATTTTCCGCCTTCAACACTACCGCTGCTATAAAATCCACCGTTTCTAGTTCAATAACAGCTGCTTTCACATATTTAACAACCATTTCGGCTAGTTCTAATAACTTTAACTTTATTTCCACTTCCGTTTTTCGCACTTCACTGATCATTTTAGCCGCTCCCCACAGGTTTTAACGTCATTATTTCTACAATTGTTAGCCCCATTTTCGTAATCTTTCACCACAACACCACTCCTTTAATACGTTTTTTCGAAATTTTCTCGAAATTTTCCCGAATTTCTCCGTCCTTTAACGTGATTTAGCGGCAGCACAACCACCTAACCTTTTTGCACATCGCTGTCTACCAACCCAAGTTCACCACAGGATCAACTTAACCAACACTTTTTCGTCTTTTTTCATACCAGATCTCCAATTGCTTTCTAGTTCACCTTTATCTCTCCCCATATATTTTTATCTTTCTTTTTCATTTCAACCTCATGTTAAACTTTCCACCTTCTAATACCATGTCACCCTCACAACACCCCCACAATGACCCCATTAAGTTTTATTTACATTCCCTCCGCAAACATGCCTTCACCCTAGCCAGATTACGCTCACATATTTTATTTTCTCAGGCTTGTCTGAAATTTGGCATAACCCCCAAAGGCCTCACACTTAAAGTTCCCATCTCTGGCTGCAACCCTTCTTTCCATCAGTCCCTATACCAGTTCCAAACTGAACAATCCATTGCCCTCACCCACCTAATCCTTCACCTACACATCAACTCAGCCAATGAACACACCTGTCAACTCCTATCCTTAATAAAAGTCCTCAATCTTTCCTCTCCCACATCCACACCGGCTATTCAGAGCATCCTCCTACAGGCCAACCGCCAATTAGAACAGCATGCCACCCTTCACCTCAAAAAACTATCCAATCTCCTGGTTTCCCACCTCCGGAAAGGCAACTCACTCACCCTTCACAACCTTTCCAGCAAACCTCCACCACCTCTCATTGCACACAAACCCAGTCTCTCCCATCTACTCAATCTCCCACTTCCAGCTCCACTCCCTCCAAAACCTCAAAATTCCGATCAACACAATCTGGCACCACAACACCCTAATTCAGTAGTTAACCTTTCCTCCAAACCTCTCTCCCAATCCGAAACCTCTGTCCTATCCAAAGGCCTCACCTTCAGCCCCACTCCCAGATTCAACCAAACAGCCCTCGTCAAAGATTTACTGTCCTACACTCGTACTCTCTGTTGGAAGTATCACTTTGCCACGAAGAAAAATGATCCTAATCCTACCCCTAATGATCCAACTCCCCAAGACACTATCCAAATTGAACCCTGCCTGGAACAGTTCCGTCCTCCGTCACAGCGGGACCCACCTCCTCTTCCTCAAAATCACCCTCTCCAAACCTTCCAGGAATTTCTGACTTCCAGCCTTGCCTCTCAATCCTTCTTAAAAAAACCTTAATCCTACTCCCAACATCACCACTGCTGAAGCCCAGGCTATCCGTGATCTGAAGGCTGACCGGTCCATCGTCATTCTTCCGGCGGACAAGGGTTCCACGACCGTGGTACTTGATCGTCGGGAGTATGTGGCTGAGGGACTGCGTCAGCTTTCAGACAACACCACATACAAAGTTTGCCAAGGTAATCCCATTCCTGATGTCCAGGCAGAGCTTCAAGGAATCCTCAGAACCTTAGGCCCCCTACAAAACCTTTCACCTGACTCCATCAACCTCCTGACCCCACCGACACCCCGCACCCCTACCTTCTACCTTCTTCCTAAAATTCACAAACCCAATCATCCCGGCCGCCCCATTGTAGCTGGTTACCAAGCCCCCACAGAACGTATCTCTGCCTACGTAGATCAACACCTTCAACCCATTACATGCAGTCTCCCATCCTTCATCAAAGACACCAACCACTTTCTCGAACGCCTGGAATCCTTACCCAATCCGTTACCCCCAGAAACCATCCTTGTAACCATTGATGCCACTTCCTTATACACAAATATCCCGCACGTCCAGGGCCTCGCTGCGATGGAGCACTTCCTTTCACGCCGATCACCTGCCACCCTACCTAAAACATCTTTCCTCATTACCTTAGCCAGCTTCATCCTGACCCACAACTTCTTCACTTTTGAAAACCAGACATACCAACAATTAAAGGGAACAGCCATGGGTACCAGGATGGCCCCCTCGTACGCCAACCTATTCATGGGTCGCTTAGAGGAAGCCTTCCTGGTTACCCAGGCCTGCCACCCCAAAGTTTGGTACAGATTTATTGATGACATCTTCATGATCTGGACTCACAGTGAAGAAGAACTCCAGAATTTCCTCTCCAACCTCAACTCCTTTGGTTCCATCAGATTCACCTGGTCCTACTCCAAATCCCATGCCACTTTCCTTGATGTTGACCTTCACCTGTCCAATGGCCAGCTTCACATGTCCGTCCACATCAAACCCACCAACAAGCAACAGTACCTCCATTACGACAGCTGCCACCCATTCCACATCAAACGGTCCCTTCCCTACAGCCTAGGTCTTTGTGGCAAACGAATCTGCTCCAGTCCGGAATCCCTGAAGCATTACACCAACAACCTGACAACAGCTTTCGCATCCCGCAACTACCCTCCCGACCTGGTACAGAAGCAAATAACCAGAGCCACTTCTTCATCCTCTCAAACCCAGAACCTCTCACAGAAGAACCACAAAAGTGCCCCACTTGTGACAGGATACTTTCCGGGACTGGATCAGATTCTGAATGTGGCTCTCCAGCAGGGATACGACTTCCTCAAATCCTGCCCTGAAATGAGATCCATCCTTCATGAAATCCTCCCCACTCCACCAAGAGTGTCTTTCCGCCGTCCCCCTAACCTTCGCAACCTCTTAGTTCATCCCTATGAAATCCCCAAACCACCTTCCCTACCCTCTGGCTGCTACCCTTGTAACCGCCCCCGGTGTAAAACCTGTCCCATGCACCCTCCCACCACCACCTACTCCAGTCCTGTAACCCGGAAGGTGTACACAATCAAAGGCAGAGCCACGTGTGAAAGCACCCACGTGATCTACCAACTGACCTGCCTACACTGTGATGCATTCTATGTGGGAATGACCAGCAACAAACTGTCCATTCGCATGAATGGACACAGGCAGACAGTGTTTGTTGGTAATGAGGATCACCCTGTGGCTAAACATGCCTTGGTGCACGACCAGCACATCTTGGCGCAGTGTTACACCGTCCGGGCTATCTGGATACTTCCTACTAACACCAACCTATCCGAACTCCGGAGATGGGAACTTGCTCTTCAATATATCCTCTCTTCCCGTTATCCACCAGGCCTCAATCTCCGCTAATTTCAAATTTCCGCCACTCATACCTCACCTGTCATTCATCAACATCTTTGCCTCTGCACTTCTGCCTCGACTGACATCTCTGCCCAAACTCTTTGTCTTTAAATATGTCTGCTTGTGTCTGTATATGTGTGGATGGATATGTGCGTGTGTGCGAGTGTATACCCGTCCTTTTTTCCCCCTAAGGTAAGTCTTTCCGCTCCCGGGACTGGAATGACTCCTTACCCTCTCCCTTAAAACCCACATCCTTTCGTCTTTCCCTCTCCTTCCCTCTTTCCTGATGAGGCAACAGTTTGTTGCGAAAGCTTGAATTTTGTGTGTATGTTTGTGTTCGTTTGTGTGTCTGTCAACCTGCCATCACTTTCATTTGGTAAGTCACATCATCTTTGTTTTTAGGTATATTTTTCCTTCGTGGAATGTTTCCTTCTATTATAACCATATATATATATATATATATATATAATCTTTAAATAAATTGGCACTTTGTTATACTAGAATTATACATCTACATATACAGCTATAGTCTGAAAACCACTGTGAAATGTATGGCAGGGTTATGCCCCATTGTACCAGTTATTAGGATTCCTTCTCACGTATGGAGTGTGGGAAGAATGATCGTCCGAATGCTTTTGTGTGTGCAGTAGTAATTCTAATCTTATCGTCATGAGCCATATGTGGTAATGTATGGGGGGTTGTAGTATATTCCTAGAGTCGTTATTTAAAGTCTGTTCTGGAAACTTTGTTAATATACCTTTTCGGTATAGTGTATGTCTAAGAGTCTTAAAGTTCAGTTTCTTGAGTATCTCTATGGCACTGTCCCATGGATGAAACAAATATTTGATCATTTGTGCTGCCCGTCTCTATATGTCTTCAGTATCCCCTGTTAGTCCTATTTGCAATGGGTGCTACACACTAGAGCAATAAGAACCGGTTGCACGAGTGATTTGTAAGGAGTAACCTGTGTAAACTGATTGCAGTTCACCGGTATCTACTAACAAACTGAAGCATACCACCTGCTTTACTTACATAGGATACTATGTGATCATTCCATTTCATATTCCTAGAAATTGCTAGACCCTGGTGTTTCTATGAGTTGAACAATTCAAACAGTGACTCATTGATATTATAGGTGTATGATACAACATTTTTTTCGATTTGTGAAGTGCACAGTTTTAAATTTCTGAACATTTAAAGCAAGTTGCCATTCTTTGCACTACTTTGAAGGTTAACAAGATCTGACTGGATATTTATATACCTTCTTTTAGATAGTACGCCATTATAGATAACTGTATCATCTGCAAAAAGTCTGAGGTTACTATTAATATTGTGTTCAGGGTCATTAATATACAAAATGAACAGAAAGCGCTCCAACAAATTTCCCCAGGCCACACCTGAAGTAACTTCTACATCTGATGATGACTATCTATCCAAGATAACATGCTGTGTCCTCCCTGCCAAAAAGTACTCAATCCAATCACAAATTTCAGTTGGTAACCCGTATGATCATACTTCTGCCAATAAGCATAAGTGTGGTATTGGATCAAATGTTTTTAGAAAATCAAGAAATACTGCATCTGACTGACTGCCTTGATCCAAAGCTTCCAGTTTCATTTGAGAAAAGTGCAAATTGGATTCCACATGATTGATGTTTTCAGAATCCATGTCGGTTGGTTTGAGAAGGTCATTCTGTTCAGGATACCTCATTATGTTTGAGAATATGTTCTAAGCTTCAACAACAAATTGATGTCAATAATACTGGGTGGCAGTTCTGTGGATCTCTTGCTACTACCTTTCATGTAGACAGGTGTGACCGGTGCTTTTTTTCAACAACTGGGAACAGTCTTTTGTTTGAGAGATGTACGATAGATTACAGTTAAAAGAGGGGCTAACTCAGCTGCAAATTTAGTATAGAATGTGACTGGGATTCCATGAGGCTCTAGAACTTTGTTCAGTTTTAACTAGTTTACCTGTTTCTAAACACGCTGACACTCCCTCAAGGGGGCTCATAACTCTGTGGCAAGTTCGTGCTTGACTACCATGGGGTCCCAGCCTTTGCAGCATCTTTTCTCTTCCATGTTGCATGCCTATCCCTCCCTTGGAGAACAAGTCTGGGATGTTTTGAAAATGTGTTCTGCATATTCAGTTGCCGGTATCAGAACGGTCTCTCCACTGCCTTCCGTTCCTTCTCCTGAAAGGACAAAAGGTATACTCCCACGAAGACTTCTTACGTTCCTCCAGCCAACAAGCATCTCAGCATTCCTCTGCCAACCGAAAAGGCTCCAAGAAGTCAAACAAAGTGAAGCGGTCTTCTCACACACCACTAACTGTTTTTCTACCCTGGACTCTGCAGACTGACAGAATGAGAATGTCAATGCCTCTGCAGACACCAAGGAGCAGAATCATCATGCCTCTGTGGCCTGTAGCAGTGAGGCTTCGAAGCTGGCACTCGGCAGCTGCTGAGGTGACACGCCTTCATTTTTTTCTACATCGTGACTGTCCTCCAAGGGAATGTTTGCAGCCTTCAGTCCAACAAAGAGGACCTACGGCTGCTCTTAGAATAGCAGCGTCCACCTGTACTCTGCTTCCAGGAAACAGAATTGTGTCCTCGCGACTGCTTCGATCTCTCTAATTTCTTCCAGGTTCGCTTTGACCTTCCCTCTGTGGACAGCATTCTATCTCATAGGGGGAGTCGTGCTACTCATCAGGGATGATATTCATAGTCAACTCATCTCCCTGACTATCCGGCTCCAAGCTGTTGCAGTCCGCATTTTTCTTCCTCACTTGATCTTTTCCCTTTGTACCACTTACACCCCTCTGTCATTCGGTGTCACCAGGACAGACTCCCCCACCCTTTTCTGCTGCTTGGTGATTTCAGTGCGCACCGTGTTCTTTGACATTCTCAAAGAACCTGTCCAAGTGGAGCCCTCTTGGCTGACCTTCTCAGTCAACTTAACGTCATCTGCCTTAGCATGGGAGCACCCACATTGCTTTCACACCTGTTCCCATTTGGACCCCTGCTTCCTCAGTGTCTGGCTTACCTGTTATTTTGAGTGGTCCGTTCACTCTGACATGTACTCAAGCGACCATTTTCCGTGTGTGTCATCGGATTGCTGACTCCTACACTCGACCTATGTGGACACCCAAATGGCACTTTCTAAAGCTGTCTAGAGGCTTTACTCCTCCCTGGCGACCTTGGGTGAACGTCATTTCTCCAGTTGCAGTGACCAGGTGGAAGCTGACCGGACTGATCGTGTTGTTGGATGTGCCTTCGTCATTGACACCGATGTTTTTTGGTATCTGCTTCTGGAACACTGCTCAGTATTTACAGCAGAGCTCTTTGTCCTGTATCAGGCCACACAATACATCCCGTGACACAGGCTTTTTAATTGCGTCATCTGCTTCGACACTCTGTGCCCTTCAAAGCCTCTGTGTGCTGTACACCGTCCATCCCTTAGTGCAACAGCTCCAGGAAAGCTGTCACTCGCTCACTCTTGATGGAGCAACTGTGATGTGTCCAGGAACCCAGTCTGACAGGAAATACCACTGGCACTGCTGCCAAGGCTGCTGTCCTCATACCTCAGTCCACTAGTTGTTACATTCCCTCCAATGATCTGTATGCTGCCGTCTGTCAGCAGGTGGTGTCACTTTTGACATCACCACTGGTCTTCCCTTAATGGGAACAAGACTTGTATTATTAAGCCTCTCCCAGCTGCTTCAACGACTTCCTCTCGGTCTTCTCGCCATGAGGAGATCATTTTATTAACTAGATTGCGTATTGGGCACTGTGTTTTTAGCCATTACCATTTGTTAGGTGATGCTTCCCTATCACTTTGTGCTCATTGCCCTCAACCTATGACGGTTCACCATTTTCTGACAGAAAGTCCTTTTTTTAACCACTTGCATTCTCATTTGTGTTTGCCATTTGAGTTATCAACTGTTTTAGCGAACGGTGCGTGGACTGCCGACCGCATTGTGACGAAGGGTATTTAATCTTTTTCTCGATGGTGTATTTTATGGGACCCTCTCTACATCCCTGTTTTTAGCTGTCTGCCCTTCCATTGACTGCGATTAGTGTGTAGTCATTTTTAACTCCTCTCTTTGTCTTTCTTTGTTTTCTGCTGTTCTGACATGGGTGGATATTTGAACATGGAGTTGAGCATTTTGGCTTTTGCTTTGATACCCTCATTATCAGTTCCTCTCTCATTAACTTGGTTACTGGACATTAACTTTGGTGCCACTAACAGTCTTTACAAACAACTAGAATTTCTTTGGCTTTTTTGAAATACTGTTTGACAATATTCTGCTAAGGTAGTCACTGAAGGTGTCGTGCATTGCTCTCTTCAAAGTCACAGGTTTCATTCGGCATCTATCTTATAGCCCTACACTTTCTTTTACACCTATTATGCTGTAATCTCTGTTTCTTTAGAAGTTACTTTACAGTGATTGTATACCATGGAGGTTCTCTCAGATTGTGAACTGTCCTACTGGTTACATATCTATCCAGTACATGGTCAACTATTTCTTTTGAACTTGAACAATGTAGGAAAAGATGGATTACTACTTACCATACAGAGAACACATTACATTGCAGGCTGGCACAAGTAGACACTTATATAAAGCTTTCAGTCGGAGCCTTCATCAGAAAAAGAGAAACACACACCATTCATATATATTAGCAAGCATGCCTCATGCACACATGACCACCATCTGACAACTAAGGACGGAATGCCACTATCATGTGGGATGCTAGCAGCAATCTGGAGGGACTGAAGAAGAGGAACGGGGGAGAAACAAATGCACTCTGTCTGGCGGAGCATGCAGAGACTAGAATGACAACAGGCACAGTATCAGGAGGTTGTAAGGCAGGAAGGTAGGGAAAAAAAGGAATGAAAAAGGGAGGAGTGGGGAAAGATGGATGGGTGTGTTGGCAGAGGGTGGCAAACAAAGGTCAGAGAAGAGAATGTGGAAGATATGACAGGACAGGGGGTGGAAACTGTAGGATGGAGGGTGTGGGGCAGTATATTACCATAGGTTGAGGCTGAGCTAATTATGGAAGCAGAGAATGTGTTGTAAGGATAACTCATATCTATGCAGTCTAGAAAGGCTGGTGGTGGAGAGGAGTATCCAGATGGCTCAGGTAGTGAAGCAGCCATTGAAGTCGTGCATGTCATGTTCAGCTGCGTGTTGTGCCACGGGGTGGTCTACTTAGCTCTTGGCCACAGTTTGGCAGTGGCTGTTCATACTGATGTAAAAAGCTGTGCAGTGATTGTAGCAGAGCTGGTAAATGACATTGCTACTTTCACAGGTGGCCCTACCCGTGATGGGATACGATAAACTTGTTATAGGACTGGAATAGGAAGAGGTGGATTGGGCAGGCCTTGCACTTGGGTCTTCCACAGGGATATGATGCATGTGGCAAGGGGTTGTGATTGGGACTGGGAGTGGCATAGCGATAGACTAGGATGCTGTGAAGGTTGCGTGGGCAATGGAACACTACTGTAGGAGGGGTGGGAAGGATCTTGGGTTGGATGTTTGCCATTTTAGGACATAGTACACAGAACAGGTCAGAACACTGTTGCAGAAACAACGAAAAAAGCATGCCAATTTGAATAGAACACAAAATGTCCAAGATTGGTGATCTTTGACAGAACCTTGAAAATTTAGCTTGGACTTCAGTGTGAGATGGTGATAACAGTTTCCACTGGCTGTTCATACTGATGTAAAAAGCTGTGCAGTGATTGTAGCAGAGCTGGTAAATGACATTGCTACTTTCACAGGTGGCCCTACCCGTGATGGGATACGATAAACTTGTTATAGGACTGGAATAGGAAGAGGTGGATTGGGCAGGCCTTGCACTTGGGTCTTCCACAGGAATATGATGCATGTGGCAGGGGGTTGTGATTGGGATTGGGAGTGGCATAGCGATAGACTAGGATGCTGTGAAGGTTGCGTGGGCAATGGAACACTACTGTAGGAGGGGTGGGAAGGATCTTGGGTTGGATGTTTGCCATTTTAGGACATAGTACACAGAACAGGTCAGAACACTGTTGCAGAAACAACGAAAAAAGCATGCCAATTTGAATAGAACACAAAATGTCCAAGATTGGTGATCTTTGACAGAACCTTGAAAATTTAGCTTGGACTTCAGTGTGAGATGGTGATAACAGTTTCCACAATGAAACTTTGTCTCAAAACCTAGCAGAAAATCCATAGAGATTCTGGTCGTATGTAAAGACACAATCAGTGCCTTCTTTGCGCAATAACAGTGGAAATACTATCGGTGACAGTATTGCGAAAGCAGAGTTACTAAACACAGCTTCCAAAACTCTTTCACCAAAGACAATGAAGTAAATATTCCAGAATTCGAATTAAGAACAGCTGCCAACATGAGCAACTTAGAATTAGATATCCTCGGAGCAGTGAAGAAACTTAAATTACATAATAAAAAGAAAGTCTTCTGGTTCAGACTGTGTACCAGTTAGGCTCCTTTCACATCATGGTGATGCAATAGCTCCATACTTAACAATCAAATACAACTGTTCGCTCAACAAAAGACCCATATCAAAGACTGAAAAGTTGCACAAGTCACACTAATATTCAAACAAGGAAGTAGGAGAAATCCACTAAATTGCAGGCTCATACTGTTTACATCAATTCGCAGCAGGACTTTGTAGCATATATTGTATTCGATCATTCTGAACTACCTTGAAGAGAACGGTTTATTGACTCAGTCAACAAGCATTTAGAAAACATCATGCTTGTTACACACAGCTAGCTCTTTACTCACACCAAGTGTTGAGTGTTATTGACAAGGGACTTCAAATTGATACTGTATTTCTAGATTTCCAGGAGGCTTTTGACACTGTACCACACAAGCGGCTAGGGGTGAAATTGCGTGCGTATGGAATATCATTGCAGTTATGTGACTGAACTCATGATTTCCTGTCAGAGATCACAGTTCTTAGTAATTGACAGAAAGTCATCAAGTAAAACAGAAGTGATTTCTGGCATTCCCCAAGTTAGTGTTGTAGGCCCTCTGCTGTTTCTTATCCATATAAATGATTTAGAAGTAAGCCTGAGCAGCTGTCTTAGGTTGTTTGCAGACGATGCTATTATTCATTGTCTAGTAAAGTCATCCAAAAATCAAAACAAATTGCAAAATGAGTTAGAAAAAGTATCTGAATATTACAAAAATTTGACCCTAAATAATGAAAAGTGTGAGGTCATCAACATGAATGCTAAAAGGAATTCATTAAACTTTGGTTTCACAATAAATCAGTCAAATACAAAGGCTGTAAATCCAACCAATTATGTAGGAGTTACAATTATGAACAACTTAAATTGGAAAGAACACACAGAAAATGTTGTGGGGAAGGCAAACCAAAGACTGCATTTAGTTGGTAAAACATGTAGGAAATGTAACAGAATGCCTACACTATGCTTGTCCATTCTCTTTTGAAATGCTGCTTACCAGATAGGATTAACAGAGTACATCAAGAAAGTTCAAAGAAGAGCAGCATGTTTCGTATTATTGGGAAATAGGAGAGTGAGTGTCACTGACATGATATAGGCTCTGGAGTGGACATAATTAAAATAGACTTTTTCATTGCAGCAGAATCTTCTCACGAAATTTCAGTCACTAACTTTCTCCTCCAAATGTGAAAATATTTTGTCGATGTTGGCCTACATAGGGAGAAACGATCATCATAATAAAATAAGAGAAATCAGAGCTCGCATGGAAAGAAATGATGTTACTTTTTCTGTTTGCCGTTTGAGATTGGAATAATAGAGAATTATTGTGAAGGTGGTTTGATGAACCTTCTTTCTGCCGGGCTCTTAAATGTGGTTTGCAAAGTATCCATGTAGACAGTCCAATTCCTGGTGAAGGATGTGGTTCAGTTATTCCAGTCCAGGATGGTAATAGATGATGGAGGCCCTCCTTTGTGACTGGTTCTTGGGGGTGATGGCAGGATTGGGAGTGTGAGAGGAAATGGCACAGGAGATCTGTTTTGCAGACTGGATTTGGATGATAGTGCCAGTCTATGAAGACTTTAGTGAGACCCTCATCATACTGTGCAAGGGAATTCTCACTGCAGGCAAGCTGTCCCTGAGTGGTTGGGCTGTGTGAAAGGGATCATAGCTGTTGAAATGCAGGTGCCATTGGTGGTTGGTGGGTTTCATGTGGACAAAGGTGTGGATGGAGCCATCAGAGAGGGGGGGAGGTCTACGTCTAGGAAGGTGGCACGCTGCCTTGAGGAGGACTAGGTGAAGCAGATGGGAGAGAAGGTGTTGAGGTTGTGAAGGAATGAAGATAGGGTGTCTTGACCCATGTCCAGATCTTGAAGATATCATCAATGAACCTGAAAGTTTTGAAAGGCTAGGAAGATTTGGGTGTGTACCTTCCATTCAGAGGTGTAGTAATTGTGGGTTAGGATAAAGTTAGTAAGGTGTACAAAGAATGAGGTTGTGGGTTTTGAGTGTGAAGGACATTGGGGAAGATAGTTTTAAATAGTGGTAGGACCAGGGGCACAGTGGACGTTGGTGTATAGGGAAGTGGCTTTAACAGCAATGAGTAGGGTTCCAGGAGGTAAAAAGGGGGTGGCGATGGTGGAGTCTGTGAAGGAAATAGTTTGTGTCTTTGACGTGGGACGCTAGATTACAAGAAATTTGTTGGAGGTATTGGCGAATGAGGGCTGAAAATCTTTCAGTGGGGCTCAATAACCAGCCACAATGAAGCATACAGAATTGTTGGCTTTGTGGATTTTGGGGAGCGAGTGGAAGGTGGATGTGCAGAGTGCCATATTGGTGAAGAGCAAAATGGATTAAAGGGAGAGGTTCTGGGAAGGTATTAAGGCTTTAAGCAGGGATTGGAGGTTGTGTTTGACCTGTGGGATGGGTTCACTGTGACAGTTTATAGGTGGAGTAGTCAGATAATTGATGGAGGCCTTCTGCCAGGTAGTCACTCTGATTCATAACAGTGGTGGAATCTTTCTCTGCAGGTAGGATGATTGGGTCACTATTTGTTTTGATGTTTTCGTCTGCTGAAAGGTTGGTGTTCTGAGGAAAGAATAGTGAGGCTAAGTTGGAAGTAAGGAGTTCCGGAAGGTGACCAGCAGGTCGTTAGGTGGGAGGGGGAAGGATCGCGGTTGGATGGTGGTACGAACTGAAAGAGGCAGGGTTGGAATTAGGTTTGTTTCAGTTCGAGGGATTGGCAGCAAAGAAGTGCTTCCATTGTAGTGATTGGGAGCAGGACAGTAGGTCTTTGACAAGCCCAGCATGATAAAATTTGGGTGTATGGCTAAAGATGAGGCCTTTGGATAGGACAGAAACTTCTTTGGAAATGAGAGTTTTGGTGGAAATGTTAACAACAATGTTGTGTGGATGTGCTGCCTCTGAATTTGGTGGAAATGTCAACAATAATGTTCTGGGAATGTGTTTCCTCTGGATTTGGTGTAGAGCCCATCCCTATGCCACTCCCAAACCCAACCTCGTGCCACAGGGATCATATGCCTGTGGAAGACCCAGGTGCAAGATCTGTCCAATTCATCCACCCATCACTTCCTTTCCCAGCTCTGTCACAGGTTTACCCTGTCTCATCAGGGGTCGGGCCACCTGTGAAAGCAGCCATTTCATATATCAGCTCTGCTGCAATCACTGCACAGTTTTTTGTATTGATATGACTACAAATCAGCTGTTCACCAGGATGAATGGCCACCGCCAAACTGTGGCCAAGAGCAAAGTAGACCACCCTGTGGCACAACATGCAGCTGAACATAACACACTTGATTTCAATGGCTGCTTCACTACCCGAGCCATATGGATACTCCCCTCCTCCACCAGCTTTTCTTAACTGTACAGATGAGAATTCTTGATTCCTGTAATTATGCTAGTGTCAACCTATGGTAACATATTGTCCACAAACTCTCCACCCAACAGTTTCTACCCCCTCAGTCCTGTAGTCACCTCCCCATTCTCATCTCTGACCCTCTTTGTTTGCTGCCCTCTGCCAATGCACCCACACATCTTTCCATGCTCGTCTCCTTTTTTCCCCACCTCAATGCCGCACAACCTCCTGACGCTGCATGTGCTGTCAATCCCAGCCCTGGACATTCTGCCAGAGAGTGTTCTTTTCTATCTCCTTCCACCTGTACACTACTGTCCTCTGTCCCCTGTCCCCTTTTCCCTCCCCCTCCCCCTCCCTGTCCTGGCTGCTGCTTGCATCCAATGATAGTTGCATCCTAGCCCGTGCTGTCAGAGTTGGTGGTCATGTGTGCATGCTGTTATGTGTGTATGAATGATGTGTGTTTCTTTTTTCTGATGAAAGCTGTGGCAGGAAGCTGTATGTAAGTGTCTTTAAATTGTGCCTGTCTGCCACTTAACATGTGTTCCTTAAAGGTAAATAGCAATGTATGGAGTTTCCATTCTTTTAAACTTGAGTGACAGTTCCTCTGCATGCTCCTGCACTGTGCTGAATGTTTCTGATTCCTCATTGAGATATGATACTACTGATTTGTTTTGTCTAATTTTTTGAACGTATGTATTTTTGTGCTTGTTTTAGTTGTCTTTTTTACTTTGGTAATCACTGTTGCCAGAATTGCATCACAGTCGCTCATACCAGTGTGGATGTCCTCAGAGAAGTTATGTCTATTTGTTGCCATTAGTTCCAGTATACTTCCGTCATGGGTGGGATTCCTGACTATCTGTTCTATGCTGTTGTCAAAGAAGGCATTTAGTAATGCTTCACAGGATGTCTTATAACACACACCACTAACAAAACTTCTACCTCTCAATCACGGGGTCCCAGGTTCCATTCCCGGCCAGGTTGGGGATTTTCTCTGCCCGAGGACTGGGCGTTTGCGTTGTCCTAATCATTTCATCACCACCACCATCATTATTCGTGACAGTGGCTAGATTGGACTGTGAAAAATGTGGACTGTGCAAAAATCTGTGCAAAAATTGGTACTTTGTACGGGCACTGATGACTGTGCAGTTGAGTGTCCCACAAACCAAAATTAAATAAAAAAACTAACGAAACTGTAATTTTTTCAATTAATAGTTTGATGACAAAAGTAACAGGTAACAAGAGATTGTACTGTAAAATTACAGTATACCTTTCTTTTTCTATAGCATTTTACCGCCTGTGGCCTAGGACAAACACGATTAGCTTGCTTATGTGACAAATTGATTAGTATTTTATGTTGAAAAACAAACAAACTGAATTTTTGTTAAAAATGAACAAACTGAATTTTTATTTTTGTTAAAAATGAACAAACTTAATTTTTGTTAAACTAAAACAAGAACAACGGAACAAGAACACAGTTTGTTGTTCAGCCTTAAGTATGAAATTGTTCTACCAAGAAATGATGGACTAATCCATAAATACAAGTAAATAGTAGTGAAAGTATCAGCTCTATCAACAGAAAATAACTGAAATTTCATCAAGAGTTAGAAATATACAAAAAGATTATGCAGACTTAACTAGAAACTTATTATCTGTTTCTTTTATAATTTGCACTTCTTTCTGATATCATTGATTATGATACGGCTTAAGATTATTTCTCTCAATAATGTACTCAATAAGCATTGATGATTATAATGTGATATGCATTGACAACATGTTCTGAAAACAATTAGTGTTTGTGATTTGTGTATAAAACCAATGGTAAAAGATTTATTTAACCATGGTGGTTAAATGTTGACAATAGAATATGCTGAGCTGTTACGTTCAGTTCATAATAGAAAATTAATGCACCAGATGAACATAACCAATGATTGTCAGTGTTCAGATATAATTTATGGGAAGAACAAAAGAGGTAGTGCCATTGAAAATATGAACTTGGCTATAAACACATTTTTTCAGCATTTGGAGTTAAACATTCCCCTAGAGAAAATGAGTGTTAAATTCAATAGAAGCAGAGATGGTCAAGAAGAGAAATCTCTACCTGATGCAGAGGGCAAGTTGTAACCAAGAGTTAAAACTGCTTCACAGTTATTCCAGAATCATCCAGTCCATTATAAAAAAAGCAACATGCATATGCAACATGCAGACAAAAAAAATGGCTCTGAGCACTATGCAACTTAACTTCTAAGGTCATCAGTCGCCTAGAACTTAGAACTAATTAAACCTAACTAACCTAAGGACATCACACACATCCATGCCCGAGGCAGGATTCGAACCTGCGACCATAGCGGTCGCGCGGTTCCAGACTGTAGCGCCGTTAACCGCTTGGCCACCACGGCCGGCCAACATGCAGACAATGGAAGGCTCTAACAACAAATTAAAAACAACCTTGAGCATTATTAAGTGATAAACATATAAAAACCATGTGGCAAATGAAATTACGTTCACCGGTAATGGATGTAGCAGAAATGGCAACATACTGAAATCATTTGTCACCTACTTCAGTGATTATTTCCTGAAAGTGGCAGCTGATGTAACACCTGATAATGAACAACTAAATATAGATCCATTAGATTTACTTCAGCATACACTATTTACACTACCCAAAGCATACATTTATAAAAGAATACACACACAGATTTTAAAACCATTATGTCATTAAAAAGTGGCAGTTTGTCTGGATAAGACAGTGATTCTGGCAAGATTAGTTCAGTTAAAATCTTACACAACTTATTTGGAATACCCATGAGTAAGCTTAATAATCAGTCCTTTATTCAAGGAATATCTTGTAATGTTCTTAAATGTACAACATTCTTTAGAAATGGAGATAAGCAACTTCAAATGTAAATCCATCTTAAATGACCTAGTATTAAAAGAAAAATTGCACTAATGACATCCATTATGCATAGATGGAATTTTACCTTCATGACAGAAAGCACACAATTAAATTGATAAACTGCAGCCAGCTGCTGTGGCTGAGCAGGCGCTTCAGTCCAGAACTGCGCAACTGCTACGGTTGCAGGTTCGAATCCTGCCTCGTGCATGGATGTGTGTGATGTCCTTAGGTTAGTTAAGTAGTTCTAAGTTCTAGGGGTCTGATGATCTCAGATGTTTAAGTCCCATAATGCTCAGAGCCATTTTTAGACAAACTGCATGACAGTACTGAAATTAAACTCAGAATAAGGGTAATACTAATGCAATCCCCTTCCCCCGGAGATTTAGAGCATGGTTCCCCCCATCATAATCTTTGTAAATGACCTTCCATGACTTTAGAGGACTGTTAAATTTTTTTAATGTTCATAAATGGTACAAGCATACTAATCAAGGGGGAAGACTGTCTTACCATGTGCAGCCCAGGTGATAGATGAACAGGCAAGGAAGAGATTACTATGGTTGTAGATTAATGGACGGAAATGGGAGACCTGAAGATGATGGTGGAGACTGCTGTGCGATGAGCTAGTCGAGACTGAGGGAGGATGATTTCAGGTGGTAAGCACTATTCCCATCCATGTAATTCATTTCAGAGAAGTTGGTATTGGGCAGGGGAAGAGAGATGCAGATGGGCAGTTTGTTGGTGGCCATTTATGCAAGAGGACAGTTAGTTAGTTAGTTAGTTAGTTAGTTAGCTTTACCCCAAAAGAGACTGTGCAGAGAGTGCAACCCATCCATCTAGATGAATGACCATCATGAAACTACACTAAGGGCATGTAGCTGACCAACAATGTGAATAACCTCAATGACTGCATCAAAATGTGTACTATTTGATTCCTCCCCCCTCCCCAAAAAAAAAAAAAAAAAAAAAAAAAAAACTGGCTGTTGCCCAGTGCTTCGCTCACGCCTCAGTAGTTTTGTAATGATTGGTGGTGATTGTAATCTAGTAATTTTATGAGATGAGATGTCTGTATTTCTGTTGTTTTGCTGCATTTTGAATCTGAAAGCATGCAATATATTTTCCACTTATATTTAAAAAATGCCTAGATTCATTACATTCGTGCAGAAATAGATTTCTTTAGGGGTTTCTCTGATTCAATTGGTACTGGATGTGAGATCTCGCTAACAGAGCAACACATACCAACCATTTCACCCTTCCATTTTAATGCGTTATGGTGCCTACATTTTTGGTCCATTCCTCTATGATGACTGACTTAGGATTAACATAGTCAGTTAATAGGTCACAATCAAATGCAGCCTCACCAAAAGCCTCCCACATTCAATACGTGAAGGTATGACAAGTTGTTCGTTGTACAGCCTTTAAATGACGCAGTCATTGTGAGTCTTCAAGCATCTTGGAAACTGTAAGAGACCTATGGTGCTGAGCATCTGGTGATGGGCGTGTGAGTGTTTTAATGTCTCAGTAACTCTTAAGGCTTCTAACATTCTGCACCCAAGTTCCGGCAGACATGAGATTGCTCTGAGGTTTGTTGGATTCGCTTAACTTTTGTAGCTTGAGTTCTCTTAGAAATACGTGCTAAATCAGACTTAAGCTTGCAAGGTTTATAGTAATAGTTCTAATACGGGTCACAGGCTTATCATCCAATTTTATTGTTGAATCTCCATCTACATGGGGTGGTGTTGGAATTTAATATTATAAACCACACACATAACAACATTGGGGGGGGGGGGGGGGGGGGGGGGGGAGGAAACGAACTGGTGGGAATTGAACCTGGAAACCAATGATTGTGAAACAGTTATGCTAACTGGATGACTGCAAGCTGTTCTTGCAAATTGTATCTCAACAAAGATGTTATAAAGTGCACATGATGCTCAGTGGCTAAAATGTGACGGGTTTGTGACTGACATTGGTATGGAAGTATGGATTAAACATGTGGAGGTTTCTACAATCATCATATTCAGTACATTGAATAGCATTGTGTAGAATGTATCGAACAAAAAAAGCTTTTACATGACTGTGATAAAGTTCAAAAGCCAAAGAGTAAATAACATTTTCAAAAAGTAATTATTGTTTCTTATTTCATGTTATATTCTTCAAACCAATAAATACGCTGTACTACACACTTTCTAAAATAGCCTATGTTCTTCCTCAGCATTCAAGCTATCTTCATACCAAATTTCTTCAAGATTGGTTCAGCAGTTTAGTTGTGAAAGTGTAACAGACAGAGTTACTTTTGCATTTATAATGTTAGTATGTGTCGTAAATTATATAGTCTGAAGAACAGAGTTTTATTTATGAACTGTAGATTTTCTCAGCTTTACTTTGTAACTTCAACAAACTTCAAAGAGATTATATAAAAACAAGAATATGTCAAAAATAACAAGGATTAATATTTTACAGTAAACGCTAAAACATTTTTCCTTTTATCACAACATTTCTCCAAAAGGAAAAAAAATCAGTCAAAAAACAGTCAAACAAATAATGAGTTATGCTTTACTGCCTGCACACCAATCCCTGCATGCAGCAAATTAAAGCGAACTTGCTCAAGTGGCTTCGTCAGAAGATCAGTCAACTTTTTCTTTCCATATATGTGTTGCAACATAATTTCATCATTCACAAATCTCTCACGGACATAAGTGTCAGATGTTTTTTTTTTTTTTGTTTTTTTTTTTTTTTTTGACAATGATATTCGCGTGGTGGTGGTGGTGGTGGTGGTGTGTGTGTGTGTGTGTGTGTGTGTGTGTGTGTGTGTGTGTGTGTGACCCCCCACCCAAATTTTAATGCACTGACATTGTCATTATAAAGTGTTGGAGGTTTTTTCAGCATTTCAACTAATTCACTTAACAAACAATGAAACCAAATTAATTCTTTGGCTCCTTCACTTGCAGAAATAATTTCTGCCTCAGTTGTAGATGTAGCCACAGCCTTCTGCAAATGACTTGTACTTGATGTTGCCACAATACCAGTTGTTGAATGTCTTCCCCAGCTAAATCAGCATCACATAAATTCTGAAATTTTCTTCTATATCATAGATAATATCTATAATTAAATGTACCTTTCAGATATTGAAATATGCATTCACATGATCCCAGTCCTCACTGGTTGATTTTTCCATAGCTTGAGCGGATTTAGTCACTGTTTTTTTTTAGGAACAGTATATTTTCCCAGGATACAGCTTCACTTCATAACTTCAATGAACATGAAATATTACTCACCACTACAATATCAGCAATTAGTGCTCGTAACAGACCAAAACACTTACTTCATACTTAAACCTTTTACTTACTTCTGATAATATTTTCATTTATTTTCTGCTCATCACCAGGTTTTGTTGGTAATTAAATCTCTGGATTGTAGCGCTGGTGCCTTCCAGTATGAACATAACCGAATCATCTTTCCTTTCCTTGACCTGGACACATACAGTCCTATTTCCTCTTATATTAATCCGAACCAAAATCCAATGTGTATGTATATAACTACTCATCTTTTCCGCTGCTTCACAAGTAAACAACTGAAAAACCTGTAACGGTTTTCTTCAAACTATGAATTTTAATTTATCTAGCAGAAAACTAAGGGAAAAAAATGCCTAAAATGTAAGCTACTGTGAAAAAAGTGTTATTTGAAAAAAGTGTAATTGGATAAATAAAAAAAATCTACTCACCAAGCTGCCACTTACTTTAATTATTGTTTTAAGAATGTAATATTTTACACCCTATGCTTCATTTTGTTTTAAAGAATAAAAACTTTTTAACTCATCTAACTGGGAAAGAATATAGTGTTGCATAATATTTTGCATTTTATATTGTCAGGGAAGCAGGCAGTATTAAAAGGTGAAGGGAATATGTAAGTCACAACCAGGCATCTGGCATTGATAAATGATTAGAAGTAAAAATTTAAAAGGCTGTCATGCGAAGTGTCCGAATATGAAGCCTTAGTGCTCTGACATTGGCTGTTAAAAAAAGAAAAGTAGTAATTTGGGAGCTTTTTGACTGGAATGCTTGATTTTGCTAAAACTTCAAACTTTTTTTCCGAAAACAGTCTTGCTTGTTTTCTTCTTTTCTTCTATTTAAGCTTTCAACAAGTGCTTGTTTCTGTTGGAAGCAGCACCATTTTCCATCATTGATTTAAGATGTTTCTCGGCATTATTTTTCTTTTCACAACTAGTTTGAGAAATACAATATCTGAAGAATATTAATTTTGATCTTTCATGGGCATTTATAGGTGTGCAATCCATAATTGGCAATGCTACAGACAGAACTGACAAGATACTTAGCATAGAAGTAGAACTGAAAATAACTCTATTCACACATTAGGGGGAAGACTTTTGGTAAGGCTAAAATGTGTTACCAGGTTTTGTTTTCTGGTCGCACTATAGTGCAGAGTAGAGAAACTATAAATTCCCAATACGCTGCGAGCATAAACAAACTGGAATTATGTCGACTAGAGGGTTGAGGAGCGGTGAGGGGAAATGAGCCCTCTTGCAGGGCAATGCATGTTCTATGTTTCTGAAAAATCAGAACTTGAAACATGGTTGTAGGAATCAATAATCCCTTTAAGTGTTTTGTGGGCATAATTGAACTCTGTGATGGACCAGGAATAGTTTCTTCACTCATTTCAAAATATGAGAATACACAATGAGCAACATACAATGCGAAGTATTTGTTAACAACTACCGTACAGTTGTCTGCTAATGTTGACAGTGATGTGAATAAGGTAGTTCAGGCCCAATCTCTAGCATTATCTGACACATCCACAGTCCAAAACACCTGCCACCTCTGAAACTACCATGTTGAAGTATTTTTTTTGTTAGATCCCACAGTTGTGACCACACGCACAATGCTCACACCATCCCCAATAATCAGCTACAAATGTGATCCCTTCATCACCCAGGATAGGAGCAACTGAACCATGAGCTTTGCCAGGTCTTCGACTATCTATCGACATGCTCAATCGTATATCCGCTCTACTGTAACTTTTGCAACTACCAACCAGCTGTCTTCCAGAATGAATGGCCACTGTCAAAATGTGGCAAAGAACAAAGCTGACTATCCACTGGCACAACAGTCTGCCAAGCAAAACATGGTAGAGTTCAGTGACTGCTTCACAACTGTGCCATTTGGATCTTTTCTTCCAGCACCAGCTTTTTTTTACTACCCAGATGCAGTGGCTGCTTCATAACCATGACATTTGGATCCTTGCCTCCAGCACCATCTTTTCTTTGTTATACAAATGGGAGTTATCCTTACCACACATCCGGTAATCCTCCTGGCCTCAACCTTTACTAAACCCCTGCACCCACACCCTCTGCCTCTCTGTCTCATACCAGTTGACACCTCCACGCAATCGTCATTCTGTGTTGCACCAACACGCAAGCTGTGGTGCCCTTATGTCCCATTCCTAGTCCATGCACTTGCCAGCCCTCTCTCTCTCGCATTCCTATCTTGCAAAAGCTGCTGCCACTGTATGAGTTGCTAGCTAGTCCGCAACCTCCCCTCCTCTGTCTCCCTCCATCTCCCTACTTCACCCGACACAAACCTGCAACTGTGGCAATGTAGGTGCGTGCGTGTGTCGTGCACGCACATGCACATTTTGGCTGCTGGAAGGATTTGTACAAAAGTAGCAAAGTTTTCATTCTTTTTTGTGAGCCCATTGGCACTCCATTCTTCTATTATTTGGTGTGTGTGTGTGTGTGTGTGTGTGTGTGTGTGTGTGTGTGTGTGTGGTCTCTTAATTTATTTAGATTAATAATTCATAATATTGCTCACCAAGAATAACACGGACAGCATTGCACCAGTTGGCAAGGTTCAATGTGATTTCTTGTGTTTCCTAACTATTTTCTTCAGAACTTTTTTTTCTTAAAATTTATCCCGATAACATACATTACTGTTGTGATAGCTGAAATACAAAAGTGTAATTGTCAGGATAGATGCTTCTTACCATATAGTGGAGATGCTGAGTCTCAGATAGGCGCAACAGAAAGACTGTCAGAAGGTAAGCTTTTGACAAACAAGACCTTCATAAGAAATAGAAACACACACACACACACACACACACACACACACACACACACACACACAACCATAATCTGTGGCCACAGTTATTAAAATGTTCTGTTGATTTGATGTTGGCATTTCAATATCACTTCTTTTTTCCAGAATAAAGAGCAAGACATACCGTACAGTGGGCCAGAGGATCTTGTCACAGAAATTGACCCAGATGCACCCTTTCGGCAAAAGAAGAAACTGCACCCCCTTGATGAGGTTAGTATTTTGCTCACAATCCTGTTGGTACTTCTTTTCAGTTACCATAGTATTTGGATGCATTGGCAAATGAATTTTAGAATTAGCAAATGGTGTACCAGATTACCTGACTCATTAGTGTTATTTGAGGGTTTTTTTTTCTCCATGTTCTGTTGTATATATATTGCAATAACTGGACATTATGTGGAACATGTCTGTACGTTTGGAAATATGATACATTTTTCTGTGAAAATGTGCCTACATGTTGATATTTTATGCAACAAAAAATGTTTTTGAAACTTAATGTACAGCAAAATTTGAGAAGCCTAGCCCAATCACACAACGAATTTGCATTCAGAAGTTGTTCTATGTAGGTGAAGTAGTTCTCAAGCAGGAATGATCTAGATTAATTCTTAAAACTTTCATTATCTACCAACAACTTTAATTCAGGTGGGAGGTGGTCAAATAAATTTATACTGTAGCTACATTCTGTCTCTTTCTGCACAAGAGTGAGGTTAAGTTGTAGAATGTGGAGGCTACTTTTCTTCCTAAGGTTAAATTGACAAACACTACTGTTATTTACATACTGCGCGTGATTCTTCAGAACAAACTTCATAAGAGACTAAACATGTCGTGAACCTGCTGTTAGTATGTCCAGCTTTCTAAACAGTTGTCTACATGAAGTTTGATGATGGATTCCAGACCTATTGCATGTTTCTGTGCAAAGAATACTTTGTGGCTGTATGGAAATGCCTCGGTAAATTATTTTATATGATCTTGAGGAATGCAAGTATGCAAAGTAGTTGATATTCTAGTACTTTCGCCGGCTGCTGTGGCCGAGCGGTTCTAGGCACTTCAGTCCGGAACCATGTGACTGCTACAGTCGCAGGTTTGAATCCTGCCTTGGGCATGGATGTGTGTGTGATGTCCTTAGGTTAGTTAGGTTTAAGTAATTCTAAGTTCTAGGGGACTGATGACCTCAGATGTTAAGTCACATAGTGCTCAGAGCCATTTGAACCATTTTTTCTAGTACTTTCATCATCAAAATTAGCAATTCCACACAAAGCAAATCTTGATAAAGTCCAACATTAGAAATGATCTTTAGTATGTTCTATATAAGAAAATTTCAGATCTACAATCAAACCCAGGAAAAATCAGTTCTGCATATGTCCTTTTTCTCATGCTGTACTGTTATTGAGAGGGTTCTGAAAATGCAGCCTCCGTTAGTGTCTGAATTAGTGTATCTAATTTTGGCAAAATCTGCATTAATATTTTGTTAGTTTGCAGATGAATAGAAGTAAAAGTTTGAGAGTTTGTCATGCTACCTGTCTGAAGGCAAAGCCTTTGTTGATTGAAATAGACTGTTAAAGAAAGAAGAAAAGTGATGATTGCTGAACTTCTTGACTGAAATGTTTGCTTTTCCAAAAATGACAACAGTTTTTTTTTCTAAAATGGCCTTTGTTTTCTTTCTTCTGGTGCTATTTAAGCTTCAAACAAGTGAATGTTTATGTTGATAACGAGTAGCATTTTTTAGCTAGTGAACAGAGTGCTTCTCTGATTTAAAGTGTTTCTTGACGTTATTTTTCATTTCCAACCCACTTTGATAATTACGAAATCAGTAGCACAATTATTTTGACCTTTCATGGCCACACTTAGCTGCACAACCAATACTTGATAATGCTACAGACAGAACTGACAAAGTACTTAGTGTAGAACTGGGAAGAGACTTTCACCGAGGTCGAAATACGTTGCCAAGTTTTGTATCCCAGTCGTTGAAATTCATGTGTGTCAGAAGATCACTATTTGCTCATTGTATCTACCTCCATAACATGCAATAGATTCTGAGGCTCTCATGGGTCTTATAGAACAATTGTCCAACTATTTCTCGTGCTGGGAGACTTTAATGCCAATCGTGTCTTGTGGGGCTCGATCTCTACTTGCCCTTGTCGGGTTTTGGAGAGCCTCACAATGTTTTACGAGCTGTGCATCCTCAAGTCAGGTACTCCCACTCATTTTTGTACTGCTAATCCATCAAACATTCCACTTGTTCTACAAAAGTATGGGACACTATCAGGAGCCTTTCTGGTAAATACAGTTGCTTACCAATAGCAGCAGTGCTGAAACAGTGATATCTCCAAACAATGCCCGGAGACATCTTTCAGACGTTGGTAGAGCATTTTGGAGCAGCTGCTACCTATGCTAGCAAAGATTCAGCTTTTTTCTGCTACTGTGTGACTTTAGAGAAGAGCAAGTTAGAATTCAGACTGCACAATTGAGTCTTACAACTGCTCTTTCTCCATTTGGGTCTTGCAACTGCCCTTTCTCCCTATGGGAACTGGAGGTGGTGCTGTCTGAGATTTGTGATGCTGTACTCAATCATGGCCAAATCTGCTGCTGGGTGCTTCTATGTTTTCCAGCATTGTCAAAGGAAATCCTCCTCGAATTTTTTTAGTTTTATATGGCAAACAGGCAATTTTCCCAACTCATAGAGAGGCAATTCTGATACCTCTCTTCAAACCAGTAAAGGACCACATACGTCTCAGTAGTTACCAGAGCATTGCCTTATGAGCTTTGTTGGAAAGATCCTGGAATGAATGGTTAACCATTGTCTGATCTCGTTGTTAAAGATCAGGCAACTCATTAGCCTCTCTGTGTAGATTCCAGAGATTGCAGTCTACTGTCAACAATCTGACCCCAGCTGGAGGCGTCTGTCTAGCAGGCTTTCCTACATAAACATCACTGTTTAAGTACGTTATTTGACATCAGTAATGTGTGTGACATTACTTGGAGACACAGTATACTTACGCAACTGCATCAGTGGGGCTTTTGTGGCTACCTTCCCATCTTCATACGGTCTTTCCTGTCTGAGCAGTTCTTTAGGACATGAGTTGGTGACACACTGTCAGCTTGCTTTGAGCAGGAGAATGATGTCCCTCAGGAGAGCGTTTTAAATGTTAGTCCCTTTGCTGTAGACATCAACAATACCACATACAAAGTAGGGAGTCCTGCACAGTGCTCCTTATTTGTGGACAATTTTGCTGTTTTTGCGTAGCGAGCACGGGACCACGAGCTAATGTGGTCCTCCTTCCTTTCCGGGCTGCATACCTTCCTTTTCCGCATCCTTCCCTATCCCCCATCTTGCCCCCCCCCCCCCCCCCAACCTCCGCCTCTTTCCTTCCCTTTCTCCCCTCTGGGAATATGTTTTGTGCCTACATCTGGAGACGGACACTTGAAAACGTAACACACTCTTCGCTTTCTCTGCTTGCAAGTCTTCGTCCTTCCTTTGTCCTTCTCTTTTCCTTACCTCTTCTCTTTACCCTTTTCTCCGCTGCAGCATTTGAGACCCCTCTTCTTCCCTTTCCCTTTCTTTGTCTTTCCCTTTCTCTTTTTTACTTCCTGTGCGTGTCTGAAGGCCGACCCACACATTTCCATGCATAGCCGGTGACGGGGTAACGCGTACTTCCCTGCCCCGGGTAGACAGGTAGGACACGTACATACCCCCTGGTAATGGCCAGGCCCAGGGAGGGATGATTACTCGAGCTGATACCTTCCGAAAGTGCCGATTGGTCCCTCCGTCCGTTTCTTGGGAAGTGTGACCTGAGGTGTGAACAATCACCTAAGGCGGGAGTGCCCTCAGAGAGGGCCCCCACAAGGGAGGAGCACGCCATCGGAGACGCCGGTAATCATGGGGGATACTTCCACAATGGTTTCCTCATCTTCTACTATGTCTGCTCACAAGCGTAAGTTCAATGAGTCTCAGCCACAGACAGTTCTTCCCTCATTGCCACAGTTCCTTGTTGTTTCTCAGTCTGACGAAGATCACGACTTCTCCACGGTCAACCCTTTCATTATTCAGAAAGGTGTCGACGCAATTGCAGGTCCTGTAAAGTCTTGTTCCAGATTACGAAATGGCACCTTGTTGTTAGAAACAGTCAGTGCCCTCCAGGCACAAAAATTGCTGCGTACTTCACTGCTACACACCTTCCCTGTCCGGGTGGAAGCGCACTGCACTTTAAATTCCTCACGTGGGGTCGTTTATACATGCTCCCTCGACGGATTGTTCGACGAGGAAATTCAACACTACCTGTCTGACCAGGGCGTAACGGCTGTTCATAGAGTCATGAAAAGGGTTGACACGAACATCGTTCCAACCCGTACTGTCTTCTTGACATTTGACAGAGTTAAACTCCCATCGAACATCAATGCGGGCTGTGAGATAATTTCCGTTCGCCCTTACATCCCGAACCCTACGCGTTGCTATCGTTGTCAGCGTTTCAATCATTACCAGCCAGTCCTGTTCCAATAAGCCAAATGTGTTACGTGTGGCAAGGATGCCCATGAGGGTGCTTGTCCGCCTCCATCCCCTCGTTGCATCAACTGTATGGGTGAGCATGCTGCTTCCTCTAGAGACTGCCCCCTTTTTTAAAGACGAAAACCTCATTCAGGAAATCAGAGTGAAGGAAAAGGTATCGACCTTTGCTGCTCCAAAATCATTCGCCAATCAAAAGCCCACTGTGCCTCAGACAGGTAAATACAGCACTGTCCTTGCCTCTCATCGGCCAACAAAGGAGGCGGCCACGCAGACTTGTGATCTCACCTTTAGTGCCACAGTCGTCAGATTGGCCAGCACAAAGATTGCCCGTTCAACCTCCCCACTTTCGCCTGCTCACTCTAGGGCTCACCCTTCATCGGGTTCTGCTAAATCTCGAGCCCAAAAGTCAGACACCCGGACTTCCAAAAAAGAGCCTACTCGTGAAGATTTTTTACATACCCCAAATTCACAACGATCAGTTCCTCCTTCATCTAAACATCCTGTTTCCAAGAAGGCTAATAAGAAACCCAGTCCCTCTCCTTCTCCGCCACGGCGTGTCCCATCTACAGCACCACCTGACGGTAGCCGCCCTCGGCCATCTTCTGCTGGCGGCCGATAGCTGGTGGCAGGAGCTGCTCCTGAACAACCTATGGATCAGGATCTTCTGCCTTCGGCTGACTGCCGTTCCACGCTGTCAGTCGCAAGCTCTGAGCTGTCGTTGAGTTGAGGGCAACCTTGGTCACATTTTTCCATTTTCTGTCCACCCTATGTCCATTATCCATTGGAATATACGTGGCATTCGAACCAATTGGAATGAATTATTGATCCTCTTATGATCCTCCTCGCCGGTCATCTTCCGTCTTCAGGAAACAAAGCTGCGTCCCTACGATCGCTTTGTTTCCCCTATTTTCAGTCAGTCCTATTTTATCTCCCCTCTGTTGAAGGCACTCCAGCACATGGAGGACTCATGATTCTTCTCCATGATACTCTCAATTATCACCCAATCCCCTTAAACACTTCCTTCCAAGCTGTCGCTGTCCGTCTTTCCCTTTCTGGATACACCTTCTCTCTTTGTACTGTATACATTCCATCGTCCACACCAATGGCACGAGCTGATCTCCTTCATCTTCTTGGTCAGCTTCTACCCCCCTATTTGCTGGTTGGGGACTTCAATGCCCACCACCTGCTTTGGGGATCTCCAAGTCCTTGTCCGTGTGGCTCACTATTGATAGACATCTTCCACCAAGCGGATCTTGTTTGCCTCAACACTGGGGACCCTACAGTTTTGTCTGCCTCCACCACAAATTTCTCTCATTTGGACCTTTCGGTCGGTACTGTTCCGCTAGCTCGGCACTTCAAATGGTTCGCCCTTGCTGATACACACTCGAGTGACCCATTTTCCATGTGTCCTTAGATTGCAGCCCCACCTGCCATATATGCGCCCGCGACACTGGAAGTTTGCCCAAGCCGATTGGACACTTTTTTCATCTCTAGCGACATTCGATGACCGTCACTTTCCTAGCGTCGACGATGAGGTCACTCATATTACAGACATTATTGTTACAGCTACGGAACTTTCAATACCTCGCACCTCCTAATTGCCCCAGCGTCCCCCAGTTCCTTGGTGGAACGAGGCATGCCATGACGCAGTACGTGAGCGGCGGCTTGCTCTTCGCGTTTTCAGACACCATCCTACATTAAGGGCAACTGTATCCGCTATAAGCAGTTCCGTGCACGATGCTGTCACGACATCTGCGATAGCAAGAAGGCAAGCTGGGACTTCTTTACTAGCTCATTTAACACCTTCACTCCCTCCTTGGAAGTTTGGAGTCAGATTCGACGGTTATCTGGCGCACCTTATTTCTCCCTGGTCTCTGGGCTGACTGTCACGCATGACACATTAGTGGACCCCGTCGCAATTTCTAACTCATTGGGTCAACATTTTGCTGAGATTTCGAGCTCTTCAAATTACCCGCTCGCGTTTCTCCTGAAGAAACGTGCAGCGGAAGTGCGAACTCTTGCTTTCTCCTCACACAATTGCGTAAGCTATAATACTGTTTTCTCCATGCAGGAATTCCAACATGCACTCTCTTCTTCTTGCTCCTCCGTCCCAGGACCGGATGGTATCCACATCCAAATGTTGCTGCATTTATCATACCCTAGTGTGCGTTACCTCCTTCGCCTTTATAATCGAATTTGGACCGACAGTATTTTTCCAAGATGATGGCAGGAAGCTATCGTCGTTCCTGTTCCGAAACCTGGAAAGGACAAACATCTCCTCTCTAGCTATCGCCCCATTTGTCTCACGAGTAGTGTATGTAAGGTTTTGGAGCATATGGTGAATTGCCGTTTAGCTTGGTGGCTGGAGTCCCGCAGTCTTTTAACACCTGCCCAATGCGGTTTCCGAAAGCATTGTTCTGCAGTTGCTCTCTCCACTTATATCAAGAACAATTTTTTCCGGAAACGCCAAACAGTAGCAGTATTTTTTGATCTCGAGAGAGCATACGATACCTGTTGGAGGACAGGCATCCTCCGCACACTGTTCTCTTGGGGTTTTCGAGGTCGGCTGCCCCTTTTTCTTCGTGAATTTATGGCAGAGCGCACATTTAGAGTGTGGGTGAACACTACTCTCTCCCATACTTTCTCCCCAGAAAACGGGGTACCCCAGGACTCCGTGCTAAGTGTTGTACTGTTTGCCATTGCCATAAAGCCAATTATGGATTGTCTCCTTCCTGATGTCTCGGGCTCCCTCTTTGTGGATGATTTTGCGATCTACTACAGCTCTCAACGGATCAGCCTTCTTGAACGACGTCTTCAAGGATGTTTCGATCGTCTCCACGCTTGGAGCTTCTAAACAGCCTACGCTTTACTCCCAGTAAGACCGTTTGTGTTAATTTTTGGCGTCGTACGGAGTTTATTCCACCTTCCTTACATCTAGGACCTGTCAACCTTCCGTTTTCAGACGTTGCTAAATTCTTGGGTCTTATGTTTGACAGAAAACTGTGCTGGTCCTCCCACGTTTCCTATCTTTCGGCTCGCTGTCTGCGATCCCTCAACACCCTCCGTGTCCTGAATGGTACCTCCTGGGGAGTGGACCGAGTGGTCCTTCTCCGCCTCTATCGCGCCTTAGTGCGCTCGAAGTTCGACTGTGGAAGCATAGTTTACTCCTCTGCTTGGCCGTCTATTCTTCGGTGCCTCGACTCTATCCACCACCGTGGATTACGTTTAGTGTCTGGAGCTTTTTACACCAGCCCTGTGGAAAGCCTTTATGCTGAGACTGCTGGACCTCTGCCGTCCAATTGGCGAGCTGTCCTTTGAGTCGTTATGCTAGCCACCTGTCTTCCATGCCTACTAATCCGGCCCATGACATTTTTTTCAACGCCTCCTTGGATTTAGGGTATGCAGGCTGCCCTTCCTCCCTACTACCACCAGGATTCCACTTCCGTGAACTGCTCCATTCTCTTTCCTTCCGCTTTCCTAAAACTTCCTTGACAACTTAGGGTACAACACCGCCTTGGCTCCGTCCCCGGACCTGCGTGCTCAGTGACCTTTCCCAAGGATGGAACCCCATCACTTGTTTGTCGTCGGACATTTGCTGCTCTATGTGCACAAATGAAGGACGCCACATTTATTTACACTGTTGGCTCAAAAACATCGTTTGGTGTAGGGAGTGCCTATATTGTTGACGACACTCCAACTCGATTTCGGCTTCCCGACCAGTGTTCGGTTTATACTGCGGAGCTTTACGCTGTTCTCCAGGCTGTCCAATACATCCGTCGCCATCAGCGGATACAGTATGTTATCTGTTCAGATTCTCTCAGCTCTCTCCTCAGTCTCAAAGCTCTCTACCCTGTCCACCCTCTGGTCCACCGGATTCAGGACTGCCTACACTTGCTCCACTTGGGGGGCATCTCTGTGGCGTTCCTCTGGATCCCAGGACACGTTGGTATCTGTGGAAATGGGGCCAAGGCTGCGGTCTCTCTTCTTCAGCCAGATATTCGCACGATTCCCTTTGCCGATCTACGGAGTGTTTTACGTCGTCGTGTTGTTCTTTTATGGCACGCACGTTGGTCAACACTTCCCAATAATAAATTGCGGGACGTGAAAGCTCTTCCCTGTGCTTGGACCTCTTCCTCCTGAACGCGTCATCAGGAGGAGGTAATTTTAGCTAGACTCCGGACAGGGCACTGTCTTTTTAGCCATCGACATCTTATAAGTGACGACCCTCCCCCACTCTGTCCCCACTGTGCTCTCAGCTGTGGACGGTAAGACACCTTTTACTTGAGTGCCCCTATTTTACTCCGTTACGCGCCCGTCCACAGCTGTCGCCTGATATATCTTCCATTTTAGCAGATGACACGCGCTCAGCCGATCGCGTTCTCGAGTTTATTAGTGCAAGTGAGATGACGTCAGTCATTCGAAGCTCTTTTTGGGGACAACCAACCCCCTTCTATAGTGGTTTTTAAGCTTTCCTTCTGTTTTTAGTTTCCCCAATTTTTTGAGTTTCGTTCCCATTGCTGCTGGTTTCCAGTATTTTTTTTGCTAAGTCACAGACTGGCCACTAATGACCGTAGCAGTTTTGTGCTCTAAAACCATAACAAAAAAAAGAGAAAAAAAAAAAAGCGACCAGTCAGTTGCAATTTACGTTACAGAGGTTTGAGGAGTGTACTGCAAAGATGGGTTTCCAGCTTTCAATTGTGTGTGTGTGTGTGTGTGTGTGTGTGTGTGTGTGTGTGTGTGTGTGTGTGTGTGTTTCATTTTAATCATTCCCATTGTATTTTCAATTTATGTGAATTGCGAGGCTTGAAAGCCAGAATCCAGAAGGCATTGAATATCATAAAGATCCTTAGCCATTTGTCTTGGGGAGGAGATACGCACATTTGCTCCAGTTTTATAAGGCTTTTGTGCATTCACGGCTAGACTGTGGACGCACAATGTGTAGAGTCTTCTTACCTGAAGATTGACACTATCCACCATGAGGGGATTAGGCTGGCCACAGGTGCTTATAGGACCAGCCACATATCGAGTCTGTGTCGAGGCTAGGGGATTGCCACTCAACATACAGCAGCAGCTACTCATGGTGCATCAGACATGCAAGTTCTTTGCAGCTCCAGCTTCACATTTCTACCATACTATTGCTTGTCCACCTCGGGAAAGCCTTTTCTCCAATCGTTCCCAAGCAACGGCGCCATTTGGGATCTGCGTGCAGTGTGTGCTGGAGCCCCTTGGTGTAGAGCACATACAACCCCAAATGCAGGTTTTTAACCACCTGCCACCATCTGCAGAGTCCAGAGTAATTTTAGATTTGGTGCAGCACAGAAGAAATTGCAATCCTGCATATGTTTTTAATGCATTATTCTATGAGATTTTAACTGAGCACCACAACTCTGCAGTTTCTTTGTGCATGGGTTGAACCACGGTGGCCCATTGGTTGCTCTGTTGTTTTCCCTGATCCTGTCCTCTAGGGCCAACTGCCTTGATACTTCAGTGTCTTCAACACAGAATTATATGCAGTCTTGCAGGCAATGGACCAGATGAAATGTGCTTAAAATGATAAATTCCTTGTCCAGGTTCTGTGTGCCATTCATTCTACATAGCTTGTACCCAGCACAGAAAGTAATCAGGAATTTTACATGACTTTTGTAGCTTATGCTGAAAGTGACATGATTAGTTAGATTTGTAATCAGTGCTGTTATAATTCAGAATCACCGGAAATGATTGATTGTTTGCCGCAGAGCTTTTTTTTGTACTATTCTTTTAATTATTGCACATAAGTACTCCACAAATTTTCAAATACTTGACAGACTTTGTGATATTTGCGTGCTTTATTTCTTCATTGATAATCCTCAAGTGTCAATGTTATACTGTTGTTATACTGGCTAAAAAATGGGGGTTGGAATGTCAACACTGACTACTGTAAATGATGTAACTGACAGTTGCACAATTGCTTTTCACAGTTCTTTACTTTCACTGTTCACAACCGCCCAGTATCACACAATTATGTGGCCAGTTCACTATTGGTACATGTTGATAAGCCTCATTAATAGGTTGCAGGCAACATCAGCATACTACTACTAGTTTACTATTGAACATCTGTGAGCAGTAAAAACCTAACCACACAGTTCAAAGGTCTTGCAGAATAATATGGTACGTGTGACACTATTGTTCAAATGACTAAACAGACATTGTCAATAATTGTTGTAACACATGACCTTTTTGTGTTACACTTATTCCACTATTACGTTAATCCATTGTTGTTAATCTAACCAATACATGTTTCACGTCTGAAAATCGGCTGTGGACTGATTGTTCTCGGGATCAAATATCGATCCTTTATATATCCTCACAATAACAGTCACTGAAACTTGACATTGTTCAATGTTTAAGTTAAAGAAATTACAATTAAAACATAACTCATTCAATTAACTGAATACGTTGAAAAATTCCTTCTTTTTAACAGTTCCATATACCACAAACATTAGGTCGAATTATTTGTTTAATTAGGGAAATTAACAGATATTGTTGTACAAACAATACTTTTGATAAACCTGGTATTTATTTTGGAATTAATTAACAACTGTCTTTGCTAATATGTTTTCGAATAGTGCCAAATAGATACTTAAGAATCCTAATAGTTCTTCTTCTGAGAATTTATTTTTGTTTATAAGTCAATGACAGAATCTAGGTCTCAAAACAATTACTCATTTCACCCTATAATGATCTGTAGTAAAAGATAACAACTAGGAATGGTCAACATAAATTAGGAAATTAATTACATACACAAAACTAAGCACAAAATTAGACCTGGTGCTGTATTCCTCAAGTCTGAGGGTCGACCTTTCTCTTTTATGGAAATGCTGATTATACTGATGCATGTTAATGGTAATTATACAAAAATGAAAATAAAATGAATTTAAGGAGCCAGATGGCAAAACAAAAGAGGAAGTAAAGAGATCCCAGCTTGTTTTATCACAACTTACAGCTTTCTTTTTGTTAGCACGTTAAATTCACTTGTAGAGAAGATTCAAAGTCATGAACTGTAAATTTAGTAGTTACTTTCACACTTTGTTAATATATTTTCCATCCTTCTTTTTGATCCATGCTTTGGACCGGAACTGGCAAAGTCTATATATATTCAAAGTTTTTTTCTGATAGCATTGTTGTATTTATCCTGTGCTGCGATTAGTAATTTGTTTTTTGTGGCAATTTTCAAAGCAGGGTACGACTCACAGTGGTACCTTGCAAGTTTTATATTCGTACCTGCTTTCTTGGCGCTCTTTCTATTTCCAGCAAACAATGCATCTAGTGTTGGCATACTTTTCTTGGAATGATCCACTTGTTATAATGATTGGAAAATGCCTTCCCACAAACCTTAGAGGTTTATCATCAGAACACCTTCCCATGTCAGCTTTTCTGTGCTCTGATGCATACATTTCCATATGTTCCTTTACCAGCAACAGATGAAACTTTGCTATTGACATTTTATGATGTTTTAGTGACCTGTGTAGAAAATGAGTATTTAAAACACACAGATTGAGAATGTAAAAGAAGAACTTTTTATACTACTTCATTGTATTCCATATACATCTGACAGGGCGAAGCAGCATATCAGAAAGGTCAGCTGCTCCCTTATTCAAGTTATAAACTACAATGCTTTGTGGTTTCTTAAGAAGCTTTGGCATGTTGTGTCTGTCCTTACGGATAGTACCACATGTGTTCGTCCCATCACTGTGAAGCCAGGAAAATAAGAGTACCAATTATCAAGGTAGCGGGCATGCCCATGTTCTAAGAAGGGCTTTATAATGTAGCCACTACATTGCCGCTGTTCCTAATTTTGAATAATCTGTCTCCTCCAGTATACAACTTCTCACAAGCAATAGAAAGCAGGCTCTTGACATAAGTTCACTAAAAACTGGAGTATTTAGAACACCGCCTCTGTTCCAGTATTTGCTAATTTTCAGTATTTTCATGTGAGGCATCAGAAGACAAACAGCTATGAAACAGTACATGTCTTCATATCCAGTATCTTTCAGCTTTGGTGTTCGAGAACACACTGGTTGTGGAGTATTCTCCTTGGAGAATAAATAAAACCAATTTATTTTGCCAACTATATGTTTCATTAGTTCTTCTGTAAAGAATAACATGACAACCAATAGAATCCTTAACTCCTTCCCTGTTTGACACATATCTCCTGATAGTGTGTCATCAAATACGTGATTAACTGGCTGAAAATCATTTTCTTTCCGGTCAAATTTGTTGCTAAGATGTGGTTTCTTTATAGGCGTTTCACTATCACTTTATGATTCTTCAGATTCAGAACAACTAATATCTCTTGTTGAAAGATGAGACTGCATTGACACCACTGCCAATGTGGACGATTTATGACTACAGCTTTCCGATTCTGTGGAAGAACTATCACTTGTCAAAATCAAGCAGTTCATCCTCACTGTCGCTCCTCGTAAGAATCTCCATGACTTCTTCCCCAGTGCAACCACATCATCTTGTCATTTTCTTTGTAAAATACAGGACGCAAATAACACTGACATAAATTCCGATTACCAGTGAACTGGAGTGCAAAGTCTAGACTCACAACAGACAAAGAATTGGATGACAAGCTAGTGAACATAACTGCAAAAGGCTACTGAGACATCGGATGGGAAGTCCACTGTGTGACTTACTTCATCACCAGCACTCAGGTAGAGTGCGTCTATATTCGTCATCAGTGCTCATGTGCCAACAAATGGGTGCGACTTACCTCGTCAACAGCACTTGGGAGAACTGGCAACCACGACTAAACATGTCATTAGTACTCAGAGAGCGGCAGGCAGCATGATGAATAAACTCATCAACAGCCATCAAATAATTAAACAACATTGTGGATTTGGTTTAAGGTCACAGTGACAGAACCAGTGAGTATCGTCAAAAACATGATTGCAACAGTACACATGTTAAGATAGCCACACAATTCATAATTGTCTCATAAATATTATTTGAACATTAGTACTCGGAAGATGCAAGCTTACAGTTTCATTCAAAATGTCCAAGAAAAATACCACTGCACAGGCCCATCTTCTTTACAGATGTACTTACTGCACATTATATTGGGGTACAGGGTGTCACTTGAACCAACACTGAAAAAGTGAGCATTAGGATAGTAATACTCAGATATTCACACAGTCTAACATATAACTGTTAATGATGTACTGGTTGGATGCTGACTCCAAACTGACCTAGCCTTAAGTACGTGTGTTTGCTAGCACGACCTCAAATTGAGGTATTACATGTATGCTGGCAATTCGCGGACTCTTGACGTGATCCAGCGTAGGAATGTTAACGGTAGTTTGGCTGGTTGTGGTCTGCTGATTTTGAGAGGGGAGGACTGTTTAAAGACAGGCATAAGAACATGATAGGAATTCAGAAATTATGCAGTGCTTTGAAATTTGGGTAGGTTATATATTGCTGTTGTGCATGGTCTGTAGGACCTCACTACTGTTTGGTTCATAAACAATGTTTCAGATTAGTAATTCACAATAGTACATGAAACACTATTATTATCATTATTTTAGAATCTTCCATTTACGAGTATGGCTTCCATCTTGAAATAAACATTTTATTTCAAATTATTTGAAATTTTAATTACTGATTGAATCAATTAGTGAGAGGTGTTGTCCAATTTAGAAAAAACGCATTAGCTAAATTGTACTGTCAGAGTTGAGAATTTTGCAATCATTAAAGCACAGGGCACACTGTATATCCAATAACAATAATTTGTGAGAACAACTTGTACTGTGGACAGGGCACACTGTATATGTGATAATGGTAAGTTCCAAGAAGAGGTCACACACCTCAAGAGCATTTTTAAGGCAACTGGATATTCCCAGCATAGCAGTGAGTGTGAATTCAAGAATGCAAAGACATGTTCTGGAAGAAGAGAGTAATACCTTCAGATCTACAGGATTTTTCCCTTATGTGGGTGCTCTTTCCTCGAAGATAGGTTGTACTCTCTAGAAACACTGTTGAGGTGATCTTCTGGCCTTCAATGAAGATTAATCTTTCTTGGTTCGATGAAAGATGGCTTATTGCTTTGTAAAGCATGTGCGTATTAGATTCCTTGCGGAAATTGTGATAAGTCATATTTAGGTCAGATAACATGCACAGGTCAGAGAGTTGCATGGAACACTGAAGATACACAAGCTTACTACAGCCAGACAAGTCAGCTGTGCCAGAACACTGTGTAGATATGGGTCATTCAATGAACTACAGTGACACGAAGATTTTAACATTCAGCTCTTCCTTTTGGGATTATAATTTCAATGAAGCGATTGAAATTAGACTAACCAATAATTTTATAAATAGATAACTGTTTGGATAAAGCATTGAATTAACCTCTTGGTGTAGCTAAATTGCAGAAAAGTTGTAAAGGTGTTACCACCACCAAAAAGACATTGATATGCAAGTTGAACTTCTGAATGCTTTCACAAGAAGTGGTGCCTGTGTAAGTGTATCTCTTTGATGCTGAGCAGCATCTGTGACCCGCATACACAGTGTCACGTGGCTGCTTGCTCGAAATTTAATGTACTTGCACAGCATGATGTGAATTGTTTCGTTTTCTCATAACTGTGTGACAACTGTGAAATTTGCATGACATCACATATCCCATGCTTGAATTGGGCGATAGAAGCAGACATAATACTGAATCACATATTTGCAAAAGTAATTTGCAATTTGATTGAAGCACCATATTAAAAATCTCTCATACGCACATCATCTTTTTTGCGATTAGCTTTGTGAAAGTTTCAGGAAATCTGATGTTACTGACAAAAACTGCTACCAGAATGGAATTTGTTAGGACTAGGAAATTTTCTTTTGACATTACATCTCAAACTACAGTTCTTTACACAGGAAATGAACTGTCTTTTGAAGGTTATACAGCCCAGGTGCCGCAACCCAGAGAAAATGGGATGAGAAGTTCCGCCTTATGCAAGACACCTTTTTTCTTTTGTTTCACCCATACATGTTTCAGCACTTTTGTGCTATCGTCAGTGGGTTCTATTTTTATTTTTAACTGTAAATTTGTTGTTAACATATTAACATTTGTGTCATTTACAACATAATGTAAAAGTTGCATTTATAACGTAATTGGCGAAAAATGGGTGTAATCATAAGTAACATACCTTACATGATGTTATTGTCCACTTATTTTGGTAGCTGTTCTGCTACACAATACACAACTTGTCATCTGCAAACGGCAAAACGTAATTTATTTTCTGTTTGTTATGCATTTACGAACGGAAATAAGACTGTATCAGCTTTTCTTTCTGTAACTTACAGTTTTGAAGTTGTGGTAAGTTTTCCTGTGTTATTGGCGAAGTAAATTGGCTTACTTCTTTGCCTGTGTTCATGTGGCAATGCAGTTTTTCCGATTAATCAAAACATAGGCAGAGTTTTCGCTGCCATTATGTGTTATTGTAGCTGTGTGGCGTTCATCTGTTTCGTAGCGTGTCCTGCTGGGTGAGGCACGCGAGTTTGAATTGTATTTGGTGTTAGTGGTGTGTGGTTTGTGTGTGTGATGAGTACTGGGGCAGAGAGAGAGAGAGAGAGAGAGAGAGAGAGAGAGAGAGTGTGTGTGTTACTTGTATAGATCTTCTATTGTGGCGAAGAGGGTTTTGTTGCACAGTGATGTGTATTCATTGAGTACTTTCTTTCCTTGGGCTATTGATTTTTGGATGTGGTAGTTTTCTGCTATAGTTAATTTTTGGTATAGGTTGCTGCTAGTTTTTAGGATGTGAAGGTCAGTTTCAATGTTTGTTGGGTGGTGGTTGTGTGCTATCAGGTAGTCTGCAAATGTTGAGTGTGTGCTATTGCTTTTCAGTGCTCTGAGGTGTTCATTATATCTGGTTCTGAAGGTCCTGCATGTTTGGCCCACATATACAGATTGACAGCAGTTGCAAGTAAGTTGGTAGATGCCGGACTGGCTGTATTTGTCAGTGTTGGTGGTATTTCTTCAGAGTCTGCTCTATATTGTGTTGTTGGTTCTGTATGCTATGTTGAGTCCTTGTTTCTTTAGTATATTACCCAACCTGTGTGTGACTTTGTTGTTGTAAGTCATTATGTGCCATTTGTTGCTTACTGTCTGCTGATTTGTTGTGTGATGAGATGTGTTTGTATGCATGTGTTTTTGATGGTTATGTGCTGTTTGTTTTTGTATTTTGTGGTTTATTTTGTCTACTCTCTTTGCGTCATATCCATCTCCTGTGCAGTTTGTTTTATCGTGTTCGGTTCTTGTGTGTAGTCATTCTTGTTCATGGGTATTTTGTTCAGCCTGTGAAGTAAATATCTGAAGCTGGCTTCTTTGTGAGTTATGGGGTGACTGGATTGGTTATGAGTAATGGTGCTGGTGAGTGTGGGTTTTCTGTATATTGTGAATTCATGTTTGTTGTTTCTCTTATGTATAGCGAGATCTAAAAAATTAAGTTTTTCATCTGTTTGTGTTTCTATGGTGAACTGTATTTGTGGGTGGATGGAGTTTATGTTATCATGAAGTTCTTTTATGCGAGACAGTGGTTCATCTATTAAGCAAATTATGTCATCTACGTATCTGTACCAATATATTATTTTGTACTGTTTTGGTATTACTATTTTGTCGAAGATTTGTTTATCTATCTGATTGAGGAAAATGTCAGCTAGGAGGCCACTGAATGGGGATCCCATGGGTAGTCCATCTTGTTGAGAGTAAAATCTGTTGTTGAATGTGATGTAATTTTGTTCTGTGATGAGCCTGAGTATGGCTAATATTTCTTGTATGTTTGTTGTGGGTATGTTTCCTTGCAGTTGGAGGTTTCTTTCTATTATGTTGATGGTTTCTTCTGTTGGGATGTGTGTGTACATTGAAATTATATCAAATGAAACCAATGTTGCTGTGTTTAGTATGTTTTCATTGCAACGCGAACACAGGCAAAGAAGTAAGCCTATTTACTTTGCCAACAACACAGGAAAACGTACCACAACTTCAAAACTGTAAGTTACAGAAAGAAAAAGTGATAGTCTTATTTCCGTTCGTAAATGCATAACAAACAGAAAATAAATTACGTTTTGCTGTTTGCAGATGACAAGTTGTGTATTGTGTAGCAGAACAGCTACCAAAATAAGTGGACAATAACATCATGTAAGGTATGTTACTTATGATTACAACCACTTTTCACCAATTAAGTTATAAATGCAACTTTTACATAATGTTGTAAACGACACAAATGTTAATATGTTAACAACAAATTTACAGTTAAAAATAAAAATAGAACCCACTGACGATAGCACGAAAGTGCTGAAACATGTATGGGTGAAACAAAAGAAAAAGGTGTGTTGCATAAGGCGTAACTTCCCATCCCATTTTCTTAGCAAGCACGGAGACAAGAAGAAGAACTGCACCACAAGATGACCCTGAGAAAAATTGTCATAATTCAATTTTGAACATTTGATAACTGTCAGTTACCAATATTAGTCAACTACTGCCTTCAGATTTGACATTTTATCATAGGAAAAATCTCGAATTTCACAACATTGACCATAAACTGCAGATTTATCATTTTTTCTGCAAAAACTGCCAATTTTGTATTATTTTCCACATTATCATTTATGCAAATTTTTCTTGTAATAACGTATTAACTGTAACTTGGTGTTTAGTTCGTTGTTAGTGGAAATTCAGTTGGATGCAAAACAAGGATGTGTGCCTAGCTTTCAGAGCCACAGCTTTCATTCCTTGACATAGGAATTAAAACCAGAGAAAGGAAGGTTGAAAATCTTGAGAGTCTTTGTAATAAAACCTGTCCTGTTTTTAATTGTACATCATCTTCATTTTTCAACTCACTTGTGATGATGATTTTGTATCCTATTTGTTATTTAACTCCTCTTGCAACTCCTCTAATCTATTAAAGGATCCAAAGTCTGTCCAGTTTCTTCTCTGCAAACAAAAGATATGTTAGAAATACTGATTTTCTAAGTCTACATCTACATAAACAGCAGTGCTATACTAGCCATCACATGATATGTTGTTGTGGGTACAGTGTGTACTGGTTTCATTTGCTCCCTCCATCTACTTTTCAACTGACAGATGATATGCTGGAGGAGAGACTGTCATCACTCTGCTGTACAAACAGAATTTTTCAAGTTCTGACATTGAGTTCATCTGTACTTGAGGAAGTAATATGTTTGTTGACTCATTCTCGAATATGAGCTGTTGGAATCTTGTAACACCTTCCGAGATGTATTTTATCTTCCTGAAATGTTTGCCACTGCAGATTATTAATCATTTCAGTGACAAACTCATGTTAACTAATTAAACTAATGACAAATTGTGCAGGGACCCTCTCTGTCTCTCTCCCCTCTCCCCTCTCTCCTCCCCTTTCTCACCACTTGTCTCTGCCTCCCTCTTCCTCTCCCTCCCACACTCCCCCACCCTGCCTCCCCCGCATGTTCGCTTCTCTGCCTGCCTCCCCCGCACCTTCCCTCCCCCTTGCCTGCCTCCCCCGCACCTTCGCCCGCCTCCCCCGCACCTTCGCCCGCCTCCCCTGCACCTTCGCCCCCCTCCCCCGCACCTTCGCCCCCCCCCCCTGCCTGCCTGCCTCCCCCGCACCTTTGCCCCCCTGCCTGCCTGCCTCCCCCGCACCTTTGCCCCCCTGCCTGCCTGCCTCCCCCGCACCTTTGCCCCCCTGCCTGCCTGCCTCCCCCGCACCTTTGCCCCCCTGCCTGCCTGCCTCCCCCGCACCTTTGCCCCCCTGCCTGCCTGCCTCCCCCGCACCTTTGCCCCCCTGCCTGCCTGCCTCCCCCGCACCTTTGCCCCCCTGCCTGCCTGCCTCCCCCGCACCTTTGCCCCCCTGCCTGCCTGCCTCCCTCCCCCGCACCTTTGCCCCCCTGCCTGCCTGCCTCCCTCCCCCGCACCTTTGCCCCCCTGCCTGCCTGCCTCCCCCGCACCTTTGCCCCCCCTGCCTGCCTGCCTCCCCCGCACCTTTGCCCCCCTGCCTGCCTGCCTCCCCCGCACCTTTGCCCCCCTGCCTGCCTGCCTCCCCCGCACCTTTGCCCCCCTGCCTGCCTGCCTCCCCCGCACCTTTGCCCCCCTGCCTGCCTGCCTCCCCCGCACCTTTGCCCCCCTGCCTGCCTGCCTCCCCCGCACCTTTGCCCCCCTGCCTGCCTGCCTCCCCCGCACCTTTGCCCCCCTGCCTGCCTGCCTCCCCCGCACCTTTGCCCCCCTGCCTGCCTGCCTCCCCCGCACCTTTGCCCCCCTGCCTGCCTGCCTCCCCCGCACCTTTGCCCCCCTGCCTGCCTGCCTCCCCCGCACCTTTGCCCCCCTGCCTGCCTGCCTCCCCCGCACCTTTGCCCCCCTGCCTGCCTGCCTCCCCCGCACCTTTGCCCCCCTGCCTGCCTGCCTCCCCCGCACCTTTGCCCCCCTGCCTGCCTGCCTCCCCCGCACCTTTGCCCCCCTGCCTGCCTGCCTCCCCCGCACCTTTGCCCCCCTGCCTGCCTGCCTCCCCCGCACCTTTGCCCCCCTGCCTGCCTGCCTCCCCCGCACCTTCGCTCCCCTGCCTGTCTGACTCCCCCACACGTTCGCACCCCCCGCCTGTTTGCCCCGCACGTTCGCCCCCCCCGCCCCCCCCCCCCCCCCCCCGTCTGCCTGCCTGCCCCGCATGTTCGTCCCCCCCACCCCACCCATCTGCCTGCCGCGCACATTCGCCTGCTCCTGTCTGGCTACTTCCCTATTGCTCTGCTAATCTAATCTAATTTGGTTTGGGTCCCAGACCTACAGTCAGTACTAAAGAATTTCTCAACAAGGGCTCTGTTAATATCCTCTTTTTGTGTGTATTACACTTCCTGAGGATTCTTTCACTGCATCTGAGCCTGTCATCTGCCCCTCCCATAATTATTTTATAGAAAAGCTTAGGTACCTGAAGCTTGTGACTGATTCCAACGATCGGGTTGTCGATTATGGAGTCAAATTATACTGGATACTTTCATCTACACATGCACATCATGTATATTCATTCTGATACCAGCTTCCAATCTTTGCACGAAGCACCCAGAAGGGGAGGAGGAAATCAAATAAAATGAAACTTTGTGGGTTGAGAGTGTGTGTGACGTTCTTTTAGTGATCACAGAACCCAGTAATATTTACAAACAGCTTTGCAGTATGAACCCTTTTATGAGTATGATGCTCCAACCTCTCTGGCCTGGATGCATGCACTGATTCCAGTTGTATCCTCTGGTGATTCCAGTTGTATCCTCTGGTGCGACAAGCTGTCCCACAACTGTTGCAACATCATCAATATCCTGGTTACTAGCACTTGGACTGATTTTATGTCCAAGCTGGCTCCACACATGTTCTGTCAAATACCGATCTGCGAATCTTAATGGCCAAGGGAGTTCCTCAACATCAAGCAGACAATTAATAGAGAAATATACGATGTGTGGACAAGCATTGTACTTTTGAAAAATGGAATCATAATACACGTCAGTTAACGCATGAGTATGCAGGATGTCCATAACTTACTTGATCGCTACCAACTGTGGCTTGAAATGCTACTTGACAGCTTCCCACATCATGACACCAGGAGTGACACTATTTAGTGAAGTGGAAGTTTTAATGTACGTGGAGATTTTCAAACCCTGCCAAGAATTTTGTGGAAAGTTAAATTTTCTAATTTGAATGTTTTGTTAACTAACACATTATTTTAGGAAGATTTTAAATTTTTGAAAGCAGAAGAATCGGCGCTTCAAAACTATAAAGCTGGAAGTCTTACAATCTCATTTTAAGATTCAAACGTTCTGGAATACGATAATTTTTATTACTAATAACTGTTAAAATATTGAGCTCTCAGAAATAGTATGATGATGATTGGAAATTCCAGAATAAGGGCTTTCAGTGTAGGTGTGGTAATTTTAAAACACACAACTATTTCCAGGATTGAATTTTGACTAGCATGAGCTTTTATTGACTCATAAATTTATAACAATTCATCAAATATAGTGTTTCCTCAAAAAGGAATTATACTGTCATCACCGTTGGGCTAAAAACTATACATTAAGGAATAAAGTTTAGCAGGATACAGTATAAATCAGAATTCAGCAGTTTATATAGCTACAGTAGCTGTCTTTCGCGTAGAAAATATATCAGAAAAGAACTAAAAATGTTTAAGGAGTAGGATTACAGCAAAGTGGAGCTTTTCCACCTCACTATGTTTCACTTTCTGCTGTATGTTGTCATCACATAAATCTGTAGGAGGGAAGGGACAGTTAGGACACTGAACAAACACGGACAGCTATTCAGTGTGATACTGTTACATCCCACAGTTTTGAGTCAAACAATCCAGGTTTATGTCTTCTGTTTTTTCCCTAAACTGCTAAGGCTAGTGCTGTAACAGTTGTCCTACTCCTGTCCACAGTCTGACATTGTGGTCAGTTTCAGATAACTCTGACATCAAAACCTAAGGTTGCTTCATTTTGACAATCATCTGTCACTCAAGGTAATAGTCTGAAGAAAAGTGTCCATATTTTTCAACAAACTGTGGGCAAAAATAAGTAATAGTGCCCTATTGTTGTACTTCATTTAATATATTTTAATAAAAAAAGCAGATACTGTAAAACTCTGTTCTTAGAAGTACTTGCCTGTAAAGGTACTTACTTTCAAATAAATGACAAATATGTTAAGGAAGCAAGGAAATATACCAGAAATATCTTATCTTCATTAGATCTCAAGTTTAATATGGCAGAGTTAGTTTAGTTTCAGCAAAACTAATGTAGCTCATTTAAATGTATTTAGAATGCATCAACAGCTTCCACCTCCCCTCCCCCTCTCCTCCCCCCTCCTTCAAAAGAACATTGAGCCTGATGGAGTTAATGGAAATGCTGGTTGCCATTTGTAACACAACATGACTCTTACTTCCACTCATGCTTGGTTGATAGTATTGTCTTCCTAGTAAGAAAACTGTTTCCTTTAGATATAAAACTTGTGATGAGCAGAAATCTCCTGGTCATCCTTGTTCTGCAGGTACACTGAAAAATGTGGCAATTGTTGCAGCTTAGATTTGAAAAAATTCCATGTGGTATTCTGCATGGAAACACTATAGTTGTCTGATGATGGAAATATTCTTTTATTGCATCACATAACAGCAAGTATCTTGTCAGCTGCCTTAAACTTGGTTTCTCCTCATTTCAATTTTTCTGCAGTTTTGGCATGTGTTGTGCCTATTCTTACAATTAGTGCCACATGTGGTTGTTCATGACTGCGGAGCCAGAGAAACAGGTTTGAGATGGAATACCAGTTATCAACATACAGAGAGTATACCTGTTTCAAATATGGTCCCATAGATGCTGCAACTATGCTGCCACTTTTCCTAAATTGTGGAAGTGAATTGTTGCACCAGTACAGGAAATCCATAATGTATCCACTCAGACTGTCACATAGCACAAATGTCATCATTTGGAATGTACTGTTTTTGGATGGAAAAAATATTTACAAGATAATCAACCTTTAAAAAATGAGACTTTCTTCAATGCAATGCTTCTGATGTGGACTAATGCACTGCAAAATGAACTTTATCAACAATATTCCTAATTTTGAACACACTATCACCTCCAGCACCTCAAAGTTGTCATGAAATTGCAGCACTGTTAAAAGTAAAAGAAAATATTTGTGGGACATAATTTTGGTAGAAACTGGAGTGTTTAAAAGTACACCTGTGGACCAATAATCACTAACTTTCAAATTTTTAATTTGAGCCATTAAGAGAACAATAACAACAAAGTAATAAAGTTCCTGAATTCTAGCATCTTTCCACTTTGACAGTAGAGATTACACACATTCTGGAATATTTACCTTGATGTACACAAAATAGATTTGTTTTGCCTGCTAGAAACTACAACAGATCTTCTGCCAAAACAGTCTTGGCTGCAGATTTCTAGACCTGCATTGTCGTTTGGGGATTTGTGGGCTTCCCATTGGTAGGTCAGGGGTGCACTACACAAAGAAAGCAACTACTTGTGTAACAGAGTACTTGACGAGTGCACATGAGGATTTTTCAGCCTAGGCAGTAGCTTGAGGTGCTCTGATAAACACTCCCCAGTTGATGTGCAGCAAGGGAAGTCAAACAGCATTCAAAATAAAGATACTTGGACTGTCACAATTTTATCAGTAAACTGCTGAAGTATTCATAATAAGGTTCCTAAATTTACTTCCCTCCGGGTAAGTCATCACGCTCAAATTTTTCATGAGACTGAGAGCTGGCTGAAACATGAAGTGGAAAGCTCAGACATATTTAGCGAGTCATGGAATGTATACCAGAAAGACAGATCAGAGGCCATATGAGGGGGAGTGTTCATTGCAGTTTACAAAAATATTGTCTCTGTTGAAGTTGACTGTGACAGTGAAGACATCTGATTGCTTATAACAGGTGAGGTGAAACCAATTTAATTGTTGGATGTTTTTACTGGCCACCCAGTTCTGCTGTGACAGTTCTAGAATCATTCAAAGAAAGTCTACGGTCCTAGAATCATTCAAAGAAAGTCTACGGTCAATAGCGCGTAAATATACAAACCATGCAATACTGGTTGGAAACGACTTTAGCGTGCTCAGTATAGACTGGGATGTCTACGGATTCATTGTGGAGGGTACAGGCACAGTCATGTCAAACACTTTTGAGCATGTTTTCTGAAAGTTGTCTTGTGCAGCTAGCTTGTCAGCCAACAAGCAATGGAAATATCTTCGATCTTGTAGCTACAAATAGGCCAGACCTTATCGACAATGTCAGTATAAAAATGGGGAGTAGAGATCATGTCATTACAGCAACTATGAGTATGAAAGTTAATAAATCAATCAAGATGGCTAGGAGAGAGTTTCTGATAAAACAAATAAGCATATATTAACATCTCACTTAGACAGTGAATTGGCATCGCTCAGTTTCAGTAAGATGGATGTAAAGGCATTATTGGCAAAGTTTAAGCAGATTGTAAATCGTGGTCTGGAAAGTTATGTGCCTAATAAGTGGATAAAACATGGAAATGACCCACCATGGTTAAATAATGAAATTCAGCAGATGCTGAGGTGGTCAAGGCTGATATGCACTTGGTTCAAAAGAGGACACACAAACTACGACAAGTGAAGGTTAGTAGAGATTCCTGTGACTCTGAAAAGATCTGTGCACGAAGGGTACAACTACTACCTCCGTCACATCTTAGCAAAAGATCTGGCAGAGAACCCGAGAAAATTCTGGTCATATGTAAAATCTCTAAGAGGGTTTAAAACAATATTCCTAATTTTGAGCACACTATCACTTCCAGCACCTCAAAGTTGTCATGAAATTGCAGCACTGTTAAAAGTAAAAGAAAATATCTGTTGTCGACCAGTCTGGTGTGGGCCGTTGAAGATAGCAGAATGAAAGCTGAAGTTTTAAACTTCACATTCAAGAAATTGTTCACCCAGGAGAATCATACAAACTTATCAACATTTGACCATCGGAGAGACTGCCATATGGACGACATAGTAATAAGCATCTCTTCTGTAGAGAAACAACTGAAGGATTTGAAAGCAAATAAATCACAAGGTCCAGATGGAATCCCAGTTACATTTTAGAAAAAGTACTCTATGACATTGGCGCCTTACCTACATTGCATTTATCATGAATCTCTCACCCAGCGCAAAGTCCTAAACGACTGGAAAAAAGTGTGGGTGACTTCAGTATATAGGAAAGATAAAAGAATAAACCCACAAAATTACAGACCAATATCCCTAACTTCTGTCTGCTGCAAAATCTTTGAAAATATTCTTCATTTCAATATAATAAACTTTCTTGAGACTGAGAAGCTTTCGTGCACAAATCAGCATGGTTTTAGAAAATGTCACTCAAGCAAAACGCAGCTTACCTTTTTCTCACATGATATACTGAGAATTGTGGATGAAGGGCAACAGGCAAATTCCGTATTCCTAGATTTTAAGAAAGCATTAGACACGGTGGTCCATTGCAGGCTGTTAATAAAGATATGGGCATATGGAATAAGTCTGCAGAAACGTGAGTTGCTTGAAGACTACGTAAATAGTAGAACCCAATGTGTGTTCCTCAACAGCGAGAGTTCCTCAGAGACAAGGGTATCATCAGGAGTGCCCCAGGGAAATGCGATAGGACCATTGATGTTCCGTACAGAAATAAATGATTTGGTTGACAGGGTGGCCATCCATCTACTGTTATCTGCTGATGATACCATGGTGTATGGTAAGGTGTCAAAGTTGAGTGACTGTAGGAAGATGCAAGATGACTGGGACAAAATTTCCAGTTGGTGTGATGAATGGCAGCTAGCCCTAAATGCAGAAAAATGTAAGTTAATGTGGATGAGTAGAAAGATCAAACCTGCAATGTTCGGATACAGTGTTACTAGTGTCCTGCTTGACACAGTCAAGTCGTTTAAGTATCTGGGCATAACATTGCAAAGTGATATGAGGTGGAACAAGCATGTGAGAACTGTGATAGGGAAGGCAAACGGTCCACTTCAGTTTACTGGGAGAATTATAGGAAAGAGTGGTTCACCTGTAAAGGAACCAATTATAGGATGCTAGTGCCTCGTATTCTTGAGTACTGCTAGAGTGTTGTACCAGAGCAGATTGAACAGACAGTAGTGGTACTGGGTACCCTCTACCACATGCCATATGGTGTCTTGCGGAGTACATATGTAGATGTAGAATATCATAAAAAATGGCAGAATGCTTGAGTCATTTACCAATTGATATTTGTCCTAAAGCTGTGTCGTTAAATGAATAGTTAAATGACTGGAAATTGGTTTGCATGCAATTGTGTCCCTAAGGTGCACTCTTTTTTCAGAAGTGTTAAGTTTCATTCTTCAGATTCTGAAGGGTACCGACTGCACCTCTTGTAGTATCATCAAACTGATGTGCTATACCAGCTGATGTGCTGTACCAGCTGATGTACAGGGCTGAGTATTATTGATTCAAGATTCCATTGAAGGCTCATCACTGTTATCAACATCAGGAAATACACAGTCACTGTCACTCCTCGCAAGTATTTCCAGGATCTCTCTCTCTCTCTCTCTCTCTCTCTCTCTCTCTCTCTCTCTCTCTCTCTCTCTCTCTCTGTGTGTGTGTGTGTGTGTGTGTGTGTGTGTGTGTGTGTGTGTGTGTGTGTGTGTGTGTGTGTGTGTGTGTGTGTGTGTAATCACGGTGATGTAACATTTCTTTCATAGAATAGAACAACGCAAAGATAAAACTGCTGAAAACATGCAAAGCAGAGTAGTAAGGGACTACAGCAGCAAGCATAGTTGCATACTTGAACTATGAAACTGGAACTCTAAAAATCTTTGGAAGAATGGCGCAGAAATTCAGCTTTGCATGTCAACACAGCTAGAGAACACATGCAAATGTAGGTCAGCGTGCTGAAACTTATTCACAGCTGTGAGAGGGCTGGTGGAGCAGGCCATAAAATTCATCAATAGTGCAAGAGGCCACATTTAAAAGCGCCCGCAGCATGACGAGGCACCTCTTCCACTGCAGTGAGAAGGTTAATATCAAATGAAATAATAATGGGAGCAGCTCGTTTTTCAGCCAGTATTGTACTAGACGTTAGAGTACTGTAAGGAATTGGTCAACATATTGGTGTTAAAGGAGGAGTCCTCTACATCATTTCTTGAAAGAGTGAAATTTTTGAGAGACCTTTTCAGTTTCAGCACAGACGTTGTAGAAGGAAATGGAACTCTGCATCAACAAAGACATACAGGTTTATTGTGACCAGAAATTTATTTATAAGTATAGCACATGAACGAAGAAACAATATACCTACAAATTGTCAATAATTATATTTAAGAATGTTAAACTCAGTTCTGAACTTCAAACTTTCATTGTTTATTTGCATTTTACAATAATAGATATATATAGGGTAACATACTGCTTTGATAAATGGGTCTGTTACACATTATCTACCTAAGTACCAGTAAACTGCCAATTCTTCAAATAATTGAACTTCCATGTATAAAACAGCTTCAAATGTCTTATCACTTCACAAATGAGTTAATGTGGTTGATATTTGCCTTTAAGATTGTGAGTGAGAAAAAATTTAGAAAAGATTTGAAATTATTCTTGAAGTTTGTTGGAAATCACTAAATGCTCTCATTATGAAATGCTGGATGGATATAAACCGGGTAATTTTGCCCCCATTTTAAGCACAAGCTGTTTTTTCACACATTTTAACATTTATGACACTGTATCTTCTGAACTGTGCGTCATACAGTGATATAATGTTGTGCAGGTACATCAAGTGATGTAATATGTAGATACTGTGAGCAAAGTACATTGTGATTAGAGATAGTAGTAAAGAAGTAATAAATTAAAACGTCATGCCGGACACTGAAGTTTAACTGCATGAACAGTGTTCATGATTTTGTCGGGGTGTCGGTGAGAAAAATGTATTTTAATGGTTTGAAATTATGTGTAATCTTTATTGGAAGTCGCTAAGTGCTCTTGGCAAATGCTGAATGAATGAATGAAGTCCATGGAGTTGTATGCTGTTACACTCTCTCAAGAAAACACAGTTTCTGAATATAGTACTTATCGTATTGTGTTAAAATTTTAACTTAATATTATACTTCTTAATGAGCAGATTATGATAACATTTCAAAATTTTAAATTAGGTCAGTAATAATGCAAAATATTGGAAATTGAAATTTTTTGCCCCTTAAGTGGCAACTGTACTGGGTGAGGCTCCAGTAGGAGCAGGGAAGCACATTATATAGAGCTGAAACATAGGAACTATCGAAGGTTGAGAGCAGGGGGGTTACAAGAATGTTGGATATGCTGCAGGAGTGTTTCCACCTTCACATATCAGGAGTCCAGACATCATGGCCTGTAAAGCTCTAGTTACAGGTAAGAACAATATGTTGCATGACATGCTTGGCAGATAGGTCATTTGTCTATTAGCCAGTTTGGCCATTCAGACAGACAGCTGGCTT